>NC_090660.1:12067786-17067786 GCF_013368605.1 Nyctibius grandis
TTTGATCCCTGCTTGACTTGCCACATAACGAAGTCAGCTGCTTGATGGATGTGCTGGGCAGTCAATGGGTGAGGAAAGAGATCTCTCCCTTGAAGTCAGATGAGACATACAGTCATGAGGGAAGAACCCAGAGGGCACTCTCAAGGCACCTCTCCTGCAGATAATGTCATGCTTCTTGTTTTGTGCTCACTTATACTACTCGAGCGATGTTCACTGAAGTGGATGAACAAGATCAGGGTATGAGAAAGTACAGGAGAAGTCCTTACTTCCTCGAGGAGGGAGTTTGGTCCTACAAAGTACCCAGCACCTTGGATTCTCTGAAGCTCCCAGGCAGTCTGTGCACATTTACGTGATCACATTTTCATGAGCAGCTGATGGCCACAGCACTCTTTGCACTCCTGAGCCTTGTTGGTTAAATCACTTTTAAAAGTCTCAGCTACCTGGAAATCCTTCAATAGGCAAACACACAACTTAAAAGCCTGCACATTTCTGGTAAGAATATGACCAAAAAACGACCATTTGCCCATTTTTTCTGTCCACTTCAGTTTGCTGTCTAGTTTGTGAATATCACTGCATTATACTCCTGTTAGAAATAACAGAAGATGAAAATAAGAAGCAAAAGAAAAACAGGTCTCTTGCAACAATAGGACTGAAATGAAGATGAGAAAGATGACAAGAGGAGAAGCTCTGGTCCACCAAAACATTGAATGCATGTGGCTACCTTTGCACAAGAAGTCCTTAGGGCACTGGCTAATTTTTCATGATGGACACTTCACCAAGTGCTTGGCTGAATTTTGTCTGTGAAAAGCAATGGAGAAAGCAGAGGAAAATGTAAATCCAATATATATGACCAAAATACAGTCCTGCTTTCTTCCTGCCAGAGTAGAGATTGGATTTGTTTCTAGTGACTGGCACATAACATATATTTTTCCTTTTGCTAGAAAAACATTAGGTCTAGAGTTGGGGATTTTTTTTTGTTTCCTTGGAGGGAAAAACATAACAACAACAGTGTGGGCTTGAATTACAGTTGGTGAACTCAAATAATTTCTACAGCCCCCAAAATAGTTGGAGAGATCAATGAAACCACAAACTCCACAGGGCTCATCCATTTCTGAATGCAGCTTTCTTGAGCCAGAGGCAAACTGCCCCACTGCTTACCAAAGTGATATTTATCTAATCTGTTACTAGAAAATGCTTGCAGGGAAAAAAAAAAAAGAAAAAAAAACCCCAAACCCAGACCGAGAGCAGCAAAAGCTGCTGGGCCCCTGTGCTAGCATCAGCAAATTGATGTCCATTTGCCCCCCGTCGTGGGGATATCGGAAGGAACGAAGCCTTCTGGGTCAAATTCTGCTCTCGTTCACTGGCATAAACGATGCCTCTGAAGCTGAGGGAATTGTTGGCTGATCGACTGACCTGGTGGACTTCAGGCAGAACTCAGGTCTCCTTGACCTGATCCAAGCAGAGGAACTTGTCCCAGGCACATTGCTAAGACATACCAACCGGTTGTTTAACCATATTGAGAAATAGCAAAATAGGCTTCCCTATCGTTTTTCACCTAGCTCAGATTTGATCAGAGATATAAAATAAAGACAGACACGAACACCCATTCTGGCTAAGTTTCTGAAATGTCATTTGCACGATGTTTACCTCAGGAAAAACGATCCTGCCGCTATCTTTGTACTTTATCTGAGCCTCTCTGTCTCTTCACATACTTACACTCACCATCGCAGCTTCCAAGCATTCTCCTCTAATTAATCAAAAACTCTGTCCTTTTGTTTCCTAGGTCACGAAGGAAGAACAGTACATTAAATAAAGATATCGGCTGAGCATGGAAGCTGGATTTATACCCAAGGAACCTAATAATAGTGCCATGATGCAGGCGAAGTCAGAATTGACATGGTTTTATATACACAGAGGCAAACAGTTGAGTGAAGAAAGTAAACATCAGATAGCACTCAAACAGTGGTTTATCCAGCTCATTCTGTGTTTGTAAATATAGAAGTGTGTTGTGGTGGCTAAATTTATCATAATGTAAGGAAACATGAACAAAGAGGCTGGTATTTGGTAACTTCTATAGGCAACATTAGGACATCCTGCATGAATTATTTTGGGGCAGTTTGTGATAACGTGGTACAGATTAGAGTTGCCATTTCTGGAAAAATTAGGACAGAATTATGTAGATAAGATGGAAAGAATTTCAGTAGCATTGTAGTATTTTCCTGACTTGAAGCCTGACTCACATGTCGAAGCTTTGTTTTATTGTATACCTAGTTTTGATATATAGTCAAAACAGACTTTTTCCAGAGCAAATAAAAATAAACCAGCTGAGTAAGAAAGAATTACACACAGCATTGAATAAAAATAAGTATAGCAATCTTAATTTTGGAGAGAAGCAGTTGTCTTTTCCTGTGAAACTTTTCTGCAATTTCAGACATGGTCATGCCAAGCACAGGAAAAATCAGAGAAGGGAGATGATACAATTTGGTAACAGCTCGGGAATAGGGCCTTTCCTTGCTCTTGATCCAAGCTGGAATTTCAGCAATATGTCAGGTGTATTTTGGGACCATTAGAGTATGGCCATGCTGGAAGGTGGTGGCCCTCTTCTCCATATGCTTCCCTTCGTCCTTCTCAAATTTCATCCGGGATTAGAAGAACCTCTTACTTAAAAAGAAGACAGATCCTGGCCATGAAAGATTTACTTTTTAAGAGAAGAAGTGACATTAGTTCTAGTGAGAAGAATGAGAGCCCTGACTCTGCAGACTTGCCTCTGCAGTCAGCACAATGTTTCCATTGGCTTCAGGTAGAATATTTTTTCGCTCAGGTCGTTTATTACAAGTAAGAATGTACTTTTACACTGCTCTGTGTTCAGTGCCATAAATCCCAGCACATACCATGCCTCTCTTTTTTCACCGGGGGTTCTGGCCTGAGTTATTGAATCTCTTTCTGCCATGGAGCTCGCTTTGAGAAGGAGCAAACCTCTGGGACAAACCCTGGTACTTGTATGCGAGCCAGCCTTAAGATAAAATGCTTCATGTTTCCTTTTGCTTATTCAGTGAGACAAACAGACTGTTAAATTCTGGTTTTTGGTCCAGCTCATTAATGCAAACCAGGGTAAGCTGTAGTTTATGCTTCTATGCCAGAAGGTAAATAGAGTGGGGTCGGGGCAGGGGCGCATCCTCTTCTGCCCCCACCACACATGAATGGGCCTCTGGAGCAGGCTGGCAGCATGAGACGGCTTCGGCCACTCTTCCTAAAGCCTGCAAGGCCCTGGCATTGGGGCATCTCACCCTCCTTGTGCTCTTTGCCTTGCCGCTCGGCTCAGTGCTGTGCAGGGCTCTTACTTTACCTCGCACGGCTCTCGGGACCGTGCCTTCCCCAAAAGGCCAGTGGGTGACCACCACTACACAAAGCTGCAGCATGAGCAAGCAGCAGGGTCACTTTAGGAGGAAGGAAAGGAGGATGAAAGCCAGCTTTCGAGTCCAGGCATGAGGAGAGCAAACCCTAGAAGGAAGAGATTTATTTTTAGGATGGTCTCTCAAGAATCCCTTAAGCAGCTGGCCAGGAATTTGGGCTACTAAAGCCCACCCACAGCACCATTTAGCCCAGCCACCTACAGAATCCGGATAGCCAACCTTAATAACAGCACAGGTGCTGCTGCAGTGCTCCTCCACTCCCAGAATCACTCCTTTCCTCCTGCTCTCTCCCAGGAGAGAAAACAGGAGCAACTGGGATGGGGGTGCCAACGTGTGGCCCCGGAGCACCCCACACCATCCACTCACCTGACGCTTCGGCTGGGTGAGAAGCAGTCCCTTGACTGCTTGTTTATTTTCCCTGACAATGCAACCACCAGGAGGGAAAGATGGAAAACCAGGGAGCATTAGTGAGGTCTCAGAGATTGAAGGGTGACTCTGGGGGCCGCATCTTGCCCTGCAGAAGTGCAGGGGCTCCCAGTTCCTTCCCGCTGCCTGGGCCAGGCTCTCCTGTTGGACCCGCGCTGCCAGCACTGCCACGCTTCCACTGAATTACTGCCCCAAAAACGTAGCAGAACAGAGTGAGGGAGACATGATATGGGCTTTATTCAGCCTTATGGTGTTTAGGTGTGAAAAATGCCGCAAACAAATGAATATTGACAAGAAATCCAGAACAATTTCAGAAGTTTTTAACAGTGACTGCTGTCAGTGTTTGTAAGTGTCATGGACTAACTCTTGTGCTTTTATTTCCGTATGGGATCAGAGATGATTAAATCCATTTATTTTCTTTAAGCATCTTCCCAGCTATAACCACTTTAGGCCAATGTTTGGAGACATGCAAAATTTAACTATTGCTCTAGCTCTTTCCTGGGCTTCAGCCAGGCTCCATTGAGGTCTCCATCTTTAACCTGCATGGGCTGGACTGACACTTTTATGATAGCGTGGTAATAAGTAACACTGCCTAGTCCAATATAGCTCACAAAGCATCCAGTGTGTGCATTTTCTCCTTTAGTTCATCTGTATCCAACCCCTTATTGGCTGTATTTTAATGCTACAGTAAATCCAACATTAGAATTTGTACTATTGGATGAAAAAGACATCAGCCACGTGAGAATGCTGCTTCAGGATAAATTCATTTGGCCAATTCAAATTTTACTGTGAAGTTTTGATAAGCAAGCTTGAAGATAGAACAAGTATTCTTTGTTGTCTCACATCTGGCACAAACTTTCGTGTTGTGATCTGGCTAATCTGACAGAAAGGCAATCGTGCACACATTTCATCTAGGTCAGCTTTGTATGTGAGGCAATCTGCCTCCATGATCATGGAGCACAGGCTATGGAAAAGCGGAGCATATGAAAAACAAGCCAATACAGTAATTAAAAATATTTATTTATGAAGATATTTACCTTGATAGGCATAAAGCATTTCCCAATTTCATACAGAAATACATAAAACATGCATAGACCAATATGGCCTACTTCAATGTGTATTCAACATGGTAAATATAATGAAGAACTTGTGTGAATATAAATACAAAACACAAAAAAAATAAGCACATAAGATTCAACCTGTCAGCAAATTCAACAATGTGAACAAATTCACTGCTATAAACATTCACCCAATATTAGCCTTTTGACATAATTCAAAACAACCCTTTGTCTCAACACCAAGCAATTTCCACCAAACAAGGCACTGAATAAATCTCACAACAGCCTCTGGTACATGCCCACTTCAGTGCATTTTTGGTGGCATGTAAGACACAACAATCTCTATTTTTAGAACTTCAGTTAGCCCAATATCCTTGTTATGGGAAACCTAGTAGTGTCCTCTAACTTTTATTTTATGTTGAAGAGTCCATTGGTATCCAAAACCAAAGGACTTTGACTATGCAAACAACCACAGTGTCTAACTCACATTCAGATAACTCCAGTTGTACAAGTAAACTAGACTTCTGAAAAAAGGCAAAGGGTTGCAGCTGATTAGTAAAGGCAATAACAAGGTGTAAAAATACTCTAGCAGGCGTGCAACAAACAGAACGCGAGGTAGACATGTATATATGCAGTAAGTCCTGATTAAAGTAGCACTGTGGCTTTCGTTTTTGCATTTTAATCAAAAGGTAGAGTTTTTCGCTTTGAAGTTTGTCCACTCAGATCTTGCTTTCTGTCCTTTCTAAGCACATCTGTGAGGTCTTCCTTGCAAGATGCTTTGATGTAGACCCTTAAAGCTGCCCAATTGATGGGTAACATTCCAGAAGCAATATTCAAATGTGTCTTCAGAAAGATGGCTTTTAATGTACATTGCAGCAGATTCCCCTTTATCCCCTCTACCCATCCATCTGAATTCCAAAACGATGAAATCTTTTGCTTTTATACCTCCAAATACAGGACTTCATTAGCGTGTTGCTCTGCTGCGCAAACACGTGGACAGAGAGGCCCTTTGCCATTGTGGAATGTTAGAAGTCAAGAGAGAGTTTTGGTGACGCTTTGTCAGCAAGTGTGATGGAGGAAGATTCAGGTGTTCCTCCCACTAGGATGCTTTCAGGCTTTCCCAGATGCTTTGCCTTTTGTTTGCCCTGTTATGTTTCAGCTTCCGCCCTTTCTGGAGCTCAGCCTTCAGCTTCGCAATACTGAAGGAAGCTTTGATACTGTTACCAATGGCTTCCAGCCTGCAAAAATAAGAAAAGCACATTTATTGTTACAACAATGAAGATGCATCTCCACAGTGAAGCATGCAGTCATTCAGTTTTTGATTAAATAAGCTTCAGTCTAGACTTCTGCCATGGAATCCTCAGAAACTGCTGATTGCTATACCTCTGTCAGAATTATGCTAACTTAAGCCACTTGAAATACTGGATTCAGAATTTAAATGTGAATATTAAAATAAGTTAAAATATTCATTCAAATACAGATGCCCTAGACTTCCTTAAATAGCATGTCTCCAATCAAGAGGTCTTTAGTGTTAGTCTTTTCAGCTGTTTTGTTTCTTTTAGGTAAGCCTGATCCTGGTTCCAATGAATGGGTGCATTTTTCAAGTAGAGTAAGTAAGCTCCATTTTAAAAAATTATTTAAGACTTCCAGGTTCAAAGTCTCATCCAAAATCTTCAGGCTGCCTTCTCCCATAGATCCTGTTCTGCTTTTGAAAGCAGCACTAGAGTCTTCTTTCATATGGGCAAACTTCTGTGTGCCATACTTTTACATGGGCACATGGCTGAACACTCAACGCTGGAACCGATACAGCTGCACTAACACTCATCTTCTAAGCTGACTTCCCCTCTGTGGGGTCCATAGCTGCACCAAGTCCAATGCATCTGTTTCTGAACTGCACTGTGGAGTGATACTGCTGCCTACTGCCACTCAACTTATTATGCACGGACTTCAAAGGGCAGTCCTGAAATTTACTCCTAATCTCAAATATTAAATTGGGCTCAAATATTAATTTTGTCTTCATTTTCCCTTTCCTCAACCTTTTTGCAGACATTTCCATCACTAACATCCCATACTCATTTTACACAGGTTTATCAGGCAATGCAAGAGATAAGGCAGATAGAAATCTGCCTCCTGCATTCTAAAAAGCCAGCTACACCAGCCAGAAGAAAGAACATATTCAAAATCTGGATAGATCAATAACTTTTTTTTTTCCTGCAGTAAAATGTAGTAAAGTAGCTAAGAAAAGGCATTCTGACTCAATTTCATTTGAGAATAGTTGGAATGTAATATTTTTTATTAGTTAAGATAGTACATGAGCACACTTAAATGACAGGCTCTATTTATTTCTGCCAGTATTTAATGATTTCATGCTCTTTTGAAGTTTGGTGTATCTTTAGGCCTACAACTAAGCTCGCTCCCTCTAAGCAAGTGGAGGATGCTAAGCAGAGCTCAGCACCTGTGTCTTCACAAGCTAAGAACCCACTGCATAACAAAAGCCCTCAAGATATCCTGATTCCTCCATAACTCTCAAGCTGGAATCACCAGCTAAACTCATGCTGACCTGAAGGCAGGTGAACTGTGCTCTCTATTGCTGCTCCGGGGAACTACAACAGGATGAGAAGAAACTCACCGCTTCATTTTCCTGCTGTCAACAAGCTGTCCATTCATGCATTTGGGTCCAATGCAATTGCCAGCTTTGTTGTGGTGACACGAGGTTTTCTCCACTGTGGACTGAGCCCTGTTAAAAGTGAAAAGACACTGCTGTTAAAAAAACCCAAGTCTGCAGTCCACAAGGTGAGGCATCTCATCAACCACTTCTCAAGGCAT
Source organism: Nyctibius grandis (assembly GCF_013368605.1). Classification (NCBI taxonomy): domain Eukaryota; kingdom Metazoa; phylum Chordata; class Aves; order Nyctibiiformes; family Nyctibiidae; genus Nyctibius; species Nyctibius grandis. Next base: position 12,075,510 of record NC_090660.1, read on the forward strand.
ATAATAAGCGATCTTTCTGGGCCAAACCATAGTATGTATCATAGCAGTGTGAGCACTCAGGTAGGAGGCAAGGCTTTGGAGAGATTATTCGCTCAGCAAGTGCCAAAATGAGTAAGTCTAACACAATCCCTCCCTTTTACATGCACTGACTTTTAAAGAGTAGCACCAATTGACACACCAGAGATCTTTTCCTGTCTGGCAGAAGTTCAGACATTTCTTGTCCTTCTGGCTGGCACATCGGCATCTGCTGCTAGGTTCAGCAAGCATCTCGGGCATCATGTCCTTCAGCGATCTTCTGGATCGAGAAGGGCCTCCGAGGCCATACGGAACAGTCTTCCTATGATCAAAGAGACAACATGAAAGTCATTCAAGTAATTCTGTGGCTTCAAAACAGCAGGGTATTTTGGGCAATCTTATCAATGGGATTGATTGCATGAGTAAAGGTTGTAGGATTGAGAATGCCTCATTGGTCATAATTTTCGTGCAATACTTCTGATGATCCTGCAACATATTCATTAGCATGGCTACTGACAAGGCTAATGATTTTTTAATTGTGATTTCAAAAGGCTGCTGTGCCTCCCTGTGCGATAGAAAGCAGTAAAACTTCATCTCTTTGAACTTTGGTAACTGCCAATACTGAAAGAAGCAATAAAAGTGAGGAACAGATCCTCTCTGCTCCAAGGAAACCCAGCAGCAGAACAAATCACAGTGTTTGCAGCGTTAGGAGAGGCTCTAGCTAACTACTTTTTGGTGAGGAAAACGTAGAAATGGATACTGCACACAATCCTATTGACACGTGGGATGCGTTAATTTGCAGCAGAGAGCAGCAAGAGGCAGCGAGGGACCAGCCGGTGTCAAAGTCAGCCTTCTAGCCTCCTGACTTGTTGGAAAGAAAAACAGGCAAATTCAGGCTGGCAAAATCATACTTTTGGCATTTGGTCTGCTTCTGATTCATAGGTAAAAGTATCCCGCAGCCTTTGCTGAGCAGCACCCAAAGGAAATAGTCCTGCCCAGATTTTAGGAACGCAGGTGTGTTAGGGCTATTAGGAGCTATCTGCTCCATCTAGGTGGTCAAATCCTGCTCGCTTTCTCCCAGTGAACAGTCTCGCTGCTAAACTCGGCAGAAAGGCAGGAGGACGGGGGGAAGCAATAGGAGAGAACGTGCAAGTAACTATTCCTTCCTCCCCTTCGCATTTCTGCAGGGAGTTTGTTCTTCTTAAGCCCCCCTCCCTCCTCCCCCCCGCCCCTGCTTTTTCCCAACCAAAGGGGAACCCAGCGCTCGGCAAGTGCCGAAGCCCCCCCCGGTCTACTCACTCGGGGGTGTTGATCCAGATGATGTCGAGGTGGCAGAAGTAGACACACTCCTCGTCGAGCAGCGAGGAGCAGGAGCAGCGCCGGGCGCGCCGGTGCGCGGCGGCGGTGGCAGCGGGGGGCGGCGCGGTGCCGGCCTCGGCTCCGGGGGCTGCGGGAGGGAGCGGCAGAGCTCAGCACCCGCGGCGACCACGCACCCGGCGCATCTCCGCCGGCAGCCCCTCCCGCCGCATCCCGCAGCCTCCTCGGGCCGCCCTCCCCCGGGGTGCCCGGCGGCGCCCCCCGACAGCCGGCAAAGGGCCCGGGTGCGACCCGGCGGCCCCCTCGCAGGGCCAGACCCAGGCGGCGGCGAGCGGCTGGGGACCGGCACCTACCTGCCGGCAGCAGCCCCGGGCAGAGCACGAAGAGCAGCGAGACGATCATCTGGGAATAATCCATAGCAGGCAGCGGAGAGCGGACGAAAAAATGAAAAAAGTGGGGGGAAAGGGAAAAGTTAATAAAAGAGAAAAAATGAGGGGAAATCTCTCGCAGTGTCTGGACGGAGAGCCGTGTCCCGTGGGCTGCGGGGCAGGGCGTGGGGGCAGGCAGCGGCTCGGTGCGCCCCGGCGCGTCTGGCTGGCGCGGCGGTCCCCGGCGCCCTTTTATAGCGAACCCCCATGGAGCGGGTAAACAGCCCCGGCGCTATTTTATCCCGAGACAATGTTATTCTGCTATTAGTCACCGCGCGGCAACGTGCGGGCCGAGATAAGGCCGGGCTGGAGAGGAAATCGCCTGCAAACTTCAGAGCGGCGGGCGGCGGCGGCGGGCGGGGGGGGACGGGCGGGGGCGACCCGGGGGCGGGGAGGGGCGGGGGGCGCCGCGGGCCGCGCCGGGGGCGGGCCGCCAGGGGGCGCCCTGCTGCCCCGCGCCTCGCACCTGAGGGAGAGCGGCCGCCTCAGCCGTCTGGCGGCAGCGGCGCGCAGGGCCCGGCGGCGGCCGGCGGGGCACCATCGCCCTCGCCGTAACAACAGTAATTATTGTGATTATTGTCAGCGCTGTTGTTGTTGTTGTTGTTATTATAACAGCGGGGCGGCGGCGGCGGGCGCGGTGCTGCCCGCGGCGGAGGTGTCGCGGCCGCCTGTCAGGTTCGCGGCGGCCCTTGGCGCGGCTCCGCCGCCCGCCGAGGGCTCTGGGCTCGGCCCGCTGCTGTCGCCGCCGCCCCGGGGAAAAGACCTGGGGAGCTTCTCCCTCTTGTCGTTCCCCAGCCGCCGAGGGAGCCGGCAGCGGCACGCCGGGGGCTGGCGGCGGCGGCCGGAGGGCCGGGGCCGCACGGGCAGCGCCAAGGGCGTGCCCGGGGGCGGCGGGAATGAGCGCGGCCTGGCGTGCCCGACCCCCGCCCGCTCCCCGCGGGCCCAACCGAGTGGGCCCCGGGGGGTTATCAACCGACTGGGTTTGGCAGCAGCGGTGAGGCGTTAGGGCATAACCCCCCTTTCCTTCCGTGGCAAGGCAGGGGGCCGTGCCACGGCGCGTTTTAGGGTCCGGGCCGTGCGAGCAGCAGCAGGTGTGTGAAGCCAGGATGTGTGGTCAGGAGGAGGCCGTGCCCAGCCTTTGCCTTTGGCTCCTGCCGCGAACTCTGGCAAGGTCAGGGTGAGTTTTTTTCCGGCATGTTTGTATTTTCTGCCATGTGCTGAGGCACAGTAGCTGTCAGCGTGGAAGCTGGACACTTGAGAAATGGCCGGGGCGATGCCATGGTAAACACATACATGAGTGAAATCCACGGAGCTCCTAACTGAGAAAGGCAGCCTCGGAATATAAACTCAAATGAACTCAAATGCCTGTGATCTGATGTGAAGCTGTCGTGCTGCAAAGCGTGCCAATTTCACCTATGATAAGTAGATAAGAGTCTCTTGGTATTTGTGGTATTTCCGTGCACTGTGCTGTAATAATAGAAATGACCTTGGATATCACAAAGACCAAGGCTATTAGCTGCAAGTTGCATTGTGATCTCTCAGGTGAATGGTTATTTTTTTTAAGTATCAAATTATACTGTGCTGCTGTATCATAGCGGACAGGCTGTCTACAACCGTGCTGAGTCAGAATAAAGGTCCATTTAGCTGGTATCCTTTCTCCCACAATGGCTGTTAGCAGATGGTATGAGAAAGAGTACAAGAAAGGAATGCAAGTGGAGACTAATCCTCCATCGGTATAACCTGTCTGCTTCTAACAGGATGAAGTTTAGGGGCTTTCCGAGCAATAGCAAGCATTTAGACCATTATGCTGAATAAACACCGCTGGCCCCATCCTGAGATGTTCATACCTTTTTATAAAAGGTTCTCTAAAAACTGCCCTATAAAACATCTGTGAGCGGAGAAAGCTGGCTTATACAGTATTTTTTTACACCTTTCCAGCGTGGGAGTTTATTTTTCAGAGCAGGGATTGTACCTTCTTGTGTATTATGTCTTGTGTATGTAGGGCAGCGCTTACCAGAATACCAATGTATCGGTACCTGTATGTGTGAATTATTGCCGTTATGATAAGAATCTACCAGCAGAGGTCACCGAGCTCCGTATAAAAAGGAATTGTAGCCCACTTCGGTAATAAACTTTATCAGTATCCAAAAGCTGGGAAAGAAATTAGATGTGGGGTGTTGGGTTTTTTTCTTCTTGGTGTTAAAAAAAAAAAAAAAAAAAAAAGAAAAAAAAGAAAAAACACAAAGCAGTTGTGTGGGTTGAAAGATAGCTATCGTTTCTGTGTAGAATACAAATATGCATAGCCTTTCCAGGCCGGTCACTTTAAGATAGTATTTCATGCCAGCATTTACTTAGATTTTTTCCTGAGATTCCTTTTTCTAAGATGTGTGCTTGAAGCCAAAATGACTCACATTGGTGTGAGGTATTTTCAGCTTTGTCAAAATGCCTTGTTAGAAAGTATTTTGTTAGCTGGCAAAAATGGCATGCATGTTTCCTTTGAGTAACAAAGCAGGGACCTCTGAAGGTGCTGTTCTTTTTTTTTTTTTTTTTAAAAACAAAAATATCTTCAGCAATTTTTGGTAAGGATTCATAAATATTATTGTTGTCAGAGATCCATATCCTCTGATTCAGCGATTTCTGATAGCTCTGCTTTCAGTTCTTGAGACTGACCAGAATCAAGCTGTTCCTGTTGCTTGTTCGAGTAATGCAAAAACAAATTTATGTTCAGTTGCCAGTGGCCCAGGTGGGTCATTTCAGGCCGCGGGGACTGCCAGGCTAGGAAGTGGGTTTCCACAGGAAGGGATAACCCCCTGACCCTTCCTCGGGCACTGGGAGGTACCAGGCAGGTCCGTGCCATGCAGAAATACCCTTTGGGAGTTCTGCCAAAGAAGGAAGGTTCACTCACTCTATAGCTGTTTATAGTAGGAGTCTGTAGCAGTATGGGTCGCAGTAGGGGTCTTATAAAATAAGCAGAGCAGGAATAAAGTTTGGCTAGCAGTCAATGTTTGCAGAATGGAAATACAAAGTCGTGCACGATGGTACAAAGTCATGTACTCAACAAGTTGTCCTGGTGCACGCCATGCCAGCTTGCCACAAAGGTCGGGAAGTTTGCGTTGTATTTGCACTGCGACCCGTTTGCGCGAGGGTGGGAGCCGGGGTGGAAGCTGACTGCTCCTGCAGCAGGCTTTTTCCCTTTCTAGCTGGAGCACCTTGGCCAGCCACAGCTGAGACACGGTGTTATGGGGTGAAAACTTAGCTGGGCAGCCATGCTCTGGTTTTAATGTTCCAGCTGGAAAAGTCCGTGTCACTGACTGAGTTTTCTAAAGGACATTTTGTATCGTGTCAGAAAAGTGAAATGCCTGCTTATCAGCAAAACAATAAAAGGAGATTGTAAAACTGTGCCTTTCTGTCTAGGGACAAGGGGAGTAACAGGCTGTTTTCTGCAGATTTGAAACACAATTCTCAATTAAGTGAAAGTTGCATAACTTGTCCCCTTGATTTGCTGTCCCTCTTGCACCTTACTTTCCTCTTAGGGGCCGTCCAGTCCCCCTGTGCCCCTTCTTACACAAGAGGATGAGGGGAGATTCCCTCTTGTCCCTTAAGTAACATGCAAATTAGAGAGCTAACTAATTTAGGCTTCTTGGAAGTGACCTTATTCTCATCTGTCACTACCCAACCTACAATGTATCTAATTCCCTTTACAGATGTCAGGGTCTTTGGGCAGAAGCATAATTTCTGGAAAACTAACTTCCTTCATTTCTCCCCATCTCCAGCTAATGAGGTTTATCAAAGGACGTAGGTGCCTGTCTCACACTACACTTGTGGACCCTTTAAAGTGCTGAGAAGAGGAGGAAGGTCATCCAGCAACCTCAGCCCCACCTGTTTGTAGCACATGCCCAGATCCTTTCCTCACCTCAGTCCTGTCAATGGTCATTTTCCTTCCAAAATTCATTCCACATACAAACCCCATTTAAATTAGGGAGAAAGGTGGCAGCTATAGGATGCTTAGCACAGAAGAGCCTTCATTGGATGAGAAAAGAAAGCTCTTCCACACCATGCATGTCCTGCCACCAGGTGACGGTGACTAGATACATTTAAAATACAGAAAACAAGCCCAACTTTGAGCTCAAATAATAGAGGAGAAAATCAACTTTACTGAGCAAAGGTCACAGTTTCTCCCAGGGCTAAAATTGTTGTTACCAGAAACACAAGAAAGACGGTTTGCAGAGATTCACGTTTCAGAGGTACTGTTGTAAAACCTTCCTCCCACTTATACTTTCCACAACAAAGAACTGGAAGCATCAGGGAAATGTTTTTGCTGGAAGCCAAGCCAATTTTTAGATGAGAGGAAACATCAGGTGGGAAAAGGGAAAATGTTTAAATAATCTGGGAAGAAAGAATCCACGTAACTTTTAGGTGAGAGTTAACAGGAATTTCCCCCCTACGTTTACCACCCGTCTCTGGATGTCATGGGAGAAAAGAGTGTCCGCTTCCCATCAAAGCGAGCCAAAGGGGTGCTGGAGGTGCTTGGCTGTGCCCCGTCCCAGCAAGCTGTAGCAGCTCCTCCTGTTTCCATCTTGTACTCTGCGTTTGCTCTTGTGCAGAAGCAGCAAGCAGGGTATCAGGAGCAAGGCAAAAGGTCAAGCTCTGTGGGCATAACACAGGGCAGGCAACCAGAGCCCTCTCTCCCAGGCCTTGCGTGGGAGACAGGGGTGACCCGTACTGCTGAGGGAGTGCCCTGCATGGTGCCATCCTGGCACCCTCACCCACAGGCTCAGGCAGGTGGTTATTTCTGCTGTGGTAGCTCAGGATCCTGCACCACTTTTGGCGTGCTTACACGCAGAGGTCCCGCAGGATTTCAGTCCCTAGCCTTTTGGCGTTACAAGTAGTTTCTGCTGTGGTGCTTAACTTGGATTTCATTTTTTAATTGACCTGTTTTTTTCTCATGTCACTGACAATATTGCTAGAAGTTGTAAGGCCAAGACCTCACTTGTGGCCCAGAAAATCTCAAATTGCTGAAGCCTGGGGAAATATTCTGGGGAAGGAGCCCTATGTCTTATCCCTATGCTCTTGCAGACACATCCACCATCGGCCACGTCAGACACAAAATGTGGGGCTGGATAGTCTGATCCCATGGGGCTGCTGTATATTCTCACAGCTATGCTTGGACTCTATGTTTATTTTGAAAAAAAAAAAGTATTCCTGCATGGTCTTCAGCTCCATTCCATCAGTCAAGTTCCAAAGGCAAGTAGTATGAATTATGTCTTCTAGAAGTGTGAAAAGATTACATGTGTCAGTAATCGACCTCTTAAGAATGGGGTATGCAAGCAAGAGTTTAGCTGTAATAAGGATTATCATCAATAAATACAAGAGAATAGTGCGAAGACTGCAACAGAAGGGTTTAGTGAAGAAAAGGAAAATACAGAACAGAAACTGTCACTTGTAGACAACCAGATCTGGTTCTGTATACAACCTCTTCTGTGAATACAGCAGCATATGACAGAATACTTATTTGCAAATAACAGTTAGTGGAAAATGTGCTTTATCAGGTTTGTTTACTTATTTCTTGGCAAGTCTGGCTTGCGAGGAAGTCAAACCCAAAGCATCCAATTAGAAAATCTTCTGAAGCAAATCACTAAGAGTGCTGCACAGCTCTCTGACTGATCATCTTGTTTCATGTTCTTTAATAAATGCCACTTCCCCATAGTCTTAGCAAAGAATCGATGATGCCATCTCCATGCCCAGAGTTGGGAATTGAAGCAAGGAGGCCGGTACTCATCCTGTCTAACAGTAGATACTCCGCTACAGTTTCTAAATTAGGTGAACATCTTCGCTCACCTGGTGTCCAAATAGCCCTCTTGGCTGTGGAAAGGGGCCTAAGGTGCTGACAGTCCTAAATTTAGGCACCATCCTCCTCTTAACGTCTAGAGTTAGCTGGGGATGAATTCAAGTCGGTGACTTGCCCAGGGTCCCATGAGAATTACTGGGGGAAGGCATGGGTGGAGAAATGAGCTGAGTCCCTCAAACCTGTGTCCTGTATCCTGCCCGCTACCTTATCCGCTCTGTCCAGTACATAGAGGTTTGCTTATCAAAACTGAGAGTTTAGCTGTTCCAATTTGTCCACCTCTTGGATTTTATGTTGCTTTGCTTAGAAAAGGCATTTGGAAGATCTTTATTTCATGCAGGTCACTCAAAGATGCTTCTTTGAATTAATGAATTTGACTTTTCATGCCTAATTTTTTCACCTATCATGTGGCTTGCTCCACCTTTGAATGAGACTGTCTCCAAAGACTCGTTAGTAGATTTCTGAGATCTAGCTGGCTCTACCCTTTCCTGAGTGCATAAAAGCCTTGCTGAAATGAAGGTAATTAGCAAACACGTTGTTCCAAGAATGGTGTTGAACTTTCTTTACAGCACAGCCCTTTTGCTACAACATGTAGCCCCCCGTGACTGTTTTGCCACCTCCATTTTGAGCCTGGGGTTGGGTGAGCGAGCCTCTCAGTTCTGCTGTTTTCTTTGTGAGAGAAATGAGCATGTATTAGGAAACACCATGAGTTTAGATGCAGCCTGAGCTACAGGTATGGGTCTGTTTTTCTTGCTTATATGTTCCAGATACTTGCTTTACTCACAGATCTGTTAGCACTGTGGTTCGGTGCATCATTGCCCGGAAGGTGGATAGGAAAGTAGCCTCGTATGAACCAGTGCTCCTGACATTAAAGATACTCATTGTCCGTTTGGGCAGATGCTTGTGTCTGTCATTTTTTTTGACCGGGGCATACTTGGCCTGTAAAAGAAATGCTGACCGCCTCTGTCCAGCTGCAGTTCCTACTCTTCATCTGCCCTTGTTTCTCACAGGAGAAGGCAGCTTTGTGAGGAAACATTGCATTAAACATGCTCCAGCTGTTTCTGTCACCCAGGCTTGGCTTGAACAAGTTACACCAAAAGCTGTCAGAGGAGAGAAGCTGTAGATAAAATACAATAAACAAAAATGAAATAAAATTCAGAAGCTCTCTTTCTTATTTTTAAAGGAACAATAAGAGGGACACTTTTATTTTTCAAGTGACATATAGGCATTAAAATATGTACTCTGTGTCTGAGGTAAAATATGGACCACACAGACCCAGGGGTTATTATGGCAATTATTCACTGGTGACACGGACAGGAAGGAGATTTTGTTACCTGTCAGGGACAGGAAAACAGGAACAGCAGCTTGAGAATCACTGATGTCCCAGCACTGAGCTAAGATCACCTTACATCCACCACCCCCTGCCTTCAGTTGCAAGAACGAGCCTGTTCTCAAGTGTGAATGCAGCTGGTCGCATTGGCACTGCCACCAGCACACAAGAAAGTGCCTGGGAAATGTGAGGGGGTGAGAAACCACTGGAAGGGAAGGGGCAATGTGTGACTCCAGGTTCCTGTGAGCAGCTAAAAAACCAAGATGCCTAACAGGGCTGTATGTCGACATTTGCCATATATGACATACAGCATATAGGAATGAGGCCAGCTTTTCTGGCTGCTTTCACTAAGCATCCTCGAGTCATGTCTCTATTAGGAATTTTTCACCAGCCATTTCCATTTTGGTACCTCAGTTAGTACCACAGGGAACCTCTCTTCAGGCTTGCTGCCAGCAACCAGACCTTTCTGTGTTGCTATTCCAGACAGATTTACTTGTTATGAGAAAAAAAGGCAATGCAAATTCCTTGGTGTCCTGTAGGTGTTCAGCACTATAGTTGTAGGCGGTCAGCTGAAGTGGTGGAAGCCTTGGTAGGAAAGGTACCACATGGGGCCTTTGCTCTGATGGGCTGGTGTAGCACAGTGCAGAGCGAACGCAGGGCTGTGCTTTGAAAAAATAGGTCGTGGATGATGAAGGCTTTTTCCGCTGTTACTACTAGTACTGTACATGCAGAAACACACTCATCGTCCTTTGGCTAATCCTGTTCAGATTAGCTGACTCCGAGCTGTAGTTATCCTGTTACCATTGATATAACTGTATGTGAGCAGCTATTGCCTTAAGAATTGCTCCCTATTGTCATTTTTCCCAACATTTATCATCTCTTTACAGTTTTTAATGACATCTTCTTCTTTAAAGACAAACATATTCCACATTTCCTAACAGGATTATGCTGTAAAACCGTAGTATTGGTTTCAATTTCAACAGACACAGCCAGGAATAGCTTTCTTACACTGGGTTTAGGATTAGTCTTGTGAAAGTCAGCTGACAAAGAGACCAGCTTTCCTCAAATTCTTGCAAGTATATTTCTTTTTTTCCAGTGAAAGGACTCTTTCTGAAAAGCTAAGCCAGTTTCACACCAGCTGAAACGGAGTGGAAGCGGTTTAATTTTAGCTTAGGAGGACAGAATAGTAAGGAGGGTCCAAACTTGACTGAAACAAACTTTAGCATTTTATTTTTGGTACATTTCAGCAGTAAGTTATCCATGTAGTTTTGTTCCTGCTTTCTAAAATGCCTTTAAAATCACACTTTTCTCTAGAACAATTAAACTTAATTAATAGAAAGTCCAAGCCAAACACAAAGAACAGCAAGGGTATGATTCAAAGGCCTCATTTCTCAAGGAGCTTTTCTCCTGACACCACATTTTTTTAAACTTTCTCCAGCCACTGGTGACCAGAAATGTAACTTTTCCCAGAAGAGATGGCACTAAATTTGAAAGTGTTTTATTTTGCATAATGGAAAAAAGAAGTGAAAAGCTGTGCTTCCTTTGCTTATACTTGGTCTTTGAACGGGGCCGTATGACATAGCTTAAAGTTTTGTCTGTTTATTTGCAGCTTGCTTGCTTCCCTGGCAAAGTGGAAGTCAAAAGTAACAAGGCAAAATGACTCTCTCAAAACCCACTTATCTTCACAGGAAACTGCTTCAGAATTAGGCAAACCAGAAATCCCCACTTCCTTTTTCTATAGAAATTATGCTATCTATTAATTAGGAGACGCCTGTTTCATTTTCTTCCAGTGCCCTTGTTACAAGAAAAGGAGGAGGCACGGCACCTGCCTTTTGCTGCAGTTACTATTCACAGTTTTTCCATTCTATCACTTCTCTCCCCATAAATCCGAGTTATGATACTTGAATGAGTATATCATCCTGTTTTCCTTGCAGTTTGTTCAGGACCGTGTCAGATATTCCTTACAATGAGAAGGTGGGATTTCCAACACCTTTAGGAAAGAGAGATTTTTCCTGGAAACAACAATCTTCAGCTAAGAACTTGCTTGCTATGCCTGTGCCACCATAGGCACATATGCTGTATGGAAAATAAACTGGTGGCAACTCAGCTGGAGTAAATTGGCTGGCTTCTCAGACCTTGCAAACAGCACTGTGCTATGAGAAATTCTGGGAAATAAGCAACCAGGGCCAGCATTGGCCATCTCCAAAGCTGCTGCTGGGAGGGCAGAGAGCCCGTTACCCCAAAGGGCCACGATGCGAGGCCACCCCGAAGGAAGGCAGCGGTGCAAGCCGTTTAGCTCCGTCTCCCTGTCCTCCTGTAGAACAGTTACGGTAAACTGCTGCTTTGAGATTGGGAACCTGCCGTACATTTCCTTGTAGCAAAGTACACTGTAGCAAAAGAAGGTGCTGATTAGTTGCATGCAATCTAAACTGCTGTTCCTTAAAATAAAACGCCTTTTTTTTTTTTTTCCTTTTCTTTGGTCTTATCACCAAGGGCATGGTTTTCTCAAAGGTTATTTGACAGCCTGGAGTCTTGAAGCAGATGTGTTGGCCCACTGCATGAGAAATACAGCTAAGCAATGAAGGAACTATGGAGTGCTGCATCCTCTATGCCATGTAACATTGATATTTAACTTAGTCCCAGAGCAGCACGAACCATGAAAGAAGCAAGAAAGATGAAAATCTCAGGGGGTCAAGCCTAAAACAGGGCACGAAAAGAAACATGCAATTTTGGGAGCCATTCAAGAGAGACAGTTCCAACAGAAGGTCCGTGCAGCTGCTGAAATTGCAAGGTCCCCCCTGCTGGGCTTATTTGAACATGTAACCTGTGCTCAGTGGTGTTAACTGCATGACCGATTCCACTGACTTCAAGGATATCTTTAAGCACGTGCTCAAGTGCTTGCAGAATGAGGGTCGGATGTGTCTCCTTTTGTGGGGTGACGGTACATGGCAGAGAGCAGGTGACAGAAGTATTTCAAACATCTCTAGAGGTATTGCATCCTTGTGACACTGAGGAAGGAAATTCATGTTTCTGAGCCCACAGGTGCATACCCTGCTGTGGTCACCTGCCTCCTGTGGAGTGTGCCCCTGGTATGTAAAATCCAAAGCTCAGGAGCTTCATTGAGCAGAGGGCATTTCTCTTTTTTTAGGAGGTTTAATCTTAGTCTAAAGGGCGTCAGGGAATATTATTTTTTTCCCCATTCAGCTCTGTCAGAATTGTGGTTCTGTCACAACAAGGATTTAGTGATGTTTTCCACATGTCTGGGGCTATTAGAAATATTACACAGGATCTTACAAGTGTCCCTTGGTGTTTCTTTGAAAGTTTCTCCCTGGACAAGGGAGGCCAAGTGTAGGGAAATAGTAACTTGAAGGCACAGATCCAGGGCTAGTCTCCAGTTGTCATACAGTTAGTATTACGGAGAGCTACTTCATTATAATAACAAACTTCAGTGAAGCAATAAACTTCATGACATACTGTATGGCATAAAGCAAACAAAACCAACTCTGCCTTCATAGACCTAGCAATTATTTTTTAAGTTCTTATTTGGGAGACACCAGCAACAGGTTTGTAGTGGAAAAAGAGGCTGCAAAAAGGAAAAGGATAACTTGGAAAGAAGAAAATGAGAAGGCAGTAGAAAGTTAAGGTATATGGGCCTGTTTTCTGAAGGAACTTGTTCCCCGGGATCTGGAGAGTGGATCTGAATGTGAGGAGAGGAGCCCAGGTGGTTCAGAGCAGGGAATCGATACCTCAGCTCAGCATCAAGGTCCCAAAGGAAATGACTTGCATGAGGAGAGGAGAGGAACAGCTCTTTCTCTCAGTAGTGCTATAAAGCTGGTCCGATCTGGCCTGAAGAGGCTGCTCCGCTACTCAAGACTAAAAGGCTGTGCTGTTGTGGATGATGACACCAAGCAATTGAAAAAAACTGCATTTTTTAACGGATAAAAATTTAGGCTGGGACTTTTGGAAAAAAAAAAAAAAAAAGCCTAAACCAAGTTACTAGTAAACTGAGCCTGGATCTTGCCTGCATTATGGAGATACCCCAGTTAAAGAGTCCCACTGGACTCTTTGTGTTGGCTGAATTTCCTCTCCCACTCCCTCTGACCACAGCTTGCTCTCTCAGGGGGCTTCCAGCTTTGCATTTATTGTTCAAACTAATCAACTTGTTTTGATAAAATAAGGAACAGGAAAATGGGAATGCTGAGGCTTTTCGTTTCTGATATGCGACGTACTACATATTGTTGCTGTGGTAGAAAGGAGCCGGAGCCTGGCCGGCTGGTCTGCTCCAGCCTGACCCCAGCCCGCATGCCTCTAGGTGGTGCCTCGCTCCAAAGTTTGGTGCCCGGAGCTGGGGAGCAGCAATCTCCGGCTGGGTTTTGCCCAGCAAGTGATGCCAGCAGCTACATCACCCACCGTGCCCTTACCGGGGCGGCCGAGGGAGCAAAGCAGGCAGTCCTGCTGAGCCCTTTTCACCCAAGTGTTGCTAGAAAAGTATATTTGCTTTAGGCAAAGGAGGCACAGCTAGAACTAGAGGGATCCCCCACAGCATCCAGACCCCACATACAGACTTCATCCAGAGCTGACTGAGACCCCTTCATTTAAAGCTGCTGTGGGTCAGGCCCCTAATCCTGAAGAAAACCATCAGTTGCTTTGCTTTGAGGCTGCTGAAAAGCCCTGTCATCTAGAGTACTGGTGTCTGTAAGGAGATGTAACCAAGATTATACCCTTCAGACTGAAGTGTTAGAAGAGAAAAATTAAATGGGCAGGCTCGTGGGTGATTGGTGGGAGCAGATGATTATTTCTTTCGTGCTCTGCAGCCTGTTTTGCTAACCTGGGTTGTGTTAAAATGCTGTGTGTGGGGCAGGAGCAACTCCTGGAAACACATACGGAGCAAAGGATGCCTGTAAATGATATAGAGCTGTTCCTTGTCCTCAGCTGTGAGGGAGTGCAATATTAGGGATTGGAAATGGAAGGGTACACTGAGTTTGTTAGCTGTGGAAAAAGCAGTTCTTGGTATTTCTCTTTACATCTTTGAGGTGAGGAACACCAACCAGGGAGGTTCACAGCCCATCCCTTCATCATGTCTCTTCCTTTTCCACTATGCGACTAGGAAGCAGAACACACTATCTGTTTTGAAGCAAACTATTTGGTATGCGCAGCCATGCAAAGTCAAAATTGACCCTGACATGGCTGAGACAGCCCCAACTCCCACCTACTCACAGTGCATTCATATATGTCTCCCTCACACTGGAATAACACAGCTCCCTGACTCCTACTTGGGAAGATGGGAGCAGTTTTGGAAGACTTGCTATTTTCTTTCCTGCTATACCCTTCTCTTGAGAGAAATGACAGTGTCCTGTATTTGGTATGGGGAGGAAGAATTTGCCCTTGGGCTTCCTCCTTGCCCCTACAGGTTTCCATGTACTTAAGTCTAAGGGGGAAGCAAACCTGGGACAAAGGGGGAGGTGGTGTCACAGCTGGAGGGACACCTGAGGAGGGTCATCATGCCAGTTCATCCCTGAAGCAGGACATGCCCAGCGGGAGGAAGGGGAACATCTCTGACACGCACTGCTCTCCTGAACAGGCTAAAGGATTAGCCCTTGGATTTGTTTTTCAGATGATCCCATGCTAACAGCTTTGGGTGGATTTGGGCTGACTTCTCCACGTTGAGTCCTTTGACCTTTTAATCCTTCTGAAATAACCTATTCCTCCTCCTCCCCCTAACTCCCAATCCCACCAGATCTCCTTTTGTTGTTTTTCTCCTTGGACATGTTTTGAAAGATTGCAGCAGCTTTTCTGGTGAGCTGGGTAATTAGCTGGCAGCTCTGGCTCCTTCCTCCCACTGGGCTGTACCTGGGGCTACGCATAGTTTCAGGGTGCTGCTTGACGAGAGTGTTAGACTTGCAATTTGAAAGTTTTTCAGTGCTAAATCCAAACTTAGGCTTTTATGATAAATAATAAGGAATATATCTGACTTTTCCCTTGTTTTAACTTCCTCATCCCTCACTGCAGCTGGCAGATCCAAAGGGCTATGCAGCTCTAAAAGAGGAAGCAAAGAAACCTGAAAAAAAGAAAATTACAGCTGGTAACTGAGGCCAGATGTAGCTGTGGTGTGGATGGGATAGGGAGGAAAAGGAGAAAGCTAGAGAGGGCCCTGGGGAGGAGATGGCTGCAGAGATGGTCACGTAACTCGGGTGGAATATCTTAAGGACCTGAGGTGTGGGCGAGATGCAGAACCTCCACTGCAAGTATGGTCACTAAAAGCTGCATGAGGCTACCTTTTACAGGCCCTGATTCAGCTCCCATCATTTTGAGGGTCTGAAGGAAACAACCCAACTAATGGCACATCCATAGGGAGGTTCAGTTGGCTTCAGCCAGAGGATGAGTGCACGCTGTGTTTTCTCCCAAAGATGGGTAACCTGCTCTGTCTCCAGCCAGGTCCTGCTATCTCCTTGGCTTCCTCTGCCATCGGTGGCTGAAATAAGAGGATCGTAAGTGGCTCTTTAAAAGCATTTCACACTGGTGCAGGAGAGGAATAATTAGTCCATACTTATTCTTCTGGGCTTGGGTCTTTACGCAGGCACATTGATATGCTTCCTTCTGCAGTTCATCTTCAAACTCGTGTGTGGAGGAAAATTGTGCCATGCTTTGCTTATATAAATGCCAGACTTATGCTTATCTGAGGTCCCTGGGAATTAATGTTGCCTTTAAAGTTAAGTGTATACTCAAGTTTTTCTCTCAAGAAAGATGGCTTAAGCATATCTGAATGGGAAAAGTCCCATCTCTCACAATTGCTGTATACAAAACTGAGTGACTTCATGGCAGACTGACTTCTAGATGGCAAAACATACCGAGTGTTTCCTCAGCTCCAGATAAGAAAAGGGTGACACTCCAGCAGCATTTTGGGGACTGTCAGCTTCCTCTCCTCTAGGGAAACTTGTTGGAGAGGGAACGCACAGAAAGGAAGTCGGAAAGCTGAGGATGGCAGCTGCGCAGCTCTGCGTTCAGTGTGTGATGGTGTGAGAGAGCTGTATGCAGTGGAGGAGGAAGGCAATGCCGGATCCAACCCCAAACAGGGACATCCACCCAAGGGAACAGAGAGGAGCAGAGTTATCTCAGTAGCTCATCCTACACCTATTCACAAGGACACTGCTGCTGGACTTAAAAAGGCACAGATATTTCCCTACGCAGCCCAGAAAGTTTGTCCGCTTTCCTTCTACAAATAAAACTCTGCCAGGGTCACAGTTCCTGAGCAGATTACGCTCTCACACGGTCACTTTCTATGTGAGCAAAGGCAGTAGCCAGTTCTCACACTCCTTTGCATGCCCGTGAAGGAAGATGGCACAGATCTACGGCAATTATACTGCAGACCTGCTGTAAGACCAAGGTTTTGGGCTTAATCACATGATACATAGGGAAATAAATTCCATCCGAATGTACAATGTAAAGGAAACATTTCACCTCTGTCGTGCTGTCCAGTGACTCATCTAATTGAAATACAAAACAAATTACAACATGGAAAAATCTTCACAAACAGGTCCTATGACAGGATGCTTTTTGCTCTTTCCAGACAGTAGGGGAAATAGCCTGATTAATTCTTAGGGATGTCTGTGTATGAAAAAAAGTCTTCTACAGCCTCTGCACCAAATACAGCTAAATTAAGCATGGTAAATATAATCCTGAGCACTGCTGATATTTTTAAAAAAAATGAAATTTTGGCAAGTCTTTGAAGTTTGTACATTGAAGTCAAAACCCAAGAAGGGCTGAGCTGCCATGGAAGTCCTCAGTGGGATCCTAGAGGGTTTGTGTCAACCAGCAGTCGGCAAAACAAAAAGGCACATGAGATTTTGGGCTGACTCCTGCTCCAAAGGGTTGTCTCACCTTGCTCAGCCTCTCCAGGGTGCAAGTGCTATACTGCATCCCCTTCAAATCCCTTGGTCATCTATTCAAATCCCCTGTGCATCCTGTTCTAGCCTGGATTTTTTGGTACGGGAAGGGTGTTATGCTGCTACGCTCCCTTTCCACATACAGGGACAGCTGCGCTGGGTCAGACCAAAAGCCTCCAACATCACCCCAAGGCAGATGCCTAAGGAGGAGTATAAGAATAGGGGAAGTAATAGTGTGAGACACTCTCATCAGTCTGTGACTCGAAGGCTTCCTGAGCCAGAGGTAGTGCCTTCGAATACAGCAATCCTCCATGGATCCCTATTCCACTGAGTTACCTAGTTTTCTGAAAACAGATGAGCTTCAGTGTTCACAACATCTCATGGCCAATTTCTATGGCTCACTTGCATTTGGTGTGAAGAAAATACATCCTTTAGTTGATTTCAAATCTGCTGCCTAGTCATTGCATTATGATCCTTAGCTCCTGTCATGGAGGACCCTTATGTACCTCCTTTCTGACACTCAGCGCTTTATAAACTCCTGTCATAGCCCCGCAGTCGTCCCTGCCGGACTGGGACTGGTTTCCCTTTATTCTGTACTAAGTCAGAAGTAGCACAGCAAAGTCTACAGAGGCTGTACTGGAAGCACTGAAGAGAATATGGCCATATGGTTTCTTAATGCAAGCTCTGGTGTACCCCTGCTATTTGTCCCTGAATCTAACAGAAGAGGTTTCCTTATGTTACGTCTAAAGTTATTTGGTGCCATTAGTAACACAGCAATAAACCAGTGGTCTTTTCTCTGCTGTCCAGAGGGAAAAGAAAACAGGGACCTGAATGCTAAATTCAGTTTTCAACTTCATCGAGTTGCTGTTTCTCGTTTGGATGTTTTCTGAGCTTCGGTTTTAGAAGTGCTCAAATTTATATCCCAAATGTCCGTGCTCACCCAGAAATTCAATGAGTTAAGGGGAAACAACTGGTCTCTGAACAGCTGTTAGTTTGGTTTTGAGAGCTTCAGAGGATCTTATTAAAATAATAAATTTCCATAGGAACTGCTACTGCAGCACTTTTAGGTTTTTTTTCAAGAGGGAAGTTATGCAAGGCTTGCTGGATGATATCAGGACATCTGGACAGCTCGGAGACTGGGGAGTTTTGAGGAAAGAGGAGACAAACAGAAAAGAAAGTTGAGGTTTTTCTCAGCTTAGAGCAGGTAGTGGGATCCTGGAGAGAGAACTTCAAACTCCATCAGCCCCAAGAGGGCCCTGCCTGGCTCTCTGCTGTCCAAAAGGTCACTGAATTTGGCAGCCATCACAGACAGCAAATAGATGCTGATTGCTGCAGTGGGAAGTGCAAGGCCAAGCAAATTCGTTCGTGATTCCAGCACTAAACGCTTACACCATAGCTACAGTTTGTATTTATGCTCTCGGGGATCTGCAGAGGGAGGGTTTGTTCCCCCTCTTGCCTAAGTAAGAAGTATTGCACAACAGGCAGGTGCTGGATGCCTTGGAATAACTTCTGCTCAGTCCTGCTGATAGGAAAGCTGTGGGATACAGCAGGCGGAGTGGAGCCTGCTGTGGTCGTTGCACCTTACAGCTACCACTTTGCAATTGCATCCATTCAGTGCCTCCAGGTGCAAGCAAGGGCAGCAGCTACTTGCTTTTTAGTTTAGACCCTTGTAGCACATGTAACTACAACATCCCCATCAGGTTCACAAGCCCCCAGCACCTGAGTGATGATGGTGCACACGTTAGCCCCTCTGGCCTTCTGGTAAAAGCACATCTGCTCATTCAATAAAGGTTCCCGAAAGGGCTGCAGAGGGAAAAAACAAATAGCTTTGGTTTAAGCTTCTGCACACATCTTCATGATATAACTGTTTTTCAATAGAGCCACCTCTTAAAAACATAATTAGAGGTCAAATATTAATGGACAATCTATGTCTTCAAATGTAATTAAAAGCACTGATACAAAACTGCTTCTGTCCAGAAAGTTCCTATGCTTGGCTAAACTTTCGGGGGCCGGTCATTACTCTCAGCTATCGAGTTGCTTAAATCATGTTGATTCATAATCCTCTGCAAGAGAAAAATCAATGCTGGAGTGCTTTGCTTGTGTAACAACGTACATTCGTGAGCCTGGAGTGCCTCTCCAATGAGATAATACCAAGCAGTTAAAATATGTAGAGAGCGCCTCCTGAATTCATTATGAATCGATTTCCATCCTTTTAATATTCTTGCTTACAAAGGAATTCCTATATGACACACTGGCCTTTTTGTCTGACAGTTCACCTCCTTCTTGGTCTTTGGGCTTTTTCCTTGGTGCTCTCCCAGTGCGAGCTGGTGGAGGGAATTACAGCAGGAACAGCCTGTTGATCAACTCTGCATAAATTGAGTTTTATAAACTCAACATTAAGGTATCACAGTTAGAGAGAAGAAGGAAGCAGAAGGAAATGGCTAATATCCCTTTCAATAATGAAAATAAGAATTTGTTAGCGGTACCAGCAGTGTGACAACAATCTGGCCCTTCTTTCTCTAGTGGCTTCAGCTGGCCCAGCCTGGGCAAACAGGAGCTGTCTTCTCCCCTGCCTGTAGGCTTGCCTGTTACACTTCCTCTGCGGTTTTTGTAGAATCATAGAATGGCTTGGGTTGGAAGGGACCTTAAAGATCGTCTAGTTCCAACCCCACCCTGTCATGGGCAGGGACACCTTTCCACTAGACCAGGTTGCTCAAAGCCCCATCCAACCTGGCCTTGAACACTTCCAGGGAGGGGGCAGCCGCAACTTCTCTGGGCAACCTGTTCCAGTGTCTCACCACCTTCACTGTAAAGAATTCCTGACTGATATCTAATCTAAATCTACTCTCTTTCATTTTAAAACTGCTATGCCTCATCTTTATCACTACATGCCCTTGTAAAAAGTCCCTCTCCAGCTTTCCTGTAGGCCCCCCTCAGGTACTGGAAGGCTGCTAGAAGGTCTCCCCGGAGCCTTCTCTTCTCCAGGCTGAACAGCCCCAATTCTTTCAGCCTGTCTTCAAAGGAGAGGTGCTCCAGCCCTCTGATCATCTTTGTGGCTCTCCTCTGGACTTGCTCCAACAGCTCCATGTCCTTCTTATGTTGGGGCCCGCAGAGCCGGATGCAGTACTCTGAGTGGACTCTCATGAGAATGGAGGGGGAGAATCACCTCCCTCAACCTGCTGGCCATGCTTCTTTTGATGCAGCCCAGGATATGGTTGGTTTTCTGGGCTGCAAGCGCACATTGCCAGCTCGTGTTGAGCTTCTCGTCAACCATGACCCCCAAGTCCTTCTCCTCAGGGCTGCTCTCAATCCATTCTCCACCCAGCCTGCATTTGTGCTTGGGATTGCCCTGACCCATGTGCAGGACCTTGCACTTGGCCTTGTTGAACTTCACGCGGTTCGCACAGGCCCAGCTCTCAAGCCTGTCAAGGTCCCTGTGGATGGCATCCCTTCCTTCCAGCGTGTCAACCGCACCACACAGCTTGGTGTTGTCAGCAAACTTGCTGAGGGCACACTCAATCCCACTGTCCGTGTTCCCAACAAAGATGCTAAACAGTGCCGGTCCCAATACTGACCCCTGAGGAACGCCACTCATCACTGGTCTCCACTTGGAGAACAAGTTGTTGACTGCAACTCTTTGAGTGTGACCATCCAGCCAATTCCTTAACCACTGAGTGGTGTATCCATCAACCCGTCTGTCATGTCTCTCCAATTTAGAGACAAGGATGTCATGCAGGGCAGTGTCAAATGCTTTGTACAAGTCCAGGTAGGCTTTCTGGGGATAAAGTGATTTGACAGGAGTTGGTAAAACAAATAATTTCACTCACTACCTTGTGAAAGGTAAGGAGTTCAGGAGCGAATGATGGTGAGTCATGGTCCCTCTTTAAAGGGTTAACCATATAACTTGGGCCATGTCTGTGCGTGTTAGGTCTTCTCAGTCTGTACTATCCCTGGAAAAGACTTTCAGCAGAGGCACAATTATTTTTTTGCCCGTATAACTTATCTCAGCAGAATAACCTGTGCCTATAAGGCTGTAGCCCACGTTCTACAACCGGGTCTACTCCAGGTTATTTTTCTAGTGTAGCTGCATCATTCACCAGCCATATCCCCTTGCGAACTCTGTCCTTCACAACTCCATCAGGAAAAATATACAATATAGGCCTGATATCCTGTTCTGCTTTTCATAGGCTGCTGTAACTGTACTCTGCCTCAGTCTGATTTGCTACTAAGCAGGGCTTAGGAAGCTTATTCTGCTCGATTTTTTTTGACAAATCAAGTGTGTGCTGAAAATTAGTACCTGATGTACACATGGCTTGCGTGTGTGCTATGGGACTGGGTCTTAGTTTGCTTATTTATAGATGGTTAAATACAAAAATAGACTGAAACATTCGTATGCAACAAAATATGTTTTGGATGGGACTGATAGGCATCTTTTCATATGTTACTTCAATAGCAGTAAATATCTAGGGATTGTAAAAACCAAGGGTTCCAGTGGAAAATGTTTCAACAACAGATGATGCATCCTGCTAAAACAGTTTTTATGCGTAAAACCATAATTAAAATGATTTTAGGCAAAGCTGCTAATGTACTGGCAAAGTCACTATCCTTCTCCGAGACTGCCAGATGTTTTATTGTCCCTTGAACTGCAATGTAGTGTGAAGACTGTATCTGTTATTTTGACAAATAATTTGTTTTATTTTCTTCTATTCTCCCATCTCCCTCTTCACATCCAGCCATATCCTCCCTTTCCTTGACCTGGGCTATCAGCTTGTAGCTTTGCATTCAGACCATGGCGGCACATAAACACCCCCCTGCTCTGAGTGGTATTGCTGAGAGTCCTACCAAAGGCTCTGCTTCTCCTGAGGAGACGAACTGCTGAAGAGGCTTGCATCTATCAATGTGCTTTAAGAAGCAATGATGTTAGATAAGGTTTCCAGCTGGAGCGGGAGGAATGCTGCCTTTTCCCACCAGAAAATGCCTACCCACTCCAGGGGTTAAGTTGTGTCTGAGGTCCATTTCTGCTGACATTTTCTAACATACCAGCGGTCTCCCAGGACGCAGGCGGAGGAAGCATCTCTAGGCTTGGGGCTCTCCTACACTTACAGGCAATTCTTGGAAAAGTCCCAAAACCTTGGAAATTATACATGTGCTCCTCAAAACATGAGGTTTGAGACAGCATCGGTTATTTGCACAGGAAACTACATTCTTCTCTGCAGTTACCAGTATGTGAAAGTTGTTACGCATGCAGATCTCTCCTTTTCTCAGTCAATTTAACGCAGCAGAAGTGATGACAGCTTATGCAAGCAGTCTTCCTGGTACACGGGATTTTTTTCTAAATGAGATATAGAGATGCATCACTTTGGGCCTCTGCTCTTTCGAAACTGCTCATGTACTCCATTCTTAATGAGCAGGCTAGGGAGTTTTTCCCTACCTCTACCTTAAGAAAATGTTTAAGACAGCCTTTTCCTTTTCAACGATCCATAAAGCACTGTATTTGCAAATTCATGCCCACGTCAGATTATTTTTATCATTACAATTGGTCTCCCCGTGGAATTTGTTAACATGTTGCTGGCTATTTTCATCCTTCACATGAAAATGAATCTACTGGGTATCACAGAGCTCAGTTATTATGAGGTTTTTTGATGAAAGACTTAAATTGCATCTGAGAAATACAAATTACAGGGCCTAATGTTCCCCCAGAGATTTTAATTTAATACACAAAAGGAGCCGCTCGCTCCCTATTGAGGTCATTACATGAAAATATTTTTTCTAGTGAACAGAGTAATTGGGACCACTGGAGCTTGTTTCCCCCACCCCCCTCAGGAAAAAGGATGGGTCGATTTTGACTGCCTCGGAAGGTTTATAAGTTCTGTGAGTGATCATGCCTAAGACGAATTTTGTTGTTGTTTCTATACAGAACAAAGAACTTGTCAGAGCCCCTGTTCATGCTGCAGGTCTTGCTTGGGGGTAGCGGCCTCTCCTTTTGCCATTACAACATGGAGGAAACTGATGAGGTCCAGGTCCCCATAAACCTGAGTACGCAAATCACGGTGCCAGCCTGCACCACACAACATTTTTGGAGAAAATGTAGTGGGTCATAGAGAAAGAAGGTGCTGTCCTAGGAGGTTGCCCATGTCATAGGTGCCTGAAGGGTTCATGGCCAAGGTAGCTGGCTGCCATCAGACAAAATCATGCAGCCGATCCCACTCATCTGCTTTTCCACGGTGACTGCTCTGCAGAGATCTGAACTTTAGGGCTGGGCAGTTTAAGGCAGATCCAGCGAAGTCCCCATATACTCGTTTCAACTCCAGGATAAACAAACATGTGCTGAGGTCACCCCCAAGTTATGGCAGTGCGAGAGTCAGAGGGATGTTGGCAGGTCAGGCCACGGGGTCAGGGAAGATGATCCCACAGCAGTCCCCGCTGCAGTCCCGTTAACCTCAGCGACTCAGCTCCTATGCGTGGTTAAAATTTAAACACTTGCATAAGTGGTTTGCTGAACCGGTGCCAGAAAGATCAGTGTCTTGCAGGACTGAGCCCATTAATTCTCGCTCTCTGAGAAGTAAGAGGGGAACAGACAAGCCAGAAAACTAAACAGCTTCAGACTGTTTGATCCAACAAGAAGGGCAAATTCCAAAGTCGAGGAAGCCTCGTGTGCTTTGTAAGGAAAAAAAAAAAAGACAAAGGGAGTTCAGGGTTTCCATGCTGCAACTGTGGGGCTGTGGTAACCATAACTTTGCATGGATGCAGGATATTTTTGCACAGCAGAGTGAGCCAAGACATTATTCATCGTGCTGGTTTGTAGGCACAGATTATGTGTATCACTAGTGTGAAATTCAGCCTCTTATTTCTAACTTGAGAAAAACTTTCTAAATACTAATTTTTTTCTCAATCTCCTATTGAAGAACAAAGCACTCAGGAGAACAGGCAGCTAGGAGGCACACTTGTTCCCTGAGTGCCACTAAGCTTCTTTACCAGAAACAGGTGATAACAAGTATACTAAAAGCCAGAATAAAAATATGCCTCAAACCAAAGCAATATACTTCCAAAACAAGGCGCTCAACCACACAGGTTTCTCCCAGTGGGGAGAGGCTGCAAGAACAGAGGACACTTGTTAGTCATGTCACTTAACTGCATGCCTGGAAAGCACTCAGATCTGATGGTGATGACACTGTAAGACCCTATGCAGAACATAAAGGCTGTGCTGCAATAAAAGCTTTTACAACAGCATAGATGGAACCATTATTTTTCCCCAGGGTTTTAGGCACTGAATTCTTTCAGGAGCCATTTAATTATTTTGTTTTCTTTCTGCTCAATATCTGTATAGGAAAACTTAGTAAAAGGACTGTTCATTTTGACAAGGTTCCTCAGGGAAACCTCGAGACAAAATAGCAGTAATTTCTTCCCCATATAACTCACCAAGAAAAATAGCAAAGGAAATAAAGGGGTAATAACAGAAAGGGGAAGATTATCTTTTAAAAGCAATTGCTTGTTACCAATACTCAGTGAATGTAGTTAATGTCATAAATATAGGTTTACTTAGGGAAGACGTGAGGAAGTGTCAGGAGCAAAGAGACTCTTGTAGCTAAAATGAAATTAAGACTGGCATGTGTAAGAGGAGAGGGGAGGGAGGGGGGAAGAGAATCCCATTGAGGATGGTCTCACAGTCCTGATGAAGACTTAATAGTTGGATCCCAGCCGTAAGTTTCTTGCAGACATTGGCCTGCCAAAGCACTTGCTAATCTGGGGCCTGACTGGCTTTCTTCTGCCTTAGAGGGAGGCTGCTGAGGCAGGGACCCATATATACATAAATACACATATGTCTCTGGTGTGACCTTTCTTACAGAGAGGAGACAGGTTATAAAGGCCGGCTTCACTGAACACGCGAGGGCTTTATTTCCTTGGCTGTGAAATGTCCAGGCTTGCTGACCCCCGAGGTCTTGACCCAAGCGGTCCCACCTTTCTTCCCATCCTCTGGCCACACTCCTGGCTCTGATGACACCTTCCTTCTTCCGGGCACAAGGACAAGAGGCATTTCAGGCCTCTGCCTGCCACTGGTGGTCCCCTCCTCACAGGCCTGTCCCCATGCCCCAGCTGATAGCCTTGTGTTGCTGCCCAGGGGAACCTGACTCGGGCTCCTGCCAAGCCTGGGAGATGCTACCTTCCACTGGTGAAGAGGAAACCCCATCCAGCAGTTATTAGTATCTTTTCTCACAATAGATCTTCCCGTACACCTCCAGGATCAAGGTATAATCTATGTTTTTTTTAAACTGCTTAAGAGACCACAGTGCCTGCTACTACAAAACAGAGCTCAACGGTATTTTCTCGTCTACACTTGTTTTGATCCTTCTGGGCCCTGAAACTTCAAAGACTCACTCATGTTGCTGAATTTTAGTCTTAGCAGCAATGAGTTGTCCCTTTGACTTGCTATACACCTGATTTTATGGTTTGCGATTGACTTGGTGACTGTTGCCCCAGTCTCAGTGGCACTATTTGTAGTGTGTCAAGCACGTAAATCATGACAGGTTTCAGGCTTGGGCTTTAGGATAGAAACTCTCCCCTAGAAAATGTGTTGAAAATACTCAGTTGGGTCCAGCTCTCAGCTGAGGATACTGGTGACAGGTCGAGTGCCTTGAGAGCAGTAATGGCTCGGTGTCCAACACATACACCTTCAGGTGATACGTCCTTCCCCCCAGCCAGGCAACCAGCCAAAGACTGGGATCTTAAAAGTAAACTCCAGTCCCATAAGTTCATATGCTCATAAATTTTACAGCCATGGGGAGCATTAGGACTCTCTACTCTATCATCTTTTGTTTAATACAGGCCAAAAAGTCTCATTCAACAAATTCTGCATCAAGCTCAGAAGTTCTGATTGAGCCATGGAGAAAGTTATCCAAATACTGACACAAGACTGAAAGGAATGGGGAACACCCCATATTAAACTGTTCTCATACTGGCTATGTATCCTCATTTGCCTTCTATACTTGTAACAATGCACACATCTCACTTAAGCTTCCAGCTTTTGCTTTTTGCTTCTTCTTTGTTCTTTGCCAGATTAAATAGCCCACCCCCCCGCAAAATCCCTCATTTGGCCTTTTTCTGTAATAGCTTGGTTTTTCAAACTACCAACAGCTATACTTCTCTCTACTCTTTCTTGGGCAGGTTACTATTCTGTTGCAAAAAGCTTATTTATTTTCTATTGCCTTCTATTTTGTTTTACTGTGGGAAGCCCTGGTGAGCTAAAAAAAAAAAAAAAAAAGGCCTCTTGAAGGAGAGATACCAGTCACTTAAACTGTATGGGAAGTTTTGTGG
This sequence comes from Nyctibius grandis, assembly GCF_013368605.1. Taxonomy (NCBI): domain Eukaryota; kingdom Metazoa; phylum Chordata; class Aves; order Nyctibiiformes; family Nyctibiidae; genus Nyctibius; species Nyctibius grandis. Next base: position 12,101,640 of record NC_090660.1, read on the forward strand.
TGGTTGTTCCTATAGATGAACCTGGCACAACAGATAAGCATGTAGATGCTTAGCTTGAACATTGAGCTTCAGCTGAGGCTCTGGTGCTCAGCCCCACCTGCACTGGTTCCAGCCAGGCTTCTGCCTGGCCATGGACAATTTTCACTCGATCCCAATCTGTGGGCTGATGTCTTGGTTTGAACTTGGACCTGTCTGTGGGATTTCACCTCTTGTCCCTCTGTGAAGCCCCAACCCCACTGGCCCTGATGGCACTCTTGCCTTTCTGTCCCTTGCTGTTCCACAGCACAGTTGAAAGAAAAATCTGTAGAGCAGGAGGCATCTGGTTTTATGTAGAGTGTATGTGTGGAGCAACAGAGAAAAACTATAAGTGCATTGTGGGTACAGTGTTGAGTTACTGTCAATGCTATAAAAAAAAAAGAAACAACAAAAAAACAATTAACTCTCTAAATAGACACTCTGATCCCTAATTTTTCAACATGAAATAAATGTTTCTTTGCTTTGTTTACACTAATCCCAATCCTCCATGCAGAATGGTACATGTGCTCTGTTATTCACTGTCTGAAGAGACAACAAAAAACGGAGTTCAGTGCTGTTGGCCATGAGCAACGAGGATTTGAACACAAAGGCAGAGTTTTTCTTGGCATCTTCTTTTACCTTTATGGAGAAATGTGGTTTAGAGGGTTACAGGATACATAAACCTTGATTAAAAATGCCTTTTAGTCAACATTTACAGTCCAAAGAGGAAGAGAAAGAAGGTGGCAATAAAACTGTTAAAGCAACAGATGCCAGATTTCTCTTGGGTTGGTTATAGCTCTTCCTGTGTTTTCTTGACATTCGGACAGATATGTTCAAAAGAGTAGAGGCACCTCAAAAATCAAGGCCAAGATTTTGCTATTGCAATTGCTACCTTTGAAGAATTAAAATACAGAGCGGGAATTACTTAGAGCAAATGCTGATCCTGGAGTTATACTGTACTTGCTGGACTACAGGAGCCATGTTTGAGCATTCAGGCCTGAGGTCATCCCTATTTGATATTAATTCTCTGCATAGGCTTGATCTCTCTAATATTTTACAAGGCAGAACTCTTCAGGAAGGAGAAAGAGAATGTAATTATGAGAGAGGCATATACTATATAGAAAGGAACAGAAGAAAAGCCTGGGGCACAATTGCCTTTACAACAGGCAGCTGCAGGATCTTATACATAGGCAACAGCAGTATGAAGCTCTCCTCCTTGTGATACAGCAGATGTGGCTAGTAAAGACTTCGAGGAAAACTCAGCAACCTGGTAGGTAGCAAACAGCCCTGGGGATGCTCTTTTACAATTGTTCTGACCATCTTTCTCAGGCTCACACTGGGCCAAGTACACCCAAATTTCTGCTACAGAGAAGAGAGCAGGAGGAAAGAGAGAAACCAAGTGGAGACTGCCCTTCTTATGTAGCCCTCCTTGTACGAACACTGCATGAGAGAGACCCATTTAAGGAGGATAGGAAAAGTGATAGGAAATGGGAACAAGGAGGTAGGAAGTAGCACTGTTAGCAGGAGCAGTGCTCCGGGAGCTCTCGCTGAGCAGACAAAAGGCAGAAGAGAGTCCTCAACTAAGTTCAAATCAGGCAACCGCCAGCTCCCAAGGCATCTGCAATCCTAGACCTGCCTGTCATTGCTTTGCCCAAAAACTTCCCCCAGGCACAGACAACTTAGCTCCCCATGAACCCAAGCTGAACTGGATTGATAGCTGCACTTCTAGAGTTCAAATCACTAGAACAAGAATTAGAAATATGACTTGACGTTAATAACAAACAGATCTTAAACGTGAAACTGAGTGTAAAGCGAGCAGCTAAAGTCAGGCTGAGCACAAGGAGTCTCGCTACATGTTGTGGCAAAAAATCTGCTCATCTGTGCGAGCCTCTGTCCTGCCGCTTCCTCTGAGAGCGCGCTGCGCCAATGAAAGGTTACTCCATCCAGAGCAGGCTGCTTTCTTGCTCCCGTCTCTGCCTCCCATAGTCTGCCTCTCTGCTTAACAGCTCATCTCACGACCCACACAGTTCCTGGCCTCTAAGCCCTGTTTATATCCCATTTCCAGTCTATCAGCATTTTCACAATGATGGGCATCTGCTCCAGGCTTCTTGCCTTTCCCAGGCCCCCAGCCCATCAACATTGGGGCAATTCCTCACCACACTGTTCACACCTCCTACGAGTAACTGCAGACTCCTCTCAGAGACCAGGTGACAAGCGTGTCCTCCTTCCCCTCCTCTTTATCCTCCCCCTCCTCTTGCTTCTTTCCTGACACAACTAACTCCATGTGGTGCTTCTCAAACTGCAAATCTGGTCTCTTTGGAGTCTGAGATTATCCCTAAAATGACTGGAGGAGTGGAAGGCTGTACAGACTCCTTTTGGCTTGCATAACCTGAAAGGACAGCCTTCTCCTTTTCCTCCTGCTGATTTTTAAAATAGAGCTATCAGTTTTCCATATAGTCATCCTGCCTGACTTAATGAGCCATTCTCTTCAAACACTTCACATTACATGTTTATGTATTTGTTTGTCTGGCTGGGTCCTTTAATAAGCGTGCCTTTGGTTCAGGTGCTCCCAGCAGACCACTGCTCTGCCAGGCTGCAGGAAGCCCTCCATTCATTGCAGATGCGTTCCCAAATTACGTTCTGCGACTGATTGCTTTTGAGGCAACTGCTCAACTATAAGAAGCAGACACTGAGATAAATTGGACGTTTTTCTGCAGAACCCATTAACACCGTGCCTCAGAGAGGCTGGAATTGGTCTCATTCTTAGCAGTTTTGGTTTTGCCATATTAGCTGAAGATCTCAGCAGGAGGATCATTTAAGTGTAAAGGCTAGACTAAGATATCCTGCTAACCTAGGATGTGGCTAGGAAGGCTAATGTTAGAGGTGCAGGAGGCAGCGATAAGTTTGGTGGATAGCCCTAAAAGAAGGAGTGGACGGTAAGCTGATTTTATACAGTTTTCATTTTAAACAAGGGCTCCTGGCAAGCTGACCCCATCCTTGCCAGAAAAAGGATGGCTGATCTGGCTGATTGATTGACTCTTTGATGAAGCCTGTTTCCAATATCAGGCTCATTTCTGTGACTGCTGCTAGAAGATCGGCACCTGCAGGGCTTTTCTTCTCTCTTTATCCAGCCCCTGTGCTGGGTAAACTTGAGTTTTCACTGAGGTAGCAGCCACAAGTACACAGGCAGTGAAAGTGAAAGTAAGCCTATATCTACTGTACCTACATTGTTCAAAGCTTCCTGTGAAATGGGATTAGCACTTAAATGTGTGTGAAAAAACACACAAAAGCTTTATGTTCCAGGTTTTGTAAATGTTCTCAAGGAAAAAAAAAAATCACTTGTCAAACTCTGTATCGTTTGGGGACAATTATAGTATAGCCAGATTAATTACAGTGTTTCTACAATGCTCTCCTCTGATTCTACTATTAAAACACAGCAGAAATCAGCGTCTGTTTTGACCTTTATTCAGAGCCTCCTGTTAAAGGGACTTTCACAACAGAACCCAATTCGTCACATTTTATTTGTACTTTAATTTTATTATTAACAGATTAATGAAGCTGGTAAGGGGTTTCCCGATGCTCCCTTTGGAAATGTGAACTGTGTCCCTTCCTTACATCAATCTGCTGTCAGCAGATGAAGTGCCTTTGCAAAATGCTATTAACTGTTACCAGAAGCAATTAGTCAAAATAGCAAATCAGCTTCAAAAGGAGAGACTCCAGATTCCCTCAGTGCGTTAGGAAAAGCGCATTAGTAGGATTTAGTCTTGCCAGCAGACACAAGCTTTAGGCCCTGCAGTAGGGGTTTGGGTTAATGACATGTAGAAATGCAAATGTATCAGACTTTAATTTGCTTGAAGGAGCAATGCCAGGTTTTAAAAAAAAAAAATAAAAAAAAAAATCACTTTCCGGTGTCATTAACAGCAATCCCCATTGTGCCAGAAATACCCACGCTCTGTTGTAAAACACTCTCCATGCTCCAGCCGTAAAAGTCCGTGAGTGAAATCCTGGCCCTCCTGAAGGCAGTTGGAGACTGCTCGTGACCACACTGAGGCCAGGCTTTGTCTTCATTTTCTGGCCCAATTATTTTAAAAGAATTCTTCCTCACCCTCCGAAGCATGAAGTCCAACCCCTCCTCAGATGGCTCCCTTTTTTATGCTGGGGCCAGAAACACCCAAGATAATTTATAGAGGGACATGCGCAAACGAAGCTCGAGCTTGATTTCATGCGCCCCCTGCCCCTGTTTGGCACCATCATTATGCAAACAGCTTTATTGTCTGGTCAGTACTCCAGCACGGAGCTGACAAAATTGCATTATCGTACGCACACAAAACACAAACCGTGCTCAATAAATGGTCTCTAATGGGATGAAGTAGGAGTTTGAACTCTTTTGAGGCACTAGCTAGCACTTGCTTAAAAAGCCTGCAGTCCTCAGCTCCCTCACCACTGCCCTGGATGAACTGGGAGGGATCTGGAGGAGGCAAAGCATCAGGCATCATATCCTACACGCCCAGCGAAGTTTTAAGCATGTGCTCTGGCATGCCTATCTGGCACCTGAAAACTTCTTTCCAGATCAGATAAACCAACAATTGTCCCCTCTTCTTTCTCTCAAATGTTGGAAAATGATGTTGCTAGTGGTTGTTTCTGGTGCGTTGCTAATTACATGTGTATTGCATATATGGCTCCAATTAAAGGGGGAAGGTCATGAAAACAACAGAAATACCACGGATTATGAAAAAGATTACCCATTTCTCCTCAGGACTGGACGATGAGGTTTCTGTCTCTATGCAGAAGGCGAGTCTCTTTCATGTTATTTGGCCCTTGTTCCTTCAAACCCAGTCCCACCTCCCTCAGATGGTTGCAGTGGTCCTGATGGCTGCCCCAGCCAGGGAAGTTGCAGCAAAGGGTAAACTCTGGGCTCAGTTCACATGCCTCTCACAACCATGCCACACACTGATACTCCCACATCAGGGTTTTTTTGAGAGGTAGAGAACAACTCAGCATCAGACCTTGCTGACATTTTTCCTCAAAGAAAAGATAAACAGCTGAACCCCACCCAGCAAATTGGACAAACTATAGTCTGGATAAAAAAACACTCTTCATTCTGCCAAAACCTCATTAATTAAAAAAAATGCAGATCTAATGATTTTGCAGAGTATTTGCAGAGCGTGTTCCTGCTGGGTGTTCTTTCCTCCTTTGCCTTCAAGTGAGTGTTCACAGTGAGTAAGGTTAAAAGTGTTTCTTTTTCCCTCCAAGTGCAGAAGGCTAAGAGAAGAGTTAGACTAAAAGCCCGATACAGTCCACTCTACGATGTAAGAGCAGCACATTTTATTTTCCTTTTCTATGGGCTTAATGACAGAAAAAGGACAGTCCTTTGGTCCTTCATTCAGCTATTTCCACTAACTGGAGGACCAACTTCTTGAAAAAACACAATATATTGTTCAAATGCTCCCATAAAAATGGTCTCTCTGACTATCCAAACACATTGTCCGTTGACTTTTATTCTTAAACATGAGGATTAAAAGGCATCCATTAAAAGGAGAGTTTAAAAGACTATTTAAAAAAAAAAGTTCACAATCTTAAAAGACTAATTATTTGTACAATGCTGAAGATCAAACGCTGCTGAAATAAAGACCTTAACTGCTTTCTCAGATAAAACCTGTGTTCAAAGATTGCAAGGGGAGAAGAGACTATTAAGATAATCTAGTTTGACCTCATGACCTTAGGTTTTGGCATTTCACTGCTACGGAATCTTTTCAGTTGTTCATATAGCTCAATGGAAAATTGAATAAAAGTACCCAGAACACAACAGACAGCATAAACTTGAAAAAACAGACCATATGTTTTCATATTCCTTTAATTTGTGTGTTTGTAGGCAAGGCTCAATGCTTACATGGATAGTACCAACTCCTCCACTGATGCAGTCAGTGCAGCCCTTGCTGAAGCTTATGGATGTCATTTTCCATCAGATGAGGATCTAGCCTGAAGGGAAGAAATACCCCCTGGAAGGGAGAAATACTTCATAACGGTAATATGTAGAAGACTCTGTATAAACTAAATTTCCAAAGTCTCTCTCTTCCCCCTGCCCCACTTCTTTTTTTCTGTCTACTGTTTCTTTTATAACAAGTGCTTAGGATTGGGTTCACCGTGCCAATTTTCAGCAGGACAGGAGGGAGAAGCTGGGATGCGTTTCTTTGTGTGTGTCTTTTCTAATCTGTTTGAGCTGTCTGATGTCTTCATATCTAATACATTCTGGATCTTTGATCTGAGTTGGAGGATGTCTCAAGGAGGAACGATGATTCACAGCAAAACAGGATATCCACAGGGGAGCCAGTTACCCAGTCCAGCAGAATTAATCAGCATTAGGTGTGTGAGCTCTTGCTCTCAAACACTGTAAATAAGAAAGAGTCACAGATGATTACAGGTATGAGAATAAACAAAGAAACACAATTTAAACCTCTGTCAAAAATGGTTTCTGAACCACCCCCTTGATTTGTTGGTGGAGCAAAACTAACTGGTGTCCAGATGAAAACATGCCTTCTGTTCTGGCTCCTAGACTGTTTTTGCAAACCAGGGACACACCTAATGCTGGGTAACAGGGCTGAAACACAGGACGCTGCCTTCCTGCGCCCAAACAACCTAACACCAGCCCGGTTACAGCATGGTGCTCTCCCTGGCTTGCTCTGTCTTGCAGCCTGGTTTCTCTCTCTTGTACCATGGCCTCGCTTCTGCCAGCGCGTGCCTGCAGCTGGCCTAGGCTAGAGCACAGGAGCTTGGAGCAGCCTCTTGGGAAAGAGGTGTAACAAATGAAGGTGCCCGCTTACCAGGGGAGCTGAGGGGCATCACCTCCCTTGCTACGTAGTCCCTGGCTGATGAGAAGAGAGCTGGTGCAGCACTAGTGCGCTTCAGCCTCCCATGAGAAGATGGTGACTGCGTCCTTCCTTGCACCCCTCGGGCTGAGTGGCAAAGGCTGCTGCTGCTGCACTATCGGTGGCCAAGTGTGTAAGAAGTGGACACCACCATCTCCTTTTCCTCACGCTCACGTTTTCAGAATGAAGCCCTTGTGATTGCATTGTATGAAGGTTGTGTATAAAGAACAAAGACACACATAGTGTGCCTGAGGCATGGAGAGCCTCACAGAAGCAGACTACCTTGTTGCTAGATCCTCTGGAGGAGATCCAGGTGCTAGAAGGGCAGCAGCTCAGGCTGGGGAGTTTTTGAGTATTAGCAGGAACTGAGCTGTAGCAATTTTCTGTTCAAACAGGGAATTTTGGCTTCATGTCAAAATTCCTTCTGATTTGTCAAAAATTTCTGTCAAAAGGTGCCTTTTATCCTTCATTTTGACTTGATATGCCTTGGTCATAAGGGATGGGAAGGGGGAAGTCTCAAGATGGTGGCTTTCCACTTAGCTGCTTCAGGTCTGGGTAGATCCTGTTGATGGTGCCTAACTCCTCCTTCAAAATCTGCACCTGCACAAGGTCCAACACTGAGCAAAATCCCTGCTGGTGTGCCATGGCCCTGTGCTCCTGGGACGCGGGTAGATGTTTGCAGTGATGCTCCCTCCATGCTGGTCCCCCACTGCACGTGCATGTCCAACAATCGCTCCTGCCTCGCACGGGTGTCCCGGGGAAAACTCCTCATGAAAGCAGGCTGCTGCTGCTGTGATGGGGACAAGCCCTGTGCAAACGAGAGGGCTACAAACTCACTTCCATGGCTGCTTCTGGAGCAGCAAGCTGACAGGGTGGGGAACAACTCTTAACAGTCAATGATTTTTAGCAAGCTGCTGTATATCAGATGCAACTGTCACCTATGTCAAATAATGTTTTGTTTCTCAGAAGAAGGAATCCAGTTGTAAGGTATTTAGGTACTGACACCAAAGCACCTTAGAAGTGAAGGACCTGCAACTGGTTTTGATGGAGCTTCTGAAGACCAAGAAGGATGTTGTAACCATGTAACTTAACAAAAAGAGGAAATGCTAGGGGTATTTGACTTTACAAACAGCCTTCAGCTGGCCTGTTTCCAGCACAAATGCCTCACACATGGTAATGGATTTCAGATACACTAAAGAGTACAGCCACAAAACCAAACAGGCCTTAACATTTGACCTTATTGAGGAAAACAAGCCTGCCTACTATTACCAGAGAAACCTAAGCATGCCTAGCTAATTGACTCATCTCAGGACAAGTTTTCTTTCCATGACTGAACCTCAGGAATGTAAAGCCTTGCCATCTTTCAGCCAGCGTGGCTTCCTTAGATCTCACGTGGAATACCTGAAAATCACCAGCCACCTCCTAGCATTTTGAGTAGTCTGGCCAGTATAGAGAGAAGTGGAGGGACAAACATAACACCAGCAACATCTTTGCCATAAGGGTTTTTTTTTCTATTCAGCGTTTCTGGAATGAAACATGATCAAATCAATTAATTACAGGCTGTTACATCCTTGGTGCTGTTTGCTCATCCACCCACAGACATTCCACATAAAATTACCTAATAATCAATTTGAAGTATTTTAAAGTAGCTTGTTTTTATCCTAAGCCAGCAACAGAGGTAGCAATCCAGTGTCTAGACCTAAGACAGTGGTCTCATCCTCAAAGATATAAGCCATAAATGGTTTCTATGTGGTGTACGTCTCTGGTATTTTATGTATCATTACAAATGGCCATCTGTAGGTGCTGAGACCACTTACAAGCAAAGGAAAATTCCTTAAGACATGGAAAGACAATTCTAGCCACGTTTTTTTAAGACTTTCATAATTTAATATTCACAACTAGAAACTGACCACAATAGTCACCTAAGATGGATGACTCCTATTGTTCGTATTACAGACCATGAAAGCAAGGTAAGGATTCCCTGCTAGGAGATGTAACTGGTCTCAGAGGAGCTCTCAAAAGCAACAGAAGCAGTGGCCTGTCAGATGGATCAGCTGAAGGCTATCTTGAGCAAGCACTCTGACTTCTATATTGTTTGGTTTCCCAGGATTTTGGCAAGACACTCATGCTAAAACTGAGTATTTTTCTTTTCTTTTGATGAAACAATCCCCATGTTAAACACATGTTTGAAAGGCAGTTTACAGGTTTAAGCTAAAGTGTTTATAAAGCCTTAGTATTATCTTGCAAAAAATGAGGACTTCTGGAGTAAGCTATATAGTGACAGATTCATTTTATAGTCTGTTTAACACATGTCAGTAAACCCAAGGCGAGGTAAATCTGTTTATTAAGAACCCATACAGAATGTTTATCTAAGTGTAAAGCATGGTATGTCTTTGTTTTATGGTATATCTTGTTCTGGGACGGGCCAGGCTGTGTTCAGCCTAAGTATGTTGTCCCAGATGAAATGCATGTGATGTGCATTTGAATTTACTTGTATGCAAAACACTGCTGTCAGACTTTCTGGCAGGGGACTGGCTGATATGCACCAACTGTGGGCTGCTCTAGCCTGAGGGCATAATTTACAGCAACCCAAAGCTACAGCCAGTTACTTGAGAAGTGAAAGGAGTGAAAGTGTGAACAGCAGCAGTAATCAATGCAGGGCAGGGCATCCCTGAACCTAGTAAGTTTGTTTTGTTTCAGAAGTTGGGAGTTGTTTCTGGGGATGCAATGCTACAGATCAAGAGATCTGAGACCAGTTATAGCAAAAGTGGCTGTCTCTGGTTTAGGTCTTGTCCTAACAAGTGACAGGTGGGTCATGCTGTATCTTATTAAAGCCCAGATGGGGAACGTAGTCCCGTTAATAGAGTCCACATTCCCAAACCAGTATTTTTATCTGGACAGCAGGGGAACATGCCACCTTCAAAATCAGATACCCACATCACCAGCAAACATCACATATTGCAATGAGAAATCAGTCGAGGACTGAGTTGAAAGATAAAAGCTACAGGCTACTGGTCAATTCATTTTCTAGTGAGGGCTTTTGGCAGATAACAGGGAAGCATCTGCATGGGTCTCACAGAAGTTGGTCATGCCATGTCCTTACTGTAGCTGTGTTTGTACCCAGCCTTTAGCTAGCACCTGCTTGCACTCTCTTGATGAGGTTGTGTGAAGATGCCAGACTGTGCCTGGGTGCACTGAGGAGCAACATTTGTCCTGGCCTTTTAATGTTTAAACAGCTGTGCTGGATTTGCCAGAGGGTGTCTGACAGAGTCGTTAAAAATTGATCCCTGAGTAAACAGCCCTGGTGCTATTTACTCCAATTCAGCTGCGATAATTTACACCATCTGAAGAGCAGCCTAATCCTGCACTGGCACATCTCTGAGATAGATACTTGCTACTGACTTCAACAGAAGGATCCTTGTGGCAAGGGCGGTGCAATTTCCCCATCGCTAATGACTCTGGACAAAAGAATAAAGATACGACACAATTTAAAATAAAAGGAATAAATTCAGAATGAAAACATGACTGCTAACACAGTGGTTGTCACAGGCTTGTGCCGACACAGGACACCCACGTATGCTGACGTATAGCACAGATGTTGGTTACATGCATGATGAAAATGAAACTGCTAGGCACTAACAGAGGAGAAGTATGGAGTTTAACCTTCTCTCAGGCCTGGTCACACTCCTAGTTCTTTTTTTTCCTGTTCCACAAGTTGTAGAGGCACCTCAAGGAATATCCATTTGGAAACATGCTAGAGGGAAGGGAAACTCTAATGATCAGGACCACAAACATCTATCTTGTAGAAAAGCGTGATTTCCTCCCAGCTCCATTTGAACAAGGTTAAATATATCTGCAACTACCCGCTGATCTTTTCATTTAGTGGAGATCCTGCTTCAAATACAGCTCACCTGCTCTGCCTGGCTAAGTGTGACCATTGCTCACTATCAATTAGTACCCACTCTCTTGGTCCTTTCTCTCTGTTGTCCTGCTATTAACTTACCATATGACACACATCTTAACATTCCGCTTTATATCTGTTGTCTTGTCATTCTTATTCTTCAAGATACCGCTTCCATCTCTTGACCTTGATGTCTTCAAAACACCTAGAACAGAAAAGACACACATGTAGATTGCCTGATTCACCAGGTTGAATTTTCTATTAAATTACTCTCTTCCTGGAATTAATCCTTACAACATAAGCATATCATAAATTGCTAGTCAAGTAAATATTTAAGATGTGTATACAGTAAATCTCTGGAGCTTCTAAATGGTTAGTAAAATCAGGACTTCAGGGCATGTGGAACAGCTATTTCTTACCTAATGCTTCCTTGTAAAACTCAGAGAAATGGTAATACTTGTGATGGCAATAAAAATTCTGGAGATAGTTTTACTTTGCTGTAAACCTCTTTGACTCAGTCATCTTTTTTTTGTCATGCTGTAGACAAATATGCTGAAATTAATTAGCATAGCTCTAGTTTACTGGTAGGTGTAAGTGTCCATTTTAAAGAAGCTAAAACTGATGCAAAGTTTCTTGAGTTCATTAACTACAAACCTTCACCCGATTCTACTAGCAAAAGCTTCAGGCTCTCACAGCATACGTAATGCAGCAATGGGTTTTTTTTAGCTTTGGCTGGTTCAGGTAATTTCACATGTTTGGTATAAATGATAATGATATAAGACATGCTGACATCACTACACGTTTATAAAAAGAACACAGAAATGCACAGTGACATTGTACACAGCGGTTGCACATAAGACACTGACAAATTTGAAGTCCAACACTGTGGGGTGCTGAGTACTCTTAACTCTCATTAAGTTCAATGCGAGTTGAGAGTGCTTTGTGGTTCAGGTGCTCGGGCCTTCAGTGAGGCTCTGCACAGTAAGGAATTACACCAACATCCATGTCTCAGCCGAGAATAATTTCTCCTTTCTAGTCTGTGCGTTTCTAATTGCTAGATTAGTACAATTGGCTGATAATCACCAGTAATATAAATGATTTTCTGGTACTGAAGTGCTCTTTCTGAAAGTTAATAAAGCTCACTCAACATCGCCTACAGTTTTACAACACACCGTAATGGAATAATGTAATGAGTACAATGTGAGTATAGTACAAAAGCCGATGTAAAGTTAAAAATGGATCTAGGATAGTGCTGTTCTCGAATATGAGCAGTACAAGGTATGAATTAGCTCTTTGAGCTGGGTATAGGAGTTAGTCTGTGAACAACGCAGCCCAGCTCACGTTCAGGTTACTCCTGATTTTTTTTCTAGATTTGCTTTCCACCTTGTTTATTTCCGTAAAGGTGATCATGCTTTAAATTTACATCTTCCAGTTCTCTACTGTAATTTGGTTGTTAAAGTGTTTTTATAAACTTCTGTAAGAATGTGATATAAGGACACAGCAGAAAACCAACTCTATTTACAATTTACAGCATGAATCCCAGGTTAATTTGAAACTTTCAGGAATGTGTAGCCCTGTACCATGTGAGACTAGTCTCCTGCAGTAGTTGAACACCTTAAAAATGTATTGGTAGCTTTAAATTGTTTCTACTATGTGCAAACAGAATTTTATTAAATTTCATTATTCTGGGATCCATCCATGTCTTGTATGCCCATAATGATGAGTTTGTTGATATAAGAGCACATTAATTGTATGTGTAAGACCTCTATTCCCTTTTTTTCCCCTGCATGAATAAGACAAAGCCGTATTTAGGTAGAAATTGGCTTTGTCTACCTGTAAATGAAGATGGCCTGAAATGCAGTGCCATAAGAAGTTGATAGTAATTGGTAATGCCAAATCCTCATTACAGCAGTGCCATTTTCACCAACTGTATGGCGGATTTTGCAATTAAGAACACACAAAGAATTATTCCTTTCTTGCGTTACAACATTTTAATGTCAATAAAAAGTGGTTGTATAGTTCAAGATTACAAATAAAAAAATACTTCATCTTGACCCTTTTGCTATTTTCCCTCAGGGAAGTCTTCAAATTTTAGTTAGGAAGTGTTAAAAACACGAGGTGGATGGATGCTCGCTTTACAAAAAGCTGACGGACTCCCTCCCCGCTTTGCCATCGCCGGGTGTTTTGAAATGGAAGGTTTTGCTCCAAGTGAGCCTGAAGAGCGTGCTCGCCCTCCCTCGTGGCAGGTGAAACCACGGGGGCATATACCACCACGATGGATCCTTTCAAGCTGAACGCAGCTGAAAGGGTACTAAAAGGAACGAGTCAAGCGCCTCTCCAACTACCGGGGCTGCATCAAGAAGGCACAACATAAGCAATGGTAAAGTCAGTAAACAAAATTTTACTGTAATATTTCATAACACAGATACTGTATTTCTCTTTTAAGTGTAAAGCTACCGTCTTACACAAGAAAGATGGACAGACCCTTTTCCAAGACTAATATGGATACAATAAATATGGAGTTTTACATACTAGATCTGTACACAGAAACTTTGTCCCACAGCCATAAAAATTTACATTTAACAGTGCAACATATAATTTAATCCTTTATTCATCTGACATAGGATGTTTACTTACTAAACACAAGCAACTACCTGGTTTTAATATACATATTTTATATATATATATTTTATATATATATATTCAACAATCTGTACAGGTTTCTAAACATAAAACTCCAAAAAGGCACAATCGTCTATACAACATGTACAAAAATGGCTGGAGCTGACAAGAAACAACAATTATTGGTCAAGAGTTCATGATTGCACGAAGATTAGTAATGGGTTTGTGTCAGAAAAATGTGCTTTAAGGAAAGGAAGGTTTGCAAAGAAACCTGGAAGTGTTATAAAAAAAAAACAACCCCAAAAGTAAAAAACACAATGAAAAACAAAAACTAGGTTGCTATTACAAGTCTATCCTCATCGTCACTGCTGCCATCGCTAAACTGCACCGTGTTTTGCCGCCGGGGCAGGGCAGCCGGCCTGTGTACCTGTCTGTCCGGGGAGACAGTTCGGTGGACCGGGGACTTGGTTAACGCGTCGGGATTTGCCTTGGAGCAGGGCTCCGCCGGGGCAGCCCTCCGCACCTGGAGGGAAGGGATGTCGTGCTTTGGCTTGGCAGGGTTCGCGAGGTCAGTCTTTTCAGGATCCACTTTCCCCGCGCCGTCGGGTCGCTCGCAGTCGGTCAGTGGGGCGGGCTCGGGATGGCCCTTCCTGCCGTTCCACTGGCCACCAGCCACCGCCTGAGGAGAAGCGGCCCTGCCGGCCTCGGCTGCGGGGAAGCCGAGAGGAGACGGCTCTGGCTGGGCCTCGCAGGCTTTGCTGGCTGAGGCGGGCGCCTCGGAGGCTCCTTGCCCCTCGGTGCCGACGGGGCTGACGGAGGGGATGAGGGTCGGCAGGGCGATGTTCAGTATCTGCAAGCTGGGAATGTGGGCCTGCGGGCCGGGGTTGCCCTGTGGGGCCGCGCCGGCGGTCAAAACCTGTAGGCCCACGGCATTCAGGGTAATTCCCGACGGGCGCATCTGCGGGGCGATGTTTGTGTTCGCCAGGCCCACGATGTTCACCGTCTCCACGCCCAGGGGCGGCAGAGGCTGCAGGCTGGGCGCGCCCAGACCCTGGATGCCCGGCATGCTCACCGGGCCGATGGGAATGCACGGCACGACGCTGTTCACCTCGGCGAGTCCCACGGGATTCGTGGCGCCCGTGGCTGCGCTGCCCGGCTCGCCGAGGGCGCTGGTAGTTCTGTGAATCACGCTAACAGCAGGGATAGTGAGCTGCACCGGCCCCGCCGGGATGGGAACGAAGGTGGAGTAGGTGGCCAGGCCGGCAGGGACCACCTGAATCCCCCCGACCGGTACCGTGCCATAGGGTGCCTTGGCTTGCCGCTGCGAGTGCAGGGGGAGGTGGCTGAAGAGGTGAGTCTGGGGAGCCCTCGGGTTGGCGGCGTGCTGCGGGCACCCCGACAGCTTCTCCGCTGGGATTTCGTCGTAGGAAGATGGTGCTGTCGTCTGCATGCTGTGGTCCACCGGTGAGGACGGAGAGCTGGCGGAGGGCGTGCTCTAGGAGAGAACAACACAGGCGTGTTAACGTGGCAGCCATCGCTATCCTCGTGTGAAACGAAAATGCAAGGTAGCCGGGAGTGCTTCCCACACTCCCTTTTAAGAAAAAACAACAACAAACTGGTTCACAGTATATACTGCCCAGCCTGAACAATGAACTAATTTCCTTCCTTTCTTTTTTCAACTCCTTCCTTGCCCACAAATTGAATTTTCCTCTCCTAATTACCCTGACTAATTTCTCTTGAACACGAGTACTTGAAAGCATTGCTGAGTATCCTTTGTACGTGTTTTTTAAGGAGGGAGAAGGTTTTGGAGAACTGTTTGCTGTGGAAATCGCTTCAGGCAAGAAGGTCAAATAAGCATAAACTGACATTTTTGATGCACTGGGTTCCTCTCCTGGAGGCATTACAGCCTCTGGCAGGCAGAAGCAGCATCACGGCACATCTGTCTGTAGGTGCTCATCACCTGGAAGATGGGTGGTCAGCAATGACAAGAGATGGATGACAACTACAGCGCCAGCAGAGGCGATGGCTGGATACTGGAGTGAGATGTGGGACCCATATCCCACTGCTGCCTCAGCTCGCCGTGATTTGGTGCTCAAACCTGGACTGACAATCGTATTTATATACCCCCTTTTCTTGTCACATAGCCTGCGTTAACAACAAAGGCTGGCAGCTCCTTTCCTAAAAACACCTAAACCGATAAGTCTTGAACTGCAATTGCAATCTCGCAGCATCTTTTAGTTTAGGCATATTCATAACACACACAGAGTGGTGCAACCTTATTTAATTTATACAGTCCTAAACTGTATTTCTGTTGCTTTGACCAAACTCTCAAGAAATTTCTAGAGTAGACACAAAACCGAAACACTAACAGAAATGCTTCTGAAAACGGCTGGTGGAAAATGTATTGGTTAAAGGATAACATGATTTACTGACTACACAGTGCTGACCAGTCTAAATGGGAAGGTGGGAGTGAGAAGGAAGCCAACATCTTTCTCGGAGTTAAGTCCTGTCTGACACCTCACAAGAAATCCTGATAAACTGGTATGGATGCTTTCGAAAGAATATACAACAGCCTTCCTGAGCTGTCTCAGCCCCTTGTCTCAATCGCAAGAAGTGGGATCCACAACCATTCACAACAGGAACAGATTATAGATGAACCATCAGACACATGGCCCCCTGCTTCTTTTGGTCTGGTAAAGGAGGAGGTAGTCTGGAAAGGAATTACTGCCTTGTATTACCTACGTGTCTTTTTTAAAAAAATATATTAATGTAGACAATTATTAGAGCTCTATTATTGAAGACCTTTGAACATTTTTAATTGCGTGAATATTTTCTTGAGGCTTCAGCGGTTCTGTTCGATGAGGGAGTAAACTCGGTCAAATGTCTTTCTGGTATCTATTGGCAACAACTGAAACCCAAAATCCTAATTTTAAGAACCTACTCCTTTTGTGGCAGGTATATACAGTGATCAGAGACCACTACATTTTATTCTCTGTCATACTACAAAATGGCTCCAATATACATTTGCCACACGGACTCACAGTTCTTACAAGCAGGAATGAGCCTGTGTCAAACAATGAAATGCAGCAATAATTTTTACTGTTTCTCCTTGTCAACAGTTCACTATCTTAAATTTTGTAAAAAATAAATCCAGTAGTACAGATTTTCAAAGAAAAAACAAGCCAATAAGTCCTTAAACTAGAGTAAAATTTTTACTTACTGTTTATGCTTTACAAAATTTCCTGCTGCTTATTTTTCTATAACTGCGTGCATATACTATTTGCAAATACTGCATTCATCACAGAGAAGGAAGTAATTACTCCTTTATCTAAACCACATTTTGCATCACATTTTTCTGAGCATTATTCTGGAAAGCTCTAGTGCCTTCATGGTCTGCAGTAAGAATTCAAACTTTTCAAGAGATACCCTTAGGGTCAATCGTGTATGTGACTTGTACCGTCCCCATTACAGCCCATTAAAATGTTGCTGAATTGTAAAAGGCTTAACACCTGCCAGTTCCCCTCCGTCATTCCTCAGCAGTTTTAAAGACAACAGTCGCCAAAATTACTGAACGCTCCTGCAGCCTTGCACACAGACTGACTTCATCTTTCTGTGTGCTCTGAAAAGCCGTGTGTCTAGAATAGGCATGGGCAAAATTGATCCTTCACCGATCAAAATGTTCTTTCAGCTTCGAGAAAAACCGAGAGCACTGGGAACTCAGGTCTCAGTTCTGTGCTCGTCTCTCCTTTTGTTACTGTGCAAGGGCAATCTCCTAGTTTTCTTGAACATCTGGTGCTCTTTCTAATTCTACTACCAAGCATATTTGGAGGAGAGATAAGCAATTGCACAATTTTTTAATAGTGATAAGGCAAAAACCTTTGGGACTGGATTGATTTCCCTTGGGAATTACCAACGATTCTATCATCATATTTCAGAGTGAAATGGCTTCTGAATCCTCTCACTTTCCTCTGAAAACTTCATAACCACCATCATATGTTCATTCTGAGTATCTGTTATATCCCTTCTTATTTGAAATACCATCTATCAGCTCCAAACTTCAACTGAAACGACCATGTTACAATTAATCCTTTCAGGGAGAATACAATCAAAACTAAGAATGTGAAAAGCAGTGCTCCTACAACATCGTTGTTTCTAGAGTCCTACACATCTGTGCTTCGATTACTTTCAACTCTCTTAAAGACTCATCAGCTGACAACTCTAAGAATGAAGGGGAGGGCAAACGTTTTGATCTTGGAAAAATCTCCAAAAAGATCTTTAAAAGGAGGATTTAAAATCCCACTCTGTCACCCGGAGTCAGACACTCCTACCTTTGTAAGAGCTGTGGTTGATATTAAGGAGTGGCCCAAGGCTGCTTCTGGATCGGGGTAATCCACAGACATCTGGCGACCGGGAGATGTAGGAGCAACATCCTCCAACACTGCACTAGCACTGTGGGGACCTGCTCCTCTCTCCTGGGCTTTATCCTCATGTGCTTCCTGATGGGTGAATTCTGCTGGTGACCTGGAGGTCCTGCTAACCGACTGCACCGTGCTAAGGACGGTCATCTTTGTCAGCAGCGCTTTCGGCAGACCATCCATAGAGTCTGTGTGAACCCCTGCAAAACAGTCTGGAAGTCTGATGTCTTCATCAGTGCTGGCGGTGTCCTGCAGGCCGTGCCGAGAGGGGTGATGCTGGGGGCTGGCCGTCACCGAGGGGGTTGTGGATAGCACTGACTCAGCCTGGCTGTCTTCATCATCATCTTCATTGTCATTTTCATCTTCGTCCGCACCATCAGACTCCTCCACGTCATATCCTGACCGGTCATAGCCAAATCTTTGTTTCTCACCTACAAAAGTGGGAATTAGAAGGTAAGCCAATGAACGTTCCCGGCTGATTGCAAAGGAGGTGGGAGGGAGTAATTAGAAACACCAAAAAAAAAGCATGGCATGTGCGTTTTTCAGTCACATCCCATTGCATCAAAGGAACAGGGAAGATTTTCGTTTTTGTTTTTATTTTCTAGGGTACATATTTAATTATACAGCTACGTAATCTTTCACCTTCTGCTTCTGTGTTGTTTTTAGCCTTCTAGATTTGGCTGTTTTCAGCCATTTATAAGCATTTGCTCAAAGTCACCCTTCACTCTTTCCCTTTGGGAAAAGTGAGCAGATTCCTGGTTCATTAAGTTCCCAGTAACGACATACGAAGCTGGTCTGCCAACCCTAGCAGTGGGATATTCTCTAGCTGGTTCTGACTCATAAGTGGGCGTCCTTGTACCTAATATGAATCACCGCTGCAAAGGTTTTTGAAGGATGCAAACAGAAAGATTGGAGGTTGTTAGTCAGGAATCTGTCTTGTTAACAGGCAAAAAAGACCAAAATTAGACCTTACCAGATTTCTTCACTTTGCTAATGTTTTGAAAAGTTTACTAACAAATCAACCAAGATGTCCCAGGAGGCAAGAAAGCCCTAATCCTATCAAAACTTACCTATGCATGCAACTTTGCTCACATGAAGAAGCCCTCCTGACTTCAAGTCTTAAAGCCAAACTGCTATCTAGTGAGCCGTAAATTTCTCTACAAAATACAGCTCTACTGCAGCTTTTCACCTTCTTTTATATTGTAACTTGGAAAGAAAGAATCGTCTTTAGTAAAGAGACAGAAAATCCCATCTGCTGTATCTGATTCCAAGCCAGACTGTCTGGGTTCATATTTTATAAAAGACAAAATGCTTTGGATGCACTAATATTTTATATTCAATTAATGGTCTGTCTGCTGAGCTCTCCAAAAAAAATATCAGCACAAAAATCATTTGGCTCTGCAAAAACCAATGAACGGCTGGTTAGTTAAAATCTCAGACATCCTGTTCAAAGGAAATCTACACAGCAACTTACCATCAAATTAAATGATTCTGAAAAAAATCAGTCCCTTAAAATAATTTGAATGTACTATCAATGCTTTAGGCTGCAGCATTACCAAAACCAAAATAAGCATCTTGAACTCCAGGTAAAATAAATGGGTTTAATTGAGCTACCTCTCAATAAGTTACCCACCATTATAAGCCTTTATGGTTTCAAATGAGCAGTGCAATTAGGAACGAGACTAATAGCTTCTTTGAAAAAATCCCTCTATAATGACTTTGCCCCTCTTTGCCTACACAGTAATTTGTGCATTAACTAAATATGGAAACGATAGATTTTCTACATTTACCACAGCAGGCATGAAACTGAAATGTTATTAATAATACCTCACATCCTCCAGGTCATTGGAACAATGCTAACAAAAATATTTTTTTAGAATTTTAAATAGTCATCATTTATAATTCTCATCTACAGACAAAGCTGTTCAAAAAAGAAAATACATTTTAGTGGAAAAATTAATTCAGTAAGGTCCATTCCAAAAATATGGCAAGTAGGATTGTTAAAAATATTATTAACAAAACCACATGGAGTTATTCAACATTTTTTTTCCTCTATACTTCTGTCATTTCTCTTCTTCACGCGAACAGTGTTTGTTCATCATTAATTTGCAAAGCAAACAAATCTAAAAGGTTAGAACCTCTACATATGTTTGATTTCTGAATGGAAATAACTTCCCTCAGTGCCTCTGTAACAGATCTCAAAGGCTTCTCGATGTGTTACATCTAAAGGGTGACCTGTGCATTTCCTGCAGCTCTTTAAATAATGCATAGGGCATCGCAAAGTCTCGGGTTTCAGTCTGGACTCCCTCTTTGGTCTATTTACCAACACCACATAACTATTTTCTGGAAAATCCTACTGTTTCTTTTCTTTTTTCCTCCCTCTCTCCACATGAATCACATTTTCTGTGAAAGCTGATGTCAATCACGAATGACTGTCTCCACTGTCAAGAGAAACTACCTGAAGTGATTAGACTGACTTGTCACATTTGTAAAGCAAGGAAAACATACACTCAAACAATGCCCTGATTTATAATAAGAAACTGTCTTTTTTCAAATCAACATTTAAAAGCGCTACAGGATTTACTAGCAAATGCTGCTTATGTAGGAAGTTTCTGCATGTGTCTTGGCTTTCTAGAAAAAAAACATGGAAAGGGAAAGGGGAACCGTGTGTGTGGGGGACAGATTCCTTACATGCAGGACTCCATGGGCTATCATTTCCCTCTAGTGTTTCCCTGTTACCTCCACCCTTTGTGAGTTTGCCAGCTTTTACTGAAGCGTGGTTACCTGGAGCCAGAGCCCACAGTGTAGGCGAGGTGACAGCGATGAATGTGGTTCCCTTACTTCCACATCGCTTCGAAACGACAGATGAATAAAAACCCACTCCTGACTTGCTCTGGCAATGCACAAAGGAACACTCTGCTCTGGCTTTTATACCTGCTTGCATGTTTGCTGAAACAAGAGATGCCCAAGCTTTCATAATTAGCGATCCCATTAAGCATTGCTGCAAATCAGTGGAGTTGCGAGAGGACCTGATGCTGGAGCTTCAAGTGGTGGAAGACCCAGGCAGGTTACGGGTCTTCTCCGAATGAGGCACTAAGCTGAGGCTGTGACTGCTCCTTGTGGTGAAAGCCTCTTTTCCAAGCACTGTCCTGTTAACCAAGTAGCATTGGCCCCGATCCATTTTAGTAATGGTACACTGCCTACTAAAGTTCCCTTGCAGTTTTAATTGGGGAAAAATTAATTCTTCGCTTCCTATCTTAAAACTATGCACAATTATAACCATATGCTTATGTAGCTGATATATATAACTAGAACTGACTCAATTTCCAAAGGGAACAAAACGACTTCTGTGTTTAACTATGTATGAGGTTGTAAAGTAGTGTGGGATATTTTAGAACCAAGGAAGTGTCATAAATTTAAAGGCCACTAGCATATGGGGAAATGGCTTTTGGCATGAAAGTTCACCACTTTTTTTTTAAAAAAAAAAGAAAACAGGAAAAAAAATTCACACTATTAAGCGAAGGCTGTTCTGCTTAATGAAAACTACTTCTCTTTCAGATTTGTAACTCTCACCATTTTAACAGAAAGACTGTGCAAGACTGCCTCAATTGTTGGTAAAGAGTGTTTATGGAAGAGTAGGGAGTGTCTCTCATCCTCTGTTAACTGCTGCAATCTTTTATTTTAAACCCTTAGCAAGCCTCTCTGTTCTTCCTGGACTTCACAGGAGAACGTGGAACTTTTGGCTACAGACATGAACTCTGCCAAAATTACGAACAGCTGGAAATAAAGGTATAATAGAAACACGGACACAACTTTTGACTGGGGATTTTGCTTGCATGCCAGCTGTAATTAAATTTAATAAAATTAAGGTTTTAATTCTATGTATTGAAGTAAGTGTATATAAATCACAGGCAAAAACCATCTTAGGCCTTCATTTATTTTGTTTTCAGTCCTCAGTTAGTTACTCAGCTCTGTATTGTGTCTGTGGTGGTGATGAGCTTGTTGGCTAAGGCTCTGTTATACTGACACTTTACCCCAAAGTGGGGAAAGAAAAAGCTTCAAGTTCTTTAGCACACTAGCATTAGCTGGACTTATCAGCATCCTAATAGGCCCATTAGTGAAGCGCCTGGGGCTGTTAAGTCCACGAACTGCTTTTTCCAGTTGTGATGCTATGAATTAGGTAACTGAAATAGGTCTCTCTATGTACCTTGAAGTTCTTTATTTTAAATAAAGTTTTCTTCCTACAGGAATCCTTACTGTACATGGTTTTAACAACGATTATCTAATTATCATCATACTGCAAAGTACCAGAAGAAAGGTTCTTCAGAATCTCAACTTACAGCTTTTAATTGCAGTATTATCACCAATTAGTCCATCACATGGCCTGACTTACGAGGCCCTGCTACAGACTTAGCAATTTCTGCACCAGTGATGAAGTTCAACGGCTTATAACTTAATCATATTTGCGTATAACTGAATCATATTTAGGTAGATTTTCACATAAAGAGCAAAACATTCATTTTCATTCTTCCACTGGCAGGAAAACAAGACCTGAAAATGTAAGTCCAGACTGCTGAAGTTCTACACGTTCCTAAGCAAATGGAGAGTTACATAGATAACTATG
Source organism: Nyctibius grandis (assembly GCF_013368605.1). Taxonomy (NCBI): domain Eukaryota; kingdom Metazoa; phylum Chordata; class Aves; order Nyctibiiformes; family Nyctibiidae; genus Nyctibius; species Nyctibius grandis. The sequence continues at coordinate 12,124,083 of NC_090660.1, forward strand.
GGTATCACTAGTAGCTCTACGTATACAGATTAAAGACGTATATTACTACGTATCTGTTGGTCTGTTCACTATTCCCATCTAAATTTAAATTACTAAATTTATTGGCTTTTAGTACCTGAGTAATTCAAAGCAGTGTTTATCACCTCAAATTGTGTGAGTATCTTCAGTTATGGATTAGTACCTACACAAAAACATTTAATAATAAAGCATCTGTTCTATATATTCTCCATCAAACTGAAGACAAAAAATATATACTATGGCAATAAAGGCAGAAATATTTTTTGGTATGTCATCATATTGTCATAAACTGGAAAGCAATCAAGTCAACAACACACTCTCTCTTTTTCTAAACAATTACAAGCTTAGACTTGCCTTTTACCTGTTGTATTATTCTTGCAATAGACCGTTCCACAACCATTCAAACCAATTTTAAAAAGTAAGGGTAAACATAGTACTGTGGAACAATGCTAGCATCTATACCCAAACTTGCTGTCTCCTTGTCTTTGTCAGTCTGTTCCCAGGCTTTACTTGACCGATTGCAGTCGTGCTTCAGTTACTGTCCACTGCTCATCATCATCAAACAGGACTCACAGTGACATCTACTGGGTTAAGTTCAGACTGGTAATAGCCAGTGCTCCTCAGAAATGAGAAAAAAAAACCCTGTGGGCTTTTGACTTTCATTCCTAAGGGTATGGAAAGTAACAAAACTAACCAAAAAAGTATGAGTAACCTCTGTTTCTTCAAAGAGATTATTTACACCTAAGCCTTCCTAGGTAACCTGTACATTGTAAATCAACCCTTGCATTAGCTACTCTATTTCCAGGCTGTAGGTGTAGGGCTCCAGCATGCTTAATGTACATCTAGTTGAAGATCAGACACTGATAGAAAAAAAAAAAAAAAAAAAAAAAATATTTTGCGTAAGTTTTAAAGAACCAGCCTTCCATTTCATTTGCAAAAGGAGGGTATTATTGCAAGGATTTTAATTTATTTTCACTCCTTAAATGTAGGTGCAGTGAAAACACAGACTGAGTCACGATTAAGCTAATGAAGAGCCATGGAAACTCACTTAATATCTACTATAAGTAATATATAGCTAATTAACTTACAACCATTGTATCTTTAGAAGGGTTTATTTAATACCGCAGAAAATGAAAGTGGTTTTTTATATATACGTGTGTGTGCATACAGATATACACAAATACATATCTGAAACTTACAATTAGGTCTTTTAACTGGTGAAGTAATTAATATTTTGGGATAAAATTTCTCCATAGAGATCATTTAAATAAGTTCTGCCCATCTACGGATTTCATTATTAAATAACCACCTTGTGCAAGTTTACTCAGGCATACCATACCACTCATACATTAGCTTATATATGAAATATTACAGGTTTAAAGTTCATAACTGGTTTAATTTGAAGACAAGTTATTGTTGTTTTTAAGACTGCATAGCAAAATGCTGGGTCAACATGGCTAAAGAGGATATCCCCAGTTGCATCCTGTCACACTAAACAGTTCACTTCGTCTGACAATTTAATTCAGATATTAACATTCCTTACATTGTAACCCTGTATTTTGGTGACAAGAACATTCCACAGAGCAGAAGATGAAAGATAAATGGATGAGGGAATGGTTTTGAATACAAAAAGCCAGGCTAGAAAGTATTTACTAATACCCAAATGATGACAAGTCCAAATACAAAGAATGCTATGTTAAAAGCTCTGATCACATATAGTCTCAGACAGCTAGAGAGCATCTCTTTCTTTTTTCCCCTGGATGCTACAGCACAACAAAATTTCAGCTTCTCAGATTACTGAGAAAACAGGCGCTCTGTGTGTGTGCCTGTGTGTGCGTGCATGCCTGCCATCAGGACTGTGCACAATTTTGCACTCCTTATTCAATCTGCATGTAGTATTAATCTGTACTGCTATCAGGTCAAAGCTGAATCTAAAAAATATTATATATTCAAACAATTGTAATTGCCTATGCCCTAAGAAATACACAAAAATAGAACCAGCAAATTCCTTAGTAAATAAAAAGTTGGTGGGTCTCTTAAATTTCTGGCTAATTCTCTAATTCAAAGTCTGATGGAAGACATACAGCTTAGTTATTTTAAGCAAAGGTGTAGATGTTTTTATTACCACAAGAATAATCAGTATTCCAACTGTTTGGATAACAAATGAGTTAAGAGACAGACAGACAGACATTCTATGGGTCAGGAAACAGGCCAATCTCGCACGGCCTACGGGAAGAAGAAATTTTTTTTCCGAGGTCATAATTATTTCTTATCAGATTTTCTGCACCTTCCTCTACAGCATCTCACATTGCCTTCCAGCTGAGGAAAGAGATGGGACTGGGCAGACCACCGCCTCCAAGAGGAAGATCATTTTTGACAACCATGCAACTCCTGAAGTAAAAAACGCACGTGTTTAAAGACGACATTTTTTAAAGCACCAAAAGGGTATGTGACACAAACCCACGCCCACCGCACGCTGGAGGGAGGAAGGGTAAAAGGGTCAAAGGCATAACGCTCAATACCCAAGGCCCATCACGTTGTCCTTTGTGGGTGACATACTGGCTGTCCCTAGAGCCCAGACCTGGCACAGGGGGTGCTGCTCCCAACGCGAGTTCTGCTGCGCTGCCCTGGGGAAAGGGCAGCCAAAGAGCTGGTTGAAGCCACTTCGTTAACTGAGACTGCTAGACACCTCAAAACATAAATATATTCAACCACATTCAAACGCAGCCAAAAAATCAGCACGCACAGGATTTTGGAGAGGGCAACAGAACCACCTACACTTGATAAAGCACGTATGCAAATCCTTTTTTTTCCCCTCCCGACCCTTTGCCTTAAAAACAGGCCAATAAGCAAGTTTCTGCATTATCATGAGAAATACCTCTAAGTGTGGCTAGGTAGGCTGAGAGATGAAATCACATTTTTAAAGTGCACAGTTACTCACTGAATTTACATGGATAATTGTAACTGCACCGTGTTATGCAGCAACCGCAGAAGGTGGACTGGTTTGGCTGCAGCAAGCGGGGGTTTATCATCAGCTTCATTACCCTGCTGCTTGGATGGGAGTTTTGTGATGTGCTTTTGTGATGCACATCTGGTTTTGCTATGGGTACCTGAGCCAGATCATTTAGAGAAGACAGGGATTTTATCACCAAGTTGTTTCTTGTTTTGGGTTTCTTAGTTAACGAAAGAAATGTTATCTGTTCTATTTTGAAAAGAACAAAACAAACCCCAAAAAAACCCAACCAAAAACTGCAGTCTTAAAATTAAATTTCTGCAAGTATTTCATGGATTATGTGGCAAATCCTGTTGAATGTTTGTCTTGCTTTTTTTTCCAAAATAGAATATTTATTTTGTTAAGTAATTACTGTGCTGAAACAAAGAACGTATTTCAGGGAAATAATATATTTATACTATGGTTACACACATGCATACATGCTAGGTAAAAAGAGAGAGTCTCTCCCTCTCTCAGTTAAATACTCTTAGAGCCAAAGAAAAGCTATCTTTCAACAAATGTTGGAAATGGCTTACTTCTGCCAGGTGTTACTGATAATTCTGTTAACATTTGAAACATTTCCCATTACATTATAACAACAAATGCAGTTTTTAATGTGTGCAATTGGGAATATCGATTTATCAATCAATAAAATTTCAGTTCCTAGTAAATGGAAATACCTGTTCAGCTGTAGTTTATAAAATTAAATAAAATGTCGAAACATTGCTTAAAAAAGTTGTAACAATTTTTCTGTCATGTGAAGGCTGAAAATGAAAACTGCTCCCCCGTGATGAAAGGACAGTAATTTGTATTGCTGCTTATCTTCTGTGTTACATGTTTGGTACCTCAATTGCAAAGGAGGACATGTTTTTAGCTTACCAAAAAGGAATATATCGAAGAATGCCAAAAAAGGGAAAAATGCAGGTTTCTTTGTACCTAGCACACTACTGAATCATACCAGCTGAGTCATATTCCCAGCATTATTTAGAATTAGATTCAAGCCTATTCGCTTATTCTGCTTGCGGTTGCCTATTCGCTTATTCTGCTTGCGGTTGTCATATGGGAGCAAGTGCATTCATCTTTCTTGCCCTTTACTGTTTAAATAAAGATCCCCACTGCTTTCTTTTCTCAAAACCTCATCCGCAATCTAATAAACTATTCCACGGAAAGAAGAAAAATACAACAAGGCGAGGCAACAGGATTCATCTCCTGGCTGAGAAACAGGAGGATGGATAAAATGCCATCGCTGCGCTGAGACATGCCGAGATCCCAAACGTTGTTCTAATGCACAACCCTATTCTCCATCTCACTGCGTCTGCTGCAGCTACATCTTTATTATCATGCTGAGCAAAACCCGCGTGAACCCGGTTTGGCCCTCTTTGACTGTCCTCAATCTCATCTCCTCTTCAGTGGAGCCATCTCCGGATGCGGGAAGTGCAAAATTCCAATTATGAGCAAATACATTCATTTTGATAACACTTTCATCACTAATGGAGAAGTAGAACAGGTCAAGATGAATAATGTTCATAATTTCTAAATGACCTCTATATGCTGATTTATGCCCAATTATTTGTGAAGGAGGACAGAACTCTGCACTGGAAGATGATCAGCCTCCTTGCAAAGCACTCAGCAACATATTTGTGATTCGGGTGGCGTGTTACTGATATAATTTTTATGAAATGTGCATCTCAAAACTTTGACAATTTCATGCACAACTATTTTCAAAGAAACACTACATTTGACTACCTTTTTTCCTAGGCAAACAGCTGTTTTTCTGCTATTTTCAGTCTTGTCATATTTATCTGTGAAACTGCTAAAGTTAAACTGCATAACACTTTGTGAAGAATTCAGCAGCAATTTATCTTTAGCATATGCTTGTCATTTCTTTTAGTGAAGGTTCTTCCAGTATTTCTTACTTCCTTGGACTAGCTTCTAAGATTTTTATCTCTGTATCTTTTCCCTGTAGAAGAATTTAAAAGCTTTGGAAAAGAAAGGGTAAGAAACTGGGATGACAAAATAAATACAAAAATGCAGTAAAGAAAGAAGAATTTAATTTCTTACCAAATTCTTCCTCTCCATCCTGGTCATCTATTAAGCCTACTGAGACTCCCAAATCCATGCATTTCTTGCTATGTGCCTTTGACTTCATATGTTTTGTTAAATTTCCTTAAGAAAAAATGAAAACAAAAACTGCTCTGTGACTATACAAATGTATACAAATATACACTCAACATGTCTATATCTTATTCAGCTACATTTATAACCACCTGTATAATTTGATTTCACACTTGATAGAGCCTTGCCCCCAAGTGCAAGCTGTTATGGGCTGCGGCAGATTCACCATCCTGAATGCTACTAGCTCTCTGGCTACATTTAATGAAGTTCTTTATTGAGATAAAACAGAATAGGATGTAAATCCTAGACGATGATGTATTTTGCATCGGTGTAAAAGATCCCTCATTTGTTTATGGCAAAGTATAAAAAAGGCTGATTCAGTCTTCAAAGTCATGTTGACAGAAAACTACCGTGTGAAACTAAAGTTTATATCTTGCATCTCTCTTAGTATTTGATGGATTCTGTTTTTAGTGTAATCATTTTCACTGCCAACCTAAACAAACAGATTAATTTTATTCAAAAACAGAACATGAATATATTCGATCTGAATCTCAAAAATGAATGCATAACTGCTGAGAGACCCCACAGTCAGCTCTCCCCTTCTCCTTTGGAAAAATATGGCAAATATCATCAAGAAAAGGTTAAGAGTAGATCAGAGATCTGTAAATGATAATATTTGTGAAATGTATATTATTACAAGTAACTGCTCACTTTATACTTAAAACTTCCTATTGTCTCTCAAAAAACTGTTTCTTTGAGGTATTTCAATGGGAGAAATTACAGTGGGTGAAATGGTGACTCTTCTATGGTTCTGCAGTACTTTATTCCTGCTTTGACATGAAGGTAGTAATTCAGCCCAAATCTTGAAATAACTGTTATGAAGCTATATGACTATATTGACTCAAAAATAGCAAATTTCCCAGCTTTACATACTGGATGAAGTTACTGGCTACACTGTCCTTTCATGAAGGGTGGTTTACCAAACATCAAGCACTCAGCTGTGTGACCGACTCTGCCAGCAGGAATGGCAGCAGCCGGGCACAGAGACTGCAGAAGAGGAAGCGAACACAAGTATCTGCTACTACCGAAATCAGGGAGAATTTCAAATGGGCAGAACTTAATGACTTGAACTTGGCCAGCACGCCTACTCTGCAAAAACCATAATCGGAATGTACTGAGTTCACACTCTGGCATTTCATCTTAAAGGCAACATGATGACCCAGTGTGCCAGGATGCAGCGATAGGTTTTGACACATCGGAAGACTATCCATCCCACTTTCTGCAGCAGTGGGTTATTTCTTGGAAGCTTTCCACCTAACTGCTGAGTAGTCTCAAATCCACTAAACATACAAATGTTTCTGAGGTTACAGCTGGGGGGGATTATTGCTAAACGATGTTCAAAGCCAAGAAAAATTTTACTGCTTAGAATTTTTTCGCTGAAAGTATTTTGGCTGTGAACTTCTCCTGTCTGTTTCACTTATTTTGAGTCCTGGATCTACCACTATACCGCCTGCTTAAACTAGGATGCACTTAAGTATCTGGTGTACACACAGGCTTTAAATGTAGGGGTCCATCTTTGAGTCTTAGAAGGTCAAATGGAAAGTGAACCTTGTCCTTCAAGGCTATAACAAACATTTAAATATACTAATTTAATAAAGACCAATTTCTTTCCTGGAGCAATTAGTTGAGTGCCAACAGGAGTACAATATATGTCAATGTCATACCTCCAGAAGATCACTGCTAGGGACTTAAAATTCTGCATTCCCATCCCTACCTAGGATAAGCAGCTAACCAGCTCATTTGTCTTTACCTAACTTTCATCATACTCCCACATAATTTCCCTCTTCCACTCCAATTTCTCACCCACCACGGCATCCCACACAGTTCATTCACATGAATATGTGATTATCTGAATAAACATACAGAAGACAAAGGAAAAGAAGGAAATCAGAAACTACAAGTATTTGAAACATTAGACAATAAAACTCCACAGAGAGGCAACTTCTTTAGCTTATGAACAGCCAAATGTGAGAAGAAAAGAACTACACTTTAAAGCAGAAAGAAAAAAGGGAAAAACGTACACAGAAAAGTACCCCTACCTTTAGTTTTAAAGGAAAAGTTGCAGTAATTGCAGTGGTAAGGACGGACATCTGTATGTGTGCGAATATGCTTCTTCAGCATGCTGGGTTTCTTGCAACGTATTCCACATTCTTCACAGATATACTTCCCTCTCCCTCTCCCCCGAACATACACATAGTCTTCATTTGACTTGTACCTAGTAACAGTACCATAAAAGTAAGGCAATTAGTTGTAACAAGAAAATTATTCTAGTTAGAAACCCTAATCTACCAGAATTTAAAAAATAATATAATAGATGTAAATGAAGGACTGACAAAACCAATCATGCTCTTTTCCTGCTCAACTTTCGCATTTGTTTGTTCAACTCATATCTAGATTTTTCACTGGGTAATCATGGACTTGTTCAGGAATAATGGCATATCTTTTTTAATAAAGGTACTGTTTGATACTAAGCATTTCAAGATTTCAGATTTCCTCTTTGCAACACAGGAACATACTTTTAAAAAGTGTCAGTTCTTGGAAGTGGGTTTGGGCACCACGAGGAAGCTTTAAAAGCATCTTTGAGGCTCTGCATTGGATGCAGAAAAGGAACAACATTAGTTATGACAATGAGGAAGTCTTTAAAATTCCCTATCAATGTGCTCTGGACTCAGCCTACTGGGACTGTCTCTAGATGGAAAAAGTCATTCAGATTCAATGACATCCTTCATATCTCTGCTCAAGGACGCCAAAGGTTGTGCTTAGCTTTTGTGACCTGGTCCCTGCAACGTTTGGATCTGAGCAGAGACGTGCAGCAATGTTTTACCTGTGCAGCTGGTAATGGCTTAACTGCTGGCCTAGACTGGATTCAAACTGGGAACCAATAAACGGAAAGCCTTAGAGCCCGCCACCAATTACAAGAACAATAAAATATGCACCATGTGTGCTCAAAATCTTTAGAAGTGTCACTGACACTTTTCTACTAAAAAAAACTGTTTTATAACATGTTGTACATGGCACATCACTGTGGCTAAAGCAACTGTTATTCATATCAGGCAACCGATTTGAAGTATTACAGCACAGGGATGAGGGCTCTCAGTAAATATTTCCATGGCACTTGTCAGATCAGGAGTTCTCCAGCCTGTGCATGCCACACCAAACTGCCAGACAGAGACTGCACCACAGTCTGCTGCTTAGCCCCTGGACTATAGCCTCTCCAGCTACAGTTATACAACCTTATTGCAGAACAGGTATTATTTATCAAGTAAGAGAAATATAGGAAAAGGATTTACATCTATGGCCGTATCTAGCTGCCTTTACTGCTGATTAATGTCTGTCCTTTGGAAAAAAAAAAATGAATCGCATTGCCTACTGTTCTTTATTTCATTACCCCCCCTCATAACTCTCACGGCTCCATGCTTCTGATGACTTTCCATTTTTCTTGGAAACATAAACCAGCATCCACAGACCACACTATGGAAACTGTTATTTAATATAAATCAAACAGGAAGCAACATCTCTGCAAAGTCTAGAATCAAGGGAAAAATATCTTCCCAACGATATCTAATATACAAAGTACAATACTTGCCCTCCATCAAATATTTTAACTCTTCTTGGTTCAGTTTTGGTAAAGGAATTTTCTTTGTCATGCTCAGTGCTTGATTCAGAGTTTTCCTTATTGCTGAATTCAGTTGCAGCCAGTTTTTTTCTATTTAATGCTCGCTGAAAGAAAATGAGATACATATATATCATTAAAATTAGTATCTTTCATATGCCATTCAAACTTGTAAGTTATGATGAATAACAGCATCATAAAAGCCACAATTATAATAACTGATTTTAAAAAAATGTTAAGATACATGAAACAAAAAATAACTTTTTCTAAACTTCTTCTCTACTATGCATTGACTATTGGTGGACTGGTAAATCTACATGGAGCTTATGGCACTGTAGGAAACCAGGAATGCTTTGAATCTGCAGTAGATGCCTCTCTCTTCTTCTGGAAGGTGAAGGTGATGGTTTTTAGCTCACGGATAGCCTTCTACAGAGAAAAGATGCTTACAATCAAACCCAATTGCTTCCTGAATGGCTACAGCTTCGCTCCTCAGCCCTCGACGTGGCAACTGGACCATACAGACAGAGCTCTGCAGCTCTGATATGCTGCCCCCCACAATTTGACAAAAAGACAGAAACTTCAGCTCACAGCCAGCTATCTGTGCTTTCTCCCCACTGCTCAAGTCCTGACGTTTCAGTAGCACATCCCCAGCTCTCGCTGCCTGGTGCCTACCACAGCAAGGCAGGGGCAGGGGCAGGGAAGGGCTTCCCTGACTGCTCTCCATCCCACGGCTGCGGGTCTCCGGTCTCACCCACTGACTCACCACCCAGCAGTGCCTCATGGCTGGCAGGAGCTGCTTTTCTGTGGCAAAGCAAAGAGAAGAAGGGTGGGAAGGAGGGGTGTACCAGGTAACATTTCTGATTGCTAATATTCTTCAAAAAATATACCTGTTTTGGGGTGGAAATTGACTATTCCCCATTTGGTGAGTTTATTAACAGGGGCTCCAGAACCTTTCCAAAGCAGGACTCCACATTTAATTCCCACTGCCAGACCAAATTACAAGAAAAAGCTTAACAGTTGTCTAGCAGAACAAAACCACATTTCTCCATTTCCCCTGATTATTAATTAAGGAATTTTTTTTTTTTTTTTTTTTTTTTTTAAAGGAGGATGAGTTCCCCCAACATTTGCCAATTAAAACCTACTCCTTCCAAGTCTAGGATATTTATAAAATGGGCAACAATGAAGGAATGATCCAATTAGCCAGCAATTATTACTGCTGTATTTATAAACTGTTCTGCCCACGTAGCTGGCACACTTACCAGATTTGCTCATATTGATAAGTGAATAAAATTATGAAAGGGAAAAAAAAAGTCTGGCCTTATGTTTTCTACTCATTATAAAATTTAATGCTGTAAGCTTGCGAATTCTTGGCATGAGGAATGACTTCACTGGCTGACTTAAAATGACTGATGAATTACACTGGTCGTTACATATATTGAAGGGTGACATCATTCTGGCACCTAGCCTTTGCCCGTAGTCCTCCATGCAGCCTCAGCCACCACCTTTACTTTCCACCTGATGAGGAATGTGGCTGATGAGGAATTAACACAGATCAGAGGAAAAGCATCTTCCTACTCAATTCAAAGCCCCAGGAATCTGCCCAGGCGGCGAGTACCACTCCAACCCGCAAGCCTTCATGCAGCCCTCTGATTGATTTGGGCTGGATTTTCAAATATCTGAGCAGTTCTACCAAAGCATACGTGACAACTGCCCGTGGGTGGAAAGAAAGAAATTTCACCCTGCATGTTTTAACGGCATTCACACAAGGTGAAAGGAGAAGATGTTCTGGATGAGAAATATCACAAGTAGGGTCTACTCCAGTAATTGCAACTCAGCCGTGTTGTAGTTCCTATACACTATGTGGCACTTGAATGGCTTTTGTTTCCACTGCAAAGAGTAACAAGGTGACATTTGTAATTTAGTAAGAAAGGAGTAGTGGAAAATACAGAATACATACAATAAACTCAATACCACATAAATATTCCCAGCAGTTAGAATAATGCAATCTTTAAGTGCCTGATCTTTCAATCCTAAATACCAAGTATCCTTTCCAGATTTAATTTTCAAGAATGAAAAGACAAAGGAAAAAGAAAGATTCTAGAAGTATTTGGCCCATGTTGTTATCCAAACTACAGCGAAACAGTGTTATAACAAATTGTACATTCACAAAAGCACTTCAAGTGCAAAAACTAACACAAGGCCAAATATCTCTGGATTCTCTCCCCACCCCTTCTTTTCTTTAAACACACTATCTTATGGACAGACATAAGACAGCCTAACATGGGTGTTCAAATCACTATTTAACTCCCACTGATGTACTTTAATTTACTGGTTATATGCTATTTTAGCAGTTGTTTCAGTGTCTTAAACATGCAAAATGCTGCTATTACAGAGATGCTCTAATAGAAACACCAAGTTTCTGTTACAGAAATCTACAGAAATGCTCACTGACAATGAAAAAAACACTTGTTTTAGTCTTTATCTAAAATTCCAAATGGATGCTGAAGAGGACTTGGGTTCTCTGTAAATTTTAAGCAGCAGCCAGTCTCTAAGGAGCACAGGTTTCTTGGGTGGAAATCCTTTAACGTACCTCACCTAAAATCCCCCAAAACCCCACATGTACTGGTGGAAAGGGCAGAAAAACGGCAGCGCTGTAAAACGTTCCTCTCCACGATTACTTATGCCTTCCATTTCTAACAGTCCTCTCTCTCTTCTCCCACAGAGACAAGGACCATGATTCATTTCTACTTTACTCATTTTGCTCCAATTTAACTCCACTGTCTTCAATTACTGGGATAAAACTGGAAAAAAACTGCTCTTACAGCTGCCCAGAGACCAGAGTTCAATAGATACTTCTGGTACTTTACAACATCCCTTGGAAAAAAAAAACCTGCTCGCAGCCTGAATCATCAAAGTTATACATTTCAGACTAGAATATTCATTAAACATTTTTCCCACTGGCACATAGCCACTTGAGTAAAATGTTTTTAATATCTTTAAACTTTTACTAGTTTACACATAAAAATCTTCTGCATTTAACTGCTTTCCAATGGTGAGCTGGACTATTGGGGCACGTCATCCAAGAAAGGAAAGCTTTCCAGTTAGGAGAAACTTTCCATTCTTCAGACTCTTCTTGCCCAAAAAAATCTTCACCCTGGAATACTGCACACGTTACTGATTTGCTTCAGAGGGGGGAGCCAAGATCAATGCGGGGGCTTGAGAAAGGGCTCCTGATACAACAGCAATGACTTCAGGTGAGGAAAACCAGTGAAAAATAATAATAAACAGAACAATAAAATAAAAAGAGCAGGCAGATAAAATACGCCTTTTCCATGCAGGTGAACCTCCTGTCACATTTTAACGTGCTGTAGTCATTCCAGGAGCTTCTTTTGCAATAACGTTTTGTGGTTTGTTCTCTGAATCACTGGAACGTGGCAACTTCACCTATTGCCTCTGAGCAGCGAATTGTGAAGAGCAAACAAAGTCCCGGGGTTCCTTATTGTTTGCATTTTGTTCACATGTCTCTTCATTTCCCAGGCATCTATTGTTGAAAGAATTGCCTTTTTTCTGACAGTGATTAGCAGCAGTTATGCAGCAGCATGAGATCTCTGTAAACATAACTTAGTTCTGGGGGCAAACCCAGGAACAGTTCAGGAAGTCGCTTTGTCTTGGTGAGAAGATCAGCAGCTAAAGCCCCACGAGCAGAATATGCCAAATCACTCTGGGAAGGGCTATGACTGTGAAAGGAGGTGAGGTATAACAGTGCTGCATTTTTATTATTATTTATAAATCGGATTATAGTAGCCCTTAAAGCTTTCCACCAGGTCAGGGTTAAAATGTGCAAACCACTTGTGCAAATATAACCCCCAGGGACTTGCAATCTAAACTGTGGTTCCCGAAGGAACTCAGGACCCGGCCAAGCTTTTAAACAGGAAATGAATCACTTTTTTTTTTTGAGAATTATTTGCTAATCTGGTGTTGGCTTTGTCATTGTTTTTTTTTTTTCAATGGTATATTAATTTCCAAAAGGACCTCCAACATTCTCCATCCTCACCCTCAACCAGAAAAAAAGGGTAGGAGAATTACTGGGCATGAACCGAATGAGGAATTTCAGCTTTTGCTTTCTTTAAACATGGCTTCTGTGAGGAAGTTTCCAAGTTGGCACCAGCTATCCCATTATCAGGTCTAACTGGAGACTGTTAGTACAGAACATCACCATCATCCTGGAAAGCGGCTGAAATCCCACTGCCTGAGTCATTAAAAGGGAAAGCAGACAAACTCTGGAGGTGTTAGGTCATATCAGGTCTTTGAAATTTTTGATTTCTGCCATCCTATACCTTGCTCGTACAATCTGAGACACCAATTAAACTTTAATTGGTGCTGTCTCGCTGCACTTTCTTCTTTCTTCCTTCATAATGGCTCTGAGTAAAGTCTGTAGATCAGCCGCAAGCAGAGCTTAAGAACTCTTCATTTTCATTATGCTCGTGTGCTTCATTCAAAACATCAGCAAGACTGAAGAAAGATTAGTAACTGCGGTTCTTTTGTGGCAGAAGCACTGTAAATGTACCTGACAGCTGCCTATTAGAGCATTTAAGTACTCCTAGAGTGTTTAAAAGGGTGCTGTCAAAATATTTCTCAAAATATTATTATCCATTATATATATTCTAAACAGAATTTGTTTGTAGACAAAATTTGTTCTTCAAGAGGCACACAGTAGCTTTGTTAGAAGAGAATTTCTTGATACACTGTTCTTTAAAAATAAAACAAACATGAGCCAATGACACAACTGATTTGAGACTTGCGTTAGAATCACTCAGCTATGTACAACGAAAAAAAGCTAAATCTTCGAATCCTTTTTTCTTTTTTTTAATTTAGCACTACTTAAGTACAACATCTCATGAAGTGTATGAGGGAGCAGGCTGAAAAAGGTAATACGAGTTTAAACAAAGGCGGCACGCTAATGTGGAACCAACAACTCTGTTACAGCACTGACACAAACTCTGCAGCCCGTACATATTTTCTGCACGAAACATTACAGATAAAGTTTTGACCTCCAATATAAATGTTAGCAAAGTCTCCCACTGATGTAGAGAAGACCGGGTTTAGGTCTAATGCTCTTTTCGCCTGAGGGGTTTCAGCGTATCTTCTCAACTCCCCCTGTAATTCTCAAACTATTTCTTCCTCTTATACAGTTTCTCATCCTATTGCTCTCTTCCCCATGGACGACTCTGTATCTTGGCAAAACATTCAGCAAGCACAGAAACATCCCAGGGTGACCTCTGACAGCAACAGTCTCTGTCACCACAGAAATAGGTGTCTTTTCCCAAGGATGTGGTATGTCTCCTCTAGAGTGACTGCCAGCCCTATGGACCCTGATTCCCACCCACTGCCTGGGAAGTTTTCCTGATGTCAGACTGCAGGATTAGGGCAAGTTATGATTGCTTTTAACCCCCCCCCCCGAAGGACTCTGGAGAAAGGGAGGTCCATGGCTAACACCCCATTTTTGCCAGCTCCAAAGAGAAGTTTGGCATCAAACACACGGCGTAGACAGCAAAGAGGAAAGAAGGCCAGGTGGGACGGGGCTTTGAGCAACCTGGTCCAGTGGAAAGGTGTCCCTGCCCATGGCAGAGGGGTTGGAACTAGATGATCTTTAAGGTCCCTTCCAACCCCAACCATTCTATGATTCTATGATACTATAAACCGTGCTGTATGCCGAGGCTCTCTTCAGAAAGCTTTATGGCTACTGGACCCATTAAATAGACATGGCCACCTCTTGCCATACTGTAGGGCAGAGAGCCACCTTTACCCATTCACAGAGGCAGTTCAGTCACTAAGGAACGCCAAATCCAGTGCAAACCAGCACAGCTTTGGTCCTGTACATAACAAAACTGTCCAGTGAGTGAAATCCTGATGGCATGTGTGCAGCCCTGAGACAGCTAAGGAAATAACAAGTGACTGCTTTGCTCTGCCACATTTGACTCTGGAATGACGTAGTGTTTTATGTGGGTCACAAACATTGCCCAAGGTGTGTTCCACTGCGCAAGATTTAACGTCATCTTTGGAGCCGTATCGAACCAAGAAGTTGTCAGTGTTTTTAAGGCAGCTGTAATTTTGTTTTAAACTTCGCTATTTTTGTCATTATTTCACACCACCGATTAACCTAAGTGGGAGAAAGGGAAACAGTATACTGGTCCTCTCACAGTTAGATGATCAGCGATGGTGAAAAATATTTTCATGGCGTATCCATGGACACCTGTTCAGGCTGAGCACTCTTTCATAACACAAAATACCAGCCGACTTTTAAGGCAAAATACGCAATTATGATCTTAAATTAACCTGTTTTAAGTTAAAAGTGTTTAACAAATATTTAATATCAGAACTATTTTTGTTCTACCCTTTGCATTTAAAAAAATAGCCAAACACATTCCGGCCACAATAAACACTTTGTGTACAGATTTAAATCCAGGAACTAATTTCCATGAAAAGCGATAAATCCTTATGAACAGGTTTCTTAATGGAATTACTTGAGATCTTTTTAGCAGTTTGATCCAGCATAACTAAAATAAATAAGCACATATATTATACGTCAGGCATATTACATTCTCTAAAATACGAACAAGCATGATTTGCAAAGCAAATCCTCTGTAAACGATCAGTATACATCAAGCATAGCTTAAGTACCTTGGTTAAGCTGTTCTTCCACTTGCTTGAATAGACCAATACATCAGATCTGGGATGAGTAGTTCTTGCTTGAGTGTACAGCGGTTTTTCAACTTTTTGTTTTGAATTGAGGAGGGCGAGAGCTACCTTTGTCGACAAACCAAGTGGATTGGGATTGTTGGGACTAATGGTCCAGGAAGAATAGGCTGAGATTTTCTGATCGTTTTGCAGCAGATGCAATGGTTTTCTCTTCAGGAGATAACACCAGGTAAAACTTGTTGAGGTCTTGAGGCTTGGAAACGATAACCTCTGCATTTCTCCCGTGTTCATCGCAGCCAATGTAGTTACAGGCTTTGCTCGGCCCGGGCTACTGATTTGCTTGCTCTCATTACCGTTACTTGGGGACCTTCTTTCTTGACTGCTACTTACAGCCTTGAGAAGAGAACCCTGATTATTCACTGGAGACAATTCAGATGGTTTTCTAACTACAAACACTGTCGATGCTGAAGACTTAAGGTCTTCAGATTCTGGTGACTCCTTTAGGGTTTCTGAAGCCCCAGTGTCAGATGAATGACGGTCAGGCAACCGCAGGTCTGAAGTACTGGCTTTGCTGCTTTTTTCATGCTGCGCAACACCATCAGGATCTAAGAGGTGATTTTCAAGAGGCTCTGTGGTACAAACCTGTCTTACCAAAACTGGTTTCTTCTGCTTACTAGTAGGGTCATTAGATCTAACATTCAGTGAATGCAATGGTCTAGCATCTGTCACGCAAGCAGCTCCACTCTCATCTTTAACACGTTTTTGCTGTTTTTCCATGGCAATATCTAAACTGTTGGCTGGGGAAAGCATTCGTTTACTTGAAGCTGTAGCTTCTTGTTGAGGGAAGAGTCCGCTAACTGGCACTTTCTGAATAATAGTTGAAGAGCTTGACAAAGGTGAATTTCTGGTTCCACTTTCTGGTAGTGAATTTTCCAATTCAAATGCATTTGGCGAAGTCCTCTGATGATCTTTGTGAGATTTTGGCAGCTGAGTTTTGCCTTCAAGCGTTGGCACTGTTGCAACATTTGTTTTGCAAACAGATTGATTTACCTGATCCTGGGTCACTAAAACGTGAGGAAGGGGTGTAACAGTTGCAAAGCCATAGGATGGCATACTGCTGTGAATACGGACAGGAACCACAAAAGGAGGAATCTGATGTATTTGACTGCTGCAGTTATTAGGGACAATTTGCTTTAGAGGAGGCACAGAGTATGGATTAGGTAAGTCAGACAGTTTAGTCTGCAATTCAAAGGAGGACACGTTCTGGTCCACCCCAACTTGACTTGGAACTATCTGAGTTGAGACAGTATTTTTTAGCAATTTAGAAGAGTATGGCTGACCTATATGTAATGTTTTAATTTGAAGTTGATACTTTGGAGCAAAACAATGCTTTTTTTCATCGGGATGACAAGAAAGCGCGTAAGTATTCACTTGTTCCCCCTGGGCTGATGTTTTAGTAGATGTCTGGGAAGGCTGATGTGTCGAGGATGGCTGTCCTTGATTATTCAACACGTGATCTAGAGGCTGCTGAACTGAAGACAGGCTAACAGTGTTACAATTCTGAATTGCCGAGTGAGGCCTGGAGTGAGTCTCTGAATGCTGAGTACTTGAAGAGAACTCTACCGAAGATTTGCTGGAGGTCTGCAACCTGTGCAATGGCACTGTGGGCACATCCGTAGCATGAGCTGTCTGAAACAAGGAAGTCGATTTAACTTGAGGCTGATGACTTTCTGGAGCAATATTTAAAGATATCTGTCTTACAAATGGCCCCCTCCTCCTTTCTAGCAGAGGCACATGTCCAGTAACTCCGTTTGCAGACGACGCTTTCGGAGCGGCTATCTCTACGAGTGAGGCAGGTTTTGACGGAGACATGCTTCCACAGTCAAAAGACTTACTCCTGTAGTCCACAACCTCCATTGATGGCTGAGTGCAGCTGATTTGCTCCGAGGCGGCACGTCTCATTTCCCTGTAATTAGGGCCAGGCACAGCCAGTACGTGTGAGCCAGCGGGAATCATGAGGAACTCTGACGACTTACTCACAGGCTCTGCTTTGGAAGGGTTCTCAGCCTTTGAAGTTTCATCTTTATCGAGTGAAGCTGAGAAACTGGAGGCATGAGACAAACTACTCTCCCGACTTAGGCTTCTGGAAAGCGTGGAGTCCACACTTGATTCGGCAGATGAATGCTCCATTTCAGCCAAGCGAATTCTTTTCTTCTTTGGTGGAAGCTTTTCTGTTGGCAATTTTGACAGCGTTTCACTGCGCTGTGGCCAATTAAACCTTTCTGTCTTTTCCTGATCGCTGCATTGGTTTTCTTGGTCCCTGTCTGGTTCTTCTGTGACCAGTATTTCAGGAACTTGGATGTTATGCTGGCGAACAAGTCTCGACGGCTGAAGCGGTGCGCTTCTCTCATTAGAAACTATTTGGCTTCCCTGAACTTCCCCTCTAGGTGCTTCTGATGACAGGGGTTGATGATGCTGGGGAGTATTCAGATAAGAGCGTCTTTCCTCTTGGATTACAATTGTATTCAAAGAGCGGTGCTTCGCAACCTTGTTGGGCTCTTGAGAAGAAACTGGTGATACTCTTTCAAACGACTCTGATTTCTCAAATGAGCTATTTCTGCTCAGTGAATTGGTGTGCTGTATTACGGAAATGCCAGTCCCTTGTCTTTTCAACTCCACCTTTTCTTGCACAGCTGAACTTGCCTGCTTTTCAACGAGCGGAGCCATCTTTGGCTCGGTAGTCTGATCTGTGCCTCGAGCCACAAGCTGAATTTGGGAACTTTGAAGTAGAAGGTTGCTTGGCTGTTGTGATCCCACCACTGTTGCCACACTGTGTTTTGACAGACTGGAAGAATTTGCTGGCTTGCTTTGGACTTCTGTGTTCTTTGATGGTATGCTCGTATCATTTTGCTGTGGGTCATCGTCATCGCCAACACTTTTCATTTTCCTTCTTTTCCTTATCTGGGGTGTCTGCTCCCAGACGCCAGTTGAAGTAGTAACTCTGTAGTGTAGAATTTGAGGTTGTGTACTATTTGGAACAGTTTTATGCTCAGGCTCTCGGATTGCTGCTTTAGTTTTAGGTCCATGCAACTCTGAACAATAAAATTTCTTGTGGTTTTCAAAATTTTCCAGTTTTCTATACCTGTTTCTGCAGGTCTCACACTCGAACATTGTTCCTCGCACCTGAGGGGACTTCTTTGTTTTTTCTAAATTTGATCCCTGTGCCATGGACTTACTCCTTTGCAATAAAGATTCATTTGATAAATTACACCCCAGATAACTTTCTTCTACAGATCGCACTGGTCCAAGAACTTGGCTTTCACCAGTAGAAGAATCTTCTATTGCTGCCTGTCTAACAAGGGTCCGAGGATGTCCACCTTGGTTCAGTGGAGTAGCAGGTCCTGATACAAAAACATCATCGTATAAAGAGCCAATTTTATCATCAAATGACTGACTTCCTCGAAGGGGATGAGGGGGAGGTATTACGTTTGGAGGTACTGCTGAGTAACTGGTAGTAGGCATGGAATTACTTCGTGTTATAGGTAAACAGTCAAGGGATGGTACAGAAAGAAGAAAAACTTGCTTTGATTTCTCAGTGGGTGTGAAAGGAGACTTTGGTATATCAGAGCTTGAACTGGTTCTTCTTCCCATGGGCTTTAAATCAAACTGGAAAGAATCCTTAAATATGTAGGATTTTGGTGAATCTATGCTTCCTCTTCTCGAAAGAGATGTTCTTCTTGGTTTCACACTATCTAACTGTTTGTCATCTACAACAGCTTCATTATCAGAAATTAACTTTGAGATACGCTCCTCAAGGGTTTTTGTTGCCATGGGAGGTCGCATTTGGCCAGAGAGAATCAGATTTTTTTCGGCACAAACAGTTTGTACCACTGATGCTACCACACCGCTTGCTCGTGGCACACAGGGCGGGTTTTTATTTGTATCTTTCTCAGAGGTCAGCAATCCTCTTACAAAAGGAGCTGGTGGGCTCATTGTTTGATCAGCACTTTCAGAACGAGAGAAATAACCCGAATCAGTACTACCCAAACTTCTAGGACTCAAAAGACATTTTCCTTGCTGATCTTGGGAACCATCAGTTGCCTGTTGTCTCTGGAGCTGAGCATGCACCACTCCTACTGCAGATCCCAGCTGTTCCTCTAATAGGCCCATTTCTACTTTCTGATGCTGCTTTATGTCATTCTCCTTGAATGAGGCCGTGTGTGTTAAATTTGACTGAGGAGTTGTCACTTTAAAATCTCCTTTTCTCTGTGTTGCAGCAAGCTCAGGTGCTGATTCTGTTACTTTTGGGCTATCGGCCCTTAATGGAGAAACATTTACAGGATGAACTACGACTTTTGTAAAGCTGCCCTTACTTGAGGTTCTGTATCATGTAACGAAGAGTCACCTGGTATACAATCTGAGTTGCTTAATGGAATAGGGCTTCCTTTCCGTAATGTTTCTGCACTTGAAATGACTTTCACTATTTGTGCAGGTTTCAGTTCTTGATCATCTTGTCTTTCATCAGCAGTGCCTTCATCTTCACTCTCACCACTTTCTTCCACATCTGAATGAATGCTAAGTGCTTTGTCCGAGTCATGAGATAAGAAGAGGCCACCCGAATCTGGCTGTAGGACAAGTCCAAGTTTGATAGCATGTGCATGAGATTTTTTGTGCTTGTACAGATTGCTTTTGGTTTTAAATGAAAACCCACATGTCATACAAGGATATGGTCGCTCTCCAGTATGGGATCGGATGTGCTTTTGGAGAACACTGGGCTTGGCACAGGCCCGGTTGCAATACTCACAGACGTATTTCCCTAGCTTTTTAGGCTTCTGGTCTTTCAAGAGGTTACATATTTGTTCTACACCATGGTTTACAACTGATGCTATCTGGGCTGAATTATACATGGGACCTATAGACAAGTGTGTTGAACTCGATGTACTGATTGACAAAGGTGAAGACGAACTAGCTACTAATTGGTTTTGAGAAAAAACCTGAGTTACAGTGGAAGATGAGGTGTGAACGACAGATGAAGTTACTGCTATGCTGTATATCTGCTGGAGTTTGGGGTTTTCTTGACTCTGCTGTTGCACCAGCGATCTAGTGAAACTTGGACACATAACAACCTGGTGATTTTGTTGACTGGTTTTAGTAATAAGGTCTTGTGAATGAGAAACTGATTGGCCTTGTGCTTGTCCAGTCTTGGCTGTTGCTGCTACATGCACATTGTTTAACGTACACGGGTAATAGTGAGGTCCGGCTGCAAAATCATGCTGTGACAAAGCAGACTGATTTTGGACGCTTGTTGTATTGGACGTGAGACTAGAAGAGGTGCTTACAGTTTTATTTGGTCTCAGTTTCTCTATCTGCATCCCATAAGGGGGGCACTCTTGTGCTAAGGTGTTCAGTTCAGGCTCCATAGCTTTTAATAAGACATCAAATGCAGTACGTGTACATGGGGATGAGGTACTGCAATCAACAAAATTAATACATTCATTACTGTCAGTCTTTGTTTTACTTGATGAGGAGTTTGAGAGAGACTTCTTCTCTGGTGAGTTCAGTTGTTTTACATCAGTATCCTCCACTGCCTGTTTACCCAAATCTAAGGACTGATGCGTCACTGAAAGCTTTGTCTGCATTGATGTCTCGGATTTGGTTGTTTCGACACTTATCTCACTACTAAGTGCTCCCCCGTTTTTTTTTGGTACATTGATTTCCATTTTGCACGGGTAGGTGATCCTGCGCCGTGGTGTGTTCGGAGGCATCCAGAAGAGCTTTTAGTGGTGAAGGGTCTACATTTTGCTTAACCTTGGCTTCGGCGGGGCTTCTTAAAGGCGATTTTGGTATTTTTTTAAGATGGTTTTCAGTCACAATCTTTTTTCTTTTCACACCCTTAACAGTATCTTGGGTTCCTCTAGTACCAGCATCAGTGATTTCTGGTAAAACACAAAGAGAATAAAAAAGAATATTTAAACTGGAAAATGCAGCATATTTTTAATTACACCATTTTATCATCTCTAAGTTTCATCAATAAGCCCTGGGGCAACAGAACTGTCCATTTCTCCAGCCTCACATTTTTTTTTCACAGTAACTGTATCTTAGCGAAGATCTATTTTGTTTTCATCTAAAAAGAGCAATGCTTTCTAACTGATGCTGTGAGACATTACAGAAGTAATTCACTACAGGAAAAGCTTCAAAGGAAATGTAAGAAAACAAAAGCTACCGAAAGAATATTTTAGCATTTATAGCAACTCCTTTTCAGATAAAGTAAAAAGAAACCTCGCTCTTGCACTTGTTTAAAAATTCAAATCATTATAGCAGGAAAATGAAGAACCAAGACACAAATCCGTTTTCACGTCATGTTTCTCACTTTTTCCATCTATATGTTGCAGTAGGCAAGGAATGAAGACAACTTCCTCATGGTTATATTTATAAGTAGATTTATCATGGAAATGGCACAACCACCCACACCATCTGTCAAATACTGTATTTCAGAGCTCCAATTACTGAACCTCAATAGCATTTCAGATGAGCAACTACTGTGGATTAATGAAATCAGTCACACTGAAATGATTTTGTATTTGTGCGTCATGAAACAAAATAAACTAAATTTGAATTATTTCATTACGAGCTACCCTTGCTGCTGCTTTTAAGCAGGTATGCATGCAGAGTTTCAGGGGTGTAGTGAAGACCAAATGAACTGGAATATTATTCAGCAGAATAATATTGTAGCAAGTACTTATATTTGTACAGAGTCCAATTTCTTCTATAACAAAAAATACATAAAGACTGAATTTCAGTGTTGATACTTATAAGCCTATTTTTTTATACATACCTGATGTTACACACCTTTGTTTAAGTCAACAGTGTGATATTTAATGTTAGTTAATTATTTAATTTTCTTTTACTTCTTTCCTAACATCCACTCAGCCACAGCCACTGCCTCAGCTACTATCACTGGTAGTGCAGAGGAAGCCAAATACTAAATGGATGTATATCCATTTTCTTAAGCTTTTACAACTCATTCGTTAGGCTGTTAGCTAAAACCATACGCGTCTGATTGCCAATATTCAAAGCAAAGGAAGAATCTGATGTGACTTAGAGGGCTGATGCTTCTGAAAAGGTTCAGCTGCATACACAGTTTGGGAAGCAGTACTGAGGAACTCCATGTAGTATGTTTACCCACAGAGAGTTACTCAGGAACAGAGGTTTATGTGCACTTCTACACAAAGAAAAGCCATAAGACAATGTATAAAGGGACAAAATTCTCACTGTCAACTTCACAAGGAGGTAAGTGGAGAACGCTCAGACTTCCCAGTACCCATCAACCCTATGGCCACCTTTGAGGGGCACAAGGACTATCCTCTTGCAGAAACACCAGCTGGCTTCTATACTGCAGTGGGAGGAAAGCCAATGCATAGTGTGCATCTGACAAGAGATACCGGAGCTGATGAAGCCAGGATGAGATTCCTGCTCCATGTAAAGAAAATCCACGCAATGCCTAAAACTTGTCTAGCAGAAAAGAATGCAAAGTGACCAGCAGAAAACGAAAGGCAAGAAGATGTTATGTTTTCTCCATGCCAGAGCATAATCCAACTGGGATGTGCACTAATGCCAGACACTTGGAAGTTCAAAATCCCATTTCCAACTTGATGCCAACTTAATGTACACATATATTCATTTAGCGTGAATGGATGTTCAGATTTCCTTGCAAACTGAAAGATTAAAGACTACACATCACACACAATGTATTGCAAATGTGGAAGTTCTGCAGAACCTGACCTATTCCTCTCACAGCCTGACTAGAGGAAATTCAACTGTGAAGACTAAGAGATTGTTTTGTTACATTCTGCAGTCCCGTGAAAGAGACACCAGAATCCATCACCAGAACTACTGGCTCCGAATCCTGGTTAAGGGGATTTCGTGCTCCTCTTGAGCATCCAGAAAGAAATTTCTGCAGTAATCGTTCCCTTAACCTTTAAATGAACTTTGCATTTATTGCTTTATTAACAAAACCTATTCATATTAGACTGGATTTAACATATTCAAAGCCAAGCTGTCTTCCATCACGATATTTTGTCCTTTCCATCGCTTCACAATTAAACGAGTGGCTTACCCTAATAAGTTATCATCAATATTATTAATGGTGATTTCTTTAAAATTTGTAGTCTACTGCAACTGTTTTTTCTTCAATAACAACAAAAACCAATTTTACACGGATCAAAGAGAAAATAGGAAGGCAATTATATAAAAGGGTGCTTTTAGCAATGGTTTGGTGATCTCAGAAGCGTGGCCACGTTAATCGAGCGTAAGTAATTTGGTTCCTTTTATGCACACACTGCAGCTTTTATCCCGTCACAATCACGCCCCCACACCGATCATACTGCTGGTGTTTGTACCGGAGCGCTACAGGAAGAGCTGGGCAGGTTACACACAGCTAGGAAGGTAACAGTGCCAGGAGTTGCGAACATCCAAGCAGACAAACGTACACAAAAAGACTAAGGTGTTTTATACTGCAGTAATTGAACAATCAAATTATGTGCTTCTTCCTGATACCTCAGAATATTAAATAACTACTATTCCTGGCTTTCAGCCATATAGTGCAGAGGAACGAGCACACTCAGCCTGCACATGCCAGTGAACTGAAAACCAACTGAAAGATGCAATGTGGCTTAAGAAGGCCTTAAAGAAAGTAAAAATGTATCTCTAACCTACCAATCAAATAATTAAAAGTATGAATTCATTATGAACTGAAGATCAGAATCTTCCATAATCTATTTACTGCTTTACTTTTTAAAAATGTTGTTCAACACATGCCAAACCATAAAAATTGTTCAAGAAACTGAAAAGGAAAGAAAGAAGAATAAACAAAGTTATGCATTGCATTACATACAGAAATAGTAATTTTCTTTAATCTTCAGAACCACTAATTGTGCTGCTTCTATATCAATAAAATTTCAGTCTATAGACATCATGAGAACTAGTTTCTTGTATTTCTGACTCTACATCTTCTGTGATTCCCGAGATGGAGTCGCAGGTTTGTTTCCGTGTTCCTGTCTAGGAAACCTTGTAAAATGTACTTTCATTACAATGGCTCTACAAGGCTTAAGAACAGTTTAAGTCCTGTGCTGTACTTCACTCCTTGATAATTTAGAAATCCTTATTATTAATGGAAATATTCACCTCATGTTTGCTAACATCCAAATTTCTAACCTATTTGGGGAAAAAAGGAATCCCTGAGAACTTCGTTTCACTTATTTTTAGCTTTTTGTTCCTCTTGTATGTAAGTCTTCTTCTCGCATTCCCAGTTTATGCTGAAGATATTCCATTCCATGTCTGTTAATCTACAGCTACATGCTTGAACAAAGATCAACTGCATCAATATTTCCAGAGGCAACAACAAAACTGGTGGAAAGCATCAGTCCCAGAATACTGAACACTGCGCTCTGCCTTTCAGAGCTACAAACTTTCAGGAGCGTGATAACTTGCCAGGGCTCTGTACCCACATCAACAAGCTGACACTGAACAAAGAGAATGTAAAAACATCCTCACGTGAAAAAAGAAAAAAAAAAAAAGAAAAAGTTGTTCTGCTTTTCTTTCTCTCCCTGCCACTCCACGAGCTCTGCTCACCTCCCTCTGCAATCACAAAGCCCTTCTCATCGTTCGGCGGTAATTCCCCTTTTTCTGAGGTGGTGAAGTGGTGTTGTTGAGAAGTGCTGTCACCTCCATGAGCTGTCTGAGAAGTATCTTTTTCATAAGCCTTATTACATCAAATAGGATTAAGACACCCAGGCCAAGAGAAGAGGTAGCAATGCCATTGTGTTCAACGCCTCAGTTGTCACATCCCAGGGACACCGGAGCATCTCTTCCGCGCTTTGCCTGGTTGGCTTTGTTCTGCCTTGCTATCGAGGCACTCTCTTTATTTCTTTTGCTTCGGTATGAATTCTGCACTCAAAATATGACAAGAAAAACTGATGTTTCTAAACATGACTTTGTTCACCTGTAACTTCTCCGCTGCACTTTGCTCTATGCACAGGAAATAGAGCAAAAGAACACAAGTGTGATGGTGTAGATAAGCAATCTGGCAGAGTTAACTCATGCAGCAAATAAAGGAAAGGTATAAGCGATCTGATTTTTTCTTCCAAAGCATTCACTGGTGAACTAAACAGTGTCTTGACAAAATGATCTCAATGGTTTTGTTTAAGTAACTTCCAGAACTGCCTGTCTCAAAGCCTGTATGTTATTATAACACCCACTCTCTTTCTCTCCTTTCTAACAGAGCTACGTGCTTGTACTTAAAAAAAAAAAAAAAAAAAAAAAAAAGGAAGAGAATAAGAGGGAACCAAAGGAAGGCACCAAGCTCCCTTCTCCCTCAGTGCTACGCTGTGAACACAGAGCAAGCAACCACCACCTGCCCCTACAGTCCAACGAATGGCACAATTTTCATCTCATGTGATCACTTTATGTTGCAGAATTTAAAAAAAAAATCATTGTAGGCTTACATACAGAGACCAGATTTTCAAATCCAAGTGCCTGAACTTTAGCTCCTAAATCTGTACTTTGGTTCCCAGGGCACTGCAAGTAAGATCAAGCCTCTTCTGAAAGTGTTTAAATACTAATTGATGATTTAAACATACAGCTAAAAGGTTACTCTGACACCAAACGATGGTAGCGATTCAAAGGTGGGAGGCTTTTCAAAAGAGAGAGACCATTACTGAGAATCTTATTTGGATTAAAGCTAAGCTTCTGGGTGTCTTTAGATATTCAAAATATTCTTGACATCTGATACTTACTTAATTTTGATTTCACTGAAACTATTGAAAGCACTCATGAATCACCCCACTGGGTCTGTTTCCATGAATAAGTAAAGAACATGATTATGAGATAAAGAAGTAAGTCTTGCTGGCAAATGTAAGGCCACCAGAACTCACACTGAATGCAGCAGGGAATAACTAAACTTTCATTTTTAAATAAACTACCTCTTTAGCTTCATACTGCCTCCTACATGTTAAGTACAGCCATAAATATTTTTCCTAAAATTATAGTTTTTCCAAAGCTTAAAAAAAACCCTGAACAAAAAAACCTTGATTGCACAAACCACACTTACAACTATGAAAATATTTCACAGAATCACAGAATCACAGAATGTTAGGGATTGGAAGGGACCTCGAAAGATCATCTAGTCCAATCCCCCTGCCGGAGCAGGATTGCCTAGACCATATCACACAGGAACGCGTCCAGGCGGGTTTTGAATGTCTCCAGAGAAGGAGACTCCACAACCTCTCTGGGCAGCCTGTGCCAGTGTTCGGTCACCCTCACCGTAAAGAAGTTTTTCCTCATATTTATGTGGAACCTCCTGTGTTCCAGCTTGCACCCATTGCCCCTTATCCTGTCAAGGGATAGGGATGTCACTGAGAAGAGCCTGGCTCCATCCTCATGACACTTGCCCTTTACATATTTATAAACATTAATGAGGTCACCCCTCAGTCTCCTCTTCTCTAAGCTAAAGAGACCCAGCTCCCTCAGCCTCTCCTCATAAGGGAGATGTTCCACTCCCTTAATCATCTTCGTGGCTCTGCGCTGGACTCTCTCTAGCAGTTCCCTGTCCTTCTTGAACTGAGGGGCCCAGAACTGGACACAATATTCCAGATGCGGCCTCACCAGGGCAGAGTAGAGGGGGAGGAGAACCTCTCTCGACCTGCTAACCACACCCCTTCTAATACACCCCAGGATGCCATTGGCCTTCTTGGCCACAAGGGCACACTGCTGGCTCATGGTCATCCTGCTGTCCACTAGGACCCCCAGGTCCCTTTCCCCTACGCTGGTCTCCAACAGGTCTGCCCCCAACTTGTACTGGTACATGGGGTTGTTCTTGCCCAGATGCAGGACTCTACACTTGCCCTTGTTATATTTCATTAAATTTCTCCCCGCCCAACTCTCCAGCCTGTCCAGGTCCCTCTGAATGGCTGCGCAGCCTTCCGGCGCATCAGCCACTCCTCCCAGTTTTGTGTCATCAGCGAACTTGCTGACAGTGCGCTCTATTCCCTCATACAAGTCATTAACAAATATATTGAATAGTACTGGTCCCAGTACCGACCCTTGAGGGACTCCACTAGACACGGGCCTCCAACTGGACTCAGTCCCATTGACCACCACTCTCTGGCTTCTTTCCTTCAGCCAGTTCACAATCCACCTCACTACCCGATCATCCAGACCACACTTCCACAGTTTAGCTGCGAGGATGCTGTGGGAGACCGTGTCAAACGCTTTACTGAAATCGAGATAGACCACATCCACAGCTTTACCATCATCTATCCACCGGGTTACGTCCTCATAAAAGGCTATCAAGTTGGTTAAGCATGACTTCCCCTTGGTGAAGTCATATTTACAGTCAACAAGTCAACAGAAAGATTCGAACAAGATTAACCCAAGCGCCATGCTTAATTTTAAGCACAAATAGAGAGGATTTGAAAGTCAGTCACCAACAATTTTAAGTCTTATTTCAGATGCCTAACTTCAGACTTCTTGAGATGGGCAAATGGTGGTCACTCCTCGTTTTAGAGGTCAGGAATCAAGTCGAAGACTTGGGGCACTCCAAGTCAGCAGCAATATTTGAAAACCTCTGTCAGTAGGCTTAATCTATGCTTAAGAGCTTTTATTGCTGAGGACACCAGTTCAAACATGTACAGAGTAGATCCTTAAAACCCACTTGATCTGTATGTAAAGCACAATTTGTCATCAATTAATTAAAAAGGCAGGAGGGGAGCTTTGACATTCAAAGGCTAAAGCAGTCTGACAGGGATTGGATCAAGGGTTCATCTATGCCAATGTTTGTCCTTATGTTCACATCAGCAAATACTGGACCATTCCCTAGGGGTGGATGAGGTTAAGTATGGTTTCATGACTTAATACTGCCTGTAAACCCATGATTATTTTTCTTGGTGTTTTGAACAGACACCACTAAGCTCTGGGTTGATATGTGACCCATCAAAGCTATTGTATTGGCTGTCAGCAAGAGAGAGGTTCCCCAATCCTCTTTTCAGGATCATTTCACACCATGTTTTTCCTACTGGAATGACTAATTTATCAGCATAATTTCTCATTATTAACCAAAATAGCAAAAGTCCTACTAACACAAGCTCTAGGAAAGGTGCAGCTACGTTAATATGTGGTACCAGCATTCATTTGAGTAGTGCCATTAACCTAAATGACAGCATACATTTTTGTAAAGTCAAATTAAGTGTTAATGCTCTCTACATCCTTGTAAGCCCATAAAATAAGTGTATCTCAAGTTCATATATTAAAGCTAATTGTAGAGAAAATGCATGTTGATATATACACCAAGAAATCTCACCCAGTACCTCTACCACTAAGTAAGTTTCCCAAATTTAAAAATTAGTATTTTGTAACATCACAAGATAATTCAGGTGGGAAGGAACCTCAGCGAATCTCTAGTCCAACCTCCTCCTCAAATCAGGGCCAGCTATGGGATCAGACCAGGGTCCTTAGGGCTTTGTCCAGTAGGGTCTTGGAAACCTCCAATAAGAGAGTCTACACAGCCGCTGTGAGCAACACTGCTTGACAGTCCTCGTGGGGAACAAGCCAGTCTGCGCCTCATTTCAACTTATTCCTATTGCCTCGCATCCTCCCACCATGACTCCATCTTCATGATAACCCCCTGCAAAGCCACCTCTTCTCAAGGCTGAATAAGCCCTGGTCCCTCAGCCTCTCCTCACAGGACAAGTGCTCCATCCCTGATGGTTGTGGTGTCTCAATGCTGAACTCCCTCCAGGTTTTTGATATTCCTTCTGCACTAGGGGGCCCAAAACTGGACACAGTATCTAAACGTGGTCTAAAGATTGCTGAGTGGGGGAGGATAATCCCTTCCCTTGATCTCCTGGTTGTGCTTTCATTCATACAGCCCAGAATGTGGCCTCCCTTGCTGCCAGGCGTGATGCCGGCTCTGCCCAGCTCGCTGCCCACCACACCCCCAGGGCCTTTCCACGGAGCTGCTCCCTGGTCAGTCCATCCCCAGCTGGTCCTGCCCAGGGGCTCCTCCTGCCCGTGTGCAGGGCTTTGCCTTTGTACCTGTTGAAACCAGACTTATTACTCCTCTGGTTGTCCACCTACCTGGACCATAACACCCTAACTTGGATACAAGAATATAGTGGGAGACAGTGTTGAAAGCCTTGTTAAAGTTGAAGTAAAAAATGACATCCACTGCTCTCCCCATGTCCCCAGATCCAGTCACTTTATAACAGAAGTCATTTGATCATAGTAATTGTATCACAGTTTTAATCAATTTCCATTGTTATGAGATTGGAATACATAAAGCTGAAGGTCTGCAAAGTACTTCTGCTCATGTTTATACCCAGTACACTGTGTGCATGCTTCTACAGTTCTTCACCTTACTAAGTCATATGGATCAGAACACATACTACATACACAGACTACACACCAATACTACACTCTCTGGCTACATGGGGAATAGCACCCCCCAGGAATCCTGCTTTTCTATTTTTCTTGTTGCTTAATTCCTTTTCCTATTTGCAACTTCCACCATCAAAAAAATCGCATTAGTAGATTCTGCACACGCTTTATCTGATGGCAAAACTAACAGGCACCTGAACAAAAGCAAGGCAATCTAAAAGCGCTTGGTTTGTCCCACCGGATGCTTTAGCATCACTACAGATGTGGCTGGCATTGCTTTATACCTAAAAATTATATTTGTACGCGATGTATAGGTTTTCAACTAAACACAGTCCAAGAAATACCCACATTGCTGGCTACCAAAAGTACACAATAGTTAAGAACAGGCAAAGATTATTTAATAATGTTTAGTACAAGTGGTAAAGTTTAAACTATACAATCTATTGCCTCCACTAATTCTATATTAACAGGAGTGAATTGTTTGAGGGTAACACCAGGGAAGGGAAGAAGTATTTCTTGCCTTTGAGTAACATTTTCCTGAAAGAATAGGCCTGCCCATATTTCAAACTAGCCTGAGAGAGACAGAGCTAGTGTGGGAATGAGCAAGAGGCTACTCAGACCCCACATCTCAGCACCTCTCTCACCAGTGCTTGAGTTGCAAAGAGACACTAAGGGGAGAATAACTATCTGGACTGACCGAAGCTAGGGTAAAGAGGTACAGAAATGATCCACTCATCTATTCAAGACATAAAAGCTTATTCCCTGAGAACCTAGTAAGCGAAATAAAGCGAATGATGGGTTTAAAGGTGCAGCACAGAGAAAGGTGCACTCTGGGCTACCCCTCATGCACTAGATGAAATACCGTGGGCACCATCAGTGAGGGTAGACTGGATTAGCTTTATAGATTGTGCAATAACATTTTAGCATAAGGTTAAGCAAGACAACTTCGCCCTGAGGCACACAGCTTGGACTTATCAGGAAGCTCCCCTGTGATACAGTTTCATCCCAGACACGAGAGCCTGCCAACTCTCATTTGGCCTTGGGATAGGTAAAGAGTAAATGGCAAGTTGCAGTCTGGGACTGTCTTTATGACAGCAGGTTTTCAAGTCATGGCTACTCACACGAAGACAACCTTGATGGCGAGACTTCTGACGGGCTGTAAGGACGTAACTGCCCTACAGTAGCAAGGCCAAGAAAGACCTTCTTTGTAGGAGCTTGGTCTCATTTTGTGCGTTTAGCTTCTTGGCTTGAGTGAAGAACCAGCAGATTTTTAGCCATAAAAATAGCATGCTTAATGAGGAAGACCATGAAGATCAAACAGCAATAAACGTTGGGCCACTGAGGTTAACACTAGAATCTCAGCTGAGAAATGCCAACATCCATATGTGAACAGGAATCAAATGCAACGTTTCAGCACATCTGAAAATCTCTGACCAAAGTGAAATGGTTTATTTTTTTCCCTCAAAAGAGTTAACTTCCAGCCCAACATGAAACATATAAAATGAAACATTAACATCTGACACTGATTGAGATTTCCCACTATTATGTGTGTAGGAAACCAGTAGAGGCTGAACCACTGTAAAGTTTCACGGGACTTTTCATTGAAAGACAGAGGAAAGGCAACACAAGAATGGCAAATGCCGACCATACAACCTATGGTTAATGCCTAACTACTCACACAACTTGTCAATATATGAACATTCAGCAAAGGTGTATAGTACAGTGTTTTGAACATGCTCAAAAAATTTAAAAATATTTACTATATTGTGTAGCTCTATGGAGTTTATCTACTGGCTCTGCATTACAGCCATTTAACAACTCTACATTCCTAATCTACACAGACGTCTTAATACTAAACTAAGAAAAGTAATCACTGCTTAAGGGCTGTTAAGATAAAGCATGTTGACTATGAGCAGGTGGAGAGACAACGTTATGACAGCTAACATCACCAGCAATCCCAGCCTGAGAAGTTCTTCCTCACTGGGCACTCCAAAGACATGAAAAAAGACAGGATGCCTCCTCAAAGGCAAATTAACGAGCTCCCAGTCAAAGCCTAATCAGAAACCAGTTCCACCCAGTTATCCACATAAGAATAAAGATGTTTAAATATAACCAGTTAGAGAAAGTATGTTGCCAGAAATTAACTAAAATACCTCAGGGACATCTGGAAATCTTCCTAACACGTCAGGCAATCTTGTGAACAGTTTCACCATTAAGATATCTGTTTGCAATTTAAGGATTATCGATACTGGAAAGTTAAGATTTGGCTAATAAATCACTAGTACAACTTCTACCTGTAACACACAGAAGAAGAAAGGTCATTAAAACATAATTATAGAATGGCTCATGAGGCAGCAACCAGTTTAAGGGTTCTCAGCAACGAGCAATTGCTATCTGGTCAGATGAGATACTGAACATAAAATCCCCAAACATGAGTCTGAGGGGGGGGAAAAAAAAACGAAAGGAACAAGATGTTACCTAAACTCTCTTTGCACATGATAATGTTCAAACAGAACAAGCTCCTTAGTCATATTCTCTGCATTAATATAATCTTCCATTTGAAAAGCAGGGATCAAATGGAGCAATTTCCATACTGCTGTAGCAACTAAAGAGAAACGAAGAGCAGCAAAGAGCTCAGACCTAACAACTGCACTATTTAGAAGCAGAGAAAGGAACAGGAGCTCTGGCAAAGCCAGTAGGAAAAGTCTAACACGCCAGGTCTTTCTTTTAGGACTAAATGGCGCTGTGAAAGTGACAAAAGCAGAAGTTGATTTGATGGAAATCTAGACACCAGGAATGTCCTAACCATGGAAGCTCGGTCTGGCATGCTAGAGGTGGGAAGGATGATCTCCCTCAGGGTAGGTTTGCTTCAGCGCCAATGGGAGGTACTCAACACTGAGTCCTCTGAGCTACTCAGAGCTCTTTCCTTTCCCCACCCTCGCCTGTCCCTTTCCACAGATGTGCACATCTCTCTTTGCACCCTCTCACACACACACGCGTGCTCCTTTTTAGGAGATTCCTGTGAAAGACTCCATCCAGGTCAGCCAGTAGCATGTAACTACCAGAGAGTGGTACACTGTATGCAACTCACCATCCATTTATATATTATATTTTCCCTTCAGAAGGAGGCCAAATGAAATTAACAACTCCCTGAGCTAAAGGAGTATCTGGAAAGTATGAAAACAACACTCATTACTCATGTGCAAGGCAGACTACAAGGAAGCTAACAAGTGAAAAATCTTGCATTTCCACAACTGGCTTGCTCCCAGCTCACATCAGCTAAAATTAGCAACCTATTGCATTTACTACATGCGCGTAGGTATGCCTCTTGAATTAGCTAGTTCGTTAGCTCATTATCCTCCCACCACAAAAACGAGCTTGTTCTTGCCTCAGATTTTAGAAACTTGCAAGAAATAGCTCTATTCACTAAAGCAGGGTCAAGCTCAAAATGTTACTGCGTCTGAAAACACAGCCACTGATTTAACAACGCGCTGTACCGTGATTTGAAATAGCCACTTTCCATTTACTATCAGAAAGATGCTTTTTCAACAATTGTTTTATAATGTTAATTTGTATAATGTCCCTTTGAAAATGATACTTGCAGGTTGAAGTATCTTTTGCTGAACTGTCATTCAAAAAATTTGCTATACTTGTCAGGAAAAGTCAAAATACTATTACTTTAACTTCCTAATAATGTTTTAACCAAGTTCTCATAACAGCTCCAAAGGATGAAATGTTCAATTTAAAACTGTAAATCTGTTTGTCTGCCTGTCAAAACAATACCAGTTCTTGCTGTGTCTAGCACCAGCAGTGGATTTACTGAGCAGATTTCAGCTGCTTGTAGTCTAAACTAAATGTAATAACCAAGGAAAATTAAAACAGAAATAACAGATACAGACATTGACTCACAACCCAGGAGGTTTACAGGAGCCAGAAAACCTCCCCAGGTTAAGCCCGTATTCTAACGTTGTTTCTCAGAGCAAAGAACATGTAAACACCTCCATTTTTATCAGTTTGCACCCACTGGTAAAATGAGGACATTAAACTGTACTTCACTATTGAAGACGAAAGCAATGAAAAATGAGGTGAAATGATATCAGAGACTCTTCCTGCTCCCACAGAAGTCAGGAGAGTTTTCTCACTGTCCTTTGTGGGCAGAAAACCCTGCACTGAATGTGCCTGAAGACAGAGAGGACCTTTCAAGTCATCTTTGTTGTTACTAGCAGCATACAATGTTCTCTCAATGTGAAAACACCAGAGATTTTAAAAATAGATGGGACTTCATGAAAATGCGAGATCTTGCATGACATGAGCTACAGACATGAACAGTTCCTGCATTAGGCCAATCACGGCTGCCTGAGCTGCTGTAAATATTTTAGGAAGATAATTCAGTCTTGATTTAAAGCCTTATAGTTTGACTTACACAGAACAGTTTAAATAAATTACCTCTCAGACATATGTATTGACATATCTTAATGTAGACACAAACACTTAATGGAATCAGACATCAGGAAAATGCACAACTGAATTGCATGAAATACCATTGCTAGCTTGTAGTTTTGAACATTTGGAAAGTAAAAGGTAGGTAGATCTGGTGTACGTCAACAGAAAAATAGAAAGGCCAGCTAATCCTCTCACCAGCATTAAGTAGCAAACAGGACACTACCGTAACTTGCAACTTTTGACGATTATATACTTCCATTTAGAGCGACTGTATTTCTAGCCCATATGGTTGCTTAAGATAAGGACAGAAAGATTAAAAGAATCAAATGAAACTTTGGATCTTGGTCACATGTCTTGCTCAAGAGGTAAGGCACAGTTTCCTACAAATCCAAAATGGGAAGAAAATATTTCAGTCTAATGACAGTACATGGGTACCACAGCAGCAAAGAATCCAGAAAGCTCACATGCTTGCAAACCTACAGGAAAAATTCGGCAAAACATCTGTGGAGGATGAGGTCACTCTAAGCCGGTAAATCAAAATGCTTGAATAGTTTAGCCCACGTTTCCAGATTTTTGTTTGATCTCTCCCCTTCTCATTCCGTTTCCTATTTCCCTTGAACGAAAGAATACAGTGTCGCCCACAGCCGATGACCCAGGGAGCAGGGTACATCACCAGCACGCAGCGCTTTTTGGCAGGGAGAGGTGCAGCGGCAGGAAGCGGGATGGGGAGTGCCTGCGGGGAGGGGAGAGGAGGGAAGGAACCTGGCCGCTCCTTTGAGGCCAGGCGGTGGGCCAATGAGAGTTGTCTGTAAGCTGGGACATTGCAGCACAACAAGGGCATCAATCTTTAAGGTATGACATGTGCAACGTTTAACCAGGGAGAACGTTGGTGTATTTATAATAATGTATTTGAAACTCCCTCTGTAATTTTGTCAATAATGTGCATTCATTTTACAAGAGAGATGATGAGGTAGGGAGGCTTTGGAAGGACTCTGAAGATACAAAATATGTCTACCATGAACCTGCAGCAGAACCTACATTTCTGACCTAAGTCTCGTGCTTCAATTTATAATGACAAACTTCCTCACCTAAATCTCAGTGCTGTTCAATCTACTAGAAAAATAATATTCTGGTTAAAAAAACAGCAGATGGGCAAATAAGGTAAAGGGCATTTAATTTCAGTTGCCTCTCCTCCATGCCAACGCACTACTATGAAGGGACTGCAAGTGTGGGAGGAGAACATATGTGCATGTGGATTGTGCAGCTCAGAGAATATTCGCTGCTAGAACATAATCTCTCATTTCTTTACTCTTTCTTTCCACAATAGCTCAAATGTACATTTACATGATGGGTGGTTCCACACAGTTATATGTGGATGATAGCCGGCAAATGGAAGGTCTCAGTCCTGCATGCAAACAGTGACTACAGAGCCACTCCACCAAATGCCATATCAACCTTAAGGCTTCAGAGACAGATTAATTAGCACCCTCTGAAAGTGCAGACAGAGGCTTTAAGTACCCCCATGACAGAGGCTGGAAATAAAGGTATTTTTCAACAGCACCCCAGAAGCTGCTTGGACCTTGCTGGAGTCCAAACCAAGGGTTTGAATGGTTCTGTCTCGGTGGTTTCTCAGCAAATACTGCTAGGGCCTGCCGCAATTTAAACAACCACTGATCAAGCTGGACAAAACTCTTGGACCTGCCAACAATGTTTCTGTATCTAAGAATGCAAATTAAGAGGGCACTACTAATATCGAAGAATGAGACCCTGGAAAGAGAACTGATCTGGTTGAAATTCTGATACTGGAAGGGAACTCTATCATCAAGATAGATCTGTCTTGGACAGCTTGGACTTCTGGAAGAGGTGAGAGCAACCTAAAAATCCATCTTCACAGACCAAGAAGTGAACAGCTATGCTGAGGATCTGAAATGGAGGATGCAGGAGAATACATAGCATAGTCTTCAAATTCCACGTGCAGCATCTCCAGCAGCAGGCAAGAAAGTGACAATGCTCTTTACGGAATGTGAAAATGATGGAGTGAGAAAGTATAGCAACTTGGATGATAGGCAAATGATAGACTCAAATAGGTGCTAAATAGACCTTAACACAGTTTAAGGACAGACCTGATTCCTTCAGCTCAAGTGGGTACTCCAAAATGAGTACTCACTCTATCAGAATTGATAATCTGGAGGGGACCAACACAACACACTGATCTGAAACTTAACTGACAGCTTATTCCTTTCTGCTATTCATGACATCCTCTTTCCTGGGGGTGAGACCAGAAGTGCTGTAACAAAGAGAGCCACTGGAACATGGATCCTTGTCCATGCTATGGAGCGTAGACCTTGAAGGAAAGGTGGTATACAACAAGTAAATCTTCCCATGCTTTGTCTGAGTAAAGTCAGCTGCAACTGCTGAGACAGCAGGATACTACAAAGCCTCTGACTCCTAATAAGGTAAGTTGAAAACAGGTTTCTCCTTGAAGCTAGACAGAGAAATACCTGCCAGTCCAGGGAAGAGATCAGGAGAGGAGACTGGCAGGTGCCTCTGAGCCCCTGATCCCCCCCATTAGAGGGACTGGAAGTCTGAGTTCAGGATGCATTTGTTATATTGCATACAGGCTGCAGTAAACTGTTTAAAATTTTACCTATTCAAGAAATAGGTACAGACAGTCTACCCATCTCCCCCTCTCCTGCGTGTGCCAGTTTTGGCTGGGATAGAGTTAATTTTCTTCATAGCAGCTGGTATGAGACTCTGTTTTGGGTTTGTGCTGAAAACAGTGTTGATAATACAGGGATGTTTTAGCTATTGCTGAGCCGTGCTTGCACAGAGTCAAAGCCTTTTCTGCTTCCCATACCACCCCACCAGTGAGTAGGCTGGGAGTGCACAAGAAGCTGGGAGGGGACACAGCTGGGAGAGCTGACCCCAACTGACCAAAGGGATATTCCATACCATATGATGTCATGCTCAGCATATAAAGCTGGGGAAAGAAGGAAGGGGGGACATTCAGAGTGATGGCGTTTGTCTTCCCAAGTCACCGTTACATGTGATGGAGCCCTGCTGTCCTGGAGATGGCTGAACACCTGCCTGCCCATGGGAAGTAGTAAATTAATTCCTTATTTTGCTTTGCTTGTGTGCACAGCTTTTGCTTTACCTAATAAACTGTCTTTATCTCAACCCATGAGTTTTCTTATTTTTACCTTTCTGATCCTCTCCCCCATCCCACTGTGGGGGAGTGAGCGAGCGGCTGTGTGGGGCTTAGTTGCTGGCTGAGGTTAAACCATGACACTGCAGAAAGTCAAAAACTTGAGCAGAAATTCAAACAAGAACAGCAGCTTATTCAGAGGGATGAATTGACACCTGACAAACAACTATGACATTCTGCAAGTCTAAACTGCAATGAGGCTGAGGAACACACACATGTCCCCAGACCATCCCAGACCACCTCATACTCTGAGGACACAGCAATCGCCACGACTGAGAAGTAGAATGAGGAAATCCATTTTCCATCTGATCTAGCCTTTATCATCGATCCTTTTGGCTGTGACATGGCAAGAGGCAGTTATCTGAAATGGTGTAGTTGAGTCCAAAATAGTGCTCCTAGCAGCGAGAGAGATCCCAGGGTCGGTGGGTAATGCAGAGTATACATCAGGCCATGAGATGGTTCTTTTGGGGATCTGCCATCCACTTTATGGCAAACCTTGGTGTTGCTGGAGTTTGTCACCAACTTCTGTTCCCTGAACAGTTTCAGAAGCCAAGATAGAGATTTAGGCGGCAGCCTTAGCATCATTGGTGCCAAGTACAGAGATGACCAAGTTAGTTCCACTAGTCCTAAAGAATGCAATGACAGTCTTGGTGGAGCCAGACTGCTATGATAGGCAGAGAACTGCTGCAACAGATAAAGAAGAAAACAAATGCTTACAGTGCTTCATATTGGCCTTCAGTGGCTGAACTGGTTCTGGGGATGACCAAATCAGAAGCCTCTGTGGTAATCACAAGGATCAGAGAGGACTTGACTTTACCAGTCTGGAAGGGAGAAGACAGAGAGACTTTCTTGGGATGGCTTTCTTAGGAGGATGGCCAGCGGTAGATCAAAGACAAAGCAGCCAGATTCGGCTAACTGCCTTCCAGCCCATGATACCCATTGGGTCCCACATCAGAGAAAGCTTTCACTGAGTTCTCAAGGAGGAATCTTCTGTAGTTCAAGCTCACCATCCCTTCCAGGTTTTAAAGAACTCCACGTGGAGCACTCGAAGGGAGCAAGACCTTCTCTGTCACACTAATGAAACTTTGTACATGTGCCAGAAGATGAAATTCAACCCCAAAGCAGGGGTACACCCGGGGTGTAAAACAGCCTTGGGAGATATCATCAAAGCTAAAGAGAAGCACAGCTTTTCCTACTGAGAATTCAGAGCAGCAACTGGGCAGTTGAGAGAAAATGAAATGACACAAGAATTATCCACCTTACATACTCACTGAGCGGGAAGGTGAGCATGGCCCCTAATGAACATGTTTCTGGTCTCAAGTGACAAGCCATGTGAATATCCATAATCTGAATGTCATTGTGGACAATCACTCCAAAAAATAAAAATGTAGGTCTTCCAGTTGCAACTTTATACTAAATAATCAAAGTCTGTAAACTTGAAAACTACGTCTGCTCATTTACTGTCTCCTCTGAGCTTAATAGAGACCTATTCCAATTTACACTTAATTGGATTACTACAGCTAATGGCAAAAATGAGGTGCTAAATACATATCTTTTTGTAGTCAATTAAATTTAACTTAAATCCCACACATGGATAAAGTATGATTTATCAGTGCACAATGCTAGTCAACAGAAACCCTGCGTGATTAAACTCATATTCCTCCCTGCAAATACAGAGCCACTGATGCTACTGACAGAGCAGCAGTTAACTTGTGATAAATTCCACAAAATTACATTCCCTGTTCATTTCAAATAGGAAATAAACAAATCTAAAGTGATCTAGATGAACTGAAAGACAAAGTAAATTAACAAAGAGGAAAAATACATGAACATACTTCACGTGAATCTGTATGCACTGGATTGTGATTTAAAATAACTTATGCGAATACGTGCACATTTTTGTTTACTTCTCTAGCTCAAAATGTGTATTTTTTTTTTCAGTGGCCTTCAGACTCTAAAGCTTCAAATAAATCACTTCGTTTACTTCATATTACCAAGAAATCTATCTACTCAGACATTTAAGAAACTAAAAAAGAAATGGCAGAGAACATTTTTCATTTGAAACGAGTAGCCTTATTATCTCAGTTATTTCTATATCAATTTTCTATATAAAAATTTATTTTTCAATTGCCAGCCATATGAATTTAGATTAGGAGTCAAAAATTAAGCAACGATCTCTCTGACTTCTGAGATGCTGAAAGCTACCATCACACACGTTAATCTTTGCAACCCCATCCTTTTCAGAGCACATCGTTAAGTTTACACTAGAGAAGTTGTCTTCCCTTGTGCAAAGGTGTTACTGGCCCATGTGTGAGAGCAAACACCTGAAAGCAGAGGTTAGCTTGTCTTTAGCTTCAACACATCCATCACAAAAAAATAATCCAGAGCAATATTACTTCTGCAAGACCAACAGCAACAAGAGCAGACAGCAATACTTCACACGTCAAGTTTTTTATGTTTGGATGACAATACCACTCATCTACGATCCACTAAACAAAAACTTGTCAAAAATAGTTAGTAGCAAGTCTAGTTTGTTGACAATTCACTGTACTGAAAAGTCTGCTTTTACCATCTACCCACTTATTTTTTTTTCTCTTCCATCTTTTACAAATACGTAGAGCAACCTCACAGTCCTGGTGCCCGTACGAGACAGTGTGTATCAAACCTTCCCTTGAAAAACTAAACCAGTCATGAGTTTGGAGAAAAGAAAGCTGAGCGGGACATGGACAAGGTTTATAAAATCACAAAGGCAGTGGACAAAGTGACTGTAGAACTGTTATTTAACAAATGGCACAATGCTTGAACTGGGGATACCTGTTGAAACTACTCAGAAATTGAGAAAAAAGACAGAATAATGTTCTTTTTTACGTGATTGGTAGTGAACTTCTGCAGTTTGCTGCCAGACTATGCTGGACGCAGACAGCATTTAATCAAAAGGATTCATGGATAACAGCTCCATAAATGTCTAGATGCAGACAGCCCTAATCCAATGCCTGTGGACAGCATGAGGGGAACGGACTGCAGAAAGTGTCCAGGCTCACATGCTGTCCTTAAACAGTACGTGCTATTGACTCTGTTGGAGGCCGAATGCTGGGCCAGATGGGCCCTGCTGAGATCCGCTCAGGTATTTCTTATGTTCTCTAATCTTCAGAAAGTTTTTAAGTTCATTGTTTCAAAAGATAATAAACTTTGATTCCAGGACAGAGCATCAACAATTTACAATACTCTTCACAGATGTGTCACAAGTCAGGAGAGTTCACTACCACGAGAGGTGAATGCCTACCCAGAACAAGACAAATCACTGACACATAGTATTATTAGAGGAAAATATCTCACGCCAAATCCAGCAGCCCAAGAGAGGAGAGGTTGCTGCTGCTCCATGCCCCCAGGTCCATCCAATAGCAAGGCTGAATGTGTTTTTCTAACAGGCACATGCACATGGAGCACACATATACACCACATACATACATATATATACACATATATGGCTGGACATACAGATCCCAGACAGACACTCAGAGCGCTTGCACCAACACTAACAGCCCCATCCCGCCCGCTGC
Organism: Nyctibius grandis; assembly: GCF_013368605.1. Classification (NCBI taxonomy): domain Eukaryota; kingdom Metazoa; phylum Chordata; class Aves; order Nyctibiiformes; family Nyctibiidae; genus Nyctibius; species Nyctibius grandis. The sequence continues at coordinate 12,165,218 of NC_090660.1, forward strand.
TCTGGCTGAGCAGGAGGGAGGTCCATTAACAGGAATATATCTACATGTCCAAGGTGGACCCCTCCCGTAGCTGGGTTCAGACACTCAAGTCTGTCCAGTAGCCACCCCTGGATCCCAGTCTCCCCAGTTGCTTCCACCTGGACATACAAGCCCTCGAGGCTGCACCCCACTCCAGCTACCAGTACAAACCATCACACACACACATACAGAGCTGTCCAGGACTCCCCTGGTCCCTATAGCCACCCCACTGTGCCCTTCCCCCTACAGACCAGCAGCCACTCTCAGACCTAGAGGTGGCCCTCAGAGACCTCCAAACCCATCCTGGCCACTTCACCTACTCACTGTCTCATCTGGCATGATCTTTGCTAGCAATCGCACCCACGCTTGCTCCAGTTGCAGCACCACAGACCCCTCCATACACACAGGGAGTAAAGAGCCTCTCACTGGTAAACACCTGAAGGTGGAGTTTAATGAGGAGACAGGACAGACTGTGCTGGTCACGAGCAGGACATGGCCAGGCAAGTGTCCTGGTCAGCCTCTGCTAGCATGCAAACAGACCCTTTTATTCTGTTATCCCTTCATGTTCCACATTTGTTCCTTCCCATATCACCTAAATCCCTGCCTTTTTCCACCTTTGGTTCTTCTCCTAGACATCCCATAATAAGTCCTGTGCAATCCCCAAAAGCTTTTCCCTTGCCTCCCCCAACAAGTTGCACACCCCCAGCTAGCAATACCCTTAGTCCAAAAAGTGACCTGGGGAGCTGCTCCCCATGGCTCATGGGGATGGGTTTCACATCTGGACACTGGGGCTGAGGCTCTGCTGGGACAGCCCTGGAGGGGACTGGGCAAGGTCCCCCTTCCTCCGGGTCCTTAATTTGGTTTCTGCCTGCCCCTGTGCTCCTCTGGGCGTGTGGAGATGGACCTTCCACGGCTCAACCGTGATGGACCTGGGAGCAGCCCAGCAAGGTATTGTTTGGGCTCCCCCCACCAACATCTTTCTGGGCTCCTCCGGGAAAGTGCAGATGAGCTTTATCACAGCAGCTAACAGGTACCACTGCAGTCAGCCAGCCTTGAAACGCCACGACTTTCCACCTGCTTTCTAAGCTCTAACACACAGATTTAATCTGTCACAAGTCATCTGTTTCTTAAAATAACCTGTGATGATCAATCCCCCTTCAGCATCTGTTACAAATCATCACATATTGCTTGCCATAAACCAAATACAGTGATTAATGATTAGGTAAATCATATGATGAACAAACAGTGCAGGCTGTAGTCCGTAACTTGTGCACATCCCTAACGCTACAGCTTCAGCAGTCTCGTCAAGGTCAAGGCAGCTACTCAACTAGTTAAAACAAAGCCTTCATGTCTCAGCAAAATCGGTGAGTTACAGATCACAGCCCCTGATCTGGAGACAGACATGCTCGGGCCTCATCCAGCGCCCAGCCCAGCGGAGTCATCTCACTGATGCAGGAAGGCTTTGGATCAGCCCCTAGAATCGCAATGAGGTTTTTTTCTATTTCATTTTTTGGGTTTGTTTATTACCTCTCTGTTGATCTTCCGTTCCATTAAGTTGTTTTTGTGCTTCTTCAATTTTGTCTGCAAGAAATAGAAGTCATTATTAAAACACAGACATTAAAAAAAGCAAGATTTTAGGAAGTCATTTACTGAAATCTGTCTGGAGCTATCTGTTTATATTTAGGAGAGACAGCATTCATCCGTAAATACACAGTACGTTATGAGTAATACTGCCATATAAAATTTTATCATGTTTTACCAGCAAGGCTATTGACATGTTAAATTACATGGAACTGCAGAAAGAAAAGCACTTGCAGTGAATCTGCAGTCAACAGCTAACCCCGCCGTAGTTTCATACCATCTATAATAATTTATGCAGTCAGGGGACTCTTCAGAATAGGTATTATGGTGCATCACAGAGTATTTTAATACGTTTTTGAAAAATGCTGTTAGAACAAGACAACGTGGCATTAAACACGGTGATACAAAGAGCAAACAGGATTTGCTACGTGAAGCGATGGAGCCGATACCGTCACACGGGAGGAGCGGGGGGTGAGCAGTAGCCCCTTGCTTAGTCCTCTGTGAAACTACCCGAAATTCACACGCACGCAGCAGGAGCAAAAAGAGGCTTCGAGTCTTTACGCCCACCCTGTTCGTAGCAGATCGCCTGCTGCCCCCCAAACACATCGGTGCTGGGAAGAGAACCGCGCTTCTGCCGCTGCTGCACAGAATATCCCGTGGGAAGGGGGAACGTCCTTCTGCATACGTGTGCGTTGGCATGTGCAAAGCAAGAAGCAAGAAAAGGGGCAACTGGAACAAATAAAAACTTGAGATTCTTTTCTTTTTGGTAGCAAATAGTCCTCTGAGTGGCTTCAGGTAAGAGGTGGTGTTGATAAGAAGGAGCAGCACTGGGAGAGGCTGAGCTTCTCATCAAACTATGGCCTGACCGACCAAGATCTGAGCTTGGAATGTACCTTTCAGATGTAATTGACAATTTTCCATATCTGTGAACGCTTTTTTCTTTTTTTATTTTCTTTTTTTTGTGTGTGTGTGTGTGGGGGGTGGTTTTTATAAAATTAAATTGAAAGAATTTAAACATCCCTTCTAAGCCAGACCATTCTATGATTCTATAAGTGGATTCATCCTAAGCCCCTCCGACTCTACTGGTACAACTCAAGAAATACCAGACTTCATGGCTGCCATACACAGGAGGAGGACAGCTCTGCAAAGTCCTCACCTCTTTCTTCACGAGTGCGGAGGCTGTTACTCAGTCTGACTTTTACTCACTGTTCCTAAACAACGCAAGCTTTCTAGAAAACGGTCCTTTCTTTGACAGACTTTTAAATCAGTAGTTTTAAGTGACTTCTTTAATATTTGTGAGCTGAACCACCCAGGTACGCTTGAATCATTTGTTCACAGTTGAGGTCTGAAATTGTTTTCAGATTATTTTCTCAGTAGAACTAAAAAATTTTAACTGCAACAAACTCTTCTCACAGGTTTTAAGACTGAGTTTTGTTCAGCTCGCTCCAGTTCTGTGCTTCTGCTTTTCAAAACTAGTACCAGGTTCCCTTCCTCACTAAAGCTCAGTAATTTCCTTCCCGTACGTTGTCCCAGGGAATGCCCCGGAACATCTCACAAGGATGCTAACCAGGCAGACTCCCAGAGCCAGAGCGAATGAAGCTGCCAACAAGAAAGACCACTAAAATTTAAAAATAAAAAAAAAATTTTAAAAATTAAAAAGTTTTGGCAATTTAAAAAGCCAAACCTCTTCCTTCTTCCTCCGAGGTTAGCGAGACATACATACACATTTAAAGGGAAGTTTTATACAGTTTCTTTTCTACTGTCTTACTGGCTGCTGAAGACAGACACAAGCAACTTAAAAGAGAACAACCCTTCACTAGCTCTTTACCAACCCTCTTATCTAGGCTTACTTTAAACAATGAAGACTTGATATTTGACATCTTCCTGGATTGCAGCTACAGCTGCAATACTGTATGTATCTACACATTTTTGTATAGGAAGGGCTGTAAGATAGAAATTGTAACAAAAATAAGAGGAAACATAAACAAAGCATCCTTTATGTACATGTGGCCCTAATGGTATTGGAGAAAAATGGATCTAACAATCTTATACTGTTTTCCCACAGTTTATTACTTTACAGAAAGTTGATGGAATAAGCAACTTAAAAAGTTGCATGACAGCTGATGAAATACATGAACACACAGGAAAAAAAAAAAACATCAACAAATTAACCCTGTAAATGGATCTGTAAGATTTATGGAAAAGCAAGCTGCAGTCAAACCACAGAGTGGCTATCAAACTCATTTCCCCTCTGTTTAGAGATGTAGCTAACACATCAGGTACGGTGTTTATCTCTTGAGAGCATGTAAAAGATTTGTCACCAAAATTTATACTTCAGCACACAGACAACTGCAGTTTCATTATTAAAAGAATTATCTGCGTATTTCACATAAATGCTACAATAAATGTATGCATTTAAATTCAGTATCATCCTATTTTATAGAGAAAAATTACTTAAGCGTTTTGGAAGCATGCTACATTAGATTGCCAGAAAGATGAAATGCTTTGATCTCCTTAGCTGAATTCTCTCTCTTTTACTTAAAAAAAAAAAAAAAAAAAAAAAAAAAAAAAAGAGTTCCTATCAGAAATTCCCAACCATTTCTTTGTCAGACTGTAATCCCAAACAAAGAAACACAGATAATAGAAATAATAACTACGTAAACATATGCTTGGTGCACAGCCAGAAAGTCTCCTGCTCTTCCTGCATCTCCTGATATGTTTTCCCCAATAAGTTATATTTATTGCATATATGTCTTCCTACCTATGGAAGTATCTCTGTGCACAAGTTTTGAGCATTGGGAACACAGAAAAAATTCAGCGTTGGTTCTGGAAACTGAGATACCGATTTTGACCGTAAGTGAGGCATGGGTATGAACATGGGTCTGCCTGCTCAATGTTTCATTGAGGACTACATCCTCCTGACGACCCGTATCATGCAGTGACCTGATCTTCTCATCACACCGAGGAATGTTTAACACGGTCATACGAAACTTGTGGCAGCTGCTCCCCAGCCTGCCGCATTTTACAACTACAGATGCTGCATTGGCGACTGCCTTACAAACGGCCGCGTTTTAGGCTGGAAGGAAGAACCGGGTTACCCCGAGCCGCCGCGGAGCAGGTGGGAAGAGCAGGTTTTGAACCACTCACCCCAGAGACACTGAAACGCAGCTGCCCTGGTTCTTCTGGCAACTCCCACGTACACCAACAATAACTTCCTAACTAATGTCAAATTTATGTTATCCAGTCATTTCCTGCTCTTGCATCTCAGTAAATTAGCTGTATGTGAAACATTTTAAGGCAAATTATTTCAGATAATGTACCATATTCTTTCACAATTATAGTACAGATTCTCTAACAATACACACCTTTGAAAACTCTTTATAAGCAAAAATATATTACGCAAAGGTCATCTGCAAAACCCAGGAGGAAATGAAAACTACAAAGTCCACTATTAATTGCAAATAATATTATTTGATCCAATATTCGCTTGATTTAGTACTATTTCAGATTTAAACCTGTCGTACCGAAGATACTGTCTAATCTGAAAATTTTACAAAGGAAACATTTCTTTGTCACTGGAATATTACTTACTTTTACTAGGATAAGAGAAAATAACTTAACTAATGGAAATTCCTAATACATGGCAGGCACAACACCCTCTTTATTTCCCATAAAATGACAGAATAGTGCATATCTTGACTACTTTACTGTAAGACCTCTCCTAACGTCCCCAACCACGAGCAGACAGCCTTCTGAAGCAGCACACACCTAGAAACAAATGGTGATGGTGACAGACACACTCTCATTTAAGATGGCACACTTCTCACTAAGGGCTTACTAGAGGCGGAAAAGCAGAGGAGCAATAAAAGAGGAAATAATCATACGTGCCGCTGTACAGAGAGGGGATTCCATATGATAGCAGTGTAACAAGCCATGGAGCCAGCTCTTGGTTAGCCCAGGCAGATGCGTAGCACAAAAAAGCAAAGCACAGGTAACATCATATAATAGTTAGATATATACAGTTTTATTTATATGTGTGTGTGTGCATGTATGTAAAATACAATAAAAATGAACCAACATGGGTACAACGGCTTTTCTTACTCCAGTATCAAACCTTTTAACGTTATTGTCCAACACAGCTCTCCCAGCAGGCATCTGCTGCGTGGAAATATCATCAAATTCCTTGGAGTTTTAAATATATAATGTAACTGCTTTTTAGGAACGCGAGGAAGGAGATTGGCATGCAGCAAAATATGCTTCTTGTTTTACATGCCTCCTGCTGTGATAGATCATTAAATGGACACCAACAGTCTGAGCTGGATACAGTGGTGATGTGGTGGGTTTTTTAATGAAAAAATAAACCAGATTTTTCACCAGCTTGGCATTCTCTATTTTTGATCTTCACTGAGAGATATAACCTCATAGATTTGAATTACATCACAAATAAAATGTAGTTTACAAAGATCTTTACTTTTTTTAAAAGACATCAGCATATCAACGTACACAAACTTGAACATGCTTATGTATATTAGAAATGCATTAGGAATTTTCAAGAAAAACTTTAAAGGCCTTATTTATATGGTCAGTTAAGGAAAAAAAATAAACGTTTAGGAATTCCAGCAGGGAAAGCAGAAATACTGAAAAGTGTGAGGTTTGCAAAATATGAAACCAGTAACTTCTGACAGCAATTTAAGCTGGAGCAAAATAAATCTTCTACTTGTGGGTTTGTTTGTGGCTTTTGTTCTGTTTTTTTTTCATCTGTTCTTTTGCTCATGAAAGAGAGTCCCCACACCAGTGTAATGAGGTACTTTGTCCTGCCCTGTACAGTGACAACAGACACGGGAATGGAGCAGCAGTCACTGAGGAGGACTACTTTTAAGCCACCAGAAAAGATGACATGGGGCGGTGGGTGGGAAATGTTCATTAAACTTAAGCAAAACGCCCAAACACAAATATTTTTCATTGTACTTATTTGCAGGTGTCTATAAAGAAAGCTTTTTTTTTTTGCTTCTTGATGAGGACTCAAAACTTCTGCTCTAAAACAAAAAAAAAAAAGGATTTTTAAATTTTTTTTAATCTCACATACCCTATTTCTCTATGGATAAATGGAAAGTTAGCAGATTTACACCGTACTAGACACTAAAAGCAGGCTACTTTATCACAACTTTAAAAAATAAAAATTTGTACCTTGCCTGAAAGGCTAGGTTTTTATAGTCAAATATTTAACCAAAACAGCTGGAAGGAAAATGTCAGCATTTTTTCCCTTCAGTTAAAGGCAAGAACAACTCTCAGGCCTTATGCCTGAGTCATCCTAAAAATACCTCAAGCAAAACAGCTTCAGATGGCAACGGTTTTTCTTCTTGCTTTCTCAAAACACGCACTCTCTCTTTACCTTACTGCATCAGAAGACATTTGCAAAGTAATTTAAAAAAATCACTTCGCATGTTTTTCAATGGACACAAAGAAAGCTATCACTTTATTTTTTTCTTGCACTGATCGTCTAGATCACTAGGAGAGAAAAGAAGTACAGTGTCAAAATATTCTTCAGCTGAAGTGCATTAACGCCATCAGTCTACACACATTGGGCAGTGTTACTGAAAACAGCATTGTAGGTGGGTTTTCTTTTTTTTTGGGGGGGGGCGGCGTGCACAGCTTGAGAAAACCACTGATGAAAAGTTCAAAACACAGCATTTTCCATCGCTACTTAAATTCAGAGCGCAAGTGAAAAGAGGCTGAGACTCTGTGTGGAAGTCTCCATCTTCTGACTACTGAAACCCACCAGGCTTTGCACTCCCTGGATGGAAAGGGTTTCTGAAAACATCAGAAGACCACCACGTTTATAGATAGATACATAGATAGATATATAGATAGATAAAATACCCGGAGCACCAGACAAGACAGTGCAGAGCGGCACGACATACGAAGAGCTCAGATTCGATACAGAGGGACCCAAGCCCACCTCCACATCCCACTTGAGCCATTTCACACCTCCTCCAGAGAGAAGCCTCATGCTTCAAGCACCCATGCCCACACAGCCAGGCAGCAGCGAGGCGGGAAGGGCTGATGTTAAGCTGATGGCCGACGGGTTGTCCCTGAGAGGGGGCACCTGCCAGCTCTTCCCTCAGCACCAGAGGCAGCGTTTAACCCCACAGCACCCTGCCTGCATTGCAGTGGGGGGTACCCGGCCCCGGGGCTGGGGGGAATGCAGAAGCCCGCAGGCCCCGACGCTGCGATGCTTGGCTTTTCCCTTTCACGAGGACGAGGAAAGGCTCTTTACAACCTGCTAAAACAAGCATGCCGTAGTCCTAATGCGCTTTGGTTAACCAAGATGAATCCCAAGACTTCCCTTAAGAAGCTAATTAAAAAAAAAAGGGGCAAAAAAAAAACCCCAAAGCAAGAGTCTTGTCTGTACAAGGAGCCCATTAGGTTAATGGAGAGCACGGTGCAGTCGGCGGGATGCTGCCTCTTGCCCGTCCTCAGGAAGAGCGGAGGCTCGGCAGGCCCCTGCACGCAGGCTTCCCCGGGTGGTGGGAGAGCCTCCAAACCCAAACCCCAAGCGGCAGAGCCGGGGAGCAGGACCAGATGCACCCCGGGCTCGCAAGGAGAGTGGCAGCATGGGCCCTCGCTGAAGAAGGAGGGGATCCCGCAGCCAGGAGGTGCAGGGGCTGGCAGACGTGGCACCTGAGGATGCCTTTGATGGCCCAGAGCTCCCACCGCTGCCTCCCTGCCCCAAAATGAACACCTACAAAGCTGGCAAACAGCAGCAAAAGGCAGTTCAAGAAACCCACAGGACGAGACACTCTTCTCACTCAAATTTAAATCTCCTTTTAATTAAAAACCACTCTTCTCTCCCCATATATCTCCCTTTTCTCATTTAATAAGGAACACTCAAGACTAAAAGGAAGAGATCATATGAGGCAAAACCAGTCCGTGCATCTTCTCTGTAATTTTACAGTGTGGGAACTTGACATCTTTTGGCGTACGGCTTGTTTCGTGGTTTCTCCTTTCCAGTTTGGGGCTTAGAGAATCACAGCACAACAGCTTAGAGGGTTGCCAAATACTGAGCCTGATAGCTGATAGCATGGAAGTCCCTAGACTATCATAAATGCAAGGTAAAACAGATTAAATCTCAGTTTGTCAGATGCTACCGGGTTTGAAGATTGCTCGGTACAGCTGTAAGAAAGAGGAAAAAAAAAGAAGACCTCTTAAAAATTGGGAAATGTGAATTCAAAACTCTTAGCAGGATGATATAGGAGCAGTTGTCATTTTAAAAACTATCAACTACTTTTTCAAACATCTTAAATGAGATTTAAAACATCTTAAAATGTTCTACTAGTCATTATAACCTTGACTAATAACCTGTTTGATCAGTTTTTCAGGAAAATTTCATGCATTTTCATTTTAATGTCAGCTTTGAATGCTCATCATACTCCCTGCCATATATAATTATTTGCATTTAAAAATGAAGAACCCATGACAGATACTTTACATAACCCCTTTGAAAACAGAAGACAAAAATCTTCCTCTTATTATTCTTCATTTTAAGGAAAAAAAGAGGCTTGCATATTTGAAAATACGATCTGTAATCTGCAAATTAAATTAGTATCAGCAATGAACAGCTACACTGTATATACAATACAACAGTCAGAGGAAAGGTTGTATATGAATTGTACATGTAATAGCTTTATCCTTGCCATCACATGTATTACTTAAGCACGGCAAGGGCTCCTGATGAGGCTGACAAGGTATATGCACATGAATTACATAAGCACTTCCCACATGCACCCAAACTCAGTCCCTGTATCATCAATTTACGATTGGGGAGCTTTCAACTTTTTTTTCATTTACGTGATTTGAATTTTTATTATGAGGCTTTTAAATTCATTAAAAACTGAGCACACGAGGGTGGGGTGGGGGGAAGATGATTTTTGGACAGTGGTCACCTTGCAGCCCTAGTGGCAGAAGAGTGAGGGACCTGTGGGGCAGGCACAGCAGCTGCCCAGCATAAAAATTCAGAAGTGCAGGTGAAGCATCTTCAGAAATATCTGCTGCTGGGCACCTTTTCACCCCACTGTGCAAGGGTGGCACTACCCATGGCTAGTCTCTTTTCCACCTGCCCCACAAAGCCAGGGGATCCTACGCCCGCTCCTGAGAGCCAGGAGCTGTGTCCCCAGAGATAATTCATTTACACCTTGTCTGGCCCCTGTAACAAAGCACAAACATGGGTACTGATTGCAGTTCCATTTGCATAGCTCCTAATCAGCCACCCAGCACAATAATTACACCATTGCTATGCTGATGGCTGGAGCATTGTTCTGCCAGATTCTAGCTGTGTACCTAGGACAGGGTGATTATTATCACTAAAATCTGCTTAATAATTATTTAACAGCCTCTAGGGCATTCACTGTTCCAGGATTCATTTCGACTTTCTGTTTTTTTTTTCTGTACCTAACCCAGTATCAGGTTAAAAATTAAAATATTAAAGCCAACCAAAAGTCGCTCTAGTTCACCACCTTCTCCAAGCTGCTGCCATGAGCACCTTCATACCTCCTGCACTGAGACAGGTTCCCGGCTCCTGGCAGATTTACTAGCCTTTGATCTGATGTCCCCAGACTGGAAAAAAGCGTCGTTTTCATTTATTCATTTTTTTAAAAGCCTGACACATAAATTAAATAAATGACAGTGAAACACCTGCAAGCTTTTTTTTTTAAAAAAAAAACAAACCAACTTTTCCACTCACCAGAAACACATGTAAAAATAACAACACGTGAGGCCCAAAAGATTTCTTTAAGTTCTGTATTTTCTCAAATACAGATCCTATACCAAAGCAGCGAACAGTCAAGCCAGCCACTCCCCAGCTAAACAGGGGAAAAACTTTCTATCCATCTTTCGGGTGCTCCGAAAGCCCTCCAAGTCCTCTACTCCAAGGCTGCTGAGGGAGGGCTTGCCCAACACAGAAAGGCACCAAACTGGTTCAACAGGTAGAACAGCACCAAGAGCTGGTGTTTCATCGCCTGAGACAACAGCAGAGGCTTTCTTCAAGTTCTCCTGAGGGGTAAAACTGCTCTGTAATTTCTTCTTCTATTTCGGGAGTTCCTCAAAGGCTACCGAGTTTACAAGGCAGAGATCATCTAAGTAGATAAATTCAGCACTGAGGAACGTAAAGTACCAACAACTCTGCTCAAAAGCAGCTTAATCCTCTTAAGCTTAGCATACCTTAAAAAATAGGACCTCTCTACTGAGAACCTGAAATCATGATGGAAATGGTTTAAGTAAGTACATCTTTAGTATGACTTTAGATACTGAAGTTCTTATAATTACCTGATATTAAGATGGACAATAAATAGTACCTGCTGGCTAGGAAAAAAAATATTTCTTTGATGACACTAACGAAAAACGAAGCAAAGCAAAAGCCTACAAGTCAAGCCAAAAGTCTAGCCCAACGTCTTGCCTCCAGCAGCAGCCAAGAGCAAAAGTCGTGGGAAAAGCAGAACAAGACATGCAGTAAGTCCCGGACTCTTACAACCATGTAGCTCTGAAGGAAGCCCCAGAAGCTGTACTTGAACCTCACAGGTCCCACTGAGTACTCTCACATTAGATTCTCCAAGTGTGCTTTGAACCCATGTGAGCTTTCCACATCTCTCTTCTTCAAACTGCAGGGCCTCATCTACTTAGTCATTCCTTATACAAGAGCTGTTCAATAGACTTACGACTGTGCAGCTTTTGCAAGTACTTTTCTGTCCTCTTTGGAGGTGGAAGTGAGGAAGGGAAAGTGAGTTAGGAGGAAGACGTCAGAATCGATCCCACCGTTGAAGATGAAGGCACACCACAGACATGTACTGTGACAGATATGTTTTTCTCTACTACTGCCATAAACATTCCTAATGTTTTATTTGCTTTTTGACAGCTAGTGAGTATACAGTTGACTTCTCCACACAAATATATGACCCCAAGATCTCATGCCTGGGTGTTAACAAGCAACTCAATCTAAATGAAAAGTCAGAATATTTTTCCCGTGGACATCACTTTGCATTTATCTGCACTGAATTTCATCTGTCATTTTGCAATATGGTCGCACAGCAACCTAATGTCATTTTGAAATCCTTTGCATTTTCATTTGCATCTTCATCTTCACCTCCGTGGATAACTCCATCAAATCAGCAACACTGCCACTTTATTATGCATGCTCTTTCCTGGATCGCTCAAAAGAACAGGAATTGACAGAGGGACATTGTTATTAACTGTAAAATGGCTGGCAGTGTTTGCTAAGGAACAGCTATCGACTGCAAAATGTGTAAATATCAGCCTCTCAATAAATTTACACACAAGAGATTTTCTTTCTGGGGTGCGTCGGTGGAGTTCACTCGACACTCTGTCTTTCTTCTTTAAAACCCTGTCCTTAATTCCCTTCTGTCTTTAAAACCCAGCCTCTCTAAACTCCATCATCCCTTCACCACATAGCAGAATGTGTCTCTGGGTCATCACCTCCAGCTACCCTGTCCACTCCTTCCTCACCAGCTCCTGTCAGTGCTGGAGCACCTTCGTGTATCTTCCTTATAACTGGACCGAGTCTAACACAGCTTAGCACTTCTTCCAGACCAGTGGTCAGCTGCCTCTGCTCCATTCTTTTCCTCACCACTCTCTACATTGCTTTCTGAGCACAACACGCCAGGATCTATTTCTCCAAAAAGTATCTCTGCTTTGATTTTTTACGCTGTTTGGTAAATCCACTTTGAACAGGGCTGCAAAATCACCTTCAAATTAAAAATCCTTCTTCAGGGTAACTACACATTACAACACATTGAAAAACAACAACAGAAATTGGACTGATGAAAAGAATGACGCCTTTGAAAAACTAGTCAATACAAGCTGATGTAGGACTAGGTGCACCTGAAACACAAAACTTCGGCGAAGGCACAAAGATATGATATTTTTCTTGCTAGCAGCCTGTTCCAGCCATGAACAGGGGCTTAGCCACTGTAAGAGGTTTACAAACAAAACAGCCCTAGGCAGTTCATGCTCTCTTCTCAGGGCAAACACAAACTGGGGGTGGAAAATATATGTATTAAGCCAATACCTCACATCACTGATTTGTTTTACTGTTCTCCTCTACCTGCTCCCATCCTCCCCCAAGACCTGAAACGAAAACTAGGTGTTGAGTATTGCACCGAGCACTTGGTGTTCTCCAGTCCGTGAGCTGTCCCCATCAAAGACGGCGTGAGCAAGGACAAACCATGCCTCCAGAAACCGCGCACACCCTACACAGGGTTAGGCGGACCCTACACAAAGCGAGGAAGTTGTGGGCCGATTACCTTAAATAATCCAAATTTGCCAGACGCTTGCCAAGCTACTACTTTGGGAAGGAGGAGGCCATTCAGCAGGCAGGCTGAAGAGAAAGTCAGACACATCAGGGAGATGTTCTGTACCGAAAGTAAATAAAAATGGATCATATATTCACCAATACACTCCCAGCAAATAGGGATGAGCTGAAATTACAAGCAATGCTGCAGCTTTGTTATTTTGCTATTTTTAAAGAACTATTAGACATGAGTTACTAAGTTGCTAACCATTCACTGAAGTAGAAATTGCAAGCTGACCTTGCAGAGCGCCACACAGCACACAGCAACAGGTCCTACACCATAACCCTCCGGCACCGTAAAAACCTCAGTGTCCCACTACTTTAGCTGCTTATTCAGGGTCTGAATAGCAGATAAGCCTTATAAGACAAGGCTGTACAAAACAACTGCTTTTTTTTTTCAGGGAGAGGGTATGGAGCAGGGGGCAAACATCCTAGGGACCAAATTCAGCCCGTGTCCTGCCAGCTACTAACCTCCCATCTAAACAGGTATCCATTTCTTCAGGAAAAGGAGAGGACATGAAGTCTTCCATCACAGGAGGCCAAGTGACAAACATCCACATTATTATAAAGTGAAAAGGAGGATCAGGAGACACCTTACCGCTCTCTACAACTACCTGAAAGGAGATTATAGCGAGGTGGGTATCCATCTCTTCTCACAGGTAACAAGCGATACAAGAGAGGAAGTGGCCTCAAGTTGCGCCAGGGGAGGTTTAGATTGGATACCAGGAAAAATTTCTTCACCGAAAGGGTTGTCAAGCATTGGAACAGGCTGCCCAGGGCAGTGGTGGAGTCACCATCCCTGGAGGTATTTAAAAGACGTGTAGACGTGGTGCTTCGGGACACGGTTTAGCGGTGGATTTGGTAGTGTTAGGTTTACGGTTGGACTCAATGATCTTAAAGGTCCTTTCCAACCGAAACGATTCTATGATTCTGTGATTATTCTCTGGTCACAACCACACACCAGCCTGCTAAGGCTGGGCTCAGCTTTAAGCACCTACCTGGTTACCTGCAAACCACACAAGCCATTTCCAAGCACTTCCCCTGCTCCTCTTCCCCAAACCCCATAAAACGAAGGATTTCCACTCACAGCAGGGCTGTGCTGGTCCCAAGGCACTTGTTAAAACCTGTCTCCAGTGCAGCCAGCTTGCATCTTGTCTCTTCTCCTCCTCCATGCCTGCTCTGGCTGGCACCAGGAGCTGAGTCTGGCCCCGGGGTACACCGCTGCTGCTGCCTCCCTGCTGCCGGTCCCACCCGCAGGCACCCAGCCCACCCCAGCTCACCCGTAAAGGACGGCACTGCCCCATCCCTGACCGCTGCAATAAGTCAAAATTGCTCAGATCATACACGTCCAGCAAAAAGAAGCAGAGACGAAGAACCCAGCCTGATTTATAAGCGCCGTTGACGAACAAAAATGTGTTGCTATAGAGCCCCTGAAGGTCTTTTCTGGGGCTGAATTTATAGAGAAAAGGAATAAAACAGTGAAATCTGTAATGACTCCTCCAAAGAAGAGTCCTGACCAAAATTTGTTTCTTTTTCTTTCTTTGTGGGGAGTGATGGTTGTTGAAATATTTGCTGTGTGCCCTGGATGGTAATCAGCATCACACCTGAAGAAAATAAAGATGAAATGTGCTCTCTCTCTCCTCCCCGCCTCCAAGAAATATAATACATTTCTCCCCAAGAAATAAAGGAAAGTAGGCTGAGGTATCTTACTGGCATTCCTTATTTGATTATCTCTAAGGTGCCCTTGGACAACAAATAAGCTCTTGAAAAAAAAATACCCTGGAATGTTGACACTGCAAATTCAGTTCATTAATTTTTATACAAAAAACTAGTTATTACAAGAAGCTGAGAAGGTTTTGTTTGGTAAATAAAGAACGGGAAACAAATGTGGTAGTATACAGATAGTTAAGTGCATTATTAATGTGCTAAACAGTGTTTTGAAAAATGAAGCAAAAGTTACAAAGATACACTCACATTCACCTCTTTCCACAAAAAATACAGTTCCTATTGCCGTGGAACAGCAAACTATTATGATTTATTAAAAAAAAAAAGTAAAATCTAACCCAAACCCCAAACCCAGCCCTCTTCCCTCCTTTTTCTAGGTTCACTGGTGACATTTTCTTTATCTACTTGCAAGCTTAGGAAGATAATTAACGAGCTGCTGCTTATACACCTACAAAATGATGGCACTCTGCAATCCGAACATCACCCGTGTTTTTTCCTTTTTTATTTAGAACTCAAGCTCAGTTTTGCTTCGTCTGATTGAAGACGAGGGGGCGGCGAGGAACGTGTGGGAGAAAGCCACAGCAAGCTGCTGCACACACCGTCCCCTCCTGCATTTGGAAGTGAGCAATGAAGCCTGGAGGGAGCTCGCTTCAATAGCGATGTGCCCAAGCCAGCATCCAGGGACTTCAAGTCCTCAAATAGGTGGTGGGTGGGGTTTTTTTGGCCTTTAACAAAAAGATTTTACACAAATCGACCCCGTGTGACAATAGAGTAGAAAGACTTGCATCCAACTTTATTAACTCATTTACACTAAGATTTTTTGTTTGTTTGTTTTGTTGGAATAATGACTTCTGGAAAACATGGTGACTGGGAGAATAAATTATTAGAACGTGCTACTCGACTAAAACAATGAAAATGCAAACCCAGTATAATGTCCTGAAACTGCTTTTTGGGTTTGTCTTTAACATGTCTGTTTGGAAATTTTCTTGGTAGCACTAAACTTAACGACTTAAGAAACAGCCCCAAATTTCCAAAACTATTAAGATTTTAAATGGCATTTCCCCCTGTATATACCCTAATCTGTTTATTTCAGTTTTAAATATCTTACCTACTTACAGAAGTATTTTTCTCAAATTTTTTTCAACAGCTCAGCTAAAACAAATTTCTGCTCAAAGTTTCCACATTTCCAGCCAGAGAAAGGGTAACTGAGACAAAAATTGTGCCTGGTTAATAGGAAGAAAAACAACATTGGAAACTTTGCACACACAAAGAATGGAAGGAGGAGAGAATGAGGCCAACTGGACAACCTCTCTCAGTCTTTAATTTCTCTTCTCTGAGGAGGTTCACAGCCGCTAGTAGACTACTGAGTCTCCCTGACCTTGGCACCTGGAGCTGTGTTGAAGGAAAAGGCTCTTCCAACTTCCCACTAAAGCTTGTAAGAGCCCTACCAAACACCAGGAACGTTTCAACCAAGCCTAATACATACCGAAGGGCTATTACACAAGGAAAATGCAAAGGTGTTGTGGGAGAGGAAAAAAAATCCACAGCTGTCAATCTGATACTTTCTCTTGATGACAACCTGTGATGGAAGACAGAGATGCATCACTTTTCACTGATGAACACAGATGAGCCAGGCCCGCAGTGATGTACCAGGGCACCCGCCTGGAGAGCACAAAGGCAGCCGGGGGCAGAGCTCATGGTGGACACCTTCTGTCTCTGAAGTTTGGGTGCTCTTTCCTTGGACTTTCCTGACAAAACATTAGGGGTCACCTGCCAAGGAACAAGCGCTGCTTCCCTAACACTTACTCTTCTCCAAATATTTATTCTTCTCCCTAATACCTCTATCTTCTCCAAATTCACGTTGTTCATTGTTATAAACCATCATGCAAAACTGCTGGAATGACTATATTTTCCAGCACAGAAAACCAGGAGCAAGGCTCGGGTCGGTGCTCCTCAAGCTCTCTCAGATTTCCTCTCTTGCCAACCCCTCCTATGCCAAGCATCACATCAGCGAGACCTTCCCGCTCCCCTCTACTGCCACCAAATTCACCCCGTGCTGGTATTTAAGGTTGTGAGTGGTAGGTCAAGGTGGGCGCCCACCAAATGCATGTATCTGGTATTCCCTCCGTGAACTGCAGCAGGTCAAAGGCTTCTGATGCGTCCAACTTGGGGAAGACCTCAGGCTGTGCACAGAGCTCAGACAGCATGTCTCTCTCTTTCTTTGTGGTTCTCAAAAACAGAGGCAAATATTTTGCTTCATGTTGAAACGGGTTAGGGAGAAGGAAACGAGACAGGAGAATAACAGCAGGATAAAAGATAGTATGGAGAAAAAAAAGAATAAAATGATGAAGTACAACACAAAGCAAATACATAGTGTCTACACTGTAGAAATTATGCACTGAAATGATTTTCTTCTCCTTTTTCTTTCTCTTTCCTGAGAAGATGATAGATCAGTTCATACTTTGAGGACTCTACTTACGAGAAATCACAGCAAGTAGGAAAATACTAAGCACGTGATTACCCATGTTTTTTCCCTCGTAAATAAACATTGGACAATATTTTATTGGTGACTAAATTTAATTAAAATATATACTCATACAGCAGATGACCTGGTGCTTTCACATCTTTAGCAGTCTTTCTGTCCAGCTTCTCATTTTCCGTAGTTAAAACTCATAATTACAATCCAAATAACCTCAGGTTAATCCTGAGGCAGGATTAAGCAATTTCTTACAGGAGTCAGGTATTTGGCTTTTGGCTTCATACTTTAGAATAAATTTTAAGCATATAATACTTTAAAAAACCAAACCCCCAAAGCCACCCCACCCCAAAAGTCAACAACACTCCCCATTCATGTCAAGCTTATGGTTTGGGTCTTTAAACGTCTTAGTTCTCATTTGTTTTATCCCATTTAGTAATTAGTTCCAACAATATTAGACTATGACAGTTTTATTTTTAAGAACTTCCAGAAATTAAGTTTTATTCAAATTGAATACTCAACAATTATTCGTTAACAACTCAAGCCAGGATTCAGTCACAGAATCTGACCTCAATTACCAATTATCAGCTGGATAAAATTTACACTTTCACACTTCTAGTAGATAATTTTGAAGATTTTGGTGGCTGCAATTTCATTACCTCACATGCTACAGTAAGCAAAAGATTTGGAAATTGTTACTCTGAATTTAGCACAAAAGCAGAGACAAACCCAATGGCGCTCATTAGAAAACCCTTTAAAATTGGGACTGAAATACGGAAAAACAGATGCCTTTTTCAAACTATTACAAGGATAGAGTTCTGAGCATGCAAATTGTTTAAGTTCCTGGCTTGATCCATGATTTAACTAGAGTCTATTATATGACGTCTTAGGAGTCACCTCCTCATAGGACAGCAAAAGCAATGCAACCCAACCAGTACATTAGCAGCCTAAATTATGGACTGTGGAAAAGTGTTTTTACCTGGAAGGCTGTGTTATAACAAGCATGCTAAGGCAAAAAGCCATGATCAAAGCACTGAAATACAGAAAGAAATAAATAGGTCAAATCCCTCTATCTCTTTAAACTACTCCTATATTCAATTTATGACCTGCTGGTGTGCGGCACTGAGGAACTGACCTGCAGATCTCGATGATTCTCTGAAAATAACTACATACTGCACAATGTTCATTCCTGGACACTTTGCCAATTTGTTTTTTTAATTCTTTGTGGGAGGGGACAGTATTTGCAGATAAAAAGTTGGGCTGCTTCAAGAAAAATATACACAGTAACACTACAACTAATTCAGAAATAGAAAAAGTTAAAAGGGCAATAAGAATACTTAGGAGCCTGTAGAAGATTCCATATGCTAAGAGTCTAAAAGACTACAGCAGTTTAATTTACAGAGAGGTGGAAAATATTAGACATAATGCAGGTATATAAAATAATAAATGTTGTAGGGAAGGTCAAGCTGAGCGCTACTGGAAAAAAAAGATCAAACTGAAACCTCATAACTCTTATTTCTAGTATCAAGATGTAGGTCTTAGCAGCTGAACTTCTCACCAGTTCTGTTTTACCAATTTATCTCAGCTCTCATTTCCTCCCTGCTTTCAGGCAGGTATTTAAAATATATGTGTTTGAGATTTAGCTTTCCCACTGCAAATGAATTCGTTGATCAATCCTGTTTGAAAACATTACAGAGAAACCCTTTTAAACACAATGATGTATTAGCTCTTGGGCTTTTGTCATGAAATACTGAAGCTGTGTACCCGGGAATCTCAACACTCACATTATTAAGAAGAACACACCCTGGTAAGGGCAAACAGATAACGTTCTCGATGGAGATCAGATGTGATTTTTCAGACCACAACCCAGCTACTAATTGCACTGCATGAAAGGTTAAAAAAACCCACAAACCAAAACACCGTGGTCCACAGTCAGTTCTTGCAAAACTGCCCACTGAATCACTTGTTATTCTCCCTCTGAAACACTTCGCAGGGGCCACTTCGAGACAGGATACTGATGAATCACTCTGGGTTTGTTTTAAAGAAATGAGGAAAGAGTTAAAAATAATTCTCGTTGCTTTAGAAACTGACATCCTTTGTTATGGTTGAGATGAAATACCATTACATGCATGCAATACCCTTTAAACTTGCCACTATTCCAACAATAACTAAAGCTATTCTAAGAAACTACCACCCAAAAAGAGATCAACACAGATTTACAGTAAGTTTGCTGTCGCAAAGTTGGAGTATACTCGCGGTATTACCAAAAATGCTCAGTTGAGCCGAGTTCGGAGTGACCTGGCTGTAACCTCCAAAACATGACAGTAACCCGCTGCCCACCGACCCCAGCAAAAACACAGCAATCAAAATAGCAACAAGGGCTCTTCTATTTTCAACAGCAACTTGAAGCTAACCATACTTTCAGCAAATGCAGTGCTCCATCCAAATCATTAACACTACATTTCTAACACAAGAACATTAAAATACTGCTACAATGTAATGATGAAGCTAAAAACGTGGGGGTTTACCATGCATTTTAGCTTTACTGTTGCACTTCACTCAAACTGCAACCTTTCAGGCTGCCGAACTCAGATTCTCTTGTTTGCTGATCCAGACACTTCAGCTCTAGTCACAAGCGTACCTGACCACTGACCCTTCAGTACTTTTTTTAAGCCACACAGACTTTTAAACCCGTAAGTTGCTTGCTTTGAAGCTGGCACCACTCCATCTAAACCCACCTTAATTACTAGAATTCAAGTGCACAGAAAGGGATTTTTGTTTTGCAATATTTTAGCTTCCACAAACCCATTCCCAAGCCCATCCACGCTGAGCCATCTCCTGCACTCTCCCCACCACCTGCCCTGAGTGTCAACAGCTGCCGACAGCTCGCAAGAACACAAACCTCCTGTTTTGACATCTGTCCCTGCCCAAATGAACCTCAAAGGACCACTTTGAACCAACCCAGCAGCAACTTTTAAAGCAATATATTGGAATATACTGATGTTCCAGTAACAGACACCTATATACAGTATATGGTGCTACATGTGACAATATATGTGACCCGACTTGTAACTCTTGATCTGAGTCTGTCTCGATATGTTGGAGATTGTTCTGACTCAAACTAAAATTAAAAACATTGACAGGCAAAACGAAGCCCAATAGTTTGCAAACTAAACTGCTGTCTCTCCCTCTACATATGCGTGTGAATGTACATATTTTTAAGGACGCATAATTAACTGCAAGAAAATAGTTCTCAGAAACCAGAAAGCTAAAGTATTTATATCAAAAGCTGAATCTTTCTCACTCTATCTGCACAAATAAACCCACTGAAGTTGCCAGCTTTGTCAAAGTGAGCAAGATTAGGTTCTAGACATAAATCAATTTAAGCAGTCAGAAACCTACAAGAAGTACTGAAGTTGCTTTCAAATTCCTTGCAGATTTTTAGGAATTGAAAGTCATTGACTTAGTCTGTGGAAACAAAGTTGTTATCTTCTAATGCAAGACAACCTTGCTGTCACATGCAACATAGTTTCCATTGGGGCTATTTAAAATCAGAATAAAAGTATGGTATTTCTAGATACTACTGCAAGGGTGTTGGGCGGGGGGGGGGGGGGGGGGGGGGGGGGCGGGCTGTTAAAGGGGGCACTGATCTTAAAACTGCAATATTGTTTAAAATTCCAGGTATCCACACTGGTCAGACAGCTTGAGCTTGTTTTGGTTTGTTTTTTTTCCTTTTTTCCTTTTTTTTTTGCTTCCAAATTTTGCTATGTATTTATAACCATAAAAGCCAGTAAAGTGACTTGATTTGCGAGAGGCACTACAATCAGACAAATCTGAGATAAAAATAAAACTCATTATCTATAAGGTTGCTCTCAAAAGTCAGCTAACACACTGGCATCATTAGAAATTAATTCATCAGTATATTTTTGACAAGCACGATGTTTTTCTCTGAAAGGTCATTTTCCTAAATTAAGCAAAGCATTAAATATCTTTGCTGTTCTGCTGCACATCCCAAACTTAACTCATTAAATGTTCTCACAGTAGAAATCAAATTACGTTTGAAACACATATATGAAACAAAGCTTCACATGCATTTAAATTTGACATTTGTACCACAAGCAATGTAAGCAACAGTAAGGCCTGTTCATACGTTTCATAAACTACGTTAACTGAAAATGTACACACTTAGTAAACGCAGTATAGCCTAGTTTTGTCCAGAAAACTTCCTTTTAAAACTCCCCAAAACGCACACTGGTAAGCATGAAAGGTCGATCTGGACATCTTTGTCCACTGTTTAGGATTTGCGTGGGTCTTTGTTACTGAACTGGGAAACCCAGAGAGATGTCCCACACACCATGCTCTGCTGCGTGCCGCCTCTATCTCCCTCCACATCTTTCCTCTCTCTCATCAAACAGCGCTGGGATGGAAGCCACCAGAGATCCTGCCCAGGGCTTTGCTTCTGACTCCCACCCTGCCTCCAGAAGGAGCTCACCTGGACTCTTTCAACCGGTGGTGGTGGCAAAGCCTTGTGATGAACTATGGAAAATACCCACCTCTCCCCTCCCATGTCGGAAGAGAAAACTTCTACCCACAACACTGACGAGAAGCAGCAGCTCTACAGGATAAAAACTGGGGCTCCTCTGGTGCCAAACAGACATGCCAAAGACAACTTCTCTTTGTGAAAAAATACAGCTTAAAGGATAAAGCTTCTCCCCTTCTGCACCTACTGGAGCTCTTCTGCGATGAGTGGATTTTCTGCAGTGCCCATCTTCCTGGCAGGCCAGGGTTACAGGAGTGCCTTCACTTATGTGACTTCATTTCTTGAGTACACAATTACCCAACACACCCAAGGCACTCCAAGGCTTTTTTTTTTTTTTAAAGAAAAATCAGTTTCTTTCCAGCTGGAACATTTTTTTTTCAAACTTAGGTCTGTAAGCAAAGCCACCGAAGTGCTCTAAATGTGGTGCACTGAGACCTTCAGTATCCCAATAAAGCAGACATTAATTTCTTGGCAGCACATCTCTCTCTCTACGTATGGGAACGTAGGCTGAGCTCCAGACTTGCAAGAGACCTCAACATTCACAAGAACCTCCTCCATTTTCACCCGTGTACCTTTTTCCTCCTACAGCAGGTCATCAAGTATCTGCTGAACATTCCTCCCAAATGCCTTCTTCCTAAACGAAACCCTTTTAACTCATTTTACAAGAGACAGACAGTGGCAAAGAGTAGGATGCAAACAATTAAGGGAGTATTTGCCCACGAAAAGGCAATGGGACATTGTGTGGGAAGATACCTGCAATCAAGGCACACTCAACTGCAAGAAGATCTAAAAAATTGAACTCTGGATTTGAATAGCCAGTCAAGTCAAATACAAATCTGTTCAGGCTGCACATACATAGACCACAAGAGCCTTATTATAAGGATTTGTACTTGCTGCAGTTTCCTTAAAATACCTTCTCCTTCCTGAACAGGTCATCAGCTAAAGGCCATCTGAAAACCGTGGAAACCTTCCCTTTGGGTACACATTCAGGAAAAGACACAGCACGAACATGCTGTGAAGATACCAGTCACATCCAACATCAGTAGATCTGTGAGTGCAACAGAGATCTCTGATCACTAGTAAGTAGAAATAGGCCTTTTTAACTGGCCACCTGAGTAGTCAAAAGCATGAAGGAATCCCAGTCACCCCAATGCTGATGTAGGATTATAATTATGCAGGTCTGAAGGGTCACGCGACCCAGGGAAATCACTGGTGTTCATATCACAGCTAGTGAAGAATCAGGACCCTATCGACCGAGCAGTGTGACAGACACATATAAAAGGGGGAAAAAGTTAGGCCCAAAGTTAGTCGCTTTCTCCCAGGAAGTTTAACTTAAACATACTATTAAAAAATACCGATTCTATTTCACAAGCATTACAGATTCCCAAAATCCATACCTCTGCTCGAGGTCCTAACCACCCCGACAAAGTCATCGTGGCTGTACAGGTATCGCTCATTCTTTCACCCAAAACACTATTTTTAATCATTATATCCAAAAGCAAAGCAGTGGACCTTCGCAACCATACTGTCTTTGGAGGTACTGTAAAATTTCCTCGCTTCACCGCTACATTACATCTCGTTACAGCTGACAGGTCTGGTACAATACAGTGTCGTGCTGGGAGAAAGGAAGATGCTATATGTAACCGATCTGCATCTTACTCTTCGCCACGCTTCCCTCAGCCACCCGGGGCTTTGCAAGGGTGGGTAGGGCAAGCTCTTGAGGTGGCCTCTGCGCTGGTAGTGGTGGCCCAGCAGTTGCACTCCCCACCAGGGCTGCTGCAGAGACAGAGGCAGACACAGGCATGCCCATCTCTGGCCACCGCTGAGGGAAGGGGTGGAAACGCTCTTCCAGACCTCCAAGGTACTGAAGGAGCAGTGAAACCATCAGGTTGAAGGGATGTTGACAAATATTTGTCCTTGTCATTATTTCAAGTGGAAGAAAAAAGGTTAACTCGTCTGAGGGAAATTACACGTTTTAATAGGAACAAGGACAAATATGAAGCTGTCAGGATGCAAAAATGCAACCTCCATAAAACTGTTCATGTTTTGATCTATGCAACCAAGAAATATACATTAAAAATAATCATGCTACACTCCGCTTGAATGCTGTTGACATAAGATCTATGGGAGAGAAAATAAAAAGTAAATAACCAATCAGACTGTTGTTACACTGTTGATCGCTGAAGATATGCCGTGGGAAATGATACCTCCCATCTCATACAATTCAACAGGACTTAGGCAAAGCAAATCAAAATTTTATTTGTAATATTTCAAATCTAGTTCAGATCCGAGATGGCTAGCCATATTAATGTGCAAATTTTTGCTTTATAAATATATCATGTCTAATTTATATTAAAGAAGTAAAACCTGAAACCAAACAGCGCAACAGTAAAGCTTCCTTAAGGCATAATGCCAAAGAAAACCAGAAGGCTGCAGTAAACCGCACCAGTGAATGCATTTTGGGAATACCTTGTACAGGCGAGTCAGAACCTCTGCACTGTATTATCGAAGGGGCTTTAAGCATTATACTGCAAAGCCTGTGTAACAAAAAATGGATGAAGCATATAAAACCATTTACTGTCGTTTAAAATTCTCCATATAAAAATTAGGTTTTAAGAAATCAGGTTGACATTATATGTTAGTACTGGAGAGTAAAATGCATGACATGGCGCATTATCCTCACAATTATCCCCAAAACAAGTAATGCATATCCATAAAATCAGAGCAAATAAATTGAAACGCATTATGCTTGGGAAATGCACTGGTAAGGTACATGGAGCATTACTAACACCGGAGTCAATGATGGCACTCTCTTGAAGATATTGCAGTGTTTTGAAACGCTAAATTAAATTTTATTTAACAATCTACTGGCCATTTCTCCCATTCTAATATTACCAAAGGGCACAGCTACCATTGTTTGGCTGTAGTAGTTCATTAATTTTCTATAGCTTAAAACGGCCTATGTTGGGCTGATGCCTAGCTTCCCCAGGAAAATTGTAGGCTCCCGTGCTGATGACAAGAGGATGCTGACAGAGGAAATCTGCCAAAAAAGTTTTACATTACAAAATATTTTCTAAAATGGTCAGTTTCATCCTTTCTCAAAAAAAAACCAAAACCAAAAACAAAAACATTGATTCTAAGCTTTGTTTCAATTTTTTTATTAATTTACACTAAGAAAAGCCATGCAGACTTTGAAAAGTCAAATTCAAAACAAAGTATTTAAAATTTATAACAATGAAACTCTGATTTAATACACATTTTCATTTCAGAAAAATTACAGAAATGTGACAAGTTGAGTCTTCTGCCATTTTAGTTTTTGTTGCTTTTTCACATTAAATACAAGTTATAAAGGAAAACAAAGGCACACTTCTAAAAATAATGTCAACAATGACCTATGAATCTAATTTCAATGAGCTTTAATTGCAGATGTTTGAATAGAGTACAAATCTACTCTGAAGATCATCTGACATACCCACAAGGAATGGCTTGGCACACACTTATTAAGTATGGATTTAATATCTATTGTTCACTCAAACCTATGAGCGAATTTACTACCATTCAGAGGACTCATTCTGAAAACACTCCTGGTTTACGTAATTTCAATAGGGATATGTTTTGCTTTTTGCACAAACAACACTGTACCCGTTGTAAAGCTACAAACTTGATTACGGATCTCAAAATGCTGGTCTTTTCCTTTGTTATATGTACACCTGCCCTTACAATGGTACGCAGGCACACACAGATGAATATCTCTCTGTTGCATGGTATAAATTAGATGAAGCTGAAATGCCTTCCCCAACCCCACGCTCCAAACTCAGGTGAGCATTTGACTCTCCCACCAATATGCTACCAACAGAGGACAGAAGATAGAGAGCCCTACCTCTGAATTTAAACATCTCCAGAGCAGTGGAAACCCTAAATATCAAAAAGAGGTTAACCCAGAAAACCCCATACTTCTTCACCGAGATTCAGACCACGCTCAGGCTGACTACAAAGCTCCCAATGATTTTAAGAGAACGAGAATTTCATCTTACGATTTTATTAGGAAACTAAAACTTCCTGGCACAACCCCACAACATGCACCTATCTGTGGGAACTCCCTTGTTATGACTTCCATTCCCCTGCGGCAAGTGACTCTGCAAACCAGCCAAATCTCACACAAAGGTTTGCTTCTTCGTCGCTCCTCTGGAATCCCAGGGCGTAGATGAAAGCGAGGACTGGCTGCCTTGGAAGGCATCCAGGCACAGAGCAATAAAAAAAGCAGGTAGCGAGACTCCTACCAGCAGAAAAAAATTCCCTTTTCTATGGCGAGCGGGAAAAGGGAAGGGGATGCTTGTTTTAGACCACATGGCTCAGTGACGGGAAGGCAGACGAGAATATGTGGGACGATGCTGGAGAGGTGAGGGTGAAACGCCAAAGAGAATTACTTACGGTGAGGAAAAGTCGGGTCTCAGGGTTAAGGAACTTGTCGTGGGATATGCGAGTTCAGTACCAGCACCCAACATGACCTTGATGCGTGCCTTAACCCCGGTCCACAAAACAACCTTTCTGTGCTCCAAGAATTTATTGGAAAGATAATTTACCCTAAGGAACACAGCCGCTGCACACATGAAGTCTTACAGAGTTATCTAGACAGTTTATGGTCAACTACTTACATAGAACATACTCTTGAATTAACCCTTTAGATGCCCTCCTGAGCGATTCTTCTCATTTACTGGTGCCTTTTCCAATGGTGCACAAAAACTTAAAGGCAGCTCGATTTGTTGCTTTTTCATCACAGATTACTATTGTATCCACGGTGGGGGCATGAACTCCTCCTGCCCTTACACATTCTGACAGGTCATACTAAATAGTTAAGACTGATGACTTCAAAAGCAGCTAATGAGCCAAAGCACCCAACCACAGCTCTCTTAAACCAGCCTGGTTTTCAGCAAGGGACTTTCTGAAAATCAGACCCTATTAAATTGTCTCAGACTGGGCCCACACAAAGCTAGCTGCCTAAAACCCTTCTGCAAATTACACCTGACTTCTGTATGCGTCTCCTAAATACAGTGTAAACTAATTATTGTACAGACAATGCAAAATCAGGATAGTTAGAAAGTAGCCTCTTCTTCCAACTTGTAGTAATTAATCCCAAAATCAAACTTCTTCATAATATAGTTGAGAATTTTCAAATGCACTGCGATGTTGGTGACAGGTTTTAACTATTTTCCCACAGAAGCTGATGGTAAAACTCCGGCCAATTAAAACAGTGTTCATCTAACTCAACTTCCAAATGCTCCCGACAATCACACTCATAACTCCTAGGTAAGGCAACAACCCGTTTCAATCTTTTGGAAAATGATCTTTAAAGATAAAACTTATTAAGTCATAAAAACTTGATATTTATCTTGCAATGACAATAAAGACCTATAATAAAGCACCAATGTTCAACCTGAATAAAATCTTACTGTGCTCAGCACGAACTAGTTTGTGACCATACACTTTATAACACACAAAACCCAAGCACTAAAGACTGAAACAGTATGGTACACCCGTACGGTGTCTTAAATGGACACTTAGACCACACTAAAAGAAACCTGTGCATTACTTCAAAACCAGCTCAGCCTCCCACCTGACAATTCCCTTCTGGCTGGGCTAGCAGAATGATCTTTGTTAAGATTCACAAGCCTTATCCCTGCTTCTCAATCTCCCTGTACTACCCACTTTCTAGATGAAAGACAACTTGCAAAGGTTTAGGATCACTTCCTACACGAACTTACATCGTCAGATTTAATATCACAAAAAGATTTGTAAAAATATTAACAGGAAGATTTGTGTTTGGGGTTTCTTCTGGAGTATCCCTCTAAATAAATCCCACGATTGAGTTATAGGCGCCTTCTCAATGTCTCTTCATAATACACGCCAGGACTGGATGAACCAATATTAATAGCTGATCCCCTGCTATGTACTGTGTCCTGTCATCTGTCATCTCCAGGGCCATCGGCACTGCTGGGATCTATAATCAAATCATGGTTCACAACAGATAAATGAGCAAAAATTCTTCTTAATTTAAAATGTCATTAATTCCATTATAATTATATTGACTGTACTAAAGGTCTGCCATTTTTAAATGGTGCACAAACACTTAATTCCCTGTGACAAGCATACATACACCGAAATAAAGATACAGAGATAAGCTGATAGTAGCTCCATGTCAGGGAAGTGAAAATCTCTGAAAGGCATATCTACACAACATTGGTTAAGACTACTCATAAATCCAGCAAGCTTCACAAAGGCTCCAGAAGCGAAGCAGATGACGGGGCATGTCTCACTTCCTTCAAGGAGGAAGCATTTACTGAAACCCTACACTGTCAAAGGTAGCTGCCAAAACAGCAGCAATTAATGCTTTCAGCTGCATATGCCCAGCCTATCCAAAATAATTTTAAGGTTAAGCTTCATCCATCTTAATTTGTTTTTAATTTTGCCAAGGTAACTGCGATTAACTTATCAAGTTTCAGGCTGAACTACTTTAGGGTCAGGGAAGACAGGAGGGGAAGAAAGGTTAATGCCCAGTCATGTGTTTGCCTTGCAAGCGTAAATAAATAACTGCTGGTGATGCAGAACAATACTGCACTTAAAAATAAACAAGAGTCAAATCCCTATAGCTGAAACAACCAAAACGTAAGTTACTTTATCTCTTGGAAAGTAGTTGTCAATACTAACGAATGTCAGACATATCCAAAAGACAGCTGAATTACACACAAAAAAAACCCCTTGCTGTACTCTTTCCTTACAGAAATGCAGCAGAAGCAGTATTTCCAGTTCCCAAAAAGGACAGCTGTAAGCTAGTCTGGGGGCAACCGAGGATGTCTAAACGCAAGCGAAGTTCCCATACCCAAACACTTCAAGTTCTCTGAGCAAACAACAGTCGCTCGCACCCAAAGAAGACAGCAACAGTTTTGCAGGCTCCTTCAAGGGGCACCAGGCCTGCTTTGCTAAATAAACACTCCAGCAACAACAGTATCTAGCAGGTATGCTTTGCTAATTAAAGTAACACTGCTGTTTTGAAATGACTTCATACAATAAAATACTCTTCCGGAAAACTGGCTTGGTTGCGATTTTGTTTGGTTCCTCCCCCCCCAGTACAACTTGGAGATAAAGATCTTGTCACAGCTGTGAAACCCAACGCTAAAGCTACGCTACAGCCCAAGGATAGGCCTCGCCTATTTATACAACAGCGTCCTTACTTCAATGCTTTAAAGTTCTTGCAGTCCATTTCTGTCTTTTTCACACAAATAATATTGCAAAAGTGCAATGTCTTTGTTCACGTACACCAAACAGAGCCTTTCTCCCGGTAACAGCCTGGAAGCTAATAACTATTTTAGAGCAATTCCAGTACAATGAAATGCTGTTATTGGCTGTTTATGTAACAGCAAATTAACCCCCACTGATACCTTTGAGGAATTCATAACCATAGTGCACAAAATATGCTTTGTGAGAGCTTGTTAATATGGTAAGTGCAAGAGCCGTCTCGATTCAGACGAGTGTCTTTCAAAGCAAACGCGCTTAACCTGCAGTTTCAGTCATGGAAGAAATTACTCAATTAATTGCAGACAACAAAAACAACAGGGTTATAACTAATGTACAGTAAATGCTCTGTGGGTGTAATGCAAGATCATTTCCCCGTAGCGTGCTCTCTTGCATCCTAACACATTTCTCTCTCCGCTGCTGTAAAACGGTTTAAGAATGTTAAATTTACTCAGATTATTTTTCCCCACACACATTTGTTTTCTGGCAATGAATATTATTATTAACCCAGGTAGGGTTTGTCCTCTTAAGAAACATGTTTACATTATAGTATTTTACAGCATAGTATTTTTCGTACTTTCTTCTAGACCATACGTCATCTTTTCCAAAGTTAAAACTAAACATCAGAACTGGTAAAGTTTTTGCCTACACTAATGATACCCTTGCAGCGACAAAAGAAGAGACCACAGTTGACAGGACTCAGTAAATTCTCACCTGCCTCTAGGAATTCAAGCAGGCAAAGAGCAGCAAAGAGCTCAAAAGCACAGTAAGATCCCATCAGCGGCAACTGACACTAAGGAAGAGAGGGAGCAAAACACTAACAATTAAACGTAACGGAATGAAAACTTACCAAAGCAGACGCTAGTGTCTTCTTCTGTCATTCCCTCCATTCATGTTAAAGACATCTGTCAGTGACTTGATCTAGGCTGCCCTACTAGATACCAGCACGGGCTAATATTTAGACGTGCTGCTTACAGATTTTCAGGTTGCATTTACATGCACAGCTTACGATCAAAACGATAGAAACTAACCGCGATAACAAAATATGCAGGCGAAAATTAAAAGAATCCCGTTCTAGCACGTGACAGCCAGCTCTGGGCAGACGTAGCAATAAGACATAAACACGCCTCCCCTCCCCGCTGCACCAGCCCCGCACCCCAAACCAACCTCCCCCCAAGCCGGGCGATCTCCTCCCCGGCGCAGCCCCCGTGCGAACACCCCTAATCCTCTTACCCGCAGAGCCTCCCCCCACACACCCCCCACCGCACAGCTTTATTTTATTGAGAACGACGCCTGAACACTCGGGGGCCGCGGGCTCGCTGCCGTGGCCCCGCGGGTCACCCCCCGCTACACCTGGCCGCCCCCCTGCCCCACCGCGTCACGCGCAGCGGAGTGCCGGCTCCACACGTCATCGCTCCCCCCCCCGCCCCGGCTCACGGATCCCAGGAACCCTCCCCCGCCATCTCGCCATGGCAACGGCCGCGGGGGGAAGACGGGCCGCCTCTTACGCAAGAGGAGCGCGCCGGGCCCTGCCAAAAGGCCGGCGGCCTCCGCGCCTCCCCGCGCACCGCTCCGCGCTCCCCACCGCGCCCGCTCCGCACCGCCCCGGCGGTCCCGCAGCGCGGCCCTTGCCCCGCCTGGCCCTGAGGGGAGTCTGAAGGGAGCCTGCGGGTCAGGGTTCTTTAGTTTTTGTTTGGTTGGGGTTTTCTTTTTTTTTTTCTTTTTTTTTTCCCCCTTATTTTTCCCTTTTTCCCCCTCTCCTTTTTTGCATTCCCCACAGCCGACCAACAGCCGGCTGGGTGCAGATTTAACCCGCTCCAATTCCATCTCCCACCATGGAAAACCGAATAGCTACGGCAAAGCCTCTTCAGCAACACACAGTTCCCACCTCCTCCTTCCCATTAACGGGTGCAGCAGAAAATTGTTGTGCGTTTTAACTTCTTCTTCTTCAAAAAAAATGCCCCCTCCCTGGCAGTGTTCAAGGCCAGGTTGGATGGGGCTTTGAGCACCCTGCTCTAGTGGAAGGTGTCCCTGCCCATGGCAGGGGGGTTGGAACTAGATGATCTATGAGGTCCCTTCCAACCCAAACCATTCTGTGATTCTATGAAATTAATAACCCCGGGAAGGCAGAGAGCTGGCAGATGAAAGGCAAGGTGTGGACTTTGATCGTGCAATCGGATCCGTGTGGGCAGGAACCCAGCCCATGTGGAGCTCCGCTGAAGGTCAGCCTAGGCTGATCCAATTGCAGCAAGCGAGCCGTAGAAAGCAAGCCAAACGCAGGTGGAAAAATCTATACACCCAGGTATCTGCCAAGAGATGAAAGAAAAGTTTGCCTCTGGTGCTGGGATTTATGAGAAAGGTAAATGAAGCCATAATATAACACTTGCCAAGATACTTAAGTCTTCCTTCAGGAAAACTCTTAAGCATGTGCTTAAACCCATTACTATTCAGGGCAGCCCATAAGCGTTTGCTGAAGGTTAAGCATAACGTTCTTACACGGGAGCCCTTAAGTACTATGCTGATTAAGTTTTTTTTTCGTCTAAATCTGAGCCATTGTGAGCCAACAAAATGAATTGCCCTCATTATATTTTAATATCGCCTCTGTCTTCTTTCAAATTAAACCAGAGAATGCAAACAGAAAATAAGCCTTATTTTACATTAAAGATGATAAAACCCAACTTTACATTGTCGTGTTTTTGGTTTTTTTCTTTAAGATCAACAGGCTGCACCACACCATGCATCCCTATGAATGAGCACCTTTCATGAGGAAGAAAGCAAGCACATGGAAAAATGATTGCTCTGCTACTCCTAAAACTCTGGAACTCCCTTGATGTGCTGTTACAAGCCAGAAAGGATCACATACATACATATGCTTTATCCACTTATCTCTTTTGAAGCAAACCTTAAAACGCTGTAGATGGTGAACATATTTCAGCTATTAAAGGTCATGGGTAAGACAGCTATTTATCAGTTCACGTAAGGTCACTGTTACATCCGCAGGCAGAGGGCTTTGCCTATTGCACAAATGACACCGCCTGCCCTTAATGCCCCGAGAAACTTTTGACAAGCTAAGCATACATAACAAGCTACAAGCCTTACAGTTCAGTAATGTTCAACAGGGAGGCACCATGCCTGCAACTGCTTCAGTTCCTGTTTCCCAGCATACCCCTCCACTCAGAGCTCTGCGCTGGTGATTTCTTACAGAGAACTTGTATCCCCTTTTGGAGGAAGAAACCGTGCTAACTGGTGAATCAGCGGTTGTGGCTTGTTCCAAAAACCTTTCTCCCTGCTGTCATTTAGGAATATTCTGCCCCATGTACTAAACTATTGGCTCATTTACCTTCTTTATACATGCAGGAAAATGGACATTGGAAAATGGTTTGTGCCAGTTTTAGACTTAATCAAGGTCTTGGTTGAGTACTATAACACACAGTTTTGAAGGAAAACATTTTTATGTAACTCTTCTGTTTCCCTTTCTGGGAGACAGCCTTGGTAGGAGAGCTTGTGAGAGGCAGTCCAATCTCCTATTGCAGGTCTTGAGACAGATGGCAAAGTATCAGGGCAGAAGGTTACGTTAAGGTCAAGGTGTTTCCCATTCTTATTTGCCACATACAAATGCTACAGGCAGGCACGAACATCTTTCCTATATTCACCTCCAAGAAACTTTACCTCTTCTCCTCATTTGCAGTAATTTGCCCTAAATCCTGAGCTAAAGGCATCATCATCTTGCTGGAAACACTGCTGTTATAAATAGGTAAGGACAAAGAAATAAAGAAGAATCTCAGATGTCTGTCCCTAAATGACCAAGTTACCTTTCAGGAAATAAAGGTCTCACCATGCCCCTATACCTTGGCATGGGAGCTGGACAAAAGAGATGAAGTTTGAAACCCCAATGCCACCACTGTCCTGATGTGACCCACTCAGCTCTTCAAACAGGAAAACAAACCCAAGCAGGAGGTTAATGATCTTCTTTCATTTTAAAAAAAAAAAAAATCGTTCATAAAAACAATTAAGAGAAGACCAGGATCACACTGCAAAAAAATTAAAGTGCATTCAGCTGTCCATGGATAGTATAATTACCTGTGAACTTTATAAAGTGTCTCCTGGGGTGAATGCTACAGGACTTCTGTTTAATCACAAGAACAATGCTGCAAAAAGGGGGAGAAATTAGATGTTCGAAGTCTTTCCCACTATTGTCACAGCTTAAATACCTACGGGCACTAATTCAACACAAGTAACACGAAGAAATGACTAAGTAAATAACTACAATCATCACCGCTGTGCAGAGAAGCTTGAAACCAAAGAAAAAGAAAGATCAGTAGGAATGATCCTAACTCTAAATTCATAAAACAAAGCTAGAAGAAAATGTCTCCTTGTGTGAGATCACAGCAGGGCCCAAATGGCTTCAAGACAAAGCGTACATGAACTGCTCTTTCCTGTGAAGGCTCAAAATTGGATGTTCAAGTCAACTACCGGTGAGTTTTTCCACAGAAGCGGGACCTTCGAGATTGTTTCTGCTGCCACCTGATTCACAACAACGACCTGGCAGCATGTGATTACCACGTGAGCTTCTTCTCTCTCCTCCCTTCAAAAAGGGGCGCAAAATGAAGGATTTTCAATTGAATGAATTTCAATGAATGTTTTCAATCATTAGTGACTGGACATCACAGCACCTGTATTTCTCTACGCTTCCTTCTTGCAGGAGTATTTTAACAGTCTATTAAAAAATTAACTCGTAATGAAACAAAAACAGATTACAAACCGACGATCTCCATTTTCTAAAGTTGAAATCCCAATCTCTTCCACTGGAGTGAAAGTCCAAGTGACGAAATAAACCTTGAACTGTGTCCTAGTGTTGCTCTACTAATAATTTTTGGAAACGAAAGAGCACCTCGACCCAGACACTGCAATTTAGCAACTTCATCTGTACTCATGTCCTGATGCCAGATGTCAAAAAGAGGGTGCAGAAAGCCTTCTGCCAGCCACTACCCAAACGAGAGCATTCCCCCGATCGATGTCACTGACCGGAATCGAGCTTGCAATCGTAAGGGATGCCAGTGCAGTTACTGTCATACCACCCTGACCTGACTCTGGGCAAGCAGCTGCGCCCCCAACCCAGTGGTCTCCAAAAGTGGGAACTGAAACTCGCTGGCAGAGGGAAGGGGGGTCATATGGGCTACAGTCTTCTCACCTCCCAAATTCACCAAAGGAAAAATGGGTACATTGTGCGTGCGTATTGGTTCTATCTCTAATCTCAGCCACTTCAACTGTTCCTGAATGCTAAACTCTGTTTCAACTGAAAAAAACAAGGAAAATAAAATTTGTGTATTCCTGTTGTGTAATACACAGCTGTCACAAGAGACAACACTGCAGATACAAAGAGAACTATTTAACTAAGTATTTTTTTACAGTTTTATCTAAGGTAATCCCAAATAATGAACAGGGGGAGAAGAGTTCACTATGCTATCTAGTGTTCACCCTAAGTCAGATTGCAAGATATGTTACAAAAAGATAGCACTTCTTTGGAACCACTTTAAATATAATTGAATAAAAATTCCTACCTAGGTTTGAAATAATCTTAAATAGTCTTTCCAATGGTTTTGTCCTGTTACCCTATGATTTAAACTGGGTATGATGCAATTTTGAATCATATTCAAAGAAGGTATCTCAACCAATTTAAACTATATTTAGACCGCAGTATTTTTACTACTAAAGGAACCTAGGAGAGGAACAACATGCTCGGAATATGTGTCGCAGTGACTGAAAGAAGTCTACGGCAGGAATAGCAAACACTTATTTTCTTTTCCGAGATGCTGTCAATCTGTCGAAGCAAAGTGTCAGTGAAGGAGATTGTTTCTAAGAGGTACCTCACACTGGCCCATCTTCTCCAAAACAAAGATGATTAAAATATCTCCTTGTCGCATAACCTTGTCTGTTTGCCTATTATTATCATCTGCTATCTCTGTATCGGGGGGAAAAAACCTCTTTGTCAAAGCTAGTAAGCATGTTACAGTGTTACATAAAAAACAATTTCATTTGCCTCAGTCTAAAAACCTCCACCTAATGAAATTCAAATTCTAACATGTGTCAATTGTTATTTACATTCAAATAATCAGCTGCGTGACTCAACACGATCCCTGAGATACAGACTTCTAAGCAAGGCTGGCTGTCACACAGCGTATTCTGCAGAGACAATCAGAACCACAAGTATTTATGACACAACTTTCCAGTTACTTCATGGAAGATGACAACAGAACGGCTGCTCACCCTACGCTAATGCTGGTTCTCCAGGATGGGTTCCTATGCTGCTTCCTCCTCAGGTGATCCAAATCAAGGTTCTTTCCTACAAGTGTCCTGCCTGCCCAGACCACACAGAGATGTCTTCCACGTGAAGGTGAAGAAGGGAGGAGCCTCTGGGGCTGTGTTTAGGCTCCCTCTGAGCACAAAGTTAAAGGAAACCGATATGCCAAAAAGTAATGGCATGACTCATAGGATTCAGTACAAGTTCTTGGTGTATCACTGTCATGGGTCCAACTGTGGGCAACCAGCAAACAGTACCTCTTCCCACTGTCACCAGGCTGAGGTTTCAACTGCATCATCCAGCGGCAGCTGTACACACTGCTCTCCTAACTAGGATCCGCCCAGGGCCCTGAGGTCAGGCACCTAATATGTGATCAAGAGTGGCCTGTTACTCCACATCACCCCTGTCTGACTGACAGCATCAGCACACAGCTAAGGCAGGCACGTCTCTCTTGAGCTCTGGTGGAATAAGCCTTGAGGCTCAGCTGGAAGAAGATAGTCCAGTAGGCTGTCAACATGAGAGGATGCCTCTAATAACCAACAACAGTATTGCATGACATGAGACAACGCAGCCCACGAAGGGCCGGAGACGGCTGCGGTTGCACGGCCTGGGTGGTTCCCTCATGCTGAACTGGGTTCAGGAGAGGTGACCATCACCATTACTGATGTTCTCGGACCAGCTTCTCAACAGGTCACAGCACCGCCACAGGGCTGCCAGCAATGGCACCAGAGTTTTCAGCCACAGATGAGAACACCACTGGTCTTCTATCCAAAAAAAACAAGATGTGAAATGGTTTAGGAAATGTTGTGATAGAAATTAAGATGGGGACTTCAAAAAAGCAGCCAAACAGTTTCTGACTAGTGGATATGGATGTAAAAGCTTTCTGAGAAACTTCACTATCAAATAGCTAAGACAGAACCAAGTATCAGCACTCAAGAAGGACTGAAACTACTGCGAGATGGGAGAGAAATGCCAAAGCCTTGAAGCCCTCTGCTGATTATTTGGGGGTGTGTGTGTGTGTGTGTGTGTGTCAAACAAGGACAGGGATACTTACATTTTCAACTAGATAGTTTAAAATCCTATTTCCTTTCCATATGTAAATATTCATGTTAACATATATTGTGCTAAGAAGACTCATAAGACATTTATATATAAAATACAGACTTAAAAGGAGAATTTATCCCTCTGCATAATGTTTTCTTGTAGATATAGGGCTCTACTTCGAAAGGGACTGCTACACAAAGGAATCACTGTTAACTTCCAACTGCTGCATCAGAAGTATTTAGTGTGCCAATCCAAAAAAGTTCACAATTCAGCCACGATCGGGAGCTCATGTTGGGTTCTTTTGCAAACAATTCGGGAAAAGTCGGTGGCTGTGTAACTCGCCGGGTTGACCCCAACACGCACCTTTATCGCCCCCTGCTCCACCCGTGGCTCAAACCCCACCATACCTTTATTAAAACCGACAGATACAGATCCCACCTTCCTAAGACCAAAGACTTGATTTCCCCTCCCATCCACTGGTCCTTTCAGAGTGGTCTCCTCTGAGCTCTCCGGGAGCATGTCAGCTCTTTGCTCCTGCTCTTTTTACCCCTCCTTAAATTTCAACAGAGGGACTTCAGCAAAAGCTATCTATTTTAAACTGCTTGTGGAGAGACATGGATTTACATTTCCAGAGCGATAAAAAGGTAGGACAGAATTTTCTCTGTCAGTAGCAGACAGGCAGAGCTCCTTTTTGACTAATTATTTTAATGCTGCTGTGGTTTTGTTGTAGTATTAATCACGCAGTAGGGCACCCACAGCTTTGTATAAGCATCTTTTTGAATTATTTAAAACAAAATAAAAAGGAAACAGCAGTTACTCAGCATTTCTGCAAACTGTGCAGCTCAAATTTTAGCACCGATCACAGAACATGGTAAATAACAAATAATGTAGCCACCCACTTGCAGGCCTGGAAAGACAAAGCACAGGTCAATTCTACAGTCCTTGTCTGTCCTTTCATAGCAGGGCACATGCTCAAGAATAGAAGCATTGCAGGGTTACCACAGGTACTACTTTGTGGATTCAGCTGGTTAGTTTCTTTTTAAAAAACAAAAACAGAACAACCCAAAACCCCTAACCCCAACCATAGCATAAGTGGAAAAAATATCACAGAATGGTTGGGGTTGGAAGGGACCTCTGGAGATCATCTAGTTCAAAGCAGGTTCCCCTAGAGCATGTTGCACAGAGTCACGTCCAGGCGGGTTTTGAATATCTCCAGAGAAGGAGACTCCACAACCTCCCTGGGCAGCCTGTTCCAGTGCTCTGTCACCCTCAAAGTAAAGAACTTTTTCCTCATATTGAGATGGAACTTCCCATGTTTCAGTTGGTGCCTATCGCTCCTTGTCCCGTCGCTGGGCGCCACTGAGAAGAGTCTGGCCCCATCCATTAATTTAATATGTTAAATTAAACAACATAGTTCTATTCAATTTTTGAAGTTTCGGTTTGAAATAGCCCAATGTAAAAGACCACAGGAGAAATAAAGCTCACAGACTCCAGTATGATTTCAACCCAGTCCTGGGCCAATTCAGTCACAGTTGGGTCAGATATTATAAACTAATACAGCCAATATTTGATGACACGGTTTTCCAGCCAATGTGGAGCACCCTGCCCTCCTGCTCCTGAATCCACCCCAGCCACCGGTCCCTGCACAGCTCCGTTAAACCCTCCCCTTCCCCGCTGACGATGGAAGCAGCGCGGGTAACAGGTTTTAAGAGAGTTCCCTTAAGGCTAATGAGGAAACGTTGACATGAACCAGGGTGCAGTCATCGCTGTGTGACTCCGAAAGCAAGCATTTAGGAACGGATTCATAAACAAGGGGATTGCGGCTGTTAGTAGGGGCTTAAGGCCCATAATCGGGATCAGACAACACAACACGACCGGCCGCAGTGGTTACCACACTTCTTTTTCCAGCAACATCTGCTGACTCAGGAGTACAAACTGCTGACATCCCTCCCGGGAGTGCTCACGCACACAGCAAATGCCTTTACACGCACACAAAATCAACAATGTGAGCGTGGAAAGGAGTTTGAAGCAACAAGTATATGTCAAAGAACTTTTTAAAAAAAAAGTTCATGCTTTAACCACCTCTCTTTTTCTCAAATACTCTCAGTAAGTGCTACGCTGAATAAAAGCAGCTGAACAAACAAACTTGGGATTACTGGAAAAAATACAGTGGTGAATTTTTGCAGGATTTTAGCCCACTACAAAGACCCACAGTTTTTTGTTCAATCTGGAAGACAAATTGTTTCAATGAGCGAGGATTTCCCCTCTTTTCAGAAAGGAAAAACTCGCTGTGCATGTGTGGCACATCCTAAATAACCAACAGCATCACGGGAGTTGCTCTGCATAGGTACCCACCCCGCACGCTGTGCAAGTAACCCGGCCATTCGAAATGTGGGATAAAAAGACTATGGAAAATTTTAAAGTATCACTTCTTGAAACTTACAAAATTACTATTGTTACAAGAAAATACATACAAACAAAACCAACTGGAAACGCTTTATTCAAAAATCACTTGAAGTGAAATTTTTTGCGCAAAGGTCACACAGAAATGCAACTTGGGCTGCAAAGTGACAGATTTCAGGCAGGCACCAATGAAAGCAAGTGTTCACATTAATAATAATTCTGCCTTGTATATACAAGAAAAACAGATTCCTTTGGCTATCTCCTAGCCTC
Organism: Nyctibius grandis; assembly: GCF_013368605.1. Lineage (NCBI taxonomy): Eukaryota > Metazoa > Chordata > Aves > Nyctibiiformes > Nyctibiidae > Nyctibius > Nyctibius grandis. The sequence goes on from NC_090660.1 coordinate 12,204,225, forward strand.
ATTCAGGTTATAACCTTGACACCCAAAATAAACTTCAGCACATTTATTGCCAAAATCCTTTTGGCATCAGATTTAGTAACTGTGGAAAAAACATTCCAAATTTTATCTTCCCCCCCCCCCCCCACCCCGAGAAATATTTTTACAGTTTCTTTAGTCTAGCAGCTTTCCTCTAAGTACCCCTTCTTCTATTTCATTATCCCATGCCAGCCTCACAACCAACTTTCCATCTTTTATCGAGCGCCCAACTTGCGCTCTCCCAGCTAAGCAGGAGTTCCGTGGAAGAGAGCTAGAGGTTACAGCGTACAACAAGCATCCATATTATTGAACTCCTGCAAAAAAGCAAACATTGTGCTGGAACAGACAGACAGCAATGGAGGTCCGTGAGGAAAGCCTTCTGCTGTAGTCACCATCACTGGGATGTCAACAGGAGCATTTTGGTCAAGGTTCGTTGCTGCACTCCATGAAACGTGGACAAGTTGGAAGATATTCAGAGAAGAGTAGAAAAAGGATGGATTATGTATCTAATCTAAACAAAAGGAAATTGAAGGGAGACAAGGTAACAGTCTTCAATTGTTCAGAAGGATGATGCAAGGAGGAAAGGAACTTATTTTCCTTACCCATGGCAAACAGAGTGACTAACTAAATTACAGCACGAAAACCTTTACCAGGACAGTGAGAAAAGCTTTCTGACAGAAAGAAAAGCACTTGAATAGAATATACATATGATACAATATATATCATATATACTTATATTTTTTTAGTAGGATGAAGAATATATATCTATATATGAAGATGCTACTTGCTGTCATAAATGACCAAGGCTTTGCCAACCCTGTCTTGGGGTAAGTGGGTTAGACCATTTCTTGGGGACCCAGTTCAGCCCTGTGATTCTACATGCAGGCAAACCACCTCACCCTCTTCCCAGCACCCAGTGCCCACTGAGGCCTATGAGAGGAGCAGTCCCTTTATTTTCTAATACGGAAAGAACAGAGGCTTCAGTCTTGCTGTCCCTGGTAATCCCTGGGCAAAGGTCAGTCACAGCCTGCCCTCAACAGCAAGTCCAAGGCAGAACGATAAATGATGACATAGCCATGTGGAGTACTGCAAGTCACCTGAACTACACAAAAAAACCCGAAGTCCATGCAATCAGCTACAGAGAAAATAAAAGCAGGGGTTTGCAGTTAGATGCTAAGAGGTATACAAATAGGGAAGGGTAAAAATCTGCTGGAACACCACCTTTCACTTCTATATACTGTACCAGCACATGATGTATGTTATTTCAGGACATCAGCTTCCCTGCACCCTGCTTCTAAATAAAGTACATGGCTTTTCCCTCTCCTCTGTGTATTTTGTCTACACAGATTACTAATAGTTTGGGGTAAAAACGATTTTTCTAATTTACACCGTCCCTTGAAAACAGGGATCGATCTCAGTTGATTATAAGCATTGACCACCCATCAGCTGTCCAAACAAATAAGTTGCATCTCCCACCTCACTGTGATGTAGCTGCAGCTACAAGTTTGGGTTCAATCTAAAGAAGTGATTTTTTAACCTGTTCTCCCACAACTTTAAGTTTTCAGGGTGCTTTTTTCATCTGTCCTTTTCCCCTTTCTTCTTCTCCTCTCTCTTTCCTCCTTCCAGCCTTTTCTGTTCTCCACTACCTGCTCTTCTCCACTGATGCTCCTAATTTCTCCATATCATACCACAGGGTGGAAGGCAATGGAAGGCAGTGGAAGAAAAGCAGTGGGACAAGCACACTGAGCTCCAGTAAAATGCGGACACTCCTGGTACACTCCTCCTCCAAACATTTAAAAGCAAAGGTCTCCAAGCTTTGCTGATCTATCAGCAGTAACAGTACAGACTGATACTGAAACACCAAGGGCAACATCAGATTTTGCTCTCATATCAAGGCTGACTAAATCAAGAAATATTTCTCATACAGAGGGTGGAAAAGAGAAGAAAGCCTGAAGGACTGACTGAAGATGCAGAGAGGTACACAATTTGGGCTAGTCTTGTGGGTAACACAGAAGCACGTATGGAAATGTTACAGTTACAGTCACCCTATAAGCAAGGATGTAAAAATTACTGTGATTTTTATCCCAATCCTTGGGCCGGACCAAAAAAAACAGGGGGTAAATGAAAACACTTAACAAAACTCTTGAAGAACAAAGGCATTGCAATAATGTCTTAAAAACGAGGGGACAGAAACTACTGTGCCTCTATGGGACAAAGCACAGGGCAGAGAACAACACAGGTGGCTTCAAAAACGTTCCATGTTCTCCTGCCTCTGGACAATGGTTGGGGTTGGAGGGGCCGTGGACCGATCTTGGTGCCTGCAGCCTGCCTGGATTATGCTGGCCATTGCGCATGAACCCTTGTGTCCTGAAGGCTGGACCCCCCTGACACACTCCTCCTGACTTCCACTGCACGGCTTACAAGAGTAGTCCAGGGCTGAAGCATGTTCTCCAAGCCAGGGAGATGTCAATGATGCCGTTAAACCTGTTCTAGATTTTTTTGTGAAAATTGACAGGACTGCAGTCCTGGTGACAATGTCTGCCACCATACATACATGTTCCTTTGGCTTTTCCTTTTACTGCCAACACGGAAAGCAGCCGTGTTTCCAGAACTGAAGCTCTCTAGGGAAGTAATTCAGGCAGAGCAGAACACCTCGGTAACTACATTACTAACGTACTAGCAAAGCCTTGTCCACTGCATATGTGTAACTAAGTTTCAGCAACTTGTTTTGGAGTCACGTCTCATGCAAAGCAACTGTTGAGTTTAACTACAGCAGCTTTTGACAAACAATTTATTGGAACCATTACTGGGCAGACACTTAGTTTTCTGTTGTACAGTCAGGACCAAGGGTGCCGTAACTGAAAAGTTTATTTTCTTTTGTTGTTCCATGCATTAGGATTGTTGTAATACTGGGCTTTGTTTGATGGAAAGTTTCTGTATGTATATATATATCCCACACACGCACATATGCTGCAAACCCCAAGGGAAATAAACAGAAAGTTAAGTCGTGGTCATACTTTTATTTATCCTGGTCACAGCAATCCTCCTTTTCTCTGAAGTAGCCAAAACCTTATGCAAGTGCATGGCAGACACAGCCTTTGGCTTCACGAGGCAGGGTAACAGCAGCTGGACTGAGTGAGGCTCGTATGGGCTAGCCACATGGGATGTCATGCTGCACTCATTTGGAAAGCACCTAGCAGCCGTGCCCCAACTCATTTTGAAATGAGAAAGGTCACTTCTTCCTGGTTTATATAAAGGTTATTAGAAAACCACAGAAAGTTCCCACCGCAGTAACTAACAAATGTTCTTAGGGGAATAAAAAAAAATAAAAATATATATTTAGATACACATGCATGTACAAAGCTGTTTTCTTAAACACAAAACAGAGAACTTCATGGCCTGAGCTCTGGCAGAAGGGGGGGGACACTCTGCAACAGCTGCTTTACCAAAACCAGGTAGCTAATACAGAAATTACCTCCTGTTTCCTAAATACAAAGTGCACTAGTATCAACAAACTATCGAGAAACTAATGACCAAAATTAAGGAAAAAAACAAAACAAAGGTGCAGTTCAGATCAGAAGTGCCGCCCATCTAACAATTTCCACTGATCTTACCAGAACTAAGTGTACTTATATAGGTATCTAAAAGTTAATTTGAAAAAACAGACTTTAAATTCTGTTTTTGAAGACGCGAGCCAGTGCGCTTGGTTACACAACAGGCTACAACTGAGTTTCTTCTACTCGGAGCATTAGGCGGTTATAAAAGGTGTTAGTAAGTCCTTAATTACATCATAAACCTTGGCAGTGTTTGATAATTTCTTAAGGGATTTGGTAGAGGAAGCAAAAGGTTACAGAAATCTCAGTTTTTCTTCTCAGGTTCCTTACCCTCACAGCAGTGCAATCATGGGGAGAAAGCAAATGTGAAAGTACCAGATGAAAGAAGGCAAGTAAATACATTTCAAGTTCCTTTTTAATTTTTTAAAAAAATCTAATAGTTTAAGTCAACTTCAGGGAGCTCAGTCTCAAGACTGAGCACTCAAGGTTAAGAACACTACTAAGCATTAATGTTTTGTAATCAAACCTCTAATTTTGTGCTGTGCTCAAGCTAGCAGTTACTAGCTGAATTAGCTCCCAAACGCAGTGCTACCCGAGTTGGGGAGCAAGGGCTGCATGCACCTGCGAAAAACGAGGGGAAATTTGCTTTACCCCATGCACTCTCCTTCCCAGCCAGGGTCTGCTCCCCACCTGCCCCCAGTAACACCCATCTGCGGGGGGTGATTCCCTAGATGTAAGGCAGGGTTCTTCTCCCAATGCTGCAGTCCTTCACTGAGCTGCTCAAGCATCGTGTCCCGTCGCTTGCTCACAATGCACGTCGTAGAGGGCTTGAAAATTTGGCACGGCCTCTTTTATTTTAGGAACAACAGAGATGCTGCTGACTACAGAATGAGTAGGGGGGGACACTACTGGCTTTACTTCCTCAGGATGTAACTATGAAGGATTAAACTACTGCTCATGTAATGACAGTAACGAGTTGTTCCTGCCATATAGCAGTGTCCTGCCCTACCAGGGAAAATATAAATATGTCCCAAAGAACCAAGTTCTGCCCCCGGAGTTCCAGTAACTTAAATCCAATGGGAAGCAGCATGCTCAAGAAAAACTCAGAGGGGGATTTTTCCTTTAGCTTTTCTCATATATGAAATATATGCATGTATAGCAGTATTCCTGTTTTAGTAGCTCTGGTATTTGTTTTCCATTAGGCATTATGAAACTTACTTTAGCAAATATGTTTTGTGGGTTGTAATCCATAGCTTGTTAACCACTACATTCATTTAGGAACTATACATATGCTTTTTCAAATGTAGACATAAGGGGAAGTAAAAATCATGCCAGAGAGCATTGGTTAGTTCCCAGGAAAGACAGCATCTAGAATTTGGCAGCCTTCAGACATGAGAAGAATACAGACACCGTCAGACTCAAAATTTTAAGTAGTTTGTGTGGGACGTTTCTTTTGTCTTCTACAGTTACTTGTAGCTTAAACCATCCTTATTTTTAAATACAAAATACATAGCATGGTTTCCTCTACCTGTAGCATTATTGTACTAGAAAACAATGTTTGCAAAACACCTTCCCACAATTCTGAGTGCTTCCAGAAACTTATTTTTACTGGACATTTGATAAAAATACTGTTGTAATTCACTACATAACCACCAAACCTCTTACAGAAGGACAGTACGGTTGGTAAACAGAAAATAATAAATGAATTATCATTGGGTTTCCAATACAGTAGAAAAGTGGAAAGTGGTCACACCAAATCACCACAAGACTCCAAGAACTGATCTCTACCACCCGACAGAAAGCGGGGCAGAGATCCCTGAGGTCATGCCCTGAGGCCATGAGCCTTCTGCGCTTCGTGAACCCCGGCTCCCCGCTCGGCCAGGTACCGGCTTCCCGACGGGGCACCCCGGCTGAGGCGCAGGCCCAGCTGTGGGCAGGGGAGCCCCGTCCACCCCCCAGCACCGGCGTCCTCGGGTGACGGCTGCCACCATGTAGCGAGGAATCTGTTTCTCGCATTCATGTACGGTACATTGGAAAATACAAAGCTATCATGCTAGCGATGAGGCTTCCTAATTGCGAAAAACACACTTGCTCCAAGGTAGCCGACCGGCTTATTGGTTTACTTTTTGGTTTTGTTTATGCACAAGCAGACCCACGTTGCAGAACGTCATGGGGCTGGGGAGCCAAGCACCGGACCCAGGCCAGCAGCGCAACCTCCCCTCAACGGCAACTTTTTGTACACTGCTTTTCCTCAAAACTGCTCCACCTCTCGCCGTGCGGAAGGGGTGGCCGTCACTCGGTGGCCGTCACTCAGTGGCCAGCCATGCTCTGTCCTCTCGTTGTTGCTCAGGGAACGGCCCCGTGCCCCCTTTGGCTCGTTTTTCAGTCCAGTTGATATGAGACAACATTTAAAGACAAGTCTGGGTGCTGGAACGTAACACTGTTGAGGGTACATGTTTAGTAGCCATCACCAAAGACAACTTTATTCTCTGATAATGCATCTACCTCTCAATACCTGAATTCTGTAAGCAATGAACTCTAAATTGTAACAGGACTTCCGCACACATGGTTGGGCCCAAAGTACTCACTATGTTGCAATTGCAACAGATATCTGTAGAAAGAACATATTCTTATCACCATTTAATAAGAAAAAGATATTTGTATTGACATTACATAAGAACTCTTCGGGGAAAAAAAAAGCCTTAAAATATGTTCGATTTTTTAAAATCAAAATTAAGAGTTCATTCTGCAGACTGTGGTTGCATTGTAAAAGGGAAATAAAACCATTCAGTGTGCTTCCTCGAGGTTTAAGAAAGTAATTAAATACTGTACAGTTTATAATATTTAATTTGCCTCAGCTTCCAGAAAATAATTAGACACATGGGGGACATAGTCAAAATTTTTAAGTATTCTACCTGAAAACGATTTAAAGGAAATATTAACTGATATATATGTTGCTGAATCCCTCTGCCAATACTTGCTGATTATCCCAGCAGTTTTCCCTCCTATTGCTGTATGAAAGAAACAGCCAACTAATTCATTAACCAGGAGGTGTTGATTACATACATACTGTTATCAAAAGCACAAACTATACTTTTTTTCTTTCTCTCAGTTGCAGTAATTTTAGGGGCTTGCAAAGCAAGCAGACTGAAAATATTCAGCCTGAAATACAATACTTAAATAATACTTGGGTAATGCCTCCTTAGGAACCCAAATAAGACACACAGAAATTTGCTACACTCAAAGCCTAGCTATGCACAGCTAGTAGCTATTCTTGATTAAGTATTCGGTTTTAAAAATGGGTAAAGCTGAACAGACACAGAGCACTTTTTTTTTTGGTCCTAGAGTATGTCCACTGAGCTGGAGCATTCCCTGAATTTTACATTTATACCTCCTTTAAATTCAAATTAGTTTCCAAATGCAAAAAAGTCTCCATTTTCTTTTTTGCAAACTACAATGGCCTAACTACAGAAGACTTGGATTATACGTATAAGGAATGAATGCTGTCTTCTAAAAAACTGATTCAACTGGGCTTTTTCAATTTTACAGCCAACTGCAAGAAGCCCCCAAACCCATGAAAAATGACCTAGCATTTTTATCAGCACTTCCCACCCATATATATTTATGAATATCAAATTCCATAGTTACAATGGACTCTCAAATTGTTTTCAATAATTCACTGCTGTGATGGCTAGAGCCCCAAAAGTGAGTAACTGTAGAACAGGCTAGTAGCTGAAGACAATTTAGAAATATCACCCCCCAAGGCCAAGTCTGTCATTGATTTAATACGTCAGGTTTGGTCTCTAACTAAAACTAACAGTGCACGTTAATGTCGTACATAATCACAATAAAGTGTTATAGCTCTAGAAGACAAAGTGCTACATGATTCAAGAAAACTCTTCTAGTACATGATGTAACTGAATTATTGAGGTAAAATACAGGAATTTTAAGGCTCCTCCTCATCAGCAAGATTTGTTCCCAGGTAAGCTTAATGAATATGATACGACCAGCATCTTGGTAGCCACATAACTAAAGGCAAGAAAACAGAGAAAAAGAGCTTCCAAAAAAAAAAATAAATAAAATAAACAGAAACATGATCTGAAATTTTCTTCCCTTAATTCGAGGTACAGGCTCCCCCTTAGAAAGGGAGCATTATAAAGGAAAAGAGCACCTATGCAGAGCTGGATCCTCAGATTTCTGTAGCTATAAAACACCTTGGACAAAATCCCAGAGAAACAGGTTGAACAGAGTTTATGGCAACAGCCTCTGAGTCTGTACTTTTTTGTCATGCTTTACATTTTTTGTTTGTGCTAACTCAGTAATCAAGAACTTAACCCACCACCTGGCTGAAATAAAACTAGTTTTTGCTTAAGTTTCTCCAGCATCTCTAGTCGCCTTGCAAGGTCACACTGAGGAAGTAAGTGGTATCAAATGCCAAGAAAAAGCACAATGTTTTGCCAAGCAGGCGATATCCAGTGCCTCTCTGACAAAGGGCAGACAAAACAAAGGCAAATGCAATCCATGACTCTGGGAAACGCATGATTTCACTTGTTTTTTTTTTTAAAAAAAGTCCTCCAAAACAGAACACAGAGACCCATCGCTTTACCTGAACAGCGTTTTACTACTTTGTCAGACAACAGTCAGGAAGGCAAGGCAATATTTTCAGTATCACCAGCTTCTGATGTATTTCAGCTGCTCGTTTTCCTTCTTTCCATTGTAACCATACTCTTGGGCAGAATGTTTAACTATAAAAGGCAGGTGGATTTACTTTCAGGAAACACCATACCTAATGGCAGTAACTTTTCAGCACTCAATGACAAAAATCTGCTTTATAGTTCCTACGGCCCCACTGAAACATCACTCTTACACCATGAGGTTGGTAACTCACACAGCATTATCAGAAAAAGCTTCCTCTTACCAGTCTGGTCTGTGTATAAGTCACAAAAGACCTAAGTTGGCATTAGGTTCATAAAGGGTAAAACTGAATATTTCCATGCAAGTAGGACATCTATTGTGGTCACTCATTACTGCTTCTAGCTCTTGCCGTATGATGTCGCTAAGGGAATGGGTCATAAAACTTCAATTCAGCTAGCTTTCAAAAGGCCTATCCCTACAACTGACTGCAATAAGGTATCTTTTTTCCCTTCCCAATATCTGGTACAACAGATGGGTTCCATGCCCAATATTATTCTGTGCGATGTCCTGAGTTATACCACAAACGGCTTATGTAACACAGCTAAAACAAACCACTCCGCAGCAATGAATGGGGACTCTGTTGTCGAAGCCTTTGCCAACTGCATGCATCATGCTTGGTTCCGCTAACGTCGCGTAGGGACAAAGGCTATATTCTGTCCTTCACGGCAGCACAGCACAGTCACGATGCTGTAAATTAAAGAGAGCACAACACGCCGACAACAGACTCATTACTACTTTCTTGCTCTCAGTTCCAATACATAAATGTAGCATAGAGTTCCTCACATTGTGCTGAAAATAATGGGAAACAGCGATAAACATGGGAGAGCCTTTCCATAGCTCAAGAGCGTAGATCCCACGTCCTCCATCTGGATTCAATTTTGTTGGCTGTTTTTTCTATCAACTGTCTATCCTCGTTCTTACCTTTTCTTCTACGTATTTTCAGAGCTGCTGTTCAAGCATATCAATAATTTAAAAAATAATCTTCTTCAGAACAGCATAATCTATACTCCTATGAGAATCTACTCCACAGTCTCTGGTAATGTCGTATCTCTCTCCACTACCTTTATTTCAGGCAAACATAAAAAAAATCAAGTTTGCGGAAAGATCTAAGAAAGTTTCATTTATAACTAGATGAAGATATTTCCCATACAGGTAAGTAAATTATACAGTCCTGATGCCTCCATAACCCCTTGTTCTGCCCCTGTTCCCTGTCCGCCTCTCCTTTTCCCCCCATATATATGACGTGGGCTGTCTGGCTGCTAGGTATGACCTCAATATCATCCTGATATTGAAGATAACCTAAGTGGAGACTTCAGAAAGCACACATCTAATAATAAAGCTGTTTGCAGAAAACTGTGGGAATTCCAGAGAATATTACAAGCCTAGAAGGATAAGTATGCGTACAGAAACAACATAAACCAGACTTGATTGTGAGGTCCCAAGAGAAAACACTTCTGTATCAATACTATGCTTGCCTTAAGAACAAAGAAATGCCTATGAGCATCCTTATTAACTTTAGAAAAAAATATAATGCTAGTATGCACAAACATCTGACTATTTTCAGTCAGTTTTATCAGGATTAAACAAAATACTATTAACTACCACAATGATCAAAGGCTGAAGGGTACCTGACCATCCCCAACACCGCCAACAGTGCCTCTGGCTCAACAGCCCCCTTCATCCCCAGCCTAGATGAGCGATTGGTTAAAAAAAAAAAAAACAAAAAAACCCCAAGAGAGTCTCTTATGAATGGCAACCTGACATTTAACGGAGACGATTACATTACAGTTCCCATAATGTTTAGAAATTAGATTCGAAATAGAAGAAACAGTGAATGTAATTCTACTGCCAGGAATTAAAAAAACCCCAAGAGTTCTCAGATTAACAGGCCCCCAAAACAAATACCTCTCTGTAAATTTGGGATATATTCTCATGCAAGCAGAAATATGAATTAGACCAGTCACTAAGAGGAAAAACATCTTCCTCTTTCTGTGTTTCCAAAGGAAGCAGAGAATCTGGTGCAAATGCCACTCTTTTCTCGAAAGTGGATTTCTACGGAAGTTGAGGTGAGCAGAAAGTCACTATATGAAAGTTTCACAACACAAAAGAAACACGCAGCCCATCCCAGTCTATGAAAATAATCTAAATACTCCACCAAAAAATAGCTGGAAATAAGCTTAGAAAGAGTTCAAGCATTATTTACAGCTTACACTGCAAATACACAGAGTGAAAAATACAGTTACTCATGGGCACATGTTGGGGTACAAGAGCTGCTGGTGTACGTAGTGCCTGATGCTGGCTTTAAACTGGATTTGTGAGTCGGGAAACATCAGACCTGAGAGGACTCCAAGCCACGGTTACTGACTCGAGTGCCAATGGGCAGTGCTGATGGATCTGCAAGGGTCGCTCAGTCACTTTTAAGGGTGTTCTCAATTCTGTCAAAAATGAAGACAAAAGTTCTGCAACTCCACAAGGGCCACTGAGCTCTCCCATGCCACTGCAAATTACATATCGTACTTGAAACCATTCTGATATAAAGAAAGATACTGGTGAAACCCGTCAAGTGACAGCATCACTCATCAATTTCTTTGCCAAACAAATGAATAAATGATCCGGGTGAGTGAAAAGACCTGCCTCTGCCACTCCGAGCAACAAGAAAACTTGTAGCTGATGGACGCGGCCGTGATGAACAGCTTCCCTACGCCGCTCACCTGCTGCTGCAGGGATGTAACTTGGAGAAAGCATATTTTGACATGAAACTCCACAATCACCGGACCAGGATTTTTTCCAAGGAAAGTACAGTACGGCAACAGCAAGAACAAGAAAAACTAAGGTTTTTGATGCTGCATGAACATGCCCGTACAGCTACTGGATATGAGCACAGAGAAATATCTGAACTGAAAAGCTTACTAACTTTCATGCTGAACTTAGTATTTCAAATTAGCAGCCACTCAAATCTCTGTTATGTTGAAACATTTCTAAAATGAAGCACTTCAGGCTCCTTTATAGAAGATTTTCTACTATTTTAGCAGGATTGTTGCTTGCCCTGTAAAGTTCCTCTGCTCCGTTTGGCTTTCCCCGTTTGAATTTCCCTTTTATTTACTGAGAATATTTTGAGGGTTTGTTTTGGTTTTTTTTTTTAAATGTTTATTTATTGAAATACTCCATTGGCAAAGGACAGCACTGATACGAAATTATTTCTTTAAATCAACTGACACATTTCAATAGCACGTAATTCACACACTTACCTTGAAAAGAAGTCTGACAACTTCTGTTTACATGCCTTAACTTGCTCATTTGCATTCTGTAAAATATTTTGAAGTCATTAACTGGAAGTTACCGTATCCTCTGTCGTACACAAAGAAGAAACCTTCGTGCTGCAGCCACAGTCATTTTGTCTGTCATTAATCTGCCGCATGTTTCAAGCACATCTGGATTTCTGGTAAGAGCGTATGACCAACAACAAAAACTATATATAAACTAGCTCGGGTTGGACTCCCGCATTCAGATGGGAAATTGTCAGCAGAAGCTCTCTCCTTGGTTGTAGCTGTATTACTCAACACGCAGCACACAGGAATTGTTTGTGGAAACATTTGGTATTTTTAGGCCTGGCCTCTCAACAGGAATTCCACACTGAAAAAAAGGTATCATTTATACACTCAAACCCCTCATTGTGTCCTCCGCTATGAATTTACATACGGGGGTAGAGGGTGAATTGCTCTGCTATAAGCTGGAATTTACAAATGTGTTTAAGCACCTGCTGAAAATAACTGGGAATTATGCTCTTGACATGAGTACATACTTCTCTTTTTCTGCAAAGCAAAAGCCTCAGCTCAATACAGGACAGGAGTACACACAAAATGAATCAATACTGAATGAAAAGCCACAAATCCACTCTTCTAATTCCCAGTTCTTGTCTTAGTTGCACAAATACGTCCTTTTAATCTAGCTTTTAAGTTAAGATACTCTGTATGTAATTTATAAAATCTGTACATAATTTTTCGGGGGGGTGAGGGGCGGGGAGGGAAGCAAAATAACACTAACAATATTTATTTCCATGGGCATTAAGCATGAGTAGAAAGAGAAAATCAGGAAGAAGCAAAGACGACTCGGCCAGAATATTTACCCCCTTCTTCTTCTGAGCTGCATGCTCCAACATTAGTGTCAGTTACAGACAGGTATAGACAAAGTTTTCCTTGGAGAATATATTTATCCACTTAACTGCAAACTAATACTTTTTTTGTGACTGTATGGAGGATTTTGTGTACACCGAGCTTGGGAGCATTGCTGTACTTCCTCACCACCACAGGAGCCCAGTTATTAGGAAGGGGATGAAGCAGCCACCGTGACTTGGAAGAGGATTTCTGTAGCAATTCCTGAGCTCCGGTTTCTGAAGAGAGAAAACGGGTGGGGAGGTTGGATTCGTCTCTGGAAAAAACTCAGCTTTCTTTCCAATGGACTTTTTACTTAGAAGTATGCATTGTTATTAGAACAATTATTTAGTATAGCTTGTAAGAGCACCAAAATAAGCAAAGCAATGTGTCTATCAGCCAGAGCTGTACCAGGGGAGCAAAGGAGAAATGTGCTGGGTGAGAGACAGCCCCTTCCTCCACCTGTCAGCAGACTCCTGGACAGTTTGCATGTACCTGGTCACTGATACCACACAGAAAGCTACAGCATGGCTTCACGCACCCACGCCGCAGCATCATTACCCTTCTACAACTTTAAAATGCTAAGTAAGCATCTATGCAGTTCCCACGTTGGGATTTACATACGAAGCAGAAGAACAAACCAGGCGTTCTCAAATTTGTTTACCAAACACGCTTTTCTCACGCGGGCACACGTAAAGGATAAACCCACGTCGACTTGCACCACGCAGAGCCATGCCAAGTTCCTCAGCACTCCTGGGCACAGAGATGGTAACAGTGATGGAGAACAACTTTTCCAACCTTTAGACAGCCAGAAGTCTATCCCTTTATCTTGCCATGAGGCTCTAATCCCCATGATTCATGTTTTGTGGTTCCTAGGCTAGTGCGGTTCCCCAGGCATGAAGTCAGCTACTTCACGGAGGCTGCAGCCAGATCAGAAATCCACAGCCTGTCCGTAACTGGGGCCAGGCTCTCCTGAACCTGCTAGGCTAGTGCTTCAGAAATTAAAGAGTGTGAGCCCTAGCCCACGGCACAGGCTCGCCGTACACACGGATCTGCGTGTTCAGAGGCGAGTCTGCCACATTCACTTCAACAGCCCAGCTGAACTGAAGACACACAAATGTACCTGCAGGGACACAGAGGAGGACCTGGCCACTACCAAAGGGAATTAATTCTCAGTGGTGAGACATCCAGCTGTTAATTACTTCTCAGAATGAACGAAAGTCTAACTGTAGCTTCAGGCGCTTCATTTCAATAATTCATTCACTACAGAGAGCTTCCCTCAGATGAAACTCGTAAGAGGGAAGAGCAGACAGGGCAGCTCCTCGAACTGGTGATGCTGTTCAGAGTCGTGTCCCGCTGGCACAGCAAGGCACAGGCCCCTGGACAAACACATCTGTATCTCATTAATCTACACCCTGTAGCGCTAGGCATAAATACATGACGGGGCAGGGAGGAGGGAGTCTTGTGAAGAGAGCCACGCAACTCAAAAATTTTAGGAAAGGGTTCTGTTGGAAAACACTGGGTCAGTGGTGACCACTGCTACCCGGGGCAGCCAGGCTGGCTTCAAGACCTGGCTTCATTGCGCAGCATGACCCTAAATGACCGTTCTGGGGCCTGATCCAGCAAGGGCTTTGGGCACAATAGCTCCTCAGGCTTTAGTAGAGAGTAGGTGCCTACACAGCTTGGTTAAGCTGTCTCTTAACGCTCCTGTGCCTCCACTTCTTGACTTTGTGGTAGTTGTAACAGCAATACCTTATTTTGAAAAGTCTGTTGAAAGAAGTGCAACAAAAAATACGGAAGCCCCAAGGACAGTTGGTGAGAAATGTTACTATTAAATTGTTTTGATTTTGGACGACTTCAAGGAGGATACAGAAAAATGACAGGATGAGTGCCTAAGTTCCAGTTATTTTCTTCTTTTTGCTTCTAGCAGAGCAGGAAGAAAACTGGCTGCAAGAATGGTACTCCCAACACCAATGCAATGTAAAAGCACAGAACACCGAGTAGTCTGGGTATTACCTATGCAGAAAACCTGACAATTGTGAATTACTTGGGTTTGGTACTACTTATGTCTAACAGTTTTAAAAACATTTGAGGCAGGGGGGGAGAAAAAAAAGAAGAAAATGCAAAGCAAAAGAAGGCAGCAAGGTCAGTTATAGACTTGCTTGCTATGAGAGAAGGGCGATTGTTCTGTTGGTTGCTTGCCTATGTTTACTTTCTGTCCCTTCGCAGTTCTCAAAACCTCTGCCAGTCCAACAACAACAACAGAAGCCCTTCTATGTAAACAGAAGTCTTTACTCTACAAGCCCAGGTAGAAGACTAATACAAAACCTTGCAGAGGATATCAAAACTAATGCAACAAAAATATACCGGGTGGAGGGGGGAAAAGGTTGGTGTCATCAGAGGGCACAGAAAGCATATAGCGTTTCCTGTGGGAGAGAGTCAAATTATCCTGCACAGGAATTCCCTTTCCAAGGCATGAACGCAGTACGTCGTCTCTCCTTTTGGACAGTCACGTTAAGTGGAAGAGGAACCACGGCTTTGCACAAGCCTCCCACGTTCCTGATGTTATCTCCATGTGAATATTCCCCTTCAAAGTTCAATCATTCTACCTAAAAATTCTTTGAGGAACTGTTCAATCCTTGTGCAAGATGCCAATTTTTAAAGAGGAATCATTTAAAAGACAAGAGGTGAGAAGCAAACAACGTAAAAACAGAGTCATGGGAAAGCACAGGAGGGAGGAAGGGAGGGAAAGGATTTGGTTTTGCCTCTCTACAGAAATTGTTTTGATACAGTATCCCCATTGCATGAATTTTCCATATGCCTGTGTCAGATCCACTACTTTAAGCCACAGAGCTGTCAGATGCTCGTTTTTTATGGCGTGCTTACGTGGCAGGCAAACCTTTCTGTTGAATCAGTCAGTTTTTCACAAAGCCAGGATCTGCAACTCAGAAAGATGTACATGTTCTTTTGGCCAAAAGTCTCAACTTTGCAGCAGAAGTGGGTCGGCAAAGCAAGCCACTATATTCTGGTACCTAACAACTGTTATCAGAGTCAGTGCTTTTACATGAAAAAAAAAAAAAGAATATGAACAACACAAGAAATAGCAACTATTCTGCACACATATATGAAGCAAATATCACAATGGATATGCAGATTTTAGTGATCAGATGTTATCATAAATTGGCAATTCTTAAAATAATAGAGAAAAATCTCACAAACTTTTGTACATGCTCAACTTTCTTTGTCTCTAACAAAAATGGAGGAGACATTTACTTCATGAACAAAAACCTTAATACTTCAGTCAAAACTTAATTTAAGTCTGTTGCAGACTAAGTAGCATTTGCAAAAAAAAACAAAACAAAATAAAACCAACCCCCCCTTTTTTCCTTTACCCATATCTGATCAAGAAACCCCATAATCCCACAACTAAGTGAAAATATCAGTCATGTAGGTATCACTTTACAAGGCTGAGGGGGAGGTGGGCACACCTCCTTCACGTTTTTTACCTCACACCCCCAGCCTTTAGCATCTGAAAGATTTTCTCCATTCTCCATGCTTCAAAGTTTGCTAAAGTAAAATTGCATATTTAAATGCAGCATACATGCTAATCAGGACGTAAACATTTAAATAACAGAATGTGTATCCATTAATCAAAACTGCTTACCAGTTTTCTTCCCATCTACTGGGGGTTCTTCTGTAAAACATAGTCTTAGTTACTGTTGCCAAAACTGTGTTTTTAAAGCCTCTTGGAGAAAAAGCTGATTAGTTATAACATTGGCTCAAGAGACATGTTTTACATCAGTGTTTACTAGAAATGTGAGATTGAAATTAACTTGCAGGTGACCAGCACATAATTGTGCATCTACATTAACCCTTTCTGTTAGCTTAAAAACACGCTTTCTCTCCTCTGCCCCTTTCTCCTCTCATGAGCAGATTTAAAAGCATTTCAGATTTCTGAATGCCCTTGCAGAAATACGTGGTTAACCAGAAACTTTCAGCTCTGGAAAACTCTGACCACTACATCCTTTTCAGGCCATTATTTTCTACCAATAAGACATTAATGTTCAGATTCCTCCCTGTTTCTAAGTATTTTTAAATAGCTTTTTATAATTAATACATCCAACTACAGAAGGCCAACATCGGTGAGCTAGGACTGCAAATTTTGATTTTCCAGCCAAACTGAAAATCAGAAATTCACAAGCTGCGTTTACAAGCTTTTAATACCTGACCGCAGGCGACGTACTAAGGTCCACAAGAAAATATCTCAATGGGTTCAATCTATCTTTTACCCTCGACGCTGCAAACAGACACAGGTAAGGAGGTTCCGAGGCATGGGGAGCACCCCAGCCTGCTTGTCACACACTCTCTCCACTGAAGTTCCCTTTGACAGTTCAAGACGGCAAACAGGAGAGATCTACTGTGCAAATCTGGTCAGCATTTTACTACAGCGCGGAGGTCGAGCATTCAAAAGAAAAGCTGCTAGAATGTGAATCTCCTACAGAATGGGGAAATCAAGAACTTTTACACAAAAAAAAAAAAAAGCACAGAAGTTGTAAAAGTTGGGAAAATATTTCAATATTAGCTGTTTTTTTGCACTTCCAAACTGTCCTAAATGTGTTTATATAGACCTAAGAGAAATGCAACCACACACACACTTGCTCTTTCATCTTGAAGACACTGTTTGCAGAAACACTGCTTAAAATAATGGGGTCAGTTTTCAGATATACTGAAAATCCATTACTTGGCATTGCTTCCTGAGCATGTTATAGACAGATATCACATTCTTCAAACCTCTGAACCTTGATTCTTAATACACCATGCTTCTCTATAGCCAATTTCTTGTTCTGCTTTCTCAAAGCACTGTAAAGATGTTATTCCTGAAGAACATGCTTTGTTAACTGTATTTTCTAAGGCCTCATTGTGTAAACTCTGGGTCGCATCAACAGAAATGTCTTCATACCGACAATTTGTTCAGGGAGCAAACCGAAGCACGTAAGATGTTAGCAATATCAAGGGTTTGTGAGGCTTAAGAACAGGAGGAAAAAATCAGGGAGGAGTAAGACAACACTGTGAATTCGCCTGTGTCCTAGATGCCCACTAGACTGCTGGTTATATTTGCATTAGCAGGCAGAATGTAGAGAAGCAATATCCATAGATAGTGAGAACTGGAAGTCCCTCTGGAGAAGAAGAACAAGAGAAGAAAAAAGCACAGAGGAAAGCAAAAAATAGAGAGACACCACTTGCAAAAAAAAAAAAAAAAAAGTTGTGAAGGAAAAAAAGTTAACATGATAGTCTTAAAGAGGAATGCACTATTCGTCTATTTTTGAAAAGCAGGATAGAAGCCAGCCATGAGATACTGGAAAAACATTAATAATTAAAACCTGTTTTGTGCCATATCCCGCCTGGATGCCTGTGAAAACTTCCCACGAGCTCTGGGACATGCCCCAGTCTGCCTACGCTGCCCACTCACTCTCGGATAGGGGATCCCTCTGGCAAAGGCCCCAAGCAGGGCATCCCAGCCCCCTCCATCGGGGAATTTCAGAGTTCACCCTGAAAGTGCTCTTGCATATGTAGATGACACACCAAGACAACCAAAAGCTTCAGAAAACCATAAACTGTTAAGACTGCGGGGCTTCTAAGCAAGCCTAACGACTAGCCTAATTAACGAGCCCAGGAGAGGGAAGATTGACCGTTTCAGCCAAACAACAAAAACTGGCTTTCTTTCTACCACTGCAGCAGTGGATTTCAGGTACATGAACAGGGATGGCAGGCAGGTTCTACAGCAATCCCAGTACCAAACCCTGCTGAAGAGGTACTGAACACAAACCGCATGTCACAAGTCTGACAAAAGTAAAACCATCTTGCACCAGAACAGCAATTCCTCTGGTATCTCCAGAAGTTACATCACTGTTTCAGGTTATGTTCTAGAATTCTAAGAAAAAAAGGAAAAAGCGTGCAAGGAAAACACTATTTTGAAACATGCTAACAGACACATTACCTGGACATGACATACATACGCAGCGTTCTAAAATAAATGTAAGATTTTATTGGCACAGAAATATACTTTGTTTAAAAGAAAGAAAAAAACACCAGGGGAAAACATAATTAAATGTTCCATAAATTTTTATCACGAAAAGGGTACTATCCCACCCCCGTAACAAACGCATGCAATACTTGAGACAAATTCAGCAAGTTCACTGTGTACACTACATAAAGATTTGTTTGCAAATTATTAAATCATCCCTATAATAAAGTTTACTATTTTCACAGTTCCTTATCTACCTCTTAGCCACAAAAGCACTGCCCTTACACTGAAGAAGGCAATTCTCTTAAAATTCAAGGCACTAAACTATTACAACGTACATACTTAGCTCTGCCTCTTGACAACTGAGAATCACAGGAGCATTTTGGCATATTAGGTATTTTGCTAATAAAAATTATAGAGTGAAATATTTTAAACGCAATTAATGCATGCACCATTGTGTTTCCTTCATAGATCTGGGACAGAAATACTTATTTCTGTAAGAAATCCTGAAGCAGGGAGAAAAGTAAAATTGGTACGTCTACTGTGTAAGAGACATGTACTCCTCTTCAAAAAGCACAGCGGCTAGAGATTCCCTATAGGCAATGGAATAGTAAAACCACCACAGAAGTTGTATTTCAGGTGCCATCTCTGAACACTTCTTTCTTTTTCCTGGCTCCGTATTGTGTCGCACTGCAACCTTTAGGGTAAGAACAAGCATGCAGTCTCCCATCTGACTTAACCAAGCTCAGTAGCCAAAAACAATGCCATTCAACATTAACTTACCCTGCTTCCCACCCCCTGAAATTAGGCCAAAAATCAGAGGAAATCATGCAATGAGCTCTGGATGTTCCATGACTACCACCGCTGGCAGGGCGTAAGCCACATATTTCATAGGTAACTATGAACACACACACAGTTGTTTTGTAGCGACGCTACACCACAGGCTCCTACCCAACCGCTGCTTTTCCTCCCCACAGCTCATTCCAAACCCTTCACGATTTCAGCCCAGGAGGTCTGCCCTAGGATTTACAAAGGGGACTTGGTCGGAACTTATCTTTTAAGCACACGAGAATTCAGGGGAGAAAAAAGTTCTCAGTGTACTTAACATATGAACATGCATTCTCTGCTTGATGCTTCTGCTGGTAATCAAAGATGTTAAATCCAGTCTACTGCATTAACCAGATTCAATTATACGAGTATCAACAAAGTCTCAAGTCAAAGATTACATTTTCAAGCACACAGACTTTTTCAACTTTGCCTTCGCAAAAATCCTCCCTTCCGCTTTTCACAACCTGCGGGTCGTGACAAAGCTATTTCTTCTTCAGTCTGCCACCAAAGGTCACACAGGAACTGCTAAGTCAGCATATTCTCCCAGCAGCCTCATTCTGAGAGAAGCTTTAAGGGCATTTAAAAAGCTTTTGTATAAAAACAAACCATACTGCCTCGCTTACTGAACTAGAGCTTCCCCACTTCCCCCACAACTGCGTCACCAAAGGCTCCAAACATCTGCCGTAGGGGTTTTTCCCCCCCGCCTGCTTCTTCTTAATGTAAATATCCTGAGTTATGATACATTTAAACAAGTGGAGGGAAAGACTGCGCTTGGCCCAACTCATCTTATTTGGAAATTTAAAGTCCAGTTTATTCATCTGTTTTAACACAGCAAGGAAAATCTTACTTTTCCAACTGAGTAAGAGCCTGAGTTTTTCTCTCCATAATCTCATAAGCCATTATTGAACTAAAATGCTTCCTACAGAAGTCCAACATACCAAAGAATGAACAAGTCTAGGAAATACATACTGGTATAACTACCTCTTTGAAAATGTGTAACTCTAGCAAGCCCCCTTTACGTTTTCCAGCATAAAAGTTTCCAGCAGTCTGCAATTTGAAATCAAATTCTCTGATCGAGAGAAGAAACTCAAGATACATGCCATGAAAGGGAGTAATTTCAGGATTAAAAACCTGAAACAACATAACCCCCAAAACAGAGGCTTTTTCTACGTTTCCCGAGTACATCAAGTACAGGGTGAC
This sequence comes from Nyctibius grandis, assembly GCF_013368605.1. Classification (NCBI taxonomy): domain Eukaryota; kingdom Metazoa; phylum Chordata; class Aves; order Nyctibiiformes; family Nyctibiidae; genus Nyctibius; species Nyctibius grandis. The sequence goes on from NC_090660.1 coordinate 12,224,693, forward strand.
TGTTTTGGTGATAACGACTGACTGTGGTTAGAAAAAAATAGTTTTCACCTCTTCAGCAGTTTTGCAAAACGTTAGGTCAGACAGACACTACCCCCTAACACGCAGACAACTGTGTGCTGTTACCAAGATCCCTGAGCAAGGTCCTGCACGCCCGTCCACCCTGCCAAGGACCAGATATTCTTCCCACAGCCCAAGAATCCTCGCCTGGAGCCCCAGGTAAGTATTTATCACACAAACCCTTTCAAGAATCATAACACAGGCAAAATGCAAGTTTGAAGGAAACAGGACTATGCTGCAAATTCCTTTGGTACCTTGTTTATTAAAGAGCATTCATTGCAACAAGATACTTTTAAATGATAACAATGCTCTTGGAAAGTTTATTGGGCTAGACAGAAGACTGGGCAGTAACACAGCCCACAACTGCAAAGTCTAGTGGACTGATGCCTTCAAAGTTTGCAAATACTGACAGGAGTGCCAACAGAGAAACTTGCATAGTTTTAAAACAGTAAAAAATCAATTAAGAAAAACATGAGACCATAAGCCTTTGCCTAAACCTGCGAGGAGGCTCTCTTAACCAAGCTTCTCAAGCCTATCCAGGATTTTGCTATTTACATGTTAATTTCTAATGGTTACATATTAGAAGTGGCTGTTGGGTTTTTTGTCTGTTTGTTTTTTAAGTTCACACACACAGACACAAAACCCCTCCACATTAAAACAGTTACCTTCCATATACACTCACAGCAAACCAAAATCTATTCTGAGATGCAAGGATTAAAAAAACAACCAACCAAAGTCATATTCTTCTAAACGCTCATAAGAAAGCTGGACTCTTAGAAAATGTCATTGTTCCTGGGCTCAAAAGACTGGACTCGGTTTCACGCCAGAGCCAACTGCCTGCTTTAATAGAAATGTTTGAAAGAGCACCTGCTGAAATCTTAACATTTTGTTTCTCTTTTCAGAGCTACATTTTTTTTCATGACCTTCCTAACACACTGAAGTTCATGCTTCAGCAAATGCCAAATTCTCTAGCATTTCTTACTCCACACTCAATTAGCAATAAAGAAGATACGGGATGTAAAGGTGAGGCAGAATTACAGACCTGCTCTGTTTCCACCTTAGTGTATTCTGAAAGAAATCTAACTGGCTTATACAGAGCTTTCAAACCCTAGTTTATTGCTGTTTTTTTTCCCTTCTGTATTAATTCAATTTTTTTTAACCTTACCCTTCACCAATTTCTTCCAGCTTGAGCCTGATTCTAATTGCAATTATAATTATTTTATATTCTGTAAAAAAAATACAATTTGTTGTTTTCTACTATCAAGAGAACAGAACTAAGGTCCTTCTTCCATTCTTTTTCTTGCATCAACATTCCTGCAGGTATTTCTTTGCAGTCCTGTTAGCTGGAATACCATTCTTCTTCATGTTATTTTAACTCCCTTTGAAGGCACCTATTTTTGCCACTGTCTGTATTCAGCAGACTCTCTTTGCATTATCTCCATTTTCTTTTCCTAATATTTAGTGTGCGTATGCAGAAATCTATAAATACATATTCAAAGCTGACAGTGCCAGCTACAATCCAGTTTAGTTTTCTGGACTTCTTTTTAATTGCTTAAATCTTAGCCAAATTTTGTTCATTCTGAATGAAAGTTCTACACCAAATTCTAGAGGGAGTATTTTATTTTATTTTTAACTAAGGTGTCAAGTGAGACCAGTTCAGTTTCCTGCTGAAAATGGTACTGGTTTATCAGTACACTAAAATTCTTGAAGTCATCCATTAAGAGCCTCCATCGCTTCCAAGTTTCGAAATTTGTCAATAGAAGGGAGATTCTGGGGGGAAAAGCAAAGAAACCAGAAATAAGGAACACACCTTTTGTTATCCTGAGGAAAATCTACGCCTGTCTTTGGACATTTAAAGCAGCTCAAAAAGCCTGCTGCTTACACATGGCGAAGAGATTTCCAACGCAGTTTCACAATGAGTTCAAGCAAGAGTCTCAGGACAATCCTGCCTCAAGCAGCAGCAGCAGCATCAGCGGGGTGTTCAGCCTCAGGGAACCAACCAATCCAGCACAAAAATTACCGCCGGCTCGTGATGCTAGCGTAACTCACTCTGGGTGCCACTACTTCTTCCACCATGGAGCCAGCAAACATACGAGTGAGGAGATCAACAAGCACCCGCAGTGGGGGAAGGCAGGACCACTTCACTTCGTCCTCCTCCAGCGGCAATGGCTTACACCAGTCTCGAAACCAACTGGGACATGATGACATTAAAGATGTTCCTGCTCTAGAGACCTTTCCTGCAGTGACTATTCCCTCCTGGCCGCAGGGCCTTTCTCAGCAACAGCTCGAAACTCTGCAACGCAACGATGAACGCTCACCGATGGGAGCGATTTCCTTCTCCACTCTCCCGCACCTGGTCCGCAGGGGGTACGCCAGCACGCTGCACGGCTCACCCAGCAAAACCCTGCCTTGCAGTTTGAGGTCCCAACACGTCAATGACTCATAGGAGAAGTGTTGTGGTTCAATACGGTGGAATTTCTTGGGTTTTTTTAGTTTGGTATTTTAAAAGCTAGGAAGTAACCTTTAAGAACACCTTTTAAATGCTAAGATTATGAAGCGAAGAGGCAAGAAGTTGGAGAATGTCAAAAGTAAGGGTGTTTACGCAAACTGAGTCAGTGCGCAAGATGGGCTGTGCTCGCTGCTCGGCTCTGTTTACTACCAGTTCTTCATCATCTTTTCCGTTATTTAGCCACTGATGCCTGCTTCACGACACCAACAACTTTATCTTCTGAGGCCTTAGAAGCTGATGTGGTCCTGGTATCTCCAATTTACAAGCAGAAAACAGAGGCATAGAGAGATTAAAAGATTATCAAAAGTGTTGGCTAATCTTGGATCTTCAACTTAAGTTGCCTAGACCTTGAATTTTTTCATTTTTTTAAAGGTACTTAGCACTTTTGCAGTGTTTTGCATCCAAACTGTAGCCATAGTGGACTGATTGCAGTTGCAAAAACTCAAAATTTGTGCCTGGGCATCTCAACTCAGGCAAGATGCAGCACACAGAATTAGCAGCTGGCTGCAAAGGTTTGGTGTAACAGAATCGCTCAGTCTCACACAAGAAACTCAGTGGCAGAGGCTCAGGAATTAAATGCAGTTGTTCCAATGCAACACTGAACAGTGTTATCCATCCTACTATTCTTTCCCCTCTTGCAATCCACTCTCAGCAGGCTTTTCTCCACCACCTGTGGCCACTGACACAAGCCCCAACCATCCTGTGCAGTGAGTAGGACTAGACCCTGTTGAAAACACACAATCAGATTTAGGGACATGGAACAACGAGACAGGAACAGGACAGGTGATGGGAAAGGGTGGCAAACTACAGCTTTAAATCCAGCCTTTCTTACATTGCAGAGTATTTTAGACAATTTTTCACACGTAAATACAGACATTATTCACATTACAATAAAATTTAAGGGCTGCAGCCAAGATGCAATATGCAAGATGCTGGACCATACACACCGTAAGAAACAGACAAAAGATCTTACACTCTAAACAAGTAAAACAAAGACAAACCAAAAAGAGAGAAACATTATCTTTCCACATCCCAGATGAGAAACATGAGGCACAGAGAGAGTACTTCTATGGTCTACAAGACATCTGCTCTGTTCATTGCATTACAGGTAGATGTGCTGGTACTCCAGCTGATGATACACCAACACAGCCATGTATTCTCTCTGCCTTCATAAAGGAGGTTTTGGGTTCAATTTTGGTTTGTAGAAGAAATTATAGAAAACAACCTGATATGCAGAAACAAGAACTGCTGCCACATCAAGGTATATTTCTATAACAAAGTCACCGAGTCAAAACTCTGACTTCTTGGTCCACCTATCTCCCACACACGTGCCAGAATTTTAAGCAAGGCACACATGCAGCATCTTTACAGAAGTCCACAGGTACACCACAGAGCGCAGACCACTAGCACTTCTGGTGTACCAATACTGCATCAACAGCCCCTCAGAAACACCCTAAAGTGGAGCATTATTTTTGCCTCAGAAACAAAGCCAAGACCCAAAAGCCAAATGTTGTGCTTGCACATTTCTTTCAAACCAAGCAAGCACAAGTTACAGAAGTGAGCCTTGAGAAGTCTCAGTGGGTTTTTTTTTTTTTTAAGTCATTTGATGCAAATCAGGAACTAAAGCACAGCACACCAATCGATTCTCAAGTTTTATAGACTACACGACCAAACGCTAACAAGAAATATCAACCTGTCAGCTCTCAGTGTAGACAGGCCTATTTCAGTACTGAAAGCACATTACAATTTTAAACCAACTCAAAGAGCCTTTGCTAAATCACACTTAAGACGTAGCAGACGCCTAGCTCTTCTGGACATCATAAGGACCAGAATGTATCCAGCTTTCCAGCAAACTTAAGCACGCTTTTCACATTACTGCAAAGCTATCAAGCTACTGAGCAGAGCTATTCATATTATACTTGCGTTTCCTTATCAAATGCAAAGTGTTAAAAAGATTTGGAGACGGCTGTTTAACTTTACAGGCCCGTCCGCCATGTTTCAAAGAGAAATATTTGATTGAGAAGGAAAAACAGAAACAGCAACAACTTCTCAAAAACAACAAAAAGCTTATCTAGAAAGAGATGAAGTTCAAAATATTTCTGTTACAGTTTGGTATTGGTGAATCAGAGCGCTGTGCTAAACATTGTGCACATAATAAATAAGTTTTCATTTTAAACTCTGCAACTGGGTACTTCTAAGAAAACAAAAACATGAGTTGTTTTTCCTTCCACATCCTCACAACCATCTGACAACAAACCAAGCCCACTCAGCCCTGCTAAAAGCACGATTCTCTAATGTAACTGTACTTGTGGGAATACATTATAGCTTCTATGAAATGTTTTGTTACATCTATGTGTGAATTGGCCATGTAAATATAGGGTGTAACCGCATGCAAAGCAGCCTTTTCCTTAGTTTTGGTGAGCTAAAACTTCATACAACAAATAAAGTAAGTTAAGAAAAGAAGACCTCTGGATGTCTGAGTCAGACAGGTATTCTCCTCTTTTGCAGCACACTTAACTTCTGGAGGGGGAGTGGTGATGCTTTTGATTAGCAATGCGATGCACATCTTTAATATTTTAAGAGACTTAAGACAACATCAGGAACAGCTGCTTATAAACTCAGTTCCAGTCACATAGCCGACAGGTAACCCATGCCAGGCTTTTCCAAGGCATGCCTTTGGCCTTCGCCTTTGAAACCGCTACGCATTTTCCACAACTTGCATGTGTCCAATCCGTATCCTTTTGAGACCTGCAAAACTGTATAAACTCTCTCAAATTTTAGCCCCTCATCCCTACTGCTGGGGATGACCACGACTGTTAAGTTAGCCAGGAGACTAAGTCTGACACCGTGCACGACTCCTCTTCCCAAAGCAGTCCACCGGCGATGGTGACATTTTTCACGTAAGGACGTATTTGCAGTGAGAAGCAGGGGATGCTGATGTGACAAAACAACGTAATGGAATGAGGGCGGTACAGCAGATGCTTCATTGGTACCCTTCAGATACAACATGCTCCTTCAGCCGCAGTCAGGCATTAAAAGCACGTCACTAACACGTAGTCATGAAAACAAGTGGCCAACTAATTTAATTTTTTTTTTTTTAAATTTGCAAAATAATGCTTCCCATATCCTGTCCTCTTGATACAGTTTTTTCTTCCTGCTGTAAAATCAGGTTAGTATAGCACTACACTGACTCATCTATAAACAGACAGTGAGAGCCAAGAAGGGGGAGAGGATCTCAGCACGCCAAAAAAAACCACAAAAAATAAATTTGATCTTCACTGATCCTGATACCTCAGGGCCACTGCTAATCTGCCACAGGCTGTCAGATCTCTCAGAAGTATACAAAATGAGTAAAATCAAGCCATGTCACAGAAAGAAGAGTCTTAGTGTTTCCTGCCAAAATCTTAAATTTAGCTCTCTATATTAAACAATGCAACTTCATTTTCCCCAGACAATAAGGTTGCTTATGGCAAACAGAGGCAATATTAAAACCTTCAAAACTTATTCCTATGCTGCAGCAACCTCAAATTAACTAATGGGAGTGGGCGGGGGGGGGTGGGGGGTGTGATTATGCTGGGGTTTTTTCTGTGTGTTTGTTTTTGAGGGGAGGGAGTGAGGGATTGTGTTGGGTGTTTTTTTGGGGGAAAATACTTCAGGTTCTTGGACTTGGTTGTTCATTCTCCAGGCTGACTTGGACTGCAAGTGCAACCCAAGTAACTCATCTGATGCACAACAGGATAAGAGAGTGTCAAGGGTTGTTCCAACAGTGATCTCTCAAAAAAGTTAAACATTGATGGGCTCTGGACAAGTCCAGTTAAAGCTGTTGGCAATTTGATTGCTCTAGGGCAATGAGAGGAGTTGGGACAAGGGAGGGAGAAGCCAGGTAAGGCCACTGAGTGTTCTTTGTACATAGTACAAAAGGTGACAATCAGGTTTAGACCACTTAAAAATAATCTTACATCTTTGTCTTCCAAAAATTATAAAACATAAGAGTTTGCCGAGTTTCACCTTCGGCCACAGACATTTATTCTTTTTGCAGATTTAGTTATCATCAGTACTAACTACCATGGATTAAACCACAGTGTTAAAAAACACATTTGTAAAGTTTAAGATGGGTCTAACTTTGCATACATAAAAATAAGCTGTCAGAAAACAGACCTGTGATATCTTTCAGCCTCCTCAAGTTCCAGCAAAACCTGAGGGTTTAAGCAAATATTTTCTGCAATATTCTCAGAGACTGATAAAATGACTAAAGAAACTGAAATCCAGTTTTCCTCATTACCTAGACTAAAAATGGAAATAGGGCATAACTAATGAGAAGTAAACTGATTTTTCAAATCACTTCATCTCTAATAACCCATGATAGTAGCAATATATGCTCACAACGTGTTGGAAGTTTGCAGCACTTGTGTAGCTTTAACAATCATTTAACCGTTCCAACATCATTTCAAATTATGGGCTCACTGTATACCTCTATTTCCTTTCTCAACATTTAACCCATCTTAGTTCATTCAAGAACTCCATTAGTCATGGAAAAATAGCAACTGATGAAAACTGCTATTACAGGAGGCGATAAAAGCTAAATGACAGGGGAAATTACACAAAGAAAAAAAAAGCAATTAATTTCTTACACAACTAAGAGTTTAATTAGATTATTTATTTTAAATGCACTTATTTAAGTGAATAGAAAGCTTTACAATAGACTTAACTCCTGTTAAGTTTCAAGCAATACAAGAGTAGATAACAGACTACTAAAATTAGATCACTCTCATATTTGATCAGAAAACATAAGCTCAGCTATGTCAGCAATTTGGTTAGCAGCAGTATTAAAAATTAGGCTCCAATTTATTGCTTCACACTCAATAAGGAGGGGAACCGGCATCACCTAAATGTGAAACTCCTGATCCGTGATGGAGGATTATCCATCACGCCGAACAACACCACTCAGCGCTTCCTGAACAAAGACACTGCAAAAATGTCTTCTCCAGCAGAGATTGTTAGTGGTAGCTGTGATAACAGTCCGCAGACACGAGGTCTCGGATACAGCTGTATGCAGGAGCACTTGAGAGCCTCCCAACTGTAAACTAACCGAAACACATGCGGATGTTTGTTGGGTTTTGGCACAAAAAGTTAAAACCGGAATCAAATGCTGTTCCTGCCCCTAAAACTTTATGTTGATGTTTGTGGTTTTGTAATCGCTTTTATTCTCTGAAGGGATGCTTCCACACTGTAACTGTAAAATTCACATTAAAACAGCTGATGACAGCTACATGTGAGGGTGCAGGTGGAAGCACGTTCTCCCAAAAGCTGTGTACAAAGGTGGCGATGGAAGTGTGTCCTCCCTCAACATATGCGTCTGCCCGTCAACTGACCTGTAGTTTTCCCCTCATTTAATTCCCCGAGGGCCACTTCTACCAAGACAGAAACAAATAACCATAGGATCAGATTCCTTACATTCATCTGCCCATCCTGGGCTCGGTTAAGTGCACTGGGATTTTGTTCAAGGAAACGCCCGGTCATGTAAGCTTGCCAGTTTGTGGAGCAGATCGCTTGCCTGCTTGCTCCTTTCCACAGCCAACGAGCTGCCATTTGGCTGTGCGAAGGCAGGGCAGCGAGAAGACCAAGGTCAAACATAGCAATGCCCGAGGCAGCGTGGGTGACAGATGATAAATAGCGAGAAGGCATGCACGGGAAGAGAGTTTGGTCCCCTCAAAAGCAAGCCAGACTCATTACTATTAAGAAAAACAACTACCAGCTGTCAGATCTCACGCTGCTTCCACGTTACACGCATCTCCCACCTCCCTGTGTATTTCAACTGTAAATACTCTGGTAAGGAAACTACGTCCTCCTTTGCATTTTCAAAGTTCATGGTTATTGCTGTAAGCTGGAGGATATCAAGAACGCTGTCAAGCACACAGACTGCAGGAATAAGAACAGATTCTGCTTATTTCTCTCAAAACTAGACCTGTCTCACAGACGACTCCCAAAACTTGCTTGTAAACTATTTTTGGATCAAAATAGACTTCTTAAATACAAACCTCGTAATTGAAACTGCAACCAAGTTTCCCAACAGCTTTTCTTTCTCAGCTGATAACTACATACCTCTCAGATTTCTGGGATGTATCTGCTTTGTCCGAGGCATTTTCCTCTAATCTCATACACCACTTGATCCTCTCAGAAATGCAAAGTACAGCAAGCAGAGAGATGGCAGCTCCATAAACTTGTCAAAGGGGTCAGTTAATCCGTATGCTAAAAAAAAGAGAAAGAAAAGTTATGATATGTATGCATCAGAACAGAGATACCTATCTGCTCCCTTTCATCCTCAAACAGCTATGGAAATTAGCGATGAGCAAGAAATATTTCTGTACCTATCCTTTTACAGAATGAAATGTTCCAATATCTTAATAAAACTACATGAGGGTGAAACTCCTTTTGGGATTACTCAGGAAGCATGAGAAAACTAAGACACTTTTCCACATTTGTCAGCTGTTTTCTAGCCAGAAAACGTCTTCCAATAACTCGTGTCCCAGGCAAATAAATCCAGAAAACTAAACAAAATTTGACATCAGACTTTAAGATACAGATCTTCATTTCGGGGTGGGGGGAGAGCAGAGGGGAGGGCAAACACACACTGCATCAGCAATAATCCACCCTATTTGTAACAGCAGCTACCTCCAAGGTTCCTTACACAGAGCGTGAAAGCCTGGAAGAACTCCCCGTGGGATATTTCTGCCTAAATATCAGTGTACAGCAGAGAATCACACTGGCTCTTGACCCACCTGCAAGCTGCTGCACAGCAAGTTTCTGCCCTGGCATGGTCCTTCGTGGCTGCAGCAGCCCAGGTAAACCCCACGGACCAGGGAATTCTTTTAATAGCCTAACACACCGATTAGCTGCTGAACTGGCACAAACCTACATTTGCATCCCCAAACCGACATCTTTTTCAAGACTAACAAAACTTTCTTACTTTTCAGATATTCTTATGATTTGCTTCCAGTTTGAGGAGCGTTTTGTTTAGTTTCTGAAATCCTACAGGATGTGAAATCTCCCACAGAACTATGTCAAACTATTCACGCACAAGAACTTAAAAAAGAAAATGACTGGCATAATTTCACTCTTCCAGATGAACAAAATAAAAAATTAACCAATTTTCACTTTTTTTTAATAGCATACTACCTCATGTTAACAGATTTTTTTTTTTTTTTAGTAAACACTAAGAAGAAATTTTAAAAATCTATATAAACTTCAGAATGCCCCTAATATGGACAAGTTGATTAAGGATAGCTACTTGAAGGAGGAAGTACATAGAATTTTTAGCATTTAAGTATTAATTTAGAGAGTTTGGGTTTTTTTTTAAGACAACCATGTTTTTGCAAAAATGGAATTCAAACCCAGTTAAAATAGACTACTTGCAACCACCCCTTCAGTCTACAGACTGTTGAGGAATATAATCATTAATTTTTAATGTTTCTTTTGTCTCTTACTGCATAAAAGGCCCCAAACAGGAGAAGAAACTGACTGCAACTGACACAAAGGCAGGCTGGAAAATGTTACTCTAATGGTTCTTCACTAGGGTATTACTGCACGTTAAAGGAAAAGCAAGGAAAAATCCAAAACAGAGCACACAGCCTGTCAAGTTGTTCACTCATACCGCTTTATCTGCGAGGGTAACAGAAAGATTTAGAAATTAAATAAAAGCTTATGCTAACAGGTCCATTTTCCTGGTCTCGGACGCAAACTGGAAATGCAGAGAAGTGGCTGGATTGCTTGAAGCAACAAGCAACCCCCGAACCCCAAGTCCCCCTTTACTCTGGGTGCTGCTGGGCTGAGGTTTTTAAGGATCATAATAAACACCGTCACTTCTTTAGGCAAGTTATGTGAGGCAGGAGTTTGAAATCCCCCCGGGCACCCGTAAATCACAAGCACCTCCCGATGCCCCCCTGCAGCACAATGACATCTTACTGACGCTGTAAAACCACCCGATTCCCCCCTCACCAGCAGGACCCCTTCTTTCGAGGGTGGGGGGAGAGGGATGGCCGTGCGAAAGCCACGGCGCAAACACCGCGCAGGACCCACGCGAAAAGTCATTCCCTCCTTCATCTGAACAAAAAAAGGGAGAAGGAGGAACGGGCCTTTGCAAACGCAGCGGTCACATTCCCCCCCCCCAAAAAAAAACCGCAGATGAGGGAGCAGGGGCGGGGAGGGAGCCAGCCCCGGGGCCCGGAGAGCCGTCGATATGCGCTTGCAGGGTTTGCAAAGGGAAGGGGAACGGAGAGAGGGGAAAAAAACCATGAATGAATAAAGAGGGAGGAGCCTGGGAAAACCCCTCTGCAACGCCGCACCGAACAAAGCGCTGCACACATGCGGGGGGGGGGGGCGGTGCGGGAGGGGGCGGCCGCAGCCCGGCACCCAGCGGGGACGGCGGCGGCGGCGGCGGGGCCAGGGGGCGGGAGGGGTCGGGCCGGGGCTCCGCGGTGCCCCCCCGCCCCAACCCTGGCGGCAAAGCAGGGGGGGGAGCACACAGACAAACCCGCCCGGGGCTGGGGGTGCCGCCGGCAGCCCCGGGGAGCGGGCGGGCGCAGCCGGGGCGCGGAGTCCCCGCGCGTCCCGGAGGGGCCGCGGCGTCCCGGCGGTGGGGGGGGGGGGGGGGAGCGGGGCCTGCGGTCCTCCCCCTCCCCGCCCGCCCCCCCGCCGCCGCCGCCACCGCCGGCGGAGGACACATTGTGTTGTGGCTGCCGCAGCTCCGCGCAGAGGGGGGCGCCGGTCGCGGCGGGGAGCGCCTGTCCCGCACCCCCCCCCCCCCGCCCCGCTCTGCACGGCGCCTCCTGAGCCCCCCCTCCCGCCCCCCCCGCAGGGCCCGCTGCAAACCTGGCGGAGGGGCCGGCGCGGCGGCGGCTGATGGCGGCGGCGGGGAACGCGGCGACCCCTGCGCGACGGCGGCAGCGGCGGCGGCGGCGGCGGGAGGGGAGTGGGGGGGGTGAGGGGGGGCCGGGAGCCTCCTTCACTTGACAACCTCAAACACAAACATGACCCAGCGCCGCCGCCGCCGCGCCCGGCCGCGCACACAGACACACACACACACACAGCCCGGCACCGACACCCACCCCTCCTCCATGCACCGTCCCCCCGGGCCGGCCAAGGCGCCGCCCCCCGGCACGGCCCCCCCCCCCGCAGCCCCCCGCCGCCGTGCCGGCCGGCCGCGCCCGCCCCCCGCCGCAGACCCCTCCTCCGGGCGCCCATGTCTCACACGGGTGCAGACTGACCCCGAACCCCCCCTCCCTCCCGGCTGCGGGGCGGTGAAGGGGGGGGACACACACAATGCGGGGGGGGGAGGGAGCCTCCCCTGACAGCGGGAGGGGCGGGGCGGGCCCGGCGGGGGGAGGGCCGGCAGGCACGGGCGGGCTGGGCGCATCCGCCGGGCTCCCCTCGGGGAGAGACGCGCGCTCCCCCGCCCCGCCCCCGCCCGCCCCTCCCCCCCCGGCGCCCCGGTCACTGGCGGGGGGAGGGGCGCGAGGCGGTGGCGCGGGCCGCGGGGGGGAGGGGCGGGGGGTGTTTTACCTTCTCTCACTTTCTATTGCAGGAAGCGGGGCCGGAGCAGTGACGTCACCGGGTCTCCCGGCCCCGCCCCCTTCCCCAGGCCGGGCCGGGGCGGGCGGGGGGGAGGGGTCGGGGGAGGGGTCACCGAGGGGGTTTCCTCGCGGCCCGGTGGGGGAGGGACGGCGGTGCAGCGCGAGGCACAACAGACGCGCCGCGGGGCCGGCTTCCCCCCGCCACCACCGCCGCACGGCCGGGACCCCCACCCCCGCTGGCGTCCCGGGCCGCCCCCCGCGCCGAGGCCGAGGCTGTGCGGCGCCTCGGGGAGGGGGCCCCTCTCCACCGCGGCCCGGGGGTCTCCTCAGGGGGTCGCGCCCCCCGCCGCGCCCGGGCAAGGCACGAAGCAGCGCCTGCCCCGAGGGCCAAAGTTATCGCCGCGCCCCCCCCCGCCCCGCCGCTCGGGGCGCCGCGCCTGTGCGCCTCGCGCTCCCCCCTGCCGCGGCCCGGACCCCGGGGCACCGGCACGGCCGGACGCGCACGCACACACACATACGGACGCAGAGAGCCGGGGCTGACGCGGAGATCCCGGAGGTTCCTCCCCGCCGCCCTCCCGCCCGCCCGGGCTTCCCCGCGCCCCCGCCGCCCGCCCGCCCTCCCGTCCCGCCGCGCCCCGGCGCCGCTGGGGAAACTCACCGCCGCGCCGCGCATCCTGCCGCCGCTAACTTTTCATCATCCCGGGCGGCAGCCGGCGGCAGCGAGCCCCTCCGCCGCTGGAAGTGGGCGGGGGAGGAAATACGAGGAGGAGGCGCGTCGTGCTCTTCGCCGCGGCGCCCCTTTTTTGGCCCGGGCCGCGGGGGTTTGCCGGTGAGGGGCGGGGGGCTGTGCCGCGGCCACCGCTTTCCTGCATCAGCGGTGCGTGTGTGTGTGCACGGCCCGGGCCTGTGCTCCGTGCGGGGTCACCCTGCCCGGAGAAGGGCTTGCCCCCCCGCCGCGGGGCAGGGAGGCACGGCCGCCGCCGGGAAACGCCGTGAAGGGGAGAGGGCCCGAGCTGGGATTGCGGCGCTGAGGAGGGGGGATGCGTTTGTATTTAAATTATTTTTATCCAAACTCGTAGACAAAGAGGCGTTGGCAACTTTTCCTTGCCGCTTGGGTTTTCCATCGGATTTTGCGCTCAGAGCCAGCACGTGATGGCTTTAGCAAATAAACCCAATTAAATATTTCTTGCATCACCTCACTGTGCCTCCTCCTCCCGTGCTCGTGCTCCCCTGGCAGCCCTGGTTCTCAGCTGGGAGCACTCTGGCCATGCCACATCCTTCTCTTGTAAGACCAGGGCCTGCCTTAACAGAACATGACCACCATTTCCAGCGTCTTCAAGTTTTTCATAGGGTCTTCTTTCAAACTGCGTTTAATCACACGGGATTTTCATAAAACAGATGAGTATTTTCATCCCCCTTTCACAGGGGAGAAACCAAGGCAGGAAGATGCTGAGTAACTCATTGCAGAGCTGTATACAGACGTGAGACCACTTCTGTCTGAGCTTTTGGCCACAGGCACTCTCTCTGGACTGTTTTTCCTCCTGAGTTCACTTAAATTATACCTTGAAAACATTTATGGCTTACAGTGGTGGCAGGTTCTCTGCTGTGGGTAACCTGTTCTGCCTCCTGCCCAGAAGCAACAGAAGTATTCACTACACAGAAGGCAAAAGTAAGTGGACAACCTGCCTTCACACTGCCTAGCTAGCCTGCAACCTGGCAGTCAGGGTGAGAGATGGGATTCACCACAGAATTAGAGATTTATGAAAAATCAGACCCTCAAAGAATATCTTCAAGGAGAAACATTGTATTCTACTACTTCTCTAGTTAGACACAAAAGTGATGGGGTTTTTGTTAGACACTGTGCTTCTCTTCCCCCTCTGTTTTTTAGACTCAGGGCTCTGACTTGCTGAAGAATGGAATCACCATTAGTCTAAACACACCAACAGGAATATGATCCTGCAGGTGCCATAAGCTTAAATTAGCATACCAAGCCTGACCAGCCACAAACCCGAGATCAAGCAACCTCTGAAACTAGGTCTGTACCTCTACTTGTTCTGTTCAGCTGTCCCTGAAAGTCTGTCCTGCTGGCCTTTGTGATACATGGCATCTGGCTCCTTCTTCTGCTGCTCATTGTCCGAAAGCTTCAGGTTGTTGTCACCAGAGTAATCAGGGAGTAAGGATCAGATGCTGGCCCTTCCTCACAAGGTGCCTCAGAAAAAAGGACCCACCACAGCTGCTGCTGAAGGTTTGCAAGGACCTGAATAGTTTCAAGGTAGGTGCTCCAATGTGCAGGTTGAAATGAAGGACGACAGCAAACCCCCTGGAGCCAGCAGGACACTGTTCTACTAAAAGAAGTCAAACTGCAGCCCACCCAGCAGCATGAAAATCCAGCCTTCTCAGCACATGTATGTGCGCAGGAATAAGGTGGGTGCCCTTTCTCTGCAAACAAGCACAAGTGTCTTTAGAAGAATGACTCAATGAGGTGTCAAAGATGAGACAGGTCCCCAGGGAGGCATGGGGCACGTCAGATGGTGCCAGCTGATCCACCCTTGCACATAAAACCAGTCATCTCGAGGTCAGTTTGGGTCAGAGGACAAAAAAACACAGAACTGAAAGTCCAGCCTCATGAGGTTATTCCCACGGCCATCTGAAAAAGCGGCCGAAGAGGCAGCTGTGAGCTTGTGACGCTCCTCAGCCTGCTCACCTCAAACAAGCAGAGGCGGGGGCCAAAGAGCCGCCTCCAGCCCAGCTCGGTGTTGCTCCAGCAGGCTCCCCTACCTGCTCCGGCAAGTAGAAAATACAGTCCTGAGGGCAGCCTTGGGAAGGCTTGGAAGAGATGGCGATACCAGGCTGTTTATCCTGGGCAGACCACTTCATCTTTTATTCTGTTTTTCCATCAGCAAGAAGGAAGCGCATACCCACTCAGTAAAGTACTTTGGGAAAAGTGCTGTGGATGATTGCTAGTAGGAGGCACATAGTAATCTTCTCAAACAGGCAAACGAGGGAAATTCTTTAAAAGTTTTCAGCGAGATCTAAAATGCCACATCAATATGCATGTTGAAAAAAAAAAATCCTTCATGGCAGAAGTTAGACACTTAAAAAAATCTCACCTAAAATAAGCCCTACAGGATACAGATTCCCTTTAAATGACTGTGTGTATATCTGAACAGGGAAGATTATTAAGGCTTTTTTCTTTCTAAAACTCCACTGCATTTTCAGGAGTGGAGAACCTATTTTTAAACATCCGCTAGATTTACGCTTGAAACCCCTACGCTCAGAAGCTGGTATGCTGTAATGGCTCACAGGTATTTTATGTATAAATATATACACATACACACGTCAGGCTCTCAAGAAACCACGATGCATTAGGTACTTTTAAATAATTCATTGTTCAGCACCCCATGATAAACCTCTAGTTGAACAGCATGTGATTTTGCTAGAATTCTTGGTACATATTGAATGTGAAGCACTGTGGTAAATTTAACTGTGCTGAGCATCAAATGTGAAAATTTTATATTGTACATTACAACCTGACACACAACTGAGAATCTTTATTATTAAGGCTTCAGGGAATTTTTGAGGGAACTTCTGAAGTTCTGAAAAGGAAGAACAAGACTGAGCGCTATTTCTCTATAGAAGTTGAGATATTCTCAGAGAAGGGAAATTCCATAAGTATGTATTGAATTAAAATAAAAGTTTCCCTAAAAGAACTGCTGTCTATTAGCTTGTGCTCCGAGGCTCCTCATTCAGCACATTCAGATGAAAGCCAGAGGATCTTGGCTTACCTGGTACAAGCCAGTGCTCAGCGCTTTTCCAGGGCTTGCTGCTCCTGCAGCAGGGCTGGAGAGATAGGGCAGCAGCCGCTGCTGCGAGGGGAGGTCATTTTTCACTTTTCTCCAGCAGTAGCTGTCACCCCAGATACTCACAGCTCTCCCTTGTCAGCAACAGCCAGACGCTTTCCTGGAGGCATGTGAAGACGACAGCAAGGACCTGGCCGTGCCCCGCTCCCTGCAGCCTGCTGCTCTAAGCAAGGAGCTGGTCCTGGTTGAGACATTTTGCGTGGCAGCGTCCTGTATCTGCCCTCACAGGAGGTCTGAAAAGGGGGTTGGTTTTATGTTGTCCCCTAAGTTGAATCGGTTCCTTTCGATTTGGTCAAACTGGCATCGTGTAATGGAAAAGTGTTCTATCAAAGACTTTTGGCCCAACCTTACTTTTTATATATAAATATATATATATATATATACACACACACTGCAGCTGTGTGGTGGTCACTGGCGTGGACCCCTGCAGCCAAGGAAAGATGCAATTCTGTCCAGCTTCAGGTTAATCAAGTGGTATAGGGCACAATTCACTGACGGAGCTTCACCTTTTTTCCAGGTATTATTAAGCAGACATTTCAATGAACTTCATGATCACTGATGCCATACCTAGTTATTTACACCGTGTTCATCTTAACGATATCATAATATATGAATATATCTAAATAAATAAAATATGAGTGTCTCAGCCAAGAATACCTGTGTTTAAGACACTATGCTAAAAAAATCTGTTAGGGGACTGTTTGTCCTTTCCCTTCCTTGGAAGGGCCCCAACTGCTGTGCTGCTCTCCCGGGGTAATCACCAGAGAGCTTTAACAGCAACAGCTCCTCCAGGCAGGGGAAGCAACCCTCACCGTGCCTAAACCACCACCGCAGCCTGACCTCAGCCTTCTCTCCTCCCAGCACACGAGGCCTCACGAGTCTGGTCACAGGACAAGAGATGGATCACAGAGTGAAGCACCCACTGAGGAGGCTGCTTTCTAGCAGAGTGTCTTTGAGGTCTCCTTTGCTACTTCAAGCTCGGGTGAGACTAGTGCTGTGCCCACACCACGTGAAGCGTCCTCTCTGCAGAGAAGTGCAGCGAGGCCAAGAGCGAGAGACTCATCCTCAGCACTTTGCAGGCTGGCCGCACTCCCTGCCCAGCCAAACCCTCCATGATGGCATGCCAACATCTAAGGGGAGGGATAAAAAAAAAAAAAAAAAAAAAAAAAAAGACAAATTAAAACCAGACTGGTTAAACAAGTCCTGCCTTTTTCTCCAAAAGGCAGCCCCAGGAGCTGGCGTATGTTGTGCCCATGCTGTTGCTGACCGGCGCTGAGCAGGACGAGGAGCAGGCTGGACCACCGCCATGTGTTGAATGCCTTGTACTCAGCACACCACACGTCTAGCAATGGTTTTGTGGGATGTGAAGTTAAGCCCTTCTGGGAGGGAGATAATTGCCACACAGAATTATGAGATCTGGGTCGGAGGATTTGGGAGAAGGCAAAGGCTCATCTGCAGTGCAGGATATGATACCGTTGGGGTTACATTAAAGGGCTGAGCCAGCTCAGACTCCCTTCCCCCTCCCCTCAATGGAGATCACCCAAGGCCCTGAGCACAGTCTTGTGTCCAAACACAAGGCAAGTTTGAGCTTGGGCTGGTGCTCTGAAGTTAGGATAGATGTAGCCATGAAAAGCAAGTCCCAGAGCTTTTGGCTTTCCACTGAAAATTGCTTGTCTTTTCAGAAAGAACTGTTTCTCTGTAGGTCATCAGACTCTCTACTTTTACAACCCTTTTACTCCCTTGCACCCATGTATTTTTACTCCTAACTGAGCTAGACAAGCTTCTTGCCACCTCTGAACTTTTTCATGATGTTGCTTGTATTTTCCACTGCGTCTCCCCTTCACCTCAGCTCACCAGTTCACTCTGATCTCTCTTTATCAGTAGCTCTAGGTTCTGAACTGTTCATTTAAATATGGTGTGGTTTGCCAGCACTTTTTTGCTAAGCCTTTTATTTTATCTGTTAAAGAAGCAGAAGACACATATGCACTTAACACAAGCGCACTTTGCCAAGATGCTTTCAGTGGTATGCTTTTTCTTTAGATTCTACCATAAACATTTTAGCATATTGGAATGATTAAAAAACATTTCATCCCGTGCCTTCTTTCCCAAGTGTTTTTGCCATTCAATGGCACTCTAGTATTATGTTTGCCACAGACATGTATGGGAGAGGTCTTTTAAATATCACATTCTGAGCACATTAAGTTAGCTTAGCTGCTCAAAGGTTGCAGGGTTAATTATGTTTTGCTTATTTCCTTTCTTTTTCTCTGGAAACCTTTTCCCTTGCCTCCTTCCCAGTACAGATGCGAATATAAGAAATACACAAAGGGGAAAGAATCCCCATTCTATTGGAAAATCTCAAACAAGGTAAAGTTTCTTTGATTACTGGGATGTTTACTTTGCCAGGCATATTGCAGATCATTAGGCACAGGTTGACAACAAAGCTTCGAGTTCCTTTAACCTTGCTCCGGTGACTATGAAATGGCATTCAAATAACATACAGAGTATTTGCGGTGGTGCATCACAAGCCAGGCATGTAGCACCTTCTGTAAGCTGTGCTATTTCTATCATGATTTAAAGGTGTTCAGTCCTCCTTAAATCAAAATGGCTACAACAATAACTAAATGTATAGTATTGTTCTGAATGATCTTGGTGCCTTTCTGTTAATAATCCTGCTACGTAATTTCTCCATTTGTGGGGTCTCCTGAAAAATCTTTTCCTCCAGCTGTGGACAGTGATTTTGTTAAATCTTTTTAAACTGAGGCTAACAAGTGTCAGGCTCCAGCGCTGAGGAGCATAGAAATTTTTCAAAACACACGTTAGCAAACAAATGCAAGTTGAAAACACAGCACTTGCAGTCTTGCAGCTGTCCCAAAATTTCACAAGGCCAACACTGTAAAAGCCACAGATCTCATTTTCCAAAATCCTGTCACAGCAGCATGACTGCATCCTATACCTGTTTTCACACATCAATAAACAATTACCCATGTAGCATACAAGACAGAGGAAAACTAGGCATAGGAAAGCAATGGCGATATAAATAAGAGACCTGGTTCAAGGCTGGCTTCTCACTGCAGTAAGGAGAAACATATTGTGGGTTTGGTTTTTCACAGATTGGCCAAAGGCTGGCTAGGCAGCCTGGAAAGCTGACATCCAGCCCTGTTTCCCACCTGGCCAGGCTGTTGCTCCAGGCTGGCTTGGCAGTCTCTGCTCAGGCTTCTTCAGGTCCAGCTGCACGTTGCACCACTTCCAGAAAGTCGCACCATGGGCTTGTCACATCCCAGTTGAAGGCCCTTTTCACCAAGAAGGGATAAAACATTTCACAACTGACTGTATCTTCTATTTAAACAATGTAATGTCTTGAAAGGCAACATCAAAACATGCTCTAGGGTGCAACAGCAGGCCTCAAAGCTGCTTGTCTGTTGGCTTAAGAAGTGGTACAACAGAAAAAGCACACTATTTCCTTCAGAGATGAATCATTCCCCAGCCCTGTCTTTACAGCAAGTGTTAAGGACTTTTCTGTGTTACAAAAATATGACATACCTTATTTTGATCAAACTGTGGAACAGCCATACTGATGAATTGAATGTGCATACACTTGTGGAGAGGAGAATCTGACACTGATGCACAATTAAGCTTGCAGATATGCTCACGGCAACACAAGGAAAAGCAAAAGTTAAGACATCAGATCCTCCACTAGCTTAAATTGGCATAGTTCCTCTGAGATACATAAACTATATTATTGCTATAGAAATCCTATGGGAGGAGTGGCTGGTCAGCCTGTAAAACCCCAAACATGGCATGCACTCACTTCTTAAAAATTCTGAGTTTGTCAGGGGTGACAAAAGCCCAGGTCAATACTTGACCAGAAGAAATCCAGCACGGAGGCCAGGCCTGCCAAGATAGAGACCCAGTCACGTGAGGCAGATGCTGTGCACAGATAGGAGAGGAGCTTGCAAAGAGCAGCTCAGCTCCTCAAAGGCTTCAGGCACCAGAGTGCAGAGAGGGGGAAGAGTACATAGCACAGCTGTGGATCCCTCTCTGGAGAGGTATTTCCCTTGTGGAGTACTTTTTCCTGTGCCTGTCTTCAGGAAAGCATTTGCATGTCTGTTAAGTCCCACTAGTGCACTCTCAGAAAGCCAGAGCCTATGCTTAAGGGCTGCTTGCATCAAGTTTTACAGGCATCATCTGAGCACGTGAGTTATCCCCTTGGCTTAGTGGGGCCACTCATGGCTAGACTGCCTGATGATCTTACTGTAGCCTCAGCAGTGAACTTCAAACGGAAAAAGAAAGTGAATGTTACTGAATCAAGAGAGTTCACAGAGAACTGAAACATAACCAAACCCCTCCTCCCCCCATCTAAGGCTCCATTCTGTGTAGCTGAGCCTGCAAACAGCTTGCACAACAAGGCACTGAGTTCAACGGGGCTAACAAACCATAGGTTGTGCTTTCTGTGGAGAAAAAATCCAGAGCCAGTCCTGCAATGCTCCTCCATGCATGATCTTGTTATCAAGACTGCAGTGCCATTCTGGTGTAATGCTTTAGAGATCCTCCTCCGGTAAAAAACACAGCTGTGCCTTACTTTCGTTGTCTCTTAACTAGAAATACACAAAGCTGTAAAAACCCTTCTAATTATGTTTAAAAGCCAATCACATTAAAACCAAAGCTGATGCCAAGAACATTTTAATCACACAAACCAAGAGATGCAGAAACGCTTCGCTCCACTGCTATGGACTGTAGAATGAAGTAAGCATGGTAATTTCAGTCTGGTTTATGGAGGCCAAACTCACGGTACCCACCTTTGCGTCTCCCCGTTTTCCTGCAAGCTGCCTATAACTTTTTTTTTTTTTAAATATCCTTTCCACTTGTACACTTTTTTTAATTACTCCTTCATTCCCTACTCATTCCCAGGGCTCATCTTGCTGTTGTGCGTTTTGCCTCTTTATCGGGTTGTTGTCCACACTGCTTCTCTCCCAACTTCAAAGCACCTTTTCCCTACCTGGGTTGCATGAGGGGACATTATGTGTTCCACCTTATTTTCCCCAATCTGGATGCAGCTTTTGAGAAGCTGCAGGTTAGGAGAGGAAGGACTGAAGCTTCCTTCACTCCTCTATCATCCTCCCCCTTGGCTGATCTTGTGGTGCATACCTCTTAAGCAGCTCCCAACAGGAGGACAGGGAGGTGCAAGTGTGGCTGCTCCTTATTTTCAAATTTGGGACCTGCTCCCAGTCCTGTTACTACTGAGACCAAAGGCATTCCTTGATATTGTGTAGTTGACTGGATACAGTGACCAAAAGCAAGCAAAAGCTGATTCTAGAAGTCTACTGCAGAAATACCATCAACTGCAGAGTCCCAGTTCTCTTGATCTGTAAAAATGCAAGTGTGTTGGTCTGACTGACAAGAAATAGCAAGTACGACCTAAACACCAAGCTCTGGAAACACTCACATGAGCCACATCAGTGCACATTTCTTACCTAGACAAGCAATTCTTTGCAGGCTCAAGCCAGTGAGGTGAAACATCGAATACAGGATTATCTTTATTTGTGAGCAAAGTTCTCTAGCCAAATCTGAACCACAGATCTTCACATCTGAAAATAAAAGCGTTATCTAGATTTTCTCCTGTGTTGGAGATAATATAGCAATGTTGCCAGAAATTTCTGTTCCTTACCTCTGCCTTCTGTTGCTACTTTCCTGGCTCCAGGGGAAGAGGAGCCAGTTAGAGACAGCTTGTTCTTCAATAGGCAAAAAGGTGACTTCAGTTAGAGTGCTTCTGCAGAGCAGACAGAATTCACAATCTTGTGTCATTTTGGTAGCAATGGCCACAGTAGCTCGCATACATACTTGAAGAGAATGTCAGAGAGCAGCAAAAGCAGATCTTTTCTCCAAGGGATGGCAAGTCAGGAGCTGAGGTGACCCCACAGCCTGCCCCACAGCCCCAAGTGAATCAAGCAGGACAAGCCCAGAGATGGTGACCAGGTCCAGACCATAAAGCAAAAGCATGGAGATAGGGCAGGTCCAAGATCAAGCCAGGAAACCAGTTAACAGCTCAGTTCCAGTGATGTCCAGGTAGAGAGATGGTGACAAGACAAAGCCAGGTTCAGGCTAGGAAACCAGTCCACACATTGAGTTCTAGAGAAAAGGACTCCATAGCCAGATATAGCCAGGGTGAACTGGAGACCAACATGTCTCCAAATAGCTCAAAGAGGAGCTGATGGTCCCCAGCTGAACTTAAAAGGGTTTCTGGGCCCTTTTAAGGTGGGTGGGTGGAGGTCCCAGGTGAGGCTGGTCAGGTATGTTAAGGACTGTTAGTGTGGTCAAAGCCCTGATGGAAAGAAAGAGCAAAAGAAATTGCAAAACATACTTGTGTGTATGTAACACATTCATGTACATCAAAGTGTCTGTATATATAATGTGTATATGCCAGCATGTTAATATTCTATTTCTTAAGCCCCATTTCATCATTTCCAAGCATCTGGTTTATGATTTTAGATCCTCCAAGGCTTGGAATAGACCTTAACTCTAAAAATGTATCTGATGCCACACAGCAAGGAAAAGATTAAAAAGTTAAAGAAAGCCACAGCTGCAATAAAGGGATTCCAAGTACTTTTAAACAAAAACTCCAAGCTGCAAATAGTATGGCCTGTATTCAGATTTATATCCAGGCTACTTTAAAATCTCTTGAAGGGCTTTTTAGTTTGCCTGGCTACAAATCATTATAAATCTGGAAAGAATTCTTCTGTACTTCCTACATCCTTCCTGCATCCTTTCTTTTTATTTGCATTACTGCTTTCTACTCCCACTACTACCTGTTCTGTTCACTTTTTAGACTATTTTCCCCAAATTGATTCTCCCTTTGATCTTTCCATCCCACAACGGTAACCTTTCCAAGCTGCTCCCTATTGTTTGTGGTCTTCAGTGGCACCTGTAGCCCTTCCTAACTTAAAAATCAACTGAAAAATTAATTCACATGCTGTTTGCCTTCTCTCTGATCTCACTAGTGAGTGTCTGACACCAGGCTGGACTCCACACCAAATCCTGAAATAGCCTGAATTTTGAGAAAAATTTCCATTCCCAGGACTTGCCCTTGCCATTGGTTGGGTTGTTACCAGCAGTGTACAGGCAGACACGCACACACACACACAGGATCAGGCTTGCAACTGTTAGGTTTCCTGGGACAACATTATATTCTGATTATCCTGCAATAAGACATTTCAGGGCTGCTGAAAAAAAAGTGTATTAAATATAAAACAATTATTCTTATGAGTAACTTCCTTTACCTCATGTCCCAGCTTAATTTGGTTTTCTCTGTATTTACGGTCTGTTTTTATGCCATAATTATTCCTGGCCAAGTCATCTGAAACAATTTTTAAAACATTTAATTTTGCAAACGTTCCCATACAAATGCAAATCCTTTAATAGAGTGCAGATACTACATTTATTCTTCCCTCTTCATTGCAAATTTGTGTAATTAGACTTTAATTTAGTTTATGTTGGAATTTTTTAATATTTAAAATCTCATTCTTGCCCAAGCATCACCTCCAATGGTCCAGGTTGAAGTCAGCCGGATTTCAAGGCTGTGGATAAATGTCTTCTACTCACTCTACTTTTTCAGCTGTGATTGAGTGCATTAGTGTCCCACACGGAGTTTACAGCTCCTGCTTTGCCAGCAGAAGGGGTTGCGTGGACACTCCTTAAGCTGCTCCACTGCATGTGGGCTAGTTCAGACTGCCTTCTTTAGCGATTTAAATTAACTGAGTCAATTCCGTAAAGAAGCAAATGGTGTATGTAAACATATTTCCACCTGCTGGCAGATCGGTGGGAATGGTGACCTCTGGCACAGGAACAATAACCAACACCTTGGGGCAGCAATATCTTCAACCAGCAGAGATAGTCGCAAAGTAAACACGTGCTTATGACCTGACTCAACTAAAACCTGAAAAGCAAGAATGCTGCGAAAGCTGCATTAAGCTTTGAAAAGAGAGATGGGGGTGACGAAAAGGACTAATGCATAGTATTGCATGTGAGTGCTGTGGGACACCACAAGCACTCGCACAGGGCAGTTCCCTCTGGGTTGTTCTGGAAAACGCAGATGTAGAGCCAGCGTGCAGCAAACCATCCCAGATTGCACAGATGAATCAACAGAACTTCAAAACCATCTATATGGAAGAGTTATTCAAGAGTGACTCATGACCACTGGCAGGAGGGCATTACCCAGGGAGAGGACAAGGGCAATTTCATTTTCTCAAACAGCTTCAGAGAAAACAAATTGGATTCATACTGAACTCTGGCCACCATGACTGGCCATCATGCTCTGATCTGTAGAGACTGGAGGCTGCACAGCATGTCCTAATGGAGGAGGTTTGAAATATTTTAGAAACTACAGAGCAGCCCATAGCTCTTACACCAACAATTTCACGTGGGAAGAAGGTCTGGGCAGGTACTGCAGCTAAGCACATCCAGGAGTGCTCTCACGTGCTGGAGCGATGCAGCAAGTGCTCCTCTTTGCACTGCATGATCCTGGTCATATCAGGAGAGAAACCTCACATCTGAGAAACTAAAGCTGAGGAGAGTGGAAAAAGAAAACCAAGCTTGATGGAAAGAGCACCGTACGTTTGTGTCCAGGCAGCTTCTTGCACCCTTTCCCACCTCCGTAGTTATGGAGGGGCTGCCAGGATCTAGCCTTCAATAAAAGGCATCTGTTTCTGAAGTGAAAACCAGCACTTAGCTGCTTACAGCACACAGTAACTCTACACATCAGTGCAGAGCAGGAAATGAAAAACGCCTTTTCTAACTATGTTATAATGGCAATTTTAGGTAGATGGAACATTAGCAGCAGATGCCAAGCTGGAAGGTGGCCACCCCGTTGGCTTTTCAGCAGCAGGTTTGGTCTTTGGAAGCTTTTCACAGGCTGACAATGCTTCAGAAGTGTCTACTTTTGTCTGGGATTACAAAAATCAATCGCACCACTTGTACATAGCATGAATGGTTACCATGTGGATAGCCCTTTCAACCAACTGACATTTATTCCAGGTTATCACATCCAGCATGTCACAGGAAGATTCCTCCAGCTTTATGGTACTGTTTATCAGGAGACCGTTTCCATTTTTAAACTCAGTTTTTCTCTTTCAAAGGAGAATAGATTCTTTTTCTCCCAACAGGCAAAATTAGTTCCCTCAGGGAAGGTTTAGGTGCTGCTAAAGTGTCCCAGACCCTCTTGGTCTTGTAAGGCATTTCAGGTCCTGCACACAACACCTGTGTCACTGTAGTGTTGCACCTCTTGTTGTCTTTTAAACTTCCATAAAATGGATCTTGAGCTGTAATTACCTTTAATTCCTTCTTTCAGTGCAGAAAAGCCATACCAGTTGGTGGAAATTATAGTGCTGCCAATGTTAAACCTCCTTTCAGTTGGTAAATCCTTCTCAGTCAAAACAGAAGCATTTTATACATGAATAACACTCAAGGAACACCACAGCAGAGGGGCAGGTTTCCCAGCTCAGCCCACGTATCTGCACTGCAGCCTTTTGGAATAACAGAGACAACCCAAAATGTCCTGAAAACCATCCGGCTTCGCCCTGGGGAAGTTGCCTAACTCGCTGTCACGAAGTTAGCAGAGCACCTTATATATCCTTATATCTTCTCTGAGGATGGCATAAGGATTAAGACTAGGACATCCCCACTGCCAGTCAGTGCTTGGTTGCTGCACTCAGCCTATTTGCTTCTCCTTTCAAACTGTTCTTGGGGCCACCAGCAGTTGGCACAAATCAAAGAAGCTTTCAGACTCCAATTTAAGTTAGGAAACTGTTTTTGTCCACTGCTGGCCTAAGATTCAGAGTATGAACATGGCTTAAAACCAACACATTTCCCTTTTCCACTTCCCCACGCTCCCCTCCCCGCCTCAAATTATGCTTTGTATCTGCTGCAGAGACTTGGGACACACTACGTAGCTCCTCTGTGGTGAATCAGACATGTAACACAATGATTTGATTAAAGGAAGCATTCCTCTTCAGCTGAGACACAGTTATGTCATGGATCTGCACAGAAAGCTTTCCAAACTATCATTCATCCAACAGTCCAGAGCAGCTGTTAATATTTAAGAAGCACCAGAAGTTACTAAGTGTCTCTAAAATACCTATGGGATTTAAATGTTCCCTGTGAGGTCCACTTGATAGAGTCATTGTGATTTTGGCTGTGCCATAGGACTGATTCATCTGCCCCTTGAGTATTTCCTAGTGCATGGCAAAGAGAAGGTAGCAAAAATGTAGTTTTCTGTGGAAAGTCATACATATGCATGATACACATATTTTATGTAACATGTATTTCCGTGTGTACTTAAACACAAAAATGTGCTCAGAACACACTGAGCTGTAAGTTCACTGCTCAGTAGTTAGGAAACACCACAAGAAAGGTTACCCATGCAGCATTAGTTTAGTCCTGTACAGTGAGTATCAGAGACCAACATCATGCTCCTTTGCTCTGGGTGAAGGCCACCCTGTGCACTGCGTGTTGCTGAGGGTGGGACTCCAGCGGAGCAGGGTCAGACATGGTTTGATCACAGCTCATCCCAAGTAAGAGTCTACTGCCCTGGCCCTACCACCAGCTACTCATCACCCCTGCTCTGCCAGGGATATAATCATACTTTCTGATCTGCCAGCACAGCTCCATCTGTAGTCATTTCCTAACTCAAACTCTGTCAAATGGTCTGGTTTTTGGGGCAGGGGAGGGGGTGTTTTTGCTTTTAAAGGTCAGGCAAAACAGTGCCCTGGCTAAGCCGGATCATTTTAGCAAAACTGAGGAACAGCGAGATGTGCTATTCTGACAGCATATCTGAGGGGTCAGCAACCCATGAGGCAGGATCTGCTGCAGCCAGAACTTCGTGTCTGATTGCACCGTTAATGAGCTCCTGTTCAATATTTCTTTTTCATCATATTGCTCAAGGCATGGTACCAAAGCCTTAGTAATGGTGCCATTCAAACCCTGTGGTGGAGACAGAATTACTGATATCTGTAACGCCCACCACTGTAGTATCACAAATGCCCATTTGTTCATTAATTTTAAATGCCCAGTTTGATTTTTTCAGAAGCTTTAGCATTATACAGCACTTTACTTGATCGGGGAAATACTTACATTGACTTCTGTTGCAAGTATAAGCATCAGCACCTGAAATTTGGAATATTGAATGTAAGAAACACACTTTCTTAAATAAGCTGTCAAGCTGTCAAAACTTGATTAACATCGTATAGGAATTAGAGCAGAACCAAGGACAGATTTTTATTTTTCCAGGGCAAGATACAGCTCTGACAATCTCCTTCCTCAGTCCTTTGTCTCAGGCGATACACATTTGCCAATTTCTATATCGAACAAAGCAGGGGACCCTGTAAACCTTGGACCCAGCCCAGAGCAGATCAATCCTGCACCTTCAGCAAAGAGTCTTCCTGAGGGAAAAGGTATGTATGATCATCCAAGTAAAGGTGCAAGTCTCGTGCCTGAGAGGATTTTGCTGCATGAGCAACCTTAATTCCAGTATTGCCCAATGACTAAGAACTTGATTTTTTTTTAAATATAAAAGAAAAAACAAAATGACATGACTGTTATTTCCTAGGTGTATAAAAGCATGTTGAAAACCTAGAAATGTGCTTTTGTTGTCTCTCAGTACCCCAGTACACAGGAACCTGCATAATGGCTTTGAAGACATCTGCCACATGAGCTAAAGGACAACTTCCACCAGGGTTTGGCCATTGCCCTGTCTATCTGACAGGATCTCTCTCTGTGTGCATGTACATGTGCATGTGTGTGTGTATGTGCATATGTGCGTGTGTGACACTCTCTCTCTCTCTCTCTCTCCTTGCCAGTGGGTTTCAGTGCTATTTGCTGACACCAGAAAGGATGAACCAAAGAAATACGTGCTACAAGAGGCATATGTTCTGCTTTTCCTTCCCAAGCTTGATTGACTTTGTCCCACCCCACTACGATGTTCCTGTTTTGATTCTGCTCTGTCGGTGCGCTCCTCAGCCCTATCCGTTTCTCTTTGCCAGTCGAATCCCTTCCTTCCTCCTTTCCTTCCTCCCTCCTTTCCTTCCTCCCTCCTTTGGGCTACGAATCCCCATCCCAGGCTCCATGCCCAACTACACTTTCCCCTCCCTGACTCTCTTCCTCTCTTCAGTCCTTCTTCTTCACCAGCATCCCCTTACTCTACTGTCTCCCTGCCCCATATGAATCCTCTGCCCTCTCCCTCCTTGCCCAGACAGTCCCAGCTCTACCCCAAAACTCTCCTCCTAAAAAGGCTCTCAGCCCACGAGGGTCCCTCTGTAGACCCTTCATCGAGCTCCAGTCTTCTGCTTTGTCTCATCCTAACTCCTTTCCCCTGTGCCCACAGCCAAACTGATTTTCCAGTCAGTCTCACATTGGTGAACCAGTTCTGACTCCCCTCTCCTAATTCTCATTCTTGTCCTCCTTTTCTGTTAGCCTCCATCTCCTTATCAAACTTGTCATCTTCCTCTTAGCTTCATCTATCTCAGTCATCCCTTAAAACCTGGCTCCCAGTCTCCTCTTCCACAACTTTGCTTCTCTCCAAACTTCTTGGCTGCTGTGGATGGGTTACCAATGATGGAAAGAAGGGGGCTCTGAAGATTTTGGTAATTAACAGTCAAGAAAAGCCTGCAGCAGGAACTACAGAAGCAGTCTGGTTTTGTCCCTTTCACTCCAGGCCTGAGTGGGAGCCGTTGTTGGTTCTGTCCACACAGACATCTTAACCTCATCTCGGACACCTTAAGTACCTCAGCATGTCAGCTGCACAAATAAAATTCTCTTGCTTGCTTACAACTTGAGATACAGAGTTTGAGCTCTGGTCCTCAGGGGATGGCAGGCCAGACCTTGGGGTCAGAGACCTGATACTTACACCACTATAAAAATATCCAGCACTATTTCTGTCCTTCTAATACATTACTATAAAACCTGTACTGAGTACCAGTTATCTGCCTGTCTGATATTAGACGTGGAAGAATCTGCTCCAAAGGATGTACAATCTAATTAGCCAAAAAAACCTCACAAAACCCACACATTAATGGAAGTGCTATTGCCTTAGCGTAAGTTGCGACTATTGGACATACTCAGTGAATACTAATAGCTTGCTCTGCAAGGTCATTTACACAATGCTCTCAAAATCCTCTGAGGTTCCCTCCTGAACAAAAGCCGAGAACCTGGAAGAACACAATAATGAGCTTCCACCTGAACCAAAGAGCTCCCACACCCTTGTTTAATTTGTGATGGAAAAAATGCCACTCAGATTCTCTGCATGCACCTTCCCTTTCACCATTGCAGTTGAGCTAGGGGAACAATTCAGGCAACTTAGGACTTCTCTTCCCAGCCAGTGAGGTATGTCCACATTGAAGGTGAGGCTCAGCAGAGCGCAGGGGCCAAGTGAATAAGTTCTGCTGGGGTCTGTGCTCTTGTTCTTGGAGCTGGCCATGGGAAAAAGCAGCGGGAGCATGAGGAGCTGGGACACAGGAGAGGAAATAGCAGCAAAGGCTCTGGCTGGTGGACAGCTGAAATGGGAACCTGTGGGCAAAAGTGGAAGTTATCCGCTGGGGACAAGGGCAGGGAGGAAAAGTGCTAAGAGGCTGGCTCTGAAAACATTGGTAACCACTGGCCTAGAGACACTGGCAGCTTGCAGCAATTAATGTGTTCCATTACCTCATGGTTTTACGCTTCAGATGCAGATTAATAGCATTCATTCAAAGAAAGAATGACATCATCTGCATAAAATCCTTTCCAGTGTCATACAGTATTCTCTGGCTTTCTGATTAGTGCTGGTCTACCGGGTTAGTGACGGTGTTTCAAATTTTGTTTTGTTTTCCAACTTAAAAAAAAAAAGGTGCTTCGATCCTCTGTTCAAGCCTGTTTTGCAAGAATTCTCTTAATGCAGAAAGGGACTCTGCATCCAAGTCTCTCTTTCTGTCATCTCCACCAGCTCCTCGTGTCTCCTTGATGCGTTACTTACATGCATATATACGTTTCTCCTCAAACCTGCTTTAGCAAAGCCTCCATTGTGGCTAATTGGGGTGGTGATTAGCCACGGCAGTTGCTGCTGAAGTGGTGTAGCTTGGGCATGGAGCCTTGACCAATGCTGTTATGTCTTGTAGGTCTGTCTCCCTTTCAATAAAGGCCATGATTTCGTTATCTCCTACAGTTTAATGTCTTACGCAACTACGTGCCCTTCTCACTCCTACAGCAAACCTCCTGCAGAGGGCTTGCGTGTCTTCAGCCTTCATCCTAGCAAGGGTCATCCGGGGGCAGGTTGCATGCTTGTGGGACCTTTTTTGAGGAAAAACAGTCATTAGACTCCAACACATCATTCTGCGTAGGCGGCACAATCTAGCCCTGCATTTTTTTGATGCTGTCAGCTTATTAACCATAAATAATCTCCAAAGATAACAGGGCAAAGGAAATAAGACAAAGAATATTCCTTTGGATCGAAAAAGTCTCTCATATCCTCATGTACAACCCTATGTCAAAGTACGGCTTGAATTTTGGAGAAGTATGGTCTTTTCTCAGCTTTTTCATAAAGCTTCCATTAAACACCAGTTGGGTTCGCATCCATGTGACAGGAGGAGTATTTTATTGCTTTATTTGTCTTTTCATTTTTCAATCCGTTTCTAATCTGAAATATGCAATTGAGAACATGTTGTGCTATCTGAAACAATAGGCAGGGTTTACATATAGCTGTCAATTATCACAGAAGGTGCTGAGAAACATTCTGTAAAGCTCTGTCTACACTATGCAAAAAGGAAATTACAGCTGCAGCTAAGCAAGCAACATAATAATAATTACCCTGAAATCATCTGCTTGAATTTTCAAATGAATTCACCATGAGCAGGCTTAAGCTCAAATAGCATTCATTTTCTGGCAGCTCTCTATCAGTTCAATAGCACAGGCTTTTGCAGAAAAGATACTTATAGGACCTTAGAGCTGGGAAGATTTTCTGGGTGTCTGATTTTTGTTCCCTGCTGTGGCTGCCAGGCATACTGTATCTGAATTTGAATAAATGATAAAGCTCTGTCTTTAAAAAAGAAGGGGGTGGAAAACTCTATTATTTCCCTTAGAAAGATACTGTCCATTTATAGACACCTCTTTTCCAGCTTGAGCTTTTCTTAGCTAACATTGTCCTTTAGCGTCAGTGATCTTTCCACTGTTTACCCAGTATTTATACACCACTCCCATAATCTCTTGAAGCCTGGGTTTTGACAAGGTAAACAAGCTAAGCTCTTCTGGTCTTCTTCCATAGAAGGTTTCTAGATGGTCAAACGAAAAAAAAAGAAAAAAAAAAAGCAGACCTGTATCCAGACCTACATATGGAGGTTTCCATCAAATGTCTGCCACCATTCAAAAAACATACAAATTCTTAGTGCTGTTCTGTGCTGCTGCAAGAAACCAGGTTGCCCCAAAGCTGCAGAGGAAGGGAAAAGATTGTGCTTCCTAAGCTCTTGGCTAAACACCAACACAACCCAGTGAATGTTAGGCCTATTTTTCAGAAATGTTAAGCACCATCAACCCTCATTGACTTCAGGTGGAGACGAAGATGCTCAGACAAGGCCCTTAAAGCGTGATTTGGCTCTTGAGGCAGGGGTAGAGTGTGTCTACGTTCACACACTATTCTAATGGGGCACCTCGTGTCCTCAGGCACATTTAAAATTGAGAATGGTGGCAACATTTCACATCCTTAGAAACCTTTTTCCCTCTTCCAGTCACTTCAACTTGGCATGCTCATTCTTGGAGTGAATCACAAGTACAGCACTTAATAGTTCTCTGCGGTCAGAAACTGTCTGAAGGAAGTATTTTCTGCCCATTGGAGAATGTTGACTCATCTACACTGAATCCTCTGAAGAGACTGATTACAGAAAACATCCAGTTGTTGATTGCTATGTGACCTCTTGCTTTCAGAGACCTTGCCCAGGGTTAGTGCTTAGGCAATGGATGGATAGATGAAATATACATGTATATATGTGAAAGAGAGGTGAAGGTCTCTCTTAGGTAAGTGACTACATGGGTCACTGACATCTTCAATAGGTTTAGACAGTGCGATAGACGTGCTAAAGAGAATGGTGCCAAGTGGCATAATTTTGACTGTCTGATGTTAATGCTGGAAGAAAGAAGGGGCTAGAGCTCACAAAAGGGAGAGGAAACCTGCTGTGGTCCATGTTGTAGGGTCAGGTCCACAAAGAAGAGATTCTGTGTTCCTGAGATCACGGCCCCAGAAAGCATTCAGGAATGTCCCAGTATGATGAGAAAACTGAGGCATGATATGGCACATAGACATGTTATTGTTTTGCCTAGATCTGTATCTCTCTTGTGCTGCCTAAAATAAATAGTGTTGAGGGGGGCAGTAAGGGGGGGGGCGGGGCGGGGATATGGTTGAAAACCTCATGCAAAGGCTGCAGTGTACACTTCAGCTATCATGTGTCCCCAAGGAGGCAATCATCTGCCAGGGTACCCACAGAACTGGTGCTCTGGGAAAGGGTTTGATTAAGCCATCAGGGAGTCTCTGAGACCTGACACCAGCCTCGGGATCTGCATCAGTGAGAGCAAACCATTACATGGAGGTCAAGTTCAGCACTGACAAAGATTTGAGCTGGCACCAAAGGCGAATCAGCTACAATGTTTTTGCACATAAACTTGGCACTCGACTCCAAAAGCCCTACAGAGTTGGATACTAAGGTCTCATTTTTCACGAGGGGATGCTCAGAATGGGTCTGCACTTTGGGAATGCATCTAGAAATCCAAAGCTATGAAGCAAACAGATGCAGCGGACTGGACCAACTCACACACACAGGAGGTAGAGCAGAGCTAGGGCTACAGCACCAAGCTCACCACACCTCACCATGCAGACTGCTGGGGAACGATGAACTGAATCACCAGCTCTCAGCCTTGCAGCTCCCTGGGAAAGTGAGAGACCCTGTGGTTTTCAGGCTCACTGATCCCAGTCCTGCCAGTCACATGGAAAGCTCCGGGATGGGAGACCCAGGGTTTCCAGCACCCTCCCTTCTCTACAGCCTGCCAGAAATGCAGTGACCCCAAAGGTTTTCCCTTTCATGGAAAAACATTGAAATTTATGTTTCATTCCAATTTGGAATGAAACCAGATTTTGCAATATCAAAATCCTCTGCAAAATGAAATGACTTTTCACGGCACGGCTTTATTGATTGATGCAGACTGCATGTAACCAAGAAGAGCCTCATAAACGGGTGTTTCAATCGGAATTTCCTGGTCTGTCACTTCCAAGAACACAACTAACTGCACAACTGATGTGTGCAGTTTTGCAGGAAGTCAGTGAGAAAATAGACGGGGCACAGCATCAGCAAAACATCAGGCGATGCGGTGGGCGCTGCCACTGAGCTGACACTTTCCCTGGAGAGGTCACGTTCACACGCTGCACCTTCCCTTTTTGGTGCACCTGGTCTAACTGAACTGCAGTGAGGGCCTCCTTCCCACTGCTCTTGAACACGTGCACACGTACCTGGTTCTCTGGGCTCTGACAATTTCACGCTGCAGGCAGTGATACTGCGATAATTTCGGTTAGCACGTGCTGTGGCTGAGCTCGGAGCAGTCGATCGCTTCGTACTTTGTTTGCAGGAAGTTTGCAAGGTGTCCCCTGGTGCTAATCAGCAAGCAGGCAGGCAAGGTGACTGCAAGGCGGCTAGCAGGCTTGCTTCTTGTTTGCTCGTTAATTTTAATCATTGTTATTTTCACCAGTAAAAGTATCTGATTTAAGGTGGAGAGGAAATATAAACTGAGAATGGAGGAATTCTGTAGGTGAAGGAACATTGCATCAAATGTTTTTGCACGCTAATTACTCTGTTTATCACCATTAAACACATGCACACGGCTTCAGTTTTTACAGCAGTTGCCCAGCTTATCTACTGCGTATGGATGATAAGATACTCCACTGTGAGGAAGGTTCAATTAATTCTCCTTTGCCGTTAGTTTCGTAAATTCATTTGATAGTCTGGTCTGAATGACACGGTGTTATTAATATCTGCAGGCACAGGAGAATGCTGCAGAATAATATTTCTGAAGCAGAAAAGCTCTAAGACATGATTGAGACAATACAACTTTTCCCTTGTTATACAAGATGATTACTTTAAACTCACTTCCCTTTAAGTACTAAAAGCCAGAGGCACAAGGAGAGGTTAAAAATATTTATTTTTACTTTTTATTTTACTGGAAGAAGATTAAAAGAGATTAAGCACAAACTTTAAATGATGTGTTTCAAAAATTACAGCTTACAAAACAAAGAAACAGACTTGTATAGGTTTTTTTGTATATTCACCTCTGGAAGAAATCCTGAGTTTAACTACATGTATAAGTTGTCAGTTTTGCTGTCGGTGTTGCCAGCTTGCTCTGATTTTCCTTATTTGTTCATGTTATTAATTCATTTACCTCCAGCAGTGACAACAAAGTGGACAACGTTCCCCCAAAAGAAGAGCAGAAATGGGTCCTCCTTGAAGAAGCTCCCCGTCTAAGGGAACTGGGGCACAATCTGTTCCTCTGAGCTATGCAAGCACAGGCAGCACAGATTTCCCACAGGTTTCAATGACATAACCCACCATGATTTAGATTCTTTTAAGATTCTTCTTGAGACACCAAATGACAAAATGTTCCAGACTGTTTAAAATCAGCTAATCTGTAGGTGTTTATTAGGCCCCAGCCCTGCAAGCCCACCCTTAAACCGAGCACTTGCGTTAGGCATAGACCTCTCTGCTGTGTCACCCCACTCACATCCATGTGGCCAAGGCAAACAAAAATATGCTTCCAGTGAGGTTTTCTGCAGTCAGAAAAGGGGAAATCTGTATTGAATAATATAACCAAGAAAATATGTTCACTGCTTAAAAATCAATATTCTCTGGGAACTTCACCTGGTCCTTATGGTTTCTAATTACTGGGGAACCGTCATTCACAGTGACATGTATGTGTTGGAGGGAGGAAAGCTAATGGGAACTGTTCGTCTTCCTTTATCCCCCAGAAATGTCGTGTTTTAAGAGTCATATTTGTTACATGCATACTCCTTCCTTTGGGAAACATTGTATATTTAATCCACTTAGTATCTTGCTACGAAGACAGGTACAGTTTGGAGCAACACATATCTTTTCAGTGGAATCCAGGATCCCAGTTAACCCCCAAATAACCTATAAAAAAATTCAGGAGAGGATTTCTCTTTGGCCAAGGCTGTAAGGCACAGAGAACCCAAGTGCTTGGCTGTAGCACGCTCCTCTACCCTACCAGCATGCACAGCCATAAAAAAAAAGAAGCAGTAATTAACATGGTGAGCTCATTTTAAAAACATCTGAAAAGTTTCTAGGAATAATTCCATTGACCTGCTCTTTCATACCAGACATCTTTTGTTCCCTTCCTACTCAGGCTGCAAGCTGTCCGTGAGTACTTACATGTGAGTAGCAGTTTACACTGGAACAGTAACATTTCTCCAGGGACTTCTAGGTGTCTGCACAGGGAGTGAAGGCCTGTGATTTATCCAAAGAGCAGTGCTTCCAGGACTGGCCAGTTAGCTGCTTCAATTAGGAACAGCGAACTTTTTTCTTTTCTCTTTTATTCTCTTATATTTTCTCTTTATTAAAATTTATTTTATTTTAATTTAATTTTACACTGAGTGCCAAACAAAATAAACACCTCTCATGGAGCTGTAAGGAATGAGAGAGTGAACTCTGGAACTTTAAAAAATAGGTAAACAAACTGATAACTCTCTCAGGTGTGCTGGTGAAAATAGTGGAGTAACCCAGGTGAAATCGTTGAAGTAATTCCACACAGAGGAGTAAGTGTGAATTAGGTTCCATGGTGCTGGGAAGGATCAAAGAAAAGGAGCGCGCAGGCACAGGCAGGAGCAAGGATGGTGGCGTACAGATCTCATGCACAGCAGCATAAGAATAAAACACAGACGAAGGAATCGGCCACCCTCTCACACAGGGCTGCTGCAGTACTGGAGAGCGGGCCTTCGTTACATTATCACTCGGATGAAATGCTCGGCATTGCCTTATGGGGTGTGCATGCCTGCAAAGTTCAAATATTTTATGTGGGACTTATTTGGCCTGGAGGGAAATTCCTGGTGCCCCTATATTTAACTTGCATCACAGCAGGCCAATAAAATTCCCCATGGTTGTAACTCTCTCAGTAACGACTGCCCAAAATTAGCCGGCAGCCTTTCTTTTGTTTTTTTAGTAAGAGTCTAGAGCTATCCAGAGGAATTTTACTAGATTAAATAATATTTACTCTATGCTAAAGCGGGATGCCTCCAGAGAGGAGCCTGGCCTGTGGCTGGGAAGGGGGTGTGAAGGGAGCGGGACCCTCGCGGCCGACATCCCCCTCCGGAGCCAGCAGTGTGGCCAGGGAAGGGCGGCCGCCGTGCTGATGGTGGCCTGGGAACGCTCCCGGCTGCATCGCTTTCTGCAAAGCAGGGAAGCTGCTCCTGCCTGGATCTTATTTCTATTGCAGCACCCCTGGGTGCCCTAACCCATCCCAAAAGGAAGAGGCTTCGCACCTACATGCAAGCCAAGAGGCAGCTGTCCCTCAGGGCTGTTGCTGGGGCAGGGTGAGGAGCAGAGACGTGCAGCAGTGGGAAGGTGCCCACTGGCACTCGCAGGGCAGCACCAGCCCCAGGAGAACAACCGAACCACCCCTACCATCGCTTATGGGCCAGGGCAGGGTGGCAGGCTGCAGATCTTCCTTCTTACCTCTTCTGCTCCTTCCTTCGGAGTCAGGTGAGGTGCTCACTGATTCCTTTGGCAGTTGAAGCAGCTGTAGGTGACGCTACAGGAGAGGATGTTCTGCATTCACAACTTGTGCTGTGCTGCACCCCAGCTACACTGATGTCACTGAATTGCAAACCTGTTGAGGTGGGCAAGGACTTCTGGAGATCATCCAGTCCAACCTCCCTGATCAAAGTAGGGGCAACTCCAGCCAGTTTCTGAGAGCCATGTCCAGTTGGGTTTTGAATGTCTCCAAGGATGGAGACTCCACAACCTCCCTGGACACCACTCCCAGTGGTCAGCCACCTCCAGAGTGAAAAAACTTTTACTTAGACTTAAACAGAGTTTCCTGTATTTAAATTTGTGCCCATCGCCTCTTGTCCTGTCACAAGGCACCACTGAAAATAGCCTGGCTCTTTACACCTTTCCTTCAGGTATTTGTACACATCAATAAGATCCCCCTCGAGCCTTCTCTTCTCTAGATGAAACAGTCCCAGCTCTCTCAGGACAGACTGCAGGTGAAGGGCACAGCCAGACAACCATACTGACCAGTCAACTGTTTACACACAACCAGCCCTTTTTATACATTTACCCCTCTATTTTCCCACTCTTGTTCCTCCCCAAATCATCCAAAACCCTCCCTTGTCCTGCCTTTGGTTCCTCCCCTCAGCATCCTATAAAAAGTCCTGTGTGATCCCAAACTGTATCTCATAAAATGTCCCACACCTAGACAGCAACCCCCTGAGTCTGAAGGGTGACCGAGAGAGATGTTCTCAATGACTCATGGTGATGGGTTTCACGCCTAGACACTGGGACTGAGACTCTGCTGGGACAGCCCAGGGAGGGGCCCAGGCAAGATGATGGTTCCTCGGGAGTCCTTAGTTTGGGTTCCCACCTGCCATTGTGCCCCTGTGCTCCTCTGGACTTGTGTAGATGGGCCTTTGATGGGTTGATGGCTCTGGGTGTAGCCCAGCCGGATATTATTCAGGCTCCCCCGCTGCCATTGTCTCCCTGAGCTCCTTTGTGGGTATGCAGATGAGCTTTATCACATAACCTAACACAGTGAGACAGTCATTTCATTGTAGAAGGCTATCAGGCTGGTCAAACACAGTTTCCCTTTCTTAAGTCCATGCTGACTACTCCCAGTCACCTTCTTGTTCTTTGTATGTTGGAAATTATTTCCAGGAGGATTTTTTCCATCATCCTTCCCAGAGGTCTAAGTGAGGCTGACTGGCCTGTACTTCCCCAGATTGTCCTTCTTGAAGTCAGGGGGTGGCATTTGTTTGCTTTGAGTCCTAAGGAACCTCTCCCAAATGCCATGATCTTTCAAAGATTATCAAGAGTGGCTTCGCGATTATATCAACCAGCTCCTGCAGTGCTTCTGAGTGCATCCCATCAGGTCCCACGGACCTGAGTGTGTCCAATTTGCTTAAATGCTTCCTAATCCAGTCCTCCTCCACTGAGGGCAAATCTTCCTTGCTCTGGACTTTCCCACTGGTCTCAGGGGCCTAGGATTGCTGAAGTCCAGTCTTACAGTAAAAACCAAGGGGAAGAAGGAATTGGTAACTTTGACATTTACCACGTCCTTTGTTACCATGTCTCCTGCCCCATTCAGCACCAAGCCTGTATTTTCCCTAATCTTCCTTTTCCTGCTAATGAACCTGGAGAAGCTCTTCTTGTTGCCCTTCATGTCCCTCACCAGATTCAAATCCAGATGGGCTTTGACTTTTCTTACCCCATCCCTGCACACTCAGACAGTGTTTCTATATTCCTTCTGGGTCATCTGCCCCTACTTCCTCCTCTTGCACACTTCCTTTTTACATTTTAGTTTTGTCAGGAGCTCCTTGCTCATACATGCAGGCCTCCTGCCATCTTTGCTTGATTTCCTGCTCAAGGGGATGGATCATTCTGGAGCTGGGAGGAGGTGATCCTTAAAAATCAACAAGCTCTCCTGGACCCCTCTTCTCTCCAGGGACATTTCCTGAGGGATTCTTCTAAACAGATCCCCGAAGAGGCCAAAGCCTGCTCTCCTGAAGTCCAGGGTTGTAATCTTGCTTTTAGCTTTGTTACTTCCCCTCAGGATCCTCAGCTCCGCTGTATCAAATGCTGAAGAGCAGACAGACACCTTATTCCCAGCTTGGGCTCTGGCACGAGACATGTATGAAAAGTCAATTCTTCATGTGCTTGAATGAGGAAAAAAACCTGAGTCTAAAAATAATAATAATAAAAATGATAGATCTTCCTTTGGAAATGTTGGCTGAAACATTTGTTTTTGTCTCATTTCTTTCCCAAATGGCTTCTATGAGAATATTTCTTAGTGCTTTTACATAACTTTTTATATTGTGTTAAGTCGCCGATCAGATTTCTTTGAAGGGAATCCTTGTGGTGCTTCTGCAATGATAGGAAAAGAAGAAAAAAGGAAAGCATATTCTTTTCTTTCTTTCCAATAGAAAAAGCCAACCCAAATCAACAGGGAAATGGTTTAATTTCAGACTCCTAGAGCGATGTTAGAAACACTGGCAAGAAGGAGAAAAAAAAACATTTTAAAAGGTACAACTGATACTTCACTTTCATTTCTGAATGTTTTGCATTGTTTTCCCTGTCTACTAAAATGGTGTCAACATATATTTTTTTAAAGATGCAGATTTAAAATATCCAGCTCAATCAGATCCATAGTCTTTCTTTGCAAAGAAGAAAAGGCTTGTGTTCCTGAGAGGCAGCACAGCATGATGGATCCAGGTTGCCACCGTTGCCCTGCTTTTTGCCGGACATAGTTAAACCAAGGAATTTTTTATTTCTTTTAATGAGTTCTAAGAATAAGGTGCAGATAATTCTGCTCATTGCTCCGGCCT
Source organism: Nyctibius grandis (assembly GCF_013368605.1). Taxonomy (NCBI): domain Eukaryota; kingdom Metazoa; phylum Chordata; class Aves; order Nyctibiiformes; family Nyctibiidae; genus Nyctibius; species Nyctibius grandis. The sequence continues at coordinate 12,264,287 of NC_090660.1, forward strand.
TTTAAGCTATATACATCTAATAATTGCAAGTTAGTCAAACTAGACTTCACATAAGTCGTGAAAAAAAATCTGATATTAGCTGAAGAATGTCTATCATAAATACTGCCACAACATTCTGTAAAAGTATGCAAAGCAGTAAGCATGGTTAAAAAGTTTACAGAAGTTTCTGGAAAATTAAGCAATTTTTGGAATCTGTAAATACAAAAACATTGGTTGAAGGAGCTTTTCATCTATTACGGTAAAACTTGCAAGTTAAGTAACACCAGATTGATTTTCCTTTCTGTCTTGTAGCCTTTGGGAAAAAATATAGATGCATCAGAAAACACTATTGCCCTTTCCATGGGCACGGGAATGGTGGACATCACTTTAAATCACCAGTTTGTGTGTGGTGCTCATTTTGGTAACTCCTGGAAAACCATCTCTGCGTGCTCTGGCCCTCTGACTGCACACTGTCCATTTTTATTCCCTGCTTTCTCACAGTCCTATGCAAACTATTTTCATTCTGGGGCCAGAATGAAAATATTTTCAGGAATACTTAGTGCTCAACATCTTTACTAAAATAGATGTTTGGGTTTTCAAAAAAAATCTCATCATCTTCTCTGTGGGCGAACTACTGAGTGACAAACTTCCTTCCCCCCGTTGCCCCAATATGGCATCTTCACTTAAATATCCCACAAGCTGAGTACCAGTCCGTAATGAACACTTCTGACTGGCTTTCTAGTCAGAACCATTAACAAATTTTTGAGTTCTGTAATAAAAATAAATATAATTCAAATTAGGTTGCAAATGTATTATTTTATATCTAAAAGTAACTCCAAACTTCAGAGGAAGAGCTGCTATTATTCACAGTGTAAGTCACTGGAGCTGTACAGGTAAATGAAATCTCTGTTGTATTAAACAGAGACAGCAAAACACAGAGAAGTCCACTTTCAAATCCAGAGAGATTTTCTTGCATAAAGGCAAAGCTGCTAAAGTTTTAACAGGATTAAAAATTGCAAAAATATGCAATTACAACCAAGTATTACATAAAATGCAATTTAGAGTCATTCCACCTTTTCAAAATACTGGTGCCTATTAAAACAGAGGCGCACTCGTGTGGTTTTCAAATGCATCCCAGTAGCGTGTAAACTGAAAAGCCATTGCATTTCATCGCACAATAGTGAGGAGCAAAAGCGATGTCGTGCTCTAAGCATTCATTAACTGTAGAAATATGCACTGAGGATGTAAATGTTGACTAGACTCTCAGGGAAGTATATAATTTATATTCAAAACTAAGATTCATAATAAATACCCAGCTTCAAATCTCCTTGGACAGTGTCTCTCAACAGGTTTCTATAAACGTACATTTATGGAGTAAACAGAATTTTTAATGGCTGCTAGCAGTATATCAGATTTGTTATGCTTATGGGAGTTGTGGTCATCAAATATTCATGCTGATGGTTCTTATGCAATGCTGACAGCTTTCTAATTCGTGAAATAAATAATGGGTGAGTGGGAATTGATGAGATATCTGGACTGCTTTATCTGAGAAGGGTGACCAAGCTTTTCCGTGGCAGTAGGAAGATTAAGTGTTGCATTCTCAGAGCAAGAGGGAAAATCTGAAGGTGTATTTCTTTAGATTACAGACCAGACACATCTCTTGATCTTGTCATATGTTTTCTTTTTCTTCTCACACTAACTGTCCCTTCCAGCCCAAGGTATTTATTTGCTGGTGTTGGGGTCAAGTAGTGCAAAAATGACTCATAAGTTTCTGCTACCAGACAAGCTGGGCTGAGATACTGGATCGTTTCAGGCAGGGCGGGAGGAGGCTGATAACATATACATACCCCAGCTTCATATTTCTTACTTAGGCAATTTGCCCTTACTCCAGTTAGGGCAAATAAAGGGTTTTACTTTAAGGAACATGGGGGATGGTCCATGAGAAGTTTTTTTTGTTGTTGGTTGGTTGTTTTTTTTTAAATGGACTATAATCTTCAGTGCGGGTACATCTTTAGCACATTGTCTGACTACTACTACTAAACAATATACCTCAGCTTGATAATTTGGCACAATTGCATTTGCAAAAAGCTGCAGGTTAACCAGTTATGCTGTACCATAAACCAAGATCAGATCATAGGACATTTCCAGCGCAGATGTTCTTCACTCTCTTAATAGGTCTTTATTTTATATAAGAGCCATTATTGTGCAGTAGTTACACATCCTTCATATCATCTGATCTCAGCAGCTGGCCTTCAGCCCTCCAGTTCCTGGAATCTCTATACAAGTCAAGGTAAGAACAAGCACCCCCACAACAACTGGGAGAAATACTGCGTGCCCAGCACGTTATAAGATCATCGCCAGTGACTTAGTTGCCAGTTATGGTTTTCTAGAATGAAACCACACAAATTATCTTTAATTCTTTCAGTATGAGCTTCCTCATCTGTGAGACAACACTTGAAATAATTTTGGATCTCATGGATTTAACTTGTTAGCTGTTTTAAGTGGTAAATTACAGAATCTCTACAAAAATAGTGCAGAGTCCATGTACAGTGTGATATGAGCTTAAGCAAAACTATATATACAATTCAAAAGTCTAGTTTTCAACCACAAGATAAAATGTTTCAGAACATAAGCCGATTCCAACGCTCTTTCCAAAAAAAACAAGAAGCAAACTCATACCAAAATCGCGTAGAATTAATATCCGCACTCCCAAGAATGACTTGCCTCAAACGCAGATAGCGATGCAAGGGACCCTGGGTAAGTTCAACTCTTTATCACAGACCTTGAAAGATAAGAATGTTAGCAAAAGGATGAAAGCCCTAAACCTCAGTGCTAGTCTCAGATTTATCATAAAGCACGAGTAACTGGGAGCCTAATCTTGCAAATTTGACTTGGGCACTGCTGTACAACAGACTGAGCAATAAAAGTGAAGGGTACAATCTGAATGTCTGCTTTTTGTCACGTGGTGCTTTGCGGCATAAACTATCATTCAGTGGGAACAAGCAGCATTAAATCTTCCTTCAAAATGCCTTTGCTGGAAGTTGTATTGCCGTGGTACAAGTAGCGTCACAGGACACACAAGATATTTTGTGGTGAACAACTAAGGAATGCCTTCTTGCTACACAAATTTCTTTGTAATGCCCCAGCAGTCAAAAGTTCCGTCACATCTTGGAGAAGAAGAATCTATATTCTTGCCAAAGTTCAGCTGTTTTCTTCTTCTCTCCCTAAAATCTATGTGCTATATCTTCTTAGACAAGGGGTAGCTAAAATTCAATGCTATATCCCAGGTGAAGGCATATCCATCATTCACATTGTTCTAAAATCACTTTCATTTTTAAAATTGTTTACTTACTACAGCACTCTTTATTACAAACATGCAAGACAAAGGGAAAATGAAAACTGCAGATATCTACTACTCTGTCTTCTATTCCAAGTACAGATTTATTTAAAAAAACCCCAAACCCTCCCATCCATCCTTTGGAGTACTCCAGGTTCTCTTGAGCTTCTTTTCACCAAATGCCAAACGCTAGGGAAGCCACCAGCACAATTTCACCATCTATGAATGCCAGCTTAACTCCGTTCTGATTTTCTGCAACCTTTCTGCTAATACACCTTCACTACAGTTCCACATTCCTTTTTTGCCTTCTCCACCCTAGACCAGTTGAGGTTGCAAGGGTAGATCAGCAAAGGTTTAAACACAGAGAGACAAAGAAAGACAATATGAAAAGCCTAGCTTCTAGGCTCTAATAGAACTGTTTTGAAAAGGTCTTCTTGAAGAACAAATAATCCACCCATTCTCTCCACTTATTCTCCATCATTTTGCCTATCTACCTTTTACTTCCAGTTATGATTTTCCTGTTGAACACCTCTTACAATACCATCTCGTTACTTGTCAAATTATCTGATTACAATATCTTCCATTTTTTCTGTGATCTTTTGTGATTTAACTTACCAAGTTCACAAATAAGACTTTCATGGTTTGCAGTCATGTTACTCCCCAGAAAAGCCTTTCAAACATGAAGGACATTTGACACCTTCTAGCATCCCAGTATAATGCCTATTTGGACAACGGATGAATGCTTTTGCTGCTCACTTGGCCCTTTTGTCATTTTTATGTTTCAGCAGGCTTAAGAGTTCTAGAGATCTTCTACTTTCCGGTTTGTCCATTTCTTTCAACACCTTTTCTTCTGTGTAGTTTTGAATAGTACCTCTAGCCATCATCAGAAAAAAAAAGAAAAATAAATCACTCTTGAGTAGGTGCCTTCTCAAAGGCTCAGTGACATCCATGTTTCTGAACTGATCCTTTTAACTATCCATCATCCAACTCTTTTCCAAGTTCTGTCCTTCTGATACACTTAAAGGAATTCATGCTATTGTTTTTCAGTTTTGTGCTTCTTCCCCCCAGATATCTCTGCCATTTGCCCTTTCCATTTTAGCTCTTCTGGTTTCCTCCTTACATACCTCCTCCTGTAGTTTAATTTCTTTTTATAGGCTTAACACTGTAGAATTTTAATTTTCTGATGGTTTGGTTGAAATAATCTCCTGGCCCTTGCCTACTAGGCATCCTGGAGTCCATGCTCCCTTTTCCATTCAATGATATTCCTGCACTCTAAGGCTCTGTTCTGGGTGGGGATTTTAAATTTTTTCTTTTCTGCTGTAAGAAGTGTCTCTGGAGGATCTAAAAAAAAAATTACCATTTCTTTGATTTTTATCTAATTTTTTTAAATCATCCTTCTAAAACACAGTGTTACTGGGCTAAGCCAGATTACATTTCCTTGTCCAAAGACGTAGAATGCAGTTTATGGACCACCAGTTCTGCTGAAGCCAGACTTATACCGTATCAGTGCAATACCAAATATTTGAACAGACTATGACTACTATTTTTTTCATTAAGACATCTGAGAATTCTCCACCAGCTCTTGTCTTCCACAGAGTAGACTAAGTCCATCTGCTGAATTGTGGGCCACTTGCCCTCACCTTCTATTTGCAAAATCTGCATATAAAAAGTTCATCAGCTTCCAAACTAGCTTTTACAATAGGAATTGGTACTGGAAGGAAATTGGTTCCTGGTGGGACAACAGCTGGCCAACACACATGCACCTTTCTTCATTGAGGTTTCTACTTTCTCCTTCTGTGGTTTAGGGGTTTTATACAATAATTCATGTGTGAAAATACTTGACTAGCAGTAAAACGTGATGCAGAGTTCATCAGCACAGTTGAGAAATCTAGCTTTCCCTGCATCTAATTCACCAGTCTGTAATTAGGGCTGTGAAAGCGAGAAAAAGCAGGGAGCCAGCTTCCCACGTTAGACTCCACCTTTTACACCTGTGCTTAGCCTAAATGTACGGAAAATTCCTTTGCATAATGCTACACAATATTTTTCTTTCCTTTCCTGGAAAGACTGAGCAAATTCACACAATATATTCAGTTGGTTTATCAGGGTCTACTGGAAAATCTGCAAAACCATATCAAGTCAGGAATGTAAATCTCATATAAGGTAATGCAAATCTGTTAGCAAATTTTGCAGCAGCAAGATTGATTTTCTTCTCACCTAAATCAGCATCAATCAACTTATTCAACTGAAATTGATAGAATTACACAGCCATCCAAGTGATGTTAGCAAGAGGGGGATTGGTACCAGTGTGTATTTGAAAAAACAGTGTTCCTCTTGCCTCTCACAACAGAACAACTCAGGAGAACCTCACTTAAACCAGCAGACCAAAACTAGAGTGGAGAGCAGAGAAGCTGTCCCATTAGCATCCTGGGGGTGAAGAACGAGGAAAAGGCATTTGCATGGCCTCTAAGGAAATGACCACCACCTTCTCTTCCACACAAAGGTAGTGCCTTGTGTGTAGGGTCTTTCATGAAGGGTCTTGCGGGGCTGGTACAATAGATATGAATAGCAACATAAAAATCACAGCAGCCTTTGGTATGCATTTCTGTGAAGAGCCATATAAAGTTCTAGCAATCAACGTTAAGGTGGGTACTGATAATTTGCTGGCTCAAACCCTTAGAAGAAGCAGCTGGCAACCTTTGAGACCTGCAGGAAGCAAGCACAGCCAAACTAAAATAACTCAAATACACAGTGATGTGCTGTAATGCTTCTCAATAAACAATCCCATTTGGCTAAGAGCAAAATGAATATAAATAAACCAACAGAAGCACAATAATATAAATGATTTCCAAGATGCCGAGGAGAATCTAAAAATGTTTTACTGGGAGAGGAGAGACAGAACACGTGGAACAAGGGACTGTGTTACATGCAGCAGTTTTCTTCTCCTGATGGTGAATTACATCCACCCCATCCTTTCCTTTTCTTCCTCTCTGTCTAAATGCATTAGGACAATGAGGCTTCAACACAAAGAAATAAACCTTTAATTAATAGTCTGAAAGAATTAACTTATCCATGGCACACTCACTCTCAATATGATTTCTCAGCATGATTGTTCCCTCTTCATCTGCCTCCTGCCTCTACATTCCTGTCTTCAACTATTCTTCATTTCTCACTTTTGTGACTCAACTCATTTTTAAATATGACATGAAATAAATACTAGTTCAATATGTCTGAGTGGCAATTACACCACTTACTAGGTCAAGCATATATAAGATATTGTGGCCACCGAATGCCTTCTCTGTGTGAACGCACCACAGCCGCATCTCAGAGGCACTGCTGTTTTTTTATCTTTCTTCCCTCCCCACCATGGTTTACTGTTAATTTTTTTTCTCCTTTCTGCTGTTTTATATCCTGGCTGAATAATATAATTTCTAGAAAATTTATCTGGAAGGTAATTGTCAGAAAGCCAGTTCCACACATACCAGTTTCCAGCCGAAGAATACAAGATGGAGAACAACCATTATATCACATGTATGACCTGTGCTTCCAAATGAATTTTAATAGATTAAGAAAACGGAAGGCATAATTTTTAGGTTTTCCCCTATGGCAACTCTTTTTAGTGGAAATAGATCAAAATAGAGAGAATAAATCATTTCAACCTATTGAGGTAAAATGTGTATAGCCACTGAAGTTACAAGCAATATTTCTAATTTCTATGGATTGATTCTCCAAAGTGCTGAACATAAGGCTTCTGAAATCCCAAAGCAAGCTATGCAGATGCTCAAATGTGAGCCTATGGCTGGTGCCATGGGGTCAGTGACCGAAGTTGTCAGAGGAGAGGGGCTGGGGTGCAACCTCAGTCCTTCTAGTTCCTCCGCGGGGCTGGGTGGAGGGAGAGACACTGCCAGACCCAGGTGGCAGTGGTCAGTTTCCCACCTGCTCCACAGATGGGGAACGAACCCTCTTTCTGATAATGGCAGGGAAAGTGGTCCCTTCTCCCATCCTTCCCGCTAAACCATCTCCCTGAAACAAGTGACAACCTGCCATCCTAGGGAAACGAGCGAGACATCTGCCTGTAGCAGTATCATCTTGAATTGTGAATTAATCAAATCTCAGAAGTTGAGCTTAGGTGTTACAGGCTTCTCTGGGGAGCTCAAATTTACCTGAAAGAATTCAAAGAGTTTTAAACAAAATTATAGCTACAATTTAGCAAAGGAAATATGTATAGTTACGTTTCTTATCACTGGAGTGCTGTAAAATTGAAGTGAGTTTTCAATCTGATTAATTCATTCAGAATGATTCCTGTTGAGTAATTATCTTCAATAAAGACCTGTCAATACAGTTTCAAGCTATTGTCATTTTATCTCAAATATAAATTAGACAGTATAATGAATTCAGGTACACCTAAACTCAATGTCAGATGAGATTCTCATGTGATAATCAAGTGAAATAATCACTCTAAGAAGATAAAACCAAAAGAACTTAATACAATAACAGTAAAACTCCTTCTTCTTTCTGGATTAAGATAGCATGGATGATTTTGCAAAAGCATCTGGGACGTACATCCCAGGTAAGTTCAATCTAATAAAGATTTCAGCATTGCTTGCCGGAAAGAGCAAGCCATTATATTGATTGGTATAAAATAGCATAACTTTAAAATAGATAAAATCATGTCTATTTAAACCAGGTGAAGATTTGGCACAGAAACATTGATTTAAGCAGTAGTTTGCCAACATATTTAGATAAAGTCTGTGTGGCCAGAAATGCTGACAGGGCTTACTGCCCAAGGGGTAGATTTAACAAAATTAATCATTTCTGAGACATGGAGAGAATCGTTTAAATATGTTTTCGTTAGGGCATCACCAGCTGTTGCGTGGCCTGATACATCTGAGCAAGAAAGAGTTTCAGTTCAGCAGCTTTTCTGACTAGACCTGGTATTAGGAAAACAAGACTATGCTGGATCAGAGATTAGGTTACAGCTCTCACACATCTAAATAGGCAAGTGAGTATTTTTTCCACGAAGAAAATTTTTCTGTCCTACTCAACAGTTTATAGGGAATTGACACAAAGCAGCAACAAAAATAGAGCTGTAACTTCAGCCCCGCTGAGCAAATACAGGATTGTCTTGCACCAGAACAAAGCAGATTTCCACAGGAGCTGCAAAGACTCAGCACCTCTGGAGATCAACCTCTCGCATGTGGCTGCGGGGGCTTGAGTCTAAGGCAGGTTTGTACATTTAGGCTTGACTGAGCCACTCGATTTCAGAGAGTGAATTCAGGCGGGGACGAGAACCCTGGTCCTGTGTCGCATCTTTCCCCATAACGTATATGACCCTCCATACCATCCTCTGAGGCCAGCGTGCAGCACAGCATGGCACAACACAGCGGTGGGGTTGCTATTTTAACAATTTATTTAGTGCTAAAAGTAGCGAGCATTTTTAAGGAGATAGATTCTGTGCTTTTGAGTCCATGCATTGTTATTCTGCTGTCTTTGTTCTTTCTCTAACTCTTTGTCTGAACGCTTCTCAAAGGCAGGCTGCCTGTGAATATTTTTAAAATTTGCCTTAATCTGTAGTGGCCAGATTGTTCCTGCACAGCAAAAACAACTCAACAGCTTTTGTTTCTTAATAGAAAATTAAGCTAAAAGCCGTTGTTTTTATACATGCATGGTTAATAAACAGAGAAAACCCAAAGGCAGGTGGAGAACAAGGGACATGTTTAAAGGCTCTTTCTTTACAAGCATAGCAGCAAATTGAAGTGTGGGTCATCCAAAGCAGAAAAACCAGCAGCCTCAAGCAGTGCCATACCAGAGATCAGAAACCGGCATTCAGCTCTCATAATACAGAATAAAAGTTACAGAGAGAGTCCTTTCCTGATGCTAAGTAACAGGGAGTGGTGACAATGGAGACCTGAAAGACAAATGGCTGTTGAAATGGCTTTTTTTTTCCCAAGTTACTAATAACTGTTCTGGTTTTAAACCCTCCATGAAGCATGGTCTTCTCCAGTGACAATATAGCTTACACGCATAAACTACCAAAGCGCGTATGACAGGAGGAGTGTCTGCCTAGTAAATACAGCTCATCTACCCAGATGGATCTATTAACAAAGCATTTTTAACAGAAGTTCGAGTAGTAAAATCAATCCTAAATGGGAGATTGGCCCTGCAGGATGCTGAGAGCTCTCAACCTCCAAGTATGTCCCTGGGGACGTCCAGGGCCTTGCTGGATTAGATCTGTGCTCAGACTGTATTTGGGATTGTTGAGTTGGGTGCCAACAAACCCCTTAAGAAACAGGCAAGTGTTTTGTGCGAGCCTGCATGGACACATGACCTTAAGTTAACTTCTTAACGCTTTGCACCTGACATTAAGATTTAATTTTGCTGCAACTTGCAATTATCTCTCTTCCTGGCTGCTTTAAATCCTTGCTTTCTGGTTGCTGTAAATCCCTGCTTTTGCCTTACAGCTCTCCTTGGCTTAGGTTGCTCTATTATTAATGATAGACTTACCTGTGCAGTAAATCAGCTCAGACAGAAGGACTGCAGTGTATTCTTACACTTACCCTTTGCCTGACCAGGGACCATCAGAAGTCACATACACCCAAGTACACTGTAAAGCTGGTTACTGACACTTCAAAGGAAGGTATCACCTGTAGTGCACTATTTACTTGTGCTTGTGTCATGATAAAATGATTATCTGTATAAATATACAGAGTCATTTATGCTTTTGCAGACAGCAATATAAGGCAGCACTTTTATAATTACAGGAGAGTGAAACAGTAAAATTCCATTAGTTTCTAGTTGGGCACTAAGGAGGTTACACTCCATGTTACCTTTAATCTGTTTTTATGAGACAGAACTCTGCAGTGGTATTGACAAGGCAGGGAGAAAAAGAGTTCTTTAAATTAATTTCCTTGATGTAAATATTGGAGCTGGTGGAACAGCATAAAAAAAAAGCTAAATAAATTATGTAACAAACCTGAGAATATTTGCTAAATAATGTATGATCTAGTCATGATGCTCTTATTTTTTGGGAAAGCAGAAGTGATCTAGTAAAAGAAATTATTTCAGTATAATAATAATAATAAACAGAACTAGAGAAACGTGAGGTAAACTGCCCACAATCAGGACCTTTTTCTTTCTCAGAAATTTGGTTGAAATCAGTACTGTGACCTGAGAGCAATATGTACATTTATAAAAGCCCACACCATAGAGGCTGGACTCACAAATAAGCACCTGTTACTCCTGATGCCCAACCACAGGGCTGGACTCTGAGCTAAGCTTGGCCACACCGGCACTGTGGTACCTCATGACTATTTCTCCATCAGCAGATCCTGTTTCGACAGATCCCATTTTCTGTCCTACTCCCTCCCCTCCCTGAGACCTTGCACAGAGCAGCACTGCTCCTCCTCATTTGCACAGGGGCTTAGAGCATTTGGCTGCCACCTTGGACACCTGCATTGTCCTTGGGGAGCTGACTGAACATCTCCCAGAAGCCACAGCCATCAGCCTAGAGGTGACGGTGCGACCACTGGGGTCTTTCTACCTTCTTTTCTGAAGCCTGGATACTGGGACATTGACTGGAATATTGACTACAAGCCCATTTTTCTCCAGGAAAAGCGAATGCACTTGCACAGTTGTTTCTTGACCAGCGAATAACTATCCCATGCAGTGTGCGATAACGATCCCTTCCCCATAATCACTGCTCTGGCAGATTGGTAGGCAGAATACTTTCCCTTTCTGTTTATAATCCACCTCCATTTCTCCTACCAAGCTGAAGAGTGGGAAAGGCATGTGAGCAGCTTGGTTTTGGGTTGTTTTCTGAAGGCAGCTGGGTTATTTAAGGGCTGCACAGCCCTCCTTATGCAGAGTTGGTGGCAATGGCAGTCAGGCAGCCCTCAAGCCAGAAATCACAGTCCAACACTGCAGTGCTTGGCTGCCCGTAGGATGCTACCCTGACCCAAGAATCACTTAGCTAGAAAGCAGAGAGCAGAAGGCAAATTTTACTGCCATTTGCAACAGCTTCTCTGGAAAGAAACCACCTTGGAGGTGACAACAAGGTTGTCTTCTGAAGCTTGAGCAAAACTAGCACGTTCAGAAGATGAACGTGTGAGACTACTACAGCACTGTCTGCAGTCCCCAAGCAATGATCTCACCTGTCTTGTGCCATGAGAGCAAACATCTATTCTCTTCAGCCTCAGGGTCAGACACGTGGGTTACACTGAAGAGGCTGGAGGACTGTGATCAATAACTGTGAGAATCCCTGGTCCCCTTCAGGACCCTTCACAATGTTTAGGGACACAAGGGGTGCAGAGGCCACCGTCTGCCTGCCAGCAATCCCCCAGCGCCAGGGTCTGCCCCCAGAGTTATAAGTCGTTGTCTCACTTCCCTGCAATCCGTGCTTCCAATGTGGCAGAGAAGCTGAGAGCTTTAAATGGTAGCTTTTTTTCTACACTGAGCCTCCCTGGTGGGGTGTCCTGCTGGCTCAGGGTCAGCCAGCTCAGGTGTACCTTACCTGGAGCCTCCTGCATGATGGCAGAGGACCCCCAGGACTGAGCTACAGTAAGGGCACAATTAAGCATGCTGGAATTTTACCAGAGAACAGCTTCCTTTGGTGAACTCCACTTTCCTGCCCCCACAACTTCATTTCGTTTCTCACCTCCATAGCAAACTCAGTTCTGTCAGGCTTTACAAGCCCTTGACTCGTATTAGTCTGAAGAGTGGGCACAGCCACTGGATCACGGTCTCTGCTGAAGGAAATAAAGTGTCCCACAGCAGCAATGGTGGGTTTTGGGCAAAGCCTGCTCGCTGAGAAGAGAGCTGAGCAGGTACGCAGCTCACACACACGTGCAGACTGGCTAACGTGCTTTAAAATAAGACAAATGCAACAGGAAGCCTCTGTGCCACGTTCACCGGATGGTCTCACGCCTGCCAGTATCTGCTGCTGGTTTCACCCGGGTAACTGCAGAGCTTTCCTTTCCTCCCCCACCCCGTCGTGTCCATGGAAAAAGAGCTGCCACCTTACAACACGTCTCCAGAGCTCAGCATCCTGGCAAGGCTGTGGGCCACCATGCAAGCTGGTGACAGCCCCTTGTGACAAAGCGCAGCACTGAAGCGGGGCAGGATGTCTCGATAGCCATGGTGGTGTTTGTTTGCACAGATGTTCCCGCGCCGGGCATGTTCCTCCAACTGTTTACTGCTGGAGGAGTGCAACAGGCTGGAGTCCGCCTCTGTGACTTCCCACGTTGATACACGTGTTAAATTCATTATCGTATTTGCAGTGCTTTTTCAGGATAACCGAGATGTGAATGTTTGAGCTGTGTCAACAGTGCACGCTGTTAGACCTCCGAGGAAATTAACGCTCTGAAACAATTGCAAATGGAAAGCCTTTTTTTGCCTTTTAATTAGTAATCCAACCAACCGTTTAATAGAGAGCAAAATAATCACAGAGAGGTGAAGGCAAGGTATGTAAACTAGATTTCTGCTTGACTGGACATGCTTTCTTAGGGTGCAGTTGGTAACATTCGTATGCATTAAAAAACAGTGCCTACCTGAAATGCATGGGAGAAGCTGGGGCTAAAATGTCACTGTTGGCTTTTTCAAAGATGTTTCTAATACTCCTGTTTGCTTCCAGTTGCCCCTCAAAGGCCAGCTTTGAGCCCACTAAGAAACGAGGATTTCTATGTTGATTTGAGAGGACGAAAAATAGGCTTTCCAATTGATATTTCTGCTCCTATTACTGAGGTTTGAGATCTTCATTAAAAGCCATTAAATCTTGAGGAATCGTCAGACTGTTTCTTGCTAGTTGAGGTCTGTACCAGTAGTGCTTCTCAGCTCCACTTACTTACAAAAAAACATTGAAAGTCCAATCCTGAAAGATACTTTAACATTTGCATATCTTTCTGAGTAATATTCCACATTCTATTTTAGTCTGTACATATCATCCCAGAGTCCTTCTGCCTTTAAGAGGCCTTTCAAGACCACGCATCCATATCTAGAAACGTGCACTCTTCTTTTGCACTTAGTTTTAGTTCTTTTTTTTTTTTTTTTTTTTTTAAACTAACCCAGCAGGAGGCAATCTTGCTGAATATTGTACCTAATGCAGAGGTCTAATCTGCATCAGCTCCTCTGCATGGGGTTTTTTCCCAATTTTGCTTGTCAAATGAGCTCATTGTTGGAAGAGATACTTCAGGCATTAGCCATATGCGCAGGGAGCGAGCTGACATGTCCCTGGTGCTTTACCTCTTCAACATCAGCCTGGTGCTGGTGTCGCCTGCTGCCAGGTCTCAGCCTCCCCCAGCAAGCCTGGCTGTGCCAGGGAAATCCTGGATTTCACTTCCTTCTCCTCCGCTGCCCCTCCCATGGCAGCCCCACGTGCCGCTGCATGGAGCTCTCCTAGCCGTGGGCAATGCTATCTGTGCCTGCACCCTGCCAGCTGTGGAGACACTAAGCAGCTTCACCGCGACCTACACCAAGTTCAGACCTTCCCATGCTTGAGCGTGACCTGCCACATGTTGCAGAATGGACACCGCCTGCTTTAACTTTAGCTGTTCCTACAGCCTCCGGCAGAGGCTTTTTTCCCCTTCAGCTTCCCTCTTTCCCAGCCCTCAGGAGGGGGGAAGACTCCTCTACACGCTGTCAGAGACGACATGTAGGAGGGTGAGATTCAGAGACAGTCGGCAGAGCATTAGCACTCGGGCTTGTCTGGTGAAATGCACATTTTAAAGCAACCAAGAAAAAAGGAGGAGGATAAAGTACACCGCTTTATACCATGGCGTGCATTTGGGGAGAGATCTGCAACAGGCCCAACGTACCAGGATCATTCCAGTTCACAAAACGAGAAAGCAAAGCTTCTCCCTTCCAAATTCATCATGAACTCCAGGAAGGGAAGATTATAAATGCTGGACGTAGGCTGGAAATAAAAACATAAATCTGCCGCAGAGAGCGTGCTCTTCAAACAGAGCGTTAATCACAGCCCTATGCTCTTTAATGGCCCCACCACTGCTATTTATAACACCACAAGCGTCCTTGGAGCCACAGAAAGTCCAAACACCACCAGGACGAGTATTTTCCCACCGATGAGAACAGAGAACCTGTTTGTGCAACGGTGATGACTCAGCGGCTGCTGGGGCTCCTCCATCGCCTGTGCAGAGCGATGGTGGGAGAGAGACCACGTATGTGCGAACCTGCGATTTCACAAAGTCAAACACGTCGTATGAAGACTTGCAGACCAGTTTTAGGCTAAGCACGAGAAAGTAATCCAGGTCATTCAGGGGATTTTCAGTTAAAAAATTGATTGTGGGGGAGCTTATGAATAGAAACATGTCCAGAAAACTATTTCTGCTCTGTGTGATGCTCAGTCATCTGCTGTCTGTATTTGTGACAGAAGATTTTAGAGGTCTACCCATTACTCTAAGAGGAATTCTGGCTCCTTTCACCCTGAGGTCGCGTGTTCTTGAATTTTACTAAACAAAATAATGTCCTGTGGCTTTGCCAAGAATTTTGTTTGGCCATTTTGAATTTACCATTTCACTTGCTCTAGTCAAGTGACACTCTGACACAAGTCTCAACCTTTTAGTAGCAGCAGTAACACCCTCGATGCTGGAGGTATTTAATAAGCAAGTGTAGTCCTTCTCTGGTGGGGGATGATGCATAATGATGCACGAAGTTTAGCCCTTCTAAGAAAGTCTTCTAATTCTCTTCCTCTTGGATCACAGAGTTATACCTCTGAACTCTATTTTCTTTCTAGCGTGTCTAGAAGATATCTAATGCTTAAGAATGAGATGCTTTATCTGGCTGAGCTCTGCAACTGCTGTCTCTTGGAAAGTTTCAGCTGTTGCAGAAAATAGAGTTAATGTTGTTGTACAACTGTGACTACGTGACTATTTTATTTTTTTTCCCTTCTGGAACCCAAAGTCAGGATTTTGTTTTGCACGTATAGATTTTGTTTTAAGCGGGGATTTGCATCTAAGGGGAAATGAAATTCCTGCTCCAAGCTTAATGTCAAATGAAAAATGGAATTTTGCAAATATTTATTCCTTGAGAGCACCTTGACGGAGCAGAACCTCATCACCACATTTCAGAGTAGATATGTAGATACACTTGTCTGCCAGGAACAGTGATTTAGGAAACTGACTCACCAACTGCAGAAACCACAACCTCCGGCTCTTGCCCCCTGGGGCCAAGTGCAGTAAAGGGAAAAAGGCAGAAGTCACGTTTCCCTGCCAACAAAGATCCCGGCCACCCAGAAGGCTATTCACCCCAGGAAGAAGCAAGCAGTTTTCTCTGCAACTCCTACAATATCTCGTCCCAGGCCTATTCAGATACCCGCCGGGCATATACAAGCGACTAACAGACTCCATGGGTGCTGTTATTCTGCATTTTAGAATAAAGTTAAGAGGTCTCACAACAGTGCCCATGGTGACAGGCTCTATGGAAACCCATAATAACAGGTAACGCTTGTCCTGAGGAGCACCAGAGACTAAAGAGAGAGAATCATAGAATGGTTTGGGTTGGAAGGGACCTTAAAGATCATCTAGTTCCAAGAAAAAGAGAAGCCCAGTTCGGTGAGGAAACATGCCCAGGATGACTCAGCCCAGCAGCCAAAGATTGGCCAGATCAGACAAGGACGAAGCAGGGGTGGGATAAAATGAAGCTATGTTTTCTGTGGCTTTCTTTGGCATGGCCTCTTCCTCCTATGCATTATATGGGCATTTTCCAGCTTTTCTGGTCTTGACCCAAGCCTGGTCTAAAGCTTATTTTACTCAACACAGACAGACCCACTTCAAGTTCCCACTTGTCACAGTTTAAGGCTGGGCTGTCTATTAAACTGATGACAGACACTCTCTATTAACCCTTTCCTCCCCCCAGAAGGGGAAGGAAAAGAGAAAAGGGAGAAAGACTGACAGGTTGGAAAGTTAAGTTTTAATAAGCAATAGCAATGAAAAAGAGTATAACAATAATAAATAACAATAATAATAATAATGGAAATAATTAAATATACACAAATATATACAAACCCAATATCGAGCTGCCCCAATGTCAATCATGTCACCACCGGCACTGCAAGGCAGGCTCTGGGACGTCACAGACTGGACTCAGCGACAGACGGGAACTGGATTCAGGAACACACAGATTGAGATCAAAGGCAGGAGGGAAACAAAGAGAGTCCTCTTCAGATGCCGGCCATAGAAGAAGAAAGCGTGACCCTCATGATCCCTCAGCTTTATACTGAGAATGATGTGTATGGGATGGAATACTTCATTGGTCAATTTTGGGTCACCTGCCCTGTCCGACCCTCCCTGGAGGTGCGACCCTTCTACAGCTCTTCACTTCCAGATAGTGAGGCATTTAGCAGTGACCTTGGTTTCTATAGGAATAAGTCTAAGCAAGGGCCTTTCTGCATAACATCCCTACCATTACCTTAAGTAATAACTACAAACTTTGAGCATTTCAATCAATCCTAGAAGCAGACACTGTCTGCAAAACATGCAGTTAGTTTCAGAAAGTGCAGTTACTTAGAAGAAACTTAGCTGAAAGGAAAAATCTCTGAAAGGAAAATTGATTCTGTTCATGTCCAAACCAGGACACCGCTCCAAATAAGGCAGACGGGGAATTTTAACGTGGGCCTTCCCCAGCGATGCCTGAGCCACAGGGCTGCTGGCTATTCTGCCTTAAGGTTCAGCATTTCCAGTTGGAGCTGTTCCACTCTGTGCAAATAATTAAGCGTGAACAGGTCTGGTTTGGTTGCTCTCATGAAGCTTATGGCGGAATAGGACTAGAAAAGGGTTTTCATTAAGATAGTCGTGATCCGTGTCACGTCATGCCATAAGGAGAAGTTGCAAATTTCCTCCACGCTGAAAGAAGGAACTGAAGTGGAAAGCCCAAACCCTGGGCAACCCGTTTCAGTCCAGCCACAGAGTGAAACAGAAACAAATGCAATTAAGGGAGGAAATGACGCAGCCAGCGTAATGTCACGTCAGTGGAGCTGGCCTGGAAACCTTAGAAGCCAGGTCTGCCTGCCTGAGAGGAAGAAGGGAGAAGACTGAATGAGACAATGAAGAAAGAGAGAAAATATCTGCTCGCTCCGCCTGACTTCACCTCAGCAGGGTTTCTGAAAAATTCCTTGCGTGCTCCAAATGTGCACATCTATCATTATCCATTACCTCGCTTGGGGAAAATTCTCTTAGATGCTCAGATTGGAGCAAATTTCTCAAGGCTGAAAAGTGAATCGAACGACCGAGATGGCACTGGCAAGGGGAAACGTAGACGTTTGAAAACTACTCCCTCACACACCCCAATCTAACATAATCTCGCTCCTTGAAGGTCTGTGTCTTGTGATTGATTTCAAACTCCCAGGAAAGATTTTTCCTGTGGTTAGAACATTCATAAAGTCTCTCTCTCATGTGGGTGCTCGAGCAGTTAACACCACATGCGATCACGTTGCAGACACTGCCTGAACTGGGGCACACATCTTATTTTACAGGGGCTCTAATTTTCACGTGAGTGATAGATAATGTCTCAGACCTTGGAAAATGAGCAAAGGATGCAGACATTGAGAGTTCCAAGCCAGGCAGCCCAACATGATTGCTAAGAGTTGCTTCCTTAGGAAAACCATGCTAGAAAACAATAAAATTCAAGTAGCTGCTTTTCTGTTCTTTTAACTCTCTAATTTGAGCAAACTAGTTTGCCAGTAGGACTGGAAAATGTTTTGTTTGCAGAAGTCACTCAGGCTGTATTGGCAAGATCCTAGAGATTCAAGGCTTCTCTTTCAATTTTGTTTAGCAAAACCTTCCCCTGTTTGCCTACTTTTTTTGATGAGAATAAGTCATGAAAATTCTGTTGAGTATTTTCACAGCCCAGTTGCAAAATAGATACAAATTTGTGCAAAACTGAGCAGCCTTCTCTTCAAAATACTCTCTTCTCAAGAAAAAAAGTTTGAAAAGCCAGAAAAATGTTGGTTGGCAGTGTTCATAAACCTATATAGCTGGGGTAAGCAAAAACCACCTCACTTACAGACTGACACTGTTGGGAAAGAGAGGAAGATGACAAGGCAACAGAGAGGGCCATGTTCCATACCTACCACGTAGCACTCAGAAGAGGTGGATCTGCTTCCTCTGAGAAACCTCAAACCCGAGCTGCCACAGAAGCACCTGAGAGACTGGGACTGTGTCGACTTTTCAGGGGACCAGCACTACAGGGCTGGACAACCTAGCTGGCATTTCCCACGCCACCTACAGCCTTACCACTACTCAGAGCTGTCCCCTTGCACGAGGTGAGATGCACACACGTTACTGGCATGAGGGACACAGCTGTGGGTCCAGCACAGCCCAAACTGGCAGGTAATGCCAGCCTCCCTCCCCGAGGGCTGGGAGCACAGACATTTGGGAGGAGGAGAAAGGTGGTGTCAGTGGCATGTCTCACACCATGTGCGGCAGCATCCTCAGCAGCTGAGAAGGCTCCCATACCAGAAAACTGGATTGCAGATAACCGTGAGATGTTTCTCCCATGTGCTGTGGGTCTATAAAACAGCATGTGGGTGGGTCATCTGCCTTGGAGGGTGCCTTTTCCCTTGACCAAACCTGGGCCAACAGCCCATCATTTCTGCCAGTACGCAGCTTTGCCTTAAGAAGCAACATGTGGCTTGAAAAGTGCCTCTGTTATCCTGTGTGTAAATACAGACACAGTGCAAGCTGCATCGTGTTTAACTGAAAGACAATAATAGCTTCTATAGATTTATTGTTGACTGTGTACACATTAACATGAAAATACATTTTTAAAAGCCTGGACACAGTACATGTTTTCTCAGTCTGTGTTCTTAAATTGATAAAATACATCTGCTCTGAAGAGCTATTACAGCTTATCACAGAAACTTGGATCTAATTTACTGCCAGCAAAAAGCTTTCTTAAAGCCTCTCTTTCAGAGGCTGTACCATAAAACATGATAATTCACATTAAGAATACATTTAAACACTGCTGAAAAGACAACTTGCCCTGAATAAAAGGCAACATTCATCCAGGGTGATGGCTAGTATAAAACACAGCCAAGATTGGAAATACAAACTTTAGTGACCAGGGGTGCTTCAAATCTTGCCTGATGAGCCTTATATAGACAAAGTGGTCTACAGTCTGCTGAAAACCATCGCTCCTTAAATCATCTCCCTTTTGAGTCCTCAAAGCTACCCACCAGACATTTGAGAAACTCAGGCCCATTGCTTTTCCCCTCCAACAGTCTCCTCATCCTCTTTTGTGGCTTTGGGAGTGTACCTGCCAGAGACAGGCAAAACTTCTTGCTCCTCAGAGGTTTTAAAATAAAATAAAATAAAATAAAATCAGAGGGGGGTGTAAATACCAAATATGTACTAGCTGACTGTGGCCATAAGCTGAGGATAGGTGCACTGATTGAAGATCTGAGCCCTCCTCTGACTCAGGGTCGAGCAGGTACCGTCATACCTTAGGGGAAGGTTAAGGGGAACAGCTTACAGAAGGAGCCCGAGGGATTGGTAGGGTCTGCATGAACCAGTCCTGCTCACCCCCTAGACCAGTCTCACCTGGCCCTGCAAGAGGCCCCTACCTGCCAGAGGATGCTGTCACAGGCCAGCTCTGCTCCATGATGCTTGCCCAAGCTCCTCCTCATCCTTCCCAAGTTTTTATACCTTCCTTGCACGTTCCCCGCTCCAGCCCTTGGCTCTTTTGTTTTCCTTCCCCCTCTGGATTGCAGGGTCAGCAGAGAGCAGGTGCTGGGGAAAGCTGGTGTAAAAATACCCCTGGCATTCCCAAGCAGCGCGTGCTTCCCCCTAAGCAAACTGTGTCCAGACTGCGGGCCGCGGAGCCGTGCTTCCTGGGGAGTGGCTCCTTTTGCTCCTGCACTAAGGATACCCTCCAGGACCAGCCCCTTTCTGCAGTGGCTCTGCCAGATTTGGACAGGGTGGGCTGCGGTTGCCCGCTACAGCTGGTGCTTGGTCAGTTGTCCAGGTCTTCTCTTCTCCCAATGGTCACACCATGAGTGTTAAGGCAATCCCTGGGGAAGCTATGAGGAAGTGACTCTCACAAAGAGAAGGGCTGAGAGTGAATAATATAAAGGCCAGTCTCTACCCTGTGGCATCATGGTCAGACCCAGCCTTCCTGACATCTCGGTGTTTCCCAGGCAGCTGGCAGCTTTTTGCAGCCCTGTCTTAGACACTGGTCCTCGCTCGCATATGGAAACAAGCTACTTGCCCTGGGAAACATGCAGTGCTGAGGTGCTGCCCTTGCACCATGTATACTTTGGTGACTGGATCCCTCTTCCTTGCAAATGCTCCCCTACGGAAGTCACAGCGTGTGGCAGGGCAGTGTGCCCTGGCACGCATGAGGCTGCCAGGACTGTGCCAGCATCTCCTTAGCCATCAGGTGAGACCGGGCAGAGTCACCCCCTCACTCCAAAACCCACCTTCAGAGCATCCAGCAACCTGCCTCCCGCCCACCCATCTGCTCAGCAAAGCAACCACCCTACTCTGACCGCCCTAAGACCTGGTAGGGCAAGAATATTGGGCTTGGCCACACTTTTAAACTTGTTTCCACTCAGTGTAGCTAACAAGTGAGCCCTAACAGCTGCTGTTCAAACCACACGTCCGCATTGCTTTGTTAGCTCACTGAAAACACCATGCTGCTCAGACATCCCTGCCCAGTGTCACTGGCAGATACGCTTTTGTGCAAGGCTGTTCTGCTAACACCAGTGGATGAACGTCACCAGCAAAGCAAGGTTGCACACGAGCAGGAAGGCTGCAGGAGGCAAATGAACGTATCAGGTTAGAGGTGCAGTGCCACAGACAAATATAAAGAAGGAAAAGGAAAAACATGTAGATAACTCTGCTCCCACAAAAGGTTCAAGTTCACTGACAGGTTTTGCAGTTTTAAAATGACAAATACCCTTGTGTTATTGCTTGAACAACTTGGCCAGATTCTCCTTCTCCCTCTGAGCATAACTCAGACTTTCCCAGAGACCTCTCTGCAGCCATGGGTAAATCCTATTTTTTTTTTGATAATGCCTAAGTGTTACTGGGATCACTTTGCATGCACTCGGGTGTCCATGTAAAAACACCACCAAAACCTACCCAAGGCATTCAGTACCAGGTAACTAGCAAAAGCTGGGAACATCTGTGTTAAATGTTCTGGAAATGCTGCTGTAGAGCATGCTCTAGACACTGACTCTGGCTATTTGTCTGCCATTAGAAAAGGGCCTGCTCAGCCCAACATCCACAAATTGAGAGTGTTATGCGGTAACATAGCATTGCTGAAAGAAAAAAAAAAAAAATCAGATTTCATTGCTTCTTCTTGTATTACAGTTGCTTAAATGAAAAAATTCGCTTCAAATTTTCCTGCAGCCATTTTCTGTCTTATTTCTGTTATGCTTCCAAATAACAGGCATTCATTTGGGAAACACAGGAAAAGGGAAGATGTTGAAAAGCTATTGATCTGCCAGGTGGAAAACTCTACATTTCATTTCCAGGGGAAATGAAACAGTGATAGAGCAGCTTTTTTTTTTTTTTTTAAGCTTGGGAAACAACATATCATCCCTTCAGTAAAACACTGGAATCATCATAAGATTGTTTTATAACAAGAACAATCACAAAGACAATTCATTCTTTGAATGTCGCTTTCAAGCCTGCACATCTATTTTATGCCATGCTTATATGTACAGTCACTTGTGAATACAGTTTTGGGTCTTGTTCACAGCGCTGATGACACCTAGAGAAGAAAAAACTGCTAGCAATGCTGACACTCATCCCTATGGAAAAAGCATCTCTAAAATGACTGCTGGTGTGCCATGGAAGATGACAAAGTACAGCAGCTGCCTTTCTGTTAGTCACTCAACAACATTGTTGCCTGTTGCCACATCTCATACTTCCCCAGCAAGAAAGCAGAGATGCCACCAAACTCCCTGCTATCTTTAAGTGACAGATTAAAAACTTTTTTCTTTTTTTCTCTTCCCCCCCCCCCTCCCTCTTTCTAGCAGGAGGAGGAAATAGGCCGTGTATAGGGTTACAGAAGAGTTTGGGATGTTGTAGTTCTAGACTTCTGCAAATACACTTCTTTGCAAAACTGCGAGAACCAAGAATACTCTGCTTTTGGTGGGGTTTCAGCTTTTCATCCTGACTTCAAATATTTTCTTCACTAGTCCTCAGCTTACTGTGTCACTTCTCTCCAAAATAAAGTGCCTGCCCCACACTGCCTTTGGCAAAGCCTACTCTAATGTCTCCTGGGCCTTCAGCAATTTGTTCAGCAGCAAATACAGAAGTAGTTGATACCAGCAGGTACCCATTAATTGCCTCCCTCAGCCATTGCTCTTGTCAGACCTAAGGGGGCTGACCACATCTTTCTCTAACTTAATGAACAGTGTGCATTGCAAGGGTCAGAGAAAATGTAGGTAAGACAGTACCTGACATTGAAAAAGTTCTTTAAAAAAAAAAAGTCAAAATCATGTTTTTCTTGTTGTTGCTCCAGAGAGGGTGAAATTGTAGAGAAAGTACAGCTTTTGGAGGAATGAAGGGGATTCTGGCGTGCCTTCCTCTTTTGTTTTCCAAGCTTTGCGTTAGAAAAGGCTGCATTGAGGGTGAGGTTTTTTGTTAGTTTAAATAAATATCTAGCAGCACAACTAATCTTCTTCCCTGATTTTCCTGCTATGAGAAGTTGCAGCCAGAGTTAGTGAGACATTTATCAATAGGGAAATACTACAGCATGGTCTAGAACAAAGGGAGTTCACTTTTCATTACCCTGAGGCATTGAAAAGGCTCGGCCATTCTTTGCTTTGTTATTGTTCTCTCTCTCGCATTGGAAACTGGCACCCACCATTTCCCAATGAAGACATGGACTCCTTGCAAGCTTTCAGTGAAAACACTGGAGGTGGACCACATCAGCATGGTTGAGGTGCGAAGGGACCTGCAGAGATCACCTGGTCAAACCCTGCTGCTAAAGCAGGGTCACCTAGAGGTGGTGACCCTGGACCATGTCCAGAAGGTTTTTGAGTATCTCTAAAGATGCAGATTACACCCTTAAAAGTGTTTGTTTTCCTCATGTAAATGCATGAAGTGCCGTATTTTACCCAAACCATCCTTCCACAAGAAAGAATCCCATAGATGATGGGTGGTTCCCAGTGTAAGGGAAGATCAAGCAAGCCTGTAGGTACTGCATGGTTGGGGTGTGCCTTCATTTCTCCCATGACACCAACTAAGCCTTTCACTCCTTACGTGAGAAACAAATAATCCCACTTTCTCTTTCCTCTGCCCTTTCTCTTTTTGCCCCTTCACACCCCCACACTTTGCCTGAGGCACTGGGCCTTCAAAGGAGATTACTAAGACTGAAGGATCCTTTTTCTGAGATGTCCAAGAACTGCATAGCCAACTTCCTAATCACCTTATCCCATCACAAGGGGCAGTAGGGGGTGACAAACCTGCAAATTTTACATGGGGCAGATGGGTGGTTTTGTGGACAAAGGAGCAACTAAGCAAGTTGCAGTTCCACTAGCTTGCTTCTCTTCCTCTGGGGAAATACAACTCCCATGTATGAATTAAGCAGCAGTTAAATGTGGGGTTACCTGACCTGATCTCTCACCGATCTCCAGTATTTGGGGATTCCTTCAGTCACTGATGACTTTTGCTAACATACGTTTCTGAATTTTGCTAACATACGCTAATGCGGTTCTGCATATTCTTGTTATCTGGCTAAGTACCCTGTGGTTGTGTTTTTGGGGGTGGCAGGGTTTTTGGTGGGTGTTTTTTTTTGTTTGTGCGGTTTTTTGGGGTTGTTTTTTTGTTTGTTTGGTTGTTTTTTTAAATTGAAGCTTACTAACTTTTGGACTTTGCTGACTTGTGGTGGTAACAAGCTTTGCAGACAATTTTCCCTTAGTAGGAAACCTTCACTGCACAACAATGTACTTCCTGGAAGTTAGCACAGATTCCCCAGAACTTTCTCATTTTCCTGTTAGGTGCAGTAATATCACTGCTCCAGCACCAGCTGAAATAATTAGGAGCCATCTCTCTAGGCTTCAATAGGCTGGGAATGAAGCTTCCAATTTGCTGTGTGAGACTTTTTGTAAAAGCATACCACAATGTGCTGCCCCGCGGTGTGAGCGAGTCTTATTCCAGAAGGTGGCTGGGGCAGCAGGAGGCTGAAATTGCAAGTTTCTCTTGCAGGACTGAAGCCTCCTGCTCTTACCTCTAGTAGCAGGGAGATCTAGTACTGGGGCACTGCAGTGCCTGCACTTTTTAAACAATCTTGCCTTGTGTTACAGGTTTGTTTATCCCAGTTGTTACCATACTTAGTTCTGCATTAGAAAGATGATGTGACTTTAACAATCCAAATAAATGGGCTAATAATAAGTGTACTTGCTCATGTTGATAATTGGAAAACCTATTAGTGAAAAAAAATAAAAACATGATCCATTTGGCTTGTGTCCTCTTGTAATTTTATTTTTTTTAATCTCAGATTGGATAATCGAATTCATTTCATTTTTATTTACAGTTAAGTTTCACTGTGAATTCAATTGCAAAGGCTGAAACAGGGAGGGGACAGAGCCTTGTATGAAAACCAGATGTTGACATTGGAATTTTTTAAAAAATGAGAGAAATTTTCTGCATTTCTTTGCCTAATTTGTGGCAAATCACAAACACATTCCTACGGACGAGGATGATGACAGTGTCAGCAGACTCTCATTGTTCTGGAGGTCACAGGAAGTCGATGGCAATGGGAGGACCCGGGGTCCCCCTGCAAAGAGATTTCTAGTGTTTTTAGGATTTGTCCTTAACAGAAGTCTAGGGTGAAATTTAATTTGACAAAACCACTTCAAATTAAAGTTTTGGCAAAGATATTGTGTATGTTATCATTCCTACCATATACATTTGATCACTATGTCAGGTTGCTTACAGGCTTTTTCCACAAACACAAATTGTGCCAAAGTACAAAATTCACAATTAACTGTGCAGTTGATCATGTAAGCAACCCAAGTCCAAAACACAGCATTACTCTTGTCCTTAACCCTATAAAATGTGTTAGAAAGTCTGAATCTGCATGTTTCAAATTAGCTTATACCCTAGATGGGCTTGGGCTGCGGTAGGTTGGTATCACACACAAAATAACCCTCCTGCGCGATGCCACCCAGCTGATGGGCACAAGCCTACAAGACAACAGCCATGCATGAGCGATAAACAAGAAGGGAACTGCAGTAAGGAGCAGGAACAGAATTTGCCTGCCTCTACTGGGAACAAACATGACGTCCAAGCAAATCTCAGGGGTGCTAAAAGGCTTTGCTCCAAGGAAAGGCCAGAACACCGCAGGGAAGGGCACCAGTCAGCCCGACCCCGTTAACACTCAGCTTGCCCCGTCTACACAACGCAGCGAGAGCGCCTCAGCCACGCTTTAAAGGATGCACCTTGTACCCCAGCCCACCCACGCCCTGGGCACAGCACCATACTGTCTGCATCTTTACGTAGTGTTTTCATATTCACACTCGCTCTGTCGTTAACTGCTTAATTGATTTGGTTTCGCACGCTGATGAAGTCCTGCGTTTTACTGGCTCTAACCTACCGACTCACTTTGATTTTTTTAATTTAGGCCATTGCTTCTCTCCGATTCAGTGAGCCAGTTTCTAATTCCTAGTTCCACTTGATTAACCGTCAGCATTATATAGTTAAGGCTGTTTGGTTTATTCCTGTAGGTTCAAGATGCCAATGCGATTTTTCCTAGCTCTGCCTGCCTCACTGGGCTGCAGCCGGCAGCAACACGAGAAGGAGATGCAAGATACGAGCAGACCAAATAGGCCATAGCTATGCAGCTCCTAGGAAGCAGCTCTGCAACGTAGCAGCAAATACCGGCTTCTGATGCCTTAACTTTGAAGGGAGATGGCTCTCCCATAAATGTTACCCAGTAAAAACTCAGCCATACATCAACAGATACTGCTGAAGAATTAAAACCTGGAATCAAACTCAGAAATGAATGAACTATTCATTGGAAATTATGTCATGTATTCCTTCACACCTGTCTGCTCCTCTGCAGATTGTCCACCAACATATCTTGATTTTCAGATGTATGTGTTGTCTGACATAATCCATGCAATAACTTAATCTACATGACAAAAATTGTGCAGATAATCTGTGAGCAGCAAGCATTTAATGTTCCAAAGTCAAGCTGTGGTGATTAGTCTTGATAGAACACACAAATCAGCCAGTGTCTTACTGTATTTGAATGATTAACTCCATTTTTTTGGGGAAAAAAAACGCACTTATGTTTATGATGAACTCAGAATCTGCTTTTTTGGGAGTACTCTGATATTTGCTTGAGTTTTTTGCCCCCCTCCCCCCCCTTTTTTTTTTTTTAATTCCACTGCACTCTCACCAGTAAACCCATTTGAAGGAAGTATACAGAAAAGGTAGATGTATTCCAGGAGATTCTTGTAGAAATTTGGAGTTTACTTTTACAAAAGTTTTCTGCAACACTAGCTCTGCTCCCTGATGTTTGAGACAGATAATGAATTCATGCTGATGAACAGCAGACAATTTGCTGATACCAAGTCAAAGTGCTTTAGAATTATTTTCTTTCTCCTGCTCTGTCTTTCTTGCCTAGGATCAGATCAATGGATGTGAAAAACCATAGACTTGGGGTCTTCCATTTAACTATTTTCAGAGGAACATCTTGAAAGTTTCCTTTCTCCTTCTTAAGATGAAAAGTCCTTTTGAACTCCATTGTCACTTCAACACCAGTAATGAGATCAAAATGAAGGGTTTCTTACTTCCCCACCTCCCCTCCTCAGTGTACACCTGGAAGAAGATCAGAGGCTATCTGATATTCTGAATATCTGCCATGTTTCCTCTCGTGGCCGATGTTCTCTTCATCCTTGGACACTACTGCCCTTTACTACACTTACAAGCCCAGAGCCAAGGAAGAAACAAAAAAGACAACTACCAGAATGCAAGCATCAGTATAAATGTCCTATTACTAGCAGGGTTTGTAATCAACTGTATTACATTATTACAGCAAAATACACAAATCGCCTACATGCGAGAGACAACTGAAGTGGTAAATATCCAGTAAAAGAAAACCACCACGGGAAGAGCATGAGTTCCCTTGGAAAACAGCCTTCTAGCAAAATCAAAGCAGCACAAAGTCATGCCAAGAGGTCAAGTTTCACTGACATTTTGTTTTGGAAATAACATCAAAAGGTAACTGTTGTCAATACCAAAAAGGAATCTGATAGTATTTACAGTTTCAGTGTGCTAAAAATAAGTTAACTTAATTTCAAACCCACCTTTGCTTCAGTTTTCAGACAATCGGGTACGATCAGTCAATAGGTACAACTCCTACCTATATCCTCAAGAAAAAGAGTGGGATAGAAATGCTTCAGTTACTCTGAAGCATGCTGGGAGGAGGATTTGGGGTCATTTTTATTACTGTAATTATTTTGGTCAAGAATAGTGCAATTTGGGGATGTTATTTTGAATCAGCATGAAATCACACATGGAAAAAAATTCAGAAGTGATGGTGAAAGGGCACCTCTATCCTGCACCCAGCTCCTGGCTCAACAGCAAGGGGAGAGTTGGTCAGATGCTGCACATGTTGAAGCTCTTTCCTTTGCCTGGCCTGGAAAGTCTAAGGATCTTTTGGGTCTTGCAGCTTCTGCCCAAGGGGGAAGGAGATGCTCAACCTCCTACTGCCAGCAACAGAGCAACCTCCGGGCAGGGAGTTTTATGGTAGGAACCTCAAGAGGGCAGAAAGGAAAGTTTATGGGTATGTGGCAGAGGGAAGGGCGAACAGGGCAGCTGTTTCTGGGGATAGGGCAAAGGTGTTTTACTGAGGTTTCTGCCGGAGGAAATTCCCCAGCAGCTGTTCATTGCCACTTCCGACTGAAAAAACAGGACTTGGGGAAATTCAGCACAGGGGTAAATGGCACTGAGAAATACCCAACTCCTCTCCCATTTCTGCTTCAGATGAGGAAACTGAAGCCTGCTTCTGCTCTTCAAAGCAGTTGCATCACACACACACACTCTATATACATCTTTTCTGCATTTTCTCATGTGCCCAGGAGGAGGACAGAGTGAGGGGAACGATTCCATTTACAGAGGTAGAAAGCCTAGATTTGTTTCCAGAGAAGAGCAAGGCAAGGTCAGACAAGGCGCAAGCTGGCAGCGCTGTGCTTGTTTACGCTGCAGGGTATTTTTGGCAGCTCTGAGGGGGAATCCCAGTTTCAAAGCGAGCCTTGTCCTACACACAGGAGCTGGCTTATGACAAGGAGCCCATCTCATGGGCACTTGTGGAGCCCATCTCATGGGCACTTGTAGGGAAGGGGGAGTCAAACCACCCCCAAGGAAAGAGAGGTGCCTCCAAAACCCAGGCAGGTAGGAGGAGAAGAGGGGGGTCTGCTCCATCTTGAGGCTTCCTAACAAACACTCTGCTCCAGCAGCGTGCCCGCAGGCACACGGGCTGTGGCCCACCACAGGCGACATCCACCTAGGACTCTCTGATGACGGGGTACGGTGCGCCGAGCAGCCCTAACTCCAGCCTTCTCCCAGCCCCATAGAAACACCCCAACACACCGCAGTCATCGGAGCCCTCCCTTACCTAGAAACACAGAGCCATGACGAGGACAACCCACCCAGCACGAGCGGGCATAGATGGGACCCTGCACCGCCACTATTGCATGGCGTTAAAGGATGGTGCCCAGCAGTGTTGCTGCAGCACCCTTTTAGGATGCTAAATCCCAAACCAGTGACTTTTCACCTCCCTCAGAGAGGAGGGAGGGGGCTATGCTGTGGCCAGAGATGGGGGCTCTCTCCCATGCCAAAGACAGACCCCCTCTCCCAGGACAGGGTCATTTCATACACTGAGCAACCAGATGGCAAAGCTCAAGTGTTGTGCCAGCCTGTTTCAGGAAAAAAAACAAACCCAACCCAAGACAAAACTGGCAGAGCAGAGGGAGCACACGTGCCCTCTCACCCAAACACAGCTGGCTGGAGTTATTTTTAGAGCTGCTTTGACGGGGTCCCTTTAAATTTCGCTGGCTTTTCTTGGTTTGTATCACAGAGCCAACGTTGTTTACACAGAGCACATTATTCTTGGCCCGCGAATCACAGGACTCGTTCATAAACCTTTTCATTCAAAGCATCGAGAGGCCTCTGTTTTCGCTGGATTATTGCTAAAAAACCCTTAATCACCAGGTATGGCGATTGCCTTCAAAGATTTGCAAATTAGGTGTAAGCTATCAAATAGCTTCCTGGCGGCTGTAAGCCACGCAAATCCCATTGCTGTTAATGAGGGCTTACGCCGCTAAATAATAATATCTTTTCTATACACGCACATACGTATATGTACATACACACACAGCGGATAGTGCCTTCCAGCCGAAGGCTGATGGAGCGCCTGGCTGATTTACCCCGTAGAGGAGCCACGTGGGGTTTCCCCAGCATAGCATCCTCGCTAAACCTAACCGGCAGGCAAGCAGGGAGGTCTCCCTGGGATGGTCCTCCGGGAGCCAGCACCCGGGGAGCAGTGGCAGTAATTGCTCAGCTGTGGTTTTAATGGAGATGCTGGCAGAGGAGTTGTGGGAGCATTACGAGGGAGGGTGAAGCACCAGGGGACTTTTAAGTATTGCAGGAGAAAAAAAAAAACACCAAGAAAAAAAGGGAAGGCAGTTTGTTTTTCCGCTATATTCCCAAAGACCTCTGTAAATACACGTGCCTCGTGCCTAACCGCTGTCAGGGGTGATGAGGAGCTTTCCAGCTCCTCTGCGGTGGGAGGAGGAACATCCCCAGCTCCAAGCTCGGTGTCTACGTAGGAGTGTGGTTCCCCAGCTGGGCTGGGCCGTGGGCAGCCATCCTCCTGCCCTGGAGCGAGGACCACCAGCACCCTGAGTCACAAGCTGCCGGGGCTCGGTGCCTTGGCTGGCAGGCCGCAGACTGCGCAACACTTGGGGAAAACAAAACAAAACCAAGCCACCCGCTCCCCTCTGCTCCATCCCAGAGTTTGCTGCCCTGAGGATGGAACTACAAGATGATTTGCAGCTGTCACACAAGACCATCAACCTTCAGAGGCATCAGCCCCTTCACAGAACTGAGGGGAGGGCAAGGGAAAAACAAAGCCCTAAGGAGGGATGGGAAACCCAGTCCTCCCACTGAACCATACCAGTTGTTACTGGCTTTACTCAGCTTGTGTGCATTCAAAACCACTATTTTAGAAGGGCAGGAATATCCAAATCATGACATATGTGTGAAAATGAAAGGAATGCAAATGTCTGTTTTTTTTTTTATTGGATCTGGAGATTCTCTTCTGCTCTAAATAAAAAAATAGAGAAGGAAAAGAAAAACAAAAACTCATAGCTTGCATTTCCCAGGTTGAAATAAAATAACGCGTTTGCTCTTTCGCACTGGGGATTTCCAGGCTCTTCCTTCCTCTGTGAGGACCAGCCCCTCGACACTGCCGGTCTCCCTGGCACAGCTGGAGCCTGCGGCAGGGTCCGGGCAAAGGGCAGGGCAATAGCGGGCTGTCTCCAAAATAGACTAGGCTGCGACCGCATTTCCTCCTCACCACCCTTTATGTGACAAGTCATGAGCCTTGCCCAATCCTGTCTAGCGTGATTTTTCTTAACTGAGGCGAGCTGTACTGCAGTTTGTCCAAAAGGGGTAAAGAGAAGGCGTCGGGGAGGGATGCAACAGAGACTGAAAAACCAAGGAGGTCAGGAGGGATGAGAAGCAGGATTGAAACAGCAACAATCATTCTCAGAATAAAAATGGTAACTCCCAAGAAATTATGCCTTGGAGAGACTCCAGGCAGATGCAGACTCTCAAAAGTTCATATTTGTTTTTTTTTTTAAAAAAAAAAGAAAAAGAAAATAAGATAAAAGAAACCAGAAGGAGAAGCCCTGCCTAGCCATCTCCATTTTAATAACCACTTTCCCAACATGGCAGCAGCAGTCATTGAGTTCACTGGCTGCACAGCCCCATGAAGCAGGCACTTAACATCATACCCCAGCAACACATCCAAGCACAGCTCCTCTCCACACGTGTTTCAGTCTGACACCCTTATTTGACCATCCCAAATTTAACCACCCTAGAAGAGCCCAAGAGGTGGGACAGCACCTCAGCAATACCTGGGGAGGGAAGCTCAGGACAGGGTGGCATCACTCCACAGCACAGCTGGGACGTTGGCAGCTGGAGGTTGCACGTGAGGCACCAGCTCTGCTGCATGCAGGTCATGTCACCTCACCTTTCCTTGGTCTCCCCACCACAAATGGTGAGCAAAATAAATGTGTTCAAGTCTCAGAGGGAAGCCTGCAACAAGTACTCAAAAAGGGCTCAAAGCCACAGTAAGAAGAGGTGCAAGAACACAAGGTCAGATGGTTGTTTCTTTTCCCTGAGCAAACATTTCCTTTTTTTTCGCCCTCCAGTGACACTTCCTCACTTTGAAAGGCAATCGTGGCCCACTCCAGCATTTTCTTTGCAAGACATATCATCATCTGGGACTTGTGGATAACTTCCTTGCTTAAAAAAAAATATGTCACATAGAGTTACCACTGTGGATTAACAGGGAACATATTCTCTCCAAAATAAACATTTTGGGCCAGTGACCTTCAAGTGACTTTCAAACATGGCTTACCAAAACAAATGTGAAAAAGCATACCTACTTTCTGCTTTCCCCCCCACTACAGAAATAAAACAGGTTTGTCCCCAATGGAAGATTCCACCAGAAGTAGAGGAGAGATAGGATTACATCAAGAACAAAGCCTCCTTCATTAGGGGAGGGAAAAAAAACATATCTCTCTTAATAGAGAGGAAGAGTCTGATTACCATTAGCTGCTATTTCACCTTGACAGTTGAGCAACAAGAAGAGAAATGAGTTAGTTTTGAGGCTGAGGACACACAGACCTTAGCAGGTCCCAGGGAGTAGCATCAGAAGAGCTTCCCATGAGGTCCCTGGGACAAAACCACCATGAGTGAAAGAGAAGGAACTAACACCTTAATGCAGAGCAAGCATCTACACAGGCAGCTGCTAGGATCACCTGATTTTTGGGGTAGGTCAGGAGGTGACAGGACAGTTTAGTGACTTGCATGGCAGTCCTTTACACCATATTGCATCCCTAAGGAGCCCAGATCCCTTCCCTCATGTGTTTCACTCGAATTCAAAGTTTCTGGGCTATGCCTCTATTCCTTCACAGGAGACAACCAGCATTGAAAACTTCTCCCTCCTACCCCAAAAAACTAACTGGGTGGAAAATGAACAAGATGATGAGAAGGAGAAGGTCCACTAATGATCTCCCACAACTTTTTGACAAAATAGCCACACCAGTGGCAGGCAGACACCCAGCTGCAGAGGACATGTGCACCAGTGGAGAAGGGATGTGTGAAATCAGTCTCCTCCACTGTTTTCCTTGAAGTACACCAGTTCTGCAAGAATTGTGTAACTCCAAAAAACTGAACTACTAGAGAAAAGTCAAGACATGATATTGCTTCCATTTAACCACCATAAAGCATCTGTATTTGTTAAGAGCCATCAAACCCAAGTTACTCCCTTCAGATAAAATTGTTTGCTGACCACATGTGCACAGGGTTAGATGAACTCTGGCCTTGAAACATTGAAAGTGGGAAAAGAAAAAGAGGTATTTAAGGACCAGGAGTGGGGAACAAAAACCAAAACACAAGCAATCTCATTTTTTAAGTAGCTCTGAGGCTGCTGAGTGATCTCAGTGTCCACACTGCCAACCAGGGGGGCTGTGCAGGCCTGTTCCACCCTCTGGGGAAGCCCCAAGGGTTTCCTCTAATAGGTGGCAGCAGCGGGGTATGGGGTGCTAGAGGTGAACTGGAGATCTCAGTCCAAGTCTAGCCTCAGCCTGGCGTCTCCTGGGGTTGGCTCTCTCGAGGCCACTGCTGAGGTGCAGCCCAAAGCATCCCCAGGGAAGGGGATGAAATGGGCAGAAATGACTGTTCTTGGCTGGGTGTGGAGCCCATGGCAGCTTTCCTGGGGAGGAAGAAAAAGACTAGACAGAGGAGAGGGCCTGGTGATGAAGACCGATTTTCCATGAGGCTAGTATATTGCCCCTGGAGAAAGATGCAACTTTGTGCAAACAAGAAGATGTTCACTTAATGCATTTCCCTGCCTGGAGATCTGCCCAGCTAGTTCTGTATGAATGTGCTGGAGGCAGCAGAAATTCGACAGGGGTAGCTGCAACCCCAGTACTTGTGTATCGCTTCTCTGCTCGTTCTGTGTGCCTTCACCTTTGTTTAAACCAATTGCTGAAGTCACCTAGGGCCTTGGGTCTGGGGATGAGGCTGACAGGTGGTGTATGCTCTGTGATTTTCATTCATGTCTAAGCGCTACCAGTTACAGCTACAGACACTAAGCAGCACACTGGAAATATACTGGATTTACTCAATCTTTCAA
Organism: Nyctibius grandis; assembly: GCF_013368605.1. Taxonomy (NCBI): domain Eukaryota; kingdom Metazoa; phylum Chordata; class Aves; order Nyctibiiformes; family Nyctibiidae; genus Nyctibius; species Nyctibius grandis. Next base: position 12,297,993 of record NC_090660.1, read on the forward strand.
TTCACCCTGCTTTAGGTAGAGGCTGAACCACAGAATAAGCAACGTACAAGTTAAATGTGATGGCTGACTGAAGAGTGTCATACACTCTTGGTGTACACCACAGTCTCATACAGAAGTCCAATCCAGAGAGGCCCTTCCAGAAGACTGTTCTGATAGAACTGAAGCAACCCATGTAAGGTCGTTCAGCATGTCATCACAATCATTTTTATGTATATAAAAAATATACACACACCCATATGAATATATAGAAAAAAATACAGGGAATCCAGAATCCCCCTCCCTGCTTCACCGAACCATTGTTTGGTTCTAACGCAACAGCCTTAGCAGTATATCCTCCTTTAAGGAAACAGTACCCAAAAGGTAACAAGACCATTTGGAAATGCTGCTCCTGACATAGCTACCTACTTGCACAGGTGATCTTCTACACTTGAAAAGCAAAACAATTTGAAAAAAATTATATTCCATCTTTCTTGTGACTTTGCTTTTTCCTCTTTCCATTCTTTTATGCCACTTTCCCCCTTGCCCTCCTACATTCTTCCATAGTTCTCAGGATATTTTTCATTCCTTGACTTCACCTTTTTTGCCTGCCAAACTTCTCTCCATGCCCTAAATGCAAAGCTAACTGTTGAGGCGTATTGAAAGGGAAGGTGCACTCAGTAAGACCAGTTACACAGAATGGAGTTCTTTTTTCTCCACTGCAGAAATACACTTCAAATACATTTTCAAGAGTTTGTACGTGTCCCACAGAATTATGTGACTAACTTCAGATTTGCAACAGCAATCCTCGAACCCATCATTTAAAGATGCCCAGACCACTGCACTACTGAGTCAGTTCAAAGATCTCACTTAAATCTATATTCTCCATATATTGCCACGTGGTGTTTCTGGCATTATTTCGTATTTTAGCTATATATCTAGAACAAAAGAACAATGAGAAAACAAGATATCCCATTTGCTGTTGACTGTACGTATCCAAAGTCCCTGTATATTGAAGTGCAAGGCTCCTGTTGCAGTGCTAAAGAAGGGCTTCTGTTCTCAGAGCTTGTCTGCTTCTCCCCACTGTATGAGGCTTGCTGATGAGATCTGTTATCTTCTCTCTCCTGTAAGATGGAGTCAATATTGGAGTGGCTTCTGCAAGTCCAGTGTAGCCATGAATTCTGTGGAGTCACTGGCAAGCCACAAAAACTAGTTTTGTGGAAGAAACAGATTTGGGATTTTAAAGTCATGCAGTTTAGCTTTTTTTTTTTTATTCCCATTAACTGATTATTCCCCATAGATAACATTTTCAATAATTTATAGCAAAGCCCTTGCATGCCCTGACTTTTCTGTTGTTGGGAAACAATCTCCTATCTCATGAAGGTGCAAGTCATCTTTGGTGCAAGTCGGATCTGCTCAATATTTTATGCATTAATTTCACTCTGCTCAAGATCTTCTCTCCTACAGGCTTCCAACAAAGCAATGCCAAGCTGCACTAGTAAATCCCTCTGCCACCTTCGGGTCCTAAACCTGCAAGCTGTCCTGGGCAGGAGCCCTTCTGGTCCTTTGCAGGACCTCTCCTAATTGACTTTTGCTCTCTTCATGGAAACCATCACCTGCCTGATCCAGCCCTTGCTACTTCCACATGTTTTCTGCATGTTTTGCATGTGTGTGCACAAACACCATCACACCGCATTTCCTGGCTCCACTGGAAGGAGACTCACGCATGCGGCAGGAGGGAAGTTCAACAGCAAGCCTCATCTGGATAGCTCGGGGAACAGGGCTGTGGGGTGCACCACGGTTTCTACCTCCCACACAGCACAGATGCAGCCCAGGTGGCTCACAGAGTCTTTATTACTGCACTGATGGAGAAGCTTGAAGGAGTGAAGTTTTGGACAGTCTGGAAGTCATTATCCCATGGCGCCGTCTTTAGCTATTCTGCCTTGAACAAGGCTCTCTAAAAATGTACACAGCCTAACTCGCGTGCTTTAGTAAGTGAAATACAGCTTTACTCGAAAATAGCTGCCAGGGTATATAAATTGCTCTTTGAGAGGAATATGTGTTTGCTGAACTCAAGAACTGTTGTGGAAACCAAAGATGCTCTGCTCAAGGTTGTTACTAAATATCTGCAAAGAACCACAGAGGCCCAACTTCATTCAGCACAGACCTTCGCTATGCTGTACAGTCAGCAATGTTCACTCGTGACACTTGGCCTTCCTGAACTGCATGCTTTGCAGCTCAATTTAAAGAAAAAAAAAGAGGGGAGGAAGGTAAAAAAGCAGTTCAAAGCATCCTCAGCATGTGCTGCAGTCACATGCCACATCCTAGCTACAGCTCAAGGGATTGAACTAGACGTTTTCAGCAAACTGTACTTGGATCCAATCACTGGGATTCTCAGCAAAGCCTTTTTTCTAGCACAGCATCAGCGTGCTTCAGCTCTAACAACAAGCTGGCTAGCAGATCACAAAACTCGCAACCTTTTATACAATAAGAGTATGTTTTTCTGTTTCCCAGTCCTAGACACAGCAAAACTTCTTTCCCCTTTAAGTGGCCTAAAATAATGTTAGCTTTTGAGCTTAGAAATCTACATCCCAATGGAGAGGAGAGCAAGACAGAAAAGGATAAGAAGAGAGCAAAATAAGTGAAACTGGGAATGATCATCCTTGTAATATGGCAGTCTCTGTCCCTGCCATTCTCATGTAAACTTTAAGTCCCTTCCTTTAACTACACTTGCTATTCAGTTATTCCTTAGTTTTCGTTCATCACTACAGATAGCCTGGATTCTCCTCTGTTTTGCTCCTGGTTTCATCATGAAGCACGCATGAAATACCATCCAGTTTCATAACACTAAGCCCACTTAACTGACAACATCACCTTTCCTTGCAGCCATGGTAGGCTGAACCAGGCCATTATATTCCACAGTGACTACTCATTTGATCAGAAAAGCAGTGGCATCTGGATTCATGCTTATTGCATGACCCCGTTGGCCAACATGAGGAAAGAAATATGGACCATGCTTACGTACGTCTGTGCAAACGAGAGCTTCTGCCACCAAAGTCAGTGGACTAACACCAAGCTAAAACCAAGGGCACAGGCAAGCTCTGGGCTCTCACTACCAGCACAGGATCACCTACTTTTTCCCCCTTGCTTTCTGCATACTTGCTGTACTGATCTCCAGGGATTAATTTACCACCCACTGTGCAGTTTTGCAGAGGAGGAAGGGATCAAAGACTAGTTCAACAACATGAAGCTGTCGCTAATGAATGACACAGAGGCTGATATTTCCTCATGGCAGCCCGGGGTGCAGAGAGGTGGCACCAGCACTCCTCTCCATGCCAGACTGGCACTACTGCAAGGCAGCGCTACCCAGCCCCTCATACATTTGGCTGCAAGAAAAGCTTCAGCCTCCGCATCCCAGCAAAACTCCAGCTTGACTTACATGAGAATTGTGCCAATGCTACCCAGGAAAAGCCTCATCCAGGTCTGAGGTCCTTTTGATTATTTTTCCACTTTTGCCCTTTTTTCACCACCATGTATTTTTCTGCCTTGATGACCAGCACCCAAAAGCATCATCACAGGTCAGACTCCCCCTCACAGCCACCTGCAGCAGCACCATTCAGCATCAGTAATGTTAATGTGGGCAACGCCATTATTGTGGGACACAATTTGAGAAGAATTTTGGAAGTGTTTAAGGCCAGGTTGGATGGGGCTTTGCGCAACCCAGACTAGTGGAAGGTGTCCCTGCCTATGGCGGGGGGGGGAGGGGTGTGGAGCTAGAATATCTTTAAGGTCCCTTCCAACCCAAACCTTTCTGGGATTCTATGAAACAGGCTTCTCTGAAATCCTAACTGGCTTTTCACCAACCTCCATCTAACGTACTGGGACAGGCACCCCTGCACAGCTTGTCCAGAAGGTCAGGTTCCTTCTTCAGAGCAAGGGCGACAATACCGTCCCTTTGTAAAGTGTCTCGAAACACACGAGGGGAAAGGAGTACTGCAGATCGCTGCTGAGCGTTGCAGTTAAATGACAGCAGAAAGCTTCTGATGAAAACAAGCAGTTCTGTCCTGTATACTGCAGATGAGCTCAAGCTTGCTGCCAAACACAAGCAGTTGTTTAGTTGTGTGAACAGTAAACAGTAGAATTAGCTAATAACCAGCATCTTGAGTTTGGCAAGGGCAGGTTTCTTTTCCACCCCCCCTTTTAAGAAGCAAGAATGCAAGAAAACTCCAAGCCTTTGAGGGGAAGCTGACAGCAAACACCGCCTCCCTCCATCAGCTGATCCCAGAAACATAAAGGTATACAAATCACCTATGTTTTCACTAAGCAGCTAAAGCATGTGACCAAGAAAGTTCTGATCCCTCAAACGCATTTAGCATTAACGAAACACAATGTGTTTTCAGAGGGCAGCAAGAACGAAGGGGTCAGCACAAGATTTTTATAGCAAATGGCCTTATTCCAAACTCAAATTCCTCACAAATACATCTGATTATCTGACCAATAGCCAAATGAAGTGTTGCAAAACCTGGAGGCACTTTTCCTCGTTACTGGAAATAGCTGTAAGGAAAGGAAATGTGCCAATGCACTTCATGTAATGGAACTGACAGTGGCAGAAGGAAAGTTGAGGTGGATTTTGTCAAGAAGGATGTAAAAAGTGTTGGGGGTTTTGTGTATTTGTTTCGGGTTTTGTTTTTTATTTTAACTCTTCCCCTCGCCCAAGTCTATTTCTACATAGGATAACTTTTGAGGGATAACTTTTTGTTAGAGCCTGCATTGTAAACAGCTACAGCAAAATGCTCTGTGAGAAGCCACCACTTAATCAACCCAGTTCACAAGATCATGACGTGCTGCATCCAGAGGCCCTGGCTGAAGACGCAAAGGTAAACCACAACTGCTGCAGCTCCATGTAGCAGCTCTTTGCCTCCCAGAGGGTGAGCTGAAGCTGTGCCTCAAGGGCAGCCTGCAGAGAGAACAGGGATGAGGAGCAGACATAAAGTGTTCTTAATGCCATGTCCATCACCTGTAGCACTGCTACAGCACACACAGATTGCAGATAGGTGCTACGTTTCAGATCTAGGTACTACCCATCACAGCTGTTAGGATAATAGTTGCATTACTTTGAGGAGATAGGAAAAGGGAAAGCCACCCAGACAGGATGACCTGTGCAAAGCAAGAACTACAGGGAGCAGGTAGACACGTGGGAGCTAAGAGGAAGCTGGGGGAAGTGAACTGACCCTCTCACAAAGATGTTGGTGTTGGGGAACATCTTCACATGGGGGTCAGTCCTGGTGATCAGGCTGAGAAGATATGAACAGGAGGCAGTAGGCCACTTCAGGCTGGGGAAGCAGGGCATGATGTACACAGAGGCTTGCTCTGAATACAAACCTTCCCCATCCCATCTTCAACAAATGGGCAAGAAAATTCAGAGAGACCTTCCCAGGACGAAGGGGTTGCATAACAGGGAGCAATTTGCCAGCACTTCAGGGCAGCGGGAGTACTCATACATTGCTGCTCAAGTCCAGTAGCTACAACACTGAGATATCATTGGTATCCCACACAGCTCCTGGTGCAGGATTTACTCTTTTGTTTGAGGAGGAGATGAAGAGTGGCATTCACTTGCTAAACTGAACACTTACCCACTGACAGTACCCCATTAGAGTCAGATTGCCAAGGCAATGCCTCACCCCGAGAACTGTGCAGGGGTGAGCCCTCTGGAGTAGCCCCTGTACCAGCAAGGAACCACTAGCAGCTGACTGCTCATTACACAACTAGGGTCCAGAGCTGTGAGCTGTGTCAGACCCTCCTGATACCTTATGGGAAGACCGCGGCAATGGTGTGACTGCTCTTAGGTAGGAAATCCACTTTCTGTCCCCATTGCTAGACAAGCAGTCTGACCAACTGACTGGTTTGAACTTTGTTATGTTGTTGACATCATATTGTTAGTATCATTAAAACATTGCAATCTGTTTTTTCTTACCCTTGCCTTTGACAGACCGAAAAATTTACTTTGTTCTTCAGTGTTTGGTAACGAGCAGGAACTGGACATGGGTTTGGTGTACAAAGGATATTAGTGTCCCCAAGGAGAGGAGATCCTTGTACATGCCACTCTGGCCAACTTGCAAGGTCGCCAGCATCTAGCAGGGTTTGGGAGGCTCTTGGGGTTGTGGCACGTTTTATAACATGTTGAGTCATCTGTCAAGATGATACCGGTGGTCGGGAGCAAACCAGCAGCAACATCTCTTGCAGAATTAGATCCTTTTTCCTCCTACATGCTTTAGATGTTATCAGGACTTCAGGAGAATGATCATTAATTTGCATTTCAACAAAGGTTTTCAATGTGACCTTGGACACACCATTTCACTGCTTTGAGTTGCACTTCTCCATGCATATGGTGGGTATAAACAGTTCTTTCCTGTGCTCAGCATTTGTTGCAATCTAAGTACCAAAGGTTGTGATAAAAGATTTAGATACTACACTAATATGGGCTATAGATAGGCCTTTATTTTATTCTCTAAAACCCATTTGTAACAATATCTGCTCTTTAAGGTAGATTTGCACATAAACTCCACCACTTCAGCAAGCACTGACTGGTAGGGTCAGTGTTGGATGATTCTCTATTGCCTTGTATATGGAATAGTTATTTATGATTATACGTAGACCACAAAGTCAAGAGTAACATACACTAAGTTCTGAACAGCAAGTGGAAAAAAAACCACAAGTGATGTCTTCTTATAGTCATGAAAGAAGAGAGACTTCCCTGGCTTTCCTATCCTGCCACCTGCAATTCTTACTCCACCAGTCCAGCGAGGTGCTCTCTACATCCACTCATAAATCTTTATGAAACTATTCTGTCAAAGAGTTACTGTGTCCTGCCCTAGAAGCTGCTAAGTTTCAGTGGTAGATGAAGAAACCCCACACAAGTCATAAAGCATTATGATATGCAGTGTGTTATCAACTACACATCTTGCAAGACCATTTGGTACATTCTTGGTCCCCTCTAGAAAGGGCAAAGAAAAAAAATTAACATAAATGCATTTCTTAGCTTGCCCACCACAGTTATCTAGCAGGAAGGAGTATAATGAGAACCAGTCATACCTCACGTACCCAAAATCTAAAAAAATACCCTGCCGTTTCTTCCCTAGTACACTGTGGCATATTTGTTTCACTCTGAACGTCAGTTTGCTTGTGCACAACCTTTCTTAAAAGGTCAAAGATTAATTGTGCATTTCTGACAGAAAAGTGAAAAGGTAAAATTGAGAAGCAATGTTATATATATATATCTTCAAAAAGTATGTAAGTGCTTGGAAGCCATTGAGAATCAATGAAAGCCATGCATTTTTTTTCTAAGCAAGAAATAAGGAGAGAAACACTATTGGGGTTTGGTGATAAGGCAAAAAATTACTAATTTACAAGTTGGAGATAATGAGATAGGCAAGAATTTTTCCAATAAAATGTTTCTTATTTTCAACATATCTACTTTTAGAACCCAAGTTATTAGCTGAAAAGGTTTTGTTTTGATTAATGTCATCATTTTATCTCATTTAAAAGAGTCAGAAATGTCAAATCATTGTTACACAGGAAGTTTTGTTTCTGGATCGAAGTGACATTTCACTTAGTCTGAATAAACACACAGTTTAAAAGCCAATGGAACTCAATGGGAGGGAGAAACTCTGCAATCTGAACAAGTATTTCCAACTACTGAACTGTACACCAGTCACCCCTTTGGGACGGAAAAATCCTTCTGGATTTTGGCAGTTTGGAACAACTTTTTCAAGCAATTCAGAACAAGCATATCAAGATAAGATAAACCACTTCCTGTCTTCTCCTTAAAAATATATATTTAAAAAAAAACCCCACTCACACAAGATGAAGAAGAGAGGCCCATACAGGAGGATGCATAAATGGTCTTTCAATTCGTAACTTTCCTGATTGCCATATGCAGCAGGTAGATGTTGCAGCATTGCCCATTATCAGATTTTTACTGAAATATCTCAGTATGTTTTTATCGATTTTCATTAGTTGTCACTATCACTGCAGCATCGCTAGGCAATGCCCTCAGCTTTTATTAGCAGTTAAAACATTCTCACACTTGCTGCTCACACAGCTGTGAAGAAGAGTTGGAAAACTCAGACCCCTAGAAGCTACTAAAGCCAAAGACAAATAAAGCCAGAGAGAATTAAATCTTGTGAATTACACTAACCACATGATTTTGGTGAGTTTGCCTCAGGATTTGAGGATGCCCGGAGCAGACTATGCCAGGCTTGCAATTTTGTCAATTATTTTTCATTTCATACATCAGGACCATCACAGAATGAACAGTTATTACACATGTCCCTGGGGACACAGACCTCAGGCAGCCTCATGCTACATGCTAAAAAGCTTTCTTGGCTAATGCTTATCAGAAAATGCTTCTTCCACACAGAGCCCTGAATTACTGGCAACTAAAGCAGAACATAGCAGAAATGGGGTCTGTTAACTCTGTACACACTCACATAATGCACAGAGGATGTTGTACAAGAACGGCCCCGGGTCTCGCTTTCAAGGAATGCTGCCCTTAACACAAGCCAGCTTACCATAGCAGTAAATTAAAGATAAATAAATTATGAAAGTCACACATGAAGATAACAGAACTGCATTGAGAATAGAAACAAGTGTCAGAAAACTAAAAGAAAAATGTACTTACCCAGCTCCTTCTGTCTTCTTCACCCTATAAAATCCCTCTGACAGAGGCAAATCCCAGTTGCATACTAGTCCCTTGTTCTTAGATTGTGCCTAGAAAAGAGAGCTAGACACAAAGACCCACTCTTGCTTTCTAGGCCCTCAAACCTTTCCTAGGGCTTTGCTTGGCTTTGAATATTTTCCTCCCACCTGGCCTTAACTGCTGTCACCTACCAGTAATTTCCTGCTTTGCTCTCCCTTGTTCTGCCATCACTGGATGCTGCCCTGACAGAGCAAACCGTGTCAGTGCAAAAATATTCAATATTTGAAAGGTGCCTAACTGGGCTCTAAACAAATTGTCTGCCCATGAGGAAGTAGGAATATTTGTTTTTACCAGCTGCTTCATTACAGACAGGCTGAGGTGGTAGCCAAGCACTGTATGGTAACGATGGACTTACGGGGGACTGCTTAATTTTTGTGTATACAAGGTGATTTACAGCTCCGGTTACTTGTTGCTATTCTTCAGCTGATGGACTAAGTGGGAGCTCCCAGTTTGCTTCAGCACAAAGTCAGCTGTCGCTGCTGAACTCAGATGAGCCCCTGAAGCAGACTGGGAGCCTTGGCAGAATACATGAATGTGGCTCAGCTGCAGGGGAGCAGCAGATTTGAGCTGGGATGTGGTACCAAGCAGATGGAAAATGGTGTTTCCCTAAACCATCCCACAAGATCTGCTGCAGCACATCTGCCTGTGCCCCTTATATGCTCCTTCTTTCTTCCTCCCCTCCATTCCCTGCAAAAAGCTTTGGGCTGAATTTCCTGTTCCATTGAACCTTCAGTAGATGTTCCTGCCCATGGAGAGAAGGCATGAGATACCACTTCTCCTGTGTATTTGCTTGCTGCATCCCACTAGCAGTGAAATAAGGACTCCATGAAGTGCGGGGTGTTAGACTTCAGATCCTATCTGGCGCTCATCCTTTCTTTGTGATGTTTCTACATCCGAACTTCATCTCTTATCTGGGCTGAAGGATGTGCATCTTGCTTCTTGTATATGGGAAAGCAAAGCAGATGGTCTCAGTCTGTGGGACAGGTGCCCACATCAGAAAACTGTCACCATACTTGACACCTTCCCAGCCATACCGGCCAAGATCCTCCAGAAAAGAAAAAACATACCTTGCAATTTTGCATACATTTACATTCATTTGCATGCATTTGGGCACCTACAGAGGAGAAGCACATGCCTTCCCATTTTTAAAGTTGCACTATAGCAAAGCCTCAGAAAGACTGGTGTGAAGATAACTTGGTAAGTGCTGACTGCCCGCTGCCTTTGATACGCAGGTCACTAATTGAGAGGGCCTTTCCATGCCGTAGTCCTGTTCTGCTCCTGCCTTTTGTCACAGGGGTGAGTCTTAACCACGAGGAGCAGAAGCAGCAGCTCATGACAGCACTGCCCCTCCCCAGAAGGTCTGTAAAGGCAATTGAAAGCCCTTTTCCACTAGATTTTCTAGGAAAAGGCCAGTGACGTCATCAGGGTCCAAAAAACATATTCCCACCTTTTTTTTTTTCTTTTTTTCTGGCAAGGGATTTTCTTCTCCAACCCCTAACAACCACAAGAGGATCTACACCTTTATTTGTCCTAAGTGAGGCAGAAATATTTCTTTGGAATTGTGATGGCTGAAATGCCTGGGGAATCTGGATGAGGGTAATCTGAATTAGGGGAGAAGTCAATGAAACACAGGAGGATATTGAAGTGCTGTTATTGCAAGGGCTGTTTCCCAACACGAGTGCACATTGCTGTCCGAGTTCATAGGAAACCATCCCACATGGAGCCTTACGTAGGGTATTGGGGGAAAAAAATGCAAGAGAAAACCCAAAACAAACAAAAACACATCAGATTGCTCAATGCTGCCTGTAGGCCAGTTAGAAGGGAAAAGAAAAAAAAAGAGAAGATATCCCTTAATGGAGTCTGCTTGGCCAAAGCCCAGCCCTGCCCACAGGGACAGCCTCTGCAGGGGCAAGAAGAGCACCTCCTCCCTGTCCTGCGTGGAGAAGGTCCAAGTACAGGCTGGAGCACACTACCTGCTCCCTGCCAAGGCCCCCATGAAACACTCAGGTGGTAATTACTGCTGATGGCACTGCAATTACTGAGACTGGCCCAAATAGAAACTGCCATGTGTATTTTCCAGTGCTAATTAGGGCTGCTTGGCAAGGCAGCAGGGGAGGGAAAAACAAGCATTCCCATGGGAACTTTTTTGATCGCTTCATTTTAGGATCATTGCATGAGTATCAGTTCTTCTCTTCTGTACCCCAGCCCCAATGGGGTACAGCCCCAAAGGGCTGTCTGAAGGTGAAGGGCAGCAAGTAGAGATGCAGGTAGGTGAGACTCTCTGCTCAGTGCTTAGGGTTTGTCACCCAAGGCCTTTGCCCTGTGTCTCCATCCCTGCCAGAGCATCAAAGAGACTCGTGGTTTGGCTGACCTGCCGTGCACAGTTGTGATGGATCCCAGCTGCGTGGGGTGGCATAAAGGCAGCAGAGTCTTTTCTCACAAAAAAATGTCAATGCTCACAGTGATTTTCAACCCCAAGGACCTTTTCCTACGAATCCTCTCAGCTTCCTTGCCACCTCCGTAGCCCATCAACAAATCAACTCGATTTTTCTTTCACAGACCATTATGTTTCCCACTTCTGCCTTTGGCACACGGGAAAAATGGTCACAGAGGCTTCCCAAGCTGAGCTGGAGACATGGCTGCACCCATAGCTGTGAGCGAGGAAAATGCCACTTGTTTTCACTTGCTACCCAAAACACAACATCCCGTTACACAAAATCAGCAGCAAAGCTCCCTCCACTTCTGAAAAAAACACCCAAAGAAACCTTACATAACTCCAAGACTAATCTTCGCTAATCTTGAGCAAGGCATTTAAATCCGGGGAATAAGCCTATTCTTCTCCATGCCCCTCCCCACTTCCCCCAGCCTATCTGTACAGCGAAAGGGGAAACAAACAGCAGCAAAGTTCACGGCCTTGTGAATATTCCTTTCGACGAGAGCAAAGTGGCGACGTGTCCTGAGCCTGCTCTCAGGTCAACCCTCCTGCCCTGCCATTTCCCATGCACACCGACCGAGGGACCTTAAGAGAAAAGCTGCTTTTGGAACAATTATCACTCGCTCTTAGCTGAAGCATGGAAACCTCTACTCTTGCAATGTACCATTGCCTTGCTTTTGTCTGGTATTTTTTCCTTGCCTATTCAATCACACACCTAAGAGCAGAAGAGCGGCCATCTGAAGTGTTCGTTTACGGTGGGCAGTGGAAATATTTGACAGTCCTCAATCTGGTAAGCAAATCGTGTTGTACAGTGATACCAATACGTCTGTTTGTTTGTCTGCCATCTGTGCCTCAAGACATATGCAGCTGGTGTATTTGCTGCTGTTAAACTGCTTCCTTTAACAGTTTATACCCCAAAGGAAACTGAGTAGGGATCCATGCTTGTGCTGTGAAATGCATTCGCAGGTTTTATGCAGAAAGAATGCTGTCTGGCAAGCCGCTTGGCTTTCAGAAAGCGCTCTGAAGCTAGCTGCCTCCTTGTAAAAGAGACAAGCTATCAGTGAGGAGAGGGACAGAAAGGCAGGGTACATCCAGCCAGGACGTGTGCAAGTTTGATGCATGTCCTCTAACCCTTCATTCAATACACATTATAATGCTGCTTGGAGTTTTACTTCATTTTTTTAATAGGCTTTTATGCCCTGTAAATTACAGAAAAGGTGAAACAATGATAGCACGGTGCTAATTTAGCCCATTCCGAGCACATGCTTAGTTTGACTATCAGTTGAGAGCACGAGGGAAAGACATTTCAGCCTGCGGAGAGAGGTGCTTGTGACATTATTACATGTGTTTTAACAGCACTATCAACTGCTTGCTCCGTTTCCTAAAAGTACACAGAAATACATAGACTGTAATATGGTCTGGTTCTCCTAATATGCTAACGTATCACAAGATAGGAAACAAAATGAAAGCACCTGAGATACCCTGGGGGAGAAGGCTTGTTCACAGTCCAAGTGACTGTGAACAGTTCATCAGTGACTTGTGGCGCTGGTGGCAGTGGGGTGGAGACACTGGGCATGTGGAGAGGGTTCCTACAAGGGACATATTTCAGGGACACTTGCTAATCTGAAGGATGACCGCAGGGACCTCTGTAGCCTTACATCCATTCTGTGTAACCGTCAGAGTTAGTTAAATATTAGTGGGAGGTCTGGCCTGGGGTATGTTTATCTCTACTTTTACTCTTCAGAAGGAGACACCCTGTGGTGGAGTTCAATAGAAGCCTAAAGTCTCCCCAGCTCCAAGTGGGGCCTTTGGAGACCCCGGAGGGGATGGGAAATTTGGGTCCGTTCCAACCTCAACTATTCTGTGATTTTTGTGAAATAGTTACAACCAAGAAGTGGTGAATGGCACGTGAGGTGGCTACAACAGCCTGTGCTTCAGGGAGCCACAGTGCCCTTCTCATTGGCCAAGTCAGCTGTGGATGGATGAGGGCACTTATATTGTTGCAGTCAGGATGGCATCTGCATGGTTTGTTGCTATGTTATCTTTGCATCGGTGCACCTAGGCTTTTTGTGATGTTCTTAAAAATTATTTTTTCTGAAATATCAGCGATCAAATCATCCGGATTCAACAACCTTAAGGATATTCAGTTCGTCCTGCTGGGACATATGTCAGTAGACTAAAACACCACCAGCCAAGTCCCAGGCAAGCTGCTCCCTGTGTGCCCTGCTCCTCTCCTTTGTTTTTTGGGTAACACTGGCCCCATTAAAGTATCCACCATACTCTCAGGCAAAACAGCATCTCCACCCCCATCCCCTGGCACAGTTACGAGAGATCTATCACCCAGTGAATGACACAGCTCTAAAGCGTGAGATCAAGAGGAGAAAGAAAGTAACTCATCTCCCAGTATTTTGGGATGCAGAAACAATCATTGAAATCATCATCCAGCTTCCTTTAGTGACCTGCAGTGGATGATCAGGGAAAGGCTGCACAAGACAAGAGCATGTATAAGTGTAAAATGAACTTTCCATGGCTATACCCTCACAATGGTGTATTGACTTAACCAGAAAACAAGTCCAGTCCAAGGTAGCTATTACCCATTCAAAGCTTTTCCTTCATCTATCTAAAGAAAAAACACACCTGTTTGTACTTTTGGTACCTTCCCTATCCTATGGCAATGAGTGCCAAAAGGCAAGTGCGCCTTGTGCGAAAGAACAGTTCATTTTGTTGGTGTAACCCTGCTTCCTGACAACTGAATTGCATGTCCCTTTACTTCTGTGTTATAATTTAATTGTCTGTCCCTGTTCACTTTTTCTTTGCCCCTCATTAGAGACCTCTACCAGATTTTCCCCTCGGTTATTCTTTTCTGCAAGTTGGAAGTCTGAGCCTTTTTCATCTCTCTTCACAAAGGGCTGCCGCTTTCATTAAAACATCCTTGTCACCCTTTGCAGTAGTTTTTCTAGTTTTAGGAAAGGGTAAGTAGGGCAGGCTGCAGTGGTCGAGCAATACACAGTACGGATTCATACAGCGACCTAAAAGTGTTTTCTTGTCTGTTTTTTATTTCTTCTTAACAATTTTTAACTCTCTATTTGTCTTCTTTGATTACTGGTGAGCAAGGAGCAGGCAGTTTAAGAGAGCTATCCACTGCGAGTCCAACATTTCTTTCCTGGATAGCGATAGTTAATTTAGAACTCACTGGGAAAAAGATATCATTAAAGTTGCCTTTTTTCTGAAATACATTATATTGCGTTTACCAACACTGATTTTTCACCTGCTATTTGATCTCTCAGGCACTCAGTGTCCTGAGATTCTTTGGCAGTTTTGCAGTCAGGTTTTGCTTTGACAGGAGAAAAAAAAAAAAAAAAAGAAATAAAAAAAGAAAAAAAAAGGATTTACAAAGCTTTCCCACCTCAGTGTTCACTCCTTTCCCCAGCTCATTTATGGATCTGATGAACAGCTCAGGTCTCATTAAATCTCTGTGAGCAGGGACCCTTGCTCCACTTCTCCAGTCCTTTGTCTCCCATCTTTTAACTGCTTATTGATCCGATCTCAATGCTAAAATGGTGTTGTCAGCCAATGGGGAAATGGTTTGGACTGAAGATGTTGCCTATCTCTCACACAGAAAATGTGGCAACGGGGCAGGGTGTGCAAAATTACTCCATAGGCGGTAGTCTTTCCTCTACAGAGATGTGTTTTTTTTCAAGAAAGGACTGCCAAAAAGGGAGAGGGTCCCAGGGAGAGAAATGCCCTCATCCCCCCCTTCTGCTGTTGATCTGGACAGTGTTTGAGGGTATCTCTGGGTGGCAAAATTTTCCTGAGCCACTGTATAAGAGAGGAAGAGGGTGAGAAGACAACATGGCCCAGGGGGCCCATGGAGCTCACTGCGAGGCTCCACAGGACCTAGAAGAGTCATCCCATAGTTTAGTGTCAAACCACTCCCTATTGATGCTGAGGGACATCAAGGAACAAGAGGTAGCTGTCAACCAGAGGGACGTCCATCAGGTGCCCACCCGAGGCATTACATATCTGCGCTTTTAGAACTAGCCCTAGGAAATGCCGCGGGATGCTGGGAGGTGTGGTCCTGGGGAAGAAAGGTTCCTGCTGGGCTGTGCTGGTTCAGCAGAGCCACAGCGCTGGGCAGGGCTGGACCCGTGCCTTGGAGGCTTCCCCAGAGCCAGGCACACAGAGCCCTTGTCCAGCTCGTCTGCCAGACTGCGATTACCTGGCTTCTGGCGCCGGCTGGCTGAACCGCTTGGAAATTTTCCCCAAAAAATTCCTCTTAGCGCTTTGGAATTCCATTTAAAAATTTCCTTCTGCGGAAAGCTGCCGTGGCTGGCTTGCTCTGTTCTGAAATGGCAATACTGGGAAACGTGACATTTTCCAGGGGATGGAAATGCAGCTTGACCCCTAGCTCTGCTGGAGGGATGCTGCAAGAATTTCTTCTAGATATGACGATCTTTTAGCACCTCATTCTGTTCCTCACTAGTCATGCGGCTCTCCCAAGAGAGCTACAGCTCTGAGGTTACTTCAGATTCATTCATCTAGTTAATGATCATAGCAATCAGGATTCAGAAAGGGAATATTTTTGTACGGGGGAAAAAAAAGATAAGTGGGTTTTGTATCAAAGGAGTTCATTGACCGATTATTGAACAAGCACAAATGACAGATAAAAATGGTTTTGTATTCATTTGTCTGTGACACAAAACAGTACAAGCCAAATCATTCATTGCCTGAAATATCCAAGCTCATAAAAATCTGCTCACTGCTGTAAAACTATTAGTAAATCATTGCATAATGATCACATTGCACCTTTAAAAACTATTAATTGCATTCCTGCCCCATTTTATTCCTTACGCTTTTGTCTCTCATAATTGAAATATTTTCAATTCTCCTGGAAGCTGTATTTTATTTCTTTCAAAATAGACCCAGTATTTAGTATACATATTTGCCAGGTCGTTATCATGTGAATGGATGTGTGGCTACACTAAATGTTAACTGTTATGTCTAATAGCCTACTTGCAATATTGGACTTATCCCCCCTTAAGGGCAGAGCTCGGAGCCTGATTTATTTGTACTAGTTGGAGATTTCAGTACACACATATGGCTCGATCTTATACGTGAAAGTAAATCATGTCAGGTTAGTTAAACAGAAACACCCCTTTGATCATTGCAGCAGATAAAAATTAAAGTCTGTCTTTGTCACGATGACTCTCAGTTTGGAAAATCGGTCCGGCCAAATTAAGCATTTCTGCAGCACCTCGCGCCGTGGAGCTCTGCGGGGCCTAGAGAGGAAAGCAGCATCTCTCCAACAGGGATAATCATATCCGTATTCTTCTCTTAGGGTTAATCATTAGCTTTCTGAACGCTTCCAGTCTTCCTTCTGTTCGTGTGGGAATACTTCAGGGGATCCTCTTTATTTACAGCCAGTGGATTTATATTCCATGAGCGGCTGCAATGGATTTGTGAGCGCCAGCACTGCTGTTTGGGAAATTCACAGGACATCTGGAATAATGTGATGTTTTCATGTCAATTTTTTTTTTTATGTCAACATTTTCCCATTAGTGAAGGGCTGTGAGATTTGGATTCCTTATTTCTTACAGGAATAAGCCTGGAAGAGCGCGGTTTTGGAGCTCTAACTGGAGTCTACTGATGGTGCACCCTGCCAGACTGAGCGTTTCTGGGGATGGTTCTAGCTAGGTTCGGTTTCCTGGCTTGAAAATTACTTGTGTATTCTTCCATTGCTCCTGAAAATACAGGGTGATCACAAAATGACTGAAACTCCTTTGAACCCACACCGATGGACAAAGGTAGAGCTATGAGCAGCACAAAACCAAGCTCTTGAGATGGAGTTCAAACTTCTTCAGGAGTTGTTCTTCTCCATGTTCAGCCAGAGAAATGGGTCAGGTTGCACATTCAGATAAGCATTTTCCGTACAAAGATAACATTGTCCTCCCCTGAATATGACAGAATATTTACCAGACTGAGCATGTGGCTGTTCTGGGACTGTTTCTTTTCAGAAATGTTTGTTTTAGTTAATTTTGAAGAGGGGGAAAGAAGCAGCCTGTCCCATGATTAATGTAAGGCTGACCATGAACAAGATAATAATAGCCCCATCCTCTGGGAACCAGACCTCTCCCTAATTGCTTTATTGACAATTAGTCACCATGTGTCACCAGACTGTCACCACTCTCATGTTCATTTTTCATGCTTTTTACAGAAAGTTACTGCTTACTCTACAGGGTGTAACAAGAGCTTCTGTTTATTACCAGGCTTTTCTTAGCTCTTCAGGGACTTGGTTTTGGTATTCTGGTGTGGCCAAGGACTGGGGCACATATTTGGGTTGAACATGTGCTTGGGTCTAAGTATGCTGCGCCTCAGTACGGACTTTTCTGAACTAGACCCGTGACTTGGAGGGCTGAATCCTTACTGACTGAAATTGTGCCTGCAGCTACAGAGGCTAATTGTGATAATGGGGGGAGACAGAGAAAGAGAAAAAAACCCACATTTAAAAGAGCTGGTTTGGGTGCCTCAGAATTGAAAAAAAACATATGTGGGTTCTGATGAAGCTGTTTGGTTTTTTTATGTAAAAAATGTGGCTGTTCACCCCACGCTCTAGAGAGGAAACACAGGGCTTTGCTGGGTGGTGCATGACCCCCGATACCTTGCCCTAGGTGACCCTGGGACTTGCAAACTAAAGCTTGCAGAAACCCTTGTTTGAAGGTGGCCATGGTGAAATCCTAGTCCCCTCCTTCCCTCAGATATTTTGATAATAGAGGAATTTCTGATGGAAAAGCATTGCACTAATTCTGTCCCCTCCCAAGCACCACCCTTCTCAGCTCCTTCAGAAACTGGTGAAGTAATCAGCCAAGCTTCAGACACTTCACTCTAAATAAATATCTGATTCAGAGTAAGATCATGGCAAAAGAGATCTCATCCTGGAAGCTGTAACACAGCCTCTTTCCATTTAAGCATCGCTAGCTGGTCCAGCGATTGCAGTAGGCTGCATTTCCCGTACTGCATCACTCTGGGACAACCTAGCCTTGAAAAGAAGAGGCTACCCTATGCGTTAAGAGAACTGAACTAGACTCAGTGCTGAATGCAAGGTAGCAGGTGAAATTTTTCTGCAAGGCTTTGCCTTTGTGTATCTGACAAATCCGATTCAGCATGATCCGCTGTGTAGTGTTAGAAGAGAAATAGAAGTAATCAGAAAACCAGTATTGGCTTAAACCACAATATTGTGACAATTTCGTACACCATTTGCAGCATTCCATTTTGTCACTGTGCACTAACCTAATTCTTTACAAAATCCTCCTAGCACCCTCCTCAAACAACCCCCCTCTCATCACTTGTAAATGATTTAAAGAAAGAGAAAAAAAACCCAAACACACACATACACACCCACCCCCAACTCCAAAATTCATTAGTTATAAATAGTTTAACTTATTCAGTTTTAGTTACTGAAGTCTGGATTTCTGCTTATTAGCACTTGAAATCCTTTCCTGAATCCTTTCGAGTTCAGCAAAAGGAGTTCTGGTTTGGTAACTTCTGCACCTAATTCTCATGTTAGAGCATTTTGAGCTACTTGACACTGAGATCAGCTGCACCGTGAGTGCCTGGAAAGCAGGCCCTGTGTTGGCTAAATGGTGGGAGAAGCTATCTAGCAATTGCTTTGCAGGAAACATTTCCTGGAATATTTTGTTCTCTCAGCTCTGCTCAGATCCATTGAATGGAACAATTAACATAGGACGTGTGAAGGAGCTGGCTTTCAACACGTCCTTCCACCCCTCCCATCTGCATCACATCACACATCTCTGTTTAGTCCATTAAACGAGATACTGTTAAAGTTATCTCCCAAACAACTTTATTTAATCAGTTTCAGTTAGCAAAAAAGATTTAGCCAACAGCTATTTCCCTCACGTGGGCTTGCAGCTCACGGACAAAACAGTTCCCTGAAGAGCAAGAACAGAGTTCATTGAGGAACATGCTAATTAAAGCTGGATGAGTTTCCCTCATTAAGTGTAATTACTTTAGGTTTTGCAGGCTGTCTTCTATGGGGTGTCCTTCCTGGCTGATGTGTTGAGACTAATTAAGAAACTGGGATGTGCTAAGAGCGTGATTTCCAGCAGAGACCTTCTTTTCAGTGTCCTGGCTTTCCCAGTGTCCACAGTGAGTAACCTCTGTACATAAAAATAATGTTTGCATAAATTATTAGGGATGTATAGTATAATATGCACATGTGTAAAATAGATAAGTACTGTAGGCTTTCTTTTATAATCTGAAAATGGATTTGGACCATTTAGAAGAAGAAACAACGCTGAACCTGTCATGGTTGAAAGAAAAGACGTTTGCACAAACTTTAGGGTTGCTGTCCCCAAGTGAACACACATTGATCCCGAAGAGTCTCATGATCCAAACAGCTGTGGATTTATCCACTTAGGGCATTTCTCCAAAGGGCAGCACGGGCCAGGCGGACATGAGAGGGTACCTAAGAAGCAGCAAAATCTCCCATCTCCTTCTCTGACTCCAGCGTGGCTTTAAATAAGCACTAGAGAGAAACAAATTCATAGGACAATAATTATAGTCATAGCCAACACCAGATTCACCAGGGATCACCTACTCCCTCACAGCCAATGCTGTTTTTTGAAGTGCTGTTTATCTGGTGCTGTGAGTTGGACAGGAACCAATAGGTTACTTATACATGTGGGTACAGCTCTGTGTGATTGAAACCTGCAACCACCATCTCTGAATCTCAAAGACCTGAGAAGCGCTGCTTAAATCCGGTCCACAAGCAGCTCAGCCAGCTGGCTCACTAAAAAAGTCCTGCCAGTGATGGAGACAAAGAGATTGGCTAATTTATCCTCCCTGCACAGCAATATTCACGATGCTGCTGTCATATCCCCCCCAGGTATCCTCACCGTGCCCACAGGACAGAGGCACAGGAAGGTCTCATTCCTCACACCCTGATGTCCAACCCCAGGCACAAAGTATGCTCAAATACAAAGCCAGGCCAAAAAAGCGCAAATCAGCTTCCAGGTATCAGTAACCAATACCAGGGTTCATTTCCTCCAGTTAAGTTCTCCCACTGTAAATTCTCCTCTGTTGGGAAAAAAAACGGGTGCCCACAGTGCAGCTTGCACCTGTTGTTTATGAATTGGGCTTACGAATTGTGAAGATAAGGGTAAGTTTTAGGTGAACTGTCTTACCAAGATCTGTTTTTACTTTGTTACTGATCAGAACAAATGCTGTGGCTTGACAGCCTATCCCTCGAGGAGAACTTCTGGACCATCAAAAGATCCCATCTGCAAAGAGAAAAGAAAAAAAGAAAGAAAAAAAAGTTTAAAGCTAATCTAATATTCCACAGAAAATGTCAGTGTTGGCAGTTCATAAAGGAGGTTTTTCTTGCAGTATCAACACAGAACCCTGCACCTCAGAGTAAATGCCTTTCTTTATGTTGTAACATGTCAGATATGTGAGTTTATCTGGCAATATCATCATTTTTCATGTAGGAGGTGTTTTGCCTTCTCAGAAATGAAAGCACTAGCCAAATCCCATCAATTACATTTGTCTTTCATTTTGAAATTTCTTTAATTTTGTATTTTGGTTCTAGTTTGTGACTATATCCTTTTGGACACTGTATACCTACAATCGAGAGCTGGTTTACCCCAGGAGCCTTGATGGAGTCATCCCGCTCTGGTTAAATCATGCTGTGGTGAGTAAGAAACACCCCTGCCTCTCGCAGAGAAGAGACTTTGCAATGCGTGTCCCACCATTGCACTGTGTCACTTTCCAAAAGAGTTTCACGGCTGCTTCTTTCTCACCTCCTCCTTCCTACTTATCTGAATCTGATGTTGAGCTGTACACAGCAAACAGATGCGTATGCTTGAAATCGCCTTGAGAAGCCTTTTAGCACACAAGGAATGTCAGTAAATCGGTGCTTGTCAAACCTCTGAAGTCAACGGAATGATGTGTAGTCATAGGGAAAAAAAAAATCTCGGTTATTGTAGCTCAAAAAAAAATTGTTTCTGCAAACAGATGTCCATGAAATACAAAATGTCTGGGAGTATAACAAAGCCGTTCTTAATTTTTAAAAAAGGTGAAAGAACCAAAGAACATCTGACAGCTCAACAGCTAATAAGCTAATGTGTGCGCAGCTTTGAATAGCTGAATTGCAATGATTGTTTACAGATTTTCTATAAATACTTTCCAGATTTCTCCTTCATTTGCTCTGGCTGTTTTTACGATGTGTTGAATAATCACATATTTCTCATCAGTCAAGTGTAAGGAGGCTGACAGTAACATGGAAACTGTGGGTGGATTGTAAGGTCAGGGAGGCCTCGTGGGGCTGATGGGAAGGGGGAGAGAAGGGAGAGGTTCAGCGCTAGACTGAATCAGAGAAGCCAGAAAGTATGAAATAATCGCACAGAAGACTCATTTCTCTCCAGACTTCATTTCTTAAGCACAATGCTTTGCAACCCACTGCAGCAGTTCCTGATGTGTGTTGAAGGTAAATGCAGAAGGTTTTGGGGTCTCTGTCTGAGGACACTTGCTAAAGGTTTTGAGCAGCCACTTGATTTAGATGATAGGCGTATTCAGATACGTGTGCCTGGAATCCAAACACACATAGGCATGTCCGCATTACTGATATCCAAGGGATGAGCTGCAGCCATCCTGCACTTTTAACCTTATCACCTGCTCTCTTACCCACCAATCCATCTCCACTGGGGCACTTATGTGGCTACCCAAACCTCTGTACGGACACAAACGGGCACTGCTCTTTCTCAAAACCATCGTCCATTGAAAAAAAAGATTCCTTGTGTCCTCAGCATCACGCTGGTTTCAGGTCCAGGATTTGGTATGCGTGACTGGTTGAAGTTTAAAATCTTCATGGTAGTGGAGGTGCTGGGGAAGGGGAGGGCACAGCGTGGAGCTGAGAGGAGATGGGCTTTGCTGCTGGTTTTAATCCCGGTGCACAGCTGAGAATTTGCCCTTTCCAATTCCACATTTGTTTATGGCATGGGAAGGTTGAGAGGTGCGAGAACATACATTTTTATTTCATGTGCAAGATCTCTTTGCAGGAATCCCTCAAACGTGCTTGTTACAACTTCTTTCTTAGCCTATGTACATCTACATTTTGTAACGGAGTCATTCTGACAACAACAAAAAGCTTTTCCACTTCAGAAATGTCAAAAACAGGTGTTAAAAAAGGAAAACAATTCTTCCTCAAAATTATTTTGACGAGAGAGAAACTTCACATAAAGCAAACCTCTATCATAACCCAGTATTATATTTCTAAAGCTCTTAATACACTGCAGACATCTTGCATTTGATGGTTCCTGGGTGGGAAATTTTCCTTCCACTCACTATCTAGTGTAAAACATCTGCCACCAGAGTAGACTGATCCCTGCTATTGACAATCCCCACATTTTGGGACACCTTCCAACAGGTGCCTTCAGGCTTAGCTGAGGCATTTCTTTCTTCCAACTCACAATACCCACTGGGAACCCTGGGAAGATGCAGGGAGCTACTGACACTTTAAGGGACAATCTCCAAGTTCCGATTGCCAAGCAGACGCTTTTTCTTTGGGTTCATTTCCTTGCACATTGCTATACTTCATGGCTCTGAGACTGCAGACATTTCATGGCAGATTGAGGCAGCATCTAGCTGGCTTTGGTGGAAAAAGACATCGGTGTATCAGTAGTAGACGTCAGTGCTATATCATTTGCAGTGGGAGTATTTTTTTTTTATCTCTGTCTATTTTAATGTTGTAAATAGGGAAAGCATATGTTGTTATGTAACTGAAGAGTGAACCTAAAAAATAATCATGCAAAAACACTTCAGGAATACCAAGCTCCTTCAGTTTGCAGTGATGCTGCAGCACTTTCCTTGCAAAAAGGAACTAGCCATTTATTTTTCTCACATTCACTGCTCTTACAGTGGGAAAGTGTTTTTGCCCACCTGGTAGCCCAGAGTCACACACAAAGCATTACATTTTAGGCATGTTTTGGCACTCTGAGCTGAAACATTTTCTGTTTTGCAGAAAGGAATCTTGCTAATATTTGAAGGAGGCCAAATACTCCAGATTACCTAGGTTTCTCTCTTTGCCTTTCTACTGAGTTTAAACCAAGGGCTGTGCCTCAGTTTCCACTTCTGTTTGTCTGGGATAATTGTGTTTCACCATCTTTATACAAAGCTTTGAACCTCTTGGATGAAGAAAAAAACCCTACTTACGTCTCAAGCACAATTATTTTATTTGAACAAGATTTTCAAAGTGGAAGATGGCTGAGGCAAAAGATACACTGGCCAATTCGTCAAGTGAAATTGTTTATTTTTCCCAGTCATCTCTTTTCAAGCAACATCTGGATACTCTCCAGAAGGCGACTAACTGCTGGAGACAGCTTGGATTAAATCATATGCATGTATTATTCTACTTAATGGCAGTATAGGGGAGCACTACATTTTGAAGGGGCTGACAGAATTGAATGCTAAACAAAGAGGGGCAATGGTGGGTCAGAAGAGATCACTCAAAAACATTTTAATCTATAACAAAAGAAAAGATACACATCAACATTGTCCAGCTTTGTTCACAAAAATGGTAATGGTACAGTTGCCTTGTTGTAAAGGAGGTTTATATTTTCAACCAGTAAGGCACAGTTCTTGTAAAACACAAATTTTCTTGTAAAAAGCACTATTTTCTTTTTTTTTTTTTCAGGCTACAGCTAAGTTTACTTTAGTAATTTCTTTTCCTAATTTATTCTGTAGCCAAGTCATCCTCTCACCTTGACCAAAATCAACATTTTAGTGTCCTGGTCACTTTACTGACACATAGTTATGAACTGTGCATGTTCTGAAGACCTTATAAGCTAAATAACTAATAAAAAAGGAGGGATGGTAAATGGAGGCACAGAAGAAAAATTACTTACCTGGCAGACTTTCAGCAAGGATCACAACAGATCCCATGTGGCCTGAGCCTCTCAAGCTCCTTTGCACTTCGCCCTGATGTAGCTAAGCAGTATCTGAATGTAAAAAATAAAATACAAGGGACTGAAAGAACAACCTGGGGGCATACAAATAATTTTCCTTCACTGAAGCAAGCCACGGATGCCCTGACAGTAAGAATACCAGCAAGACTCACCATGTCCCTTCTCATCTTGGAGCTTCTTGGTATCCACAAGTTGCTTGTGTTCTGCCCACTTAGCTTAACCATTACCTTCCCTAGTGTGGACACAACTACATCAACAGAAATGGTATTTTGGATTAGTATGATTTACTTCCATCTGGAAAAGAAAATAAGTCATATGAATACAAATTACTCTTTCTTCTCCTACATGAGGGCATCTATGTGAAGGATTATATCTTCCTACAGCTATTTTAGGAAGCTGCTGCAACACTAACCAACCAAGCGTATGCAAAATCAGTGTATGGAGCAGAACCTGATTGTCCAGGCCCCTCTAACTGGACTCCTGCTCCAGATGTGTACACAAGAACCACCTCAGGTTCATCTTTGACCATCTTAAATGATTCTCCTTGCAATTGATATTTAATGCTTAATAATTCTGGCATATTTACACAAGAGAGAAACATTTCCATTTGTTTGCATTTCACAGTATCTCGATTTTAAGCTGTCTGGCAACTATGGACATTTATAGTCTTCCAATTACATTCAGCTTTTGGCAAAGAAGAAGAATGTGTGTGTGAGGGATTTGGCACATGAAATTAATCACCCCATACATTTAAGAGCAAAGATGCTTAGCTTTTCCCAGCACTACATATATATTTTTTTGAAGTTTCCATTTTTGTTGACATAAGCCCATTTCCTCAGGGGGAAAGTATGTGTTTCACCGGCAATGTTATGGCAGGGAATCCTCCTGGGCTGCTGCTACCCCGGCATGCACAGGTGCAGTCTCCATAACACACCCTGTGAAGGAACATCTGGAGACAAATATCCCACAGCAAAGGATGTGTCACTTCAGTCTCATGTCAGCTTCCAGCTGCAGTGCAACATCAGTTTCTTAGACTACGTATCTAATGTCAGGGAGAAATGCAATTAAAATTCTGGCATTGACATGGAGACAAAACATTTGCTAGTAAGTAATAGGATATTCAGCCAGGGCCTTCTTTCCAAAAATGCATGCGTGCATGCCTTATCTCTGAAGGTCTTTTACCTTCAGTCATGCAATCAGTCTGACATTTCATTCATTTTCACAATAATGCTCCCAAACTACCTACATGTCTTAGAAAAAGCAGAAAAAAACCCACCATTGCTTTTCAGATGAGCATGAATGGACCCGGAAACGGCAGAAATAGACAGTAGCTGACAGTTCAGAGAGGGGTGCTGCTGGAGTTAAACTGAGCAATAGCTTCCTGACTAATTTGTCACCACACCTGCTCAGTAACAGCACTCCTTGTGCCTCCCACTCGATTCATAAAATAAATCCATGGTTCCCTGAAAATGCACTGATGGCTGAGAATATAAAAGACAGGTAGTAACTCTGAGAGAGAATTATTTCTTTAACTAAATATTTCAATCAAGGCAATGTACTAGTTAGTTAAAGAAATAAAATGAACAATAATGTTTAAGCCCATCCCACCCTAAAAAATAAAGAGAGGTTAAGAGAGGAAGAAAAATGTATAAGGACAGATTACAAAAGAAAATTTTAAAGGAGGTATTTGAATGAAGGCAGTATCATAGCAAAATAAATCTAAAGAGGGAATTTGTTCCAAAATGATGCCATGAAAGGAGAGAGCATGCAGAGATTCAGAAACTTATGAGGAGTATAAAACTAAATAGATAGGTGACAGGAAGCCATTTAGTTTTATTATGCTCAGATAACAGAGGCTGTAATTGTTTATGAAAGCATCCAACCCAAGGAAATTTCCATAGACAAAAGGACGTCTCCCAACAGAGAGCTGAATAACTGAGTAAACACCTCAAGGGTCAACCAACGAACACTGGCTTCATGAGTCTCATAAGACAGCACCAAAGTGGGTTCTTAGTTTTTCTTTGCAGTAATGTACTGATGGAGAAGATACAAGCATGAGTATCAGCCACGAGTGGTTGTCAGCACACAAGCTCTGCAGGGAATTTGTCTGAAAGCAGAAACACGGGCAGTTTTTCAAAAGCACTTGATGGTGTCCAACTGTGCCCAGCGGAGTTTAGTTTGGCCAGCGGTAACTTTGTGAAAAATCCCCCTGCTAAAGTCTCACATGTTAATGGAAAGCAGACACAGAGGGTATGTAAATGCAGACGAATTAGAAACAGACAGCTATGGTCAACCAAGGCATCATTTCCTTCACTCTCAAGTCAAACAGGGTCAAACCGAGGCAAACTGCGACGCATGCATTAGGCGTACAAGTGATCTCAGCAGCTCTGGGGAGATTATTCATGGGCTTAAAACCCAGCCTAGGCTGGAGCCTGCAGCTGAACACAAACTCTACCCAACCCTGTCTTCTCAGCCCCAGGAAACTTGCTTTTACTTCTATTCTCAACAGCAAAATGAGGATATAACATTGAATAAATACACAAATTACTCAAAATATGGGAAGTAAAAATTCCATAAGGTCTTACCAAACAGTGGAAATAATACCCCAAGAGAACTAGTTATCTCAGTTTAAACTCATGGACCTGAAGTGTGTCCTGGGAAATATACAACATAGGGTAGGAAACAAAAAATAAAGAAGCAGGAGAACGTTATCATTTCATTTTCCTCCACAGGAGATGAGTTAACAGGCCAATATTTCAGATAAAGTTCAGCATACGTTTAAGAAATTTTCTTCCCCCTCTATTCATATGCCAGAGTTTATGAGCAACAAAAAGAATTTTGCCATTTTATAACTAAGTATTTTTATTCCTAAGTTTGTCAGGAAAAAAGCAAAAAAAAAACAAAACAAAATAAACTCAAGTTAAAAATCATAAGTGACAAAAAGAACCACAGAGGATTTTTAAATCAAATGTTTGGAATCAGAATTCAGATCATAAGTGTGATTAGTTAACAAAATGTCTCTGATAATTTTGAAAGTCTCATAGCTTTTATCTTTCCACTGTACAAATAGATTTTTAAAAAAGGCATTTAAAATGCTTCTGTCCTTACAAAATTTGCAAGCTGAAAGCTTTCCTCAACAAACAGAGGTTACTAGACAAGTAAATATATTAATATTTCAAAGAACATAAAAATAAGTACTAAGAGGATTCTTACCAAGAAAAGAAAAAAAGCCCTCTCATTCAGTTCAGTTCATTGACAGCCTCAGCAGTACACACAGCTATTGTTTTAGCTTGTTTTCCTTACCTTGGAGTGAAAAAGGGTTTTTTTCCCTCTGTGATAATTATTTTTGACAGTTTCACTGTTTATATGTGAAACTGAGAAACTGTTAATTGAAATAAAAAATGAGTCACTGTTTCCAGCAATTTTTGCCAATGTTTTGATCTGTGTCAGTCTGAGCTTAATTATTAAGTTTTCTTTAAAGCAAGAGGTAAAACTGTATGTTTGAATTTGGCCCCATACAAATACTGCACTCGTCAGACATACGTCAGTTTACGGGTATAAAGCGCAGATAAATAGGGTTGGAAGTATATTTAATGACTGTGCACTAGAGACCTATGGTAAAAATAACTCAAATGAGAAAATACATGGGGTTTTTTTTTGAGAAGGATATGAGAAATCTTTAAAGCCTTTCAACAGATATGATTAACCATGATATATGGTCTATCACTAACAATGCTGCCAAAGTCAACGTCTATCAGCTGTGAGAGGGACATCATTTGGAAAGCCAACTGTGTGTCACAGGCAAAGGACAGGCTTTGCACCCCATAACCAACCACATGTTCCTCTGGTGTCTGCTGTATAAATAGGCATCTGCTCTCATAAATGTGATGGGTTATATGGTAGAAATTCTACCATTAATTTACCATTAATGGACTGGGCTCAGCAGAAATACATGACGTCACCAGCAGACTCTGAGATAGCAGAAGTGCAAGGGAAGATTTTCCCACGTGTTTATTGGGCCGGGGGTGTATGTATACATGACAAGGAAGCGGGGAAGAAAAAAAAAAAAAGAAGCTTTATATCCACAATGGGAATAATGCTAAACCAAAAAATTTTCATCCTGAGGGTGCATGAAGTAGCTGAGAGCTGTTGTAGCCATATGTCTCAAAAAGCCATTTGCATGGCAAGTTTAAATGGCCCTACAAAAAACATGTCTAGTTAATATATACGGTGATTCTCTCTAACTAGGAATAACGTAATAATCTAGTAACAAATAACATTGGATTAATATATGGCAAAATATTTTTTAGAAGTTACAATTATTCGTACAGAAGACACAGCACACACTTTAAGTCATGTGCCAGTATCACTGGACTTGGGAAGAAAGCACCTTTCCTATGCCACAACAAATATTTATTTATTTTTTTTTCTCCTTTTCTCTTTACTTCTTTTTCCAAGTCAGGATATGTCCAAGATCTTTAAGAACCAGTTCACAAAACAAGAGGCAGACAGCCCCACTCCTGAATGCTTTTGCTGCTCTTGGGCGCGGAAGCACTCTTCCAGCACTCTTCAAGCCCCCATGAATCAGGCAGAGCAGAAATTTCAACCTACTTCCACTAAACTCTTGGTTATTTCCAAAAGCAGACAAATTTTCAGCTTTGCCAGTGACTTTCAAACTTCTTTTGATTTACGGGCCCCTGAGTATTTTCTCTAACTCTTCCATAAGCAGAAGAGCTTGCCAAAAAATGACAAGTTAAGCAAATCAGCATTTTCTAAATCAACACAGAGTAAACTGAACAGCTCCCAACTGTCTTTTGTGACCACTACCAGTTTCCTACTCATCCACAATATCAATGCATGTGTCAGAGTAGTGGGCTCCCCCTTAACACACCCAGCTTGTTGCTCCCTGTGACTGTAACATGCTGTCCTCACGTTGCTGCAAAGTGCCTCCAGCCATCACCCGGTGCGGTGCTGCTCACTCCTGTGAGGCAAATGAGAAATTGTAAATGACGTGCAAAGCTCTGCTTTTCTCTCCTCTTCCCCCCTTTTCTATGGGATTCACAAAACTCTTAGGCAGCACAAAGACGTACGAACTGAGAAAGAGAAGAAGTTGGCTGAGTGGAGACATTAGTGGTCTTAGTCACGATAGCTTGCTCCCATCAGAAGAGGAGAGCCCCCATTTCTCCATGCTTTCATCCTCTGCTTCTGGACGTGTCTGATTGCACTGGCCCTGGAGTCTGCACGGCCCTTGGTAGCTGGGTCAGCTCACTGAGTCAGAGAAAAACCAAGGCTGGGTCAGAGATGGCCAGAGGGTCCTTGACAGAATCACACTCAACTTCTTGCCTAGCTTCTTCTGTAAAGGGCTTGCCTGGCTCCCCTAGGTGCTCGCTTCCCTGCTTGCCCTTGCAACATATTTCCCAGTATAAAGCGAAATCTCTCTTGAGGAAAACTGAGCCAATCACCCTTGGTCCTAACTGTGATGGACACGGAGAACTCGCCCATCACAGTCATTGCTGTTATCAACCTCTCAAGCCTTTGAAACCTCTCTCATTTTCCTTTTCTCTGTAGATGCAACAACAAATTCAGTTGTGATTTTTCAGGGGCTGCCCTGAAGGAGCTAGTGGATGTTATGGCAGGACCCATCTCGATCATTTACCAAAGGTCTTAGGAGTCTGGGGAGGTCCCTGCTGACTGGAAGCTAGCCAATGTTATTCCAATTTACAAGAAGGGTGTGAGGGAAGATCCAGGAAACTGCTGACCTGTTACTCTAACCTCAGTTCCAGGAAAAATTATGGAGAAGATTACTACACTGGGTACTATTGAAAGGCATTTAAAGAACAATGCAATCATCAGACACAGTCAATATATGTTCACAAAGGGAAACTCCTGTTTAACTAATTTAATATCCTTCTATGATAAGGTCACCCACCTACTGGATGAAGGGGAGGCAGCAGATTTTAGTAAGGCTTTTGATACTGTCCCTCACAGCATCCTTCTGGACAAGTTGTTCAACTGTGGGATGAGCAGGTTCATGGTGCACTGGGTGAAGAACTGGCTGAAGGGCAGGGCACAAAATGTTGCAGTGAATGGGGCTACATCTGGCTGGTGCCTGGTCACCAGCGGTGTTCCTCAGGGCTCAATTCTAAGGCCAGATCTGTTCAATATATTTATCAGTGATATGGATGCAGGAGTTGAATGCACCATTAGCAAGTTTGCTCATGATATCAAACTGGCAAGTGCTGTTGACTCTTTTGAGGGACAAGAGGCCTTTCAGAGGAATCGAGATAGATTGGAGCATTGGGCTATGATTAATGAGCTGAAATTTAACAAGTCCAAATGCTGGATCCTACAGTTAGTAATCTGTAACGAGTAACGCTGGGCACAAGTATAAATTGGGAGAGGAGTGGCTGGTGAGCAGAAAGGGGTCTGGGGGTGCTGTCAACAGCAGGCTGACATGCCTGTCAGTAAGAGGCATTTGGACAATTATGTCCTTAATACCATGCTTTAACTTGGTCAGCCCTGAAATGGTCAGGCAGTTGAACTAGATGATCTTTGTAGGTCCCTTCCAACTGAAATATTC
Source organism: Nyctibius grandis (assembly GCF_013368605.1). NCBI lineage: Eukaryota > Metazoa > Chordata > Aves > Nyctibiiformes > Nyctibiidae > Nyctibius > Nyctibius grandis. Next base: position 12,328,718 of record NC_090660.1, read on the forward strand.
TAGTCTATTCTAAATTACTCTAATCTTGCCTTTGGACTACTTTCCTGTTCATACTTTTTTGCTGTTTGTGCTGTCCTTTTCTGGATGTGCTCCGAATTATCTGCACCTGTCAAAATGTGGTACCCTAAATCAGAGACAGAGTGCCAGCCAAAACCTCATGAATTCAAGCGGAGCAGAATAGTTACTTCCCAGGTCTTTCCTAAACACAATATTCCTGTTAATACCATCCCAGAATGCCACATGCTTTTCTATTAAAGCAGCATCATACTGCTGACTTGTAATTATTTAACATTCACTCTGAGAACAAAAAGCCCCAAACTAAGGAAATGAGTATATAAAATAACCCCTACCTAAAAACTATTCACTTCAACAAAGGATTATTTCACCAGGTCACTCCTACTAAATCCCTCTTAGCACAGCAATAATACAGCTGGAACAGCCAGCTTATAGTTGTTAAAAGTGTTTAAATTAATTGACTAGCAAGGACATGTCATGTAGCCCAAAGGAATTTTGTAGCCCACTGGACAGTGGCGGACTTGGCAGTGCTAGGTTAATGGTTGGACTTGATGATCTTAAAGGTCCTTTCCAACCAAACCGATTGTATGATTCTATGTCATAACAAATCCACTGCAAAAGGCTGAAGCCTAATAGTGAGGACAAAGCACAAGTTTTCTATCCTTGCTGTCTTGCATGAGTATTTTAATTTTATTCAAAGACAAACTGTTGACATCTATGGAAAACAAACTTTTTTATCATTCTAAAAGCAGCTTGACACATAGATTTCTGACTAAAAGATGTTTAGAGGGATTATACATGAAAACTCTGTGCACCGAAGACACTTTTGTGGTTAAATTAATCCAGGAATCACTTGTACTTATACAACTAGACCTCTGCTGTCAACCAAGCAGGTTGTAGAGGTGAGGAACATCTCTGTGAAACAGATCAAAGAAAAATCTCAGTGCCAATGAGTGAGAGGAACTGGAACATCAAATAAATCTTTTCTATCTCCTTTCTCTGAAAAATGATAACTGATATGGAAGGGTTATTTTGGTAGCAGAACAGCCAGGTATGAATAGCAACTCCTGGGGGGGGCACTGGGGGGGCCTGAAGGAGGACATGTAGTTTCCAGAGGGCTGTCACTTGGCAGCAGCAGACAAAAATGGATGTCTGCCTCTTAAACAAATTGGTAAAGAATGCTTTCATGCATGCTGTATGTAGTTCAATGGGCATTTAAAGGATTTAATGTGGTTTTGTGGCAACTCATACTATAAATATACGTCAATAAAACTTTGACACTGTACAACCGTATCAGATATGCAACACAGCTTCTGACAAATATATACATTAACGGTACTAGAACCAATTCCTTTGGACAAGAGGAAACTTCATACCATACACCCAGCAAGTTGGGCCTTTAGGGAAAAACAAAACAAAACAAAACAAAATCATCAAGTTTGGTGTTCTTTTTATTTTTTTTTAAGTCAGTCTATCTTCCTCTGCTGCCACCCCCTCCTCCTCCCCCCTCCATCTACCTGTGAAACTATTTGCTGCTTAATTGTTAGGAATTTGACCAACATGTCAGCTACAGTTGTTGCTATAGTTTTCACCCGTCGCACCTCATTGACTGTTTTTGCTGTGTTGTTCCCCAGCATTGTTTAGGCATTCTGTCCTAGGTATTGCAGCTTAGAACTATCATTTGCTTGCACAGGGAATATTACAAAACTCCTAGTGGGGAAGTTTCACCCCAACAAATTATTTTCTGAAGTTGCCACAAATCAGCCAACAAGAAAAGGTGTTGGCATCCCAACAGCCCTGCATTGCCTGTTTAACATGCCAGCCCAGGAGGTGTTCTGCTGTACTCCCAACCTCCCCGGGGGTGCACAGGTCACAAGCATCCCTTGTGGAGGCAGCTCCCTGCCATAAAACAGTCACTGCCACCAAGCTGCCTGCCCTGTGCTGAAAATCCTCCATGCTCAGAGAGTTGTCATCATAAAAGCCCTTGAAACTGAAGCTGTTTAGTACATTCAAACTCATTGACAAAAAAAAAAAAAAAAAGGAAAAAAAACACTCCAGCAAGCTAACTCTTTACTAACTCTTGGTTAAGCTTATTTGAAGTTCCTTCACCACCTTGAATCACAGCTAACTTAAGTCCTCTCTGTATGTTTACCACCACATTTTTCAGTTGACAAGAGAAGCACAACATGCTACATTTGTACTGGAATAAATAATAAATAACAATATATAAACTACAATAATAACCTGAAGAAAACGTGAAGACAATTCAGCAATTGCTTGATGAGTTTGAGGAGGAGAATTTCGTCCTCAAACACACACAACAATAGACTTCAGGATCTTTCGTACTCTAATGGGAATTACCAAAAAATGTGTTGCATTATAAAATGTGAAAGGAAAACTCACCTGTTATAAAGTAATGCAGGTCACTCGAAAGGTGGACTTTGTTCCAGTACTTTTTACAGCATGCTAACAAGAAAATTTCCATGCTTGTTACTGCAGGGGTGCTTCTTCACTATAAAAAAAAAAATAAGTATGTGCATTTGTATACAATTACATTCAGTATTGTTAAATAATCCTTTGCTCACGGACAGGCTCTTGAGCTTTGTGATCAGCAAATGCCGGAAGGCGAGGCACTGCAACCGCTCAGTGACGGGCTCTCTTTTCTCCTCAGCACACGGCTGTATTGCCATTTGCTCTCCTGGAAATCCTTGCCACGCCACACCGTTACCCAGCAAAGAAGAAGGGATTGATCCTATTAGGATTTGTCGCTTTTCTGTATATCAGTTGGTAAGAATTATGTACTTTAAAACATTTTCTTCAAGTGATCTACTTCGTAAAACAAGGCCAAACTCCATACTTAAATGTAAGTTCCCCCCCAGGCACATGGGAGACTGTAGTCTGTTCTGTGGAGAAGTTATTTAAACTTCAGGTGAGACCCATGGAAACTATTTCCAGACATAGGCAGAGTAGGTTTCTTCAAGCACGATAACAGCTCCTGAGACCAGAAATGGTATCTCCTCCTCTTGTAGGGCCTCTCATAGAAAGGCAACTAAATTGCCATAAACTCTGGATTACTTTGAGTTATTTCTGCTGGGCTGGAGTTCTCCTTTCATTTCTGCCAGTACCATCAAGCTTACCTCTGCTTGCTGTCTTGCTCACTGTAAAAACACCACATCTCAAAGGTCTGGGGGTCACAGGAGCAGAAGAGGAGTAAAACTCAGTTCAGTATTTGGCAGGGACACATAACTGGATTTAGAAACTTGAGACAGAAAATGATACTCGGAGCCAGGTGCAAACTGATAGGTAGCAAGGAGGCATCTGCCCCACTACCACCTCCCACTCCACCGGTGGACACCGCCTACGTTTCCAGCAATGTGCCACAGTTGATCTCCATCCTGCTGGAGGGTGATCGTAAGACAATAAACCATATCTAACCAGTTTCCCCCACCCCCCCTCCCATAGCCCTACACCCACCTACTGTGTGTGGTCATGCACCCCTGGAGCTGGGTTTGCATTCACTCCTGCTCATCGCATCTCGGCTGCAGTGCTGGGGTCTGGAGGCACTGCCTGTTCCGTCTTAGCTATGGGCAGCTGCCAAAACTTCAAATCATTTTGAAGGTGCCTTATGTTGAGACTCAGCTCAGGAGCAGGTCCATCTAGGTTCAGGGTATGCTTTCCAGAGGTCAGGAAACACCTGGGCCCTAGGGTGGATGATACAGAACAGCAGGTCAGCAAGGAAGAGACTTGTCCTCATGCAAAGATTTCTGAGAGGTCACTGGGACTATTAGGGAACCCATCCTTCCCATTCCTACCCAGCAGTTGTCACTAGTTGAGACTACCTTCAGCCCACTGAATGAAAACCTGGAACAGAAAACAAACTGCACAGATGAAATGCTCTTGTGACTTGAAAGCCATCAGAGTTGGCTGTGGAAGCAATGGACCTCACTGCTACATTACATAACCAAGTTAGGAACCATTTATCCTAATCCAGCCCAGAGCCTAACAGGATTACAACCACAGCTTCCTAAATTCCTTTTCTGTGTTCTGGTTCACCCAGTTGCTAACACCAGCTTTGTTTTGCTTGTCTTCTGACAGCATTTGTTTTTTACTGTCTTTGAGACCAGACAGCTCTCCAGGCGACTATTGCAGTCACATGTGCCATGCTTTCCCCTCAAACCCCTATCAGCTGAGCAATTTCATCCCACAGGAGACATGGCTCATGCCAGGACCAGAATCCTCATCAAAGGAAGAGGATCAACACATTTGAGCCTTCCCAGTATCTTCATGGAATTCATGTTGCATGGTGCTGCCAGGGTCCTGAGAGGAAGGTGGTCCCTTAGAGCGCTTGTCCCCTGTGTCCTAGGGCCCTGATAACTGGATAAATGATATTAGGATTTCATTACTGTTGCTTTCTCTCCTCCTGAGGCAGCACGAAATCTCCTGTCTGCTTTCTTTTTGCCTCCTTGTCTTGGTTCCCTGCAACCACAGATGATAGCTTTCAACGAACAGAAAATTTTTTTAGCCTGTGCGCTGAAATCTTAACACGTGTGCGCATTTTACTGTGGGTGCTGCAACCTGGTGATTTAATAGCCCCATTTGGGCACCTTACGTTTCACAAGCAACACAGAGTCTTTCATAAAAGCCTCTCCTTGAACTGTCACTGTCGTCACTGTGCTTCCCTTTCCCTGGTGTCGATGGGCTGAGAACACCCCGGTCCCTGCAGGGCAAGGAGAAACCCCGAAGCCAGTGATGCCTTGCACTGGGTACCTGCCTCTGAGCGGGGCTTCACTGTAGCTTTGAATACCCATAGTGGTCTAAAGGAAATGTGGCTTCCAGCTGCAGGACACCAGGGCTAAGAGAACCGTTAGGCATGTTAGTTAATTCTTGCAAGGGTGGATCTTGCATCTCCTGCTTGCATTAAGTAGTGCCTTACTCCTGGAGTCATCACATTGAAAACAGTGAAGAATATATAAATTTTAGAACTTGCATTTTAAATCTTAAAAAGGAAGTAACAATGGATTGCCCTTTCCCATTTCAGTGCTAATAGATCAGTATAAAATAAATCTTAATATCTTCACAGTTTTGCATGTGTTTTTGGAGAAAAGTTCAAGCTACCTTTGCAAGGGAATATATATAAATCATTATAGATAGCACTCCTTATACAAAACTAACACACAAAAAAAATCCAAACCAAATTACATCTAGAGAGTGATGGCTTTCTTGCAATATGTTCATATTCCACCTCTGTTAGGAATCAAAATATTTTTCCTTCACTGCATGCTCATTTTCAGTTCACAACCTTTTAATTTTGAATTAACCACAGTCTCAGGGAGCTCATATGTAGCCAATATGTTCTTTTCTCCTTTCCGGATCCTCCCATTTAGTAAGTCCCTAGAGACCTTTTTTTTCCCTTCAGTGAATGTGGTGGTCCCATTAACATTAACAGATGGGTAATAAGAGGGCAGGATAAATCCCCCAGTTGCATCCAGCTGTACTATGACAGCACATCATCTCTCCCTGATAACTATATGCCATTTTCTATCCTATAGCAGTTTTGCAACTTTGGTTATACCCAGGGCTGTTATCTCAATCTATCCTCTCCATAATTCTGGGCATTGCCTGCTTCTGACTCAGTGATAGCCAAAGTAAAATCTTGGTAAAAATGAAAATTTGGTAAAATGAAGTCTTCAGAATAATATGCCTCTGAATTCTGCATGTATATTTAACAGGTAATTACCCATGAGAAATATGCATTTACAAGTTGTGGGGTGCATTTTATGAAATCCCTAGCAAAAAGAAAAAACAACAAAAAAAACCAAACCAAAACAAAACCCAAAAAAACTAAAACAAAAAACTGTTAACTGTTCTGTGTTCAAAATGAGTAAGCTCAGGAATCTGGAGGTATGCCCCAAGATAATAAAAAACTGGCAACACACAGCTCCCACCAAGTCAGAAAGCTGGAAGCACTTAAAATATGGGTTCAAAAATATCAGGCATGTCAGCTGGCCGAATTGGGTTAAGATAATCTAGTTCCTCATTATATAAAATAAAGAGAGTTGTCACTCCTACTGTTCATGACACACTAAGACAATAGTAGCCCTGCGCACTGAAGAACGCTTGCTGACATCTGCTTGGGCTCCTGCTAGCACCCAGTCTTCAGTATTTCTCCTCAGCGGCCTTTTGTGTAGGCTTTTTTTTTTCTTTTTAAATCACTTACCTGTTTTACAGCCCATTTTGTTTGATGAAAGAACCTATCTTAAATCATGAAAATGAATCTCTACACATAACATTTCCATGCTCAGCCCAGACACCTCCACTACCAACCCCCTCCACTTCTCCACTCTACCCCTTAGGTAGGGATTAGTGAATCTGTCTTCACAGGCAAGGTAAAAAATCCCTCCTTTTTTTATACCCTACCCCTTCCTACTGTAACTAGAGAAATGAGAAATCATCTTTTCAGACATTTTTTTTTTTCCTTAGCACTCTCCCATTCCTCAGTTTTATGACACATTTGCAGGCTGGTGGAACAGCCTGTTTGTCACTTCTCTTTGAGGCACGATGCTCAGCGCAAGGTGGCAGGCTGGGTGCCTTCAGATAGAGTGGGATTGCATTCCCGTGTTAGCACTTGTAGTGGAAAGTATGTCAAACTCCTCAGATGTGTTTTTTTTTAACCAAGAATCAAACCTTTTAGGACTCTTTGGACCCAAATATTCTTTTTAGGGAAGTTCTGCCCATCGTTAGAATGGCACATCCTCATAACAATCACTGGACATCTGCCCTATTTTTATATCCTTTACATATTCAATACAACTATTTATAATTTTATCCATAAAAATGCATTTTTTTGCTATATTTAATATGTAAAGACCATTTTTATACTAAGTCCATGCATTTGCTACCAGCCACTCTTACGAGTCGCAAACAATGAAAATAATACCAGTGAACTGACAGCCACTACATGATGTTTTTTGAGAGAAGAAAAAGGCAGAAAGGGAGGGTCTAAGTAGAAGAAAAGAAGCCCTATAAAGCGGGCATATTCATCCTCTTCCTTTTCCTTCTTTCCCTTTTCCAAACGCTGCTTTGCAAACAGTTCTGGAAGAAAGGAGCAAAGCAGCTACACCGCTGTTTCCTACCTACCTGCTCCTCCTCTCCTCCTACTTTTAGGCCAAGAGAAAAGGTGCTGAAGAATTCCCCTTGCCCTCTCACCTCCTGAAAACTTCTTTCCACTCCCCAAAACAGTGGTCAACAGAGGCAGGATAGGGACAGTGAGAAACAGTGCTTCGTCTCCACAGACCCTTGAGACCTGGACAGGGGTAGAAAAGCTGTTGTAACTAAAGAGCACACATGTATGTGAGAGCTTGTTTGAATAAGCTTCACTTAGAACAGCCAAGTACATGTCCCTATTTTTGAGCATTTTGTTATTTTACTGTTATTTTACTGCCGTTAATGGTCAATGCCACCGGGGTGACAGCAGAACACTGTGTGCATTTCAACCTGCGCTGAAACCCGTTTAATTTAGCAGTGGCTCAAGTGTGCTTCACAGCAAATAGCCCAAATGCCGAGGAGATGTATTGACAGCTGGGCTAATTTTCTCTGTATCAAGACTGTTTTGATAACTTGGCCCTTCAGGAGTTAGAAATCATGAAGTGGTTCTTCTAAATGAATGGTCCTAACCAAAGGTCATTTCTCTCCTTCCCTAGGGTCCTGTGGATTTATTCAGTAACAGGAGAGTGGGTATACCCTCTCTTTGCTTTGTTCAACCCAGTTGGGCTAGCAGCCTTTTTCGCCGGTAGCGTTGCCATCATCGTCTCTTTCTACAACTTCGGGGCGTTCCTCAACCGTATGATATGGGGTCAGTCCAAGACTTGTTTTTCATTTCTATCCATATGAAAAAAAAATAATTATCTAAAATGAATTCCTGTGATTGCCTAGGCAGGTGGGGAGAGGCAGGGGGCCCTTGTACACTGGGGGGTATCATTTGGGTGTCTGACAGAGATTGCCAGGTCCTAACCAGTTACTAACAAACAGAGAGCAAATCGGAGCAAGAATCCCAACCCTACCGGATAAAAGACTGGGCCAGGTTTCTCTAATGTGGCTTGAGAAGCACTCTTACCAGCATAATCACTGGATTTTGAATTCCTTCTCAAACAAGGGTCCAGAGAAGCCAAATCTCTCTGGCTAAAACTCTTACACCTGCATCACGTAGCGTTTGTCAGACTAGGGAACGGCACTGTTTACTGTGGGCATTAGTGGGCAGTGTAGGAGGGCATTAGTGTATCCAGTGAAAGCACCACAGCAGCAGCAGCTCCGTAAGTCAAACAGCACTTCAGAAAGTTTTACAAACTCTTGAGAACTTCTCCCTTCTGCTTTGGTAGTGGTATAATCAGCAGTGATTTAAAGAAAATGAAAGGCAGCTTCCTTGGACAAACAGGTAGTTAGGAAAAAAAAAGGTAGTTTAGGAGGACACATTCAACAGGTGGAAGAAAGAAAGAACTGATGAAGCAGCTTTGGGGGTTTGGCATGGGATTTTCCCTTCCCCCCCCCCTTCTGGTTTCCTCTCTCCTTTTTCATTCAAGATTAAGTTTTTGAGGATGAAAGTGTTTCCGTCAGGAAAACGTGTGTATTTTATTTAGGACAAATGTGTGAACATTTGCAACTTCTTAAACTAGCTTTCTGATGAAAGAAAAAAACACTGCAAAAACACCTCTGAAAATAAATAAAACAACCTCTCTCTGTTCTCAGGGAACATTTGATGCCTGATCCATTTTCTGAAGTCTCACATGCCTGTCAAGCCAAAGTAGAGTGTCTGTGGCTAGTCTCTCACCACTCGTACTCAGCTACCTAAAAGCAGCAGATTGACTTTCAAATGTGCTGAATAACCAACTTCACCGCTTGGTACCTTTGCAAATGAGGTGCTTGTTCTACATGTCCATGTTTGGAAATTTTGGCCGAATTCTATTCTTGCATAAACACGATACGAGATGAGGATTGCTGGTAAATGAAAACAGATCTGCAGCCTTTCTGCACTAGCTCTGGTTTAAGAGGCATCACATAAATAGTAACTATGACTAATCAAAGACAGTATAGGTCTTTATAAGAGATCTGATATCTGGTACCTCTAGGTATCGGATTTTTTCATCACTGAATACGTGTTAGTAATTTCAGGCCTAGAGTATGCCTGATGCATAAGTTGGAGATAATCAGAATTAAAATAATTTGATTTCCAAGGTGTTAATTGATCAGACAAAAGGTCGTTCCAAGCAGAGATCAAATTAACTGCAAAAATTAAGCACATTTTGAACAGTTGACTAAATATACTCACTTAAGAGATGTTAATTTAAGAGATTTCTAAAGAAACTGGGGCAAGCACTCAACTTTCTTTTCTGTGCACACAGAAAGGCTGAAAAGCACCCTCAGTTGTGATAGCGTGATGTAAACTTAGCATGATGTAAACTCAGCATGATGTAAACTCAGAGAACATATATAAACATAGCATACATGACATTCTCCATTGATACCTGATGTGCTTTTGCAATCCATGGAGGCCTCCCGCATGTGATGGATCTGCTTCTCCATGCATACTTGATATTTTTCAATGGACACACAAACTCATGGCCTTAACAATTACATGGTGTTTTCATCCACGTGCAGAAGATTCCCCCTGAGTTATAGTTCCGCATGTTTGTGCAAACTCTTGCAACTTCATGTGCATCCTAAGGTCTTCACCTCCAGGACTGGCAGCATGCCCTGGATTTGCTGTGCACCGATAAAAGAAGCTGCAAGCTGCATCCCAATAGTTGGCAACTCTGCGATATCTGAGGCTGCAGTGTGATAATACAGGGGCTTTGGCAGCCATAACTTCTCAGTAAGCTCCTGCCCACCGCCCCTCACCCCTTCCTACTCCACCACGCATGCCTGTTTCTTGCAAGAAGGGGCTGTTTTCACTCAGATCATTTTCCCGATCCATTTCCCAGCTGTGTCCACCCAAGAAAAGGGTAGGAGACTTCCTTAAGCTGGTATTGATAACAAGGTCCCAATAAGCATTGAAACACTGCCAGAGGGAAGCTATTCCAAATTACAGTGTGCCAAAGTCTTAATATGTTCCTGACTGAAACAAATCTTTGGCTCAGCATTGCCAGAGTAAAAACAGCTGCAAACTGAATGAAGACACGATTCCAACATACCTTTCTTCTCACAGCAAAAATGGCTCCATGTACTTTTTTTTTCATTCTACCCTTTCCTGTCTTGCCTTCCCATCACAATAAGGGAGATGATGCAGTAAAATAACACTGCAGAAAAAACCCCACACACATAAAGCAAAACAATCTGTGGTAGTAGAGGACAGACTTCTTCATCTCTGTGCACCCTCCACCCTGCCCACCTCCTCCTCCCCAAAAAGAAAGGGTATGTGGAAGGGCACTTCTTCCCTCTCTTTTGTTTCCTTCTCAGTCCCCTAAAGGCATAGTTTGAGTTACAGAGTAATGCAATTGTCCACTAGGTCTCTATAGGCACATCTGGAAACACCTTCTCCAATAACACCTGTAGCCACCAAGCAATTAGAGCTGATGCTGGTGGCATCTGCCAAGGCGGAGAGCCCTGCCTGGGCTGCTGTGACCAGTCTTCGCCCCAAAGGGAAAGGCTCTGAGGCAGCTGCTTCTTTTTCTTTCTTTCTTTCTCTTTTTTTTTTTCTTTCTTTCCCACTGGAAGGAAGAAAGCTTGCTGAGTTTGTGCCCAGATAAGTTGTGTTTATTCGAAGGTGCAAGAAGTGATTAATAAATAGCTCCACATGGGTAGCAAGCCTGGTTTCCTTCTGGACTTGCATCCTGTGGCAGACTGTAGGCTGCAAATGAAGCTTGTCCCACAGCATACCATGCTTCATGTGGGTTCTCTTCCATGTTCCTTTATAGCTTCAGGCCACTATCACTTTTCCTAAAACCAGCTACATAAATATTTCCTCTTTTTCGCCCTTAAAGGTATTTTCAGTTCCAACTTATTCCAAAGTCTATGGATGGCAGCTTCAAGCAAGTAATTTTTAAAGCTATGTCCTGTGCTTGACCAAAAAGATGCAGTATCATTTCCCAGAGCTGGAAAATCCAGACTGCCGAATAATATAACCTTGTTTTTCCTTTTCAGAACAACCAAAAGATGCCAGACCCTAAATTTGTTTTATTATTTATAGACAAACTGTTTCATACAGTATTGGAGGTTTTAAAAATGTATTATCTCTCATGTGCCTCTCCCTCCCCTTGCACAGTTGGATTGGTGGTAACTAAGGCAACCCAGCTGCACAGCCTGAGAGGCACAGAAAACAGTACAAGTAATGACTTTTTTTTTTTTGTTTTAAATCCCAGAGTTTCTAGAGGACTAGACAATGTTGAGCAATACAGAAACTCCAAAGAGGATAATTGGAAACAATGGGCTGATTCTTTCACTGCCATAAATTTACCTCAGCCAAGAATTTGGCTGCAGGGTCCAAGTACCAAAAATGAACTGTGTGATAGCTTCTCCCATTCCCGATGGGTAGAAAACATCATGCAGGCAACTGATCTCACGTTACTTTGACCAGTCAAACCTGAACTCTTAAAAATAAAGCAATGCAGTTTTCCCTTGGGTTTTGCTCCTGGTGAGACAACCAGATCCTCAGGAGAAATTCAGATCAAAGTTTTCCACATCAGACAGAGCAACATCTCAGGTGAGGTCTCTTCTCTGGCACCAGCATTTGAAGATGGAGCAGATTCATTTGTCTTCCACTTGACATGCCTGAAAAAAAAAAACCCAAAACAACATTCATCACCTGCTTCATTTCAATACTTTGAAATGCAGGTGGAGAGGAGCTATAGCCAGCAACAGCTACCTGCTACACCAGTGATTTAAATGCCTGCTGAGGGACACTGGGCAAACCACTTGCGAGATTTTACAGCCATGAGACCTCTGCCAAGTCCAGAGAAATGCTCATCCCCAGGTGATGGAACTGTCCTTGGGGAGATAAACAGGGCAGAAAGGGAGACTGGCTGTTGGAGCGGGCAGCAGCTCCAACAGACATGGGTGGATGCTTGCTGTCCTGAAGGGAAAGCTTTGGCCAGCAGCTGGCCGAGGAACACCAGGGGGGCAAAGTCAGAATTAAAGATATTGTAAAGCAAGGGATGAGGCAGTACAACAACAATAAGAGCCATTGCTCTCAGGAGAAAGAGGAAAGTTATGGTGGAGTAACTTCCTTGTGCCCAGTGCACAAATGGACGTGCTCCTCCAGATATTCTATGAGCTCTTGAATATCTTGAGAAGACATTGCTGAAACATATTCACCTAAGGCTGAGCTAAAGTTAGATGGCAATCTTCTCTTTAACGTATTTTTCCTCTTCTTTTTGGAGTACTTTTGCATTAAATGCATTTTCCAGAAACAGATAACATGTTTTAGGAACTGATTGTTTTTCTCTGGGTTTTATTTTTGTATTTACGTGCTTGTGAAACCGAGCTCCCTTAATACCCTGTAGTCAGCTACTGGGAAACCCAGCTTACGTGACAGCGCGTGGATCTCTGCAGTACAAAGCAATACTATAATGCGATTGAATTCTCGATGCTCTCGTTCTTCTGAGCAGCTGTTGAGATTGCAGAAACCCGAGTGGCAAATAAAGGGATGCAAAGGGCAACTGCGTGGGGTACATAATCATTCTACCATTGTACTGGTACAGGCTTATGAACAGCAGTTTTTGTATGAATGTTGAAATGCTCATGTTCTGCAGGTAGTTATCAATCCAGGCACAGGTTCTCCACCCTTTGTTATTACAGTGTCCAGGAGGGGTTTTTTAAACTGAGCCTCCTTTCCAGAAGATATCTTCATTTGTTCTATCATGCCTTTAAAATCAAAGAATAAGAGTCCAGGGTATATCTATTTCTTTCCGTGAACAAATAATGTTTGTATCTACAATATCACTATATTGCCAGTGACGAATGGAACTCAAACTTAAGAGGACTTACAGCCCAGAGTTTGCAAACTAAATAAGAATATTTAGTTTTGACTCATCCATTCATCCTGGTTGTGCCACAAACCTGTGATGGCATACTTATATCTTTCGTATTTGTCACTCCCCCAAGCTGCAGCTCACCCCTTGGGTAGAAGAGTCTAGCTATTTAAAGGAAACCTGCACCATCTGTCACATGCCCTACTCTTGCTGACAAGTTTATCTGATGATCCACTGCAGGGAGACCGGATCAGAAGCTCTGGCAACGCAGGGCTTACGATTTCATCACTGAAGGCCAGACTCTAACAGGTGCTTGCTAATACACTGTCCCTGGCCTAATAGGCTAGGGGTTTTTTTTGGTGGAGTTTTTTCACCCTCTTCTTTAAAATTTCTATTTGGTCAGTACAAAATACTTACAGGATTATTTGGGAAGGAAAAAATGCCAGGATTTTGTTCCATTTCAGGTCAATTGCCAAATGTTGTGCAAGCTGGAGATAAACAAAATACAGCAATTAGTGTTTCAGAGCTTCTGAGGTCTATGGACAAGGAAAGCACCTTCAAAAGAGAGTTCCCTGTGAATAAGTGATCATCAACAGGAGAGGCTGAGACAGTGCTTTAGATAAGGGTACCCAAATATATTTGGTTACTGCCACACTTGGTGCCCCATGGTAGCACTTCTGGTCTCTAGCTGGTGCTTCAGAAAGCTGTGGGGTCTTTGGTAGGTCCTCTGCCATCCTGGCCAGACACATGAGGATGCTCCAGATATCTTAGCCGAAGGATTAATCATCTGCTGCCTTTTCAGATGAGCTTTATTTTTAAAGCTTTTCACATATTCTTGCACCAAGCTAGGCTTTTTTTGGTGGCAGACACATTTTTCCCCCCTAGCAAAGCACCATTATTTTCAAGGGATGTGGCCCGTGGTAGATTTCAAATCATTCCTCAGTAGTCAAGTAATCCCTTACGTGTTAGGGACATCCCAGGCTCATTCGACTTCTGCAGCACTTGGCATTAGCAGCTGGTCCGAGTCGTGCACTCATAGCTTACTCCCACTCCCAGATGGGTTCAGTTCCCCAGGGATGTTGGGAGGCTGGGGCCAGGTTCGCATCCTCCTCCCAACAGTGTGCTTGATCTGTGAGAGGACTTCTCTGTTGTGTCTTTTTTTTCCAATGATCTGTTCTCCTCTGCCTCCAAACAGGAGACTCAATAGTAATACTGGACTACAGGCGGAAAGGCAAGTGAATCCTCCTCTTCAAGCCAAACAATCTCTCCGTGAATGCTGAAGCCATGAAGTAGAGGAAAATAAATGCAGCTGTGATAAATTGTTTCTCCAATGCATTGCAGCTTCTGGTGAAGCCATTATGTCATCAGACATATGGAAAACTGGTGGAAAATATGAAATGTTTGCCTCTTAGATGATAACTCTGCAACTGCCATGAATAAGAAAACTGTGTTCGTGTGTTTACACAGTTTTCTCATCTCTTGCACAACATACGTGAGGATGTGTCCATGGTTAAAACTCATCACCGGTAAACGAACTCCCTCATGAGCTTGGCACCACTCTGTAAAAGACCTGTGAATGCAGGCCAGCTCTTGTTTGGGTTACCCTTCATCAAGTCTGGAAAAAATTAAGAGAAGGGGTAATTTTAACAGTGCTGTGACTTCCAAGCTAGCTAGATAACAAATTGGGCTAACAAGGACTGTAATTAGGAATGTCTGCTCAGAAAGTTCACCATGAAGCCAAGTTCTTCTAACGAGAAACATTTTGGAATATTAATATGCATAATATCTCCCCTCCATTTTAACAGGAAATCTGAACGCAACACTTTCTTCCTTTTTCTTGGTTTCAGTTAATTTTGCAGCAAAAGTAACCTAATTATACTGACTGTATGATTGCCTTGACAGAAAGCATGTTAATTTAAAGCACTGTTTAAGATAAAGCTGCCTGCCATATAATTACACTCCATTCACATGTTTACTAATCTCGCTCAATATAGTTGATTTCTGTTATTAGCCTCAACATCTTGTTAAGATCTAAAACACTGGAGATCTGCTTTGCAAACTCCAATAAACAGGCAAAACTGACAGTAGCGTAAGTGTTCCTTAATGGTCAACATGAAAAAGAAAGATCTCTGTTATTAGCCTTGCATATAAATGAGGATTTGATACTAGTTGCAGTACTTAAATGTCTAACTCCATCTTCATTGCCAAAACCCTTAGCCTAGAGCTGATGTGCACACAGTTCACCGGGGTGTTATTTTCAGATGCTGCTGGAGCTTTAGTGAAAACGAAACACATTGTAAGCTGCCTGTGAGCAATGAAAAAAATTATGTGTATACACAAGATTGTGCTTCTCACATGTTAAGCACCTGATAAAATTCTAGTCTGGGAAGTTAATATACTAGGGCTAGACTGCAAACTAAGTTAACTCAATGAAAGACGTGAGCACATTCAATAATTCCCAGCTTATCTAGATAACTCGGTCCAGCTAACTTTGCAAGGGGAATGTAAGCAATTACACCCACCCCCCTTCCTTTTCTGTTGAAGCTAAAGGAGAACATGGAAAGAATTCAGCTGAAATCTGCTGGTCAAAGGAAATATTTCAGAGAGCCAGACAGAAGAAAAACCATGAAGGGTTAGGGAAGAGGAGAAAGTTCAGGAGACTCCCTGTACAGGTTTGTTGGGGTGGGGTTTTTGGAGGTTTTGGGGTTTTTTTTGTACTAATACTCCAGCGCAAGCAGTTTAAATGTCAGAAATTCAAAACAAAGCCTGGGCCCTGACACTGAGGGGCATTTCTTTCCACATCCAGCCAGGATACAAACGGCAGATCTCACCCTTCACTCCTGCTCACACCAAGATTTACCTCTGGGATGTGGTGTGGTGGTTTTCATGCTGGACTACAGGAGTCCAGCAGGAGAGGAAAATCATGAAGCGGGGGGGGGGGCGGCGGGGGTGATGTTTCTTTCTTTGAAAAGGGCTCAGAAGAGACACTGCTCTTCCCAGTCCCCAAAACACGGCTGGGATCTTGGGTTTGCTTTGCTCCCTTCCCTGATGCCCATGAAGCCCTGTAAGGAGGAAAGCATACATTGTCGATCGTGAACCCCCGTTTTCCCTGTGATTTCAAAAAGGCTTTGCTGAGGTACACTGAGTAAGGATCTGTCCTTTATGACATTTACACTAGATTCCTCTTTCCAGTCTGTTTCTTTCATTTTATTTTGAGTAAGTATGCAAAGTCAGTCAGAACTGTTTATTTATAGCTGTAGATTTTCGTGGCTGTATAAATTAGATGTTATTACTGAATGAGATGCCCGCCCACTCACCCGGTGCAGCTGTGCAGGAATCCTTTCATGCTGCTCTGCTCGCCAGTACGCAGTCTCAGTCGGGAAGAAAATGACATGCTCCCAGTCAGACCAAGGGACCGCTGCTTAAACCCTCGGGCAAAAAAACAGCAATTATTTTTTTCCGCAGTACAATATGCAGGATGACAACCACAGTTACCTAATATTATTTAGACCTACCACTTTTGTTTGGCAGAGAGAAAATGAAGGTTTAAATTCCCCAGAGCAAAAAAAAAAACCAAAACCAAACTAGAACCTACCCCTGGACTTTCTTTTTACAAGATTAAGCAGTTTTTCTTCGGAGGGAGTGAGGGGGATGGGGACAGTCAGGGAAAGTAAAAGTAAAATCGGTTGTTATTTGAGACAGAACACCATCATAAAGTAAGGACCCATCCCATACACATACAGAGAGTTATTTCCAGCAGAAACAGCTGGAAAGCAATATCCACCATGATTAGAAGCTTTCATCTTAGCTCACACCTTTGTAACAGTTTACTCCCACAAAAAACATAGGCAAGTGCTAATTTATTCCCTCCTCAATTTCCCACACAAATTTCTTGGTTTGGGTCTCTGCCAGAGCTTCAGGGTCACAATCTGACCTCAATAACATAATTTAGGATTGTTCCAAACCTTCAGTGGAACTGCTGAAGATTTACTTTGATGGATATGGGGCTGGGATCTGGCACGCAGAAAATATGCATTTACATTCTACCAAAGTGTCTAAAATAGTTGCCCAGGGAGGCTGAAATTCAATTTGAGACCTTGTATTCACTTGGCAGAGCACATAATTAAATATTTTGTGCCACAAAATTAAACAGAGAGTCTCAGGGGTATTGGTAAGAGGAGGCTTAGAATCAACCATGAGAGGCAAACTAAGACCCATTTCCCAGGCAATTTATTCAGTACATATCGAAAAAAATCATTGCATTCATATATGCGTTCATATTAATTTTTGTTAGTATTTAACCTTACTGATTATCTGGTTACTTCAGAAGAAGAGGTTACTGGCTGTGTGGATTCATATGAAAAACCCCAATATGAAGTTCTGCTCTTGAACTAAAACTACTGCTTATAGCTAAGAACTGTTAGTGATTGAATTAACCATTTGGAAAAAACAGCAGGTAAAAACTAAATACAATTATGACAGGCCAGACCTCGTAACAAGTGGTCAACAGCTCCAAAGTGAAATTTTTGCCTTTTTAAAGTCTCCGGAGGCCCTACCCTGCAAGGAGTTCAATGTTTCTGAAAAGCAAACCAAATACCTAAGGTGTTTGATGTCAATGCACTTTAGTTTAACTTTCAGACGTTGGTGTTTAAAAACATGGGTTTGAGTAAAACCTCTAGGACACAGCACAATAATAGTTCTGAGCTATAAAATTTAATACTACTACTTGGCGTTTCAAATGTCACCTTCCATCAAACACCCTCAAAACATTTAAGCAAACCTTCAAGTTCCTTTCACCTTGAGAGGGTGATTTCCCTCACTACCCAGAGCGCAGCACATATATAAGAAAATAACGCTTTTTTTTTCTACACTTGAGACAAACAGAACTACCTCTTCCGAGTACACAGGACGATCTGGTTTCACTCTTCTCTTCAAGGAGGAGAGACGGAAACCTACACACACCAACACATACCTGCTTTTCGTTTTGAGATGTTCATTCAAGCTTGTGGAGCAGAACCACCTAGCAACGCCGCCATCACCAGCTGGCAGGTGAAAGACACATTCATCACTTAATCTACTAGAAGTTGGTGTGCTAAAACATGCCGCCACTTCTGCCTGTGTTTGGAAGCATCAGTTTTTCCTTCTGCTGCTTTTCTTCCACATCAGGATCCAAAGCCCAGGTAGCAGCATCCCTTGGCTCTGACACAGCACAAGCGCACTGCACAGTATGTGCGTGCGGGGAAAGGGTCCATCTGTGAAGAGCTCAGGCCCCCAGTTTACAAACTCTGTGCTGCAGAGGTGACTGTCCCCAGGCTCAGAGGTGGCCGTCCCACAGCAGAGCGTGGAGCGGGCAGCACACCTCCCTGCCTCGCTGAGGGAGCTCCCACCCAGAGGCTTGCAAGGACTCGGGCTGTTCTTGCCCAGGCCCACAAATCACCTTTCCCTGCCTCGGCCAGCCGTGGGAACTCCCAAAATCACGGGAACAGCCTCTGCTCCCCACTCAAATCCCGCACAGGCTGTGGTTGCGTGACAGCTCCGGGCACTATGGCACGGCCGCAGCGGGGCTCGACGTGCCCAAGCATCACCAGTGCCCGACCGGGACATGAGGACACACGTATACGAGGGGAGGACGCTCCATGATTAAGGATGCTCCATGATCAAGCACTTGTTTCCGTCAGGCTCCTCTGGACGCTGACAGAGGGAAGGACAGCTTTGGAAGGTGCCTCCGAAAGGGAGCAAACACCTTAAAGCGGGGCTGCCGCTGCCGCCGGGCTCTCGCGCCCCGGAGAAACGCACCCAAATTCAGCGCCTCCCTTCCAGCGGCGGCTCGGACACTTTGATGACTCTTAATTATTTTAATTTCCAGCGGGCGGGGCGGGGCGGGGGGCGGCTCCGGGGCTCCCGAGGCGCCACAGTGCCACCTGGTGGGGCGCGCTGGCGCCGCCGCCTGCCCGCGCCCCCGCGGAGCTGCGCGCACAGAGGCGCGGGGGCTCCCGGGCTGCTCGCCCGCCCCTAAGCGCCGAGAGGGGCCGTGCCTCATTCCGGAAAGCTGCCCCTGCCCACCCCTCGCAGCGTTATATGCGGTTGTGGGTTATTTCAACGTTAGCGACGCTGTTCAGGGGTGCTGCAACCGGGGGTCCCGTCGACATTACAAACCGAGCTAATTAATAGTTCGCTATAAGACTCCTCAAGCACCTGTGGAGGCTTCTGGCAGAGGCATTGTTTCACTCACACGTCTGTGAGCCCAAACCAGCCCCAGCCCAAAAGAACACTCCCGCGCTGTCCCGCTGCGTCAGCTCACAACCAACCAGCACTGCGGTGTTAAGTCAAAATCACAGGTACAATGAACAGAAAGCTGGTCATGTAACCTATAACAATTATGTGCAAGAGGAAAGAACCAAAAGTTAACAGAGCACATTATTTTTACCCATAGTCTCAGGTTTGGGGTTGTTTTCCTTTTTATTTTTTTTTTTCTTCTTTTTTTTTCCGTTTAAGACAGATGTTGCCAAATAGTTTTGACCTTGAATCACACATACCTTAATATGGCTCACAACCTTTTGATGAACAACCCCCAAGGCTCTCAACCCTTACACTGCAAAAGCAGCCTCCTCCTTGCTAGCTGCCAAACAATAGCCATTGTTCCTGGAGGATCTAGCCAAAAAAAATACCATGTGCAACTGCCTTCCCATTGTTGTCTTTGCAAAAGTACTTATAAGTTCCAGAGATGACTTGATGGATGGTGTACAGCACAAATGAACCAAAAAGGAGCAGAACAACTTGAAAAGCATGTAGAAACATTGGAAATGGGTGGAGTAGGAATAAGAAAGTGGAAGTGGATGGAAGAGAATAAAAACATTATGAGGAAGACTTTATATTAAAAGACAGTGAAGTGTTTAAGTTAAGCAGCTGTTTTTATGTTGTTGTGTAGGTGAAAACAAAACAAATATTTGAGTACTCTGTCTATGTGCTCATGTCATTAAGACTTGCATATTATTCTTGAGCAGGGTAGTTGCACGCTTGCACCTTAAATGGTGCCTTTTTTGTGGCTCTGACTTTAGAAAGAAAATGAGTTGCAAAGATACAGAAGGCTGAAGTAGTTTTATCTTGTAGCTTTTCCCCCTTTCTTCAACTTTTACTACAAATTTGCCAGTGTTGGTTCTCAAGACCCAAACATCAGTTTGAATGGCTATTTGTAAGGGAACATAAAATGGCTACCCCTCCTGGTTGGAGAAAACACATTATTTGAAGATGAACTATCTGGAAATCACAGTCATCACAGACACACGGCTAAATATACAGAGCCTGTGGTTTATGGGCGGTCTGTACTGGATTCAAAACTTTGCAGAAAAGCATACAAGAAAAAGAAAAAGGGAGTTGTTCCAAAGAGCCTTCTTAGTTACTGAATTTATTTCCTACCTGTAGTTCAAAAAAAATACCAGCGAAGGATCAGCTTAGCTTTTCTGCTATCAATAGTCCAGGCCACAGCAGAGACATCTTGGTTAACCAGTGGAACTTCATACTGCTGTTGTCTGTGCATACATTTTCTGATATAAAACAAGGATCATTCGTGTTCCATCAGTATTACATTTACCTTACTGATAAAGCCCTGAAAGAAAAGACAAATCCATTTGCACGCTGTGCACCGTGTGAAAGTTTAACCTTCAAGTCTTCCTCCACATTTCCCCTTCTAGTCATCAATCTAGTCACCCCAAGTCTCAGTTCTAGCTCCTAACACAAATTTAGAGCTGAACTTTGATCTAAGTCCTGAATTAAAGGTGGAGAAAAACCAAAATGGGCTAAGAGAAGTCACCTCAACTATTTCAGATGAAAGCCAATTCTTAATTTTTTATTTCTTTTTTTTAAGTCCAGTTTGAAATTCTGGCAAATACTGAAGCTCATGTTTCCATGTAATGCTATCTAATTACAACATATTTACTAACCACAGCATATTTATTGCTAACAAAATGTTGCAAATGCCTGCTATAATGGACCTCTGTTTAGCCATCTGATACGCGATCCGCAGTGTTAGAAGGTCACAGAAGAATAGTAGAGAAACATGTGTGGAGGGAATATAAAAACCCCAAACCCCAAGTGGCCAGCAAGACCAGACTGTGGGAGAGACTCAGTTATGCTCTCTCTTTAAATATGACCGTCCCTTATAAGGGAGAAAAACATTACCAATGTAAAGCACATTCTTGTAGGCAAAGCCTGTGCCATTCAGATGCATCCCCCAAGCTCTGTCCCTGGTGGCATTTCTATATGCTCATCGTAAAAGTATGTTCCACTGAACGTACAGCTGCAGCGACTTCCTCCTCGTGGGAGCCGGCATCTGTACGTCTACAGAAACCAGCACAGGGGTCCAGGTCCAACCATCTGAGTCCACATGGTGCAAGCTGCTTCCAGAGCTGAAGAAAAAGGAAACAACCTGGAGGAAATGGTGCGGGACATCGTTCCACCAGCGTGCTCTTGTCATCAGCTGGAAAAGAACCCAAACAAAACAGTCACAACGGAAATGAGGTTGATCTGGTCATTACGCTGACAGAAAAAAATGCATTTCCTTTTAGCAGTGGTGGTGCCTTTTAGGAGTTTCTGGTTTGTTTTGCTTAGTAACTGGGGTTTGGAGTTTCCCAGTTATCAGAGCGCTCACAAAGCACTCCTACATTCTCTGTCTGTGCATGTGAGTGCTGTCTCCTATTCCCCGATGAGAAAGACATTTTTAACAAATTGATAAGATGGAATTTTCCCATACAGTCACTATCAGGCAATCAGAGCACTGCACGGCATGTCAGAAATGAAAAAATGTGCTTACACTCTTTCTAACTTGGACGAGCCTTCCAGTTCCTTCTCCTCCTCCTCCTCATCTCAGGGTCAGAGCCAGATAAACATCTTCCAGGCTACAGCACTGGCATCGCTGTAGCAAAT
Source organism: Nyctibius grandis (assembly GCF_013368605.1). Taxonomy (NCBI): domain Eukaryota; kingdom Metazoa; phylum Chordata; class Aves; order Nyctibiiformes; family Nyctibiidae; genus Nyctibius; species Nyctibius grandis. The sequence goes on from NC_090660.1 coordinate 12,350,614, forward strand.
GCCAGATGTGGCCTCGTGCCCTGGGCTTGGTCCGTTTGCACACCTACTTTAACTGATGACGAGTTTCAACGAAGCAGAAAAAACAGTAGCTGAAGGAATGAAAAATACACCATTTTATCAAACATCAGTAACAAGCTTGTGAAATCAGTGCGCTGTGTCTTATTTGTGTATTGCCTCATGCACTTTGAGGAGCAATCAGTAAAGTGTAATTTCCCTCAGACAGACTGAAAATATCCGAGACCTGGGCTTGTAACGCAAAGCCTGCTCACACTGGGGTTCGTATGGGAGGGTTTTCCTGTGGGAAAGCAGCAAGGGGCAAAGGGGAACTCCCCGCTTGCTAACATACAATCCCATGAAACACCTAAAACTTCCAAAGGGTTAAAAAGAGGAGATTTAGGTTTGAGCAAGCGGTACAGTCATAGAATAATTCCATGATTAACTGAGGAGTTCCTGCCGTGTAACTCCACTTGCGGTGAGCTTTCGGTTCTGGTGGTGCCAGGAGCAGCCAGGGCTTTCCAAGGGTGGGCGGCACGGGGCAGCCGGCAGCGGGACACGTCTTTCAACAACGTGCGGCTACGAGCAGGCAGCGTGGGCCAGCTCAAGGGCCTCGCTTCCTGCCATTGTTGTCCCTGCTGCCCTGGAATTTCATCCTAATGGATATGACCCCTTCGCTAAACAGCCCGTGCATACTTCCCTGCTTAGGGTATTCCTGTGCGAGGAGAGGATGGAGCTGGGGGGGCAATGGTGGAAGGAGAGAGGCTTGCTCCATCGCTGCCAAAGCGACACGAGTATGCTGCTATGCGGCTGACTCCTGGTTTGGCATGCAGCTTTGAGGGACAGCAGCTCATCCACCCGATGGGGACCGGATCTGTGCACCTTCCGTGCAGCTGCTGAAGGGGAGAGAAAATGTAACACAAAGGATGCAGTTCTTCACCCAGCTTGCCCTTGCTTGCAAATGATTTAGTAGGTGCCACTTATGCCCTATGCTTTAGGAAAAGTCTGTTGTTGTTTCAAATTTCCAAGTCTGAAATGCATTGCACTTTCTTGCAGTGCAGCTCTCGGTCTGATGTAATACCTTGCCACGCCTGCACGTAGTTTTTATTTCTGCACATACTTCATATTGATTTTGCACAGCATTCCCCTGCATAAGTGCTGGCCTTGGTTTCTGCGTGTGAGAAGCTCTCTTGTCTTCATTTAGCCCACACCCAGGGCTAAACATAGCAGTTTTTCTATCACCCAATGTCCCTTCTCCAAATGAGGAAGGGAATTGGGAAAAGGAGGGAGACTTGTAGGTTGAAGTTAACCAGATTTAATGAAATGAAGAAATCAATATAAATGACAACACAAAATAGACAAAAGTATACTCACCCACAGATCACTGGCAGGTTGCTTCAGGAATCACAAGGGAAAAGAGGCAGGAGATGAAAAAGAGCCCCACCTCTTCCCAGCAAACCCTCTCTTTTATAGTGAGCTTGTTGTCAATGTCATAGCACACACCTGTGGGCCAGCCTGGGTCAGCTGCCCTGGGTTTAAGTGCTGAGGGCCTTGATCACCATGGCTGGCCACCAACTGAAACCAAATCCCAATGAAACCAGGACATCTCTTTTTGCAAACACTCTTTGCAAGACAGCTGATTATTCTTTCCTTTTTTTTTTTTTTTTTCTTAAGGAAAAAATCCATAGGATGATTTTCATAACACTTCACTGCCACTAAGCCTCTGGCATCTCAGATGATGCTCCAGTTCTGTGCCACAAGACTACATCTGAGTGGTCTTTGCTTTGCAATTTGATGGGTAGACACCTCAAGGATGACTGCTCTTTTTATCTTTTTCTGATCCTCACACTCCTAAAACTAAAAAGCTTTGTCCTGTTCTCAAACAGCTCCATCTGTTTTCCCCCTCATATTTACACCAGAGCATGCCCTGCCAAAATTCCCTTTGCCTGACTTTTAACTAGGCCTCAAAGTGTATGACAACATTTCACATAACACAGAATAATCACCAATTAGTCTTACAATCTGCTTCCAGCTGCCCCACTTTGTTCCTTTTAATTATATTTTCCATTCTATTCCTACAAGAGAAACTTCACCATTTCTTCCATGAGAAGGCTGCTGATGTCCAAGGACAGGTCACTGCCACCACTTCAACTGCTATCATCCCATCTATGCCTCTGCCCATTCATGAAAGCATTTCTAAAAGCAAAACACTGAAGAAAGCACTTAAATCTGAATCCAAGTTTTGCCTTTGTAACTGATTCTCAACTTCTGTTCCAGGGCATCCCCTTGTTCTCTGGAGGGATTGGAAATGTTAGGACTCCCTCTCTTCTCTCCTGTCATTCAAACTTCCCATGTCTATCTCAAACAGAATGAGTGAACAGGAAGCCTTCCTACCTCTTTTTTTTTCCTTCTCCTTTCTTCCTCCTCCATCCCAGACATGACTCCCTAGCAGATGCCAATCACCCACCCTCTACAAAAAGCCATATTCCCTCTCAAAGTTTCCCTCCTCCTTCCCCTCAGGACCTCCCAGAAGCACCATTCCTCTTCCTTCTCCCTTTCTAAATTTCTGCTCCAAGGCAGACATGGAAACTTTATGAAACATTATTAACCCTAGCTAATGAAAAGTTATTCAGGAAAAGATCTATAGTGTGTCATATATTAATAGAGTTTTTAGTATCCCAGGCCATGGCTTCTTTGTAGCTTTAAGCAAGAGTGAGTGTCAGAGGATAATAATCAGAAATCCTGTTTCAGCAGATTACCTTCCTCTTAAAAGCATATTAAACAATACTTTGTTTGAACAGATCTCTGGGTACTTTGGGTAGGAGCTTCAGTTGGGTGTCAGCATAGCTCTATTTGAAGTTAGTGGCATCATGTCAGTTTAAGTTTGGAGTCGCTGACCTGGCAGAACGTAGCTCTGTATTGTGGCCCTTTCATCTAAGAAAATCTAAATATCCCCCCAAAATATTAGTTAAGCCTAAAAATGGGATTAAAACTTTAATAGCACATTTACAAACAGTGAAACTGAGTCTTGAAAAGAGAAGACCCAGGAACTCCGTGATATACACTGCTTCTGGATGGGTACACAGGGAAATGCGCCTAGACTGGATTTTCAGTAGGACTCGGCACAATAGAAGTCAGGGGATATGGTTGACTGACAGTACTTTTGATGGTCAGGTCGTAGGGGTCTCATGCTAGATTACCCTCAAATAGAAAAGCACATAAATCAAAAGCTACTTTTAAAACACATGAAGCTAAAAGGCCTGGCCAGAACGCTCCAGACTTATTAGAAGAGGATCTGGGGCTCCTGGCACAAGACCCTCATTTCATTCCCTTTGTCTTTACTGGGTTTTGGATCAATATATGCAAAAAATGTTTCCTCTGCACTGGGCTTTAACTTTGGCCATCCACTCAAGTATGCATTCCCGTACAGTCACATGCTATTATTATGGTTTTAATTAGTAAAGGTTACATAGCTATATCTATTGTTTCAGTAAAGTTTTGGCCACAGAGTTCACATGGTCATACTGAACTGAAAACCAAGGTTATCAAGTAATCACGCTAAACACATTTGCTGTAATTACAGCTCCGTATTTGTTTTATTCACACACATTCACCTTCCTCTCTTGCCCACCCTTCTCCCAAACCCTACTGCCAGCTTACCAGCTTGGAGCAGCTTATTGTTGCTTTGTTGTGAGCAGTGACCCTGCATCATGTAGACAGCTGAATTAAATCCTATCGCTGTACCAATCTAAACTGACATTTTGACAGGGGCGACATGGGTGTGCCTTGGCAATGGCGTGGCAGTAAATGATGTTACAGCAAAGAGACATCATTTGAACGGACAAAGCACATTGTTTGTAGCTGGGCTGCATTGAGTTCAACCTCAAGCCAGGCTGCTCTTAGCCAGTGGATTCAAATACCATAATTGATTGAGAGTTCTTCCTGTGCCAAAACAATAATGAGAGATAAAAAGGGATCTGGGTGTTCTTCCCCTTTCACTCTCATCCAGACTCTAAAGAAACAGAATAGCTTCATCACACATGCACACAATCAGGTATTTTGAAATAAAAGTGCACATGGAAGACTGAAATTGTGGAACAAATCCTGTTCTTAGTTGCACTGGCAATAGTCGTGTAAACTACATCAAAATTCTGTCCCCTGCAATTTAACAGAACTTTCCTCTTCTCCTGGTAAAAAAGATTATATCTGATAATCTACATAAAGTGATTATTACCTGACACTCCATATGGCTTTTTTTCTTATTTACATTCCACCCATCTTGGACTGTGTCATTGAGCGAGTCTGTTTTACTTCTTTATTTAGCTCATCATTTTTTGGTTCTTAGGAATTAGCATGAGGTAGCTATGTTTGGATCACTGTGATGAATGCTGATATTCAAAATTTGCAATAGGTTAGCTTAAAATGGCTTATTAATTAATTTAAGTCAATACCTGGAAACTCTTACGTGGATAGTCTTGCCTATTTAAGCCTTGCTTGCTTCAATTTAATTATGTCTCTTAGAGATCCAGCTTACTAATAAGCAGTGTGCCACTCCACTCTGCTTTTCACTATCTTTAAATGCCATGTTGAAAACCTATGGCACTAAAAGTACTTCAGCTTGGGTTCTTTTTGTTTGTATTCTGCCTAGCAACCCATTATGGCCTATGCTTTTCTCAGAAGCAAAATGAAGACAAGAACTGTTTTCTGCCTTTTGTGCTGTATTTATGAAAAAGCCCCAGATTTTCTTATAAATAAATGGCACTAGAAAGCAGAGCCTAAACCAAACTGACACCACAATTCACAGCAAAAAAGAAATGAGCTTGCAACGTGGCTATTGTACTCCATAAAAAACGGTCTGGTGCACAGCCCGCAATTAGCTCTCACACTTGCACAGTCAAGGAAGTGTAAGATGAAGTTCGACCTTAGTTTAGTGTCACGCTAAGACTACACAGGTGGTTAGGTACTCAGGTGACACAAGGCACTTGGTAAGGCTCTCAAGCATCTCTGGAAAGGAATCGAACCAGGTGACCCAAAGGTACTATGCAGGAAGTACTGGTGACTTCCTGGGACAACAGCCTCTTCCCACAGACCAGCTTTTCTTCTTTAACTTCCCCCACTAGTTTATTCCTCAGCAGCTTCTCCATATAGAGGAGCCTTAAGTAGCTCTCCTTGAGCTCTCTAGCTTGAGAGAAAAGGATGCCAGCTATCCTCAAATCCAGTAGTGATCCCTTCCTCAAAACCTGTTTAACACAAGGTTTATTCATGGGCCACACAGGTCTACTGTTAGAAAAACACCTCATGCCTGTAGCAGAGTGGTTACCTTCTTTTTCATCAATGCAACTGCAGAAAAATCACATTCAGTTTGATTAAATGGTAAAATTTATCCTTTTCTCAAGAATTAAAGGGGTTTCAAATGGTGGTGAAATCAGACTTTTATAGGCCTCAGAACAAAAGGAAACAAATCCTCTGAGGCAACTATTCTTGGAATCCTCCCCAAAAAATAAGGAAAAAGATGTAGGCAACTCTCTGATAAGAGATCAGAGGTCAGATCTGATAGAACAAAAATTGTCTATTTGCTCTTTCTCAGAAAAATAAGGGGGACAATCTGTTCAGGATTCCTCAAACAATTTGTGCAAGAACTAACTTTGGAAACAGAATGGTAATTAGCATCCCTCTTCTCAAGCATCTGTTTTGTTTTCCCAGGTAATGTGTTTTTAAGCACAGTATTGGTTAGCTTTGATTTAATGCACGTTTTCCTGTGACTACTCACCCATAATGATGAAGCTTTTTCCTTCTCAAACGCAAATAAGAGTCAATATTCTTTCAAAGCAGTAGGTATCAAACCATGTCATGACTTGTACCTGGAATTTGACAGTTCAGAAGTTAAAAGAAAAAAAATTATTTATTCTTAATAAAAACAAATTTTGATACTCCTTTTATTACATCTACTTTTTTAATTCCCTCCCTAACCTTCATACTAGCAAAGACTGTAGATATCTAAACTCGGCAGCTGATGGAGACACAAAGTACATTCAGAACCAATTCACAGTGGTAAATATCAACCATATTTCATTTGACTCTGTGTGAGAGAAACAACACTTAGTTTGCCTGTCCTGAGCAACATTTTTTGTTTCTTTCAGAGCATAGAACAGTTCACGTTTTGTTAAAACCGGTGCCGCTAACGGAAAGAAATGAACGCTACTCACTGAGCATAATTTCTAATACAATTGGTCTGTCACTGTATCAAACGTGTACCAGAATGAAAGATGAGTGGCGTGGATTAGTTTTGCACTGCAGGTTTATTGCTAGCCGTTTCACTGCTGTGCTCTGAAAATGCTTGTAATTAAATCTGACAGGCACAAGAAATTACTTAACGTTAGGCTCGCACAACACGGAGCTCCTGAGGAAGGCCAGAACATCAGATACTCCCATTTCAGGCTTCTTTTGCTCCTCAATGGACAGTGACAAGAGTACTTTATTGCACGAGTACTATTTAGTTAATGAACCCAGACTCTGATTCAGTCTGCCCTCACATGAGGCATCCGGTTATGGCAAGGCTGTGTAGCACAGAGAAAGGTGACGCAGGAGGTAGGATGCTACCGCTTGTGCCAGCTGTATCGTGTGAGGATACTCTATGACTGAAATACAGGCGATAAAAGATCACGTCCACCTTCTGCCCCTTCTGGCAATGACCCTTACGAGACCAGGTCCTGTTCATTTTCTGTTCAGCTCGCTTGCTGTTGCACACTTTGCAAGTAGAAGAAAGGAACAACAATTCAAAGCCTTGGTTGATATTTTGGAAAGCTCTTTTGTTTGGTTGGTTATTTTTGTTTTTCCCCCCCAAGAACAGCACTCTCTTTCTGCCTTCGCCATTCAGTTTCTCCAGTTCAGCTTCTCCATCTCTTTTTTTAATGCCAACCACATAGTAAGAAAGGAGTATAACAGAGAGAAATTTGGGAGTTCCTACAAACCAAACCCTTTTGCTAAACCTGTCTCCGCATTTCTAATTTCTGTGAGTACACAGTGAGAACAACATGAGGACAAAGAGACCTCTAGAAAGCACGTTACTTCACAGCCTTTGAGAGCCAGTTTTTCAATTCTTTTCTTTCTCTTTCTGTGAAAGAGTTCCATGAACCTAAAAGACCGTTTCTTATTAGAAATTTTAAGAAGTGCTTAAAAAAACCCCACAGTGGTGTAGGGGCAGGAATCAGAACTCTGCGTGATAGATACAAAATATTTTAGCACTGGAGTTGGTGACACAGACTAACTTTTTATTCCACAGCTTGCCTTTGCTTTCTTCCCTTACGATCTCCTGTGTGTCATACACATTCCCAGTACTCTTCAAGTGGTGAGGCTGCAGTGGCAGTACGGACACCAACCCTTTCCTGCAACAGAAAGTGAGCTTTTATTTATGCCATGAGTATCCTATGCCACTTAAAGATGCCAAGTTGTTTGGTTGTGTGGTGTTTGTTTGGGGTTTTTGGTGGCTTTTTTGTTTGTTTTTTAAGGGATATTTTTCTTAGAAAACACGCTTGCTTGCTCAAAATGCTAAGCAATTTCATAGTGTCTCACAAGGAGGAAATGTAACTAATATTCATCTTTTAAGAAGTGTCAACTGGCACATGAGTAGCAATAGTGCCTCATGCAGTATAATTGCTGGTATTTCAAAAGGCGACTGTGGAAGCATGGATGTCTATAAGACGCCCTGCTGTCTGCATGCTGTTTGAAAGTTGCTGTGGTTTTGTGTGGGTTTTTTTTCCTCTTGAGCTTTTATCTTCTCTGTAAAAGCAACAGTTTACCTGTAAAGCAGAGCTTGGCAGGCGATTTAGCTTACCGGTGACAAAACTATGTCTCTTATAGTGTCTCATATCAGAAAAGAGCAAAGAAAATATAGTGATAAATTCTGAGACTTACTTAAAAAAACTAATTCTAAAATCCTGTGGTTCTTTCTGTGCAAAAACAGCTATGCGAAAGAGAAGCAGACAGTGAATTTCTACTGAATAATGTTTTACTGACATTTCCTTAAGCAATGTAGCTAGATTACCCATTGTCACCTCAAACAGGTTCATAGGCTCACAGGCTAACACAGGCTGGAGGGGACCTAAGGAGATCATCCAGCCCAACCTCTCGCTAAAGCAGAGCCAACTATGAACATGAGGGTTTTAAAAAATAAATCTCCCAATTCTTTTTGTTTATATCTTAACCACCACTTACAAGTAGAAAGCAGCCTCCTTCTCATCAAGCTTTTGAAAACAATTACATCTTCCTTTTTTTTTTTCCTTTTTTAAATACAAGGGTATTTATTTAAAGATGACAGAACATGGAGCTTTCCCATCATCCAGTACCCAGTGAAGAAGGCAGGGAAAGAAAAACCTGTCTTTGTAAATAGATACATTAGCACATACAAGAGGGGTCATGTGGTAACAATGGAAATGTTGACATCTGACTTGCACCAGTTAACTCCAGGGAAAACGGGTAAAAACTGCTATTGCCTTCAACAGAGTTATGGTTTTAGCATATGGAATTACAATGATGTAAGCCCAGACTAAGTGAGCTCATAATCAATCTTTTAAATCTAGTCAAAAGACGTGTTGGGGAGAGGTAGAGTTGACTGATAATTATAGTTTAACTGAGATGGTATTATGAACAAGAAGTAGAAGAGGAACTCAGAAAAAAAACCTTTCTCCCCCAAACCAAACCTCCCTCAAACCAAAATCTTTACTTGCAGGTCTGACTTTGTTTGACATGCTGTTGTTCACATGTAGCAAACTTGACTTTAAGCCCAGGAGAGCTTAAGAATTTCCAGGAAAGAAAGCAGCTCAACAACAGAGCAATAAAAAGCTAAGAAAGTCCACATCATGTGCTGAGGTCTGAACCAAATGTCTACTCAGGGAGTGAGCTAATGCACAATGTGATGAAGTAGGAAGTTGCTAATGACAGACAATCTCCAAACTGAATTGTTACTGGGGATTCTCAGGTGCCTATCAGATGAAAAAAATAATTGCAGCAAAGGAAAATATAAGAAAACATCAGAAAAAATTATTATTCTTATTGTCTATTGGATGTGCAACGGTCTCCCCAGCAAAGAGCATTTGCCTCATCTTGAGTCACTTTTCCAAAGCTTTGTTAAATCAATTGTAAATACATCTCCTAAAAAAACAGAATTGCATTGGCAGGGGGAAAGACATGGTGATCCAAAGGGTCTTTTCTATCTCTAATTACCATGACCTCAGCTGGACAAGACCAAAAACTTTTAGAGAGAAATGTATGTTAACACTTACATGAGGACATGAGCCCCTGGGGAGATGAATGCATCATTGTTCCAGCAAAGAAACATCATCTAACTAGTCAGGAATGAAAAGACATTGTACACAGAGCCAGTATTAGTCCAGTTGGGCAATTTCTTGTCTGTCTTTTTTTTAAGTTACCATCAGCAGTCTCCCAATGTAATCCAGGTGACCGATTTGAACTAGGTTTTCTATCCTAGTTAGCAATGAACCTCACAGATTTCAAATCTTTTTAATGTTCAGATTAACAGTTTAATTCTGCAGCATTTTATAAAAAATTTTAAAAATTTGTATCATTACCAGATAAGCAAAAGTTTGTTTGGGGAAGAAATTGCAACATGTTTCAGATATTCTCTTTGTTGAGTACAGCTGCCCTCCAAAAATCAATGACTGTAGTAATAATTAGGGCTGATTGAAATCCTATTTGTCAACACTACTTAAATAAAAAAAAGAAATTTTCAAGCATCATTATAAATATTTATATGCTGTCTGTTGGAAAGTTTTTAGCTGCAAAAAAAAAGCTTTTGGAAAAAATATTTCCATTTTTGCTTAGTTTTCAAATAATAAAGAATTTTTTTTAAATATAAAATTGTTAACAAAGGTTTTCAGCAACATTATATGTAAGATTTTTGTTTATAGCTTTCTATTCAACAGGCACATAAAAATGTCATAAGAGATTAAAAAAACAACAACAAACTTCAAACCGCATCCATCAACCATTTCCTGAGAGGGAAAAGGAATTACTAACATTTTTATTGTTTTATTTTTAATAAGAGGAAAGCACAACTGCTTTGTTTCAACAGCAAGTTCTGAAGACTTGTCAGAAAAAGCATTACTAAGTACTAAAGTGGTGATAGTTGACTGCAATTAGATTCAGCGTTCCTACCTAAAGAGCTTATTGTATAACCAATGTAAACTTACCTGGTTAAACCAAATCAAAGGATTAAGATAAAAATCAGCATGGGAGCATATAGCCATGTGAGACTGCAGGCATACTGTATCACTGGGGTTTAGTATTCGAGAGAAAAACCTGGGAATAATATCAAGAATGGAGTTATTGAGAAAGGTGAGGAAAGCTGGCCTCAGCTTGACATGGAGCAGCAATAGGATGCCCTCTAAGTCTGAAATCAGTGAAAGATGTTGTAGTTTTAAGGTCTTTCCCACCCCCAAAACCTGCCCACCACCACCAATGTGGCATTCAGCCCTGAAACTCCTGCTTGGTGCTCCACAGCGATAGGACTTTTTTTTAGTCACTAGTAACATTCAAATTGCCTTAAAAGCTATGATAGGGAAAGTCTAGATTTGGAAGAAAGATGAGGGTATGAACTTCTACCCAGTCTCTGAAGGAGGTGGAGATTTTTTATTATCATCATTATCATTACTTTGTTATTGTCTTGAGATTAGCCTTAACAACAAGAGCTATTTTTGAAACCGAAACGTGAGTGAAAAATGCTTGGGTAGCGAGCCAAGGTTTCCGAGGGCACTGTTCCTTAGCTGGGTTTTTAAACATTCTAGAAAACCCTTCAAAAAATAATTGTTTTTATTTTTTTTTTTTTTTAAAGAAGCAATATACACTGTCAGCTGCAGTGCAATGCCCTTCAGTAAGGCTGAATCGTACCTGGGGGAGATACGTATTTGCAGCTGAAGGCAGGCAGGGCATCCCCAGCTCCAGCACCAGGGACCACACACCCTCGGCACCCCGCAGAGGAAACTGCTGGAGGCACCTTATTTCTGTGACTCGGGACACTCCTCACCCTCTGGGTGAGTGAAAGGGCCATGGTCAGAAACCTACCCAACCGCGCTCTCTTAGGGTCACTGGCTACTTCACAGTGCCTCTAATCCCAGATATACAGACCAAGTAGGGGTGCTCCCTGTAGGAGGGCAATAGATGGAATAAACTCCTCCTTTCCTCCCTTTTCCTTAAGAGACCCTTGACAACTCTATGATCTGGAGCTCATGTTTTACATTGCCCAGTCTATACCCACTAAATCATGATTTTTTTTTTTTTTTCCTAAAGTCACCACAGGTCCATATGCTGCAGAGACTTCACGTGTACACTCGAATATGTAAGTATTCTAAAAATCACCATACGCATGCATATGCTCCCTACAGACTGGGTTTCCACACAAGCAATGCTGTTATAAAATGTAGCTAGACTGTGTTTCTTAAAAATATCAAACTGATTAGAATACACAGGATAGACACATATCAGCAAGGAATTGAAGTAAGTACCCATTGAAAACAACATGCATGCAGCTGAATATGCATTTACCCATCTTGCTAAATTTGGGAACTGTAAGATTTGCAAGGAACTGCTACAAAATGAACCAGGAACTTATTGTTCCGTCTTCTCAATTGGGAATGCATAGTTAAAGTTTGGAATGACAGCCTAATGAATGTAAGATAAAATAAATGTTTTTCTGTGCCATTATGAAAATTTTTATAGATTAAAAAAAATACAATTGGAATTTTTTCTGAGATGGTTAAGGAAATAATAAGAGTTTTTCCTATCAGCACAATGTGATTCTTAGAGTGTCAATCCTCTGTGCAGAGGAGATAGTGGGCACCCTCTCCCAAAAATTTAACATAGCTTTACTTGTGTCCTCTATTAAGATAATTAAGTGCATATTGGATGAAAAATGTTCTTCTATAGGGATCCTGCCAAGCCTACAAATATCTTAATGTCTACAGTATTACCATTCAAGAACTGCCTTGACAGTTTGGCAATGAATTCCTAAAAAGGGATTATTTCTTTTTTTTTCTTCCTCTCAAAACTGAGTTCTTAAAAAAAAAAAAACCCACTAAAATAAAAATACACACCCCACCCTGGCATCTACCCAACTGTATATTGGAAACAAATTATGAATTTGCACTTTGCAAAGCACAAATTCAGCCCATGTTTTGGAAGCTGGGGTTTTATGCGTTGCCCTTTGTGTGCCACTGGGCTCCTCTGCACCTGTTTCATACTGTACATATTTGGAATTTTTCTGTATTCTTTATCATTTCAAAGACAGGAACATAAACATCTCTGCTTTTCCTGAGATGACTGTCTCTGTGTGTGTGTATGCATCACTGAAACTTCCTAGACTCAAATGCTGTTTTCTCTTGCCAGACACCCCTGTGGGTCTTCCTGAACAGCAGGCACTTTTTCAATAGCAACTTGGAGCTACTGAGGGAGAATAGAAGGTCATTTTCTAAGACAGGATGCCAAGAGGACAGGAATTGAATGGTGCTGGCTGGCCACGAGACGCCATGCAAATCAAGAATGTAGTGTGGTCCCCAGGGAAATAGTTCATGAGCCTGGAGTATATGATAAACCTGCAACTAAAGCCTTCTTAGGCAACTGCGATAACGTGTCACATTCCAGAGGAGTCAAAAACAAAGGTTGCAGAAGTCCTTGCAAAGCAGCGTTCCCTTAGACATCTGTGCTTTCAAGGAAATGAAGAGATTTGGCAAGTTTTGTCACTTCTGGCTGTTTTCTGAAAACAAAACAGAACAGTTTAGGGTTACTTCCTCTCAAAACCCCTAAGTAAATGACAGCAGAAAGTACTTATAAGAATCTTTAACAGGTTAAAAAATTAAATACACATATGCACCCACAACATATTGAAAATAAAGTAAATGCCACATTAAGGAGGCAGTAAATGGATATTTGCATAGTATATTACAAATAGCTACGTATCTGAATGTAGCGTTAACCACCAGCTAGGAAGATTAAACCCATCTCTTTATATTGGCTTTCTTACCCTTTTCATTTAGGCATTGTACTACTTTCATAGATAAGCAGTTACTTCATTGCTGCTCATAAATTGAGCATAAAGAGTCTGAGATACTTTCTCTTACTATTTGTCATTGTTCAGTGACTAGTCTGTGCAAACAAATAGATCATGAAATAACTACAGTGAGTATTTGTCATTCACTTAATTATTGATGCTGGCTGACTGGCCAAGTCCCATAGGCTGTTGGAGATGGGGGGGAAGGAATGGGAGACCAAACAAAGCACCCTTGCTAAGTTGACAGACAAAATTCTGCCATGCATGTATGAAACATGTGATGTAGCATGAGATTTCACAGAGGAAGCATAACTCATGGTGTCCTTCTGAGAACCAAGGAAAGAAAGATAAAGAGTGCCCCAGAATTCAGAAAGTAACTACAGTGCACTTTTGAGAACCAGATCAAGCTTATTGCCTCATCCTACTTTCAACCTTGACACTTGCTGCTTCTCTTTCAGATCTAAAGCACCCAGAAGCTCACTTGCTTTTTTGTTCCAGGTATTCCTGCCAATAGCAGCACAAACCCCACAGATCTTTGTGGTGTTGCTTTGAAAAATTCTTTGATATCATCCAGGATCGCTTCTCCCTAGCAGAGTATCACAGTGCACCTCACAACACACCACTTCCGCAGCAGGACAGAGGCCTTCGTGCCAAGGCCTAAAGTTGGAGATGATTGGCTGAATTGTAACAAAAAAATAAGCAGAGAATAGGAGCAGAAAAAATAGTTAGGGGAAAAAAGCACCCAAATTATTCTATTCCAGGTAGGAAAGCTGTATACCAAAAAAGAAAGTGTCGAGAAGACTGCCAAGACAACAGCTGAGCTATCTGTATCAAGGCTCTGTCTTTCACAGGGACCCCCAAGAATTAGTAGAGCTGCCAAGGCAGGCTAAGGTAGGCACTGCCTCCTGATTTCTCAAAAGCATCCAGAATTTATTCATGAGTGAGTACGAAACACACATCCACAGCAGAAAACAGTGGCAAAAAGAGTCTCCAGAAAAGGATCTGCTGTGCAAGGGTGTAACACCATATGACTGGAAAACCATCAAGGTTCAAATACTGGTAGGTGTCCTGCACAATAACTTCCATTCCTGGCAATGTTTCTTAAGGCATCTTTCTGCCTTGCTGTCAGTATTACTGTTTATGCAGTGCTCTGTTTCCAACCCCAATTGCGTGACATCCTCTCATAGACCTCAGAGGGTACTGTTTAAACCAACATGTTTTAAAAATTAAATAAACATTAACAAGTTACTAGTCATTCTTGTCTTGCAAGGACTGAAAATAATCCTCAAGCACTCCAGCAGCTTCTAATTAAGAAAACAGAAAGTGTCAACCTGATCAGAGAAAGTGCTAAAAAGCTATTTAGCAAGTGCAATTTGCCTGCATAGCTGTCTCCTGAAGAAAAACCCAATGGTTGCCATTAATTTTACTTTCTGTTTTCAGAAGTGCATTTAAGATGATCAGCCCTTTGCTTCACTGGTAATCCACATACTGACAAAGCTTCCCCCTCCTCCTCTGCCCCCATGTGTGCTTCTGAAGAAACACACTGCCATAGAAATAAAGAAAAGTTGTAATGTCAGCCATTCACTTCCATAGACATCCAACGGACAGTTACGAGCACTAGACAGTTTGGGAGCTCAGGACATTTTGTTGTTTCCATTACTAGAGAACATGTGGTTCTTGCAAGTACTTGAGCTGTGCAAGGACCACAGGTCCCCTCTCCTCCATCCCATGCCCACTCCACAACTCCTGGGCAGTCAGCTGGTTTTCCACCAAAGTTCAAATTTCCAGGTGATTCTTTCTCTCACAATCTAACACACTCACCAGAGATGAGTATGAATCCTGAGTTGGGATTTGCAGCCTGAATTTTCCCAAGTGTTCAGAGTTGCTCACATTTAATTTTCCAGTTCAGACTTACCTGCAGATTAATACATTTGGGAAAAACCAAGAATAGCACATTAAAACAGTGATATAAATCCTGCAAACAAAAAATAGATCAATTTTCTATGCAGATACTACTTATAGCTGAATGTATGTATTCATCACAAATCTGTTATAGACCTTGGTTTCTACTTCCTCATACTCAAAGACCTCCTACACAATTATTTCCTACGTGATTCTTTCCTTCCTACCCACCCCAGCCACTGCCCTTCTTGGTAGTGCGCCAGTTTTGTTATTGTTCAAATGTGAAAAACAAAATCTATCCCAGGAACTCACTCACTCTGGCAAAGCTTAACCTAAAATGATTAATTTAAGAGTGAAATGGTCCAGTACAGGGACCTCCAAGCAGGGCTGGTAGTCCTGATACAGCACAGAAAGCCGCATGCATCACACTTCTTTCCACTGGCTTTACAGTGACAGAGCCGACAGTCCCTGCAAGTACAGAAAGCTGATCACATTCAAGAAAGTTAAAAATACGCACTTACACTCGTGATTAACTTCCAGGCAAGTAATAATGAGGTTGCCACGAGGATGCTGTGGGGTTTGAGGATAAAAAGGGGGATGAGCCATTCAATCATGCACAGAAGCAATGCTTCCCTCCCACATCACCCCAACACACAGCTAAAGATTTTCTCCATCTATACAATTTGTGAAACAATTTGACTAGGCATCTAGGTTGCCCAGGGGCAACCTACAGCTTCTGTAAAGCCACCTACAAAATGAAGCTGAATAATGAAGCTCTGATTATTTGTACCAACTGCAGACTTGCTCCCCCAAGGATCATTGGCACTCTAAAAATTCCACTGTTGAAATTTCACGATTCCCTTTTCAGCTTACAAGATCAATGCCCTGGTGCTTTGCTTTGTTATATTTTTTTTCTAAGAAAATAAGCAGCCACTATGTGGAAGTGAATTATCCTTCACTAAAAACATGTTTTGCAAAAGGTTTGGTTGCATTCACTGCCAACCAGCAAACAGGCAGTCATCTTATTTATGAAGGCTGGATCTATTGTCTAGGTTTAATTAGCTAATTATTAGACTTCCCATTTCTGTTATTGCAGATCCTTAATTCTTTTCCTAACACGATGTGCTTTAAAAAGTGTTTTCCAAAGAAAGCAGAAGTCGTTTCTATTTGTCCTAATTGTTCAGGAAATGAAAACATGTCTTTTTTTTCCCAAATAATTAGTTTGAAATACCTTGTTTCTCACTGCCAGAACTGACCTGTAACATCTTTCTCGCTCTCTCTCTATATCACCAACTGCTCATTTGCTTCCCTTTCACTGTCCTACATCACTCAGCAACTTTTTCCACAGGACATTTCCTCTCTCCAGTTAGTTGTTCATTTGCCCATAAGAAAACATACCCTAATGGGCGCATTGAGCTTTTTTTTCTCTCCAGATATCAACATAACGTACTACTGTTGACAGCAGAAGTCACCTCTGAAGGAACAGAAGGTGCTGCTTCATGTAGACGGAAGGGGATTAGGGGTGTCCAACAAGCCACTGCACTGCAGGCACAGGTAGGGAGGATGCTGAACAACTACTACTTCTTTTTCACTGGATTCTTTAAATACTGTGAGCATGGTGAAGAAAAAAAAAAGGTGAAAAGTTTTAGGACTTTGTCATTGCTGCTTTAGCCAGTAATTAGTGTGATCAAACACTTTTTGGAAGTCATCTGGGTCTTTACATATTCCTGTCAGCACCATAGAGGACCCATCAATTAAGTCTTCCACATGCTGACCTTTAACACCCCAATTTTAGAGGCCAGTTTTTACAACGCTTGTCTACATATAATTTAGGTTAACCATTCCCACCTAACTGTGTATGTGGACCCTCTTACTTCAGAATTAATTACTTTTTCACCTTAATTTCATATTATGGAAAACATCCACAGGAAGCCAGGTGCTACACATCTTACCTAGCAAGCCTCTCTGTTTTTTTGAAGTGTTTGAGACTGTGCCTGTCCATACACAGTTGAAGGTATGTTTTGTCCTTCATCAGAGCCTGAACTGCTGTCACAAGAGTAAGGATTTAAAACTAAATTGACCCCTTCTTTTGACATTGGATCAATGCACCCATGAAGTGTGCAGCAACAAAGAATTATGAGTGAAATGCATTTACTAATGTATGGTTTGCTTTTACCGCTGCTTCAGCGAAACACAGAGTGCTTACTCACAAAAGTCAGTGGCATGAAACATCTATCCATTTTTTTCTCTATGAAAATAAATCAGAGCATGTTTAAAATAACAGTAATTCTCCTGAAGGGCTTACACATACTATTCAGTGCTGAGACAGGGAACACACTCTCTACCCATAAATCACAAGTGCCACAGAAAATAGCAATAGGACTTGTTCATATTCTTCTTCCCTACCTCTTCAGCCCTTCTCTCATCATATGACTGCACCAGGAAAATGATGAACGTTTACAGGAAGAAAATTGTTCTACTGCCAAGGCTGTTCAATACACATCGTCTTTCAGAACACACTAATAGCTTGTTCTGGTGGCATTTGCAATATGAACAGTCATCTGCAAAGGATGAAATCATCAATATATTTCAAGATACATCTTGGACCATTGAAAAGTTCTGAAATGGCATGAGTGTCTGGTGTTTTTTTTTTATTGTTGATGATGTTTCTGGGGTTTTGTTTTTTTTTGTTGTTGTCATTGCTTGGTTGTTTTTTTCTTTTTTTTTTTTTTTTTCCTTTTAAGTGTCTTTTGGCTTAGGAAAAATGCACCATAGACTTCAGAATACGGATCTCATCCAAAGTAAATTTAAAACACTCTATATTCGCTAACTAAAGCTGTGGTAGGTCTCGTCTAGCTAAGGAATATTGTTAACTTAAGCTATTATCCTAGAATTGCTGTTTTCTAAAATAACCCCAGGTCTCAGAATACACCAAAACATCTTTTGCCCTTTCCCTACTCTAGCTGCAACACAAAGTCCTCATGGCAGAAAAGCAAATGAACAACAATATCCTGTGAAGCAGACGCCCTTGCAAAAATCTTGTGCATCTTCAGCTTGAATTTCCCTACTACTCCCTAACAGATTGCCTTTCCTAGAGTACCAAGGAACAAAGAGTGGAGGAGATTTTACTATTGTATGCCCATATGATTCCCCTTGCTCCTAAAAACCAAGAACCACGTTCTCTGTACTGATGGCCTTTTGTCTGGCATAAGTCAGTTACCACATTTCTCTTATGTAGCTAAAAGGAGTTATAAATGCATTTGGTCAGACAGCTACTGCATGTCCTTAGAGCATCTGAAAAAAGATTCCCATGGGTAGGGAGCAAACAAGAATTTTGCTTGCCTCTGGTATAATAGTGTTTTTTCTTTTAATTCATACTTTTCATAGATTTTATTTCACAAAGTTATTTTTAGGCTGCTTAATTTCTGTCTCAAGCTACATGAAGGAAAAGTTCTCTTTTCCACAGCCCATTTAAGGAAATCAGCCAATAAGAAGCAGCCAAAAGCAAATCTTGGAGAAGAGGAATATTTGACAGCGCTTATGCATAACATCATATTTGTAATATCAACTGTCCCAGGCAGTTCAAGACAAATAATTTTGGATATTTTGAGGCAAGCTCTACTGGAACTGAGGGAGGAGGGCAGAATGATGCAGGGACATGCAAAAGCAGATGTAATTTCATAACAGAACATAAATGAAACCATTAAAAAAAGTGTCATCTTAATTTAAAAATGGGAAGTCAGAGAGAAAACTCCATCAAGAATTAAAAGCTATTTGAAAGAAAATTATCCTCACTGAAAAAAAGAGGCATGTAGTCAGCATAGTTGCCAGCGAACATACGGCATGAATATGACCTGGCAGACTACTGAAATTTAGTAACCCTTAAAAAATTGTTAAGAGGGACTGAATAGCATTGCGTGTGTTGCAGGACTGGTACACACTAGGAGTTGCTCCTTCACCCCAGCTTGCGTTACCCTAATAAGTATATGTATGTATGAGACAGGGCATACGTAGAGGATTTTTGCTTTGTATTAAAATATCTCAGCTGACTAATGAAAAAAATACATCCCATATTTTTACTTAATCTCATATTCACTGTAAAGAGTGAGTTACAGGAGGCCAGGGGAACCAGAGGGGAGCAGGGACCAGTGCAGGTAGGTAACAGCCTTTCAGAAGGGTGCTGCTGCAAAAACCACGCCGAGAACCTGTGAATGAGAAGGCAACACAGTAGCACCTAGTAGTGAACTGGAAGTATTGAGAAGGGTGATAACCTTAAAGCTGTTTACACCTAAAGCTTAGGTCAATCTTTTAGGACACACTATCACTCCCTGTGCTGTTTATACAAAAGCGGAGACTACGCAGGTGCTGGGGAGGTTTCATGGAACGCTCACTGCTATTGAAAGAAGCACCCAAAACTAACACCAAGTTCACTATTTGCAGGGCCCTTTTTCACTATGGACTAGCAATAAATGTTATGACCCTCCAACTCATCCCCCCAAATTGTGCAAGCTCGTATGTTCTTGACCTCTCCGCCTTTATTTTCATATAACCATACAAGCCAAGCAATTCAACCATGCCCCTATTAAATTACGTGTTTGTGAAACTGAGCCTGGAAAGGGAAATTTCCTGACAATTATAGAAGAGAAGCTGGAAGGATCAATTGATATAACCTGGTCATGACCCATCTATT
Source organism: Nyctibius grandis (assembly GCF_013368605.1). Lineage (NCBI taxonomy): Eukaryota > Metazoa > Chordata > Aves > Nyctibiiformes > Nyctibiidae > Nyctibius > Nyctibius grandis. The sequence continues at coordinate 12,370,260 of NC_090660.1, forward strand.
ATTCAGAGGAAGTAATTGGGCAGATAGTGTTACAATCACTAATACTTTCACACAGGTGCAGCACCATCTGCTTCTGCTCTTTTTAGCATGGGGCTATTAGATGTTCAGTCCTTAGTCCCTAATTTAGGTATAGGGTGAAATTAGTAGGTTGAACCTTTATGAACCAAGGGACATCAGCATCAAACACTTGGAGGAAGATCAGCAGAAGACTGAAGAAGCCCAATACTAGGCTGTACCTTGCAGACATTTGGTTTAAGATTTGTAGTAGCCACTTTATCAAACAGCAAATCACAGAATCACAGAATGTTAGGGATTGGAAGGGACCTCGAAAGATCATCTAGTCCAATAACCCTGCCGGAGCAGGATTACCTAGACCATATCACACAGGAACGCGTCCAGGCGGGTTTTGAATGTCTCCAGAGAAGGAGACTCCACAACCTCTCTGGGCAGCCTGTTCCAGTGTTTGGTCACCCTCACCGTAAAGAAGTTTTTCCTCATATTTATGCGGAACCTCCTGTGTTCCAGCTTGCACCCATTGCCCCTTGTCCTGTCAAGGGATGTCACTGAGAAGAGCCTGGCTCCATCCTCGTGACACTTACCCTTTACATATTTATAAACATTAATGAGGTCACCCCTCAGTCTCCTCTTCTCTAAGCTAAAGAGACCCAGCTCCCTCAGCCTCTCCTCATAAGGGAGATGTTCCACTCCCTTAATCATCTTCGTGGCTCTGCGCTGGACTCTCTCTAGCAGTTCCCTGTCCTTCTTGAACTGAGGGGCCCAGAACTGGACACAATACTCCAGATGCGGCCTCACCAGGGCAGAGTAGAGGGGGAGGAGAAGCTCTCTCGACCTGCTGACCACACCCCTTTTAATACACCCCAGGATGCCATTGGCCTTCTTGGCCACAAGGGCACACTGCTGGCTCATGGTCATCCTGTTGTCCACTAGGACCCCCAGGTCCCTTTCCCCTACGCTGGTCTCCAACAGGTCTGTCCCCAACTTGTACTCATACATGGGGTTTCTTGCCCAGATGCAGGACTCTACACTTGCCCTTGTTATATTTCATTAAATTTCTCCCCGCCCAACTCTCCAGCCTGTCCAGGTCTCTCTGAATGGCTGCGCAGCCTTCCGTTGTGTCAGCCACTCCTCCCAGTTTTGTGTCATCAGCGAACTTGCTGACAGTGCACTCTATTCCCTCATCCAAGTCATTAATGAATATATTGAATAGTACTGGTCCCAGTACCGACCCTTGAGGGACTCCGCTCGACACAGGCCTCCAACTGGACTCTGTCCCATTGACCACCACTCTCTGGCTTCTTCCCTTCAGCCAGTTCACAATCCACCTCACTACCCGATCATCCAGACCACACTTCCCCAGTTTAGCTGCGAGGATGCTGTGGGAGACCGTGTCAAACGCTTTACTGAAATCGAGATAGACCACATCCACAGCTTTACCCATCATCTGTCCACGGGGTTATGTCCTCATAAAAGGCTATCAAGTTGGTTAAGCATGACTTCCGCTTGGTGAAGACATGTTGAGTGCCTCTAATGATCCCCCTATCCTTGATGTGCCTAGAGACAGCACCAAGGACAAGTTGTGCCATTACCTTTCCGGGGATGGAGGTGAGGCTGACCAGTCTATAGTTACCCGGGTCCTCCTTCTTGCCGTTTTTGAAGATTGGAGTGACATTTGCTTTCCTCCAGTCCTCAGGCACCTCTCCCGTTGCCCACGACTTAGCAAAGATGATGGAGAGTGGCCTAGCAATGACTTCCGCCAGCTCCCTCAGCACCCGCGGGTGCATCCCATCAGGGCCCATGGATTTATGGATGTCCAGATTGCTTAATGGGTCCCTGACCGAGCCCTTATGAACCAAGACAGACTCCTCCTCTATCCTGACTTCTCCTGGGGCCTCAGGGGTCCGGGGCTCCTCAGGACAGCCTCCAGCAGTATAGACAGAGGCAAAGAAGGCATTCAGTAACTCCGCCTTCTTTTTATCCTCTGTCTCCAGGGCCCCCACCTCATTCATCAGTGGGCCTACATTGCCTCTAGTGTTGGTTTTACCTGCAATGTATTTGAAGAAGCCCTTTCTGTTGTTCTTGACCTCTCTTGCAAGGTTTAATTCCAAGGAGGCCTTAGCTTTCCTAGCTGCCTCCCTACATCCTCTGACAACAGACTTATATTCCTCCCAAGTGGCCAGCCCCTCCTTCCATGATCTGTAAACATACTCTTTAAGCCTCAAATGCATATTTTTACAGTCAGATAGGGTTCGTTGTTCAGCTAACACTGAGAATTCACTAAAGGAGATCGTCCCCTTTTCTCCCATGGACATCCAAAGTCAGGGGCAACAATCTCTTGATCAGCCCTAGCTGCGTATTTTCATACTGACTGCAGTGCCAATGGGTACTGGGTTTTCAGAGGGGTATGCCGGACTGTTTGGTCTCAGAAGATGCCTGTCAGTACTCATTCAGTACTCAGCAGGAACAACGGCCCATCGTGCAATCTCCGGCATTTAATAAATACTTGTTTTACTCTTTCTATTTAATTATTGGAGTAATAAATCTCTCCCTTACAGTTTATTTAAAGCACCTTTCAAACACAGGATCCACGCACTACATATTGTTTGCACTCAGAGGCCCCTCAGCAAAAGCAAGAACATTCAACTATTGCAATGCAAACTTACTAGAAAACTCACTCCTCAGACCTATGGTAAGAGGCAGAATAGTGCTGTTCTGGCCTTTCAGAATAGAATAGTCAGAAATCTTAAATACGAAAATGAGTGGCTCAGCCCTGGGCATATGCAATCAGTGTGATTATGTGACTGTTTAGGCAGACAAATGAAAGCTTGGAGTTTTTTATGCTTATACCAGGAATTTCAGGTACTTTCCTTCTCTACTGTAACAGCTAGTAGGGTTGAATTCTATTCTATTCTGGCCTTTCAGAATAGAATAGTCAGAAATCTTAAATACGAAAATGAGTGGCTCAGCCCTGGGCATATGCAATCAGTGTGATTATGTGACTGTTTAGGCAGACAAGTGAAAGCTTGGAGTTTTTTATGCTTATACCAGGAATTTCAGGCACTTTCCTTTTCTACTGTAACAGCTAGCGGGGTTGAAGCTCACTACAGGACTGTTTGAAATCTTTCCCATGGGACATGAAGTCCTGCAAAATAGCTCTACTTCCAGTGGGAACTGGTAAGTTTCTCTTGCAGTTGACTTTGAGATTTTAATGTAATTTTGACTGATCTGGTTGCTTTAAGGCGGATCTTCCTTAGACCCATCAGTCAAGGCATTAGCTGACCAAGATCCTCTCTGTCTGCAGAGAAGTTACTCTGACTGTCAAACGCATCATTAGTCCTTTGCAAAGATTAACATGCAAGACCCTGTCTTGGCACTGAAGTGTTTCTTCCTCAAGTATCTCCTATCTGAAATGGGAATCTCAAAGTTCTGGAGGTGGGAGGAATGAGATAGACAGATCTATAACTCACATTAAAAAAACCCACAACCACACAACACTGCCACCCCACACACACTGTGGGTTTTTTTTTGTTGGTGGTGGTGGTGGTGGGTTTTTTCCCCCTCAACCAAGTGGGCAATCTGTTTAACATTACACAAACTGATCACTATTGCTATCTACAGCATGGCAGAAAAGTAGGATAACATTAAAAAGGGGTTTCTTTACTATAACAGGATGCAATAACAAGCTGAAGGGTGATTAGGTCTATTATATTTCCCCATCCTAGAGCTAGGGAGAAGAAAACTGCAAGAAAACCTTTGTACATCAGTTATTCTGATAGGCACATCTAGACTAAGGTGCCAACTTGGTAAAGTTTGGTACATAAGACTCAAGAAGGGAAATTCATTAAATCAATGTTCAAAGAACAGTAGGAGGAAAGGGTCAACAGAGCTGTAGCTTGAAAAATTTCCTTTTAGTTTCTAGACTTTTTTTCTTTTTGTTCACAATGTTTTCTTGTGCAGCAAAATGGCCAACAGTGTCTACACAGAACTGAAGAACTAGAATTTGAGCTTTGCTCACGTTGTAATACCTCTGAAATCTTGGCTTGGAAAACATGTTTCATATTTAGAAGCAGAGGAATCTGACCGATGAGAAAGCCAAAGGGGACTTCACTTTCCAAAACGCACAGTGGAATGACAGCAAGTTTTAATGCAGTGGCCGTGCACTGACAGAGGTGAGCCTAAAGTTGCCTTATGGGAGTCTGAGTCCCGACTTGCACCAGCAAATACAGAAGGCAAAACCATCACGTTCAGTTCCTGAAAGATTCCCAGTTTTACAGGCCCACTTTGTCAGGCCTGTAAAAGGTGCCAAGTTAGAGCTGCACTGCATGGAAAGAAAGGAGGTGTACCAAAGAAAGTACCTGCTGTAGCAAGTCAAATAGAAGTAAAGTCTCAAGGAGAGATTCTCTTCTGTCCTAGTTTGTTGCCCACTCCTACTTTTACTGTTTCCTTACTACCTATCACCAGGCAAAAGTTTTTGCCCTGGATTCACAAACGAACACACTACAGCTATTCCTTTATTTTAAAAAAATCCATTTATTCTGCTAATCACGTAAAGAGTAATGTAACATTTAAGTGTTTCTGCTCCTGTAGTTTTTGACTGTTAGAAGTATTCATGTTGTATAGCACAATGTTAAGCAGCAACCAGCCATAAATAATAAATAATGTCTTGAGTATCGGACACCATAAGCAAAGATAAAATTGAGAGGAAAAATATGAGGACGAATAGTTTCAGTCTGCCCTAAGTCTTTAAATGCTAAGACTTCTTACCTTTCTAGACATAATATTCAGAAGCAGCATTAAAACAGGATTATTGCTTTGGTCATCATCTAGAAGTGCAGTGTGAGAGAAAAGGGAGAGAGAGGAAGAAGAGACAGCATGCACAGGCCAAGATCACCACCTAGTGACAGAACTTCTGCTTTGCAGGTGGTTCACTTAGACAAGTTACTGTCCCAGATTAAAAAAACATCCAATACTTTTACAGTAATAATCCTCTAATGTAAGGATTATATATTCCTTCAGGATTAGGAAAAAATTCAGAGCATATGATCTGGTGCAGTGAGATACTTAATACTTCGTCGGTTCTTTTAGCTTGCTTGTTTTAAAAACAATCAAGAAAAAATATTTTCTTCAATTTGTGGAAGATAGCACCTGTTCTAATATTCCCTGAACTAACAATTTAGAGAACAACAAGATAAATATTATTTGAACTTGAGCAGTTTTTAAATTAATTATTTTGGCACTGCTCAACAGAGGCAGGAGTTTTCTGAACTGGTGGGACCCTGAAAAACACAGAATAACACTATGAAAGATGAAGTATTCCTCCTACATGAAGGCAACAGCCCTGGACGCGTACCTTGGTGCAGCACCTGACTCCGAAGGAGTGCTGGGTGAAGTATGAAGAATCCCTAGAATCCGTCTTTAATTCTTCCACTAGAATACATTGTTCTTTTCTTTCATATTTCACTACTTACTTTCCCTCCCTGTACACCACTGCCATCATTAAAATGGTAAACTTGAGGCATGATCTTTGATGTAGATATCTATGTTTTTATGTTCAGAATAATAAATCTCCTACAGATAAGCATGTTGAAAACTAGGTTTTCAGATGAAGCTCATGGCATCTACCTTCTTGTTAATGCAGTGTCTTTTTTTCCCCAGTCCTGAGACATACACCTTTCCTTGCTCCCTCCCTTTCACACGCTACAAAGATCCTTGCCGTAACCCAGTGCATCCTAGTCTTGGCCACCCCATCCCTTGCTCTGCTTCTCCGTGCCATCTATGTTCCATGCTTTTGTTTCCAGGTACTACACAGCTTGTGCCATTCAAGCCACCTTACACACTATCAAAGTATTTTCACCCACATCCAATGGGCCTGTCATGTCACTATCCAGCAGTCGTGAACTTCTCAAACACTGTTATGCTTTATCCCTGATCACTCAAGTTACTTAGCTTTGTGCTAACAGGATTAATTATGGCTTTTAAAAAAATAATTATTTAAACCCTATCATTTTAGCATGCTGAAAAATGCTATTACCTCGTATTTCTCATCCTGTGTTTAGATGACTGCTTTCTACTGTCTTACACTTAGACATAGCCTGTTTGGGGTAGGTCCTGTGTGTGCATGCTAGCGCAACAGGGGAACAGAGACTAAAGCTCTAGGCCACCCAGTCCTAGGACAGGGCTGCACACCTCTCCCAGGTAGTGGCTGAACAAAAAATTAAGCAATGGCTTGTGTTGAATAGAGGACAACAAATAATATCTAAATCCTACAATGAGGGAGGGTACTAAGAAGCAGAAGCTACGCCCAATAAGCTTTTGAAATAGAAAGGCACACATTAGCTGCAACTGCTACAGCACCGAAGAAACAACACATAGTGCAGGCATTACAAACATTCTTTTTTAAGGCAGCATTATTTTTTTGTTAATAGCACCAGGGACAGTTTAGACAGCTAAAGTTAAGTTAAAATGCAACCACTGTAGGAAGGTACTGCTCAGGTGACAGGCGCTGTGCAAAGGGATAGCTTTGTCTGGTTTTGGATCAGTTGTGTTGAAGTACAGTACATGTTAAATAGGAAGCTATATGCTCAGGTAATTGATTACTCTGGCTCCCCTTCCACTGATAAAATTTTAAGCTGCCATTCTACAATAATATTTTCATTCAGCTTTTAACAATTTAAAAAAAAAAAAACACTGCTACTGCCAGTATCTGTCATGCCTGGAATGTCAGTAATCAGTGTTGTTCTATAATCCATCAAGACAGTTGGGCTGATACGTGCCATAATTAATTTGGACAAAAGGAACATATTTAAAATAAAAAACAGGACTTCATTCTCTCTGAATAATTTACACATGTATCCTATTTTACAGTGGAACAAGCTCTACCTACACTATACTTCTGTGCCCAAGCTTACTAGAAATACTTGAAAAAAGAGAAATAACAGGTATTATTTTTAAAAGAAAGGGTAAAACCCCCCATTATTTACACAACTATAGCCAGTATGAGAAGTTCAACTAAACATGAACATACATATAAAGTTCTGTATTATAAATCTATATTTATATCTACATATATGTATGTAGACATGTTATATATTTTATAATAGATAAAACATACTAATGTGGAGTTTTATTCTGGTAACATCCACCTCACCTGGCTAATTAGTTTTGGTATTGAAAAGATGAAACTATTTCTCTTGTGTGTCAGAAAGAGTGAAACTGATTTAAAAACCTTTCTGGGAAGCAATGTAAGATGCAATGTCTTAATACTATTCCCCAAAACTAAGCTTCTCGGAAAGCAAGAAAGTCTGTTCCTCAGGAGAAAATGTGTCTTAAAAATAAGCACGTCATCTTTTTCAAGAAGGAAAACAAGTGCCCAAACTAGTTCTGAATGAGCCGTTTCGGCATACTAGAAATGGCATTTGGACATCATTCTTCCCAGAGAGAGGGCTCCAGTTTGGGAGTGCAGGTGACTTACCTTGGAGCAGCTCTAGCACTTTTGGCCTCTGCTGAACCCCCTGGTTCCTGATGCGGACACAGCTCAGTTTTTCACAGATGTTGCTGCAGCGGTGAAGGACAGGCAGACTGGAAGCGCTGCGGTGGTGAGGCATCCCTGCTGCGGTCAGAGGCAGATCCCAAGGGTACCCAGCTGTTCTGCAGGGGCAGTTAGCCCACGCAGGGTGCAAAATTAAAGTAGCTACTTTGCTTCTGGCAGTTACTCTGAAAGCTTATACTTTTGTACAGTATTGCATCATACCTTACACAAGTTCCTCCAGAATTTATAATCACAAGATTCAGGTATTTTGAATCTTTTCCTCCAGATCAATTTCCCTTCTTGTACCTCCACCACTTTCAATAAAAGCTCATCTTCAAAGCAACTTTAACTTAAAAATTAAAAACCAACCAACCAACCAACAAAAAACACCAAACACACACAACAAAAAAAAAAAAAACACCACTACATTGAGACATAGTAACCTGGTTTTACACTCTCTAAAGCCCCGTAAGCTCTTCATGAGAAGTTAGCTATTTATTGTGATGCCATCTCTAAAAGCAGTACTTTCAGTCTGCATGGAAGAGAGAGAGATTTACTGGTGAACATTCTCAGACTGATTTAATAAAATATAAAGCAAATAAAACTGTATCTTTTATTTAAAATAAGCAATACAAAGCTTACGTTATACTTTGTCAAAATGGCATCTCTAAGAGGTAACTACTAATACACTCGTGGTGAATTAGACTTCCTTAAAAATAAAGCGCATGTGACAAAAGCAGGAATAAAATAGCATCGACATACCTCAGCAGGTAACAACAACAAAAAGAACGTAAAAACATTTACATCATGTTGACTGACTGTATTTTTCCCCAAACAGCATTCCACTGTGATCTGGCTTAACCTGATGAACTAAGTCAATCTGGTGTTCATTTCTGCAACCAATTTGTTTTCTAAACTATGCATATTCAGATGCATAAACAAATGATTATTACAACCACAAAAGCAGCTGCCTCAGTTTCTGTTGTAACTAGCCATTTATATATGTTCCGTTTTTTTTTTCCCCACATGCTAGAATTTAACTATCAGAAACAGAGGCAACAAGTATTAAAATAATGCGTGAAAAAAATGGAGAAAATAAAGTCTCACCCACAACATACTTCAGTCTTGTGCCAACACAGGTCCCACTGAGGTTTTTTTTTCTATAAAGCAGAAGTAAAATGCTTGCAGGAACACACTACTACAGTCTAGAATTCAGTGCACCACTTAATTATTAATTTTAGCTTTATTTTATGTATACATTTGTACATTTCAATCAGGTTCACAAAATGTAAAACTTTTGTTATCAGAGTATTTTATAGAGGTCAACGCATAGCTTTATGATTACTTACAAGAACATGCAACAAGCTATGGAAAGTTAATGAACATGTTTTAAAAGAAACTTTTAATCAAATAAATGAGCGTGAGAAATTGTGTTCAACTTGTAAATTCTGTATATCTACTATGAAATATTTCTTATCACAAAAAAAAGAAAAAACTAATTAAAGGTTCTTGAAATTTTACAATTGGACAAATGTTTCACTGTGCCTCCATTCTAAAGCATGGAAGCAGAAATTGTGCAGAAAAAATTACTTTAATAATTGTTACTTTAAATAATAGTCCAACTGTTATTGCTGCTTTTCAAAGAACCTGAAAGCATATAAGGAAAACTTAGAACTAAACAAACAGCCGAATGGACATATTTAGATCATTACTGCAATTAAAATGCAAAAAACTACAAAAGTTCCTCAAAATGTTGTGGGGTTTTTTAGTATGTACATAGAGAACTGTACACAAACAGGGAAATAAAAAAGTTGCTTAAAAAAATGAAAGATAATAGTATACAGTATTTACAGCTTAAATAACATCTTTTTTTAATTGGAGCTAAACAGTTACATGAGCATGCAGCACATCCACAACTCAAAACAAATACCTTTTTCACAGTTTAACATAGTCCTGTACAAACCATAAATCAGCTATACATTAAATCACTCTTCTCCATCACTGTTCTTGCTATCTTTAAGCTTCATAACAATGCCTAGGTCACAATCCTTTAGCTTTGGTAACTTCATAAAGTCAAAATATGAACATTTATTTCTAATACAAATTTGCAGAAATCATTCTATCCACAAGACACTTTATGGAGAGAGATTATGCTGTATTGTGTATGATCTATTGTTTAAGTCATGCTTGATGAAAACCAGCATTGGAGGGGCACAATTTTGTCAGTGGACTAATGGATACCTTTGGCCTTTTTCATTTTATAAAGATTTTCAGATTTCTTTTTTCCTCTCTATTTGTTCAGCCTATAACAGATGTCAAATACTGTAGCCTTTTTCTAACTGTAAAATAGGTATCTATCTATAGTGATTTCTTTAAGCATTTCTGAAGAATTATGTGCTATTCTACATACTGCCACAGTCAAAAATTTAGTTACATAAATACCTGATTATCCTGTAAAACCCAAAAATATTAAGGGCCTTCAAAATATTAAGGGCCTTCAAAATATTAAGGGCCTTCAAAATATTAAGGGCCTTCAAAATATTAAGGGCCTTTTATTATCTGTATAAAAGTTACGCACATTTCAAACAAGTAAAAGCCTCCAGCTAAGTAATGTAAAAGGTTTTAGGTTTTTAGCTCCGATGGCCTCATTAATATACCTTATATTGATGGATAGTCTAGATTTTACAATGGTGATATTAAATACCTGAATTAAACTTAGATCTCACATCAAAAGGAATGCCATTTATATCGATCAAGTATTATTTATTTTATTGAAAATATCTCTTCAGTATTTACTTTGCTTTAGAGGTGTTTTTGTTTCAATTCACAGAAGCAGCACTAAAGGACATACTATCCATTCCCTTTAACAACTGACAAACCTTACTAGCATTCATGCAGTTCAGTAACTACAAGATGAACAATTAGAAGTGAAAAAAATATGTGTTCCTGAAAGAAAATACTTCTTTAGATCATTACTTTAGAGTATAATTGTTTTTACACCTGCTATACTGGGAGAACACCCTAAGCAGTAACATATCTTTGTGGACTTTGAGATATCTTTGTGACTGCATTTAAACTTAATGTACAAACTGATTTGAAGTATAACTCTAGGCACAAGTGTGGGAAACAACATGCTGTCAGGACACCATCTTTCTCACTTACAAGGTATCAAAAGGTGTGTACCCAGGTTAAAGTCTACCTTCTACGACAACTTCATTTTCACCAAAGGATATGCAGTTAAGTACACGAAGTAATGCATCCCAGCTGAAGATTCCACTGCTGTAACAGAGTACAGAATACTTTTCCTACTGACCTTAAAGGTTGCAGTGGTGGTGACCAAGGTGTGACCAAATACTTGACTTTTAACCCAATACAAATTTACAGCTGTGTTAAGTTCACCTGTACACAAAGAACACTTAACTGCTGTTGAAGCAACAGCTGAGGATTTAAGTCTTTTCACCTTGGGCTGCTCCCAGTCTAGCGGTTAAAAAAAAGAAATAATTCAAAAGGTATTCTGTCAATATGCTGATGCAGATGTGTGTTAAATTCTGGTAACACTGAAATAAAGTTATGTTCTAGAATTTATATATATATGCAGCACTCCATTATAATTTATTATCAAAATCCAGAATTTCATTTTATCTCAAATTGCTTGGAATTACATTAGGTTGCAGTTGTCATCCTAACAACCAATCTGCACATTTTTCCCCTTAACTGAAATACACACATGATGAAAAAGCATATTCCTAGAAACAGAAGAGTAACTGAAAAAATTCTCATGTTCACAATTGTTTTTCTAAGCCTTATTAGAGTCACATCCTTTTTTTTTGGCCCTAACTGATTCATCCATACTTCATTACACCTAGAAATGCTGTTGTGTCTGAAGAAGAAAATTAATTGCTCATGTGGAATTATACACATGTGGTGTTGAATGGCTATGTACAAAACCATGCACCTTAATATGCTCATGTTATAATACTCAGATTTAATGGAGGAAAGGCATTATTAGAACACACTTAGTGAATAAAATACATAAATTAAAACAGAAAATAACAATTAAATCAGTTCTTATATTAGAGTTTAGACTCCGTTACAGCTTCTGCTCAAATGGCATTATATATGCCTCCCCCCCAAAAGAATTCAAATAGAAATTGTAAGCAAAATAAATATCCATGTGCAATATGTAGAAGAGAGAATACTATTTCCTTTAGAGTAATAAAACCAGTGTACTTTAAAAATAGAAAGCTACTTTACACAAAATCAGGACTACTCTCTTTGGTCCATGTTGAATGTTCAGGACTGGTTAAATTATTGGTTTCTTTAAAAAACTGTCAACAGCAAACTTCAAATTGTATCGCTAGTCATGGTACACAGATTAGTTTCATAAACTCAGAATTACCCACAAAATGAAAGACAATAATTATTTGGAAGATTTTTTTCCTGCAATATAGCTGGGGTTTTTGAGTCAAAATAAATTTTTTTAATCTGAGGAATAAGACAGGCCAACCATAGCAGTGACAAATATTTCATAGCTGCCTCCTAAGATAAGAACCAGAAGAGCAACCACCTCAAGTGTATGTATACCAATGCACACAGTCTGGGGAACAAACAAGAGGAACTGGAGCTCTGCACCCAGTCAGAAAGTTACGATATCATAGGAATACCTGAAATATGGCGGGACAACTCACACAACTGGAGGATCATGATGGATAGCTATAGGCTGTTTCATAAAGACAGACAGGGAAGAAGAGGAGGAGAAGTTGTGCTCTATGTTAAGGAGAACCTTGAACGTACAGAAGTCAATTATGGCGATTGTGGAAGCCCTATTGAATGCCTCTGGATCGTCTCCGAGGGGGATCTTACAGTAGGCATCTGCTACTGACCTCCAAACCAAGACAATAAGGCCAGCAAAGAAATATTTGGGTCACTTAAGCAAGCTTTGGGTTGAAAGAACCTGGTTCATTATGGGTGACTTCAACTACCCTGACATTTGTTGGAAGAACAATACAGCAGCCCACATGCCATCCATCAAGTTCCTGGAATGCGTAGAGAACTGCTTCTTCATACAAATGTTAGATGTGCCAACCAGGAATGAGGCACTGCTGGACTTGCTGCTCACAAACCAAGAAAACTTGCTTTGTAATATCTCGGTTAGCGATAGCCTTGGCTGCAGTGATCACAATGTTGTGGAGTTTGGGATCCTGCTGAGCACGCTGAAGGTTAGTACTAAGATACAAGGTTTTAGATTTTAGAAGAGCTAACTTCACCTCACTCAGAGTTCAATTGGGAGGGATTCAGTAGGATGCTTCCATGGAGGATAAAGGAGCTAGCAAGTGCTGGGAGTTTTTCAAGAATGCTCTCCTAGAAGCACAAAAACAGTTCATTCTCTTTAAAGGCAAGGTAAGTAGGCGGAGCAAGAGACCCCTTGGCTTAACTGCGAGCTTCTGAGTATGCTCAAAATCAAAAGAGAAACGTACCAGAGATGGAAAAATGGATGAATACCTGTTGAGAACTACAAGGGTATTTCCAGGGTGTGCAGAGATGCAGTTAGAAAAGCAAAAGCTCAGCTCAAATTGAAATTGGCCAGAGATGTCAAAAACTAGAAGAAAGGAATTCTTCAGGTACATAAACAACAAGGAGAAACAGAAGGAAAATATTGGTCCACTGTTAAACAGGAGAGGTGAATTAGTCATCAACGATGCTGAAAAGGCAGAGGTTCTCAACACTTTCTTCATCTCTGTCTTTACCAGCACTGTTGGGCCCCAGACTTTGGGAACAAATATGTAGGTTGATGCAAACAGACCCACCGCCAATGAAGGAAGAGTTGATATGTCAACTATTACAGGACCCTGACACCTACAAATCGATGGGCCCTGACATTATCCATCCAAGGGTGTTAAAAGAAGCTGGCTGACATTGTTGTGAGGCCACTCTCCATAATCTTTGAGAAGTCGTGGAGATCAGGGGACATCCTGGAAGAAGGCTAACATCATCCCCATCTATAAGGAGGGCTTAAAGGATGATCCAGGAAATTATAGGCCCATCAGCCTTACTTCAGTCCCTGAGGAAGTTATGGAACGAATCCTCCTGGGGGCTATCACAAGTCAAAAGCAGCACATGATTGGAAAAAGCCAGCATGGATTCACCAAGGGTAAATCGTGCTTGACAAACCTGATTGCCTTCTACGACAAAGTAACCCACTCGGTTGATGTGGGGCAAGCAGTGGACATTGCGTACCTGGATTTTTCCAAGGCTTTTAATACAGTTTCCCACAGGCTCCTCCCAGAGAAACTGATGTGCTATGGTCTAGACAAGTGGTCTGTGCGGTGGGTGTGTAACTGGCTGACAGGTCAGACCTAGAGTGTGGTGGTAAATAGCTCCTTTTCAAACTGGCAACCTGTCATGAGTGGGTTTCCCTAGGGATCAATATTGGGCTCAATGCTGTTTAATATCTTCACAAGTGATCTGGATGATGGGATCAAGTGTACCCTGACGACATTTGCTGATGATACCAAAATGAGTGGGGAAGTAGACACTTGAGAAGGGAGAGCCACCCTGAAGGATAGGGTGGAAGAGGGGGATAACAAGAACCTTACGAAGTTCAACAAGGACAAGTGTAAGGTCTTGCACCTGGGAAAACATAATCCAGGAGTGAAGCACAGGCTGGGATCTACCCAGCTGGGGAGCTGCTCTGTGGAAAGGGACATGGGGGTTCTAGTGGATAACAAGCTCAATATGAGTAAACAGTGTGCTGTTGCAGCAAATAAAGCCAACAAGATGCTGGGTTGCATCAACAAGGGCATTACCAGAGATAAAGAAGTCATTATCCCACTCAACTCAGCGCTTGTCAGGCCACACCTAGAATACTGTGTTCAGTTTTGGTCCCTACTATGCAAAAAAGACGTGGACAGGCTGGAGACGGTCCAGAGAAGGGCCACAAAGATGATCAAAGGACTGGGAAGCCTGCCATACGAGGAAAGCCTGAGAGAATTGCATTCATTCAGCCTTGAGAAAAGAAGGCTTAGGGGAGACCTTATCACCATGTTCCAGTATTTAAAGGGTGGCTACACAGAAGATGAAGACTCCCTTTTTACAAAGGGAGTCACATGGAAAATATGAGGGGTAATGGGTACAAGTTACTCCTGGTAGATTCTGATTGGACACAAGAGGAAAATTTTTCACAATGAGAACAATCAGCCATTGGAATAACATCCCCAGGGAAGTGGTGGATTCCTCAACACTGGACACTTCAGATTCTGCTGGACAGAGCACTGGGCCATCTTGTCTAGACCGTGCTTTTGCCTAGAAAGGTTGGACCAGGTGATCCTTGAGGTCCCTTCCAACCTGCTATTCTATGATTCTATGATCATACTGATAAATTGGAAGTGTGGAATGGTTAAACAGCAGCTTCTAACAAAGCAGTAGAAGCCTCTTCACTAAATATTGTATTCAGTATTCCTCCCTCCTCCAAAGATTAAATTGTCTTGATGTGTTATTTGTTCTTTACTAGAAATTAATCATTAACAATGCAGAATGTGCCTAGTGATACCATGCAGAGACAGGCAGAGTTATTTGAAGACAGTGCTAAAAGATCCTGCGTGGACATCTGCACAGCATTGTATTGTCCAAAGGGAACCAGAGTACCTACAGTGCCATTCACACACAAGGTATCTTTGTAGCCTAATAACAAGAGGAAAAACAAAAGGTTATCTGAAGTAATTTTCTTTTTCTTGAAAAAGTTATTTCAATTGTTAGTATGTGTAAGGTACAGAATACACCCCAAAACCATCATTCGTATATGTATATACACACACAGACTGCACTGACTAGAGCACCTCTTGTTTAACAATGCTGTGTAAGGATGTGGAATGAAACTTCAAAGTTTCACAGACATAAGGCCACTTACTCACACTTCCTTTCACTGCTGGAGTTATTATGCAGTAAGTTCATGCTATGATCAAAGAATACTTCATAGACAAATTACTTGTCCTCATATTCTTCAGAAGAGCTAGTTAAAAACAATTTTCTATTTGTCTCTGTTAAGCTACTTAGGCATTGTATTATCTGCCTATTCATTGTTGCCAGGCAATAATGCCATATAAAGAAGAGACAACTAAGCACCTAACAATGTTTTAAAAGTGATTATAATGATCTATGCAATAAAAATTATTTGGAAGAAGGTAACAGCAACTGCAAAGGTGCCTCTTTGTCAAAGGAGGAAAGTTACAATTGCAACAATTTCATTGGCACTGCAATTAAAATGAAGAATGAAGTTCTTCAACAGAAGTCTTGGATATGCATTTCATAAGTTAGTAGTCTGTAATAGTTTAACTTAGTGAAAGACAGCAAGCCATTGGTCAGTGGCAGCATAATAGCCTCATACAATAGATAAGAATTGAGATGCTCAAGGAAATTTGGAAGAAGTTGCACAGTGAGGTAAAGTCATGAGACAAGCTAAATTACTGAACACAGTGCTTCATGAAATGGTTGGTTTTGACCCAGACAAGCATTTCCAGGTTGTCAAACAGAAATATTTTCATGTCTGTTGAGTAAGATATTATATCAAATAACCAAATACATTAGAAATAGCAACAATAGAACAGGAATGAAGATACAGTAATGTGTTTTTTAAAATTCTCTCCCCTAAAAATATACGTAACAAGGCACATTAGGAGAAATATCTTCAATTATTTTATTATTCAATTTGAATTAAATACCTGAAACCAGTTTTCTCATAATTTAAGACAATGGGGATAAGTTTAAATTTTTTTTACAGATGTAATAATTTCATTGTCTAAAGTGCAATGACTTATGCCAAAAAGTATCAGCAGAAAGTAAAAGCCACAAGACAAAAAACCCAAACCATGAAAAATAGATTTTTTTGAAGACATTCAAAATAACTAGAATATATGTATTCAGCCAGATTTTAAAGTAATTCAAAGCAGAAAATATAACACTGAAAAGGTTTATAAACCTATATTTTACCTTGTTCCTTGCAAAGCCAGTAACTTTGTACATTTTCCTAACAAGACTTAAATACTTTTAAAGAAAACAAACACTAGCATCCTCAGCACTTTAAAAAAAATATATGTGAAGTAAAATAAAGACAAGTTAATTCATTATAATATTTTGAAGCACTAAGCAACATGATTGGATCGTAAGTTATATTTTAACCATATTCTTTTAGCTGTGCAGTAGGTGCCAATGGTTTCAACAGTCCTTAAAGTCTTTCTGACATCTTAACAGCAAAACCTTGGAGCAATTTATTCTTTCTGTCAGCATTAAAAGCTGACCACTGAAAAGCATTCAGTTGAGGAAAGATGTAAAAGATTCCTTATTCCTCACACAGAACTTTGTGCCCTTTAAATTTCGCATTTCATAAATAATTAGTAATTAAACTTAAAGTTTCTATTCACTCCAAAACATTCACATTTAAGACATTTCACATGCACAACACTACTGTCCCTTTTAAACTAGAAAAGCACAAACTCTACTGAAAGCTAAGTATTTGAAAGTTCCAGGTATCTTAATCTTTCCAAAGACAGAAAGTGTTCAGAATCAAGGTAGTAAATACATTAGTGCTGCCCCACTTCCAAACTTCTGGAGTATAGTAACTATTTTACTAAATTTAACGTTTTTGTTCAGTAGAAAACCAGTGTATCATATTTTTATCCCTTTCCAGTTCCCTCGTAGGTGTATTCTCTCGAAGTCAGTTATGTTTGTGTGTTCTTTAAAGACTACATGTAGGGTTAAGAGTTCTATCAGTGCTTAAACAAATATAAGGAGCTTATTTGCAACAAGTAGCCTTCCTGAGGTTTTCAGAAGGGCTGGTAACCAAGTGTATGCTTAAGACAAAATAATTTAAAGGAAAGCATCAATTTAAGATTTGTTTGTGCATATACAACAGATTGTACTTAGTAACCCTCATAGTCTCCTTAAACTACTGATTTCTGACAAGCTAAAACCATGAAGAAATGATGTGCTGAGCTTCAGAAAACTGCTGTGAGCCATTCTACACATCGTGCTAATTACATCAGGGTTGCTAAAGCTGTGGTTCTTAAACCCCATCAAAATTCATCTACACTTTGAAACAGACCTAACAGTTGTTGTGAATGCTGAATATTCTTATTCAGAGATATAGCAGAGAGATTCTGCTAATACAGAAGTCAGTTATCTTGCTGTTTTACCTGAATTCAAGTAGAGTGTATGTTCACAACATTCTTCTGCCATTACAATTTCAAAGCTTACCCAGCCAACAGCTGAGAAATAAACTCCAAGTTTGGCATGTACAGCAATTTTCAGGAGCGTCCCTTTATTTTATTACAACACTGTTAAGAATGGTGATCCCATCACCAAGCATTAACCTGACTGGCAGCTGTTCAAGGTGCTTTATCTCAACTTCGCACACAGGGATTGCACCTTGCCTATGACTGAGGCACGTAAGGCGCAGTGCGAAAGTATAACAGTTCAGACACTAGAGGACAGTCTGTTCATTCGGCTGGATCTCTAGGTTTGTAGTGCACGTTCCACATAGCTTCCTTTCTCTTGAGCTAGAAGTCAAGTCTGTAAGCTGATGAATCCACTTTCAGGAAGCTTCTCTTCAGATTAAAGATTTCTTTAAACTAGTTGATGTTTTTCCCTTCTACATAAGTCTCAAAGCGTTGCAAGAATTCTTGAAAATGAGATAATTAACGTCAGTACTGTCTGTCCAACACCAAAGACAAGGGCTTCTAAGGGAGCCATATTCTTTCCTGCTACTCTGTAAATTCCAGCTACTGCAGCACCTAAGAATCACAAGAAAAAAAACCCGATCAAATCACAGAAAAAGTCAAGGCTGAAATATAAGACAAATTATTTACTGTGTCTATGCATCAGCTATTTATACATATACTGTGTACATACAAACACTGTATTACTTCATGCTATTATAGAATTATTAGCCTTGCTTGTATTTTTCTAGTTATGTAAGTCCTTCAGGAATGATCTTCCCAACAGAACCAGATTAACTTTTCCAACATCAGTTTGATGTAAGAAAATTGAATCTTGGCGTTTCCCTGTAGAAAAATCTTTTTCAACGTTTTTGCCTTCTGCTAATTTGAAAAGTAGAAAAAAAAATCCTCTAAAAATTGACCGAGTCCAAAGTGTGGTTTAATAGTGCTTGTACAGGCAGGGAGAAGACAACAACAGTAAAACTGCTAGTGTCTACAAAATAACTGTAAACACTTACACATCTATCAGCTTCATTCAATATTTCAGTTGAATAACCTGGTCATATTGTGTCAGTTTAGTTTTGACTTAAACTACTAAATTGTTAACAATTGTTTAGCAAACCAAGCAAAACATGAAAAAGATCAAAGTACTGCATTGTTATCCATGAATGTGTGTGAGAGGAAATTTCTAACCACTATGATTAGATTTTGAGCTATAACACATTAAAAATTGAGACCATTCTGGGTAAACCAGAAACAAAATACTGCACTGTAAACAAAGCCAGGTTCTACTAACTCCCTTCTACCGCCTTTCAGATACTGAATTCATCACATCCTTTTGAAGAACAAGTCACAGAGCAAATGTATAGCTGTGATGTCTTAGAGCAAATGCCTGAGAACAAGGTAAGTCTTTATATCAATCAGTCAAAATGAACAACGTTTTCTGCTTAAACAACTTCTGAGCCTTTTAAGGATACTCAAATATTCATTCAAAACAGAAATACAGGCTTGTATATAGCTGTGTTCATAGATAAAAAATTTACTCAATCCAAACCTCAAAAGTTCACCTAGAATGAAGCTTTTATTTAATACTTTCTGAACTATCTTCTAGACAGTGCTTGCTTTCCTTGCCTAAAGAATAAACATTAAGTTTATTGTTCTTTTTTTCCAAAATGAATGAATTTTTCCTGAAGACCAAACCCCAAAATTTAACTATAGACCTATATGCTATCTAGTCATAATTAAATGCTTTCAGAGATCAGAGAGGCATTTTTAGGCTCAAAGAAAACTGAAAAGCCACCACAATTTTTTTACATAATAGGCAAGAGCTTAAAAAATCTGGAATTTTCTTTGTTTTGCACAATCACTAACACGAATAATCTGCTGAAGTGATCAAAAACCCATTAGTGACATGGAAATACATTAAGTCCCAACAGACTTTCTGGAAGTACGATCTGTATCTGAATCATCCGACACCTTGAAGTAGTAACACCTCATTTTTAAAAAAATTTAGGAAGAGTAGAATTCACTAATAATTGTGGCCGTAACAGTATTTACAAACACTATTAATCAGACTGTTAGGTAAGTTTTAGAGGCTTTTTAAATTGTTGTTCTTTAAAAAAAAAAAAACCCAAACATTCTGTAAAGTATATTTTGTCAGAAATATCTCACCAGAAGGCTAGCCTTATGGTATTTTACTTAACTACCTTGCACAAGCTTTTCCATTTGTTCCTTGACTATCTGCTGTCAAAAACTAAAAGAGATCCTTTAGACTGAGCCCAGTACTGACACTAAAATTATTCTGGTGATTGAACTCTCAAAATGAATTCAAGTCAGCCAAATTGGGATACCAGAATCTGATGCTATTAGTTAATTTTTGGCTTCTTGAGAAAACACTGACATATTCTGGAAAACATCAATAATAAAATCATTAAGATTTGGTAGTTTGATAATTATGTATTCATACTCATCAAATAACAGTGTGCAATACAATCTGTAATGCATAACCCAGCACAATTAGTACAGAGCCAAAGTATACCACAATAGGCTGCCAATGAGAGAAATGAGAACATGTCACCAAAAAGGAGTCTACTTGAGGAGAGGAGGAAGAACAGACCCTTCTACATGAAATACAACTAAAATCCTTGCCTTAAACTGCCTGACACTTATCTGTTCTTGGTTGGTTTGGGTTTTTTGGGTGTTTTTTTTTGTTACTTTTTTTGGTTTGGTTTTTTTTTGGACAGTATCCACTGCCATTTACTAAATTTTTTATAGCATTTTTTATAACCGTTAAGTTCCATGATTTTTCAAATCCTAGAAACTGAGGAGTTTCCTGCTTTTCTATATGCTGGTAAAAAGATCCCAGAAGGCCAGAACATTTGGAAGATCTACCTGAGCAAAATTAAACTTGCATTATTTAATAATCTATACTGCATTCACTCACCTACACAAACGATTCATAGGACTGGAAATACAAAATGGAAATTGAAGTCAGTTTGCTATTTCAGTTTCTTAAGCACTGGACCAGGCATATCCAAACAACTAAATATTTCAACTTGCATCCCAGTTTGCAGCACAATACCTACTAAAAATCCTCTCTTTAATATTTTATCACCATAATTTGTCTTCAGAAGCTCCCCACAGAATTTCTTTCAGTATGAAACAACCCAATGCTGTCCAGAAACAAAAATACCTGAAAGTAAAAGTATTTGGCTAACCAAGGTACAATGCTCTGTGCAAAACCTTTGGGAACAGCATACCAAGTCTACAGTCTAAGCTTGCAGAAATTCTCAGGTAAATTTACACACAAACAGGACTGCTTACTTGTTAAATGTTTTGACCTGCAAAATGGGATGCCAAAAATACAACTGTGTTGCTCCTCTTTTTATGCATAGATAAAAAACACAGAGTACTTTCATTTCAGAAACACTGAACCTGAACCTTCCCCACCACAGAATAGCGTAAAAGTGTCTGCTCTGATATTCCAGCATCACATTTCCTATCTTCAGTTCTTCAGAAATACTCACGCACGATTGACCTTGTAACGGGGCCACTGCCATTTTAATCATAAGACAAAAATCAGCATAACGGGTAATGTAAGGCACTCAATTGTTTCCACCTCACCTTAGCAAAAAAAAAGTAGAGTTATACTGAACTATACTGTGTTAAATGATGGAACTTCTAGGCTGAGAAATACATAGCAATTAAAACAACCTTTTGAGGAAAGTCTTAACGAAATTTTTAATGAAATTTGCATTTATACTTAACTTTGAAAACCAACAGGCAAGAAGGACTTTCAGTAACAATAAGAAATAAGCTGTCACAAATCATCCATGAATGTGTCCAAAGCTGGAGTGATACCACTATTCTGATAATCTGAGCAGCACATAATAAAATGGGAATGAAAGACAGAAAGGCTTGCCTACAGACTATATGATGATTGCTAGATTTACAGTTCCCTACCCTCAAAGTTAGACCATCTTGTCAGCAACACCAAAGATCTTTGGGCAGAAACTACTGCTCAGGTTAACATAGGCCCCATTCAATCCACTGATTTTAACATTGAGAACCCCTTACCAGCGTTGTTTCACACAACAAAGCGCAAGCTTCTTTCCTGTAAAAATAACATTCACTATTTCTTCCCCCTCCAGCCCCCTAATAGAAAACTCACCATGCTCCTATTTGCTTGGGAAAGCTATCGAGGTCTATTTATAAGTTAGATAGATGCAGCCGGATATGATAAAGCCAAAGACTGAACAAAGTGTTTTGCTCATCTTATGGCACATGTTTCAGTATTGACACAGATAACGGAATTTCTTAGGAAAGATGGAAAAACAGTATCTGATACCAATACCTCTAGATGAAAACAGCTAAGCAGCATTTCCTCAAAACGTTCTTGGCAACATCACTTGTGTGCCATATTTGGTCAGGTGTAACACTTCTGCACTTTACTACATAAAATACTCCTGCTTTCCACAATGGTTTAATGACGAGTATAGGTTTTTACTATAGCTCTGTGAATGTTTCAGCATGCTGCTTCAACAGAAAAATGGTTAGCATCTTACCTGTGGATACAATGTCAAGAAAAATAAAATGTCTCAAACGTATCTTGAGTGGTAGGCATTAGACTAACACCATAAGAAACTCGAACAGATGCCCTTGCCAAAAAGCATTTTACTTAGATCAGCACAGCCTAATTTTTCTTTTTTTGGGTTGGGGGGGGGGGGGGGGGGGGGGGGGGGTGTGGGGGGGGGGGGGGGGGGGGGGGGGGGGGGAGGTGGTGGGAAGTCTAACAGCCTTCCTCCCTACCCCAAATAAAGTAATATTATGGACAAGCCAAGACTGGAAAGTTTTCAAATCCATGAGCCAACTAACTTCTCCAAACAAACAAATTTTCTTAGCTGTAAATCACTACCTACATTGCACCTTTATTTCTTTTAAAAGAGCAACATCCTGCCCTGGTGCAATTTAAAAACCTCCAGCAGGCCCAAGGAAAGGAGCAGGAATTCAGCCTTGCAACCAGTGGAATCAGGACCTCATTTCCAAAAGAAACTCATGGCTTTAAGGGTACTAAGAGGTGATCTTGATCAGAAACCTTTGACAAAAAATCTGCAACAAGTATGGTAGGGCAGGACTGCTCTTCCTGATCCCCAAAAGATATTACCTGCTGAGCACACACCTTTTGAATAGCTTGGTACCCAACGTTTCCAAAATGAGAGCGCAGGATGATTTCTGCACTCCTCTGACAATTTATAGTAATTTTATCTTTACACAATAGAAGAGCAACTCAGCTGTCATAATCATTTGGATAGCTATATAACTAAGGCAAAATCCTTAATAAGCAATTAACAAATCACTAAGAAAATTTTTTAATTTCTTTTTAGAAGTTAGATATAAAATAAGAAAAAAAAACAAAACAAAAGACAGACTTACTGGTTATCATTGCTCCAGTTATAGAGCCCAGAAATCCAATGCTGACCACAATGACAGAGATCAGCCTCCCCTGCCTATGCCTCTGCAGCATCACAAACATTAATACTCCCACAGCACCATGGACAAAGAGAGAGGAGAAGAGGGCCCAGAGGAAAACCCAGTACCACATCTCTGAAAGAAAGCAGTCAAATAAACGGTTAATATTTCTGAGACAAGAACTTTTTAAGTAAGAAACTTTAAAAAATTGCATACAATCAACAGTTAGATAAAAGCAATACTGATTTCCATCTTAAAAGGAACTAATGTGACAACATCAGCATATGCTCAAGACACTTTCCCCCTTTTAGTAGTCTATCGTAAAGGAATAACTCTATTATGATAAAAAAATTATAAAAAGAATTCTGGCACAATTCTTAATTCAGATGTATTATTACAAGAAACCCATCATTATTTTAATGGTTTCTTTAAACAACGTTAATTGCAATTTCTTACTAGGTATTGCAACTACTCCTGCAGAATGAAATATTCTCTGAAACAAAGACTGAACCAGAAAAAAGTAAAGAATTGTTTTGGTTGTGTGGGGTTTTTTTTTTGGTGTGTGTGGATTTGGGGGAGGGATGGTGTTTGGTTTTTTTTAACGAGAAGATTAAAGACTTCAGTTTATCTATCCAGGAGCTTCATAGAGTGTTCCATCAAATTAGCTTCAAAGGCACAAATAAAAACACTACAATTTTAACATAAAATTTAAACACATCTAACTCCTTGCTTTTAATTGCTTAGCACAGAACTTCAAAGACAGGTAGTCACTATTATTTAAATTACTAAGCAAGGACAAGAAATCATGAGAATGCATGGAGTACAAACATTTGTCTGAAGAATGGCAGACATGATCATTACCTTCAAAGAAAAGAGCAGGAACCATCAATGAAGCTACATAAGAATTAAAGAACGTTTCTCACTTGGGGGTAATTTTCTAAAAATATTTACTATAACTCAAAAGGGTGGGGAAATGCAAAAAAAAAAAAGGAAAAAAAATTTAGAGTCAACTACAGTACGTATACATCATCACAGAATTCAGCAAATTGGGGCACATTTTCCTGATTGACATAATCCCATGAAACTGTCATTAACTCAGAGTTTTTGCTGCAGTTCCCCCTCAAAAAAATAATACAGCTTCCTTACAACGGCAGGATACTTATTGTTTCTGAGGTGAGCCTGTAGTATTGCAGCTTGACACACATCAGTCATTTGAGCAGAAATATGGTCCAATTAGCTAACTTAATAAATACTCAGCAGCTCAAACAAAACATACTGTGAAAGGATGCTGAGAAAGAATGGTTGCTAGACAATAACCACAGTCCTTTGAGTCCAGTGTCAATATTGTATGTATATCCATAGCACAAATACAGAGTTTAAGCTTTTTCATTTAGCAGTACTTTGACAGGAGACTCAACCCTTCCCCTTTCACACAGGCATAAAAGGCAAAACTATGTCACAGGACCTACAACTCCTCTAAGTTATGGTAACCAAATGGCTTTCTTAGGAGAGCAGCAAGGAAGGTGGGTGGTAAATCTACATTCCATTAATACTTCAGCTATAGTTCAAGATGAAACTTTTCTTTCTGAGTGCTTGAATATATGCACACGTATATTGGGGGTGGCTCCAATCAGCTCTCCTCAGATCTTCCATTCCTTCACCCCTGGCCCCAAGTTGGGTGTCAAAAATCTCTGCAAAAAGATAATGACTACAGTACTGTTCCACTAAATGTCTCGTCATTCTCAGAAGCTACTGTGACAGAACAGTGGTAAGAGTGCCAAGTAGTCCCCCTACAAATACCCGACAAATCCCATCATTAACATTAAGATCAACTGATTGCTGATCTAATCTGCCATGGTCATGGATAGTTTGGAAGGGGAACCTGTCCTGCAGTCCTAACAGGCCTTGTCCGTTACTAGCACAGCTTGGGTGTTCCCATTGTTTTTTCATAGTGGACGCAAATAAGCAAGGAGATTAGCCAAAGGACCTATCAATATAGAACCCGGCAGCCCTGCTAGACCTACCATGTGACCATAGGGAAATAAGCCTTTGGAGATGGGGAAAAAAAGTTTACTTTCCTGCAAATATAAATCACACACAACTTCGGGCAGGAAAACCCTGTCAGGAAGGAACACTTCAATTCTTCCACTGTACATCAGAAGAGCTACCAGGGAAGACCCTTTCATTGAAAGATGTCCCAAAACCAGATTCCTAACAGCTCAAAACACTATTCTATCAAAATGATAACAACTAAGCTCCTGTCTCATGGGGGATCATTTCCTTGAGCACCAAGTAGACTGTTAGCAGATACTTAATAAATTTTAGAGGTATGGATTGAGCAGACTGTAGTTCAGCAATAGACTGAACAGGTCCTCAACTCCCAAGTGCTTTGGCAACACTAGCAGTGAAAAAATGCAAGGTCTATGTTCCACTTCACTATATGAATAACCATGAAGAACATAAGTTAGAGAAAAGAACTCTAATAAGGGAATTAAGAATGTATCTAGTAGGCAAAAGCAAGCATTTCCTTGCTTGCAGATGTTGATCTCTGAAGACCTTCAATACTAGAAGATATTATGTGCCATTTTAGTTCTCCACAGTAACGTGGTTGAGTCCATCTCCCAGATTATTCAGGGAAGCACAAACCTAAACTGCTGGCAGGTGAATGTGCTGCTGAATGCACCATTTCAAAAGATAACTTGCTCTTACACAGAAGATGACGTTTTGCCTTGTTTGCCAGTAAATACTGTAGTGAAGATGCTACTTGTTTTCTGGACACAGCACCCTTTCCTGCAATTAAGTCTGTCACACAATTTACATACCACTCAGATTATAATGATATGCAAAATACTCAGTAAAAGAGAGGCCTGGGTCATCAGGACAGAGTGCTGATAATGTTATTGACCCAAACTTTCATTTCTCTTGACTAAGATGGATGCAAGAGATGAAACATCAATTACCAAGAAAAAGTGAGGGTCTCCTGCATTATTACTAGAGTAAAGATAACCTGATACCCCAGTGACAGACTCTGAGATTACATATTTCAGATCTGCAGTTGAAGAAAATTCTTGATTCTTACATGAGGTTACAGGACAACTGCAGGCTTCTAAGATTGCCAAACACTCCATAACTATGCCAATGGTGTATTGATTAGTATTATCCCACCAGTTCTTCCACAGTCTGAAAAACAAACTTCTGGAAGGTGTGCTGTTGTGGATACTGAATTCAGGCAGATATCAACAGATTTCATAAAACTGCATCAGAATGAGACAAACTTGTCCCTGTTTAACATGAAACCCAAGAACAGAAGACTCAGTGATTTCAGACGAGAGGTGACCTGTGATTATGGCAGCCAGTTATTCTGAAGTGAATGGCCCATACATAGATATGCTATGGGGAAGAGAAGCAAAGCTCTTGATATTGTCTCTCTGCAAACGTATCTGATGGATAGTCCCAGGACACTGAAAGCTGCACTTTCAGTCATTCTCTGCTAAAATGCCATGGCAGACGAAAAGCTTGAAACTGGACCAAGAAAGTCTGTTGGAATCTGACTCTGTTAGACACCATAATTCCCTGTAATTTCCACAGAGTTTACTAGGCACTGCATCACCTTTTAGGAAATCGGTGTTTGTGGTCATTGTCAACCCTCATCAGGTAGAAAAGGCAATTGATTTCCAGTCTTCCTAAGACTTATTAGGATGACTGTATTTTTAGAAGGAAAGGAAAGATTGCAGGAAGGCTAACTACTCCCCTGAAATTAAGAAACCAAAAATATTTACAAACCCTTACACAACAGAATAGCTGCATAGTAAGCATGTATCTTAGGTCTTGTTTACATTCCAAATTAGGCTCAAGGAAAAAATCAGCACCACCCCTCACTTTGTATTTAGGGCAGGAGATATGAGAATAGAACCAGCCCCAAATGTCCTGTTAGATAAAGTAATATAAACTCGAGTTCTTTGGTACACACTTTCTTCTCCTACTCCTTAAAAGGAACACACATATTGAATGCAATCAAAAGGAAATTAGAGAACATGCAGAAACATTCCTTCTTCCACACAAATGCAGCTGTAGCGTTTAAAGAAACCAGTTATAAACCATCACTTCACAGAGGCTTAGGTTTCCAAGTCAATCACATTGTAAAGTCAGTGATGCAAGAAATACAGGTAGTGTTACACATACCCGCAATAAGCCAGTACCTTCTTATTATAAATTATCCATAATAGCTTATAATTTTGCCAAACTGATTGTAGATGCTAAAACTTGTAGGTGTTCGCTTCAGAAGAGTTGGAGTGGAACAGGGTGGAAGGAGGGAACACCTTCATGTCCAGCTGAAGATAAGAGGGAGGAAGGACCACAACTTTGTTTATTTGGGAAGGAGACAGAAGGAAGAAGTGACAAGTGTGAACAGAAGGGTGAGGGACATAGGCCTGTGATATTCCTTTTTGCAGAAGGCAGGCAGCAGGGTGAGGGACACAGCAAACAGAGGAGTTAACTGTTTATCCTATAAGTAGGCAAATTACTTATAGATCATCTTCTGTTTGGAGTTGGTTTTTATTTGGACAACTCCATCAAGTACATATGCTCTAGGTTATCCACTCTCCACCAACTTACATACCTAAATTTGTTAAATGAAAGTAGCTGAAAAGCTTTTCTTTTCCAAGTTACTAGACAAGCTATGAGCAGAGAGACTAGAAGGGGTTTTTTTGTCCTTCCCCTCCCATCACACACATTCTTGTTAAAGATTCTCACCTGCTGCAACAAGAACTGGATTTTAAAAGGGAAGGAAAAGTCTCTCAGAACAGGAAAAAGTACAACTCCACCACTTTGTCTTATGCTTGGAACTATTTAGCATCTCCCCTTAGTACCAAGATACCTCTAATTTCCTACAGATTAATTATTGAGTTTTTTCTTTTTTTTTTTTGAATGGTTGTTATTTGCAATGAATAGACAATAATTTATATTGTTGCATCCTGATACGAAATAAAGAAAAAAGAATAATCACAATACTCTAATATTCTGGGATGACAGCTTACCTAATCATCATATGACAGTAGCATTTCAACATCTGATACTAAAGAAACTGAGAACTTGATCACACAAAGCTTTTTAATCATCGATTTAGATCATACCTTTCTCTTGCAAAGTTGGCTTTTCTAGTGAGGGACTCAACACAACACAGCAACATATCTTCCAGAAAACTTACACAACATACAAGATCAGAGCCATTTACAATCACAGTTTGTGAATCTTTTATCAGTCATCTTTGTCACGGTAAAGTAGCTGTTAAACAACCTGAAAGATTTGTAATTCAGAGAATAGTATCAATTTCACATAAGCGTTCCCTGTCCCTTAGCTACAGACTACACATTTAGTAAGAGACTACATATTTATTAGCAATTCTTCTGAACCCAAGAATTTTCTTTATCTTCCTGAATAGGTATCATCCACTTTGTTAAACCACCACCTCACTTCATTAAAACATTACCTCAGTCCTAGAAGCTGAAACAGGACAAATTGCTTTTGAGCACCTTCCCTAGGAAAGGCAGGAAGAGTCACCCCTTCTTATCCTCTTTTATTTATTCTTTTTATGCCTGGTAGATCAATACACATTTATTTACTTCTGCTCATTAACTGGGCCAGTGATGAAGACAACAGAGTAAGCTGTTTAACATAGACAGACACGGCACAGAGGACAGCCAATCTTTTAAGCAAACTAGAGGAGCCTTCAAGCTCCAGAAACCTAGAGGACAATATAGTCATTCTTATTCTGACAGGTTGAGGGCAGACAACTTTATGGACAGGTATTTCAGAGTGGAAGAGTTCAAGGTTCTGTAAAATTCAGTACCATCTAACTCCAGAATCATGATGAGAGGTGACTCTCAGAAAAAAAGTGTGCTAGCATAACACTGAAGGAAGCAAAGAATGTGTTGGGAATAACACTGAGACATGCCACTAGAAAACAGAGAAAGATAATATAGACCTCTGCACACAAATGGCCAAGACTCTGCTTGTTCAAAAATAACTGAGTAGTTGAAAGATTTACAATACCTATAAGGAGGAGGAAGGGAGATAGAAGTGTCTTAAGAACATGCTGGTACAACTATTCATGCCCTATATACTGATTGATACTTTAAGAGGTATAAACTTACCTACATGATCATCATTGCTACCTTGACAAAAAAAAGCACACTGTCAAAAAAATTTCAGTCTTTGTGTAGCTATATTAATTAGCTTGCTCTTTTGATGATACGAGCTGCACACATGGAGTACTTTGCTGGTATGGTAATAATGATTTAGCTTTATCTGGCAGAGCGCTCCAAATACTAACCTAGCCTCCATTTACTTAGTCGTGCCCTCACAGAGCTACCCTAAAGAAGCATGAATAGAATAAATCTTTTAAAAACCTTCCCAGCTTCCTTTGCTTGACCCTAAGGAAGTTTCAGAGCTTGCTTTCAGTGTATCCAAATAACTTTAAGTGTCCAAAACACAACTTATTTGTATCAAAACTCCGCAGTTCCCAAAGAAATACAGGGAACTAGGAAAGACCCAGTACTAGCTTACAAGCACAGGGACATTCAATCTATTGCATAGATGCCACAGCTTTTGTAATAAGGACAACCGAGATCAAGTTTTCAGGTTTATTTAAAATTCTTAGCACTTAACCACTATCTTAAATTTTCTTTTCAGTTTATGTTCCTTTCCACCGATTTGACTTGTGTGGGGATTTTTTTTTCTACCAGAAAAGCTGCAAGGCTCAAATAACTTGTAATTCATGCCCTGTCACTCCAGTTTTACTTTTGTTAATTTAGGTATTTACACGTATCAGATACATATCATACATATATTATGCTTATGTACTATATCCACACATTATACATGTATCAGTGTAGACATACACAACCTTAAACATTAGAAAGAGTTTTTAAAGCATGCTACAGTTTAGAATAACATTCATATCACTTCCATCCTATCAAAACTTGAAGTTGCACTCCATCAACAGCTTCATCTTGTGCAAATAAAAAATGCAAAGTCAACATACAAAGTATATAAATGCAAACATTTTCAAATATTATCTATATCTATATATATATATATATATGAACATGCTGTCCTACTGCCACTCAGCTTCTGAAACATGGAGTATCTCCTTAGTCCTTCATCTTCAGCATTTTTCTTTTCTTCTAGTCCTTAGCTTGTTTTGCCAGATGAATAATGATTGCCTATAACGTTTCATAAATCAAGACTGATTACTCCAAAAGAAAGTGTCTCTCATGAGATTCTAATCTATGTACCCAGCTTACCACTATCAGCTACAGAGTTAAGTGAAGCAATAAGTATCTGTCCTGGGAATACAAAGATACAAATTTAAGTCAACAATGTAGCACATGTTGAAATTCAAATTAAGAAACTGTATAAAGTCATGTTTCTGATTTATAAACCCAAAGCACTCAGGTGAAGAAATGACAATATCTATACCTGCAAATGTAACTCAGCTCTTTATATGTCACAGTATTTTCTTCATCACTGGGTCCTTTCCTTAATTATTGTACTAACTGGTACTTTCAAAGTTAACAGAACATACAGTCGAATTGCTGTTTAGAGATGCTAATATTTTTCCTGCATTAAGTGGAAGACAACCACCTGCTGCAGAGCATTTAAATCGTAAATTACAGACTAGTCCTTTCAAGTTACAGGATAGGGGACAAATACATAATCCAGACAATTGGGGACAAATGAGTACAGAATGGAGCTTAGGAAAAAAAAATGTAACAGACAAGGAGCATCTTCTATGTGACACCCATAATGTCTTATAAATGTTCACTTTCAACAAATTCAGGAGTTATTACTCTCCAGCACTTTATAATTATAGACTTTCATTTCAAAGTGTATAAAAACAGTTGGTGGAGCCTTGAGCTCGTGGCCTTAGGACACTGGGACATGGGGAGAAGGAGGAAGATGACTCTGACTTTAGAAGTCATACAGTACAACACAAGCTTTTTTTTTTCCCCTGTAAACTCCTCTGCACACAGTGGCACAGAGAAAACAACATTATCCTCCCACTTTTTCCGTGGCTAACGTAAAACCCGCTCAGAGCAGAAGCCTACACCTTTGGAACATGCAATAACTAGACATCAACAAAACATCTACATTGGTTACAGGAAGAGTAGAAATATCGCTAAGTTCTTTATTGTGGAAATAGCCTTTACACAAATAATTTATTTCAATGGGCACTCAGTTCAGATTCAGCTATTATCTGACTTGTTCTAGTAAACCCTGATCTACCACTAACTCTAAAACACAACCTGTTCATATAAAGGGGCTGTTCTCAGGATTTGCTGAAGGAGGTAAGACAGGGTGAGGTAAAAGCCACCTCTCCCATGGTTAATAGAGCCTTACCTCCACCTCCCAAGTGAAGGCAGGAAGATATGAAGCAAAGTATATCATGCTGGCGTGCCTAGGTTCAGCTACGAAGAACAGTGCTTGCAGCTTTAGCTGCCGCAGGGTGTGATGTGTATGGGGCAGGAATGAAATTGTCTGTGGTCTCCTAGGTATTTTGGGCCATGCATGAAAGACAGGATTTCTTTTTTTATGCTGAACCTGCATCAGACATATGGTACAAAAATAATGGTTCAGCTTCTCGTTAAGGGGGAAAAAAACACCAAAATTAAACCATTAAGGTTTGAAGCATTCCTGGTCTAGGCTGGAGTTCATTCCAGGTCCTTGAAAGTTTTGGAAAACTAATATATTTTTAAGAAGAATGCTGAAAAAAGTTTACAACATTGCGCAAACATAAGCAACATTATCTAAAGAAGATAAATTTTACTTGTGCAACTTAAAAGCCAAGTCCAGATCACAACTTAAGTCCAAAAGTAAACCCAAAGCAGTCTTAAGGAGCATTCATGGAACACTCTATATTTATGAATTTCTTTTCCCAGTACTCTGAAGTTGTTTCTCCTTATACTTTATAGAGACACAAAAGGGAATGAATTAAGCAGTCAAACAAGACAAACTCATTCACCCACATGTTTTCTTAGCATGGAAAAAACAGAATTTCTGGTTTTGAACAAATTTTACTTTGGTAATTATTTTAGGAAGGATTTATGTAAGTTTAATAACAGCTATTTGTTAATATCAATTATTATACTAAAAACAATCTCCTAAAATATAATCAGTAACAGGGTATCTAATAGAGAAGACTTTAAATCCAGTGAAAGTTATTAACTGTCACCATTCCATAAGAACATTCAGCACAACAAGTTATGGCCATAAGGACAACCTGCATTTAAGCACCAGTTCAGCAACTGTAATGCAACTACAGCCAATGCTGACATATTCTCCAACAGAACTACAACGGATAAATAATTAGTATTAATATTCTTTAAACAGAAAAACCATTCCACGTTAAAAATACATTGTGCAACCCCTCACTATATTGCAAAAGCACCAAGAAACAAATTGTTTTTCTTACTCAACACTCAGCACTGTATTTCATAGAAACGCCTATGTTGCATAATGATCTAACAAGAAAATCTTTATAGAGGATGTCTGGCACAAAGAAAAGTTAAATCCCTTGTGAACTTTTTCCTTTAAAGAGTACAACACGCATTTTTATACTAAGTATACAAGAATAACTACTCGGAAAATTAGTTGTATTAGACATACTAATACCTGGAAAATTTAATCATCAGACACACAAAGTTCATAGATCAATTAAAAAAAAAAAATCTGTATAACCTTTTTATTACATTAAAAACTATCCTGAAGTTAAAAGAAAGATAATAAAGCCTAAGATGATCACTTTCTGTTTGCTACAGCTTCAACTTCAGTTACACCTCTATTTTCACCATACTACTTCTACCTTGAATAGATTTGGAAAAAAAAAAAAAATCTATCAATCATAACTATAGAGTGAGGAAAAAAGATGGCATAATACTCTTTCATAAATATTAGAATATTTTCATAAATATTTACTCAACATTTTCCACTATTCTATCACTACCTAATATATCCCTATACTAAGTAGAAAGAATTTACTCAGTTACATCTCTGCTATTGACACCAAACCCCTGCTTATTCAGAGCTGGAAGCTTACGCATTTCTTCACACCTGGACAGAATAGGAAATCAGAAGATACACCTCTCGACTCTATGCCTTGGGTCTCACAGTAGTCCACAGTCATTTTTTCAGCACAAGATGGAGCAGAAAAAAGCCAGTTCTTGCCAAAGCTAGCTAAAGGTCCCCTCTCCTAACAGAGGATGAAGACCTGACTCTACTTCGGTTCACAAAATTTTTTCAGAGCAGCTCAGTCTTTAAGAACCCCTGATGCTTAAGTTTATGTCTATTTGCCAGGAAACATCTGCCACCTCATCAACGCCCACAGCTCTCATTGTCCAGGGGTATACTCAGGGTGGGGAGAAAGTCCCTGATTCTCACATTCATTTCTCTGTGTTTTTATTCAGTTTTTATAGCTCTCTGTCAAATGCCAACGAGCATATATCCACAAAAACAAAACAAAGCCAAACCACTCCCCCAAACATACTCCAGCCTTCCATACTTATTTGTACATTCACACGCGCTTTCTACAACCCTTTACTCACGCACGGGTACCCATCAATTCGCTCGTATACACATACCCTATAACATTAGCCTTTTCTTATACACATGCACGCACAAGTGAGGGAGCACGTTCACACCCTCAGCTCCTTTACCAGCTGCCGGGCACACACACCAGTCCTCCCAACACGTAACACACAGGCACCCCTCACTTCCCCGGCCAGACCATCCCGCACCCAGGCCCTCCCGGCACACGCACACACTATATACATCCTCACAGGACAAGCGCGTAGGCACAGGCACACGCGTGCCCGCAGCTCCGGGCACACGAACGCCAGCCCTCCCTCCGTGCAGCGCACAGTGAGACCACCCCCGGCCCCACACCCCGCTCCCACGCCCACGCCCACGCCCTCCATTGTGTACCGCGGGGCTCCCTCGCCCCGCACGGAGCGGCCTCCCCCCGGTCCCGCCCCGCCACCGCTCCTCGCCCACCGCCACACCGGAGCGCACACGCACACCCCCACGCAACCTCCCTCCGCCCCGCCGCCCCCACGCGTGTGCCAGAGCCAGCCCGCCCTCCTCCCCGCACACCCACGCCCCGCCGCCGCCCGGTTACCGGTGAGGTTGCGAAGGACGGTGCCGTGAGCCCACAGGCTCAGCACCTGCTGCACCGACAGGTTGATCATGGAGTTGTCTCCCGCTTCCACCTTCATCGCGGTGGGTGGTCCCGCGGCCTCTCCTCAGCCGGGGGTCACGGGCGGCAGCGGCGGCCTGGCGACTGTGAGGCCGGACGCCTCTCGCCGCCGGACCGCAGGGCGGGAAGGCTGCGGCGAGGAGCGAGAGGGCGGGGAGGCGGCGAAGGGGTCTCCGCGCCGCGGGGGAGACATCGAGGACGGAGGGGGGGAGATGGCGGCCGGGGGGGAGGGGGGAAAGGGGGGGGGGGAGCCGAGCGATCGGGCCTGCCACTGGCGCTTCCCCGCGGCTCAGGGGCAGGGCAGGGCGGCAGGGAGGTGGGAGCCGGCGGCGGGGACAGACGGCAAGGCCCGCGCGGAGCCCTTCGCCGCCTCCTTCTCCATCAGGAACGGCGGCCGCCGCCGCCTCGCCACCGGCACCGTTACCCCGGCCACCGGCATCACCTGCCGAGGGGCGGGGCGCGCGCGAGCCTCCCTCACGCGGACAGCTCCACGCCGCGGCGCCCGCCCCCCCGCGGGGAAAGGAGAGAAACGGCGCGCGCACGAGGGCGGCGCGAGACGCCAGCTGCTGCTGTAGGGGAGGCGGGGCGGGGGGGGGGGAGAAGAAGGCCCCGCGCAGGCGCAGTGCGAGGAGCGGAGGGCGTGGGCGCCGCGGCTGGCGGGGGGTGTGGAAGGGGCAGGGTCCCGGTGACCGTTACGCCGCGCACGAGCTGCGCACCTCTCCGTGATTGGCCCTCGCCGTAGGGACGCGCTCACCCCACGTGCCCGTGGCACCGCCCCCCCCCGGCGGCTCGGGCCGTTCCCGCCGCTGCGGGGCCGCCCGGTGCCCGCTTCACCTGCCGGGAGCGACGGACCCACCCCCGGGATGCCGCGACCGGCATCGGTAACCGGGAAAGGCAGCGGCAGCGGCTGTTCCACGCAGCGTTAAAACGCAGAGCGCGGCCGTTAGCACCTCCGCGGCCGGCACGGCGGGGGGTGAGGCTCCCCGGCGGCCCCCGCTCGCCGCTGAGGGGGGGTGAGGAGACGGCGCCCGGCGATGGGCACGGGGGGGACGGGGCAGGGCAGGGCAGGGCAGGGTATACACGCAACGTGGGTTTTGCTCGGGAAGGCCGGAGCTGCCCGAGCTCAGGTGACAGCGGGGCGTGCAGCAGAGGGGCTGTCGTCCAGGTAACGTCCAGGTAACGTTCCTGCCTGTTCCTTTGAACCCAAGAGCTCTACAGTGTGCGCTGCTGCAGATTAAAGCCCTCAAAAGTTAGAAAACATGAGGGAGCTTGAGCGAACCTTAGTTCTGTGAGCATATTTCAGTCAGTTCCTTTGCTTTATGTAATAAAAAACAGTCTTTAGGCACAACACTGACTCTTTCAAAGCACAGGATGCACGGTGCTTACTGATTTAAAAGCCAGCAATTTCCCTCCACTTTCTTAAATATGTGGCCCCAGGCCATATTTAGTGCCCACATTTCCTCACTGGCCTTTCTTCAACAGTGCTTGCTCTAGGGCTTCATAAACCTCATTCTATGTCAGCATCCTTTGATGTAAGGGGTTGGAGAGGTAAAGTTATTCACAGTGTAATTTGCAATTCATAGGTGAAGAGCCAGGACAGATAAATCAACTAATATCCTGCTTGATGCCAATGACCTGATTTTTTCAGATACACTGTTGCGGGATGTTTGGTCCAGTGGACCGCTCCCAAAGCCTTTTGTTTGCAGGTGACAATGCTTGGCATTTCTGCAAGTAGGTACCAAGCCAGGCAATAAGAAACTCACAGTGAACGGCTCCCTAGAGGGCTCTGGGTTTGACTGATCAACCACAGGATCACTGCGACAGAGAAAGAACCCAGCTACCAGGCCGGGTCCCTGTTCTATGGTGGAGGGAATGTCCTCCCTCCCCCTTCCTGCAATCCCACCACCTTACAGTTGTATAATTCAGGCCTCACAGACAACGGTCCCCTTCGTGACACAGTACTGATTCATTTTTAGGGCAGAATTATTCCCTATTTTGAGTAGGGCTTAGTGAGAAAATAGCGTATCATTTAAGTTTGAGTGTGAAACATACAATGAAGTGTTCAGAAACAGTTATTCTGGTTTATTCTTTTTAACTTCTGCATGCTGAACTTTGAGAAAGCAAACATTTTTTCAATGCGCTTAAAAAAATCCCCAACCCTAAATGTGTTTGTATTGTAGACCAATGCCACAAGAACAAGTATACTCCACGGGACAATGTGGTGTAATCAGGGAAACTCCCAGATGAAAGGAATGCCTGGACTCGTTCCTGTGTGATATGATCTAGGTAATCCTGCTCCGGCAGGGGGATTGGACTAGATGATCCTTCGAGGTCCCTTCCAATCCTTAACATTCTGTGATTCTGTGATTCTGTGAAAACTAACATTTGTGGACATTTTAGCTTACAAACCCTATTGCAACCTACTGACAGATGTCAGTGATGCTGTCTGATAGGCCAGAGACATGTATGGAAACATGCATGTATCTGTCTATGTAACATTGCATTGGTGCACAGTGACTTCTCAACCTTCCCATTGATGATTTTTTGTGTTCCACAGAAGGAAGGATGCATTGGGAATACTGGCTTTGAATCACTCGTGTCCAGAGCTTGCTAAAACACCTTCCACAAAGCCTATGTTTTACGATAGAGGTAGAGAGAACTCATTTGTGTAGAGGCCGAGTGAGTATTGCTCTGAGGAGTATCACTGTAGCCTGCAGATTATTGTAATAGTTGCTGAGGAGCATCCTTTAAGGTTGCGCAGATGCTCTCTCTCTAGAGACAGAGACTTTGGAAACCTGTTGGGCCTCCCCCAGGGAGGGCTGATCATCCTGCAGCAGTGCAAGGACTGTGGGAGCGCAGCGCCGCCTCTCTAGATCCTGGGAGAACAAACCAGCTTCCTCCTGAGAGAGATCCACCAAAAATGCAGGCCCGCTTCCACTGGAACTCTGCCTTAGATGCTAAAAATGGTTGTCAAACCTTAGGCATACATCATCTTAATTAATTGAACTTTTTCTGATCAAACACCACTGATGCACTTGGAGAAGCTCTGTTGACAGCGCAGAAGTGATGAAGGGGCAGGGACTCATCCCACAAGGGGCCGTAATTCATCTCATTTATTCAACTTATTCCTCAGTCCATCATCTAGCGGGTGAGCTGGATACAAATTTGAAATGCACTTTTTGTCACGTGAAAACAAGGCTAACTGGGTCATCGAGGGAAATATTATTAAAATGTTGACTTTAAAGCAAAAAAAGGCGGAGCATGGCAATGACATTTCCCAGTAGTGCAATGCTGGGAGGACCACGCTGGAGGAACAGAGTGCCTTGAATAAAGCAGCAGAAACAACCAAAATTCACTGCTCCAAACTGTAGCTTCATACAAGCAGGGCCTTGTGGCCAGCGTTTTGTCCTCAGCAAGACCTCTCACCTGGGAGGTATTGCCACAGAAGGCCTGAGAGCATTAGCTCCCTGTGGGGATTATTATGAGCTCTGTAGGTAGCAACGTACAGAGCAACAGCGACGAGGTCAAGGGGTCCTCTGCGGGGCTGAGGCAGCTCAGCTTAGGTTGCTGCTGAAGCTGTGGAGAAGAAGCCAGGGACGCTTGGGCAAGGCAAGCAAAGGCGACGATGGCTGGAAAGATCTCAAGGAGGAGAAATCACAAGGGGCAGCGCTGCCCTGGTAGATAAAGCTGAAAAAAAAAAAAAAGAGAAAAAAAAAGGCAACATGATCTTAGTATATAATCAGGTAAGGTAGCTCCTTAAAGTATTAAAGGTTAAAAAAAGAGAAGCAGCCCTTTTGTAAGGGCCTGGTGAAGCCACTTCACACCCCTGTGGTGCCCTGTGGTGGGAGGAGGCTGGGCACAGCTGAGGAAGGCGGCTGCGCAAGCGAGGGCTCTGAGGGCCTGCGGGCAGCCTGGCAGGAGGAGGGCTGCCGGCGGGGGGGAGTGTGCCTGGCACCCATAAACACTCCACAGGAGCAGGAATTAGGAGGAGGTTTGTACCTGCAGGGAAAAGGGCGGACGAGGGGGAACAACTCCACCGATGAACCCCCTCTGTTTGCGTACAGACAAACCCACCGCGCTCGCTCCATGCGGTACGCCGGCGGCCAGAGCGCAGGATGTGGAAGAGCGATTGTTAAAGCCTCACAGGCTCCAGGCCGCCTCTGCAAGTACGAACACACCAATGAGCTCCTCAGAACGTACACGCAGGCCCAGCTGTATCCCAGACCATCTCACCTGCATTCCAGCGCGACTCCCGATCCCTGTTTCCCCTCGCGGTCACTGGGAGATTTGGAAGCTTCCCCCAGCCCCACGAATGCGAAGCACTGCAAGGAGCCGGCTGTAAACCCTGACTTCGGTCGAAGGAACTTACTTTTACAGGTGGAAAAAGTAGGGTCAGCTTAGTTTCTCTGCCCCGCGGAAGATTAGAATAGGTCTACATAAGTTGTTATTAACTTCTGGTGTTGCTTTCAGAAGATGAAGAAATAACAATAAATTTGATTGGAGAGCCCTTGGCTGAACTATTTTCTGCTTGGAAATGTAATGCTGCTCAAAATGAACTGATTTCTTATGTCATGTCTTTTTAGGAAAACAAACAACAGTGAGCATCCTGTATCATTACGTTTTGAAACAAATATTTAATTTTTGCATCGTGAAATCAGCTTTTTGTCATAGTAAAAAGTCAAAATCCAAACAGCATATTTTGGTCCCCTTGAAGAAAAAAATCTCCACTTGAGTTTTTCTAACCAGCGGTAGCCGTGCAGCTTGGCTAGCACTGCAGTTAAAGATCTGCTCAAGATCTGTTTTTACTGAATGGATAACCCCAGCACTGTTCAGATATCCAGACATTTTTTTCCCTCCACTTCAAAGTGGGGTTTTTTTAGCCTATGATTCAAGTCCCTGACAAGACATTACCAAGTGCAGAGAGTAAATGAATACCTCAGATGTTAGCAATAGATGTTCACGTACTTGCCCCCCTTCTAGACCACCATTTTACACACAGCAGTTACTACTCAATCAGAAGAATTGGCAGCCACAGCTAGTTGTGGTTTGAGAACTGGGTCATTCGGAGATCCTTGGCCTCGTAATCCCAGCTCTTAAAAGGCTGAAATGCGATCTCAGCCCCTAGCCTCGTTGATGGATGAAGACGCCTTGACAGCGATGTAGGACAGGAAGGAAGGAAGGTGATATCACGGGCTAAATATCGCTACTCTCCCCAGCGTGAAAGCAGCCTCACAGGTTGATCTAAGCCACCAAAAATCATTCAGAGCCGGCTTCGGAGGCCGCAGAGGGAGGTGGAGGTGCGCAGGGGACTTCTCCCACGCACCGGCAGATGGAGCGCTGTGGTGCTGGAGATGCGCTCCGCACAGCCCGCTGCGTCCTGGGGACGGGGCGGCTGCAGCGGCGAGGAGCATCTCCCGCACTCTGCCACGGCTTTATTTGCGTTGTTAGTGCAACGCAACACCTGTGGGTACTTAAAGCCCGCAGTTAGAATCTAATTTTTTTTTTTTTAATTAAGGCTTTGAAAGAAAAAGTCTGCTTAGTCGTGTCAGAATATCCCTCTGTAAGAGTCACTGAGTTTTAGCCAAAAGCCTTTATGTATTACAAAGCCTTAAAGATTGAACCCATCATGAAATATGTATAGAAGTCCCACTGACTACTCTAAAAGGACTTGTGAAGTGCTGTCGTAAATAAACTCCTGCCTAAACTGGGATCTGAAATTGTTCTTTTAGCATTTGTGTCTGCAAAGCCTAAAAGACCAAGCTACATATTTGTTTTAAACGAGATCACCACTCAGAAAAATAAGGCTTTTTGCTGCCCTCTTCGCACACACACGCAAATGTGCACTCATACACGCACAGCAGTTTTAAGTCAGGACTACTGTTAATATCAACTATGCTGCTATTTATAACAGGATTTTTTTACTCTGTGTGAACACCTCTAAAGGAATCTTTTCTTATGATCAAAAACATTATTTGGGTTCACATGAAGTCTAAATTATCATTTGTGTTTCCCCTTTTAAGCTGGTTGGAAGCAGGCAATTACCTGTGAAAACTGTCCTTAGAAAACATTTGCAACAGGCTAGCAAAAACAACCATCTTGCAAACCATGGATGAAACTAGTTTCACTGTTCCCTCAGGAGTTAAGAATAAAGTAGAAGTGGGGAACAGCCCTTGCTCCTTTGTTCTCGTCAGTGCCACGTTCAAAAAGGTTGTTTGGCTAAAATGCAAAAAGCTTACTTGCTGCAAGACTTTCTTCTTCTAGAACAGCCCCGTCCCCCCCCCCAATTATTTTATAAATAACGTACCAGACTCTCAAGATCCCTGTCAACAACTTGATGCGTGATAGCCACATCAGGTTTCTTGTATGCTTAGGTCATTAGCTAGCAAGGACATTGTCAAGTTACTGGTTTTGAAATATCCTGGTTTTAAATTCTTTGTTTTAAAGTTGCTGGAAGTTTGGTAGAGAAATATATTCCTTCATTAAACTAATTTTTATTTAACCCTCACATATACATATTGCTGGTCAGACAGTATATAGGCTTTTATGCATAGCATGTGTATACAGTCCTAAGCACTGGGATATCTGATTTGCAATACATATTTGTAATTCTTTTCTGATTCAGAATTCAGGAAAACTTAGCTTCAGCATATCTAAATTTTTTATCTGTAACTTCAACCTGCACAGTTAAAGCAATACCTGTGTGTAGGTATTTACGATCTGTAGCACCCGTATACTCAGCTCCATCTCTCCTCTTGTTTGCTCCTCAGTCAATGCACTCTTGGGCAGACAGGAGGTGACACATCAGCATCACAAAGCAGGACAGTTCCTCAAAGCTCCCCATTTTCCCCCCCCCGGCAGCTGTGCCACACACCAATCATTCCTGTGCTTTGCAATACCCTAGTCTGTTCCTAAGCAGGTTCTTCCCCTGCTGACCCGGCATCTGTTGAAGTAACCTAGAAATGTCTAACTGATTGCAGGGGACCTCACATTCAGCTCTGAATGGTGGAATTATCTGATCTTATCACATTTTCTTTTCATCTGACAACTATAATTTTGTTTAGCAGAACTGTCACAGGTGTTTCTAGAGATTTAGTTGCCTTAGGGAACAAACAGTTCCTTTCTGTCAGTAAGGGCCACTGGTACCTATTTTTGTTCCTCTATAGTATAGGCCAATTTTAGCTAGTCTTACCCAGTTCTTGGTTACCCCAAGATGTTTGCAGTGCTGATTTACGTAACCTAATTGTCCATTTTATTGATACAGTCTGCTTCAGATAACATCTTTGAGGGCATCTCCCTCCCTCTTTTTTAAAAATACAACTGTGCTCCTGTAATTTTTTTTTTATCTCCCCTGGTTCCTCCAGCCCTACCACAATCCCATACAATTCAAAGTCTGACTCCTGTCTTGATTTTAATTTGCTGGTTAACTTGCAATTTTTGGCACCACCACATGCATATGTGAGTTCAGACCCTCGTGAGGTTCCCATTTGAATTCCTGGAATTTTCAAGCTGTTTTAACAAGTCTTTGAATTCCCATCATCCCTTTTAGATTTTCCTCTCCTAGTTCATAGTTCAAGCTGATCATATAAATATGCCACACAACTATGCTTTCCAGAAGTATCCATATTTGCATTGCTGAGCAAAACGACTCAGGGTAGTCAAAAAGGAAAAAAAAAATCAGCTCATGCCTACAGCAAGGGGATCCCACTGTTGTGAGGAAAAGAAAACCAAAGTCGTGTGGAACTGCAGGTAGCTGTAACTGTTAAAGCAGTAAATACGTGAAGTCTTGCATTCCTTTTGGATCAGGCCTTGATACTTCAGAAAATTCTGCATGTATGATCCAAAGTTTTTCTTCTAAGTGCTTATTTGTACTGTCTTCAG
Organism: Nyctibius grandis; assembly: GCF_013368605.1. NCBI lineage: Eukaryota > Metazoa > Chordata > Aves > Nyctibiiformes > Nyctibiidae > Nyctibius > Nyctibius grandis. The sequence continues at coordinate 12,412,612 of NC_090660.1, forward strand.
TACTGCCTGACTCTTCAGTGACACTGCTTCTAAAGAGAGGAAAAAGCCAGCAGTGTCACTGAGGTGCACAATCAAGAATCAGGAGACACGGTATCTCTTTCTAGACTAACCTCATGTTGACAGGTAAGCCACATGGCCGGATTCACATTAGACAGTATCATGCTCTGTGAATAGCCCCCTTGTCCTCAGTGGGTCCCAGGGCTTGGGTAGCACTCAAAACACAAAGGGGTCTCCAAATTCTATTTGTAACCCCTTTGGGTTTTGGTTTCTCCAATTGGAAAAGAGAGATAACCTTACTTGCAAGGTTTAATTCACTGACAGTTTAAAATACACTCTAAGATTCAGATAGACAGCAGTGAGAAGTATAAAGTATTGCCAGAGATAAATACTTTCAAGGCGGCTTTGTTATTGTTCTGGCTACCTGCCCACAGTGCTTTGCATGCAATCTAATACCACCGGTAGGAGAAATATTTGATTTACTAGATTTGTAAGCTCTAGCTGATTAAAAAACCTAAGTGGAAAAAACCCAAAGCAAAGTACTTGATCAAGCCAGTATTTCACACCCTGTCCAGAAGCACTTTTCTAGTCCCTTCCAAGTGGGCTGTCATGACACTCAATGGTCTCAAGACCAGGGAAAAAGAGTCAGGTGAGGACAGGAAGTGTGCTCTCCCACTCAAAGGATGACTGTAGTCACTATGTCTGGGCTCAGCCTCCCTCTGTGACCTGCCCTAAGAAATCTCCTCCTCCTTTGACGAGGGGGAAATTTTGCCACTTAGTTGTACAGAGCACCTAGCTGATAGAGACTCAAATTAAGAAGGCCACACGGTGCAACACTCTCTTGCCACTTTGGGTCTGGAAGCAGCGTGGCCACATTTGCACGGGGCTGTGCCCGAGAGAAGGAGCTCTGCCTTCTGCATTTCATTCCCCTGCACTCCCAGTTCAAGGATTAGTGCAGGCTGAACTGTATGAAAGTAGTCTGCACCTGCTTGCATGGATATGCCTTAGGTCAGGGGTATTTTGCAGACAAACACACTCATTTTCACAGCCAGGCTCCCTGTCCAAAGCCATAATTAGAGGTGCAGTTTCACAATCAGTTTAAGTACGCCTAAGCTGCACTGACACTGAAAACGACAGTCTTACACTCATCCTTCAGGTCTCCCCTCCAAGCCAGAGCTGGCAAAGCTGTGTACTGAGACCAGAGTAGTAAGCTGAGTGGTCTGAAAAGTAATTTATCTGTGAGAAAGGAAGGGAATGAGTCATTAAGGTGGCAGCATTCCTTTAAGACACTTGTAGACAGATCTGTACATAAATATGTCCTAAGTCCTTGCTTTTCATGGCAATAGCGGAAGAAAAAGAAGGTTATACAAACTTATTCCTGGTAGGAAAGGCAGGATCTGACCCAAAGTGGCTAAGAATGCAATGGCAATACTCCCAGCTTACACGATGTTAGCTTTTAACTGCACCAGTTGCTATGGCACTGCCCTAAAAATAATTCAAGTCCTGATAAGATGACAAAGACCATCTCACAAACATTTTCCTTACCTTCTCCTTCCTTGGTAAGGAACATAAACAGTATAGTAGAATTAGTGCATGCAGGTGGTGGTCATCACAGAAATTATTAAAATATGAATATGCAAGGTGAACAATCTTCCCGAAGACATCAGAATTTAAACAGGTTTGCTTGCAACGTGCACTGAATAACGAGCCGACTTTTAAACATTCCACTACTCAGGAAAAAAAAAAAACAAACCACAAAATCAAGAATAGTGTTACAAAAGGGAAAGGACTGCAACTAATTTAATAAGTTATTTTCTACAGATAATTTTCCTGTCCCTACTCTGACATCAGGAAAAAATCTGACAAGTTTCAGGTAGACGTTAGCTGTCCTGTCCTCAAATAATCTTTGAGAGCTGAGAGAGCAGGGAATTAATGTATACAAATACAGCACATTTGAAAAATATTAACTAAAGCTGGGAATAAACTATTCTCTAATGCAGGTCTCAGACCCAATTCACAAAGAGAAAAGCTGAAGCAGATACTTTCCCAGGGAAATGTATACAACAGAACTATTCCAGGCTTTTATGACTTGATCTTTAAAACTGGCCAAGAAGAGATTTAATTTCGTTTACTTAAACAGATTACAAAAGGAAAATGTCTCACTACTCTACCCCTTTGTCAGACGGATACCAGAACAGAGGATTAGCTAACAGTTTGGTCTCCCAGCGTGTATACATGTACCACCTCACATCTGAAAGAGGAACTTGGTCAGTTTGCAAAACAAGGAGAAACGCACGTTGGTCCAAGTTCTCTGTTTCTGTCAGCCTCTATGGGTAAAGCAGCACAGTGGGTCAGGACATTAGGGAAAAGGTTTTAAGCGTTGGTTTCCACTTCTCACTACATAACATAAAAAAAAAAAATACCCTTTCTGTTTCTACTTGTTGGTGTAGGAGCAAATACAGCTTCTGCAAAAAGCATGACAGTACTATAAGTACTAATAGCATCAGTATTACAAATGCGTTAGTAACAAAATCCTCCTAACTAGGGGCTGAAGCCCCGTGCCAGCATGAACCCTGGCATGGAGCCTTCCAGACAGGCTGTCTGTCTGGGGAGGAAGTCGGAGTGAGTGGCTGCAACCTTCCTGCAGCCAGAGCTACCGAAGGAACCAGTGCTGTGCAGAAACCGGGTGGCGTCCACTGGTGAGAGAGCTGTGCCGCCAGCGTGCAGTGATTCAACACCCTCCACCAGCAGCTGCTTCTGCCAGAGCCCTTCTGGAGGGTTGCCCAAGACTTGTAGCTGCCCCGCCTTCACCCACCCTCCTTTCCAGTCTGCATGACACAGTACTGGAAACTTGGTAACTGCAAGGCTTGCCCAGGGTAAGGTGTGCGCCCAAGAGGTACCTTAAAGTCGCTGCTGGCCTTCCTTTTGGATGGAGTCCTCCCTGCAATTCTCCACAGCCACGCAGAACACTTTTTGAACCTCTGTCTCACCTTCTGTTTCTACATGTTTAGAGGCAACTCACTCCCTCCAGCCGCCTCTGAAAGCATGCAGAGTATCTTAAAGTTTAGAGTAACTATTCCTGAGTTAAAGCAAAGTTAAAGCATCTTTTAGTTGGAAATGTAGCCTGTTCCTAAAGGTTTATAGTGGACGGTGCTTTGGCCGTTGTGTCTTTTTAGCTGTACTACTCTTCTTTTGAGTTCTGCAAGTACAATCTGGGTTTTACGCCAAGGGCTTGCCAATTATATTAAATTTTGATTTTGTGGTTTTGAAGGGATTTCTAAGAAGAGAAAAATCACTGCTAAATGAAGAGATCACTGCAAAATTAGAACATCACTCAAATTTCCAGACTGAGCTGAGATCTCATTGGTGAATAACATAGACGAGACCGGACGCCTCACAGTGGTGAATTGTATCCTGTGCTCTTTTGTAAGGTAACAGAGTAGTTTTCCAGAAGGGTTTCTTGACAAAATGTAATAATAGTGATGGGAGCTGTGACGATCACGATAAGGAGCTCAAGCAGATCAAGATAAGCAGTTGAAGTGAAAGGCAGAGATACAGAAATCCCCTAACATGATTGAAAAACAGTGTTGTTAAAAGAATGCAAAAAATAATTGCTTTAAAGCAAGACTCAAGGTCCATGTGCAGAAATATACCTGTCTATATTATAGATAACATTCTGTGTACAAATGTAGTGCAGCTGGCACCTACCTGCTGACCTTTGTAGATAAGAATTATCTCACTGATACATACAATTGTTCTATTTGCATATGCGGCAATTACATGCACTTGTTTCCCTCTGGACTTTCCAAGATAGTCTTCTTGATGAGGGCTGTGATAAAATGTCAACAGAGCAGTTACAGAGTTGAAAGTCTGCTCTTTCTTTAATCAGTACAGAGCAAGGACAATGTCTTATTACCCCGCCCCGCCATGAATTCGTTACTGAGAGGCAGCTGCCATGCATTTATAGCTGGGTGAGAATGCGTGCACAGCCAGTTACAGCAGGTTAAATTAGAGGCTATGAATGCAATCTTAGTTTATTCGCTCCTGCTAACTTGCTCCTGGGCACGTACCTTCCACACTGATCCTAAATGACCACAGCTAAAAAAATAACTGTTTTTTCACAGGTAACCAAAGAATCACAAGTAAACTCTGGATCCTTTTCAGCTATAGCTTTAAGTTTTGTAATTTAGTTTCTAATGAAGCTGGTGAAGTCAAGATCTCTAGGGAGCTGTCATCTTTAACTCCAAGTGTCTTTTCCACAGGTCTGTTCCAAAAATACAGGGAGCTGAAAGTTGCTTTAATCATACTAGTCCTGTTGAATCTGTTAAAGCTCAGACAAACATGATGTCAGCTGCAGGCCCAGCAGGGCACTTTCAGGAGATCAGATTTCTTTAAATTACAAAACCACGTTCTTTACAAGGAGCGGCAGACCTTTAATATCAACATTTTATAATCCAGGTCATGGTTAGTTTTTTCACCCTGTACTTAGAATAACAACCTTAGCTTGGTTGACCTATCACTGCCATACAGACGTCTGACGTAGAAAATTTGGCAGGAACATTAAGCAGTGTAATTAAAGCACCTTGTGACTTTTGGATCAAGGCCAATATTACCTAATTTACATTCAGGACTTTATAGAAAATGAAGAGTATTATTTTGCATTAGAATTTTGTTTAGAGATATTTAAGATTGGTCCCCTTCACGTTGTTTTTCAGTGTGAAGCACAGACTGCTGCTACTTCAGGCACTAGAGCCACAATGTGGCAAAAGCTAATCATATCCAGACTCAGTAAGAACAAAATGTTAAATAGATCTTAAAAGACCCAGAAAAGAGAAGCAGGCAGAGGGAAGGGGACAGGTCCTCAGCCAATGTATGTTATGTTAGGTTTCGTCTTTTACTAGAGACCTCTACAGTTGCTACAAGGTGTTGGGAGAGGTTTTGTAGGCTCTGGTGCGTGAGGTGAACTTGGTTTGGTCATGTGATTGTAGGGATGGGATTTAGCAGAGCAGATAATCCCTTCAGTTCTACACTCCACGGGGGTGAATCCCTGCAGTCTTTTTCCTAAGCGGGAAGTTATACTGATGTTTGATCCGATGGTTTGCAATGACACCATTACCTCTGCTCATTCTGATCTTCATGGGCTGAACCATAAATACAATAAGAATCCAAAAGGAATATAGAACCTATGTGGTGGAAGGCCATTTTCTGACACCCCAATTACTTAACTCGGTTACAGACTCCAGTATTGACAGTGATTCTATTTGTGAAATACAAAATTGCCCAATGCAGAGTCCCCTGCTGAGGCATTAAATAGGATGTGCCAATCCTCAGTGCTGAAACATGTATTTTGATATAAACTTCTTGTTCTAGGATGCTAATTAGAAAAGCTTAACAACAAGAACAACTAACATAATATCATGAGCTGTTGTATGACCACCTGGGCAAATAAGTTACAGTAGCTGTGCTTGTTTTCTGCAGAACACAGCTAGATTTGGTCTTTTCTTTCAGGTAGATGGGACTAAATTTTACACAAAAGTGTCAGGAGCTTTAAATGTAGCTAGATATATGCAAAGAGGTCAGCTTCAGGGAGGCATATTTGGAGAGTGTAGTCATATTCAGACTCAGTTTCTACCAGGCTTTTGCAACGAAGTATGATAATATAAACCCAAAGGGTGAAATTCCACACCAGAGTGAGTAGTCCAAAAACACACTACTCTGACAGTGTTCCAAATACGTCAAAGGGTTAGAGCTTAGATGGTCCATAAGATTTGCCTAGGCTTTAGTCAGGTTCTCCACATAAGGCTGAAACGTCATCCTTCATGAAAACATTAAAAACAACAACAAAAAAGTAAATTTCTGAAATTGCTCCATTTATCATATTGATTCTATTTCTTCCTGTTGCAGAGCCTACTGGGTTTTTACATCAATCAGCCTTGGTTTCAATAAGCTCATGATCATGCAGATTTCTGTGGCAAGTTACAAAGTTACCTTTGAGATGATGCCAGATGTGCATCAAGTGTGAATAATGAGCTCTTTGCAGAATTAACATCACAATTATTATCACTAATACATTGTTCGTAGTCCAAACCATGCCTTTGTATTACTAACATAACAATACTACAAGCCTAGCAAAAGTCTGTGTTCTAGTTCGTGCCTATAACCTGCAACTTTAGATGTTTTAATGCCAAATCTCCTGAATTTACTCTGAATTCCTTTGTATTTCTCATACTTCATCACTGGGCTCAACCATTTGCTCCCTTTACTCTAGCCTCCATATCATCCTGCTGCAACTCATTTTGACTCCTCTGCTGACTCAACCACATGCCACAAATGAACTGGAAGCAAAGGTCAAATTTCAAGGCATGCTATGTATACACCTTGAGTTGAAGGTGTACAGCACGTCCAGAAACGTGCATGCTCTTCCTTATGTGTGCTGTATTACTAGTCAGAAGGAAGAGCTCCTCCATACGCCGGTGTAGACTTTGGCTGAAAGACAATTTTATTTTGCATTTTGATTTAGTTAGTAAAGACGACAAGGGTATGGAGCTCAAGAGATTCTCTTTGGCTAGAGTAATCAAACATGGATAGAAATATCACTAATTCTGCATTGACTTTGTGGCTGGCATAGCAAATGACATTGGAGAACTAATATTTCATTGCCTAAGAGCTCACTGATAAATGCAGCTGGAATTAACAGTTGCATGCTGGGATGCCTAGTGGTGATGAAGGAGATGTAATACGCATTTAGTGCTGTTTGGTTTACAAAGCAGTATTTTAGCTGCGAATGTTACTCACTTTATAAGTTCCTTGGGAGCCAGCGGTTCATTTGATTTCACAGACAAGTAACATGAGATCCCAGAAACATTTGGTCTACCGGATATTGCTGGCACTGCTTACTGTTGCTTTCTAAGAACATAGACTTCTGTCACATACCTTTCCTCAGGGCACAAATTGCTTTCTGTCTTGCTCAGGAGTAGACCGTTACTCTAATGAAAATGCAAGTATATCTTACATTATTCAGGAGGCCATCAAAGACTTCGCATATCCTTTGGCAGTTCTGTAAAGTATAATCTGCAATCTTCGCCTCTCCCTGTTTTATACTTGGGAACAATTAGAATATTTATTAGCAAAAAGGCGTTGTTTAATCAACACAGTAACTGACAAGCGCATTGAAGTTGTAAAAGACTCATCTGTGCACAGAAGCCAGGAATTAAGGACAGTCAGGCAGGTTTTCTTCCTGCAGGGCAATTAAATTTTGCTGAATATTTACATGCCTAAACTTTCATTCACATCTACAGCTTCTACCTCTTGAAAAAGGGGAAGAGAAGGGACAAACACAATTCATAGGGATCTTACTGGTAAGGCAGGAAGAGGAGACATTGGATATCTCAATGTGCTATTTTGCACTTCTGAAAGTGTGGTAAAAAGACCAGAATAGTCTCCTGGAATGTGTTTTGGAGAGTAAAGTGATCTTTCCAAAATTAATAACCCATCTGTAAGCAGAAATCAGAGCTCCATGCCCTCCTAAGGGCTTCTGCTCCAAGTGTTTTGAATGGCCTATCACTGCATCATCAGCTGATGGCTTTGTGTGACTGTATCCAGAAAACCCTGACAAACTCCTCAAAACAGCATCTGCTGCTGCACATGGAGGTGGTCGGTGGCCTTCCATGTCCTTTGGCAGGGGAAACTATTGAGCTTGCAGCACCACAGATAGTTGCACTGACAGAGCTGAGAGGCTGGCATATGGCAGCACAGTCATAGGAGCAAGAGGTCAGTAGTCTCCTTAGATGAGACTTGCCAATAGAGAAAATGCTTCACATGACTACATCCTGAAACGTTCACATTTCTAGGAAAGAAAAGAAAAAAACCCCATTTGTTTAGGTTCAAGGGAAGATTCCATGCTCAGATGTCTGGAGTCTTTTTCTCTAGACTTCCCCTGTTCCTATAAAGCCCTCTCCATGCCACTGATGGTTAGGAACCTCTCATACTGCCTAGCAGAAGAGTAGGAAAAAAGTTTTAGAATTACCTCTTTAATAGTTTTATTAACCAGCATTTCAGTTATGCTCTGTGCTGTACCAGCATAATTGCTGGATGGTGAGGAGGTTATTGGGCATTTCAGCACATTTCTCCTCTACTATAATTGTCACAGATCATCATATTCCTGGCAAACAATTATGCAATATATGTTCACTGCTTTAATCCAGCTGAATTCAAAGGAGGCTGAAAAAGTGAAGAGGAATCCATTATACGCTCAGAAGAGGCAGGCTCTGTGACAGTTTACTGGCTTGCATTCACTCTCTACCCAACATTTTGACTTAGTCACTGTTAAAATATCAATAAGATGCATGTTGACACATTTGATACAGAAGACCTTGCTTCTGTCATACACATTTGTTCCAAGCAGTGCCTTGCTGTGCGCCCATTGTCAATTAATACCTTAACTGCTCTGGAGCTACTTTTAAAACAGGATTTAGGATGAGTAAAACCCATGATACCTGGTCCAGATGAGGAATCTCAGTAACGTGCAGCCAAAAAATAGGCTTATTTGAGGATAAAGCCTAACAGTATCAAATCCTTTTTTTAGTTTTCCCAGTCTTTGCTTCTGATTGATAGATATTTATAGGTACAGTTTTCGAATATTTTTCAGGTTGGTGCAAGAGGGAACAGACTTTGCTAATCTAAGGAATAGCTAGAAGACCTAAATCATATTTAAAGCTACATCACACTTCCTTAGTTTAGTACATCAGCACCTGCCACCTGTTATATTAAAAGAGGCAAACCAGCCTAATTAAAGTAGCCACAAACCATGGGTGGAGGCGGGAGGGAGGGGGTGTTAAACCAACCTACATCTGTGATTTCCATCATGGATAACATTACTCAATGCTTAAAGGGAAAAGAAAGCAGGGAGGTAGCCAGGCTACCATGAGATTAAAAGAACTTCAGAATGCATCAGACTGGTTAAGAAAAGTCTTCTCCTCTGATACTGTCCTCACTCCCTGTTCTTACTCCTGTTATCAGAGTAGAAATACGCAGCCAAAAGCATTCACATAGGAGGAGATTGGTGGAAGAGATGGGGCTAGTAGGAAATAATGCAAACAAATACAAAGCCCATTTGATGGCAGAGGTGGCATATCACACATACTCTTCTCAGGAGAAGGAAAAATGGAGATCCTGTTGTCTTTGCTTTTGTACATCTAACCTCCCTGTCCTTTGCAGTCACCTATGGTCTTACAAACCCTGTGCAGATCACTTGGTTGGCAAATGCTAGCCTGGAAAAACATTAGCTCTCACCTCTTACAGCAGCCTAAAGTCCTTTCTGCTGCCCTCTGCTTAACTCCTTAATAAAATACCAGGAGAATTAGAGTTATCATTCTTACCATCCCAAGACTATTACTGGTGCCAAGTAATACCTAGTTCATCACTGTAACTTCGCTATTCTGTTACCCCTTCTGTTTTGCTCATTCATTGACTGGAGTGCATTATGACATTGTGTTCTTTTAATTTAGCCCTGCTGGGAGGATTTTAATCAGAGAACTAATCATATTCTTTGTTATATTCCCAGACTGCAAAGAGCAAGTAAGAGGATATGCATGGCACAACGGACTCTGGTCAAAGGGTAAAGCAAGGTGCCAAATCAAGACTACAGAGAAGTGAAAGAGTAGTTCTGGTTAACCCAGCTCTACTTCTTGACCTATTCTGCTGCCAGCGTAGTACTTGATTGGGGGCTCGCCCTGCTCTTCCCACTGGGAGCTGATGCTAGCCCCACTCACCAAGAAGTGGTAGATTATTTCTGAAAAGTGTATTGTAAAGATTAATTAACACTGGTTTGCAGATGTCAATGCATTACCTGATATCTTCTCTTGCATTATTTAAGCAGTAAGGTTTGGGGGTCTTTGTGCTGGCTGTGAGAAACTGGAAAAAATTATTTTTTTTAAAATCACTCGCTAATTGTGAGAGGTTTCAATCCAGCCAGAAGGTTTTGTTCAAACATTAACAGTTGCATGTGAGGCTGCACATGTAGGTGTCACAGTTTACACCAACAGAACCCAACTCTACTAGGAACATGACTTCAGAAGATTACAGCTTTGAAATGCAAAGACTTAACCAGGGTCACTTTTGCAAACATAACCCTTGATTTAAGAACTGGCAGAAAACGTTCTTCCCCCTTTGTAGGTAGCAACTGTTATTACACATTGTATTGTTTGAAATCTTCTAAAAAAATAGAATCAAACTGCCTCTGAATTTTGTAAGTTTACTGCCTTAGAATTACATAAAGCATGCTGATATTGGGTAACACTGTAATCCATCTTCCCCAATTTTTTTAAGTAATCAGAAATATATAAGAAAGCTTACAAAATTTTTCATATATGTGCCAACATAGTGAAGAAATTACCTAGCTTTTCAGGAAGTCTGCTTTGTATGGCAGTCTTTCAGACTTCTTTTGCCACTTTTAGTGGCAAAAATTATATTCTCACTACTGCTATTTTTCTGTCTGTTTCCCCCATCTCCCAATTCCAATTTCTGAAAACAAAACAGTATGTCAGAACCACTGTAGGCATCCCCCATTCCTAACTGCCTTCAAGGCAGAGGGTAAAGACCTGCACACCAAAACACGCTGGAACTAGTCGACATCTAACTAGTGAAGCTTCTTCCTGGAGGCACAACATTTTCAATGTGAAGGGCCTCCATTTTAATTTAGTGGGACGACAGCGGACAAACCTTCCATGGCAGTATTTTCCTGGGGCTTGATTTCCTCAAGGGAGAATCAATGCAGAAGAGCCAACTCAGTTTAAAAAACAAACAAGTCGATACAAAATCCCAATACTTAACCAGAGCAGCTCACAGAGCATGGATACCCAAAGCTCTGTTACTTCATGATTCAGTTTTATTCCACACTGGGTCAGAGATACAGTCTCCAGCAAGTGCACTGGAATTTCTGCTGTAGGCTTAGATGTTTTCTGCGGTATCTAATGCTGGATACACAGGGGCATTATCAGAAGAACAACAATTAAGAAAACAGTGCCTCAGGAAACACAGCAACAAGAATAACTTGCCAGTTGATATTATTGAATGCATACAATATAAGCATTTCCTAACTGCTAGGAGCCATCTAAAATTGCTTTGTTAAAAGAAAGTTTCGTCAACCCTTACACAATTCTTCCCCCACACCTACAAAACCTCTGTCAGTTGTAGTGGCTCATGAACTTTTGCTGGAAGCAGAGCCACAGGCTGTCCCTTTTAAGGCATTCTACCGGTAGCCTTAGGGCATCATCAAACATTATATCTCCAGGAGGAAAAAGCCCAGGTGTTGGGTAGCACTAACCCAACACCTAGAGCACAAAAAGGGTCAAATCCAAGCATTGCTTTTTCCTTGGGGGAAAAAGAGGGCACACAGCATGGTCCTGTTTCCCACTCAAGACAATTGTTTGCCACCCTAAAGGACTCTCTCTCACTGCCTGTAACATGGCACAATCTGACATGAAACCACATACCCCCTCCTCACAGAAGGGAGCACCACAATGCTAGGACTGTAACCGGCTCTCTATAAAGCCACCTTCTGTTTTGCTGCAGTGGACTGATGCAACTGATTTGAACTGGAAAGTGGTATATGTACTTTGAAGGCAAGAGAGAGGATTTCTATAAATCATGATGTTTTTATTTCAGTCTAGTCTCGACTTACAAGTAATTAAAAATTACCTTGATTTGAAGCAGGAATTTTTCCAGTGTTTTTGATATCGGCCCTCAAAAGCCTGCTCTGTCCCTTCAGGCTTACCGTATAGCCTCAGAGGCCCTTCTGTTTCCAGTAGGGTTCATATCGGCAGAGCACATGAAAAGCAGCCTTGATGGTGGGTGGCTTTCAGCTGTGAAGCGTGACACCAGCCTCCGCCTTCCTCTGGCACTCACACCTGCTCCATATAATTCACATCGTGCTCCTAAAAGGAGTTCAGAAAATCCTTTGATACAAGTTCATGAAGGTCTTACTCAGCCAGAGGGATACATATTATTTACTCACAATGAACCTGCCAAGAGACCAGTCTGCTCAGTACAATGGGCTGCAGTTTTGCACCAGTGGATTTCAGCTGAGAACCAAACAGGTGTAACAAATCAGGCACCATGTGCCCACCACATCAAACACAGACACCTCCTGAATAATAAACAGGTCATGGGAACTTTATAAAGCTCTCTATTTGTGTCTTACTGAATGTAATGGATACATACCCACAGTATGTTATTGAATTTTGGCCAAAATGAAACCTCAAACCAAGAACAACAACCAAAAAAAATAAAAAGAGTGAAGGGCTCTGGATTGATCCTTGTTCCATTAAAGTTAATAGTAGTTTTGCTGCATGCATCAAAGCAGTTTGGCCCCTTCTATCAGAGAGGAGTTTCCTTCCCTCCACATTAGCTGCTCAAAAGATCAGTAAGAGTCAACTGGTCAGTTTGGGTAGGGAGGGGAAAGAAGATAGGCCAAAATGAAAAGAGAGAAAGAAGTTATTAAAACTTCCCAGGAGTCATTTCAGGTATATCAACCTAACATCAGTTTACAACTAATACTGAAGCAGGATGATAGGAGTCTGACCCATATGTTCTGTGAATATAAAATAAGCCAAGCACATAGACAACTAAAGATTCCTGAAGTGTCAGGCTGAAACTGATGCCGGTAATAATTTGAAAAAGGATGAAATTTGTTTCTGAATATTACCTGGTGTGACACAGTAGATTTCTGTAGGTTTTCCAGAGAAGATGACTCAATGCCCTGTGAGCAGTAAATTAGGTATCATAACCATGATTGTCCTCTTAGATTTGCAATATAGATTGCCTCTAGACTCATAACTTGTTTCCCTTCCTAAAATATGCTTTCCTCATTCAATTAACAGATGTTGCTCACTGCATGATCACACCTAGTGTACAATTAAAAACTGTTTCTAATTGTTTATATCTAAAAAGGCTCAAATTAAAACAAGCATCTCTTAACCTTGGAGCTTTCAAGATTCCACCATTTCTTTAATGAATAAATTGTGATTTCTTAGGAGTTGGAGGGAGGAGGGACACCCACCCTGTTCCTTAAATGCTCATTTAATCTTTTTGCCCTTTTTCTGCCTTTCTTCTCACGAGTTCTCTATATCTCTGTCCAACGCCTTTGCTTAACAAATTTAAGCACTTTTCCACCAATTCTAAGTCCCACTTTCCTTCTGATCTTCCCCAGCAGCTTCCAACCTCAGATCTCAAAGGGGTCAAATTTTCTCCTCACATGAACAAAATTCTCTTTTGCCTCCTCTTCCCTGTACCAGCAGTGTGTCAGCCCCTCAGGCAGGCATTTTGCTAAATAAATGTATCTATTTCTAAAACCAAGCCCGAGGCACGCGCCCCTGCCACAGAGAGCATTTGGCCAAAAAGTGCATCTTGTGAAAGGTATCATCATTTCTCAACAGGCTTGGCCAAACACTGACAGCAGAATACAGAATAAGGGTTTGGGGTAGCCTTTACAGCAACTGATGCCATTTATTAACCCTGCCTGTAATTACACGAGTCAGTAAGAAACAAGGTAGTTGTGCCCAGGCAGTTTCCTGCTGACGTCAGGGAACATGCACAGCTGGCTGAAATGAGCCCTTTCTCTTTGGTGAACATTCAGTAACGGATTTGCTGCACCTAAAGCAAAGCCTTATTTCAACACTTATTTTTAAAAAGCAGCAACCGGTTGTCCTCACCCGAGTGATCTGCATTATTGAGTTCATGACATAATATCACAATGTTTACTAAGAAACTGGCAGATGGCAGTTATTGGGTTTTTTTTTAAAAAAAGGGCACATATGTATATCATGATTATACTCAGGGTATTCCTGTTGAAAACATCACTTCTTTAATTTAGTAGAGGATATTAAAGTTTGTTTAAAAAACATACACTCCATGAAAAGAGTAGTAGATGGAGTTAACAAGCTCACCTGCTGTTTTACTTAAAAACACTGTCTACTAAGAGGTGGTGTGTTTTAAAAAATACATATGAGCCATAATTTGTAATCCTTTCCTGGGGAGAGGACATAAACACTCTGAGGAAGGTGGCATGGCTCTGAGGAGAGGGCACTTCTCCAAGGCAGAAGGGCTAGGCTTGGAAAAAGGAAAGGCTGGCTCTTTATAAAACAGCTGCTGAATCTCAAAAAGAGAGAGAAATAAGGGCAGCCACATCATGCAGGTTTATGCTCAGCTCCATCAAAACAACAGAGAGAGAGAAGGCAGATCTCAGTTGCAATGTGCCCATGAAGGACAGAAATTCTGAAGGTGCTTTTGGGCATTCAAAAGGACAAACTCCTGAGAGGGAAGTAACTGTCTTAGTAAATCCATATTGAAATTGCTCTGGGCTAGAATGGCACAACTTACCCTGTTTGTCCTGGCTCTTCAGGTTACAACAACCTGTCTGATGGACTGTATTTTCTTAGCAGGTCCAACTAGAAATGAAAAAAACAGCTTTCTAGAGGCCAATATGTCATCAAGATCAAAAAGCAGCAACTTCAGACTGCTTCTTCTGAACAGCGTTTTGCCATGTACCATGGGACACGTGACATTGTGTAAATCACATAAACCTTGGGTCTGCAGACCCCTCTCTTTCCCTGATGATGCAGAGAAGTCTGCTCTTTGACAGTCACTGATTCATCCCTTTCTCCCTTCACCCTCAGTGGACAAAACTGTTTAAACCCTCTGAGGCTGTTTCCATTTCTCCCAGATTGGATTCCCCCTTCCCTGGCCCACAGCAGCTGGGGGATGGAGGCAGTCTCCCCAGTGCTGTCTGAAGCAAGTTCAACACGCTCGTCTTGGTGGCCAAGGGTTTCAGCAGCTGCTTTTGGTGACTGCTTTTCCACAGATATGCAAGAATGGTGCAGGTTTGGGGTAATTATTTCTACTCCAGAGGCAGATAGTGTTACAGTGATCAGACAAATTATACAGAAAAGCATATATAATATATATTACAAGCTTTGAAGATGATACTGATAAAGTTGATTAACGTGACTCTCTAGGTGGCAAGAAATTAACAGAATATGTTTTCTACCTTGAGTATTTAGGATGCAGTTACTATGCCAGCCCGGGCTACATATTGCAATGCAGGATCAGCATTTCCTGCTGTGAAATCAGTGAAAATAATTCAGCTGGAAGCAGAGAAGATGGCAATGAGAAGATTATCCTTTTATTTTTCTTTAAATGACGCAGATGTAACAGAGAAGTATGACACCGTGTTTATGAAAACATCCCAGTCTGACGCTGCACCTGCTTCTGGGCAGGCAACAAGCGTATTTCCTTTCTATTACGCAGGCTGGTGCTTATTGCCAGCACTTGCTTTGCAGTGGAACAGGGCTGTCTGCAAAATGTTTTGCTCAGTTAAATCTTTTGGAGTTTTTCCTTTAGAGTCCGTGTCTTTGTATATGTATAATGGACTCAAATGTTGGATCTGAATTAATACAAGCTTTTATGAAGATTCAGTAAGCTTTGTTCCTCTCTGAATTGAACAATTCACTGAATGCTAGTCTTACATAAATAAACATATAAATAAACGTTAACATCCCTGGAGTAAGAACTAGGGCCTAGAATGAGTATTTAACCACCACACAGAGTCATTCTTTTGTGTGTGTGCATGTGTACCTTTGTAATTATACATATAATTACTTTAAGCCAGAAGAGTTGTAACAGCACACCACATCAGAGTACTCTTTAGTTAGCTGCTTAGGACATTATCCAGGGAAGTGAGAGGTATGAATTCAAATGTTCTTGGGCAGTAAAGAGATATAAATGTTTTTAACTCCCCTTTGGAAAATAAGTGGATAAAAAGCAGCCACTACCACTTCGTGCAGCGCTCTGATACAACTGCTGAGGCCTGGAGTTAGGTTTCCAGGTCCCCTAGGACAACAAAGAGGTTTTGGGGATCTGTGTTGAGACAGAAGCATCTCAAACGGACATTAGGTACCTGAATCCTTTTGGAAAAAAGCCCTTTGTCTATCACCTTATTCATGCCTATTTCTCCCTGGAAAGGCAGATGCTGCTGACGTAGGGCCTGAATAACACCCAAAGCATTTTAATTTCTTTGATTTGCTTTTTAGAAAGCAAAGATAGAGAGAACCTGTACTGCTTTGATTAAACCGTTTCTTTTTTAAAAACAGCTCTGCATTCAGCAGCATCCTGTGCTCCATTTAATGAACTTCTATTTTTCAATTTTTCAGACTGGCCATTGACTGAACTGCCAGAAAAAACACTTTAATGGATGTCTCCGAGGCAAGGGCTGTGCTGTGCCCTCCTGGATTGCTAGCGAGCAGCAAGAGGGTGTCAGGAGCATTGTCTTTCCTGGCAGAAATGTAAACCAAGCAGGCAAGACTCTGCACGCTCGGCTACCCTTTGATACCAAAAAAAAACCCCACCAATACAAAAAAACCCAAGCACTTTCAATATTACTTTTAAGGAAAAAAGTAACTGTTGGAGTTGACAGGGAACAGATGGGCTGCCCAAACACTTCAGCAGCATTGAAGGAGAAGAAAACCAGAAACTGGACAAACACCCAGCCTATATCTGACATGGCCAATGACAAATATTCATCGTACATCGAAGCTGGACATTTGGGTTCTCACTCTCTTTGCCACCAACTGAGGGATCAGGTGGCTGCCACTTCTCTGTGAAGCTTTGGTGGCTTATCACAGCTGCTAGGACAGCAGGAGGGACTGGGGCCCACAGGACCACGGCGTCTGCCTCCAGGGCCTGAAAATGAACGTGCCACTTCTGCTGCGACACTCACTGCTCAGGTCCGGGGGTGTAAGTGTGCAGTTACCTGATCTTATTTTGAGACCAAAGGCCACCATCTCGAGAGCTCAGCCCATCCCTGGCAGGTGTTACCTTGATGTTTGCTGTTGAAGGGGACTTGGGGGAAGAAGACAGGGGTGGAAATGGGGCTTAAGAACATGAAAGTAATTTGAAAAAAAAAAAAAAAGACTCACTCCATCTGAGCTCAGCTCTGATATTTGTCAGTTTACACAAATGGAGACAATAAAATGGAAATAATTTACTTACAAATATAGTGCAGTCATTCACTATTACAAAAATCAAGTATTTTAGACATCACTGTATAAAAATAGCCCATGACATCAGCTCTGTTTTTCATCAGCTCCAGAAAAAGCTGTGGGCTACAAGGGATATGTGTGGGCTTTGAGGTTTTTTTAGGTTGCGTATCAAAGACTGTTGGGAATAAAATTGATACTATGTCTGGCTCATTCATTCAGGGAACAAAATTTACTACAGGGGAAGGGAGAAAGCAAAAGGAGATAATTCCTCTCACACCACCATGCTTCGGACATTTTCTGTGTGTTGCCAAACGGAGAGAGAGAAGCAGCATCTCCCTCTGGAAGAGTCAATTCATGTTTCCTTTCAGCTGACCTTTAAGGGAGCCCAGAAAGACTAAACAAGGCTGGAAGAATTCAGACTCAGATGCTAAACAGAGAAAACTTTCCGAAGAGCCCCAAGAGCGACACAGTGCCAGCAGCCCCACTGACAGCAGTGTTAGCTGCAAAGATCCCATGCCAGCTTTTTGATCTCCTCCTCCTCCTCACCTTCTCTTCTCCCACAGAAACTGAGTGTGACCTTGCAGAGGGTATTTTCTGGCATGTTCCTGAGCTTTAAGAGATTAAGATTTGCAAGACTTTATCTACAGATGCAGTAACTAGGGACTTGGACAAAAAATTCTGAAGCCATGAAACAACCAGACTGAATAAGACTTTGAGATACACTTCTTCAAAAAAAAAAGTACCAAGTCATTACATTACATGATTTGTAACGAAGGTGATAGTGCACAGCACGAGCCTGTTTCATTAGTGAGAAAACAACAACAATAATAAAAAGACATCTCATTGAATCACTAATCTCCCATTAAGGACAGCTGTGTGTTTTCGTGGAAGACATTGGACTGAGTACCAGTTGAGATCACAGTGTGTCCACGTACAAGGTTTTAAATCGATTTATGAGACAGCATGAGCACGTTGTAACTGCGGCTTTGTTCCCTGTAGGAGGTTTCAAAATAAGGAGACTCTTTTTTTTTTCAGAATATGGAATAGGAATATTCTTAAAGTAGGAGCTATGGGAGAAAGGAAAGTTGCAAAAGGAAAGAGCTGTTGCAGTTTGCAGATTATTTTATCAAGGAAGTAACCATGAACAAAATGCGCTCAGTTTACTCCTGTTAGTTACCTTTTGCGTGTAGTGCTTAGCTCATGATTTTACGTGCCAAACACCCCATCTGCACTGAGAGTACTTCTGTGTGCAGACCAGATGATAACAACTCCTCTTTGTCCTCAGCTGTTATCAAGCCTCTGACCTGCCAGAAGTCCCACCGGTGCCTGCTCAGCCAGCCGTGAGTCACACGGCGACAGAGTCCAGACCCAGGGAAGCAGAGCTGCCACCCCACCTCGCTATGCCACGCTGCAGGTTGTGCACAAGGCTGGGTTTTTGCTTCCGTCTGCCTTATCTTAATTACTTGCCACACACTAGTGTAAGACCTGGTGTGCGTGACTCAGATGCACGGAGGGTAGGTGATGTCAAGTGTAGCAAACAGCCTCAGAACAGCCCCTTTAGTAAACTAGTCAGCAAATACCTACAAATAAGGGAAGAGCTTAAAGAAGTCAGGAATTCCCTGTGAATGAATCACAAACACTAAAACCTGTCCAAATTTAGCAAAGTAATATTTTCCAAGCTGAAGTATCATACCAACGGAAAACATTCAAAGTTTGCAATGGCAACTCACCCCCAGCACCTTTTCACAGATAGATCTCAAAGCACTTTGCCAAATAGGTCGATATCATTGCATTCCCTGTTTAAGTGGGGCGAGAGAGGCTGGCCTGAAGGCCAGCCTGCGAGCAAGAAGTGCCGCCAAGAGCAGAACAAAGGTCTCCTTTGTTGCCTGACAGTAGCCATCCAGGCTAAAAATCCAGATACTCTCTTTTGTTAGGGTGGGGAGGGAAGGAGGTTGTTTCAACTTAAGATTTGTGCTTTGAATTTAATATGCTTTGAACGTGATCAATTTAATTACTCAAATTTTAAAGTTTTTTCCCTTATCAAATATATATTAAAAAAACACTTCATAAGAGAATCTGTATGTTTAAACCAAAACAAATCACACCCGCTGTAATTAGTTCTTAGGTCCATCAGGCAGGTAGCCAACAGTTAATGTTTAAATGGTCCATCCTCCCTCTTACCAGAATTATGAAAACAGACCATAAACAAGTTCATATGATCCTACTGCTGAACGCCACTACAGAATTGTCAGAGGATACAGAGACCTTGCAGAAGCCAGAGGAGACACTGGAAGAGTCCGTCTGTTATGATTCCCCAGTGAAAGGCTGTTTTGCGATCTTACGGGGTGATGGAAGTACAACAACATACAGCAGAGCTGGTGGGGGGAAGCAGGAGCAGGGACAGGGCAAATTATCACATCCTTGGCTGCAGAGAATACTCCACGCACTGCATCATCACGGTGACTCCTCTTCTCTCACCCAGACCTCTTCTCTGGGGCAGACTCCTCCAAGACCACTGTCACCAAGGAAAATGGAGAAAACTGCAATCAGGCAAAATGTTTGAGAGGTGAAGAAGAGAGGTGAAGAGGTGAAGGGTGGGTCTACCATATTTGTCCTCCTCAGGTGCTGAGAGCAGGAACACAGAATAATTAAAGTAACTCCATGAGATCTGCTGGCAAAATTTTTAACAGTGACTGCTTTGTTTCACTGAGTACATATTACAAAAGCTCATGGTGGCGATGGTGGAAGATTGTAGCACACAAGCAAGATACTCTATTTCTCCATGTTCCTTTTAAATAAGTCTTTCCCAGGAGCTTTACTGGGGCTGCGACAGATGGTACTTCAGGTGCTGCCCAAAGTTGCCTGTTTTAGTTTACTGTTTCCATCTCTTTCAGTCCAGATTCTTACCACAACAGACAAATTGCCTATCAAGCATTGATAATAGAAATGGAAAAAGCCCACTGTCCTGCCTCCAGTACAGCTTCTGACTTGGCCATCAGCCTTATGAATGGTTTTACTTTGAGTTTCCTGAGAAGCAGTATGAATGACGTCTAGTCCAGCATTAGGTACATCGTGTGATTCCTTCCACTACAAGAAGAAAGAGAAACAGTTTTGGTTTTAAATGGAAAATTGAAGTCCATTGCTCCCTCTCAATAAAAGCTATCAAGAGGAGTGAATGAAACATGCTTTTCTAAACCATGGTGGTGTGAATGGCACCGCAGCTTGCTTACAGTGTGAAAACATGCTCTTTGATAACATCAAGTCCATCTTCCTCACAAGCAAGGGAGGGGAGGAAGGGTCTTGTGGACTCCAGATGTTTTGTGCGCTCAGAACTAGCCAAGAACTGCCTGAAAAATTACAAGAACAATCCTTCCTTCTTGTGCACAATTCAGCTTCAAAGGGGTTAGCATAACTGTCCCGTATATGAATGAGAGACACAGGTTTTACACAGTGACAGTCACATTTCTGCTCTTAGAAAGGCCAGCTGTTCTGCCAGGGAAAGTTGTCAGCATCCGAAAAAATACACCACTTCCTCCTCTAAAAGACAAGCACCATCCTAGCAAAAAACAACTGTGATGTTTTTTCCCCTATGGACATTATCACATGACTCGGTTGTCTCAGCAGTATTTATCTAACCTCTGTTTACAATCAGAGGTTTACGATATATTGTAGCACACCAACATAAGTAGATGCAAGACTCGGACCTTAGCCAAGGTAGAGTTCAAGGACTTCACCTTCATCCGTTGCTTTTATTGATAGTTGCAATGAACTACGCTAGTCAGAAGCAGAAACTTTAACCTTCAACTAAGAATGGAAAACCACCAACATGGCAATCCTTATGCTGTCAATTAGCAGTTTTTGGGGTAAAAACATACCAAAAGGGTGCAAAACAGCCCAAGGAAGAGCCACCACTGCTTTTCTCTAATGCTTTCACTCTGCTCTCCAAACACTGTAAGAGAGTGGCGTCTCTGAGCTTACAGACTCGCTTTCCCTGTGCCTGGCTCCCTGGGCACTGGAGCTGTGGAAGCCCATGAATACAGAAGCTGGAGACATTTGCTCTGCAAAAAACCAAACACCCACCACCACAACCTTGGGATCTGAGCTCCGTGGAGTTAAATTCTCCTCAGCAGTTGATGCAAATCTCCGTAGATGGTTGCTTGCCTGCTGCAGGGGCAGATCTTGCCAAGATCTGCTTCCCTCCTGAGCTATGCTATGGGTGTCTCAGAGAGGCCCTTGCTCTATGGCAATCACTGACTGTGGCTGGAGAGGTAGCAGCAGAGCAAAACCATGCTCCCCAGCTGCTCTGGGTGGGACTGCAGCTATGGCATCAGCCACAGGAGGATGGGGGCAGCACAAGGCAGGAACTGGGCATCAGCCACAGGAGGATGGGGGCAGCACAAGGCAGGAACTGATCCCTCTGCACCGTGATGAGTCAGGGCAGCTCCACAACCCAGCCTAAAAGCAGGAAATCCCACAAGGCAGGTTATATCTACCCAGGGCTGGGTCTCAGGCTCCCTCCCCACTTATATCACCCACAGCCAGCCTGAGGCACCACTGTGCTCACAGCCGCCTGTCAGCATTTTGGCACTTTCTCTCACAGATCTGTCTTCTGAGAGAAGTTATTTTTCTTGTGTATTTCCTCATGGCGATGGCTGAAAAGTTGAAGGATTGCCAGTGCTGCATTAAGAAAAAAAACAGAGAGGTGGCATGGATAAATAAAAGCATTACTAAAGTGATGGGCCAGGTGCACCAGATCACGGGCTGGGTCTCTTAGCAGTTAGGGCTGCCTTTCTCATTTAGGAAAGCAGGTACCAAGAGCTTCAGATCATGGGTAAATTATCAGGGATTTACTGGAGGGCAAGTGAGGGCAGTGGCTGGCGTGCCTGCCTTGCCAATTTTTTTGCTGAAGTTGCAGTATCCAAATAGTAATTCTCTTCACCTTATCACTTCCTCTAAACTTCTTATAAGTATGCATGCTTGCAAGTCACCTCAGGTTAGCTTTGTCAGAATAACAACAGATCATTCCACATACCCAGGTTTTGGCTTTTCTGAACTTCCCTGAATGTTGAAAGCTATTAAGTTGGCACGTTTTCCTCCATGTGATTCTCCTGGTATGGTTTTGTGGTGGCCTGATGTCATACCTAACCACAAAAGACCATGATCTAATATACCATAACTGTTAAAAAATATAGTGCCCAACACATTGGTTTCCTAATATCACGGGGAAAATATTTATGCCATAAAACTTCTTTACTTTTAAAAAAGAAGGGCCCTGAAAGATGGTATTTAAAATACCATATGGTATATATGGGGAGCAGGAATATTAAATGAGTGAGTTTGATGCTTTTTTTTTTCTTTCCTTTTGAGAAAATGGAAGTACTTCATACTTCTGTAGAATGTGGAAAATATTCTAGAGACATGAGAGGATTTTTTTTAATGTCCAGGTCTCTTTTATACCACACTGGCAGTTCAGCAGTTTGGCATTGCTGGAGTGGTATAAAGCAGACTCTGGGTGAGAATTCGGTTCAGGCAGCGTGGAATTGAGATTTAAAAAGTCAATCATTTGCAGGCTTGAACTGGAAGAAAGACTTACAAGAAAGGACAGATGAAAATGTGATTAATATGCTGCAAAACGCTGTTGGAGAGGGTAAGGCAGCAGAAAGCATTTTCAGGATATTTGTGTACAGCTGGGAGACTCTGAAGGGACAAAAGCACAAAAAAAAGACAAACCCTTCAAGACACAGCCTTAGGATTGCTGCTAATCACTGTTTTGTTTTCAGCAACTGAGATTCTGTGCTGTTCTACAAACATGCCATTTGTGTTTAGAGCTAAATGGATTTATCTTGAAATGTAGCCTTTTTCCTGAGGGCTGTGGCCTGTAAAGCTTTCTGTCTTTTTTTTAATTTTTTTTTTTCCCCTTTTGCCTGGCAATGTCTGCGTTCCCACGTATAACTAAGGTGGAAGCTGGCAACCCCTCAGAGGCAGGAGAAGGGCTGGAATTTCCCAGGTCATGCTCAGGAATCCAGTCTTCTGCGAGGCACAGGGCAGTACCAACGAGCAGGAAAGATGCTTACAGCTGCTTTCTGTTCTCCAAGACAAGTTTAATAATGGCACTGTCTAAACTAATTCATGTTCTGCAGACCAAGAAATGCAACCACTGCCACCACTGGTGAGCCTTAATGGACGCATTTCCATTTCCCCCTCCCCGCAATGAGGCAAGGAAAGGGTGCTGTTCATTTCTTTCCTCGCTGACACCTGACAGGCTTCGCCAGCATCATGGCCCTGCAGCCGCTCGTGGCACCTCAATGACCCCAAACCGGGACGTGAAGGCTTGGGGGCACCAGGGGGGTTTCTGGTTGCAGCTCAGGCTTGGCAGAAGCTTCACGGGGTGCAGGCATTACAAGCGATTCCTCACCCCAGTCCGACCCCAGGCTGCACACTTGGGCTGATGCAAACGGAGATTTGGGCCTGAGCTGCCTGCTTCAGGCCAGCTCTAGCTACTGTGTCCTTGGGGGGCACCGGGCTCTGCCTCAGATCCGGCAGGCAGAGCCCAGGGCTGCAAATGCTGGGAAATCAGTCTAAAAATAGGTGTTTCAGTAAAAGTTTGTTTTTCAGCTCTGTTTTGCTGCCTTATAGTGCATTACGCTAAAAATGTGGGCAAGTGGTTTTTGGTACTGAGAGCCGCCTTTTCATTTTAAAAGAATGTCCCCACCAACCACATCCCCATGTAAGGAAAAAGGAGAAACTTACTGGTAAAGCTGTTAAATGGGAAGGCACAATTACACTGTCCCTTAAACCTTACTGTATTTAAGTGACGCTCCAATGGTTTCAATAGCTCCTTACCGGGAGTGACGTGCGTGTGGAGTGGGGCAAGGCCAGCACACACCCCACCCGCCCATCTTTGGGCTGCTAAAAAGCAGGAGCCTTGCAAGGCTCCCAGGCAGAGTCTCTTTACTCTCTGGTGTGTTGTGGTTGTTTAGGTCTGCGTGTTTACCTAAATCGGAGAAAGTGTGGGATGAAATACTTCTTCATTAAGGCATGATGTGCTGCAGCTGGGGTCTTGCCTTCCAATTTGTTGGATAGCCTGGCATAACTAATGATTTGCATTTATTATTTTTTGACTGGAGGAGAAACATCCCCCTGACAAACTGGAATGCATGGAGAGCATTACAGAAAAAGGTGAAAAGAAAAGGTTCTCTTGCCTCATATGGAAAGTGTGCCATATGCAGCTTGATACATCAGCCAAGGCAAGAGATAAGCTCACAAGCTGTTACCGAAACTTAAAGGTTCAGGAGCACAAGGCAGTCACTGCTGGGTATTTGGATGAATAAAATATTATTATCCAAGTGTGACCCTGACAATAAGAAAAGGGTGGAATAGTTTTTATCCTGATTTTGCAGAAATGGAACAATCTCAAATGCCAGAATCTGGGGAAACAAAAAAAAAAAACCACAAAAGGAAAATTTTTGGAGATACAAAATCTGGACACAGGATGGCATTTTGGAACATAGATTCATCTACTGTTAAAACCAAAACCAAATGTTGAACTCTTTAACCCAGCCCTAGTATCCTGCTGATTCAAGAAGCTCCTCCATTCAAAGAATGTAAACTCTGCTATGACAGGAGCCAAGAGCTCTTTCTTTATGGAGAGGAGGAAACTTTTCTAAAGGGCCAGTTTATGACCTGGCTGGAGAGCTGGAAATAATTAAGTGTTCTTGTCAAAGGTCAAAGTCATAGGGTTAAATTCCTAGGAACTCAAAACAACCCTTGGTGACTGCGCCAAGACTGATCATTTGGCCCTTTTCTGCCCACAGTGAGAAGGCAGAGAGCAGCCCGGGACAGGAGTGAGCCATGCCTCACGTATCTGCCCTTTCCAATTCCAAGTCTAACATTTGGAGGCTCATCACACACTCTTGGTCTAAAAAAGCATAGCTGGGGTTAAAAAAAGTAAATAAATCTGGAAATAAGAATTACAGCCAAATGACCTATTTATAGCAACACCAAATATGAACTAAACACCAAATGACAAACCAAGATACTGATTCATATTCTACTTCTGATGTAACCCCGCTGAATTCAATGGGGCATTTGATTCTGCAGCAGGAATCTGTCTCCAGATGAAAACAGCAGCACCGGTCTGGCCCTTGGGGAGCTGTCATGCTCTGTTGTATACGTGAAAGCTGCAAAACAGCCTATGTCTGTAGGGATTTTGGTGCTTAAGTTTGAAGCCGTGCCTCGTGTTATTACTGAGCAGTGCTCAAAAATGTAATGAGGTGGAAGGAGGAATTCATTCGTTGGGTGCTTTTTTACCAAATGACGACATTAACTTCACCGGCCTGAAAGCAGAAAGGCAAGCAGGAGGTGGAAGTGGAGAGGACCGATAACCTCCTCCACACACTGTGTGCTCGTGGGAGACATGCACTGCCTTATTGCCCCGAGAGTTGCTTTCTCCATTGCCTTTCTTTCAAAGTCCTGGCCCATCCAAAAAGCATTGACTCTTGCTAATGTCTTTTTTGGGGAAATGAGCATCTTTATAAGGCAAATAATCCCCTCAAAACGCCTCAGAGAGTGTTTCTCAGCTCTAGTTTCCTATGGGGTCAAATTGTCTGTTAAAGGCCAAGGAGATTTTCCTGCTACACCAGGACAGCAGTGTTTTAAGCTCAAAAGCATCTCTATTCATCCTTGTGCGAGGAATCAATCAGGTCATTCTCTGTTTGTCCGAGTCCTTTGCTTGATTCAAAGCAAACTACCCAGTATCAAACTTCTCCGTAAAATAAAAAGTCTCCAGTCAGATCTGAAATCCAAACTTGGTGGACATCCCACTTCAGAATGGGGTGAACTGAGGCCAAAGTACAACTACGGATGAAATTTTGGGATAGTCCAGGTCCTGGCACAGTGGGATGGGTCAATCTCTACTGCAGGTGGCCCTTCTGCCTAGGCCTCTTCTGAAGCTCTTGTTCTGCCAGTCTGCAAGCAATCCTGCTCCATCAATTCATCCTTGTTCTTCCCCCTCCTTCCACCCTGTTCAAATTTCTAAACCCGAAGAGCAAGCGAGACCACGCTGTGACCTTCTGCACTGACTGCTCTGTCTTTTGTGAATCTAAATTGATTTTCCTTGCATGGGAACATCCAGGATCTACCCTTTGACCTTCAGCCTGAGGTTGTGTATTAGGAGTAAGAGAGAATGTGAAAGCAGCATTTGACTGTCAGCATTGGCAAGAAATATGAGCCACCCTCTACTAGAAAACAGTCTGTTTCTGTCCAGTGCCTGGAAATATGGGAATTGCCAGACTTGCATAGACACAAGGGTCAATATCCTGTTTCTGATGCTAGCCAGCACCAGATGCTTCAGAGAAAAGCCTGAGAAGCCTGTAGCTGGCAGATACAGGATAATCCCATTCTTATCTCCCTGCTTCGGAGAACAGTATAGCCAGCACGCACACAAACACAGGCACATACGTGCACACTGGAAACTGCCTGCCTCAGAGAGCTCTCTTCCTGGAAATATTGCAGTATTCTGTGTCGTGTAAAGTATTGTTAAATACACACTGCAATAGCGTGCAACTAACCCCAAGGACTCAGTGCTGTTAAGGAAAGGAATGACTAAGACAAGGGATGCTGAGGGTTCAGCAACTGTATTTAGCACTTGGGTTTCTATAATCAGTGTGTAGCTAATGATTCAGCTGAAAATGGACAATAAAAACAACCCTGTTCACCAGCCCAGAGTGAGCAGAGCTAAAATATCATCATTTTGACAGAAGAACAAGGTTGTTGGAAGAAATTGCCAACCATTCACCCATATTCCTATAATCTGGGCATATTCTTGATCATGATTTAGTATCCCTTTTCCACCCCTCCAGGATCAACCGTGAGGCTTCCTGATGACTTCAGGCACGTAGTCAATGATCTTCAAGTCTCTAAGGTGCGCTCAGCTTGCACTAATCCTCCTCTCAGCACCTACCTACTGGAAGGAAGATGAAGTGGGACGAGGCTGAGCCTGGATATGTTTCTACGCTGCCCTGAACAGATCACCCTTTCTACCTATGATTTCATAATGTTTTTTTTGTAAAAACATCGATCCACAGGGAAAAATGGGCTTTCTTTGTGCAATGCTGCAGCTGGGGATTTGATGTGAGGTTTGTCAGGGATTCTGGAAAGCTACTGGAGCAGCCACTGTGGATTTCCTGGCCCAATTTCTTTCTGTGCTTTGAGTTTATCTGCTGTTACGTAAATCAGATTATTATGAAAACACCACACTGTTCAGCACCCACAGCTCAGATGCGAGGGGGAGGAGGAAGTTTGTGTTGACCTGTTAGAGAATTTTGTTGATACAGTTCAGGGAAACAGAGATCTCAGCACACTTTGCTTGTTTAATTAGCATCTGTTTCTAAGTCTCTGATGTCCCACAGAACTCTCTGTACCAGTAATTAAAATGCATAAAACTGTAGAGAGCTATAAGATGATAATCCCCATTATCTGATACTGCTGCCGTTTGATAGCTCTTCAAACAAAGTAGAAAGCAACCCTGGTCTTCCTAATGCTCTTTACTCAGAAAGAGGCCCAACACAAAGGAACTTATAAATCTGCTTTCTAAAATCAGTAGGCATAAAAAATAGGATTGCAGCTTCTTGGCAAAAAAAGTGTTTCCTTGGTATTAACGGAGTAAGCTATTTTTAGTTTTGTTCTGAAGCCTTTGTGAGGGGCCTCTCTGAACCAGTTCAAAACACAGAAAGTCCTCTTCCCTAATCTGGAGAATACCATACTCCCTCTCTCTTGCAACGTATGTTATTGAGCAGCCAAAGAATAATCTCATGGGCAGATTTTTCTGGAAAGGCTCCTTAAACAAAAGCTCTCGCTGTTCTCCCCCATCCTTTACAGACACCCTTCCATCCGGTGGCTACTAGCCCCTCTGAAAGCAAAGGAGAGCCCTGTAGGGAGAGCCAGGTCTGGGCTCCAGGGTTAACTCTCTCCTAGGACCGATGCGTTCAAGTCATGGATGGTCCTCAGTCCTGGCAGGCAAACTCGTCCTGTTTCTCTCCCTCCTCCACCCCATCCTTTCTGCAAGTGCAGATGATCAGCAGAGCTGCTTTTTCAGGCAGGGCATCATTTAGGAGAAACAGTACATTCAGATACTGCTAGTCCCACATGTGAAACTGTGTGGCCATGCGAAGCAAAAGCTGACCTGATATAAATTCATTCTGCTGGCTCAAGCTGGTAAAAAATTGTTGATGGTTACCCTTGCGTTGGCAAGATAAGGCTGGAGCAGACCTTGCCACCAGTACAAAGCCACCACAAGAGCATGAAATCAGCATGAACCCTGTACTGCAGCTTCTGGTTGACTTAGCAGGGCCTGGCCTGTCCATCACATCCAAATGTCACTGTGTGTCCCTCCGTGGTGGGGATCGAGTACGTACTGATGAGTGACCACTCCAAATAGTCTTGCAACAACAAACCATGGCATCGAGCGGTCCAGGGCCTCAGCAGGTTCAGCAGTGCTGCCCATCGTCGCACACTGCACTTCTATGCAGTGATTACAGGAGATGAAAGCGTGATGCCCGCTCGTCAGGTGCTTGCTGGTCCACCGAGCAGAAAACCCTTCCTCACACCAAGCCGTGGCTTGGTGTTTCAGCCAACTGCCCCCCATCAGGTGGAGACAGATGCCCGAGACCCCTGAAAATGGGATCCTGAGGACACCCACCACTTGAAGGTTTAACTCCCAACTGTCCCCCAGGGTGTACTGACAGCCTGGTGTGTATTGCCTTGCAATACTGGTGCCTGATATAAACCTCAGCTTACAACCCAAGAAACCTCTCCTCATGGCTCGGTCCTTCTTTCCTTCCCTGGGGCGCACGGTCCAGCACCAGTCCCACACCGCTCCTCTGCTAGACAAGCCGAGCCTTGATGGTTCAGAGACTATTTCCTGAGCAGCCCCACGAAACTGTTTGGCAGCAGCTGCCCTGTAACTGATCCCACTGAGCTCGGCGGGGCAGGCCTGGGCTTTCCAAAGAGAGCAACCTCAGGATGTAACAGGAGAAATTAGGGGCCCTCACAGGCTCAGAGCCAGCGCAGGGCCGGCTCCGAGGATGCTGTTCCATGTGGTCGATCCTTGTAGCTATTAAGGAATAAATTGCTATATAAAGCTGTGCCGCAGCCAAGGGAAGCCTCAGGAACATGACGGTCATCAGAGAGCTGTTTGAGTCCTGGTAGCTACTTGCTTGCTGTTAGAAACACTGCTGAGGTTATAAAGGCTTACGTGGAAAATACATCCCCCCATAAGCCCTGCCGCTGGGACTGAGGCTGCCTTATGTACCTGGTTCTCCTGCTGTGCAGCCCATTGCCTGCTCTTTGAGCTGAAACAAAACGTTTTTCCACTGCAAATGGTTTCCTATGGAAAAATCAGGGGTTTAGTTAAATGAAATTATCCATCATGTACATCCAACAGAGAGTAAAATGTTACCATTTGGGCAAAAAAAACCCCCAAATGCTCCCAAACTCAAAGTTCAGCCAAAATACTGCAGGTTTTGTTATGCTGCCAAACTCAGTGTTTTCCACAGAAAATGTTAAAAATAGAAGTAGTGTCAGTTCTAAAGGGACCCTCCACCTTCCTATTTTCTCATCAAATGATCAGGATCATACCACTGCTTCAATGTTAGCAGGGGAAAAAAAGTTATGTAGGCTGTTAGAACCATCCTTTTTTTCTCCTTGTACATTCATGATAAACTATACTTTGAAGAAGGAAGATATATGATTGTGGAATTGAGGGGTTTTTTACCTGGAAGAAAATAGAGATCATTGCTTTCTTCTGATCTTGAAAAAAGCCTTTTTCCCTGGAGACTGCAGGAAGAATTTCCTGTATTTTTCCACTAGTGATGCTCCACTCCACTCAATGCTTTTCCTTGATGCCCCATTCGCCCCTGTGCCAAAGCCATGCCTTCCAGTTTCCTCAGTAACTTCACAGAGCTGCAGAAATTAACTGGCATAACTGAGAAAGGGGGTTTGGTCCTTAGACTTGTAAAGTTTTCTGTTAGCAAGTTTAATATCTTTCACACTGGAGAGCTAAGGTGAAGTGGTTCTCTTAAATTCAGATGATGTCTCCCGATGAACACTGCTCTGTCTGTGCTCCCCATCCATCACTTCCCCGCCCCCCCCCCCATCCTTCTCCCTATCAATTGAGTCCTGCCCCAAGGACAGTAATAACTTCAGGTTGTTTTAAGGAATAACTGTTCCTTTTGTTAGCTGTGCCATTTCCAGACTCTCAGTTGATTTCTAACTTTCACCTAGCCTGGAAGTTCTTAAATTACAGAAACAAGAACAGATATGAAAACTGCAGTGCTCTGTTCTAAACAAAGCCCAAACGCGCATTCCTCATTTCTTTATAGCACCGTAGTGATAATATTGAAGCGATTGTCAAAGTATAACTTGGCACTGAAGAATGGCCATTATTAGCAGTACCCCACTGTGTTTTTTTGGGAACGGGAGGTATGAACATCCTTCACATGAACATAAAATGCGAATAATGAAGATACTTGCAGGTCTGCACTCTAAAAAGAAAAGCATGGGGCCAAGAGCACTGCACGCAACTTTTTTCCCTGGAAGTGATTAAATGCAGATGGCGACCAGGAAAGCTGGGTTTCTCAATAGCAGTCATATAGGACCCTTCAGACTATTTGGCTAGTAATTTAAGTTAGGAAAACTATTCACAGAATGTGACCTCTGGAATGTAGTTATTCCAGGAAGATGTAACATATTATCAGAGAGTGAATTCCAGGACTGAGTTATTTCTGGTAACAATTGAACTACGACAGAAATATTTACAACTAACTTATTAAACAAAAACATTCAAATATTTGTCAAGGAGTTTATTTACAATGAACAATTTCTGCAGATCTCATTAGTTTCTACTTAGGAGAGAAATAAATGGATAGAGACTTTGGAAATGATCCTATATGTTCATTTACAAGATACATACAACTCCCATTAATTTTAAACAAAAGGGTAATAAACAGCAAAGACTAACAAGACACGCAACCCACAGGACTGCTGCAAGTGCCCTCACACATACTTCAACCCTTCACAAAAGTTCTACGTTTCTTCACAGCTGGTCTCCATATGAACCAATATGCTCAGTCTCGATGCAGACTTTTACCCTTGTCCAAATAAACCCAAAGCAAAGGTAAGTCAGAACAATGGCACTCAGCTCTTTGCACAGGAGCCCAAAACTGAAAGCACATGGGACTAGAAACGTGAGGGATGATCTTAAATACTTCCCATGCTAAACTGCCCACCAACTAAAAAGTTTTTGTTCTCACCACCAGATACTGTAAACCCCGGTGCAAATGGGGACATGAGATTGGAAAGGACTTCCCTGTCCCAGGTCACACAATACCTTTCCATCTGCACCTTCAAATTAGGTTTGTTTTTCATAGAATCATAGAATGGTTTGGGTTGGAAGGGACCTTAAAGATCATCTAATTCCAACTCCCCTGCCACAGGTGTCCCTACACCTTCCACTAGACCAGGTTGCTCAAAGCCCCATCCAACCTGGCCTTAAACGCTGCCAGGGAGGGGGCAGCCACAACTTCTCTGGGCAACCTGTTCCAGTGTCTCACCATCCTCACAGTAAAGAATTTCCTCCTAACATCTAATCTAAATCTACCCTCTTTCAGTTTAAAACCATTACCCCTCGTCCTATCGCTACATGCCCTTGTAAAAAGTCTCTCTCTAGCTTTCCTGTAGGCCCCCCTTCAGGTACTGGAAGGCTGCCATAAGGTCTCCCCAGAGCCTTCTCTTCTGCAGGCTGAACAACCCCAACTCTCTCAGCCTTTCTTCATAGGAGAGGTGCTCCAGCCCTCTGATCATCTTCGTCGCCCTCCTCTGGACTTGCTCCAACAGCTCCATGTCCTTCTTATGTTGGGGACCCCAGAGCTGGACGCAGTACTATCACACTAATGCTCCCTTCTTGCTTCTCCCAGGGGTAGAGGTCTCCTTTCAGGGCTGGCATGAGCACTTGAGGTTCATTTGTTCTTGTGTCAGAGCTTTCCTTTAGCTTAAACAGCCCTCTTCTTTTTCTGGTGTGTATTTGCTGAAGTATCTGTAGACAGCAATTGTATCCCCTTGAAGCTTTTGTTTTGCTAAGCTAAACAAACCAGCAGGCTTTTTAATACCTTTCCCCAGCAAAAAAAACAACCCCTAAACATTTACTTAATGAATCTAATGACCTATCTCTGCATCTGACCCAGTATGAATTGATTTTTCTTGGAAGTAGGTGACTAGATTTCTAGATGGCATCTCGTTGGTGCTTTACAAAATAGCATTGATATTTCTATGCCCCTCCTGGCAATTCATGTTGAGATCACATCTCCCTTTCTTTAGGGGCAGGTCATGCTAGTGACTCAGGGTGATCTTGTGATCAACTAGTACACAACTAGTGTACTCACATCTTTCCACTCCCTGTGTATGAAAACCAACCACGGAGATTGCACAAGTCACGTTCAGACTGCCACACCAATTCCTTCCTCTAAAGCTCCCCTTACCCCCTACGCCAGCCTTGGCCCAGAAATACAGCTCTGGAGGGATGTAGGATATTCCACCCAAAACAAATCCTTGCCTGTGAGCACCTTCCAGTTGTCAACAACCCACAGACCTTAATGCGTGCCACGTCTACATTTTTCCCATTTTCTCTTCCGTAAACACTACCATCTGACGCTTCCCTCATAACAGGCCTCCCACCCACCCTGCTCACCCCTGCCTTGTCAGAACAACGTACACGCGTCAGCCTCTGCAACCCTCATCCGCGGAGTCAGGGTTGCTGCTGCCTTAGGGCCAGCCTTGGCTGCTTCTCCTAGTACCAAGAAAAAGGACAAGCGCTTTACTCCCAGGTATTCTCTACTGCTCTGCCCTCTTCCTACTACACTAAAAAACACTGAAACAATATAATAAACTCTTGCTCAAGCAATGCCAGTTACGTACTTCATTATTTTAGGGAAAACATTTTGCAGTAGCTAAAGATAGTCCTTGGGTTTTATGTTATTTCCTTAAGTGCGTGTTGAGCAATCTAACCTTAGCACAGATAAACAAAGTATCCCAGAGAAATTTTGGTGCAATAATCCATCTGCCCTGAGAGAAAGTCGTGCCTCAGAAACTTTCGGTTAGAAAGCAGTAAAAAAGGAATTTAAAGTGCAGCTGATTATAAATTACGAAGCTGATCCCAGTCTCACATTTTACAGTTAGTTACTTCTATTATTTCTTTTGACTGCAAGCATCCCAAAGGTGGGAGGGGAATCAGGACCCTGAGCATAACTGAAAGGGATCTATCGTCAGGCCAGTTGCAATGGCTTGGCTGGTGCTGTACCCTCTCTCCCCACTTGTCCCAGCCCCGTCTCCTTTGCTAAGCACAGCAGCAGCCCCGTCGAGCTGAGATCGCTCTGCACCATTTGCACTGTTCCACGCAAACTGCTCCCATGTTTAATTCATCCTGGCACCACGATGCATCAGAAAGGACTCTGCTTACCCCTTCACAACCCAGCAGGGTGTCATTCAATGTGACTGCTTAGACCATGCCCAGAACTTGCCTCTTGGACATGCATTTCCAGTTTTGTAAAACACACCCAGAAGCCACTGTTGTCTTTTCTCTCAGAGCCACCACTTTCATTAGCATCCAAACCAACAGAAGTCTGGGCTGCTCTGTTTCCACCAGGAGAAAAACATATCAAGTGATTTGAGCTGCAGCCTTCCTGGTAAGACACAAAACTCTCTAAATTGTACCCATTTTCAGACTGCAATGTCAAATCAGATTTACTGTAAAAGGCTCCTTCTAGCCCATGAATCTTCCAGCAAATTTCTAATGCCCTGAGCACAATGTTGAGCAATTATTATAGCCTCACTTGGAAGCCCAATGAGACTTATCATTTCACATAATTTTGACATGAGCCCAGATGAAACTCAGTGGATGGTTTTACTTTTTGGTATCTGCTGATGCTTTTAGACAGCTTCATTCCCTTGGCAGACCCCTGAAACATAGATCTGTCTGAAACAAAAGTTTTTCAGGAAAACCAAAGGAAGCTGTCCCCAAGAGCTCACTGATGCACACTTATGCAAATACAGACACCCATGAAGTGTAATTCATGTTTCTCAGGGCCAAAACTCTCTAGTTTCTTCTTCTTTATTGCTGTCATTATTCAAGGTTTGTACTGAGGACCACTTTAAATGTGTCCATCTAATGTACAGGCCAGGGGAAAGGAAGCAGTTTTTAATGGTACTGAAAAAAATAGAGGCCAAAAATCAATCCTGACACAAAGGGACTCTGCAGCTGATATTGCCAAGGAGAAGAGGAGAAAGAAGCTATTAACAGGGTGCCAGAATATCTCATCAGAGACCGCACTCCATGGCAGAGCTGGGGAAAAAACCCTCAAGCTTCTTGGCTTTCAGTCCACTGCCTTAATCAGCAAGACCACCTTTGTGAATCCCCCAGCTTACTCTGGGGTGGCACATCCACCTCTCCACGAGTATTTATCTTGCTTGCAAATTTCATTACAGGTGAATTTACACCAAAGCAACTCCTGGAGAAAAAAAAAAAAAAAAAAAGACACAAACAGAGGCTTGCTCTGTTAAGCTTAAGTAGCTAAGAAGTGCTCCAGGAGCACCTCAGGGTCTGCATGCCCCGGCTCAGAGGGGCACGGGGCTAAACAGGACTGCCTGCCACGATGGCCGCATGCCAGAGACAGTGAAAATGGGAAAGAAGCAAGATGCAAAAGTCCTCAAGCCTGCTGCATCATTTTGTGCAACATTTGTTTCATGTCACGTTTTGTGCAACAACTGCCGTATGTAAAAGCGATTTACATAAAACAGCCTTTTCCTGAGGAACCAGGGCACAGATACAGACAGCTCTGGGGGCTGAAACTCAGACAAAACTTGGTGCGTCTAAACATTGCAAAGTACTAATTACCTCAAAGGGGGCTATAAACATACAGATTCATGTAGCTGTTGGAAGATGATTTGTGAAGGGAAGTATATTTAGAAAAATAGAGATGGCCACTGGACTTAGGGGAAAATGATTACAGATGACTATAGCAGGGGTATAAGATATTATTTGGGAGAATAAATGGACCTGTTGGGCCAGTGTTGAATGGGGAAAGGATTTCTTCTAAAGGTGGAATGCCTCTGGAAACACTTTTACCAAGCAGCACTGTGGGCTGTAAAAGAATTAACAGACACAAATTGTTCAGTAATGAACCCACTGGTGTTTATACCAGGAATCTCTCTGGGAGGAGCAGGTCCTGTGAGCCAAAACGCAGCAGTAGATGATGGTTGTAAGGTGGATGCAGTCTGAAACGCGCTGAAGTTGCCTGAAAGGAGGAGACTGTTTTCTTTAGGAGTTTGAGCAACACTCTGTTCGTGTTTTTCACCAACTCAGTGACCATCAGGAAGAACTGCTAAATTTCTTTTTGGGACAAGTAAGCCTAGAACTACTATTCAACCAAAAATTTTGAAGAATAATGGATTTCACATATGGAAGGACCAATTGATGTACACGTCCATTCCAAATAACAAGACACACAGCTTCCATACCTGAAAAAGAGGAGCACCAATCTGGGACACACAGCATCAGTCTGTCCAGCTGAGGAAAATGGGAAGTTGGAAATGAAGTCCTTGACTTGAAAGAGATGGGAAAACCCAAGTAATTGTTTTGATATGCTCAACACACTGCAGCAAAAGCATTTGGTTCTTCTCTTTCATCTAAAGTTAACCTTTCATCTCTGGATGAAGGAGCATCCTCAGATGTGTTTCCTTGGATTTACTGTAAGATATCTATTATTTGACTTCACCAGGAGCATTTATCCACATCCCAGCTGGGATTTCCTATTTGAAATTACCGCAAAGAGTTTACAAACCTATGATGAGACTTCTCATACATCCATACAATAAGATGAACAGTTTTCACCAGTAAGAGGCATCTTTTGTCAATATGTCAGAGTTTGCCCTGAGGTCTGTGCAGGTTAAGAAAATAATACTCATACCTCATCAGAATAACAACTCCAGCCTGTTCAGGTCTGACGTAGTCTAACTATTTGGATTTTCTAGGGTTTCCAGATGCCTGAGGACCCTTTCTGCCTTCTACCTGCCCTATTCTTTTGGAGGAAACACGCACCCACACCACTAACACATGGCTGCAACTCCTGTCTTTGTTAAGGAAGGTTCATTTCTATGGGAAGAAGGCTTTCCGAACATGGCCCTCAGAGGCACTGAGGTGCCTGCAGGCTCTGGTTCACTGTCCAAGGAGGAAAAGGTGCAAAAGCTGGAGGAGCCCTTGTTGCTAGAGCTTGACGCCTGCCCCTGCTTCAGCCACAGCAGCCCAGTGCAGCAGGGATCACAGCCGAGAAAGCTCAGCTATTACACTCTGCAGCCAGGCTGAAGCTGATACAAGTCACTTTGGTACACATGGTCATACTTAGAAATGTAGGAGCAGATATTTTATCCAGGCTGCTGCATCTGCAGAGGTGATGATAACATCTGGACCAGGGCAAGGCAGGCAATCTATTTTTGTGGACCTGAACCTGAAGTCCTGATTTTGCCACCTCGAAATAAATTAGCAGATACTAGCACCCATGGAGCCAGGAGTTCCAGCCAGCTTCGCTCATGGAGCACAAGGGAAGTGCAACTTCAGGAAGGAGACCAGCATGACCAGCTGCCAGCTATTAATAAGCACAGAGCTTGGTCTGGGTCCTCCTGTCTTAGATGCAAAGACTGGTCTTCAGCAGAATGTTCCACAAGCAATTTAACAGCCGTGTTTACTTAGATGAACAACTGATT
The DNA here is from genome assembly GCF_013368605.1 of Nyctibius grandis. NCBI lineage: Eukaryota > Metazoa > Chordata > Aves > Nyctibiiformes > Nyctibiidae > Nyctibius > Nyctibius grandis. The sequence continues at coordinate 12,449,451 of NC_090660.1, forward strand.
AGTCTGGAGATCAGAAATATTTGACAATGTTGAAAATGTGTTATTGGTGGAAAAAGCTAGGACTAACAAACAGGCAGTTTAGATAAAGATAAAAATGTAAACAGCACTTGCTTTGTAAGGTGATTGATCAATCAGCTTTGCTTGGTTATGCCTTCTGGAGCAGAATGGACCTGGGGACAGACTGAGAGGGTTCTTTGTAGTTGTGGAGCAAACAAATTAATAAATTTACCTTGTTCTCCAGCAAGTACCCCACTCTGAAGTCACTTGCACTGAGACTAAGAATCTGAAGTGCAACAAATTAGCCTTTCTCTCTTCCTCACCTTTCCTTTTTTTGCTAACTCCAGCTTTCCTGCTGGTGGCCCATCAGACCCTGGTGCTTCCCACTCCTTCTCTGCCCACTGCTTTTGACCTCAGAGGTCTGGCTCAATTTTCCCACTCACTGACAGAGCTCTTTGGATCTTGTCTCGACTAACAAATTTCTCAAATTTTTTTTTGACTTACACCATCACTTTATCTCTTTCTATCCATACCACCCTCTCTCCCCCTTCATCCATGCTTCATCATGCAATGAGGGGAGTTTAGAGACACCTCAGTACTGACCAGTACGGAGAGATCAGTTGCTCAGTATTGTTTGCATGATAGATATTAGTGCCTTTCTCCTGAGTCAATTAGATTTTCCCCTGCCTGCTTGGTGAGGCTGGAAGAAGGGCAGCATGGTTGAACAGCCTCTCCTTGACAGATTGTTCCCTTCAGGCCCTGCAAACAGCCACTGAAAAGCCTACTATCAGCATTGTACTACATCTGTTGTTTCTCTAGAAATTACTAGCGCCTGTGGTCAGGACAACCAAAACACCTGCAGTGATGTCTCAGAGGACACAGGAGCTTCCCTCATGCTCCCTCCTCCATTAGATGTTCTTTACTTTATGACCGACGGGAATTTTGCCGTTGAAGAAAGGGGTTGTTCACCTAATTGTACTTTCCTACTTTGTGTGTTTAGACAAATGGCCAGGCCTTGTCCCAGCTCCTTGCTGATGGAGGGGTGCACGTTAAACCTCATCACTCCTGATCCCTACCTGCATGGGAAGGAAACCTCCATCTGCAGCAACCTCAGTATCCCTTAACTCCATTTTTTTAAAGCAGCTCAGGCTCTTGGTTTCTTAATAGTTTGTGATAACAAGAGCAAGGGTCCTGAAGCACCAAGGCGCTTCTTATTGCCCATGACCGCAACCCATGGAGGTACTGAGCTGGGGGAACCAGAAGCCATCTCACCACGCATGGTACCTCTGGGCTGCAGCACGGAAAGCTCAAAGACTGCAATCTGACTTTCCAGAGCTACAAAGCACTGAAGCAAGGTTAGAAATATCCTCAGGATCTGGGACTGCCAAGTAAATCATCATAATAAAATGAAATTATTACTCAGGATAGCTGTCCTGAATCTGGTGCCTAAAAGACAGCCACAGACAATCACTGAGCCCTCCCCATGGGCTCTCTTATTCAAGGAGCACTCAGCCTGAGTATCTGAGAGATCCTGTCAAAAAGCAGAGTTTGCTGAGCGGAGAGGAAATGACTAAAACCGGAAGAAAAACATTTGTGGTTTGTCTGTTTTACAAGAAAGAGGGGAGACGGAGTAAAAATGTACTCCTACAACCAAGCCTCCCCTAACGAACCAATGGGCAGACGTAGTTTAACCTTACAGAGGATGCAAGAAACCCAATGAGGAGGGTTGGCGGAGGGCATTAGGAGCAGCGTCCCTGGCAAGGTAAGTGCCACCCGGTGAAACCCCTCCGCTGGCATTTTGGAGAGGCGCTGCTGCCTAATAGCTGAGCTTGAACCTGTAATTCTAGAAACAGTCTGGTCCCTCTTCACTTAGATATGCAGCGACCTTCTTGACTTTTTGAACAATCCTACCAATTAATTTGAACTCTGCTTGTTAAAGGCTACATTATTTGCTGTTTCACTCTCATGGGCTTTTTGTGTTGAAATAATATTTTCTGGGTGATGACCGACCATTGCCATTTACCTCCTCTGACTACTGGATGCTGGTAAGTTCTTTAATGAAGATGTGTTTCATGAGAAATCTGAGGTGTCCTGCCTCATTTCCACAAGCAAATCAGGCAGTTGGCTGGCAGCAGCGAGCTTATGTGCAGGGTTGCCACTCCTGTTCAAGAAGGGGCCAAAACCCATGCACCTGCTGTTTGCCAAGAGGAAACACATTATAAACTCTTCTGGAGAAAGCCCATCCTTACTCTACGCTACACATTACCAAACAGATTGTCAGCTCTTAATTATATCACTGGTTGTATTTATCAGACAGGAAGTTTCTCATTTCCTTTTTAGTGTTGAATATACAGTAAAATCTGCTTCAGTCAGTCTTGGATGCATCAGGACATACTGGTAGTTCTCTAAACAGAGGTTTCCGATGTGAGAAAGCTCAAAGATAAATTTTAAATAGAAATTTAAAGACAAAAGAGAACATTCTTTGCAAGTGCAGATTTCACTATAGGTGTGCCTAGTCATCCCTATTTATTCCTAGGCTTTCTAACCTGTAGATTTTCACATGGTTGAATTTTAATCATTATTTTTTTGCTTTATTTAGGCAACTCATAGTGACTGAGGAACATAACATGATTGCTGCTTTGCTAGTCTGTGGTGTTGGGCAAGGTGTTTTCTAATGCCAGTGGCATTTAAGAAGCAAAAAAAAAATTGGAAAAAAACCCCATCTGCGAACATTATTTGAATAACGACTACAAAGCTGTGTCAGCGGTACATGCCCCTCTCTCTCAGTTTCTGCAGCTGTTCACAACTGATCTATGATTGTACAGAGACCAAGTACAAATACTCAGGAAATATTACATGGTGACCTGCACCAGGCAGTCCAGCCTCTTTGAGATACACCATTCAGGGTGTGGTAGGATATGACAGTAGGATATGATTTGGGTCACATTGTGTGTTGTAAGCAAAAAATGAATTGTTCTGTCCTCTTTTGGCCTATTTGAAGGAATCATTTCCTGGGCTAAAAAATATACTTGGATAAAATGTTTGTAGAGTAAATTCAGCCAAGTAATTTGCAATACCCAGTGAATTTTTAAAGAGGGACTATTGCTTCTACTGCACTGAACAGTTCCTTTGTGCTTCTCTTTTTAAGACCTGTCTGTATGCAGCCACGAGGACAAGGAAAGGCTGGATACAACTTGTGTAGTGGCCAAACCTCACTAAAAGCAACCCTCAGCAACCTCACTACAGGTTGCTGAAGTTCATATCTACCAGCTGCAGATACAACAGCCCTCTCCAAGCGAGGAAATAACAGAGAGAAAATACAGCTCAGTGATGAGGCTTCCTCTGAAGCAATGTTGCTTCACAGGGTCAGTTAAAAAAGTAAACTATGCTGGTAAAAGCATCATATAAACAGTAGACAAAGCTTGACCAAGGATGGGCATGGGAGTGTTGTGCTGAGGCTAAGTGTCTGGAACAAGAAATTTTTTGTCTGCTTCTCAGGAAAACAAAACAAGGCTGATAATAGCAACTTGTGTTTCATCAGACAAGCCACACTGCCTCTTGGAAAGAGCTTTGACTCTCCTTCGGAACCAGAGGCCCACTGTGGCTTAGAGGGCTATCCTGCACCTGATAGCAGGGAGAAATGAATGTGTTGGGACCAAGCTTTGAAGGCTGGTGAGACAGAACGCCTTGCAGCAGGACCATTCAAAATTCAGGCCTGTGATAGAGGAGGTGAGAGGAGTGCAAATAGGGAAGGAGGAATCTGGTGTTTCAAGGGGGAAGGGGGATGAGGAAGGGTGAAGTAGTTTGGGGAAGGTACGGCATTCTCCATCACCCTCTTAACAGTCCCCATGAACTGCTTCTGCCAGTCATCCTGCCTACCCTTTCCCCAAAAGTGAATTTTCTCCTTACCACTACACCATGCATTTTGATCTGCATGGTTTGCCACAGAGAAGCACAAACTTGAAGGGGCTGTTACATAAAAATGTAACTGATTGCTGCACTAGCACTCCCTAAAGCACTAAACTATCTATCTAGCCTGTCCTCCTAAGTCCCAGCTTATGGGCTTTCTCTGCTCCTGGTGAGTTTGCCGCCCAGTAATCAAGGTGGGCTAATTGATAATGATAGTTAAGATGATTCCATAACTACTCAGAATATCTTTGATTGTAGGTTACAGGTTGTTTTTTTAAAAAACAAAATCATTTTCATTAGCTCTCACCTAAATTTGCTCTTTCAGAGCAAAGCATTCTCTGCGTGCTCTACCGTAGAAGCTTAGTGGCAGGCATTTTATCAGAAGCAGCATATTTTAAGCAATTATTGTCATTTTAAAGAAATTTTAAAATTGTACTTTCAAGAACTGTTCTTGCCACTCAGTGGAAAAACAATTTGAATGAATCAAGTACTAACCGAAGAGTATATCACAAAAGCTAAATACTCAAAACACTCTCAACAGTGTCTGGGGAACAGTCTGAAAAGCAGAGAGTGTTCTCTGCCTGTAAATGGTATAGCAAGTGCTATAATATATGCCATTACTTGGTTTGAAGCATGTAGTCAGCTGTGCTCAGACCCTCTGACATCCCATCTAAGACCAAACCAACAGTTCTCCTCTGTCAGCAGTAAAAAAGAGATCTAAACAAACAGATTCCCAGAAGATTTAGGCAGGCCAGTATATTATAGGGCAAATACTAATGATCTTCTATTAATCTTGCAATCCCTCTGATTTAAAACTCAGTGGTTGCATCTGCATGGCAGGCCAGAAAAAAAGCTGTAAGTGCAACATGCCCCATAATTGATCCACCCTGTATTCTAGTTGGAGAGACTCTCAAGACACTGCACAGACATCTTCCCTGAGGCAAGGAGCAAGCAGGGATCACACCCAGATGTATATTTGTGTTCTTCCCTCTGTCCAATTACTAATCAAGATCCTCCTGTCCTGTGCCTGAACAGCACTGGGTTTCCTGCCCAAAAGGGCATCCAAACAAGTACCCATTGCTGCATCTTCTACATATCTCTCATAGAAAGCCTAATCTTGGTTTCTGGACCTTACTTGTTGTTATGGAACTGACTGCAGTATCTATGCATTCAGCATGAGCAGGGAAGATCCAAAGGATTTTGGGGCTCCCAGGGATGCTTAAACCAGAGTTGGTCTAAGCTCTGCAACATTTTCCCCTTCTCTAAGGTAGCTTCTAAACCTGTTGGCTTCCTCCTGCTGGTTGTCTGCTACTGGAGAGGGACCAAAGCACTCTTCTAGATGGTGACAAGGAGTACTAGGGACTGAAACACCTGAGGAGAGGATATTTGTTCATGTGGTCATGGAAAGAATTAAAGAGAAAAGGAATCTTATTTTATAAAATCATCTGGACTGCAAGAAGTGACCTCTGTTACAATGATTCATAGGTTGAGAGAGGCTGCCTTGGCTAGCTGGGCACCAGTGTGTCATTTCTTCACGAGTTTCACATGATGTGTTGAGACACATGATGGCCTGGTGCAGGAACTTGGCCACAGGGGAGTAGGTGGCCATGAAGCACCCACATCCCTATCCCCCCCCTTTGCCCCTAGGCCACAAGGAAACAAATCTGCTTTCACTAACACTTCACCTCCCTCTGAGTAATGGTTTGTTCCACCAGTGTCATTTCTATCTAGGCAGATGAACTCGTGTTTGCCAATATAGCATCTCTAAATGTCTCATGCAGGACACCTCAGCAGAACTTTGTTTTGCCTTGTAGTACTCTTGTATGGCTTTCTGAAAATAAGACACCCTCATGTAATGATAGCATGGATTGCTTCTACTCACCCTTGTGATTCAAAGCAGTACAAAAAAGATTTTATTCTTCTAAGCTGCAACCAAACAGACCATTGTTGAAGAAAAAGGAAAGAAAATGCCTAAGCAGGTTTTCTACCACAATAATTGGTGAGTTTTGACCCCTGCAGCCTGGTTCAAATATTGGACAAGAGATCTTGTGAGCTGCACACCCTCAATGCTGTGTTGAACTCTTCTTTTGAGCATAAGTACTCAGAGTAAGAAGCATCACTGACAATCAATTATCCCACATGTATTTCCTAGGAGGAACTGTGCTTCAGAAATCCCCTTTGAAGATCAAACTTTCTCTTTCCTCTAGTATTAACAGTTTGATGCTGATAGAAATAAGTAGCAAATTATGCTGTTCCCACACTAATTAAACAGCAAATTAAAGGTGGCACAGAGCTAGGACTCCTGTTGCTCCCTGCCCAGGCCCCACCAAAACATCCCTCTTAACCCAGGACATCTTGATCCAAGGTGAAGGAGGAGGAGATTTCACAGCCATTTAAGCCCTCCGTGCAGGTACACAGCTCACTTTGCAGCCCATCTAGGGATGTGGCCCGCTTCAACAGAGATGAGAAAATGGCTCCTTTTTTGCCTTCAGCGAGACAGACATTCTTCAATTTATTTTATGGCTACAGATGACATAGCTGTCTAGAGGCACTCTGGTGAGGAGAAGCAAGAAGAAGAAGAGCCAGCGTGGGGGTGGAGAGCTGCAGCTCTGCCCCTCCATTTGATGTGGTCTCTTTCAAAGGTCACCCACTGGGACTCTACATCAGTCAAACTATTTTTGTAAAAACAACAGTGATCCCAATAAGATTTATATAACACATTTGTGTTATAGCTCTTGGTTCCTTTTTCTTAAATTACTTAAAGCAATATAATAACTTTTGCAGGCATATTGTAGGAGACTGCCAACATTTCAAACATTTCCTTGATGTAGGATGATCACAATTGAAAGGAATGTGAATTTTATCCAGCCGTCGGTAAGGTTTTGTTTTCCTTAATCCCTGAGACTAAATCATTGGATAGTTTTTAGCCTCCAAACTAAATCTTAATTGAGACTTGCTGTCATTTAGGTTACAGCATGACTCTTCTAACCAGAGCAACAAGGGGCCTTGGAGGAAGGACTGGGACAGGGACCCTTAGCACTTCTCATTGCTGCGAGCTGGTTGTGCAAGAGAACTCTTCAATACTTAGGAAAGAGCTATTAAAGTTTCTTTTCAGTATTAAAGTTTCTTTGTTTGAAGTGCTCTCCTAGTCAAACCTGTGAACACTGTAACCCAGCCAGGATTCCCACAGACTGGAAAGAAAACTGGTGGTTTGTGTCCCAGGGTGCTGTCATTTTGCTTTGCGCTGCACACGGATGGGTGTTTTTTTTTCTCCCAATGTGAGAATTCAGCTTATCTCAACAACTGTACGAAACAAAAACTAAAACCCTCTATCCCTCAGCAAAACTTACTAGCAGTTGGGTTTCACCTAGATGTCTGTGGAGGTGTTGAAGCAAAGCAGCAGTTCAGCTGTGATGGCTGTGTCACTGAAATTAATAGTAAAAATCTTGACATGGGGGGGAAAATTAGAGATATTTTAGTGTCATTTCTACTGAACTAATTTGGGATACCTCCAAGTACTCTGGCAGCTAAATGGCAACATTTCCTCCAGCAAAGTAGGTTAGGTCCCTTTTCAACAGGAGCAGAGGGCCGTTTCTGTCCCCATTGCCAGTATCAACCACAGACGCAAGGAGACAGGAGTGGAAACATCAAGTACAACACCCTGTTCATCTCCCCAGCGGGAATGAACCCACGCCAACACCAACAGAGCACAAACATCCTGCCAAAGGTGGGAGCGAGGGAGGAGGGGGAGAATAGCCCGTTTGCCATCTCCCTCAGCCCCCCTACATCTCCATGGCATCCCTCAGGCAACATAAAGGATGGTCTGGAGGCTTTGTTTAATTTGGAGGTAAAACCTAGAAGCACTCACAGTTCTCCATGACTAGTCTGGGGGAGAAGCACTTAAATGGTAATGCCAAGCCTTAGCTTTAACTAGGATTTTAGCCCCAAGTCTCAGGTAAAGATTAATAATTTAGACTGACTGTTCAGGTTCTGCCAGGGTCGGTGAAGACAGGCCATTTTTCACCCCAAAACAAGTAGGGAAGAGATGAAATCCAGGAACCTCTGAAGGGACCTGTTTCTCCCTTTCTAGAAGGACGGGATTGCTAGTCTGGGACTGCATGTCCAACTTTCCAACAATTAAAATTAGGTTAGTGGTGTCTGGGTTTCTGCATCACGGCTTCTCCCTTTTAAACAGCGAGTGTAACTCATTCCTCCTTCGCAAGGGAGTCACAAGGCTGAACGCAACAGCAGGCGCACATCATGCACTACCAAGTGCTGAAAAGAAAATAAAAAAGTGTGTACGCAACCAGCCTCAGCACCTCTACACTTCAGGGCTTTCATTCCAAACAGCACCAGCATCTCCCAGAAATATAATTAACTGTTCTTTTTATTTGAGTTGTTGAGAGTTCCCACATCAGATTCTTAATTCTATTTTGTATGAGGATTCAGCTAAATAATGAATCCCCGAGAGCATTTTGCTTTAGGGAAGTATTCCCAATAAATATCAATAGACTTTTGATTTTTTGAAGCTATTCTAAATGCATGGTTTAATGATAATTAATAATAAGAGTGACTGCTACTTCTTAGCACAGCTCTCAATCACTACAAAACTTCTGCCAAAATTCTACTAATTGAATAGTACAGGTTGGGGGGCAAATGACTGCTTCAAGGGACGTGGGAGCCCCGGCAGAGAGGTAGCTACATGTGTGCCAGCAGTGCACACCGGCAGCAATGAAAGCTAGCAGAGCACTGGGCTGCACCAATAGGAGCATGGCCAGCAGATATGGGGAGGTGGTTATTCCCCTTCACTCTGTGCTCCTTAGAGCATATCTAGACACTGTGCCCAGTTTCACAGCCCCCAGTACAGGAAAGACACCCATAGCCCAGCGCAAGTTCAGTGTAGGACCACCATGATGGTCACAGCTGGAGCACCTAACCTGTGAAGAGAGGCTGAAGGACCAGGGCTCATTCAGCCTGGAGAAGTGATAGCTTTGGGTTGATCTATAAGCAGCCCCACAAAAAGGTTACCATGAAGACTGAGCTAGGCTCTTCAGAGGTGCATGGTGGGAGGACAAGACGCAAAGGTCGTCCATCAAAACAGGGGAGTTTCTGACTTGACATGAGGAATGTAATTTTCCCCATGAGGACAGCCAAGCAGCAGAGCAGGTTGCCCAGAGAGACCATGAAATCTCCATCCTTGGAGGCTTTCAAGAGCAACTGGACAAAGCCCTGTGTGACCTGGGCTGATCCCATAGATGGTCCTGCTTTGAGCAGGAGGTTGGGCTAGGTGAGCTCAAATGGTCCCTTTCCTACCTGAATTATTCTTAGATTCTTGTACTGTATGTACACTGTCATTTGTCATTAAAGGTATAGAAACATTGTCAGTCATCACTGGATAGCTCTTGAGAGCACACAAGGCAATTAAACTATAATAACCTGTGGGCCTTCTCTCCAATAGCATCACATCCATTTAGTTAAAGATCTTCTGAGTCAAGAACTCAAAAGTTATCGTCATTATAACTACGTGAGTGGTCATGACTAAATGCTGATCTGCTAAGGCCTGGTCTGGAGCCAAGTGAAGTAAATGGAAAGTTTGAGGGTACGCATCAGCTGACTTGAGATGTAGATATCCAAACCTGAACTCATTATTGGCAACTGAATTACTCTCCGTGAAAAGACCTAAGTCCACATCCTTAGGCAGAAAGCTAAAATAGGTCAGACTCCTTGGCGCTAAAACACATTTACTCTCCCCGACTACAAAGGGAGTCTGACTGCTCCAGATATAGCTGCGTACAGTGCACACCTGTAAAGTTAGATGAGATGGATCCTACCCCTACTGACTTTAGCAGAGGGGTGGAGTATGCTATCGGGGTCAGCACAGTCAGACTCAGAAGTAATATACACAAACTCCATGCAGAAATACACTTCTGGTGCATTTTCCAATTTAGAGTTTTATTCCCACAACTTTGCGATTGTAATGGTTATTTAGTGGGGAGATATTTTCCTTCTTGACTATCACAGGTGGAACAGTCTTGAGGACTATAAGAAGAGATTGGGTGACATTTCATAGTGAAAAAAAACGAGGAAAGCAGAGGAGAAATACACTCAACTCTACTAGCACATCTTACAATTTATGAATGTACTGCAGGATCCAATAACTTTTCACTGAAGCCTACATACATTGTGCTGGGTTTCTTCCCGAGTCCACAACACAGGCAATACAAGCCTGTCCTCATGTGCCATAGCAGTGGAAAAGGCTGGTGCCCTCTTCCACGTTACCAGGCGAGATACTTCCAGAGACGGGTATGAGCTGCCCAGGGTGAGAAAGGCTGGCAGGAGCCTGAAGAAGTTGGGGTTAACTTTGTAGTTTCACAGTCTGTTTCTGTTGGCAGCAGCAGGAGGCCACAGGGTGAAGTGAATTGAGACTCTGATCCAGGTTAAAAATAACGGCGTGGGAGGGGAGGAGGGTTGGAGGGTGAGGAGAGGAGGGCAGCGTCCAGCTCTGCTCCCAGCTGGGCAAATGCTCAGGAGGAGGTAGCCGCCTCAATGAAAGTGTGATGAAGGGTGGGACCACTGCCCTCGGCAGCCACCGGTGAGCTGAGCCTGGGTGAGGGAAGGTGGAGGAGCATCCAGCTGCTGCCCGAAAACACACACAGTGAGGGAACATGTCAGAAAAGAGTGAGTGACCAAAGATGAAAGACAGTGTTGTTCCCACACCCTGGAAATATATTTATCCCTGTCAGTAATATGTTTAGGTTGGACATTAGAATGAGGTATCATTTCCTCTTCATTTCATTTATTTTCTTCAGTCTTCAGCATTTTTGCCTCCACAAATAAAATAATGCCCAAACCAGAATCCCTTCGGCATCCACCCACTGTTAGTGTTCCCTGCAAAACAGCTTCTCTGTCAGCATCCTAGTGACAGGCAGACCCACAGTACAAGGATGCAAATGACAAACAGGTCTCAGAGAGAAGCAACAGCTTGTTTTAGGCAAACTGAAAGTAAGGAAACAACAGACAAGCTTTCAAGTGCGCAGGTCTGAAGAAATGCTGCGTGCCCAAATCTTACTTGTTTTCTCTTAGTGACTATGCCCGCCTACTAGGAATTGCGAACCACTCCAATCAGCCTTCCCTCTCTTCAGTGGTGTTTAGCTTCCAGCTCCCCCATCCATGTTTCCATTTTATTTTACTTAGTTTTATAGTGGCTGATTGCTCCATTCTCCCAATGTTTACTAAGCTATCTCCAGGCACCCACCACCTCTGTACCTACATAATGGAGCTCACAAGAGAAAGTGTTAAAATGGGAGAGAGATGATCAGAAGGGATGGCATGAGTCATAAAGGTCCCCCATGCAGCCAAGACACTTGTTTTTGTGTACTTCAGAAATCCTTCAATACAGGGCAATCTCCCAGTATTCACATCTCATCTGTAGTTTTCTCCCTGCACGGTTTCCCCACCTCTCCTCCTGCTGGTATGAGAGCAGACTCCCCAACACTTGCTCTCTAAGTAGCTGGCAGCAGCCACACAAGAAACCATGGCTTGTGCTGCAGACATAGCTACAGAAAAACACACACTGACAAGCCACACATCTAGAAACAGACCCCAACCAAAGGGAAGTGTTAAAATTACCATCATTAGCCACTGCCCAATGTGGCTCTCAACTCCCAAACACCCGGCAGAAAATTCAGATTCATTTCAGACCCTCTCTTCCCACTTTTGGAAAGCAGCTTTGCAATTCTTGTGTAATTACTCAGAAAAAAAACCAAAACCAATTACCTTCTCCTTAAGTCACGCCACTTGCTGCCGAGCAGCAGGCTGAATTCCCCAAGTGACCCAAACAAGACGGCTCTGTGGAAAGCCGACACGGTGTTTGGGAATGCCAAGCCAAGCAAGCAAGCAGTTTATCAAAACAAGCTTTTCTAAATCTGTCCCATGAAGCAGAACAAACATGTGGGCAATGCCATTGCTATGAAAGGAAGATATACAGGACCCCAGACTGTAACCTACTCTATACTTTGGCTCTAGCATAGCTGTGAAAATGAATACATTAAAAAAATCACCCCATCAAAAGTTTAGATCACAACAACGGCCCCAGTGTAGACACAATCATACTAACATCCGAAGTCCTTCTTCTGCTGGCAAAGTTTATTCCATTTGGGAATTAATCTGAGCTACAAATGGATGTAAAGTCGAGGTTCTTCCAGACTCCCAAGAAGTCAAAGTACATGAAACAAACATGAGATGTGTTGCTCACTGCCTGTGCAAAAGGCCTTGCTCTGCAGTGTTTGTGCTGGAAGTAAGAGGAAGGCCTTACGGAAGGAATCGAGAAGCTTTTTGAGCGTGTTTGTGCTGCAGGCACTTACTCCTGGCCCGTGGCACCTTAAGCAGGATTGTTCAGGTACAAAGCACTCACATACAGGATGGATGCTCAACACACACACACGTTTTGCTGCACCATTGCAGCTCACACATGCCAGACAAGCTTCATAAATTGCCCATGCTGACCTCTGCGGTGGGGGAGGCAGATCTTTTATCCAGCCAGTTATCTCTACATTGAGAAATGACCCTCTCTGCCTCTCTCGTTCAAGTCCTGTTTCCCTATCTGAGCAATTAGTGACCCCCTACCCCTCACTCCTACTTTACCCCCAACTCACATCACATTCTCCAGAGTGCAATTACTTCACATAAACCATATCATGAAGAAAGGTGTGCCTGCTAGCCTATTCCTTTCAGCCCCCAAAGTTAGCAAGGAATAGATTTTCAGGCTGCATATGCTACCTAACATAAAATGCCTCCTCTTGCATCCAAGTGCAGCCAAATGTCTAACATTTGCATTCCTGCTGCACCTATGTAGGACAAAAACATGATGATTCTTACTTCACAGGTGTACAAGCCAGTACTTTCAATCACTGACAGGTTCCTGCTGTCCCAAAACTAGGATTCAGATCCCACAGTGGACCAAGAAGTTCATCCTGATCTAGACCTTCCTACGTATATACGTACAGTACCTCTGTTACCTCTCAGTCTTTAGTGTATTTCTGCACAGAACTTTTCCTCTTCCTCACAGAGCAACACAAAGGCAATCACGTTTCTCTTCCCATCTTTCTTTGACGACCGCAATATGCCAAGCTAGCTTACAATCTATAAAATTCCCACCTAAGTCAATTTTTCATCTCTATGCTTTGTTCCGAATTTGGGTGTGTTTTTTTATTTGTTGGTTTTTTTTTTTTTTTTTTAGTTTGCCTAATATTGTGTTCTCCATCAGTTATATTCTGATAATATGCCAAATTTGAAAACCAATTGTAAGTTGACATAAATATTCAGTGCCTCATGGACCCACAAAAGAGCCATACTGTTTTTTTCCTTTGTATTAAGAACTTTGTCCTTTCGCTGCCCTCCCGAAAGGCTGTCTTCAGCTCAAAAACTACAGTGAAAAGGCTTCACCCCTACTCGGTGTTTGGAGTGTTCAGAAGTACAACAAAACCAATAGTAACATCCTGGCTGTAGGACCATAAAAAATCATTGGCAGCCATGAGGTGACAGGGATTATTAGATTTCATCCTTGTTTGTGTTTTGAACAGCTTTGAGATACTGATCCAAAGTCTGGCTGACCTTCTCTCCAGCAAATTTAATCACTAGGATAGCATAAATCCATAGGGCCAGACTCGCCTCCCTTAAGGCTTCTGCATTGCTACCGTGACCCTTCTGCTGGGTCTCCGCATGCGTTACAGCTCCCGAGCGTAGGACACCCTTCCTTGAGGGACTGAGGGCAAGCAGCACTAAGTTAAGGGGACGGAGGGGTACCCTGCCCACTTTAATGCACAGCAGGAACAGAGCTGAGTTAGTAGGTGAACTGAGCTAAACACAGTGTCCTGTACGGCTCGCCGGTGGCTAGCAGCAGTGTTCCCCAGGAGCTTCGCACTTGGCTGGCAAGCTGAACGATGACACTGCTGCCTGCTCTGCCATTTCCACCTGAGATGCTCAGATCAAACCAAGTTTCTCTACACCACTGCCCGGAACAATCAAACATTTGATCGTTTCCAGGCATAGAGACGGAGGGCTATGAAGATGATCAGAGGACTGGAGCAACTCTCATAGGAGGAAAGGCTGAGGGAGCTGGGTCTGTTTAGCCTGGAGAAGAGTGAGAGGGGATCTTATCAGTTCTTACAATTACCTTAGGGGCGTGTGTCAAGAGGATGGTGCCAGACTCTTCTCAGTGGTGCCCAGTGACAGGACAAGGGGCAACAGGCACAAATTGAAACACGGGGAGTTCCATCTCAATATGAGGAAAACTTCTTTACTTTGAGGGTGACAGAGCACTGGAACAGGCTGCCCAGGGAGGCTGTGGATTCTCCTTCTCTGGAGATATTCAAAACCCACCTGGACACGACCCTGTGCAACGTGCTCTAGGGGAGCCTGCTTTAGCAGAGGGTTGGCCTAGATGATCTCCAGAGGTCCCTTCCAACCCCAACCATTCTGTGATTCTGTGTGTGATTCAGTGGTTTTACTCCAAATTGCTAAAATTATATGGGAGAAATCAGTTCTTTCTGTCTAGAGCCACTGTGAATCTTTTTGACAAAGATTCACTGCTTACTTACAGACTTCATGTAACATGTGAGCACCACATCCTGAGTTAAGTGGTTAGTTGCTGACACAGAAAGCAAAAGGCATTTTTAATTGCCTTTTTTGTAATCTAAATTTGTCCACCTTCAGCACCTAACCATTAGAACTTGCTATATCCAGAGATAGTTTTCAATTATTAATTATCTCTTTGCTTTCAGGTGTTAGTGGAATATAAAATCTCATCTTTGACAAAATAAATTGATTTAGCTTCCCTTGCCTCTCTTTAGACGGCACAGTTCAACCTATGCTTGTGCTGCTCGGCCATTCTCTGTTCCCTGCCCGTCTGTCAACATCCTTTTACAAGCGTAAACACCAGGAATGGGCTCAGAATTTCAGTAATGGTCTCATTAATGCTGTACACATGGAAATATCACCTCCTTGACCTTCACTCAGCAATCTGCTCTAATCCAAGGCAGTAGCATTTACTTTCAGGTATACTGTATCACACAGGGAGCATGTGTTTAGCTGATTATCCATTACAACAACAAGCCTGAGTCACCGGTTTCCAAAACACAATCTCCCAGTCAAATGGCGTGACTCTAAAAGTACATTTTTGGTCTGTAAGGAGCTTGAATCTTACTGAAGTTTGAAATACACATTTTTTTTTCTATGAGATTAGTTTACCAGACGATCCAGAAGACTCTGAAGAACAGTTCTGTCCTTGACATTGTCCTTTATTACTTCATCAGTGGTTGCATCATCATCTTTGTCTTTGCGTAATGAAATACAACATACGCTCACAAGTCAAAAACCAAGTGACTGAACAGCTGAGCCTAAGAATGAGCCCTTTGGTTTATCTGTCAACAACATCCACTCTGAATGCTTCCTTGTCTGTAATTACTTTAGAAAGTGTGACTATTAGCCAGATTGCAATTTATTTAATGTCTTTAATTAGTCCTATGTATTTATAGCTTTGGTTTTTACTCACGGTGGCATCTTGGTTTTTACGGGTGGCATCTTACAAAGATTACATTGCAATTATTTCACAAGACAGTTTTCATAAAACTACATTGATTACCATGAATTTTATTACCTTTCTCTAACTCCTTCCTAACTCCAATTCCATTATCAGCCTTCCTGTGATT
Source organism: Nyctibius grandis (assembly GCF_013368605.1). Lineage (NCBI taxonomy): Eukaryota > Metazoa > Chordata > Aves > Nyctibiiformes > Nyctibiidae > Nyctibius > Nyctibius grandis. The sequence continues at coordinate 12,465,065 of NC_090660.1, forward strand.
TGCCCCAGAACTTATCACATTACCACCTGCTCTTCAACTGTTTGGGTCATCCCACACATCTTTTCCCTATTTGACTCAGCTGGCTGGTTTTGGCTTCAATGCTTTGACAACTAACTTCATTATTTTCCAGTTCTTGATGCTGAAATATGATGGAGGTAGGGGTGCAGTAAATGAGAACACATTTTTCCTCAGACTGCAGCAGAGAAAACTGTGATTTTGTCTTGGCCGTTCTGACTTCCTCTACACCTTGTCCCCTCTGCTGGGTTAGAAATAAAATTTCTACACACAAGCACAAACATGGTTGCTTTAAAAAAAAAGTAGAAAACCTGGTTAAAACTCTCAAAGCTTTAATCTTTGCCCTTCCTTTAGCCAGGGGAAGGAACCTGCTGTAAGAGGTGTGGGTAGAATCTATCCCTTCTCGCATCAGCCTCTTCAGAGTTTACTTGAAGTGATCAACTCCATCACTTCAAACCACGTCATTTGTTAAGCTTTGCGCCCAATCTGACAGATCCCTCCACCAGCACTGCAGTGCACGTGACCAGTAACAAGAGGATGACCCTACTGTCCTCCCTCAGCACCTTCTTTCCCTGAGGGGAGCAACGGGTTTACTCAGGGCAAGGAAAGGTGGCAGAAGCATTATGGAAAGAAAAAGCTCCCCTCTCTAAGCACCTCAGCTCTTGATTCCTCTGGTTCATTCAGGATAACCTCTCTGTTGCACACACTAGGCAAAGGCAGCCACCGAAGGTGGAAGGAAGGAACTGACCTTCAGGAGATGTCCATTTGTGCTTGGTGCATCTCTGCGTGTTGTCATTACCCTGGGTCTGCCCAGCTTGCGCTATTTAAGGAGGGGATAAAGCTGTGATAATTTGAGATTGGCTGCCTGAGTAAAACGATGGCAAGTGACAGGAATGTCCCAGCCTGGGCCCAGTAAGATGAATTAATAAAGACCAGTATCCCAAATTCCAGGCTGGAGTTTGCTGCTGTTTTCTAGTTACATAAATGGTAATGCTATGCTATCTACCAATTCACATACCGGTTAGCACTGCTAGCTCACACTAACTCGCTGCTAAATGCCTGCAACAGGAGCTCAGGTGACCTTCCAAATCCAGGTGGAAGGTTTTAAGAACTGAATTATTACTTACATACCACAGGAAAGTAACTGATACCCTGAAGTGTCTTTGACTAATGTATTTTGCCTAACATTTCATCTGCTCCGAAATTGTGTCCGATTTATCACTTCTGGCAAGAAATAGGATCACTTGTGTGGCAAGATTTACTGATTAAGGTTGAAAACAATTTGTACAATGTTATTGCCACCTGTATTGAAGAAGGAACAGCTGCTACCCCTCACACCAACTTTAAAGGGTGAAGACGGATGGCTAGAAAGCTTCACGCACATTTGTGTGGGAAGAATGAGAAAGGGAAAATGCTGGCAAGACCCATGCTATAAGCATGTCTGGGCTCAGAGAACAGACATCCACTATTTAAGGAATGGCTCCCTGATGCTCAGCTTTGAAAGTGGAACTAATATTTAGTGCTGGCTCTGAATTTTCCAGCTTTCGAGTTTAACATGAAACAGCCTTTGCAGCACAGAGCCATTCCACGCCGATTTGGTCATTGGGTTTAGCTTATGGGGCTACTCTGGTAATGGCCAACCTTCAAGAGGTGATCCACTATGCGTTGGCTGGCTTCGGAGTCAGGCCAGCAAAGATCAACTCAAGGTTTCTGGAGGCCCCAGTAGAACTTGGTTTAAGCATAATTTTCTTACTGATGGCAATACTTAGCAAACCAGGTAAGAGTTAAGGACTTCCTGGAACTAAACAGGAGGCACTGGGGGTGTGACAGAAGATGATTAAGGGGCTTTTGGGAGGAAGCCTTTTGCAAAGTCTCGGTCTCCACCTTCTTCCTCTTCATCAAGGATAGGCTTCCTCTCTCACAACCTGCCCTGTCATTTTTCCCTGCTCCCAGCAGGACGGGCAGCAACAGCTATCGCAACAGGCTCAGGAGCAGGGAAAACTTGAACAGAGCTAAGTTGTTTGACATAAAGCATGTTTATCAAGAAGCAGCAGGCACGCTGACCTGATGGAAAGGACCTCTTTGGTCAGCCTTTTTTAATTCAGGAAAGGGTGAGGACCACTCCGCTGAAGCGTCAGGGGAAGCTGGAGAGAGCACTATTACATAAAGCCTCTTTCAACCCAGTCCATGCTGTCTTCTCAGACCAAGTCCTCTGGGACTTCCTCAGCAGCTCTACTGCCATCCTCCCACCTCTGAGATACTCCTCCAAAACTTTAAGTTGGAAATTTAAAAACTTCAATATGGAACAAACAAATGACAAAAAAGCCCATGATTGCAGCAATGGATGGATTTGCTCAGGCTCTGTTCATAGCAAGTCCTAGGCTGTGACTGTTCTCATCATTGGCTCTCAAAACACAAAAGCAGCAGAAAGCAAGGGGGATAAAAATGGTGAGAAGAAAACTCTGAAGGAGGGAAACAGAGGGAAATAAAACACCAAAGCAAAGGGAGAGGTGAGTTCTTGAAATAAAGTCCTACAGAAGGTGGGAGAACAGAGGAGTAGGTCAACCTCTACCACTTCCCTCCCCATCAGCAAACAAATCATCACTGCCAGTATCTTGTCAGGGTTATTCACAAGCCCATCTCCCAGTGGTGCCAGCAGCCCTACAGACCATGTAGCGTTACAGGCGGCTGTGGGACAAGCGGCAGACAGGGAAGATGAATTATTTCAGTCCCACTTGGTGATCCTGGATTGATAGAAAACCCTTAAATGTAGGACATCGCTGCCACTAAAGCCTACTCGAAAAGCCTTATGTCCATCCAAGAGATCTCAAAGATGCTCTACCCTACCGATATGCATCTTTTGTGCTATGTGGGGGAAACACCTTCAGTTGTTTCACCGCAGTCCTCAGCATGGCACAAGAGGGTCTGGGCACAGCTATTGTGGCTGGACCCCTGGTTCCACCCTGTCTTCTCTCTTCCTGTAGGGTGAGGATTTCTAAAGAGGCTGGAGGGGGAAAGAGCCACTAGAAGAGAGCAGTGGAGGTAGGATTAGGGTGGAGCTCAACAAAACTCAGTTTTAATTTTGCCCAGCCTCTGGGTACACACTCACGCATTCAACGGCACTCCACCACACAGCCCTCACTTCTCCATACCCCCATGTTCAGAGATAGCATGCCTTTTTCTTTATGAGTGCTGTCTGGACAGTGTCAGAGAGAAAGCAAGTACCTATTATATAATGTAGGAAAGGCCTCTGGTTTGAGTAATTCTACTAAAAGGCTGACTCAGTCAGATTTCCTTTCCTCCTCAAACAATATTTGTAAGGTTATCTACTGTGGAATATGCAGCTTCACTACTGAATCCATAATACACTGGACTAGTAACGATCCTCCTACTTAGGGGAAAATATTCCAGGCTTTGAGAGAATTATTCTAAAGAAAAATCCAGATTTACAAAAAATGAAAATGTGAAAAAACTTATCCGTTCTTTCCACCATTGTTTTTTTTTTAAATCTTTTAACACTTCAAAATATGTTGATTTTCTTGTTTCAGGGTTCTTATAATCAGGTGTTAAAATGAAGGCAATTTTGAGCTAGAGTTTTTAGTTTTGAGCTAGAGTTTTTCTATCAAAAAATACCAAAATGAGGCCTTTTAAACAAAAAGAAATCTGTAATATTTACAGCTAAGTCTCTTAAAATTATTAATTCTCATCAAAAGGGTTAATTTTAGACAAAGTAGGATTATTTTTTTTGTTACAAAAAATGATCCAGAGAAAAACATTCCCAAACAACTGATCTCTAACAAGTCTCTCCAATGCCTTGTGTTCGTGTCCCAGGGAAACTGTTTTGTAAACTCAAACTTACCGTTATTGCAAAAGCAGGAAGAAACTCCTCTGACTTCCACAGCTTCCACGTTTAGAAAAGCATGTTCCAATGCTACAAAAAAAAAAAAAGACCGTTCATAATACTCCTTTGAATGCACAATCTCATCCTCCATCATCTGTCCAACAAAAAAGACAAAACAAAAAAACAACAAAAAAGTGCTTATATGCAACTGTGAGTTTGTGACTGCTGGCAAACTGAAGCAGATATACTGAAACCTCTTTTGGATTGCCCCTGCATGCATCTGAGCCCTACCAGGGCTACCAGAAGGTTACAAGTCCCAATATTGCCCAGTGTTAATCACTTAGCACATTTGGAAAATGTGCCATCTGATGAAGGGCAAATTCACATCCTCTCTTCCAAGGTTTGAATTCACTGCCAGGTTTGACAGAGCTGGCAAAAGCCATGGGATTCACTCCTCTTAAGGCAGGTGGTCCCTACAGAACCAGGGGATCGATTCAGGGAAAAATTGGTGGTTTAGACCCTATTCCCATTTGTTGCATATAAGGGCAACACATTTATACAGGTGCAGCCAGGGCAACTGAGATAAGCAAACACATTGCCACCTTTTTATTTCATTTGCTACTGACATTCTTCCTTTGAGACCAGTCTCAGTTGCAGCTGAGCACACAGTTTCCAGAGACAGATCTCTGGAGGAGGGAAGCCTCAAGTCTCCACAGTGCTGCAATAGGTGACTTTTCCACCCATTGAACTATTTGCAATGAAGACATGACATCTTGTTTGAGGTCTACCCAGATTAGTTCTCCACAACTATCTTACAATGAACTGATCAATTACCAGATTTATTTGCAGCCGTGAGCCACAGCGCATGAAATAACTCTTCCACACACGAATTACTGTTCAAATTGAGTCCGAATGGCCCAGACTTGGCTGTGTGTGGTCCTGAACACACCAGGTGAAAGGGACAGGTCCTTCCCCACAAAAGAAGGAGACATCCAGCTCCTGGTCAGAGCTATGTGGCATACCACTGGACTGAGCGCTTAAGACCACATTCTGCCATGCACCAACACAAACATGAAGCAGGGTTATTGACCTGGCAAGGGAAGTACTTTGCTTTGATCATTGGACTCTGAGTGATTCCAGGTTTGCACCGCTGTGGCTGAGAGCAGTCATGGCCCCACGGTGCACCATGTCCATGGCTCTCATGAGCTGAATTCCCCTGGAGCAGGCCCAAGTCAAGGTCGGGTGCTAGTTCCTCATACCATCTCCTAGAGGTGGTACACTCTGCAGCAGGGCTGCTGGAGCATGAAAGTCTCTAGAGTTGCTTTTGTACGTGAGAAAACTGTGAACACCGGGGTCATTTGCCTGGGCTGTTCAGCCACCTAACACGCCACATTTCCTTACGGGGCAGGCAGCCCCGCTTGCCCGCTGGTCTCATGCTCACCTTCCCATCTTTGCCATAAGCTCATCCAGCCCTCGAGCCAGCAAATTCCAGGTGAGGCTGCTGTGCAACAGTGCAGACCTCGCTACAAACAAGTGTTTTTCATTATTGGAGTTTAAGGAAAATGGTTTCCAGAACTTTGGTAAAAAAATCCCTTTTATATATATATAAATTTGTGTTAGAGGCTTGCTGAACTTTGAGAAGCATTTGCTGCCAAGTGGTATGCCCTTCTTTTTGTCAGCAAACCCAACATATACATTTGGGCTTGGATGACTGTCTAACTGGTATGCTAGTGAGATGTTTATCCAGGGGTGTAACTCACTGTGATTGGGGGAAGGCAGAAAAAAACACAAAAACATAAAAGAAAAATGAATGGCTTAAAATGTCACAAGTAGTGTTTTCATATTTATCCCAATGCTGAAAACAATTACCCTTTGGCAAATTTTCAGATTCTGATTATTTGACAGTGCTGTAAGTAAGCCAGGGGAAAATAAGCATGAAAGGGAATGAAATGATGATATTCCTGAAGCAGAACTGGATGGGTGCTGAGAGGAAAGCGTATCCAAGATAATCTCCAGCTATCACATGCACATCTCATAACACAAAAATGGATTAGATACTATTTATAGAGCTTCAAATAAGTAGTTGACAACTGACACTTAACTAAGTACATTTAAATACGTATCTTTCTTAGGTAACTCCCACTTTTCACATAAACACATTTGGTTTCAATAAAAAGGTACGCTTGGGTTTTTTGAACACATGAGAATCCAAACTAGTCCTTTTGTTTGCAATTAGTGTCCTGACAGCTCAAACCATGATTTACTTCATTAGCAGTCATGTCACTAATAAACTACCTTGGATGCAAGTTCCTTCCACTAATGTTACAGTTCTTTAGATAGTCCAACAAGTCTCAGCCTCATATGGAAAATCATTCATAGCAGCTGGGGGAACCAGTACATTTCTGCCAGCTTGTGGGTGTAGGAGCACTCAGTCAAAGGCAGCTACTCCACTGTAACACACGGTGTTTGGAAGATGGACTTTGCTGCCCAAGGCCCTTGTCAATCGGGTATAACACATCCTGTTACTATGGCAGGTGTTTTAGTGCAAAGCAGTGGTGGCAAACATCATGGCCAACAAAGTTAGAGCCGAACAACCAGCTGGCTTGCTCAAGTGCAGATTTAGAGGAGATCCACAGACTAAGACTTCATTGGCCTACTTTGTCCAAGAGGCCCCTTTTAGTAGAGAGCTAGAACTATCACTCACAGGCTTGCCTAAAACAAAACTGGAGGAGGTTGTGGTTCTCCTTGTACCTTATAGCTCAGCTGCAATGCAAGGAAACCAATGTTTAATTCTGTTCTTCTGTCTCACTTGATCACCCATGCCTCAACTCTTCTGAACATACTTAAACCACCTAGTTGTAAAGTCTTGTGGGAAAAGGAGGAGAAGTACTCATCTGGTCTGCTTTCAGCTCTTCAGTATGCACTGCCTGTAAGTCTTGCCTCTTGATCCAACAGTGCCCTACCAATCGGGCCAGAGTCACAGAGCAAGCCATCAGTGACACAGTGTAAAACTAGGAGAGCCATGCTGAGGTTCCCAGTTCACCTCATGTGGTGGAGGGAATGTAGGCACCAAATTTAAAAACTGTCAATTAGCCAAGTGATGAGATTACTCATTATCCTGCCAACAATGGCAGTTTCTACATCTCTCTATAGTTCTAATTTCATGCTCCTGCCCCTAGAAAGTTCATATTAGACCAGACTACTACCCACCCCAGCATCTTAAAACCAAACTATTTAAACAGATTATTTGTCCTCCTCCTGTCAAGTCCAAGTGACATTTACAACTGCTAATTCAATGAGCTGATGCACTGTTGCAGAACAAGAAATACAAGTTGTAATGAGCTCCCAGTGGCAATTGTAAAAATAGTTCTTGAAGCAATGCAATTGATAATTACTCATCCAAAGCCATGATAAATTTTAAACTTGGATGCTCTTCTGTGGTTTTGCTCATTTTTCTTTTATGCTTTGTTTAGTGTATGGACTTAGGCAGCCAAGAAATCCTAAGAAAGTGGGAGAAGACAAACAAAAACAGGAACTGGGAAGAGGTGAAGTCATAATATGGGAAGTAAATTGACCAGGAGGTCCACAGGACTTTAAGAACATAAATCTTTTAAGGCAGGATGAGGGGATGGATCTAAGTGATATCCCCTAATATATAACTTGAGTGGGGATGACTAAATGGACGTCTCAGGGCTGGGGAAGAGGCAATTATTTTACCTCCCATCGTATAAAACTGGCGAGGTAAACCAGGCAAGGTCGGAAGCAATTTGCAATTGCTGTGGACTGAAAGCTGCTTCTTGACTTGACAATGGCAGGGTAAACTTCAGCTGCTACTGCTACAACAGAAATATTTGAAGCGTGGCCCTCAGCCGCACGCGTTGGAGCCCAGCATCCTCCCCTCACACCGGCATTGACCTCAGCTGGTGTTAGCATGTGAGGCTGCAAACTGCCTTGGGGAGGGGAGCATAAGGCTTCTCTTGTCATCTCTGCTGCAGTGGCAGAGGGGTTGGGGACACCAGCACGGGTGGCAACATCATCAGCTGCTGCTGCAACTAGGCTTGAGAGGAATCGCAAGCCATGCTTCAGACTCTGGGTGAGGTAAATTTGTTTGATGTTTGTCTTGCCTTAACTCAGAATGGCTTATTCATAATGGTTAACTGAAGGAGGCGGGTGGGTGGGAAAAGTCACCTCTTTCTAGCATTAGCTTTGAAGCCAAACAGAGCTACCGACCTGTAACCTTTTCTCCTGCCTTCGGCGTGGCACAGAGCAAGCGTGTGCTAGCGTACGGTCAGGCAGAAGATAACAGCTGCAGTTCTGGGTTAAGTTCACAGAGGCAACAGTAGTTTGTGATGATGACTTCCTCAAGGACACTGCCTGTATGCCAGGGGTGCCAGAGTGTTCCCATCCCCCTTAAAAACACGTGGGCTTGCACAGGGTGGAACACCATCCTCCTAACAGCTGCCCAGGCAGAATCCGATGAGTGCCTGCAGCTCCTCTCCACTGCCACGTCAACCTTTATTGCTCATTTATAGCCTGGGACCAAGCTAGTCCCTGATAAATTGAGCTTGCAAGCCAGAGACTGCAGAAGGATACAGGCTGATGCCTGTCTGCCCACCGTCTGACACCAGGGGGGCTCCTGGCATGCTCAGGGGAAGCGTGGGGATCTGGGAGGCAGCTACGGGCCTTGTTTCACCTCCCCGAGGCTCTGCTCTGCTGCCTGTGACTAATTCTTCACTTAAATTAGAACATGGGGACGCCTGCTGATGCACACACTTCCAACAGGACAGCCAAAGCTTTATTTTCCTTTAGCTTTTAACTACACTACTTACTCTGCTTTTACATTAACTCATGTCTGCTTTGCTTGCTGTTCATTAGGCTCTTTATTACCTCCTGTTTCATATGACTTATCTCCTCCTACCCCCACGCACAGTTAAAGACTTGATGGGTGTCAAACATGATGATTACAGCGCTGCAGATGGGATAACGCCAGTCTGTAGATTTGCCCAGAGGCAAGTACGTGTATAGGTGTAATAGTCTTCCCTAGGCAACTCATTCAACAAGGATACGGGTTTGAACCCTCGCAATGAGGCATGCCTCCAGCTTTTCTTCTGCCAGCTTGTACCTCCCAAAGCGTGATGTGCCTGAACAGAGAAAGTGGCATGGCCTGCTGCACACTGAGCACTTACTGGTGCAGTATTTGATCCCTAGGAATCTCTTTAACATTGCTCCCTGTTTGCAAATGTGTTGAGAGGCCCAACACAACAGCTTATATCTGAAATTTCATGAAACTGCAAAGTACAGAAGTGTACCTCAGAGTTTGCATCCATCTGTTGTAACTGCCCATGCTGAATTTCCCAACATTTCCCTACTGCTCTGCAACAGAAGGGAAAAAAGCTGCCAAACTCTCCCAAGACTTAGCCCAGCTTGTTTTTTTCTGAGCACTGAACTAGCATCAGTTACCAGGCTCAGCACGGTTGGCTCAGGGAGCTGATGGAGCCCAACCTGGGAGCTACAGAGCACGCTGGTTACAGAGCATCGGCAGCCTTTGCTGTTCTACACAGCACGTGGAGCGAGGCTGCAACATCCACGCTCATCTGATGTGGAAACACAAACGAATTTCACCTGTCTCCAGGAGCAAAAGGCTAGAAAAATTAATCTTTGGTTTCATTTCCTTCCTCTTGCTGAGCTCAAGCAAGGCAGTTACCATCCTGGTGCAACCCATCACCAGAAATGAGCGCCTTGCATCAGCAGTGTACGTGCTGCCCACTGTTGGGTGTTTGCTGTGAATTAATGACGCTAAATAACACAGGGAGACACCAAAACTGCTGTTCTCCCTTGTCTAAGCAAAGCTCCACTGCAAGGGGAGTCCTATTGACCCAAGTAGCTTGTCTGCCATCATGCATGCCACATGCAGTTGGTACTGCAGGGTTCTGCATCAGCCCACTTACTTGAACCTCTGAGGAAGGCTGAGAAGGTTCAGGTCCCCACTCCCTCAATTCTCTCCACACAGACAGAATATAGGTTGGAAGAACAACTGAGCATGGGTTTTAGACCAATATATATGTTTTAAATATGCATATATATATATATATGCACTATATATATATATATATGCAGACACACACATCAAACTTCCCTGCCACATCTCAGTCCAGCACTCCTAGCATCAAAATTTATTACAGATTAAAAGAATATTATAGCTACAAAGTTATCTGAATCAAGAATGTGCAAATAGCCTTTATACCTGCTTTTCTTAGCTTTAGTCTTCACCCATATGCATTTTATCACATACTATTTTTCCATAAATCCCCTTCCTCATTCATTGCCAGCTGTGCCCTAATAAGTATCCTGTCTAGAAGGCCCCTGCTTTATTTGTCGTAAAGTCATAACGTGCTGCTGAAGCAGCGAATGCAGTTTGTTGAAAGAAAAAACATGGTCTCTTGTGCAAAAAAGTTTCCATAGGCTCAGATTGCATCCATAACAGTTGCACACTTGTTACAAAATGCCTATTACCTTATTTAACCCCAGGCTTTGAAAATATATACTTCATGTTCATCTACTTTCAATTAATTACACTGAAACATTTTTGGCCTGCTCTGCTGGAATGGTAAGCATGCACAACAGCAACCAAAAGCAGAGAGCTATACTTAAATTTATCAAGTAGTGTAAGAAAAATGTTAAGTACAAGTAAGAAGGGTTTGGGATTTTTTCCTCTTAGTTTCACAGCTCGTTTTGACCTGAAAACAAATCCAGTTTTCAGTTAAATGAACCCACGAGCAAAGTTGGGTCAAAGTCAGAAAATAGGTGTCAGCAAGTATTATCAGAAATTCAAACATTTGGTTTTACTATTTTCCAAAACAAGACTGTTTAAGAGCACAGGTATCTAGAGTTTAATAGAAAAAGCATGTTTTACATGGAAGTGAAAAGCAATGTTTTGGATTGCATAACCCCCTCCCCCCCATATAATTATGAAAGAAGTACACTTCAGATGAAAATAATGTTTTAGAAATGTCTTTCCCCATCCATTGAGAAGCAGCTCAGATGAGATGCCTGATGGCAGCTGCAGCACATCCTGCCCTGGACGATGCTGAATTAACTTTCTGTGCTTCTCTGCTCCTTCCAGAATATCACCTTTCATCACTAGGCAGATAAAGACTGTACGGACGTCTACAACAGCAGCACTACCTGATAACTGAACGTAAAAATAACTATGTAGTTCAGGGCTGAGAAGGACATACAGTATATACCAGATAATGCCTGGGGCCAAGCAGCATGAAGAGGAAGCAGAAAGAGTGACTACACTGAGTGATAAGGAGAAGAGTTTTATAATTTAAGCAACTTAACCTCAAGTAAAGGCCATACAGATGACCTTGACTTTGACATTGATTCATATTTAAAAGTACCATTAGTATCATCAAACAACACCAATCAAACAACATTAATAGGGTGCTTCTAACATCACTTTCCTAATAGTTTACTAGAAATATAATGGAACAACAGACTTTCTTTTGTGAGCAACAGTTACACCTCTCTACTACAGCTAGGGCAATAACCCATCATTATTCCCTTTACGGTGGTCCTCCTCCCAGAAGGAGGTGAGACAGACAGCTTCCAGCAGGTTTGTACCCTGTTGCAGAGAAAAAAAATGCAGACCAGATCTCTGCTGCAAGCCCTGAAGGAGAATGACCTCTGGGGTAATGCTCTTCAACAATTTACCCTCCAGCTTGCTTAACAGATTGAGAGGTATTTATGGTTTAAGTGTGGTGGTTAAATTTGCAGTTGAGTAGCAGCCATCAGGTGAGGCCCATCCCACCAGCCATGGCAGGAGCGGCTCTCAGTTCAGGAACTGGAGCCAATTACAGGATCTGTGCCTGTGGTTTGACCCCAAAACCATCAGCCCACCTGGTCAAAGCCTGGCAGACATGTGAACACCTTCAAGCAGGATCTTCCAAGTGAGAAACACCAGGTGATTCTCACTGCAGGTTACGCTATGGCTGCCCTGGGTATTCAGGCACATTCCTGTAGTTTAATTTAAACGCAGGTTAATTTAAACGCACCTTTGCAATCTCTCAGCTCCCACACGCTTTCTGAACAGCAAAACCAAACACCCATTAATCAAGGTTTATGTCTCAGCCATCTATCCCTGCTCTTTGCCAACTTCTCTCAGCTCTCTTCACCTCTACCTACTAATGCTTTCCTCTCCTCACTTCTGCACCTGGCCAGAAGAACTCTCCTGACCAGCTCCCCCATGAGCAAAGCAGGTTAGTTGGTTATTTCCAGCTACAACAGTGACTGTTTTCTGGGGTCCCGAAAATCCTGCCATCCAGAGTCGACAAAGATGAGACTCTCCTGTGATGCAGAAAATGTGGACTCTGTTCCCAATGCCACCACAAACCTTCTGCCTGGCTTTTGTACAAGTCACATCAGGTCCTCATACCAGTGCTTGCTCTCTCACTGTGACTTGCTCAGGTCACAAGGACTGCCTGTGTAGCCTGTCTTCAGGCTGTTCTCCTAATTAGAAACTAATAACTTCCTGTAGCACTTCGTTCAGCACAGAGAGGCATTTTTCAGTGCTAGAAGAGCAGATACCTGAAAGAGCAACTTTTGAAATACACTGGTGAAAAGAATATAGCAAATAAAAGAGGAATTCAGTGCCAAGTAATAAATAATCTTTGTGAAGCAAAGGCACAGAGCGTTCGTTCATTATGGAGCAAAAGGGGGGAAAAATGCCTTCTGGCAGATCTGGAAGGCATGTAGGTTGTACCTTATTTTCTTTCCTCAGTGCTATGAAAGGGTGTAAAGTAAAATCATGCAGTACACAGAGCAGCAGTTAGCCCTTTCAGTACAATGTTGTCCTTCTTTAGAAGAGAGGGGCTTAAGATTTTATGTTTGCCTTTCTTCCTTAAACACAGATGACAAGGATTTCTTTAGTGTTTTTATTTTAAAAAGGATTTTAATTGCATCTGTCTTTCTGTCATTTTTTAGAACTAAGATTTACCCTGGTAAACCACATGGATCATAGAAGGGTAATTTTGCTCTTGGTACCATTTGGTAAAACAAATGTTTTCTGTATGCCTCATGCTGCGCTACAGGAATGCACACATTAATTGAAATGTAAGGGTAATAATCCCAAAGCACTCATTTGAGAAACCCTGTTTTACTTCTGGAGTGCTATTTGGTTGCCTAAGCTATGAAGTCAAGTGCTGGCTGAAAGCTCAAGTATCCTGCAGCCTTTGGTTCATGGGATTTAGCACGAGGTTACCGCTGCCTAACATGAAGCAAGTAATGCAACTCCCTTCGAGATTCTCTTAAGTAAGCAAGAGGGATGAATGCTGTAGGGACTTCATAGGCAGGTTTCATGCCTCACTCTTGGGCAGTGGAAAAAAAAACATACCAACAGGTGAAATAACATGCCAACAGACTTCAGACTCTCACTTGATGCCCTTAGCAAAAGGCCGCCCTGCTTTACTCTGTTGTACGGATCCCTCAGCTAGCATCTCCCCCAAGCTATATGGTCCTTCCTGGGCTGAGTATGCACCAGCCAGTCTGTAACACACCTCGGGAAAGCAGGGGCATCCCTTGGATCAAATACCCCGCCTGTCCTGCCACACTCGAGAGTTATCGCTCCAGAAATAGCTCAAACAGCCTGAACTACACTCTTCATCCACAAGCAAAGGAATTGATGCTGGCATTACTGCAATGGCATAACAGCACCCTACAGCTATGCCTGTAAGGTTCCCCATACCTAGACAAACCCAGCAGTGTCAGCACATCTCCCAGGTCACAGGAGAGATACATGTTCAGCATGAACAAGAAATCCTGCACGAGCTGTTTGGCCCTGTCACTCCCCTGATGGAAGACAAGGCAGGCACAGACTGCCCTTCCTCAAGGTCACACCTTGCAGAAGAAAAGTTGGCCTGGCAGGAGACAGAGAGGGAAATAACATTCCTGCCCTCTGCTCTGAGAGGAAGGACCACAAGCAGTGCACGGCTCACATCACAGGGTCTGAAGAGGAGAGAAAAAGTGATTGCTAAAGCTACTACAACACAGAGTCCAGAAAGATGAGCTAAGGCCAACACCAGCAGTCCTGCAGTGAGGCAGCACATACTGCTTTCATGAATAGTCCCCCTGAAGTTGTTTTCCACCTGGCCAAACTCTTTGGCCCAATGTCTGATCACAGTTCTGGATGCATATCAAGATAACACACTGGGATTGGTGCAACAAGTTGCCTCTGGCCCCTTCATGCCCCAGGGCGCTTGCTGTATTTGACATACAGGGAAGTTTTTGATCCTGCTCTTTAAATCCTCTGCAGGTTGGATGAGGGGTGAGAAATTGGATTCCACATGCTGAACACAGTTTAGAAGTCGGGGGGCAGGGGGAATAAACAACAAAACCCACAACCAGCAGCTGGCTGATATTTGCACACAAAAATATAATTTCTTTTTCTTCCCTGGGAAGTGCTGCTTCTGTGCTTAAGACCCAGACAGACAGGAAAAGTCCTTGCCAGGACATCAGTTTTCCTCATTTGCCGGGAGCAGAGAAAGGAGACTGCTGCGCAACCTTTACCAGAAGTCTCGCTGTCAGCTGAAGGACCCTACAGCTTACTCAGTGCCTTTGTTATAAATCTATTTTGGTCGGGAGCAGGGGCAGGTGTTAGTGCCATGATGTGAGCATTTTTTAAGGCAGCAGTCATTTCTGCCTCGTTTTGTGCAGTTGTGTCCTCCATAATTTTTGGACAAGGCATTAATGTTGTCTAGAAGAATTTGAGGGCAAGGGGGAAGTCATGCCTCCTGGGTTCTCTGCATGCTACCAAGAGGATAGTGAAAGCATTCGGAAGCTCAGGAGCCACTGTCATACCTCAGAGACCACACCCTGACAAGTCAAGGAAACAGTGTCATTTGTGACAACCACTTTTCTGGATTTAGAAGTACAAATAGCAAAAGTTACTGAGCTCTTCAAAAACAGTAAGTGTGCTCAGTTTCCAAGGTTTCCTTCAGACTGACTCTCCTGGCAAACAGAAAAGATCCCAAAGCCAAGTAACTCTACTCAACCTCTAGCTCATCCTGCACATCGCATGCTAGAAGGATTACGTTATGGCTTACTGCAGCCATACCCTGAGCCCGTCTAAAACCTCACACCCTCTACACATGGCATAAACTCTTCGTATATTCCTTTAACTCACAATTTTCTCACAAGCTTGCTCAGTTATTTCCTGCCAGCTCCCATGGGTGGTTGTTTTGGTTTTTTTTTCGTGCAGTTCAGGTTCTTCTTTGAAACATGAAGTGTCTCAGAAAATTCACACAGAGGAACTGTTTTTCAGTGGACACTTACTTATATACCTGAACGCTCAGGAGGCAAATTCCATGCACGACAGTAGTTTTTGTGTCCCTTATCAGAATAAGGGCAGGGCCTCAGCAATGTTACATTTGGGTTACTCAAGACAACAAGCAGGTTTAAATAACAAACCAAAATGACCTCTGAAAGCACGACTGGTCATTTTGAAGCTAGATTAATGATCTCCAGTGTAGAGCTCAATCCTTTAGTTTATGTTTGCATAATCCATATGGCAGTCTGGCTCTAGGCATTGTCCCACTATGAAGAACAACAAAAATATTTTTTAAAAGGCTAAACTATTCAAACTCCTAAAATATTATATTTTCAATCCACAGTTGTGGATTGGTTGTGCTTTTGTTTACTGGCTGCATTTCTCCCAAAGCTTGTTCCGTGAACCCCACAAAGTAGCTGGTTTTACCCTGGATGAGGTCTGTCTGATCTTTTGGTTCTCCAGCCCAAAGCTCCAGCATTAGGGCTGCAGATCTGCAGATGAAGGAACTGTTGGAATAAGCATTCCAGAGCTATTGAACAACTCTGGATATCAGCCTTCCTGATAAATGCATTGGGAGCAGTAAAGTAAGGCCATGCAGCATGCATCAGTTTATGATACCTGCCAAAATTCCTTAGCCCTTAACAGGGATATAAAAAAAGGTCATGTTGCTGATTAAAAACACATATCATTGACAGTGGCAAAGTTATTTAATCGTATTTTAGAGAGAATCAGAGTTTTTCCCTGAGGTCAATCTTGTGCTTCATCAGGAGAGGTGTGAAGGGAAACCCTGTGCAGCGCAGAACTATTTGAATTGGCAGGACAGTTAAGTAAATGGAAAGAGATTTTCCTCCTTTGCTCATCTCTATTTCATTGACCTTTTCTTTCAGAGGAGGAAAAAAGGCACTCGTGTCTATGAAGAAATACTTGGAACAAGGAAATCCTGCAAGTGAAAAGAAGTCCTACAACTGGGAAAGGCAAAACAACAGCTGGTGTAACCACAATGCTGGATTTCCTATGGAGATAACCATAGCAGATGCACAAAGCTCCTGTGTTCCTTCGATTAACATACTGTAGGTGGAAGCCAAAAACACTGGATAATGGTAAGTTTCACTTTCTACAAAGTCAAAAGCTGTTTTAATAGAAGTGTAACTGCCTTTCTTTTCAGTTCAGCAAGAAAATACTCCCTTTCTCAGAGGCTGACCAAACACCCACGTTGTTCAGAGGTCAGGCAGAGCGCTCCTTGCTAGGCTTGGTCGCAACCAGTCTTAGTGCCAAAGCTAGCAAGAGCTGGTATCCTGGGTAGGGATAACGCTGCAAGTCTTGGTAGTAAATGTATCTTTACTGAACATATTGCCAGGAGGGTTTTCTCCAGTGAAGAAGGGGGAGGCATGTCTCTAGTAAACGATGTCTCAGGGGATTGGTACAGCCCATTGGGGTACAGCATCTAAGTACAAAGATGTGAGCAACTTCTTCTATCTCTCCATTAGAGGACAACTTTTGAAGATTGTGCTGATCACTTCTCATATTTAAGGGAAATTTCTAGATATCAACAGGAAGAATTCAGCATCTCCTATGGAAAGTCTAAGACATTTTAGGAGGCTTTGTACCCCACCACTCTGAAACCTTCACAAGTTCCTGACCACACTCCCTATTTGCTGGTCTGCAGCACCATAGTGGCTGAGCTCCCATGCAGAGGACAGCAGCACAGGCAAGGCAAGTAGGCTAAGGGCTGAGACAGTGAAAGACAGTGAGACAAGAGTGCTGCTGACCCACATATTTGTGAAGTATTTCTTCTATCAGCCTAATATGCAAATATATAGGCATGTCCATGCATTACCACGCACCTACTCTCCAGCATTTGAAGTCTAGATGGCCCGTGAGGCAAAAGTCGCGTCATCCAGAACAAAGCACATGTCAACACTAACTCCGTGCCATAATAAACACTTTATCAGTAATGAGACCAAATTGGAGCTGAACAACAAGCTTAACTTAGCTCCTTAGCTTTCACCCCCAAAGAACAGTCTTAGAAGCTACATCCTTACACAGGTGATAGAAAAGATAAGGAAGCACATTTATGATGTAATTAAGTAAATCATGCTGGCCTCCGGTAATGAACCCATTTCTAATTATCCTGGAGTCTTCTTATCTTGCATGTGCTGCTTGAACACTTGTTTAAGGTGCTGCCAGGGTGCCTGTCATCAGTAAGACAAGGTTGCCAGTAGAAACTTTGCAGCAAAAACCTGAAGACAGTCTCTTGGTCTCTAGCAACATATTTGCCCTTGAGAAAACTATTTTAAAAGAAAACCACAGAGCAATTTTGAAATGGGTCTGGGTGAAAGAAATCAAACAAGAACTCAGAATCAATTATTTCATAAGTAACATAAAGAAGATTTCTTCACTTCTTACTGCTTTGAGAAAAGAAACGTTTTCCAACTTTCAAGATCAAACAGCCCCAACATAAGGGTGTTTTCTGGCTTGGTTTGATAAGGGAGAAGAGGAATCTTGAAGTGTTTCTTGGAACCCCTTAAGATCCCAAATCCAACCTGCATCTCTTCATATTTTTCAGTGATTCTTTTAACAGAAGTCCTTTTCCAGAAGCCATACTAGTTTAAGGTTTACTTCTTGTCCTTCACTGCATTTATTTTCCTCACCTTTTACTGTTCCCTCTGTAAATGAAAGTCATGGATCTTTATATCCTTTTTAAAGAAGATAAGTGCATAAATAACCACCAAAAATGTGCCCTGCGTAAGTCATGTCAGTTATACAATTAAACATTTTCTCCTTCTCATGATGTGTTTTATTGAGGTATAAATCAGGACTAAAAGGCAATTTAGCACAGACAGGAATTTTATGGAGGGGTGTGCAGATCCCCTGGGCTCATCTGGAAAATGAGAAACATACTCATAGATGATACATCTCACCGGGTGCAAGATTCACGGGCGGTAGAGAGCACTCCGTCTAGACTGAGATTTAACTTTCTCATTTAAATCGAGTGAAATAGGTCTGTGTTGGATGCAACTGCATAAAACCTTTCTGTGTTGGATTAAGGAGGTTTTCGCAAAGCCCAGTCACACTGAAGAAATTGTGCGGGCAGAATGGAGCACTGCCAAATCACAGGGAGTAAAGCAGGAGCTGAAAGGTAGCAAGTGACTCCCTATGTTTAGCAAGGTTTTAGCTGCGCTCACTTTCTTTCTTCCATTACGCAGAAACTTTCCCTTCTCTGCTGTCACTAAGGCAGGTAGATAGACCCTTGTAGTAGACTTCACTTTCTTCCAGTCAGGACTCTGTTGCAGACCCTCCTCATTGCTCTCCAGGAAAGCATAAATTGAAGTCAAATAAGAAACTTAGGCTTGTTTGCATCCGGAATGAGCCTGGGAAGCAACAGCAGGATTCAGATATAACTTTTTACTCACTCCCAAGGAACTGACCAAAACCACTGCCCTGCACTTGGGCCAAAGAGAAGGGAAGTTTCTGCCTTGCAGAGCTGCCCCGCAGAGGTGAAGTACACGTCTCATAGCCCACCACAGAGAGGAACAGGATCACTCGATCCTCAATTAGTCAAGGGAAAGGGGGCAATCCCATTTGTCTCAGTGTCCACCCATGAAGACATCCCTTCCCACTATGTCCCCCAACTCCATATTTGGGATTTGCTAGCACCACAGTGCTTTATTTCTCCAGCCACCCCTGCACCCAAGGATCTTGGGCATTAGCATTCACCTCATCTAACAAAGACAACTAGCCGAGGTTGTTCTCTCCAGAGTCCACAGAAACTGGTATTAGACTGCATAAGCCCTGGAGATACCTAGCTCTCAGCATCTCACCTAGGCAGGATAAATTTCAGCCTTCCTGCACTGAGAAATATAATTTGTACCTAACACTAGTGCCTTCCAAACAACAGCTGACTAAGCTCTGCCCACACATCTTAGTGCTTGCATGGTAATGGGGCAAGGGCAACATTCTGCCCACTGTGCACAACCCAACCCCTCTGGGAAAGCTGTGCCCATGCCTGGATTCAGGGGAGCAGAATTAAATTAAATTGTCCTCTTAGCTGCTCATTTGGAGCTGGATAGTAGAAACAAGGCACAGCAGTTAGTAACAAGCTGAAACAAGCCTGCAGGCTCAGATGGCCCTCAAGCAAGTTATATTTGAATCAAGTACCTCCCTCTTGACTTGCAGCACCTTAAAGCATACAGTATTAATATTTTATCCTTATGAGCCTTCCACTGCCCAGCACTGCCAGCTCAAAATACATTTTCTGGAGCACAAGACTCAGAATACATGCTGGTTTCTATTGCGTCCTGACAGCTCCCAGATTTTGCAAGAATCCCAGCATTCAATTATTTTTTGTTTAGAGGAAGTTATATTTTTTTTACTCAGCCCTCAGTACTTTGTCTGCTTCTGCAGATCAGGCAACAAAGCCAACCCACCTGGTTTGTGCAGGCAGCTGCATCACAACATGCCCTTCCTGAGGATGTCCTCATCCCAATGTGTCATCGGGGATTTTCACTGCACATCCCCTGACGCTTTGCACTACAGTAAACGGAACTGCTCTGTGACACTTGTCCAGCAAATTGTCCCCATCCCCTGACCTCCTGCACGAGATAGTTGGCTTCCAGCTGAACAAATACACCCTGCCTAATTATTAGGGTTTCCAAACAATAGCTCATCACAGGTTTGGCATCATCAGTAGGTTCTGAGTCAGGCTTCAATAGTATTGCCTGACCAACGACTGGCAAGGGGAAAGACCCCTTGCCAAGGGGGGAGGGAAACTGGGATTAATAACTATATTAAAACCCACAAAGAAAGACTGTGAGGGCTAGAAGAAGTCCACATAAAGATGGTGAGAGCTGACAAGAGAGCACAGTACCTTTCAACCATCTGTTTTGTTTCGTACTTTAAAGGTGCAGTAAAATGTATGTATACCCAATTCCTTAGTTTACAAGGAAAGCAAGTTGCCTTATAGGTTTTAAAAGTGGCCTCAGCTGAGCACCATTTCTCCCAGCCTGGATTTTGGGGATTACATCTCACTCCATGAATAATACTTTCATTCATGGAGCCACAGTTTTCCATCTATAACCTCTACCTCCAGTTGACATTGATTGTTTATTTTCCTCTCCACTGAAATGCAGGAAGATGAAGGCCTGAAGTAGCAACTTGCTTGAAATAGACCCATTTACAGAAGTGTTGTATACAGAGCTTTACGTCATTAAAAATTACCATGGAGAAATTTGGGTTTAGTGTCCAGCAAAGCAGCAAGAAAACCAGAGCACCTCATAATGGATCTTGAAAAAAAATACCAAGTGCTTGGATTTTTTAATTTTATTTTTTCAAAGAAAAAAAAAACAAGCTTCAGTCTGGATTAGAAGTGGAGGCAGAAAATATACAAACTTGTAATGTGGATAGAGGGGTTTGTATGCTTTTCATTCCTTCCCATCTGCTGTACAAGTAGTTCTTCAACACACATTGGCCATGGTTTATCTAAAGGAATCCTTCAAGGAAGCCTGGCCTTGAGAGCAGCTCCTGCATTTGCTTTTCTTCAATGCAGGATTAAGGCCTCAGGGACAACTCATAAGCGGCAAGTCCATCCCCTAACATCCCTCACGTAATAGAGTAGTCCTCAGGAGATGCTGGCAGGCAAAACAAAGCATGGAAAAAAGCCTAAGCCCACTCTGTTTTACACCTATGTCCAACCCAGTAATTCCTATGCTGCAGCCAGGTACAAGTTCAAAGCCAACTTAATCCTCTCTCTTTCCAAGTATGACAAAGTGTGAGTGAGGCACGTCTCAAGTTCTGGCCTACTGCAGGGTAACGAGAAGCAGAGATACAGCTGAAGGAGACATTTTAGCTGAAGTTTGGATTATGGCATCCTTGACCAAATAGAGAATGTATCACTGAGTTACAGGGCTGAGTGCAGAAGGGAGAGCCCAGGGACCCTGATGCCATGTTCATCAGCTGCTGACTAACCAGGTATTTAAGGGCTGGCTGTTCCAGCTTCAGTGACTCCTTGTACAATTGTTTATTATTACCTTGCTCAATTATAGACGTCCTCTAGTCATTATGTTTCACTGCTGTGTAGGGTTACCACAGTGTGTATGTGGATCACTAGGACTCACATAAGAAGCAGCCAAAGTAAACACTCTTTGTAGCAGTGTACAGCATTTTTTTGGATGGCTCTTTTACATAAAGCCCTATTGCATGATCACCATTACTATTCTGCTGGAGAAGGGGGGATCCAGAATAGCAAGCTACATACAGACAAAAGGGCTGGAATAGATGAGTGCAACATTTAATGCTCGGAACCAACTTTTCCAGGGCCAGAAGCAGTCAGACACTGGAGAGAAGTCAGGGAGAAATCCCTTTTGCTTTTCTCGATTTTGATCTGGCTGAAGCCATTAGTGCTGAATAGCACAAAGGGAAAACCAGAACAAACCCAAACCCCTTCCTTTCACAGTTTCTCTAACCTAACTCAAGCCAGAAATATTCAGATTTTCACTGGAAAGACCGATCTATAATGCATCCAGCAAAGAAAGAAGCTAAGCTAAGCACAGTGAGGCAGGCCACCCTGAAAGCCCCCTGCACGTGTGAGCAGGCCCATGCAGGTTAACAGGGCCAGCCACAACACCTGCAGGCTAGGCTCAGACTCAGGGTAAACATTTGCCTTTCAAAACAAAAACAAATGAAAGGCTCTGGGTTGCCCCAAATGAACATAAATATTTTCCTCTAGGAATTCTTCTGTTTTGTTTTGGGTTTTTTTTGAACTAACAAACAGCAGGCTAGAAGTGAAGGGGCTCTCTGAAAATACCTTAAAGCTTTATTTGCTTTAATCCTAAAGCGAGAGGATCTAGCATCTACTTAAGTCCCATGAATACATGCATTTCTTATCAGCAGCATTAGAATGCCATTAAAGAACACAGATTCACCACTCTGCCTACAAATAATAATGTCTTTACTTGCTCATAATGTCTGCTCATTTCCCAGAATATTTTTAAGGAGCCTTATTTCATTTTACTATTTTTCTCCCTTCTCTCATTCATGACATTTCCTTATGCTCGTGATTATTTATTTGGCATAGGATTTTGTTGTAACAGAACAGCCAAGCCCTGTGTGCATGCATAGCACAGAGTTTCCACTGTAAGAAAGCTGAGTTTTGTAATTTATAGATGGCATAAAAAAAAACCCCTAGCTTTAAGAGAGAGTAACCTTAAGCCTAGAAACGTTGAGAGGTGTTATCAGTGTATGGCTTTTGGTCAGTCAAATCAAAGTCATATCATCTCCTTCAGCTTTTGGCAACTTTTGCACTGGACCTCAGTTTCAATATTACCTCCTGAACTTCTCTCTGCTATTGAGCCTGAAAAAACATCTTGACTATCTGCAGCTGGCCTGCTCCAGGGGACTGCAATGCCACCAGCAGTTGCACCCCAAGCCTGCTCAAGGGGAGATAGGAAACGCATAAGGTTGCTTGTCTCAGGCTCTCTGCTTGAGAGCTTAGAGGCAGCCCCGGCTCCATAACTTTCCCCCAGACACCCAGAACTTCTCCCTGCTCCTGGCTGACTTTTTTCATGCTTGAGCCCAAAGCCATTTGCAACTAACAAGAAAGACTCTTTTCACTGGGTTGCAGATCTTGCTTGCTGTTACAAATACACCATACTTGTCCAGGCCTTGCAGCAGAGGCATGCATCCCTCCATCACACAAGCAAAGGACGATGGTATTAAGGTGGGCCACTCCTGCCTGCCCACGGCTACGCAAACCCTTGCTGCTACTGACTCCTGGAAAAGGAACTAGTGGCTCCTTCCCTCTCTGTTAATGAAGCATTTGAACTACAGCCACTGTTTATTCAAAGCCCTAATAAAGATGCCTGTAGCTATTTTCTACTTAACATCATTAGTTAAACAGAAATTGATTGCAGATGGAGAACAGCCATTGTGTTTCATTACCAATGATTTGTTTCCTGGCATTTAAGGGCAGATATAGATTGGCAGATCTGTTCCCTCAGGCTGTAGGTACTGCAAGGTGTGGCCACACTCTGTGTTTACAAGCTATTATCACAGCTCATCGTTGGCTTTTTCAACTCCAGGCATGTCAGCAAGACTTAAAGGCTTTGTGTGAGGGAACATGAGAGGAGTTTGGTTTGTCTGCTATCAGCCAAAGATTGCTGACATGCTTTAACTATCCCTTAATACAAAAGCTATTCGCCACAGGCAATCTATTACTTGCTTTTGACAGAAGACCTCAGCAGCCTTAAACAAAGATGAGCAAAAAGGAACCTAAATGGCCTTTATATGTTTTAAGTCTTTCAAGTGAGATGCAAAAGACAGCCCCAACTGGCAAAGTTTAATTCGGCAGGGTCTTGTTGCTCCCCTTGTGCTGCGTCAGACCAGACCCATGGAACTACACCTGCAACAACCTGGATGCAAGCTTGAACTCTGTCAGGCCCATCTTTCTGCATCAATACTGAAATGCATGCAAGATCCCACTGAAAATTTTCATCTGGTGCCTATTAAAAATGAGACCAAGCTAATTAAAACAAGCAGTGGGTGTTCTATCAAGCAGATATCTTCACAAATCTTTACTGGCTCTCAGAACGTAGTGGGAAACAGTGCAAAATACCACTGCTGAAAGTCTCTGAAGCCTGTCTCTCAGATTTCTTTGCCATCAGATTTCCCTGTTCTCTGGCTTTTCTCTTTTGCTACACAAATGACAGGTGCCCCAGGTTGCCATTCTGCAAGGTCCACCGTACCCTCTGCTTTCAAGGACTTTAGTAAATGACAGCAGTGGTAGGGTCTTGTAGGACCTGATTCTCAGCATTTAACTATACGGTATATATACAGCTGTTGTAAGAAGTTACTGGCAGATCTCTTTTACAGTGACCTTTCACCACCTAACAGAGCTTCCCTACCCAGCCTGACAGCTGGAGGACACAGGAACCACCGTATTTGATACAACTAACTGTCCACCTAACCTGTGTGCTGGTTTTGATGTAAAACCAGCTGCCTTGCTAAGACACAAATAACCCAGTAGTTTCCCCAAGGGGAAACCCTGCATGGGTTACAGGTCAGTTCATGCCTCAAGTCTGAAAATTTATAGCCCTTCCAGTGGCTCCTAACCCACGCCTACCATAAAGCCATCAAATACCTGCTGGTACCCGGATTACCACTGGGACAGATAAACTCAACTGAAGCAGATTGATAGATACTCCTTTCAGACTCTCCGCGGTCCATGTGACCAATCACTACCCTGAATCTTGCCATCCTTGCTCCCCATGACCATACACGAAGTCACACCTTCATGAAGCCCGGAGATGGCAAAAGTGCACTTACCTATTTCTTTACCTTTTTTTCCTCAAACAGAAAGTCTCAGGGAAAATGTTTTCAGAGAGTTACTGAGTCCACTTGCAAAAGGCTTTCCATGTATAGCAGCTGACATAGTTAATGCCCAATGCAGATTGTAATATTTTAAATACAAACCTCAGTGTTCTGCTGACCCTCCCTAATGTTATGTCACATTTCAGTTTAACATCTGATTGATGACCCAAATTCAGATCAAATTTGCAGCAGGTGATATGCAGGACGTTTTCCAGCAAATCTAGTCAGCCCAACTGAATCCCACAGATTTTTCTTTCACATGGCTGTTTTCTATCCAGTACCATGGTGAATATCAAGTGCCATAACGGGGATTTTTTTCTGATGTGAACCATTTTGTATTATTTCTCAATAATAAGCAACATAAATAAATTCTTATTTCTCAAGACTAAGAAGTATATCTGATGTCACAATCTACACAATTTGGTACCATTAACAAATGTGTTAGCACTGCCTCCTGTGTGAGCTTGTACAATGGCATGGCATTTGTTAGATTGTTCAATAGCATTACAATTAACTTATAAATTCAGATTTTGTTAGGGAGTTTTTGTTCTTAAGCAGCAGGACTGCTGGCAGTACTGTGTATGTTGTTGTGTGCAATTTTGTGTGGTGTTTTGTGCAATATCATCTGCAAGATTTTATTTTAGATCATCCCCCCCACCCTCCCCAAAATGTGACTAGACTCTGTAAGGGTGAGAATAGATTTTACAGTAGATGATCGTGACCTAAAACTTAATTGGGCCTCAAAATAAAATACCATCTGTAGAGAAAGAATAAAGAATCAGCTGCAAATACAGTAAGATTAATATATTAATCATCTGCTGGCATGGCACACTCTGGGAAGGAGGCTAATTAAAAGGGATTTGTGGAAGGTCATCTAGGATTACTTTCTACCAAGAGCAGTGGCAAGACATCTGGGTTATCAGTGATTTTTGAAAATTCTAACGAAGGTTGTAGAAAACAGAAGTTGTACCAAGAAACTGAGTCCTCCAACTTCATCTACACTGGAAATATACTCTTCATGTCAGTTCTCAAGCATTTATGGCTTTAGGGAACTTGGAGGAGCAAAGACTGGGGCTCTATTATCTCTGTAACGTAAATCCTCTTCCCATAAACTATTGGTGTAATGACTTGCATTTACACCAGTGATGGGTGGAACACAGACAGATGAGGGAAGATAGTAAAGTTCCACTGATTTTATCAGCTGAAGCATGTGATATGCAGGACTTATTTCCCAACAAATTAAACTATCAACCGAATTAAGGAGCTGAAATCCCAGTTCTGCCCTTCTGATGACAGCAGGTATGAATTTTGCCCAAAACACACGGTCTCAAGTTTTTAAAAAGAAAACTAGAGAATGAGTCTGAGGGCAATCCCTTTTCCAACTCTTGTCTATTTGGAGACACAGCCTTGCCCTTCAGAAACAGGTGTTTCATACACCTGGTTTTACCTGCTACCAAGAAAAGCTAGCTCTTTCCTTGCATGCAGTGAAGGAAAGAGTTCACTTACAAAACATCTCTACACATGATCTAAATTGTGTCTAATGACAAAGGGAGACAGACGCAGATATACGTGTTTTCAGAAGTAGGTGTCCTTCAGAGTGCCATTTGTAAGGGAAGATAGACTGTGCCACTGAGGGGGGAGCCTCCTGTGAAAAGAGCAGGGGTGCTCCCTCAAGTCAGTCTCAGTCAATCACAAGTGACAGCATCCATGCAGGAAAGTCACATTCCCAAACTTCCGACCACTACGGGACCTCCCGCCTTGGCTTCAGATCAAAAGAAGCTGCATGGTCAGGGCCACCCCAGCCCACATTCCAGCTGAGGAGCAGTGAGGGGTGGTACAGAAGAATAAATTCAACAGCTGATCCTTACAGAAAACACAAACCATTACGATAGAGCCTCCTGTTTGGAAAAGGAAGTGTCTTACATCCCTGAGCCAGAAAGAGCAGAAAACCTTCCTTACAGAAGCAGCAAGAAACAAGACAAAGAACATTTTCCTTGCTCAGTAACAGCCAGGAGGAGAGATACTTCATGGTTTTGTAATGCCCTGAGAGAGCAAAAGGAGCTTCATGCACAGATGTGGTTTGGTGGGATGAATGATGATGTGCATTTAATTTATATTTTGAATTACTGAAGGATGAGGTCTAGAGAGGGTCTTCAGCCATGAAGTTCAGATCCAGGTCTGAAACAGCTCCAAGCTTTTTCAGAGCACAGGGTAATGGGCATGGGGCTTGGGTTTTGCTTCGGGTCATTGGAGAGAAAATGGTCAACTACACAATGTACTTCTGGAACCATCCCCAAATTTGTCTAGATTCATGGCCTTGGCTTGGGCCCATTAGTGGTAACAACTGTGAGAGAAAGTGCAAGGGAAGAAGAAAAGATAAAATAATGGCAGAAATTCCAGTAGCTCCTGGAAAAAATACATTTGACCTTTATTATCCACTAACTTCTAACTCTGATGCTTAGCTCTGGTTTTTGCTTTTAAAATATTGTCCCTGGCAGAATGGAGTCCAAAGAGAAAACAGACTCTGGAAAAAGTGTGAGACTCTGGGGAGACAGTTATTTACTGGCAGTTTCACAACTGCCCCCGCACTTCTAAAGAAATTTCATTTGTCAAATTCAGTGCAACTTGGTGACAAGCCAAGCTTATTCTGCCTGCCTTTTAGCTTAGAAACATCCTTTTGGTCTCCTGCTCCCAAGCAGTGCCTTTATTTCATTTGAGAAAAAAAGAGTTGCAGCTTGTAGTCAGAAAGTTGGTCTCAAACTCTCATGGACACCATTTCTTATTTTAATATGAAAAAGGAGTTAAAATTTTGAACTGGTGTTAACACCATGCATAATAAAACATGCTCCTCACCAACAGTACTTCAAAGGGAAATATATTCAGCTTTGGCAAAAAAAAAAAACACAACTGATTGTGATTTTATATGGACTCACCACTGTCTGGGATGAGGCCACCTAACAGGAGTCTGGATTAAGCATCCTTCCAACACAGGATGAAAGCCATAGCTTCTAAAGAGGGGAATGGATCTTACTTCTTATTGATGCTTTTTAATATGTGAGGCTTGGATTGTGTACATAGCTTGTGTTACATTCCAGTGGTGGGTAAAACAGTGAAGCTATTTGACTCCTCCCGGTTAAAATACTACATTAACCCCGTTGAAACTTTTTGTATGTTTAGTTCTTAGGGTAGATCTGTCAACAGAAAGAGTCACAGGTTTTTGTTTGGTTTTATTGAAAAGGAGAATTTAAAAAAAAAAGAGTTAGCACAAGCAAACTGATCACACTTCCCTCATTGTTCAGGAAAAAAAAGAAGAAAAAAAAGACAGTGATTTATTTTAGACAGCCTGAATAGCTGGAGACAGAGAGCTGAAATATGGCAAGGAAATTGCCACCCTAAACAAGTTCCTTTGAGCAATTTGATAATTTTTTTTCTTTCTGCCTGAGTTATGAGTCCTTGGAATGCACATACCATTGATTTGCTTGGTAATTTGCACGAACAGCTCTTCCTGAGGTCCTAAAGCCTCTGTATATGCAGGAGTGGAAATATTAACAAGATACAGAGAAGTAGAGTCTGATTGTTTGCCAGAGTCAGGCTACCTAACCTTGCAAATGGACACGAGCAGCTCTAGCTTCTCCTATGATCAAAAAGTATACCCATCCTGCGACTAAAATACACGTGCTGTCAAGCACACGACGGTGAACATGAGGATATATATGCCTGCCTGCCCTTTGCTGCAGCTTGAAACTTGGGTTCTAAACTACTCAAATTCTCAGGGAAGCATCATTGCTGTGGTATCAAACACCTCCTGGGTGCACATCAGGTGCTGTGACTGTCTCTGGCATATGGGGTCCCTTCTTCCCAACAGAAACGTAGTTTGTGCAATGAGCTATTTTCTTTTGGTAAAGAGGTTTGTTTGCATTTACCTCCTAATACATAAATACAAATATAAAGATAATTATAAACATAAACAGACAAACACCACAGTTAGATGGGGTGAGATTTGGGTGGGTGGTTTAGGTGCTTAATTGCCGTGTTCTGCACAAAGCCTGTGGTTTGCACCCTGAGAACCCAGACCTCAGCCTGGAGACACTGAATCCCATTTTCTCTTTCATTCAGCTCCAAACTGCTTTGTGCCTAATGCATGTTAAATCCTGGTCCTACAGCAGGCTTGTTCATGACAACCACCCAAAACCCACACCCAAGAGGAGGCTACAAGGACTGTGCCTCTCTTTTATCAAGAGGCCCATTGGCTAAAGCTTATTTCTGAGATACCAGAAGCGAGAGCTCAATATTTCTTTGCCTGATGTGAAACAGGTGCTTCACGATGGTTTCTCAAACTCCTAAGACGCCGACTTAGCTGCTATGTTACATGTTATCCTGGAGTGGTCCTCCCACTGTCTCACTAGATGGACTTATTCCACTCTGCTCCCTCACCTAAACCGGGACAGAGATAATGCAGGAAGTGAAAGGGTAGATCAGTAACCCAGCAAGTTGGGTGTTTACTTGGGATGCGGACAGCAGGCATCAAGCTGCCTTCCAGCAAACATTCAATTACATCAGAGACGCCCACCAAGTCCCAACAGGGAGTAAGAGACCCAAACCTTAGGACCTCTCTTCTTTCAGTCAGTTCTTTTTCTTCCCTAGGGAAGAGGTCGGCAGACTCTCTTCGAACTCTTCCTCGAATACCTTGACAGTCTCAGAGGCCAGGGAAGTGACCCACTGTGATTGGCATGGCTCACAGCCTCCATCCTGGAGATGTACTGCCAGTGTCCTTTCATCTCCATGTCTACCTCCTCCTACAGCAGCACAGTTCCCCAGTGGAGGGTCTGCTCTTATGGGGCGCGTGGTGGGCACCCTGATTTCTAGCAGTAGTGGACTAAGTTCAGTGACTCACACAGCTCAGCCTCCTGTCTAATTTGAATTTAACCTTAGAAAACTAGGGCTGAAAGAGACTTCATGAGATCATCTAATCATTTTTTTTGCCCAGAGGCAGGGTCTGATATCCGTAGGCTAAGCCCAGCACAAGTTTATCTAGCGTGCTCTGGAAAGCATATGAGAGAAAGCAGAGCCCATAACCTCGTTCAGATACCTGCTTCAGTACTTTATACTCCCAGAATTTATCTTTTTTGTCTTATAGCCAACTAACTAATCTTTGCTTCAGATTTTTCCCCCTCCCACCATGTATGAAAGAAAATATTAACTTAGTCTAGAAATACTGAAATTGAATTTCAAAGTTAAATCTTCCCATTGAAGCTAGTAGTTAGGACACAATTTTGCAAAGCAAAATAAAAGGGAATTGCTAAAAAAAAAGTCATCTCTTAATGCTGTGTCACTGTGTATGGGGCCTCCTTTTGGAGCTTTGCTGTGAATGTGGCAGCTCTTTGTTTATTTTGGAGGGATAAGTTAAGCAGTCACTCAAGGATGGGTAGGAAAAGCCTGAGGCTGGAGATTACCATGTAGCTTTCTCATTAGACTGGAATGAAAATAGGTCTAAATCCATTGAGTATACAAAGTACGTTTGCATACTTATTAATTGATAATAATTATGTCTCCCTATAACAACAGTAAATGCCCAGCTGTTGTTTTGTAACCTAAGGCGAATGATTAGATTATTTGTTTTACTTAAGCTGACAAAACTGGTAGATGAAGCCACCACAATGACATTCCAGAGCACAGGGAGAGCTGTCATTTTATCTTCTGGCTGGTAAAAAAAACCCATCATAATGTTATCCTACTGAATAGTTGAGGAATTGTACATCTCACTTGCTGGAAGGATCCAAGGAACTAAACATTAGTTGAATGGTAACTTGGTCCTACCTCAGTGCAGTATAAATAGTCATGTACACCAGCAGCAACAAAGAACGAGCTTATTCTTGAAACCGATGGGAAAGTCTGACCCTCATTTCCGCACACAGAAGAAATCACGTAAAAGAAATCAAGCTGAGATTCAAAATACTTGAATACAAACACAAACTATACGATGAACATGTGTTAACTGTCAGCCAAAAAGTACCTAGAAATCCATCCTAGTTATCTAGGGAGGGAACAGGAAACAACATGTGGACATTTTATATAACAGATGATTGTTAAATGCTGACCTTTTTTGTTGGGTTCTGATTTTAATGGTCAGAACTCAATTACACAGGAAGAGGAGAGATTTTCAGCTGCATGAACAGAAGTTATGCAAAAGCGCTACCAAACCCACAAGTCCCGTTAACATGTAGAGAAGTAGAGATTTGCAACAACACCTATGTTGAAAGCATCACAGCAACCACACACATTCCCTTGTGTTTAGTTCTGAAAGTTAGCTACCAATGCATATGTACCAATATGTAAATGTGCAACAGGACAAAACAGCACTTCAGGGACCAGTAGAGTTTGGTAAACTTGTCAGATTCTTAAATCAATCTACAAAAATGTCTAGCTGTATGTGTGTGCACCTGGGAGGCAGTGGGGTGTGCTTGGTTTCCTAAGGAAATGAAAGCTTAAGGGATAACACTCCGTATGTGGACATGTATATATTTCTTAGAAAACCTCACCATGTGCATGGATGACCATTTATCTGAACTTAAGAAAGTCATGACTCTTGACTTCCAGGGAGCCAAGGCTGGTAGCTCATCCAGAATCTAGCCCAGTGAGATGAAATTCCAAATTGCCTGTGAAGTCCTTGATGTACATAAAGCAACACCACCAAGGAAACCATCTCTTTGCAATGCAGAAATGCCCTTTGTAGCAGTTATGCAGCTGCAAGTTGATTTTGCATATTGAAAATGTTGGGGATTTGCCGGGGACTTTGCAAAAGGACATGATCTATCTGCACATAGGAGTACCCCTGCACACTTTATGAGCCAGCTTCTTTCTGCAATTTTGGTATTTGGGATTTAACTCTGGCAACAGATGCAGTTTGCAGGTCTGGGAGATCTTTAATTTATGGGCATTCTCAAAGCAAACTGCTCAGATTTCCAAAGATTTGGAAGATTCGTATGTATTTAAAAATACTTTATTGTGCACTTCTGTGGATGAGTTCCAGATATTATGGTGTCCTGCAAATGCTTCTAGCTACCTCCTTTATAGCAGCCTGGATTTCAGATGAGGTCTTATTCACAACAGGCATAGGTCCTTTACAGCACTACTTGAGAGAGCAAGTACTGTTCTGCTAGGTAGTAGGACAGAGCCTTAATCTTGTTTTGCTAATGTGAATTAATAAACTGCTCCAGCTGTAACCAAAGCTATGATGAGTAACAAACATGAAGTTTTTAGTCTTCTAGTGGATGGTGGTGCTTACAGTGATGGACACTCATAAAAAGATTGGCCTAGAGGAATGAGAGGTGCTAGCAGTCCAAGAGCTCCCTGGAAGAGGGAGATGTAGATCAAGAGCTTACATTTCTTAACACGTTTAAACAAAAACAAACAAACAAAAAAAAGAAGAGGGGAAGCCCCAGTTATCATAGAGGTTTTATTCTCTGTCATTTAAAAATGGAGGAAAATACATTTAAAGACAAAGGGAATAAAACACTTTCACACAACATCTGTACTCTTTTCACAACGGGAAATGGGGTACTTCCTCAGACTTAGAAACCCCACAGTTTCACCTTCCTTTTGTGTATGAGAGAAAAATGGGAGAAATCAGGTAGAATGTTGTTTCTCTTCCCAGAAATCAAATAATTACATTGAAACAAAGGTCATCTGGCTTTGCTTTAAAATCTCTGCCAGCAAAAATTAAAAGAATTTCATGTAGAAAAGCATGGTGTTTTTTTTTCCAATCTGCCTCAGTATCATTACCTGCAGCATACAGATCATTTTGAATACACAGAACTTATTTGCCATTGTGTCACTATCCTCAGGACACTGAGATCATTTGATTTCATACACCAAAAATCTGATACACTGCAGTCACTAGCTAGGCTCTCATAAGGAGCTATGGGAATGCTATTTCCTGTCCTATCTGCCTGCATTTTCAATATAAGGGGACAACATTAGTAGGAAATACAATATTCATAGATACAGCATGGAACAGAAGGAAAAGAGGAAATATTTTTCTCCATTGTCTTGAAGGCTTCCTTCAATAGTGAAATGGGAAACAGGTAATTTCTATAAGGCTAATTTAGCTCATAGAAAAATATGTTAAGATACACAAGATTAAACAGTTTTGTGTCCTAAAGTAGCAGCCATTTATAAATCTGCATAGAGGAAAAACATAACATAGATATATTCCCAAAACTAGGTAGCAGTTGTATATAGGTCGTTCATATTCCACGAGAAATAAGGCTTGCCATTCTAAAACCACCTGCAGAGGCAAGGGGAAATTCCCGAGTTCCTTAATACTTGGTTTTTTGCTAGGTGAATTGCAATTCTAAAATACTTTTTGAAGCAGCATGAGAAGGTAGGAAACAATGACTTTCAGCAAACAAATCCTTAGCTTTAAAGAAAACCTACGGAGGGAAAATGGTGACCATCTTGACGTTTCCAGATCTTCCTTTGTTTTATCACCCAGAAGGGGATCAGCTGAAATTTCTCCACATCTGTTTACCGCTTTTTAAATGCTGAACTAGAAAGATGGAAAGATTCATAGGCGCAACTTTTGGAAAGGGGGCAAGGGGGACAATTTTTTCTCAGTAGCCACCCAGAAGCCCATCCCATCAAGGACTAGAGACAGCTTCCAACCAGAAACAGCTGTGTAAACTCCATCTGATTTTTGTCCTTTTGCAGAGGACTAGCAACAACTGCAGCAGTCAAAGATCTAAATGGAAGTAGAAGGGAAAAGAGAGAGAAGTATTTTGCTTGAATCTCTTAAGTAGATGCAATTGAAAGGTGGGAAGCAGCATGCACTAGAGGCCTGGTATCTATTGCAATCTAGTAGGAAGACACTGGACCTTAATCCAGCTCAAATGAATGTGCAGCTTTGTGGGTACGGAGTCAAGACAGGATGCAAAGTCTAGTTAGGTATCTGCCACAGAGGATGAGAGTTGAGATTTATTGTGGTGGCACCTTCAATATGAGCAGAAGCCAAAGCAAAGAGTAAGCAAGGGCTGATTTTACTAAGCACTTGGGCAAGAATCATTGCACTGCATATCTCCATTTGTCCCCCTGTCCTTATAGTTATTGTCCTATTGTCCTACTGTGCCCAGCGTGCAAGTTAAACCTGAGTCTAGCCTTCCCAGTGGGCTAGCTGCAGTTCAGAAGACTAAACCAGTGGGTTTCACCCTTTTGTGAAGAATAATGGTGAAGATTTTGTTACAGCTGGCACTACACAGCAAGCTTTCTGAGAGTCCATTTTGGTGCAGCTCTGTGTTACAACCCACAGAACAGGAAAACCACATCCTTTCTGAACGTGAGCATATGACCTAGAAACTCCCAGTGTGAGGTGTGATTTCACTCAAAAAAACTCAGAAAGACATATTATGTAGCTGCAGCTAGCAAGGTAGTTAGATTGCTGGTGCAGAGAGCAGGATATTGATGCAGAAGTTACTGAATCAGTAATGGTTTAGGGGTCTCTTGTTTTTAAGTATGGCACAAATTAGCAGAAACAAGAAACAACTGAAAAGAGTAGTTTTGCTCTACCGTATCTTTGCCTTCTGTGTGCATTCCATCAAATGAGAAGGCTTTTCAGAAGTCCTGGGAAAAACTTACTGTCTACTTTGAGAACTGAGATGCTTGACTGCAATGAACCATTTTCTGTTCCTTGCTGGACCAGGGAAGAGGCCACTTTGTATTTACAGGATGAAAGTGGCAGAGGTCACGGCCGCCTAAGCAAGCAGGCTGTGACAATTTCACAATGGATGAATTTTCACTTGGCTGATCCTTAGGGACCAGAAACTGACCTGGATTTTTCTACTATTACTCTGACTACCAAATCTCTCCTGCTCCCAGAATTGCTGGACCAATATTTTACCTGGAAACAGCTCAAATATATTTTGAAGATGTGATTATTATTATTTTATGTATTTTCTCCTATGCATGTCTGGTTTCTGCCAGAATAAATGCACTTGTGGACAGGGAGATGCAGGGCTCAAAATCCAGCTCAGCTTTGCTGAGCCAGGACATTTGGGTATCTTGGCCATGATCCCAACAAACATTCAGGGGTTAGATTCAAAAGGTTCAGGCACCCAACTCTCAGTCGTCCATGCAAGGGTGGGCATAATGCAATAGGACCTATTGGATACCCCTGCCTTCCTGGAGTAGCACCTATACGTCAGCTGGGACACCCTAAGATAGACCTGTCCATAGACTCCATGCTCAGGCAACCCAGACCCGTCCCTAGCAGATCCACATCTACTTTTGAAAATCTTGCCCTCAAACATTCATATGCCTAAGTGAACTGAACCTTCAAACCACTTTGATTTTTGAGAAGGACGACACAGACCCAAGAGCAAGGGAAATCCAGCCAGGTGCTATTTGTAGCATTACAACACAGCCAAGGATATAATGGGGGAGATTCAGTGAAGATACAGCAGCCTCATCGAGCAATGTCCATGCTCCCCTATTAAGCAGTGTTGTTACAGCCGAGCAGCCAATTCTCCCTGACATTCAGCTCACGGCTGCTTGTACCTCAGCTGTTTTGCACTTCTCGTGTGATCATTAGCAAATGACTAAGTGCCTCAGTTTTCCTTCCTGCAAAATACTGGTGATACTACTATTCTACCCCAAAGGATCATCAGCAGTTCAGAGATTGCTCACCTACCACATACACCAGGGGAAAACCTGTAGTAGAGGATGCAGTAAATTTTCTTAAATGCAAGGGACTACATGATCAAATAGGTGTATTACATCTCTGCCATATATAGGTCTAGGTCAATATATATTTAAACACTAGAAGATGTTCTTTTAACCAAAATTCAACCGCAGTGTGGTCAATAAACCATTGACAGACTATAATGTATGCAAACCTTCCCTTACTTTTCCTCTGCTAAAGAACACAGTTAAATGAACCAACTTCTCCCAGCGCTCCTTTTATCATGTTAGTCTTGGTTGTGGTCTAGAGGTGGGTTCGTATTAGCATCTCAGCACTTGTTTTCTAACCTCACCTGGTCCAAAAATGTCACCCTCTGCAATCAATTCATTTTTGAAACCTTGAAGGGGAATGGATCATAGAGTCATGACTAGCAGGAAAAAAAAACAAGAGATGATTTTTCTAATAAAATGGAGCCATGATACGAATAAAAAAAACACAAATTATTTTGAAAAGAAATGGGCCAACCTGAGAAATATCACAAATTGTTTATAAATAACTAATGGAGAGAGAAGGAAGCAAAATTCTTCCAGCTCATATTAGCCACCTGGCTCTGAGCTTTGGAACTTAATACTGTTACGAAAAGACACGTCCTTGATTAGAGAGAAGGTAGTTGTGCTTTGAAGGCAGGACTCACGCTTAAGTTAAATCTTCTTGTACCCTGACAGATTTTTCTGTATCTAATGACATCATTTATGGTAAGCATTTAGAATTCATCTATATGTAGTAAGTCAAAATTATTACCCTACAAATATGAATGCAATGGTCACCTACTTCAACATAAGCTGGACTGGTCCCAAGAGGCAGTAATCACTCATAAAACTGAGCAGCTTTCAGTATAGCTTGAAGGTTCTCAACACCACCAAGATCCTGCATGAATCAAAGACAGATGCAGTCTTTAGGACGTATGGCTAGTTCAATTAAGTGGCTATATCATATATATCTATAAAAATGCCACACCTGATATATTTTAGTCTATCTGGGGAGACCTGCTTACATACAATACACCTGAAGTCTAGAACCATGATTATATAAACATGTCACATGCATGTTTGTTTTTGTTTTCTGAAATGCAGAACAAACCCTGCAAGAGAAAACAACACGATAAACATTAAAGCAGAGCTGAAAGCTGTCCAGAGCTGCAGGTGGAAAAATTCCTCTCTGCATCAGGTGTCTTTCGTTGTATCACTGTTCAAAGAAAAGGCTGAAAGATACAGATGTTCTTTACCCATATATTTGGGTGAAATACTGATAAATAGCAAGAAGAGATATAAACTCCCAAGTTTTTAAGGAACTCTCTTATTTTTCTAAAGAGTGAAATAATGAAATAACCCGTGTCAACCTCAAAGAAGAGAACTGAGTTCAGCAAACAGAGCAGCCTCAAAGCCTGAGGGAAGGGGGCAGGAGGAGCACTTGCTGCTCACCATATGAATGGCAAGCAAAGAGAAAGCAGACCTGACCTTTCAGGGAGACCTGGAAACAGCCTCAAGAGCACTGGTCATTAAAACAAAACAAAACACACAAAAAGGCATTAAGAAAAGCTCACTCCAATGGGAAGAGGAAGTGGTTTAAGGGGACTAGTTCCCAAAAAACAAAGCTCCACTCTTCCTCAGACTGCCGAGGAGTCCTAGAAATATTCTTCTATAGCATTTATGGGGCTGTGAAAACGGACAAATGTTGGCAACTACTCAACAAATGATAGTAATGAGAGGTGACATCTCTGGACCTGAACCAGCTAGCACACAATTGTCTCATTTTCATGGTGTGTCAAATTAAATTTAGACTTTAGTGCTTTGCTTGTCTTGCGCCGTTATCTCCTTTCCAGAGCAGAACACAGAAGAACATTTACAACTTTGCACTGACTTTGACCTGCAAACACAAATGCCAGCCTGCAAAAACCAGTGCTGAATCATTTCTTTTCCCAGCTGCGACCTTTTTGCCCTCCTTCCCTTTCATGTCGGTCGATTTCTTCATGAGTGGCTCTCTTGAATCTCTATCACAGAAGCATTTGAGAAGATTCAGTGGATTTGTACTTGATGAGCTGCAGGGAAATTTTCTCAGCCAGGAGCCTTTCATGTTGGGCAACAAACACAGTTCCCCTTTTCTAACAGTCCTTCTCCAACAACCATAACAACAACTACAAAACCTGCAACAGCCTAGTAACCAGTTTCACAAAACTGAAATGCCCTAAAATCTTGGGATGTTACAAGCAGACACAGTGGCAAGGCATACATGGATACAAAATAGACACCAATTTTGCCTTGGCACCGTAAGACTGGGGCAGTCTTCTCTATCTTGAGACCACAGGGATGATACCGTGGAGTCACAGCCACACTTGAGTCAGCTTTGCTAGGATCAGGATTACACCCTCTCATTCTTTTACTGAAGTAACAACCTCTTCAGCTGCGCAAACCGAACTCATCTGGAAGTACTGCTGTTGAGACCAGACACTTTAAAAGCATCGGTGCTTTTTTTGAAGCTGGTATTAAGAGTCTGATGTCTTGCTGCATCAAGGCAAAAAATATCAATCCCTTGAGCTTCAAAATTACTCAGAGATTTGGGCTTTAAAATGGGTGGGAGTTGATAGACTCAAAACAGGGCTGAAGGTAAAGTCCTTGATGTTGGTTAGTTGGTTGTGTGTCTTCAGGAGACTGTATTTGAATCTAAGACTCAACAGAGAGCAGTTGTAGAGACGGGTGAGGAAAGAGAGGTATCAAAACGAAAGCAGGCAATACAAGTTTCAGGTAACTGCATAGGGACTTTTGGAGAAGAGGTATTGATATGAGTGCTAGATTAGATCTGAATTAGTCTGAGTTTACCCCAGAAGAAGAGGGGATGTCTAATACCACCTACTTCTGCTCAAGATGGAAATACCAGAAAAATTCCCTCTGCTTGTGGTATTTCAGCATTTCTGGGTTCAGAAGATCAGTATGCAGAGAAGAATTAAAATTAGGGAAAGGCCTGAACCAGAGCTCCATCCAATATCCATAAATTTGAGAACTCATTGCATATGGTGCAAACTTTGTGGATAACTTCAATGGGAGATGGATGCAGGAGAAAAAAAGCTACAATGACTTCTAAAAAATCTTGAAAAACGTAACTTCTGGAACACAATTTTGTTGCACAAGGGGACAGACTCATCAAGGACCTAGTTCAGTGAAGCACACACATACAAATGAATAAGGAAGGACTTGAGCACATGCGTAAATTTAAGCACACGTTCAATCACTCTGCTGAACACAGGGCATAGGTTCTACGACCTAGCAGTCATTTCCCATTTGGAAACCCTTGTCAGGGAGAGAAAGGGGAAGAAGGAAGGTTGTTTAGAGTAACATTTTTAGATAGATTTTTAATGGAATATTTGTTTTCTTCCACCCCGGCTCCCCCCTGCCTGCTGTCTGGGTTTTGTGTGTGTTTTTTTAATGGTTAGCAATGCATCACAGTACGGCTGCTGTTTAAATATTTGTCTGAAAAAAAAGTGGTCTGTGCTTAAGAAAAGTGGTTTGGCACAAACTGGACATTTTCAAACATCCATTTACCAGATGGATCACTTTGTTCAATTACAAAGAAAAAAAAAGATGGTGAAGGAGTTGAAAATCGAGTGGAATGTTCCTAAGCACACAGCATTGTTTACTATCTGCATGTCTCTTGGCATCCTGTGAGAAACTATCAATAAGCTCTTCAAAAATGTTCCTCTCCTTTAAAGAAGTCTGCATTTTTAACAATAATAAAAAGGCAGTAAATATACTCTACAATAGCCTGATGGAAAAATGTGCTAAAGTATTTCTATAAATCAAATGTAACAGTTTGGCATTAGCTCTGAGGCAGTAAATTTAGTAAATTAGGACCAGATGATTTTAAAATAGAATCTTACATAACTCTCTAGCGTGATATATATATTTTTTAATTTAACACAAGTTTGTGTGTCTTCATAAAGGGATCTTGGCTGCTACCAGAATGTGGTTCGGCCTTTAAAAAACATATTTTTTTTGTTATTTATCAAGTGCAGAATGTTTTAAGTATCAAAGTAAGGAGGGGAACAGATTTCTCAAAAGACAGAAAAGGCTATAATCTGTTCTGATCCACATAAGGTGTGGGGTGCTTTGTATCTCTAATGCTCCTGACCATTTCTCTCTCATTATTTTGATTAATAATAGTCTATTTCTCTATCCATCTTCCTTTTCTTGCCCTCTTTCCCTTTTTCCACAAATTCAAAGAAATGTCTCCCTCTGTTCCTCCCTGCAGTGGTTACAGCTCCTACAAATGCAACTTGGTCTGACAGACTTTTCTTTCACTCATGTGCTTAGGGCAGGAGTCAGCATTTGGGACCTTGCATTTCTTATGCTTTCCCACTTTTGATCTCTGCACCAGAAGATCCATCTCTGAGAAATAAGGAAAATTAAATGATAAGACCAGTCTAAGGAGCCTATTCCACCAGCTTTCGTCCCAACCTTTTGACCCTATCTGCACATATATACCTGAAGCCTGCTCTCCCAGCACATCTTTGACTTTCATGTTTCTGAGCCAGCATTCACACCACTAGATAGTCATGTCAGACCACTGATTATATTCTGAGGAGAGGGGACTGCATACAAATGACCTTCATGGCCTTCTTTTTGGGCACTCATCCATACCATGGTCTTTCCCTGGAAGCAACAGCTTCTGGAATAGCTACTGTGGACCCATCCCACGGCAGCTGCGCTCACTATGGCATGCTACAGTGCCTTACTTTTGAAAGCATGACTAAGGTCCTTTTACAGTGCCTACTGACTGTCTAGAGAGCCAGAGCCAACACACTCTATCTCAAAACTTTAAAGTTAAAGGGGAGCCTTTCCAGTACCCTGACACTCCCAGGGATTTTTAGCAATGCCTTCCAGATGCACATTTGCCAGGACCTTATGGCACAACAAATGAGCTAAGCCCCTCCTCAAAAGCCATGAGTACACATGGAGATCTTTACAGATCTTTACAGCTCCCAGACAGGGCTGAACTCTGAGGTGGCAAGGAGTCAAATCCTTGTGTCAACCCTTATGACTCAAGCCCTCATCAGACTTCAGGAGCAAACACCATGAGTCAACCGGGATGTGAGGGAAAGGGCAGACAGAGCAGAGAACGTAGGTGTCGAAGGAAAGACCAGCAAACGGTTGTGTGCAGCTTCCTTTCATGTGATCCCAAGACTGGTGCTTCTATCAGTTGTGCAAGTGAAAGTATCCAGACTGAAGCAAGCAGAAGAATAACTGTGGTGGATACCCATGAGAGCTGAGTTATCTGCAAGCGCTGCCTCCATCAGCAGAGACAGTCTACTATGAGGAGCCAATTAAGCCAAAGCCAAGGCTTGGGATGCTACGCAGCGTGGGCCAAATCCTGGTCCCAGTGAAGTCAAGGGAAGCTTTGCCAATGGGAACGTGCTCTGTCCTTTTCACCCTGTCTTTGGCTACCCTGTTGCTGGAAGCATTCAGAGTTTGCAAACGATAGCAATGGAAAAGAGAGGGAACAGAGTTCCCACGTTCCTTCTCTTCTAGTATTGTTTCCTGAGAGTCCTGCAACACGCAGTAATGCAATGATCTTTTCTTTAAACGACATCGTCCTGAATTGCTTGTTAAAAATAACAGAAGAGGAGGAGGGGTTTGGAAATCAGTCATTTTCCTTTAAAGAATGATTTTGTGAGAGCAGACCATAAACAGATTTAGATGGCAGCAAAGATAACCATTTTTGGCAGTTTTGTGGAGATGCAAATTTACACTGAGTATGAGATGAGAGTTTAAACACCAACACCCAAAGAAGAGAAAAATAAGTCGGACAGTGTGAGATGTTTCACGTGCTGTTCTCTGTTGTTATGGATATCAACTGACCTCCACAGATCTGACTGAGACGAAAGAGAGAAAAGATACTCACTTTCCTACTGTATATCCTCTCTCCAAACACTTCCAAAAGAAGCACAATTCCTCAAGCCTCAAATCAAACCAAGGCTGATACTTCACGGGAAGCTTGGTTGTAAAGGCGAAACAGGAATGTCCCCTTTGGATGGATCTTTTTTTAAAATATCCCTAATTTGCATTTTGTTAAATTTTCATTTTTGCTTCCCCTCCTCCCACTGGAAAGAACTGGTTGCTGGCTAGTGGGCAACAACCCAGCTGCTGGCCCTACCAGCAAGAAATGCTTTAGGTACTATGAAAGACTTGCTGGTGAGAGATGGGGAGAAGGAAAACGTGAGGATATAAAATACAACAACAGCAGATTACCTTTGGTAAAAGAAGTGTAGGACATATTCAACAGAGGGTTCCTAAAACCAGAGAGAACAAAAATAACAGGCTTTGCAAAGAAAATGGACACAGTTGGCTAGTCCAGTCATAGGACAATTCC
This sequence comes from Nyctibius grandis, assembly GCF_013368605.1. Classification (NCBI taxonomy): domain Eukaryota; kingdom Metazoa; phylum Chordata; class Aves; order Nyctibiiformes; family Nyctibiidae; genus Nyctibius; species Nyctibius grandis. The sequence goes on from NC_090660.1 coordinate 12,506,702, forward strand.
TTGGATGATGTGTAAAGCTGACAGACAATTAACAGTCAGAAGAGACTATATATTAATGTCAGTTTTGAGTTTTTGTGAAGTTAAAGTAGTGTGCATATTGCAAATCGGGGGAAGGGGAGAGTATTTAGACAAGGGCTTCTTTGGTCCTGGGTCCCTGAAATGGAGCTCAGATACAGAAATGCTCTGCATAGAGAATTCATGGGATTTCAGGAATTTTGATGCAGTATTTTAGATCTATGTAATAGATGTGTAAGGACTTCAACGCACACCCCTCTTTATATGCCATTTTGTAGCTTCATGTTTCTGTACAACATCCGTCCACATAAATTCAGAGGAAAGTGCTGGCACATGTGTTTGGAAGCGGGGCTCTCCACCCTGTCGACTGCAGGACTGGGAAGGCAGAAGGAGCAGAAGGAGAGGCAGGCAGGAAGAGTAGGCAGCAGCAGAGCACCAGAGACTGGAAAGAGCAGAGCCATGCACTACCGTGTTCAAGACAAAGCTTCTGAGGTGGGAATTGCTCTGTGTGTGTATGCATGGAGGTGAGAGAGATGGCACCTGCTGAGAAAAAAACATACTGATGCTAGTCTACAAAACCTTGTCTTTCCAGACATCAAACAGGATGTCACAGGAAAGCAAACGTTTTTACTCCAGACTACTGTTTCCTAATTAATTGTCCACACTCACACTCCTGCTTTCATGAAGGAACTCCTTTGCAGGTGGGTTATGTGCTATTTGAGTCAGGACTTCATTCCCACAAACCTAGTATGCTGGATGCGCGTATTCAAAAGAGCCTGGGGTGTTTCCAAACTGGGATCACAGTAATGTGGTGGGCTGGTTGGCCTCCACCAAAAAAAACCCCAATGCAAAAACAAGAAGAAAAGAAAAGCCTTACTCAATTCACGCCTATTTTAACAATTTTAATATCTGATGGAATAACATAACATGATCCACCTGGATAAAATATCAGCTCCAGAGTTTCACCCAAACTGGGGAAAGTTCAAGTAGAAAGTTCAGGTAAAGATCTGAGCTTTTGGATGCCAGCACTATGACTTCTTATGACTGCATGAAAAGCTTCACATGCCTAAGCTTTGCGCCTAAGTTTCTTGTCTGAGGCAATTCCGGTTTCAATTCTGGATTTCTTTCATCTTAAACAAGCTGTGATGGCTAAACATACATTTCCTCTTGAGCAACCTCCCTGTATTACATTTATCATATTTCATCCACACAATCGTGAACCAGAGAGAACAGAAGGCTTTTGCAGTCTCCATAGTTGTGCTATTTCTCAGTTTTTCTTAAGAAAAACAAAAAAAACCCTCTTTTGGCATCCGTAGGTTGAATGGCATGCACGCCACACGTCTGGAAGCAAGCCTGTATTTTTTAACCCATGTATTAAAAATATTCAGTGCCGAAGGGGAAAATAAAGGAGTGTGTTCTGCGAGCATGACTGTTAGACTGGTTTGTTTGTTTGGGAAATGAATAAGCCTTTGACAGTATCTCTGGAAGGAACAGGCCAGTGCGTGCTCCATCCTGACATTCTTTTCCCTCTCCAGTCTTCCCCGCATACCTTACATATTTCTTGTCCTCCCAACACCACCGGCTCCTGGGCAGGCAAGCACTGGGGACTCAGTCTGCCACAGCCCTGCACCTATCTTGAAGCCACCAGCTTCTGCCATCTCTCCTACCCAACGCACCAATGCTATCCGCACCAGCACATATTAAGGTTCGCAGAGCTCTTACTTGCTTCAGCTTTGCAAAGTGCATGTGGCAGCTCAGCTACAATTGCTACCGTCTTCCACAAATTCCTGCTGAGAACATGAAGTCGCCCTGACCCACACGCTCTACACCAGACGGATGGCTGAGGAGCTGCTGTGCTGCACGGACCTGGCAAAGCTATTCTTTTCCATCCTCATCTGCAGTTAGTACTCAGCATTGGACCAGAGATAAATGTACTTAATTTTGATTTTACATTCTCTCCTTTCCTTTCTCTGGGGTGAGATGGGTCCCTCGTGCTGTTTTAATAACGATTCCACCGTTTCCCTTTCCTGTGTTCATTTACCCCTGAGAAGGTGACCGCCTGCTTCTCGTAACAAGTGAAAATCGTAGCTGTATTTATTTTCCTTTTTTTTTTTTTAACTGAACAGACTTTTCAGTTTTTGTTTACTGGGTCAGGCTGGTGGCTTAGTGACAGCCAGTGCCAGAATACCTAAACTCCAACTGCCTTCCGTGATTTCTCAAGCTAACAAAGGTTGGATTCACTTTTGAAACCTTTTGGGTGGGAGGACACTGGTACATTTCTTTCTGGCTGGCATTTGAAGCAAAACAGAGAGAACAGAAGGAGCTGCATTTATTCCCTTTATCTGAAGGAGGGTCACTAAACAGGGCCTTGATGGTTGACTTACAAAGTTAAATGAGCGATTCCTGAAGAAACACTGCATGAAATGCCCTTCTTGAGAACGTGAACAGCTTTTGTGCTTTCTTGTGAAAGGAGGTGGGATGCCTGTAAGATTAGTTCATATATATTAAAGGAAATGCAGAATTCTAGAGCAAGGCAAGTGAACTAGCTCTGTGGTTAAAAGCCTTCTTAGGTAGAATGGCAAAGGACAGTCAAATTTAAAAAGATACTTCTGTTAACAATTTTTATTCTCACAATTTGACCCTTGCATTTAAACCTGATTTTAAACACTACATTTTTAAACCTGCATTTAAACACTACAGCGACCGCTGCCCACGCCTCTGTCTGCCAGGACAGACTTCTGTTACTGTTAAATGGAACAGACCACTTGCTTGAAAAGATTTCCATTGCTGGCCAAAGAGAAACAGAGCAGACTTTGTTTTGATTTGCTGAAATGCAAAATATTCCCTTCTTTGGGTGAGAATGAAATCTTTTTCTCATTATCTCCTAGCGAGGTGGGAGAGGGCTCCTTTCCGTGCAGACAGAGACAGAAGCCTGCCCACATCAGTGGTGAATTTTTGTTAACGTTCTTTTCAGGAAACAGCAGCGTTTCATCTTTTTTAACAGATTTGTCCAAGCAAGCAAATTCCACCACTCTGAGTGTGTATAAAACCATTCTATACTCAAGAAATTCCATCCACTGCACACCCGCTGAACCAGTCTGGGTAGCGTTATAGAGGCAGCAGGACCAAGCTAATTACCACGACTCCTTTGCTCATAAAGTGCAGTGGCACTATAACTAAATTAGTTTTAATCCCAATGCCCTGGCCAAGTATCACAGCAAGAAGTGATGCAGATGCCACACAACATTATCCAAAAGATAGTTAGGGCTTTGTGCAGGAAAAAAAAGAAAGATAGCTCAGTGTTTCCCAAACACAGAGCTCACAGACCCTTCCTGAAAAGACTCTCTCAACTGTGAGGGAGACACTCTGCTGTGTCTCTCTTTTCTCAGGTTGTGCCATGGGGAAATAGGAACAAGGGATTTTTGTTTGAATAACCTTTCAGAGCAGGATATCTGTCTCGTGTTCTTCTCCTATCAATTGTCACAGGGCGATAGCTGCCTGATTTGCTTCAACGGGTACCCCCTTCCCAGCCCGGCTGACAGCTGCGTTTCCCGTTGTGTGCCGAGGGTCGTGGCGGGTGAGCTGCAGAGCCTGGCTGACAAGCAGCCCCTTTGGCTGCCCTACCGTTTCACCTACTGCTGTCCCCCAAGTACCCCAGAACCCCAACTGGCAATCAGGAGGGCACTGGGAGGACATAGGCCAGTGGTGCGGTGAGAAATAAAGCAAGCGATAAACTCACCAGGATGGTGTATGAGAGTAGCAGACAAGCAGTAGGTTGTCCAAATGAGCAGGGAGTAATATTAATTGCCCTCGGCAAAAGCAAAGAAACAAACAAAAGCCATTGATGTAGGCACAAGACAAAGTCACAGAACCCATTTGCTACTCTGCTAGAATTGCAGCAGCATAAAATATGAGGCGGTGAATCAAGCCATTGCTGTGCTGTGAAGCAAAAAGACACATTACATGAATTACCCTCCTGAGAAGTTCAATAGGGCCCTGTAGTTATAAATCCTGGCAATATAGCTCAAGCTGCCTCTACAACACAGACATCAGTAATGCCAGGTCTTGTCTTCCTCATCAGCATGTTCCATTGTACTATTGAGCTGATTATCCAAGGCAACCAACTCAAAACTTTCCTAGACTACACCTGAAATACAATATTACATAGTAAAGCCATGGCAGTCGACAAGGTCATCAAGAAAAGCAAAGTGCTTGCACTAACCACGAATGCGTGCTTGCCACAATCCTGACTTCTTACAGCAATGCGTCAAGGTTAGAGGATCATATTTACAAATCGCTCTTTCAAGGTATATCTAATTGCCGATATCCGTGATAGATTGGGGACCTCCACCACGCTGCTAGCTCTGCTAGAAGTGTTGCACTAAGTGGGAGTATTTCACCCCTGGGGAAATTAAAAACTCCCTCAAAGTGCAAAGAAAACCTAAGACGGTAAACGGAGTAGGTGAGAGAAGGGGAGGGAGGGTGCAGGAATAAAATGAGCAGTGGGACTTCACTGAGGAGGTGGTGTGCAATGGCAATCTCTTTTTCTCCCTGTAAAATACCAACTCTTGTATCTGCTGCTTCAGAATTGTAAAGTATAGCTATCAACACCCACAGACTTCGTGTTTTCGTGACCCTAGTATCATTCCAGTGGCATCTAATTAAAAGTTTTTAATATGAGTCATGGAGAGCGATAAAGGCAAAACAATATATAAAAGGGAACAACCCAACTAGAATTTTACATTAACACGTCTGTTACCTCATATTAAGATCAGTCAGGGACATTTTACATACATTAAAAACAATGCAAGCTAAAACAAAAGCAGAAGGCACAGCTTCTCAAACATGCTTAGGTTTCAAAATGTGATTGTAAAGCATGCTGAAAAAGGGAAAACGCCAGTTACGTGAAAAGTATCACTATTGGCGGGATGACTGGAAACCAGATGCACTCTGCATTTAAATATAGGTGAAGCCAGAAATATGATTCTACTTTTCTTATTTTTGTCTCTGATACGTTTCTGTTTCTTATTAATGTGGTTTTACAATCTTTAATGCATTTGTCTTCATAACAGTGGTGCCACATAAAGAGATTATACAGAGTTTAGTCAAGGAAGGGGATTTGGACGCTAGTCCAACACCATTTTCTTTTTCATCTAAAAAGAAAATCAAAGGTCAGTTAAGAAACACTCCAAAGAGATTTGCACTCTCCTAATGGTAAGCTAGTTATGCATAATCACTGGAAAAATTATTTTGTTAAATAAAGTGTCTAAGGACACCACATACAAATTATTCTCTTGCAACTCTCCAAATTTCTTTTGATGTTACACTTAAAACAACGCTGCCCCAGACTTAGCAGATATAAAATATTATCTACTTCAAGTATCTTCTTGGAAAATCACAAGAATCAAGAGCAACAACCAAAACAGACAGAAAAACCCAGAGAAAAACCCCTACGAGGGGTTATAGCCAGTGAAGCTATAGCTCTGCATAGGGAGCCCAGTCACAGTGGCATGCTCTGCACCACAGAAGGCAGAAGCTGACTTTTCTCACTAATAGCTGGGACATCTTTTGTACTGACAGGGACTCATACCACGGAACTATTAGGGCATGTGCAGTCAAGAAAACAGTATAGAAAAAAATGATTTTGCATGCATTTAGCAAATTTATATAGTACAACCACATATTTTATCCTGGAACCAGAGAGCAGAGAGATTACAGATAAAAGTACAGCATTCTTTAGAAGCCATGAAGGCATTTCAGCAATAGGATCCCTCTCTAGAGGATTAGTCACATGAGAATTTAAAGATATCACTGTGCTATGGAATAAAGTTACGTTTGTAATCTAGTAGCGCAAGATTATTCTTTGCTGTTTTTCCTTAGGCCACTAGAAATAGTCTTGAGTCCATCTGTGACCTAGAAATGTTGGGTAAGATCCAACTTGGGCAAAAAGGAGAGAATTTATTTCCTGTTCATCTAAACAAGCTGGAGTATGTCCCACACACAAAGATTCCTATTTGTTGCACCATATTAATCATGCCTCATTAAGGAGTCCGACTTAAAAAGCATGGAGGATCACTGCACATTTATTTTCCCTGCTCTTTCCTGCCCCCAAGACAGCAGAGTTAATTATTACTCTCTTCCAAATAATCCTTATTTGCCATGGTCACTTTTTATAACAGACATCTCCGGATCATTAAAGCCATCTTAACCTCTGGTGTCTAATCAATTTTTAAATACCAGGCTCTTCCCAGGCAAAGTGAAGAGTTGGCATTTTGATTCTAGAGGTAATAGTTAAGAGACCATATTTTGGGGACAAACGAGAACAAAAATCGATTAGAAAGATGGGAATGGAGCTGCACAAAATGTTCAACCCCTCCAAAAGCTGCACAAGAAAAAGGCAATTACGGAAGGGAAGGATGGAAGGGGTTTCACAGCACCAGGTGTGTTTGGCAGCATGCAGCGGGGTCCGTGCAGTCCGGCTGGTGGGGCAGGCCCCAACCCTGCAGGCCCCAGCCTAGGCCAGGCTGTGAGGGGTGTTTTTGGTGCCTCGCCACTTTGTCACTTGAGCGCCACTCTTCCCAGGGCTGCCTCCACTGACAGCCTGGGCACTTTGAACCTTGACAGGCCCAGAAATCCCCCAGCACAGGAGGCAGCAGCCGGGGCGGGGGCGGCAGACAGAAGGCCTTTTGTTCTGAGGGTCTGTTTCATGCGGAGAACTCGAAGTGAGCGGCTTTGAAAGGGCACGGGCAGAGTGGCCGGGTCACGATAAGCAGGGCTGTCAGCCCTCGCCCTGTGCGGGGCTTTCTCTGCCTCTACACGGAAGGGAGAGCTCTGGGAGGCTCAACATAAGAAGGACATGGAGCTGTTGAAGCAAGTCCAGAGGAGGGCCACGAAGATGATCAGAGGGCTGGAGCACCTCTCCTATGAAGAGAGGCTGAGAGAGTTGGGGCTGTTCAGCCTGGAGAAGAGAAGGCTCCGGGTAGACCCGGAAGGCTGCTGCCTTCCAGTACCTGAAGGGGGCCTACAGGAAAGCAGGAGAGGGGCTTTTTACAAGGGCAAGTAGTGACAGGACGAGGGGGAACGGTTTTAAACTGTAAGAGGGTAGATTTAGATTAGATATTAGGAAGAAATTCTTTCCCGTGAGGGTGGTGCGACACTGGAACAGGTTGCCCAGAGAGGTTGTGGCTGCCCCCTCCCTGGCAGTGTTCAAGGCCAGGTTGGATGGGGCTTTGAGCAACCTGGTGTAGTGGAAGGTGTCCCTGCCCATGGCAGGGGGGCTGGAACTAGATGATCTTTAAGGTCCCTTCCAACCCAAACCACTCTTTGATTCTATGATAAGGGGGGCACAGCCCGCCCCAACCCGCCTCCTCAGCCCGCTCCCCTCAGCGACTCCGCCGCCCCCTCGGCCCCCGCGCGCGGCACCACCGGGGGCGGAGGGGAAGGCGGGAGGGCGGGGCCGGCGAAGGGCCCACCTTGTTCCCGAGCGTGGCCAATGGGAGGGCGCTATGCAAATGAGCGGGGTAGCCTGGCCGCCGGGCGGGGAGCGCGGCCCGGAGAAGCGGCGGCGATGCGGCGGGCGGAGTGACTGCGCCGCGGGCACCCTCAGCGCTCCGCAGCCATGAAGTACAAGGTGAGCCGGCGGCGGCGGCCGGGGCGGGCGTTCAGCGGCTTATGGGCTTGTCAGCCTTCGCCGAGGGGCCGCATCCCTGACAGGAGGCGGGCGGCGGCCGGCTCGGGGCTCCCCTCGGCACCCCCGAGGGCAAGCGGGTACAGCCGTTGGCCCGGGGGAGGTGGCCAGGTCTCCCCTCGCCTGCTCCGGCACCGGGTCTCCAGGCACAGAGAACACAAGGGAGGTGCCTGGGCGGCGGGGAACCGAGGGGACTGAAGCGGGGCGAGCAGGAGGGGACCCTCGGGGTGCTCTGGGGTGGTGGCGATGAGGGGGGAGAAGGGGGTTTTCTCCCCCCCGCAGCGCTGCGGGTGCCCGGCCGATGGCTCGGCGCCTCCCGCTAACGCCGGCGCTGGCTGACGGGGCGAGCCCGGTACCTCGGGCAGGGCGGGTTCGTGCGCGGTGCCCAGCGTCGGTTTGCGGTCGGGTACCGCCGCTTCTCCCCGCGGTGTCACTCGCCCGTTCCCAGCCCTTTGTGAATGGCTCGTTATCACAGCGCAGTGCTTCAGGGCGGTGGGTTTGGCGGCTCACAAGCAAGGAAAAAAACCCAATACAACCGTATATTTAAAAAAATGGGGTAGCCTGTGCACCTTTCCCATGTTAAAAGGTTAAGCTAAATCACTTATTTACCAGAGGGTTGTTTTTTTCTTTCGGAAGACACAAACGTGGAGGCTTGCATCCTAGTAATACTCTACTTAAAGACGTCTGGGCAAGGTCCTGAATTGCCCACAGGGCATTAGATTACTGTGCAGACATACCGTAATCGTGTGCGATTGGAAAAAAAAGGAGGAGGGAGGAAAAACTTTCCTTCCTCCGCCAAAAATAACTCCAGCATCAATAAAAGGGCGATTTGGAAATGTCACACGTTATATACTTACTTGGAGGCTAACTTGCTTTGGAAGTGAAGTCCGTCTTCTTACTGAATTTAGGCAGTGTAGTGTAAAAGAGCCCTGATGCTATAACATTGCATAAGGCTTATAAAGCTGGGCAGAATGAGATGTGCGGGTGATACTTAGGTAAACATACGTGGAAAAGTATGAAAATCTGTGTGTCTCTGAGCTCAGCCCAAGCTTTCAGGATCTTTCATACCCAAACTTTGGGAAAGGTCAGAGTTAAGTTTTCAAAGCTGCTGCCAGTTTTTCATGGTGGTTAAGAATAACTGGGAAGAAGAAATTGTATAAGATATAGATAGACAAAGATACTCCATGACTTTGAAAATTTTGATCTGGATCTGATGGCCTTTTTTTTTTTAATTCTATCTCAAACAAGTGACTGATTTGAAGTCTCAAATCAGATTAATCTCCTGTCCTTTTCTCCTCACCCTTTCTACTCTACCCCTTCAAATCAGTTCAGATAGACTTTATACCTGCTTAGAAAAGCTGTGTCTCTTACCACAAAACATCAGGCACTTGGGGATAGAAGAACAGTGTCAGTGTTAGTCCAGAGCTCATAAACTGCTTTCCAGCTGCCCATGGCTAAGTGACGCTTGCATCCCAGTGGCAAAATAATGGTCCTGCAGAGTTATACAGCTTCCTGACTTCTAGTGTCACCATCCATCCGTCCTCTGCTGCGAGGAGATCATGCTTCATATGTAGCCCAGTGGCACTGCAAGAATAGGGACCGATAAGGTGGCTCAAAAGGAGGGAGTCTTCCCTGCTCTGTAATGTTTCCTTTGCCCTGTCTGGTTGGAATGAGCATTTTGGTTTGGGTTTGTGATTACATCATTCTAGACAGAGAAAGCTAGACAAAGAAAGAACAAGCCATTTAAAAAAAAAAAAAAAAAAGATGACTGAGGGTTTTGGCCTCAAAAACCTTGTCGGACTAGGGTGTTTATTTTCCCTGGGAAATGTGAAGTAGTTACTTACACTGTTTAACTAGGACAAACATCCTTAGATCTCTTCTCCCTGGAGTAACATATAAAGAAAATACCTGCACATTCAGTCTCTGTTATTTTCTTTCTTTCTTCTGTTTTTCTATAGGAAAACAAAAGTCCTGTAGTTTTTATCATACACAGAAAATAAAGGAAAAGAGCATGCTTATGGCCATACCATCACTTCAGAGGTGGCTTAGCTTCCAGGTGCAGAGTTGGGTCTATTTAACTGCTCCTGATGTTATATTGGGGCCTGTCATTCTTTACTTTCATTGTGATAGTCCATAAGTTAAGGCCTCATTTAATGAAATTATTGAGTTGCTTGTTATAGTTTAATTAGAGTATTAACAGTTGGACAGAACAGGAACTGACTCACGTGTGAGACCCTGAGTACGTCTCTCCATCACTCGTGGCTTCACTTTCTGTGTGACTAAACCCAAGGTCCTTTCTGGTCTAGAAATCCTTTCTGCTACTCAGTCTGCCCTTTTTTTGCTCAAAGATTTTGAAAACTTGTTCCCTCTCTTCTTTCACCTAAGTTTCTTTTATTGTCCATCCCACTCTTTAAACATTCTTCCAACATAATACTCAAATCTGAGTCCTCCGAAAGCCAGTGGGAAAATCCCTGTGGATTTCAGCAAGTTCAAAGTTTTGCCTTATGTATGTCTCTGTACTTCTGTCTGTCTTTTGCACACTGTGTGCAGTTCAGTGAAGATGTGACTGTTTAAAGCAAAAGACAAATTTGACCTCTGGGTAGGTCCTGTTGTACCATTCATGTCCTAATTAATTATTGGAGAACACAAAAGTTAGAATAACTGAGCCATAGGAAATGTTAAGCATAACAAATACTTGTATGTTGGTTTTGAGTATTTCTTAGTCCTACTTGTCTAAAAGCTACTTTCAGAAACTAATTCCTGTAGGGTGCAGTTGTATTATGGCAATACCCCAGTTCTTCACATGATGACAACAGCATCCTTTTGCGCTAAATCTCCACGTACCACAAAACTGCATCCCATCAAGTTCTCACAGGATGCCATTCCAGTGTTCTGTAATCCGGAAGGCAGGATCAACCCCTTCTGAAACCAAACCCAGACTGTCATTCCAAGGATGAAGCAGTTACAGCTAAAATGTACTATGTAGGAACAGAAGTACCAGTGGGTTACCATGATCAGAGAAGAACATGGATGGGAGAGGATACATCTGGCCAGCAATTCCAATACCCTTATCTCAGGCAATAGGAGAGTGACAGAAGCAAAAGGGAAAAGACATTATCATAAGAAGGCTTTTGTAGCTTGTTGGCTGTTCACAAGCAAGACAGAAAAGAGGGGGAAGGAGAAAGGGGAACTTACCTGTTTACTAAAAGATCCGAACAGTTAGTGAAAGAGGAGAGGAAAAGAAAAATACATTCCTTACCTCATTTGAGCCAAAAAGAATGACGTAGATGTAAAGTACGAGGTCTTGATTATCTATTTTTAGACAATTTGTTGGGCAAGGAAGAAACCGAAATAAATGGGGTTTGAAATGCCTGCCATTTGTGCTAAGGCACAGTCCGGTAATATATAGACTTGATTATAATGCCTGCACGCCAAGATAAACAAAATAGTGTCACTAGGAAGAAATACTATATTCCCAACCAGGAATGCTTGTGGAAAGCTGCTTGTAACCCTGGCAATGAAAGACTGTGTCGGGCCATGTCAAGGGAAAAGAACTGCCTGTACTTTACTAACCAAATCCTGTTTTGTGTATTCCTCACACTCCTCTTTGTTTTCCTTTTTTTTTTGGTAACTCAGCAATCACAGGGTGACAAACGTAGAAGTAAATAGGAACTGTAAAACCTTGTAAAAGGTAATACTAGAGGAACAAACCAACCAACGGAAAAACTGTCCAAGTTTGTGCTGTCTCTGCTGCCGTTGTGAATTTGCGATGGAAGTTTTGTGATTTGTCTCTCCTCTGTGCGTGTATGGAGGGAGGTGGCAGAAGTCTAGCAGGGTCAGGCCTAAATCAGCAGCAGCACTAGCGAGATGTAGCAGTAGGACTGTCTCCTTCCCAAAGCTGGGAGGGCCACTGTCATTTTCAGATTCCTGCTCTTCCCCACTGTGGCCTCTGTGTGTGCCCCCGCTCCCTGTAGACTTATGTACTGCTTATAAGCCTCCAATTTGGGGTCAAGTATGTATTTGTGTACTTAATAGAGGTAACTGCCTCAATACCTCAGGGTATTTGAGAAACTCCCACAGCAGAATTCTGTTCTGTCAGCAAGATAGCAAGGTGCTGTTAATTCTGTTTTACAGATGGAGGTGCTGAGGCTTAGGGATGTTACAGGACTTGTTGCAGAGGAAGAAGAGCCACCACACAAAGCATTACAGCTAACAGCATGCAGTTTTTTTTCATGATTTCTAAACTTCTGTGTTTTTATGCTAACAGCTGCTCATGAGTAATGTGGCTGTTAAGTCTATTTCATCAAGAAACTGGTAGTCTAGTCTGTCTCTGTCCAGTAGTTCCTAGTATATGATGGGGAAGCAGAACTGCCACGTGAACAGTCTTCCTTATATTTTGATAGTTCCAATTCAGTTTGATCCTAGATAGTACAAGAAGCATTGGATACTAATCTGGGGGTTTTGCTTGTGCTTTTAAGATCCTGCTAGAGGTTGCACTCCCATTAAACTATTAGTTTGCCTTGAGATACCTTGACCCCACATTAGACCTTCCAAACAGTGCCATATGATCACAGAAGATCCAGAGGGGGTCTTACCGGATCAGAGAACAGGAGAACTACCTAACAGTAAGACTTTATGGAAATATCTTTTGCAAAGGAAAAATTAAAGTACATTTCAGGAGAGTTCTGCACCCTTCTAAGCCAATAACAACTGTTTTGCAGAACACAGGCTAGCCTTTGGAGTAGTCTCATGAAGCATTATTGTGAACTCATTAAGTGTTGGACCACAATTTGTAAGACCACATACAAACTCACCTTTGGAATCTTATGATCTCAAGCGCAGCAACAAGCAGGGTTAGAAAAGATTATACTTGCACTGATATCTTATCACTGAACATTGAACTCCTACAAGTGGTGGCTCAGGAGTTTATATTGTTGAACTGCCTGTGCTCCATTACAAATACCAGAGTCACTGCAGCAAGGCCAGGTGCATCTAGTGACCCGAGTAAAAGTTCGAATGAGGCAATTCTCCTGAGTCACACACACCTCCATGCACCATGACTGGCATGGGTGTACCTACTAGGTACTTTAGCCAACTTTAGAAACGGTAGGAGGCAAGAAACCTATTTGTCTTCTCTCCAAGAGCTTGCACTTGTGGTAGTCCTCAGGCAAGCATGAGGTCCTGCTCTTGCACCGAAGTGCAGGAGAAGAGGATGTTCCCTCAGTATCTGGAAATAGCAAACAGCCTTGTGCCTCTGTGCATACAAAGAGTAGAAAACCATGACTGGGGCATAGGGCTTCCTCCGTGTCATATTGCTGTTATCAAAGATGTTAGGGGCATGGGAATGACTTGCATACAATAGATGGGCTTAGGTGACTCGGGGGCCTAGGTAAAGTCACTTTTGTTCTGCTCATTTTCTTTGGACTAGCTTATTGCAGACATTTAAGTACTTAAATCCCATTCATACCAACAGCAATTAGGAACTGGCCTGTCCCTTAAGATCTAGAGTTTAATTTCATTTTTAAAGCAACATAAGCACCTAAGAGGAGCATGCACAGGTGTCTGCCTTAACTGCAGCAATGGTGAAGAACCCTTATCTTCTACTGTTCCCATTTCTGGCTGCATTTGATGGAGACAAGTAGCCAAACTTCTTGAGACACTGAAGTCTCCACAGCTCTCTAGGAGCCTGCATTCAGTGACATTTGGAATTGTAAATGTGGAAGTCACTTTTCAAGGTGCTTCTTTATGTAACGTGCTCTCTGAGCATCCACAAAAGCAATGGACATTACCTGTTACAACAGTACTCTGACTACTGAAAGATGCTGTATGCTAGGTCTTCAGTAGGATTGATCAGACAGTCCTCTGGGACTGTACTACAAAAAAAAAATATTTATAGCATGTATTCAGCAATATTGGTTAAGTTGGGCTACTGCTGAGTAAAGCTGCAATTAGAGGTACTCCTTGCTGCCTGTAAACGGCTGCAACACTCGGTATGAGTGAAGCTGGGTCACTTTATAGCAGATAAGAATACAGCCCTTGAATATTGCCGCATGTCTATCACAGGCTGTTCTTGGCAAGTGACCTTTTCCTTTTGGTCTAGACATTACAATAGTGGAAACTGTCTTAATTTTAAGGAGTTCATTTTTCCACAGCAGATTTGGACGTAGCCTGAGTTTGACAAGAAACAGGACTGCTAAAGCTATAGTTTGCAGTCCTAGAAACACAAGTGCATAGCATGACAAAAATTGTGTATTTTTTTTTCTCTCTAGGGATGAGGCCCGTTCTTGCCTTTCTGTTTTTGTGTTTGTTTTAAAAACACTTCATTCACAGTCAGAGTGGATTAGCCTGCCCGGAAAAGGAAGAGTAATAAGAATGGATTTACCCTACAGGAAAGCAGGCAGCGCATCGGAAGCCCTTTCTTAAGCAGTCCTCATTCATAGCAAGGTTGGAAATTTTAGCAGGAGCAATACTGTGAATCATTTGGTGACAACAAACTTTAGAAAATGCTGAAGGATCCTAGGAGTAAATCTCAATTCTTCCAATGAAGGTCCTGCTTAGTTGAGGGCAGGGGGAAGAAAATACAGGCCATGAAAATTCAACGATTTTCTTTCAAAGGAATTTTTTGATCCAAAGGGTTAAGTGCAAAACAACTGGAAGCGTGCACTCTGTTTAACATACAGCTTGCAGTAGGTAGGGCCATGAATGCCCTTGTCCTATGGACTTTACATCCAGTTAAAATGCTTAGGGTAATAAACCAATTTTTACTGTTATAGAAGGATCTAGTTTACAAGCAGGTATCTTCTCTTTTTTTCTCTCTCCCTGCTTATACTGCTTTATCTTGTTTGCAGCCCAGAAACTGCACAAACTGATCTCTCACGCGATCAAGAACACAGTTTGAAGTTGTATTTCAGTCTGAGACTAAGCATAGTAACTATGACTGGTTAAAACACACCCACACACTCTCCCTTTCCCTTCTCCAGGGCTATGCTTCCCTAGAAAACGTCAGCTTGCCAAAATTGCGCTGTTCTGGGAGGCTTGTTGACTTTTGGCCAGTGCCCTGTGGTATGGAGAAGACCCTGACCAAACCTGGCCGAGCGTCATCTGCCAGCTAGGACCCTGCTCCCCCTGGAAGTGTGTCTGCTCCACAGGCAGCTTGCTGCCTGTGCCCCCACCAGCCTGCTGAGGGCTGGCAGGAGCCTGGAAACATGAGTTCCCAAGCTTGTTTTTCTTCCGTAAGCTGGACTCTCAGGTCATCCCAAGTTGCGGCTGCTGTGTAGTATCCCAGATGGTGACACTAAAGTGACAGAGAAGGCTGGCTTTCCCTTCTATGGAGAATTTTTGGAGAGACTTGGGGGAAGAGCATGTCCCAGTTCAGCTAAGCTCTAGATTAAAAAATAAAAAAAAAAAAAAAATCTTCCAAAGCTGAAGACATAAGACAGAAATAAGTTGGTGACAATACTGAGGTCCTGTGTCTACACAGCTATGGTTTCTTGACAATGGAGTTGTGATTGTTTCCCCAGAGCTGCACAGAGAAGGGTTAAATTTGGGAGGAGGTTTTTTTTGGGTTTTTTTTGTTTGTTGGTTTTTTTAAGAAAACTTTGTCTGGGAGAAGACTGCTCACAAATGCCAGAAAATGGAAAACTGAGAACTCAAAACACACGTTTCAAGACTCTCTCTTTTTTTCCATCCTTTTCTTTTTCCTTCTGCTCTGCTCCTTCAATTCTTAAGCATTCAACATCCGATCTCCTTTCATTAAGTTTTTAATTGCTTGCCTGAGGGAAAGAGGTTAGGTTCTCCATCTGCATTTTGATGTACTGTGGTTTAATCACAGTGAGATCATATTTACTCTAAGGCTATTGTTTGCATGCTGTATTTTTTCCCCTTCCCCCCCACCCCCCCGTTGATGTCACAGAAGGCACACAGCCCTCAGACAGATTTGAAAAGGCTTGTTAAAGTCATGGAACTAGATCACACCCTTCCTTGGGTGTGGGGAAAGGAAACTGGTTAGGAGGGTAAAACATACAGAGAAAACTTTGCGAGTGAGGTGTGATGGAATTTCCCAAAATATTAATAGGTCTTGAAGGTAAGTCAGGGGTGTGGTTTGCATTCCCAGAAAGAGCAAAGAAAATGGTATTTCAGCACTCCTGTAAAACCCCAGAAACTCAAGGGGCAGGGGAATAAGATCAGGATATGTCATCAGTGGATCCCTGCTCTGCTTCACTGTAAACGTTACAGTCGCTAAGTGTGTCAGCCTTCTGTGATAGCTCCACAACAGGGTGGGTGGTCTGACAACACAGGAGCAGCCTGCATTTAATCTCAGGGGTGTTCCCCAGGGCTGAGCAAAAGAGCATTACCTCAGATATGCCCTTTATGAGCATAGCTATGACGTGTTGCATCTCACTGCACAGACTCCAAACAGAGGGTTGCTATGTAGTGAAAGGGAGTTGCCACTTCTGTTAAACCTCCCCTGCACGCTCACTGAGCGCCTCAGAGGTTTTGTGCAATTCAAGTGGTGTTTGTGACACAGTACATCCATCCTTCACCACATCAGAAACAGGAGGAGTAAATCAACTCCTTGTTTAACAACTGACATAAAATTATATTTCTCTCATTACCTTTGTAATGCCCACGAAAGCAGAGCAGCACCCACACACCTCACATCCCCTCTAACTAAAGTAAAATAAAACCGGCCAAGCCAAAAACCAAAACTCAGTTAAGAGGCAGAAGAACATAATCCGAGCAAACAAACAAAGCCTGGCGTATTGTCCTTCTAGCCAATGCAGAGTTATCATTTTGTTGCTCTTAATAGATACAGAGACAGAAAACTTCCTTTTCAACTCACTTGTCCAGTTTGAAACATCAGGCACGGCAATAAGCTGATGCACTCAGCACAGAACGATGAATTATTTTATTCACACAGGCCAAAGCTTCAATTAGGATCTCTTGCTCTAACCTTCATTTTTGCTTTTTTCCTTTTTTACTTGCCCCCCCCTGCCCCCCTTTCTACCCTCCTAATTCCCTCTTTTGGATTCCTTCCCAAGTTGCAGGTTCATCACTGTGCCTCAGTTTCACAAAGTACTTTGCCAACTGCCTACAAAAAACTGGATACACAAATATCTCCTGTTTGCTTAAAATGGAACAGCTATGCTGAAACAAAATATCTCAGACCAGAGAGCACTCGATCTCTCACATGTTTATGTTGCATTTGAATCCCAGTCTTGGGTGAACTGATGGACCACATCAGCATCTTGGGCAGGAGCGTGAAGTGCCTGGGGCCCTAGTCGGTCTGCTCGCTGCCTGCCGCCCCTGCTGGGTAGGGTATTGTGCCTCCAAAACCCACCGGTAAATATATCTGGAGCATGACAGCCATAATGCCTACTTTGGCTTACCCAAGTGTGAACCAGTAAGGAGGGGACATTCCCTTTTTTCATCCTTACTTTCTGCATAACTGGTCACACTACAAGTTAAAAAAACCATCCAGAACAAACTCTGAAATTCAGACCTCTCAGGCCAGACAGAGGGGTTGGGAAAGCTTGGTGGAATGCTGAAGGAAGACACTTGCCTTTCTCCCCTACAGACCCAAGGTTTTCCACATCACAACCTCCAGGCAGCCGGTGTACTTTAGCGTGACTGACAACCTCTATTCCAGAGATGCATGGGACTAGGTCACAAGGATACTTAGGGTGGATGAAGATATGTCCTCCTTCAGGCTCTGCTCAGGCTCTTAACCTCATAGCTTACTCATTAGCTGTAAAATCAGCCTTCCAAATCAGTGCATGGAAAACTGCCTTAATTTCCATCCAGCAGGACTTGTAATTATTTGGGCTCGCAACACTTGACCAGAAAAGTGTCCGCACTAAAACAAAACTTGTTTTTTGGTGGAAGAAAGCAAGAGAGTGCCTAAAAAGCGCAATTGTGGGCTTTGCCTGTAAGTCAACTGAAACATTACTATGCTGAGCATTTGCAGCCAGGCTCCCTCTTTTGCCGTTAGCTGTGAGCCAAGGAAGCTCACGGTTCCCAGAGCCAGCAGACAGACCCACAGTCTGAGCTAGATGCTAAGGACCTTTTGGAGTTCTCTTGCTGAAGTTGTGGTGACTGCAGCACCCTGGTAGTGCAGCGAGCTCTTTCATACATGCTGTGGTAGCACTTCCTGCCTCCTCTACACAGCTATCGACTTAAGATAAAAAAGTACCTGCTCACAGCTTGTTGCTGGCTGTTAGCTGTTACAGGGCTGCACGCGGGTGGGGGCTGTTACAGCCAAGCAGCAAGGCGCCATCTCACACTCCATTCCCCACGTCAGTGCCCACAGGGGTATGTCCAAGAACATGCCAGCTGTCATGTCCCACCTGTGAGGAGGTGGTGGGGGCGGTGACTCAGATTCACAAATCCCCTTGGTTTGGATTAAGATGAGATGACACTCAAGGTCCGTACATAAACATCTACTTTAATAAACAATCTCTGTGAGACAAAGGTCCCCCTAAAGCATTAACACTCCTCTAATATGTCTGTTCGGGCCACCCATACCCTTCTGAGCAAACAGTTCTTTGTTTCAGGGGGTTACAAGTTAGCCTTGGTGTTTAGACTGTTTGTAAGCCCAGTTGGTCTCCTACACCAGTGCGGCTTTGTGTGTACTAGATACTGCCTTTGCTGTTCTCACTGCCTTCGTCCAGGTTTGAGGAACCAGCAACAGACATTTTTTCAAGGCTAAATGCCTTACTCAATGGCCTCTGTCAACTTGTATCAAGTAGCCTTCGTGAAAAGTTGCTTATTATAGATAGACCTATTACCTACTGTGCCTCAGTAGTTTCTTTCCTTGCAAACACAGCACAACAAATTCTTCATTTCAGGGGCAGTGACAGTGAGAAACAGAAAAGGAGATGGGAGCTAAAAAGCACCAATGTTAAACTGTCCAATGACTCTTGCACTGGAGCCCTTCTGTCAGAAGGCCCAACAGAGCCTGAACTTTGCTGTCTTCTACCAGTACTGCTTGTAGTCAAACTATTTCTCTCAAAATAGAACTCAACCCTTCACTGGATTTTCAGATCAGTTCTTCAGTCTCACAGGCAAATCGTTGCTATGAGGCCTGTTACAACCACAGGGGTTTGTAAATGCTTAAACTTACTTTGGGATGGCAGTGATTCATTTTAAAGAAATCTGAAGCAGAAACAAGGTGTAATGAAAACCAAAAGGAGAGAGCGGAATCTCTGCTAAAAATATTATGTGATTGATAATTAAAATAAATCCAACCAAAGTGAAGCTACTGGTTTGTGCATAGACACTCCTTTTGGGTGTCTCCCTCCACCTTTCCTTCTTTTGTTCCTCTCTTCCTTCCCTCTCCTAAGAACATAGAAGAGAAGCCATTTTGCATTTTAAGAAACAGCTTGTCCAATAATAGAAAAAAGGGGTCCCACCCTCTTTCAGTTTGAGGGAAGAGGTGATTTTTCTGGTTTTATTTTCACATAAACTCTACACATATGAAGCAATATTTAAAAACAGGACAAAGCAGAACAAAACAACACAGCCCACCAGCCAAGCACAGAGCAGGGATCGGTATCCACAAGCCTGTGTGCTCTGGAACATCCTTATATTGCACCTCTGAGGGAAGTGACTGAAATTCTTTGAGCTTATGGTTGGTTGAACCTTTTCCTCGAGCATTCATTCATTACAGAGCTGGCTGAGGAGTCAAGTCGGCAGCCCTGCACTAGGAGCTTGGCACCGTGACACTCAGCCCTTAAAGAGTCCATTGTATTTAATCTCATAGCGTGTCATTTATTATTCCCGTGTTTGCTTCCATGGCTGTGGGCACCTCACACGGTCTTGTTACACACGTCACTGGATGTGTTTAACAGAAAGAGTAGATGTTTCCACCACTCTCTTTAACTCTTGCCTCTGCCCTCTCCTGTCACTCAGCCTCATCAACAAACAGCCTTTTCATCCTCCAAGCCACAAATTACAGAATTCTATCAGTTCCCTTTGCTGCAGGGAAGGCCAGCCAAAACAGATCATATTTTTCAAGGTATTTTCATGCATCTTTATTCATCTGCAGGCACGTTAACCACCAATTGCAGTCAGTTAAGGAGAGAGGAGACAGCTTTGACTGTCCTATAATAGACCTCATTTATGGATCTGAATCCGGCCTGTAATCCCTTCAGCATCTGAGAAGAAAAACAGTTTAGAGAGTCTTATTTTTTCCACTTCAGGTTCTCCAGGTAGAACAGCTAACACCTTTCAGGGCAGCATCTTTTGCTCTCAGTGAGGTTTCACTAGGACATGCATCCTGGTCACAAAAGAGAAAAATCTAAGGTGTGCAGAGAATATGAATGACGCCTTTCTGGGGTTTATCTAATGGACTTGCAGCTAGCATTAAAGGGAAATTCAGATAGAAATTTCAAATTCCAGGTTCACTTTACCTAGAGAGAGCCTGAAAGCTTTACTTTTGTCTCAACCAATGTAGAAAGTTGGGACCACAGGCTCTGTAATCTGCATTTAATCTAGAGACCATCCACTTCAGTACTAGTTCTTTTACACAGAGTTTCTGACACAAGGCATCAAAGTCTGTTGAGCCTTTTCCTGCAGCACGTTCCAGCTGAAATCCCCAGTCATTAGGGTCAGGCTCCCTTTCACTTTGACCTGCTGATGACCGAGGTAGCACTTTATTTAACAGAAGACTGAAAAACTTCCTTTTTTTCCCCAGTGATTTTACAGAAGATGCTTTCTACTGCACTCAAGAGTCCAAGGTTAAGAGGAGTTTAAGCTTCTTGAGAACAAATTTTTATTTTTTTGTTCTGCCTGTACAGAGTATTAATACAGTGGGGGACTGGCCCTGACTTCGACTTCCAAACATCCCAGTATTACTAGCAAGGCTAGAGGATACAAAAGCTGAATGGAATCTTTCCAGTTAACAATTAGTTGTAGAGGAGCACTCATTAACTGAAGTATGGCTACTGTAACACAGCGGGCTCAGGAGAGTGGAGCTGTATATAGACTGCAGGTACTTTCAGATTTTGAGGAGAGCACCACTGCACCTATCATGCAGCTGATTTAATTGGACCAAAGGAGAACAACAGACACTTCTATCCTTAATCTTATTAAAAGAAGGTGGTAGCTTCCAGTGTGTTCATTTCATGAAGCACAGCTGATTTCTATGGCAAACCCAATTTTTTTCCCTATCTAGGATCAGATCATTTCTCCCCTGCCATTACAGAACTTGAATTTGTAGTTCTGAATCTGTTGCCCTCCTTTTTTTTTTTTCCTCTTTGTATTAGAAATATAAAGGAACTTCTGTGCAACTTGCCAGTTGCCAAAACAAGCTCCAAGACAAGCTTCTCATCAGCCCTTTCTCTATTGCCAGTTTGTTTAGGAAATGGACAAGGGTTTTTTAGCACTTAGTCATGCAAAGTCATGCCTTTGCCTTCCCATATCAGATGTTAGCGCTTCTTTGGTGCCCGTTTTACAGACAGATGAGGATCCGTGCCTCCAAGAACAAGTCCAATTAATTCCAGATAACCCTCCCCAGCTGATGAGACTGGTAAGAGGGAGTGCTGAGATGTGAGCCATGGTGCCCACAGTATCCAAAAAGTTATTTGAATTTGTCAACTCAATCCAGATAAAGCCCACAAGTGTTGAGGTGTGTCTTCGATCGGGACTTCTTTCTGTGTGTGGAAAAGCAGAGACTACTATTTTGATCACTGCAGCAGGTTAAAGGGACCTCTGTGGTTTTCAAAAGCTTTCCTGATGACCTTCTGTGGTGACAATTTCTTTTTTCTCAAGACTGACTCAGCTGACTAATAAAAGCAATGGTGACACTGTTCCTGAAGCTCATATTAAGAAATCCTGTGAAGGAAGACTGAATTCAGGGAAATACGCAACACACAAAAGGTTTGCTTAGCAGGAACAGTGTCTGTGTTGCTGGCAACAAGCAACAGGCTTAGTGTTTCTGATCCCAGTGCTTATTTGGAGGAATATTTTGCCCGCTTCACTGCTTCATCAGTGGCTGATGCTGGTGGCATGGCTCTGGGCTATTTAAAAGGCCTTGGGGAAATTGCTGCGAAACAAGTGGCAACCAATTAGTATAATTCACATGCTGGTGCCTGAGCTAACACTGACAAGAAGAATCTGAAGCTGTTTGCAGCAGAGAAGTTCTTGAAGCACATCCAGAAAGTATTAACAAGCTGCACGCCAGGTGGTGAGAAGGTCACTGGGACAGAGATAGTGAGCAACTGGAAAAAAAAAAATTTCACATGGGAACTTTTATCTGCTCTAATTCTACAACCGTTCCAGCTTCGTTCTGAGAATTGCTTTGCTGTAGAAGCTACTCAGGCTTTTCAAATACCTTTAATCACCAAAGTATAAAAGAATAAGCATTTATCATTGATTCTGCCCGCTTGTTTTTTGCCCCGTCCCTCCCCCTCTAATCTTTTTCTTTAAACAACATCCTCTGCAAAAGTCCCCTTTAAGTAGTCAGCTGCACAGGCTGAGCTAGCCATGTTAGTGTATTTTGCCTGTGGAAGGTGCATTAGAAAAAAATGTACAAAGATAAGAGATAAACTTGAATATTCAGACTAGACGGTGGGAGCTTTTCTTTCCTGAGCTCCTTGGGCAGCCTGGTCAACACAGCAAGAGCGCAGACATAGTGTTCAAGAAGAGATCACTGGTTTTGACCATGCTAAAGGATAGTTTTACACTTCTGCCAAGGCATGGACAAAATTGCTCCCTGCTTTATCTCTGTTCACATTTCTTAGTGATGTTGACTGATGACCTGAGGAGATGTACATCAGAGAGAATGGTGGGCCCCAGTGCTGCTGTTTACATGGGGGTTCAAAATGGCAGTCCTGCTTTTCCAAGCCATGGCTTAATTTATACTGACCTCACTAATGATGCTGATGAAAGACAAAGCCAGGGTTTCTCATACATTTGAAAGCTGATCCCCCATTCAGAGAAGAGAAAACTGATCTCATGCACCCTGTTTCAACACCATGTCTTGGTAAAAGCATATTCCTCTACCTTTTATGTGACATCTGAGCTTCCCCTTTCTCCATCCACCAGTCAGCCCTTCATACAACCTCCTGGCCGTATGCTACACTTAAGAAAAGTTGAACTGAGCAAAGTCAAATGGAAGTCTGCTGTCTTGATGAAGCACAGAGATGATGGGAAAACATCAGTGTGTGTCAATGGGAAAAGATATAACAAGTGGGGCATAAAGAGAAGAGTTCTGATATGTCCAGGAAGGAGGATAAATATGACAGATAAAACCACTAAACTGTACTTGACGCTGTCCCTTTAACAGAGGGAAGATAAATTTTCAAAGCAGCTGCACATCCTATGGTACGGTGGATTAGCACCATTTCAGTTTGTGTTCTGCATCCAAGTACTTTAGCTAGAATGCTCCAGATCCAGGGCTCCCTATATTTTTTCAGGTGCTTACAATTACTTTATAACCATCTCTGCTGACTGCCTTCACCGAAAAGCAGGCAGGCATGGAGCAGTTGTTGCCAACGCATTTGGGAACATCACCAGAGCCAAGAAATTAAAGTGTTCACAGCCTTTGTGAGGGGTCCAAGAATATCAGTATAGACAGCCCGTCTACTTTCCATTGAATACCTAAGCTTGGCCAATTATTCAGAACTGAATGTGCCATACAGGCCTGCAAAGAAAGAGAGAAGGGAGCTGGTTCAGTCCAGGAGAGGAGATGGCACTTGTTAGTAACACACCTGTACCCCAGAGACCACAATCTTGACATCAGCTCGGAGCTGGCTTAAAAGTTCTTAGCAGAGGTACTGCTGGTAGCATAGGCACAACAAAATGGAGGTCAGGCAAGCTGCAAAGCCAGCCTGAAACACTAGGGAAATGCTTTGAAGTAGACCTGTGTGAAGTTCCCTTTATTAATGTTACTGCTCCACTTGACGTGATCAAGCAAAATGCATATAAGAGTGCTTCAACTATGTTGACACAAGTCAAAGACACTCCTTGGCTGCCCTTAGGCTCCTCCCAAGGTACGTATAGACACACTCTATGGTAATGTTTGGTGCCTAAATTCTTACGCTCTTTGATGTAAGGACAGGCCCACGTAGATTGGTACAGCTTCTCCAAGGGCAAAGGCATGACTCCAGCTGGGGTCACTGGGTACGTTTTTTTTTTAAATAATGTTCTCTTCAAGATCTTTCTACAGAGAGTGGGACTCTGAGGAACCTCGTCCTTTGAGGTTGTGGGGGGGTTTTCTGTGGAGGTGGTGGTTTTGAGGCAGTAGGGCAGGAAGCTTTTTACCCGTTAAGCTAGTGCTATGCTGTGCTGTGCCACCGAGGAAGTTTACAGAAAGAACGAGAAGGCACAGAGCTACATACCAATGTGAGCATCACAGTTCAAAAACTGTGACATTTTGTCAATTTGTATTTTAGGGTGGTTTTTCTCACCAGGTGGTCTACAGATCCCTGACTTTAAGGAGCCTGCAGGTGGCAGCTAAGAAAAGCCAGCCTGCGGCCTTTACACTAATGGGATCTGCACCTCTACTGGAAAGTCTTTTGGGACCCTGCAAATGTAAAAATGTTTGGAAACAACTGCTCTGGATTATGTCCCCGAGAGTCTTGTTCAAGTTTTTTTTTGTCCCAAGTGTTTTATGTATCAGCTAGCTAGCTGTAGCAGTATGCAGAGCACATTAATAGGGAAATCCATGTCAAGAGATGAAAGTAGAAGCCCCTAGTCACAGGAAGAACATCTCAATGCAAGAGCAGAACTCTCCTGACTTCTGTCCAGGTGAACAGACGATATAAAGAGCTTCTATCTGACCTAGTATTACTGGAAAAGTTCTCACTAGCAGTGTTGCTAATGCATAAGCCTCTCATTTCTCCAAACAGGGACAGAGATATCCTGTGCTGCATAATTTTCTGTTATTCTGATTTTCTGCACACTTCTTTTTCAAATTCAGTTCTTATTTCTCTCCACCTAGAATGTGCTTGAAGTTTTAGAAAAATTCTAGCGTGTTTGTTCATTTATTTTTCTTGCCCTTCTTTCTCCACAGAATCTTATGGCAAGAGCCCTGTACGATAATGTCCCCGAATGTGCAGAAGAGTTGGCCTTCCGCAAAGGAGACATTTTGACAGTGATAGAACAGAACACCGAAGGTCTTGAAGGATGGTGGCTTTGTTCCTTACATGGCCGACAAGGCATCGTTCCAGGCAACCGTGTGAAACTCCTGATAGGTCCTGTGGTACAGGACAGTCCTTCTGGCCAGGATATGTCCAATTCAGGACTGATGCACCAGTCCTTCAACCAGCAAAAGATCTACCAAGTGCCAAGCTCACATGCCTCAGCACGGGACCCTGTCTACCAAGTGCCACCTTCCCATCTGAATCAGGGAATTTACCAAATACCCACTGGTCACGGTCTAGTGGGACAAGATGTTTACCAGGTGCCACCCTCCATGCAGAGATGTATTGACGGTCCAGCTTTGACTAACAAGGTGCGTGCATTAGCTTTCACGTCATAGCTCCAAAGCCAGGCACTTGTGCTGACCACCAATGAAGTGGTTAATGTCTAGTGATAGCCTGTGGACTTTATGTATATATATTTATCCTTCCTATATCTTAACTATATGAAGTTACAGGATTAATGTTACTGCTGCGGGAGGAAAGAAAGGTTCAGTCCTTACCAGCTTGCTTAATTCGCAACTGAGATACATAGTAGAGCATTTTGGAGCTGTGCTACTGCAGCTGCTAAAGGTGAGGGGAAGTGCGTGATCTTGGGTCCTTACAGGCTCCCCAGGGAGACTGAAGCACATCTGGCCTGTGGCACTCTTGCATTATATTCTCAAAGGAGAGCTGCTGCGGTAAGATTAACTCTCCCACAAATTAATGAACAGTTACATCATCTGCCCAAGTAATTTTT
This sequence comes from Nyctibius grandis, assembly GCF_013368605.1. Classification (NCBI taxonomy): domain Eukaryota; kingdom Metazoa; phylum Chordata; class Aves; order Nyctibiiformes; family Nyctibiidae; genus Nyctibius; species Nyctibius grandis. The sequence goes on from NC_090660.1 coordinate 12,532,284, forward strand.
ATTTAATTAAAAATGATATACTGCCTTGCTGCAGAAGTCCCAACGGGTCTAAACTACAAAGAGAAAGCAATGATTAATGAGACAAGGGCTGCACTTGGAAGAGTGAGGGAGCAAGAGGATGATGATAATAAGGGATGCTTTAATACCAAACCTAAAGTTTGTAAGAGTGCGCTTGATATTTATCTACAGCTAAATTTCTTGATTGAAAGTGGGAGCTGCTACAGCTCCATGATGCAGCCATTGTTGCAGCAGCTGAGAGCTCCCAAAGGTCCAGTGAGAGGCGTTGCATTATGTGGGTCCCCCCCTTATTCCTGCTGTCCCTCTCAGGCTCTCCCCATCTCCTGTCATTCCCTCATTTTACCTTCACAGGGTACCTGCCAGGTACCCTGGTGGCAACACAGTGCCTTGGTGGGTGAAAAGGGTTAGGGAAGGTACCTGAAGGAGGAAGGAGATTGTCCTGGCCTTCCAGACCCCTTATTGCCAAGCCAAAACAAGAAGTTCATGCAGTCCCTCCATTCCCAGCTCAACAGCTCCAGCTATTAGCATCCTCCTTACCTTTAGAGCTTAAAGCATAGTATTTATATCCAAGTTACACGAGCAGATGATGTCTCTGTCAGGAAGTTCCTGACTGGTTTAAACTTTCATCTCCTAATTTAGATTGGCAAGACAGTCTGTTTCGTGTTTTTCCTCCAGCTCAGCCCCAGCTCAGCCTTTTTCATATCAGGTCTTTGGAAGCCATCTTCTAATGTTTTTATTTCCTTGTTATAATTTCATTTTCCTTGATAAGAATAAATGGATTTTTTTTTTCTCCTGAGCAAGAGAAAAAGATCTGTGAAATCATTCCAAGTCAAGTTATAAAGAAGTTTGCTCAGCTTTTCCACAATTATTCTTTGTGGGGTGTGCAGGAAGATAAAATGAGAAAATTGCACTTGCTGCACAGGCAGAGATAGGATCTTCACTGGAGCAATTACGTGAGTTTTCTTGTGAAATCTCACATCTTTTCTCTCCTTTTCTCCCTTCCCTATAGACTAGATAAATCTTTTTCATGGACAGTACAGTTTACCTGGTCACAATAGCATTTAGATACCCTCCAAGGTAGTTAGTGAACACCTGGTAAATAGCCTATTGATGTGACAGCACAGGATAGATCACATCTTGGTGTATGTCCGCCTGAGACATCGTAGCGCTGTGCAGAGGCGCCTCAGCTGGCTGGCTTCGGCCACAGGAGATGTGCCGTGCTGCAGAGCTACACTGAAGTCAGTTGGGAAGCCCAAGATACTAGCTCAGAGTAAGTGCTATGTACTTTAATTTTAGGACCTGACCTGTCTAAATGACTCTTAGCATACCTTACTTGGCATAATGCAAGAGTGTGTGTACTCTGCACAGTGAAAGCCTGAAAGGAAAAAATTCTCCAACTGCAAAGTCTCTTCTCCCTCCCCCCCCAACCTCTCCAGCTGCACTGAAACTAATAGGACATTCTGCGTAAACCTGGTTGCTACAGGGACTGTGTTAAACCCTAGATACACTGAGAAAATTGGAACAGAGATTTCAGTTAAGTGCAAACTTCTTGATGAGATGCAAAAATCAGCGGCACTAAAGCACCTGTTTTCTCTAAGTTTTTCTGCCTAGAAATTTTTCAGCAAGTTCGAATATGCATTTTTCTGAATTCAGCACATCTTAGAAAACTAAGACCATTTATTTGGCTGACTTATAACTTGTTTCATTTAATTTCTTGCAACTTATGGCAGGTCAGCTATGCTGCATAAGAACAGATGGCTACGCTGCCAGCTGTAGAATAAACTAAACACACACATTTATAAAGCATTTTACCCTCAGCAAAGTAGTTACCAACCTGCTTAGCACTAACCAATTCCTGTTACTTAGGATAGGATTGCCTTAATCCTGGCTTTAAATTTATTTAGCCTAAAAGCCCTGAGACTCAGTATTTACTGTGTATTAGTGGCAGCCTTGCTGGATGGCAAACCTCATGGCAGTGTCCTGCTTTCATCAGAGGCAGATGTGTCTCTGGTCCCTTGGAATGGCTCAGTTCTACACTAAAAAGACCCCATTGGGATTGAAACCATGATAGGCAAGAGAGAACTGTAGCATGATTAGTAACAGAAGAGTCTGAGGTAGAACTGCTCCATTCTTTATCATCCTAACCTTACAAAAACTGATTTTTACTACTACAGCTGCAACTGTCTGCTAATGCCTTTGTGGAAGAAAAGCCCAGTTAAGGGGAAGCACTTTAGCACTTGTCTCCTTTGAGGAAATAGTCTGTCCTCCAAATCCTCCTCCTCCTCTAGGGATCAGTAAAAACAATCTTTAGTATTAAGGAAAGCTGGAAATCTTGAAGATTTGATTTTGGAAATCTTTGCTTTGACTTCCAAAATGATGAATCGTGTTTCTCAGACTTGTGACACCTGCCCCAATGGCTTGAGTGAGCCCCTCTGCCTTCTTCCATCAGCAGAAACAGCTGGATAGCAAGCTGTGCCTTTTGGCAGTTTTAAGGACTTTGAAGGGTTTTGCTATGTGGTTGTCCTATATGTAAGTCTTCTCCCTTCCAATAGCAGTAGCTAGAGAAGACCATGTCCTCTAGACACCATTCTAAGCAGGACCAGCAGTGGTTTCTATCCTGTCCATTACAGATTTGCCTGTTTTTCTTGTGCAAACGTGTGGTTTGGCTGCCATACAAGTTTTACAGGCAAAGCTTAGGAACTGCTGTCAGGCAGGAATTGTCTAACCTCAGGCAACAGTAAATCAACAGCAGGCATGTTCTAAGGCTGTGCTGAGGTAACGCATCTCGTTAGCCAGAAAGGCAAAGCAAGTCAAAAAGGAGTCCTGAGGCAGGTAATTACAGTGATGAATTGATTCTGGCCAAGCTAGTTGTTGACAACAGAGCTGTATTGGCTCCTTCTATCAAACAGAAATACCACATTCTAGGGTGAGTTTTCACCCTACAAATGACAGAGATAATGAGGGATGGTTTAAAATTAGCCTTGGTTAGCCCCAAGCTTTTATAGCTGTGCTGCAAGTTTAGTCACAGAATGGTTACACCTGTAAGCGTGAAGAGTATCTGAGGAGCATAAAGATACAAAAGCTGCATCGTAGAATTTATTCCTTCTCTCTGTGCTCTGCCTTCAAACTTACTCTCTTTTGCTGCAACCAGCAAAGAGAAGGAACCTTCAGACAAATCTGACATTCGGGAAATCTGGGTTTTATCCTTGCCACAGACTTCTGCATAGTCTCGAGTGGTGTTTTTGCACCTCAGCAATCTTACTTGCAAAATCTGAGAGGTAATTATGAGGGAACTAATTATGTACACAATGCTTCGAGAGCATCCTTTGGGAAAGGTGCTGCCAAAGCACAAAGCTGCTTTTGCCTCTGTGATTAATCACTAGCTCATACATGAGCTTTAAACGAGGGAAAGTGACATGTAAAAAAAGTCACCACTGTAATTTAAACACTCTTTTTCTGGTTCAGTGTTTCCCCTGGCTGATCTGTTGTGCGTTCCCTACCATCCTGAAAACAGCATTGGCCAAAAAATTTAAGGGAAACATTTCTTTGTTAGAAAACAGTTCTGACAAATTCTGATAACTTTCTGTAGGAACCAGTAGCTTTCAGGAGAACTTTTGATCAAGCGAAATCAGCACAAAACAAAATATGAGGCTGATGCACCACAGCTGTTCGACCAGGGAAGAGGCTGCACTACAGTGGTTACTGGCCCTGAACTACAGCTCCCACAAGGCATGGACTAAGTCAGGCAAATAGAGATCATTGCCAACTTGGAACACATCAGGTTTTTTTGTTTGTTGGTCTGTTTGAACTAGAACTTTACAGTTCAGGAAACACTCAGATTTATCCACCTTTTAAAAGTGGATAAAGCAGAATAAGGAAGGAACTCATTCACACATGAACATCCCTGGCCTATTTCCAAGTATAAACATGCCCTTGACAGATCAAGGGTTTCACACCCTGCCATCCTGTGATCTCCACCTTTTTCAAGAGTTCACAGCATTCAGCAGGAGGTTTGGGTAAACCATGGCTAAGGGAACAGACCTTGTTCCCTGGTCTTTCTTTATGTCAGAGTCATGTTGGCTGAATCCCTGAGAAAGTGGAAACACCACCCCACAAGCAGCACCACCCTGACAGTTCTGGCACAGACTTCAGTAGCAGAAGCCAGTTAGCCACGTTATGACGTTTTTCCTTCCAATTCAACAAGCACTGTCTTAGCTGGGAGGAAACAAACGGCTGCATATGACGTTTGTTCCAGATATAAGCCTGCCTTTACATTATTATCTTTTTTCTTGCCTATTTTCAGATTTGTGAAGCACAAAGAGATGTACATTAAGCATAGTAAAGAGTTGTATGGCAGATGTATTTTGTCATCGAAAAGAACAGGAGCGTATCTAGTATTCTGTAGTTCGTTGGCAAAAATGTATTTACATTCCAGGGTAGAATAATGTCCCCATTTACCCTCAACCCTGAAATATCACAGTTTCATTTCCTACAGTTTACTTAAATGGGCCAGACAGTCATCTTATAGTCCCTCTTTTCCTCTGCTTTCACATTACAGATTCTGCTTTGGGGATTTTTATCCCTCGTAACAACATATTGCTTCAGTGTTGTAAGTGCTGAACACACAGCAAACTGCTGAGTGCAGCGGGAATGGTAACATACACCTCGACACACAGTGCTCTGTTTCACAAAGTGCACTCTGAAGGATGAAATCTAAAGGATGCAAACTCAGTGGTAAAAACAGCACACAGCCTTTTCCTTAGACTCAGGAGTTTCACTTGTAACTTTCCGTGTGACATTAATAGGAGAAAAGCCATTTTACTGATAAAAAGCCTGTACAGTTAATCTGTCCTCAGTGGTCTCCATGAAAACCACTGAGTGAAGAAACCCTCATCCACAAGTCAGAGGCAGTAGTTAGTCACTGATCTGATTTGTACAGAAGTATTTTAAGAAAAAGACTGCATTTTATTAGGCTGAGCAAACAGATGAGCTCAACATTACTCCCCATTTCTCCCTAAGCACAGGGCTCTTTTTAATCAGTTCTATTTGTAGACCAGGAGGATGCATTTTTTCCCTGTAGTATCAGAAAGAAGGCCAGTCCTGCAATCTCATCCACCAACTGAGGTCCCCAGGGACACAAATCTGCCTGCACAGGCAGAAGTGCAGGATCAAACCTTAGCGAAAAAAAAATAATAATAAAAAGAAAGATGCAAGCTTATAGGCTCTTTTAGCATCAGAATGTCATCATTCCACATGTCTGGCGTGAAACATTTCCATTCTTCTTTTAAATAGCAGTGGTAATATATCAGTTAAAAAAAAAAAAAAAAAAATCTAAATTAAGCTTTCTCCCAAAACAGATCATTAGAATGGAATCAAAGTGAAATGAATGTAGTTAAATTCTTAGGAGACAGAAACCTCCTGTAAGACAGTCCATCCCTAATCTTTAAAAGACACTAACATATTCCCATCAGGTCTTATCATCACAACTTTTTTATACACACAATCAGTCCTGACTGAGGTCTGCTGTAATTATTGTATAGATGCAACAGACAATTACAGATGGAGTTTATATCTGTTTAATAGATGTCTGTACCGTCCATAAACTTGCCAAAGCAAGCTATGCTAATCTAAACACCAGTTAATCGGAGCACTTGTCTGTACAGCTACCTTGAGAAACCCATACAGAAGTGGAGACACGAGTATAGCTTGTGAGCCAGAGAACCTCTACAAATCAAATTAAATTGAGCTTCTTCCTGATGGAGGTTTTATTTGACTACTTCTCTCGGAGCAACATAGTTCCCAACCTAAATGATTTAGGTACACTTCCATTGTGTCTGTCCAAGGGTACCTCTGACATCAGTCTTGTGGAATTGAAACTCTTTGGCAATGCTTCATCTCAACCATTTTTTTTTCCCTACTGGGAAATGCCAATTCACCAAAACTGAAACTGAGGACAGGGAAGGATCTGTTCTGAGAAATGTTGTAAAGAAAGAAAGAAAATATCTGAAGGGAAACAAGAAGTCATGGAAATACCCTACTTTAACAATTCCCAAATGAAGCTTCCCCTCCTGCCCCCCCAACTTTCCATCTAGGAATTCAATATAGGAGGGAAGAAATAACAGAAATAAGATTAAGCTCCTCAAAAGAATTAAGACAAGTTGTTTGGACTGAACCAAACTGATACATTGTTTGTGAGCCTTTAGGATTTCACATCATTCACAACCATAAGACCACTCTGCCCTACCTATCCCAGCACCTCGTCTTCTCATCCTTTTTCTTCATTTCCTCTCCTCCTCCAAACCTACCCTAAATTTAGGCTTCAGTCTTTGAGACAAGACAGTTAGAGTAATACCAGTGTAGAAGACAAGTGCATGTTTGCCAAATGGTTCTTCATGTGACAACTTTTTGAAATAGGAAGAGTAGACAGACTGGGGTGGCCAAAGCAAGACTCTGCTTTAAATATTTATCATGGGCAAGATACCAAAATGCTGAAGTGCTGAGTTTCGCCACACACTTCTCATTATTTAAAACTCCAGCTCAAATTTAATCACAGGTTTCTAAAGAATACTTCATCAGATAAACATATTTCTCCACTAGAAGAACTTACCACACAATAATTTGGGGATTTTGTTTGTCCGTAAGATCCATCCACAGACATTTATTTCAGAGTGCATGCGTGTTCTATCACCAGTACTGTAACACGTCAGCTCATTAGCCCTGTTGGCCAACACATGCAGAAACGATGATGTCCCTGTCTGTCTAAAAATGAGTAATTGTCATGGAGATGGCACTGGTAAAACTCTTAGCAAGACAACTGGACAAGTATCCTCTCTCACGCTTCTCTTACAAACAAAATATACCCATTATTATTAAATTATTAGCATTTTTATCTCTTGTTCTCTTCCTCTCAAAAAATGGGACATCCTTAGAAGTGTTGGTTCGACTCTTTTTAATCACATTTTGTAAGCAAGAATGACTCCACCAGAAGCTAGGAAATACCCCTTCTCAGTCAGCCTTGCGATTCGAGGCCAGCCAGCACCAAGCCTGTTCCACTGAAGCAAGCAGAAATGTTGCTTATAACACAACTGGCAGAGAGCCCTAGAGTTGTTGTGCGTTAGAACAGGAGGAGGTAACAAAAGCATCATTAAGAGAAAAAAAAACAGGCAATAAAATCTTGTCAGTGACAAAATTATTGGGCTTTTTTTGTGCCTTGTAATGCTCATTTAATAAGGTCTGTAGAGAGACAGACCTTTGTATTTGCATTTAGTTTGTGATCATGAACACCAGCAGCAAGCAAAAATTCAACACCGTAATCCAAAGCTACAGCTGATGCAAGTCATCACCATTCCACTGGACTTAATACAGCCCTGTCACTTTATGCTAATTGGAGCTTAGGTCATTTATGTAACTCCATAGATTGTTAAAAAAACTTGTTTGGAAAGACAATGAACCTGCACTTTGGATTTAGGAAAAATACAAAACTGAAAAATAGCGTAATGAACCTGCTTTTGTGTGCTGGTTAATGGAAAGGGTCACACCAGGAGCTGAAGAGTCAGGGTTAGGCTAGTTGCAAAGCAGTTGGCTACGCCCGTATCACCAGCAGTTGAGGGTTTGAATCAAGACCAGCTCATGATTTCACATTTTTCATTTTAAATCAGTTTCACAACTTCTGCTCTACATCTTCAAGACTCACAACCCAAAACTTGCATAAATCTGATTGAAATAATGCAATCTGAAAAGGAGAAAAAAAATGTAACACCCATTTTCATTACTTCTTATTTGCATTACAATACAGTGGGGGCATTTTTTAAGACTGAGCATCTACTGGTGAGGCACTTCACAGCCACATTTAAAAGTTTCTGTTTAAATCCTTGAGCTCGACAAGTTAATAATTTTTAATTTAACACACCATGAATCAGTGACATCTGGACATGCTTTAGCCCTGAGAGCACGTACAGTTACACTAGAAAAGCAGATCTTCATAGATACAGGTCTTGGCCAACAAATGGACATAAAGCGCAAGAGAAAAATAAGCGGGTATTTTGAAGGTAGAAACAACATCAAGAACTATAAATCTGTTCTGTATCAGGGTAGTATTTGTCACTTATCCTTATCTTCACACATCTTGAATATTACTTCTCAGAAAATTCACGGGGGAACACCCAATCAAAGACGAGTGGCAGTGCCACTGTGTGTGTTGATACCGCATTTCTTTCCACCACACAGCAGAGCTGATAACTCACTTAGCCCAGGAAAGAAAATACAGTCATTTCTGGTGATTTCCTCTTGCCTTGCAGAAACGTTCGTGCTCACAGCACTAGAAACAACTCATAGTTCCAGCCACAAGCCTGGTGCATTAGAAGAAATACATCTGTAAGCTTCCTCCCCTCTCTTTCAGCTTGTGAGCCTTGATCAAAAGCTCTCCAATGGTTCAGTCTGGGCAGAAAATACTCTACTAGAGCGTTTTATAGTGGCCCAATGTTCATACATTATTTAGGCTAAAATAAAGTGTTATGATTTGATAATCCTAAAACCTGTAGCAACGTACAAAAACATTTATAAGAGGGAGTATCCTTAGCACAAGTGAGAATGAAACTCCAATCTTTATTCACTGACAGCTAGGAAACACGTTGTATGTCATCATACATAGCAAACAAGGAAGTCAAGGCTACTGCTTCATGAAAACATTTTTGCTCTTTTTTTTTACAACAGACAATACTAAGTGATACAATAGGTATTACTGTCCAGAAATTCATTATCAGTCACTGCAAATCTTGATGCAGCTTGCAAAAGACGGGAGAGCAAACACTATGTGCTTTCTGTAAGAAGGACAGGGTTTTAGCCAGCTAACCAGGTTCTTTCAGATACACAGATTACCTTAGAGACTCTTTTCTTTAACACAGCTTTCTTGCAGTTCAGCTTAGCCACAGAACCTTTCCCAAGAAAAAACATTTCAGGAGACGCACATGGCTTCCTAAGGACATGCGGCAAAACAGAAAGAAGGGCAGAGAGGTGGCTCAATGCCTGATCCAGCATCATTCAATGGCTCCTGCCTTCCAAAGGACTAGGAGTTCAAGAAAGTAGGGATTACGTTTTTCCCCCTATTATAATGTCCTCATATTCTCTTTGGCTATTTCATTCTCCTTACAAGCTTCAGAGAGCCTAGGTAGCTGTTATATATCCACCTAAGAGGCTTAGGGACAGAATTTCATCAACTAGAGCTTGGTATTAAGTTTACAGAAATACTTTACAACAGAAAACAAACATGATTTTTGTTTTCCTTTACTTACATTTTGATTCATTTTTCCCATCTCCAAGCTTTATAACAGCCCCATTTTATGTACCACCACTTGGCCTCCTCCAGGGCAGGACTCTTCTCAGGGTAGGCTACAGGTGATTTTAATGGATACAGGACTGACAGCTGAGACTAGCAGCAGCTGATGGCAGTAGCTCATCAACTGCTGGGAGTTACCCATGGGGTGAAGAGGAGAGCATCATGGGGGGAAATATATTTTAATACAATTCTTCATCCAGATTTAAAATAAATATATAAAATTTACCTCACATGCCTCTTCTTTTCCACTTCCAAAAAGCACTGATCTATTTTAAAAGCAGTCAGCAGGCATCAGCAGGTTTTTGGGGTTAAGAGGCCATACTGGGAAATAGCAAGCCACCCTTTTCAGCTCCGCTGTCTGCCTGTGGTTTGAGTGGGACAAGGTGTTGCAGAGGTGCAACGTACCTCTGCTTCAGTTCTCTCGCCTGTAAAGCTCAGCAAAGCTTGTTTCCCATCATTCTGCATATCAAGCATTGCTGTTGACGGGAGCAGGCCGAATTCTGCCCTCCACAGTGCTGCTGTAAATTCAGAGTAATTCTGTTACTTCAGTAGGTTTATTCGCTCTTTGTCCGTGTTAAGCAATGTAAACTGCAGCGTTGTGCATCTGCTGTAAGCACGAGAACCGTCTTGTTGCTGCCTTAGTTAGGAGTGTTCTCTATTGCAGCCTAACATCCATTTTAATCCTAGAAGAAATAGAATGGGGTTTTTTTCCTTATATTTAAGGAAAAGGGATTTAATGAACCACAGGACTGGATATTTTGCAAAGTACATGCACATTCAGCTCTTTTTCTTGGTTAGGAACATGCCATTGGCATGGAAAAGACCCGAGTAATTGCTTTTGGAAGAGCATGGTCTTCAGCAAGAACAGAACAAACTTTCTGCTCAATTGTCTTTGTTTTGCAGTACTGAAAGTTTGAAGTAGTCTCATTACGTGTTTCACCAGAGCCAAACCTGGTCGCCGTTAGTCACTCTGCATGGATTAAGCGGTTAACAATGTTTTGAGAATGTTGGGCTAGATAGTTTGTGGGAACACCATCTGTTTCCTTTAACGCATAAACAAGGAAAATTACTGGTTTGAAATGCAGGATTGTTTAAACTCGGATGACCACAGGCATTCTTAAAGGAGAAGAGGTAAAAGGAAAAAGAATCCTCATGAGGTCTGTAGTTCGGCCACATTCGTTAGGAAATAAATTCCTAAGTACCAGACAAGGCTGCTATCCCTGTTCCAGAAGTGGGAGAGGGGAACTTTTCTTTTGCAGCCACTTCCTTCCTTCTGAAGTCCATCTTCAAAACTAAACTGCCATCAAACATTCAAAACCGTAAAAAATGTTTCAACAGTGCATTGAAAGGGCTGAGCATCCCATTCAGAAGCAGCAAGTTCATTTCATATATTTATGGGTGAATATCCAAAATCAAAAGTTACTTCTGAAAACAATGGCTTTGGTACCTTTCTTACTTCACCTACCCAGCTACCTCCCTCCTCCTCATACAGAAGAAGCAGCACAACCACATGTCCTGGCTTCCCATGTGAGGTGATGTCTTGAGGACATAAGAGTCAGAACAAATGCTCCGTATTTCACGTTTTGTCAGGTAGCATGGGTATTCTTTTAATTACTGTTACAAAATGTTTACCCAATATATGTTTTGGTGATAAGCTGCTTCAGTTCTGAATTGACTAGGAACAAGCAGTCCAGAGGCACGTTTAACCTAATGAAAAGTGTTGGAAGGGAAGAGGAGTGGAGGTACAATAGGAAACGTTCTTGTACTCAGTGCAGACCAGATTAGCATTTGTAGAGGATTTTATGGCGAAATCGCTCAGAACACGTTGTTACTGGATAATGATCCTCCACACAGGAAAACATACCTGAGTCACTGGGAGAAAAAAGTTGTCTTTCACATTATCAACAAACCTTAGTTGTTGCTGGGTTTCTTAAAGTGGTATTTTTCTGTCTTTTGTATAGCTTTTTCAGAAGCCTAAAAAGGAACAGATATAAAAGCCTCTGATGCATTTTTATTTGGAAAGTAAATGCCACCTTAAGTAGAGTGCGCTGCTAAGCACAGCCCTGCAGACAGCTCAGTCTTCTGTCCGCAGTCACCCATGTAGGCAGGCTGGACTCATGAATACCCAGAATCAGGCACTTGGTGCTTTAACCTCTCACTTGCGTTGACAGCAGCCGGAAGCACCCAGAGCAGGGGTTTGTTTCACTCAAATAAAGGAGTGACCCTGCTTGACCACTGCTTCAGGTTAGTCAAGTCTGGGAAAGAGCAAAAGTGTCAAGATACATGACAAAAAAAGTCCTGCAGCGCTGGGTGAAACTGGCTTCCTTCATCTGGCCAGTCTAGCTTTAGTGTAGTTCTTTAGGATTGTATCATAGCACAGTAAATAAAAACAGCAGCCTTGTAGTACTGTAACCTTTCATATAGCATCTGGTATGTCAGCCTTTTTTGAAAAATGGGAAAGGTGTCTAAGGATGCGCTACAAGAGTAACCACAGCTGCATGATACTCCTGTATGCAGAGTGAGGGAGGAGCTCATTGTAAATACTGGGCATGAGCACAGCTTCTCTTCCATGTATGTTCCAGGCTCCATGGTGTAAGGTTATCATCTGCTTTGCCACTGGGGCTTCTCTTTACAAAAGCAAAATATCATATTTAACTATAAGAAGAGCAAGTGGTTTTACTTGTGTGTGCTGAGGGACATGGCTCAGTGGTGGACTTGGCAGTGTTAGGTTTACGGTTGGATGCGACGACCTTAAAGGTCCTTTCCAACCTTCTATGACTCTGTGCCTTATTACCTGTGCTGCTCGGATCAGCTCCCTTTTTATATTAGAGGCCTGTGACTTTTCTTTGGGTTTGCTCATGGAAATTAATTCTCAGAGCAAGGAGAGAGTGGTGGTGTGTTGTATCCTGAATGAGTTTAGGCATGAGATGAGTAGGACAGTTATTGCTGAGCCTGTGTAAAGGCGCTTCTCTAAAAGTGCTGTGCAAACCTTGGAGAACTGAGGTGCCATGAAGCTTCTGCAGAGGTGCCATACATTGCCTCCATGGGCAAGGCTGTAAGAGGCATCACACATCTGAGGCCTGGAGGTGATCTGGTCAAATTCTACTCCCGCTCTGGATTTAGGATAGAGTTCAGCTTCTGGAGTAGACCACAACGGAGCAAGGGTTTATAAAAATTTCAGACTGAGGGACCAATACCTGTCTTTCTGGAGCCTGACACAGCCTGACCTCAGCCTGGTCCAGCTAGGCAACAACCAGCAGGTAAAGCAGAGCCGAACTGCACCGGTCCTCCCTGCTTCCAGGGCTGGTGTGGGGCCTCTGGCTGCCCGCCATGAACAGGCTGTTTTCTCTTCTCTGGGATGGGCAAGCAGTTTCCCGGCATATTAGCAAGCAGCCCAATGCCACAATGTTCACAGTAGCAGAAGGTTTCGTGAAGATGGGCTACCCCCGAAACAGCCCTTTGTTTTTACCGTGCATTGTCTGTTCTCCCGGAGGATCATTTTTAAACACCCAGTGACTCATAGAAGCAATGCCATGGTTGTAATTTTGGAGCCCCTGGAAAGAACCTCTGAGTAAACATTGTTTAAAACCAAATCCTTCTGTTCCTCACTTGTGTGGAAAGCATTTGAATGGCAGCACCCAACTGGAAAAAAAAAAAAAAAGATGCAAAAAATATATGGCAAACTGTGCTACTCTGATCACTAGCCCTCTTTGGCAGAAAAAGCGTGAGGAAGCAATGTTGGTACAAGTTTCTCAGGCAAACAAAATAATCCCAGTATTAACATGAGAGGCTGCCCTGGGAGGGATAATGTCTGGAGTGATCTGTTATGGGAAGCTTCCAGTAACTTAAGGGAGAACTTTAAAGAAAGTTCTGTCTGTAGATACCTTTTACAGTGCAGTAGGTGACTCTGTGGGAGAGGAATGGTCTGTCATAAATTCAATACTTTTTTAGATTCTTTTTAAAAAGCTCTTATATATGTGAGCCCTATTAACCGCACACCTAGTTCAGCAGGAGTTTTCTCGTGGGCAGCAAACTGACCCAGCACTCTGGAGACTGTATCGCTTCAGTTCCTGTGCTCTGATGCTAATTCAAAGAAAAGCAGCTGCAAAACCCACTGTCTTCCCCTGTCTTGCCAGGCGTGGATGTTCCTCCCTCACCTAAGGCACGTGCAGTCAGCACAGTGGCTGGCACCAGAGTGCACTGCCTTGGGCTGCTCACATTGAACCCGACCTGTACAGTGTACTGGTATGGCAGTCGCCTCAGGGGGAAAAGCCAGTGGTTGTTTCATGCTACAGGGACAGAGATTACACAGCAAAAACTGTTACAGGATTTTTACTGAGTATTTGGGCAGAAACTCTGTTGCACGTCTTGCATACGTTTCCAAAGACGGTTAGGTAGCTCCGGTAGAGAATTCTCCCCAGCCGAGTACAAAGCCACATCTTGTACAGGCCTGTGTAATGTGCCGTTTTATGCCTTTGGGTTACAGTATTTATATTTTTTGTCAGAGCTAAACAGCACCAGCAGAGAAGTTAAGATGTCAGCACTTCCACTATAAACCCAGCTTTTCATTGGGGTTAGGTAACATTTATTTTATACCACACTATACTGAAATTCTGCTATGCAGGTGCTCTTTAAGACATAAGGCATTTATTTTTCACCAAATTTTATTTGAAGTCATTATGGTAGTTAATGGTTTAGAAAATGTCAGAAAATGTAAATTCTAAGCTGCCTTTTTTCAGAGGCTGTTCTTGCATTATGTACTTCAAGAATGGCTTAACATTTCCTATCTCTTAGGTGCTAATATAGACAAACCAAACGGAGACAGCAAAATTGAGTGTCCCACTTGGGAAGGTTTAAGCATAGCCTTTCTATGTAAAGAATTTCGAAAGCCACAGCTCACACTCAGGTCATCCAGGATGTTGTGCTGTGGAGCACAGGAACACAAGACATCCTCCCAGACCATGCGGGAAATACCTCCGCAAGTAAAGGGGTAGACTCCCAGAGCCTGAACGTAGTATTTTAAGCGTCTGTCAGTGAGTGGGGACACTCAAGACCTCAGTAGGATCAGCGTGTACATAGCCCTGATCTCAGTGAGTGGGTGGTGAAACCATCACCTCGTGTGGTCTGTGCTAACAGGCGGTCAATGGGAAGAAGGGACCAAGATCTCTTAGACCTGCTGGAGAATCTGTGCTTGACAAATAGGAGATACTGTAGCACTAGCAAGCAGCCTTGTAGAAATGGTCTGAAAGGAAAATATGGTGCTTTTGTAGCTACTAACAGTCATTTTGCGGTGTTCAACTATCAGAAGTGTATGTAGACTTGTGTTACTAACATTGCCACATAGAGCGTGAATGTTAGTACTGGGTTGTTTATACCCTGTGCAGTTACAGAGAGAACATGCCAAGATCCTCAGAGACTTATGTTTCCTCTTTTTCTTTTATCCCACAGGTAATAACTCCAGTCAGGTCAGGACAAGGTTATGTTTATGAATTCCCTTCCAAATACCAGAAGGATGCCTACGATATCCCCCCTGTTCGCCCTCTCCAAGGGGTAGGTACCAATAAAACTGCTAACAGCACTGACAGGGCACAAAAGGTGATGAATTTCTACCAGAAGTTTACGAGCAAAGCAAGTTCTCTCATTTCAGAGAAAAAATATGTTTTAATTAGATGCTGTGGCTTATTCACAGAGCGCAGAAGTATTTCAAAGTTGTATTTGATGTTGACTGAGAGTTGGCAGCACACCAAACGCAGAAGTCCCATTTGTTTTCTGTGTTTTGATCAAAGAGTACATCTAAATGGAATAAACTTGCTGCCTGGGAACAATTTTTTTTCCCTTACTTTGTTGTTGCATAGTTGACAGTAATTCACTCAGTGAGGGTAAAATTATTGCCTGGATGAACAGCTACTATGCAGGGAGTTGTTTTCACCACGTTATCTACTGCACCATGTCACTGAACTTGAAATATATCTTTGTTCTGGGGAACACCCTTAGCATTCAACCCCAAAGACCACAAACATCTAGAACGGATGCTTGCAGGACCTGTAACTCAACAACCCTGCATCTCTCCATGGCTCTTTGACAGAGCAGCTCCTCTAGGGAACAACACTGAAGCCCAGTAGTACATAATACAGACTGACACCGAATGGCTGGAATCGTTGGGAAGTTTGGGTTAAGAGACATTCAGACAGTGGCCTTAGACCACATGCAGAACCCATTGTAATGTAGGACATGCCACCAAGTGGGATACTTGAAACATCTGACAGCTGTGCTCTCTGCTATTAAGACAGCTCACACTGCACCTGATAAAGCAGATTGGTGATGCTGACAGGGGCAGCATTAGTTTTGGAGAGTTTAGTGTGTACTAGTACAATGTTATTCCTTAACCCTTCTAATCTCTGTCAGTAAGAGTGTGATCAGTTCTGTTCACGTGAATTATACTGCTCCCCTGTTCACCCCAACAGGTTATCTGTGATAGACTGGCCTTGATTTAACTCTCGGGATGGAAGTCAGCCGTGACTTCATCTCTCCAGCCTGCTGTCCACACAGGTGCCCAGAGGGGACGTAGCAAAGTGCGTTTCCTCCTAACTGTCCAAAACACCAGGCAAATCCAAGCAGCTCTCCCATATGAAACAAAGTTGAAGAGCTCTGATCATCTCTAGGCTGTTTGAGAGAAAACATGGAAAACAAGAAAATTCATCTGAGATCAGGCTTTCCTGAGGTGACGTGTTTCTGTAACCAGTTTATTCTTTCTTTAGGTATATGACATTCCCCCCACATCGGTTAAGGGGCCTGCGCTTCCAGTTCCCATGGGAGAAGCAAAACCTTTAGGAGTCTACGACATACCACCTGCCAAAGGGGTAAATATTACACTGTTTCCACAAGATCCTGTATTTTCCTGTCTGACCAAAGACATGTTTAAACAAGAGTACATGTATGATCCTGGAGGAATAGGAGATTCAGTACTTTAAAGATTTCCTTAGGTTTTTAAACTGTTAAAACTGGTGAAGTGAAGCACTGCATCAAAATTATTAACGTTATGGAGTGTGACTTGATAATCAGACCTACATTATCCTTGTGGCAGTGTGCTGCCTTTTGGATTTTGCTGCTTATGAGAATTTGCATCAAGATGAATGTTAAAAAGTGGGATATTAGGACTGACGCTCAGTCAAACTTAGGCTAAGTAATTGACTCCATGAAAGTCAAGGGCAGATCTTCCATCCCAGCATTTTATAGGCCGTATGGAAGATGTAAAATATTTTGCTATTTTAGCCAAAGGTTTCATGGTTTGCTTTCTGTGATCCAGGTCTATGCTTCACCTCCATCTGCATGCCGAGATGATACAGGCCTGAGGGAAAATTTCCAGGATTTTTCGTCTCCAGTGGGCCACAGTGCAAGACCAGAAGGAGTATATGATATTCCTCCTCCCATCACCAAAGCAACTGGGAAAGAACTTAATAAATTTTCTCCTGAGAGCCTTTTCTTGCCGGATGGAGTGCCACAGAAACAGAGTGTTTATGACATCCCTATGAACCATCAAAACCATTTTCTTGGACAGCAAATCGCACCTCAAAAAGATGTTTATGATACCCCAAGGGGAATTGCATTCCCAGGACAACAGACAGGACTCAGCGAAAGTCTCATCTCAGAAGGAAGAGAAGGTGTATATGATGTGCCACCACCAGTCCTCCAAGACACTAAAGGCTTACAGGATGTGACTGATGGGATAAATAGGTTGTCTTTCTCCAGCACAGGAAGCACAAGGAGTAACATGTCCACATCTTCATCAACGTCAAAAGACTCTTCTTTCTCAGCATCAACTGCACAGGACAAAAGACTAATCCTTGATCCAGACAGTGCTATAGAGAGGCTTTATCGCCTCCAGCAGATGGTGGAGACAGCTGTCAATAACCTCATGGCCTTCGTTACAGCAGACTGGCGGTCTTATGTATATATGGAGAAACACATCAATGAAATTCACACTGCTGTGGATAAGGTGGAGCAGTCGCTTTTGGAGTACCTCCAGTTTGCGAAAGGATCAGCAGCCAATGCTTCCTGCCTATCCGAGTTCAGCCTCCTCAACAAAATGAGGAGGGAGGTGCAAAGGCTGGAGGACTCTCACCAGATCCTTACCCAAACCAGTCACGACTTGAACAGCTACAGCTGGTCTTTGAATGTTCTAGCTGTCAACAGACTGCAGAACAAGTGTGATGACCTAGACCGGTTTGTTATGGTGGCAAGGACAGTCCCGGACGATGCCAAGCAACTGACCACTACCATCAGCATCAACGCAGAGGTGCTCTTCAAACAGGCGTTGAGCAGCTCACGCTTCAAAAACATACCGGAGAATATAATGAACACTCCTGACTACGTATATGACAATCCTCACATGCAGCGTCACGGAGAAAGAGCACAGAACCACTGCAGTTCCCTTCCTCCACTCCTGAGTAAAGGTCAGCACCCTCACAATACCACCAGTGAGAGCTCAGAAAAGAGCTGGATGGATGACTATGATTATGTTCACCTGCAGGTAGGTAAACCCAACACCTTGTTCTGCACAAGGCCGAGTAAGAGTTGTCTGTGGTTTTTGCAGAAGCTTTTTGCAGGAAAGCAGCAATCAGGTTGTCACGCTGAGACGTGTTCAAGAGTAATTTCACCAGGGTGATTACTTCCACTCTAATAGGACTGTTGCATACATAATAGCAACAGCCTTTTGCTCTGCCACGCTACCCTTTTCTTCTCCATGAGCTTAGTGGTGCACTACTCGTGAAAAAGCCAATACAAAGAAGCCTGTTACTTGACCTATGAGTTGTCATTTAGCTTGGGAGCGGTTTTGGTTTAACACTGTGTCATGTGTTATGCAAAACAGGGGAAAGAAGAGTTTGAAAGGCAACAGAAGGAGCTGCTGGAAAAAGAAAATATCATCAAGCAGAGCAAAATGGAGCTAGAGCACCATCAGGTACGCTCGCTCGGGTGCAATAATCACATTGAAATGCAGTGTTCCTTGCACGTAAGGAGTACTGGTCAAATAAGGCAGGAGGGGCCCTTCCCTTAGCAGCGTGCAACTGGTGGCATCGTGGCTGTGAGGTGTGCATGAGTGCCAGCACACACAGTTGGAAAAGTCCCATGTGCTAGATGGTGAAGACGGCAGGTATTGGGTCTTGGCTAAACAGGGTAGTTTCTTTCCAAGTGGGATTTGTGCCAGTCAGGCTCCACCATTAATGGATTTATCAGTGCAAAGGACAAGTGTTTAGAACGACATCTCTTGTGGCAGGAATAAGCCTTTCCCTTGAAAACTTATTTCCAGCCATCTCAATTTAAAAGACTAATTATTTTTTTATACAATGCACCATTATGGGGGGCCCAGTGTATACATATAATAAAAAGCAGTCTCTCTCTCCAAAATTTTACCACAGAGGAGAAGCAGACTTCCGCAATGTCTCTCAGTGGGTCGGTCACAAAACCAGCTTGAGAACTTGGCTTTCCTGACCTGCAATCCAGTGCCTTAATCACTGGACCCCCCTGAGTACACGTGCCACCTGCACATGTTCAGTGAACATCAATACCATTAACTTAAATACTGTGCTTAACACCACTTTAAATGCTAAAAAAGTAGGTCATACAAGATTGAGGGCCGCAACTTTGCCCTCATTAATTCTTCAATATGTTGTTGCCATTAGTACAGCAGAAAATTGTACAAGCAATGTGGAGGTGAGAGTTGAAGGTTTGTCATCTCAAAATCCCCCAGAGCTGGCAGCTTTTTCAACATTGTGTAGGAGTCGATGCCCCTTGGATCCATCTCTCTCACTTGTGATTTCAGAATATTCCAAATGAGCAACAGCCTGTAAATTCAGGAGGGGTTTTTTTTAAATGCAAATGAAATATTTTAGATGTTTTTTTCTTCTGAACTCTGTGAATTTGGATTTATGGTAACCAAAGCACATGATTACCCCTCACTCTCCAAGATAAGAGATCCTAGAAAATGTGTATGTACTACTTTTTATTTAGCATAAGGTCAATCTACAACACCCAGGGGCGTCCTGAGGCATAAGGTGAGACTGTAATACATAACATCTTACGAGAATATTCTTTGAAGAGAACCGTTTTATCTGCCTTTCAGATCAATCAGTTTCAACGTCTGGAGCAAGAGATCACAAAGCCAGTAGAGAACGACATCTCCAAATGGAAGCCACCTCAAGCTCTCCAGACTGCAAACAGCACTGCCACCTCCCGTGACAGCCAGCTGCTTTTATTCTATTCTGACCAATGTGAGACTCACTTCAACTCCCTGCTCAATGCCATCGACGCCTTTTTCAGTTGTGTCAACGCTTCTCAGCCCCCCCGAATCTTTGTGGCTCACAGCAAATTTGTCATTTTGAGCGCTCACAAACTTGTGTTCATTGGGGACATGCTCACGAGGCAAGTGACGACTCAGGACACACGCAACAAAGTGATGAACTCCAGCAACCAGTTGTGTGAACTGCTGAAGAGCGTTGTTCTGGCTACCAAGATGGCTGCCTTGCATTACCCCAACACAGCAGCCCTACAGAAGATGGTGGACCGAGTCACAGAGCTGTCTCGTCACGCCCAGTTGTTCAAACTCTCGCTGGTCCAAATGGCCTCCTTATGAAAGCCAGTGGAATCGAATCTGTGAGCAGCAAAACAGAAAAGCAAACAAACTGGAGCTATTTTTATGTAAATGTTTTTTTGTTTGTTTGGGTTTTTTTTTTAGATTTTTTTAATGAAATATTTTAAATACATTCTTGTGCGTTAGAGAATCTAATGAAATCAGGGATCTGGGAATATGTCTGGTTCTGTATTATGTTTCTAATACACATTTAGATTTGCATACACTGCATATATGTATATGTTGCTACATTCCCTAAAACGTCAATTAAGCACCTTAAAAATTACGCGTCGGGTAAGCAGAGCATCTCTTGTATATACTGCCCGTTTCCTCAGTATATTTGTTAACTGGATGCTGCACTCTTCTTCTTTCATTCCATCTTGATTTTGGCACGTGGACTTGGTTGTGAAACCTACTTGTAGCAATCCATGAAGCAAGCGTAATGGTTCTCATAGAACTCCATTCTCTTCGTAGAAATTACTTTCTATAGGTTTTTCCCATGAAATTTAACTCCCCTCTTGATGTTACTTTGTTACGTACAGCATTCGATCATTCTGACTAGCATATGTGCACCACTGCAACAAGCAACACATTCAAGCAAGGCATACAGACAGCATTTGGGAGAAAAGCCTTTTTAGGTCATATAAGGAACAGAACCTTCTAAGGAAGAAGGCAGAATTGTGTATATTTAATATCTTATGGCATTAAAATTTTGCTATTTCTAACAACTGAGCAACATGGGATTTCAAAACGTGGATGGATTCCCAGCAATGTAAATTCATACACGTTTACCTTGTATGTCCTTCCATTGGCAGTTATATTTAACAGTCAGGCTCGAAAGCCTTATTGTTCATGGACTCAGAGTTATGCTGAGAGCATCCCAGCATCCATTGGGCTCACCTTTGAGGCTGCAGATGAGCAACGTCTCAAAATACCAGTCCCTTCCAGAGGGATTAATGTACAAATTGTAATTTGTATGGAAAGAAAACCACTTAATTTGAAATAACAGATATTTAAACATCTCTATAGCATATACACAATTTAATGAAGAAATAGCACTTATTTTTCTAGGAAACATTCTTGGGAATTAATTGCATCTACTGCAATTCTGACTTCCATTCAACTACTGGGATTTTTTTCCAAATTCTGTTGCATAGGTGCTGGTCTTTCTGCACTGCACTGTGGCCAAAAATGACCTCCTGTTTTAATGGGCCCATTCATCAGTACGTACACACAATCCCCCCCAGCAATTTTCAATTTAGAACCTTAAAAGTTGTTAGCAGAGTGGTAGACTCCTTTAGAATTTCATGTATGCTGGCAGCTCCAAACATATATATAAGCTTATTGGTCTTCGTTGCCTTTTGTGAACCTCCTAAAAATAAGTCACAGAACACCATTTGCCTGTGGTCCTCAGACTAAAAGCCGTGCTTCAAAGCAAGCAATAGCTCAGGTAAACTCCAGGTGATTCTGGCATTTTTAAAGCAGAAACACTACTGTCCTTGCATAATTCGAGGTAGTCCCACATTGATGTGTTCTGAGCGTTTGCATCAGCAAGCAGATCACTGGTAAACACACCGTAGTGAGACCAGTAGCACCTAGAAAACAGGCACTTCTGCCTAACTTCTCGCTTTCCCAGTTTGTATCTGAACACGTGCCTTATTGAAATGGGATTTGTCATCTTAGATAACAAAACCATTTCAGCAGTGTATGAAACCTTGCAGCCTTAATGTATTGTCTCCGACTAAAGACCGCTCTTAGCTACCATAATGTCGCTTCCAGAGTCTGCAGGACGTTCCTGTAAGGGCAGCAGGAGCCACCACAACCTCAGCTGGCCCAGGATGGGCTCCAGGGCTTGGCTCTGGCCTCACATCCAGCAAGGGCAGTTGTGCTATTGTAAGCGACAGCCAGTTGCCGAAAAGCAATCCACATGAACCTGTTTTGTGCTCGTGGTGTTTGGGATTCGTTTGGATTTCCTTGTCCATTTTTCTTTTCACTGTATATTCTTGGAAAGTGAAAAAGTGTTTTGAAGCTTAGTGGTTACGTTGATAGTTTGTGCTTTCAAAAGGAGAACCTTTATTGCAAGCCTGTATCACAGTTTGTAATCTTGTAGAGAGTCATTTTAAAATTATTACATGACTAGCATTTTTTATATAAAAAAGCGACGCTTGGTCTTATTTTTTCTTGTTTTCAGAATCCTCTAAGCATATTAACAGGAAATATTGGTGCTTGCTAATACTATCAAAGCCATTCTAAAATGAGGAGTTCACTTTCCATCTTTTCACTGCTCAGTGCTTATAGTGTGAAGTGAGAACATGAAGATATAAGAGGGGACAGACAGTTTCTTTGCCTGTCCGGAAGCAGCAGGTGAAACATTTACCCAACTCAGCTACACAAGGCATCAAGTCCAAAATACAACCATCAGGGTCTACACCACACCAGGCCACACTCCTGCCCCATTCCCAGTGTCCATTCCTGCTGCGTGAGCTGCATCCCGAACCACCTCATCGTAGCACAGGCACCGGTCCTTGAGATGGACAGGGCAGTTCCTCTCAACACAATCCCACAATAAGGGAGGTGGCAGGACACAGATGTGACTGTCCACCCATTCTGGCCTGCTCCCCCTCTCCAGCATTTACTGGTGAAGCCATGATCCACGCAGGAACTGGAAGGTAACTTTGCTCAGTGTAGCCATCCTTCCCCCCCAGCCCAGTGGTAAGAGCACCCTTCTTCTACATGCCAAGTTGAGCATTATCTGGGTGTGGGTTCCATCTGAAACAACCACATGGCTTTGAGGATCACAGAGCCTTTCCCAAAGGTTATTTTCCCATGTCACTGTTGCCAAGGCACTGCCCTACCTCCTGTCAAACACCCTAAGTGCGCAAGGAGGAGAGAAAAAGCCTGGGACTGGCTCTGTGCTTACACCAGTTCTCAGCTGCCAACAAAAGCCGTTCCTACTGGGGAGTGTAAGCGCAAGGAAAGCCTCGGGATCGAAGCGCTTGGTCCTTGCAAGGGGACAGCCAGTGATGGAGGGTTGCTTCCTGGGAGTGCTCCATTTTGTGCCTTTGCTAAATTTAAAAAGGTCAACTAACAACAAAGGAGAGACTGGACAACCAAAACAGTTCAGAATAGAAACCAGAGCCTCCTTGGTCTCCTCCCTGAGCCACAGTGTCCCCACACAGTAGCCAAGAAACTGCTGCTGTTTGGCAACCAAGTTGACGGCCAGTGTGAAATGACTGTCTGATGTCCAGTGTGAGGAAAAAAAGCCTGCATCACACTCGTGGCAAATGTGGAACACGCTTGGCTCCTTACTCCAGCCATTAAGTAAATACCAAAAATGCTTCCATTCTCTTCCAGGATGATGAGCGAGGGAGAAAGAGGAGAGACAAAAGCCACCCTTGAAAGGGGCAGGTTTTAGAGAAATTATCAATTCATACTGATACATGACACAGGACATGCTTCATTGCACCCCATACTGCACAACCCCCTGCTGCTACCTCTACCGTTTCTCACAAGCCAGGACTGTGCAGCTGCTATGTTTTCATTAGCTGTGCGTTGCTGCAGCCTTGGCAAACCCACCGTCTGACATTCCAAGAAAGGCAACACGAGTGAAGGAAACCAGGTTCCTACACCATCGCTTGATGCTAGATTACAGGCCAGCATCTTCACATCCCCCATAACTTCTAGGCCCTAGAGTCTTGGCACTCACTGACATGTACATCTGGGCCATGTTTCAGAAATGTCCCTCCCAAATCTACTGCCAGCGCTCTCCAGAGTATTGCTGCACCAGTAACACCTTCCCTCTGCCCACGAGCCAAGCATCTGTAGCTGTTCTGCTCCAAATCCAGCTTTTCCTTGTTGAACCCCGCTTCCAGGCTGCCCGCTCCATCTTAACATGCCTCAGTCTCAATCAAAAGGCTTTAGAAACTCATAGGATTTACTCCAAAGGTAGTTCTTAACCCTCCCTTACCCCTTTCTCCTCTCACCATATTCACAGCATTAGTCCACATTTAGACAGGAATGTTCATAGGGCAAAGATGGAGTCTTGCCAGTCTCAGAGGACGACACAGTGTTCCTCCCAACTCAGAAATGTGCCTATTCATTTCATCTTAACCTGTTAGCTGGCAGGTTCGAAAGCAACATATACACATCACTCTTAAATCAACAGAGCCCTTTTTCTGCTAGAAGATTTTTCCATCTCAGAGACGGGCTGTCCAGATAATCTGGATTTTTTTTTTTTCTTTTTAATAATTTCTTTTTGTTGTTTGCACACAAATTCCACCCAAGACAGCAGCTTTCTCTGTCTGAGGAGCCCTGGATATAGCTGTGTGGCTTTTCAACATCAGAGTTAATATACAGTTATATCTAGCGCTGCAAAGTCCTCCCAGAACTTCTGACTCAAAGAGGATGTTGAATCCAGGCTTGAGAGTACCTGGATAAACTGAACGGCAGCAGGAGAAAAATCTAATCCAGCCCTATCACAAACCTGCTGACTCCAGAGGCAGCAGGATTGACATGAGACTTAACCTTCTGGGAGTTAGCATGAGGGCTAGCACAGGCTCTTAGTAACTCCTACTGCCTCAGTTTCCCTCCAATGAACTGCCCAGAAGCAATTTTACTTTGATTAAATCAGAGCTAACTTTGGAGTGTACTTCACATCACTAGTAAGGCCTGATCATGCCGGGCATGCTGCTGGCTGTTGGAATCGCTTAGGAAACGCAAGGATATTGTTCTCCCTTCAAAAACCAACTATTTAGTCTTCAGTGCCTGTGAGTTATGCAGGGCATGAAATAATCAGTCAGCAGCCTGACCTCGAAGGAGACACCTTCCCAGGGCATTGCCTTGTGCCTCGGGAGCAGCTGGGTTCAGAGCAGGGTGCTCTTCATCCCACCACCTTCCAGGTCAGGGGCTAGGACCCCTTAGGGGTGGCCTCCCAGGGCAAAGGACCAACAAGGACAGTTTCAGGTCAAAATGTCAGGGCACGGCTGGGCACGCACACTGCTGGCTGTTGCAGAGCCCTCCTCTTCAGCCTCGCAGGGCAGCAGAAAATCAGGAGCTGGCAGTTCTGTGGCAAGAGGCGAGAGAAAAGCTCCTTGTGCCTCCTGAGAAACCCACGTCTCTACAGCGGCATCGTCTTGGCTCGCAGTTGCCGTGGATTTCCAAGCAGGAGAAGCTGCAATGCTCCAAGGGAGAGGCAATGCTGAGCAGAACATGACTTTCCCACCTCTCCTGAGGTTTAATTTGCAATAGTAACCTCCTCACAGGAGTTTGTCCTTCAATTCTGTCTTTTCAGCAGACAGTATCAGGCTCAGCCTGAATGGATCTGCAGTTTGCTTTCTTCTTTCTGCATCTCTGTGGGTTTAACTTCTGACCCTGCACACCCACAAGCGAAGTCCATCAAGTCAATGTTCCTCATAGGAGTCCGCCGTGTTGCTGTTGACCTCTCCATCTCTGCGAGTCCTCCGAGTCCCTGCTGAGGGTGAAGCCCAGCACCTGTGAAACCTGCGCCCAAGGAGCACTGCTGCAGCTGCAAGGGACTCGGCACACCTACCTCCTCCCTGGCAGGGGTTTGTTTTTCTCTGCTGAACACCAAGAGACACGGTATCTTTTTCTGCACAAGCAGCAACTCAATACATCAGGCTGACGACAGCAAAAGCAGAGCGGGGGAGCACGAAGTATCAGGTCTACAGGAGAGATATAAAGCTCATCTCATCTGCAACGCGCTGCCTCGGCTTCGCGGCACAAGCAGCAGCAGCCACCTCCGCACGCAGCGGGCTCCCAGAAGGCTGCACGTACCATAAGCCCAAACAAAAAATCACAGTTCCCTGGTGGAGTCACCATCTCTGGGAGGAATCACCTCTGGGAATCACCTTCCCTGGGAGGTGGTGGAGTCACCATCTCTGGATGTGTTTAAGAAAAGACTGGACATGGCACTTAGTGCCATGGTCTAGTTGACAGGGTGGTGTCAGGGCAACGGTTGGACTCGATGATCCCTGAGGTCTCTTCCAACCTGGTTGATTCTGTGATTCTGTGGTCCCATGCACGCTCGTGCCCACAGGGTATCAGCTCCTGTCAGCCAAGGGAGGGATGTAAAAATCTTGCTGCTGGGTGGGGGGGTTGTACCCTGAGATCAGGGGGATATTTTTCTCCTTCCCTGTCATCTCCCTTAATTACAGGAAAAATGATCAGAGCTCTTTCCTTGATGCAAAGCTGCAGGAAACCAAATCCAAGAGGCCCTTCGTAGCTTCCTACTTTGCTAGCTTTATCTTGCTCAACACCGCAGCCAGGGCTACCCAAACCATTGCAACCAGGAAGGCTCAATAACAATGTCCCAGAAGCATCTGCTATTTATATAAAGGCAGACTTAAGCGTGGTTAAGTGAAGGTTACAGTGAAGGACTGTCACGGTTTAAAGCTGGGCTAGCTATTAACCAGGTGGCAGATGCTCTCTGTTAACCCTCTCCCCCCCCCCGCCCCCAAGGGAAAGGGAAAGGGAAAAGGGAGAGAGACTTATGGGTTGAAAAGTTAAAACAGTTTTAATAAACTATAATAATGAAAAAGAGTATAATAACAATAATAATAGAAATAATCAAATATATACAAATATATACAAATATATACAAATATATACAAATATATACAAAGCCAAGACTGAGAGCCTGGAAATCCTCCTCAGGCAGAGTTGCTCCCCCCAGCACGGGCAGAGGGGAAAATGCAGTAGCTCCACCCAGCACGGGCAAAGGGCAAAATGCAATAGCTCCCCTGCCATCACACCTGCAGGCTTTTAACTGGAGAATTGGCAAAGCTGGTACCAATCAGTGGGAGACAGAAGGGCCCCTCCCTCCTGGGCCCCACCTCCAGGAGGCAGGGGGTTAGTGATAAATAGGAAAGTGAGAATGATGTGTATGGGATGGAATACCTTGTTGGTCAATCTTGGGTCACCTGCCCTGTCTACTACTCCCTGCAGGTACAACCCCCTTCGGCTCTTTACTCGTAAGCAGTGACCTTGGGTTCTCTAAGACTATTTGGCCTGGTTTGAGCCAAACCAGGACATTCCACCCCTTATTCCATACCATTCATGTCATACTCAGATCACCACTACCTTTTCATTTTCAAATATATATATACATATCACTAGTCTATGATTCATCTTTATGCAAAAAGTCCATCAAGTTCATTTGGTTCAGGATTGTGGGTTTGCATCTGGTTAGCAGTCTCTCAGCAGTCTTTCTGGCTAGCAGTCTCTCTTTTGTCATGGTTCGTGCCCACGGGTTGCAGGTTAAAGATGTCAGACTCGAGGAGGTTACTGGACGCCACTTGATGAAGCTAGCTCCGGTCGCATCACCACTGTCTTAACCTAAAAGACACTTATGCAGCAACAACATACAGTTCAAAATTAAGTAGTCTCACCCAGAATCAGATCACCTTCAGGGACACATCGGACTTCACCATCTTGCAACATCACCCACCAAGTACATCCAGGTCCCTGAGCAAAAGCAATCCCACGAATGGGTTTACCTTTGCCCGTTACAGGAAGAATCCAGACAGTTTTTCCCAATAGATTCCTTTCATGCACCACCGGGACTTTATCTCCTTCTACTGTATGTAGAAGGTCTGACTGAGCAGGGCCAGCTCGATTGATAGATCCCCTGGTGTTAACTAACCAGGTAGCTTGTGCCAGATGTTTATCCCAGTTTTTAAAGGTTCCACCCCCCATTGCTTTCAGGGTAGTTTTTAACAGCCCATTATACCGTTCAATTTTCCCAGAGGCTGGTGCATGATAGGGGATGTGATATACCCATTCAATGCCATGCTCTTTGGCCCAGTTGTCTGTGAGACTGTTTTTGAAATGAGTCCCATTGTCCGACTCAATTCTCTCTGGCGTGCCATGTCGCCACAAGATTTGCTTTTCAAGGCCCAGAATAGTGTTCCGGGCAGTGGCATGGGGCACAGAGTATGTTTCCAACCATCCGGTGGTCGCCTCCACCATGGTAAGCACATAGCGTTTACCCTGGCGGGTTTGAGGGAGTGTGATATAGTCAATTTGCCAGGCCTCCCCATATTTATATTTCAACCACCGTCCCCCATACCACAAAGGTTTTAACCGTTTGGCTTGCTTAATTGCAGCGCATGTTTCACAATCATGGATAACCTGTGCAATAGAGTCCATGGTTAAGTCCACCCCTCGGTCACGAGCCCATCTGTATGTTGCATCTCTCCCTTGATGACCTGAAGTGTCATGAGCCCACCGAGCTAAAAATAGTTCACCTTTGTGTTCCCAGTCCAAATCTATTTGGAACACTTTAGCAGCTTGATCCGCTTGTTGGTTGTTTCGATGTTCCTCAGTTGCCCGACTTTTAGGTACGTGAGCATCTACATGACGTGCCTTCACGACTAGTTTCTCTAGCCGAGCAGCAATATCTTGCCACAATTTAGCAGCCCAAATAGGTTTACCTTTGCGCTGCCAGTTGCTTCGCTTCCACTGCTTTAACCACCCCCACAAGGCATTTGCTACCATCCATGAGTCAGTATAAAGATACAGCCTTGGCCACTTTTCTCGTTCAGCAACGTCTAAAGCCAGCTGGATGGCTTTTACCTCTGCGAATTGACTTGATTCACCTTGTCCTTCTGTGGCTTCTGTGACTCGTCGTATAGGACTCCATACAGCAGCTTTCCACTTCCGATGCTTTCCTACAAGACGGCAGGATCCATCGGTGAACAGGGCATACTGCTTCTCATCCTCTGGTAGTTCATTATATGGTGGGGCTTCTTCAGTACGTGTCACCTCAATTAAGAAATGGATTCGTGCTGCTCACAGGGACTGGACCTTCATTTCTCCTATTCACACTTGGGAAAAAGGAATTTGAGGCCCATCTACCCTGGCTGCGGTCCTGCTCACTGGTAACTGGAGCAGCCATCCTCCTAGAAAAATTCTCTCTGGTATTTCTTTTAGCTTGCAACTCACGTACTCGTGCCTGTAGGGTACTGGTAGGTTGTCCATGCCACCTGTTCATGTCCTCCCCATAACCACGCAGGGCAAACCACAGGATACCTCGTGATGTGTTCCGTTTCCTTTGAGCTGGTCCTGTAGGAGAACGTTTTCTCTTAACAGCTGCAACGTGCGCCTGTGTAGGTAGAGAGTCAAGTTTATTCTCGATCCTGGACAGTTTGTCTGACAGTTGTTTCAATGAGTCCTTGTTCTCCTTAGTCAGTTTTTCCACAGCCGAGATGCGTGCCTGCAGTGGGGAAGAAATACTATCTTCATACTGTCGCATACAGTTAGCCATTTCGCCCACAGTAGATCGTGCCATAGCATCTTCTCCCCATACTAATATTGACAATGTATGGGTATATGTCGGTGGAGCATTCTTCACAACCTTCCGGAACATGGATCGGTTGCATTCCACTTCATCAGGATCTACAGGATCTACAACTTCCCGTGGGTGTCTATAAATGATCTCTCTTGCACAGCCAGTTCTCTAAGGTAGTTAATACCTTTTTCTATAGTGGTCCATTTGCTTAGGTGACTCATAACATCATCTTTATAGGGATACCTGCTCTTTACAGCTGACAAGAGTCGCCTCCAGAGACTGACAGTGTTTGACTTTCTTGCAAGCGCCTTATCAATACCACCATCTCTGGACAGGGATCCCAACTGTCTGGCTTCTCTGCCATCTAATTGCATGCTGTCTACCCCATTATCCCAGCATCGGAGCAGCCAGGTAATAATAGGTTCACCGTCATAACGGCTGAAGTCTTTCCTTATATTTCTCAGGTCCTTCAGGGATAAGGAGTGGTAGGTTATCTCTACGTCCGAGTCCTCTTGTGATAGTTCTGCTTTAGAAGGACCTTTCTTCTGTGATGGGTCTGCTTTAAAAGGACGATCGAGGAAACTCCCATCTGTGTCAGGCCCTAACTCTGCCTGAGAAGGGCCCTCACCTGGGTCATGTGATGGCTCTGCCTTAGAAGGCTCTGAGTCATCATTCTTCACTTCACGAGCTGATTTCTTTTGGTATTTCTTCCTGGTTACAGGAGCAATTGGTACAGATTCGATAGATGCTGGGGTCTGAGTAGATGCAGTGGCTGTCGTGGGAGTGCTGAGAGTCTGAGTAGCTGCAGTGGCCATCTTGGGGGGTGTAGCAGCTGTGGTACAGGCTGCCAAGGTTTCAGTGGGTTTAGTGGCTGTAGCGGCAGTACACACTGTAGGATCTGAGGCTGTAGCGGCAGTACACACTGTAGGATCTGAGGTGGCTGCATAACACCTACAACTGTCCCTGCACCGATATTTAATCTTATCCCACATCAGAAACACATTCAGGACAACCAAAAATAAAAACATACCACCTAGACAGCACCATCCTAATTTCACAAAATCTAGTGGCATCAGCTTGGCAGAAAAGGAAAAGGTACTATTTCCCGAAGTAAAACTGGAAGTGTAATCATTAACAGAATCAGCTAAAGGACGCCTGGAGCGTGCAGATGAAGTCGCCGCTAATGATTCACGATTAAAACTGCCCATCATTGTGTCATAGAGATAAGAGATCGGAATAGGAACTGCCCAGTTTATCACAGCATAAATCAGTAGCAAACCCCATACCAAAACAATACATTTTGACCAGCGCCCACTGCTAAACTGCATGTAAACATTCATAAGAAGCAAGCAATAACACAGTGCCCACGGCAGGTAAGGCATCATTGCAATACTCAACTGTGAAAGAAACTCCATAAAAAGATGAGATAACACAGCATTCAAAAATGACATCACCATTTTCACTATCTGTTTTAACTTTCCAACCCCTCCTAAATCTCAAAGGAAGAAATCTGATACTCTCTCAGCTGAGTTCTCCAGGTCTCCTCCCACCAGAGCCAGGATTCAACTTATCAGAGCAACCTGTTGGAGCTTCTCTCGTGCCCCACGTTAGGCACCAATAAATCTGTCACGGTTTAAAGCTGGGCTAGCTATTAACCAGGTGGCAGATGCTCTCTGTTAACCCTCTCCCCCCCCCCGCCCCCAAGGGAAAGGGAAAGGGAAAAGGGAGAGAGACTTATGGGTTGAAAAGTTAAAACAGTTTTAATAAACTATAATAATGAAAAAGAGTATAATAACAATAATAATAGAAATAATCAAATATATACAAATATATACAAATATATACAAATATATACAAATATATACAAATATATACAAATATATACAAAGCCAAGACTGAGAGCCTGGAAATCCTCCTCAGGCAGAGTTGCTCCCCCCAGCACGGGCAGAGGGGAAAATGCAGTAGCTCCACCCAGCACGGGCAAAGGGCAAAATGCAATAGCTCCCCTGCCATCACACCTGCAGGCTTTTAACTGGAGAATTGGCAAAGCTGGTACCAATCAGTGGGAGACAGAAGGGCCCCTCCCTCCTGGGCCCCACCTCCAGGAGGCAGGGGGTTAGTGATAAATAGGAAAGTGAGAATGATGTGTATGGGATGGAATACCTTGTTGGTCAATCTTGGGTCACCTGCCCTGTCTACTACTCCCTGCAGGTACAACCCCCTTCGGCTCTTTACTCGTAAGCAGTGACCTTGGGTTCTCTAAGACTATTTGGCCTGGTTTGAGCCAAACCAGGACAAGGACAAGCAGAAAAATCTGAA
Organism: Nyctibius grandis; assembly: GCF_013368605.1. Lineage (NCBI taxonomy): Eukaryota > Metazoa > Chordata > Aves > Nyctibiiformes > Nyctibiidae > Nyctibius > Nyctibius grandis. Next base: position 12,563,889 of record NC_090660.1, read on the forward strand.
AAAGGAGATCAGAGAGGAAGGGAAAAAAAGAAAAAAGCCTGCTCTGGCTTTAGATTATCTTGCAGAAAGGAATCAAAGTATTGCTTAAAAGTTTTTGTGCAGGTAGAAGTCTCCAGGGCATTCCCCCGTGCAGTGATTCAAGTCTGCCTTTATTCCCAGTTAAGCTCAAAGAGAAAAAGCTGCGAGGGTAAGTGGCCATGAACATGAAAAACAAAAACCGGACTTTTACTGTTTTTTCACACCATGCTTTGTTTTCATGAAGGATGGTAGGAGCAGCCCACCCAAAAGCCTTTTATCTCAGGAGCTGATTTGAGCTGGAAACAGGTACCTGTAATTAACTTGCATTCCAGAAGGGGAGAAGTTAGCTTACTTGGCTTTTCTTCATGCTGCATTTCAAAGAGAAATTAATTTTTGATAAATGAGAATGAGCATGTGCATTCTGCAGTGCTTGACCTCCAGTTATTTTCAGGCCCCACTGCTCATGACACAGCTTTCGGTTGTCCACTCGGAGATTTACTCAAGGAATGAGCACAGCCCTGCTGGCAACTTACATCACTCCCATAGGAATTGCTCCAAGGCCCAAAAGGACATCCCTAGAGCAGGGCTTCACTGCACAGGACACCTCAATCCCCTGCGTATGTACACAGAAGGAGGTGGATGTGAGATCCCCCATTTCCATCCTGCAGCAGCAGCAGGTGGAGCTGCCTCTGCACACTGGGGAGGTAAGGTGGAAATCCACACGTGCCATGAATGTGGGCAGTACACAGAACCACCAGCTCCATCCAAGGAGTAAAGCTGCTGAAGAGAAAGCCTCTTTCTCGCTCCCTCCTTTCTTCTCCATAGGGATGGTGATGCTCAGAAGTGCCCCAATTTGGCCCATCTCTGCTGCCAGTGTGAGACACCCCATATGCAATTCATCTTGCCTACCTGAAGACATTTGTATGTGAGATAATATCAGGGTCCCCTTTAAACTGGATAGAGGCCAAGCCATATGATTAAATCTACTTTAGGATGAAATAAACCCTCTCCAAGCTCCAATGATTAGATCTCCTTAGGTCTTCAAGGGCAGCTGAGACAAGGAGCTCAGCTGCAAATGACCATATCATAGGCTCCTAAATTTTGCGGATGATGAATCCTAACCCCCAGACCCTACACCTGCCTCCTGAAACTTGGTGTGGCCACATATATCATTCAAGTCACAACCTGAACACTAAAACACCTTAGAAACTCACGGACTCCCACTGGCCCAGCAAGCTTGAAGCTGGTATTGGTACCAAGGTTTCAGCAAGTCAGAGCGGTCCTGGAACCTGAGCCTGCAAGTGTCACAACCCACATCCGAGCTAAATCCTCCCAGTCCTGCCACCTGTGCTCAGGCAGCCTCCAGGCTTTGGGATCAGACCCAATCGACCAAAAAGTGCTCTGTGCCAGATGGGGGAAAAGCTGGACACGCAGGTAGCTCACACCTCTGTGCCTCCAGTCTCCCAGCAGTTTTCTTGCCAGCTCTGGGCTCGTAGCAGCGCAGAGTCCAGGTAGTTACAGAGAGCTTACTTAGGAGCTCACAGCTCCCAGCCTGAAGGCGTTCCTGGGTTGGGTTGCTCTTCCTTGTACCGGGGCGGAGAAACACAGGGGACAGGGCAGGAAAATCAGGCAGATGTTCTCAGGGTCACAGAGATGGTTGTTTAGGTGATGCTTAGCTCCCCTTCAATAAGCAATCCTGCGCACGTCCCGGCCTCGCTGGCAAAGTGTAATACACTAGTTCAGACACTCATTTCCAGGGAGAGCGTGAGCCAGATGCAGAGCTAAGTAGCCGCACATCTGGAGCAGATGTGCTTTGGCATGGGAAGGGCTGAATCACCAAGGAAGGCTAAAGGAGCTTCATGGAATTGAACAGCATTTGATTTTGAAGTGTGGGTTTCAAAATGATGTGCTGACAAAGTGAGTTTGCTTTCTTTTACTAGTTAGAAATGTTTTGTGAAAGTTCATTTCCATTTACTCCACTGCCTCTCCACAACCAGCACACATGGCTCATCCCATTTTTGTCTGTTTTTTTTTTTCCCCTCGTATGGGGACGAGGATGACACAGCTGCAAACAACATGTACCTTACACAGCGAGTACGGACATCCAGCTGAATGAGTTTCCACTTCTACAGCGTTTGCACATTTTTGTTTTTCTCTTCACAATATTTAGGAACAAATTCTCAAAGAGCTTGTTCTCAACGCTTTATCTAATGACACAAGCAAAGCCTCATATCAGCAAGGAACTGCCTGTGCAATGAACTGCAGGAGCAGCTGGCAGCGCAGGAATAAACAGCCAGGTATTTGGGCACTGTTCTCATTAGCAGTTAACCAGACAGGGAAGCGTCGAGACACTCACAAGCTGCTACTATACCACAAACCAACAATGCTGCTGTTGGAGGAAACAAAAGCAGCCCCTGAGAGGCCAGCACAAGATACCAGACCATTACCATGCAGTCCAGACTCCTGCCATTGCCTAGTTTTCCAGCAGATGAATCTGCCTCAGGCTGTGCTAGCGCAGGGGGAAATCGCACAATTCATGTATTTCATATGGAGCCTTTACATCTTATCAGCTACTTATCAGATGGGCTCTGCTACACGTAACTTTTTCTGCTCAGAGTTCTATAATAGGGCAGTAGCACAGCAGCCTGGGGCATCTCTTCCAAACCAAACCAAAATCTTTGGAGCAACCCGTCCAACCCACTTCACAAGGAACAACTTCAGCAGAAAATACCAACCTCCACTTCCAGGCAAGGCAACAGAGAATAAAATCTCCATACCCTGTGAACATCACTCAGTTTCCTATCCTTTAAAAAAAAAATCAAGTAGAAAAGTGAAATACAGTGTTTTCTACCTGAATGCATCCATGGCTTCCCAGGAGGAAAGTGTATGACAAGCAGCCAGAACACCTCAGCAGGCTCCTCTTCCTCAGCAAAGTTTCTTTTCTGCAGACACAAAGATGAAGGCACAAGCCTTATGCACAGAAAAGCCACTACTGTGGCCCCATCACCAGCTGAGATGCATCTATTTTTAAAGCTCATTCCAAGCACACAGCAGCGAGTCCTCCAGGCCTGATTTGTCTCTAGCCCTTGCACTTTAGGTAAAGAACACAATTTTTTTTTAAAAAAAAAAGAAGATAAAAAAGAGGCTTTCTAAACCCTATCTTTTGCACAAGTAGAAACTAATTAGCTTGTCACAGCTTCCTTATACAGGTGAAATAAACTACAAGGAGGGTGGGACAGTCTCACACCTGCTGACTGCAGCACAAAGCCCAAAGGCAGAGCTGAGCTCTGATCTCTGCTGACCCTGCTCGGTGTGCAGAGCGTCCCAGGCCATGGGCACGGGTGGGCAGGAAAGGCTGTGGTCTCCTCCCGTGTGCTGCACTGAATGCTGGTTTCTTGCTGGTTGTTCATGGCAATAAACACAGCAGCTATTTGTAGAACAAAGGATTTTTTTTTTCCTTCTGGACTTTGGAGATGTTTTTAGCTGAGGGGATGTGTGTGTGCCATGTTCCATGGGTTTTGTTCTCTGAGCATCTCTAGCTATCAGCCTGGCAGCATTTAAGAAGGTAAAGAACTGCCCTGTTGGATCAGGCCATGGTGCACATAGCCCCATATTCTAACAGGGGCAGATGGGTATGTTCAGGGAAAACTCACAAACCGGACTCTCCTTAGTGCTCACAATCATTGGACCAGGGATGTTAGGAAGTACAGCCCTGCTTATACCTCTCATTCTCTTATGAACTTGGGATTTGCCCATGGAAGTGTCCATTAGCCTGTATTTGCAGGTTCACAAACATATCTTCATGACCTCCTGTGGCAGCAGGTTGCAGCCTTTCATTACCTACTGTATGAAGTGCTTTTGTTTATCTATGTGGGACATCTCAAGAAACCTGTTGCTGCAGCCACCACTGAAGTACTTGGTGTTCCTACAAAAAACACCGCTCCTGTCATGTACCTGCATCTTGAAACAGTGTCCCCAGTCTGTTGTGTCCTCTTCCCAGAGCAGGAAGGTGCCCACACACCTTTTCCTTTGCCCACACACTGAACTGCACCAGCCCGACACTCTCTTCCCCTCAGAACACTTTCTTCCTTCCCCTAGGACAGGCTCACCCCGCTGTCCCTCACAATTACTTTTGAAGCATTCTCCAGTCCTGGTTGAAGTGTGGTTGACGAGCATGTCTCACCTAATGTGAACTGAGAGGAAGGGTCTTGGAGATGGGAGAAAATCCAGCATGATTGTTGTATTCCCTGATGTGGTGGATGAATCTGGGCTAGTCAGCCTCAGGGTGGAGTCCGGACAAGAGAAAAATAGAAGCCCTGTCTGTTTTAGGACTTTAACAACACATGCAAGAGGCCGGCTTCAGCTGTTCCTCCTGCTGGCCATAGGGCAGAGGCTTCTTCCTCCTGCCCAAGCCCCTGCAGGGCTTGCAGGCGGCCACAGCTGCAGTGGTCCAGCGCATGGGCAAGCAAGTCCTTTCCAGCGGTGGTCCCATGCCCCCAGCAGCACTCCTGCTCCCCTTGGAGCTGCCTGCTGCCAGATGTAAAAGCCAGTGTCACCCTCAGCCCTGCTAGGTGATTACAGACAGCTCAATTTTTAATCCCAACACATTTATTCTCAGTTTTGAGTTAGATGGTCTTGCCAAGCGCTAGGGATGGTTAACACAAGAGCAGCAGCCCTCCAGACCCAAACAGCAGACGAAGGACTCCTCAAGCACACACCCACACAGCTGGAATAACCCTTGTTTCCTTGGCAAGCCACACAGACTGAAAAAAATAATTTTTTTTTTATTTTTGAATGCCAGCAGCTCTCTAAGGGTAAATCAGCAGGATAACTCAACACGGCTCCCACTGTATCTCTATCTCATTTCTCTCCTCAAGGATTTTGGTCTTTACTGCAAAGAAAACGTGACGTGGGATCTCTGTCCCCAAGTCTAATATTAATAATGGGGGGAACATTTTAGAGCGAGCTGATCATGAGCCTTTGTTCTACCTGCTTGGTAACCAGGAGGATTTAGAACAGCTCTGGTGGGGTGGCATTTCACCCCACATCTCTGCAGTGAAACCCTGAGAAGCACGAGGACACGCAGTTGTGAACTGGTTTCGAAGAGATCTGGATGGCAGGCAGCTTGCCCTTGTGATTAGTCTGGGGGAAAAACCCACAAACCAAACCATTTCTTCAAGCTGCCGTTGACAACATTACAGTATGTTTGAAACCCTGAGATGTGAAGAAATGCTGCTGTGATGTTTTTTGGGTTTTTTTCTTAAATACGGTGAGAGGTAAGAAAAGCAGATCCCTCTTGGAACTTTTGAGACCTCCCTTCTCAGGGCAGATAATTTTTGAGGTCACTCGCCTTTACAAAGCAAAATCCAGTGTTCCTCCTGTGTCGCAGAGCAACGCGCGAGCCCCCCTAGACACAGGACTCCACATGTCCCACAGCTTTTTGGCATGAAGCATACAGCCAAACAAGAACCAGGCTCAGCCCCTGCAAGGAGCCCTTGTACTTCCCAACCCCGCTAAACACCAGCAGAATTACTAAAAACAGCAACAGCAAACGCAAAGGAGCTCAGCGGCGTTGGCCCTGATGGACACACATCGTTCCTCCTGCGAGGTGGCCCTCTACCCGCAAAGCTTGAAGACCCGTGCCATCTAGTGGTGAAAAGCCAGCCCCAAAGCTCCCTTTCTGCCCAACTCCGATACAAAAAGCCTCTGGGGTTTCAGACTGGATCTGCGCTGTGAGCAATTCACCTGTTTAAGCAGCCAGTCCAGGGATAAGCACTTTCCCCTGCCCACGCCGTCAACTCCAGGATTCAGGAGAAACGTGAGGACACCTTGGACAAGGAAAAGCAAAATCAAGTCTGCCCTCAGTATCTGAATCCTTTGGAAAGTGTGAAAACTAAGGCTGCAATAAGCATCATTGCTCGTACTTAAATGTCGCAGTTGTTGGATATACCTTGTGATTTTGGAAAATAGAGACGCTAATGCAGAAAGTCAGTAGCAGACCTGCAACTCAGAGCCACAACGTGAAACTCCCAGCTCCCTGCCTTCTGCCTTGGCACGCTCTCTCCGCTGGTCTGGAGGAAGGGTGAGCATTTTCCCACGTGGCAGTAGTACCTGTGGCCAGTTGTTTGCAAACGTGCCCCCGGCCCCACCAGCACCAGAGGTCGACCAGACCTGTTCTGTTCCTGGAAAGACAAAGGTCAAGTTGTGCCAGGATCAGAAGTCACAGCAGATGCGGTGTCGTCCAGCCACAAAACCAAGAGGGCTTTAGGGGGTTATCAGCGTTGGAGGACGCTATTGATGCTGCAGACCCAGCATGCCTGAGCTAACCGTGCCGTCCCTCAGAGCCGCCTGTTCATGCCTGGCAGACACCAGCACCCTATGCCAAGCTCAGTCCTCTCACAACCGCTCAGGTCCCCAGGCGGTGTCTCCTGTTTCTTCCAGGATGTTCTCAAAGCGGAGTCTTACAGAACTTGAGGGCAGCAACTCTTTACATTCTTAAAAGCCAAAACCACTCATGTTGGAAACAACTGGTGTGCAAGAGACTTATTTTGACACATTCTACCGTGGCAAGGATGTTGCCTGACATTTTTAAACACAGAAAAGGCTAACAGCTGATCAGCTGGCATTGAAGGGCTGATTTTGAGATACAGGAACTGCAATTAACTCAAAATAAGCAGTTCTCAGAAAGACAGAAGGCTCCTGATTACATCCTGAAATAAGAAGGAGCAGGGCACTGTGCTAGGAAGTTCAAGACTGACTGTAATAAAATAGCGTTAACGTAGCCCCAGTGGTTCAACCTAGCAGAGAGTAGTAGCAAAACTTGCTTCAAGCCAGAGCTAGCGTTATTTGTGAGCAAACACGTTGCTGACAGGAGGCTTTCAACTCCCCATACAAGAAGTTAAAATACTCTGGCACAGAGGAGAGGAAATTGATACAGCACACAGCAAGCTATCCTCCTCTGCAGCGGGTCTGAGGACCCAGGTTACACGTACCTTCTCCTCTTGAAGCTCTGCAGTCATCATCTGCACGGAAGGCTGGAAGTTTTAATGTGGTGGGGGTGGAAGTCGGCTGCATGACTTGTACAGACCCAGGCGTGAGGGGTTCACAGGTAAGTACCTCTCAGCCCACAGCTCCCTGACACAGGGTACTACCTTCTCACCCCTCCAAGTTCAAGTACACTGCCAGCGTTCAGGATGAGGCCCTGTGGCAGCACACCCAAAGCATGCTAGCAGAGGGGGGCACACCACAAATGGTACGTGCGCAATACTTTGACAACAACCTCGAAGTGAGAACATTTTGGCCCCATCCCATCCTCGCCTAGCTACTAGGGTCTCTTTGCTACCAAAGTTAAAGGAACATTTGTATTATCCATTTCCCATTGCGGAAGCTGAAAAGCCCTGGGAATAGAAATGCAGGAAATAAAGCCCAAGATGTATTTCATCGCAGTGTCCTCATTTGTAAAAACCAGGACATTAATCTTGGTTTGAGTTCTACTGATGAGAGCTCTCCTGCCTTTCAGAGGCTTCTCCCCCAGATTTTCATAGCTGTACATCCTCCAAAGGTGACCGCACCCCAACAGCACTGGTTAGTTCTTCTGTTCGCTCCGTGATGCTGCTCTGCCCACCCACAGGTCCATCTTGCCCTTCCTTTTGCTGGAAACCAAGTCCAACATCACTACATGTCAAAGTAAGTCCAAGACCAGATGCAAACCGTTCTCACAGGCAGTCTACGAAGCACTGTGAAAGAGCCTCCATTCTATCCAGCTTTCAGAGAGAATGCTCTATTAATTACAAACATGCATAGAGATAACAGAGATGCTCAAAACATAAGAGCTTCTGATCGACATGAAGAATACAGCTAACATACATCTTAAAGGTTTAATATAAACCCCAGCATATTTACACTGCCAACTTCCAGCCTAATCCTGCGTAAAAACCTCCATATAAGTATTACCCAAGCAAGATGAAACACTGCTTGTGTTTTACAAAGATTGTGTATTTTAATTGTGTAGGATCAATGCCACAGGAGAGCCCTGACAGCACACAAGTGCCTGTGGGGAAGGGGCAGTATCAGTTAAAACAGCCTTTGGCAGAACTTTTGGCAGAGTTGTACAATGGCACCTTTATTCATTCCAGGGGAACAGACCACAAAGCGTTTCCTTGGGATCGGTACCCAGGTAGACAAGCAAGCATGTCTTACAAGCACCTGACACCAGTAGCCCACCACTGATCATTCCCACTTACATTAACCCCCCAAACACACACCCCCACATACAACTCGAACTTTTTGAGGTCAAAAGACCCAAGTGCTCAAGTTACACAATGCCATGGCATTTTACTGTACTCTGTTAGAAGCCCGTTTTTACAAGTGAGAAGAGTAGGACAACAGCAAAACAGCTCACTCCCTCTAGATGGAAGATGTTGGTTTTTTTCAAACTCTTCTTTTAGTCTCTTATTATTCAGTAAAAGAACCCAGGATTCAATTTATGTATTTTAGTTAACAGAAGCAAACAGGGATGAAGCATGTTGTCATTTCCTTCTCCTGTACATCTTCAATTCCAAAAGAACTTCCTACTTTACCGACACACTTACTTATGTCAACTTTCAAGGATAAGGCAGAAAAACCACCTTTAATGGTCACTCTACAAGACATACACTAACTTGCCCTTTAAAATGAAGTCATTTGTAGGTATTAAACCAGCTAGAACACGACTTTTGACAAGTTGTTTTTTGTAGTATTGCACACTCAAGCAAGAAGTCTTATTCTACAGGCAAAATCCCGTTCAAAAAAAAGTCAGAAAACCACTCAGGTCAAATATTCATATCAAGTCTGGTTACTTTATTTTTCATCTGTGCAGTCAGTTAAAAGAACAGTTAATGACGAAAACAGACAACCACAGATGCTTTTGGTACAGTATCATTACACTGAAGCACAAATGACCACACTGAACACATTCTTTATGGTGGTCATTTCCAAACAAAACAGAAGTACGTACACAGGTCTAGTTCAGTGTAAAACCTGGTAGTAAGCAGCGAGTTACTCACAAATGGCAGCACAGTACACGGCATTTACTGCAAATAGCCACAGCAGCAGCGCTTAGTGGATGAACTGCATAGAATTAGCCTCATGGGCAAATGTTAAATCACCATGATAATAAACTTAGTGGCTACCTAACAGGTCTGAATTATGCAATTCAGCATGAACAAAATGGTTTACACCACTCAAATTTTAGCAACAGCTTTTGTATTTTTTCCACCAGTCCACTGTGTTTGTTCCGGCCTTCATTGCAGTAACTGTTTTCAATTAACTGTCACATATAATATCGGTAATTACTGCTTATTCAAAGTTACACAGCCCCTGCAACAAAAGTGATATGACTACATTTAAAATAAAAGCCCAAAATACATTCAAGAGAATGGCTGCAACAATAAGGCAATAAAGTTTTAAAAATAGATCCTACTAAACAAAACAAGACCAACCGTGTAACCTGTTGCCTTCATAAGGTTTCAGACTTGAATGGGTCAGTTCAAAGTTAAGTGCTCACCCACCAGTAACGTTTCAGAAGTACATTGGTAAAAATATTCAAAGACATGAGTATGTTGGACTGCCAGCAATCACAACCCAGGTCTTATCACAAGTACGCTTTCACACATACACCTTTGCTTTTACAGGTTTGCATGAAGTGCCCTGTACAAAGATTCTACTACATACTCCTTCAGGAAAAAATTATGCATTGACAAAAACATCAGCATTCCAAAATTCTTTCAAACCACATAATATAAACCTTTGGCCTGCTACTAATAAGATCATTAAAGTTATACACTAGGCAGACAGCGTTATTGGCAGTTATGTCACAGCAACATTAAAAAAATAGCATCAGCTGTGTAAAAAAAAAAGCATCAGCTGTGTAAAAAAAAAAAGACTGAAATTTAACTTTGGGGAGTGAAATGTACACCTACATACAGCAAGGAAGGGAGAAGGGGAAGTTTGGCTAGAGCAGATGAGCTACCCAGAGGTTCCACGTCCATCTTATTGCATATTTGATCAGTGTCAGTATTCAAACCCGCATGGATTTTTCCTTCATTATCTTGCTCCAGAGTCTTGATTCTTGCACCTTTAGAGCTACCCTGACTAGCTATGTATATTGCTGTAACGTCACATTTCTTCACAGCTACCAGACTGAGCTAACTTATCTCCGCCAGGGATACTACAAGCATCAGCCTTTTGCCATCTGTGCACTGATGTCTAGGTAAAAGCATAGTGGAGTGTCAATATCCTACGTCAGTATAAGAAAAGAAAATCTTTATTTGTACGTCTATATTAGCAAAGCTCAAGACAAAGATGCTAAAGATGTTTCTTAAGAAAAATGTACCAGTACTTGGTTAGCACTGCTAAACAAAGTCTTGTCATGTGAAAAGACATACAGACACAAGAATATCGTGACATTAAGTTGGGCAAGGCAAACAACTGAAAGCAGCAGGGAATAGAATCCAATTGCTTTTGCTCAGTTGGAATAAACGGAAATTTTACTAATTAAAAAAAAACAACATCATTAGGCATTCACTTGCCAGCAGACATGATAGAGGAAGGAGACTATCAATATTTCTACATGTGTTCAAAGGGTATGTGCAGAGCACTGCCTAATCATGCTTGAAAATGTAACTCTGTAATGCAGAGCATGCTGATACATACATGCTAGTAAACAAAATAGACCTTTAGACTCCAAAGGAAGGTCAGGGCTGATCTTATATATTTTAATACCGAAACATCCAAATCATTTGATGAAGTGAATGCTCTCATTAGCTTTTGAACAGTATTCACAGAGGACAAATTAAAACATGAAGGCACTAAAAGAGTGCTCTTTTCCCAGATGTAGGCCTACTTGACAAAAAAGCTAAATGTTGCTCCTTTTTAGCCATATAACTGAACCAAACCACAAGTTTAGAAGTCATAGGTTTAAACTTCTTAGCAGCTGGAAGTACAAGACCAATTTCGTAGTCCTGTTTAAGTTTTCATACAGGGAACAATGATCCAAACACCACCACATATCCAACCTTTGAGAGAAAACTGAGGCTGTTCATGACAAGACCTGTTAGTAGCGCTCTCTCATACACACATCAGAGGTGGTACATCCATGTACCTCCTCTTTCCAAAGATCTCATGCATCAATCTTCAGAGTTGCTAGCTAAACAGAAGTGGAGCTCTTCATTCTGAAGTGCAATGTCAAAATAGCTGTATAACTCATTCTCAAAGAAAACAGGAGCAACTGCTTATTACCAGTAAAAATTAAGTCCTCCAGCAAACATGAGGTACCAAATTCATTGCTATAACACTATCAAAGTGTTACAGTGACATCTACTAAATTGGTCAGAATGCCTTAACCGGTTCCAGGAAATGTTATGTCAGGTACCATATACCTGATGTAAAGGTGTACGAAGTGAACTAGAGAAGTGCTTAGTATCCAACAACCAAAGATGACACTTCAGAATACTAATCAGTGAGTACATAACCTAAGCACCTTCCTCTCTCCAACACAAGTTGGACTTAGAGTAAAAGGTTCAGGAAAAACAGACAGAAACCTAGCAGGACTGTTTAACCGGTAACCCTTCTTATGCCAAAACCAAGAAAAATGGTCATACCACCAAATTCCTTTTTTTGCCTTTTTTTTTTTTTTTAAGGATAAAAACCTCCAAATCATGTGCATCTAATATTGATTTTTCATATTTCATTTATACTTTTATATATATAAGAATGTAACTAAAATCTCACTTTAGAATACTTTCTAAAGCAAGATATTCTTTCAACCGTTTTTCATGTTCACATGCATTCTCAAGGTGGAAAATATATATTCATATATAGCTAAGGAAATAAAACTCAATTTCACTACATGTAGTTACAGTGATGTGAAGAAAAATAATTTAGAAGCCATTTCAAATCTGAAATGTTTACTATGTTTAGACTAATGCAAAGGCTAAGCCTATGGTCCAGGACCTGTTTTTAATCTGTGTGCAGAGATAGGAGATACAGCAGCTCAGCATTTTTCTGATGGAGATTTCTCTCCACCCCTCCTTTCTTCCAGTATTCTATGACTTGCTGCTGAAGCCCTCCCTGAACCTCTACTGAAGTAGCATACATCGGTAGTTCAGAAGTAAAGGTCCACAGGTATTAATATTACCTCTTAAGTCAGTTTTTCAGTAAGATCAAACCACTGAATGACACAGTGTAGAGGTGCTTAACCATTCATAGGTAGTCAGAAGTTCAACAGAGTACTTTAAGTTGTGTCTTCTGTAGGTGCCCTTCGCTGTCGAGCAGATTTCTGTCTACCTCTCTGAGGCGAGGGTGGAGTCTCCTGTTCAGCTTCAGTTTCTGAAGGCTCGTTGTCTCCCTGCTGGGACCCTGTATCACCTATCAATTCTCTCAGGAATTTGAATTTAGACAAAAACAATTGCCAGACCACATACCAGCCTGCAAGAGAAGAAAAAACATACTGCTTAGTTACTTCATACAAATTAATAGTCAGCTCTCACGCAAAGTATACCAGAAAAGTGAGAAAAAAATTTATCAGCTCCCATCCTCTAATTGCCAACTCGCAACCCCAACACCCCTCCACAACACACCCACTCCTTTCTAGTCCTACAAATACCAATTCAACCTGTTAGAGTTTGTCCTCAACCAGAAGCAGAGCATTTAAGCTCAAGGCAAGGACCTACCCATTCTGAATTGTACTGCCACAGCAAGCAGTAGGTGACTAATCACCATTGCACAGATAAAGGTCTTAACTGTGAGGAGAAAAGGAATTTCTGTGGTTATACCTAAAACAAGGACTCAGGATTCATTACACAGGCACTGTAAAAAGGTAGCACTAGAGTTTTTACCCTCGCTTAACAAACACATCATTCTGAAAATCACATTTTAAAAGCTGCATTACATAACCACTATTAAGCACACTTGTGGAGATGTTGAAATCAGTACAATGTTTTATAATAAAACGTATTTTGAAACGCACAAGGTCTTCCTTATGTTCACTAAAAGACCACATTTACCCAATATAAGGTGTTCCCTCACCATGCCCAAATCCTATTAAAGTAAAAGTAACAGTCTCTGATAAATTTATGTTCTGCTCCACTGCTAAAATGCTCTGGGTTCCCAAACTATGCAAGTAAAGAGTTGAGATGGTCACATTTCTAGAATCTCTCTTGAAAAATATTTAAGATCCAGCTCCTCATCTCTCTTGTATAAGTGTTTCTATAACAGGTAGCCAAGGAACTTAAAGCAGATACAAATATATCTAAACCTGAACCAAAATCTTCCTTTTAAAAGGTTTCCCTTATCTAAGCATTTAGGTCAACAGAGATTGGAGTTTTAACCAGCTGAGAAGTAGGGATATCCCTTTCTCTCTAGCTAACCAGTCAAGTTTCATCGTCCATAGAACAGGAATGTAACTTCTCTGTGAAATACACAGATAAATAGCATAAAATTTAAGCAGCTATTTGAAAACGTATGCTATACAAGCATCATTTGCAACACCAAAAACCATCTGTCTTGCACAGAGCTATAAATTAATACTCCCATTCTCTGTTCAGAAGATCTTGCTAGCTATTCAGGCCTATACTGCTGACATATGCAAATATTAAGAGCCCTGTTTTACAGAGCTAGGGAAACCCATCTTCCCAATTACACAGCTGTCGGCAGAAACAGACTTCTGAGTGTGGACAACGGGGGCGTATTAGGGGAGGGGAAGAAAGACTAATAAGTGGCATTTGTGTAACCACAGCACCACTCTTTCTCTTCCTCTTCTGTAACTGGAGTCATGCCAATACTAGCAGGTCATTGCTTAGGATGAAACAAGATCCCACCCTTTCCCTCCCTCCTGGAATACTTTTCACATCCTGCAGACTTTTAATTTCTATAACTTCTCTGCTGCTGAGAAGAGCTGGAGGAAAGCTTTTATATGACAACCTTTTATGATCTAAATTAATTCCTAAAGCCTACACCAAGTATTTCCTTTTCCATTAATACCTAAACCTTTAAATAACTTGTGGTTAAATTGAATCTGATGTCCCACAAATACATTAAATCCCCCTGCACCTAGAAAAAACCTCAATGGCAGATGTCTGGGTTTGGCTTCTTTTTACTTTCAGTTCTAGAAGTAAAAATTGAACTAGCAACTTCCTGAAAGTTGTTTCCATTGCGGGGTATTTCAGGTCTCTGGGACCTTCCATGCTTTGTATGTTCTGAAGACCATAAATCAATCCATTCTTCTCATGGGTCTAAACATCATTAGAAGCAATCGAATGTCAAAAAGCCATGCTCATTTCTAGTCCACATGGGAAAGAAAATGCATAAAATATTCCAGGTGAATACAGGACACTTGCAAGAAAGTGAGACCTAAGCAGAATATTACAAGCCATTTAAAAAATGTCTTCAACTCCCCTATTTGTTGACAAAGTTTGAAACACTAGACTTAGAAGTACACAAAAAGCATGCAGTACATTCTACTAAATCCACTTAAGCATATGGGGGCAGGGGAGAAGTCTCAGCCACAAACTGTTTGTTTTGGTTTTTTTTTTATTTGTTTGGGCTTGGGTTTTTGTTGGGTTGTTTTTTTGTTTGGTTGTTTAAAATCCTACTTAAAACACCTGTAAAGTGAATTACTGTGAAACAGATACATTACTTTCAGAGAACCACCAGGCAGGGAGGCAGAAGGAAGAGCCAAAAATTCAGGGCCTTCCCAAAAGAGTTACAGGGCACTTTACAGAAGCATGACTTGAATATATTTGGTATAAATAAATATCCCATTAAGGGAGGTATTTCAACTTAGGCTAGATAAAGCAGACCACATGCTTCCTCTATCACTGCAAACAGGCCACTTAACACACAGAATTACTATTGGAGGCGGGGGGCAGAAATACTAAAGAATATTCACAGTTCATTCTCAGACACTCTCAAGAAAAGCAGCATTAATTTTTTTAAAGCTTTGAGTTAGAGCACAATGGTCTGAGAATCTGAAATACCCAGTACCATCGACAGACTTTAGAGTGCTCTACCTCAAGACTACAAACAGGACAGTGTAAATAATCAGCCAACAAGACTGGTCACAGCCGACAACCAACCAGACCAATGATAATAGCCAGGTGAAACAAACCACAGTGCAGCACATTGAAAATTACAACAGGCTTAGCCAATGGTAATAGTGGGTGGGCAACCAGACCTGAAAACTAGGGTTTCAAAACCTCACAAGATCTCACAGACTGTACCAGAGACATTTAGGTACAAGGCAATCAAAGTAGAAAGATTTCTTTCATTTGCTCTAGTTACAGTGCCAGCTTGGATGGAAAGTTAAAAAAAAAAAAGTCCCCAAAACACACACACTTGTCTGAATCAAGACTGCCTCTTCAGCTGAGGCTCCCTGTTGCCTCACTCTTACTAAACACTTCAACAAGAATTTCCTTGGAAATAACAAGACTACTAAAGAACAAGTTATTCTGGGCAAGAGAAACTCTCTCCAGCAACAATATCAACTAAATACACCATTAAACCAAACCACACAGACAAAGCCTGGAGGCAGATTCACAGTACTGAGTTACTTCTCAATAACAAGACAATGCATTTTCTATTAATTTCGCAGCCTCTTAAGAACATTGCAAAATGGTAACACCCAGCATCATGCCATACTGAAGAACTGCAAGTTACATAATAGCGTATTTTTAAAAAGAAAATAATTGTAAAGTAATTTAAAGTACACAAAAGAGGAAAAGTGGTCATTTCCGTGCATTCTTATCTTTATGCAGCTCAGTTTAGCTTTGCAGCTTTTTCCTGTAGAGCTCTTCCTGGGCCGGTAACTGACACCACCAGTTTGCATCTCAAATGCTTTCACTTCGTTCAGCGAAGCCGCTCTCAAAGAAGTCCTACTGGTTTAACTTCACCACACACAAAATGTTTGTTTTGAATCAGTCTTCCAGTGCTTGCTTTATTTTCCTTAGACATTTGATTCACCTTTTCAAATCACCCTTAGCTTGACTGAATCTGTGGAAGTCAAACAGCATCCCCACAAGACATCCTCAGCAAACAAGCAGTGATGACATGCATACAATATTTCTACATTCATTGGTGAAAGAAGTTGCCTCTCAAAGAAATAAGCCAGATCCAACATTACCTCATTGCAATGCAAAGCAGGGGCTTCAGCTCTGAGTGTAGCAAATACCTGAATCCAGAGAGTCAGGAAATCCTGTCTACCACAGACAGGCAGTATTTTGCATTTAGGCAAAATAGCAGCTCCCAGCCTTGCAGAGTTTAGTACTTACTAAAAGCTGGGAGCCACTGTCTCACTTAAAATGCCACAGCCAGGTGCCATCCAAAGACATTTAAGCCACATTTGGCACCGTGCCATCGGTATGTCATCCCCTCTTATAAATCATGATGCAATGTGTTTGTGAAGATGGGACCATGAGTCAAAGCCTGTTTTACTGACTCATACATAGATGTATGTAACATCTATGCAATATCAGGATGTTAAACAGATTTTATGATTTGACTATGCTTCATTAAAGCTACCTTTTCTGTTACTTCCCACACAAGCTCTTAGTTCTCTATAAAGGGGAAAGAAACAAAGTCATCTGACTACAGTGTTACTCCCCCTCAAAAGGTGACGGGTACAAGTCTCAGGTCCATGTATTTCATTCACCTTGTACTGGCTTGTACACAAAAGCTAATGGAGGGTTTTCTTTACTGGACAACACTTTCCTCTTCCATTTGAATCAGGAAACAAAACAAACAACCCGGGCTAATATGGAGTGCTGAGGTAAAGCAACCTGATTCTTCTTGTGCGAAATACAAATGAAACCAAGAAAGGAAAGAAGGTGCTGCGGTAACGGCACAAGACAGAGTCTGAAGATCTGGCTTCTATCTCTGACCCTACTATGGACTTCCTGTGCAGTCTTGCAAGATCATTTTGCCTCTGTGTCCCTACTGATTTGAAAATAGGATTCTATTACTCCAGCACATGAAGACTAATTTAGAACTGGGGTATCACCAAGGGGAATGTTGCCTGTATTCAAACAGGCTGAAATGTCTATTACAGAAAATGTTAAGCAGCTATAGCTGAAAAAAAGGAGCACGGAGCTCTAGATGCTAACCTGAGATTTGGAAGAACAGGCTTTTACTCTGAGCTCTGTGTCAGATGTCTTCTGTGACCACAGACAAGTCACTTTAATGCTACGCCATTTTTAAGATGTAGATAATATACTGCCCTAGTTGATAGTTTTGCTATGGAGAAGATCAGACTGAAAGAGGCATACACTACTCTGATGGAGTCTATCTAAACTTCAGTAAGGCATTTGACACTGTCTCCCACAGCATCCTCCTAGACAAACTGGCTGCCCGGGGCTTGCATGGGCGGACTCTTCGATGGGTTAAAAACTGGCTGGATGGCCGAGCCCAGAGAGTGGTGGTGAATGGGGCAAAGTCCAGATGGAGGCCAATCACTAGCGGTGTTCCCCAGGGCTCAGTTCTGGGGCCGGTGCTGTTCAATATCTTTATAGATGACCTAGACGTAGGGATTGAGTGCACCCTCAGCAAATTTGCAGATGACACCAAGCTGGGTGGGAGTGTCGATCTGCTGGAGGGTAGGAAGGCCCTTCAGAGGGATCTGGACAGGTTAGACAGATGGGCTGAGACCAACGGCATGAGGTTCAACAAGAACAAGTGCCGGGTCTTACACTTCAGCCACAACAACCCCATGCAGCTCTACAGGCTGGGGGAAGAGTGGTTAGAAAGCGGCCCGACGGAAAGAGACCTGGGGGTGCTGATCGACAGCCGGCTAAACATGAGCCAGCAGTGTGCCCAGGTGGCCAAGAAGGCCAATGGCATCCTGGCCTCTATTAGGAATAGTGTAGCCAGCCGGTCTAGGGAAGTGATCGTCCCTCTGTACTCGGCACTGGTGAGGCCGCACCTTGAGTACTGTGTCCAGTTCTGGGCCCCGCACTTCAAGAAAGATGTTGAGGTGTTGGAGCGAGTCCAGAGGAGGGCGACCAAGCTGGTGAAGGGTCTGGAGGGTCTGACCTACGAGGAACAGCTGAGGGAGCTGGGGTTGTTTAGCCTGGAGAAGAGGAGGCTCAGGGGTGACCTTATTGCAGTCTACAACTACCTGAAGGGAGGTTGTAGTGAAGTGGGAGTCGGCCTCTTCTCCCGGGCAACTAGCAATAGGACAAGAGGACACAGCCTCAAGCTTCGCCAGGGGAGGTTCAGGTTGGACATTAGAAAGAATTTCTTTTCAGAAAGGGTTATTAGACACTGGAATGGGCTGCCCAGGGAGGTGGTGGAGTCACCATCTCTGGATGTGTTTAAGAAAAGACTGGACATGGCACTTAGTGCCATGGTCTAGTTGACAGGATGTGTCAGGGCAACGGTTAGACTCGATGATCCCTGAGGTCTCTTCCTACCTGGTTGATTCTGTGATTCTGTGATATTGGAACAACAGAAGACATCAGGTCACACAGTGCTTAGTTCAGCACGACTCCTTAAACCTGGTCCTGTTTAATGCAACATTCTACCACATACTGCTTGCTGACTGGTCACAACGAAACTGCTCTCTTCCCATCTCCCACTTGTAACAGTTTCAAAACTCAACTTCATGTTAAAGGGTATTTTTCTCTTTATTGCTGGTCTAATCAAGCATGACTTTCCTCATCTTTTGAGCTGTTTTACAAGATTCACTCATTTAAGATAATTGCAAAACTGTTTAAACAAAGCATTAAATAAAAGTTATTCAGGTAGAATTCAGGGCTCAAATGTTTTCCCATCTGCAACTGAATTCAGACTTGTGAAGCAAACCACACATTTGTTTCAGTACTTCGAGTTACATGATTTTTGCTTAAGGTCATGTCTCAAATGACATCTCATCAGCCGTTCTTGCCAAATGAGATGAACACTTCCATCTGTTCCACTGAAGGCACTTCTGCAATTTCACATGCCTCCATGCATTACTACATTGGGAAAATAAAACAAATACAGAGGTCAGCAGTACTAGAGTTCACCTTGGCTGATACTTTATCTTATCCTATATCCTTGACTACGCATGAGTTCCTCCTGCCTGCAGATGAACATGGAATACAGAAAACCAGCAATGAGACCACCAGAAAGAAACCAGAGAAAGGAAATCAGAAAAGGTGGGAATAAAAAAAAAGTGCAAGTAAGTTACCTTAGTCCCAGTTTTAAAAGAGCAAATGAAAAATTGCTATGTTTACAGTCCCTCAATGGTTTCTATGTCATATGTGATCAGTTTATAAATAGAGATGTTGCTAACTGCAAGCCTTCTGTGCTTCCTAACAAATTCAGATTAACACTGAAAGTAGCAGTTGCAAGCATCCAGAAGTGTTTAAAAGAAAAAGAAATTGGGTCATTTATTCAAAGTACTTTTATAGAAATAAATGCCTAATTCAGGCATAAACATTTGCTTTTCACATGGCTGAAGAACTGGTCCAAATAAATTCTGATAGTTTATGCTTTGAATTTTGTCTTTCCACTTTAGAAAAAATGATAAAATGAATTTTTCCCCATTATTTAAGTTTTGATAGCACTTATCACATCATATTTGTGATAAGCAGCAGAAATCCACATGATCCTAGATGTCTCCTGGATATTTAAGTCTATTGTTCTCTGCAAGCATTCACACCATGAGTCCTTTTATAAGCCACTCGAAATCCAAGTTACACCCCTTTAGACTCTTGACCCTCTAAGTCCTTTTCATAAGGCTGTTTCAATACCTCTCATCAGATGGCTGTAAAATATTCTTATCATCAGATCAAGCTTACTCGAGATTATATCCAGCCATTCTTGTGTCAGGTTTGTCCATTACTTTGCATATCTCACTGGCTGGCATTTACTCATATCCTGTCATACGTAGCACTCAGTTTCCCTGCAAGTCTAACAGGCTGTAAAGAATAGAGACGTGCAGGTAAGAAGGTGGATAAGAAACTGCCTATCACTGGCACACATAAACAATTAAACTTGAAGCAGCTTGTACTCAGTTTTTTCTAATAGTGGTCTTGAATATTGAATATTCTTGAATATTCTTGTTTTCCTTGAATATTTTCCATTAATAATTACAGCACAAGAACTAGAACTGTACCAATATTAATTAATAAATGCTGTATGATGAGAAAAAACCAGTACCGATACTGTAAATCATTATCAAATCCTATTAAGTCCCTTCTAACAGGTTCAAATCACCCCCAAAAAACAATGAATGTGTCAGCTTCCTGTGTTCAGTACTTTTGAAATCTAGGTGACTTTTAGCAATCATTTTATAAGCTCTGCTACTGTTGAACGTAAAATACAATGAAGGATTCAAAGCAAAGTATTAACTGAATCCAAGTTAAATGTACAATACAAAACTCCAAACTGCTAAGTATTTATAAGGCACTTAAAAATAAAGTCATTTGTTAATTACTTTTGCTCTCTTTAAGCAAGAAAGCACTAGAGGGATGTTTAAGTTAGCAGGCAAAGTTAGAGATCCTTAGCATTTCAATTACATTTGTCACATAGAGACAAAAGCAGAAAGGCCTGGAGAAAATGATCCTGGTTTCTGATTTTGAACAGCATGTTGTAAAATCATTTTAATCTTTCAGTGAGAGAGTAAGCAAAGATCTCATACGCATACTCTGAAAACATAAAAACCCTAGCAAATACCACGTTTCACCTTTTAAAAGATGAAAAGTGTCCAGACAACACCTAATGAGTGTATAGAAACTTGAATAACTATCCACTTAGGTCACCGTTTAGTCTGTAACAATGGACAGTACAGGATGGACAGGAAAAGAGCACAAGACCAGGGGAAGTACACAAGGTGCACCCTCATACACCCTTGCAGTCCCAGTTATCTGTATTTCAGAAGTTGCTTACCTGAGTATTAGCACTATGGCTTAAAGATGTTGACCTTTCTTCTATAAACTTCAAATGACAACAAGTTTCAGCATCCAAAATATTCTTTGTTAATGAGCTTGCAACTAATTTCCCCATTGTGTAAAAGAAAACTTTTTGGTTTAAGCCTGTTGCTTGATCATTTAACTTTATGTATTCCAATTCCTCTGTAATGATGAAATTTCACAACCATTCCCACTTCACCTTTTTCATTCTACTGTTTTATAACCATCATCCTTCCTCCAGTCATCTGTTTTCCAGGCTAGACAGATTTAACCTATTTAGAGTTTCCTCATGCAGGAATCATTACATAGCTCTCATCATCCTATCTTTTTAAAAAGAAACTAGGATTTTTGTTTTAAATAAGGTAATACGCTTTAACAAGCGAATACAGTGAGACACAGACACATAGTAGATTCCTGTAGCAATATGATGACATTTTCTGTTTTATTTTAAACTTCTAATGTTTGATTTGCCTATTTGCTTGCTACAAAGCATTAAACAGATTTTGAAGAAACGCTTGCAATTACTTCAGCTAACCCTTTCTTTGGGATACTAACAGCTCAGTCTGGAACCATTACATTTCCCCACATAAATTATGCATGCATACATTTCACACTTCTTATGTGCATTACTCCACACATGTTAATACTGGATTTCACCTCCCATTTTACCATCCAGTCCTTTGATATTGCAAAATCTTTTCACAATGCTTTGCCATTTTGACCACAATTAACAATTTTTTAAAGTATTAAATGTCAGCTGACTCTTCACTTTTCTCCCTTAGTTTTCAAAAATCATTTATAAATCCATCTGGCATTTCCCTTTTATCTCACAAGCCTTTCACCACAGGCTGCGGCATAGTTTGAGTTTGGTGGTGGTTTTGGGGGTGTTTTTTTTAATAGAGCTCTAAGTTCAGCATATTGATCACAACACCCACACGCACTGCACTGCTGGTTTCTTCCAAGAACTCCAGCAGACGTGGAAGTCATGCCTCCCACTGAAATAACCCCTCTCTCTTCATTAAAAAAAAAAAAAAAAGCGCAAGTCTTGGATCCACGTAAGGAAAAAATCTCTTCAGAGCTGTTCACAATCTATTCTAGCAAACATGTCAAAAGCTGAGGGGTATCAGTAGGAAGTTTACTTCTTCCATTCCCTTGCATTTCAGTCCCGTGTACAAGCTGCACACAGTGATTGCTCGGCAGTCCGTTCACTAAAAAAGCTGTCAGCTTCAGATTAGTCACCGACTTAAGCTCTGGAAGCATTTCAAGGCTCGAAATTATTTGGAAACAAAGAGGAGGAGGCGCTGCGAACCACACACGCTCCCCCACACCCCGAGGCACGGTGCCTTTTCGTTTCCTTCAGTCAATCTGAGCAAAGAGGAACCACCAGAGATTGAGAAAGCGGGGGGGGGGGGGGATGGGGGCGGTGCGGGGGGGGGGACACGAGCACCGCACACCGAAGCCAGACCAGCCCTCCCGCACCTCCTCGCCCCCCGCCGAGGGGAGCAGGCGAGACTCACCGCACAGCATGAAGAGCAGCACACAGGCCAGGGTAGCCACGATCACCAGCAAGGTCAGCCCGATGCTCTGCCACATGGCGCCGTCCGCCTCCCCCCCGCCGGCGGCAGCGGCGGCAGCGAGAGCCCCTCCTCGAAGACGCCTCCCCGCCGCGGCAGCCGCCCGGCCGGGCTGGGCCGAGCCCCACCGGCGGCCGTCAGGGCCCGCTCAGCCCTGCGGGAGGGGCGCCAGGGGCGGTCGGGGCCCGGCCGGCCCCTCGGCGGGTCACCCCGCAGCGGGCCGGCTCAGGCGCCGCGGGGATGAGGTGAGGGCAAAGGCCCGCCGGCGGCTACGGGGAGGAGGCCACGCCTCACATCGCTGCCCGCTACCCCCGGGGAAGGCAGGGGGCAGCTGCGCGGCCCAGCCAGGAGGGCGAGAGGAGCCGAGAAGACCCGGCCTGAGGCGGCGGCACCAGCCCCGTCTCCTCCCGCCGCTCCACAACCCGGCGCGAGGAGCGGCGGCAGAAGCGGGGCGGGCCCTCAGCGCGGCGCAGGGCGGGACGCGGTGCACGCCGGGAGCGGTAGTTCGCCTCCCGCCCCAGCGGCCGGAACGGGTGGGCGCCCCCCCAACAGGGACAACAAGTCCCGGCGTGCCCCGCGCCGCCCGGCGGCCGCGGCAGCCGAGTGCCGGCCCCGGCCCGGGGGACGGCCGAGGGGTGGGTGGCTGCGGCCCCTGCGGAGCGGGCCTTGCTCGGCCGCGCGGGGGCGGCCCGCCGCCGCGGTGCCGCCGCTGCCTCAGCAGGGCAGGCGGCGCTGAAGGCCGGGTGGGCTGGGCGGGTGCCCGGCCAGGGGCCGCGGCCTGTAACGGCTGCATGAGGCGGAGGGGAGAAGAGGGGAGCAGCCGGTGTGGTAAAATACAAGTGCGGCCGTGGCTGAAGCCCTGGGCAGAACAGAAAGTCTGTAGCACAGATTGCTCCGCGTGCGGTGATTTAGATCAGTCATAAGGCTGGGGCGACCTGACCTCTAGTTCCTCTTTCTCCCTCTTGTCACTGCTGCCCTTGCTCCCCCCTGTTGGATCGCTAAGGGGACAGCAGGGCTGCCAGGCCTCAGCCAAGGCAGCGATTTCACATCTGTGCCACCCCAGTGTGGTTCAAATTCCGCATGACCTTGGTTCTTGCCCTCTGTTGACATTGTAGTCATACATCAAAGCCGGTCTGCACGTGCAGTCCCCCATTCACAGCCTTAAATTTGCTGTCACTTCACCAAAACGAACCAGAGTTCTCTCTTTCCATTCAACCCCGCCTCTCCCAATGTTCCTGACCCTGTTTAATACTCTGCCTAACCCACTCATCATGTCATTTGCCAGTATCATTTTACCTGAAATATCTTTTCTGTTATTTCTCAATAAGCTTGCACTTTGACATACCTCCCGATCTTTAAATGTCACTCTAATTCTAGCCTAAGCAGTTGTTACACATAACTTAAGCAAGATTTCTTCTGTGTTGCAAACAAACAGCAAACCAGTAATCGTTGCTACCATATTAACTTTTGAAAAATATTTAAGCTCCCTCATAGCTACACTGTTCTGTTTCTCTGATTTTTTACTTATCATCTACAGGTAGAGTGAGTTCTCTGGGTATGGGATCATCACTTTCCTGTAAAGCAGCTGTCATATTTTAGGGCTATTAAAATATTTCATATACACCATCCTATGGTTCCAAACTGTTTTACTAATAGTAGTTGATTAATTCACATTACATCCCCAAACATCACAGAACTGCCCAGCATTCATAACTGAAGAATAATCTTGCAATTAAGTCATTTTGGAGTGACAAATATGATCCCTGTACATAGATCATGTATAGACATGGATATATATACACATGGATCATATATACATGATCAGATATACATGATACCATCCAAGGCAATAAACTAGGAAATAAAGATGAAAACAAGTAGCAATTAGATTTCTCATATTACAATGCACAGGTAGAGGGCCTTTTAATCAACATATGTTCAGTTCGGAAAACCTTAATTTTATTTATTTAATTGTCCCGTTCTCTGAAATGCAACTCATCCTTTCTCTAGCTCATCCACCGAGTTAGTCACCTTATCATAGAAGACCATCAGGTTGTTAAGACATGATTCCCCATTCGTAAATCTATGTTGACTCCTCACAAGTATCTTCTTGGCCTTCATCGTGTGCTTGGAGATGCTTTCCAGGAGGATTTTCTCCATGACCTTTCCAGGGACTGAGGTGAGGCTCACTGGCCCGTAGTTCTCCAGATCTTCCTTCTTGCCCTTCTTGAAGATAGGAGTGATGCTTTCTCTTGTCCAGTCTTCAGGGACCTCTCCCAGTCACCACTGTGTCTCAAAGATAATTGAGATTGGCCTCACAATGACTCAGGCAGCTCCCTCAGCACCCATGGATGCAACCTGTCACGCCCTGTTGACTTAGGTATTTCCAGTTTGTTTAAGTGCTCCCTGACCTGGTCCTCCTCCACTGAGGTTAAGTCTTCTTTGCTCCAGACTTTCCCTCTGGTTTTGGTGGCCTGAGACTGCTGAAGGCCAGTATGGATGAAATCACAGAATCACAGAATCACAGAATGTTAGGGATTGGAAGGGACCTCGAAAGATCATCTAGTCCAATCCCCCTGCCGGAGCAGGATTGCCTAGACCATATCACACAGGAACGCGTCATGACTGAAGCACTGCGAGGGGTAACTGTGGGTGTTACACACTAACCAAGCCATGAGATAAAAGGAGAAACACTTCCTCCTCCAACCATTCGGTGAATACAGTCTTTGTTATCCTATTTTTCCTAATACATCAAATGAGGCCTTTTATTTGGGCCACTTGGAATGTGTTGTGACAATTGAAACATAGATACAGATTTCCATCTGAATGAAAGAACCCAAATATAGTATTAGATGTATTTTATCTAAGACTTTTCTTCAGACCAAAGTTAAATTATGTGAACACATAAACATCCGTCCCACTAGATATCATTTCAGGTGCTAATGTGCCAGAAATCTGTACCAATACCAGCGATGATACATTTAGGATACGTGAGCTACAATGTGGTTATTGTTATTTTTCAAAAGCTGGTGAAATCACACAAAAGAAAAAAAGATTAGTGTTAGATGAGGTTTTCTAATCGCTGAAGTTCAGAAATGAGGTTGTTCATACAAATCTAAGCTTGCTCTATCCAGTTCCTTATGTGTATATGTGCAAGATGGAGTTACAGAATTGACTATAGCTAATCCATTCCCTGAAGAGGATGGAAAAACTCACTGATTATATCATTATGGTCTTTTATCCATTATTTTGCAACACTTGCTCACTGCATACTATCAATATTCTACACTTAATGCTTTTTCCTATGATAACAAACTTTTCACATCTTCTCTCTCAGTGTGTTTGACCACAAACGCCTTATGTTTTGGGGGTGGAGGAAAGAGGACGGTCAGGTCATCAAGCAACAAAGGGACTGCAGCACAAGCCTGGTGAACAGGCATTTAGAGGGCCTCTGCCAAACAGTACACCAGACCACGGGTTGGGTGAAAGCAGCAGCATGTGACATGCTTCCACAGAGCAGCAAGGCCACGCAATGTTGCAAATCAGAGAGCTAAAGGCTAGTGACAAGAAGAGGGAAGCAGATGCTGAGGGCACAAGCCTTATTTTCAGGGTGTGAGAGCCAATGCCTCTAGACTAACCAGTTGTTTCACAGCAGTCAGTTAACTAGTGTTTGTGTTTGTGTAGCAAGACAAGGTGAGGGGTGTTATTATCCCTCCTTCACCAGGGAGAGGACTGAGGCTGAAATATACATTTGCAGCATCAACCGATTTTGGATGTCCCCCTTTCGGCCTCCTTTTCAGCTGGTATATGGGGAAAATCTCATGTTTCCCTTGCATGTAATTTATTTGTAGCACAGCTTTTGCTGATGTCAGGTGCAGCTGTAAGCGCTCAGCACTTTGACAGATCTACGCTCAGTTACCTTGAGGCAGACAGCGGAAGGAAGAATAAAATAATTGACTAGCTGTAGTAAAAAGATATTTAAATGATCTCCCATAACCACATAGAAATTATGTTATATAAGATATGTATTCTAGTCCTGGAAAGGAATTTCAGCCACTTTAACACGATTATCTTTGCTTCTTTTCCAGACCCTTGCATCGTTCGTGGCCTCCTGTTCGTTTATCATCCGCACTGTGCATTGATGAAGCAGGAGTCTTGCCAAAGGCTATGGCTGTAAATAAGGCTTATTAAAATGAATATGCACAAGAAAAGCAAGTTAAAGTAATGCAGGCAGTTTTTGTTCTATGTGTCCTAGCTTTTTCATCCTTCTCTTGGCACATACAATATCTTTAAAGGTAACTGGCAACCATACCAACTACTGGAGCCAAAACAACATCTAGGAGCTTGACTGCCTGTCACTTGTACCCCAGAAGCTGGCTGGGTAGTGATAGTTCATGTGGAAGGTGCAAAGCATAGACCTTTCTTCTCTTCAGAACACCCTTGGTGATCTCCCTGGCACTACCTTTCTTTTGGCATTAATACATTACTATTTCCCAGGGGCAGGAGTACAGAGAATGGCTTCCTTCCACCCCTTTCCCTCCACATTACGTTGTCAGGCATCACACTGTGAGCTCTTTGGTGTAGATTTCAACACAAGCAAGACCATGATCCCAGACTAGGACCTCCACAGGCTCCCCCTAACGCTAAATACTGGCATGTGTGAGAGAGATCATTCAGGTCCATCCACAATTCCCAGCAAGTTAACTCCACCAGACTCCTCACAGGAGACATGCAGGCAATGAGGAACAGCGCATCTAAATACGGTCTTTTTGTTACAACTTGGCTTCAGTTTTTGGTTCAGAGTCATCAATCTTTTCACAGTTCTTGGCTGCCTTAAATGAACAATATGGACTATTTATATAAAGATGATAAGCATAAAAGGGACGAGAAAATTCTATTTATGTAAATTTAGAAAATCCCAAACTACACAACTAAACTGTATCTGTGACTGCAGCCAAGGACTTCCCCTGCACACATCGCAATTGCACAGCTTTAGCGAAGCCTGTAAGAGTAAATACCGGCAGTGTTACTTTGTTCCAAAAGAGGGTGCTAAAACATAATATTTATTACAAAAACTGCAAAGCTGCGCAATTGTTGAACTCAGTACTTCCTCCAGCGTTAAGTTTATTGTGGCTTAGTTTTTATTTTACGTGCTCGCAGCTGGCAATTTAATACAAGTTTTAGCTTTAGCTGTACAGACATATTACACCAGCTATAATTTCAAAAACAAAAAGCGTAAGAAAAAATGACATTATAGAAAGAACTAACCACACCAGAGAAAAACGAGGACAAACATTCAAATCTGTTTTGGTAAATTACAAAATCTTTTCACTTTAGCCTGATTACTCGGATTTGATTCAATGCAGTTTTATTACCGACAGTTAAGCACTCACTGAGAGTTAACAAAAATTCTGTCACATTAACCTCATAACTCCCCGTGATGTCACTAGCAGAACTGAGATCTTTAGGTACATTATCATTGTTCTGTGCCAATAAAATTAGAAAATGAAGGTATAACAAAAGAAAGATAACCTCTTTCATCTGAGCTAACTGCTCAGGGAAAGAAGAGACATTTTGCCAGTGAGTTGGACAGGTGCTACTGACACAACGGTTTAGTGAAACAGGCAGGGCCTGAGTTTACATTCCAGGTTTTGGAGGAGATTGTGATCAAGAGTAGTGATTGGCAATGGGAGACATGGTGGATTTCACTTTTCTTTTCCAAACTACAACTTTATCCTCATTGAAACTTAGCAGGAGCTGAGAGTAGCTGATAGTTGGATGATCAGTGGTACCTTGTCCAGCCTGTTTCCTACTGAGCTGCAAACCCAGTGGGACCTGACAGCTCCAAAGTCATTGCAACTCAGAGGTGCTTTTCCTAAGATGGAGAGATATTCAAAACCTGACTGAACATGGCCCTGGGCAACCAGCTGTAGGTGGCCCTGCTTGAGCAGGGTTTGGACCAGATGACCTCCAGAGGTCCCTTCCAGCCTCAACCAGTCTGTGACTCTGTAAGTTAGGCAGCTTGTGTTGAGGTTCAACCTACAACAACCCCTACACCAGTGGGACTCAAGCTGTCTCCCTGTGGTATTTCACTGTGCACAGTAGTTGTGTAACAGCATCGGCCCAGAATTAAGTCCTGTTTTAATTGCCTCCACTTAGGCTCCTTGTTTCCAGGGAATTTCAGCTGGAACTAAACAATTCCATTTTTCCACATGTTGAGTTACTTTTCCGTGTTTCCTCTCAGCAGAACACACTGTTCAGCAACCACTCAAAGCTAACTTGCATGGCAAGTTCAGCAACCACTCAAAGCTAACTGCTGTGCTCAGTGCCCGGGATCCAACTAAATACATGGCATCGCCCTCCATACAAAACAGATGAATCCAAATGCTGCCGCAGTCCTTAAATCTCCAAATTCAGGTCATTAGATAGGTGTTAAAAATATCTGTAATACTATTACAGCTGCTTCTAGATGCCATCAGAATCCTATTTGCTTCCTATGTGTGTCTTCATTGGAGACATGATTGTTTTGATAAAAAATAGAATTGCTACTATAGAAGGAAAGTACATTAATTAGTATTAATATAATGCATCAGGTACAAGGTACTCAAGAAATTAGAAATGTTACGTCTTTACCAAACTTGAACATATGTTTCCTTTCTGGTTTAGCCAAACACAAGCAAGAATAAAGAAAAAAATGTTTTGTATTACCATGTTCTTAGGTCCGGATTTGGCTTGACCCTCTAACTCCAGCCTGTTTGGACTAAAAAGAAATTGGAATTAAAACTGTGAGGCTGAAGCATTCC
The DNA here is from genome assembly GCF_013368605.1 of Nyctibius grandis. Taxonomy (NCBI): domain Eukaryota; kingdom Metazoa; phylum Chordata; class Aves; order Nyctibiiformes; family Nyctibiidae; genus Nyctibius; species Nyctibius grandis. The sequence goes on from NC_090660.1 coordinate 12,593,208, forward strand.
AATGCACTGAGTCACTACTATGTTTCTCTGTCAGTCAGCTTCCAAACTGCTCCTTGCTCTGCAGCACCTAAAGAGTAATCTCTTGGACAAAGAGGACAGTTTTCTGCTTAGGGAACAACTTCTCTGTGGACAGAATGGATGGCAAAAAGTATTTCTTTTCAATATTTCAAGATAGTCTATAGTAACACAGGAAGAAAGAAATGAATAACCTATCAAAAAGATGAATTAGAGGAAAGGCTGGCAGGTCAGCCTCGGGAATTACAGCAGTTCAGTGTAGACTAACTCGCCGGAATTTGGAAGCTCAAGCAAACAAGTCTGTGTCTATAAAAGTGGGCTAGAAGTTACATGAGGACACACTTTCACGTGAAGCTCCTGGCAGTATTGTTTCTGGACAGGCAGGCAGCCCTGGGAAGATAGCCATTCTCACAGCCTTTGGAGTATCTCTGCATCTAGCTCCAAGAGAAAACAAGGGGTGAAGTAGTACATGGACAAAGAGCCTAAGGAAGGAAGACTTGAGGTTTAGAACATCAGCGCTATATTTTGGACAAATATAGCCCACCTATACATCAAGTACACTTTAGTGTGTGAAGGTGTTACCTGTCCTGCACCACACGTGGTCCCCTTAGCTTATTTCCACCGCTTGTGCCACTGAAACAAGGAAAGACTGTTCTCTGAGCTCTGGTCAACAAAACTCTGAACAGCCAGAACTGAGAGGGCAGCAATGGGAGCCCATGTAGGAACATGTCATTTTTGACAAGTTTTCATTTAACAAATATAATTAAAATGAAGAATTTTAATATTTTAAGAAAGATTATTTTGATTTCATGTGCCAAAGACTACTTTATTAAAAACAGGGCAAAGAAGCTGGACATTTTCAATAAGCTTTGATAGTTTAAATAAATGTCTTATAGGAGATACAAGGCTTTGTTAGCATCTAGAACAAAAATCAGTTTTGAAGGCATGAAATTTTGTGCTTGTTCCCCCAAGCACAAAGCCTCTCCTCTTCCCTGACCTTTTTCTGTTTTATATGAGTGACAGAATTGTGACGGGGTCCGTAGCTCCTGCTCTGTGTGATTTTCACCTCTTCCCTAGCCAACCTAAATAAACATTTGCTTATCAGTTCCTGCCTAACAGACAGATCTCCAGGGAGATGCCACAGTTAGGTGGCAGGGTGACATCGGTCTCACTTTGGCACAGTGTGTGGAAGATTCAGGGCTTCAGGTCAGAGAACTTCAACTGCAAATACGAGTGCTGGGCTATTGTCCGAACCCTCTGCTGAGTACAGCAGAGACACCCCAGGACCACAGCAGCCAGCCAGTGCCCCTGGCCGCTCCCAAACCGGCCTGTCAGAGGAGACCTCTCTGAACCGAATCTTCCCAGCGGTTCTGTCAAAGGCCGGTGGCCACCATCCGCGGTGACGCCCGGGCCGGCGGTGGCACAGCACCTTCACCCCCTCCCCCTGCTCAGCGGTTGCGCGCCCACCTCCCCGCGGCTGCTCACCGCCCTCCCTCCCCTCCTCTCTGCCTTTGGCACTCCTCCCGCGGGCGGCGGGGACCCGGAGGAGCGCAGGGCCGCCGGGCACCGCCGCAGCCGTGCCGCCGGCAGCCGGCCCTCCTGCCCCTGCCCGCCCGCGGGGGCGGGCGCGGCGGGGCCGGGGCCGGGGAGGAGGCGGCGCCTTATAGCGCGGGCGCGGCGGGCAGCGCCGGCACAGCCCAGCCCGGCCGATACCCTGGACAGCGCCTCGCCCTCGCCCCCGCGCCCGCGCCGCCGCCGTCGCCATGGTGAGTGTCCCCCGGCCGGCACCGGGGACCCTGCCCTCCTCTCCCCCCGGGGCTGATCGCAGCCCCGCATCGCCCTCCCGGGCCTGACTGCAAACGAGCCGCCACTGCTCTTCTTGCCTGCCCGCCCCCCGCTCCTCTGGGGCCGGCTGCGAGCGGGGCCCCGCTGCCCTCCCTCCTCCCTCTCAGGCGCTGCTCCCCTCGCTCCTACGGGTCAGATTCGGGGCGTGCTTTTTCGTGGGGGGGAACACACATGCCCTCAGCTCCCCGCCCCACGGCGAGGCACCCGGGCGGGGGACGGGAGGGAGACCCGCGCCCGGCCGTGCCAGGCGGGGAGTCGAGAGGCGAGGGGGGGGGACAGGCAAAGGGAGGAACGGGGCCGTGGGTGGAGGGAGGGAGCGATGCGCAGCCTCCTCGCACGCGGTTCCCCGGGCGGCGTGCGGGAGCGTGCGGTGCCCCCGCGGCCCCTGCTTCCTTCCCCGCTCCGAGCAGGTGCATTTTTCCCTATTTCGAGGGGCGTTTGAGCGTGTTACATAAACAGATTGTTCCCGGCGGTATGTTAATAGAAGCTCCTGTGTTAGTCATACAATCTGTAGTGGAACACTTCCTTTTTTTTTTCCATGTAATGAATGAACAATAGAGTTTTAGATTCCAGTTTAGCATTTAAGGGAGTTAAAGTGGAACGATGCAGTCACCTATTTAGCAAGTAGGACCATTTCCCCACAGCGCATCGTGTCTTTGCAGCCATAGTAACTTCCCCAAAGGAGCTCATCCTGTTTATAAGCAGTAATGCATTAAGAGTGATGCTGACCTTACAAATTAGGACAGTATCATACAGGTATTCTGTAGCCTTGAAGTCTGAGGTACAGTGGGGCTGAATAACTTGTCCAAGCTTCTCATATCAGAAGCTTGGGACATGATTGACAATGGAATCTAGTTTTTCTTTCATACGATTTAACAACAAAAATACTTTTTTTTTCAAATGTCTTTGCATCATATGTAGTAAATTCTGCCTTCCTTGCATAGAAATCGGTTTTGAGTCCCCCTCCTCCCAGCGATTCAGACGTGAATAATATTCACATAGTTTTTCCATGAATTAAGTAACTTGAGTCCTCTTCCTAACAGTCACGTATCCGTCCGCTGTCAGTCTGAATCTGTTTCTCCTATTTAGTCTGTTTGCAATCAACTCAGACTTAGATTTGAAAAGACCCTGTTGAAAAAGACCAGAAATGGTGCAGCAGTTTATGCTGTCTAGGAACCCCCAGAATAACTTTCCACTACGTTATTGAATTCCTACTTCTTATCATGGAGGGTGGGACATCATAAACACAAAATATATGACTAAATTACCATAACTGCACAGAGCCTAAGTTAATACCAGCCATTGACAATGTCTTCCTTATGATATAGTGAAGGCGGTTATGAAGACACCTGGTGTTGCAGAAGGTAATGTGCATTATTTATCAGTAACTGGTACAGCTAACATCCAGGTGCTCAGAAGTGCTGAGTCAACTGGAAAGAAAGTTAAAATAGCCTGAACCAGTTAAAATATTTCATTTTGACTCCTTCCAGGGCTTAGATGAAGTCGGTTATACCGGTGCAAATCAAGGAAAAATTTTTTGGTAACACAGGCATTGGCAACTTTGTATTTGTACTAATGGAAATGATAGCTGAGTCCTTCCCTTAACCTGTTATTTCTGGTTCTCACAGCTGTTTGATTAACCTTGAAATTGTTCTTGAAACAACTGGCAGCAATATCCAGAAACAGCCATTCAGAGCTACGCATGGGTTTCTATTAGCAAGTTTTGCTCTTCTGTATCACAAATAATATCTCCAGTGTTGAAAAGTTGCTGAGATTTCCCAAGCCTTGTTACTCATACATACAGGCATTCTCGGGGGGACAATGGCCAATTTGGGAAAATCCTTAGAACGGTATAAAGGCTGAAGGTTGCTTTGGCTCTAGAAGTTTGAAAGAGGGTCCTTGGAACATTAGCTAGTGAATCTAAAACCTGAGCTTTCGATGAAAACTGTTGCAATGATGTCAATGCAGGTTTAAAAGTTACAGCACGTCGATGTCTATATGGACCTGGAACTTGGGGGTGAGGGGGACACACGGACGTAGCAGGATACTACCAAAGGTATCAGGAGCAAATGAATGACAAACATAGATTTTTGGCCCAAGTAGTGGGAACAGTATTTGAGCATTCCCTTCTCTAGTGGCGTAGAAATAAGCAGGTGTATGTTGCTAGTGTCCTGTCAACTCAGCTGAGAGTTTCCTCAGCATTCTGCGTGTTCAATCACTATTATTTGTAGGAAGTAGCATAAGGAGACTTTTTTTCTTAAACTTCATTTTGCTAAAGCAGCAAACAGTGGCCTTCATCAGGCTTTCAGTGTTTCCTCGGCATCCCCACCGTATGAGGGCAACCACAGTGGGATGGTTCTTCTGTTTATGTGGTTCACTGCAGCTCTACTTACTTGGGTGAATCTAGGTCAAATTACACTGGCTCAGGATTTGGCTGCACCCTTGAACTTTAAACCGATTATAAATTTTGATTTGTCAGTATATTTTCCATGGGGTCAAATCCCACTTTTACAGAGTGTATAACCTTGCAACAGTGCGTGGCAACTAATACTTACAAAGAGGCTAGGTAACACTGAGGTAAGCATAAACATGAGGACGGTGTGAAGCTGTATTTAATAGGTTCAAGTATCTGTACCTCTGCAATAATCCAGTTGCAGAGGGGTTATATAGACAGGAGCTAGAATATTTTTTAAATTCCCTACAAGACTTTGATAACTGGTGTAATCTGAAATCAATGAAGAAAGACACCTAACTCTTCTAAGCATTCATAAGCATCGTGGCCACCATATCAGGGTATGATGCTTATTGTGGGCATACACTGATTGCAGGTCATACAGAAAGGGCCCTAGACAGCAACAAATCTCTCTTCTTTGTTGGCGGTAGCCAAAATAAAACCTTGCCTCATTGTCCATTAGAATTTGTGAATTGCCCGGAGCACCTCCTGAAAAAGAGTATTGCAAAGACAATGTTCCAGCTCCTGAACATTGACACACAAACTGGAAGAGAACATTTTCTGTAGACAGAGATCAATCCAGCACAAATCAATGACTGACATGGGAGCCAGTGCTACAGCACCCACTGCCAACAAGATCTCTCCAGCTCCATCAGAGTGAAAAGGTAGCAGACTTCAGCTGCCCTGCCATCTAGAACCACAGCAGCAAGCCAGGGTTGTGCCAGCTGATACAGAATTAATAAGCTATGAGAAACACACTCAGAAACTGCATATGGAACAAAGGGACATAAGTACTTGCACAGAAACTCAAGAAGACGCACTGAAGCCTTTTGCACATGATGGGATTGATTAAAAAAATCCCAGGACCTGAAGTATGAGTCTAGTGTTTCATTTGGATAGTTAGTTTTACATACCTGCTTATCAAAACCTGCATGCTGGCCTTGGTGTTGATTTCTTTCATCTCTAGGAAGATCCTCTAAGACTGATCATTGTATCTTCATCACAGGCAGTCTAAGCTGTGAAAAGAAAGAGACTCCTGTTGTTCATCAGGCACTTGATTTTGTGTTCAATTAGTTTAATAGCATCTCTTGACTTCTTTATTGAAGAAAAATGTTAATCAATCAGACGCAAACACTATACAATTGAACTTCTGACTCAATTAAAAGTTGAGGGAGGAAAAACATGAAAACCTGCAGTAGTATTTTCTTTAGGTATTAGTAAACTCTGGATTGATGTAAATATAAAGGCCTGGTTTATTCCCTGATTTAAGCCAGCTTCAAGTGTAAATCAACAGATGCCATCAGGTAGGATTGTTGCCTGATGTTTTCATGCCATGCTATATGGGAGGTTTTGTTAATCGCTGCCTGTAGAACTGATTTAGAAGTCGAGGCACAGATAGGTGTTTAGAAACAAATCTCATACAAATGAAGTTTGAAGTTCACATTCAATGATATAATAATATGTCACAAGTGCAGCCTGACTTGTAATTGAAGAAGGTGAAGGAGAAGGGAGTGAAATTAGGAAGGTGAAACTAAGTGTATCACTGGTTGTTCAGAGCCAGAAACCTGTTGGGATGAGTCTGTCTTGTAAGCCAATGGTGGAAGGGCACGAGAAGGATTGCCCAGCTGCAACAGAGAAGCAGCACCCTGTGAGACTGTAACTCTGCTGCATTATAAATGCAACGCTTCAGACTTCAAGCATATCAAATTTATCAGCCAATTTGTAAGTGCTTCATAACAGCTGAGCTTATAAATCCATTATCTGCATACACCCCCCATGGCTTGCCTTATCATACGCTAAGTACATGGGCCACAATATCTGAGTGACTGAATCTTTACCCACAGGACTGCTGCACAGCTGACAAGTAGAGTTCAATATGAAATAAAATGAATACTTAGGTCTTCCATGGGGCTTCTTATCTACCTGAGTAACAGCAAAAACCACTTTAGTTTTGAGGGCTAGCTATGCTCAGATCTAGGAGGATAAGAGGGAACACTTGACATCCTACATCTTCAAGAATATGATAATTAACATTATATTGGCTCTAATACTGAAAGTACCCTGATTAGCTGTCAATCTAACAACAACTGATTTTTTAAAAATATTAAGTTCTTCTATCTAATGACTTTTAAACAACATTGCATTTCCTCTTCCTCAGTCAAAACTGACCATAATAATATGGTAAATGTCAGATGTCCCAACCTGAAGGAAATCAAGCCCCATGTGGCAGAAATTTCTATATGAAGATGTGTAATTAGAGAATAAAAATTTAAGATTGTTTTCATCACTCTTGGGAGACATTTTGAGTCTTTCCCCTAAGAAGGGCAGATATGGAAATGAAACAAGAAGTACTTCACATTCTGTGTCATTTTAAAGCCAAACACAGCAAGAAATGGAAGCTGGAAGTAGACTGGCCAAGTTTTAAACAAATATCCTACAACCAAGCACAATGAAGCTCAACAACACCATTCTTTCCTTAGTTCTTAAAGGCTCCCTAAAGTATGCTCGTCAGTAGTTACCATTCATGACACTTTGCAGCTAGCAAAGACAATGTGGTACAGCAACGTAATGGCAGGAGTAACTTACACACACGCAGAAAAGCCTACAGCTGTTTTTATTTCCCCTATGTGACAATAACTGATGCAGTTCACAGACATTTTGTGTCATTAGGGCCTCACCATGCAGCACAGTCATTAGCATTTTTATTTTGTTTTGAGAAAAGGGTCAGTCTGGGTGTTTCCATGGTATAATGGGTTTAAGAGTTTTGGGCTTTAGAATTCCAGTTATATGTGGATTAAACTCTAGGATACGTACTGTCGGGGTTAACAGAGGAAGGGAGCTAATTAGCTTGTGCACCCTCTTATCCTGTGCCAGCAGACTGCGCTCTATTATTGGGGTTCCACACACTTTTAAGAAGAGCATCCTTGGAGTTCATTAGCCTGATTTAGGGTTTTAAAAGAGGTAAATTTAGAAGGGTTTTGGAGGAGGAGACATAAAAGAACTTCCATACTCTCTTTTTGTGTTCCTTATTAAACTTGAAAGTCAACTGTCATTTCCTTTCCTCTCCTCACCCAGTCTTCTTTAATCATGACTAAAGTCCAAAACGTGAATTAGCATTTGAAATCCAGGTTTTTGCCCTCAAGGATTTAAGGGAGAAAAGGAAAAAAAAAAATTAAGGACAAGTTAACAGAACAAGAAGATATTTTCCTCTTCAAATGTTGTTTTGTGTTCTCAAGTGGCACTTTGGAAAACAGGCATCAGATTCCGTTTCTTCATTTCCCTATATTACACATGCATTTTCACAGCCAGCTTGAAGTAAAAAAAATACTGTATTTCTTGCATTTTGCTGTGAGCATAGATAAAACCATTCCAAAAAAGCATTGTGCCTTCAAACTGGCAGGGAATAAATGGTTGGCAAAGACGCCGAGGGTTATTTCCATGTCAGGGAATTGGCACTTCCTTTGGTAAGGCAGTTCTGAATAACACCATCCACACCCGCTTTCTCTCCCATTGCTGGCTGCAGCCAGCCAAGTTACTTCTGTTGCAGTTTAAGAGGTCAGGTGTGAGACTGTGCAAGTTCTGCACCTGCTAGAAGTTGGTATTTGTGGCAGAACAGTATTTATTATGTACACAGTTTAATTTTTTCAGTGTTTGTTAATAGTCTATTATAAGCAATTCCAGAGGGAAAACCATGAAGGCTATTTTCATGTTTACATGCTTGTCAATCTGTTATTCAGATCTCCTTATGTACAAAGTAGTTTAATCAGTTTGCACTATTGACTGGCTACTCAAAATTACCCTACTCTCCAAATTTGGGAGCTTTTCTAGTATTAAAAAAAAATATTCTATGCAATGCTTATAGGAATGGCTGCATCTCTCCTGTCAGCTGTTAGGATTATGCACTTTCTGGGAGTATCATTACAGTCACTTTGCTGTTACTTCAGAGACTGAGCTGTGGCTTAAAATCTTAAAATCAGCCCCTTTTACCTAGAAGTCTTGAATAAACTTCTTCCTGAGATGTATCTTTTAATATTGACAGAACGTTATACATGAAGCCAGACAAAAGCCTCATCATTTGAATTTTATGAAGGAAAAAGAAAAAGGCATCAGAAAACAAACGTATCAAAAAAGAGTTCAGATTAGCAAAGTTATTATAAATTCCTTTCTTCTTCCCACCTTTTACTGCTGCTGAAAGCAGAAATGAGAGATGTCTTCCAACCTGCCAGTATGCAGGTGGCTTCAATTTCAGCAGTTATCATCACTCTCCAAACAGCAGACACCTTATTTTATGAGAGTTACTTAAGAAATCCGAATCTCCGCCCAAAAATCATGTCCTTCCATTGAAAAAGGTATTGCAAGGCTTTGGATCCACCCTCAAAAGCACCCCTGGAAATTTTCATCTTCAAATACTGGAGCTACTGGCTTTATCTGGAAGCTTGATGATTAAGAGCCCTGAGAAGATAGCACTGAATCAGTCCATCCCCAAAACCAGACAAGTCAAAGTGTATCACATCTCTAGTTTTAGGTTATTTTCTTCAATTTCCAGAGCCCTCTTTTCTGGCAGAAGGTTAGTTACAGTCTAAGATATTTTTTTTTTTCTAATATGTGTCAAAAGCATCACAGGATGTTCATGCTCCTTGTTGAAAGCTGAGATACAGCTTGTGATTTCTCGGTGCTGAAACATATTTGAAGCTTGGCTCAAAAATAGGCAATTTGTGAGAGAGAAAAGGTAGCATTTCACTTTATTCCTCTGCTAAATACCAGTAGCTCTCCATTTCAGTGAAAAGTGACACTGAGAACCTTTTGTTTTTAATGCAGTTAGTTCTTCCTTACTGCTGGAGACTTTCTAAGCCTGCATTTTAATAGTATTTGCAAAAAAAGCCTTGAAAGATAAAAGACTAGATGAAAGTTATTTTGCTTACAATAACTAAAAGAAAATCTCAAAAATATCCCCAGAGTCTACCCTGGAGGGAAAAGCACCACTTTTTCCCCTTTTACATTTACTAAATTACTAGCATAATGTTATTTCAAATGGAGTATCACTGAAATGTCCCCTCAGGACTACATTTAATACAAATTTTTTCACAAAATAATTTATTTTTCATCAAGCAGGAAGTAATTTCCTTCTGTTTGCCAGACACCTTTGGGAGATGGCAGAATTCAGATCAGAAAGTGTTTTGATGGAATGTTGCAAAGTTGATAGCCAAACCAGAGAACAATGTCACGAGGACAGGTGTAGAAGGGAGAAACAACACAACACTACCCCATTGTGCCTCCAGGTGTGTTTTCATGAGTTTAAAGGAGTGTAAGTATTTAAAAACTCTGCCTCATTAAACCTTAGGTCTTGCTGAAAGCACTTAAAAATACGCAACAACTCCTGAGCACTCAGTAGGATAAGGAACATCCTGAATAGCTAAAAACAAGAAACCCGTATCAGTCCTCTAGTCTTCAGCAAATTTAGGGGTTCATATGCACTTGTTTGTTTTACAAAGGCATCCCCCCACCACTCAGTGCTCCCCCTCCAAATACGAACGGCATTGATAAGACACTGATGCAAATGTGATTCTCAGAGGTTCTCACTGGATGCAATAAGGTGGTTATTTAAGTGAAGATGATACAATATTGTTGAAATAATGATGTCATGTAAATTAACAATAGTGAGCTCAATAACAAAGCACTCACTGCAACAGCGGCATCTGTGTTGCAGAAAGCAAAGTGAGATCATTAAACACCTATGACGCTTCATTCATCAATCCAAAATTAGGAGAGGTTTGAGAGTTTGTTACCTGAAATGATCATAGAATCACAGAATGGTTTGGGTTGGAAGGGACCTTAAAGATCATCTAGTTCCAACCCCCCTGCCATGGGCAGGGACACTTTCCACTAGACCAGGTCGCTCAAAGCCCCATCCAGCCTGGCCTTGAACACTTCCAGGGAGGGGGCAGCCACAGCTTCTGTGGGCAACCTGTGCCAGTGTCTCACCATCCTCACAGCCAAGAATTTCTTCCTAATATGTAATCTAAATCTCCCCTCTTTCAGTATAAAACCATTTCCCCTCATGCTATCACTACATGCCTTTGTAAAAAGTCCCTCCAGCTTTCTTGTAAGTCCCCTTCAGGTACTGGAAGGCTGCTATAAGGTCTCCCTGGAGCCTTCTCTTCTCCAGGCTGAACAGGCAAATGATCTTGCACTTTGGCTCAATAAGCCAGATCAACATTCAGTTGATCAGATCTTCAGGTAATACTGCAGGTAACTGAGCCTAAATTACGAAGGAGAAATGTGCATAGTCAGAATGAAGGAAGCATTCAATTCAGTTAGAGCCCTCAAATAACACAGTGCTTCTGCCTAGCTGGAAAAAGTACCAAATGACATCTTCAGACATCACCTCCTGGTTTCTTTCCTAGCATCTTCCTAAAAGAAATAATTTCAAATGGATGGATTTTCTTTAAAACCAGTAATACTTGCAATTCTTTTATTTTACTTGCTTACTTAACTCTCATGGCTGTCACACATTTGCTCCCTCACCACGTTTACAGATCTCACAGAGTTAAAGATTTTTATTTCTTGCTATGGTCTCTTTTCCAGGGGAAAGTCTCTTGTTGCTGCTTTTTTCTGTAATGCCTTAATTCTCTATGATATTTAGTAATGAGATTTACCATCATCATCTTTGCCACTTGTGTAACACAACACATTTTGCTGGCAAATAATTATTCTGTGTCTGTTAGTTTTCCTTCCCTTTTTTTTTTTTTTTTTGAGGAGAGAAGCTTCCCATTTTATCCGTCTTTAAGGATATCTGTAGTGATACTTAAATCATCTGCAGGTGCCATCAATGCTACTTCTAACTTGTCCTGTAAAACAAATGTATTTATTACATTTACTTGTAAGAAATTGTCATCTCTTCAAATAGTTATTCCCAACAACCCACATTTAATGCAAAGTAAGAAGTGATACTTCTTTGAAGCAGTAGGAAAACTAAAGAGACTTGGAGTATCTCCTTCACTTGTTGGAAACTTGAGCTCATGAGGATATTAATTTTCTGGAAAGAGGTACCTGACCGGTGCCTGTGATGTATATCAGGTCTCAGACAGTTCAAGCTGACCTTGGCAGCAACTCTGTTTTCACAGAATCACAGAATCACAGAATGTTAGGGATTGGAAGGGACCTCGAAAGATCATCTAGTCCAATCCCCCTGCCGGGGCAGGATTGCCTAGACCATATCACACAGGAACGCGTCCAGGCGGGTTTTGAATGTCTCCAGAGAAGGAGACTCCACAACCTCTCTGGGCAGCCTGTTCCAGTGTTCAGTCACCCTCACCGTAAAGAAGTTTTCCTCATATTTATGTGGAACCTCCTGTGTTCCAGCTTGCACCCATTGCCCTTGTCCTGTCAAGGGATGTCACTGAGAAGAGCCTGGCTCCATCCTCATGACACTTGCCCTTTACATATTTATAAACATTAATGAGGTCACCCCTCAGTCTCCTCTTCTCTAAGCTAAAGAGACCCAGCTCCCTCAGCCTCTCCTATAAGGGAGATGTTCCACTCCCTTAATCATCTTCGTGGCTCTGCGCTGGACTCTCTCTAGCAGTTCCCTGTCCTTCTTGAACTGAGGGGCCCAGAACTGGACACAATACTCCAGATGCGGCCTCACCAGGGCAGAGTAGAGGGGGAGGAGAACCTCTCTCGACCTGCTGACCACACCCCTTCTAATACACCCCAGGATGCCATTGGCCTTCTTGGCCACAAGGGCACACTGCTGGCTCATGGTCATCCTGTTGTCCACTAGGACCCCCAGGTCCCTTTCCCCTACGCTGGTCTCCAACAGCTCTGTCCCCAACTTGTACTGGTATATGGGGTTGTTCTTGCCCAGATGCAGGACTCTACACTTGCCCTTGTTATATTTCATTAAATTTCTCCCCGCCCAACTCTCCAGCCTGTCCAGGTCTCTCTGAATGGCTGCGCAGCCTTCTGGCACACCAGCCACTCCTCCCAGTTTTGTGTCATCAGCGAACTTGCTGACAGCGCACTCTATTCCCTCATCCAAGTCATTAATGAATATATTGAATAGAACTGGTCCCAGAACCAATCCTTGCGGAACTCCGCTAGACACAGACCTCCAACTGGACTCTGTCCCGCTGACCACCACTCTCTGGCTTCTTTCCTTCAGCCAGTTCACAATCCACCTCACTACCCGATCATCCAGACCACACTTCCCAGTTTAGCTGCGAGGATGCTGTGGGAGACCGTGTCAAACGCTTTACTGAAATCGAGATAGACCACATCCACAGCTTTACCATCATCTATCCACCGGGTTACATCCTCATAAAAGGCTATCAAGTTGGTTGAGCAAGACTTCCCGTTGGTGAAGCCATGCTGAGTGCCCCTAATGATTCCCCTGTCCTTGGTGTGCCTAGAGACAGCACCAAGAACAAGTTGCTCCATCACCTTTCCGGGGATGGAGGTGAGGCTGACCGGTCTATAGTTACCCGGGTCCTCCTTCTTGCCCTTTTTGAAGACTGGAGTGACACTCGCTTTCCTCCAGTCCTCAGGCACCTCTCCCGTTGCCCACGACTTAGCAAAGATGATGGAGAGTGGCCTAGCAATGACTTCCGCCAGCTCCCTCAGCACCCGCAGGTGCATCCCATCAGGGCCCATGGATTTATGGACATCCAGGTTGCTTAAATGGTCCCTGACCCAGCCCTCATCAACCAAGACAGATTCCTCCTCTATCCTGACTTCTTCTGGGGCCGCAGGGGTCCGGGGCTCCTCAGGACAGCCTCCAGCAGTATAGACAGAGGCAAAGAAGGCATTCAGTAACTCCGCCTTCTTTTTATCCTCTGTCTCCAGGACCCCCACCTCATTCATCAGTGGGCCTACATTGCCTCTAGTGTTGGTTTTACCTGCAATGTATTTGAAGAAGCCCTTTCTGTTGTCCTTGACCTCTCTTGCAAGGTTTAATTCCAAGGAGGCCTTAGCTTTCCTAGTTGCCTCCCTACATCCTCCTGTCCGCTATCTGTCCTCTACAGGCCAGCGCTGAACCTCATCGATACTTAAGTGTCAAAGGAACCAATACTTTTCCACATGATCTCTACCTTTATAATGGCTGTTTGCTCTAAGAATCAATTAATAATTAAATCAGTCCAGATGGGTGTGGCAATCACTGCAATGCAGCTTTCTCATGTCCATGTGATGTCACATGGAAATTCCCAACTTCAACGACACTTGATTTTACAGGTCAGCTTAGGCTGATCCTATCAGATGATCTCCCCAAATGATGAAGAAAGCTGTGTGAAAAGCCTCTACCGAGAAAGCTGATCTTCTAATACTGGACATGATCAAGAACACACAAAACGTATTGCAAGACCAGCATACCCACCGAAGCAGTGAATGTCTCCTAGCTGTGCTTTCTTCCCATAATATTAGATATAGTGATATGCTCATCCTTCAGAATTTTTCTGGTTTTACTTTTCTTATTTAAACCAGAAGTTACTTGTAAGTGAAATCTAGCATCAAACAGGTAAATTAGAAGATAAATGTTTATTAAAACTCATAAGCTTGAAATCTGTTTGAAGTTTAATGTACAGATTTTAGATTTTATAAGCAGATCTTTTGACCTAAACCCTCAAGTTTCTTTCCCAGAGTGAATTATACTCTTAGCTACCTAATTGAAGAGCTTCCTGTACTGAGCTTTGTACCTGCATTCCTCACCCAGCAGTTAGACTGTTTTGTGCATGGGTAATGACCTCGAAGTGAAATTGAAAGGCTTTGCATGTGTGGGAAGATTAAGGCTCAAACCTTAGAGGCTTGGATCTGGACTCTCTAATCCACAGCAGCACGCTACAAACAGCTCCTCCTCTTCCATTCTTTTCCTTCCCCTTTTTCCACTTACATCCCTATGAATAGTTCAGAAAAGGGCCTATGCGTTTGGGCAGCAACTAGGCAAGAAAAGGTGCAGCAAATGACTGCAAAAAAAAGAACAACCCATTTCTCTAATGGTCAAATAAACACAAGAATTCCTTCACACAGACTATAAGAACAAATCTGTAAATTGAATGTTGGTATTCTTAAGGATGTGGCTAAAGTAGGCTACAACGTGATCTATCTTACCAGTCTCTGAATGGAGAGCAACACAACGAAAACACGCACACACATTAACCTGCAGCACTAAGCTACTTTACCCGATTCCTTTGTTCGAAGTTTTGAAGAGAAGTTAAAATACGAGGGCTCCATTCCTGGCAGTGGGTCCGCTGAGTCTGGCCAAGTGGACCATGGCATCCGTGTGGAGCTCTGCTGGTCTTTTCAGCAGCCAGCACAGCATTTACCGATACATGTTGGGTTATAATTATGGAATGAACACTCCCCCTCGTAGATCTCCTGCTTCTTCCAGGTCCGTTCCCATGTGGCAAAGGAATGGGAATATGTCCTGGTTTATACCTTTTATAATTCAATAACTTGAGCAGGTTACACAGAGTATATATCAGGGTAGATTCTGATGCATTGTGCCTTTGGGAAGGTAGGTAGCCCAGTTTGACTAAATGTTTATAGGTAGATTTTCCACAAAGGAAATACAACTGGGCAGAATGCATCTCTGTAGCTTTACACGAGGATTAAATAAGATATTTATGGAGGGTTTTGAAGGCAAAGCAAATGCATAGGCATTATTATGGATATATTTTTGTGGGTTATAATCCCACTTTGTTCCTTTCTGGGTTTTCTGACTTTATAGAAGTCAGTAATAAACTTAACTTACAGGTATTCTTTTTAAATATAATTCTAGTTTCACTGTGGCAGTGAAAGCAACACTTTAACTTCTAGAGCATGTGAATTTATGAAAACAAGAACTTAGTGTTTTAGCTCAGTAAAAATGCAAGACAGGGAGTTTGGTTTGGGGGATCTGTACTAAAGAAGTTACTACAAAAGCCAGCCAAGGATGTGAACATCTGTCTGCTCCTGTTCCAGCTGTGCCAGTAGATGAGATTACCTCCCCCAGCACCATCCTTTTGCTGGAGATCACTGTCCTGCGTGTCTCCTCACATGAGCTTTGAATAGCATTTTTTACTCAGGATGAGCCCAGTTGCCAAAGAGCTCCTATTTGGAGAGCTTCCATTAACTGGAATCACTTTATCTGAAATATGTAGCTGTCATACAACCAGCACTGCCAAGAGGTCTGTGGTGGTGTTCCCAGCCCAAAGGAAGCACCGCTGAGAAGCCAACTCTCCAGCCAGCACAGCGACTCTCATGATGCCTAAAACGCAACGGCTCTCTAGCTCTGATTTGGGTTTTATTCATGCTTAATAAGGAATTCAGTGCAATTTAGTAACTGCATCAACTGCAAATAGTTTTGCTCATGAGGATGAACGTATTTTTCAGGACCATTATTTTTTCTGAAAAACTAAGGTATCCTATGCTAGAATTGTCTATTTGCTCCTAGAAATTTTTTATATTAAAATATTCTTCTGTACACATTCAGTAGCTATAGCCATTTTTAAGTACTTCAGGAGCATGAAATTAATAGTAGTGAATCTCAGAGCTTCATAATACACTGACTATATATACTGTACACAGTTAAATGATGCAAAAAAAAGTAATTTTGTTATGCACAGTACCTTTAGCATTATATATGTTACAAGCCTGTTTCACCTCCTATATCCTGACTAGGTGAATCGGTTCTTGGTTTGGTTTGGAAACAGGTATTAATTACATATATGTATATTGCTGTCAGCTTTGCCAACACCTCTCAAGGTCTTTCATTTTTGTTATGTGCTTCACAGGCTATATTCAATCTTCTACCACTGTTGTCCTTAGCAAAAGTGTGTCTACAAAGGGAATTAACATTGCAGGAAAAAGCCTTAATTAAGGAATTAATTAGTTAATAGTTAATATTTTACAACGTTCTGACTTACAGTTTTCTGAAGGGCTGCTGACAACTGTCTGTCAAAGAGTATAAGATATAAAGAAAAAAATCCTAAGGTTTTTTTAAATTATTTTTTATATTTTTATATTTTCATTTAATTTAATTTATTGTATCTTAAAGAGAGAACCCCACAGCCCTACTTTTATGTCTGTCTGGAGGAACTAGAAATGCTACCCACACGGGTTTTCAAATACTCCTGTCTTGTCCCGCCCCAGTAGGAAAGTGCCCCGCAGCACTGGTATGAGCTGTTTAAGAAACTCAGGCAAAACCGTTCAGTCGGGGAGAGCCCCAGTCAGGGAACACATTTTAGAAAATCCTTTTTGATCCTCCCTGCCTGTAACAGGAGGGTCAGGCAGTCCCTTGCACATTAATCCCCGCTATGGGGACACAGTGTTATGTTGCAGACATCTGGGACAGCAACCAAGAAACCTACTTCTTCGGCATAGAGTGCCTTTTGTCTCACTGCGCTGCCAGGATTGTGGGAAAACCAGAGCTCTTGCTTTTGGGGATTTTTTTTTTTTTTTAAGTTTCATTGTCCAACAAGCCATGAGATCCTGTACAAAGGCTTAGGATCTTCTATTCATCTTAGACGAAGTTTGTTACAGTAGAAAATTAAGAAAAGATATTCACAGTACTAGAAAGGATATGTTGTCTGTTTGTCTCTATTACTTGCTCCAGAAAAATGGCTAAACATGTACGCCAAGTACAAAATAAAGCCCTGCATGCATTATACTAACTCTTGAAACCAGCTTCTCAGCAGTGACAAAATTGTCTGCAACTAGCGAGGAAAACAAAATTATCACGATACGGCATACTCGGAAAACTGAGCTGCCTTGTAAACTTGTTGCTGTAATTCTCCCCTACCATTTCATTTACTCCCTGCCCCCATCTTGTTTATTCATTGTATGGGTCTAAATTTAGGCGGCAAGCTTTTTGCTGCAAAAACTGTGTAGTTGCATACATGGCACGTGTTGGGTAGACACTGTATACACAGGCACATCTTTGGGGAATATTCTATTCCAAAACTAAATAATCTGGTAAATCCAAAGCCTTAAAAGGGTAGTTACTCTGGTAGAATTACTTTCCCATACTTCTCAAAGTGCAGCTGGCTGTCTTGCTCTTATATAATGAGAAGTGATACACTGCTTCTTCATTACATAGTTTGGTTAAGCATCCTTTACCAAGTCTAGTTTGGAAGCAGGTATGTTAAGCTGTGCAGGCTTTCGTATTGCTGATGTAAAATTAATTCTGGTACTGACCTGTCTTCCCAATGCCTTGTAAAGTCAACAAGAGCTGAACAGACCAATAAGGAAGCAAACGTAAGAGAATTAACCTCTCTGCAAAAAAATCTCATTGGGGTTCTTTGCTTGTAACTTAAAGACCTTCCAGCTCCAAAGGAAACTTTCTCTTATTCAAGCCAGGACGAGTTTCCTAGGATTGTTGCTTTGCCTGGGAAAGTGATTTATTCACTCAGGCTATTAGAAGGAGTCAGAATTTTTATCTACCCTTTCATTTTTGACTGATTTCCTTTTTGTTTATTCCCTTGCAGTCATACAGTCTTGTCACATCATCACTGGTAGGAATTATGCTCCGTCTCAGGTCATACTGTCATTTTAAATCTGACTGTTAGAGCAAAGGAAAAATGAGGTCAATAATTGCTACCTTTTTCTTGTGAACTGACAGCCCACACCTGAGGTCTCCCTAGAGAAATCTTCTTTAATTACAAGTTAAGCTGATGTTCCCCTGTGTAGCAGGTAGAATTGAGCAGGATTACATTTAAAAGGATTGCACTGATCTGCTTTGGTGACAGTTTCATTTTGAAATTCTGATAACAAGCAAGAGGAAGGATTATAAAGGTACCGTTCTTGGGAGTGTACACGACTGACACATACTGCAAACTGGGCCACAGCAGCCACCCTTCCTTTCCGCTCTTCTTTTAAGGCCAGACAAGTTCTATTTTGAGAGCTGCAATTGCCATGTATTATTTTAGCGATTACTTAATATGATTGTAAAGAACAGAGCAAAAAAAAGTTTGAAATTGTAGAAGGGAAATCCTGCAAGCAGTAGTTCTGAAAAGGGAATTTTTCATCCTGGAGACAATGTGACACTCAGCCTTTTACAAGATAAAACAATGAAAAATGTGTAATAAGCTGAATGCTTTCAAGTACTTAAATTATGAACAGATTTTGGGAAACCAAGTAAATATTAATGGGTTCTTAAATCACTTTCATTCTAACCCATGCAATTGTAGTGCAGAAACCTTCCAAATTCCTTTTCCTCATACTTAAAAAAAAAACCAAACAGATTATTAATTTTGCAAAAGCAATTTATCTCACAATGATATATGATCTGACAGTAGCGTGGCTGGTAAAATAAGACTTAACTTATTTTATGTGAAAAATTAATATTTTCTATGACTCCTAGCAGGTTGCATAGTCCAGGAACAAAGACTGATGTCTGAAATAGCTCACATACTTACAATGTTTTCATGAAAATTGTTCTGCCTCTTAGGGCTTACTCACCTTTGGTGTTGATGGTGCTTCAACCTGATTTGAGTCCTGACAGAAGCCATAAAGCAGATACTCCTTCATCTAGGTCCTTACTTCCATGTGTGGGATGAGCGTGCATAGCACTGAGCAGGACTATAAAACCAAGCGAAAAGAGACCTCTTGTTAAACAAAACTAAAAGTCCCAAAGCAGAAGGAGCCTAAATATTAGTGCCATTTCTCCAGCTCAAACTCCCATTTCCTATGGGAGCACACCAACCATCAACCGATAAAGCGTGAGGGAAGAGTGTTTCTCCAGAGTCTCCTGGCTGTAAAGGCACGTCATGCAGCACTGAGGCGTTCATGAAGTACCCGCTTCTGATGGCAACCCCCAAAGCCAGGCAATCCAGTTTCAGGAGTTTTACACCACGTAAAATGCTGCACAACTCATTCTGCAAATATAATTGCACTAAAGCAATGCAAGCTGGGTTTTGGTCTTTCTTGATGTATTATTAGAAATCTAGCAGTACAAGGCAGAACTTGCTATTTTATTTCACTACAGCTAGAGCACAGCATTTTTAGAGAGACATAAGAACTATGGTAGTTTGTGAAGCCTTATAGTATCAAGAGTTAAAACCCAGTCTTTTGGAGGGGGAAGGAAAAAAGTTAGGAAGGTTGTTAGTTAGAAAGAGAGAATGAAAACACATACAGAAAGCTTTTACAGTTTGGTCTTCATTTTACATGACAATTTTTTAGGAAGGTGAACGTTAGGAAAGGCGAAAAGTAAATTTAATTTTTTTCCTTTCATTGCATTGGGTTATCATCTATTGCATTTCCTAAAACCATCTTATGTGCAAGAGAACTTTATCATTCCATAAGCTTTTGTTTCAAAGAAGCATCGGAGCAGTTGGCTATAGATTCACACCTGTAAAAACCAAGAAAAAAGTCAGCACTGAGATTGGATATTGCAGCTATAGATAAGGATGAGATGGATTACAGCCAAAGTGGGGTGTGCATCTGTGCTGTGGTTACAACTGGAGCACAGGCATGTTGTGTGAAAGACCAAGCATAAGTGGTCTCCTTGGGTTGGTCTCCCATCCTGAGGCGATCAGCTGAAGCCTTGCCTGGAGCTCAGAAAGCTGAAGCAGGTGTGTGCCCTGTTCTGCTCCAGGACCAACCACTGCAGGCAGGGAAGCAGAGCCCAAGAGGTGTTTTCCTTCCTGCTCCATCAGAAGCGATTCCCAGAAAGGGCAGGTTGACCCATAACCGTCAGTAACAACAGGTCTCGATGCAGAAATCAAAGGTGTTGAACCTCTGAGAGAAACGTGCACTTGACTTGTTTTTGATATGTCCTGCTAGCTTTCTGTTAGCATTCAGCACATTAACCTGGAGCTTGTGGTTGTTGCAGTATTTCAAACTCCCCGCTCTAGCTACACAGCTCTGCATGTGTATTTTTCCCCACTATGACTGACTTATGTGTGGCTGGAAACTGGGCCGAGATGCAGAAGGGAGATGATGGGGAAACATGCTACTTCTCCCACCACTAAGCCCTATTCTGCTCCTAGCACCCTCATCCGCTCATTTGTATTAAACTCAGTGACGAAGGTGCATCACTCCCAGCAGCACATTGCATCAGGCACCTGTCTTCGTCCACATGAAGAAAGGGAGCCCCTTGCACAGCGCACGCTGTTTTGGAGGGAGGGAATGAGCAAGCTCACCAAAGGGCTCTGCTTCCTCGGTGTGAGGGGGTACGAGTGCCACCTGAGCAGCACGGCAAAGGCTCTGCCTTTAGTAGGCCACCGTTTCTCTTAATGCTCTCTGTGAATAATACCCTGAGAGCCATAAGATGCCTAAGCAGGGGGTTAAGAGAGCTGTGTCCTTTGACTCTTATGTAGGCCACTCAAACTCACGCTCCACGGAGGAGGACACGGAAGCTTCTCAGCCTTCAAGCCACAAAGTCAGCTGCTTCCCTTTCACCTGAAGGAAAGCACTGTTATTTAAAATACTGGAGATAACACAGAAACAGATACCAAAGGATGGAGTTGGCGTTCTGCTACTAGCTGCTTTAGCAGAAAATGGGAATTAATTCAGGGCAGGTCTGTTGTAAGTCCCTTCTGGCCTTACTCTTTTCTGTGGAAGCCTCTAGATCTGCTCATGGGAGCTGTTGATTTGAGACTCTCTGCTGTTTCTCCACCCTGGGAAATGAGGAGGGATGTTTTCTGGGCCTACAGTTCCTATTGCTTTAATATTCCAGTCTGGTTTGGCAGGGAAACACCCACAAAAAGTACAATCAGCACAAGTGGAACTGCATAAAGGTGGCATTACTCACCAGAGGTATATGGAGACCACAGGGAAACGTGATTTAAGTGCACATTAGCCAAAAGACCAGTTTCTAACTCCCCAAAGAACAGAGGTATATTATCAAGAGGAAAGATTTCTGCTGAACTGTTGCAACCAACTCTGACAGGCAAAGACTATTTCAGTATTGAATATGAGCTCGGGATTATGTGAAATAATGAAGAAAACTGATACAGAATAAAAAGGCACTCTAAAACACTGTTCCTGAACGTTTGGGAGCAGCTGGTGGGAGAAACTAATTGAAGACCCTCACCCTTCTTTACAACAGAGCATGTTTAGGACCACCTGCCTGCCTGTACTCCAAGGAAAAAGCTGAAGATTTCAAGATTGCCACTGCTTAAATATATAGTGGCCGCACGTCTAAGCCTTCAGGCCCCGAAGAAGCCCTTTCCCTTCAGAGAGGTGTGCAGGTACCTTCCACAGACCTCAGCACACTGGGACTCACAGACAGGCTATGGGAGGCAGCACACAGAACTCCACTCTCCTTGCCATCAGGCAGCATAAGGGTGAGGAGAGATCTGGTAGCAAATTGCCTTTCCCTCTAAAGTTAGCCTGAGAATCAGTAGTCTACATAGTGTCACCGAAGCCACTACGCAGGGTGCCTTTGGAACCCAGAAATATCCCCCAAAAAACACTAGTGGGAGAAAAGAAGGGGTAGGAGGGGTTCATTGTGCATCAGATCCCTAGCACCCATCCTTGCAGTCTGCTACAGAGCACAGGCGTGCCAAGGATGCGGTTTCACAAGACGATGTGCTATTGTCCTGATTTTCAAACACTAACAGGCACAAGTGCTGCAGCCCTCAGTCCAAACTGGAGGGAGAAATATTTGTTCTGAATCCTCTTCATGGGCCTCGCAGAGAGATTCCTGTTCATTTTAAGATTTTTCTAGAAGCCCAGGCCTAATGAAGACAGCTTGCAGTAAGGGTAACTAATGAACAAAATGCTAACCAGTTTAGTTTGGGGTTTTGGGGGTTGTTTGTTTTTTTTTTTAAACCCACTGCAACTGCAGGATGGAAGCAGCAGTTTGAGTGATGCTTTTGTTTGTAGAGGTAAAGCAGAATGGCTTTGAAAATAAAAATACAGTAAATGTCTAACATTAAGTTGAAGCAACCCAAGAACTAAAAAAAAAAAAAAACAAACAACAGACTAGCATTTATGCTTTGAAGTTGCATTTTTCTGGATTACTTTTCAAAACTGCAGTTTAAATCTGACACATCTCGGCATCATGACACTAGATTTTTGCTTGGCTGAAGCACGTATCTAGGAAACTACATAGCCCTACAAAAATGCTGGCAAAGCAGGGGCAGATGTGAAGGAAGAACTAGAGGCTGCACATGGCTGTTTGTTGTCTTTATTCTTTCAGTCATTGAACTGCTTTTCTCAGGGTACCTGTGCTCAAAATTGAGAGCCCAGCTGCCACATGGTGGCTCCTAAATTCTCCAGGTGTTCGTGTTTCTAGTAGTAACAGCAACTGTTATTTCTGCACATAACTATACTGGTCTGAGCACCTAAACCCCAGGAGCATCCTTGAGCCATGCTTTCCTTGCCCCTCTGTCCCCTGTGGGACATGGTCTTCTAAGCCTGGATTTGAGATTGCTGCAGACAGACCAAAACTAGGTACCTGCAATGCCACCAAGCCCACTGCCTTGTCATTCCCATTAGTTCAATGCTTAGAGCCCTCACCTGTTGCATTGGAGACCAAGCTTCAAACTACATAAATTTAATATCTCACATCTTTTTGTGACTTCCCTAACCACTTGAACTGGCATGTGCCCCTAAATTTCTGAGCATAGTCAGCCAGGGAAAAATTGGAACTGACGTCATTCATCTCAATGTCTGGATTCTAGTCCCTGCTCAGACATACACTGAAATATTTCTTACAGAGACGAGAGCTGCAGTTGAAGAAATGAAGAAAAATATATTCCAGAGTTAACTGCTAGTCTAAGGCTCAGGGCAGATGGGGAATACAAGCTGAAAGCCCACTGACAGATTAGGCAAAGGGCAGGTGTGAGCACCGGTATCACAGGAGCACTTGGCACACTGGCTGCTGCTTGTGCACTTTCTTATCTTGGCTGTGTTTGCAAGGGAAAAGACTTGTGTAGGTACCCAGCTCCAGAAATGGTCACTGGCTGTAAGTTGCAAGCAGGAGGAGGCAGCCAGCTGCTTAGGTACCACCCTCCAGAACAGGAGCTCCCAGACCCTCTCCAAGCCCAAATGTCTGCACAGCACAGGGAGCCAGGTACCCAGGTCTTGTGCCTTGCATAGGGAGCTTGGACATCTCCCTTGGGACCATGAAGCTCATCAAGACACCTCAGCATCACGAACCACAACACTACACCCCAGACCTCTCTGAAGATTTAACTCTTCATTGCAATATACGTTTGAGTAGAGAGAATGCAGAAGTAAAAGTCAAGATTAAATTGAAGAAATTCAGTTTGCCTGTGTAAGTAGCATCTTGTTAGCATGCTCCTGGTAACTTAGACAAGTCAAATGTTCTGCCTCAGGGTTGGTGCAGATATTGCTGGCAGCCTACCCCTTTCCTGCAGGCATTGCTAAGCCACATGGTGAATTTCTCTGAATAGCAATAAAATAAGGGAACTTTTACACACAAGAGCCTTCACGTCAAAATTACAGGAACACAGGACAGAGACACTATATATTTCAGGAAAAAAACCCCACAACTTATCTGTTGTTCAAAGTCAAGCCACCTAAACAGCCCAAATGCAGTAACTGCTGAAGACAAAACCTCTGGCTGCGTTTAGCTGTGTCTTTCGGTGCTTACCAAACTTTACATCCTTTGATTAATTTTTCATATCAGAAATTGCTAGCTGGTCTTCTTATTGAGGAAGCCACTAAAAACATAGCGTTTTCCTGCAGGTAGTGTAACCTGAGCAGCTACTGAGGCAAAATCTGTGAGCCTCCCTTTCCTTTGCAGCCACCTTCCCTTTATCTTTTCACCCTCAGTAATACCATCATCAACTCAGCTTTCTCTGCAGTGACTAAATCAGCACAGGAGAAGGTGTTCAGCAGTTTTGGCTGTAATCACTGTTCAAACAGCTGTTCTCAATCCCCTCTAGAGAAAACCAGCCTGTTTATTTGATGAGTCAACTCCCCCACTGACTTACTCCATCAGATAACAGGCAGGCGTGCAAGCTACCAGCCTCGCTCAGGATGCCAGTGTGCAGTCAGTAATTTCCAAATACATGCAAAAATAACCCTCAGCTGCAAAGATATTACCCTCTTTGTCACAAGAAGTGCTGAATTTGATAATATCAACTGGAAAATGTCCAGACATTTGCACATATGCATGCAAGTTTTATTAGTGGAACAGAGCATATATTGCATCGTATGAGAAAATAATAGGAATGAAATATTCATCCCCCGTTTCAGCCATTCTGGAGCCAACACTACGGATTCCCAACATTTCTCTAGTATTTGTATATCCAAATATGTGCAGTCATCTAAAATCAGTTTCTTTAAACATGTTGATAAATTCAGATTAATTCCAGTACTGCTTAGTCACTGACTGTTTATGGAGCAGAAATCTTCAGGGAATTAAGGAAAAGTAAAAATCACCATATAGAAGATACATATACTATCGTTGTTTCAGATATCGCATTTACTTCCAGGAGCTGTATTGAAGAGCAGAGGCTGGCACCTATTTCTGGTTTTTGTCTGAAGCCTGAAATGAGATCTCTTTATATACAGAGTATTATAATTCCTGTATGGCTGTATAAGAACAAGCAACAAATTAGCTTGGATTTTTGAGATACTGAATGACATTCAAGGCCTCTGCATGGAAAAAAAAACCCACTAAGGTTTCCAAATAGCATAAGTAAGATTGAAGGCAGTTCACTCATTTGCAGGAAGTTTATTTCAGAAAGCTATTTGAAATCCACATAATCAAACAAAAAGCCTCACAAACATACCTCAGAGTGTATGTGTATATTTAATAATTGCCTTTTATTTGTCTTTTAATCACAGTTATTGTTTGTAACAGTACTCTATGGATATGAAGAACATTTTGAATATGAGTTCTTCATCCCAGCTCAGAAAAGCCTGGCACCATTGTCTCTGAATTTCAAGGATCCTTTAATTTTAGAAAAACTATCCTTAGACTAACACGGGTTACAGAGACCCCATATGCCTGTGGGCAAATTCTCCTTCTGAAGTGTTTGCGACTGCAACCACTAGGACCTAGGACTTTTGGTGGGCTCCCTAACCCATTGGTGGTCATTCCTGGTCCCAAAAGATCAAACAAGTTACTTTGGCTATAAACTCCTTGCTCCTAGACTGTGGTATTAATTCACTAAAGTAATAGCTGGGGGATTTTTGAAGATTGCCACTGGGAATAATAGCTGACAAGGACAAGCATCCACTTGTTTCTGTAAAAGAAAGCAGGTTTTTCATGTTTATAGTGGATCCAGGTAGCCTTTTTATAGCTATATAAAGAGAAATTTAAATCACTTGAGGCAGTGTTATCAGCAGGCAGTACATAATGCCTAAAGACCGACCATTGGTATTTTGAGAAATCAAAGGCATTTTGGACAAGTCAAAGGTATTTTGATACCTGCACTGTTTAGATAGCATGTACATAATTTTTGCATTGCTTATACTACTTTTACTATTAGGAAACCAGTAGACATTGGTCTCTCAGTGAAAACCAACTCTGACAAAGGTATATAAGCATAGAATGAGAAGTGATTTTTTTTGCCATACAAGCTGACCTTGAAATAGCGTTTTAAGTGCAATCAGCATGAAAACAGTAATTCACATATGCACACCATGCTACTTATTCACTTATTTCTATCTCCATTTCAAAAAACCTGAAACTCATTAGAGAGCTTTATGTTTCTTTATCATCATTGGCTTTATCCTCCCTCCCCATCTTTCCATTTGGGTGATTTGATTTGCTCAGATAACTGCATGTCTTTTTCATAGGCGTAGGTAAATAGATCTTCCACAAACCTGTCCGAAATCCTGCCAAACTGTCAGCATTGCCAATGCCCAGAACAATGTCCTGTACAACAGAAGGAAAACATGAAATACATGTTAATCTTTAGCCTTGTAACTCAAATACCTTCGTTGATAAAGGCTATTACAGCGATTTGCCAGAGAGAACCGAGTTGTCTGAGCATGTGGTTTTGTCCAGGCTGTTTTTGTTTGCTTTTCTTTAGAAATACAACAGATCATGTTGAGCAAGACATTTGCATCTAATCTGCCTAGAGGCACTATTAAGGACATGTTCTAAAACCCAGAAATATAGTCTGGTCTCTTGTAACGGTGTTGACAGGAAGGTAACAAGACGAGTCACACAAAATGACCTACCTTTTTTAAAGGTAGAATTTTTTTTTTTTTTCCATACTATTAGTACTAGTATCAGGTATATAAACAAATGTCTTGTCTTTAACAACCTTGTAAATCTGTATCTTGTAAATCTCTATTTTTCTTCCAGTAAACTGTCATCATTCAGCCCACACCCAAGGCTAAACAGTAACAGTTTTTCTCTCACCCAATGTCCTTTCCTCGAATGAGGAAGGAAATTGGGAAAAGGAGGGAGACTCATGGGTTAAATTTAAACAGTTTTAATAAAATAAAGAAGCCAATATCAATGGTAATACAAAACAGACAAAATTATACTTAGCTATAGAGTGCTGGCAAGCCACTCCAGAGATAGCAATTGTTAATAAGTTTTTTTTATTTAAAAAAAAAAAAAAAAAAAAAAAAAAAAAAAAAGAAGAAAGCAAAAACAACCCCCACCCCTCTCCAGCAGCTTTCCCTTTTATAGTGACCCTGATGTTAATGATATGTAATACACCTGTGGGCCAGCCTGGGTCAGCTGCCCTGGCTTTCACTGCTAATGGCCTTGATCACCGTGGCTGGCCACAGACTGAAACAAAATCTAACAGAAACTTGATTCCATAAATTTTATCCCCATGAAATCAGGATACTAAGATAAGCTGTAAAAAAGCTAAAAGGGAGGCAAATGCTGGGACATTTTAAAGAAGTATATTTATTTCTTCTGCTTCACCTCTTAGAAAAATTTCTATTCTCAAATTACCAATGAAAGCAAACGAGGCACTAAATTATCTAGTGCTGATTAAGATAGACCTGAACAGGGTTGGGAGCTGATACAAGTCCCCACTGTGTCATTTAAACACATTCATAAGGAAGTAGATTTAACTTTAGATTGGCTCATCTATTCAGCATGCTGTCTCCTCATCCTAGCCAGGTGTAAGAGATCAACTGTCACAAGTCGGATCAATGAAAACAGTAACCTATGCAAAAAGCAATCTTGGTATATTTTGCAGACGACACCAACTTAGGTGGGAGTGTTGATCTGCTTGAGGGTAGGAAGGCTCTACAGAGGGATCTGGACAGGCTGGATCATTGGGCTGAGGGCAACTGTGTGAGGTTCAACAAGGCCAATTGCTATGTCCTGCGCTTGGGTCACAACACTCTCTACAACTACCTGAAAGGAGGTTGTAGCGAGGCAGGTGTCGGTCTCTTTTCCCAAGTAACAAATGATAGATAGAACGAGAGGAAATGGCCTCAAGTTGTGCTGGGGAGGTTTAGATTGGATATCAGGAAAAATTTCTTCACCAAAACAGTTATCAAACATTGGAACAGGCTGCCCAGGGAAGTGGTGGAGTCACTATCCCTGGAGGTATTTAAAAGACGTGTAGATGTGGTGCTTAGGGACATGGTTTAGTGGTGGAGTTGACAGTGTTAGGTTTACAGTTGGACTCGATGATCTTAAAGGTCCTTTCCAACCAAAATGATTCTACGATTCCATTTTTTTCAAGTCTTCATTCTGCTCTTTCTCCTTAATAATTGTTCTACAATTCTAATTCCTCCGTCTAACAGTTAGAAAAATTCAGTCCCTACTTTCCATTTCAATGCAGTCGAGAGTAGATTTGTCTACAGTATTTTAATATAAAAGGAATATACATGGTTTATTATTTTGTTCTTGACATGTAAGATTAGTTTATATAATGAAAGCATGAAAGCAAGTAGCCTTGCATGCTCATTCCTACAAGTCACTTGAATCCATTAAAGTATTTTTGCAAAGCAGTCTGTTAAGTCTAACCACAAAACCATCAAGCACAAGTAGCTCCGTTTCAAATCAATGCAGCAGGTGAGCACATCACAGACAAACAGCAGTGTGGCATTCCCCAAATGGCAGTACCTTCATCGTGAAATAACAGCAGAAAAATGGCATAGCTCAAGGATATAAAAATGGAAGCAGATCTTTTGCACAGGTCCTGCACCTGGAAACGGAACCATCTCCTATGACAGAAGCCATCCTTATGCTGCTAAGGAAATTGTCTGAAATTGAGAAAACGCCTTTCTCCAGGGGCAGTAGTCAGGATCGTTTCCTCTCTGCTGCAAAGTATGAGAAATCTTTTTGTATCGTGAATCATCACCTTCATCCTCTCCTTTTTTCAGAACAAGTCCTTTATTATTTTATTAAAAAAAAATATATATATATATATATACACTTTTAGTTTCAGGGGTTGCTGGGTTTTTCTTTAAGATGAGATGAACACAGCAGCATCTTGCAAAGACAGACCTTTACGGCCTGGGATGCTGCAACACTGTTGCTGCCGCATATTCACACAAAATCTGTCCTCTTTGAACATCCTGAGGACCAAAATATAAGAAGGGAAGAAACACAAGGGGCTTGGGAGTGCCAGGAACTTCTCCCTGCCCAGACCAAAATCCAGCCCCAGCAGGGGAATGCAGAGGCCAGGGCTGGACCTGCCAGGGTACAAACGTGGCTCTTCACAAGGCAGATCTCCTAATGGTGACTGCAGCCCAGGCTGGTGTGGAGATATCTGGCATTCAAAGGCGCATGCAGCCCTTGGCAGCTCTTGCCCTGTGGAGGTGCTCAGAATCACTCTGTGTCTTTCTCCTCAGCTTGGCTGCATTTGCTCAGTACTGAAATTAATTCATCAAGCACAGCAGGGCATTGTTGGAAGGAGCAGAGGAAGATCCTGGCTGACCTCAGGCTTGTGGCAAAGAGTTGTTCAGGCACCAGCATGCAGGAGGCCACTGCCCAGAACTGGAGTCTGGGAAGAAGTATTTTGGAGAGGCCACCACATCTGACTGAGGGAAGGACTGTGTTGATCATGGCTTAGCTCCCAACTCAATCACAAACAGATACAAACTTGCTAAACCTGCCAGCTTAGCTGCTTTGTTGACTTAGACCTCAAAACAATATCTCTATAACGTAGCCATCCTCTTCCTCCCTCCCTACATGGCCTGAACTTCATTACCAGAGGTTTGGGTTCTCCTGCAGACTTTTTTTAGGAACTCAGTTCCTGATTTAGAGAAATCTCAGTTGGCTCAGCCCCCGTTTCCTTCTTTAAGAGTAAAGCATTGAGCTATTCAGCTGGTGTGCTGACGTTTAGTTTTTTTCAGTAGACATGATATTGTGTATTTTGGAAATACTTGAGCATGACATGCTCTTTGCCAGTTTATTGGGTTTTTTAAATTGTATTCTCTGTGTGAGCCATGAGATAATCTTTGTCACATGTCCTTTTTATATTTTTTAGGAGCACCTGAAAGCTTTTGACCATGAAGTAAACGCGTTTGTGGACTATATGTTTGGACCTCGAGGTAAACTGCTTTATCTACAGCCCTTTTAGGAAATAATACCCATCTAGATTACTACTCAAAAATGTTCTAATAAATAGAAGCAGTCAAAATCTTCTATCTGAATAGTTTCTCATTGAAAAATGTGGACTAAGCAGAATCTTAGTGTTTGCAGGAACGCACCATTATTGTAGGAAATCTATCAATGCACTGCATTTATAGAAAGCCAATAGATTTTTGACTGTTTGACATAGTATTATGTGTAATACAAATTAAAACCAATCACAGATTATACTGAATGTAAAAGAAGAAATGAAACTGAACTTTTTTTTTGAAACTTAAATAGAATCTCTAGATTTGAGAGTCCTTTTTTTCTGAGAATATAAAAGGATTTAAGTTTTACATCCTAATGTAGATTAAAAAAATTGAAAGCCTGGGTTTTTCTGAAAGTGGAAGATCTGTTTTGGGACTGATTCTCATTTATAATCCAGTTATTGTTTGGTCCAGCTGCCTATCAGCCTAATTCAGAAGGATGCTCAGAGCAAAAGCAAGAAGGCTTTTAGCACCCCGCAGGATCACATCCAAAATTTCAGTAAACCAATAGAGGAGGTGGGATAACAGTTGCATCTTTTACTTCCTATTCTTGCTTTCTAAAACAGTTTGGACAAGAATAACTTTAATAACTGTAGCTTGGAGATGCCTCATGCTTTGTTAGGACTGAAACAAGTAATAAAAAAAAAAAAAAAGAGTTAGGACTGCAGAAATGCTCTGGCAAGGTGAGGACAGAACACCAAAGTCAGGGCTAAGAGAGCCAAGCAACTAGAGGAAAGGGGTAAGACAGGAGCTTAGACAGCAGACAGCCTTCAGAGAAGGTCTCTGTAAGGCCATCTCGCTGCTGGTGGGGCTGGGATTAAACACTGAACTTCAGGAATAGCTTTGCAAACTTGTCCCCATGGTTAAATCCAGAACTGCTGCCCATGTGGACGGACATATGCTTATGCATTCTCATTTTGTTGCAAGAATGTGCTCCAGGTCCCATAAACAGTTCTTGCTTAATTAGGAGGTCAAGGGAAATACAGCTGTAGCATTCTTAAAACCAAGAAATTCTCATTTTTCTTAGCTGATTGGATGGCTACAAAATCTTTTCCATCATCTCTGCCATATATGCGAAGCTTGAAAGAAAGATTTCTGATGAAGAAACACTGAACAGCTTGGGAACTGCAGCAGAATTAATTAAAACAGAATAAGTTTTATTAACGGCTTCTACAGTAGTGCATTTTAATATTAACAAATCAATGTGATCACAGGCCTAAAAGTACTAGTATTTTTTTTCAAATGGACGTGATGTTCTCCTTCATTCCTCTTTCCTCATTGATCCAGAACAAATTGCTTGAAGGAACGAACTGTAGTTAATTCAATACAGAATACCACACAGATCCCTTTGGGCTTTTAGAAAGCACTTTAATTAAACAAGTATTATTTGCATTACTTGCCAAGTACATCACCATCCCTCTCCAGACATCAATGCTGAAGATAGCATTTGTCCATGCCTCTTCTCTATGATCTTTAATTTAACTGGTGGTATAATGACAGAGTATCATTTATTTCGTGAATAACAATGTGTTTATACACATAAATAATTCACAATAAACTGCACACTGTTTTAAATTGGATGGAATGACCCCAACAAATGAAAATCTAATGAATTCTTAGAGCTTCCCCAAACATCTAAAACCAACAAACCGTTCCCCTTCTTTCTCTCCACCAATTTTCATTCACTGTGCACACTTCATTCACCAGCAAGATGGCTTAAAAGGATAGATAACAGTACTCTATTATTTTAAAAATCAATCCCTTATTTATGGTTTATATTTTAGGTGGTAACTCCTGAAATCCTGGTATCACTATACTGGTTTTAGTCATCATTACCAGATGTGGCTGAGAGCACAAGAGGAGACAGAAAGCCACACGCTAGTTCCCGGAGGCAATCTCTGCTCACGTTAGTAGTACCGGGTTAACACAAGCTGCAGTACTGCACTACTAGAATAAGGGGTGTACTATCAAAGATCTGAATTTTATTTATACACAGGCATATTTGGTGCCTTTCTTCACTGGTGTCAGCTGAACTTTATATACAAATTTACTGCAATGTTTGCTTTTGAACCAGCAGAGCAAGTCCTTTGAATCACGGAATAGAAGCCATACACATGCCCATCAGTTGCATCCCTTAATAAGAAGTGGTCTGTACAATATGGTGTTAGTCCATATAATTCTGGATAGGAGATTATCTAGGCTGAAGGCAAAATGAGGAACAGTGAAAGAGCTATATTGTTCTGTAAGAGAGCCTTTTTCCAGGGTCGCCTTCATATGCAGAGCATTGTTTGGTGTTACACAAAACTAAGGAATATTGAATTGCAGGAGATAAATCTAGTTAATTGGTTGCTTGGTTTTTCTGTGAAAGAAACAGAGGTGGTCAAGAATAGAAATATTTTAATAAAATTATAATAAAGTAATAAGCACTCCTCCTCTCCTCAATTGAGTACGAACAGTAGCATGGCATTGGTGCAAAACCATCTACCCCCTGCATCTAAAAAGGTCTGAAGCTACTCAGACACCAACTGGCCATAGCTATAGAAGAACTTAAAATGTTTCTAAACCTCTCTGATAAAAGCCTGATACCTTTAAAGAGCCTGGCAGGCCTGCCACTCATTTCAAAGGAGCCAAGATTTCACCCCAAGGGTCTGGCACATCTTGTCATCACGTGATCGTGAATGAGCTTATTCACAGAGCGATCAGACCTTGTGGGCGCCTGCTCCTTCCCTTGCTGTAGTCCAGCACTTTCACACTGTGGCTTTATTCACTCTCTTGGTCTCAAATTCAGATACTGTGTGGGTTCAACATTGTAAAATTAATCCTTTCTCCTGTTGACAGCACACCTTTTAGTACTTGAACGTGGAGATTGAACCATCAGTCAACAGAAATACTTTTGATCTCTCCTTCTTCCGATAACTGTTTTTGAAATACACTCCCTTTCCTCTCTCTTCCTGCCACATAAAAACCTCCCTCTTCTTGTCATTCAGGGATAAGTGTAAGTGGAAACAAAATAGTCACATTCGTTGGCTGCTGTTTATAAACCACTTTCTGCCAATAACTGCCTTACCCTTCAAGGTACCAAGGTCGGGGTGGAAAATAATCAGTAAGGGTACACGTTCTAATAATTTCTTTTGAAATGGAAATAGTATAGATCTTAAAAATACTCAACATGCTGACCTGAACAAAAACATCAGTTCTGCTTTTGTGTGGATCAGCCCACACGCTTGTGGCCACTGACAGCAGAGCAAAAACTTTCTGAGAGCGTACTAGGACAACATTTAATGCTGTTTAGTTTAATTTGTATTCTTATCTCTTCCAATTACTTTTCATCTTTGAGCAAATATGCCGTTTCTTTATCTACTTATGCCAGCTGGCTTTTGTGCAAGTAACCTTTATGCACTAAGTGTTGCAATCCTTGGATGGGGAGACCCTTGTTTAGATAGCAGCCTTGCTGACATAACTGCTTTCTACATCTTCATTTAGGATACCAATTAGATAAATTAAATCCCTATGCTCCTAAAACATACACTAGATCAACACTTACATGCACAACTTTTACCTGTCCTATGACTCCTGTGTCCTCTTCAGAGCCTGTATGGGAGGATAACCTGTTTGGAGCCCCTATGGGAGCAGAATCCCCTCAAAAACATCCATTCCCCAGAGCTTCACACGTGGGTTGTGAACTTTAAGAGGGCTGTTGGAAGTGGTTTACTCTAGCACTGAGGTGATCTTAAATAGACATTGAGATCTAAAGACAGAAAACAGGTGTTCTACCTTGGTATTGCACAGTAAAGCAAGGCCAACCTAAAGGAAGGATGGTGCTTGGTCATAGATGGTTGTGCTGTTGTGACTGCTTTAATCCTACACCTCTCCTCTCCTAGAGGTTTTTGAGAGTTCAGAAGGGAGAGTCAAAACCAGGAGAGCGCTGGACTTCCCTGGTAGCTTAGGTCTGGTTGAGTGTCTTTCCTGCAAAAGAGCTAACATCCCATGCAGAGCCCAAATCCAACAGATCAGTGTTATAGCCACTACAATGGAAGCAAGGTGAGAAGTAGAGGGAGTCTATAATGAGAAAGCAAGCTGATGTTCATAGCCCTGTTCATAAGCCGATTACTCTCACTTAAAATCTCACTTTACGTATACCTGTATGCACATATTTCTGAGGAAAGAATAGTCAGAAAGAATACAGTACAGCAAAATTATCAGTAACAGTTTGTTAAATGCTTGGGCACACTTGGTTTGTGCATCATCCACTGCCCAGTCCTTTCCAAATTCAACACAGGTGGAAAAATAGTAAAATGATTTTTCATGCACTGTGAATACCTTCGCTTCTTTTACAATTTTTAACATAATCTTGGTCTTTGTAAAAAATAAAGTAATTTTAAAGAGTTTCTAAAAGCAGAAAGAAATACTGTGATCTGCACAATAGCTTCTCGCTGACTTGTTTCTTCACTTACTCCATAAATAGTGACAGATTTAGAGCAATCTTTTTGAAAAATTTTGCTCCATCTTGAAATAAAAAAGAAAACACGCTCCTTTCGCTCCTGACATGCAGTTGCTCATAGGACAATGAAGCGGTGCCTCCAGATCGGCATATAGGATTAGGCTTTGCTCATGTACACTGGACTATGTGATTACTGCCAATGGGATTACTTGTGTGAATAAGGCAAGCAGGATTTGACCTTAATATTTCATTCCAGGACCAGGCAAATGGGACAGAAACTCTGAGAAAGCAAGCCCTTGCCCTGCCAAATGTCTTTGATAACCTTTGATAAGCAAAGTAAACATTTGATATTTGTCTTTCATATTTAATGTTTCTGAAAAAATCCTCCCCTTGTACAAATGTTCTCTAGCAAATGTTACATACCTTCATACTTATATGGCAAATGCAGAATTAAAATAATATATGAGCTGGCAACTTTACATGCATACTTTCTATTTAATACTATCTGCAAAGTGTCCATTGAGCAGATTAAGATATGATTTAATTAAATATTAAGTTAAAACATGAAATTAGATTTTTAAAAGCATTTTCTTCTTTTTCCTGTTGAAAGAGATTTAAGTGACCTTAAATTATTCGGGAATTCCATGCAGTTTTCAGCACACATTCTCTGAATTAGCATGCAGGTTTTGGGGGGGGGCGGGAGGGTAAAAGCAATGGATAGGTCTTGTGAGCAAAGTATGGCAGATTCCCTTTCATGCTTTTAGCAGACTTTTTTCAGAGTGTGATCTGCCTTACTTTAGCAATATTTCACCATAGCCTTCTTAATTGCCTGTTGCATGTGTTTCTTTTCAGATACTAGGGTTAGAGGATGGTTCCTTTTGGACTCTTACCTTCCCACATTTTTCCTCACTGGAGCATACCTACTCTGCATATGGCTGGGCAACAAGTTCATGAAGGATAGGCCTCCTTTCTCTCTCAGGGCTCACCTCATTGTATATAACCTTGGGATTACACTGCTCTCCTTATACATGCTTGTAGAGGTAAGTGTTCTTCCATGCAGCGTGGCCAAGAAAGGTGAGCAATATACAGTTTTTAGCGGAAATATCTTAGCAACAGATAGTTTTGCTAGGAAATTTAACATCAATAGCAATGTAAATTTAAGATCAAGAAAACTCCCTTAGCAATTGGACAGTAAGTTGTACAATACCTTCTCAGCTTACATATCTTGGAATGTTTTAGCTGTCCTTCCTGAGCTACACTCCACACCTGGGAACAGCTGTCTGCTACCAGGACAGTGTCTACAAGCATGAATTTGAATCTGCAGCAGACACTCAGCTCAAGCATGCCCATACCTCATTCTTCAGCACCCACAAATGTGCCCATGGACTGGGTTTTATTTGTATGACTGTCTATGGAATGATTTTTCTTCTACGTACAAATGTCCAGGCTTAAATGTGAACAGATTTATAGATAAGAGTAAGTACTGATTTATTTAC
This sequence comes from Nyctibius grandis, assembly GCF_013368605.1. Taxonomy (NCBI): domain Eukaryota; kingdom Metazoa; phylum Chordata; class Aves; order Nyctibiiformes; family Nyctibiidae; genus Nyctibius; species Nyctibius grandis. Next base: position 12,628,903 of record NC_090660.1, read on the forward strand.
TGCATTGGCAATTCAGTGTTATTTTTCTGCTCTCCTGACCAAGAAGCTTTCCTCATATGGTCAGATAGTAGGAGACAGATGTTAAAAAACTGCCACTTCAGCCAAAAGCAAGTGCTGTACGACGTGGAGGCTGAATACAGTCACACAGATTATTTCCCAAGTACTTACCAAGAAGGAACATGCTCACAGAAATCAGGATCCATTCAGAACAAGAAGAGAGGTTTGAATGAATCTGACAGTTTGGGAACAGCAGAGGATTCAAACAGTGCTGTTCAGCAGACATGTGTGTTTTCACCTCCCCAGTGGGTAGCAGAAGCCAAAAGTCACTATTTTGATATTATTTGTGAACTCCACATTCTCAGCCTTGTGATAACTGAGGTACTTTTAATATTAACTGTTAACATTCACCACTTGTGGCCCTAAAAAACAAACACTAAAAGACAAAAATGACAAACCATTTTCTGACTTGGCTTAAAAAGTGACCCTGGGCATGAGAAGCCCTGGCTGAAGAACATGCTTGATATCATGGTGTGACCCACGGAGGTGTGAGCTGACATTGCTGCCTTGCCTGCACAGCCTCACAGCTTTTCTTGCTCCCTGGGCTCCCGGCCACAACAGCATTTTCCACGAGAAAAACAAGGACTGACTGTTCTGTCAGCTGGACAAGAAGCTTTGCAGAAGCCAAACAGGACCCCAAATATTTCAAGTTTTAAATTAATTTGAGCTAAACACCAGGTGACTGGCCTGGTCGAAAGCCTGAACAGCAGTTTAGGTTTGTGCCTTCGTGCAAAGGACCCATTGTGCTACACAGAGCTTTGTCCTGGTCAAAGCTCCAGCTGGCGTCAGCGGTTGCTGTGGGTGTCAGAGAGTGCAGGATCAGGCCAAGAGCAAAGGAGAAACCAGCACAATTGCTGGAAGGTTTGATGACTCCGTACTGATTGTCCTCCAGAATTTAAATTATCACTTTGATGTTTAAATCCCCATTTTGCTTGAGGGTATGCAGATAACTGTCTTCAGCAGCAGGACTCAGCGAAAAGGATTAACTGAATAGAAAACAAAAATACTGCTCCTTTCCTCTTACAGGCTGATTTGGCCTGCCACAAGTAAATGAATTAACAGAGAGAATTTTAGCAGGTCTCACTTACATGAATGAAGAAAATTTGGTTTTTGCCGCCTTCACATCCTTGTAGGAATTGTGTTGAGCCAGCTCCCATTCCGCAGCCTCACTGCCCTGTCCTTCCTGAGGCTAACTTTGCTGCAGATGATCACCGGGTTGCCTTAGTCCTCAGATTAGTCCCTTTAGACCTTGATCCTGTAGCTGGAGGCTGCTGATTTATGCCTCGCAGACTACAGTTGGGCATGTCTGGCAGTGGCTCGTAGCTCCACGTTCTGCGTTTTTCGGGAACCCCAGGGACATCACGACTGATCTGCACCGCCAGCTGTTTTACTGCAGATTTCACTCTTAGCTCTGGACTGTCAGCCAGGCTGGTTTTACACTGTACAAAACACTCTTCCATAATAGTGGCTCTGTATTTTTTTCATAGTCCACTTGCTTGGTTCCTATCACAGCTTCTCCTGTGAAGGAGCAGAATGGAAGTTAAGAGCTGCAGACCTACCTGAGGTAGCTTGCACATCCCTGCTGAAGGAAAACAGGCAAATGGGAGACCAGAAATAATCTTCAGTACTCAATAAAGTTATGGTGAATCAACATTTCAGAAAGTCTCATTTTCAGAGCTTCTCTCTGGCCCTTATTCTCTCTGTCTTTTATGGACAGTAAGCTCTTTAAGGCAAGAGTTACCTCTATTTAGACCATTCTGCACAGTGATTTCTTACGTAAACACAGCTGAACCCTCCAGTGAGTATGATTCAGGATTAATTCCTAGTTAGAGACATCTGTAACAGTTGTCTTATTCCTCCATCCTCCCACTGTACCTGAAGCCCTCTGGTCTCTGTAACAGAGATAAATCACAAAAAAAGAAGCTCTATAATAGAGACAAACCACCAAAAAAAAAAATCCTAGTTATTGGCATTGTTCTTTTTCTCTCTTCTTGGTTTTGTTTATAAGGTGCCACACACCTTTTCTTGTGATAGCTCCAGAATGGAGTGGGTGCTTCTTAGACATTCAAAAGAAAAATATCCTCTTTCTTTTGAATGAGATATCTCCAAATGCAGACTGTTCCACATGATGGCTTTAATGAGAAACATGGTAAATCAGCTGATGGGGTACCTGTGCTGCAATTCTTCATCTCCTCACCTTCATCTCCTGACCTAGTTTAGCTGTCCCTTGACTACAGCTGATCTGTACAACCTCAAGGCAAGAAGACAAAGATTATAGCAAGGAGTCATAATAAGAGGGCTGTTTTTAAATCTCCAAGGGCAGATTCCACTTTTGAGCCAGAGCTCCATGCGCTGCATCATGGGCATGAAGTATCCGGGAGCTGATTTTAGCTCCATAAGCTTTGAGGTCAACCAGTCCCTAAGGTACTTGAAGGAACAGCTCCAGGACAACTCTAATATGTGCCACTAGCATAAGGTCAGATACCCCTACTGTCCCTGAAGGACAATATCTAAAGAAAAACATCTCTGCCCAGCTGCCCTCATCCTACTGAGATGTCTCAAAATTTTTGTGTCAAGAAAAAGTTAGGTGTCTTTGAAGGCCTCCCAGAAGGGCAGTTTATTAGACCTTAATTTAGACTTCTGACTTAGTCAAATGGATTTACTTGAAGTCGTCAAAGGCACTTACTTCTACCCATTAAATATAATGGAGAATTGGGGCACTTGGTTTTGGAGCATGGCTTTTTCAGGTACCTGAAGCTTAGACACAAGTCCTGTGCTTAAATTAGGCAGGCTGCAGGTGCACTGCTGAGAGGCCAGAAGACCATTCCCTCCACCCCTGCAACTACAAGAGAAACCTGCATCAGAGGTTTGTTATTGGTTGTGTACTCTTCTGTACCATTAAGTGTTCATAGACCCAAATCAAGTCTACTGATCCAACAATTTCTAGTAACATTGCCAACAATCTGCATAAATAAATACAACCACCATTTTATTTTAATAAAAATCAAAACTTTTAGCAATTTCACAAGAGAAAAACATGCCTTTCCTCTACACAAATCTCTGCCTGAGATCCTAAAACTACCTATGAACAGAAAACCAGCTTACTGTGAAAAGCAATCAGGTCTTTGCATACTTCAAAAATATTTCATGTGCAAGTCAACTCACAAACCAGGGATGCAGTCTCAGGTGCCAGAAGCTAAGATAAGGTTTTGAAGTTCGCCACAGTATAAAACTGTCACAACTCCAATGATAAATTAAAACTGGAAACAAAGGAGACCAGTGCTGATCTCTGAATTGTGAAATTACTCAGGTGAGGATACTCACTCGTTAACAGGGAGAGACAATCTCTACCATGGTCTTAGGCTGCTTTCCCCAGCAGCAAATATCACTTCTATCCTATTTAAATTAAGTCTCAGCTAGTCATCAAGCTCTCACCCAAGTCCTTTTGTTGATCAGGCACTGAGAAAACCAGGACACTGGCACCATCTGGGTCAGATTAAAAAGGAGATCTAGAGATATGTGTCATTAGCATAGGGGTGGCGTGATGTCTCAAGACGCCTGTATCCCCAGGTAGCTTCACAGGTTTATTACAAATCCATAGGATTTGTAAGCAAGCAACCACATCCATGTGGAGAAGCAAGACTTGCATGTGAGGACCCTTAAATTCAGAGCAAAGGGGAAAGAGCAGAACTGGACAAGTATTGCAAACCCAGTGCATTAACCTTTTTAGTGAAGCCAGAAGAAGAGTCTTTTACCTTACAGAATAAAAGGAGTTAGTTATCTTCACTTTACCTGTTTCTAGGAGCTGAAAATTCACCCCACAGTAAGTCCAGTTTCTGAATTACAGTCATGACTTGCAGGATCCATGGGTGCCAAGACAATGTGAGGGTTCCCAGGAGTACCAGAATTGCCTTCTCTGTATCCTCTGATAGCAGGGAAAGGTCAGAAGCACAATGCTGGCATCATCAGGGCTACCAGGCACTGTTTTTTAGCCCTACACATTGCAACTGTGATTACATCTCACAAATTACTAGAAAGCCCAGTATAATACCGGAATGTGGGATAACAGTGGGCAAAATGAAGGGAACAATCCAAAAATAGAAGGAGCACTTAAACTCTGTTTTATTCTATTATTATAATGGCTGACATCAGAAAGATTTGCTTCCTAACTATGCAAGTGTTAAAAAGATGGAGCTTGAGTAGCAGAAGTTCTAAGCAAAGTTTTAAGAGTGCTAGTGATGAGGAAAGGCAAAAAAGACATAGATCCTAGCTGATTTGAACTGTCCTGGAATTTTACTATAGAAATCCAATTTCAACACAATGATTTTTTTTTAAGATTGTAATAAGTGATTGTTTACTCCTTCATTTATTGTTCAGAAGTTAGCAAATGTAAATGTACCAGAGAAGTAAGGAATGATCCCAGATCCATCAGGATTGGTGCTTGAGGTGAAGGCTTCCTTTGAAGTAATTCTTTAATTAGGACAGAAAGTCTGTCTTAACCTTGGGGGAGCAAGAGAAAAAGAACAAAGTGAGAAACCAGAAGAGATCAGGTGCACTTTTCTATCATTTGGAAGAAGGGAGAAGTGAGGGGAAAAAAAAACACTAGACAGCAAAGGGTCACTGAGAATACAGTGTAAAGCAGTGAAGCATAAGGACAAAAGCAAACAGTTTTTTTAAGCAAGAACTTTGTCTTAGTAGAGTTAAATTCCCAGGTGTTCTTCTATCTTAATCAAATAATTTGTTTGGAGAGCTGAGGAGCTGACTTTGCTGTCCTTGCCTGCAGTTCTTCTAGCTGGACATGTTGTCCTCACTTCTCAGTTTTCATCCTCTGAGTTCTCCATGTCTTTCTTACTGACCTTTCTGAGCTCTGCATTTAGGTAGAACATTTAGCCTGTTCATCGAAAAGGCAGTGCTCTGGATCTCACCTGCATATTCAAATAGAATTCAGTAGGACTTTATTGGAAATCAAGAGTAAAAATTCACATGGTGAGGTTTTCCACATGTGCAAAGCTTCTTATACCATCACTGGTACCACAAAGTAATATACAGGAGGTATTCAGAACAGGAGATGTAATCAAAGATTCACGGAAAATAAGCCTAGAAGGGATTTCTTTTAGCCTATTCCACTATCCCAGACAACAGCAACACACAAAGGAATTATCATTCGTAACTCAGTTCAAGTCATTTTGAAGTCATTAGTTCACTAATCCTTCCAGCAGTCCCCCTTTTTCCTCAAAGGGTATTAAATGGAACTGGCTGGGAGTTTATCAACAACATGGCTTTGCATTTGAAAGAGTTTTTGTTGACAAAAAAAAATCAGACATTTATCAAAACTTCATTTGGGAAGGGGCCTCTTATTTTTGTCACTGTGATATGAACTTTCTGACCTCAAAATAAGAAGAAAGCATGGGACCACTTACTTCCTCCGCTCTGGAATAACCCGTATCCTTCTAGTTAGGATAAGGGATCCGATATAGAGCCCAGCTGTACATATTGCAGGTCAGGATAGCAAACCCCGGTCGGTGTATTACAGAATTAGCCAATCTTTTCTGCAGGACACCATGCATGCAATTATTGGACCTCTAACTAGACCCATGGAGAGATGAAGAGCCTCACCAAGGAGAAGCCCAAAGCATTACATTTCTGTCCCCATGAAAAATATCTCAACTGCATCATAAAGAGGGACAACAAAATATTTTAATTGTGTAAAAACCTTGTGGGGTATTTCCTGTTCAGCACCTGTTTCTTGTTTGGTACAACACTGCTACTAAGTTGTTATATCTGGGAAAACTGAGGCACTGACCAAGTGGCAGGGCTGGGACTAGGCTCCTGGAATCCCCCAGTCCTGGGCTGAACAATCTAAATCTAAATCTAGCCCACGCTGCTTCCCTGTGGGGTTTGTGGTCCTGCCACACTACAGCTTACTGGAGATCTTCAAGACACAAGAGCAGCAATCCGGAAACACAGGCTGTTCTGCATCTCAGCTATCCATCTAAAGTCTGGGATCATACCACAATTCTTGAAGGCTTGTTTGAAAATAGGCAACCTGTGTGGAGAGATATTCTTCAACAAATACTATTCACAGGTGATTTTACAGTTGAATGTCCTAGCCAGAAAACCTGCCTGAAAGCTTTCTAGGTATTTTTAAAGAGTGATTTAATGATAAATCAAGGATTATTAACAGTACCTCCCTCTATTCATCTACTTATTATGTAGAAGTGCAATAGCCTCAGTAGCATTGTAGCATGCTTTCACCCCAGCCTCTTGGGGATAAGGAAGACAATTCAGATGTTGCAGGCTTGTGGAACTAATCCATGTTGCAGTCAAGGAGCAGATTCCTCCCTTTAAAAACTAAAAAGGGAAAGTCAGGTGAGATGATGAATACCTGGCCTCTGATAATCTTCCGAGAAATTTCATTCTAAATTTCACTTAAAATAAAAAATGCAAAGAAAACAAAGTCATTCCTCTCTCCATCCTGAGACACTGTCTTGAGTGTTTATTTAGACTCCTTTTCCTTGGGATGCGGCCAGCGGATAACCGCTTTTAGGACTGTTTTGTCCAAGTCTATAGATCCAGGGAGGAGCTGCCATTCACAAGGACTAACAAAAATCTCCTCCTACAGCCAAGGGAAATATGCGATTTACAGCACTGCAAGTTTGACCCTTCTTTCCAATACATAAACAGATTAGTATCCTTACTTAGTTTAGGAAGGCCTCCATTGCTTGAGAACAGTGGTCAGATCAAGTTGTTTTAATTGGCCTGAGGGCTGGAGTCCCAGAGAAAACCCAGTAAAACATCACACACATAATAATGTCAAGAGGCTTCTTGGCCTATTTTTTTTCCACAAGGAGGACACTAGTGCTCATCCTCCCACTCTGAACTTTTGAGAGGAATTTCAATTATTTGAATAATAATTCCATTATTATTTTTTGGGTTTCCCCTTCTGAACTGTTTCCAGATACACAGACAATATACCAGATAGACTATTTCAGTTGGAAGGGACCTACAACGATCACCAAGTCCAACTGCCTGACCAATTCAGGGCTGACTAAAAGTTAAAGTATGTTATCAAGGGCATTGTCCAAAAGCCTCTTCAACACTGACCGGCATAGGGCATCAACCACCTCTCTAGGAAGCCTGTTCCAGGGTTTGAGCACCCTCTTGGTAAAGAAATGCTTCCCGAGGGAGCTGGCGGAAGTCATTGCTAGGCCACTCTCCATCATCTTTGCTAAGTCGTGGGCAACGGGAGAGGTGCCTGAGGACTGGAGGAAAGCGAATGTCACTCCAGTCTTCAAAAAGGGCAGGAAGGAGGACCCGGGTAACTATAGACCAGTCAGCCTCACCTCCATCCCTGGAAAGGTGATGGAGCAACTTGTTCTTGGTGCTGTCTCTAGGCACATCAAGGATAGGGGGATCATTAGGGGCACTCAGCATGGCTTCACCAACAGGAAGTCTTGCTCAACCAACTTGATAGCCTTTTATGAGGATGTTACCCGGTGGGTAGATGATGGTAAAGCTGTGGATGTGGTCTATCTCGATTTCAGTAAAGCGTTTGACACGGTCTCCCACAGCATCCTCGCAGCTAAACTGGGGAAGTGTGGTCTGGATGATCGGGTAGTGAGGTGGATTGTGAACTGGCTGAAGGAAAGAAGCCAGAGAGTAGTGGTCAGCGGGACAGAGTCCAGTTGGAGGTCTGTGTCTAGCGGAGTTCCGCAAGGGTCGGTTCTGGGACCAGTTCTATTCAATATATTCATTAATGACTTGGATGAGGGATTAGAGTGCGCTGTCAGCAAGTTCGCTGATGACACAAAACTGGGAGGAGTGGCTGAGATGCCGGAAGGCTGCGCAGCCATTCAGAGAGACCTGGACAGGCTGGAGAGTTGGGCGGGGAGAAATTTAATGAAATATAACAAGGGCAAGTGTAGAGTCCTGCATCTGGGCAAGAACAACCCCATATACCAGTACAAGTTGGGGACAGAGCTGTTGGCGACCAGCGTAGGGGAAAGGGACCTGGGGGTCCTAGTGGACAACAGGATGACCATGAGCCAGCAGTGTGCCCTTGTGGCCAAGAAGGCCAATGGCATCCTGGGGTGTATTAGACGGGGTGTGGTCAGCAGGTCGAGAGAGGTTCTCCTCCCCCTCTACTCTGCCCTGGTGAGGCCGCATCTGGAGTATTGTGTCCAGTTCTGGGCCCCTCCTTCAAGAAGGACAGGGAACTGCTAGAGAGAGTCCAGCGCAGAGCCACAAAGATGATTAAGGGAGTGGAACATCTCCCTTATGAGGAGAGGCTGAGGGAGCTGGGTCTCTTTAGCTTAGAGGAGACTGAGGGGTGACCTCATTAATGTTTATAAATATGTAAAGGGCAAGTGTCAAGAGGATGGAGCCAGGCTCTTCTCAGTGACATCCCTTGACAGGACAAGGGGCAATGGGGGCAAGCTGGAACACAGGAGGTTCCACTTAAATATGAGGAAAAACTTCTTTACTGTAAGGGTGACTGAACACTGGAACAGGCTGCCCAGAGAGGTTGTGGAGTCTCCTTCTCTGGAGACATTCAAAACCCGCCTGGACGCGTTCCTGTGTGATATGGTCTAGGCAATCCTGCCCCGGCAGGGGGATTGGACTAGATGATCTTTCGAGGTCCCTTCCAATCCCTAACATTCTGTGATTCTGTGATTCTGTGTGATTCTGTAATGTCAAGCCTGAACCTCCCCTGAGGAATGCAGCTTTGAGCCATTCCCACACGTCCTGGCACTGAGTACCAGGGAGAAGAGCTCAGCACCTCCCTCTGCACTTCTGCTCCTCAGAAGCTGGAGAGCGCCATGAGGTTGCCTCTCCTCCTCCTCCTCTCCAAACAAGACAAACCCAGTGTCCTCAGCCACTCCTCATAGGACATGCCTTCCAGCCCCTTCACCAGCTTTGTTGCCCTCCTCTGGCACATTCAGGGACTTCAACATCCTTCTTAAATTATGGGGCCCAGAACTGCACACAGAACTCAAGGTGAGACCACGCCAACACTAAATACAGCAGGATAATCATCTCTTTTGACTGGCTGGTTATGCCGTGTTTGATGCACCCCAGGAGGAGGTTTGCCCTCTTAGATGCCAGGGCACACTGCTGATCCACATTCAGCCTGATGTCAATGAGCACCCCCAGACCGCTTTCTGCAGGTCTGCTCGCCAGACACTCCTCTCCCAATTTATACTCGTGCCTGGCGTTACTCTGTCCTAGATGCAGGATCCAGCATTAGGAATGTTAAATTTTATCTCATTAATCATAGCCCACTACTCCAGTCTATCTAGATTCCTCTGCAAGGCCTCTTTGTCCATCAAAGAGCACTTGCCAGTTTGATATCATCAGCAAACTTGCTGATGGTGCATTCAACTCCTGCATCCACATCGTTGATAAATACATTAAACAGATCTGGCCCTAGAATTGAACCCTGAGGAACACCACTGGGGACCAGTCACCAGCCAGATGTAGCCAGTGCTAGTGCCTCACCCTCTGTCTTTCTTCTGCCCTGGAACAAGGGGGAATACCTTGTTGCTTCCAGGCATTTTCCCTCTGAGAAAGCCCAACGTGCACAGAGCTTTTTCTCCAACTCAGAGCACAGAGAAACCTCTGCCAGTAGAAATAGGAATATCCATTCAGAAAATCACATTGCTTTCCTTTCTAGCCTCTCTATAGAGGACAGATGCAGGAACAAGCTACAGCTGTGAGATTTTTGAGGCTGGAAGTTTGAAATGAGCAGGGTATAGGCCCCTGGGGCAAGGCTCTTGGTGCTTAGTCTGCTACTCAACAAGGTGAGAGGCTTTTGCACCATCTTCTGTCACCTAATGCCCCTGCCCTCCCCCCAAGATTTTGTACAGAGGAACCAGCTCTCACTCCTAAACAATGTGATTCCCCATTTAAAAAAAAAAAAAAGGCATGAGTTGGACTGCTGCAGCAAAGCAACTATTGTGAATCCTCACACTGTTTATACTCGAGTAGACAAGTAAAGGTCATCTGTTGGTGTAAAAAGCAGAATCTGTTAATAACAACATTAGGGCAACAGCAAAATACGTGTCATAGTTTAACCCCAGCCAGCAACTAAGCCCCACACAGCCACTCGGTCACTCACCCACAGTGGGATGGAGAAGAGAATCTGAAGAGTAAAAGTGAGAAAACTCGTGGGCTGAGATAAAGACAGTTTAATAGGTAAAGCAAAAGCCACGTGCACAAGCAAAGCAAAACAAGGAATTCATTCACTACTTCCCATCCATAGGCAGGTGTTCAGCCATCTCCAGGACAGCAGGGCTCCATCATGTGTAACGGTGACTTGGGAAGACAAACGCCATCACTCCAAACTTCCCCCCCTTCCTTCTTCTTTCCCCAGCTTTATATGCTGAGCATGACATCATATGGTATGGGATATCCCTTTGGTCAGTTGGGGTCAGCTGTCCCAGCTGTGTCCCCTCCCCCAGCTTCTTATGCACCTCCAGCCTACTCGCTAGTGAGGTGGTGTGAGCAGCAGCACAGGCCTTGATTTCTTAGCGACAACTAGAAATATTAGTACATTATCAACATTCTTCTCATACCAAATCCCATACTAAGTCACAAACATAGCTCTGTTCTAGCTACTAAGAAGAAATTAGCTCTATCCCAGCCAAAACCAGCACAATATGAAAACTCCACTAATTCTACTTAGCAGAAATTTTTCACAAGGCAGGACTTTCCTCTTTACGTGATCTGTTTTTCCAAATAGCTTCAAACAATGCAGCTGTTAATATTGTTTTCACGATAGGCTGCCAAGAATGCAAAGCATTGAAAGAATTTTTTTCTAGAGAGAGAGAGAATTTTTATTTTGAAAGAGAGAGGGGATTTCTCGTCTCTTTAATACATCCTGTACTTACACCACCTCTACATGATTAATAATGCCATCAGCTCTGCAGAGTCGTGAGAGTGCTCAGCACGTGAAAGGGAACATAACTGAAACAGTACAAGTAATGTATGAGTTTGGTATCTCATCAGAGAAAAAGAAACCTAGAAACTGAACAGAAGGTACCAGCTTCTGTTCCAGATATGCAGCTGGCTCATTTGGTACCACTGGGTAAGCTGCTTACCTTCTACATCATTGAAAGCCAACATGAAAGTCATGGCCTAGGATCATCAGGATCCCAAAAAAGTACTCTCTGCCTTCCAAGTTTCCCTACTATTTTTTTATTAGGAAGTTAGCCAGAAATCTTGAAAATTAGCTTGCAAAGTGGAGCAGTCAAAACTCAAAGTGGATTCTCTTCTTTTCCCTAAAGGAGACCCAGCAGTATGTAAGGCACCTACAACAGAGAATAGAAATGTTGAGCTACAGAAAAGCTGACATAAAAGAACAAGGTTAAGACAGTCAAAACAGTTCTTCACTTGAAGCTGCTGGCTCTTGAAACACAGACACAAATCAGAGGGAACTCTTCTGCCAAGTCAAACGACTGGGGAGCAGGCACACAGTACGATCTGCAAAATCTGGCATTATACAGAATCACTGAAGAAAGAATACAAGAAATTAAAGAAAACCCTGCAGTCAGAGAGAGTGGTATTCTTACCCCAAAGCTTACTATCCCCATTTGCATGCTGACCAATTGTGACGAGTTGCAGATTTCTCAAATGCTGAATTAAAAATTTGTGGTATTGAAAAGAAATATTTATTTTATTTCTGAGCCTTTAAGGGTTTTCTCATCTCATTTTCCAACATGAGTGCTATGAATGGAGCACTTGAAAAAATCTTGAGATACGACCGAGCAGACCAGTTCAGCACCAGCAGGAAAGTTTCCCAACCTTTAACACACAAGAAAACAACACACAAAAGAGATTTTTGAAAATCATTCTATTGTAACCATATACAAATCAGAACATTTGTAAAACAGACTAATCAAAAGATTTAAAATAGCAACTTTTTCTAGCAAATTTCTGTGAACCAACATTTCGCCTATTGTAGCACAACATTTTACGAGGTTAGGTATCTTCAGCAAAGCCAAAAAATAAGTTAGTTAAAGGAAGAGAAAGAGAGCTTGAAACAGTAAAGTGTTTTCACCACCGGAACCTGAAAAAAGCAGATTCCCAAAGATACACTAAAAGAGAAATGAACAAATTTGACCAATCTAAGCATAGAAAAGGTATGAATTCACAGATATATAGAATGCAGTAGAATCAATCAGGTGAAATTGTTTTAATTAATCTTGGAAAGAAATGTTAAAAGTTGCATACCTTTTATAAGGTAAAATTGTTTAAAAGCTTTAGATAAAAAATGTTATAGGCACATCATATTATAGAGCTAAACTACAAAACATCATGTGAAGTACGAATACAACAAAACGCAATCTTTATCTCTTACCTTAACAAAGCAACAGACTTCATTTGCAATGGCAATTTATAGTTCCTCAGTAAAATCGGGAGAAAGGGTCCTCCCCAGTCTATGTCACTGCCTTGCACAAGAATGGAAAAGCAGTTGCTGCTTCTCCTTCATTTGTTTTTAGGGTTTTGAGGGTCACGATTTCACCTCCCTACAATCACAGTGGCTAGAGATGGTCCCGCTATCACCACTTCCTACCTATAAAGCCAATAAGGGTTTCATTATAGTTGACTGAGGAAAACAAAATAGCAAGAGGCAACATCATTTACTTCCTGCTCCTATTAGTAGAACTGGCAGCAGAGGTGTCTGGCAGAGCTGTTAATGTTTGTGTTCGAGGTCATGCCTTACTAAAGCTCTCAGATGTCACCACTGCAGCCTGCTGGCATCCAGGATGCTGCCTCCAGATGAGCTCCTGATAGTCCAGCACTGTTTGACCATACTGCTCCCAGCCAAGAACAAGATGACAATTCCATTTTCTTTAACCTTTCTCAAGTAACAAGACAGAGTTGAAAACAAATCTTCAACATAAGCCTGTCAATGGTGCTGTACCTGCCTATTCCAAAAGTCTCAGTTTGGGGATCACTCAGTCACCTCTCATTTGGAGATAAAATCCAAGGCAAGAGAGTGCACAAAGAAGGCACTGAGAAGAGCTACTCAGAAAAGCAGCCATGCAGTTGTCTCCCCCTCCCTCGTGAAGCTGCAACCTATTGCCAGCTACAGCACAGGCATAGATCTGGGGACCAAGGACATGCCACAGGAGGGACAGCTGGGGAACTGCATGCCCTCTGCCTACTCAGACAACAGAAATGACCCCTTTTCCAGTCAGCTGCTTTTTGAAAGATAATAGGGAAATGAAGTGGCACAATTTGCTTTTCTCAAGGAGTTTTAACTCCCTTCTCTTCAGCACCTCTACAGGTTAAGTTAGTTGGAGAGGTGCAACCCATGCCTCCCCTTCCCACCCACCTGCCACAGCAGGGAGAGGAGCCCACATGCCCCAGCACTGCATGCTTGCAGGCACAACACCCAAGCAGAGGCCAACTTGGGAAGAGCAGTTGCGATCTCGGCTGCACTGAGCATTTGCATGAGGCTCTCTAGCTGGGCTTTTGCTGTTTCGCCTGTTTTTAGACTCCGGTCCCACCCTGTTTGGTTTGGTGACCTCCGGCACACACTGTAGGCAAATCCACCAAAATATGGGCTGTTCCAAAAAGGAGTAGGTTTGTTTCAGTTGTTATATAGCAGTTATCTGCAAAACACTCATTTATTGCCTTTTCATCTCTCTCTGCAATCTCTATGGGTTATTTTGGTCATGTACACCAGCTATGTTGGAATTACAGGGACAATCACAGAACTGCAATTCAGAGGAAAAATAATAGAAGACCCTGGCTCTGCAGGTTTTATTGCTTTTTAATGTGAATTTATAAGCAGCATTCTGAGCTATTTGCTAATTCTCCAGATAATATTATCAATAATTTTTTTGTGTGTGTTTACTCTAGAAATTAGATCACTGAGAATATCTCTTCTTTTGCATAGACTGTCACAGATTCAACACAGGAGACTACTTTTCAGTCTGAAGTGGAAAGAAAATTCTGTACAGATGCTGATACACACCTTCCCTGAGACTGTAGTGCCAGAGTTGAACACAACCCACTTCTCACAGCATCTTTCAATTCTGCTTGCAGCGTAACACTTCGATGTATTTCTCCCGCCATCACTCACTGCATCCTCTGTAGAAAGGGAGACAGACCCTGGAACATGAATTGCTCAGTTTGGCCCCAAAACCACTTTTCACACATTCAAGAATAAACAAGACCTTTTTAAAACCAATGGACTCTACGTAGCATTTATAGACAACAGATTATGCTCCATATTCCAAAAGGACTGCTGAATGCTTTAGGTGATCATTACTATAAAGATATCCCACATCAAAAGCCACCATATGGCCTTCTAGAAACCTTCTGCTCCGTCAGTGTGGTAGCCTGACATTTCATTGCTTTGTCTGCTTCCCAGTATGACATGCGCTAAATCTAAGAAATTGCTTCTGTGTCTATTCACATCTCCATTCAGCTCTCCTCTACTTCCCTCCTGCATTTAACAGTGTAGGGTAAAGAGACATGTGCATGGCATCAGAAAATATTTCTCCCATTGCACTACTTTGGATTTGCCTTCTATTTGCTTGCTTGACATCAGGGAATTTATCTCAAGGACGGTTTTGCACAATTAGCTACGCTAAGCTCTGGTCATACTGCTTCATGACAGAGATACAATATTCAAGCACGAGCTTTGAAGTGAGGATCACTGCACTAAGTAACAAGAGATTTTAATGGATGCCTTGAAGGCTCGAAAGCTAGAGAAATGTAAGAGGTATACCATTTCAGTGTGTATCTCCAACACAACCTGATGCCTTTTCCATTTCAAAACAGAAGATATTAGCAGGTTGTCTGGTTTAGGAGCATCAGTTCATGGAAGGAGTGGAAACCTACCGTACTTTCATGCTGCTTTTTTCAATAAACACAGAACAACTGCATGGATAAAAGCAAACCGCTACCTCTGTTCACAAACATAACTGCTGTGTTTTCTGTTCCAGCTTATCCTTGCCACGTGGGAAGGAGGTTACAACTTGCAGTGCCAGAACCTCCACAGCGCAGGGGAGGCCGACATCCGGGTGAGACACAGCAGCAGCTCAGCCCCCAGCATCCGCAGCAGTCCTCCCCCTCCGCGTCCTCGGTGCAATACTTCTGCGTTCATGGCAGTTATAAGGATGTTACTGATGACATCTTTAACATGAGGGTTTTAATCAAGTTGCCTAGCAGCTGGTAGCAAGCAAGAAGTGTTATCTTTCTGATTCAATAGAGATGCATCCTTGCTGTAGGAAGCATGACAGGGAGTAATCTGGAAAAGCCTTATACCAAGATCTGTGATCAAAACAGTGTTGCCTGACTATTAAAAAATAGTATATGGATAATTTAAAAACTTGGGAAAAAATCAGTCATCTAAAATGTAACACTTGTTGGGCCCTACCTGGAAATGGATTTAAGCAACTCTGAAATCTGGAAAACTGCAGACGTTTTGCTGGCTTGGCTCATCTCTAGTTTCAACCCTTATTTCTGCATCACAGCAATTCCATGTATTAACCCGCTCTCATTCCCCATGTCAGGCTTACTTTCCAGATAATGTTAGAGCTCAAGGGCAGAAAGATTGGTTAACTTATGTCATCTTCCCCAATCCTCAAAATTTGTCTGTTATGGCAAGGAAAAGGTCAGTTAAATACCTTTTCCCATCAACAAGGTGTTTTCCCCCTTTCTGTTTCAACTAACTGCCTTTAACTGTCCTGGGACATATCCTGAGCTCTGATAGCGTCTCAGCTCTAGAGAAGGGTATATGCCATTGTGTTGAGTGTCAAATTTGCATTATTTAAAAAGCAGCTGCCAGCAAAGTCTGTTCAGTGCCAAGAAAGTATAAATGGTAGCATCGTTAAAAAAACACCACAAAAACACCCACACAACTGTATATGATAAAAAAAAAGAACAATTAGAAAATGCTTCCTCATAGTTTATATTTCTTAAGTCATATTTAGATAATTATATATTTATAAAATCACATTTAAAATTATGTGTTTTTTCTAAACTGCTTTGTTCAAAAGGGAAATAAAATTGAAGCCAGAGCTTGTGCTCCTCCTTCAATAGGACATTAATGCCCTTTCTGAAGTTGCATGCCTAGGGAGTGATGAACTATAGCAATATGTAAGCCCTTTTATGGACAGATACTGATCTCCTGCTCCTTTGTTCTCACTTGTACAGGTAGCCAAGGTGCTGTGGTGGTATTATTTTTCCAAAGTAATTGAATTCATGGACACTATCTTCTTTGTACTGAGAAAGAAAAGCAGCCAGATCACCTTCCTTCATGTGTACCACCATGCCACTATGTTTAACATTTGGTGGTGTGTTCTGAACTGGATACCTTGTGGGCAAAGTAAGTGTCTGTTCCCTTCATCGCCTGGGGTGTAAGTCATCTGTTGCTGGAGGGGAATCACATCACCATGCAAAGCAACTGTATCGCCATGCTATATGACAGCACCTTTAAGGTTCACAGCCTTTCAGAACTGCTGAACACCTGCAGAGTGCAGTAAAATTAAAAGCATGGTTAAAAGTTCAAGGCAAAAAAAAAAAAATATCTGAGTGTTAGGCCCTAGATTTTCCACTTAGCTGCCACAACCTCTCATATTTACTTCTCTTCAAACCACTTTTAGACAGGAGAACACTACTGAGTAGTACACAAGAGTGATCACATACAAGATCTACTCCAAAAGCAGATGTAGGAGGAAATCACGACCCCAGCAAAGTCAGCGTCAATCACAACAAGCGAACTCAATAGCATTTTTACAAGTTTGACTCCTGTACGCATCGATCTCACATTGTGCTTTAGCAAGATACTTTACTTACATAATCGCTAATTAAAACATCAGTTTGAGTTTGTTTCAAATGAGAATACATCTCATTCAAGTAGTAGAACTACTGTTTAGCCAGAACTGATCGATACAGTCTCACATTTCATATTGAAATAGTAGAACTAGCAGCATCCTTTGCCTTATTGTATTTTGGGTTCAACATATTGCATAACAGTAATCGCTAAATTATGTGGCTCTTTGGAGGATACTGCAACTATCATCATCTCCCCTGTTGGGGTGGGGAAGATGGATAGTGCCACAGGCTGCTCACTTGGCATTAGTATACTAAGTCCAAACAGCAGAGAACTACTTCAGGTGTCTCACAACATGCACACTTTTCCAGGGCTTCATACAGCCAGAGGCTTCCTGTAGGATTGTTGTCAGAGTTGAGAAGAAAAACAGTTTTCTTACTTTGAGCTATTAAAG
The DNA here is from genome assembly GCF_013368605.1 of Nyctibius grandis. Classification (NCBI taxonomy): domain Eukaryota; kingdom Metazoa; phylum Chordata; class Aves; order Nyctibiiformes; family Nyctibiidae; genus Nyctibius; species Nyctibius grandis. The sequence continues at coordinate 12,646,206 of NC_090660.1, forward strand.
GGAGTCACCTCAGTGCACTGTAATATTTTGTAAAGCAACTTGTTGCAGGTGTTTTTCACAGCAAAAAGCAGAATTCACATTTGTTGGCACTTATTTTGGACAGCACAAAAATCAAAGTAAATCACTGTTATAGCTAGAAGCAGAGATGAAGGATTTCATAGCAATTACAAGCTATTTCTACAGAGGTGTGAACAACTTAGCAGGGGGTTGTGCTTTCTGTTGTGTCCGAACATATTACCCACACTTTGCACTACCATAATTAACAGAGTGGAAAAATTAGTAAGTAATTAATCAGTAATTACTAAGTAATTAGTGGAAAAATAAAAAAATGGTGAGACCATCTTGTAGTCGTTAAGCACTGCCATCAAACACGTGAGCATACAGCAGATGGAGTAGTGCTGCTACTTCAATAGTCTGTAAGGTACAGAGGATAATTCATTTGCTCTAGGATTAGTATTTACTAACTATAGCTGATTAGAGTAGCAAGGTGTTATCTAGGGTGAAATTCTGCAAATCTGCTTCTAGCAGAAGAGTCACCAAAGAAAATGAGTGGTGCTCAATCAGAGCCACACTAGGGTAGTTTAATTCAGAGTAAAACTCTTACTACTGCATTAGGGAGCAGGAGAGTGGGTGCCTCCCAGGGCCCTGAGCTGCAGTACCAGCAGCACAGTCACCCACAGCAGTGTTTAAAGCTTACAGCAATAATGGAGAGACTCATGCAAAGAATGTTTAGCAGGGAAACAAAAGCAATAACCTGTAAACTACAGAATAGAAAAGCAAAGTGGAGAAAATTAAAAATACAGGATGAAAATACAATATTCAGCATGAGAAAAACCCTATAGGAAGTATCATTCAGTTTGTCAGTTGTCCCTAGGACAGCATCTCTTCACATTAGGAATGTCTTCAGCAAAGGAGAAGCACGAAGGGAGGACTTACCATATGCAGGAGACATTGCTAACAATAATATCTCCTCTCACTTTTTAGCAGCTGGTATATAAAACGTTTCCCTTGATGGATTTTTATAGGTTTTTTTGGACCCACTTTGAATAGCTTTATCCATGTGCTTATGTATTCTTATTATGGACTGTCCGTCATCCCTTCTATGCGCAAGTATCTCTGGTGGAAGAAATACCTCACTCAGGCACAACTGGTATGTATCCATTTTGCTCTCATTTTTAACTACCAGAAAGCCTTCAAAATGCCAGAGCAGGCAAAATGAATGATAAACATTGTCATTTGCAGAATTAAGCCAGTTAAAACTCAAATATAACAAAGCTATCATACAGAATAAGTAACTAGTGCAGCCCAGTAATTACTTAATAAAGGAAAAGATGCTCAGAAGTATTTTCTACAATACAGTAAAAGCTCTACAGTCCAAAAAAATCCCATTGCTTTTGATCTCTTGTGTAGAAAATGGACACTCCTTAATCATGGCAAATGGACTGATTAAAAAGTTATAAAAACTGTCTGAGAGCCAGCTGGAGCTGGCTCCAAGACAGACCCACCGCTGGCCAAAGCTGAGACCACCAGCAAAGCTGGTGGCCCCTCTGTGATACCATATTTAATAAAGGGTAAAAGATGCTGCACAGCAGCTGAGAGAGAGGACTTAGAAAATGTGAGAGAAACAGCCCTGCAGACACCCAGGTCAAAGCAGAAGGAGGGGCAGAGATTCTCCTACAGCCTGTAGAGAAGACATTGGTAAGGCAGGCTGTCCTTCTGCAGCCCATGGAGGGCCACCGTGGAGCAAATATCCACCTTGCAGCTCGTAGAAGACCACACACTGCAGCAAGTGGACATGTCCCAAAGGAAGCTACAGCCCATAGAGGACCCCACACGGAAACAGGCTCCTGACAGGAGCTTGCAGCCTGTGGAGAAGGGCCCACGCAGGAGCAGGTTTGCTGGCAGGACCTGTAGGGGACCCACACTGGAGCAGTTCATTCCTGAAGGACTACACCCTGCAGAAAGGACCCACACTGGAGCAGTTCAAGAGCTGCAGCCCATGGAAAGGACCCGTGTTGGTGAAGTTCTTGAAGAACTGCAGTCCATGGGAAGGACCCACATTGGAGCAGTTCATGCAGGACTGTCTCCTGTGTGAGGGACCCCACACTGGAGCAGGGGAAGAGCATGAGGAGTGGCAGAGCCTAAGCAATATGAACTGACTACAACCCCCATTCCCCGTCCCCCTGCACCACTTGCAGGAAGGAGGTAGAAGAGTCAGAAGTTCAGCCTGGGAAGAAACAGGGGCTTCAGGAAAGGTGGTGTTAGTTTTGTTTTATTTCTCACTACACTTCTCTGTTATTAATTGGCAATAAATTAATTTCACAGAATCACAGAATGTTAGGGATTGGAAGGGACCTCGAAAGATCATCTAGTCCAATCCCCCTGCCGGGGCAGGATTGCCTAGACCATATCACACAGGAACGCGTCCAGGCGGGTTTTGAATGTCTCCAGAGAAGGAGACTCCACAACCTCTCTGGGCAGCCTGTTCCAGTGTTCGGTCACCCTCACCGTGAAGAAGTTTTTCCTCATATTTAAGTGGAACCTCCTGTGTTCCAGCTTGCACCCATTGCCCCTTGTCCTGTCAAGGGATGTCACTGAGAAGAGCCTGGCTCCATCCTCATGACACTTGCCCTTTACATATTTATAAACATTAATGAGGTCACCCCTCAGTCTCCTCTTCTCCAAGCTAAAGAGACCCAGCTCCCTCAGCCTCTCCTCATAAGGGAGATGTTCCACTCCCTTAATCATCTTCGTGGCTCTGCACTGGACTCTCTCTAGCAGTTCCCTGTCCTTCTTGAACTGAGGGGCCCAGAACTGGACACAATACTCCAGATGCGGCCTCACCAGGGCAGAGTAGAGGGGGAGGAGAACCTCTCTCGACCTGCTGACCACACCCCTTCTAATACACCCCAGGATGCCATTGGCCTTCTTGGCCACAAGGGCACACTGCTGGCTCATGGTCATCCTGTTGTCCACTAGGACCCCCAGGTCCCTTTCCCCTACGCTGGTCGCCAACAGCTCTCCCCCCAACTTGTACTGGTACATGGGGTTGTTCTTGCCCAGATGCAGGACTCTACACTTGCCCTTATTATATTTCATTAAATTTCTCCCCGCCCAACTCTCCAGCCTGTCCAGGTCTCTCTGAATGGCTGCGCAGCCTTCCGTTGTGTCAGCCACTCCTCCCAGTTTTGTGTCATCAGCGAACTTGCTGACAGCGCACTCTAATCCCTCATCCAAGTCATTAATGAATATATTGAATAGAACTGGTCCCAGAACCGACCCTTGCGGGACTCCGCTAGACACGGGCCTCCAACTGGACTCAGTCCCATTGACCACCACTCTCTGGCTTCTTTCCTTCAGCCAGTTCACAATCCACCTCACTACCCGATCATCCAGACCACACTTCCCCAGTTTAGCTGCGAGGATGCTGTGGGAGACAGCATCTTCCTGAAGTCGTCTGTTTTGCCTGTGACAATAATTGGTGACTTTAACCAATTACCCTCCCTGCCCTCAGGTCAACCCATGAGTTTTTCATCTTATTTTCTCCCCCTGTTCTACTGAGGAGAGGAAGTGAGAGAACAGCTGCATGGCCACCTGGCAACCAGCCAAGGTTAACCTACCACACTGTGGTACAACTACAAAATGATGTAAACAAACTCTTGGACAAGACAGAAGTTGTCTGACTCCTAAAAGTCTACTCCAGTAGTTGCTCTACCCAAAGAGCTGAGCCACATCCAAAGCTTTCATCAACAAGATATAAGGCTTGATGTGAAATAAAGTTCCTTTCACTTTTTTGTCTTAGGGTCTTGTTCATATTATTTGGGAATTCATATGTTTGCAGTGAGCTTAAAAATGCCTGTGTAGAAATGTGTTTAGAAACGCTTCTTCACTGAGCTGAGACCGTTCCTGTAGTTTGAAAAGCACCCCAGCACGCTGGATTGAGGGCATGCTCAGCTGGCTGGGGAGAATCAAATGCACCAGCGTGGGCTGTGGTTCACAGTCCTAAATACTGACAACCTTCCATGATTCCTTATCCATCTCATTTTTGCTTCATTTGTCCCCATCTTAACTCCGTTAATGCAAACGCCAGCCTACCTGAACTTCTCCTCAGACCTGGGATTTCCATTTTCTGTTCAGACTTCTAAAGCTATTGCCTGAAGTCTTCAGAGTTTTCTCAAGTTTCTGCCCAGTAACAGAGACAACTCTGTACCTGGCACAACACAGTCTGGAAGATAGAACAGCCTCTATTAAAAAAAGAGCTTTCATTTTGCCAACTAGGCCTATAAACTCATATTTTTAGAAGTCTCTGACCCCTTAGGTTTTTTTTTTAATTTCATAAGAGCGTCATTTTAACTTAACCCTCACAACACATTCACAGGTTCTGAAAGGGATAGTTTTCAAGAGTACTCAAACTTTCAAAGAGCAGAACTAGGTGACATTGTTATATCTGATTTAGCTAGCAGCAACCCTTCCTCAGCAAATATTCATGCATTATGAGTAAGGGAGTGGAACATCTCCCTTATGAGGAGAGGCTGAGGGAGCTGGGTCTCTTTAGCTTAGAGAAGAGGAGACTGAGGGGTGACCTCATTAATGTTTATAAATATGTAAAGGGCAAGTGTCAAGAGGATGGAGCCAGGCTCTTCTCAGTGACATCCCTTGACAGGACAAGGGGCAATTGGTGCAAGCTGGAGCACAGGAGGTTCCGCTTAAATTTGAGGAAAAACTTCTTTACTGTAAGGGTGACTGAACACTGGAACAGGCTGCCCAGAGAGGTTGTGGAGTCTCCTTCTCTGGAGACATTCAAAACCCGCCTGGACGCGTTCCTGTGTGATATGGTCTAGGCAATCCTGCCCCGGCAGGGGGATTGGACTAGATGATCTTTCGAGGTCCCTTCCAATCCCTAACATTCTGTGATTCTGTGATTCTGTGATATTTCCTCCACAGATCCAGTTTCTGCTCACTATTGTGCACACACTCAGCGCAGCTGTGAAGCCATGTGGATTCCCATTTGGCTGCCTCATGTTCCAGTCCTCTTATATGGCCACACTGGTTGTTCTCTTCATAAACTTCTACATTAAGGTAAGCAGTCTTCCAAGAGCTTTCCAACAAGGCGGGGGGGAGGGGGGGGGGGGGGCGGGCGGGGAAGAACTTTTTGCACAGCAGTCTTGATGAACTCACATATAGAATAAGCATCAGTACCTAAAGTATGTTTGTATTAAAATACATCAGTTAAGAACTACAGACACAGTAACATCTGCAAGAAACAGATGTTCAGTAATTATGACCTCCCCATTGCAGCTCAGCTCTTCCATGCTGCAGTGAAGTGCAGTCTTGCACCAGGGCTCAATTCTGTACTCATATAGCAAGTACTGCATTAAGGACTTAGGAGGTCTGAATTTGATCTGTTGGGCAACTTCTTGAGTCTTCCTCCCTCCTTGGAAAAAAAGAAACATGCAGCTCTGCCTTTACATTGCTTACTTCAATCTTTTTTAGCAGAGACTGCTCTAGCCTGCCTGCATAGAGCTTCTAGTGAAAAGGGCTTAAAAACTCTCTTGACATCAAGAAGTATTACAGTAATACTAGTAAGGTAATATCACCCACAGCAGTGAAAATAATACAGCTCCCTTAACACAGTCTGAAGCAAATATATATATCTGCCTCAACAAACACCAGACAACTCCATTTTGCAGTTAACCATAAGTAGTGTTTGGGGGGCACTAAATAAATTCAAGTATTTGCTTTGGATTTTGCTTTTATAGACATACCGGAAAGCACCTTCAAGAACAGCTATAAAGGAAACCCCTGTCACAACAGAAATCAAGAATGGTTTCCATAAGGACTATTTTGCTGCTGCCAATGGATTCCTGAACAATAAGAAAGCACAATAAATACAATATTTCCTGTGATTTTTTTTCCTAAAAAAAAAAAAAAAGACTGAATTACAAGCTTTAGCTTAAAACCTATTTGATTACATTTATCAGTTCTTCATACCAGACATTTATTAATGTATTGCTATTTAGGTTTTAACAAAAGGAGTAGAATTACTTGTCCCATCAAAGATCACCATCAGAACAAAGAAGGCCAAGATCTTTCTCGTATGAAAAATAAAAACTTTCTGATCTCTAATGCTGACATAAAAACGCCTTATAAAACACTTGATGGATAAATCCATCAACACCTTCAAAAAGTTAGGACTCTGTTCAGACTAACGCAGTGAGCACTTTCTGTGCATGCAAGAGGTCTGGAGGCAAGGCGTTGCAGTGCACCCAACACATTCAGCTACACTGTGGCCAAGGTCAGGAAAAGGAAGCGGGGGGGAAAGTGAGAATCATACCTTTCCCATCACCATACCCCTCCCCACTTCTTCCCAGCTGTTCCCTCCAAAGCACGCTCCCTCCCATGGACACCAGCAAGGTGCAGCCATTCCTTTGGTCCTGTGGAAGCCCCGGGGAAGGACATAACAGAGAGCAGAGCCCAGGCGCACCATCCCAGAGTTTGCAGACAAACATGCATCGTGCTCTCCTGCTTTACATACGTGCAACCTGACTCAAACGCCACGAAAGCTGGCAGGAGCTTGCTATTTCAAGGGGCTGGACTGGTAGCACATGGGGCTGCACAGTATGGCATTTAGAGTACATTATATTACACAGTGATATGGGTTTTTGAGCTCTAGTCAGAGCAAAGCAAGTCACTTTGTATGGATTCTGAGTAAATGGATTTTGAAAGAAATAGCAGCTCAACAACTTAATGAAGATAAATCCTTTGAGTGTAAATGTGCACAAAGTTAATCCTATACAAACACTGCTGATCTGAAGCAAACTGACATGCCACATATTGACAGACTGGAAGATGCAGAAAATCTTAAAAGTGAATTCAGCAATGAGCAGAATACATTATACAGGAATTTCTGTGCTAGGTGGGCCTTATTCAGACTGGTCTCTGACTGGAGAAACAGATAGGAACAAGGCACAATCATCTGTATGGAAATCAAGGAGATATTTGCTGTCTGCAGCTGTAACAGTGGGTCTCTCACAATAGCCAGTCACCATCTCCTCTGCCTCAGTTAGCTGCATTTAACTTCCACTTAAATGGTTAGAAGAGAAAAATACCCAAGGTTAGTTTTGGGGATCTGCCCTCGCCCTTCTCTCATTTAACCCACTTCAAAATCTCTACTAAAAGTGGACATGGTCTTTTTCCTCTCCCTTTTTCACAGTGAAGTAGTTCTGGTCTCTTCCAATCTTGTGTGTATAAATTCTCTCAACAAAATCACCTTTTGTAGTTGCCCCAGCCCAGCAAGCCCCTGGACCAAAGCAGTTCTGTAAATGGACCGTGTCCTCTCCCTGCTGTCACCCCACAGGGTCCCAGGGCAGGAAGGGGACAAGCCACATGTCCAACCAGCACAGAGGGACCAAGCAGCCGCAGAGGACCCACACAGAGAGGAGGCTGTTCCAAGTCCTGCTCCTCCAATTCTTCTGCACCTCCCACCTCAGTTATCCCCTCTAGATGATCTGTCATCAGGGGGTCTCGGAGGCTGCAGGTGTAAAGGCAGGAAGGTTTGCCCCAGGCAGCGGTGATGGTGCAGGGCAGCCAGCCTAGCTGGGAGCAGCCTGAGAGACTGCAGCCACGAGGGCTCGTGGATAAGAAAAGGGGCTGAGGAAGTGGTACAGGATGGGGGAAGAACAGACTGTTTTGTCCAGCAAAAGCAAGATGAGAAAGTGGCACAGAGAAGAGTATCTCATGGTCGGAGTTCAGTTTAAATTTGTGCTTGAAAGTCCCATTGGATCCCATCTGTCTCCAGCCAGTTCCTGCTCCATTACAGTGTGGACAAAACTTTTCTGCTCCTTTCTTCAGCAGAAAACTGAAATCCCCACAATGCTGCAGCACAGGCAGTACATTTGCACAGCCTGGCTTCTAAACTGCATCATTATGATCTTGGTGACAAAAATAACTGCAATATTCAAGCACTTTTGACAAGAGAGCACCAAGGCAACTAGCTGAACCATTCATCTAAGTCAGGAAACAAAACTGTTGTGTGGTTCACCATGGATTTTAGGCTGAGCGGAGTCCATAACCTTTTGATGGCAAGGCATGCATTTGACTAGCAAGGTGGACAAAGTCAGCATGCTAAGTGTTAAAGTTTACTACGGCAACCAAACCCACAGATATTGTGTTTTGTTTTGTTGAAAACTCATTCAAAAGAAAAAGAAATAAATGCCTTACTTGAAACTCAAAGGGCTGGGGGGAAAAAATAAAAGAAAAAAAAAAAGGAAAAAACCAAGATGGTTTCACCTTGCAGATCCAGACTGGCCAGGAAGACTGGGATCAGGTATGTTTTAAATTCTTTAGATCTGTCTTAACATCTTCAAAATGCTGCAACTTTGAAGAAAGAGAAGCATTGACTTTTTAAACTGATTTTCCTGTAACACATAACACTGTAAATAAACAAATTTTACTACCAGACTATCTCCACTCCCCTTTATTTGAGGCATTGAATTTCTGGGAAGTGGCTACGTGAGACCACTTTTGTTGTGAAACTTTTTCAGAAAGCTCTTGGGACATTCACCTCAGACTGAGAAACAACTCTACACACCAACCCCACGCACACCAACGTAAAGCTCCCCATGTTTTTTGTACAACTATTGGCCATGCTCTGCCCTCCTCATTGACTGGGCAGGTGGCATTTCTGCATATCACGTTCATGCATGCACACATACTCATTAGGTTGATAGGGAACAGTTTTCTACAGCATGCAGGCACAGCATCTTTATGCTTCCTACTTCATATACCTTTGCTTGGTAGACTGAACACCCCTGTCCATCCCAGGTAGTCCTGCTTCGTAACAGTGGCTCTACAGGCAACATAGGCTCCCACAACGTTAATGCAGAGCTATGCTCGTGACAAGCATCAGTCTCTCTGTATTTGACTTCTTTGCAAGGATTGACAGTCTTCAAATAGTTTAAAAGGAAACTCCACATTTTATCAGCTGAAAATTAAGTTTGACAGGAATATTTTTACTTGGTAGCATGCTTGGACCACTCCAGTGCAACTGGAGAGGAGGAAGCACTTCATCCAGCCCAACAGGCAAAATCACGACTGAACAATGCCTGCCTTCACTAAGAAAACATTTGTTGTATGGAAAAAAAAAACCAAACCAAACATCATCATGTTTTACCAAGCAATACTCCAAACATGAGGGCAGTACCAATTGCCTTTCTAATGAGCTTTCGGGGCATTGCCTTTCCTCTGAATGGACACAAGAGCTTCATGCTGCCAGCAGCACCTCTGTCCTGCAGAGCACCCGAGCCTAGGAAAGACACCCATACCCACAGCAGGCCTAAAGGCTCTCAGATAAAGAAGTCCCTTGGTTAGGTGTCTGCATGGGCCAAGCAGAGATCACAGATTGGTGAAGGGACCAGATACTGCACCAAGGTGCCCTGCAGCACTTCTAATGTCACTGGTGATTCTCCATAACAGTTAGCTGCAATTGCTTTCCTCAGTTTCTGTTGTCCATGAACTGTGTTGGCAACAACTGCAATCTACTCTAGTCCAAAACAAGCCAGTCAGTCAAATCAGTATTTTTCCTACAAATACTTTAAAGAAGCTTAGATACCTGTGCAAGGCACATAAGCAACATCCCCATTTGCAAAAGGGTTTCCTTGAATTTGGCCAAGCCTACCTTTCATCCGAATTTCTGGAGGAAAAACAAAGTAAGCAGAAGGCAACAGCTATATTCACCCACAAGACATCACGTCCCATTGGTGCTTTAAACTTTCTTCAGCCACAAGTATCCAGGCATGAAACAAGTCCTGGAGCACTTTCTACCTTTGCAAATAAAGGCCGAAGCAGCCAAATACGCACCAGGACAAGATTCAAAATTACTTCCAATTCATTTACTGTGAAATAAGACACTCATCACAAAACATCTCTGCCACTGTAGCTGGCTCCAAGGTAAGATTACTCCTTTGGGCGAGTCAGGCTGATAGCTAGCAGCTTCGTAAAGACTGCAACATCAGAAGCCAAGGCACAAGAAGGACAGCTCCACAGCCTAATGCCTAACTGGTTATCGCTACAAGGAGTCATGATTGTCAAGAACAAGGGCTGTTCTCCAAAAAAACACCAGAGTTTTGAGGAGTTATGTTTGACTAACACTCCCACCTCTGATCAATTTGCAGTTTCTAGACTTAGATATGGCGCTCACTGAAATAAGCCACACACGTGAAATCTCTTCTGACTCAATTTTAAACTGGGCTGAACTACCAAGCCTATTAGCACACTTTTCTGTCACACAGTATTGTAGCTGGGAACCCCTCAACTCTCCATACACTGCCCTGCTTCTGGTAAAAACTTGTTTTTTGAACAAAAAGAAGGTTGCAATAACTTGCTGGTTCAAAGGTCTTATTTACCTACCAGGTCATCCTTTGATTCTCAGACTGATTCCTCTGTTGTCTCTCCTCTCCGTTTTCTACCATCAGGTCCCAGCTGAAAAAGAGTCTCAAAAATACCATTTCTTTCATATTGAAAACACAAACAGGGGGAGATGTGCAAACACTCGACCCTGCTGTTTTGGGCTCACCAGAGAGTGTGTGTGGGAGGACAGAGAAGTAAAGTGGAAAAGAAAGCTATCGATTCACTGGTTTAGGATATTAGTAGCCTCCCAAGAAATGAAGAGGAAGGAATGAGCTTTACTAAGGCTCTTCCAGGAACACTGGAATTCAAGGAGAGAAATCAGGCTGCTGATGCATGCCAAGGCTCAGCTTTACAGGGCTTCTCTCACAGTCTGGCTACAAGTAATGCTTTCTGCACTCGTGTTCACAATAAACAAAAACCACCCTGTAACACGTGACCAGGAAAGGCTCTGTTGCTGTGTTTGCTTCCAATATACAACAGCTCTCAGCTGTTCCTGGAAATACGTCTGTTTTCCAGTGCACCATTCTTTTAGACACAGCCCTACCACTTCAGAAGTTGGACCTGTCCCAGTGTACTCCAGCCCACATCAGCACACCTTACTAGAGAGCAGGGTGAGCTGACCCCAGGCCAGGGCAAACACAAACACACAGTTCCTCTGGTCACTCTGCCCATTTCCAGCCACAGAGGACACCCCCTTTTCTGGCATTGTGCAGCCTTCATGTAGCCTTGCCACTAGGTAACAGTAGCCCTCTAGACCTTGGAAGGATCATTGCATTGACACAGAACATGCAGGTAAACAAGCACTTGGCACAGCATCATCCCCTGAGAGAGATACGGCATAAAGATAGAAGGGGTTATAATAGGGTTTAATATTATACTGGTTAAAAGCTTAAAATGCATGAAGCAGTTGTCCTTAACCTGCACTTTGTATTTCCTGTTTCTTTTTCTGGGTACTGATGCATGTTTTTTGCACTTCAGCACCCACATCACCTTTGTTATTCTGGCTCAGAAGAACAGGTTAAAAATTGAGCTTTATCTATTTGTAATGAAAGGAAGAAAACAAAAGAAATAGCTGGATAAAATAAGGAAACCTGCCAAGGTCAACTACCTACCTTCCAAACGGAAATGTTAGGGTAACCCAGTTACAGGTCTGTGTTGCTAAGATATCAACTGCAGAAGCCAAATAGACTTAAGACCTTTAGGGGGTTTCAGTTCAAACACGCTGAACTGACCCAACAGCACAGGAAGTGGTACGAGATGGGCTGTCCAAGATCAGAAAAAGTCATTCCTGTCCCAGATGCTGTCTCCAAATACAACTTCTACTGACTACAGATGGAAAGACCATTAGGAAAGACCAAAACTTCCAGCATGTCCTCCCATCTTAGGCAGTTCACAGGTTACAAAGCTAGAACTCCCTGAGCTTCTCAATGGGTAAAGTGTTTTATATGAAGGGATAGAAAAAGAAGTGCCAGGATAAGAGATATCTAAGCTGTATGGCATCCCTTTCTGCTCTCCCATACCTAACACTACAAGCAGCCTTTTAAGGGTTAGGACTTTTCCAATAAAACAGTTAAAAGCAAGTGTAGGTGCATACAACATTATGATAATTTTTAATAAGTAAGAGATCCTGATTTCTCCTTTATCGATGCCCTTTGAAGTGCTCAACACTCACCTTCCAAGCTTTGCAGTGACAGGTTACAAGGGAATTCAACAGTAAGAGATACAGTGTGCATCAGTCTTATTTCTGTAAATTATCTAGCAAAGAAACTTGGATGAAAAACATTTCTAAATTTTTACAGTCTCAGGAGACACCAAGAGAGCATTCTGCCCACACACGTGAAGGGTGGGGAAATGTAGCAAAACAAGACTTGCTACACATCTACTCCATTGTGCTGACAAAGCTTAAATGCTTAGCAGCTCAACTTAGAGAGCAACAAAGCTAAACAACGTATCAGAAATGAAAGATCAACCATTATTGTTGTAGTCTGAAAAAAAAAAATTAAAATTAAAACAAAAATCCTTAACCAGAGAGCGCCATCACATCTCACCCTCTTCCTATTTCAAACCTTCCCTTTGGGCAGTAAGGTCCTTGGAGATGCAGGTGAGCAAGCCTAAACCAGCCAAGGCAACCTCCACCCCAAAGGAGAGGACGTGTGCCCCAGTGAGGCAGGTTATCAATGCTGTTTCTGTGCCTTTGCAGAATCCAGTATACAAGAGCAGCCGCAGCGTGGAAAGCTCCTCTCAATTCTGAGGTCTGCTTCATATCAAGCACCTTCTTAGCCCTGGTTGCATCCATCATGTTTGGCCAGGTTGTGGGGAATAAAACCATGGGATGCAGGCATTTACCTGGGAACTACTAGAAGGCTCACCTTGATACTTAGGACTGGGAGCAACATTGCACAGAGCAGCCCTTTACACTCACTAGTGTGAACTCTGGGTTACAATAACAAGCAACAGGGCAGTTCAAGCCCTTACCACATTCCTAGGCCCATGACCTTGCATTACTACACAGACAGTAAAAGCCCCAAATGGTTTTCTGATTTGGACCTGGTACAGCCAGGCAGTAGGAAGGGATGCTCAGATCACTCAGGCTGATATCTTAAAGCCTGTTTTGGTTAATGAAACTGCTGGTGCAGCCACAGCATACCACCATACCAGTGGGACAGAAAGCATGCAGAAAACTCTGTTACTGGGCTGCAAAACTAAACAGTTTTACCAGGCACAAGCAGAGCTATTCACAGAGATTAGAGCTCTATCTCCCAGAGATATAGCCACTTTGGCTGAGTGCTTTGAGAGACAGGATTTAAACAGCAGCTGGAAAGACACTGAAGAGCAGCAGGAGGATGCAGCTTAGTCAGGTCACCAGGGCCAGCCCTCAAAGAAGTAAGTGCAAGGTAGCGGATGAAAAATAGCAGCTTCAGCCCTTCACATTGTGAATAGCAGAGAGCAGAGTAGTGCATCTGGAGCTTCGGGAAGGGCACAGATGAAGAGACATTTTCTTTTAAACCAGCCCAGAAGGAAAGAGCCAACCACCCCTTGACATGGATGAAGGTGGAGTCCTGACTCATGCCAACTCCAGTCAGGACTACTTAAACTAAAAATAAGCATAATCTCCAGAAAATGATTAAGTGATGACAACAGGAGCTTCTCACTGTTCTCTGCATTGGCATTACCCTGCGTGTTCTTCTCAAGAAGGAAGAGTTTCAGCGCCCTGAAAGACATTCAGTGGTGAAACAAACCCTGGCAGAAGTGGGCTTTTGTCATGAAGGTACGTTGTGTGCAGGGAATGATTCCCTCTGCTCCAACCCACAGAGCAATCTGAGGTTGATTTTGTAAGATAAGCAGATAGAAACACAGAGCTCAGAAACATGCCACATCCCCACAAATTCATTAAGATGCACTAGCACATGCAAAGTCTGTCACAGCATTAAAGGCAGTTTGCTAAAAGCAACCATGATTTAGGGAACCCTGTCGAAGTGGAAGACGAGGTTAAATAGCATGGTTTATCTGCTGCTCACTTTCAAGAGACCTTTGATGCTAGTTTATCTAATCCTAAAGTTCACTGTACTTCGAACTCTCCTACAAGCCAATAGTCACTGGTTTTAAAAATAATTTCTCCAGCTTCATTTGCCATTTACTCTCCAATGCTGCAAGATTCTTGCCCTCCACAGTCTCCAGTTTGCCATCAGGCATCTGGCCAATATCCAGTAGATCCCTCTGTTCTTTCACCTCTGCAATCCAGAATTGAGTGGCACCGGTTTCAAGCCAGCAGTTCCCACACAGCATGCACACAAGAAAGGCTACACCTAACACACCCCATGCAGGGTATATGGGACTCTAGAGCACCTTTCCAGACATGCACAGTGCATCAATTCAAAAGAAATGAAGAGATTGTTATCCTGTGCAAACAACATTTTACTTAGAATCAATTATTAAATGCTTTTACATTTGATAAAGGTATTAGCAGAATACTCAAAGAGAGCCAGTATATGCATCAGTTTGGTGGCTAAATCATGATATTTAGTTCATTTTCTATTTCTTTGATATTTAATGGACCCATCCTGCAATTTTGCAGAAAAACTTGATGTTATCAACACAGGGGTCAGAACTGGGCCACTCCGTAGTGTGTATGCTTTTTAAGCAAAAAAAAGTTCAATATTAATGTTATTTTCCTCCTCTTTTTTTTTCTTTCTATTTAAAATGGATTAACATCCTTCACAGTACCGTCTTCTCTATGCTGCATAAGGTGCTCAAATATTAAGAGCTCTAATGAATTCAGGGGTTTGCTAGTCAGAAGGAACAACAAACACGTCGTTTTCTACTGAGTTCATTGGGCGTTCATACTGCAGGGAAGGAAAAAAAAGATAATGAAAAACATTTCAGAAGTTTATACAAGCATATCTCATAAGAAAAGAAACTGTAGAGATCTTAGAAGTGCATTCAGATTCAGCTTTTAATTCTCAAGCACCTACCCTGGAACAAGGTGCTGCAGGATGAGCAGCTCCCACAATAAAATTACTCCTTCCTCAGCCCTGCCCCCCTTTAAAGGTGTCCTTCATCAGGAGCACCTCTTCTAAGGGAAAGACCTGTGTCCCTGAGCAACTCAGCGCTTGTAATGGAAACTTTCCCTCTGGAAAGGCTCAGGATATCAGCTTTAGCAGCTAAGGGAAACAGGCCCTCAGTACTGTAGTGACCACAGTCATGGCTGTCCCTTTTGACACAGGGAGCTTTCTTCAGCTCTGTGCAGTGCAGACACACAGCATCACACATATCATAGTAATCCCCAGTCTTATTACAGGAATGCCAAGCCCCCAAATCCATCAGGTCTGTACATAAAAGCTGGAACGGCAGGAGTAGCAAATATATAGGGTGGACAAGGTGGAAACTAAGCATTGTATCAAAGTTAACAGAGTACTCGGCTTAACCTACAAATCAAAATGAGGGCATAAGTTAGTGATTAGACTCTGAAGAGTTTAAGAACTTAAACAGCATATTTAACTGGGATCCAAGGCAAAATGAATAAATTCATTTTTTAGAAATCAAACTTGGAGGCATCAAGGCTAGATGTTGTCAGACCCAAAAAGCAGATGAGAGAAAGCATGCAAGGTGTTGTTAGGCTGCAGAATTCCTAACCACAGGATGTCACGGATGCACAACTCCAAGAGCAAGCGGGACAAAGTGACAGAAGAGAACTGCATTAAGGGTCACTAACTATGCAGAAATCAGCCTCTGGATGAAGGAATACCCGAGATATGAGCCCAGGAGAAGCATCACTACCTGATGGTCCTTGTCCTTACCTTCTCCCTCAGACAAGCGCTTTTTGATCACTTTGCCTAGTCCCTAGCAAGACAGACACTGCTTTCTCAATGCTTTTCATGCATCAGGACTGGGGGTCCCATGAGGAACCAGCCCCACAGACCAAAGCTTTCCTCTCCCAGGACTTCAGTTTCATCTTTTAACTTCCAACACTTATCAGGTGGGCCACAGATCAGAGTCCACCACCCGTACAGAGCTGCTTGTGTACTGCACTGTCCTGGTTTCATTGGGATTTTGTTTCAGTCTGTGGCCAGCCATGGTGATCAAGGCCCTCAGCAGTTAAACCCAGGGCAGCTGACCCAGGCTGGCCCACAGGTGTATTATATATCATTAAGTTCACTATAAAAGAGAGGGCTTGCTGGGGAGACAGGGGCTCTTTTTCCTCTCCTCTCTTCTAGCCTCCCTCTTTCTCATTCCCAATGATTGCTATTCCTGGAGCAACTTGCTGCTAAGTATAATCTGTGTGTTTTGTATTATCATTTATATTGGTTTCTTTATTAAATCTGTTTAATTTTAACCCATGAGTCTCCCTCCTTTTCCCCATTCCCTTCCTCAGTCAGGGAAGGGACATTGGGCAAGAGAAAAAACTGTTATTGTTTAGCCCTGGGTGTGGGCTAAACGTAGACATGCACATACCATTGTATTCTGGATAGTGTCAGTAAAACTCTTTGCAGTTTCACCCAGGGCCGAGTCAACAGACTGAATTCTGGAAGAAAAGTGAGCTTGGCTAGTTTGTCTGCAAAGTATTAGTACTTACTGATGAAACTCAACATTTACCAATAAAAATGAACCTCAAGATTCCCCCTTTTGCAGCTTTTGGCCCAGCATTTGTACCAACATTATCTTTTATATAGGAAAGGATCGCCTCCTTCCACCATCACTGACCTGTATGTACAGATATGACCAAAAGTATGTGACTGTCCTGCACAACTTCCCATGCAGAGAGTCCCTCATTGCACCCTAGTCCCAATTCAAAACCCCGACGAGGCTGCAAAGGTTCCATCAATGGGCAATGAGTTTAGATGCCATAATGGCTTCAGAATACTTCCCTGTATACCAGTGAGGGTACCGTCAGCCTAACTAGTACCCTCTTTGACCATCGGAGGATTGTGAGCACACAGGACAGCTAGTAGAGACGTACCTTTGCTTTTGCTCGTTGCAGAAAGTACTCAGTTTGAGCAACTGCGTGTTCCAGAAGTCCTAAAAAGACCCCCAAAGAAAACCTCCATTACTTGGGAAGAGGTACCTCCACAGGCTGGCACACAAGAAGCTGTACACACCACTGCATCCTTCTCCATCTTTGCCAAGACTTGAGTTTCCTTCTCAAGATTGGCAAGCTCTTCAACAACAATCTTCTGGAAGGTCTCCAGCTTACTCAGCCTAGCGATGGAGAACAGAAACAAGTTTGACACTTTAATGTGCAGTAGCAGAAGGTAGATGACAACCCCTTCAGCACCTAACCTGCCTTTAGGCAGAAGCAAATGTCCTTGCTGAACTGCATGGGGCAGTTTTGTTCTCAGGTATATCACAGAGCACATGAATAGCTGCACCAGGTCAAATTGAAGAGGAGCTTAGCTAAATAGCCTGTCTCAAATAGCAGCCAATAACAGAGGCCCAGGGCCGGGCATACAGCAGCGTTCCCAGTGCAATACGCACCCTGCATACTCTCCCAGCCTCCAGGGATTTCAGCAGAGATTTCCCAAGCTAAAGACGGCATCTTGGCACAAATAACCTCTGATGGGTTTTCCTACCATGAGTTTGGTATACACATACAGTGTTGCCACCAGATGCCAGTGATTTCTAAACCTCAACCAGCAGCACCCTTATTCACTTGGGTTTGCCACCTTTCCCCTGGCAGTACGATGCCACGCTATCATCTGATGGTGACTTTAGAAACTACCCTTCTGAGGAAGGACAGATTTGGCACAGCTCTGTCCCCACTATCCTGCAGCTCTGGTTGGCTCCAGGTTACTTAGTTAATAGCATCAAAGCATTGCAGCAGCTCACTGCCATCAACTCTTATCTTCTACCCCAAAACGGTCTCTGGTTTTGTTTTTGGAACGCAAACTTCTCAATGTACCTTAATGACAAGCAAATTCTGCTCATAGAGATCCTATTGATACCAGAGATTTTGCACTTTAAAGGCTGTTATTTCATCCTTCGTTTGACCTAAATCCTACAAACTGAATGTGTAGTAGATACGGAGGCTTGATAGACTTACAAACATAGCCTGAGATATATTTTGTTTATAACAACTCCATAACTATAATTGATTTCTTTATTTAGCTCCTACCTGAGAAATTTGACAATCCATAAAGCAAAGTGACCTGCTTAAAGCCCTATCTGGTAAGTGCCTGTAAAGTCCACTAGCTGTCATTTGTTCCATGCACACAGAAACAATCTACAGAAATGGGTCTATAACAGACCCCTTACTTTTCTTCTCCCCCACTTCATTAAGTAAATCAGAGTCTGGCTTCTTTCTTAAAACATGTAGGAAAAAGAAGCTACTAAGTGTAACAAGGGTTTTTAAACAGATTTGTGAACACTAATTATAAGCACAAGACAGTCTAAAGACTGCTTCATCAACTGCTCCTAACTCAAGCTTGCTTTGCATCAATCCATCCACTCTCCCCTTACAGGAAAAGTCTGATAAATCACAGAAGCTATGCTTCTGAAATTCTTCTTACAGAAAAGGAAGACACACACACACAAGCTATTCTGCCTTACAAGCCATCACGAGCACAGCAGCTTACTGTCAGGTTCACTTACGAAGAGGCATTTCTTTTCACATCAAAACATATACAAAGCTGAAGCTGTTTTCGGCCAGCAGCAGACAGCTTACCTGCACTCATGTATCTGCTTCAGCAGGGCGGACACATTCTTCTCCGAAGTCCTCAGGGCGTTCTGCGTGCTAGTCTCCATCCTCTTGTGGTGCAACTAACCACAGGACACACTGTTAAGGATGGGCAATGGCCCAAGCCAAAACCTAGAAGTCTAGTTTGCAAAACCCTTCCCTGGAACGCAAATCCCTCTGCGTGCTGCCTTTCAGCTTAGCAGAAACCATCTTAAGTCAAATTTAAATTGAAGTGAGATGACACATAAGCAGGGTACTACAAATAGGAATTGATTTCATTCAACCACACTAGTTACACCAACAGACCTCTATGTAACCCATGTAACTGCAGGTCAAGGTGATGCTATCCAGCCAAAGAAGCGAACTTCACCTATACTCCAAACACATTTAAATGCACAAAACCAGGTCTTTTTTAGCACCACTTCAGACCAGCATTAATGCAAACTGTGTACATTTTAATCATAACTGATTTGTAAATGCATCTGCCTCCAGCCTTGATTCAAAGACTAGTGCTAAAAATTTAGTGTCAAAGTCTAACATCAACTCAAAAGAAAAAAAAAAATCATGGTTGCACAATACAAAGTGCTGATCCAGTACAAATCTGCTCTAGGGCACGAAATGTAGATGGGATATTTACACCAACTACCCTGGTGATACAAAGGTAATTTCATTTACTACAAAAAAATGCCACGCATGGCGCACACATTAAGAGAGTGCACATTACCGAGAACAACTTCTTTAGTTGGCCAATAAAACTTCCAAATGCAGTAATCACCCCTGAATCACTGAAGTCTTCCTGCAGTACCTTGGAGAAAAATGCATCATCCACACCATCAGCCATTTCCTGACCTAGGAGAAAGTGTATGCCCAATTAGTACCGTGCTGGAGGGATTATTATCCAGTGCTACTGAAGGGTTCATTGTTCACGTGAAGAACGTTTGCTAGTGAGATGGAATTTGAGTCTTGCTCTTCCACAGCTCACAAGCAGTAGGGAAACTGCCTCAGAATGCATTGAGAAGACTTGTTAGAAAGCAGCATGGAAGAAGAGGCACGATACTAACCAAAGAGAGTGCAACATATTTACAGACAATGGGGCAAAAACATAGCACAAGGAAAAAAAAAGTCAGACCACTGTTTTCCTGTCTTCTGCTTACTCATTGCAAGGAAAGCCTAACTTTTCTGTTCCGAGTTAGTAGTATTTTGCAGCTACTTTGTCCATTATCTGCATGCTTTTTTTAGGCTTGTTTGTGGGGGTTTTGTTTGTTTGTTTGTTTTGTTTTTTTTAAAAAAAAAACCTCTGGGCAATCACTATTTAGAAAGACTAGAAAGAGCTGGCATCATTGAGCATCTTCCTGAATGGATTGTGGTTAAAGGAACCCAAATTTCTGTGTTTACACCTCTACATACATGGTATCCAATGGCAGTGCCGCAACACATGCCTTCTGCTACATTTTGACTTTCATAGAAAATACCCTCCATTACACATACCTCTCTTCAAGCTTCCATGTGACTATGATTTCTACCATCAAAAAAATAAACACTGAAAGCAGTTAAACACTTCACCTTAACTGCCAACCTGACTTTACCTGTTTGGATCTCCTCTTCCTTCTCTACTGAATCAAAAAGTTTCCTTGGTTTATAGGAAGCGTCAGAGGACAAATTACTTGTTTCCCAACTGGAAAATTTAGGCTTTTTTATGACAGTGCCGCTTAATATATCTAGAAAGAGAATAGATGTTTCAGAACAGACCTGTTCTTTTGCATAAGGTACATAACAATACCTACCAGCTACTCAAGCAAAAACCACCTCTGGAATTATCAAACCTGCAGAAAAGCAGACAACTTCATTTTAAGGTCTGGCATTGCACTCGCAGGACAGAGCAAGACTTCACCATCAAGTCTCTTCCCTCACAAAAGCAAGCAACTAGACTAGTGCTGTGCAGATATAACTGGAAAGCTACATATCTCCACATCTTAAAGACAACTTTATTTCTTGTCCCACTATTCTAACCAGAAAAAAACTCTTGCCCAGCTTCTTCCCCTTCTCTTTTCCAGCCTAAGCTCACAATCTATTTATGCTCACTTTTTCATGAGCTAATTTTAGCTGCTGCATTTAAAAAAAATGTATAAGTACATAGAAGAGAGAAAAACTATTTACATCCATAACAGCCTTCTTTTCTGCAGCTTCACTAAAATCATAGAATGGTTTGGGTTGGAAGGGACCTTAAAGATCATCTAGTTCCAACTCCCCTGCCATGGGCAGGGACACCTTCCACTAGACCACGTTGCTCAAAACCTCATCCAACCTGGCCTTGAACACTGCCAGGGAGGGGGCATCCACAACTTCTCTAGGCAACCTGGTCCAGTATCTCACCACCCTCATGGGAAAGAATTTATTCCTAGCATCTAATCTAAATCTCCCCTCTTTCAGATTAAAACCATTCCCCCTCGCCCTATCACTACATGCCCTTGTGAAAAGTCCCTCTCTAGCTTTCCTGTAGGCCCCCCCTTCAGGTACTGGAAGGCTGCTATAAGGTCTTCCCAGAGCCTTCTCTTTTCCAGGCTGAACAAGCCCAACTCTCTCAGCCTGTCTTCATAGGAGAGGTGCTCCAGCCCTCTGATCATCTTTGTGGCCCTTCTCCGGCCTCACTCCAACAGGTCCATGTCCTTCTGATGTTGGGGGCCCCAGAGCTAGACACAGTACTCCAGGTAGTGTCTCATGAGAGCAGAGTGAGTGGTAACTCACTAGAGTTGCCATACAATTATTTTAACCCAGGAAAACCCTTAAGAACACAGTGAGGTGGGATGTTTGACCAGCCACCTCTCTGGAGTCTCCCAAGGGAAGGAAGGTGGTGGAGCCCAGGACAAGGGGGACGGTCAGACCATAAAGAGCACACTGAAGTAGTTTTAGGGTTCACAGAGCAAGCGTTCAAATGCAGTCACAGACTACACCTGAAATTTCTGAACACAACCCTACTTCTGCCTTCTCATGGTATCAGCTCTTCTCCAACTGTACAGTAAACAGTGATAAAGTCCTCAGTACTCATCTTCCCCTAAAATTAAGCAGATGTGTTGGTGCAGTGAAGATATATTCTGCAAATGCTGGACAAGTAAGAGACATATCGGGAACACGAACATAGCCAGCTAACGAGAAAGGGAACGCTTTTGTCTGAGACCAAAGCTTCAGGACTTGGTTCATAGTCACAACAAAAACTTTAAGACCGTCTCTCTCAGAACTACATCAGCATCAGGAATACCAGGATGAAGACAGCCCATTGCTGTTCGACTTTCTTGAGGTTTCGTTGTTTCCAATCACAAAGAAATTGTGCTGCAGTTTTGAATTAGTTCACGCAAGTTCTGTTTCATTAAAGAAAGGTCCTTAAATGCCACTTACCTAAAAAACACTACATCAGTAATATAAGTCATCATTTAGCAAATGCTTATAAATGATGTCTATATTCTTAGGTATAAAGGAAGTCAACAACTTTCAGAGATGCTTTTTTTTTTTTAAATGAAGTTGCACTGCACTTTCAAATCATTAAAAATTAGTTTTTAGGCTTCTTTTTTTACTTATTCCACATATTTTCTCCTGGATCACTGGGTTTGTAAGTCTCCAGCTCTTAATAGCTACACTAATAGTTCCCCTGTGATCAAGGACAGGATTTAAGAGTTAGTGATGAACTCGTGAATGGATATAAAAAGCATCTTGCCATAGCCTGTAATGATATACAAAACAGATAAATGGAAGCTATTTCTTATGCAAAAAGTATCCTTCAAGTATCAAAAAAATCTCAGTGCCTACTTGCCTTTGAAAGAAAAGACAACTCTGTCAACACCCCCTTCTACTTTTTAAACAGCTCTTCCATGTTATCGAGACTAACAAACCTGAGTCCTTCCGCTTAAAACTTTCTTCTTCTCTTGATAATTTGCCAGATGCATCAAGAAACTTCTAAGGAGAGAAGGAAAACACAGCTAGAAGGAACCCAGCCTGCACTGGAGATGAGCTGTCAGGGGCTTGTCTAGTTATAAGAAGCAAAGTGACACGATGCACTGATTTTAGATAAATAGCCTGACAGTAGATTAGGAGTTCAAGTGCTGCATACTGCACCTGCGTGGCCTTCTCCTCGTCGCTGGAATGGCCCTTGGCAGGTGCATCAAGTGCTAGCGGATCCCCTTCGAGCTCCTCTGAGTGCGTTTCATCTGTGCGAGAGAGCAGCCAAATGACACAGGCAACAGAGGTTGAATCCTGTATTGACTAGAAACCTCAATTTAATGACATGTGTAGGGGAAAAAAAAAAACCCACCACCCTCTCCTTTTTCTCTTCACACAGGGAACAGACAGTGGCTCAAACACAGTCCAAAGGCTGTTTTATTTCTGGCTACCAGTTAAGTTCGTTCCTTCACCTCTCATTAGCACCAGCTAATGTTCTCCCTTCTCAACGGAATATTTATCTGCAAACAATATCCAGCCCTCATAGCCATCACAAGAAATATCACAGGGCAGAACGCTTATGAAGAAAATATGAAGGAAAAAGGCAAAATTAAAAAAACCCACACACGCACCCAACCCCCAAAAAGCACACACCCACACACATCAAAACAACATTTCTAATGCACTGACGATTAAAAAAGAAATACCAGCAAGATCCACTGTAGGTAAATCATCTCCCTTGGAGCTGGATGTGCTTTTTTTCCTTAGCATCTCCTTTTGAGCTCTTCGCCTTGATGCTGCCTGCTAAAACAAGTGTGTATTTTATTTAAACATTACTACAGAAGTAGGGGTTTGGGTTGGTTTTTGGAGGGAGGGGTTTTTTTGTTTGGTTGTTTTTTTAAACACACTAAGAGCAGAGATACACTTGAAATATGCCTAACATACTAATAGCTCTCTCCAACATCGAAGGAGACCTGTGCCCTGAAATTCAATGTATGTCTAAGTTCTCCCTTTAGTCATTGAAGTTGTACAGTGGATAAAGTTTTTCATAAGGAGAATCAAAGCATTTTAGTCAAGAGAGAAAAGAAAAGGTTTCCAGGGGAAAATAAAAGCTTTTAATGCAACTACCAGTTCTGGAGAGTTTTTTCCCAAGCTTTCTCTATTTATGTGGGGACCTTTCCAAAACATTTGATACACAGCACTTAATAGTTGGGCACTGAAGAAGTCTGGCATTGCTAAACTGTATTTTATTTTGCCTACTGTATGTCTGGTCCACTAATTCCCCATTGGTATAATCCACGGTTAGTCTTCCTAGAGCTATATCTGAAAGTGAAGAAGGACAGTGAATGAACCAGGACTTAGCGTGAGCAAAGGACTTTGAATAAAAGCCCTGAAAATTGCCAGCAAAATGCAGAGGAGAACATGAGCTTTCCCAAGGCACTAGCTAGCAGGACAGGGCAGAGGACAGCATGGGGACACAGCCTAGTAGGACCTAACTGGGATTTCTGCAGGTATTTGGATAGGCAGCTCTAGCTCTTGGCATGCCTCTAGGGCTGAACTCATTCCTGTTGGAGTGACACCTGCATCAGCCAAGGCAGGTGTCACACCAAGCATGCCAATTCCTGCCCAATTTTCCATCTATCACAGGTAAATATTACAGTTTTAGAACAACTTGCTTAGGGCTCAGGTACGGTTGTTTCTACAAAGTTTCACGTGTCTTCCTAAGACCTGTTTCCCCAGTCTCTAGAGTAGACCAACAGAGTAACACTTAGTGTTACTCTGTTTGCAACACTTAATAGCAAAATTTGCCCATCAGAACATTTGAGGAGAAAAATAACACGTTTGTTTAATTCCCACTCATTTATGCATGTTTTGCCTACATAATATTTTTAAATCTGAGGCACCTAAGCACGACACCACCTTACCTTCTTTGTCGGGTAGTCACTGCCACTACTTGCGGAAGACACTGGAAGCACTGCAAGGAGAAAAGCTTACCTGATTACCAACAACGTAATTGCATGCCTTACTCAGTTACTGTTTGCATCACAGCTAAGTAATCCAGTTTTGAGTTTGGTTTTCTAGGCATTTACAAGAGAAAACTTCACAAGACTTGCATTAAGCTTCAAAACCCCTTTCTAACAAAGCTTCTAAATGATGCAAGCATAGGCAACTCACTGCCTCCAGATGCCAAAAAAGGGAGCTTGTCTGATGGTTCCCAAGCCCCAGCTGGGGTGCATGGGCTGGCACTGAAGTGAGAACAACTACTCCCATGGAAATACAGTATAAAGCATAATTTCTCCCTCAACTTCCTTTTGCTTTTTCATCCCTACAGAAACCAACAGCTACCTGAGCAAGGCTTATCCTCCATGAGAGGGACAGAAACAATCCAACTCTTTCAGGGCAGTTTATTTTGTATTTCGAGGTCACAGGAGCCGACACAGCCATGGAGCATGGCCACAGGGGAGGTTTGATGTCGGTCAGGCCTGAGCAGATAATCAGAGATTATCACATTTGATTTTGTAAATCACTCTGAGGACAATTGGCCCATCAGCGTATAAACAGAGGAGGGCACCATGGTCTGCAAACCGTGCATTTTTCAAGGTTTATTCACCATGTCAATTGTATTTCTATAGAGATGGAGTGGAAAGTTGTAGGGAGGAGGTATGGCAGCTCCACAGAGATCTTCCTCCTCTTGCATTCAAGAGCACCAGTGTAGCATCAGCTCAGCACCCATGGGCTCTTCAGCCCCATTACTCAGAGGGCTGCACACAGACATTTAGGTGCCAAATTTCCACGTGAACATTTGAACCCCAGTACGTTCACTGGAGGGAAGGGGATGGGAGCCTTGTTCTTCGAGCACAAGCGTGCACAATGGACCTCCTCCACAGGGCACCCCTCCCTGCAAGCCCCAAGCTCTCCTACTCTGTTTGGGACTCAGCCAAATCCTCCTTCTCAAACCATCATCAGCCGTTTCCTCATCTGCAGTACAGTACATCGTGCATAGCTAAGTGTCAACAGGGGACTAAGCTTACCTTTTAATTTACTTCTCACCCTTGGTTTTTTTCGGGTATAGTCAAGAGATTTTGGCAACGACGGTTTCCGAGAGTCAAGGATCCAGCTTTTTTCACTCTGACCAGTGCTTGTATTTTCATTGTTGCTTTCAGAGAAAAGATGTTTCCTGTAATCAGACTAAAGACACTACTAAGAGTGAGTCCTGCTCAGTCAGCTCCCTCTATCCACCCAGAAGCCCCCCAACCATTCCCCTTCATTTACTACCCAATTATTCCATTTCTTCCTCCCCACAGTGCAACACCTGAAGTATTTCAAGCTGTGAATTCTGCCAAAACAGTTAACTGTCAAACCAGCAGTATAAAAACACCAAGAGGCAGATGCTTGCCCTTTGCCAACATGAGATTTACAGCATCCTCTGTTCTCATGTTCCCCCCCCCGCCCTCCTGCATCCAGATAAAAAGAGTTCTTGCAAGGAGGAAAACCTCAGCATGCCTGAGTTGCAGCCAAGAGCACAGTGAGAAAAAATGAACAGAGACATTCACTCGCTGGTCTGGCAGCCCTGGTGCACCCCAAGCACTGCTTTCCGTAGCAACAAGCGGGCCATTTTGAGGCTCCCAGGCTCACATTCCTCCACCTCCATGCTGGATAAACCTTAAACTTCAGCCTATTTAAGGGTGCAACCAATTTATGCGGGTGGATACACACAGCAGTCAAAGCACACACAACCTACTGGCCTTCTCTCGAGCTTGTTTGATTCCTCATTCTTGTTTCCCGTTTCATAATTCCTGCCAAGTAACCCATAAAGACCCAAGTTAGACTCGCAGATGCTGCAATAGCACATCGCAGCAGCACAGAAGGGGCGCAGCCAAATAGCAAGGGCTCCTTAACAGACCAGCAGGAGGACTGAACTATTAATGCACAGTCATTAGCTAAGTTTTTCTTCTTTGGTTGGTTTCTGATAGTAGTAATCAAGGATACCTGAAATTCAGCACCTTTTAAAAGAAAAAATACGCTACATACTTAGAGGCAGCAAGCCCCTGGCAGCTCGCTGTAACCGGAGGTGGCCAAGGAAAGGCAAAGGGTTGAAGCATTTTTCAAAAATTAAACCAGTAATTTAGGCATATGATCAGGGAAGGAAGACGTTTAAGAGTTAAAGTCTTACTATTGTCGAAGTGGACAGGAGTCATCATTCTCTCTAGTAACTTTCATATACTCAGGTACTGTTTAAATATTAGTATTGATAACATCCACAGATACTGTAGCAGCTAAGCATGGAACTATTTTATTAGAAACATCACACAGCCTTTTTGATCCCAACTTAAAACAGTTTAAGGCAATGAACTCTTCCACAGAACAGAAGATTTATAGATGGTGCATGTATAATGCTGTACCTCTGATTTTGTGAAGAAACTTTCTGGCCAAGAATCTTTCCTTTGGCTTCAGTGACCTAAAACAGAAGCAGGTATTTGTCTTAAAGTTCAATTACGCTGTAAAATAATCTACAAAATTAAAATTTATCAGGACTCAAAAGGGCTAGAGGAAGAATGGATTACGAGTCCAGCATGGAAATTCAACTTTTTAATGGAGCGGGATTTGTTGATTGAAACAGTGTCATAAATTATAATAGAAAAACATTTGTCTTCTTACATGGAGTTACTTTCTCTCTTCCTTACTTTATGAATAACGCCCATTGTAAGCAATAACATCATAAGAAATGTAATTTTAAGCACTAACACTGATAGCAGCAGCGTGCTGTAAGCTCAGCGCACGGTACCTGGACATCCTTTGGACAGGGCTGCCGGGATACCGGGCAGGGTACGATGCTGACACCCAGTGGCAGTAGCAAGGACTGGACTGTGTCCGGTTTATAATGGAACACCCCAAATTTCTGTTAAGTACCCATCACCTCTGAATTAACAGACGGCAATGACAGCACCTGCACCAGGGAAGAGGCTGAAAGCCAAAGGGTTTGTACGGTGGAGCCACCTTGACGGAAGCCATCAGGAGCAAGTTTTCAGCTTCCTGGGAAAACCTGCACTGGTCAAAGTTTCAAAGCAGAGCAATTCATTTTTATTCAATTTTTCTAACAGTCTGCAAACATAAGTCAAGCTGAATTGCCGACAAAAATTTTGCAATGATTGTTAGTGACTTTGCAATGATTGTTAGTGACTTTGCAATGACCAGGGATTCTGAACATGCTAAGCGTGGCTGAAATTGATTTCAGTCTCTTCTGGTTTAGTCTAGGAGTACAAAGTGAAGGGTGCTCAGCAATCTGCTTTCAATATTCAGTAAAATGTAAATAGAAGTTGGCCTTCAATCGCAAATATATCGCACAGCCTCACTCAAGCAACAGCTAAAATTCCTGTTGCGGTTGGTTTTATCATACAGTATCCACCACAAAATTCAAGAAGTGATGAGCGTTCTCCCCAACCCAAAAAAATTTTTACATGTGTAGCACCATAAATACAGGAACCACAGATTCCCAGTTGTCTGTTTTGCTATAACAGCATGTCCATCCTGACTGCATTTCTGCAGTAAGAGATATCCCCTGCCTCAAGTGCACTACTCTGTTAGCTGCTGAGCTGGGACCTTAGCACAGCCCCTAACAGCTTCTGTCTCAACTTTACCTTTTCATGACTTGCAGAGTCAGAGTTCTCAAAGTCATAGATTTCCTTCCTGCAAAACAATATACATATATGGCAGTGACATACAATCGTGAAGAGTCACCCTATAGAACTCCACTAAGAATACGGAGGGGATAGTGTGGTTTGTTTCTGCCCCCCTCTCTACTATGAACTCTGTTATACTGTAAACACTCAGATACATTATATGCCTAAAAATGCTGTTTTTTCAGCTTCTAAAAAAATATACTTTTTTCTTTCCTACTTAGTCTCTATTATTGTCTGTCTTGATTCTCAGTCTTTCAATTGTAAATTTTTAATTTTAAGAGAAATATTCAAAAGATACAAGTTAGCCTATCCTTGTTTATGTAGTGGACAATTTGTTCCCAAATCACCAATAATAGTACATGGTAGGAAGAAACCATGAACAGAAAGATAATTTCAGAAACATTTAAGAAAAAGAAAATTCTCTAATCATTTCTCTATATGCATCTAAATTTCGTTTTCATGTCTTTCAACATTTAAACTTAACTGTACCTTTATTTCTTTCTCTAAATCGTAACTATTTTAAAAATCCTACAATTATTGCTCAATATACAATACCCCCTCCCTTTCTTACTAGTCAAAGAATATGAAGACTGAAAGAACTGAGCTCCTCATTAAAGCTTCCTGAAGGAAAGAAACGCTCATTGTCAGCTGAAGCACTAGAGGGAGCAAAATGACCAAACTAAGGAGTTCTTCACCACCACTAACTTCTACACTGCCGCTGCTCTTTTACAACCGGTATTGGCTGCATCAAGTTATCTGGTCTTAAAACACAGAACTTGTAGTAACAATGAAGTCCTCCATCAAGTTTTCCTATTCTTATCTACAATCAAAAAATTCATCTAAACCACTTCGGGTTTTTTTTAAGCCAAGAGTCAGTAGACTGGAGCAGGACACCCAAGGAAGCCCCAGAACAGCCAGAACCACAGCAGAGATCCTCACATACAGTTCATTTGCTCTCCTGCCCAGCAGCAGACATTAACTTGCACACAACACTTGGCAGAGAGCGCAGGAGGAGGGTGCAACAAGAAAGGTTTCCAGTGCCACAGACCGCATACGGCCCTTAAACCCTTAAATGCTTCTGCCCACGGTGCCACTAGCTTTGAACACGAGCAGACACATGTATGGGTGTGATGGATGGGGATAAACTGAGAAAGAGACCATCCTGAAACTCTAGTGCACGTGACGCCAAAGAACTGGGACAATATCCGAAAAAGCTCAGGTATTCGTGAAAGAAGCTGCCACTGGTAATTCAACTCCCTGGAGGATGGGAGCGTTACAGTTGGGTAAGGAAAAATGAAAAAGCCAACGTGATACAGTATCCCAGAGGTGAGGGCATTTTTGGCAGACTAGAGTTAGCTTCTGAAGCCTTTATCACTTTGGGGACGCAAAGGTTCCCACTGAGACAAGTTATGACCCTTTATAGTCTCCTGCTTGTTTTGCTGTCTGTTCTGTTCAGGCAGGCCACTCCATGGGCACACCCTCCCCTCATCAGTGCTAGAAATGGTCTGAAATCACCTGGTACACCAGTCCCTGCATGGTCTCAGGGCTCGTGGGTCATACCTGTCTTCAGTCCTCTGCTTGGCCAAACTTGTTTTTCTGTTTCTCTTTTCCAGGGTAGCATCCTTCTGAAAAGGAGAGAGTTGCAAGATGTAAAAATCATGATATGCCAAGACATGTTCTTACCCTGCAGCCTGCTAAAAGCAGAGACAAGGTGTGTCAGGAAACTTAATTCTTCCTATCACAACTGTCCAGGTTCAACCGTTTCCTGCAGTTCTTTCCTACCAGAAATTATGGGACTCCCAGAGCTGAAACTAGGGGGCCAAAGGGGTGAGGATACAGAAAGAAATAGTTCAAAAGCTTTGAATTCATTGTGCAGTGGGCAAGCGTTAAATTGTCAGTTAAAAAAAAAAAAAAATCTAAAACTAGTATCTGGAAATGTAAACCCAAGAACAAGTCTAAAATGTGATTTCTTATATAGCCAAGTACCTACCCCAAATTAAAATTATTGCTTTGGGAATTTAATTTCTCTCGTGTAGTGCATAGATTATTGGGTTTATACCTGGACACTTCAATAGAAATTTCCAAGTGCTCGAGTCGTCTAAAGAAACACAACTATATATGGGTCTCAGTTACTTGTTAATTTACCCAGGTTACAAGCTCCTATGCCAAGAGTAGAGAGACAGATCTAGTGTGGGAGGATTGTTAGAGCTCAGATACAAAACTGAATAAACATGTCCGTAGACTTCCAAGACTTGCTTCCCTTCAGGAAGCAAACCTTTGCTCTTGCAGGCCACCTGTAAGTCTTGTGACACGCGAGTTTGTCCCACACAGGGCCAGGCTATTTGCCCACACACACACAAGCACAGCACACCATGCCAGGGGGTATATACACTGAATAAACAGCTGAGCTTGAATTACTTGGTTGGGCCAAACCATAATGAGGTTGGCAGCTGTCGCCTCTGCAGCTCACTCCTGGTACTAAACGGCATGTTACATCAGATATGACACTACATGAGCTCAGGACACCGCTCAAGGGCAGGAGTGGGTCAACCCATCCTAGCTTTCTTCTGCAACTCCACCAGAGCATCTCTTCCCTGTCCCGTGTCTCTTCACTCAAGTAGGCCTCAAGGCAAACATACCTTTGGTGTTGACTCCTCTGTGGGTTCTTCTTCTAGGGGCTTCTCACTGGGGACAAGATAACACATGAGGGAAACACAGTGCTGAGGGGCTGTTCATTTAAAGCCCAGAGAGTCAGTTTGTGAAGTGCTACGCGAAAAAAAAACTTGCACCAATTAGCATCAAAGCAGTGGTTTAAAAGGTGTGTAGGGAAGAAAGCTAATCAATAGCTCTGCAGAAGTCCAGCTCGTTAACTATAAGAAATGCTGTCCTGCAAAGCTCTGGAAAAAAGGTATTACTAATGCCAAGGTGAACTCAAATTCACATTATCTTTCACAAAAGTAATGGTCCTCATTATGAATAGTTACATATCTGGTGAGCTCCAGTTACATAGCTGAAGTTAAACACTCTGTAATACAGCTGTATGCTCATCTTGTATTTGGATTAAATCAACTATGAGAGAGAAAAGTCACACCAAAATAGCAGCCGAGACAGTAACCAAACATCACCATTCTGCAACGCAAAGTGGTGTAATTCTGGGCAGCCAGCCTTGCTAGCCAGGGTGACAAAACAGAATCTTTTTTTCCATTTAATAATGGATGGAATAAACCTCAAAATTACACGCATTAAAATCCCAGAGGAGCGAAAACAAAAAACAAAACCAGAAAAAAAAAAACACCTTGCAACTTTTTGTCTGTGAAACACTCACCTAGGCTTAGCTTTCATCCTTGGAGATGGAGTTTTCGACTGTTTTGCTGAAGGAGACAAGGAAACTACAGCTTCACCCTCTGGAGCTACTATTACACATTATCTGCTTTTGCTGCAAGGCCCACAAAGCAGAGCCTTCACCATGTCACGTGGGTGACACTTAACTGAGTCAGACAAGGAACTGAACGGAGCCATGCCTGACCTGAGCCTTGGTTAGCATCTTCCATGTCAGTCTGCTGGCTCGCTGTAATCACGGTGACAGAGTTAACCATTTTCTGCTTGGAGACATGAAACCATGAACAGAGCATGCAAATGACCCATAAAGAGGTGTGGGGGTTTTTTTAGGAACAGAGATTTTCAGTGCTAGCCTGTGGCAATAGCTGGACGACAGGTTCATCATTAGCCACAGGAAAACATCTTAGGTTGTATGTAAGTGATACTATGAGCTTCTCACCAAGAGCATCCCACCATACTTGGCAGTGTTAGGTTAACAGTTGGACTTAATAATCTTAAAGGTCCTTTCCAACCAAAACAATTTTATGATTCCCTTATAAGAGGGAGTAAAATTTCTTCTTTCTTTTTAAAGCAGTTTTGCCAAAATTGCAGCTCCGGAGACAAGTGTTTGGGCTGACTTCTCACTGATAGAAGATGGAGTTTGAAAACATTGTGGGATTTGGGTACAAACTAGTTTTCTTTGAAAGAAGATTTTAACTACACCTATAAAAAAGCAGACTGGAGGAAGGGGAAAAGGGGGACAAGGACTGTTTCACCATACACCAAACACTTACTGGTACAGCGTCTGTTAACTGTTGGCTCTGCTGAGAGGCTAAGTTGTCTGATAGAGAGTCCATGTTTTCAGAGTTTGAAGGGTCTTTCCTCCCCTGTGAGTTAGTGGACTCGGGTATCACTGCAGAACAGCAATGGGGTGAGGATGTCGTCATGGTAACTGAACACACACACACATATTTCCTTTCCATTCTTACACATGTGCATAAAAGCATAACAGTGCAACTTACTAGGCATACACATCTCAAGATCTCATTTAACAGATGTCTAATGTTTAGCCTGCACCCAGGGCTAAACAATAACAGTTTTTCTCTCACCCAATGTCCCTTCCCCGACTGAGGAAGGGAAGTGAGAAAAGGAGGGAGACTCATGGGTTAAAATTAAACAGATTTAATAAAATAAAGAAACCAACATCAATGGTAATACAAACACACAAAATTATACTTAGCCCACAGAAATGCAGCAAGTTGCTCCAGGGATAGCAATCGTTGAGAATGAGAAAGAGAAAGAGGGAGGAGAGAAGAGAGGAGAGCAAAAAGAGCCCCACCCCTCCCCAGCAAGCCCTCCCTTTTATAGTGAACTTGATTGTTGGTGATACATAATACACCTGTGGACCAGCCTGAGTCAGCTGCCCTGGATTTAACTGCTAAGGGCCTTGATAACCATGGCTGGCCACCAACTGAAAATCTAACAGAAACTTGATTCTATACATTTTATCCCCATGAAACCAGGACAACAGAACAAAACCAAACATCTCCAAATTACCTAGTACCGAATTGCAATACTAAATAAACAGCATCTTGAGCCTACCCCTTCTAAGCACCTCATACTATATGAATATGTATAAGTTTATCATCTTATTGCTACCTTGACTCTTAGCTCTGGAAGACACAGAACAACCCTTTGTGTCTGGCTAAAGCAACAGACTAGCAGGATCTTCCACCATCTGTTTCCCTCCATTGAATCTCCACCAGGCACTGCAAAAGTTGTTTCACTACAGATGAACTACCTTCTGCCCTATGTACTCCTTGATTGCTTCAAGTAGTAGTGCCCACCTCGTACCTCTGCGTATGCTTTATGGAGGACACTGATGAAGGAGCCTCTCCCTCACCTGTACCTCCAGAATCTAGAGGACTTCCATTCTAGCTCATTTTGGGTTGTAACTGGAGGAAAACAGGAAGGACTACTGAAGAAGTTACTGTCTCAGACATCTTAGAGCTGAAAGTAGCTCTTTTGGGTATTCATCTGGAGGAATCTGAAATGCACAGTAACTAAGAAGTAAGAATTTGCTTTTAACATAGGCACAGAAAGAATGCTACCTAACCTAAGGGCTCTTCAAACTTGTGAATAATTTTCTGAGATGGTGGGTGGTAGCAGTAGAAAGAGAGCTGCGAGTTCATTGTCTTAGAAGACCTGGAAAATTCTATTAAGCAAGTTGCACCAAGGAATAATCCACACTAAAAATAATCACTTTAAAAACTGAAGTACAGCCAATTTTGCAGCAAGGACGTATCCCAGCTTTCAAAGGGAAAAGATCACTATACAGAAAAAAGCCACCTCCCAAATAATTTGATACTGAAATCAAGGTGAGGAAACGTTTCCTCTTTAAGACCAATTTCAATCATGTGTGTCTTGCTTTTGTGGTGAAAGCAGCTTTTCCTCAAACTACAGGTCACAGCCTTGGTGGGGATTTACAGAAGAACTTCAGAGCAGAGCAGAGGGAAAGGAAGGAGCTACTTTCTCTTCCCCTTGGACAAGTGCTGGGCTCGGACCTTCCTTTGGGTCAGGCACCCAAGTGGCACACCTGTACTTCAGGCTCTGTATTCCCTCAACACCTGTCATATTTGGAACAAAACTAAACTCAGCCCAATGATCCTGGAAGGAAACATCATGCGGAAGATGTTCATTGGCAGCATGGAAGTGACACCATTTGATCACAGAAAATTCAACGTGCCCAACTCAAAGAAACACAAAGCATTGGCTGTAGGCTGGTGAGAAGGAGGAAATAATGCCTATTCCAGGTCCAGCTAAGAGCCCTTCCTACTGTAAGGCACGCAGCTACGTTCGTAGTTGGGGCACAAACAGAGGCAGCCCTGGGGCATGAGGTATTTATGGCAGCATCTGCGATGCCTCTGCATACGGCAGCAAGTCACCTCCTGCAGAGAGGAGCTGTGCTGCTGCTCATCTCTCTCTACAAACATGGACTCTGGGTGAGCATTTCTGCTCCCTGCACTGTACTTCCACAACAGCCCCTGGCATCTCCAGGGCATCATCCGCTCTGTGGCAGGTAATGGGACTGGATCACCACGTTCTCTATCACATCATGTTGTCAGAAAGAAACAGAAGTCACCTCCCTGCAGGAAGCCTTGGTAGAGGCTGCACCGCCACACACACCCACTGTGCAGAAGAGAACATGTTAAGTGCCAAGGTGCAAGTGCTAACCCACCTGTGTGCTTCCACAGGCACACAAATGCCACTGTCCCCTCCTGCGGGGGATCTCCCACAGGCACCCGCACAGCACAGCCAAAACAGCAACTATGCATGGGGCAAGCAAGGGAGGATAGATGTATGCATCCCACTGCACCGCAGCTGCAGGTGGAGAAACACTACTGCACATTCTTTGCATGTCAGAGGTCTGCCAGCAGCCAAGATGTGCCTTGCCAGGCTCCCTGCCAGCACAGGGATACAGCTTCCGTGAGCTGTTCCCGTGCAATCCCAGTAGCACATGGCCACGGTGCCCCATCCTGACTCCCTGGGTCAGAGGGACTCAGTGTCCACAACAAACACCAGTTACCAAGCTCACAAGATACAAACAGTAGAAAATTGAGCTTGGGGGTTGCTTTTTTGGTTTGGTTTTTTTTTTTTAAAATGTGGTTAACTGCAAGCTGCAGACTGGAAGTGACGATATGCATTTTAAAATGGAACAATTTAAATTTCATGAAATAAAATAAATTTTAAAAATCACCTGCTTCATTCTGCTTGGCTTCCTTCCCAGCATGGACAGATGCCTCTTCAGCCACATTTATCTATTGGTGTGAATTAATCTCACATGAAAAGTGACCTCACAAAAACTAGAGTCTTTATCTAGTAAAGTCAGCTACTTAGTAACAAAACTAACAGTTGTTAATCGCCAGCAACAAATCATTGGCAAATCATTGGATGCTAGTTGAGTTGACCATTTGGAAAGGTCTCGGCTCCTACAAAGATAAATGGCAGCCACTATACTATGGCTATTTACTGTCATGTAAGGTTTTCTCCAAGCCCCATGGGTCTGTGGATGAATCACAAGTATAAAAAATTAACCCCATTACCATTTACCAAAAAAAAAAAAAAAAAATAAAAAAAAAAATCACACACATCCCCCATGTTTTTACATCAGTTTATGAAAAAACTCGAGGTTTTAAAAGTACTCTACTAGAAGTACTATATACAGAGTCAAGCTAAGATTCCTGGCTTTCAGCATCCCTTTTCTCTTCTCCAGGTTCTCTTGCCACAATTTGCTCATCCTGTGCAATGTAACACTTTGAGCTTGTATAACTGCATGTTTATACTTCAAGTTATGCAATTAAATGCCATAGGTTTTATTTCCTACTTCAGAAACTCAGCAGAAGTAATCATATCACACTGAACTGATTAACAAAACAGTATAACCCTCCAGCTTTTAAACCATAAATTTGAGTCCCTTGAAACATCTTTCCTGAAGTCTCTAATCTCTCTTTCAAGTCAAAGCTAAGAACATCTATACAGAGAGTCACAAATCCTCAAGGGGAAGACAGATATATAATAAACAGACATAGTGGTGGGGGGAACCAAAACAAGCCACGCTGAATGTTTTGACCAGTGTATATCAAGTAAAATATAGTTTAGAAAAGAAAAAAACCCTCATACTAAGATCTTACCATCATTTTTTCATCTCCCAGGACTTTTCTAAGTATACTTAAGATTTCAAACTCAGCACTAAAAGATATTTTGATTTTTGTTGCTTCTGTTTTGTTAAGAGTAGCAGGATTCTTCATGTAAATTTTAACAATCTTTTCTCCACCATCCTCTGCGTAAAAAAAAAAAAAAAAAGCAGTTAAATCTGACTCCTCAACATGCTCTGCTTGGGTAGGGAGGGTAAGTTATTGCACTAAATGGGGCCCCCCAGTCCAACAAGCTGAGCTGATGCAAGGTGACCACTGAAGTGCATGACAGGGAGATGGGAAGACACAGGAACTCTCTTCAGTGATGGTGAGATTCTAGGTTGTCTCCCTGTGTCTTGTGGACCCACAGACAAACAGAGGATAACGCTGGTTGCAAAACCTTACCCTTCAGGCGGTAACTGCTGACTTCTTCTTTCAACAGCCTCACAGACTCCCAAAGAGCACCCTTTGAAAACCAAAGCCACCACATCAGAAGGACTGAGCAAGCACCCGCTGCACTAGGCTAAGCCAAGGCCACATGGGCTTTGCTGTTACCTCGTTACTGTCCACGTAGAAAGTCACACTCTGGCTGCCGGTGTTGAAGTCAATCCAGAACTCCTCCAGCTTCTCATCCGATGGCTTCTTCACCTAGGGAAGCACAACAGCAGCGCTGCCATTCCCAGAAAAAAACCCACAACTGCTGTCTCATTCTCAGTTTTCTTCAAAAGAAGAAATTGGAAAAAGTTGTCCTACGTACGTGTGTACACATACCTTACAGAAATAAGAGTTGGGATCAACCTGCGAGTTGCCCGCCTACTGCTCACCCACCCATACCCACAAAGTCAGACGTGGCTCCATATCAGCCAAGGGAAAGGCAATACACAAATGCCTGCATGTTTGTGGCAGAAAAGTGTCTGTGAAAGTTTTCTGTGTTCCTGAGCACTCAAAATAAGCAGAAGCAGTGGAACTGGCTTCCATCAGCTTGGTTTTGATTCAGTATAACTGCCAGGAATGGTGCCACAAATACATTTACTTAAAGACTAGTAAAGCAATCTGAAGGATCTGTAACCATGACTGTGACCTACACGGTCATCAGGCTAATCTTGTTTTCTGGCAGTCTGGGAGCAGCTCTGCCAGAGGAATCAGAGTTGCCCTGTCCTCCTGTTTCCCTTCAGAGATCTCTCTTCTGTCATCACCATGAAGAGAAGTGCTGCCTCTATCATTTGGCTGACACAAAAGCAAAGTCAGCAGCAGTAAGTAGGGAGCTAAGTGACAAACAAGCAAACTTTCCAAGTAGAATAGAAGGTTACAGTCTACACTCCAGAAAATTACGCTCTTTAATGAAAAACAGAGAGGGGAAAAAAACCCACAAAAAGTAACATTTTAGCAGCAGTGACACAGTAGGGAAGGTGTCAGTGTTAAGGACTATTACCTCGTTCATGTCAACGAACACAGATATGCAAGGAAATGAATAGACTCTGGAAGAAAAGCAGACTTCACATGATTCATAAAGTCAGACTCTGATGTTGAATGTAAGATAAAATCATTAAGATTGGTTACTAATCTTGTTGTTCAAACAGGAATTAATAAACTCCTAGAAGTAAATAAAGCCTGGAGAAGCTTAGAGAACACAGTATTTTAGCAGTGATGCATTGTCTTCATGGATTTTACTTTCAAAAGAACCACCATTAAAATGAATAAAATCTCTTTAAGAACTTAATTATCAACATGTGAAGTAAATTTTTTTCAATATATCCCATCAGTCTACAATCCTAGTTTTTCCCCTTTGCAATAACGACTGCACCAGTTTATTCTGTTGGTTCACAACTTACCTCCTTTCATCCCCAAGCCTTTCATTTAGCTGGTTAAGAAATTTTCTGCAGTCCTTCAAGACAAATGACATCTTATTAAAAATCAGGCTACATTTCCTTTGCAAAGAGTTGTTCCATTAGGCTGTGTAACCTCTACTCAAGTTATAAGCTTTTAACTAGTCAGTGTGATGCCAAAGGCCACCGGGGAAGAAACACTCAAGTTGCTACAAATGGTTGGACCCAACTTACGACCAGCAAGCATCCAAACATAAACCACAAAAATTAACTTATTTGTGCTTTTGAAGTAAAATAACTTGGAAATAAGAGCTATTTTAACAATATGCCATTTTATATTTGCCAGATCGAAAAAAAACCCACCATCCACAAATAACTTTGTGTATTTATACAATCAGTTTTGTAGGGACTTCTTACAAGGACATCCTGGCTGAACTCAACCAAAACTAGCCCCTATACAGACTTGTCAAGTATGTTGTTTTCAAAATAAGGACCCTCACCGTCTCAAATTCTCTATCCTTGATCTCTTTGAAAGCTTCAGCAAGATAGTTATCTTCAAACCAGTGGTGAACAAGGTCATCCCTCCATTTTTTTGTCATTAACCTACAAAGTGCTTCTGAAAGGGCAACCTGAAGGTCATAATCTACGTGGTAAACATAAGCACAGGGTAAATATCACCCCCCAAGCATAACAGAGGGTTATACATCGCTACTCTTGCACTTATATACTACACAGCCGTATTCACCAGCTAGCTTCAGCTTCCCCTAGGACTCCGCTCCCCTGGCTCAGTGAGGTCAAGGCGCGGAGCACTGCTAACCACGGCACACACGCATGCATCGGGAATGAGAGTGAAGCCTCCTCACTAACTCACTAGGATTAAGTTACACTTCACATACCACAGTAACACCCTAGAAAGTGTTATTGCTAGCAGAAAAGAAAAAATATTTCATTCAAGAGGCTATAATCCTTGTTAACCGAAGTTTGTCCACATCGTGGCAAAGTAGTTAAAATTTATTTTTTAAAGACTAACAGCCAGCAGACTTTGTAAATACGTACATAAAGCTGATCTAATTGCCTTTCTACATACATCAGTTTAGCTTTCCTTATTAGTTAATACAAATTACTAATACTAACCAGAAAGAACTGATGCATTGTTGCATCTAACAATTTTTGATCAATATTTTCTTAAAGTACCACCTGATTTTCCTCCCCAAAAATCAACTCCTGACAAGGAAATAATTTAAATTATAATTCATCTATAATAAATAATCAGATGAAGTAAAGCCGGAGAACCCCAGCTTCATAAGAATAACCACTAAATACTTCTTACCACCAACCTCCAGTATAGTTTTTGCAAGGTCTTTCCTGAAACAACATAATGCAATGAGTTAAAGTGGAAATAACTAACTCTTGTTTCAGGGAAGACAGCGTTTAGCTACAGGAGCTGAAGGGAAAACCACTTACGTGAGCAAGCACATCTCCTCAGACAGAGGGAATTTCTTTCTCTCCTCCCGTGGGACACTGTCAAGTATAGAGTTCAGGGTCCTCAAAGCCTTTCCCCCCACAGAAGGAGGAGCAGAAAAGGAAAGGGAATAATTCAGTAACATATTTTTCACATTTTGTATCTAATTACACACACTCATGTGCACATGTATCTGTAATTTTCTTCTCCTAGTAGGAGTCTTACCTCCTGCCGCAGAGCGCAGCAAATATTTGCTTCTGTCACTAGATGCCCTAGTTCAGGTAAAAATAAATTCACCAGCTTTTTCTTCCCTAGAAAAATCGTTTGAAAAGTTACAGCTAGCAATGAGCTGGTCTCCATAAAAAAGAGAGTTGAAGTAACTACAGTTTGTTGTGTTGAAGGAATAAAAATATCCCAGCTGTGGATTCATTTTAAAACAAAGCTTCCAACCATCTAATCCTAGAGAGAAAAGGGAACTTCTCTGTAAAAAAAAAAAGCTCCAGATACTTTAACTGCTGACCTGGGTAGCTATTTAAATAGGTACAGAAAGCAGCTACTTACTAACCCCAAGAGATAAATCCATAATACACAGCTTTTCTCAAAGCCAAGAGAGCAAACCACTAGATTATTAACCAGATGCTCCCACTAGAATAAGCTACAAGGACAGATAAGATCAAGTTACCCAGCCCACAATGTAATGCTTCATTTTAACATGACTTCTGAGCCTGGATGTCTAGGCACACAGATACTTGCTCTTTCTGAAAGCACCTGCTCCCCTGCCCTAATGGAAAGCCAGATGCAGCCACCGACAAAATCTTGCCACTGAAACAAATGAGACAGACAGACATCCCTCCGCCTGGTTAGGATGGCTGAAGAAGTTATCACATTATTCTGTGGAGGTGGTCACCCTCAGCAAGGGAATAACACATGAAGCCAGTGGGAACAGATGTGCAAGAGCAGACTGTCTAGCTTCAAGTGCTTTCAGAAGCACCACTTGCTCTAAGTGAAATACTTGATGCTGACCATTTAAACAAGGTACCACAGCTAGATTTGGGTTTTTTTTTCCCCAGCGTATTCAAAATAAGCAAAGAGAAACAGTAAAAGGTTTTGTGCTCTGATGTAAATGTTCATGAAAGTTAACTGGAAGGAAATCAGCAGGAGGATTTAAAGAAATCATTGCAGAGAAGAGAAGGGAGAGGTAGGGAGCGGAAGGGAGACAAGAAAGGGGAAAGAATTTAAGCAGAATTAAGAAGTGTGCTCCCGAGACTGAGATTTAAGATATCAAGGAACAGAAGGAAAAACAATACTGACCTTCATTACTACACTTGCAAATCACCTGATGGAAAAAAGCAAAGAAAGCCTTCGTTAACACACCACAACCCAAGAACAGCAGTACTCAAAGTGCTGAGGTGTTTATGCCCCCACTGTCACACCTTTCAGGGGCTAAAACAACATAAAACATTACTGTACCCACATCAGGAAAAGCAGTGCCACCTGATACAGGTATTTCACATATGGTCACCCCGATCATACAGGTTAGCATCACGCGGGGAGGGTAAAGGGAGCAAAGAACCCACTTCCCTCGGGGATTTCAGCAGCACTCAAGAGTTCAGTGCCCTCAGGTTCCCTGGAAAACCCACATCCTGGCATTGCTTTGTTACTTTTATTGCACATATGGGCCTATGTAAAAACACATTTTACATTTACACACTACAGTACTAGATACCATAACATATGATATCTGAAGAGTGTTAAGTCTCTCAAGGAAAATTAAAAATAAAAATTAAAAAAAAACACACAACAAATAAAACAACACTTCATCCTCCACAGTGGAAGCATATGGAAGAAATGGACCAGGAAGACAAATCAAATTTTAACAAATAAATAATTTATAGAGAATTTCATATAATTTCAATGTCGTTAGAGAAAGAAGAAAATTTTATTTTGCTCAAATACCTTTTATCGAGTCTCCTAAAAAGAATCATAAGTATTCAAATAAATTCTGTTGCACAAAGTGACACAGTTCCAGTAAGCTACAGACAACAAGACTGAGGGAACAGCTTGGGCAAAGCAGCTAAAAGCATTCTTCCTACTGCAAATTTACATCACTGGGCCTCCAATACCTTTAAAGTTATGAATATTTAAAATAGAAACCTAAATGAGAATTGTAAGCAGCTCAGATTATTCTTTAAAAGTAAATCAGCTGTTTCAAGCACTGTAGGAACAAATCACTCGGACCACCTTGGCAAACATGCTTGCACACAAGGTGCAGCTCAGTGTCAGTAACTTGTG
Source organism: Nyctibius grandis (assembly GCF_013368605.1). NCBI lineage: Eukaryota > Metazoa > Chordata > Aves > Nyctibiiformes > Nyctibiidae > Nyctibius > Nyctibius grandis. The sequence goes on from NC_090660.1 coordinate 12,687,986, forward strand.
CTTTGAAAAGAGTGCTTCAGCACAAAAGCTTTTGTTTACAAAATGCATCAGAACTTCTCGCACATTTTCCTGCAAAAACAAACACTTGGCTTCATGTTAGAAAACACTGCAGCCCTGCAGCACCTTCTCACAGGTGCAAACCTCAGCTTCTCCCAGGTGCAAACCTCAGACTAATGCCAGCCCAGAGCAGGCTCCTGGGCACTGCCCATCCCCACCACCTGAGCTGCATCCCAGGCTCAGTCCTAGGGCACAAGGTCTATGTAATTATTTATTTTTTAACAGAAAGCTGTTTGTGAGCAATGCCTTTCTTATCCAATAAAGGCAACCCTTCTGCCCCTTTAATGTATGTACATACCAATGCAGAGTCAAAGAAGTCTTCAAGAAGTGACATCAAAAATTTGTTCTCGTTTGGGTCGATGAGGACCACAAATGCTCTTGCTCTTTCAAACCAAGACGCCAGGTAAAAGTTAAAACAATAAGTTAAAATCTGGGAAAAAGAGTTAATTATTCTTAACTAGATATATCTGCAGGAAACCTTACACACATAGACAGTTTTTTTTAGTCCTTGAACTTCAGTGTCATGTACTGTGTCAAAATCCACATGGCATTAAGGAGCTTGAATTTTGCTAGGAGGACATGAAAAGTGCCACCCTCCCTCACCACTCAGCAGGACTTATCCCCCCTCTTCCCTCCCCAGCCCCTCCCTTTGTCCTCCTTTCTCGTGTCAAGACACCCACTCTTGGTGCTCAGGACCTCCCTGACACAACGCATGGTGCTAGTGGCATCATAACTCCTATGGAAATTTCCAGAGTACATCAATTCACAGTGAAATAACATTTTAAAAATTCATCAAGCTTTTTCAAGATCATTATTTTAATACTTTAATAAACATATTGCATAGCATCACACACCTATGGCTAACTAGAAATCTATGCTTCACTGAAGGCTCAGATTGGTGGAAGTTTATTAATAATCTCTCCATATAGGAATCTTGAGCAACTGTATCCCTGGAAAGCATCATTACAAGGCAGGATTGCAACATTTTGGATTGAGTATTCCTTGGTACAACTCTGCTAACAGAGAACAAGTGTTAACTGTTCCCTCCTCCTAACTATGCTAGATCCAGCTGTTACTCCTTTTAGGCACAAGTGCATTTCTGCTACTACAAGTATTACCAGCTGAAATTAGTATTGTGCCATTAGAAGAAAAAATACAATTGGAGATTAAATGCATCTGGTTTACTATGTATCTAAAAAGGGACCTTCAAAAAGAGCATGTCAGCTTTTAAAATTATAAAAGCACAAACTGCTCATCAACTCTATTACTAAAATTGTATTTTGCTGGAGCACTTAAAATGAATTTGGAAATTCTATATCATTTCACAGATGGGACTCATCAAAACTCATCTTCTCCTTCCACTGTCAGCTTAAAAAAAAAAAACCACAAGCCCACTAAGTCAGGTAATAAGCAAAGCCATGATGTTAGCTGCTGTACTGCAAGTAATGCAATGGAAGTAAGCATTTTTTCCCCCACTCAGCTCATGCAAGATATTAAGAAAAATATTTTGCTTCTGCAAGGCCAACAAGCCACCCTCTAGTTCTCACTTCCCTGGAGTTCCTTTCCTGATGCAAGAAACCTTATATCACATTAGTAACTTGTACACAGTATTATACTCATCTTTTCTACCAGTCCTTGCTCAATAAACAAACTCGTCCCTTCTCGAAGATCACTTTTAAGGTAGAGCTGAATACATTTCAGCAGCAGCGAAACATTCTGGAATTCGTTCCTGTCCAGCTCCTACAGAAACACAGAGCGCTGGGCTTTATTAGTCTGATACCCGTAGAGCTGGGCATTAAGATGCTTCAGATTATTTATGGTACTCGCCTTTCTCAGTGCTGTGTCTAGCTGATTGACAAGAGATTCGCTGTATTTCTGGGGAGGCTCTATTTCTCTCTCCTGAAGCAGTTCGCTTATTTTCTGAAATCCCTTCCCCTTAAAAGCATCAGTGAGAAGCAATTCGAGCTGCAGAGGGAAGGGAAGCAAATAACTAGCAAGTAAAATCAGCAGGCATTTAAATTGTTGCAGCGCTGATTATGAGACAATACTCATAATGCTATTTTTAAAGTTGTAGGCTTTTTGTTTATTTGTTTTTACTTCATTTGTTTCTTTTTCGTTTTACTGTTACATCAGTCTTAATCCAAAAGAGACAGGACCTTTGAAACTGAATAATCTTAAAGGATACTGAATAAGGAAATAAGCAACTCCTTTAGTACACTCAGTTTCTAATTCTTACCATGTCCCGCAACCATTACAATCATTTCTTCCCACTTACTAAGGAAAAGATTAAGGGGTCTGCTGCACTTCCCACATTACATTAAATGACTAAAAATTCTAGGTCATTCCATATCCATTTAAGAATGCATCTATAAATATAACTACTTGGAAGGTAAAGCTAAGGATGCAATTAGAAGATATTTACATAGTCTTCTGCTCTGGCTGCCATGTTGCCATTCACCCCTCTATTCCGTTCATCACTTTTTTCTTCCTTTGAAAAGAAAAGGGAGAGAAAAAAAAAATAGAGAAAAACACCGCACCTTTTTCTCCCCATAAAGCGGAAGGCTGTTTACTCGCCCCATCTCTCCCCAAAGGCGGGTTTTCCTTCCTTATTTTCTAAGGAAAGTTTCAAAAATCCCCCCACACATCCAAGCTGGAGGTGTACCAAAGCCGCGACCACGAAAACGCCTTGTGTCCGTCCGTCCCCCCCTCACCTCCCGGCCCGGCCGTCCATTCCCCGCCGCAGGGAGCGGCGCTTACCTGGGCCATGGTGGAGGGCTCCGGCTCCGCGGCGGGGGACGGCCCAGGAGCCGAGGGGGTAAAGGTGCTGGGGCTGCTTCACCTCCTCTTTTTCCCCCTCCTCCTCCTCCTCACGACGCCCGCGCGACCGCGGCCAGCTACTGCTGGATACACCCGCGTTTGGAGCGGAGGGGAGACGCTCGCCAGCGATTCCCACAGCTCCGAGCGCTCTCCTTTCTTCACCAACCCTCACTCTGCCCCCAGCTCTGGTAGAGAGGAGAAAAAAAAAAAGCGGGGGGGGACACGGCACACCGGGTTTCGCACCCGCACTAAGCAGCCGCACCTGCGGGGCGGGCGGCGGCTCGGCAGGACCCCTCCGCGCCCAGGTGATGCCGTGCGGCAGCGCGTCCGAGCCGGGGGTACAAATGGGGAGCCCACGAGGGGCTGCTCTCTCTTGGGGCGGGGGTCATAGCTAGTGTTTTCTGCTACAGGCTAGTTTGTATTTTGCAAAACTTTAAGGGTAAAGTTGAGTAAACTTGTAGAGGGGACCAGAGGGGATGGAAGCAAATGAGAAAATCCTTCGGAAGAGGTGGGATCGTTTAAAGGATTATAGTAGCACGAGGCGTTCAACAGTTCCATCTCTATAATGTTATACATGCTTTATCTTTGTTCTTTCTGTTTCTGAGAGCTAAAAAGCGAACTTCTTTTTTTTCCCCAAAAAGCTCCATCGGCTACTTCCTTCCCAAAAGAAGGTAACAAAAAATGTTACCTGTGATTTTCTAATACGCTGAAGCTTTTCTCATAAGCCAGCACTCACTCTAACTTTGTGTTTTAAACCCCGTGTTACAGAGCACAGCGTGAAGAGAGAAGACGCTTAGTAACACTTAATTCGTTTACATCTAAATATAAAGAATATTTAGGGAAGAGCAGGTTATTTGTACGGCCCCTTTGACTCCCTCCAGAGGCTTTTCAAGCTGCGGGCAGCTCGAAATCAAGCATTAGGGGCATCCCGACAGGGCAGAGCTGCGCCTGGCGATAGGCACCGCTCCCGGCCCCCCCGGGAACGGGCAGCAGAGCCCTGCTCCTCCCGGGTTAGAGGGCCAGACCCTGCCCAAAGTTACGGAGGTCACGGTCCCCAGTGCTGGGAGCGGCGGGGACTCCAGCAAGACCCCCTCAGCTGCCCCCCGCCTCCAGGTAACGGCAGCGGAGCCCGCTTGGAGGGCAGAGGGGGGAGCAGAGCCTGCCCACCCAGGTGCGGGGGTGAGGGGCGGTGGTAGCGCTGCTGCCCCGCCTGCGGGGCTGGCTGGGAGCCCCCAACCCGGGGACGCCTCGATCACATAAAAAGGCAGCAGTTGCCGCCCGCCGCCGCCCCCGGCATGAAGCTCACATGGGACATCAACGACCCCAAGCTGCCGCAGGTACTGGGCGGGGGGGGGGGGGGGGGGGGGGGGGGGGGTGCCGTAGAAAAATCCCCGGCCGACTATAACGTGGGGCCAGGCGGCTGGGATGCTAGAGGGAAAAAAACACCTTCCCCCTGAGCAAAGCTTTGGTTTGTGGCTGGCTGACTTCTCCCGCACCTTTTCAAATATAATTATATGGGTCTTGATGGGCTGCAGTAGTACTTACAAAATTGCTTGTAATTAAAATACGGATTTGATGCACAGCTTTGGCCAGCTGTGTATGAACTCCTGAAACAATCTTCAGCTTCACTGTTTGGCCAGTTTCCTTCTCCCTCATCCCCCATTTAAAGAAACATTGAGAAGCATCTTGGATTGACTATTTTCTGCTAGTATAATTTAAGCTATCTAAATATTTCATCTGTCGTTTGATGTGACATTTTCTTGTCAATGAATACTCCACTTTTTTCTAGTTGTGAGCTCCAATGCATTGTTAATTCACAATTTTTTTCATCTTAGAATTTATTTAATTTTACAGACCCCATGCAATTACAGAATGGCTCAACACTGTAAGCGTTCCTAGTTTACCTGCATTCACTGGGATTGCTCACATGTGGTATATATGTACATTAAATGAGTGTTGCAGGAACTCTTTACTTGCACTGTAAATATTTGGAATTTAAAATCTTAGTCATTCTTTCATTGTTCTGGTAATTATACTTTGGTAAGGAACCAGAAAAGCCAGTGAAATCCCAAACTGAAATGTTCTTTCTCTGAACCACTATGTGTATATTGGAAGTATATTTGCAATGGCAAATTTTTTTATTTCTGTTTTTTGGCAGAAGCCTTATTCAACTCATATTAGACGCACTTTAAGAAACCATTCCTTAGCTAAACTTTCTAGTTTCCAGCCTGCAGGTGCACAGTCCCATAAGGAGGAGAACTTAATAGCGTGCATGAGCAGGGTGGCTTCTGTTCTGTCTGGGCACCTCGGTGGTAGACCAGCCAGTAAGTTCTGGTTAACAAGGCCAATATCTTATGGCTGGGTAACCTTGCTGCAAAGAGGCATCTGTGACAACAGACCATGTTGTTATGGATCATGATGCAAAAGAGACTTTCTTTTGAGACATGGAAGCTCAGACTGCTTTTCACCTTTTAAAGAGCATTTCTGAATAAGCTATTCTTTCAATATTTTTTTTCTGCTGCTTGGGTGGCCATGGAAAAAGCCTTTTTTTTCCCCATTATGTATTTTGTAACAGGGCAAAACCATCAGGTTGCCATATCCTGCTAATATTCTCTTGCTCTCTTCCTTGCTGTCTCCCAACCCTGCTTGCCCTGCCACAGGAGCCCAAGCACTTTGATGCCTTCCAGGAATGGCCCGATGGCTACATGCGGCTCGTCTACTCCAGCGAGGAGAAGAATGCGCAGAGACACCTCAGCGGCTGGGCTATGCGCAACACCAACAACCACAACTGCCAGATCCTCAAGAAGTCCTGCTTGGGGGTGGTGGTGTGTGCCAGGAGCTGCACTCTGCCTGGTGGAGCCAGGCTGCAGCTTCGCCCCGCCATATGTGACAAGGCTCGGCAGAAGCAGCAAAGTGAGAGGCACCCAAAGAGAGGCGGGATGACCAAAGGGACCCCATTTCTTTCAGCTGGGCTTAATTTCTAAACTGGGATAGGTGCCATCTGAAAATCAGGAAAACTACTTTGAGGGTGACAGCAGTGGAACAGGCTGCCCAGGGAGGTTGTGGAGTCTCCTTCTCTGGAGATGTTCAGAACCCACCTGGACATGACCATGTGCAACCTGCTCTAGGGGAACCTTCTTTGGCAGGGGGTTGGATTAGATGATCTCCAGAGGCCTCTTCCAACCCCAGCCATTCTGTGATTGCAAAGAGCGTGATGAATATATTTAGTTCTAAACTTCATCAACATTTGTCTGTCAGTAAATACTTCAGGGGAAATGGATCTACAATCCTTTCACTACTTCGCATTTATATCAAGTATACGGCACTAGTCCATACCATTCAGTTATGCTTGGCAGTCTATGTTGTGTTTCCTTGAATACTGTATTTTAATCTGAAATTCAGTGGAGGCTGCTCTTGAGCTCTGTTTACTCTCAGATGACACCCTCACCTTTAACCAGTGTCTTCAGTAGTTTCTTTATCTCTATTTGCAGAGAAAGCCTGCCCGAACTGTAACTCTGCCCTTGAGCTGATTCCTTGCCGAGGACACAGTGGCTATCCAGTCACTAACTTCTGGAGGCTTGATGGCAAAGCAATATTTTTCCAGGTAAAAAGCAGGCATACACATGCACGCACACACATATAAAAATTATATATATAATGATTATATTTAAAAATATCTCTATTATATACATATATATTATATTATCTATTATAATATAATATAATAATACATATATTGTAATATAATATAGATTGTATCTATGTTTAAAAGACAATGTGGTGCTTAGGGATATAGTTTAGTGGTGGACTTGGTAGTTAATGGTTTGACTTGATGATCTTAAAGGTACTTTCCAACCAAAATAACTCCATGATTTTATGATATATATAAAAATTACATCTAAACATATATAGAGAGATATTTGTTTCCCCCTCCCCTTTTTTTCTTCTTTGTCTTTATGTTACACTGAGCATGGTGAGCACAGTAGAGTTCTGGTCCATGACTGGTTCCTCTGTAGTACAAACATGGCAAGAATAAATAAAACAGTAACACTTGGCTGTCTTTTGAAAAGCAGTACTTGAGGGTTAGCTACATTCAGTTTTAACTATAACATCATTATAGGTGTCTAAAATTCTCCTGATTATGGTACACAAATATGAATAAAAATGTTGTCCTGTGCATTGGTGTGTCTGACGACTGAATCTCACCAAGGACTTAATATTTATTTTCTATTAAATAAATGGGGAAAGGAAAGCCTTACTTAAATTGCACAAGTTCAAATGGGAAAAATCTGCTCCATATGAAAATAACCTTTGAATTCTAAAAGGATTTTAAAACTTGCCAGAAAAAAAGGGAATTTAGAAAGCTAAAATTTGAAATTTCTTGGATACATAAGTCTGTGCATCCATAGATGTTTTGAAGCATCTTTAGATGGCTTTCTAGTGTATACTTTTCAGTCCTACTCAATAAGGTGTTCATTGTTTTTAGAGTAGAGAATATTTGTCATCTAGTGGTGTGAAACCTCTTCAAAGGCTATTTATGCTGTTTTAGCAGTGGTTGTTATAAAGCAGAACTGAGATCCTGGACTGCAGAAAACCAACTAAACTAAATTCATAATCCTTTTTTTTTTTTGCCTTGGTTCTGATCAGCTACTCCTGAATGTCACAGATGTAGGTAACATCATTGTTCCTTCACCATCCAGCCTTGCAGCTCTGCAGTCCTCACCAAGTCCTCCTTCACTTTTTACTTCTATCTACCTGCAAATCATGATTTATTTTAATTTTTTAAAATTTAATCCCTCATTTTTGTTTAGTTTCTCCTCCCTGTTCTCTTGTGAGAAATCACAGTCCATGCTGTGGCTACCTCTCATTCTACTTACTGTATTTTCTCTTCTTTTACCCCCTTCCAGTTCACATTTAATACTTTGTTAATCCTAATTTAGGCTAAAGGAGTCCATGACCACCCCAGGCCAGAGAGTAAATTGGAGGCAGAGGCAAGACGAAGTGCAATTAAGAAGCAAATGTCCTCTTCTCACCATTCCCAGAAAAAGAGACCTCTACATTCAGAGGTAAGTCAAAGTCATCAGTCAATTAAAAAGGTGTCATAAGCATGTACTGGGGATCCCAGGGCAAAACAAAGCTTTACATCATTCTACATCTGTTCATTTGGGGCTGAAGTGAGCAACAGCACAAGTGTTGAGCATACACATGTGTGTGGGCAGCATCCATTCCTGAATCTCAAATAGCTACTTATCCCTTGCAGGCAGGAAGGTACCACGACAGCAGCAGCTATGTCAATAACGTACAGAATCTGCCCTGCATGGATGGCCCAGAAAGAGTTGGCATTATTGCAGACACCAGTTTTTCAATTCCAGCTCAGTCTTACCCTTCACTGCAAAACACTGATCTCTACAAAGCATCTTATGACTCAGCCAACTTCCAAGAGGACCAGCTATTGCCATATCCAAAGTGCCCCAATCCAAGGATCTACATGCCCAGGCCACGCAGCTATGAGTTTGGAGTTCCTACCTTTGTAAGCTCCAGCCCGTACCCAACGTTTTACAAAGATCTGGCAAGTCCTGCCACTGACGCTGACCCCCTTGGTCTGAATGGATCTCACTATAACACTGTGACTGTCCATGATAAGAGCTTTGATAACCCTGGCAGACATTACGGACTGAAACCAGCTTGGGGGAAAACTGGCAGCGGAGACCGGAGTGACTATGGACAGATGCAAACAAGCACTAACCACCCTTACTATGGCGGGGACTACCCCTGCAGGTATGGTCCCAGCCCCTCTCCCATAGCCCCACCGTTGCAAACTGTCATCACAACCACCACCAAGGTGTCCTACCAGGCCTACAAGCCGCCCACACTGAAATACAGCGACAACCTCTGCGATATGAAAAATCTTCAGAGCTATACCCACATGGCAGAAAATGTCTCGGGTGCTATCTATTCGGGGATGAAGATTCAGGAAGACTTTGGGATGATAAAGTCAGCGTTGCTCTATCATCAAGACCCAGTCCCCACAAAGTCCAAACCAGCTGAGAACATGGAGACCTATCAGTATGGGCCACCACTGGGCAACAGCTATGCTGAGCACGAAGGACAGACCTTGAGGTTTGAGAGTGCTGAATACTGACTAAATGTTGCCTAAATGGCAAATATGTGCAAATGGGAAAATATATTCTCTTGCTGACCATGTGCATGCTAAGCCCAGTGGTTTGGGATTGAGGAGAGGTGAGGAAGCAGTACATCACAACAGCTTATACCCCAAAAGTGCATTTCTGGAGCTGTGCTGAGTGAAGTGTATTTCACACACAATTTCAAACCAGCCCCGCCTAATCTCTAAAATGGCACGAAGAGCTGAGCCCCAAACATGCCTGGGCGAAGGCAGCATGGAGGCACAGCACCTCTGGAAGTCAACAGCCTCCTCTGACAGGGGATGCAATCCAGTTGTAGCCACAACTCCTGCCAGATGCCTCCATCTCTGCTAGAAAGTGCTCAGTCTGTGAAAAATAAAATGCTTACCAAGTAATGGCAAAAAAAAAAGATGAAGGGGGTAGCTATAGATTATAGTCAACTGAAAGAAATGACAGAAAGTGAAAGAAATGAAAGCAAGACAATTTGCTGAATAATTCACCTGAATGGTCCGTTCACCTGCCGTGATCCATTTGATGAATGGAAAGACCAGCTAGGTTTCTCTGAAATGAGAAATGAAAAACCTGCGTGCTAACTCCATGTTGCTTTTTGATCCCCTCCATCAAGAGTACAGACTGTCCAGCCTTTCTATGCAAAAAGGAAAGCCCAGGCACAGTCCCACTGCCACTGAGAACTGACCCCCTGCAACACTTGACCTGGAGGCAAGAAGGCTCCGGTGACCCCCGCTGAGCACGTCAGGTGGGTGTCCAGGTTGCATATATGGTCCTGAAAATCATTAGGAGTGAAACTGCTTTTTGTCTAAAGGGGTCCAGCAGGCTGGTCAGACCAATACTGCGCAGGTATTGCTGCAGAAATTCACTTTATCCACAAATGCAACTCCGTCCTCTCTAAAAAAAGCAACATCTTAGCTGCTTAGCAGTACAGGTCAGCGCCAAATGCACCTTCCTGGGTTGCCTTTCTGCACTCTGCCTCTCCATTAGGTCGTTCTCTTTCCTCCAAGGAACTTCTCATCATTTTTCTCTCTGCAATCATAACTCCCCCTGACAGCACTTTTTTTCTGGAAATGAAGCAACCGACAAACTGAGAGGTCAGAAAACAATTTCCAGACACCGCGAGTTAACCAAAGAAAACATAAGGACTTGCATCCCCAAATTCTTAGCTAATTGAACTACTTCCCCAGTAGGCCAGGAAGGAGAAGAAATGGAGGAGCACTGCTGGTTTAAAACCTAGGTGCTTTGAAAGCTGCCTAGTACTGGGGAATGGAACCCATACTGAAACTGTGCGTGTAGACACAGGGGGTTGGTCAGGACAGAATTTCTCATTATTAGTAAGTTACCAAGTATCTTTAACTTTTTGGACATTCAAATATTTTGGAAAATCTGGTGTTTGTATATTTTTGCTATGCTTTGAGTAACAGTATGCTACTGTACCCTTTCAATAAACAGGAAATTTAGGAGGCGGATCAGGAGCGAGTTGAGAGTTTGTGGGTGCGAATTAAGGGGCAGGCTGGCAGGGGTGATACTGTTGTGGGTGTCTATTACAGGCCACCGGATCAGGATGAGGAGGGTGATGAGGCCTTCTACAGGCAGCTGAGAGCAGTCTCGCAATTACAGGGCCTGGTTGTTGTGGGGGATTTCAACTACCCTGATATTTGCTGGGAGGCCTACTCAGCCAGCCATCCCCAGTCCAGGAGGTTCCCCCAGTGCGTTGATGATAACTTTCTGATGCAAATGGTGGATGAGCCAACTAGGAGAGGAGCGCTGCTGGATCTTATCCTCACTAACAAGGAGGGTCTGGTTGAAGAGGTGAAGGTTGAGGGCAGCCTTGGTTGTAGTGACCATGAGATGGTAGAGTTCAGGATCTCATGTGGCAGGACCAGAATAGCTAGCAGAATCACAACCCTGAACTTCAGGAGGGCCAACTTTGGCCTTTTCAAGCAATTGCTAGAGGAAATCCCATGGGACAGGGTACTAGAAGGTAAGGGGGCCCAACATAGTTGGTTAGCATTCAAGGACTGCTTCTTCCGAGCTCAAGATCAGAGCATCCCAACAGGTAGGAAGTCAAGGAAGGGTACCAAGAGACCTGCATGGTTGAACAGGGAACTGCTGGGCAAACTCAAGTGGAAGAAGAGAGTGTACAGATCATGGAAGGAGGGGCTGGCCACTTGGGAGGAGTATAAGTCTGTTGTCAGAGGATGTAGGGAGGCAACTAGGAAAGCTAAGGCCTCCTTGGAATTAAACCTTGCAAGAGAGGTCAAGGACAACAGAAAGGGCTTCTTCAAATACATTGCAGGTAAAGCCAACACTAGAGGCAATGTAGGCCCACTGATGAATGAGGTGGGGGCCCTGGAGACAGAGGATAAAAAGAAGGCGGAGTTACTGAATGCCTTCTTTGCCTCTGTCTATACTGTTGGAGGCTGTCCTGAGGAGCCCCGGACCCCTGAGGCCTCAGAAGAAGTCAGGATAGAGGAGGAATCTGTCTTGGTTGATGAGGGCTGGGTCAGGGACCAATTAAGCAACCTGGACGTCCATAAATCCATGGGCCCTGATGGGATGCACCCGCGGGTGCTGAGGGAGCTGGCGGAAGTCATTGCTAGGCCACTCTCCATCATCTTTGCTAAGTCGTGGGCAACGGGAGAGGTGCCTGAGGACTGGAGGAAAGCGAACGTCACTCCAGTCTTCAAAAAGGGCAGGAAGGAGGACCCGGGTAACTATAGACCGGTCAGCCTCACCTCCATCCCCGGAAAGGTGATGGAGCAACTTGTCCTTGGTGCTGTCTCTAGACACATCAAGGATAGGGGGATCATTAGGGGCACTCAGCATGGCTTCACCAACGGGAAGTCTTGTTCAACCAACTTGATAGCCTTTTATGAGGATGTTACCCGGTGGGTAGATGATGGTAAAGCTGTGGATGTGGTCTATCTCGATTTCAGTAAAGCGTTTGACACGGTCTCCCACAGCATCCTCGCAGCTAAACTGGGGAAGTGTGGTCTGGATGATCGGGTAGTGAGGTGGATTGTGAACTGGCTGAAGGAAAGAAGCCAGAGAGTAGTGGTCAGCGGGACAGAGTCCAGTTGGAGGTCTGTGTCTAGCAGAGTTCCGCAAGGGTCGGTTCTGGGACCAGTTCTATTCAATATATTCATTAATGACTTGGATGAGGGATTAGAGTGCGCTGTCAGCAAGTTCGCTGATGACACAAAACTGGGAGGAGTGGCTGATGCGCCGGAAGGCTGCGCAGCCATTCAGAGAGACCTGGACAGGCTGGAGAGTTGGGCGGGGAGAAATTTAATGAAATATAATAAGGGCAAGTGTAGAGTCCTGCATCTGGGCAAGAACAACCCCATGTACCAGTACAAGTTGGGGACAGAGCTGTTGGAGACCAGCGTAGGGGGAAAGGGACCTGGGGGTCCTAGTGGACAACAGGATGACCATGAGCCAGCAGTGTGCCCTTGTGGCCAAGAAGGCCAATGGCATCCTGGGGTGTATTAGAAGGGGTGTGGTTAGTAGGTCGAGAGAGGTTCTCCTCCCCCTCTACTCTGCCCTGGTGAGGCCGCATCTGGAGTATTGTGTCCAGTTCTGGGCCCCTCAGTTCAAGAAGGACAGGGAACTGCTAGAGAGAGTCCAGCGCAGAGCCATGAAGATGATTAAGGGAGTGGAACATCTCCCTTATGAGGAGAGGCTGAGGGAGCTGGGTCTCTTTAGCTTGGAGAAGAGGAGACTGAGGGGTGACCTCATTAATGTTTATAAATATGTAAAGGGCAAGTGTCAAGAGGATGGAGCCAGGCTCTTCTCAGTGACATCCCTTGACAGGACAAGGGGCAATGGGTGCAAGCTGGAGCACAGGAGGTTCCACTTAAATTTGAGGAAAAACTTCTTTACGGTGAGGGTGACTGAACACTGGAACAGGCTGCCCAGAGAGGTTGTGGAGTCTCCTTCTCTGGAGACATTCAAAACCCGCCTGGACGCGTTCCTGTGTGATATGGTCTAGGCAATCCTGCCCCAGCAGGGTGATTGGACTAGATGATCTTTTGAGGTCCCTTCCAATCCCTAACATTCTGTGATTCTGTGAAATCACAGTTAAAAACAAAGCACCACATAAACTAACATGAGCAGCTGGCTCGTTGGCTTTGACATACAGAACCTTGTAATGCTGTCATCAAACCGCTAAACAAATCTTACTTGCAAAGCATGGTGTACAAATACCTGAGTTTTTAAAATCATTATTTCTGCTATAGTTTTTTTCTTTCTTTTTGTATTTTTATGAAAACAATGTGTGCACTCTGATATGTGAAATTGAGCCCCACAGGAATTTAGCTAATAGCATCCTGTTTCAGCAGTGGATTGTTCAGCATTTTAAAAATTCAAGCCATGTTGAAGCTGGAATTTACAAAAAGACTAAATTAATTCATCTGCAGCAAGCTTCCCTTGTCTTTTAGGGTATTTACTGTATACCTCACTTGTTAATCTCTCATGGCAATTCTTCTACCAGGTGTTTTAAATTACTGATAAGAACCAATTCAGGTGAGCAACATCAGTTTGATGATTAGCCCATATATTAACCTTAAAAAAAAAAAAAGTTACCACCCAGAAAGACTGATGCAAAGTTTCAGAGTTTAGGAACACGTAACACTATGCTCGTTTACAGAACTGAGATTTCTCATCTGTACTCCAAATCATATTGAGGTATTTGGCATGTAGAATAAAAATCCAGATTTACAGCCTTCTAACTCTAGATGAAAAAGAAACACATTGGAGGGGAATAAGGGCAAACAAAATGACTAAAAAATATCAAAAGTTTCACAGTAGATGCAAAAGTCAAAGAAAATTCTAAGGCTGTAAGTTCCTCCTTTTTATATTGATTTACCGGAGTTAGACAACCGCAGTTCAAGCTTCAAGTGTATTAAAACATTCAGACAAGCTGGAGGGGGGGGTTATGCTGTTAATATTACTGGTACAAAACTTGTCATTGTAACTGTATGCTTAAATCATTGTGCCATGCTCTTAAACACAGCATTTTAAGCAGAACTTTGTACACTAGTCAAAATGCAGCCAATTGTGTTAAGATGCTATTTCTGGGTGTGGACTTACTTCTAATAAACATGACAGCTGTTTAAGCACAGTAAAAAGCTACGGTAGCAATTACCTCACTGCATCATCTGTAGCACTAGAACAAATAAAACCTCTCTAAAGGTTATTGCAGTCTTTCTTCACTTTGCTCCCTTTCATGCACAAGTGTCTGGGATAAGATATCTGTATGTTACCTTTTTCAGATAAAAGGTCAGATGGATAACGTCTAGTATTGTACATATTTTTTTCTCCAAAATATATAAAGGCAATGCGAGCTTCTGTAACAAAAAAGCTGAAATTGAAAGCCTCCTTACTTTAAAAGTGTGTTTCCCAAGCAAAGCAACATCCTGAAGAAAGATGCACTTGTGAGTAAGCATCTTCTCTTCCATTAATCATCCCCTTCAAGTGCGGTTTCTGGTCCTGCCTTGAGCACAGGAGAGGAGCCTCTCGCCAGCCCACATCCTGTACTGTGGCAGACATCTTCATCTAACAAATTCCAGTTGTTATGGCAAAGTCACAGAGGGAGGGGGAAGAAGGTGCTTTCAAACCTCGGCCAAGGGTGGTTCCATCTTCACATGGACTACAAGGGCCCTACTGAGGTAAAAGTACTATCTGTCCCCAGGCTGAAGCTGCCCTTTGTATGAAAACAGCAGCCTCTTAATGGCAAAGTTTAAAAGCCCAAGCGTTGAATGGGTGCCTCCCAGAGACAAGAGGCCACATGACAAAGTTCTTCAACCGCGTACCCACCAAATGCAGCCGTATGTCACACATCTGATGTGGGCAGCTACATGTGGGCATCATCTTGTGGTCCCATCTCCTCCTGCTGGGAGGACAGAGCCTGGTGCACTGTCCCACTCCATGGCCACGTGTGTCCACCCAGTCCTGCCAAAGACCTCCGGTGAGAGTCCAAGCAATATGCTTAGCCCTTGCTCCTCTTCCAAAAGCAGGTTACCTCTGGGCTTTTCAAATACACTAAATGCTACAAACAAGGCACACAGAAACTTGGCTATTTTGGGCTTACTGGGCTTGAGGTAGTTGATCTTGTTTGGCGTACAGACTGTCATCTTTAAAGATAGAGGCAAGCTTTCCTCCAAACTTTATGGCTGCAAACCAGAGCTTCTCTATGGACACTGATGATGCAACAGAGCAGAATATGATTTCTGAAACTGTCTTGGTTTTGTTTTTCCCCTGGAGGTTTTCTGGGATTTTTTTCTGGATTTCTAGGGGTTTTTCTTGTGTCTTTTTGGGGGAAGCTATCTAGTACAACCCAGCTGCTCCCATTCACAAAAGCAGATTGTGCTTCTTGAGAGACAACAGGCTGCACAATGCATTTCTAGAGATGCAGGAGGTCTTCTGGAGAGCTGGATTACACATTTAGGGAAGTTCATGTCATTCCCACCCTAATCAATAGCAGTCACATGCAGATAAAAAGAGAAGAATGGAGACCTTTAATGTTGGAGTAGTTCCTCCGAACATGCAGAGTGAGAAGTTAGCCCTGGCCTGTTAAAATCCCTCTGCCTGAGAAGTAATGAGACCAGCATATGGTGGTGTCCCTTGTCTGGATAACTGCCTTTGGTGTTCTAGCTGTGTAAAGTAAATATCTGCCTGTCACTCATGAGCAAAGAGAGGGTGAACCTGTTACTGTTTAGGTAGCACTACAGTTGGGATTGTGCAAAATGGAGAGTGCATTTCAACACAACACCTCCGTGGGCTCGTAGGAGTCCATATGCAACACGAGGATCAGTGGGATGAGACAGGTGCAAATAAGTATCACACAGAAACATCGCTCATTTGGCTCAAATTCATTCAAACAAACAGAAACCAAATTAAGTTTACACAACTCCTATTAGCTTCAACATGCATTCTGTCACTTGTGATGGTGTTTGGGAGAAGTTGGTTTCTGACACTTAGGCTGGCATTTGAGCAAAGCATCGCCACCTTTAAAGACCACAACCAAAGACAGTTCTTTCAACAGAAAATTAGCAGTGGGTCTGCTCCTGTTGTTGTGTAAAACAAGCAGGGAAGCAGGTGCACGAGGATGTTCTTGGTGGTCCTTTCGCAAGGTTCACAAACATCGCTGCAGTTCCCAGGTCTCTTTGTTCCAGCCTGTTGCCTTTCCTTCAGTTTCCTGGTTCACAGCAAGAGCACAGGGCAGCATCTCTCTCCTGTCCTTATGACAAAATGAAGTGTTAAGTGACTGGGTTGCAGTGCTTGTCCTGCAACTCTGCACCATGTTGCAGTTTGCCTTAAACACTGGCAAGTTCTGTCTACAGCCTTTCTGTCTTCATGCATGTGAAATGTTGGGGAGTGTTACAGAAAGTACCAACAATTGATAGACACAAGGTCCTGGTAACAGAATTTAGACTTCAATGCTGCACCTGCGTGAAAAGAATACTGAAATTATTTAAACATCATATCCCTTGCTTGTGCCAGATCTCTTTTAAAAGTGACTGTAATTAGACTACAAATGCCCCAGAAGCAACCAAGAACATTTTTCCAGGGAATTCCCAGCTAAGAGCATGAAAGCGGCTGCAGCTTCCTTCCCTTCCACAGTCTAATCTCTTTGGAGAAGAGATTACATTTTCACAAACCAGTCTTACA
Organism: Nyctibius grandis; assembly: GCF_013368605.1. NCBI lineage: Eukaryota > Metazoa > Chordata > Aves > Nyctibiiformes > Nyctibiidae > Nyctibius > Nyctibius grandis. The sequence goes on from NC_090660.1 coordinate 12,704,689, forward strand.
GGCCACATAACACTCAGGCACGCAAGCACACCAAGATCCCAGGAAACCTCACGTTAGCCCCATGGCCCTGCAGAGGAAGGTAGCTGGAGGGAATAGCTGTGGAAACTGGGTGGCAGCACCAGAGGAAGAGGAGGGAGCCCATCACTGGGAAAGAAAGGCAGCTGCAGGACAAGGCTAAGCTGAAGAGATGGAAAGGACACAAGGGCAGGGAGGGGACATCACAGGGCAACTGCTGCACCATTGCCACTGACGGTGGAGACGGACTTCCATGCACATAATGGATACACATAATAATGTTCAAACTCATCCTTACAGGTGAACACATGGTTAAATGCTTTGCTATGTATGATCAGCTCCTGTTGAATCTCTGCCTGAATCCTGCCCGCGTGGGTGATGGTACCTTCTCCCTACTCACATCCAAGTCTCACCTTTGAACTTCATTTTACCCGGGAGGCACCTCTGATGTTTTATTTCAATAAAGGAAATGGGCATATTCTGTTTCGGAAAATATAATGTTGTTTTCTTGTACTTCCATTTCAGCAAACTATGTGTGAGTGGTTGAATCCTTTGGATTCCAGAAAACCGATTCCCATAGCCCCATGTTCCACCCAGTTGACTTGAGGTAGAAGCAATTCATCTGTCAACGGTGCTTAAACCATCACAAAGTTACCACGCCAGCTAATGAGGAACAGGACAGGGGAAAAAAAAGGTATAACTAAGACAGCTTCCCCTTTTTGCTCAGCAAGTCTGAGCGGCCAGCTTGGTGAAGCAGATATGGATCTGAATTTCTAAAACAATTTTCTGCCTTTCCTTCCATGGTGCCACTAGTAGTTACAGTGTTGAAAAGATCTCCTCCTTTTCTTGCCCTTGCTCTCAAAAAACATGAAAAAATAGGAAGTTCAAACTAATGTTGAGAATTAAAGCTTAAAATGGGACTCCACTGCCAAAATCACTCTCTGACTCATTTATTATTAAACCATTTTTATTAACCATGCCTTCTGTATACACTGGAGAAATGTGTGTTACAATGGACCGAGAAGAAATGTCAGGATTATTTTTGTAATAGAAATATATATAATTTTAGAATACATATAGCATTCAAAGTCTCCCCCCTGCATCAATATTAGCAATGTGCATTTAAATAAATTGCTTGCAATAAATAACAAAAGAAAAATGCTAACAGACTTCATTGCAGCTGTGAATATTGCAGACAGGAATTTCTGTACAAATCCTACGTATGTGGTGGCTTAGCTGGTGGCTTTATTTAATATATAATTAACAATAGTAAAGACCCTCTCAAGATGATCTCGTGTATCGTGGTGCCACCTTCAAGAAACATGGGACATGGCTCTTGTCGTCATCACAGACCCTATTTTACACGACTCCCTTTCTCACACAGTTTTGGCTCATCACTGCTTCCCACACCGGTATTCGGTCATCGCCTGCCATCTTCTCTCTGGCCCTGCTCTGAAAGCCCTCCTGGACACCACCTGCACACCCAGACGAGTTGTTAGCAGAAAACAGTAACCAAGAAAACTCTCCGAACCAAATGATTGTTTAGAAAGCCGACACTGGTTTATTGCAGCGCTGAGTGCATGGGGAAATCTCTCCTCCTAGCACGCACATGTAGGGACAAAAGCACACTCGTTATATACGTTATAGAAAAATGAATATTTGTACAATTCCCGAGAAAAGCCCGCCTATTCTAAGAAACCTTATGCATATGCTAATACATTGTGTAACTGTTTCTGCGCATGCGTACTGAATTGGGGAAGGGGTCTTGGGTGGGCTCTAGTGGTCGTAATCCCCCCCATAGTGATGCTGTCCGCTGTATGACCACGCTTCTGCACAAGCATAGTTGAGGCCTTTATGTTGACACGTGCAGGTGGCTCCAAGGAAAACATCCTGTTCTGGTTCTTACAGGATTTATCTCTTATCCTGGCGCCAGAGCTGCGAATCGAGTCACTTAAGACACTACAAAGATGTTGTTCGAAGCCTTGTTTATCTTCTTTGTAATTAGTGAGAAATTTAACGGAGACCTTGGATTCTCTACCAATAAGCACAAGCAAGAGCCGGTGACAACACTGCCTGCAAAACACACAGTTGGTTTCAGAAAAGGCAGTTATTCGGCTGAAAGGAAAAATCACTGAAATAAAAATGTGTTCTGTCTAAAGGTTACACAGGGGCGGCCTTTCGGGGCCTGCTTTGAGGCCTACTTCTACTAAACCCTCTGGTATCACTGTCAGTGCCCCCCCCACGTGCCCGCGCACGCCCTTCGGCACGCGCACGCCCTCGCCCCTGCGCACACGCGCGCCGCCCGGCACCCCCGCCCGCGCCTCGCAGGGCCCGCCTGCTGCGCCACGTGACCACGGCGAGAGGGGCGGGGCCGGCGGCGGGCCCCATCCCGCCCTCGCGCCGTCGCCCCGGCGACCAGGCAGAGCGGCCCGGCGGCGCTTGGCGTTGGTGGGAGGCGGCAGCTGCCCGGCTGGCACCGCCCGTAGCGCCGCAGTGAGTGGGTGGCCGCGCTCGGTGGCGGCGGGGAGGGGGGCTGGGTTCCCGGTGGGGGCGGTGGGCGTCCCGGGCGGGTGTCCGTGTCGCCGTCCCGCATGTCCAGGGCCGGGCCGCTCGGGGCGGCCCCAGGGTCCCACCGGGAAGAAGGAGCTGCCGGTTTAGGCTGGAGCGGGAGCAGCGCGGGGAGCGCCGTCCGTCCCCGAGCAGGACGGCCGCTCCCGGCGCCGGGCCGGTGTGAGGTGGCCGGGTCCCTGGTGTCCTTCCCTCGCGTGTGTGAGGAGCTTCCCGCTCCTTGGTGCTGGGCTTAGGGGCGAGAGCTCTGGGTGGGTGGGCAGGGCGTGGAGAGGGGGATCCTGCCTGCTTTGGCTCGGGTAAGGCAGGCCCAGGCCTTGACGGCCCGAGATGTTCAGAGTTAATTAAAGGCGGTGAATTTTTATTCATGAGAATCAGGTCTTGAGTTTCATAGCCTGAATAAGCGAGAGGAGACTTGGGCTCCCCTTTCTGCTGTGAGCATGTATTAAGGGAGATAACTGAATGCCATCAGGTGAAACTAAAACCGGTGTGGAAACAGGCATTTATTGAAACTTACAGTGGTGCAGAGATGTTGAAAGATGAGTAGGCTGTGTTCCTTCCATCCAAGTCCTCCACCCAAGGCTGGAGACTCAAAAGTCCGGCAGCAGGTCTCACTGAAACCATTACTGTCCTGAAACTCACTGTACTGCTCACTGCATTGCGGGAAGAGGTTTCACAGGGGTGGGAAGAGAGAACCTTGCTGGCGTGGGGTGGCAGCATCCAGGCAGGTCACTGCTGAAACATCCTGAAAAAGTTGGTGTGGATCCTTTTGGTTTGAGACCAAAGCTGGTTTGGAACAAAATGAGGGAAAACTATTTCCAGCAAACTGGAGTTCCTGCTTTTTAATATGCCCAGTCCTGAATGCCCCATACAAATACGTGAAACAACATATTGGACTTTTGAAGAGACTTTTTAAAAAAAATTATTTAAGGCAGTATATTTGAAAGTACAAATATTTATCGTTGATGTTATTAACTTCTTGCTTGCAGCTGAACAGTCATGCTTCTAATAACCACTGGTCTTTGATTAGAGTAATGGATTTGTAGCTAATCTCCAGAACTGGATACACGTGTCATGGGTCCTGATTACTGTCAGCTTTAGTAATATACAGTCACTACAAAGAAGGTTCTTGTAGGTTGGTTTGTGGCTGGTTCTTGGTGGTTTGTTTTTTTTTTTTTTAATTTAAAATTTGTATCAGCATACATTCTGCACTGTGCAATACTGCCAGTTTTGATCATTGAGAGTAGAACCATGCTTTGTGAACGGTTTTGGTGATGTCAGCTGTTACTGTAAACAGGTTGCTGAAATTGGGTGGTAAGTTGTTTGCTTATCTGTGTGGGAGGTCTTTATTGGGTCATATATTCTAGTTTGTATTTTAATTTGAGAGTAGCCTGTTTAGCATGTAAATTTAAAACTTTTGGTAATGCATAATACTTGTACAGAAGTAATGCAGATAATTTGCTGTTATTCAATATATTTTGAAATGTAATTCAAACGTCTACAATAATCTAAGGTTGTTGCTAGTGCTTAAAATAAAACATCAGTAATATAGTAAAAGTGAAAATTTGCTTAAATTATTTAGTGCTTGTTCAGATTTTCTAAATTTACACAAATTACTAGATTCTTTCAAGCTATTGTATTTTGTCCTCTCTTTGTCCCCTGCTTTAATCCTTCGTTAATCCTGTGTGACGAGATTATGGGCAGTATGTCATTAAGAGTATAAAACAAGCTGCTGTTTGCAGTAGGATTTATCTTTTCAGTTTGGTAGCTGACTATTATGACAACTTTACTTTTTAGAGCTTCATGTAACTGAGGATATAATACCATATAAGCTTTATGCTGGGAAAGGCCACTTCAGAGGCTTGTGTTAAACCAGAAAAAAAGATTGAGCCCTTGCTTTTCCCCAGGTTGGTACAAAAGAGAAAACTGAACTGCAAATTTGAAAAAAAATAGAGACCACAGAGAAAAAATTGCACCCCTGAGCTGGGTATGTGTAGCACAAAGTGTGCAAAAGTCTGTTGTTGTGAAATGTGAATCTATAGAGTGTTTATATTCCAACTCATCGTGCTCTATAATTCCAGTAAGAGTGAAAGAAGCCCCTGACCCTGATGTCACAGCAGGCTGATAAACCCAAATACTTAGCAGCCTCATTTATTCTAATATCGGTGACGGTGGCAGTTAGTCTTGCAGGACGCAGTGCTGTACTTCGTCAGCAAACCTCTGTCACCTTCTTGCATTTCTTACGGACTACTGCGTGCCATGGCACTGCGTAAAGCTGACTGTTCAGTTTTCCACTGAACTCTATCAATTTTTTTAGATACTTCTGTATGAAGGATGAATTCTCTAAAAAGTTGGAGAAGAGCTTAGGGTCAAGTGTGATACCTGCAGTCATTTTTGTCACTGCATTTGGTTAGTTTCCAGTTGATGGTGTCTCACTATAAGAGTCCCCTCGTTTGCATTTTTTGTTAACTGTAAGTGACTAAGACAACTCTTTCACAAGAGTTATCAGTGGAATGGCCTGGCGTGCATCAGTGTGGTGGTGAATGTATGCAGTATGTATGATGGTACATAAATATTGTTGTCAGGGTGCGTAGTGTTCACACCTGGTTTTGTGCATTTCCACAGAGCAGTTTTGACACTTCCATTTGACTATTGAAGGAATGTACTGACATGTCTGTACTTTACTTAAGTGGTTTTGTACAGTAAAAATTATAGTATGCAGCAGAAAAGGAATAAGGCAATAAAATAGATTACAGAACAGACAAAATGCACAATTATGTCTGTGATGTGTTACGTTACATAGGACTTCTGGAGGGAGGAAGCACTTCATGTGATGTTGTTTCAAGTGCATGTGCCAAAATAATAGAATTGCACAAAAGGAATAATTGTAAAAGCATGTGATTAATTTATATTCCAAAAATGACTTGGAAAGCGGATAGCATTTAGGCACCAAAATTAGAGGACTTAAAGTTCAAAACTTGAGGTTTGTGTCTAGAACTGGGTCTGTTTATTGCAAATACAGAGGTTTTCATCTTGGTATTTTGGTTGACTTCATTGGAGAGCAAAAGGTTGGGCATGAAATGCATGCAAGTTCTCCAAATTTTTAATGTATGTAACTCCAGGAGTTCAGGCTAGGGCCATCTTTGGCAGATACTGCTGAATCCCCTCTGAAAACCATGTCTTCAACAATGTACAATGATATTTGAAACAGAGAAACGCAGGTGCCCAAATCCTGTTACATTTAACTTCACCCCATGTTACATGTCTCTGTATACCTATACACAAAATGGGTACACAGTTTATCATTGCTGATGCTTTAAATACAGATGCTGTGTTTTAAAATGTGTTAGATTACTTTCAGAAAGTTTTTGGTTTGTTTTTTTTTTTTTTTAATATATATATATATAAAAAACTAACAATTGATAACTTGCGAGATGTGTATGTAGTATGTATATTAACTTGGCATAAACACTTAATCATCTGCTTATTACAGGAGCCAACAAATAGTCATGTTGAAGAAATGGCATTATTCAAGGTATTAAAGACTGGAGTACATGCAGGCACTTTGGGGAATAAGATACAAAGCTGAATTGTGAGAAAAACGGTAGGCGATATATGAAAGTCCAATTTAAAACCCAGTCATAATTTGAATTGTCAATGACTCTTACTTTTTGTTACAGAATACGCTATTAACCAGCAATCTGATTCTACTGTAGCGATGGCTGTTTTGGGGGGTGGATAAAAACTTCTTTATATTTTTCACTGCCAAACTGGTCGTTGTCTGGTGCAAGATTATAATTGAAATGTCCACTAGGTCACAGCTGATGTAAGATTCCTCCCTGGTAGCTCCAAGGAAGCAGCATTTCAAGTAATAACAGCTTAGAAACGTTGATATATTGTCCAGGCAGATGCTTCCTTTACACAGCAGGATAGTCTACTTGAGAACGCTGTGTTCATGCTCGTAAGAGAGCAATTTTATTGTTTAATTTTGCCAAGCCTGTATATCTCAGGCCCGAGGCTTGTTGCCAGCTGAGTTTGTTCCTTAATGTGTTTGGACAGCCTTACCAGCCTGTAGCTAATTCTGGCATAAGGATAAGGACTACAGAGTTGCATGATGAATTCTGCATATACTGTAGAGGTAGGCTGGCAGTTGATTTGAGCTTTATTTTGCATTTTCAGACAGCAGAGGCAAAAGGTAGAGAGAACACTGAAATTTGGTTATCAATCAGTAGGTTTTTTGTGTTTAAGCGTTTGGGTTACAGTGAGTAAATGGTACAGTGATTGGTTGTTAGTTTGTCCTAGGCCTGCATAAATAACTGGATGACTGTTGCGAGTTTGCGTCAGTGCCTTAACATCAGTTTTTAGGATTGGGTCTAGTAGGCAGCCAGTGCTAAGGTTAGAGTTAGGGTTTGTGCGTGGGACTTATGGGAACAGGCCTACATCTGAAGTGTCGGTGGTAGATTGTATTGTGTGTAATAAAAGCCAGGGTTCAGATTTAAGTTTGGATCAGGATTCACATTAAGGCTTACATATATTCAAAGACAAAGATTCAACATTGTTTAGTGTGAATTATTTTCCAAATGACAGTTCAGATCTGGTCTCCCACACCAATGCACGCGAGCTCTATACTCCTCTCTGCAGGCCTTGTACAACTGAACAATAAACTTAACTCTTCAGCCATTACTGTGCCTAATCCTAACTGTGGCTGTAGAGTAAGAATTCTGTGAACTTCAGAGTAAGGTATCCAAGTACATTTATAACAGCTCAGTTTACCTTGGGGAAGAATGCAGCACATACCTTGCTTCTTCACTTCCCTTCCTCGCTAACTTTAAGCATGGCAAGCCTGCTTGCACTACCAGTCCAGAACCCAGCGTTCCAGAACCCCAGGTGTACCATACCACCCCGTGCAAAATTTGGGTTCTTCTGTCTGCTTTCCCAAACTTCAGCCCTGCCTTCGTTACAGATTAGGAACCTGCTGCTGTCTGCAAATTAAGAATAAGGAGTTCCATCAGAGGACATCACCCTTAAACCCACTTCTGGTTCTAGGGAATTACAACAGTAATCTTGACTCTCCAGTACCTGCTTACTCTAGCCCTAATCCTAGACTCGGCACCTTCTGTGATTTGAAGGGTTTAAAGGAACTAGTTATATTGAAGTGTTGTATTTAAAGAACACATACAGATCTGGGGGTTGTTATTGTTAGATACAAATAGTAGAGTGTCTCTTTCCTAAAATACTGCAAAATTACATATTTATCTCTCTCTCTTTTTTTTTTTTTTAAAGGGTCTATGTGAGAATGATCACATTTTCCTGTCTCTTAAACTTTATATCTGGATCTCAAAGTAGCTGAAATTTAGAGGAGACTACTGAATATCCTGCTCCATTATGAGAAGACATTCACCAACGTAGAACAGTCCGGAAGAAGATTTAGCTAAGAAAATCAAAGAGCATAGAATCCTTTAATAAAACAGAAGACATTTAGAATTTCATAAGCTTTTGGCTGTCTGGGTCTTAAAAAAAAAATGAACCGTTACACAATCATGAAACAACTAGGTGATGGCACCTATGGCAGTGTGTTGATGGGGAAGAGCAACGAGTCAGGAGAACTTGTGGCTATCAAAAGGTATGTAATATCTAAATTCAGTAAAGGTACTTGAAAAAGCTTAAAGATTTTCACTTTTAACTTTATTGTTGTCTGCCATCTGTGTAGAATAGAAAAAAGTGTCCCTTTTCTTTTTAAGGAAATTAACATACCAAAATTAATTTTCTTAATTAAGATGCTTAACAAGGTGATCGTGGGTCATACTTCAGCTAACAGATCAATAGAAAGACACATCAGTTGGTGTAAGTTACTGATTTATCTTGGCTTATAAAATTGCATGCTGCCTTTGTTCAGTTCGAACATGCTTCCTGCCAAAAATGTTAGGCCAACACCAAAGGAAAAGCAAAACTGAACATGCAGTTGATTAATTAGGGAGTTTATTTATATGAATTGTAAGAATACCCATCTTAATGGGTAGATTTGAAATACCTTCCCACCTCCCCAAATCTTTTTAGCTACTGCAGTAAGTTTCAGATATTGCTACAATGATAAATACCAGGTAACAATCTGGTCAGGTAAATAAAGGCTGTCTCCTTGGATGTAATGAAGTTGTGTTGTGCGTAATCATCAGTGTTGTCATACTTGCCTAAAAAGATTATTAAAAACAACAAAAATTGTACTAGAGGAGTGGGGAAGTTCCCCTTGTATTCCTACAGAATTGCAGGCAGGATGTAAAGTGTAAGTTGAAATACCGAAGTTGGATGTTGCTGAGATTTTTTTTTTTTTTTTTCACTTATGGATTTACTGCAGAAAGATAATTGTAATATAATTGAATGGCTTTTGTTTTAACAACTTCTGAGAATTTCAGGTTTCTCCATATACTGCTAGTACTGTTACTTAAATTAATAATCTTAATCTAAACTAAAAAAAAATCTGCAATTGATTATTTTTTTATTATTTTTAGGGAAAAGGAACAACATTTTGTGGGAAGTGTTTTTCATTCTCATGATTTCAGGATATGGAATTCTCTTGTGTGATTTCTAAGTTTGGGATTTGAGGGGGGACAGTTTTGGTTGAAGATGCATTTATTTTAAATTAAAATCTTCGGTTTAAATTGCTTCGCTCTAGGTGCTAGAACTTCACAGAAACACGGCAAATAACATGACGTTCACAACCCTGTCCCAACATCTAAGCAGTACCGAATATCCATGTTTGTATCTATGCAAGACTTACAAATAAATGTATTACACTGTTATATATAACGATTAGTTTAGAGACTATTGTATGTATGTATGTGTATTGCTTGAAAAAATGAAAGCATTTTATTTGGTATTTAATACCTTGTAACACAGAATCAGAGAATCAACCAGGTTGGAAGAGACCTCTGGGAACATCGAGTCCAACCGTTGCCCTGACACCACCCTGTCAACTAGACCATGGCACTAAGTGCCATGTCCAGGCTTTTCTTAAACACATCCAGAGATGGTGACTCCACTACCTCCCTGGGCAGCCCATTCCAATGTCTAATAACCCTTTCTGAAAAGAAATGCTTCCTAATGTCCAACCTGAACCTCCCCTGGTGAAGCCTGAGGCTGTGTCCTCTTGTCCTATCGCTAGTTGCCCGGGAGAAGAGGCCGACTCCCACTTCACTACAACCTCCCTTCAGGTAGTTGTAGACTGCAATAAGGTCACCTCGGAGCCTCCTCTTCTCCAGGCTGAACAACCCCCGCTCCCTCAGCCGTTCCTCGTAGGTCAGACCCTCCAGACCCTTCACCAGCTTGGTCGCCCTCCTCTGGACTCGCTCCAACACCTCAACATCTTTCTTGAAGTGCGGGGCCCAGAACTGGACACAGTATTCAAGATGCGGCCTCACCAGTGCCGAGTACAGAGGGACGATCACTTCCCTAGACCGGCTGGCTACACTATTCCTAATAGAGGCCAGGATGCCATTGGCCTTCTTGGCCACCTGGGCACACTGCTGGCTCATGTTTAGCTGGCTGTCGATCAGCACCCCCAGGTCTCTTTCCGCCAGGCCGCTTTCTAACCACTCTTCCCCCAGCCTGTAGAGCTGCATGGGGTTGTTGTGGCCGAAGTGTAAGACCCGGCACTTGTTCTTGTTGAACCTCATGCCGTTGGTCTCAGCCCATCTATCTAACCTGTCCAGATCCCTCTGAAGGGCCTTCCTACCCTCCAGCAGATCGACACTCCCACCCAGCTTGGTGTCATCTGCAGATTTGCTGAGGGTGCACTCAATCCCTACATCTAGATCATCTATAAAGATATTGAACAGCACCGGCCCCAGAACTGAGCCCTGGGGAACACCGCTAGTGACCGGCCGCCAGTTGGACTTTGCCCCATTCACCACCACTCTCTGGGCTCGGCCATCCAGCCAGTTTTTAACCCACTGAAGAGTCCACCCATCCAAGCCCCGGGCAGCTAGTTTGTCTAGGAGGATGCTGGTTTGTAAAAATGACTGATCAGTCAATTATAATGTTAAGCAGTCACGATACTTTGCAGATTTCAAAAATATAATTTCTTGTTTTCCTAGAATGTGCAACTTAGGCACAAAGAGGTGATTTTTCTGGTTTGAAATATCCATGTTTTATGTGCAGTGTCACTGTTGCTTTCCCTGTTCTTAAGACTACAATTCAAATGATACAAAGGGATTTTGTGTCCCTGATGTTTTTATAAATACCTTGGAGTATCTTGATCTCTCTGGCTAACTACTCCTCTAAAAATATGTTTGCAGTGATTAATCATCATACAATTAAATTTCTAGCAATTCTAAGAGTTGAGTTTATTTTTAATTATGTTGCTGATAGGTATTCTAGAATGTTTTGAGTTCAAAATACAGCTGATGCTACGCTTGGAAAATAACATGTTTACATCTTTTTGTTCTCAAAGCATTCTGTACTGTTCACTGAAAATACTTTCTCGGACTTGTATTTCAGAATGAAAAGAAAGTTCTATTCATGGGATGAATGTATGAATTTGAGAGAAGTCAAGGTAAAGTGGTGAACATACCACATTTGAAAATAAGTGTCGGGTTAGGTTTGGATGAAGGAAGAGGGCATTTACAATGTCCAAGCATAAGGCCAAACTCTGTGAACTCTTTAAACGGGGTGACAGATTCCACAAAACTGTGGGCTGCTGGCACTCCCCCTAGAGCTCCTGCTGCTTTGTGGAATATCCCACTGTTCTCAAACAGCGACCATGTCTCATAGCCAAGCCTCTTGTCTTTGAGAGGAGGTAAATAAATTCATTTTTTGTGTGTCTGTGTTTCTGTGTTTTACCATCCTGCTCTTTCATTTTACTGGCAGATTTTAAGTGTATAACCAGTCCTCATTTCTTGTATTTGGGGCATTTGTAGAAAGCACTAGGAGTTTTGGCTAGCCAAATGATAAAATAACAGTTGAAAACCTGGGCTTAAATTCCAAGTCATCCCATATTTTGGGCATCTGGTTTTCTGGATATACAAAACTCCCTGACAAAGGAGTTGGGTATCCATAATTTAGGTGTCACTTATTGGACATTGCACATAAACAGTATCTCCAAAAAGAACACCTGTAAGAGAACCCTTGTTCATGAAAATTTCATAACAAAAAAATTGCTGGGTTTTCTTGTTCAGTTCTGTGAGCAAGAGCTGTTAACAGCTTCAGAACTGCCTTTCATTGTAGGGAATTAGTTTTTTGTGTTAATCTTCACCTCAGCTATGATGTAATCCCTAGAAACAGAAGTTTTAAACTACTATGAATATCATTGCTGCTTTTATTTTGAAATTAATTTAAAATGCTATTTTATTGTTCTTTGAAAATGATTACAGGATAAATACGGACGATCAGACGGAAATGTTTTGTAAATTCCGTGCTAGAAACTTTTACGTGTTAAAAATTTAGTTCTGATAAGGAGTCAAAGTCACTGTCAAGTTATCTGAAGGTGTATTTTCCTCTATTACAGTCTCTGAAGAAGCTAAATCATGCCAATGTAATAAAATTGAAAGAAGTCATACGAGAAAATGACCACCTTTATTTTGTATTTGAATACATGAAGGAAAATCTCTATCAGTTAATGAAGGACAGGTATGTCTTTTTCACACAACAAACTGTGTGTGCTGTCATGCTTTATTTAATGATTTTTATGCTATCTTGAAGAACATATTGGAATTTCTGGTTTCGGCTCTTCTTGCAGCCCCACTGATGTGAACACGAGTTGCTGCACCTGCTTATCTGAGGGTAGAATTCTGCATTGCTCTGCATTACAATATTGCCTATTGTAATGCTTTTGAAAATAAGTTTGTTCAGTTGTTAACATGATAGTTTGCATGTCTTTGGTGTGTAGAGCCATGAGAGAAATTCCAAATACTTTTTTTTTCTTTATTAGCCTTCACTTTAATATGTGAAGGATTGGATAAACACTGTTCATTCTGCTTTTGCTTGTGGATTTGGCTTAAGGTGGGGATGGTCATCTGCATGTACGTGCATGTATGCTCGTAAGAAAGACCTATATATGGATTAACTGTGTGATGTTGCAATCTTGAACAAACAGTATATAGCAAGACTTGGAAGGTGGACTTCGGAATAGGACCTGCCTTTTCAATAGCATTTTCCTTTGCTGAATTCTTTTGCCTTTTAATGTGTGTTTCCTTCAGACGTTGTCGTGCACCTTTATATCCTAATGTGCAAAGCTCTTAGGTTCATAACCTGAGATAGCTGCTAGTGGTATTAGCACAGTGTTACCCTACAGCTGAGAAACACTGCTCTTGATCAGGGTTCCCTTAAGGGTACCACTGGGTAGCACACCTACTACAGTGCTATGCTGTGTGGTCTCTTCCTTGCTACGTTATTGTGCGTTCTATGTTCACCTAGTCAAGCACGCTGCTGACCAGCCAGCTTCTACAGAGAGACAGGATCACGAACCTCCCCACAGAGAAGTCCTTCTACAGCACTTAAAGTGACTGAAATTAAGGCCTGGCAGCAAGCGAGTTCTGAGATGAGAGCTAGCTGCATCTGTCTTTGTGCTCAAGACTTGACAAATCTGTTTTCATCTGTTCATGAAGTATTGTGCGAAATGAAGAAATACATATGTTCTGAAAATACATTTTTTTCTAATTATGTGAAGTTGTTAATCTGTTTCTTCACAGAAACAAGTTGTTCCCCGAGTCAGCGATCAGAAACATGATGTATCAAATATTACAAGGGCTAGCTTTTATCCATAAACACGGTAGGTTTCATACTAGAGTTTTCTAAAAAAGTGCTACACATTTAAATAAGATAATGCACAGTAATAACATTAATAAAAATATCTAGCAAAGGCTATTAATTATCTCTAATAAAAATTATTCTTACCTGCTTAAAGTATGGGGCATTTTTAAACCATACCTGAAGTTACATGTTGTTTTCTATAATCAGGTATTAATCTTTCTTTTCAAAAGCATCGGATATTGTTCATACACTGTTCAGTATTTTTTTCAAACTTAGATGCCAGATGAATAAACAAACTAAAGAAACCTGTCTGCTGTGCTATACTGTGCATTTCTTTTTTCCTCAAAAAGATCTATTTAAGGAGCCTGGATACTTTACAGATGGCAGTTTCTCCCGTCTTGAGATACTATAACTAACATGGTGCCCCGTGTCCATAACAAGTTAAAATAGATTGTTCACTCAGTAATTCAAACAGTCTCTTTATCAAATATAATCTGGAATTAAATATTTTAAGAGATGTGACTTTTCTAGAAATTATAAGCACAGTCTAAAGAAGAGGTGCAGTGTGCTCACAACAACAAGAAAAAGTTCCACAGCATTTACAAAACTTTTAATTCTCATGTTTAATATCTGTCTGCAAACTGCATTCAGAAATACTGGTATTCAGCTCCTTTGCATTTAAAAAACTAGTAATTTACTCTCTTGCTCAACTCTTATTTTATACTTGTCCTTCACATCACATTGTTATTCTTAAAACTTAACAAAGAGAATAAAATATTAGCTGAATGGCGAGGCCTGCTGATGAATTCAAATAAATAATCAGTTCTGTTCAGTACTATCAAATACCCAGAAATCGCTGTTTCATGTCTTTCTGATCAAGATCATATACTGTCCTCTCATTATTAGCATCCTCTTTTCTTTCCTCATTTCTACATGAAATAAATAAGAAAATGAGAATCTATTAAAAACTGCCATTTCTAAGTTACAGTATTAATATTTTGTTTTGGCCATAAGTGTTTGGGAATGACAGGTATGATAAATTTGAACATTTACATTTCACTGTCATAATTTCAGCCAATTTCTTACCATGGTTGTCAGTTTTTGCATGCAGAAATCAAATGCTTTATTGTAGCGAGTGAATTTCAAATTGATTTATAACAAATTGTATATAGCAATTAAACAGCAGAATTTATTTTCTCAGCAACTTAACCGCTCTCCAGGTACACAGGTGCTCAAGTCAACACTAATCAGTAAAGAAAAATGTGCCTGCATTACTAGTATTAGTATTCCCAAGCAAAATTTTAATATCTTTTACATGTCTGTGTCTGCAACTTGTCACAATGATAAATAAAGTAGTTAAAAATCATTCAAGAAATTTTATAAGTTTCCATCGTACAAAGCTGACAAAATAGTTGTAGTTTTTGGAAAAGATTTCATTCTGAAATTGGTTTGTTATTTGATATTGCTGCAATAGCCAATTCATTTTCCTTAGTGTGTTAATAACAGGTTACATTTGTTAATTTAAGAACACTTGGTGTAATAATCACTGGAGGGAAAATGTCTGTGTTTGTTGGGAGGGGAGGGTTACCATTCATTTATTTTGAATTTAAAAACAGAAAAAGAAAAGCTATATTCTTCTAAAACATCCCAAAGTAAATTTTGGATGACTGTATTAGAGGTTGCTGTTTAAGAAGTGATGACATAATTATTTGTCATTCTTTACTGTCTGGTCTTCTACAGGATTTTTTCATAGAGATATGAAGCCTGAAAACCTTCTTTGTATTGGACCAGAACTTGTGAAAATAGCAGATTTTGGTTTGGCTAGAGAACTAAGATCTCAGCCACCATATACAGATTATGTTTCTACCAGGTGGTAAGTATATTAAGAAGTTAATACATGATCTTAACTAATTACCTTTCTCTGCTTACCATTTTAATATATCTATTACTTCTTTCCATCCTCATAGGTACCGTGCTCCTGAAGTTTTGCTAAGATCATCTATTTATAGCTCACCTATTGACATCTGGGCAGTTGGCAGCATAATGGCTGAATTATACACACTAAGACCTCTTTTCCCAGGTACAAGTGAAGTAGATGAAATCTTCAAAATTTGCCAAGTATTAGGGACTCCAAAGAAGGTAAGACTTAGAAAAAATCACACTCTTTAAAAAAGTGTATTTTTTTAAGAAGTTAACTAAAATTATTATAAAACATTGAATATTATCTCTCTTTCAGAACATACATATAAATTATTGTTTTAGTAAGTTTCCTACAGACTTAAGACCTAAAAGACCTGGTAGTCTTTTGTTGTCTATTAGCATCTGTTGTATATCATACTGTTAGAACAGCCTTGCTCTTCTCCGATGAAAGCCAGATAAAATTGTTTAATTTAGTTATTTAAAACTGTGCATATTGGAAAGAAAATCAGAAGTCTCCTACGATTTCATTTGCCACAGATGATTTCCTTTCCTTTCCTGAAAGTATAATTCTTTGAGGCTGGTACTCAGAGTTTGGAGCTTATAGAAGATATAATAAGACAAATTATGCTTTTCTTATTTTTAAAGCATAAAGGAAACATTTTATCTCGAACACGGATGTCTCATAAAATATTATTAGCAATAAAAAGTAATGGAGGAAAAATGTGCAATATTTTAGAGGGGAAACAATTATTTTCAATTATTTTCTGGAAGGGCTAAATTTAAAATTACAAGGAAGGTTTGGGTAGTGCCCATAAAAATGTATGCAATTATATTTATTTAAAACGCTGGTTTAGCAAATGGATTCATGAACATGCAAAAAAAGAATAAATTTACCTTCAAAATTTTGAATAAACTGAAAAAAGACTATATAAATATTTTTTTGAAATAACTAACTGAACACAGTCTCTAGATCTGGAAAACCTAAGGGTTGGAGAGAATAACATCAATTTCATTGGTGTTCTACTGATACAAAATAAAGCATAATTCTTGTCCAGTAAAGGAGCTGTTATCAATAGAGAAGTGAAGAACAGAAAACTTCAAACAGAAATAGATTAAGCTTAGCTAGGAACATGCAGAGCTTGAAGTGGTGAGAAAATATCCGAGAGCATACTGAGAAACAGGTGCAAACTCATGACAGAGCAAAGAGTAAAAGGTCAGATGTGGGGAGTTACAGATGATATGTTGTGGATGAGTCTAGAGGACTAAGTGCAAATTGCTATGATGTGTAAAACAGTGCTTGCTATGACAATAGTGCATCAGAAATAATGTGTAATATGAGCAGTATTTTAAGACTTGAGTTTTCAAACATAAGTTTCTTAAGCAGTTCACAAGTCTAGGATAGTAAGAAGAACATTTTGATGTATATTAAGAATGTGAAAGAGAGCAACGTCCTAGCCTCTGGAACATTTTCAATGTGTAGCATAAACAAATTCTGGAAGTGCAGGGAGATCAAGAGGGAGATTTTCGCTGTGTGTAGTAGCAGAGCAGCGCCGACCTGACTGCTGTGGTTTTTCTCTAACCTTGTAAGTAGTTGGACAGAAGCAAATCATGACTGTTCACACTCTGTCGTTCCCTGGCTAGCAAGCTGATCGCTTGGGAAAGCAGGGAGCATTACCAGCTCAGTATTTCAGAGAAAACTGTAGCCTCTTCTAAAGCCCCTAAGGGTTAGAGGCACTGTAGGTCAGCCCTCTAGGATCAGGAAGCACTAGTTAGTTCCTTTGTGGCCCTGTCATCTGCTGGGCAAACTTGGGAATTTTATCTCCTTACGACAATGCTAAGGCATTCTTCACAGAGATCACTGTGGAAGAAGAGTACTTAAATATTATGACAGGAATTATCACAACAAACGATGCATTTGTTACAAGTGAAGTACTGTTTTGCAATCTGAAAAAACAAGAAGTTATTTTAATAGTCTGGTTTTGCAGATAGTTTTACAAATAGTATTTTTTTTCAGACATACATTTTCATTTATTCCATTATGCTGCTAATAAGGAATTACAGGAATTATGCCCAGTAGCTATCTTCATTCTAATTTGCCTTCGTTTGTTTAAGTCCATAATACCATATTAATGACTTCTGTGAGTTTGGATTTTTTAAATAGTGACAGGCAGCTATTTTGCTTTATTTTATAAATGAAGTTTCTTTATTTATAAAATGTTGCTTTATTTATTTTATAAATAAAGCGGTAAGTTCCACCATTCAAGTACTGGCAGGGATGGTGCACTTGTAGCATGCCAATTTAATGCAAAAGCTGATGACGATCTGAAAAGGAGATTAATGAAGTGCATTTTCATTAGTTGAAGGTCGGCAATGGCACTTTAAATAATTCGAATTTTTTTTTTTAATTAAAATGTATTTTTCATTTTTGCATTTGTACTATTCTCACCCTATCCCTGTACATCATCAGTTCAACATGAAGCCCTTGCTACTGTGTTCTAAACTGTTCCTTTATCACTACCTCTGGCAGACAGAATGTCACCAACTCCAATAAAGGAGGGAGATGCAGTAGAGGAGGAAAGAGTCTATCTCCATTAATTTAAATGAACAAATTATTCTCTGAGGTGGGTAGGAAGTCACTTGAAGTCTTTAGACTTATTTTAACCAGACTTGGTTTATAATTATATTTGAGTTCTTTGATTACCATAGACTGTGTTAACAGAGCTAAAACTGTTGTACATAAAAAGATGAGTAATAGCTAACATCGTATCTTAAAACCAAATTCTATCAAATCAATCCAATTTTCTCCTGTAGCAGTGTAACAAGCTTTGTGGATAGAAGAGAAGCACTAATATCATACATTGCCTTCAGTAAGGTTTCTGATGCTGTCCCTCATAACATTCTTATCAGCATATTTATATAAACAAACTGCATTATAAGTGCATACCTGTTTTGAAAGCATTATTCAGCAAGTAAGCTTTACTGGTTTGCATTTAAAATGAACGATAGATTGCATAGGACTCTTGAGTGGTTCTGTATCTGATGAAATTTTAAAATTGTATTAAAGCCCTTCTGATGGAATAGATTTTACTTCTTAAGTTGGTAGATAGCAGGATGGGAAGGATTGAGTGTGTTAGAAGACAAGATTAGAATTCAGTTTCTTATAAAATTAGAGATGTAGCTTTAAAAAAATTTCTTTAGTAGTGTGTAGAGTGCTGTACTTAGGCAGGAATAATCAGCCGCATAAATATCTGGGGATAACTATTCAGCTAACACATCTGTAGAAGAGGATGTAAAAGCTATATAGTGCATTGTATGTCAACAGTATTTTGTTGCAACAAAGACAAATACCATACCAGTTTGTAGAGAAAGGAGTATTGTCCACCGACGTATGAACTAATCTTTCTGTTCCGCTTGCTCTGTTATATCCAGTTTAAAACTTTGCCTTTCAAGACAGAAAAATCAGAGTCCAAAGAAAAACTTAAAAAGCCTAGACCCAGGAATTCAATTGTTTAGGTTTCTTTAGCCTATACAAAGGAAGACTGGAAGAAAGGAGAAGAAATACACCTTCTAATGTATAAAAAGGCTGTTCTAGAGAGAAGAAAGAAATAGTCATCCTTGGTATCCATGGATGATAGCACACTCAGCAATGGTCTTTTATTGTCATAAGAGAAACCTACATTTTTCTAATCTTGAAGAATTAAGATCGGGAATAGACTGTTTAGAGCAGTTGTGGAGTGCCAGAAACTGGAAGCTTTTTGACACTAGGACCTGTCAGGAAGGGACGAGGGCATGAACTAGTTGATCTCTGGAGGTCATTGATAATCTTATGGTTCTGTATTCAAACAGAATGCAATTATCAAGCAACGAAAGACTTCAGGGTTTACTTTTGCAAAGTTAAACACTCAAAAAAAAAAAAAAAGTTTTTTCGTCTGGTGGTCATGGCTTTTTTCTGTTGCAGTAGTGTCTAGTTGTAATTTAATCATTGACTATCTTAATAGTAGAATCAGTGGTATATTGTATAGGCTGCATCAGGGTTACACAACTGTGGTATGCTGGGTGGAAGGGCCTCACCTCTACTATTCCCAGAAAGAAGGTACGTTGAAGACAGCTGTTTGAGCTTATTTCTGTGGTAGATGGGATGTTTGATACTGCTCCTGGTACTGCTGCACTCTCTTCTCCTTCAGATAGAATATGTCCAAGTGTGGTATCCACAGTGGTGGTTCCACCTTTACCTACAGGAGAACTTGAGAAGGACTGCCATTAGAGACTGATGCTGTGTTCACTGGTGGTGTAGTAATTGTAATGGAAAATAAGTGCCTGTTTTCCACTATATAGGAAGGAGCTATGCAGACCAAGCATGACTCAAGCTGCATAAAATTAAATTTGATCTAATACCTCAAAGATACATAGTCTTTGTTCTTTTTTTGTACTCATTTTTCTTTCCTTTAAAACAGAATGACTGGCCAGAAGGATACCACCTCGCTTCTGCCATGAATTTCCGTTTCCCTCAGTGTGTCCCTATAAGCCTAAAAACTCTCATCCCAAATGCAAGCAATGAAGCAATACAGCTTATGAGTGATATGCTGAACTGGAATCCAAAGAAGAGACCTACAGCAAGTCAGGTCTGAGCACCTGAATGATTAAGTATAAGACTGAATTTCCTTGCATTGTTAAAAAATTGTAGATACAGAAACCAATTGATTGTCATAATACTGATGGCCAGAGAAATGTTTCCTCATTTTGAATGCTTTGGTGGGAATGAGACAGAGTAGTGAGGAAAGTCTAAACCTGGCTCAGCAGATATCATAACCTTCTTAGTTACTCCTGCAATGTTGTCCTCTGTATTGGCATATTCTAAAACTTTTTCTGTACAGGATAGAGAAAAATTTGAGCTGCAAGTTTCCTGAATTGCAACTTATAAGTCACTTCTCCTGCCTTCTTTTTCCTCCCCCATCTGTACGAAGGGAGATACTGAAAATTAAGCTTTGCTTTTTGTGAAGCTGCAGATGGAATGCAGTATGGAAGAGCTAAGGATTATTTTTACTTGCAGATGGGACATAAACTCTACTAAGTGATAAGGAAAAAACTTTGTGAAGAACATACCAATGGGTCACAAAGGTCCCAGTTTTTTCCTCCAAGTTAATTTATAAAAGTATATTTCAAGTACCAAAGATGGTTACATTCTCCTGGGTTTTTTTGTTTTGGTTTGGTTTTTTAGTATTCATACCTAGTGCAATCCTATTTAGGAGGTTTAAAAGGGGAATACAATTGGGAAAGAAAAAGCACATATTGCACGTTATCCTAGGTGGATGTAATGTAAGTGATTCAGAAGTGGTTAAGCAGATGGTACCAAGTAGAGGCACCGTTTCTGTCCACTTCACAAAGCATATCTATTGTTACAGTTCCTGAGATCTAACTGTAGTCCGGTGCTATATATCTCTACACCGAATAGTGCATGGTGCTTTATGAAAGCAAATAACCAGCTTTTGCTCAAGTGAGTTGTCAAGGAAGCAGCTGCAGCGGTTGTGTAATCCCCAGCCAAAAGGGAGACTTTAATGCATATGCATGGAAATACATACAAAGGCAGCAATTCTCAGGTGCAGCTGAGGCAAAACATCTCTTTCAGAACTAACAAAGAGTAGGATCCTACCCAGAAGGAGTAGCAGTGCGTTGTTTTGACATAGGAGGAGCTGTCTTAGTAAGGTATGTCCATGTTGTGCATCTAGCAGTGGACATGAAAAGGTCAGATAAAAAGAATGAAATACACATCTGCCTGAAGACAGACACTGTAGTTTCCTAATAAACACCACGAAGGCAGAGCAAGCCTGTACTTCAAAGCAAAACAGAACCAGGGAAAGCTGGTGATAAGAAAATGAAGGAGAAACTTTGCTTGTTAACGTCCTCTAATTTCCATTTAATATTAATGTATGGGTTTTACAATCATCACACTTGTGGTTTTGTTTTTTTTAAATAAAAGTTCATCAAGTTGCCAAAACATAGTTAGCAGTGGAAACATGTCATAAAGCATGTGGTAAAGGTAGTGGAGACTACCTGTTTTAAGATTGCAATTTGTTACTGCATGAATATAGAATAGTGTTGAATGTAAAATGCACCTCAAAATACAGACTCCACAAAACCTAGAAGTAAAGGAGGGAAAGGAAGGACATGACTGTTGTAACATGTACAAGTGGATCCATCTTACTAAATTATACGATGGGAAGAGTTTAAAATACAGAACTGACAGATATCAATACACACTATTTACATATGATCTCATTCATCCATCTTGCATCTGTGCTGTAGCGCTTGCTCAAATGCTTCAGAAACCTGCTTAGATCCTTGATGAGGTTACCAAAGTCAACTTTTTGAAGTAAAATTAGTATGTTTTATCTTCTTCTTCAGGCTTTGAAGTACTCTTACTTTCAAGTTGGCCAAACTTTAGGACCTCCTCCACAGTATCTGGAGAAGCAGACTCCTATTAAACCCGTTCAGCCAACAGAGCTAAAGCCAGCTTTACCTAAACTGGAAGCTATATCCAAGCCAGAACCTTTGTCTTCACCTGATATACCTGACAAAACACAGCCACAGACCCTGTCAAAGGTTAACCACCAGCCTCTCCAGCAAATTCAGTTGCCTCAGAATACAGCTAACCAGCAAGTACCTAAGCAGCAGCAGCCACAGGCACAACCATTTTTTCCAACTATCAATAAAAACTCATCGCCAGTAAGTTATCTTCAATAAATACTTGGGTGGTTTTATTAAAAGTTCTTTCTGTATTCAACCAGGCAACCCCTTGAAAATTGTCATACTTTTTATTAGAGGAAATACAGATAGACAATTAGGGACTAATTAAGGATGTAACTGGCCACCTGTTGAAATTTTACAGCAAATCAGAAAATAGATTGCTTGTCACAACAATGTATGTTCATTTATAATAGCCTTTACTGACATGCTTATGCAGTAACGTAGTTACAACTGCTATCGTTTATAGACCTTTGAGAAACAATTCAAAAAATATTGTTACAGTACAATAGAGAAGTGGAAACGGAGAAATTTACTTGCCTCAAGCAGGAAAATACCTGAGAAAGTTCATCCAATCCCTAAGCTTGTAAGAATTTAATAAGTAAGATTTTTAGCAAGATGAATATTAAAATGTGGTTTGCAATTATCATTTTGCTTTCCACTTATACTCACTGAACTACAATATAAAGTATGTTAAAAATAATAGGTATTCAGAAAATACTGGAAAGCAAACTATGGTCAGATGAAAGGAGAGTTTTAAAATCTTACCATTTCTGTGGAAGAGAATGTTAAGGAAAGGCCTGACTAACTTCTTTGATTTGCTGGATATACTTTGGGGCCGCAGGAACTGGCAGTACTAAACCCTGAGCGTGATTGCCATGAATGTTCTGCACCACTGTGCCCTGCTTCTTGACAGTTCATCTACCACTGTTGAGAGTGTGAGTTCAGCAAGATACCAGTAGTAGAGGCTGAGCACTGAACTGCGTCTGCAAATAGAATGTTAACTTCACTACTTCAGGTAGATCTGACCAATTTAAGGATGACAATCCAAAAGAGCTGCACTCAAAACACCTTCTGCCATTATTGTTATGTTTTGTGTTTAAAATCATTCTGAGACTTATGACCAAAATAGGCACAACACAATGGGAAAAATTCCCTCAAAGTTCTTAAGCGGTAGTCAGGAAGTGAACTAGATACAAAATATAAAATTTTAGAATTGAATTGAAGCTTTTTTTTTTTCCTATTCAAAATAGAAACAAGCAGCTAGTGGCCCTCAGAATGGTGCAGTAGGTCCTAAAAGCTGCAGAAGACGATGGGGTCAGACTTTGGTAAAGGCTGTGGATAGCTGGGATGACTTGGATGACACTGAGTTTGGAATGTCATGTTCAAAGAAGCCTAGCATTGCACTCTTAAAAGAAAAGAAAAACAAGGAATGTCTTTTTAGGTAAGTCCTCTAATTATAAAATCGCATTTTTTTTTTAGTAAACAATGTCTATTAGATTTATAGATTAAGACAAATCTGCTAAAATTTAAGTAGCCAAAATTCTGCAAGAATGCAAAGAGTTGTATGACCAGACCAGCTTGGGTGTGGTGTTGATATAGGACCAGTAATATCCAAACAGAATCAGATTTGTTTTCAGGCACTGTATGGTTTAGGTGTTTTTCATGTTATTAAGAAACTGTGTGTTTTACTCAAATCAGATACACTGACTTCATTTCCTTTGTTGGATAAGTTTGGTACTAAGTTCTGCCACAGTTATCCACATTTGCTTTTACACCGTAGTGTTGGATACACTTTTTTTCTCCAGAGTCACAGGTCAGACTCTCATGAGGTATGAGATTTGGCTGTTTCTTTGTGGGAATAAATTCTACTGATGAAAGTAGGATAAGAGAAGAGCACTCTACTCTTCAGGCTAGGGTCAGCTTGTGGTATTCTGAGCTGGAGGTGTTGGTCACATTGTTTGAACACTTTGATTTTTCAGTATGCCAGAACCGAAAGCTTCGTGCTGTATCCAGCCAGGAGGGGAAAATAAGGCTCTGATGAGAAATGATTCTGGAAGATCAAATACATCAGCAAAACAGTACTATCTAAGACAATCAAGATATCTACCTGGTAAGGGTAAAAGTCAAAACATATGGAAAATACAAGCTGTGAACAATCTACATACAGTACATTTATGGATAATTTTGCTTTTCATAAGCAGGCTAAATTTTCAAGTTTTGGACTAAATGCCTTTCCCAGAACATCTCTCATCACTATTGATGCAGAAGTTCCTGGCTATGTAAATGTGGAAGGGAGCTCAACACTGCTTGTACACCATAAAAGTTCACAGGTCCTCTTATGACCAGTAACATATAAACCCTCAGTAATACAAATCCAACATCTCTTGGATTCCTAGGAATACATCCTGATTGACCCATAAGCAAGTGTATCTGAGGACTAAAGAAACTACCCATATATATGCATATATAGTGCAGAGTTCTTAGTTTTGCAGTGTCAGGAGGTTTAGGTTTTTTTGAACTTAAAAGTTCTGATAAGCCCAGTTACCCTTCTTGGTAGGAAGTGTTTAGAAATAGCCACTCACATTGGTAGGAATTCACACACTCACTTCCCTTCCTAAGGTAGTCATCCTCCTTAAAAATGAATAGATAGCTTAGTCTAAATCTGGGTGTTTTTATCAGAAAAATAACAGAAATGATGTAATTGCTAGGAATGAGAATGGGAAGGAGGAGAAAGAAAAGGGAATGTTTCCTTCAGTTAGTATTCTGAATATATTCTATAATCAAATTATTTCCTTGGTGTCTCACTTAGTATCTTTTCTGGATTACCATGGTGGTTTGCACAATTACAGTAAGTGTATCATGACTTTTACTGTAATCCACATATGAGAATTTAGGTGGCTCACAGAGGAATGCCTGATTGTCAGGCAAGTTGTTTTGTTACAACGTATCACTAATTTCTCAGTAATTCATTAGGCCAATGATGACTTCTGAATATTAAATCACTTCTTGAATGTTAAATAGGATGCCCAGAGACTCAACAGTTTAAGTCCAAAAGAAAGAAAGAAAAAAAAAAAGGGTGCGGGGCGGGGGGGGGAACTTCCCTATCTGAAGGTAACACAAATGGAAAGTTCATCTGTATTTCTTATCTTTGTTTAAGCACACTTCTAATGTCGCTCTGGTTTTAGTAGAGTTTTCAGTGAGAAAGTCATAGATGTAAAGAATAATTAATTTCAGCACTTAAGAGAATAGCTCCAAAGAGCATATTTGTTATTTATCCATATTGCTCTAGTTCTGTTACCACTAGATCTGGGAGTTGCTTTCATACTGTGTAATCCCATTAACTCTTGTAATGCTTGTAACATGCTGAAGTAACAAGAACCTCTTTGTCCTACTTTTTAACTTTTATTCCTTGAAGAAATAGTTTTTTGGCCTTGAGAACCCTAGTTTTTGATAGGTATATTTAATTTGTGTTAATTGTTTGAGAGTCAAAAATATCAATAATGATATTATGGTTTTATAGAAACCAAGTAACTGTACTAAAAAGGCTTTTTAAAGTTCTCTTGAAAGCACAAAGAGAATTGTCCTTAAATCAGTGTCTCTAGTTTTCATGGTTTGGCTGAAGAATCTAACCTAATTAATGGACATTGTTCTTTTTACATTAATGGTGTTTACATTATACCACAAATAATTCAGTGTTGTTTTACTGTTCTAGAAATGTCCATTTTTCATTGGTTGAATCATGTTTGAAAATTGATATTTATAACATTTTCTGTAATTTGTTTTCTAAGGTGTAAACCCTAAGAGTGTCTCTTTAGTAGCAGTCAGTAAAGAAGGATCACATGGAACCTGGAACAACCAGTTTTCTAAACCACTGGCACATACTGGAGGAGGAGTGACTTTAAACAGAAATACTACAGGTAAAAGTGTAATTAAAAGTCGTCACATTATATCTCATCATACTTCCATTAATTTAGGTAAGACCATCTGGTTTAAATTCTGTTGTCAGGCTTAGCTTCTAGGCTAGCATTTTTTTTTTCTTAACAGACTCTTAAAATAACAACTTCTTCATATGTAAACTATGTATTTTGCATTCAGAGCATAAAGGAAGTATAGACCAGCCCCTATTACAAAGTTCAATCAAGATAAATTTTGTCTATAATCCTCTTAGACCATTATTTTACTGTGTTAATTTAAGCAAATAGTTTGACCTCATTACTGCCTGGTCAGCGTGCCGTGGAACTCTATCAAACAGCAGTCTCACATATGAAAACAAGATGGTGGGTGATGTGCCTATATAATAAAGTACTGCCTAATATTCTGAACAAGTCTTTTAACAATCTACTAGCCTTGTCCTAAATACTTTGCTGCATAAAAAGTCCCCTTATTTTCAGCAAGGAACCTGCAGTACTGTGCCTTTTGATACTATGTTTTGTGACCACTATTATCAGCATTTTGTAGAGTGAAGACTAAGACTAGTTAAACAGCTTATCTAAGACTTCACTCATGAAAGCATCAGACTCAAGACTAAAATCTATCTTCTGACCACCAAGCCCTATACTTTAAGTACACAGACCCATCACCCTGTTATAGGAGGTTACCTTGTTAATAACTTCGCAGCCATTGTCCAGCTAGCACGAGTCACTCCCAAATACTTTAATGCCAATAAATGACTTAGCCTTACATGCTTGTACAGAAAGAGCTTTAGGTTTGATTACATTCAGATGCTGCACTGTGAAAGTTCTTTTTCATAGAACTTTACTAGCCATTCTGCAGTGTCAACAAACCTGATTTTCCCTCTGAAAGTCAGGTGAGCTGTAAGTTGCTCATCTGAAATTATGTGAAAGATTTTAGGAAGTGGAAAAATAACAGCACCTACCAGAATTTTGATGGAATAGAACAGAATTATTTAAGCAATCATTATATGTACTTTTTTGTTTTCCAAAATACAGTATCTGGATGCCTCAGAATTAATTAATATATTCATAAAATAGTCTTGCAAGGGAATTGGGCACAAAAAGGCAAAGAGCTATTTCTACAAGTATGCATCAATAAGCTAGACATCTACCTACTGAATTGCACTGAAAATAAAATTCAGATGAATGTTAATGGTAAAAATCCTGCTTTTGTCTTACTGGCTTACTTTGTGTATCTACTTTAAAGAGAAAAAAAATAAAACTGATTATTTTGTATGTTTGAAAATACTTGGTATTATTTCCATCAGTATCTTAAATTGCATGTGATGTTTCATATACCGGGGAGGCAACAACATTTAAGACAGACACACATGAAACCAGGATAGCTGGAGCATTGATCACAGAAATACAACACATGTAAATTGTGTATGTTTTCTTTTTTCATATTGACAGAATTGAAAGTTGACACTGTGCTGTTTACTGTTTAAATAACTATGTTTAGTTTATTTAAGTGCTTATTTTTTTTCCTCATCCACAACATTACCCTAAGGTGAAATAAGATAAGGGCAAATAGTTACAAATACTTTATTTATGAAGAATTGTAAGGTGATGATCAGTCAACTTTGCAGATACGCCTGAGTGCTTAAATTTGTGATTTATATATTTGTGTGACTGGAATGTGATTGCATTGTTGGTAAATCACATTTTTATTCCATTATTAGAAAGGGCCTTGTAAAGTAACTAGTTAGAGTAATATTTCCTGCTTGAGAAAACATAGGAATGAGACATTATATTTACAAACATGTCAGATATTTATTCTTTCTTGCTTTATTTTCCCTCATTTCTTTTACATCACCTAGCCAGGTTCTTCATACACTTTTTCTAAAGTTCTGTCTTTCCATCTTTTTCTTCCTTTCATTTTCCTTGTCTACAGATGAGAACTTAACTGTACCTATTGAAAAGCTATCATGCAAAGAAAGGTTGAGTGAAAAATTAGAGGATCCAAAAGGTAATTTATAGCAATTATAGCCTGGTTCTTTGCACATTTCATATTTATGTTTTACGTTTTCTTGTAAAAATTGCACTTATAATAATGCAGATTCCAGATGATCATATACTTCACTTTCAGTTGTAATCGGTTTTGTCAAACCTTGCTCTCTTCATTGTGACTTCTTCTGGACTCTTGCCACTTACTGTGCTTTAAAAGACAGAGAATATTTTATTACCCTGCTTATAATCCCCAGCACGTCACTGCACTGTTGCTGGATAACGGTGAAGAAGCGATCCTAAAGCAGCAGCATATGCATCTCTCCTGAAGGACTGCTTGTTCATAACAGCACTTGGGACTCACACCATCGACTGCATTCTGATTCTTTATCTGTTACACTGATTTTACAGTGCTGCGATTGCATAGATTTTGGTGGAGTCACATTAACGTTAAGAGGGTGGAATCTCAGGTTTCCAGGCAGACTAGTTTGTCTCTAAACACACAGTTCACTGCGAGCATTGTAAAGCCGCTGGGATGTTTCACTTCTCTCCCACTTCCTTGTGCCTCTGGTGTGTACTGCCTGTGTGGTACGTCTCATTGCAACTATTCTTAGGGGTTTTTGAGCTCACTACCCAGCTCAAACAATTCAGTGACTTTATGAAGAATCGGGTGTGTGTTGTTTGAGGTAGGGGATACAGCCTGGGCCACACTTACACTTGCTGACATGGCCATGGGTGCTTGCCTATACACTTGCTGCCAGACCTCCTGGATACCTGATGGATGAATACTTCTATAGCAAGAACCCCTTCTTTTGTACAGCAGTGGTCAGAGGTAAGGAACTGTTCTCTTCCATAGTTTTTTTTTTTTATTTGTAGTTAGTCTATTATTTTATATTGAACTTTTTTTTTCCTCCTTCCCTTGTTCTCATCCAACAAAAGATCACCCCTCCAGACCTCTCTGTTTCACCGAGACTGTTCCTCCTGGCTGCACTCCTCCATTTCCTGCATAAGGGTTCCTTAAGGACACTGGACATGGAGAGGTAAGAAGAACCAAAAAATGGTTGAGTAGGTTTTGACAGATGGGCAGCTTTGCTGAGCTGTAGATAAGAAGCAGACAGAAGGAGTCTTTTTGAGGTTATGTTAATTGAAGCCTGTCATGTTATTATTTTCAGACCTCAGAATTTTAAGGAATGCTACTGAGCTGTCAGAGCTATGAACCACTCCCAGTGAAATAATTAGGAACTGGGGGGAATAAGAGAATGTGTGTGTGTGTGCACACAGGCAGGTGAATGAACCACTAAAACTCTGTTGCTTTTGTTTTTCAGGCAAATTCCTGAAAAGGAAGAACAACGAAAAGACTACAAGAAAGTTAAATTTTATTGGAATACTTTATTAAAGTTACATTTTTCACCAGGACTTTTGTGTCATTCTTTACGGTGCTGGAGACTGGCATCAACTGGACACAGGGAAGCCACATGGAGACCCAACTATTTGCAGGACTGATAGAAGTGACAATGTGGGGATACTGGCAAAACTGAATGCTTTTTGTTAGTGCTTCTGAACAGGGAGGTATGCAATGACCCAACACAGGTGTAATTAGCTGAGGATACCTTTTTGGCTTTGTAGATGACCAATTTTGCAGCTTATAGATCCACTGCTCTGAGCTCAGAAATGATCACAAAGGAGTGTGAGTGTTTGTGTGAAGAGGAACATTTTGGGATTGCACTGAGGCCAGAGATTTAGGAGACAGAAAAACTGTCAAACCAGATATTGCGTGTTTTACTGCAATACCATTGAAACCATGCTGAATATTAGTATGATAAAAATGCACACACTTGATAAAGGTCAAATTAAAACTACTGTGTGTGGCCTTGTAGTTCATAAATTTAATACTACTGAATACAGAATCACACGGCTACAGAAAAGCATTTCTCTCTGGACATTGTGCCAGCAGAGTCTTAACACTGTCTCAAGTGATGACAGACATGGAGAAGGTAAGAAATTTCCTTGGAGCAGGGAGTCTAAGTATTGTAACAGATCCCTCTGCCATTGGACAATCATTTCAGTACTAATTTTGTGTGTAAATTAACAATGTTTCTCAACTTACAAATGATGGTTATGTCAGCCTTCCCAAGGTAGCACTGCTTTAAAGAAAGATCTGGACCAAAACTAGGCACAACACAATTATAACTGGGGTTAAAGAAAGAGGGTAATTGGGTCTGGCTTTTATAGCAGGCCTTTCACTGTGGAACTGGCAAAGTCAACTTCAAGTAGTGCACCACTTCCCACAAGAGAAGTTTGGTTCCATTATTTTAGATAGACTTAGGCCGAACATGTTGAGCACCAGAGTACTGTTGAGCGCTAGTTTTCCAATACTGAAGTGCTTAAACCAGCTTCCAGTAAAGCCAGTAGCTGTAAGTAAAAGGTAAGATCCTATTTTTCTGTAAAACTCAGTGTAAACCTTTCTATGTGGTCTAAGTTTAATGAAAGTGCTAATGAAATGTTCATGCTGCTCTGTTGTCTTCATTCCCGCTGAACTGCAGGTCAGATGTACTGGATGTGTAGGGTCCGACTAACGTACAAAGCAAAGAATGAATATATACTTGTTTTCAACAGACAAGCATTAGGGAGTTTTTAAACAACACTCATACTTAGTACTCTTGTGGTACTGCAAATATATTTTGAAGTGACTATAAAAAGCAGGCAAGGTTTTCTGAATGCATCTGAAAATACTAAAACTCTGTAATGTCAACAGGAAACCCTGGCTTTGTAAGTGGTGCTGCTCACAACCCATCAGGAGTATATATCCCTTCCTTTCATAAAAAAGAAGTTGGATCAGCTGGACAACGGATACAGCTAGCTCCTCTTGGTGCATCTGTATCAGGTAAGAAACATCCTTTTACCATACATATCTGAGACAAAGAGAAATGTTCATTTCCCATACTTCCTAAAAGATTGATTAGCCCTTAGTAAGGTTTTCCTCAAGTTTTGTAAATAAAATTCTTGGGCATAAATTGTCCTTAACATAAGTGAATTGAATGTTGGTGTCTAGAGGCAGTCCTGATAGCTAGAGAAACTTTTGCTACTATTATTTTTTAGGTAAAAGAGAAAATAAAGGTGCAAACCTTTTGTATTTCTAGAAGGTTTGGACCATTTGCTAAACTACTGTTCATTAGTGGTGAAGGGCTAAGCAGAGTTGTAAAAATACGTTAACTTCACAACTCTATAGTAAATGGTCATGTAGACTGGACACATATAAATCCATGATTTATGTAGCTAGTAGGAATTGGTACAGTCACCAACTAGTAAGTATGCAAAATAGAAAAATTCAAGTTTAAAAAAAAGCCTTATACTTGAGTGGATTTGGAGGAACTTTCTTGACAGTGAGTTTCATGGAGCCTTGGGGCTGTCTTGTGTGGGGTCTTTAATCAGTTTAATGTCACTTAATGCAACTGAATGATGCTGATCATCCTTACAGTGGCCTCAACAATTTCAAAAAAGGCAAAGACCTTCATCAAGTGACTTAGTAAATTCACAGTAAATAATGTTACAGATATGGTATAAGCAGTAAATTAAAATTATTTGCTCTCATTTACTGGGCCTATCTAGTTGGCCTCTGTTTTCTGCGGTGGTCATGTAAGGTTTTCACTGTGTCTTCATCTCACTACGTTGGCTATGTAAGTCTGTGGATACAGAGATGACACTACTCTTGTACCCATGAAATATCGCGAGTGCTTTGTGAAGTGAAACTTTCAACGTTGCTACATTATAGAAGGTAAAAGCCAATCAAGAGAATGAAATGAGCAGTTCTTAAGAGTTATGATACACTAACGATGTAGCTGTACATTACATTAACGAACACATTAAAAGACTGTTTCCTTCATCAGTTAAAAACAATGTGAAATCTGTTCTGAATGTAACTGTCACCTTGGATCCTCTATGGTAGGGATGACGTTCTGAGCACCTTCTTTGTTGGTATGGTTCCGATTCAGAGAAGATGAATGGAAGTGCTCAGGATGCAGGAGAAACTGGTTTGCGAGTGAAGATTTAGAGCCCTTGTCCAAACCCAACCGCACGCTTCTTAGTTACTTCAGAGGAAATAGCAAGGCCCTAAACTAATCGTGAATTGTTTAACTAAAGGGCCTATGGCAGACCAATCTGATATGGTCCTGCTTAATAATGTCTTTTTGCCGAGTTGCTCTTTTGGGTGACCTGTTCCCCTTAGAAACTTGCAGCTGCCTTCTGAGAGGGAGAGAGGGAGGGAAGGAAGGAAATGGCACGCATGTATAAAATACGCTTACGTGCATGCATATTCTGAGTCTGAGCTGTTCAGAAGCCCACCAGGGAAGGCTGGAGCTGCACTTCATTATCTTATCAACTCACTGCTGAAACGCAACAGCAAAAGTTTTGATTTGTCACAGTGTGTGGATCAAGAAGTTCACAGGAGGACAAAATCTGCAACTATCTCTAGACTGCTGTGAATAGTGAGAATGAAAAGGAATTACTTACGGTGATCCAAAGGGAAATAAATCCACTGTTAATCTGTAATTAGAAATGGAAAATGTGTAGTAAAAGTCAGAAAGGCTGTCAGATGGAGGTCAATTAAGAGACTCTTCCATGTCCTGGAGAAGAGCAAGAATCCTATTGCTTAAATCCCTCATATTTAGCCTAAACTCTGCAGACTTGCATAGGAAGAGAGATAAGGATGAAGCAAATGGCAGGTTTTATCTCCTATCTGTTGGTATTTGAACATTAACATTTTTGGTGACACTTTGCTTTGTATTATCCAAACTGAAATAAGTTACGCTTTCAATTGGTTTTGCTCTCTTCATTTGTTAAGTTTTTTAATGCCATGATTTAAATAATTTAATGTAGTATAAAAGATCAGTTTCTCTGAGGAAAATGCAATGCCAAGACGTGAGAAAAATGACCTTCATTGCCAAGAGAGGGTATGTTGGAATCGTACTTGCTGATGAAAGATAGGGAATGCCAGCCTACAATAAAAAGGAACAGTATTGGTTTTCAGAGAGGTGGAGACCTGACCCCCAGTTTCAGTTTCTTGAGATTCCTCCTTTTTAAATGTCTTGATCCTCACCTGTTCCTTAACGGGTTCAACCCACTGTTGAAAAATACCACCAAAAATAGGTGGTTTTCCATAAGAAACAAAATGATACATAGGCACAAAAAAAAAAGTATTTTAGCCATCACATGTTAAATGTGAAAAAAAAAAAAAAAAATATCAGTAATACCTAATAAAAGAAGACTGAACTACGAAAGTAGGAATGGAAAGGGCAGGACATACTTTAGGAATGCTACGGAAACAATGGTAAAGTATAACAGGAGTATATATATTTCTTACATATAGAAATCCTAATAGGGTTTCCTCTTATATATGAGAGGTCCCAAATGACTGAGTTTAAAAGCTTGGGAAATGGCAGAACTGGTTATGAACATGAAAAAAACCATGAGCAGTCAGCCCCTGCAGCAGGGCCATTACTTTAATCACATGAAGCTTGAGAGAGTAGCGACTATCTGAAATGCAGGAAGGGGAAATCTGAGTAGGAAGGCCGGGAATACAGTAGTGCACTACTCCCAGTGCCTGAGACCAGGTGGATGCCAATATTAAGGGAGAAAAAAAACGACTTGGAACAGATCCTACAAAATCAATAGAGAAACAGGAAATGGAGATGAAGAGGACTCGCCACCAGGTACACCAGGAGTTCTCAGATAAGCGGGACGGGAGTAAAAGGCATAACATCTCAAAAGGAAGAAGGTCTTCAGAGGCTCTCCTTTGGTCTAGACTGCTTGGGTCTTAATAAGTTTATCAGTGTTATAATTATATGCTTTTTCAAATATTTGAGATAGAGGAAAGAACGCTTCCATTCTGTAGCAGTTTTGTAATAGGAGATACAGCGTTGTAGACATACACATCAGTTTTTCCACTGAATTTCAGTCTCAACATTTTCTCAAGGGATCACTGCAAAACAAGTATCCAGTAAATGAGAATTACTAATAAGATACACAAACTGTAGGAAACATTAACCTTATCTGAAAACAAGCATAGACAGGGTATCGGAGACCAAAGCATCCTGCTGTGTTAGCATCCTGGAGTACCACAAGTCATCTTTAAGCTCTCATTCTTTTATCTGTAAAGGAGTGAAATACCTTTTGAGCTGTAGTTAATTCTGAGTTCTTTTGCCTTTCAGATTATTCCTGGAAAACCAAAGCTGTTCGTGCTCAGTTACCAGGTCCTACTTTCAATTCAGCAGCAAAAAGCATGACTGTTTTAACTCGCCCACCAGCAATTCAGCCACTACCTGGAAGAACAGACTGGGTGGCCAAATATGGAGGAAACAGATGATAGAAAATGCCATCCTGTATATATATTATGCGAGCTATGTTCAGTTCTCCTGCACTGGAAACCTGAAATGCCTATTTGCTCTAACTTTTCCTAAGACTATGCAATAGTAGAGAAGAAAAAAACACCTTGTGTTCCATTACGTGTGGAAGAAAAATGTAATAACATATAATACCATGTAAAATACTGGCTATAAAGTAGGATTTGTTGAAGTATTGTATAACACATATTGCCAAAACTACTGAGAAGTAGATTTCACTCGACATTTTTCTATAGATGGATCTCCTATCCTCATTCTTTTATAACAACTGTTATGGTTGTTCGCCCAATGCAACATCCACTAGTGGCATGTGCTTGCTTTCATGTATACAGGCAGCTAAAAGCAGGGCTAAAGCAGAGCAGCATCAGGCTTTCAGGTATTAGGCTGGTTCCTTACCAGAAAGATGAGAGTGAAAGCACAGATTGGGCTTGGTGAAGAACACCATGCTCTCCTACAAGGATTTCATAACTCACTTGTACCTAAGAGTTACTCAGGGTCTGGAATGTGCAAATATTGGTAATAGCAAGGAGAACTTAACTCTTTGTGGTAGGACATAAGCAACCCACTGATAAATACTACACAAGGAAGGTCTAAAAACTTGGCCCATATATGGCTATAGAATGATATAGCAATATTGGAAAACAGCTAAACAAGTACTGAATGCTAGGCTTACCTCGCCAGGCTGTAGTGAAGCCTAAAAATTAGATTCTCCTGTTATAATCAACATATGATTATCTTTGGTCGAAGATCTGTAGAGATTTGTACCTGTCCTGCCAAGGGAGTGTCACAGTGACATTTTAAGGAGCGTGAATCAGTGCAGTCTGTCAGTCATTTTAAGGGTGAACTACCCAAAAAGGCATAAATTATCAGTAAACTCCTGTTTCTACATGTCTTTATTGGGTGATCAAACTAAACTACAGAAACTGAATAAGCTACGTGAGGGAGGATACTGGGCTGTTCTTCAAAGACGTTGCTTTCTGGTTTAGATCTTAAAAGGCCAACTTAGGTACCTGAAAACACATACAAACTTTAATAATGCAATACCTCAATGTTTATATGCTCATTCAGTACTTTCCGTGGCTTCTATGCTAAGTAAGTTTTATAGTAATATCCTGCACAGGACCTTGCAATGTACAATAAATTGTTTTTAGGATGTTGAGCTAGGCTACTTCTGTTAACTGGATTTAGAATAGATGCTTTAGTCTTAGTAGTTATATTAAACCTGCCATTTTAAAGTACAAAATGAGTATGTTCTTTAAAGATGTAAAGCTGTTAATGATTACTTTAAGGATTGTAAAAAAGAAATGTATTTGTATGGCTTTTATAACTGCATATAAAAATTTAAATTCCTGTTGTTGACTTAATGTGCCATAATATATGGGTTACAGAATCACAGAATCAACCAGGTTGGAAGAGACCTCAGGGATCATCGAGTCCAACCGTTGCCCTGGCACCACCATGTCAACTAGACCATGGCACTAAGTGCCATGTCCAGGCTTTTCTTAAACACATCCAGAGATGGTGACTCCACCACCTCCCTGGGCAGCCCATTCCAATGTCTAATGACCCTTTCTGAAAAGAAATTCTTCCTAATGTCCAACCTGAACCTCCCCTGGCGAAGCTTGAGGCTGTGTCGTCTTGTCCTATCGCTAGCTGCCCGGGAGAAGAGGCCAACTCCCACTTCACTACAACCTCCCTTCAGGTAGTTGTAGACTGCAATAAGGTCACCTCTGAGCCTCCTCTTCTCCAGGCTGAACAACCCCAGCTCCCTCAGCTGTTCCTCGTAGGTCAGACCCTCCAGACCCTTCACCAGCTTGGTCGCCCTCCTCTGGACTCGCTCCAACACCTCAACATCTTTCTTGAAGTACGGGGCCCAGAACTTACTGGACATCACTTACCTTAACAACTGGTTACGTTAACTTACTGGACATCAATTTAATCTAAAACAGTTGTACCAAAAAGTATTTTATGATGAAAATTGCACCTAAAGAAAATGCCACTTTAGTACATAGGGATAGGGATATCTGGTTAGTAATGCACTAGAGACTACAATTGCCATTGGCCTAAGATTAAGTATTTGTCACTCCCTTAGTACTAACAGATGTCCCTATGCTATTTAAATGCATCTTAATTTATCTGTAGAATATATCTGTAGCTGGCTGTGGCAATGAAGGACAACCTCAGACTTTCTCTAACAGGCGTAAATGGACTGGTTTTATAATTAGAAAACAAGAGAAATTAATCACTCATCTCTAGTACAAGATGCCAGTGACTTAGTTAAAATCACAGTCTGGTCAAGGAATTAACTAATAATGTGTCCATAGCTCACATGTCCTTAAATCACCTAGAGCAGAAAAATAAATAGGTACTATCTATGGCTCTAAATATGGCTAGAACAAACATGCTGTCCTTACCATATGCTAACGAACATTGAAACTGCTTTGACATAACCATAACAGCCTTTACGTATCCATAATCTAAGCATGACAAGTGTTAAGAAATTCTTGTAAAAAGCAAGAAAAAACAGTAGGAAGAGGCTAATAGGCTTTGTACAGTCATTTTAATGCTGATTCATTGACACACATTGAACTGATAGTGCAGAAATAATGTTTAATGCTTAAGAAATTTAGTATATGCCGTAAAAGTTCCAAGGCAGTAAAAAGTATATAAGGTTCCAGCTTTTCTCTCCTCCCTTGTCTGGATTGCTACTGTTTCTCCTGAACATGAAAACTGGTAACAAGAGTTTTACCAGCAGTTCTCAATTTAAGCTACCACTTTCCAAAGCTCATGAAACATCAGCAAGGCTTAACACTTTGGTCTATGAGTTTAAAAGCTTATCAGTCCAATTCCCTGCTTTCTATTGTCTTTATTCCATTAAAGGACAACTGCAGCCCAAATACGTGAGTTACCTGATCCGAGACCAGCATTACACCATTAGAAAACTGCTGGATCGTGACTGTTCTCAGTGTATTGCAGGAGATGATGCGTTTATATTTGCATCTCACTTCCATAGAAGATAACTGCTTCAAAAGCAATACAAAGAGGCAAATAATCCATACTGTAGTTTAAAGAGAAGTGTCTTAAATGCTAATGTCTGGCTTATTAACCTTTTCAAGCTAGTGTAAAGTCATTCAGACACCTACCCACCAACACTGGCTCCACAGCCTCAGATTAGGCACTTAAAAGGATGATTTATAAACAAACCATCTGCTGTCCTGCACGGCCTTTGTTTCGGTGCAGGGAGGTAAGAGGAAAAAGTAAATATGGGTGAGCACCTTAAGCTGAACTCTGCAGGCTGATGAATAAGGGCTCTAGGAAGGTGTCCTGAGTAGTTTCTCCCAAGAGCCCTCGCTGCCTGCTATTTCAGGCATCAAGGGAATCAACTGAGGACAACGACTGAACAACTGAGCCCTTCAGTCTTTAAATAAACTTCATAAAGCACTTTTCAAACCTGAAATAGATGATTCCTCTCAGAAAAAAAAAAAAGGTTTTAATGTAACATTTGTCTGAATATATGGTCTGTATGCTTTTGCTCTCTACGCTTCTTCCCAGTTCATGGGACTTTTATACAAGTCACTAGATTCAGGGAATGGAATAGAGACAGTTTTTACAATTCATGTTTGCAAATATATGCAGGCACCCTGCAGGAAAAGCACCGAACTGTATCAATCCAGATGAACAATTAAAGAAAAAAAAATAGTTGTGTAGAACACAAAAGTTTGTAATAATAATTTGTTGGTTTATTTAGAATAACATTTTAATTCTCATGAAATGCAAGAGCTATACCTACAATTCAGCATTGTCTAATAAAGCATATTTTTGATTTATGAATAATAATCTGTAAAAGTGAAATGAATGACATTTAGCTGGGCACTTTTGCTTACAAGTAATTGCAAGTAACAGGTTTGCATTCATTGCATTACAGCAGAACCTTGACAGCCTGCTTCATGATTGTCTAAACTAATGCTATACTCATATTTTCTTGCTTCACAGTGCAGAAACTGTTAAGACAAATACCATTTTGGAAGACATAACAAGGGCTCTCAGTGGCGGTCCTTTAAAAACACAACTCACACGCATTAGGATATGAAAAATACAACGCACAGATAGCAGTGCCTTTTCCACTTCTGTGTAGCACGTTTAGGCAGTTGCATTTTCAGGCTCCTCACTCACGTATCTTCAAGTGACTTGATGCAGACTTATGGCTTAAGAGGCTTTTCCATGATCTGCAATCCAAGTCGTCCAACCATCAGTAAACTGTTGAACAGAATAGTTGTTACCAAAAAAACCAGGAAGGGAGGCAAAAATCCCATAAAGAACAAAAAGGAGGAAAACCTTTTTTCCTCCTTGGACATGGACATGATTTCATTTAGCTGACTCCACCAGATTTCATTTTTCACAGAACTTATAATAATATAATCCACAAATAAGTTAAATGCTTATTCAAATGTACAGACAAGAACAAAAGACAGGTGACTACCTGGCACCAGCAATTATCCCAGGCATTGCTTTTCTGGAGTTGTAAAATCTCATTCCCATAACAGCAGACAAGGTTCCAGATGCCACTGTTGAAAAGAAGCCCAGTCAGATCTATTTGAAAGAGAAATACCAGTGCAGCACTGCTACGGTTGGATATGTAGAAGTGCCAACCAAACAGGCCTCTGTCTACAGACAGGATCGCCTCCCTCCTCTCCGCAAGCAAGCACATCCAAATATTTTACTTGTTTTTCTTAAACATTAGAGCTGTTGCAAGCTTCTCAGCAGCTCTGGGAAGCATGCTCTGCTGCTCAGTAGAAGCGAGTAGATCTCATCAGAGTTGAGACCACTGTCTAATCACCCACAACCTCCAATCCTCTGGGCAGATCGATAACTCTCCCTCAGTTTCTCCTTATTGGCAGAAGAATGATTATTTCCTTGGATACAGATAGGCTCAAAACTGTGAGAAAGCTGCGACGGTGACAAAGTTCACTATGCGGGAGGCAAATATGAGAGCTCCCATTTCTCTGTGACATTCTGAACTGGAAGGTGGCACTAAATACTACAACCAGAAGTAAAACAGTCCCACTCGAAAATATGAGTTGCAAACAGAAAGCAATCTCAAGGATCAAACTGAAAGAATGACTAACGTTTTAAACATCACTCCAAATTATTTAATCTCTAAGTCTGGGAAAAAAAATCCCATCCATATTCATGTAACCGTTACAGGGCCATTGTTTCTTCAAAGAGAAAAGACAGGTGGAGGTGTGTTATACCTTTCTCCAAAGCTTCAAGTTTCTTTGCATCAGACAGGCCAAAAGATACTCTAAAGATATTCTGTCAAGTTTTTTTTTCTGGATTTCTACCCTTGATGTACTGTGACCAACCTAAAGCTCAGCAGGAGCCACAACAGCAAATCGCAGCAGGGCTGAGGAGGAAAGGATGGATAAAGAGGTGTACTAGATTGGGACACAACACCACTTTCAGGAGGCCCACTTGAAAGCACTATATGGCACTGCATCGGGATATACAGAAGCTGCTCATCTTTCCGTCACAACACTGCCTAAAAGCTCATGCCGGAGATGCACAGCCACTACCATGGCATGCCAGAGCAGAAGAGACAGCTCACAAATGGGAACCCTGCTTCCCATGGAGCTCTGTTTTACATTTCATTTCTTATAGATGAGGCAGTTTGGTCCTCTACAGT
Source organism: Nyctibius grandis (assembly GCF_013368605.1). NCBI lineage: Eukaryota > Metazoa > Chordata > Aves > Nyctibiiformes > Nyctibiidae > Nyctibius > Nyctibius grandis. The sequence goes on from NC_090660.1 coordinate 12,744,441, forward strand.
ATCTACCACGGGCTTCATAAAGCGTTTCAGCACATTACGTGATCAAGTCCATTGGTTTTCAATAGTTTTAAATGACTGTAACACTATAGTATCATAACACTAATAATACTACGGGTAGTTACAGAACTAGAAGGAACCTCCAGAGGTCATCTAGGCTAACCTAGTGCCCAAAGACAAGATCAATTCCTGACAGACAATGGTCTAACCAGTTATTAAAGTCCTGCAGTGATGGAAGTCCCTGCGGTTCACCTGATCTCTCCCAGTGCTTCATAATACTTTCCACTGTCATTTTATCCTTCTCCTTCACCTGAAGGGTTAACTGCAAGCTAAGCCCACTTCTTGTCCCATCTACACCAAGCAAGGAGAATAGATCGTTCCCTCCTTTCTTTTATATACTTCAGACTGTTTCTTCCACAGCATGTGATGCATTAAAACATATACTGCTCTTCTTCTGAGATGCCTGTGCAAACCAATATTCCATAGAGCCACATACTGCTTGTCACAGTGCTGTCACTATTGCTAAAATGCCTATTCCATGACCACAGGCTAAAAACGCTGCTTCACAACCAAACATTTTTCACATGCACTCCACGTGCCTACATTAGTTTAACACGGTATCTAATCTGGCAGAGGAGATAGATAGGTGTTTCTCACCAACTCTGGCTTCCTAAAGGACAGCCTAGGTCTTGGAACTGGATACTGTGCTCTTACACAAATACCTCCTGGATACGGGCAGGAGGCCCTGCCACCACTTACAACCTTTGTATAAATAAAAGGGCACAGATCAGCTGAAATGTGCTAGAAAAAAGGTTTCTCTTCCCACTGCTACTCAGTACATGGGTGCTGAACAAACTTACCGAGGGACAGCCACACATTCTTTGGATCTTTGGACTGCTGGTAAGCGCCCAGTCCTGCTAAGCCACCAAAGAGAAGACCAGCAGCTAGAGAAGGTACGCTGCCTTGAATAAATGAAAAATAAAGCATTTAGTGAAAGAACACACCTGAAGCAAGCCTGCAAACCAAACAGAAGCACTTGTGAGTTCATAGTCACTACTAACAAAAAATTTTACATCACAAAAGCAATCTAAACCAACCAAAAGCTACTGGGGTGCGGTTGTTTTTATCCATAAGATCACAGAATCACAGAATCAACCAGGTTGGAAGAGACCTCAGGGATCATCGAGTCCAACCATTGCCCTGACATGACCATGTCAACTAGACCATGGCACTAAGTGCCATGTCCAGGCTTTTCTTAAACACATCCAGAGATGGTGACTCCACCACCTCCCTGGGCAGCCCATTCCAATGTCTAATAACCCTTTCTGTAAAGAAATTCTTCCTAATGTCCAACCTGAACCTCCCCTGGCGAAGCTTGAGGCTGTGTCGTCTTGTCCTATCGCTAGCTGCCTGGGAGAAGAGGCCGACTCCCACTCCACTACAACCTCCCTTCAGGTAGTTGTAGACTGCAATAAGGTCACCTCGGAGCCTCCTCTTCTCCAGGCTGAACAACCCCAGCTCCCTCAGCCGTTCCTCGTAGGTCAGACCCTCCAGACCCTTCACCAGCTTGGTTGCCCTCCTCTGGACTCGCTCCAACACCTCAACATCTTTCTTGAAGTGCGGGGCCCAGAACTGGACACAGTACTCAAGATGCGGCCTCACCACTGCCGAGTACAGAGGGACGATCACTTCCTTAGACTGGCTGGCTACACTATTCCTAATAGAGGCCAGGATGCCATTGGCCTTCTTGGCCACCTGGGCACACTGCTGGCTCATGTTTAGCCGGCTGTCGATCAGCACCCCCAGGTCTCTTTCCACCGGGCCGCTTTCTAACCACTCTTCCCCCAGCCTGTAGAGCTGCATGGGGTTGTTGTGGCCGAAGTGTAAGACCCGGCACTTGTTCTTGTTGAACCTCATGCCGTTGGTCTTGGCCCATCTATCTAACCTGTCCAGATCCCTCTGTAGGGCCTTCCTACCCTCCAGCAGATCGATGCTCCCACCCAGCTTGGTGTCATCTGCAAATCTGCTGAGACCTCGGCCAAGCACCGTTTCCACGCACCAAGGATTTAGCACGGTTTGCCGGGGTCACTCCCGCAGCGGACCGGGAGCTCCCGCAGCCCCGGCTGCGGCGGCCGCCTGCCGCGGGGCGCTCCGAGCGCCGGTGGACACCCCGCCACCTCCCGCGGCGGCACGTCAGGCCCTGCGGCCAGCCCGGTAGCGACGCGGCCCTCCCCTTCCTCCCTCCCTCCCTCCCGCAGCGCTCGGACGCCCGCCGCCGGGCCGGGGCCGGGCGGAGCGGAGGGCTGCCTGCGGGCAGGACCGGGACACCCCTCCCGCCGCCGCCGCCGGCAGCACCTACCTGCCTTGGCGTAGCCGACGACGCCGCCCGTCGCCACCAGCGCCGCGTAGCCGAAGCCCAGCCAGTCGTACTCCATCTGCGGGCAGCGCAAGCCGCGGGCAGCGCCTGGCCTCCCCCCGCCGCGCCCCGCTCCGACCTTGGGCCGCCCTCCCCGCGCCGGCACCGCCGCCTCCCCCGGAGGTCCCGCCCGCCGGCCGTGACGGGCACCCGGAGGGAGGGCGCTTGCCTCGGCGGCCGCCAGCCGTTTTCCCGGGGCCGGAGCCGGGGCTGGGGCCGGGGCAGGCAGCAGCGCCGCGGCCCCCCCGGGGCTGGCTGAGTGCGAGGGCTCAGGGCGGCCCGTCCTGCGGTTCCGCGGGAGTAAAGATCTTTAATGACCGGTTACCGACACGGGCAAAAACTGGCTCAGCTTCGGGAGGTTAATTTAATTTATTGCCAATTAATAACAGAGTGGGAAAGTGAGAAGTAAAGCAAAATAAACCCACCGCCTCCCCTTCTTCCCAGGGTCAGCATCGCTCCAGACTCTCGGGGGATGGGGAGTGGGGGTTGCTTTCAGTCCATAATGCCTCATCCCCGCTGCTCCTCCTCCTCACGCTCTTCCCTGGCTCCAGTGTGGGGTCCCTCCCACGGGACACAGTTCTTCACGAACCGCTGCAGCATGGGTCCTTCCCATGGGGTACAGTCTGCTCCAGCATGGGTCCCCCACGGGGCCACAGGTCCTGCCAGCAAACCTGCTCCTGCGTGGGCTTCTCTCCACGGGCTGCAGCTTCCTTCAGGACATGTCCACCTGCTGCGGTGTGGGGTCCTCCAAGGGCTGCTGTGTGGATATCTGCTCCACCGTGGTCCTCCATGGGCTGCAAGGGGACAGCCTGCTTCACCATGGTCTTCATCACAGGCTGCAGGGGAATCTGCTCTAGCGCCTGGAGCATTCCTCTCCTTCTGCTGTGACCTGGGTGTCTGCGGGGCTGTTTCTCTCACGTTTTCTCACTCCTCTCTCCCAGCTGCTGCTGCACAGTGTTTTTACCCTTTCTTAAATATGTTATCACAGAGACACCCCCAGTGTCACTGATGGGCTCAGCTTTGGCCAGCGATGGGTCCATCTTGGAGCTGGTTGGAGCTGGCTCTGCCCTATGTGGGGGCAGCTCCTGATGACTTCTCACAGCAGCCACCCCTGCAGCTCCCAGCTACCAGAACCTTGCCATGTAAACCTAGATGTCAAAAGAAAGCATCTGGATTCCCTGGAAACTCTGCTGAGCACAGCATGCATGTGCTCAGTGACAATGGTGATGTGCTACAAGGGCACAACTCCTGGCACCACATGGAGAAGCTGTCTGGGCACTGCACTGGATGCAGTCCCAGCTCCCAAGGGAGTGTGCAGCTCTCCCAGTCTGGGACTGCAGAGGTGCCTGGGACTGATCGGCTGGAGAACAGCTTTACAGGAAAGGCCTTAGGCATCCCAGGGTGTCACAAGAAGTTGCCTATGAGGCAGCAACATGCCCTTGCAGTAAAGAAGGTAGATGGCATACTGGGCTGCATTAGGCAGGTCGAGGGAGGTGATCCTTCCCCTCTGCTCTGTGGTGAGACAGAGCTGGACTGCTGGGCCCAGTTCTAGGCTCAACAGTGCAAGGCAGACATGGACACACTGAAGCAGGCCCAACAAAAGGGCTATGAAGATCATTAACAGCTTGGAGCATCTTTCATACAAGAAGCGGCTGAGAAAGCTTGGACTGTTTAGCCTGGAGAAGAGGAGGCTCAGGGGCATCTTATCAATGTGTATAAATATCTGATGGGGAAGAATAAAGAAGACAGAGCCAGGGTCTTCTCAGTGGTATCCAGTGACAGGACAAGGAGCAGTAGACACAAGTTGAAATACAGAAAATTCCATTTAAACTTAAGTAAAAATTTTCACTGTGAAGGCAGCCAAACACTGGAAGAGGCACTCAGCGAGGCTGTGGAGCCTCCATCATGGAGATATTCAAAACCCAACTGCGCACAGCCCTGGGCAGATTGACCCTGCTTTGAGAAAGGGGAGTTGGACTTGGTGGTCTCCAGAGGTCCCTTCCAACCTCAGCAGGTCCGTGGTTCTGTGTGACACAAACTCCATGATGTTTGTGCAGATTTCCCAGCTGATCTCTGCCTCCTTCCTTCCCAGCTGCGCTTTAAGAACTGAGCATTGAGAACTGACCATTGAGAACTGAGGTTTGTGCTTGTGACAAGATCTTGTATGTGTTTTACAGAAAGGAAAATATCATGAGGTCCACCTGACATGAGAAACAAATTACCTTCTGACCCCTGGCAGAGCTTGTTCATTAATGTGTACCCAAAGGTTTACTGAACTTGGCAAGTTTCAAGGCCTGCCTGTAGGACAATACAAGTGACCTGCCGATCATGCTTTCTGCTTTGTGGGGTTTTTTTCCCCAACTTCACTACTGATGGTAGCTATGCTTGGGCCTGGATATATTTGCAAGGAAAAAAAATCGGAAGATCTGAAGCTTGCATGCTGCAAACTATGGTCAGACCAATTCCTTCACAAGGCAATGAACTGTCCTCTGCACTTGCTTCCATAAAAGACTCCGAAGAAGAGCTGTGCAGGCTAGACCTTTGTTCTGTTGTATACGAATGGTTAAGAGACTAACACAAACATATTTCGACCAAGAGAAAGCTAATACAATTGTCAGGCTTTCACTAAATGAGCAAAAAAAACCCAAAAAGGGCCACCTATAGAGTTTTATGAACTCTATGGTAAACCAGCAGTTTGCCCCAGGTTATCTGGAAAAGAAGACTTACATGGAATGAATGACACTTACCAAAACAGTATTTTTATCCGATTTAGCTTATCAGCTCTTCACATTCTCAGTTCATTCTCTCGTGTGCTGTGTTTTCCTTCTCCCGTGTTTGTTTTCCTTCCTCCCTCTCCTCCCCACTTTTGTCCTAAGGTTTTCTCTGTCTTTTCAACTGCCCTCCTCTTCCCCAAGTTCTCTAGTCCCCCTTGCTCTGAGCTCCATATATCCTTTTAAGACCTCCTCTGCTGCCCTTAATGGTGGGTGCATGGAAAAGACTAAGATCAGATTTGCTGAAGCTTGCTGTCTTTTGCAGAGATAATGTGATTTGCATCTTTGTGCCATTAGATGCACTGCAAGTATTTGCGGTTTAGGCACATAGGGTTTGCAGTGGAGCCAGAAGCATCTAGGCAATATAGTGCTAATGACCGTCTGCAATGAGCTGCTGATCAAAACCAGGCTTGCTCCTTTGTTTAAAGCAGGACCTTTGCTTTTGATTTGACATACCTAATCAGATCAGATAGTAAGGTTTACCTGTTACCTACCTGATGCCATTGTTTTGCCTTGAGTGCCTACTTCTAGGCCTATTTCTAGTGCCTATTTCCAGCCTTTTCAGGTGCCCCTCCCAAAAACGACATCTGCACACCAGCCAGTTGTTTATCATTCCTTCATGCCTTCATGCTCACATAGCAAACCACCACGGTGCCACCTTAAAATTTCTGCTGGCAGTCACCAGCCATGAGCCAGCAGGATGTGTTAGGCAAATACTTTTTCTTGGATGGTCCGCTGTTGGCAGAGGTCTGAATCATCCCTGGCTCACGCAAGGGGAGAGGAAGGAGATGGCAAGGAAAACCATAGCTATAGGGTGGGTGGCACTGTGAATATGGAGCAACGAAAATCCATCTTCTTTCAAATACATTAAGAATGGATTTATTTGCAGAGGGTCAGCAAATGTGCCTCTCTGGTGTGGAGCAATGCCAGTAAAACTTTTTTAAGCCTTATGTCAAGACGTTGTGTTCATTAGATGTTTGTATGTTCACAGGCTCGTTCCTGGTGGAAGCTGAGGATGTAGCTGTATTCCTGCACATCACGGCATAATGCTGCGGCTTGACCTCTGAATCAGTGTGTGCCAACGGGCAGATCTTCACACCATCCTCTGTGATCTTTGCAGCACCTGCAACTTCTACTTCATTAGTTGTTTGGTGTTACTGATGTCATTGCTGACTTCACAGCTTGGGGAAGTCAGGTCCACCAGAGTCTTTGATGCTTTAACTGAATTAGAAGCCAGCGACTGACTCAGAAGCCAGCGAGAAGACAGTCCTACTGCCTAGTTTTATGCCTCCTGTGACTATGCGATGATTTATTCATGTGCATCAAAGCTCCAGTCTTGCAGTTGTGGATGCCAAAATGGTGGGTTTGTGGTAGCTGTGGTGCCCACAAATTAAGTGAGCCAAGGTTTGCAGGACAAAGCAGTGTACTTTCACAGAGGAGTGGGGTATTGCAAGAAAGCAAACCAAACCAGGCCACAAGCCCATTAAAGTGTGCTTGGCTTTTGCTCTGTTCTGTAACTTCACTGTCACCTCTCCTTTCGCTTATACCACTTCTGTTATTCATTTGGGGGGGGAGGTCTAATATTGGACCCATATTAGTTGACCTCTAAGGTGATGCCTAATAGTAGTGGTAAAACTGAAAACATTCATACATCCACATTACTTTCATGCCTCAAGTGAAGTTAAAAGGACAAATTGGTGACCCTCTTTTTTTTTTCCTTTTTTTTTTTCTTTTTTTTCTTTTTTATCATTAGACTCAATTTGAGCAGCTGCCTGGCTCCTAGTCCTTGGATCATCTCTGCCACCCCTGCTTTTGGGCTGGCACGGGTACTGTTTGGCCTCCTGGTAGAGGCCTGGGGAATTGATACAGCTAGGATGTGGACAAACCCAGAAGGAGTGGGAACAGGAGGGCTGGGAGCCTGCTGATTTAGGCTGGCTTTTGCAGCACTGCTGCCAGACAGCGAGCCACGATCTAGGCCTAAGACTTGCCCTCCCTTCTCTTCAAAAAATCCTGCTCGTGGACCTGCTGCCAGGGAATTTAATTCAGGCCCTAGAGCAGCACTTGTGCAGATGCCCGGTTTGCAGTATGAGGCTCGAGCCCCTCAGTGAACGTGAGGAGGCACCGCGCTGTATCTTGCTTTTGGTGGACCCGCTCTCACAACTGTGCTCTCAGGGACTCTTTCACAATTCCTGTGTCCTGGCACGCGCTGCCGGACATTTTTGGCTGCTGTGAACACCTCCGATGTTGCAGGCACACACAGAACATGCATCTTCCTAGGGGTGGGGGATTTTTGGAAGTATTTGGGTGTGTTCAGATGAAAGGGAAATAGCGTGAAACCTGCAAGTTATTCACGATGGGGAAGAGCAGACCTGCGGCCACGCACATTGTGTAAGCCTGAAGGTGCAGCTCCTGCTGATGTCGGCTGGCTCTGGGGAATGCACGGCCACAGGGTCTCCGTCTGCAGCAGCTCTGCTCGTCACCCCACGCTGAGCGCTGGCTGCGCCAGCCCAGCCTGATCTGCAGCCCTTTCTGCTGACTGGGATCAGGCCCTGGGAGCTGGCTAGCGTCTCAGCTCTCCTGTTAACTTCACGATGCTGTACTGCAGGGTGGAAAACGAGCACCTGGCGGTGCCTACTGGACCTGAAGAAATAGCGTGTCTTAGGAAGATAAAAGCTTGGGAAGAAACTCTCAACTCCCACATCCAACAGATACTTTAAAACCCTGTAGGAGAAAGTTGCACTTAATTTGAGACTGAGCAAGCACCAGCTCTGTCAGCTCATATGCCCCATTGCAGGCCCAACTACTATGGTGTAGAGTCGCATAGCAGAGTACTCCATGTCTTGCACGGCTACCTACTTGCATTAATAGATCAGTGATGATGAGTCCAAGATTTGTCCTAGGCTAAGATGATAGCAAGCAAGGGGTGAAGCAGTGGTGACGCCTCTTCCCTACCACTGACAGAAGGTGCAATGCTAGCTCCTCCAAATGTCCTCTCCTCCCTACCTCACATATGGAGTGACAAAAGAGGAATGCATGCTGCTTCTTTCTTTTGTTTTTAATGTATTGAAAGTCTGAAATGACAGGGAATGGAGGAAAAGCATTGTAGTATCTAGAAGAGGCACAGAAATTTGCAGGGTCATGGAGCTGCTGGTGCAGCATCATACAGTATGTAAAAACATCCTTAATGTTAGGAATGCACAAAGGTTGAGGAAAGAGGACTGATGATTTTCATTCATACGCATGAATCCTAGTCCCAAGTGATGACAGGCTGTGCAGATGTACTTGTCATGACTTCAGGGCTTTGTCCAGTGGGTTCCTGAGCCCCTCCAAGGATGGAGACTGCACGGCCTCCCTGCCGCAGCCTGTGCCTGTGCTCTTTTTACTGTCCTCGGAGTCAAAAGGCTGTGGGTGCACGTGCCTTACATCTTACAGTGAGACTTTGGCTCCTTGGGCAAGGTGTATAAAAGCCTTTAGGAGCTCAATAAGCAGAAAGGCATCCAGTGGGTTGTCTAAGCAAGTCACACTGACTTCAGTGGAAACTCTGACTTGCTTGGAAATCCCGTTAGAGAGAGCATGTCCTTTGCGTGCCCCATCCCAGTCAGCATCTCAGTGAGCAACTGAACACAACTGAAAACTTTGCTCCGCTGCTCATACTGATTCAGAAAGGCAGCTACAAGTAGCACTGAGAAAGAGTTTACTTTTTTTTTTTGCCTCTCCATAACTGTAGAAAACGAGGAGGTACAGATGTGGGTTAGTCAGAGCACAAGCTCCCTCTATGGAGGTGCACAGCAGCTGCTGAACTGAATCACTGCTGTTACTGTTGTGCCCAGAAGTCTAACCCTCCTTAATGTCCTTCCTACCAGCCACATCCAACAGTTTTTCATTTTTACCTGTCTTTTACTGCTCTTCCAAAGTACTGCTAATACTGCTAGGACTCATTGGTTTAGATGCATTTCTTAAGCTTGGCTGCCCGAAATTGTTCTTTTCTCTCTTCTACAATGATTAACTGTAATGTTCTTTCTTTTTAAAAAAAAGAAGAGGCTGATGAGGCAAGTGTTGCACCTAAAAATCAGTCACACAGTAAAAACATTTAATTTACTTACAGAAAAACATAACCTGGAGTAGCATTCATGAAAAAAACAGCCCTCTAAATCACAGCTGGACAGAAATCTGTGATGTTTTTCTGGGTTCTTACTTAAACAGGTAATATAACCCAGTCTTAAAATATTTATATTTGTTCAGGCTCAGAGTACACCACCCTTTTATATACATAGTTTCAAACTGCCAAGCTTATTGCTTCCGCTGTTGGGTGATATTTTGCCATTTGCCTGTGGAGTCTGAACAATGAAATATAATCTTGTTTGTACTCCGGGCTACTTTAAATGTTCACATAAAATGGTGAGAATGCCTTTATTTTATTTGAGGTGTTTCAATCTGGGGGATATTCAGCTTGTTAGAGCAAAGGGGCAGGGAGCTGGTTCCAGACCTCTGTTAAGTCGGATACCCTAAACCTCCCTCTTTTAAAAAATGACTCTCTCTGAAATACTTCACTCTTCAGGTGCCACTGTGGCAGCAATTTAGCAAAGCTCTCTTCTTCTCCCCTCCCCAAAAAATTGAACAGGATTTTCACATGTTCTGCTCTGGAGGTAAATTCTTGGTGCCTTTCTGCAGGGATCTGCGTTATTAGGTGTTGGCAGCTATAAATGCAGAATAAGCTGACTGAGGCAGATCCTGCCTGTTCAGAACCTTCCCTGGGGGTTACCAGCCATGCTTCAGGACATCTAAATATGATGTGCTGTCGTTTCTGAACTGCTGCAGTTTGCAATCCAGTTTATCAAAAGATCCTGAAATTAGCAATTGTTTAATAAAGTTGGTGGTAAATTGCTGTTATTCAAGAGGTACCCTTTGAGCCATCATCGCTTGTTCAGAAGAGAGACGAGAGAGCAGCACACACTCTCCTTAGATTCAGGCATCACAATTTATACAGTCTCCGTGCTGCTGACTGTGTCACTCGACAGTGCTGCTAAAACGCCACGTAAATACAACTGTCATGGCTACAGGAAGAAGCATTCATAGTTTTGCTTCCTTGCTTTGTTTTTTACAACACGATGACTGAGACCCCTAACTTTTACCTTCTGTTTGCCATACTAAAATATTCCCGAGCACTGATTTTTTTTCTCTGCGGCACGTCTAGTCTGTTGAGATTTTTGTGTGTTTTAGAGGGTTATGTAGACTGGGAAGGGAAAATCTGCTCAGCTATTTGGTGGCCTCCCTCTAGTGGCTGTTATTGGGGGATAAAAACAGGGCTATGGTGAAGTGAATCCCCAAGGTTAAGTATGTGCAGTAACCATTATACGAAGATGAAAGGAAGTAAACTTGGGAAGAAGGCTCATGTCATACCAAATATGACACAGAATTACTGACTTATTGCCAAAGCTCAGTTACTGCTCTTTCAGCCCTGAAAATATTTATCTTGCTACTTCCTTCCCCACTTTCCATTTCTCCCTCAGTCCTTACACGTGATGATCTAAGGACACTGGTGAGCCAAAATCTGCATGTAGAGAGGGGTTTTTTTTTCAGTTCTGTTAGTTGGCCAAGTAAGACAAATATGCAAGCCCCCATTTTACAGACATGGAGAAGGGCTCCTGTGCCTGAAAGCCTCTCTGATTTTTCTAACCACACCCACTGATCTAGTAAAAGATGCTGTTTTCTCTTACAAACCTTGTCCCGACAGATATTTGAAGAACACGTAAGATCTGGGAAGCGCAGCATCTTTCTTCCTTTTCCAGTACTTTCTCATCAGTTCTCTGCAGTAAATACCAGTGTCTTTGACAAAACAGTATCTGTATGTACAGCCACCAGTTGTGTTTTTGCTTTTAAGATCTTGCTGACTGTGACTCATTACCTTTTTGCTTACCAATGTGAACATTTGTCTTATAGACACAAGAAATGCTGGGGTGCATGACTCTGTGCCGTGGTTTAACCCCAGCCGGCAACTAAGCCCCACACAGCCGCTCGCTCACTCCCCCGGAGTGGGATGGGGAGAGAAGCAGAAGAGTCAAAGTGAGAAAACTCATGGGCTGAGATAAAGACAGTTTAATAGGTAAAGCAAAAGCCACACATGCTAGCAAAGCAAACCAAGGAATTCACTCACTTGAATGAATACCTTGTTTTCAGTCAGCTTTATATGCTGAACATGATGTCAGATGGTATGGAATATCCCTTTGGTCAGTTGGGGTCAGCTGTCCCAGCAGTGTCCCCTCACAACTTCTTGTGCGCCCCCAGTCGATTCACTGGTGGGGTGGGGTGAGAAGCAAAAAAGGCCCTGATGCTGTCTAAGCACTGTTCAGCAATAGCTAAAACATTCCTGTATTATCAACACTGTTTCCAGCACAAATCCAAAACAGAGTCCCATACCAGCTGCTATGAAGAAAATTAACTCTATCACAGCCAAAAACAGCACACTCTGTATATACTTTTATAGAAAAAGATAACAATGACAGTGTAGCAAGACAAAAGTTGGGGCTGGAAAACAGCCCACTAAAAATGGCAAAAGGGCAAAGCTCCTACAGCTGCAAGAGGAGCTTTGCCCTGGAGTCTCTTTTTAGATCTCTTGCGCTTTGGCCTCCAGATGTTAAGTGGAAGGTGAGGTTTGCAGGCAGTGTGAGACAAGCCAACCTGAGCTGCATCTGCAGAACATCCTAAAGAAACCCATCTCATGAATTTATGCTTCTGGCACAGCAGAAATGAAGACTGCTGCTGCTATTCTCTTGACAGCTTTTATGGATGTTGTAGCCTGGGGTTTTGCTAGCTAAAAATACCAGTTGGGTTCCACCTGAACCTCACTCTGGGACAAGGTTCTCTGCCGATGCCTCAGCTCCAGGCACTCCACAGTCAGGGGGTATGTTTTAAGCTCAAACTTATTTGCAAACATACAGGTGGAGTTAAAAAGCCACTTGAGGTCACCTGTTCCATAGACACAAATGCCTCTGACGTAATGGCCTGCCAAAAGTAAAAGAAAAAAAGCTATGATGTCAGAATCAAGGATCCAAATTATTCTTTTCAAGAAGTTTTATCTGCAAAGCCACTAGAAGTAAACTCCTACACAACAAACATGCTAAAAGTCCTACTGGATGTGCAATGGGAATAAGTATGAACAATTGAATGAAATGAAGAAAGTTACTTCAAAATAAATAATGGGCAATATAAGGAGATAGATAACTCAGAAAACAAGTGTTACTACTTGAGATTGTTTCTCAGACAAGAGTGAAACATAGCAAAGGGGAATTTCCTTCTGTCAGTGAAGAGAAACTGATACTTTTACTCATACTAGATTTTCCACTAATTAATTTTGGGTGATATTAGTGTAATTTCACTGATTTCAATGTAGTTATGCCAACGTGAAACTGCTGTAACTGAAGCTGACTGAAATTCTGAAAATTTTTCTCCTCAACACAAACAACTATGTTATGGATTAAGAATTCTTGAAATAAAATTTGTATCCTTAGCATTTTGGCATTCCCTTTCTCATCCCACTTGGATATGTCAGAAGTAGTAGCAGTACACAATGGACAAACCAGTGACTGAAAAATTAAGTGTGCCATACAGAAGATTATGTACTGCTGATATCATGTCATGAAGTAATGTTGCGTAGGAAAACTCAAAGCTCAGCCATCATCAGCTCTCAGCTCCTTAGGTTCTCCGTCAGCTGTGGCTCTGGCAGGCATCACTGCCCAGCTGAGAGCTGGGATTTGTCCAAGTTCACCCAGGGCACCTGCCCTGCACACTGCTGCTGGCTCTAGCGCATCTATGTCCCAGTGTGGGATACACATGTAGGCTATTCCTGCCCTCCTGAAAGAAAATTCCCACAAGGCCTTCAAGAAAATAGTCAGCTGACTCATGTGAACCCTAAGTGCTGACAAATATCCCCCTTTCCAAGGCTGATATATTCTATAAAATTCCTGATGAAGAAGTAACTGTTTCAGCTTTCTCACTGTTTAGGTCGCTATTATCATTCACATAAGGACTATGAAGGAGATGATAACTCCTTTTTAATGTCTTCTCTCTGATGAAGTGCTGTCTAAAAACTGTCTCACATCATGGTTAGAGGCTGTAGGAGTACAGGAACAACAGTGGAGTGTTTTTCACTGTATGAACAGGAAGAAGAAACAGGGGAAAATGTACACATTACCATGACAACCTCCATGGCTGTCTTCCATATCAATCCATTTCACTGCTTTCAGGTCACCTTCCCATGATGCGTTGGGCATGGAGCCCGGGACACCTGCAGTTAGGTAACAGAAAATCAAATAATTAGTCCTTGTAACAACTATGTGTTCAGGTTTATGTCCACTCTCTGAAATTTTTCTCCACAGAACTGGGATGAAATACCTAGTAATATGCATCAACATAGGCTGCTAACGTTGTTGTCAAGTTTCTTCACTGAAAGCAGCTTTCATGACATAAAGACCTAAATAATTTCACTTGAGAAATAAAATCCCTCCTTCACAACAGCCTCAGTATGATACTAGCTATTATGATACTGTATGATACTGCACGCATGTATGATCACTCATGTAACCTTCCCAACCAGCACTGCCCTTCAAGTGCTATTTGAACACTGGGCCACTGACACATAATACCTTCACATGAATTTAGTGGTAAATACTTTCCTTTTTTTTTTTAAAGACAAGAGGCTAACAAAACAAATTCAAGCATGATATCACTGGATGGAGCTCTTGAAACTCTAGTATAGCCTATAATGTTATATAATAATATATGTAAGTCTAGGCAGGTCACAGGACTTACTTATCTAGGAGATAAAGTGGTAAGAGGACCTCTCCTCATCAGTAAATGATCAAGTCCTGCTATAACCTGGCAAACATCCATTTCAAGTAATTAATGGGGAAATGCTGAACACACAGTGTTTGGTATTTGCTGAAGAGTAAACAGGCAACATGTATGTAACGTGTAGGCAATGCTATGAGTCAAGGCAATTTCAGTATCTTCAGTGCAAGACAGTAACTGTAACAAACCATTGCCACAGGATGAAGTCTTTGCCTTTGAAAGCAAGAGCTGATCAGGTAGGTACGTGTAGGGAAACCTCCGTGCCTGATCTGTACTGAAGTATCGTATTCAATTCAAAGAAAGAAGTTTATTGAAGTACTTCCTGACACTGTCTTCAGAATACAGAAAAAAAAAAAAAAAGCAAAGGTATGAAATAATAAAAGCTTTCTATGAACTCGTCCCTTTCAGCAAATTTTATCTTTCTTATTGGCTCAATCAGTTGTTGGAGAAAAAAACAACGATACAGACTGTGTACCCGCCACCCGATGGACAAATCACTCTGCTAGGAAAAGCTGGAAAAGCCCCAGTTTCTCACTGCAGCACAAACACTTGTATATAAATTACTTGCCTGCTTGGAAAAAAAACTTCTTTCCTGCTCAGCAAGCAATGACCGCAGTGCTGTACCTGAGCTATCAAAAGGCAGAAGAGGCAACGTGTGGGGAGCCAACATGCACGCCAGCAGGTACAAAACCACAGACATTGTTCTTGCTTTCACCTCATGAAGCTGAAAGCAAAGGAAAAGAGTGACTTGCTCAAATGCAAAGAATTACTGCAGTGTTACCGCTGAGGCGTACCTGGGACTCCAGCTTTTTAACAAATGCAATAGAAGGGCCAGCGCAGACTGGTGGCAGTGACCGAGGAGGAGAGGATTTGTACCAACTGAGCTGCTCCTCGCACACCCCAACGCAGCGGGAGGCTGGAGACAAGGCAGGGACAGAGGTAAGCTGGGGCATCGCTGCTCTGTGCTGCTCACGCCGCTGAAGCTCATCCCCTACCCCAGAGCCCCCCCGTAGCGGATAGCCCTCCTTGCTAGCAAAACTGCCATATCTGTCAGTCTCAGTTGTACACACAGTGGGTGGGGAGTCCAATAGTGATACCAGTGTTAAGTACTATTACTCTTAATCAATGCTAATAAATCCTGATAATAATCTAATAGTAGCTGAAGCAAAAGTTAAGCTGTTTTAACAGCTAAACATTTTCAAGTGTTTTTCTTCCAGATTTTTAATAGGGATATTTAAGGCCTGTTATTCCTACTTCCTCCTGTTTTCCATTTAAAGGAAACAATTATATGAGGGGCAGGGAGGGAACCATGCAGCTTTTTATGAAAACATCTTCATAATTTTTGCATTATTATCCATCATTTGTACTGACTCTGTATACTGAAAAGGCAGCAATTTCCCTTGATTTACAATGAGATGAGAACGAAGCCTGTTAGAGCTCGTACAGAATGCATAATAGCACTGGCTTGGGGTTGTGGGACCTGTGCAAAGATGGGGAACATAAGCCCCTCAGGTATTTTAACTACAGTAAAACACACACTTTAATCCCAGTTCTGACCTCTCTCTTTCTTCAAGGCCAATTAGCCCATCTTCCCGATTTTTGTAACTTCATTTAAAATGTGTATTAATATAGACTATTTATTTTGCTGGTTAACTACAATCCTAAACAGGGTAATTTGCCAGCAGTTCTGTAAAGCACAATTTCAGCTGGTGACTGCAGCACACACAAGAAACCCTCAGTGCTATTTGCAAATACCAAGTCATGACTTTTATATTGGGTGCAAAAAGACAGTATGATCCAGCAGCAGAACCACCATAGCACCTTGCCATAAACAGAGACGCATGGCTGCTACAGACAGAACTTCACTACCTTATTTCGCCCCCTGTGTATATTGGGCCATTACCAAATAAAAAGTGTGGTTTTGTCCTGGGGAAAATTCAGAAAATGTTACTCTTTCACAAAAAGCATTAAGCTAAAGATAACACTTTATAACAGACAAAACGAGGCAGTAATGGTAGGGGATAAACACTTTAAATGTCCTGGGACGTGCATTACCATCCCGAATTAAAAACCTGTTCATAACAGATGGCACTAAATGCGGTTTGTGGAAAGACTTGGAAAATGCTGACACAGTGGGAAAGCAGAAAGATGACTGTCAAAACAGGAACGACCCCAGGACATCCACAAAAACACTGGAAGGCACTGCCTCCCAGGAATGCAAAACTAATGACTTCACATTATTCATCATCTCCCAAATTGAGTAAACTAGGCATTTTTGTAAGTTAATTAAAGAGTGGGAAAAAGTGTAGCTCAGCACTGGGAAAAAAATTGGATTTGCCACATTTTCGTTTAAATATTTGAGCAACTGATTTCAGATTCGGAAGCTGTTCTCTGGTCCTGTTCTTATAAATACGATTTGTCTGAAAATCATAGTGAAAGTTAATGTAAACTTCAGCAGAAGTTGCTCACTCTACTTTCATCTCCCACTCCATCAAGGTTAGCAGAGTTTTGTCCCCGAAAACAAGGAGCGGGGAAGAGCCGCCTCACAGGCAGCAGTACTGAGCGCTGCCCTGGAAAAGAGTTTGCTGCCACCAGTGGAACTGCAGTGGTCAGGTGTGCAGACAGCCACAAGTGACTGGAAAGACAGGCCAGCCCTTCCGATCCCTTTAATTTCATGTCTTCCTTTGGTGGCAGAGGTTTGGAGGCAAGAAAAACACGGTCTGCTTCAGAGCCTGTACCTCATCCACAGGACAAGGGCAACACAACCTGCTTCTCTGCTAAGCTCTTCCTGGTTTTCTGCCATTGCAATTCCAGTGAGAGCTGATCTGCATGCATTGGCTCCAAGAGGAGCCAACTCCCTTTCCTCCTTGCATCGCTACCATGTATTATGAAGACAAACATCCACAGCTTACACAGAAAGAGCCACTGTGCTGGCATTTCTCTAACGTTCACATAAACTGGCATTGGGCTGGAAATCTTGCAGCATAAAAGGTTGCCTGATTTGCCTTGACCTTCCAAGTCCCATACCTGTGACTCCAGGATCAACCCAAAACATCAGTTAAAACCTAGCTGCCCACAGGCTAGTCTCCACCAGTCCCCTGAAGCACCCTGTGCTTCCTCGTTGGCATCTCTCTCTAGGGAAGGAGAGAACTTCTTTACACTTCTGTGCCACCAACTGATCCGAGCTTTTCTCCTGCACTTTATAAGCTGGTGGACAGGAGTATGTACTTCAGAAATCTGCCTGAAGTGGTGTACACATCACCCTTGGGAATAGTATTCTGCTAGACCTGGTTGTAATCAACCATAACTTTTGCTGGACTGTGGGGCCATGTATTTATGTTTGGGAAACACGCAGGACTTGGGGTGGACCACATATAGGTGGGCAAGTGCATACCCTCTCTCCTGCGAGTGAAGGCATGCCGCCCATCAGTGTGTGTGAGGGACCCGGAAATTCACAAACCCCTTTGCTGGCTTTTGGAGAAGAAAGATAGTACAAGAAAGTACACGTGAGACTTGTGAGACAGTAAGGCTGAAGAGAGTGGAAGCCGAGTGGAAGCCAAGTGGATGCCAACCTGCATCCCTGAGTCTTCACAGGGCAGGGTAGCTTCTGGTAAGCAGGAAGGCATGTGACATCCCTAAAATCATCACACTGCAAAGTCCACCATCCCTGGGGACCTGTCACAGGTACTGTTCCCACCAGAAGACAGCTCAGCCAGGTGATCTCCAGGACATCAAACTTAAGGAGGCTCAGTACACCTTCCTTGCTTGCCACTAGTGCTGCCAACATGGGCTATCACCTGCCTGGGTGTTTCTCCATGTGAATCAATAGGAGTGGTGACAAACTGCTGGTGGGCACCATGGAGAGCCACAGCAGGGAATTCCTCCACAGAGAGGTGAGCTGTGGTGGCCACCACAAAGGGCTGGCACCACACAGCAGCCAAGCAGTGCCAGCTATCGAGACTTTCTACCGAGGCAGCAGGTGCCAGGGTGGGGACCCCCATGCCCTCCTCAGACCCAGTGTCCAACCTGGGATCCTGTTGAGCGTCACCCAGAAGTGCTCATCGGGGCTGTAGGTGTCCTCGGACCAGGCCAGAAGATCGATGGCGCGCTGGTCCTTCAGCACGAACTCCACAAAGGGTCGAGTGACTGCCACGTAGGCAGAGCCAAAGTAGATGGTCAGGTTGTGTGGCGGGGGTGCCTTGCGCAGCAGGGGGGTAACCAGCTCAGAGGTGTTTTGCCCGGCCCCCTCCCTGTGCACGTATTTGGTGCGTGCGGTGACGTGGGGGGGAGGCAGCACCCCGGGGGTGACGTTCTTCCCCCCGAGGCCCTTCAGCAGCCGGACGATCTCCCGGTTGGTCTTCAAGGGGAAGTCCTGGCCGCAGGTGTTGAGCAGGTAGCGCCAGGGCACGGCTGAGGCCAGCAGGTCTCTCATGCAGTGCAGGTCGGCCCGCAGGCGGGAGGCACCAGCATAGACCACCCGCTCCACCCGGGAGGCCAGGAAGGCGTTGGGGAAGCAGCCCACCAGGCGCTGCACCGCCTGCTGGAAGGGGGTCGGTGCCTTGGCGTCCACGTGGATGCAGTAGATGTTTTGGGGCATGTACACCGCCCTGAAGAGCCGCTCGAAGGTCTCAAACTCCTTGTGCAGGGTCATGACGTAGGCGATGGGGAAGGCAGCCTCCTCTGCCGACAGAGCACGGGTGATGTAGTGGCTGTGGGACACGTACGCGCTGCAGGGGGCTGCCCCTGGCCCTGGCCGCAGTGGCTCACCGCGCAGGTGGGGGGCCCGCCCGGCCAGCAGCATGCCACACGCCCACTCCAGTGCCGTGGCCTCCATGAAGTCCCCGCTGCCAGCCACCCACCGCCTGACATGCCTCAGCAACATGGCAGCACCCAGCAGTGCCGTGGTGGCTGACAGCAGCCCCACTACTCGCCGCCGCCGCATGACCCACACCACCAGCCTCGGCCCACCCCTGGCCTGGCCGGCACCTCCCAAGAAGTCTCACCCTGAGGGGACACAAATGTGAGGCCGACCCGTGAAACCACCACGAGCTGCCTCCCACACTCAGTAATGGAGGCCTTACCACCACCCACAGCTGGCCCAGCACCCAAGGGTGCTCCCTGCACCAGCCGCCTTCATGGCGCCTTTCCAGACAGAGCCCGCAGGCTGGTGCTGGCAGTGCTGGGGGCAAGGGGACACACGCCCCGCGGGCCGGCCCTGCCTTCTGGTGGTGGACACTGCACTTGCAACCCTCCTAGCTGCATGAGAAGTTCCACTTGTGGACATAGGGCTTCACTCCCATGTTCATCCAATTTATTTTAGTCCCTTCCAGGCTCTCCAACAGTAAATTTGGTTTGTTTTGAGTTTTTTTTCAACTTTTGTCATCTTACAGAACTGCCATAGGGAGAAATCAAGGAGTTAAGCTGTCAGTGTTAGGAGGATGGAGAGAAGCTGATGAGTAAATGTGGGTAGGATGGAAACGGTTACCTCTTAACCCTGTACAGCAACAAGAATTTGTCTGACTGGGCCCTTAAGACAGCATGCCAGAACAATTTGATCTGAAATCCTGGTTTGTCTGTTTTCTTGTTTGTCCTGCAAGACAAGTTCTCCCACCTGTCCATGGGAGGGAGTCAGCTGGTAAAGATATGAGGGAGTCCTCAGAAGAAGATATTTTCTTTCAAGATAAGATTGAAACAATGGAGAAAAAAACCCACCGCCTCTCCTTAGAAATGTACAAAGGCTCAATTTCGTATTTTGCCACCATAAATTTTCATTTCAGTGGGGTATGTGAATGCAAAAATGTGTGTGTGGAGAGGTGAGGGGTTAACTAAAATAGACTCGAGATTGTCAAGCTTTAAAGCAGACCTCAGAACCTGGAGAGAAGGAAATAAAACTCAGGAAAAAGAGAAGCTTATTTAAAACTACTTCTTTCCAGACAGCGGTCTGAATTAAGGTAATACATACTACCTCCTTAAGCAGTCAGGCTGTTGACAGCCGTAAGAGAGCTAAACTGCACCCCCTGTGTTGAATCATCTGAAGGATAATAAGGAAAGGGTCTCAGTTCTAGTAGCTTTATTTGATTATATGTTTTGAGGGAGGTTTTTTCTGAGCTGTTGTTGACCCATAAACTAACTCTGGTGTGTTTGGCAGGGTTGCAGTCCTGCATCAGAGGAGCTGAACTCTACAGGGCTGTTCAGGAAACACCTGCTTCCCAGAGTAGAAGTGAGCTGGACCTGTGGGGACATGCTAGGTGCTGAGGACAGCCAACGGGAGAGACGCTCTGCAGGAACCAACAGTGCCCACCCTGGCACCCGTTCAGGTATGGTTCTGCCAACTTCCACCCCGGCTGCCCAGGCACGGTGCTGACAGCAGGGTTTGTCTCTCAACACACATAACACAGTTTTAGGTGTGGTCAGATGAATTTGCTCATAGGTGAAAGGAGGGGACAGGTTCAGGTGTCCTGATTGGAGTTCCCCCCTAACAAAAACAAGGGCTGCTGGCAGCTCAGCATCTGGGAACGTCAAGAAAAGCCCCTGTTACTGCAGCTGGACTGAAGTTTAGTTGGTTACATGCATGAGCTGTGACAGACATTACCTGATGCCAGAATTTAGAAAGAAAGTTTCTTCCTTGAATTACTCTCATCTGATTCTGTTCTTCAAGGAGTTGTGCTGATGAAGCCTATTACACCTATGTCTGATAGCTGCGAAGATAAAGGAGAATCAAGCAAAGGAACATAAGCCCATTTGTTAGCTGTGGCTTTTCAAAAAGACTTCTTCAAGACATACCCTTCCTTATCCCGTCATCACTTAGTGTTTTAGTGAGAAGCAAACAATTGGTTGAGGAGCAAAATATTGCTCCTTTTGAAAGTAGCACTTAAACTCCAATGACTGCAGACTGCATGGAGACCAAACCTTATTTTAAGTTGTATCTTCTCAGATGAACTATAATATCTGAATGGTGGATAGAGGACAAGAGTGATTTTTCAGAAAATTCTGCCATGAAGAAGATGTATTTGTGATTGCTGCGACTGTTTTGCAACACCTTCTCTTCCGAAAGAGGAAGGTTTTGATGATGAGATTACAACAGCTTTGTGGGTATGAGACTCAATAACAGTCACAGGAAAATCCCTATTATTTTTATACCTTATTCCTATGAGAAGTTCTTGCTCAATCAGGAAGTCTCATTAAAATAATAGAGAACATGATCAAGAGAACAAGGATTAGTTATGAGTAATGCTGCAGACATAAGTACAAAATACTTTTTTTCTAGAACATGGCTTATTCAACTAGCATCACTGTCTGGAATCATATTAAAAATCTTCTGCCTCTCTGTCTGTCTGTCTGTCTGTCTTTTGAAGGGTGTGCACTAAGCTAAGGAAAAGGAACAATTTTAACAGGCAGAACGGAACTGCAATGGTGCAAGTTAGTATGATGCATGAGTCGCGGAGAGGTCGTTCCAGGAGCCTGTCTACAAATGACAATGGGGTGGAGAGGCACCAAAGTAGTTTTGAATTATTAAGTTGCTGTAATGAGAAGTTCAGTGGAAGCTAAATAGTCTGGAAAAAAAACAGGCCTGTTTGTACTGGCAAATGGCCATATAAAAACTTAAAACGTGCTAGCAATACTACCCAGAATTTTCTGGTATTCCTCTTGTATCTCACACCCACACCCAAGGGATGTGAATGAGATGTTCCTTGAAAGCCACCAGCTCTCGTTTGGATGTGAAGCTACTGCTTCAGATAAACTGCAGAGAAATTCTAACGAGGACAACTCCCGTCTGTCTTGAGAGTGTACTAGCTTGCCTCACAGAATTACCCACCGCATGCCTGCCGTTACCTCAGACACACTGTATACCAAGTCTCTTCCTTATTTTTCGGTCTAGGCTTCAGCTCCCAACTTAAGAGTTACCGTCAGGATGGCGCAAATATATTTTCAAAGTTTTGGGGTGGTTTAACACTCCACTCACAAATGAAACTATCCATCATTTTCATTCCTTCCCAATCATTGACAAAATGAATTAATATGTTAGCAGCCTTCATCCTGCTTGAAGAGAGCTGAGGTGAGTCTGATTCTTTGCACTTAGACAGACACAATATGCAACTATGTCAAAAACACTTAAAATTGTGGTTGGCACACAGCTGGGTGAATCCTTGGAAAAGCAAGCACAAGCTAGAATGCAACATCATCTTCCATGGCTTCCCAATTTCTGTGTCAGATTAGAAGCAACAGGAGAAAAAAACCTCACTCAAAGATACCAGATTGAGGTTGCTGATGTCCCCAGGTGCCTGTGCTCGATGGGAAGCTGCTGGAGGCCCTGTGGTTCTGTGATCTGCCTTGTGGGCTTGCACAGGACACAGTGCGTCACCCCTTCTGGTAATCAGCTACCTTGTGTTCACACAGATGCAGAAGTTTGTCTGGTTTTGCAGCAGGCAGTGATGACATGCTGTGTACCAAACATCCCTTTCAGGCTGGCACGAGAGCAAAAGTGACATGGTGCTCCTTTTTTTCCTCCCTTTCTGGGACACATGACCCACAGCTGGTCCCCATTCTGCAGACTTCTTGCAGAAACCAGGAATAAAAGTGGTTCTGTCCTGTTACTTTCACTGCACCCCACCCCAGTTTCCCTAACACCAAGCGCCTGCCAAACACTATTCATCATCTCTATGGAGGGATGTGCATGACCAAGGCACATCCCAGAGGTGGGACCATACTGTCCATGGGTGGCTGGGTGAATTTTGTGCTGGCCAGAATGAGAGCAGGGAAGAGAGGTGACTTACTGTGGCTAATGGCTGGCACAACTGCTAGCCACCTTGCACTCCATGTAAGGGCAAACCACCCCAAACTTGTTGCTGTTGCTCTCTGCAATGACAGGAACCAAAGAATTGCTGAGCATGACACCATTGCTACATCGTCAGCATTTTGGGGGAGAGAATGGAACCACAGGTCAGGGTCTTTTCATGGAAGCTTAAAAGGGCTGCTCTAGCATGGCAGGATGCATCTGTAGCCTTGCTCCGTTGCCAGAATATAACTGGGCACTCGAACAGGGCAGGGAATGAGAGGGTGATTTCTGTAACAGCCAGTTGCTGCACGCAAACTTTCTCTTGCAGCTCATAGCCTGAGGGAATTGCTGAAGATTTAACAGCTCTTCTCATGGGACTGGCAATACTCATTGCATCTCAATCACAACCCTGAACTTCAGGAGGGCCAACTTTGGCCTTTTCAAGCAATTGCTAGGGGAAATCCCATGGGACAGGGTACTAGAAGGTAAGGGGGCCCAACATAGTTGGTTAGCGTTCAAGGACTGCTTCTTCCGAGCTCAAGATCAGAGCATCCCAACAGGTAGGAAGTCAAGGAAGGGTACCAGGAGACCTGCATGGTTGAACAGGGAACTGCTGGGCAAACTCAAGTGGAAGAAGAGGGTGTACAGATCATGGAAGGAGGGGCTGGCCACTTGGGAGGAATATAAGTCTGTTGTCAGAGGATGTAGGGAGGCAACTAGGAAAGCTAAGGCCTCCTTGGAATTAAACCTTGCAAGAGAGGTCAAGGACAACAGAAAGGGCTTCTTCAAATACATTGCAGGTAAAGCCAACACTAGAGGCAATGTAGGCCCACTGATGAATGAGGTGGGGGTCCTGGAGACAGAGGATAAAAAGAAGGCGGAGTTACTGAATGCCTTCTTTGCCTCTGTCTATACTGTTGGAGGCTGTCCTGAGGAGCCCCGGACCCCTGCGTCCCCAGAAGAAGTCAGGATAGAGGAGGAATCTGTCTTCGTTGATGAGTGCTGGGTCAGGGACCAATTAAGCAACCTGGACGTCCATAAATCCATGGGCCCTGATGGGATGCACCCGCGGGTGCTGAGGGAGCTGGCGGAAGTCATTGCTAGGCCACTCTCCCTCATCTTTGCTAAGTCGTGGGCAACGGGAGAGGTGCCTGAGGACTGGAGGAAAGCGAATGTCACTCCAGTCTTCAAAAAGGGCAAGAAGGAGGACCCGGGGAACTATAGACCGGTCAGCCTCACCTCCATCCCCGGAAAGGTGATGGAGCAACTTGTTCTTGGTGCTGTCTCTAGGCACATCAAGGATAGGGGGATCATTAGGGGCACTCAGCATGGCTTCACCAACGGGAAGTCTTGCTCAACCAACTTGATAGCCTTTTATGAGGATGTTACCCGGTGGGTAGATGATGGTAAAGCTGTGGATGTGGTCTATCTCGATTTCAGTAAAGCGTTTGACACGGTCTCCCACAGCATCCTCGCAGCTAAACTGGGGAAGTGTGGTCTGGATGATCGGGTAGTGAGGTGGATTGTGAACTGGCTGAAGGAAAGAAGCCAGAGAGTAGTGGTCAGTGGGACAGAGTCCAGTTGGAGGTCTGTGTCTAGCGGAGTCCCTCAAGGGTCGGTACTGGGACCAGTTCTATTCAATATATTCATTAATGACTTGGATGAGGGATTAGAGTGCACTGTCAGCAAGTTCGCTGATGACACAAAACTGGGAGGAGTGGCTGACACAACGGAAGGCTGCGCAGCCATTCAGAGAGATCTGGACAGGCTGGAGAGTTGGGCAGGGAGAAATTTAATGAAATATAACAAGGGCAAGTGTAGAGTCCTGCATCTGGGCAAGAACAACCCCATGTACCAGTACAAGTTGGGGGCAGAGCTGTTGGAGACCAGCGGAGGGGAAAGGGACCTGGGGGTCCTAGTGGACAGCAGGATGACCATGAGCCAGCAATGTGCCCTTGTGGCCAAGAAGGCCAATGGCATCCTGGGGTGTATTAGAAGGGGTGTGGTTAGTAGGTCGAGAGAGGTTCTCCTCCCCCTCTACTCTGCCCTGGTGAGGCCGCATCTGGAGTATTGTGTCCAGTTCTGGGCCCCTCAGTTCAAGAAGGACAGGGAACTGCTAGAGAGAGTCCAGCGCAGAGCCACGAAGATGATTAAGGGAGTGGAACATCTCCCTTATGAGGAGAGGCTGAGGGAGCTGGGTCTCTTTAGCTTGGAGAAGAGGAGACTGAGGGGTGACCTCATCAATGTTTATAAATATGTAAAGGGCAAGTGTCAAGAGGATGGAGCCAGGCTCTTCTCAGTGACATCCCTTGACAGGACAAGGGGCAATGGGTGCAAGCTGGAGCACAGGAGGTTCCACTTAAATTTGAGGAAAAACTTCTTTACGGTGAGGGTGACTGAACACTGGAACAGGCTGCCCAGAGAGGTTGTGGAGTCTCCTTCTCTGGAGACATTCAAAACCCGCCTGGACGCATTCCTGTGTGATATGGTCTAGGCAATCCTGCCCCGGCAGGGGGATTGGACTAGATGATCTTTCGAGGTCCCTTCCAATCCCTAACATTCTGTGATTCTGTGATTCTGTGTGATCTCTGCAAAATGAGACCAATACCCCAGACAAGAGATCCCCCAGTAGCCTAGTGTGTCCTTATACTTTCCTGCCATATGTGCATCTGAGTTGGAGACATGGGTACTGAGATGAGGTTATTGATGCTGGGCTTGGGATGAGGTGGAAAAAGCAGTGTGTCTGGATGTGAATGTTCTCATGCAGGGTTTTTTTGTGGTATCCAGGAGCAAGGATCCTGGATGAGTGCCAGAACGTGGAATCTCCTGCACTTACCACCAGGGAAAGAAAGCACTAGGAAAGAGGAACACTGAAAAACAAGTGAAGTTCAGCGTGGGGGAAATGGCAAGAGTTGGAGAGGAAGGAAAGAATATCGAGGCAGGAGGAACATACAGCTAAGGAAGGACCAACCAAAATGGCATGCTGGTAGGAGACAGCAACTGTGGAATAGCAGGCATCACCTAGCTACTTATGCAACATAAGCCTTTAACGTTTTGGAGTCTTCTGCTGGCACATACTTGCTGGTGTGTGCTTTAGGACCAGCACTGTCCTTGGTAGTGGTGCAGGCTTTTCCCTGTCTGTCCCCCTTAGCTGCTGCAGTGCACTAGATGTGCTGCTAAGATGCATCTTCTGGTTTGGTTCCACTGGAGAAGGAATCCGGCCCTCATGCACTAAGAACATTCTCTGAATAAAACTAGCGTGCAGTAGGAGGGAACAGTTGGAGGGAAAGCACTTCAGAAGCACACTTCTGCTCCCAGCTAAAACACTAATTGTGGAACAATAATCAGCAAAGCAAACGTGTCTGTGCAAAGCGTGCGTCCATAGCGCTGTGCTCTGTCTGTGCAGCAATGCAGTGCCTTTTGGAGGCACACCGGCTAGTTGCATGGTGGCGATTCCTCAACCATTTCCCTCAGTGACGATGCCACACAAAGCATGTTCCTGAAGTTCTCGCTCGTTGTGTTCATTGCTCTGCACAGGTCCCTCAGTTGTGATGAAGCAATTTCCAGGAAGTCACACAGTGAACCCTGGGGGCACAGCACTCTGCTAGGAATAACCCTTCCCCAAAAGCATCAGAATGGAGGTGCAAAACCTTATTTCTTCTGGTAATAGCTGGGTTTCTTGGCATACCTAGACTGCTTGTAGTATTCAGCCAGCTTGGATGTCGCAATGCAACACTGCACAGTGCCTTTCCAGTGTGTTCCCAGAAAAGTCGTTCCCAAACTTCTCTGCTTCTTCACACAGTTTCTGGAGTCTTGGCTGCAGTTCACTTCTATATCCAGCGTAGCCGTGGCCCCAGATGGAGCAACTCCTGCACCTAGGAATGGAGATGTCCTTCACATCCACTAGTGAACAGAGTGAAGGGCACCTCAGGGCTGGCTCTGGTCAGAGGCACTGTGGAGAAGAGGGTGCTCTGTCGGCATCTGTTCATGACTAAATAGCTAAAGACTCATTTGCTTTTCAGTGGTGCAGCATCTCCTCGCATGTTGGTTAAATATTGAAGTTAAAGACAGCAGCTATTAAAACACTGCTCTCCCTGCCGCAAGCAGAAGCTGTTGCATGGGCAAAGTAAAGCAAGTCACCCTGAGCACAGCTGCCACCCAGAGTAGCTGGACAAGGGAAGGATAAGAAGGGTAAAAGAGACAATGCCTCAGGTGGGTTTCCCAGCCTGCAGTAGCAGTTCTGCTCTCTTTGTAACAGGGCAGAGAGGACAAAGGCCAACTTGCCAAGAGGCTGTCAAGAGGGACTGAGGGAAAGGCCTCACATAGTAACAGCAGCGTGGTGAGCCCTCTGGTTTGGATAAAATAGGACCTTCTTGGCATGCTTGAATTTGGTAGAAATTCCCTAAAATTAAACCTGAACAAGAAACTTGGAAAACAGGTGCAGGGAAGTAGGAAAGAGACTTGTTTTGCAGGTGCACAAATGTGTTCGGTCACAGAGTTGAGAGAACAAATGAGCATGGTTGTTAAAGTGCTCTGGGAGATGAGCTTCCTACATATTGCTGGCCTCTAGGGATATATTCCCTGTCCCTAAAACACCCTGGCTATTCATTCCCATAACCGCCAAGCTCCTTCAGTCCTGCCAGCACAGCCATTTGTAGGACTATGTAGTGATCCAGGGCAAGGATTGATTACTTTTTTACATTTTCCAGGCTGGTGTTAACCCAGATCATTTAAGACAGAAGGATCGTCTGTATAGATGAACCAAAAGCACCGAGCAGAAAGGTCAAAGTAGAAAACAGATGCTATTTTTACAGGATATTGCAGTAAACTACCTGTGGCACACAGATGACATTTGGTCTTCAGACTATGGGCTAGCCCTTTTAACATATTTATTTTGGCTTTGAGGATGCACTCTTGAATATTTTCTTATAGCTTACTTGTCAGTTGGATTAAAGCAGACAAAGCTATGACTTGTTTAATTGTGATCAATGTGAGAGAACTTCCTATAGGTAAAAGCTTCAGCACAAAGACCTGAGCATATGAGTTTTAAACAGGCAAAGTTTGTAAGAGGGATATATCCCATGGGACTTTAAAGTTAAAGTTTGCATCGCCATATCCTCATTTCCTAGAAATATGTCTTAAATGCAGGAACAAAAATTTGTTCAACTAGTAGTGTTGCGTTCCCCAAATACATCTCTTGTTTGCAGTGGGATGAAAATTGTACAGAAACTGTTGATACCGATAAAACACACACAATGCATTCAAATATTTCTGCCCTGCCATCGAAGCTCAGATGTTAAAATAATGCCTGTATGCAGATGGTGTTGTAGAAGGCAGCTTGAGCCAGGCTCATGGCTCTTTGTCACTGAAAGGGAAAGGTCTGGCTCCTGTTCCTCCTCTGCTTCCCATTTTCCTCTCGTTTTTGCTCACATCTGCATCTTCACCCCCAGCTTTTCTTTGTGCTGACTTCAGTGCTGGCCAGATTCTTCACCAAGTCTATTCAATTCACAGACTCAGAAAAATAGTAGATTGTTTTTCTTCAGAGCTAGTGAGTTGAACTGGCAAAGCTCCTGGCACAGGGCTAGTGGGCAGAAGGGAGTGGTAAGGGAGGAGAAGGAGGCAGGAGAAAATTTCCTATTTTGGCAACAATGAGCTTTTAGAGTTGAGCCATGTTGTGCACCCTCACCCTTAGTAAAGAAATGAGGCTGGTGCAGAAGCGATGGTGCCCTGTTATTCTGCAGGTGAGCCAATCCTCAAAAAGCAGTTTAATCCAGTGCATTAGACTAGGAGTCAGGTGTCAGTGCTCCAGGGCTGGCTTTACCCATGGTCTGGTTTAAGACACTGGGAATATCATTTTGCCACTTTCTGCCTGCTTCTGTGAATGGGAATTAATAGCACTGATTTCCCTTATAAAGTATGTCGGTGTCTCTGAAAAAGAAGGACGGCTATTACTTCTCCGGACCTTTTTATTCCCACTTGAATAATGTGTAAGTTACTAGTGGACCAGTGTATGTATACATCAACATACATATCGGTGTGTACCCTGAGGGGTTATCACCTGAGACTGCCTGTATCCCAAGTCATGCATATGCTGTGACCCTATCGCATAAAAGTGGGGACAGGACTTTGGCTTGGAAGAGGATTCAGTAAGGCTGCCCTGAAGGATTCAGTAGCATGGACTGTGGATGCACACCTCTCCCACGGGGACCAGAACCTGCTTTCTGCTCTACGTGAGCAGAGAGGTGAAAGGTGGCCTAGTGGTTACGCTGCTGGTCTGAGACGTGGCCGCTAACCTGCACTGCAGTGGTGTGTCCTTCTTGTGTGACCTGGGGGAATTGATTTAGGGCCAGTCACTTCAGGCCTACATACTTTGCAAATACTTTCCCCTAATTTCACCATGCTTCTCTTTCTTATCTGAAAAGTGACTTTCAAGAATTTTCTGTCACACAGAAATCATGTGGGAGATAAGTGGCCTGAGATAAATACCAAAGATAACTTAAGACTGTTATTTGAAAACCAAGTGAATGGGAATTGAAACTCTCTAGCCTTTAGGGGGCTAACAAAAAAAATCTTGGTCTTCTTTGCATGGCTTTTGGTAATAAGCATGCTGTTTTAAGATTTAGGGACCAAACAGTCTTTTTTATCTCAACTGAGTTTATCATGGCTGTCTGAAACCACAAATATCTGTTTGGTTTAGTTATTTCCTTGTATGCTGTACATCCAGACTGGTCCTTAAATGATCTCTCTGCTTGTCTGGAGGCCTTCAACTATTTGTTGGAGCAGCTGGACCGCTGCCTGACACCATTATCTCCCTTTGATATGCCTGAAAAGCTAAAAGGAAGTGGCTTGGTCAAACTTGGACAAGAGGTTTTTGTTAGAGCAGGGAACAGAGCCCCAGGCTAACACTCCATGCAGTGATAGGGACGACTTCTCACCCCAGAGTCGCTCAGAGCTCTGAATCTGACTTGGACACGTTCAGGTTAGTGTCTGACACCCTGTGCTACGCTTACAAGTTTGGATTCAAAATCCTGGACACAGCAGCCCCTGAGTACATCTGTTTGTTAGAGCCACATGGCCACTTTTGGCCAGGTACCCTAAACTGATGGCAGGGAAAACAAGGAAGAGGAAGGAAACATATCTGCTCTAGAAATGTTTCATTTTTCTCGGAGTCCTCTTCTGGATGCAAAGAGAACAAGCACAAAAAAATGTTACATGAATGTGCAACACTGGAAAGCATGTGGTGATGATCATGGAAATAAACAATGAAATACACAGCCTATGTAAACTATGCAGTGCAGTACAACAAATGGCAACCATCTAAAGCATTCTGATTGTGGAGAACATATCTGGTTCCAGGTTTATTGCTTTTGAGGCAGTGGATTATAATAAGATCACAGCAACCAGCTTCCTGGAAAAGTCAGCTAACTACAAATAATATATGCTGATGATTGTACCATAAATACCTCGATCAGTAATCATTTGTGCATCTTGTGCATGCCAGTTGTAAAACATAATTATTAGAAGAGCAAGCACTATTCTCAGAAAGAGTTATGTGATAATTTGAAAGCAAATGGGCCCACAGTCTGCTGCTTAGGTAAAAGCAGACATGCTTTGCCTCTCTGTTACTGCTCCTTGTTATCGTTTCCCACAAGTTACAGTAGGCAGAGGGTGGAAAGAAAAAAAAAAGAAGAAGAAATTCATCCTTGCTTCCATTCCTCATATCCCTGTTTCGGGCTGCTGTGAAGCTCTAGGAATTTGGGAGCAGTAAGGTTCTACCAGGTGCTTCTAAAAGCAATGTGCATGGGGGAGAAGTTCTGTGCATCTTCTGACCCTGTCCCAGTCGTATGAACAAGGTAAAACTAATTGTAAATACATAAAGTAAAGATGAAAATGCTGTCTCTGATTCTGTATCTCTGAACAAATCTTTGACTCTATACAATGGAGCTTAGGCAGTAGTTATGAGTACATGGTTTTTTGCAGGTGTTTTTTTGCAGGTGTTACGGGTGAGCTGGTGCACGTGTGTGTGTGCCCACAGAAAGACATGTGAAGACTAGAAGCAGATTCTAGCCTGAAGTCAGAATTTCTAGCTGTGGAGTAATAGATAGAGAGGGAGGAACTGACTTCTATTTTGGAAAAATAAAATTCCCCCCAGCAAAGTGAACATCTTGTAAAAAACACCATCACTACAATGCTTACATAACTTAGACATTTTAAACTTTATTCCTTCCCTTTTCTTCATCTCAGTTTTTACAGGTAAAAGGCTTACATCAGCTGAAATGTCCAAGGATTTAAATTTGAACTTAGATCCCCTGGGACTCTTCCTGCTCAGACACAGAGTGGTAATGCACATCCTGCACGGCGCAGTCACCTCTCCCTCAGTGGTCAAAAAGGGCAAGTAAGGTTATTTGATAGATGAGACTTTTATACCGATTATGATCTGAGTAAATTTTTCATTTAGGCTTTGTCAAAATCAGCCTCACATATATGTGTCTGTGTGCATTCATGCATGTGTACACCTGTGCGTGAATGCGTGTATCTACAGAAACGAAAAGTGAAGGTGTACTCACCCGGGATCCTGTTGAGCGTCACCCAGAAGTGCTCATCGGGGCTGTAGGTGTCCTCGGACCAGGCCAGAAGATCGATGGCGCGCTGGTCCTGCAGCGCGAACTCCACGAAGGGTCGAGTGACGGCCACGTAGGCAGAGCCAAAGTAGATGGTCAGGTTGTGTGGCGGGGGTGCCTTGCGCACAAACGTCCACAGCATGAAAGAAAAGAAAGAGTATAATTGCTCCCTGTGCACGTATTTGGTGCGTGCGGTGACGTGGGGGGGAGGCAGCACCCCGGGGGTGACGTTCTTCCCCCCGAGGCCCTTCAGCAGCCGGACGATCTCCCGGTTGGTCTTCAAGGGGAAGTCCTGGCCGCAGGTGTTGAGCAGGTAGCGCCAGGGCACGGCTGAGGCCAGCAGGTCTCTCATGCAGTGCAGGTCGGCCCGCAGGCGGGAGGCGCCGCCGTAGACCACCCGCTCCACCCGGGAGGCCAGGAAGGCGTTGGGGAAGCAGCCCACCAGGCGCCGCACCGCTTGCCGGAAGGGGACCGGCGCCTTGGCGTCCACGTGGATGCAGTAGACGTTTTGGGGCATGTACACCGCCCTGAAGAGCCGCTCGAAGGTCTCAAACTCCTTGTGCAGGGTCATGACGTAGGCGATGGGGAAGGCGGTCTCCTCGGCCGAGAGAGCGCGGGTGATGTAGTGATTCTGCGTGATGTACTCCATGCAACTGGATTCTCTGAATGATGTTTTTAAAGTGTTTTCCTTCAGAAAGGGCGCCTTATCTTCAATAAGTGCTTTACAGGCTTCTGCTAAAGTTGAACTTGCTGAGAAGTTCAGCCTCCTAAGAGATTTTTGTGCACGCAAATTAACAGCATAGAAAACAAAAGGAAGGGAAACACTGAGAATCAAGACAGCGAAGAAGCAATATCTGAGTGTACTCATTGCTGCTCAGAAAGAGAGTCTCACTTGAAATACTGCAGAGAGGTCAGATCAGACACCACAAACAGCTTGTTTTGCTGGCTGTGATTGCTTCCTGCTGGAGAACGCATGCGTGTGTCAGATGCATGGTATGTAGCTGCTGTCCTCACTTTCAATATTAATAGTTTTGTAGTCATCGTTGAGAAAGCAGAATAAGTAGCGAGCAACTTGCAGATGAAACCTGCTCCACAGCACCCTGAAGATTAAACAGACACATTGCATAATTACTGGTTTGGCAATGAACAGCCAGCACTACATATTTCACAGTGTCCCTGATTTGAATTTATGGGTGTGTTCTTAACTGCTTTCTCCCCACTCTACCTGTATGTACCAGATAGCTGTAACACTTCCTGTGCATGCACCCTGTGACAGGAAAACCTCGTATTTACCTCTGTATCATTCTATTTTTTTACTTATAGGAAGTTCTTTTGAACCACCCAAGTGTATCAGTTATCTCTGCTTCAGAATTATGAAAGTCTTTTTCAGCACACTGTGCTACTGTGTAAGGCCACCAACACTCACATGTAAGAAGCAAGAATCTTTTTTGCCTCTGTGTAGAATTATATCAGAGCCTGCAGGTTTTTGCAGCAGTGTTTTCTTCATTTGTAAATTTGAAATCTGCCAAATAGTTTCTGCTAAGTGTCACGGATGAGTTGTGATGAGCTCTGGGCTTACATCCATCACAAGGAACCGGGTTAGCGAAACCTGCTATTTAAAGTACTTAAGCTAACCTCAGGCTTTCTGATGAGACATTCTTGTTCCTAAGAGCTGCGCATGCATTTGGTACAACATGCTTAAGCAATGACAGCTTGTGGCATGTCTCTGACTAAAGGGAAATACTTGGTAACTCTCTCTCTTCCAACTGTGAGTCTGTTCATGTGGATCTTCTGCCATGAAACAGCACGTTTGGGGCATATAAACTTTTTCCAACATCATGTCCTTCTGCTCCAAAAAGAAGTAATGCTGAGGCAATATCAGATGATCAGAGATTGTGCCAATAATATATTGACTGGGCAGTCCAGTGTGCTACAGAGGCAGAAATACAATCACCTACCTTCCAGCTCATGCAGACAAGCCACCTCAGGTGCTGACAGGTCCTTCTCAGAAGCTGCACTTTCCTCCCATCCTGGCCCCAAACAGTCTCCAGGAGTCTCTGTTCAAACAGATTGAAGGCTGCAGGCAGTGGCTTCAGCCCATCAGGTACAGTCACAAGCTGTAATGAGGAGAGGAGCACTGGAGAAACTTTCTAAGGACTTGTAGCCAGACTGTCCCCCAAGTGGGGTACTGGTGTGGGATGCGGGACAGACCTGGCAGTGAAGCTTACCCAGTGACAGCAAGCAGCAGCAGCTCCTCACCAGGGAGTCAGCAGGGACAGGTAAGAATAGCTGTGGCCATCCTGGAGAACCAGTACAGCCTTCTTCATGGACACCAGCACCTTTGGAAGGAGGACAGCTCCGATGGAGCCAAGGGGCTGGAACAGAGGTGTGCAAAGTCCCAGGGAGTAATGGAAACTTGCCTGATGCTGCTGAGAAGTCATCTGGAAAATGCTGCCACAGCCCAACAGTACAGCTTGTTAAAAGGGTATTCAGAGAGATGAGAAGATGCTGAGCTGAGACCACTGTCCTAGTCCAGCAAACAAATACACAGCAAACACCACTGTGAAGGGAAAATATGTCCCAGCCCAGTGACTAGTGAGTGCTGTCCTGAGGTGCACAAACCTGCCCAGAGTGCTTCAAACCACTGCTCCTTCCTAATTTGATTGTTAGAGTGAATTATATCCAGGAGCAATCAACACTCACCTGTCTGACACCTCAGCAACGCAAACTGCTGTGACCACAGGTGACTATAAGGCCAGCAGCCTCTTACTCTCCTCTGTGCACTCCATCGACCATTGAGTTCAATGTCTTCCCACCTGCTCACTGGGCCAGCTGGCTGCAAGACCATTTCTTCCCCTGTGCCATGAACTTAATATGAGACCTCCATCCAGCTGGAGTTAGGAAAATGTGGAAGGAGGAAAACTGGGGGCAGGTGCCAGTATTCCTGCAGGAGCCAGGATTTCCTTGGGGAAGTCTCAGCTGGGGGCAGAGAGCACAGGTAGCTTTTTTAAAGTATCAAAGGCTGAGATCTCTAAGGCATTTAAATGCCTTTGAAACTGTCTGCCCAGATGCTTTTGAAAATCTGTTTTAGGCACGGTGTAACCTAGTACACAGCTAGGAAGACTTTTAAGAACTTAAAATATATATAGTTATACACTCTGTGTGTGTGTGTGTGTGTGTATATGAAGACAGTTTTTTTCTTAGGTGTTGAAGTTTGCGTTACTACTATGGTCTGTAGCAAACAAATTATCTGCATGCAGAAAACCAGAGTGAAATGCAAGATTTAACTTTTCTTCGGTGTTGTTTTTTTCATGCACAGACACTGCTGCCAACACCCTTGCAGCAATCCAGACTAAGCGTGATCCTTTGGTACTACTAGCCTTCGGGGAAGGAAGGCTGCATGCTTCGTGCTACTTCTTAATCCTAGTGCCTCAATTCTCCAGCACGGTTGGTATTTAAAAACCTGAAAACATACATGCAAATGATTGCTGTGGAAAACCAAGCTCTCAAAACTTTTTTTTCCTCTTTTTACTAGTTCCACCTTGTGTTGATCTTTGTGAAATAAGATCCATGCCTGCCATTATAGCCAGAAATCACACACACACCCAAAAAAAAACAGCAGGGAAACACAGAAAGTGTACCAGTCACATGAGCCACCTCAGTGGAAAAACTCTTTCTCAGATATTAGCGAGTTGTCAATTTTACAGGCTCATCTAAAGTTCAGACGCAGGGAGAAGCCAAATCTAGATGTAAATCTGAATCATATTATGGCAAATGTCAGTGAAAGAGCAGCAAAGTGGCAGCAGACCTCATGATGCCCATGGCTTCTCCTGTTGCGGATTTTGTTGGACCTCAGCATATTTTGGGTGCAAAAACAGAGTTACTGGACAAAAAGATAATAGAAGACCAAATTTACGATGCTGTTGACAGAGGCTGCGTAAGAGGGGTCTGTGCTGGTAGAACTAGAACTGCTGCTGACTGAGACTTGCAGTGCAGCTCCTTTTTATTGTTTCCTGGACCTGCATTGTAGCAATTCTCATTTTAGCATGAGAGGAGCCTTTGGTGTGGCTCCTGTAGTGGAAACACACTCCCCAGTAGGATTAGCGATTGAAATGGCTTCCCTGTGGATACGTGGGAACAGACCTTTGCAGACAACAAGGATATTATCTTAGGAATATAGTTAGTACTCAGTAAACTGCTCCTGGCCTTAATCAATACAGGTAATTGGTTTGAGCTAATTTGTTAGCTAATTAAAAAGCAAGATGCACAGGCTTTGCACATATGGTTTTGAGTTCCTGTTTGGCCTCGGTCAGTAGTGACAAACATTATACATTTCATGCCTATTTGGAGTCACTTGGCATTTTCTATTCTATTGTTAGGACAAAACCTTTTGTACCATGACATTCCTTTTCATGACCCTCGCATACCAAGCTGTCAGTTTGAATTGGCACCATTGATAAAATCACAGCAAGGCTGTTGCGAGCAAACAATTTCTCCTCGGTGTGATTTTTCTGGTTAGGAGATGCAGGTAGCCACAGTCCACCGTTTCGTGCCCAGGTAAAGGATCTCGTCCTCCCTCACACCTTCTTGCACTAAAGATGAAACTGCCTTGGTCTTGCACTGCTCTGGGATGCCATGCAATGTGCACAGTCTCTCCAAAACTCTCTTCTTGGAGCAGCCCTGCCTGGAAGCAGTCTTCTCTAACACATGCCTTACTCACTTGCCCTGCCTGAGCTGGAAGGTATATACATATTGTATAACACGAGGAAAGAGAAAGCAGTCTTAGCACAAGAGCAGTTAAAATTTATTCCTATCTCTTCTCATCTGCCCTCCTTTTTTTTCCTGTTCAGAGCAGTCCCTGGCATCCCTGCACTTCCCAGCCAGCCATAATCTGTCTATTCAAAGAGAAGAAAATACAAGCCTACCTGAAACAGGAGCTCCCAGGCAGACACAGTGACACTGGACAGTCACAACACAGCAGCACTCGCAGCAAATGGGAGGAGAGATGAAATGACACATGAAGGCAAACGCTAGCTCAGCTCACATGGTCCAGTAAAATCACCCAGTAATCTAATCGTAGGCAGTCAGTGAGCACATCTGTCTGCACAAACATCAGGGGACAGACAATACACTATCCCATCCTCTTTTGTCTTGCCATGCTCTCAAGCTCCAGACGCAGAGCCTCTTACACTGCAGGAGTAGTGTTACTCTTCACTGTTTGTCTCAATCTATGGTAGACTTTTAGATATAAAGAATTCAGGAATAGGTAAGCTGCCTAGTCTCTAGCAGAGTGCATTTTGCAAGTCAGACTTGCTACTGGTCCAAAGCAGAGCACTCTTACTGCTCTGTTTTTCAATTAATTTCCAACAGGGACACGTACTCACCTCTGTGCAAACTACTCCTCATCAGCTGCTCAGGAGCAACAGCACAGCATTCTCTTCCCTGCTCATTTATCCTCCTGCGCAGAGAAAGCAAGACATAATTAAACATGTCCTAATAGAGGACAGGCAGGCTGTGGTGGTGAAGTTGGTTTTCTTCTGTTAAATATGACTGCATTTTATAGGTGATAGTGGTGTAGTCAAGGCATGGAGATAGATGTTTTCTTACTGCAGATTAATGTGTACACATTAGTGTATAGTAAAGTACAAATGTATACATGCAGCTATTATTCGCAATGGAGGAGTGTCCAAAGGTAGCTTACACTGAATTTTGCAAACATTGGGGCATTTGCTCACTTTATGAACATCAACACAAGGTGTTTCCCTCAGTGGGTGAAGTGAGGCAGCTGGTGTCAGACCCTGAGGGAGGTGCCAGGGCAGGGCAGTGTCCCTGCATCCCAGCCTCTGCGTGGCCTGTTCCCAGCTGCAGGTGCCTTAGCAGCTAGAGGAGTAAAGCAGCTCCATCTGCAGCTTGGGAGTGACCTGCTCTGCCAAGCAAGGCTAACCACAGCCTTGCCTGCTGGTACGAGCATCTGGCTAGGCCAGAGAGAGAGTAGCTACATGGATCACTCCTTTTGTTTCTAATGGCTCCACTAAACGTTTAGCATTATCATGCTCTTTATTCTGGCAACATAATTTGTTGCCAGGTATGAAATGAGCAGAGTCCATAGGGATCTAGAAAACATCACCTGTCAGGAATGACTGAAAAATATATATGGTTATTTTGTCATTCAAAAAAGGAAATAGGCAGAAAATCTTCCAATATGCAAAAAAAAAAAAAAAGGAAAACCAGAAGCAAATCCTGATGCAAATAGGAAGGGAGCAGCTGATTTTCCATGTTCTCTGTGCGTAGGACAAGAACTAATCATCTTAGATAGCATCAGAAGAGGTGAAGATCAGACATCAGGGAAGCTTTGTAGTGATAAACAGTTAAATGTGGATTAGATTGTCTACAGAGGCTGGAATTTTCCCGCTGATGGTTTTCAGGTGCAGGTTAGGAGTAGGTTTTTCAGCAGTTTTGCAGGTCATACTGGTCCAGACCGGGTAATTTTCTAGGTCTTTTCCAGCTCCCTTTCCTATGACTGTTGATATTGCAGTATCACCTAGCTTGGCTGTAGCTGGGCTGGGGATCCTATTACACATAGGAACTGTAACAAAAGGATTTTGTCATCATTTACAAATATGCTCATCATCTCTGCTAATTACCATTAGCATTGCAATTTGGGTAAGTTTGGGATGGTCCTGGACATTCTGGAAGGAAAAAGCATTTATACAGTGATTTTGCGATTCATCCTAAGCATAAAGAAAGATCATTTAGTAAATGATAAATCTGTAACTGTTAATGTATTGACAGGTTTTTAATCTCTCATGTCTTTTCTCATCATAACACAAATAATTAGCTCAATGCCTGTTCCATTTCTTTGCTTAGTTTTCTTTCAGTGAATTTTCAGGATCCTCTTTCAGAGGGCTGTGGTAGGTATCTGTTGTCCTTAATGTCTTCTTGCCTGGGACAGACTTTTTATTTGATTTAGGTAGAACCAAGACAGGACTTGCCTCAAAAAAGGCTCTTTCCCACCCCACCAGGCTGTGAGCAGCAGTGAGGTGCCACCTGGTTTGTAGGGCTCCAGAGTCTCCCAAAGGGCTTGGGAATTGAAAGCGTGCCCATTGCTTTGCACTCCAGGTCTGCTCAAGAGATAGTATTAGACATCCATGACCATTAGACCTGCCAGGTTCTTGGTGAGTAATGACAAGCCACTGGCAGAAGTAACTTGTAACTAGTGACATACACTATCTGCCAGACGGGGAAGAAGTTGACCAGCGCTGCACAGCTGCAGTTTTCTTCCTGCCAGTAGAAGTGCTGCCTTTTGTAGCCCAAAGTACAAGTTTTTTTCTTAAGGTTTAGCCTAAGATTTTCAGCTTCCATTCCCTCATTTTCCCTCTGGAGGCTTTACTGTATGCCACAGTCTCCTCTTTGTATAACCAACAGTCTGGTCAAAGCAACCTGTGTTGGTGATCCATCTGCCTCACACTGCATAAGACCCAAACTTGTGCTTAAAAGTGCCACTGTGAAGACAGTTATCTTTTTCCTCGATCCTCACCATCCATATCAATTAACCCAGCTTCGGGCTCTATCAGGTGTTCACGTCCATCTCCATGTCTTTTTCCTGATTATCTTCTAGAGCTGCTGATGTACGCACACCCAAAACAGCACTCAGCAAAGCCTCGAACTCCACTCCCAGGTGTTTCAAATTGCCAAGCACCTTCCTGTTTGCTTTTGTTTTGGGTGGAGCCTCATGCTTATATTTTGGTCCCTTGTTCTACTGCTTAAGCAAAAGCTTTCTATGGTTCTCTTACAGGAAGGCTGCGATCACCAGTCACCGTGGGGTCGAAGACAGACCCTGATGGCCCTACCGAAGCTGGGACAATCTAGTCTCCCTGTACTGGGTTGCTAAGATTGTAAAGAGGCTAGAAAACTACTGGAAATCTCCTGCCTTGCACAACGTCGCATTCCTCAGCTCCTGCAGCCAGCCTCGTCTTGTCTGGTCCCTTCCTGCTAAACTGCTTCTCCCAGGCCAGGGTTTTCTTATTGGGTTCCCCAGTTACCATACATACCTGGCAGCTGGTACCCTGGCATGGGTTTTCTGTCCTGTGATGAGTTATTACATGGTGCTTTCTTGGACTTCCTTTTTGCAGTGTGCCTGGATCCTGCCTCAAACTCCAATTCCACTCTCAGTCTCAAAATTCTGCAAGTGTCTGTTTCTTTTCTTCCAGTTTGGCTCAGTTTCTCTGTTTGGGAACTACTTACAGCTGCTTGCCTGTTGCTCACACTGATAATGCTCCTTGACCTGAGCCTATATTTAGGTTTGCTTTTGCTATACTCCATTTTATTTGCAAAGAATGTGCACAAAGGCCTCTTTTCCCTGTACCTACAGAAAGCAGAAGAAAACAGACTGCTTTACTCCTAAATCTCTGCTTGCTCCATCTCTCCGTGGTCTCTGTTCAAAAAGTGGCTGGGTACGTTCATGAGAGAGAGGACCATTCTTGGATACACAGCAACCACGTCCATCTTGGGAAGACCCTGGTCTGCAAATGGTTGGAGGCTGGAAGGGTGTCAGGAGAAGTGCCACATTTGCTTGCCCTGCTCCTTTGCTCTTTCATTGGCCTCAGCTTCTGGCACATGCTGGGGACACAATACGGGCTGGAATGTTATGACCATCCTAGGTTCTTGCTCCCTCTCAGAGGTGCACAGACAGTTGCTTTTCTCACTCTGACATCCTTTTCATATACCTGCACATAACTCAAGACAGCTGCAAACACTGACCTACTCCAGTCCATGGGCCCTCAGTGAATACCGAGGCTTCTCCGAGTCGGGTCTTGCTCAGGACATTACATGCAGCTGGTGTTTCAGACAGTGGCTTCTGTTGTTTGGGTGATAACTAAATGGTATGGGAGTTCAAGTTGCTCCCGGTGGTTAGCATGGACAGACCACAGGGAAACACATCACATCCCTCAGCAGGCTCTGAAGTTCTTACATACCAAGCTTGCTGCAGCCAGCATGAGGCCACCATGTCCTCTAATCAGTGAGCAGTTCTTGAGTGACTTGGCTTCTCTGTCAGAAAATAGTGGCTGAATTCATGTGCCTGTATTCAGACAGTCCCATCTCAAAAATTTCAGCCAGGCCATCTCATAGTGGAAGTAAGACTTTTTCCAGGGGCGTTAGCTGTGGGATCTCCAGAGTTATAGCCACATTAATCATGAATTCCCCAAGAAACTGCCCTACCCCATTAAATACACTGGCATATTTTTTAATAAGGTCACCTGCCTTGTGTCAGCTGAGATGGAGTAATTCCCACTTTCATTACCACTTTGATCAATTTAATATCCAGCCTGCTTGGGGACTGAGCTCTAGTGATGCTGCTGTGTGTACAGCATGAAATTTGTGGTGTTTCACATCCTATTCGATTGGGTCTAAAAGTACACTGGGTCTGTTGACATCCCCCTGCTTCATCTTTCTTTTGCAAATGTGGGTTCTTGCTCTCGGTTCCTTCAGCCAGTCCTGCTGTTGCCACACCGATGTCTGTCAGAGGAAAACTACGTGGCCATTTGAGGAGCTATGGCTGAAGACTCTGCAGGTTCTCACTTTCAGCTGGGAACTGACTGCTTCCACAGGGACACCAGGAGGATGGTCCTCTTCGTTTTGGCTGCCTGGTCTTAAGTATCACATATTCCACCCAGTTTCAGTTGCATAGGTGCTGGGGTCACATATCAGCTCTTTGTGGCAAAGCTGTGGCAGGCCACCATACTGTCCCCAAGCAGTCTGTCCTCGGCATCCACCAGCTAGCACCTTCTGTCCTGAGTGATGATCTCCGCTGTGGCAGCAGAACCTGCCTCACAATGCAGGACCAGCAGCTGTACTGGGGCTTCCAGAGTCACCTCTGTGCTGTCCTGTCTACCCAGCTTTTGCAAAAAGAAAACAGCCCTTTTGACTCTTATGCAACCACTACACGGTTGGCTTTGGGAATTTTTTTGGTCCAGTTACAGCCATGGAAAATTACTGTTACTGGCTCCTTTGGGTTGAGCTTTGGTCCTTTGAGACTCAGCTGATTCAGAAGATTTCCCTCTGGGCACCAAGAAATGGCATCATGGCCAAGCCATGAAGAGCAGGTGGGTGATAAATATATTCCAAAGCCCAGACCAGATCAACGTAATATTGCAAGTTTTCTGGGGGCAAAACTCTATATTTTTGCAGATTATTTTTCCCAAGAGTGTTCTGCACTGCTTACTCAATGCTTGAGGTTTTGGGGAGCATCCTGGCTATCAGCATCTCAGAAAAATATTCTATGGCCAGATGAGCACATTAGGGAGACCATTAAATGAGTAACCTACTCAGCTCTGCAATCTATAGAGCAATAATAAAGCACACTTCTGCCTGCTAAAGCATCGAAGAACTTATACCGGGGGGGCGGGAGGGGGGACCAAACAACTCCAAATATAAGCAGGATTTAGGATCCACTGGCAGCCGTTGTCTGAAGCGGGCCGAGAACCTTTCAGCTAGCGTACCATCCCCTGATTATGCTAGAAGTTCACCGCTTTCTCCACAACATCCCGGTTAGCAGCAAGCTGGTGCTAAACAGCGATGTTGCAACTATCAATAAATGATATATTCTATCCGACCATCGGGTTGCTGCCCAAGTTTGGGCCAACCTGTCGAGCCGCATCATCACCGAGCACAGAGATTAAACTAACGAAGGTCCCTCCTCCTACCGGCAAGCTTCTCCGCTGTCATTTGTCCCCTGCGCCACTGGATGGCAATGCTGACTAAAGCATGGCCGAGGTTTCGCGGCCGGTAGCTGAGACCTGGGTGAGGAGGAGGAGGGGGAGGAGGGCAGGATACGGGCAGGGGCAAGGCAGGAGCGGGCACCGCCGTGCCGAGTCCATGGGAAACGCGTCTCGCTGGGACATCGCACCCTTTGTTGTTACTGCCAACCTGACAGGAGATGCACGACTCACGGAGGGGGTGTTTTCTTAAGACTCCCAGATTTGAAGGACTTGAATCATGGAAAACTAATACGTGGTGTCGAGGTTTTAAGCGTAGGAAGGGGTTGGCGGCAGGAGTGACTAAGAGTCCACACATTGACACGGCCTGCTAGAAATTGCCCAATTTTTGTACTTAAAAACTGTACTTAGACTTTGTGAAAACGACTTTGTAAGCATGGCATTGCTGGGCTCAATGACTATTCAGTGAACTCATTTGAATGTGCATAGACAGGGCTTGCTTGAACTGCTGCATCAAAGAGAAATGCTGAAATGAGTCATTTGTGAATCACGGCTTATTTTCTGTTGTTAGCTCATCTGGAATCCCATGGTGATCAAACAGCCTTTTACAATGTGTTAATACATCGCTACTCCATGTGTTTAGCAACAGCTCAGTTCCAATAAATTGTAGGTAGTCACTCATTATAAAGAGGTAGTGTTTTTGGTTGTGTGTAAAACACCTGGGACAAATTTGGAGATGAAAACACACACGAAATTTCATGCTGTTCCAAACACACTTTTCCACGCTGCTTCCACTCTAGATTTCATACCTGCTTTCTGTCTCCTGGCTTGCAGGGCACAGTCCAGCCAGACGAGAGTGCCTGCAAGCATGAGTGCTCCTGTCCTCCAAGGAGGGCTGCAGGCAGCCTCTCCAGCAGGAGCCAAGCCACTTCCCAGGCACAGGAATGGACGGGAGGCAAAAAAAAGAAGCGCCCTCAGCAGCAGTTTAAGGTAAGGCCCTAGTTTCCAAACTGGTGGCTGTCCCCCTCCTAGACCCTCAGCTCCATGGGCTGGAGAGCTTGGACCAGGCTATAATCAGATTCAGGAACTGATCTGCTTAAATTTGGAAGGGAGGGTAATCCCATACACACTTTTTTTTTTTCTTTAGTGAACTGAATCAGCCCAGCATGTCTGCAAAAAGTTGACAGGAGGCTGAGGAAGAGGGTGTGACTCCCTTAAGGCTGCTATTGTCATTGAACTCTCAGTGGTGTGAAACCACAGCCTGAGGTGCTGAGCTTCTCCCCAGAGCGACTGAGGCTCAGGAACCAGTTCCCTTCTGCCAGCACTTTTATTGGAGTGAGCGGCTGGAGATGGAAACATCTTCAACCAGCACAGCGAGCTTCACCACAACCCATCTGTCAGTGCCCTAAGCCCTGTCTGCTTGTATGAGAGTTACATGGCCGTAAAGGCCAAATACTCTCTGCCATCAGCTACTTAGACTACTTCTGTCACACATAATTGTAGCTCAAAGGTCCTGAATAATTGCATTCAATTGGGCCTGATCCAGCCCCCAATAATAATCTT
Organism: Nyctibius grandis; assembly: GCF_013368605.1. Classification (NCBI taxonomy): domain Eukaryota; kingdom Metazoa; phylum Chordata; class Aves; order Nyctibiiformes; family Nyctibiidae; genus Nyctibius; species Nyctibius grandis. The sequence continues at coordinate 12,788,147 of NC_090660.1, forward strand.
AATAATGCTGCTCTTAACCAGCCACATGAATCCCTTTCAATCCCCAACGCAGGCTCAGTCATGCTGTAATTCAGTAGAGAAGACCATTCACTGGGGGGCTAATTTAGTTTAAAATGCAGGCAGCCTATTTATGGGACAATTTTTTGTTCCTGCTCTAAATTCTTCTGCTCAATCAACAGCCTGTAAACCAGGTCAAGCCAATGCATGACCCATTAGTGTTGGCAGTTGGGGCTTACAGCCCTTAGGAGCTGTATTTGTGCTGTGCTCCCTCACAAGTGGAATACATCCCCTATTTAGCTAATGGACCCTGTCATAGGGGGAAAATATAGAAAACCTTTTCCTGCACTGGCAATCAATTTCATATGATCACAGGTTGAGTTTGACCCCACACTCGCCCGCTCAGTTAGCCATCAGCTTTTGTAACAAACGCTGGCCTTCCAAAATGAAGCAGCACCACTTTATCTCTCTGCAGGAAGAGCACAGAACGCAGGTAAGCAAAAGAACTTCACCTCGTTGAGGTGAAGACCATCCTCCTACCGTTTGTGCTGCCGGGAGAGGGATTCCCAGGAATACAGGGAAAGGCTTTTGTCCTGGGAAAGCTCCACGTGAGCACTGGGCTATTAACAAAGCTCAGGTTCCTTAATGGGTCTAAAAGAAGATTAAGAAGTAGCTTATTCTCAAGTTTTGAAACACAACCCACAGCATGCAAAACCAGGCAGGGCTTAAGACATGTCCATATCCAGCAGGGAGGCGGGCAGCAAGGCAGATGTCTTAGTCCTTACACAGGACAAGTCCCCTGATTTAAACACCCCCTTCCTTTTTTCTCCAGGTTCATTTTTAAGCTGGCTGCCTGACTTCAGCAGCACGCCTTACCAAGAGCTTTGGTGGGGCAACCCAATACTGTGTGAGGGGAAAGGAAGAGAAGGATGGAAACAGAACAAGAAATTAGAGGGCGGGAGGTGAGAAATGCCTTTTAGAACAGCTTCCCCTGGCATGGGGAGCTGTGGCCTTAGGGGCCAGATTTACCTGTGACAAGGGAGAGCTGGTGAAAGGAGTAATAAACACTCCAGGTGGGAAACAAAGGCAGGGTAACCACCCACCCATAAATATAGGCAGGGCAGGCCTACATCTACATTGCCTACAGCTGGGGCCATCTGTCTAAAGGCAGGGAAGGGTGTCAGGAGAGGAGGGCCCATTCCAGGTTAGGGAGGTTAAGTGTGAAGCAGGTGATGCTGCCTGTGGGGCAAGTGATAGCCTGTCTGCATTTGCATGCTGTATTTTTCCAGTGACACTTTGCAGAGCCTGTGTGCGTTTTCTGAATAGCCCCAAATAAACACCGCACCCCTCAGACACGCACGTCTCTTACATGTTTTGAAATAAGTACTGAGAGCTGGAAGACAGGAAAGGGGGCAAAAGCTTGAGAGACTCACTTCTGCAGAGTCCATTTACACTGGGACCTCCGACAGAGTAAATCTCACCAGAACTTGGCCTGACTGGGTTTCCTTCCTCTTTGTCCAGCTGTCTCACTGTGTCCCTGTACCCTTAGGCAGCTCACTTCTTTCCTTTGTGTCCAAATTATCTTGGAGATACAGGATAAATAATGCCACCTGCTTCACAGAAAATATTTACAGTTCCTCTTAGGATTTTCCTACAGTTTTATGCTGCATTTCCTCTGCTTCTGCCTTCACCTTTGAAGAACACAGGGGCTTATATTGCAATCCTGATGCAGAGATACAGACATGTGTTTCCCACAAGCACAATATTGCCTGCCCAATTTGTAAATCTGACCCCTTGAGAGCCTAAGATACTTCAAATGCTTTATTTTTACTTCCTTTCTTTAAGGCTCTTTCCAATCTGCACCTCATGTATACTGGGAGATAACAGAGATGTAGAAAAGTGACATCAGCCACTTAGGATAAAGTTGCCAAAGAGGGCGATTCTGGTGTCCAAAGGAGGATAGGTAAGGAGAGGGAGCTTACATACCTCAACTTAGGGTCAGCGTTGTCCAGGCTGCCCTTGCAGAGCTTTCCCACGTTCAAGCACGGTGCTTCTGGTGCCAAGTTAAAGGAAAATAAAAGTCTGGGGTTGTTCTGCCACTGAATTTCCCAAAAAGGAGACACACAGGGGCGCCAAAGACTTAGGAAAAGAAACCTAAGCCTGCACCTTTTTCTGCATAGCCCCTTTCTGGCAGGCTCCTCACTCCCTGAAGTCAGGCAGCGGCAAGGGCTCTGCTCCGGAGCCTGTAGTGTTACGGGAGCAGTTCATCAGCCCGGGCCTGATTTCGTTTGCAAACGCGCTGGGGCTTCACAATCGCTTAAACTTGCGTGGTGTAAGCAGGCCAGGTGGCTGCTGGCTGCCAATAACCCCGTGCCTCTCAAGGGGGATCCTGAGGAGCTGCTGCCAAAGGAGGGATGGTGTGTGTGCAGGGGTGGGGGGCCTATAACTACCGTGGGAGGCTGATGCATCACTTTGTCCTTCTTGGACAGCACTTGCAAGCACAGCCCTGAACACTCCGAACAAATTTCCCAGCTAAATTTGCTCCAGTGTGGTAATATCACCCTTTGGAAAATAAAAAGTTTGATGTACAGTCTCTGAGTAACTGTTTGCTTTCCTGGGTATGATGATGATGGTCTGAATCTCTGTCCGGCCAGGTTGTCCTTATGAGCTGAATCTGGCATGATGGTGTCTGTGGCAGCTGTGATGGTCACCAAGGTGAAAATCCCCAGGACGGCTGTAATGTGGGTGCACGTCAACTGTAACCTCCATCCTCCAACCACACCCTCCTTTCCCTTTGACATAGGGAGGAGGCTAGCGTAAGAGCGATTACATCAGCTCGTGACTGCCATTAGATTATACATATAGCGGGTTGGTGTTCCTTCAACGGCTATATGGAACGCTTATATTGGATTATCCAGCACATGGCCTGCTCTTTCATGCGCTTCCAGAGGTTTTACTCCATAGCTGCCAGGGAGGCAGGCAGCACATGGTGGTATAAAACACTGCATAAACACAACTGAGCGAAGCAAACTAGACCCATAGTATAGGCTGCCATGGAAAAAAAGCCATGCTGTTCACTTTTTTGTTTTGTTTTGCTCTCCACCAAGTGATACATCTAAGTGACAAGTTGCTCTAGCCATACAGCATTGCTTTTAACACCATAAAGTGTCATGGGGTGTAGGCATGTGCTAGGACAATGGCTAGAGCTAATGTTAAAGGCTAAATGTATTGCAGCTGCATGCAAGCTGGGCTAGATTAAAGACTACAGCTCTGGAAGTTTCTTGTTATAAAAAAAAATCACTTAGAGGTTTTTGTGCAGATTAATATTGTTTTGGACATCAGAGCCTCCAACAGTCATTTTCCAGTAATATGGCTTTTTGTAATTATTCAGCACTTTAAAATATATGCCTTGCAGACAGCAGTTCTAATGTTAGCATAGACATATCAAAGTAGATTTTATTTAAACTCTGCTGTGGGTAATACCAGGCTTTGTTTTTTAAACATGTCTTGGAATTATTAGGGTGTTTTATTCAATACACTAAAGAATGAAATTCCTCTTCCAATATATTGTATCGTGCCGGGACGGATGCAACACCAAAGTATTGTTAGAGAAGCTGAGAGTTTCAAATGTGGGTGCCCAAGTTTAGCTATCAACGAGCACAATTAGGCACCTGACTGGAAATTACCTGTTTTATAGAGGTCCTGATCACCTGCTGTTCCTCTTAATATCTCTTTCCTGGCTATGGGACAGGTTATCATCAGCAGTAGGAGGAGCGGATATTGATCTGGTGGTTAGTTCAGTCCCAGTTCTTGGTGTGCTTTCCTTTCCTTCCCTTGATCTCCAGGAAACCAGCTGCAAGACCTTGGGGAAATTCCTTATTTTGCTCTCGCATGGGTTTACTTACCTATAAAGCAGATAAACTAATAACACTGCACCTCTCAAGGATTTGTTGAAGCTTATTATACAGTAGCGAGTGCTTTGAGAGGGAAGTCATTATAAAAATGATGGTATAAGTATAACACAAAGGTGACATGAAGGAGCCCCATTCTGCCCCACGCAAGCCAGTGGAGCTCTGTTGTTTGCTTTAGCGGAAGCAAGGATTTGGCCTATGCTTAAACGACTTGCATTTGTTTTTCTTCTTGAATGCTAACATATAGCTAAGAGATAGCATTACAAGGAAAGCTCATTCTTGCCTATATGTAAATATTTAGCAGCTGAATAGGCATTATTCAGCAGGGCACAGTTTCTGCTTCTCCACAGTTTCTAAGGATGTTAGTATAGACTCATTCTAAGCTGCTACGGATCAGAAGATACACCCAAATTACCAGATCAAAATCCTTCCCATATAAGTGTACACATACAGAATTTATTTTACTGGGCAATTAAATGCATAAGATAAATATCCCTGAGGGAGGAAGGTTGTTTGAGGTTTTATGGCATAGCTTATTATGGGCTCGATTTCGAAATCTTAATCCAAGCAAAACTCTCCATGTAGAGACTTAACACCAGAGCGTAACTTTGTGTTTCATGCTCAGGATATGTGCAGTTGGGTGGATATATGCAGTTGCATCAGTGGATTTTAGGGCAGAGGGGGAGTGAAATCAGTGAAGCTTCACCTACAGAAAAGCAGCCCTTCCTAGAACATTTATATTAGCAATAACGCTTCGATCAGGCAGGTCACACTGAAGGATCTTAGACAGCATACTATTTTCGGAATTTCATCTGACAATTTTATTGATGAAAAAATAAAAATAAATGTCAAATAAAACTTATTTGTATTTTTTTTGAGTGGCATGGTCAGTAAAAATGCGATCTAGTGCAGCTATGAGAATGCTGGCAAAATAGTTGCCTGTGTTTCAATGCAAAAGCTTTTTCCGAAGACATGTGAGCAGTCAGAATTGCCCAGAAAATACTCCAATTTTATGTCCGAGCTGGAAATGCAACTACTTTCTTAAAACTGGGTGGTTTTTCTCTGTTTAGAAAATGAAATATACAACAGAAAAAGTGGCTGGGTTAAAGTAAACAAATAATCAGATCTTGTTGTGCTTCTAGTGGACAAATTTTTCTAAAGACAAAGTGCTTGGTGCCTTTAGCGTGGATTTATTGTTCTTTACAAAAAAAACCTCACAAACATTTGTATTTGAGACCATACAACTGCTCCCCGAGTAATCCAGAAAAGCTGAAGCACAGAGTTTTACCCCACCAATGCTTTATTCATAGAGATGGTCTTTTTAGGAGCTCGTTTTCTGGAGATGGCACTGACAGTACCTAGCCCTAAAGAGCCTAGGTTGAGAAAGAGGTATCTGTTGAAGCAGAATGTACCTGTTACATTTCCATAGGATGTCTATAGCATGGGAATTTGTACCATGTGGTTGCTCATGCAAACACCGGCCAGTCCTCCGTAGCTGGATTGCTTTGGTACCGCAGCGTGCGGTGTTTTAACTCCCGATTACTTCCCGGTTTTGCTTGTTTGGTTGCTTTAGTGCAGTTAGTTTACAAAATAAATGTTAAAGAAGCAGGCGAGACTCACGTGCTCTTTGGAAAAACTTTGCTTTTTCTCCTACCATCTCCCCCCCCCCCCAAAAAAAAGTTTTCATCTCGCTTCCAAAAAGTTGCACTCAGATCCCCCCTGCCCCTTTGTTTGGCATTGAAAAAAAATAGCTATTTATATGCAGAGCTGATGTCCAAACCGATCAGCCCCTTGACAACACTCGGGGGCTTCTAAGCGCCGGGCCGGGGCCCCGGGGGTCTCTGGGCGGGGGGGCAGCAGGGGACGCGCGGAGAGGTACCGCAGTGCCATACCAGGGGCACAGCATCCTCATCTTCATCCTCCTCCTCCCGCTCCTCCGCGGGGGCTCCGCAAGGGCGCCAGCTCCGCGCCCGGTCCCGCGCCTGCTCCACGCGTGACGCCCCGCAGGCGGGACGCCCCGCACCCCCCTCCAAAGCGTGTCCGGGAGCAAAGCCGCGACGGGGGGAGCGGGAACGTGTGGAGAGAGGAAGAACAGGGAAGGGTCCTTGGTTTCGTGAGGTCCCGGGAGCGGCTGAAGAGACGTGTTGCCCTTGGTGAAGCTTCTCTCCCGTGGGAAATGGGTTTGGAGGAAAACAAGCCTCGCGAAAATCAGTAGCCGGGAGGCAGCACCGCGGGCAGGACAGTCGCAGGTGGCAGCGGACGGATTTCTTCTCTTATCCTTTCTTTCCTCTCCTTCACACCATCCCAAGTCGCGCATGGGAAGGGCTTCCCCGGATCCGCCGGGGAGAGGGTTGAGGCTGTTCCACCCCGGGAGCCGGCTCCCCCGCAGCAGTGCGTAAAAACAAGACACAAACTCCCAAATCAACCGAGGAAAAACCTCCCCGCTAACACCCGAGACGCAGCACCTCCCCTGCTCCGGCACCGGCCTCCCAAAACTAATTGAATCATATTGGACCGCAAAGTGCGACGCGAGGAAGGGCAGCGGGGTGTCTATTTTCTTCTCCCTCATTTTTTCCCTTTTGTCTTTCTTTTGTAGGGTTTAGTTTTGGGGTTTTTTTTTTAAATGTCCTGCCGGTTTTTGCCTCTTTCCTTCTGCTCCCCCCTCTGCTCAAAGGTGCGCTCGGGAAGACGCCTCATCCCCAGGGTGGAGGCGACCCTCATGCCGGGGGCAGCCGCTGTCCCGTTTCCCCCCTACCCCCGTAAAGCCGAGGCAGACCCACACCAACCTGAAACTCTCCTGTCTCCCTCCGAAAACACCGACGCCAGGAGTTCAGGCTGGGGAGAGGACGGGGGCGGCTCCCTCCCGACCCCGCCGGGGAGCAAGCCCACCCCGCTGCCCGCCGCAGCCCCGCGTCCCCCGCGGAGCGCCCGCGTCTGGACGGCGCGGAGTTGCGCCTCTGCCGGCCCTGGCACTGGCTGGGCTGCAAGTGGCCCCACGGGCACAGGCCGGCCACTGACAAGAATGAATTTACAAAAAAAAAAAAAAAAAAAAAAAGCAACTTGTGTGGCAGCGAGCCGGTGGAAATTAGCCGCGCCGAGCCTCTCCCCAGCCGGGCGGCACTGGGGCAGAGAGAAGGGAAAAGCAACAGTGCGATGAATTACCAACGCTAAAGTCCCCGCAGAGCATCGGGAGCCGGCTTTATCCCACTGCTCTTGCGGGCTCGCCCCGGGGGCAGGCAGCACAGGCAGGAGGGATAAGGCAAGATTTCGCCGACGGCTGGGGGCCGGGCAGGTGAGGATACTCCCGGCTCAGGGGTGCAAGGACCCGTCGGTAACTCAGACCGGCTGAGAAAACTCGATGCCAGGCAGGGGAAAGCCCCCCGAAGTCGAGGTGTCCCCTGAGAGCAGCTAGAACTGGGAAGAGGTGGGTGGCGGGGCTTAGCCAAAAGGGTGCTGCCGGTGGAGGGGAAGGGGACCGGGCCGGGCTCTGCCCCGTCTGCCGCCCGCGCTGTGACACACGGGGAGGGACCCGTCGCGTCCCTCAGAAATAAGTAAGAGGGGAAGGAGCTCCGCGATGACTTTCTCTGATCCACCTGCCAAAATCACTGCCGAGCTGGGAACTAGCCGGTGTGACAAAGAGAGGGGAAAAAAAAAAAGGGCGGGGGGGACTGCATGTGGCTTTGTTTTAAAAGAGACTGTTTTGTGGGGGAGGAGAAGTTTCCTCAGCCTCATCTTCCTTTCGCACGGAGGCAGGCGGCTGGGCAGACAGGACGAGGCAGACACCCCGAGCTGGCACTTCAGGGATCACAGTAGCCCAGGGTGCGGTGACATCAGCCCCCTACACCTTTAACATGACTAATTTGTCCTCAAGGCTGCGAGGGAAAGGAATCCTCTAACCGCCTGGGCCAGGGAAGCCGAATTAACCCCCGAGGTACGGTCACAAAACCCCCCAGGGAGGGGAAATGAAGGGCCCCCCAGCCCCGGGCTCTGCAGCGCGCCCAGCCCATGCCATCCTCCCCTGGGCTAAAAAAAAAAAAAAGCGCAGGGCTGAGCCCAATGCGAGCCAGGGCTGCCCCGTAGCCCCAAAAGCCCGGGTCCCCCCCGCAGGCGGGGTGTGCTGGGGCCGCGGGGCAGAGTCGGGCTATAGCAGCCGCGTCCTGACAGGGGAGGTTTAACTCGGCGTGGGGAGCGATGGAGGCAGCGAGAAGGGGAAGATCCCAGCGGGAGGACAACAGTAACGTGGCAATCCAAGTTTACCGGCAACGTTTCGCCGAAGGCCAATTTCAAATCGGATTAATTCCCCGCCCCTCCCTGCAAAAAAAAAAAAAAAAAAAAAAAAAAAGCAGCATTTTAAATAATCGTAAGGGGGCGAAAATCACCGTCTCCTGGAGAGGGCTCGGAGGGGCAGGACGGCCGGCAAGAGGGGAAAGGAGAGTCGGCGGAGTCCCAGAGCCACGAAATCTTCGCGCATCTTCCCCATCCCTCTCCCATTTTGCACGGGGCTGTCTTTGCTCCGTGTCTTCCCCGAGCAGAGGCCTCCCCAGGACCGGGGGCGTGGGGAAGGGGCAGGGCTGGGTAATTAAATTCCGGTGCCCGGCTAATTGCTGTAATTTGACGCTAACTGTACACCGCGGGCAGGCGCTGGGAGCGGCGGTGCGAAGCGCGCCTCACACGGCCCATTGACAGCGTCCCGCCCCGCCGCCGCGCAGGAGCCGCCGGTCCCCGCGGAGGGGGCCCGGTTCCCCGCCGACCTCGGGTCGCTGGGGCGGGGGGGTGGGAAGTGGAGCCTGGCGGCACTGTAGGACCCAGGGCTTCAGGTGCCCGCGGCCCCGGCGCTCCTCCGGGGCCTAATGGCTGCGGGTGCCGGCTCTCGCCTCCCCCTTCCCATCTGCCTGGAGGCAGGACCTGACCCTCCTTCTGCAAGGTCCTTGTCCCCAGGCTCTTAGGGTGAGGGCAAGGGGTGCGTTCCCCTTCCCTCTGCTGGAGGCTGAGACCAGCCCAGGAACCTGCCCAGTCTCATAGGTGGGGGGCAATGCGCTCTGGCTTTCAGGAGGCCTCAGAGTGACCCAGTCCTGGGACATGATGCCCCATTCCTCTGTCTCTGAAGTGCGAAGGGGCTTGGCTGTGCAACTGCAAAGTGGAAATTGATTGCATCCCTCCCCAAAATCCTGTAGCTGGAGTACTGCTTCCCCCTACTCCTCCTGGACCCAGCCCCCGGGGATGGGGCACTGGCCGTGCTCCCTCTCTTTCGGGGCGTGAAATCAGAGCTGCGCTACACCCTGGCGACTTTCCAGGGCACTTTGGCACATGAATCCCCGAGGGGAAAAAAAAACACGGGCGGGGACAAGGGGTGCGGACACCGAGAGGTCCCAGGGCCACAGACTGTCGCAGGGGGTGGCAGCACCTACCTCCCCGCGCCGCTCCCGCGCAGCCCAGCGGGCCAGACCCCGGCACGCCCCGGGTGCCACATCCCCCCGCCGCTGCCGCCTGCCCCCCCACCTGGCCCGCGTACCGGGGACTGGGAAGACCGTCTGCACTTGGGGGGCTCTTTGTTTCCCCCTGGACTCCCCCAGCCACTTGCAGCGCCTCCGTTACCCACTTGGGCTAGTTCAGCCCTTCTGGTGCTTTGTCTTTTTGGGCTGCTGCTGCTATTATTATTATTATTATTATTATTATTATTATTATTATTATTATCATCATCATCATCATCATTGTCACACACTCACTGGCAACTTGCCTCCGAGGAAGCCTACCGGCCCCTCGGGGGAGGTGAGGGAGGGGGACTCACCCCCTCCCGTCCCCACCCCAGCCGCAGGCACCCGGGCGGTCAGAGCTGGCCCTCCGCTCAGGTTTGGGGCTGAGCAGCGGGGCAGGGAAGTGGGCAGCTGCCCGGGGGCTGCAACGCGCCCGGGGCATGCCTGGGAGGCTCCCCGGGGGCTGGCGGCGGTGCAGTCCCGGAGGTCGGCGGGGCCGGGCCCGGCGCCGTGGGAGTGCGGTGGCGGGGGGCAGCGCGCAGGCAGCGCGGAGGCAGCGCGCAGGCGCGGGCAGGGAGCACCCAGCTCTTTATGGCCAGGTGAGAGAGTCCCGGCGCAGGTAAGGGGAGGATTTACCCACAGGCATCCCGGGCGGGCGGCTTGCCCTCGCAGTCTATGACCAGCAGGGACCTGGGGATCCGGAGCCCGCAGCCAGGATGTCTATCCTTGCCAAAATGGGGGACTGGCAGGTAAGGCGACCCTCCTGCCCTGGAAGGGGGTTTATTGTTATTTTGGGACGGGAGGCAGGGCTGGGGCGGGAAAGGTGATGGGCCGGGAGGGAGCCGGGGCAAACCTGGCGCCGGGGTTGGCGATTTTGTGGCTCCCCCGTGCTGGGAGCTGCCCCCGGCCACCGCCGAGGCCCGGCTGCAACAGGTAGAGAGCGGCGGGCTGGGGCCTGGAGGGGCCGAGCGCTGCTCCGCCGCCGCCGGGGCTGTCCCGGCCCGGGGCTGAGCTGCCCGGCAGCGTGGGCCGGCGAAGGGTGGCGTGTGCCCGCCCGCCGTCCCTCTGCCCGGGGCTGGCTGCGGCCGTCCCGCCGCGGGGCCCTGGGGCTGCCCACGGAGCGGGCCGGGCCCCCACGCGGGGCAGCGCCTGTCGGCGTGGTCCCAGGACCGCTCTTCGCGGACGGGCCGCGGGGCTGAAACGTCGCTGTGAGCTCACACCCGAGCCCGTCCCGCGGAAAAACAACACTGCCGGCTCCCACTCGCACTTAGACGCGCCCGGAGCGCCCGTGGCAGGCGCTCACGCCGGGATGAGCTGACGGGACAAGGGGCACCCACCCGCGAAAGAGGCTCGGCGGAGAAAACACGGCCCGCCGGGGCCTCGCCCAGCGCCGCGGACACCGGGGGACCCACCCGCACCACGGGCGATCCGACACGCGTGGAGTTACGGCGGCTCCCAAAGTGGGAGATATTTGGAAACCCCTGCAGACTCCCGACGTCCCTCCGCTCGGGCCGGACCGCCGCCGTTTGCCGGCGAACAAAAGGGGAGACGAACCACCCTGTTCAAGCACCCGGGCTTTTATTACCGAAAACGACTTTTTTCCCAGGACAGTCCGGTTCAAGATGGGAGCCTGGCTTCTCTTTCTGCTCCCAGCTTTTCAAATCTCGCGACTAAGTCTTTCTCCGGGCTGCCTTATTTAATTTTTTTTTTTAGGGTAGCAGTAAGTCGTCTGGAAAAAAAAAAGGGGGGGAAGAGAATGCAGTAAACAATATCTTTTTAATTATTTTTACGGTTAGAACTGGCATCTCTTTATCAGGCCGGTGCGGAGAAGCGATCAAAAGAGGATTTTTTTTTTTTTCTTCCCAATGAAGTCAACTCTTATGTAATCGCACTTACGGGCTATCTGCCTTGAAATCTATTCCCGACTTTTCCTTACACCCCGGCCCTCCTTGCTCCTGCTCCCCGGCGCTGTGGCTCCCCCTCTCCCGCCGTGCCTGGCCGGAGGGGCAGGAGCCCCCACACTGCTCCGTGCGGGTCTCTTGCAGAAAGCCGTCCCATCCCCTTCTGTCCCCGCACCCCAGCCGGTCCGGGCCTGGGGGGAGAGAAGGGACAAGAGCCGGGCCTTTGGCCACGGACAGCCACGGGTGGGAAGCTGTCCCGGGTGGGAGGCTCTCCGGGCCGGCCCGGCTCCGCCAGGACGGCGCTAAGGGGCGATGGGCCCCTTCGTTACCCTCCTCCCCTCTTCTTTTTGTCATCCCCCCCGGGGCATTAACTAGGCTTAATCTGCCAGCTCCATTTGAACCTCAATGGGAGTAAAAACAACAATTTACTCTCCTGCCACTTGCAGACAAAAGCGCTGGTAAAAAAGAGCATCGGGGGGTGGAGGAGGGGGGAAGGAGAAAGGAAAAAAAAAAATAATCTGTTTTGGGGATGTAGATGTGTGTGTGTGTGTGTGTGTGTGTGAAGGAGCAGGCCCGGGAGCCTGGAGGCTTTGCCGCCCTTCCCAGCGTGGGGACGCGTGTGCCGCCCCCCCCCCCCGAGGGCCCACTGCGGCTCCCCGGTGGAGCGGAGGGGCCCGTTTGCTCCTGGAGGCAGTAAATTTTCCCCCGGCGTCGGGGGGTGGCCCCGGGAGGGTCTCCGAGGCCGAGAGGGCAGGTTTTGCGGCCGACAGAGGGAAGTTTTGGGGAGCGGCAGGGCAGCCAGGTGCTCGCCCACCTTCCGGGGGGATGCCGGGCTCCGGAGGACACCCGGGGGCCCGGCGGGCGGGGGAGCCGCGCCAGGCCTGACACGCCGGCCCCACGGAGAGAGGAGGATGCCTCGCCGTTAGGAGCGGTGTGCGATCAGCGAGGGAGTGGGGGGGGAAGAAGAAAATCGGGGAAAACGAAGCTTTTGGGTGGATGGAGCAAGGCTGGGCACCCGGGGGAATAAAAGAAGAGAAGGGTGGAAAGGCAACCCCCCAGGAGGGTGGGCTGAGAGCTCGCTTAGCGGCACATTGTTAAGCAAACGAAGTGCTCCACCTAAGAAAGTACCAAAGTTTTATTACGGTCATTGTTTTGTCCCTTTGCTCAAGTGGTTGCCAAAGACTTTTTGGCTCCTGCTGCATTCACATTACCGCTCGCCCACTTCTATCTGGGAGGTTATGTTGGATTTGTTTGGGGCTTTTTTTTTTTGAAGACCGATAGCCAACAGAGCCGAGAAAAATAGTTTACAAAATAAATAAGCTCTTCAAATATCCACCAAAAAGATCAAATCCAGAGGGCAACAGAAGCCTCCGCAGACAATAACCTCGTTAGAGCAAGACCCGAATCTTATTTCTCCTCCCTTTGGTTTCTTTAAACCCCGTCGAGGGGGGAAGGGTGAGGGGGGAGGGGGTTGCTTTATGGCTAGCCCCAAATTCTGCAGGTGAAGGGATGGTCGCCTCTTTGATTTCCCTGGCCACCTTCCTCCCCTCTGGTAGGCAGAGGTGCGGGGGGAGCGGTGCCCGGCGAGTCCCCTCGCCCTCCAGCCCGCAGGCAGGCAGGACACGCTGCCCCCCCGCACCGGGGCTCGGCGGGCTGGAGAAAGCCTTTTTTTCTTTTTTCTTTTTTTTTTTTTCCCCTTCCTTTGCTCGTGGGTCCTTTCTACCTGTGTCCGTCGCTGCAGGTTGTTGTGCTGGCGAGCAATTGGGCTGTTGTTGATATGCTAATGAGGCGATTAGGCTGTGGGTAAAGAGCTGGCGAAGGGAAAAGTTCCCACCATTAGAGGGAGATCTCCGAGCGCGGACGGGAGCGCCGCGCAGCCCCCGCCAGCCGCGCTCCCCGCGCCGCCCCGGCACCGCCACCGCAGGGAACGGCAGGGAGAACCAAACCCGCGCTCGCTTTCTCTCTCCCTCTCTCTCTCTCTCTCTCGCCAATCCATGAAAATGCTTTGGAAACTGACGGATAATATCAAGTATGAGGAATGTGAGGTAAGCGTTTCCCCCGGCCGGGGCAGAGCCCCCTGCCCTGCAGCTGCGAACGGGAGCCTGCAGCATCCTTCCGTCGTTCAATTTCGTTTAGGAAAACTTCTGCTCCTTCACCAGCCTTCCTTGCGGTCCTGCAGCAGGAGAGGGGCTGGGGTCCTTACCCAGGAACTTCGGGGCTTGTGGAAAACCGGCTTTGTCGGAAGTGTATGAGGAAAGGCAAAGAGGATCCAGCAGCAGTCTGGTCTATAGGTAGATCCTCCGTAGATAAGGCTCTGTAAGATGCTACACTCGTCCAGACGGATGGATGGATGGATGGTTGGATAGATGGCTGGCTGAATGAATGGACGGATGAATGAATGAATGAATGAAAGAAAGGGCAAAGAGACAAAGGGAAGAGAATTATTCTTACACACCAGGTACCCGAGGCATCCTAATAAATTGGCTTAGGACAGACGCCTAAATTCAGCCTTTTCGATGTAGCTGCTGGTTGATTACACCGAGCTGCACAAAATTGCAGGGGTCAGCTGCCGAACTGAAATCATGGGTTTGGAAGCGGTGTTCCCCCAACCCCCTAATTTTCAGGGCCATACTCCCACGGCTTTGAGCAATAATATTTTAACCGCTTGAAAATAATTAAAATCCACCTAATTTGGTTTTGGAGCCGTTCAGCACAGATTGTGTGCGCGCATCTCCCTTACGTGACTGTGTGTGTGTGAATCCATATTTTTAGAAAGAGGCTAGTGTCTTTTCATCTGACAAAAAGGAGAAGAAGATGAAAAAAGAAGAGCGATGCCCAGGACCCATGCCTAGTCTCAAACCAACGAATACTATTGTCACCCGTTTCGCAAAAGTTGCCTGTGCAGTGCATTTAAACCGCGCAATAAAGGACTCCACTTTGTAAATGAACGCAGTTATTTGGTCGTGACCCACGCGGGAAGGTCGTCCCAGACTCGGCGGAGCCCTGCCGACATGCATGTCTGGGGCTTAGGGGGGGCCCACGCTCCCATACGACCCTGCCGCTGCTTTGGGCGATGCTGTAGCTTAGGAAAGGGACCGAGGACTCGCCAGACTCACCGCCGACTACGTGATTTGGTGGTTTAGTCCCGGATCGAGGAGTTTGGGATAAAGCTGTCTCCCGGTGCGGGAGCTGAGCTCTTAGATGCACTCGCTGAGGGATGCTTGATTTCTGGGAATGAGGTGTCAGGGGTGTTTTATTTTATTTTTGATCTGGAAAAAAAACCCCATATATATTCCTTAGATGGATTTCGGGAAGAAAGCGTCTCTCTCCCCCTCCCTCCCTCCCAGGATCCGTGTTCAAGTGTGCACACGTGCGAGCGTGTGGATTTCATCGCAAATGGCTTTTGTTGCCTTGCGCTAATGGGACTTTGCAACGAGGTGCTACTAAACGGAGGGAGCAGCGGCCGCTCCGCCGGTGCCCCGCCGGCTTTCGTGCGTGCGTGTGCGGTTGGCTCTCCGTGTTCTTCTCAGGAGCGGATGCGAGTGGACAAATAGAGAGGATGGAAAAGAGGGTGGCTGTGCCCTGACGGGGACAGGAACTGCCTTTAAAAGAAAAAGAAAAAAAAAAAAGAAAAAAAAGAAGGAAAAGGAAAGCGGAATAAAAGCCCGGCAAGCCGCGCTCAGCGCCCGGGGGGCCGGGAGCAGGCGGGCGGAGCGCGGGGCCGGGCAGCGGCGGCGGGGAGGCTGCGGCGGGGCAGCGGCGCGGCGGCGGCGAGCGGAGCGGTGCCTGCTTGAGGGAGTTGTTTGGGAGTTGCACAGCCAGTCCGACGGGTTGCGCCGGAGCCCCGGCTTGTCTGGGCCGGGAGAAGCGCTCGCCTTGCCTCTTTTTCCCGGCTCCCTCTCCCCCCGCCGCGTCCCTCCCGCCCTCCTTCCCTCCCCGCCTCGCCGCCTCCTGCCTTTTCCCCCCGTCTTTTCCCGGATCCTCTGAGAGGGGGGCCTCGGGGAGCCCGGCGGATGCTCCTTGGGCTCCCCAGCCCCCCCGCCCCGGGCGCCCGCCGACCTCGGCGCTGGGCTCGAACCGGAGGAGGAGGAGGAGGAGGGGAGACACCCAGAAGGGGAGACACCCAAAAAAACTTTCCCAGCCGGTTTCCGGGACGCGGGGCACGGAGGCGAGCCGGCTCGGCGGCGCGGGGCGGCCGCCGCGGGGTCAGCGGCGTGGGGAGCCCCTCGGCGGGACGCCGTCGAGGCATGGACGGGGCAGCGGGCGGCCCCGCGGAGCCCACCCCGCGCAAAGGCGGCGGCGGCGGCGCGGCCGAGGGAGGCAAGAGCCAAGCGGGGAGCCAGCAGCCGCTCTTCTCTCTGGGCTTTGAGGCCGGCTACGCTCAGCAGCCGCAGCCCGAGGTGCGCCCGCGAAGGACCGCGGGGCTGGGGGCAGGGGGAGGCGGCGGCAGGGGGGAAGGGAGGAGAAGGGAAGCGAAGGGAAGGGAAGGAAAGGGGGGGGATCCCGCGCCCCCTCCCCTCTCTCCTTCTGCCTGTCTCTCCCCACATCCCCCCCCCCGCTCCGCACCCCCCTCCTGGCTCCCACCCTCTCCCTCTCTCCGGATCTCTTTCTCTTTCACTTTTGCATGCCCTGCAACCTTTTAAAATGTTGCCCCTTTGCTGTGATTCGTCAGACGCAGCAGCATGTCCCCCCTCTCTCTCTCTCCCGCTCCCTCTCTCTCCCTTTTTGTCTCTCTCTCCCTCTCCCCCATCTCTGATTAGATACACTGATTCTTCATTCAATGGACGTCATTTAGAACAGGCTCTGCCTTGAGTTGCCTTCTCGCTTCACGCTCGATTTCCAGCCATTCTTCCCTTATTAAGTATTCGTGTAATATTAATAGTCATGAATATCTGCTATTAGGAGTCTCCGGGAAGGCAGCAGATCTGTTATTAGGAGCTCAAGTGAAGCAGCAGCTAAGTCAAAGGAGAAAAAGAAAGAAAGAGAGAAAAAAAAAAAGGATTAAGAAATAAACACATACACGCAAAAAACAAAACAAAAAGGCAAAAAAAAGCGCAAAACAAAACAAAAAAAATAGAAAAAAAAAAAAGCAACCAACTTTGACTCCTCACACCACGCCAGGATAGAGAGCTCGCCTTGGCAACACCCGATGAAGGGCAGCAGAGATCGGTGCAAGTTCTGATGGATTATAGTGGCGCGCCCGCGGTGCAGGAGCAGCCCCGGCGCCCCGGTCCCGCCGCCCGCGCCTAGCGCAGGGCTCCGGCCGCGCTCCCTCCGCGCCCGCACCCGCGGGCGTCCGCCGGGGGCTGCGCGCTCCGCCGGTCACTGTCCTCTGCTTGGTTTTGTGTTTTTTTTTTTCCTACCCTGACTTGTATCCCCCGACTCTTCGCAGATGTTAGTGCACAGTTTTTCGGCTATGGTGAGTTGCTTCCCGTTTCTCTCGGAGGGGGTTTGGCGTGTGCTGGGGGTTGCTATTGTTGTCGGCGGTGGCGGTGGTGGTCGGGGTTTCGCACCCAGCTTTCCTGAGAGGGCTTTTTTTTCCTTTCCTTCATTTTTATAAATTCGGTGGCTTACCTTTTAAATTTTTTTCCCCTTCTTTCTCTCCGTGTTCCCCCGCCCCCCCCTTTTTTTTTGGTCTTCTTCGAGAGAACAGCAAAAGGCTTTCCTTGGACCCTACTGCTTCGATTTCTTCACCTTGCCACCTGCAAACGGGATATTTTCAGCTTTCTCGTTTCCCTTTTTCGGGATCTTTCCCTTGAATCCTCCTCCTCCTTCCTCCTCTTCCTCCTCCATGGAGGCCATGCCTTTTCCCTTTACCCGCACATACCCGTGGGCTCCTCTGCCCGGCGGCGGGAGCCGGCAGAGCCCTGCCGAAACGCCCGGGCGCATTTTCGGTGCCGCTCGCCCGTCGGTGCGGCGGGGCTCGGGGCGGTGCTCCCCCCGCCGCCCGGCGCATTCCTCCGCTTCCCCGGCGCCCGGGCCGCCGCCGCCGCCCCCTTCTCCGCTCCGAAATCGCCCGCTGGAGAGCGGGGAGCTCGGCCGGGCACCGGGGCGGCTCTCGCCGTAGGTGGGGAACCGTGGCAGTGCCTTCGCCCCGAAACGTTTGTAAAACTCGCAGGGGGAACGACCGGTTTGTTTTAGAGCCTATTTCGGCGTCTTCTGGTAACAAAATGGCAGTGGGCTTGGATTTTCCAGGGTTTTCTCGGGATGCGTTATCGGTAATCCCAGCGACAGTATTTGTCTCGGTTCTGTCCAGGGCCAGTGGGAGGATTTTGGGTCGTGGTAGAATTATTATTTTCATAACAGCCGCTTATGAATTAGTATTTTTATTTGCGGGTAGTACCTGCTCCTGAAATGCCGGCGTGCGATCTGTTGGGAATCCACGCTGTATCGCCGCAATGTTTTATTAATTATTGTAAGCAGTCCTGTTGTAATTGTTAGTATTATTGCTGTTATCATTATTGCCGTTATTATTAGTATTTAAAAAGCGAAACTGCCTCTTAATTGTGTGCGAGGGGAAACCAGAGGCAGAGAAATCCCCAGATTTGCTCTTCTCTGCCTCAGAGCGGACGAATTGCCCATCTTTGCCCGATAGGTGAAATTCTCAAGCCGATTTTGAGGAGAAACAGTTTGATTTTATCTTTGTTTTTCTTTTCTCCCCTCCTTTCCCCTCCCCCCCCCCCCCCCCCCCCCCCCCCCCCCCCCCGCCACCCCCCCTTCACCCCCTCCACCTCAGGAGCGCCACGACAGTACCAGCAACGGGACAGCCCGGCTACCCCAGTTGGGGACCGTGGGTCAGTCTCCCTACACCAGCGCCCCGCCGCTCTCCCACACCCCCAACGCCGACTTCCAGCCCCCCTACTTCCCCCCGCCTTACCAGCCCATCTACCCCCAGTCTCAGGACCCCTACTCCCACGTGAACGACCCCTACAGCCTCAACCCCCTCCATGCCCAGCCGCAGCCCCAGCACCCAGGATGGCCAGGACAGAGGCAGAGCCAGGAGACGGGGCTGCTTCACACGCACCGGGGTTTGCCCCACCAGCTCTCAGGGCTCGACCCACGCAGGGACTACCGGCGGCACGACGACCTGCTGCACGCCCCGCACGGGCTGGGCTCGGGGCTGGCCGACCTGCCCCTCCACTCCATCCCCCACGCCATCGAGGATGTGCCGGTAAGCAAAGGGGCAGCCACACGGCACCCCTCGCCCCCCTTCTCCACCCCCCTTCTTCGCGGGAGCCCAACTTTGGGGGGAGGGAGGGGGACCCCCCCCCAAAAAAAAAGGGGGAGGAAAGAAGAGACACCCCCACCCGGGAAAGGCGAAGCCCCCACCTAGAACAATAGGTTCTTGCAGCTCGTCCCTGTGCGACGCCTCCCCGCTAACGTGCCGGCTAAAATATAAATAAATCAAATTACTGTCATCGTTAACAATATCTTTCCTTCTCAATGACAATAAGCTGTTACGATTGGAAGAATATATAATATCACCACAGGGCCGTGCGTTTGGGGATTTCTCACTGCCTTGGGAAAAACACGAGTCTGAAACGCGAGATCTCATTAAATGTCCTCCCAGGCAAACGTAAAGGGGGAAGGAAAAAAAAAAAGTGGGCGAAAGTGGCCTAAGAAGGAAAAATCAGTTTCTCGTGATTACAGAATTGGCATATGGGATAACGACATCTAAAGTTGCAAGAGGGTACAGGCAGATCCTCTTCTCCAAAGGAATTAATTGACAAATCAGGGAAGAGGTATATTAAAACGCTGCCGCCTTCTTTTAGCAGCGGTGCAAAGGGATGACCTCATAAATCATTAGCTATAGGTTATCAAATTCAAGCCAGACCTGCTACACCCTATATTAAATTAAACGTTGGGAGCCTATTGGAGGATGCATTATTTGGGGGACCTAATTCTGTTATCGATAAATACAGATTTTAAAAAATGATTTCTAATTAAGCATGGCATTAGCGCACGGGCTATTTACAAAGCAAGCCAGGGTTATTGTTCGGATAGGAAAGTGGCCTTGTGCAACGCAGTAGGTCATGATCAAAGTTCATCTTTTTGAGTTTCTCCCCGAAAATGGAATTAGAACATGGCAATAAATTTATTAAAGCCCATAGAGCTCGTGCTGAGGGACTGAAGCTGCTCGGCTTACAGGAGGAAAGAGGAGGAGGGAACTGTGGTATCTGGATGTGATTTTTGCTGAAATGCCATCCCAAATTACAGGATCAAATATTACAACAATATATTTGCTGACAGTTTAATGAGTACAGTTTCGTGTTGCAAGGATAATGTTCAGATGAACTTACCTATTTTTGGGGGTCATTTTGAAATCTTTTGTAAATTATACTCGGGGAAAAGAGTGAATTTATTACAGCCCTCATCTGGCTAAATTAGCCACAGAAAATTGCTGGTTATGTTTAGCAGTTTTGCAATAAACGCATACGTTTCCCAAAGTGGAGGATTTAGTAAGCAATTTGGATCCGTTAAAAGCAGGTCGATTCTTTAAACTTGATATAAAATAACATGGAGGCAATAGTAAGAATAAACTAATTTGTTGCCTGCAAGCCCCTGATTGCTGTAAGAGGAACACGAGCTAAAATGTTCTCTTGAATTCTCCCTCTCCTCAACTGTGCTCTGTGGCAGTGGGCTGATTCGGGAAGCCTCCTCTGCAGATATTTTCAGTACAAATAATTTGATTTGCCTTTCAGGGATCTATGAATTAATAGCATTGGTATACTTCGTGAAAACCAAATGCCATCTGGTTTAAATCCTTCAGCCAGCCCAGCCAATTTTTTTTTCCTCTGTAAAACTGAATCAGCAGGCTGCATGAAGGAAAGCATAAAAATAAGAGGATGTATCTTTTAAGAGTATTTTATCTAGTTATGCAAAAAAAAAAAATCCTTTACAGAAACCTGGGTCGGGAAAGGATTGTTTTTGAATTTTTCCATCGCTGCAACAGTTAACCTTTAATAAAAACGACTGCTAAATATTTAAGAAAATCGAGTAGACGGTGAAAATTATTTAATCATAAATATCTCTGTGGGATTTTAAACTTAACAGTCCTCCCTGTATGGAATATGTGTAGAAATAACACAAATAAAAGTATTATGCCACACTACATTTACTTTATGGGTTTAGGGTGCATGCATAAAGGGATCATATTTCCCCATATAGTTAAAACACAAGAACTGCAGCAGTAGTCATTTCTGAACATTTCTCAATTTAATTATACTTAAATCCAGAAGCACTTTAGGCAAGTTACAAATGAGAGCATTGAGTATAATAAAACCTGTAATAAAGCAACTTAGTACCATCCACCCGGAATCATTGAGATCAGGCACAATTAACAGGAGCATAAATCCAAGACAGAATGGAAAATGTTAGAATCAGTATTATTGTTGGACAAAGACTAGAGAAGGAAGTAATAGTTTTTTAAATGGTAATGCCTGGGTTTTGTAACGATTGCGAAATCTTCTATCTCAGCAGCACTGGTGTTAATTTGTAAACACAGCCAGACATTATATTGCCTGTCAGTTTTTGGAATTAGAAAACACGATTTCATTTGACTTTCTAATCACGTCGTGGCTCCGCCGCGCGAACCCCAGCTGGAGCCGCGGCCGCGGAACCTGCGAGGGGACAATAGCGGGGCGGGGGGGGGTACGTGGGGATGCCCGCCCGGCCCCCGCCGCCGCACCGGGCCCCCCTGCGTTGTGCTGTCCCTCCCGCGGGCGCAGCGGCGGGGAAGGGCCGGGCCGGGACCGGGGGCCGGGGCTGCTTCCCGGGGAGGAGGGATGGGGCTGCGGATCCTGCCGCAGGAGCCGGAGGCCACTCGGGTGTTGGGCTCGACCGGGCAAGCCCCGGGGGTGTGGGGGTGATCTATTATTATTTTATTATTATTCTTCTTGGGGAACGGGGGAAGAGTGGGGAGGGACGCAGGATTCCTCCCGATAAAGGAAATATCCCCCAAATCCCGTGTCGTCGCCTCTCCCCCCCGGCTCCTGCCGCAGGATCTGTTGTTTCCCTCCCCGCACCATTCCCAGGGAGGGGGGACACAACTTCTCCCACACCCCAGCCCTCCCCGCCTTTTGTTGTGGTTGTACATTTACATCCCTGCCTGTTCCTTTTGTTGCAGCACGTAGAAGACCCCGGTATTAACATCCCAGATCAAACTGTAATTAAGAAAGGTAAGCCGTTTCCTTGCGCATACCAAACATGTCGTCACAGGCTGGGGACTACTCGCGGGGAGGACTTACCCGGCCTCCCCCCCCTCCCCGCCCTCCAGCCCCCCGGCCCCGGGCTCCTTCCTCTGGCACGTACTGTTGGCTAAAATGTTGGAGGCAGAGAAAGAAAAGGGGCGATGTGGGTTGAAATCTGTTCAACCGGCTTCTTAAATGGCTACGTTTGCCGGGTATTTTAATTATTGTTGTCGTTAACGAGGGAAAATGTTAGCAGATGATCTAAAAAATCCGAGCCGGTATTTCAGTGCATTAGCAAACAATTCGGTTTCATGGTTTGCCCCATGCATCTGGCTGAGCGGCGGGGTTTAATCGTTGTTGGTAAACTGGGCTGGGAAAGGAGAAAACATTGTTCCTCCTTCTTCGGGTTTTCTTATTTAAATCACGGCGGTGACGAGGGGGGCTCTCCAAGAACAAGGGGCGAGTTTCTGGAACCCGATGGCTGTCCGTCAGGGCGGTTTGGTTTTCGTTGGCTTTGTGCGCTTGCTTCCCTTGGAATCGAATTGCTTGGAAACCGGTCCCCAAATCGGGCAAAATATTTATGGCGTGTTTTCCCTCGGTTTTCTTTCTCCGTCTTTCTTTGGACGACCAAAGGAGTGCCACAGGGTAGTTTGCAAAGGAGGTTATTGGTGGAAAGTGATCGGTTTGCGTTTGGATCCTGTGTAGGGAGCTGCTAGTGGAGAGAAACTCGCGGGGCTGAACGCGTAGTTAGCTGCTGCCTGCTCCAAGGGGTGCCATGGCTGTGCGGCCGCCTGGAATTCGGGTACCCCGGCCGCCACCGGAGCAAGGTGCTGTACAGAGCCGCTCTCCTCTCTAGCCCCAATCGCTGTACAGCCAGCGAGCTCAAAGTTTCATTTTTTTTCCCCCGCCTGTGAAGCCTTTGTCATGTCAAATTAGATGTGCAAGGGATAAATCTTAAGAGATGCTCTTTCCAAGTCGACATGATAATTGGCTCTTTTATTAGTAATCTCAAGAGTTCGTTTAACTCCCGTTGTATCTATTAGCCTTCCCAGAGCTATTAATGTCACAAGTGATCTATCCAAAATGGAGAAAGCCCCCTGCTCGGTGGGACCGCGCCCGCGAAGAGTAGCGCAGGACTAGGGCGGAGGAGAAAGGGAAGGCGACCGCACCCCCCCGGAGGCCGGCGGGCACCGAGAGCCGAACGGCGGCACGGCCCGGTGCCTCCCCGCCAGCCGCCACCGGGCAGGGGCGGCCGGCCCGCCCGGGGAGGGACCAGGCTTTATTTTTGGAGGGCGACCGGCGCTGGCCTCCGGTGCCGGCGGGGCGCGCTCCGCCGCCGGGCACACGCGTGCCGGCTCCTCGCTGCGTCACGGTTTTTCCACGTCAAAAAGTTGTGCGCTGGAGGGGGAGCGGGGCGGGCTGAGCGGCGCCGTCCCCGGGGGAGCCTGCCGGCACCCGAGCGCGTTATCTCGGTGCCGCGCTGACGCCCGGCCCGCCCGTTGCGTGGCTCCCCCGGGCACCGCCTGCCCTCCGCGGGCAGGGCTGCCGGCGGCGCCCGCTGCGGGCCGGCATTGCCCGTGACGTCTGACACGGCCGGTACTGACGTGCTTTAACAAACAGCCGACAGCGTGCGCCCGCTCCGGGCTGGGGGGGCGCGGGCAGCGCGGGGGGGCCGCAGAGTTGTTTTTTAATTTCTTTGCTGCGGGTCGAGGGTTGCCCCGCTCTCTCCCTGCTGCTCCCGGCGAGCGGAAGGGTGTCCCCGCCGGCCTCCCTGCCCTCGCATGCCCCCGCCCCCCCCCTGCCCCGTAGGCGGTGCGGGGCCGGGGCTGGCCGCAGAGAGCGGCGCGGGTGCCCGGCGGCGGCGGGTTCCCCCTTCCCCGGCTCCCCGCCCGCTTCTCACCCTCACCTCCCTGCTCCTCCCTCCCTGCAGGCCCCGTGTCCCTCTCCAAGTCTAACAACAACGCCGTCTCCTCCATCCCCATCAACAAGGACACGCTCTTCGGCGGGGTGGTGAACCCCAACGAGGTCTTCTGCTCGGTGCCGGGCCGCCTCTCGCTGCTCAGCTCCACCTCCAAGTACAAGGTCACGGTGGCGGAAGTGCAGAGACGCCTCTCGCCGCCCGAGTGCCTCAACGCCTCCCTGCTGGGCGGGGTGCTCCGGAGGTGAGGGGCGGGCGGAACGCGGGAGGCGGGGTGGTGGCGGCGGATAACGCCCGCTGCCGCCGTGCCGGGCCGTGCCGTGCCGGGCGGGAGGGAGGGAGGGAGGGAGGGAAGGATGGAGGAAGGAGGAGGAGAGCCCACGCGGGTCGGGGGGGGGGGTGCGCGGCGCCCGCCGCTAGGGGTCGGGGCGCGCGCGGCCGCCGGGGCAGCGCCGCGAGGCGCCGGGGGCGCTGTAGCCATGGCAACGTGCAGCCTTGTGTGGCCCCCGCGCCCCGCTTCGGGGGGCCTGGGCCGAGGGCAGGGGTCCAGCGTGGCCCGTGTGTGTGTGTGTCCCCGGGCCACGCTGTCCCATCGCGGCAATGAACGTCCCCCCCCTACACACACACCCCCCAGGAGCGGGGAGGTTACTGGTGGGCGCCCTGCCGCCAGCACCCACCCTGCCGCCCGCCACCCCGGGCCCGGAGCTCACCCAGGCAATTACGCAGCACTCGGGCAGGGAATAAGATCCAGGATTAATTAAGCCAGCTCCCAGTTCCTCCACGGCCCGGCTCGGCCTGGCTCCGCTGAAAAGCGGCAGATGGGCCACGTAGGGATTAGTGCGAGGGCAGCGATGCTCTGGGGGGTAATGGGGCTGCTGGCCTTACAAATCAGCCTCCTCCTGTAACACCTGGGCTGCTGCCCATGGGCTGTGGGGAGAAGCTGCCCCCTGGGTCCATTGGTGCATTGGGAGCTCAGGCGGCTGCCACAGGGGTGAGGCCCTGGCCACAGCGTGCCCAGAGCCCCCCGCTGGCCTGGAGGCTGATCCGGTCCTTAGTGAGGGCCCCCATTCCCTGGACATGGTGCCATCCAAAGCCCCATCATTATGTGTGAGACTCGGCTGTCAGCAACACCTGCTCTTCAGCCCCCCACAACTATGTCCCCCCCCAAACCCCTTTACTCCTCTCTGTGGGAAGGCAATGTTTTGGGGCGAGCTGTGGGTGGGAGCCGAAGCGGGAACAGGTGCTCCCCGACAGCCCTGTTTCTCAACACCTTTCTGTGTGGAGCAGGGCGAAGTCAAAAAATGGAGGGAGATCTCTGAGGGAGAAACTGGACAAAATAGGATTAAACCTGCCAGCCGGGAGGCGTAAAGCTGCTAACGTTACCTTGCTCACGTCGCTCGTGGAGGGTAAGTGACTCAAAGAGCCGGGAGGGCTTGTTTGGAAAATGTGCCTGTTGCTTTTGCCTTACGGTAGAAGACTTGGTGTTGGGTTGGATTTTTTTTTCCCCCCGAGTCAGTGCTGCTTGTTGGAAATTGGAAGGGTGTTATTTTCTATGCCTCAGGAAAAAAAAAAGTTAATTGTGTGCCTTTGCTTTTTGTTTCAACCTGAAACGGACTTGGTGAGTCCTGCAGACTCAGCTTTGCATTCCACTGTTTATTTGCTTTTAAGTCTCTGAGTTAGACATTTTCAGGGCCCCATCTTGCTCCCTCATTCAAGTAAGTCATCCCTCCCCAGAGTAAGTGGATCTCATTGGGAGCAGCATGGGCAGGATCCCTGCGAACGGGGGCTGTGGGCTTAGCCCCGTAAGAGACCCCTGAGTGTTGAGTTGGAAGTTACGGGCAGCAGAGCCTCTAATGCTTCACTGCCGTTCTTCTGCCACAGGTAGACAATCAAGCAATTTTAAATGTCAGAAACTGCAGCTACTTTAAGTTTGTTCTCCCTCCCAGCCCGTAGTCACATAACAGTAAATCATTTAAGTTTTCTGACATCTGCATTTGAGAAATGCGTGACCATTACTTCCTGAATTAATTTGGGAATCCTTGACCTCAGCCATGGATTAATGGTGTCCCGAAAGCCTCAAAGTTGCACCACCACCACCCCCCACTCCCTTTTGGTTCTCATTTTCAGAACACGTGTTCCCTTGGCTATATCGTTCTCCTCTACTTTGCTCTGGCCAGAAACGGTGTGACTTACTTTTAATGCCTTGGGATGCCCTATACTGTCGGAACCGGGAGGTGGGAAGCTCAAGACTTCGCAGTCATTTACTTTTGAAACAGTTGCTGTGTCAGACCGACTGGCACAAAGTCTGCCCAAGGCCAGTAAATAGATCCTCCTCCTTTCCCCTCACTTATGGGTTCGACTGCATTTTAGACCTGTTCAGTCTGCAAAGCGCTTTTAAGCTCAGCCTGGGCTGCGCAGGTTTAGCTTAAGTTTGGTTGTGTAGGAGGGAATTTGTTGCTTTGTTTTGTTGTCGCTTCACAGTCTGTGAGAAATGTTTCATGTTCAAAGGGACGGGGAAAGAAGTGCTGCGCAATGCCAGGCTTTGGTTTTTTTTTAAACATCAGGATTAGTGGCCGCACTATATTTATACTGTGTGAAAATTACTGCGTCTTCATGTTTTTGAAAAGGCTTTGCAATTGCATCGACATGCTGTAGTAAAAAATCACGAGGGGAAAACTTGCAAAAAGTCTAGATTTGGTAGATGCTTAACATTATTTGTGATGTTAATAATATGGAGAAGGTTTTATGGTAATCTATTGTTCTGTTTGGCTTTCACATAAAAAGGCTTTAAAAGAATGATTTTTTAAAAAAAAACAAAACCAGAGGCCCAAAATCCAGATAACTTAGCAATGGTGGCTAATTTTGGGGGGATGATAGTATAAACATTGCTGGGGCTTTGAGTCCTGTAGCGATGAGGCAGTTTCTAGAGTACTGTTATTGTTTATGATCCGCTCCATTTTATGGAAACAAGCTCACTGGACTGAGGCTTTGAAGCTCTAATTGGCGCATGCGTTCTTCCGGAGCTAGAGCTAATGGCAGGAAGCCCTGCAGTAAAAACCAACTGGTTCAGGAAATTAAAACCAAAGATTTGAAAATCAACAAAACAGACAGACTCGGTGGAATGACCCTAAAATTCTCATGGTTAATCGTTTGGGGGTGAACATGTAATTATATGCGATCAAGTTAAATTTTAAACACTTAGCTGTTTAATGCATTTTATTTAGAAGAGCTCTAGGAGTAATTATGATCAATATTAATCACTGATGCATTGCAAAAGAATATAGAGTCGTGGCTGAGGCAAACAAACATTTCCAGAGTAAATAGCTGTGAATGAAATGTACGTAAATGGCTATGTATAGGTATGGATATGTGAATCTAAGCACACATTCTAGGTGGATGGAGCCTGCCTGTCTAAAACTATCTGATAGTCAATGTAAACTTCAAAAAATTCCTATGCGAGATTTCACTTGTA
Source organism: Nyctibius grandis (assembly GCF_013368605.1). Taxonomy (NCBI): domain Eukaryota; kingdom Metazoa; phylum Chordata; class Aves; order Nyctibiiformes; family Nyctibiidae; genus Nyctibius; species Nyctibius grandis. The sequence goes on from NC_090660.1 coordinate 12,815,010, forward strand.
ACGATTGTCATGAAAATGCACACGTGCCTTACCCTGGACTGAAGCAAAGAAATCTCCTGCAAGATAAGATGCGATTAGCATTTCTTACCCTACCTTTTTCAAAGGAAAAACCGTCCAAGCCTTTTAGAAGAAAAGCCCAAGTAGAACATAGTGCTTTTTTTTTGTTTTTCTAATGGATTTTTGCTTCTGTGCGATGTGTACTGATGAGCTGTGTGTTTCCCTCCCATCCCCACCTGTGCCTCCCTTTTCAGGAGAAGCAGTACATCTAGCTAGAGATTTTGGGTACGTTTGTGAGACAGAATTTCCTGCCAAAGCAGTAGCTGAATTTCTCAACCGACAACATTCCGATCCAAACGAGCAAGTCACAAGAAAAAACATGCTTCTAGCTACAAAGTAAGACATTTACCTTTCTGGCATGTTGCTCAGAAGTAAGGGCAGGGTGACAAACCTGGGTTTGGGGCTTTTATTTGTGAGCATTTGCCACATAGCCAGTGGCTGATGGTTTTGCAAATTGTAAGGGGGTATATTTGCCCTCCTGCTACAGGAGAACTCGATAACCCAGCTTGGTTTCCATCAAGTCAGTTCATGCAGATTACCTTGAAAGCAGTCGTGGACGTTGTGGGTGAATGTTTAGTTAAAGAAAAAGCAGTAATTCTTCAGAGAGAAACATTTTCCGGGCCTTTTCGCTTAGCTTATCAATTTAGGTAGAAGGGGAAGGCTTCCCATTGACAGTGAAATAAAACTGGCACATTAAACTGATTTCAGTTCATTAAAATCGGCAATGGTTCTTTCTGCCTAAGCAGCTCTGTTACTTAGTGAATATAGGGATATTAAAAATATATTTTAAATGACAATCTGTACGCAGTTAAACTGCTAGCCGAGTTTATCATTGGTGGGGCTGCCTAGGCTTCCAGGTGGTGCGTGAAAACGATTGTTTTGATATGTTTGCTGGAAATTAAAAGGGTTGTTTAGTAGCCCTTAATTACCAGTGGAGGTGTCACCAAAGGGCACAGTGCCAGAGGGCGCAGGCAGAAGATGGGAGCCGCTTTATGGCTGGAAGACATTAACGCGGGTTTTAGAATACAAACCGTTTCAACACGCCTCTGAGCAATCTTGCTGTAAGGTGTGTTATTTCCCCAACTATTTGTGCAGTGAGTGGATGATATAACCTAACTTCTGCACCATGCCCTCGTATCCTCTCTTCCCACCTCCCTGGAAGGAAATTTCCAGACCCCAGTTAGCATCAGCCTTCCCCTCTGTGGGAAGGTCCCTTTGGATTTGGAGATACAGACGTACATATATAAATGTTTCAGAATACCCTAATTTAAAGCCTCGATTCCCCTCTCTGCCCTCGCTCTTTCTTGCCGACACACAGGCGTGTTTTTACCTTACGAGGGAAGAGGCCCGCGCCTCTCTCCGCTTCCAAAAAAAAAAGGATCTTCCAAGACGTGAATAAATCCCTGAACCTCCCTTTGGATATCACACCCCATCTATCCTCTTCCGTCTTGCTGGGGAACTTTAAACTGTGTGTCTGCCCCAAAACCCAGCTGGGCAGGGATGTGTGTTTGTGGGGAGAGTGTGGGGGGCTGCGGTATGGGGCTCAGCGGGGGTAGGTGGGAGGTGCATGTGTATCTGTGTGCCGGTTATTTGTCTGTGTGTTGGCTGGGGCCGGGGCGTGATGAGCGCACGCAGTCGCGTGTGCATGCGAGGTGAAGGGAAGAGGTTTATGCGTGCTGGGGAAGTGTGAGAATTAGGGGGAAGGATGTGTAGAGGAGAGGGAGAGGCGAGAGAGCGCGTGTGCAGCAGCCCCCTTGATCCAGGGGCTTGTGTAATCTAGCAGGGAGCATGCACGGGCTTTGCTGCTGCCAGTGATGGTTCATTTCTCTCCCTCTCCCTACTTCCCTCCCTCTGTCTCTATGCTCCATTTGTGCTACAGACAGATCTGTAAAGAGTTCACCGACCTGCTGGCTCAGGACCGATCTCCCCTGGGGAACTCGCGGCCCAACCCCATTTTGGAGCCGGGCATCCAGAGCTGCCTGACCCACTTCAACCTCATCTCGCACGGCTTTGGGAGCCCGGCGGTGTGTGCTGCCGTCACTGCCCTGCAGAACTATCTCACCGAGGCACTCAAGGCCATGGACAAAATGTACCTCAGCAACAATCCCAACAGCCACACAGACAACAGCACCAAAAGCGGGGACAAAGAGGAGAAGCACCGAAAGTGAGGATTACCACCCCCATGCTCCTCTCCCTTCCCCCTCATAGTCCATCGATCCATTCATCTCCCTCCTCCCTCTCCCCTGCACCCAGCACCCCAGGCTACAGCAACAGAATGAGCGTCCTCCTGCCAATCCTGTTCTCTGACTCTGCAGGACTGCTCTGCCCTCTCCCCCCACCCCTTCCCAGCATCCACGTTTCCATTTGCTCCCTCTTTAACTTCCCCCTCTCTCCCCGCTGCTACCATCGTTTTACCCCAGTTTGGAGCCTAAGAGAACAGAACAGGGGGACGGAGCCAGCAAAGAAAAAAGTTCTGTCTTGAGTTTGTGAACTTTTTTTTTTAAATAAAACAAAAGGAGGAAAAAACAAAAAAGCAAAAACAAAAAAAAGGACTTTTTTCTAAAAATATATAAAAAAATTTAAAAAAAAAAAAAAGAAATAAATAATACTTTAAATTTTATTTCTATGAGTTTCACCGGACTGAATCACCACCTTCCCTTACATAAACTTCAGTTAAGATTGTAGCCATATTAAAAACAAAACAAAAAAAAAGCGAAAATAATACAACAGCAGCCGCAACAGCAAACAAACAAAAGGCAAAAAGGACTGATGACATTTTATCAGTATTGTGAATAAACTTGAACACAAAACCCAAGCAGTTCCATGTCATATCTTCAGTTGTAGAACTTTTTCCTGTCCAAGGTAAAGCGACCAACTTGAACTTTCTATTGCAACACGATTCACAGTTATTATATAAGGGAATCAGTGTTCATGTATGTATATATTTATTTATGTGTAATTTAATGGGAATTGTAAATATGGTGAGTCTGTTTTAAGCCTTTTTTTATTTATCTGGTGATCTCGTTTACCTCTTGTTTAGTGGGTTTTAAATCTTCCCCTCTTAGTTCATCATGTGGTTCATGGTACTTATTTAGATATCAGAGGTTTTTTGGGGGTTTTTCTCTGGGATTCATCATTTTTAGCCCTGTTGTAGCATGTTAAAGGCGACAATGAAGCAGCTGAACAAATAAAAAACCATGAATTTTTATATATAATTAGTATGACATTTAGTTTCTCATTGAAGATAAAATAAAGTGATGTTGGACCCTGGCAAGGTTTTTAAACATGTTAGTGGTTTTACAGCCCTTATGTGTTGTGGAAAATGAAAGAAGAAGTTATTTTCATCCACTGTCCTTCTCCCGAAAGCACCATCAGAGCAATAAATGAACACTGTCTTTTAAAACAAGATTTAGCTTTTCTTTCCTTCCCCCCCCCCTTTTTTTTTCTTTCTCCCTTTCTTTTGTTTCTCTTTTTCTCCCTTTTTTCTTTTTTTTTCCAAAGAACTTCAAGCATTCGGGACCACCTGGTATCCTGTATTTCCACTGGCCATATTGGAAGCAGTTATAGTTGTATTGTATTGAGTTGTGCCGGCAGTAGTTTCCATGCCTATCAATGTATCATAGTCCTTTGTTGCCCAGATAAATAAATATTTGATACGCTTTATGTCGATTTTTTTATTCAGTGGCTGTCTTTACCCAGGCGTATTTTTGTTCTTGGCAGTATTTTTTATTCAGTATGGTTACAGTAATTGAGTTTAACTCTCCCTTGACAATTGCTCCTTGCAATAAGCAGCTGAACCCATTGTTTCCCTCAAGTATAATAAAAACTTACTTTCAACTTGGAGTTCAGAGCAGGGTATCATTTAGATATTCCACTGAGTCTGTATTCAGACAAATGACACAATAAAGCACAATGTATTCTTTTGGATAAAAAATTGTCTGTACTACTAACAAAATGACACACTATCTTTTCTTTAACCAAAACATAATTTTATTTAAAAAAATAAAGTTTTATTTTATTTATGTTGACCTCTAGGTTTTTATTTACGTTTATACATAGCGTGCAGAATTATAAGCCTATAAAATTTCGTACATGCAGTTGTCCTAACGGAGAACGGAGATTAAAAAAAAAAACATTACCTTGAGAAGGACATTTTAAAAAAGAATCATTACCAAGCAAATACCAAAAATTAGGTGCTATGAAAAAAAATTATATACTGGTGAATCAGAGCCGGGTGCTCCCTCCCCCTCAAGAAAAAAGAAAAGCTCCGTAGTCGATGCCAACAAAATCATCTCACGGTTGTGAACTTTAGTGAAATCTTGCAGGAGACAGATTATTTCTGATTGATTGTTCGTGTTTTAGTGGAATGCACAGATTGACATTTTGAGATGGTTGTGTCAGAGTACAAGGGACTGAAATTTTTATCTTTAGTTTCTTCTCGTGGAAAACAGTTGTAAAATAGGCAAGTTTGCCTTTTTTTAAAAAAATGGAGTGTATGTCTTGAAGATGGGCTGTAAAAACATGTGAGAATTCAGACTTCGAGTCTATTTTCTTTGGCTCAGGGGGTAGGTGAAGTCAGGATCAGGCTGGATTATGTTATATCATAGGAAGGGAGGCTAATGCAGTTTAGAATGTAAAGGCATTTTAAAGAGATGGTCTCCTTTAAGTGCTGATGATATTTTGGTGGTGGTGGCTGATTTTTCTCTCTTTCTCTTTCCTTCCCTCCCTGACTCTCTCCCCCTCCCCGCTTTTATTTTCCTTTTTGCTCAGGCAGATATTGAGGAGGTTAAGAGGGAGGTGTTTACAATAAAGCTGCAAAGAGAATTAACATTTGCTCATATATTTTGACGTTTGGTAGGGCTGGTGAACCAACGCATTAGATAAAGCCCAAGATGTTTCATTTTGCTTTGGTAATCTACTTATGGAAGGCAGTGTAAAATCAATCTTGCCAAGCAGAAGGAGAGTTGGTGGAGTCTAAATTCTATTTTCGAGAGCCAGACAGTTTATAAAAATGGTGAATATTTTTTTCCTACAAATTGAAAGTGGATCTTTTGAATGCAAAGCTGCAATTGTTTTAAAAACAGTTATTTATTATTTCCAAGAGAGACTGGTTAACTGTAAAGTAGATGTAACAAAATAATGAGGTGAATGAACCCTAACTGTACATATTCTTGACATAAATGAAATGCACAGTATTGTAGCAGGTGAAGTGAAGCATTGTCTATCAGGGCTGTTTTTCTTGGCTGCATCTCAGATTGTGTGTGGGATCCTAACCTCAGGCACAATAGCATTCATAAACAGCAATACATTGCTGCTCTTTCTACAGCAACACATAAATACTCATTTTTAAACGAAAACAATCTTATTAAATACCATTCATTCATATCTGGATTTACAGATGCTTGTTACTTTTTGAAACCTGTACCCAATATAATCGTTTTATACTGGGCAATGTATAAAGCAGTCTTATGCTAAAACATTATAAGGTTGTAATAAATAATGTTTTAAAGATATAATTAGCTACTTTATGCTAGGAGAGTGCGTTTTAAATATCCTGCTGCTGCATTAGCAAGCCACCAGAAAACAGAAATGAAATGACCTTGCATAGATTTCTTTATTACTATTATTTCTAAGGAAGGATTTTACAGGCGATAATGGAAATCAGACTAGCTTCGGTTCAGCCTCTTCTGCTGTGACCAATACGCAGTTACTAAAACGTGCTAATTACTTTAGCGTTCTTTGGATGCGTTTTTAATGTTGTGATCAAGGCGCAGCAGTGAAATTCTAGGTCATGCTTTTATACACTAAACAAAAATCTGCTGTTATTTTTTTACCCCCAGATTGGCTGACATGAGGGTGAGCAGTGGCTGAACGTTAGACCGTTGCTGCCACGCTAAGCTAATTCCTACTTGTGAACCAAAACACAGCTCGGTGCTCTTTCACCATGAACAAGGACAGCCCTCCTCTTTGTACCGTAATTTACCCCACCCTCCAAAAATCGAATATTAATATAATTTGAGATTTAACTGGTGGAACAGCCATCGGGACAGCAATGCCCCGCAGCTGAAATAATATTTAAAATAGAAGGGATTTGACATTTGAGAAGTCAGTGGCTTGAAATACCCAGTTGTACTTAGCTAATTCAGTCCTTAACCTCTGGTTTCAAATAAATCAATTACAGTCGATTCCACTTCAGTTCAGAAGTGCACGAGGTTTTTAGTTAATTGAATACATTTTATTCACTTGCTAGGAGTATTCATTTATCCAAACCCTTACATTTAAAGGCGATTTCTTTATTGTCCATGATAAATTCGACTGCGTAATCAGATCAGCTCCTTGTTTGTTTACTCGTCTTCTGCCTTGCATTTAAATTCCAGAATGTGCACTTCCCTTTCCCTCCTCGGTACGTGCGTGTCTCAGCCCAGACCAGATTCCCAGAGCATCAGCCCTCGCGTTTGCAAAGTGTAGCTAAAATAACGTGAGCCCTTCTGACGGGGAGCAACGTGATGCCCGTCCCAGCTAGTGAGGGCAGAGTGATTTAAACCGGCTCGATAACCAACTGCGAAAGGTTGGGAGTGTAAAAAATAAATGGTGCCCCTGGTTCTGTCCCCTGCACCTTTTCTGAATCGGAGGGCTACGTCTCTGCTCCCTGCCCTGCAAGTGGCTGGAGCAATTAACTCTTAGAGTGGGTTTGGAGCTGGCTCGGTGTTGGCAGAAGATTTTCGTTGAGCGCTGGGCAGTGAATTTGTGTCACCGATCCATTTTGAATGGATATTGATATATGCTGTACTTTGTGGTGGTTGCAGAATCCTGCTGGCGTTGGTTTGCTGTTTTGGAAAGGAAAGGGGTTAATTAGCGTCATTATCAATCACTAATGCTTGTCTAACGTGTCCAAAGAATAATCAAGTTAGGGGACTGCATGAAGCTAACATCTGCTTCATTCCAGCTAAAGATTTTTCCCTATATCTTTCAATTATTGGAAGTCCACATCGGTTTCAGGCTTTGTCAGGGCCATAAAACAAGGTCAGATCGTTAGAAATCTAGAATGGAGGGGTAAGTGCAATATAAATAACAAATGGCTTCATTATTTGAGTTACAGGTGCAAGAATGGCTGTGAAAATGAGCAGGGATTACTAGAATGTGTTCCTTCTTTTTATCTCCAATATGGAGGAAGAAAGAAATCAGCCAAGCCCGGTTTTGAAATAATTTATTCTGCATAGGTTGCAGGCTCTCTCTTTGCAATATTTAGTTTAGTAACCCCAAACTTCCCAAAACAAGTAGTTTAAAGCAAGCGATTGGAAACAGAGGAAAAGTAAAAGTCTTTTTCGTGACCCATTACTAGCAGAGCCTTAGCAGCTTCAGAATAGCAAAACAGCCTTGTTTCTCTTCTTCTGGTTGAAGTTTCTAGGCTTTCTTGGGTGTCTGAAACAGCTGGTATTTCAGGCAGGGTAAATAGAAATATAGCTTATGATGGCAGGAAAGATTTGTGTCCTTAAAGTGTTACTCTTCCATTCTGGTACTTGGTAACGTAGATATAAAGGCAACAGCTCTGTGTTCTTTTTACTCCCTCTTACAGAGAGTCATGTCTCTCTGATGCCGAGTTCAACGTTGGTGGCCTGAAGGGCCAAAATTTCTTATCTAACCCGTCGAGTGGTTAGAGCACCTTCACTGAGTGAATGCAGTGTGGCAACCAGACTAAGACCAACAAGAGCTTTCTGGTAGGGTGGGAGCGACCTGTTGGTTCCCAATAGCCCTTTTCTTTTAGGCCCTGATTCTGCGAGGTAGGTGCCAGCATCCAGAGCCTGTCCTTGAGAGCCTTGTTGTTTCCCTGAGTATGTGAGTCCCTCCAGGGGACTGAGGTAACTCCAAGCTCCATGATTATTGTCCTCTTTGTAGTCATGGAGCTTGTTTGCACAAGACACCTTCAAACCAGTGTAAGGAGGGTAAACTGGAAAAGCATAGCCTAGGCGAGGTATAAATCATCTTGTGTTCAGAGCAGGCAGGTGGAGGACTGCTGGGTGTGAAGTGTGAGCTATTTCACCATGTCATTGCTTGAGTGTGCTGTGCACACACACACGCACATCCTAGTTTCCACAGGAGCTCTGCAGCATCTACATGAAGACCTTCTCTGTCCAGAGATGCTCTCAAGACCCATTGTTGTTGTTGCCTGTGGTATAGTTAATTCCCTTTGTAATACTCTATTGAAAGCAGATGCAGGGGCTCTGAACAGAGAGTTGTTTTCTAGCAGGAGTGTGGGCTGTGCAGTTACACTCTCAGGCTGAGGGATGTATATTTCTTCTACACGATGTTTTTTGGTTATGTTCCTACCCGCTTGTTTGTCCTGCAAAACTTCCTGCCTCAGCGCTGCTTTGGGCACAGCTGGCCCCTTCCTCCCTGTGTATGATCCACCCTGATCCCCAAAGCTGAGGATAAAAAAGTGGAGGTGTGAAATATTTGGGGCACCTTTCTGGCTGTAGAGCACAGCATTTTTTGGAGCTCCCAGGAGAAAGGGAGAGCTGCATTCGCTTTCCTTCTCTCTTTCTCCCTCCCTCCCTTTTAAGCCTGCTGGCAGGCTCCCCTCCGGCTAGCACGTCCTCCTTGCCCTCTCCCTTGGTGCTGGATGCTGCTCCCTGTGCTTGTCCTGTTTCTCCTCTGATGGGGTGGCCATTCCTCTCCTGTGATGAAGATTATCTCTCTGCCCTGCCAGCAGGGGAGATAGCTGGGGAGACACCCCACACTGCAGCACATGCTGGGAGGCAGGGTCTGTGCCTGGCCTCAGCGCTCCTTTCCTCATTAGGCCTGACGAGCTACACTGTAATAGTGCTAGAAAGATGCTCCTGCCACCCCTGCCCAGGTTTTGGAGCCTGTGGCTCTTAGTATGGGTGTAGATGACCCAGGCCATAAGCTGATGAGTGTCCCATTGCCAGAGAGCCTGGACGCAGGCTGCTTCTGGGGTGCCGGTGTTCAGGGTGGGGGCTGACACGCAGAGCTGATGGGGCTTCTTCCCCTCCCTGTGTCCTTGTGAGAGCTTGCAGCTATCCTGCTGGAAAGGATGGGGGTTTGCAGGGAGCTGGGGAAAGGGAGAGAAAGCAGGAGGTGGATATGGCTTGTAAGAAAATCAGATTGGAAAAGGGGCAGTTGAGGTTTTTGCCTTGTGTCTCCAGGAGAGCCTGGACAGGGCCCTGGTAGGGGGGATGGAGATCACTCTGTCCCTCGCTGCAGCTGTTTTTGGAAAGTTTCCTGGGAAAGGGCTGGGGAAACTGGAGCCTCCAGCAGAACTGGCTGCTGCTACGACCCTCTCGGAGGCCGGCTGTTTATTTGTTTGCATTGTCATACCCGGGAAGGCTTTTCACCTAGGGCACCTCTTTTTCCCTGCCCGCCTGTGTGCCTGTGCGTAGGGCTGTGTGTGCGCGGCCGCCTGTGGAGGCGTGTGTGCATCTATATGGGTGTTCGTGCATATGTGCGTATCTACCTATTTATCTTTATGGGCGTGTGTATTTATCTCTCCATCCCTGAGACTTTTGGAGAGGCTGGGAGAAGAGGGGGTGGGGTGAGCTGTCTCCCGGATAGTTGATATTCCAGGTTCAGCCTCTTTCTCTGCTCTCATTCTCTAAACCCAGCCAGGGGGAGTGTCGCCCCAGGCCGAACATATGCTTCTTTCCATTGCACTAATCCACCTTCAGCGTGGAGGAATAATTGCTCGAGTGTCCATGGCTCCTCGGCGCTTTGTCCCTCGCTGGCTCCCATCAGCTTGGCACACGCCATTTCAATCAAATCCTTTCAGAGCCCTGTCTCCTTTTATCACGTCCCCGCTCCGGCGAGAAGAGGGAGGGGAGGACCGGGCTCCCCGCCGCCCCGGTGGGGCTGAGCCGGGCCGGCTCCCCTGTCCCCCCACCGGGAACAAAAGGGCCACCGAGCAGCACCGGGCTGAGTTTGCTCTGCCTGCAAAGGCGTTTGAGTACGTTGTTGTTGTTGTTGGGGGGAAAAAAAAAAAGGCAAAGCCATCCCGCCGGGTGGTTGAGCTCTTTTCCCTGCTGCGGTGAAGAGGGGCAGCTCCGGTGGCCACCCCGGCCAGCCAAACCGTGCCCGCCTGGGCCGGGAGAGGGGCTGGGAGGGCGTGTGTGAGACCGCCACCTCTTCCTAGTTGTGCTGCTGGTGACAGGGAATCAGAGGCTGGAAAACTCCCGCGGCTCCCCGTGGCCGGGGGAAGGGTGGGGGGGTTCGCAGGAATCTGCCCTCACCCCGGCTTTCCCCCCCTCGCCCGGTGGGACAGGGCCGCTGTGCACGGCAGGGGGACAGGGATGCTCCTACCCGCCCCGGGCCGGCTCGGGACCCTCGGAGGGGCAGCGTGGGGCAGGCTCTGCCCCGCGGCAGAGACGGGCTCCCCCCTTTATTTCTTTATTTTTCCGCGCTTCGCTTTCAGGCGGGGGGGTCGTGGATGTTGTGAAGGGGGTTTAAAATTCCTCCTAGGAGCCCTGAGCTGAGGGAATGAAAGGAGAGGAAGGCAGGATGGTTGACCGAGGGAGATTTAAAATTAGGGGAAAAAAAAAAAGGAGAAAGATGTACGCGATCATTGCATCCTTGCGGGACTGTTTAGCTCTTTCTCACCTCTTGTTTTTGCGCAGCTGCCTGGGACGGCTGATGGGGGCCAGCCCCCCGCCCCGGGCACCCCGGCCTGGCCCCGCCGCCGGCCCCGGGCCCACCTTTCCCGGGAAGGCCGCTGCGCTCCCTAAGCCGGGGGGCTGCCTGCTAACCTGCCCGCCTTGCTGCTGCTGGGGAGCGGGGCTGGCTGCCAGGAGGGTCGGGTGGGGGGCTCCGGGGGTTGGGGGGAGGGGTCCTGCCTCCCCGTCAGCTCTTTGGGGTCGCCGCAGGTGAGGAGCGAGGCTTTCCAGAGAGAGCGGGGTGTCGGGGCACCGCCGGGATGTCCGCGCTTCACACCCCGCCGCCCCTCCATCCTCCCCGCCCCAGGCTCCGGGGGAGCCCGCAGAGCCCCGACCTGTGAAGCTGCCGGGGGCGCTGCGAGGGGCTTTGCCGGGACACACGGGCCGGGTCGCGGGGCGAGAGCACCAGCACCAGGGAAGCCGCTGCGGGGGCAGAGGGGAGAGCCGCCCGGGAAACGTGCGACGGCTCGGGAGTGCGCCGGCGTTTTTTTCCTCGCAGCGTTTGCCCCGTGAGTCCCTGAATAGTTTTTAACTAAAGCGTGGGTCTTTCCTCCTGCTGAGAAAAAAAAAATAAAAAAATCCCCTTTCCACTAGGTTTGGATTTAACCGCAACACCCACAGAAACTGCCTTATGAAAACCAGACTTTTCTATGAAAAGGCTCTTCTGGCAGCAATTAGCCTGGCTTTCTTTAACAAAATTCTTTGTAATGTCATTCAGCGGGAAAAAAAAAAATCCCAGGATAATTTTGATCACCCAGTTAAAAAAAAAGTAAAATAAAAATTTTTTTTAAATTAGCATATTAGGGTTTGCCCTGAAAAAAAGGAAAATTTAAAATTTCCCATTGATCGGAAAAAACCCTCACTGAAATCTTGCGAGGGTGGGCTTTCGCGGGAAATAGGCTCTCTCAGTTCCTGTGCGCTGGGCGTAAAAGGCATTCATACACACACTCGTTCCCCACTGATTTCAGGGGCTTTGCCCCAGCCTCACCCCGGCTGGGAAGCTGCAGGCAGGCAGGAGCGCCGCTGCCTCCAGTGGGAGGCTGGTGTCGGGTCCCATGCAGCTGCGCCCGCCCCCCGGCACGCAGCGCTCGGCTGAAAATCGCGCGCAGGGAGAAGCTCTTCCCTTTCCCCACACCCGCCGCGGGAGCTGGGTGTCCCCGCGTGGGTCCCGGGCCCCGGCAGGGCAGCGACGCCCACCCCGACTCCTGCGGAGCACCCGGTTTGCCCCCTGCGCACCGGAGGAGGAAGAGGAGGAGGAAGGGGGGGGAGATCTCGCCCCGGGAGTGGGGGCGGTCGTGCCTACCTGGCAGCCTGTCGCGGATGCGCGGGCAAAGCCAGTCCCTCCGCCTCATCCGCAGGTTTTTTGCTACTTTCCCCCCCTCCCTCCGTGCTCTGGTGAAAGATTGCGTGTTCCAGCCCAGAGATTCAAACGTTAAATTGCTAAACCAGAGTAGGAAAGGAGGGGGAGAACAACAAAAAAAAAAGGCGTGTTTATATTTCAGATTTTTCAAAAGGTCGCTTTAATTAGGTTACATACAAGTATTATTGGCCCAGAAACATATACTGCGAAAAAGCTCGTTACAAGCCTATTTGCAACGCAAAAAAAAAAAAAAAAATAGTACGTGGGGAGTGAAAAGCAAAGCCGTATTCTTTCAGCACGACCCACCTCCCCCGGTGCGTGCGTGGGGTTGCGCGGCACCCCCACCCTATGCGCATCTCTTCCCACCCCGGCCTCCATCCTTTTGGGGTGCGTTTTGCATTTCCCCGCAGTGCTTGCCCAGAGTGGGGGGGCTGCTTTTGAGGGTATGAACGAGGTGTGGGGTGTCTGTGCGTGAATCTGCTCTGAACTTGCTGTAGAGCCCGGTCCCGCTCGACCCTCCAAAGCAGCTCCTCTCCCCAGCTGGTCCTGCTCTCTCAACCCCTTGGCAACACAACTTGGGAAGGGGGGGAAGGGGGAACCATTTTCCCTGAATCACAAATTTTCATGGCTTGGAAAGAAAAAGGTAACCATCATGTCTAGCTCAATTAATAAACATGGTGATTTCACACCCAAAAGGAGGACATTATTTCACGGGAGTGCTATCGGCTCCATCACAAAGGGTCACAGCGCAGCTGTGGCGAGCCCGGGGTTATTATGCAGCCTGATGATAGGATCCCGCTTGCCATCCCGGCTCCTTCCTCGGGGCGACCAATAGCCCCCGGCAGGGCTTGTGCCACCTCATGATAAAGGACTTACCCGATGTGTGAGGAAATGGAGCAGCTTTCAGATGAGAGGTAATCAGCTTGCAGGCGCAGCCCCAGCCCCTCGCTTCCCCCCCATCCCATCTCCTGCCTTTCCATTTAACTTTTTTTTCCCCCCTCCTCCCCTCAAACGACAACAAGAAGTTATTTATTTATTTGAACGCAAACCTGACGCTCTCTCTCACCTTCTCTGGCCCCGGGGGGGGAGCAGAGGCGGGAGGTTTCCCCTAACCCCCCCTGCCCCGGCCAGCCCTCACGGCTGCCTGTGGCAGGAGGAGCCTCCTCCCCGCACGGAGGGACAGTTGTGGCTGATAGATTTCTGGTGTCAGGAATTGGGTCCAGAAGCTGTGAGGCAACATATTAACTGCGATCCCATAATCTCTTAATCACATTACATTTTAAGTGAGCATGTGTAATTTCACCCATCAATGATTTATTTAAGCAAGGGAGCACAATTACTTGTCTCGCACACAAACGCTGGCTGGGGGAGCATTGTTTGCCAGACATCAAATCTGCGGTTTCAGGGACTATGTGTTTCTCCCTGTTTCTCGGTGCTGAGGAACCCCAGACCCACGCCCCTGAGGACAGGAGTTACCACCGCTGATCCTCCAACCCAGGCAAGGCGAGGGCGAAGTGTCCCACCCTTTCCATCCCCTTTTCAAAATCAGCCCGTCAGCAAGATCTGGCGCTGGTGCGGTGAGAGGTGCCTTCAGCTGCCCGGTCCCCCGGTGCTTTCCGCAAGCCCTCGCTCAGGGGAAATCGCCGGGGAAGTCAAGGGGAGGTTTGCTGCCTTGTGGGGGATTTGACCCTTCTGCACCGTTTTGGCTAAAGCAGGTAGAATTTATGGGGAGAGCTGATTTTACACGTTTTCACTCTCCTCGGATCCTACATTAAATAAGAGGGAAAGGCGAGTAACTTCTCCCGGCGCAATGCTGAGCACCAGTCCGGGCATTTTACTTCGACTCTCCCCAGAACACCTCCGGCGTTGTGAGCGCCGAGAGACGCCCCTGCATTTCGGCAAGCCGGCCCCTTCCATCTCTGCGGCTGGGCTGCCCCCCCCTCCGCCGGGCCGACCCTTTAAAGTTGCCCCAAGACGAACAACGCGACGCCTCGGCGGGAGGGCGGCATCCTCCATCCTCCATTCTCCTCGGCCCGGGAGCCAAACTTGCCGCCGAGAGGCCTGTGCCGGGGCGGGGACCCGCTCTCCTGGCTGCGGGGCGCCATCCCCGCCCATCCCCGTCGCCTCCCGCCTGGGGACGGCGGCCGCCGGCGGGCAGCCGCTCCGCGCCCCCCTCCAAGCGCCTGCGGCGAGGGGAGGCGGGCGCGCAGGGACCCCTCCAGACCCCCGCACCGGCTCCGGGCTACCCGGTGCCGCTGTGCAGCCTGGCCCTAGCGCCAGGCTGGAAACAGCTCACCAGCTTTATTGTTATTATCGTTATTATTGTTATTATTTCTGTTAACCCCCTCGCAGATTGCTCTGCGCGGAATCGCCACCCCCGTGCCCGCGGCGGGGAGGGGAAGCCGCCCGAGAAAGGCGTGGGGCTGCCGGGGAGCCCCTGCCTGCCCCAAACCGGGCTGGGCGTTTCCAAAGGTTTTGTTTCACTCGTGCCGGTGTTTTTTATTAAATCGTCGATGCAAGAAGGTGCCTGAGAGAGAAAATCTTTGGCTAAAAAGAGAGAAAGAGACCTCCTCCCCTTTCATTAGCTTATTATTTTTTTTTCTTTTTATTTTCTGGAGCTGCTTTAGTCAGGCATTTGGCAGATTTAACGTTGCAAAGGAAACAAGGAAAAAAAAAGTAATTACATTTTTGGAAAACAAACAATAATTACACGATACAATCGGTATAACAGTAAGCGAAACACAGCAGCAGGAGTTAGAAACAATATTCTAGCCATGGAGATGGGCTCCGCCGCTGACTCAGCGGTTTTAAATACTCCAAATTATCCTTACATCGGATTTCTGTAGCGTAGTTCAGCTGCAGTCTATTGGCTTTTAAATTAAAACATATCTCGCTGATTAGGCACGTATTAGAGCCTAAAAAAAAAAAACAAAAAGAAGGCAGCAGGTTTCCCAAGGTAAAAATAATTCTAGTGGATCAGGACTATTTCATGAGCCCTGCTCTTCCCTATTCGTGTGTAAAGCAGAGGAGCCGCGTTTGCAGGGGCAGCCCCCGCTCCCCCGGTTATTGATGCCTGTGGCGGGGGCGGGAGGGGCGCGGGAGCGGCTCCCCCGCATCTGAATTGCTGCAGCACCTGTCACCTGGAGAAGTTGTGACTTCACATGCCCCGCGGCTGTGACTTCACGTTGGGGCGCATTATTCCATCACCGGGCGGTGTTGACATAAACACCCCCTCCCTCCCGACCTCCCCCCCTCCCTTCTACACCCCCCCACTCCCCCGGTTTGCCCGACTTTCACACGAATATTTGCGATGGTCTCTAGGGTGGCAGAAAAGTTGTGCGTGTGTATTTATTTTTTTTTCTAATTAACAATTTTCCCCTATTTTTTTTTCCAATTGACTCGATTTGATTTTAATCGAGAGCCCTTAGGATTAGTTGTAATGATATGAATGGTTAAGGTGGGAAGGGCTCAAGGCTGGAAAATGCTCTCTCCTTGGAAAATAAAAATCAGATATCCTGCAGAAATAACCGTTCAGAGTCCAGGTCTTATGTAGATGGAAAAAAATCATAGGGCTGTCGGTGTCATGTGAAGCATACGTGAAATCTAGCATTTGTTCAATCAAACGTTCGTTCTGCTTCCCATTAACTGCCAAATCAAAAAGAAAAAAAAAAAAAAAAGACAAAAAAGGAAGGGACAAGAGAAAAAAAGACGACTTTGCCCCAAAACGCTGACTCCCACTACTAAAACATGCGTATCCCGGAGAAAAGTTTTGAGCTGTGCCGTTGCTCAGCCCCGGTTCTGCTCTTGGGGCTCCTCAGTTCCCAGGGAAGAGGAGTGCGAGCGACGACGACGACGACAGCAGCAAATACGAGGCTCCTGGTCGCCCGCTCCTTGGAAAACAAACCCACTCTATTTTCCTTCAGGCAACCCCAGACAGAAGTGGCAACTAAAGCTTTAAACCCTTTGGAAATTCCTTTCTGATTTAAGAGAGCCGGGGGGCTTTCGTCCTCTCCCTGCCATCGGCTGCGAGGAAGGGCAACAAAAGAGGTGAAATGCCTTCTCCAACTAACTGGCTCAGCGTTTCACAAGCATCAAAGGGAAAGCAAGAGCTAATCCGAAAATGACCACTTTAATGTACACGAACCCATGGCTACAGCAGCAGAACCGAGGGGGATTTTGAACTCCCCACCACAACAAAACCCTACACTTAATGTCATAATAACAGATATTAAACAAAGGGGAAAGAAAGGATCTCACGCTGGTTTTTCTGCATTCTTGAGTCTAATTAAAAATATACAGAAGGAAGACATAGTTTGGGTCATAATGGCATGAGAGCTGCCTTGTGCCAGCGAAGGGGCTGCAATTATCAGCTTAGAGGCCAGATCCGAGAGTTCTTATTCGCTCTTCAGCTCCAGGGGAGCCGAAAGTGGGCGCAGGGACGAGGGTGGGACAGACGCTCGCCCGGCCAGGGCTGGAAGGGCTGGGAGAAGGGGGCTGAGGGACCCTTGTCCTCTTCTTCTCTCCTTTCCCCTTTCCCTAGACAGCAAAAGGGGACTAAAACAAATAAGGCAGAGCCTTGCAAAGCTTTTTTTTTTTCTTTTTTTTTTCCTTTTTTGTTTTTTTTGGAGGCCACTTGGACAGCCCTTCCATTCAAATGGAGCCGGGGTGTTTATTTAGTGTCAGGTTGTGACTCGGCTTCTGCCTTTGGGGCTGGTGCTGCCGGCTGGGAGGCTGGGAGGGGAAGCAGGCGGTGAGCAACAAGTGCCCTGCATGACAATACCTTCCCCAGGGAGAAAATACCTTGCACAGAAGGGACCTTCTCCAAAACTGGAGGCCAGAAGCTGGAGCCAGACAAATTCAAATGCGAGATAAGGCGCATGCAGGCAATTAACCACTTGAATAAGCTACTGAGGGCAGCAGCGGTCTGGTTCTTCGCTGTATTTTGGCAGAAGGGTGGATGTCCACACCGAAGATGTGACTGAGTCTGATCCAAGTGATTTGGCTCAATATAGAGGTAAGGTGGTAAAACATGATGGCCTGCAGTATGAGAGAGGTCAGGTGAAGCCCTCGCAGCCATGACTCATGAATGACTTCAAGACTTTGTGATTTGGCCCCTTATAAATATCCATAGTGGTGTTTTGCTGGTATTGGCATTTGGCTGGTATTACTGATATTTAACAGTAGGCAAACTGTATTTTCCTTGGCTTTTGTGGAAGATAGCCTCTTCTAATGTTTGTTTATTTTATTTCCAGAGGATCCAGACTTGGCCAGGTGTCAAGAAGACGGGTCTTCTGTGAAGAGTCATCGGCATCGCTGCTCTCCATAGACCCTTTTCCATCTTTGCAGGAGACTTTCTTGGTGCCTGCAGGCATCTCGGACTGCACCCAAGGTATTCCCCTCCACCAGTGTGGCAAGCAATGGGAAGGGGTTCCTTCAGCCAAAGCAGTTGAGGACATCTATGGATGGTACCCCCAGCCCAGAGAAGGGACATAATTGGGGTGGAATTCAAAACGAGAGACAGAGGAGCAGTGCTTCTCTCATCCCATGGCAATCACAGGGAGCAAAGTACACCTGAGCTCAATGTCCCGTTTATCCCCTCTCAACTCTGATGGACCAACTGAGAGTGCCTCAAAGTATTGAATATACCCTTCAGTGTATAAAGACATAACAGCGAGCACCCTCCACTCTTGCTACCAGCAGGACATGGGTGGCCTGGAAGATCCTTCTTTCTTAAGTGCTGTCTATGCCTTGTCCTCAGAGGCTTCAGCTGCCCAGGCCACCCTGGCCTTAGAGTCTGTCTCGCAGGGAGAAGAAGGGTCTTTCCAGCTTGCCTGGTGAGACCTTCCTAACCTGAGGGCCTTTGCAAGAGGCCCAGGAAACCTTCCCCCATAACTGTAGGATGCTCAGCTCAGCGCTGTATGTGCAGTGCAATTATCGTTTACCAACACGGTGACTCCTAACCCCACAGCACAGCTGCCTCACTGGAGCTAAAGGTTAGGTATTAATTAGTGCCTGTAGATCCAAGAGGTCTTTTCCAGGCAACATCGCTAACACTCTGAGGCTGGTTTTATGCTGAGTTTTTGAGGAAAAGCTGTCAAATGGAGGTTTCAACTAACATCACTCCTCAGCCTGTAAAATCATACAGGGAGAGAAGAATATCTGACATTTGAGGGCTTGAGCTGGAGCTCTCCACCTTCTGTTTTCTTTATGGCTTTGCAGTGACACCTATGCAGCGGCGTTTGAAACATTTATGTGCTGTTTTCAGCGAACACCTGCAGAGCGATCCCACTGCCCTTTGCAGGGAGCGCTGGCAGGGCTGGAGAGAGAGGGACGCTGTAGCTCGTTTTCCCACTTGCAGGTGTAGGTTCATGCTATTTAATCCCACAGCGGTCTTTGGCCAGTGCACCCGGGGGAGCCGAACCCCTACATTTGTCATTGCAGGGGTGCTCCCCACACACTCCCTGGAATGGATGCTGCTCTGCATCCCTCCAGGGCATGCAGATTCCTGCACTAGGATGACTGAAGATATGCCATCAGGTCTCAAAAGGGGAGAAGCACTATTTCAGACAGGGCTTCAAGCATCCCATGTGCTTTGAGGCAGCCCCAACACCATGATGGCTTTCTTTGTGGTAGGGTGCCCAAGAGATTTAGGAGCTGAGTGGGAAGCTATGAGGGTGCCCACAGTGCCCTGCCTGTCTCCTAAAGCCAGGCTTTAAGTAAAGCTCACAGCCTAGAACACTGATTTTGGAGAGGCTAAGGTGTGTTTCCTGAGTCCCCTTTGCGTGAGGCATGGTGTGGCAATGTGGGTGCAGTCTTCATCAGGATGAGTACATTAAAAATAACAACGGACAGATGGATTTGAAAATAAAAGCGCTTCAGTGCAGCAGCACCTTTCTACACAACTGATTCCTTGAGAGAGTGGCTTAAGTAACTATCCTATTTTAAAGCTGGTTGGACTCTTGAGATAAAAACAACAGAAGGAATTTGAATCTAATAATAAAATTATCTTCATCATCACCTTAAAGGAAATCATAAATGAGAGCAGGAAGGAGCTTGACCGTCTTTCCCAGGCTAATAAAATAATCTTCTGGTTAATTTTGCTCATATCTGATTAACATTGTGTCTAATTGCCATGCTGGTTGCAGTTCCATTGCCAGTAGAATTTTGAAGCATTTTACTGGATTTTTTTTGTAAAAATTTGCTCTTGTGAGTCTTGGTTTATACATTATTCACTGTGAAGTGTAAATTTTCTTAACCAACATTATACACAATGATTAGTTAAGCCATAAGAACAAATGCTGACATATTTAGGGCCCAAACTTGTCAACATTTCACTTTTATTAGTGTGAACACTCATGGCATGTTCTGCGTAGGCACATTTTTAGTGGGGCTGCTCATTCACCTCTTGGCCAGCTTGATGGCTTGGTGGGTGTGCTGGGATGGGGATGGAGGTGATGGTGGTGGGGAGACTGGGAACCAGCCTGGGACCTGGGAGACCTACACTTTTTTTGGTTACTTCTGTCATAGGGAATAGGCAGGAGGAGGTGGGATCATAACACAGTACACAAGCACCATGCTTTTGTTGTCTGAGGAATAAAATTGATTATAAGTGATTAGCACAGGCTCCTGCACTAAGATTGTCCCCAACACACGTGGCTGGCTGGTGTGGATTAAGTTGCAAAACATGACTTGCAAGCTGTTGACACTTCAGAGAAACGAAAGGCACCGTGTCCCTTCTGTAATCTATAGTTTGTTCTTCACATTTTTTCCAGTAGAGAGCTACTGGGATTAAATTCATGAGTCTGTGCCCAGTTCTCCTGCACTGAGAGCAGTGGGAAGCAGCTAGGTGTCTCTCTGCACTTTCAGGTACTTCAGTGCTTTAAAAATCTGATCCCTGTGTGTCTATGTCTTTATCTTAAGGTCAGCCTAACTGATGTGGAAGCAGGTGAAAATTTTACCAAAAATAGTCACTGGCCTGTTTCTGAGTATAAGTTAGAAAATAAAGACAAGAAGGGTACTTTGAGTCTATGCTATTCAAGCTTATATTTGTCAGGGGAGCATCTAATAATGCCAGATGGAGAGCTGGATCCTGCACATGATGATACATGGGACAGTCTGCACCTGTTGAGTCTGGGGGGATGCTTCACTTTAGGAAAGCCACTTCTAGGACAAAGACATTGAGCTGCCGAGGCACCGTGTCATCCCTCACACCCTTACCAACAGATCCTTCTCTTCTGGTTTTACCGATAAAATTCATGAGAAGGAAAATTTTTCAAGGAAATGAAGCAAACCCCACAACCGTGCTTATAAAAAATGCTGAGGTTTGAAAGAAAAGTGACGGGGAAGTCACATTTTAAGCTGCACCTGTGTCCCGGATTCACCCTGTTGAGCAAAAATGCAGCACTGTCACTTCAGATTCCCTCCTCGCTGTCGCCAGTGGGACAGCAGTGTCCAGGGTGGGAAGGGTTGCATCCATCTACTGCTGCATTTCTTCCGTGGCTGTGTCACTTTTCTCTGTCTGCTCCTCAAAGGGGTTGTTTGTCCCTAAACTCAATGGCCTCCCCCAGATCCAGTCTCTGGTATTTGACATGAATCTTGCTGGCAGAACGCATCCTGGCAGCCTTTTCCGTGGGGTCCTCTGAGTGATGGACAGACCTGTGGCTCCTCAAACGTTACCCTTCATCCTGTCCCTAAGCGCCTCCTGTGAACTTCCACAAAAGGACTCTGAACACAGTTGAGCAGCGTGATATGTCTTGGCATCCCTGCCTAGGCCTCTTCAAAATGTGCTTCCCCTTGTTCATAGCAATCAGGCCATTTCCGATGATGCTTCAGCAATGCCTCCCAGGCAAGTGAGGGCATGATCAGTCCTTCTTCTCCCAATTTTGTTCTGAGTGAGTCAGATAAGTCCAATAGGCAAGGAGAAGCTCTGCAAGTCAGGGGAGAACAGTGGCCTGCAGTGTTTACGTGCCCCTCACAGCCCTGCTGGGAGAGAGAATTGCTTCTGGATCCACGCACCCAGGAGCCTCCGTGCTGCTGAGGTGCAGGGGGGTATTGCCAACAGCCCAGCACCTGAGGCCGTAACTTGTGGAGCATAAGGTGGCCAAGCTCCGTAATTGCTCCTGTTTCCTTTCCAGTGTGTCTCCCAGGAAATTAGCCACATGGCCCCACTGATGTCAAGGCAGGGTCTCACTACCAGGAGACTTTCCTACTTTTTGGTTTTACCTAAAACTGATTGTAGAGTGGGTGATACAAATGTCTGTCCTTTCTTAAATGCATGTATCTATATCTCTCCATGTTGATCTGGGGTTATATTCTGGTGTCCCTGGCCCTAGGACTTTTGACATCTTGGGACTAGGAGATTGGCAGGCTCTGAATTTAGTGATTTTCATGGGTCCCTTGATGGTAAAAGTAGAGCTGTCGTTGCACCTAGCTGTACCTTCTGCAACAGTGTCGATACCTGGAGATACAGCAATGTGTTAGTAACAGTATGATGAAATCCAGAAGTGACTCCTCTGCCAATTATCATGAAGTGGCCACCAAGGTAGGAAGGAGTTTTTATTCTAAAAAAGTAATTTCTTCTTCCATTGTTTCTTGGTGTTTCAGTCAATCCATTCATTTTTCAACAGGAATCCTGTTAAGATCGGGCTTTACTTTATCCACTGTTAAGCACAGGACAGGATAGTGTATGAAATGAAGTCAGGGAAACAAGGATGGGGTTTTCCATTATTATTTACTTTTGAGACAGCAGAAGGCACACATATCCTATCCTCTCCTAAAAAAAAAGATCCCCTAACTAGATCCTCTTTTTGCACGGTGATTGGGCAGAGGTTTTATGTGGTTAAGTGTCCACCGAGATACTTGATTAACGCCAACAACAGCTAAGTGTGCTACTCCTCCTCCTCCTCCCATTGTAATAATACATCTTAGACAGGAGAGCTGACAAAATTCACCAGTGCTGGCACTTACAAAGGCAGATTTCCCTGGGAAATGTATGGCCCGTGGACCCCACTCAGATGGCTTACCCCTAAATTAGCCTCTGTTTGGGTGGTTCTTGTTAGCAGGAAAAGGCTTTGGGATCAGGCCATCTGGGATCTGGGGTGAGGAGCAGCCTTGAACAGAGGAAGCAGGAGCTTTTGCTGTTTCAGTCATCAGGAGAGCAGTTCCAGCAGGAACGAAAGCCATATGAGAGCTGTGCATGTACAGCGTACGACACCTCCGTCTCAGGCTTGTAGGACAGTGCTGACGTTAGTCCTTTAGCGAGAGGGGAATCAAAGAACTGAGTAGTTAAAGTTGTTGTTCAAGGCCAAACATCCCGCCCCACACAGAGTTGGAAAGAAATGCAAGCCTCTTGCCTTTCAAACTCTGATGTAAACCACTTTTCTCTGCTAGAGGTATAGGATTTCCAGTGCATTGGGGGAAAGAAGCATGGTACAGAAGTACAGAATAAAAGGAAGACATGAAAGACTTTGTCCTGGGGTGTGAATTTTCAGGAAGCAAACTACAAGCACCTTGTAACTATTTTCTTAGATTATTGGGTGCAAAGAAGGATTTGGCCTTATGCATGGATGGAATAATGAATAAAATTTGCTTTAATTAAATCCCACTAATGTGCCAATCTTGTGTGCTTGTATTGCTGATATCAGGAGGTAGACTATAGTTATAAATTCACTGCTCAAGATGTGTAGAAGTTATATATAAGGATATTGCAAATGCAAAAGATGAGAACAGGGGTTTCCCATTCAACTTTAATTCCTGCTTGATGTGTGAATTTGCAGTACCTAAATGGTGGTGGTGGGTGTTTCTGTTGTGCTGTTTGCTTTATAAAGATGCAATTCAAACGTGATTGTAAAATCTCCTGTGTTATATCCCAAATTCACCTCGTAGCAAAAGAAAGTAAGAATATGCACGGCAACAGGTACTCCCTGCGCAGCTTGCGTTAACTGAAGTGTGTGAAGCGCTGGTCACCCGCGCTGCAGAAGGCACTGGTCCAGCCCTGTGGCCAGTGCCAGTGCTGCCCCTGCGGCATCCAGCAGCCTCAGCCCCGTTGTGCGAACTGTGGATCTGGTTGTCCGTGATGGTTTCCTACCTCTCTATATCGATCAAATGAAGCTCTTTGCAGAACACATGAAACCTTCAATTTACACAGCCTGGGCCAGCTCTTTCTGTCTGCAGCAGCAGCCACCACCATTACCCAGCCCTGTCTGCTGCCTGGGCTACAGTAAATGCTTTATTAGCACCAGGAAAAATTAAAATGCCTGCACAACCCAGGAGAAGGCCTGCCTATATTTAGCGTCTCCTCCGCTGCAGCGGGCGACTCTGGCTCGCCTCCACTCTGCCCTGCCAACGGGGCCACGTCCCCTCGGTCCTGGCACAGGAGCTCAGGGCTGGGAGCCAAACCTGGCTGCAGCTACGACCCCGTCACTGCAAATGAACCCAGTGGGGCTCAAGGGGAAACCCTCCCCCAAAAGCTAACTCCGCAGTGTTATCGTAAAAACTATACGTGCACAAGGGGCTATTCTCTGCGCTCCGTTTATGTGGCTCTGCTGTTCGTGCTAATAGCAGCGACGTTTGTATGTCCCGCGGTGGGAACAAACCTCTTAGTGAATAATGTAGTGTTAAATTCTGGGTAAGACATCAAAGTGCCAGTAAAACCAGTGCTATAAGATTACCTCTGGCAGCTCCAGCTTGTGACCAAGCTATTTTTAATATTATAAAATCTGCTGCTCCCCTCCCATGAATAGGCATACTGTATTTTGCCCTTTCAAGTCAGAACATGCTTTCGTGAATTTCTTTCTTTTCTGCTTTCTCTTTTTTTTTTTTTGATATCTTAATACTCTCACCTGTCCTTTTAGGAGGACAGTAAAATTGAGAGTTCGAGGTTTCAGGGAAATTAAGACACTTACTTACTTATATTTTAATTCATGATAGAGACCCTTACTATTCTTCAAAGGCGGGCTTGGTGTTTGATGTAAACAGAGAGAAACTGTGTGCCTGGGTATGCTTGTGCATAAGGTACTGTCACGGTTTAAACTGGGCTGGCTATTAAACCTGAGGCAGACGCTCTCTGTTAACCCTCCCCCCCCACCTGAAGGGAAAGGGAAAGGGAAAAGGGAGAGCGACTTATGGGTTGGAAAGTTAAAACAGTTTTAATAAACTATAATAATGAAAAAAAGTGTAATAATAATATTGGAATAATCAAATATATACAAATATATACAAAACCAAGATCGAGCTCCCCCGATGTCGGCCACGTCACCACCGGCACTGCAGGGCAGGCTCCGGGAAGGCCCAGGCTGGGCCCAGCGATGGTCGAGAGCTGGATTCAGGGACGCACGGATCGGGATCGGGGGCAGCAGGAAAACGGACAGAGTCCTCTTTGGACACTGGCCAAAAGCTCAAGCCGCAGAAGCAGCCCGAAGCAGCAGCAGCACCCAAAACCAGCAGGCGGAAGAGGCAGAAGAAGGCAAGGGATGAAGGAAGCGAGACCCTCGTGATCCCCCCGCTTTATACTGAGAATGACGTGTATGGGATGGAATACCTTCGTTGGTCAATTTTGGGTCACCTGCCCTGTCCGCTCCTCCCTGCAGGTGCGACCCCCCTTTGGCTCTTCACTCGTAAGCAGTGAGGAATTTAGCAGTGACCTTGGTTTCTCTAAGACTAAGTACAGCAAGAGCCTCTCTGCATAACATCCCTACCGGTGCCTCAGTGATAACTACAAGCTTCGAGCGTTATCAGTCCTGGAAGCAGACACTGTCTGCAAAACATGCAGTTACTTTCAGAAAGTGCGGTTACTTAGAAGAGACTTAGCTGAAAGTAAAAATCACTGAAAGGAAAATTGGCCTGGTTTGGGCCAAACCAGGACAGGTACCTACAAATATCACGTGCTTATTGATCTGAGGTCTCAGCAATACCTAAGCATACGGAAAGTGTAAGAACCGCAAGAAAAGGCCATGGGAACAGGAAAAGGCCCTTTTAATTCCACCTTCCTGCTTTTCCATCCTTCTCCCCAATCCCCTTCTTCTCCAGCGACAAACCTAGGTGTCTGTGGAACTCATTTACATGCTTTGCTTTCATTGCCTACTCCCCTAATTTCTTCCATATGTTTATTGCCCTTTGTGTGCAATACTCCTGCTTGTGTTCTCTATTTGCTTATAATTTCCTAAGTTTTCAGGTTCTACCTCCTGGTTTTGGTCTTTTCTTTTTTTTTTTTTTTTTGTTTTTTTGGAACCTGCTCACCCACGTGTGATCTCTGTGAAATTTTGCTTAAAGCAAAGTTAGCAGCAGCCACCAGTGCTGCTTGGAGCCTCTGCAAAGTGAGGCTCTTAAAGCAGTGCGTGGTTCAGAGGTACTACGTC
This sequence comes from Nyctibius grandis, assembly GCF_013368605.1. Lineage (NCBI taxonomy): Eukaryota > Metazoa > Chordata > Aves > Nyctibiiformes > Nyctibiidae > Nyctibius > Nyctibius grandis. Next base: position 12,840,443 of record NC_090660.1, read on the forward strand.
GAGACTGCAGACAGGATGGGACCTACTGGGAGATCCAATTAGTACAAGCCCTGCTTCAGTGAGTTGACGCTCCCCTTCTCCTCTGCTGCTCCGGGAGCCATGGCTTTCTAGAATGGGCCCATAAGGAGAGGAAATATCAAGACAACTCTCAGTACGTGGCTTGGTTTAACAAAATGCTGAACTGTGCACAGCAGCTCCGAGTTCACAGAAAAATGCTCGGAGTCTATTTTTGAAAGTATTAACTGTGCTGTTTGCAAGAAAACCATGGTACTTGCCACTGCTGCAGTTCTTTTATGCCCTGATACTCATCAATGAATTTTTGTTTATGAGCAGTCTCTATGCTGCATGTTGTGGATCCCCCTCAAACCAGATGCGCTGATGGAGGCCCTGCAAACATGATCCCAGCCACAAGACTTACAAATGCTTGGGCGTCTAGATGCCCCATAGGAATGTTGCCTGAACAGAACTTTTTGGATTTTTCAATTAAATTGGCAGCTTTGTGCCCCTATACAAAACCTGGTGCATCCAGAAGCCCTAGACAGAAGCATGGGAATGCTGTACGTGATAGTGAGCGCTCCGCAGCAAACACAACTGGGAGTGTTCAGCCCACCTATGGCAAGGCACAAGCTGCCCACAAGGCTGGCAAGAGGGTGGGTGGATGCGATATACCTCTGTGGCTCTCACACTTGGCTTGGGCTGCTGAGCCCTCACAAGCCTGTGACATGTCTCAGCAGCCACAAAGTTCAGAAGGCAAAGAGCTGCTGCTGAGTTTAGTTAGCAATGCCTGTAACTCACAGCTGGTAGAAGAACATCAATGATTTTTTTTTTTTTTAACTACGGGAAAACAAGCAATAATTTTGGTCTGTGTGCATGCATGTATGGGAGCATGTTAGCAAATTACTAGTTAGTTTCTTAGGTAAAATCCTTGGTTTTCTTCCCAACGATGCAAGACTGCAAGTCTGTTTTTGTGTTTTTTTTTTTCTTGTCGTCTTCAGTGACTCTATTTTCAAAGGAATGGAGATTATTGCCTCAGTGACAGCAGATTTCTTTATGCAGGAACACCTAAACTTGTCCTTAGTTTTAAACTTGGGAGTTACCTGTTTGACTGTGGGGTCAGCCCCATGGATTCTGGATGTGCACTCATGCCATCACTTGTCACAGTGTTGGGTAACCTCTTCACAGATGCCTCTTATATCTATATCTGTATCCACATCTCTATCAAGATGTAATCTACTCAGTGTGTCATTCCCAAAGATGCAGTATTATACACAAATAGATAAATGAATAGACACAGAAACACATATATAAAACCAAAGCATACAAATGTAATTTGTTGGAGAATTCTGGCTGTAAAAGTCTTACAGAAACCTACATATGCTTAAATACCAAGTATCAGTATCTCCCAAGGCATATTCTGTGAGCAATCCCCATCATTGTTTCTGACTGCTGTGCAGTGCAGATGCCTTTAGTAGGGAAGCAGAGTTTCCCTGGTCTCAGTTCCCTCTGTGCAGGTCTTTGCTGTAGCTGTAGTCACGAAGGCCAGTGACTAGTGCACCATGCGCTGGTATTGGCATTCACTGGTGGCTGCACAACCTAGGTCACCTCTTGTATCTCATACTCCTGAAGGGTATTGGGTGCTGGATCTCCCAAATACAGACTGCCCTGGAATTATTAACAAAAGTCATTATTGACACACTTGTACCCAAACCAAGATGTTGATTTCTGACATTGCACCTATTCCACCTTCTTGATTCTCTAGAGAAACTGGGGGATTGTGTAGCCTGAACCTGCTTGGCAAAGGAGTAGCAAAGGCAGGGCCAGAGAATTGCTGCCCCTGCCTTGCTCCCTCTTGATTCCTGGAGCTTCAATCAGCCAGCAGCTTGGTAGCAATGTCTGGGGTGCCTGGCCAGGGAAAGAGTGTGGGGATGGATGGAGGGCACCCACAGGGGAAGCAAGACTTGGCTCTGGAAGGAGGGAAGGGAGAGACAGCAGGGAGGAGGCACCTGAGGTGCACATGAGCATGTGAGAACCACCACGTTGCTGGAGGTGAGAGAAACCACCCAGGTGAAATGATAGTCCTGCAGAAGTCCAGGGAATTTTTCTCTTTTCCTTCATTGGAGCCAGGGTCCCAGTCCTGGCTTTCGATACAACCAGGCATTTATCTCTGAAATGTGCTTTATATTTTCTTACCTGAGATGGAAATGCATCCTCCATGGCCATTGCTATGGGATTTCTATTGAGAACAGTCTCCATGGCATTACTGTGGGTTTCAGTTCAGGGACTGCACCTCTGTAATAGTCACGTTGCCTTTGACTTGAGCTTAAAACCCTGTACAAAGAAGGAAGATGTTTTGTGATCACTTTGAGGTCAAGGTTTGACTTCCAGTACACAATGGCAGCTCCCACCAGGGGTGTCCTCTGTGCCCGAGGACTCATCCTTTGGAGGTGCCTTTTGTTAAAAGGGGCCCAAGCAGTGCACACATGTAAAAGCAAATACCATGGGTGTGTAAGACATGGGGAGAAATGTGCTTTGCTGGGTGGTGGAAGGGGATGAGGTGCGTATGTGGGGCACATCTTGATTTTGTGAAGCCAGCGGGGATGAGCTTGGTTCCAATTCACATAACACTGCAAATTTTGGCTGGACTCGGCCCCTGCCACCCGCCACTCCTCACAGACGGTGTTACACATCCGCGAGTCATGTCTCAACACCCCCTCCTCCATTTTTGGGACCAGAGGCCATCCCCTTCCCCTGAAGAGTGAAGCTCTCCGTTATGCCATCTCACCCTTCTCCTGGGGCAGGGTGCGCTACCTGGGCTGCGCTGGGGCATGGGGCATCACCCTGTGCAACACAGCCTGCCCTGGCCACCACTCCTGCCCCTGCCTCTGCTCCCCAAACTTTCCGCTCAGCACAAATGCCCACGTGCTAGGGTTGCCTACGTGTTATGGGGAGCAGCCAGACCAGCCCTCTCTTCCCTCCTCACCCCCCATGGTGGAACAATTAAACCCACTGTTATGTTTTTTTGTTTCCCTGCAGAGTTTTGCTGATCTACACATGGGAAAATCTGACCTGCTGTTCAGATACTTGTCTTCAAACCCACCTTGGTAATTTTTCCTTTGTTTTATTTAACATGTCAAATAGAGGCTAAGGTTTTCACCCTTCTGATTTTACCATGTTTGGTTTGTCAGTTTAAAAAAAAAAATCAACAGAAGGATTACATTTCAGTGGCACAACACCCTAATCCTCAGGCAAATGATTTGTCCCAGCTTAATATGAAGTACTTAGGATGTATTGTTTGATGTAAACACTAGTTCTAATAAAATGGTGCCTGAGGTACAGTTCTTCAACTTGTAATACCCTATTTGTGTTGGCCTGTACACATTGGATTTGAAACCATTATGATAAAATATATCCTCCTTAGCCTGATAAAAAAAAATAAAATCACAGCGTAGGGCCTACTCTCCAAGGAAGGACACCGAGTGTAGCGAGGAGTCCCCTGCACACGCTGTGAGCGATGTAAGGGTTGACCAGAATTACACCCCCTCATTCACGGGGTGCATCTAGGACAGAAATCATCTCTCTCTGGACAGCGCATCAGTCTCGGTCTGTTCGTAAGCATCCTGGGGAAAGCGGCTTCCCTGCCCCACAGCTCGATAGTGGTATTTTGGAGTCCGTTTGAAGTTCTTCCTGGCTTTGTCCCGAATCACCCCATCTATTTGAAATTATTTGTGTTTGGCAATATAAATATGCTCCAGGTGTGACCAAGGGTCTTCCTAAAATGCTGGGTTTTAAAGAATCTGTTAGGAGAACTGGATGGCTAACTAGGGAGGGGGCAAGAGTGTAAGGGCAGAAACACAGCACAACAGGCACCCCTGTACAAGTCGGGCCCTGTCAAAGAGCAGCCAGCTTAGCACCAGCAGGCAAAAACGTTTGGCATGTCAAGACGCTACATTTGTCTTACCACTCCATTAACACACGAGTGACAGAAAGTCACTTCTAGCTTATACCCCTGCTGCTTATACTACCTGGGTTCCCGTGAAAGGTTTTCGCAGAAATAAGAGGAAACCCACGGTTCTGGCAGCGTTACGGCAGAGTGGGCTCCACCGCTGCCTCAGTGCCTTTTGCAAGGGGGTAGATACCAACATTTTAGGTATGCTTCCTCGTTCTCACCCAGCGATGGCTTGTTCGAAATAATGCCATCTTTATGTCAAGCTTTGAAGTCCTTTTACAAAATAAACAGGCTAACAAGGGTAATGATGAATGGGGCAAGGATAGCCCTTTCATGGAGATTCTCTGTAGCAGAAATGAAGATTGAGAGAAAAGTGATTTAAAAGACAAGAAGAGGTGAAGAAATGCTCAGGGACTTGCCCATGCACAAGAAGGAGGGAAAAGATTTACAGGCACGGATGCTAGAGACTAAGCACACCTGTTACCAGCTTGTACCACATGTTGAGTTGCTCCTTATTAAACAGCTCAAGTGGAGGATGATTTGGTCAAGAAAATATAGAAGTGGGCTTCACATGGCTCTGCGGTAGCAATTCCCAAATTGTTACAAAAAGGTCCTTCTGCAAACTCTGTGCTTTCTTCCCCCTTCCTGGAGGACAGCTCTGCTTGGCTGTGTCTCTCCTGCTGTTGCTTGTGCCCCTTTCCTGTCCCTGCTCCCACTCCTGGTGTGTTGTCCATCACCAGAGCTAGCCTGGATGTGGAAAGTTTCTTTTGTGCCTCTTGGAGAAACATTTTCCTTCATCACAATTGTGGTGGGCTGTCCCTGGCTCGATGCCAGGTGCCCACCAAAGCCGCTCTATCACTCCCCTCCTCAGCTGGACAGGGGAGAGAAAAATATAATGAAAGGCTCGTGGGTCAAGATAAGGACAGGGAGAGATCACTCACCAGTTACCATCACCGGCAAAACAAACTCTACTTGGGGAAAATTACTTTAATTTATTGCCAATCAAATCAGAGTAGGGTAATGAGAAAACGAAAACAAATCTTAAAACACCTTATCCCTACCCCTCCCTTCTTCCCATGCTCAACTTCACTCCCAATTTTCTCTGCCTCCTCCCTGCCAGCAGCACAGGGGGACGGGGAATGGGGATTGTGGCCAGTTCATCACACATTGCCCCTGCCGCTCTTTCCTCCTCAGGGAGAGGACTCCTCACACTCCTCCCCTGCTCCAGCATGGGGTCCCTCCCATGGGAGGCAGCCTTCCACAAACCTATCCACCGTGAGTCCTTCCCACGGGTTGCAGTTCTTCACTAACTGCTCCAGTGTGGGTCCCTTCCATGGGGTGCTGTCCATCAGGACAGACAGCTCCAGCGTGGATCCCCCAAGGCGTCACAAGTCCTGCCAGCAAACCTGCTCCAGCATGGGCTCCTCTCTCCATGGGGCCACATGTTCTGCCAGGACCCTGCTCCAACGTGGGCTTCCCACAGGGTCACAGCCTCCTTTAGGCATCCACCTGCTCCAGTGTGGGGTCCTCCATGAGCTGCAGGTGGGTATCTGCTCCAGTGTTAACCTCCATGGGCTGCAGGGGGCAGCCGGCCTCACCATGGTCTGCACCACAGGCTGCAGGGGAATCTGCTCCGGCGCCTGAAGCACCTCCTCCCCCTCCTTCTTCACTGACCTTGGTGTCTGCAGGGCTGTTTCTCTCCCATATTCTCACTCATCACTCCAGCTGCAATTGCTGTTGCGCAGGTTTTTTTTCTCCCTTCTTAAATACATTATCCCGGAGGCGCTACTGCTGTTGCGAATGGGCTCAGCCTTGGTCAGCAATGGGTCCATCTTGGAGCCAGCTGGCACTGGCTCTGTCGGACACAGGGGAAGCTTCTAGCAGCTTCTCATAGAAGCCACCCCTGTAGCCCTCTGCTACCTGGCCATGGAAATCCTGTACAGCAATCTCAAAGCGTCCAGCAAGCAGGACTTTTTGACATTGCCAGAATAGTTCCTCCGGGTCTGGACCCACTTTGACCAAGGAAGAAGGAAGGGACCCAGGGGACCCTGAAGGAAGGTGCTAAGATGAGTTGCAGAGGCTGGGAGGGAATATCTTGACGCTGCAGCTGATACGATGCCACTGGGAAGTAGTTACAGTGGTTCCCAACTAAGCTTTCCATCTGCAGTGCAGTTCATGTAAGGATAGAGATAACCCTGCCCCACAGGGCCAGCTGACACCTCTGCCATTTTGGGCTTCCCTTTTCCCCTCAACCTTTCTTGTGTTTCTAGTATTGCACAGCGAGTAACATGGGACCCACATTTCTGCTCATTAGGGGGTGTCTCGTGCCTTTCAGCCCCTTGGAAAGTGAAGCTGAGAGTTATTCCAATCTGCTTGCAGTCTTTGTGAGGCACCAGTGATGAGGACAGAGGGACCTCGCTTGACACAGAGGTTTCGGGTTTGATGGGAGAGGAGTGTGGTACCACACACCTTTGTAAGGTTTCTGTTTTCCCCAAGGAGATATAGAAGCATTAGTTGTGTAACGAGAAAACGTTCAGCTTTCTTGCTCAATGCCTTGAGTTAGCTTGTGGGACAAACTCATGAAATTGGAGCATGATCAGGTATTTCAGTTGCCTGGGCTCAGTATCTGCTGTTGTGTACAGCAAGCCATGAGAGGCTGGGTAAGTTAGCTGAGACTTTGCAGAGAGCACAGTAGGAAAAGCTATCCGATGCTTCTGGGTGTCCCTGCACCTGATAACACATTAAAAGGGGCCTGGCTTGTCCTAACTAAAATGTGTGGGCTGACACAGTTGAAAAAAGAAAAGGCAAAAGAGCTAACCTTTCCCCTCGCTTTAGGCTGACCCTTGTGGAAGCGGAACAGATTTCTGTCAGGGAGGGGCTGGTGAGCTGAAAAACGCAAACAGCATCCATCCCTCCTCCCCTTTCTGGAGCTTGGTTTCACTATGGTCTTTCCAGAGAAAATAGAAAAGTGTCTGTGTGAAAATTCAAGAAGCAACAACAACAGAAGATGGGTTTCTACCCTTTCCCCAGAAGACATCACTCAAGTCACGACTGGTCCCTGATGCTGCTCTCAGCTTTCAACTTTGCCTGTTGCAGCTACTCATAAGCAAGACTTTTTGGAGGTCCCTTTCTCAGTCACGTGTTGTGACCAATTATATGTTGGTTTTGGGAGGAATCAGGCAGAGTGTTTTGGGAAGGTGACCAGGCATCAGGATTTCCTGAGCTGTCTGGACACACCCTGTCCCGGCTCTGTCAGGGTGACAGGAGCTGTTATTACTGCCGGTTGGTGCCACCATACCCGCAGAGCCTGGGCGCTCCTGGAGTGACTCTGGGCAACACCACTAGGTTGAGCTCCAAAACGCTGCCTAGGCAGTGTGGGGACCTGCATGCTGGTGGCCACGCAGCCACTGCCACCACTTTTGCTCCAGCGACCACGTGTCCATGGCAGGAGGTTCAGCTTCCGAGCCTGCTGCCAGCTCGCCGTGACCTGGGGCGGGTTGCAATCCCTCTATATCCGCTTAGTCATTTTTAAAACCAGCACAGCAATGCTTAGTCCCAAACCTAGCAGGGAATTACACACAGAGGCTGATCAGATAAAAACTGTGCCTTCCACTCCAGGAGCAGGGGCTGAAATTACACCCTGTAATTATAATGTAGTTAACCTGTGACTGCGCTTTATGTATTTTTTTTTTTCCCTTCAAGCCAATTATTACTAAAACTGTAAACTCACTATGACTGAGTTGTTTATCACTGCCCTTAGAGGAAATTGTCGTTTGGCTTCACACTCCTCAGAAGCCAGGTACACTACTTACCTTATATTTACACTGCCGTTAAGATAACATTATTATTAATACCGTTATTTTTCCTGTGTTAGCGCAATATTGTTGGTATTAATAATACTTAATTCAGGTCCTCAGTTCCTTAGGAGGAATCACAGCCCATGGTTATTATTAAGCTTGCAACTGGGTAATAAGCAGTTTGTCCCAGCAAAATTATGGTCTTTACAGTGAGGTGGCAACAGACCACGGGAGCCCAGACTGCTCGCCGAAGCCGATTGAAAAATATTCCCCTGGGCTCAATGAGCTTTGGATTTGGCTCCCTGCGACTGACAAGAGCCAGGAGGGAGCACAGGATCTACAGCCTCGCGATCCCCAGGGTTTCAGCAGCCCCAGGTGGGGCTGCTGGTGTCACCTGTCATCGTGGCTGATATGCCATGGCAAAGGTGGGTCCTAGCGAGGGGCTGACAAGAAGAAGGGGAGACTTTGCTATCGTTAACTCGTGGGATGGTGGGTGGGAAACAAGGAAAGCAAGGCGTGCTGTCAGGGCTTGCGGTGGCTCCTGAAAGGCCATCCCTGGCATCAGAGCAACATATCTGAGAGGCTGCTATGATGGGGTGATGGACATGTTCCTGTCACATGCAGTTCCTGTCACATGCAGTCCCTGTGCATGTTCACGAGAAGCAGCAGACACTGCGGTGGAAAACCAGGGTTTGGCACTGGGAATAAAACAGTTTGGCTTGATCCCTCAAAATATTTCTCATGGGTTATCCTTTGAATCTGCTCTTTGACAGGTTATCTTATCTGCAGAGGTGTAAACCTTACTCTGGTCCTGCAGGAGTTTCTGTGGAGTATTTTGCTCCTGGCTGACTTTAAAAATGATAGCAGATTACTGGGGGTGCTCTAAGTTCCCAAGCAAGGAGACCAGGACATTTTCAACTGGGCCACACTGGGAGGTATGGCTGTACATTCAGAAATCTTACATTACAATTTATCCCCCAGGTGACCTGAGAAAAGGAGCCTTCTCTCTCCGAGCCCTCCCTCTCCAATTTTTTTGAACACCTTAGCTGGCAGAGAAAGGGATCTGCTACCAGCTAAATAATAGACATGACAGAAGTTTATGAAAACATCAATTTTTGATAATTCATGTTTTTCAGCCTATCTAAACATAATATTTTTTTCCCAAATGACTCCACTTGAAATCTCCTGTAATAAACCAGAGATACCCTTTCCTCTATGCCATCAGATACAAAAACCCATTTTTCTCTTCCATGCTGTTAAAATCCTATCTATTTTGCTCTTGGTAGCTAATTGCTTGCCCGTGCTTCCTCATACAGAAACCAGCTTTGGCTTCACAGCCATTTTCACTCCAAAATGCCCAGAATGAGCGCAGGGTCCTGTGCAGGGTTTACTAATAAAATGCTTCTCTCCCACCACTGTGCTGACTCCTTGTGAACCCAGCAGTGGGCAGAATGTGATCAAGGAAGATTGCATCGATAGATGCATCTTACCAGAAAGCTTCCATGTAATTAACAACATTTGTAGCCTTAAGTTGGAGTGCACTTTAGAGGCAGTGTGGGTCTATTGCTTTCTACTCTTCGCGTGAATCCAACTGCTCTTAGCTAGGCCAACTTTTGACATTACAAACTTCATCAATGATAAGAAAAGAAAAAAAATAGTGATAGTTTTTAGAATTGCTTTTTTTTTAAACATGTGTGGAGAAAGAATATACTGTCATGCTGTTATCAGCCAAATTGCCCCATTTCTTTGTTCATGGAATAGCTTCTGCATGCCTAAATCTCTGGCAGCACAAGAAATAGAGGTCAAATCACTGTCCTCTGGCTCAGGTTGGCAAGCTGTGACTTCCACTGGTAGCGGCCTTGCAGCCAAAAGGATTTACTCATCTGAGTAGCTGCTTTTCATGGTGTGGGTGGAGGAGGTACAAGTGACCTGGCCTACTGCAAATGTCACCAACCAGCCTTGTCGCTATCAGAGTTGGAGAGATCGAGTAGCTGGCTCAGCCTTTCTGCTACCATACACTGGTTACGCTGAGCTCATTAAGAAAATATTGATAGCGCGGAAGTTTACGCAATATTTGATCCTGCTCTCTTCCTTTGAAGCTGCACAGATCTCGAACAGCTTGCTAGAGGGGAGAGGGGAGCACGCGCGTGCATATGAGAGAGAGAGAGGGAAATCGAATGCTCTCAATGAAGAAATCTTGCCAAAAATCTCTGGGCCTGGTTTGGGCTGAGAATGCAAGCATCAGATAAAAATAACAAGTCACACGGTAGAGGACAGAGCGCAGGGCTCCTTTCTCTCTCTTGCCTGGGGCCGCGCATGCCCCCTGAGCCGTGCCGTGGTGAGGGGAGTCCAGCAGCCTCCTCCAGCAGAAGGCTGGAGTAAAGAGGGTTTGTGTTTGATGTATGAGCTTTGGCTTGCCATTGTGAGTCACCCCAGAAGTAGCTGTAGGCAAAACAAAAATCTTTTGTGATTAATTAGAAAAACTGGACAATTATGAATTGACTGCACACAGCCAGTGTACGGTAATATAAATAGTAATGAAGCTGGCTGGGTGCGATGAACACACTGTGTTTATGTGAGAACGCAGGAGAAAGGATCCGATTTAGGTGGTGTCAGTTTAAATAACGTAATTTCTGCTCTCTGACTCTTTGTTCGCTCTTTATCCAGGATTAGAACTGAAACTTTAAAACTGAGTTTTAGTCGTTTTATCTAAACGCCTGGTTGTTCTTTTGATGTCTGCCCGAAACATATGCTTCTCTTCAACGACCATCTCAAATTATTGTGTTACGATGGATGAACAAGTCTAGCAGTGCTGGAAGTGGTGTGCGGTTATTGTTGCTCCTTTGTGTTTGTCAGTAGCCCTTGCACAGGGTCTGACAGGCTCCATCCACGCACGGGGAGCGGATGATTATTTGAATCCCCCAGGTTCTGGGTAGCTTTCAGAGAGGGAGGGAGAAAAAAAAAAAAAGATCTATAGGCGGCTCTCAGCAGCACAATGGATAATTATATTCACAATGTTCTACATCGCTCTTCATTTAGCTGCCACCTAATTAAAAAAATATATCGGCGATAAGATGACGTCAGCTCTGCGATTTGCCGTCGGTTTCGGGGGAGCCGCACGCCTCGCCTGCACACGGGCTTTTTAGGAACGGGAGGGAAACCGACGTGTGTGATTCGGAGGATCCGCCCGCTCACCCCCCGCGGTCCCGCTGCCTTCCGCCGTGCGGACACCGGCGCGCTCCGTCCCGACTGTGGGGGTGTGCGCAGGCTGCCGCGCGGCTGAACGCCGTGACAGTCGTGACAGCGGATTAAATCGCGTTCCCCCCCGCATCCAAGGAAGGCTCAAACCGCCCTCCCGACCCCGGCAGGGCTTTGCCCCTCGCCGGGCCATGACCTCGGTCGCTGGCGGTGCCGGTGCCCGCGCCCACCGCCCTCCCGCCCGGCCCCGCTTTGTTCTCCGCTGCCACCGGCGGGGGCCGCCAGCGCCGCCGCCCGCTCGCCCGCGGGGGAGGTGGGGGGGCGGTGGTCCCGGTCGCGACATGCTCGCGACCCCCCGCCGCCGCGCCGGGAGCCGCTTAGGGGCTGCTGCCGCTCGGCACGGCCCGCCCGCCGGCACGGGAATACCCCGCGCAGGGCCGCGCAGCGTGCGCGCAGGGAGCAACCGCAAAGCGGGGCGTGTGAGCGGCAGCATCTTCCCCGCTCTCTGAAAAGAGAAGTGCGGGGAAGGAAGGGACCCTCCCGCCGGGTTTATTGCTAAAACGGCCCAGGTACCCACGCACACCCACCCCCCACCTGTTTGCAACCTTCGCACCTGAATTTTTTTTTTCCCTGGCCGTTTCATTTCGCAGGGAAGATTTTAATCCCAGTACTTCATACTTGCAAATATATCCAGGCTAAAACCATGCCTGGTAGGTTTTTTTATGTTACGTCTCCATCAAGCATGCACAAGTACCTATGGACGTATTTCTAGAGAATACTCCTGGAGGAGAAATACTCTCCTCTTCCAAGTCAAGCAATAGTGGTGGTGATGTAGGCTCGATCTTCAGTTAGCACTGTAATCCCGCAACAAAACACAACACTGCAGGATGAAGGCATGTCTCTGCTGTAGTTTGCTGCACTTTTACTGCCTCTGAGACAAAGAGCAAAGGTACGATGGGGGCAGGTGTGAGAGGCAAGACAATAATAAACATTTCTTTAAGATAACTATCTATCTTTCACTAGATACTGTTGACAGAAGATGAAGATAACATCATGTGAAACAGGGTGAATGGCTCATGACGGTATTAAGTGCTCCCAGATAGTATTCATTTTGGGGAAAGAGTGACTCTTTTTACACTTTGGGTCCTGCCTGAATTAATGGAGCACTGATTAAAGGCTTTGAGCACAGCTGCAAACTGCTGCAAATAATAGTACAAGAACCGTGGGCCTTATGCGGTGAAGTGTTCCACGTGCATGCAGAGATATGCAGGGTGACACTGAGCTGTGTTTTTGCCGATACGTTAGCTCTAATGTTAAATTTAGTGAAACTGTGCAGTGGCCTAGACCATTAGTTTAATGTTCCAGCCTCACAAGATCTTAATCGTGCACATCTTTGAACATTTACAGAATTGCAGCCTAAACTTTGGCTGAAAAATCACCCTGGGAAGCCATCAGGCCATACTCCTTTTGAATTCCATCTGGAAGTGTAGGGAACAAGGACAGCAATATCGACCACATTATCTTTTCTTGCACTTCTACCGACTACTGTAGCCCAAAAGAAAACCTGGGTCTTTATCCTGCAAATCCTCCATGTACAAAATTTTCATTGCAGTCGATAATATCTGACTTAGCAATTAATGTTCTCGTTATTGTTCCCATGTCAATTATTTCCCCAGTCTGAGTCAGAGTATATCTGCATTGCAACTAGCAGTCTGACCTCAGCGCAAGTACTGTGTGTTAGTTTTTAATCTAGCGAGCTGGAGTGTCCCTAACTGCTAAGGCATGCCAGCAAGGGCATCAACCTCCTAACCACATGCCCTGCACCTGCTGGTTTTGAAAGGCCTCTGTAAAGCACATGACACTGGTTTTCATTTCTTTTCTCACACTGTATTCTGATTGCAGCATGGGCAACCCCCATGCAGTTCATTCTACATGATGTGTGAGGTTTGTGGTGTGCTTCCCCAGCTGGATACCTCAAAAAGCTCCCCACTGGCGATGCTCTGTGGCCACTCTTCCTGCAGGACTCTGGGTTAACTGTGTCTCTGTCTGCTCTTCCTTCCTTGAGCAACTCAATCCTTCAGAAATCTCTAGGCGGACCATTCAAAGTGATTTACAATGCACTTGGTATTTTTGTGGGTGTAGCCGTGCAGAGCTCACTTCAGCCTGTGCGTCTCTGTCCATGACATGGCCAATAGTAAGAGTACTGTCTCCAATCTGTGCTGGGAACGTAATGCCCAACAGTGGGCCAGATCCAATAGGCTGCCATAATGTTTCCTTCTCAAGGTCCTTTTTCTAAAAAACTTATGTTTTGCTTTTTGTTATATTGTATGTCATATTATAAGGGAGTCCTTTAAAATAATAATAATAGAGAGCTAAATTCTCTGACTGTTTCCCACCGCCAATAGCAATAACTGATCACTGTTGCTGTCCCTTTTGTCCGGGAATGATGGAAGCTCTTTTTCAGGCCTTGAACCATTGCACTGCTACTTCTGCCACCTGAGCTGATGCCTTTTACCAGCCTTTGGAAGATGCCACTCTTTGTATCTTTAACAGAGAGGAGCTCTACTAAGATTGTGCCCCCACACCAGGCCAGGGAGGGGAGGACTATGTCCTTGCCGCAAGGCAGGGTCAGTGTCTGTTCACTGCAGTTAAACCATACCTCTGAAAAAAGGAAAAAAAAACAACTGTAAGCAAACATGACAACATAACAGCCACCTCTTCCCACTGTCCCAATGCTCAAATGAATACACATATTGTGCATGTGGGAAGGGGATGGGGGAGAAGACCAGAAACTCCTAGATGCCGAGAGGCTGTTCAGCTTCACAGGGCTTGGTTTAGCGACCATTTCCTGAGCACCTCCGGGACTTTCCCATCATGTGCTCCATTCCTCATCTCCAGCATCTGTTCAGCAGCACCTGGCATCTGTGTTGCCTTCGCATTTTGTTTCTTGTCGTCAGTAGCGGTGTGGGCATGTGTCACTTCTGCCAGCGCAGGAGCCAAGCCAGCTGCTTTTGGATGTTCTCAAGGTACAGCCGGCAGCTCCAGGTCCTCCTGCAGGCCTTGCTGTAATGCAGACTTCTCATATTTGACTTTGGCACAGCCACAATAGTTGTAAGTATGTCAGGTTCCCAAATACTTACTTGTTGAGATCTCTCCTATTTAGATAGTAGCTATTTGGCAACTTTGGATGTTGCTCTTGTCCTGGCATAACCTTCTTCTGTAACTATACCTCAGGATTAATTGTATTTGCTCAAGAAATTGGCAGGATTGTGGTTTGCCTTCTGCCTACTTGCCCCAAACTGGTGAGCCTAATAAAGTGTTGTGAGGTGTGTTATGATATTCGAACGACAACAAATATCAACCTTTTTAATCAGCCAAGACTTTTTGTTATCAAGTTCTCTATCATTTGCCATCTGCCAGGCTGTTTGACGTTGCATAGCGTAGGCTTGGCATGGTGTTCCTGACTGATAAATGAAAGAGAACTGGTCAGATGAACCACTTACAATCTATGCTAGTTATTTCTAACTTAACTGGAAATGCATGCGGAGCAAACTAAGATTTACAATTTGTTAATCTGTTGGTATGTGCTGTGCAACACCTTATCAAACACCCAAAAGTGAGCCAGAAGAAGACAGCAAATAAGAGGCAGCTTACTTGGTGACCTTTCTGGTTTAACTACCATAGGTATCCATCAGTCATGTACCAAAAAATTTCAGGAATATCTTGTTATTTCACTGATTCTGTTGTATGTTACTCCCACTATTTATTACAGAATCACTCACGCTGTTATCTTATCTCTGGTGGGTGCACTGCTATCTACAAAGGAATATCTCTAGCTCTTTTTATGCCTCGGCCGAACACTGAAGACTATGACTAAGTTTTCTGACTGTTTTAGGATGACATGCTATTTGGTGCCTTTATCTTCTGTTAGCCAAGGCAAGATTTTTATCTGGAGGTACCTAGACCCTGTCTGCTGGCTGTTCATCTGGAGCCACGCTTTCAAAATCCAGTTAGGTTGGGTCAGGTTCTGAGTTTGCCCCAGCACAGATGCGAGTTGACTTTGGTTCAGATAGGACATGAGGAAACGCAGGGCTAACATTTGCTTCATATTAGTCTTTTGAAATTTCTTCCTCCCTTTATATTGAGTATGAGCTCATTTTGCAATTTTCGGGACAGATTTGTGCAGTTCGGGCAGAATATGATAAATGGTGTCCTTAATTGATTTCCAGTGTTTTATGGACTTACTCATTGTTACCATGGTGTATTTTCTGCCCGTATTCATGAATTCAAGGGTTTCATCAGCAAGTTTTTTTTTTCCTTTTCTTTTTTCCCTTCTCAGTTTTCAGTTGGACTGCAGTCCTATTGTTCCTTGCTGACAAACAGCCTTCAAAACCAGGTGAGGTTGTATCACGTTCTTTGTTACTCTCCAGATGTTTCATTAGGGATGTTTCTGTGACTCTTCTGCTTAATTCCCAGAAGATTTTCACTTGCCAGGCATCCTAGTGGCACTCTGAATTATCCCAAAGACACTCTGAGTAGAGCACTTAACTGAAGCCAATTAGAGGATGTACTTGCTTAGATGTGTTAACTTGCCTGTGAATGTATAGGAGACTGCCTTGTTTTGGTATCTTTCCACTATATAATCTACAATTTGCTCAGATCCTGCCAAATTCCTTTTCCACTCAATACCTGCTTTATAAGTTAATGGCCTAATTTCGCTTTTCCTCTTATGTTTTCAGTTCCATAGCCGTGTTCTTTCCTTTTTCTACATCTTGTGTCTATTTTTGACCTCAATTCAAAGGATCATCCAAA
Organism: Nyctibius grandis; assembly: GCF_013368605.1. Taxonomy (NCBI): domain Eukaryota; kingdom Metazoa; phylum Chordata; class Aves; order Nyctibiiformes; family Nyctibiidae; genus Nyctibius; species Nyctibius grandis. The sequence goes on from NC_090660.1 coordinate 12,856,196, forward strand.
ATTGTGCCAACTCATCTGAAACTGCCAAGACCTGAAATACGGTGTTTCTACACTTGGGCTGAAAATCCTCTACGTTGGCTGTATAGATCATTTGCTATATAGATTAGAACAGTAGGGATCTAGTCTCCAGGTATTAGTCCAGTGCAAATAATCATAATGACTAGTTTGCCCATCTCCAAAGGAAGTCACTTGTCCACATACCATACCTACCACTAAGGGAAGAAGCTATGATATGTTTTTCCTGTAGCAAAGCAGATTGGCTAAAGGCATTTGCTGGCCTCCAGTAGTGGAAGTACTCCATTTCAGTGCAGCTTGGGCATGGGTTCCTCTGCTGTTCTTTACCAGTTCAAGATAGAAGGATGCAAACGGTTTAATTTGTCCTCTTTTGCCAACAATTAGTTTATTGTGGGCACAAGGCAGTAAGAGAGTGTCACTCTGGTGAGAGACCAGGAACTAATCATGCCTCCAATCTCCTGGTATGGGGCAGAGTTGGAGATTACATTTTATTACATGACAGGGGTCAAGAGCCCACAATAGCCGGGACTAATGTTATGGGAGGGAGACAGTTAGTTCAGGTTACCGCTCTTTCTGTCTGATGTTGGTAATTAGGTCATCCAAACCTCTTACACTGACTCCAGCCAAAAAGAGGGAAGTGGACCCCTGACATTTGCAATGGAAAATCTTAATATCTGCTGTTGTTCAAAATATTAATGGCTAAGGCTTGGTGTTGAGCCTCAGCATTAGGGAGGATAAAGTGAAGAGTGGTAGGGAGCAGTGTGCTGGAAGTTGGAGGTGCTGTATGGCCTTGGTTCAGCTCACCCTAAGGTTAAGATTGAGCTTAAGATCTTATTGACTTCAACAGGATCTAAACTATTTGTATATAACCTGAAATCACGATGGACAGAAGTACACGTAGAATCAAGAGCATCATACTTCAGTTTGGGTCTGTATTACCAGATTTGGGAGCGTTTCCCAGTCCCTTCTCTGAGTGAATTCTCTTGCTCTGTTATGCCCTCGGACCAGTGCACTAATAGAAATAACTCCATAAAACTGCTTTTTGGAATTTGGTGGTAATTTCTGTAGCACTCACGATAGCATCAGGAATGTGTTTTGCCAGCACCTTCCCAGCACAAAGGCCAATTGAATACAATCTCTGAGAGTTCACTGGGGAAGGAGGTGGTCGCTCCAGTGGAGGTGAAGCTGATGCAATTCTTGCATCTGTATAAAGATAAGAAGGAAACATATTGTGTTTTCTGCCTTCTGTGTGGTTATGAAGAGGCAACCACAACCCATACTGTATAACGTTGAAAAGCAAAAAAAAAAATTCCAAAGCAGTCATGTACAATGACTGAATTGTAGAAAGGATACCCCCCCCCCAGCCCAGTGTCTTTCCTTCCCACATCACCTTTGCCATAGCCTCCAGGAGTAAGGAGTGTCATGGTTGAGAGATTGCAAAGATTTCTTCCCTTTAGAAGATGAGTTTATGAATTAGAGCACTTATTCTGAACCTTGAAGAAGCTGATTTTTTCTCTCATCTCTGCCCCAGGCTCCTTGTGTGCCTCTGAGTCAGTGACTGGCATTTCTGGTGAGGAAGACATGCCTAACTCCTACTACTTGCAAAATTTATGTTCTCAAACACCTCACTGAGCTGCCACCTGGCTTGGAGACAACTGAAATCTGAAAGCACCCAAGGATGCATTTAATACAGCTCCTGCAGGTCGGACACCTCAGTGCATGCAAGGTAGTGCCCTGCAGGAGCATGGGGCTTCAAAGCAGCCCCTGGCCTCGATCGAGGGGCTGCGCAACCCACTTCAGGCCGCTGCAGCTGTGCAACCAGCAGCATCTGTGGGGAGGGCTGAGTAATCCTACGTGAGCCTGCTGTGCAGAAGAAAACCTTTGGTTTTGGTGGTTAAGGCCCTTACGCACCAAGAAGTCATCTTCTGGGTGCCACTCCAACGCGTGCGCCTGAAGGAACAACCAAGTCCCTGAAGGTCTGACCAGCTCAATGTGCTGTTATTAAGGATGGCCAGTAGTGACGGTTTTGGGGCAGAGCATAGGAAAGGAGGTGAACCTGGAGTGAGCCTTTGCTCGCTCTGCTCTCCCCTAGCCATTGCTGTTCCTGTCCTTTAAGGCATTGCGTGGACACCTCGGAGCAGGGCCATGGGGCTTCATCCCTTGCAGTGTGGTGGCTGCTGAGTCTTTCTGCTGGCTGGTCTGATCATTTGCGCAATTTGGCCAGCAGTGCCAATGTCATCTCTGAGGGGCTCTGCCTCTGCACCTGCCTCGCATCAGTTAGTGGGAAGTCCTGAGACCCTTGCCTTTGAGGTGCCTAATTGCATTTGTGCGTCTCACCAGCAGTCCTCTGTGCCGCCTTCTCCCTCTGCAAAATGAGATCACGATACTTCCCTACACTGGCACGAGTGTCAAACTAACACAAGATTGCAAAATGCAAATATTAGAGCAATGGAAAGCATTTAGATACCTCAAAGAGATGGCCCGAGTGGTACGTATACCCTGTTATGTCACGCTTTATTTTCCCTGGAAAAAAGGGAGGACTCAAACCGTTGTTTACAGATTGGCAGTCAGATCACTGGCTTGCATGGTGCTGTTAAATCCAAAAGTTACACCACAAGTGGCTTTGGCCCAATATTCTCTAACGAATTTATTAATGATGCCTGACAGGCTGTCTACATTTGAGGATGTTCAGTTATTAGTCAGAAAATTAAACTTACAGCTGTGTCACCCGTGTGAAAAGAATACAGAAAAGTACATCTAAAAGGAACCATAAAGAACACAAGAGTCAATATTGCAGGGGTAATGGCATTTTGCTAATGCTCGGTTGTTGGGAAAAATTGTCTGTTTTTTTTAAAACTAATTTCCTATTGTTTGTTCATCAGATTAACTAAACCCAGCCTTTGATTTGGGATGATAAGACTGAAATCCATCAAGAAAAGTATATGTACTGTTTTTATGTTGTTACTCAATTTGTTTCTCCTCTTATTCCACAGAAATATTGTAACTCCATGAGTCCCACGTTCCCCTCAGTGAAGACAATGATAATTTTGTCCCAGAGCAGCCTCTAGCCTAGAGAAGCCTCCAGCCATGGCTGCACTGTCTCCTTCCACTCCCAGTCCTCAAGTGCCACTGGTTTTAGTGGGAACAGGGTGATTTCAGTGCCCCTAAGGAACCACGCCCTGGTTTCCAAAAAGGTGAAAAATGCAGACAATAAGAAAGATGATGCAGAGGATGTTACTGTCTGCACGTTTGCCATCCAAGGGTAGATGCTGACACTTTATCCCACTGAAGCGGTGGGCAAAGCACACTTGCTTCTGGTAAAACAGAAGAGGCCAATGTGTAGGGCTTTTACTGCCTCCATTTCCCAAGGAATTTCTAACGAGTCAGAGTTAACTCCAGTGTTTAAAAGTAAAATATGGTTATGGCTCTCAAATGCAAGCTACATTTAACAACCATATATTGATTTTTTTCCTTTGTAATTTTATTTCCATGAACATTTCTGTTTTCTTAATTAGTAGCCTTTTAAAGAGAGATTTAACATTTTCATTATCAGAGGGTAACTTATGAAACAGCTGTATGGAGAAAGAGGGAGAGACAGAGAGGGTAGGAGAAAAAAAGAGCATCGGTGAAAGACTTTCTATCTGTACTTCAATAGGAAACGTGCGTGCACACGCGCGCACGTGCACACGCATACAGACAAGCTGACCCTGACGTTACAATTAAGACAAAACAGCAGTGGCGAAGCCGGTGACAAAACTCAGCTATTTCCAACTGCACAGTCACCTTGTAACGGGAAGAACTGTTTACCCCATGTTCCTTATTAAACTGAAGTATTTTATTTAATGAGCATGACTCATGCAAGGTGTTCCCATAAATCATCAGCTGGTTTACAAACTCAATAACTAGGCTTCCTGCTATAACTAGGCTGTGCACACCTTAAATTATTAACACGCCAGGGCCTTAAGGCAGATCTTTGATGATGATGATATAAACACTGTGAGGACAGGGTGCTCTCTCAGCAAAAGATTATTGACTCTAATTACCATTTACCACAGGAAAAAGAAAAGAAAAGACAATAAAATATGAGGGAGAATTTAAATCTCAGATTTAATTTTATGAGGAGTTTTAAACCCCCAAACTTTTTGTTGTTGTTTTTGCTGCCGCTGCTGTTGGCTGCTGCTTTTGCATGATACTCTGTAGTTGGCTGATCTTGAAAGCATGACAGTTGTTAAGCAGAAAAGAAACAAAAAAATAAAACATGAGAGAATGTTCAGTTGATGCTATGTATGTTCTTTGAAAAGGATGGAAAAAGGCCAGAGGGAACAGAAAATGATAATACATTGGAAAGAATCCCAGCCTTAATTATTTTCATGTATGTAATGTAATAAAAAGGTTAAAGCACTAATGTGCCTGACTACAGTCATTTGGTTTGTAAACCAGAACTGCAGGTCAGCCTTTAAAAAAGGAATAGTATACCCTTATTATAGGCTTCAATTTTACCCAACCCTCACTATAAGAATGCTGGAAGTAATGGTATCAGGGTTGAAATATAGTTAACAGGAGGGCTTTATTTTTATTTCTGTCCAGGTGAAAGAGCAGAGATAGTCCACTGTACAACACACACTTCATTTCTGTGAGTGCAAACTCCATTAGAGAGTGGCACAGCGAGGAAGCAGAAGCTGGATTCGGTGTAGTCACATCCTAACACAGGAAAATAAACCGTGCCTTTCACTAGAAGAGGAAATGGCTTTCGGTTTAAAGGCATGTTTACAATGTTGTTGCTTTTTCAACCTAATTTTTGAAACTGTGTTTTTATTAATGTAAACAGCAACTTCTTACATTTTTAATGATCCTTCCATGCTGTCAGATCCCAAAGGTACTTGGCAGATGGTACAACGAGGGCTCACTTTATGCCCACTGCTGAAATAAACCATTTGGGGTTGGAATAAGGCTATCATCCTGCTTTATTATGATAATAGGACAATGTCTGTAGCTTTATTGGGAAGAGTTTTCTCCTTCCAAACTCCAGTGCGCTAAAATCTTTACATTTCTTAATTTTAATTGTTTTATCTGTCAGTCATTTGTGGGTGGAAACAATGGTGTCCCTAAGTTTGCACCTTATTTAGCACCGCTTTGCAGCTGCTAATGGACTTTGTGTGCACTGATTCTGCGACTTATACATAGTAATGCAATTGAGGCCAAACCCTGTGCAAAAATGGAGGCAATATATTATTATTTCTCCTCCAAAAGGGTTGGAGCTGTGATTTTATTTTTCTTTCAAAAACTAGCACCTCCATCAGTACCCATGGGTCACAGCTGGAGTACTGGTTCAATGTTAAGCGTTAGGGAGATGCACCTCGTAGTGAGCCACTAATATCATGTTCTGCTGTATTGAAGCTTTCCTTGGAGGTCCGTTATCCAAGCTCTGGTCAGTCCCACTTCTACTTAGCATGTGATATATGGCACAAGCGGAGCCAAAGGTTGTAAGCTACAGGCAGTCATTGGGCGTTTTAGTGTGGAAAGCTTTTAAGTACTGGTGCTGCTTCCATCTTCCTAGCAAGAGATGTTGTTCTGGGAAATACAGATGTATTTTGTTAAGAACATTCTCCCTCAGCCTTGCATATGACAGAAAGCTAAGTGCATGATGCATGATATCTAGCAGTAGTGGGTCCTTAGGTTTATGCGTGCCATTTAATCTGGATGTTAGTGTCCTATATTCATATCTGTACTGAGAAAAATGAGTTTAATGCAGTGCTTTCACACTCTCTGAGGTTCATTGTCCCAACAATGAATGGGAGATTTACATGAGTAACTCTTGTTAATATTATTGGGAGTTAGGAAAGCTACACAACACACACCGTATATAAAATATATATAATGTAAAAAACTGTGCATGAACATGTACGTGTGAGAGAGCGAAGAGAAAAGAGAAAGATAACTGAAAGCATTCACACATAATAAAGTAAAAAAAAAAATCAACATTTCTTTGTCCCCACAACTCCATTAATGAGGGATATGGTTAATTTTAACTATACAAGTCAGGAATTCTGAGTTTCCATAGAAAACCCAACTCTATTCCTCTTTGTGTGTGTATTTCTACCTTGTATTTACTTGTTCACAGAACATAAATACGGTTGTATGGCACAAGTGCTCTCTAGTAGTAGAAATGAGTGCTCTTCCATTGTGGTGTCTCGTGACCACACTGTGGGCTGAATGTGCAACTCTGGTCTTACGTGCGACAAGACGAACTTCAACAGAGTTCCTATAGAGTGAAACTGCAACAATGGAGCTGTGAATCTGGCCCTGCCCTTGTTTATGACGTTGTTGTGTGATTTACCTCACATCGTGTCACGTTGCCTACTAATGGCATCTTGAGAAAGTCACAAAGTGACGAAAACAAGTTCTGTGTTATGCTGGAATACGAGCTATGTCAATCAGAGACAAGAGATAGCCAACCAATTATTGCCTGGGATGTACAGAAAACAGAGCCAGCTGCTGACGGAGCTGCCAAAGTTGCTGTAAGCAGAGAGGCAGCCTGCTGAAAGCACAGAGAGAGAGTGAAGGGTAGCAAACTGTATGAAGGCAGTTGAAGAAAAGCTGATCCCCAGGCATGTTCTGGGCCTCTTGTGTTAGTGGTTTATTTATGCAATGAAAGCCTGAAAGACAACTTCTGTGCAGCAAAGAGCCTTACCCAGGCCTGCAGAGACAGCCACTAAACTAATTTCTAAGCTTCAGCCCCACTGCTGCACTATCCCATTCCTGCTGCTGAAGCGACCTGGCATGTATTGCCTTGGTTTTGTGTTCCTAGCTGACTCCACATCTACTCTGGTTGGGATGGGAAGAATGTAGTGTCCATTTTCTCATGTTTTTTGGCAGCAGCACATCATCTTCTTCCCACCTTCTGCCCCGTGCAAGCCTCTCCATACAAACACACACCTGCCAGCTCTCCCCCAAACCTGAGACTATTACCAGTTAGAGATGTAGCAACACCTTCAGAAGGAAAGCTATGTATGGTCTCAAAGCAATGGACAAGAGTAGCTGTGCAGTTTCGTTTTGTCTCCTTTCTCCCCACCCAAAAAAAGTGTTGGAACCATAATCCTACCTGTTTTGAAGAAAGCTGTTTGCAGGCAGCCAGCAGAGTTGAGCTCAAGGGTGAGGACACCTTCTGCCTCAGAGGTCTGATGGCCAGGCTGCACCATATGCAGGAAGTGTGACATGGTCTGTGCTACTCCGTGGTGAGCTGAAGGGTTTGCTCTGGGTGAGATGAGAGCTTGAGATAGAAGGTGAGAGCTTCAGTTCAAATCTAAACTAGAGCCTTGAGCTTTCATGGCAAGACAGACCAGCCCTCATCGCCCTTCATGTCTGCAAGTTGTGTGGAATGGCTTGATTGCAGTAAATGGATGCCCATACTTATCATGCAACTTCTTCTGGGGCAATCTAACCATAACCCTGACTTATGCTTTAGGGAAATCTCACAAATGGTCACAGCCACCCCAGAGAGGAAAAGCAATATAAAGACATTGATGCTATAAGCGAAATAAATGGCATTACCATGAAAAGCAGATTAATCAAGGCAGTGATGGAGATAAATCTCTCATTTCCATTTTTGCATACGATGTGCTCTAGCATTGCTCTTCTTTCTGTCACTAGTTTACAATCTATAACCTAGGTTATTCTTGGGTTTTATGTTTTTTTCTTGATGTAGAGGGTGGTTGGTTGCTTCCCTGTAGTTGACTGACTTTGAGAGCATGGCTGTTGTTTGAAGCTGTTGAAAGTTTTGCAACACTGGAAGACCTGGTAGATACAGACCATCCAGCAGAGCACATGTGGCTACCACAGGTTCAGTTTAGCCACAGGACTCATGATGGCTCCCACTTTACCTAGAAAGGTACACACCACTGTCTTGAGAGAGAGAGAAGAGGGGTTCTGGAAACAAGCACAGATACGTCTGCGCATACAGCAATAAATGCTGTATATGCATTTAAGTCTGCCCATCACCATAAATGATTCCAGGAAGGATACCTCTCTTCTGGTGAGGAAAAAATGGACATGCGTTTCCAGATGTAGATCAATAAACTCAGCATGAGCAACGGGACACTCTGAACTTCCAAATACATGTGCATTTGTGAAACTGAGAGCCACCGAGTCTTAAGATGGCTGATTTCACCTCCCAACCTACACCTGGAGGAAGTGTTTTCAGGTTTGCATTCTAGCTCTTTCGTTAAACACGTGTAATAAATAGTGTCATAACTTGTAATGCAAGAATGTGCTGGAAGGTAACAATTTTAACTGCTATTCTCACTTTTCCCTCCCATCTATTTAAATATAATAGTGTTTTTTTTAAAAAAAAAAAAGGAAGAGGAAGTATTAGGAGTTCTGGGCAACTTGTACAGCATGGCTGTGTGTGCGGGAATTATATAGAAATTTTAATCTGTACTACTAGTTTGTTGCTGCTCTGGGAGGAAGCAGCAACAGCAAAAAAACTGCCTGTAAGTACTTGTTGAAATAATGGCCCCATCAAACCAGATGTTGGCCAGATGAGCAGTCTTTTTGTACATGTTCATGTTCCCCTTGCTAATATTTGATTTCTATGTACAAATTAAACCTCACTTAGTGCCTGCCTACAAACTGGCAAGCCTCCAGATTATTAGGACATTTTAACACTCTTATATTTTAAACAAAAAACTCAAAAGCATTTGCTATGCCTTTTTTTCAAGGGTGCTTAGGCAAACAACAACAACAACAAATTCAAGTGGCCAATCTCGCTCGAGTTGGCTCATATGGAAGGTCTGGCTGAGGAGAAAGTGTATGTTATACTCAGATGTGTCATATAGAGCTATGGATGTGGGCTCATGCTCTGCACAGGAGATGCCCACTGAATTAGGTGTTAAGGAATCACTGAAGACTGTTGACTTGCTACCAATCTCACCCATTAAGTGCCTTTCAGTGAAGCATGCCAAGTAGTAAACTAGCCATGATAACTTGACTTTTTAGCTTTTGCCAGAGAAACTTAATTCTTACGCAGTAGCACGGAAAACATTTTTATGATGAAGCCTTCACAAGTCAAAATACCACTGTTTTTGTGACTCTGGATATCCCAAGGGTAAAAATTGAATGAGTCATTAAGTTCCTGAAAAGCAATATATTCATGTGGATTTAAATGTGTTCACAAAGCAAGCCTTTCCCTCTGTCACGACTCTCTCCCATTATGAGAAGTTCAAAGTCCTTCTCTGTCAATAAAGCAGCCACATCTGGGAGATGAACTCAGCAAACATGATGCAGCATCTCCTACTGTCCTCCAAGGCTTTCTCCTGAGTGTGTCACAGGATGTGTCACAAGACAACAGCAAAAATTAATCCAGGGAAACATTATGTCCCTACAGGTATTTTCTGGCTGGCATTATTGTATATTGATGGAAACTAGGGTTCTGATTCATTGCGTATATTTACATGAGCGTGACTGGGTCAAAGTCAATGGAGCCAATGGTTTAATATTGGTGCATAACCTTTGGGAGATAACCTTGACACTTTGGGGTCTGATTTTTTCCAAATAGTTCAGAACCTTCTGTTCAAATTATGGTGAATGGAAACCCTGATGCTTTCACATTACTGGAAATTAGGGCCTTTGGTGTCTCAAACAAAATACTAAAACAGGTTCCTAAAACACTAAAGCACTAACACGTATTCTCAGTTCTTCTGAATATTTTGACATAAAAATAATTATTTAATTAAGCCTACACTAGGAAACTGTGCTAAATGCTGGGAGAGATTGCATTTTAAGTCCTATTCAAGCAAAGAATTGATCTAGTCTCTTAAAATAAGATTGTGATGAGCTATTCACCAAAGAGACATTCTACCACTCAATTTCAGCAGACCTGTCAAGTGTTTGTATCCCAAAATAAACTGCCCTTTTATTCTTCATGGCTGGGGACAATGTGGTGATCACATCAAGTCCTCATGTTGGCTCACCTGTATGTTTATCTGAAAGTTCACAAACTCTGGCTGTGGTCATTTTCACTCCCATAGGTCCCATTAGTACCAAATGAAGTGTCCAAGTGATATTTGATGCCTAATGCAACTTAGTAGGCTCATATCTGTTATGTTTCCCATGGTGCTTTTCCAAATTAATGAAAAAATTTCTGGTTTTATACTGTCTATGTGAAAACCAGTCCTTCTCCATGGCCTCACTATATGATAAACCTTTGCTCCTTAAGGGTTTTGTATGTAAAGTAGCACAGATTTAATATAGCATGTGTTTTATTTTGAGCAGACTCTACATTATAACGCAGCAGTGTAATAGAACTCTTCTGGTTGACAAACGCTCTGGTGTAAATGATTTAATTTACTAGCTGAAGCATGAGTCTACATATTATTGTACTGATCAGTCATTGCATACTAAAATCACTCATCCTTAATGTAATGATTTGGTATCCCTACAGAGAATTTGAGTCATCAGAAAGTCATTAGATACAGTAAAAAATGAAAATTACTATTACACAGCAGTAAACACTATTAACTGTTAGTTAAAACAGCATTTAATTTAGCAATGCAACAGTTTACATATTTCTGCAGTTTACTTAGTTTTCATGTAATTGTGACTACAAAGCTAATGCTTCCAGTGCCAATAGCATGACAGAAATATGGGGTGGGGGGAAATATGACCAACTATTTCTGCTCAAAGTGGAGCAACTACACATTGTTACAGCGCATCACGTTAGCCTTCTTAATGGTTCAGCCATATGGAGTAGAAGCCACCACTGACTGTAGAGAAGGCAAGAAAGAATGGTACAGTTCTTTAAGGCATCCAGGCAAACGGTCCCTCTGTGGCAGAGATGGTATGTTATTTATCCTCCTGTGGTAAATGGAAAGTTTTCAAAGAAGTGTAAAGGAAAGTAGAACACAACAAAGTTCAGAGCTCTGTTATGGTCTTCAAGCTTAGGTAGTCTAGTACCTGGGCACCTGTGGTGGCTGGTTCACATTGCTTCTAAGTAGCAAGATAATATTCTTATGCAACGCTGAGGCTCCTGAACACCTCTTAATATGAGTGCACATCTTCTTGTGTCCATGATCTGAATGCAAAATGAAGGGGTACCATGCCCCTGGGAGTTTGGTTTCATCAAAGGAGACATTTTGAGTAAAGCCATGGTAGATTTAATTGCTAGGGACAAAGTCTGAAAAAGGGCCGTTCAGTGTTTATGTGTGACATACAAGATTCACACAGGTTTAATATCCTCCTGGCGCATCCAACATGACTGACACTTCCACCGTGACTGCCTCCTCTCATGCCTATGGCTAAATGTTATGACATTGCTGTAAACATGTACTAGTCTACAGCAAACGTGTCTTGCTGGGACAACGTGTAGAGTGTGGTAGGGAATGTTTACCAGGCTTTTACTCCCTGTTAGGTGTAAGTCTAACATACATGTGGGGATATAAGCATATATTTACTGAGGGACATATTTAGCCTGGTGTCAGTAGCAGCTGAAAACCTGATGGATGTTTGCTTAGCAATAAAACACTCCTTTGAAGTATCATCTGTTTTTACGCTTGGGTAATTGAAGTACAGTTTCTACAGGAAAACATTTGCATTTCTTTAGGTTCTGGCATATTGGTCCCGACAAATCTTGTGAGAAGTCGCCCCTCCACCAAGAGGCAGTGGGGCTGGTACAAGGGGACATGTGGCTCAGTGGGCCCTCCCTCTTCACCGCCTGGTTTTGCAGCTGAAACCCCTAACCAGATGGTTCCCACCATACCCACTCAACCAGTGGGTGGCTGCCTTACTAAAGGGAAGGGGAATCTCAAGCCAGGTGTGATTTCTAAAGCTAGAGCTGTCAGAACCCTTCAAATCAATTTTTTAAGCTAGTGTTATTAATCATCTAGTGAAGGTGCTTTCCTCAGGCACAGCTAGGCCCATTTCACATTTGGGTTTAAGTGGAAATTAAAGGGCATTTGTGCTAGGTGAATGCAGCCTGATCAAAATCACACTTTTTACTGTAAGGTGTCCTCTTGCAGACAGGGCCCACAATAAAGGTCTCTTCTCTTCTCTTCTCTTCTCTTCTCTTCTCTTCTCTTCTCTTCTCTTCTCTTCTCTTCTCTTCTCTTCTCTTCTCTTCTCTTCTCTTCTCTTCTCTTCTCTTCTCTTCTCTCTCTTCTCTTCTCTTCTCTTCTCTTCTCCTCTCCTCTTCTCTTCCTCCTCTCCTCTCCTGCCTTTTCCTTTTTTCCCTTTTTCTTTTCTCATTTTAGTTTTCATTTTCCTTTTTGTTTTCCTTTTCCTTCTCCTTTTCCTTTTCCTTTTCCCCTTTTAATCTTTTTCTTTATTTTTCTTTTTTCGTATATGAAACTTGTGCCAAACCTCTGAGTAGAAACCATATCTCGCAAGTCCAGGATTAGCTCCTTAACCACAGGGCTGTGGTTCATTTCGTGTTGTTTTCTTTTTGTCACAGTGTTGTATAAATGTCGGGGGCCAGTTTTATTTCTTCCAACCATAATCCACACAGGTTGCATAATGGACTGTCTTCTGCCGTCCTGTAATTCAGCTGAAGTTGCTGGAATAACACCAGAGGTGAATCTGATCCTTCACTTCACATATGCATGTATATTCTTTGTGGGTTCTGTGTAGCTATAAGCCTGGGAAGTATTGATTTGATATGCAGAGGATCAAATGTATGTGCCTAGACTTCACTGATAAGATGATAGAATTATGGGAATTCTCTCATTTTCATATGTTTGAATGAAGAATTGGCTGGAGGGGCATTTTTTGTTGGTATCATATGAATGTCTGGTGATACTTTTCAGTTAGCAATAATTACATTACATCTGCTGTATACATAACTGGAAACTAATTCTTCTTATGAAGCTACAGTACATGGATATAGATTTTGAGTTTTGTACTGTTACATTTACCAACCACATAATTGCATATTTAGTCCTATTACACTAGATCCTGAAATGTTATGGTCCAGGGTATAATTATATCATTTACTCTCGAAGAAACCCTCAAGATATAATATAAATAATAGGATTGCAGATTCATAGAAATTAGAGATGGGAAAAGAGCCTATTAGGTCATCTGCAACCCAGTGAGAAAAATTATAAACAGTTTGCTGGAGTGTATCTTAATCATAGGCATTGATTGCCCTTTCTATCTCCTTGTGCTAGAATTCCCCCAGATCCCTGCAGAAGACCCACTTGCCAGTGTGGGAGAGGGACTGAGAACTGGTGTCTCTGCACTGGCTGACAGCTATGTAGGAGAATTGGCAAAAGCACACTGGTTTCCCCTGGTAATGGAAAGTCTGCCCAGAAATCCATGCAAAGGTGTCTTCTCTTCACCAGAGGCATCAAATTTAGGTGTTGCATTGGTCGCTGGCAGACGTAGGGTTGAGGGCTCTTATATGTCCTGGGCTACTCTCTGCACAGGACCTGTGCTGAGGTTTATACTGGCCACACCATTCAGCTTGCCTTTAACTTAGACCCTGGCCTTTTCCTCTATGTAGTTATTTAATTGGAGTGTAAATAGCAATTATAAAGCAGCCACAAATATTAACAGCAGCTCTTATTTGAAATAGCTATCTCCTCTTCAGCCCTTTTTTCTTCCATAATGGACAGAAGCCTTCTAAGAGGTACAAAGACTGGAGAGATGGCCATGAACTGATCCAGAAGTTGTCCAGGTTGTTTCTCAGTTTGGTACCCCTTTCCGTCACTCTCTGCTCTCTCCGTGTAGGCACAGCTCCCTCCATCCTGTGTTTTCTCACTTACTGGTTTTCTTCTTTCTTCTTCTCCCTTCACTTTCTTGTCATTCTCAGAGAAGCTGGTTCTCCTTTTTCTTCCCTCCTCCTCCCCTTCCTATGCACAGGAGAGACCAGCCTCAACAAGAGAGTGTGTGGGTAAAACCACCTGAACACGCTCACCTGTGGTGCATTTAGACGCAAGTAGAAAGAACATAATTATAATTGGAGTTTTATGGCTTCAGCCGGCTTCACCTTCATTAGTTCTTACTGCAGGTACATGAGGGAGAAGCTACCGCCATCATACCTCTGCACTCTCCATCCGTGTCTCTAGACAGGCCCCCGATGACATGTTTTTCAGGCTCATGCTGTTTCCATTAACTCTCATGTGCTGCTACTGTGTTCATTACTTACGGTTTCTCCTTCCTATGACAGGGATGAGTGTGAGCCCCAGAGTCTTCTATGGCACCTGAGACAGTGGAAAGTGGTCATGTCATGATGCAGCACCCATGGGGACGTCTGCAGAGGACATGCCTTGGGGAAACTAATCCTTTCCCCAGGACAAAACCAGTGGTGCACGGGGGGCTCTCACATTGCACCCCTGCCCACCTCCGCATGCCGGGGTTGTGGGGGGCCAATGACACCTCTCCCTCTTTGTCCTCTCTGGGGGTCAGAGACTGACATACTGAAAAGCTTCGTGATTTCATTCACTTGGGGGATCTCCATTGGGGATCTGGCCCTTTCTTACTTGATTGTGAACCAGTGGCGCAGCATTCCTGAAGGATGACTGCAGAGATGAGGCAATTAATTACAAAGCTGACTTAACTGCCTGCTCAGGTTTAAACAAGTTTACATCACTAGCATTCCCCCAGTAGTTGCTTTTAAAGGAGCAGAACATGCTGCAAAGCGAAAACTGTCTGGGCTGATGTGGCTGTGTGAAAGGGCAAGAGTGACAGGGCAAGAGTGACAGGGCATGGAAAGCCAGGAAGGAGCAAGGAAGGACTCAGTTCTCCATGAGCAGGGCAGCTCAAGGGAGATTTCATGGTTTTCAGTTCAGTGTTGGAGGTTGCACTGTGAACTGAGGAGCTGATTGTGTGGAGGATGGGGTCTGGTTTGGTATGGCAAACCAGGATGACCCTCCTCAAAATACTGATAGACCTGGTGTGATACCAATAATTGAGAACAACTGCAAAGATGCTTTGGGAAGACTGCTTCTTCCTAATGCCTTCCTGTATGAAGATCCAGATGAGCATCACTCTCAAGAGCTCCATGGAGTCAAGAATCATCACTGCTAATAACAGATGAATGAATGCAAACATGGAAACATACAGGTGCCCCTCACCAGTGGCAGTCATCCCTTTTAATATTATGGACCTTTTTGCTGCCACAAAATAGTCTAGACTGAAACGCATGTGTGATGGAGTCAGTTAATAGTGAACTTTTACAAAAAAGGAGCAGAAGCAAAACATACTACCAAGAAAAAAAGGCATTTGGAGGCACAGGAAGCATGGGAAAGGGCATCTTTTGAATTATTTTATGCCATTGTAACCAGTATCTTCTGCTGCTATCCTTTGGGCTTTCTAACCTGTGCTGAAAGCTTGTCTTCAATTAGCGTTTCTGTGGAGCCTTTACAACAGTAAGTCCTCTTTAGCCTGCAAAAGTTTATCACTTCACTAAGAGCAGCATGTCTGTATCTGAGCAAAGTTAGGCCCCTGTAAAAAAAAAAAATTACTTTGCACCAACATCTGCCCTTAGGGGTTTTCAGAGGTGGACTGAAGAGGTGGACTAAATAGAGTTGTTCCAGATATCCAAATGTAACAAAGAACAAGTTAGGTCCATGCCATCCATTAAGATTAGAATGAACTGTAATTCTAATTTCAGGCTGTGTTTTTATTTAAACCCTAACCATGGATGTATCTAATAAACACTAGTGGAAACTAATTTACATTCTAAAATCTATTAATTTAATAACACTCATTATGTAAGTCAACCAGTAAATAGCAAGTAAAGCAAGCAGAGTGAAACAACAAAATGAGCTAACCAATCTAACTTAAGTAATGACAAGCACTGCAATCTATAACAAAAAATCATGCAAGTTAACACTTTAACAGCATTTGCCATTTCATCAACTAAAGATACAATGCATCCCAGTCTATTAGGTCTTTCATGCTTGGTGTGACGAAAGTGTGGGTTGAATAAAAACAAGTCCTTACAGGCAAAATTCAACCACGCATGAAAAGGCTGGATAAAATCTTCCCCATTCATTCAGTCCTACGGAAGGAGGAACTAGAACAGCCACTGGGTAGAAAATCTGTGTTTCTCCAAGGCAAAGAAGGATGGCAGAACCATGGGGCCTGGGAATGAGTCCAGACATGATGTATCAACACCTTGATATGGAGGATGCTGTGTTGCTGTTGTGGTCCATGAGACTGGAAGAGCAGCTGTTTCAAAGCTTTGCAGCCTGCCTGTGGGGAGGAACATCTCTGCAGTGCCTTGAAACGCAGACATAAACTGGGAGATTTCACCTCAGAGAAAGAACAACCTGGTACTCGGGGCAGAGGACGAGACACTAGCAAATCTGGGTTTTGGTCCTTTTACCAATTGAGTCTCTTTCTGGTGAGAAATGTCACTTTTCCTAGAGCTTAAATTTAGTGGTTTTGGTGCTACCATTCCAGGGAGGCAAAAGTGACTGTTACTGCACAACAAAGGTAGCAGCATTGGCAGCGAGGACATGGGTCAGATAGGACTGGAGAACCTGGCCTCTTTTGAAGAGACTCTGCAATGGTGGAGCATCTTGTATGAAAGAATAACAAGAATTTATAGTTAACACATGTATATTTAAAGATCATACCTTTCAAACACACCAGATATTGCTGTTGTCTGCTGCTCACTCCAGCTCTGCTTCCCAAAGCAGTGGTGACCCCTTTGGCCTCTGCAGGCAACTCCACACCCTTAAACAGCAGTGCCAGCTCCTTGTGTCATAGACAAGGCACAGTCCATAGTGCATCCACTGATGGTTAAGAAAAGGACTTTGCTCCTAAGGGTTATACAGCCCTTGGACTTCTTTCCAGAGCTGTGTCTATGGTTTAGAGAATTTCTCCTTATTTCTCTCTGAGCCTCTCACTCCAATTTCCATCTGTTTCCAAAAATCAAACAAACAAGTCCTGAGTGCTATGACTCCTCCCCAAGGGAGGAGATTTATTGTTTTGGTGAGAACCACCCACTGGCCAAGCACTTGCATAGGTCAGTTCCTGAGTGGTAAAGCCTATAAATGAGTTCGTTTAGAGATTTAGTGATGCCCCTGGGAAACTTTACCTCAACACATCTGTGTAGAGGCAGCTCCAGGCCTATGCCTCTCCCATCCCTTTTATTTTTAGAGACTTATTCCCAAGAACAGCAGACTTCTTTCTTGGGGCCATATTTTTTTAAAGTGGTCCTATCTCTGCATCCAAGTGTGAAACTGTAACAATAATAATAATAACAACAACAACAACTAATGATGATGATAAGAGTAATACCTTTCACTTATGTGTTTCTCATTGCTATGATTTGCATTACATCAGAAATGTACAATAGGGGCTCCCTGCCAAGCAGATAACCAGTGTTGACCTGAAGAAGTTGCGCTCCAAGACATAAGCGAGTTCCATATAAAAATACACATGCAAAATTATATACACTCACATATATGGACTCAATCTGATTCATCCAAAGAGATGAAAGCAGTTGGCAAACAGCAATTAACTCATTTTCATGCAATAGATAAGCATCATCTTTCTATCTGATGGATGAGCAAGACGAGTTAAATGACTTGCCCAAGGTTACACAATGCATCAGGGCAGAGCTTGGAAGCAGTATAAAGGAGTCCTTATTCCCTGATCTAACCTTCCTCTTCTTGACTTTCATCTGAATTTTCAGTGTACAGGGGAACAGACTTTCAGTAATGTGCACACTCATATACATATACTTGTAAACCTGGAAGATAAAAAGACATTAAGGTTGGGCTCTAACTGCATATGGTTAGCAAACTCCCCTTGAAGATCTGTACATTCTCCACAGCCTCTTAGTTTGCTTAGTTTGAAAGGCTGGAGCCCATTAGCATTTGATTTTGAGTAACAAATTTTCTGTTCCAACGGAAATTATGTCTCTCTTGATGTTATAATTCTCAGTTTTAATGTCACTAGATTTTGGCTTTGGTAAAGAAGAAGCAAGAGTTACTGGTGAACTGCAAAAGGATGCTTTTCTTAACAGCAAAGAGATTGTAACCATTTAAGTGTCTTCCCTTTTTTGGTGTCTGCCTGAGAGGGAAGCACTCACTATTAATTTCACAGCAGTAAATTATAGAGAATTCTCTCACTTCTGAAACGTTATCTACTCAAAGATCTTTAGGAATATTATGCACTAATTCAGTATGACAGCACTGCTATAAACATATATGGGGCTTCTCCACATTTTACAGAGGAAAAAAATCACAGAAGGAAGTTTGAAGGCCTGCTTGTTAGCGACAATTCTGTGTGAATGGTGTGAAAGGCCAGGCATATAAATGTAATAGTCCACTTCCAGGGACAAATCGGAATATGCATACAAGGCAAACTATTGTACCCAATAGCTATGAAATTTAATATCAAACAAGTAAGTGACTTACCCAAGTTCTCAAAGGAAATCTGTGGCAGAATCGGGAAAGCATCCTGCTCTTGTTCTTGAGCCACAAAACCACTCTTCACTTTGAACCTCCAATCAGTCTTTTCTTTGATTTAAGGTTGACTGAGATGAGCTGATTAAGTTTCCGTGTATCATCTGGAAGCTTCAGAACAGGCTTGTTTTGCTAGACATTCCCATCAGCCCCCATAGTTTCAGGCCTTTTGATTATAAAATGCTTTTTACGTTAGTCTTCATGGAAACTCCCTTTTTCTTTTGTTTTAATCATTTACAAGCTGGAGCCTTGCCAATTTATGTAACATGGTCTCATCCTACTCATTATTTCATCATACTCCTGCCAGATCTTTATTAAATATATTTCTTCCCCCCCTTTAGTAAAAAAGGGATGGGTGCCTGGGAACCTGGATATGCAAAATGAGTGGGAATTCAGATTCTTTTTTTCTCTAGGTTTTTCACACTCTTTCTTTCCAGACTTAGAAATATCAGTGAGAAGGGTTATCTTCCCCAGTTGTGGGAGAACAGTGCCTGTCAAGTTTAGGTGGGTTATTAGTGAAGGGGCAGGGGTCTTACCCTCCCAAACTCCATGGTTCCCACTAAGAAGGAGCCAAGCCACAGACTTTAAGATCTTATTCATGATCCTAGCACACACAAAAATCTGTAAAATTTTCTCTATAGGTCAGTGGAGCAAGTTTTAACTTTCCTAAATACCTCCCAAGCCTTTTGTACCTGCAGTTCAGGTACTCTTGGTTTTCCCATCTCCTTTCACTGCTTTGGTATTTTCCTTTCTTTCCCTTCCCTCTCATCTCTTATTTTTAAGGCGTATGCCTTGCTAACTGAAAAACCTATATAACTCCCTGTGATTTTTCACCACCCACATTCATCCCTTTGAATGCCATGAGTACAACCTCTATAATGTGATACTGAGAACTGTGCCCAAGACATCCTCAAGGGACATAGTGGTGGTCTTGACTTGGCCGGACAGTTCAGGGAGCAAGGACATTGGACACAGCTGAATCCTGCTGGTGAACCTTGGCCGTGGTGGTTGTCCATTTGTAAGCATTTATTTGAGGACTCCTTTTGTCTTATAAAGACCCATCTTGTGAGGAAGTAGTCACAGGAGATTAGTCCAGGGCTGTAGACTGTGTTGCTCATACTTGATAAAGCCACACTTCTCTTTTTGGGTTTTTTTTTTTAGACTCAACCAAAGCCATCGAGAGACATGTGATTCCATACTCCATGGGGCAATTCCTGGACTAGGCAATTTGCTGATGATTGTGTTGTTGAGCAGATCACAGGTCCCAGTCTGCCCCTCTAACTGCCCCACCATCCTCTCTGTTCAGAGCCAAGCATAGGCGGCTGCCATGGGATCCTGTAACAACTCCCTACTGACAGCTGCTGGCAAGTTATGGGCCCACTAGCCTTTCACAGACATTTTTGTCTGCTATGGCCCTTGTCTGTGAGATACTTTTTCCCCCTGTGCTTGCCTCCCATGGGCATAAACTGTTCTGCTTGTTCCCAGGATGAGAGGTTTCTGATGTATTTTGCATATATTTTGAACCATGAGCTTTTGTACAGTTACACTAACTTGTGGTTTTCTATGTGTGTGAGGCTCTTTTACCCCCAGTAGTTTTCCTAACCTTTTTTTGGTGATAACTATCAGCTTTTTGTGGTTTGAAGAGAACAGGGGCTCCCATTACTTAAACTTTCTGCTGTGCTGCAAACATTTTAACAAGCAACTTGCACAAACCTTTTTCTCTTACTTGATGGACACTGTTTTAGTGTTCAGAAGTGGACTTGGCACCAGAGAATCCAACCATGCCTTATTAGTGTAGGTGTTGACTGCATGTTGTAAGAGATCTTGAAAAACATGCCGTGTTTTCAGCATGTACCGCTATAGTACAGCATGGTATTGTACTTGTGTCATTGGAAGTGTGCTATCAGCTGAGATGAAGACCCTGTCTCTGTGTTTCAGGGATATTCTCCTCGAGATCCCCTCCCCAACCCTCACACATGGTTTATTTCAGTGTTTTTCAAGTACAAACGCAACTGCTCTTCAGAAGTACTTTTATGAGCCCCGGGGGTAAGTCATCTCTGGCAGGGATGATTTAGCAGTATGCCTTTGAGAAGGTGAACACAGCAGAGGCAGGGAAATCACCCCAAACCTCTCACAAAGGTGGTGGTAGACCTTTTAATGCAGATCCCGAGAGCCTCTTTTCACCCCTCTCCATCACAACCCCAGGCAGAACTAGGGGATGAACTTCAGGTCTCTATAGCCCACATTGCGCTGGAGACTTGTAAGAGTAATATAAAATATGCTGTGTGCTAGAGGTAAGCACTTGTCACTGCCAATTGAAAGCATCAAAACCTGAATGCTTGAACTGCATTCAGGAGGATGGGGCAGGCTCATGTTTAGTCTGAACAGCAGGAAGACAATGGGTGGACCATGCCAAAAAACCATGAATACGTGCTCATATCCTAACAGAGAGGGGGAAGAAACCATCTTGAAGACCTTCGGCTTCAAGGAAGTGCTCACTGGAGGCAGAAAAGGTGCCAGCAGGCCAGTGAGAGCTGCGAACAAAACCTCAATTAAAGTACAAGTAGGATACCCAAAGGTCTGTAATTAAACACAGGTCAATTGGCTGGAGGGAGGGGAGTGAATGTAGGGCCCCAGTGTTGTCAGAAACTGTGCTGAAATTATCGTCAAACTGGTACCATGTCAGACTTGGCTTCTGTCTCAGTTCAGAAGTGGCTCAAGAAATAGGGAAATATATTGGGATAGCAAAGGTACCACTGCTCTTCATTTTCACCTGCCTTCTACTTGGCTCTATGGTAATTACTGAATTTATGCTCCGATTTTGTCTTAATTTGTGGAATTAATGGTGTGGAAAATGTGAATTTCTGAGGATATGCAGCAAACTTAAGTAGGAAGTAACTTTTTCAGGAGCTATGGTTGTTACAGGGTTACTTGTTACTTTGGCTCAGACCTGACAGTAATGTTGCTTGTGGCTTTAACATCTTCAAAGTACTTTGCAAATAGGAATCCCAATACTGAACCATGTGATGGAAATAACTTTCAACCACCTCAGTGCCTGGGAGGGGAGGAACATCAAGACTGGCCTCACAGTTTATGTTTTCAAAGATGGCTTTTACTTTTTGGTGCTCAGCTTTTGGATGCCAAGCTCACAGACCAGCTCTTTGGCTATACTGAGAAACCGCAAGAGCCGCTGAGTTTCTGCCAGGATGCTGAGTGTGGTGTCCCATTATTAACACAGCGCATTTATTAAAGTTGAATAGCCTCTAAATAAGGGTATTTTATGGGATATATTTGAATATTTAAGGTTTTATAACTTCTCCAAACAAATGCTGAGAGTCAGTTTTCCTTCCTCACGTGGTCTCATGAGGAACTGGCAGCCAGTCCTGGGAGAGGGACAGGAGTGGGATGATCAAACCCCAGGTTTGTAGGGGTGACGAGGGGCAGGAGAGCCCACTGAGACAAGCATGGACACCCCAGGGTGTGGGTAAAGAAGCAGCAGTTGTGTGGGCAAAGCTGGTGGGAGGGCGTTTTCCCAAGCCAGCTCTGCATCGGCCAGTTTATCAAACTGAATCAAATCGCTTCCAGCACAGCCTTAGGGAAGAAGTGGTTGTTTGAATGGGGGTACACGTTGAAGAGAGACCTCAGTACTATGGAGCTCGGCATGTTTAGCTACAGACCCACCCTGAACCGCAGCTCTGGTTTGTCCCCTCCCCTTTGCTGTAGCATCCCAGAGACTGTGATCTCAGTACAGGCTCTGTGCTTGCTCTTTGACAAGTGGTAGCCTGCAAAAAATCACCTTGTAATTTTAATACTTATGTCTTTGTTTCACAGCGGGGCTCTAGAGGTTTTTAGCCATTTTTCAGGAGGCTCCAGACCAAGTTGTAGTTGTTAGTTACGCTCTGTGATGGAGCAGCTCTCACACAAAACCAACATGGCAGCTGTTGCTGGGGTTTCATGGACACATAACAGCCCAAATGCCAAAAAGACAAGGGGAAAAAAAAATCTATTTAAGCAATTTTTTCCTCTCTATAGGAACTTAGTCTGTCAGCAGCATAAACACTTGCAATCATGCACTTCCTAGGATGCATGTGCTATCGAAAAGGGAGGTGTTAATTGCTGTGCTAATTACAACATGATTGCTTTGCACTTGTTTTGCACTTGCAGGTGATTAAATTTTTAACGAAGCATATTACTTGGCACTGTTAGCACAGTTAACACATTTCTCTCCCCACCCCCCCTTTTTTTTTTTATGCCTTGGGAGAAGTCCCGCGCCACAGACCCTTCGCTGGCTGCGATGTGCTGTTGTGCTTGGAACAAGCTTCTGTTTAGGCTGTCGGTAGCAGTAGCCTGGCTTCCTGCTCAGAAAGAGCAGCAGCCTGTTATCATCAGGCTCAGCACGACGGCGCTGGCCAGATGCGAATGCAGAACCCACCAAGGTATTAGCTAAAAATTAGGCAAGGCTGTTGATGCCAGTCTCCCAGATTTCATTTAAAAACTACGCCAGCTCGAGCCAGCCAGGCAGCAGCGGTGGAGGGTGTGCGGGAAGGTGGAGAAATGACAGCAAGTTCCCCGTGATTTATTTCTGCTTTGCCGAGCGGGTTCCCAGCTGAATGAGAGCAGGGGAAACTTGCATCTGTTCGATGGGCAGGCTCGTATCTCTCTGATAAAGCAGCAATCACACAGCCCAGCGAGGCTGCGTGACCAAAGGAAAGCTGGGTGAACCAGCCTGTTGGATTTACTGATGGGCATAGATGGCTTTACCTTTCTGGCTGCTTCCTTTGCAAGTTCCCTGCAAACTTGTTGGTTCTGATGGTTTGAGCTCATTGATCCCAAACGAACAATGATCTGTCCTTGGTGGATGTTGTCTAGCCTGGTGGATTGCTTGGCTCTCTGGGCCTTTGCCTTTGGAGACAGTCTGGTCTATTTGTTATGGCAATGGAAATTTTTTGAAGCTCTTTGGATCAGGCTGTACGAATGGACTGGATGGTTGCTAGTATTATACATAAAAAAAGGGGTGTGATCTAGTTCTGGAAAGGGCTCTTCACAAGAAGAGGCCAAAAGGTGCCTACTGTTTCTGTTTAGGGATGATATTACTAAAAGGAAGAAACTGGGCAGACAATGAGAAATACTGAAAAGGTTAGAAAAGACGATCTCATTTAGCCAGTTTTTTAAAATTCATGAGCAAGAGTCACTCAATAAGGAAGCACAAAAGGAAAAAAGAAAATTTGAAACCAATAAGGAAATATTTTTAGACAACACTTAATTAACCCTGGGAACTTATTGCCACAAAATGCCACTGCGCCCAAGAAATTAGCAGAATCAAAAATAGACTAGACATTTGTATGGATAACGAGAACTACATTAGACTAGATTAAAAAAATATATAAGGGTTAAAAACTCTCATGCTTCACAGTGGTAGGAAACAGCTAACTGATGAGAAGTAAGAAAAAACTTCCCCTATGGGCAGATCATTCCATGATGGTTCAATAAGGGGTTTCTCGCGCTGTCCTGCGAGGCAGCTGGTCTCGGCCGCTGTCAGGGAGGGCACCGAGCGCAGCAGAACAATGGCCTGATCCGGCACCCGGCCATTCCTTTGTTCCCGTACGGCATTGTTCTGCATCCGAGCTGGGCCAGGGATACCTTCTACAGATAGAAAGGGGGAAACCAAAGAGATTGCAAGGAGACTACGTGAATACTCCTGACATGAATCTTTGCCTCTCGCGCATGCACGCACCCAGTGAATTAATAGGAACAAAGGGAAAAGTCGCTGCTGGGATTGTTTACATAATATGAATTAAAAAGTGCCTTGGAATACCTTCAGCATGAATTAGCTGAATTTATTTTGACTAAATGTTTGTGAACATCTTTTAGCTGCATGTGCTGAATTTTACATGAGCATACCTTGACGAGGAGTGGAATCCTGAAGGATTTGGGACAGCAGGTCTGGTCCCTGGGGAGCTGGGAAATAAGACTGAAGGGTGGCACCCACACTGGCAGTGAGCCTCGTGCCCTGTAGCTGGTTTGTCTTTAGCATTAAGTGTTAAAATAAAATGCGGGCTTGTAAATTGCTGTGAGGTGATAGCCTTACCATACTGTCATGACTTGGCAAGTTCAGTCTAGAAGTTCATGGATGCTGACCCTTACATATTAAATATAGATAATGTAAATAGATTTGCCCATTGGCATTAAGGGGCCAAACTTAAGTATCTAAGCCTCACACTTTCTGTGCCATGTAATTGTTCACGTGTCGCTGTTCACATAACTGGAGGACTAACAGGCCAAGGGGGAATGAAAATGACAACGGGAATATGTTTTCTGCAAAGCTGGAGAGTTTGCATTAACAATTTAGGATGCTGTCGAGGCTCTCTTTAAGGAATTCTCTCATTAGATCTTTTGGCCCACAAATCACAGCCCTTCACCTTTCCCACCGTTGCAGCCACGTGGCCCTGCAAGCAGGTCCATCATGCAGGAGCGAAAGGCGAGCAGAGGGAGAAAACCCTGCGTGCCCGACCCCTGCCCTGGGGGAGGCAGGGTGTGTGTGTCCCCTCCACAGGGCCTGAAGGGGTGGGGAGCAAGGTGGGGGGTGGCTGCAAAGCCCTGGGGACTCCAGCAAAATGTCTTCAATCACAGGATCGGCTTTTGCTTGACTTTTCTGTGCCAGCTTTAATAGATGTGAATTGATATCGCTTTTAACTGGCAGGTTTCATTATCTGCAGTTTCATTAAGAGCGATATCTGCTAAAGGACCACTGACTGTTTTTTTTATTTTTTGCTTAATGGGTTCAATTATATCCGTAGCAAACCTTGCCATTTTTTCCCCCACCAAACTTCATATTCTAGTCTATTACTCACTGTCTGTCTGGCCCCCATCGTGCTTTCACTGCAGATGTCATAACAGAAAAGAGATGAACAGGCAGCTCTTACTTCCCGATAAATTAATGTGCTGCAGTCTAATCCATATCCCAAATGATAAAGTTAACAACAGTTTGCAAGCCTGTCACATAATCTAAAAAATTCAGATGGATATTTTTCCCCCTCGTGTGGGAGGAAAAAGCTGTTTCGGGGATGAACAGTTATTAATACGTTTAAGCTGCAGCAGAATGTCATGGAAATGGCACAATTAATTCAGCCGCCACCTCAATGCAGCGGCGAGGCACTTTTATTGGGAGCAACCTGTTCGGCAGGCTGCCGGCCGTGGCGTGGTTCCCGGGGCTGCTGCAGCCCATCCTCCCTCCTTCGCCTGCTTGCTCCAGCTGGGCTCAGGCCCCGCTCAGCTGCCAGCCTTTCGGGGCAAATTTCTGCCACGCTCTTCGGGGTCAGTCACCTGTGGCTCTCCCACACTCCCCAGCATGTGGTTACTGGGATGTGGAAACGGGGGCTTGGCAAAGCCTGCTCTAAATCTGCCGTGCCGCTCCAGAAACCGCTGCGTTCAGCAGCCTCAGCAGCACGCGTCCGTTTGCGAGAGGCAAATTAATTTGCGGACCCGAATGATAGATATCCCTAGACCTGCCGCTGTGCCACAGGCGGGGAGGGATGCGCTTCCCGGCATCTGCCTCCTGTACGCTTTCACTGGGGAAATCGGTGCACAGAGCCTCTCTGTTCACACACGGCAGCTCAGGTGCATGGGGCGAGCATCCAAGGGATGGATCCTCAGCCGAGGGGAACTGGGTTAGCTCCTTAAAAATGCATGGAGCTAAACCAGTTTACACCAGCTGATGATCAGGCCCTTACTGCATAAGTGCCTGTGGGAGCTAAATGTGCAAAAAGCGTTTGTTTGGATAAACTCTCCAAAAATGGGAAATTACCCTAGTTTCTCAGTCAGGAATTCTTAGAAGAACGTTTCCTGTAAGACTGTCCCTGTGTCTTTCTCCAGCCATACCAAATATAATGGGAAAACACTTTTATCCTAATATTTTTCAGTTATTTTAACCACAATGCAGATGGGCAGAGGAATGAGGGAGAAGAATAAAGGTAATAATGAAAACTTTGCAAGCTTTCTGTGCTGCAGGAAGCTGAGGTATAATGGCATGGAAAGGACGTGAGGGATGGAGAAATCTTTATATCAAAGCCTAATTGCATATCCTTGATTTCAGCACTTTGTTTTGCTCTTCTTGCCAGTTCTACGCGTTATTTTTTTTTTTTTTTTTCCTGATGGCAGGCATGGCTGACATGAGATTTAGATCTAAAGCTTGCATTGCTGGTGTTACACTGTAGCTCCCTTTTACTTCAACCTGCAACCCCACTTTGTAATCTGGGCTAAGCACACGTTCAAGGTGCAAATATGTAGTGGGTAAGGAGAGAGGGGAGATATTTGGCATTGGGGTGTTAGCTGCAGTTGCTGAGCTGATGGACTGAGAAAACCAGAAGAAAATGAGATGGCAGAGTGCTGCAGAGCTCACTTGGGAAGCTGGAGGAGTACCGCAGTGGGCGACAGCTTTTTCAGTGTGCTGGCTCCTGCATGGAGCAGGCACGCCATGCTGCGGCCCGCACAGCCGGCTGCAGAGCGTGTGGGCACCGTGGGCCAAAACAGCCTCCTCCAAGCCTGCTTGAGGTTCTTCCTTCGCGTCAGAGTCACCATTGCTGGATAAGGGGAAGGTACGGCCATGCGCGGGCTCTACCCCTCTTGCTCCCATTTTGGCACATCTGGCATCAGTGCTACCCTCACGATTCCTCAGCACGGGAGTTTCCATCCAAAAAGCGGATGGGAGGCAGAGGTGGGAGACGCTGGGTGTCCCTTAAGCCAAGTGCCAGCCATGAGGGACCAACAAATGTCTCCCTCGCTCAGAGCAGAATGAATTCAACAGGGGCTGAGCAAGTATTAATGCAGAAAATATCTCACCGCTATGGGACACATACCTAAATCTAATACAATGAAAAACACAGGTGCTGACTTTAAGGACATTTCCCTCTTTAGGAGACACTGACAGAGGCAACCCGTTGTTCAGGAGCTTAATGGTCTCTAGACAAGGACCCTGCAAACAGCCCCTTTTCCTCTTGAGTGGTTCTGATGCCAAATAGGGGAAGGCGAAGCTTATTCCTGAGGCTGACCTATTTCTGTGGAGCAGCTGAAAGCCAGGGTAATAATCCACTTATCTGGGGAGAAACCCACAGCAGCACCTTACAGACAAGCATCATCCCGCAGAGCTCTGATTCAGCAGCCCATGGGTGGGAGCTGACAACCTCCCTCAGTGCCCCTGCTCAGCTGCCCGCAGTGCCCAAGAGGAAGGTCTGTCCAAAAGATGGGGTGGTGTCGACTAGTGAAGATTTTGCTTGAAATTTTACCTGATGGTGACTTTTACAGAAAGCCTTACAAAGTACCCAGGACTGCAAAACTAACAAAAACTAGAATATAGCAGAATATTGCAGGGAAAATCTGTCATTAAAACATCTTCAGAGCATGACGATGTCTTCACCAAGGAGTCATCCAAGAGAACATTTTCTGATGCCTTTCAGTTTGAAGATGGCAATGACTGAGGAGTGAGCGGTGTCCCCACAGTCACACCTTGCAGCCTTGCTAGGTGGAGGGTGGTGGAGCACAGGCCAGCCCTGGTGCTCAAATGCTTCTGATCAGCTGCAGCAACGTCACCAGGTCTGGTCTCATGCCAAAATCATGACGCTGAAAGGCGAGACCTCTGCAGTTCTGTACAAGGCCACTTAGCTCGTTGGCTAGGTGCCACCATGCTGTATTGCCATTTTGGTTAGTTTCCTCACAAACCTTGTATTGGGGATGCTCCTGAGGTCAGAGCAGGTCAAGTTCTTCCTAATTCAGGGCCTGGGTAGGAAAGTGGGGAGGTGGGTACCAGTGGTTTTTGTGCTGCTGGAGGCTGCAGTGAGTAAGCCATTCCCTACTGACCAGGGCTTGTGTGCAAGTAAGGGACCTGCTCAAGCCTACCAGAGATCTCATTGCTACCACCACATAACTCATGTTGGTTCCCACTTATTAGCAAATCTTTCCCATATCAGGAATGAGGTAACTCTCACTCACCCAGTTAGCTGTGTCTTCCAAGAGCCTTCCAGGCAAAGAGTGAGGTTCTCCACTGAGCAGGTCTGTGCTATTTGAATACTTTTGCTGAGCTTTCCCTGGCTAAAAATTATCTTACCTTAGAGGACTTCTGTGCCCGAGGGACCACATAGCGTTCCGCTGGGCATGCCAGTTGAGCGCCAGCAGAGCGTTAAGGCTAACTCCTTTTGTGGGTGTGGTGACCTATGAAGAAGAAAGTGGGTGTCTCTGAAAAGAGTTTGGAGCTCATTATATTTTATATTTCAAGACCCATATTACGATTTATTCAGGACACACTTCTACCTCTTCCCCATCTTTTGTGAAAAACAGCCCCACAATGGTTACAAAGTAAGAAAATGTCACAGGTTCTGGCCATGCACATTTTACTAAGTACTTTGGGTGAAGACATTCCCAAACTGCCTGGGAATCATCTCACATGGACCAGATGACCTTCAGCTCCATTCCTCTCACCCAGACGAATCCTTTCAAGCATTGTGGGATATCAGGACCTAATAGGCAGGGAAAAGCACTCTGCTGCCTTTTCCCTTTCTGTGTTGGAGCATTTCTCCCTCTGGAGAGAGGTGAAGTGAGGTACTGCACAGGCCACCTAGGCCATTAGGGTATCAGGATTTTGTGCTATGATAATTTCCTGTACTCACACATAACATGGGTTTGGTGGTGTTGGATTTTCTCTATGTTCTTGATAATAATAATAAATAAAAAGGTTGAAAAATGTCTTCTGTACCCCCCTGCACCCCTGTTTGTGGATGGCATGGCTGTTTGGTAAATCTCAGTATTTAGAACGGATCCAGTTATTAGAGCTGAAGTCACAAACACCAAAACAGAGCTGACTGCTTCAGGCAGCTGATGAGTGAGGAACGGCCTAAGTTAAAAAGCTGCAAGTTGCCAGACTGATGTGAAGGTACTAGATGTAGGATTCAAAACTGTTGAATGTGAGTGCATTAAATAACACAATCAACCATTGTGAGGATTTCATAAAGATGGGCATATGGCAAAAGAAGGGTTGCTTTGGTGTTTGTCTTTTGCATAGAAATCCTTTATGAACACAAACAGGATTAAACGAATAGCTCCATGAGCACCAGAAGTAATCAAGCCTAGTTTCCAATACCTCCTTCCTGCGTAGGTCCTCTGCTGCCTGAGAGACAGATCTCATTAGCATTTTCCTCAGTTGGCACTAGTAAGTCCTTGCATCTTCCTGTCCACCTCTCTTCGCAAAACGTATAGGGACATTTTTATTCTACCTCTTCATTGTGCTTGGCTGAACTCAGGCAACAGGTCCAAAAGTGACTGGGCAAGATGAGGGGACAGATAGGTCTAACCACGGTGTGCTCCCACGTGTCCCTAGGAAATCAGAGCCATGGACTGGCCGTTGCGGGGGAGGCCCTTACCAGACTTTATCATTGCTGCACTGTGCCACGGCTCTGCACTCTCCTGTGCCATCCCAGAGCAAACGGGGTGTTCAGTGGTGAGGAAAGCTTACAACATGCTCCTGGCCTGTTGTTGCACGTAAAGTGAACCTGTCTTTATATGCCAAGGGCATTCATACTGGCAACGTTTCTGAGGTGTTTAGAAAAGTCCTCAGTGTGGAGGCTAGCCTGGAGATAGGTATCCCTTTAGGTCAATTCTTCAGGAGCATGAGGTGATATTTCCATGCTCCCCATCTCCCACTGAGGACTGACCAGGCGTCATGGTACAGATATTACCCAGGGTGTTCAGCCTGGCTGCCTTTTTATCTGCAGGAACCCACACAGAAGAACTTTTTTGTAACAAATTCACATCACGCTCCACCGGAGGAGAAAGAAGTAGGTTTCCTTTGTTTCTTGAAGCCAATAGGAGGGGCGTGCCTATATCAGAGGACAAATCCATTTTGCGAGCTGTCCGCAGGGTACTCCTCCAAATGCAGCAGGCTGCTGAGCTATAGAGGTTCTTCATCTGCAGCAGCCCTGGAGGAGCCCTTAGAGATCCTCTGGGGGCTCTGAAGGTTGCCTAGATTTCCCAGGATGGGAACTCAGGAAGATAAGCTGGCCTTTTAATCTTATTTTTTTAATTAAAGAGGTTGATGACATAAAATATTCTGACTGCTGGTGATGAGTTGTGGGCCAGTAAAAGATTGGATTCAAATTTGAGTCCTTTATACCTCACACCTATCTTTCTGGTTTCTGAAATGGCGTGTGCATTTTTATTTCTCATTTTTTTTTCAGGCATGCAAAAGCATTTCACTCTGGAACACAGGAACTACAATGTGATGAGGCCACATTGTTTCATCACATGGAAACCTGTGTAATTTCAAGTGATCCCCGCTGAAGTTAAAACAGACACAGAAGACCACATTTTCATTAACTTGTGAATATACACGAATTTTACAATGGTAGTTTGAGTTTGGAAGCGAGTGCCATCTGCAGTGTAGGGGCATCTTGTTAGCAGATGTTATTTGTCTGAGAAGTTGAACTTATTCTAATGACTACTTTTATTTTTTTCACATTTGCAAGACACTGAACAAATGTAAAGACACAGCTACTACTGTGCAAATTGTTTTATATTTGAAAATACTGTGTAAAGGCAAATCGTCATTTCTACTTTGCAGACAGATTTGCCCACAGAAGCGTGTGGTGACAAGGTGGTACTTAGGAACTGTTTGTATAAGTAGTTGTTTCCTAGTATTCTAGGGAATTCATGAATGCAAAGCATATAGATAAAATCCCACTTTGTGTGGGTGCATTTGTTGAGCAAAGTTGTCAGATGTCTGTTAAAAGGAAATAATGCTTGTATAGCAGGTTTTCACAGATGTAGTGTGTGAAAAATTATTATTAAAGCATTTCTAATACATTTCCAGAAGAATGAATAGGGCATGAGTGATTTGTGAAATTATTATTTTGTGGTCAAAACACAGAGAATGTCAGAATTTGAATTTAGCTGTACATGTGGTTTTCCTTCTGTGAGACTTCTAGATTGTCTACTGTGAAGAAAAATATTTCAAGATGTTTGTCTTGACAGTTGAATACGCTAATCCAGGGAAGTAAATAACAAAACCCCCCAATGATATGGGGCCACTGTGGTCGCTCCTGATGGAAATTGGTTCTGTCTGTTTCCACTTTGCTGTGTCAGGCTAAACCCACTCCTCTCGTTTGGCTCAGGCTGCTGAAACACTGCTTTCCTATGTTGGATATTTTTTGCTGGGGGAAGGAAACAGCCTACAGACCACACCAGAGGCAGGAGCAGTTCAGGAGATCTCTCTGTATACTGCCCATCTTTCGTTTCCCAAGGAAATGGGAAGATGAACAGGACATGGAGCTGAAACTCCTCCTCTGATGAAGAGCAGCAGTTGGGGATTTTCCTGATTTAAAGCTAAGCAAATGGACTCTTTACATTGCTGAAATCTACCTTCAAACAGGTAAAGCAGAGCACTGCTGGCAGAAGACATGCTTTGAGCTCAGGCTACAATAACCTTTGGGGGACCTTCTGGGCATGGATCAGGAGATGCCTATTAAAGCCAGTGTTGCCACTACTCTCACACGCCTTTCTTGCTGTAGTCAAAGTTTTAATTACCACTCCCGTTCATGAAGATGGGTTGTTGGCTTAAACTTCAGATTTTGTTTTTTTTTTGTTGGGGTGTGGAGGAGGACATGTAGGTTTCTATTCCATTCAATGGTGAAGAGCGAGCTCTGAAGTTAACCCAAATGCATCCTAAAGATGAAAAGAACAAAAGATACAAAGACCATGGTTTGAAAAAGAACATTTTTTTTCTCTTTCCTTTTTCTTTTTTTTTTTTTTTTTTTTTTTGGTAAGCCAGTGCTGTGATTTTGCCCTGATTGATGTTTCTGAATGCTGGAGGTTGGCAAACAGGGGTCAGTATGAATAAATATATGAAATAAGTAAACACAGCAAGCCTGATTAATACCCAAAGCGTTTGTATTCCCAGACATATGCATAAACCAGCTCCACCCCGATTAATCAGGTCTGTCTGTACTGTGTAATACTTACCATTTTTTAATTAAAATTGAGAGCTCTAACTGTCCAGAGTGCTACATGTGTGTTCTCTGAAAAATTACAGCACAAGCAGAGGCCATTTTTTTCCTACTCCTGCTACAAATTTCATACTGAACTTTAAAGGCAATTTCAGGTGCAGCCAGATACTATCCATTATCTTTGCCTGTACTCCTAATCAAAGCAGCACAATCTGCCTCCAAAAACATTTGTTCTGAATGGCTGCTGTTTCTGAAAGCAGATGCTCTTGAAAATGTAGCTGTCAACAGCTCCACTTACCAGTGTTTTCTTACAAAGAAATATTCCAGTTAAGGTTTGCTTGGATTTAACTGCATGCTTATGATCATGCTGGTGAGGTATAATATTTTTGCCTGTGCGCATGGAACAAATCAATAAGCTGCTTCTTCATGACCCTGGTTTTGCTTTTGCTTCTGCCTGTATAAATCAGGAAGATCTCTGCTCAGATGAGTAGTTACACCTGGCTAAAATTGTGGGAGATGAGACTCGATTCCTTTGTTTGAAGTAGAAGCAGGTTTTTATACAGGGAGAGAATAAACAAGTACTTCATGGTTGCCTTCTCTCTGTGCTCTGTTTTTTCTCTTTTTTAGTATTTGGACAAGTAAGATTTTACTCATATACTATGCTAAACCAATGACTCCATCTAGCTTCCCACAGCACACTTTTTATAGCAGAGAATACTCCTTTCTTGTCTTGCTGAAGCACATATTTTCACATGATTTGCACTGATAATACAACTCCACTGAGCAGCTTGATAGAATATATCACTCTTCACAGTCTAGCAATCCCCCTCCTTAAATAATGGAAGTGGTAGACTCCTGGTAGGCTTGATTTTAAATATTTTAAATATATATAATGGTTTGCATACTGTGCAGTGATTTGTAAAATGTGAATGCCTACAAAAACCATGGTTACCAAGCATAACATTATCTTATTTTTACTTACACAACCAGTAAAACAGCTGGAGGTCTAAAATCATGGCCTGGCATTAAATACATTACTACATTTTAACCGTGCAGGATGAGGCTGTCCTTTCAATTGGGAGATAGGAAGAGAAAGAAAGTGTAGTGATTACTGGAAAATTAACACCTCCCATTTTAATAGACTGATTATACCAACAACACTTAAATAGAAACCCTTCAATTGAAATGAATTGGAATTTTATCTATCTATCTAAAGAGTGAGAAAGGCACAAGTGGCTCTGAGCTACACAAATCGTAGTATCAATCTTCAGAGTGGGAATGGAGTATTAGTGGAAATGGAGTATTTTACTAATGGAAATTATATCTTTTGTTTTAAGACCCACTAGTATGACACTGTTTAAATTTCTTTCTTTTTATTCCTGTCCTTGAAAAGAGATCCATATCAAGAGCGCTCCCCTAGTTGCCTTTTTCAAAGCTTTTCAGCATCCATAATTGTAATCAACTTGCAATGAATTAAGCTGTAAGCCATAAACCCAGGTCACTGCAGCACACCCACAAGGTTTAGGACTAGGTTTCCTCACCTCAAGTAGCGTTACCAAGCCATATCAGTAAACCTTCACAAAAGTGGTATCAAAGGAGAACAATTTTGTTACTGTACTTGGTGCCTCAGAAATAACAGGTAAGTTGTTCTTCCAAAGATATGCCCTCATGGGCCTTGTTGAGATGTTCAAGCTCTCCTGGGGTATAGTTTCAGTGGGGGCTTTTGCCTGCTGGGAGGCTGATGGGAGGTGAGGTGTTGAGACCCTATGGGGCAAGGGAGTTATCCCACTCCTTAAGAAAACCACCAACGAATAGGACACCTGGAAGATTACAAGAGCAGGCAACAGGGCACAGCTCAAATCAGAAATTCCTCATTGTTAAAAAGATGCCCTTAAATGTGTTTGTTCATCAAAAGGGCCCAGAGACGAACATTTCTCTTTATTTCATCTGGTCTCACACATCATGATACCTCTTGGCAGTGTCCCCTCTTGGATCCAGATGTGCACTACACCAAAATCGCCCCAGAGAATTCCTGAATTCCTCACATTTTAGTAGTCTGAGGATTATCAGCAACATGAAGGGGTCACTTGGCACCTGATCAATGTTGTTGATCCAATATCTGATCAGTGATACAGGTGCAGAATGAAAACCATCAGCACTTCCCAATTCATCCCCAAGAAGCTACATACTCTTCCACTAGGTAGATCTTTCAACTACAAGCCCATTCATGGCACACAGTGGCTGTAGTGGGAGTAAATAGTGCTTCAGTGGCTCCTCCAACCCCAACAAAAGTATAAAGAAAGCTGTCCAGGAGCTGATAGCTGCTTTCTTGCTCTGCCTGCGCTAGGGAACAGTAGGAAATTCGGCGAAACCTTATGCTTGTGACATTAGGAGACCAAGATCTGATTCATCTGCCTGATAAAGCTTTGAACAAGTACAGGGGGAATAAAGAGAGTTTGATTCTTGTCTCACGACACGAGTTTTACATCAGTGGTATTACTGTCTGTGTTTACACAGGCAGCCAAGCCAGCTCTCAGACTCCACACAGTCCATTAAAACCAGCTTGTGCTGGTTTGTCCCCTGCAAAGCCTCCTGGCTCGCTTGTCTGACATGTGCTCAAAGGGCCATACCAATTGCACATTCCCCACCTCCCTGAGCACCAGCACCCTCCAGGTGCGAGCCCCCACCCCCCAGCTCCTAGCCCCAGGGTCCCTGGTGGGGAGGAGAGCCCTTCCCCTCTCCCAGGCTGCCAAACCAAAGGCAGGGAGAGAGGGAGGGCTGTGGTATCGCCTGTCCCACCTCCTCCAGTGTTGCCTTGCATGATAGTGCAGGTCCATTCTCCAGTGTGGACATGGTCATCCTGGGCACTGAAGACCTCCACTGTGTGCTTAAGGAGCCAGGGTAGGAGCTTAGCCAGCATAAACAGCAGAATGGTGACTTCCCAAGAGCAACATTGATCTACCCCAGCTGAAAAGGTTCTCTTGGAGACTCGACAGTGCCTTTACTTACAGTGCAGGTGTTACTAAGGAAAGGTTGTGGTGGCAATGGCACGGTGTCCTGGAGTCAAAAATGTCTTGTTTACTTTGGAGAGGATCAGAGAAGGACACAGATTATACAACCAAAAGGAAGAATGTGGCCAGTTAATAGCGTTGGCAAATAATGGAGGAAAAAAATCTGCACTTTTATTCAAAGAAGAAAATGAGCATTGTAGTAAATATGCAGACAATCCACACCAAGTACAAATCTGGTTTCTGTGTGTAAATGTGTGGTCTAGCTTCAATCTTTATGGAAGCTGTTTCAGCTTCAAATGAATGTAGTATTTCTGAAATAGTTTAAACAAATGTGATCTGTCTATGAAAGGAAACAATGGATGTAGTAAACAAGCAAATATGTTTTCAATAGCTGAGCTAGAAGGATGATGAATATTTCATCAAAGGAGGACTAAGTGTGGGATTTCTCATGTTACACCTGTCCGGCGCTTGTGTTCAGTGGGTACAAGGATGGGTTTGCTGCTCATGGAGGACATGTCAGCCCTGCACCCTCCAAAGTCAGGGGATGGACATCTGCTTTTAGCAATTTCCAGCCATACCAATGGAAATGTATTCAAAAGTAGGGATCAGCTGCATGCCTTAAAAATTAAAAGCCTATGCATTCAATGCGGTTCAGATGTGGTTTCACTTTTCTAGCACCTGGCCCTTTTCCTTACGACACCCTGCCTCAGAAGGACAAGGCGAATCTGCATTACAGAAGAGCTTGGTAGGGCAGCCTGCCTCTCCTGCCCTGGCTATCCCGTCTCTGGTTTTGCCTGTGCCATGAGTACAGACGGCACACCACGGGGAGGAAAGCTACCCTCATGTGGATGGAGCTGAACCCAGTGCTCCCATTGGTGGTACCCGAGTTTTGTGCCGTTTCCTCTGTTGCCAGCTCCCTTGAGCGTGTGCTCAAACCGGCAGTTGTGGCAAAGTTTAAGCTGCTTTTCCCAGCTGCACCTGAGTTTGCACTCTGCAGTGAAACACCACGTCAGGAAGGGGAGGGCAGGAGAGCAGGACAGCCCGTTGTCCAGCCTGCTCCTTCTGCACCGTTTTTCATGTGGAGATTGGTGTTTGCTCCGAACTTTGCTCCCGGAGTGAGAGTGGCAGTCCAAGCGTAACCAGAGCATCCCCCTATCCTGCGAAGTGCACTGCCAACACCAGGAAATCCCAGGAGCTAATGCCTTTGGCACAGCTGCCAAAGGTGGGAGGTGAAGGGGAGGTGAAGTCAGTGTAGCAAGCAAAGCACAGCAATTCACTATTAAAACAGAAAAAAAAAGATCCTACAAAGATACACTGTGGTACTGTTAATGTTGCAGGACTTGCTAATTACTTACATGTTCCTGACTTACAAGCATGTTATTTTTTTATAGCCTTCACTTTTCACTGATGTTGTTTTTGCACTTTTTTTTTTTTAGGGTGACAAAGAAGAACTTCAGCTTACTGTCTGCTGCCAATTAGCTGTTTTGTCCCTGACCCACAACTGAAAGGCTTGTGTGACTTAGAAGTCCCACAGATGTTGCCAGAGGAACCTCAACAGCTTCTCTCTCCATACCTAGTGAGGATGTGAATTTACAGACACACTTTAAGGAGTTTAGTCTGAAGCTGAGCAGTTGGCTGTATTTAAAAGCTCTGCTCACTGCTCTGTAAATCTGAAAGATTTCATAGGTTCCTTCTCCTTAAGTTTCCACAGAAGAGCTTGTAAATGCCTTGGACTAAATAGCTGTGCAGTTAATGAACTGTGCATACACAGCCACTATGTCCAGCTATGAATTCACAGTTAATAGTTTAACAAAGATGTCTGGCTTCATATGTTTTTCATTCTTTTTTTTTTAAATAGTGATAGGCTTGTCAATTAAATCCATCTTTAAAATAGATTTTACCAAACATATGTACTGTCCATTGAGATTCATTTAATGTTATCTTTTCAACATGCTTTTCCAAAAGAAATAAACGACCCAATATTCTATTATAATCAGTAGAATTTTTTTTTTTTTCAACTTCTCTAAGTACCAAACGTCTTACACGATACTGTAAAACCCTCTGGAGAGATTTTCTTTTACGGAGACACAAGTGTGATAATTTTTAGTCTGAAATGCATATAAAGCTCGATTTTCAAAAGCATGCACTGCTGCCGTTGTTTGTGGATTTCAACCCAAGATACCCAAAGTATGATTTTTCAGGGATACCAAGCAAACATAACTCCTAAGGACTCCAGCCAGAATTTTTCCTGTTCGTTGCTGCTGCAAATCAAGCTCTGCATTGCTGAGGGGACCAGAGAGCATTTCTTGAACAGTTTTTACTTCCAGTGTTTCCTTACTGTGGAAATAGGCTTAACTGGTACTTGATGGCATTCAGTCACAGATGACACAGCTTGTAAAGCTGAAAAGAGAAGCAAAACTCAGGTGGTGAAAATTCAGCTCAGTGCATGAGAAAGAGAGGAGAGAGAGAGAGTTTGTGAGTGAAAGCTTGACTCTTTGAAAAGGAGACAGATGGTTTGCATCTACTGGCATAAATATTACAAGCTTCAGGTGTCCCAAAATGCTGTGAAAAGCAACATTAGAAACTGGTGGCAAGTAACATGTCCAAAAGTATCCAGGAAAACAACAGCTTTTGCCACTGCTGCAGGTAATTTGAGGAAACCTTGTGTGTAATTTCAGAGATCATGAACATCATTTGTGCCCAGAATAGAGCAACATTCCTGCTCTTTTCCCAGCACCAGACTTCCTTTTTTTTAAGAAAATCCTCTTGGTCGGGTGTGAGGAGCATGAAAGAAGCTGGTTGCATTATAAAATGCTACACGTCTGAAAGTATTTTTACTGTTTATTTTCAACTTTGCTGGATCATGCCCCCTTTAGAATCCCCCAAAACTTGCCCCCCCCCCCTTCTATAACTTTTAATCACTCAAGCAGGCAGTCCTTAATTACATTTTACAGACACAGCAATGCAGCACAACCTGGTCAAAACAGCTGTGGGAAAGTTTCTGCTTTGAAGAAAATATTGCTGGTGAGGATAATTTTGCAGCCAAATGGAGTTTTCCTTCATTTATATTAACACAGTATCTTCTGTCTCCTCCCAGCTAGTTTCCATATGTATAAGTAGGCAGCATTTCTTCCTAGACATAATGGTTTCTGCTGTGGTTTTCTGCATTTTCAATTTTGTGAGACAGTGTTCAAACACGGATGTGTATTGCTAAGATTTTGAAGATCATAATGGGATGTTTGGTACCCAAATATCACTGAAAGGTCTCTGTGAAGTCACTTAAGTGTACCAATATACGTTCTTCTGTGTGATACAGGGCAAAACATTCACAAAAATAGACATTCACAAATATTAGTTTAGATGTTTCAAAAACTTACAACACCCAGCAACTCTCACTTGGGGCAAAGAAAATACCAAGAGTCCTACACACTTGCAAAGCAACCTATGGCCATTATTTCACTGTGATCTTGGTCATGGTTCCTTAATCTATCCCTGATACTGTTTTTTTAAAGTATTGCTACTAGCAGACTTGTGGCTAAACGGGCTCTTATGACGGTTCATTCTAGTTAGCCTTGGAAACCTGTTTGACCTGAGCTCAGACACCAAGCTAGAGGTGGCATTGGCTTGTGCTTGCTGCCTTAAGAATCTGCCCCAGAAGACGTGCAGAGACCGTTAGTAACGTTTTCCCAGCAAACTACGCAAGGTGTGATTATCCTCTCGTGCTGGCTTTACTGTGGTCTAAGTCTGTTTACTTGCATGGGGTTATTTGTCATTTGTGTTCCTACAAGGAAATATACTGCAAGACCCTAAAGGTTAAGGGTTCATGAGAACAAGCAGAATAAACTGCTTATCTGGAATCACAGGAGGGTGATTGCTGAGCTAACATTTGCAAAGCATCCTTTCTTAGCAAACCTGATTTCTCCTTTCTATGAAATCATTTCCTATAGCAGAACTGATATGTAAAGAAATGTATTCCATAATTTGTGTTTATTCAAATGTTCTTTTCACATTTCTTTTATGTTTCTGTTATCAGATCTTTTATTGGATGTTAATGGATGTTATTCAGCTCTCGAGGGATCTTGGACATTTTCTCAAGGAACTTATCAAAATGTCTGAATTCTACAGTTCCTGTTTTTTTCTCATGATGCTCACTTCTTGTTGTTCTTTTTAACGTCTTACCATGTAGTATTGTAAGTACATTAAATTAGTAATGAAAAATGAAACCGCAGGAGTCCACTGTATTCTAGATAATGACTGATACGTCTTCTCACTTGTCTGTGTTACATTATAGTGTCATAACTTTTCTTTATATCCAATAATATTTTTCATTATTGCACCATCCACAGAACAGAACTGTAGGGGTTTGTTCAGATTCTAACAATATTTTTCTTAAGTAAATCCATATCTAATAACAGCATTTATTTTCTCTTTCTTTTTCTTGCTGTGTAGTGGAAGGTAATGCACTGCTTTCTCTTAGACCTCATATTGGTTTTACAGGTGCTCAAAGATGTCATCAACAGATATTAAAGAAGATACATCAGAAAATAGAAGAGGCCAAGGTGCAGTGCTGCTCAGGGGCTACAAAAGCTTTAGCTCTGTGCCCTGGTGTCAAAGGGATTAAATGTGAATTTGACAGGAAAGAATGGATGGGGGGTCAGTGGCTCTGAGCCGAAATCCTCCCCAGGTGAGGCTCTGTGGCTAGTTAGTAGCTTCCCCCCCCCCTCCCCCTTTCCATTCCTTCAGGTGTGCTTGTTGGTTGATTTGTGCCTTGGTGGAGGACTATTGCTTCCCTCTCGGTGGTGCCCCTACTTGCCTGGGCTAGGTTTGCTTTAGTGTCTTGCAGCAGAACAGAGCTGAACTCTGTAGCAGAGCTCTGTGGTGGCTTTAGGGTGCATTTGTATCCTAAATGCATAATTTCTGGAAGCAAACATGATCCATGCTATTGTCTGCCTGGAGAGACTCTTGCAGTTACTGGAGAGGATAGGAGTCTATAAACTGTTCGGAGCCCTTGAAGTTTCAGGGGCTCCTTCCTGTTCTACAGCTATGTATTAAAAGATGCTATGGTGGAGCACAGGGATGTCCTTCAGAGGTGGGCTTGCTGGAGCTTCAAAGCCATGTGGTGAGTAACTTTAATTTCTTGTATTGGGTGTTCCCGCACAGATAGCGTGTGAAGGCTGCGTGTTTCCTCCTGTAGGGATGAACTGAGGGAAATATAAAATGTGTGTGCAGGGAACCTCCTGCCTTCCCCAAAGTGGAGCTGTGGAAAGGGTGAATTCCTTTGGGAACTAAAAATGCTTTTAGTAGTTGAAGTAACTAAAATAAGTCACTTGCTTAAAATATGCAATGTCAAATGTTTTTATTTCTGGTAATCTCCATTTCCCCCTAATTGAATTTTATATCATGAATTGGAAAACTCTGAAACTGCTTTTAAAGGTGTTTCTGTGGCCCAGCAATACAGGTTCTCCCTTCAGAGATTACTCAGTCCCTGGGGCCTGGCTCTTGCCGCTATGGGGATAATGGGGACTCTGCCATGGAGGTAGGAGCTGAGGGATTTAATTACTTCAAGTAAAAAGGCACTGAACCCAACTTCCACTTCTAGGTAATGATCAGGCTACTAAGTAGCAGCTTTAAAAAAAACAATCCTCCATGTGCCCATTTTCACCAGAGTTTAACTGAATGGGCACCCTTCCAATGCTACTGCAGCTTCCAGCAGCAGGGTGGTGGGTTGGAGCAGGGGCGATGTGTGTGTGCTGGAGGTAACCGGTGGCCTTGGCCCCTGGTCAGCAGGCTGCACATCAGCACAAAAAGCGAACTGGGGGACAGGAGGTCCCAGATGAAGTTTCTTGCCTTTGCTTGCTATACATTGACACATCTTGTTTCTCTCTGTCTGCCAGTGGCTTATTTTGCAAAGGGGCAGCTTGAAGCAGGGTGAAGCTGTCAACGGCTTGTTGTGCAAAGGGCCAAGGACCCAAACGTTGTTTACATAAGTACCTGCCATTGCTTATGGTTATGTAAAGTAGGAATGAGTATCTAAACCCAGGATCAAAAGCCCCCTACACATGAATGAGTCTGTTAAGGGGGAAAGAAAACAAGGCAGGGCTGTGCCAGTGAAAGCATGGATGGCTTCACATTTTGGTTTGTGGAAGAGCTGAAAGTAAAGACAAACAGTGAAAATGTATGGTATTTCTCAAACACCAGGTCAGCAGGGAAAGTAATAATGGAAAAAAAGATTCCCCTCCTCCATTCCATTCACACAGGCACAGAAAAATCCACTTAACTGCAGGGAGATGCCAGGCAGGATTATGAGGATGGTTTTAATGAAAGAGAAGGAGGAACTATTGTTTAATGGGCAGTGACTCAAACTGCCTAAGCACACCACATGCACTATAGG
Organism: Nyctibius grandis; assembly: GCF_013368605.1. Taxonomy (NCBI): domain Eukaryota; kingdom Metazoa; phylum Chordata; class Aves; order Nyctibiiformes; family Nyctibiidae; genus Nyctibius; species Nyctibius grandis. The sequence goes on from NC_090660.1 coordinate 12,898,011, forward strand.
CTGCAGCCAAAAGGATGAGTGGTCTGTTATGCCTCTCCTATGGCAGGCTCGGCTCCAGTCCTGCCAGACAAATGAAAAAGATGAGTTAATTATTTGAAGAGGGAAAGTCATCCTCCTCTGAAAGCATTTGTATTTTTGGAATGCCTCCACCGACTTCAGGTGGTTTGAGGGTCAAAACTGCCATGCTCAGAAAAGTCCTCGGCATGCTCATTGCAGCAGGTGCGGGTTATCTGTTTCATCTTGGAGAGGTAGCATGGGAGACAGCCTGATGCGAGAGACTGGCATCTGCTCCTGCCACAGATCAGATCGAGAGCTGTGGGATGCATTTTTACTGCATGCGGCTATTTCTTCCTCCTCCCACAAAGAGGGGTTGCGGGGGTAATTGGTGATAGTGGCGCAAAACCTTCACAGCAAAACACTGTCTTTCCTCCAGGTGATGTGTGTATGCCTGAGTCTGCTCTGCAACCTCGGTAGTGGCTCCCCGCCTGCCTGGGGTTGACTGTTGTATGTTTGCAGATGGAAAAATACTGCTGTTGGTGCACTTTATGTTTAGAGGGAATGAACACCTGAGTATTGCATACAGAGGAGGAGCTGTGATCTAAAATAATTTGGTTATGACTCTACAAACCAAAGTGGATGTAGGATGTGCTGGTGACTATTTTTACCGTGCTGAGTAGAGGTGGATTATAGCTGAACCTCCCCAGTGCTGGCTATGGGCCACATGGAGCAGATAAAATATCAGGGTAATTCTCATTATGTGGTAAACCTGTCCTTTCTCACTGCTATCCTCCCTGACTGGTTGCCTTTGCTCCCCGACCTGACTTACGCCTCTGACTCCTCCTTGAGTTGCCATCCTATGCAAAACTCCCCCAGAAGCACTTTTCTTCCCATACCTCCACTGAGGAACTTCACCTCCTAACACAGATGGAGACTTTAGCTGTGAGAAAGCTAGGATTTCTGTATGTTTGCTGCAAGGGCCAGAAGCAATCTAGATTTCTAAACTTTCTAATACAGCCCCTCTAATAACATTTATACACAGTAAAATTCCTTATTACAAATAAGGATTTTAATTCTAAGCTTAGCTTGATAGAGTGTAATTTAAAGCCATTTAGGATGGCTTAGCCTTCAAAGCAAACTCAAGATTGTTTAATTAGTCATGCAAGCCACTGAACACTACCCATAACACAAAACAACTAAAGTATTTATTAGTTTTAGAGCTAAGTTAAGCCTTGCTTGTTCTAAATTTTCAATAAAGTGCATCAAGTGTTAAGCACATCTTGCTTTTTCCTAATCTTCCAATGCTCAGTAAATTTTATTTGTGAATAAAAGCATAGCCCAAGTGTGGCAAGATGTGGAACGAAAACCAAATTGAATCAGTTCTTGTACGTGTTAGAGGAAATAGTGGCAGTAGCAGTGCTTGGGATGTTCCAGAATTATTTTGTTTATTTTTTAAACAGTCTTTAAAACAATTGCAAACCAGTCCAGGCTTTGTATCGTGGCTTCTGAATGTCTTTTTTTTCCAGTTCCTAGACTTTCTGAAATAAGGTGTGCTAAGAAATAAAGTCCCAGTAAGTAGTCCTGTAGAAGTTGCAAAATGCAGCAAGGAAGTGGTGAATACATTTGTGTGATGCAGAAAGAAAATGGTCTTTCTCTATGGTTTCTTTTAAGAAGGGGCTGTCACAGGCAATGCCAGGGTTTCAGGGTTTAAATTGAAACCATTTCTGATGCGGTCAATACGCAGACAGGCCAGGGTTCTGGAGTTTCTTATTGCTTGTTTGTATTACCTGTACAGTTGCCTGTACACCAATGCGCGCAGCATGGGGAATAAACAGGAGGAGCTGGAAATCCGTGTTCGGTCGGGGGGCTATGATTTAGTGGCAATTACAGAGACTTGGTGGGACGCCTCGCATGACTGGAATGTGGTCATGGATGGCTATGTCTTGTTTAGGAAAGACAGGCCGCTAAGGAGAGGTGGTGGAGTTGCTCTTTATGTGAGTGAGCAGCTAGAATGTATTGAGTTCTGTCCAGGGGCGGATCAGGAGCGAGTTGAGAGTTTGTGGGTGCGAATTAAGGGGCAGGCTGGCAGGGGTGATACTGTTGTGGGTGTCTATTACAGGCCACCGGATCAGGATGAGGAGGGTGATGAGGCCTTCTACAGGCAGCTGAGAGCAGTCTCGCAATTACAGGGCCTGGTTGTTGTGGGGGATTTCAACTACCCTGATATTTGCTGGGAGGCCTACTCAGCCAGCCATCCTCAGTCCAGGAGGTTCCTCCAGTGCATTGATGATAACTTTCTGATGCAAATGGTGGATGAGCCAACTAGGAGAGGAGCGCTGCTGGATCTGATCCTCACTAACAAGGAGGGTCTGGTTGAAGAGGTGAAGGTTGAGGGCAGCCTTGGTTGTAGCGACCATGAGATGGTAGAGTTCAGGATCTCATGTGGCAGGAACAGAATAGCTAGCAGAATCACAACCCTGAACTTCAGGAGGGCCAACTTTGGCCTTTTCAAGCAATTGCTAGGGGAAATCCCATGGGACAGGGTACTAGAAGGTAAGGGGGCCCAAGGTAGTTGGTTAGCATTCAAGGGCTGCTTCTTCCGAGCTCAAGATCAGAGCATCCCAACAGGTAGGAAGTCAAGGAAGGGTACCAGGAGACCTGCATGGTTGAACAGGGAACTGCTGGGCAAACTCAAGTGGAAGAAGAGGGTGTACAGATCATGGAAGGAGGGGCTGGCCACTTGGGAGGAATATAAGTCTGTTGTCAGAGGATGTAGGGAGGCAACTAGGAAAGCTAAGGCCTCCTTGGAATTAAACCTTGCAAGAGAGGTCAAGGACAACAGAAAGGGCTTCTTCAAATACATTGCAGGTAAAGCCAACACTAGAGGCAATGTAGGCCCACTGATGAATGAGGTGGGGGCCCTGGAGACAGAGGATAAAAAGAAGGTGGAGTTACTGAATGCCTTCTTTGCCTCTGTCTATACTGCTGGAGGCTGTCCTGAGGAGCCCCGGACCCCTGAGGCCCCAGAAGAAGTCAGGATAGAGGAGGAATCCGTCTTGGTAGATGAGTGCTGGGTCAGGGACCAATTAAGCAACCTGGACGTCCATAAATCCATGGGCCCTGAAGGGATGCACCCGCGGGTGCTGAGGGAGCTGGCGGAAGTCATTGCTAGGCCACTCTCCCTCATGTTTGCTAAGTCGTGGGCAACGGGAGAGGTGCCTGAGGACTGGAGGAAAGCGAGTGTCACTCCAGTCTTCAAAAAGGGCAAGAAGGAGGACCTGGGGAACTATAGACTGGTCAGCCTCACCTCCATCCCCGGAAAGATGATGGAACAACTTGTCCTTGGTGCTGTCTCTAGACACATCAAGGATAGGGGGATCATTAGGGGCACTCAGCATGGCTTCACCAAGGGGAAGTCTTGCTCAACCAACTTGATAGCTTTTTATGAGGATGTTACCCGGTGGATAGATGATGGTAAAGCTGTGGATGTGGTCTATCTCGATTTCAGTAAAGCGTTTGACACGGTCTCCCACAGCATCCTTGCAGTTAAACTGGGGAAGTGTGGTCTGGATGATCGGGTAGTGAGGTGGATTGTGAACTGGCTGAAGGAAAGAAGCCAGAGAGTGGTGGTCAATGGGACAGAGTCCAGTTGGAAGTCTGTGTCTAGCGGAGTCCCTCAAGGGTCAGTTCTGGGACCAGTTCTATTCAATATATTCATTAATGACTTGGATGAGGGAATAGAGTGCACTGTCAGCAAGTTCGCTGATGACACCAAACTGGGAGGAGTGGCTGACACACCGGAAGGCTGCGCAGCCATTCAGAGAGACCTAGACAGGCTGGAGAGTTGGGCGGGGAGTAATTTAATGAAATATAATAAGGGCAAGTGTAGAGTCCTGCATCTGGGCAAGAACAACGCCATGTACCAGTACAAGTTGGGGGCAGACCTGTTGGAGAACAGCGTAGGGGAAAGGGACCTGGGGGTCCTAGTGGACAGCAGGATGACCATGAGCCAGCAGTGTGCCCTTGTGGCCAAGAAGGCCAATGGCATCCTGGGGTGTATTAGAAGGGGTGTGGTCAGCAGGTCGAGAGAGGTTCTCCTCCCCCTCTACTCTGCCCTGGTGAGGCCGCATCTGGAATATTGTGTCCAGTTCTGGGCCCCTCAGTTCAAGAAGGACAGGGAACTGCTAGAGAGAGTCCAGCGCAGAGCCACAAAGATGATTAAGGGAGTGGAACATCTCTCTTATGAGGAGAGGCTGAGGGAGCTGGGTCTCTTTAGCTTGAAGAAGAGGAGACTGAGGGGTGACCTCATTAATGTTTATAAATATGTAAAGGGCAAGTGTCATGAGGATGGAGCCAGGCTCTTCTCGGTGACATCCCTTGACAGGACAAGGGGCAACAGCTGCAAGCTGGAACACAGGAGGTTCCACATAAATATGAGGAAAAACTTCTTTACGGTGAGGGTGACCGAACACTGGAACAGGCTGCCCAGAGAGGTTGTGGAGTCTCCTTCTCTGGAGACATTCAAAACCCGCCTGGACGCGTTCCTGTGTGATATGGTCTAGGCAATCCTGCTCCGGCAGGGGGATTGGACTAGATGATCTTTTGAGGTCCCTTCCAATCCCTAACATTCTGTGATTCTGTGATTCTGTGATTCTGTGATTCTGTGATTCTGTGATTCTGTGATTCTGTGATTCTGTGATTATTTGGATCCATGACTGTCTGACTGGGATCAGGAGTGTTGCTTGGAATTGGGTTATCCCCAGTTTATAGAAGCGACATCCCAGCCCTCTGACCTGAGGGGCTGGGGCACAAGCTGATTGGTACATTAAGAAGGGTTGGTGTTGGGTTTGATCTAGGGTTTGAGTAGCCTGTGGTGGGGTACTGCCTGGAGAGTTGTCCAGGATTTGTTATGAGGACAAAAGTTCTTAACTGTGACTCCAGGACTGACCAGCCTTAGAATATCTCCCAGCCAGAGGCCTCTCCCAAATAACAATGTTTTGTGTCTAGATGTGAGGCTGCATATCCATTGACATCAGACAGGCAAACAGAAAAAGACTAGGGAAACACAAACTGAGAACTAGCGTGAGCGTGTGTATCTCTAAGAAAGGCATGCAGTCTTCAGTAATGACTCTTCAAACAAAATTGAGATTATTAGATGGGTTTAGACCCATCAGAAGCGTTTGACTCTTCTGCCTCCATGGACTTTTACCTTGCAGGAGAACATATAATGCTTGTGTGCTGCTGGGAACGCGAAGGGTTGTAGCTTGTGTCATGCAGAAGTAGGATTTAGCCATTGTGTGTCTGATCTGTAAAATGCTTGACTTGCTGCCTGAGAGACTGAACCTGGGCCATGGTATGTCTCTGCACTCACTTTTGTAGAGAGAAATCTCTCCTCCTTCAAATCCAAGAGAAATCTTCCCGGCAGTACTGGGGCCAAGGTTTCACCCACATGACCTCTGTTCTGGGGTGCCTCGAATTAGCTGGTGAGCTGAAATCATTGCCGTAATGATTTTCAAATATTCTGCAACTTGTGGTGGGGGGGGAAAAAAGAAGGTTACTTGTCTTAGTAACTACTTTTGATTCTCTTAAATGCCTCAGATATTTTCTTGGTCACAGCAGCCAGCTTTTTACAGGTGAATTGTTTTCTGGGTTCTGTTGATATTTACAATGAATTATGTTCCCACCACCAGAAACAACAGCAGGAAATGCATTACTTTCCTCCACGGAAATCAAGTCTAAACCAACAAATATCCCATAACAAATTAGCTGCATCATTGAGAGTGGATTTTTGTAGCTCTTGTTTGCAAGCAGTATTTTTGCTTTTATGGCTTTTTTCAGGATAGTGATAAAACAGGACCATAAGACAACTGTTGCTGGTATTTGTTCCCTGCTTTCATAACTGTCCTACTATAATTCCCTTTATTTCTATAGTAAAAAGACCCTCTTATTGGTCTATGGAAAGCGGGCGTATAAAAGGGCTATTGTAGAAGAAACTAATGTTATATAAAGAACAATTCACCTATGGGAAGAAATGGGCACAGCCTTAAGCAGCAGACTAGTTTCAGAAACAGCGTGCTTGTGGCACATGTGCAAAACACACAGACAAAGCATTTGGCTCGCTGGGCTGCTTGCACTGGCTTGTTCTGGTCAGGATTTGGGCACTGCCAAAAGCTAGGGGTTGTTCCTGACTTTGGGGGCACACAGAGCATGCCTGCACTGCTTTAGGGGCTTTTAGAGCCTTCGGGTTGTGAAATAAGCCCTGGTTAAAGCAAGACCTTCCTAGTAAGGTTGCCTGAGGCTCTGGCAGCCCAGAATACCTGCCAACAGAGGATCCTGCCCAAGAAAAGAGGGCTCTGCTAGCACCATGCCTGTGACCGGGAAGAGTTTGCTCAAACCTGTGACAACTCATGGAAATGGCTGGATCTGATGAGGTGGAGTTTTCTGACACAAGTGTTTGGAATATCCACTGTTTTCTCTGCCTTGGAGGGATAACTGCAAAACAAAGGCTTGGGAGGTTGGGTATCTTTTGATAAGACGCTCCTATATAAGGACAAAATATTATAACTCTATTGCTTGTTGATTTCCTGTCATGTGAAATGTTAGTTTCTGTGGTGAATGAGAGAAACTCTTACACATTATCAGTCTTTAAGTTACTCTGCCCTAAGGCTTTGGTAATTTAACTTCATCATTTTTCAGAGTTTTTTTTTTTTTCTTGTTTTTTAATCTTGAAACTTGGGGGTGAAAAAGACCCAAACCTTTCCAAATCTGCCCCTACTCCCTCAGGTGATGTTCTTCTGAAGTGTAAATGCTCAATTATGCAAAGATAAGAATATGAGAAACTGACTTTGGAAAGCAAAAAAAGGTTACCTTGATTAATGAGTAAAGCTGTGTTAATAATGGGTTTTTAGTCTCGTGGCCAAACCAAGGAAGGGATGGGGAAAGGGAAATAAACTAATCTAACTGGAAGTAGCACTCGCATAAAGCCAGAAGAATAACCAGGGACAGAAGAGAAATGCAGGTAGCTGGGAACCCTCCTAATTTTTTGGGTCTCTCCTGGTCTCTTCCGTCTTTCATGTGGCAAGAGGGATTCAGTGATAACTGGTGCTTGCAAGTATGTAATGCAATTCCTCTTGGGGTAGGAGGCTGGATAGGAACGTTATCCTTTCCTGTCAGGAGAGGTGGAGGAGATCAGGGCTGCTCTTCCTCCAGGAGCTGCAGCCAGCTTCTGTACCAAGTACCGTGCACAACGTTAGGCTGAGCTGTGCCTGTGTCACTCCAGACAAGGCGTGCTGCAGGCTGTGTTTTGCCCAGTGGAGATGCTAAAAGGGAATATTTTGGAAGGTGTTATTTAGGGGACAAAAGATGTAAGGAAGAGGTAACTTGTTCTTACTAATTTTGGCTCTTCTGTGCCATCTACCACACTTTAAAAGCATGCACTTGTAGGCATGCCCCAGGGTATCCTTACGTACAGAAACAGGTATGTGTAAAAAATTAAATGTGACTGCCTTGACCTCTTCTGACTGACTCTAAGGCTGTTAGGTTAACCTAAGCATTTATTTTTAAATGGTTTTTTTTTTCCTAATAATTTTTTGTAATTTTAAGTAGCATGATCTAAACTCTGATATCAACTAGATACTGGAATTAAACATACTTTTCAGTATAATATTACCTGAAAGCTGCTAGATAAGCCTGGTAGGTAAGATGATTTAGGTCACAAAAAAGCAATCATTTCTTTAGAGAAAGCTTGGTTACAAAGTTTTTGTAGTTTAGAGAACACAAATCATGCTCTCAACATGCAGGTATGAGATAATTTGAGTCTGGTATTTGAGCTAGTACCATTTATCATGCTGTCAGCTTCAGGTCTGAGCAGATTAAGCATGTGGTATAATGCTGGGACATCAAGGCTGAAGAAGTCTCCTTCCAGGACTGCAACAAGAATTTATATGTTCCTGGTGCTAAGTGTCTCCTCCCTCCCCGACTACATTTTATGGATAGTTTTACTGTTTGCGGTGATTCTCTTCCTTGCTCATCCTTCTGCCTTTCCATGTTTCTCTTCAGATTATTTCTTTTTTGTTTGATTACTTTGCAAACTGTACAAGGGTCTCCTGTTATTTGTCTCTGTCTTATAACTGATGTCCTGCATAACTTTGTTTTTTGGTGTAGTTTATGTCCTGCATAAGTTATATTTTTTTTGCTAGATGTCACTGGTGAAGGAGATTAATTGTAGAAATACCACGATGCTCCTTTTTGAACCACAAGTATCTGCAAGTGTCTGGCTCTTTATGGGCAACTGTTTATTAACTCATTATCAGCATGCTGTTTTTTGATTTTTTTTTTGAACAAATTTTCTATTGAATTGAAGTGGACATGACATTTTCTAAGCTTTAGAAAACTGCATCCGTTATCCTTATGTAAAGTCATCCATACTAAGGAGGCCTGTATTAAGGGTACCTTGTTTGTGTCCGGTTCAGCCACTGAAGCCTAACAACATTCAATTTAATACATGAGCTGTTCAAAATGCCATGTGCATCATTTGATGTGTGCCTGCTGCAGACCCCACCATCCTACAGAATGTTCTTTGTTCTGCGGGGTCCCCATCACCGGCTTTGCAGGTTTGAAATCCCTTAAGAGAGAAAATCACCCCATGTCAGAGTTTTAATTGATTTTTAAATCAGTCTCTTGATGTGCGCAAGCTAACCACTCACTTCTCCAGGCAAAGGACCTGATGGTTATCACTTACACAATTACATATCAGTGAGACTACACTCACTTAAGTGAAGTTGATTTTGATTCTCAGGCCCAGAGAAACAAAGATAGATAGTTGCAACTTGTAGCAGCCTGTTGGCCATAATGCCCAGAGACTTCAGTTACAAACATCTGTTCTGGACTGGAATTTCCTCTAGATGCTGCAGTGATGGAGACCAAGGGGTTGAATCTATACAGTGTGCTGAAAAGCACAGAGCTCTCCAAATACTGCAATGGCTTCATCCCCAATAATTCACAACAGAGCTTAAATGCCAAAGGACCAGGTATTTAAGACTATTCAAATACCTAACATCTTGGGGTGTTTAATGCCTAAATAAATTAATCTTATCATGCATGCGGCCCTTCTGAGGAATGTTTTTGAGGTGACTTGGAAGCTTTGAAAAATGTTGCCCTCCAAGCCTAGAGGTACTTGTGTCGGGGCGGGGGGGGGGGGGGGGGCGCTGGTGGTTGTGGTGGTGGTGGTGGTGGTGGTGTGTGTGTCTTGGTCTGGGCTTGGTTGAGCCCTTCGATCATCTGTTCTTTGTGTTTTCCCCCCCTTCCAATAACTAACAGCTCCTGCCTGCCTTCAAACCCTGCACTGAACAACCTGATGGGCTCCATGAAATGTGGTTTAAGTTTGTTTATGTTTGAACATTTTGTAAGCGCTTGGGCACCTGGGACAGCTGTGCAATGGGGGCTGCCTTCCAGTGGGAAGGGCTTGAAGCGTCCTATTTATGTCTTAGCAAAACATGAATAATATATAGGTGTCAATATATTTTTTTCATAAGTCAAGGTACAGTTGTCTTATGTAGTTTCATTTGCAAAACATTCAATAGGGCATACTCTCTAATGGGCTTTTACTGCTCTGCAAGGAAGGAACATAAAATCACAAAGGAGAATAAGTTTTGAAATGCTTAAAAATAATTGAACTAAAGCATTGCTCAGTATTTATTGAGCTTCAGACTGAAAAAGCAAAAGCCTCCCCACCCTGCTTTATGTCTTCTGAGTTTTCTATGAATTCGAAATAGTGCAGTACTTCTGGAAGCATCTTTTAGTAGCAACAAAATCTAAATTAAAATGTTATATGGAGGGAGCTTGTCTCATCAGTGCAATGCGAGTGAAGTTTGGCATAAAGTAAATGTTTTAATCTATTCAAGTAACCTGAATAACGCACAGCCCTCTGAATTAATAGGCAGGAAGTCAATCAAATTCTTCTGTTAACTTTATAAACCTCAGAAAGCCATGGCTTGAGTGGATAAAGAATGTCAGCAGAGTTTGAGTGGCATTTAGCAATATGCAATTAATTTGGAAACGTGTGTTTAAAGGGCAGTAAATTTACTGCATGTAACATAGTTCACTTTCCTGGGCAGGTTTATCTCTTTGGAGGAGATGTAAAACTGAATTCCTGAGTAGTGGTAATACTGCTTGGGCTTTTCCTGTGATGCCAGTGTGTGATCTACCTGTATTTTTATGATAATGTCTGTCGGTTGAGGCATTCCTCACTTTATTAAACTGCTGCTGCACCTCAGCAAGTGACCAGAGATGTAGGGTTTACATGTCACTTCACAGACACTGAGATTCCCTGAGATATGTGATGCTATTTATAGTCCCAAAGTGGTTGGTTATTAGCTGTAATTATTTAATGAATTAAGTGGCAGTCAGCTGAAAGTATTGACGTGGAGGCTGATCAGCTATAGTATAGTGGTGAACAGGAAAGTGAATGCAATTTGTTAAGATCAGTGAGCTGAAGATCTCTTAGATATCTGGCCACTGGAATTCAGCTCGTTCGCCTATCTCCTCCCAGTAAGGTTTTAATTTTCTGATGCCCTTTTGTCATGTCTGATAATATCTTGAAAGCAGGACTCAGGTATGCCCTGACTGGTAAAGCAAAGCAGTACTATTGATTTCTCTCTTCTCTTGAACACTAGGGTGTGTTTCTGGCGATCTGAGGCATTTGAGTAACTTTCAGTATCTGAACAGGTAGCTAAGGCCAAGGGCTGGGTTTGTCCTCGAGCCCTCTTTTGACCTTGCAAGACCAAGCCCTCAGTATGAGCTTTTAAATAAAGCTGGCAAAAGCTAATTTCTTGGACCTTTGAAGTAAGTATAGGCTCAGGACGGAGGTCAGGCTGCAGTATGTGTAGGCTCAGGATGGAGAGGCTTAGCAGCAGAGCAGGTAAGACTTCTGCTGCATGGGCTCAAGTAGGTGACCCTGCTGTTACCTGCCTACCCTTGGTCCCACCGGTGTCTGGCAGGCATGGGGTGAGAATGCATAAATGTAAAGGATAAGCCAAACTGAATGCAATCCATGAAAATTCATGTATGTTTAGGAGCATCATGGTTTCCAATTAAAAGGTGAGGTCAGGATGGAGTGCTGTGAATTTGCCTTTGAATTTTATCTACAGATGAGCTATCTGAAAAACGTCAGAAGCTTTGTAGCTATCTGTGAACAAGTGTTCCCCCCCAAATCTTTTGGGTTTGGAAGACTCTGAGGGCTGGTTATTTTATACTGTCTCTAAGGATGACTTATGCTAATCAACTTTTGGTTCTTTAAGATATGATAATGATTTTTTTATATTATCATACAACTTCTGAAGAAAATGCATTTTTTTCAGGAGTAACTTTTAGGTACCAGTGAGTGCTAACTTACTAAATATTAGCCCACAAAAGTGTTAATGAGTTAACTGCTTGGTCATGAAGTCCTTGCTCATGTATTATCTTCTGGAGTCCAACAGTAGCAACAAGAGGTATTCAGGGTCTTTGTAACCATGTTGTGTGTAGTGATTTGCCAAGCAAGCCAGAAAATTAATTTCTATTGAAAGTGTAGACAAAATGGACCTTTGCCATCTGAAATGCCAAAGAAGTCCTCAGTGAACTGTGTGTCTCGAAGAAGAAATACCTGGGTACTGAGAATGCAACAGAAGCACTATCTAAATGTCAGCTAAGTGGGAGGAAAATCTGTATTGCTATGTTCACCAGACTGGTGCTGGCCAAGTTAGAAAAGTTCTGTCTTCTACCATGCAGTTTCTTTTCTGTAGTGAATTTTCCCATAACTCTTCATGCAGTACCACTTGACATCTTATTGATTTCATCCTGTATTTATTAATTTGGGGTATTTTAACACACATTTATCCTGGGCTTGTGCTCTGATCCAGATCTAGTAAACAGACTATAGATTTGCACAGCTTCAAGCATGTGAGTAGATCCAGTTACAGGACAAGACTATTCTTGATTAGATCTAGGCTAATTTCACTCTTGATTAACTGTAGATAGTAAAACCAAGATGACAGGCAAAAAGGCTTTGTGAAGTAAACATTGAGCATTGCTACTGTGCAGAGGCATGAACCCCTGAGATGTACAAAAGGCAGTGTTGCACTGTTTCTTTACCTGGGACTGGTTAGTCCATTTGTCCTTGCTTTGGGGATGGAGGTAAATTTCCCCTAGAGTCTGACACCAGCAAGGTAGGTTAGAGCAACCCAATACCAGCATGAGCTAATGCTGGTTTGGGACAGGGAACAGTGGGGTCAAATGGTGCTGGGATGCAGGACAAGAGTAAGAAACTTAAATAAGACAGTGAGAAGAGGGAGATGACCTAACACAGAATCAAAGAATAACACAGAATCAACCAGGTTGGAAGAGACCTCTGGGATCATCGAGTCCAACCGTTGCCCTGACACCACCCTGTCAACTAGACCATGGCACTAAGTGTCATGTCCAGTCTTTTCTTAAACACATCCAGAGATGGTGACTCCACCACCTCCCTGGGCAGCCCATTCCAATGTCTAATAACCCTTTCTGAAAAGAAATTCTTCCTAATGTCCAACCTGAACCTCCCCTGGCGAAGCTTGAGGCTGTGTCCTCTTGTCCTATCGCTAGTTGCCCGGGAGAAGAGGCCGACTCCCACTTCACTACAACCTCCCTTCAGGTAGTTGTAGACTGCAATAAGGTCACCTCTGAGCCTCCTCTTCTCCAGGCTAAACAACCCCAGCTCCCTCAGCCGTTCCTCATAGGTCAGACCCTTCAGACCCTTCACCAGCTTGGTCGCCCTCCTCTGGACTCGCTCCAACACCTCAACATCTTTCTTGAAGTGCGGGGCCCAGAACTGAACACAGTACTCAAGGTGCGGCCTCACCAGTGCCGAGTACAGAGGGACGATCACTTCCCTAGACTGGCTGGCTACACTATTCCTAATAGAGGCCAGGATGCCATTGGCCTTCTTGGCCACCTGGGCACACTGCTGGCTCATGTTTAGCCGGCTGTCGATCAGCACCCCCAGGTCTCTTTCCACCGGGCCGCTTTCTAACCACTCTTCCCCCAGCCTGTAGCGCTGCATGGGGTTGTTGTGGCCAAAGTGTAAGACCCGGCACTTGTTCTTGTTGAACCTCATGCCGTTGGTCTCGGCCCACCTATCTAACCTGTCCAAATCCCTCTGTAGGGCCTTCCTACCCTCCAGCAGATCAACTCTCCCACCCAGCTTGGTGTCATCTGCAAATTTACTGAGGGTGCACTCTATCCCTACGTCTAGATCATCTATAAAGATATTGAACAGCACCGGCCCCAGAACTGAGCCCTGGGGAACACCGCTAGTGACCGGCCGCCAGTTGGACTTTGCCCCATTCACCACCACTCTCTGGGCTCGGCCATCCAGCCAGTTTTTAACCCATTTAAGAGTCTACCCATCCAAGCCCCAGGCAGCCAGTTTGTCTAGGAGGATGCTGTGGGAGACAGTGTCGAATGCCTTACTGAAGTCTAGATAGACTACATCCACAGCCCTGCCCTCATCTACTAAGCGGGTCACTTGGTCATAGAAGGAGACCAGGTTGGTCGAGCAGGACCTGCCTTTCATGAATCCATGTTGGCTGGCCCCGATGCCCCGATTGTCCTGCATGTGCCGTGTAATGGCACTCAGGATGATCTGTTCCATCACCTTGCCTGGCACCGAGGTCAGGCTGACAGGCCTATAGTTCCCTGGATCGTCCTTCCGACCCTTCTTGTAGATGGGCATTACATTTGCTAATTTCCAGTCAGCTGGAACTTCTCCAGTTAACCAGGACTGCCGGTAGATAATCGAGAGTGGTTTGGCAAGTTCATTTGCCAGTTCCTTCATTACTCTGGGGTGAATCCCATCCGGGCCCATAGCCTTGTGGGTGTTCAACTGGCACAGCAGGTCACTAACCATTTCCTCCTGGATCCTGGGAGGTTCACACAGCCCCCCGTCCCTAACTTCAGGCTCTGGGGGCCGAGTCTCCTGAGGACAACCGGTCTTGACATTAAAGACCGAGGCAAAGAAGGCACTGAGCACCTCTGCCTTTTCCTCATCCCCTGACACTACACTACCCTCCTCATTCAGCAAGTGGTGGAGGCTCTCCTTGACCCTCCTTTTGCTGTTTATGTATTTGTAAAAGCTTTTTTTGTTGTCTTTGACTGTAGCAGCCAAATCGAGCTCTAATTGAGCTTTGGCCCTTCTAATCTTCTCCCTACACGACCTGGCCACGTCCCTATAGACCTCCCAAGTTACCCAACGCTTCTTCCAGAGCAAGTAGGCTCTGTTTTTTTCCTTAAATTCTAGTCTAAGTTCCCTGTTTAACCAGGCCGGTCTTTTTCCCCGACGGCTTGCTTCCTACAGACTGGGACAGCCTGCTCCTGAATATTTAACAATTCCCTTTTGAAGCATGTCCAGCCTTCCTGGACTCCTTTGCCCTCCAGGACTGATTCCCAAGGGACTTGGTCCACCAGCCTCTTAAACAGGCTAAAGTCAGCCTGCCGGAAATCTAAGGCAGAAGTTCTACTCTTGCCCCTCCTTACTTCCCCCACTATCGAAAACTCTAACATTTCATGGTCGCTACTCCCAAGATGGCCACCGACCCTCACATCTCCCACTAGTCCTTCTCTGTTCACAAACAACAGGTCAAGCAGGGCCCTTCCTCTAGTGGGCTCATTTACCACTTGCATAAGGAAGTTGTCCTCCACACATTCTAGGAACCTCCTAGATTGCTTCCTCTCTGCCATGTTGTATTTCCAGCAGACATCCGGCAAGTTGAAGTCACCCACGAGTACAAGGGCTGGCGACTGGGCGGCTTCTGACAGCCGCTTGTAAAATGCCTCGTCCGCCTGCTCATCCTGGTTGGGTGGTCTGTAACAGACTCCCACTGTAATGTCCGCCCTGACGACCTTCCCCCTGATCTTCACCCATAAACATTCAACCTTGTCATCCTCACCATCTTCCTCAATTTCAACACAGTCCAAGCACTCCCTAACATATAGCGCTACCCCACCGCCTCTCCTGCTTCGCCTGTCCCTCTTAAAGAGCTTATAGCCATCCATAGTTGCACTCCAGTCATGAGAGTCATCCCACCACGTTTCTGTGATGGCAACCACATCATAACCTTCCTGCTGTACAGTGGCCTCTAGCTCTTCCTGTTTGTTGCCCGTACTGCGTGCATTGGTGTAAACACACTTCAGCTGGGCTAGCGGCCTTGCCCCCGACGCAGGCCTGTCACCCCTAGGTTTATTTGTGGCTGCCCTGGTCTTATCCCCCTCCCCCATCGAACCTAGTTTAAAGACCTCTTGATCAGCCCTGCCAACTTCTGGGCCACAACCCTTTTCCCCTTCTGATTCAGCTGTTCCCCATCTGGCATAAGCAGGCCCGGTGCCATGAAAGCCGCCCCGTGGTCAACAAACCCAAAATCCCACCTACGGCACCAGTCTCTTAGCCACATATTAAACTGTTGTACTTTCATAGTCTTTTCCCTATTTTCACCAAATACCAAAGGAATTGAAGAGTATATCACCTGCGCACCTACCCCCTTTACCAAATGCCCCAGGGCCCTGAAGTCCCTTTTGATTGCCCTGGGACTTCTCTCTTCAATCTCATCCCTACCCACCTGGAATACTAATAGTGGGTAGTAGTCAGAGGGCCTCACCAGTTGAGGAATCCTCCTGGCAACATCCCTTACCCGTGCCCCTGGGAGGCAGCAGACTTCCCTGTGAGTCGGGTCTGGCCTGCATATGGGGCCCTCCGTTCCCCTTAGCAGGGAGTCGCCTATAACAATTACTTTTCTTTTCTCCTTTTTGGAGCTGGTTGCAACCCTCTTACTTGGTTGCATCTGTTCACATAGTCCCGTAGAGGGTCTTTCACCTAGATTTGTATCACACCTGCGACACCCCTTGTCCAGCAAGGAAAAAAGAGGAAAAATTGGTTCAGATCCTGGAAGAAGTCTTCCTCCAATGCAATTAGCTCAGGATTGCTTATTACTTGTGGTTTGCTGCTCTCCTGCAACAGAGGTAACTTCCAGGCTTGTCCCTCATGGTAGGTTTTCTCCTTGTTAGGAGACAATGGTGGGGAGCTGTGCAAGGAGCTGCTGGCACAGGTTAGGTTTTCAGTCCCTCGTGGTGTTGTGTGCCTCAGGCAAGTTAAGACGGTGAAAGCAGCAGAGGGATATTGCCTGAGTGAGGTTGATTGGCCGGGTTTGGAGGTTGGGGTGCTTGGCTCTCTTTTGGAGCTTTTTCTCTGGAGTCTGAGGAAATCTGAGGCTGAATCAAATGTTTCAATTTCTACATTAAAAGCACTGTCAGGAATAACGAAGGGCTGTGAATGAAGAAATGTGGCAGGGTTGGGAGAAACGTATGAAACTGGGGTTGGAACGCTGAAGCCAAGAGCATTGGAAAATGGGAATCAAATGGTAAAAGGGAGGTAAAGAAACTACTACTAAAACTAAATGCTTCAAATTTTTTTAGAAAGAAAAAAAGGCATGCATGTGGTATCTAGTTGCATGACACTGCATCATACTCCAAGATGTGCCATCCTGTTTTATCGGTCTAGTTTTTCCCTCTTTATGGCATGTAGATTCCGAGTAAAACTATTACACTGGAATTTCTGGGTTTCCACTGGATTTACAGTGGACTTATGACAGTCTAGTTTGACCTGGTGTTAAATAAGTTTTCAAAAAAATTAGACTTTTTTTAATGTAACTGTTGTGCTTTGGAGGACTGGCTGGAGCAAAGCATGATTGAATCAGCTTCATGTAATGGAGTGGCTTGAAAAACAAATTAACTGGATTCTTTAAGAAAACACCATTATACTTTGGCTAAGGTTGCACCGACAAACGTTGTAAGCTCAGCAGCACTTCTGAACAAAATGCAGAAGTAAATGTTTTCTTAGCTCTAACAATCATTGAGGCCGTCTTTGGCTGTCACACTCCCTGTTCATATATTATTTTTATACTCCCAGCCTACAGAAACAGCAGCTAGGGGAAGTTTTTATTTTGCATTTGACAAGCTGCATTTTGCTATTTTTCAACTTGCCTTTTTCCCTCTTGCTATGAGGAATTATGTCTGGGGCTTAGAAACTACAACTGCTGTTTAGATACGTACTAAGAATTTCAACTTTATCTCTGCAGCTTCTGTATTACTGTCGTTTTATTGTTTAGGTATTGGTTCCACTTAAATTTAAATCTTCTGCTTGGAGGTTTTATGGCTTGTGTAGTTTCTAAGCAAATTTTAGATGAGAATACATATTTTTAATTGAGGTTACAAAGTGGTTTACTTACTACAGGAGAAGCAGTTTAAGAAAAAAATGTAGTTATTAAAAACAAAAATTAACTAAACTTGGCACATGCTTTCTTCTTCCTTCCAAAGTAGCCGAAATTAATGTTTAAAAATTAATGTTGAAAATTAATCACTTGATATACACCATATGCTTGCTATCTTTCCAGTCAGTTGTATTGGATCAGCTTCTCTCTACCTCTGAATTGGGCTGTGATCCAAACTGCATCATAGCATGTGAAAAATGTGGGGGTATGACTGTTTCATCTAATTTTGGTTATGTATTACACTGGAATTTGTTTAGACCTTATCTAAGGAACCACGATTAGACCTTAGCAGTGGAACTTCTGAATTGCTGCATTAATGGCAGCACACAAACAAATATGCTAGATATGGAGAATGGGGGGAAAAACAGGATTCTGAAGATATTCACAGCTGTTACAGGTTGGACTGAGACTAGTGTAGAGGAGACAGGAAGCAATGTAAAATTAAGAGCAGTGGTTTTAAAGGGTATATTTATATACTGTATGTATTCAATATAAAGAGTATCACAGCTGAATTAATATGCTTCAAAGAAGAGGATTTGCACATAAGAGAGACTGGTAATGCTATATATGGCTTGGTCACTCTGCAGCACTTCTTGCAAATTCACTTGCGCCTGTATATTTTTTTTCATTCCCAATTCCCTGTGAAGCTTAAAGCAGTGTGGAAAGCAAGCCAAGCTTTGCATAAGACGGGCAACGTGCTCTCCTGGCCACAGGCGAGCCTGATCCTTTGCGGCGGGCGGAGGGAGGAGAGGGGGATCGGCTGGCTCGTGTGCTGCGTAGGTGCTCCTTGAGCGTGTACTTACGTAACCTTCCCAAAAAATCAGGCCCCGACAGCTCCAGAGAAACTTGGCTTGTCAGACTGCACGTATGCCACCTGAATTCAGAGGAGCTATTATCTGCAAGCTGACACCTCTTGCAGGGCAATTATGTGAGCAGTCATGAAGCGCAGGAAGCTGGCCAGGGCAGTGCCTCTGCCAGGGCTGCTGCCTGGCTCCTGCCGTGGGACGAGGCTGCCCATGGCAGAGGGGGACTCGTGGTCCTTTCCAGCTGGTAGAGCTCCTGGGAGGAAAAGACTAGGTCAGTCTTGGGGTCTCCTAGTGTCATGTGGGTTTTTTTTTTTCATTTTTGTTTTTAAACTGACCAAATCACTCGGCACTGCTTATATAGCTTCCTCTTATCAGGCCTTTTGGGCTTTTTTTGCCCAAATGCTATCTAGGCTGAAGGCAGTTACAGAAGAGTGTCTTCCAGTTCCCAACTGAAGCACCCAGGTCCAGATCTGCAAGGTGATTTAGCTTCTTCCAGGCTATGTAGGTGCCTGAGAGCAACTGCAAAACTGCCTTGGAGTAAGGCGCCCTGCTCTCTGTTGACTTCAGTGAGGATTAGATAGCTTGCCTGCTCTGGGTGCTTTGAAAGAGACATCTAACATTTCTGAATGTTTAAACAGCTTTGAAAATCCTGATCTTCCTCTTTTAATCTTTAGCTTCTAAGTGCTTCCATGGTCTGGCAATTCTAATCATTCTGAATATACACCAGGCTTGTTAAACACACAGTAACTCTTCTTGCACTGGTCATACATATGTGCATACAAAAGACTGTGCCATCGCTCTCTTTATCATAAACCATAAACACAAATAATTTCTGTAATAGTCCTAGATGCCTTCTGCAGTTCCCATCTCTTCTATAAACTGTAGAAAATGCATCAATGTAAATGAATGCTATCACCTCAGTCCCATCAGCTTTAAGATTGCCCCTGGGGCTGCAATCTCCATTTTGCAATGGCTTTTGCTTCTGTTTGCTCCTATAGAGTTTCTTTAGCTCCTGAACTACCCATTCGCTGTGCTTTGGGCACAGCTTCCTTCTACTATTCTCATCTCACTTGTTCACCTTTCGTATTCTACTTCTGTTGCCATCCTCCAAGAATTTGCTTACCTAGGTCTTTTTCAGTGATCCATTTGATTATGTTTGTCTTCCTAGTTGCCTCCTCTTAATTTTAAGCCACGTGAGCCATGAACATAATTTTCCTGAAATGGGGTGGACTTTGCTTGATGTTTGTATTGGACTGCTTTTTATTCCTTTGAATGTCACTCCACACTTGCTCTTCCTTCAGAGATACCACTTCAGCATATTCTAGAGCTGAAAACCTAGATTTTTTTTTATTTTAGAATTTTATAATAAAAAAATTGTTTTCCTTTCCATCAATTGATTTTAGAAGGAAAACAATTTTTTTCAGTCTTTTCATATGAAGAATGTATTTAATCCTAGGTATTAAAAAGAATCAAACCCAACCTTTCTGTGGAAAATTTTGTGCTAAGTTTTTCAAATAGAGATCTTTACTTTTGACCTAACATCTTTGTTTCTTATTTAAAAAAAAAAAAAACAAAAAACAACTTAACAAAAACACAACCAAATCTCCTTAAGTAATTATTGGATAGCTCTGTGGACATTTTACACAAAATGTGCTTTTTTTTTTTTTGTCAGAGTCCTGCCATTGTATGCTTTGGGAAGAGTAACTTTCTGCCTCAGGTGTTCCTAGGGGTTCCCCTGGGATCTAGTTAGCTGCTATCATTGAATAAATAAACTTCCAATACATGTAGTAATGGACTTTTTGTCACTTGCTAGAAGGTCATCCTCCCTTCTGCTCCTCAATTACTACCCATCCAGCCTCTCAGCGTGGTAACTCCCAGTGCTGCCTCTGGTGCTGTTAAGTTGATCACTGCTGGTTCCTCTCTGTCTTTCCTCAAAACTGAAGCTCAATAAATTCACCAGCCAGCCTGAGTTGTGTATCCCTGGGTGCCTACAGCTGCTTCCTGATGATGATTGCAAACATCCTTTCCAAATGCCTTGTCTTTGGATTTCTTGGGGCCTAGGATGGCAGACAGGCACGAGTGCCCTCAGGTGTTAGCAGGGACCCTGTGGGGTTGCCTTTACATCTGGGGAGGGTTCAGGAGAAGGGAAGGAAGTCATTTGGCAGTGACATGGCTGCAGAGAGGACAGGGAGCCAAGCTGGCTTGCTCCCTCCTTTCCTCATTGGTAAGACACGTGCTTGTGTCCTCTAAGTGGATCTTGAAGGACAACCTGCTGGCCCTTTCCCCATGCGTGGAGAAGGGTGAGGAGGGAACTGCTGCTTGGGGTGCCTTCTCACTACTTGCTGTTTTACCCCTCTGCTATTTATTAGCTCTAGACATTCTTGTTATCCCTTATACTTTGTCCGCACCTATGTAAATCCCTCAGCAGTCCAACCTTGCTGATGTTTCACATCAATGGATTATACAGGCTCACGTGCTCTGTGTTGCAGGGGAGGGGTGGGGAAATCCATGTATATGTTTTTGTTCGTTTTTTTTTTTCCTGTTGTAGTTGCAGCTTTCCATTTTCATTTAAAAATCTCAAAGCGCCCTGACTACCCTTGCAGGGGGCTGCTATTTCCACTCCTGTTCATTCTGTGTTTAGAAGACTTTTAAAAAGAAATTCTCTATAATGTGTAAAAACGATTTGATTTTTTCTTCATGTTAATATTGATAATTAATTGGAGAGAAAATCTCATAGCAAACACGGCTATAAAAAGTTAGGGAGGAGGCTCCCACTGATGTTTAAATGAATCACTATAGCAGCCAGAGGACTGTAAAATTATGGGGTTGAATGTAAGCAAAGTTAAACGAAGATACACCAGAAGGTAGATTCTTGTGCTGGCAAAATGCCTGGAACTTTGAGGGATATTGAGGAATAGCCTAAGGCCCCAAACCTTGTAGCTTTCAAGGTTTGCTTCTTTCTATCTTATACTGCTTGCTTGTCTTTATTTTGTTTTTTAAGGAAGTCTTTCAAGTAAAGTTCCGACTTGAGACCAATACTTCTGGAAAGGTTAACTCAGCCATGAGGCTGGTTTGTTCAGCTTGGAGTGGCTTGCTAGCATGGTGTTTTTTTTTCTTTTGGTGAAGTGATGTTGTATCTTTGTCTAGTCATCCTCATCATGTATGCGAACGCATTTTCCCTTTCTTCTGAGCAGGACAGGCCTTTTAGCTTCATGTGCTTGCAAAAGATCTGAGTGTTGTTCCATGCTGTGGACAGAGACGGGAGGAGGTCAGGTGTGTAACCTGGCAGAGCTGGGGGCAGGACTCAAATTTTTGGATCCTCCGAAAGCACAGCAGCACTGATGTGCTTTGTCTGGACTTGGATGAGAGGTGGGAACGGATGTGGCTGACCTGGCTGCTCGGCTGTACGAAGGCTTCCCTGCAGCATGCCCCGGTGTGTTCAGTGATGCTGACGGAGAGATTGCAGCCTGCTTGGCTCCTCTGCCCTCACCGCAGACATGATCGATCTGGTGCTTGTGTAACTCTGGCCATCGTGGTCTGCAGAGGCTCAAAAGGAGTTTCAGGAACTTGGGTAGCCTTCATGTAGGGCAGAATGTGCTAGAATGGGGTTTTCAGCAATTTAAGATTTGAGGGTTTTTTTGTAATTGGACTCTCAAAGGTGAGTAATGCTCAGGTTTGGGGAGGACGTGCCTAGCAGTGCAGTGTGCATTAGCACGCCTTATCTGCAGGTGTGAAAATACCCTTTTGTGCATGCAGTTGCTCTCTCTTTCCCATATTTGTGGGGGAAGAGTGTGAAATTTGGAGCACGTTCCAGGAAACAGTTGTCTCTTTACCTCAAGGTAATGCGAGGCTGGCCCCTTGCCATCTTTTGGACACTTTGTTCCCATTTGCAGGGCAAGGCCGATGCTGCAAAAGGAGCAGGGTGAGGGGGCTGGAGGAAGCTGAAGCAGGGAAGCCAGGGCAGGCAGCTGGACAGCAAGGAGGTCATGGAGTTGGGCACCGGTGAGGCAATGTCCCCACCCGTGACCTGGCGGGGCTGCATGAAGAGCTGAGCTGGGAAGCAACGCAGAGTGGCCAAGAGCCCTCCTTGCAGCTCCTCTCCTGCGGTGCTGGGTGCGCAGGCATTTTGAAAGAGGCAGGTCTGGGCGTGCATGGAAGCCTCTTACACCTTTTATGATCGGTGCAGCTTGTAAGGAGAAGCTGTCATTTTTTTTTTCCCAGGGCATGTAGAACCAGTCTCACTGGTCCAGCGTGCTGTGGAGCCAAGGTCTATCATGAAAGGGGCTGTGATGTATCTGCCTGTTGGTGCTCTTGATTTGTGGGAAGGGTGCAGACGAGGAGCTCAGAGGCTGTATGTACAGTCTCTCCCGTCTGCGGAAGCACCTATTTTTCTCAAAGGGCTGTCACCCTATGGCATTGCAGGGTTATTGGACGCTTGCTGAGCAGCGTTTCAAATCGTGGTTATGGGGCTGAGCATGGCTTCCTAAAGGAAGACTTTTCGTTTCATGGCTTTTTTTTTTTTCCCTATGTACGTTGTCATATTTGGGACCTCTAATGCCCCTGCTTCTGTAGCAAATTTTTCAGGGTGATATTGCCAACTTCCCTGACTTTTATTGTGTCCTGCAGCATTTGGTGTTTTTCCGTGAAGTGCAAACTCTTAGGATCTTCTGAATGTGGGGATCTCAGGCGGCATGAAGTATGGTTCTAATTTTGGTGATGAAGAAAAACTTAAATTTACTAGACCAAAAATTAATTTATAAATAAAAGAAATATCAATTTCCACCTTTTTTTTTTTCCCCTAAATGTTTTCTTGGAACAACTGACTCATAATTATTTTAAGTAATTGGCATTGGCAGTGCTGCAGTAGCCACCACAAGCAGTGCTCCTAAAATGGTTAGATCAGAAACTAGACAAGTCAGGCAACAGCCTCCTCGCTGTGACGCTGTGTGGGCAATGATGATGGCTTCTCTGGGCTCTGTTTCTGCAGACATTTCCTTTGTGACTGTTCTGTGCATGCCAGTGCACAAAGGAAACCCACACAAGTTTTTGCAGGATTCTGTTCTGCAAATTAAGCTTCTACACAAAGTCACCCTTAGAACTGAGCACTGAACTACTTAGGGCCTTGATCTTGCCAAACCTTTGCTTGGAAATGTTTTTTACTTAGCTAATCTTCCTCAAAAAAAACCCCAAAACAACACATTTTGAAAGCCCAGAACTTCAGTGTAGTCAAGTAAAGCCAATCTAGATCACTGGCTTGGTTAAGAAAGATTGCTGGCCACACAAGTTAGGGGAAACAAAGTTTCTTCACCACACTACTATCCATGACCTCTTTTCACTCCCTTCTGGTATCACTAGCCTGCCACGTTTGCCAAGAGGAATTAATGGATATAGACTCAACCCCGAAACTGAAGGGGTGGCAGGAACCACATTAGATTTGATTCATGAGTACAGTGTTTTCAGTGTTGCACTCTGTCAACAGCACTTGTCCTGTTTAAAAAAAAAAAAAAAAATTATTCAGGATTTTTGGGTTAATTAAAAATGTGTGAAAACTTTGAGGGATGAAGGTTTTGTTTTTTTTTTTTTAAAAAGAAAAGAAATGGAGGTGTGTTTGCAGCTATTGGAAGAAGTCCAGCTTCAGGACAAAAGCTGGAATGCCACGTTCCACTTAAATTTACTACCTTTTGGCTGGAAAATTTGAGTATGTAAAAATTTTTAGTTCTGAAATTCTTGTGAAATTGAATAAATGTGTTAAAAACACAGAACCATGTATTTTCCACCTCTGCAGAGAAAATGGCTGTTTCATTGATATTTGCTAAAAAATGGACTACCTGACAACAGGGTTTTGTGGATGTTTATGTATGTGTGAAAAGTGCGGAGCATGCTGCTCATGCAAGTACAATTACCCAAATGCATGTCTGCAGATTTACATCCTTTATCACAGAACTAAGCAATTAATAGTTTAGCATGCTTGCTTCACCACTTTTGTGCAGCTCTGTATATAAAACTGGAAAGTACTATAGGAACAGCTTGAGAGGCATATGTGGGTTTATTCCCTTTCGCTACCTCCATTCTCATCAGACATATTTTTACCAGTCAATTGGACTTTGCATGGTAAGGATCGCATAAAGTAGAGTAAAATCAATGAAAGAACCAAGCTTTGTTTTTTTTTTCCCATGCAAACACTGCACTGAAAATCTGTTGGTTGTCCATGCTAAAATTATGAAACAAATCTTTCCCTGTACTGATGGGTTGCTTTAGACCATCAGAATGCATGAAACACAATTATTTTTCTATCATCACAATTAATTTCCTCCAGATAAGTGTATTTCACAACAGCTTGCAGTCTGCCCCCAGAGCCTCCAGGCTGTGCTCCTGGTTTTAGCCACAAGCACACACGTAGGCTGCGGGACGGGATAACGCTGTGGTTCGAGTACTGTATTTGAAAATACTGCAGCCGTGCTTTTTGGTGGCCTCCCTCAGCGCTGGCACTGCAATAAGCCTGGCTGCGTGGTTTACATCACGAATGTTTCTTGTTTGAGGAGAGGTCGGGGCAACCGAGGGCCTCCCCCCGTTACTCTGGGGTGGCGTAACTCCTTTGGGCTGTGGAGGGAGGTAACTCCCATGGGTCTGGGTTCAGTGCTGGTGATGTGCTGCAACCGACTGCCTTCGCATGGCTGTGCTGTCCTGTCCCTACCCTGTGGCCCCCGTGCCCCCATTGCACTTGCTTCAACAGCAGAACTCCTCCGGGAGCGTGATCCTGGTATCGTAGGCAAACCTCCCTGTTGTGGCCGAGGGACCTGCGTTAACACCTTTGCAGCAAGAACCACTTCTGCCTCCTGCTCTCACTAATGTGGTCCGAACTCTGGCATGAATAGGGCCTTAAGCATCCTGGAAATTCCATGTTACCAGCCAGCCCCCCTGCTTGGTGTGGAGCTCCCAGAGAGGCTCCTCCTGAAGGCAGCAGGAGCAGCGTCCCCGAGTGGAGCTCTGCACCAGCCTTGGGGGTCTCCCAATGAGACCAGCACTGCTGGGATGTGTCTGTCGTGCCCCCAAGGGAACAAGGATGTGGAAATCATGTGGTTGTCCTTCTCTCCCCATAAGCCTGTGTAACAGGGCCGAAAAAGCATTTTTAAAAATTTATTTTCTGCTTAAGAATGGGAGGCAACATAAATAAACTTGCAATTCAATCTTGCATCTGTGTGAAACTGAAGAAGTATCAGCCAGTTAGGTGTTTAAAGACACATAAATATTTAATTGCTACTCTAAGGATAGGCTGGTAGGGGAAGATGGAAAAAGTTTACCATACCCTTATCATTTTTGCCTGTGGGTGAAAGTCCAGCAAATCTTTCACGAGAGAGATAATTACGTGATGACAGTACAGAGATGTGTGTTGTAGCCCACATGAATGCTGACCTGGCTGCTCCTGGCACTAGTGGGGCTGGCATGGTGCTCTGAATTATGTTTCCTTCTGGAAGGCTGGAGGAGGAAGGGCTGAGGGATTGGGGTAGAGGCAGGAGGGGCTTGCTCAATTACAAACCCTTAGATTTTACATGGTCAAGCACTGGGGGAAATAACTGATGCTGGTGAGGGATCAGGGCAGTCTGTGACCAGTCTGGAGTCTCTGAGCATCTTCTCTCCCCTCCATACAAAAGCCTGCTATTGCAGAACACCTAATGGGAGGTGATGATATAATTTGCAGTCAGATAAGGGCATGCATATTTATGCAGGCTGCAGGAGGTGGGGGAAAGAGCCCTTGTGCAGGAAATGTTATTTGGAGAAACATGCTTCTTGGCCACTTGAGTTGGTCTTTTCATTGCAGATCTATTTTTAGCACTCACCAAGGGATTCCATATGGATGGAAATTTTTGTTGAGTTTTTTCTTTTCTTTTTTTTTTTCCCTTTTCTTTTTCTTTCTCGGAGGGGACAGAATGGTGGGAGAGCTGAGGAGAGTAAGGCTTTAGCAACATTTGCAGTACTCTGGTAATCAAAGATGAAAGGAGGGCAGTAATGTCAGGGAGCTCCTAGCGAAGCTGCTGGGCAATAATATAGCCTGACTATATGGAGAGAGGTGAGGGGGAAAAAGGGGGATGCAGAAAAGAAGTCAGAGAAAACAATAGAGTGCAAAAAATGTCTTTGCCTTGTCTTTATATGTGTGGATTTTATTATTACTTTTTTTAAAGAATTTATTCTGCCTAAGCAATAGGCGTGTCTACCTGTAACTACAGAAACACATTTTGGATTACTTAAATTACAACAAAGGGTTATGTTTTATATGTAAAACTTCTACGTGTGTGTTTTTTTTTGTGCGTGTGCCTTTTATTTCATTCAAAATGAAGGCCTGTGAGGACTAGAAAAAGAGGAGGATACTGTCTCTTTATGAATACTAATAAGGAAATCAAGGGGGACAATGGCACTTCAAGTTTCATCTTTCCATTTCCTAGAGGCGCAAACTCTGCAAGTTGTCACCTTGGTGTATTCAGTGCCTCTTGAAGCACTAGACTCCTCCAGAGAGAATGTCAGCCCCAGCCCTGGGCAGTTTTGACAAACAGAGTATATATTGATACATGATAAAGTATGCTAGAAATCACCCCAGCGCTAAAGGCTACTATAGTTTTAATATCATCATTTGAATTAACAAGCATTCTGTGGAGAAATAATGAGCTTTCATTATTCAGAACATCATCCTTACCCCGGGAACTCAGAAACCATTAGCTCTTGAGAACTTAATGAAAAGATGATAAAGAATGTTTTAGATAAAAGTTTGAACGGGTGCACTTGGTAACTAAGGTAAAATATTAATGTTTCTCTCAATGATGAATTGCTGTTGCTAAACTCGTGCTTGCTGAGAGATGGAGGTGTGTGTAGGTATTCCTGTGGGCAGTGGCCGGGTCGGAGGGCTGTCACTGCCAGCATGCCCTGTGCTGCAAGAGCAATGGGGAAGTTGAGGAGGGAGAAGGGGGAAAGTTGGGTACTTGACTCTCTTCAACCTCCCCAGCATGGGACTGAAGATAAAATCCTAATGCTCTTTCTTTCTAGTTGGGATTCCCAGGTTTGGTGTTTTTTTTTTGTTTTGTTTTGTTTTATTAATAATAGTCAATGCAATATAGCCATGAGAGAGTGGGAAGGGGCTGAAGGAACAAAACAAACCAGAGCAAAACGAGCCCTTCCTGAGGCTGCCGACCTAAGGCTTGGTTTGGGCAGGTCTGAAGTGTTCAGCCTGAGCGTGGCTGCCACTTTCTGAAATTCCATATGGGTGGCTTGCTACATGTCTGCAATAAAAACCCCTGGTGCAATAAACAAAGAAAAAATATATAAAAGTTTAAATTTTATTGGGTGTAAAGCTCTTAAAGAACTGCTGTTCACAAAGAGTATAAAGATTGCTGAGTCTCAGCGTATGTACCCCTACTAAAATGTGTTAGTCCTGCTGTTTTCTTTCTTTTAACTGTAGCAATTTGCTTTCTTGCTGTTCTTTAATCCTTGCACTTACCGGTGTGGAGGGCTTGCAGCCTGCTTCCACCTGTGGGCAGCTGGGAGAGGCTGTCTGTCCTTCCGACACAGGTGAAGAGGTTGTGCGGGGACCCCTGAGGTTCAGGTTGCCGTGGAAGGGTTCGTTCTCACTAAGGAAAGGGAGTGGGGGGAGGAGAAGGAAAACAAATGGGAATAAACTATCACATAAACAGTCTTAAGTCATGGTGTTTGCTGCTAACAGATGCATTTAGGTAAATGCTGTTACCTCAAGAGGTGTTATCTTCTGGGGATCCTTATCATAATTTTGTTTTAAATCTGAACAGCTGTTGTTTAACTACCACAGACCACAATTTATCTACAGCTTGAGGCCATAAAGGTACCTTTATTACACTCTCTTTCTTTTTTTTTCTTCCATTTGATTTAATTTCAGTGTGTCTGACACCAAAATGCTATATACAATTTGCATATTACAATATGCACTATTGCAGATTCCATACACTGCTAAATGGGAAAATCGGAGCAGAATGGTAAATGGGGAAAGCTTGCAATGACAAATAAAAGAGGAAGATGAGCTCCCATGTTTCATTTACATGTAAAATATTCTGACAATAGTTGTTTCCCCAAGAACAAAGAGCTGGTTTTTCTAGGGTGACTGGTTTATGATGGCTGCAAGAAAAAAAAAAGGGATGTTTTTTTTTGGCACTGGAACAGAAGCATGCTTATCTGAATTGAGCCCTGGGGCTTGCCATATAATTGGAGTAAAACTTAAGTCTTACTTAAGAAACCAACAAATATGGAAGCACGAACCATATCCAAAAGGAGCAGCCATGGTGTGCTAAGATCGAAAATAACCTCTCTGCAGGCAAAGTCCTGTCTGAAATTGGAGTCCTGAAAAGCAGAGACTGTATCTAAAATGTAGTTTTGTTTTGAGGTGCCTGGTCTTTTGTAGTTGATCTCCAAAGTTTATTATAGGATGCAGGGAAGAGAGGCATTGCAGGTGTTGTATAGCATGTGGTGTGCATGGGGAATTGTGGTTCTTATAGAGGATCCTTCTAACCTCTGTGTCTCTGGGCTCGATGACCCAGGTGGTATCTTCCAGCCCTAGTTTACTGCTTCCAGTCCTGCAAAGGAACCTGTGTGTATAGACCTGAGTTTCTCACTGCCCTGCTGCAGGAAAGGTGTATGGCTCTCCCCCATAGTTCCCTTTTCCTTGGGGAAACAGGGGGCCTTTGCCTCCAGAGTTGTCAGTCCAGCAGCTTTCACTAGCAGAAAAATTGTGATAAGAAATCTCCTGAAACATGAAGCTTTGGGTAAGAATTTAAGTTTGGATAGCCCTTAATCCAAACCTCTAGAGGTTTGCCTCACATTAGTTTTTGTTCAGAATAAATAATAGTAACACCAGAATTAATTACATGTATAACAGCTTGATGACAGAAAATGCATCTCACCACCTTTACTCCCCCACTTCCTCCATCCCAGACGGGCATGTGAAGGCTGTATGCGTCTCTGGGAGTGGGGCATTTTTGTTGAACCGTTTTCCTAAGCGCAGAATACATTAATCTGTTGACACTCATCAAAAAAATATTGTACCATAAGTCAGCTTCTGATTGACCTTCCATACTCTAACATCTATCAAGTAACACGAGACTGTTTAGCTTGGCTTTTCAAGGACAGGGTGGAGAAAACCATCTGGTGGGGGGGAAGTGGGCTGGGGTGTGTTTGACCACTTAATGACTGCCCATTGATGTGACTCTCAGATGCTCTTGGTGATCAAACAATGTTCATCTCCTTGACACTTAATGCTTAAAATAAGCAGAGGTGGAGTGGGTGGGCTATACTGTGATCCCAGAAGCCAACATCTTATTTCTGAAATCTGTCCCAGCCAATTGAATCTCTCAGTTTAAGCTTCCCCATCTTGGAAAACTGGAAAGAACTGAGATTTTTTTTTTTTTTTTTCTCTTCCTGGAGGGATAGCAGAAAGTTAACAAAAAGACACCTTGATGTAGTGGTGGACTCGTCAGCACTGAGTACTTGTGTCCTTATAGATATTATACAGTGCTTGGTGTCTTGCAAATGAACAGTAGTGGGATTTATTGAAGTACATGCAGGTATGAACCAGTGGCTAATGTGTCTTTTATAATAGTACTCCTGAAAGTACAACTCCACAAAGAATACTGTCTAGAATTGCAGGGCAAGAGCAAGTCAACGGTTAATTTGCTGAGCTGTAATTACTTCTAGACGCATAATGTGCAATACTTACAGGACTTGTAGAAGTGAGGTGCAAATTTCACAGTGGTCTACTGGTACTTTATCAGATGTGGAGGATTTTGGTAGTCTCTGTAGATCGTGGGATTTATGGTGTTGTTATTTATTCCTGCTCTGCTATTTTAAAATGGTGTGTGGGTCTTTATTTTCCTCTTTTTTTTTTTTTAAAAAATGCAGTTTTTCTTTTCTTGTCTCATAGGCTAGAGGAAAAAATCATAGAATCATGGAATCGTAGAATGTCCTGAGTTGAAAGGGACCCACAAGGATCATTGAGTCCAACTCCTGTCCCAGCATAGGACAGCCCCAGAATTCACACCATGTGTCTGAGGGCATTGTCCAAATGCTGCTTGAATGTTGTCAGGCTTGGTGCCATTACTGCTTCCCTGGGGAGCCAGTTCCAGTGCTCCACCACCCTCTGTGTGAAGAACCTTTTCCTAATATCCAACCTAAACCTCCCCTGGCATATCTTCCTGCCATTCCCTCGAGTTCTGTCACTGGTTGCCAGGGTGAACAGGTCAACACCTACTCCTCCACTTCCCCTTGTGAGGAATTTGTAGATCGCTATGAGGTCTCCCCTCAGTCTTCTCTTCTCCAAGTTGAACAGACCTAGTGACTTCAGCCGCTCGTTGTACGGCTTCCCTTCTAAACCCTTCACCATCTTTGTGGCTCTCTTCTGGACACTCTCTAGTACCTTCATATCCTTTTTATACTGTGGCACCCAAAACTGCACACAGTACTCAAGGTGAGGCCGCACTAGTGCAGAGTAGACCGGGACAATCACCTCCCTCAACTGGCTAGCAATACTATGCTTAATGCACCCCAGGACATGGTTGGCCCTCTTGGCTGCCAGGGCACACTGTTGGCTCATGTTCAACTTGCCATTGACCAGAACCCCTAGATCCCTTTCTGCAGCACTGCTCTCCAGCCTCTCATTCTCCAATCTGTATGTACATCCAGGGTTGCCATGTCCCAGGTGCAAAATCCAGCACCTTCCCTTCTTAAATTTCATGTGGTTGGTGATCGCCTACCTTTCTAATTTATCTAGGTCTCTCTGCAGGGCCTCTCTGCCCTCAAGAGTGTCAACACCTCCTCCCAATTTAGTGTCATCGGCGAATTTGGAAAGTAGTCCTTCAAGTCCTGTGTCCAAACCATTAATGAAGATATTGAAGAGCACTGGCCCCAAGATGAATCCCTGAGGAACCCTACTAGTGACCGGTCACCAGCCCAATGTAGCCCCATTTACTATAACTCTTTGAGCGCTGCCCATCAGCCAATTGTTCACCCATTGCACTATGTGTTTATCCAGCTGTATTTTGCCCAGGAGAATACTGTGAGAGACAGTATCGAAAGCTTTACCGAAATCCAAAAAGATTAAATAGGACAGGTGCTGTTCAAAAGCTCTCATTCTTTGCTTAGACAGAAGTCATTGCGCTTGCTTTTTGTTTGCTTGGAGTGGCTTACACTTTTGGTGATGTGTGGCAGCCGCATGTAGCGTGCTATGGTACTGTAGCCCAGTGGGTTGCAAACCTAACAAGGGTACAGATGAATATCCACAGAGAGACAGATGTGGTCTTTGAATACCTGATACCTGATTTTGCCCACCTTTAACCCCAGAGTGCATAAGATGTAATTTCACTGAGTTTATGGGATTATTATTGTGGTTATGTTGGGCAAAGATCTGAAACGTCCAAGAACTGCACGGATGGGAATATGGATGAGATCTCTAGAAATGAGGCCAGGCAACAGTAAATTCTTGACCTGGCTGTGTCTCGTGGTTTCAGCAGCGCCCAGAGCTGTGGCTCTTTGGATGTTATCCAAGCCTCTGAAGTCAACCATAATCCTGCCCGCTGTAGCCGCAAAAAGGGTCTGCGATTTGGTGGCACAACAGGCACATTTCAGAGCTGCTGAAATCAGACTTGGGAAGCGAGCTCTGAGGGACTCGTGTGCCTGTGAGGTTTGTACGTACTATGCTTATCCATCTTGTGTGATGTGGATACAGAAGTTATTGTAAAGCTTTATAATACGGACTTTGGAATGCCCAAAATGCCATTTGTATTTTACCTTATTAAATATGGAAATCATGTCAAAGGTAAATGTCGAGGGGCTATAAAATTACACTTCTTATCTCCTGTACGTTTATCAGTTGATAAATGGAAAGAAGCTGCTGCCAAAATAACTGTGAATGAATAATTTATAAATGACTGATGCATCGTGTATGTTGTTTCAGGCAGAAAACAGTAGGACATCAATAATCAAAAGAAGTTGGATTAATTTAGCAGTATTTTGCAGTTAATATTTTTATCTAAATGCTACAGTCTGGACCTTCATCATCGGGAGATCCTCTTTGTCACCAAGGACTGATTCACAGATCACTGAAATCAATAAGCATCAGCTGTTTACTTCAGCAGGCTGTGAATCATATTTATAATACGCATATATAGCTCTTTTTTTTTTTCCTGCTTTCACAGTGTTCTGAATTTGAATTTCTTTAGCATTGTGTGCCTTAGTATGGAGTTTGGTGCACGTTTCCTCCCTCCCTATGTCCCTGTGGGCTGAACGTCCCAGGTGAGAAATTCGGAGAACTTGATGGAACAAAAGGATGGGGAAAGGTGGCTGCTAAAAGAAATACATATCTACTCTCATTTTTTAGATACTTTTGTTTGTGTTCACACAGGGAAAACTGATTTCTTGCAACTTAGGTTTCAATGCAAGGCAAACTTTTTTTCCCAGCGTGTATTTTTCACATTCTTACACCCAAACAGATAACAATTTAAAGATTTTCATCACTGGCCATTTTGAATAAGGTTAAATACTAAGAGGAGAACTAGATTTTATTCCTGTTCCCTTCCATGTGATTTAAATATGGCCCATTTTGCCCATCACATGACAAAGCTGCCAGAGATTGCCTCAAGCTTGTTTATGGCTTTAACTAAAGGTCATCTGGGGGGGGAATCCCATGGAGGAGGGGGAGGGGACAAATATATTTTTAAAAAAAAGTACATTAAAAAGTAGCTATTAGGCATTCATTCTGAAGAATACAAATGCAAAAGAGAAGCTGACATTATATCAGAATGAGTCATTCAGGGGAAAGAAATAAAACCACCACCACCACTAATAAACTCTCTTCCTCCCTCTGCACAGCGCGATGCCTCACGAAAGAAAGGTGTGCAAAGCGATTGCCTGGATTTCGGTCCACAACTTTCTCTACCTGACCTAAATATCTGGCTAGCAGTTCACCACTGCAGAAAATGCCCTACTGCAAAACTCCTATCCCACTGGCTGCTAATAGGAGCAACTCTCACGTAGCACTACATCCATCCCCACAATGTAATTGGTCTGGCTCTCCCAGCTAGCTGCCGCTCCTCCTGTAGGCCCACACTGCGAAGAGAAATCCCAGACCTCCTGAGGGCTGAGGAGCTCCAAAACCATGCTATGTTATCAACAGCTACATGGTTAGCTGACTGCTGTGACTAAATGGAGATTGGGAAGCACTGCGGGCAAGGGATGAAAAGTGATGCCCTCCTGTAGCACAATGCTGATATGCAGAATTGGCCAAAACAACGGAACTTCACATACAGTGCAGCAGAAGGCACTGGCTCTCTTGTTTGGGCATTTTATTACCTGGAGCAAAATGTGCAGAGAGAAGAGATAATGAAGTACTTGACTAATTCAGTGTGATCCAGCTGGCTAAGCCAGAGGGGCTGCAGAGCAGGAAAAGCTAGAGAACTCACTGCTAGCCATTTTCCCTTGATACCTGTGAAGCCAAAACAAAGAAGTGCAGAGATCAAAAAGCAGAGCAATATCAATATCGCGAAAGGGGAGGGGGACAACAACAGAGGAGGAGAAATCTCTAAGATTGCCTCCCCCTCCCCTTCTCCATTCTGCTCTCTATCTAGTGGTCGGGTGGGGAGGGGATGCTATCTTCATTTGCCTCATGCTAACTTCTAATCTATTTGAGAAATTCACCAAATTCCCAAATGTTTAACACCCTGTGTGCCAGAATACTCAATGTCAGCTTAATTTTTGAAGTTTTATTTACCATTTGTGCTTGGGGGAGGGGAAAAAAAGGCAGGTTTTATAATGCAGGCACGTGCATGGTAGTGCCTTCAAAAACTCATACCCCCCCTTTTCCCCAGCCTAAAAGGCTAGATAAACTCTACGATTCTTATCCAGAGGGAAATTAGAAAATGTAAAGTGTGTAAATTCCTCTCCCCAGCTTCTAGGCATCGGTGTATTTTTGCTGCTGCCTGTGTGGTGTTTTTTTTTTTTTTCCCCTCTGACAACCTGGTTATTTAAGTACACAAGACGCATCGCTCCCTCTGTATCTTCCCCTTCCCTGCCTGCTCCCCACTATCTTCCTACAGAGTGCAGTGCAATTCCAGCTGCACTAACAAGCTGTTCCCCAAACTAGAGCGTAATGCTTGCAAAAAGCCAGCAGTAAGTAAAAGGCAATTGCTATACCTAATTAAAGATACAAGGCCAAACTTCATACCTGATGTAACGTGGATGTGGTGCTGTGAAAGGAAATGGAGAAATACTCACCTCCACCAAGGCTGAATTTAGCCCATGCTGCTCATCATGGCTGCCAGGGAATGAATCACTGTTGACCAATCTGCCTGCCAGCCGCTGTTTGTAACATTTTTTTTTTTTTAATAGGAGGCAGGCAGACACTATGCATCATTCAGAGATGAGCATCACAAACACGCTTTGCAGGGAAGGCGACCACAGCAGACTGCCAATGCTCTTCCAGTGCAAATTATAGTGACGGTTTAATCGTAAATGCAGATTCATTAAAATGGGATGAGATCCAGGGCATTTGTGATTTGGAGGCTTGTGCTAACTTTTGAAAGTTATCATCGGGGGCAGCTGATGTGACATCACCCTGCAACTCTATATGACTCGTATTTTTAATGGACCACATGCCTTTGTGTGATAATTTTGCTGCTAGAGTTAGCTTGGCATTAGCTCAAGAGACAGAAACACCAGGAACCAAATCTGAAGATGTGTTGAGCGTTTGCAGTTGTCATGGAAATCAGGCAATGACTGGTGCTTACTTCCCCTCTAAAATGGAAGTCCATGTTTGTTCCCTTCAGCCTGGAAGCTAGAAAAAAAAGACTAGGTGAGACGGCTACTCTCTGACAAAGTGGATTTGAAGATATGGGAAGCTCCTTTTAGGCTTAGGTACAAGTTTTCCAGAACCGTTTTTTTCTCTAGGAGAATATTTTCAGCATTGGAAAAATATATGTCCTCCGTACCTGGCCCAGTTCTTCCAGATGGTGGTGTGGTGACCAAAAAATGCATGGAGAATGCCTTGCAAAGGGTGCCCTTGGGTACTAGCAGTGAAGGGGCAAACATGAAGTGCTGGCTTCTTTGGGCTCTGTTGTTGTGGTACAGTTGGGGTTTCACTGTAGAAAATGTGTGTATCAGGCTCCTTTTGAAGGGGGGCAGTCTGTACTCTTCATGAGGTCATGTGGAGTTTACATGATGGTGTGTGTCACCTAATTAAGAGTATCTACGTGATGCAGATTAGCAGCTGCTCATAAATAACTTATGAGTTCAATGAGTCATTACAACCTGGCCAGGCCACCTCCTGTATCAATACAGCTATCAATAATGGTGATGAAAATTATTCAGACAAAGCCTCTTAAGACACTACTGGATTTAGCAGTGTAGGGAGAACAGGAACATGCTTGTCCCTGGAGGAATGATAACCTGAAGCTATACTGGCTGGCGATTAAACCTGCAGTTAGTTAGAGGAGACTTAGCTGAAAGTAAAAATCACTGAAAGGAAAATCGGCCTGGTTTAGGCCAAACCAGGACAACTGTGTTTAGGAAAAAAAAAAAAAAAAGGCAAAAATTTGTGCTGCTGAGGAACTGGGTTTGATGCTGACCAAACAATATATATATGCGTATATGCGTACGTTATAGTATCTCTCTGTTGGTGTTGTGTGCTGCATTGCTACAGCTGACAAGCTATAATCTCATGAGAACATATTTCAGAGTAGCGGTCTACTGGGACAGAGCTGTGACCAAACTATCTTCATGATCTCTTCTGTACTTTGAATGCTTCGCTTTTCAGCCTTTGCATTATTTTCTCTAGGAATGTGGTTGGGAATCATTGCTGCATTTAAAATCATAGCTCTGATATGATAAGTCTTTAGTGAATTGTTTAAATAGGAACTGGTTGAGCAGCATCATGCAATCTGCCATCAAGATTGTGTCTGGCTTGGTGGTCTGAGGTACAAGTAAGGACCTATGTAGCTGCTAAACCTGTGGGAATGTTCAAGAGAATAAGATACTTATGTGCTGTGAAGCTCAGTGCTGTACACAAAGTCATTTGGGCAACTTAAGCCCCAAATTAAATCATGCTTGAAACCTGTTTTGAGAGCAGTACAGGCACATAGATTTCCTTAAGCACATTAAGCATCCTGCCTCTGCCTATTGGGATGATTTTATACTTAGGTTATGGGAGAAGTTTGAGACCAGCTTTTATGAAAGCTTTTTTTTTTTCTTTTTTTCTTTCCAAATGTAGTTTTTGGCATAGGTGGTTGTGATATGAATCACAAAATCAAGACATGTGGGTAAGTATCCCCTATTTTAACGAGGATTGAAAGTCAGAACATAACCATAATGGCTAGAATTGGTTGGTAACAATCAAAGGGATGGAGTTGGAAAAGGGAGAGACTGTGTTGCCAACTCTTCCCTGAACACAGCTTTCTTTACTGTCCCTTACAAGTTGGAAGCACAGTGGGTCTCAGCTTGCTGGAAGGGCTGTTTCAGAGATGGGGCTCCCAGCTCCCCCAAAAACGCCGTCCAACTGCTTCACTGTCACAGGAAAATACACCAGGCTGCTGCCAGAACAAAATCTGTCGAGGACGATGCTGCGTTTGTTATAAGGAAATGAGCCTGGCTCCTGTTAGTCCTGATTGCTCTTCTGGGTGAGATTTTTCCCTATGTGCCTCAGACAGTGTGAACCAGCGCCAAATCCTCGCTTGGCACTGGGGGAGGCGGTGGGGAGAGCGGAGTGGAATG
The DNA here is from genome assembly GCF_013368605.1 of Nyctibius grandis. Lineage (NCBI taxonomy): Eukaryota > Metazoa > Chordata > Aves > Nyctibiiformes > Nyctibiidae > Nyctibius > Nyctibius grandis. Next base: position 12,934,912 of record NC_090660.1, read on the forward strand.
GCTGGCCACAGCAGCACGTGGCTGTGCATGCCTGTGTCTCCCGAGGACTCACAGGGGTCAGGCGGGCATCAGTTGGATAAAATCTGTGTGCCCTGCCTTGTGCCTCCGAGTCTTACACTCATGTTTAAGTAACTCACAGGTCAGTTGTTTTTCTATTTTGAGTGTGCGGCAAACCAAGCTGAGGCAGCTTGTAAAACGAGCGACTAATTTCCAGGTTTTTTTTCTTTCCCCTCCTCCTGCTGCCGCTATCCCTGAAGGTGGTCACGGGGCAGCTTTCCTCTGACGACTGGGGACTGGCAAGCTGAGAACACAGAAGCAGAAAATCATCGTTTCTGCCTGTGTGGGCCTGGTGGAGGCTGTATTTCTGCGTGGGTTGTGTTTGGTGGTTCTGGGGGGCAGGGGGATATTTTCCCCAGTGCCTGCAAGCTGGCGGCAGCCTTGTGCGTCTTTTGGCCAGGGAAGCTTTCTGGAAGGGGGGGCTGGTGCTGTAGCACTGGGTGAGGTGGCCACCATGTATCCCATCGAGGAGAGGGGCAGAGGTGGGGAGGGAGGGCGGTCATGTGCGGGAGCTTGCTCGCTTTGCTGCCTCTGCTGTTGCTGCGTCTGCTGCCTGCAAAGTTTTTTTTACTGATGGTGGCGATGTGCCTAAGGGGCGGTGGGATACCCCTGCTTTGGCAGAGGGCTCTGGCTGTAGCTGCAGCTCTGCAGCAGCAGGGAAAAGGAGGGGAGAGAGGGGAAAATGCATCAGGGCCAATTCCTAGGAGCGCACGCACTGGTTCAGACCTTTCCTCCCTGCACCGTAACCTCTGTCTTCCAGCCATGGCTGCCTGCTTGCATTAATTACTCCTGGCTCCCTAGATGCATTCATTTCAAGCTACCTTTAGGGTTCAGAGTGCAGAAACCAACTGACCAAGGTTGAAAGCAATTAACAAACAGGTTATTTTAAATTAACAGCTGCTTTTAACCAGCTGTCCAAAACTGCTTTTTTTTTCCCCCACAGCAAAATTAGCAAGGTAATGCACCTCAGTGAAAAGATGGATTGGGATTTCTTTTGTTATTGTGCTGCCTTTTTCCTTTTTTTTTTTTTTTAATCTCTCACCAATTTAATACTAAGCATTTCCAGCTTGGATTTAAAAGGAGTGTTGAAATATACTGACTGCCTAAATGAATTGTAAATGGCATAGGATATTGAGACAGAGCAGTCTTTTTGCTTCCATTAGCTATCTTGTACTACATCAAGATGGGTTTGCTTGTGAAGGCATGTTGATATGTCAGGGCTTTCTTGCTCTGTTTTTTTCTTTTTTTTTTGTCTTGCCTTCCCTCTTCACACAGATGATTTGTTGTGTGGACCCTCACTGACTACTTTACTGCTCCATCAGGAGATGGATCTGCAGACAGGAGCAGGCTCAGTGCACATCCTGAGCCCAGCCATGTGAGGACAATGTGATGCTGTCCTGGTTTGGCCCAAACCAGGCCAATTAGTCTTAGAGGAACCAAGGTCACTGCTAAATTCCTCACTGCTTATGAGTGAAGAGCTGAAGGGGGGGTCGCACCTGCAGGGAGGAGCAGACAGGGCAGGTGACCCAAGATGGACCAACAAGGTATTCCATCCCATACACGTCATTCTCACTTTTCTATTTATCACTAACCCACTGCCTCCTGGAGGTGGGGCCCAGGAGGGAGGGGCCCTCCTGTCTCCCACTGATTGGTACCAGCTTTGCCAATTCTCCAGTTAAAAGCCTGCAGGTGTGATGGCAGGGGAGCTACTGCATTTTCCCCTCTACCTGTGCTGGGGGGAGCTACTGCATTTTCCCCTCTGCCCGTGCTGGGGGGAGCAACTCTGCCTGAGGAGGATTTCCAAGCTCTCAATCTTGGTTTTGTATATATATGTATATATTTGATTATTTCTATTATTCTTATTATACTCTTTTTCTTTACTATAGTTTATTAAAACTGTTTTAACTTTCCAACCCGTAACTCTCTCTCCCTTTTCCCTTTCCCTTAGGGTGGGGCGGAGAGGGTTAGCAGAGAGTGTCTGCCACTGGGTTAATAGCTGGCCCAGCTTTAAACCATTGACAGATGCAGAGCCCAAACTCATGGGCTTTGATTACTGCAGGAGCTTATTAGCTTGACCTGGGTGCTTTAATGACTTTTTACTGCTTTCTGGTCAGCAGAGAGCATGAACTGATCAAGATGTCCTCAAAAACCTGGGAAGAAGAAACAATGCTAGAAGCCCCTTAATACTGCTGGGAGTCTTCTCTTTTCTGTGGATTTTAATGTTAGGACTATCCTACCTCTAAGGATGTTACGAGGAGGAGCTTACACCAGTCATCTTGAGGCACTCCTTCAAAATACACTGGCCTTGGTTGTCCACCTCGACTCAATAATATGCCTTCTCATGTAGCTTCAAGCCTTTAAACCCCCCTGTGTCAGGTTGCATATTGTCAGTAGGGTGATACAAGATCATCCTGACTGATTGATCTCAGCCTTGAGAAATGTTGCCCAACAGTTTAGCCCAGGTCTACCTCTTAATTTTTCTTCTACAAGTTCTACTGAAGTCCCCTTTTGCCATGCCAAATAAATTTTCTTCCTCTTCGATGCATTTGCTTTTCAGAGACTTATATTGTTGTGATTTTCTTAACTGTTTTTTTTTTTAGTGAGAAACAATTCCCAGGATGCAGCTGCACACTTACATGCCACAGCAGTTCTGGAAATAATTGCCCCATCAATGTTAACACCCTTCCAAGTCAGACTTGGTAATTCTCAGTGAGTCCTGGTTGCTTTTGGTGCAAAAGCAAGCAGGTTTGCCTAGCCTACCCTCAACAGTCAATTATTTTGTCTCAGCTTCTTAAATTGTACTAACTGCTTTGCAAGAGAATGTCTGGTTTTGTGTTGTTTTTTTTTTTTTGCTTTTTGTCAGCTTTTTATCTTCCTTGGTTAGTTCTGCTAGCCCTCCAAGCTATTCTGTGGCTGTTTTATATGAACTCCCTCCAAATTGCCATTAGTTTTTGTTTACACAAAATGCAGAATTGAGCATGTTTTTTCCATAGGAGACTGCACCCAATCAATATAGATAAAAACCATTACTTCCTCGTTACTTGCCGTCTCTGCATATGCAGCCTAAAATTGTGGTGACCTTTCTTGCTGTCAGACTGCATTGTGGACTCATGTCTAATTTACTATCTGCTACTGACCCTCAGTATCTCCTACCCATTGCTGCTTTCTGGGTTTGTGTGGTCTGGAGGCTTTTTCTTTCTTTAAAAAAAACCCAAAACTGTATTATATTACTTCCAAGTTGAATTTAATCTTGCAATTTTTCTGCTTATACATTCAGTCTCTCTAGATCTCAGCTGTCTCTCTGTCCTTACTGGCTTTCTGACTCTCTTGGGTTTTGTAATATCTGTAAATTTAATTCAAAGAATTTGCAACCTCTTAGCATGATTCCATGTGGAAGAAAGAGGTTTCATTGCCCTATATATGTTATTTTGTTGTGAACTTTTTGTTTGCATCTACTACGTATATACATCATTAGTATAGTTAGTAAGTGCTGATAAATGGAAGCTGAGTGACAGGTTACTTATGGAGAGGTGACTGAGAGTCATTGGCCGTGTGATGATAACTGAATCCCTTTGAATGGATGAGATCACCTGTAGCACTGTCAACAAGGAGATGAGCAGGGCACAGCACTGGAGAACTGCTATGGGACAGAAATCCGGTGGTCTAGCAAGGAACTGCAAAGAGATGCTGAAAGACAAACTGGGACATGTATGGAAAGGCAGGGAAGTATGAAGCAGCTCACAAGGATGGAGGGAATTTTTAGGTAAATGGAGAAGTCCTCTTACCTGTTGTGTGTTCTTAATTCAGCATTCTCTGACATGGTGACTGCTGCAAGATGAAGACAAGGCAGTGTGTGCTTTTAATGTGGGGTAAATGCCCATCTTGCTGATGTGCTTTTACTGCTTTAGCTGGTTTCTGTGTCATCCAGACTTTACCTTGCTTTCCATAGTATAGCCTCTCTTCTGTAGGGAAGATGAAGGTACCATGGGGTACGAGGCATGCCAATTTCCTTTCCAGAAGGTCCATGAGGAAAGGGAATTGTTTTTCACCATCCTTTCACTCAGAAAAGGATGTGTTGTTCTATATGAGTAAAACAGACTTTGAATATATGGATTTATTTGAACCCTGCATGCATGCTCCACAGGGAAGTTCCAGGAGATGTTCAAGTCCTTCGGAATGAGTAACGGGGAGGGGAAAAGCTTCTCCAAGTAACTGTGATCTGAAATAATTGAATTTCTCACAGGTCTAGTAATATGAAATGTGTATTTAAACATGGATATCAAGATGAAAGAAACTATGACTCAGAAGTTTTAATTCAGTGGTTTAACAAATGCCAAATGTTCTCTCTGATTTCCTGGCAGTGCTCAGATTAAAAATTTTTGACTGAACTAGATAAAAATTGACCTTATGCTGTTGATGTTGGAGAAGCTATGGTCACTTTGCACCTGCTCAGGATCTGGTCATAAGAGCTCCAATTACTCTAGCTTTAAGTTTGACATGTCAGTTTTGCTATTCATCTGCCTGCTATTAAGGTCAGTGGTACTAAACCGCAGGGTCTGTGGCCAGTGCAGTAGCTTCAGCAGTAACACTGTGTATAACAAACGCTTATATGAAATAAGCTCAGGCTGTCAGCTAGCCAGGATTTGCTTCTCTGGCTTTTTTCATATATTCACCATTGCACAAACTTGAGAAGCAGAGCTGTAAACAAACAAACAAAAAAAGCATTATTAAAAACATAATAAATGAGTTAGGAAAAGGAAGGCATTGTCAGAAATCTGGGCCTTTAATGTTCCCCAGAAATTACTAATGATGTGAAGAAAGGATTGTGATCTTAGATATGTAAAACTGGTATTTGACAGGTCAAGATATCTGCTTGTCAATGCCTTCTGAATTGTCAAAGCTTGATATCCTACTTCACAAAATATGAAGGGCCCTGTACAGCAGCATGCAGTGAACATGCTATATATACCCCAAAGGTCTTGAGATCAACAGCTGGAGAACAGATACAGTGAGCTACTGTTCCAGTTTTCGTTTCTTGTCTCCATTACAGAAAATAAGGGTCTAACTCGATCCTGGGTGTAACTCTATAAACATTTTCTGCACCTGGAGAGTCTTGAAAGATACCTGTCCCGTCTTCTTGAGCTGCAACTACTGAATAATTTAATGGAGATGTTTACACTTGTGTGTCAGGGTGCCTGATGAGAGACATAATGTGCAATCACACAGAACCAAGATAGTGCTGTGAAACGGCGTGTCAGCTGTTGGGTTATTGCCTGATCCAGTGCCTAGTTAGCATCTTCCTGCTTTCCCCAGATGATTTTGGATCATGTTTGCACAGAGGCCAGATACTTCTGTGCAAACTTTGAAAGAGAAAGGAAGTTAAACTAGAAGGTATTTTTTCTGAAAATAAATTTCAAATGCTTTTCAAATGCTTGCTTTCTGTTTGCAAGATGCCTATGTGTGACTACAGTTTGTGGTCTCCCAGCCCTGTTGTTAATGGGGACCTCAAGATGGTAAATACAACTGATGTTTCTACAAGGCAAGGTTCATATAACATGGTCTAATTTTGATCTCATTTACTCTTGATGTTAGGCTGCTTGAGTTTGTGGAGGTTGCTGATTTACTCTGGAGTAAATATTAGCAGAATTAATTCCACCTGTCACAGAATCACAGAATTAACCAGGTTGGAAGAGACCTCAGGGATCATCGAGTCCAACCGTTGCCCTTACACCACCCTGTCAACTAGACCATGGCACTAAGTGCCATGTCCAGTCTTTTCTTAAACACATCCAGAGATGTGATACATCAGGATACACTAAGGGATGTAAAGTCACAAATGCCTGAATGAGAGATTTTTTGGTTACTGAAACTGTACTTTGTATGTGACTTATCATGGACATTGTCCTTTGCATCCTCTGACTGGGAGGGTGCCAGGTCTGTTTCCATGCAAAGTGTGTGACCTGTGCCAAATTATTACAGATAGATTTATGATACAGACAAGAGACTGAAAGGAAACAGTGTGTCAGAAATGAATTAGAAGTCAAGAAGGAAAAAGAAATGTAAAGCACTTGGGCAGCCTGTATCTTTTTAATATTTTAAATAGAAAATCATATTTCACTTGCTCAGGGCCTTGGTGTAGGGAAGGTACTTAAATCAATTCTTAAATTTAACACGGGCACATAGGTAATTGAAGCACAAATTTCTCTAGCGCTTTACTGGGATTGGCTTTAAGATTTCAGGGGAACAGTGCCAGCACTATGCTCTTTTTATAATTTACAAACAGCAGTTGTTAGGGTGCAATCCATATTGCTTTCATCTCTTGTGTTATTTAAACACTTTTAAAATACAGCAGCTAGAAGCTTTGTTTGGTGTGATAATTACATGGCACGTACTACTGACAAGAACAAAGATGAGCAGAATATCTGCTTGGATTAAGAGTTAAATTTCCTTGCAGGTGCTTGCATTTGTGTGTGTGAGAATTAGGCAGGCTGAGTTTTGTTGTCCTGGATAATTCGGAACAATTGAATTTCAAGCTGACATGCTCCATCTTACAGAAATATTGAAGTATATCTTCCTAGTTGTTGCATATTCTACACAATTGAAGGCACTCAAATATTTTATATTTTTTTGTGAAAACATAAAACAAAATGCAAGCAAATGCTGAAGATCTATAGTGAAGAAAGCTACCAAGGGAAAATCAGCTCCTCTACATTACATTTTGCAGTGGTGCTTATACTAATGGAAATCATATGCCTATACCAAAAACAGGGAAAGGTATTTCATCTCGTGTGTTCTAGTTCAGTTTATTTATGACCTCTGTTATAGATATCCAGACCATATATCCTAATGTAATATGTGGCTCCAATTGCATACCAATGACATTCACTTGCCATAACGGTGACAAATTGCAATCAACAGAATTCAAGAATTCCTCCTCTGATTGTTACAGGGAACATCCACAGGGTAAACACTGGCAATAAGAAGAGCATATATAGTTGCCCTGTGTGCTCTGGGAGTTGTGGATATGAGCAAGTCTTTTTCTCTCCAAAGTCACTCTTGCACCATCCCAGATCAGTCCCACTGGGTACGAGTCATGGGCGCTAGCCCAGAGCTATGTAACCACTGACCTATGGGCCAGGATGCACCAGTTTACCATTTTGCCACTTGCTGTCAGAAAGAGTGGGTTATGGCTGAATTTGAACTCAATGGAACCATCAATCAGAGTCTTTCTTTCCTGCCCAGCTGTTGCATTTTATGAAATGTGCAGGAATGTAATGATCCCTGAGATATCAGCTCCTCTTTCAGATTTGGTGGAACTGGTGTCTGGGTTAATGTATAGGTGGGGGAATGATAAAAGATTTAGTAGACAGGCAAAGTGACCCATTTTTTCTCAAACAAAATGGGCTGATTATTTTTTCCCTAGAACTGTGGTGTGCTAAGAAAGTCATGATGATAAAAATGCTAAAAAGTTATCACTTCTGTTTATTCACTGTAAATGATTCTCTCGACTTAAGTGAGAACATAATGAACTTGAACAACTGCACTTCCCATGCTGTGCTGTTCTGAGTGGAAACAGGCTTGTAGGAGATGTTCTGCTTTCCCAGTTTGATTTTTCTCTTCTAAGTGCAAGCTTTTGTTAAATCTAGGAACTGTTGTAGACTGTTTTTATGAAGGATCCTAAGAAGGTAGGGTTTGCAGAGGCCAATTAGTTCTGCTCCGTCTCTCTCACAGTGCAGAGTTGTAGTATACAAAGTAATTTCTAGTGCTTTGTCTAGCTAATTTTTAGCGTGGGCATGTAGTGTTTTCACAGTTGAACACAAGTCTTTTTTTCCCCCTCCCTGATGTTCAACCTAAAAATGTTCTTTCTTGTTTTCATCCCATGACCCCTTGTTATACTGCCATGTACCACACTCAGCAACTTGATTTGCTTTTTGGTGTTCACAGCATGTAGGTGCATGTGGAAGGTGGTTGTATTTTGTCTGTATTGTGTTTCTTTTTAGAAAAGGGAGGTCAGAAATACATGCCATTGAACCCCTACCATGTGCTGTGCAGTCTATTACACTGTTTGGAGGAGCACTGGTGACTGGAGACTTTGAAGGGTGAACAAGTCACTTTTTTGCAATGAGCTCCTTTTTTCATGTGCTCACCCCTGTGCTCACAGTAGGACCCAGTCTTTTTTTTTTCAGCCTCTCCTTATTTGAATTCTTTCTCTTTTCGCTACCCAGCTCCATAATAAACTTTAACAAGGCAAAGATGTACACACAGTAAATCACTTCTTTTGGCACAGGAGGAAAGTTTGTGCTTTCTTTCATAATCCTCTTTATGTATTCCGAATTAACTTGTTTCCACAGCTTTTCTCCTTTGTATATTTTTTTAAAAAAAAATGAAGCTATTGTCTGTTACCCTGGAAAACTGCTGTCCCATACACACTGTGCTGAAGATATCTGCTCAGCCTCACATAATCTGCCTGCTTTTACCAACATCATTGCTTCCGCTTAGTGTTAAAGGGATACGGTCATATCAAATTTGGCCAAAAACCAGCCTCCAAGTTCCTGTGAGACCTAGGAGTTGTGGAGTTCGGGGTTTTTTTAACATAATTTGGTAGAAAAAATGTATGTAATTTCACATAGATATTTTAAACAAATACAGGCAACAAATAGAAATACCTCCTTTAAAACTGGCCTACTGCGCTGTCAAATATGTTTGAAGATGACAATAAACACAGGTAAAACTGATTAGTCTGATTAACAGAAGACACATATAGAAAGAAAACAAACCACAGTTATAAAACTATACTCTCTTCCCTCTTTTGTTTAACTCCAGACCACTGGGTAATCCTTGCAAATGGTATGCAAAAGGCCCTTTTCACAAAACATTTTGGCTGATCCACAGTAATGTTTCACCCAAAGTCCTGGGTGTCTTGGACATTTCCGAACACTCTTCGTGAATGTTGAAGCTGCTGAGTTTCTGCAAGTTGTAGAAATCTGCTTCCTGCTTGAATGCAGCATACTTCATTTGCATTACACACTGTTGTAAACCCTGAGTTTAGCTTGTATCATCTCAAACAAAAACAGTTTGTGAACTCTATCCACATTGTGGTGTGCCTACTTTATGCCACTGGTGTTCCTGGCTGTTTTGAGATCAGCTGAGCTCAAAGTGTCAAACTGGCAGTAAATCTTGACCTGTTGATGTTAGGTAGGTGTGGAGAGGCTGCTACAGCTATTCTTATGTCTCCTGTGTTTTCTCAGCGCTCCCCATTGGTAAGTTCTTCAAAAAGAAAATCATTACCACGATTCCCATTTTATTGGTACAAAACTGAGGCACAGTGAGAAGACATACCATACTCTTAAAGTCAGTGGCTAGGCCAGGAATAGCACATGGCGCTGTGGAATTCAGGTCCAGTATTAGGTGGCAAAACAGCATGCAGGCTGGCATTTAAAGCTATAAAATGAGAAAAAGAAAGAACAGTTTCTAATAGCACTTGAGTGATTAACATAGCTTTGGAAGACACCCCAAAAGCCTGCTTCACAAGTGCAATTCAAAGATAAAATACAATACTGTCAGTTCTGGTCTTCACTTTGGGTAACAGATGTAGTTGTTGCATCTGTTCTTGCTTCTTGTGTTCCAAAATTTTCATGTCTTGCTACTGAATGAGTAAATTAAGTCACTGAGTTGTTACTTCTTGCAAAGTGCTGGGAATTTTAATGTAGGCTTATTTGTCCCTCATAAGATAGAACTGAGATGGATGAAATGTCTCTGTAGATAAAAGATCATCTGCCCAGTGCGTGCAACTCACCATTTACCTAAAATCCGTGGACTTGACCCAGGAAAACAGATCTTGTCTCATTGCTTGATTTTTAAGTTAGCCAAGTTGCTACTTTTCACAGGCAGGATGTAGATTGCTTTTCTGTAAAGTTTTATCTAAAGCATCAGTGAAAGTCAGTTTTAGAAGTAACTATTATTCTTCCAGATGATCATATGCCATATAATGATGGATGTTCCAGGCACCAGTGAAGAGACTTGCAATTGTTTTGGTTTGTCATCCAGATGAGGGCCAGAAGTGGCACTCAACCATCTATTTAGGCTCCTGGTGCAGTTTTTACAGTCAAAGGAAGGTTGGTGAAGTCTTTTCAAAATGAAGCAGACATCTAACAAAAAGTGAATGAGTTTTCTTTGAGTTTGGGAGGAAGCTGAATCCTGACCTGGTGCTTGTATTGCACACCTCTTAGGATGCTGGCCAGATATATGTCCTCAGCTGATAGAGCAGTTACAATTTTCACCAGGTCCTCAAAGCATTTCCCCCTGCTGAGTAGCATCATTTCTGCCTTGTCCAGGTTGAGCAGCGGCCAGCTGGCCTTCTTCCAGAAACCAATTTCTGCCAGACACTGAGGTTAGCAGCAGCCGTGTCTGGGTCAGGAAGGAAAGAGACAGAGAGCTGGGTGTCATCAGTGCACTGATGGTAGTGCAGCGTGTACTGCTTTGTAGTTGCCCTGCAGCAACTGATGAACCACAGAGGTGGATGGAAGTGAACGCAGTAGGAAAATCTGAGGATGCGCAGTTGCCCGGCAAAAGATTTGAAAGAGTATATTGTCTTGCATGGAGAAGGGGGGAACGTCTGAAATTTCTCCCTATGGATTTTTGTGCTCATTAGTGTATAAATCTCATAGCAAGCAGGTTGTTCTGGGCAGTATTTTTACTCAGCCAGTGCAAAAACCCTGTGGCCAGCTATTACTTGTGTACCTGGGTTGTGAGTGATGCTGGTATTGCTCAGGCAGCAGAATGTAAAGGATGGTGACCTGCTTTCTGAAACTCCCCCAGTTTTGGCAGTCTTTTTCAAGCACAAGTGCATGTCACACATGATTCCAGAACATGAAGGGTATTTAGGAAGTGAAGAGATTTAGGTGTGCAAATGCATGGTTTCATACTATAGGTTCAACCTGTGATGTGGATGTATCCACTTTAACATGTGGCCTTGTGAGTTTGTGTTTCTCTTGTAGGACTTTGCAATACTTGTACCATAAGGCATTGCTTGTGTGTCTTTTAGCTGTTACCTCTATCAAGCTGTACCTGGGAAGGGCTTAAGAGTTAGATTTCAGAGAATGGAAATGTACCTGGAATGACTTGCGACCTTCAGTGAAACAAAACCGAGCAGGCAAGCCTGAAATGGAGGACACCTCAGGAGGTGTCCTGAGGAGAGGAAAGAAATGGGAGAAGCAGTGGTTTGAGCCCAGGAATAACACCTCTCCATGAAGCTTCATTTAAAATTAATATTTTGAACATAAGGCTGAGACTTATGAGTGTATTATTATTGTGTAAAATCTGTGAATTCAGCGTGAGCTGCTACTTTAATGTGATGTCTTTAGGACATGAACTCATTATGATAATGATGTGATTGGTAAGGAGAAATTCAGAGAGTTTTGCTCCAAAGAGTGGGCTGCTAAGAAGAAATAACATTATGAGTTTAAGTAATGCTTTAAGTTGAGCACCCATAACATGTAACTTCTATGTACCTAGAGTTCTTACATACCAACAAAACTGCTGCTAAGAGTTGCATCTGCTTGCTTTACCTGTAGCAGAAGCCCACTGACATTGGAGAGCTGGCTGGGCTGCTTAGCAGAGTAAAATATTGCCTGAGAAACAAACAGAGTTTGACAGGAAAGGGTATGGAATAAAATACCAAAGAGAAGGTTTTCGCATAACTGAACTGTAAACAAACACTTAGAGATAAGGTATGTGCAGAACTTAAATGCTGTTGTTTGTTAGAGAGATACAAGCTGCCAAAATGCCATCAGTGATGGCTTGTGGACAGCAAGTTTTTGAAATAATGCTTCGGAAAGATGCTCTCTTTAAACATGTATGTGTATGTTTGTATTTTGTGTGCTACAGGGAAGCATTATGATTTCACAGGTTTAGGCTAACTGTACATATTCTGGCTCTGAATTGCCATCTGACAGTCTTCCTGGGGGGTTTTATGCCTTCTCAGTTTTCTGTGGAACACCTTACATTTGAGAACAAAAATCAAACAGCAAATCATATCAGTTGAGCCATTTTATTTTAAACTGGTGGGGGGGATTATCTAAACTACTAGATGTTGTTTCTAATTATCTGGATTTGGTAATATGGAAGCTACTAATTCAGGTTTTTGAAATAATTTGCAAAAAGCATGTCTGTGGTTCACCACACTGTCAAAGAAAAGAAAATTTTCCTCTGAAAATTTTTTCCTTAAACAAAGAAACCCTGGCAATCAATTCTATACCTGAGACTGAATAGGAAATCCCTTTATTATATAAAATAAAAGGTTGGAGTTGTATGTTTGCAATCTTGTGCTGTTTCATTCAGGCTTTCAGAGGAATTTTACTCTCATTAAATATTAGGCTGCAAGCATTTCAGATTAAGTAGCAAAACTTAGATAAACTTCTAACTCCTGGAATGAGTTCTTTACGTTTGGTCTAGCAGATAGAAAGATTCTGTGATAAATATTTGTCTAGTGAGTGTAGGTGTATGCTCATATTTGCTTGTGCTTTAAATAACAGTATAGAGAAGATAATAACATAAAGTTTAGTGTTATTGTACACTGAATGATGCATCAAAACACCTATGGCAGCATTTAAAGAATCGGTATAACTGGGGCCCTGTTAGCTATCGGTTTATCAAAAAAAAAAATCACATTTTTTTCTCTCCCTCCCCCGCCTTGATGTGCTTTAGAAAATGAATTAATTGCTTTTCTCATACTATATATCTCAGCAGGTCCATATCGCTGGCCAAATCCAGAGATACTGCGTTCATTCAGCTTCTGTTGAGAGCAGCTGGGAACCAAGTTCTCAGCATCACTCCAGATCAAGTCCTCTTGAGATTTATTACATTATAGTAGAAAATAGCTCATTATTATTTAAAGCAGTAGGCTGATTGAATAACACACTTGGGCAAATGCAGGGTCTTTACTGGCTACTAGAGCATCTGCGATGAGGTTATGATTTTCTCCTGCATTCGTATTGTTGGAATTTACAGTGGTTTAAGTTCTCCTTTATTCTGTGAGTTAATTACCGTTGGTTTACTGTAAGTGCTCAGTCTTTGACAGTTAGGTTGTACAGCTGCATAGGGTCTGATCAGATAAATTGCACAGCGTTTCTCCTGATGGGCAGAAAACAACTGTCATTAACCAGTGAGATGGATCCATCAGAGTTTGAGGGTCTCAGAAAAAGGGGGATGAGATAAGCAGGACACTTATGCTCTTTTTGAGTAGTTGTAGAAGTCACTTATCTGGCAGGTTTTGGGTACATTTTGAGGCTAATTTGTCACCTAGCTGGCAGATTTTATCCATTTCCTTACATTTTTTTTTCAATCAGTTGAAAATGCAAGAGCCTTTGTTTCTTATGAATGATGTGTCCAGTTCGAAGAGTAGGCGTGTATTTCTGTATTTTATTTTTATTGCTACTTAAATTAGTAGGAAAAAAGTTTGCTATTGAGAAAATTGTCCTTTAAAGTCAGGGACATATAATTCTATTGGCAAATTTGCAGGGAGCTGATACGACAAGCTTACTTGAGGAAAAACACAGCTTGAGAAAATTTTAGCTTTTCTTTCTGGGCTTCATGGGCTCTTCCCTAGAAACCATCATCCCTATCAAAAGGAGGTTCCTGTGAGACTTCCTGAGTAGATGCAGGCTCAAAAATAGGACTTTTATCAAGCTTTATAATAGGGCCTCATTTTAGCTGTAGAAGGATTCAAGCACCTCCTTCATAGATGTTCATCAAGGGAAAATGATCACATCTGTGTGTGAAATATACTACATTTAAAAGTATTGACTCATAGCATTAAACCAAGGTGATAAAGTCATACCATGAATGATGACAGTCAGTAATTTGCTCTTGTAGATTTCTGTGTAATTTACTCAGAGACCCATCAACCATCTATAAAAAGCCACCATTTTCTGTGCTAGCTTGGATAAGACAGCAATTTCCCTGTTGTGAGACTGATTGACTTAAGAGATGTGAGTAGTTTTGTGTTTTCCTACTAGTATGTACTGCCATTTATGTGGAGGAGAAAGTCAGGCTGATCGTAACAAAGAAATAAGATAAATAACCTTGACGTTCATGGAAAGCTAGGGAAGAGTCATGATCCCAGCAGTGCAGGTGAGTCCTCCCTGCTCTGGTGCTCCCCTGAGCTGGGAGGACCCACAAGCCCAGGGCAGAGCATCAGGACCACCACCCAACCTTGCCTACCCCAGGGAGGAGTCAGAGGAGCTCCCGCCTCTGTATTTCTTCTGGGGAGGGCAGACCTTGTTCCCCTGTGGACAATATGTCTTTGTTTCACCTTAATTTTGAAGACGGCGCCCAGATACGGGTGCTCAGGCTCATTAGGAGGAAATGAGCGGGTTGTGTCGCAGTGAGCTGCACCACCAACACCGGTTACCAAAACCAGCAGTGTTAGTACTTAGCATATAATAACAGTATTATCTGCTGGCATCTGATGTATTATTAGATTGTATAATATGTTGACAGCACTGACGAAGTTTAGTACGAGAAACAAAATTGTTGCATTATGCAATGGGAAGGAGCGTTGCTGGCTGGGGTTCTTAACTCTTCAGGGAAAGAGCTGCTCTGGTCTCTGCCAGAGACTCCTGGCTCCAACGTAATGTAGATCATCATAAACAGTGTGGATTGCTACCATTTAGGGAGGTGAATCATTTAGCTTTATAAATCTGACAATTTCTTCCCGAGTGACCTTCCGCTGGTTGTGTTTAAGGCAGTGTTACCAGCTCTTGTTGCAAGAGTACATGATACTGAAAACACTTTCTGTAATGTCCCTTTCCTATGTTCACTTGACTCCAAAGCTGGACTTCTTTCTTAACTAAGTAGCCAATATTTTTAAGAACTAGACTTTATTTCTTGCTTGATCATGTGTAAAGAAGAGAATCCTTTAGCTGTGGTGATGTGGTATGTAAACAAGACACTATTACCTGTGTCAAGATTGAGAATTTATAGTTTTCTTGTTTATAGAAAAAATATTGTTCAAGCAGATCCTACATGTAACTCTTCCTACAGATAGCAAATGTGAGTCTGGAAGGCTACTTGCTTGTGTGTCACAGAAGATGAGGTTTCTTTTTAACAGGAAGAAATATTTTAACAAACCTGTAGCCACTCAGTTCTTGCCTATAACTAGGCTGCATAAGGTGCCTATTTGCAGGTGGACTGTGGCTATGGACATGAGATTCACATTCTTTTCTGTGACAGTCTCAACATAAACCCACAGAGATAAAGGAAATAAGAGCAAACATGTTGTGTTTTTTTCCAAGTCCTGCCTAGCATTCCAAGCTTTGATCCCTCTCGTTTACTTTCCCGTGGAGGGAGTGTGTTTATTTTCTTTCAAGTTGTTCACTCTCTAATAACTTTTCTGTTGCAAATCAATATTACTGATAGCTCTCCCCTGAGCCTAGTTGCATTAAAAAGTAAACTTCTATAGAAAGCTTTGGGTTTATGCCCTTTGCACAGATTCCCATCCCTGGCTGTGCAGGTGCTCTGACTGTGGCGTGAACTGCTTGGATGGGTGAGGGACAGTCCCACTGTGTCATTGTGAGCCATAATCTGTTTAATATGCTGCTTATTGGTAACTATTATGCAAAAACATCCTGTTAATGGAAAGGAAAAAAAGATGTCTAAGGGGACATTGCTGTCACTGTGAATTCCTGGTGTTTTTTTATACCTGGTTTTGTAGTCATGTAGTCTCAGGCTACCCTGGCTAGGTACAGCAGCGGCTGGCCCTCAACTGTTACTGTATTTTCACACCCAGAATCTGCAGCTTGGATAACCTGTGTCCCTTAAGAGTACACAAACTTGGCAGTAAGTCCTTTTGTAACCTGCTGAAAATAAGAGGCAGGTGATTACCAGGGTAGAGAAAGCAATATATGGAAAATCAAGGGCCAGTTTAGGGAAAGGAAGCAACCAGATGATAGTGCAGAGCTTACATTACATACCTATAGGTACAGTGTGCGCTGCATTTCTTTGGCATTTTTAATTCGCCTAATCAACATACAAAACTGTGTATAAAAATGCTGCAAGTATCACCCAGAGAGGAGGAAAAAAAGAATTTCTGTGCTGGTGGTGAGATTCAGTGGGAATTCCCTAGCCCAAGTATCAGGCTGCCAAATGTGCATTGTGTGCAATGCTTGTGCATCATACAATGTGAAGTACTTGCCTGGAATGAATCCCAGTGATGTCTCACTGGTGTGTAACACTGGGGTTGGAGAGCCTACCCTGAGTGTGCCCTGCTGAAAGAGATCTGGATGTTGGAGGGTGTGCTCTTTGCCACCTATAAATTGCTTAGCTTGTTATTGAGGGGAAGAAGCAGCAGTGTAGGGAAAAGAGAAAAGCCTGTTGCCTTTGCTTCTGTTAAGTAGTGCTGCTCGTTTAATGGATGGGTAACAGGAAAGAGTGTAAGGGGACACCATTGTTAATGTGAACTCCTGCGGTTTTTATTATACTTGCACCCGCTATAGTTAGGGTTGAGCAGCTGTTTCCATTATGAACTCCTATTTCAGGGGTTTATAACTTGGTTGTAAAAATTTGCTCCAGGCTAAACTGTAACTTACTGGGTCTTAGCCTGGGAGAATTTTCTTAAACAAAACTTCAAAAGAAGAACTCCATCTAGTCATTGTTCTGCAAGCTTGCACAGAAGCCAAATTTTACTGAAAAGCCTTGAGATCTGTTTGTAAAACTATGAGTTAATTACATTTTCCTCTGTCATAGCTTTAAAAAAAGCAGTTTGAACTACTTCACAAAATACAGCTGAAGAATGTTAGTGACCAAGAGAGGAATGCCATGGTGACTCAGCTCATGTCCGTTCAGTCTGGTAGCTGTTGGGTTATGAAAGTTTTCCTTTGAAAAGCAGCAGTGTGTTATTGCCATAGGACGAAAGAATGTTGTATTTGCTTTTACTCATAGGATCTATGAAGGTTTAGTGCCTGTGTGTATTGAACTGTGCCTACATAATACTAGCACCGGATTCACACTTTGTAGCATACTGTTTCTGCAAAGGTGTCTTATAATATGTGCTTGGCCTTACTTGTGTGTAAGTCCCCTGGGCATATCATTTCTTTCAGAAAGATCTTAGAATGCCATTACCAGTCTGCCCAAATCGTGTTCAATGGCCTTTAACTGCCTTTTAATAATGTGTTGCTGAGCTTTTTTCTTTTTTGATAAGGTACAGTCACTCTTTATAAGGACACATTTTATCTATAAAAAGGATTGTCTCTTGGCCCTTCCAGTTTGTTTCCATGGCAGTAGATATGCACTGGAAACTGGCAAATTTCACCAAAAAACTCAGCAAAAGTTGCAGTAAGATTATGAAAACTAATCCTTAATACATTCAGTCTTTTGTTTGGCTTGCTAAATTACAGTTGGTAAGACATCAAGAAAATGGGAAATTCCTGCTCACAGGTTTGTGTGTGCCATCGTCATCTATCATCAGATTTGCAAAGCTATTTAGATACATGAAACTGCAAAACAACTTCTCTCAGTTTCCAGGGGCAGGAACAAATTGTTTTGGCAGATTGTCCAATGCATATCAAGACATATCTGAATATTTCGTTCATTGGCATCATCCTTAGGTGACCTGAGGAAACCTTGTGGTGAGCTCTGGGCCTCAACATAGAAAGTATGGCCAATGCCATATGGGAATATAGGACTGGACCAGAGTTAGGTTTGGTACTTGATATCAGCAGTATAATAAGGTTTGCTTTTGTAACACTTTTGGATCTAAAAAACTGAATTTTAAGTATGATGGATTGCTCTTCAGGATTTAGATGTTACTCTGAATCAAAACTGCCAAAGTAGGTAAAGACGCTTACATTTGTCCTAATCTTATAAAAACAAGTAGGGAAGAATATAAGAATCCAGGTTTCAATTTGAGCATCTTTCATAAGAATATCTCTGCACTACTCAGAGCCACCTGTTATTCTGAGGTGTTTTTGCCACAAAGAATGAAATTGCCTCATCCTTTGTGAAGTGCATATAGTACTCCACATCTCAGTTGTCTTTTCATCTTAGCTATTCGGTGAGGAGGCAGTCTGTGGGAATGAGTATTTGTAGATATTCCTATTTTACAGTGTTTTAGTGTCTCCCTGTGCTGCTCCTGGTGTGGCGATGAATGCCACCATTGAGCTTTCTCTGTCACGGGCTAAGCTTCTGTAACTGCATCGTGTTTCAGACTATAGTATGAGGGATGTTAATTCATAGTGTTATTGTTATTTAGAATTATGCAGAAGGAAAATAGCTAAGAATGTAAAATATATTATGATTATAACGTGCTTAGACACCAGCACAGAAATATCATCCAAACTAAATCTGTTGAAGCAAATAATTTTTTTATCCCAAAGGCCAAGGGTATAAGAAAAGTGCAGTGAATAAGTCTGCTTACATGAAAAATGAAGTTATCTTTTCATTCTTCTGCTCAGAATCCACTTAGAAGGATGCAATCTCAAAATCTAGAGCCTATAGCTGAAGATAAGATGGCATCTTCCTCTCTGGCATTAAGGAGAGTGTAGTGTGAATCTGACTGCTCTCCCACAGTAAGCGTAGCTGCACAAGGTAAAGACAGTTTCACGCAGGCAGAGCCGTGTGGTCTTTCTAGGTCTAAATGAACAGTTCATTCTGTTGGAAATGAATAAACGAGCAGACGAACACAGAGGTTTGTCACTGAGAACCCTTGTCGAGGTGCTACTGCACTTATCAGCAACTTAAATTTCTCTGTTTAAACCTGTAGTTCAGGTATAACAAATTGCAACATTGCAATGAGCATCAAAAACATGTTTTCTCTATTTTAAAAACAGACAAAAATAATTTTCTTCAGGGATAACAGAAAGTAGGCAGTCTCTGAATTAGGGTGTAGTGGTGTGTATGATAAGGACAGACTGCACATCAGGACACCTTAAAGAACTTTTCTCCCTCAGAACCATTGTTTTGGGCTTTTTTTTTTAATAACTATACTTAAATGTAGACTAAAAATTAGGGGTCACTAGTGGATGATTTGTAACGTGACCCATCCCTGTCCCATGAAGTATATCTCACATGACTAAAATAAGGTAATAGTGACAGCAGTTATATGGTGGAACCAGTCTGCCCCGTGATGAGAAGGGCTTTCAAGGTGTGCACAAGAGGATGTGCTATCCCACAGCCCATAGTCTGCATATGTCTCAAGGACTTTCTTGCTGTCAGTAAGACATGTCCAAATGAATCGCTCTGCCAGAGAAGGACAAAAAAGTTTGTTGGTGTTTTCAGCTCAAGTCTTATAGAAGAAAAGCCCTGGGACCTCATTTGAAAGAAACAGAAAAGAACAAATGAGATAAGGAGAGGCAGCAGGACAGACAGCAAGAGCTGATGCAGTTTTCAGCACTCTCAGGGATTTTGAGTGCTCCTGGAGTGCCAGGTCAGGAAAGCTGTGCTTTATGACCTGCAGTTAGGACTTCCCACAGTTACTCTGACCTTATATACACAGAACAGCTGCTAAGCTAGTAACATTTGATACTGTCTCACTTTCCTCTGGACACGGGCTCCAGAAATGCATGTTTTCTCATGATGCCTCTCAGTAATGCTCTCTGTGAGGTGTGCCACTGTGCTCTCCCCCAGGCTTTATGCTTGTGCTCCTCCAAACCTTCCTCCTGTACCCCAGTCTCCCTCATCCCCTCTTCCAGCCAGATGGCCACCTCCACCATCTCTGTTCTGCACTTGGAGTTCATCTGTTGCTCAAAGCAGTCTCTTGAGCTATCTCCATCGTCTCACCCTTTCTCAGGTCCCTGCCGCTGGATTCTCCCACCAAGAATCCTGCTCCCCAAGTGCTCCCATTTTTACTGCCCCTTGGATGCCCTTTCCTCTCTGGTGTTAGATTTTTTTTTTTTTTCTACCTCTATTGCACTCTACCACAGCTTCCCCTTTCCCTCCCACAGTGCCTCTCTTTAAATAGATCTTGACAAGGAGGCAGTGAGCTCTTATCTGCTCCCTCATTAGAAAAGCCCTATTCTTTGTAAGGTCAGAAATCTGATGGGTTTCTTACTCTCATTAGCTAAATCTGTGTAACCCACTCTGGCTAATTCCAGGATCAAATACCTCTTATAAAAGAGATCAAGCTGACATACAGACAAAATTATAGTGTTTTAACTCTAAATGTAGTATTTCATGTTTAGATGATCATTTTTACTGCTCAGGTAGGATACTGTAGAAGTGCACTCAACCCAGTTAATGACCATAAATAATAATGACGGCATTATTCTTTTGTCTTGTCCTTTGCACACACTAATCTGCTCTGACAGCCAGCTTTGCTCTTTTATTAACTCTCCGTCAGCTGTAATCAGTGATGGTGAAGTCAGGCAGCAAAATTTACATGTGCCAAGTCTCACCATCTTTTTTTTTTTTCTGAACAATTTCTGTCTTCAGTTTTGTGCACGTTTGGGGTGGCGGTCAGGAGAAAGCATGGGGGGAAGAGGGCGCAAATGTGCTTTTTGACATGTTGACTTACCACATTGAACAGCATTCATAACATCACAGGACAGTGTAGTCTTTGGTTGCTTTTCCCTCCTTCCTGTCTCTTGCCTATTTTAAAGAAGAATAAATATGTAACAGAAATTGAAAGTACAAAACACATCCTTGATTATTTTTTTAATTGTTTTTATTTTTTAAAAGTTAGAATACAGTGTTTTTTTGGGGAGGGGAGGAAGAGCTTAATGGATCATTTTCTAGCTCTTGTGACAATGCTTCAGCCCATTTTAATGTATGATTTATGCTAGTTACTAATAGATTACCCGGAAGTTGATGATTAAAGTGGAAGTTTCTTTGGAGAAGGGTGATATAACTGAGGTCAAGACCTCCTAGTGACCTCAAATGTAACTATTACCCTTCTGGGTTAGTTGCAATTGGAGATCAAAGTGTTGGTACAGGAAACATATTTGGTCCTGAGGTTGTCAGTTGGGGGCTGTTGTTTGACAACAAGGTAAACGTGGTGGCTGGAAGGGAAGTAAGTGTTTCCTTGCAGTTTCTTTTTTGCTCACAGATAAAGACAGGGTAACACACTCAAACTGCATTTCAGGGTGCGATATTTAAATTATTTTTCATGAGGAATTCTGCATCTCATCTGAATAAACCATTACTTCATAAACAAGTGGGGAAACAATTCAGGCTGGTGGTTGCAACCGGCTCTTTGAATGAGTTTACAAAGCTGAGAAATTTTGCTTTATCTCCAGGAGTCCTATTGTTTTAGTTTGTGTGGGTATATGTTGCAGGGAGGGAGAAGGGGCTAGAGCCACAGTGCTCGTTATGGATCACTGAGCATTTATAGTTTGTCTTAAAGGGGTGTCCATGTTGGTTGTGTGTCAGTACACCAGTGCTTTGCTCAGATGCAAAGGAAAAAAAAAAACCCAAATAGAAAAGTTTATTTCTCATTGGCCATTCATGCTGAGTGACTGGTATCTTCTAGGCATTTTTGACCTAGAATTTCATAAGCTTTAAGGTAATAATGATAAACACTCATGGTTACTGAATGTGCCTCATTTGCAGCTCGTGCTCATGTTTTTTAATGAAGACACCTTTCATCTGAGTTCCTCTCACCTTAGCCAGTGAAAATCATGAGGAACACTGCTTGCATTAATAGAACAACTGCTTGCACCTCTTGTGGGTGCACAGAGAAGCTGAGCTGCTGTTTTGTACTATGGAAATGCAGCTGTATTTCCAAATGTCAAGCAAGTTTCACACCATCTTTCATAGTTTTGCTTTTCATAAGGTCTCCCTCTTTCCTGGTAGTGCTGCTGTTGCCCTATCCTTAAGTGTGCTTGCATGGCGGAAAGGGGCCACAAGGCAGGAAGAGCTTGCCTTGGCAGCGCACAACTGGGTTGCACTCCAGCTTGTCCTCTCTTATTTATGATGGCTCTGCAGAGGTGAAGGAAAAGCTGTAATGCCTGAGCCACAAAGCAACAAAGAAGACCTGTGCAATAGTTGTTTTTTTTTAATGGAATTCCTTCCCAGAGAAAAAAATACCCTTTTAATCTCAGTGCAAACGTGCTACCTGAGTTTTACCGAGATGCTGTTGAACTGTGTTGCTGTGTATTTGGGTGATGCAGAGGTGGACTCTTTGTGCCATTCTTCATAGGTGCAGGTCTCTGACTTGGAGACTGCTGCATGTGTGCACACAGGCTCTTCTGTCTCCAAGCAGAGCTTAGGTCCTTTGGAGCCATTTGTTAGGTCAGGGCTTGAGTTTATGAAGGGCTCTAGCATCATCTTGGCTGAAGACCATGCTGTAAAAATCCCATCCTAATAGTGAGAACATGGGTGGCATTTCAGGCACGTGTTGAAAGATCTGCTTTACAATGACTTTTTATCTTCGTGTGTTTTACTGAGCTGATCAAGCTGTAAGACAACTTTAAATACGCAAGGGCTAAATCTTGCTCCACAAGAACGGGTGCATGCAGTAATGTTAGAATTTTCAGCGGGGCTCTGTCATCCTTGAAGGGCCACTGCTGAGCTCTACTGCAAATATGCTGTGACAGCAGGTACTACGAAAATAGATGAAAACTCATGATAATGGCCCAGGCAGCCCTGCCAGGGTGTCCTGATTGTGTATTGTTTTTCTCAGTTTTCATTGAAGTTACCATAAGGGAGACACTGATGACTGAAAAGTGACTTTTTGAATAGCAAATACCTCTAGAAGAGATAATCAAAAAGGGTTTAAAAAAAGTGTGCAAGATTAAAAAGGTCCTTCTATTTTTTTTGTGTGTCACTTAGATTTTTCCCCATTTTCCAGTCATCTGAGTATCCTGAGTTTTTACTGAACATTTCTGGAAAAGTTTCCTCTGTTTTGCTATGAGTTGATGAAATGCCTCATCAAGAACCAAGACAAGGTTTTCTTGATTTCCTTTTATTTAACAAGTTAATGATAAATAAAATAAAATACACAAATGACTGACCACCCAGTTAAAAGAAAAATATGTTCAGCTTCATTTCAAGTGAACATGACAATTTGTTTTTAGATGTGCTGATGGAAGCAGTTTCTGCCTTCTCCATTATTGCCAAGAGTAGGCAAACTCTGCATTTGTTTTTTTTAAGGTTGATAAAAGCTAGGGTTGATAACTTTAGGTCTGGTGAAACCTGTCTATGCTCTGGATCTTTCTTCAGGAGAATTTCCACATTGCTGCTGATGCTTACATTCGAACTGCTTTTCAAAACTTACCTTCAAAACTGCCCTTTGCTGCCCTGCAGAGACCTAACAGAAAATGAGACTTGTGGCCCTGTATAAAAAGGCAAACAAAAAGAAAAATTATTTCCAATAGTAAACCCATACATCTTAACACAGCCTGTTCTTGTGTAATGTAACACTAACTATACCAACATTGTCTCTGACTTATTTATTCCCAACTAGAAAGGCTGATCAATTTCCTTTAAGACTTTGTGTGGCTAAAATAGTCAAACTGTGCTGTCCACTGTGGGAACAGCTGTAAATTTCTGTACTGCTGCAACAGGGGTTAATGGCAATTAGTTGTCATTTTTTTTTCTATTCGTGGTTTCCATTTACAAAATGTTCTTCAAAACTAGTTGAATTCAAAGCTTATTTCCATTTGAGGAAAGTTGGGAATTCGACCTAGCTTCAGGAGTCAAGACAAAATAAAATGAAATATCAGACATGCAATAAAAACTTACACCCTGCAGAGCTGTGTTTGTAGTCCTGTATTATAATATTGCAGAGGGGGTGAGGTGGGGGAGCTTTAGAGCTGTTAGGTAGTTTGGGGCTACCATAGCTCACTGCTCCTATTTTGTATGCACATTCAGATTTGGAGAACCCTATGGACCACTTCCTACCCAGCATTTCATAGTTGCAAAATGCAACCTGAACTTAGGGTAAGAGGCTTTCTCCCTATCCCTTTGCCTGTATCCAAGAGGATTTCCAAGAGCCCAGGGATTACTTGACCTCCACCCTTTATGCGTTATGGCTGGGCATGATGGGGCTAGTACTGGGGGAGGAAGGCATAATTCCATTGTGTCCTACTCTAGCAGGCAAGTTTGTGGAAGAAAAGTCTTGCTTATCTTCTCTCTCAGCACTAAGGGTATGGCAGGATTTGCAGTTACACCTGATGGTATCTGAGGAAAGGCGGAGGAATTTGCTCCTTTGCCAGAGCATGTTTTGCACTTCATTGCACTATTATAAATCACTCTACTCAGCTGTAACTCATGAATGAGTATGAAGGGGGGGTGGGGTGTGTGTGCAGTAGAAAGGGGAGGGTGTGGAGGTTGAGCAGGGTTAACAAAATTTGGAACAGATTTATTGAAAGCCCTTCAAGAGTAAATAAAAAAAGACAGTCCCAGCTGCTGCTGTTCTGCAACACAGCAAACTGAGCTAGAAATCCTAGTAATTAGTTTCATTTGTAGGTGAAAAAAGGTCTTTGAGAATGTCTGGTATTAATTATCATTAAGGGTTAGTCATCAATTCCATTTGAAAAACCTATATTTTTTATTTTTAGCTTTACATGTTGTCAGCTTACATGCAATTAAAGAACCCTCAAAGCAACTGAATCGCATGTGTCACTGGTACAACTTCACTGGCTCCAAGACAGCAGCCTCCCCTTGTCCCTGGCTCTATGGAACCTAACTTCAGTGACAGCACATTGGTTTGCACTAGTAAAAGAGATCAGCTCTCCTTCCAAGCTGTGCGCCTCGCTCATACCCTACAGATGGTCTGGCTGCAGTGGCAGGACTACTTTAGATGGCTCAGGAAGAGCCTGTAAATCTTAGGTGAGGTATGTGGGTGGAGAGTTTCAAAAGCAGAGAGAAATGTTAGGTATCTGCATAGTTTCAGTGGTGAAACTCATACCCCTTTATGCTCTTTCATACCTCCTTTAAGATTAGTGTTCTCTCAAAAATGATCTCACTCTGTTTTAATTTAAAATAAAACTCCAAAGTTTGCTCTTCAACTTTGCTTGTCGTAGGATGGGTTTCTGTTTGTTTTTATTTTAAATACTCTCTTACATTCTGAATTCCAGCTGCTGCATGTCACAGCACTGTATATCTGCTACGAATGATCTTTGTTTATCTTGTATGCAAATGTTAAAGTTATATTGATTTGTACTGTGCTCATAGGGAAAGGCTGGTTTTATGCCTAGTAATTGCTTTATGGAGAGCAATAAGGACTGGAAGAGGAAGGATTTGAGCTGGTTTAGTAAATATGTGGGTAGAATCCTACTTCAGTTGAAGATTTGCCACCAACTTAAACATACCCAGGCTCTCGCTCCTTTTGAGTAAACCGCTGTAAGATTTTGGTAATTTGATGTCCTTATCTTTAAATAGGGCGACTATTAATACTTTGCTGGCAGATCTTCCTAACCCCGTATAGTACAAGAGGAAGTATTATCTGGCGTAGGTGATGCAATGCTTGGCTCCTGCGCTGTTCAGTGGAGCTTGTCAACAGAAAATATTTTGGTTGGCTGTTTCTAAGACCTGAAGTAATACTATATCACTTTGTCTCATTATAGCATTAGGATTTTCTTGTGTTTCTTTATAGATTCAGGAGGAAATAAATAGGACAGCTTTGTCAGTAACATGAAGAAGCAATGTTTCCAAAGGCACTCTACCCTGTCAGGATTCCCTAACTATGGTGCATTTGTACACTCCTTGGTGTGCAAATTACAGCAGCTACAAAGGTGGATGGGCATAAAAGGAAAAATTGTTTTGATATATTTGCCCACTGGTATTAATTAACAATGGCAAAACTAAAAATAGTTCCATCATTGTGCTCCTTTCCAGTATCTAGTTATAGTAAATATTCTTTCATGAGTTAAAGAAATATATGTAGATCATTTGCAGTTTTTGATTTGTGTGCCTCTCCCACTGACATCAACAAGTTATCCTGCAGAAAGAAACCTTCCATACGTTGTAAGATTTTCTCCTGAAGGAAAAGCAACAACAAAAGGAAACAATGAATAACACAATAGTTAGTAGTCTTGAATTGCTTTTATATTATAATTTTAACTCTGATTTACTAGGATAGATTATTTTGAATTATTTCCATATTAGTTGTTAAAAAATCTCCACTCATACATTATTTTTCTACTTCTCTCTAATAGTGTGATTTTAGCTGTTTATGTACTAAAATGTGGGTCAACTGAATACTCTAAAGTGGAATCAACATAATACTGTTCTGCGACATCATCTACACTTTCATCGAGATAAAAATCCTAATGTAAAAAAATCTGTTGGCTGGTACTAGTATTAAATCACCTCCTGGGAAAAGCCCTCAGTGCTAATTAATGAATCATGAAACTCACAGTTTTAAAGATAATCTTTGACACCTATATCTGTTCATAAGAAGAGCATTTTCATCAGCAGATTCCATCAGAAATTAGTAATTAAAGCTTTCTCTTCCCACTTCGTGTTTAGAGACAACATAGTGGGAAAAATGGCTGCTAAAGCTAGGATTTTATTCAGATTTTCAGTGGAGTCCAATTTGCATAAATTCTAATAAAGCATTATTAAAATCTATTAACACTTGTTTATGGCAATTAAGTGGAGTTGGCTATTTTGAATGATTGCATTTCATGCAAACTGAGATAAGGAAGCATGTAGGGCTAGGAAAGAATGCGGTGTAATCCTGGGAAGGAATCCGTGAAAGAAATGTTATTCTCAAGGCACAAACTTTAGGAAGGAATAAATATTGTCTGCTTCTAAAAGGCAGTGGAAAATTCTTGTCTCTATGGAGGTGAGATTCAATCATGGCTGCCCTCAGATGTTTATTTTAATATATATATATATATATGATATACAAGACCAGTTGAACATCATGATATTTTATTATAAAACCTGGAGGGCACTGTCCTCTAGAGAGAATGGAAGATTTTAACTAATATTGATTATTTAGTACAGACTGTAAAGATCATAAGTTAAAATGGGAAAAAAGAAAGCCAAGGAAAGATTTAAAATTTTTGTATAGATTCTTGAAGGTTTCGGGGAACTGGTGAAAATTCAAATAACATTAATTTATAGAACTCCTTTAATTGCTAAGGTATATATAGGATTTGTTTGTTTACCCAAATTACAGCAGAAACGCTCTTGATACAAACCCATGGAAAGAGTAAGCATTGGTACCTGGTTTGCT
This sequence comes from Nyctibius grandis, assembly GCF_013368605.1. Lineage (NCBI taxonomy): Eukaryota > Metazoa > Chordata > Aves > Nyctibiiformes > Nyctibiidae > Nyctibius > Nyctibius grandis. The sequence goes on from NC_090660.1 coordinate 12,962,087, forward strand.
GTTCTGGCTTGAAAACCCCACTTCACCTGTATTTCTACAGTGCAGCTCTTCAGGCTCAGCTGTGGATGAGTTACGGTATCTCAAAGCACTTGGACTAGTGCCCTTGCAGGGTGACTTCCTATCACCCTCTTTTTTGACTGCTGCCCCATGCTGGGAAGTGGGGTGAGGGCAAACGTGGCTGCTGGTGGTCCCCATGCTACCCAGCCGCAAGGGCTGCCTCTGGTTGCCCCTGCCACCGAGTGCCAGGGTTGGCTTTTTTGTGCATCTGACCTGCCCTGGGCCTGAGTCAAGACCCTTGTCATGCTTTTTCTTCTGCACTTGCAACCAGTACCACAAACTTGAAGCTGCAGCTGCTCAGCAAACTGACCCTGTGTTTTTGCAGGCTGCTATTTCTAGGTAGTTAAAGGGACCCTTCGCTGAGGTTAAAGAGAATGTGCAACTACCAGACATGCCTCTTAAATTTAAAGAGGAGTCCTGCTTCTTTGAGAGTTTCCTGAGAAACTCTGGCCCTTTAACTCCCAACAACATGGTATTTGCTCAAAGTTGTGGAGAAGTTGAAAATATTAGTGACCCCAAGGAATAGACATGCACATAGTGTACTTATCCCAGCAATAATTTGCATTTGTAATCTACATTGGACCAACTCACTTGAATTCTGCTTATCACTCAGTTTCTAGGGCTCTTAAAAGAGGATCTTAAAAAAAACAGACTGCAACCTAGAAGAAGCTGGCAGGTCCTTTCTTCCATATCTGGAGTACCCTTGTCTAAATTACATGGTCTTTAGGGTGATGAATCAGGACTGTGATAGTAGGAGTCATACCTGTGTCAGTAATGAGTAAGAGCTGGAAATGCCATGCTATTTGCAAGGGAAGATTCTTAGCTCTCCCATGTTGTTTGTTTTGGGTATCAGTATACCTGGAGGTATCAGGCTTTGCCTTGGTCTCTGTGTGCTTGAAGACTTCCACTCTTATTTCCCATGTTCTAGAGGGAGGGGGGAAAAAAAAACCAAAACAACCACTCCAACAATAAAGACTGTGGCAGTTATGCGTTTACTTTGCAATGACCTTCCGGGATTACATCACCCTGGGAGTCAGCTATTTGGCTCTCCCTTGAAGAAGTTGTCTGTCTCCATCTCAAATTGTCTGTTAAAACCACATAAAGGCTGGATTTAGTTACCAGAGATAACCTTGGCAACAACTTCCTACCAGCGCTGGTTATGCTCCACTGGAACCAGAAACTGTGAAGCAGTAAAGAGAGACTCCTAGGGCAGGAGATGGTGCTCAGCTATTAAACCATCGTTCTCAAAGGAAAGGATATATCCCCATGCCTTATCTAGAACTAAATGCAGAGGTCTTGGCTTTGAATTTGGCTCTTTTTCTTGCCAGCATCTCATACAGTAATTCATGTGCATAGTGTAAAATAGAATAAATAAGTTTGTTCATCACTAACCATGGTGTTTTTCTTAAAGGCTAGAAAGATTTAAGACACCTTGCTTTTGTGGATCTGTTTTCTTAAATGGGAAGGGTTTTTCATAGTGTGGCCTAGGTGGCCATACAAAAATCTGCGTGTCCTGGTTTCATTGGGATTTTGTTTCAGTTTGTGGCCAACCATGGTGGTCAAGGCCCTTAGCAGTTAAATATAGGGCAGCTGACCCAGGCTGGCCCACAGGTGTATTCTATATCATTAACATCAAGTTCACTATAAAAGGGAAAGCTGCTGGGGAGGGGTGGAGCTCTTTTTGATCTCTTCTCTTCTAGCCTCGCTTTTCCTCATTGCTAACAATTGCTATTCCTGGAACAACCTGCTGCATCTCTGTAGCTAAGTGTAGTTTTGTGTGTTTTGTGTTATCGTTGATATTGGTTTCTTTATTTTATTAAATCTGTTCAATTTTAACCCATGAGTCTCTCTCTTTTTCCCAGTTTCCTTCCTCTGTTGGGGAAGGGACACTGGGTGAGAGAAAAACTGTTATTGTTTAGCCCTGGGTGTGGGCTAAATGAAGACACTGGGTGAATGGGCTGACACTGGTTATATAATTTTCAGAAAAATTACTTGTAGGGCATTTTTTTTAGAAGTTTCTCTAATTTATCTATTAATATTTTCTTCTCTGTAGCCTGCTAAGTTGGAGTTTGTGAGAACAATACCAGCAACATTTTGGAGTGTTCTTCAAAGCATTTTTAAAATAGTTTTCCAATACTATGTGGCAAGAAATGAAATACACAATATTTTTTCTATTGTACAATAGAATACACACAAATATAATAGAATATAAATGTTTTATAGGCGTAGGTTGTGGTTTTGTTTTGTTTTTTAAATGACCTCCTAATGCATTGGTGTCGCACCTCTTGCAAGAGATACTATCATTCCCAACTCTTAATAGGGGACTGTTCCCACTATCCAGCATGGGAAACGTGACCATTTTCTCTTTCTGTATTCTTTGTGTGACTCAAACTGCCACTGGAGTTGGCAATAACAGAGGGCATGCAAAGAAAGCAGGAGTGAGTCCTCTGCTGCTACCACCCTGCAGGGAGATAGAACGTGATGTTGTTCTCTATTTCTCAAGCTTTGTTGTAGTTTGAAGAATTTTTATGAGGGGGGATTTAATTTGGAAAGTGAGTTCTCCTCTCCTTTGTCTGTAAAACAGTTACCATGAGAAATATGCAGAATATTCTGAGATCCGGAGTGATCTGACTAGTTGTACAGCATTAACAGCCCTCTTGTACTCTATGAATAGCTTTCCTCCGTGCTCTTGGGAAGGAGCATGCCCTTTAGTATTTTGGAACAAGGCAGTTGGTGGCACCAAAAACAATCTGAAAAAGCTTGCTACCAGCACTGTTCTGCTACAGCCCAGGCGCAGAAATAAAAACAAATTCTCTGTGACAAGTATCAGATTTCTCTATACAAGTTAGACCTTTTGCTGGCTCTTAAAGGAAAAACATACAGTTAATAATGTATTTAAAAACTTAAATACCACTATCTACACAAAGTGACCACTCAAGACCTCCATTAAAACCATTTTATTTATTCTTCTCTCTAAAGTAATTACTGGGTTTTCTTTTTACTTTTCCACATCTGGCTATTTCTTGCCATCTGTGGTAATCATGACTGAAGTCTGCAAGACCATTTCTCAGATTGGCAGCATCTTTAAAAGTGCTGAGCAACTTCTTTTTTTTTTTTTTTTTTAATGTAATGTCTCTTGTGCCTTTCTGCAGCTTGCATGCAGCCCTCTAAATATGTTTTCATGTCTTTTTTGCTCACCCGCCCAGTTCTTCTGTGACAACTAGCTGCCTTTGCAAAATGCTTCTGGGTTTGCTTCATACCACATAAAGTCTAGACAAATGAATGTTTTCTCTAATGTATTTATGTAGATTATTAAGAAGAAAACAAACCTAGGACAAGAACAAAATTAATCACTGGCTTATTAGTTTGGCATTTTTACTTGCATACAGAAGTGCTTTATATCAAACATGTTTTTTTATAAGTAAATAAATAAATGACAAGCAGGAGTACCAAGCTTAGCCCAGCATGAGTATTGACAGTGGTTACTGCTGACAGCTTTTTACTGTTTCCAAACAACATGTTTCATTCTCTTAACTCCATTGTCATAGGGAATAGGGCAATACCAAGCTATTCAGCAGAGACGCATGCAATAAGGAGTATTCATGGCTTTACTTTTGTCTTGGCTTGAAGAGGTTTTGACGAAATCCTGCCGGGAGACTTCAGCCTGGCATCTCCGAGTTAGAGGCCATGTCCACAGCAGAAACAGGAGACCCATGATTTCCCTGTAATGAGACTGAACTGTGCTATTTTGAGAGAGCGCTCGTTCTCAGCCCTCTGATTTGATTCAATTCAAAACCACCAAGCAAACATGGAGGAGAAAATCCAGTAGTCCCAGTAGTTGCAAGGATGCATCTCTCATTTTTGGCCAGAGTTTCCATTAATGTTAAGCTGGAAATACTCACCAGAAGGGGAATATGCTGTTTTATCTTACCCCATGGTTAGCGTAGCTGTGGCAGCAATCCCCTGAACGTAACAGAAGTCATGTGTTGATGTGGCTGCTTTGGCTCTGCTTGGACACAGAGGAAAAGGACAATAAAACAGAATTCAGAAGATGAATTCACCCTTGCTGTTCACCCGTGCTTGCCATGAATCAGGCTTTGGTGAAGGGAGCTGTGGTATGAAGGGCTTGTATTCTCAGCCACAATTGACACGAGGACACCTTGCCTTCCCAAGTCGTGTGGGTCCAATTCTGGTGTAGTTAGGGTAGGCATGCCCACCACTTGCCCGAATACAACAGCTTGGGCAGCTTTCCCCTTCTATGTGCTTTCCTGCAGGAATCAGCTAAGTTAAGACAGTAACTTTGAGTCTTAAAAGAGACTGTTCTGCAAAGTGAAAGTATTCTGGTGTCTCTCCAAGCTGTCATGTTTGTCTTCATCTGCCTCGCTTGCTCTGTAGCCCGTATCACTGGAAACCTTCTGATGTTAGCAGCAGCCAGTCTGGTTTGTCTTGGCAAAACCTGCCACTTTTTTTTTTTTTTTAAAGAGGACTTTAATCCTTGAGTCTTCCAAAAATTAGTTTCGTTTGTTTGTTATTTCACTTCTACCAGACAATCCTTTTGCTTTTCACTGGAATTTAAAAGCTGTTGTTAGTTACAGGGCTTCATATGAACTAAAATAGAGAGAGAGATAACAGTGTGACAAGGGAATTTCAGTCTGCCTTCAGTCAATTTAATTTTACCTGGGAGGTCAAACACATTGGCTACAACTTGTATACTGTGGTTTCACTAGAGCATAAGGGAAGTAAAGATTTTGTTTTCCTCAGTTTATGGCACATCACGTTAATGAATAAAACCACATGTACACATATCGGCATTTCCCTACTTATTTAACAACCTAAAAATAAAAGCAGAGAAAAAAAAAATCCAAAAAAGCACTGCTTTTGCTGGTATAATATTGAATAGATTTCTGACTTAAAATGCCCGTTGAAACCTATCTGATGAAATAAGTTTTTGTCATTCATCTTAAGCCAGATATGTCATTTCCCTCCATTTATTCTCTCGTGTGGCCAGCTCCAAAGAAGTAAACTTTTTTTATTATTATTATCTTGTTTTTAATGGTAGTACAGCACTTAATTTGAATAAGACCGTAATCATGGTAACCTGATAATCAAATAGGGGAAATCAAACAAGGGAAAACAGGGCAGGGTCCGGACAACGCACAAGCCCATGTCCAATATTGTATTGCTGCATATGATGCATGTTGAGGAAAGCATTGTGCCAGGTGGACTATGAGACCCGTGTCCTGGATATGCTGTTGCTGGGTGCAGCACAAGGAATGGATCTTTATCTGTTTCACTCTTGCACAGAGTTCGTATCAGTGCTGCCCTGTCATCATACCTGTGCTTGGAAAAGACCTTTCAGTTGTTAGTCATTGCACGGTATTTCAGGATCATTAATAATTTCCTATGTAAGTTGTGTAGAGGCAAGCTGAAGAGATTGCTGGTGAGTATTTTTAAAGAATGGGTAATTATAAAAAAAATAATACTGAATAATTTAAATTAAAATTCAAGCCTGACCCTTTGCAAAGCATTTAAAAATGTTATTCACAAATAAGTTTATATTAAAGGACTTAACCTTGCTGATATATCTGGGATATACTATGGAGGTAGTTTCAAAAGTGATGTTCTTTGGTGTATGTGTGATATTTGAGATATGCCTTGACTTGCACTAAAGATTTGAACAGTTCTTTTTAGAACCAATCAAATGAACACCATTGGTTTGAAATACCTTGGATTAGGCCTTGATATGCTCAAACTATGTAGGGAAGATGCATCAGTTGCACATGGAAATACCCTGACAGTAGACTAGCAAGGAGTGTAGCTGGCATCCAAATCTGGGGACTCGCTGGGAACTATTCCCTAGGGTGACCTGACTTGTCAAGAAATGAAGGTATGGATGGATTTTGCTGGAACTTAAACATCCTTCTGTGCAATTTTAAAATTGCTCTTTCTCTGCAAGTTAAAAAAAAGAACTGTGTAGATAAAATGATTTTAAAATTAGCTTTTAAACCAGTCAAGAAAAGTTTCAGTTCAGTGCCTGAATGAAACAGAGCTTACAGCCGAAGTGATGGAGGGGATGGGGTGCCATGATACTTCACTTGTTTTTATGATGCATTAATAAGATAATTAAAAAAAAAAAAGACAAGAGCTAGGGCAGCTTGGAGAGATTAAAATCTTCTGATTTGTGCTAGGATTTAGACTTGTGTGCCCAGGGAGCAGCTATGCATACCACCAAACAGAACATAGTTACTACCAGTGTGAGCGGTTGCCTTAAACCACAGCTTTTCCTGAAGACAAAAAAAAAAAAAGAACTTTCTTTATCTTAATGTAAATCTTTTCCACAGCATAGAACTGATACCTTTTATTGCTACAGTTGTTTAAATATTAGCTTTTGTAGTGTACTTGCCAGCAGCATCATTCACTATATTTTATTAAAAATAGCTGAAGTTTACTTCTGGAATTTGTAGATCAAAAGGGTTCTCTTCTGGCAACTGTGAGAATGCCACTATGCATGGCTTGGAAAGGTGTAGCAACTGGCCATTTTTATTGTGTTGAGACGCTATGTGTAGTGTCTGTATGTACACACATGCATATACATGTACATACACTTATGTTTATAAACAAAGCATTTCCAGAGCGATATTTTATTCAGTAAGGTTAATTTTTATGTGTAGGTCCTCTGAAGCTGAATAACAAGAAAATATTTGAAGGAAGACAACTTCCACCCCTGTTAGCCTTCTGCTGGTTGTAGTGCTCTTGATTCTTCAACAAGCTGCAGGACTGGCAAAGCCTGGTTTCTTTTGGTGTTGTGACTCATGCTGGATCCTTTGGAGTATGAGGGTGAGCTGGGATTGCATGCTTTTTCTGCTTGGTGACCGTAATTAGCTCTCCCTCCCCTCAGACCAGGTGCCCATTTTCCTGATGACTTGCAGGAACTTGGTGTTGTCAAGGTCCCTGACCTTCTGCCAGCTGTGATCAAAGTCAGACAGATGCTCAAAAGTTGCTGGGAGATATATAGATGGACACACGCATGCATGCACTCAGCATGATCGCATTAGCCTTGTCTCCTTAAGAAGCAGATGAAAGCTATATAATTTAATGGTTGGATACGAGTTCTGTGAGCGGTAATGAGAACAATGCTGCCTCCACCACACCACACAAAGCGCTGGCTTCTGAGGGCCTCTTTGAAGTGTTGGGGACAGGCACAGCACTGCAGCGGCGAGACGTCTGCAGTGTGAATAAACACATGTTTGAGCATTGTTTAAGTGACGCTGACATTCGTCTCTACATACTTTCGATTCAAGCATCTGGTTGGAAATAAACTCTGTGGGGGAGAGGTTACCTATGGTCCTCGAGCTGATGGAGACAAGGCTAGAGCCCATTTTGAGACACATTCGTGTCCACAATGACAAGCTGTGGCCCCAGATGTGTGTTTTACATGGTCACTTGGAGCTTTCCTTTTCTCTTTCAGCCATTGCGCAGATTTCCCAGGAACCAGTTTCCAAGGGCTATAGTAGCTGATGCAAGAGCTCTGAAAAGTTGCAAGGACTAGTGACTGAAAATGCAGTTTTCAGCTGTTAAGCGGAGCAGCTGCTGCAGCAGGGTGGGCAGTGCAAGCAGGCAGGCTTGACTCTGCCTAAGTGTCCTCCTACGAATTGTATTCTGGAAATGGGAAATCTGTGCCTTATGATAAAAATAACATTGTCGTATAATTTTTTTTCAAAGTGAAGCCAGCATGAAAATATGGGAGAAGTTAAAAATTTGATCAGGAAGAAGAAAGGAGGTTTTTGATTCCGTTTCAAACCGTCTGTCTTATGCTATAGATGTCACTGGAGTGGCACGTACTTTTGACTAGCTGGCTTCTCTACCAGAACCCAGAGTGAAACTGGAGTTAAGGTGTGTCATAGGTATAAAAACTAATTTTACTTTAGACAGGGTAAAGAAGAGCTAGTTTTCTAGACAGAAACTTTGGGCTGGTTGTAGTATATTTCTAGCAAACGTGTGCTGTTTTTCTGCTGCAACATGATTGAGAAACAGCTTTTTGGGCACAGCAACACACTGGATGCCGTGCCTGTGTGTATCTTGAGCTGTGAGAACCTTATTTGATCTTTAATTACAGACTATTGGCTGAATAATGTAAGAGGTCTATATAATATAGAGATAATAAAGCATTACTGTATGTGTGTAAGAGGAGAGAGTTTAAACTGTGTGGAGTATTTTTTCCTCTGGCTTTTGCTTGCTTAATCATATAAGCCAAAGTTTTCTCTTAAATAAATAACTATAATGTGTATGTAGCAATCTTTTTGTTACAGTTTAGAGGTAGCAGTTTCATAGAAGTAATTTACGACACTACCCCACCACCACCCCCGATGTGCTGTGCTTTGCCTGTGTTTCTGCTCTGTCCATGGAGGTTTCCACCTCAGGTGTTCACCTGCCTTTTGTCTGCCTGGAGTCCCATCCTGCTGTGGGTCCTGGCTGCAGCTGGGCATCTCCCTACAACAGGGGGCTGGGAAATGCATCTAGGTCCCATCGGACATGTGTCGTAGCACTATACATGGTTCTGCCTCTGGGTTGCTTTCTGTAACTTCAGCATTGTGCTTATACCTGCGAGATTAATGTTTCGTGCCACAGAAAGGATTTTGACAATTACACATGGATCTTTCAGGAAATATAATTTTTATTTGATGTTGTAATTGTTTTGATGTTTGTAGTTCTTTGAGCAACAGTGAGCTAAGAGGCTGCAGTAGGGTACTCGGCGTCTCAGATCTGCTTAAAGTAATAGTTAATGGCTATTGCAGATTTGCTTTGCTTTTGAGCTGAGAAGGGATGAATGCTGGGAGCCAAATCTGAAAGCTCGTCACAACCACATGAGATGGAAAAGCAGTCTCTGTGACATATTGATAGCTGTGGATGACAGAAGTGATATTTATTGCCATGGACAGTAAAATTTATATATATTAAAAAAATGCAAACTTTGGAGAACGATGGGAAGCACTGACAGGAAACGCCTTAGAACAAATTTCTGCAAGAAAAAGTGGCCGGAGGAAGCAGCTTCAGTGAAAATGTTTTATTTGTTCTGATCTGGGGGCCAAATGATAGAATATAAGAAAAGTCAACTTCTGAAATATCATTTCTCTTCACCCAGTAAAAGTCACCTCAACTTTGGTATACAACATGAATTTTCTTTCCCACATAGCTTTGTAATTAGAAATATTGATGTCTTTTCAGAGAAGAGAACTATTTATCTGAAAGCTTTGCTCCAGCTAAAGCATACTGGCGTGTCCTAGAATTCCTGGGTTAGTGTTGCACTGTTCTCTTGAGCAAGTAAAATACAGTTGGTTGAATATTTAATTTGTACGTTGTTCCCCTCCTCCTCTCCAACATGAGTTTTAGTATTTAGGAAGTCTAGCCGGGTATTAAGGGGAACACTAGTTTTGCACAGTAAAAGATTTAAATTGCTGCAGGTTTTTGATTAAGTTACAGCTTCCCCTTTGTTTTTTCCAGCCTAGCTATTGCCATTTCGTGATGCTGCCTGAATACTGGGAGGCAAAACTGAATTCTAAATAAGAAAAACAAGGTAGACCGCTTTGATAGGCGACACTGGGTAAACTGCTAAATGTAATAGATAACACAGCTTAGAAATTTTGGGGAACAGGTAGGAGATTTTTTTTTCACCTATCTCAAATATAAATACAGAGTTGTGTAATTCTATTTAAAAAGTTATATAATTTGTTTGTTCCTGGACTGCGAGCACCCCCAGAACATCGGTGCATGCATCTTGTCTTGGGTCTGTCAGGGAGAGGTGAGGAAGTGTTTGGTTCTGGTTTTTCATTCCTTTGGTATAGCAGGCAGGGAGGCTGTGGAGATATGTGTTTTAACTGACTAAACTGGTGCTATGTAAAAAAATGTCAGATCAAAACTACTTTATATAGAATACTTGGTTTTGAACCAAACCTTTACTGAACTACTTTCTGCAGAAAACTTTCAAAACATCAAATAAGGAGGAAAATTAACGAAACTGGCTAAATGAAAAGCTGGTATTTTCAGAAGTTGCCAATAATTTTAAAATATTATGAAGGTGGATGGGAGGTCATTGTCTGCCAGGCTGTGGTGGGGCATCTTGAGGAAGGTGAGGGGGTAAGTGAGTGGTGCAGGGAGCGATGTGTGGAGTTTTGGGGCTGTGGTCAGACACTGAGAGTAAGATGGGGGTGGCCAAGCTTTGCCAGCAGCCAGAGTGACCATGGGTCAGTGCAGTACATGAGACAAGGAAATGATTTTAGATATGTATATAAATATGAAAATACATGCATATATATATATTTTTAAATTGGCTCAAATATTGAAATACTAAAACAAAGAGAAAAAGACCTGTAGTGGCCAGAACTTGCAATAACAAAATTAATGAAAGAGTCAGGCTAGTTAGGGGAGGGGGGAAGGAAAAAAGCTGGCATTTCTTGCCTTATTTTGCAAACTTCACTGTGGTAGGTAGATGTTTTAAGCGCTCTCAGTTGCTTGTGCGAACTTGCAGAGTATGACCCCAGCCCAGCTGAAGAAAACAGCAGAGCTCCTGCTGACTGGAGCAGGGTCAGACTCTGCTCCAAACCTGCATTTTTTTACATCACTAGTCACAGCAGCTCCCAGGGCCTCCACCACTGACTTCTGCAAGCTTGGGTCTGGCTCCTGTGTGGCTTTGGAGAGAGGCAGGGTGGTGTGTGGTGTTTGGCTGTGCCGGTGAGGCATGTGTGAGTGGGGAAGAGGTGGCAGGGCTGTATACCTGCGAGATTTGAAGGCACAGAAAGTGCTATATGTCATGGCCATTTAAGCTCCTGTGCACTTAGCACTGAAAGTTTTATAGAAAGGCAAAATATACAATTCAATTACAACTGCTGCAATGCAATCCAAGTTGATCTAGTTTCTCCCACATGAGCTGACCACAATTTTAAGCTTGGCATAGCCTGAAAGCTTGAGGAATGTATTTCCAGTAATTGCCAGGCCACTTCATTGTTTCTGTGTATACATAAACACTAGGCTGTGATCATAGTGGTCATGCTTGAGCTGCTATCTGAAATTCACTTGTGCTATAGGGATTGACTAATCTGGTTCATTCTGACAGCAGTTTCCATTTACTGTATTAGCTCTCTTTGACTGTTAGTGCCATGCAGCTCCAGCTAGACTCAGAAAACAAAAACTGTTAAGAAGTACTAGGCACATGAGTCACACAGCAGAAAACCCATGTGTCATTGCAGGATCCATGATTTGTCAGCTCAGGAAATCAGACTGGGTTGCAGAAGATCCATTTATAAGATGCCAAGAGTACCGAGCACCTAGTGAGGAACAACAGGCAGTCATTTAGTTTTTAATCATATGGGAGGGGAATAGCAAAGAGTTGGTTTGTTGCAGCCTCAAGACATGCACTTACTTGGCCTGCATAAGCTTTTCCCTCAGTTTTTGTTTCTCGGAATGCCATGCTGTGTGTATGAAAGTTAATTCCTAAAAGCTGCGTCCTTTTGTTCCCAGGCAAAGTTCCCTGTGAAGTCAGTAGGTTTGGGCTTTTTTCCTGTTTCTCTCAGCTTCAATCTATGCAGCTATTATGACTTCTTTAGCACTGGGCAAACTAAAGCTCCAAGTTAAAACCGGGCATACTTCTTTCTTCCTTCCTAGCAAATCTATTTCTTTCAAGTTTTTCTCAGGATATTGATTGCTGGTAATTTAATGTGTCTCAACTGTGAAAAGCTGTTATGACAGTTTCACACGCTATTGCAGTTTTTTATTTCCCCATTCACAGACAAAAATGGAAGATTTTCCTCACTGGAAACTGTAATATATAATTCAGCTAGCATCACCCTTCTCAGTAGCAGATGCTGTAACTTCCAACGGTTGGACCGTTATTTTAAAATAACTCAGTCTGTAATTATTTGACCATGTCTATAAAACAATTAGCTCAATTAAATGAATCTTTAGGTAGCTGAGCCAAAATTCAGCGAAGGATGTGATTAACTATTTTGAATTCCGCACAAAAAATTAAGCCTGTGCTTAGGTACAAAGTGGAGGAATGTTTGGGATCCTCAGCATCCCTGCCAGTCACACCACAGGATCACTTCTGTGAGCTAAGGTCTGTACATAATGTGGGTAGAAATAAAGTTGACCTTATTTCATGCCCTTCTGCTTACCGCTGAGGCCAGTCCTGTCCTTGTCAGCCTTCACTTTGCTAAGGAAAGCAAAACTATCAGTCCTCTTGCTGTCTACCGGGCCGAGCCCACCCTGCTGGGGAAGGTGGTCTTTCAGGCAAGGTCTCCACACTGCTGTGCAGAGGGAGATGAAGACTGCTTATAGGTCCATGGTCAACACCCACTGCTTTTCCCTGGCTCCCATTGTAAAATAGCAGCCTCTTTCTGCTGCCAGCCAGCGTGACTCAAGAAGCAGAAATACCTGATGTGGAGATTAAAACTTAAGTGCTCTAATTAGAGGAGGGGAAGGAAGTTACAGAAGGAAAATAAGATCTTATTTGTATTTGATTTACCTTGAAAAGTCTGTACTGTATTATGTACGCTGTTGAAATAACATTTTTTATTTGCAAAGCCAAGTGCACCCAACTTCAGAAATGTCACATTTGTAGTTACCTATGCAATCTTTGCCCAGTGCTGGTGAGGGGAGCTTTCCCATATGCTGTGATTTTTGTCAGCAGTGTCCCCAGCCTCTGGCTCCTGGAGAGTCCATGCTTCCTGTCATCACCAGCATTAATTCACCTCTCCTGGTGCTCAGCCAGCGGTGGCTCAAGGCTTTGCCTGTATCAGGGCTTGACTACTCTCCTGGTTTGAATGAGAGGAACAAACTGAGTGACAAATCACAGGTCGGGTAAAATGAAAAGTTCCCAAATCATTTGTTGCTCTGGTTTATTAATAGCAAACCTAATTTGCCTTTTCTGTAGATCAGGGGAACTGGATGTAGTGCTGTTACAGTAGCTAACCTTTGTCTGCCTTCAAAAAGGTGTATGTGAGGCCCAGAGCAGATGCCACTTCAGCCCATGAGGTTTTCCCTATTGCCTTTTGTGAGGAGACCAGCACTGCTTTCCTTCAGCTGGCTTTTGGCTCAAGTACTGTAGGGAAAAGTGAAAGATTAGGATGTGCCACCCAAAGCAAAGTGTGATTTATTCTCTAGTTAGTTGATATTGATGTGAAATTATCAAGTCCATAGTTAGTGAAAGCTGAAACCTGGCATGGTTTTAGTCCAGCTAAATTCTAATATATGGTTCCACAGAAACACAACAAAGCACTGTAGTGATAGTTACAGACATGAAGAATAAAGGAGAATTTATGGGTGTGGGGCTTTTCTCAGTTGCAAACAAGTGACAGTTTGAAACAAAAGGGAAGAGGGAAGACCTTAAAAAATAAAGAAATGGTCCAACATTCCATATGCAGAGAAAACAATTTCCATGCCTCTTATCAAAAATGTGTTAAATCAGCTAACATTGATATAACTTCAAGCAATTAGGAGCACGCTAATAATGATATGAGTCTTCAGCTGTAAATAATTACACTGCCTCAAGGCTATGCTTTAATTCTTGGCTTGCTGTATCTATAAACAATAATCAAACTGCAAAGCAAGTTGTGTTGTTTTTGTTCACAATTTGTGAAATGATTTCTGTACCCTACAGTGATGCTGATGGCTATTTTGACCTTCAGGAACTCCGGCCTGTGAGGCTAAGAGCTAATGTGTACTTCCATCGATCTGAGTTACAGGCACACAGCAGGTTACTGTGCCTGTTCTTCACAAGTACAAAAGCTGCTATCGTCAATCAGTGTGTGTTGTGAAAAGGGGGCTTGCTGCTGAGACTCAATAAATAGGGACATTAGGAGGAAATGTTATAATTGCTGCTACCCACATCTTGTTAATGAGTAATGTACAGTTAGACTCCATGCAATTGCAGCTAAACTGTTTATACAATTTATTCTTATGTTGCAACTAACATTTAACATAATGAAGTATCATAATTGCAGCCATTAAAGTCAAGATTAAGATTTGTTTAATTAGAATTAAGAAAATGTAGAATAGACTTTGTAAATGTAGGGTTTACTGGGTAGAATCTGCAGCATGTAGGGAAATTCAGAGACTGGGTATTAAAGAGCTTTTTTTGTAGAAAAACCATGTTGATGGGGCATGATTCTTCTGTTCCTTATCCCTGCTTTTGGAGCAGCTCTTTTGCAAAATAACGCACTGATGCAGGTGTAAAAATAACAACACAGACTAGCCTCAAATTCTGACTCTGATTTTTAAATTCAAATGTAAAATTATATTTATTTAGAAGGCAACGTATATGCTTGACTTTCTATTTTGGTGTTAAATCACACCGTCCAAATGCAAAGCCTCTGTTTTCTCCCTGATGCAAACCTGAAATACGTGTGCCATTAATGGGGAATTAGGAAGGGAATGACTCCTTAGACACAACACAGAATTGTAGTGTATATATAGCGTTTTAGGAATAAAGTAAGTAATTGCTCTCAACTGTCTTAAAGCACTCTGCAAATACACAGACAGATTCAGGCAAACGCTAGTATTTGGGGGGAAGTATGTGGAAAACTGCGACTAGACCCCTGAAGTAGAAACTGTGAGAGATATTCGAATAAAATTGCAAGCAAATTTTTGGAAGTGTGACAACATTCAGAGATGGCAAAAATACCTTAAGGCTTATAAATAGAATAAAACCCCATGTCAGACTTCTGATGGAGCAGAGCAGACAATACACTGAAAAAATCATGTTGTTTTTAACACAGCTCAATTAGCTGGGAAGGGCAGTTGCGTGGGATGTCTCTCTCCCAGGGCTGGTATGTCCACAGGAAACACCACCACCATCAATAACCTCGCCTCTATTTAGAGAAAAGTGTTTTCCCATATAGTGATGCAAACAATGCTATGGTTTTGCTTTGGCTGAGAAGTAAATGTCAATAATAGAATCTGTGTTTTGAGAAAAGCAAATCAATCTTAAAACTTTCTAGGCAAAACCTTTGTTTTATTTTCTCATTGTGATTCTTTTTTTTTTTATTTCCCCCTTTTTGGAATGGAGGGGCCTGAAAGTCTGACCAAATTTGGCATGGGCTAGTTAATTCAGCATGAAATAGTTAATGATTTTGTTTTGGAATGCTGTGCATTCTTTTGTGAATAGACTTTTGTACAGAACATGATTGGCCAAGATATGATTCTTAGGAATACTTTTTTTTATCCTTTTCATCGCTTCTAGAAGCTTTTAAGAAAATATACCTTTGTCTTAATTTCAGGCTGGATTTTCAACTTACTGAGTAAATATATTGCTGTAAAGATTTTGGTAATGGCATATTAAGGAACTTATTGGTCATAAATGCTGTAGTCAAATGGGATAATTTATGCAGAGAATAATTATAGATGACAAACAGAAACAAAGGTCAATTAGGATGATTACTGCTGTAGTGTCATATCAAATGAAGTTTTTATCATTCTTTCTTTTTCTGAAATAAATCACAACACAAACCTGTTGGTCAACATTTCGAAAAAATGAACTGAACTGCTGTGAATACTGGTATGATCCTGAAGGTTACTGACAAAGACAGTGCCAGTTAGCTAAGATTTAGAAGCCCATTGATTCTCTTTAGAAGGATCTCTATAAATATGGAATAAAATTGGCATTGGTTTCCTTTTTGGGGGGAGGAAATCCAAGTACTTTTTAAGATAAGAGCTGTATTCAAGTGTATCTGATTAGCTTTCAAGACACAGTGAACTGTGCAGCTGTGTGTGTATTCTTGGCTTTCTTTCAGTATATACAAAATAGGAACTCTGTGATAGAATTTTTAAAGGCTGCTTTTCTAAAATAAGTTGAAACAATGCTAGCTGAAACATGGTAGTCATGTTCTCACATACAGTGCATGCACAGGTAACACAAGTTGCTGCTGGAATGATTCTTTTTTTGAAAGCTAAGGACCATTTATAGTTCCGTTGCCTGAATTTTTGATGCCTCCATGGTTCTTTACAGACCATTTTCACCTTGCAGTTTATTTCTGAATTACCTTTCCTATCTGGAAGGCCTAATTTTGAACTGGCTTTGAAAACAACCCACCCTCTCCCTGTTGTCTGTTAGTGACCCTGACCTCCCCTTTCCTACCCCAAAATCCTAACTCACGTATTTGAGGGAGCTTGTGGCCCAGGGTACCAGATGCACTGCCCTCACTTAACCTCCTCGCGGCTGTCATGCAAACAGCCAGTAGGAAGACTAAAGCTTAGGGTTACCTGGAAGGGGACTGGAAAGTGCCATCTGAGTTGTTAAATGAGACCTTGATAATCATAGACAGCACGTGACTAATCCAGAGAAAAAAAGCCTTTTCCAAGTGCCTGTAAGCATAGAGTCCTGAGATGCTGTGCCATACACATCTTGAAAGCTATAAAGACTGGTAAGATGCACTCTTATGGGGTCTTCTCATCCTAGGTCCCTGCAGTAGCAGGAGATTTCCTAAGGTACATTATCCTGGTGGTTGTAGGCAAGGACAAAAAATACCCCACCCGTCATCGTCAAATGGACCGAAGGGAATTTCTTACCTGACTCTAAACTCAGTGATCAGGTTAGTCCTGTGTGAGCAGGACATGCCAGGCAGTCACCCTGGAGATTTTAATAGCATTTGGAGCACCAGTCCACCTTATCTCCAGCTGTGACATACCTTTTCTTCTTCCTTCCCAGAAATCAAGCTAGGCATGGGAGAGGAGAGGGACTAAAAACTGTCTTTGTCCTCTCATTTGTTTGCAGCTGGCAACTGATAGTTTTACTCTAGAGTGCTCTAGGTTCCTTATTTAAAAAAAATAAAAACATTATTGAGCTTAAGGCAGGTATTGTAGAGGTGAAGTAGATGCTTTAAATGATATTTTTCATAAATCAAAATGTATTTAGCATCTATGTTCCTGCCCTTCAGAGAGGACCCTTGCCTGGGTAGAGCAGATTTTTGTTTTACTTATAAATCCTGGTAAGGCCTCTGCTTTTACTACTCAGTCCCATGGGATGTGTTTCTGTGAGTTAAAAAATACGAAAATAATAAGCTCGATGCAAATCGTATATCCATTAAAGCTATTGTGCCCAAGTAGGTAGCACAAAGGGTTTCCAGCTGGGTGCCACCCCATTGAGCTGTGTTGTTGCAGCTCCCTTTGTCCGTGGCACCCGGGATGCCGGTGTCCTCAGCTGACTCCAGCTGAAACAGGCAAAACAGCTCTTGGCAGGTCTTCACGTCCCACCGCAGGGCTGTGCCCTCAGCCAGAAGGGGATGCTCAAAAATCGACTAACCCACCCTGCCCCCTCCTCAGCCAGACCTCTGTTGGCACCCTATGAAAGTAGGGTGTGTGACCCATGTCACATCCTATGAAATTACGCCTGTCTTTTATATTTTGTTAAAAAAGGCCATTTTCTTTCTCTAAACTTGGCCGGCTGGTAAAAGAAAATAACAGTGCAAAAATAATATTTGTCTTTTTGCAGCAGGAGGGAAAAACTAAACCCTGTTACAGTAGGTCTCTTTAACCAGGAGCCCAATGATAAGCAGATAAGCAATTGTAGTACTTCCCAATGATTACAAGTTTATAGTTCCATAATTATTTAATGCTCGTTAGATATATCTCTTTAAGTACACTTCTTCTGATGCGAGATCTCTTGCTAAGATAATTTGGAGTGACTCCCTGCCAAAACAATATCAATCTTCTGGCAAATATTATTAAATATTTGTTTGATACCTATTTACAAGTAGGAAAATAATTTTGCTGCCAAGGGATTGTAAATGTGTGAAAATACCCTCTGACAGCTTACTTCACTCACTGTCTACAAGCCGGCGTCTGCATGCCAAAGTTGGAAGACTAAGATGAAGAACATAATTAAGGAAACATATGAAGGCTAGCACCAGGTTTGAGATTAATTAGCTGCGCGTCAATAATCTCATCAATATCCGATTAACAAATGACACATTGCCCGATGAAATATATTGATTCATTCACACTCCACACTGTTAATAAATTGAAGCTGCTTTGCTAAATGAGAAAGCTGACAAAATAATAGCTTCCTAATACTTCCCCAGTATTGTGATAAAAACATAAAATTAGCCCAAAGTATATCTAATTTAGCAGCACTGTCACTGCACTTATGAAGCTTGTTAGCACAATAGTGTCGAAGATTTTTTTTTTTTTTTTTTTTATACACTAATTGTTAGAATGGATACATTAATACATGGATGCATACAAAACTAGAAATGGAAATGTTATCTGTTTGTTTGGAACGGCGTTCTTCGATGAATACATTTTTGCAGAAATGACGTGAACCTTTTGTATAAAGTTGAGACTGGAGTTTTAATGGGTATTTTTTGTTAATGTGATATTAGTGTCCAAGACAAGTGTCTAAGTGTCCAAAATACAAATTTTGTTTGACAGTGGGTTATTTTTCATTCATTTCAGTAGAAATGGTATCTGTATTTAGCCTTGTGAAGACCAGATTAAAAATTTGTTATTTTGATGAGGAAAATCCAGAAAAATTGGTGAAGCAAGCAGGTGTGGAAGTAAAGGAGTCCTGCTTTCCCTTCTATGCATTGAGACACCCTGTCTGGGCCTATGAAAGCAGCTCTTCATAAAAATGTGAAAAATGTCTGTGGACAAAATTTGTGCTATATGTTTGTCTTATTAAACTCCCAAAATTATTGAAAATTATGGAAAACTCCAGCCATATAGAACACTAATAGTGTGGTTTTGCTATGTGAATAATACTGCCGCATTGGTTTATTCTGCTATATGAAAGATTATTGTAACGGGGCTATTGCAGTAGCAGCTTGTACTGGCTGTGTTAATACTTCAGCAAAGCGTTTCCTAGAGGGGCAGGGGAGCCACTACAGCCATCAGGGTCGGGACACGGTTTTGTTCTGCACAGCAATGGGAAAAAGCCCTTCTTGTGGCTTTGTGGAAGGGGATGCTCTTGTCTGTGAGCTGCAATTTAGCTCCCTGGTAGGAGGAGTCGTTTGGGGTTGTTTTTTGCTCATGGGTGTTGCTTTTTTTTTAACCGCAGAACCCTTCCAACCCTGTGAGGAAAGCCTGCCAGGTGACCTTCTTCCCCTCCCTCATTCCCCAGCCACATCATCTCTTGCTCCTTTGGTGTGAACCTGCATTGCTACAACAAAACAGCCATGTTCCAGCCAGCTCTAGTTGCTCTGCTGTTTGCAGGATCCCACCGGCACTCCTCGCTGTCATCCACGGAGCCCCACGGGGCTGTGACAACCTGGGGTGACCTGTTGGCTCCCTCGCTGGCAGGTGCCCGTCCCCGCTGGCGGTGGGGCACACAGCAGCCGTGGGTAGCAGGTGTGAGGGGGACCCGCAGTGCCCAGGGGCAGCAAGATGCATGGCGGCAGCTGCGTTGGCTCGCTGCCCACCCACCCCTCGGGGCTCGGCAGGGAGCGGCTGCTGCCACTCCAGCCTGCTGGCACAGCTCCCGGTCCCCGTGGAGCAAGGTGCGGGGTCAGGCTGGGAAGAGGATCCCTCATCCTGCCCAGTACCGAATCGCTACCTGTGCCCGATGGCAGAGCTGCGGTGTGTGCGGACCGCACGTGCCTCTGCAGCTGGGCACCAGAACCAGGATGGTTTTGTTGTTAAGGGCTGAGTTTAGTGGTGATTTAGACACCTGTGTGCATCTGAACATGTGCTGAGATAACACTTTGGACAAGTAGTCAAGTTATCTGAGAGTTCTGGGATCCAGACAATTTTGATTTACATACATATATGTATACACAACACATACATATATATACATAAAATCTTGTCTCAGACTCACCAGGAGAAAAGAGTGATCGTTTTAAACTTCCAAGTTACCTGGACCATGTTCTAGGAAATTTGGAGAGTTTGAAATCTGGAGGGCAAACCATTTGTTTTATTTTTAATAACTACAGTATTCTTGTAAGGCTTTTATGAGTCATTGTTATGCATTCAAAGAAACCTTAACCCTCAGACGTCACAAAAAAATTTTATAGCTGTGAGTCGAAATTAGTGATCAAAAAGCTTCTCTTGAGTATTCATTGCCTTGTTGTTGAGGATTCTTTCCCCACAGTGTGAAGTACTATTTCCAACCCAATTTTAAAAGCACCAGCTAACGTTTGGTCCATCTGTAGCTGGCTCTTAACTAACTGTCATTAACTTTTTAGGGCTCCATGATATGCTGAGTAACTCGGAACAACTAATGATTTTATTACCAATCTTAATATTTAGAGTTCCCTGTGGAGTCGTGTATGGTTCTTAATGAAACCATTATTTACAGGATTAAAATCTCTTGGCAAATTCCTTTCCTTTCAACTGCACTGAAATTAACACACACTTGCAGTCCAACTTGGGATGAAAAAGGGCTTCGTGTGAGGTGTAACAACGCTCAGCTCTGGTTTCTATAAATGAATTATCTCTAGTATGTCAACAATGAAAAAAGCAGTTTACCAACTCCTACTCTAGGACGATTTAGGATAGCCTTCAACTGCAAGCTTATTATTTGATTTGATTCTACGTTGTCTTAGGGCCTGTCCTTATAATAACTAATTATTGGAATATAGAAGTACTTGGGTACTCCTGCCCAAACAGGGACATTGGCTGCTGCATTTTTATAAGGTAAAAGATAGTCCCTGTCGTGAAGGATGTCCTTGTAACCAATCTTGTGGGAGTGTTAGATTATACTACCAGGAGCACTAAGGGCATTATCTGAAATGCATGTATGAATAAACGTTTACTTATAGGAAAAACCAAATTAATTTCTTATTGGGTTTTTGGCTGTGTTTACAGCCTGTGGCACCGTCACGGGGTAAGAATTTCATTTGGTGCAAATTCAGTTTCAGATGAGGAAATTTTTGACACGAGTTAGTATGATATGAACTAACTTGTATCAAGTTTCTTGTACACCCACTGTTTTAAAACTTAACCCCAAAATACCCTCTTTCCACAGATATCCTCAGTTTTCTGAGGTACTCATAAACTAAAAAGCAGTGATCTGAAGTTTGTCTTGACACCTTCAGGATGAAAGAGCATTCGGAGAGCTCTCTGAGGTTGTGTAACTCATTGCCATGTGATGCGTGAATGTACACAACTACCTGTCCTACTGCACTTAGGAGAAGTCAGCGGAGACCATCTGCAGCTTCCACTGAAGTAATTTAAAGTTTCAGGTCCTTCTGCTGTCTCATGATGTGGATACTTTGTACGCTTTGACTAGATACAAATCACAGTAATATCTCTCTCTGTCCTGTACATGAGCAGTACCCAGGAATAATAACTTCTCTAAGGGGCACACGTCCACTAGATATCATGAATGGACTCTGGAGCAGTTCAGTCAATAGCATAGCTCCTGACAATAGCAACAATATGTCAAAAGCAGTTAACAAGGCCAAGGATACACATCTGCCTCCAGGAAATGATCCTCAGAAACCAGCAAGAGGAAAACCTAATTGTAAGTGTCAAAAAAAGGGGGGGGGAATCCATTGCTATTGGACGTACAGGATGCTAAGACCTGAAGGAAAACCAAGTAAAGCTTGTGAACTTTAGCTAGTGACTGGAGCTTTCTGTTATTTACCTGACAGTCTCTCAATGAAGCTCATATTGTAACAAAAATGGGGAACTAGCAGGTGTTTTCTTGTACAATTCCTCATTCTTTGTTCCTTTTCTTACCTGCTCTACTTACAGTGTATTTGAATGGTTTTATAGTCTTTCTCCAAACCCAGCCATGTTTCTAGAAATAGTTTTAATTTTCCTGATTTAGGTAGCCAACTCGGAGAAGTGTAATCTCTCCCCTTCTTTGATCTGGACTTGTATGGACCATCCAGCTCCTCCTACTCATTCCATCTTCACTTTAAAAAGTACTAAAGACTGAAGCAAATGCTCAAGACGATGAAATTAGCCCCACGTTCAGCACTGCTTCTTGGTTTCTTATCATGCAAAAGTGCTAAGAGTGGCTGGAATCTCCAAAATTTTTCCCCAGTGTGTTTTTTGAATCTTAAGGACTCCTTGAGCAAGCAGTGTTACCTGTGTGTTCAAAGGCTTTGCTGGGCTTCTCTTCCAGGAAGGATTCTGCCTGTTTTTAAGCCTGTGTAAACTTGTATCATCCACAAAATCTTGTGACAGAGTACTTAACTATGCAATGTGTAGGAAATACTCATCTTTCTTTCAAATCTACTACCTTTTAATTTCAGTGGATGACCTGTAGTTCTTGCATTAGAAGAAACAGTGAGCAATGCTGTTTTCTCCATACCGCTTGCTGTTTTATGGATCTGTCAGATGCCCCCTCAGATTAGCTTTGCAGGCAAAGAATTCCAGACTATTTAATTGCTTCTTAGGAACCATTCAATATTTTTTATCTTCTTTCTTGCCTTCTTACATACCTTTTCTAGTTTTATTGCACCTGTGCTCATGTTTACTCTTCTAGCCATGCATCAAAGGTTGGTTTGACATCGCAGAATGAGACAGTGGCTATCAACTTGGTAGTCATTGGCAACAGGTTATTAGACTGCCTAATCACAACCTTTGCTATACAGTCTATGGCACAGTGACTCACCTATGCTATGTCCAGCCTGGTTTTTAATTGATCTAGACACAGTCTTTTGCATTTCTTCTACAGTTGTAAATTTGGTTTAATGTTTTTCTATCATCTTAAATTTTCAACTGGATCTGTTGGCTTTGCTTGAGGTTGGATGGTCTTGGTGAATTCCATTTTATTCTTTGAAACCTTAGCTTATTAGTTGAGACGAAAATTTTGAGGATGGTAATTTGGCCAAAAAAAAAAAAAAAGACTTAAGCTGCTATTCTTTTGGGAAAAGACCTTTCTAAAAGTGAGCTAACATCAATGATTTTTTTGTCCTTTTCTTTCTCCAAAAGGAGAGAAAAACTTAAAAGCTGTTCTGAGATGAAAAATCAAGCAGCTTCAAGAAAAAAATTTAGAGAGTTTTCCTCACCAGTTGAGTGTAGATGATTTGTATTCTTTTTCTACCTCTTGTTTAAAAATAGAAAGCTGAGAGCTTCTGTAAGAGGGCTTGGAGCTGGTACATGGTAATTGATGGGCTCAGTCCCCTGTGATGATGTGTCCAGGCCCTTTGCCCCATGTAGAAGCAGGCAGAAGGACCTTGTTGAGTTCTGTATGGAACATGAGGGTGTCCCTCGCCTGGCACTCCTACTTCCTCCTTCTGCATGCTGCTTCTAGACATTTCCAGAATTCTGGGCACAGACAAGTCCCTGGTTCCTTACTTTTAATAGCTGTAGCTTCAGCTGTACTGTCTGCATGGGCGAAGGCTTCCTTTGGGTCTTGTTCAAGTCCCAGCCTTTAGGCTTCATGCCAGGGTCTTGACAATCTCAGCTGTACAGAGCTCATCCTCATGGCCTGCCTGTCATCTTAAACACTTGCTAGCTCTCAAGTCAACAAGAAGGAAAAGATTCCTTGTATGCCACATCCCAACCTGAATGACAGATGGGAAGAGGATGTGCGATGATGCTCTGTCTGTACAGACTTCAGTCTTCTCTAGGGACACTTATCTATTATAGCTCTGCATCTCCCTATGCTGTAAGACCAAGTGTGGAGGTACCCTTTGCCTTCCATCAGGGAGTAGCATGAAGGTGGTGGTGGGTTGCATGGGGTTGAAGGATGTGGAAGAAAGATTGAATGTGCAGTGATGGCACCAGTGAATCCTGTGCCTCTCTGAGCTGGGGGTGTTCCCTTGCTTTTTATTTTCTGGCAAAAGGAGAGCAGGCTAAAGTCATGTGGGATATCTTTTCATAGTGTGAAAAGTGACTGATGTTGACAGCCTTTGTATGTTCACCGATGCTGTACAGTTAAGAGACAGGGATGACAGAGCTGTTGTATGTATAGAGCTCTATGAACCTGTACTGGAGGGTCTTTGCTGTGCCTCAGGTATTGTGCTTGTTTCCATTCTCTATCTGTAATATGGGGTCAGGAAACTCTGACGCCCATCCTCTGCTTCTTTTATTTCAGTTAGAAATATTTTGAGCAATTAATTTCTCTTCCAGAGTGTTGTGCACAAAACTTCTGGGCATAGGCACTAATACATGTTGCATCTCTGGGCAGGCTCATTGGACACAAACATAGCAACACTTGAATTGACCTGAAGCTAATAGGGTAAGCAGCAGAATTTTAGGGTTTCCTTCACGTAAACACTGGTTTTATGCCACATAGCCTTTCATTGGTGGGTGGTAACTCACTGAAATGGTAATTCTTAGAATTAGACACTCAAAACAAAAGACTCATTTTTAAATAACCAAATCCAGCAATCACAAAGAATGTAGCTTTTGAAAAATTGTCTTGTTTCCTTGAATCACATTTTCCTGTTAGTCCTCATCCCTTTACTGATGACAGATACAAAAGGCTGTTGCTTGTGTTAGTTGTAAACTTCCCTTTGTCAGAGCCCTTTCCACCATCTGTCATTGCATAACTGTATGTTCCCAGGTTTGTAGCTCTAATGTGTTTTTGCTGTTTTGTGTATAGTACGTTACAAGTTATAAAAGCTTGAGTAAATAATTCATGTAAAAACCTTTGTAAATATTGTCAAACTGTGGAATATATGATTTACTAAGAGGTCTCTTGGCTCAGCCTAGCAGCTTTATTACTGTAACTTGTTTTGTAAACAACCTCCTCCCCCCACCCTGTATTTTTTCCATCAAGTGACTTTGTGTAAATTCTATTGCAAAGCACTACTTAGATGCATTTCAATCACCATAAATAATGCAATATCAGCACTTTAACCACCTGGGGACTCCATTCAGAAGTCAACCAAAGGTGTAGTTTGTGCAAGGCCCTTGAGTGAATGTATTTTCAATGCGTGTAGAGCAGCGTACTTCCCACTGCTTTCATCACTGATTGAATTTGCTAGAAATGGCTTACTCTCAGCTGGAAGAAGGTTTTCTGGTCGACTTCAGGTTTGCAGAGAGCTGGTACTTGTGTTTCACTTCATGTCCTGTGGATATTCTGCAAACGTGGGATAGATCAGCACCTAGGGTTATGAGAGGTGGTCCTGAAAAACACTTGATTTTTCTTCTAGCATTTTAATAAAATATTGTCTGAGTGGCCAGAGGAAAAGTAACCAGAAACATTTGTGTAAATGAATAATATGACTTTGCTTTGATGTATTCATGAGCCCCTTGTCAGCCATCTGAAAACACAGCTGAAAGTGAAATGTTTCTTCAGTAATGTTAATGGAATGGGAAAATGTAAATGGGAAAATGTGTTACGTCTGAGTCCTTATGGGCAGACATAATTGTGTGGCTACATGTGCTTGTTCTGTGAAATACAGGCACGCGTGGCAGGTATCAAACCATTGGTGAACAACTACAGTGATCATGATGCTGGAAGCTGTGGATCATCCGTGCTGTCGTATTGACTCAGAATCTGAGCTAGGGCTTGAGTCCTGAAGTCTCTGAATGTTCATATTGGTTATAAGCTGGTTTTCATGCTGGCTCCTGTATAGAGCGAGCAAACCTCTCTTCCACGCATTGCTGGAGACAGCGCTTCAAAGTGGACCTGTGCCATTGCAGGTAGGATGAACATGGGCTGTCTTGGGTATCCTGGCTCTGCAGACTCAAACTGAGGACAGCATGGCTGTTGGCCAGCATGGACATGGCCAACTAGTCTTCTGCTCAAGGGTGACATGGTGTGCAATTGTTCTGTCCAGGCAGGTAAAGCAGCAGTTACAGAATAAGGTTTGCCAAGTGTAAGGATGGGGGGCAGCTGGATGGCATGGAAAGAGTTTTAGAGATTCCAGGAGCTGATAGACTCTCTAGGGAAGCAGAGCAAACATTATGAAGGCCTGCTTGTAGAGCTGCTCCACTTGGCATGCCAATTTATCTCCTCACCACTCACGCCACCTCGCTTAGCTCTTAAGGTCCACGGAAATGAACTGTTCTTTAAAAAGCCCCATGCCCAAAGACCTCCTGTTTGTCTTGACCAGTTTTCTGTGCAGTAGGTGCAAGCAATCCAGCATAAATGAATAGAATTTCTTCAAACATGTGACCTCAACAGCAGATGCCTTCAGACATTCCTATTATGGAAATACTGTTTTCTGAGTTAACTGCTTTGAAGTGACTTTGTGCCAGACTGGTCTGAGAAGCTTGGGAAGGGCACTTCCAAAGATTTCTGACTCTGGGAATAGGAATAAAATAATTCTTTAGCTTTATAATATTGCGTCTGATACCAAAGATATCCAGAAATGAAGAATTACTGTTTTCTGATTGTAGAGATGCCATTTTTTATCTGATCTTAGCAAAGGAGTTGGCCATCTTCTGGTGACTCATCTAAGTTCAGAATCTAAGGAGGAAAGCAATCAAGCTATCTGTGGCTTAAGAACTAGAAGTAGACTTCAAGAAAGAAACCTCTTGAAAAGCTTTGTAATGGGTTTTGGGCATTTCCGTATGTTGGATGTGGTGAGGAAACCACTTCCTCCCTCTGTCTTTTTAACCCTTATACAAAGAGGATGTAGTGTCCTAGTGGTGAATGTAAATGAGTGTGTGAGAAAGAAGCAGCCAATAATGGCAGCATTCGATCATGTGGAGCTGATGAAAGAAGAAATAATGGTGTGCCCTCTACGAGTTATTACTGGTAGTTTCCATAAAAGTTAAGTAAATGAAGTCTGAGGCTCAATTAAACCACATCTTGTCTTTCTTCTTGTGTGCCCAGGACAATACATTGTTTGCTGTGAATAGACCACCCGAGGGCTGGTCATGTGTTTTAGTAGAAATCATAGTTTTGTTAAACAAAGCAAAAGACACAATTATAGCATTTTTATATTAAAAAACTATTTTAATTATTATTGTGCATTTCCAATTAGAAATGTGTTAAACAGTTGCCATTAGAAGTTTAAAAGCATGAAAACAGCAAAATGCCAGAGAATTTTTTCTGTAAAAAACTCATCCTGATTTGGCTCAATAACAACAGGGATTCCTCCTGCACACCTCCCCCTCTCCCTTTTATTTTTTTTTTTTCAGAAGGAGGGGTGGAGGGAGGTTGGTTTCTTTTTTATTTTCCTGTATGAGAAAATCCTAAAAGTCACAATATTTGTCGCAAGAATTATGGTTGCGGAATTAAAAATAGTAACTCTTGAAGTTGTAATTAGTTGTAGTACAAAAAATGTGGTGTCTAGCCATGTGCATTACTGGTGTAATGAAAGTATATTGCTTGGATGTATGAAGTCTAGCTAGCATAACGTTAAATAGCTGTGAAATATAACAGATGGATTGAGAAGGGAATACATAGTGTTTTTATGGAGGTGTTGGGATTCTGTACAGTGAGAGGAAAGAAAAGTCTCTTTGAAAGATGACTTTATAGCCTCAATAAGCCTAGATATAAGATGCCTTGAAATTTCCTTTTCTCTTTATGGTGTGCATGCACAGGTATTGGTTGTTGTTTTCAGATCCAAAATGATAGTAATCAAAGGTTTTGTTCCAGATGTTCTGAGGAAAACTTCTATTTATCTTTCATGTTATTTACTTTAAAGCCTGTTCCTCTTCTGGTGGTGCTTCTCCTGTTAAATTCTCATGTAGAGCTACAGGTTAGACCTTGGAGACTGTTCTCTGCTCCACAGTGCTCTGTGATACTCTGACCTCCAGTGTAACCCACTCTAACTGTGAAGTTACTCTGTGTGTTGTCATCTTGATGCTACTGCGCCCTGTCATCACCTTTGCTGTTAGACATCTGTGGAGACAGAAAAAGAAGAGCTGCTCTAAATTATATCTTGGTTGCCTAGGTGTTCCTGATGTTCCTTGGCTGATGGGCTTGCAAAAATCACCTTTGCTGGTCTGCTTTTCCATGTTGCAATACTGAGGCTGGCTATAGGTCCCTGATGGAAAGGGACCTTCAGGCACCTGTGCAACTCTGCTGACATCAAGACATACAACCCTTCTTAGTCTGGTGACCTCTGCTTCCTGTGGTTGGACTGAGAGATGCTTTTTGTATCTCTTTGTCATGAATCAGAAATTAATTCTGTATGAGCTGGGAGGCAACGCTATTTATCTGCACTTCTGTTGAGGTTAAGGGCAAACCTTTCGGCTTCTGCAGCGAACCTATAGCTGATGCTCCTGTGAGGAGGAAAATATGGAGAAAACTCCATCACTTTGGATGAAAAAATGATCTATCTTCTTACCAACTATGCAGACTGAGGCATTGCATCATTTGGGTGCAGTCCTCACTTCTCAGGGGTTATATACATGACTAAGTCCTGTACTGCTGTCTCCTTTTGGACTTTCTTGTGTTTTCTCTCAAACTAGTTTGGTTTTGTATTATTGTAGCATCTAAAGCCTCAGGCAGGGGCAAACAACCCAGCATGAGAAGGGTAGTACAGAGAGCAACAAGCATTCCCTAATCCCAAGCATTTACAGTCTAAGCATTAGAAAAGAGGTGATATATTAATAACGATCAAGATAACATGGGGAAAAAATCTCCACACAGTAGGTGTGGCACATCAGTAACCCAGCCTGGGACTAGGTTTTTAACATAACAGCAATGCAAGTTTTAATAGTATACTATTGCTATTATGTCTTTTCTGGATTTTACTTCATGTCGTCTGGGTTATTAAAATCCTCGTCTTTAAGATGATGGGCTATATGTTTTTTGGCTGACTGGTGAAAAAGAGCATAGAAACTTAGGGAAATACAGGACTAATCTCTGTCTTTATTTCATTTTTCAACTGTTTATCTGGATCAAATAGGACCCTTAAATTTTGAGTGGATGACTTTATCAGAGAGTACTCACAAGTAAGATGATTGCAGCAGTGTATCACACACGGTTAAATCCTCCAGGCAAGACCTGCTGCCACAAACACCGCTGGACTTCATCTTCTCCCCTGCAGTGGGGAGCAAGGTTGCAGTGACACAGCACTGCACCAGACATCTCCAGCTGCAAACTTACAAAAGGTCAGTGAAATATAAAGATGAACT
Organism: Nyctibius grandis; assembly: GCF_013368605.1. Taxonomy (NCBI): domain Eukaryota; kingdom Metazoa; phylum Chordata; class Aves; order Nyctibiiformes; family Nyctibiidae; genus Nyctibius; species Nyctibius grandis. The sequence goes on from NC_090660.1 coordinate 12,991,070, forward strand.
AGAGCATCTACAGGGTGTGCAGTATCAGCAGGTGCTGGTGGTGGACTATGGCAGAAAGTCAAAGCTTTGTCCCTGGTACATCTCCCCCCATTCGGGAACCCAGAGGGAAAAGCGCTAGTGGGGACTGAACAGCCTTTGTTACGCCTATAAACTACTATGAGAAGCCATGTTACAATGGTGTGTTTCAGCATTGTATGACAGCTAGGTATATACATCATAAAAAAAAACCAGGACTATATAAAATAGCTGGTGTTTTGTAACCCCAGTGACTCACTGTGTCTTTCCTAAGGACAGAATGTCCCTGGAACCACCTCCCATGGGTGCCTGAAAGGCACATCTTTGCAGATCCCGCCTTTGCAGTTCCCACCTGCTGTTCCTCACTTAGCACTTGATAAAAATCTCTACTCTTGCTCCTCTCACTCCTCTCTCCACTAACCAGGAGCCAAGAAACATCCTTCGACAGAAGGTGCCAGGTGGATGGACATTGTAGGAAGTTTTCATCATGCTGCTTATCAGCTACTTCTACTTCATGATGCAAGTATCTTCTCCCTGCTAAACCCTCTGGGAGAAATTACCTGTAATTAGTTCATTCTATGTATGTTATCCAGATACGCTCTTTGATAGCAGTGTTTCACATTTATTTCCCAAGTAGTAGCAATTATTATTGAGGAGAAAAATAAAAAAGCTTTTAGATTCCATATTTAGACCCATTTTCCCCTTCTTTTAGGCATGGGATGGTGGTTTAACACTATTTTCTTTACTGGGTTGTTTGTCAGACCCCATTCTTGAGAAGAGCACAGAGTCCCACAGAGGAGCTGGAGACTGGAGAGGTTTCTGTTGCTGACGGATTCTCTCTGGCACCTGACACGCGCGCCAGCAGCCGTCTCATCGAAGGGACCTGGATGTCACTGTCACCATAGAGACAGCAATGAGGATTTGGTTTCAAAAGGTGAAGAGAAGCTGGGAATTAGGAAGGTAAGGCTGGGTCTGTCTCTCAACTCTCATGAAGGATTTTAAAATTATGTTATGTTTGAAAGGGTGCCACAGTAGAGGGATGCTCTACTGTATATTTATACACATGTGTAGATATGTGCATATAAATATGCCTATATACATGCATATTTACATGAACTGCTTCGAATAGACTTGGATGGAAAAGAACCCAATGGAGTTTTTTAAAAGATCTTGCTAGCGTTCTGCTTGTGCTCCTTGAATTAATTTTTCTTTTACAGATGACATAGAACAAGACCTGAGTTCTGTTTAAATTTTATTTTAATAAGTCATAAAATATTCACTACCTCAAGATTTTATGTTTTGTGCAGAAGCTGAGTGAGCTGTGGTGCATTGTAAATTAATGTTGTTCATTTCTACCCTTTTTCATGGTCTTCTGCTGTGCTTTAGCAATGATAGGGGTGTAAAGCAATGGTGAGTGTTGTCAGGCAAGACAGGGAACAGCCATGAGTCAGTCATTGTTTAACCACATGGGACTTTTAAAGCCTAGCTTTATACTGGTCCAGAACAGCTTGCAAATAATATCTCTGCCCACTCTTATATCAGCGTATAAAACCGCCCCTCCTGATGGCTTACCCCATCACTTGCAGATATAACCTCGGTGATGCATGTTCTTGTTTAAAGCTTCGGTTTGTGCACTTATAGTCCCCAACAAGGTGCTGCCCCCAAAAGGATGTTTCTTATACCTTGAAAGCAAATGATAACTTCATGGGTATGACTCTGAGAGGACGGGAGTGGTGACAAGGAGGAGTTCATCCAGCAAAGCAACAGACGAACTGTTAATGAGTAATGCCGTATAAGCATTACTGCAAAAAAGGGTGGTAGAAGGCTTGTAGAGACTGATAAAAGACCTTGTCTGCGATGCTGTGCAGTGTGGGATGCCACTGGAGAGGAAGGGGCTGGATGCACTCTTCTGATCTCGGGCCAGGGATTCTCAGCAGAGCCCTCGAGCTCCTCTTGCCTCTGCCCAGCCCGCCACAGCTCCAGTGGGGAGTAGCCAGAGCACAGCAGGTTTTTTAACCATGACACACTCCTTGCCTTGACAGCTGGAGGAAGTCTGACATGGGAGCCAAATCTATTGGCTTTGTGTCAGCTCTGGGGTATCCTTCCCGTTTTGGGAATTCCCCGCTGGGGAGTTACCACTGCTGTTTGGAGCAGGGCTCAGATCTCAGCCCCTGGGGCTGTCCACTCTGGGAGAGGGTTTTGGCAAGGATACAGGTTTTTTGCTATTTCTGGGTCTCTTTGATTTTATAAATAACTAAGTGACAAGTAAAATGTTGGTATATACCCTATGGCTGAATTTTCCACGGGGATGTTTACATGTGTGCGTAATACCATTTGTATTTATTATTCCTACTGCTCTCGTCACTCACACGTTTTCTGCAAACACAGAACAAAAGGCAGCTCCCTTTGCAGTAAGCTTATGGTCCAACTGCTGTTTAAAGACAGCAGAGGATACAGAGTGCCTGGGGGCACAAGGAAACCCTGTGATAATGTTGCTTGGGCTGCCGTTGTCAGACCTCTATAAACCATGATAATACATGTATGCTTGATGCTAATAAAAGAAGCAACCAGGGTGTATGTGAAGAACTGAATTATCTATTTACATGCAGCTGGGGTTTGCATTTTGGGGGTACCATTGTTGGGACATGCAGCTAGCTGGCTGACTTCCGTAACAAACTGCATTTTTAACTGATTTTATCTGATGACTGCTGCAGGATCTTGTCTACCCAGATTTTAGTCATTCACCTTGACTTCTGTTTCAGGAACCTTCTGACCAAATTGATCTTTGGTATTGATATGAAAATCTGTGCTGGTTGAACTTTCAGGTTTGACTCACTTTCTGGGATCAGCGTATGTCTCAGTTATGGCACGCTTTCTTCATTAATAATTTGATCATGATTTTTAGGGAGAATAGAAACTGAGATTACGTTGGATTTGGAGTTCATCCAGTTCAGTTCCCTGTCTCCTGTGGTGGTGGTGGTCTCCAGCTGTTTCAGACAAAAGAAAAAGAAATCCTGTTTTAGGCAGAAAGGAGATAATCTGTCATTCTCTCTAAGCTCTAACAGAAACTTTGCTTCAGTATGTCTTTAATAATTTTTAAAAAATATTTTAACTAATGTAACACATGAGAGCATTCCTAGCCATGCAATTATCCTATCCCTTCTTTTGGAATCCTGTTAAATTGTTTGTTTTCATGACATTCTTTGGCAAGTAGTTTTCAACATTACCTCCTCCCTGAAAGCATTTCTTCTTAACTTTTGACTTGTTCCCCTGCACTTTGTTGAATGCCATCTGCTTCTTGAAGTACAAGACAAGCAAGTGCAGATCTCGTTGATGTGCAGCTCTGGGTTATCCAGCACTTTGCATGCTTGCTTGATGATTTCTTCAACAGATGAACCATTCATTGAGAACTGATTACCAATTGAGATTATTATAAAGCCAAATGTTGAGAGAAGCTGGATACCAACATTATCTAGGGAATCTGATCTGAAAGATTTTACTGATGCAGAAGCCACGTCTGAGGGACAGCAGAAGCAGGAGGAGTGGACAGAAAGCTGTGCTTGATGTTCAGCCTAGAGCCCTGCTCCTGGCACATCCAATCAGTTGCTCCTATACTAGGGGGGCTCCTTAGCCACTGCTCTGGTTGCTCAGCCCATAAAAATCTGCTCTTGCCGCAGAATGTACATGCTTTACCCACTGGGGGAAGGATAGGAAACAACACCTATTCTAACAAGTGCCACCTTTTTTCCCCCCTGTTGTTTATTAGGGGTGGGGGTAACATAATTCATCTGCTATATAAAATTCCTCTCCCATAATGCTTCACACCTGGCTGCCTGTGTGAAGTGGTCAAGACCTGCACCTGGAAATTATGCAGTAACAATATTTTTTTCTTCCTCACTAAAGCAGGAATATTTATTTGTACCAGGTTTATGTCATAGTCTACCAGATGGTACAAGAAATAAAGTGACTTCAGCTATCTTCCTTATAGTGTTATTCTGTGATATTGTCACTTCTTTGTAAGAATTCCTGAGGTTTTCTTTGGCTCAGGCTCCTAAGATTAGCCACAGTTGTGTGTTTGTTTTGAGGATAAGGGAGTACCTGTCTGAAATCATGCCATTGTGTTTGTCAGCATGTAGTAATTTACCAATTTGTGTTGAAAAGATAGGCAAAAGACAATGTGAAACTCATGCTGGGCATGATTTCAGAATATAGAGCTGTTTAATCACTGTAAGCATCTTCGTTGATTGCAGTGATCATTGCCCTAAGTTAGATACCGCTGTCTTTCTACACACTTCCATACACTAGGTTATATGCTTCTAAGTTAAATCTCTCATCTTTCAAGTGACCCTTCATATACTTACAGAGCCTGTTTATTTTCACCTACATTCATTCTATAAGAGGATGAATGAGATAAAATAACTGTTCTGAGTGCTCAGTGTTGTAGTGAGGGTATACAATCACTTTTTGCGTGAACCAGTGGACTTTGAGGAGGGTTTCTGAGAGAGTGGAAACCTCACTGTGCTGTTCACCTTTCTCTCAGATCGGGCCCCAGCCAACAAGGATAAATTTGCAGGCAATCCAGCCAGGATTTTTCCATGTCATAAAGGGAATGATGAGGAACTCTGAACAGATGACTCAGTGCTGCTGGTGCTGAGTTAGACCTATTTCTGTACCCATTGCAGAGGCACGCAGTCCACACCCAATTTCATCCTCTGCCCACACAGAAATGTGTCATCTATCTGTGCATGACTGAAGTGCTCATATCCGACACATTTACCTGCCAAAATTGTGGGAACTGTCCGAAAAGGTTATCTTTTTCCAACTTTTCAAGTATTTCTTTCCTCTCTGCTCATTCTGACCCTTCTTCAGATCTGTTATATCTTCTAGGGGGTCTGCCTGTGTATGTAGGTCTGTATGGGAGAACTGTATTTGTGGAGCCATTTGTGAGCCATGTTAGTCTAAGGAAAACTAGTGGGAGGGACCCACTGAGCTAAAATAATGTATGGAATAGAAATGGATTGCCTTGCTTATTTTGGATAAAAATATCATCTCTTAATGCTAAATATTCCATTCAAAGATTAGTTTGGATAGTGGAATTGATAAAGATGTATGCTCTTCATTTTCATGAATAACAGAGAATTAAAATGTGGACATATCTGTCATCCCACCTGTATGCAAATCATACTAGAAGCAGTTTAATTCTATGAAACAGTGCTATGAAATTCATTCACTTTCACCACACTGTGTAAAAGAGGCTGTGGATTCATTCAACTCATAGGAAATATTGACTTTCCAATCTAAAGGTATGTGAACACATGTATCTTATGGTTTTATATTAAACTCTCAGATGTATTAGAGCTGTAGCCTTCCAAGGCCTTGGTCAGGACTCGAGTGTGTGCATGTGCCTATCTATCTCTGAGATTAGGAACTCTAAGCAAGGTTAGCTGTGGTTTCTTAGGTTTTTTTTTCAAAGTGTAAGGCCTCAAGCCATCTTTCAGAGCACAGGAGATCCAGAGTTTCCTTAGGCAAAGTATAATGAGAGTTTGTCTCAAAGCAAAGGTGGAAGCTAAGGCATGGTTCATGAGAAGAAGGTGGTTTCTAAGCCACCCTCACCAGCAGTGAAAGAGTAGACATGATCTCCCAGTTGGGAAGAGTTGCTCTAGGTGCTGCTGACAGTACAATTGTTTCCTAATGTGGAACAGCCTGGAGCTGGAGGAAAGAGATTTCTCCTGTGAGTCTAGGGAAAGAAGGGAATAGAAACAGAGGGAAAATCAGTTTCCTATCCTCCTTTCCACCTCAGAGGACTGCGGGGGATTAATGTTTTCTGAGGAAGGGATATATGGAGGCATGGTAGAAGACCAAGGTTTAGAACAGCTATCATGAAATTTCTCTTGGTTCACTTTCCTTTGACCGCCAGTCCCAAGAATTCCTGATGTGAACTGAAACCAGAAGATTTCAGAGTCCTACTTCTGAATCGAGTCATGGCTGAGTCACATCCTGCCTTACCTGACATTGCACAAATGATCCAGAGAAAATGGTGTGATGTGACTCCTCTATGGTAATTTAAATGAGAAGGATGGTTGCTGGCATGCATTTCTCAACATGCGGTACAGCAAAATACTTTTCTACAGAACTGTCAGCAAAGGCTGGTGAAGAACAAAGGAGGCATAGGCATTAATATGGGATAATCATGGACAAGAGGTGGCAGGAGGAGCTGAGAAGATTTGAGTCTTGTAACTTGTGTCAATTTTTACTGGAAAGCCAGGAGCACAAGTTTGACTAGTTCCCAAATGAGTCTGAATTGTTTGGCTAGTATTTAAGAAGCAACTTACAGTATTAATGGCAGCAATACAAAGGAAAAGAGGAAGATCTTTATCAGCCATTTTTACTTTAGTTTCATTTAACTTTTACACATGAAAATATTTAAATATAACTGTGTAAGCACACATCATGCTGTGTTGTTAGTATCTGAATTATTAAGATACTGTTACATGGGAGCAGGAACAAGTAGGAGCGAAGCATTGAATTCCACAACGTCTGCAAATGCAAACAGAGGTTTGGCTCAACACGGCGTGCAGAGCTGCCTGGCGGGTTCGAACCGGGGACAATCACTACCAGCAGCCTGCAGTGTTTAGGGTTTGAAGTACACTCTCTCATTGGGTAACAATTGCTGGGAGAAACTGCATTTAAAAAAAAAGTCAAAAGGTTTCCTCCACAAATCAGACTTATTCCCTGTGGGTATAGAATGATGTAACTCTGCTAAAAAGTGTGGGTAAAATCTTATGGAGACTGAAGACCTGGCACAAGATCCCTGTTAACATCCACGGTTTTTCTCCTGTCACCTATAACTGCTTCATATAAGAACAGGCAAACTTACTGCTGATACAAAGCCCTATCTGATCGGGTTTCACGTGGACTCTTTCTTCTGTATCCATGATCATGGCAACCTGTTTCACCCCCACACCCGATTTCTCAATTTCCTCCACTGACCCTTTCAAGTATCCTTGTGCTATATAAAGCAGCTGCTAGTGTTTAGTAACTTTCTGCACCTGTAGTGCTGTTGGTTTAGGACACTGCAGTAGATTTTCCTCACTCGAGCATGTTAAGATACAAACTGTGCCCCTGGGCTGAGTGCTGGAAAGTATTCAGCATATTCAGTAGCACCATTTGCAGATGGTGTGAAGGAAGCTGCTTTCAAGGCATCTTGTCAGCATGAGGCCTGAACAATCACGGTCCAATCTTGAAGAAAATTCTTTGACACCCTGATATGAAACCAGCCTGTTCCTGTTGTGTGTGTGTCAAAGGAAGCTGTTTCTTAGTTGATGAATAGTGTATGAAGTGTAAACTTCACATTGATACTCATGCAATTACCTTGCATGTTTTTTTTGGGGATTGTCTGTTCCTGGTCAGCTTGCACCCAGATGTCAGCATATAGGTTGAGATTTCTTTTTGAAAAATGCCATCCAGGCTCACTCTTGGTTGAAACTGAAGGAAGGATTGCATCTGCTGAAACTCTTTAGGTTATTTCCCTTCTCACCCCAAATTTAATTTCTAAAAATGCCTTTCCCCCCAGAACAGGAAACCCATGACCCCAGTAGCTGTGCCCAGGTGCAGCAATGGCCATGCATCAGACAACTCAGCTCCTGTGCTAGCCCGACTGCCCAGGCAGAGCACTGTGTCCTCTCCTGCACTAACAAAGCAGCTTCATGCCCCAGGGAATGGCTTTGGTGCAAGGGTGCTTTCCCAGTGGCTATTCCAAAGTCCAGCCTCTGATTCAGGCAAGGCGGACTCTAAGGGTTTGAAACAGGTCCCCTGGTCTGGCCAGCTTGACCCAGCCTTTCCGAACTGGTAGGCCCATGCCATCCACCAATCTGCGTGGTCTAGCTTGAAGACTTGTCCAAGATTATGCAATAAACCTGAAGCAAAGCCAAGAACTGAACCTAAGGTTTTTTGGTCCAAGTAGAATATCTTGGTCTTGAAACCTACCTCCTTCCTGTGATTTTTCTCCTTTGTGGGGTGGGGAGGGGAGGAAAAAAGAAAAGTTAGTGCTTTTAACACACTGCATATGTGCATACGCTTTGTTGTGGTAGACGTGGTGTAGTGAATCTGGACCCATCTTTTTTTAAAGTGAACCCATCTTTGAACTCAATATTAAAGACTACAAAGACGTTATAACTCTTATAAGAGGACAAAACAACTCTCTTGAAAAATATTATGCCTATTGTTTTTGCAGATGGGATGATCAAGAGGACTCTTGGTTCTGATTTGTCCTGTTGTAAATGGCTGATGGAAAAAAGGAGTCAATACAGTGAAGCGTCATTGTTAGCATCATAAAACCACCACCTTAAAGACTCTGCGTACTTTCCTTCCATCTAAAAATATGGGCTTCAGAATCTCTAGCCTAATATCATAGACGGGTTGGTTTATTGGCGTCAATGTATTTAGGGCAGGAATAATGTACTAGGAATTTATAGCGTGCTACTGAGAGGCAGTACTTGCATGATATTCATTGCTATATCAGATAATTGTCATGGTTTAGTGCAAGGGAAAGAAAAAAAGCCCTCAAAGTTAAAGGCAAGATTTATGACACCCACTCTTCCTTCTTATTCACATAAGCTGAACATGAAAAATCTGTTCCTCTGAAGCAAGTAAGTGACTGAACGAACTGTGTATGACCAGGCAGTTAGAGGATGGGCTCCATGTTAGTCTCAGTCCATAGTCCTGCAGTCATGCCATTGTGGAGGGCCTTTCGGATATCATGGAGTCCTGCTGGATTTTGCTTGAGGAGTGGCTTGCCCACACACAGCTCACTGCAGCATAAACTCCTGTGATGATTCATGGTTTTGTTTGGTTGGTTGGTTTTTGTTTTTTTTTTTTTTTTTTCTTCTTTGGTCTTAATTAACCCAAACACCCAACAATCAGTTGCAAGAAAACATGTGAAAGATCCATCAGCTTCACTCATTCAACAGATGAAGATATTTTCTAATCTAGCTCTCCAGTGCTCTGGAAGCATCTCCAAAAAAACCTTGAAAGACAAGATTTGACATTCTTAATTCAGATATTAAAAAAAGCCAAAAAAAAGGGAGACAACCCCCACCTCCTCCCCACCGAAAAAAAAAGGGGTTTTTTTTTAGGCATCCTTTATGAATCTCAAGAAAGAAGAAAAGGGCAGACCCCTTTCTTTTTCACGTTGAAGATCACCTTCAGGGAAGTGTGAAGTGTTAAAAGTAATTAACCAAAGACTTAAACTTAGCCTATAGGCGTATCAGTAACTTCAAACCAAGATGTCATTCCTTTGTGTTTCATGGGAGTGAAGTGAAAAATGGAGAAGAATTAACCTACCCGTTCTGAGACAAACAGCCACTTGCAATACAGTTTCTACTTCTAACATGTTAAGTCTTAGCTAGGAAGAGCACATCAATGAGCCAGGGCCTGGAAGGTGTGAGCAATACCCTTTCTGTGAGGGTTGAGGTATAGAGAAAAAACACAAGGGTGGGCCAGATGGAACTCAAGATCTGCCGAATGTTTCTTCCAAGTCCTGGTGTGATGAGGCATGGTGGCACTGTTCAGACTCACCCACTCACATGTGGATCAGGGCTGGGTTTACCCTTTCAACAAGTTTCTGATGTCTGAGGGAGAGATTGAATCTACAAGAGTTTAACATGACCCTTCTGCAAATTCTTGTTAGTTTTGGTGTCAGCAGTTTAGGAGGTGAATTGACTTTACAGAGAAGGAAGAAAAACAGAGATGATTGTGTTTCAATATTTTCAGCTATCACGAGAAAAACCCACAAGAAAATGTCACCTACAATAAGCATGTAGTATAAGTGATGCTTGTCAATTTCCTGCCCAACCTGAGAAAGAACCCTGTGTGAGTGCTAGTACTTTACGAAGGTCACTTCTGCTGTTTCTACGAGCTTCTCTGGATTTCCTGAGGCTTCTAGTTGTCTCTATGTTTTGGACAGGACTTGTGTAGTATTGATGGCATGCTCTAAAATCTTTCAAAACAAATGGTAGTCTTCTCATTGCTTCCACTGGGCTTCATGCCTTATTTGACTTCTGCACAGCACCACGTATGGGCTGCAGTAGAATGGCCTGCAGTGGCAAAATCAGTCTGATCTGAAAAGGTGCTGCTCATCAATAGTTGGAATTTACTACTGCTCTGCTGAGTTGTTGCAACTAACAGGGACCAATACATGACTCCTGTTGTGCGGGTATATAGTAAACTAGGCCAGTGTAGGTTTCACTTGATAAACAAGAGCAATAGCAAATGGCCATTAGTAAGAATTTTTAATCTGTCAATTACTGTTTTTGGATTTAGTTAAATAGATAACCCCCTTGTCAATAAATGAACTCGAATGAATTGTGCTCACAAGAAAGCGTATATGATCTCACGTTATAACAGCACCTTTTTTAACTCTGTTAAGTCTGCTGTTAAATTTTCATGAGGAAACTCTCTGCTTTTTAGGATAGAAAAGAATCAAGTTGAAATTTCAGACGAAAAAAGCTCAGTATTTGAGCTATCTTATGTCCACTTTAATGCTTTTAGTTTTTAGAGTGTGACTGATCAGCAGTAAGTATCTGAAACTGCTTTCACCTTCACCAAATGAGAAATAATTCTCTCAAGTTAGTGAAATTATACCAATCTGAAACTGCTGAAAATGATATGAGAAGGAGCTCCTTCAGTCCTTAATTTGTTATTTGAGGTGAAGGAGGAAGGAAGGAAGGATGGGGGATGAGAAAAAATGAAGTGCCATCATGCCTTTTTAGTTCTTTAGAAATTTTCACACATTCCCTCACTACAAATGTTCTTAATTGCGAGTGGGTTTGTACATTAGTCTGCTGTATTCAATGAAGTAATTTGTGCAAATATAAAGAAGCGTGTGCATAAGTGTTTTTCAAGATTGGGACCTATAAATTACAGAGTAGACTAGGCTTCAGTTTTTCTCTTCCACTTATGTAGTGTGTTTTTCAATTGTGATAATCATCCATATCAAATCCTAAATAGACAATCAACTTGTAGACTGTAGTATCTTAAATGAGTAATGCCATGTTTTGTAGAGCTGCTCTTCAAACTTCACTTCTGTAGTAGTGAAATATGTAGTATTAAAAGCTATGTTTAGATTGGACTATGGGTGTGACCCAAGCTAGCAAAAGCCAAGAAAGCTAAAACTCGCTTATTCTCCAACAAAACAAGTGATGCAGGGAAAACAGCTTCTTCTAGCTCATTTTACTTGCTCCTCAAGTGAAACTGTCTTTTGAGAGAGGCTATCAAAATGCCAGTACGCCATTAAAACCTCAAAAGATTTCACTGATCTATAAGCCTTTTGCTTACCAGAAAGGCAAATTTCCTGCCTTTTTACTTTCAGACTGCCCCAATCCTAAACTGAACAACCAGGTGTGGGGGCAGCAAGTGGTCCCCAAGTGGGTGAGCAGGGAGCAGAGCTGCCTCACTCTTCCCCAGGCAATGGACAGGTGAGAATAAGTAGTGATATGCATGGGTGTCCTCTCTGGAGACAGGCGGGCTGGGCCTGCTGAGCATGGTAGTGTGTCTCCTCCTTTAAACTGCCTTCTCTTGCTCTCCCTGGTTCTATATTCTCAAGTCATTGTGGCATACTACCTTGGTGAAGTAATTTTTTTTTTCTTTTTTCATTTTAATTTTCTTTTTCTTTCTTTTTTTTTTTTTTTTTTTTTAATTAGCAATACCTGTTACAATAGGGACATGTAAGTGTGTTCTGTTCTGGTTCTGACATCACCAGTCAGTGTACTGTTCTGCTTTGTTCTGGTGGAGGAGGAACATAAATATTTTCACATTCTTAGTTTACAGAGCTAGCAGTAAACTCTAATGTCATTATAGGGTCTAGTTTCAGGATATGTTTTCTTTGATGGGAAAACTCTCTTAAGAATCTTCTTTTTCCTTGCTAGAGTTCCTTGTGCCCTGGTTGTGGTGGTACAGCCATGTGCAGGACAAGTGAAGTGGTTCAAGGTAAATAATAAAAAAGGAAAGTGTTTTGGGGACAGGTATTTTTAACCTGGCTTAGATCGACAGTAATATCAGCCCAATGAGGCTGCAGCTTGCTGCAGCCCAGGGACAGGAATGAATGGCTGGAGAGATTGAAGGGACAGAGAGTAGAAACTTATTAAGCTGCTTCGTCACCAAGGAGAACATGTCATGGGATTGCTGCTGACTCTTCTACTTGGGCAGATGATATGGAGGGTGTCTCACTTTTACAGCTACTCTATTGGCTAGAAACAGTTTTTGGCCTATTAACCATGCTGTCCACCCCAAAATGCAAGAATTTGTCTGAAGTTGTGTTTGACTATTCTTTGCCTACTCAAGGTCTTTATGTGTCTGACTTTTATGTGTAATAAAGAAAAGATTGCTAGCGTTTATTTTAAAGGAAGATTTGGTTCAAGAATTCAAATCCCAGAGGCAGAATTCCAATTGCTGATTTTCTGGCTGGAGCAAAGAAACTTTGGACTTAGCCATGCTGGCCAAGGATACCCAGTTTAAAACACACCAGGCATGGTTTTCCTGCTATTATCAGTTGAAAACTAATGGAAACCACTACAGACTTCAGTTGTCTGTGTCTGGGTTTTATCAGCTAACTGGATCTTAAAAACCAAGTTGCAGCTCTGTCTGCTTATTAGTCAAAATATGTCTTTACACATTGCCATTTCTAGTTACTAGTATGCAAACAGCGCTGTTAAGTCCCTGTTCACTTTGTGTCACTTTTTCAATTATAGACATAGTTACCTCAGTTTTCCTTCATTTGTACTTGGTAGTTATGTCTCATTAACAAGTACCTGACAGAGAAATGCACTCATTGGGTGGAATATATTGCTATATATGTATAGTCAATGTCAGCTGGCATACAGAACAACATAAGGAGGAGTAATGTGAGTGTATAAACAAATAGCCTGTGTTGTTTCGTGTTGACATGTATATGACACTAATCCAGAAACTCATGCCAGAGGCAAGTGAAATATGTTTTGAACCTCTAGAGGTATTCCTTTTGGGATTGCTCATACAGTATGATTTCTGTCTCTTTGACTGAAAGAAAACTCCACTGATCTATTAGCAACAGCATTGATATCTGAAGTAGTATATATGTAAAAAGTGTTACTTTTATAAGATGCATTTTCTTGTATTTTCTAGTGTATCCTTGCTTATATTCTTGCTTAATTCAGAGAGAAGATGTAAATCAAAAAAACTTCTAACATTACATTTTTATAAATATATTTGAAATTTAAATCTGTAACTGATAGACAGCAAAACTGACTTTTTCCTAGCACAGATCACATGTGGTATTTGCAGGGAAACTTCCCTGGAAATTGATGGTCCAATAATCATAGGCGTATTTCCTAAACAGCAGAGTGTATAAAAGTAATTTCTAGTTGTTTGACTTTTCTTTGTAGTAGCAGTGGAAACCAGAGAATGAATAGTAGAAGTTCATGAAGAAGTGCTAAAATCTATGGCTAATACAAACAGTCGCAAAATGAACTACTTACTCCATGAAAATAAATTAGGGAGAAAACTCTGACACACTTTTCAAAAGAAGTTGAAGCTGTTGTCACTAAAAATGTGCATGGTCAAAATATACTACACCTGCTAGCACATTTACTGATGCTAAGTATTTTCTACCTGTCTAGATTTTTATTTACCTTTGCATAAAGTATCCACTTAGATTTTACAGCATTGTGTTTGCACAAGGAAAACTATTCACTGGTTTTGTCTCTAAAGCATGTATTTTTTTTTTAGGATTTCATGTACAGCTCAGTACTTCTAACTGACATGCTGCTGTAAGGTGGAGGCCATGTTGTTTAAGAATTAGAAGTCACAAAAGGTTTTGTAATGAAAAGAACCTTTTTTTGTTGTTGTTGTTGGATAAGGACTGGCATGTCAATGGGAAGGGAGAAGCAAGGACAGAGGCAGTGCTGAGGTTCCTGGTACCATGGTGTTGCATCCAGAGGCGTCAGCAGAAATCCACCATGGCTGGCAGGGTCACGGAGGTAATGCGAAGTATTATTGTGCCTGTTTTACAAGTGGAAAACTGGAGGAAAAAGAGATTTAAGCTTGGCCATGACCATAAGGAATGTGGTTTCCTCACTGTGCTCAGTCCCCTGATCCTGCTGCTTGCTACCATCTTGATTTGAGCTGTTTCTAAGCACAAGAAGTTGGGAGGGGACACAGCTGGGACAGCTGACCCCAACTGACCAAAGGGATATTCCACACCATATGATGTCATGCTCAGCATATAAAACTGGGGGTGAGGGATGTGGGTGAAGGTTGGCCGGGATTGTTGCATGGGAACTGGCTGGGCATCGTTCAGTTGGTGGTGAGCAATAGTTTTCTTTTGCGTCACGTTTTTCTTGTGTGTTTTTTTTTTCTTCTTTGCTGTTTCTTTTCCTCCTTTTAAAAAAATTCTCAAACTGTGTCTTTATCTCAACCCATGAGTGTTTTTGCACTTTTGCGCTTCTGATTCTTTCCCCTATTCCACTGGGTCAAGGGTGAACAAGCGGCTGAGTGATGCTTAGCTGCCTACTGAAGTTTATCAATAGAAAAATCATTTATCTATCTACTTTTTCAAGCATGTAGAAAAAGGCTAGGAACATCACAACCTATCAAGCAAAGTAATTGAATGTGCACTTAATTTTAAGTGTGTTAATGATCTTTATAAAAACGTATTTGCAGTAAACTCCTTATTTTAAAGTAAAAAAAAAAAAAGAGAGAAAGGGTAGAAAGGATCTGAGATTATTTTGAAGGACCTGAATTGCTTCCAAAATTGGTGATTAAAGAAGGATAAGCACAGAGCTTGTGGCTTCAAAGGTCAGTCCTGCTGAATTTAAGTGACTGATGGATTCTCTTCACCAGAGGTGCAATTTTCCCCTGAAGAAATACTTCTTAAAGACCAATGCTGGCTAGCTGGTATTTATGAGAGAGTCCAAAGGGAATCACAGGTAGGTTGTTAGGCTTATCATTTACTCAGTGGTTTCTGCTGATATTGTAGCA
Source organism: Nyctibius grandis (assembly GCF_013368605.1). Taxonomy (NCBI): domain Eukaryota; kingdom Metazoa; phylum Chordata; class Aves; order Nyctibiiformes; family Nyctibiidae; genus Nyctibius; species Nyctibius grandis. Next base: position 13,006,097 of record NC_090660.1, read on the forward strand.
CAGAGATCCCACAACACTTCTTAGCATGTGATAAATTGTGTACTGGGTGAAGGTGAGAATGGAGTGAGGGCAGCCACTGTGATGACAAAGTGTTGCTTTGCTATTCCTGCTATCAACCTGCTATTTCCCCACCAGCAATCACCAGTACCTTAACTGTGCCCAGCAGTGCTCTCCTTGGCCCCTGATAACATGCCTGCCTGTTTGGGAGTGCTTTAAGGAGATGCTGGGTATGTGGTTACAAACAGCACAGTTTTTCTTCTGCATGCCAGCACGGCAAGAACAGTACATTTTATGGTTACATTTGCAAGACCCTTATTGTATACAGGCTCTTCATGCAACCGAAGTGACTTTCAGTAGCTGACACAGCATAAAGTATCAACTAGTGTGAGAAAGAGGTACCTCAGCTTGCTCCAGTGGGAAGGTCTGTTGTTTTGATCTCTCCCAGATCTGTCACTGGCAACAGGAGACCATCAATACAGTTGTTGTGCTATAAGAGTTATTTTTGTTGCTTCTCCCTTTATTTAATTCCTTCATCTTTGTTAAAAATAGATTAATTTCATTTCAGAAGGTTACTCAGATGTGTTGCATATTTGATGTAGCTGCCTTAGTTATTCATCTTATGGAGAAAATAGCACAATTGGGGGAAAAATTGAAAAAAAAAAGTGGAAGTATCCAGTTTAAGAACTTCTAAGTGATTGTTTTGCTTTGTCATTTTACTACAAATGTACTTAAAAACAACTAAAGTCTACCCTACATCATACAAAACTTTACATCAGCTGGGTATAAAATAAAATATCTGGTGGGATCTGAAATAAGTTTTATGTTGTTTTTTTGATTGAAGGAAAAATCATTTACTTGTTTTTGCTGTAGTCTTTCAGGACTGCAAGCCAGTTTAATGCTAATGATTCAGCTGTTATCCAGCTAAAGGAAATAGACTGGTGAGGTTAAGTAAGGCCACAGTCAACATCAGTTAATGCAATGTTGAATGTGTTTCCTGATTGGTATTACAAAGAAAAAAGGAAAAGCAATGTCTGGCACGTTCATTTAAAAAAACACCAAAGTCATACCCCACCCAAACAAACAAATTCTTCAGAAAACCCAAATAAAGGGAAGTTCCTGAACATTAAGAAAATCACTGTTAAGGCACTAATGTTACTAATGTCTCCTCTGAACTCACTGTTTGTATATCTCTGCTTTTGCTTTCCTAATTTGGTCAATCACATTCTTTAAGATGAGACTCCAAGTCTTCCCATTGATGTTGGATTCCCAGGACTATTGTGGCTTTGAAACACTTTATTGCTGCATCTTTGGCTCCTCTTCAATGAGCAGATGTTGACCATGGATGAAAATGTTGAGTTTACAGTTTACATCTTTATCAGTTCTTTCTGCTGGTAGCTTCTTGTGATTCTACTTTGAAAAGGAGATGAGCAATTTCAAGTTTTTTTTGTCTTGGGTTTATGCAGGTGGTTCTTTTTTTTGCTGCTCTTGTTTGAGCCATAACAAGGAATGTGCCATGACATTGGACTTAAAACTAGTTACCTGCTCTGTTCAGTGGATATGGGATCAGATCAGAGTAGCAGCTGGAAAAGTGATATAGATACTACATTGGTCTGGAAACCCATCCTGGATTTTGGAATTGGCACTCCAGGGTTGTTTTCTGAGACATATGATGACTAGATACATGACCTTATCCTACCAGTATGGTCTCAGTAGGGCTTTATTTTCAGTATTGCAGAGTGCTATTGAGGAGAGGAATTTTGGTATGGTTTCTGCCACAGCTGTGGGCTACGGCTCAGGGGCTGTTCAGGCAGGGCTGGCCACAGGAAGAGCAGGATTTGCTGGAATTGTAGCCCCCGGCAATGCTGCAATGGGCTTGGCACCCCGAGGAGGGCACTGAAATCGAGGGGTGATGGAAAAGGTCAGCAGACTTTCAGCGTCAGCAAAGCCTGGGCAAAACCCCAGCCCTTCATTCATTACTGAGCAACCAAAGCGACAATGCAGTCTTTTTCCACGGAGAATTTGTGGCCCCGTCCACTGTCCATTGTATTGATTTCAATGAGACTTAAGCGCGTACTTAGAATTAAGCACTTCTTTGCCTGGTGGCCTCAGGAGAGAGTTTCCTCAACTGGGGCCAAACATGTGCTTTGTACAGGGCATCTTCTGACCCAGAAGGTCAGCTAAAGCTTCTGAGGGACTCTGAAGGGATATTTTTAATTGCTTGAAGTCTTGTTTTGTTTTCAAGCTCTTCAAAATAATCTGAATGTGTGTTTGTATAAATGCATAAGGGAAAAGCTGGCAAAGAAAGAAGCTTGCTATTCATTGTGGTTCCGGTCCTGCAACTGTGGAGTCAGCGTCATTGATTTCAGTGAGCACAGGGGCAACCCGTCTAACCATTTTGAATGAATAATTTTTTTTTTTCCCAAGTAGAGACAAAAGTAGCTAGTATAAGATTGAGGTGTTTTTGCTGATGTGTTATACAACTTGTAAAATTATTGTATGTTATAACCTCAGAGTAGAGGGTAATTTCTGTTCTTCTAGTGGAAATCCCAGCACAGGGAGTGAGGCACAAGTGGAACCCACCTAAATACTGTATCACAGAAGCACTCCTGAGTCTGACAGCTTTGGTGTTGTCACCTTCAGGTTAGGTGTATTCCACTGCAAACTGCATCGTTTTAGTAGTTACTGCCTGTGGGGTAGGAATTATCCACTTCTGTGCTACTTCCACTCAAAACCGCATCTTTGTTGGTGTTGCTTCCTCTAAGCCTAAACTGTGTTTTTCTTGTTTATCTCTGTTAGCTATTTTTTAAATGTGATCTGATGCAAAGTTGTTTTCAAAAAGACGAGGTGAAGGAAGAGCACTGTGTCCTCTCTTTGCTCTTTGGCAAGGCAGGAGCAGGGATTGCAGCAGGAAAAGACCCCCCATCCCGGCAGCTTTCTAGGTTGGTGCTCCGCAAATGTGTGTATTAAACCTAAGGGTATTAATGACTGTGTGCAGACTGAAAATTCGGATGCTCTCCCTCTCTTTTGTTGCAGGAGGAAGCATTTTCTGCTGCAGGTCTGAGAAAGGGCAGGCTGGCATGGAAAAAGAGGTAAGTGAAGAAAAACCACGTTTTAAAACAGAACAATTAAAGGGGCTATTCCTAGCATTGCTATTTCATAATATTATTTGTAGTGTGATGGGAGGGAAGTCAGTAGACGCGTAGGCTCCTTTATATCATTGACAAGTCAAGGGGATGATTAACGAGAGTACCAGACAATGTAATGGTAGGAGAAGGCCCACAGAAGTTAAACAAAAGTGCCTTCAGAATTTAGAGAATTCCCATGATCCATAGTAGGACCTCATTGTGCTTGTCTACTGTTTCTATTTTTGATTAGATTTATAAACACAGCACCACATATTTTCATGTGGCTCATAGCCCCAGGGCAGAGCGAGATTGACTGCGCTGAAACTGTGAGGCTTGTGAATTTCGGGCAAGGGATGGAGTGAAATAAGTAGTGTAATTGTTTTTGTGGAGTGACCGTGGGACCTCCTCTGTTCTGAATTACACATGGTTCAACCCTTTGACCTAACCAACCTCGGCAATGCCTGGTAGATCTCCTAAAGCTGTGCTGAAAGGTCCTATCAGTGACATGTTGGAACATTATCTGTCATGTGAGATGTGTGCCAACAACCATATTAAACTACATTAATTACTAGTGAGGCCATGTTTGTGACAATCTCAACTTCATTTAACCCGTCATCATGTTAGTTATTGTTCAAACAGGAAGTACAAACGGGGACAATTTATGAAATCAAAATGCAGCACCAATGTTTTATTTAATAAATTGTATGTTTTACTTTATTTCCTTTCTATTTTTCTTTCCCTCAGCATTTTTGTTCTTGTCATCAGCTCTGTAGTTTGAGTTTTTGGGGGCTTTTCTATTTTAAGAGCAAGAAAGAAAAAGACTACTTCTCAGTAACTGAACTAATATGCCAGTGTAATTTTTATTTCTTTAAATGATACCACAGTTGACTGAAAGCGCTAATGCTTATTTTCTAGCAAAAAGCAAACATGCTATAAGGTAGTTTATGTCAGGCTGAAAGATCACACTTGGCTTATTCGCTTGAGGTACACCTTCACTGCTTTACACTCCAGCTAGTGCATCTCTGCATGGCAATGCTTGCACACTCCTGGATCAGGAGTGAAGCATGAGTTTCTTTTCAATTCTCTGCGAACAGTTTTCTCATAGGCCTGTCCCTGTAGGTAGCAAAGCATACTATGAGTCTTCAAAATGTAGCCCAGGTTGTTTTTTTCCGAAACAATTCTGAATTTTACAGAAGGGAGGGGCAAAAACTCTCCTACATGCTCCTGCATGGGCCGTGTACAGGTTCAATCGTGCCTAGCCGTGCCCAGTATTATATTAGACTAGACATGTGGGGTTAATCTTCCACCTACACACTGAGCTCCTCCTTTTCGACAAGGCTTTTCCTTTAGCCTTGTTCTCTAGCTAGAACAGGCTTAAATGAAGTGGGTATTTATTTATTTATTAATTGCTGCAGAGTCAGCTAAAAAATATGTTTGACCCTACTAAGTGTCATTCTCATTAGCAATGAAGAGTTTGCTCTCTGCAAAATCTAACATGGAGTGCTTAAAGCAGACAGGTGCAAATTACAAGCTGTTTCTCTTTGGCTGCCATCCCTTAAATCGACAAAGTAATAGGCTAGGAGAAGTGAAAAGATTTCAGCTGCATAAAGGGAAGCCTTAACAGGGACTTAGCAGCTGGTTGCAAGAATTAAATGCTGTAAATACCAACGAACGCGTTTGTGTGTGCATTCACAGAGGAATATATTTTCAGTAAGGCTCCATCCTTTTTAGGTGAGAGGATCACTCTTTGAAAACTGTGCTCTGCTTTATGTTGAAAGGCTAATGCTCTCGCTGAAGTGAATGAGAACAGAAGCCAACATACCTGTTCCTGTTTACCATCATTACACTCCTTAGAGCATTTCAGGCATTATTGGGTTCTTGGAGCCCTACCAGATTGACAATATTTCCAGCTTCTTCTCTTTTGGCTGTATTCAAACAAGGCCCCAAAGGAAAAAAAACCCCAAACCCACAACACCAAAACAACCAACCCACAAACAAAACCATGGATGAATCTGCTGAGCTAGTTTGCTGATGTTAGAAACAGTTGTTTGTATTGGGAACACCTAATTTAATTTCATGAAAGAGACATAACATGCCAGTATGTGTATGAATCTAAGGTATGCATTTCCTAAAAGGAACTAAAACTCTGTCATTCCAAAGTTGCTCTTCTTTTTGACTTCCAGCTTGCATGGGGACTGCTGTCTGGAAGCAGTAACTTTAACTTTAACTCTAAGGCTGCTGATGAGGTCTGTCTGTGTGATCTTCGTAAGGAGATAAGGGTAGGGAGACAGCTCAGAGCAGAGCTTGTTTACAGCAGGACAGAAGAAAACAGCTAGACATAAATGAGGGCTGACGGTTTCATGAAGCACAATTGGTTGATCACAGATTCAATATGACTGCCCTGAACTGAGCGATGATCCGTACAGTATGCAAAATTCACTTTCTTGCTGGTCTGTGCCCACCAGCCTTCCAGCAGCTTTCCCAGAGCCCCTCAGCCACGGCTTTGAGTGGAACCAGAGCTGAACGCAGCATTGTTGTACCCAATTCCTTTTGACAACAATCACATTCTTTTAAAAACTTCATAGGTTTTAGTTGTCACTGGTTATAAATGAGGGGTTTTTCCCTTGCGGTTGCTGCTGCTGTTGCAGTGCTCGCTGCTCTCCCGCAGACCAGAGTGCGGTGGGTTCTGGTACTCCCGGTTTTCCTTTGTTTCAATTGGTATTGGAAAGCAGGCAGTGTGTTTTAATGGTGATGGTATGTAAAAAGGCATTTAAAGGCGTAGGTATCTCTTTGAATGACATGGTGACTTGTCTGTGCTGTGCTCAGACACTTCTAACTCCCCTTGTCCCTGCTGTAATGAAGCACACCCAACGTAAAAAGGCGTTTTTTTTTTAAAAAAAAAAGTTAAAAGGCAAGAATATTTGTTTTTCACCAACTGTAGTGGAGCTTTGAGATAGGATTAATTGCTAGCAGCAGCACCATCACCCTTTAAACTTGACTTTGCAAGCAAAGGACATCCCCTTTCTATGTGCTGGTTGTGGATGGACAGGTCTGTCATTTATTGTTTGTGGACGCAAGTTGGACCACCTCCGCTGCAAGTGTAAACCAGCACAGCCTTTGAGGCTCTGGCCTCAAGTTGTGTAACTTTCCTTTTTTGTAGGAATGCTGCCTTTTTTTTTTTGTAGGGATATTTTTTCATGTTTATTTTTGGATAATGTTCTATGATTAGAATGACGGCTTTCTGTACGGATGCAAATTAATGTGCATTTGTCTAGGTATGCTCACACAACTGGACTTTGCCTGTAAATATGGCAAGTGGACACTGAAAGTTTTATTTAATTTGCTATTGGAAACGGAAGTTTTGCAGGTACATGTGAACTGATTAAAGAACAATTGCTTTAGACATAAATTTGCATAAATTCATAAATTAACTAGTAGTGACTAATGATAAAATGAATATAAAATGCCACTGGATAATTTCCTGCCTATTCTCTGATGAGAAGGCAAAGTATCATATGGGTAGGGGGGCTGGGGAAGGAAACCTAAAATGAAGGCGGGGGGAGGGAAGAGTGTAATTTACACTACTTAAAGGTGCTCATGTGTAAAAGAGAGAAGGATGAGGAAATTGGCTGGAGTTAGGTATGAAACGAAAATGTCTTTTAATTTCCTCTGAAGCACAATGTGACAAGAACATGTGTTGATTACACAAAGGCCACCACCGAAATACTTTGTTATTCAGTTATGTTGAGAAGTAACCCTGGAATAATTCGTCTCTGCTGTTGAAAACCAGGTATTGCTTTCATTCTAAAAAGATGAACTCGTGAAAAGCACCTTTTTCAAAAATTGATCACATTAAGGGACAAGGTCGTAATTTCTTTTGAAGTTCTTTGTAAGTAAGTAGGAGTCACGAGCCCGTTACATCAACTACTTAAAAATATTAATTTGCATTTGAGGGGGTGAAGTGCCAAAGAATGTAGCCTATTGTGTCTATGAAAGAAACAAAATTTGGTGCTAATTATACTGAATACTTTAAAAAAAACCCCAAAACACACACACACAAACCCACTCTAAAACATCAAAAGCCACTATGCCTCTTTATTAGATATGGGGGTGGAGGAATACTTTTTTTCCTTCTTGCTGTGAAAGGAGCTTATGCATTTTACAGACTACATCAATTGAAAGTTAACTACTGCCAACATAGCCTACAATTGGTTTTGCTAGGGAAATCTGACATGAAGAAGTAATACATAGACTGTAATGCAGATCACCTTAATTCCATCAAAGTTATGGATGTACACTGATTTACGCCAGTTGAAAATTTGTCCCAGAATTTTAATCTAGATTTCGTTTGCTTTAGCTGTTAACATAAAGTGTAAGGTTTTGTGTGGTGATTATATGCAGCATAATAAGAATAATTATCACAAAGAAGTGTTACAAATACTGCTGGAATCCTTAAAACTGACTCAATTAAAATTTAATGGTATGCTGGAATGCAGCAATACTTTAATATTGCAAAAGAGATATAATTCTAAAGATAGTAACTGAGCGAATATATATTTTTTGGAACTATTTTTCTGTTGGGGAAAAAACTGGAAGCAGTAAGGTGAATTTCTGAACTTATTGAACTCTTGTCAAAACTGTCATTAACTTCAGCTGTGCTGCATGAGGCTTGTAGGAATTATTTCTGTTACAGTACTTATTGTAGCTTTCAGAACGTGTCTGGTCACTCTTACACATATTTGCTTTTTAGTAGGGTAATGGTCTTAATTTAGAGGAAGTCCACTGTTTTCAGACTAACATATATATGTGTGCGCATATATATTTTTATATATATGAGGATATTAATATCTAGAGTAATCTGTAAGTGGTATGGTTCAGTTATTGTTGACAGATTTATTGATTGTGTCTGCTGCAAGCGCTCTTTTTTTACTGGAAATTGACACCCACAATCAAATGGGAAAGACGGATGCTGTAAAAATCGCAATTTTTCAATGATTCTTGTAATTAATCCTTTTGTATTGACACTTTCCAGGAGCTATGTTGCCAGGAGTGGTCTTTATCACTGGCCAATTAAGCAATTGGCTTGAAAAAATAGCGCTGTTTTCGGAAAATGCCATGTGACCTTCGAAAATAAATGGATCTGAACTGTTTTCTTTGGTTTTTGGCTTTGATTAATACTCTCAGATGTGCTTTGTTTTAGGTAATCTTTGCCTGCTTTGACTGTTAGTGTCTGTTATAGGGGTCTGTAGCCACGCACAAGCCCATGTGTGACTCTCCTGCTGGTGCTGCCCAAGGTGTTATGCAAAGACAGTGTTTAGCACTTGGGTCTTCCTGATAGTAATGTGGCAGTATCTGTTTTTTGAGCCTTGCTTCCCCATGGGTATTAATGTGGAACTTGTCAGAGTTTAGGTCCTCCAAGATCTCCTGCTATTTGTTTTCACTGTAACTGTTGTTGGCTTCTCTAATATTAAATGAACTTTTCATTGTTGTAATGAGTCCTGCTTCCCCTCTCCCCTGGACCGCGATCTCTCTTTTGTGACATCTTGTCGTAAATTGGAGTTATTTTTATTTTATTGCCTCGTATGAAAGGGTAGAGCTCATTCATTTTTAGCTGCTCTGTGAGGAACAAATACACTGGTTATGTAAGTGGACCTAGAAAATAAGAGAACGGGGGATGTCAGGGAAGTCTGTCTATAAATATGCTACATAACCAAACTTTTGTAAATGAAGCCCTGCAGTTCTGCAAGTGAAATAAAGCAGTTGCTGCTGAATGCATACTGTAAAGACAAGTCTTACAATGTTCTTCATTTGTTGAGGTTTCTTTGCATTAATTAAAATTGGGAAAAACCAAAGTATTTTAATGTGACCTTCATCTGGCATTTGTTTTAACTTTTCTTCTCCTATTTTATTTAATTCTTCCACTTCTGTTGTTCAATTAGTGTTTGACCCCTTTAGCAGAGATGTAAATTAAATGACATTTCAATGCCATCCCATATTTAAAATACTGTGTTAGTTGTGGATCATAAAGGATGATCTTCGTTCTTTAGCTAATTTATTCATTTAACAATTTCCCTCCAGAAGTTCCAGCAGAAGGCTCTGAAGCAAACTAAGCAGAAGAAATCCAAGTCGGCTGAATTTCTGATGGGTGAGCCTTGCTTGATGAGTTATTGCTCATAATTTGTGTAAGGATTAATTAACTAATTACAGACAAATGGCTGTGGGCGAAATTTTGCTCTTGCTTGTCAGGGTGCAATTTGTAATTATTTTAATCATTTATTCTTTTTTTTTTTTTTTTTTAGAGTTAATTTTAACCTAATTCTGTTTTGGCGACATTTGAGGATGGTACACTTGAGTCTTTCAGCAAAGGAATTACTAGAAGGAATTTTCTGCTTGTCATTGAAATACACTTTGCTATAATGTGCTCTTCTGACCTCCTTGTTTTCTATAGTAAAAGAAGAGAGAGCAGCAACAGAAGGCATTGAAAATCCAGCTTTTAACATCAGCAGCACAGATCTTTCAGCATATCAGTCTTCAGAAGAGAAAGTTATTAGACATGACAAGGCAGATAGCACCCTTGCAGCTCACCAACAAAAACTCGGGCTGCAAGCCCATGCTGAACCAAGAGGTGAGACATCAAACTTGATTAGCCTCAAACGCAGCGACAGCGATTGTGTTCCCCATCCAACCTGCACACTCTGTGGCCTGCGCCAGGTGTTCCTGTCCCGACATGTCCAAACAGGCGTCTCTGCAAACCTGGGGTGGGAAACCCAAAATACTGTCGAAAACATCGTCTGTCTAAATATTTAGAGACTAGGGTTCTGTTTCTGTGCTCAAGTGACCCCTGGTAACAGCGGGGGGACAGGTTGCATGGGGCTCCCTGCCAGAGGGGGGGAGTGCAGGGATCAGGCACTTGTTGCAGAGCTTCTCCATAATTTGTGTGGGGTTGGGTTTTGGGGGCACTGCAGCCGGTCCGAGCGCGCAGATGCTGCTCCCTCGCTGACTGCCAAGCGTTGAGTAGTTTTAAACAGCTTACAGACCCGTGATTGATTGTTGTCCTTAGGTCTCCCATATGCCCTCAGTCAATCAACATCTTGCCTGTGCTTCGTCCTTCCTTATTTTTTGTTCAGCCAGTGTTGCTCAGACACTTGGAGCGGAGAGTCCTGTTTGCTCGGCTTGTCCAGGGGAGGGATCCTGACTTTTAAGCTCAGCTTTGATGCAGCATCCAAAACAGTCACTGCTTCAGGAGGTGATTTCTGTTTATTATTTAGGTTTATTCAAACAAACAAAAAGGGTCTTCCTTTTGCAGGGGTTTGATATCTTTTAACCTATTATTTAATTTCTCCATTTTGAATTATTACTGCTGAATGTTACGAAGAATGGTTATTTTTACTTAGTAATCCAGTGAGGAAGAGGGTGAGGAAAAGAATTTAAAGGCATCTTGTGAGCTGTATGAGGAAAATCTTGGGCCAAGATCTAACGTAAAAGCAAAAATGCCTGAAGTCAGACTCAAAATCTCCCCTAAAGACCCATGAAAAAAATTTACCTTATTGGACTGTGTGGTCTCATTAACTTCAAGTGGACTGTGTGTACATCCATGAATATGCAAATGTGCATCCAAGGCGCAAGACCTGCAAAGGTACCAAAGTAACTGGTATGGCTTTGGAAAGTCCCAATCATCCAGCATTTCCCACTAAACTCGCAAGCGCGGGTGCTACTTGCTAAGTACCCTTGTGTGCCTGCCCAGGTATTTAAATGGGTAAGTGCAGGCTGGTGAGCAGAATTTCAGGTGTTCGCTTTTAAAATACTGGACCTTGTTGTGTTAAGATTTTATCCCTGTGGGACTGGAAAGCCCATGGCTCCTAATGGCCCCTTGCAAAATTAGGTTTGGCTTTCCATTTAGCCTTCATGTGAAGGCCGCACAGAGCAGGAATTCTTCGTCTTTGCAGCTTGTCAGAACAGTGATTAAGCAGACAAAGGGATTGATTGTTTTTTAATGAAATAGTCTATCTGGCAAAAAATGAAGTCGGGCTCGCTGGAGACTATCCATGCTTTCAGTTGCCTCTTCAGAAATTCATGAATAGTTCCCTCAAGAAAACAACATATTTTTTTAAAAGCTTGAAATGTGTTTTTAAACATTTTGATTTTTCATCCTAAGTAGCATTTTGTTCAAAAAAGCCTAACTGAATATAATCTTTGTGAAAGGAGTAGAAATTATTACATTTCGCCTGAAATGCAATGCCTTGATACACTGCTAAATGTTTCTGTAATGGGAGAGGAAAGCTTGCTGAGGGTTGGAAAATTTTGTTTCCCAACACTGTCTCCCTCCTTGACCTTCTGTTCATCCAGTTAACCAAAAGATTGGTTATTCATGTAGCAATGCCTCTAAGTCACGCAGCTATTAAAAAAATAATCATCATAAAAAAGCCTAGATTGGAAGAGACCTCTAGAGATCATCTGGTCCAACCTTGCATTAAATTATTCTTCGTCTAACTTATGTCAGGACTTGTTTGGCAGTCACAGGGGCCAGTTAAAATTTATCAAGGGCTGCTAATAAAACAACAGCTTCAAGCCTGTCCAGAAACCTGGGAAAAAAATGAACTAAACCTTCTGGTACCTCATGAGCTAATTTTCCCCATTCCCAAGTGTAACAATACTTCATTAAAGAGAGAAAGAGAAAGGGAAAAATTAACCGTATAGGTAAGCGCAGCATCACATGAATGCAGTAATGTATAAATGGTCATATTTCACAGCTCTCAGTGAAGACTAGGTCTACAGGTAGCTTACCCTTTCATGTGTCAATCTGTTGTGGTTTGGGACCACCAAAGCCCATGGAATTGGTTCCTCGAGCCTTCCTTTGCTTTGCTTTCCTTTGCTTCATGTTCATAGCAGCTGTCATTTCAGCTCATAGCAAAAACATATGTAGTGTGGAAAACTACCACCATCTTGTAACATAGGGGGAACTCTTCCACAGTTTCCCTCCCCTCAGGTCTCAGGAGCCACTGTGCAGTTCACAAGAGATATTTTAGCACAGAAGTCTCTCTCCCCACCCCCAGGAAGCAAGACTTGCACCCTACACTGGCAGATATTTCTCTAGGAGGGGGTGCCCACACTCACCAGCACGGCTTGTTGCCCCAAACTTGGCTTTGCTAGTGAAATGACACTCCTTTCTCCACCTCATGCCAGGCTTCCTTACCTTAAGTGAATTGCTTGCCAAGCACAACAACACAGCCTGTTTAAAATAAACATGTTTTAGGCCCGTCTGCTGCTCCCTTTCACTTTTCTCCCCTTTTCTTTCCCAAATGCCAATAAAATATTCCTCCTTTTGGGGTTGTCTCCCCTCCAGAACCATTGGGAGCTCTTCCAGCTCTCAGCCCCCGGGCTTAGGTTTTGTTATTTACTCAATGGGGAATGGCATTTGTCAATTATAACGCTCGTTGTTAAACTGTATGATTTAAAAGCAGTTATAACCTTAAGCACAATTATTTAATGGCAGCATTTACCAGATTACAGGTTCAAACCACTGTATAAACATCAGGCTGGATTTTCAGGCTGTGCACTTGAAGGCAGGGCACAGAGGTGGCATTGCCTTTCCATTATCTTTACACCCATCACCTGTATCGTTAATGGCAGCAAATAATAGCTACAGGGGTGCTATCATTTCCTCCATCTTGCAACAGTGTCACAGACTGTTCCTCTGTCAGCAATTGCTGGAGGGAAGAGTTCTCTAGCAAAGCCTCCACCTGCTTTTGAGATGCCTTCTCACACACCTCCATGCTAAGGATACCAGGAAAGAGTGTGAATAGTCAGCTGCGTGTTCAAGACAGCCTTAGAACCTGTTCCTGGAATTTAGCTGTGTCTGCACAGGAGGCTGCTGTGCAGGGTGCACATCACTTGGGGATTAAATAGCCAGTGCAGAGGTCCATGATATTGCAACCTGCCCGCATCTGTCCCCTAAATGGCTTAATTCATAGGTATGTTTGCACTATACCGACTTTTCCATTCCCTTTCCTTGGATAATAGAACATTTCCTGAAAAGGAGAGTTTCTAAACTGATTCTTGTTTTCAAGAAACTGATGAAATCTTTCCAGCATTTTTCTGTAGAGGCTTTTTCATCTTTCAAACCAGATTGTGACTCAAAGTGCAAGGCTCCTGCATGCTTTGCTTGTGGGGAAACTGAGGCAGAGCAAGAGGCCTTATCTGCAGTCACCCTGCAGGCCTGTGATGGAAATGGAAATAAAACCTCTGATCCTTAATCTATTGCTGTGTTTGTTAGTCCATTCTGTGTCTCACACTGTCATATTTCCCATAATGGACAATATTCCATATTTTATCATCATTGGTAGACCGTTGTTCAGGAATAGGCCATTGAGTAACTCTTTCTGCTGTATGCTTTCTATCGTTACTTTTATATGATGAAGGAAGACCTGGTACTGCTGTTAAATGTTATAGTGACCCAGGGGAACTGGCTGACTATCTACTCAGATTAATCTCCTGATTTTCAGCCAGCTAATTTGTTGCAGTGGCTTCTACCCTATTTTCTGTTCTTGATTCTATGCTGACTCTTTGCTGATTGTTCCTATCACCTTCATTTCTTTCACATATTGCTCGTGAAATTAAGGTCATCCAGCAGCGCTCTTGATTTGCCAAATTGTGCATTTTATTTCTGAAAGTACTCAGAGTTTCCTTGTGACTAAATCCAACCAACTCTTTTTCCTTTCCTTCCCCTCAGCAAATACTGAATTTGTCAGAGATTTTCAGGTTGGCCATCCTAATAAAAAAGAGGGCAGTTGCTCAACTTCAGATGGATGATATATGTCACAAGCAATCCCTTAACACAGGACTACTGTACTTAGCATTTTATCATAGGCCTGTAAAGCAAATGTTAATCTATTTAGCATTTTGATACTTTTTCCTCAGCTGCTGTGATCAGAAAATGTGCAGTAGTGTTCACCACAGCCACCGAGCTACACAGATTTGGTCCAACTAATCCTGAGAAGAGCCCTGTGGAATGACACTGTTCACATCTCTACAAGATATGTAAAATTTCCAGCCCAGGCATGCAGAGGGACTATGTGTCAGAACAAATCAGACTGTGATCTTTCTGGGATTTCCGGCCATGCATACAAGCCACAGAATCCAGGCACGGAGCTGTTTGAGCATCCTCCTATTACATGGTCTGCCTTGCACCTAGTGGTTGCACAGACACCTTTGGAGACTGTGATGCTCTGTTGCATTTGCACGGAAGATGAAAGAAAGGCTAATTGTGTTCTCCTGTATCCTGCACACTCGTACAAAGGCTAGAGGTAGTCTGACCCTAAATGTTGATGATACAAGTTGAAACTGTCTCCAGATGACAAGAAGCATTCATTTTCTTCCTCTATCATCCCCAATACACAAATCTTTTTGCAAAACTAGATTATCTCCTAAAATCAAAAGCTCTAATTAATTCTAACATTTTATCTGCAACAGGCACTGTTAACATCTCATATCATGCTCCAATAAATTTGCCCACAGAGATTACCATTTGGGGGGGAAGAAAAAAAAAAGCGGGGGGTGGGGAGGGAAGGAAGGGAAGAAATCTCTTTCAATTGAAGGCCAGAAACTATTCTTCTAATTAGCCCAGGTACAGCAAGGCATTAACATGGCTATACTGCTTCTGGGAGCAAATTAGTTCTCTGTGGCACTCTGCTGCACCACCTCCTAGCTGCAGAGTCAGGCTGGATGTATGTGACGTGGTGCTGCGTGCTTCCCATGGGGAAAATCACACTGTAAAGTAGAGCGGTTCTCTCCTTATCAAAAGCCAAAGTAGAGAGAAGCTTTTGCCAAGGAACGGTTACTGCTGAAGGTAGTTCAACTGCGGCATGGCAATATAAGCCCTTTCTTGCTCAAGAGAGTAACCGGGCGAGGACCTTGACTGGGGAATATGCAGACAAAAAAAGGACTTTGTGAAGGAGCCATGTGGGATATCAATTTGATAAAAATATCAGCAAGTGCATAGAATTCAGTCTGTTTACAGAGAACTAGAGGCTGAACCTTTTTTGAACAGGGTCTAATTTCATTCCCAAGAGATGGTAGGTACCCAGTAGGGAGGCAGTAAATGCAGATGAAAAAACAAGTATCTGCTGGAAACTCATGTTTGTGCTGCATGTGAAAGAAATGGGAGCTTGCGGCACTGGTTATTTGTGCTGGACAAAATGATTTGCGTAAAAGATGGGACCAGAAATATGAATCAAAACCGTACCCTTTTTTTTCCTGAAACAATGGCAAAGTTTATATCTAATAATTCAAGTTCTGTGTATGTGGTTCCATGCTTTCTGATTCCAACAGGGACTTGAAATGGAAATGCCAAGCCTGGTATGCAGGGCATGATGGATCACCATGTATGCATACGAATAAAAGGGTTGTCATTGGAAGTAATTTTGCGTTGAATTACACAATGTGTAATCCAATTGAAATCAGCAGAACGGCACAAGGTGTAATGTAGTGTGCAAAACGTGATCCATTGCATGCAATTTCAACAACAGGGATACTGTACCACTCTTCTAAGTAACGTGCTAAAATTGAATTTGTGGAAGGTAGGGGGAGAAGAACTGTGAAGAATGGATGCGTTTTATAATTGGGAAATACTCTTTCAGAAGATGGCTGAATATATTTTTAAGGCTAATTTATTACACTTGGAAATCGTTTACTTCGTAATAGTGCTGTCAGAGCCTCAAAATTCGGCAAGTTCCCTCTCTGGAATAGTGCAGGACCAGCCAAGCCTACCAGCCTGGGAGCACTCAGTATCCATTTTCACCATTGACGTGTGTCACATTATCTAATAACGTTCCTAAATGAACTCCGTCATCATCAGTAAATCTTTTTCTCACGCCTTCGACCAACAGCGTTTCCCCGGGAAATGCAGCAGGTCTCGCACTGGCGTCCCTTGGCACAGTGCCCTCTGTTGCCTGCAGGAAAAAAAAAATAAATAAAAATTCCCATACTATACCTTTGCTTAAACAGCAGCAAATGTGGTAAGTCTTCCAGGAGTAGAGCGGGGGGTAAAAAAAGTGGGTGCTGTGAGTACGGTGCAGCATTTTTCAAGAGTTGGGGAAGGCGCAGCACAGTCTGTGCTGCTCAGGCTCATGAACGGCCCCTTTGCCAGGGTCCTGTCAAAGCTGACAAGTGAGTTTATTCAAGGCTTGCAATATAAACATAAGACACAGTTCTGTGGTTTACTCATTACCTACAGCCTCTGCTGAGGAGAAGGAAAATGACATACGATACCTTTAAAACTTTTTAAAAATTGAGAAGTCCCCCAGTGATGATAGCACTTAAGAAGCTGTGTTTTCAAGATATAATCTACTGTCCAGTCATTGCTTAATGCTCTTCAGTGTAATTTTTCATTGAATTCTGCCTGGTACTCATGAAAATTTGAAGCTCTGTGTAAAACACTCTACCCTCCCATGTATTTGGTGATAATCTGGAATAACTTCATGCTTCCCAGGAATCTTATTTTAGATCTACATCTAAAATAATATAGATAATGTTTATCTCTATTTACACTATAGATGGTAATGTTAGATGTAAATCTGAAATAGTAATAATATCTTAATTAAGGAATTCTGCTTCTATATGTAACCTAGATCAGGCTATACAAATTTAATTAAAGGCATTCGTAATGGCTATGAACTGAGGTAAACGTAACAGATATCATGGTTCAGTAATGACAAAAATCCAAACCAGAAGTATAACTTCTGGTTAACTCATAATAATTCTCTATTTATTTTCTTGCCAAAATGAAAAGGGAGAGTTAACATTATTTTGTAGATTACACATCAGTTCACTATGTTGTTCAAAACGAAAATTTTATTTTTAATATCTTCATAACCTTCAGATGTGATTAAATCTAGCAACACAAAATTTTGTAGTAAAAACTCAAAATGTTTTCTCATGAAAGTTTCAAACTTTCCTAAATCATTTTCCAGTTTTAAATCATTGTTTAAATCAACAAAGAACCTATAAATTCACTGGAAATCCAGCCAGTTTTTCACTGTCCAGGTGCTCTCACTGTTTATGCAGTTTTGGTTGATGATTTTTATTTTTCTTCAATTCTGTATTCTGTGAGATTTTTTTTTTTAAGGGGGCAGGCTTCTTTCACCTCTCTTATGCCTTCATTGTTTTCAGTTATTTTTTTATAATTCTTTATAAATTTTTTCCAAAGTGCAGATTAGAAGCAGAGGCCTGTATCTACAAAGAAGCAACTTGCAGATATCAAGCTTTGTCAGTGTAGGTACTGAATCATGAAAACAGGTGAGCAGGAGTGCTAGTCACAAGACCCACCATGTCTTGAGGAAGGATGAATAAGTGAAGCCATTGGAAATGCAGGAGGTGGGACTCTTCTCTCGCCTTCCTTCTGATCGCAAGTCTTAGTTCTTGCTGGCCAAGTTGAGGTGGGCACTTCTCTTAGAGGGGATTCAGGTCTGACCCCATGATGCTGCTTTGGCTCATGAGGTTACATACTCTTCTCGTAAAGAAACTGGGAAATATTTTAGCACAGAATCCTATGTTTGGGCGGCCCAAAGGGCCATATCTGCAAAGTAAAAGGAAAAGTACCACTAGGGAAATAAGTTCAATTCTGTTGAATGGAGACAGTGAGGATTTACCATGATGTTCACAAACAGGAATTGCTGCTGAAATCAATGCTTTAAGACAGCTGTGTGGAAAGGAGGACTACTCCTTTCCACTCCCAGCTACATCACTATGTTTCAAAAGCACTGTGGGTCAAAATGCTGTCTCAGACCAGAATTTCATCTTTCCAAGATGCCTCTGTCTTATTCTATCTTATGCAAAAGGCTTAAGGGTCGCCCTAGTGATGTCCAGTAATGTTCTACCAAGTCATTGGTAGAAATGTGTTGACCACACTGCTGCCAGAAAAGGGGGAACTGTTACTTAATAAGGCAGGTTTGCTCAGACCATGATCTGCATTTTGTATTCTAATGAAAGCTGGCTCATGCCGAAATTTTTGCTTTTATCCCAAAGACCCAGCATCTCTCTGAAAACAAGCACCAGTAAATGCTTATTCAAGATTTTAGTAATCAGTCTTCTGGCTATTAATAATTCCTTCATCTTTACTTTAGTCAGGAGGCACTTAATTCCAACAGAGTTTTTTCTATTCTTTCATTAAGCTAGAAACCTAGATCAGTAGTATAGTATGAATGGAATAATTGCCTGTTATCCAAATTCCAAGCTGTACCCTTGATGTGATATTGATACGGGCTACCTGATCTCTTTGTGGAGTAGAAGACCTTGTAGAAATGCAGCTTAGTCATGCCATTTCTGTGGTATTCTCAGGACATAGACTGTATAATTGACTACAGACATCTTAGCTTAAAAGCCATCTTAGAGTTTCATCCAGTCCTAGTAATATGTGTGCAGTCCCATGGGCTGCATCCAAGAATTATGCTAATTTTATTAGCAACTCCTCTTGCTTTAATTAAACTGTATAAATTCCCACCTGGTCACTGTTGTGCCAACACCCTTCTTTCTATTTTTATTTGAATTTATAGATGATATGCAGTTTTGCACTTCAATTCTGATTTCCTGAATTATCCATTGTGTTTTCCACACGAAATAAGACAAATTTGAGGGCTGAACAGGGCTTCAAATGGAGTTAATGTGTTTGAGCAAACCTCTGGATCAAAGCAAAAGACCTAGGTTTCTAAAGTTGGCCAAGTCTTTGTAGGAGCAGGTCTTCAAAGTAACTTGCTGTCTGAAAGCACCAAGCTACACACTGCTGTTCAAAATACCTGCAAGCAAGCTCTGTATTAACATTTACTTTACTGTGTTTATATCACAAAGCAGAGCGATGTGAATTCCTTAGTGGACTGCTAATTTACATGTTATACACTTTCAAATATTTCTAAAAGCAAATGTGAAATGATTAGTAATCTGTTCACATGCTCACAAAATGTTATTAGCAAAATGCCTTGGGCAGTATGTTCTGTTGACTAAAATTGATAATTTTGTATCTTAAAACTAAAGAAACTCCCCCTGCCCCCAACAAATCTTAGGACCTGCCCAGAGCCCAGACCTCCTGGTCACACCAGTTTTCAAAGCGTGTGTTGAACTGAGGGGGGAAAAAGACCAAAAAAAACCAACCCCAAAACCCCCAGGAGCAGTGATCTAAAGTTTGCACTGATTTCAACTCTTCAGAAAACCTCACTAAAAATCTTCTGTGGAGTCCTGCAGTTTAAAATGGCTTATTATCTATAAAATCACCACAAGGATGTGATTCTGGCATTTACCACTCATTTTACCTGCATAGGTCTCAAAGTGTGTATGTTGCTCCAGAGAAATCAAACCTGGTTCTTCTTTTTACTTCTGCATAACTTTCTGTCTCCAGTTGTGTGTGGTTCTAACAGAGCTAAAGCCCTGGATGAAATATCTCATACTCCTCAGGGTTGAGGTGGTTCTTTTTTTCAAAGAGGACCAAAGAGCAAGCTGTTTATAATGGTATTTGTCAATGTATCTCTTTTTTGAATAACGGTTTCCATGCATCACAGACTCAAATATAACATGACGCTTCCTCTTAAGTGCCAATTATCCTGTCCAGAAGAGTTGCCCAAAAGTCTGCTCCTCAGAGTTTCACACCAAACCCACACGATAAAGAACGTGGGGTATTAAAAATTCAATAAAAGCTGTTATGATATTAAGACTGTGCAAAAAGCCTATGCACTAGCTGAGTATTGCTTGTAAGGTTGCAACATACTTTCCAGCAATTTACATTTACAGCTATGAAGTAATTGAATAACAAAATGCATCATCATTTTCTTTTTTAACACATGGGTGAATTATTTTACCAACATGTGAAGGGGTGTTCATATAACATCACAGTGCTTTGTGCTAGAGAAAAACAATTACAGCGAATAAGGTAGAATGGCTCTGTTATTGCAGTACATAAGACTTTGATTACATACTGCCAAGATTCATACCAGCCTAGTAGTTGTTGACAGATAAAGTAACAAAAATGAAACTCATTTATTTTTTCTTTATTGAGACCTCAAGGTAAAGCAAATTTTCAGTTCTTGTACTTACTACATTGAAGGAACAGAGACTGACAGTCAAAATGTGCCAGTCCAGAAATATAAATTAAACCTAGTTTCATATCAAAGTTTCATTTAGTCTCTAAGAAGGAGCTGCTGCTTGGATTATTTTTGATCCTAAAACAAATACACTGTAGACTACTATAGTGTATCTTGGATGAGTTAACCCCCTCATACATTTAGCTCTTACGTGTTTTCCAGGATATAGATCTGTGTCTATTCAAGCAATTTTAAAATTTGTTATGGACTTAATTATTTTACTTTTTCTCTGTTTAGTAATAATTGACTATGTTTGCAAACCCAATGAATGTGAAGATGGTTTTAATAGAGTGTAGCACTTTTGCTGAAGGAAGGACGCATTTTGAGGAAAAAGCCTTCCCTCCCAACTTGTGTAAAGAAAATTCTTCTGGCTTTTACTAGGAGTTCCTCTAGGCAACTAGATGCTGTATTATTCCTTGATAAGTCTAACAAATGACTTTTTTTTTTTTGGTAAACTTGATTAGTTTCTAAAGAGCGGATAAAACTAGCTGTTGAAAAGGGAAGTGCTAAAATGAGTGGTTTTATCCCATCAAGATCTTGGATTAGTTACCTAGCCCAGCTGAATATAATTGTTCAGATTAATGAGGCAGTATTCTAGTATCTCCTCTGTAATTAAGCTCTTCTCTGGTTGAATAGAATATTAAAGACGCACCAGACATTGAAAACTCAGTGGTGAAATTTAAAACTGTTGAAATTGGAGGGGTCAGCTGTGAAACACAAATTCCTCTGCATCATGGGTAATTCACTTGTAAAATGTGCTTTAAGGATAATTTGGCTTGTATTGGGAATGTTGGATTTTTAAAATTTTTCTTATCTTTCCATCATGTAAATTTGAGAATTTTTCTCATTAGTTCCTGAGCAAAAGTAACATAAAGTGCACTTGTTTCCAGAATTACCTTTTCTGACCTTTCACAAGATGATAATTGCAGTACTAGTAGGCTTAGAGGACTTGTTAAAAAAATTAAGCTTATAAAGTAGCAAAAAATGCCCCTTTGCTTGCTGGTGTCGATTTCAAAATTAACATTTTGGTTCATGTGCTTCTAATAATCGCTGACCCTTACTTCATGTGCTTTCCACAGGAAATGAATACAGCAGAAATTACTTTGACCCGTTGATGGATGAGGAAATAAACCCAAGGCAGTGTGGGATGGAGGTCAGTGAAGAAGGTGAGACAGAATTAAGTATGTAATTTTGGTGTCGGAATATTCTTTTCCATTCATGAAAATGAGGTGACAAAGATCACATATGCACTTCTATTTAAATATTGAGGTTTACAATTTAAATTATAAGCCTTAACCGCTCTGAACACGATAGGCAGTATACATAGTCTTCGATCAAGGACAGTGAGTTAATGGACGGGTAAAAGTGAGGCTGTGCTGTATTCACTCTGCTACTGCAGCAAAATGAAGCATCCTCCGAGAACATTGTCTACACCATGTTCTCTTCAATTAATGAAGTTAGTCCAGAACTGAGTAATAAGCTGTAGGTTTTTTTGCAACACTACTCCCAAAGTCCTTCTTGGAGAGCAATTTTATTACTGAGCTGAAGGTGTGTTTGCCTAACAGAAGGAAACTCCAGAGTCTGTAAAAGTTCCCAGCACACAAGGAGGCTCTTTTGGTTTTCTTTTTGCCAGTTTAGCTGAGAAGTTTAGCTTTGCTGTCTGTGGGTGATAATGAGGAATGGGAGGGTGTGACTCTGCAGATCTGGGAGAACAGAAGTTATGCATAGGTATGAGAGAGATTAACCAGGAGGTATTGTCTTTTACTGTAGAGCAGAGGAAATTCTCCTTCGCTGTCATGGCTTTTAGATAAAAAAGGGTGGGAACGGGCCTGCCTGAGTTTGCATGGACTTAAGTAAGAACATTATCATGGTAATGAAGTGCTTAGCTATGCACTGAATGTTTTGGCCCAGCTCCTGTTGTTAAGCACTGACAATCCGCTAGCACGCAAGGTCCAGTTCTCCTGTGTTACCTTCCTAGCCCTTTGCTTTTTTAAACCTTGTGCTTATTCATAGTGCAGGGACTCTCTAGACACGCAGCTGTAGTCAAATCTAAAAAAAATTATCTACTATAAAGGGTCTCAAAGTAGGTCACTTCTGAAATTCATGAGAAACTTTTACTTTGAGTAGATATGGAAGTTTAAACTTTCGAGGCAAAAACTTGTGTGACTGAGAAAAGAAGGCTCTACTGAACATAAGTAACTTGAATTTCTGTGTACCGGTGAAAAAAAAAAATCAAAGTTTATTAAGGATGAATTACATCTAACCCTTATAATTTCCCCATTCATTGTATAGGATGGCAATGTAATACCTTTGAAGTCAGCTTCTGGCTCAGAGTTTTTAAATGAAAGATTTTCTTTCTGTTGGCACTGCCTTGGTTCATTATGTGAATAGGCTTTATGAGTCATGATCTGCTTCATAACCAGAGAATAAAAAGGAGATTAGATTTCTGTAACTGTACGTGTGTGCCTTAAAAACATATAGGGATAGAGTGGTGACATAAGGGATACATGGAAGTACAGCTTTCATTGGGAGAAAATGTTCTCTTGCCTATGCTGAGGAGGCTGAGTGATATACACTTAACCTTAAATGTTCTTTTTTTTTTTTACATTTGGAACAGATCAAAGCTCTGAGAAAGTCCATCCGGTTCCAGGGGTGGGAATGGAGAGGTGGTTTTAGGTACTTGCATATCAGGCTAGACCTGAGATCCATGTGTAAGCAGCGGTCCTTTGGTATTCGTTCTTTTTCTCCCCAGCAAAAATGTCACTCAAATGTTGAGGTAACACTTGTTTATTAAAGGTCTGTTAGTAACAGTACTGGCCTCAGGTTGGTTGTGTTGACATCTGCAGAGCAGTAATAACACTATATTTACCAATACCTCTGACAAGAGCAAGTCTTCTACCTTGGAGATATTCAAAAGCTGTCTGGATATGATCCTGGGCAACTTGGCTCTAGGTCACTGTGTCTGAGCAGGAGAGCTGGACCACATGACCTCCAGAGGTCCCTGCCAACCTCAACGAGTCTGATTCGGTCATACTCATAAACCAGGCTCATTACCTGGTTTCTTTTTCCTTGCAGAAGTGTTAAATAAGTGGAAATACATTTGTATGTAGTGGACACCATTAAAAGGACAGTCATAACTGAAGCCTGGTCCTACACGATCATCCCCTGATTGGAAACCATATTCGTTTACCTCTTCTTTCCAGCTAGCAACTGGTCACTAAAAAGAGACAAAAGCAGAACAAGATGAGGAAATCAGGGCACACTTTAAAGTTCTACTCTTCATATGACTTAAGTCAGGCCCAATGCCCAAAGAGAATAGCTGGTGAAAAGCAAATCTTCAGCCACTAACTCTATTATACAAAGTTAAATATCATTTTAATGTGTTCATCATATGGGACTCTTTAATGGGTTATTCTGTGAAAATTAAGATATTAGCAATTATCTTTTCTATATTTGATAAATTAAATTTGTTCTGGAAATTTGTCTGAGTTGATAATGCCCTGAGAAAAAACAACACCCCCCTATAGATTCACCTCCCCCCCTCACCAAGGGAACATTTCAATGTTACATGCTAAAAGAAATGTAAAAGATTCTGTACGTGCAGAAGAGGTTTGCAGAAGCCTCCCTCTTTGAACACTCAGCGTAATCGAAAAGCTTGGCTCTGAAATATCATGGTAAAGAAAATTTATTCTTTGAGATTCTATTGAGTACTTAAAAAGAGCCACCCAAGTCGCTTGTAGCTGTACTTCAATTCACCTACCTTGTATGCATTTCTTTGGTCTTCTATCTGCCTATCTTCGCTGGCAACTTAGAGAAGCCAGGGTCTGGGATATCTGGAGAGAAGACAGCCTGAACTGGTCATTTCTCCCTTGTATATAGACACTTGAAGTGATTTTTAGGTCTCATGGAAAAAGGTGCATGCGTGTGTCCCTTGCTCCTTTTTAAAATCTGCAGACGTTACTGGGAATTTGAAAGGCTGACCAGCCACAAAATCAAAATTCATAGTGTGCTGTAATGACTACTCATATGAGATAATGTGTTAGTATTATGGACAGCAAAGTAAAATTTCTAATAAGATCCAAATTCACATTAGAAAAGAAATTAGGTACTTTGGTTTTTGAGTCAAATAGAATTCATCTGGCAATATGAGTATAAATAATCATTTCAACTATTGTATTAGCAGAGTTACTAAACCAGTTTCAGTCCAGGTCAAGATATAATATTGCTCACCATTTAAAAGCATACAATTATGTGTTTTTTATTTTAAACTGTCTTTCATAACTCGGAAGAAAATGACAGTCACCTCTGCTATGAAACTAGCACTGTGAAAACTATTTAAAAGTGTCAAACGGTTTCGTAACTTTTGTATTTTTGTATCTTTATTTATAATTTAAAATAGTGTTTCCTGAAATACCACTGGAAGAAACAATAAATGTTTCACTGTTTGTTTTTTAAGATCCTGTGAAATTTGATGAGCAAATCCTGTACAGTAAACTGATGAATCTTCTAGATGAAGAAAACAAAACACTGGACTCTCAAGGTAAATAACAAAATAATTTGCATAAAGAAAAATAAAACTCTTTTGAGTTTGGATGTGGGGAGGAGAGTGGGTAATCCATCCCCTTGAACTCAGAAGCAAAAGGGACACTGATTAATAAGTGAGCCTGTAAGATCTTTTTCCCCAAGTGTTTTTGTTTTGAGTCATGTTTGTGTGGTTTTAAGTGTAACTTAAGTGGCGTGCTTTCTCTAGGCTGCTTCATTGCATGTTGAATTCCACCTTTACGAAAGAGGACTGGATATATAATTTCTTATGTGCTCAAAACTAGAAATCTAAATCCTTACTTAAGGTCATAAATGGGTGGGACATTTGTCAGATACACAGGTCATGTCACACAGTGTTTGGTTATCTACGTAAGGATTTACACTAACAGGTAAGAAAGTGTTCTGTGGCTTTGTTAGAAAATACAAATTGATGTTCCATCTACAGTAAAAACAATGAAGTGTAGGAGAAGAGATTTCTTCACCTCAGGCCAACAGCCTTACTTCGGCTTCACTTATTTTTACAGGCATTATTTAATACCCACTTGATTCACAAGACTGTTACCAGCACAGCCTTTACACGAGGTGCATGTCTGCTGCTCTCCTCTGGTTCGTCCTAGGAGAAGTGACATATGAACAAGCCCTGGCTCAGGGCTGCCCTTGTATTTTTTGTGTCTCTCCCCCCCTCCACTTTTTTTCAGCAAACTTCTTTTGTGCAAAAGTATTTTCTGTTCTTTATATCTGTATGAGGTTTCCCGTTATATTTCAGTTATATACAGGACCTACTCTGTCAGAGAGACAGAGCACGTGGTTGCCTACGGCACTGGAGCTCCAGGAGCTGCAACATGTTTTATGAATATGTAGTTTGTGAGCAACTTTGTTCTAGAAGAGGCAAACATTTTCATTTGCCTAGGGTGGCAAAATCCCTTGAACTGGAGCTACTCTGCACTGGTGCGGCCTCACTGTACTGTGTGCAGTTTTGGGCGCCGCAGTATAAAAAGGATATGAAGATACTAGAGAGTGTCCAGAAGAGAGCCACAAAGATGGTGAAAGGTTTAGAGGGGAAGCCATATGAGGAGCGGCTGAAGTCACTAGGTCTGTTCAGCTCGGAGAAGAGAAGACTGAGGGGAGACCTCATTGCGGTCTACAACTTCCTCACAAGGGGAAGTGGAGGAGTAGGCGCTGACCTCTTCACCCTGGCGACCAGTGACAGAACTCGAGGGAATGGCAGGAAGATATGCCAGGGGAGGTTTAGGTTGGATATTAGGAAAGGGTTCTTCACACAGAGGGTGGTGGAGCACTGGAACTGGCTCCCCAGGGAAGCAGTCATGGCACCAAGCCTGACAGCATTCAAGAAGCATTCGGACAATGCCCTCAGACACATGGTGTGAATTCTGGGGCTGTCCTATGCTGGGACAGGAGTTGGACTCAATGATTCTTGTGGGTCCCTTTCAACTCAGGACATTCTATGATTCTATAGTCATATCAGTAGCATCTTTGAAAACCGTTTTGTCTCATTTTAAATACAAGGAAAAAAAAGTACAACCATCACAGCTAAATTCATGCAGATAGTTTAAGCAAAGACCTTTAACAAATTATCAGCAAGTCCTCTATTGTTGCATGTTAATGTAGAGCTCCACATTGCTGAGAAAGGTTATAGCAGTGCTGCAGGTTGATAGTTGCTTTTGTCTTGCAACAACATAGATTAAAATAAAAACATGTTTGTCTGTGAAGTTAACATTATTTCTATAGGGAAGATTGACATGGGGTGTCTATCTGTGGTGCTTATGTAGTCCCCGTCTACCAACATTTCTAGTATTTCATATTCTTCAATAGCTTTTTAATCAAAATAACCCTGTATGATTAAGGAAAATGTCCTGATATCATTTTACAGGCTGCTCCGGGGTGGGGTCCAGTACCCTTTCCATTAGTTTTCTGAAAGTTTGCTTCTGGGGCTCCCCCAAAGTGGTGGAAGAGGGAGAGAGAAGCACCTCTGCGAAGTGGTTCAGCCCACCTTACGCAGGCCTTTCTTAGCTGATTACAGAAATTGTGTCCTGGAAGCAGTTCTTCTCTTTCCTTCGGCTCTAGAACGATCTTGGACAACTGACTTAGATTTGACCATTGCTTTTTGCATGGCCAAAGGTTGTGAGCTGAGCTGCACCCTGTGTATTTGTCTACTTTTAAGCAAGGGAACCAGGGAGTAAAGGGAAAGCCTTTCCCATCCATCAGTGGTTGCTGTCTCCTTGAGCTAGGTGCCCCAAACCTTTATGTTATATTACAAATAACATTAATGAATGTTGCTGAGATGAAAAAATACTTTACAGAGGAGTAAATCCTACCAGCAAATAGCGTATTTAGAGATAAAGAAGGTTTCACTGATCTCCTCAAATGTTTATGATTTAAACTCACCGGGTATGCTTGAACTAAAAATGTCTTTTTCTCCAATGGGTTTTATCAAACCACCATTAGAGGCAAAAAGCTCTTATTACAGTTTGGCTATGTGGGGTGTGAGACCGGTTCAAATCTCTTATCCCTCCAAAGCCATTTGAACATACACTCTGTGCTCTGCGGATGGTGATCTTGCACTGAGGCTGCCGAGGTTGCTGAGCAGTCAGCTCAAAGATTTAATTTAAGGGCAAGCAAAGGTATTAACACGTATCTTACACGCCAGGAGCATGTCAGAGCCCCCGCATGTAGGCATGAAGGCAGTGAGTGGGGGAAACAGCTCAGCCCACTGCTGTCTTGTGTCTTGAGTGGTGACTCAGCGTTTTTGTTTCTTAAAAGTGCCATAATGAGTATCAGAGCTAGTGCCATGGGTGAATGCTGCAGCCTGTCCTAGCTGAATTTTTTACTTTTCTTGGCTTGGGTGACTAAAACCCAGAAAAGAGCAGGAGTTTCTTGAGGAAGCAAGACCTATGCAGTCTCCACCTCTGCGTGCATATATTGGACTGTATTAATTTCTGCTTATCTGTGTTTCTCCTTCCCAATTTTTGAATGTGTCGTTCAGTTCCAAACCCTTTTTTTACCAGAAAGCAATTCTCACAGGTCTGACTTCCCTACCAGTTCTATGGAAGTGGGCAGCTGAGCAGAGCAGACAAGCATTGTTAATGTCTGCACTGAGGGAGGAAAAGCTAATATGGGAGTTCAACCCTTATTAGACATCAGAAAATCCATAGAAAACTAGGATTTATTCTGTTCCACTCTTGCAGAACTGCTTCTTTTCTTCATTTGACCACTGAGCAGAAAAATCACGTAGTCATACAGTCCTAATTAATAGGTGATCCCCAAAGGAGAGGAAAGAACATGGTTCAGAATTTATATAATTGTATATTTAAAGCATTTTGTCACTGAGTAACCTGTTGGTCACTCTTGTGGTACGTGTTAGATCATATTATAAAGCAACTTAAAGGGCAACATTGGTTTTTTTTTAGAGAAAGATATAGACTGTATATGTTCTACCTAGGGATAAAATATCTGAAACAATGTAAGATCGTGATCCATGCATATCTAAAATGAGACTACGTGAATACCATAAAAAATATTTTCTATTATGTTATTCTTTGGCAACAAACAAAAAATTGAAGTGCAATGTTTGCAGCATTTTGACCAGAGAAGTTGTGGCTGCCCCCTCCCTGGCAGTGTTCAAGGCCAGGTTGGATGGGGCTTTGAGCAACCTGGTCTAGTGGAAGGTGTCCCTGCCCGTGGCAGGGGGGTTGGAACTAGATGATCTTTAAGGTCCCTTCCAACCCAAACCATTCTGTGATTCTATGATTTTAGTTGTTTGAAACTGATGCATGAGCCTTTGGTGATGTACTTTTTTAGCTACAATTTGTACACAGTCTTCTAGAACCAGGCAGCCAAAACGCATTTGACATGTGGAGTTTATAGCTGCTTTGTACATTCAAAACCATGCTGAGGTGTAGTCTGCTGGTTAACTTACCCTTTAAATTCTTATCTCAGTATATAAACAACTGCTGTCTGATGGACAAACGTTAGGAGTATATGAAGCTACAAACAGCCAAGCTAGTACCAGAGAGATTGTTTTAATTACAGCACAGCATCTGCAAATACAACCTGTGCTAAAGAGTGATTTAAACTATGTGGAAAGCATGACTTGCACTGTTAAGTACAGTCGAGGCTATGAAAAGTTTGTCACAGATGCTAACAACTTGAAGACGCCAGTTTTTAATTGGTTTATCAATCTATATCAATGAATTTCCTTGAAATTTTCAGCCATTTTGTCCCTAGTGTACAAAGTAGAAATGTTTTTAGCACTGTGGTTACTTTTGTACAGCAAGGAGGTGGAGGCTTTGTTTTGGTCAAACATTGTTCTGGGGCAGCAGCTCAAGCCTCTAACCTGTGAGTCAGTTCAGACAAGGAGCAACCAAGGAGGATGGTGGCTGAGTTTCAGAGGTCTCTTTGCAAAGCCGTTGTGAAAGGAATAGACCAGCTGAACGACCCTGTTTTCTCCATGTCTCCAGCTCAGGCAAATGAATGGTTTTTCCAACTGTGCTTAAATGAGCATATGTATCTTTTCATCAAATATTTTTCAAACCTGAATCATAATTTATTTCTGTACTTTTAGCAGTTACTTCCCTCGAAAAGGCTTTTGAAAATATTCTCTCTCTTCTTTTGTTCTTTCTCCACAAAAGACGTGCTAATGAGCCCAGTGTCTTCTACCAAAACTGAATTCACTTGATATAATTCCTCACAAAAATAATAAACACAAGCAAAAGGGTGTTTTGATGAATCACTGCATGGTTGTCTTTGTGAACCAAATGTTTTCATTGCTTTTTTGATACATAAGGACCCAGAGGATCCTGAGATACGAATGTGTATTCTTCCCAGGATGTAAACTTGCACTGCTCCTGTGAAAGCAGTAAAGCAGCTGATTTATACCAGCAGAGCGTATGGCCCGTTGTGTACAACACAGCATTGAGGGGAATAAGCAATGCTGCATCTTCTGCTGTTGGCAATGTTTCCTTTTTCAGCGCTTCCTGGATTTTCTCTCTCCTAGCCAAACCCTTAATGTTACCGTAAATTAAGATGTAAATATTGTTTTGTTTTTGCAGTTAATAGTTGTAGGTCAAATCACTTTTCATTAGGCTTGTAAGATGCTACATGAAGAGACTGTGTACCCTAAGGTAATGGTTTGGGTTGTTTATGTCTACTGTACACTTCCCCCAACGTGATTTTGAATTGTATCTTGTTGTAATTAAATAAAAACACTCCACCCTACTTCCTGTGTGTTGGTGGCACTGAGGTGATTTAAGTACTTGGGAGGCTCAACAATTAAAGTCATTAAACAATGAGTAGTGAGGAAAACTGAAAATTTTAATAGCCTTAGTTTTATCTTTCCTTTTCTGGTCTTCATTAGAGAATGAGAGACTTCAAAGAGGAGTGAGACAAAAAAATTTTGTAACTGCTTTCATGTCTTAGGATGGACAAAGAGAAAAGTAAATAAATAGATATGGCAGTTTCTTGCAGAGAAAAGGCACAGAGAACTATAAAAACATGCACGTACACAGAGAAATATGAGGCAAAAAAGATAAAGTCAGATGTGGACAACCTGATATCTGTCATTTCTTAGTGATCCTAATGTGGAGAAATGAGCAAAAACAGTGGTCTTTATTATTTATGACCCAAACTAGTGTTAGTACTGTAGCAGATATCAATGAGAAGATATATTTTTTACATAGCATGATGAATTAAACTGAAAAAAAAGAGACAGCTTCTCTTTAAGGTTGACTTTATGAATGGGTTTTATTCTTATGTGCAGCATGTACCTTTTGGTTCTGCATACGTCACCACAGTAAAATCAGAGGAATGATGTGGGTGAGAGCAGAACTGGACCCAATTAATTAGGCAGGAGCTGCATGCACACCCCTGGGGGAGGAATCTGGTCCTCTGGGGTGAATGGGAGGAAGATTAAATGCTCGGGGTGCCTCTGCCTAAAACTCCCTTTCAATTGCGATTATTCCTCCTCTTCCTGAGGAGTGAAAGCCCAAGTCATTCCAGATCCCAATTCCTTTAAGATTTACAGGGAAGCGAAATGACCATGGAAATGCAGAGCGTCCCTTTTAAAACTCATTTAAGGAACAAGCTGCACATGCTAAATTTGTACCTGTATGAAGATGTTGCTCCTGAGGAGAGTTTTCCTAGTAATGGCACTTGGAACCCGCCAGTTGTTCTGCTGCTGTTATTTATTTACTGTTCATTTATGGCATGAATTGCTGTCTTAAAATGTTGGTGGGCCAAACGTGTTAACTGAGAAGGTACTAACCAGTGGATGAACTCCCATTTGCTAAGAGATAATCTGCCACTTTTGTTTCAAGCAGCCTGTGTAGCCAGTGAAGATTTTCCAGACTCCGTGATGCCTGTCAGCTCCAGTAAGGCACGTGACCTTCACAGGGAGGTTGAAGATGAAGTGATTCCTTCATATATCGAACAGTTTGAGAGAGATGTTCAGGATGACATAATTCTGCTTGGCAGCTTTTCACTGGAACAGGTCAGAGTTAAGAACTATAAGACAATTTTATCGCTTACTTCATAACATGATGCTGGCTTGTTAACCTTGTACACCCCAATTCTATTTCACTGCCTGGCAATACATATATTGAAAGGGGGAAAGATAACCCATTTCATTGGCTTCCTTTATGTGACTGGTACTTTGCTGAGCTAACAGCAGGACCTTTATCTTTGTCTCCGTAAAAATAGATGGCCTTCGTTGCTTCTTTCCTAAATAGTGAAGTGTCTCTGACTGCTCTGTAGTAAGTATTGCAATTGAGTTTCAATCAAGAGCCTAAGCTTAGGACATCTCTCTCTGCCAAATTTAACAGAGGCTTATTCATTTATCAATGAGCAAGTTCGGATTGGAGCCCAGGAAGGATTTATGTAGCAATACTCATTGTACAGAGGACAAGATTATTCCCAAATTATAAATCTGTTGTGTTTTTCAGGGTGGCAAAGCTTCCTATGGTTTTCTTTTTGTCATTTCGTATTGTAAAGAGACAAGGTTGGGTTCATGTTGACAAAGGCATGAGTTTTCAGGGCTGAAATGATACTTGTGGGCACCTAACTACCATTTGTCCCTTTGAAAAATCTCATGCCAGGACTAGGGGACAGGAAGAGAGATTAATTGATGAATCTATCATTTTTAATTAGCAACATGAGAACAGTGCACTGGCTCTGATGGGCTTAAAATAGGTTATCCAGTGACTGATAGTGATCTAAACTTTCTTTTATTTTCAGAGGAAGTTTTTAGAATTCTTTTACTGCAGGACTAAACCTCATCATTGCCTTCTGCATGTTGGTGAGGGACACAATTCCCTTCCTTACTGCTTTCCTCTAAATCCTTGTATAGCTGTATTTCATTCCTTATGACTTTTTGTAGCTGTATGCATCATGCATAGAAGGTAATTTGGGGAATATTGTTCAGAGAACATGAAATAGGAGGGAAACATGAGGGAAAAGGACTCATATGGTACTAAGAGCGTCACCTGCCTCAAGGGACTGATGGAGTAGGAACCTGGGAACTGGTGAACAGAGTGTGCTGCATCTTTCCAGAAGACTTTATAATATGTTGAGAGTTCACATTTTAACTAAGTTTGGGCTATTCAGGTGCCCCGAAAGCTTCATGAGGCTCTGTGACACCTGAAGAAACACAATAGATTTGTCAATCCTTCTTTTACCCTCCCTTTAAACGTGGTCACTGTGAGGCTGATTGTCTTGACCTCTTTTTGGAGGTGTTCAGCAAAGTTTGTTTCCTAGACAGGACCAAGCTATCTGGTCACCCCAAAACAACGTTCTGCTTTTTAACTGACAACTACATGTGTGTGAAACATGCTATCACATCTGCATCCTGCCATGCAGATGGTAACAAGCGAATCACTGTAAAATCTATATTGTTTTCTAGATCAGTCCATCCTTTCCTTGGGAACACATAGAAATGGTGCATTCAGCCCCTTTGAACAGAAAATGAAAGGGTGACACTGGAAGTAGAGGCTGCAAACATGCACCTCTTAAGTCATATTGGTATTCAAAGGTATCTAACAATAATGTAAGCATGTTTATTCTTCTTTAATTGGCCTCCTTTATTCTTTAATGGACCGTCTTTACTCTTTGATCTATGCATATACCCCTGCAGCACTACAGTGTTGATACCTTTCAACAACAGCTGCAGGTTCAGTGTTAGACTGCTGCCTTGGTCTTCAGAATCTGTTACTGCCATCTTTGGGATGCTTCCAGCTTTTGTTGCTTGAATGTATGTTTATTGGTTTGAAAAAGTCTTTAATTTGCCATGTGGCTTTTACTTCTTATTCAGAAAAAAAACACCTTCCCTTCCTGCTGCAGGTTTAGTGAGTAGCAGATATACTTTAGCCAGCATTATTTATGATTAGTTAATTTAATCTTCCTTAATGACATAAAATGAGCCTGAGACAAGCTTCTATCAATTTTGCTGTTAGAGGTAACACAATATTTTCAAATGTCTACCAAACTGAGTAATTAACCCTTGGGCTGAGTGAAGGAGTCTACTAGACATCTCTCTCACATTCCTTTGCTTTGACAAAATGAAAACAAAACACGGGAGCCCAAGGGTTAAAAATAGCAAGTGAGAGTTTACTGTACATGAGACTGGTTTTATAAGTGAGGTTCAGAAACATACTTGAGTTGCTGCTGTTTCTTTTTAGGCTGCCAAAAATTCTCTCCAATGAGGCATCTGATTTGCACTAGAGCTTTGCTGGCAGCGTTGGCACAAAGAGGACAGCTATGTATTAACTATCTATCCCTTAGTTCATTGCTTTTCTTCTCTGCTTTGTAGCTCTACAGTAAATGGGTGACTTTTGTTTAAACAGCAGCTCAGTGCGTGAGATCACCATGATTAAAAGTTTTTGAAAGAGCAGATGCCCTTTACAAAATAGTAATTAAAAAAAAAGGTTTATGCAAGATTTTAATTCTGGAACTTTAAGCTGCGTTGTTACTTACTTCATGCTCTGTTTTATAAATGCAAAAGCTGATAGCTGAGGTTGGTAAGAAATACATGAGGGGAGATCTGATAGATTCTTGTAAAGAAAGCATTAAGCAGATGTCAATGTTCTGTTAAAAAACACATTAAAGAATATTAAATTTGGAAAGCAGTGTGGTTTCCTGCAGCCTACCATGTAGACCTACAGTTTTCAAAAGCACCATGATATTTGTTTCTAATAAAGAAAAATAAACCCTATTAAGAGAAAATCATAACTTTGGGACTGTGTTGTGGTAGAAGCTGAACAGGTGCTACCAAGGCTGGGTATGCAGAATGCTGCAGAAAACCATCTGTCATGAGACAATGCAGGGACACATGTTTATGGGCAGAACTTGACCTTATAGAGCAGAGAAATATGCGGGGAAAGACCTGATGTAATGCTGGCTTAACATGTTTGATTAAAGGCAAGATGTTTTCAAAGCATGAGAGACAGATGAGGATGAAGCAAACACTGGTGATTGGGGTGAGATTGCATTTGATGGGCTTTTGACAACATAATCTTGCCAGTTATTAATTCAAATGCCATGGAAAAGTACCAGCTCTAGGATTTTCAGCTGTTTCTGAACTGAGACAATAAAAGTGATTACTCAGTTTTATGTGGATTCTCTCAGAAGAAATTAATAGTGAGGCAACTGGAAGGATCAATACTGCCCCAGAAGTCAAGATGATCTTTCCTGCTTGGCCATCCTCTTCCTGCAACTTGGTCTGTATTCTTGACTAAATGCAATTTATTCAAAACCTCCATCTCTCTCTACAGGATTCAGCCACCACCTTTAGACCTCTGTGCTGGGCATAACACCTTGCAGGACTTGGTCATTACAACTACAATAATCAGTTTTGATACATCACCTCAATGTGAATTATGAGAATCTGAAAGCAAGTTTTGCTCTTCAGTACCAAAGGTTGAGTTATAGTAGTAAGAAATGAGCTATTTGTCACAGGTGGATAGTAATACAACGTTGCATTTCATCAAGAGATTTACCTTTTGGTTAAAGAAATGTTAAAGCCTCTGGGCATTAGACCTAATATTCTTACAGGCTCAATATCATCACTGCTCTGACTCCTTGCCAAGTCACAGAGAGATCAATTTATATGATGACAGAGTGATCAGTTTTTCTTTGGTTAATGGTGGATAACATGTGGGTAAAATTTTGTACTCTGTAAGATGATGACAAATGTACACTCCAACTGGGAATATAATCAGGGAGATCAGGCCTGGGTCATACAAAACACCAATACAAATTTGCTTGTGTGTTCTACCCTGTCAGGTGATACTGTCATTTATATCCTGATAGTACCTGCAGACCTCCCCATATCAAAGCCATAGCCTATTAAGCATTGTACAATCCTGTATGATCATTCTTTGTGAATACGATACTTGTGTAAATATGTGCACCTAAGAGCAACGCAGAACTGAAGCTGACTTTTCCTCAGCCAAAACCTAGCTACTCCTTTGTGACATTTGCCAAGATTTTATATGACTGTGATGTTCAAATGAGTAATTTTTATTTTTTAACTGAGAATTGCAGGTCAAGAATACAAAAGCTGGCAATGTTTCTTTTCATAGAATCATTCAATCATAGAATAGTTTGGGTTGGAAGGAACCGTTAAAGGTCATCTAGTGCAACCTCCCTGCAATGAACAGGAACATCTTCAACTAGATCAGGTTGCTCAGAGCCCCATCCAGCCTGACCTTGACTATTTCCAGGGATGGGGCATCTACCACCTCCTTGGGCAACTTGTTCCACTGTTACTCCATGCTCATTGTAAAAAATTTCTTCCTTATATGTAGTCTAAATCTACCCTCTTTTAGTTTAAAACCATTACCCCTTGTCCTATTGCAACAGGCCCTGCTAAAAAGTTTGTCCTCATCTTTCTTATAGGCTCCCTTTAAGTACTGAAAGGCTGCAATAAGGTCTCCCCGGAGCCTTCTCTTCTCCAGGCTGAACAACCCCAACTCTCTCAGCCTTTCTTCATAGGAGAGGTGTTCCATCCCTATGATCATTTTTGTGGTCACCCTCTGGACCCGCTCCAACAGGTCCATGTCTTTCCTGTGCTGAGGACTCCAGAGCTGGACACTGTACTCCAGGTAGGGTCTCACAAGAGCAGAGTAGAGGGTCAGAATCACCTCCCTCAACCTTCTGGCCTTGCTTCTTTTGATGCAGCCCAGGATAAGGTTGGCCTTTTGGGCTGCGAGTGCACGTTGCTGGCTCATGTCCAGCTTTTCATCCATCAGTACCCCCAAGTTCTTCTTCATAGGACTTTACTATGTCATAAATGTGGGTGACTTCATTTTGGGTATGTTAAATGCTACACTCATTATTTGAGTGTCAAAGCACCTCTACAGTCTGTTAGTATAATGGTTTCCATTTCATTTATGTGATACAGTAGGAGTTATGGCTATCTCAGTTTTACAGAGGAAGAACAAAGGTAGAGATAGACAGAAATCTACACCTGTCAGAAGTACTTAGCACCTAATTTCCTTTTGAAATTTGTCATTAGGCCAAGCTCATCGAATTCATTATAATTCTGCCAGGTAGACTGCTCCTGAACTGGTGAACTTCCCAAAGCCTGGGGTATTGGGCTTCTGGCCCTTGGACTTCTTATATCCTGTCTAGTCAGTGTCCTTGGCCTTCAGATGTGCATCAGCACCCACCCAGCAGAACCAAAGCTGGGCCAAGATCCCTGTATGTGTAGCTAGGGGACTTCTCTACACTGTAGGCTGGCAACCTGCGATTTCTAAATATCTTTATTCTATCAAGCTTGCTCCTGCTTCCTCAATGGAAACCCTGGGTACACGCAGAATTTCTAAGGTTCCTTCCCTATTGCTTCTGGACACTCAGATATAAACACTTTTTTTTTTTTTTTTTTTAAGAAGTAGGGGGGATGTAAGGGGGAGCATGGCAATGAATGCCAACATAAGGAGAACTGTGGAAAAGATGTCTTATATGTTTGTAAAGGGCCTGTTGCTGTGCTGTCACAATACCCATAATATTGATATAGATGATCTTTTTAATTGTAACTCTCTTGATTTCTTTGTTCAGGTGTTATGTGGATTTAAAGTTAAGTAAATATTTAGATGTAAGGAATAAAAATCTTCTATATTTCTTTTATTTTTCACTGATAAAGGAGTTAAGTTAGTTTCTGCTGTGTTCTTTCATTCTTTAAGATCAGAAGGGTAATTAAACAACTAAAGCAATTCTTGATATTCTATTGAGCTGGAACAATGAATCCTACAGCTACTGTAAATGATGATACTGCGATTGCTGCTGCTTAAGGTAATCTGACTGGTCAGCTCTCTGGCTCATTATCCTAATACAAATTCCAGTAAGGAAGTCTATTTCTATGGTTCAATAAAGAGGCAATTGGAAAGATTCCTCAAAGAAAATCAGTGATTGCCAAGTCCTGTTGAAGTTTAAGTGACTTCATCAAATACTGATCACATGTTAAAAGAAGCAGAACTCGCATAAGGATTGTAAAGGAAAGAGTGAGCGCTACTGGTAAAGAGAGGCATGAACCTGGAAATATATATACAACGAAAACAAATTTTTAGTTTGTTTTCTCATGTATTCTCCAGAATTATGTTTGGTCCCACCACCCCTAACAAATCCCTGGAGGTTTTCTTTGTATTTTTAACACATTTGGAGCCAAAATGTAGTCATAGGTGTAGCTAAGTCTACTGTTGATTGGCTTTTATGACAGAAGACTCTTTAGCAGGGTTAATGGACTACACAGATTTTACTGAGCTACAAATAAATTAATTTAACTTCTTTGCTTCTGTGGTCTTACAGTAGAGCTGAATTTGTCGAGAGGAATCTATGCTGGATGGTACTTTTGAGCTCTACTTAATAGAACAGACTAATTCAAGTGGGGAAGGACAGGACCTCTGGAGGCTGTCTAGTTCAAAGCAGAGCTAACTTTGAGGTATATTTGGCTTTTCATGTGTATTGTGTAATCTGAGATTTTAAGGGTTTTGGAGTTCACACAAGCTTGTTCGTGTGAAACATAACCAGGTCATCTGTAAATTGTGAGGTGTAGAAATATTGGGAAAGACACTCCAGTTGCATTACATGCATGCTTACTTGCTCAGTACAAAGGTGGGAAGTCATCACTGTTGCTCAGCCTGCCGGCAATCTGTTAACACGGTTGGTTTCTCTCACTATTGTGCTAGACCCTTAGACAAGACACAGCTTTCAGGACTAGGTGGTTACAATGCAGTCTACAACTACCTGAAGGGAGGTTGTAGTGAAGTGGGAGTCGGCCTCTTCTCCCGGGCAACTAGTGATAGGACAAGAAGACATAGCCTCAAGCTTCGCCAGGGGAGGTTCAGGTTGGACATTAGGAAGCATTTCTTCTCAGAAAGGGTTATTAGACATTGGAATGGGCTGCCCAGGGAGGTGGTGGAGTCACCATCTCTGGATGTGTTTAAGAAAAGCCTGGACATGGCACTTAGTGCCATGGTCTAGTTGACAGGGTGGTGTCAGGGCAATGGTTGGACTCGATGATCCCAGAGGTCTCTTCCAACCTGGTTGATTCTGTGATTCTGTAATGAGAACATACACTAAAGTGCATACGTTCACTCAAAGATGTGTCAGCACAGTATGATGTTATGATACAATTGCTCATGTCAGCATTCAAATTGGAGAAGGAGGGCTTACATTTCACGTGAAAATGTGAAACCATTTCCACCTATAACTTTCAGTAGAGAGATGGAGCAGGATGTGGGCTTGCAGGAGATCTGTTCTCTACAAAGAAAAATAGTTAGGCCTGGCAACTTGTCATTTCCATTGTTGTATTTAAGACAATCATATAGTAAACTGTACTTAAAGCATTGTTTCCCTCTCTGTAATTTTCATATACTAATTGTAAGCGAATGTCTCTTTTAATTAAAAAGTGTTGAAGTGCATATCTGCACACTTGAAACAGAAGATGTGAAAGCCAGTACAAATGGAAGATATTCGATAAAGTTAAAGCCTGTGTTTTTAGATTACAATTATGGAGACAAATTTGTAAGGCAATGCTTTATTGACAGTCAGAAAAAAGAATAGGGACTCAGAAAGATGGAATAGACTGTAACCTCAGACCTAAACATCAGTTTTTATGGGGCTATAACAAGCAAATTTGTTATTATGACTCAGTTTTCCCTATCTGCAAAACAGACCTAAAATTAGATACCTGCTTTAGGGAAGAGTAAGAGGATTAAAGGAGTAAAGTTTCATGAGGGACTTTGAAAAGGCTATAGAAATAATAAAAACATTCTGTGCTGAAATTAACAAACATTTTTAAATTGAGGAAGAATGGGGGAAAACCACAAAAAAGTCTCAGTATTTCCAATTGGTATTTCCTTTCAGTTTCTCTTCAGTTGTTCATATCATGATCTGCTGTCAGTATCCAGAAAGTAGAAAATATTGTAAAACCCTGAGTTCATTACATAGCTTATGAACATTTTTTCTTTTTTTTTGTTTTTAATGTAAACTATTCATTTTAGATCCATAGATTGGCATAGTTCACTTGGTTTCCACTAGCATTGCTCGTGCA
This sequence comes from Nyctibius grandis, assembly GCF_013368605.1. NCBI lineage: Eukaryota > Metazoa > Chordata > Aves > Nyctibiiformes > Nyctibiidae > Nyctibius > Nyctibius grandis. The sequence goes on from NC_090660.1 coordinate 13,045,447, forward strand.
ACATGAGTTTATACTGGAGGGAAAGTGTGCCCCCATAAAATGTGGTTAGTGTCTTCCATTATATCTTGTTAGCATCTTCCATTATATTTTACTGTTTAGGCTAAAATTACCTGAAGCTTCTTAGTAGCTGGTGATTTCTAGGCTAATCTGGAGACATCTGAACTTGAGGAGCTTTGATAGGCTAGCACATTTCTGCTTGAAGTGTCCTTATCAATGGCAAATGCCGTTTCAGCGTTGTATATTTTCACCGCTCGGCTGTGGTTGTCAGACACTCTGATAAATGGCCTTGCATACACTTACAACACTCTATAGATTTTGATGAGTACATCAAAGCTTTATGACCTTGAAGCTACATCTTCTCAACTGTGAAATAAGAAGCATCTGAAAGAGTACCTGGTGCTTCTGAAGAAATTACAGGTGATCTCTCTGTGAACAGCAAGACAGAAACGAGAAGAGCGAGTCCTCTGCTTTGAGGCTGGAGAGGCAAAAACTTTATTTTGCAGAAGCTGGATATCTCTGCAACAGACATCCCTCCAAAAATTCCTCAGTGCATCTTAAGCAAATTGATTCAAGTTCTTTTAATTTGTTAGTACTATCATCTTGTATCAAAATCCTGAATGAAAACACCTCTAAGTTTTGGGGAAGTTCAGGTCCTTGTTTATCACACCTACTTTACAGCCGGATCTAATTTCCATAACTTTTTAATATATATGTCTTGTCTTATAGAAGTGTCCACCTCGGTAGTAGGATACTGCCTTCCCATGTTGACTGGTAGCTCAGTCTTTGCTACATTGTTAGAGATAATGTAATGCTTTACAAATTTATCAAAATGATCAGCCTATTATGTTGTCACTTAAAGTATCTGTATTACTCAGTGTAATAAGGTTGTAGCATGACGAAAGTAAATCTCACTTTGTGTTCTGCAGTATCAGTTTTAAAAGAGAGTATGAGTTCTCTCTCCCCCCCCCCCCCCCAGCTGTTACAAATGGTTCAATTGTCTAAGTTTTTAATTTTATGCTCATGAACAGTAAATAGGTTTAATTTTCTATTTGGAAGCAAAGTCACCAGGGGTGTGGGGGGGGTTGATTTGTTGCTTTTTCTCTTTCCCTTTTAAAAACATGTCTGAGAGTTTGTGGTACATTTTTGGCAGAGTGCACTGTGAATAACACTACCACACGTCCAGGATTTTGACACAACTTTACCTACTGGTTTGTGGATGTCTTTGAGACAATGTCACCCAAATTCCAACAGGCAATGGGCGGTGCAATTTTCAGAGCAGGCCTTATCCAGCTACTAGAGTCTTTGCTTTCATTGAAGGGCACTCATCCCACTTACCTCTCAATGCCTAACTTACCTGTGATCTCTCTGTAGGTAACATGGAGAGGATGAGCCTCTCAAAATCTCACTTTACCTGAAAGGAATGTTAACTTTTCTTGCAATATTTTTTTTTTGTTCATCTCAAATGGTTCCTTATTTTTCACTTGTTTTGTGGTATATAGTGCACTAGATGTTGAAAGTCACCAGGAGTGAATCTCCGCACAGCAGACTGTGAAGGAGGAGGACTAGGTGGCACTGGTGGGACTAGAGACATGGGGTTTGTTTCTAGTCCTGCTGATGCTTTGCTCAGTGAGGTCAGGCAAGTCACTTCTCACTGGCATCTCACTTCTCCTATCTGTAAAAATGGAGTGGACAGGATTTCCATCACTGCAAAACATTTTGGGATGCAGAGATGGAAATCCTAGGTAAAAGCTTTTATTTGTGTGTTTGTTTATGGCTGGGAAGACAGCACTACCTGCACTGTGATGCACCAATGTGATTTCTCAAGGAGTGGAATGAAGGGGAAACACTGGGATCATCTGCATGAGGGATCCCTGTGGGCAGTGGGAGGCTGCTGGAGACGCCACTGGTGGTGTTTCCATGCTACCTCTGCTGTGCCCTGACCTGGTGAGGAGGACTTGCAGGAAGGTGGACCCCCATAGCACTCCTCACAGGGAGTATGAATTCATCAGGGCCGGGGCTCAACTGGCTGTTTCAAATTGCAATGGGGTGAGTACCTCACCAGAAGGTTGTAATACCAGTGCTAGGACTGACCAAAAAAGGGAGCGTAAATATTTTCCCTGAATGCTCCATTTTTGCTAAATGATAGAAAACCAATTCTGTTTTGCTCCAAAGCATTGCTGAATTTTGTAGGCTTTCTCCTAAGAGGAAAAAATGTGTTTGGGCAGGGTTTTAATTTTTTTCCAAATTGAAAATTACTGTAGGAATCAAGCCCTACCATTTGTGAAGTAGTTTCACAGTGAAAATAGCTAGTCAGCACTGATTAATAGTATTGAGTCGGTTCTTGTTTTTGTCTGCAGTAGAAACTTGCCATTGTGTGTCTCTAGGCTGAGCCCAGACTGAAAGACCTTTTTCGAATACTTGTCTTGACCATGCTCTCTGAAATCAGTAGATGGGCCATTTGTGTAATTAGGCCTCAAGACAGTCTGTGAAGAAACTGAGAAAGATGTGTGAAGGAGCTGGCTCACAGCTAAAGCAGCGCCTGGTATCAGGATGGGGAATAGGACAAAGCGGTGCTGTGACTGAGCCCTTCTGCCTTCAATCAATGCCCCGCTTTCTCCAGTACATCCCAGGTGAGTTCTGAAGGATATCCAGTGGTTCCCAGATTTTAGTCACTTTTTTTTCTAAAGGGCCCTCAATGTCTATATCGACTTGAAGCTAAACCACACTTCATGTCTTCTTGTTGGGAACACCCGTTGTCAACAATGGGTCATTTCTACAGTCTAGACAATGCTGGTATCATGGTGAGAAACAAGCGCTTAGCTATGTGTGTGATGGTATATGCCACTGAGAAAAAGCACTTGGGTTTATTCCAGTAAATCTCTGATTCAAGGGATATTGCAGCAATGATTAATCCACATTTTAAAAAAATTATATGGGCTGCTCTGTTTTTGAAAACTTACACATTTTTTCCTCTATTAAATTGCTTCCTGGTGATGGAAGTGTCTGGGATTTTTTTTTCTACTGCAGCTACTTTCCTTTAGCTTGTACACCCCTGAGGTAATTAGTGCAGGTTAAAATTTACATAACTGACTTTGGGGTTTTGCAAATAGGAAAGATGGAAATTTATTCAAGGTGGTGAATAATTCATTTTAAAGCAAGTTTCCTGTTTTTTTTAATCATGTAAAAGATGTATTACAGACTCATAGAGGTTTTGTGAATAAGACCCTAAGCATTGAATTTTTGATATATTTTATTTCTTAGTGTAGGTAAAGAAATATTAACCATGACTCATTTCACTTTTCCTGTTCAATAAGATTTGAATAAACTTAACAAATTTATTAGGTAGATGATAGAGCTTTTTAAAAATTATCATGATACACTGTGACAAATATTTTACTAGGATCCAGAAGAAAGAGTTTTAAATCATATTCCTATTGCCACTTCAGAGGCAGAGAGATGGAAAACAGTGCAGTTCATACAGAGAACCCTGATTCATATTTTCTTTTGAATATTCATTATTTAATTAAGATTAGGAAGATAAACAAGGGGATTGGACAGCTATGGGAGTCTGGTAATATAATCAATTTTTAAAAAAAATTCTTCTCTACTTCTGTCTCAGTGTAAGCCTGGACTGGTAATGTCTGAATGTTGTTGTAATATTATGGCTACTTGATATTTTACATGAAGTGAGTTTTCTGTTTCATCTTATTTCTTAATCTAAGTGCCCACCTCAAAAATCGCTATCCCAGGCATCACCAAGAGCTGCATGCAGGAGAAAAATGATGAACCAAACCCTCTTCCCACTGTCTGAACTTTAGCTTTAACTGCCTCAGCCCAAAATTTTAAGCTCTTTTCCATCTGCCACCAAACTCTGGAAACACCTGACGTCCTTTGGTTGGTAGTTTTTGCCATTAAACCTTCTCAGAGACTTTGAGCTCTGTTGCTGGGCACCCTCCCAAACACCCTAGCCGTGGCAGCCTGGTGCTTGCACCTTGCAGGGGCGATGAACGTCACTGCTTGGTCCTTGCTGCTGCTGGGACAGGTTCCACACACCTGTGAGAGCACGTCCCTGCAGGGCAGCCATGGAGGAACAACCTGCCCTTTCTCTTGGCTCATTCCCCAGTGGCTGCAGCTCCCACTGGACTGCGGGAAGTGGCACGAGGAGGGTCCGGTTGCCCTAAGCATACAGCTGCCAGAGCTGCTGGAGCAGAGCTGCGACCAGAGCCAGCTCCCAGCCCTTCCTGGTGAAGTAGTGTACGTAGTGATTCACCGGGCTGGGAAAAGAAAATCAGTGCCAGCATTTGCGGGGGCAGGAGAGAAATGGGTCCTAGTCCCTACTCCAGGGACTCTGAGTGAACTTCAGCCAAAAGCTGTCCAGGAGCAGGAGGGCTTGGTTCCCACTAACAGAGGAGCAGTGGTGAAGGGAGCATTGCCTATGACACAACTGCCATGTGGAGAGCTGGAAGGTCTCACTTTGAGCTAATTTGGTCATGTCACCTTTGTAATTGTGTATGTGTGATGCTTGACCAGGGCCTGGAGGATTTGTTGCACCCATCTGAGACTCTCTGCTGGGACTACCAACAAATCATACTGTATTTTAAGGCAACCATGTTGTCTCTGCTTTAATTTTACATGGGTTAAAGACTACTTGCACAGGCTTTTGTAATATTTATTTGTAGTCTGTTTTTATACTCTTACAATTTTCATTTTGGAAATAAGCAGGGTGCTTTGCCTTAGTCTTCAACAGAGATTCCTGAGCTTCCTTGAAAACAGCCAGACATTTGTCAAAAAATTTAGAGATTTGGAATAAAGGAGAGACTTCAATAACCAGATATGGAGCCTCTGATGGGGAATATTTCTCTGTTGACTATTACATTGTCTCCCTACCAAAATGTTTTTTTTGGCTTTGAGGCTTGATGAGAGTGGAATTGGAGCATAATTTTACACTGTTTAGATGACGGTATAGGGTATAGAGTAGGAAGCCTGCTTGTATATAGGTAGTGTTGTATGCACATTTTGTCTCAGTCTTAGGGACTCCAGCAGATCCAGGCATGAGAAATGCCCTTGAATATCCAGCAAGATCTCTGAACAGTGCAGGTCAGGGAGAAGAATTTTGTTTTCCTGAGTCTACAGCCTTCAGCAGGGTTATGGTTTTCAGGTTTTGCACATAGAACACAGTCCAAAAGATGTGGATGCTGGCTTCTCGATGGAATGACTTTTTCAGCTTGCTGTGCAAGAGGAAAATAACTTCAGGCCCTCCAGCTTCATGCTGGAGAGCTGCAGAACTGTGGAGGGGAGAGGACTGCTCATGTGAGTTAGCCTTCTACACGTTGCAACCTCCAAAAATGCCAGTTCCTCTTACCAAGTATTTAAAAACACTTGTGGTGAGACAAGGCATCAAGACTTGGAGCAGATGTAAAGTGGGGCAAGTTACGGGCTTTCTGGTGGTTTATGCCTAATTGTTTTGTGTGTTATATTTTGTTGTTTGTGTACAAACACACTTACACATGCGTATACATATGTATGCATATATGACTGTGTTAGGTGTTGTAATAATGAGGACTGTAGGGCACTATCACACACAAATATACATTGTATTGATCAAGCTTTTAAAACAAGATTAGAGCTCAGTTTCCCTTGAAAATAGTGGAGGAAACATGGAAAAATATATTGAAAAAAGATACAGAAAAAACAAAGGAATAAAATAATGGTGGCTGAAATTCCTAATTGCTCCTGAAAACCTTGAATTAGAAGACCTAAGGCAAACCTTTGGAAAATTACACATTTATGGCTTTTATTTCCATGTTCTTTCTGTACATTTGGAAACAAACTGTAAGTTTTTTCTTTTTCTTTATTTCTTTCTGGCATGTGGGACTCAAAGCACCACAAGGAAGTCTCTCACCGCAAGAAACAAAAGTTGCAAGGCAGGATTCATGAACTCTTTCAAAGGTATGTCAGATAAGGGCTACTTTGTACTTCTGTCTGATGTGCTTTCCTTCCAAAGGTCTTTCAGTGCTTTACAGATATTAATGAATGGAACTTCTCCCAAACAAAGGACCTCAGGCCTCAAAAAATGAATCCTGTGCTTTTGAAAGAGGCCTCTGTTTTGGATACCTCCATTTTCAGATACCCAGCTTGGGCTGTAATTTTTAAGTGCTACACACTTTAAAAGGTGACCAAATGGCTTCTCCCAGAGCCCTTCATCCCTGCCTCTGAATTACCCTTAGAGAGTGAAGGAAATATGAATGGGAGCAATGCTTTTGTGATCAAGCTATACGTGACCTTCAGATAAATACATGCACCAAATTACCTGTAAAGAAATGAATGGAGGAAATAAATAACCCTCGTGGATACAGCCAAGGAAGCTATGTTCTGCTGTGACAGCTTATGAGCACGCTGGTGAGCACAAAAGAGGCCTAACTTCACTGGATAAATTATTCTGTTGAATCTAATACCCTGCAAAAGGAGAGAAAGGAGAAAAATGGTGCAACCCGAAAAGAGATCAAATGTGGTTATTTAAATGTTTGATGTTCAGTAATGAAAACTGTTTACCTTCATAATTGTGTATTAGCAGCTAATAAAGGCAATAGATACAGTAGTTTAAAAGTAATAAAATCAACAACAAAGTGTAATTAATTTTAAATTGAATTGCAAGCAAATGGGTGTCCTAATGAACCCCTGTGTCAATGCAGCTCTAACCAAATTAAGTGAAATAATTTCCATCATGAGAAACTAAATAAGTACAAAGTTCCAAACAGACCATTCTTCTCATGGAGAAAAGTTAACTTTTCTCAGATGTTTCAGCTCTATGAATTAGCTAGCTCCATTCAAGAACCATCTTCTGTTACTTCCATTTAGGACAACTGGACCCAAGTTGACTTGACTGCAGCTTAAGGATAAAACTTCAAAGGTGGTTGACCCTGTGCTTCTTGTATTCAGTCCTTTGTTCTTATTGGTCCTGGCTTGGGCAAAATTCCCGTGTACATCATTTGGATTAGCGTCTACACAGACCTTCTGACTTATTCAGCTATTGCCTGGGCATTTACATGGTACAATTCTACTGGTAGAGGAGTCTGGAAAACAGTTTAGCTGTGCACCAGTGGAAACTTTACTGATGTAAATGTGTATATATATGTTTCAAAAAAAAAAAAAAAAAAAAGGCATAGGCAAGGTCTGAGTAGAAACTGATTTGTAGCAATGTGCCAAGAACTTAGAGATGGGAGCACCTGTTTCAGAAGAGGGGAATTTGAACTATGTGTTACCTAGCTAGCATGTGTGCATGAGTCTGGGATGTTTAGCATGATTGCAGAGTCTCTGTAATTTTCTGTATCAAGAACTATGTTAATTTTACAAATGTGGAGGCTTCTCATATTATTGCCTAGCATGCAAAGGCAATAAAATGAAGAGACTGGAATTGAATTTTCCAAAAGCAAGTCAGAAAATACTGAAGGAATGCTTCAGAAGTGCAGTCCAGAGAAATGTTGTTGGTTTTGATTCTTGATTCTTCTTCTTTTTTTTTTTTTTTAATGAACATCAAATTTTAGCATTTTCTTTTGTAGCTAAAAACTTAACTAAATACATGGTTTGGCAGTCTGAGAGAGCCTGCTCTCTGATCGCCTGTGTTGTAGACATCCAAGATAATCCTGAATTGCAACTATACCTGATGCAGTGATTTCTCCTTGGCTCCGTATGACTCCTCTCAGTATGCTGCAGGCAGCTCCCTTGACCTCCAGATTGGCATGTGGCTGGCCCTCAGCCACGAACAGCCCACTCAGCCTCCAGCTCCTGAGAGCTGCTGTGTCTTTCTCTGTGCTCTGCTGCCTGCCCCGACTCTACCTGTAAGTGTGGCTGGAGCATTGCCAGCGCTGGTGTGGCCATCCGACCCTTCCCAGCCTTTTAAAGTGGGTTGTGGAAGCAAAAGCTGAAGTGTTTTGAAGTCAGCAGAGCATCTGCAGATGTTTTTACTCAGGACCATTTCTATTTAGATACTGGTGCTGAGTAGGGACAGAGGAATTTCTCACAGTTCTGTGTCTATGCCGAAGCATACAGCTTTATAGTGCTTATTGTAAATGACTTCGTTTTGCATTTGCTCCTGCTGTGCTCTAGGAGCAAGGCTTTCCCCGTAGTGTACTGTGCCTTTCGTGTATCCTGTGCACTAGGCAGGGCAGTGTTGGGTTATCCATTGTAGGGCTGTTCTTACACTATTTGCTGGCATTGTTTTGCTACAGGGACCTCTCTTTAAGAAAAAAATCTTTGATCTAATTCCCCCCCCCCCAAATTACTTTTTAACTACACAAGGAGTTAACATATGAATGGCAAGGAACGTTTAATGGTTGTAAAATCAGTGTGTGTATGTATACATATGCATGACGTATAATTTATATATATAGTTTTTAATATATATAAAATAAGGCCTTTTAGAAGACTTATAAATGACATAAGATTTATACTTAAATTTATTTTGTTTTTTTTTAAAAGGGTAGGATTTATATATATAATAAGATTTTTTTCAGTGGTTTAAAGCAACCCAATCTCCAAGAAACCAATGGTTTCCAAAAACCAATATCAGTTTATTGAAGCTGTCAGTCGGTCCTCAAAGTGTCAACAGAGGCAATGGCTTCCTACTTTAATATTCTTAACCTAGAACCTGAGCCCCAACGCCAGACAGAGTTGATTATGTGCGGGCAGTGAAACTTTAGGTTCCTTATGTCAACCTGTGGCACAGACTGACAAATATTGGTCGTGTTACTGGGGCTGTGACTACATTTTTCATATGCGACTTTTTGAAGCCTAGACATTTCTCTGCTTTGGCACACTGTTGTTTTTCCTGGGTGCCCTGCGATGCTTATGATATATTCAAGCAGAACATCAAACTGTGATGTATTTCCAACAGCAAGCGCTTTCTGTGTCTGTGTCGTAGGTAATTTCTTTTCAGTTCTTCTTCCCTCTTCCCTTTCTAACTACTGCAGAGTGAGAAGTCAGCCATGGAAAGAAGAGGAGAATGGATGTGAAGAAGAAATGGTAGCCAGCTTTGGTAACCTTGCAGGTGTGAATACTGGATTAAATGGAGCAGCAGGACCTTGTGGGAAGGTGAGGTTCTCCATGAGTGCTCTTTTCCCTGATGCGAACTGCTAAATGACTAGGTCAGTTGCGTTGCATTATTATTTCTTTTTTTTTTTCCTTTTCTTAGTTTAAGAGGACAGAATTTAGCAGGTTTCAAAATACGCTTTCCAGCAGAAGTAACCATATGCTTAAAGAGAATGTCTAAAGCTATTAATGATGAATCATTTAGGCATGGCAAGAGTTCTTCAAAACAGTTTGTCAGCGCTGGCCAAGCAAAGTCTTTCAGCAGGAGATGAGACAGCTATGCCACCGTGCAAATGAGACAGGCTTGAAATATGATGAATCTTCTGTCTCCTTTTCCTACTCGACTGACACTCGCTTTGAGGAAGGTTGTAAATGCAAGAGAGATTGTGGTATAATTCCTCAGACTGGCGTTTCTGCCCCCCAGTCACTATTCGATTATCTTCCAAATTGCTGTGTTTCAGAGAGATAAAGATTTTTTATGGCTTGCTGACTTGAAACAACCAGAAGAGCCAGAAAAGAGATGGCTAACCGGCCATGCATAGTAATTCCATTGGTAAATGACAAAATCTTTGTTTGTATGACATTTCCAAAATTACTACAGAAGATGAATCTAAAATACAAAATGTCACATTTGGCATGCAAAACTATCACAATATATTTCAGTATAAAATTCATAGAGGCGTTTAATTTAGAATGTGTTTAATAACAAAGTCTGCCTGCATCAGTAATCCTGCCTTGAGGTTTAAAAAGATTGTCTTATTTATTCACATAATGTTAATTTTTTTATATATGATTCAGAAACCAAAAATATTAAGGTTAAATCTGCATTGTTAATTAAGATTTTCTAATTAAGCTGAAAATAATTGTCATTCAGATTAGTTGTTAAGTATGGTTTGTGTTGAGAAACAAAAGAAGTTTAACAAATTCAACTGTTTATTTAACTGCTTAATTTAATTCTAGAAGCTTTCTATCTATATGGAAATACACTATCTCTTCCAAAATAAATCCAAGACAGGATTAAAGAAGAGATTATTAGCTACTGTAGGCTTAAACTGTGAGACTACTAAACCTAGTAGTCAAGGTAGCCATTTGATTCTGTAGTGTGGCATGGGTTCTTGTATCACATTGCCTTAAAAGAAGAAGAACTAGCACTACTGTTTTCTCAAAATAATGGAAGAAATCGATTCTTTGGGGGGAGAATAATTGCTGATTTTGAAGCACTAAATAATTAGTTATTGCAGAAGCAATTTTATCCATTGAAGTCAATGCTGGAGCCAAACTGGGACTCCCTGTTATGTGCCTGACCCTGCAGCTTGCATTTGGGCAGCACTGAAGTATCTGCTGGCATAGTGGGACAGACACTATGCCTTTACTCAGGCAAAACTTGTAAGGATCGTACCACTGTGTCTGTTCCCCTCTCCCAAACTCCGCGCTGTGAGCTGAGCATACAAGGAAAGCACCAGAAAGGCATTTCTGATACGCAGCACAGCATTTTTTTCATACTAAACATTCTGTAACTCAGACAACATCTTGTCAACAGCAAGCAGCAGATGTTTCCTTTTGTCTGGACTTGGAATAAAGGTTCCCTTAGGGAGTTGTTATTAAACGCTACACGTGTTGCACTTTGATTACTGTTTTTAAAAGAATCTGATTATATGATAATCAGAAGGTGAAAGGATAGTCTGCATATTACACAGCACTAATAGTTTTGGCAAGGCTACTAATTAGTATAAAAACGTGGCCTGCCCTGTCTTTCACTCTGTGCCTGTAGCCTGCTCATCACATCATGTATTGTGCCTGTCTTGCAAGGCATTTTTGAAGGTGGTGTCTTCCAGTTAATTCTGCCTTATTATTGCAGAATAATAGCTTCTGGTGTCATACTTCAACAGCTCCACCTTCCCCCAAGGATGACGAACATTTTATCAGTAGTATTTGTATTATTTTTTTATCTGTCGTCTCTATGACTTTTGACCTCCCTAACTGCAGATCCTCAGTTAGCAATAGGTAATTGCAGGTTGAACAAGAAGCATGTTGTCTGGTTTTCAGTAGTTATTTTCTTGAAGAAATTTGTTCTTGCTAATTGTATGGTTAAAGTCAGCTCAACCCGGGTCAGTAACTCAGAGCTTTCTCCCTAGGCTGACTGCTCCAAGACACCACAGCCAATAGAAATTCACATCAAATGCCTGAGGGGAGTCAAAGATAAGGTCCCTAAAGGCCACTACACCCTCAAAGTTTCTGTTCTCAGCCGCTTGGGTGGTGGCTCACTGGAGTGGCCCAAACTGAAGGACCAGCCTTGGGCCAGGACAACGTTGCCTGTTAGTCACGATGGAAACTTCTACAACACTGAAATCTACTTTGGACAAAGTATCCAGACAGTAAGCAACGTTTCTTAAATATGCTGTCTTTGCTTTGAAAGTTAAAACACATCCGCTCTTTCTCCTTCGGGCTTATATATTTAATGCATTCCATCATGTTCATAATTTATTTAATAATTTAAGGTGCAATTTAGGAAGGTGCAATTTTTTTTCCCCTAGGTTAACCCTCATCACTCACCCTAAAAGTGCCAAATATACACTACATCATGTAGCGTTGTCAGCTAATTTTAAATTTTACTTTTATTCTTTCTTATCTATGCAGCTTGTCAGCTATGTAATTTGATTTCTGTAAAGTAGCTTTAGAATAATAAATGAACGAGTGGGTGTATATAAACACACGAATGCCCAAATCCTTCTGTGAGTTTTTAGCTCCATTGACCCCCATTTGCCAAAAAAGCAGCATTTGGATTATTTTGGAAGGAGCCCAAACACTTGAGGCTTTATTCTGTCTTTTGTGACTGAGGCACACATATTTTCCTGCCTAAGCATGCTGTGCGTGGCAGGATGGTTGTGTGTCAGTTGCTCACTGTTGTAGCTAATGCCTATTGCTGGTTGAAACATTGGTCTCAGATAAACTCTCTGGTACATGAAAGCTTCTTTATGGTTTGAAAACCAACCTCCATCTCTCTGTGTGTTTTTTTTTTTTGTGTTATGAGACATTGGTTGAATGAGAAGGAGAGTCTTTTCCACTTTCAATTATTTATTTTGCAGTACGGCCTGAATGGTAGATTTTCTCCTCCACCCTTTCTGCTGTGTGAAATGTTGTGTGGATACTGAACAGACAGTCCCTTTTTAGATAAAGCAACACTTATGTATGGCACTGATGCTTTCAGTTACTTGTGTATAGGTCATTTCAGCTATTGGGTTTGTGATACATAAAGTACTGCTAAGTCACATTTTCTGCTTTTTAATTGTTTATCATCTGTAAAATATAATGAACAGTGTCTGTAAATACAGCTGTTGGTATGAAAAGAATCACGCATATAGAGAGGGAAATTGTGAATGTGACTGTTGCATGATGTTAAAACAAATACATGTATCTGTCAGAGAAATCACCAAGTTGAGATTCCTCCCTAGGCAGGAGCACACATCCTCCTTACTGCCTTGAAGACAAGGTACTGTCTTCTCACGCTTCATTGAAAGGAGAACACTATGGGCAGTACGATTGAATGACTCCAGCATGCCCTGCCTCTAGCTTTCATCATCATATTTGTCCTGGGTCTGGCCTGCTCCTTTTGCTCCTGCCTGGGGAATGTCCCCCCTTCAAAACTGCATGACTCTGTTATTGGTACTAAGCAAGAACTAGTTGGATGGGTCAATCTGAACAAGTCCAGCTGCTGCTCCTCAACGCATAGGAACTCCTGACATGGATTTATGAGGAATATGGGCAAAGTCCATGTACTTGTCTTTCTGTTAAGTCTCTACTGGCTTGTGTGGACACCTCAGTAACTGCTTAGAGGTGGCTATTATGCTTCATTCAAAGGTCTGAGAGAAATGCTTGGTAGTTTTACCAGTTTCCAAGAGTTTGCTTTAAAGTCCTCTTTGAGCCTCACAGAGGACATTTAATTAACATATTCACCAAACTTCACTTTTAGTCTAGTGAACCAGGGTGCAGGTCTCTGGCAAGTCTACTTAAAATGCAGGAATGGAAGAAGTTGTACTAAATGATCTTCTGATGATTCCCTGTCTTCTTTACTGTATACTGACAGCAAAATCTTAATGTCATAATTTGAGAGAACCCCCTTCACCAGCTCATTTTGAAGACGTAGGTGTTTTACCCTGAACGATTCTACTTTTCTGTTCTTCCACCTTCATATTGGCCCATAGCCTTAAGGTATGTTGCAAAATAAACCCTTAGGGTCCGTGCTGAGATGAGGCAAATTTTAAGCTTCGGATGGTTAACACCTACTGCAAAACTTAAAAGTTAAAAAAGTTAAAAAAAAGTTAAAACTTAAAAAAGTAGTGAGGTCTTAGTGATAAGCTCCAGATAAGCATCTGGGTTTGAACAAGATCTTATATATAGCACTGCTGCCCTGGGATATGTTACAGGGGGGAAAATACAAGTGCTCACAAATGGAGAATAAGCTTTTTCCTTCATCGGCTGGAATAATGATAGGAGTTCAGTGTAAACATGGTGAAAATGAAGACATGCATGCTTGATATTGAAGGAGAGCTTAGTTTTAACTAACATATTAGAGAAATTGTTCCAGAACACTACTTCCATCCAAAAATAATAACCCTGTCATGTCGGCAAAGTTGGTGTCAGCATGGGTTACCTGCTGCGTACAGAAAGTGCTGGTCATGTAAGTTAGATCTGCCTCAGGGCTAGTCTGACTTGCGCACCCGACCTTTCAAAAATGTTTTTTGTTCATTAATCAATGTTCTTTGCTCCAGCTTGCCAGCTTCCCTTCTTTCCCCTCCTTCACTGTCCTCCTTTTTAGTTTGTCAGCCTACCTCCCCCAATAACCTCTGACTACGTATTAGACAGTGGCTCCTAATAGCTCCAGTTGAATTTTATTTGGCTTTCAGACAGTCACATGAGTCATTGTTTTACTTAAATTATGCTGGACAAAACATGAATGAATGCTTTGGATTGGGATAAAATGCAATTGCTGTTTCAAATGACTACAATTTTAGGAATAGCAACTAACAGCATGGTCTGAAGTGGACTTGTTTTAGACCCAGCATTTCAAGGATGTTTATGTGTATTTAGTTTATGCAAGAAGACTTTAGACTTAGATGGGTTAATGCTGTTTGGTTTAGGGGAAGCAAGAGCTTTGTTGAAGCTTCACCTACATTATAACACATACTGAATGTGAACTCAAGCTGAGATTCAAAAAATGCAGTAGGTTAACTCTGGTGGTAAAGTAGCTTTGTTCTTAAACTTTCAATATACTCTTGTGCTGCCTGATTTTTCTCAGGTCTGGAATGAAAGCTGAGTAAGGAGAGGACAGGAAGGAGATGAGATGTTTACTATGCATCTATTAAGGCAGTTACCACAACTAGATTTTCCTTGGCAGCACCAGCACAGATGTGACTGCATCATCTTTACACTAAACCAAGGATTTTACAAGTATAATTTCCTTATTGCGGTCTCATGGAGGCTAAGATCCTGCTATAGATAAGACCTAAGCAGTCAGTAAACATTTTTTGTTCACAGTGTATTTGAAGTAGCATCTTATTACTCCATAGTATTCATGTCCCAGTGTTAGCAAGTCCAAATTACATTTTTCAGCTTAATGGTGACTTGAAGAGCACAAACGAGTTGCGGTGTGCAAAAATTTAATTTTGTTCAGAAAAAGAAAAAGTGGTTTGGTTTTTGTTTTTAGTCAGCTTTTCTTAAGTTAGTTCAGTAAACATTAAAAGAGTTGTATGAAGCAATTACAATAAGAAGAACAAATCCTCACTTTTCAGAGTCAAAATATTCATTAGCTTCAATGGAATAAAAATTGGAGTGTGGTTAAAATGCTTCTCTTCTCAGCTATAATTTCAATTATCAGGACCAAAATATTTTGTTGTACATCGCAAGTTTCACCTACTGTGAGAAGGGACCTTTAAGGGAGATGTTCCTATTTCAAGTATTTGCAATAAATTTTAAATATTTCTGGAGTGATTTTCCAGAAGAAATACTGCCTGTTAGGAAGCGAGTTTTTGTTCAGAAGGGGAAGTTCATGTAGGAAATTTTCAGCTATTATGAAGAGCGCTGTAAGCCAATGAGACTGCCTGCAAGTGACATTTAAAAAACATTCATTAAGCTGTCCAGTCACCTGAGATGTCAGTCTAGCACTGCTGAGGAGAAGCAGAGACAATTACAGAATCACAGAATCAACCAGGTTGGAAGAGACCTCTGGGATCATCGAGTCCAACCATTGCCCTGACACCACTCTGTCAACTAGACCATGGCACTAAGTGCCATGTCCAGGCTTTTTTTAAACATATCCAGAGATGGTGACTCCACCACCTCCCTGGGCAGCCCATTCCAATGTCTAATAACCCTTTCTGAGAAGAAATGCTTCCTAATGTCCAACCTGAACCTCCCCTGGTGAAGCTTGAGGCTGTGTCCTCTTGTCCTATTGCTAGTTGCCCGGGAGAAGAGGCTGACTCACACTTCACTACAACCTCCCTTCAGGTAGTTGTAGACGGCAATAAGGTCACCTCTGAGCCTCCTCTTCTCCAAAACTGAGTCAGTGCTGGGTTTCCCAAGCTGCTTTTTAACCCCAGTCCTGCTGCACCCATTCTGCATTGGTCCTTACTTCTGTGCCAGACTTCCAAAATCAGCACTTCAGCAAAAAAAAAAAAGTGAGCTCCAGAAGTATGTGAGCACTGGCACTATGCATTTTCCCCAACATACCTGGAACTTGGGATAACACTAAATCAGTTCATGTGCATATAAAGCCACAGTTCCTGACAGAACAGTTCACAGATCTGTAGATTTTTAGAGTATATCAACCGGTTAATATTTATGTATCCGTGTGGCAAGGTACTAGCAATATTATAACAGTAGCTGGGTACCATTTTGTTTTACTTGAGGGAAATTCAATACGAATAAAACAGCAACTTTTCAAACATGACATTTAATCCACACATGTAAATCATACCAGGAGATCTATTATTCATTATTAAAAGGGCACCATATTTTTATTACACTGAAAATGAAACACAAATGCTGTGAAAAATTTAGTGCCTTTTCCTGAAGTTTCAGGACACTTATCATGTAGTCGTCTAGCAGGGGCTGACGCTCATTTTAAAGTATAGCTACAAAATTAATAAATTTGAACTCTTTTGCTTGGAAAAAGAGGATGTTCTATTTCACTGAATGAGGTAGATTTATTTTTTATTTAAGGCTTCCTAAATACTTAAGATGGCAAAGTACTTTAGTAATGTTCATATTTGGAGTTAGATATATAATAAATAAAATTCATATCTTTGTTGTTATTAGTCATTTCCAGCATTTTCTTCCCTGAAGTGCATTTTGAAAACTACATATATCAGAAACTGATTAACATGACCTAAGGTACTAATTCTTAAAATATGATGAAAGAAACAGTTTCAAGGACCTCATTTTCTGTGTGTCAGCAGCTAAGGACTGTAATGCTTTTAGTAATTACAAAACAAGGTATCATTAGGAAAACTAGAGCACAAACTTTTTCTCTCCCTCCCCCCTCCCCCCATTTTATTCTTGAGCGTAATGCTGGCACAGATGAAGAACATTTAGCTCTAGGACACTTTATAGGGCCTAACATGAGAGTTTGATACACTATGAAAAAAGATAGGAAGTAATAATGCTTGGCAGTGCCAGAGGACTTTCAAAGTGAGAGACACTTAAATTTTCCCTGGATGCAATTATTTGCAGTTGGGATGATAAGGTGCTACGTGAACCTTTTGGTAAATGCAAGAACTAAGCTTAGACAGATGCTTGTATTTATTTGAAGACTGAAGGTTTGAAGTTTTTTTCACACAGCAGGAACACATTCTTATTACTGCTTCTGTTTTGTTTATCTGAGTTTGTTTGGAGTTTTGGTCTTTGCTATTTGCTAAATGTCTTTTTGCAACAGCTCCTCAAAACATATTTTCAGAAAAATTCTGTTCCGGCTATGTCACGCCACTGTGCCATCCTGGGGACAGACCTCTGTGGCGTGCTGTGAGCAGCCCTCAGACTGGGCGCTGCTTACACCATGGGGCCAAGACCCCCACGCTTCTTGGGCTGGCTGCTAGCCCTTCAATAGCGCTCTTCTCCCCAAATGGCCGTGAGTCTTTCTCCTTGATGTGGGCCCAGCAGAAAGTGTCATGGGGAGCTTCTTTGGCCCAGTGCAGTGCTGTGCACAGATCCTGTTCCATCCACTGGCTGCAGCCAGGTGGTTTCTCTGGAGACCTTTGTGGCCCATAGATGGACTTTCCCAATGTGGAAAGCTCCGTTTCCAGCACTGTGTGAAGACTTGAAGGGATTAATTAAGTCTGGTGTGCTGACAGTACAAAGCCATCGCATATCAGAATCTATTGCATCTACCTTATATAGCATTATGCAATTGATTCACATATGCAAATGGTTACTACTTACCCCAGGTTTTGTTTTCAGTAATTAATTGGAGTTACTTTTCACATGTTGTCTAGTCATTGTGCACTGGTGGAGAAGTTCTTGGAAACACCCACTGGACTGTACTGTGCATGCTCCTTCAGCTTAGACCAACACATACTGCCCAAAGACCTCAGAAATGTGGCCTACATTATAATGCATCATATCTAACTAGGGTAAGGTATGTGGTCTGCATTGGAAAATCTAGCAGACATATGTTAAAAATCAGGACCGTCTAGGGACAGGCTTTCATTTTGGACCACTCCATGGCCTATTCCCTACCTAATGGGAAATTATATCTGTAAGAGAGCTTGACGTGAGCCATAGGATACAATAGTTGTACAAAAGTCATATATTATCTGTGGCAGATCAGTGGGAAGGCAGAATGCAGCAGCCTCTGCCTGTATCCTTAGCTCCAAGTAAACTCCAAACAACAGAGGACACCAAGAACAAAATAAATGCCGACCCCAACAAAAAATGCTGTGAGTGGAAAAATGGAGCAATTACATGACTCACCAGAGCTGACAGTCTGGAACTGTGAAAAGGGGCTTAAGCCGTGTTTTGGTTGATATATGCAAGTTGTGGGAGCCACCAAAACACCCTGAGAATACACTTTTTTTTTTTAAATAAAATATCTAGTTTTGAAGCATTTCATGTATTAAATAGTTATCTGTGAACTCAGGATGAGCAGGTTAGTTGCAAAGCCGTACTACAGAAATGGGAAGCGTACTTTATGCCACAAAAAGAACAAAAAATAATCCTGTTTAAATGTGCAATTTTTAAGCAGAGCACACAAAGAAAAGGGAATTTGTTATAAGGAGTCGGTCTTCCTGTTTCTTTGCTGGAGGGGGCTGTTAGCTGACCCCCTGGAAAGAGAGCAGAGCCCGACCAGGTCTGGACCACCCAGGAAATACTGCAGGAGTGTGAACTCCACATTGGCACAGCTTCCCTGGTGAAGGAAGCGCTGCTGTGTCCCAGGCTGCACAGAAGCTTGAGAAGGAAGGGGATGCTGTGCTATGTGAGGTGTGATGGGGAATCCAGGACAGCATCAGGAAAGAGACCCAAGATGGAGCAGCTGGTGGAGCAAAAAGGAGAAGAAAGCTGCCTACTCCTGCACCAGAGCCTGGGTTAGGCAGAGCAGCTCTGCTGTGTGACTCAGGCCTGCGTGCCAAATGAGCCATGTCTTCATGAGACTCCTTGGCTCCGAGTGGTTTCTGAGGAAAGTACGTGTCCTCTTGACACAAAAGAAATAAACTCTGCTGTTTCGTGTCGGTGGCCTACGTTATCCCGGGAAACTCATGCTCTGACCGTGCTGGAATCAATCTCAGGAATAAATAAGTGAGATGGGAGTGGCGTGAGAAGGAACAGGGGTTCTTGCCTTCCTCTTACAAAGACAATCTTTCCCCTCGCAAGATGAGGTCAGAATCTGCCCAGGCCAGCGGTATATCACCAGAAATGCTCTGGGTGGATAGCGCTGACTGTACCATACATTACTACTCCCTGCTGGTCAAAGAACAGAAAAGAATTAGCAGCAGATGTGCTGGGACAATTAGCAACAGATGCAGAGGCTAAAGCTCACAGAATGCAAACATTATTCCCCTGTATTTGGGAAGATAAAAGGCCAGATTCTGGTCCTCTGGTGTAAGGTAGTCGTGCTGCATGAGATGCTGCTGGAGTTAACTACACTCTGAATTATTTCTCCTAGAGGAAAGAGAAATGGCAGGGAATTGTCCCTGCTCTGGTAGAATGGGAGAGGGCAGGAGTTGTTTCCATCAGGGCACTGGATGCGGGTCTGGGAAGGCGCCCAGGGTGCTTTGGCATAGCACATCAGGAGAAATCCTGCTTGCTGCCACTGCTGCAGGACTGAGAGTGGTGAATAAATTGCCTGCATACAGATACTGCTGCCCTGTGCTCCGTGAAGCTCATCCATGATCCCGAACTCATGTGCAGTGCTGCAACCACTTCTGGTCGCCACAATCAGGGAAGTTGGGATACTGGATCATGGGAAAGATGGTGGTACTGGATAAAGGTTTAAGGAGAGCTGCAAGCTGCAGCGAGAGGAGTCAGGGAGTCATTTGACCTATGTCAGGCTTGAAAGGTCTGTTCTCTTTTTCAGAAAATAGAAAAAAAAATATATAGGGGGAAATGAATGATAGTGCACTGCACAGTCCTCCTTTGATTTGTACGTTATTCTGTATTCAGATACCTGTTTACAGACAGGCAGCAATGGAAAGCTGGGGAAGTAAGTTTCCAGCTACTCCGGGACATTCTGATGATAGATAGGGCTTTTGGAAAACCTTAATAACATGATATTTTATTTTTACCTCAGTCTGTGTTTCTATTCCCTCCCCTCTGGCCTTTTATAAATTTCAAAGTTACATAAACACTTCCCAAGAATGCCCTTCCCTCTGCCTGTATGCTGGCCTTGCACGTAAACAGGGAGGGCTTGACATCTGGTCGTGAAAGCTCCACCTTATTTTGGCAATAACAGCCTAATCTCCAGCACTATTCATTTTACATAGTGAAGTAATTGTTTATTTGTTAATGAAATAGTTCGATGGGAACCGCTTCCTATTTAAATGATTTTCTAGCCATGTTTTACACCAGTGAGGTTCATTTGCCACAGTTTTCATAATCAGAAATGGTGAGCTGTTAATTTATATGGTGTTTTGCAAGATTCTTCTGTGTAATAAGTAAACATTGAATTGCCTTTGCATATTCTAATTCACTTCAGTCCATTTGAATTGTATGTGTTTAGTGGTAGCATTTTTGTGTTATGTGAATTAAGTAATGAAACTTTTGTCCTTTTTCCTCTAATTTGAAAACATTTGAAGGTGCAGAGGAGAGAAGCAAAGGTTTATTTCTTCTCTGACAAGGTTAAAGCCCAAGAGTATGTCAGACAAAAACTCCAAAATCCTCACACTGGATCTGTTTACTAAAATATTCAAATAGAATTCATTCTCTCTCTCGAGTAAACGATTTCTTTGCTGAAATTATGGTGGCATATGGGGAAGTAAGATGTATTACAATAAAACTGATATAAAACGGTTGAATTCAGAAATAGTTGCAAGAGATAATTTTAGTTCACTATGATTTAATTCAATTAAATGCAACACTGTTAACTGCAGACTAAGAAGAATTACTTGTGCCTGTGAAGGCACGTACAAGCATTATTTATTCTTTGCTGCATCTCTCTGCAAAAGAAATTACACCAGTAAAAACTGGGCACTAGATGCTTTCATAGCACTGTAAAAGGCTATATACCTCACAGACCTCAATGGAAATTTTACTCTAGCAAGGAGAAACAGCGAGGTAAGGTGCTAGAAAGTAGACCCGTTAAAACTCAGAAAACTGTATTTATGTAGTATGCTCTCTTTAAGCATCAACAGTGTTGGTGCAAGCTTGTGGACAAACTTACCAAATGGTGCCTCAAAAGAGGTTGCCACAAGCAGGGAAAATGTAGCTG
Source organism: Nyctibius grandis (assembly GCF_013368605.1). Classification (NCBI taxonomy): domain Eukaryota; kingdom Metazoa; phylum Chordata; class Aves; order Nyctibiiformes; family Nyctibiidae; genus Nyctibius; species Nyctibius grandis. Next base: position 13,066,448 of record NC_090660.1, read on the forward strand.
TCTTTTTTTTTTTTCCTTCAGAAACAAAGCAGTCCATCAAAACAAACTGATTAGTTTGAGCTCCCTGTGCCTTGCCCATCCCAGGCACTGCCCCGAGCCAGGCAGCGTTCTCTGTGGATGCATCTTCTCCCTCAGCTCCAGAAAACATCCCTTCCCGTTTTCTCCCAGGGCCCTGGGTCTCTGATGAGAGAAAGTGAGCAATTACTGATTCCCCTCTTCCTCTAACCACCCGAGCTGTTCCCTGCCCTGTACCTGAGCATGACTGCCCAAGCCCACAGAGGCATGCAGACACTTAAGGACCGTGGATTTCAATTGGAGCTACATGCCTAAATGCCTTTGTGCCTCTATGCCTAGGGGTTATGCTGGCTGTGCCCCAAATCCCTGCTCTCAGGCTTGCCGCCTAGGAGGAAGCTAATGAAGGGCAGGTGGCACAACACCGAGCTCCCTCCCAGGGCTGTCTGACCCTGCGGGGCTGTGGTACAGCAGGCTGTGATGGAGACGTGCATGTACTGTGGCGGTGGGAATAGGGTTAACATAGGGCTGTTGAGGGGACCTGCCACCTTTTTGAAACTCTCCTGCTTCAGCCTGGCTGTCCCTTCCTAAACAGGAGTTCCCCTGTTTGAATCATGCTCCTGGTGATTGTCAGGATGGAAATGAAAGCCCACAGACGCCCCCGTGAATGCTTGGCACACCGGCGTTAGAGTAACAGGCAGAGACTTGGCCAGAACTTTTACACAGATTCAACAGAAAGAAATTTCTTACTTGTTAGGTATGTTTTATTTGACCATGTACACTGAGATGTGTGACACTGTCCTACCCAGTGTTCATGTGTGAGGACTCCCAGAATGAATCTTACAGCCTCAGGCTTTGTAGCACACAGGTGTGTGACAAAATCCTTATTTTTCTTGTTATATGTTTTGTCATTATGTGTTTGGATCATGGCATGACTTAAACATCCAGCTCCTGTAACTGTGTAAGTAAAGGGATGCTTCCAGTCCCAAGGAGCGAATTTGCAGTCTAGGCCCAGGATGGGAACTTGTAGCAACTGAAGAATAACTATGAGCAGGAAACAAAGCAATGAATTTTTAATAGTCACAATTACCCTTACACCAACAGCTTGACCACTGTCTGTTTGTAGGCAGGCTGGCAGAAGAGCATGTACTGTTGAGTTATTCTGAAGAAAAGAGTAAGTCTGGGAAACAAGGGAGAAACCGAAAGGGGATGTTGTGATACGGCAGTGATTTCGGCTGCTTATGCCTTGGGATTGTTCAGTAATGCAGGTAATTGTCTTTGATCATAGCCTTGTAACCACCACCTTTAATTTGTAGCACGGAGGTTACTATCTAGCACCCAGCTAGCCAAATGAAATGTATGGCTTGATTAAGGATCTCTTTTGTCAGTAATTTGTGCCTAATGTTTTCAGCTTTCCCACGGGCTGTTATAGAAAATGGTAAATCTGGTTTAAATGAAACCTGATACTGTTAATGGTTTAATAGCAGCTGCCACAGGGTTATGGCATTTTTCAGCAGATGCTTCTGTTTCATTTTAAGCCTATACTAAGTCTTAGAATATATTTACATAATTAATATAAAGTACACCTACATAATAATGACAATATTCATAGTTTTAAAATATTTCCTTAAATGACTTCCTCTCCCTTGCCATTATCTAATCACAATATATAACTTGAAACAGGAAGGCATATTATTAAAATAATAATTTTTATTCACCTCTTCAAAAAAATTACAGAATGCAGCACAACTATGAACATGTATCTTCTCTTAACATAGCAGTTATTGGTATGGGCAAATCCCTTAGCTGCTTCAGAAAAAGAGAGAGAAAAAGCTTGGCTGTACCTGAGTTGTACTTATTGCTTACTGCTCAATCAGGAGCATAAAAAAGGGATGCTTGCAATTAAAAATATCAGTCAAGAAAGAGCTGCGTTGAGGTGTGTACTTATGTGCAGAAATATTTGAAGCAGTAAAGATTTGTGGCTGAGGAAATCCCTGCTAATTTAAGAAGACTTTGGCATTTTAGGCTTTTAATAGTGGGTGATCGGTTTAGATGGATATCTTCTATTTGGAGGTTTTATTCTGAGTTTCAAAAAGTGCTAAGGGTACATCCTACAGGACACTCAGAGTCAGAGGATACCCTTGAATATTGTGGCCTTCTACAAGTACATGCCAATTGACAGGGAGGAGAGAAGGAGAAAAGGCTGGAAGGCAAGGTAAGGTTGATCGGGAGTCTCTGCAAGGCAAAGGTACCAAGGCATTCGCTGCTATGAACTTTGAGGACTGAAATGGGAACAATAAAAAGTGGAAAACATTCAAATAACAGAACAATGTCTCTAATAGAGAAGCATCCAAGACAGTTTATTTAAGCGATTAGGCAGTCTCAGTTTCTATAATCTGGGAGAATGTGTAGGAGGGGTGGTGAAGCAGATGTTTTGCTGTGTGAGAGGTGTAGCTGGTGTGTTTGCTGCCCTTGTCCCTAGGTGATTACCCTTCAGCGCTGTTAGCCAAGGTGTGATGGTAGTCACTTTCCATGTTCTAGCTTTTGTCTTATTTGCCCTTTTGAATGTACTAGAGCTGTTCAACAGGACCTGGGTCAACTCCCACATTAATTAAAGGAAAGAGTTAAAATTGTGGCATAGGAACAGACTTATTTGTATTCATCTTTGCCCTGCTTCCTTCTCTACCCTCTTTTCCATGACCTTGCATTGCTTCACAGAACAAAACTTACAGAGGGATTTACATAAATTCGTTACTTCAGGGTGTTTCTTCACCCCTGATTTTCAAGTCTTTGCCATGGGAACATAATTGCTCCAGGGCCCTAAGGCATTGGTAACCCTCTTCCACAGCTCCAAGCTGCTCAGAAGAATATCTCTAGCTATCTTATGAAAAGTGTAAACAGTATTAGCCAGTCTTTGGTATGCTGAGCATTTACTACCTCAAAATCCTTTTTGACCCTACCCTGAGGTTCACGTACTTTGCAAGAAGAGGTTCCCTGCTTTATTTTTAAGGAGGAAGGTTATTGTGTACCAATATCATTCCCAGAACTGGGTGGAGAAGAGTTTATGACTCAGTGAGGAGCAAGCCTGCGAGTGTTCTCACTGGGTTTTTGGATGAACTCTCCAATGTTGCTGCAAGAACTCCTCAGTGGTGAATCTCAGTGAGCCCTCGCAGGGGGACACCTCAGGTTCCCAAGGTGGCTTGTCACTCTGTCTTAAAGTTTCCTAGTGGCAATGTTTTTCCACCACTGGTAAATAAAGACAGAAAACGAATGCTTTCAGAAAGCCAAGGGAAAAAAAGAAATCACAAAAATGCATGGAAAAAAAAAAGCACAGCATTTTCTGTCAGAGTGGAAAATTGTCCAAATATATGATTTGGTGGAAAGAGAGCTGTTGTTAATTGTTTTAGCATGCAAAATTGGCTCAAAGGTATGAAGTTTGTAGAGCCTTATATGATAAAAGAAAGCTGTTTCCCTTGTGATGTTTTTATAACTAATAAATCTTCTCTTTTCCTCCTTTGCTAGGTTCTACCACCTAGAAAAGCTGTGAAGCCAGGCATTGTCCTTCTCTTTGAACTCTTCCTTCTTCGTGGGACCTGTACATGGATTGATCGAGAAGTGGGATGGGGAGCTTTTCCCTTGTGTGACAACAATTTTAGTGCTTTGGAGGGAAAATTTAAATGTCCCTTCCTCAGAGGCCATTATGACTCCAAAGTTGACCGATTCAAAAAAATTGAAAATTTTATTTCTCAAGACTTGGATCATTGGTTATGCAATCTGTACTTTCAGGTTTGTATTTTTAAAAATTAGGCCTGTTGGTTTTCTCACTGTTCCTCAGAACAGATTCCACTTTCTTTCTGTCAACATTAAAATCAATACCGTCTTTCCAAAAAGCAGTTTGTCAACCTACCCCCTAGGCATATAAAGAAAATGAAAATCACATGCATCCTCCAACTTTCACGTGAAATTAGTGGCTTTTTTTACAATTAAATTTTAGGATTATTTCAAATATCAAATATTATTTGAGGTGCTGAGTAATTGGATCAAAAAATTTCATCAAAAGCTGAAATTCTGAGTTTGAGCCTGCCACCAGTACACGTTAATTTCCTCACATTTTTAGTGAATCTCAGAGGTGCTTTCACATGACTACAAAATAAAATAACATTGCTTATGATATTGTTGTATTTGTATGTTTGGGATCCCCAGCTAACGAGCAAGGCTTTGTTGTGATAGAAACCTTACTTTTGAATAGTTTTTGGACATAATTCAGGGTTTTTTTATTGTATGTCTTTGCTGAAAATGGGCCTGAATTAAGAACTCCTCTTCAGTGGAAGCTTTGTTTCTGGACTTGCAAATTAAGGGTGTTATTGTAACTAAGAAATGTTCCCTTATTCAGAATCCTAACAAGACCTCAGACTTATACCTCTTTTATAGTTGTGTCTGGTTCAGGAAAAAAAACTTACCAAAAGAGATGAATTCTGAAAGAATCTTAATTTTAACATCTGAGTTTACTTAATAGAAAGTGTAGTTATTAATTTTCTTGTAGTGATGGTTTTCAGGCAATCTTCTTTTTTGGGTCTACCAAGAGTAAAAGAAAGTGAAAATATCTTCAGAATCAGGTGGAGATATAAGAATTTATACCAAAAATATGCATAAGATATGCTAGGAAAGAGAATGTGAGAAACAACATTAGTAGAGCTATGGTAAAAAAATTACAGAAGAGTCAAAGTTGGTTGAAATGGGGGGTTGGGGGAAGACCCCAAAGCTGCAAAATTAGTCTTTCAACTCAGTGTATAAGCTAGCATGATTTAATGATCCAGGGAATCTATATTTTCCCAGATGATTCTGAATTTGGATTGTGAGTCACCCCCATTTACTGAGATGTCTGCTTTGGTCTGTAAGCATGAGGAAGACGTACATGGGAAACTGATATAAGAGAAAACTGTAGTGAATGGAGTACAGAGAAACAAGAACTCCTAAAATCCTCATAGCAGCACCTTGGACTTCCAGGGTTTGCAAATAGTACACAAACAAGTATGTTCTGACTTTGTGGAATACTGAACGGCTTCTGTTTATGTTTTGTGTTTTTTGTGTCTTTTTCTTAATAGATAATTAAACTACCACAAGATTCAGATAAACAAAATAAGTGTGATATGCACCTTCATCTCCCACCTGAACTTCTCATGTATTCAAACATTGCTGAAAAGAACGGTGTCTCAGAAAAGGTTGAAGAGTCTGGACCACAAGGTGATGGATTCAAACTTTCATGTCTGTATTCAGGCTTTCATTGGAGCAACGCATAGTTTAATTTCAATGTTGGCTAGTCATTATTGTTCTTGTTAAGCTAGATTTTTCTCATTCAGTTATTGGTCCAACATGTGTTATAGCAGGAATACTGTGATTCTTTTTATTAATATTGCTTAACTTTGTTTTCAGTTGTGAGCAATTTAAACCAGCCTCATTTCTGAGGATGAAGCTTTCCATGCTGGCTTCTGCTTCAGACTTAATAATGCTTGCAAAGTCACAGCAATAACAGTTCATCTGCTTATGACACCAAGCTTACAGGAAGAAAAAAAAATAAAATATACTTTTTTGTCTAATTATTTCTGCAAGAACTCTAGCACCTCCCTGGGCTGGAACAGGGACTTCAGATTTGGCAGGGAGATAGCTCTGGCATCAGAGGCACGAAAGAATAGCCACAGTGATGCACAGTAGAAGACATGGGAGGAGAAAGAGGAGGATATTGGAAGGAAAGGAAGAGAGAAGATAAGCAATAATCACATAGCATGGCAAATGGGCAGCTCAGGTTGGACGTATAACATGAAAAGAGGCCAGTAGAAGTATTTTTCAGACAGTAAGTGAAGGTTTAGGAAACAAAGAACATGAGGTTTTCCCTGTGACACTTTTAGGCTTAAGCAGCAACTGCACTGTGATCAAAAGGCTTTTATATAACCACCTTGACACTAGAAGCACAGACGTGTAAGCACACATTCTACTGAGGAGTAAGGTCCTTTTTGTTGCTATATATCTGCTAAGGTGCTTCTAGATGCAGTACAAAACCATGAATAGCAGATCCAAAAGGTGGAGTTGCAGCCAATTTTTCTCAACAGTGAAGAGTTACGGACAAGCTCTTAATAAATCATACTTGTCCTTACCACTGTTTGGTCCTACCATCAGTCTTCACATGCACATGGACACACACATAAAGCCGCAACTAAATAGGTCACACTTCTGGAAACACATGTAAAAACTTGTGATACTCAGTTTGAGAAGTCCAGAAAGATGTATTTATAAGAACTGAGAAAGAGCATTAGTGTATGTCCTATTTGGTGTGCAGACCTCTGAAATATGCTGATAAGCTGATCATGGGCGATCTGCCATTTCCATACCAAACAGTTCTGTACTAACAAAATTTCTAGGAGTAATTTTTGATATTGTTTATATTTATTTATTTTTCTTGGAGCCTTCTTTAAAGATATTATTAGCTGCTAATATCCCCTATGGGTTTGTTTTTTAATGTATCTATGCAGTGCTACAGTATGCTGTTTCTGCTGGTGATATGTTGCTAAGAGATTTAATAATGGGTAAACAAACACAACATGTGGTAATCCATTTCAAATTAAAAGTTTATTAAATGCTAGCTTGATGACTTTCTGGCTATTTACAATTAAAGGAGCAAACCTTAGGGAACTGGAGATCACGTGGTGAAAATCACGACTTCAACATTTCCAACAGAAAAATGTGTTTATGATCTGTGGCAAGCTGTCGCACATTGATATGCTCTATAAATACTGTATTATATCTGTTAAACCACCAAAAGCAGGAGAGAAAAAAAGCTCTGTTAAAGTGACATTAAGGTTCAGACACAAACCAGAGAAAGCAAGAGAAGTCTAAATGAAGACTGGTGCTCCGTAACTCACTCTACTGCAGTAGTCTAAACAGTGAGTGATCTTACATATCAATACCATATGTGGTGCTGCAACATATAAGCAAAATAGAGCAGGTTAGGAGATGGTGTTTTAACCTTCACTTCAAACTTGTCTTGGTTTTAGAAGTTTAAGACAAAACCTTCATATTATTTCCATTAACTCCAGGCTACATTATTCTTTAAAACCATGTCTCTGTGTTGGGCTAGGTATGGCTCTTCCCTGCTGCACAGGATCTCTCTTCCAGAGTACAATGTAGGCAAATGCAACCTAATACCTCCCATTATACCTTCTTTGTAAGTCACAGATGCACATTATCATATCTAGCCTGTTTCTTAGTCCAAACTATATCTTCTCCCCATTCTTCTGAAGTGGTATTCCATGAGAGGTTCATAGAAGACTATAGCTTCTGCTTTCACGACCACCATCCTTCGCTTTTTTTAAGAAAAGCTTCTGTTGTTGATCTATTGCCCCATTAAGGGATCAACAGGCCCTGTCAATAAATAAATGACAATTTCTCCATGGAATTCATTAGCCATTGTTGTGTGGAAGGTGGTAACAACTCTAGTAGAAGTAGCACAGGTAGGAAAATTGGATGCACCTACCAGAAACGTTGCCTTGATGGGCTTGGATCTAAGTAACCCAGTCTCCTAAATGCATGAAAACTTCAGAAAGGTGAATCTCTATATAAAACACTAAATATACGGATTCTTCAAGAGAGCACTCTTTCTCACTGTGAAATGCACAGCAAGATCCCCTTTGACTTTGGTGTCCATAAAAAAGGGGACTTGTATGTGCAAAATGTCAGTGTAACTCAGTCTTTTTTGAAAGTGGCTGCTCTTTCATCCCCAGAAAAGTAGCTGGACAGCACTTGTATGTTTGTTCTCCAGTTTGAATGCTTTTAGGTCAGACTCAGGCTCATTTGGGAAGTGTTACCCTGCACTTGTTGGGAACATTCTTCCAAATGTTTGCTATTCTCTCTGTGCTGTTCCTCTGACTCGACATGCAAACACCTATTTGTGCCCATCAGAAATGGTGATCCAATAAAATAGGCAAGTAGAAAACCAGGGATGATTTTATCCTCTGTAGTTTGTAGAACCAAAGGAAAACCTTTTTCATTATAGTGACTTATACCTTTTTAATATTGGCCTGTTTGAAGTCCTGTAGTTATGGTCAGCACTGTTCTAGCATGTAATGATGTGCACTCAAGACCTAAAAAGAGTGCTTACAAGGGAGAAGGTGGAAGAGTTGCTGAGGAGGATTAAGATACTGAAACAACAAATGTTTTTAGTGCCAAGTTGTGTGCAGTTTTTGGTCAAATTACAGCAGAAATCACTACTTGTACCTAAATAGTCATGACCAATTGTATATCTTTTTAAGCAGAAGTTAGCCCAAGCACTGCAGTGTGAAATCAAGATGGGAGTTTTGCTTAGCCTGGCTGTGTTGGAGGAGAGGCGTTATCAGCCAAGATTTTCAAGGAAAGTATGCGAATGTAGCCAGGTTAGTCTGGTCCCAGCAGCAGGATGATCTTGCTATAGTAGAGCTGGGACAGAGGCTATATTAGCCTGGGTACAGTGTTGTGTTAGCATGACTACACTGCTCCCAGTGTCTGGGAGTGTCTGCTTTGCCAGGTAGATTTGTCATGTAGAAAGACTCCCACCATCTCAGCTGTCTTTGGACTAAACACCTACATGCAGATTTTCTATGTGTCTGCAATGTTTTTATTCCGGGAAATCTGCTTGTCCCTCTTTCTGCCCCACTCTACTATACTTCGAGAGTGTAAAAAAAAAAAGCAACTCAGCTGTTTGAGTACGGTTTTAAGTACACTTATTTTATTACGATGAGCAAATAGCTAATTTTTTTTCCTAAGATTTATTTTTCCCTCCCCCTGCAAGGTTTGCTGTCTAACAGCAGCACATGTGCCCCATGTGTCACATGCAGCAACCAGAAGTTAGAGCAGCTGGAATTTTTTTAGTTCCCAAACAATGAGCTTATAATGGAAATAAATATTATACAGAAGGATCATTTTCAGGTATATAATTTATCTGGTTACTGTACAATTCTTCCTTCTGCCTGCCTGGCTGTTAAAAATAGGGTTGGTTTGTACCACTTGGCTTCGGCAGTCCTTGAAGCTCACCGGAGCTGTAAAGCTTTAAACAGTTACGCAGGTCTTTAATTGTAAATTAGTTTTGACAGGACTGCTAGGCAAAGGCCTGCCCCATCCCGTCGTGATGCTAGCCGACAACCCCTTACTGCTCCTGGAGCAAGGAAACATGTGGAAGGAATTGTTCTTTTACATTTCACAGCTTGTCATTTCCTCTGCAGGGCGACCTCTGACCTCCCCGAAAGATCCCGACACCCATAAGGGAAGTATTCCCACTGTTGTAAAGGAAGTGGGAAAGCAGTTTAATGCCGTGAAAGGAGGAGAAGCGTCTGTGTCAGAAGCAGCTGAGAGGAAAAGAGAAGAGCTTAAAATGCTTCCAGCAGGTTAGAACTTTTACCGCGTTATTTAATTTACAGAAAGTTTGCAAATAGATCTGCTTGGCCTGTGTGTAAATACCCTCATGTCTCTTCCCCCTAGCTCTGTGATATCATCTCATCATTATTTCACCAGGCCAAGGAAGCCATGGAAGAGTTTAAATCAATTGTGAGGGATCAAAAGCAGCTTAGGCGAAAAAGGCACAGGAGTGGTGGGCTCCTCTGTCTAAAAAGTATTAGTAGGCCAAATGTGTTAGTAATTACAAGGTGTGTGTGGAGTGCACTGACAACATTAGATTACTGCTGGTGTTTCCGTGACATTTTTACATCCTTTCATTTTATTTGGTCATTTATATCCATGGATCACAACATGTTGCTGTTAGGTGCTTGGGAAGTATTTTTTCTTCCTGTAACATGTTAATAGCAATATCCTTTGTTAATTGTACTGAGCTAAATTACGTAAGAGTGCCTGTCTATATTAACATCAGGTAGCATTTGCTTCTGGGATGTGGGGTTTCTTTTGAAGGCAAAGCCTTGCAATTTGCTCTGTTTGGGGTTGGTTCTTTTTTGGGTTTGGTTGGTCTTTTTTTTTTATTTTTAAATCTCAGGTAAAACATACATGTCTGAGAACTTAGTAATACAGCCCCTAGGTCCTATTCTAAACTCTGATACCACCATGATGGCTGGAGGCAGATTTACCACAAGACAGGCATCTGACGGTACCAAAGTTATGGACAGCCATTCCCACCTAATAACCTGGGTAGTGAATTGTGATCTCCGTCCATGATAGGAAAATGACTGTGCAGGCACAGGAACCGCAGCTGCCCACGCTCCCCTTCTTGCTCGCACATGTGCATGTGCCCTGGGTGCCAGCCAGCCCCCCTGGTCATGGTACAGATGGTTAGGATAAATAGGCAGATCAAGCAGCTGAGGTAGCAGAGAGGGCATCAGGAGCCTACCTGAGATCTGTAGTTGCACCCATTGCTCATGACTCTTCCACCCACAACAAACAAGGCTGAGGGTCAGCTTTCATTTTAGGGAAGGGGTTATTCTCACTCCCTTGGCTGTTGTGTAGATAGAGCTGAAAGTGCAAGTGCAAATAAATTAATTCCTTCTTTTGAAGGAAAAGAGTGACTCTCCTTCTGTACCAGGAGGCTATAATAGATCATGTTTAGACATTGAACTGAAAGATATTAGATAAAACAGAGTTACCTGAGGTCTGATAACTACCTCTTATCTGTGTAAACAGTAGTTTGTAGTCGTCTTCAAGTCTGTGGGCTCCCTGAAATTACGCAGTAGAATTTTGGATGCTGATTTGAAGCCAATTGACATGCCAGCATTCCTTTTACAACAACCCATGAAATATAGTTCAAAAGCCATTGCTTTGGAGCTGTCCTTCTCTGTTGACTGCCCAAGAAGGCTAGGACTATGCATTTGCTATTATAGGTACATTTGCTGAATATCTCATGTTAAGTGGGCACAGAGTTAGGAGCTAGCATGGTATTGCTTAGTCAGGTTTCATAAGCATTGAGTATTGATGTTGACCATCATAGATGCATAAGAAGCAGGACACAGAGCTGGTGTCAGTTTTTGTTAAATGGTGTTGGTGACAAAAGGTTAAGCATGTTACAGAAAAAAGTAATAAAAATTTCCAATCTTTCAAGTGTTCTCAATACACCTCCTAATAAGACCAACACTTCATTAACATGTCTTTTCTAGATGTTGGTCCTTCCAAGAATGCAATCACAGCCCTAGCTTAGAAATATTTTTCCAACTTTTAGTTAGTGGAATCTACTTTGAAGTTCATTGAATTCTTTTGCCCAACATTAGTTGTGCAAAGCAGCTTAGATCACAGTATTTAAAACATGAGCTACCTGCATGAACAAAAGTTGTTTTAAACAACATTTAATGGTATTTTACATTTGCTTTTGGCTGCTTTTTATTTTTTTTTGCTGATTTCTTTTCCTTGCCAACATTTGGATGTTTCCACCTTAAGATGTATGTCTCAAATCCCAATTATTAGTTGTGCAGGTAGACAGCTATTCCTTTTCCCCTCTTTCCCCTACCCCTATCACTAATGCTTATCTAGGTCTAAAACTACCCTGTTGAATTTTTATTCAAATTAGAGATGAGGAGTTTGGCAGAGATCCAATGCCAAACAAAGCACTTTAGAGCCCCCATTTTCAGTTCAATAGGGTCTCTTACAAATACGCCGAAATAATGCAGTTACAGAAGTGGCCTGATTTTGAAAGGTACTGAGTTATTACAACTTTTATCAAAGCAAGGTTAGATTCAAAGGGTATTGTTTTGCATTATCAGAGGATCTGACTCAGTATACTCTAAGAGATAGTACTATAATCTATTGAGGATTTTGAAAACAGGTCTTGTATAACAAGGAGTCTACTTGAACTACAAGCAGATCTCCAAAAGCATCCATAGATTTGGCTTAGGTGAAAAACATTTTTGCTTATCTTTATTCACAAGACAATAGAAGTTTTTCTTCATGACCTCAATTTCTGGTACTTGCTAAATCTATTACATATTAATTTAATGCAAAACTTTGGTTTCAAAAGGCACATCACAAATGCACAGATTTTCTGTGATGGAGCACAGTAATGTAACCACTAAACTCACTATCTATACTCAGAACTAGGGAGGGGAAAAAAAGCTTCATTTTTAAATTCCCAGGTAATTTCTGCAGAACCACGTAACAACTAGGATTTATACTATAACCGATGTTTAATTTGGAGCTTCAACAGTGTCTGCATTTTCCTCCCCACCAATGCTCATCCCAGCAGGCAGCTGCTCCCCAGCCTTCCTCTCATATGGAACATTATTTCTCTTTTCAAAGCCCCCAGTTATGCACGTACCACAGTAAAAACCTTGGAAACACATAAAATATTTCTCATAAATATTGTTAGTCAGCCTGTTACAAGGAGCTTACATTTTGCCCATTTTTGGGGTTTGACACCACTTCTGTTGTTCCTTCAATGCTCTGCTCCATCACCTTTCTATGGCACCACCCAGGACGAATCTTTGGCCCCTGATTTTCAAACCTACCATCTCAGAAGTATTCTTTAGCTCAATGCCTGTCTTCCAAAATAAACTGAATATTGAAAATTAAATATTGATCATATTTAAGATCTTAAATTCTAAACCCTCTCTGCATCTGAGGAAAAACACTGGGAAGTGAATTGTGTCCTTTCGTGACATCAGTAAACATTTCTGTCTGAACAGAGCTTCAGAATAACACCTAAGTAAAGATGGTGTCAGGCTAACTGAGGAGTTAGTACACTAGCAGATATCACTCAGAAATTTATCCAGAACATATTAAGATGTCCCCTCCATATCAAAATACCAAACACAGCTTCACTCTAATTTTATCATTAACTTTGGAGAGAAGGTGTTTCATTTGTTAAAATATGCTTGTGTAGGTGACAAATGGTTTTGTTGAGAGGATTATATTTATGCTCACAGCCACTTCTGAAACAATTTCATGAAAACTGGCAAGCCTTCCTTGCAATATTTCTCGTTATACTGCAACAAGGTCCTTCTTCTGTGGTGCTATTTGCTTCTACATAACAGTCATATGCAGATGCAAAAATAATTGCTTAAACCAGAAAACCTAAAGCTATTTTCATTGGTAGTTCCTCATGGATGGTGCCACTTTAAAGGGAACAAAGTGATGTTTTAAAATCAAGATTGCTTGCCCTTCTTTTTTTCTACAGGCAGAGCCTCAGAGAGCTGAACCTTCTCTTTCTGTGCTGATCTTTTCCTCCTCTGAGCAGGACTGTGTAAAGGACTGGGTTGATTCTTGCAGATAGGATCAGATTGAGCTCCTGCTTACAGTTGTGCAATCCACATAATCCAAACTCTTCTCTTTTCCAACTCTTACCACCCTGTTTGATTTCCCACAGGCCAGGGTATTACTAGGGAGGTAGTCCAGATAGGATTTTCATGTTATTTTCTGTTTCCCTGCTGTAATTTAACCAAGCTGGTGATTTCTTTGTCTGCTGTCCCACCCCTGGATGGCACCACTCTAAAATCCTTTCCTCCTGATGAAGAGAGGTTGCAGTCATCGGAAGGGAGTGCACTTCATCCTTCTCTACTTTGCCTCCATATAAGCCAGAAGCATTTCCCACCAAACCAATGTAAAGTAATTTCTTAGCTGTGCTGTTTCTTTTTATCCATATTTAAAAAAAATCTTTTAAAATCCCCCCCCCCCCCCAATATACCAAAATTTCGCAGTATCAGCTGTATACGCAGCCTCTAAAAGTTTCACATCACAGAGGATCTGTTTTCCACCCCTCTCTAATCCCCGTTCACAAAGGGTGTATCTACGTTAACATTTAGGTTTTTAGGGTACTTTTGAAGCGATCGCCCTGCCCCAGTTCCTGCTCTCTGGTTCACATTGCCTTAGTGATCTTGGAGGACAAGAACTGGACTCTTTTAGGGTGAAGCTGAGCAACAGGATGCCCTTCAGGTGTGTGTATCAGGTATTATGTGCCATCAGTTCCCAGGATCAGACTACAGCTGGTCTGACATAAACTCTTCAATACACAGTGGGGTCCCCAATGTTTAGTGGTGTCCTCAGAATCGCTGGTTTCATTCTACAGGTCCACTCCTGTTGTACCACAGTACTTGTTACAGAAGACATAACTGAAGAGGATAACTTCCAGACTGATTGTAGAGGATAAAAAAAGGTTACATTATACTCTACAAGGGTTAAGAAGCAGTAAGACACCCTCCATTACTGAAGGTCATGCTACTACTCTCAGCTATTGCCCCAAGAAGGCTGCTGCTGAGAAATGGAGTAGCACTAACATTTTAGTTTCCAACCTCTTTCCATCCTCTTTTAAAAATGTAGGTCCCAGCTGAACTCAGGGACTTGGTTACAGGTGACGCTTTCTTTGTATCCTGTATCAGGTGTGAGCTGTGTAGCACCTAAACTGTTTTGTTGGGACTTAGTATCACAAAGAAATAAGACTGATCTCAGCATTGTCAAGGTCTGGAAACAAACTTCTCACCATTACTTTCCCAAATCCAGGCATGACTGTTATCGTGTCCATTCCACAATGGTGGCAAAAAATGCCACCAATTTTTTTCCTATTTCTCTTATACAAATGTACAGCATTAAAACTATTCTGCTGGACTTCTTATTAATACCTGATCACAGATTTATAGCATTGGATTAAGAATTTTATTGTCTTTTCCAGGCCCTGGTGTAATCACATTTTCCTGCTTTTATGCATATGTTTGTTGACTTCCAAATAAATCTGTTAACAGAGAGTTTACACCTGCCATTGTACCTTTATTGTAGCTATGATACCTGTCTTTGGTCATTCTTACTTTGGTGCTATTTTCTCCTCCTCAAATTGTTCATTTTTATCATGAATGGTATTATGTTCCCCTGTCAGGCAACAAAATGTATTTTGAGTCAATTTACTAAAATAGTCACTGCTAAGTGCTATATCTGGACAAAGTTGACATCTTTGACATTTTCTAAAATGGCAAAAATAACTGTATTTAAGGTATGATTTATGGGTCCTGTATGTCAAAGGAATTTTTATGTTATTACAGTCTCTAGTGCAGCCATCCCAACTCCTTCAATGAACAAATTGCTGACAGTGCAGCTAATTAATGCTTTATTAGTTTTCTGTGGTCAACTATAACAAGTTATAAAAAAGTAAAATGCAATTTAATAATAAAGAACTGTGTGATTCTTGTTTCTTTCTCAGAACTGCTTTGTTTTGTGCATGTGGAAAAACAATTTCTACACAGCTCAGTTTTATAAGACACATTTCCCCCCACTAAGAGCAACTCCTATGATTAAAAAGTAGACTGGAGTCTTTAAATGTCTTTCTGATTGCTGGCCTCTATTAAAAACTTCTTAAAATAATAGATAGGTTTAATTCCTCAAGCCAAAGAAAAATTATATCATCTTAAGTATTTTCCATATTTATTATATTGATGAGACTTGGCTGCAGAGAAAAAAAAGGAAGCAAAATCTCTTGTATTGCAAGTTTTAAATGTACCAGGCTAAGGTTTACTTAATTAGAACCTCCAGGCAATAAAGGAGCCCTTTTTTTAAATTCTGTGAATCTTAATATGCTAAATAATGCAAAGCTTCAACTCTTCAAGCATGAGACACACATCTGGCAGCTTAACATTTAAATTACAGAAAAAAACCCACTTCAGTAGTAATTTTCATGAAGAAAAGAATGGGAAATGTATTACAACTAAATTTAATTTCTTTTTAGATTTTTCATCCTGTCTAATTGCAAGCATTTGCCATCTTCTCCTTTATATATTTATTTTCATACAGATTTTTTCTGTATTTTTTATTGATCTTTAATTTGAGCAGCTTCTTACTGTTACAGCCATTGAAGAATTACATTGTGTTTTTACTTGGCAAAAATTGTTCTGAGAAATCTATGAGGAATTAAAATAATGAGCTCATTGGTATAGAAAGAAAAGAGCATTCAGAGCCTTACGAATAAAATATAAAAAGAGCATGTCATGATTAAATAACAAACTTGAGTTCCTTCTCCCTCCCATTTCTTAAATGTAGAATATTATTGTTTTCTTTATTCTTTTTATTGCGCTATTTTTTTGGCCAAGGTAATTACTGCTTTATTCATTTGTCTCCAAAAACATTGTCAAAGTCTTCATTATTTCAGCAAAGCTATTTGGAAACCCATTTCAGTGAGCCAAAATTAAAAAAAAAAATGAACAACAAAGAAAACCACAGTAACCATCTTTACAAAGGTATGTTTATATTTTAATATGTGTTTATGGGTTCATACATGTATGACATGGAATACGCAGAGACAATTTTAACTGTTTGTACTGCATGTGTGCACACACGTGACATACCCAGCAGCTGTATTTTACAGTTTCACTGCTTTCAGTAGACTTCTTTCACCCCAGGTGATGTAAATACCTGTAAGTACCTCATCCACTATGAATGCTCAGTATATATACACCTATATGTGTGTATATATATATATAGAAAGTAAGAAATAGAAAGATACCCACAGGTATATACACAAACACACAAGCTCAAAGCTGCGACATTGTATATTTGTATATTATATATCTAGAACTATAACACCTAAGAGCAGATCCTGCTTGTACTGTGATTTTAAGTACACTTTACTATCTTTTACTGAAGGGAATTGGAAGTAACTGAACAAAAAAAAAAGTGAAATAATCATTAAGTGTATTTTTGACTTATCCTCCATGTGATGTACATTAAGAAGTGTAATACAGACCTTTATTTCCATCGCACCACTGCTTCCTATGATGTGGGAGTACATCTTCACTCCACAGGTCACTGCTTTTCAAGAATTTGAGGGACACACTACTTGAGCATTATAAAACACAAATACTTTGCATCCCTGTGCCTCATTCTTGATCCACAACCATGCCCATACAAGAAAACAAACTTTCTCCTCTTTTCCAACGAACACGTCCTGGAGTGTTCAAAATACCCTTCTCTATCGTTCTTCTGTCTGTTACTTCTTTATTTCTGTTTTTATCCCTGCTTCGTATCTAAACAATTGTTATTTCCAGCACCACAGTATCTGAAGTCTTCTCTGCATTTATCAACCTAACACATCTGGAAGGTAGGTGAGAACTAACCACCTATTTATAACTAGGATGGAGGGGAAAAAGTGACCTGCCTGGAGTCATGCAGGATCTTAGTGAGAGAGGGATTAAAACCCGGCTCCTTCCTTTCCAGATCTTTGTCTTATGCGCCGATATAAATTTTTTTTTTTTTCTTACAGAGGATGACTTTTACCAAGATTGCCATGGCAGCGCAGACGAGCACTGTGGCTTGTTTTGGCTGAAGGAAGGCCAAGGAGGACATCACAAGGTACTGGCCTTGGTCTGAATGTCACCATCTCCCTTAAAGCGCATGGTGAAGCCACTGGAGCTTCTACCTGTGCAATTTAGGAAAGATTTGTGGGCTTGCTTCCAGTTGTTGTTGTGTCCTTTAATCTATCACTGTGAATTTTGTTACAGATACCATGTAGTTTCACACGGCCAGGCAGGAGTATTGCTGTCTCCTGCATAGATCTATAGGGAGCTAATCTCTCCAGCAAAGGAATTTGAAAGGAGTAGTAGGAAAGGCTATCCAGTAATCAGACAACAGCAGCTTGATCAAGGCTGCGCTGCAGGATGATATTATTTCAGTAATGATAAAACTCTCGATAGTAAGATATATTTCCTATGCATCTATAACCTTTAAGCTCTCATATTCTTGTGTGGGAGACCCCTACCATCAGATACTTTTAGTATCCTTATTTTTTGTATCTTGGTCAAGGACATAATTAATTTGTGAACATATATTGTGTCATCAGTACAAGTTACCATGAAATCACATCTACATCATGAAAACACCTTCTGGGTGAGACACTACTGGAACTTTCTAATTTAATGTAAGTTCTGAGAAATAAGACACAAAGGCGGTTCTATATTCCTGAGAATTGCTTCTACCTGCATTATCTGTTCTAAATCAGGTATTTTCCAATGAAGGATGCAATTTTTCTCTGTAAGTGTTCCTCTGCTTTCCTCCTTACATCAGCATGGCTGCAGTGAACTGCAAACAACAATATTCAAATTAATTGTTCTGGCAATTTGTCTCACCCTGTTCTTGGTGTACTCTGAAACATTTTTAATGCTTTTAATTGCCCATGGAAAAAAGTCATCACGGTACTCGGAGTACTCACAAACTTGTGTACTATGTACTTATGCGTGGACAGGTACTGTGGCATAAATACTCAATAGCTGGGAATTATTGTTGCAACTTTGACTTTAGTAGTATGATGATCTACATCTAGCTATGAGCAAAACCAGACTGGCCAGCTGGAAATTCCTTTCATTTTAAATGACTAAATTTTCAAGTGATTTATTTCTTTATGGAGGTAAGGATAACTTGGATAAACCAGAGTTTATATATAAACATAACTGCAGACTGATATGTGTGTGTGTGTATAGCCTTGTATCTATACGAAGACCGATTTAAGGACTAATGGAGTGTGTCTAATGGGTAAAACAACCCAACCCATGGGAGTGGCAGAGTGAAATTCATTTCCTACAATCCCATAATAGCACAATGCCTTTGAACAAAATGCCACACTCTTATAGGAACCTCAGTTGTGGATGGCTCTCAAAGCCACATTAAAGTGACCTGGTTTCAGTAAGGTGCATAAGCCCATGGGTAATTCCGCACTGTCTAGTCCCTTTAGACTCAGTGAAATGACTCACAAGCTTACAGTTATTGACATATTTAAATATATTTCTGAACTGAACCTCTTATGAGAATACTTCTGCACAAAAGAAATGTGAACCTGTGAAATGTCATTTCAAAGGTTGTAAAAGCCCTTCTTTTTTAATGGGATGAGTGAACTCTAATGTTCAGAGAGATCCTTGTCTTAGCATGATCAAGATTTAGACACTTGCTCTGAATTACATCGTTTGGGCATACTTGTATCTCTGGAAGTGAAACCATCTTCTAAAATAATACCCAGCAATCATATATTGGAAACAATTACAAACTAATGTAAAGAACAGACTTAAGGCAGAAGACAGAAGCTCATGTAGTGGATTAGTCTCCTCAGCTGTCCCTTTTCTTTTTGTAAATAATTTTTTTTTTTTTTTTGAAACAAAAGCAAACAGAAAGACCTTTGTGTCTGACCTCACCTTTTTGGGCAATATAGGACATATCAGCAAAACCAAAGGTGTTATTGCTTTGCCTCCCCTGCCCTCAAATTCGTCTATGATAAGGAGCTGCAAATAGTCTCCTACTGAATATCTTCGAGTGATGGGCATTAGTGACAACTTAGTTTTTGTTGCTATAAATATGCACGCCGTTGCATGTATTCAAGATATTGAACAGTGGCTATGAAGGACACAGTGCTTCCAGTCAGTGACTTCTGAGAGAAGTAAAATATATTCTGTGGCCACAATCCCATCCTCATGCAGATGACTGAGCTTCTGCTTTCGTACTTCAGCCAAGATCTCTGAGACAACACAGTCTCAGAGAAATTCACTCATAATACTCTTTAACACCTTTGGGATTTATGTCTTAAATAATGTTTTTATATCTACTTTGCACAGGGATAGTTTCATGGAGATGTCAGTGCAAGCAAGGTACTTTGCACACCCTACCTACTCTGAAACCTTGGCTTTTTCTAGGGAGTTAAGCTGGGCAGTCATGTGGCTAGGTGAAATACAATGTTATCTGTAGCTGCCTGGTCTTAGTATTTGAAAACAGTTTTGAGCACACTACCCACATCTACTCTGTCTTAGCTGTTAACGTTTACACAGAATCACTTTTTGACAATATTTTCCATTGCTTGTGGCAGCTTTTCCAATGACCACTGAAAATACAATGATTGTGTCATGTTTACTGATAACCATATTTAGCATTATGTAGGTATGGATATGAACCTCTGCCTTTTATGTCCATGAGACTTAAATTAAAATTCAAAATGTGGATGTGGTCTATGTAATCCAAGCTTCAGAATACAGATTTGCCCTTTAGAGCAAAACGGTTTACTGAGTTTATAAAAAAAAGCCTTTGTAATTTTCATAATTAGCGAAGTATACAGCAACGTGACTACATCTAATGCCAATGCAGTGTTCCCTGGAAACCCTGAGATTTTTTGAGCTCTATGGAATAAGCTTGGATGGTCTGTTCATTTCATAAATGTGAAAGTCAAAAAGGACCTTAAATCATTTAGGTGTTAGCTTCTAGTATAGGCTAGAAAATTTCAACTACTTGCTCCATAAAGTCAGCATCAAGGGATGGAGAACCAAAATTTCCCTTTGAGGTTACCTCTAAACAGTATACTTTCCATCTCCCTGTCTAAATGAAACAACAAAAGGGGAGTCCTGTTTCTCTTTTGAACATAACTGGTTTTAACTTCCATCCCTTTGTTCTCTCTGGGCTTGTTCACTAAATGTTGACAAAACATTTAGAGTTTGGTATTGTGCCTAGAAGGTATTAATAGATAGCTTCATGAAGTTACCTGCGGATGTCTGTTTGGTAAGTTATGACCTCATTGTGTCTCTTGGTGGAAATTATTTTTGGTGCTCTGTCTGCGGGCAGTAACGCCGAGCGTGTGAGGCACATGCAGGTCACTCCAGAGAGAGGTAATGCCAGTGCCAAATTAGGCCCCATGTATGCAAAAAAATGTTATTCCAGAGATGAGCACAGATTAAGATTCTGTACTTTGTAGCTCAAGGAGTAATTTAAATCAGCATAAACTGGCACCAGCACTGAAAGATGCAGTACTGTCCCTCTCTTCCCTTGTGCTGGCACCAGTGCAGGGTTGCCTGGAACACAATGGGTCCAGCTGAGAGCTAACCCAGTTAATAAAAGGAAAAGAAAAGAAAGAGGCCAAACAGCATTAATTCCCTTCCCAGATCAGTTTCCTCCATATGTTTTACTATGTGGATGTCCAAATTTTTGTGCTGATGGAGTGCAGTGTGCAATGCAGGAAAAAGCAAGCAGGTAGAGAAAGGCTGGATGACTTCTGGTGTCAGCATGAGCTTATGCCTCTTTTAGAGGGTTTGTCAAACCACAGCCTTGTAGGAACATAAATCAGTTCACTGAACAATACTCTGTGTGCAGTTCTGGGCCCCACAATTTAAGAAGGATGTGAACTTACTTGAATATGTCCAGAGAAGGGCAACAAAGCTGGTGACAGGGCTGGAAGGAATGTCCTCTGAGGAGTGGCTAAGGACTAAGGGCTGGTCTAGTTTGGAGAAAAGGAGGCTGAGGGATGACTTCATGGCTCTCTGCAGCTTCCTGAGGAGGGGACGTGGAGAGGGAGGTGCTGATCTCTTCTCCCTAGTAGCCTGTGGCAGGATGCTTAGGAATGGTTCAAAGCTGTGCCAGGGGAGGTTTAGACTGGACACTAGGAAGCATTTCTTTACCTAGAGGGTGGTCAAACACTGGAACAGGCTTCCTAGAGAGGTGGTCGATGCCCCAAGCTTGTCAGTGTTTAAGAGGCATTTGAACAATGCCCTTAACCACATGCTTTAACTTGGTCAGCCCTGAATTGGTCAGGCAGTCGAACTAGATGATCATCGTAGGTCCCTTCCAACTGAAATAGTCTATTCTATTCTATTCTTAAGCATTTTGAGCCAGCTTTGCCACTGCTGTTTTCCAGGTTTGTTATAGAGTAAGGAGTAAAACACAGCTAGAAGTTCAAAACTGAGTGAAATTGGCAGCTTTTTGCTAGCTGTGCCCAGCTAATTACCTTACTATTCTAACCTGGTTTTTCTTTTCATTTAAAGATCAACTCGAATAACCCACTTGACCAATGTTGTCAAGAAAAATCAGGTCCTGGGAACCATGCAAGCCCAGAAGAAGGGAAAGCATCTTCAGAGACCAATTGTTACTTGGAGGAGTTAGAGAAATATACTTTTTCTGTGTGGTAAGTAATCTCAGCATCAAATAGGTTCACAACCCAAAACTATGGCTTGTTATTCCTGTATTATAGAGGTATCTACATTCAGACGAATGTTATTAGACTGCAAAATCCAACTCATAGGTTGACAATTACCTAAGCAATATCAGTTTGTCCCCTTTGTGCATGCATGTTATGGTTATGACATCACATGCTATTTTTCCAGAGATCAGTTTTCTGAGTGTGTGCTATTTATTTGTGTAAATATTAAGTATTTTCTGCTTTTTGGTCACTGTGGTCCCTGGCCTTATTTACAACCCTGCCTGGAACTCAGAATGATTCATTTCCTTTTACTTTCCTTCCTAATAGAACTTTACAAATAAGAGTCACTTTTTCTTCACAAAATCATTGTGAAGTAAGGAAGGGGTGTTATTTCACCTTCACAGATAGGGATATGAGGTAAGGTATTTCTAGCGCTTATAAGTAACCAAAGACTTGGATTTTCTTTGACTCCTTAGTATTATTTATGAATGAAATTGATTAGAAAAAACTTGGAAGCATTTTTTGTCTGAGAATGCAATTTTGACATTGCTACATTGCTTTCAGAAACTGTGTCAGGGGAAGAAATAAAAGAGGATTTCTAGCAAATTCTTTTCAGCATTTTAAGAGCAATACACTACCTTTCTTGGATGTTACTTTAAATATTATTACTTTTCTCTTTTATGAAATACACATATGGGGAATGACTTAAAATGAAAAGACAAATTAAAGTAAAATTAAAAAGACTGCATCAAAATGAAATCTTTTCATTTACTTCTAATTATTTTTCCTGGGATTTCATCTTCTAGGTAATTGCAAAAGTTGGACAGTTATTTGTAATTAGTAGAAAACAATGAAGACCCATTCTTCACTAAATGATATGATCTGATAGTCTTTCACATAGCTCTGTATTGTGTTTTGAATGTTCAAAACCCAGCTGTAAAGTACATCTCTGGCATCTATGGTCCTAGGCAAATCAGCCCCTAGAGTTTCGAATAAAGCATCCAGAAAATGAGCACCAGAATAGGGTGGATGCCTGTGAAAATTTAGTTTTAAATGCCTTCCCTACCAAAATATTTGAAAGCAGGATTATCTAACCAGGCAAGCCAAGCAGTCTTCAGCAGCACTAGTCCTGTCGTTCCCTGCTCTCACTTGCCACATTCACTTGGTGCCTTTAAAGTTTGGCAGAGAGTTAGGTAAAGACCTACAGGCACAATGTGCCTTTTCACTATAGAAATCTGAACTCAACCCTAGATGTGGTCAGTCCTGAATATTACAGGAGGCAGCAATCAGGTGGAAAAATAACATATGATCATATAATTAGACTGCCATAATTCTGCTGAATTAATCATGGTTATTTTGGACAATTAAGGAATCCCTCATTCTGGCCATAGTTTAAGAATAGATTTTAGAGTAGCAGTGTTCATCCAAATATCCTTGCTGGCTCCCACTATTTTATTTTACCTACCTCAGTTTCCAAATTAAATTAACGAAATTATCAACCCTTTCTATCTCAAGGTGCTTGCTTTCTGTGGTGAACTTCACTCTCTCCTCCATGTCTTGCAGAATTACAGTGATACAATTAACGTTTAAAGTCAGCAGCATTGATCCTTTATTCTTTTCAAAGTCGTTCAGCTTGAAAGTGTTGGGAAAGGGGCCCAAATCCATCCTTCCTGAGCACTGAAGCCCTCCTGGAGCACATACTGGTTTCTGGTCACTGTCCGTGCAGCAGCCTGGCCCCAGGCTTTGAAGCCTGTGGCCTCTGCAATTGGACAAGGTGCCCAGAGGAGCAGAGGGCACAGGCATTTGTCTAAGTTGGCATGGACCTCGATGTCTGATTTGGGGACCAAGAAAAAAGTGATGGTTCTTTCTTCCTTTTACGTTTCCATTTCCTTTCTTCATCCTTTCTTAGGAAGCCCAGTTGACTTTGAAGCCCCATACCTGTGGGGACACTGGCTTTGCTAGGGTTCCCTGGGGGGACAGAGGTATGTCTGAGCACAGTAAACTACAGGGCATGAACTGTATATCCCTAGTACAAAACAAAGGCTACAAGGTATGCTTCATGGTGACGGTGCTGTCCGTCCTTCTGTGAAGACAGCTGAGGCTAGTATTCTATTATTTCAATGTGCCACACTATTTACTGTCTCTGTCATCCTGTTTGAAACAAGGGCCAGCGCTTGCATAATTTACTTATTTATTGCACAGAAGTCCCATGAGGTTAGAACAAAACAGAATTTAGAGAGCATTTCTTTGCTTTCTGCTTCACTTGTGGTAAAACCTCATCTTTATCAGAAAGATAGGACAACAAATTACTCCACTCTTGGTCAAGTAATATAGATATTACACTTCGCATGCCATGTAAAGAATGTGTCCTTAATAACATTTAAACTTAGAGTTAATTCAGTTTCCCTATGTGATTGAAGGAGTATCCGATACTTTATGAGTCATTAGTTCCATTTGTTACCATACCAGCATGATGTTTCAGTTGTTACTCACTTCTGTCCGTCTCTTCTCCTTTCCTTCTCTCCTACTTTCTCCATCAAAGGGCATCAACTCCTCTTTGTCTGTTTCCAGACCTTCCTCTCTGCTAGGATTGCTACCTTTTAAAAAATGCAATGCAAGATAATTAGCTACTACAAAAATTTTTAATAGGACTGTAGATCTGGGGCAGCTTAGATCTCCATAAACTTCAGAGTTTTAGATGCTCCAAGATGCAATCTGAGCAATTTCCTTGATCTTTTACTGCAGCTGGTAAATCATTTATTGGGCTAGGTTATTTTACAAAATCCTCTTTAAAAACAAAATCCCATAAAATGTATTTATCATAAAATACTGCATGACCAACAGTCTTCAAAGTTGTACATACCCTGTATTAATTAAAAGCTAGTGTTGTACTGTGACAAGTTAAAAGTATACACTCCGTCTCAGTCTCTTTCTCCCCACCCCCCGCCGCCTCTCCCTGTAAATTTTTTCTTTCCTCTTTCTCATCTTCTCTTTTCTTGTAGGGTTTGCCAAAAGGGAGACTGGCGAGTAAGAGCAAAATATCCTTTTGTGATCACAAATATTTTTCTGATAATTGTAATTTTTTTTTTGTTTCCATTGCTATAGCATGCTTGTCCTTTTCCATTCATATTAGTTTGACAGTGGTGTCTCACGTCCGTAGGCCATAGTCAAACCTGCTTACAGTGGACATTATACACACATGGAATAAAAAGATCATTCTGGCTGCAGAAGCCTGCAGCCTTCAGCTTCGATTGTGCAGCCTACACAAGTGACTTTTCCACTGTGCCCACATACAGCCTTGCTGAGAGCAGCAGGGTTTTGCTTAGGTCCAGTGAATTGGGCATGTGTGTGTGTGCGTGATGAGTCTAAAACTTAAGATGAGGGAGAAGAGGTTAAGACAACAGATGAATGTGGTCACATATTACAGGGAGGTGCACATCATTGAAGTGGTCAGCCGCGGTCACAGCCCCATAGCTGCTAAATAGTCACCGAGCACTTTGCAGACCTTCCTGGAGAGCCAACCCCAGGACCTTGCCTTGCACCACAGTGTCTCTGAACCTCCCTTCTCTCAGCAACTTGTGTTTCTGGAACTAAAAACCCATGTAACCTGCAGCAGAACATGAATATTTTTAGTGGCTATTGTCTAAATAAGACAAGTGAAATCTATAACCCTGAGAGAAAAAATGTTTGGAGGAATTTTGACCCTTGCAGCCCAAAACCTGCTGCCGAAAGCTTTCTAGCCCTGTTCTTCTGTTCCCTGAAACAAGCAAAATTTGAGGAAAAAATGTTCTTTGTGGCTATTTGTCACTATAAAGCCAGATTTCCTGAAAGTGCATAATAAATATGGATCTGAGAAGTAATTTCAGCACTACAGCACTTTAACACTGCTTTTTGTGCACCGTTGTATTGGAGATAGGAGAAAGATCCCAGATTTCAGAAATTTTTATTTATCTTAATGCAAAAAAAATAGTGACATGAACACTTTCTATGACTTTTGGAACCTTCAGGCTTGAGTTTAAACATAAATAATGAACTAGCAGTTTCAATCAGTTATCATCAAAACCAGCTCTTAAGGGTTAATATTACACAGTAATATAAAAGTAACGATCATCCTTTGTCTCCATGCAATTAGCTTTTTAACAATGTGCCAGCAGCTCATACCCAGGCTAAATGCTGCTTTGAAATATTTTCTCCTGCACTCTAAATGTGTTAAGCTGACTCTGGCCAGCTTCTGTAAAAATAATTTATTGTAGGGCGCTGCCTTTTGTGGTGGAATACCCAGAGCCCCACGCAGCAGTGCCCCGTGATGCCCATGGTAGCTTGGCTGCAGGCTGGTTGGTGCAGCATCAGACAGCATCTTGAGACAGGAGACCAGCCGGTGTCCCATTGCACGCAGGCATCAGTAGGAAATAAATCCTACCCAGATTTATATTCTCACACCTCTGGAATCCAGCAGGGATGGGCCAGGCTTTGGTTCTCACTTGCAGCTGTCAGAAGCAGATGCAGCCCCTGTCCAAGAGGAGTATTAAGGGGAGGGTGGAGAAGAAACAGGGTCTCGGCAGCATACGCCAGCCTGAGTAGGGTGGATGGGGTTGAAGACCCCTTTGCAGCCCTGCCTCTGCACCTGTAGACTTTATGATTTTACCTGCTATTTTTTCTTTTTTTTTTCCAAATTGATGAGGACACTGAGGGGAAGGAAGAGTTAACTCTAAACAGCACGATACAGTAAAGTTGTTTTTTAATAAAAACAATAAACTTTCCCTTTATAATACACATGTGATTTGACATTGAAATAAATGCAGATGCTTCTTTGCTTGGTGTATTCCCTGTTGTGCTTTCTGAAACACCTTCACATATGGTTTGCCTCATTCCTGTGAAACTGCTTGTTGTTTATGTCATTCAAACAGAACAGATTGAATTTACACCGAGTAAGGAGGGTGATGAATTATACGTTGGAGGAAAATCCTTGTCGGAGTGTTTAAAATTTGTTCAAAATTAGTGTTGCCTGTTTAAAAAGGTTTCCTGGATTCTCCCTTGAGCTCTTCTGAAGATTTCATTAAAATATAAAAAAGAATTCTGCTGCTGCCTATAAATGCAACCTTTTATTCAAATATGTAACATTTACCTAAAGTCAAAGGTCAAATTTTACCAGTTTTTTATAGCTGTCCTAATAGAATCTGCTTCATGCACTATATATAAAATATTACCATTAAGAGTAGATATTCAGCTTTCTTTGTGAGAAAGAAACTAGCTCTTTATTGCCTGCTTTAAAAAGTGCTAATAGTTTAAAAATTACTTCAAGAAACAGTTTTTCAGTATCTTCTGATAGTCCACCTACAGCCTGTTTCATTGTTTCTAATTCCATTTTGAAGTGGAATCTAGTTAATATTTTTTAAGATGGAGATTTAAAGGCAGACCAAGCTTTACCTCTTAGGTTAAATCCAAAGTCCCACTGTTTTCTTTGAATACCTTCAAATCTTTCACATCATTCCTAAAAATGCTTAAGCTTTGGCTGTGTGAGGACAGAGTGTCACCAGGATTGGTCCCAGTTCTGTATGCTTTGTGGGAGTTTTGATTTGCAGGCAAGTCACAGCAGGACACAGGTCATGGATTATTTTTTCCATGTATGCAGGTGTCAGATTGGTGTTTACATTGGTGCATGTCCTCACATCTTTACAGATTGAATTTTTACAACAGACTGGTACATATTTCTGTGAAGTTTTAGTCTTAGTTTTGTCGGAGATTTTTCTGTCACAGTAAAAGTTTACTTTTTGGAAACTTATCCTATGGACAAACCATTAAATATAGCTATGGCATCTTTACTATTCCCTGTGATTTTTTTGAAGCTGACCGTTGGTTCTTTAGTATGTAGTATAATTCATAAATGGGTGAAGTCCAATGAACTGCATACATTTAGAGAGACTGTATTTCTTTGCTGTCTTGTGCAATTGAAGAATTATATCCCTGTACCAGTGTATTGTGATAAAATCGTGCAAGTGACAGGTGAATGAGAAATAAGGCGTATCTCCTGCTCGTGATTCAGATGTAGAGGTGAAGACTGAGGGGACCAAACTGTTTGGAAATGAATTTGAAATCAACAAAAAGGATTATGTCAAAATTTGTCTAAACTGCTGGAAAAAAACAGGAAACAAAATTTTAAGGATTGGAAATACATGCTAAGGAGACATGAGTCTTTTACAGGAGTCTTTTGCGAAGCCCTCCAATATCTCTGCACACACTTGGTTTTGTTGGAATTTGATATTGTGATGGGAATGTGATTTGATATGGTGATGGGAAACATTTACTATTGTGAGTACCTATGGGCTTCAGTGCAATTATGCTTGATAATAATTTTATTTATATGTTCAGGATGATGAAAAGTGTTGGCAGCCACTGCCCTTCCTCCTCCAGGTTCCAGACCTGCAGAACTCCACCAGCTGAGAGCTGGCCTTGAGCAATGGAGAGGACAAATTGGTGACACAAATCACTAGGGTTGAGAGTGTGAGTTGAGAGTTATCTGTGAGTGACCACTCACTGAAGGTGCCAGGGAGATGTTTGGTTTTTTCCTTTTTTCCCTTTCCTACTGGCTTTAACGTTCTTGAGCAGAAAGAAGCAATGATCTCAGTCATTGAGCAACTTTGGTACGAAAACCAAGTTTTCCTAGAGATGCTAGCAAGGGACTTGTGTGGTTGCCATCTGATTATACATAATGGAGCTGAAAGAGCAGGCAAATGCTCCCCGATGCTAGTGCAATTCACAGTTTGACCTAGCTCTCTCCAGGAGAGTATGTTTATAGTTCCCTGCCAAAATGCTTTTTCTGCTCTCCTTCTCCCCCTTAGAGAATTCCTATTTGGTAAAAGTGAAAGAAGACGGTTCAAATTTGGCAATAGTCAGGGGAAAGCTGGGTATGTTGACAGAATATTGTTATCATGCAGCTTTTTGACAGAAATTGCTAGTTACCCCTCTTCTTAAATACTGGGAACGTTGACTGTCCAGCCACTGAGCAGCATGGGCTCCCAAAGTTGTTGGAGCCTTTGCCACGAGGGTAGTCAAAATGCCTCCCAGAGAGTACTGCTGGCATTTCTCCCTCACAGGCATTTCACACCATTTAGCCTTAATTCCTGCTCAGTGCAAAAGCACTTTTTGACATAGCTGAATTGCTCTTTGGTTTATTCAGTCTCATAGGAAGTTAGAAGACTTGGCAAGCTGGCTGTGAAGTACTGGGTAGAGAGAGATGTAGTTGTTGTTTGTCATTTAATACACATTTTGTTTTCATGAGCTGGAAAAGAAGACATTACTGATGACTAGTGGAGAAAAGCAAAGCTATAAGTTCGTCATACACAGTCGTCTCTAATGAATAGAATGAATAAAAATAATAAGTGCATTACATATCTAACTGTCACATCTTTAGGGCACTACAGTAAATAAGTGGGAGTTATACATGTGCATTAGTAGCAAAATGGGTACCACACTTTAGATCCTGTTGAGTACAATGTGGAGAGAAGAATATGATAGATTGCTGCTTTTTATCTGTCACTGGTGTGGCACAGAAACATAGACCATATGTATGTAAAATGACTTTGTTATTTCAGTAAATTCTCTAACTCTTTCTGTTGTAGCCTGTAGCAAAATGAATAAGTAGCTGAAGATCCTGGTGGGATAGTTCTGAATCTATCAGAATAAAATACCTCTGAAGAGGCATAATTATTATTAAATATACAATGATGTTGACAAAACAGCCAGGCAAGTTAGGAGGGTCTCTGTCCTTACAGGTTCCCAGTACAAACTGAGACACTTCGCAAAGGGTGGGAACAAGAAGCTGTGATGATAAGCTGAAAAGAGTAGGAGCAAGAAAATTTGGGCAAATACGGGCCTTGTAACCTATGACTCTTGTTTCTTGTCTCAGAGGTGATGATAGAAGTGTGGATGACTGTCAAAATCCTCCTCCTCAATCACCTAGCGGGACCAATATTTCACCCCATGTATTTTGTCCTTGCTTTAGGTAGAATACAATATCTCCCTCCCTGACAATATCAGACTGGGACAGGGTGGAGATGAGAAAGATGAATAAGAAAGAGCAGAGGGGATCTGCCATTTGCCTGGCCTTGGATCCAAAAATCCAACCCAGCCTGCCAGGTTTGGGAGTCTGGTCATGAAATTCTGAATAAAATGCAGTCTGTCTGCCTTTGGATTTAAGAGGAAGTCCAGCAAACGGGGATTTTGCGGTAGTCATGCTTGAATGTTATGAAGGTGTGAATCACTGTCTTGAGCTCTATTTTTAAACGGATTAGGTAGCTCTCTGGTGTACTTTGTCCTCGTAAGCTTCTGGGGCTGGTACCTAGGTTTATCCCAGTTTTTGTTTTAGGTCTCTGCTGAGGGATAATGACTGAAAACATGCCAGACAATTTGTTTTATGGGATTCACAGTAATGAAACCCCTGGTTCAGCTATTCTTTCTTGCAGCTGTACTGAATGCTGCATCTTTCTCACAATGGGCAGAGATGCCCTCTCTGACTGTTAATCCTCCAGTCTAAACAATCGCAGGGGAAGAGAGCTGGGGATGGAAAAAAAATCCCATTCCTTCATCAGTCCCGTTACTCAGAAATAGAGCGCAAGCTATTTTACAGAGCTTTTAACTAACTACTAATGTAATTTGTTCTGCATTGTTTGCCCATTAATACAAAAATTACTGTTCCCTTTGAAGTTTGTTTTATATAGAGGAAACAATGCCACCATTAAACATCATGTGTATCATTTTATGCAGGGTAACTGTCTGTTTGTATTTGCTTTGCATTTCAGTTAAATGTAGTACAGAGACCTTCTAGCATCTTTGATTGCTTGGTAAGTTATAGTATTTCAAAGTTGGAACAATTTCCATTTCAAAACGTTGTATCATGATCCTCATCTTCTAAAAGACACTCAGATGTATGTTCAAGCCACCAGTATTCAATTTAGCCTTAGAGGTGGCAGGAATTTTGAGGAAAGAAAGGATTCTCTCATCTCTGACTATCTGCCTTTTCCTCTCTGGCTTTAACATACGTACACCAGATATAGAGTTTGACCTACAAAATGTCAGAGGGTGAAAGATGCGTATTCAGTCCAGTTCATCATGCATTTCACTGTCCCACACAGTGCATCTGAAAAAATACTTCCCTGTCTGTACATGTGTTATATACGTAAGTATGCAAAGACAGTCCCCAGTTTTCCTGGAGATAGCTATAAGAACCAGCATCTCCACTGTGGTAGCGTCTCTCTTATTCCTTAGCTTTCACGAAGAATATGACAAATGAAGTGTTTAAAAACCACAATGCCTATATTTTTTCCTCAAGGCCAACACTGAATTAATACTGAATTTCCAGATTTGAGGTCCCAAATGAACGTCAACAGGTGGTCCTGGAAACCAAATGATGTTTTAGTGGCTTTAGATGGAAATATGCTACCTTGATATTTCAAATCAGTCCCTAATAAATGAGCAGCCCAGATATTAAAATTGTAGCAGGACTGTCCTAACAGTGGCCTAAGGAATGGCTTCATCCAGCATATTAGTGGCTTCCAGCAATTCCTTGTGATTGCATGTACCCAAATTCTTAACGCCAGCTGTGCTGCAGTGTAGTGTACTGCCACCAATCTGTGGAGTCATGGGAGATTAAAAAGCCTACTCTAGTTCATTGGTAAATTGGCTATTATTTTTAGTTAGTTCCCCAGGTGAACGCATCCATGCTATGCTAATAATCAGTCTGAATTAATTCTGGGAGAGAGTTTTCAAAGCGGTATACAGCAGGCTGGTGTCCCAATGGTAGGTTCTCTCCTGTGTATTAGTGTGGAAATGTATTACATGAAAAGCTCTATTTATTAGACTATCCTGTTTTTCTAAAGCACTGAGTCCATTTGACCTACTGTGCTAGTTATTTTCCTAAAGACTTCCAGACCTCTGCTTTTTTAATAAAAATTAAAAGTGGGAGAAAAGATGGGTGGATGGGAAATTCAGTGAAATCCGACTTGGACAATGTAAGAAATTCTCAATTATAGAATCAAGTGACAAGAGAAGTACTATTTTAAGCCTGGCTTGCACAAAACTGCAGCCATGTGGAATCTTCCCATTTGCCTTCACTGGGCTTTGGATCAGACTCTGGAGATATAAGCCATATTTCAATGGTTTATGATCATCGTTAACTTTGGAAACACTGCCAGGCTTCAGAATAGGGACTGCCTTCCACATGCACCGGGAGTAGCCTTTTCCCTGCTTTGAGTAATGTTACAGGAATAATAAAACATTGCTACTGGGAACGCGAAGCTCTGTGGGACTTAGATGGGACCTGACATTTATATAGTTCATCACTACTGTAGATCAAGGAACACTAGTGTTAGCAAAGAATGCATATTCGTTCTTTTTTTGTTAACCTTTGCTTCAGTGCATTCATGACAAGATTGTATGGGTATGTAGCTGTGTTTTAACAGTTTTTTAATTTCAGTTGTTGCTTGAAGCACTATGCTGAAAATTAGACACTTTTAGTAGTTCAATTATTGTTGATTTATTCATCCCTCTTGTAGATACAGTGAATGTAGTTACTATAGTAAGGTTATCTAGTTCTGAATGCCAAATGCCAAGTTTCAGAACTTGCATCTTGGCAACTGCAAGACTTATTGGCTTGGAATTTGTCATGCCAGCAGTACTGCCTTGTAGCATTTATTTCACAGATTTTCATTAAATGGGGGAAAACAAGAGAGAATAGTGACATTGTGCATCAAACTCTTTACTAATGTAACAGGGAAATCAGCTCAAAATAACGTACTCCAGGTTTCATTCTGCTATTTTCCTAGACTTCATTGGAAGAATGGCAGCATTGTACTAAATATAAAGATGTAAAAATGCTAATCAGGAGAAATGTTTTATTTATTATCACCCTTTTGGGAAAAAATGGGAAGCTTAGAACAGCAAAGTAAACTAAAAATGCTTGAACATTCATTAACTTTGTTCTATTTTCTCTTTTGGGGCAATGAGTCAGCAGAAACGTGCTTAAGTTCCGCCAGGTTTAGCATCTGCTCTGAGTATTTTGCTAAAGACAGCGAATGCTGCAGTAATACAAAGGGGCAGATCCTCAGCGGAGGTAAGTTGTTAAAGTGCCATTTTCAATGCAGTGATGACAATTCACTCTGACTGAAGCGTAAACTTTCATGCTAACGTAGTGTAATACTTCCCATCTCACTGTAGACTGTCTACACATGAAATATAATGCACCTAATGGCATTTAAATTAGCTATCATTGGAGGCATCTGTCATACTATAATCTTTCCCAGTCATTTGTAAGATCCTCTACCACTTAGCCTCCCTCTACTTCTCAATAGCTTGTCTTGTGTTGATGTTACTCTACATCCAAAGATATCAGTTCTCATCTCCCCTTGCCGCTACCTCCACGGGCAGCTTTAACCCACCCTTTTTACCTGGGGAGAACTCCTCGTGATATCTATGATGTCTTTCCTCTAATCCCATCCTTTGCAAAAAGACAGCTACAAATCACTGACATCTAGCTCTGCTTAGAGTGATGATAACCCGAGACTGCTGAGACTAGTGTGACGTTGAACGAAAACACAGTCCTGTACATGGCTTTCAATTTACATTTGTGTTTAATTCTCCACCATGCAGTTTCAATGCTACATTATGATCTCTCTGAAGCATGAACTGGCAATGTTATTAGTTCATCCAGCATCTTGGATGCCTCTAGAATAATAAAAAAAAAAGGAATGCCAATTAATCATTTGCATTTACCATTTAGTAACAACAGAACTTCAGCTAAAGGTCAGTGTCACTGCAGTCATTTCAATGGTTATACACATGTAAGAAGCTGATTCTAATAGTTTAGGCAAAAACTGTAGCAGGCGTATGAGAATAGCTGATCCACTCAGTGGAGTGATCCATAATCAGCTGATAAATAACATGAGGCACTGTAGTTATTATTTTGTTTCAGTGGCTGTCATCAGTTAAAGGTTTTGTCTTTGTTTAGGATTAAAATGAAAAATCACAGATCTTCTTTCTTAATTCACCACTCAAATCTTCTCTCCAAAACAACTAAA
Organism: Nyctibius grandis; assembly: GCF_013368605.1. Classification (NCBI taxonomy): domain Eukaryota; kingdom Metazoa; phylum Chordata; class Aves; order Nyctibiiformes; family Nyctibiidae; genus Nyctibius; species Nyctibius grandis. The sequence continues at coordinate 13,100,399 of NC_090660.1, forward strand.
GCAAAAGTTTCAACTGGAAAAAGGGATATAAACTTTTTTTCCACTGTGATTATTTATTCCTAGAGGTTGAGGACAGTATTCTACACTTTAAATGGAGAGTCCGCACTGAAGTTTTCTTTATATGGTGTTCACCAAAATGTGAAGATTTTGGCTTTACAAAAACGATGTCTTTTGTAGCGACACTGCTTTGTTCTCTGGATTTAAAAAAGCCAGCACATTTTTTTTAAAGAAACAGCAAACCTAAAAATGTATCAAAGTCTAATATTCTTTTGATCGATGTTTGCATTTTTCATTGCCTTTGAATCCTTGCATCAGACCCACTGATTTATTAACTCTCTCTTCTTTACTTGGCTAATTTATGTATGTAAAATATTTCTGGTTTCATTGCTGTCCCCTTTTCCTCATTAGTGGTTCACAGGTTTTCTCAGGCAGTTGAAAAACACATGCTGTTGCAGGATACTTTCTAATCCATGTTTGCCAGTAACTGAATTATACATGGGTGGTATAGCACATATTCAGTCTTTCATCCTTATCTGTTACTTCATCATTACTTTCAATCTGCAGTGAAAGATGTGACTAACATGTTGTGTGGTATAAATAGACACTGCAGGTTGAGATCATTTATGCATGGTTTGAATTTTGATGAAATTTTATACTGCCCTCTGGGCTAAACACTTAACCTAAGTGATTGTCCCAATAATTTTGTTGAATCAAACCTTTTCAGATGGAAGTTTTACCTTTCATTATCTTCTAAATTGTTTACTATAAAGCTTCCTAATAGTGTTAGGAAGCAAATAAAAAGGACAGAGTTCCTGTTTATCAGTGATTCTGTGAATCATTATCTTGACATTATAAATGACTGGAAATAGGAATATAAAATACTTTAACTCAAAAGACTATATTTTTAAGTTATTGCAGGCCATCCTCAATATGTTTTTTCTTTTACACCCACAAGATTAGGGGTTATACAAAATGTGAAAGTATAAATGTAGATCTATTTATTTACAAGTATTTGTGTATAAATATATTTGCATTTGGTACAGTTCAGTGTACCAATTTATGTAATTCTTAATTTTAATTTCTTAATTGCCACAGTTGTGTGATCTTCCCGTATTTATTTATTTGCTATTAAAATTACTTCAGCAGTATTTCTGTTATTTTTAAAAGTGATGTTTCGGGTCTATATTTGGGATATTTTTTTGGGGATAATTTTTATTTCAATGACAAACATTCTCTCTATGTAGCTTTATTGGTTTTGATGTTTAAAAGTCTAGAATTTATTATTATGAGCTGAAAGCAATCATTGAACACTGACATTTTAAGTACGACAATAATACAAGTAATTGTCATACACTCAGTTAAGATATTTCTATTTCTTGCAAGAACCAATTACAATAGAGTGCTCCTGCCTTTTAACTGGAAAAGTCATCTTTGGTTTTCAGCTGAGTATTTTGTAGAGATTTTCACTGTTCATAACCATGACGAGTTGCTGTTCAAACACCACCCACTACTTTCCCTTAGACATTCTTAAGTTAACAGTCCTAATTTTTTAATGAAATTTAGGGAAAGGATTATTTTTTCCCCTCCAGAAAACAACAGCTTTTTAACAAAGTTGAGACATCCAGTCCAGAAGAATTAAGCGGCTCAGTTCAGAAAGATTGTCACTTGGTTGCATGTCCGCAGTGGCACAGGCAGGCCCCATGGTATCCTCCATAGTCCCTGTCTTCTGTTCCTCTTGACAGAGGTAGGTCATGGGGTGGTCTCCTACCCTGCCTGTCCTCCTGGGTTTCTTTGATGGAAACCTGGGTACGTGGGGTGAGAGTGGAGGGGATGGCACTTGGGTCTCATTCAGTGAGAAGATGATCAGGGTGTGCATCTGGGGACCACGAGGTAGGGGTTTACCCCTGAAAGCATTTGCCCAGTAGTTTGGCTGTGGCACTGTGTCTCTTCTCCCTGTTTTCGTCTAAAGCCAAGGCTCCCCAGGTGGGCTGCATGCATGTCGGTCATGCAGTGTGGTCTCTCAGCCTTTTCATTGCACATTGTGACATTTGACTGTGGTGTATTCAAGTGAGGTGATATGGCAATCACCTCGTTGCATGGCATGCGGACTGTGCAAATGAAGAGCTGGTTACCGATTCTGATGAGAGGGACTGCTGAAACAAAACAGTTTTATTTTTTCAGCACCAAAATCTGAACATTTTATCAGAAAAAAATTCCCCACAGAAAGGCAGTTTTCTGGCAACCGCTGCTAGTCAGAAGTCTCAGTTCCCTTTCACACAACAGTCTCAATGGAAAATTTTATGGCTAGCCCTAGTGCAGACTCTTTCAGAGGTGTTGAGCACCTACTGTGCCCATTAATTTAAATAAGCCCATAATGTGGTTTACATTTAATAAAGTTGCAGCCTCCACATGAACCAGGTTTACTGAGTGTTGCCTTCTTTCCTGCTGGGTCTGTCTGCTGGTCTGGATAGTGTAAGAGTCTTGGACTCAGACCATGCCTTCACCCCTTGTATTCTTTAGAACTCTCCAAGCAAAGACTACAGAGAGTATGTTTTCACCCAGTAGAGATGACTTCTATTCGGGGATAAGCTTGCACACAAGTGAAGAGGAAAACGAATAGGTTTGTACTTGGAAGAGCCCTTTTGTTGGTTGCCCTACTACTAACATCAGAATGGAACTCTGATAACTCTGATAAATAAAAGCAGTGTATTGCTTTAGTACTTACACAGGGCTAGAAAGATAGCTTACTATTAATTTAAAAATCTCTGGGTATAGTGATAGAATAAAAAATATCAAGTGCATATTAAGAAAACAAGGAAAATGAAAACAGGTCAGATACTTCACCCAGTGAGAATTAGCTTGCAAGTCTGGTGGCTTCAGCAGGGCAGTTATGTCAGCTGAAAAACTGAAGTTTAGTTGCACTTTTCACAAGAGGAAGTATGCACTGTTTAGAGAAAGAAAGTGGGAAAAGCAATGTATGTGTGATTGTGTGCTGATTTGTTCATATTTATAGTGAGAGAGCCCAAGTAACTGTAGCTCACAGGAAACATTCCTCATTTTTGGCATTCTGAATTTAAATAGACTGGTGGTGCATGCTTTTGTAACCAAGCCTAGTCTTGTAGGCTGGCTGCATATGTTTCCAACACTGTGTCATCCAACTCTGCTCATAATAAATCTAACCAGTTTATTGTTCAAGACTCTGCACCAAGCCCTTGTCTGCAATTGAGTCCCAGTTTATTTGTTACTAAGGAGGAAAAGAAGATTTGTGGGAAAAACATTCTTAAAGTCCAGTGCAGATCACTGTCCAGGGTTTTCTATACTTAAACGGTAACTGTTTAAATGGATCTTCAATCACCTTTTAGTTGGTTGATTGGTGTGGTGAAAACTTGGTTTTGCCTTTTGGTAGCATCCTGGGGGGTGACTTGCTCAGTGCCGAGTTCTCCCCTTCTCTTTCTTTCCCAGGACCTGCCAAGCATTCCCCAGTCCTCCCACTCAGCCTCTGGCAGCCCTCTGGTCAAGTCTCTCAGCATAAGGATAGTCCCCATTTCATTTGGATTGCACAATGGAAGACGTATTTTCAACTTGCATGCCTCCTTCTCACTATGAGTGCTATCTCAGAACTCTTCATGGTCTGCCACAACGCTTGCCAGAGTGGTGCTGGAATGGGTTGACACATCAGTATTTTACAATCTGTCTCAAGCTACCCACTGAAATGAAGGAAGCATATGACCGCATCAGAATCAAGAATGTGTGGTATTACTGCTGTCACTGAGGGTTGGTTTTTTTTTGACAAAACACTTTTCACTGGAAAACAAAAATTTAAAAAAAATGAAGTTGTGGGAAAGAGCTGGTGTTAATGCTTCTTCCAATTCAGGAAATGATAACTGGAACAAAATTGGGTGATTCTTGAAATATTCTGTCTTGATATTTTAAAAAGAACTTTTGGTTTGAAATTACTTTTTTTTCACGTTTTAATGTATACAAAAGGGTTCATTTTCTACTGAAAAGGTCAAAATAATTTCAAAGCACTTTACATGATTAAAACAGGTCCTTTCATTAACCAAAATATCAGTACAGGAACATTTTTGTTTTCAACATTTTTATCCCAGTTTGGGATTAGAATTGTCTTTTGAAAATCTTCACAGGAAGGGAAAACTACTTCTCGTCCATCTTTATTTTGCAATTAAAAACTTCTAGGAGACCTTCATGTTTTAGTTAAACTGAGCTCCCATGCAGCATGAAATAAGTAATACCAGTTCTCTTTGCCTGCATTGATAATTACCTTGTGTGACTTCCACATCTCAGCAACACAGAATTAGATTCACTGGGAAAGAAGAACAAATGGACAGTAAGGACAGTTCCCCAACCTGCTACTGGTTTACTTTATCCTGGAGAATATTCTTGCTCTCTGTGCCTCAGCAGCCTTATTGTATTCTTAAGATGATGTGTATAATGGAAAAATGTTATAAAGACCTTCACACTCGTTCTGCTTCCCATGGATGGTTTTTACATGCCTTTGTTCTTGCTCACAAACTCCCTCTCTGCTATTTCTTTGCCCATTCTATTATATTTTCCCTGCTCTCTTATTTCACTTTCTGTCCAAATAAATAGAGTTCAGGCCAATGATAGCTATGGTATTCCCTAAATTTTAGTACTGATTGGTTGGAGTGTTCAAGAAGTATCAGAGAAGAGAAAGACATTCACAGAGAAATGTTACTGAATTTTACATTAATTTCTCACCCAACTTCATAGAACCTGGCTTTTCCCTGATTCTCCCTTTTGGGCCTGGGTGGAAGCTGAAGACTTTCAACATTTGTTCAAGATGTCTGGACCTTTGACAGCCCAAGTGGCAAATCCAGATGCACCCACTGGACTGTACAGGCTTGCTCTACAGCACATAAGAAGGAACTTCTCGGTGCCTGAGACACGTTAGATCTATTGTGTGTGGACTAATAGCCTTCAAATGTGCAAGAAATCTGGTGCTCTCTAGATGCCTGGGACTTGCTGCACGCATGCAGCTCTATGGACAGTACTTCTGTAGCAATTCCTTGACTATTGTTCCAAGGGTGTTTATGCTCTGGGAAAGCCCAACGATACGAATACCCTAAGCAGAATGGCTGAGATTATTGAATATAAAATGAAAAATATCTTAATGACTTTTTTTTTTTTACAAAATTATAGAGATCTGACATACTGTTATGCAGTGATTTTCATTCTGCACAAAGAGATGTATTTTCCAGTATGGCTCGGTATTAGGAGATTTATTACTATGGTGTGTTAGGGGCTAATTTCCAAATCACACTGCTTAATCTGCGTATGAAAAACCAGACCCAAATAAATCACATTGTAAGCAGGATTTTTTCAGCTTCTGGAATTATGGCTTAAAGAATCTGCCAATGTGAAGTTCTCAAATGCTGTTTAATGTTATGAATCCCATGGACTTTTGTGCCAGACTACAAAATGCAAATGCAGTATGTGACCCATCTGCCTTCTCTGTGTTTCCTTTTCTTCCTAACTTCATGTAGGACAGAAATACCAACTGAGGAAATACCAGGGGTAATTATAAGGATACATTAAATAAGCTTAGATGAGCCTATATACACAGTATAACCGTCTTGATCAAAGGATTCGCTGTCAGGCAAAGAGCTGAGTAACAGGCAAATGATTGGAAACAGCTTTTTTTCCAGTCTGGATTGGGTGATAATAATGTGAAAAGAATGGAAGTGCTAAGAGGAGTGCTCTTTCACTGGCTGTGTTGGAGAAAGTATGAAAGACTGTCGCTGGGTGAAAGAGGCAGTCTCTTCCAGAGGAGAGATCATTGCTGGGAAAGCAGAGGTAGAGAAGATCCTGACATGCTGAAAGGAACTCTGACCTCAGTCAGAGGAGTGCTTAAGAGCAGTGTGGACATGAAGAAAGGGTGACACATTTAGGCTTTTTTAAGCTTGTGCTTTTACCACCATATGCCCCAGGAAAGATGCATCATTAACACAGAGCAGTCACAAAGCTGGAGTACTGCAGTCTGGGAGGTTAGACCTGACCTGGAGAGAGGCTAATGCAGCTGGGCTAATGCATCTCATTTTTCTGGAGGTCTAACGCCCTTGCCCAGAAAGTACGCTCAGAGAGGCCAAGTTATTTCTCTCTCCTAGCAAAGCGACACAGGATCACCGGGAGAAAGAACGAACGTCAGGGGTAATTTGAGAATTGACACACCAAGGCTTAGCAACTATATTAAAAGAACTATTAGACATATCAATTAATTTTCCTTTGCCTCATTAATGAGCATCTTAGCTATGCATCTTCTGTTTGAAGCAGCAAGCAATCATTTTTCCAGGTTCCTTCATGCTGTGACAAGTCACAGCCCTTCCAAGACTACATGAGACAGGGTATAATATAGTATGATTATTGTTCCTAATTTCATGAATGACTCTTAACTTTTGAATTGAAGGGAAATTTAATACTTTTTGAATGTTAAATGATGTCTCTGAAAAAAAAGGAAACCTATGCAATTCAACATTTTTCAAAGCACCAGCTTGTTCCATGGTTTTAATTTGATTCTCTTGCAGTAACTGAGTTTATCCACTAACTGCAGTCTCAGAGTCCAATCAAAACCCCAAAAGAAGGAAGGGGAAAAAAATCTCCATACCCCAAAATCAAAGCCAGAGCACACTCTTTCTTTTGCTATGGGAACTATGAAGTTGCTGATGACCTTCATTAAATACCACTGCCAACTTCTGACATGCTCAGCAGTGAGTCTCATGACCCACAAATAGAAAGCCACTCTAAATCATAGAGTGGTTGTATTTGTCTTTTGTGTCTAGAAATCCACTGCTGGAATTTGCTGAGTGTCTCTAAAAATGTAGCAGAAGGTTCACTGACAAAAGGCATTGTCTTTGTAAATTTTACCTTCAAACCTTGATCTCAGCATGCAAAAAATATTTAATAAGCAGACAAAAAACCCAACAAAACCTAAACCACCAAAACCTTTTCTCTCTTTCTTTTTTTGTAATGATTTGGAGTCTTTAAGCTGGAAGAATAACATCAAATATGACCTGTGAACCATTTTGCCTTCAGGTTAAAACAGAAGCAAAATAAAAAATAACACAGTGTGTTAACACAAATTTAAGGTTACACAAGTAAAATATCACCAACAAGAAACTAGGAGACATGAAAACCAAAGTTTTAAAATAAGTGTAATTTCTGATGCATTGTGGATCAAGTAAGTTTTAGGTTGATCCTTAAGGAAACAAAGATTATTAAAGCTACATATTAAGCAAGAAAAAGAGGCTATAAAATGCCAAGAGCCTGAGAGAGCATTATTGTCTGAGCTGAGACAGAGGTTTTCAAAGCAGTCTGTATCCTGTAACCACAGCACTCTTTCTAGTTGCATTTCAGCAGCTGAATTCCTTCAGTATCTTTGGAAACCTCACCCTGACTGCCCTGCCTGACTTCTTGAGGTTTTTGCATCCATACACTGCTACCAAACTTATGGAAACCCATGGGAAGGTGAGCAGGCTACTTAACTGAATTGAATTAATACTGTGTAAGCATATCTGATTATTAGGCTTTGCTCTTAAAAAAAAAAAAGCTCTAAATAGGAAGGAAGGACTGATAAGGATCCTGCTGCACCAGGAGCTGTTGGAGGGGAAAGGAGAACCAGACTCAGCAGTGCTGATAGCCCATCACACTGAATTTGTCCAGGTGGGGAAGGTTTGACTACTTCATAGGTGCTTCTATTTGAATGAGTTATCAGTTGTGTCAAGTCAAAGGAGCACAGTCCACTGCAAGCCAGTGAAATCTTAACTGAATTCAGACCAGCAGTGGAAAACCTTATGGGTCTAAGATAGTGGGATTTTGTCCTCTAGGACTGTGTGAATGTCTTTATTGTAGATAGAAAGATAGAAAATTAATAAGTGTTAAGGCTGATTGGCAAACTGACACCCTGCCCCTCCCCCCCCCAATAATCCAGCCTTTCAGCAGAATAAGAGAACCCTAAAGCTTAAATTCAGAACTACCTCTGTGGTGCCTCTTGAAGGTTATTTAAGTGTTTCTTACCCTTATTGTCTGGGTGAACCTGGCTCTTTGAAAAACTGCAGTTGTGTCTTTCAAGTATTTGGAGTCCTCTGATGAAAAATCTGTAGCTTCCAAGAAAAAGCCAAATCGTATCTTTATAAAAAAGACAGTAAAAAAATAGTTTCTGAGAGTTCTTACAAAATATTTTCAACAAACTGTGTTTTTTACGAATACACTTGCAGACAAATATGCACAGGGAAAAAACAACAACCAAACAGAGAAGTTATTTGTGTGGTAAGTTCAACACCTGCCAACTACCGTTTATCAGAACAGAAAAATAACAAGGTTTTTGTTCTGCTCAAATGCATTATTCTTCTGCTTTGGAAGATTTGGTCTAATGGCTCCTGAACATCGGGGTTTATTTCTTATACAGGTTTTTTAGGAAGGCAAGGTATGTGTAGTAAGGCTGCTTGCCACTCTACCTCTAATAAGTTCTGAACCTGCTGGCCAATTTTATCAAGAGGGGTAGAGTAGAGGGGAAGTACCTCAGTTATTGCCCCCACAGAGGGAAACGCTGAGGTGCGACTTAATATAAAGTCAGTTCCTCTGTTCCTCTGAATCCTGTGTATGGGTGAAGTCTCACAGCTGAGTCTCTTTTAGAATGTCACTTCTTAGAAAAATGTGTGTGTGTGGCAGATAAGTAGTGTAATACCTCTCTATATTTGAACTGAAGGAACAAGTTTATTGCCATCTTTAAGAAGTATGTGCCCCTTCTTTACTCCTGAATAAAATTTTGTTTTGGATGGGGTGCCACGTCCAAAATATTCTACTGCCATTGAAATATTTGATTTTGTTTACTTAAATGCTTCTCTTTGTTCAGTCTGATGAAATTGTAGTTACCTAGGAGCCATACTAAAAGCTCTTTAAAACTGCAAAGATTCATATGGATGTTGATTAGCTATGTATTATTACAAGTAAATTTTTATTTTTAAAGGAATTTGTCTTTTCTACATCCTCACTTTCTGCTCTCTCAGTAGATAAAGGTGGTGATGTCTTAGGCCAGCACACTATATAATCTCTCTCTCCTATCTGTGTAGAAGCACAAATGAATGTTTTTTTTTCAGGGATTTTTTTGTAGGCATAGTCACCTTTTTGTAGCCCCAACATCCTTTACCTATTCTTTACTCCTTCGCTTGCCATTATTCTCTGATACTGGTGTTTCTCACAGTGACGCTGTTTTGTGTTTTGGCTCATGCTGGAGGTCGTTTAGTCACACGTGGGGTAGCAGTTTTGAATGTGTCTGAGAGGAAATGTCCCCAAAGCTAAACACGGACCCAGAGCACATTTTTCTCTAGAGCACACAGAAAACACATAATGAGTTTATTATATTACACTTTTTAAATTATAGACTTTTAGTATCAAAAAGCAACATTTATACCAGGAAAAGGACGGCCTCTGTGTCATTTGAGCTTATTTTTTTTACCCTGTTAGAGCTATGTATTACCATGATGCTGTGCAGTAATTAGCAGGAAGTTTCAGGATTTCTTAGCATCAGGCAGAAAGGTTTGCTTCTCATAGCAAATGTCCCCTTTGGGAAGGAAATTTCAGATGAAGAGCATTTCACTAGATCAATAGATGACACCAACAGAAAAGGAAGCCTGCATTTGTCTTGCCATGTCTTACATGCAGCTATGGGCAACAGAGGAAAGTATGTTATCTTGAGATTGCCTCTGATAAGGGGATATCCCTCAAACTCCCAGTGCAGCTAGCAATCACACATCGATTTTTGAGAAACAAGCTGTGGCAATTTTTTAATTTCTGTTTTATACCGTGGAACCAGAGGAATAAAGCCATGTCTTCACGTTGAAAGAAAATTTGTGAAATTTCTTTCCAAAGGCAGTGAGGCAGCCTACTATAACACTACTTGAACACCTTAAACACAGCTAGTATCCATTATGTCATATAGTACAACAAATGGGAAGGAGAGCACTGGACAAGAAATTATGCAGTTTTCTTTCTTTCTTTCTCTTTCTCTCTTTATTTTTTTTAAAGGCGGGAGACCTGATTTTTGTAAACAACCCCCTAAAGGTACTCCCCTACCAATAGCAGTCCACTGTAAAATAGATAAGGTTCTCATTATGTATCCTCCATGTCTTGATCATAATTTCTATCATGGTTGACATGCCGGTCCAGTTATATCAGGTACATTCTGTGTAAGTCCTTTAGAAGACCAGGATAAAACCCTGCTGAATGTAGGATCATTTTGCCTTGGGGAGAGAGTTAGTCAAAGTGCGCATAGTTCAAGGTGGATTTCTAGTCAGATTCTGCAGTACTGGGACATTCTGAAAGAAATATTTTTGAATTGAACATAGCTCAGAAGGAATTAAATTAGTTCTTTAGTGCTTGGTTTTTCTCCAGAGCCACCAACACAAATTACTTTCTAAAATAGGCAGCTAAATATAATAACACAGCGTTAAACTGAAAAGAAAAAGTTAATGCTGTTATTATGTGATGCATTTTGTTTGACTAAATTGTATGGATAATTTCCACCATAATTTCAATGGTGTTTATAAAGATCTTTTAAAAAAAAATTTCAGTTTAATATTTCCTATAGCTGTGTTTTTTCATAATGTAATTGAATTTAAGATATCTGTACAGTATCTAAGTTTTCTCATCTTGATAACTGCTTAATGATATTTTAAATATAATAGTATCCGAGAGTATTCTGTATATGCACATAACTTCCCTTCCCTTCCTTTTTGTTTTTTTTTTCCTAGGGCTCTTAAAGATTTAATTAAGCTGGTTCAACATAGATATTTTTTCTTTCAGAAAACAGGTTTTATTAACGTAAAAACATTTTTATAAATGCAGTGTTATAACGTCATTCATCTGCTCAAATCTGAGATGTTCTATTTCATCAAAACCTTGAGGAAGAGTTCTTGCAAAATGGTTCATTATAGCTACATTTGGATGAAGTATGCCTTGTAAATGATCTAAATTTTTCAGGCAATTTTCTGTTTGCAAGATTTCTTTTTCAGTGTATAACATTTTCCTTCTAGTTTCATGAATTGCCTTATCTGGCTGTGTTTAAATCTGCAGGGGTTTATTTTTAACTGCATTCTAACTGGTGTTACCTGGGTCACATCATACTTCACTCTCTTCATGGATTGCTGTTCCTGTGTCAAACTCTTCTGTGCATGGACATGCTGGTGCACAAAACAGTATTAACTAAAAAAAGGTAGTTGATATAAAGTAAAAAATTAATTGCCAATATCAAAATTGCTCTAAATACATGTCCCATTGTTCCCCCAGACTCTATCTGTTTTGCCTGTTTAGTTCTTCCTTGTAAAATTTGCTATGAAAAAGGAAAGGTCATTTTTATCAGGTCATACAGAAGCTTCTAGAGGTCTGACTGGAATAACACTAATGGTCTTTTAGAAGCATTTTTATGGATAAGCTACAGCTATAATTTCACTTTTTTCCTTTCATTTTTATACCCACCTATTCCTATGGTGCGTATTATAAATCTGCCCATGAAGCGAATGGTGCATTCAGTTTAACAATCGACATCCCAACTCCAGCATCTTCACACACATACGATTTAACTGTGGCAAGGGAAACAATGCAAGCATGCAGGAATTCAATTTCTGTTTCAGCCTGTTGCTGTGAAAAACAAACACAACTGAAGAAGTAAAGGGGCTTTGACTTGTGGCTTGTCTGCGTTTGTATAAAATGAAGTTTCATCGCTGTGCAGCCAGACAGCAAAAGGTCTTTCTGAAGTGTAGGACCATCCTGTGCAATGCGTCTCTTGCCCGCTCTATCCACAGCAGCCGTGAGTCTGTCGGTTCTCACTGAAGGAAGGTGGCTGTTTGACTCCAGCTGTACAGACCCACGCTCCCAGTGTGATGCTGCTGCTAATTAAGTCCAGCATGGAAAAGATCAAAGCTATGCTTTTTTTTTTTCTTCCTTTTTTTTCCCCCCCCCCTTTTTTTTCGCTTTTTTTTCCCACACCAGAAGGCTGTTTCTTATTTTTAAGCTTCATTGCTCTCTGCTACAACGTCCACTGGAAACCTCACCTGTTTGCTTGGTGGAGTTTTGGCTGGTACTGGATTGGCATTTTAACTTGGCAACTTCAGAGTCTTGTTTCCCAATGGCCTGCCAGCTAAATTGGTGTGTTACAGATGAATGCACAGCTCGCAGATGGTGTTTGAGTGTTTAGTGGCTCTCAGAAGTAGAACTGTATTTGGTCAGGAGGAAGATTACATTTTTCCTCCAGACAGAGCAAATGTCCTTGGGGATGTTTTCTGTGTCAAGGTAGAAACCGTTCCACACATCAGGTACAGGGGACTCTCCTAGCTTAAGCAGGAGTACTAGCTACATATATATATATGTTTGGTTTTTTTTTTCTCCTGGGTAGGGTGTGCTGCTATTATTAACATAAATAAATTTTTTTTTACCTTGATTCTCCTGAACTTCTACAGATATTTTAGGCCTAGCTTCTCTCCTCCTTTAGTTTTTAATTTATTTCTAACTGAGATGAGTTTGAAGGTATATTTCTTACTCTGGTTGCCCTGTAAGGTCATCTCCAGGTCCTAAACTCTTTGTTTTATTGCTCGTGCACAAGGTTAAGTGTTTGTGCTTACTTATTGGTAGAACAGCTTTACAGATAGTTCTGTGTTTGTGAGATCTATACCTCTGCTGACGTCTCGCATCCTCCTGTATATGAGTTGTGTCTTTTTCTTATTAATTCATTGTCTTAAATTACTTATTTAAATTAATTATTTAAATTTACTTAAAGCAGTTAAAGGGCAAGAGGTAGGGGAGGAGTTACATGCTTTTGCTGCTTGACTGGCCTAGTCATGTCATGAGGATGAATAACAGAGACTGTCCACTGCCTTTTGTTCCTTTCTAGAATGAAATATAAAACAGAGCTTCTTAAAAGTTCTGAAAGCTACATTTGAGTTTCCTCGTTTCATGTTTGTTCCCATCCAAAGCTGGAATTGGACAGACTGGAATATTTTAACAAAGTCTGTTCTTGTAAGATTTCCAGGCTATTTTGCCAAACCAATAGGCTCATGAAAATGCAGTTAAGCATGAAATAGGCAAAGTTTTAGTTGCCTACCTAAACTGCAGGCGTGATGATAATGATTTGGTTTTTGTCATTTTTGCTTTGTCATTGTCAGGTGCTGCTCAAAGCTGAAATGTGCAAAGCTCTGCCAGCTCTCTACAAGGAACTACACTGTTCTACAGCACTATTGCCCTCTGCTTAAATTTTGTGGTTCTTCCTTCCTCCTATGCTTCCTTCCCCAGCTTGGTAAGAAATATCTTCTTGTGAATGTCTCAGTTAATTCCCTCAGGAAATTCTTAGTTAGCTAAAGGCAGGAGATGGGTTCCTCTGCCAGCCTTACACCGTTGGGTAAAGGGAAGGCTGAGGACAGGAATCTGAAGTTGTTTGCCAACTTTCTGTTGTCATAAACTCTTTTATAGTGAAAGCTGAGTGTTCACCATTTTGAAGCTAGCACAGATACATCCAGAAGAATATGAAGCTGTCAGCACTTTCTTCCCTTCCTCTTTAATGAACACATCTTAGCCCGCTAACCCACAAAGTCCATCTCCCAGTATGGAAGAACATAGTGGTCCCTCCAAGGCAACAGCTGTGCCAGCATATATCCCCGTGAGCTTCTTGGCATGAGTGGGTTGTGGGAAAAGGTCAGCTGATGTGTTTGTTCTGGCTTCTGGCTATGCACGTGATCCAAACACACCTGGGCTGTTGCTGATCCAGAGCTTGCTGCATGCTGGCCATCTCCTCATGAGCTGGCACAGCCTGGACCTTGGAAGGAACTCGGCCACCATCATCTTCCTCCTCCCCAGGTTGGTGGGACAGCATGGGTGTTGCCAGGTGCACTCACATATCTGTGTCATGTTCTTTGCAGCAACCCAAAACAATTATTGCAGCTCTTGGCTGACTATTTTTCCTGTTTTGCAAGAATGTTCACTTCCTAAAGCCTTCCTTCGGTGTTTTTGGATTTTGCATGCTTCTGGCAGTTTCTTTTTTCCGCTGCAGGTGCACCTGAAAAATAAACCTGTCATGATTTCCAGCATTTCTTCCGTACCATGATTTTGGATTTTTCAGCAAGCTGTAGAACAAATTCTCTTATGAACATCTGTATGTTAAGGAATTACCTAATGCCCCCTCAGGTTTTTGTCACCTCTATTACAGCAGATAGCCCCTGTAACTGTTTGAGGTACCCGCTTTCTTGGTGCTTGCAAACTGAAGAATATGAAGCACGTGTGTGTCCTGAAAAGAGATGAGAAAAAACAGTGTCTTCATCCTTGGCAAATGTTCTCCCTGGTTATTTTCACTTTGCATACAAATAAACAAAAAAGTAATATTTTATTAGGAATCCAGTGGATAGAATAATGGACTGTAACTCAGCAAAGCTCAGTTCACAGCTCTGCCGTTGGCTTATTGGGCAAAGTCATTTGTATTATCACCATACAATCTGGGATAAAGACAATCTCTTTGTAATGCAATATGAGATCTATAAAGGAAAAATATTATGCAGAAGGAATAATAATAAAATCCTTCTAATGATAATAAAGTTATATGATTTTTATATCTGTATTTATGTTGTGCACAGTGGAATGAACCAGATTCCATTCTGCCTTGTGCTTCATCAGTGGTGGTGTTAACTAGTTTCCATTTTAAGGGCTACATGTATTAGTGTATTAATTTGAGATGTACCCTCAGATACAGGTGTGCGTTTCCACTGAAACTGATAACATTTCATTGTAGTAACATTGGGCAGCATTTCCTGCATCTTCATTTCTGTTAATAAGCCGTAAAGGACTTTATGGCTAAGTTTAAATACCTACCAGTTATGGTGATGATGGAGAGGGGTCTTTTTATTTGTGAACTGAGTAAATATGTTGCATAGATTCTTGGACTGTGAGGATTGAGATTCCCTGAAAGCAATTTGTATAAAGCCATTCGTGTCTGCATTTGCTCTTTAAACCTTCTCTGGCTGTATGGATAACGTAAAATATTTATTTTGGCTTATTTTATGCAATGCAAATAATAGATACATTCAGGACTAGATCCTGAATACCTCAACTGGTATACATCAATGTAGCTCTACAGCAAGCAGGGTTGCATCGGCTGAGAATCTACCCCCACCATCAGTTGTAAGTGCCAGTCCCGCAGTGCATTATACAAATGTTCGCCATAGTTTGTCAGCAGCAAAGCTGTCACCCAACAGTACACGCTGCCTTCTATCAGCCATTACTTTTCTGTCATCATCATCAAGCGTAGCTTAAGAGAATCTGTGCATCGTTTCTTTCCTTCTGAACAATTTCAATTGAAATAATTGACATGGCTTTATGGTAATTCGGTCTCTGCTATTTGTTACTGCAGCATTTTGCAAAGAAAAATGCAAAACTAATGCCCTAGAACAGAAACATTCAGCCAAATTACTTACCAGTAATCCAAGGAATCATGGATAAATCCATTGCTCAAGTGGCTTCTCATCTGGAGCTTTCTTTACATAGTTTTCACCCAAGGGTTGAGATTTGGGTTTTCTGTGGGTGGAGGGGTTGTTTTGTTTTTGAGAGGTAATACTCATGCTCTCTGCCCTAGAGCAACTTTATATAAATCTCTTCTGAAAACTGTATCTGCCAGCACTGTCACTCCACCCACAAGCTTTCACTAGTAGCACCAGCTAAAAATATTTAAAGGGGCTGTTTCCACTTGTTTGGTGCATTTCATTTCGTGTTTCTTCCTCTTCCTTTCTTCATTCTTCAAAAAAGTCAATAAGAGATATCATTTAAGCCCAGTGTTTTGAAGTGACAAGCAATAAACAGCCTTATAGCATGATTAATGAGTACTCAGGAATAGTTTGCTGTAACTTACAAGTAAATTGGGGCCCACTGAATTTGTTTTAAAGTAAATGAAGATATTCCAGTTATGGGTTGGGACCTTCACTGAGTCACTGGATATGCTATATGTTCCACCAATTTCTACCACTGGCTGATGATCTTCATGTCAAGGTGTTACACAGTCACAGGGAAGTATAATCTAGCACAGAGGTGACACTCAGAATCTGGATTTCTGACTAGTTAAACAATAAGGAAGACTTTAATTTCCATTTAAAAGCTGGAAATGATGGTCAAGATGTATGATAAGAATCATGAAGTCTTTAAAAAAATAATTACTATTCCAAAAGTCAAAATTAATGTTGTTTGGTTCTCCCTAATGGACATATTTTTCTTGATTTCGTTGACTTCCAGCAAGCTTGGCTTTCCGTGGAATTTCTGGACTGCTATTGCTTTTTTCAGAGGAAAGATGCACGAATGTAAAGACATCATAGATGTTGCCTTGCTGGTTTAAGCGAGGTCATTGCCAGTGGAAGGCTTCTAGGGTTTGATAACAGCGAACATGCTCTGAGTTTCTCTACTTTCCTTTGGAAGTCGGTTGAGTAGGTGGATTCCTGTGGCTGAGAGCGCCAGCATATCAGCAGGGACGATATAGCTCACAGCTGGAGACATTAGCTCTCTTTTGACCTCTTGAAAGTGGAAGCAGGCAGGGGAGCAATGGAGTGATGAAGGCATGGGTTGAATATTTTCATTGCTGCCTAAGTCATAGGGAAGTTCAACAGCCACACTTTGTATCATGTGCTCATGGTGCTTACGCAAGCAGCTTACACACAATGAATTACAGAGCTGGAGTAAGTGTATTCACGAAACTTCTGTGAAAGTATTGATTGCATCTCTAGATCCTGCCTCCGTGAGGAAGTCGTTACCTCACCTTTCCAACCCAGCATTTTGGTCGCTAATGTTTCTCAGTGTTTCTGGTGCTCCAGGACTGCTGTGAATGAAAGAGCACTCGGTATTTTCAGCACTCTGAGCTGCATGCCCTCCTCAATCTGTGTGTTGGGTTGGAGGAAGAATTTATGTCTTGAAGCATTTTGCAGATGGTGTATTGAACATTTCACTCTGGTGGTGCTTGTTCAGAGGTAGCTTCATTTAGTAAACTGAGCCCAAATAATGTAGTAACAAATGACTCTTACATGAAATGGGATGGTGATCTCAATCTAGACTTTTGTGGAAAGTACATGGTTACTTGTGCTCTTGGCACAGAAATGGAGGTTGGCAGTGATCCCTATAGGATGTGGATTTCTGACATGGGTGAGGTTGGGTGGGACATCTCTGTAATTCTGCTTGTTTGATGAAGGATGAGAAGAGTATTATGAGCTAAGATAGTATTCCTTTTTCTTCTTTTTTTTTCTTTTTTTTTGCACAAACAATGAACTGTTCATTCTAACTAAAATAACTGTGTGGCTATCTTGCCCTATTAACTTTCCTCAAGGGGTGAATACCTTAAGAGTAAACTTAGATGGAAATTATTAAAGATGACTAAAATTTCTTTGTATAAAAGGGAATGTAGTACAATCTAGCTTCAGAGTTCAGAACATCCAGAATGCCCTGATTAATGTAGTATAATACCATAGCCAACTATATTTCTTACTTTACATTTTTCTTTGTTTCTTTCCCACACAAGCCTAGACCATGATTTCATAATATTAATGAATGATTGTGATGTTCCTGTGGGCCGCTGTGAGTAAATAATTACAATACGAGGAAGGAGATTCATGATGTGACGCTAAGTCTGTAAAGTAAGACTTTGTGACCGGTTAGGATATAAATAAAGTAGACTGCAGCATCTCAAAAAGCCCTTCAAAACTCCTGACAGATCAACCTATAGTCACTGCAAGGATCATCTGTCTCAGCCCAGCAGATGCTTCTGTGAGAAGTTTTGGTGATTTATACTTGAGACCTTCTTAGTGACCCAAAAACTATTTTTTGTGGTGTGTCCCTGAGAACTTCTGTTTTTCAACCAACCAGGTAATTAAAGCTTGAACCGTCTCATGAGAAGAGGGGCTTACTTGACAGCATGCCTTCTCCTACACATGCGTCCTGCTCAACACTGAGAGTCAGGAGTAACATGATGCCAAGTCTGGTCCTGAAATCCAAACCTATGACTGGCAAGTTTGGAGTTCTTATTTCTCCTTCTCATTCAAACCTAGACCAAATGCAGAATCCTTTTAAGTTTCTCCATTGATACTTGCAGTTCTCTTTGTGACTGTTGGATAAAAAATGTCTGCAGCTATTTAAGAAGTTCATATGTATAGGCAGGAAAATGCTTTAAAAGAGTATAAAATACAGTGTAAGTATCGATGTTGCTTCTTCTCCAGTCATATGCTACACTTTAAAAAGTCAGTATATTTTCTTCCACAAAAAGATCTTTATATTTCTGAACTTTCAGAAGTCTTAATCAATATAAATAACAGTTTGAGCATGATGACATCATATTTAGTCCTAGGGTTGTGCATCTCAGCTGCTTAGTCATTTAAATCAGTGGAAAAAAGCATAGCAGTTAGAAGTTTCAAAAGGTCAAAGAAGCTACTGTCTTTTCAGCTTTGAATCAGCTGAGAGACTCCAGTTGCTTGGAAACATAATGCCAAGACTGCATCTCTGCATCTCATTTATTTTTTTTCCCCTTTGAAGCAGTCTAGTAATTAGCTTAAAGGGCAAATAACACCACAGTCAGTAGCAGAATACTGTACAGTGCAAGTTCCTTTCTCTTTTCTCTTTCACTTGAAACTAGTTTAAAGAGGAGTTTTAGCCCACATTGTGTACTGAAACATTTGACTGAAGTTCTCTTACCCAAACGCCAAAAAGCTGTTAATGTTTTTCAATAAAATGAGTACTTTTTTTCAGTACAAATATAACAAGTTCTTTTACCATTTTCTCAGAAGGAAAATAAGTGATAAAGTGTTCCTCAGGGAGCAATTTGTGAGAAAATTAAAATAAAAATGAAAGCAAAATACTTTTAAAAACTTGGTTTTTAAATGTGATTTGTTGTTTTTTTAATAAAAATAGCAGCATGACATCTGGGAGGAAGCCACCTATCATCTAGACTGCAATGGAAAAAACCTGTTCGTTCTTTTCCTGTCAGATGCATTGGTCAATCAAAAGTTACGATCAGAACCTGTGCCACATTTATCTGTATAACAGGACTCTACAGTGTTTTAGGGTCTGCTATTTCTTGTATGTTTTTCCGAATGACTCTTTGTTTTATTTCCATGTATTTCCAGCCACTGTCCTGCTGCTGAAGTGAAACTGTCCAGGCGGGTTGTTGAGCGTTTCCATTTTGTGGTATACGCAGCATTCTCAGAGCTGGGAGCCTCATGCTGGCGCTCTGGGGACTTCTGGCTGCTCACCCTGCTGGTAGTTTTGCTTTGGTTCGTGAGACTTTACCTGCATTATTTGAGCCAATGGCTCTTCCTTCAGACCATCTCAGTTCCTGTTACAAAGTAAGTCCCGCTGCCTTCTTTCTCTGTTGGAATATTTCTACAAATAACTTGATTCAAAGTGGTTCCTTCGCACTATGAAGAGAACTGATTAATAAGACTTGTGCTAAGGGCTCTGCATGCAAGTCCTGATAGCAGCCTCTGCAGAGACTAGGAGATCAAGAACCATGTCTAGACTCCAGATGATCTGGTATGTAAATGTGACCCTAAAAGAAAAGTGAAGGTGTTAATAATGTAAATTTTCAACCCAGAACAGGATGTGTCCGTCTGTGCATCTAGTATCATGTCTACCTCTCTTCCCTCCAAGATATCCAGCAGGTTATGCATTTTCCACAAGAATCATTTATCATTTTGGGTCAATTATTTCAAAATGCCTAAGTGCACAAAACTGAAGAAGCATTTAAATCATATTTGATGTTACCAAAGTGATCTATGAGTAAAATACTTTGAAGAATTTAACTTTGATATATCAATTTTACTGTGAGGTCTACAATGGCTTGATATATTTTAACTGTGTGATACATTGACTTTAGGTTGGGAATCAGAGCTCTCTAGAGAGTTCCAGGAAAATCATTACTTGTCATTTCTTGACATGAAAAAAAAGATGGAGAACAAGTCCACAAGGTGATATATACCTAGTTCCCCATATGTTGCTGTGGGGTAGAGAATGGGTTTACAAAACAAGAAAGATCAATCATGCTTAGAGAAGGGAAGATTTCTCTGATAGAAACTTTTTGTTTCTTTTCTTCACTTTAAAGCATCATGCAAACCTGAATCAGTCAGTAGGAGCCAGTAACATGCAACTCTGTGACCTGTGTCTACTGTGCTACTGGGATTATTAGCTAAAATTTGAGCAGCCTGTCTGGGCAGCACTGGGTATTGTTAAGGTGGTCTTCTAGATCTTAATGCCAAGCCAGCCATCTCTTGCTTCTGGCCTTGTGCAGACCAGGAGGGCTCAGACAGCTGGCATTAAAACTTCTGGGAGGCCAAGCATCAAGAGTCTGTGAAAGCAAAGGAAACACAACAGAAGGAAGCAACGTGTGAGAGAGGGGTGGTCATGTTCAAAGCCACTAATCACAGCTGTCCCAGGCAGTCAGCTAGACAAAGGATAATGTTCTCAAGCCAAGATGCCCTGGATCAGCATCCCAGTCTGTAGCTGTGTGCCTGCAGAACAAGAGACTGAGTTGAGCACTCTCTAGTCACACCAGATACAGTGGTAGCGCTCATGAGTTGGACTCAGAATGAAAATCAAACCACTTCACCTTTACTTAGAAGCAAAATTTACTTGAATTTTTTTGTCTTAAATTTCAGCATCTGTATGTAGCTCATAGTACCATGCAGTTCCTGTCTCCTAGAGTGCCAGCGAATTTGCTCATTGTGCAAGTTTTTCAAATCCCACCATTCCATGATGGCAAGAGGGACACTTTTAGTCACTTTAGGGATGCTAAAAACTATGTCTTCTATGACACATTTTCCATTTTGTGCAGCGTCCAGAGGTGCTTCAGTATGCAGGGAGGAGTGAGTTCCTGGGGCCAGGGCTCACACTGGTGTTACTGGGAGCTAACATCTTCCTACAGCCCTGCCTGCACAGACCCAAGGGCCTGGTTGTGCATCCACTGAACTGAGAGTCAGAGGGGATCAAAGGACATGGGAGCGGGAGGAGAAAAAAATTATTTTTTTAGTACCTTCCTACAGTTTTTGGTCAGAGGACTGTGACCAAGATAGGGATGCAACTTTACAATGCAATGTGCTGTATGCATTATTCTATAGTTTTTTTTTAATGGTTTGCCCAGGAACACAGATAAACTCTCTCCTTTTGTTTATTTACAGATTCCAGCTTTTTCCTCACACTGTTGAGCTGTGCTACCAGAACTCCTTGCTGCAGACGAGTGAAGAGTTGGTCATGGTTGTGGTGGGACCCCTAACCTTGAACGCAGGACTGCTTCTTATGGTCCTGATCAGATGGGGCTGTCAGCAGCTGTTTGACTCATTCCCTTCCTTCTTGTCAAAGTTTATCATAGCTCTGGGACTCTGGACAGTGCTAGACCCCTTGGCAGTATTCATAGTGGATTCAGTCCTGGGGGTAAGTCACTTAAAATAACTTGGACATGAGACCTTGACGTAGAAGTTTGTTTTATTCAGTAAATCACTGAAAGATACGAAATTCCACCCCTGGCAATAGAACATGAAAGTTAAAAAGAAATTAAATAATAATGTTATACATTACCTTTTTATTAACAAATTCCCATCTAATGAAGTCACTGTGTTTCTGCATAAAATTAAGAGCACTGTACAAGCCATGTATGGAGATAAGAAAGTAAATCCACCACTGGAATGACTGCATCTGCTTTGAAAGGGATTACTGCGATTTTGGATGTTAATGGAGATGGGTTAATGAGCAGTCCTGATTATGAGCGCTTCAAATTTTTCTAAGAGCTGAAACAGACAAACTGAAAAAATAGCAAAACCAAAAGGAGAGGTTATTGCGCACTTCTCTGACGTGCAATATAGTTAATATAACTTGCTGGCACTCCTAAAAAGACTTGTGGGATTGACGGACAGACATCTTTAAGGAAGAAGCTTCATCACATGTAAAATCATGAGAGCAAAGCTCCCAACTCTGCCTGTGCCTGTGTTCGCGCTGTGTAGCCCATCTGTACTTTGATGGCTGGGGGCTTTTACGGCGTATGAGGTAATGCCCAGTCTCCCAGAACATGCATTTCAGATTTGGCTCTCACTGTGTAGGTGACATGGGGTCCTTTCGATGGGCACTGGGCCCTGTGAGCTTTTCTGGGGGCATGGTATTGCTGTTCTTCTGCTCTTGTCTGCCTTTCAAAGACATCTTTGTTTCTGTTGCTCATTCCAGATCAAGCAGTAATGCACAGTCCTTATTGTGGATCAGGTTTTCTCAGGTCTCTTGGTTCCTCATTCACTAACCCATGCTCTGCTTTTAAGAAGTCCTGTTAAAATATGATTTTCCCCTGTTTACATGCTGTTTCCCATTGCAGTGGTTTCTGAAAATTAAAATTCAGCTGTTGAAGAAATTTAATTTGCGCTCACTTGGGAGGTAATTGCAATATATTAAGCATGTGGCAACACACTGTAGTTTTCACCTGAACAACCTGCCTTTTTTTTTTTTTTAAAATTTCATAGTGTAAACCATGCACAGAATTGAATTTTAATTGTAATTATTCTGACAAAGATTTTTTTTTCCTAGGAGAAAAAGGACTATTTCCCCAATATCCAGGCCAGAAATATTTAAAAGGCTTTTTTCTCCCCCCTAATACTGGTGTATTCATAAAAAATGGAGGAAAGGCTGAGGTCTGCCTTATTTTTCTCACATTTGCAGTGAGAAAATTGTTGCCACTGACTTCAGTGGAATCGTGTTCAGTTCTAGACAGGCTGGATTCATTATCGATTTCAAATAGGACTTCTTTGCTCAGTCAGAGGGAAACATTACATATGAATACAGTAACTAAGTTTTTGATTACAGCGTAAAAAAAGTACACCTCTGTACATCATACTGAAAATTTGGCAGTTTTACCCACCAAGATTATTTTGGGTAGAAACTCATTTGTTCAAATATTACACAATATACTGCGTGTATCCTTTCCAAAATGAAACTATATTTCTTACATGTGTTTTCGTTATTGCATTTGTATTTTTTTTTCTCCTGGCATTCTCTCAGCAGCTATTTCAGATTCACTTGCCACTCTATTTTAGATCAAGCATTTTTTAAATGTTGTGTTGTGGTATTATAAGTTATTTTAGTGCTAGAGTGTATTTTATTATCCTAAATGGCCTTAATACTTATAAAAGATGACAGATAGCCACGGAGACAGGTATTTCTCTGTTTACTGATTATTTTTATTGTTAAGGGAAGACTAGGGAGCCAGATGCATGTTTTGGGGGGGCGGTTTCAACTCACAGTTCAAGATACTGCATCTAATGTGTGATTCCAGGCTTGATTTACTATCAGCATGTAGGAGGATGTTCCAGGGGTGGGAAACTTTCCTATGATTTTGGAGAACGCAGTTTTAGCTCCAGTTCTGCCAGAGCTTTCCTGGGACCAGTCACTTTGTCTCTCTGTAGCTTGTAAAATGCAGAGAGTAACACTTCTTTAGCCACATGGATACACGTCACCAGAAAAAAACATTAGAGATTGCAAAGTGCTTACATGACCATCACTCTGTGGTGTGATAAGTACCTAAGACAGCAGTTGACAAATGTTATTTAAACAATTTAAAATTAAGACAACTTTCTCGGATCATATGGTTGTGAACCACAGAATAAATGACCCAGACTCTTTGATAAAAAGATACGCTTCCCCCACACTATTTTTGCCTTGCCAGAAAGAACTACTCAGATAAGAGAGAAATTTATTCTTATTTGCCATTCAGACTTTTGCCTCTCTGTAGGGATGTCAGGGCGTGACTGCTGTGCAGAGGACTTTCCTTGGTAGACAGTCTCTTCGGTAAGAAAGCGGTGGAGGCAGACAGCTTTTTGCAAGAAGAGAGGGTAGAAAAAGGGAGATAGAACAGAACAGAGGGTAATGTATTTTAATTTTTTGTAAAGAATATGGACAGATTCGAACTAGCAACTAGTCTTTATATGCCATTACTGGTCTCCTGGGACCTGTAATTTCCATTACAGAAACATGGCAGTGGTGCAAAGGGTGGAGAGAGAACAGAAATATACTCAAGAATCTCAGTCCTTGTACAGCTCATCACTGGACTTGTAACTGTCTTTTCTTTACTATGCATGTCACTGCAAAGGTAGCCAAAAATGGGGAGAAAGTCTTGACTCTTCCTAAGGATTAGTTCAAGCAAGTTGCTCCAGAAGGTGGAGATTTCTTGAAGCCTAAAGGTCACAGAATGACCTCCCTCTCTGAATGACAAATACTGGATTTTTTGGTGGTGTAGTTTCACATCCTTGCAAAAATGTGTTAACGTGATTTAAGGTGGATATGGCTGTCCCTGTGTCAGTTTAAAAAGAAAAAAGTGAAGACAGGAATTTATTTTGGCTCGGAGCAGTAGAAGACCCACGATATGTAGTTGAATCCTTCTAAATCAATCCAGCAGAGGGCAATAATATGTCAATACAGTAGCTAGTTCTTAAGAACTAGATATGGGAAAAAAGGAAAATAATAGATTTTTGGAAAATCTTTTTCCATGCTTTACTGAAAGTATGATGAAACAAAGAGTGCTATGAAACCTTCAGGATTCTTTGCGAATCTTTGCAAAAATACAGAAACCACATTATTCCAAATTAAATTACTATTTTTATTCTATGGATATTAATTCCTTACCAATATTTAGTATGCTAAAGATTTGTTTCATCTTCAGTAGAATGAAAATAGTTATACATGTTTATTTGTTTACAAAGCAGTTGAACATAAACTATTAATAGCATAACTAAGCAGGGTGCATGACAGCCCTGTACCTTTGGAGAAGCTATTAATGATACAACTTATGGTTGCTTTTTGTACTCTTAAGAGGTATCTTTAATTCCACCACAGCAGTGGAAGTACGGTACAGTCAGATCTCTTCAGAGCTATTGGTCTCATTGTGTCTCTATTTCTTCTCAGGAAAGAAAGAAATTAAATGAGAGCTATATCATAAAATAATGCTGATGCTTGTTGGTTCTTTAGTGTTACAGGCTGGTCCTTGTGGCTTCCCAAACTGGACTGACTGGACACTAGAAATAGGGGGTGAGGGGAATATCTGATTTTCTGACTTAAAAGGTTGCAGACAGATTTGATAATGCATGTACATAAATTAAAATACTGCTTCATAAGGGAGAACTTGTCTTTTTTGCACTGAAAAAAGGTCAAGCCCTTTGGGCAAAACTTAACAAAACCCTGCTGGTGTCTCCTGTTGATCTGCTTATAGTTGCTTTCTCCATTTTTCTCACCACATTGGGTCTCAGTGAAACTTTGTGAATCCACTGCCTTCTTTGACTGATGCTGTTGTTTGCAAGACTAGCAAAAAAGTTATGCTAGGTGTCAGCTAGCAACATGCACAGATGCCCTGATACTTCCATTTGGCATTTCAGATCACGTGATGGTTGCTTTTGTTTTCCAGTGGTAGCACCAAACACTGACTTGATCTGAAGTTGGGAATTGGTGTGTATACACCCTCCAAAGTGCACGTGTTCAAAATGATGTGTGGGCAACTTGCCGTGTCTGGTGGGAACCAACATTTTTCTTGTGACAAGGGCAAGTCATTTTGAGACTGGGCAGTTTGGAATCATGCAGTGGCACAAGTGTTTCCTGCTCACTCAGCACTCCTGAAAATAAGCAGCATAAATCATTCAATATCTTTCCTCTCTATTCAATTTGAAATAAGGCAAATTTCAGCCTTCCTACCCTTCCACTTTTCCTGAAATATGTTAATGAAGCTCACATTGAGTATTTTCACTGTGACATGGGTTTTGTTCAATAAGTCACTGTAATTGCACTAAAATAAACCAGAAAATAGCTTATTACACATCTCATGGTTAATTTCAAATTTTCTGTAGCAGTCTCCTAAGTTTCAAGCTGCGTGTCCCACAAATTACAGTTAAATCATTCTTATAGAGAAATTCATGTTCTTTTGTATCTGTAGCTAAATAGTGTGATCACGTTTGACATTTTCTTATGTTGATTTTTTCCACCATGACAGCGACTTGGGAACAGTGTAGAGAAACCCATTGCTGATGCTGCAAAGCTCTACTGGGTCTTTCTAAGAGCAGAGGAGTCAGGGGTTCCTGGTGCCTTAATCACTGTGGTGCTTTATACAATCCTGTTCATCATCTCATCAACAGTGTTGTACCTGTACTTTTTAAGGTATGTCTTTTTGTCTCATTAGTCCTTTAGGAGTTTAGGCTTAAGCCCCTTCTCTTGTAAGATAAAATAAGGTGACATCAGAAAAGACATATTAATGTCACATATCCAGAGCCCAGAATTGCAGACAATCAAGGAGGGGTTAGACTCTGCTCAGCTTTTAATGCACTGTATTTGGTGGGCACAGCGAGTCAGAGAGAGAGCCAATTATTTCCTCAACAGGAACATAATCGATATAATGATTTTTCATAGAGTCTAGGAGCCTCTGTTCCTTTGGTTTCAGACAACAGTGTCTATGTCAAGGGTTTAAGCTCTAAAGTGTGTGTAACTTTTATTTAGGTACTTTGGAAGACGTTGTCTTTAGTCTTCCAAGCAGGGTTTTTGTGAGAAATAGGAAAAATTCAGAAAGCCAAATGTGGTGTGAGGTGCAAAGTCTCTCTCTCTGAGTCTGCAGTGGCCCCCAGAGTCTTACAGCCTTTTCATGATACAGGATTTTTGCCTTGATGTGACGTTGGGCGCCAATAAATCTGTCATGGTTTAAAGCTGGGCCAGCTATTAACCAGGTGGCAGATGCTCTCTGTTAACCCTCTCCCCCCCCCCCCCGCCAAGGGAAAAGGAAAGGGAAAAGGGAGAGAGACTTATGGGTTGGAAAGTTAAAACAGTTTTAATAAACTATAATAATGAAAAAGAATATAATAACAATAATAATAGAAATAACCAAATATATACAAATATGTACAAAACCAAGATCAAGAGCTTGGAAATCCTCCTCAGGCAGAGTTGCTCCCCCCAGTACAGGCAGAGGGGAAAAGGCAGTACCTCCCCCCAGCACAGACAGAAGGGAAAATGCAGTAGCTCCACCCAGCACAGGCAGAGGGCAAAATGCAATAGCTCCCCCTGCCATCACACCTGCAGGCTTTTAACTGGAAAATTGGCAAAGCTGGTACCAATCAGTGGGAGACAGGAGGGCCCCTCCCTCCTGGGCCCCACCTCCAGGAGGCAGTGGGTTAGTGATAAATAGGAAAGTGAGAATGACGTGTGTGGGATGGAATACCTCGTTGGTCAATCTTGGGTCACCTGCCCTGTCTGCTCCCCCCTGCAACTGCGACCCCCCTTTGGCTCTTCACTCGTAAGCAGTGAGGAATTTAGCAGTGACCTTGGTTTCTCTAAGACTAATTGGCCTAGTTTGGGCCAAACCAGAACAGGTTTCAGACAACAGTGTCTATGTCAAGGGTTTAAGCTCTAAAGTGTGTGTAACTTTTATTTAGGTACTTTGGAAGACGTTGTCTTTAGTCTTCCAAGCAGGGTTTTTGTGAGAAATAGGAAAAATTCAGAAAGCCAAATGTGGTGTGAGGTGCAAAGTCTCTCTCTCTGAGTCTGCAGTGGCCCCCAGAGTCTTACAGCCTTTTCATGATACAGGATTTTTGCCTTGATGTGACTGAGGCTTTAACCCACTGCATGACATGACTTAATCCAAATAATATTTCCACGACTTTAGCCCATTACCAATATTCAGTTCATCATGACTTTTGACCAACTACTTTTCCTGTCACCTTTCTAGTAGGCACCATTAGCTATACAGTCAATAGGGACAGGTGTGGGACACTGGCAATGAATGAGATAGGTTGTCTAATATATTGAATGAAAAAGTGTGTTTTCTTTTTTTCTGAGTGACTCATCTACAGTGCAGTATGAATTTTGTACTGGCTTTTGATTCACCCAGTTATGAACATTGAGTGATGGCAAGCACTAATAAAAAGCTGTACACAAAGGCAAGATGCAGGCAGGTGTAAGAATAGAAAAGCTCAGCATACACCCTCCATCTGACAGAATCATCCCTCGGTCTCCTTTCCACAAACTCTGTTGCAGCAGGCAGAAAAAGATAAATGGCAATCTAAATTTCTGCAAAGTATTTCAAAGCTCCTGTGTTCCTGGAAGCTGTACACAACTCCAATGTAGTGGTAGTCTAGTTAATTGGTTTTTGAGATGTTAATGCCTTCTTAATCATTGACTTAATAGTTTTGAATAGCTTCATAAGTTTTAGCTGCTGTCGTTTATTACTCAGGAAAATTAATTTAAATTAAAACATTTGTAAGGCAGGTTTTTATGAGAATATTAGCAACATCTTCATTGTCTGGGGAACAG
The DNA here is from genome assembly GCF_013368605.1 of Nyctibius grandis. Classification (NCBI taxonomy): domain Eukaryota; kingdom Metazoa; phylum Chordata; class Aves; order Nyctibiiformes; family Nyctibiidae; genus Nyctibius; species Nyctibius grandis. The sequence goes on from NC_090660.1 coordinate 13,128,746, forward strand.
GTGCAAGATCATCAAAGGTTCCTTTCCTTCTGGATCAATTTTCCCATAATGTTTTACAATAAAGGGGTGGAAGGAGAATGTTACTAGGGGAAAAAAGTTGTCTTAGTACGACACATTTTAAAAATGATTCATAGCAAAACACAAAAGCAAAGGGAAGATAACAAAATCTGTTACAGTGCATAAGGTCTTTGAAGTTTTTTGCTTGATAACAAAAAGAAACATTTTGAATACTGGAGTCTGTGCAGAGTAAAGTTATACTACGAGCTTCTGAAATTGGATCAACTTTCTCTTCCTTGCATGTCCACAGCCCGACACAGTGGGAATTTTGAACCTGGCTAGGACTCTTGAGCAGCACACTATCAGTCCACTAATGACAGCATTAAAACCTTTTAAAATGCTTTTGAGGAATGCATCTCTGCAATTCATAACATTTTTTCTTGAATATTGATATAACAGCATTTGTTTTCAAGAGAAAATAGTATTATAACCAAGGCAGTAGTATCCCTTTTTGTGAATACTTCTTAGGTGTTATATCTCAAAGATATTCAAATGTAACATTGCTTGACTCAGAAAACATATTTTTTACACAAGCATTCACCACATCTTTCTCTTGTAAGGCAAACCAATATAAATATTGAGGGATGTCTTCTGTTTTCTAAGACACCAGTCCACAGGGAAGACTTTGGCTGTTGGATGGTGGAGTTGGTGCCATTGGTTAGAATTACTCAGCAGTTTGCCATTTAACAGAAGTGTTCAGCAGAGTATAAAAAAGGGATAAGAACAGTGAACACTCCAGACCACCAAAGCAAGTAGGGAAAGTGTCTGTTTCTGCCACAGCTAGAAAGCTTCATGGCAGCACTGATGAACAACGAGGAAACTAACAAAATCATGGGCAGGGGATAAACAGCAGTAGGCATCTATTTATGTCTTTATAAACCAACATACCTCAATAAATCTGTCTCCCCTTGGGTGTCTTGGGAGTCTGTAGTACCTCTAGCATGGAGAGATATTCTAATTACTTTTTGGAAAAATGAAGTGGCACTGGTTGCAATTCCTTCGTTTTAATTCCGCTAGACATTAGAAACAGTCAGGAATTTGTTGGTGAAATGTTTTCTGCACTGTGAGAAAATGCAGACACATTCAACTAAAAGTGTCTGCTGGAAAGAATCTAAATTTCCTGGTATTGAAATATTTTTTGGGGAAAAGCTTCAAAAATCTACATTTTTCATTGTTAACAGCAAAATTATTTTTATATTTTTTTAGAGTTGTTTTCCAAAAAAGGATGAGAAAGGCTCAAGTGAATATGTAATCAATTGTTTTAAACTACTTTACCCTTCAATTTTTAGTTTGTGTAAATTTTTGAGAAGTCCATTTTTTTATTTGACTCTGGATAGCAAATCATTTCAATGTTTTGTGTTCTTTCTGATAAATAAAAGAACTTGTATTATACTGGGTCTCATATGTCTAGAAAATAGTATCTGATTTTGTTTTGCTCTTTATTGCATTAGCAATAGAAATTATTACTGTCATATTTATAAGAAGTCATGTTAAGATACAGGAAAAAATGTTTTATTTGTTTTCATGACAAAGAAAAGAAATTAAAGCAGGTAACAGGAGCAGGCTGAGTATTTTTGGGCAAAAGGAACAAAGCTGGAAGACAGGCTTCATGATTCTTAATTAATTCAAAGTTAATTATACTGTTTATAACCATGTGCTTAAAATCTTCATATAGAAAATGTTTATGGCAGCAAATAGACAGTAATTTAACTGCATTAAATTTTACTTCATTTGAAATAAGAATGTTACATTAAGTGAGCTTAAATAAATGGCGAGGTCTTTTTCTTGTTCAGCAAGACAACTGGCAAGTCATTTAAATTGCTGACCTGGAATTTCAAAGCTGAACACCATAGAATATTATTGTTTCAAGATGAGGGGAAGGCCAGAAAGCCCACCATCTTCATTGCTAGTTTTTCAGCTAAGCACAAGATGTTATGAGTCAGTGTTTGCAAAAAATTTATCTATTGTGTTGAAAGAACACCAAACGTTGATCCAGGGGTTAAGAGACAAACTTTTCTTTGAAGATGCTGTGGAATTTGGAAAATCACTCCATGAAGGGTATCGGCTATTTATAAAAAAAGCTTCTCTTCTCTAGCATGTTTTAGGATACTTTATTATCCTGCTCTGCCTTAGCACTGATTTGCATTTCACACTTTAGAGATTCTTCTATTATTTCTTGGTAGCCAGTTTGTTTATATTCCCGGGACTACATACATCTCGATTAGGTTACCTTCTAGCTGCTCTCCTCTTTTGATAAGAGAATCCCAAAATGACATCTTGGAAACTACAGCAATCTTAGGGCTGCATCTTCAAAAAGGAATGTTTCAAAAAAGAAGGGAGAGGACTAAAGTACAGAGAGAACCTTTGCAGCAAAGCAGGAGATGTAAATCCCTAATCTGATGTTGAGCCAGGCCGCCAGATTTCAGTATCAGAATAGCTACTCCTTCACAGAAACTCTTGGATATAGATCTTGACCCTAAGGTAGACATTCCCCTTTGAAGAGAGAGCTAAAGCTCCTCCTGAGATCAAGTTGAAAAACTGTCTGTTGTTGCATGTCCTTATTTCTGTTCCACACTAAATCTCAGTTGTGGGCAGAAATGTACTAAGTATCTTATTGAGTGTGCTTCTCCGCAATTACTGTGCGCACTGTAAGGTGAGATGTAGAGCTACTGGACATGTGAACTTCATTCTGAGTTACTTGAACAGTCCACTGCCCTCCACCCGCACACACATTGGTTAGCACAGACATGCCAATACAAGACCCAAGAATAAGGATCAACCACAAGAACTTCATCTACTGCTGCTGTACATGAGAAGGATGAGAGTTCAGAGGGTCAAAGGAGTTGTGCCTGTGCTCGCTCTCCCACCTGCCAAGAAATTAAGGACCTGGGTAACCCCACAGAAATCTGGGCTTTTTGTTGGTTGCAGTGCCACACAGCAATCCCTGCGCTTCTGATGACTACCCAGCCATTCTCTGGGAAGGACGGAAAAGCCGAGATTGGCTCCAAGTAACATCTGAATTGTAATAAAGAATTAGCTTGGAAGAGGATACAAAAGGAAAGACCTCAGTTCAGTATCCAAGATTGAGATTCCAGATTTTCTGATCTTTATTTTCTGCACCCCTAGTTTTGGAATAAAAGTAGAATGAGAAAGAGATGAACTTGAAGAACTTCCATTTGAATTAAACAGCAATGTTTTGAAGTTTTAAAGTTCATCTAAGGCTAAAAATGTGACACTAGGCTTTTCCAAAAGCCTCACAATATTTCTTGGTTTCACCTACATTAAGAAATACCACACAGCAAGCCTTTCTTGTGGTAGAGAATTTTACTGCGTAGTGCTTATTCAATTCCCTACCACAGCACAGAAATGTCATAGAAAAACAAAGCTAACAAACGAAATGAACTTTTCTAACATCAAGAGAAGTTTAGATTGTATAGACTTCAGGCTTAGGGTTGAAAAAAATGGTGAGTAGTGCCTTTCTATATGATGTGGTTTGCCCATTATTAAACCCTGGCACAGCAGGGCTTCCATTCATGCCTAACTGAGGCACTCCATGTAAGCGCTGGAACTAGTTACCCAGCCCAATGCTAAGGACAGACATTGGATGTTTCTGAAGGAAAGGCAGATCATGACCTTTTTGGGAAATCAGTATCTTGAAATAATTAAAAGAAATTGCTGCTTAAGTTTATGTGATTTGATTCAGGTATTGGAAAGTCTCCAGAGGGCTGGGAAGGGTTGTATGTTGGAGAACCTGTGGGAAAGAAACTTCTTAGTCATGGGTAGAGAATATAATCATGAAGGGAAACCAAGCTTTAAGAGTCTACAAAAGGGTAAGACATCTTTTTATTTTTTTGCATCAAGAGTCCTTTCAAAGAAGAACCAAATGTGTCGTTTATATCCTTAGGCTACATAGTGAAGGTTGGCTGTTGGATGTATTTCAACGCATTCATGGTGAGGAAGGTACATTCTTCATTCCACTGGACTTAGAGATTTCCAGTCAGGAGCTGAGCTACATTATGAAGAGGGCTGAGCAGTGGAGAGGAATCAACGGTGAAAGACGGATGGTGAGTGGTAAATAGAGTCTCCAAAAGGAGTCTGTGACACACTGGTCCAAATTAATGCTTTGTATTTCTAGGTATAACATAAAAGGTCCTAGATACACAAGAAAATTATTCTTAGGGTGCTTCTTTGAATGGAGAAGCTGTGGAGCATGTTCAGGAGAATTTTGTGAGGTTGTATGTGCATTGCTTGAACATCTTGAGGGGTTACAATCTGCTTAGTATCCAAAGGCTTAGCTGCATCACTGGTGTCAAAAATTATCTATACCATCTGGTGATTCTTGACTGGGTCGATAGAGACTTGCGATTTGTTTGAATGTCAGGTAATTTCTCAGCCAGCTTGACAAACTGGAAAGCTCCATGGACAAGACGAATTCGCTTCTTGAAAGGACATGGATGGGGCTGTTCTGAGAAGGGGTGTGAATTTGGTGAGCCAGATGTGATAGCCATGCTCTCCTTCCTGGCCCCTTCCTTCCAGGATTGCCCAGAGGACTGGGCTGAGTTGGAAATGTGCAGGGGGAGGTAGAAGAGCTCTGAAGCTGATCTGCTCTACTTTGGTTATCAAAACAATTCCTCTTTCTTTTCCATTAAGCCGCTAGCCTCTAGTCACATATACAGATTTTAAGCTGTGATGTGCAGGAGATATATCTGTATTTGCAAAGTGTCCGGTGTTGGCGATGCCATCCACAAATGAGGCCTCTGTTTATAATGGCTTTCAGAGAACCGAAAATACCAGAAGTGGTGTGGTCAGAAGTCTGTGAGGGACATTGTCTTCCTTCTGTGGGGGGAACTTTTTTCCTTGCTTTCTAGCTTGGCACGAGCATTATTAATTCCCATAAGACTATCTTATAAAACTGCTCTTGGACAATTGTTAAAGTGCTCATCAATTGGATTTATACATCTATGAGTGCCTCTGTGCAGAATGTTTTGTTCAGTAACTCTCCTGCTTCAATGTAAAAATGAACAGATTCCAGATAGGAAGGAAATTAGTCCTCTTAAGTAGGTATGAGTAGTTTGTTTTGTTTTCTTTTCACCCACTGGAACAAGTGATTTCAGATTAGGGTCTGCAGGTTTTTCAGGTCTCTACAGCTACCTCTGAAAGATCAGCAGTTTATATAAATATATAGCCTTAGTTTTCACTGCTATAAACATCTGGCACAGCTGTAATTACTTTCCATTTTTTTTCTCGTGATGACAGTTTGGACCGTGAAAGGAAAAATAAAAAGGTGAATTGAATGAAAAAGCAGATAGCTTAATTTTTGTGGGAAAGTGCAGAGCACAACATTGCATTTCAACAGACGGGAGGGAAAAGGTTTGAATGAGTGAAAGCGCTACCACAGCCACCTGCCTCAGACATTCCCACTTTTTATACAGATAGCACTTATTTGCTTTACCCCAGTAAGCAAAATAACCCTTTTTTTTTTCACTTAAAAACTTCCTACAGTGAGTCAAAGCATAGCCACTAATGATTCGTTTCTATTAATTACCTTTGTTACAAGTTAAGCAAAGTCAAACAAAGAATATATATAGTGGACCTCATTTTACATGCCAGGATGACTAATGCCATATGGAAAGAGTGGCAGAAAAGGCAACTGCAAGCAACTACTTCTCTCTTTCAAGTGCTGAATACATTTCTAATGATATTACCAGCATATCATTTCTTGCAACAGTACAGAAAGGGCTGAATGAGGGGGGAAGAAAAAAAGAAAAAATAAAAGAGAGAAATAAGGAGACGATGAGGGTAAAGACAAATGGAAAAGAATGGAAAGAAAATAAAAATTACTTCTCTGTATACAAATAGTCCGTCCCTGAATGGAAGAAATCTGGATTGTCCACTGTTATAAAAAGACATACTTCAGAGGACAGAACACTGAAAAACATGACCCATAACAATAGATGTATGTAAGTGCCTAGTTTTGCTCCCAATATGCAGCTTGGCATGTATGAAACAGCATATTGAAATGTGGGTACCGAACCTTAGTCTGAGATCCTTTAAAATGGACCCACGCTCAGCCAGATCCAGCAGCACGGAGGGTGCAGTCAGAGTAGAGGGAGGACTCCCTATGCTGCGTAGGGAGCACTGCGCATTTCATTTGACAACACAGAGTGATGCACACTTTTGTCTTTACCTTAAGTCCCCAAAATTTCTGATTCCTATGCTGTCTACATCTGCACGAATTTCATGCCTTTTCATTTATAGCAGCCCTAATCAAATGCCAGGCTGTTGCAGTGTTAAACATTCTTGTTCTATGGGACATACTGGTGCAGACTATATGATATAAGCATATAGAAGTAACGTGGAAAGAATGGAGAAGTTTGCATCCCTGGCATCAGTAGGACCTCTACCATTCACTTCAGTGGGCATAGGATCTGCTTCACAATGAGCAACATTTATGAGTGAAGAATACTCTACAAAACTCCTGAGCTATCTATATAAAACATGAATACTGTGAAAAAAGAGACGATGTTCTTCAGAAACCTGAAATCTTCCCCTTATGCTCCAATTCCTTGTTTATATTATTTTGATGTAAAAGAGAATTGTCAAACCAAGTGCCGTTAGCTCTTTAGCAAATTTAGTCTTGTAATAAAAACTTGCTCCGTTCCAGAAATACGTTCTCCACATGGAGCATCTCCCTGCAAGACCAGGAACTATATTTTCAGATCTTTTATGCTCCTGGGCATTGCAGATACTGAAAGACCCTTTTTTCTGCCATGAATTTGCATAAGGTATTTATCTTGTCCCTTTCTTTTTGTACGTCTAATTGTACAAAGTAATCAGTATGGAAGACACATCACTAGGCCTTATTGCGTGCATTATTAATGTGTTAATTTTTAAATAAGATACCAAATTAACTAAGAGCAATTTTTATAAAGGGAAGCATGAGACTGCCATATCTTACATCACTCCATATAAAAAATACATTTTAAATGGAGGTCATTCAAGTAAATAGTCAGTCAACCTTCTGGAAAAAATAGGTCTAGGTTTTTGCAATATTTTCTTGCTATTAAGCATGTGCTTCTCATTTTTATTCCCTGGATTAAAAATTGCCCCATAAATGGGTATTTTATAATATGCTTAATTTCCTTTTATTAAATTGATAAATGCAGCAGCAGAGGACACATTTACAGTATGATGAGAATTTAAGGTTATTGCATTTTATAATTTTTATATTGTTCAGAGAAGTGATTTGTCATTTGTGGAATGACATCCATGCCATCATTTCAAAGTATTTTCAGTCATTCTTTTGGTAGGAAAAAGGTCACTTTCTGTAGACCAGGAAGACATCACTCTATTGAACTAATTTGCCTACATGCAAATTTTGTCATTTTTACCTCATTAACTATTTATCATAGAGTAAAAAAATATATATATTCATGAAGGGGCAGCTAGCAGCCTGATGGAGCTGGAACTAATATTTTGCAACTGTAATGATTTTTTGCATCCTTAATTAGATAGCATAAGGTTGATATGATTAGGTCAGGATGTAGTGTTTTTCATTAAAATACATTTTAGAAGCTGTATTCGTAATCTGCCCTTGCAATTAAATAATGAGCCTATGAGTTTAATATTATCGACTCAATTATTATCCCATGGAAAAGTATACCTTTAATAAATTTGTGCTGTAGGACCTTCATTAGCAACAAAATGAATTATATTTCCAGGTACAGAGATTACATGGCCACAATCACATTTACATAGTGGTTTGGAAGGCACTATGGGCAGAGAGCCACCAAAACCCTGTACGATACAGAAACTCACTCGTTTGTTTTGGAAAAAGTCATTTCCAATGCCTTTAGTGAGGAAAGCTGCAAAGAAGTAAAAATGCCATCTACAGAGGCAGACAGAGACATTTGCAGTAACAAACGTTTACAGAAACAGTGTTCTGGGCACTCTCTGCTACAAGGAAGCCTGGTACCCCATTCCTCAACCTGTTATAAATATGGAGGCAGAGCGGAATATTTACTGAGCTTTTATTGGAAATGGGCACACGTTAAATGTATGTAAAATTCCAGAATCGGGAATATCAGGACCAGTGGCAGACAGGAATACATTAACTTGCCATTGATAACAGCAGGTCAGTGGTGATGTCAGGACTCTGGATTTTAGCCAACGCTTTTTCTTTTTGGTAGATGTAACAAAAATGACAACGTCTTGTTGTCTTCACCAAGTAATCAGTTTCCCAAAGTTACGTGACAGTTCAGAGCAAGGTATCAAGTGGGGTTTTCTTCTGCCCAAACAGATAAGCTAGGTTTTTTTTTTAAAAAAAAAAACAGTTAAAAAAAAGAGGAAAGTATTTCTAGTAAAACAGGTTCTGACCAGGGATGGTTTTCTGAGTGGGATTTGTTGTGCCTGGATTTTTTGTTAGGTGTGCAGTGCCCAGTGCATCACTTTGCTCGTGTTTAAAGCCTCTGCACTATTTATCAGGTGAACTGCTATCAGCAGGGCTAAAAAAGAAAAAAATCTGGCCCTCAGTGATTTTTACTGGTTTTAGCCCTCAAGGTACCACCACTGCTTGCAGTAGGACTTTTTACTTAAGAATACAAATGACGAGAAAAGTTGTACAAGCAGCAAGCTGAAACAACACCAATAGTATACCACGCATAGGCCCAAAATGTTTGCACATAGGAAGAGTTTCTGGAGAAAAAAAATGCAAGCTCTATAGGCAAGAAGATAATGTGAAACTTACACTTGAAATAAAGCCTGATGCACTGCAAAATTATTTTAATGAGACTAGGGCTAATTTTCTAATTCTAAAATGATATTATAGCAAACCATAAAAAATTAGCCGGCAGTAGTTTTTTGAAAGGAAAATATATTTGTAATTATCTTGAACACACAAGATTACTTCAGGGCCTATTATCGACACAATTTTTGGTACCACTTTACACTAATTTGCATTTATTACTCTCAGGCCAACTATTAATATGTTAATAAATAAGTCATTAATACTTGTTATTTAATTGCTATCTATTTATTCCTGTTCAATAATGCATTAATTACTTGTGAATAGTTGAGGGCAAAATCCTGCCCTTGTTAGTGGCAAGAAAGGAAACCAGTGCTGGACATATTGTCGTTACAAGAGCTGGCAGAGAGCAAGTCATTTAACTCATTTAGCATGAGGAGGTGAACTTTTCATCTTGTCTTGGAGAAAGCTTCATAAACCTCCAGGTAGCCTGTGCTGCAGCAAAGCTGCTTGGCCATAGGTGGACTCTGATGAGGAAATGGGCTCAAGTTGCATCAGGGGAGGTTTAGATTGGATATCAGGAAAAATTTCTTCACGGAAAGGGTTATCAAGCGTTGGAACAGGCTGCCCAGGGCAGTGGTGGAGTCACCATCCCTGGAGGTATTTAAAAGTTGTGTAGATGTGGTGCTTAGGGACATGGTTTAGTGGTGGACTTGGTAGTGTTAGGTTAACAGTTGAACTCGATGATCTTAAAGGTCCTTCCCAACCAAAATGATTCTATGATGAAGACAGGCAGTACCACACCTGAGATCACTGTGATTTGTCTCTTCTTATGGTCCTGGGCTTGCTCCCGTGCTCGAGTTTGGATCCCGCTTGCAAAGATGGGTGGATGACAGATAGGGAGAAGCCAAAGGCAAAGACTGAAGTCTCTGAGAGCCAGTGCTACAGCAAGGAAAGCGTGGCACATAGCACGTAGTGAGAAATGAAAATAGGCACGTTACTTTCTTGCAGTTAGATATTGGAAACAGAAAAAGGAGGATCCCCTACCCTGCCCCAATCCAAAATCCCAGATTCAAGGTCTTCAGTTCCCCTTATACACATAGACCATAGCGTAGATCAAAAAAAAAAGCTAAAGAAAATACTGGCACCATATTGGTGTATTCTCTGTTTGAAGGTTTAGCACTACTATGAGTGTGGTTTCTTGACACTTTTTGGAGAAAGCTTACATTTAGGAATGGATAGTGAGACCAGGCCAGATGTTGAACAAGAATGTCAGCCTGACTCTGTGGATCTAATAGATCTGATAATCTTAAATTTGATCTCTGTAGATGCAGGGTGAATTTTTCCCATGAACACAAATAGAAATTGTGCCATTGCCTTTCAGGAAGCTTGATTTCCAAAAGATAGGTGAAAAGTTGCAGTGATATTTTGGCTTTAAAAATAAAAAAAAAAGATTAAAAAACACCAAACGATTAATGAAATAGACAGGAAGGGGTAATACCATGGTGCGGAATTGTGGGGTCCTGAAGGAAAAGTCAGCAAAGAACAAGGTGGTCACAGGAGAAAAGAATGGAAAGTGGTTAAGGAATTTGGAAAAGACACAACCATGCCAAGGAACATGGGAATAAATTGAAATGTCAAGTAAGAGAAAAAATAGCTATACAATCACGTTGCTTTTGGTTCCCCTGAAAGAATGCTCCTCTTCTCAAATTGCTGATTTAGATATCACTGGTCTGCAAATGGAGAAATGGAAACACTTTGAGAAATGAAAATAAAGAAAGTGTAGATTTCCTTTTTATTTCCCCATTCTTCTTTTTGCAAACTCTTTCTGGCTCTGATTTATACCTTATATATGTTAAGTTCTACCTCAGGTACTCTGTATTATATCTTTAAAAAATAACAAATGGCTGAGATCACTCAAGCTGCAGTAGGAGGTATGGTCTCATAATTTTGATTTGTGGTTTCTTTTCCCTAAACTAGTTTCAGTGATCTTTTAGAAACCTAGCATTTTGTGAGTTCATTCTCAGTTTTCTTTTTCCTAACCTTAACCCATGTTGTAAAAAATTTTGAAGCTGTTCACTGGAGCTCTCAGTACAGTGTCTCCAGCAATTTAGATTCCACCAAGAATCAAAAAGAAGTTTGCTGTAAGAGTAGCACAGGAGACTAGAAAGCAGTAGCAAAACCGACTTTGAGCATATCCAGAAAAATTAGCAGTAACATAGACATTAATTCCTTAAGCACCTGTATGAATAAATCACTATGTTGATCTGGGGTAATGCACAATTGTTTTAACCAGTACAATAAAACCACCTTGCTAGTCCAGGACAGTTCAGCTCAGCATGTTGAGACGACAAGACTAGGTAATAAGAAATAATCACCTGTCTGCTACAGAAATTGCAGGAGGGAAACCTTGACCCCTTCGCAGTCAACAGCAAAACTTGCACTGACTTCATTTGGGCCAGAATTTCCATCTGTCTGTATAAGCAAAGGAGAAGAGAGGAAATAGGGCCATGTCTCACTGAACTTCTATGTGATCTGTGTATATAAGGTCAGATTCTCATCTGGGATAAATTATTGAAGGCAGAGTCTGTATTTTTTTGAAGATTAAATAGAGATTGAAAGTCATGAGATGAGCAGAGGGAAGGCTCAGTCCAGTAATGGGATGTTAGAGAAAACAGAGCAAAATGTAAGGTCAGAATAGAGCACAGCATTCCATTGCCTCTTAGATTTAAAATAAAATTATTTCTGTATGAAACAACAAGGCTTTGAACTGTGTAGGATCAAATTGCCAGGTGGTTCTGAAACACTTTGCTCACTGTTCTTTTAGATTATTTAGTCCATGGGGAGCCGTGGGTGAAAAGAAGCAAGGGGGGAACTGTGGCTGGTCAGAAGCATCTGGAATAGCCAACTATGCTGACCATACCCCGGCATGCGATTAAACCTCCCAACAGTTTATTAGTAATTCATCACAGGGTGTGTATGTACGAGCTGTGGAAAACAAGGTAATGCAGCCTAGGTAAAGGAAAAGCTTTTTATGCCTGGGTGGATAGGTCTAACTACTGGAATTGCTTAAACAGATATGCACACAAAAAGAAGCCTTGTAACAAATTGTAACAGTGGTAGAACGGATTTAATCAACAAGTAAATTAATGAAAACGGCATTAGAAATTGAGCCAGTAGAGCAACACTGCACAGGACTTTCTTGATTCCATGTTGTTTCCCATCTTAATGAAGGGGAAAAAAAGAAAAATTGATCAAAAAAACAAACAGCTATGCAATCTTCTCCCAATCTGAAAGTTGTATGACAATAAGTGAATGAAATAAAAAAAAAAGATAAAAAGAAAGACAAACTATGCAGAGGCAAGTGTTATGAGCTACTTAGAGCATTTCTTTTTTTGGTTGCCATGTGATATGTCGTATGATGAGACTAAAATTTGAAAACAAATTGATTTAGTCAAACTCCATGGAATTTACTTAGGGAGGTTGTAAACATGATCTTGTTTTTAGAAAACATGTATTTTGTTTCCCTTTTCAATGAGGACTGATTTATTCAAGTTGTCTTTGCTGTCCCTATCATATACACAATATAGTATTTCCAGAGTGAATAGTAACGAATCATTTTAATCCTATAATCAGTACATGAATTATATAAAGGCATTAGTGCAGATGGACCAAATTAATTGTCTGCTGACACCTTTCTGATTACTACACCAGGAGAAAGGTGTTAATTTCTGTAATACTTCAACAGATATCCAAACTGTTTTGTCAGAGAGGTTGGACAATGATGGAGGAGGAGTACACTTAACTGTAATTTTTGTAGTAATTCACAGGAAGCTTCATTGACATGTGCTAATGGCACTTGATTGCCCTCAAGATGTTTTCACAACAGAACTCTGCAAGTGCCACATCAAGGTTTGCTCAGTCAAATAGTTTTTTCTCCTTGCGTCTAGATAATTTGTGACCACAGGAAAACTTTTGAAAATCCAAGGTGGTTTGCAACACTCCACTGTGGTGAATCTGTCATCAGCCGGCTGGTACAGATCGGTGCACTAATGAAGAGCAAGCTCTTTGGGTTTTTTTGTCGTTTCTGTGCAAGCAATCCATTTCATTTCTCCTCAGTGGCAGGGCATGTTATACATCTCATCCCATATAATCTGACTTACGTTATAATTTGATTCGTACACAGTCTTTCCACAGAGATTAATTAGCAAGTTTGAAGTTTGCAAGTGAAAATATGATAATTAGTTTTCTTGGAATGTTAACATTTCAACACTTCAGGTTCTCTCCATCTCTGTCTTCAATGAAGCTGCAGTAAACGAGCACTATTTCTCTTCTAAATCAGACTCTTGTGAGGTTTGAAATACAGACATTTTCATCAAGCTGGATAATTTCCATAGAAAACTTACTAGCTCATGAAATATTGCAGGAGTAATTCATACAATGACTCCCTCCTCCCCTTGGTAGGTTGAAGTATGATGTGAGCAGTTCTGAAAAACCCCAGGACAGTCACTTATTTAACAGTGGTGATTCCTATTCTTTGTAACAAAAGTCAGCTGACTCTTCATTTTTGCACAAAAGAGAATGAGCCAATGGGTCTCTCATATGGTTGTTGGGTAGTGCTGTAAACAAGGTTACATTAACACCTTTGACTCCCTGCACTTGTTTGTTCTGTTGGGGTGTATAATACAGGTAACTCATTGGCGCATACAACATCTCTAAGTCCAATAACTTAGCAGGATTCTGAAAATAATTAGCAATTTATCTGAATAATGAGAACATTCAAAGTTACAATAGTGAATAAAAATGTTGTATGAAATATCAGCCCTGATGATTTAAAGACATAATGTAATTGCTAACAGATGGGGCTTAAGAAGAAACTCACATTATGGAAAAGTTATTTTGGTGTTGTCCTTTATGGGTGGATGTAGCTCTTTAAAAGCTAATATTTGCTTAATTATTTGTGATTTATCCTCCTCGGTATTGTACAGGTTTCTTTTTTCTAGTGATATGATTTTTAAAAATCTCAGCCTTCGCTAATTACTGGGCTCATCTCATCTTTTTCTTACATCTTTGGCATCAGTCATCCTCTGAGCTTGGACAGGGTACTGTCGATGGCCGTTGATCTAGTCAGGTAAGGGGTAATTGGAATGCTTCTACCAGTGTAATATCTAAATCACCATGTGGTTGTGAGCTTGCATATGCACTTGCGTGAAGTTCATGTGCCAATTATGTATGTAATTGCAAGGATGTTTTTGCAGATCAGACTCTGAATTTCTTCCTTTAGAGGGAATGGCTTTACTACTATTGTGTGATTGTCACACAACAGACTGCTAACAAAGAGTGAACTACTTTAGATACAAGCGCGTTAGGGAATGCTTGAGCAATGTTACAGAACTGAAGCAAACTGAAGTTTGCTTTCTAGAAACGATGTTTAAATATACTGAGATCAAATTATAGTTTCTTCTTTAAATGTAAAATTCCCACACTGATAGCAGAATACTGAAGGCACATGCACATAGCAAACCAAAATCTCCTTGCCCACTGAATGGGGCTGGAGGGATATAGCAAGCGCTAAATGAGGTCTGGCTGTATTGTGGTGGGTTGACCCTGGCTAGATGCCAGGTGTCCACCAAAGCTGCTCTATCACTCCCCTTCCTCAGCTGGACAGGGGAGAGAAAATATAACAAAAGGCTTGTGGGTTGAGATAAGGACAGGGAGAGATCACTCACCAATTACTGTCACGGGCAAAACAGACTCCACTTGGGGAAAATAGTTTAATTTATTATCAATCAAATCAGGGTAGGATAATGAGAAATAAAACCAAATCTTAAAAAAAACCTTCCCCCTACCCCTCCCTTCTTCCTGGGCTCAGCTTCACTCCAGAATTCTCTACCTCGTCCCCCACAGCGGCACAGGAGAACGGGGAATGGGGATTGTGGCCAGTTCATCACACGTTGCCCCTGCTGCTCCTTCCTCCTCAAGGGGAGGACTCCTCACACTCTTCCCCTGCTCCAGCATGGGGTCCCTCCCATGGGAGACAGTCCTCCACAAACTTACCCAACATGGGCCCTTCCCATGGGCTACAGTTCTTCATGAACTGCTCCAGTGTGGGTCCCTTCCACAGGGTGCAGTCCTTCAGGAACAGACTGCTCCAGTGTGGGTCCCCCAAGGTGTCACAAGTCCTGCCAGCAAACCTGGTCCAGCATGGGCTTCTCTCTCCATTGGGACATTGGTCCTGCCAGGACCCTGCTCTAGCGCATGCTTCCCACAGGGTCACAGCCTCTTTCGGGCATCCACCT
This sequence comes from Nyctibius grandis, assembly GCF_013368605.1. Taxonomy (NCBI): domain Eukaryota; kingdom Metazoa; phylum Chordata; class Aves; order Nyctibiiformes; family Nyctibiidae; genus Nyctibius; species Nyctibius grandis. The sequence continues at coordinate 13,143,845 of NC_090660.1, forward strand.
GCTCTGGTGTGGGGTCCTCCATGGTCTGCAGGTGGGTATCTGCTCCACTGTTAATCTCCATGGGCTGCAGGGGGACAGCCTGCCTCACCATGGTCTGCACCACAGGCTGCAGGGGAATCTCTGCTCTGGCACCTGGAGCACCTCCTCCCCCTCCTTCTTCACTGACCTTGGTGTCTACAGAGTTGTTTCTCTCCCATATTCTCACTCATCTCTCCCACTGCAATTGCTGTTATGCAGGTTTTTTTCCCCCTTCTTAAATACATTATCCCAGAGGCGCTACCACCGTCGCTGATGGGCTCAGCCTTGGCCAGCAGTGGGTCCATCTCAGAGCCAGCTGGCACTGGCTCTATCAGACATAGGGGAAGCTTCTAGCAGCTTCTCATAGAAGCCACACCTGTAGCCCTCTGCTACCAAAAACTGGCCACGGAAACCCAGTACATGTATATAACAGCTCCAGGACACTCAATGGGAAGGCTGAGGTCTTGCCACTCTGTGCCTGCCTACACAGTGAGTTTAGCAAAGATGTACACTTGTTCTCAAGCCCAAACATGTCCATCCTCTTTTCTATCTTAACCTGAGCTCAGAAGGCAAAGTAAATTTTGTGCCTGACCTTACAGGTGAGCTTTGGCTCAGCTAAAGCCAAGGTGGGTAGAATGCACATAATTCATAGGACTCAGCAAGGACACTCATCCTTTCTGGTGTAGATATGCCATAGACTGTGGTCTCAGAGTGGGCTACAAAGCCCACCTCTGGCACAAGATTTGAAATAGTTACTCTTTGAAGATGTATAGAAACCTGGGCTAAGTTAGATTTCCTCTGCTGACACCTGACAGCTCTGTCCAGACCTTATTTGCTGCAGCTTTCTGAAGGGATCACGATTTTCACCATGATGTGTTTGTCAGGACAGAAATGCACTCTCACCATGATTCCCATCTACGTTGCTTTTTCTGTCTTAGTGATAATCAGGGCATCTCAAACAACAGTAATTTCCTGGGTCTGTCTGAAACCTGGCACGTGTGTCTCTGAGGCTGGTCAGCGAGACTTTGTTGTTGCACAGAGCCTTGTTTTCTCCTGATCGACAAAGGGGGAGAGGAAGCTGTGCCCCAGGGAGGTAAGGTTGTAAGGAATTCCTGCCAACAACAAAAAAGAGAAGGAGGCAAATTGACTGTTTTATTAGGAACATGATCTGTAGTGTTTTTCATCTGGAGAGGGGATTGTTGCATACTGATGAATATGGGTATCGTATCACAAAAGTGCTAAAATGCCCCTGAGCGAGTATGTTCCTTCAGCTCTCCTTCAGCAGCTCCTGCTCTCCCAGCCACTGACCTGTGAAATGTGGTCGCTTTCGCTGGATTTTTCCCTCTATTTTGAAAGCTGTTCTTTCCATCTTGCAAAATATTACCTAAACAGTTAAATGGGAGTTTCATTTGCAAGGATACGTATATTAATATTAATGGAAAATCTGATGGTTCAGGTGGTCAGAGTGGGATAATCATGCCATTCATGTGACATGTAAGTACAGCAGGTTTTATGGATTTATTGTTTCAAAACTTACTTGGTTTTGTCCAAAACGGAATGGACTTCTAAAAATCAACATTTCTGAAATAAAATCATGCCATTTTGGAGCAGGTGTAGAGAACTGATCTAAAGAAAAGGTGGGTAGCTGCTAATTTTGACATGCTCTGATGAAGATGGAGCCAAACAGCCTCACAATATGGAGCCTCACAATACCTTGATCCTAATGGGCAATATTCAGATGATCTACTTTCCACATGACTCCTAGGGCCTCCTCTCCTGCTAGCTTTGAGCACCTCACACTGTGCCTAACCTAAGGCTTTGGGATCACCTCGACAGATCTTCTGAGGTGTTTATCTCCTTCCACTGACTGTGTGCAGGGACTTATTTACACATCAGGCTCCCCAAATACGGTGCTAAATGTGCAGCATTTATCCAGTGCCACTAGCATCAGCATGTTGATGTAAAACTTTTAGTGCTACCATCAGGCACTAGGTCCGAATTCTCGTGTCCTCAAAATGAGAGAGGAAAAGGGAAAAGGCAAAGCTAGGCAGTACTCTGGGGAGCTGGGTTCCCCCTAAACCCTCCCCAGGTTGCAGCAGTGCCAGCAGCCCATCTGGTTTTGCAGGGCATTTCTCTGGCCAGAGTAACACGAAGGGTTATTTAAAATAGGAAAATTGCACCTGGCCATTTAAAACATCTCAGAAGGGTTTGTTGCGCCTGTCAGATGAACAGTCATCAAAACCGACACGTTGGCCATGACACGAGTAATTCTTTGACGAATCAGTCTTTTTGCATAGAAAATTATCCCATCAGAAACACTCTGAGTAACACTAGCCTGCAGGCTTGAATCTTAAGCTCAGTTAAAGCATAAAAACCTCCCCAGCCTTGTTTTCTTTTGCAGCTGAGATTACCCATTTAGGACTCGTAGTTTAGGCTTTTCTCAGATAAACCCCCTTTTGTATTAATGAGTCTTGCCTCAGAGAGCAAGCTTGCCAACTGGATCCATGCTTCACTAGTTCACAAAGAAGGATACTTGTTTTAGCTTTATTCAACACATTTGGATTTTGCATTTCCATTTAACAAGTGGGAAATAACGTAGTAAGGGTAGAAAGCTGGTTTCTGTCTCTTTTAAAGTCAAAATAGATGGAGAGGAAACATACTCGATAGTGTCTTGTTAAGCTTTTTAGGACTACTCTACTCTTTTCCTTGATTAGTTCCTCTGCTGAGGTTTGATGGGCTTCAAATAAACTGAAGGCTTGTGAACCTGGGAGCCTAAGCCCTCCTGCTGCTAAGGAAAGGTTTACAGACTAGTTCCTTTCATTATCGCTTTATAAATGGCATTGTTTGAAGCAATGTGTACTGCAGCTTGAATAACAACTTGGAGGATGTTAGTTATTTGCTGTTTGAGAACTAGTGTCTTTTCAAGTGCCTTTTTAGGGGTTCAGGTAATTGTTTGTATTTGAGACAGATGTGAAATCTTTTGTCAACAAATGTTACCCCACCTCATGCTTAAGTCTGGGCAATGTCCACTGAGCGCATGCAGACCCTCAGGGCTACAGATATACAGTGAGTGCCTTTGGCCCTGTAGGTAGGTGTGACACTGATACAACTTATGGAGAGCTCTGTGCAATTCATCAGCTCCTTCTATAGGTTGAGAGAGCCAGAACCTCCCCCAGCTGCAGCCCAGAGTGTGCAGCAGACCTGTGTGGATTGCTCTTCCCTTCAAACAGTGCCAGGATTGGAGCCAGGATGTTCATGTACAGCCTGATACAGTGGTACAGCCTCAATGCCGTCTGCTATGGGGTGATCTTGTGCTGCTTGGTATAGGCAGTGTCCCCTGTTTCAGAACATCTGAGTCTGTGGTGTCTGCAACATCCAGTAGCTTCTTCCAGTGACAGAGGAAAATGTGTTTTGAAATGGGAAAAGGTCAAGGGTACCTGACTTTAAAAGTGTCTTCTTGAAAGTGCTTCTCTTTACGCCATAGCCCCTTCCACTCTTGTCTTCTTCCAAAGCAAATTTGACGCAGGTTCCTGCAGAATCTGTGCATTCTCCAGGTTTAGGTCACCTTCCTCGGTACCACAGCTTCCTTGCACTTGCTCAGCCTTTTCTGCCATCTCTTGCCCCCCAGCTGTGTGACAAGCAGCTAGGGACTAGGGTAGCCTTTTTGTTCTGTACCTGAACAAATGTATCCTGATCTCCATGGTGGTGTCAGTTCAGTTCAGATGTGCAGAGGAGGGTGTTTTTAGGATTTGGGAAGCATTCTTCAAAGAAAATAGGCATGCAATCAAAGAGCTGAAGCAAGATGAGCACCCTCTGTGGCACAAGTATATGGGAGTGCTCATCATAAAAGTGCTGCGAGTGTTTGTGATGGCTTTAAACTGACCAGATGTCCCGCCAGTAACTAAAGCACCACTGAGAGGTGCTTTAGCCTGCATGGGGAGAGCAGAAGTCTGTTGCAAAGCTTCCTAGCAGGTTGAAATGGCCACTTCTCATCATAGAGGTCCTTTGCTGTGCTGAGTCAGCATGCCACGGCTCCTTGTGCAGCATGCTTCATGGCCGGGGACCCCCATTCCATGGAGGATCTTGCAAAGCAACTCAAGGCACACAGTTGGATGTTGCACAGAGTGACTAAAAGAAAAGGAGGCCCAGCAATAGCAAAGCATTCAAAATATTTCCTTTTTCAGTTTTCACAAGTAAAAGTATAAACATATGTTTGTGAGCGAGAACAATATGACAGTGGATTATGACTGTTTTGGAGCCTTTAGCCTCAATTTCCTCTTGCCACATTTGCACTCTGAAATGCATGCATGTGGACCAGGATTCTTGTCACTCATGTATACATCCAGACTGAGGAGCTATAATCAGCATTTAAATATTACAGGAGCAGTTTTTACATTGATTGCAGTGTCTCTTTGGTACTAACTTAGTTGTATGTGATGTTAAGTACTTGAAATCAACCCTTCGGGTACTTCCAAATACCTATTTTGTGAGGAAAACTAAAGGGAAACAGAATGGGCTTTTGGGGAGATAGAGAGGGAGGAAGGAAAAAACAACAAAAATGGCAATCAACAAACAAAAAGCCTCAAACCAAGATGACAATAATGGCATCTTTGTGTAAATATGTTCTTCTGCAGTGTTTACAGTCTAAATGCTGGGGCACTGGAGAGGGTAAACAGTCCAAAAAGAGGCAAAACTTCCTTTGTTATTATTTACTACAAATGCCTGTTAGTTTTTACTTAATTGTCCAAGCTGAATGCAAAACACCATGAAAATAAGTAAGTCAATTTACCAGGAAAAAAGTCCCTTTGCTTTTGCACTGGTGAAGGTGCAAATAATTGTGTCTGTTCTAAATATCTGGGGTCTGACTCTCATTTATGCTGTTCTGGCATCTTGACAAAGCTGTAGCATGGGTATAATGATGTGCCAGAGCTCTGTGAAAAGGCCTGAGTGTACAAAGAGAAAGGAATTTATGATTTTTGAACCTGACAGTGTCCTTTAAGCTGACCATGGAGGAGCTCTGCTTGTTCTGCCGTGTATTGCTTCATCTCTGGACACTAAGGGTTACTATTTGTTGAATGTGTAATAGGATTTAGAGATGGATTAAGCTAAATGTTTGGGCTTTAAAAGTTTTGTTTTGTTTTGTTTTGTTTTTCTTTATTTTCATGAAACAAGCCTCTTTTCTGCCTGCACAAAGAAAGTTGTACGGTTTAAACAAAACCTAATGGAAATTCTTGAAGGAGGCAAAGATGTTGCAGTTCAAATACATTCATTCTGTTTTCTTGGTGATGTGGCATCATCATGACTAGAGTTTGTTGTTCCTTTTTCTGGTTGATGTGTAGCCAGGCAAAGATTCTGACTTAAAAGCTTAGGATTCAGACTCCCAGCCCAGGCTTTTTTGAGAACCATTATCACTGCAATTGGCAAGGAGACGCTTCATGGAACAAACAAACCAACAAAAATAAACAGAGAGCTCTCAGTATTTTTTCATGTTTTCAACCCCATGACATTTTGTTTTTCATATCTATATTAAGCATGTGGGGTTTAAAGTTACCATAGGTCATGGGCTTTTGCTTATTTCCTGAAGGACTCTAATACCGTATTTCCTTTTTTTTTTTTTCATAAAGGAGTAAAAGTTATTTCAGACAGTGCACAAACAACCATTTCCATAAACCCCCTAAATTTAGAGTAATAACAATTCAGCCAACTAGGATATGTCTTAAATGGATTACTAATGTGTGTTTATCATGACGTTAATCCTGTTCTAATGCAGTTCTCTCAACTGGAAGTTTTCTTCTCTAGTCTGGGCCGAATTTTGCTCACTTTAAAACTTCACTGTGGCTGGAGGAGAGAGAGAAGGGACACTTATTATTTCTAAAGATCACACACAATTTTCTCGTGCTAGAAACCTGAACCCGCTGCTCCAAGAGTTCCTGCTGCCTTGCCATTGCCCACAGTACCTTTTCTGATCTTTTCAGTGCAAGGTTATCAGGAGAGGCTCTAGGCAGGTATTTTTGTGGCCTGGCCAGCACGGTGTTGTAACCTCTCCATGCCACATGGTTTGTCAGATCAGACATGATTCCCATATCTGCGCCGTTACCTCTGGAAGGCATTTTCATCTCACACAAAATCCAGAGAGTTGTTGCATTTTGACTGAAACAATCATAGAAAATACAAACCAGAACCATATCACTGCACTGCGTTATTCAAATGAGAGGTCAAATTACCCCCACTGATGTAAGCAAGGTTGCCAAGGTCTAAATGAAGACACAACTTGGCCAAAGGTCTGTTTCTAATGTGAGGTTTGAGGGCTGGTAGGTCTTGCATCTAATATCAAACAGCTGCAAGATAGTGACAGCTCCATCGGAAAATACGCATTTCTAAAAAAACCCTCCCCAAACAAAAACATAAAACCCAACAACCCCAAAACTTAATATATTGTTTAAACCTTGCCAGCATAAAACTGAAAGTATAATTGCTCATTGTTGCCTGCTATTTTAGTTTGAGTTCCCTGTATGAGATTATTTAGGTGCATGAAAGCATGCTAAGATATTTCAGTACAATGCTCATGCTGCTTCTCCCCCTGCTCCCACACACACCCCCCAGACCCCTCAAGGGCCTTTACAAAAGTTCAAGCTCAATTCTTGTATAATTTTCACCCCTGTAGAACTGTGGCAGTTTCTCTTCATTTGCATTTGCTAACAGAAAGCAAGCTCAAGATGTGAATTTGGTGTACTGTTAGCGTGAGCAAAAAGATAGCTCATTTATTAGTCCTTAGTTTCATTTTGCAGTGCAGCTTTTGGTGTCATAAGATTACATGAGAGGACACTTTTATAACTATAATCACTCAGAAACTCAACTACAGGCATACATAATAAATATGAATACATTGCTCAGAAATCATTAATGGCCAGCAAAGTATTCTTTTTCTGAATTACTGCCAAGTTTCGAAACTCCATGTGTCATCTTATCATTTACTATATATTAAGTGCTGGTCATGTAAGTCAGGTCTGCCCTATGGGTATTTTAAATTACAAACATAACTTTTTGGAAACTCTATTGTAATGGGTTTTTTTTGGCTTGGTTTTAAAATCAACATAGTTTGTTCATACCAGTTCCATAGCTTTTTCCTTGTTCTTTGCCACTTCTCCATAATTTACCTGAACAAGAAGCAAAGATATGAAGTATTTTGTTAGGTAGCTGAGCATCTAATGCTGTCTAAACTCTTTATAAAATCTGTAGTAAATTTGTGGTATGACCTTTTTCTTTTTTCATATGTAACCAGTACAGACATTGAATTTAATACAGCTTGCAAGTTAGCCATGAAAGAAACATGATCTTTTTTCCGTCAGGTATTGGCAATAATAAACTTAAAACATTTAAGATAATAATATCAAAACATTTGAGTTTATTCATCTTTCTTCTGCTGTACAGTTGTAATTTTGTAGTTCAGCTGATACTCTCCTGCTGTATAACTTAGCTCTTAGTTTGGATGTAGTCCCTTGTACAACATCTTTGAGTTTTCAGCCCCACTGCAAGCCTTCCCTCCTGCCTGAGACCACTGACTGTGCTGCACTGTAACGATGCTCAGACACTCTTTCTGTTTCTTTTTTCTTCCCATATAGTGGATGAATCTATACGCAGCCACTCTCTAAATTCCCAAATCACCAACAGGAATGTAAAGACACGAGGCAGCGTGGTACACCAGAACTTACTCAGGTTGCTTCTCCCTAGACACTGTTGTTCAGGGACTTTTGCGAACTTTTTTCTTATGTCACCTATCTGAGTTTTAGAAACAGATCTTGATGTGTAGAAGAAAGCTTTGAATGTAAATAGATAGAATTATCTCTGAAAGTTATGGGTAGATAAATAGATCAGTAGAGAGTCATGTATTACATGCAGAATATATTTGTGAACTACAAACAAGTTGTGAGGAAAACACAAGTATAGAAAAGTTGAGTTTTTTAGAAAAGAGAACCGCAACATCTCAAAACGCAGAAGATTAAAGTATTACTTCCAGCCATTCTATTTCAGTGAATTATTGTGTATATAAATTCATTTGCACTGGAAGTTAGAGAGGCCATTTGTTTCACAAATACTAATGTTATGCCAGGAAACGGAAATGGGATTGTGAAAATTATTATTAAACGTTACGTTTTAGGTTTTAAGATAGCTACAGTTCCAAGGGACCAAACACGATCTAACTCTGGGAGGCAAATTAGTGTTCTGTTGAAATGACTTCTGCCAGAAAGGACACTATAGCACGGGGCTGCTTTAAACTACATTGAGAATAACAAACCTTGTTGTCATCAGTCCATGTCCATAGCATGTCAAAGTCAAGATTTCTTTGCAGCATAGGTAAAATGGGATGCTGCTATCACAGGAACATGGTGGTTTCTGCTGCTGGGTCGCGGTTATGATGGAGACTCCCAAGCTGCCTCTGCTTTTGCTGTCTCTGGAGGAGCAGCTCCGGTGCAGGGACCCTCCCTGGCTGCAGTAGCAGCCACCAACCTGGCTTGCTAGGGCACTGCTGCAGGCAAGTAGACAGAGAGAAGCAAAACTCATCTTGATCTCCCAGACACCTGCCTGCTTTGCTTATGCCTGGAGCTGGTCCTGCTTCAAGAAGGCAAACAGTCTGGGCTGACAGAGCAGTGCGTTTGATGGGTGATTGCTTACTAACATAGCCTGATCTTTGATTTTTAATGTTAACAATAAATGGAAGGTACAGTCATCTGGAAACTGATTAAATAAGAGGAGGAGCCAAGCAAGATTGCTGATCCGCTTGTAACGATGGGAAATGAATCCTTAATATGAATGAACAAAGATTCATAACTATCACTTCCCCAGCCTAACACCCAGCAAGAATCCCAAAATACTTTTTCTCAAAATATATTTTAACTTGAGAAAAAAATGAAGCAACCCCATTCTCTGTGTGTTAAGACTTTTCAAGTTAATAGTCTTTTAAAGTCAACAAGTAGTATTTCTACAAAATCAAGCCATTGCAGATGTGCTGAGTGTTTTCTGATCTTCTTTGAATGCAGTTCACCCATCCCCACAAGACACGTAACGAGAAAACGAACCGGCAAAGGGCTGAGAAATGGTACAGAGTGTCCTGGTTGGAAACTCACACTTTCATACGTACCAAAAAACTGAGGCGGTCAGTTGAATCGATCTTAGGCAAGCAGTATGCAGAAACCAGATTTTTTTCTTGGTACTTTCAATCCTTGAAATGTATCAGCTAAGTGTTTGGTAACTCTGCTGACTTAAGAAGGCATTACACTATTCTTGGGCACACTTGCCTCTTTTCTTCTTGAATACTAAAACAATTTGGCTGATGTTTTTCTATGCTTAGCACTCTGTTGATTGATATGTTTTTCTACTAACTTGATGAAATGTTCTGGTTACAGTTAAATAACATAAAAATGTATGGACATCATTCATTCCTGAGCTACTGTCACTCACTCTAATTTTACTTGCTTGAAGAAGCTATACCAGCACAAAAGCAGCAAAGCTGCAGTGAATCAAGCACACGTGCAAAGCAGAAAACATAATAGTTTTTAATGAGATATGAAATTACTTTGATGTATTATCTAAACTACTATAGAGTGTACGTTTTTCACTGAAATTAAAGATCTATATAATGTGATACAAATCCCACTGTAAGAGGCATAAAATTTACTTAGAACAAATGGTGAAAATACATTAGATCTATATTTTTAAAGCTCTGTTGTTGATTTTACTAATAATTATCTCAAAGTTTGCCCTTTTGAAAGGAAACATCTCAGTTACAGGTGCTATTTTTCATATTCTCCCATGTAGCACAAGCTGAATCAACTTGCGTTTGCTCAGGCCAAAATAATTTTCAGTGTTCACCTTTTTTATATCTTCACTACGTGACAAAAATCTAGTACAAAAGAGCAACAACTCTCAGTTCTGTGAGTGCAGAAGAAACCTGTCATCTATTAAGCTATCAAAATTGAAGCAAAATCATTAGGGAGTAAACAGTCTTCCTCCTTTCCAGTATCCGCTGTCCGATGTAATGAGGATGGTTCACTGACATACCGCTTACATTCCTTACATGACTTGTGGAAGGGGTCACTATCCAAGTAGAGCAAAAAATAGGAATTGCTATAAAACTTTGTTAAAATTTAGACTTCCAGTTTTGCTCATTTTGCCAGCCCAACATCCTGCAGTTGTCTGTCTTTGCTATTTCAGTCTTCTTCACAGACTGAGCTGCCTTTTAATAGATTAATTAAGACTAAGCAAAGTAATTTATTTGGGTTTCTTCCCATGCTTTACCATTTATAGCTTGTAATGTACTTCTTGTGGTAATATATGAGTGAAATATAAGGTGCTTTCACATAAGGAAGAGATACTACCTCCCCCTTGGACACGGACAGAGGGCTCAAGTGATGCCAGATGTGCTCTCCCGATCTGTGTCTTTCCTGGGGCTCTCTTTCCCTGGCCCATGTGCGACTGCTCATCAGTTCTCCCAGGGGATTTCATCTGGCCTACAACCTGACTCCTGTAAGCTCCTGAATGACACCCATAAGAGAGGGCTGTCATGGATAAATTGCCCAGGCAGCAGCAACCTTGTCTCAGCTGCCCTCTTTTCAACTGCAGTTCTGGACCATTCAAAGTTCTTCCTGCAAGCTGGTGCTGTGGGGAGTATCTGTGCAATGCATCGTATTGCATATCTTGTGTTGCTTGTTCTCAGACTAACAGGGCAGGTGTGTGCAGCAAAATCTCTGCTTCCTGGAGTTGGATCCTCTTTTTTTTGTGTTGGGTCTGAGGTTCAACCACATGCCCTGGGAGGGAAGACAGTATACAGTCCTCTGCACGTGGGAGAAGTGGCATTGCCCTCCTACCAGAAAACATGGTCACCAAGTTAGAAGTAATGGGAGGAAAACGGAGCAGTGACTGTTTCTGAAGCTCATTAAGATGCTATGTTCAGGCAACATACATTTTATTATAACTGGATCTTACTATGAGTAATCTTTCCTAATTAACCACAGGGATGCATGAGCTTTGCAGACTGAAAGACTGAGCATAGGAAATGTCTCAGGTCTGTTTTTAATCAAATTTATGTTGTTGTCAATTGCTTGCTTTTGCACAAAGTTTCAGGGGTAGCCAGTCTTAGGAATTACCTAGGGGGCACGAAGATACTTCCAGTTACATCCTTGTAACATCCCTGGGGCTGTACCTGTGTTTCTTAGGAAAAAATTTTTTCTACAGAATTAGAACATGCTTCTGAGTGGACATGGGAATGGTGGATGATCTCATTACCTCTATCCTCCTTAGATCTCTTCTAAGGCTTTTCAAGCTCACCAGGGACTGTCTTTCCAGTCCATGTAGACCCTGGTGGGTCATGAATCTGGAAACTGAACTTTTGCACGCAGATGAGGATGGATTTGTAATAATGAAAACCTTCAGCTCTTGAAAAAGTTATTTTGAAATATTCCCAAATGGAAAATACTTCTTTTCTTGTGTGGATCAGGCCAGGCTTTGACTGTGTAGACAGATAGACACACCAGTGCAGAACTGGGGAGCTGTCAGCATATGCTCTGTGTTACAAATGTGGCAGGAATAGCTGTGTAGACAAGTACAGGGGGAAGTTGTGTGCTGGTACTGATAAAAATATCCAGGAGGGAAGAAGAAGAAATCGGAGCATGACTACCATATTTACTCTGGGTCAGACCAGGGCTATGTGTCAATGAACCTCACAGTCCAACACAGGACAAAAAAAGGCAGCATTCAGCAGAGCTAATGCACAAGAGGGTGTGACTGAAGTACACATTTTAGCATCTTTCTTTTTCATGGCAAATCTATGTAAAAAAACCTGTTATATCTAGGAGGTGCATAATGTTTTTCTGGCTTGTGGCTATTCCACAACCAAGCATATGCCACTCTTTTGTGAAAATTAGAGAGTGTCTACTTTAAATACAATTACAGTAATCAAAAACTCTTAAAAGTTGTGCTGGATTTTTTTAGTGTTAAAAATAAAACCTGCTGCTGCCTGTATTAGTATACTTAATTATTAGTATAATAAGTAAACAAGATTTTATTATATGAACGATAAGGTATGTGCATGTTTGTGTAGCTGTGAATACTACAACCATGCAAAAAAAAAAAGATCGATTCTAAAGAGACCAGCAAAATTGGTAACCTTGATCAAAAGTCAAGGTTTCCAAGACAAATCTGTCACTAAATTGATGGGATATTGAAGTGTCTGACAGGTTTGGGTCTTGTTTGTACCTGAATTGTGGGGCAGAGCTGTCTTTTTGTTCTGCACATGAGTTCTCACATCATCTTGCACAAGACAGGTCTCAGCCCACAGCCATGACATGGAAACACTAATGCAGTATTCAGTGCAGGAGGCTCGCTGCTTTGGCCCATACAATTACCTTTACTGTAGGAAGCTTCATGCTCTGAGAGGAAAGTAAAACAGGCAGCACAGAAGTCTGGACTGGCAGAGACACCTTGCAAGGGCCTATGCCACAATTTGTGAGTTGTCAAAAAAAAAAACCGAGAAGTTTCTTTTTGCTTGCTTACTTGTGTTTGGGGGTGAACTAGTGATCCAAGCGCACTTTTGTGATCATGGCTTGGAGTCACTGATTGCACCACAAGTCAAAATCTCTATGCTTATGTGGCTGTGCCAATGTATCACTGTTGTGAGGAGCTCTGTGTAGTGGGCACCTGCTGAGCCAAAGATTTGAGATGAATAGCACCCATATTGATTTGCCTATAATGGAGCGGAAAAGAAAAATGTCCAGGTTTTGTTGCAGGTATTTTCATGGGGTATTAAATTGGTGGATTAGTTGCAAACAGCAGTACTGATAAAGTCTCCTGTCCATCTTGATGGTTGGGCCTTTCTATTAAAATGACACATAAATAACCTATTATGTCCCCCACCCATGGAAATTCAAATGTACCTGTCAACTTGATAAAGCACTTGCCTGGAGGGAAGCATTGTTTACATTTTCACTCCATTCTTCAGAAAAAGTGAGATTCTAATTATTTTTCCCACTGTAAATTAATGCTGACTATGATGGTTAGCATATCTCTGTATTGTTATATCTATGCAAAAGTTAAATAATAGAACTGATCCATCATGTATTATGCAATGTGCATTTTTATGACAGGCTTCCCTCTGATCTTATTATGCCTTACTTCATAAATACTTACTTTTTTTCCCAGCAGCTGGGGGAATCTTTGTTGACTGCTGGTTCAGAAGTTGAAATCTGTCCTGTGTGAAAAGGAAAATGCAATTTACACGTTTATCGGATGCTGAACTCTGCTATCTTCCAAGGAGGAAAAAATAAGGATATAAAAGTACACCTCATTAATAATAAGCTTCATTATAATAGACAATTGGTCACAGTACACTAAACCATTTTTCTCCAAACCAAGCACATCCAATTCAGTAATACAATGCAAATCTTTCTGGATATCTTAGACAGTAACTTTTGATTCAGTAAGGGCAAACTAGTTGATGTGAAATCAAATATGAACAGAATCTTTCTTCCATGCATAAAATCATGCCACACATTTGTCCCAAACTTGAAACTGAACCATAAATCATTTGTTAGGGTTCCTAGCAGTCAATTTTACTTTGTTTGTAAAATATTTTTTTTTACATATTTCAAGTTCCTGCTTGAACTGAAGGCAGAACTGCTGAAATACCACAAAGAGGGCTGTTTTTGCAATACTGTGCTACAAGTGGGAAATATTATTGTCAGAAGAATTTTTGCTATCTGGTTTCCTAACTCAAGCAGGGAAGAAGACTTTGCTTAGAGGCTCTTGGTACACTCAGAGAACCCCAGGAGGCAGTCTGATCTTGCAAGTTCTTTTGACAAGTTTTGCAGACCCAACTGGTTTGTATACCCTGTTGATGGCTTATGCAAACTGCCCTGAACCTTTGACCCTTTGTCTACTTGCTACAGTAGAATTCTACTTCTAGATTTCTAGAGCAGCATCAGTGATGGGCATGGTGTTTGCAAGAGCCAAAAATAAAACCCTGGTGCAGAAAAGAAGGAGTAAAATGACAAGAAGGAAACGCATTAGCAATTGAGGCACTTTTGGATTAAGTTCCATTGAGCTTCCAATTGGGGTGCTGGCCCTGTGGGGGCAGAAAAAAGATCCTTGGGGTGAACACGGCAGAGGGTACAGGATGGGAATGGGGAATGCCCATCTTGACCACAAAGGAAGACCTGAACCTTTGTTGTCTTCATTTTCTTTCTTCACTTCTTTTCGACAATGAAATCAGCATTTGTTTTACTACCATGGAACATCAAATTCTTACACAAATATGCCAGGCTCTTCCACCACTGTCCATCCTGCCTGTAAGATGGCTGCGAAACTCTCTTCCTTCAGTTGTCCCTCCATGGCCTACCTCTGCAGTGATGTCTGCAAGAAAGCAGCTAATTACTGGTGATTATTTGGAAAAACAGATAAGGTAATTTAGGGACAGTTGAAGCAAATAGCCACATGTATGTGCCAATACAGCTATTGCTTTGATCTTGCCATAGGTTGTTAACTCTTTGTTCTGTGGGTAGCTGGAGCAATGGAGCCCCAGTGTGAGTGAGAGTTTCTAGATGCCTCTCTGGTAAATCTGTTTGCTAATAATTAATATCCATGATGGAGTAGTCAGTATACTCATTAGGACTATTGAAAGATCAGAGAAAAATCACAATATTTCTAAAGGGGGGCAACCATCCTTCACAGATTTTCACATATATTTTACCAAAATGTTGAAGTTTGCTTTCCTCTTTCACCTTCTTTTTTTCCTAGCCCTCTTCCACCTGCTTGAAAAGAAAGCTGGGTCTAAGCAGGTAAATCAGGAAAATTTTGATTCTTAGAAAAACCTCATAGCAATTTTGCTATTATTTGAAGACTCTTAAAAAAAAAAGTAGGTTTATAATCCAGACTTGGTCAGGTATCTGACAAAAGACACCCTGCACAAGAGTACAGTTCACACTAAGCTCTCACCCACTGGCACAAGCATACACAATTCCTCGGCCTTCACAGGAGGAAATTTTCTGAAGCTTGAGAAGATGCAACTAGAAGCCACCAGTCCAATGTATTTAAGTTTTAAGTTCCTAGCTGATTTACTGCCCATGTAGTAATCCAGATTTGAAAATGTTGTTTAGATGCCAGGAACAGATCTGTCTGTCTGACATAAGTCACAGGTGAGTAAAAATGTGTCTCATTCCCAGACTCAGATATTGTATGCACATGGTCTTGGACATGGTGAATGAAATCTGTGAACACAGACCTGTTTCTTGTAACTAACTTTTCTCTGCATTTAATCTGTTTGAAATGGTAAAAGTCAAAGATAAAATGTTCATTGCAAATAGGTTAATTGACAAATTTAGCTCCTTTGTTTTCTATTTACTGATTATTTTTGAGCCACATCATTGTTTTTCCACAGATTTTTGGGGCCTATTTTCACAAATTTTTGCAGAATATCTTCCATGGGCAAATTTTATCCCATAAGATGAACTGCTCCGTTGATCTATTTACTATTTGTTGTTTCTGGTGTATGTTTGGTCACCAAAGTCATATAGTATTATTTCTGCTTTCTGACTGCATTACATTTGTAAACAGATGAGTAATGAATAACAAATGTTGATGAGCAGATAATGAATAGCAGACACTCTTATTTACACAGATATGCCCTTGTATGCATTAAAATCCTGACTTCCATAGGGAAAATAGCTTTTCCTAAACACTTTCATAAATAAAATCCTGTCTGTCTGAAGTTACTGGAGATGCTTTCTTAAGTAACTGATTCCAGCATCCTTACAAATTTGGGAAATGAGGCATGGAGAGAGATTTTTCTTACTCATCTGTACCAAACCCATTCCGGGCTTGGAATACAGCAGGATTCTCTGGAATAGGAAGGGAATGTATTTTATCTCTTTTCCTGAGGGCAAATCAATGGACAAAGGCACTGTTATGCACAATGAAATGCAAGAAAGCTGCAGCCTTTAATTTTCACTCAGTTTTTTGTGGAATTGAATATCAGTTTTCCTTGACTCAATACTTGAGATTACATTTTTCCCCCAATTTATTATTGTTTGGAAGGGTCTATTTCTATGTTTGTATGTTATTTATGGATGACTCAAGTGTGGAGACTTAAAACCACGTAAGGTTTAGATCTGAAATAATGGGACGGTAAGCAGCAGACTACATTAGCAATGAGTGCACAGTGGCTAAGAAATATGTGACTGCTCTTTGTAATATCTAAAAGCAGGAGATCAAAATCATCCCCTAGAAAAGATCAGCATTGCTGTTCATTTGGACATATCCATAAACATGATGCTATCGCAATTCAGAATCAAAAAGGCTCTCCGCTGTTTCCTAGTGTTACGATGCTGAGCAGCTTGCCATAAATCTATTCTGGGATTTCTTCTCAGTCATTTACGAAGAGGTTATTCTCTGTATATGGTTATTTTCATCATTCAGTCTGTCCATGTCAGTTTATTAAATAAATCAGGGAAGACTGTAACAACAATGCTTCAGGCATTCATAATTTGAGTGAAATAAACAATTCCCAGATACTGCTGGTCCATTATGTTGGTCCATTATGTTCATAAATAGGACAATTAAGAAACAAGTTATCTATCTGCAGAGTTACTACAGGCAGTCGTAGGTGGGGATATTGCACTGGTTCGAAGGCGTTTGCCACCGATCCGGCTCTGCAGGTCAGAGTGCAGCTGTTATGCCACACGTGCCTTGCAGAGGTCCTCTGCCAAAAGCAGACCAAAGGCCTTTACTAACCCGAGACATTTACATACTTCATTATTGCCCCAAGCATGAAAGCACATGCTATCACCCCAACAAAGTACGCTGTATATGTATAAGCATGTGTACATACTTAGATTTATACATTTGAGGATTAAATATGGGGGGCATTGTTGTAACTGGTCATGACTTTCTCATGATGATATGACATTTGGCAGTCCTAATAGCTCCTCTTGTTCCTGCCTTTGCTTTCCATTTCTCCAATTTCACAATTTATTTGAACCGAGTTCATTTTCACTTCTTGTAAAGCACCCCATCCTTCCTATAGTAGCTTGAAAATCTTCCCATCACAGCTGGTTCTTCATGAGGTTCAACAGTAGAGTCACCCAGACCTGGATGCCACCAAGGTGCCTTTGACAGGCAGCAAGGGTGTTTTTAGGCATGCCCATGTAAATTCTTCTTCTCCCAGAGTTGCTGGCAAGGTTTTTAGCAACCTTATATCAGTGATGGGGTTTGCAATACTTAAGGGGTGCTGAGCTTCCTTCAGAGGTTAATACTAGCCAGATTTTGTTTTTTAATTGTAGAGCTATGCTGGTTTAACAAAGATTGCCTCCAGGAGAGCAATTCCCATGTTTACAACTCTTACCACAGAAAATGCACTTACCGTGTTTATGAAAGTTACTTGAAGTAAATATAGCACCCTTGACTTTTGATGTCTTTTTTTCTATAATTTCAATACTTTTGCCCTTTCGCCTAAAGTTAACAGCTTGTAACTTTTGCTAATTATTTGTCATGACCAGCTCTCAGTTCTGCCCATTCTCAGCTGGTTGATTTGGTCTGTATTGCTCATTTTATGCATTTTCTTTGAATGCTGTTTTCAAATATTTTTTACACATTTTGCAATGCATGAAGCTGGAATTGATTCACATGACATTGCTAATAATAATGCTGCAAGCAATTAAGAATCAGTACTACTCATAATTAGGTGTTTGGACACACATGGATGTGTGTATTTCCCAACTATTTTAAAAGATTTTTTTTATGCTGATGTCTTTTTTTTAAGACACTAAAAGTCAGTCTTCCTCTCATTCCCACTGTAGCTCAGAAAATTTGAGGAATTCTTTTTTTCCTTTCTTCTTTTACAAAAGCTGTCAGACAATAGAAAACCTCAGAGTGCCTTTACACACTAGCACGGCATTTTCTGTACCTTGACCTTGGAAATATTAATATTAATTGGCTGTGTATTGTGTGTGTAATATATTTATAAACATACATTTATTAATATATTTGTATTGAAAATGTTATTGTATTCTACTTCAATAACATATTCCTATACACTTTGTATGGCATGATGTAGTTATACAACGAAGTACATTTGTATTTGTACTTACAAATGTATTTTTGTCTTTTGTTCTAGGTTATGTACTGTAATTTCCAAAGGGTGACATAATTTGCCTTCTTTGTATGAGAAGCATGTTCCATTCCTTTAAAAGCCTGTGTATTTTTACGTCACACTGTACGTTAAAGGAACAGTGATTGAAATCACTGTTGTCAAGGAAGAATGTATTAAAATTATTAATAAGACTTAAACCCACATGAGACTTACTGAATCATCTGATCTGACCTAAATTTATGACCCTTCCTCCCAGTTCTTCCCTTTGCATACTTGCACAAAGACAGGAGGATCGAAAGGAGTAAAAACCAACACAATAAAGGCCAGTGAAAACTGCATATTTGCATTAGGTCGATGTAACATTTTGTGATTATAATAATATAAACAAATAAATTATAAGGGCATTCACATCAGACCTCATTTCAAGCTGAACTATTACAAAGCGATTAACAGCCTCACACTCCTGTTTAATTAAGTTATGTTGTGAAATATTCAGCATTTGAACCTGTTCTGGCCTGCCTCTTTTATCATTGAATTACCATCCTTAATGTGTTTTTCTGCTGAAAGATGAATTTCATTTAAGGATTACTGTACACTGCTCTGGCATTTTGTGGTTTCTTGTCAGCCCTTGTGAATCTAGATCATAGCTAACTTCAGTTCCTCTGACATGTCCTATATGCACAGTCTCTTGACTAGCCTGTCTCGGTGGATTTATTAACTCATATTGTATTCCTGTAGAAATGAATGGACATTTTTGATTAACTTAATGATAGAAATTTCAGATGACAGTAGAGTTTACTTTTGGAGCTTACTTCAGGTTATGTAGGCCACAGCAGCTCTCTAGTGACCTATCACTTCACAGAAATGCGTTTTGAAAGTTTCAAGGCAGTGGATGTCCATCCGCCAAATACTTTAAGATGATGCTAGCAAGGAGGGAATTGAATGGTCCTTCAGAGCTGGGGTGTCTAAATCCACAGCCACCACCAGCGCTGCTCTTTCCTTTCCTGGGGCTGGTTTTCAGCTGTTGTATCCCACCGCATATTGCAGAGTCTGCCTTCAGGCAAATTCATACTACCAGATGACTTTGAGGAAGGGTCAATGAGTGATTCTCCAGCCAAGCATCCTTCTTCCCTCCTTTCTGCTTGTGCCTACCCTGGGCCAAGGCGATGCAACTCAGCACAGCACCATCAGTTTTGGTGGTGCTTTTTCACTCTTAGTTGTCTGATGATCAGGCTGTGATTTTAGGGAGAGGAGAACGTGCCAATCAGTATTGTCACATTCTCTTGGGTAGTCACATAAATGTCCTTAGACAGAGTTCGCCAGATCTGAAATGTGACGACAGATCAGCTGGGTTTGTTGACTCCCACTACCTTGCAGATCTGTCTGCTCTCAGGGTGGGTGGCAAGGCAGAAGCTCCTGATGCTGTACCTGGTGCCGTGTTGATATGGTGCTACAGGGATGGCACCCAGACCTGGGAACTCCTGAAGGTTGTCTTTGCCCTGGCAAGGCAAAGGTTTGCTTAAGCACAAAGGTTTGTGTGACATGGCTTTGGCTTCCAGCATGGTAATTATATGTTGTAAATTACACTCAGCTCTGGAACTCATTGAAAATATATGTGGTAATTTACTTGTGTGAAGGTAGTCTAAGGTCCATGTTGTTCTCTGTGCTGGACAAATACAGCATGCATATTTTTGCCTCCAGAGCTCACAGCCTAAATGGGCCAAACAGAGCTGCAGAAAAGGAAGTGGTGTTCACAGTGAACAATCCATGGCTTGCAAAACACATGGTAAATAAACCTCCCTACTTGTTGGTAGGGACAAATACAAAAAAGAAGGATAAGCAGATTTAATGGAAGTGGGCTAAGAGGAAGGTTAAAGAAGCAGGGGAATGTGCAGGATTGATTCAGGAGGGAGGAAAGCACTCTAAAGAAAGGAAGCAAGCACTACAGGGGAAAAATGCATCTAGCATAAAATCATGGAATCACAGAATAGCAAGTTGGAAGGGACCTCAAGGATCATCTGGTCCAACCTTTCTTGGCAAAAGTGCGGTCTAGACAAGATGGCCCATCACCCTGTCCAGCTGAATCTTAAAAGTATCCAATGTTGGGGAATCCACTGCTTCCCTGGGGAGCTTATTCCAATGGATGGTCGTTCTCATTGTGAAAAAACGAGGATCATGACAGAAACCATCCTGTTTGCTGTGTGGATCCCCTGTAGACTGAGTTTCTGAGCTGGCTCTCCCAGAAATTTCTCTTCCCTGAAGTCATAGATCAGGGAGAAGACACGAGGCCAGGAAGGGATTGGTGCTCTTGATTGTACAGGTCAGAGCTCTCAGTTGTGAGACACTGGGATGAGAGAGGAGGGTAATCGTGGCAGGCTCTTTGTTCCCATTTCACAAGCTGTGGTGTGGCAGCTCTTGCAGCTCCTTGTCCTGCCTTAGTGAACACTGTCCCAACAGAAGCTGCCTTTATGTTTTCATGAGAGCATTGGCCACCTTCATTCTTATGGAGCAACTGCATATGGCAGGTGTGTAAGACATGTTTATGTTGTAGGCAGAAGAAAATGCAGGGCTTGTCCTGTCCGTGTAGCTGCTATGTGTTCCTAACAAGGTGTTCTGAATGAAAGCCTGTTAGCCCCAGAGACTTTGGTGTGGGAAATTCAATCTGTGCATATTTCACCTTAAATTTCAGATGACTTTTCCTTGTTTTAAAATGTATAAAATTGTTTAGGACTGATGCAAATGAAAGCTAGCACTAAAATGAAGTTTCCAATTGTTCTGTCATTCCTGGAAAAGGGTTGGAGATAATTTCCAGTGTGTGTTCTTGCTTTCTTAACTCACCTAAAACCAATCCTCTCCTAAGGCAGTTCCTCAGAATAGCAGTGTGCACGTCAGGATTGTGCCGTTGGCACACTGTGCTAGTTACAGGATTCCTCGTAATGCGTAAGAACAGTTGAGGAAATGAGAACTGGAACACAAGCAAACTGAGCTAAATCTAACTTTTCCCAAGTGGGAGAAAAAGTTTGTGTCCAGTTATTTTGAGATCTCTTGTAAAAATCTGAGCTCTTTGTTTCAGCAAAATGAAAAATCAAAAGTGTGCAAAAGAAGGTTTTGATGCACCTGTCTTAAATTGGAGGTTCTCTATGGCTGTTCTATTCTCTCTCTTCATGGGTGAGTTCCAATCATTTCAGCCAGTGTAATACATTTTCTTGAAAGAAAAGGCATGTGCTAGACCAGCAAAAGAGTTATTTCCTCTGCATTAAGTAGAAGTGTTTGGGAAGAGCATGCTGGTGTATTGTAAGGATATAACAATACCACTAGTTCCTTCTTACTGCAAACAGGAGTAGCATCTCATGGGAGAAAATGAGTGATGCAAAGATCTTGCAAAAGTGAAGGGTTAAAAAGCTTTCACTTCAGTGGGAGTATAAAAATAATGCTTCTCATCATCAGTTCCAGTTAAGGATAAGGGGTGCTTAAACTGCATGCTGTGATCAGTCTGAAGTCTTGAATTCTTCTCAGCCTGTGTAAAGAATTAACATGGAACAGGTTAAATGGAAATTCTGACTGACACAGGGAGCTGCAAAACCTACCCAAACAAATGTGTTTAGAGCAAACCAGGAAACTAGGTAACTGTGTCAATAAACTAGCTTGATACAACACACTAAAATACACCTTATTTACTCTGCCTCATCTACAATTCAGCTAGCAGCACAAGGTTATTTTAATACTATACAGAGATCAGAGACTAAAAAGTGCTTGTGGGTAGAGGCGCAAAGGCTTCTCAAAGAGAGAGAAATACAAATACTTGTTCGTGAAATTCTCGGGAAGCTTTCTTTTTTTAATCAGCATTGCCATTTTATTGTTTAACCTACCCTGCCTGATCTCCCTACTTTTGGTTAATACGGGAGTCAATTACAGCTTCATCTGCACAGAATTAACTTTATAGAATATACACCAGGGATTTGTCTATCTATCTCCTCCATTTAGATCTATGTCATAAAAAAGTATGTAGTAGAGAACTGTGTGCAAGAGCTGCATATGGTACAGGCTTTGCAGATTTATTGTAAAATCATTTTAAATCGGTTAAGCTCTTGCCAGAAGTTAATTAAATATGTTCCTTTGGTGGGGGGTGGGGGACTCTGTGTGTGTGTGTGTGTGTGTGTGTGTATGGGGGGGGCTTCTGTCTCACTAGGTGGCAGTGTCTGATTACATCTGGAAGGACCACGCCAGCAAGCCTGGTGTCTCCAGCTGTGATCTCCAGCACCAGGATGAAAACCCCAACTCTGCAGCTATCTCTAGAGGTAGCACCACCGTTCACGTGTCTGTCTACACGGTTCACCTCAGCGGCTTCCAGGAGCTCTACAGGCACTTCCTCAGGCTACCTGATGGGACTATCGTTGAGGTAGGTCCAAGCAGACTCCTCACCCGCAGACTTTGAAGGCAAAGGCATGCACTTCAGAAGTAGGTCAGCGTCAAAATGGGAAAATAGACCTGCCTCACCCTGCACAAAATATACACTGAAATCTTCCATAGGAAGACCTCACTCCTAAACAGTAGTGTAAAATCAATGAGTTAATGCATTTGCAGTGCAAAGTAGCAATTTAGTATTGTTTATAGAGCCATTTAAAGGCAATTATGTAAGATATACATTGAAACTACACACAGAGAGATTATTTATAAATATATATTGGTTAGAACCGCACAAGGTCATTCTGTACAGGAATTATTATATGTATAAATATACAATGTAAGTATTGTGCACATTTATTATACAGCTAGTACAACAGGTATGGTCATTCATTTAGTTTTTCCTCAGATACACAGAGCTAAGGCACAGCTAGATTACTTACTGGCATCTTGCAAGTTTTAGATTGAATACTGGAAGTTGTCAGATTTTTAGCAACTTGTGCACTAAAATACAATACAGGATGGTATTGCCCATTACTTGTTTCATAGGCTGCATTTTGTTAATTGCATTGTCATTTTTGTTCTAAGTGCTTAGAAGTGCATTTCCTTGTTGCCTTTGGTCTTGTGTTGAGAGACCTTTAAAAAGAATTTGGCATTTAAGAGAAAGTAGAGCGAAAGAATATTACTTTACCTACCCAGATAAGAAGTGGGAGCATCATCACAGAGGTCTGTTTACCGTAGAAAACTGGCACAAGTGATGCTGATGTACAAAGTTTTCAGCTGCTCACTTCTAAGAATGAAGGTTCAAGTATGTCTTTCCAGCATGAGGCAAACGTTGCTTCTGCTCCTTTGGTTAGTGTTTCAAGACTGTTTTCTTCATTAAAAGATTTTATTCTTAATGTCTTTGCCCTACTTGGCTTTTTAAAGAAAAATTAATCTAAAGGAAACTGTCCTCAAGGAATCCAGACATAATTCTCTGCCCCCGGGAACTTGTGATTCACCAGAGTGAAGACACCAGAGTCTTAGAGCTGGCCAAAGAAAACAAGAGAAGGCTTGTGGCCTACATGAAGTAGAATTTAATTATTGAAACAAAGAAACAGCCAAATCCAGGTCCATGCCTAAGTCTGTTAAAGAAGCTCCTCATACAAATCATTGGCTAGATTTTCGCTATAACACCTTTTCCCTGATCGAGGTCAACAACACAGCCTCGTTCCCACTTCCCGCCTGTTACAAACGGTAGCTCTTTGCAGAATGGTTTTTCCCAATTAAGTTCTTCTCAGCTTTTCGGTCATGAGGTTTTGTTCAGCTTCCATAAGGCTGTGGAAGGAGGGGCTTTGAACACCCGAGGCAATCTTAACCCAGTGCACTGGTTCAGTTTATGAATCCCTCCTGTATTTCTGAGAGGAGAAATGCATTCCCATACAAAGTAATTTTGTCTTCCCAGGAGCTTCCAACTTCTGAAATGATGCTGATCAGCATCCACAAAGTGAGCACTGCACAATGCAGATGGCTCAAGCTATTTCTGTATTTTCCCACATGTCCTGGTTTCATTGGGATTTGGTTTCAGTTTGTGGCCAGCCATGGTGATCAAGGCCCTTAGCAGTTAAATCCAGGGCAGCTGACCCAGGCTGGCCCACAGGTGTATTCTATATCATTGACATCAAGCTCACTATAAAAGAGAGGGTTTGGGAGAAGGAGGTGGGGGTTTTGTGTTTGTCTTGTTTCTTGTCTTTTCTACTTTGTTTCTAACAATTGCGATTCCTGGAGCAACTTGCCAGTGATCTGTGGATAAGTATACTTTTGTCTGTTTTGTGTTGTCGTTTATATTGTTTTCTTCATTTCATTAAATCTGGTTAACTTCAACCTACAAGTCTCCCTCCTTTTCCCAATTCCCTTCCTCATTTGGGGAAGGGACAATGGGTGAGAGAAAAACTGCTATTGTTTAGCCCTGGCTAAATGAAGACACCACAAGAAATCACAACATAGTCTATCCTTAAAATCTACATGGCTGAGTCTTATGTCATTGTCTTGAAAGCTGCACGTCTAATTTAGGAGATCAGTGTGTGCTTTACAGCATTTTTGTTTGTAGATCTAAATACAATTACATTTAAGAAACGTGCTTAACTAATAATTGCAGTAAAACTTACATACAGATCTTACATTTAGCTGATAATGGATGTAATTATACTTTTGTGTATTTTATAGGTCAGGGCTTTCTTCTTCAGTTCCAAATTAGAAATATTCCATAAGTTACTGACTTTTAGAAGCTGTACACTGTCTAGTGAGAAGTTTGCTGCCATGGGGCAAATACACCTGAACTTCACCACTTGCTGCTGTTGCTGCTCCTCAGGAACGTGTTTTTTGCCTCTGCTGCAGCTAGACAAGCAGTGGTATCTGCGTGGGGTTAGAAAATAATTTTGGAGCTAAAAGGTTACATCACAACCTTAAGTATAGCTTTTAAGGGTGTAGGAAACAAAGACTACATGGGCTTCTTGGGATAATCTGTCCAGTCTGCTGCTTCTGTGGACAACTCATTGTGTATAAGTATTTTCAGTCTGAATATTCTGCTTCTGTGGACAACTCATTGTGTATAAATATTTTCAGTCTGAATATTTAGAGCTTGTCCTAACGATTCAGGTAGTTTAGTTTACCTAAACCTAGTCTAGTTTAGGTATTTTGTCCCCTGTGATTCAATGGAAAGATTTTTCTGGATCCTACACCCTATTTGGTCAGAAGTCTCCTCTTATTCTTCAACTTCAATTTATTCATTGTCAGCTTTCATGTATTTATTTGGATCACCCTTTGGTGTAAATAAGACTTCTCTCTTCCAGAAGTTTACCTACATAATCTAATTTCATAATCTTATCAGTTTTGTGACAGAATGGGTACAACACTTCACCAGAAGAAACAAGACGGGCTCCCCTTCTGGTTTTCATTCCCCTCCTCACCCAACCGGCAGTGGTGAAGGAGGGAGGGCTCTTCTTCCACAGTGGCGAAGGCAGAGATTGTCACCTATTCTCTCCCTGTCATAAGAATGACAGCTGCCTTTCCTCTTTGTTCATGATTGGCAACCCTCTTTCTCCCCACCAGAGATAAGACATTTGTACGGAATGCTGTCTTGGCAATGTAGGAACATGACCTGTAGGAACAGGGGAGGTCTGTGGCAACTGTGACGTGTCCTACCTTTGTATATACATCTACCTTGTCTACAGAGCCCACAGAGCAAGAAAACTACCAATTTTCACTTCTTTTTCCTCTCTTCTGCGTGGGCTAATGCTGTTGTACAACTGCAGAATACAAGGAGTAATTGAACAACATCTAGGAACTGGGAGTTGCATGCACCTTCTTCCTGCAAAAGAGTCATGCTTTTTATTCCAGTAACCTACTAAGGGTGAAAATGTAATTATTTCAGTATAACTTTTTGTTTGTTTGTTCACTTTTATTAAGAAACTCTGAAGACAAGCAAAATGAAAAGGCTTTGATTCTTTAATTTCTGTGACTTTCAGGAATCATACCTGAAAGAGCAATAACACTATTCCCAGTTATTGCAGTGGGACCTCATTAATTCAAGCATTTGGGGACTAAGGTCTCTCCATTGTATGTGTAATGCTTTGTGCAGTTACAGCATGATGCTTGCTGGTATTGGTAGGTGTTCTTCAGAAATAATATGTATAATAGGAGGAAATAAGCGATTTGGCAGAAAACAACACAGAAATTGTAATAATTTTAAAAAGTGTGCACATATAGACATTATTGAGAGGGTACCACCAGCATGAGGAGTAGGTTCTTAGCATTTAACTAACTGAGGTGTGTGTGCAGGCTAGCGAGCTCTGGGTTATTGGGGTGGCAGTATATCTCTCGTCAAACACACTGACATGAGAACAGTATTTAAATCACCAGGCCAAATTCTTCCTCATATTCATGTGTTCAACTCGTAGTGACCTAGTGACTTTAATCTCAGATATGTTTCTGTATCTGCAGATATTTTTTGACAGGCATAAGAGGAATTTTGCATAATCTTGCTTGAAGTCGTTGGATGCTCATAAGGGATTACTTTATATTCACAACCTCATCCTACTCTTTTTCAGCAAAAACAAGATTTTCTTGTAGCGCTAATTCAGCAAAGCACTTAAGTGTGAACTTCATTTAAGCCAAGGAGCCAAAACACTCACTTTAATAATACCTTCCTTTTTTTTTTTTACAGTAAGTAAGACCAGTTTGTTAGTGCTGTGTGCAGGAGTACACTAGTCAGGAATAAATGTCTCTCTATGCAATAACTTCTTTAAAATACTTATTTTTTTTTTTAAGTACGGTATTTCCATTAAAAGTCCAACTTTGCTGGTATAAATAGAAATTTCATGTCTGTCATGAAAAGTAATTTTATAGGTTTCATAAGCATAAGGCAAAAATAACTATTTTAAAAGGAACATTAAGTACAAGGTGACATGTATAAATTGCCCTAGAAATGTTAAATAAAAAGATTTTTTTTTTAAATATGCAGCATAAAAATTATAGAGGTTAAACATGTAAGTGCAGTCCTTTTATCATAAGCATTGTAAAACTCGGAGAATTCACATGCAGTAAAACCCATTTTCCTTTTTACCTATAATATATTTCTCCTTTATAGTATTCAATTTAGGTGTTGGCTAACCAAGGAATGACCTTCCCAAAATAAATCACTTTTCATGCTTTCCCTTATTCATTAATCTTATGTTATTGTAATGTACAGGAAATGATTGAGTTTTAGCATTTTAAATGTATTTGAAATCCATGCACAGAAAAGTTAATGATAGTGGTACGTGTTTGCTGTCTACGTGGTGATAACACCAACTTGGTGATTTTTATCTCGACTTTTGCTGACTGGAGTTGATTTCTTATTAAAAGGGCAAAGATAAGTCACTGTAACTCGGAAAAAAAAATCAGTTTCTTATTATAGGCCTAGTGAGCCTCAGTATTGTAGAGAAAGTTTTCGTGTAGTATGATTTTATCTACCAAATAAACCTACACAAATGTCAAGGATTCATCCAGTTTAAACTTACTGGATAAAAGAGATTTGTTTTCCCTAATTACTTGAAAAGTACCTAGTAGTAATAGGATAAGACAGCGTAGGTGACTAGCCAATTACTTAGTTTAAGCTATTTACATCAATCCATATGCTATAAATTATGTCTAAACTCTCTTGCACTTCTGGAAAAGTGAATAAATTCATATAAGTTTATTTTGAATACAAGATTAGATATGGTATGCTGAGTGACACTTAAAAAGAATGAAACAGTAACCGTAGCTTATTTTCTGAAGCAATCT
Source organism: Nyctibius grandis (assembly GCF_013368605.1). Classification (NCBI taxonomy): domain Eukaryota; kingdom Metazoa; phylum Chordata; class Aves; order Nyctibiiformes; family Nyctibiidae; genus Nyctibius; species Nyctibius grandis. The sequence continues at coordinate 13,171,707 of NC_090660.1, forward strand.
TGACACTAATGTTAAATTACAGCTTGGAAACATCTAGCATTTTTACCTTTATGAGAAAAGGCTTTTTACATATTTAACATAATTCTAGGGAAAATATACTGGAATTATGTATAAAGATATGTACACTGTAACCAAAGGGCATTTATATTCCCCAGTAGAATACTTACAACAATTTTATTGCCATTTGGTGTCATTTTCTAACAGATATAAAATACAGCCAGTAAACAAACTAGACTTTAGATTTAAGCTGACAGCTGTTCCTTCAGAAGCAATATTCAGATATTTTTAATCTTAAGAATACTGAATATTTTACAATTGTTTTAGCAAACTATACTTTTAGCATATGAAGGACTGCATGCTTTTATATACAGTTCTTGGATATGATAATGACACTAAAAAACAACCTTAGAATAATCTACACATTTGTTGCTCCCATATATTCCCTGGGCAAATCAACAAATTGCCTCATGTTTTATTCTTAATTCCACAAATTCTTTTTATATACGCAATGTTACTATGCGTATTGGGCCCTATTTTTTTTCCTGTATGTGTATAAGCCATATAGTTGCCTCCAGTGCAGTTCATGCATGTACCTGAGTGCAGCTTTTTCTGGCTCTAACTTCATTAAGGGAATAAATTGTCCAAGTTTACTGCAAAAGGCCCACGTGCTGTTTTCATAAAGAGTCTCACTGCAGTGGTCACTAAAGATTTATGGAGAAGAGAAAGAGGGAGGATTGTTACAGCTCATAACTGAGGTTGGTACACTAGCTAATGGCTTCATCATCATATGGCTTCATCATCTAACCAGACTGCAAAAGGAGCAGGAAAGCTCTGGCCTTTCCAAACCATAAACTGGATCAGCCAAGGTGAGTGGATGAGAACTTCTTGGCTGGGGAGAAGCTGGGCAAAGGTAATTATTTGGTGTAAATTGACCCATATTAGCTGGCTTCAGCAGCATCATTCCTTGTCATCCACAAACATGTTTTATTTACAAGAAGTCAGTTTCCTGGAGATCCCTGTGCAACTAGGGATTAAGAGAAAATGTTTATCCTTTGCAAGAGTGATTCCACCCACATCAATGCATGTGGGTGTGTACATACTCCTGGGCTGAATAGGCTTTGCCACATGCTGCCCATCTAATTCTGAGATCTAATCTTGTCCCATTGAAGACAAGTAATATTTTGCAACTGTGTTCAACGGGAGGATGATCCCTCTCAACATGCATTGAGATTCAGATGGGAATGACACATGATAAAAGTCAGCTAAGGGACACTCCCAAGGACATAGGCAATCAAATCAGTACAGCCTGCAAACTTACAGCCCTTTTGTTAAGGGTCATGGCAGTATTGCTAGTTCCTCTGCAAATAAGAAGTAAACCAGACTGTTTTAAGTTATCTTTACCAGTATATATTTCTCTTTTAATGCTGTAATTCAATTAAAGATCACAAGTTCAAGAAATAAAATAGTTGTCCAGGCAGCTGTTTCCACCCCACTGAAAAGATGAGAACAAGAAAAAGAGTCTTCCTGGAGAAGTCTTTCATTTGTATGCTTTTCTCTTAAGTTGATCCAGCTCATCTTGCATGTGACATGGGAATCCTGTCCTGAAATGCATGCAGTCTGTTGCTCTTTGCCCTTGTGATGGCTAAGTCAACTCTTTTACTGCAGATGAAGAGGACATGCACACTGCGTCTCAGCTGAGGAGAAGTTACATCTCCATACCTTCTGTTGCGGGTTGTTTACCCTTTCAAGTATAAGATTAAGTGTTTACTTTTTTCAGTAAATTGAGGTATAGTCTTAAATGGGAACTGTATCTCTTAATTATTAATCTATTAACCTTGACTGTAGTTGATAATCTTATGTTGCTGCATGTAACAGGATGGAAATGCAGAAGGCAGCTTTGCAGCATGTGGTCATTTCTCCCCTCCCTAGTTTTCTCCAAATCCCAGGTTCGATCAGCTCTCTACCCCAGAAACTCACAGAGCCATGGGGCAAAAGATGTATGTCCATCAAGATGCCATGTCATGCTTATCTGTGGTGGAGGCTGTGGTCTGATAGAAGGACCAGAAAAGTGATGAGACTGGTCCACCACTGGCTCTCAGCAGGACGCGCAGGCTTTCATATAACCAGAAAATTACTGAAATACCTACACTGCAGTATTATAGCCTTTTTTTGTATATGAATATGCAATTTTAAATCATGCTGGCTTCTTTGTTACTGGCAGAAACATGGGGTGAGGAGCAAGGGTTACATATCTAGCCAAAACATGCACAAATATTTTATGGGCATGGGTATTTACATTTGTCTTTCCATGGGGACCTGAGGAATTAGAGCTGTTTCCTTTGGATGTTCACAGAAGGGACGGAACAAGTTCAAGCGCATCCATTCAGTCTGAGCCAATGCTCCTGGGAAAAACATCATATCACTGTAGTTGTGCTGTATAACAAACATCAGTGCTGACAATTAAGGGGTACTTTAAAAGTGCTATTTTGTATTGAAACACTTCCCTTTCAATTCCCACCTGCTTTAAACACCTAGATTTGCTGTATTGTCAGTGATTTTCTCGATGACTTTATGCTGCAAGGGTAGAGCCACTGATAGCTGCAGAAGGTATTTTGTACTCTTAAACGCTTATAATCTTTATTCATCTATCATGTAGTTTTAACTGAATCAGCAGTAAAATCTCTGAAGTCAAAGGATAATTGCCAAAACACCATTAACTTATTTTATCCGAATAAAAAAAAAATAACCTTTGAAAAAGTACCTTGCAGCTACACAGATTGACAAAATGCATCAATTATATTTTTGCTCACTTTATAATTACACTGCAGTAAGTGCACAGTGAACTCTACTATATGGTTGATTAACCATAAGGTTGCTGCTATTAAGTCGCTCCCAGAAACAACAACTTGGACTTTAATTTAAGAACAGAACTCTGCACAAAATCTGATTAAGTATAAAAATCTGACATATCTATACAAGCTTCAATTTAAAGTACACAAGTAAATGATAGCACCTTAAGTGTAGCAAAGAGTTTCTGTTGCTTTGGTCAGTCATGCTGGGTATGTGAACTATCAGATTGGAAAAATCTTTTGATATGTGTTAACCAACACCAATGGAAAGGGTTTTCCAGGGGACTCTAAATATCCCCTGTATCTTCTTTTCTTTGCACAGAAACCAGTCTTATGAGGAGTGGCTGAGGGAACTGGGGTTGTTTAGTCTGGAGAAAAGGAGGCTCAGGGGAGACCATATCACTCTCTACAATTACCTGAAAGGAGGTTGTAGTGAGGTGTGTGTTGGTCTCTTCTCCCAAGTAACAAGAGAGAGGACAACAGGAAACGGCCTCAAGTTGTGCTGGGGAAGTTTAGATTGGATATCAGGAAAAACTTCTTCACCGAAAGGGTTATCAAGCATTGGAACAGGCTGCACAGGGAGGTGGTGGAGTCGCCATCCCTGGAGGTATTTAAAAGACATGTAGATGTGACGCTTAGGGACACGGTTTAGTGGTGGACTTGGCAGTGTTAGGTTTACGGTTGTACTCGATCTAAAAGGTCTTTTCCAACCTAAATGACTCTATGAATCTATGAAATTAGTGTTCCAGCTTCTGGGGAACCAGAATTAAATCTCCAGGTATACCCTTACAATATTTCCACATTTTTTCTCAGAGTATTGTGACAGGAAAAATATTGCTGTTTCTGTTAGCTCACTGATGCTATAGGCCCCCTTTTTGTCTTCTGTCTTCTTGACAGAATATCTTGACAATATACTTGACAGTATATTGCAGAAGTGTTGCTATGAAGACCTGCCATGATGTTGTATCTCTGTCTGACCTACCCTGAAGGTCATTTATGCCATGAGAGAAACAGTTTAGGACAATCTAAAACTGGACTATCTCCTACTGTAAAAGAATAAAACTAAAAATAAAGTCGTAGGTGTACTGTATAAGTGGTACCTGGCTAAGAAGAAAGAGTAGCCTGGTATGAAGAAACTTGCCTAGGATGTTGGATGCACAAGACCACTCCAATGTTCAGTCACAGTTTTTTGTGTGAGGTGGGGAATATCCACTACACTGACTGTATCCACCTGTTCCAGAGGTAACAGCACTTCCCAGCTTCACAGGGTACCAAACTCAGGAGTGCCAGAAAGATTTTAAGATGCTTCATCAGACAGATTACAAAAGCACAGAAAAATACAATAGAAATTAGAGATTATTCCCATAAATAAACCAGTGTTTGTATAATTTATTACAGCTGTGCTAAACCAGGTTGAGAATTCATTGAAATATTACAGTACTACTGGAGCAATCCGCTTTTTCTGTACTAGTGTTTGAGTAACAGCAGCTAGACAGAGCTGAGGCTCTGTTACTTCTCAGCATCTGAAACTTGATTTCTGGTCATATTCATCTGAGCAAAATTTCTCTTATATGGGCACTCCAGAAAGTGAAAACAATCGGAGCCAGGGCACTCTTCTGCAAAATGCCACCCACATGACACAAATTGAGGATCTGACATGCAATGTGGTAACTGCTAATGAACTGAGCTGGATCAGATGCAGTGTCTTGGCTTTATAACCAGTTTCCAGTCCTATAACACATCATCTCCTCCTCATGGCCATGATTTTCTTCTTTGAAGGTCTATTCTTTATTCACTCAAATCTTCTCCATGTGTCAAGAACATCATAAGAAGAAATTATTAAAAGCAACAGGCGTAAAAATCCCTGTTCCACTGTTTTACTAAAGAGTTTAGAGTCTGAGAAAAATTAGGTGAATTCACATTTCACTTGTGTTTAAATTGCTAATCTCACTGCTCTATCTGTATTAGTGAATACATTTACAGTAACTTTTACTTTATAATATTTTGGCAGAACTGTTAGAAAAATTGTTATAAACCTAGGAGTGGAAGTGAACCATGAAAGCTAAACGGTAAGCTGCTGTAAAGATGGGTTATTAGTATGACAGAATAAAATTTCACACACAAAAATCCTTCTGAGCTGCAATATTTTGAAAGCAAGAAGAGAGGGGTGGGGAAGGGTAATCAAAGTCATCTATGTTCCCTCTGATATTTCACTGAACGCTGCCATAATAATATGTTGGTTTTGTCTGTTCTGTTTTTCAGGCATTTGGTGATATTACTGGAGAAAGTCTTTTGTGTAATGAAATGAGCACAGCCCAGGAGCGCGTAAGCAAAATGGACATCGTGCTGCATACATCTTCACATATCAAGCTGAGGGAGAGGAAAAAGAGTACAGCAAGGTGGAAAGGTATTATATTCAGTTTCTGTACCTAGCTAAAAAACAATGCTGATACCTAAGCATAAAACCATGGAGGGATAGAAGAAAACAGATAATTTGAAAACACAATTTCTCTTGGAAAGAGTAGGGTGAGAGCGATTAGGGCTGAAATTTCACAGTTGTGTTTTCCAGCAGGTGTTCATCCTTGGGTAGCTTCACAGGTCTGTTGTAAGAGTCCTGAAGGCTAAAGAGCTGTCATTCACCCAAACACTGTCACACTTTCCATTCAGAAACTCAGTGCACTAACGCAATCCAGAGCAATCTATTTGAAGCAAGGGTCAGTATTTAAAGTATGCTGAGGGCAGGCTTAAATCAGCTACTTTATATACAATTAGGTATGTGTCCACACATATTGGTCTGAGTGTGAAAGTCCCAATCTCTCAGACTTGCATTGTGTTTTCTACCATGTACTGAGAGCCACTGGACCGCTCCCAGCACCCAGAGAAGCACGTGCAGTGTAGTACAAGCCCGTGTATGTCTAGGTGCTAAGTGAAGTTGCTGCTGATCAAAGGTAGTACCAGCATGTTTGATGACAGAGAATTGTGGAACACACTGTGTGTCCTTAGATGTCACTATTTACTGCAAGAGATCAATTTCCTCTTGATCCTTACCCAGGGTCTTAGTACCAGATCTGGCTTCACTGGATCCCTGCACTTAGCTGAGTCCTATCGGTGTCAGTTTTCTGATGCCCTCTAAGGAGTAAAGTTCAATTAAAAGCACCTTGTGTTACTTTTAAATCCACTGTAATCTTATCTGCTGATGCAGAAACCTTGAAAAGTTCACATGAGCACACAAGAGATGGTTTTTCAAAGGCAAACTTATAAATTTAGTGTATGGGCCCTTGCTCCTGTATCCTTCTTGTTGGGGGAGGGAGGTCATCGCTACACTGTGTCCCGTGTGTTTACATCATGTCTTTCTCCACAACTTTTTTTCTAATCTTCAGGAAATCATGTCTCCAACAAGAACTAATTCCTGCAGTAACGGGTAGTCCACAGAGTTGTTCACAACCTGATCCACATCCATGGTATGGTTACTGTCTGACATGAGTTATGGTTCTGCTGTCCAGATCTCTGTGTGTACAGTGTTGTCCTGCAAATGCTCTATTTATAGCTCTTCTGTGGCTTCAACAAGCTTTTCAGCGTGGTGAGCTCATCGGATCAGATCAGAGATTGGATCATGCAAATATAATCATTTCATATGACTTCTTTTCCTTCCGAATAGTGGGACATACCTAGATTTCTTAGATTTGCTTGTTCCTGCTTTTTCAGGTTTGCTTGTACCTGCTAGTGGTGGTGGGGAAAAATGTTGCTGATTTGTCTTTCAAGTTTCATGACTAAAACATTGACAGTGTTTTCAGTAATTGTTCAAAGCACAACACTATTGTAATTAAAAGGTTGTAAAGATGCCCAGAAGAGGAACAATGATGGCTTCATGCCACCAGTTCTGTAGTCAAGTCCCAACAGGCTGCAAAACTTACAAGAACCCAGAGAAGATAATTTTGCTGGGGTCTTCACATTGGTCAGACCTGCTTCCTTGGGAGCTACAGCAGCTTAAAGCGACATGGAGGTTATCCTCATGTTTTCTTACTAGTATTACAGTATTGCTCATTAGTTCGAGCCAGTCAGTGCCTATTCCATTTGGCTTCATACAAATGGATAAGAAATGAAGTCCACGCCCCAAAGGAAAGGACTATGAGAGATAACAGAATGAGAAGGTGGGAAGGAGAACAAAGGCAAGAAAGGTGAAGTCATTTGTTCAAGGTCACCAAAGTCAGAGGCAAACTCAGAGATAAAGGGCAGACTGCCAGTGCCCTGACTCTTGGTCTTCCCTGTACTAGGATCCTTTTTGTCCTGAAAATGCAGATGAAAAAGGGAAAAGTCTTACCTTCCTGCTATTTTGAATCATTCATGTAGAACACTTGTAAAAAATTAGCATAGTAATCAGAGACATTTTTCTAATACGTATGCTTTTCTGGTGTCCCTTTGTTCACACTGGTATGGTAAAACATTTTCAGATGCATTTACCTTTGCAAGATCTTTCCCAATGTCTTGAACATTGTTGATCAATTTTGATACTTAAATCTATGGTTCTCATCCATTTGAATAATCATTAAATGACATTAGGTAGTAACCTGGAGGTTTAAATATCACTCCTGAAAACAGTTTTTCTTGGGGTTTGCAAGGTAACAATTTGATTTCCACTTTTTTTTTCTTCTTTTATTTGATTTGTATGCACATGCATACATCTGTGTTTGTATGTGTTACACCCAGACAGAAATGGTGTTAAAAATCTTCAGAATATCTACAAGTGATGTGATTTCTGTGGATTCTATTGCATCAGGTTTTACTTGGATGACTTCTCTCTCTCATAACAGGAATAAAACTGCCTTTTTAATGTTTGATTTGCCTGTTGACACTTTAAACTATTGTAGATAATATTGAAAAAGAAACTAACTGAAGAGAAACCGTGCAGTCCCAGAATTTTTCTGTGGATTTTTTCTACCTGAGTGGAGTCGCACTTTTCACAAATTACCTCAACATCTGGGGTAATACCAATCACTCCACAATGAGTGAATGACACAAGCAATGCAGTGGAGGACACTAGCATTGCTTGCGTACATGACTGTCCTCTGCTATGAGTTTTGGTGATGATCTGTAACCTACTGCAGCTTACAGGTGACAGTACCAAGAAGACAGCATGCTGTGGGCAGCATCATACTTTGTGCATCTTCTTGGCCTCAGTTTTGTCTTTGCATGTGACTGAATGTAATGGTAAAAATTCCTTTGGGCAATATTATATCCTAGGTTTCCCACCACGGAGTTAAGATATCCCAGTCTGGTTCTGTGAGATTTTGATTTCAGTGTTGGTAAAATGCCATTATTTAGTCTGATGATAAGACTGACTTTACGTGCGGAGCCACCACACCTTCAGTTCTGATAGGAATATGCTGATTTTTTTAACAAATATGGATCTGGTCCTGAGACTTTGTTCAGCATGAAGGACTTGATTCACCACTTTTATTCCCTCAGTTATGTTGGCAAGTCTCCACTGACTTTCGTCTAATTTGGGATGCATAGTTCTGCAACCGTACGTATTCTTGAAAGCTGAATTTAAAGTACGCTTAAATATTAAGTAAATTTATCTTACATTTTTGCTGAAAATGTACAATCCTACCTGTTAATTCTGGTTATCGCATACTGTGAGTTCCCATGGTTGTTGGTCAATGTGCACTGGATGATATTGGCTTTGAAATTTTCTGAAGTGCCCTTATCAGCAACGTCATCCATAATGCTCAGTTATAGCTGGATAGTAATTGCCTGTCTATGCAGTGTTCTTTTACAACAGTTTTCTCCCATGTAGCTATATATATGTAGTCATTACTGAAAAGTGTAAATAAAGAATCCTTTTAGTGGTGTAGTTTCCCTAGGTACCTACTGTGCTCTTATTATCTAAAACATACTCCCCATCTGTAGTTCTGTTCTATTAAAAGATAAAGACATAAGTATGAATTAAAAATTAAAATGCTTGTTGTAGATTGGAGAGCAAGGTCTATTAGAATATATCTGGTGCTAGGCTCACAGTACAGTAGATAGATTACACTGAGCACCAGTTAAGCAAGGGGATGAAAAATGAGTGATTTTCATCATTCAGTTAAATATAGTGCTAAGTGGTATGTGCTAGCATTAAAAGCAAATTACTTAGCACTTCGCCAATCACAGCATGAGAGCATTCCATTGGAAGCAGTATTTCCAGTGATGCTCAGTCCTCGGTTTTATTAAATAAATCAGCTGTTAATGCTTAAGGAAGCAGTTGAAGACATATTGCTATGATAATAAAAAGATTGAAAATGTAAAAATAAAGAGAAGCAGTACCTCATTTTAATGAAATGCCCTAAGAAAACCTCCCTCTCTCTTAACAACAAAACTCCGAAGTGCTGGTAGGTCTGTAATATTTGCATCTCCCGTACCTTCTTTAGGTCTTCCTTTCTTACTAATGAATATGACCTTTCCTTTTTTTTTTTCTTCTTTAAAATGACATCTTTTTTTTTCTCATAAATCTACTGCCATGTCACTGCACATTTTGATGAGCTTTTCTGATTCCCCCTTATATCTCCTTGATAGGGTATTATTACCCAGTAATCTAGAGATGAGGAGCCTGATCCTCAGCACAGGTACTTTTTGGTCGCTCAGTTAAAGACAATGGAGATGTGAGAATTTAGACCAGAAGAAGTTTTGACATCGAGGGCTTCCTTTATATATCACACAGCAACATTATGTCCTCCACAGCAATGGGCATTGGGAGACACTTAAATCTGCTGTGTGAACATGTGGAAGCTGTGAGAAGTCATAAACCTGTTCGAGTCTTAGACCATTCCTAAGCCTCCTCCTCCTAAACAGGAGTCACCTGGCAGGAGCCACACAGCAAAAGTCTTGGGAATGACACATGCAGGAGATGCCCCGAGGTCTGAGCCACAGCTGTATCTTCACCAGCAAGATCAGACATTAAAAGGAGAGAAAATTATAGCTCAGGTATCAAAATTACAAGATTAAGGAGACTATGCATGAAGCTATCTTGAGTCCTTCATTTTTCCCCGGTGTCTTTCTTTGGGGATTTCTATTTTGAGTTTTCTTTTATAACTAGGTTAGAAAGCTGTTTTCTTTATAAAGAGAAAAGGGTAGGAAGTGGAGGGGAAAAGCTAAAAGGATGAAGACCAACAATCTCCTGTCAGTACGTAATTGCAGGAGCTCATACATGGAGTAAAATACCACCTCTTCTGGGATTCGTTGTAAACATGACAATCAGTTATTTTCCTTGGTCAGGGGAAGAAGGATAAGGGGCAAGCTGCTTAAGCTTTTTGCAAATACTATTTATTTCTGTTTTTTTTTTCTTTTATAGACAAAGGCAAACAACCATACCCAAGGGACAAGCTAGATAGTTAATCTATTTTAGTACAAAAGTTGGCTGGACGTATTTTGAGTTTTCTTCTTGTCCTACATCTCTGGGGATCTGTGAAAAAGATGAGATCTGCTAAAAACAAGTACCTTTTCCATTTGTGCTTAACTTGTTCTTAACACTGCAGTGAAATCAGTGTAGTTCTATACAGCAGAAGTCTTTCCACTAATGGTGTAGGATAATGATGGGTGACCTGAAAAAATATTTTGTAAAATCTTAGCTTATGTAAAAATGTTTCCTTGTGGAAAAAAAAAAGTCAGTCTTTTACAATATATGTTCTAAACCAAGGCATTTAAGCAATGCTTCCTTCTCTCGCTGCAGAAGATTTTCATTCTCATTTCCCTATCTTCTTCTACTTAGATATGCACTCAGAAGTTTTTCTTTTTTCTTGTTGTACAAGATCTTTATTGGAAGTACTTCCTTAAATCTTAAAACAACACACATTCTTTTTGGTACCAATATAACATTTTCTTCTCAAAATATTTGAGGACATGATATTTAACCTAGTTTTCAAAATACAGAATTCCTTTTTACTTTTTCTTGGCTGACATGTAATGGTTCTGATGCATCTTTTCTGGGTATGCCAATCCTGTCATATACACTAATACGAAATAATGACACAAGGTTGACTTAACTAGACATAATAGGGCATATTTCTAAAACATTCTGTATGGGAGGTATATGCACAGATCTTGCTACTTGTTAATGAAATTGGAGAAGTTCCTCATCTGTACTACGACATATATTTGTAACAGCCTCCTACTCCAAAGGTTCAGAGAGCTTACATAATAAAATAATAAAAATAAAAAAGGACGGACCCCACACAACATTGTTTCAGATAAATTTTAGAACTTCACTATGCAATGGAAAATATAATCACATTGAATTTGGAGCAATAGACAACTATCTTTGCATCTAAAACCAGCGTGTGAATGCTTGTGTACGTGTGTGCTCATGTGAACAGAACAATAGCAGGACAGGTTTCAGTGGCAAGGTTCTGTATTTGAAACCTTTTCAGGGGTTTGTCTGTTGTCCATGCTGTTTAAGTCTTTATTTCCTGTTTTTGAACCAAAAGTCAGTATTTGAAGGCTTTAGTCTTTTTCCACAAATGTTATCTGTGAATATATTAGAGAAGCTTTAAACTATGTGAGATTGTATGTTACATTTTTTGTAGAATCTTTCAGATTAGAGATGGAAAACACTAGAATTTTTAATGGTCTCATCACATTATGTATTTTTCTTTAAAAACTGGTGGACAGGAATTGATTATAGCCTCCTATTTTCCTTTTTTTTTTTTTCATGTTTCTGTTAAGAATCGCTCATATTTTGGGTCAAAAAATTTTGCAGACAGCTGACAGTGGAAAGGTTACCACATTACATCAACCTACTAACAACTCTTAAATGCTGGTTTTTCCCTATGAATCAAAGGCCTTATGCAGATGAACCCAGATGATCAGGAATGCGATATTTTACTCAAGGATGGGGCTGTTACTTATAAGCCGAGGGCTTGTCTGTGCTCATTTGACAGACAGAGGGATTTTACAGGGAATGTCGAAAGAGCTGGTACAGGCACAAGTTGGTCCAAAAACAAAATAGTAGGACCAGATTAAGAGCTGCTGCATTCAGGTGTCTAATTTTTAGCCTTCCTCTTATACCCTCATTATTGTTGTGGACACAAACTCTTCTTTGAGTGCAGCTGTGCCACCTGAAGAGATAATCTGCAGCTGCTTTTTCATGCAGGAGCAGCTCCCATGGGAGCTCTGCCTCACCCGTTTCAGGATGAGCAGCAAATACCTTCTGTTCCAGCCATTCAAGCTTTGCAAGGTCATTTTAACCAAAAGCAGGTGAGAGAGCATTCGCATGAGCAACTCCACTAGCAGCTCTGAGCTCAGTCATCTTTGAGAGGAGGGTGGTGAGGACAGGTGGGGGTGATGCTGTTATTCCTTCAGCCAGCACAGCGGCAGCTGAAGTGGATTTCTGCTCTGCATGTATCCGTCTGGTTTAAAGGTTTATTTGGAAGTCCTGTGTTTCTTATTTGACTACAAATGTTGTGAGTGGTAAGACAGGTCTTCAAGGTGAGAGTCCTCAAAGACAGATAAGTGGTTAGGGATGAAACATGGACTTCAATGCTCATTTTAGACTGAGATGAAAAAAAAAAATGCAAGAAGTCTATGCCACAAGAATGTGTGAGGAAGCAACACTAGGAGACTATATCTACATTAGCAGTAGTACAGGACAGTAGGAACAGATCTGTAGAGGAAAACCGCTGGTGCTGAAGGGCTGGCATCCATGCCGCACAGGTTGTGGGGGTTTACTTCTGACTAGTAATCTGGTCCTATGGCATTAGGACCAATTGCCCAGTAATGCCCATTAGGCACTGGAGTAAGATGATAGGTTTATGCCTGAAATACACTTTCAGGAATAAATTGGAATGTTCTTCCAGCCTAGTTTCAGCTAAGGAACCCAGTGAATGTGCCCCAGGACTGCCACAGTGTGAAGCAGAAAGCACAGTAAGTCAGGACATCGGGAAGATTTGCCCCGAAAGCTCATCTAAGACACTAATGTAGAAACCTCCGAAGTTACCCATGCCACCTGGTTTGGGAGCAGGCAAGAAACAAAATGTCCATCTAAGGGATCAAAGTTGATGGCTGTCCACTAAGGGAACCTGCTCAGCTCTATAGTGGCTTACGCTCACAGCACTACTAGGGTTGTCAGCAAAGTCTTTAAGTAGCTCTATGTTTTAAAATTCATAAATAATCCTACTAAGGTATTAGCTTTTTCTCTAATATTGGCATATCCTTAGTGGTATGTGCTCTCTTTCAGCTTTGTCAGGATATACGGGGAAGGCAAAGGGAGGATTAGGTCTATTTAGTTCAAGGCTTTGTCCATCCAGGTATGTGACAACCATATGTTATACTAGAATGCGTGAAAAATATGCTTTATTTTTAAAGACATAAACTTATTTTCAAAAAGAAAAAAATCACCTATATTTTATATATTATTATATATAAATTATATATTTATATTTTTTAAACTATTATTATTCTTTCGATTATATACTCTGTCACTGCTGCTTTCATAATTCTTTTTGTCTGCTCTGAGGGAGAAATTCAACCCATGCTTAATCTACAGCTCATGTACCTTGTGTAGTGAATAGCACTAAAATAGGGGTTGCAAACCATCTTCAGACTTAACAACACTGAAGAAGGAGTGGAAGCCTTTGGATCCTCCCTGAACACAATGGACGTTACTCTAAAAAACCTAATAGGCTATTGGTTATGCCTTTGGTTTTCTCTAGTGTGCTTGCTAGCCACTCTATGTGGCTGTGCCAAATTACGTGTGGTGGATGGGGAGTCCCATTCACTCTGCAGGCTGCAGCCCTCTGCTCCCCTCTCAGCTGAGGCATACACAGTCCTAGATGTTATATTCCTGGGTAAGATGAAACAAAAAGATGCTGTGAATGATACTGCTTCAAGTGAAGGGCCCAGTTGGAGGACTTCTCAAGGCTTCTGATCAGATGGGACCTGAATGGGAGAGGAAAGGGGCCTCATACAAGGTCAGGGCTTCAGCAGAGAAGGCTACAGTTTTTTTACTGGCTTTACGATGTTCCAGAAAGGGGAGTGATTTGCCTGGGTAATTAGGTCAGGATCGTAATAGTTTGGCTTCCTTTTGTCCTTGTTATGTGGATAACTCAGATTTATTTTTTCTTCTCCACAGACTCAGCAGTACAATTTCAAAATTGACATGGTGCTTATCAGAAGTTAGTAATTGGATAGTGCAACCCATTTGTCTGATAAAGCTGAACTGTTCATTTTTGGTTTCTAAAAGCTAATAGGCATTGTTCCTTCTTTGACATTTGATTTTAATGGCTGTAATGTTGCTCCTGTCTCAACAGCTATATGTCTGGGTGTTTTCCGTGACTCCACACTTGCTCTGCAGGCTGCAGGAGACTGTTTTTAACTCTTTAGATTCTGGCATCTGTGGTAGTTCCCACACTTCTCCAAATGCTGCTGTATGCCATGGAGTTTAAAGGCAAAGTGCTGGGATTCAGCAGTGAACTAAAGCTGAAGGCAGAGGTGTAGTTTTTCCCAGGTCTGCATTGCTCTAGTTAGTTCAGAAATAGTGTAGTAAAAAAGCAGATCTTCATTATTGTTTTGTGCAGCTGTGATTCTGTGGAAGTTGGTGAAGTGGGGCAAAACTTTGGTAAAAAAGGGATGTGTAAAACTCCTCTGACTGCATCATTTGCCACTGATGGAGTTCTCTGAGGTACCTCTTTTGTTACTATAGGACTGGCTTATTGCAGCTCCTTTTTCTTCGGCCTTCAAGCAAAATCAATTCATGAACTATGTAACACTGCTTTAAGGCTCTTTTTATGAGACTAGCCTAATCTACATATGGCATTGTCCCTACTTTACAGTCTTTTAATTGGCTACAAGCAGCTTACCATATTGATTGAAAAATTGTTCTTGTTAGATTTAGAGCTATAGCTAATTATGATCTTTCTCCTCTCCTTGTCTTCTTGACTTGTAGTTCACATCCCCTTCTCAGGAGCTCCCTCCTTTCTCTTTCAGCCTGGAGTTTCCTCTACTGGAACTCATTCTACCCTGGTTTCATAAAACCTCATGTCTGAGCTGCTGCTGTTAGCAAGATACTGAGTAAGATGGACCACTGCTCTGGGGCTGGATGGCAAATTCTGCTTTCCAAATAAACACTGGGCAGCTCTTGATGGCATCATTACATTAGCTAAGATTGGATGTTTAGAGAATATTTCAGTAGCGAAATAGAAAACATAAATTAAAAAATAATAAAAATAGAGCCTAAGTATTTTGTGTAGTTTTATAGGGGCTAAAGAGAGGTTATGTGGAAAAGTTCAATCAGTAAATAAAATGCATATTTCATTACAGTTAAATAGAATCCTCACTGAAACAGTTGTTAAAAACAACAGTTGTCACTCTTGATAACTGTAAATATGTAGCAAAGTTAATGAATTAACTTGTTATTATGGAAGGAATACCAGAATAAAATGCTATGATGAAGTATTATTTTCCAGAAATGTGACTATAGTAATTTCTCCTAGATTATGCTTCAATGATCCATAAATGTCTAACTCCTGCAAAAAAGAAATAGTGTTAAATATTGCAGAATATCCATCTTACTTTTAAGACTGGTGCATCAGATCACTGTACGATCCTCACTGCTGATGTAATCAATGGGAAATCTGTCTAAGCAAGAAAGATGCGAAATGGCATGCCACACTGTGTCATGAGTAAAGCTGATTGAAAAAATTCTACTTGACATCCTGTGTCACAAACTGGGGTCAGAAATTTTAGCATAATTCAGGAACTCAGAAGAGAGTTATTCCAAGATCTGGAAAATGTTGTCATCGATCTCTTTGGAGTAAAATGTGCGAATTGTTTTTATCGTTCCATGTCTTTAATATCCATATTTCCTTCTTTTATGCCTTATTTTATGCATTTAATTCAAACGAGAGCAAATGTGTTCTGGCTGAATGTCATATATATATTGTATATAATAGAACTATGATTAACTGTATGAATAATTACCAGTTGCAACTAAGCAATTCAGATGGATATAGTTTCATTAAGAAAACAACATGGGGTCATTATAAGGTTCTGGTCGCTGCCCCCAATCTTAGGAAAAAATATAGTTCTCTGAACCGCCAGTCTGAACTGGTGATAAAATATCCCAAGTAGGCTCACATTAAGCTGGATAATATGCAGGCTGCTTGATTTGTATTGAATATGTGTCTGGTGGCTGGAACCCACTGTAATGAACTAGCCCACAAATCACAGCTTAATGGGAATCTACTTATACATATTGCTTAATTAAAAGTTGTGAGCTTATTAACATGTGTCTTTGGCACTGAGCTTTGGGGATGTAATCTCTGTGCAAATAAGACTAGGTTGTAAAAGTTTTATAGATTGACAACGATATTAAATTCCATACCTTAATAACCCATCATTTTCTCAAAGCATGGTTCCTATTCTGTATTTATTCACTGCTGTGACAAATTGTTTGTTTGTAATCCTTTACAGTGTAGGACTTCCTGTACTTTGTTTTATCTCAGACTGCTAGTGCTGCTGATGTTTCATCTACTTCTGTCTATTTTTTTGGGGTATTGCTAGCTATTCTGGCTGGCATACAGGCTCAGACACTTTTCTTGTTACAGAGGCACCCCATGGCACAACATCATTAGTTAGGATTGTTCCAGTGTTTCCATTATAAACCTCTGTTTTCATGGGTTTATAACTCTACTGTAAAAATTTGCTTCGGGCTCAAACTTGGACTAGAGGGTCTGAGAGTAGGAGAGAACATTTTTTTGAATAATTAGAACAAAAATCTGCAGTATGTCGCTCTTTACTTGGTTCCATGACTTTCTTAATTTCTGTATAGCTAGTTTCAGAAACACTTCTGTCCAATTTTGTTTTTCTGTTTTTTCTGGCTTTGCGTGACATCCTAGCTGGGCTGTTTCTCCTTTGTCTCAGCTAATTTCACTTAATGTTCATTATTGCTTTAATTTTACTTAATAAAAAATAGAATAAAGCAATCTTTTGTAAGGCTTTAAAAACTTGACTTCTGAATGAGGTACCTCTCCTTTTTCTATGTAAATATGTAAGATATCTCACCTTATTTGGCACCTCCCCTTAGAGACTTTGCAATAAGATGGTGCTACAGGGGAGAAGAAAGGAGAGAATTGGTAAATGGAGACAGAGAAAGGAGCTTTCAGAGGTTGTTGCAAGTCACAGATTCCAGTGGTTTTCATGAATATCACACACACCGTAGCTATCCTTTCAGAAGAGAATCACACATTTTCACATTACACCCTCTGAACCACAGTTCTATGAAAGAGTAAAGAAAACAAAGCTCTATTTTCAGTAGTTTTGATGGCTTCCTCTTCAAGAACTCTGCTTGTGGAAAGGACTATTAGCTGCGGATATGTCTGCTCCCCTTCGTGCCTCGTCCCCTATCACCTTGCCTCATCGTCCCACCTGAGAACACACATGAAGAAGAGCTTTGGTTTTCCCCAGCTGACCTCTTTGCCAAAAAAGGGTTAGAAATCATTTCAAACAGATGTGCTGCTTCATGCAAGAAAGTTGTCTTTGTTGCCAGCATCAGATGACTCTGAGTGAGTGCAAATGAAATAAACTCTTCTTAAAGGACATGAACATGAGGGGTGATGACTTGACTTTTCATGACGGACTTAAATATGGGAGGTGAGATCAGTCTCAGGGGAACTGCACTAAGCTGCATGATGTTTGCCAGAGGACTACACAGTTCTACCCTTGACGAGACAGGAGTATGTGTGCTATACCTTTGCCTCTGTGCTTTACTGTTATACCATCCCTGAAAAACATATCTGGTGGACAAAGAGGGATGGTTGTTCAAACAAACAGGGAGATGGGCATGATTCTTGTATGGCAGATCTGTCAGATCTGACCTAGCAGTCTGAGACCTGTGTGGCTGAGTTCAGCCTGAAGTTTCTCTGCAGCAGCATAAATACTGAGCAGCGCTGTGGTATCTCTTCCATGGTGTGCTGTCACCAAACCAGGATGGTTACCCGTTTTTGGAGATTGGTCCTGTGGCAAAGCAGAGCCTCACATCTGAGGTGCCCTATGAGAAGGCATCTCCTCCACCCTGGAGCTTGTGGTCAGTCACTGTCTGTCTTGATGCCCAAATGCTGTTATGCCTTCTAAAGCTTTGGGCTGAAAGCTTTGGGTCAGATCATTACCAGGAGCCTAGTGCTAAGAGAGGTTTTTGTTGAGGAAAAGGAGGGAAAGAAGGGTCTGTCTCTGGAGAGGGCTCCTGAATGGCCTGGATCTAATTTCTACCCTACTCCTTTATATCACGCTAGACACAGCAATGGGATCCCATCTCAACAAAGCGAGGACCAGCGGAGAGCAGACCTGGGCCAGGCTGTGATATTTCACAATCCTGATTTGTACACAGCCTGACACAACAGGTGGTGCCTGTGTGAGTTTTTACAGTGAGCATTATATAATAATGAAGTATTGATCACAAGTGACAAACAACTAGATATTTCTTCCTAGAATAGGATGCAGATGAATATGTCATGGTTGAAGAAATAAGCATTGTTTTCAATATATATGCTAAAATAAACTGTGTAACTACACTATATTCACAGTGGTTAACATAACTGCATATGACAATTGAATAAGCTAAGTTATAACAAAATATCCATGAAGGATTTTCTTCTTGTAGCCCACAAATTTTGAGTCCTGTACACGGACTGCTTTTATTCCAGTTGCTTCATTTTTGCATCCACCAGCAGTTCTGACAGTTCAAGAAAGAATTATTTCAGATTGGCACAAAATTCAGTTATTTTGAACAATTGATTAGAAAAAGATCAGGTCGGATGTGGTTTTGATTTCAGGCTTCATGACTGTATAGCAAAAAAGAATTTTGAAACAAAACCTGAATTATCAGGTTAAAAAATGAAGGCACTGACAGAGCTGAATGTTCTTGAAGGAAATTATTTTGACAAGAAGTTCAGCAACACTTCCATATTTTCATAAATCCTTTTGATGGCACCTTTTTTTCTAACAAAAATTTTGCCTGCTTTAGTCCAAAAGCCACACTCTTTGGACCTGACTCAAGAAATCAATTAAATACCACTGAAGTTTGTGGAACTTGAGAAAGCATTTGAAGTGTTGAACATGCTAAGTTCCTGGCCTGATTCCTTCTGAACGTCATTCTTTAGAAATCTACTCCCTCTTAATTAATTTGATTAAGTAGCGTTTTGTCTGAGACACCCTCCATTGTGAAGAAAAGCAAAGTAAGAAGAGCTAGTTGGCAGATAGACTAATGAGAAAATGACAATTTCTCTAATACCCTGCCAGGGTCCAGTAAAATACTATTCGTATTAAAATAAAAGTTATATTTCCCTAATCTTTTAGAGATGTGTGATTCTTTCAAAATTATATTCAAATCAAAGGCTTATTACTGTCCCAAGCCTCAGCCCATTTCTTTTAAGAGGTATGTTTGAATTCCAGGGAAGAAAGAGGAGAATTGATTGCAAATCTCTTACATGCTTTTTTATTGTATCCTTTCCACAATTTTATTTTAAATTTTTTATAATAAAAATGAATTTATGTATGCCTTTTGAATATCCTCACTCATTAGGCAGCCAAATATTGCATTGGAAGCAATGTTTGCATGTTATTTTACCTGGGTAGGAAACCCAGAGACAATAACCCCAGCCCTCACTGACTGCTCAGACAACTGAGCAATTAACCCGTGAACATCCTCACTTCTCATGCACTTCTCATGCATGTGTTGGTTGTGAGAAAGCCTTGCAAAGGGCATCCAGAGAGACAGCCAAATCAATGCCAGAGTGCTAGGAGAGTGAGGGACAGCCAGCAATGGTGGTACTGTATGGGAGGTGTCCGGGGAGCCTGGGGAGCAGCAGTGCCCTACAGACTGCCCGGATGCTGCCACGGGGAGTGAAGGCAGTAGTTCAGCTGTTGTTGGCAGTGGTGGAGGCTCCAGCAGCGACGATGCTGCAATGCCTCTCTCGTACAGGGGGAACTCAACGTGCAGCCAGGCATGTGCCTCCCCACTTCTGGAGCCGGCTGAACCTCATCCTCCCACACTGCCACGCTCAGTGGCTCACCAAGGCATTGAAGGAATGTATACTGGTCCCACAAAGGGAGTATCCTAATTCTGTAGCATCTGGGGTACAAGTAACCACAAAATGGTCAAGACTTGAGAAAAATCAAGCTATCAGTGTGGCTGACTTAGCCAGGAGATTTTCTGCTGCTGCTCCTTCTGTGCTTTAGTAGCCAAACACGAAGTGACATTCCAAGACCAGAGGAAAATCCAGACCTAAGCAGGGATCACAGGCACTCCTTAGCCTTTACACAGGTTACACCTAGACAAAGACAAGTTGAAGCCATTAACTCCACACGTTTTGGGTCCTCTGTGTATGTGACTCAGACTTTCCCCAATACAACGTACGAGCATACTTTCTCAAAGCTCTAATTGATATTCAGACCGAATTTTCTTCATATTAATGGAATTCACAGTTAATCTTCAGGGAAAAAAAAAATCAGCATTTTTACGTGAAATTAGGTATATATTGCTAAATCAAGGCTTTTCCAAATTAATTTACTAACAATAAGTATTCATGCTTGTTCTCTTTCAAAAGTCCCTTTGTTTTAGTACAGCTAATAATTTTTACACAGTTGCAGCTAATTATCAAAGAAAAACTAATGAGGCTGTTCATAACATAGTGCAAGAATCATTTCTATTAAGATATACTTTTTTTGGTTGAAATGCTCACAAATTTTTTAGATTTTTTCTTCCATACTGTAGGTATCCCAGAAATAATTATGTTTTATCTGCTACCCTGGAATGCCGTTGAACAGAATTCCATTTTCCACTGAAAAAACCCTCTGAGTACCCCAGTGCTTCACAGAAAGATGAGTCAAATCCTTCCTTCACAAGTACCACATTGGCTTTCTGCCCAGACACTGGACCCAGCAGAAAAGATGCTATGCAATCCAGACTACAGCACCAGGAACATAAGTAGAAGAGGAATAAGGCCAAGAGAGGTGAGATCTAGAGAGGCATGAGCAGGTTGGCGGTAGGCTTTAAGGTCAAAGTTGGCTTTGACCAGGCTGAAGTTTGTGGAGTGCAAAGTATAGAAACAGTTATTTCAGATTACAGAGTAATGAATGCCCACAGTGCCTGACAACTAGATGCGAGTTTCACCATACTCCCATGACGCAACTCTGCTCCCTCCTAAGTCAGCTGGAACATTGCTCACCTACGCCAGGGAGCTGGCACTAATGCTGCACCCAAACCATTGCACAGCAACCAAATAAAAGGGTTATGACAATATTGTAGGATCTGATCCCCTTTACCTCACTCAGGCAAATAATCAATAATTACTCAGGCAACTAAGGCAGGATTAAACTTCTTAGGTAATTAAGACAAACAAGGTAGGGCTGCTGGTGTAATGTTCTTAGAAAAGCCACTTGTGCTAATAGATCTCATGTAAAAAAAAGAGGTGGAAGCTAACTATTCTCTGGAAGTCTGAGTTCCTTGATAAAAAAGTGGATCCTGCCTGTCTTGACTAAACTTCTTGAGCCTACTGAGCAGAATGGGAGGAATAAGAGGTAAATTTTCATTTATTCAATCATGGTCTCAGAGGAAGTCAGTGCAGTGAAGAGATAAATGAAAAGGTTTTTTAATTTTTTAAAAATAATTTAAAAAAATTATTCCAAACTTAAACAGAATTATGAAAAAATCAGAGTATCTAGTTTTAAAGTAAATCCCCATACCTATCTGGGCATATCTAGAACTCTTACAGAAGGATTTACATTATAATGGCGATGATTTCATTGTACTTTCTGGCCTCTCATGCACATATCCAGAAATGAAAGGGCTCTCTTTATCCATCATGCAAGTACAGCTGAAGCATTGCCAGTGCAGGCTTTTCTGCCTTGTCCTACTAATCTATGCACTACTAAAGGTGATGATCATTCATTCTCTCTGTCCTAGAGCACTCTGGGATATGATATTAAGTGGGGAGAGGATGTGTGTCCTATTTCTGAGGAATGAGACAAAAATACCAGTATTTTGCCTTGGCCACTGGGTAATCACCCAACAGTAAAAGCACCTAGAGCCTGACTTGGTGTCCATAGAAGACTAAGGGAATTTTTCAATTAGCTTCAGCTGCATCCTTTGTGCTCTTGGGCTAGATTTTATCAACTGAAAACCACAACACGGATATCTGTGCTGCAATAGATTTGTCTCCCTTCTGAAGCAACTACCTAAAATTAACTGTTCCACAAATATTTGAGTGACAAAAATGTAACTGAATCCTTATGTTACAGGATAGTATTTGCTATGTTCAAAGCCAAAATAGAATATATAGTATGCAAAATATTGGTCCATATTTTCAAACATGGCAAGTGGCTTCTGAGGCTGTCCTTTTGGGTGCTCTGTTTAGAGCACTAAAAGGTGCTAAAAATCTAAGGTAACCAGACTCATTGGCACCTTTTGAAAATGCAATAGTTGTTAGAAAACACTTCTGCATAGCCATAGCCAGGACTGAACCGAAGCTGCTCAGCCCTGTGGAAAAGTTATGTCTTGTTGCTTTAATTATTCTTAATTATTCTCAAAGTCTATTTAAAATAGCAAAAGACTTCTTGCCAGCTTATTACATTAAGGACTGCAAACAAAACCTTAGGAATACCTGCAATTAAATCCTTCTGAATTGACCTTTCTAAAAGCAAATATGTATACTTGACTAAGTAATTTGTTCTTTGCAAGCTCAGAAGTGCCAAGGAATAGGGGAAAAAGATCTCTCTGTTTCTTCTTTTTTTAGTATTTGAGCTCAGTTGAGAGACAGAAGTTTTGGCATTCTCACATCCAATTTTTGCAGGATTTCCTTTCTAATAGTGTAGAATCAGAAGGCTTGAATAAGCATCCTAACATCTGAGATTTGCTAATTGCTGGCTATAATGAGCACCTGATGCTCTAAGATAACATAATTCCTTTTCACCCTTCCTTTGTGAGGGCATATTATGTTGTGTTTCTTCATGCTAAATGGGAGACAAAGAGTGACTACTGCTCTTGACATCATTTAAGGAGTTCTGTGTGAACTCACCTGGGAATGACAGAGACAGACAGCAATAAAGGCAGTCCTTCTTGAAGAAGCAAGTGTAAATCTGTCAGAGAATGAGTTTATTTACTCCTTTGCTTCTTCAGACCTTCACAAAGCCATTTGGGAATTACACCAGGATGGATATGTGAATATGGCCACTGTGAACTCTATTTACTGGAAGAAATTTCTTATATTTCTTATTGCACATGACCAGTAAATGAAAATCCCTTAGGAACATGCGATAACAGGGATTTTACCCCTAGTCATCGCAAAATGTACTAAAACCAGCACTTTATGATAAGAAGGAACTTACATTTAAGCAGTCAGTTCACTTAGTGCTGCTGACTCTGAATTTCTGACTTGGGGGATCTGAAAGCAGCCACTTTATGAGAAAGGAAAGCCTGCACTGGATAAACATTGCATGGTCTTCCCCAGGTTGCTCTCTACCCCTCCTTAACTGGTGAGATCAGCTGTGCTTTAGAGAGAGAATCCCTCCTGCGTTCCCTAAGTCTACATTCACATTTGATAACAGAGGTCTTGATTTAACAATTATCAGCACCAGAATGAATCTTATTGCTGTTCATGAATGCTGGTAAGATTGAATACATGTCTTTCACTTGTTAAACTTTTCACATGTGACTGCATTCAGCAGCGCTGAACTTCATCAGACGTAACCCATGAGGTGAGTAGCTTGTTATACTAGGCAATGACCAGCTGCAAGTTCTGAGACTTCCAAGCAACAGACTTAGATTTATAGAGGGGGATGCAGGCAAAGCAAGCCCTGTTGCCTCCACACCAATCTGGCAGAAGTATTCCAGCTCTAGTGTGGAAGCAGTAGAGCATGGTGCTATGTCCATGTTGAGGTGTCCTTCCTGGCATATATAAATATACCATGGTGTCGACTCTACCATCCTTTTCCTGTTTAGTGCTATATTTGCATCAGGACTATCTCACGGTAAGTCACTGCTCAGTCTAAGAATGGGTGGGATCATTTACTTGCACATGTTCAGCTCCACTGAACTGACACTACTGTCATTTTTTCCAGATAAAAATCCACATAGGCCTCATCTGAGTCAAGTATGAATCAGGGTCCCTATGCCAATGTAAGGAAACACATGGTGTTTAGCACAGAGCAGCTGAAAGAGCCATATCAAACTGCTTCTGATGAGTTCTATATTTTGTTAACTTTTTTGTTTGTCTTTGTGACTAGACTTTGTGCTACTTAGCACACTGCTATTTACTGCCCCTTATTGAATTGGTGAGAGGACACTTTTTCTGTTTTTAATTATTTTTGAACTGTATTTCCCCTAACATTTTAGTTTACAATACTGGGATGAAAAGCACTTTAAAATGTGGTATGGATGTTGCTGTGTGGTTTTGGTTGCTACATAGCTAAGCCTCAGTTAAGACTGTACATATGAGCTGCTGAAATAGTTTCCAATTGCTCCTTGGGGTTTGGCCATTGACTTCTATGTGTCAAGCTTTCAACTCATGTGCAAAGTGAAATGCATTACAAATTTCTTGATATTGTCACAATTTTAAAATTTCAATTGTATTGCAATGGCTTTTAGCAAAAGCAGTGTGTTCAACAAGCAGCAACGTTAGTGAATTTCTGGGAGAGAAGAAAGGATAAGCTCATACATTCAGTGCAATAACTACTACAAACCTTAAAAACTTGGTGTTAGTAAAAATCAAAATGCTCCCAACAACAAAATCTGTTTTCTGCCATTCCTAAAAATTCAGGCAAATCAAATGCTAAATATTTTTTCTCTCAGGTCAGTGCTTTTTCCTTTCTCTGGTTCTTCTCTTAAATCTCTTGTCACTTTCAGTACCTCCCTACTTGTACACTGCCTCCTGTCCTCGATCCCCTCTACGATTATGTCTGAGTGCTCTCAGCACAAACTCAGCTCCTTTTGCTCTAATACTGATTCCTGTGTCTTCCCTGCCTCTTTAGACTTGTTTCCTCCCACCCTAAAATACCAGGTCCTCTCCCTCTCTGCCATCTCTGAAATGTCTCAGATCTGCTCTGAAGACCACAAGGCTCGCACAGTCTTTTCGTTTTCCTGGTGCAACCTCTCCCTCCTCTGCCTCCCACCACCACTGCCTGACCTCCAGGGCAGCATGTCCCTCCCTCCTGAGCCTCGCAGCTAAGTCACATCCCTGCCTTTATATCTCTTCATCTCTTTGAGAACGTGCCAGTTTCTCAGAGCCTGTCCAAAGCAATCTGACTGCCTTGGTACCCCCCTGGAAGGCCACCCCAAAGATAAGTCTATTTGCCTATTGCTTTGACTGCGTTACTCATCTCCAAGCATCTCTTTCGTGCCCCCCTCAGTCTTCTGCATCAAGTGGTTCTGTTGGCTTCCACACACCAACAATCCTTTTTTTTTTCCCCCCATCTCACACTCAAGACATTAAGCCCCATTTCAACCCAGGACTTTGAAGCCCACTTTTTTTGCAATGCTCAAAAGAGCTGCTAATTTTCTCACAATTCTTTCACAGCTTTGCCTTATGACTCTCCTTTAAATTCCTCCTTCAAGCTCCTCTTTTATTGTGCTGCAAAAAAAAAAATACTGGGGTCTGCAAAGTGCCCAAGTAAGAGTCTGACGTGAATTTACTGTTACTCCGCAAAAAAATGTTACTTCATTATCTCTCTTTGCTCCCATGTCTGTCTGCCTGTCTGACTCTACCTCTTGTGCCTATCGGTTACATTCAGAGCCCACGTACAAGTTTTCTGTTGCAGAGGCCATACCATTTTTCTGTGGATAAGTATCCTCCAGCAGAAAAGCCAGATCTTGGGAAATGCCAAGCCAGCAGCAGAAGGTGTTGTTTGGCTAAAGGTCTTGACTGTTCTCTTCTCCTATTATTTCTGGAGAGTCTTACGGTTTTGTTTCTTTCCTTTGCATTATTTTCTTTTAAATATGATTTTATTTATTCGTGTGGCTAAGAATGGCTTTGAACAGCGGTGATGGATCCTGTTCTAGCTCTGGATACTTAGCTGTCTGTAGATACGTTTATGGAATAGAGGAAGGTAGAGTGCTACACAGCAGAGAGAATCCTAACGTTGATATCACTGAGTGCCTCTTAGTTGGCAGAATGAACCCTAACAAATTAACCAGTACTGCCATGCAATATTTACATTTAAATCTAAATCAGAACATACATATGGAAAAACTATATATGATGACATTGCAGGTTGCCTTTTTTTTAAAATAGGTCCTCCAGGGTAGCAGCTGGATTGGTTTTAAGATAGGAGTTTCTTAATCCAGGCAGATGTAGCTCTCATCAGAAGTTAATTTGCAGGGATATTCACATATGCAAATCATGTCACAATGCTGAAATGCAACCACGTAATGACTGGAAAATGTTATACCCATAAATCATACTACCATGATCATCAAAATTTCCACTCAGCCAGGACAAATTCAACAGCATTTATGTCTTTCCAGCTTTTAGCCCATAAAAATTCTGTGTTTTTGGAGAGTGTGTTACACTGGTGATCTTAAAACTCCCAAGTCTGGTATAATGAGTCCTCAAGTGCGTTATAACTTACCAGTAATTACATTTCAACATTTCTGCTTTCAGCAGTTAGTGTTTTATTCATAAACATTTAAACACTGAATTAGGCATAAAATAAGAATGTTGGCAACAACTCGGCTTAATTTCATTAACTATTAGGTAAACGTAGTATTGCTTCTTCAAATAATCCTTGGTTTGAATGCTAAAGATGTAATGAACTTCATGGTTCATAGCATCTGACATTTCTTAATTAATGGGTACATTTATAGTACATAGGCCTTGGTAATTGATTTATATGCATGATTTGCACATACAGCTGTTAGTTCCTGTAGGAAAGTCATAATTCAAATGTTTGCATATTTTCTAGATATGGGGAAAGGGGAAAAAAAATACCTCACAAACTTGTCAAGTTCCCAAAAAACATGATAACAAATAAATAGCACAGGAAAAATAAATAGCACAGGAAAAAAACTACCAGAAGAAACATTAATGTTATAACTTTGAGTTTCCACAGCTCACACATCTCAAATGGAAAACATGACTAAATGCTTCTCAGCATTTTTTCCTCTTTACAGTAGATGTGGTTAAGTCTACATATGCCCACACACCTCTGTAAGTCTGTTCATATTACAGCATATGCAGGGTGAATGGAGTCCACATTTTCTGTACTTGTTTGAGTTTCTCTCCTGCACTCACATATGCATAAACACACACAAGGTATACATAATTTAGATTTAGGAGCAAGTACAATAAAGCTAAGAAAAGGTTACGCTTAATATTACACATGTTTAGTCTTGGGGCAAATCTTTTCCTAACTGAAGCCAAACATTGCAGACGAGGGAATTCAGCACAGGTTTCCTAGCCTGTCCAACAGATTACTTGTGAAAGCCGAAGTGGTGTGTTGAGAAGTCGATGCTGAAGAATAACTGAGCTCTGAGTGGAAAGAGGTCTCCTGTGGCAGTTTAAAAAAGGCTGAGGAAGAGAAACAGCTGTTTCTGGATTATCCATTACCTTGGAGCTAAGACTGCATCCTTCCTGGTCCTTTTCTTGCTGTTTAGTGTGTCCCAAGCAATAGTCCCATGTGCTGAAGCAGAAGTCCCCATTCCAGCACATGGAGTTCCAGTTCCGCATCTTCTCCCTTACACTGATGACTACCCTGCATTAGCGGCAAACCTTATTTCAGGGGTTCTTGCAGGAAGCACTTGCCATTTTAGGGTTTTTGGTTTCAGTTACTAAAGCATTTCATTGTACATTAAGGAATGTAGAGCACAGCCATCTTGATGGCTTTCACAATCCTGGCTCCGTTTCCTGGTGCTCTAAGGCAACACTTAGCTTTTCACTCTCCAGCCCCTTATATACTCTACATCTGCTATTCTAATGCCTGCATTCATCAGCAGACTGGCAATAATAAATTTTCTTCTTTCCTTTCTCTTTTCTTTCCAAAGGCCCTCCCTTGTGCACACGTTTGTCATTTCTTCACTATTGACTGCTGACTGGCCAAACATCCATGAACAATAATTCCATTATAATGTAAGCCAGGGGCATGGCTGACTTTATGGTTTGACTGGAGGCAGGTGAAAAGGTGGAAAGGAGATTATTTTAAATTCTTAATCATCATTCGTATTTTTTCAATGTTCATTGACAAGCTGTAGTGGAAACTATATTTATTCTCATGAACGTGGGCACTTTTCCAGGCTCTTATTCCTTGGTATTAGCCCAATGCTTTCCTTCTGAGGGCATTACTGCAGTCTTGTGAATGCAGCTCTTTCCCACAGTGCTAGTGACTACCTCCACATGGTCTGGCAAGGCCTTGCATTCAAACTGGTGGGCTAACATGCCTTACATCAAAATGGTATTTACATCACCAAGACCTCAGAGGCATGAAGAACAACAGCTGAGGGCCTGAACCATAAGCCTAGTCCCCGCATGGTACAGATGAGTTTGTTACATGAATGGAAAGCCTAGTACTTCAACTATCACTTGAGAAATGCTGCTGAGAAATGATGAGTGATTCCATCTGATTCAGAGTGTAGACAGGTTAGTTAAAAATAGACATGGTGGTGTAAGGTAACATCTGCCTTTCTTCCTGTTGTAGATACACGTGTAGTGAAGTAGAGAGGCAGTCCATGAAGCTGTAGTGTGGTAAGGACCAGCTCAGCTGTTAACATCTCCAACGTATCATTGATGGGCAGAGTAGAGCTGTCACAGAATGACTGAATCACACAATATTTAGCTGCAGGGATAAGGTGCAATTTTGGCATGACAGAGGCACTTCATGGTTGAGCTCAGAGACAAACTGTATGACTAGATAAATGTATGGTTGTTCATTTTAATGGTATGTCCATTTTACAGTATCTACATGAAATTGCACACACTGTTCCAACTTTCCTGGAAATGGGTGGTAGTCAGGATCTAGTCCATGGAGGGAGCTGCTTTAGTCACTGTTATCTTTTATAGTGGATGAAGCAAACAGGTAGAGAGTTAAGCTATGTTCAGAAGACATTCAATTGACATTGACTGATTTATATCATATACATTAAAAAAGAAGTGATTTGAAATCCTAAATCTAAAGAAGACTTAAAGGGGACCTACAGGAAAGATAGGGAGGGACTTTTTACAAGGGCATGTAGTGATAGGACGAGGGGTAACAGTTTTAAATTGAAAGAGGGGAGATTTAGATTAGATATTAGGAAGAAATTCTTTCCTGTGAGGGTGGTGAGACACTGGCACAGGTTGCCCAGAGAAGCTGTGGCTGCCCCCTCCCTGGAAGTGTTCAAGGCCAGGTTGGATGGGGCTCTGAGTAACCTGGTCTAGTAGAAGGTGTCCCTGCCCATGTCAGGGGGGTTGGAACTAGATGATCTTTAAGGTCCCTTCCATCCCAAAAAATTCTATGATCCTATGATGACTAAAACTGGGAGAAGTAAACAGAATAAATGTATTTCAGTCACTGAGATCAGATGATTAAATGGCTTCTCCTCTTGTCCTCTTCAGCCTGCTTTTACTGATCTGAGAGACCGCTTGCAAACATGGGTTTAGATTTTCAGTGGGTTTGGCCTCTGAAATTATCTTCAAAACATTATGTATTTTTCAGAGCAACAGAATGAGTTTTTTGGAAGATATAGGCAGAAATGGTGATTATTTAAGATAACAAATACTCAGTAATATAAACATTTTCTGCTAAAGCTTCTTCCTCTCCAGCACATAATCCAGTTCTCATTGATTTCAAAAGCAGTTGGGTTTCGTCTGATCACTCGTTATTAAACAGCTTCCGAAGTGATAAAAAAACCCCAAAGCTTTGCTAGAAATAGTCTTTGTTTCCCTGGCAGACTGTAACAATAATAACAATTATATATAAACATGCATATACACACATTTCCTTTCCAATTTTATATCTTCAATCATCTGGAGTTCTTCAAGCATTTTATGCAGGTGAGTAAAAAATAATTATCTTTGTTTTGCAGACACAAAGGGATGGTGTGGTTAAAGTTGGCAGAAAAAGGAAGAATGTTGTGAATTTTCCACTGAGATTAAAAAATATCACATTTATATGAGAACTGCTCTAGGCTTCTTTGACCAAGCAGGCTGTGTTCAGCATTTTTACCCTTTCCTTTATTTTTCCTAGCTTCCCAGTGTCCTTGAGACAAGGCTTGAACTCTCATGGCACCCTGAGCAGTATTCTCAATGTCAAATTGGACAATTGGTAGAGCGTATCTACCAAGCATGTGTTCTATCTGTTCAGATAGGACCATTTTTAGGTCTACCATTTCTAAGAGTCCGATTCTGATCCCCTTGCTCCCGTCCAGTGTGCTTTTTCATACTGCACTGGGCGCAGGTTGACACTGCTCTCAGGGGTTAGACCCACGCTACCCATGTCCATGCCTGTGCCCAGGCTGTGCAGACAGTGTTCCCATGCAAGGGCATGAAGAAGTGGAGTGCTGGGGTGTGCAATGCCCAGGAGCTCCTCTGTTTGACTCCAAGCTGTCCCCTGCCATTTGCCCACAGGGCACACATCATTCTCATTATGCTGCTGGGCAGAGACTGCTCTTCCACAGCAATGTGGACACAGTCCTTCCCCTCCCATAATGCATCCTTACCCACGCAGAACTAGCAGTATCTACAGAGATGAAGGTAGATGAGGAAACAGGCAAGACTGAAGGCATTAGCTCATTTATTAATGCAGCAGGATGCTGATTAGTATGCATCAGCACTGGAAACATCTATTTTTCATTTAGTATTAATGTTTCTTACTTGAGTGGTGACCCTTGTTGTGTGCCATGTCCTCCTGACAGGTTCTAGAACTTGTTCTTTCCCATGCAATGGTTCCCAAATTTGTGGCTGTTTGCACAGCAGGAAAATACACCCAAAGCTACTGTGGTCTCCTTCGGACTATGCAAAAGCATATGGATGTGATCTTGTGATTAAAAATAAATTTTCATGTAAACAGGTTCCTGGGGAAGTATTTGCTGCTCTGCAAAGGGATTACAGCTAATTCTAACGAAGGAACACTTTAAAACTATTAGGAGACAATAATTTTAGCAGTTCTACAGATGATTAAAAAGCCATTTTCTAAAATATTCTCACTGGAGGGTTTTTTCTTTTCTTAAAGAAAACATTTAATTGCTCCAATCAACCATAACTACTTTCTGTTTATGATATAATTTGTATACCCTGATCACAAGGTATATGGCTATTTTTCATATTTGCTTATGTGAATGTATTCCCCATGGTTCCTATCAGTCACCTTTAATTGACTGTAACTCACTGCCCATTAAAGAAGGAAGGACTAAAGTGAGATGAAAAGGGAGCACTCTGGTTTTGCGGTACTGTGACCTGACACACTTTGTAATGACCCTCTGATAGACACAGCTTCATTATTTTTCCCCTCATATGACACAAGCAGCTGAAGTCCCACCCCACAGTTCAGTGAGGCTGGCTTTGATTTTTAGCTCCAGAATTTGCTCTGGCATCACCCACCTGTGTACTACAAAACCAGTCTCTCTAACAAGCAGAAGAATGCCTTGCCAGCAAATGCCACCAACACTTGTCAACACTTGAAAGGGCAAATAGCTGAAGTGATCAAAGAATGGGAATTCTCTTCCCATCCTGGATGCTGAAATTAGACAGCTCCTCTACCATGTGGCAAAGGAGGCTGTTTCCCCACATACCACTCCTTGAGGATGTGACATGGTAAGTAATAATGGTGTCCATGTATTTTAATGTGTTGTTAACATTCTGTCCAAGCCCTCAGTTTTTCCTGATAAATTATCTTGGCTGAATAGCAGCACAGGTAAATCAGGTATCCAGCCAATGTACAGCACTTTGGCAGTCTTGCATGCCTTTAGATCCTGCCTGTGTAATAAATCCAGCACAATTTATGATTTTTCAAAATCACAGTGTTGCATATGGCTAAATGCTATTGATATTGCCTCGTGATTTAAGGCTGCTATTGCAGCCTTTTCACTTTGCAGCACTCAGAAACAGGCAAATTCAACAATTTCACCTGGTAACTCAGATTTGGCAAGCATTTTGACTGTAGCATTTGATGAGCAGTGTGCATGGAAGGGCAGCTAGGCTGTCACCTTGTTGTAGCTTCTTGGGATAAACAGCTCCATTTCGTTATGAAAATAAATCACAGCAAGCAAGTCCCACTATAGAGCTTTGAAGTTCATTCAGTACTGAGGGTCTGTGTTATCTCATGTCTCATCCATGGGAGCCACCATTCAGCAGTGTTCTACCATCCATCACTTTATGCTCATTTTCTTATAGATTTCTTTCCTTGCTAGAGTAGACCCAGGAAACACCAGGCACATTTTCCATGCTATAACTCTGAGTCATCTCTTGTTTTTGAGGGAATTGTTTTGCCCTAAGGACCGTTTGCAGCAGCACTGACCTTCTGCCCACAGTGTAGTAGCAGCTCTGTAAATGAGCCTTTGGCATGGTACCTGGCACATCCGTTGCTGTGAGAATATATCTGCCAATGATTTAATCGCAGGGACCACTCTAAAATTATTTGTTTTCAGAGACCCACAACCTAACTTCCTCTCAGCATTTTGAATTTTCAGACCTTGCGTGAGAGCCCACTGAAAACCAAAACTCTCCAAGAGTTCTCACAGATGTTTTGAAAGCTGGAACATTTTTATTTGCTTTATAATAGTTCCCAGGAGCACCTGCCAAGGACTAGGTACCCTGGTGTCATAAAAACATGAAACAACAGAGCACCTGTAAGCGAAAAGCAGCCGCGGTTCAGAGCAGGACAGTGCCGGCAGCAACTTGTTGGGCTCTCCCTGCTCATGCTCGTGGTGCCCAGAATGACTTGGTTCGGCCTTTGAACTAGGAAAAAAAAGACCTGATGCTGCCCAGGCTTTTCCACAACATGCCTGGCCCTGCCAAGTTCATAGTGCAGCTTCCTCTTCACTTGTAACCTTGGGCTGGAAGAGGTCATGGTGTTCATGCTGATGCCCCAACCTGCATCCACCTTCCCAGATTTCTTGAATGCTTTCCCTACATGCAGCAACCTGCCCAGTCTCCAGGTGGTTTGCTAAGAGAATTGGTGCCCACACCTGCGTGGCTGTGACCGTAGCTAAGCTTCTGCTGACACAAGCAACATCCTTTTGAGTCACCACAAAAAACTGACCTCACCCAGGATGACTTGTACCTTTAACAGCTATGGCACTCATTGCTAATATGAGATTTGACCTTTTTTTCACCTCCTGGCTCAGCACACCACAGTCTGATGGTCTACAGGAAAGGGGGGATAATCAGGACACCCTATTATTAGTCCTTTGCCCACTCTTCATCTTTCTGTGCTCCAGAGCCACCCCTTTCCCATGGCACAGGAGCTTTCAGGTTGTTATAATAGAGAACACTACATCCAAAAAGAGACCGAGACCAAGGCTAACGAAACCATTACATTACTGTGTAGTCCCTCCTTGTTCTGCAATAATAAAACCTGATAATTTACTGTGACAAATAAATAGAACATTTGCATAACTACTTAGTAGCTCCATTTTTCTCCCTGAAGACCAAATAATTTTCATGACCTCCTAATCTGTGCATTTGGCTTGAACTGCTGAATCTACACCAATCCCCAGACTTTCATCAAGTCATGCTCCCTTTGCCATAGCCCATTCCATCTGACCTCACCAAGCAATTACGCCTTCCTCTTGCCCCTAGACATCTTCCTTTCCCCACATCAGTTAATTTTGGCCTCACACCACTTGTGGACACATACCTGACTAATAGGATAAGATACGTATATGGAAACAAAAGAGCAGAATTTAACAGGGTGATAGATAGTTGACTCTAAAACATGATGGAGTGAACTTTGGACGCTGCTGAAATTAGTCACAAAACATAATGAAGGCAGGATTTCAGTTTACAGTGGTGAAAGAAGAATGCCATCCATTATACATATTTCTTAACCCTTCCCCTACACTTCCATATTGGGCTAGTAATTTGCTATTCAAGTTTATAGGATTCTTCAAAAAACCCAAACAAACTCTAGAAAGAATAATTCTTGATCTTTAATGTTAATAGGTTTTGCATGAAAGAACTACTGGGGTCCTTTATTCATGATTACACAGTGACCTTCAAACACTATATTTAAATAATATTGACTTACATCCAAAAAAAAGGCAAAGAAAAACTAAAATAAATAAGTAAACTATTATCTCCATCCCTATTAGAGAAGTTTGTGTGTTGGTTAGGGGAGTCTGTAAAAAGGATATCATTTCTGAGTCAGTTCTATATTTGAAATTCCAACTTCATGTAAACAACCACCAGCTTTGTCATTTGTTTCAATGGAGAGAATATTTCGGTGTATAGGTCTCTTGAGTCAGATGTGTAGAGATATATCGGTCTCATTGTGACCCAGAGTTAGGGATTTGGGACAAATGGCAGTTTTAGTATTGCCTAAGTCCGTATCAGCCTAGAGTCTGGTCTAGCCCATGTAGATGATTCATATTTCCTGCTTTCTATGAGGTCTTTAAGAGAAAGGGATTAGCAAACATCCAAATTTAGCTAATCTCTGTACGAAACCAGCTGTAAGGAGAATCGTGGTCCTTCCTCCTTTATTTTTTTGTATCAGACCTCCTTAGTTTCACCTTCATGAACAAACCTAAGTCCAGCTAAATAGCTCTTAGTTCCATCTTTCATAATGAATGATCCACACAGCTCAAATAGTAATCTCAGGCACCAATGGCAGAAAGTTAAACTTGTTCACAAAGAGTGGCAGATCTTGTACCTGTACATTCGGAGATCTCTACTCACCATGCCACCAGCTTCATGACGAGCATCCAAGACATCATTAGCACATTTGCGGTGCTTACAAAATCCATGGTATCTGTATTTGCTAACAAGACTCACCAAATCCTCTTCTTTTTTTTTGTATCAGACTATGTACCAGAATAGGTATAACTGACCAAACTGTGTCCATCGAGTACCCACTCATCCCAGCCAGTCTGGCCAAAAGATGAACAAAGACAATAAATAAAGCAAGCCTAAATCCTCAGTCTTTGCATCATCTGTTGGTAACCAAAGCTGAAGGAGAAAACCTGAGGCAAAACCACCAGAACATACAGCTCTGCCGTCCGTGACCAAGGCTCCGTGAAGTTATTCTGAGACAGTGACTTTTCTGCCTCTGTTTTCTCATCTCTGAAACCTCCTTCGCAGAGCCTCCTAGAGTCCTTTAGCTGAGTAACCTTTCCTGAAAGCTCAGCGGTTGTAGTATTTATCAACAGCATCTCTACGTATCCTTTCAAGGTATGGAGGGCTGTCTTGCCCAGGTCAAGTGAGGCCTGAAGGAGCATTGTGGAAGGGTGAGGAGAAAGGAGGAATGCCAGGGCTGAGCAGCAGAAGGGATGCCCCAGCCCCGTGTACTGCACTGAAACCCACCTGGCAGATGGCCTTTGGTAGGTACAACATAGAGCCTCTGCTGACAGTTGCCACCTGCCTTCTAGATGGCACTGTAAGTAAACAAGCAAGGACATATAAATGAATATTTGATAACTGCTATCTCCCCTTTTTGCTCTTTCACACATGTATATAGGCGCTCTTGTATTTACTGCCAAACCGTGGCTAAGTGGGAGGGTGGGAAAAAACCCTCCAGAACAGAGGTCAGTATATATATATATAAAATTCATATGGTCATTTACAGATAGGCCTCCAAAGACTGTCTTAAATGCACCAATTACTTTGCTATGCAGGATTTTGCAGTTGCTGAAACATTTAGAGTAACTCTTGGAGCTAGGACACCCAGACTTTTGCTTTATAAGGAACATCAAGTAAATGTTTCAAGAACAATTACAGCTATCTGTTTTCTACACTGATTAATCCAAATAACTCTTAAACCAACATGGTAAAATCCATCCTGGGGAAATGTGCTAAACCAAGCTTGCATTTTAAAAAAAGCATTTGATCTCAAAATGTTACATGTTATTTTGTGTATTGATACATTTCTTACTCAGGGATGGAGACAGAGGTTTCTTTATTTATCTGAAAATACAAATTTTGCAGAGCTGTGCCAAGCTATACACTTTTCAATTCTCTGATTCTAGCACTCAGCACCATGTCCAACAAAGGGCTGTACGTAGCCAGAGACCTCTCTGACTCCTCAGTTGTTGGCTTTGGTTGTCTTTACAGGTGTTTATGTGAGTGCAGACCTGGGAGCGGTGGCATTAGACCAGCCAGACCCTCTCCCTTTTCCAGTATGGCTGAGGGTTGATACAGCTTCTGATATTAAACTATCTATGCCATCACTGAGAAAACCCAGAAGGCAGCTGTGTGCTGGCAGTGCTCCCCTTGCCATGCCCTAAAACACTACTGGAGTCCTCTCTTGATGGAGAAAATGAATCAGAGTAGAAAGCTTTTGGCCATCTGGGGATGCCTCTTCACACTAAGTCTTCCCAGGGACAGAGGTGCAGCCCTCCGTGAATTTTTATTGTACTTTACCGAAAACATCAGGTTCAGCTAAGAAACAAGCAGTGTTATGTGTTATAGCAAGGCGGGGGGGAAAGGGAAGCAGGTAATGAAACAGCGATAAAATTGAAAGCAAATTCAATTTAAAAAGTTTAAATGCTTCCACACATCTCAGCTTCACTGTGGAAACTTGACAGTCAAATATTAAACAGTACACCATCTCACTGAATTTTATGTCATTATAGTAACAATGTTATTAAACTTGATATGGTTTTATTTTTAATTTCAATGAAACATATTTCCTGATCTTTTCATAAAAATGACCTTTGGGAACCATAGTAATCTAGACATTTCTTTATTTATCCTGCTGCATCAGCTAATAATTCCAATCAGAAGCTATATTGGAAAGCATATGAAAGCCCTTACAGGGTACTGTAATGTTACAAGCTAGATGTTTTATTAGAACAATCTAAACAAACAAGCTGAAAGCTCTCTTTTATGAAATTACTTGATATGTAACTGTCAACAAGATAGTGTCAGTGGGTCTGCAATCTGCTTTTGCAAAGATTGCTCTATACTCTTTTCCTTCTTTTCTGGAATTTGATACATATTTTTTTCTGTCTTGCCAACTTTCTTTTTATAATACATCTTTTTCACAAAGTAAAAAAAGGCAAATACATGTATATATTATCTAAGCAAGCCATTCTTTGTTTTTTAAAAAAAATAACATTTTAGATGTCTTTCCATTATCTGGACAGAATATTGCTAACCATTTCCACTGCTGGTTGAATTTTATAGATGATTGTAGTTGCTGAGAACTGTCTGATAGACAAGAAGTCATGCAAGAATCAGGAAAACTTGAAGCCCGGCCTTAACCTGGTCTTCCCACTGACTTTCTGCACAGGACTGTGGAATTCATAGAATCATAGAACATTTAAAAGTCCATATTTTCAGAAGTTGCCTGTGATTTTTGGAGACTTGGCAGTTTGTAGGTCCAGTTTAGACAACTGCTTGATTTTCAAATATTCAGAGCATGCACAAAACCTGTTGAAGCGCAAACAAGGCTTTCAGTGTCCTTTAGGTCACTGAAAGCCTTGTTTGTCTAAACTGGACCTACAAACTGCCAAGAGTGAAAATATGGACTTTTAAATGCAGGTCCTTAAATCCTTTTTAAATCATGTCTCAAAAGAAACCCACTCCAATATTCAGAAATTTGGGAAAAAGAAAAATGATCAGAAATAATTTGTCTCATTTTTGAGCATTCATAAAGTGAGAAGAAAAACAGTAAAAAACAGAAAATAAATGCTCCTATCCATACAGTTTTCAAAGCAGATGTAGGTCAGGAGTAAAAAGGGGATTGCATTCCACAAGGTGCATTGCAGTATGGATTGGAAACAGGAATAAATAAATAATGCCATAAATACATAAAAAGGAATTTTTTTTTTCAGAGTTTCTCTATTAATTTGGAATAAATATGCACTAGAGAAGTTGCTTTCCAACTTACCAAGTGACAGAACAACTAGGAGCAGTACTGACTAAAATTAATATATGACTCGTCTATTTCTTTCTCTACAGCATTTTCGGATTTAGTGGAATTTAGTATCAAGCTAAATCTAACTCACATTTCTGATAGGATCAAGGAAACAAATGACAACTTATTAGAATTTTTCTCCACAGTTATCTTGAATTGTCTGGGTGACCACAAATGGAATTTACTCTATTGGAGTTGTGACTAGAAAACTGAATTTCTTGAAAGAAGATAGAATAGGACAATTTTTTCCTTCACTTATATTATGATGTTTCCTAGAAGCCTGTTTCTGTGCTTACAATCTCAGTGGTGTCAGTGTAATAAAAGGAAGAGTTAGATCTATACTATTTTCCTCTATATATTTTGACATCATTATATAATTTTTGGCCTGGATCTTTGTTAGCACAAAAAGCTAACTTATTTCACTGACCACAAGCATCATGCTTTGATTAGATCTTCTGTAACAGCAAGTTGTTACAGAACCAACCTAAGACCCATGTAACAGCCAGGTCAAATGAGGAATTTGGAGATCTGAGGTACATCATAAACAGTTGTTAATACTGTTCTGCATAAATGCATATGAAGATGTAAACCAAAATTAGTCCTAAACCCAGTGTAATTTCCAGATAACACTACACACAAATCATGCCATGTCAGATCCATACAAAAGTAAGTCCATGGATCAAACAGATTTGTACCTGCTTACCTTGGAATTAAGTTTAGCTCAGGACAGCAATCAGAGTAGGCAGAACTGATGTTCAGCTCTGCTAATGACAAAATGAAATGCTGAGAATCAGCCCATTTTTTTAACACAATGGGCTAAACGCTGCCCTCAGTTACATTCCCAGGCCTCAGATAACATGAGTATAATTGAAAGCAGTTTTGGTTCAATATTTCTTGTATTTTAGAAGCTATGGAGCAATCAAGCAATATGACCTTTAGTGGTCCACCAAAGAATCAAGTTCTGCTCTGTATGGGATCCAGACTAATCAATATCCTATTACAATCACGGCCTGGTTTTTTTTATATCTGAGACATACTGGGAATAACCTGGACAAAACATTTCTCCTGCAACAGCTGAGTCCTGAGACTCAGCAGATTCACCCACTATTAACTTGTTAAATCTATGCTTTTCAATAAAATGACACGGAAGTTTAATTTGTATTGTAAAATACAGTACAAGCATACCCAATCTTAACTCACTCAAGCACTCTTTATTAAGCCAAATCTCCAAATGACATCCACAAAGACTTTCTAAGAGTTTAGAATGCTACATCAATCCATATTAAAAAAAAATAACAAGCTCAGATTAACTTGTCAGGTGTAATAGGGGTATAACAATCAGAAGCATGGGATAAAGTCAATATTGGTACAAGGTCTAATTTTTCTCTTGGATGACAGAAGGTAGAATTCACTGAAGGAAATCTGAGCCCCACAGGGAACCAATGACTTTCCATGAGCCAGGATATCATCCGTTGGTTTCAAGCAGCAGGGTGACTGATAGCATCCTTGACTTAAAGAAATATGGGGTGAAATCCTGCCATTGAAGCCAATGGCATCTCTCCAGCTTACTTCAGTGTGGTCAGACTTTCATTTGTGAGATCAGCGCAAAACAAGGAGGGCACTACATGTGTGCCTGAGCACACATGTTGACAAGTAGAGGGCAAAGAAGCACTGGGCCTGTTCCTATTTTCACAAAACCGTCTCCAAGGAAGCAAAGCCAGCATGTCTCCATGTGTGCTCTGCTGAACTTTCATTCAGGAACAAGGAGGAAAAAGCACAAACCCTACTCAGGGTACATTTTCCCTTCAGAATAAGCTTGTTTTCTTAAAACAAAATAGCCAACAGCCCTATTATTAAAAACAATAATGAGCTAAACTCAGGTTATTGTTGTCCTTTGATTTTTAAGATGCCCATTTTTATGGTAAACGGTGCCTTTAACTAAATCACTGAAGAACAAATTTAGTTCACCTGTAGGTCAGATTAACAAAACAGTTTCACTTGTTTGCACTCATCTCCCAGCAAGGCTTGCATGGATGCGTTTTACCATTTAAAAATACTACACCAGCTTTCATGGCAACAGTGGGACGAAGGATAAAAATGCTATATCCCCTCAAGCACGTGTGTTGTTTTGCAGCGAGCTGGGTCTATGAAGCAGCTGCGGGAGAGGGTCCGGGCAGGGGGGTCCTGCAGGGCCGCGTTCTTGTCACAGTGTGGTGCTGCACAGGGGGATACACCCGGTCCCCTGCCGGCCTGTTGCGGGGTGCCGGGGTGGCTTTGCTGGCGGCTCCAGCGTGCGAGGGCTGGAGCAAAGCCGTTCCTTTTGCGGGTAAGCAGCTCCTCCTTCTCTTGGCAAGTATGTTTCGTGTTGCCCTTGTTACCTGTGCTTAGGGTGAGGAAAGAGGTGGAAAAGTTTGCTGCTCTGTCCGTCGGGGTTTTAACTCTCTCCAGAACCCATCTGTTAGTTTTGGGGAAGGGAATTTGGTATAACTAGAATAATTTAGGAGGATACAGCTCTTCAGTGAGGTCGTTCCTCTTGGGCTTGGGTTTCTCTGCAGTGGCTACAGCAGGTCATGAAGAAAAAATGGTAGATGTAAAGACTTTTTATTTAAACTTCATACTGCACTGGATTTAATATGTCTTTCCCCGGATACTTGTTTGGCTTAGGAGTAGCCACTAGGGCAGTGAGGAAAGAAAGAAGGAACCTCTGGACTCTTTCAGACTCCTGTTTGAACTTGGCAATGTGCTAAAGAATCTGTGCTGAAAGAATCTGTGCTAAAGAATCTTTTTTTTTTTTTTTTTTTTTACCACTCCCTCACCCCCATCCCCAAAGCAGACTAGGAAATCTGTAGTATATCGCTCTGTATTCTGCATCTACTTCATCACTCTTTACTATGGTAATGAAAAACTAATGATATTTGACTCGCCTGTTCAGGGAGGCAGGAGTACTTTTGTAAGACTGAGCGGAATTTTTTCAATAATGTTTTAAGTCCTATTGGAGTCAAACCCATGTGTTCCTCAGGCCATGGCTTGAAACCTTGTAAGCCAAGAGCTAACACTGTATGCATCCTTAGAACTGAAATAATGGGAGATCCATAACTGTTGTGGCATGGGCACATTGGCTCTATGTATCTGAATGAATCTGACTTTTTACATACTAATGTTCTAATGCTGCTAATAAAAAAAAAAAAAAGGCATTTTTTCACAGATGGGAGTAGAAAGAAATATTACTAATACTTTAGTAAGATCTATGTATTCTAGCTGCAATGAAATGAGAAAGGTCAAATTTTCTCTCTCTTTTTTTGCATTCTCTAACTTCTTACTCATCTTTGTTGTACTAATGAAATTAAGATATCCTTCATGATATAACTGTGAGCTAGGGGGATCTAAATTACCTTCATCTGGCATCATTCCAGTATGCTATAAATGAGGTAATTGTCCTTGACTATAAAATTTGCATTTTCAAGACTTAATTGCTATCATTACATCTTTTTGTAATTCTATTAATTTAACTGAATGGAGCATTTGGTTTTATGGTAAAAATTTGCATTAAAACATTGTACATCTAAATAGAATTTTAATATTTGCGTCAAAAGCTCAGTGCAGTTGTCCCACAGGACCTAAATAATTTCACAAGAAGAGAATAGGAAGCAGTCGTACTTTAGGTCAACTAGCAGGTTTTCCTTTGGTGAATGTTAATAGAACTTGCAGTATCAGTCATCGTGTTCTGAAAATCACTCCTGCCTGAGCTCTGCAAAAGTAATATTAATCTATGAATTCCGTATCATAATTGTTAACAGGAAATGTATTGGCCCAGATACAGCGTAGGTAGGATGTATGTTTGTTCTGTCTCAGAGTGATATGTGCCAAAGAGCTCTGTCTTTCTAAGGAATCATGCCTTCCTCCTTTGAGTCCTTCTACCCTTGTTAGGCTATATGCTTTACTACTGCCTGAGAAAACACTGAATACGCAAGCAACGCTTTCTCTGCAGTCTTATGTGTGCACGTAGTCATCTAGCCAAAGACCACTGTGCTATGAAATGAATTAATTGGGCAGTATGTGAGCATCTGTTAGGAAAGTATTTCTATATTGTGCACTAGACTCTCTTCAACCATTACATAGTTAATACTGCCTAACCTTTTAGACCTTCTCTTTTTTATTTTTCTTTCTTTCTCCATTCTTTTCTGGCAACATAAGGTACTTTGGTCATGCAAAGACTATGGATGAAAGGTTAAAGCAGTGTGAGGAATATGAACTGGCTGAATACATTGCAACTGCAATAATGCCACACGTACTCTTTTTATATATGGGGCCTAGTGGTAAGGTAAGGCTGCATTACTGAGTATATACAATTTGAAACTGAGTCAAATCTTTTTGTAGTGGATTTACATGGTACTTAGTGCAACGGGACCTCACGTCAGGTCTTTGGGCATATTTAAGCCACTAGATCCCTTGTGGGTCTGGGATCTCAGTCTTGGCCAGGCACTGCAGGTAGCAACTGATACACGGATGGGCAGACAGTATTCCATGTTGGTCAGAAAAGTCTATGCTATTTTCCATGCCATGTTAATAAATACCATTGAGTTGTATAACCTATTATTTACAAGAGTAATCAAGCCGGATTTGTTTTATATTGAATATGTCTGTGTTTTTCTTTTGAAAACAATTTTTTTTTTCAACATGTGAGTAATATTTCACAAGAGATAGGGTCTGCTTGTGACAGAAATCTCATTAACTACTCTTAATATATGTTGTATTTACTGGACTTCATAATCATCGTGTAATTAAGCTTCACTACTGGCTTGTGAAGCAGAAAAGATGAAGGATGTCTCCATTAAAGAGATTTATGGGATGATGAAATTAAAGACAGATTTCTGAAAGTGTATAGGTACCACTGCTCATTGATTTCAGTGCTAAATACCTCCGAGGGACTGAAGCCCTTGCAAAACTGTGCAGTAAGACACTGGTGCCAGACTAGATCCAAAACTGGGAGCACAGGGTGAATCCTCAATATGAGATCATGACTTTTGGGCAAGTGCTACAGTTGTTTTGCCTTCTGCCCTTGTCTCTTGAATGTGAATCACACTTCCTCACTTTGGGGACTGTGTGATGGTTCAGGGTAGGCTGGAAATGCAATATGAAAGTGATAGAAGAGCAGGTAGCCCTCCTGTTTCTTCTACAGCCGTCCACATATGCAACATTTCTATAGGGGTCTGGGTGTATACTGGAAAAACTTTAGTGTCACAGATGGGGGGAAAAGGCTGCTAAGAGCTACATATCAGTGCTGAGTCCCCCAGTCCTACAAGCATCAGCTCTACTATGCTACTGGAGTCTGCTGTGTTGTTTTAGGCAAGCGCACAGGGTAAGAAGGCTCACAGGGTATCTATCTGGTCTACACAAAGACTCATTTTTTCCACTTCAGGGAAGACCCTGTGCATGTTCTTTCTCAACGGGTGAATTTAATTTGATGTGAACATTATGCTAAGGCTGAATTTCTAGGCAGTTTATATGATAGTGCTTTAGAAGAAGAAAACAAAAAAACAACACCACAAAAAAAACCCAACAAATCCAAACCAAAATGCATATTCTTTTGAAAAATCCAGGTTTAGCTGTTAGTGTCAATTATTTCAAACACCTTCTGACTTTTCTGGCACATCTATCTCATTGAATCTTGGAAGTGATTTTATGTGCCTTAAGTATTTGATCACATAATCAGCTTCTGCAAAGCAATCCAAAGGATCCTGAGCATTGTCCTGGGAGATAGTCACATCAAACCTGACACAGAAATAAGCGTAAGGGAACAATTGTTGTTGAAACACATAGCATCTCTTTGCATGCTAAAGCATTTGCTCTGGTAATCCACCATGCTGACGTGTGCCTCTGCTGATGCCATCTGAGCAGGGACTGCATCCTTAAAGTTGACAAGTGCATTGCATTATAGCAGTGATTTTGTTATATATCATTGGCATAATGGATATTCAGAAGAAATTCATAATCTTGAAAGGTGGCTTGAATCCACAGATCTCATCCATGTTCTGGTGACTCAGAGCATTTTGGAAACTCATTTTATAATATCTCATGCTGGCTTGGGCAAAGGCAAAGTAAACAGTGGCCTAGGGCAGCAGATTTGGGAGAGGCGCAGTCCATGTCTCGTTTCCTACTTGGTCTCTGTTGACGATGACAGGAATACAATCCTTTAACCTACCTCTCCACTGTCCCTCCTGCTCCCCTTTCTCTGGTTTAATTCCTGTGGAAATCTAAAGACATCTTTTTGCCTTGTCCCAGCCTCTTTTCCTCATTCATCCTCCCTCTAAAACTCCTGCTGTTTTCTCCTAGCTTTTCTCCTCCAGGGAGGCTCCACTGCTTTCTACTTGGGCTGTTCCAGGAGTGAGGGGAATTCCCTGTCCTCTCTCAGCCTTGCATCTCTTTCTGCAAATAACTATTTACTCCTCATTTTTTGCTGCCTTTGCTGAATAGCCTCAGCCAGACTTGGGTTTATGGTAGCATGAACTATGTGAGAAATACACATTCCTGTGCAAAAGTGTACCAGGTCATTTGTCCCTTGATAGCCACTGCTTTGAAAGAGGTTTTTCATGTTGGGGAAAGAAGCAGCTAGATGTGGAAATCTTCGTTGTATTGCTTATGAGTCATGAGAGTAAATGAGACAAAAGTAAGATAGTGCCAGCATGTTACTGAATCTCTGGAAAGGTGCAGCTTGCTCTGTTGGTAATGCTGTTCACTCAATGTAAAATTAGGTTGCCGAATTCATTGCCATGGGATGTTATAGAAGCCAAAAGGCATAAGCGGCTTCAAAAGGGAATTAGGCAAATTGTTCCATCAACGACTATTAAATGCAGTTATCCAGATGCAGCATCAAGCTCAGGAAATCCCTAAAACAGTGGCTGCTGGAAGCTATTTGGCTATACCAGTGCAAGGATCACTCTGTCTACCAACCAAGAGTTCCTGCTCTAACGGTGTTAAGGCTGAACTTTCCATCTCTCTCAGTAATACGTGTCTCGTGGTTAAGGCGCGC
Source organism: Nyctibius grandis (assembly GCF_013368605.1). Taxonomy (NCBI): domain Eukaryota; kingdom Metazoa; phylum Chordata; class Aves; order Nyctibiiformes; family Nyctibiidae; genus Nyctibius; species Nyctibius grandis. The sequence goes on from NC_090660.1 coordinate 13,216,590, forward strand.
TACTGTGGATTTAGTAATTTGAAAGTGAAGTTAAAGGAAGCGTATTCCAAGTGGCAGTTTCTCCTGTCTGTGTTGAAAACACTTTAGGATGAGAGAAATTACCTAGATTAGGTGCCCTGTACTTCACTTATGACTTGTACTTTTGTCCCATGAGCTTGGTGGCTTTGTCTGTAAAAATCAGCAGAGTTCAGAAAAGACTGTTTGTTCTTCAAAGCAAGAAAGCAAGACCTCAGATAGTCTGTGTGGATGTTGTTCATACATGTACTATGTGTCCTTCCACATGGATTTATTTTCCCCCTGTCTCAAAGCTTTGGATTGGCTTAACTTGCTCGGCTTGACCAATTCCACCTCCTTCTGGCACACATGATACACACTCATTCCCTCAACCTATGCTGAAAGAAGCCTTAGAGGTATGCCACCATTCTAGAATTACAAAACAGCAACCTTCCCTTGAAAGCAATGCAAGTTCCTGGAATCAGTAGACCAGCAATTTGAATTATCGCTTATCTGAGTGATGACAGAAGTTTCTGGAAGGCTTCTTGCACATTGGTGTATGTACAACTACCATACATAAGAAAGCATCAGATTCTTCACTCATTTGACTCATTATTTTTGCCTAAGGAAGTGGAGTTCACATATGTAGGCATTTATTTATTTGCTGCACTCACTGTCTCAGATCCCTAATGGCAATGGTTGTTATCAAGACAATCTTGTGAAGGGAAGCAGGGAACTGTGAGTAATTTGCCAAGTGTGAGGTCAAACATGATGTTTTTGCGTACTGCTTTCAAAATTTTAATTAGTACAATACCTCCACTAAGTGTTGGGATCTCTTCAGGAGTCACTAAGCTGGTGCTGGTGGTGCCTTGGCAGAGGTTTTAGAAAGGATGGAGAGAAAGATTGCGAGGTGGCAAATAATACATTGATAGTTGGCAATGATCTTGCTCTGTGTCCTTTTAATGCTCTTCGGGTAGGTCTCAAGGAGGGTCTGTAAGCATGACTGAGGATAAAATTGTGGCCTGATGTCACTGGAGTTAATAACAGCTTGCTAGTACCTTCTGGGTACAAGGAGGATTTGGGACTACATGTGCCAGTGGGCTCCTAGCAGGACCTTTGCCTGGCGTTCAGGGAGGTTCACCAGGGGTTCAAGGTTCAAGCAGGCAGAGCTGCAGGGAACTTAAATGGTACAAGTAAGCATTATCTAATTTTGACACCCAGAACCTAACTATGCTTGCTGTTTCTGGGAAGGATGCATTATTTCTTCTGTTCAGCCTGAGACTTCAGTGGGATGGGTATCTCAGATTCTTCTTTCTTAGCCTGTCCTCTGTTCAATCAAGTAAAAATTGGACTCCATATCTCTTCTTCCTTTAAGAAATAAGTATCTGTAGATACACATCTCTCAAATAAACCTCCAAACATTTGGAGGCTTATCTTTTATTAATTGTATATGACTATCTTTTTTCTGTTACTTTCTAATCTCTTAAAAATTTTACTTATAGAAAAGTGATAGGGTTTTAGGTGATAATTCTGCAGGTAATGAATTGGACTTTGACAGACACTCAGCAAAGAGCCTCTGGATATAAAAATGAAACTGCTGGTGTGAAAGCATTATCTGTACTAACCACTGGAAGCAGGCTGCAAAAATCCAGGTTGCTGAGCAATGCCTATGTTGCAAAATAAGAACACGGTCAAGTACAACAAACCTTGTGGTCCACATGCCTTCTCTCCCTGTTGGAGTCTGTTAACTCTGCTGTAGTTGAGATTTAGATCAATTACACTACATACTGCTGAGATCAGGTTTTTTGCTGACAGACAGGCTTGTATCCTACTCACTCTCATCCATCTCAGCCACATTAGCAGATTCAAAGGCATTAAAGAGTGAGCAAGCATGACCTTTTCAGCCTCAGATGAGCTTGGGGAAAGTTTTTTTTTCACTCTCTGTGTGGACACACAGACGGCAGGTGAGCCTACGTGGACACTATGAGTAAAGCTGGATTGCTTTGGCTTCTGTGCAAGAGTTGATATGCAGGTGACGCCACAGTGGGCTACACACCAAGGCATACTAAATGAGAAAGTTGAATTTCTGAGATGGTGTTTGTAGATGCAGTCTTTTCTGTCCTTGATACTGATCTGGAGCGTTAACCTCCTCATGAGTCAATTTAAGATTCGTGGAAATGGTTAGGCTCAAGCAGCATGAATGCATCTTTTTTTTTTTCCTTAGCCACTTGTTCTGAAACTGTTTGGTAAATTTACCTTTAATATAAAATTTTTTGTTCTCAGTATACTCGCTTCACCATTCTGGTTTAACAGCTAAGGCAGAAAATGCATACCCTTTTTAAAACATTTAATGTTACTTTTTTAAAAAAAATGCACTTGGCTTCTGGAAAGGTCTGTAAGTCCATTTTAAGTTGTAGTGAAACACCAGACAATTACTTGTCTATCCATTTGTGGCTTAGCCCAACTTCCTGAAGTTGTTTTTTTTTTTTTCCCTCATCTCTCACAGTGCTCTGTTTATTATTCTTACAGCTTAAAGTTTTCTTCTTTCCTAGCCATTGGTTTGTCAGTTATGATCAAGTGTCAAAATGAAAGCAAACATAAGCATCAATTATCAAAAATTACATAGTCTGTTTACATATTCCTTAGCAGAAAGGATTTTTCTCTCAATGCATACCGGATGTGAAGTGTAACTAGACACGTGAGTTGTCTACATACTCATTTTCACATCTGAAATATAACATCTAGGTTGAGTAATCCAGTATTTACCTGCTAGGCATGGAGTTCTTGCAATATATGAGCAATACTTTTAAATCTTTTAATACTGGAGGTTATTCAAATATATTTCAAGCACCATCTTTTCTGCAGGAAGAATTTTTTAGTCTCTTCTCCATAGGAAGGCCATAATAGCATCTCAGGTTATGTGATCTTCCTACTTCAAATTCTTTTGCATTTTTCGCCCCCCCCTGCCCCCCCGCTTTATTTTTTGCTGAACAAAATGATAGGCACCCTGCAAAAATAAGATTTAAAAAAAAAATAAAAGAGGCAGAAGCATCCACACTGAAGAAGGTCACCTCTAATTTTGCAACGATAAAGCACAATATTTATTATGGGAAAAAAATAATCAAACCTTTGATATTTTAGAATTTCCTTTTCACTTAACACTTAAGGGAAGCTATTTCTTGCAAGTCATCATTTTTTCAGTGTATAATCAGATTTTCTTTTTCAGTGTATAATCAGATTTTCCTTTTCAGTGTAATAGTAATGAATCATAGACAAGCATATTCTCTCCATTAGAAGAAAAAACAGTAAATGGGGTAAACTGGCAGTTCTCAAGATTCATGTTTGTAGAGATTATCTGCAGATGCCCTGGTTGTACAAGCCTTCCTCCTTTATCTGTCCATTGTGAAGCATTCTTAACCCACTCTAGAAATGCAGAGTTTGCTCTGCATTGAAATGTGCCTGCCCATTTGATTCCCATTGAGTCTGCGCAATACAGATGGGACTGCCCAGATGGGAGAAGATCAAACAAAAGCCCAGCTATGAATGCCCATTGGTTGTCCCTTTCCACACTGACCTCTGTGCCAATGTTAACTGGTTATTGTGCAAGCTGAAGTAGATCCCTGAGTTCACAACACGACTTTAGAAGGTTCTTTGTGGCTGTTTCAGCATAAAAATATGTCTCTGTGGATCACAGAATCACAGAATCAACCAGGTTGGAAGAGACCTCTGGGATCATCGAGTCCAACCGCTGCCCCTACACCACCCTGTCAACTAGACCATGGCACTAAGTGCCATGTCCAGTCTTTTCTTAAACACATCCAGAGATGGTGACTCCACCACCTCCCTGGGCAGCCCATTCCAATGTCTAATAACCCTTTCTGAAAAGAAATTCTTCCTGATGTCCAACCTGAACCTCCCCTGGCGAATCTTGAGGCTGTGTCCTCTTGTCCTATCGCTAGTTGCCTGGGAGAAGAGGCCGACTCCCACTTCACTACAACCTCCCTTCAGGTAGTTGTAGACTGCAATAAGGTCACCTCTGAGCCTCCTCTTCTCCAGGCTAAACAACCCCAGCTCCCTCAGCCATTCCTCGTAGGTCAGACCCTCCAGACCCTTCACCAGCTTGGTCACCCTCCTCAGGACTCGCTCCAACACCTCAACATCTTTCTTGAAGTGCGGGGCCCAGAACTGAACACAGTACTCAAGATGCGGCCTCACCACTGCCGAGTACAGAGGGACGATCACTTCCTTAGACTGGCTGGCTACACTATTCCTAATAGAGGCCAGGATGCCATTGGCCTTCTTGGCCACCTGGGCACACTGCTGGCTCATGTTTAGCCGGCTGTCAATCAGCACCCCCAGGTCTCTTTCCACCGGGCTGCTTTCTTACCACTCTTCCCCCAGCCTGTAGAGCTGCATGGGGTTGTTGTGGCCGAAGTGTAAGACAAGAACAAGAGTTCTTGTTGAACCTCATGCCGTTGGTCTCGGCCCATCTATCTAACCTGTCCAAATCCCTCTGTAGGGCCTTCCTACCCTCCAGCAGATTGACACTGCCACCCAGCTTGGTGTCATCTGCAAATTTACTGCGGGTGCACTCAATCCCTACGTCTAGATCATCTATAAAGATATTGAACAGCACCGGCCTCAGAACTGAGCCCTGGGGAACACCGCTAGTGACCGGCCTCCATCTGGACTTTGCCCCATTCACCACCACTCTCTGGGCTCGGCCATCCAGCCAGTTTTTAACCCATCGAAGAGTTCACCCATCCAAGCCCCAGGCAGCCAGTTTAGACGGCAGGAATGTGGACTTAGACTATAAACTGGTTTAGGCAATGATGCCATTATTCTTTTATGCAGTTAACAGTGATTCAGCTCATAAGCTAATGCTTTCCATGTAGATTGTAGGGACAACAGTTGCTGCCTTGAGGAAAATCAAAACATTTCACTCTTAACATATCTTCATAAAACCATATAAATATATTTTTCATTTTGTGTCCCTGGAAATATTTAGGCCTAAGCAGGGTTAGTAGAGTTGCTGAAATATTGCAGTGAGAGCTGTCATCAAGCCCTTCCTAGTGTTTGGGTCACTTTGGCACCTGCAGTCTTGAGATCTCAAAGCTGAAAACTCAAAGCAACCTTAGTCTGAATGCAGTCTAAGCTACTCCTTCAGAGATTTGCATCTCTGACAGGCAGTTCTGTTGAAATTGGCAGCAAGCCTGCTAATTTTTGCCAGTCATGACAGATTGTTTCCATGTTTTTTACCCTTAATATAAAGATGATCTACTGGAATCCCTGGATTTTCATGTCTGAAGCTATTGAAACTTTCTCTACTGGTAAAATCACGTATCCACTCTTCTTTTTCTTAAAAGCTTCCAGGTTATCTGCACACATGATTGTGCTGCAGCTCTGTACAGATACCTAATTTCCTTCTGTCTGAAAGCCATTGAGAAGTCTCATTGTGCTTTTCCCTGCCACTGAAATATCTAGAGCACTTTTTGATATCATCAGTGGGCTGGGGTCCATTTCTTATTTCTCTGCTGGTGTAAAAGGATTGTGGGAATGCCTAGGTGTGGACGAGGGTGAGAACAGAACAATGGCAATCGCTGGCTGGCCAGTGGCCCCTCAGAGTACTGTTGCCATCCAGCGTAATGCAGAGCAGCCTGTAATAACTCATGTCTGTTTTGGGTATGGAGGCAGAAGAAAGGGAAAAGGGAACATACGACTCTCTTTTATGACTTACTGCTCTGTAAAAGGATTTTAAAGAATCTTTGGGGAAAAACTTAGGCTTCAGATGCACACATGTGGATCTCATTGGTTTCATAGGAGGCCATGTGATTGTGTACATTAACAGACAGAATATGGCTTTTGATCTTTAGGAGCAATTAATATAAAATATGGAAATACACTACTGTGTAATAGGATATTTTTTACTACTTTCTTAAAAGTGCTCCCCAAAATTGAATACAAAACAACATAGCTTCACAGGCTGCAGTCTTATAATGACATATCTTCACCAGTGCTTGTCACCTTCTGATGCTGTTTGTAAGTGTGTTTGGCTGTTACGCTTTGAACTTCAGCAAAACACTTGTACTTAATAAATAAACAAGACCAAGCACCTTCCTCTTCTCACATCTGTCCACACTGGAGCATGACGTTATAATTGGAAGAGAAAGGAGAAATAGTTGTCATGACTCTCTGCAGGGACTCCCCTGTGACTGCTTCTTTCCTGCTGCCATGCAAGACACAACCGTGATGGCTAAGCCCTCATTCCATCAGCCTGCGAGCACAGGGCATTTCAGCACATGCTTAGATATGAATGAGCCTGTAGGTTGCCAAGTACCTCTTGTAGCTAACATCTGAAGGAGTATGGTGGATTAAAAACCTCTGCTGGCATAGACCTTGCAGGTGCATGGAAGACTGACAGCTTGAAGGTGGCTCCTCAGAGTCTACACCTTGAAACTGCTGCAGTCATATCTACCTGTGAGTGAGTGGTAATAAAATGCAATGAACCTCAACTGGAGGTGTCTTTGCTTTCATTTTACCTACCTGAAATTCTCAGCATGTTGGACTGACAGATGTATTCGCCATGAAATCTGAAGCAGCTTCTGCCTGGAAAGGTTCCCACAAATATTGCCTCGGAAAACAAGTCCAGGAGGCATTGAGCAAAGTCCATCTGCGATGAGCTCTCAGTGGGAACAGTAAACTCTTCTCAAAACTTTTCTTCATCAGTGAAATGGCACAATGTGCCTCTTGCAGCAGAGGAAGTTAATGTAAGGTCTTTTCAGGTCTCTTTATTAAGCTGTTGCATTGCAAATAAAAGGGAGCTGAACTGTAGGAGTCACTTTGTCAAGGTAACAGTCTCGGGGGAAAAAAAAGATTGTTGTATCATCTCAGAACAAGAATTTACGTTTTGCTTTGAAATGAGCTATGGTCTTGTTCCCTGTTCCCCAGTCTGTGTGTTACACAAGAGGCCTTTTTCCTGAAAGGTTTCCATAAGTCTCCCCAGCCATAAGACTGTTTTTTTCCTGCTTTCGTACTCAAATGTCTCAATCTTTTTGGCTGCAGTGTTCAGTGTATCTTCACCTTCAGGCAGAAACTGAATCTAGGAAGTTTCCATCTGATGCTCTATGTGAGATTTTAGAGAGTTGTGAACAATGGAAAGGAGGGTGATAACAGGAACATGCACACAGCCCTAGCCGTAAGTGGCACTTGCATTTTAGCAATAATAAATATTTATCTTTTACGGTATTCCTGTTTTGCTGAATCTCCAAGTCCAATGGACTGAGTATTTTTTGCTATTAAGCTTCATAAATTACAGCTGAAGTCGTAATATTCTATGAAAAGGCATCTAGCTCAATGAGTTTTGATTTTCTTGTTGTTTTTATTGTTTAGTGGATTGTATCAGATGCTATTTATTCCATCCAGATCCACACCTATAAAACATTTAATATTATTTTTGGTGAAACTAATTTAGTGTGCAAAACCACTTTTTTGTCCCCCTCCCCACCCCTTCAAACAACATGTCCTGTAAAATTTTGCTGAAAAAATTAAAGCTGCAGAGAGCTTTTTTTTAAAAAAAACAAACAAACAAAACCAAAAAAAACCCCACCAGAAACAAACAACAAAACAACCCACAAAAAAACACAAAACCAAAACTCCATTTTTTTCATGCCCTGTTAGACTATTAGAAAATAGTTATTTTGCAGCAAATTGCTACAAAGGTAAAAGTGAGGAACAGAATACTATTGCTGGTAGAAAAGTATTGACATAGCTGGAGACTATGTACTACCTAGCACCCATCTGCTATCCTCTTTGTAGTGGGAAAATATGCCTGCAGTGGTTTGGAGAGGAGAGCAGCCGAACCTAAAAGACTCTATACATAATGCTGTATTACAATGAACCTTTTCAGTGTGTAATATAGTAAAATCTCTGTTATCTGAATTCCATATTCTTCAATTACCATAACTTGTGATTCAGATAAATGGGAATCACCAAGATAAAAACTTGCAGTGTTTATTAACTCACTGGATATTAACCTCTTCCTAGTATTATTTATATGATCTGCAGCATGATCTAGCACATAAACACAGCAATTTTAGTTTATATTACTGTCACGGTTTAAAGCTGGGCTGGCGATTAAACCTGCAGCAGACGCTCTCTGTTAACCCTCCCCCCCCACCCGAAGGGAAAGGGAAAGGGAAAAGGGAGAGAGACTTACGGGTTGGAAAGTTAAAACAGTTTTAATAAACCTATAATAATGAAAAAGAGTATAATAATAATATTGGAATAATCAAATATATACAAATATATATATACAAAACCAAGATCGAGCTCCCCCGATGTCGGCAACGTCACCACCGGCACTGCAGGGCAGGCTCCGGGAAGGCCCAGGCTGGGCCTAGCGACGGTCGAGAGCTGGATTCAGGGATGCACAGATCAGGATCGGGGGCAGCAGGAAAACAGTCGGAGTCCTCCTTGGACACCGGCCATAGCAGCAAGAGCAAGAGCGAGCAAGAGGAGAGAGACCCTCGTGATCCCCCCGCTTTATACCGAGAATGACGTGTATGGGATGGAATACCCTCGTTGGTCAATTTTGGGTCACCTGCCCTGTCTGCTCCCCCCTGCAGCTGCGACCCCCCTTCGGCTTTTCACTTGTAAGCAGTGAGGAATTCAGCGGTGACCTTGGTTTCTCTAAGAAAAAAGTACAGCAAGAGCCTTACTGCACAACATCCCTACCGGTGCCTCAGCGATAACTACAAACTTCGAGCGTTATCAGTCCTGGAAGCAGACACTGTCTGCAAAAACATGCAGTTAGTTTCAGAAAGTGCAGTTATTTAGAGGAGACTTAGCTGAAAGTAAAAATCACTGAAAGGAAAATCGGCCTGGTTTAGGCCAAACCAGGACAATTACCAATTTACTGCAAAATCTCTCTTGCACCAAAAAATGCATTCAAGTTAGACCTCAAGGTACAAATCTGAATTTATGTTAACTGGACTTCATATGTTCAAGATTGGAAGAATATCCAAACAGATTAATCAGAAAGAAGGCTAGTCAGTGCAGACGAAAAATAAGAAATGATTATCTGTATTGCAGCACATGTAGAAGTGGAGATAGGATCTACCTTCATTCTTTTCCAGCTCCAGGAAGATTCTAGATAGTATTTTGGATTGGTTCTTTCTTCTATTTTTATTAGCAGAATGGAGTAGAGAAAGTCTTGGGGCAACCGAAGCCCTGTGGTAAATTGATAGATGCAGATAGATGATTTGTGAATTTTGTTCCTGGCGTTACAAGTGAGAGGCAATGCTGAAGGTAGCTTTTCTGAACGTCAAAGGCACAGATAAAGCTTATTGTTCTGTGGGATAACTTAGTTGGATGTAAAGCTGCTCCTTAAAGATTAGGACAGCATAATTAAACATGGGTGTACATTAAACACTTAAATCTACAGCTTCTGCTTGCCTTTATGCATAGCATTCGGTTGATGTTGGATGCTTGTTTCATTTTTGAGTTTAGCTTGTGCATGCACCTAAGATTTATCTAAGCTTATTTTCTCTCAGTGAAAATGTGTACACTGGAGTCCAGAATGCCTCACCCTCTTTTTGGTGTTGTGATACCTTCTTGCTGGCTGGCAGGGATGGGAAAGATCATAGATATTGTCCCCCTGTAGAATGTGTGAATCGGGTATGTTTGTTTTTGAAGTGGGAAAAGAAGTGTCATCCAACCCAGGTTTTCATTTTGGTGCCCAAAGATGACATAAAAGCTGGATGCCAGGGAGGAATATCCATTGGGGGAGAGGCGGGGGAGAAACCAGCCCTGCACTCCTCTGTGATTGGGACTGACCATCTTGTTGCTGGGTGGAACAGCGTAATGCTGTTGCTGCTCCTGCTCCAGCACCGTGATGTTTCTGTTCCAGATTGTGCTGACTCACATTCAAGAAAACATGACACACAGACACAATGCACTGTAACTCTTTTCCTTTCCCCCAGTAACCTCGGTAAGTGTTTGGTTTCTTTTTCCTGTCTATGGCTAGTGTTGTGTTAATATAGCTTTACTGTTAGAATTAATAGAAGGGGGAAAGGTAACCTTGTAAACAAACTGGTAGCAGACAGATTAATCTTGGGGAGGGCATTTAAATGCAACCTGCTGTTTGTGGTACATCCACCTCCCTTTAAGGCTGATCAATCCTGATAACTCACCCATCTCTACAAACTACACTTGTTAAAGCTGTGTTCTTAAATGGGAGAAGTGCTTACAATGCCCATTTAGAACGGTATTCTGTTTAATTAGTCAGCACAGCCAGTGCTGCAGGGATAGATCACTTCCCTTTAAAGATTTGAGAATGTTAATAGTACAGTATATCATTTTAATTATTATTGGATTAATGTTATGTCTCGAAGAACATCTAATGCAAATCACAAGAAATGGCCTGAAGTGACCCAAGGGTTGTGCTTTATTAGAAAAGTAATAGGTCCATTGCTTAAATATAAAGAGAGGTTCTCTCTTCAAATGTCACTCTGCACTCGGCTTCTGTGTGTGTATGTGGAAATGAAATCCTCTTGCTTCCACTTTGTCCACAGAAAGTTTCTGTAGCTCATGCAATAAATGGCTGAGACAGTAGGTGTAATAACAAGAGATGAAGAGGAGATCCAAAATAACAGTGATGATGAAGACCCATTTCCAAATCGTGATACTGTAATGGCATCCCCCGGTTGCTCTGCCAGCCCTTCGTTAGCCAGCCTTAATGAAGACAAGGGAAGCTCAGCGGTGCCAGAAAGACTGTCCGTGCTCTCCAGCAAGGCTGTGGCCCAGGCAAAAGCCCTGACTGGTCCAGAGATGGTTAGTGGTGGCCAGGCACAGAGGACAGCCTCTGGGTTGGCTGAGCATCATCCAACAGCTGTAAATGCATCGTTAGGTGGCTCGTCATACCCCATGGTGGTCAGTAACCTGCAGCCTGTGGGCATTGTCTCCCTGTGCTCCAAAAGCCCCTGCTGCAATGGAGACCTGAGTTCAGAGGTGCCACAGATCCCAAAGGTGCCTGGTGGGGTCAGCGAGCCCCCACACGCTGTCACTGCCCTGCCTGGGACCGACCCCGGGGACTGCCACGTGCAGCAGGCAGGGAGTGGTGCCAAGGGCAATACAGCCCCTTGTAGTCCGGGCCGGGTGATTTGGACGAAGACTGCAAAAGTAGTGGAGGCCTTAGAAAATAAGAAAAAGGAGGAAAAGGAGAAGTACCGGCTCCAGCTAGCTATGTACCGACGGCTTCTGCTGTTGCGCTCAATCAGGAGCTTGCATAAGCAGCTGGAGCAGCAGCAGGCCAGATTGCAGGAATGCTACGGCACAGTAATAAATACCAAGAAAGAAGTGTTGAAACACATTCGCTCAACCTCACCCTCACCTTCGCCATAATCGTGTTGCTGCATGCAGAAATGAGCTTTGTAAAGCCACCAGAGCCATCAGTAAGCTTGCATGCCATAGGGGTGGTGTCCTCATACCCAAGAGTACGTGCCCATGTACGCCGAGAGCAGAGGGGAAACAGCAGCAGCAGCAGAGCAAGAAAAAGGGGAAGGTAAAGTGTTGGCTCCTGAATTTATCCGGAGGAAACTGGAGCAAGATTGTACTGTGCAAGAACCTGCCTCCTGATGCGCGCTCAAAGCTTCCAGCTGAAATAGGATTTTTGGCATATAGGTTTGTAAAAAGAAAAAAAAAAAAAACAAACACACAACTGGGAGCCTAGTCTGACACCTGATCTGTAAAGGTGGTCAGATGCAAGAACTGCTGCCTGCTGAATATGTGATATGGCACATCTCCCTCCTACTTCCAGCACTAACAAAACTTGAGCGGTATTAGGGTTCGTTTGTCCACAGGAATACCTGAATCTAGGAAGCCAGGATGTTTGCAACTCTTACTTAAGTTCAGGCTTGATTATATCTACCTAGCTGCCTATCTTTCACAAAGCTGCTAAGGCCATTGTAAGTTTGTGACCTCTGCGCTCCTATAAAATGTATTCAGATTGACCAGAAATTATTGTGGGAAGGTAGGACAGTCAAACACGTGCACATGGAGAGAGTGCAAGTGCCTAAGCCTTATTTCCTTAGGAAAGCAAGCTAAAAAGAAAGGCCTCGTAATCTGGCGTTACACTGGAAACCCAGACTGGCAGTGCCAGGGAAATGTTCGAGGTCTGCACAATTATTAATCTGCTGCTAACTCCCAGTGGCACTAGTATCTGCAAATCAAGCATATTTTGTGCCTTACTGCTGTTGTTTAATGGAAGGTGGTGACAATTAGCACTTTTTATCCAGGTGTATTAGACATGTGGAAAACCCTAGAGCACTGTTTCTCCAATTGCAAGGCTAGGATGCCTGCAGGGAATTTGATGTCAGTGTGCAACAAACACACAGGGAAAAGGAAAGCAAAAAGATGCAACTTTTTTTGTATGCATTTAAAAGACAATGTGAGTCCCTATTATTGAACAGCAAATTGAATAGCTGAATGTGCTGGTTTAGGATCTGAAGCAAAAAATGATTCAAGAAGAAAAGATACTGAAAAGCTTCCTTTTCTAGGATTTAAAGTGATATGGAAAAATCTCATTTTCTTCAGATATTTATCTCTGATAGTGCCACCTTTCCTTTTTCTCTGTTTTTCTTTTTTATTTTGTAAATGTTTAGGTAGATGAACAATCAAACAGGTTTTTGGTATATTTTTTCCACATGAAGAGGAGAGTCTGTTATTAGAAGTCATATCTTTCTGAGAATAATGTGCTATATATAGGAAGCTTTTCACCCTCAGCTTTTTTTTTGTGTATATAGAGAGAGGGTGTGTGTTTGTGTATGCATGCACACACTCATCCCTGTATACAAGAGGTTATGAAAGGCTAGTGCTTCTTTTTCTGTAGCAGAAGCAGGGATAATATCTCAAAATAATCTCTGCTGTCTGTGAGGAGTTTGGTTGATTAGATTCACATGCACACATCTGTGAGCAAGGTATTGAAGTAATTCAACAACTAAAGTGCAGCACAACATTGTCATTATTTCGTCTTTGTATTTCTGTGCACCCAAAATTATGGAAGCCCCCTGGGTATGCACAACCTTAGACAGGTTCATTCATTTCCTTGGGCCCTGGTGTAGCCTCTCACGCAGCATGAGCCTGTAACTTTGAATGCAGAATTACCATAGAAACATCCTTGGCATCAAGGAGATATTTGAAGAAGCATCTTCTACTGCCTCATTTGGGGGATTTGGGTTGCCAGGGGCCTTTAGTGAGCTGCAGAAGAGAGCTGGAGATTGCATGTGACTGGGAGACATTATTCCTGAGCTCTGATCCCATCCAGCTCTCTGCTCAGCCTTGGGAAAGCTTTTCTTTGTCAGTAATGCAGGTTTCCCAAAGAACGCTTAAATAATAAACTCGCCTCAAAGGTAACCTGTTCTGTCTTTATGAGCGTCCCAAGAAGGAAGGCTGATAATGACCAACAGGGCTATGCAAAGATTTGATTTTTTTCTTAATTTTTTTATACTTCATGAACTAGATAAGCCTTTTTGTCATTGGTTAAGAGTGAGAGTAAGTGTTCTGTTAAACCAAACACAAGCAAACCACTATTATGTTGTCACTCATGGGGAAAGAAGTGTTGGAGAAGGGACACATCTCAGAAAATATTACTGAATTTTGAAATCAAATCTCAAATTGTTTCCATTAGGAAGACAGTCAAAATGTATACTTTTGTTAATTTTGGCCAGCCTTTTTTTTTTTTTTTTAAAAAGAGTTTTCTTCTAAATTAGATTCAGCTTGACTAATACTATCATAACATTGAATTTTCCACTGAAATAAAATATATGCACAAAAATATAAAAAACAAACCCATGGTAAGACAAAGTAGCTATTTTGCCTCAATAGCTGCTGAAGTAGAGTATTGTCCTGCATTTGTTGCAAGAAGTAGAATGCCCTCCATTACCGCATAGAGCTACCTGTAATGTCATATTTGCATTTAAGGGTGACTAGAATAACATTAAAAAATACTTCACACATAATACACATTGCAGCAATACTTAGGTTGTCGACCTGTCCAACTGTAAGTGCTTTGTGCCAGAACTGTGACAATCTTTGTTTTGTACAACACCTCTCATAAAATTTCTTGATCCTAATTGAGATCAGTAGATGCTTCTGCACTATGAATATTGAATACCAAAAGATTTGTGCATGAGCAATGCTGTCTGATAGCTGGCAAGAAAATGAAGCCAAGACTTGTTCTGTGTGTGCACATTCTTTCCATGCAGTACTTCTATGGATACATGCAAAATAATAAATGTTAACTGAGGAAATAACATCTATCTTTGCAAAAATTTGCTGTTTAGCTGGTGGTTCTAGTGTGGCTACTAATAACTGGAGTTGAGCAAACCCATTAAAAGCTATATGGTTTTTAAAATGAGTTTATTTTACAAGCTTGGAAAATGTGGCTTAACATCTGTGTTGTTTTCCTTGTATGTTTTTGAATGTTTTAGCAATTAAAGCCAGTGGGAAAGTGCCAGAATGACATGGGTAACCCATGGAGGTGTTTTCAGGCATACCAGACAGAGCAACAATCTCAGGTTTAATAAGTGTGTCCTCTCAAATTGTTTGGTGTCCTCATGTGGTTAAGAAGTTCGATAGTTTTGATGAGGTTCAACTAAATTTCTTAAAATCTGTATTTTTATCTGAACTCAAACCGCATGGGTTTAGTGGTAGTGAGAGGTACAAGCTTGAGTTACTGAAATTTCATATGTATATGTAAGAACTCACAGGTCTTGGGTAATGATGGTGAAATAAGTAGTTTTGGTAGGACCTTTCTCCCCACTACCTTACTGCCTGCCAGATCATGTCAAGCTAACGTTCTCCAGGAGAAATCTTCTCTGTGACCCAACAACTTATGTTACTTACTTTTACAGCAAAGGATGAAGTTAAATGATGCTGCCTGAGCCTTAAGGTCCTGCTTCTCACCTAATTGCCTATCCAGCCTGAAATGCCAGAAAATAATCATGGGTTTACCATGGAAGTGTGGGATGTTTAAAAGGTGCCAGCTCTGCTGGAGTCATTTCTATCACCAGAAAAGGTGTAGCTTATTCCTACCTAAACCCAGAAATCTTTAAGAACAGAATGGAGTTATAAACAACTAAGTGACAAAATGCATTACTGACATGTTCTTTAATGCAAGGGCTTTTCTTCTGCACCTCCGGCATTTCAGTTAGCTAAACTGCTGCCCTAGAGACTGGTCAGAGCTGTGGTTTTGCTGTTTCTGTTGTTGATGCCTATGAGTCAGCCAAGAACAGCCCAGCTTAACATGTTCATTTGTTGCCTCTTGTGATGGAATCACATGTTACGGGGGGGATTCGTTCATTTCCTCCTTCCTGAAATTTTATTATGTGTCTATCACATTCCTTAATTAGGACAGTGATAATTTTACCAATTTATAGCAAATTTATGATATGGTGGTAAACTTGTGAGCCATTCATTATTAAATGTGGATCATCCTGCATTGTTCTCGGAGCTATGAAAATTATGAACTCTGGGCATGACATAAGCATATAAAAGATAAATTTTAAATTAGGTGGTTTAAATCTCCCCTGGCTCATGAGTAGACTTAGAGAAACCCTTTAGAGTCCTTGTTGCAGTTTATTTCTATAAATGTTACGAATCTAGAATAGAAATGGATTGGAGTGCACCTTTTGCTTATGACTGTTGAAAGCAGCACAGTAATGCAAGAGTGGATTTGGGATATGCTTGAATGGGACCTTACTCTGAATGCACTGGGCAAGAAGCAAATGTTCCTCAGTCTTAAAGCTCAAAGATTCAGATGAGCATGACAGCCAAAAGCCTTCATGGTGGGTGGAGAGTGGGACTGAATGGAACTATAAGGAAAGATGTTTGAGGGTTTGATTTTTTTTTAATGCAGCATGGAGAATGGCACACTGGACAGGTTTGTTTTGTTTGTTTTTTTTTTCTCAGTTAAAGATAACCTTTTTCTTTGTCTTATTCCTGAAACAACTCTTGGATCACTAGGCTAGATGTGTGCTAAGAGATGTTTGCGTAACTGCAGTACATGGGAGTTGATACCCTTCTATGAAGCTGAGTGACAGTAGTTACTGTGGCCAAAATTTGCACATGCCACTTACTCCACTAGACCTGGCTTTTATGCAAACTGAAACATGTAGAAGTCAAGTGTCCTGCTGACTTTCAAGGACATTTGAATCCAGATCAGGACTTTGACGTGGTGCGCTTTGTTCAAGTCCCTTCTCAAATTTGATGCATTTCTATCTCCCTGTGTCTCCAAACAATTACAAATGTCTTGGATGGTGCTAATCTTTGTCTTTCTGGCAAAACTTTTGGAAGATTTGGGAGAAGAGGAAAAAGGCCTTCCTATCAGTCTCTTATTCTGTTGAAGAAAGGGGGAGGTAGTTGCTTGTTTTTAACAAACACTTGTAGCAGGGAAGATGGCCCTGTGAAAACACTTCTGGAGGGTTTACTTAAATATCTTGAAAATAACAGCAGTTCCTACACGAATAAAACTACATCTGCAAACAAGTTTCCTTAATTGTATTGATCATCTTCTCACACAATTTTAGCCAGGTCTCCGAAACAAACAAAAAAGTTGCCTCCATCTCTGACAAATCAAGCCTCTTAAGTCCACAGCCCAAAGTGACTTCTGTGTGCATGAGAGGCAAGGAATTCTTGAGAATCTCACTAAAAGTTACATTTTCCCTTTGATGGGTGGGGGTTGGAAAGGAAAGGGAATGTGTGACCATTCATCACAGCTCCAGGCTCATTAGTACCCAGGAACTTTCTACTCTAAATGACAAAGAGTTTCACTGTCGCCAAAGAGAAATTGCTGCTGACCTTAGACCTCTTTTTGGAAAGTAAAATAATGGAGCACAGGAGCAGAGTTTGATATTTGACCGAATTCTACACAATTATCATGCATGTGTATATAATAAAATTAATTCTGTGTCTCTGCATTGTAGCCTCCGGCAAGCAGCGTACAATCAGTTTTGTATGTATAATAGATCACAGAGTTGTTCATGAATAATACAAATGCATTGAGCAGATACTAGTGAGTGAGGATGTTTGTCTTTGCATGGAATCGAAGTGAACATGTAATATTGTGATAATGTATATTTGATGAATTCAGGTCTGACTTGCCGTTGCCATAGCCTGCTAATTCCCCAACAAGGGTTGCCACAATAATTGAGTTTCCAATAACATTATGATTATTTCCACATGATAATTTAATTGTAGGTATTTTTTTAATATTGTAATAATGTAGATTTGTGATTATTATGCATTTGCATGCAGATTTTCATGGTGACTCGGAGCACATCCCTACATTTATAACTTAATTTCCTATATTATTGCATATATATTTTTGGGATGGGCTCATTAATGCAAGCTAAAAAAAGTAGGTCTTTTTAGTCATTTTGCTTTTATTATAAATGGCTGAAAGCTTTGCTCATTTTTTTTATAACATTCTAAACAAGTGAATAAACAAAAGACAACTGTAATTCATGGATGGATTAATTTAAAATAATAATGTAATTACAAATCATGGCAAATTTGTCTGAGGTAACTGGGATGCAGACTGGTACAAATTTTGCTTTGCTGAAACAAAACTTGTTTAGATGAATCACCAAGTTTAGCAGGGGCTGTTTTCCATTCTTCCACTTCCCCTGCATAAGGTGTTGGCAAAGTAACATTGGCTCAAAATTAATGAGTGCCTGTACAAATGGGTGTAACAACAGGGAAGCCTGAGCATCTAGACCTAATATTATGTTGCCACGCAGTATGCCCAGTAAGAAGAGAATTGGCTATACAGAGTCATGACACTAGCAGAGCTTCTAATCAGTTAATTTGTCCACTCTGGAAAGAGGCTGGTTGCTTGCCTTATAACAACCTTCAAACTGCATTAGAAAAACTTGCCTGAAACTCAGTGGGGCAAAGGAAGGTAAACCTTTCCCCAGAAATAAACTCTGTTCCCATTAATTGGAGCAGACATTTGTATGATCCTGCTTCAATAGATCTCTCTTCCAGGCATATCTGAAATTTGAAGAGGAGGAAATATTTTTAGCTAAATACTTCTGTTTTGGCAAGAAACTTTCCAGAGAAAGCTACATGGGGTTTGTGTGTTGTTTGTTTTTCTGCTTTGTCTCAAGTACATGTTGTTGAAGGAATGTCTCCTCCATTTTTCATCTGTGAGGTCTCAGCTCCTCAAGTCAAACTGGGGTAATAACAGAGGGAGAGTTCTTGGTTTCCTCCAGGTTACCCCTAGCCGGTAGGTTGGATTTCCATTGCCTGTGTGGCAGGCACATGCCACAGGAACTAGAAGAACAGGCCTGGTCCAAATCTTCAGATGTGGAAGTCTAAAACTAGGGACTGGAATATATAATTTACTGCTATCCTTTCACATTGTTCTCCAGCGCGTGCAGGGTCTGTTGCTTCTAGCGTATCTAGGTGCCTGCTGCTACTTTCAAATGTATTCCTCTAAATTAACAGCATACAAGACACAATGAGATTAAGTCCCTTCTCTTTCATCTTTCCTCACTCTGTGGACCTAGGAGTTGAACAGGAAAATGAAAGCTTGATTTAGACAGTAAAAAGAGCAGCCATGGTTCTGCTGTATAGGATGATCTCTCTGACTACTTGTATAGGTGAATCAGATTCTGTCCGGAAACCCACCAGAGCCATTTTGATCCAAGTCTTTTGTAAATCCAGTCTCCAGCTAAGAAGCACTTTGGCAGCTGACTCCACTAGAAGCAATAAAAGTATCAAAACATGAAGGTGGTTCCATTGGCAGAAGTTCACAAATCTGTACCTGCGCTTTGCTGAGAGCAAGCAATAGCTCAGCACAGGGAACCTGGAAGATCAGTCTAGCGATTATTTGGTTTTATAATGGGCCACCAGCATAAAATTTACGCTGTGGCTTTAGGTCTTAAATGATCTCAGACGTTATTTTGTGGACAGCAAGAACCATAGAATATAAAAGTATCATTATCTCAGCAAGTCCTGGATGCAATGTGTAATTCCTGCTTGTTGTGTAGATACCAGGTCGTTTCAGATAGGTCGTTTCAGATATCAGATGATTTGTAATCAGATGACTGCTTTCATTACTATATGTTCCTGATGATACTTATACAGATAGATGGGTGTACATAAAATTAGGAGCAAGCCTGCTGAAAAAGCACTGATTTGTGTTACATTCATGAGTAACACATGTTCATGAGTAATTTTCTCTGATGAAAGAGACTGAGACTAAACTTTTTTGACGTGAGGGATGAAGCTGCCCTGGCCTCTCAACTTTTCCAGCATCACAGAAGTTAGGACTTAGAAAAGCTCAGTTCCTTTCCTACCTTTACCTGATGGGTTTTGAATTTAAGTCACGTATTTGCCCAGAGAATGTCAGAATTGCTATATTTTAAATTGGGGGAAGTGGTGTGGAGTCCCTCAGCCTCTCCTATTAGTGCTACTTCCCATTCTATAAAAAAAGCACTGAATTTGGCCCAGTGGCAAGGCAGGACTCCTGCTGGGTGGCTACTGTGCTCTCCACGGCAATACATTAGCAGTGCTTTCACAGGAGAAATTAAGAAGAATGTTCTCTCTTCCCCTGACCTCGTACACAGAGACAGAAAGATGCGATTGCCCAGTGGCCAGGATCCTTTCCTGAGGAAGGCAGGGGGAATTGTTTCATCTTCGTTCAGGAGGAACATGGGTTTGCATCCACATGCCAGTCAGTAGAGTGAGGGGTAAAAATGCCTCTCCTGGCTCCTGTGTCACAACTTCAGTGTACCGTGTCCCTTGCTTTGCTCACAGTACGTTAGTAGGAAGTGTTTAATTTCAGGTCACTTGGAAGTCTTTTTTCGACACAATCATTTGTTGTTGCTGCTTTGTTCCTTCAGTTGAAGAAAAAAAATCACCTTTGGTTTTCTTGCAATTTTTTTTTCCATTTGTAGTTGCCTGTGAAGCAGTGGGATCATGTAATTTCTGCATGAGGCAGGGGTATGTTCTCTTGTGCACAGACCAACATTTCTCAGACTATTCTTAAGGAAAGCATTCCTCAAAAATCATTTAAGTAAGGAGGTATTTATGTATTGCCCATCTTCTCTAGTGCTTGAAAATACATGATTCATGGCCCCTAGCTGTTCTTCTCATAGTGGGGAAGGTTTATTGGCCATAATCCTGGAAGCCCCCCATCTGTCAAATGATCACTGATTGTATTGGAAAAGGATGCTTCAGTGACAGCAAGCAGCCCCTGGGTGGAAAGAGGTGTCCCTTGTCCCTGAGCAATGACCTGTACGGATGATTGAGACTTGTTGATAGACCTCAGTGGAAGTCTTACCTAGTAATCAGGTCTTAGCAGTGTCTGACTTGGTGAAGGATCCTTCAGTATAGGATGCTTGAGCTTGTTTTGTAACTCATCAAGGAGGGCACAAAAGTAGACTTGAGGCCCAGGCAGATGCAGTTTTACCACAACATCTGTCTTATGGAGGGGAAATGAAAAAAACAAAAGGCTGCTAGAATTTACAAAATATAATTATTGACCAATTTCTTCATCAGCAAGACCTGTAAGAAATCAGTGATGTCTCTCCTGAGAGATCAGTGGTGTCACCTCACATGTCCTCGAGGTGTCAAATGGTATAAAATGCTCCCTTTGAAAGTACTGCACTGTGATAATCTTCAACTCCCAAGGGATGCATTGTGTGTACATTTTGTTATATGTAATGACACATTGAAAGGGCAAAGAAGCTGTAAAGGAAACCCTGCATGTCTAAAAAGAGCTTTTTTTTTTTTCTTTCAACCAATAAAAGAAAGAGTCTTTCAGAAAAGCAGTTAAAATAATATAATTTAAATATAACTAGTGATAAAATACTAGAGAGAATTCACCTGTCAGATGAAGAATTTTAAAACATGAGGTCTTCTGTGTAACACAGATATTTCAAATGGGACCATTTTCCTGGTAAAGCAATAGACCTCTTCAAAAAGCTTTTAAAACAGTTGATATATATACAAAATTTTAAGACTGACACAACTAGCATAATGGAAGCAATTATTTAAAGCAGTGGATTTGAAGAATAAAGCATAACATCTAGTCATTTCATGTAATTCTAGACAACGTATGAGATGTTGTGAGATTTAACAAGACCAAAGTGGGATGTGAGACTGTGGGAGTTTTTCGGCAAAGGTGACTTTGTAATAAAATGGTACAGTGCATATAAAAACACCCTTAGAGGTGTCTACAGTGCTAACAACAATATTTTTGAAATTAAGCTAAAAAAGACTCATGCTTCCTTCAACAAAATTCCATGCGGACATATTCAAAAATTCTGTATGGTCTCAGTGTACTGGGGTCCATTTTCCAGCAGAAATACTTTTACCTACAAAACATGTGGAAATGTATGTGACTCTCTTCTTGTATTTCTAATGCAAAAGTAGTTGCCTTCCCTAAACTTGGCACAGAATGAAATTTGAGGATAGGAAATCCCAGTCAGCAATGTGACAGAACAGTTGGGCAAATGTGTTTCAGATGAACTTTAAACGTGAAATTCAAAGTGGACAAGTAATTCATTTGATGTTATTCAGAACTAAAAAAGGATTCAGAAAAAAATAAAGTGAATTGGATAGAATGGTGCAGTTGTATCTTCTATTACCTCCGTACTGGCCATCAATCACTGTCAGTTAATTATCATTAAGATTGCATAAAAAAAGGCCCCTGTGGGAGCTGGTTAGTCTACGAGCTTTGTTCTTTCATTAAAACCAAGATAAACAATATAAGCCTTCTTGGTCTGGTGGTTTTGGTTTGGTTTTTTTTTTTTTCATTTGTTTTTTTTTGTATACAAGGGAATTATGTGGGAAGGTGAATCTTGAAATGAATAACTGTGCTGAAAGTTACCATATGGATTACAGAGAGAGGGTAATAGAAGAAGGGATTAAAAATTAAAGTTGTTATTTGTCAGGAAGAGTTTAAAGATTTTTTTCTCCCCTCCATCCCCCCCCCCCAAAAAAAACCCCAGTAGGATTGCCTTTTCTGAGGTGCAAAACTTGTGGGATTTTTTAAAAAAATTCTCAGTTTTTAATTAACTGTACTCTTTTTAAGCCTCTAGGGTTTATACTTTTCTGTGCAACATCCCGTTTGGAAACTTTCTTTTTAAAAAAAGCATAAAAGCTAAAGCCACATGACACCAAAAGGTGATTCTCCATCAGAACACGAGCCAGCATGAAATTCAGTATGAGCTGTGAATATAGAACCTTTCAGAGCTTATGAGCTGATCTGAGGGGCCCACGAGCATTTAGTTAATGGCAGAAACAGGAATGTGATAGTGGACAAGAGCAGCTACTGTTATTTCCAGGGTGCTTCCCTGCACTGCTGAGTAGCAGTTCACACTCTTGAAAGTGACAAGGTTTCATCAGCATCACAAGCAGGGGCTGGTACTTGAGCTCTGTGCAATTTTTGCTTTTAACATAAAATTGGTTCTGAGTCAGCTCGTGCTAGCTCAGCCTGAGGATCAGAAGACTCTCCTGGCCAAGCTCTTTTTCTGCAGAAGGTGGCTAGAGAAATTAGAGTAAGCCCTTATGAATTTTTCACATCTCTAAATAACTATTCATAATGGGAAAATGTATGTGTTATAGACAGAAATTTTTGTTTGTTTGTTGGGATTTGGGTTTGTTTTTTGAAGTGAGGCTTCCTTGTTAACTTTTTTCTCCTCAAATGACAGAAGTGCCTTGTGAACAAGAACAATTTAAAGGCTGAAGCCTTCAGGGCCAAAAGCCTCTCTGTTTGGCAAAATAAGAATAATTTAAAAAAAACCTTGCACTTCAAATTAACCGCGTTTTGGCCAATTGCCCAAATAAATGTCAGAGCTGGAGTCACGTAAATGCAAGTGTTCCCACCCAGATGTCAAAAAAGCAAAAGGCCTGTAAATGAGACAACCTCAAACCAAAATTAAGTCTTCAGCATTGGTGAGTGATGGTTTCTAATGAGGAGGAGTGAATGACTTGAAGTAGAGCCGAGCTGCACCATTTAGGGCTCTTCAGGCTGAATACAGCCCATCAGGACAATTCATCTGCTCCTTGTCAACCTCCTCCTCCTGGGAAAGCCTCTTTGCCTGCATGTATCCAGACTGCAGGCAGCACTTAGCACGTGATGGGCAGCCAAGTGGTCACAAGGTAGAGACCTGTGTTCAGATCACGTCAGGTAACTCGCACTGTCCATGCATCCGGTTTTTCTTTATAGGGTATTTTCTGATGTGTCAGGAAAGGTTATACTTTGGATAAAGCCTCATCGAGTAAGCTAATTTCTAATCTTATATCTTTGCTCTCTCTATCATGTGTTGAGTTTCTTCATTCCTATTTGTCTGTTTCATAAGGAAGATCCTCCAGCGCCGATTTTATTTTGCAAGGGTTGGGTCAAGGTCAGCATGTCCGTAAACTTGTAGAAGGGAGAATTAAGCCATAGCAGAAAGGGACAGTGCATCTTGAAAGAAAACTAAGACGGAAACCCTAACCTTTTCTAATTTACATATGGTGACATTTTGCAGAAATATTGTAATATTAGCAGTGGTATAATGAAATTCTGCCTATCAGCCGTGGAAGGAATAATGTTACTGTAAAGGTAACCTGTCCACAGTTTGCTATCAAGAAAATATTCATGGCAAGAAACATACATTTACCAATGAGTGTTAAGAACAGTGTTTTTTCCTTATATTTTTTCCTTATGGGCTATCCATCTTCCCCTCCAGATTTACTGCATGATCACTCCCTTTACATGCTAATTATGTGCGGCTCTGGTGAATTTGTTAGTAGTGACACTTCGGGCACCCAGTGGGACTGCAACTCATTATGCGGCCATGTCCAGATATATCAGATATTATTAGCTGTCATTAATCTGCTGTGGAAACATTGAGTGCACAGCCAGGAGAGAGACCAGGAAATAGAGTAAAAATGAAGCCTGCAGCCGCCCTGGCCCCCAGAAGGTCAGAGGGCAAATCAGCAGGGGAGAAGAATACACCTTAAAACGGCCAGTGCTTAGCAGCAGACTTTTAACCCATTGTAAACCAACATTTTCAAGAAAAGGAAAGATAAAAAGAAATGTTATTGTTTTAATGTCCATATGACTACGCTTTACTGGATGAAATGGAGATACGGTCTCTCAAACTGCTGCTTTCTAATGCAATTTTGTATAACTGCATCCAGTGATAAAGTGTGTGAAGAGGAGGAAGAGCGAGCAACGCGCAGTATCTGTCTCAATGGGGATAACACCTAAGCATAAAGCTTTGAAATCAGGCACGCAAAACTCAGAATAGGATTAGGACCCCCCCATTTGCAGGCCATATTTTATAGAACCGGGCCTGGCAGTAGAGAAAATCCTGCAGAAACGAAGAGCTTGCTCTTGCTGTTCATCCAGACCTGTGATTCGCCTCTATAAGCACAGGAGTTTGCCTCTAGACTGCGGACGCATTGCCGATCAGCTTCTGCTACACAGCTTAAAAACACAAATCACAATAGGTTGCGTTTTTGGCATCAATTCTGAAAAACAGTCACTTGTAAGAGTTATGCATATCTGTGCTTTTACGGCATGAATTACATGGCTTGCAGTGTAGAAATAAAAATAACAGAAAGATTCTTCCTAGAAAGCTCCACAGTCTTTCCCATCTCCAAGATGACTTGCAGAATACTGCCCAGGGCTGTAGCAGGGTAGAAGTCCTATCTTCTTTCTTTTCATCAGCTAATAAGGCTAATAAGGCAAATGGGGTCTTCTCTGGTCTGAAATAGAAACAGAAAACACCAAAGTAGAGGCTAGGAATCCCTGAGTTTAGTGGTTATGTATTAACTAGACAATTTGCAGAGCAGGCAAGAGGTAATGGGTTGGTTAGACTGCATATGTTGGTAATTTATGGGTGACTTTTGCTACTGTCAAGGGGCAACCTGAAAATTCAGCTACCTTAAAATAAAAGTAAATAATGAGATAGAGGGATTCAAGATAGGAAAAACTACATTTTACCAAAGAAAGTAAAAATAATCTTGTTTCCAAGGTTGCAAGGACCTATGCTCCTTTATCTAGAAGTTGCAGGGCTCTAGTTAAGAGGTTTATACAAACACTGAAGGAAGGCAATCAGTCTAAAATTCTTCAACAAATGACAGCCTATACTTGTTCAGGGAAGCTGGAGTGAAGTTCTTCAGCCAGTTTCTTGAAAATTTCCAAGTGAGCCACCCATCTGAGTTTCATGAAGGAATTTGGGAAGTACTGGTTTTATTCCCATTAAAGGGGTCTAATCTAATGCTTCACAATTTTTCATGTACTATGACCTTTGTGTGATCTAATCTGATCCTAATGAGGATAATAACAGGGGGAAAAAATGGCTTGATGTTTTATTTATGGACCTGTCTTCAATTAGACAGACCCTGATAAACCCATGCAAAAACAACCATGGGCTCATATTTAGGTTGTCTTAAATTCTGCACAATCCCACAAAAGATAAAACAATGTTAGTATTTGGTCAAATGGCTCCCATTAATACTTCCTAAACTAACAGCCATTCACGAACTCAGGTCCTAGGAAAAGATTTAGGAGTCATTTTGGTGGCATTGTGGGTTTTGTAGAAATACCCAGAAGTGTTATGGTGTACAGTGTTAGCCATGGGGCAGGTGGCAAGTACCCAGGGAAATAAAGAAGCAGCAGTTCTATCGCTGGTCTTGGACCTTTGCAATTTTGGTGTTACAGGAGGGTTTGTTTATTTTTATATGACAGCAATGCAATATCAAAGAAGAGTTACAGTCTAATGGCATTAATGTGGATAAAAGAAATCAGGAAAGCGATTCTGAGTGCTGTATGAATACATTCAATAGGTCAGTCACAGATTTTTTTTTTTTAATTGTCTTTTTCTAGTGTTTATGAAATTTTACAAATATGGCATGTGTGGCCCTTTTTCCAGGGGAGGAGAATAAAAATTCATTCCAGTTCTCTTTTCCTTTGAGTGCTTCGAAGGACTGAACATGAGGTGAATACTGCTTTAGTGGTAGGTTAATGAGTTACAGGTCAGGGTTATAGTGGAAAAATCGCAGTCAGCCTTCATGGTGCTGTGTTTGCCAAATTTGCATTGATGAAGCTATTATGGCAGGCTTGCCTTTTTTTTTTTTTTTCATGGAGGAACATGTTTGTTATTTGCCCATCAAGATTATGCTGTCTTTTCAGTGCCTGTGTTGCTCCTTATGATCCTGCAGGCACGTATTTTCACATTTAACATGATATGCATGAGTAACCCTCTCTCAACTGGTGGAATTAGTCAGGTGTAAAACTCAGATGTATGTACTCTGTAGGGCCGGGGCCCAAGCAAATTCCACAGAACACAAAAGTGTGTTACGTTTTACAGAAGTCTGCATAGTTTCTTATTCCATTGTTCGTAGTAAGTTGAAGAGTTAGGTCTTATCCAGATAAACCTGTATCAGCAATACTACCAAGGATATCTGCACAGCTGCCTGTGATCTTCATTGTACTGAAAATGGTGTGTTACATATTGTCAAGTTCTGTCTTTTAAAAGATAACTCTTCAATATATATTCTCAGAATTGTTTTCAAAGTTAATTCCTAGGGATAGGTTTAAAATGATTGTAAGTTGTAACATAATGGCAGGAGAAGGCCATCACCTTGAATTTGGAGTGTGGAGAGAACCAATAAACAGAAAGTGTTGGATTTGGGATTGCTCTTTTCCTTGTGATTCAGAAAATTAGGAAGTATAGTGTAAAAGCCCTAACAGCAATTTTACCTTCCTGGAGAAGCATGAATACCTTTAGGAATATCCTAACACATTTGGGTTTTTTTTCGTGATCTGCTTTGTAAAAGCTAGTCATAGTTATAGATTTATAGTGTACAAGGTGTGCAAAGTTAGTTGTAATTAAGACTATATTCAGCTTTCTGAAAGTTAAGAAGGGACGTCAGCTCTGAACTTATGTATTTGCTCAGGAGTTGCTTTGATGTGTGAACTATTAGATCAGCTGCAATATTCTCAGAGGCTGTAGGAGGGCCTTGCCTCCTGAATTTGAGAGTCATAACATCAGGATCTGATTCTGCAATTCCTCTGCAAATCACTTCAAGTGGCAGGGCTCTATCACAGCTCTGCTCTCCTTACCTCACGCAGCACTTTATAGCATGCAACATTGCCAGCACAGTAAGTGGTAAGTGCCATAAATTACCCTACCTGATGTAAAGGGTAATCAATATTTAGGGTGATTCACTGTTTTTGTGATGTTTACTGGGAAAAAAATGGAAGGACAGATGAGTTAAGGTTTAGATTCATTGCAGCTTTCCTCATGTTCCTGGTCATTTATTCATTATCATCATCACTCATTTAGGTGACTTAGGCTCTTGCAGAATGAGGTACTAGTTAGCATGAGTGAAGAGGGAAGAATCCGACCTGAAATTACTGAGCTGCAAGTTGTCGTTAAAGTTTTATTTAAAAGGATTCTGGTGCAGCTGAGGCAGGAACAAGAAAAGGCAACCAGAACAATAACACCACCCAAACTCAGGGCAATGCTTCAAGACTCTTTCTTGAAAAATACAGAGTTTTTTACTATATTTTCCAAAGTTGCAGACGTTGACATTTTTTATAATACTAGTATTTTTATTTCATTATCACTAGAAGAATGGAAATCAGAGCCCTTTTGCTATTGTTCTAGCTAGAAAAAAAAGGTAGGAGTTTTCTGAACCCCAGAAAAATATAACTTAAATGGATAAAACAGATTAAAGAGAGACTGTTTAAAGTGCGTGGAATGATGAACATTTGAGAATTCCTGTTTCACAGCCACAAATGGTTGAAGAAATTGGGTTGCACATTTCTATCCATGTGTCTATGTGTTTATATGTGCTGAAAGTGCGTATTGCTGGATCAAGGCTAACAATTCCACAAGTCTCCACTAGACAGTTGTAGCTGTTCATTTCAGATGCAAACAAATTATTTCATAACAAAATACAGATAAACAAACCTTAAATTCACTTTAATTTCTTTTAATGAGGAGTTATATTACACAGTACCAAAACATAATAATTTCCTACATTTATTGCAATCTGTTGCTAAACACATCAGGTGTTTACTGAGGTTTTGCTTCCTTAAAAGCATTGTGGCTATGCATTCAACTTTTGAATCTCATTCTGCCGAGTGTTGTAGAATCAACTACCTCTGGAAAAAAAAACACAAAAAAACCCAAAACCACCACCACCAAACAAACACACAAACAAAAACCCCAATACCCCATTGAAGTTTTTTCAGGGGAAAAAATGTAGAGGTTCACAGGGAATTTTGCTATTCCTCTTAACAAAGCCAAGGTTCTTCCCTGATGGCCTGGACCTGGATCTAGCGTAACAGTGCATTAGGTGGATGCCTCTTCTGGATGTGTTAAAGATTCTAGTGATCTGTCTCACTTTCTTCCTCCTCTGTGCACCTGAAACTACCCTTGACAGTGAATTTTGACTCCGTCCCTTTTGAACAGCTTTATATGATTGCTTCCATCCACAAGTTACTTTATTCAAGTGGATTTGCCACAGAGCACTTGCCCATTAGCAATCTCTTCTGCAGTCTGCTTTAAAATCTGCTTATGGTTATGGCCAGATAAAAGCATGTGAGGTCAGTTTGGTAGAGCAGAGACAAATACTTTAACATAAGGTTTTCTATTCTGTGCAAGCAGCTAATAAAAGTGCCCGCAGGTGTTGAGAATTATCCTTCTCTTGGAGATTTCTTTACAATCTGAACCTAATCTTGGCAAAAGCTTTGGCAAGGATATCTAGCACATTAATTAAATGACTTTCCCTCCCCCACAGGTCTTATGCTGTAACTTTGATTAACCACTTCTGTGCCCAGGAAACAAACTGGTTGATAGGCATTATCAGTTTTGCAGGTGTATGGATGTTAGAGATAACATGGGATTCTTCCTTTATCTGGATGGATGCTCCTTACTGCTTCATCACTACACAGCTTTTCCCCTAGCTATAGCTACAGGGATCCTGTACGCACGTTATGAGATTTTAGCATGAGGACCTTTTTATTCAATACGTATCTCTGGATGGCCTCTGCTGAGAAGTTTCAAATCCTGAAGGGAGAAATGACTGACTCCTTCAGAGCTCCCCCTCTATTTAAATGGCTTTTCCTTGCTGCAGTATCACAGCTGTGACACATCAAAGACAGTAGCTAGTGTGGCAGGACATGCATTCCCCAATCAGCCTCAGTGGTGAAAGGCACAAACACAGGTGATTTGCAGTGACAGGCTTCATGTCTTATAGTGTCATTTTCATGAATGACTTGGCTAATTAAATTTAATGTGGAACAAGAGCTTGCTTACATTCTGCCAGGCTTAAGATGTTCTTACTCACACCTTACTTAAGGAACAATTCCTACTGTTGAATAAAGGCTCCAGGATTTAGCCCTCTGTTAGCAGTCTTCCATAAACCCTTTGTTTTCCTAACATGTTAAACACCAAGGCTTAATGGGTCCATGATGACATCAGTTATCAAGATTTGTGTGGTGTTGGCAGATGTTGAATTTTCAGTGGAAAACCATTAAACAGATTTGAGTCAAGGCAAGTTTCAAAGCACGCACGTATTATACTGGTGGTTACATGTGTTGACTTCAGCTTTATTTATTACAAAGGAAAACAGGCCTGTACTTATACAACAGCAGCAATGAGAAATTAATCTTCCCAATAGGAAAATCAGTCTTGTCTTGTTAAAGGTACTCAAAGTTAAATATTGAGCATGCTGAGCTTGCAAAAACTTTGTCTGCAACTTTCAGATTTAATAAATATAAAACTAAATATTAAAAAAGAAGAAAAAAAGATCTTTGGGTGCCTTTATTTTTAGACATCCAGTATAAAGAAGGCAAAATTTCAGAAAGCGTTGAATGTCCTTTCTTTGACAACTGTTCTTTCTGAAATGTTTCAAGCACATGCTTATTTTCATACCTAGTTAGATTTGTCACTTTTGAATTCCGATTGCCCATCAGCTCAGAAGACATCAATTCTATATTAGTTCTAATATTCTTCAACTTTAAAAAGTTTCTTTTGTCATATGACTGTGAAGTTTGCCCAGTAGTATTGTCTAGACCAATGATGGTGTCCAGGCCTACATGTTATGTGATATGTGCATAAGAAACATATGTTAAGCTTTGAAACCAAGTACATGGGGAGAAATGATTTCTCAAATAAAAGCAAGATCCAATATAGAAAAAAAAAAAACCCAAAACCAAACCCCAACAAACCAAAACAATAACAACAACAACAAAAATAAAAGGAGAACAGTTCCATTTTGTATATGTGTGTGTATATAGAGTAACTTGAAATTAAATAGTTTCTTCTCTTTTACTTGCTGCAGTGTTTGGTTCGTACTTTAATTAAGACTTCAGTTTGGAGATGTACTCACGCAGTGTACTGGAACAAAAATATATCATCAGTTCTACTCAACAGTAAACGTATTGAAGACTTTATATTTTCTTGGAAACTAGACTTCACTCAGTTGTTATGAATTACTTCCAGTTCTGTTTATGCATCAGGTGTCATCTAATCTTGGTCTTTCTTATTAGAAGCTAAC
This sequence comes from Nyctibius grandis, assembly GCF_013368605.1. Lineage (NCBI taxonomy): Eukaryota > Metazoa > Chordata > Aves > Nyctibiiformes > Nyctibiidae > Nyctibius > Nyctibius grandis. The sequence goes on from NC_090660.1 coordinate 13,247,157, forward strand.
AGTAAAGTTGTTCTCATAATGTACCTTTTCCTGCCCTAAAGTTTGTTCCAAATCTTTCATTGTTGGTGCTGCTGTCAAGGCATGAAGTTTTCTGAATGCCAAAATTAATTCTGACAGTGACTATAAGGTTTCAATGGGTAAATCAATTCTTTTTAGTCATATGGTGCACTAGGTACAGAATCATTAGAACAACAAGTGAGGATATTGCACTTTTCTGTGTTTGAAAACAAATAATTAAAAAAGAAAGGAAAAACCCTAACATTCTAACTTTCTTATGAAGAAGCACTTAATTTTATATTGATTTTTTTAAGATGGTTTAAGACACTTTGAGGAAGTTTTTCTTTTGAAATATGCAGATTTTAAAAAACTGAAATGCTTTGCAATATTGCTTTTATTCAGAAGATTTTAAAAATAATTTAATATTTAAATAGTACTTTGATATTCTGGGATTCAAACAGATTTTTAATTTTCAATAGCCTTTCAATTTATTTTCTTCCCATTTGTCTTATTTAACATTATAGCTGCACAAAATAAGAACAATGTATTTTGAACAAGTAGTGGAATTTTCCTTCAGAGGCAACTCCACTATTTTGGGTTTTGCTCCAGTTTGGAACAGGGCCAAATTTTTCTGTCTTGCAATCCTGCGTAAAACAAAGCTTTGACTTCAATGGAGCTCTATTTTTCATCAGGCAAACAAACAAAAAAAGTCCTTTACAGGGTGCATGCAAACCCCTTGTTTCTTCATCAACAGCAGCTTTTCCAGTACATGAAACCAATCACCTGATAAAAAGGATAGGACTGATTAGAAGTTTTGCATTAGGACCTCACTTTTCACCAGCTAAAGAACAAACGATCATCCACAGATGTGAGTGTGCAAAAGAAAAATATTCCCTCTCAAACTTTTCAAGTAAAAAACAAATGATGAAATGTTGGATAGTTATGATTTCATGAGATACATGAGCTCCTAATTTTTACAACTGGGTAAATAGAAAGAGTCTGATTATTTACACTGCTGACCTGCCTCAGTTTTATGCCATTCATTATAGTCAGTGATGTTTATAGCAAAATTTTTCCTAGCAATAACTTTTATAATATTTTAATATGTGTGTGTATGGAGGGAAATAGTACATGAAAGAATTTCAGTGCAAATGAACCTCGACCGTTTTACATTTGGAACCCCGCTGTATTATTTTAGGACCCCAGTCCTCAAAACACTTATGGTTAACTTTGTTCACACAATTCCAATGAAACAACTCATATGTTTAAAGCTAAGTCTTTTCTTAAGGGTTTTCTTGTACCCTTTTCCATCCCACCCTTCACTTCCCCACGTGCATGTGCATGGGGTGTGGTAGATACATCTAAGCAGATTCCTGAACACACTGAACTCTCTCTTCATTCTCTGTAGCACATCATTTTAATGATATCACTATATAGGGTTTTCTGTATGGATGAATATACAGATGCTTGCACAAGTATTAATTAATTTATTCTGTGGGCATCAAGTAATTATCTATTTTGCTGCAAGGGCAATTTGCTGCCATACTAAGCAGAAGGCATTCTTTTACCAAACAAAACAAGCATAGCAGCATTTTCAGCCATGTGCTGAAATGTGTGATCAGTATTAAAATGTGTTAAGCATGGCATCATTATTCTAAAACCAGCCACAGAGATATAAAATGCACTGTGATGTTGCAAACTGAACACAGTTTGATTGTAGGACACCTGGGTAGAGGGTTTTTGTATTAGAATATACATCGCATCTATAATGCCTTCTTCTCTAATATGTAATTAGTTTTTTTTTTTATGAACTGGTAAAATATAGTACATAAAGGACTCAGGGGATTTCCATATAGCCACATTTATTCCCACATGTCTTTTCAAATCATAAATGGTTGTCTTCCTTAGAAATGGATTAGGACAAATTGCATTAGGACACGATTGTGAATCTGATTAAGGTGGAACCATGATCACGTTTTTTCTTTTGGGCAACCATGTTTTCTTATAACAACGAGAAGACAAAAAAGCCTTTGGCAAGATGTTTCAAAGGCCTTTCTCATATGCACATAAAAGCAGTTTTCATGCTAATTCAAAAATTGGTCCACACCTATAATTTCTTTATATAGCCAAGACAAAGCTTTGGGCAAAATTTTGCAGTAGTATATATTTCAGATACAGACTTGTGGTTTCAGTAAAAGCTCGTAAAAAGGAATTTCTATGCATAATTTCCTTAAGGAGAAGACTCTGAAGGCAAGCTGCAAGAGAGGCACAAAATTAGGCATTGATTCCAAATCAGTTCAGTGAGAGGAACACTGAGAACAAAACCATACCCAGTGGAAAACTGATTTAATATACTGAATAAATACCTTTTCAAATGAATGTGCTCTTAGAAAGGCCTCAGCCCCTCCTGTTTTTGTGTTAGCATCTGATCCGAACCAAACAGATTGCATGACATTATTTGACACAGAAGGAAACTAGCACAGGTATGTCTGTCAATTGGCAGAACTGCAAATGTTTGGAAAAAACAAAACTTGGCAAAATCAGCCATTACTTTCTTCCCCACTCCCCCCCCCCGCTTTTTTTTTTAAACAGTGTTCTCAACCCCATAAAGCTAAAGGCAACGTAATTGCAGCATTGCTGTCTCTGTGTCGTAGTCAAATCTGTTGGTGCTCTGTTGCTGCTCAACAGAAAACCAGACTGGAAGAGGCTGGGAAACCCATCTTCGTTTGCCTCCTTACAACTCCATTGAATGTGAGTGTTTTGATCTCTCAAACTAACATGTAGGATTCAGCGGAGGAGTAGGACTCTACTGCGTTAGGAACTGAAAGTCTGTCTAAGGAAAGAAGGTCCCTGACTCCAAAGGCATATGAAAATATGGAGAACAGGTGGGTCTAATGAATAAATTCTGGAAGCCCGAGGTGCTCCGTAACCTTTGTGCTTAGTATCAGTGATATTATACTGCCCGAGTAACTGCAGCCATCCGCTTTATTGCTAGCCTTGCTGCTTTTTACAGTTTTTTTACAGTTTAGACCAAGATTCAGTTATGTTTATTTTAAATTGTTCAAGTTTGACCTGGTATTAGCATTGTTTTGGCAAATACAAGTATGAATCTGAATTCTTCATGTGTCTCACACAGGCAGAGACCAGACAAAATTAGAGCAGATCTGAACTGTGGGCCAAATTTCAGGGTGTACCCATCTGAACTAGATTTTTCCTGGGGCTGGAAAACATCTAGTTATCTCTTGTCTGTTGTTGTTGGCAACTCACTCTGGTTTTATCCAGAAGCTGAGGGCCAGACATGAATGTGGTTGAAAGCTTGAGCTAGTAACCCAGCAAGTGAATCTTCACCATTTTTCCAGGCTGACAATCCTTGTGTACACCTCCAGACTCTGCATGTTTATATAAACTGAGCGTCAAAAAGCGTTATGAATCAGTAACATTAGTTTATAGCCCAGTTTCCATAAGTAATAATGACCAAACACATGCTAAAACTTTTTTTTTGTCTTTTTCTTCCCCTGGCATTTCCAAATGGCTTTGCTCACACCTGGGACTGTCAACACACCTAGAGGAAGAGCCCGTTCAGAGGGACTGAAAACCAGCATTGGTGGGGCGCATTTCTGGATTTCTTGGCCAAGCTGAGACTCAGTTCTGAATATGCATGTTCTCCCTTGGACACTTCAAAGTAGAGGTCCAGCTACATTTCACAACAGTAATTTTTCAGCTGAAACAGGGAAGGTGCAAAAAACCTACCCTCGTGTTCCCAAACCTTTTCTTTTATGATATCCTTGACAAGAGAACACCTTGGCCCTTGCCAATACAGTCATGGCTTGTTGTAGAGTTCAGGTCTTACTAAAATTGTTAGAAAACACAAAGTCAAAAATAATTATGTTAATCAGAAATAAAACAAGCTAAAAGGAGAGAAAGAAAAGGTTAGCCAAAACTGTCACACAAAGTTTTCTTATCTATTGGAGTTTCTCTTACGTTTGCTCGTCCAGTTTCTATATATATATAAAGAGAGTGAGCGAGAGACATGTACACACATATATGTATATAAAGAAGAAAATGTTAAGATCAGAAATCCAAAATCTAAAACTAAATTACTGCAGGATGTAAGAGACAGAATCTCTTTAGTAAATTTGTGAGCTGGATAATATATCTGTAATAACGGCTGCTTATTTTCAGAAGATTTAGTCCTCTTTTTCTCAATAATAATTAGTCTTTTCAGTGTAAATTTTATTACTTTTTAGGGGCTTAAACTTTTCTGTGAAAAGTAGAGCTGGCTGGGAAGTCAGGTATTGAAAAATTTCTGTGAAAACAATTTCTTTATAAGTATTTAAAAATATATCCAGAGGTTTTCAGAATCTTCCCAGCGCAAAAGCTGAGCTATGTACTCAAATGGGGAAAATTTTACTTTGTGTTTGTTCCATTTATTTTCCATGACCATTTTAGCTTTTATTTTAAATTGACAATGAACCGTTTCAATAGAATCGGGCTTTTTTTTTTTTAATGGAATTTTTGTCTAAAATGTCAAATGAAAAAATTTCAATTATGTGTCATGTAAACAGTATTCATATTTGATTTTCCCACAGATTCTCTGCTTGGAATGGTCCTTTGAGAATTAAATAGTTCATACAATCAGAATGGTTATCTAAATAATGCAGTTTACTTATTTTCTCTGATTGGGTAAGGTTTTATAAACTGCTTTCACTTCTGCCTGAAGTAAGGCTTATTTGGTTCACAAAATTATTTTCATTTCATTAATGAATTAATCTCAGCTCCAGACATAAAAATTCACTCTCTTGACACTGTGCTCACATTAATATTTGTGAGAAGTAACAAAGATGAAGCAAAATTCAATGTTTCTTAAAAGTGTCATGTTTGAGTATTTTTGCTGTTAGTTCACTGGTACCTTGCAGCTTGGCCATCACTGCAAATCTGTTCTTTAATTTCTCTACAAAAAGTGGCAAATTAGTCACCAGAAGGCCCTACAATTCAAGGTATGTACGGAGAATGATTGGAAAACCTGACTCCTGGTTGCAATTATTCATATGATTTACCTGCAGTCATGTCACTTTTATGACACTTAAAGATATACTATATCTATTTATTCAGCTAATTGTCCCAACGAATTTCTGTGACAAATGTACTTAAATCCAATAGAGTTGGGTACTAGATTCCTAGCTAACTTAAAGCTTTATGGAGTTACGTCAGATGGAAAATCTGGCCAAGGAGGGGGTAGAAATGGAACAGAGCAGGATGATCCTTGGAACCTTTTTTCACTTTATATTATTCTGGTTATATTCAAAATAATTTCTAGTGAAGAGAAGTATCAGAAAGACTAATAGAGTCCTAGGATAATTCGGGTTCTCTCCAGTTTGTCCTTGTCTTTCTTGTATTGAAGGGCCAAAAAGTAGACACAGTAAGAGACCTTTTTCAAGGTCGTTAGTGTCTCTCTCTGACAACTACAGTAACATAGTGTCACGGTTTAACACATAGAGGTATTTTGGTTAAGTTTGTTTCATAGTACTGACTCAGACCATCTGAACTTTTTGCCATTAGAAAAATTTCCTAAATTTTCTCTGATTTCTAGCTAAACATCAATAATTCTAAACAGTGGAGAGATCTTTCTCTGTACATAGATATTTGTATAAACATATATAGTTACCATATCCCCCCTAGATACTCCATACACTCACAATCCCACCTATTTGAGTCAAAGAGATCACAGGTGTCACTGAGGAAGACATAACTCCGTTAAAGGAGGCTGTGAAGAATGCCTTGGACCGAGGTAATTAGGGTAGCAGTTTCTCTCCTGCTCCAAATGAGTGATGGGTACGGCCTGTCTGACCAGATATACAAGCCAATGCCTAAGTTCATGAATGTGCCACCCACCATTCCCTTCTGCTGCTAGGTCAGCCTCACCGTTAAGGTATTCTTACACTCTCCTCTCAGCTTCTCAGGCTCTAAACTAATCCTATGGCAACGTCTAATATGAGTATCCGCACAATGGTGGATCTAGTACCTCCATTGAAACTGGGAATAGATGAAGAGAAAACATCTTGGAAAGAAAACTGAGGTCCTGAAAGAAAAGCCTCAGATGGTTGACCTATAAACTTTGAAAGTGACTGGGAAGAAATCATTCTGCTAAATGATTGAGTGAAGGCCAATCACAAGTATGTATTAAATATAAGTGTGTGTGTATACAAGTATATGCATGTATGTGCATGCACACATAAAATTTGATTTTTTTTCTTCAGTATTTCAGCAGTTTATTTCAAAAAACACAGAAATTTAGATTATCAAGTACACTTTGTCTAATCATCTTGCAAGTACAAAGTTATATATCTTAAAACTTAAAAGATAAGTCACTCATGTGGGCCACGCTGATAATATGATTAAGTACAAAAATTTAACTGAAGTGGTTCACATTATGTCTTACAGCTATAAATTGTTAGAAGCAGTGGAGTTTTCTGACAATACTGTTGTGGAATAATTATGGGATTACAGAGCTGGAATAAGGTTATTTCAAAACCAGTGTAAGGTAATGTGAGCCAGAACTCTCAAAGTCCCTTAATAGGTGTTCTTAACTCAGTGTTAATACTTTATTTAATGTAACGTGCTGTGCACTCTTTAAATTATTAGCTTGGAACAGATGATTTATGTTGCTCTTGCATGCAAACAATAATTAATACCCTTATCCTATTTGACTGGAATTGTTAAGCACTTTTGTTCTCAGACTTGTATCAGAATGATAACAAAAGCATAAAATCAGCAAGGTTTTTAATGAACATGGGGTTAATTCGAAGTGCCCTGATTTACAGATATCAGAGTAATGCTCTCTTGCAAGTATTTACTGAGGTGTTAGAAAGTTTCTGTTCCCATTCAGCTGAAACAGTGTACTGCAGTTTCTTTGTTTTCAAAATATTAGAAAGCGGCAGTTAAGAAAGCTATTGGAGCTGAGTCCCCTTTTTTTTGTTACAATGATATCTTTCATTATGTTTTGAGGGAATCTATAGCGAATGCCACAGCTAATTCATGTAATCCTATTCAGACCTTGGTTTTGCAAGTTTCTGTTTTTTTCCAGGTGTTGCCTTTTCTCTCCCCCCCACCCCCCGATAGTTTACCTTACTTTTATGTATTTCATACCTGTATCATGGTTTACTCATCTGCTTTTATTACTTTTATTGGCTAATCTTGGTATAGCTGGATTTTGTTAGTGTGAAAGGCAGTCAGTGCAAGCATGGTGACTGACACGGTTACTTGTCAGTAGTTCACTAACAGGGATGCAATATTATGTTCACCTGTACAGAAGATTTTCACTCCACTTCATTTTGGTTTAACTATTGGAACAAATGCATGCACTTCCCTTTCTTTTCTGGTTATTGTCCCTGTGTAGGTTTTGCTGGTAAAAGCAGCAGACACCACTGTCCGCTGTCCTGCTGCTGGCGGTTAGATCTGTTCAAAGGAACTAAAGAATAGGTTCATCAGAAGTTTGTTACTGTTTCCAATTTCTATGAGCGAACCTTATGTTCAGAATTTTAAAGCTAAGCTGTTTTTATGATCTGGCATGTAAAGCAAGGGATATTTTCACCTTGGCATAGTTTTGACTTAATGGAACATCTATTAAGAGCTATGTAGAGCGTTTAAGTGCTGACATGCTTACATATATTTTTAAAAAAGAAAGAAGAGAAGAAGAAATGTTAGACAGTGAAAGCTTTGTGTGCACACAACTGAAAGGAGGAAAGTGGAAATGAAAGTTCAAGCCATGACAATAAGAAATGACATTTCCTATGGGCACAGTAAAATGTAGAGCACATACATGCAAAATTCAGTGAGAATCTTAAGAAGGAATCACTGAAATTGTCCTGAGATAAAAATTAGAGAATAGCTAAGGCTGGTGGGATGAATACCAACGGAGAATCTGATGTTTTTCCAAGCCTTATTAGACCACTTCAGCTTCCCACGCTCTACCAGACTTGCCTGAATATTCACCAGAATGTGATTTCTGATGATTGTGGAGGTTGATAGCCCACCTCAGTCTGAACTCAAGCAGGAAAGATTGGTGAAGATAAAGAGGAGGTACGCAGTGTATTTGAATATCCTACAATATCTAATTTAACAGATTAGCACAGCTTTTGTCTGTTTGTACTTATAGTCTGATGTAGTCCTTCCTTGTTGGATTGATTCTTTTGGTTCTAAAGTACATACTTTTTATTTAATGCTGCAGCAGAGTGAGATTGCAGTTACTAATTTAACCTGAATATCTGGAGGAGATATTGAGAGGACGTTTCTTATAACTCCATGCAAGTTCCTAGCAGATGTACAAAACACTTTATATATAAAACATATGTATAAAAGCATATTACTTCACTTCCTCCAAGTATAAAGGTCATCAGCTTGTTCAGTGGTTGTCTCCTTACTTCTTCTGCCTCAGCCATTCTGGAATAGCTAAATCCCTGGTTTGAGAACCGAGAAATAAGGGAGAGATGAAACATCTACTTCTCAGTTTTGTGTCCTTCAGTTGTTAAATGTGTAATTTCATGTGCACGGGAAGAAATTAATTTGGAAAAAGATCTGATATTTTAGAACTACTGTGTCTCCCACTGACTTCATTTGGATGACTTATCTGTCTCACACTGGGCTTGCAAAACTCTGGCAGTCCGTAAAGACTTCCTATAAAATCCAAAGTTTTGTGGGGAAGTCCTGGAACAAGCTAACAAATTATGCCATATAGATGTTACATAAAACATCTCTGAAGCCCTGAAAGGATCAAGATCCAGAGATTCCATAAAGTCCCTTGAGACATTTACTTTTGCTATTGGTTGTACATGCAAAACAGTCAGATACTCGGGAGATGAGAAGTAGAATGAAAACCTGAGGAAATAGCATCCATTTCTGAAAATGTTACAATAAGTGACTTTGCCAAGGTCACTCAGGAAATGGGAGTCAGACTGTATAAATCCAAAGTTTTTAGCCATGCTACCCTCCGAAAGCAGCCCTTTCTTTTCTCCCAGCTAGAGCTGCCACAAACCACATTTATATTCTAGATGTTGTCCAAAAGAAAGGAGAAATGAATTTTCAAATATTCTTTCTGTTGCATCATCTGTTTATTACGCACAGTGTTGTTGCACATAATGCCAGGATGTAAAATGATGCAGGAACTAATGTCTTCAGTCATAATGTGGGAAAACAGAGAAGCGGTTGGAGAGTAATTTCTCACACCGTTCTACCATGGCAGTTCTTTCTGCTATGATTTAAGAAACTACAGGCGGTGGAGAAGGTTCCCTTTGAAAGTGTTTTAAATGTCAAATATAAGATTCATTTCTGTACTGCTTTAATCCAAATGCCAGAGTTCCGAGCTAAGCTATCAATCTGACCAGGACTTCATGAGCTTTGCCTAGCCAAACAGCTATCTCTTGAACTGGAAGTCCTACTAACACCAATGCATAATTATCAGCATATTTTTTAAGAAAAGACAATCTTAATGTCTTTGTGATCATGCACTGTGGCATCCTTAGGCTTGTTTACTAGCGCTGTTTGTGAGAGGGCCTTGGGTGGGTGTTACACACCAGAGCAATAGGCTGGGAAGCCAAGGCTATGGGAGGGAAGAAACCCTGAAATTATTCAGGCAGTGGGAGAAAATCGGTAGGGTCAGGGATACTTCCTGTAGAGATGCTAAGTCTAAAACTGATCATTGCTGTCATCAGATACGGCCTCTGGCACAGGGACCATGGAGCTGACTCTGGTGCCTTATAATCTACTGATGTTCTACTTGAAAAGAGCAAGTCTCTGAGAAAACCGTTAAGCTCTGCCTGTGAGGATGGATCTGTTATTGAACAGTCTCTGTTCAGTCATTGCAAAGGAATGTGTACCCTCCCTGTGCTGAAAAATATATGCCCTCCTTCAGCTCAAAGTATGACTATTCCCAGCTTTTAGCCAGGAAGTGCTAGCTTCCCTTTTGATACTAGATCTTTTCCTCCAGGAGAAACTTACAGTCTTCTCCCATTTTTTGACATATTTTTCAGTCCTTTAATTTTGTGATTCTTCTCTTAAAATTTTCAAATGATCTGCCCCATCCTTTAAGTATGGACAGCAAAGTATATTTTAGTAGCAGTTTTCTGATTACTGGATGTAGAGGTAATATCACCTATTTGCTTCTCCAGGATGTTGTCCTGTCTGTGCCATGGAGTTAGCCACTGCAGTACGCTAAGAACCCCCTCCCCAAGGTATTCAGTGTCCTTTCTTCTGAGCTACTGTTTCCATCTCACGTAAGGGATACCTTCCGTGATAGGAATTTTCTGAAGTATCTTCCTGTGAATTTTTGGGCCTTCTCAGAATTATTTTTTGCAAGATCATCTGTACTTCTTAGATTTCATTGGAGTGGAAACTTTGACAAGAGGACAATATCTTTCTGATCTGTGAGTTGTCCTGGAGCAAACAGCTCAACAGCGTGAAAATGGCTCAACCACAGAAATTGCTGTTCGATGCTCACTTCTACTAAAACTTAAAGGCTGTCCAACAGAAGAGTCCACTTTTTCTAATGTAAAATAGAAAGATCTCAAATCATTGGAAAGGCTGTCCAGACAAGTAGTGATTATTAACTCAATCTTTTTTTTTTTTTTAAACCAAAAATCTAACTGACGTTATGGTTTACCTAAATCATAGTTAATAGATTATGGTTAGCCAGCCTGTCTCCTTCCAGGAAGGGCTGCTCACTAGTTTTCTGTTGCAGGAAGGCAAGCGTATTCTATGGGAACCAAATTTTGGATCATGAGAGTGGCAATGGTAAGGAAACATCTCCAACCACATCTCACTGGACCAGTTCGTCTCGATGCCTTTATAGTGTCTTCTGTTTCTTAGTACCCATCTTCTAACACAAACGTCCGGGTATGATTGTTTCCAGAAATACTGCCAGATAATGGTTATTTTGTAAGGCTATGTTTGTTCGAGCAAACAGTGTAAAGCAAGCATAGACGTTTGTTTCAGAGGTGACCTTGATATTCCTCACTTGCTCCTATTTACTTCCCAGATATGTTCAGTCTCCCAGTTGGTACGGCACTGCTCAGTCTGGTCCCACAAAGGTATTGCATGCATCTTCCCACCTCCAGCTACAACCTGCTGGTGGTAGCAAGCACTTGGGTTACCAGCTCTAACTATCTTGCCCATCAATCCAATACCTTTTGAAGTCAGTATGGGTATTATTTCCACACAGGCCAATTTGTTTCAGGTAAGCCAAGCTGTTTAAGTATTGGTTAATCAAAACTCAGTGAGTCACTGAGTGAGTCACTCAGACTGAAATTACATTGACCACACATGGGCCTTGCCTTGAAATATTTTAAGACACAAACTAGTGAAGTTAAAGTAGCTACAGTTTAAAATAGGGTCTACAGAGACTTCCATCCAAATACTGAGCAGGATTATCTTTTTGCAGAAGGCAGTGGTACCAGAAGACCAAACAACACTCTAGGCAGGAGCAGATGTGCTTTGTATTAACCTGTGGACATAAAGTGAAAGAACCTTTGTTTTTCTTGAACAGGACTATGAACGTACAACTGTCTATAAAAAGCAGTCATACTCTTGGGCAACTAATACCATAGGTATTTGCTTTTTTTCTCTAGTGAAATAAAAAAATAAAGGTTCTCATAATCTTCAAGCTTTTTTTAATAAGCAAACAAAATGCCTTGCAAAAGTTCTACGTAGGCATGGTTAAAAGAGGAAGGGAGGGATCTGATTATCGCATAAACTGTTCGAAGTTTTCTTTTGACCACAGTTAAATTCAAAGAGCCAATCACTGAATTCTATGCAGCAGCTTTTCTTCATGGGAAATGTGTCATCCTTGAAAATTAGGATGTGAAATACTGATCCTGTAAAATAACCCTGAGTTCTTCAGATGATTTCAGGAAGGTCAAATACTCATCCTGAGCAGCTAGATTCATATTATAATGTCTCCAGTGCACAATTCAAGATTAGGCATTTGTTAAAGTTCTTAATGTTTGCTGATTTCCTGATTTAGGTTTAGCACTTGGTTTTAGAAGGAGTATAATCCAGAGACTGATTTTTATGTGGGTTTTGGGGTAGGAACAGATCTGGGAGTTTTCTTTTTGTTGTCCTTGGTTTTTTTGAATCAATGTTGATAAAAGTGAACAGACAGCTTACAGAGATCTGCATTCATATTGTCTTGCTGCCAAGCATGATCCCTTATAGATATGTTTAACCTGGTATAAAACAAAGACACAGGCAATGCAAAGATTGTCACTGCCGAGCAAGTACGATAGTACATTTATGCTCTGCTAAGATTTTTCTACTATCCCAGCTATCTAGTTTGAAAAGTTTTTTTCTTTTTTTTTGTTCCTTTTTTTTTTTTTCACCTCTTTAAGCAGGGAGTTCTGTAAAACTAAATACTAAGTGTACTTCGCTGCTGGCAGATGTGCCCTGTATGACTCAACGTCATTAAGACTTGCAGCATGTGAACTCTGGCAAGATGTACAAGTTAAACTTTTGTTTGTTTGTCTTCATGTGTAGTTTAAATGCAGCGTGATATTTGGAAAGCCAGCACATCCTCTGGAAAATCCATTCAAATAGTAAGCACAGCCATGTCTAAAACGGGACTTTTGGAAAAAAGATGATCCTATTCTTGCCTTTGGGAAGGAGAAGAAACAAACAGAAATATTTGATTTTTTAACAGAGAAATTGTCCTATCAATCAAAAACTACACAAAATGTGATGGGAGGGTTAAAGGAACCTACCTTGTTGATTTTACTCACATAAATAGTTCCATTGAGTTGGGTGAATATACTATGTCTAAATGGGCTCATTGCGGGGGCGCGGGGGGGCCGGGGGAGGGGATGTTGTTAGATGGTCCTATTAGAAAGCAGTGTAATGTTTGGCAATAGCAGAAAGAGTCCAAATTTCCTTTCTAACAGACAGGCTGATCAGAAGCAATTAAGAGGCAAAGTAGCAGACTAATAAAGTACACTGTTCACCAGTTGTCATCTTAGTGATCAATTCACACCTCCACAACAATAACAGCGACCCTTCAAGTGCTCTAATAACCCTTAATCCCTAAAGTGGCAGGAGGATTAGGGCAAAGATAATGTGCTGGAAAGGTGCTAATGAAGTGGTGGGATTACAAAATGAGCTTCATCCTTGACAGACAGCAAAAGGGAGTGTTCAGTTCCACTCCAGCAATGAGGTTCACATGGGTAAAGTCTCATTCACTTCCACATCCAGTCAGGATCAGGACCTTGATTTAATTAATTAGAGCTTTTCATTTCCTAGTTAAATCTGAAACATACAACTGTGGCAACTTTGTGTTTCCTGAAAGTGGCAGATATTTCTTTGGTAATTAAGTTTACTCTTCTATGTTGTTTTTTATCTTCTCTCTGCAAGTTGTATTTTGCAGACATTGCTTGCTTGTGTCATTTCAACTTTGTGCAATTAGTTTTAGAGAGATTTATTTTTTTGAGTAGAATGTATGTAACTGCTTTCCCATGCACTGATTGTTTTAAGAAATAAGAAATTGAGTATGTAATTAGAATATAATGTCATACATTCAGTAACAAAATGGTGTCATCTTCTTTCTCAACATTACAAGTGTATATAAATATATTTATACATAGATACTGTATGGCAGTAGCATTTTGAGGTGCTAATACAGAAATGGTATTCTTGTAGATGTTGTTGAATATGTATAGTTAAAATTGTCCAATGTGTTTACCATATAAGCAAACCAATCCTGTTCCTTAAGTGCCTTCTCTCTCTTGTTAAATTACACTTGAACTATATCTGTAACTCATTTCAAAATAATATGTCAATGTTAAAGGCTGGGGGGGGGAGGTACAACAGGCCACTTCTGGTATTTTAAGCCCCGGTCTTCATTAGATGTTACTCTGCTGCTTCATTGTAGCTAATTAACTTGTATATTGAAAACCCTTTAGAATGATTTGATACAGAGAGATGTGGGAATACATCATGCTGGGATCAGCATGTTTATATTGCTGTAGCTGTGTCCCTGCTGTTTGGGTGCTGGGGGAGGTAACCATTTACAAATTTAGCTGTATTAGGATCATTTTCAAGTGGTATAAATTCTACTGATGGGATAGCAATTTCAACAAAATCTGCTTTACTTCAGTGGGAGGTGTACAGATAGACAATTTGCTGCTGCATGCAAGAGTGCCAGAGTCTGCCCTGAAAGGTTAGTCTTGAGAAGCTTTATTTGTTTTTGTTGTTCTGTGATTTTGAGAAGTAAAAAAAAAAAAAAAAAAAAAAAAAAGTAGAGAATTCAAAACAGTGTCATTAAAAAGCTGGATTTTGAAACAAGATATTATAACTTCTTTGTTCATCAAAATGAAATTTTAAATACATCTGTGTTGTGCCCTCTACTCCCCTCAAGATTTTGAATTTCCTGGGTTTTAGCTTTACAGTTAAGCACTCAAATAGCTAGGTGAGCATGCTGTACAATTTTTTCCTTTTGCGTACTCTATACAATACAGTACTATTTATAAGTCCGTAAAATATTGCATGTGTGCTAATTAATTAACTCTTCATAAAAAGCTTAGATTTCTGTGGAAAATTGACCATCAAGACTGAGGCTCAAAACGTTTTTTTTTCCCAATTTTAGGAGTAAAAATGAAAATTTATTGTAATACAGAGCACAGGTGTGAACTTTCAAACGCTGAATTCAAGCCAAAGAACACGGCTCAGGCATTTCTAAAAGTCACGAGTGACATGTTTCAGCACTGGTAGTACGTCCATGGAGTAGCATGAACTTGAACTAGGAATGAATGACATTTTCTAGCTTGTCATTAAACACATCTCTTTAATTACCTGAATTACATTATAATGCATTTAGGGTTATTCTTAAAAAAGGTGTTTCTGTTCCAGACTTTAACCTTAGCTTGTAATATTAATTTTGAGGGAGTTGTGATATGTCATTTCTTTACACCTCTGGAGAGAAATGGAGCCACAAGACCTGCTTTGTACAAGCTACAGAAGAGGTTTTTGGAGAGAATTGGCTTTTTGTGATTGCCAGCCAGGAGTGAAAGAGAGCTGATGGCCTAGTCTAGACAATGAAGGCAGTGCCTCCATGCCAATTTCGATCCACAGATCAACACACCCTACGAGGGGTAAATCTTGAACTGCAGATGTTTACTGTGGGCTTTTTGCTTTTGGTTTGTACAAAGATGAGATCAGATCCTATAATTTCTGTAAGGCGGTTGAGTTCGGTACATCCCGAATGTGAGAGGGGCAGCAAGTAAAGGTGAATATGCAATAGCAATATTTATTGCAGGAATGTAGTCTGAATTTAATATTCAATAGCCATACATGTGAACAGGCTTTACCTCTCTGTAATTTTCTGTTACAGACCAGGTTTTGAGCTTTCTTTACGGTTGCAGTACATTGGGGTAGAGGCACTTTTATTTCCCTTTGATATAGCACAGCTAGCCATTTTTGAAACAATACATGGAGTCAGTCCTTTATTTATTATTTCCTTTTGTGCTCAACAGATTGCCCATTCAAAATGGAAGAGCACGAACACTGTTGCCTCCTCGGTCACCTTGCTGTGAAGTTGTAATATAGCAAATGGCTAATGTATGCATACATGTGGGGACTGTTTTAGCCCACATTTCACACTGCCATAATCGATTCATTGGTTTTGAAGAACAAAACAAAAACAACAGCCCTTGTCCAGCTGCAGCAGGCAAATCTAGGACATATGCCGATATGAAAGAGGGGGTAGGGCAGGAGACCCCTGCCCAAAACGCCCAAACAAAGGGAGCGCAATCGCCTTGGCAAGGCATGGGATGACTTAAATACCCTATTGTATGAAATATGAATGGGCTGGCATTGTGAATCGCGGTGTGGGGGGCTCCTCTGTGTTGCCAATTAGCCACGTGGTTACCCAGATTACATGGGGAAATGGCTAAGGTAAATAAGGCCAGCCTTCTGCCACCTCCTTCCTGGGGCCGGGAGCGGGCTGCCCTGACCCCTTCCCTGCTGCCAGGAGCTGAAAGGGACAGTGTGGAGGGGAAGGGGAATGAAGCCATAAGCCCTGTAGTTAACAAAAATAAGCATTTCAAGGGTAACAGCGTGAAAACGTCTTTCTGGTCAAG
The DNA here is from genome assembly GCF_013368605.1 of Nyctibius grandis. Lineage (NCBI taxonomy): Eukaryota > Metazoa > Chordata > Aves > Nyctibiiformes > Nyctibiidae > Nyctibius > Nyctibius grandis. The sequence continues at coordinate 13,263,266 of NC_090660.1, forward strand.
TGATGTATGGGTATTGTTCCCTGTTACCACACAATGTGGAAGTAAACTGCTTTGCCAAAAAAAGATCTTGCATTCTCTCCTTTTCCCCACTCTGTTCTCACAGGTTAAGGGAGACCCATCGGGTGATGATCACAAAGTGTGATCATCTTCTCTCCCCTCCATAATCTTGCAGAGAGATTAGCTCTCCCCTCCCTCCCCACCATACAGCTCTTAAGGCTGTGGGGTAACACTGTGAAAACAGTGTTTATGCAGCTCAGGGCAGGTCAACAGAGGAGGGAGAGATTACTTCCCAGTGCTGGAGTCTTAAGGCACATATAATCAGCTGTGATCCAAAATAAATGCATGTCTATATTATGAAAGGTCAGGGCGGGGAGATCACGCTGTCAGCTGCCTCAGAGTTTTCAGTCTTAAAAACGTCTCCGTTTGCTATACCTAGAAAATCAGTGGTAAACTGAACCGCAGTGCTGACGCTGCCAAAGTCTCAACTTCTGTGGGATGGTCTCAGAAGAAGCTGTATCAGAAGAGATCAGCATTGCATGCGCACATGTTCACAGTGTGAAGTGTATAATGCGAAATACATATGTATTGTATGTTATACATATAGACTTAAGCTGGCTCAAAAGTGAAGACATTTTTGTCTCAAAGAAGCTGTACGTTATTCTAGTTTTTCAGTAGAAAAGGCTCCTAATGTTTGTACATCTTGTAGCATCTTTTACAACTGTGACCTCTGGCTCTTTTATCCTGTGGAGAGTTAAATTGGAGGTACTGTGCCTTGTCCCACCTCATTGCAATGGTACTGTCAGTACCTAAACTGGGATGCAGCATCCTTGCAGGGAGGAGCCCTTATGCTGGGAGCTCTTTGACGCAAGTGATGTGCCCAGCTGCAAGGCACTCAAAAACAGCTGGGCTCCCAAAGGAGACTACGGCTCTCTGGGTGTTTTTAGGGAGATTTTGGTGCCTAAAGTTGCAGTTGCTCAGAAAGTATTTAAGTGGGTTAAACTGAGACCTGGTTCTCACTGGAACAGAAAAGAGTCAGTTTGAGACAACCGGAATCAGTTTGAGATAACTGGAAACGTGGTTTTGAAACGAGGGGAAAGGGGCAGTCTGACTTTTGTAGATTTCTTTCTTTTTAGTTTCAGGTGACCTACTAACAAAATTCAGCACAAGTTTATGAATAGTTTGGCTTGGCCCAAATTTGCATTCTTCCCTAAATAAAATAATCAGCTGAAACTTTTTGCCCTAGACTAACTTGGACTACTATGTTGAGGTTATCAGTTAATGGCAAAACAGATTAAGAAACAGGCTAGCGAATGAGAATGGCAAACTCATTAGTATTCCATGGATTATTATTCATAAATATTCAAATTGTGTTCTAGTTATGAAAATGTTCACAAGTCTTAAAAAGATCATAGAGAAAAAGGTGTAACTTTCAATTTTGTTTGATAGAGTTGGAAGTAAAAAATGTACTCCATATCCAGTCTCATTGCTACAGAGAGCAATCAGTTGAAGCAGAAAAAAATAAACCCAAAGTGAAAAGACACTCAGCAGAACTTTTTAAAAAAAAACTAAGTGAAGGCCCATTGCTTTTAGCAGTTCATATTTCAAGTCTTTGGACTTCTAAATGATGGAGAAAGCCCTCAAAATATAATCTCACAAAATTTATTTCCTAATCACCAGATGGAGTGCTTATTGTAGTTTGCCAAAGGTTTCTGGTGGAAGTAAGCTCTGTGCCCTTTTTGTGCGGTGAGTACTGATATCAGCGCCCTAACCAGTTTGGCTAATTGCATTATTTTATGTAATCTAAACTTCTCATATTTTTCATTTCTTGCCCTAATCTGGGCATTGCCACTTTGTCTAGTTATATGGTAATTGTATTTCACCCAGGGCTGGATGCCTGCCCATGCTGAAGGAGTCTCTGTGTTTGTATCTGTGTATGTGTTTTGTATAGAAGGTGCAACCTCTCGGATAAGCTTGTGCTTTTTTAATACCATATTTCATTACACTTTTGATTTGCAAAGATATCTTGAAGGTACTGAACTTTATTGATGGTTTCTGGCGAAGTCAAATGAAAAGTCCCTGGTTTACAGTCATTTTTTATTTGAATACATTTTTTTCTTTCTGCATAGCTATCTGCATTTGCAGTCCAAGGATGTCTAGAGCTTTGTGCATGGGCACTTCTTGTTATTTTTATCAGACTAAATCAGAATAGTTCAGTGGAATAGAATGGTTTGTACAATCTGTATATTGTCTAAAAATGGTGCAGTCTGTGATTGCATCCTCAATTTTCTGTTTGTTTTTATATAGTGAAATTTTGCATGCACTTCTGGTTTAACATGTAATTCCACTGGTTATCTGAACAGCTGCAATATTATTGGAAATAAAAGCTCAGTTCAGATCTTTCTGTTGTCTTAAAATCCGACTCTCTACATTGTTTTGAGTGCTTGCCATGCTTGCGTGCTTGGGAAGTGCCCGGCAAGCCCCACGTACGTTATGTAGTGCGCCAAACAGAACGAGAGAAGCTTCCCAGGCAGGTTTCTTTCTACTGACCTGTTTGTTGTTTAGGAAATGCAGAGGAGGAGTATATCGATTGAGCAGCGAGGAGGAAGAGTGAATTGATCTGATAGTGAAGTGATGCATTTTTTTGCTGAGAGGGGGATTTTTCTGATGGGGAAGGAACAAATTGACTTATTGGTTAATTGAAGGAGAGAATTGACTGGGAGAGACAGTGAGAATTTGATGAATGTTAACTGCAGGAAAGAAGGGTTTTTCAAATGTATGCACAAATATTTATTTCTTTCCTCATTTGTCTGCCTTTTACTTAATGCGTCATGGAAACGGGTGGCTTCACTTTGACTCATTTTGGCACACTGCCCTTTCCTTGCACTTCTGCAAGATGGGTAGGCCTGGCTTTGTGTGAAACTTTTTCTCTTTTTAAATATGACTGGAAATGTTCCCACATTAAAGTCTGCAAAAGTTTGTCACTGCTTTTTTTCCCTAAAGCTGGGGCTTGCACTTCAGTTTACTGAGTCTGCCAGTAAATGTTCTTTGTCACTAGCTGCGATTGCCTAATCCAGGCCTGGATTTTAATGCATGTCAGGCACTTAACTCCCACTGAAATCATTATGAATTAATACTTTTTCCTTTAAATAATCTTCCAGATTTCACTAGGCAACTCTTTGTATTGGTAGGACCTGAACTGCTTCTGTAAGTAACGGTCATTGCTCCTAAACCCTTTGGAGAAGGAACCTTAGTTTGTTCTGTTTGGCTGGTGCAACAGCGATCTCATCTGTGGAGGGGGCTTATAAGTGCTACAGTAATAAGAAAGAAATTAAAACAGTAAAAGTAACACCAACAACAGTAGTACTAGTAGTAATAAATAGTTACATATTGGTGCCACATAAATATTAATTACTCCAATGCTTAATTTAATTTCTAATTAATTTATAATTGATTTCCTAATTTCTGTCTGGAAGAGGTTGCCATAATCTTCATGTGGCACCTTTAGGAGACCAGAAGTGTTTTCGTTCCCATTTTACAGAAATGGCATAGAAAGGCTCAAAATACTGTCTTCTGAAGACTCTAACTTTTAGAGCGACCTCAAGGAAGTTTCTGTCCTCTCCTTGGGAAAACTGTTTTTTAATGGGGTTAAGGAAGGAGCCTATTGAGGGAATTTTCTGTGTTGTGGGATGGCAAAGTCCCCAGGGATCAGCATGGTTATTGGAGCTCAGTGTTGTAATGTTACAATAATTTCCCTCTTGCAATGACATTACCCTGGGGACTGTGGGGAAACTGAATGCTATGGACTGCTTTGAATTGCAAAGATGTGTCTGTCCCTTCTACCCCTTGTACCCTTCCAGTCTGCTCAGACATGCCATGGCCTTATTTTTGTCACTGTTAGATAACATTCAGCTGCATTTACAGCAGGGATATTGTAGGAGTTAGCTCTGTGAAGAAATAATATTAGAATTTTTAAACTCCCAAGAGGAGGAGGAAGGACCTTTAATTAGCAAATAATAGGCTTAGCCCATAAACTGCCCATAATTTAAAAAAAAAAAAAGAAAAAAGAAAAAAGAAAAAATAACCATGCATTGGGAAGGAAATTGATGAGGAAATGGTCTTCAAATAATTTACACATAAGAAAGAATTCTTGGGTGTGGGTGGGGGGCTGTGTTGTTTCGAAATGCATTTAGTATTTTAAAAACATAGCAACAGCTTTGCTCAAAGTCACAGGCAATCACACTTACACCTGTATGTTGTTGAAGCAACACCAGAGGGAGGTGAGTGGTGGAAAGGTATTTAGGGAAGTTTGTGCAGCTGGAAAAGATCTTTAAATTTGAATTCTTAATTGGAAACTTATGAACACACCAGAGCTGAGCAACTATTTCAGTGTGAATAATTTATATGACAATACTACTAGTAATAGCAGGCTGCTGCAATTCACAATATGACTAGCACAGTTTGGCTGACAGAGGAGGAGAGGTATCGGCTGTCATACAATAGCCCTTGCTCTGTCTTGCGCTGCGTGGGATTTCACCTTGGACTGAGCCAATCTATCATCCTGCTAAAGAAAAAAAAACAAAAAACAGCTGCGTTTCTCCGTAAAACAAGACAGTGTGATTGAAAGGTGTTTTGCTCCATTTTCCTCCCTAATAATTTACAAGTTTTCCCTTGTAGAAAGTGGAACCTTAGAAAGTTTCTTCCCAAATCAAAAGCTTGCTCACAGATTGACTGTTAAATGTGCACGGTGCGTTTGTCAGGGATGCTCTGAGTGGAACCGAAGCTGACAGAATACAAGCAGGAGCTGACAGCTTCACTCCGGTTACAGCTGATTAAAGGCTGAAGGGGCCTGGGGGCCCCATCTCGGAAAGAGGACCGCTGCAAACTCACCAGAGCACTTCCAGTCTTCGTGTTTTGCAGTGGCTGGCACAGAGTACTCTAGATATCGCACTCCATAATCAACTTCTGCCTCCAATTTTGGAGTGTTTTATAACAGATACAGACAAGAAGTTAAAAATGCAGATGAGAATTACCTTACGTTATGTACGTACCTTACATTATGTAGGACAAACGGCAACATAAAATGTAAGCATTGCATATATTAAGGCTCAGTGCACATTTTAGAGTCATTTGTGGCTCTAAAGCCTGACTCAAAGCTTGAGGTTGGGTCCTCTCCCAGCCTCCTCCCCATTTCCATACCAAGCATGTAGATTGAGCCCTTGTAGGCTGACCACGCTGGCTGGTCAGTTTGGGAGCTCTTCCCTAGGCGCTGTACCCAAGGCGTTCAAGCGTAGCTAGGGATCTAGCATGACCGAACCAGAACCATTAGGAAAAAAATCTCAGTATCAAAGACTGCTTGGCACTGTCTGGAAATAAGACAGAGAGCACATCTCCTGCTTTTCTGAATGTTCTCTATTATAACTTCCAACTGCTAGCAAGTATGCATTGCTCGTGTATGCTGCATGTACCTTGTGCCCATGCTGAGTTAACATCTAATCGGGGACATATCTTTCTCTCAGTTCTGTCCCAGGTTGATTTTACACAGTGGGTATTTTTTTGTCCCTCCACTAATGCGAAGAGAACATCCCAAACAACTATCCCTTCACAAACATCAATGATAAAATATAACTTCCCCCCGCCCCCACCAAGTTTTACTAAAATCATTAGAGAATTGTCCTTGCATTATTTCTACCAGGAGCTTTCTATTAAGCAAAACAACCACATTTACCCACTTCTGCCCTAAATTTCAGTCTTGCTTTATTAGCACCAGAGGCCAGATTCTCAAAACTGCTGATTAAAATAAATCTATGCAATCTGTAGAACACTTTGGCAAGGTACTCTTTTAAAACACTTGAAAATAAATCACAGCTTGTGGCTTAATAATCAGAACTGCAGGCACAAAATATAGTAAGTCAAGTAATAGACATTTGTTAGCATTTTTTTTACATTAATCCATTAATATATTTTTAGAATTGCTAAATATTTAAAGCTTCAGACTGAGAGCTATTCTTAGGGTGATTTCTTCACTTAAGTTGAGCTTAGGTAATGCTTTTGATCTCCACTTTTATTCACCTAACTGGAAATTAGTTTTTCAAAAGTGGATATTTGTTGAGAGGAAGACCAAAGGAATTTAGAAAATTTATTTGTCCTGATCCCTTAGTGATGGGAAGTTGTTTATAATTAATTTAGACAAACTGTTCAACAGTGTACCAGTATATCAACAGAACCTTTTCATAGTCTGAGTCCTCTTGTGTTGATTTTAAAAGGCAGCAAGTAAGACCCGGGGGCTTTTAAACTGCAGAACTCAAGGAATTTGCTGATTTCCTCCTCCTGAGCAACAAGAACCCTATATAGGCATATTTCAGTAGGTATGTATGTGTATGTATAAATGTGTCTGCATGTAATTTTTTATATACATACACACATACATATAGGTGTGTATATATAAGCGCATGCATTTATAAAATATACACCATGAATACAAACATGCATACACATATATACACTCCCCTTGCCTCCTTTTCTCCCAGTCTTCTTTGAGACTGTCTTTATTTGTTTTAAATAACTTTTTGGCTCAATTAAAGCTCTGCTGGACCCGTTAAATTCTGCCTCTGATGGTATTTCAGACTGATTTTAAATTAAAGATAATACAAAAATAATAGCAGTAACAGGAGAATATAATTTCCATTACTGGAATAGTTTATCTTTTTTTATTAAAACACAAAATAATAGATATAAATTAGAATCCACACGTTAAAAATGTGCCCACTCCAGAAGGGACACAGTGATGTTTTGACTAGGATTTGGACTGCCAAAAAAAGAGAGTATGAAGTGAGTGCATGTGAAAGAGACTGGAAAAGAGAGAGCTTAGGAAAGCAAATGTGCTCTGCAGAAGTAGTTCAGTTTGCATAATTTATTTTAAATATGGATCCTCTCTGGTGTGTGAGTGCTCCCTCCCTCACCCCCTCCCCCTTTTCTTTTAAAAATAGGAATTTCTGTGCTGCTTGCGTTCCAATATTCCAGTTCAAACAGGGTGCCTGGCAGTAGCTCAGCACCTGTGTACTTGACTACTTACTGCTGACGAGACTTGCTTGCCGGTAATCTAGATTTACGGTAAGTCTACCCTTTCCCTTCATCTACAAGGTCCGGGGACATTCGGGTAGCCAATTTGCCCTTAAATATGTCTCTGAGGAAATGGTGCTAATTAGTATTGGAATTTACAGCCTTCCATTTTATTGACTTGTCCTACTTTCTTCGATAATTAACTAATGAGTAAAGTAATGAGCTATGTTAGTCAGTCATGATGTTCAATTAAACAGCAAATCAATTATTGAAAATAGTTTTGGACAGCTCTTGTGTCGTCACGGGGAGTGTGTGTGAGCGCGTGTGTGTGTGTCCACGCGTGTTTCAAACGTGTGCCCCAGATGCCGCAGCATCCCTCCCTGGAGGGTACCTGGCTGCGGGGGGGCTGTGTGATCACAGCCAAACCCTACCAGCGGTCCCTCTTGCCCATGTTGTCCACCCTCTGCTCAGCTCCCCTAAATAGCGCCCTGACGCTGCACCTTCCCTAGGTGAGCTTCTGTGCAGGGGGTCCCCAAAGCCTAAGAAAGATGAGATCGCCCTAAAATAGAGAGTGCTTTTCCTGATGAGGAGGTCAGCAGAGGGATGTTACGAGGCAGGCGTTCCCGTTCACTTCTGTGACCCCTCTACCTCTTTTCTTGGCGTGTGCAGCCTTTCTCACCGGTGAGCAGGGCGACATGTCCCAGTGCTCAGCATTACGGCACCAGAGACTAATACACAAATATTACCTCTCTTCTGGCCACAGCAATACCCAGGAGTGACAGAGAGGATGACGAGGATGGCAGGGAGTTAAAGATATTTCCCCTAATGGCTTTTCATACCAGCCTGAGCAGCAATTGTCCATGGGAAGAGGCTTCCAGGACCACCGTGTCATGAGTCCCCTGCACTGCGCTCACGTGGTGGAGTAGCACCAAACTTTGGAGGGACACCGCACATAATGCTCCTGTGGAGTAGCACCAGACTTTGGAGGGACACCGCACATAATGCTCCTGTGCGGCCACTGGCAGGTCAGGTCACGGTTAGCCGAGGCAAAGCAGTGACTCTGGGCCTGGCCTCAGTCCTTACAGCACAGGCGGATTCATTTGGCGTGGGCCAAACAAAGATCTTTTTTGTCAGGATGAGAAATAGACATTTATTATCTCCCTAATGCTGTGAGTGCAATTTTGTCTAGGAAACGTGAAGGGAAGTTTCAGCAAAGAAAACTGTAGCTGGCATCATCATTCAGTAACTTACCAGCTCTTCAGGTTTAATTATTCTTTCATTTGAACTTTTTACCCTTCCTGTTTCCTTCGGGTCTTTCACTGCATCTTGTCTTCTGCACTAGCTGATAGTACTTCTGTGCCTGCTGCTCTTAACCTGGCATGCTTTCAAGCTCACCCTCCTGGTGACACCCAGTTTGTTGCATTTGCCATTACTTTTAGTTGTGCTTTTGGTGTTAGAGCATATTGCAGCATTATTCCCACGTACAGCAAGCAAACCTGTCCTGAAAATTCATCAGTCTGGGAACAGCTTTCACTGTCCTATGCTTTACTCATACAAATAAGAAGTTTGGACTTGCCCTGTCAAAAGACCACTTTGCTGTGGGCAGCAGCAGGTTTTAGAGATGACCGTAATACAGCATTAAGCAGCTTGATGATTTTAAAAGGCAATAAAAATGTAAAGGTTATTAGATGGAAAATTGGGTTGTGCTTAAAATTTTAACCTAACATTATCAGATACGCTGAACCAGAAATAACACTCCTAAAGCCTTGCTGTGCTCTCTCGTGGTTCTCTTTGAGTAGCAAAGTGGCACAAATAGTTTCATGATGTGCTCATAGGCTCTGTAGTCGTACAAATTTGCCCTATAATTATTAGTTATTAATAACAGTCATCATATGACGATTTTTTTTTTCAAAGGTAGTGAGCATGGAGAAGGCTACCCCCCACCTTCCAAATTCAGAAGGAAAAGCAGGCCAGTGAGCAAGGTGCCTAAATAGGAGTGAGGAGACTGAATATGTTGGCCTTAGCCATCCAATTGAATCACGACTCATTAGAGAAACAACAAGCCAAAACAAATCAAAGACAGTTCAAAAAATGCAACATAAAGTTTTCATTTCCAGACAGTTTTAATTCACTGTTTCATTTCCAAACAGTTTTAATTCCCTGTTTGTGCTCTTTACTGAGAATATGCAAGAAACACAAACATTCCCATATGAATTAAATTACAATTTACATATGAATTACATTAGAAATATGAGCTACACTAAAGAGATAATTAGTGCTGTCCTGGGTTATGTGAGCGCAAACAAAATTAAATAAGAACAATTTCAAAGCCAAGTTTTGCTTTGCCTTTTCAACTAAGCTGGTTTAATCAGTGATAATGACTGAAATAAATCCACTACATATAAAACAACGCATAACGTATCATACTGTGTGAAATGCCATTACTAAGTCCCATGCCTTGGTAAATCATGCAGTCAAACAGGAGTACAATGTCACTGATATGATGCCACAGAAAATTTGCCACTGCTGGGTGCCCAGCGCTGAAGGTGGTGGTCCTTGAGGCTTGCAAGGGAGCAGGACCCATGGCAGGCCAGCTGCCCCAGAGAGTAACGGGGAGGGATGGGGCTGTGAGGGTCTGTGTCAGGGATTTTTTTAATGAGAAAGAGCTGTCACAGGAAAAAAAAAACGCCAGTGCTAGCAGAGAGCAATGAGAGGGAGGGGAGCTGGAGAAACGGGGGCGGGGGGGGAGGAAGAGGAGAAAGTGAGAAGGATAAAAATATCAAGCCGAAGCAGACTACCTGTGCATCAGCGCCTCAGCCCCTAAATAGAGCTATGGTTTATGACTGCCTTGCCTAATGAGCTAAACTCTGGTGACCATAAAACTGAAATATAATTATGACATTAAAGATGCCTATATTTGAACTTAATTATTAATTAATTTAATGAGAGAATAGGAGGTTGTAAAATTGCTAATTAAACGGCTCTGTAAAACTGCAGACGGCAGAGGATTTACCAAATGATGAATCCCACAACAGTATTTGGGCTATATCAATATTCTATTAATATACAGTATGCCAGAGGTACTGGCTAGTACGCTACTCACAGTTAAGCCGATGTGACAGGCATACAGAGCGAAAGAAAATGAAGGACATAAAATTCCAGATGACAGCAACCTTGAAGACGATCTCTGCCCCCACCTCTGTGGCAATTTCTGAAATCAGTTAAATAAACTCAGAAATGCAGGATAAAAATCAATCTTACCATCGCAAATGTGAATAAATTGGCTTGAAGCAAACGACCCACCTATGTTCTTAGGCACCGTGGTGTTGTGTCGCTCTCCGCTGGCGTGTGGGAATGGTCAGAGCTAATCTGGACTTAAGTGCAACAGAACAGGAGGGATGCAGCCTGAGTGTGTGTGTGTGTGTGGTGTGTGTCTGTGTGTGTGCGCCTGCACGTGAAAGAGAAGCTGAGCGAGAGCAAAAAATAACTGTCCCCGTGTGATTAGTGAAATTAAACTCAAGTGAACCTTCAGGGGCTGAATTCGAACCTACGGGGGACAATTGTAGAGATTCCCACACTGCACTATCAGCATGCGAGGAATTTCACTGTAACGTTTGAATCGCAATGCCATTTGGATGACATTCATTTAAAAATATAGAGGAGGAGAGCAGGAAAATGTTTTCTTTTAGCATTGAGCCTAATTCAAGGAATGTCAAAAGAAAATGCATGGGGGTGTCTCAGCCTGCATGTGTCTAAATGTAAATTATGAGTAAGTACTGGGATAAAAGCAAAAGGAAAACTTTAAGTATTCCTCTGTATTTTTTGTAGGAAACAATGAAATGTCAATGGACAGTGTAACAGAAAAACACCAGCAACGCCAGGTTAAATGTAGGAAGTGTGTTTCAATATTTGCACGAATCCTTAGAAAAGTTGCTTTTTACACCTGCCATGTGGCATAGCTTTTCCTTTACACATCTTGTGTTTTAAATGCCCTATCGACAGCAACAAGAAGTGATCTGACAAGAAAGATCAAAGATACAAGATCAAGAAAATAGGGTGGGAGGAGACTCACCCCCTACTCTAAGGAAAACAATACAGTCATTACAGTAACAACTCCCATTTCTGGAAAATGGATGGACGATCTTGTGGCTAAAGGCAGGAGTTATATTCCCAAGACCTTTGTTAGTTCTGAAGAAATTACATAAACTTTCTGTGTCTGAGTTTCTGCTTTCTAAGCTAGGAATATCAGCAGTTTCTTGCCACTTATCATTCATGTTTCAGAACACTAAGTGGAAGCTTGCAAGTAAGTTCTGATGAGGCGATCTCTAAAAGTCACTTTTTATTGACTGGTTTGGGACAAGACTTTAGAAAGTGTCATTTCTTGCTTTGTTTTGTTTTTTAATGACCATCTTGGTACATACGAACAAGGTAATTTTAAGGAGCTGTACACGTCACATGATAGTCTTGTTTACCTTATCTGAAATACTATCACGGTTCGCAGTCTCGATACTCAGAAATCTCACTGGTGGGTTTTGTATGAGAATCTGCAGCTAAAAAAGCTGCTGCTTTAAAAAATCTTGATCCCAATTTAGAAGACTACTCTGGCTGGTTTCTATCTTATAATATATCCAATTAATAAATATGAAAGCTTCTATGCATTTATTATCATTGTATCATGCCCTGCAGTTTTATAGATCCAATTTCTCAAAAAGTGACTTCTACCAGAAATAAAACCAGACAGATTTCTTCCATTGTGCGACCAGCTATCAAGCCTGTCCCTTGACTGGAGGCTTTTGTGAGATCTGAACTGTTTCACATGCTCAGGTTTCAACCCCAGCAAGAGAGAGGGTGAGTTAAAAATTGGAACTGGTGGGTTTCAAGTAAAATGGAAATGTCAAATGACTCATCATCACCACGTTGCAGGTTACACATTTAGAGCATCAAAGACATTGCCTCTCTCTCCTCCAGAGCTACCACATGGTGAATGTTACTACTGGTATGTCGCACTCCTCGCTAGAGAAATTCAGCCTGCAGCACAGTGGCTGGCTTGAAACAGAAGAGGGGCAGGAAATCCAGGGATGCTCTTATCTCCAAACTTACCTTGATTCAGCTATTGCAGGCAGCTCCCTATGAGAAAGAAATATTTGAGAAAAGGTAAATATTGTTGAGAGTTATTCTCAAACCAAAAGCCTATTGGTTGTTTTCTGTGATACTGCCATCCAGTTATGAGGAGATCCTTTGCAGGGATGGGCAGGGACCTCCTTGTTGCAAGGAGCATGAGAGGTCTAGCCAACAGCTCTGAACCTGAAGTTCATGGTCGTCTTCATAAAACTGGTCACTGCAGACCCTGGGAGAAAATGATTTTGCCACCTTGCTCTGTTCCAAGGGCAGCAGGCTGGTCACTGTCGCCTGATGATGATCGTAGGGGTGATCGGGGCCAGCGTCTCATTGGGTACCAGCAGCCGTGGTAGCAGTGTTGCTCCCAGCTTTGTGTCACCTATCAACCCAAAGTGGTTCACAAAGTACTAGTAGCAACTTGGCTAGCATTTATGTATGTCACAGTTTGCAAACCTCTGGGGTTGCACATTCCTTAAACATTATGGGCAAAATCCAGCTGTGGCCCAGAACTAAACCATACAGGTGACAGAGGTATCTGGCAAGCTTGATTACCAGGAGAGATCTCCAGAGTAAGAACAGGCGTGATTAACTACTATCGGTATTGCAGGCATGTTCCAGGGTCTCACTGAAATACATGTGAAAAGTGTGTACAAACTCAAAGCTTTCATTGACTTTATTTAATTCCCGAGGATTTAAATTGTTTGTTTTAATTGTGATTTAAATTATCAGAGGTTAACTTGGTTTAAGTTATCTGTTACTCTTGTTTGCACTTGTCTTTTTTTTTTCCCCTTAGAAAGCTTTCCCCTTTTTCTGTTGGTTTTTAAGCTGTAAAATATGTGCTAAATACATCCTTCAAAGTAAGCTGCATAAAGTTATTTGTTACTGATCAGAAGGCTATATTATATCTTTGTGCATTTAATCAGCCAGCTTTTTAGTTTAATGTAATTTAACTTACCTTCTTCATCTTTTACTTTTACATGTTAGAATATGGTGAGTGCTGTACCTCTGCTTCATTAGATGAATCCTATTTTTTTGGAATGTTTTTGTTAAACCCTTTTTATACAGAACTCACAACATCTTTACAACTGCAGGAAAAAAATCACTTTAAAATAGTTCTCACTAAGTAAATAAATCTATCTTAAACTTGATGGATGTGCAGAAGGGAAAAATATATTTACTTTAACAGATATTTTTCTTTTAAAAAAAATATATTAAGTAAAAGAAGTGGTATGGTGGCATAGTTAAACCAACTGTTTCTGTTCATAATGTCCATCAAGGTCTTCAAAATGGTAGAGCTCAACCTTTTAAGTCTACTATGTACATCAAAATTGAAAGACAAAAACAAACCCTACTTTTTTTTTAACTTGCACTTAGTTTCTAATGTTAATTGAAGTATACATTGATTGGAACTAACTGAATACTTTGAAACAAAAAAAAAAAAAGTCTTTATTCCTGAAAACAAAAGTTCCATGGGCAAAAATTCTGCAAACTTTAGTTTATAGTTCTTTACTAGTGTCCTGGTTTTGCAGGGATAAAATTTATAGAATCAATTTTCTGTTAGATTTTGTTTCAGTTTGTGGCCAGCCATGGTGATCAAGGCCATTAGCAGTGAAACCCAGGGCAGCTGACCCAGGCTGGCTCACAGGTGTATTCTATACCATTAATGTCACGTTCACTATAAATGGGAAAGCTGGCTGGGAATGGGGGCTTTTTGCTCTCCCTCTCCATTCCCTGGTTACTATCCCTGGAGGGACTTGCTACCACTCTATGAGCTAAGTATAATTTTGTGTCTTTTGTATTAGTATCAATACTGGTTTTCTTATTTTATTAAATATGTTTAAATTTCAACCCACGAGTCTCTTTCCTTTTCCCAATTCCCTTTCTCGGCTGGGGAGGGGACATTGGGAGAGAGAGAACAACGAGTTATTTTGTAGCCCTGGGTGCAGGCTAAATGAAGACAACTAGTGATTCCACAAGATTAGTATTCTGACTTGTTTTTAAAACCTCAGAGTAAGACTAGCACTTCTTAAAATCATGTGGCACTGCAAAGCTAAAAAGACAGAGAAAAGACAAGGCCTAGTTGATAAAACCATAAGTTTCTTTCTAAAGCTTGAAGTCTGTAGATCTGAAAGTCGAAGTCTGTGAATGGAGGTTTACTGAATTTATCAGAAGACACCAGAATTTGCATTAGTTCCTGTTATTGTAATCTTTCTTTAAATCAAAAGAAGTTATACAGAATTAAGAAGATGGGAAATACAGGATCCAACTTTCCCCTCTCAGGAAAACATGCCAAGTATTATATCTGGTTTGAAATCTGAAAGCTAAAAGGTGTTCTCCCAGGTATATGCGTTATCAGTATGGCAAAAGTTTGAATTGGAATTAAATTAACGACTCTGTTGTTCCACAAGGTGCAAATAATCAAGCTAGCTCCACAAACTAACTGAACTACGGTAGCAGTGGTGAAATGTATATTTTTGAACACACAGGGATCAAGTAGATCTCTGCAGCACTGAGATGCTATTTTTGACAGATGGTTTATGATTATGGGGTGTTGGGAGAAGGAAAGAGGTCTGTTTATCTTTTGTTAGTTTTTCATGAGTTCACAAGTTCTTCTAGAAGAATAATAAAGGAGACAACTTTGGGGTCTGCAGTCTAGAGTAAGCTTGTGTGTGCTTTTAATTTTGCCACTAGATCACACCTTTGTTTTAATTTCTCTTCTGACTGTTTATTCATGAATAGCCTGTGAACTTTTCTGTACCAAATTAGATAATTATCATAAACTGTCCTCTAAATGTAAGTGTGTAGAGGACAGCAAACGGATTTCAGCTGCTGAAGCAAGCTGCCATGACCTCTGTTGTGGATATTTTGCTGCAGGGAATTACACAGCCTTTCAGATGATGTCGTGAGGAAGGTTAAAGCCTGGCAACTCTTCGTGCTTGGCATGTGTTTGAAAAAAATCTAGCTGGATACTTTTTTTTTTGCTTCGAATCACAAGCCAGGCAAGCATCATAAACAAGAATGAGTCAGTCTTTCTGCTCCTAAACTCGAAATGTGTTAATCTTTTCCTTGCTCTGTCAGTTTTGATTTAATTCTGGAGGAAAAGGAAGGAAAAAAGCAGCCTGACTGAGGTTGACTGCACTCTCCCACAAACCTAAAGAACCAAGGTCTAACCTCTCCCTCTGTTTCTCAGCACTTCAGGTCTTGTCCATGCAGGAAGCAAAGGCAGATCAGCCTTTGCTCTGGTGTTCAGAAATGGTTGTCCCACAAACCCTGGGTGCCTGGCAAGCTGCTCTGTGGCATGCTTCTGCTGCCTTAGCATGCTTTGACTGGGGTTTGCCCAACAGAGGGAAGGCATCAGGAATAAAACCATGCTACAGGCAACCCAGGGTAACAATTTAGCCTACTTTTTTTTTCTTCCCCGTGGTTGTTAATCGTGTTATGCTTGAACGCAAAACCTGTTACAACCCCAGTTGGTCAGAAGAGTGTTTAAAAACTGTTCTAAATACAGTTCCCTGTCCTAGATTTCAGCGGGAATATTCATATAGTTAAAACTACGTGCCTGTCTAAGTGCTAGACTGCATTTATAGGCAAATTTTAGCCTTTAACCCCACCTTAATCTTTTGCATTTTTCTTCCTTTTGTGAAATTAGATAATTCTTATTTCTTGTATAAAAAAAGCTTCCTTTATATGTTAAAGGCTTACAGAGAAAGCCACAGCCATGCATGACAAATATGTTAACCCCAATAAAAAGAAACAGCAGTAAAAAAAACAATATGGAAAGATGTAAATCCTAGTTATAAAAAAATTTTAAATAATCCAAATATAGGAAAGGTACCTTACCTACATGTATGTACAGTTTGAGGCAATGTTTTCTTCTGAAAGAGAAATCTGAATGTAGACTATATGACACAATTTAAGTAAATATTGCCTGGAAAAATAACAATCATCTGTTTTCAGCAGATCCACTTGAGAAACTAAGGGTAAAAAGAAAAAGGTTAGTAAAGCATCTCAGAAGTGCAGGGTTGACAGCATTAAGAAAAAGATCTGTGAAGAATTAAAGGAAGGGATTGTAATGCCACCTTTTTTCTTATATGTAGAGGTGGCTTGAAGGAGGAGGGGAAGGTAAAGGCACACATCTTCTGTGAAAGGCTTCTAATGCCTGGGATATGATTGATTCATCTTCAGCTTCAGCTTTGTGGGTGTGCGAGAAGTCATAGGAACTGGGAGATAAGTCACTCTGCATTCTGGAATGAGGGGGGGAAATCCCAAAATTCTTGAGTTCCTACCATTAGCAACAGAAGAGATGCCTGACATAGTAAATCAATTTGGAAGGATTAAATAACAATTTGGTCTTTGCATTATGAAAAGTAAGATCCCATCTGTTATGAGTTTGCTTTGTGTTTACAAATGCTTAGTTTGAATGAAGAATAGAAAAGAGTTATTGCTCATTCCCTCAAGCAAATGGGAAACCCAGCTAATGATGGTCCTCTATCATAGGCAGGTCAGCAGTATGTCCTTTATAGATGGCCATCGATGTCTCGTCAGATAGCTCCATGTGTATGCATGCACTTGGCCATGCCTAAGCTTTTCGGGTGACATGAACTCTGTTCAAACATGTTTCATTTCCTTTTGATGCATCCTGTCACAGTAACATGGTCTATCACTGCATCACCAAATTAGGGCACATGACAACAGCCACCCGAATGGATGATGTCATTCTTGCCCTACTTTGATCTAGTTCAATCATTTCTGGTGACTCAGGTGTATAAAACAATTCCCAGGAGATGGCTGAAAAAAACTGCTGATCACATGGGGTGCATGTACATTTGGGAATACCAACTGCAGTGAACAGTTGGGCAGCACAAGTTCAAGTTACACAAAGGATTTAAGTCATACATTGGAAAATATATTTCCTAAGCACATACCAACCCTAGCCACAAGTTTAGAGGCTTATTTTTTTCCATGTTGTATTCCTAAGGGGTCAAATTTGAAAATGGAACCCACAAACAAAACATTAAAGATAATAATGGATCAATCTAACATCCTCCTTGTTGTAATCAAGGAGAAGGAAAGCTACATGTGTACACATGATGAACAAACATAAATACTGTAATTATAGCAATGCTAACACAGATTCTCCTGCTCCGCCTGTGTACCTGGGATGTCACTACATTTACACACACATTTGTACTCATTTAAATGACAACAAAATTTATTCAGTTAAGACAAAGGAGATAATGGATGAGCAGTCTCAGTTTCACATTTGTGTCTCTGTTTTTTAAGCCACCTTGAGGAGTAGTTTAAGAGAAGAGGGTCTGATTCTTATTTACCCTAATAACATAGCAATGTAAAATAAACAAGAGTGTAAATTACATTTTTCTTGCCCAGCCTGATACAAAAGGGACAGTAGTATAAATGAGAAACTGTCCCAGAAGCTCTTCCTCTGCAAATTGATTAATATATCAACGTTAGCTGCAATCTAGTTATCCTCTAAACAAAAAAGACCTAGTGTTGTAATAGAACAGAAGTTTCTTTTAAACAGCTTGACTTGAATACAAGGAAAAACAATACATCTATATTTCCTCTTCTCTGTTTTTTTCCACATGTATCAGTTGGTCTAATGAGAGGCATTGCCTTTCTCAACATGCTGTCCTTCTCTTCTGTCTCTTCGCACCAGCACGGCAACAAGAACATTACTGCCATAAAGGTGTGTGTTGCATTTCAAAAATTCAGTAGGAGAGAAAATTTTAAAATTAATTTTTCCTTCCCCTCTTCCCTGTGTATAGCCACTTTTTCCTGTCCTGCTTATAGTGAGGCTTATTTCTGCTCCAGCAATGCATTTTAGAGGCGGGTGGATCACAGTGGTGTGTTAAATCATGAACAAAACCAATCTCTCTCCCTCTCTCCCCCTTTCTTCTTGTCTGTCCCTTTTACCTAAACATAGCTTCTAGGTTAATGATTCATTCTTCTAAAAGGCTGCTGTGCCTACCAGATTATACTGTAAAATCTGTCATTCTTTTTATGTTCAAAATACAAGATTAAAGAAGCGGTCATGCTGAGGGAAATGGTTCTCACACATAACAAGAAAGGATCAATCCACGTCTGCTGAATCCAGGCTGTTTTAGCAGAGGCTGCCGTTTTGGTGTGCTGCCAGACCCCAAAGAAACACGTGTGAGCTTTGAAACTTGGTAACCGTTCTCGCACTGAGCACAGCAAGGACCTAAAATAGGGCTTACCACACACTAACGTACCTTTGAAAGTTACAGCAGCCTAGCTGGCTGTAAATTGCAGGGAACGCACAGGCGAAATAAATTATTCAGTCCTAATGGGAAGTAAAATGATGAAAAATTTTATTATCAAGTAGCCTGTACAGTACCTTTAAAAGTATTTGGGGTTAGGAATTTGCAGTTGGTACTGTGGAATTGATATCAGGTCATATATAGCCAAATTATCAGTGGCACTAATACTTTTTTTTATAGTGTTGTGTATTAGCATAAAGGCAAATCAGAGCCAACGTTAGTATTTTCTTTTTGTTATTACAGAGTGACTTACTCACCAGATCAAATAGGTTGATCCATAAAAAACTAGTTGGGTATGTAATGCCAGCCAGATATTAGATTTGAGACTTGTATACACTTGAAAATTTACAAAAATAGCTCATTTGAAATAATTGCTCTGGAACAGCTATTTGGGCAGAAAGCTGTAGGGATATTTCTCAACCATTTTAGATTAGTTATCTCAGTAAATGTCTAAGTATAGACAAGCCCTCGTGATGTGTTCTGCCAAATGAAGATTGTTCTATTCAATTAGCTCTCATTAAGGAAGGCAGAGAGGGGTAAAAGTAGATTCTCATTAAGTATAAATTTTCATATTTATTAAACAGAAGTGAGAACATACAAATTCAATTTCACGTGTATTTTTTTACTCGTTGAGTGAAGCAGGTCTTCTAAAGAAGCCATGAGCCTACTCACTGGAGGCTTGAACGTGTCTGAAAAAGGTTGGTTGGTGTTTGAGGGACCCGGGCTGATGGGGACACTGCCATTCTAGGTGAGGGTCTGAATTATGGTTATGAATCACGATTATGAATTATGATTATTTCAAGGAAAGGTCATTGTGGAAACATTATGTTTGGTTTTTTTTCTCCCTGAAATTTCTCGCTCGATTTTTAAGCAAGACAGGAAGTAGTTTTAAATAAAAGGCAATAATTCCAGGGGCAGAGTGAAAACGCCGTATGTCAGATGTCGTCAGCTTCTCCATAAAAGTTAGAGTTGCCCATAAAAAGCTGACATCTTTTCTAACTGCAGTGTTTCAAGCAGTAGTGCATTTAAGCACTGAGGAAGCAGAGTTTGAGTAGGAAATCCAGACTTTCACCCATTTAATCTGTGAGTAGAAAATGCTGCTATTTGCTACTCAGTGCAGTCCTCAGGAGTGCTGTGCTGAAGCTGCTCTCCGTGCTTGCGCTGCTGCCCGTGACCTTCCCTTGTTCCACAATACTATGTCTCAGAGAAAAAACTTCGTAATTCTTTCTAAAACCCCATGACTAAAGAAATTGCTACATGCATATGGATTAAAAGCTAGACCGTTTATTATACATATTTAGATCCTAATTGGACATAGATTACCATCCAGGCCAGACTAAACACTCTTAATTTACCAAACCAGTGCTGGCTATAAAGAGAGGGTGAAATAAATGTTTAATATATCCTATATCATCTTTCCCAAAATGGTTTCTATTTATCATCCAAGTACCTAATCAATGCAACTACATATAAAATCCACAGATTTTATAGTCCAGTAATAAGTACATGCAAATTATGTTGTCATATAAGCATACTGGTTCAAAAAGATGTATAATACCTATCAGACCAGTTAGCTATTATCTTAATTATGAAAGGATTATCCCTCTAAAGGCAAGGCCATAATATAATAGGAATTCTGAAATATGAACAATCTCTAGCTATGTTTACCATTAATTCAGACTGCACTTATATTCCCATTTCCCCATTTCTACTGTTTATTTTTGTTAGTGTTTATGTGTCCCTTTGTAAGCAGCAATATGGTACAGCATCCCACGAAATGCACTATTGAAGCTCCGAAGAGCCATCCTAAGTATATTAATCCTCCATAAAAATAAATAAGCTATATGAGACAGAGAATTTCTGTAAGGCTTGAGTGTTAGTACTGGCAGCTGGAGCATGAGGTGGTGAGAAAGTATGCGCCAACTTTGAGATTCATGCATGAAAAAGCTCTTTGTAGTATTTTTTTCCTGAGATGGGTTTTGTTGGTGCATTTATTTTTTCCTCTTAGTAAAGATTTTTCCATAATAAAGACACTGTCTCTATCCCTCTTTCTGTAGAAGTCAAAAATGCCTTCTGAAGGGCAGGCAAAAAATAGGGGAGTCTGAAAGAGATCAGGTCACACCAGAAAGATGTTTCACAGTTGGGACCTTGCAAATACAATACAGGAAAAACAGCAAATATAAGAAGTAAAACCCTATCTCTTCCTAACATTACATTTGCTCTGATATATTTTCTGAAAGCCGACCAAGTATAACTATTTATTTTAACTAAAGTAATCAAGATTAATGTCAGCAGTTATGACACACGCTGTTTGCTAAAGAACACATAGAACAATTGCTCAAGGCAAGCTTCATTAAGAAATCAGATAAAATTAGTAAAACTGATTATATTTCAAAACTCAGCAGCAGCAGCAGCTCAAATTGCCATTCAGGAGTCTCCAATTAACACAATTGGTCTTGTTCACAATCAGCTTTGTAATCTCATTAGCCTATTATATTTTAATCATTGGGATAACTGCACAACAAAACTTATTTTATTTTTGCACTGACTGCTGATGGCATAAGTGAACGTGCAACATACTTTTTCTTTCTCTTTTTCTTTCTTTTCCTTTTTTTTTTTTTTTTTCCCCCTTTCCAGAGGACAATGCAGACTCCTTAGAGCATTATCCTGGTTACAGATTATTACCATACACTCTGTCAGTTCTAGGGAACACTGACAGCAGGCATCTAATTTGGCATTAATTGGCAGGGGACTAATTGCATAACTGACATTGCTAGTGAAACTTAGAGAGTATAAGGTAGGGACAGTACAAAGTACCAGAAAAGAAAGAGAAGGGAGAACAAGCAAACAAATGCCTGCAGACAGCTCTGTGGACACATGCATATAACTCGTTTGCCTCCTTGGTGTGCTGCCTTGTTTCATAAATGTGTTCCAGAGATATTGGTCCTTGTAAAAACACAGAGTCTTTCTGTCCTTTAGGTACTGGCAGTCTGCAAATACCTACAATACCAGTGTTTCATTGATATTGAGTATAGCCTGCTGCAATGAGATTATGTTCTATTGATGGGAACTGGGGTGTAACATAGCCATCTACAGAAAGCAATAGGTTGCCCTATTTTCAAGCTGAAAATGCTATGTATTTTATGAACTGCCTCTATCTTGCACACCAGGGATGTCTCTGTGGCTAAAGCCATAATAGGATTTTCCTAAATGATACAGAAATACAAATATTCTGACTGAGCACTTTTCTGGGCTCGTCTTATTTACCAGCAAGCTTTGATACAGTATTTTACTTCCATCTTTTAAAGGACATTTTCAATTTCCCATTTCCCTTATGAGTGCTTCCTGTAAAGGTGTCAATAACCACTAATTGCGTTCTGCTTGGCCAGTCTGCAAATCAAAACAGCAGAGGCAGCAAGCCAATATGCATTCAAATCCCGTTACTTGGCTGCCTCATTCTCAACTGGAAAGATACGAGAAGGCAAATATTCATACAATTGTATGCCGGGAAATTCAGTTGCTCCTGTGATCTCCGAAGATACCTGTGCAGCTGCTGCTAATTCCCAAACTTTTATTTTAAGTGGGTTACTGCTGGGGGTATTTCAATGTTGTTTCTTTTATCTTCAGTCCAGGAAATGGCGTGTCTTAGATCAGAGCAAATGTAAAAGGAAATAGCTCTGCAATAAGAGTAGAGGGTATGCAATAATTCAATTAGGAGCTTGCTTCCACAGGCAGGCCAGTGACAGAACACGGTGATTTTACTGTATTGGTGGCCTAAGCAAGTGATGGGTGGGATTTAGCTGTGTTGAATATCATACAGTGGAAGAAGTCATTGATTTGATTAATTTTGTTCCTGTTTCATGACTTATCCGTCAGCAGAGTGTTGATTTTCTTAAATCGATTGGTCACGCCAAAGCGTTAGCTGCCTAATTTCTGCTTGTAATATTCAGCCTGGAGTTTGGCTGAGAGCACTTTGTTGTCAGCATTTGCTACTGTGGTTCAAACTGCTTTGATTTCACACTGTCACAAGGGCCGTTTTCCTTTCCTGGTTTGAGGAACAAGCTTTCTGTCCATCAACAGAGGTTCCAGAAACACTTTCCACAGATGTTTTTCCTTTCCAATGTCACTTAAAATCTTCAGCTTGGGCAAAAGTTTCAGCCAGATAAATTCACATACAGAGGAAACCCTTACAGGAAGGACCTTCAGAAGTGCCAAGAGAGACAGCTCAAATTGATTGAAAACGCCAAGTGCGTGCGTGCAGGATAACATATTTTCAAGCCCTTTTTGTTCTGTTCTGACATGGAGGAGGAGCAGAGGTGGTATCCCTGATGTCTCTCCCCACCGTGGCCCGCTTCAAACCACACTTAGCTTGGCTACCAGGGGACCACAGCATCTCATATTTTTGATGACTGTAGGGATGATGCTTTCTGATGATGATGGAGAATTGCCGAGTCACAGACATTTTCTCTTGTGCCCATGGATCCAAAAGCAGCAATTTGTCCCTCTTCCACAAAGCATGTGAGCAGGTGCGTGGTCAGGTGCAGGAAGATAAAGAGGCATGGAAAGAGACCATGGGAGGATGGGAGATCTTTCCTTTCATCTGCTAACTAGCATATCTGACAGCATTTATAATAATCAGATGTTTAGAAAAGATTAAAATGTTACTCTATCACCTTCTTTGGGGGCAATAGTTTAAACAGATGATGGATTTTGTTATCATTTTGCCTAAATAACTTCCACTGTTAGTTACGTTTAGTTTAGTAATCAACTTATCACCTTCTATCCTATTCTGCTAGTTTTCTACGAAAGACATAAAATACACTTAGAGAATGGACAAGCAAGTGATATGATGCTTACTCTCAAACTGAATAGTGTAAGAAGGGGAGCATTAAGATACCAACTCAAGCTCTTGCTTAGCACTTCTGGAAATCACAGATGTGATACAGTGGTACAAGCAGCTAAAGCTGAGGCAAATCTGTCACAGCTTTGTTGTTGTGAGATATTAAGTGATGTTTCTTCTGTTGTCATACTGGGTTTGAGAGTTATTGTTGGTTCCTTTCTTCACTCTGTGTTTTGCCTAGCTCTTTGAATGAAAGCAGGCTCAGAAGGGCGCTGATCTCTAGACCGATGTGGCTATATGCATCAATGTACTCGCTGCCAGCCCCCCTCCCTGTACCCTGAGTGTTCTGCATTATCACTTCATTGCACAAGTTGGTTGGTAAGGATTTCTGCTTTCCTGTAAAGGTTTGCTGGGATGGGAGCTGAGGCCAGCTCATTCTTAGTATCAAGTGATGCCGTGCCACGTAGATACTGCAGAATGTCAACCAAACCAAAGTGATGCTTTTTAATGCTGTAAGTCATGGTTTCTGACAGCTGCTGGCTTATTGGTGTATTTTGTTCACTGAGCATGTTTTGCATGAGTTGCAAAGGTGATGCTATCAGTGGAAGTAAGTGGAATCACGATGGCAGGCAGCAGAGCACCAGGGCAGCAGAAAGGGTGTGGGCGTGGGGGGAAGTTGTTGTGGTGTTTAAATGGAGTTGAATTCTGATTCAGAATCTGTGATTGAGCATTTCTGACCTGTAAAGGAGAGCCTCTGCTGCTGTCACTCATGCTGACCATACCCTTATCTTTTCCTTTGCTCCTGAGGCTTAACCCTGTTGACTTCAGCACGTCTTGGAGCAAGCTGCTTGCCAGCAGTTGCAGTCAGAGTATGTGTGAATATGCTCCCTCACTGCATCTGCAGGTATATTGGAAGGAAAGCCGACGAGGTTAAGCTGCCACTTCCTGCAGCCACCCATGAGACAAGCAAGGTACTTCCAGGCAGTAGACTAAAGTATTCGAAGCCATGGTAGTGCCTCCTTGCAAACACACACACCAGGCCATCTGGGAGACAATTTTATCATCTTGATGTGAAAAACTGCTATGATGTGATGTCACCAGTCAGTGGGTTTAAGAGTTAAAATGCATTCACTACTTAGGTATTTTCATAAGAAAATATTTGTAGCAATTATGAAAGGCTAGTGTAGCTTTATAAATACTCTTAAAAACAATCATTTATGACACTACAGAAAGAAGTGGCTTTTTCCTTCCTGATCGAGACTAACCTATTTACTAATTCATTTCTTTGCCCCATACCAAGGTGGTACACATTTTCTTTATGTCAGGTTCTTTGCAGCACCAACCAGCCATTTTAAGCCTGGGAACACAGTTAGTACATTGCATATGGCCAGGCTGGCTTTTAAAAAGCTGTCCACACCTTGGTAGAATCCTCATGTTTCTCCCTTACAGAGCAGCTTCTCCCTTCAGACCTCGAGTGGTGGGGTACGGTGCTCTCTGCAGGCATAAACAGCCATGCGTGCTGGAATCGGTGATCCCAGAGGCCTCTTACAACCTCGCTGATTCTGTGATATCTACCGTGCATACCTGGTTCCCCCACTACTGTTGAGCAGCACATGCTGTTCTTTCTTTCTGCCATTTTCCAGCCTCTCCCTACCAGTCTGGGCACACAGTGACTCCAGAAGACCATAAGCAAAGCAAATTAAAATGATGTGCCTTGGGTTCTGCACCAGCGAGCCTCGGTTCAGCTTCAGAAGTTCATTGTTAGTCTTTCGGTATGATACCGGCTCCCTCAGCAGCGCAGACAGCAGCAGCAGATGGGCCTAAGAGTTATGTTTCTGAGTGCGCCTGCCCCTCCTTGCTCTTCCTGTCTGTCTGCGTGCTCACACTTTGTGTTGTAAAATCACACAGCATGTATCCCAACGCCACCCCCAGCAGCAACAACAGAAAAACCCTGGGACTTGCAGAAAATGTATCTGTGGGACTGAAAGATACCTCAGGATCCCAGGATCCTGCTTTCCACAGTCCCAGGTTGCATTCCCTAGTTAAGCACCATCAATATCAATACTTAATGTTATTCTCTAAGCTCGGGCAGTGAAGAAAATAGGGTTGTTATCTATCAAAGCACATTTTAGTTTTTGACAAGTAAAAAGCAGCATGGGGAATGCAGTAAGTCTGAAATGAAAGCCTAAAAGAAAACTCATATAACATCTGGTGTCATTTATCCCCTGTTGGCCTTTCATAGTGTGATATGATGAGCTTGTTCTGATTTAAGATCAGATGATTTGGTTTGAAAGAGGGGAGTGGGGGATGCAGCCAGTCTGGCAGCAAATTGGGATACAAAATCTGCTCAAATAATTGGAAACACGACAGATTTTCCTTAACTGATGCCAGTGGCATCTTAGTTTATCCATCTCTCAGCTGAATTTGTTAAGTGCATTATCTTATTGGTTTTAAAGTTTTCATCTCACTTATTTGCAGGGGAAAATGTGAGCAAATCAGTCATGATGGATTGCCTAATTTTCTGGGCTGGATAAACCGGTTTTATAAGACTGTTGATTCCTGGGTTATTAGTTAATAGAAACATTTATCAATTTCTTTATAGAGAAGGGGAAAAAAACTTTAACGAATGATTGCATTTTAAAACTTTCATTAATGTTTCCACATGATGCTTAGTGTTGGACATGAATATGGTAATCACAGATTTAGGGGTTGGCTTGAAGCAGATTTTTTTTGTCCTTCCTCCCTTCTCCTTTTTCCAAAAAAAAAAAGGCAAAGCAAAAGGATGTCATTAGATTGGTAATTATATTGCGTGTTCTTTGATCAAGAAAAGGGACAGAGGAAGAGAAAGATCATTTCCTAGCTAGCAAACATGATGCCTGTTTCTATTACCAATTTTCTTTACACAAAAGGGGCCTGATTCTGTGAGCTTGAACCCTAATGATTTAGCAGTCTCTGTCTTCTTCTTGGTATACTCAAATGCCAGTCAGATGTTAACTCTGACTTCTGTGTGACTTAAGTAAAGTACATCGTTAAAGTTACCTACTCTTCCATGAATCCCTTGAGGTTCTTTGGTCCTAAATAAGTACACAGCTTTTTGTGTGGTTCACAATGGAACCTCTGAAAATGTTGATTTGTTGATAGAGATCCAAGTGATATAATCTATGAAGTGACCCTTTTTTTAAAAAAGTTTCCCCTCTTAAAGAGAAGGACTCTCTTTTCAGTTTTACAATGTGTCAGGTCATCAAAGTTCATTTCTAAATGCAGTGTCTCCAAGCACATGAAGGCTCAATGTAAACAAAGAGGTGATGTAGCCAGTTGACTGCATTAAATGTGGCTTCACACACTGCCCCAGCTGATGCACACAGGGAAGGAAAAAGGTCCTCTTGCCCTCATCCAGGGTGTAGCTGTGCCTGCTACCTACATATTATAAAGCCCTTTGCATAAAGGGCCTTAATATAACTAAGAATCTTTGCACATTGATCAAACTGAAGTATCATTTAAAAAGATATCAAGTTCAGAGCAAGAATACATCATGTGTAGACTGGTGAATAATGAACCCATGTTCTAAATGAGATGCAGTATGTCCATTAAATTTTTTTAACACCTTATTTCCATCTCTGTCTCCTTTTTAACATCTCAGATACCTGTGTTGAGCCTTGGTTCCAGAAGTGCAAAAGACTCTTCCTTCAGAATAAGAATGAAGGGAGTTAAAAAACTTTTATGCAAGTAGACTTTGCTGTGAAATGTTATCTTTTGTTAGTTCAAAGGTTTCTGAAAATATAAATTCTTCACAACTGCCCTGAGGTACTGAGAATGTAAATTGAATACTTTACAATTTGTAGACTGTTCCTGCAGTAATGTGTATCTCCTCTGTGAGTGAGTGTTTAGGGATTTTTCAATTACTGTAGTCTGAAAACTCTCTGAGATTCTTTAGGGCAGAAAAAGGCTTCCTTCTCAAAGTTGAGTCACTGATGTTCAAATTAGCTGCCAAAAGCATTGTAATGATCTGTGTTCCAGATTTTGCTAAACAGGGAAAAAAATTGGCCCATTTCACCAGGGGAAAGAAAAAAAGAACCAAGCCTTTCCTCTCCCACCATAAGTACTCAAGGGTTAGACGTTTTGCCAGGTGAAGAGTGAGATGCATTGTTGACAATAAGTATACCTTGTTCGATAGGTCAAGGTCATTATTAAGGTATTCAAATGAACTTCTTTACATTTCCAGAGCTGTAGCATATGTGTGGCCTCCAGGCTCACAGTGTTGTTTAATAGCTTTTGTGAAGCCATAAGTTAAATGATAAATTGGTTGAATATGTCTTTAAACTCAGTGCATTTCAAAATCGTATACAGCACTCTCACATTTTTATATACTGTGATCAAATGCATTTTACAGAGCATCGTACAAATGGTCAGAAATACCCGCATTGTGCCAGCTGATTATGATTTAGCAGTGTTTACTGTAGACTACTCTTGCTACAGTTTATTGCTGCTAAGGTCAATAACTAATACAATTTAACAGCTATTGCATTTCTAATAAGTAAAAGATCCTCGTGTATTTCTAAACACAAAGCGCACCGAAAGTAGTGCAGTTAAAAACACAGAGATACTGTGAGCGATCGAATTCCATAATATTAAGTAACTCCTTAGGACATCAGGAAGACCTTCTGTGGCCATCTCTGGCCACATCTAATCATCTGATTGTCACCACTAAATCATCTGATTGTCCAGGGTTGAGCTGCTTCCTGGCTTGAGAGCGAGTGGGTTGACTACTGCACCAGGCTGGCTCATCTGTGAGATCTTTCCTAAACCCATGCATTGGTCATCTGTCTTCAGATGCAGCACTGATGTAATTAGTCCCCAGACAAGTTGATGTGATTAGCTTGCCAGGATTTGGGTTGCTTTGCTCATGCAGTTTCTGCACTGCGATTGGTCATTTGGAGCCACTTCTGACTCAAAAAGTGGGGAATATTCTCTGAAATTTAAAGGCAGCAGATTAAAGTGTGATGAGAGAAAGTACTTCTCGCTTGACATGAGAGGTAACTGGTGGAATTCATTGCCATGAGCTGACACGTTCTCAGAGCTGGAAAATTAGAAATGAGAGAGAAGGTCAGTGGTATTGGAAAACTGTTTCATTTTGGTAGCCTGGGTACGTTCAGCCTCCATCTGCTACCGACTTTCTTCAAAATATTTAGCAAGTATTTTGAGTTTTTTTCCGGCCCCTGAGCCAGCTGCACTCTGGCTAGCATTCTCCATTACCAAACCTTGTTTTCATTCAGATCCCACCTATTACAATCCTTGTAGTCCTTGGAAGAGGAGACCTAGCAAAGATTCACTGTTTCCTATTCCCTTACTCCCTGTCCACCAGTGTTAGTTTGCTCCACTGCTTGCTTTTACTATTTACCTTTGTATGACTTTCTAGTTGTCCCAGAGACTTTGTAGCCATTTAAATTATGCCAAACATATACGCTTTTAAAAAAAAAGTACAGGCCTCCCCTTTCCAGTCAGTTTGTGAAATGGTGTTATTATAAATGAGACCCACATCTTCACAGTGGGTAAATTCAGTTCACAGTTACTGGTGAACTTCTCTTCTCCACTTCCAGCTCTGCCAGCAGCCCCTTTCTGCACCCCCGGTCGGCTGGCGTGTTTTTGGCCATGCCGAACGTGACACCTATCCTTCTCTGCAGATCTGCCAAGGGTCAAAAGTCCCACAGTGTGCTCTTCGTAGACCATCTGCACTACCTGGCCTTCAAGTCTGTGATCCAGCAGGGAGGAGATTTGTCTGCATAGGAATTCTTCATGTGATACAATGAATGCATAATTAAAGAGGATTTTAATGCAAGGAAGTATCAGAAACATAACTTTGACCATCATGTCAGGGCTTAGGCATACCAGAAGGCTTTCCGTGACTGAAGAAAAAAAAAGTCAGAACTGAGGAGCCTTCCTTAGCTGATCACTTCTTAAACAAACTCCTGCGATAATTCTCCATCAATAACATGGCTTTAAAACAGGGAAATAAGGACACTGACAATTAGGTTGTATGCCACAGTTAAATCCTGTGAGACCCAGGAAATAAAGAGTCAAGAGCAGCTTGGTGAACACACAGTGGGTACGAGGGTATTTTCCACACAGGTTTCTCTGCAACCCAACTGTTTAACCCTGGGTCTTTGACTTTTCCCTAGCACTATTTAGTTGCATAAATTATCCAGGATAAACTGAGTAACTGGGACAGATTATGCAGTTTGATGTGTTTATTACTGGGTGAGCAATTTCTGGGATCTGTTAATGTTCCCCACTTGGATTATGGAAGCGCCGCCTTTCACCCTTTCCTGAACATGCCAGTGTTTTTCCCTGCTGGTCCCTTGCCGGCGAGGATGACATAAGCCGCCGTCGGGCCTGTTCCCTGGCAACCGTCCCATTTCTTGGCTCTTTAGCTCCAGCTGAAAGCCAGTCCGAGTCACCCTGCACATTTCCAGTGTATCAAACAGACATAGGCTGAAGTTAATCTTGTTAGCACAATGAGGCAGTTTTCAAACATTGCAGCAAATCAAATCATCCCTAAGGACCGGGAGGGAGGGAGGAGAGGGCGGAGGCAGGGTAGGGGAGAAGGAGATGAAGGCTAACCATCAAAGGGGGAATTAGCATGGAAGGAGCCTGGCTGCTACCTGGATGCCGTCAGAGAGCTCCTTTGGCGAGCCCTGCTCTTCCCAGTGCCACCTCCCTCCCCGCCAGTCCCCGCATCTGCGCCATGCCTAGAGTGAAGGCAGCAATAGGCAGCAACAGACAGTGAGGGAGCTCATCTATCTGGGAGGAAAGAAGCAGCTTTGATGGTTCCCCAGTGGATGTAATTGTGCTCATTACTGCCCATTTACATTTCATCACTCGATTATCGCAAATGCCTCATTACTGTTGATAAGGGTTTGCTGTTGAACTACTTGCGAACTATTCATTCCTGAGCTTCGCTGTCATCAGGCGGACCCATTCGAGACAGGGGAGGGCTGGGGGAGAGGGGGGAGCACAGAGGAGGCATGGCAGGGGGGAGAAGAGACAGGAGGTGAGAAAGGTCTTCTATCAGATTTGATTAAAGGCTGTGATTTAAATCGATATTTAATAAAGTGGCTGCTGCCACATAACGCGTGCAATTCCCCATGCAGGCAGAATCATGAATCCGAACGCCTTGCCGCCTGCTACATAACTCAATTGGGTTTTGTGCACTGGTCTGGCACCTGTGTCCCTGAGCACAGTGCCTCCGAGGTAATGGGTTTATGAGCCGATGAACAGAGCTGATAGGTTCTAAATGGATTAACTAGGTGTCTGCAGCCTAGTGATGAATACATCAGGGGAAAAAAAAAAAGGGGGGAGAGAGGGAGAAAGGAAAAAGGAAAAAAAAATTGTCTGCATAAGCAGAGAGTGATAGAATGTGTTGACAGACATTGTGGCTGTCATGAGCCCCACAGGGTGAAACACTGCTCAGCTCCTGTCAGTCAAGTGCTCTCCGAGTAACGGGTGAAGATATTGGGCAGTAGGGTTTCACAAGCCTGCAGGTGCCAGGTAGCATCACCCTGCTGCTGCTCCGATGACTGCTTTGAAAGGATTAAGTGGGGCATGACTCACCTCACAGCTATGGCCGGCTTGCAAGTTCGTCAAAGGCATCACAAACACCTCTTCGCGTTGCGGGCCTGCCTTCCACGATGGCTGAAGCGCACGCTCAAACCAACCTGCATGTGTATTTATATCACTGGAAATAGGTTATTGTTGCTATTATTGTGGTCTCGCAGTGGTTCCTCAAGCAGCGTTGGATTTCTGCAGTGCTGATCCCTGCACACAGATATCCACTGTAGGGCAGCTCCTGACCGTAAGTGTTTTTTAAGTGAATAAACCACAAGAGTGACGAAAGACGTATTATAACCTTCCCAGCTGCAGGATAGGAACAGACAGATTAAATAATTTGCCCAAGATTCCATAGGAGAGCTAGAAATTGAACCCAAATCTCTTAAACTCAAGTTTAATGCCCTAACTATGAAGTCATCCTTCCTCCTGTGGAAGGGGCCATGGAGTCTCATAGTCCATGATTGATGTATGGAATATGTGGTAAGTGGAAAATGAAATCAGATAGACCTTAATGCTGACCTCCGTTTACTACTATTAAGCTACCAACAGTACAGTAGAGGGCTGGAGAATTTAGTGAAGTTTTATGTCTTGCCTACCACGTTTCATATCAGCTAACAAGATACAAATTTTGTAAGTGCCATAATCTGCTGCAGCACCACAGAAAAAAAGTGGAAGTCATGTTAGTACATGCAGACAGTACACAGATAAATGAGCCAGTGTCTGTGTCTACTATCACAGTTACACAGGAGTTAACCAGACTGGGTTGAAGTAGGCAGCTGTTCTTTAGAATATGTTGCCTTTTCACCAAAAATTGAAAACTGAACATTTTTATTTGAAAAATACTTCCCACCATTGTTCTTGCTGTGTGATTCTCCCTAAACAGATTACATTGCATATAGTTTTCACCTCTTGCTGAGCTGCTGAAATGAATTATGGAATCCATTGGTTTCCTGTGGGAAATGAAGTCTGAAACATCAGTACCCCAGATATTCCCAAATCGAAATCTCTAGTTTTTTAAAAAAGTAAAAAAGGAACCTTTTGCAAGAAATAGTAGATTTTCATTTTCTATTGAAAAATAGAATAATTTTTAGTCGTAACTATGTGTAACATAGAACAGGGTAGGCATACCAGATAGCTGTTTACTATGTGGTGGCACATACATAAACTACAATTTAAAACCACTGTCTGATCATGTTAAGACATCATTTCAAAAGTCTGCCCCGTCAGGATGCCTCCAGGAGAGCAGATTCTCTGAGGATGCCAAACACCACCTCTTTATTTGAGGTATTGCTGTGCACCCACATTTACTTGTTGCTTTTGAAATTCTTGTCCCAATTTTTACTAAGTCTGTTTCTGAAAGGAAAAAAAAAATGAGTGGTATGAGCTGCTCTTTTTTTCCTACAAAGCAACATCTACAACAAAATTGCATACAATTAGAGTGGCTGGAATAATTCAGTATTATTCAGACCATCTGTGTAAACTATATAATGCCATCCTGGCTATAGCAAACTGCATTCAAAAGTATTAGGAGAAGAAGCAGGTTTTTCTGCAAGGATGCATTTTGGAAAAGGAAAAAGAAATTACGGACATGAAGGCAAAAATATCCACCAGTGGATGAACAGAAAACTGTCAGCTCTGTGCAAGATAATGCAAACAAGCTCATTCTCTCCAATCATAACGCTTGTCTGACACACTGAATTTGTGAGGAATTACCTTCTCATTTCAAGTTCACTTTGTATAATTCAGCCAGATCTCAGCCACACAGGTAGCTGAAAACCCTGAACAGAAATGTTCTTTCTGAGTTCTGAAGTCTCTAAATGATGCCTGTGACTATTAAAGACACAAGAGATGCCATGATTATACTTAAATAAGTCTATATATGTTAAATGAAGAGCCATTAGTAATAACCAAAGTGCATCTCATGATATCTGTATCTGTGAAGAGTTTCTTCCTATTGGTTAGTTCATTGTTATGAAAACAATTAGATGATAGAATTTCCAGTAACTGCTTTGGCATTTTCCTCCTGAAAGTTGAGAGGAAAAAAAAAGGTGAACTATCCACTGGAAGCAAAAGTGTGACCCACCAATAGGAAAAAGTACTTTAATTTGGAAATACCAGTGTGACAAACATCCAATGCACCATTGTTGGACTCACCATGGAGGGATTTGTTGTGTCACAGCACATGGTCTGGCTGGGGAGCAAAGTCAGCAGGCAAGCATGAAAGCCTGAGGTTAACCTCCCATTTACATTTCTCATCAGGGAAAGAGGTGATTCTGAAAGAAGGAGCGACTGCGGCTGGCCACAAGGCCACCTTTTATTTAGACTTTCCTGAAAGAAAGTGTCATGAAAATTGATAATTTTTTATGGAAATTTTGAGTTCCGTTCAAATTCTGTTGGTTTTGCTCAAAATTATACTTTCTTATTTGCTGTTATTCTCCTTGTTACTGATGAAGATTCCTGTTTATTAATTATTCTCTTGAGGTGTGATTTAATTTTGTAGGTAGGTCGCTTGTTCCAATCTTAAAATATGACTGTTGCCAACACTCCTGACATCAGTTCCTCAGTGTGAACTCCAGTGCAGGTAGAGTTGGAAAGACAGACACACCCAGGTCAGTGTACTCAGCACGGGAAGAAAATGCAGCTAATTGGCTAATGCAGTACTTGGCTAATCAGGAGATACCAAAGTAAAACCTTATACAGGAACAAAATGTGTACCTTTTTTTTTCCTGGTGCAATGCGGAAAACATACACAAATGCATTCTTAATATTTTTATACCTGAATGATTCATTTTATTAAAAATATCAATTAAATATTCCTGCCCTGCTCCGTGTCCCCTCCTCCTCCACTTCCCTCCAGAATGAAAAGACTGTTATGGAGGAAGAGTAGTTGCCTCCTGGCATCAAAACATGAGCTGTGTACACCCATCTGTTCAATGGAAATGATAGACCCTTGCATCACACGAAATGGTGACTCAGAATCAGAGTGAGATGACCTTGAGATGCCCTCTGACAAGCCAGCTCTGATGCTTTTGTCGTGGTTTGTGATCCCTGATCACACTTTGCCTTGCTTCCTGAAGGGCCTAATCTTTGTCCTCTGGAAGATGGAGAAGCAGTCAAAAATAATTGCTTTGAGCTCACCAGGAGTTAACGTGCCATAGGGTGCCCTTTGATTCTCCCTAGTAAAGGTTCCCCTCCTTCTGGTTGCTGCCCTCGGTGGGGAGTGGAGGGTCCTTGGTCACCCTACGACCATGATCCCTCCAGCTCAGGTCTACTAAGTCCTCTCAGATGCCTTAGCCAGCACTTGCTTCCTCTTGCTCATCCATTCCTGCAAGGAGCCTTTAATCATGTCCCTTCTGGTCTCACCCCATGAAAGACTAGGCGTACACATATGCATATATGTGTGCTGAGGAGAAGTCCACAAGTAATTTTTTCTGTAGAGAAATTTTGCAGCACTGAGGTATGCAAAACTGCCTCTAAAATGGTTTAGGGTGAGCAACTGCCTATAAAAAGTTTTAGGGTGCTGAGCACTCACAACTCTTACTGCAGGAAGAGCAGTGCGGGTGTTCAGCTCCTCTGGATCTTGGCCATGGGGTCAAATCATAGGAAGGATTTACTCATACCTCATCTGAGAAACATTTTGCAGATGCAGCTCAATGAAGGCATCTGGACCAAGGAAGATAATTAAACCAGGACAGAAACAAAGACAAACTCCTTTCATAACCTAAAGAAGATTTGACCAATTGAATCCCTTTGTTTGCATCAGTTAAACATTCATGCACGGAAATCCAATGGTTAGAATAAATATTTGGTGCCTACTTGGTAATATTCATGAAATGCGTTTACTTGTTTATATTTTTCCAAATCTGCATACCTAAACTTTAAGCATATGTGCAATCAACTTTAAATTTTCCGAACAAAAATAGATCAAGGGGGAAAAATAGCATCTGCTCCTCAGCTAATCAAACCACCCAGGGAGATTGTCCGTAAACATTGCAAGGACCAGGTCCTCATGCTGCTCCTTATTCCTTACGTGTCACATTGCGTAATGGCCGTTAACTGAAAGCACATCATTGGAGATCGTTAAAAAGTGGTTTTCAGCCCTGGTACAGCAATTCCAGGTTTTTCTGTAGAGTCATAGAGCTTAGTCTTCCAATTAAGATGACTTAGACTGCAGCTGAAGTCCATGTGAATGAGTTTATCCCCTTGGAAATCACTGAAGTTGTGGCCAGTTGCTGCAGGTG
Organism: Nyctibius grandis; assembly: GCF_013368605.1. Taxonomy (NCBI): domain Eukaryota; kingdom Metazoa; phylum Chordata; class Aves; order Nyctibiiformes; family Nyctibiidae; genus Nyctibius; species Nyctibius grandis. Next base: position 13,298,428 of record NC_090660.1, read on the forward strand.
AGGCGAGAACAGCACTCATTTACACCAGGTGAGCAGCTGGCTTGGAAATAGTTGTCATCTCCCCGCCCCAAAAAACCCCACCATGTCTGCACAGAGGCAAGCACCTTACAGTCTCACTGTTCAATTGCCTCTGGATTTCTGTTGCTACAGATATGAGAGACAGTGCCTGGGGTGTGGGTGCCCAGGGGCTGGCAGCAGGGGCTACAGGGGTGGCCACTGTGAGGAGAGGCCAGGGCTACCCTGTGCTGGGCAGAGCCAGCTCCAGCCGGGTCCAGTGGACCCACTGCAGGACACATCTGAGCCCCTCAGCCATGGGTGGGGTGCCTCTGGGGAAGCCTATTTAAGAAAGGGCAAAACAGTGGTAAGGAGTGAAGAAAAAAGTGTGGGAAGCAGCTTTCTGAGCATCAAGGTGAGAGAAGGAGAAGAAAGAGGGGGAAGAGGTGCTCTACGTGTAACAGCAGAGTCCTTTGCAGACCCTGGTGGGGAAGGTGGAGCTGGGAATGAAGGTAAGAAGAGAGTTGGAAGGGTGAAAGCATTTTACTTTTTTTTGCCTTTGTTTCTCACCATCCAACTCTATATTGGTTGGCAATAAATTAAATGAATTTTCCCCAAGTCAAGTCTGTTTTGCCTGTGAGGGTAACTAGTGAGTGATCTCCCTGTCCTTACCTTGATCCAGGAGCTTTTCCATCTTATTTTCTTCCCCCCCTCCTGTTGAGGAGGGTGAGTGAGTGAGCATCTAGGTGGGTGTCTGGCCAAGGCCAACCTACCCTAGAAGGAAAGTCACAATAGCAGGAAATAAGAGGATTTTCTTGACAAATGTAGTTTGAATATCAGGAGGCAATCTGTGACTGTATGATATGGTTTATAATAAAATAACTGGAGCAAGCCATCTAGTGTGTGCATAAATGGTTGCCTTGTGCTGAACAAAATGCCAGCTCTTCCTGGTGTACCTATGTATTCTGTAACAACAGTTACTTGCCATCTTGTTTAATGAGTGCTTGCACGTTTGAAAAAGAAAAGGTGATTTCTATCTTTGCTGTCAGCATGACATTTTGAGTGACTTTAGTGGATAGAATGCTGATACCTTGAAATGAAAAATACTATAGCGTACTATATGCTAAATGTTACATGCTACTTAGAACTGTATCCTATATGGGACTAATGGGAAAATGAGATTAAGGAACATGGTAATAGAGGGAAAGGTGAGGAAAAAGAGTGATATGAAGGCTAGCTGTTTTATCTGTTACAATTTCATGCTACCAACAGCCACTGTATTTGCTGGTTGTTCGCTCCTTATTTTTACTCAAGAGAAGGATCTCTCGTGGTCTTGTACAAAGCACAACAGTCTGTCAGCTGCATGTTATTTTTTCTCCTTGAGTGGTCTTTCTGTTATATTCCTTTTCCACTGGGTGAGGAAGGAGTAGTCCTATCTTACACTGGAAAGATTCAATGTAAGCAGGATGGAAAATGGCTGGGGCAGGACTAATGTGTATTTCCCCAGAATAATTGTTGCCAGATCTGCTAGTCAGAAGAAAGCCTGTGCCAGTAAGAAAATGGTGACAGAAAGAGACAAGAACTGCTGCCTCGGGAGTTGAGGAATTGCTTTAATTTCTTGTACCCAGAGCATGTGGTGCCAGCTGTTTTGCAGTAGCCCTAAATCTGAGTATGTGACCACGGCCAAGTGCATGGGAGTAGCACTGTGTCCCTTCACAATCCCATTTCCACCATATTGGGATGTGCCATTCTGTGCTTTTTAATATGTGGGCTGCAAGGGGACTTTGTACCTAAACAAGGTGTTTCAGACTAGAACCATAAAGTCACTCTTTCCTTGAGTTGCAATATGCTGTATACATTGAGGAGGTTGCTATAAGATTCCCCCACTCACCCTCACTGTTAATGCCATGCCACCTCCTGAGAACAGAGCTTAAAGCAGTAGCCGAGATGTATAGAGAAATTACTTCAGATTTATTTAGAGAGACTCATTTGTGTTGAACTAGCAGTTTTCTATTGTGTCAGCAAATTTCTATTGCATTTATTTGTTACTGTGACATTAGGCGAGAGTACAATCCTATTAAACCTGTAGGTTACATTTCAGAGAATTGTAAGCCCCTTCTATTTCACAGAATGAGAAGAAATATGAATTCTTACTTCTGAAAATTCCTGATACAGCAGTCAAGAATGAAAATACGGTCACTGTCAGAGTAGGGGTTTGATTTTTTTTTTCTTTTTTTTTTTTTTTTTAAAATCTGTGCTTTTTATAATAACTTTATCCCTAAAATAAAATTTACTGGTTTGTTCCATTCACCTGGATGACAAGGAAGACACTGAGACTAGTATTGGTGAAGAACTGGGAGAGGAAAGTTATCACTCTCTTCTCTCCAGCTGGCATCAAATTTAGCAAGGAGTTTCTTTGTTTTGAGTTTACCCTCTGTTTCGTAGTTAGGCCACTGATACAAGTTTTTAAAAACAATCTCTTAAAAACCTGAGTTTAAAATTGCTATTTTTTTCTAAACACATGACTTGCAAGACCCTCTGAGTGAGTAGATGGTTGCAGCGGGATGATGGCCCCAGGATTTCCTGAATGTTCTCAGGGCCAGCTGGGTGGCTAGCTCTCACTGATCCTGCAAAAACCCTGACCAGGGAGATTCCTCAGAGCATCCTCGGGTAGCAAAAAGGCACCCAGGAATGGTTTGATTTTCTTCACGGACAGCTAACATTTTGCTGCAAGAGTGCAGACCCTTTGAAAATTCCATGCAAGTGAATGACCACGTATCACAAACAAACTTGCTTCTCTTACCTTTTGTGGATACCTTAGGCACAGGCCTTTCATGTGTTGAAAACCAGTGTTTGGTGGAACAGGTATTTAGTCTTGTCACCATTTACCTCAGTAAGACTATAAATGGAGGAAAAATGGTGTTTGTGCAAATTTCTTCCAAAAAGGGAGGAGTGTGGAACTAGCTATGAAAGTCTCTAGCACTGTGGTGAGAGTGCATGAGATCAGGGCCTATATATGCAGCTTTTGCTCTGCTAGCTCTATTAATTAATTATCTTAATTAATATGATGGATTCACTGGAAATGATCAATAAATGAGAACTTGACTTTCACTGGAGACAGACGGTTGTGCTCCTGTTTCAGACTCAGGGTGGGAACCCAACAAATTCTAGTTCATTTCTTGTTTATGCCACATCCTTTGGTGTCACCTTGTACAAATCCCTGTCTCTGTACATCTGTTTTATTTCCCATAAAAAAAGTTGATGCCTCCTCCCCTCGGAGTTGGTTTGTAAGGGTATGGTTTGTGAGGCACTTAAATATCGATGCAATCGATCCCATTTCATTTCCGGAGATGAAAAGCCTATTTGCAAAAGATTATAAGGCCTGTTCAAATACTTCTTTACTATTTTATCTGCTATGATATGAAAGTTGTTAATAATTTCACTCTACCTTCTATCCTATCTGTAATACATACCAGTACAAAGTTAAGTTATGATGAATTTTGGTTTTAAGAAAGTGGCAGTTCTAAATTTTTACTTGAACTTCTGAATGTGAGATTGTCTACAGCAATATGAATTTTTTGAGGTAAGTTTTCAGCTGTCATATAGCTACATACTTCTATGGGACTGTGCTGATTTACACCAGCTGAAGATCTGGCCTCTTGTGTCTATGTTAATAATAATTTTACCTGAAGTTACATTAATTTTAAATATTAACAACAAGGTTATTTTCTGCCATGCACTTATATATAGCAATGACTGAATATTTACATCTTTGTCTCAAGGGGCTTATTGTGACAAAATAATGTTTTGTACAGAACGGTTGACTCAATTTGGTTAGCGTTTTCTTTTTTTTATAGGTGAATCATTACGCAAACTGAAATGACCGAACATGTGTTTTCCCCATTATTAATTTTAATCCTTTTCAAATATTTAGACAGCTTCAAATTTTAAATCCCATACGGAATAAATAGTTATATCATCATATAGGTTATTAGCAAACATATATGCTGTGAATCATATGTGCTAACATGATAATTGTTTCCATATATTTAAATAGTTGAGATATTAGATGACCTTTGAAATCTTACCTGGTGGTGAAGTTGGAGGTATGGGGAGTTCTGCAAGAGCTAAGCGAGGCTTACCATAGCTCAATGTGAAAGATTAAGATGACCCATATTTATTTTTTGCTACTTCTTTAGGTAGCTGGTATTTCTTTTTTGGCCAACTATTTGCGTAAATACATACTTGGTTTTCTGCTTCTAAGGGAAGATTTTTATCTGTCTTAACTCTTTAATGCAATGTAAAAAGGTCTGGGGTAATACCAGAGTCCAGCTCTAGTGGATTTCCTTGGATAAAAGTTCCCAGCAGAAGCACGAGTGTAGAGGCCACCAGAAAGAAGGGCTGGGGAGAGAAGTGGGGTCCTCATGGCAGGCCCACTGGCAGCAGGGGTGCCAACAACCCAGGCAATTCTGTGGCAGCCTGGTGAGGCTTGCACAGCTGAGACAGGATGAAGAGACTTGTCTAGGGCACAGGCAGGATTTTTCAAGCTCTTAAGCAATCCAGTATCACCAAGGTCAAAAGGCAAATTTTTGACTGCTTTTTCCAGGGTGAGTGAAGAAGGACAAGGCAGGGTTCCTTGCTAGTACTCCAGAGTTCAGGCTGAGGTTGCAAAATGCTTCTGATCGCAGTATGGTTTTAAAAAATGAGTCACGGTTGCATGTGCACAATATGAGACACCTGAAAGATGCCAGATTCACAAAGACTGAGTGTTTGATCTCTTCAGCTTCAGTCATCTCAAGCTGGACAAGAAACTTGGAGCTGGGAAAGTACTCAGTTGCTATTCATGTTTGAAAGGGTAATATTCATAATCTATACTGTCTGGCTTTTTTAACCCATGATATGCATATCATGGCATCCCCATTTCCTTGCATAATAACCCTATTTTTCATACACAGGAATGTCATATCTTGAAGGAAGATATATTTAATGGCAACACCATTGTAGGTTTATTAAGAAATGTTTTTAAGACTACTTTCTCTCATTCACTTTCTTTGATTTAAAGTATATGTTGACCTATTTTACATTGCAGTATTTTACCACAGATGTCCTGTGTATTAATGCAAGTTAGTTTAACTACATTTGTGTGTGAATACATGTAGACTATTAATCTGTGTTTAAAAATGTGAGGCTATATCACAGCAGTGTATTTTTCCTTCAGAGTAGCAGCTTATATGAGTACCTCCATCACTATTGGACACCATCTGTAGATGGTAGCTCACAAGAATGAGGCACCCTAATATGGCCCTTAGTGAAATGGAACTTTAATCATTTTTTTTTTTATGATTTAGCATCATTAAGCACTTTCACTAGGACATTATAGGGCAAGTTTATTGAATTCTGCTGATGGTGAGTCAGGAAGATATGGTGAAAGTTACATCTCGCATAAATGTATTAATATTTAAAACATTGTAAAAGACTAAACCACAAGCTTGTGTCCAGAGTTAGAGACCAGATGTGAATTTGTATTTGTCTAAACTGTCATCTACCTCTCCTCAACAAAAATTGGGTTTATTTTTTTTTTTTATGTTTTGATTCTGAGCTGTTTTGAAGGGGTGAGGTTTTTTTGGTAAATATTGTAAATTAAATGCTAAACATGATTCAGTGTAACTGGAAAAATACCTGAAAAACTGTCTGCTACTTTTCAAGGAAAACCTTATGTTTCTAGAAAGCTACATCCATTAGCTAAATGCTGATGAATAGAGAAATACAATGCAATGTTTAAGGAACTACAGGAGAGAGACCAGCGGAGGGCTACAAAGATGATTTGAGGACTGGAGCATCTCTCCTATGAGGAGAGGCTAAGGGAGCTGGGCCTGCTTAGCCTGGAGAAGAGAAGACTGAGGGGGGATCTAATCAACACTTACAAATACCTTAAGGGTGGGTGTCAAGAGGATGGGGCCAGACTATTCTCAGTGGTGCCCAGTGACAGGACAAGGGGCAACAGGCACAAATTGAAAACATGGGAAGTTCCATCTCAATATGAGGAAAAAGTTCTTTACTTTGAGGGTGACAGAGCAGTGGAACAGGCTGCCCAGGGACATTGTGGGGACTCCTTCTCTGGAGATATTCAAAACCCGCCTGGACATGACCCTGTGGAATGTGCTCTAGGGGAACCTGCTTTGGTAGGGGGTTGAACTAGATGATGTCCAGAGGTCCCTTCCAACCCCAACCATTCTGTGATTCTGTAATGTATAGGGAGCCTTTGGCAGATTAGGTGGCTGTACTCTAAGCTTTTAATATAATAACCAATGTAACATTGTTTTGAAATGCTTTGCAGTATTTCTTAGCTGAGAGATAAATAACCCAGGGCTCAGGGCAGACAGAAAATATCTTGTGGTACAGCAGTGTAATAAAGCCAATTAATGTATGTGAATGTTAAAAAGTTCTGTTAACAAGTATTTTATTTCCAGTACTTAAAAAGAAATAGCAGATGAGTTTGCCAAGATTATAAAATAAAAATATCTTCTTAAGTTTTTAGTACAAAATTATCTGTTATAAAGAAAAGCTAGCATTAAAAAAGTCTCAAACTTTCATCTGATCATTAGTATGTACTGGTCATCTGTAAAAGATCAGCTTTTGCTAGTATTTTTTATGCAATAGTACTTGACATCCGGCAACAATGCTACAGTTCAGAAACCACTTTTTGGCGACAGCTGGTAAACACCTTCTTTCTTAGTGTCATTCCCAGTGATACACTTGGAACATATGCTGGAAGATGAAACAAATACTGTGTGGACAGCTCAGAAAACTCCCAGTTTGTAATTTATTTTTCAAGATGAATTCAATTTGTTTGCTACATCAAAAAATCACCAAAAAGAATAGCATGAAACACAAAAGAAGTGGCCAACAATTGCAACTTGGAAGCTGTAATTCCCCCGCATATTGCTCTGAAAATTGTTCTTTTCAGAATAACAGTGTTGTATCAGCAGTCTTTAAGACATCACTGTAAAGTTTCTAAGATGAATGATTCTAAGTGATCATAGTTCAAGAGAGAGAATGAACTAGGTTAGTGTAATGATGAAGTGGCATCAAAAAGGCCCAGAAGACTTGCAAAGGTTAAAATGATCTGTCATACAATCACAGATCAACTCACCCTAAAATAACTCTCATAATGTAATGACAGCATTCATTTTTTTTCTTTACAGTTTATTAGCATTCTCATTCTCCTAAAAAGCCAGGTGGAAATTTTGTAAACGTTGATACATATTAGAGCTTTCCAAAATTATTCCTGTTACGTAACTGTCATGTCACAAGGAAGGTATATAGCTGATAATTGGAATTATTTCTGTGCCACAGATAGCACGTCTCTCACTCACGTGTCCTGTGGGTCTGCACCAAGGACATCAGAGGATTTCCTATACTCATGTCAAGGTTTAAAGCTGAGCTGGCTATTGAACCGATGGCAGATGCTTTCTCTTAACCCTTTCCTTCTCCCAGAAGGGGGAGGAAAAGAGAAAAGGGAGAGATTTACATGTTGGAAAGTTAAAACAGTTTTAATAAACAATAACAATGAAAAAAAGTATAATCATTATGGAAATAATTAAACATATGCAAAACCAAGATTGAGCTCCCCTGATGACAATCATGTCACCACTGGTGCTGCAGGACAGTCTCCAGGAAGTCCTGAACTGGACTCGGCAACAGATTGGAACTGGATTCAGGAATCACAGAATGTTAGGGATTGGAAGGGACCTCGAAAGATCATCTAGTCCAATCCCCCTGCCGGAGCAGGATTACCTAGATCATGTCACACAGGAACGTGTCCAGGCGGGTTTTGAATGTCTCCAGAGAAGGAGACTCCACAACCTCTCTGGGCAGCCTGTTCCAGTGTTCAGTCACCCTCACTGTAAAGAAGTTTTCCTTACGCATGGATTGGGATCGAAGGCAGGAGAAAAACAGACAAGAGTCCTCTTTGGATGTCAGCCATAGAAGAAGAGAGTGTGACCCTCGTGATCCCTCAGCTTTAAACTGAGAATGACATGTATGGGATGGAATACTTCATTGGTCAATATTGGGTCACCTGTCCTGTCCACCCCTCTCCAGAGGTGCGACCCTTCTACAGCTCTTCACTTGTAGATAGTGAGGGATTTAGCAGTGATCTTGGTTTCTATAGGAATAAGTATAAGCAAGACCCTTTCTGTGTACCATTCGTACCTTTAACATTCGTTAATAACTGTAAACTTCGAGCATTATCAACCCTAGAAGTGGACACTGTCTGAAAGACATGCAGTTAGTTTCAGAAAGTGCAGTTACTTAGAAGAAACTTGGCTGAAAGGAAAAATCACTGAAAGGAAAATTGGTTCTGTTCTAGTCCAAACCAGGAAAGCTTGCCACCTTTGTCCAGAGATATTTCTTTTTAAGGCACTTTGGCCTGTCTTTCAAGATCTGCATTAACTGATATGTGATTCTAAGATGTATTTTCCCTCCTTCATTTATTTTAATCCAAAATACATATGTGTGTGTATATAAAAAATTTAAATATTATTACTTATAAAATGCTCTTTGTAGATGTGTTTCAAAGTTTAGAATTCCCAAATAAAACAATATTCCCAACAGCATTTTCCTAGTTTAAAATTATTCATATGCATTCCCCAGAGTACTGGGAAAGCAGATAGCAGAGGCTTTTTATATGCAGCATGTAATTGAAAAAATCAGGTTCCTGGCATACAGATGAAAAGGTGTCCCATTTCTGCTGGGATGCACTTTTGAAAACTTGTGAAGTGTTCTTTGATTCACTGAGTGCAATGTCTTGGGTAGAGCTGGGATAATTTTTGGGAGGGAAGAGACTGGTGTTTCAGGAAAAGTGATTACTCAGTATCCAGAGATCATCTGAGAACCAAGCAAAGGAGTATGTGTGTGGTCTGAGGTCAAGTGTCCCCATTGTTCAGTCTAGTCTGCCTCTCAATAATGAACTAGTCATTCTGCAAGCTCTGCTTTTGTAACAGAGCCAAGAATAGAGGAAGGTTTCAAGCGTGCATCTTGCTGATGCTCACATTTGCCCCTGTTGAATTTCATGGATGCTTAACTATTGCTTCTGAAAATGCTGCCTACTGTTTCTTATCTCTTCTTCTCTCTTCTCTCTGAGGCACAGGGAAACCAGGGGCCCTCCCTCACATGAGGAGGGATGAGTCCCTTGCTGGGGAAGCATTAGCAGGTCTAGATCATTAAACTGGAGGAAGGTTTAGACTGTGGAGTCTGGCTTGCATGGTGCTGTAGCTATCAACTGCTAGTTTTGAGTCTGAGGCAACAGCCACTATACCTGGGGCTAAATTAGGCTATGCGTGAGTTATTTTAAGTTTTAAAAGGGATATTCCTAAACTCTTAGTCTTCTAACCCGGTGTCTGTTGCTTTGGAGACACAGTGAGCTGTGAGTAGAACTGTTTAACAGTTTCTGTCAAAAAATTTGGAACCTCAATGGCTATTTGACTTAAGTAGTTGAGGGATTTGTTTGGCTTTATTTTTCTGGAAAACGTTTAGAGGCCAGAAGTTAATGCTATTTGATAGATGTTTTCCTTCCTTGAACAGCACTCTGAAGGGGCTAGGTTCAGTTTTGAGCATTACCTCAGATAGTTTTCATAAACAAATTTTGGGAGATGGTGGCTGGGCTGGTTTTGTTGGAAAATACTGTTTCTTTTTTTTGTGAGACTATTCTAAATTATTATTTGAATATCTGTATTAGAACTTGTCATCCTAAGGTCCTTGGGCACATAAAAGCCTTCCAGAACCAGAGAAGATAGCACATCTTGTGTTTAATAGTCCTAATAGACTTTTCTTCTAGGTACACATCTAATTGTTCTTTTAACCCTTTTATTCTTTTTTGGCTCCAAAATTTCCTGTACTGATAGGCTCTATATTTTAATTGCATGTTAAATGAGAAAGTATTTCCTTCTGTGAACTTTAAACAGGCTGTCATAATTTCATGTTCTTACACAATGAGAAATAATGATAATTGTTACCTATTTGTTCTCTCCGTGCCATTTGTGGTATGCTTTACTTTTCTAATATCCTCATTTATTTCCTTCTGAAGCAGTAGAGTCCTAATCTGTTTCAACACAGAAGGTCTACTACACTGCTGATCAGCTACATTGTCCCTCTTTCTCTTGAAGAAAGAATGCCATAGTGAAGTTTGTTAATAAGATCCTTGCATTGTTCTGGTCTGTGCTAATCTTGGAGTGGGGAGTAGAAACAACTCATCTGATTTCAAGTGCTTTGATGCGACATAAGAATAAGGCTAGTCCTGAGTGTACTTTCTCCTTACCTTTTAAGTTTTAATGCATTAGGGGAGCAGAATATTTGCAGTTGTCCAAAAAGAGCGCAGGTCTGATTCATACACACCTGTCTGAACAGTGAGGGAGCAGCCACCTTCTGCAACCTCAGCAGCTTTCCACCCAACTTCAAGGGAATCTTGACGATGACCAAATCGCAATAATCTAGTCTGCGGTGAGCGTACATAAGAAAGTGTAGGTTTATATCGGATATTTTATGCCAGGTTCTGCTTAGTTTTACGATGATGATTGAGTAAAGGTGTGTGAAAGGAGAGTGAGATCAGTATCAAGGAACAGTGAGAACCTTGAGGAGCTCTCACTGTGCCATGTTTCACTGTGCAAGGGTTTGGCTAGAGGTCCATTTGGGTCAGGCTGCCTGCTGGAGTACCCAGCCTCCAGTGGCACATACCTGGTACGCTGTACTCCAAATAATGTTTTGCGTTAAGCAGACTGCAAGAGCAGGCGAGAGCTGACTGATGAGCAGCAGGCTTCAACAGTAAAAACAACTGAGAAAAAAAAAAAAAAAAGGAAAGAGATTTAAGACCTGACAAGCACAGATTTCACTACCAGCACAGCCTGCTTCAGAGCAGAATTTCTGCTTGTTTTAAAGCAAAAAATGGTGTATTTTTATCATAGTTTTAAAGAGGTAAAAATGCTTGGAAGCTAAGAAAGCTGGACAAGTGCTTCTTCTTAAAGAGGTGTTTTTAAGAACTGGATTCATAGAGATGTTATTCTCTAGTTGTATGTTATTCAGTATCATCATAACTAACATTGATGTTACAATTCCTAGGTTCAACTGGTCAAGAATTCACTGTATTTTCTGCTACACACTTCCAGTGAAATAGAAACATCGGTTCAAATATTTCTTTTGGACAGTTAGATAGTCTTTAATAAATAATACATGAATCATCAGGTATTCAGGTCACCTTCTTCAATCATGTGGGGGGGAGCAGAAGGAAAAGAGGAGGGAAAGAAGGGAGAAAAATATCAGAAGTTGAAAGTTGGATGATTGTTTTCATTTTAATTAAGGAAAAAAATGGAGAACTTTATTAAAATTAGCATTTTCTGTCCTAAGGTTTAGTTTTCATTCACGACTGGCCTTTTGTCTTGATCTACAGCAGTGAAATGAACCTAGTTCAGATCTCCTTGCTTGACCGCACTGATCATTAGGCAGACAGAAAAGTGTACTTGCCTGACTAAATTTCGACTGACTAAAAAGGTAAGGAATTGAGCCCATGGACTAGGACAACGGTTGAAGTTTTTCTGGAGTTGTGGTTGGTTGTATTTTTGCAATGTATTTAATTTCTCCAGCCCACACAGCAGACTAGACAGACAAAAGAAAGAAGCAGATCTGCAAGAATGCCACTGTCTAAGGAAAAATACTGTAGGTCTGCCCTCTTCTGGGCAATAGGGCTCCAGATCCTGCTGTGACAGCAGGTTTTTGGTTTCCCTCATAGTTTTTTACAGGCAGCTCTGTAAGATTCAAGGACCTGTGAGCTGTTGAGTAACCATATGTACCACCAACCACACCCCATGGACACTGCTGCCTCTTCCTGTCCTCACTGTTATCTCAAACTGCGAGGCTGTCCTTCCCAAATCTACTAGAAAATAACAGAACTCAGGAACTGGAGATTTGAGGTCATCAGCTCTTAAGCTTGCTGGGAAAAGATAAGCTCTGCCCTCCTTCATTATGAGCTCAGGTGGTACTTGGAGTGCTTCTCTGCTTTAGGAAATGGCTAACACAAATCCCAGTCTCTCCATGTGTTGCATGTCCTGCATAGTAAATCTGATCTTGAATGTCATAATACAGATGTCTTCTCACAGGTTACATAGATATCTATGTTAAGCCTGGATCAGAATGAAAGTATCAGAATGACAAAAAAAAAAATCCAAAGAGGAAATCTCACCTTAAAGACTTTGCATAAGGAAATATTCTCTCTAAGCATGATGTGCAGTTTCACCAGGCTATACACAACTGCATCCTGAAATCCAGAATGAGCGTTTGCGCAGAGTCAATAACAGTTAACTCTTCCTGTCTCTTCCATGGGCAGGTAAACATGAAAGCATTTCACTGTCTTGTTATTTTGTAATCTCTTATTCAGTCACTTTACACACTCAGATTGTCAGTTGCAGCCATTTTTAAATCCTCAGTGGTTTAGTAAACATAAAGGGTTTTTTTGTGAACATTTCCTGCTTGGGGACCACCTGGACCCAGTCACATTTGCATGGCTCTGCAGTACATTTAGGGAGAAGCCCATGCTGTGAAATGGCGTGGTCAGCCTGCCTGGGTTTGCTTGGAGGGATATTGTTTGAGGCCTGATTGCTGGATTATCCCAGTGTCCATGAGGGATGTTTGCCATTCCAAATCACGGTCTCACATCTTGTTATAATCTACCTTACTTCTCATCACTGAGACGATGTTTGTGATCAGTCCTCTGACTATGGATGCGAATGTCTGGAACTAAGAACATTCCCACCCCTCATTTTGCTTTTGTGAAGCTCAGTTTTCATGGTTGCTTTCCAAAAAGACAATTTGCATATTTCATCCATTGTTAGTAAACAGATTATAAGGCACTCATTTGTGTGCTAAATCACAGCAAACTGTGCTTTGCGAATCTGATTCTCATCTCCCCTTCACTCTAACCTGGCTTAATTCCATTGATTTCCATGGAATTACTGCTGATTTATGCTGTGAAAGTGAGAGGAGAATCCAATGAGCAAATTTCCCTTTTGCACATGAGCATGACAAAAGAAGTCCTGATTTACCACTGTGAATCTCTTCCAATATTATGCTGGCTTAAATTCTTTTGAGTTACTTCACTGGAATGCTACTGCAGTGAATCAGGCCCAGGATCCATATAATTCTCTTTGTGTGCTTCTTTCTTTTCATTTTTTTCCTTCATGTATATTTCCCCACATTAAGACTGAACTTTATTGTCTGCTTTGCAGGTGTCTTGCATATGATTCTATAAGAAAATGCATTTTTAAAAAATCACAAGATCAGTTCAACAGAAAATGGTTAATACAAATGAGAATTCCAACACCACAAATCTTTGTTTCTGGTCATTTAATTATACTATCAAAATTACTACTGTAAAAAGACTGGGGAGAAACTACTGGTATCTGTGCACTATAATTACTGAATGCTTTTGCTGTAACATAGCTCTGGTAATGACGTGAAAATGCTGCTCTGCCTGTCCTTTTATCTTGAGAAGATAGCACAGTATTATAGTTAAATAAGTGATAACTGGTTACTCATGTGTATCTAGCCCTAACTACACAAAACTTAGTTTTTAGCAGTCTCTTCTAGGTTTTGTATCTTTAGATACTTCTTGAAAATCCAGTCTGAAAATGAATATACTTATGCATTTAAAAATGAAATACAATAAAAATCAGTCCAACTTGTTAAAATACAAGTGAAATATACACACAAACTGATTAATGCCATACTGAAATCAATACAAGGAGCTGGCAAGAGTAACTGAAAGATTCATATGTTATAAATCTTTGGCACAATGGAGAATTTTCTGTTTGTATGAGCAAATTATACAGTTTTGTATCAAGCTGTTTGCACTTACTCTGGGCAACTTACAAAAATAATGATGAGGAAAATCTTTGCCGTGATCCAAGTATCTTAAGTTTAGTAGTGGGTTTTGCACATTTGGCAAATCAGCAGGACTTGCACTCTGAAATTACTGAGGTGCTTTGAAACATTTGTTCTCCATCTCTGTTTGCCATATACCCTGTATATAAAACATAAGATTAAAATTGGCCTGATGGTTGCGTTTCTGAAGCTGACTTAGGTGGAAAGCAGACTACCTCATGTAAAAGGGTCCCTCAGTTTCTCCTCTGCTAGGAGAGTCCTTGTGGAGAGGATAGGAAAATGCCAGCTGACAGGCAGATGGGTGGTTTCAATGCACTACAACTGTAGTCACCTGCACACAGGGCAAAGTGTTGCTGCACACACCTACTGCTACCCCGATGTGGCTGTGAGGCACAGTTACCTGGATACATGATTTAAGCTTTTGTAGAACAGCAGCTCTCCAGGTCCCTCCTTCCTGTGAAAAAGGACTGGCTGAAGTATAAGAAGTTAAAATGGGACCTCATTAACTTGGCCATTACAGCACATACACTAATGATCAGAAGAAAATCTGGAAGCAGGGAAAGACTATGAGAGCATTCACACACAAAAAGACAAGACCTCAGTCTTTTATAACTAAACCATCAAGGTATCACTTCCATATAATGTCAATGTTAACATTATTACAATGAAAAATAATTAAACTAGAGCAATTTGAAAACAATGTTAACATTCTGCCCAAACACCACCTAGTGAGTAACTAATGACAATTATTGCCATTTCTTAGTCAAGCTCCACACAACAGAGCTATTGAAAAATAATTTTCATGCAGCCCACTGTAAGAACCACTATACTAACCCCCCCCAACACGTTTCATAGGAGATGGCAATGTGAACACTTAAGTTTTGAATCTGTAATTTCGTATGCTAAGGAGAGAGAATACGGATATACTTGAAATGTTAAATACTTTTAAACATTTCTTAATTTAACATGTCAACAGTATTTTAAATACTGCATTACATTTTCAAAGGAGCAGTAATGTGGTTTGTTGAGTTACACCCAAGTTTGTACGTTAATATTTTCTCTCATGCGCTCATAAACACGTCTGAATTTGAACATGCAAACCATGTTTGTACAGAAATGTGGATGGATGGATATCTGGTTCCCTTAATGGCTTGTATAAATAGTATGTTTGTAAAAGGAGCAGAGGAACACAATTAAAATGAAGACACAATTGTTCCTAAAGAAAATAAACGCTTTCTGGTAAAGTTACAGTAGCAGTTGCAATATGCTGTTAACTGTATGTGTCCAATGCCTGAAAAAGAAAAATAATAATTAAAAAAAAAAAAAACAAACAAAAAAAAACAAGATAAGAAAGAGAAGTAATATCTCAGCAACATTTGGAAAATTGTGGGCTGTCTTATGGTTCATTCCTGGAAGGTGCAGGGCAATGCTGTTCAATTTTTGTCTGCTCCAGGACAGCATCTGTCACATTATAGGACTGGGCCATCAGTGCATACAGAGGATAAGCAAGAAGCAGTCCAAGAGAAATGAAATTGGTCTAATGCCAGTTTTGCAGTGATTGAAAGGAAGGAGCTACAGTTCAAATACAAAATCAAATGCTGGGAGCTGCCATGGGACAACATGGAAAACTGGAGGGTCAACTTTTTACTCACGCTTTACTAGCAGAACTAATGGTATAGATACAGAGCAGGCTGTTTGTTTAACATGGTCACTTTCTGCTTGATATATTTACTAGCAGGAATATCAAATTATATTGTCCCCTAAGGTGTTCACTGTACTACCCCTTGTGCTCCCTCTCTTCCAAGACCAGTTGTAATCAATCAGGCTGATGAATGCAAGCATCTTTTCTCACAGCATCTAAGGTTTTTCTGAGTATTTTACAAAGGAGAACAAAGCACTTAACAATTAATATGAAACATGACACACAGCACAGTAAATAGCCAGTGGCACAGTGTGGTATTCAGTCACCTACTAAGTTAGGTGGTGAGGACTCCCAGGCTCTTTATCTAGTCAGTGAGGAGGGAGACCTCCACTGTAGGACAATTCAGAGAAGCAAAGAAAGTCTCCTCATCTACTCTATGGCTTGTACTAAATAAATTGATTTAGGTATTATGAATGCTCCCTATAAAGTAGTAACAGGACAACTGCTGTAATGACAGGAATAGGCATCACAGCCCCACATCCAATTGTTTTTCTTCTAATTTGTAGGAGAAATACATTTTAACTCAGAGAGTGGTCCTAGTTAGAGGACAAAATTCTGGGAAAAACCTCCCTGCTAGTGCTGTGGTGGATTCAAAAATACTGGGCAAGCACAAGAAATCCTCAAAATGTTTGTGAACGGTATTTCTAGGTGGAAGAGAAGGTATGTCTACAGGAAGTCCATGGTGTTATAACCAGAGCTTTGTGATAGCTCTAAGAGCCCAGGCTTTATACCACAAAGCTCAAATATCTTTGTAACTTGGGTCACTAGTTTAATGTTAAATTGAAACAGAAGGAGCCTGTTCCACATTGGACCAGAAGGAGCAATGTTGTGTTGGGCCCATTACATCCTGTCCTTATCAGACTGGCAGTAAACATTCTGACACGATGCAGGGAAAAGGAAGGGATAAAACCCTTGGATTTGGGAAGTAAAAAAGGGCAAGACTGTAAGAGTGCAGGTATTGGCCTTGCAAAGTGACTGAGGGAATTTTCTCCAGCACTGATGCTTGGGATGTCAGCTAAGTGATAAAAAAAGAGTGGAGAAATTGCAGAAAGTGTTTTGCAGAAAGGAGATTCTAGTTTGAGGATACAGCAGAAATTATGTAAGGAAGAGCTTCAGTTTTCATTGTTGATAACTCATATTGGTAATAATCTAGTGAGAATCTATGTGACTGCCTGTTTCTGCCAACCCTGCTTTCCATTCAGGCTACAATACTGGCCAGTGCTTTAATGGCACAATCTGGCCCAAGATGGGCATTGATTCAAAACAGCCGACTCAGAAATGAAATACATGGAAAAGGAAAAAGCAAAACAAAACTCCATGTGAGAGGAAAAAGATCCAAACAACTGATGGTCTTTCTGATCCCTGAATGGATGCCAGTTGTCCTGAGGCAGTGAAGTAGCCAACAGATAATTCTGAACTTTGAAAGGCATCCATATCACCACTTGGTCAGGCAAGGGAAAAAGAAACAGGGTATTAAAAAAAAAAAAAAAAAAAAAAAAAGAGGGTAAAAAAAAAATACCCAAGCTCTCTGTCAAAAGCCTTTATAAAAATATCTCTTAAAATGAAATGGACCTCAGAATAGATTTCCATTTGGTCTGCCAAAACCATGTTTACCCACCAGGTCTGTTCCCTGCTCAGCCCAAGTTTACAATCCCACAGCAATCCTCATCACTCAGGAGAGCCAACAACGATAACTAATGATATTGCACTTAGGTGAACTATGACAATGAGCATGTGGGGTATACTCCACAGAGGAATAAGTGGGAAATTCATACTTGGCCACCTTGGGCTTGTGTGCTTGTGGGGGAAAGAGGCACAATCATCCACATTTGCAGAGGGAGTGAGCAGCTTTCCAGATCAACTGGCTCCTTCTTGAGGAGAGCAGGACACAAGCCAGACATGTCACTCTCACTTTCTGCCTCTTTTATCTCTTGCCACAGCTAGGGACTGCAGAGAGGAGATTGTTCTGGCTGGAAGCTGAGGGACACAGGTGGTACCAGCAGCTGCAAGCTCTTTAGCTCTCATTGGCTCCACTTACTAGAACATGCATTGTATGTTTAATACATTTCATCTCATTGTGTGGAAACACGAGTTGGAGGCTGGTGGTGCTATGCGATGGTCTCTTGTATTGCTGGGGAGGGGAGGGAAGGTGGAGGTTGCTCCTAGTTAGAGATAATTAGGAGCTGGGGCTCCTGAAGAGAATTTGGTAACTCCACAAGAAAACTAGCTGTCCTTGATTATGGTGATATTAGTCATTCTAAGGTAGCTGTGCCAGTCAGCATTTTGCAAACAGCAAATAATGCAGTGATACTTTCAAGGTAGAAATATGTGAGGACAAAGTTTTATGCATGGCTTAGCTGTGAAATGGGCTGATTTTTTTTGTTTGTTTATTTTTAAATTGCTGGCCACAAAGAACAAAGGATTTTGGGAGGTCCAGGTCACATATCTTCCTTTTATTTGCTTTTCACATGTAAGTATCACCATATTTTTGCTCTTGTCCAACTTACCCTGTGTGTGACAATGCTGTTCAGTTATAACACTTATGGAGGAGGTTCTTCCAGCAATATTATGTCTTGATTCAGTTTAAGTTGTCACATGCTCTGATAATGAAATAAAATTTTATGAACAGTTATTGACACCTGTGGGAAACTGTTTTCCATGCTGCTTATTTCTGGAGCTATTAAATGAAAAATATTGTTTACTCTAAATAGTTTTCTTATAATCTTCATTTTAAAAACTAGTGGGTCACGATTTGTTACTTTTGTTCAAGAAAGTTTTTAAAATGGGAATCCGGGTAACTACAGGTCTAGTACTTTTACTTTGGAGTGTGCAAGTCTCTGGAATGTGTTTTTGGAGAAAAGAATGATAAAGTGTTGAAGCAAATGGAAAAGGGGAGAAAAATGCACCACAGGTTTACCAATGTAGATGGTTATCACACTAAACTGATTTTGTTAAGATTTTCTTAGATGAACAAAGTGCAGGAGATTTTTGTCTATCTGGAGTTTCATGAAGTACTGATATCACACTGATGGAAAATTACTGAGGTATAAAGGGAGGATTTGGTCAAGAACTTTGAGCTGGGGCAGAACAGGTTAAAGGCAAAATGTTCTTTGTGCTGAAAGGATAGGTATTGCAGTTACAGCTTCCTGCAGGCTCAGTCTTAGGACACGTTTTACTTAATACTTTCATGATTGACCATGTCATAAAAAGCTGGAGAGCGCTAATGAAATTTGTTGAGGTTTCCCTAACATTGGGAAACCTTGTCGAGGCTGAAGAGAAATAGCATACATACCAGAGAGGCAGTACGGGAGTCTTAAGCAATGGAGAGAGAATGCCACACAAGAGATGAGCCAGTAGCACAATGTGCTTGGTCATTCACTCAGGAAGCAATGGCAATTTTAGATACTTTTTGTTAGAGCTCATCAACTAGAAACAACACAGAAGGGAACGAATTGGGTGTGTAATTAGTCAATCACATTAATGGCTGAGACCCATCAGGGTGTTTTTGTGGAAAAGGCAAATGCAGTCCTAGGATGTATTGACAGCTGATTATAATCCAGCATTCTCAGTAGAAAATCCATACCTGTGTCAAATATTTGAAAATCATTCTGATCTGTAGAAACACGTTAAACTTCACTGACAAGATGAAATAACATGCAAGTTTCTGAAATACTTGAAAACAGGTACTCAAGCACCTGTCAAAATAATAATTGATAATTTATTTGGATCATTCTCCAGACAGCCAGATTTTACCTGTACTGTTGTTCTATTGAATCTAAGTATAGCTTAAGTACTTCGTCATTTATCTTGCATAATGAGTGTGAATTTTCGCCAAACTTCTTTCCCCTACCCTCCCAAGAACTTTGTGTGTCTAACTGACAGCAATGGGAAGCAGGTGGACAGTTGTAGGGAAGAAGGGTGTTCATAGAGCCCAAGAAGAAACTGGTATTTGATATCAAACAAAAATAATTTAGCCAAATGCAGTCAAACTCTTGATGGGGACTGGGAGAGTTTAGGCAGTACCACAGGATTTCCCTGTCACATAAACAACACAACAAACACCCCATGGGCTTCTTTAGTCTCCTCACACCTCCCATTCCCAAACTGCTTCAGAACTATACATCTTATTTTATTCTTGAATGAGATGTGCAATTGTGTAATTCACTGTGGCATAGTTAACAGTCCTGAGATCTAACATATGTCTTTTTCTAGGAGATGTTGAGGAAACAGTACTTGAAAGCTTACAGTTTACCCTAAACAGTCACCATTATGATCCACCCTCATTATTATAGTACTTCTACGACATTGCGTTATCCTCAGCAAGCAAAGTATTTTGCTAGTATACTAAAATATATGCTGTCAGGTTAGTGTGCTTTAGGTCCAGTGCAATAAAAAGCTCCCACATAAGTTACACCCAGCTTCTTTGACTTGCTACCAGGTGTTGTTTGTGGTTTTTTGTTTGTTTAGTACTGTTACCATACTGACCTAGAAGATAAAAATGCTCATTTACAAACCAGCTTTTCCATATCTCTGTTAGCCCTCCCTGAACATGAGACTACAGTAGGAAAAAAAGGAAGCATGAAGTACTTTTTACCCAATGTCAGTGGATCGTACAGTCTCTAGAACAAGCTTTCCATGTGCAGATTAACATTTCCTGAGACATTAAGTCAAGTAATTCTGAACACAGCTTGATTACTAGATGTAATCAAAGCCAGGCTTGCTGTTTCAGACCAGTTTTTTCCAGCTAGAGTAAGCACTGGTTATTACCAAGTCTTGCTTTTCCTGGTTTTCATCTCATTTACAGGCTGGAAAAACAGAAATGTCATAAGCAACTGAGGGAAAACTATGCTAAGTAGAAACTTGTCGTGGACTTGGCCTCATTTCACTCACACCCTTTCCCAATATTGCAAATAGACTCCTGAGAGCAAGCATCAATGCCATGCAAATCTAATTGGAAAAGTAATAAACAGAAACCTCCTTGGATGGTTTTCTTGTTGCTTATAACTCAGGAAGCCACCTAAAAATTGAATCCATTTCACTGAATCTGTTGACGTGTTGAGAAATAAGAACTGAGGAAAAAATAAAAGTGAAATAATGCATTTTCTGATGCCCCCAATGTTTGTATTTCATGTCATATACAGTAGTCATTAGAGAAAAGTTCCTGGTATCTGTCTGCAACTTCTCTGCATTTCACTGTGTCCTATTCCTGTGCTATTTTATTCCTATGGAAGATAAAAAATTAGCAGTCTGTAGATCAAGTAATTATAATCGTGAGGCCACAGGTTGATAGGGCCTATGGAGAAATGTCTACCTTTAAAAATGTAAGTATAATTACTACATTATGCCTCGGAATAAATGGGAGAGAGGGGGAGCTGCGGACTTCTGTCATGGCTATTGAATCAAAATGAGGAGGAAAGGAAACATCACTAGTTAGGGCAGAAATTAAGCAAAAAGGAAGGTTTAAAATAACTGTTGGCCAGATCCTTGATCAATTTTGGTTTGTTACCTACCTCCTTTAATATTACTGCTAGCATTTATATTTTGTAGAGTTCTGTAAGATGTGCAAGACTAACTGATTTTGCCTCTCCATGTCATTCCCAGGTAAGAAGCATTATCTGTGCTGCTAGCGTAATAGTGCCGCAACTCGCCCACAGATACAAATAAGTCAGCATTGGGGTGAAAGCCTATCTCCCCCCTCCATTACCCCACAGCTGGCTGGAACCACTTGAGGCCTGAGCAAGAGTCTTACATTTGATCCCCAAAAGTCCAGTCTATAAAGATAAAATGGTTGGTTTTCTTTCCTCTGTAGATATAGTTGCCTATCCTGATTTTCCTTATTTGTGTGAAGCCCTATTTCTTCTATTTTCTCTAGGAAGGGAATGAGGAAATTTTACGTGAAGTTGGTCTATTTGGAAACTATCACTTGTTTATCTCTGCCTGGGGGTGACTTCCCTGAATTTGACTTGATTGCAAGAGGTGATAAGGAGATTGAGCTTTTCCCCATGTAAAATGCATATTGAGGCTTCCTTGCTATAGATGCTGCTGCAGTTATGAACTTGCTGAAAGGTAGTTCACAACCTGTTGCCATATTTTCAGGCATTAAATGCACACTTTCCAAACCTGCACCCCCTGCTCCCAAAGGTATTCTCATTTGAAAATGACGCCTCTGATACCTGCAGCCTTGGCTGCCTGCTCAGAAGCAAGGAGGGTACCAAAGAAGCTGAAGCAGAGTGGGGAGAGGGGAGTCAGTGGGGCAAGTGAAGGAAAGGGGAAACCTGGGATAAATGCCCTTAGACACAAGTGCAACCTGAGCTTCTCCTAAATCATGGCAGGAAGATGGTTAACCTGTGGATTATATGTATAAAAACACCATAATTTGGGAAATACAGTGATGCTAGCTGCTGGAAGTAGGGAAGAGAATTTGCATGATGTCATACTAGAAATATTTACTACTGCTGTTAATTTCATTACTTCCCTTTCTTCTAGCTTGTTGGGTAACTTTAGACAAGGTATGTAACATGTCAAGGCCTCTGTTTACTCATTAGTGAAGTGGGTATAGTAATACTACCTACCTCAGAGGATAAATGACTGAAACTTAATTAATGCTTTCTTCTGCGATGTCTGTTGAAAGATACTACACAACTGCAATACTCCTACTATATTATTACAGTTTTTAAATTTTATTATACCTTCCTATCCTTTAGACTTTGTTGTCATCATGCTCTCTTAGTATTTATTTTGCAAAAACAACTTGAGAACTCTTCCAAAATGGGGTGGGGGAGGGAAGTCTTGTAGCAATAAAGAGGCAATAGCATTATAGTAGAAACACTCTCCTGTGGTGAATTCCAGTCAAATACGGAGCCTTTCAAGGTGGGGCTTATGTGGGGTGTGAGCAGTATATAGCTCCTAGAGATGAGGAAGGATTTGTCCTGCTGTGCTGCCTGTTCGTACAAACACAAGACCACAAAGGGTGCCATAAACTAAAAGCTCAGCTTTGTCTTGGATGTAAATGCTCACAAGAATGTTTGTCTTTGGATACTCCCAAAAAACCCAAGTCATTGACAGTCCCAGTCAGCAGCTTGAGACCTGCACTCATTTGTGTCTTCATTACATGGAATAGAGAGGAGAATGACAAAGAAATCTATCAAGTAGTTGGAGGAGAAAACAAAAACCATAGTAAGTGGCTGGACTCAGAGGGATTAAATTTTGGCCCAGTTTGAGTCTAAGGGACAAAATACTCAGCATTTCTTTTAAAATCTGAAAAAAGGAGAGGGCTTTACACCACATGATCATTTTCTTCCCTGATGGGACTGGAGGCCTACTAGTGCTGATTCAGCTAAACCTGGACTTGACCAAGCATTTCACTGCTAGAAGCCCTGTTCCTAGCAGCATCACACCCCTTTGCCCTCTGTTAGGGGAAAGGGCCTGTTACTCCAGCAGGCATGGGACCATGGGCTGAGTGATGTAAATGCTGGTGGATGCTAGGCGGAGAGTTACCTACTGCAACTGTGTGGAGAAAGGTGACCACAAGCCTCACCTTTCACCCCGCATCTGTGCTTAAGCAGTCCTGCACTCTTGCCTGTCTCACACCTGTAGAACAGCAGACTGCAAGTTAGTGAAAGTTTGCAATCAGGAGGATCCATCATATAAAGTTAAAGTGAAATGGGCAAGTGAAATCCTTCTTGCTCTATTGGGATTAATAAAATTAAATAATTGCTTAAAACCAAGTGGGAAGGAACATTATTATTCTATTACCAGTATTAATATTTATGTATTATAGAAGGTAACTCCATCTTGGAAATTAGATAGCTTGGATTGAACTGGAAGAATTTTCTCTTTAATTTCAGAGTAAGTTCGGAAGAAATTAGGCTTCCAGATTTTGGACAGTGTTCTGCCACCAGCAGGAGCAGGTGAAATCAAAACAAATTCATGTTTTGTGTCTTTTGTCTGGACCTTTGCTTTCTGGAATATTTTTGAAAACACTTTCTGGCTACTGGTGATGCATGAGTCAAAGAATACGGTACGATTTTTCAGTCCTTGATTGAGTTTGCATTGTGCTGGCATTGAGCAAACACCTTCCTTTGAACTGTGAATTGAGCAAATTTCATATTAAAGTAACTGAGAGAGAATAAACAAAGAACCCCACAGTGTCATTTTCTCCCAGTCACTTCTCAGAATATAAATGAACTTAAAATTTCCAGGAACTAGAAATGCATTGCTGCCATTTCTCTCTTTATATACCACAGCAAAAAAACCCCTTACTCTTCTACAGTTAACCTAAGTGTTCAACCTCCTGGTGATTATTTCATGATTAAGGCACTGATCTGAGACGTGGGAGATCTATGTCAAATTTCTGGCCCTGCCACAGACTTCCTGTGTGTCCTGGGGCAAACCAATTAATAGTTCTGTGATTTCATTCACTGACTGTAAAATGGAGATGGTACTGCCTTTGCCTGTCTATGGGGGTACATTGCCAAGTACCTTTTTTCAGCAGCAAGGTAAAATTTTGGAAGGAAGATTACTCCCTCCTTCCTGCTTTTCATCTTCCAGCCCTTTAGCTGTGCTAGTACAAGTGTTTGCAGGATCTGGGGAAAAAAAAGTTGGGGGCATTTAACCTGGATTAGATCGCTAAACTGATGGATACTGAACTGAGGGGATAGTTCTGGGGTCCTGGCCTGGGGTGAAGCAAGAAAGCTTCAGCTCAGCATCTTTACTGAGAAAAAGCTAAATGGAATGGTACCCCATCTTCTAGTTGCACATGAGCCCCACCAACACCGTTGTTATTTACATCACAGTAGCTAGACAGCCAAATTGATATTGGTCTCAAATTGTGATAGACTCTAGAAATGCAAGCATTTGTTAAATGACTATTGTCCTGAACAGCTACTGTAGAATTAGATATGTTGAACAAAGAAAATATCTCTGTTTTCCAATTGGGACAGTGAGTACAGGCTAATGAAGTAATTTGTTGACAGTTGAAATTGCAGCAACACTAAGAACTGAAATCAGTTCTCTGCAATCCCTGCTTAGTATTTTTCTCATAGGACTCTCTTTCCTCCCCACCAGCTTAAAGATTGTGCACATATTTAAGTGGATTTAAACTGTACCTTTTGTGGAATTAATGGGTGTTTCTGCCAGGAAAATATTAATCTCCAGGGATTCTGTTTTGGACAGAGCCTTGTAGTATCCTACAAATGCAAACAGTAATGATACTACTCTAAGTATATGAGGTTATAAGTCAGAGGAAAAAAATCTTCCCTGACCCATAAAACAGAAGCATTCCCATTCTGCAGGCTTCCAAAAGAGGGCAATAGCCAGGGGTAGCTTTATCAAGGTGGAAGTTTATGGATTACGCATTCAACAGCATCCCCCACCCAAGGGTCTCATGCTTCAAACCACATGCCTCTGCCACCATCTCTTCATTCACACCAGAGCTGTTCCAGCTCTTCTTGCTGCACTGCTTGAGGAAGCTCCAGGGTTTCTACAGCAGCAGAGGTGCCACACTTTCCTGTGGGCTCCCCTCAGTGCTCATCACCGCGCATTGGTCCAGGCAGCAGTTGTATGGCCTTCCGGGGGTGCCGAGACCTGTCCTTCTCCCCTCCGAGTGTGGCCGCACCTTTTCTAAGGCGGGTTGGCAGAGCCCTCTGGGGCCAAGCAGCTGGGGAGACAAGGAGTGGGCAATGGGCACCCTGTCTCAGGCATGCACATGAAGTTAATAGCTTTGCTCGTCGCCATCTGTAACTGAAGAAATAGCTCCGTCAGTTGATTCCCAGCATAATTATAGAGCGAGTGCATGGCACCTTCTCTGGCGGAGCACTAGAGCCTACTTGCAGCATTATTAGTATCTGTGTATGGTCAGTTGCTGTCTGCTGGGGCAATCATCTTGTGTTAATTTAGGACAGTAATGATATTATAAGATAGTTTGATGATGGTATAATTTCTTTTGATGTTTGTTGTTACTGAATATATCAGCTGGTTTTGATACCATAAAACGCAACACTTCATTTCCTCGCAGGGAGGGGAAAGGGGGAGAAAGAGGGTGGTAGCAGGGAGGCAGGCGGAGGAGAAGGGGAGAGGAGGAAAAGGAAATCATTCAGCACTCGCTGATCTGCTATTTGGAGTGAATGATAATTTCTTAGTACAGCAAAGCTGGCAGCAGTGCTTTTGCTATCAGGGTTTTTACTATGCTTCTCTGCTTATCTCTCAGCATGACCACTGAAATCTGTGAGATCACACTATGGGCTGTGGTATCCTGTCAGGTTTGAAATTATTTCCGACAGGCTACAAAAACAATTGGGCCCTCACTTTGGCTGCTTTTACACTAGTTGAAGTCTAATTTATAAGATAGATCATTCGCTTCACTGGTTCTGCCCTTGATACTTTTCAAGCTATAGCTGGTGTTGGTGACTTTTGTTTTGTGATTCTTGCATTTTCTGTGGTTTGGTTTTGTTTTGGTTTGTTTTTTTTTGTTTGTTTGTTTTTGTTTTTGTTTTTTTTGTTTGTTTTGTGTTTTGTTTTGTTTGTTTTTTTCTTTCTTTTGTTTTTTTTTTTTTTCCCAGCTCATATCCTGATTTGATAGGCACGACTTCTTTATCCAAATACATTATTTCTATGAAAGTAGTTAGTTCATTGTTCACATCAGCTTTGACCTTCACGATACATCACAGCCTGCCTGAGCCGAGATTTATTTAATACTCTCTAGAAAGCTCTTGAGTTAGATTTTAATAGTATTTGTTCTACCTTTGTGCATGAAATAACAGAAAACTTGTTTTCCCTTTAGAGCACAGGGCAACGTACAATTAATGCTAGGGACAGTTAAAGCATTAGACAGTAGTCATTTAAAGCTACAGTATTGCTAAGCCCTGTTAGAGCTGTCTAGTTTTAAGCCCACTCTTGGTTATGTAAAACTGGGTATTAAATTGAAATCTTACTTCATTTCTAGAGAAATACATAGTGAGACTGGGTTTAAATAAACTAACTGGGGTACTCTGTTCCCACCAAAATGCCTTTGAAAATCTGACCTCTACTGTGGGATGGGGCATAAGAATTAGATATTATTTGTGATCCGTCTCTAGCATAGAAGACAATGATGCTTTCAGTAAAATATGAAAAGTTAATGCTTGCACCCTGTTTACGTTCCTTTGCAAACTGAAAATGGGTTGTATTTTTATGACTACTGAAATATACCTATACTTGAAAAATCTTCTCACTACAGTGTGCAATATTGTTTTCCTGGTGATATTATGAACACTTGGCATATGAGATAGTTGGGGAGTGACACCCATGTAGGTAAAACAACTTTGCTAAAATTAATATTCCATCCTCTTTATACCTTTACTCCTCTACCTTCTAAAAATCCAGAGGCCCATCCAAAATCCACAGGATTGAATTCTTCCTACTTTACATCTTTCAAATACTGCAGTCCTGGCATCATATGGGCTTCTGATCCTACAACACTGAACCCCAGATTTAAATGAAACATCACAGCAGCCTTCATGCAGCTCTTGGTATGTGGAAAGCTCAGTGGAAAGAGCACCGTGGTCAAACTCAGAAGATGGAGGTTTCATCCTTCTTCCTATGTTTGCTGTGTAGTTTTCTGGGCCATAGGACTCAGCTCCACAAAGTGCCTTGTTATGTTTGATAGATTACTGCTATATGCTGTTACTGTTCTAGAGTTTCTGCTTCCCCATCCATAAAACAAGGACTGTGTTATCTAGCATTTTGCTAAAGTGCGTGGACAATTTTTTGATGAAAAGCGTCACATAACATGTAGCTATTATTAAATGTTGGCCAGATCACTGTGTACTTTATAAAGCACTCTTGGCCTGGCTCTAAAATCAATTAAAAGACACAGGAGCTTGAATTTATTCTGTGCTAATGAACTTTCCTATAATATGGCCATAGTTTTTAGTGCTTAATGGGAGGAAACCCAAAGCACAGAAGATGCCATGAAGATGCTGCTGTTTGTTGTTTTTGCAAATATGATACAGATACGCCATGCTGAGACCATTCCTCTCAATGGCGAAATTTTTCAGCATGAGAGATGTGACATTTTTGTTTCTAGACTTCTCTGTCTATGATCTGTCTGACTGATTCCAAGGTGACAGACGACTGGGTGGCAGAATGTGTGATGGATAGCTTGATTATTTTAACAATTAAATATGTAATGAAGAGCTGGAAAGGTTCCATGTAAGTCTCATTTTCACCCTGGTTAAATATGGTGTGCATAATTAATTTTCAAATATGAAAGGGCTCCAGCAAGAAAAGAAATGAAAGAAAGTTGAAGAGATAGTGAATATTTTATTAAACGTCACTCATTCAAAACTCATTAATATACATAGTCCAGGAGTAATCATCTCCTGTAAAGTTAAACACAGTGGTGCTTATTTTTTTGGCACATTATCTTGTTTATTGTTGAATGTAATAGTTTAATATCATATGTGGACCAAACCCAAGCTTGTCTGCCTCTCAGAGAGGCCATCAGAAGGTGAAAAGTCATGGCTTTCTGTATGGAGGTCAAAAGTAGCACAAATTTGAAAGAAAGGAGACTTTGTTCTCTGGGACAATACAGAAGTTTCTTTAACAGTAAAGCCGTATTAGTCACTTTTCCTCAGCCACAAGGGATTAATCTTGTCTACCTAAAGCCACCTCAGAGCTCTGACCTAACAAAAAGAGCTTTTTCAGCACTCAGTGGAGGGAAACAGTCACCTTTGGTGAGATTTTGACCTGCCTGTGTTAGTCATGCATTTTGTGCACAAACCAGTAAACCTCCTTCTCCCTCTCTGCCCACTGACAACCAAGGATGAGTGAATAGCCTCGTGTTCCCAGGCAGGCAAGGTACTTGTACGCAGCTGAAATTTGGGGACATGAATCCCAGCATTGGTCTTTTTCTATTTAAGAACACCGTTTCTTGTGCTGTGCTCATTCTTCAGCTAGATGTATCTGGAGACAGTGATTTCCTCATTTGCTTTCTGAGACCATGGTTCACACAGCAACTGGTTAGAGGAGATGGAAATGGCACAATGCTCTGTCACAGTTTTGGACTTAACAGAGCTGATGAAAACTTGGACATTCATCTTGAAGGAAATTCCATTACTTCAAAATTTATGTGTTCTAAATTAATATTAAAAATGCTTCTCTGTGCTATTTTTTTCTGGTTTTTTTTTACAAAATTGTCAGAGTTTTTAATAATAATCATCTAAATATTCCATTTCAATTTTTTAAACCAAATCTACGTATTCCTTTTTGGCCTTGTTCAATATTCATCTGAACAGTTTGAACGCCACGGACACATTCTGGTCTTTGTCTTTTCCTGGAGGAACCAGGCTACTTTGTCAGACTGAATCCCCCAGATATTTAGATTCAAATATGAGCTAATACAAAATATACCTCTCCACATCATAAAATTAGGACTTTAAAAAACTGTTTTCCTTTCAAAAAATTAGCAAGGAAATCCTGGCTAGTTCTATAACTTAACTTGTGAGCAATATGATTCATAGTTAGAGAATGCTTTGAAGATGTAAAGTGTTATGTAAACTCAAAGAAATAATAATTATTATAATTAGAATATTATTAACTATAGGAGGAGAGAAGATTAAACAACTGGTCTTCCTTATGAAATCCATTGAAATGAACTAATGCTGAGGACATTTATTAAATGCAGTGCCATTCCACTGCAAAAGAAACATCCTTGCTCCTGCGTGCAGCTTTCTGATCTTAGTGCGCATCCTTACTCTTTCAGCATGAATCAGATATGAGCAAGAAGCCTAGCATAAGGAACAAAAACGAGTGTAGTACCAGAGGCACTATTGTATTCTTGCTGCCAAGAAGAGACTGCTTTTATTCTCAATTACCCGATCATGGCTGGCCACCAACTTTCTAGATATGTACTCCAAAAGATTTTGAGCTTCTCAGTGCAGCTGAAAGCAACATCCTGGTCCATCTGAAAAGTTAAAGTATAACTCCACATGTTGCGTTTTCCCATGTTATTTCTTCTCACCTGACACTGTGGACATCAACTTAAGTTTTTCAAGAATTCCTTTCTTCTTTGCTTTTCTGAATATTCGATCTTTTAAGAGGCACCACTGGTTGCTATGATTATTATTTACTAATGTTATTTGCTGTAGTCCCTAGAAAATCTAATGAAGCTCAAAACACTTCTGTGATGCGTGCAGGCCAGCTTTTATTTAGCATTTCACCAAAGCCCAGATTAATTGAGAATTATCTTCCAGATTGCAAGAAAACTCATCTTTATTACCTTGCTAAAATAAGGTTTCAATTTCAAGTAAGGGGAAGGAGTAATATCTCATTCCTTTGCAATCACTGTCAGCCTACCTATTATGGACTCCCTAACTTCGGCTGTTAACTACAGCTATACAAAGTTCCTGGTTGGAATATGGTTTCTTCTGCATCTCTGGACACAACTGCCAGAAGGTGGCAACTCCACCAAAAAGGATGTGCTGGAAAATACTTCACTGGCTCCTGCTAGTCCCAGTTTACCCCAAAACGCGCTGCTGTAGAAGACAGAAAGTGGAAGGGTAAAGAAGGCAGCCTAAAAAGCTATTCCGTTTTGTGTAAACAACTGTGACTGCATGAAATACGGCCCCTGTGGTAGTCAATGGCAGCCTTGACGCTGACTTCAATGGGCTATGATTTCGCCACAGATGCTCATTGTGTCATATAGCCCAGACGCTCATTGTCTGTGGCTGATGGACAGAGATCCAGGCTGGGTGTGGTGGGCCCAAACGAGACAAAACTGGAACACAGCATGTCCCATGGCTGGCATGGCCTTATAGGTTTTTCATTAGTAAGTGTGCTTTTAGTTTACGACAATCTGTGGCTCCATATATCACGACAATAACTGCAATCAGGAAAGCAAACTGAGGTTTGGGGTTCTTTCAAAGCTATGTTATTTGTGTGGTAATTTAGATGGGTAGTTTCTCTGGCATTTGTGTGACTGGTTAAGCTCCCATTTTGTTTTTTCTCTGTCCTTAACGGCCTTTTTCTGCTCCTACTGAAGTCAATGGTGAAGCTTGTGTTGACATCACAGACTGCACAGGCAAACTCTCATCTTCTAGACAAGCATCATATGTTAGAAATTTTGGTTCATTTCAGTCAAATTGTGTTATACAACAAATATTTGTAGCAGTGTCGGTAATTCCTGCTAAGGCATCTAGGTTATCACTTTGTGTCTCCACATATTATTGAATCAGATCTAATGATCAAAGAATTTGTTGATCCTCCACATATTTATCTAGCATTTCTGATGTGCTTCTCTTTAAAAGGTATTCTCTTTTTTTTGACATACAGTAAATTTTATCTAGAATTATGGGTTTAGTATTTGGTACATTGGTCTTCTAGAAAGAAAACAAATCTTCAAATGCATTATTTGTTGTCATTTGCCTCTGACTTACTGTTTCTCCAGTTCAGGAAAGTCTTCTGTTCTTTAGAATATCTCAACACATGCTAAACTCCCCAGAGTCAATTGACCACAGACTTATTTATCTACTTTCCCAAATGGGCATGAATTTATATACAGACTTGCTGTTCTTTAAATTCAGGCCTAAGGAACCTTAAGTTTGGTCTTCCCTTTTCCATCTTTGCCTCTCGTGCAACTCTCTCTATTTCTAGTATACATAACACCTAGGATCATCTTGGCTATATCTGAGATGATGACCCTTTGCAATACGAAAATAATTTCTCTCTCTCTGAAGTCAGTGTTTTTTCCCAAACATTTTAGTTGATTTAAAAGACCTCTCTAGCTCAATTTACAATGAGGATCCTGTACACTATTATGAGCAGAATGTATGATACGTTACAGTAATTAGGGACAGAGAATAAAAAGCCTTCAAAGACTTTTTATGAAGTCTTTGATGAGATGATCCTGTAATTATGTGCATTATACAGTACATTCTATCTACAGACTTTAGAAGTTACTTATCCACGTTTGTTTTTGGAAAAAAAACACATGATACTTGAATAAAAAAATTCAATGACACCACTGATCTCCAAGGAGCAGCTTTGAACAATTGCATTCAGTTTCCCCATATTTGTCATGTGACAATGAGTATTATCAGCTTACACTTTCAATAATATTTTCTTAGTTGTCAGCATAGCAGACTCTATTGGAAAGTTGGGCTAGGTTCTGTTTGCTTGAAATACTCTCTGCATCCTTAATGACTACCCTGCTCTAAAACCTATGTAACTTCATTCAGATAATGCCATTGGTTATAAGCAGGCATGCCTTGGGCTTTTGACAGAGTTGCTGAATTGCAGTGGAGGTATAACTGGAACATAATGAACGTGTAGAATTTCTCTAGAAATCAAATTTAGTGAATGATTCTGTTGACTGGGAGTAGTCACCAAATCCAGCTTGCTCTCCTAGAGTTATGTGGACTTTGTTGTAAAACAGTCTTAATGTTGCCAGTAGATAAAACAGTCCATAAAGGAGCTAATTTCTCAAGCAAGACAGTGCCATTTTTTAAGCAGTACTGTGTGCAGCCATATCAGCAAGAGACTGTGCAGCCACTGGCTGTTGATAAAATGGAGATCAGTGACTCCCTAAGTCAAGGTCACAGATGATGAAGTGCCAAAGGCCCAGCAGCAGGGACAGAAGGCCTAAACATCAGATCAGATTTTGTGTCTTTCAATAGCAAATAATTTCAATATTTAACTTCCTTTTCAGTCAGAGCCTTCAAGGTCCGCAGAGGGTAAGAAGTCATTCAAGTTGTCATCTTCATCGGTTTTGTATCATTCCAAGAGATGCAAATCACTTCGTAACTTGGACCCCTCCTGAGCTTTGTTTGCATTTTGCAGAATAATAATAAGGGCTTTTTAAAGCTTTCTGCTTGGCAAGGGGGCTAATATCTTCTGTTCTCTTTGTCAAGTGACTTTTGAAAGAATATGTGGTACCTTTGGAACATTAAAATGAAATAGATAATCACATATTCTGCAGGGATTTTGAAACCAAGATATTGCAGATTAAAAAGAGCATCTTGAAGAGATTTGCTGATGTGAGACTATTATGAAACATCATTTTTACAGACCTTGGCTCATGTCAGGAACAGTTTCTTTATAATTGTTGATCTATTCCAACAATGCTTCTAGTTTATTTGGTGGTTTGTTGTCATTATTTTTAAAATATTCAGATTGTGCCCAGTCCTGACTGGATGCTCCTTTAGAATTCAGTTGGCATTTTTGACTAAATATGCATTTTAGGACTGTGCCAGATAACAAGAGGCAAACATTTGTGCCAAGGAAAGAAGTATACCTAGTGGTATATCGCATGATGTATCTGCTCTAGGTTGCATTTAAATAACTGTGTGTTTAATCACAATGACAAAATCCCAACTGTGTACTGCTTACATTTCTTCTTAACTGAAACTGGCAGTGGAGGGATGGGATCCAATTAGCAAGAGTTTCCTTGTCTGATGGAATAACACAAAAATTCCAATAAAGAGTTTATTTTCCAGCAGCATTAATACTAATCATAATAGGCCTCTTCCAACTACATCCCAAGGACAAGATGGTTTGCCAAGCAGATGGTGGAGAAAAGCTAGGCTGGCCAAAACCCAACAAATTCTATTTAATGACAAATTTTGAGGTTTCAAGATCTGTTTTCATTCCAATGCAGAATGCAAACATAACCTTCAGGAATTTTTCACACACACACAAGCAATGACTCCACAGTAGTCTCTACCTTGCCAATTAGGACTCTCACCTGAGATGTGAGAAATAAAAGAAGTACAGAGTGTTAAAGAAAAAAGGAGAAAACAGTGCAAAAGTACCACAAAGAAGCAGACAGTAGCGTCTCTCCCTATCCTATGCATCACTGAGATTTAGTAGTATGTGATGGCTTCTGCAAGCATTCTGGTCCCATGCTGTCGTTATGACCCTGAAGGTTAGTTTTCAATAACTTCATCCAGAATTCAGTCTGTATAGATTCTAAGGTCTAAGCAAAGATGTCTGGCTTCAGGACCTAGGCCTGTGATGGTATTTTACAAATATTTCAATTAAATTAGTATTTTCTAGTTAAAATTCAATCTGCAGGGCTTGAGGACACATCTTGGTGGCACTTTAGAGCACACTGGGATCTGTGGTCTGCAGACTCATTGTAATCAGCGAGTCATATTTTCAAACAGTCCTGATGATGAGTATCCTTGGAGATTCAAACACAGTTCTGAGAGTTGATGGTGAATTTATGAGCTATTGACTTAAAAATTTAAGTGCTACTAAATATTTGTGCTTTCTTAACACCAGGTAAGAAAAGAACTTTCAATATAGTCTTAGAAAATGCATCCACTAACTACAAAAAAGTTGTCTTCCATCACCTTATCAACTATTTCTATTTTGCACTATGTAGGTTGCAAGTACATTGGCACAGACGTTTTTCCTCTAATCTCTATGAAATGCTCAGCACAATGTAATCCTCGTTAGAGCCTAATGCCAAAACTGACACCAGCTGTGTGCATATAGATTTCTTGCATGAATGAAAATTGCCAAGTGAATATCCTGATCCCCCAGTAAATTGTATGTATGCATAGAGAGAAATATAGATATATTATTAAATATGTACCTATTTGCTTCTGCATGCAAGTTGGACATTTTCTGTATATATTTGGAGAAACAGTTATGCAAAAATAAATGCAGGTACATGCATTTGCTCTGGTGGGGAACCATGCTGAGAATTTACAGAGGGAAAGGCAGGCGCTTGGGTATCTTGCCTAGCTTAGAATAAGACAGAAAAGTTTCAAAATGATCTATTGGCTCTGGGAGACTCAAAGGCCTGCTGCAAGTCAGAGGAAGAAAGAGGATTTTAGAACACATCTGTTTTCATCCAGTCAAAAGGCTCCTTCCGGCTTCCTATAATGCAGACATAGCTGACTCTGGAGGAGGGTATCTTTCCATCTCACTTGGGACACCAACTGTAAAACACAGTTTCCCTGCTCACCACTGTTGGCCCATAAACTGGGAGAGCAGAGGGGTGGGGGAAAGTGAAGGTGAAGGAGAGAGCTTTGGCTGAGCAGAATCAAGGGGGTGGAAAATTAATTGAATCAAGTAGCTGACCAGCTGTCTTCACAGCATCTCAGCTTCTGATGGCCCTGGTAGAGTTAGGATGCTGCAGTGCTCTACAAAACACTCCCTCATCTCAGTTTTAAAAGGCTTCATTGCGCCTTATCACATCAAAGCAAAGCATCTGCATGTTTCAGTTGTGGGGCATCATGTGTCTGGCTCCCCTCTGGCTCTCACTAATCCCCTGGATTATCACAGCTCTCTAAAGCAGCTCTTAAAAACCCTGTGAAAATAGGACTCCAAGTGGGTGTGTGAGAAGCAGGGACTGAAGCAATAAGGCTGCCTGCACCTATGGAATTCATATAATCACAGCCTATGTCACCCAAAAAAGGTGTTGAAAAGTCTGCGTTTGCACCAGCTGATGCCAGACAATATTGGCTCTCAGCAAGACAAAACGAGATCAAGTCTGGTTCATTCATTTGCTGCAGCACATCGGAGTGGCTGCTACGAGTTATAGCTCGTGCTGAGCACACCCATGCATTGCTCCTGAATGATCTTCCATCATTCGGGTTTTTTTGCTTTCTTTTCCAAAATCGCCATCCCCGAGTCAGGGAGTTCTGCAAGGTGATGCACGAGAGGGCTGCTGCTGTTCGCACAGGGTGGGCTTGGCGCAGGCTGCAGTGAGGAGAACCAGGAAGACTTTGCTGTGGAGGTGGCATCTGGCTCTTCTTTATTGTGGGTGGCTGTCCCTTCAGATCTGTAGGGAGGAGGTGGTCTCATAGGGCTGATATCCCAGCAGCTCAGGTGTGAAAAACAGAGGGCTCCAGCCTGTACTGTCAGTCCAGCACCTTTCATAAGTCTCAAATCCACTTCAGAGGAAAGGAGCCAAGTAATGAACACAGAAGGAGAAGGTTTCAATATGTAAAGGAGACAAGAAGTTTACGCAGACTGCATGGCTCTTCCCCTGTCTTAGCTCTGTTGGCTGCTCATTCCCAAAGGAAAATATAATAATCCCCATGAAAGTCATGGTATTGAGAACTAAAAGATAGTAAAACCTAAAATCTTCAGTAGTTCATGAGATTTTTCTCCTTTTCTCTCATTTAAAAATAAAAAAGATTATGCATGTCTGACATTGACATAAAGTCTGGAGAACTGACCCGTAAAGTAATTAGAAGAGGAATTCACCCTTTTCTCTGCCCCCCTCCCCAACCTTTCCCATCTCAAAGCCAGATCAGATGAAAGGCAAGCTCTGTTTACTTCCTGATCTGTCTAATTTCAGTAACAAGGACCATCCCGACTTCATCTTCCTGCAGCTGCTAGAAGTGAAACTCAAGAGGCTGCCCCAGGCACTGCAGCACCTTCTCAGAACTGCTTGACCTTAATGGATTAGCTTTTCCCTGAGCAGGTGGCAATTTAACAAGAGGAGACAAACTTTTTACACTTAGGAGACCTCTGGTGAATGGCATCAAATATCAGAAGGTTGAAACAGAGCAAAGAGACTTATGATGCCTTCCCACCTTAACCCTGGGCCACCTTAACCCCCTTGCTATGCACATAAGTTACAGCTTTCCAGTTAGGATCCTAAGTCCATTTATTAAGGAATCAAAGTAAAAATGGCCTTATATTCTCAACATGTTGTACCCTCACAAATCCTATTGAATTAAAGGAGAGCAATTGGTGCTTTGATTTCAGTCTGCTTATGTCTGAGTGTCTGAATAGGGTGTTAGGAGTATTATTTTTAGGCTCTTCATTTTTCAAGTATGTGCCACAGTAAATATATCATAGTAAAAGCAATAACAATATCTTTTGCTTATGAAGATGTAATTCTACCATATAATTCACAGTTTAAACTGGCAGTGCCAAATGCATTGTACTGTATGCTTTCAGTAGGTAGAAAAGTAGAACAAATTGCTGGTTTATTTAAAAAAAAAAAAGGTATTATTGTTTGTTGATTTCTCTTACACACATCAGCCCTAACAACAGACCGGGTTCTACTTTGCTGTAGTGTGTTTTCCACTGTCTCCTATGATCTGTTTGTTTAAGGATTTATCATAATAATTACGAGTCAAAACTGTCAAACAGATGTCCAAGATCTGATAGCCAGGTGTCAGATACCATATCAAAACCTAAAGATAGAGATACCTCTACTTAGGCTTCTTTACCCTAGGTCTGCATTTCCAGAGGAGCTTAGCACCTGCAGCTCCCACCACGATGACTTACAAGATCAGATTGTGAATGTTTTCAAACAGAACAGGGCTGTGTATTACTAGATTTTCCAATCAGCAGCTAAGAAATATGAGATTGGTTTTTACCACAATAGGAAGGAACATTTCAAGGAGACAGGCAAGACGGTAAAAAAGAGCAAGTAAAATGCAGTGATAAAATGTCTTATTTGTTATAAGTAAACCTGCTGCCGCCTTTGTTCTTGTCAAAAATCTGTAGGAATATTATGTAAATAAGCATATATATGTTCATTTTTCTGTATGTATTTGTGTATAGTGTTACATATATATATACATATGTGTATGTGTGCATATACGTAATGCACATATAGTGCTACTAGATATTTATTTACGAGGTATTTATTTCTGGGCTCCAGTAGTTTATGTATCTCTATCAGTAGAATATGTTTTGTGTATTTTAAAGTTGTCATGTCAAATTATTTCAGTGGAAAGTACTGACATACTGTTACCCTGTATTCACTTAAAACCTACAGTCACTCAAGATCAAGGACGTTATCCCTATGAGAAAATAATGTCCTGAGAAGCATTGCTTCTGGGAACACATTCATGTGTTTGTCCAGTGACATCAACTTTTCTGAACATATCTGGCTCTATATTGTCCTGTCCTTAAAGAACTGTGTAGCCATATAACATTCATGAATATTAAAAGCACGATTATACTTTTCACCCCAGTGTAGTTCATCTGTCTTTCTAGATAAGTATGTCAGCGGTTTTAACTGAAACTGTCTCCCTGACTAGTACCTCATGTACACATGTAGTATTTGCATGGCTTTCTGAATACATCAAAATTGTAAAGCTGCACGTCCTAAGTTTTTTAGTAAGGGTGAATTCCCCAGGACCTGCGCAAAGCACGAGTAGAAGCAACTGGCAGAAAGAAGGATCAGCAAAGATGAGATCGGTAGATTTCTCCCCCAGTTTAGTGGGGGGCCCTTAGTCAGCACTTGCAGATACTGTGGCTGTGCTGTTTTTCTGGGCCGTGATGCATAGCTTTGCAGGTATGCCCACATTAAAAAACCTCCCTTCCTTTAGTGGAAGAAAAGTACTGTAGAGCTTAGCAATAGAGGCCAGTGGGTTTCAGCAAATGGCTTGTTTTCCCTGTCTGCACAGTGGATCTGTGCTTGAGGGCTCCATGCCCTCAGGGACTTCCATTGCGGACAACCCAATTGATGCATCTCCTGCCCAATGTACTCCGGTTCTTTTTCAGCGACAGACAGTAAAGCTACTACATAGCACAGAATATCACAGATACTGCATGTTGGGAGGGAGGGTGAAAAAGAAAACACAGCTCCCCACACATATACTCAAACAGCAGACATCATGTTTGCTCTTTCAAAATAAAGAGAAATTCAAAAGATCTCTTTCCCTGAGTCCAGCCAAATTTGCAGCCAAACAGTGGTTTCCTATAAAATGCGCAAATTTAAAAATGATGCAGTGTAACAAAGGAACAAAGACCAAGGTTGTTTTGACTTGAGTGACCCTGAATAATAACAAAAAAAAAAATCCATTGAAGTTATCCTTGAATAAAATACTATTTTAGAAAAGTAAAGAAAGATACCTAGTACCTATGCAGTTCCAGTATAATTTTAC
This sequence comes from Nyctibius grandis, assembly GCF_013368605.1. NCBI lineage: Eukaryota > Metazoa > Chordata > Aves > Nyctibiiformes > Nyctibiidae > Nyctibius > Nyctibius grandis. The sequence goes on from NC_090660.1 coordinate 13,336,894, forward strand.
CCACAAATTTCCTCTGCACCTGCAAAACTGGACAAACCTCAGTTATGCCAGACTAAGAAGCAACATTAGAATTTAACTTCTAATCAGTCAGTTTGCTTCTATCCTCCAAAATGTAAAATCAGGCAAATTCTCATGCCTTGAGAATTTTCAAGGGCTGATCCTCAAGATATACATGATGTGAACCAGTAATTTATTTTTATTAATTTTAAATATCCAGCAATTGGAAAGAAGGAGAGATTACATGGGTGTAGTAAAGGGAGAAGCATTCAATCTAATACACAGCACATATCTTTCGACTGCATCAGAAATCTCATATATGTTCTAGCAAGATAGATTTAGGGAAATCCTGGAAATTTTTGACACTCCCTTATGTTTCAGGGTCTATAAACTAATTAATGGACGGCATCATCTCTACAATACTATAGGTAGATTTTTTATTTGTGGCAGATATAATAATGATAGTTTCTTTCATTAACTTTTAGTAATAATCTTTATTTAATAATTAATACAAGTATAATTTAATACAGTACAAATTAAAAGTATTCTTCATTTCTCTGTAATTTTTCAGAAAGCCCTGTCAGAGGACAAACGATAGTAATTGCTTACAAAATACAGACATTAGTCAGATTATATGTAGACATTGACTTTGCAATACCTAAGGGTCTGATCATGCTGACAGTTTACAACACAGTTTACTATTCTGAATAGTAAGCTCTTGATTTGTCAAAAGAAACCAGTCAGATTTAGCCTGTATCCTTGCATATTATAGCCTAAAATGTGCAATTATTTTTATTTGAACACTGAACTTCATGCTAACTGTTGGTCAGATTTTACCCAGCAATCCTTCTACCATCACCATTTAAATTATGGTATCAATCTTATGGAATAAAATAATATCTCAGTTTTCCATAGTTAGATAAAGAGTAACACTTTTCCCGTAAAGAGCTACACAGACACCTCCCACCAGCAAAAGCTCCATTGACTAACGTCACTTAATAAAGTGTGGCAGATGTATTCCCCAAATATCTCCACCATAGTATTACATTGACAAGTCACAGTCTTGTGGTATTTGCATTAGCACTGCAGATAACTCATTCTTCTGCTATGAGACTGCTGCATCTTTCAGAGGTCATCCCTGGGCCAAAATGAAGATACCACCTTCAACCACAACCTTCAGTTAAGCCAAAAGCCTGTGACAATAAACAGGAAAACTGTTCTGACATGATCAGTTAATAAGACCTATATACCTTTCCTTAAACTAGGGTTTGGTACTTAACTCATCTTCCAAAATCATCATATAATAGTAGTTATGCTTTCCCAGTGGTTTATGATTTTGGTAGAGGAAGGATAGCATCATCTCATATTTCATATGGCCAAATCTTAGCATAAAGAAAATTAAACACAGTTGTACATTCATTCCAGAAGTTAAAAGAGAAAATATTAGTACTTTTGCAGTCTTAATTTAAAATTCTCATTGTTCTGTCTTACACCATATTCTTGAGACTACTTGATATGACTACATGGATAATATTAGGATGGGTCTTCCACTTCAAGTGAGTACTTGCTGTATTTAAAAGTGCTAATTATTTGGGTGCGTGTATACCGGAATATTTGTTTTTCCACGTAACCATTGGAGACCGTAGCATTTTCAGTTCGGATGCTTCCTACCCACAGATAGTATCTTAGTTTTGGCTGGCTTTTCAGTTAAAAAACAGGAAAGGAGTGGCAAAGAACACTGAATTTTTAATAAAACAGTAACAGCTTTTCATCTTCCTTACTCATCAGTTGCAAAAGACTGAAACATCAAAGAAATATAGGAAAAAGATGAATGTCTAGCAGGAAAAAAAGAAAAAAAAGAAAAAAATTCTCTTAGCTGTCCCCTTAACAGGTGTTCTGCTTTCCAGCTTCAGATCCAAATCCGCAAGTGGTCACTGAGATGCAGATTTGATATGAGAACAGAGGACCTTCTGCTGTAAGACCTTTTATCAATGGGTGTAAACTTCCCAGGCCCTTTGGATTTCAGCCCACAGGTCTTCCACAGTTCTCACATTTCTGTAACTCTTGCTGGTTGGAGCAAAGAAGAAAATTACAGTAAAGACTGTGAGCCCATTATAAAGAAGTATCAATTCTGAAATGGAAAAAAGATTGGTTATTATGGGGGAATTTTTTTCAGGACACTTCGCTGCATTGTGTAAACTTCAAATGCTGCAAAACCGGCTGCTAAAATAAGTGTCTGTGGGGAAAAGGCCTGACTCAGGAAAAGAATCAGAGAGTGGGTAAAAGCTTCATGAAAGAAACCTCTTTCCTCACCTTGGGAAAGATGCTTACTGGGACATGAGCTGGCGTTTGGAGCTCCTGCGTGTTGCACCATATTTGCACACCTGTCCCGTTGGAAAAAAAAAAAAAAGCCATTTACGTGATGTTGCTAAGGAACTTGGTCCCAGGCCTAAAGAAGTTAGGAAAATACCTCCTTTGACTACTGTGGATGCAATTGCAGGGCCTCTATGCCCTATCAAGGTATGATATCAAGCTGATCACTCATGGATGCAATTCTGTGAGCTTAAAAACAAAAATTGCTCCTGAAATTTTTAATCCTAGAGGTCCTTACTTGTGTCAGCAAGAAGCTGAGTATTTTTAGGGACTAACTCTTCAGATGTTGCAAAAGACGGTTGAATTTGAGAACTAGAGATTTTACAAAACTTTATTATTTGATATTTCTCCAAAGGAAACACAAACATTAAAGGACGTTTCATTGGTGTGTGTATCAGACCTTAAAATACTACATCTAAAAATACTGTCTTCTATAAAACATAGGACATTTTTGGTTGCTTGACATGTTTAGAGAGGTACGATACTCACTTGTGGGTTTTTTTTAAATTTTATTCTGCTGTTTCTAGAAAATATTCAAATAACTTTGTGACTGTCTACCTCCCAGAATTCCCTCCAAATTTCCAATTGGCTCTAATATGCTGCTTTACTTCCTATCTTAAACTACCATATAATGGCATACCATGCTCTGTTGAACAGCTGCTGAACTTGTCCTTGTCTCTGTTTACTAATAGAAGATGTCAGTATTCCGTACTAGATCTGTCCTGCAGGGTGCTGATCACATCCTCACATGAAGACATAGGGATCAGGCTTCCCATTGCTAAAATTTCAGCTGGGGAATTTATACTGCCTAAAGATCTGGTTTTATTTATGGCATCTAGCATTTTATTTGGAAAGATTTTGGGGAAAAAAAATCATAGAGAACCTGTCAATATGCAAATAAACTGAAACATCTTCAAGACTCTTTTTCCCCCTCTTTTTAAAAACATTTCTCTGTTGATTTAAATTCAGCTTCTCTAAGGATTCTGAGCACACAGTGAAACTTCTTTTAAAGAGATTTTGCTTGCCTTGGGTTTCTTAAACTCTCTATTCCATCTCTGACTCATTCCATGTGGGAGTGTTTGCAAAATTCTTTGGCTCACCCAGTCTTTGATTGACATCACCATTGTTTCCTTGCTATTTTTATCCACCTTGTCAGGGCTAGTAAGTACAGTGCAGCGTGTCGATTCAGAGTCAATTTTTCATCAATGTTATGCAGCTTGAAGGTTTTAGTGATGTCTTTAAAGCTGCTTAGTTGATCTTTATGTGCAAGCTTAAATAAATGCTGTTTGCATCAGGAGTGGTAAATCTGAAAGATTTCTGTTCCTCATTCTTTGCCACCTCACCAGCAGTAAGGTGCTTTGCAGAATTTCAGCCAGTGCCTACATGTCATTTGTACTTATATACGTATTGGTATTCTCGTGATTCATTATAGAAGAAGGAAGGTGGCAGGGAATTTGTGAGAAAAGAAAAGGATGAAATAATTAAACTGTACCTTGCCACAGTTTTCATGTATAACCTTTGGTAAATCACTCAGTCTTTCCATCCCTGCAGTCCATGTCTGCATCTGCAGATTCAGCACGCATTTCTCTCTGACTTGCAGAGCTTGGTTCATGCCTGATGTAGAGGTGGAACAAGAGCAAAGTTCAAACAAATCCTGAGGGAGAACCTGAAAAGTGGGGTTAACCTCTATTCTGTTGCTGTCATCAAAAAGGGTCCTGTAAATATATAGGTTACTATTATGTTTAATTAACTCTTGAAGGCTCCAGGCACTATGGCCCAAATCCAGCTTCCACCTCTGCAGGCTTTGAAGTGCTGGAGGAAGCGTGTCCTATGGTAGCGTAATCAATTTATTCTCACAAGGTGAGAGGGCTTTAATGAAGGAAAGGATGATCAATGGATGTTTGCCAGCATGCTTGGCTTTGCTTCATGAATGTTCTCATTGCTGGCATTAAACCAAGCCAAAGGATCCACTTATCCACCCAAATGCTCCTTACTTGTGGTGGGAGGTAGAAGAAGATAGTAGAATGAGCAGCAAAGATGACATTTCCTCAGTTTTCTATCCCAACAAGTTATCTCCCACTCCATTTCCTAATGTACAGGTCTCTCCCAAATTTCACCTTTCTTCTGTTGGGACACTGAATTGTCTTTGTTGTCTATTCTACCTCCAAAACTACTTGCACTCTGGTCCTTGTACAGCCTTGCAAGTAGTTGCAGGATTTTGCCCAAAGAATAGAGCTACTATCAGAGCCCATGCGATCTGATGCATGGATTAGTCTAAAACAGCTCAGCAACCACTTGCTGAAATTCCTGCTTGGACAGCTGGTCGATGTGGTCAGATAGCCCCAATCAGCTGCTGATTGCTATTTCAGCTCTATTCCCTGCTCATATGTGGAGGACTTCCTATTAGACAGTTTTATGTTCTTGGCACGAGAACCAAATGCTGGAGCAAATCTCTTCCAACCGATCATACTACACTTAACAACTTCCGCTCCTTGATTACTGAGGAAATTATTAGAAGAAGAAAGTGTGTAGATCTTTCATCGTGCCTGCCTTAACTTAAGGGAGGTCAGGAATGGTAAGGGGAAGAGAGGTTTGAGCAGCCATTTACCTTTCTTAAAAGCTCTTATTCCACTATTTTCTCTATCATCTCACTTATTGACTGCTACTTAATTACTTCCATATCAAGTTCTTTAACTCAGCATGCAACGTCCTGCAGGCTTTTAAAACTTCTTACAGGTCTGCATCTGGAAGCTGCAGTTGTGAGATCTTATTTTCTCCTTCCGCAAACATGGAGTATGTCACTTTCAAAAACAGATGCATTACTGCTAAGACTTTCATCCACACTTGATGTATTCTACTCTTGTCCCCCTGATGTTAATGAAAATGCACAGCATGCTTAGGTTCACTACAAACACAAGTCTTTTCTGAAGCCGGTCCCTAATGTGCCTGTTTGTGATCCTCAGTAAAACATTTGAAACTACAATAACTGGAAAGGGTTTAGGTAATTTCAGGTACTTATAATTGTAACTTTGGTATTTGTAATGTATGAGGTGGGAATCAGGTTAAAAAATATTGTTTGGTATGGAATGAAGAAACCCCTCAACACAAGCAGTGAAAATGCCTTACTCATACCTGTGCACAACATGGTGTTTCTGTTCTTTGGAGAAGATTTCTGAAGCAGAGAAATACAAGTTTCAGTTACTATATTTTAACTCATACAGAAGAACGAATCAGAATAACGTATGGACAGTGGGAGTTTCTGTTACTGTGGAAATTACAATGACTCTTAAACTGCACATAATGGGAAGAAAATGTCTTTGATGAGGACTCGGACAGTCTCTTATGTGGTGCTGAATTTAGATGTCCTAATAGTGAAAGAAGCAACTATGGAAACAGTTATAATCAGTGTTCACTTTAACAGAGTTAATATGTCAGATAACAGCATTTATTGGGCCAAATAAATAGGGCTTAGAACCATATTTTAAAATATATTTCTCTTCAGCTTCCAGTGCCTTTGACTTCAACTTGTCTATGTAGGCAAAGCCTCTCTTTCCTGAGGACTCTAAGGTATCAGAGCCTAATCTTGTATGTGCAGTTTTGTGCTCAGTATTCGATTCAGGCAACACCAGGATATCTAATATTTGGAGGTTAAAACGATCTTTATACATGCAAATCAAGTAGTTTGATAGCTAAATGCCAACAACTGTATTTGTAACTGATGACACCTACGTTCCTTCAGGCTAAGACCAAAACATCAAGCCTTTAGGCTATGATTTTCAAAAGCTTAGGGATTTATATGCATAATTCCCAGTAACAGAAAAGTAAACTGGGTACCAAGATCCTATAGTTAACTTTAAAGATATTAGCTTTTCTGAAAATCCACTCAACCTCTTCCTTACTCTGCCAATGCAGAGAATGAGTGAACACCTTTTGGAAACAATTCCTCTGAGAAAACGAGCATTTTAACTAAACAGTGTGCTTAGATGAATGAACCGGGCCGGCCAGCGAAAGAGGCAAAAGTTGTTCTCAGATCTTAAAGTAAGGAGAAGGACTGATCCTGAGGAAGAAGAAATGACAGGATAAGGCTGACGGAGTTCTTTCCAACTCCCACATACAAGCTAAGTACGATGATCTGCCTTACGGCTCTAAAGGACTTCCAGTAGTTTCAGGGAGAATGTATCTTCTGTTTCTTTTCTCCACAGCAAAGTTTTCCAATAGCATGGATAATGCTCTATCAATGAGGGTTTTTTTCTGACTATTGGCTATTGCAATATTTCATTTTATTTCATATTTTCTATGCCATGTAATTTGGGCCTTGTACACAGTGTTAATACATGCAATAATTATAATTCTCCTTGACTGCATCATATTTAAAGGTGTAAGCTTCTCAATCCATCTCCTTGAGGCAGATTACCCAGGAGACAACCCGCACATTACAGATGGAGCTGCTCTGATCCCATTAACTGAACAGTGAGGAGAGCATTTGAATCACAGACTCCAGAGCCTAGTGAAACCCTGATCTCATTAAAAGCAAAGCTGGCAAGACTGTACCATTGGGGTGCCACTTTGGGTGTACCTTTGAACGTAGGGCTGAATCCAAGGGGTAAGTGTTGAGTGGAGATGGGACTGAGACATAGGGACGAAGTCCCTCACACCATATCCACCAGTGCCTGTGAACTTCTGATCCTTCCTACCAGACACCTCTCAGCAATTTCTGAAGGTGCCAGGGGGCTCAAACCACCGAAGTGAGGCACAGAAGGAAAATAAAAGAGCAGACAACTTAAAACCAAGTGGATTAATTAAATAATCTATATATTTACCAGTGATAATTCTACAGTAAAAACCCTCCAGGGTTAGACATTTTATAGGGATTTTAATTCCTTAATTTGGAAGGTTTGGAGCCCTGAGGATTGTTACTCTTTTTGGTTTTTAAGTGATTCTGTGGAATTGTCATGGTGCAGGCTTTGTCTTTTGGGTTGTTTGCTGTCAATACAAACATCTGTCAAGGACAAGCTGTAAGATGGTCCCACTCACATATTACATTATGTAGTTCATTGATTTTTGTAGTGCTTAATAGTCTAGAGGTACACACACTGATCTGGAGAATTAGGAAATCTGGATTATATTTGCTGCTTTACCAACAAAACCTCCCTTTTCCATAACTAAGATAAGAGACTTGCTTACCAAACTTTGCAATTTGTTGTGCGATCTACTGCTATGGGGAAAAATATTCTGTGCAATTAATTCTGATTATTAATAGGGTCATGTACTAATTCTGGATGCAGGCCAATACGTTGCACCTATACATTGAGTAACACTAATTCTGAAGATGAACAGAAAAATAAAAACAATATAGACCTCGCTTACCCTTCCCCTCCTTCTTTGTCCTAAATGATCACTTTAAAAAAATAACTCCTGCCCCAGATTTTACACCCTTATCACTGGGAAACACAAGCTCAAATATATTTTCCTTTTTCCTTTCCCTTTCTGTTCCCATTCACAACCTCCCTTCCTCCCTCCCTACTTTTTTACTGTACATCTGAGAAATGAGGGTCTAATATCCTCTTTGACTGGTAGACTTTTCCAAAGCGTAGCTTACTTGAATTGTAACAATGAGAACCGATGCAGAGGCATAAAAGTCCTCATTGTCTTGCAAGGGACATGGAAAGGTTCAAGATGAAAGTATCTGTGAATCAGCTGTTTAAGTAGATGTGTAAGCTATGTTCAAACTCCAGATGGATGTTTTTGTATGGGAAAAAATAGCAGCAAAGTTAAAGACACTGTCATATTGCAAGCATATCTTAAGCCTGAGGAAGTTCAGGTTTTCCTTGTTATGATATCCCTGCTATGGTTGTCCTTTCAAACAGGGTTTGAGTCTTCCAGCACAACAGAGAGAAATCACAAATCCTACAAAAAAATCAACCAGTTTTTCATTCCTCTTCTTCTTTTTGTGTAAAAATGCAGTGATCTTTCTACACCAAAAGGGAGCATGGACACAGCATTATTTTTCGCTTTTGGGCAGCTTTAGGGAAGGAAAAAAGCAAAGGCAAACTGAACACCTAAACTAAATGAGTTAAACTTACCTTAGGGAAAAGGGGAATCAGAAGCTAGAAACAATATTTGCTCTAAGCAGTGATGTGCTACAGATAAGACTGTTTTGTTCCAGCCTCTGATAAGTCCTCTGTCCTTGAGTGCTCCCGCAGGACGGAAGGAGGAGAAATCAGCCAAATGAGTAACATCTCCTGCCATTTAAGTTAGAAAACTTTTGCATAGCCAAGGTGAGGTGAAAGCACTTTTTAGAAAGCTGGCAATATCATGTTGCTGCAAAGGGGAGTATCTGTTTGATTTATCTGTACTAAGTTATCTTATATTCTTGTAAGAATAGGTCAGATGGGCTCTGGGTGGGTTGGGGAAATGGATCCTTTCCAGACCAAGCTGCTGAGCCTGCTCAGGGGAGCGGGAGAGCTGTGGGGCAGGTGGGAGCTGGCTGCCTCAGAGGTGATGGGAAGGCTTTACCAGGAGATCAGGCAGGTTTAGCTGCTGGACAGTGAGTCACGGCAACACAAAAAGAAACTGCAAGGACAGAGTGGGCAAGACCGGAGTTGGATTTAACCTTTTTATTTTTTTAATCTGTTATCTATTTAGCATATTTAGCATTTGTTTTTTAAAGCCTCTAGTTTTTATTCAAATAAAGTTCTGATTTTTTTTTCTGTCTTCTTCAACTATCTCATTCAAAGAATAGCCAGAGCAACCTCAGCTGCAGCTAAGTTGTGTTTCTCTCACAGTTGCACTATCCTGGAAATAGATAGGTACTGTTTCCTTAAAAATATACTCTCCTTTGGCAGGAACACAGTATTACTGTACAATGAAGGTTAGAGCTAGGAGATACTGCAGAACATGTCAGCGTGCCTGCGTACTTTAAAAATACCTGCCGTTTGATTAAATCCAATTCACTTCAGGGGCAAAAATTATTCTTATGGAGGAGTATTTTGAAAAAGGCAGGGATAAGTCATTGCTCACAGCAATGTTTTAGCCTTTATCCAGAGAGTCAATGTGTGTGGGAGAGATCTGAGGCAAAGAAAATATCTCAAATTTCCCTCAACTTTGGTTGCAAAATTTTAGAAAGAGGCTGCCTAGATCCACCCTTAGCATGTCAGGAGCCCTGGGATGTCTGTATCTGCATAATGGGTTGTTTTACTCATTTTTCTCAAGGAAGTACTACAGAGCTGGATGAGAAAGATATATTACACTGCTCCTCCCCATATCCCAGGCAGTGTCTCAGTTTAGAGACAGTCCCGGTGTCTTCCCTGAGGTCTTCAGAGGCCACAGAGCAGAGCTGCTGAGGAGCTGACACCTTCTGTGTGTGGTAGGGTTGAGTTTTGTGGAAAGAGGCTGCTTCCCTTTGTGCAGCAGAATGGACGATGCAGGCCAATAATAACATGCATCCATTGTACAGCATGAAAGAGACTTCTCTGCAGAGAGTATTGTTTGTTTTCCTTTGTGTCTTCTCAGCTGCCAAATGCAGACTTCTTCTGCCCCTTCTCTCTCATCACCAGCTCCCACTCAGTACGCCTCCTTAGCACGCTCTGTGATGGTGACACACACTCCATTGAACCCTGCTGGAGTCTGAAATTCCCCAGCATGAGACAAATAAACAGCCTTTTTCTTCCTTTTTTTTTTCTTTTTTTGTCTAACTTCCTAGACTGACATGCTGTAAAATAAAATAAACAAGAATTTTGAAACCTACGTTGATCAACACTGGTGTGGTATGCAGAAAATATGTTGTGAAACAAATGCTTTGAATTAGGACAAATGCAAAGGCTTATGGCTGATTAATAGCTACTGCAGTCAAAGACTTCTGAGATTTTTTTTTTTATTGCTGTGGGCCAGGATAGAATTTCAAACATATTAATTAGCAATAGTGTGCATGTTTGTTGCTGAACCACTAAGCAAAGGAAAGTAAGTGCTAGAACAAGCCAAGAAATACTTTTGGATACTCTGTCACAAATAAATCAAAGCAAGAGTACCACTGTCAGCCTCTGGATTAATTGGTCTGTAGGAGCGGGTAACTTTGAAGATAGGGAGGAATGAAAGACTGATAGACGAAGAATAGATTTCACTTGCTAGTCATGCACCAATATTTGATTGATGGATTGATTCAGTTTGACTGATGAAAAGCTCTATCAGCCTTATGCTGCATCAAGATACAAACATGTCCAGTCAGGTACAAATGTTCATTGGCACAAAATAATCAACCTAGAGGTGTATGAATAGGATCTCTACAACAACTGGGAGAATCCCTCACTGTACAAATAATGATTTCTTCTTTGAGGCAGCGAATTTTTGAATATATATTTGAGAAACACAGGGGTGTTTTTATCAATCTGTCCATTAGGAATGGGTTGGATAGCTATCCTTTTTGCCTCCTTCTTGGACTGGAATTCCACACGACGAAGACAGAGATAAAAATAGAAAGTTTTTGAGTCTCTATTATCATCTCTTCACATGAAGTTACTCGTAGTGAGGAACTGGCTGCTACCCAGAAAAGTCACCTGCCCTCATCATGAGCTGGTAACTAAGTAACTGATTATCTGACACAGGAATCTGGTGATTACAAAGGAAAAGGTCTTCTGTCATCTCCTTTATTGAGAGGGAGAAGTGCTCAGCTACTTCACTGGCTGCAGGACTAAGATGGGATGCCAGGTGGTTAAGGGAAATCCATACAGGTCTTATATGAAAGAGGAAAGGAAAGATTATGAAAGCCTTAAATGATTCAGATGAATGCTCAAGAATAGGGTGAAAACTCAAGTGAGTGAGTGCATATGCTTATTTCGGTATTTCCTCTGGCTCCGTTTGTTTTCTCCTAAAGTGTGGGCTAATGGCATAAAAGTTCTTTGAGAAGCTGTTGTGTTACGTGCTTCACGGCATCCATGAAGAAGTGAACTATAAACTAGAGCCTTTACAAAGCTGCTGAAAAATGATAAGCTTAAGCAACTGGGTTACCGTGTGGGAGCAGCACTGATCCCTCTTCCTCACTTTACCTTGTATGTGCCAAAAGACTGGGAGCAAAGAGCCCAAATGGAAAGAGTACTGAAACATGCTCTGGTCAAGAGAAGTAGAAGTGCATGCTTGTCCAATATCGTGAGACCCACCACTATGGACTTAAAAGTGTTTGCCAAGGACAGTTATTAGGCCCCTTGTTTCCCTACTGTTGACACCACCAAGGAGTTTCTCCATCTGATTTCTCTCCAGTGTGGAGCAGAAGTGGATATTTAGATGTCCTCTGGAAATTCTTGAGCTCTAATTCAGGGTAGGATATCTGTGCTGGCTAGAGAAAAATATGCCTGTGAAACTGCTCTGCAAGGCAGTCATGGGTGGGGAAATATCTTCAGTTCTGTCCACATGATGCTGCTTGAACTGGGAAGCTATCTGACCGTTTACAGCTGTAAAATCATATCTTTTGCCTCCCCTGGTAGAAGAGAGCCCAGGAACAAAGCTACTGCCTGTTTCAAATCAAGGGTAGCGAGAGAGGCAGAAGTTACTAAAGATGCGTCCAGAAATTGTATTGTTAAAGCTCCATCTCCTGGAGTCATGCGATTATTATTTCATTCATGATTTCATGGTTTATTCTTTTAATACATTTCCTTGTCATGGTTGAAAAGACAAGTTGGAAATGGGAACAGAAGGCTGTAAAGCACAAGGCAAGCGAAGGGAACTCTAGGGTCTGTTGGCTGGTTGGTTTTCAATCATGTGATTTGGGTAAAGGCGGAGGGAATTCAGGAGTGCTTTTCTTCAGCGGTAGTGAGAGCTTCCTCTAGAGGACTTCTGTAGCAAGCACTAGCAGCAACTCTGATGATGTCTACAGTTCCCTTGTTACTGTGATACCATTTTGCTTCCTACCAATACTGTGTGAATGATTAGGATGTTCAGAGATGTTCCAAAGCCAGTGGAGCCCTGTGGCACAGGACTGACTTGTACCGTATGAAACCATTTTAAGCACTGAGCAACTACTGCCACCTCTCCACTTCTGGTCCCTTCTGGAAACCAGAAGTCAAGGCCTTTTAAACCACAACCTGCTCCTGGAAAACCTCAGCCATGCATCATACAAGTCCATCCCCACCAGCATGACACTCTCACATGGGCAAGACCTTCTAGTTCTAAGTCCCAAGCGGCGCAGATGCATTTTGCATCAGTTAACACCACACCTGTCAGCAAAGTGGAAGACAACCTGCGATTACTCCAGTGCTTAAAAGATTGTGTTGGGGCTCTGTAAGTAAGGACATCAAAGCAGTAATGAAATCATAAGTGGCACTTGAGGATGTTACAATTTTATCATAACACCAGAGGCTTCTCGTGTTCTCTGTTTTCACTGGTATGTGCCATACAGCTGACTGATGGCTGTTGGCTTCTTAAAGCTTTCCTTTATAAACAAATGACATGCTGCATTTTTTTGTTGTTAAAACTGATTTTACTAATTCTAGTATTTTCTTCCATGAACCTTTGAACTGGTGCTGCAGTTACTAACTAGACTGATTTTTCCAGTAACAATTTGTAATCAAGATGCAAGAAATTAGTCCTAATCAGTTCTCCCCACACACACCTTTTCTCCACTGTTTTTGAAGTGTGATTGCAAATACAGTGTTTTGCTTTCTAAGCTATAAAAGCATTTTTAAAAGTTCAAATATACTTAATCCATAAAACTAATTTATGGCTGTGCAAGTAAGAGAAACAAAGGTTACCAATTAATGGCCTGAGTTATTTAAAAATGACTGAGGTAGGCACTTTTCCTCCTGATTTTTGATGACTTTTCACATGCAAATGTTGGCCTACATTGTACATGAGCTTACAAAAAGTACACTCATGCAGATATGGAAATCCTTGCCCAGTACTGTAAAGAGAAATTTAACATTCACTCTGACTAAACTGTAATGCTGTGGTAGCGTAGAGTACATCTGTTATGCATGTGCATTACTCTAAGCACATGAATGGCTGAGAAAAGTCTTGAGAAAAATTCTGTGCCTAGTAAATGCCAAAACTTCCTATTGACTTTGGACAACGAACAGTTTTCCACTGCCTCATAATGTTTAATGGCTGGCACTACCAATGTTAGATAGACCAAGAGCTGTTTTATTTAATCAATAGTGTTACTTCAGCCACCTGAAGTGGTAGTTTGTTTCTTTTTACTTCTTTAAACAGAATTACTTTTCCCCTGTGATACCTATTAAATATGTTTTTCATTTATGGGACCCAATTTAGTAAAACACCTACATGCATGTTTAATATCAAAGCCCACTGAAGTCCCTTTACTACATAGCAGTCAACTGAATTTTTCTTTTTTAATTAGGCACATACCTAAAATTTGACTGGATTATGGCCTTACCTATCATAACAGTGATGGGGCATAGCAATGTGTTTATTTGGTTATGTTTTCTTGATGATCCCTGAAATTTGTCTGAATAGTCTGATTCTACTGAGAAGTTACAAAAGAATCATCTTGGGGAGCACACGTTTCAGAAAATATTCTAAGGGAGGGCAGCAGTGGGAACTCTGTGTTGCCTGTGCCCTTCCACAGATTGTTTTATTTATAGAAGCAGTTATACTTCTGAACAGAAGTATAATAGTTACACTGAAGAGTAGTCAACAAGAGGGCATGTCATGAAATGGGAAAATAAATACCTGCTAACAGGCTTTCCTAGATGTACTCAAGAAGAACACCTGTGGCCCCAGAGAGTGGATTAAGCCCTCCCTAAGCATGACATTTTATGTGAATAATATTGAAGACTTTAGCCTTGATCTGGTAATACAAGTTTGATTTTATTCATGCAAATACTATTGGTTTATTAGGTACACTTAACTCTAGATCACAGCCCAGGAAAGGGAGGGGGAAAGGGGTGAAGGAGTACTGCTTATTCACAGCTTTAAAGGAAGTCTTTAAGGCATTATGTTCAGGGAGGTGAAATTAATCTGTTCCCCAAAAGGTTCAATGCAGACTAGCTGAGCTTTTTGATTGGTTGAAATGATACTTAATTTTCTTTTTTTTCCTTTTCTTTCTTTCTTTCCTTCTTTCTCTCTCTTCCCCCCTTCCTCTCTTTCTCTTTTTCTTTCTCTCTTTTATTTCTTCTTTCTTTTTCTATTTCTTCCCTTTTTCTTTCTGTATTGTCTTTTCTTTCTTTCCTTCTTTCTTTCTCTCCTTCTTTCTTTCTCTCAGAGTTTTTTTTTCCTTCTACACCCTACTAAAAAAAAAATCTCAAAATATTCTGGATGGACTGAAGCTTCACAAGGAGAATAATAGGCATAATAACTATCATACAGTTAGAGAGGAAAAGAGGCATGCTGGGTATATCTGTCTCCCTATAGATGCTGTTCCATTTTTATTCAAGTGGAAATTACAGGAGTTGTGTAGATGGGTCCTCTGAAGATCTCTGAATCAAGCCAGTTTTAATTAATCTTATCAATCATTTCAGAATAATCAAATTAATGAAAAAAATGTGGTTGACTCTTTGATTCCAGCAGCAGCTACATTTTATCATGTGAAAAAATGGCTTTTCCCTTTGTATTTTAAATGACTGAAATTTGAAAAATAGATTTGTTAACTTCATAAAGGGCAGTAAATGTTATTACAAAACTGGTTGGTTAACTTGTCACTGTTCTGTTCTGAGGCTTGGAGTAACACCCACAATGGGATTATTGATATAAATAGCATCTTTTTAGGGGGAGGAAGGCAACATGTTCCTTTGCAGAGGTTCATTTATTAAAACCTCAAGTAATCTTCTCCCTTTCAAAAGATGGGAGCTCCCTGAAAATAAAGGGTGTATTAATGAGGGGCACATAACTCATTGAGCTTGGAGATATTATATCACTCTTTAGGATATAAGTATGGATTTTTGATGGAGTCAGGTGTATGATGAAGAGCCCTGGTAGCTGTGTGGTACTCTGCAAAAGCAATGGGAGTACCTAGCCCATCTGCTAACTGCAAGTTAATAGCTTGACTTCTGGCACTTTGCTGGCAGAAAAAGTGACAAGCACTGCTTTATACACTGAGCAATGTGCGCTCTACACTAGTTCCATTTTATTTAGATAGTAAACTCCTTGGGGCAAGGTATCTTTCTGTGCTGTGTTTGTCAAGTTCTTTGCACGGTGGGGTTCTGGTTTGTGACTAGATGTTTTTACACTTGTGCAGAGATGCTCAGGCCAGCAGCACCTGAGCTCCTGCTGGGAACAGAGTCAGCCCAGCTACAGCAGCATAGTGCTGTGCTTTCATCACTGAAAAAGCACCAGCCTCTCGCGTGTCTCCAACAAGCTTGGTGCTGTGCCATGACAGCGTCACCTCGCTGCTTTGGGATCCACGTTGGTGGAGCCATATGACATGGAGCTGTGCCACATGGATATGCCAGCTTGGGTCTCTACTAGGTCAGGCACCTTTGGGCCATGGCTCACAGTCCAGGACACAATGGCACTTAACCTCCAAGGCACTACAATAATGCTGCTAATAAATACAACCCTGCAGACGCTTCTCTGTGACTTGGACCACACGCAAGTCTGCACAAGCGGGTCCTTCTGCCAGACTCATCCAAACCATCCCAGATCTCCTGTCTGTTTGGGACTTGGTTCCACCATATGCTTGATCCTGCTAACCTCTTATGCATGGAAGTAGGGATTTCACCAGACCAGCTCACCTATCTAATCTTTTGAACTACATTATGGTGCTCTCTTGATTGTAGGCCTGAGCATTCGTGCTTTACACGGTATTGCTCAAATTGGTTTCGATGAGATTGAAGGGCTTTTAGAAGTGTTTCTATAGGAATTTGCCCCAATTTTTTTAGGTGCTTTAAGATGTATATTGGTCTTAGGAATTTATTGATGTCCTGCAGATCCAGGGAGTGCTGGTTCTACTCTCTGACCTTGTGTTTCAGGGTTGACCTGCATGTTTCCAGTGGCACATTCTGGATGTCGATTCTCTGTCTCCACAGTGAGGGTGCTTCCATCTGAGCATTTCACAAGAAAGCAACATATCACCATGCCATGAAGTATCACTCTGCTCCAAGCCCTTGGGCAGGGAGATTGCAGTGCACTGTGTGGGGAAAGGATCTTCCTCCTCTGCTTCATCCCCTACCAATCTGCTCCTGCCGGAGCCAGGCCCTGTCCCTGGAGGACATCACCATGTGCACTGTTGCACACACTGTACACACTACAGGGCTTTCAGCATATTTTCTCCTTCTCTTACTTAGTTGTATATTTCCGTTTTCTACAGAGTGAAATATTGCATGTTGTCAACATGGGGGAAGAATTTCAAAGTAAAAGGATATCAGAGGGTTAAACAGCACTGATTTTTATCATAACAGGGAACATCACAGGCCTAATCTCTAAAAGCGTTGAAGTCATCCAATTGATGAATAGAGCTGTAATACATCATCATGGATCACCTGTTTTTCTGCTTAGCATTTTTGTCTGGACCTTGCAACTCATCCTTGGTTTGGGAACAACTGGCAGCTTGGGCAATGCAGTAATGACAGGTGACAGTGAAGTGTCTTTCTCAATTCTAAGTGCTGATGCAAACATTACAATGTGCTAATACTACAGCAACACTCATAGCATTAGTCTTATGTCCTACTCTTTTTCTGGACTTAATGTTTTGCCATCTCTGGTTTTCACCTTTCACATTATCTTTCTACGTGTTCCCTTAGAGCTGGGAGGCTGCTACCTGCACTTCTTCCCAGTGAGAAAAGGAGAAGGGAGAGGCTGGAGACAGGCACATGCCTCTTCTCCCTGCATGGCTCTGCAGACATGCCAATTATGAGCTGCCAACAGGTTGTAGAAAGGGAGCAGGAGAGGGAAGAGGGCCGTGCTAGGGAGGGAAGTCCTGTGTCACAAGGGACTGGGGTGGAGAAGAGGGTCCAAGTACCTCTGGTAACACCTTGCTAACATCCTTTCCAGTGACAGATGCAAGAACTCAGTATCTAAATTGAACTATTTTTTCTTTTCTAAGGACCTCTAATATAGCTTAGAAACACAGTGTCCCACAAATATAAAGCAAAAGTAAAATAAATATTTTTACCATTTCCAATCATCCTAATTGAATGTGAAGGCTGTGTATAGAACTGTAATTCTGTCCAGAGGCTGCTTGTCAAGTCATGTTTTTATTGTAATTACCTGATTTGTTCAGCTTTAATCGTATTTACTTTTGAAGGTCAGCTGTCCTGCTCTGAAATGGTTAGTGAAGGCTGTGAGAATACGCAACACCCATAGGGAGAAAAGCAAAGAGCACATAAGCTCTTTTAATTTGGACTTCACAGCAGAAGAGGTAGTATTTTCCTTCATTTCTTAGCAGTCCATATTTCTTCATCAATATTATTTATTATTTGTTCCGTAATAACTCTTAAAAGTTCTGCTTGTGAATGGGCTCCGGTGCACACTGTGATGTCCATAATCAGCATCAACCCATACCTTGGAGACCTTGTAATGTAAAGTGGCAAAACAAAGCATGAGAAAAACAGTATCGTTCTCTTCATACCACTGATCTGTCAGCAAAAGCACAGAATTTTGTGCTTTAACCTTGCACGATAATCAGAGAGTTGTCAATTCTCTCTACATCACAGGATTGTGTAGGTGAACAAATCATGTTCAGTCCTCCTGTCCTGGTGAGACATGTACAGAAGAATGCTGAGTCTCTCTGCCCCAAAATGATTTCTATAGACTGAAAGATCAGTAAGCCTTAAAATGGCACTTAGAAGCAATCAAATATACAGTATGGGTTTCCCAAGTTGCTCCAAGATTTATTTCATTTATTCAGAGTTTGATAATGTCATGAAGTTACTTGTCTGAAAAAGCACATTTGTTTTTTGATGAAGAAAATAAACCTGTTTCCCTGGGAAGATGAGAGGTATTAGTATTATGCCTCCACCTCAAAAATAGTTTCAGGTTTAGAGCCAAACTTTGAGACTCGAACCACTGGCGTTTGGATGCCCTGCAAGGCAGACCTTTATGATTCATCTTCCACATGTTATGAAGGAGAAAGAGCAGCTTCAATCTTTCTTTTTAAAACAAAACTTAAAAAAAAAAGGCCAGCTCATTATTTTCTTTGTTCAGCAGTCCTCAGTTCAGTTTCTCAGTTTAGTCGTCAGTTTAATTTCTAAACTTTGGGCATGCAATGGAAGACCACAACTGCAAGGAGTGCTCAGTGGCACTCAACTTGCGGGTTTTTCCATGCAACAGCCATTTTGTGTGCAGCCTGCTGATTAACTGTGCTACAGCATAAATCCATCAGAGGAAAATCCCCAAATAACAAAATAACCCAACATATAAAAAGAGCAGTAGACTTTTAAATACACTTAATTATTTTTAAAGTCCTTGTGTTCCTTACAATTTGAAAGGAACGTTAATATATTCATAAGCACTAACCTTAAGTCAGTGCTGCGTGCTCAAGCATAAATTCTATTATCAGTGGATCTACTGCAATTCTCAGAAGAGGGAAAGTTGCTGAGTAATAACATTGTTGGCAGCTTCTTGTTGAATAGCGCTCACCTAAAGGGAAAGGCTTTTGTAACTCTTTTCTCACCTTCATCTTCTGGACTACACTTTCCCATATCCTAACCATATGGAATAGCTACTTTTAAGTTGAAATTTCTTAAAAAGTTAGATTTCTATATTAAATTTATCTTTAAGGTCTGAGCACAATAATTTTCCCAAGTAAATAATCTATACTGCTTTGGTTTTGTAGTGTGCTTTTTTTGCTTCCAAAGTATGTTGGATTAGAATAAAATTTCTAGCTGGCCATTCAGCTCATGTAGCTGGACACTGCTACACAGTGGTACAGTGGTAAAGAAGGAAATGGAAAAACTCACTCTTTTGTTCTTCCAAAGTGGGCAACAGGGGACTAATCACCTTTCCACCTGTCTTAAAACCAGCTGAATTAAACTTCCCTGTGTTTACCTATGACTGCACTACTCAGGTGAGTGGTCATTTCTGGAAACTTAAAAAATGCTACTATAGTATCTCCATTTCTGAGCTTGCATCACTTCTTAGAGGACTGGAATAAGGATTTTGTACATTGTCAATTTGCATTAGCAAAGCTGGGCAGAGGAAATGACACCACACTCGGCTATGCAAAGCATATTATATATCCATAGGCACACCTTAACAGCATCAAAGCATAATCTAAAGAAACGAGAGGAAGTGTAGAACAGGGAGAATTAGATCCATCACAGGGCTTATCCTGGTTCCCCCAGGTCCTGACAGTAACTCCCTCGAGCAGCTCAAGGTCTATCAGCACAGTGGTTTCTGCAGCACACGCCTCCCCACCTACTGTTGGCTCAAAATGTGACTAAAACAGCGCTGAAGGAGGCAATAACAAAGGAAACCATGTAAATAAGGATACAGTGATTCATCTCAGCTGTGGTTTTTTCCTGCACACACAAAATGGACCCTGCCGAACCACTGGACTCTTTCACCTTCCATTAAGTGGTGTACACGTCAAAGGACTATTTACACAAAATGGAAACCAAGCCTGGGTTATTCTGTTAACTGGAATATCAAGGAGCTGCATACAGAACTCCATTGCTTAGTGGCATTTTATCATCAGCCCAAGGTATATAGGAAGACAGTACCAGTAGGTGATTCCATAATAAAGAGAGCTAATCCCTATGAATAAGAGCTTTTCCTTTCACCACTATGAGGTAGCAATGCTGGAACTACACTAGAAAAAAAAAAAAAAAAAAAGGAGGTCTTCTTTTAAGTAGAACTGAGGTAATTATTTTTTCAGTAAAATCCCTTTCCTAAATTTGACCTGTATCCAGTAATAGTGCAAACAGTGAAAGCACTGCCAACACTCCACTTTCTGAAAGACTGAATTTCATCCCAAAATCTGACCCAATTCTACACTTTTACATATCAGTCAAGAAGGGCTTTCTTCATGTTTACTGCTTCACAGTTCATCTGTCTTCAGCAAAAATTGCTTTTTTAGAAAGGATACTGTACAACGATATGCTCACATATGGGATTATGGGGTTAAATCAGGCAAGCTCTTAAAAAAAAATCTATTGTAGACAATTCCACACTTTGTTATCTTCCTTTCAAATTGTGATCCTTATATTCTGTTTTCAAACTTGGAACTCTTACTCTTTGTTATATCGTATGGTTAACAATTTCAGATTGTACCATGCCTCCTCCCTCACTTAAAAAGCTTTTGTTCGCTACTTCATCACTAACTGCATGTAGAGACAGGCAATCGTAGTCTGTAGGCTACAGTAATAATATCACATTAGATAATATCACCAAATCAGCTACATGCCACAAAAACATCTGAAATTTTCCATGCTTCAGTACTATTAGGAGGCTAGGTAATACTATGAGTATTAGAAAACTCTTCTTTGTTACAATGGGATCTAGTTATGCCAAGAAAAAATGCCTTGCATGGAGAACTTAACACATTAAATATAAAATAAAAGGGACCAGGAGGGATAAAAAAAGTGGGAGCAGAAGATAAAAATGGCAACATGAAATCGGGCCCGAAAAAATAAAAAGAGAATTAAGTACATAGTGTTATTGCTGATCACTTCAGAAGGCAGGATTTCACCAGACCCTGACTTTGGTACATCCAGGATTTCTGCCAGAAACTTCCCTGACTTGACTTTTGAGATGGTTGTCTGGCTTAGCATTTGTGTGGCGTATGGGATGGGGAGAGGTGGAGTGTCTTTTAAAAGTAAGGGGTAACCAGTGGCTAATGATCCACTCATTTCCCTTCTCAGCTTATGTTTTTAAGAGGCTCTTACCAATCATGGCTGTTTTTTCTAAAGGTGTGAGCCAACTGCATTGTATAAAATAAATGGAACCAAATCAGAACACAAATTCATAGGAAGTTCACAAGAGCTGAAATGTCCTTAAGTCACATATTTATTGAGTGCAAAGTCAAACAGGTCACTAGAAATATGAGCCTCTTTTCTTACACATCCTAGGCCCTTACAATCTACATGCATTATCCTGTATCAAGATCAATTACTTGTGTTTGATTAAAGTACATCTTCAAAAAAGACATGAGGTCTTGATTTGAAGATCCCCCAAAACAGTGCTTTGTTGTGGCAATTTATTCCTCACCACCACTACTGTTAAAGATGTGCACATTATTTTTTCTATCTGAATGGATCTAGTTTCAGCCTTTGGCCATGGCTATGTTTTTTTTCCTCTTAACTAAGTAGTCCTTTAGTACCAAACATTTCTCCACCACCTGTGATCAAATCACATCTCATCATTCTGATCAGCTAAAGAGATTGTTCTCACTAAATCCCTCACTTCTGCTCTCAGATAATTTTTTGTGGTTCTTTCTGCACTTTTCCCAATATTTCAGTGTCCTTTCTTTTTTTTTTTTTAATAAAAAAGCATGGCCACGAGAACTCTAGGTGTCTCTACACCTATTTGCCAAGGCCATATGTAAATGTGAGATCACTTTCCCATTCACATTCACTGTTGACTTCACTTACACAAGGATGGCAGGAGTTCCTTCAGCCTTTCAGTTGTTCTGGAAGTTTTCTGAAAGCTATTTCTCTCATGTACTCTATTTCAGTTGCATTGTTTCCAGGCTGTGGACTTCTTCTACTCTCACCCTTGTCTTGTCATGAGCTCTATTTTTCTTCTTAGATAAGACGAATTAGCTGTATTCAAAAACAGTTCATTTGAATAAGCTCAGCTACAACTGATCCAGATCACTTTGTGTGCCTGCCTCCGTGATGTCTTGGTCACCTAGAACCTTCCACAGCTGCAATTCATTATTTCCCAATCACTGATCCCCAGCACTGAAAATACTGAACAATATTGGCCTGGCATTGATCCTTATGGTAACCTCCCACCACTAGGACACAACTACTCAGCAGCAACTCAGCATTGACCATTGACCACTGACAACTGCAATTTTGAGAGCTGTCATTTGGCCAATGTTTAATCCATTTAACATGTTCTTTATTGATGTTGTGTAGCATCGACTGTAATCAGAATATTATGCACCACTGATTCGAAGGTCTTGCAAAAGTCCATTACATTTACAGAATATCCCTTCAATCAAACCTGAAAACTGAGCAGTGAAATCATTATTTCTCCCCAAATTTAAAAAGTGCTTATCTTCTAGGAGCTGTTTTTGCTATTCCATTAGCAATGAAGAAGGCTGGTAATATACCTCATCATCTTCATCAAACAGAAGGATATCATTCCCCTTATTTCCAAATGCAGGGACAGAAACATTTATTGAATGTTTCTGTCCTTTTTGCATCCTGAATAATACTGCCACCTCCCACCTACTGTGTTTTGTTGCCATCTTGATGGGAGAAAACTTCTCAACATCATCAGACATTCTTTTCTTTCTCATGTTTTTTCTTCTGTTGCTTCTATTTTTGTGACTTCTATTTTAGATCATCCAATATCTATCTGTCCTTTATTCTAATGTATGTTTGTCTATTTGTAACGACAGACTTAGATTAGTACAGTTTTTCCTCCTTCTCTTGCATCAAACCATGATTTCTAGCTACAGATTTTTTTCAGGGAATTCCAAATTTTCATTCATACGTTTCTTTCTAGATTTTATTTAGGATTTTACCAGGTTTTTTCTCCTTTAAATCACGGTGTATTTGTGCGCATATATACATTATTATCAATCATTGTCAAAGTGAGAGTTAGTGGCATGATAAACCAAATCTCTTCCAGTTATCTCTTACTAATCTTGTTACCTGATTGACTGAATATTGGAAAAATTGGTATGACAAGAGACCCTAAAATATGGAGCACAGAGTTAAAATGACAGTCCCACAGAGGACTGTTATTGAGGATGTATGAAAGGAAAAAGAGTAAATGTGTATGAACTGGGCAAGGGACACAGAAGAATTAACAGAACTGAGGACCATTGTGGCTCTTACTTGCTGCTGTGAGGAGGGAACTTTGAAGGTCTATAGGTTCTCTCCCAGATCCTGCTCTTACCTTTGTAAATGGCTATTCTCCACACAATTTCCTTCAGAGAAGTGATTATTTTTTTTCCTTATTTGCATTTAAGCTGAGTCTTCAGTTCATAATGAGCCTCAATTCATAATGAATTTCCCAGATCTGACTTCGTTGTGTCTAATTTTTTCTGAAAAATCCCATTCATGTGAATTATCTTGACTAAGACTAGACACATAAATGAGCTCTTCATTTATTGAAGCTTTCATTCCTGATTGATTGATAGAACCCTTTGTGTTGTTCTGCCCCTGTCAGAGATACAGTCCCCTGCCCCAAGCTTGTAATTCCTCTGTAAATGGGGCAATCAGTACTTTTCCTTAAATCATTAATAAATCTAATGTGTGTTTTGATTTCACTTTCTAGTATCTCTTCGTGGTCATCTGTGTTAGTATACTAAAGAGATAAAGCAAGAGCAAATGTGCTACGTTATCCCTTTCTGGAGTACAAATCACTTTTATAATACTTTTTTCACATTAACATGCCAAGTAAGCATTCAATGTGTCAACTAAACATGGTGGACAACCCATCTTCAAGTGAAAACTTTTTTTCCATGTAATCAAATGCTTTAAAATCAGCTAAGCGAACATACAATTGGCCCTAGTCTCACATCTCGATCTCTTGTGCCCCTTCTTGGTTTGACCAGTATGCGTTTGGCAGATGTTTGTAATTCTATTTATCTTTAGCCTTCACTAACCTTTCTTTTGTATGTGACAACTGAAGGAACTCTTGTGCACTCCTTCTAGATGACTTGCTGTGGTACCAGAATGTGGAACTATCCTACTTAATAATCCCATTTCATCATATATAATATGACAATGCTTTGAACTGAGGCTACCCTATATTCACTGTAATCAAATCGGGTTCACTGATCCTTAGACAACCACTGGTAGTTCCAGTCAGAAAAGACTTAATTTTTATGTTATAATGAAGTCTAGTAAGTCTATATATTTGAATTATAGTTCAAAACAAAAGATTTGGAAATATTTGTAATGAACACCCCTTGACTACAATGGGACCGAGATTTTTCCTCTGACCAACTTTTTTGTTTCCATTTGGAAATGCTGAAGAATGGATAATCCATCAGTACTGTCTACACAGTTCAAGAACTATTGTCAGGACATATAAAAAATGTCTGAAATGTGAAGGCCTGACACAATGCACATTCATGTCAATAACAGCACATTTTTCTACAGAAGTCATGGACTTTGGATCAGATTTCATCACAAAGGAAATGATAAAATGCTTGAGAACTCAACTCCTGTTCTGTTAAATTAAATGAAATTGCTCTAGATCAAAGGAAAGCCCAAATAGTTAGTATGGAGAAACAATAGGATCGTGCATTCTTAAAGAAAATGGAAAATAGTAATCATATTCAGAAGAAAAATGCAATAAAGAAAACAATTTGACGTAATATTCTGTTGGCAAAAAAGATATCTCATTTTCAATTTAATATTAAAAAATTGCTCACATTAATTCTCTTCAGTTTTCCAATATACATGTATGAGCTGCAGATTGAGCTGTGCAATTCATCATAAGTGTTATTTGCCAATATAATGTCCAGACTACTGACTCTGACAAGAAGGAACAACTTGATACTTTACATCCTTCATATTCTCAGTTCCTTACTCCGTATGTATGTTACAGTGTAGTAGTGTTATTTAGTTCATTTAAAAAAAAAAATTAAAAGAGATATAAAACTGTTGATACTCCCTGCCAGTGTCTTTTATAAGCAGTAGTCGTAGGAGTATCTGAAATCCAAAGCGAGGGAATAGCATAGACTTGGAGTAATGCAAATAAGTGTTACACTGTGGATAAATATTGGTCCACGAATTATGTACACCGTTTGTTTCCCATCAGTTAATTTCACTTCTTTGTTCAAGTAGTTCAGTTCTTAATATTGTGCAGATAGATAGGTCAGAAAAATGGAAATATCACTTTGAAACAGATTAAACAATTGCCAGCAATGGTTCAAGTAGGCCTGATCCTTTGCCCAAATGGAAGAACATGGACAAAATGATCTCTTCATCAATTACAGCTGTCCAGGATGTCCTTTATCCTCAGTTGTTCAAGCGTGATCCAGATTCCCATAATCCTAGCTCAAGTCCTGGCTCTGCTGTCTGTATACTTGTAGATTTTGGGGAAAACTTGAATAGAACATGTATATTAAAAGCACACTCTGCAGTGTGTCAAGATACAGTTTCACTGAGACTCCTGCACACTGCCATAATACAAACATGTATTATCTTTCATAACAGTAACAGGAGAGTCAACACAGACCATAGTGGAAGAAAGAACTGCTTGTTTTCTTTTGGAGTTTCACTGTGTATTTGCTCTTCCACAGGCCGGCTCCCTCATATATGCCTTTCCTGGGTGTCCTTTAGGTTAACATGATCACACACATTGATGGAAATTTGGCTTTGATACTGTAGGTGAACACAAGCAATATTTTTTTAAACTATTTTCATTGAAGTGGAAAGATATTCAAGGTTAAGGTTTTGGTGTGGAATAATGAATAAGGAGATTTGAGGCTTCACAGAATGCAAGGTAAGTTTAGGGTTGGGTTTGAGGGGGTTTTTTTCCCACTTCAGTGCAGTCTCTGGTTGGCAGAACCGTGATGTGAACTTAGCCCTCCCATATCACAGACAATACTGTAGCAAGCCAAATATTGGCCGGTTGCAGTAAATATCACAAGTATAGCACTTAATTGGGCTACAAAAATCTGTCCAGTCAAGAAGGAAGACACGTTCTAGACATAGGCAAAAAAGGCAGTTTCATGGGGTAGCAGGCTGCTATAGACATAGCAAAATGACACAGGCCCCACTGACTATTTTCACCTGTGCCTCTGTGAAGACACAGCTGCCCACTGAAAAGCAACAGCCAAATTTATGGAGGGGCACCGTGATCTGGTCCATCCACCTGGTTCCCTCTCTGAGGTCCAGGTTTTCCTTTCTTACAGACACAATGATTGTTCCTACCCCTCACTTCTGGATCAATAAAACTAATTTCCTGCCTACTCTACTAGAGAAGCCTTGAGCTGGCTCTGCCACCAGCTTAGCTCTTACTACATCAAAACCTTTGTGAGTAGATGGACATACAACCCAGGGTACAGCCTGAATAGCAATTTGCTTCGTTTATTCTTTTTTTAGAAATAAATACTAAAGAGATTTTTTTTCTATCCCTGTTTGCACCATAGGCTTCTCATACACAAAGCAATTCACTGGAAATAGAACTCATCTCTTTTTTTTTTTAAAGTACTTTCATTCTTTACATTAATCAGAAGTTAATTAGAACAAGTGGGAGTATCCCACGTTCCCAGAATAGCTCCAGAAAGCATTCAGTAAGCAGGAGCTACACTGGTACTCTTCCCTGAAAGGTTGCTACTACAAGGGAACATTTCCTTCTGCTAACACTTTTTTTTTTGTTTTTTTTTTTTTAACCAGATTGCTTCTGAGGTCATCTTAGGCAGCCAACACTATGTGAAAAAAGAATGAGAAGCTCAAAATCATCATAATAATACCAAAATAGGCCAATTTTCACATTACGTAACTAAGTGGGAAAGGAAGGAAATGAAGATAGCATTGGATGAAATTAATGTAGCTGCAGCCCACTGTAGTCAGAGAGTAATTTGTCTGCCCTCATCTTGTGTATCATCTAAAAGGGAGAGGGTGTTTTATTTTTTTTTAATGGCTCCAGCTGCAAGTAATTGTGAAGGAGCTAAGTAGAATCAGCAATGATGGTCTAGGAAAGAAGTAAATGTTGTTTGTTTCTTTCTGGGAGGAAATGAAATAATGAAATGTTTCAGAATTTAAGACAGTTAGACTCCACAAACACAGCACTCTTACCATGCATTTGCTAGGATGCCACAAACCAAAGGGCCAGTTCTCCATGAGACGACTGAACTGGGATATACAGAAAGATTAACTTAAGCCTCAGCATAACTGATCACCTCCAGCATCCCCCAATTCAGTGAGAAAAGACAGCTTCTTCAGAGGGTGATTCGGAACAGGGGTTTTATCTGCCTGCTGTGATTTGCCTCCTCGGACGTCCTGTGTCTCTCCACTTCTGGCATTTCCCACACTAGGTTATCCCTGGTGACTACCACTCCCTCTTCACCTTCAACTGCCGCAGAAATGAATCCTGATGAACCTCACATAAACCTTACAGTTTACGAATAAAACCACTCCTCATGTTTAAAAAGGACAAATGATAAAATCAGGGAAGAGCTAAAAGCATCAGCCACCAAGGCCCAAATTAAGGAACAAAAGCATTTCCTGGTCAAACTTGCAAGCCTGTAAAGGGCTTGTCTAACAGAGATCCCTGGCTGTTCAGGCGACTGGTCTCTGACATGTCATTTTCTTGTACTGAAGTCTTGCTGTGACCCACAAACCAGACAATTGTCTCCCATCTTGCCTGCAGTGTATGAGTGTATGAGCATGCCAGCCCTCCACAATGTAGAAGGAGGGGAGGAGGTGAGACTGGGAAAGGCAGGAGTTGATTAATTCTCCCCAGTAACTGTAGCAAATTGCTCCTTTCACCTCTCCAACTGAAATAATTTCAACCTGCATGGAGTGATTTACTGCATCAACCCATCCTTAAGGACCACAGTAATCATGTTGTTCTTTAGTAACATGGAATTGTCATCTTTCCTCCACTGTCCTGTAATACAGGACTAGCTAAAGCCATGAATGCTGGAGAGCGTTTAAGGCTGTTAAACTCCTCATGGTGCAGCATTAGGTGTCTAACTCTCAGTTAAATAATTAAATGTCTCTTTTCCTCCCTCAACACACCGTTCACCTCTGAACATTTCTTGTTGATTGTCCCTTGCCCTCCTTGTTGCAAGGCAATGATGTGACTTTCAGAATGAGTAATCCCACCAATGGCAACAGAACCGTTCAGCTACTTGTATTCTCTTTGAAGATACGTGCTTCTTGGTGGGGCCAAATCCCTGTATGATAGAGCTGTCACATAGTGTAGAGCCACGACTTACTTTCTAAAGTGCAAGAGGAGAGAGAGAAAGGGAGAGAAAGGAGTTATAATGACAGATTAACTTCCTGTTAAAGAAGAAAAATGATAAAGGATAACGTTTCTTGGACCTTTGCAAATGCACAGCTTTGTCGCAGTCTGAATGTAAACTGATATGAGGAAATACAAACTATTACAGAAAGCTCTGCTGTTTGGCCTGCTTGTTCAATGGGCTCACATTTTGTTCTTTAAGGGGAGAAATGTGGTTTTCTGCCTTGGAGATTATTCATTGTACTCTGAAATTTGAAAATTACAAATAATGTCACAAAATATTCTTATCTGGGTTTTGTAAATATTAGACTGCTTGTCTTCAGAGTGATTGTGACTTCTCCAAACTATTCTGCACATATGAACACTTCTTAGAAGGAAGTATAAAAATATTTTGTTGATTCTCAGCACTGCTGACAGTTTAGATGTCATCCTGCAATAGCACTCATCAGCACAGGTATACATCTTTGCCCATTTTAATCAATAACAGTTCAGCTAAACAAATAAGTCATGGATCGATTGGGTATGACCACACTGAAACTAAATGTGGAGAAAAATATAAGTTATTCAACTGCAATATGTTATGGGTAACTCTAGTTTTTATAATCATGTTATATCCAGCAGGTAAATCGACTTTTCCCCAAATGATACCTTATTGACAACAGTGCATTGTCAATAAGTTGTTCTGCTGTGTTGCTGAGAGAAACAGCATGAATTTTGTTCCACAAAATTCAGTATCCAAATATGACAAATACAATAAATGGCCAAACAATTTGCAGGTGATTTCTTCTATGAATTGCAACTCTCTGTGTGAGTTGTCAACTACTGGAATGTTGTTTTTCTTTCATATACTACCTGTTGGAAATATTCTGATGTTTCAAAAATCATTCTTAGTCTGCCATTTGCTCAAGATTAGTTCATTGTAAATAAACTAAATTAGAATGGATTTTGTTGAACTCTGGCTCATGTTTCTGTACAGTAACACGTTGATCCTAAGTTTAGCTATGGTTTATAGTACAGAATTTTATTATTAGAAATGCAGATTTAACTTTTTTTGCAAATTACCTGAACCTTAAAATCTTTCATTTGGGCAAACATTCCTGCCAATAAATCATTCACTAGAATGATCAGATAAAGTGTACATGAAATATGTATGAACAGAGTTGAAATGAGTTTATTTAAGAGCTGGAATGAATATTTGTAGACAGCTTTCTGAAGCACTCATCCAGCACTACTGAAAATGGCATAATTGTTGAGTAAAAAGAAATGACACCTGATAAGTGTAGGGCTGAGAGCACACTGGAAAAAAAGTATAGAAGATACTACTGGGATGGCAAAACTTTTCATGGAAAAAAACCCCACCAAACAATTAATTCATTGCATATCCCATGCTGAGAATGTTCCTACTTGTCTGGGCAGACACAAACTTGTGAAGGGGAGTTAAAATCAGACGGAAAAACGCATGGTGGAGTCATCATAAATGCCAGTAATTCAAAATGGGGAGATGGAAGATTGTTTGAAGGAATTGTGAATTACCAGGGTGTGTTCCAAAGCAGATTTATTCAGTCATTGGTTCTTTATACTACACAGCAGCACTGATTTCACATTCAACTTGTTCACTCTTGTTTCTTGGAGAAAAAAAAATACTGATTTATATATTTATATTATTTATATATTTCCACCCTCGATTTGTCATATTCCTCCCTTAAAAAAAAATGGTGATTTTGTGAGGCTTCAAAACATTTTACAGACATTAGCTAGTTAAATTTCACAACACTCCTCTGAGGCAGAAAATTAAGTATTAAAATTCCCATTTGTTGGATAAGGAAACTTAGGAACAAAGGTTAAGTGATTTACTGAGGCCACAGGAAACAGCATAAGCAGTGGAGTAAGGAGTTCTTCCAAGCCATTCCTGTGGCTGGTAACATACTGGGGCACAGGACAAAGTTGTAAAATTTCGCACTCTTCATCCATAGTCTAGCTTTTTACTCCTTCCCCTTTCCACCCAGATAAAAAACATTTTCAGTGAAGCATTATGCCATATAAAGTACTGGGATTTCTATTTTAGTCATCATTTTACTTCAAACAGACTAGTTTTTGACTCTCTTGTTTAAGAGGCTACACTCTCTTACAGACAAGCTAGTCTTCCCCTCAGGAATATAAAGTGCCAGTGGATAATGAAAACATGCCCACTACTGAAGTGTCCGAGAGCCACACTAACACAGACCACAAACGATGGCTCCACAGCTCCCTTGGAGCCTTTGGAAAAATGCAGGCCAAATCGTAAGTCGAACCAAATGGCATTTTTCACATGTAAACTCTCATTCCATTGAAAACAGCTTCTGAAACAAAATTAGTTTAAGAATTTTTTTCCAAATACTTTAGACTGGAAATTTTGAAACCAGATTAAATTCCTTTTTTTCTGACTGAAATGTTTACTTATGGATTTAAAAGAACAATATTAATACACTAAATCAGATTTTTCCCTCCCTCTTTCTTCCTCTTATCTTTGCCAGGATAGCAATAAAATGGATAAGCCCTGGATTTATTTCTGTTACTCTTATATTCACCCGTGTCCCTCCCCTCTTCCTTTTATATGTTCCTCCATTCAGTTTTCAAATCTTCCTTGACTTTGAAAGGCAGAAAGGAAAAGTGAAATAGTGTGAATATGCTACCACATATCCTGAAAGACAGAAAATGGTGAAAAAATGACAAAGGTGGGGAGAAGACAAGAAAGCTGACATTTCATAGATTAAAGAATGCTTTGAGTTAAAGTGACTTAGAACAAAAATTTTTCTTCCAAGCACATTTGAAACAAAACTTCTTTTTTAGCTTGTTTTTTTTTTTTTTTTTCTGTATTGAAAATTCCCCTTGAAACTTTTTTTCAATGGGAGGTGAACCATATTTTGGGCAGCCTTTTCCATAGAGAAGCCTGAGATTTTAGGTGAATGGGAGAAACCTCACAACACCTTTTAGGGCGCTTTTATTATGTTCACTAATAATCACTTCCATTTTTCTGCATTCAGGTAGTTTAGTTTGTTTATGTAGGGCACATCAAGAAAACGCAGGTGTCAAAAGGTAATTGGCCTGTAGTCTTTATATAAACTTGCTCTAACAGGCCAAGCTTACTTGAAAAATTTCCCTCCCCTTTCTCCAAGCATCTTTAAAATACGCCGTTTGTGTAAGCAATGTTCTTTGTTAGACGGTTACGGCTGCCTACAAGAAGTCTTTTCTGAGCAGGAGCTGGAGACAGACTGATGCAACCTGCATCAAGACATCTGAACCATTCTGTGAGGCAACGCTACACTGAGGAGCTTGTAGCAGACATCGTGGCAATCCCCAGAACCTCAGCAGGGCTTGCACACCTTTCAGTAGTGGTCAGGGTTGCCCTCATGCAGGCAGGGATTTGTTGGGGCCTGACTTCTCTGAGAGTATCTCATAGGGTGCATAGCCCCTCAGTTGCTTCTGCCATAGCTTCTAAGAGGTACTGAATGCCACTCACAAAGTATCTTCGGTTTGTACTGGATATATGCAGATCTATCAACAGCAAATTAAAAATATTTACCAGGAAAAATGTTTTTGTTTCACAGAAAATTCTATTTTATTTTGGTTCATTTGAAAAATGTATTTCTTGGATATGTTGTCACAGCAATAAGCCAAATGGGACATAAACCTTTCTGTACTTGATGGAGCTTCCCTGCCATGTGATTCACAACAATGTATTTTAAATAACAGCAAATTCCCTTAAAAAGTGGATTCATTTAAATTATACCACCAACAGAAGAATGACCTGAAGCTCACATGAAGCACTTGCTAACGCATGTGTTGGTTTAATTCAAAGACGTAGGTTAGTTTTAAATGGTAATTGGAACAACTTGCAACATGTGCCAGAAAAATGCAGCAGGCTTCCAACGGTACTTTGCTTCAATCCGATACTATTAAATGGACTTTCGTGTGACCATCCTGACCTATCCAGAACTCCCACTGGCTTTCAAGGTTGACAGTAATGCCAGGCAGAAGCTTATGAATCAGGGCAAATCTGCTAAGGCACATAAACCCCTTTTTCAATAGTGCCTCAAGCATTTAGGCACAGATCTTGGAAGGGATCTTATCAGTAATAGATGTCCTGAAGACCACGGCCCCAATGCCTAAGTTGCCTAATCTTTGAAATAACCTACCCTGCCAGGAGTGTTAAGAGTTTACAGACTTAAAGTGCTTTGAGATCCACAGACAGAGTGTGCTACATAAGTATAAACTACAAATATGTATTTCCTTGACAGATCCCAAAAGCATGCTAAAATGCTGACTCAGGACTCTACTGAGAAGAGCTTATAACTTACAGAAAATGGACAGTGATTGCAATAGTAAGGCTGCATTTTGTTTTGTTGGGGTTTCCTGGCTTGGGTTTGCTTGTTTTTTTTCTTCTAAGTACAATGTTACAGCTGATGGCCTTCCACTGAGCTGCTTCGTGTCCTTACAGTCAAAAAGCCAGCCTAACTCAATATTGGGGAATTATTATTCCCAGGGCATCATGGAGTTACTGTGCTGAGTGAAGAACAGTGACTGTGCTGCCCAAGCCTTAAAGCAGTCTCTCAGTTGTTCACACTTGCACTAGACCACTCGCAAGCGAGTCCTATAATTGAAGGTCTCTCAAAAAAAGTCTTACATGGTTTTGACCTGCCCTGAATGCATCTCATGGCAGGGTTACTATGCTTTAACTAAACATTTCACTTATGAATGCCTCTGCTGTTACCTAAGTTGTTGAGATCATGTTGAGGAGGGAACCCAGGGGAATGAAGGGAGAAGAGAGCAAGACAAGAATGTGGAAATAATGGTGAGAGATAAAAAGAGTATTAAAACAGAACACAGAAATCAAATGGCAAGAGCTGAAGAGGAATAAAGCATACTTGGAAAGCGGCAAGTCACACAAGGCATGAAGAGGGAGGTTATTTTGGAAAATGCATTAAACCCACCTCCATTTCTATTTACAAGCTGATTCAGCAGTGCCTGTCATTCAGATCATGTCTCAACAGCAAAGGAATTGTTGTGAGAAGCAAATCATAAAACACACAGGTGCAGAGAACATGCTGCTGCTGCTATGCTTGAAAAAAAATTACAGGTCTCACATTTAACGTCAACTACAAAAAGTTGAGGTGGAAGAAACTGCTGTAAGAATAAAAGTGAGCAAGCAAGTACCTATGCCTACAGTGGTTTGTTTGTTATTTTTTTCTCAGCACACTTTCCATGCAAGAGCTGTGGGGTGGGGGGTGGGGGGGTGAGGGTGGGGGGGTGTGTGTGTGTGCGGGCGCGTGTGCATTTGCCTTTTGTTTTTTTTAATCTACCTCTCTCCACCCTGTTTTCCACTGGTTTCTCTAATGAAAGGTCTGCTACTGAAAGATAGAATCTACCTTCTTTCTCTCATTATTTTAAATTATGTTTTGTGAGCTGCCTAGGGACTTCCTGGCCACAACTGTCCTATTCATTATTATTAGTAGTAGTATTATTAGTATTAGCATCATTATTTTACATTAATAAAAGTGTGAATGCTGTGACTGGAAATGCAGAATGCTTCAGCCCACACATTCAAGGCAGCAGAGCGTGTCTGCATGCAAGGGAGTGCAGCTAACCTCGTTAACTAGCACATATTTAGCCTTTTCTACCACAAACCGGTACAGATTTTATGTGAGCTGTGCTTCTCCAACAACAATAACAACAGTTTCCAGGTGCCAAAATCATGCCGCCCCGCAACTCCCCGCCCTTTCGCCGTGCTCCCCGGCAAACACCCACACACCCGCACGCCCCTCGGGCAGTGGGCAGAGGACTCTGGGCCAAGCCCGCCAGCCGACTCCAGAGGTAACGCGGCGAGAGGAAACCTCGCAAGAGCTGCAGTTAGCCAATTGCCATATGCCCAGACAAAGCTACCGACAGCAGCGGCGAGCCCAGGGAGTGCTTTTATCATTAGCCCCTCACCCAGCAGAGGAGGAAACTCATTTAGCCCCATGCTGGACTTTCATTAGGAGCGACTTGCATCAGATGGTCGCAGCGTTCTGGCACTGGTGTCGCCTGGTCCATTGCTGGAGACATGGCCATATCTCACCCCGGCAGGGATCCCCAGATTGGAGCGACTCTTCATCAACAGATGCCAAGACAGCAGCAGTAGCGGTGACAAAGGCAGCTCGGCTTGGTGTTATCTTTTATGTTGGCATGTTGCAGCCCTAAACTTTTCAGGGGCAGCGTTTTACAAACCACTTATTCCTGCTAAATCTAAGACAGAAAGGCAGGGAGTCTGTATAGATGAGGAGAAATAAACTAAAATAAAATATGCCTGAAATTGTCACTTGAAGCTAAAGCAAACAGCAAAGAAGCTGTCACTGACAATCATTATTTCTAACCTTGGGATTGTAATAAAAAATTAGTGAAGCAAGAGATGTCAATATTCTAATAACAAAGATGTGATACCACCACCCTCTCCTCCCAAAATCCTACTTATGTTAAAAATATTCAAAAGTGGAAGCATGAGCGTCAGAACAGAAACACTTTTCTCTTTCCAGAAATATACCACCATTTTGGGACCACTGTTTGTGTTGCTTGCAGGAGAGGATTTTCAAGAAGAGGTGAACCAAAACAGTGCTTTTTGACACTGAGCTGTGAGTTCTTTAAAGCCCATAGTGACTTTGTCCAATGTGACTTAAAAAAAAAAAAAAAAAACACAAAGAACCAACAAAGGCAGCAGAGCACCTTGACTGTTTTCACTGCCTTCCCGCCTGCTTCCCAAACACGGGTATTCAGCATTTAAATCCCTCACACTTTTTGCAGGAGACTACCTCATCGCGCAAATAGTTCATAAACTGATATGGGCTAACAAAGAAACCCCTACATAAATCTCTTGATTTTATCAGCGTATTTTAATGAACTTCTGTGTTTAATAAAAAACAAACACACTCAAAGCAGAAAATGAGCTTTTTCAAATCTATCATTTCCCTCCCTTACTTTTCCCATCACCATAGTAGAAGGCTGTCCCACACTGTTTAATGGGTTTGCCTTTGGGGAAGGCAAAGTACCAGTAGCTCCCTTTCACAGCTAGGGAAAAAAAACAGTAAGAGAGAGATGATGTCCTGGCTTCTTGAGCAGAAACTACAGCCCTGACTTACACACAGAGGGGAGGACAGAGTGTGTGTGAAAGTTAGGGACTGCGGAGCACAGGACGAGGCACTCGGGAAGCTGAGGTGGGAGCTAGGTGGGGAGGCAGCTAGCCTCATGTTAACTAAACCTGGTGCCCACCTCTTCCCCACTTCAGGTGGGGATCCACAGCCCAGCAACCTCTTCTCTAACACTGCAGCATTTCATTCCCAAAAGGGACCTACTCACCTTCCCATGAAACCAGTTTTATGCCAGTATAACCCAACAGGCATATAAACCCGACTGATGTGAAAGTGCACCCTCATCTCAAGGGCACCTCTAATGCCCACACCCCAACTGCAGCTGTGATCAGCACCTGCAGCCAGGCGGACTCTGTCAGGCCCCATTGACCAAAAAATAAGGTATTTTTAATTCACATTTTTTAACAGCTTTTCCGTAAAGCAGACACGGTCAGGGCAGGTGGCAGGGTGGGCTGGCCCGCAGTGCTGGTGACTTAGCGCCAGCCTTTTGCAGGTCGCCCTGCTGCTCCTCTCTTCTGAAGAGATCACCCTCAAGAAGCAACCAGCAGCTTTGCTCATCCCTTTTATTTTATTTTTATTTTTCAAGCACGCCCGTTGCCGAGGGCCCGAGGAAGGCGAGCACAACGCTACAGCCGTGCCGAATGGGCTTCTGTGCGACCCGGCCGGCAGCCTCCTCTCCCCTCCCCCGCCAGCGGGATACAAGCGCAAAACGAACGACGACTAATGGCTCCACAGCACCAGACAACGGAGGGGCAGGGCTCTGGCCGCGGCCAGCGGGGCTTCACGCCGGCCCTGCCCGCTGCCGCGGGACAGACCTGGCCGGGCCGGGCCGGGCCGGGCCGGGCCGCGCCGTCTCCGCCGCCGGCCCCGCGCAGGTGGGCGGTGTTGAGGCGCCACCTACCGGGAGGCGGTGGCAGTGGCCCCTCCGAGCGGGGCGGGGGTGTGGTGGGGGGGAGGGCGTAGAGGTATGAATACATATACGTGCCCATACGCGCACGTACATATGCATATACACAAATTAAAAAAAAAATAAAGCCCTTATCTCAGCAGAAAGGCCCCGAGCCCTCCTGCGACTAGTGGGCGAGCCGTGCCCGAGCCTCGGGAGGCTGCGGCCCTGCCGCCTTGCGCTGGGCCTGGCCGCGGGGCCCGGCCGGGAGCGGGCACCGGCGGGAGCGATAATGGCAAAGGTCGGAGCACGTTCCACCAGCGCCGTCGCCGCCGCGTTAGGGGCCGAGGCAGACTGGGGGGGGCGACACACACACAACATGGTTCCTGGCTTTAATTGCTTCCATTTGGCCTCTGCCTGGGTTGGGAACGACACGGACGTAAGCGAATGTGTCCTGACCACAGGAAGGAACAATGTTAAACATTCAATTATACAGGGAGAGAAACAAAGTAAAAAGCAGAACAATGAAGACCAAATATAAAGAAAGGAAAGCTAATTAATGGAACATTAACGTAAGAATGTAATGCAACCAGGCTGTATCTGGTTTGCAGCATGAAAAGAAGGAAAAGCTCTATTGTCCTGAAAAGAAGTGAGCACAACCCGGCACCCAGCGTTCCGTACACAGCGTGGCTGCCGTGGCCTTCCATCGCTTCCAAGGGAAAGATGATTTTAAGATTTGACACCTTTAAGAATCTGTGAACAACCTCTCTAGGCTTGCAATCCATGGAAATGCCGGGCACGCAGTCATTCGTTGTAATCATTAAACCTCCATAAACAAAGTGCTGCTGTGAGTATCTTCAAAACGTAAAGACACTTGCCACAGACCTAGATGTGAAATAAGATGTGTTTTGAGAGGGGGAATCCATCTGCCAGGACAGTTTTCCGCACATATTGTACTTGGTTATTCTCACACCCCAAATGTGGGCATTTCACTCAGTGTGAAGGTCCGTTTGCCCAAGGCACCCTCTGTGGTCAGTGAAGTGGTGAAAAAGAGGATGTGACACTAACGCCAAAATTTGAGAGCGGAGAAAAGCCACCCTCTACCACTGACCCACTGACCACAGAGGGAGCCCAGGGAGATCACACGGATGGTTTAGCTGGTCAGCGCTGGGTTGTAGAGCTCCCACTAATGACATAATTTCCTTTCAAGCACCTCTGCTAAGGTCTGTCCATCGTGACAGTCATGTTCAAGTATGCATTCCTCTCTTTCCAGGTGACAGCAGATTAAAGTACAAAGCCCATTAACCAGGAGGAGATTTTTCAGGTAAACTCTTTCCTATTCAAATAATGCCTCAATGGCTTTCCCACAGTAGCATGAGGCATTACATGGTATATGCATGAGCAGAAGAGACAGAGGTCACGTTAAGGATTCTTTCATTATTTGGCCCAAACAATGTCTCTGATTGTGTGACAATCAGACATTATGTAAAATGACATTATGTATCAGTTGGTGATACAATGAAGTTTTCATTACGTTCCCTGAACTTTAGCCGAGTTTGCAGACCTGTTGGTGACGTTTAAGTAAATGCAAGCAAATGAAAGCATTTTCGGGGAAGGCATTCACATGTCGCGAGATACATATTTTAACCAGAATCTTGCAGGTCTTAGCAGACTGTGACTAGTTTAGTTAAGTTTACATAAATCAAAGCAAAATGCGGAGAACATGAACATCAAAAAGGTATCTGGCCAGGTACTCCAGTGTCTGGCAGGTCTGGCCAAAATTTGCAAAAATGGATCAAAGAGCCTCACTCAGCATTTAGGACTTAATGTAAATCATAATCATCCTAGCAGGGGTTTTGCCATTGCCTTTACTAGGAGACAAGGTCATCCTTTCTCTGGGGAGGCAGGAAAGAAGTTAGCTTTAGTGTAAGAGAGAATAACAGGGTTTCCTAATATATACATTGCAGTCTCTTGAACAAGTATTTGTTTTGTGTGTTGTTTTTTAAAGCAGCTAACTAGCTAGCCTCATTAAGTAGGTATGCAAACAAGTCAATAAAGCAAGTAGTATGTTATAGCATATTTGGGTTTTAATCATCTTAATACATATTTATGCTGTGTATGTACATAGCAAATGCACTGCAGATTTGAGAAAGTACTGCTAGTGAACAATTAGATGGTAAATTTCATTGGAAGTGTATCTGTTTAAAGTTGTATCATACTTTTCTAAACTTCATTGTGATGTTTAGACCTAAGTGTTTTCCACTGAATAGTAGGACCTTTTCCTAATGCCACTTCAGGAATAAATGTTAGGGTTTTTTCTGCAATGAATGAACCAAAACTTTGAAGTCATAAATGGTTTGGATGAAACTGAGCCATACCTGACTTTTGTCCAATACTAGATCTAGGCCAGTGTTAAACAAACCTTCCCTCAGATCTACAAAACTTGCAGCCTAAAAGCTGACTGTCACCAAACTTTATACAATTTTAAATGCAGAAACATGCATAGTTCTGATTCTTTCAAAATTATCATCCTAATGCACTGTGTCTGGATACGGGAGGAATCTTTAAGCAGTGGAGACCGACTTCATTAACTTTTTTGTGTCTCCCATCTTGTACTTTATTGCATCATAAATATCTGCATTGTATAACATTATATGTAAAACTCAATAAAACTTAATTAAAATAAGCCATTTATCAGGGAAACCAGAGTAAATACAGATGGCCAGATTTTCTTCATTTCTACTCATAATCTTAATCCACCAAAATTAATGCACTGTCACAGAAGGCCTGCATTTGCTCTGCTGCTCTACATCTTCCAACCATACCTAAAGGCCATTCCAGAAATGAGACTAATGAACACAGCCCTTGTCTTTTCTTTTCCATCATCTGAATGAATGAAGGAGGGTGTGCAAAAAACTATTTGGAATTATGGCCTCGTCAGGAAGATTTCTTATGACTCAGCATTAGAGGATATGCTAGTGAAAACAGCTTTCAGGTGAGCAGAGCTTGGAAACCCGTTCTTCCGAGGTTTGCAGCTCCACCTTTCACTCTCCCAGTATCCACAAGCTCTTCCCTCAAGCCACCCAGTGGAAGATTGCTTTGAGCATCCCTCTCCTCCAAGTGCACTTGAGAAGGTTGCAGAAGGCCAGACCAATTGTCCTGATGGCAGCAGGAGAAAAACCCCTGTGCTTCTCAGAGGAGCTGGGTCTACTGCGTGTGAGCAAATGGCTGGTATAAGACAAGCTGCTTTTGGGCACCACTGCTACAGCCTGATGACAGCAGAAGTCAATTGCATATAGCATTTTGATCTTTTTTCTTACCTATTAGAGCAAAAATATCTGTCTGCTAAATACTATTCTTCCTGGTAGACCAAGAAACACATCATGCCAGGATGGCTAGATGACATGGCAGATCAATGTGGCAAATATAAAGACGATATTCACTGAAGGCCAAATGGGAGCACATCTGAAATCTGAAGTGCATTGCATCAATGGTTTCTTCTGGTGCTGAATTAAAGGTTTTGGGCCCAGGTGGTCTCTTGCATATAAATATAAAAGTGCTAGCAAAAGTCAAAAGGGAACAAACTTTCTTCCTGGAGCTGGTCATGTATGTAAGCAGTAATTTGAATCACTCCTGGAGACTCTGTGATATTAAAACCTTCCTTCTGGACTGGATCAGACGCTCACTTTATTCTCCACTGAGGATTATAACAATATTTAGGTATAAGTATATCTGGTAAGGCAAGGGGCCTGGCATCATGTCACTGCAGGCAGCCCAGCTCTAATGAGAAGCTGTTCCAGGCCCCATTGGAAACAAATTGTTTTGCATTTTCCTTGGCATGTTCTCTGTACCATAATGTTATCACAACCTCAAGGTATGAAAATCCAGCAACAACGTAGACTCTGCATTGGCTGCATGGAGGGTAATAAAATGCCAGCAGTATGAAACAGGAGAAACACACTGAACTATTCCTCTCTGGATAATTCTGTTGACACCCAGTAGGACTGATTCATAAGCACAGAAGTTGAGGGACATCGTATGCAGGCAAAAAACTAGCCAGTATATCATTAACAGCTGATATATGTGGCATCTTCTCTTAGAAGACAGGTGAGCAGAAGAAAGGTACCCAGAAATAGTTACCAACATTAGGGATGCATGTAACAGCAGGCGAACTATAGCAAAATAAATATGCAAATCCAGAAAAGGTAGAAAGACTACAGGGAATCATAGAACAGTTTGTGTTGGAAGGGACCTTTAAAGGTCATTTAGTCCAACACCTCTGCAATGAGCAGGAACATCTTCAACTGGATAAGGTTGCTCAGAGCCCCACCCAGCCTGAGATTGAATGTTTCCAGGGATGGGGCATCTACCACTTCTCTGGGCAACCTGTGCCAGTGTTTCACCACCCTCATTGTAAAAAATTCCTTCCTTATATCTAGAGTAAATCTACCCTCTTTTAGTTTAAAACCATTACCCCTTGTCCTATCGCAACAGGCCCTACTAAAAAGTTTGTCCCCATCTTTCTTATAGGCTGCTTTTCAGTACTGAAAGGCTGCAATAAGGTCTCCCCAGAGCCTTCTCCTCTTCAGGCTGAACAACCCCAATTCTCTCAGCCTTTCCTCATAGGAGAGGTGTTTCATCCCTCTGATCATTTTTGTAGCTTTCCTCTGGACCCGCTCCAACAGGTCCGTGTCTTTCCTGTGCTGAGGACTCCAGAGCTGGATGCAGTACTGCAGGTGGGGTCTCACCAGAGAGGAGTAGAGGGGCAGAATCACCTCCCTTGGCCATGCTTCTTTTGCTGCAGCTCAGGATATGGTTGGCCTTCTGGGCTGCAAGAGCACATTGCCAGCTCATGTCCAGCTTTTCATCCACCAGTACCCCTGAATCCTTCTCTACAAGACTGGTCTCAATCCCTTCATCCCCCAGGCTGTATTAATACCGGGGGTTGCCCCAACTGAGGTGCAGGACCTTGCACTTGGCCTTGTTGAACCTCATGAGGCTCACACAGGCCCACTTCTTGAGCTTGTCCAGTCCCTCTGGATGGCATCCTGTCCCTCAGGCTTGTCAACCTCACCACTCAGCTTGGTGTTGTCTGCAAACTTGCTGGGGATGCACTCAATCCCACTGTCTGTGTCACTGATGAAGATATTAAACAGTACTGGTCCCAATACGGACCCCTGATGGACACCACTTGTTACCGATCTCCATCTGGATGTTGTCGCTGGATGTGACCATACAACTAATTCCTCATCCACTGAACAGTCCACCCATCAAATCCATATCTCTCCAATTTAGAAAGAGGGATGTTGTAGGGGACCATGTCAAAGGCCTTAATGTTGTGCTCTGGAAAGGATGTCTGTGGTCTTCGAGGTTTTCTCTCATATGAGCCATTGACCCTTGACCATTAGAAAATACCTTTCTTTTCTTCAGCCAAGCTCTGTTTCTGTAACTGATAATAGGCTCTGAAGTTACAATGTTGAGGAGAAATAACAGATTTGCAAATCCATTTTACTGTCTCACACATTTTAATGATGGGGAATAAATATAAGGGATACAACGAAGGCTAACATATTGTTAATACTTTTTATTAAAGCGTCACCTTCATTTTTATGAATGAAATGTAGCAATGAGGCATGTGTGCATTCTTCTTTCTGTGTGTGTATTTCCATGAGGCATATATAATTACACCTTCATAAAGGACATATGAATGGGCTTTCCAAGATGCTGAAATAATTCTGTATGGTATTAAGTCCCAAAAAGCCACATGATCACCACAGATATAGATTCCAACCTTTTATTTTAATGCATTAGAAGCAATTTTGCCAGTAAGTATTCTTTCTTTACAATTTCCTAATAGATTCATTTAATTTGTGTACTTTACAGAAAAAATGGGATATAACAAAGACCTGCCTTGAATGGTTCTAATTTAACAGTTTCTGGAATTTATTTATAGAGATCTGCAAGGATTTTGAATGCAATGTGTTTTTGTCAGAGCAAATAAAAGTATCTCTTAAATTATATTTGGCAGCCAGCATCGCTCAAACTTGCTTGTCATTCCTGATTCAGAGGAGCTGGATGGATGAACCCTAGGATTCTTCTTATCCCCTTCCTGTCTTCTCTTCATCCTCCGTCTTTCCTCTTCCCTCCCAAAGACCAGCCTTGTCAGCTTGGAGATGGAGGTATAGTTATAGAAGTATGGACTTCCCATGGCATACAGCTTGAGCCAAGTGTGGATTCTCAGGACTGCATAGATTTACTGTGAGGCTGAAAGATCTTTAGCTTGCCACACATTAATATCAGCTGGTGTGATACGTGGTTGAACAGAGAGCTATACATTTAAATGGCAACTCTATC
Organism: Nyctibius grandis; assembly: GCF_013368605.1. Lineage (NCBI taxonomy): Eukaryota > Metazoa > Chordata > Aves > Nyctibiiformes > Nyctibiidae > Nyctibius > Nyctibius grandis. Next base: position 13,379,647 of record NC_090660.1, read on the forward strand.
TGTTCCTACAAGAATCAGCAAGCAGCTTAGGGAAGGGGAGCACCTTAATTTCAGGGTACAAGGAAAGCCAGGGAGGGATAATAGTTGCTGATATGGATTCTAAGGTCCTACAGGCCCATAGTGAACAGTGAGATACCTGAGTGAATTTCTGCTTTCCCAGAAAGCATGAGCAACCAGAAGTTCCCATGTGTAATTCCTCCAGGATTCTACATGACATTTCATTGGGAACCACCAACAATTTTCAAAATGCAAAAACTCTTGCCTGCCAAGTACTCAGTATCTTAGTGAAGTTTCATGCAGAACTGAAAGCCTACTTTGGAAAAAAAAAGGGAAAACAAAAAGGAAAAAAAAAGAAGCAACCTACAAAATTTGGTGCATAGTTGTGCAAATTTGGTACTCCTTTAGTGTAGAAGTGGTAGCAATGGGAGAAAGAACATGGGGAAAAAACAGATGTATAGATGGCATGTAAATCTAGTACATAGTGATGAAAGCATCTCTGCCTGTTTTTATATAGTTCTAATGAAAAACAATTGCTAATAAGAAGTGACTTGTTAAATTGTGTCAATGACCAATCCTATTCTGCATGTTCTGCTGAAGCCAGGCACCCTCCGAGGACAGCTGGAGCTCAACCAGAGTGACATGACCATGGTCAAGGTCATAGGTCCTCATGTACCAAGCAATGCAGTCTGGTTCCTAATCTTTACAAACTCTCTTTTTCCATGGGTAAGCAAACTCAAATATACTCAGCTGGACACGTTAGTATTTTTAATCCTTATCTCCTTTTCATACAAAAATAAAGCTACCAGTTATTTTTTGTTTCATTATTAAGCCCTTGGTTTTTACAAGGATTTCAGAACTTGGCCTAGATTAGAAATAAAAATAGTAAGAGCTCCTTTTCACAAGAAATAAGATTTAAAGGTATTAGGGGGTATATGCCCTCCTTTTTAGCAATCAGCATGGGGAGTTAATTTTTTCTGACCCTGAAAAAAATCAACCACAGTAGCTCAAAACGTTTATTTTTTGTTTCATATTTGTAAATGCTGTTTGTAGTAATATTCCACTAACACACATAGAAGAGAGTTATGTGCTTTCAAAGCTTTTTTTCTGGCTAAAATTGGACTTGCTATGAATAGTTGGTATGCAGCCCAGTGCAGGGGGATTGGACTGAATGTAGAGACAGGTGTATTTTTGGCTCAGCCACAGCCGCAGCATGTAATTGTGGTCTCTTTGCATCAGTTTTCCCTCTTACCCTTTTCCCCTTACCTAGCTTGTCTGTTCTACTTAAACAAAAGCTTTGAGTTTTAAGACATGACGTCTTACTATATATTTGTAAGTAACCATACCCAAAACAATGGTTTGTGCTTGAATCCTTATGCTCCATTAGCATTGAAATAACAGCAGACTTTGAATGGTTGCCTCTTCAGATGAGTTGGGCAGCTTCAACATCATGCTTTAATCTTAAATTGGGCTTTGTTGAGAGCTGTAGCAGTCAGGAACAAACTGTTATGTGTGGGCATGTGAATGCAGGAACAAATGGAAATGGCTGCATCCAGGAGTCTGGAAATCATTATGTTCCCGCCTTCACAGGCAGCCACATTGTACAGTTCTTTCCAGAATCAAGACCTCAGCTTGAAAGGCCACTAAACTCTCCAGATTTTGCAGAAAACAAAACCTGGCTGGTTTTTTGGAGGTACCCGATGGTTGTGATTTCACATCCTGAGCTGGTGCCACTGCTGACTGCTCGGTGGCCTCATCAGTCTCCGATGCTGCTGCCACCAGCCAGTTTCTCTTCCATTCCTGGGTGCTGGCAACCACATTCTGATGCAAAACTAAACCTCTCTCCTAAGTGACAGTATTTTTTGGAAACAGATGAAGTGCCAGACAACATCAGATCTGTGGCTCAACTACTGTAGCACCTGCTGCCTGGCACTCTGGCATGGAAGTAATTCTCATTTTGGCCTCTAATTTAGAAGAATTAAATGTGCACACCCAGCTTTGTGTGGTTAAATCTGCCTTTCAGAAGAAAAGTGCAATAGCTTTGCATATTCTTATTACTGTTCAGAGAAATTTCCTCTTCAAATTCCATGTATTCTGGGCCTCGTTGCTTAGACACCGTTTCAATCTGAGGTGCATTTGTTATGCTGCAGTTCAACCAGGGGCTCCCTTCTTCTTGCAATATGAGACACTCAATCTAACTTCTCCAAATCTTTCTCTAGTGTTATGAATATACAATATGTTCACTAGTTTATTTCCTCATTAGATGTTCGAGTTACCTGAGACCTCTTTCTTTAAATATTTTTTAATCCTGCAACATCCTTTTGAAGTATAGGACCATATACAGCAGCTGAGATCAGGCATTGCTAGTGATTTATGTAATGACATTCCATTATTTCCCATCTTACTGTCCAGCCCATCTCTAATTCCCCCTGGCTGCTTTTTATACACAGGTAATGCAAAATGGCAATATTGATCATTGCTTTTCTAGCAATTGTCTGGGTCTGTTTTGTGTCTCATATAGTCATTATTAAAGGCATTACATGAAACCTAGTGAGTTTCAAAAAGCCCAGTTTAATACTCGTAGTATTCACTTCCACAGACATGAAGAGTCAGCTTGTCCGCAGACTCAGTTTTGCTCCACAAGGCTGGATCATTGCACAGGGAACGCCTCTCTCCTGTTCCTGTTCCTTCTCCTTCTGTGCCTTCTGTGAGCAGGGACCAAAGATAACCAAAGGACTCCTCATCCAAGGATGCACAGAGTCCACCTGCCCACAAAAGGCTCTGGAGTTTTGAAATACCTTGCTTCTGTAAAGGATGCCAGGCAAGCCAGCTGTTTAGGAAATAGCCTGCCTTGTCAGGTCAAGGAACACACTCTCTACAAATGCTTCAGAGATGGGCTTTCTGATCTGGTCCATACTATAGCTGCAGCATGCATTTGCAAAAAAAATTCCCATCAGACGAGCTGGCCAAGTGACCTGTGGCAATACTTGTCATGACTAACTTCCCTTAGAAAATATATTTCTGTTCCCTTAGAAAATATTTCTAAGGTATTCCTTAGAAAATACATCTCTTTTTTTTTATGAACTCAACCAATCATGGCAAATAAGTTCTTCTCCCTTCTCTTCATCCACTCCCATCTCATAATGCAGCTGATTCACAAGTAAATAAAGTAATCCCAGCTACAATATCTGCTGCTGCCTGCTCTTTCATTCCTAGATTTTTACACCTTAAAGAGCCATTTTCTCACCTTACCTGGACATGAAAAAAGCCATGCAAATTGCCCACAGTTCACAAAATACAGGAAAAAAAAAAAGAAAGACCAATAGAAAGACTGGTTAATCAGTAGGCTGGAGGAGAAAAGACAGCTACTTTACTTTTATAGTGAAAAAGTGTATGTGCTCTCTTAAATGGACAATTTAATCTGCTTTTGAACTTCCCCAAAATCTTTGCACACCCTGCATCCACATGTGAAAGATTCTGATTGCTTCATATTTGAATTTCTGAGCTTAAACTTCGGTCTTCTGGGACAACTGGGCTCAAGCCCAGGAGCCTGGCATTCTCTGTCTTCCCACATCCACATAAAAAGCAACTGGGACTCTGGTCGTGCACTGGAGCCTCTTAACTGTTCTGCATGCATGGAACAGTGAGTCCCAGAAGCCAAGCTGATGGAAATAAATTATTCTGCCAACTGTGCACAGGAGTTTAGTGCACAGTCAGCTGTGTGGCATGGGTGCATGCCTGCCTACAGAATGTGAGTTTGAGAGCTGTAGACCCAGCCAGTAAAAAGGAAAAAATGAGTCAAACAAGAAAAGCATTTCATACCTCATATTTTTTTTTCACAATCATAATGTAGTTGGTTCCTCTTTAGAAAACAGAACTATTTGCCTCTTTCTCCTCAATGGTTAAAACTACATTTCTTGGGAATGGCTAATAAACTGAACAATAGAACCCTGGAGCCTGCAGAGATTGGGTCCAGTTTGTACAAAGAGAAAACAAAAACAAAAGAACAACCCCCCAAAAGACCCCCTTCTTAAATTTGCCACAACAACCTTATGCCTAGAAACGCAGGAGGAGGCCCACACATAATTTGGCCATTAACTACGACTTTTGCATCCTTTTGGTGGTATTTTTTGACAACTGGAGTAACTGAAGGAAATCAGAAAACAGAGCTGGGGACCATTCTGAGTCTCTTCTTGCTTTCCCTGTCTCCTCTCAGGGGTTGGCAGCCACTGGAATTATTTCTGCAATTTCCAGAGCATTTTCCATGAAGTGCTGACTTGCAGTCATCAGTCCGTATAACTCAGAGCGGTGTTCAGCATCACAAAGGATCAGATCCCATAGCTGAATCCAGCCAAGCTGGACTTACAACTTGTCAGCAGTAATCCAGTGTGAGCAAGGTGACAGAGTACCAAAGATCAGCATGGTTGGATGGTTGGCACATGTGTCCCACATTTTTGGGGCACATGTATGACCATGTGTTACATTAATACACTCTGACTTAGTCTTACGGTAAAGAACTATCAGCCTCATTCAATCTATTCATTGTGGTTGAGTGCTCACCAATTATCTGTAGGAGTGCAAATACAGCTGTTTGTTAGACATGAGACATTCATTTAGCTCTCTGTATTGTCAAATACATTATTAGCTAATTTATAGCTGGAGAATCTTTACCTCCAGTATGTGTGCTGAACCTCATTTGAACCTATTTTGCTCCTATTCCATGCCTCAGCTTGCTCTGGGTAATGGGTAGTGATGTGTGTGAGCCAGAAAGAACTACTCTTGAGTTTCGTAAACATACTGAGCTTCCAAAGAGTGGCAATTAAAAAAAGAAATATACAATAATTAATTTATAATTTCTTACTGGTAAATGCAATGTATTTCATGTTGATTAACAAAGACATAATGCCCATGAAATCCCACAAAACCATCTTTTTCCCAATCATGTTTCAGCAAATAAACTTGCTTTAATGCTTAGTGTTAGAAACAGCTCAAAATCAGACATGACAGTCCTAGAAATCCTAAAGCACTAAATCTGAATTTCTCTGAAGGGATTTCGTCTCAGTTTCCTACTCAGCATTATTTCTCACTGGTTTATTCGATGCACTTAAAAGTATTAATTCATTGCTGTGCTTAATATGGAGAGTGGTGAGTAGCTGGATTTTGAACCAACTTGTAATTGCTGAAGATGTCAGGGCCACTTCTTCAATAGTCATTGAAATCCCTAGTTAAACAATGACAGGTATTTAGCAAACAAGCAGTCGAAGAAAAGCATGCCCTATGTCACTGAAGCAGTACCTAACATCACCTCCCTGTGAGGACAGTTCTTATCACCTTTAAAGAAGCCACTCAGATTTTTCAGGTTTAAATAGATGTTCGAAAGGCCGTATCTTTCCTTTTCCATCTAGGTGCCACAGGGTATGGGAACCTACTCATGCCTCACAGGTAGGGAAAGATTCAGATCAGCTGGAGAGAGGCCAGGAGAAAGCAATGAGAATTACAAGAAACCCAGAGCACATGGGCTGTGAGGAAAGACTGGAAGTCTGGTGATGGTGGAAAGCAACAGCTAAAGAAAACTAGGGGGGACTAACAGTCTGGCTATTTACAAAGGAGTGAAAAATCATCTTTTCATGTCCACTGAGGATAGAGGAAGAAGTTATTTCAAGTAAGAGAGACTTAGGTTTAGACTTCAGGGAAAATATTTCTTGTGATAAAAATAATGAAGCACTGCGATATGTTGCCAAGAGATGATGTTGAATTTCACCCATCAGTGGATATTTTTAAGAACACATTGGGAAGATGCCTTAGTGTAGGTATAGTTGTTCCCATCAGAAAGGTATAAGGACAGACCAGGTGTTCTTATGAAATACAGGATCCTGAGATGCAGCCTATTTTCTATGCTTCTTTTATAGCCATTGTTTTTATGGTCCGGGATTAAATTAACCAACTTTAGACATGAAGATTTTGGAAGAAAAAAAAAATTTTTTTCACCTTTTTTTTCCCTTTCACTTTTAAATTTTTCTCCTCTGCTCTGTTCTTTCCTTCTGGATCCCTTGAAAAGGGAATGCTCTTTGTCTCACTGCTAGATTAACCCTCTGTAATCCTTCTTCCATACCTGTGCAAAGCTATGCTCTTTATTTCTTGTGTCGTTCCAGAGTATGTCTCTGCAAAGTTATACTAAACCCTTGCTTGATTGTGCATTGGAATTAGCCAGTTTGCAATGACAGAAGTAATTATGTTCCTGCAGAAGATGTCAAGATTTGTTCCGAGCTTCGATCCCTAAATTAGCAAAAGCAAAACTTTTATTATATACAGCCTTGGCCACCATCAACTTGGCAGTTAAAGAGGATTCTCACTCGCTGAACTGCTGTGGATTCTTTTAAAAATCAGGCCTATGCAAAAGCTTGAAGTTATCTGCTGCTCTTCCAAAAGACCCCAGAAGTTTTGTTATACATTTCAATAGCAGTAGGAATACTTCATTGTACTGGGAAAAGATTATTCACCCTCCCTTTTTTTTTTTTCTTTGCACGACAATTCTCATAGAATACTAAATAATGCCAGCAGGATTTAAAATTGAATCCAGAATTATTTTAATTACCTTAAATGTTTTACTTTTTTTCAAACTAAATGCATAAATAGGATCTGCTCAAACATGCCTAGCAGGATGCATTTAAATGCTTCATGCAGATAGCCTGTTCCCTGCTTCCTTGTTTGGTTTGGTTTTCCCTTTCTTGTTTAAAAAAAATCTAGTAGTGAATGAATGAAACATAATTATGCAAATATGCTAAATCCAGTTGACAGGCAGGATGCAGGCGATGCTAAAGCAAAGCTGGTAAGCTGAGGGCAACATCTACATTTCATTATTTATTAGGGGCCAGATATGAAAAGGCATTTGAGCACTCAGAGAGACAGCCAGTCAGTAATATTTACAAAAACACCTAAGCGAATTAGGTGCATTATTTCTGTACAATTTTACTGATGGCAACATGGGTAAATTAGTGGGTGAAATTAGTAAGTAGTGGCGCTCCAAACTAATCTACTGTGTGATTCAGCAATCCTATGCGTTTCTCTGAATGCAAATCCCAAGTGCAAAACAAGCATCATACTATATGCATACATCCACACTCTCATTTTGTAAAATTACTGTATGCTATAGGTAAGGAAAGAACATTTTGTACAGTATATGGAAACTCTACTAGTGACAGTTTTACCTGTTCTTATTGAAATGCTATAGGAAATTATGGATGATGAGCTATAAATTCAGTGGTAAAACCAAAAGTTATTTCCAAGCCTCTCTGCAAAGGTGTGTCATAAATCAGGGCAAAGAGAACATGACAAAGGACTTACGTAGTTAGCATTTCTCTCCTGGAAGGGACTGAAAAAAAAGTAAAAAGAAAAAGCAATGGCACTATTGTTTCTATGTGCAATTTATGAAAGACGTGCTGTTTTTGACACAGCTACTTATGGATGCTGACATTTGTAAAGGGATTTAATCACAAGAATTATATCGGAAGGATGCAAGACTTCATATGTTGAGCTAGGTTAGTAATTATGAACGAATGAAGTGGGTGAAGGATTCCAATCAAAATAAACCCTAAGCTTTGTCATTTTTAGCAGCTTGACATAAAACTCACACAACAAATTTGTGCTGGGTCCAGTGTACCGAACAGTCGCATTACTGACTTGGACAATGGATTAAGGAGTACACATAAAACTGACAGATGGCATCTTTCTAGGAGGGATTCCAAGCACTTGGGAGGACAAGATTAGTACTCACAGCAATCCTAAAATGTTACTGAAATACTCCAAAACCAACAATATGAAATTCTAAGGAGACCTGTGCTTGGGAAGGAACAAAAACAACTGAAAATGTAAGATGGCTAAGCAGAAAAAAATCTGGCAGTAATGGTGAATTAAAAAATCTAGTAAGATTGAACACTATGCTGAGTAAAAAGGCCAGTGTCATTCTGGAGTATACTAAGTGGCATGCCATAAGTAAGAGATGGAGGTCTTTATTCTGTCCTGTGCAGCAGTAATAGGGCTTCAGCTAAAATACGCAGCCTGGCTTTGAGTATGGCACTTTAAGAAAAGATGCAGACAAACTAGAGTGCAGGCAAGAGCAGAAACACTTCTAAAAGCTTTAAAAATGTGACAGAAGGTTGAAAGAAATGGATTTGTTTAGTTTGGAAAAGAGAAGACTGAGGAGGAATTCAGTAACCATCTTCTAATATGTAAAAAGATGTTAAAAAGAAGGGTCATCAGTTAGTCTCCATGTTCACCCAAAGTAGGAAAGAAATCACTGATTTAATTTTTCAAAAGGGAGAAAGAGATTAGATTAGATTAAATAAAATTAGATTAAAGTAGTCATTAAGGAAAAACTTTCCAGCTGCAAAAGCTGTTAAGGACTGGAAGAGGCTGCTTAGGGAGCTTATTTAACCTCATAATTGAAGGCATCTATGAACAGATTAGACAAAGATCAGATAGACAGTCTGAGTATATTTGACCTTCTCTCAAAGCAGGGAGATTGACTAGCTGAGTTTTAAAGGTGCCTTTCTATGGCATTTCTATGATGTTATTGCTAAATCACTTAGAAAATTATATTCTTAAATTATCCTAAATCCATAGTTATTTTTTTTAAGTAACTCACTTTTTAAAAAAAAAAAAATTCAATGCATTCAGCAGCTCTTATTGATCATGTCAATGTCAGATAGCTCATTTGGGATTTGCGTTCCAGTTTGGAAGGCTCCATTTTAAAAAAAAAAAACCACAACAAAAACCCCCTAGATAAACTCTTTGTACCTTTCTCAGAAAACGAAGGCACAGTTCACCACCCTTTGAAATAAAAAGCATGATTTGTATTAATTACAAGAGGAGATTCTGTGTTGTTCAGGTTCAAGATTTGTTACGTTTCATCACAGAGAAGTGCACTTGGATTGTCATCAGATTTGTAAAAATTGTAAGTCAAAGTTAGTGAGACTGGCTCAGGAAATACCTATTAAATACATACACCACTATGTGACTGTCAATTATATGTTAATTTTAAATATTACGATACAGAGGTGGGATGTTGTCAAATTAATTTGTTTGTGTGTAGAATTTTCAGAGGTGTTTCTAAAGGGACTATGTATAACCTTGTCACTGAAGCGTTGTATCCTCTTAAAACTCATGCACTGGAATAGCATTTGTGGCTAAGCAAATTCTTTAACTTGCACTGTTTGTGACTGCTGGTGCCAAAAATTATGCTAAGGAAGTAGCCTTATCTGAACCTTCATGTCATGACAGATGCTTTGCAAAGACTAACACGTCCATAATCTACATGTAGGCCATTTGGTTTGAAAACACTAAGACTTGTAGAAGAAAACTTTTCCCAGGTGACAACATGCTTTAAATAGACATTAGTAGGTAACATGTTGTAAATATTACAATTACACACATTTCAAAAGGAGTCAAGTACCTTTTCATTTTAGCACTCAGCCAAGATAGTTCTTCCTAAAATTAAAGACAAATCTTCTGGCTGTTCTTCAGACATCAAAACGATCTGCCGTGTAGATACCGATAGGCGGTTACAAATGGGTAATAATAGCACCATGCAGATCCATGGCAAGAGATACGGCAGCCTCCTAGAAATTAGGTTTTATGTCTGTGGCTTTTTCAGATCAAGAGCTACCTCTCCCTCCTTTCTCCCCATCTTCTCCTTCTCATAGCTGCTGCAATCATATCACTTTTACAATAAGGACGTTCTCATTGTGAGCATGTGTTTGAGACCTTACTTACACCTTATAAGCTAATGATTGGCTTTGCCCCACCGAACATTGAGGTGTCAGTAGGTATTAATAATCTGTGAAAGAGATAACAGTATTTCCATAAATTGACCTTCTCTGATGATGACTTCACCCCATTTTCTTCAGTTCAGTTTAATGACTTGAAGAGTGCTTGGTGATGAAACCATTCCCAAGTATAAATTATTCACCACAGGAAAAAAAGAAGCTCCATTTCACAATTTTCCATCAGTGACTGAGCCTCTGTAGGTGAATTGGCTGCAGAGGCAGAACAATCCTTCTAACCCTGGTAAACTTATTCGCACCTTTTTTTTAAAATGAGATAACAACAACAAAAAAAGAGTAAATAATAAGTAGAATAAACCTTTTCTTCAAAATAAATGTTGACCCATCCATTTCCGCTCTTAAAAAAGTGTATACATGTATAACATGTAGAAGAAATCCCATCTTTTAAAATACTTTTACTGTAGCTCATTAACAAGGAATTTCATTTAAAAAAACAAATAGGAAAGATCAAAGGGCTGGACTAGAACCAACATGACCATAAATATTTTAAATGCTTGACATTACATACCAGACACAAATAAACATAGGTGCAAATTATAGCTTGTATTTCTAAAGTTAAAAATATATCCTATCTGCATGTTAATATTTGCATATTCAATGCTAGCTCTTAAGCTATGTTTCTGAAAGGATGATTTTTCTAGTATCTCCCCATTGCTTGTTGTATCACACCACCACATTCAGCTGGAATTCGAAGTGGAGAAAAAAATCTCAGCCTTCTTGCAGGAAGAATTTTTCCAGGCGAGATGTGCAGGTATCTGCTCCCCTTCCCCGATGTTGTTCCTGACCCGCTTCCTTTACTTCTCGGATCTGCTGGAGGTGGTGGGGTGGAGCAAGCCTACTGCTGGATGCCACTGTCTGCCATTGTCGGTGAGAATGTGCTCGGTGATGAGCCATAAATTCTCAGCCAGCTAATGAGAATGGGCACCATACAGGGGAGTCTGTTTGAAGCTCTGAAAGATGCTCGGTATCAATACAATGCCGGTTTTCTGATTTTTTTTTTAATGTGCATCGCAGCCTTAGCAGATTAAAAGTGTGAACCTTTGGGGTACAGCGAGGTCTGTTTAAGCATACACACTGTCATGAATGAAAACTCGGCTTGAATTTATGCTGTGTATAACATCAGAGAGCAGGGTTTTTATTTTCTCAGCACAACTTGTTCTTATGATAATAAACCAGTACAGGATGGAAATTTTGCAGAGATTTTTGTAAATTCCCATTTAAGCACATTAAAACACCAAAACATTTCCTTTCCTTTTAAGATTTATCCTTTCAAAGATATCCCTTTCCCTAATGCTATTGGGACACTCATTATTAAGCCACAAGACAGAAGGTATGATGTGAGGAAATAAAAGGAAAGCTGTTGAATATATGCATCATAATCTTCTGATATTCAAGGGAACGTACTCTTGTATTAGGAACTACCTGACTGTTCCAAGAGGTCTCAAATTATGAAGATCTAAATCAAATCTGGTAGACCATCATATTTTAGCAATTTGATGGATTTCCTCTAGCCTTTTACCCTTATTACTGTGTAACTGCACAGAAGTTGTAATTCCTGAAGAGTCCCAGAATGGTAAATGCAGTTCAGGTCTGGGCACTTGCTGGTTTCTGCACTTTGAAAGGTAATTGAATAGGAACAAGTACAAGTGCGATTGAATATGTAGGCTAGAGGCACTAAGTTGCAGCCTCAAAGAGGTCATGCTGAAATGAATTTTTAAAAAGGACTATAAAATTGCATCTAAGATAGATGGGGTGCAAAAGCAATATTTAAATGAAATTGTTATGGATATAAGTCACTTGCCAGGCATTCTAACTATTTCCAACATAAAATATGTTTTCACTTCATATATAAAACATTGTTATTATTCACATCCTGTGTCATGTTAACATATTAAAACTTAAATGTTTAATGCATATATTAAAATTTTGTGTCATCATTAACACCGCTGATGAATGGAAAAGATATGTCAAGGCAGATAATTTTTACAATTAGAATAAAAATATGTAACTTAAAGTGTGATAAGATAAAACCGTTTAATTCAAAGTTTCACAATCCCCTCTCCTTGCTCACGGGAATCCAACTGCCATTTGTTTTCCTATTAAATGACACTTCAAATACTTTATTATAAACATAAATCACATCTCCTTTTGAGAAGGCAAATGACAAACTAAATTTGAGGTCTGACTTGCACTTCTATGCCCTACCCAAGACTAAATAGATGAGCAGTTGCTTTATAGATTGTATTTGATGGATAAACAAAGAGAGGCAGTAGGTTATGGAAAACATGTCACTTGGAACTGACGTCTGCCCTCATAATACGTGAGTGTCTTACCCTGCCATGTCACCTCCGCAGACATCAGCTCCCCATACTGGTTCACAAATTCAGGGGAAGAGATTTGGTCTTTTTTAAAGTACAGCTGCTTCTTGTAAAATGCATACGTTTCCTTTATGGGGGATGTTCTGTTTCTTGTGGTCAGGCAGGCGGTGAGAAACACCCTCGGTTCCACGATGGGATGTGCAGAATGATGTACAGCTGCACGGGAGCAGGAGGGTGTTGGCACAGAGATGTGATCAGAGGAAGCATGCTCAGGCTGGCTTTTGTATGGGAATGCCACAGTACTGGCGAGACTACTCTAGCGAGCAAGATGCTGCTCGGTATGAGATCAGACTGCAGGTCAGACCTCAGAGAGCTGCCGTGTCCTGGCCTTGCCATTGACCTGCCTTTGGCTGTGGTAGGCAATTTCCTAACCAGGAGTGACCAGGCATGGGTGAAAGACCACTAGCTGCACAGCAATCACACCACATGGTTCCAGCTTCTTGGTTGTTGGGTGTGTTTAAATTGAATGGAGTTCAATTTCTCTTCCAGAGAAATTTTTCTCCATCAGCAATAATTTCCATCCCAGCCAAAGCACGCCTGCCTGACACGCAGGAGGTGTTGGTGATTGCAGTCCCTCAACAGTTCTCACATAGACCCACACAGAGCGAATGCACGCACAGGTGCCACCAATGCAAAAATCTGTTTGATCATCACCAACAGGGTGATAAATCTGGGCTAGATATTTTAAGCCTGTGACATGGTTAGGTTTGTTTGTACCACTTCTAGAGATGCTCTTGGACCCCACTTAATATACCTGAATTCATGAAACAAGAATTCACTAATTAAGGCTTTACAAGTGGAGAAAGGAAATCAATTATCTTAATAAAATAGTTGAAACCTACAAGATGCGGCATATTTACTCAGAAAGCCCTAGCATTTACACTGCAGCATTTCCACCTTTTACATTTTTATTAGTAGTCTTATAAAGATCAGGGTGTTAGGGTATTTTTTTCCTAAAAACAAATTCTTACAGTCAAGTGGTTAAAAGATAATCTCTGTTTTCATTTAAACATGGTTCATTTCTTGACCATTCAGCTGTAGAGAAAAATGTAAGGATGTGGCTCTTAAGGTCCACAATCAAAAAGACAAGCAAAGAAAACTTTAAGCGTCTTTTTTTTTTTTTTTTGTAAACTTCTTGGGTTTTAATCCACTTTTAGTATTTTGTGACCTGACTCAAGATTTCTGAAAGCCTGAGGTTGACAAAATCAATGCTCCTGTGGTGCAGAGATATTGTCAGCATATATTTGAAATGACCTGCACAATTCATTCATGAGTAATACATTCAGCCCAAACACATACTGAAAAAATCCTTTACCACATCATTCAATTTTATTTAGGTGATGTGTGTTTATAAAGTATAATGAAGAAACACTAGCTTCTTTCCATCCTGCAAGACTGTAGCATCCTTTTGTGTTTCGCCTGTAACTGTGGATGAGAAAAGTAGTTTAGCCTGATTATTAGCCAAATTAATTGTAATGGGGAAGAGAGTGTCCTGCTAGAGCAGCACAAGCAAACTTAATCTCACTCTTTTTGTGATGCAAATCAATAAATGGGTTTAAATGTTTGCTTTCTGCAATTCTGTATTTCTCTGTCTTCCACTAGCACAAAATGACTTAAAAACAGCTATTTAACAATACTTATTTCAGATAGATAGATTAGCCATGTTTGTTTCAGAGAGAAAGAGCAAGAGAACTTTGTAGGGCTTTAAACATTCCTGTGCATAACTCCCATTTTAGGAGTTCACTTTTGAAAAGCTGTCCCTTAATACCTTTGAATCTTTCCTCCCTCACTTAAAGACCTTTTCCATTTGGATCTTTCTTAGAAAAGTCAAATCTTGGAATGATTTTGTTATGGTTTTAGGAACATCATCAGGAACATTAAATTTGTGCTGGTGAAGTCTGGCTTAAAAAACAGGTATTTCAAGTCAGGTAATGTGATGCTGATGTTCATGGTACCTTAAAAAAATGTACAGCAACAACCAAACAAGAAGTATGTAGATTTTTCTAATGAACAGAGGATGGAAGCAGTTTTGAAATAAGGTTGTTTCTGAAGGAATTCCATGACACAGAAAACAATCTACCAGGAGGTAAGAAAAGAGGAATATTCAGTTCTAATAACTAATGATGAAAATGCCAGGTGAATCTGATGAATTCAAGGAATCAGATTCCTAGTTACATTTACTGTCTTTTACTCTGCAATATGTCTAAAAAGGCACATCTACAATGGAATGTAAATGTAAAAAAAAAAAGGAAAAATAATACCTGAAGAAGTTATGGCAGATTAAATAAAGTTATGTTTATACAAAAGAAAATGCAGAAAGTATGACTGTAATTTTCATGTCAGTCTTAGAATATATATTTTAGAAACAAAAATACTTGCATTAAAATGCTGAATTAAAAAAAAAGAAAACATGATGGAGTTTATAATCATGATATCATCATGAAAATAGGGTCAATATATCCGGAAAAATGTTAACTGTTACACAATTTCACATACTCATGTCTATTTAGGAAAAAGATAACTGTCATTTGAAATATAGTAGGTGCACATCATTAATGACTGAATAATCATGCATATGCATGAAGGTATAGTGCAATTTCAACTTCATAATGTTTTGTCCTGAGATGTTGTCCTGGTTTGGCCTAAACCAGGCCAATTTTCCCTTCAGTGATTTTTACTTTCAGCTAAGTCTCTTCTAAGTAACTGCACTTTCTGAAACTAACTGCATGTTTTGCAGACAGTGTCTGCTTCCAGGACTGATAATGCTCGAAGTTTGTAGTTATCACTGAGGTACCAGTAGGGATTTTATGCAGAAAGGCTCTTGCTGTACTGATTCTTAGAGAAACCAAGGTCACTGCTAAATTCCTCCCTGCTTACGAGTGAAGAGCCGAAGGGGGGTCGCACCTGCAGGGAGGAGCGGACAGGGCAGGTGACCCAAAATTGACCAACAAAGGTATTTCATCCCATACACGTCATTCTCAGTATAAAGTGGGGGGATCATGAGGATCTCGCCCTTTCTGCTATCGCTGGTGTCCGAAGAGGACTCTGTCCGTTTTCCCACTGCCCCCGATCCCGATCCGTGCGTCCCTGAATTCAGTTCCCGTCCATCACTGGGCCCAGCCTGGGCCTTCCCGGAGCCTACCCTGTAGTGCCGGTGGTGACGTGGCCTACATCAGGGGAGCTCGATCTTGGTTTTGTATATGTTTGTATATATTTAATTATTTCTATTATTATTATTATACTCTTTTTCATTATTATAGTTCATTAAAACTGTTTTAACTTTCCATTGCATAAGTCTCTCTCCCTTTCCCTTCCCCTTCGGGGGCGGCGGGGGGGAGCGGGTAACAGAGAGCGTCTGCCACCAGTTTAATAGCCAGCCCAGCCTTAAACCATGACAGATGTTAATAGGGTAGCTTTAAAAAGAAATCAGGCAGTCTTTGAGTATAAATATTTTTCTGGAGCATTTATATACTAAAGCAAATAATATCCTAAAAGTGGATTTCAAAGGACCATAAGGGAGATACAATCACCGTATCTTATTGAATTGGGTTATGTGTTCCCTTAGATTGTCTTGGAAAATCCCCGTATACTTGACAATACAAATTAAAACAACTGCTGTTTTATCCATTGTGCTACAAACAGATACCTACTGCAGTCAGTGCTGACTACCAAAGTTGTCACTTTAACACACTGGGGTGACTGAGCTGGGTGGTGATCTCCTCTTCTCAGCGTGCAGCTCTATAGTGTTTCACAAATCACTGCTCCGTAGCTGTTTTCTACTGCTGAATTTCAAAACTGCCTTCTGTATTCGTCTGTATGTATCTTTATGGAACCAGATACACATAAATCAACATTTTACAAATCTCGGCTTCTTAAATACAGTTGTGTTCATTTGGCCTTGTGACAACAGCTTTGAGCACCTGGCAGCTCCCACTGCTGCCAGTGACAGCGGCTGAATCATCAGCACAACTTTGGAGTCAGCTCAGGTACCAACACGGGCAGCCTCTGCACAGGTAATTTGGGCAGACGGGGGACAATGCTCTGGCGATGATGCCAACTAGCACAAAATGCCCCATATTACCAGAAATAATACCTGAGCTCTCTTACCCTCTAAAACAGGACAGCTGCATGTAGACAGCCCACTGGAAATGGTCTGTGCACCCCCTAAAATCTCCTGAAACATGCCTACGAATTGCTTGGGCCGGCACTGGCTGGTAGTACTAGCTAGTCCAAAGCCACGGGAGAGTCTATGCTAACAATTCAATAGCACAGAGGATTAAAGTCCAGTGCTAAGAAATATTCCATAACAGGTTCAAGTTCAACAGTATGAATCTGGCTGCAGAAACCACCTTTACTTTCCTATTATTAAAATATTAGAGACACAGCTTTCCTTCAGGAGCCGCAGGAAAGCTAAACCAGAGAAAGAGTATTCAGGTAAGATGAAAAGCTGTTTCAGTCCCTAATGGTAACAGGCACTCAGAGCATCTCAATGTTTTTTCCAGGCACTATATACTTCACTCACGCTTTAGGCAGGCCACTGTTTCTGTGGCAAAGCTCTAATCAAACATCACAGTTCAGCCTGAGAATAAATGAGCGTTTAATTAAAAACTGTCACATATAGCCAAGTTTATGTTTATTTTTACATGAATGTTTACTCAGCTAATGCACTGCAAATTAGCATTTAATGATGGAAGGGTGACACAAAGTCCTGAATGCCATCAAAATAGAAAATAAAGGAAGGAAACTCACAAAACACTGTTTCTAATGAGACGCAGAGCAAGATGCACAGTGATTTCAACTAGTCACTGGTTATCAAGGCCAATGTGCTAAGCTGCTCTAAATACCTACAAACAGGGGTGGGAAAAGTGCCTTCATGTGACCTTTCACATTCCTGAAGCTTCCTGTGCCAGGGATCTCATGAGCTTGGTGTAACCGTTGTTTTAAAAGGCTGAGCTCAAATAATCAAAGTTCAGGTTGTTTCCCTCTTTCCAGAAGAGCAGTCACTGCCCGTTATTTCCTCTGGGGCGGGTGCCAAGCCCATCTCAGCAGGACCGGCTGTCCTCTCCAGAAGGCTTTCCCAGTGAAAGGTAGGCTGACCGACCTAATGACGTTAGCTGCCACTTCCACAGCTTGCAGTGAGGAAATTCAGCTTGACTCAGGGTAGAAGCCCTCTCCTGATTTCCATAGACAGCAATTGCAGTAGTAAGCAATAAATGAATGGGGGAAGCAGAAGACATCCTGAGCGCCAAGGGGAAAGTACTTTGAGAGTGGTTGAAGAGGGTTGAAGGGACAGGTCTGAAGGGACTGTGAGAAAAGGGTGCATGAACATGAGGCATGGGGGAAGGGTGTCAGAAAACAGACAGCATGCGTGGAAGTGTGGGTAAAAGAGAGTGTGAGATGTACAGGCAGAATGGGGGATGCAATCTGTAGACTAAAATATAATCGCACTGCTAAGCCTCTAAGAATAATCGCACTGCAAACCCTCTGAAGATCATGTTGTGCTAACGTATGTTAATTGCTAATATGTACAGATATATGTAGGCATTCTTGTAAAATATACTTATCACTGCTATATTAGTGGGTAATACATATACACTACATAATACATAACTTCTTGATTATATATATTTATATTTCATGATTTTCAGGGTTTTGGCGGTACAGGCTGTTAGGGCAGTAGAACTGATCCCGTCTTCCTCCATTGCCCACTAAACAAACAGAAAAGAAAGCTCTGCACTCCATTTAACTGTCAAAACAATAAAAAAAGGAGCAATAATGGGGTTAAGAAAGTATGCCTCTCCCTAAGCCAAATGGAAATGAAAGACTGTCCTGAGGACCTGCTGAGGACCTTGCAGGCTGACAGTAAAAGGTAGAAGACACTTGTAGCTTAAAAAAGCTGCCCAGCCTAGGGACAGGGCAGTCATTTCACCCCCAGTACACCTGAGTATGGTGTACTAGCAGCTTTTTCACATGCAGCAGCGTGAGTTGTCCAGAGGCCCCAAAATGTAAAATGCGATGTGGAGTTGTAGCCATTTTCCTTCTGTCCATAGGCACTTTATCCAGTTGTCTACCTGTGTATGGAGGTATAACCACATACAGCATACAAACACAAATGGCTAGCTTAATGCCTGACAAGCTTGAATACACACATATATACGAAATATTTATTGAGGGAGCTATTACCTCTTCATCTCCTTTTGCATTTTAATAAAACCAGCCTTTCTCACTGAGGTAGCTGATTACATAGAATACATTAGTAACTCTCACCCATCTTACTCTAAATTAACAAACCAGAATACAGCTAGCTGTTAGATAGCTCTGACCAGGAAGACCTTAAGAGTGTTCCCCCACCCAACATCATTTCAATTCATCTTTATTTTGGTGTGCTAGAAAGTGTGTCTTCGTAACTCGTGGTGCTGGGCAACGTGCCCTGCTATGACATGAGACGTCGGGTTCTGTCAGTCACGTCAACTGATGTGATGTGACGGAGCCTAATGTGATGGGACCAATGCCCTGCCGAATGCATACTGCGTCACCGTGGTATTCAGTGGTATTTCTCTGAGAAGAAATGCAGTGAAGGAAGCCTGGCTTCCCATGGCAAATAAGGCTAAATGATTTTGTAAATGAAAAATGCAACCAGGTGTTTGCTGCATAGGCATGTACGAGCAACATATTGGGTTTCTTTTGCTTTTCTATTTGTTTGCAATGGCACATTGATGATATCCAGTCATGAATTTCACACAGGTTGTCCATCCTCTTAAGCCCTGCCTAGGGTCTATCTGAGAGCGGCACCAGAGTGCTGCCTCTTGGAGTGCTGCTCTCCTTGGGAAAAAATGCTGTTTCTGGAAGGCCCATGCACTACTCTCTGGTGGATACCACAGTGCAAATCTGAAGGTCTGCTCCTGCAGTCCCTCCATGTTT
This sequence comes from Nyctibius grandis, assembly GCF_013368605.1. Lineage (NCBI taxonomy): Eukaryota > Metazoa > Chordata > Aves > Nyctibiiformes > Nyctibiidae > Nyctibius > Nyctibius grandis. The sequence continues at coordinate 13,398,785 of NC_090660.1, forward strand.
AAAGCCAACAGCCATTGCTTTTGCTTGCAGCTTTTCACACCAATCCTACCCTATGCCCCCAAACCGCAGCAACAAAACATCTTGAGGCAGCTTGTTCTAGTGGTAGTTCCTTTCAGAATATAAACTAGTCTATGCAAAAGCACCATAAAGTTTACTCAGATCTTAAAAATGTTTTCAGAAGACTTCCAAGGAAATAAACCTAGTAATCACCCATTAAACCATCACATTTAGCAGAAATGTTGGCTTTTAAGGATATGGCTTTCTTTACTCTTTCAGCAATGCCAGACCTCAGATCTCTGGACCTTGTTCCCACTAGCAGTCCTCCCACATGAGGTAGCCACATGAGCTGATGAAGGCCAAAGAAGAAAGCAAGTCAGTCCTGCCCTCGTAATCTGCCAGTAGTACAGGTCCCAGTGAAACTGGATGGGTAATGAGAGTAAGTTATCTCTTTCTCAAGACAGCTCCAGATGAGAGCTCAAGCAAGTATCACTTATATCTTTTGGCTAAGTGCTCCACTCTGTGAGATGTTGACCATCCCAACACTGCATTACCGCATTTTACAATTCTTAAACAATTGCTCTGGCACTAAGCAGCTATTTCAATTTAAGATAAAGCCAATTTGACAACAATTTTTAAAACAGCCATGTTTACATGGGTAACCTAAATCATAGTGAAATTGCTGATTAGCTTTTCATTCCAAAAAAACCCCAGTTTCTGTACATATTGGTTGTGGTAGAAATGCACCACTGTTTATTATTCTCATTATGGAGTACTCCAGTAAATAGGATGCAGCAACATTGCGGGAATAGGGAAAGCCCTTTGGGTTACATATAGATTTACATGAAACATTTTGTCTCAGAACCCACAGAAATGTGTAAGAAAGATGGTATATATCTTCTGGCACAATTCCTCAGGAATATGTCAGGCTCATTTAAAAAAAAAAAGAAACATCAATTTTTATGTAGCTAAACAATCAATTTATGCTCTCACTCACAGTTAAGAATCTCACAAATACCGTATGTACCATCACTATAAAAACTTCTTTGTTTTTATTTTACTTTGGAAACTACTGTCTTAGAGCAAGGTGGACCAAGCACATCAAAAGGGAAAAGTAACCCCAAAAAGCTTGCTTTTAAACAAAGAAGCATCAGGGTTGTTAGTTGCTAGTATAAAAGGTGTTATCTTGACAGAAAACAGAAAGCAAGCTGGGTGGAGGAACAGGGAGAGAAAGACAGAGCAAACCTAAGAAGTGGAGCTTAAAAGAAAGGGGCTCGGAAGGTATCCATTTAGGATCATAGAATCATAGAATGGTTTCAGTGGAAGGGGCCTTAAAGATCATCTAGTTCCAACCCCCCTGCCACAGTCAGGGACGCCTTTCCACTAGACCAGGTTGCTCAAAGCCCCATCCAACCTGGCCTTAAACACTGCCAGGGAGGGGGCATCCACAACTTCTCTGGGCAACCTGTTCCAGTGTCTCACCACCCTCACCATACAGAATTTCTTCCTAATATCTAATCTAAATCTACCCTCTTTCAGTTTAAAATCATTACCCCTCATCCTATCACTCCATGCCCTTGTAAAAAGTCCCTCTCCATCTTTCCTGTAGGCCCCCTTCAGGTACTGGAAGGCACTATAAGGTCTCCCTGGAGCCTTCTCTTCTCCAGGCTGAATGAGCCCAACTTTTTAAAACCCTTACTTGGAGCCAAGAAACAGTTTCTTGTACTTAGCACCATAAACTGGTCTTTTGAATGTAGATGACTGTCTCATTCTTCCTCATGGGAAGACGAGCTGGCAGGAATGGCATTCCTCCTGGGAAGTAAGTTCAAACACTTTCAAACTGGGGGCAAGGCTCAGGTTTCCCAGCCATGTGCAAGAACTGCAACCTACTAATCAAATCCTATTTTCTAAAAGGCAGACTTTCCTTTTTGACTCCATCACACCCCTTTCCCTCAGGCCTTCACACCATGTCTCTGAATGACAGTGACTGTGCACTGGGGTAATGACAGTGCTTCTGGGTGCACACCTACCTCACTGGGCCCATCACAAGGTTCAGATGTTGGTACGGTAAGGCTGCGAAGCCCTAGAGGGCTTAGGCTCCACGATGCTCCATCCAACTAAGATAAGAGCAACTCTGCACACATGTGGTAACATCACTTTAAGCCTATAAATAAGCTTTGTAATGTAAATATAGGTTCCTGGATAGCTGCTCCTACCCTTAATAGTTAGGCAAGGTAATTGTTATTTATTTTTTAATCATTCTCTTTGATTTAATCGCCTATATGCTCCTAGGGTGCATTTTAATTACCAAACTGCTACTTTGGATCCTGGCTAAGTACTTAAGCATAAAAGTGAGTCTTGAAATTCAGGAAAAGATGAGTTTCTCATTGCTGGACAACAGCTGGCAGTGGCCCATAATTTACAATCCATGATTCACAAGGTACAGGTGAAATCTTCTCATTCATGGCATGAGTGGAGACAGGTGGCGGGGAGGAGGTTAAGAGGGCTGCCAACATCTACCTATTTCCTCCTTCCCTGTCAATGTGCACAGATGGATGCAGTGGCCACACTCCAGCATGTGTGAAGTGGGGCAATCATGGTGCACCAGAAGAGGAGGGAAGAAGGGCTGTGTCCCACCTGCATTTCTACACCAGTTGCTTGAAAGACCCCAGCTCGCAGGCAGAATTTCCAGAAAAGGGCTGTTGCTGCCAGCTTAGCTCTGCTGGGATTAGGGCTGGTAGGTGCCGGCACTGCAGATGCTTGCTCCTGTATGAAGGATGCTGTCAGAACATAGTCAGGCTGACTCCAGAGGACAAGGAAATATTTCTGCTGTGGATGTGGTCTCTGACAGGGTGCAGTGAAATCACCGCCAGCTGAGACAGCTGGAATAGCTTTGGGAGACGTCTAGGAGGAGGGTCACTGGAAGGAATGGCCGTGCCTTGGCAAGGAGATGAATTGCATGATCTAATAGGTGTCTTCCACCTCCAGTATTTATGACTCCCTGATTATTGCTAAGGAATGAGGTAGAGGAAGAGACAGCTGTTGATGGATTAGGATGCTACTTAATTTTCATTACATGTCTCTTCAGCTGGAAAACGAGGCATTTTAACCGTCCCCATGCAAGCTCCCCCTCGAATATCCATTGTGAGTTGTTCAGTAAAAATGATGCTGTTTAGACACTTAAGCATGCTTCCTCAGACTTTGTGCAAGTGGCGATTAAATGGTGCTATTATGTTCATATCTAGCAGTTAAGCACTTGCATGCTGTTTATGTGGAGAGATCAGTAGCCCCCATGTAACAGGCAGTACTGCAGGGAGCAGTAAAGATGCTTCTCTCGGGGGTAGCTTGACTGGTCTTTGTTCACAGCAGGATAGCAATTATGACCATAGCATTTGAGGGGAAAATATAAAAAATAAAGCGTCAGTTACATTTTTGCAAGGGAAAAGAAGATTCCGTAGCTTCATTACTTCCAAGGCCTTCTCAGATAAAATCACTTTTTTGTTTCTACTATTCTTTCTAAGACACTTGACTCTCTGTTACAAGTGATAGAAGAACTTCAGTCTTGCTATGATATCAGTTCATTCTGAATAGCTTTTCCCTGTCTCTTCCTGTATGTGACTCCTCCATTAGTTTCAATCTTGAAGCAATATCATGTAACAATAGAATAAAACTTTCTTTCATCTTTCTGTGTGCATATAGGCCTCAAATACTTTGAGGAGGAGGGGAAAATATTATTTTGTCTGGGACTTTTACCAGGCAAAAGAAAAAGTGTCAACAATTATATTTGAAGTGTGGACATTGTACATAAAATAATTACATTTCATGGCTTTTGCTTTTGGGGAAAAAAATTGCTGTTATAAAAGTAGTTTCCATGGGGTGAAATTTTCAAAAGAGCCAAGCATCCACAATTGGGACCAGATTTCTAGAAGGCTTTAGTTCTGGCATAGAAATAAGTGGCCAGATGTCCAAAGAGCTCTAAACATTAGATTGTGAGCATTTATAAAAATCTGGCCTGTATTTAAGAGCATAAATGGGAGCTGAGCTCTTTGGAAAAATCTAGCCCCCATGCTGGGTGTTGAGCTGGCTCGAAAAAAAAAAAAAGTCTGGGTCAGGCTGTTTTGGTGGGGGAATTGTTTTTTGTTTTGGGTGTTTTTTTGGTTTTGTTTTGTTTAGGGTTTTTTTTCTGTTGTTTTTAAAAGAAAACTTATTGGAGCTTTTCAATTCTAAGTGTTGGTTAGAGCATTGAAGGGTAAGGTATATCATATATATATATATATGAAATATCTTCTTTTTCTTTTAGAGGAATATATATATCCATTTTAGGTATCAATTCAGTATTTCAGTTTTGCCATCCAAATAGTCCAGTTGCCTTTAAGCAATATTGTTGTACTTAAAATTAAACATGTGCTTTGCTGGGCTAAAGATTGAATTTACCATTTGAAATCCCACCCTGTTTAGCTGTGAAATGTATACTGTCTTTACCAACATGCCACATGCATGAAGGAGGTGTGATTGAATGGTGGCCAGTCACGGTAAAGCAACGCTTATCTCAGTGGCTGTGGCTGCATAACTCTGACAGTGTCCTCACAATAAGCTCTCCTGATAACTTCTAAATATTGCAGTTGGACCACAAATAATGAGAAATTTCTTTTAGATAAAGTATTGACAACATTTCTTCTGGGCCTGGACAACAAGAGTCAAGTAGGCCAGCAATGGAAATTCAGATTTACTGAGCTCATTATTTTCCAGACTTTTAGGGAACATTTCATGGGTGTGGGGTTGGACAGGGCCTCCAGGCAGATCTTTGGTTTTCTGAACAAGACTCAGCGTTACCCAAGACTAGAGTTCAGTGGCAAGCTAGGCTGCATATCCTATAGCATGTATTTTGAGGCTTAGAGAAGGCCTCCAAATTGTTTCATCACAAAATAAAGTTTCAACATTTTGTCCCGCACCTCCTTGAAATAGCTATGTGGCTCTGACTATTATTGCTTGTCTGAAAAGTAAAGTATTTTTCACAATCTGAGGAAGTAATTCATATACACAGCTGTAGCACAGCACTACTTTGAAGGACATTGGGATGAGAGAGTATTAGAGTACTGTATAATATAGAGGAAACCCCTTTTAAAGATGGGGAGACAAATGCAATCCTTTCGGTAACCATATGTGGTAAATATGTATCCTGATGATTTGGTCTTCTGGCAACACAGAAAATTTTACCCATGGGAGAATTTCATTATACATAAAGAGGAGCTCTAGAGGATGTACATCTTACTACTTTTACCTAATCCTTTAATATATTATTCTGAAAACAATCATAAAATAGTTGGAATAGAATATACTGTGATGTGAGTTATAGACTTTCCTTTTGTTTAACCTGTGGAGGCCAGTTAATATCAGTGATGGGCCCAAGTCAGGGCTTCAAGAAGGTTTCTGTGTCAACCCAACTACGGATCTCTCTCATGGTACACTCCAGCAAATCCAAATGCCTCCAGATTGTGCAAATGGTCACAGCTGGATCTGTTCCTGGATGTACACTTTTCAAAACAGGCATTTCCCTTCCACGGCTCCACTGAAGTCACAGGAATGGATGAACACTTGGTCTGCCCATTGTTTCTGATTAAAAGAAAGTAAGGTCCAGTATTTTTCCGTGTGTTTTCTCTTGTCACATCACTACACTGCCCTCCCTCTCCCTGCTTGAAATGGACCTATACCAGAAGAAACAGGATACTTGTATCTGAAAAAATTATTATTCAGGCTGTGAAGTCTTTTTCAGAGAGTTGTTCTAATGAACACTAAAAATAGACAGCCTCCATTCCCTCCAAAGCTTGAGTGTTGGTTAGAGCATTGAAGGGTAACCTAGTATATCTTCTATTTCTTTTAGAGGAATATATATCTACTTTAGGTATCAATTCAGCTTCGGAGACTAATTTAGTCATACTTTTAAATGGCATTCCAACAAAAAAAGTCATCAGATCTGACAGAATTGCATTGACTTATGGAAAACTAAGGCTGACTTGCTGGTGTTGAAAATGTCAGCCCTTTTCCAGGATCTACTAATGTCAGGAATCTGCTAAAAGTTGCCATGAAGGTGGGGGGAGATAGGGACACATAACTGCCTATACAATAGGCAGCTCTTTCAGAAAATCACAGCAAAGCTTACTTTGAATATTACGTCCTATATAGAAGCCTGAAACTGTTATTAGATGTTGTAAAGCCATGGACAACTGCTAGTGTACAAGACTGAATACATTTCAGGTCAGGCGATCTCAAGGTTAGCTGATGGATGAGATACACACCTCTCATCACTATGCTGGATCAATCCTTAGTTAAGTGCTAGATTTATGATTGCTGCTCCCATCCATTTTCAGATTCTCTCATTGTTTCTGCTTTGGCTCAGGGCCAAATTAAGTTGTTTTACTATAAGTCAATGTTTAGAGCCCCAGGTCCTAGAGTAGAAAGCGATTTCACAATCTCTGCTCTCCATTAAAAGAAAATACTAATTTTGTGAATTCAGTGTTTGTCAGTGTATAGCACATACTGCCTTCACATGTCCAACCCCTGTTCTCATGGCTTTCAAACAATGGATCACTGAAAAATGTAACCCTGACTGGAATATTTTCTGGAGCTGACAGGACCTGATTCTTAATTCCTAATTTCCCTAATCCCAACTTGTGGGACCAGAAAGGTAAGAAAGGGAGGAGAAGCACAGTTCTGTCACAGGTATCCTATTCTGCACCACAGCTGAAGCCATCACAGCTCAGAGCCCTCATAACATTTTGAAAGTGTTGCAGTGTTTTCCTTCCACAGAAAACCTGAAATTTCATGGGGTACCAAGAATCTGAGCCAGTAGGTAGCTACTGTGTTGAAATGCCACCCAGCTGTGGGTGTGACTAAGCTGTGTCCAAGAGGTCAGCACCTTCCAACATCTCCAGACCTGCCACTCTCAGAGCCAGAGAAACCTCCAGGGAATGATTTTTCGTCTTCTGCATAACCTTCCAGTGGGAGCAGATTTTTCCAACAGAAAGTTGTTAAGCATTTCCACACAGCTTCGTCTTCTGTCCTTCAGTGGCACTATGCAGTCAGACTGCTGTGTCAGGCGGCTACCATGAACGTGTGTCTTGGAGCTCCACCAAGGCTTTTTCCCATAGAGAGATTGTTCAGTTCTGCTGGAGGTACTGAACAACACAGTAGCTCTTGCCAAAACATTTCCTTGTACATTTCTTTAGCAATGTATAAAATGGCTATTCCTCTAGCATTTATCCACACCTACTCAGAAATTGCCTTTTTTTTTTTAAGAAATATATTGTCAGCTGTGAATTAAAAAGACTAAAAGTGTTGTCTATTCTAGCTGTGGATAGAACAGCATGAAACAGAAAGCATATGCAAAACTAATCCAGCCCAGCACTGACAGCCAGACTGATCATCATAAAGGTACTGAGCACACAAGTCTTTCAGTAGATGAGTCAATAAAACATCTAAGCACACTTTTTTAACCCTGTGTACCACAGAAGTTATGTCCATGCTGACCTTCTGTGGCCTGGTAAGAAAAAACCTGGGTGGAAGAGTGGGATTCCCTATTTGTATATCCAAATCTACTGACCCTCCTCAAAAAAAATCCCATCTGGTTAGACAGGGCAACCATCACTGTGAACTCTCAGATAGAAGCAGAACCTTTCCAAGCAATGCTTTGCAACTCCAAAGCATGCCTTTAAGTAGAAGGAGCAGCCTTCTCTGCTTCTCTTGCTTAATTCCTTGCACAAAACAATTACTGTGGGCAAAGTGAACTGCAATCATGAGTTCTGAATTCAATAGAATTTCCAAATCCAGAGCAAAGTAGTTCTGCTCTCAGGCTAAGAGCCTGGTAATCTTCACTAAAGAAAAATCTTGATCCCTCAAAGGCCTGTGAATAGCACCATGGCTGAAAATTTTCCGGGGTTATTAGTTTCCCATCTGAAAACATAGATTTACTGATGTAAAAATATCTTGAAAGACAACAATATAATATATCAAGGCAATAATGCAAAAAAATATACTTAGCTCTCATCAGCATAAAGCAATTTGATAAAGTCAAATAAATTTCCAAAATGACATTTATTGGGGATTTCAAACTGGGATTTTAATTTATTTTAGATTTATCTGGGATTTCAATTGGTGTCCCAATCTGAGCTGAAAGAAAATGTCAAAAGATTAGACTCTTGCATGGACTTTGCAGACGAAATTCTCAACACTAAGAATTACTGATGGAAATAAAGGTTATTCCTATGTGTAGCTGTACAGCACTGGGGCCTGATAGAAACCCACAAAAACGAAGCACCTAAATACTGCCGTAGATTAGTCTTTTTAGAGGGGGGGAACTCACCTGCTTCTCCTGTGCTTTAATCTGCTGTTGTCTTTAAAAGTGTCTTTAAAGGACTGAATACATAAATAATGATCACGTAATGCACTGAATAAACAGTCACTTACTGAGTGCAGTCTATACAGTCACTTTTAGCTGGGATGCTGTCCCCGAGCATTTGAATCCCCTCTTTTGCCTTTCACCCCCTTCTCTGCCAAGTTATAATTTCCGTACTGGGTGGTACAGTGGTGGGAATAAAGCTTCTAACTGCATCCCCACTTCTATTAAAAACAAACGTTTCCACATAAATCTGCTAATGTAGGCATGGTATTCCTTACAATTTTTTCCCTGTTAATGATGAAAACAAATGAGTAAGATTTATCTCTTTGACAAGTCATGTGGGTGTGAATCTTTAATTAGCATATAACAGGTTTAGACTTCAAGTCCCTATAGGCGTGGGAATCACTTAAAGAAGAAAATCCCACTTGGTAAATCTCTGGCTCAGAAAGCCAAGAATGTTATTTTAAGAGATACCTGTAAAGATGAAGATTGCAATCTTCATGCATGTCAAGGTAAAAAAGCAAGCTATTTCATCTCCCAGAAACTCGGTGACCACACTTTGATGACAAGCCAGATGGCAGCTGTTCCCCAAGCCCAGTGCCAAGAAAGATGATTGGAGCTGCAATTTACCTTCCGTGGTGAAGCTCAATGCTGGAGCATACCACAGCTGCGAATTTGGCTGCTGCCATTAGGTGTGTGCACAGTTGGTTTCCTCCCAATTTGGATTCATCAGGTAAGAGGCTGTATCAGTACCCAGCAATTATGAAATTGGCATGCCTTGGATTGTTTACTCACAGTAATATTCCTACTGGACTTTATTAAAACACCATCTGTTGTCAGTGCAGACAAAGAATCAAACCAGAAATATCCATGGAGAGAGACCAGTGTGTGTGTGTGTGTGTGTGTGTGTGTGTGCGCACGCGCGCGCGCATGCATGTGTGTATGTTCAGCTGTGTTGCAGGATCAGGTCACATTTCATATTCTCTTTTTTTCCTTCTTCCTTTACAGGTAGCTTTTCATAATATGCCTACATTCCTAATCAATATTCCCCCTCTCTTAATTCCACCTAGAAAATAAAATTGCATTGGAAAAAAAAAAATAAAATTGTGGTCAAAGTGAAGTTCTATGTCTGAGTCATGCTGGAATGGAAACAAATGAGTCTTTGCATATTGGTGGAACTCAACAACATTAGCTTTACTACAAATTAAAGCTGAAATGGTTGAAGAAAAAGTCATCTGACTGAACGATGCTCAGTTAGAACAAACTTCTGAGTTAATGCGTACTATATAGGGTGAGTAATAAAGGATATTTGCCAATAATAATATCTTTAGGGCTTGAGAAAAAAAAAGGGACTAGCTTTTACAATCAGCTGTTTTCTCTTGCTTTCTTTTTTTTTTTTTTTTTTTTTTAATCTTTCGGATGGGGATCAGATATTCCTAATACACAGCTGGTCTCCACAAATGGCCAAGTATAATTTTTCATATACCAGCATATAATTCCAGGTGAAATTAATTAGTTGGAATTCTTCACCAGGTAACACACTAATAAAATATGATGCAAGTAATTAAAAATGCAAATACAGGGAAGAGAGCAGTAAAACTTAGATATGTCATTTCAGTCCTACAAAAAGGCATCTGTCAATTTAGATCTTTAGTGCATGCACTCACACACACACGCACAAAAAAAGCCTTTAAAAATAAAAATGTAAACAAGTCCCAGTTCACATCGTAAGATTAAAGCTGTAATAAAGGGAGAGAACACAAGCCAAGAACACAAGCCAAGAACACCCCCTGGGAGAAGGAGGAAAGTGTGTTAAAATGTTTGCGTTGTTTATGAACTAAGTGTTTGGAGATCTCTCAGTGCTGAATGAAGGAGTTGGGGTATTTTAGAGGACTCACAGGGAGGTTGTTTACTACTACAGGGAGTCACTAAAGCCTGTTTTGCTCAGTATATCCAGCCATCAGAAAGAAAACATTAGTCCTGATATAAGTGAGTGCAATCTACCACCTGCAATGGGAAGCGCGTAGTTGAAAGGGAGGGAATTTGCCCCGCGTATGAGCCCGTCTTTGTTGCGTTATTTCATTTCATCTACACATGGGGCTAAGTTCTTTCCCAAGTTAAAGCCAAAAAACCTGACATTGCAGAAATTTAACTCAGAGCAGAGTAGAGCATAATTTCCATGACTAAGGTGTAATTCCCTTTCCGTTGCATCCTTCAGCACATCCAAGGAGTAGGTTCATCTTTTTAATCATGCACATTTCAGCTCGTGCAAGTTAAGATGTGAGCTTTGTCTGTCTTTCCTCTTGATGGTAATTTTGGCCAAAATTGGATGCTACTCACCATCCTCAAAACCCATTCTGCCGTGTGGCCTGGAGCTGTGGAGTTCAGCCACCCATAAGGTCAAGGCCAGCTCCACAGGTGGCAGGACCAGGCGGATTAGCAGATAACACAGACATGAACTGTCTCCTACGGACCATCCGCTGTAAAATCAAAGCTCATCTCCCATGAAGGAGGCCTCCCAAAGAGGGAGAGACCAGAATGATCTTGTACGTCTTCAAGCTAAAACACAAAACAGAGCTCTGATTTAAGTTTCACAGCTCTGGCAAGTGCTCGAAAGGAACACCAAATAGTGACTCATATCAGACTTTCTTATACAGACCAGGTGAAAAGAGGAAAAGTAGCAGGATTCATACCTGTCCCCAACACCTAACCCTTTCCAGCCTCAGACATTCAAGGTTTATAAAATGGCCACACTTAGAAAAAGGAGACACTTGGATCAGTACTGCACCAGTTAGACCAGGTGGACTCCCACCCTTCACTACATCATGAAACATGAAGTATCTTTAAACTACATCTGTTGAATCTCTTAGAGGGAATACAACGCTCACAATCTTCCAATGGCTTATTCTTCCCAAATGCTAACATTTGAAATGTGGATTTAAATGATTTGGAGGTCTTCAGTTGCTCTGATAATACTTAAAAGCAAAAAGCAGACTTCCCAGTAATGCCAGCCTCTCCGAAGAAGGAGAAAGACAGTTCCCATCGCAAAGTACTTTTTTTATTCTGAGTATCCATTCAGCCTCCAAGCCTCCTCTATGGAGGTAGAGGGCAGGGGAGAGGGGAAGAAAAATAAATAAATACATAAAATGAAGCTGCCAACTGTTCCACAACAGAAAGATTTTTACAATCCACAAGTCCATTAGGAATTCAACAGAAGCAACTAATTACAAGAACCAAACAATCCTCCTCCCCAAAGTGCAGCGTGCAGAAATGACCTGTTAGAAAGACAGATGCCAAACATGTTTGCCAGCAGCAGGGCCAGGGTTTGCCCCGCACTGGAGCCGGAAGGGCACCGCTGGCACACGCGCTGCCTCTCGCCCTACCTGCGCATCGACACTTCCAGAAGAGTCTGCCATGCTGTGCAATGCAAACATGCTGAGGCTGTATAACATCTGTGCCAGCACTTCTGCATCCTTATAAATCATTTCCCAGCTCTTGCTGGGGCAAGAAGGAAGAAAATGTTGGCATATAAATGTAAATCACTGTATGTCCCCTGGAATAGAATAATAATTGTGTTGATTTACCAGCCATGCACTGTTCCCAGGGACGGATGGGAAGTATTGGCAAAGAAAGGTCTGTACTTCCACCAAAAAAACAGATTTGCTGAACTACATAAAAGGGGTTGGAATAACGAGAGATGCTTCTATCTACGAAATTTGTTTCCTGTTAGACTGAGCATGAGAGCTTCACCTCATTGCAGGCTGAAATGTAATTACTTCACCTCTGGTCATGTCCAAAATAAAAGTGTACAGGGATGTTATTGAATCAGTTACATGGTGAGCATATAAGGGCAATTTTTTCCCTCCTACATGGGGTTGTGGATACTTCTGAAGTCACTGGCTGCATGCATTCCCAGGCAGAACTGAAGCATTCTGAGATACTGAACAAAATATGTGAATAGTCCAAAATTTCAAAAGCATTGTCTTAAATAAGGAATTTACCAAACAGAATAAATTACAGCTTACTTACTTTCCTTGCCTTAAAACCCAAATAGGAAAACTTAGCTCAATTGAGGTCAATGATAAAACTCTCACTGGGACCAAGGTTTCACCCATCAAATGTAATGCACTTTGTAACTACAACTGTGAAGTCTATGACCCACTTTGCAGGGCTTTGTGCATTTTTTTTCTCTCAAATTTTTGTTTAAAACAAGCTCACTATCATGTTCAATCTCTCACCACGTACAAATTTGTTATGAAAAGGACACGATTATTCTAGCACACAGCAAGAGCATCAATGTAAAGCCACACCAATGGAATGAAACGCACACTAGTCAATTCATACTTTCTCATTACCTTCCATCAAGAACACTTTGTTTAATTTTCCATACCGTATTGACCACAATAAAATATGTACAGCCATTTTACAAATGTTGCAGGATTTTGTAGGAGATTGCCAGACTGCTTTTCTTATGTGACAGTTACGTGATGCTAACAATTACTATCAAGACATACACTGACATTTCATAATAATACTATTCTGTCAAAATTTTCCGTCTGTATTCTGCACTCATACTTTATGAACACAATCACTCAAACACACAGTCTGGTATGTTTCATCATATTATCTGTTCCAGTTGTACTGCTGAAGCTGAAAACGTTTTGTGAGTCACTGTACACGGGGGGTTGAATTCACAGTCCATACACTCCAGAGCACAAGCAGAACTACATGAAAATATCATGTGATACAAAAGTTTTGTCCTAGGAAATCTAGACTGCAGTTTAAACAATATATATACAAGTACCACTTGTGAAATAGCGTGTTATATTTCTGTAGCATTAGTCTGAATACTTTAAAAGTATTTTTAGGTGTATGCTAGATATTTTTGTGGACTTTTCTTAGGTCCCAGGGTTTTTTTCCATTTAGATAAACTCTTTTATTGTGAAAGACCCAGACACCTCATAATGCTGAGTGTATGCATGGCAGAAAGGGGTAATGTCCCAGATCAAAACTCCAAATGATACAAAAATCATAAGAATTTTGTCAAACCCATGTCAAACAAAACCTGTGATAGCAGGTATTATGTTTGGTAACAAAATTTTCAGAATTATATACACAGAATAGTATATACTATATACTACTTCATTATTATATACTTAATTCTTCTCATTATATGTTGTTATTACTATACTACATTGTTATATATTTTATTATTATGTATCATTATTATATACTATTTCATGGTCAATCAGTACCTTACTGTGAAGAAGATCACTAAAGGCCAAACAAAGCATGGCAAAAAGCAAAGCCAAACATCAGAATCTATTTTTACAAGGAAAAAAGTGCCAGAGTAACTCTAATGCGTAACATCCTTATTTTTAATGCCTCAAGTGAACAATACCACACAGTAAATTGCACAGCAATCAGGGTATCCAGAATGATAAAAAGATCACCTAATACTTCAAGAAGTTAAACCTTAGGCTTTCCAACACATCTTAGACCTAAAAATATTCTTCTTACTTAACATAAGTTACTTGAATGCCCATCAACTAACCTAAGCAAGTTACACAAGATGCATTTCAGAATGGGACGAGTTATCATCTGGCAGTGCCAGCTTTCTCTTCAGGAGAACTGAGCAACTTGTTTAGGCTAGAAATTAGTACAACCAACTTTTCTTCAGACAAGCAGCTAGGATGCAGGCAGAATGCATTTGGGGACATAAGTGAAGGGTTCTACAGAAGTTACCTTGCTGTTCACTGGAGACCCAGCCAAGCATGAAAAAAGATGTTTCCAGAAAGCCTACTCAATGGTAACAAACTCTATACAGCTTGGGGCTTGCAGATTCACATTCCCAAATTAAACATAATTTTTTAAAAATGTCTGCAAGGTACATGTGTCCATGACCTCAGAGTCCATGCCCAAGAATTAAGTAAGCTGAGTTATAAAAGTGGAAGCTAGATGTATGGGTCTTCACTCTTACCACATCACAGAAACCTGACTGACTAGCACCAATCTTGACCCACCTTTTCCCAAAGGAAAATGTATTTCCTCCTTTTCCTGAAGTGCTCCTACTGATGATCACAAGTATACCCACCTATCCACCACTGGATAAAAAGGTATTCAGTACTAACAGCTCCACAGCTATAATCCAAACTGCAAACTGTTTTCTAATGAGAAGCAAAAGTAAGAAAACAAAAACAGTGCCATTTGGCAGATGTCCAAAATCTCTGGCAAGCAGATTTGGGGCCAGTGCTCAGGCATTTCAAGTTCTCATGTGGTCATACAGCTCTTTCATAAGAAAGACACAGCTCTACACATGATCTGCAACATGTTTAATGCTGCCTATCATCTAAAATTCATCTTCTACCTCCAAAAGAAAACAGAGGTGAACAGAAATGAACAGCCTTAGGTCTTTCCTACCAGATCAAACTCACCAGCATACTGAAGTCAGATAGGTCTCCATTGCCAAGGCAGTCATTAACAAATTTCCAGCTGAGTCTTTCCTCAGTAACCTATTACTATTTCACGTCTATCTTGAAATCATGAAATGAGCTGGTGAGGTAACATATGCAGAAGTTCTAGCATTGACAAAACATTGTCTTGGTTTCAGATGCAAATAACATCATTTCCCAACATTCACTTAAAACCAAAGCAAAACAATGCCTAGATGAAGGCCAGCTGGTTAAAGCAATTCACATATCCACACAAATAAACCAAGCCCTATAAATACTCATTCAGATACTTCTCCCAAACTCCATTAAAAAAAAAATGAGATATTGCTATTTATTGTTGTTATTCTATTTAAAAAAACTTGGGATACACTCAGACAAAAAGGTGCTAGGGGACACATAAAAAGAGAGGAGGGGGGAGAGAGAAAATACCACCTTTTTGGAAATGAGAGTCATTTTATTGAAGAAATAAAGATTTCCTATATAAAGTAAAATACTAATCGCTGCGGTTTGCATAAAAGCTCTGCCTACGGAGTCTGAATAAGAGATACTTCTCTAACTTCTGTGTTTCCCTTGCTCTTTCTTTTTATTTATCATTTATTTGTTTTTCTGTTCTCCTGATAGAAAAAAAAGAAAGAAAGAAAAAAAAAGGTGGGTAGTTAGGCATCTAGGGATTGTAAGCTAAGGAATAAAGCTTTTTCCATATTTAAAAAAATACATTCTAAGAAAATCCCACAACAAGCCCACCCATTACCTTGACCACATTCTCAGCTGTTATAACTGGATTTGGCTTTGTTAGTGAAGCTGTGCTTTGTGCTGGGGTCTCTCAGTAGAATACCTAACTCTGACGTTTGATATTCAGATTTGCTGCAATTCGCCATGGCATTCTGATATGTGTGCCTTGTTGTTATGTCTTCCACCTCTCTAGCCATAATGCCAGTAGATACTACTAATTAACAATAAACCAAAGCACAATACCAAAATCAAATTGCATTTAGGTTTATAATTTTTTTGGTGTTCAGATTTTTGTATTTATTTTAAATACAGAGAAATTAAAATAAATTGAGACCACCGGGGGCTTTTAAAAATTATTTTGCAGAACCCTTTTTCCTTCTATTGACCCTCTCTGCTTGATTCCTTGTTTTGCTAGTTTATATCTTGCCTGGTGCACTAAGTCTCGGCAATGGAGGTATTTCTAGTTTGTCTGGACAGTCCCCATAAAAAAGGGACCCCAAGTCCTGTTTTGTTTTTCTAACTTATAAATATTTAGACAATTATTATAACAAAATGTGGATATATGATATAGCTCAATGAATGTTGGAAATATGGTAAGTTGTGTAGGTACTGCACATTCATTCATTGATTATCTGCTAAAATCTAGAAACTTTCTCATGAAAATACAATAGAGAAAGGACAGTTATGTGACTTGATGCTTTCTCTTCTTCAGCATCTTCAATTTGAATGAAAAACCTTTTAATGTGGAGTAAATACTGGTCAGCAACTGAAAAATGCTGCTTCACAGATTATTTATTCTACTTCTGCTACCCTCAACCATCAATTTTAATTCTGAACTACAGCTGAGTTTAGCAGTGCTATAGGGATTCATTTTCTTTGAGGATAACAAAACATCCTGAAGAGAAAAAAATAGCTGTGCTATATTGCTGCTTTGTACCAAGCAGGCGTCTAAGTTTACCTTTTCTAGTGTATAAGTAGCATTTATCTGTACTGTGTGGGTGCAGCATGATGATCAGGAAGCAGATTTTCACTAGTATATAGGCAAGCAATTATACTGACATGAGTCAATGGTCATTGGTCAGGGAGATGGCAAGGCAGCTCAGATCCTGAGGTTTAATGATAGGCCCTTTGCCTTGAATAATTACAAATCTTATATGGCTGACACCTCTTAATTCTTGAGATCTTGGTGTATATAATTGGATAGAAGTACGAACTTGATTACACTAGTGAACTTGCTTTCCAGAGGGAAAAAAAAAGTGATAACAGGCTTCTTTGTCATCAAAGGGTAAAGAAATGTGACAATCTGGGAACCAGTTTTAGGACCCCATCTGCTGAACCAGAGAGAAATCAAGATTTTACAGTTCTATAAATATTTTAGTGTATGCCATCATTTATGAACTCTGGCAGCTATCATAAAATCTCTCTGACTTTTGTTACAACTGCATATAAGGCCAGAAAATTGCATCTCATGGTAAACCATAAAAACCTAAGTAAAAGCACCATTCCTTTCAGTATATTCTAAAAATATACAACCTCCCTGTCAGTACATGGCAGGGTAGTTACCATCCCAAGGTGCCTGTTTCTCTCTCATTTTTTTTTATCTGATCTTACCCTGGTCTTTTCAAACCCTTTAGTATTTCAGTATCCTTTTATGTTCCATAAATAACAACCATCACAATATAACAGCTGAAATAGCTTTTACTTTGTCACAACGTACTGTAAGCAAGAGACACTTGGGTGATGCTAATGCGGTGGATACAGGAAGAATTTATGCTGACCTTTTCTCTAATTGTTCCTGAAATTATTTTCATTCAATGGTGAGTTTCTTCAGAGCCCTGAAAGGGAGCTAGCCTCAGAGCAGATCCTGGGGCTTTAATCATCATCAGAAAAAACTCTGTAAAAAAATATAAAGAAAGAATTATCCTGAGATTAATAATGCTCTGCTTAAACTTAAACCCACTGTCCTGCCCTGTGTTACAAAGTGTCTCTAAAAGACACAGAGATCACATATCATCAAGTTCATGATTGCAGAGGATATTCTGACATTCCAGGGAGGATCTGCACAGCTTGAATTGTAAGGCAATGCTGGCTGAAGTGACCTGCCAACCTCATTAATAGTAATTTATAGTTTATCTTGGCAAAGTTTCTATAATACATTTCCTTGAACAATTCTGGGGGGGCGGGGAGCAAACAAAAAAGAGACAATCACTCTATTAAAAATAAACACAGAAGTCAACAGGTTATCAAAGACCTTAAATTCAGGAGAGAAATTTACCAAATTTAAGGCTAAATTTCAGAAGGTGTCTAGACAGCACGAGAGGAAAATCTCTGTCATCTCATTTGCACAGACAAAATAGAGAGCTGAACGTTGAGGTGACTGCACATGCCACTATTTGCAAAATAAATGCACAAATCAGGTTTCTAGTGTACTAGTTACATGCTTGAGCTGGGCACGTGCCTTTGCAAAGGCAATTGGCTAAAACACTGGAGGCGTTGCTTCTCCTTTTTCATCCAACTTAAGACTTCCTGTAGCTCCTAGTATTACTGTGTCTTAGGACCTGCATTTGTTTTTATCAAACATATGGTTTGATCTTTCATCAAAAATACAGACTTCTCTCGCATATGTATATATATATATGTATGAGTATGTATATATACACATTATGTACTATATAATTCAATATATATATATGTATGAGTATGTATATATACACATTATGTACTATATAATTCAATATGTATCAGGTATTTATGGACAGTAAAAGAATAAATCCTTAATTTTTTTCTTTCTATTTTTCTTTCTTTTCTAGCACATTCAGATTGTGGCTGATTAATTTGTTGTGTCCTCTTTTAAAAATATTGAATGCTTGGTCAATACATGGAAAAATGAATACGGAAATTTATCCTTGAGATAACAACTCCATTGACCTCGTCTTAATTACCAGAGAGGTTAATTTAGTGACTGGTGTCTGAATAAATGTAAGAGAAATTTCAGTAATTTTTGAAATGTCACGTTCCGTTCGATAGCAGTTGTGCACAGATTCCTATACACAGTGCAATCATTTAGGACCACTTTAAAGCATTTTTGAGTCTGAATGAAAATGATCTCCTATCGATTGTAGGAATGGTTTTGCTGTTTGCATTACCTCTTCTCTAGTCTCTGCTCCATTAGCTCATCTAGGTGATGGAGGCCAAGAAAATGTGTCCCACTCGGAGAAGTCTCCACCACTATATTCTCTTTCATACACAAGTTCAAGTTATTTTTTTCAGCCTTTAGGTGTTCTAAAACAAGCTGAAAGATAGATAGATGTGGGTCCTGTTTTGCACTACGAATCAAATTCAATCTTTTGGTTGTTTTGATCTGTTCAAGCTACTGCCCATTTCTTGAAAAATTCATTAATTTCGTTTTAGACACGATTTCCCTCAGAATCCACGAGTTGGTCCAAACCTAGCAAAGATGTGGTTTGCAAAATTCTGAAGCCACCAGACAATGATGTCATTAGGAAAATCATTTTACTACTTCTTTTACTGTCCATGATATTTCATGGCCTGAGAAGGAAGCAAAATTTCTGCTACAATAAAATAGTTAGGCAATAAATGTAGTCCACATGGGATGTGTATCTTAAGTCTTATTATATTATGGTCTTCCAGATGTCGCATCTTCAGACAAACATACTGTCTTTCTTCCTTTTGTGGCTTCCAGGTTGCTACTTCCCCAAAACATTGTTTTCTTATATTCTGTGAAACTGGCTTTTCTATCTATCAGTTTAACATAATGCTTTTTCCCTGTGTCACATCCTAAGAATAACAAAGTCTATGACCTAATCCACCTTCTGTTTATACCAGTGCAAGTTCATTGATGACAACAGTGCTTCGCCTAATTTATGACAGGAGCAGAACGAAGCCCAGAGTCTCTCAATCTTTTAAAAACCAGGCTTTGAGCCAAGATCTGGAAAGTCACTGGGAGCTTTTCCATGGATTTCAGTGATCTCTGCATCAGGGTCCTAACAAGGACTCTGATGGCCTTGACACCAGCAGCAGCTGATCTCAGGAGAGGCTACACAGCAGTGAGAAACAATGAGCTCAATGGATGCACAAGGATTTTCTCCCTTGAAATTCAGTGAGTGAAATCCTGTCTCCAGAATATGGATGCAGGAGAACTCCTAACATCATCACAACTGAAATTTCACCCACTGTTCGCATACAAATACACAGCTTAAATTTCACTTACTATAAGCATCTGTACCAGCAAAACGCAGTGACTTTGGGACACCCAGGAAGGAAGCATGGGAACTGTCAGGCTTCTTACTTTTTGTGGCATATTTTTTAAAACAGCACAAAACTCCAATCTACTGAAAGAGGTAAAACTTAAATGAAGGGCTAAGAGGAATGACCAGAGAGTAAAGAGGTAAACACTTTACCTGTAAACCAGGAAGCTGTAACATATTCCATCCTGTGGGATCACAGCATCCGCTCTCCCTTTAGCAAGTTGCTCTGGACTACATCCCTTTTCAGGGTGAATTGTTACAGAGTTCATGAGCAACACTGACAGTAAATCCTAATGGTGATCAGAATAAAAATAATAAATAGCTTCACTTAATACTTTCAAGCTTTGTGTATATGCTGTTAAAGATAAAACACTCATTTCTTCAAATGGAAATTTTTCTTAAAAATCAATCCTTCCATTGCTTATCACTCCAACCTTTAAAATTAAGATCCCTTTTCCTTTGCTTATACAGGTTCTAATTCAAGGAGGCATGTGTTCTTTGTGTCCTGTGGCTGGTGTTAGATCACAAGTCCCTCCTCATTACACTTTCTGCAGAAAGCCTACGCAGTGTGCTCCAATTGTTCTTAACTTGTGAAAAAGATGGAAAGGTCCCTCTGCTCACCTGCTAATGTACATGGGATTTCTGAGGAGACAGCAGGACAGTCATTGAGGCTTGACCTCATAACACTTTTCCTTGTCCCTTCTAGCTTTCTGCTTCAACTTCTGTCACCACCATCGGCTGTTCCTTTTGGGCTGCAGAAAGAATACATACTCCTGCACTATGCTGTAAGGGGTAACATAATCGGTTGTCTATGAGACTGACACTGTAGTTGACAGTCAACAAACAAATACACTGAGAACACAACCAAGCTCTGAAATGTACTTAAATTAAGGGGGGAAAAAAAAGCAAGTACCAAGTTTTCAGGTGGAAGTGGGGTTTGTAGTTTCCCAGACTGTCTGTGTATCACTTGGATTCTGCAGAGTACTTTTAGAGGAGAAAGTGAATGGTTTAGTCCTGCAGGCTTCTGACATTTGCTTAATTGGTTTAAAGGGTTTTCAGTTTTGTTCATTTAATGATATGGATTAGTCACACTTATTTCTACAGACCTTCTGAAAAAAGACCAGAGCATCTTTGGATGTGGAGAAGTTTGTTCAGTCCTACTTTAGCAAGATTCCCACTCCCAACTCTCTTCCCTGCTACAACATCACCTGTCTGGAAACAACACAGAAACATCTTGGAAGAACATAATAAACAGCAGGCCATGTATCAGCTCACAGCGATCACTTTATGCTGACACATAGTGGTGGGCCTGGGTGAAAATATTAGACTGGGAACTGATTCTGCAGCCTGGGAATGCCTCTGCCAGGGGGACAGCAACCTCAGGCTGGAAAGCAAGCAGTCATCTCAGCCAGCAACTGTGCACTGGATGGTGAGAGCCCAAGCCCTTGCTACATGCAAATAGGTCAGTGCTGATTTACTGCCACCGAGGTACTGTCTTTGATTTTCATCCCTGTTTCTGACAGTACTCCTACACATGCTTCATTCTAGCCCATGATTAACTGTACAGAGCTCACTCAAGCAATTGTTTAAAATTAAGCAGATATTTCAGGGCTTTCCTCAGTTTCATCCTTTACCTTGCATTTCACTGGAGAGCAGGCTGGTCTGTTAGGCTGAAAATGTCTCCAAATTAATAGGTCTGCTGCCAGTCCAGGGATAATTATCCACAAAGGGTATCTTGTGTCTTCAGGTTCCCAACAGAGTAAATTCATGCACATTTATCACACCACAACTTCCTTTTCCTGTACAGCCAGGCAGGGTTGTGAATGATAAAGGGCAGAAGCTTGATAAGAAGCTAATTCCCAAGCAGGAAGCACAGCTGGGCAGAATCACACCAAAAACAGGTGTGTTGTCCCCCATGAGTGCACAACACTGCTTAATCAAAGGGCTCTGGTGAGCCATGATCCCTGAGAGCACAGCTCATGGCACCAGGAATTAGTAGCTGAATCCCATATCAAAATGTCATGCAAGTGCTTGACTTCCTGTGATGCACTGTTTTGTAGAAGTTCACAAATGAAAGATACAATTAATCTAGTTGCTTCCTTGCCCCAATATTGGACTTAAAGGTCTGAAGGTAAGATCTGAATATTCCTGAGAGGGAACATGGTTTTCAGTAAAGGCAATGGATATGGAGGCTTAGGACACCTGGGTCCTCTGCTCAGCTGTGCTGTGGATTCCCTGAGAAACACCTGGCAAGAAGACCAGCACAGGTCCTTACAAGTCTGCTGTCCCACAGATATCAGCACCTCTCCAACTTGGGGACATAACTTATCAGTGCAAAGGTATCTTAGGTCTATGGTTAATTACCCACCCTGCATTGGTTGGCGTATTTATCCCATACCAGGCACATTTAATTAACTTAAGCTTCTCTCTGTGCCTTCCACTGTATCATGGCTTGGCCCTCCAAGTCCATGCATATCATGAGTTAAGGCAACTTAATTGGCAACTGATACCTTGATGTGTTCATGTGTTTACATCACGCTGATAGTGCACAGCCATGGCAGTAGTCAACCTTGTAAGGTGTCATGTGTCATCTCTAAAGGTGATTAAAAATATCTCAAACAGAAGTAAGTAAAAAAATGGAAGTTTCACCAGCTGGGGAGAGATTACATAAAAGATGACTATACACTTATGAAAAAAGTAGATGTTACACCAAAGCATCTCTAAAAATGGCAAGCATCATTTAAAAAGATAGAAATCAAAACTAGAGGTCCTTCCATATTCGCATCAGAGGCAAAAGTGGGAGAACCCTTCTGAAAGGGCAGACTGCTCGATCCCTTCTGCTCACACAACAACATGTAGGAAATGGACCAAAAGCATTTAGCATCTGGGTGTGAAGCAGGTATTGGTACCACCAGCAAGTGAACTGGAGGTCAGCAGGGAGTCTGCTAGAGTCTTTACTGACAGGTCAAACAACATGTGTCTCATAGATGTTAATACCATGCTAGATGGGTACAGCACAGTACTCCCTAGCCCAGACACTCTCGGTGCTGTGTTGAGGCATCTTATTCATGAGGTTTTGTCAGAGAATGACATGTGACTTCACTGTGTTTCCCTGTTTTCTTAGGGTGACCACCACTCAGTGCTGCTGTGCTTGATGATCTTTTGCTGGAATGAGTGCTTGTATTGAAATCTCAAAAAGATGTGCATCACTGTAAGTCATAATTCAAACTCACAGGCTTTCAGAAGGTTTGGCCTATTCATACACGCTTAATTAAAATGCCTTTTTTCAGTCACCATCTCCAAGACTGTTGACACCAATATATTTTTTAAAAGCTCGATGAGATTTCCCAGTTTGGCTTTGCATGAGTTTTGATTAGTTGTTAGTTTATTTCTACACTTTTAGGGACAAATCCCCAGTGGCTTTAACTTGGTGTGCAGAAAAGCTAGCCCCTTACTGTAGAAATTCTTTCAGTTTTATGTTTTTCAGAATCCAGTTGGTTGAGGACAAAATTCAGTATAAAATTCCCAGATGTTTTGATCTCTCCATAGAGACTTCTATGGACATGAAGAGCAATCAGCTGATTGCTGTAACAAGCTCTGTCATATGAAAAGACTGAGATTGCAAAACTCAAGCCAGAAGAATTTGCCCCTTTTTATTGCTAAACAAGTAACAGAACCTTTTTTTAACAGATTCTGTTTAGCCATAGATGTTACATATACTTTTAGCAAATCTTCATGCTAATATTTTTTTAGTAGAAATTGTTCTAAGAAGTAATCTTTTAAACTAAATATTTATCAAAACATTACAGTAAGAACATAAACATTTCAGCCAGTGTAACTAAATCATTCAACCAGGACAAAGAAAATGTACTTCTAATATTTAAGGTAGAGAAAATTAATATAGCATGTCATCCCATTAATTACAGCTGTTCACATTTCCTTATGAAGCCATCAAGAATGTCAGCAATCCACACTGTATCATTTCAAAGTATAAATCTAAAAGGCTAAATCTTACCGTGAAGTTCAAGACCTTCTAATAAAGCAACAAGAACTGACGCAAATCAAAGACCCATTGCCTTTTATAGAATTACTCAAAATGATCTTCCTGAAATCGACAAAAAATTTATCTAGATGACTATTCTTCAAGTCAAGCAGAATTTTCCAAGCCTGACCCCTATTGACTGAAAATAATGGGAGTCTTCTCCCTGGTATATGCAAATAGTGGATCAAATCCTCACTTAATCAAATCTGTTCTCCAAACCAGCCCAGGAATCCAGCCATGGCATAGATAGAACAAATTAAATTATAGCTATCATCTGCTTGATGCTGGAAATATATGCTTCCATTTATACATACTGGCAGTCTTAAACTACTAGGAGTGTGTGAGTGAAAAATAGTTTGAAAAAGAATGCACAGAAAATTTTCAAAGTCCATTAAAAAAATGGAAGTTCTTCACTGTATAAAACCACAAAGGCCTTGAAGCAATTAAAAGAAAAAAAAAAAAGATATCTGACATCTCATATTAAACTATCACATTTGGAAGGTACAAAAATACAGCAAAGAAACTTCACTCAGCAACAACTCGGAATGACAAACACAGGCTTACAAAGGCTCCTGGTAGGAAGAAATAACTGTATGTGTATGATAATGGAGCCAGACCTGGCTGAAACAGGGCAGCTGGATTTCCTGGTGGTGTTTAAATCCCTTTCATCCACTCCCCATCTCCATCTCACCCATGGAGCTTGTTTTTTTTTTTCCTTAAATATCTGAGCAGAGTGGATCTCTAGCCAAGCCTTCAGCCCACACAGCTAGATAGCACCATCATGTGCCCTCAATGCTCAGGCGACTTGTAGCCACACTGTACTCCCACCTCATATGTTAGTTCCCATCTGAGTTTTGTTTCATTTTGTTTTGGTTCTTGCTCCAGAAGGAGTAGTGTGCTGTGCCATATAAGCGCTGCCAAGGGGCAAGTTGCATGTTTCAGTGCTGTAGCTCCCTTTCATTTCAATGCATCAGTGGTCCTTACACTGCTCTTTTCTTCTTTGCACTGTTAATATCTCTAGACCTTCATCATCATACTCTATAGTTGAAATATTGTTTTTATTGGGTCTTCTCCACCTACTATCTTTTCCAAATTTTATTCACATATTATCTATTCCATCTTCCAGATTGTTAGGAAAGATGCTGTAGAAAACTAGACCATATGCCAATTCCTGCAAAAACTGAGTTTCAAACTCCCCATGTCAGAAACCTGTTGTCATTCATTCCAGCTTTCCTTTTAGAAACACTTAGCCATTTTCAGCCAAAGTAACAGTGCTCCCATCCCTGCCAACTGGCATTGTTTTCCAAAGGCAATTTTGTGAAGCACACGACCTCATTTTTTCTTAAAGTCCAGCAATACCAGCTCTGTCCTCTTCCCTTCGTCTGCCCTGTCATGCAGCTGAGAACAGCCACAGTACACAAGTTACTGTGGCACAGTTTGGAATAGGTACTTACTGCTTCTGTAGTTACCTTCTTTGCTACTGGTTTTCAGATTTTCTGTCCTAATAGCTCCACCATTTTACTGGACAGGCAGGTTACATTTACTGGATGCTAAATGACAGGATTTCTCTTTCCCCCTGCTCACTTCACCTGCACTTTACCCTGTACACTTTACATACTCTGTTTTATTCCAGGGGCCAGTGGTTTAGCTTTCAAAAGTAACTCTTAGTGATTCAGTATGTTCACAAATTTCCTTAAGATGAGAGAACTCGCATCACTCTGTTCTGCTGATTTGTGCATTTAATTTTCTCAGGTATTTGCTTACCTGCATTTATCAACAACCATACCAGCTATGATCTTCATTGCTGATTAATTGCCCATACTCTTTTATTTCTCTTTAAGTGATAGATTAAAAAAAAGCAGCTTAGCAGTTCAGTCATATTAAAATCATAATTGATTTTGCCTCACTCCTCATTTATTAATGGACTTACACTACCTTCTCGCTAATAAACCTCCCAGTAATGAGTTTAGTCCACAGAGGATACATTCTCACCTCAACAAACCACCAAGCAATTTAGGACAGTTGGTAGTCTCTGCTTAAGGGAGTCCGAAAACTGGAATAGAAATTTATGCAGGCCATAATTAAAGTACTTTTAGAGATCTGTACGGGAGTTTACCGACATTCTTTGCACTGTGCCCATCTGTGGTCAGTGTAATTAATCCTTCATTCACAATCCGATAAGAACTAATCTTCACTGACAATTTTTGATAAAGAAGAAGCTTCGAATACTTACACAGTGATCAAACTCTGGCCATTTTCTTCCTTTGAACAGAAAAGGTTTGTGAAGGCAATGAGGGCAGGTCTTTTTGGAGCTGCTTGGCGCTGGGAAAGGTGTGCAGACAGCAGAAAAGCCATTCACTGGGATAACATCTGTTCCAGATGTGTGGAAAGACCAGCACACCCAGAAGAATCAGAAGCAGGACTTTACCAGTTCACAGTAGTGGGAGATTACCTCATGGAAGTCAAATATTACCAGTAGTTTCTACTGGAGTTACTTAAATGAAAGCAGTTATACACTTGAGGGAGGGAAGGTCATTGGGCTGAGAGATGATACACTGCGAGACAATCCAAAACTCTTAGATTGCAAAGGTTTAATCATTTCCCTTTCTGCATTTAATGACAAATTCCTATGACCTCCTTTCCTTCCAGGACTACAAACTCTTACGGGCAAGAAACTTATTTGTCCAGCACCTAAAACAATGGGGCCATGGTACAGGAGTGGGGGTTCTCATAAATCTTAAGCTTATAGTGCTGCCTAACAAGAAACTCCTATAATAGGGCTATTCTTTCCTGTCCTTGCACATGATTACTTAGAGACAAGAGAAAGAGGACAGTGACAGCGCTCTTCCTCCCTGCCAGTCTGTGGAAGATCATAGCAGATCCTTTGGTGACTGATAGGATGCTGAGGGGAAGAAAATGGGCTAAACTGGGGAAGAGTCCTGCTGGGATCAGCCCTCCAGCTGATGCAGCAACCTCATCAGAGTGACTGTTGAGTGGGGGTTAGGTGCTTCCTGTTTTGCACCTCACAGGGAGGACGGTGCCAAAGTCTTGCCTTTTTGATTTGCAGATGCTTAATGCTATTTTGCAAAGGCATAAATACCTCCTAGCGTATAAAGGAGAATCAGGTCCGGAAAGATTAACCATTGCATAGAAATCACTTACTTTCTTCTGGACCTCTCCTTTTGGGATCTTTGGATTCTTTGGAGGTATAATGATTAATATTTTTGGTGAGCTCTGGGATGGACAGTGCATAGCAGGGCAATCGATGGACGCAATGATGCCAGAGGTCTCTTCCAACCCGATTGATTCTGTGATTCTGTGATTCCTCTATATGCAAGTAACCCACATACAGTTTTATCCATGGTAACTCATCACTGATAAATAACTAACACACACACACACATGCACGCACACACAGAAAGATGCAGGTGCCAACCAATCAGAATAACAGCAAACTAAACTCCCTTTGCATTGAGATCAACAATTCTAGTAAGTGAAGAGGAATGTAAAAACTAGGAGGGGTTGCAGGGAGAGAACACAGGAGAGTGCAGCTTTTCTAATAGCATTTTTAGTTGTCATTAAACACAGTCAGAGTTTCCAAAGCTAAAATACATGTTAACACATTCCAAAACACTTCTAGTAAAATATCTTTTCAGTATTTCAGTACAGCAAATGATGCAAAGCCAGAATTCCCCAGACAATGCACAGAACATTAGAGAATTAGTTTAACATTCTGACAACCCTGCAATTTTATTTAAACAAGTTCTTTCCTACCCAATTCCCTGTAGAGAAGTATTGTACCCTTTTGTTGATTGTAGTGGACATATTGCAGATCTCCAATTACCTTCCCAAAGGACCACCCACTACAAGAAGTTTTTTGTGTTGCAGACACAGCTTAGCTCATTCCACTCCCCCTCCTATTCACCTTCTTTTTCTTTGCTTCTTTTTTTTTTTTTTTTTCCTCCTCTTTAATTTTCTTAGCATTCTCATATGCTGCAGATGAGCTGACAGACTAGCCTGCCATCTGTTCTTTCATGACATGGTCCAACCTAATCAATTATCCCCAAACCACTTTGGAGTAAATAAAATGTCTACAATAATAACAATTAGTCAGTTAAAAAGAAAACAGCATCATGCAACTCCTGTTGGGAATTAGGTAGATTTCAGAACACAGCATTTTATTAACTGAGATTATTAGACCAGAAGACAACTTTGGAAAGAAAAAAGTCACCTTCAGTAATTTCTTGTGAGACATGAGTATAAGACAGCATCCCTGGACTTTGGACACCTTTGACCCTTTCTAACCAATAATGTCAGGTTCAAGTAAATTTGCTACTCATGAATTTCTAAGAATTTGCTATTAATAGATGTGTTAGCATAAACACGAGAATTAGTATTAGGACTGTATTAAAATAACAATAAATATTAAAAAAAAGCAATGATCAGCAGATGACATTTATATAGTGTGAAGAGGCATATACATTTCTTTGAACGTATGTATAAGGCCTGACATGTCTTCAGGGAGAGATTTGTCGACAACAACTAGCATGAGTAAAAATCCCCTGAGTCAAAAGAGTACATTACACATGCACCCACTTCAAGAACAACAAAAACAGAAACTGCTACAAACAGAAATCAGGTTTGCAATATAATATTAGGAATTAAGAAAATGGGAAGATTGCAATTAATATCAATGAACACCCAAAATCACACAAAGCAGTTCCTTATGAAGTTAATCTGAATGTTGTTTTCACAATGCAAGCAACTGCTTGCTATTTTAACTCTATGACGTTTCTTTAGTTAGAATACAGTAGCAATTATTCAACTTAATCAATTGCTGGGCATTTAAAATATATCTTAGTACTCAAGTGCTTAGCACATTTTCAGCATTTTTACTTTTGCAGCATGAAGGAAGAGACAGATAAATCAGAAAGATTCAGTGTTCCAGTGAGATCATCAGCAAATTGCCTACTAACATTTCGGTCAAGGAATCAATACAGTCTCGGTGCATAGATCACGCTGACGGATCAGAGGGAATAATTTCCTCCTTACTCTCCTTATATTGAATACAAATGGCTGTCATTTACATTCTATATTTTGTGTCCTGAAAGAAGTTAAAATGTATAGCTGTGCTACCAAATGGCATTTTGGATCAGTAAGTTGTAAAAAAAGTTTTTTTCTCACATGTTTCTAAGTATTAAGGACATGGCAATACGTAAAATAAGTTCAAGTGTACAGGTGATGTCCCCAATCTTTTCTAAACTGTAAGCACTTCACATCCTTTAATTATCATCCTCTGGAGAACCAATTTTACCAGTAAGTTAGAAAGTAACATAACAATGTGTGTTTGAACTTACTACCCAAAACTGCCTGATCAGCCTGAGACAATGTAGACTATCTCCTGCGAAGTAAGGAACAAGAAAAACTGTAGGAACCATCTTAGAGGCTACAACTTTGACATATATAAATATCAGACCACCTACTGTAATATTCCAAAGTCTAGGTAGCTCTAAATGAGAATACTGAGTACACTGCATATGTGTGTTTGCTCTCATGCTGCTCCATCTTGACTGGTGGGAGACCGAGGCAATTACCCATAAAACATAATGCGCAGCAGCAAGGAATCTCATACTTTATGATGCTGTCCTTTACAGGATGGATTGTGTCTGTTCTTACACATTGATGGTTAGGCTTGAGGCAGACTCAAGCTTACATCCTTGTGGCCTTGTTGCAACTTCTGACAAGAACATAATCAGGTGGGAACATGTAGAGAGAAGGTGAAGAAAAATCTCCACCATGATGTAGGCCAGTGAAGATAAAGCAATGAATCACAGATCTTCATCAGTCCCTCCATGACTGCTCCGCTGTGATTTCTGTGACATGTACGTATCAACATATTTGCTTGTTTAGGCTCTCATACCACTCCTCCTCCTGCAGTAGCCAAATGCTTCTGGCATCCCGACAATATGCTTGATTTCCAATTTTCTAGGTCCTTCAGAGGAGCATTCACCTTTCTGTTGCAGCTGCTAACCTCTTGCTTCTGCATGTTTCTCCATGTTTTGCCTTCCACTTCAGAAAAGGGCTAGCAATTATTTGCCTGATGTTTCCCTAACTTTGACCACCTTGAAATGTGATTTTGTGATTTTTGTTGAAATGTAGGACATGGATTCCTTGCAGGCTTTTACAAACAGAGAGTTCCCATGTGTCGTTGAAACTGATGAATTGCTAGATCACTACAGAAGAATTTGGAAATGGCAATGGAGCTGGCTCCACTGGAGCTAACTTGAGCTCCTGAGAGGGACCAGAGGGGTTTTTGATTCTTTTTATTACATTATATCAATTAAGCATTTAACAAGTTACAATAAAAAGCAACTTTCCAATGGAATTTTTAACACAATGGAAACAAATTACCTTTGAGATGGTTATCATTTGGAATCTTGAGTAGAATGAAAATAAGGCAAATGCCAACACATATTCATCCAGATTGCCCATAACGACTTGCCAGGCATCCCTGTTTCAAATCAAGTAAATCTGTGCAGCTTCTCTTTGACAGCAACACAAAATCCCGTGTGCAACACATTGAATGGCACAGCTGATGCAGAATGCTAGCAGAAGATACTGTACCAAGAAGCTTTTGTTTTGAAGTGGGTACCTCTGTTATGCAACTCTCTTAGAATTTGCTTCTTTCAAAGAATGAAAGAAAAAAAAAGCCTCAGCAAACAGAAACCACAATTCCCATACATTTCTCAACTCAGATGATATTTCCACTGTTGGGCACAGTCTATTCACAGCAATTCTAGAATTCTGGCTTTGGCACAGAGACTATATTTGTAGCACTCAGCTGGAATAAAGGACCAAATGGTGCATGATGGGTGGGATGAAGGTGTTTAGTGGAAGAGAGAGGCTTCAACTCACTGAACAAGAATGATGCCAATAAACAAAAAATAGCAGTGGAATTCACTAATATCAGCAATGTGCTGAATGGGCACACAAGCAACTTCAACAACTACCTTCTATTTTGAGCCTTTCTGAGACTTTCTGTAGTCAGAGGAAGAGGAGACAGAACTATTGTGGACAGAACTATTGACTGGTAATTTAAGACTATGGACAGGGCTTAGCTTTATTGACGTGCAAACATTAATTTACAAGCTTAAGATCTTATCCATGTAATTTTGCATATATCTGAGAAGAGAAAAGCTAAACTTAATATTAAAAACTTCTGTTCACCAAAGCCTCATCTGAGCGACAGGTATGAGGGAGAGTGCAAGTGGACACCTCCTTGTTACACTTTTCACACAAGAGCCAGCCACTAATGCGCTCTCAGGCTATGGGGATGAGTAACACATTTTGCCCTCTCTCTGCTGCTTTGCCCTTGGGAGAAGGGGGGAGGGAGGGACACAGCGGAGAGAAGATGAGGTGTTGACTGTGTTTCCTGTCCATGGAGGCACACAAAGCAAACCAGACTATGTGTGAAGGCATGGACAGCATTGCTCTGAAGACTGGCATAGGCTCTGCAGGCCACCTGTTCAGAAGAGAGAAATTGTCCCTCACTGAGCTCTCCCACATTTGTACAACATCTGACACTATCACTTTACAACCTCAGTCTACATATGTTTTCTCACCAGTGTACACAATGTTACAGGCACAGTTCCTCCCCTCCCAAGCAAGAGGATCCTTTCATTTCACTCAGTCACATTGTCATATCCGCAGATTCCTGCTGCTTATTTCTGGTGTGATTTCCATATGCACAGCACTTCTAGAGATGTGTGGCTGTCTCTGCGGTACAGAGAGGATATAATCTTTGCCCCCTCCCATGGTCAATGCTCCCTCAACACCGCGCATTTGTTACAGCTTACTTATTTTCATGTTTGTTCTCTCTATTCCCTACAGTACTTGTAGAGTGTGTCCAACATGACACAGAGCAAGTATACATTTAGTGCTTCTCCAGACACATTAGCAACTTTAGTATCTTTCACCTTCTCCAATATTTTCCGTGATGTTCTCAGCACCTTAGAAACTCTCATGAGGATATGAAAAAAAAAAAACCCTCCAGTGCTCCACGCACACGTGTGGACTTTCTCTTGTGCTGTACACAAGTTCAGTTAGATGCTCTTCAGCCTTTGATCTTCTTTAATCAGAAGAAGGAAGGCGGCTAAGTAAGGAGGATATGAGCTCTCTTTCATCCTTGTTCTATTTCTTAGGTCCAATAAAGAGGATAGCACAAGGATGCTCGGGGAATTAAGTGCAAGATAATCAAAGAAATAACTCAGAGGGGTCTGCACCCTGCCAGCTCTCCCGAGCTTTGCCCCTCACTCATGTAGCTAAGCTTTGGGGAAGGAGGGCTTCTCTGTTAACAGGGGTTAGTGTCTTTGCTCCCCCCACCCCCTTCTCTACCACCTCATGCTCATCTTTATTAGCTTTTTCACACCACACAGTCCTCTCATCGATTACAAGGGCCAGCACAAACCAGCCTAATGATGGGTCTGTCTTAATGAGAAAAGCGGCTGCTCTTGAAGTGGTGTGGCTTCGTCCTGCACCCTGCCGAGTCCTGGCATGTAGAGCTTTGCCTCTTTTTAGAGAGCAGAGCCATGGAAAATCAACAGTGAACAGCCTGGTGCCTCTGAACAGAAAGGGCCATGTGCATGGCTATTTAGTGCTGTAAAAGAGAGAGCATTTGCACAAATGGGAGTGAACATAAGGAGGCCTTCAGAGAAGAATGGGGCCTTGGCAAATTTATAGACTCCCCTGAAAGAAAGTGATTACAGATCATTATCCAATTGAGGCAGATTGATGGGTTAGGGTCAAAGTAATACTGCAGAGCTCACTGGAGGGACAATGCCTGCTTGTCAGTTCTGTCCCAGAAAAGAAAGAGAAGGGAAACTACCACACAGAGAGGAAAGACTTAAGCTTTTCCAGCCTGTATCTGAAAAATCGTTACTTATCTTGAACATGTGTTCTTTCAAAAAAAAAACCAAACCCTGAAACTGCAGGAGCAGTATCACTGAGTTAAAACTGGGCATTCAGAATTGTAAATAATTGTGCAAATACTGTGCAAATAACATGCGAGCAAAGCCTTGTGGCCGTTACTCTCAGAGATCACAATGAGTATTAGCGCTAGTAACGGATAAATCGCATCTTTATTTCATTTATTAAAAAACCCCAAAGACATCTTCTAAAATAAATGTGTATATTTTTTTAATCTTGGTGAAAGAAGGACTGTTTTGTTAACAGCTACGGTTGAACAGATTTGAAATTCTGCAACATCTGGTCAGGCAAAACTCAGCAATACTGACATTGAATAAAACAAGAATAAATGTTCTTCTATTGTTTCTTCTGTATTGATTTTTACAGTGTTTAAAAGTGCTTTGCATTCATGCACTTTTCAAATAGCCATAGAAATGGAAACAGCATGGCCCAAAAAGCAACTCACAGCACTTATTGTGCATTTGCCTCCCATTTTCCAATATGATTTTGGAATGTAAAGAATTTGAGCAAAGAGAGAAGACAATGCATTCATGAGAGACCTGATTTGTTTTTTTAATTGTGTTTATTTATTAACTTCTCTGTTGTTCCCCATGTCTCAGAAGCAGAGCACCACACACACTTTAATGGATGTGTCCCCATGTCCCAGTGGATAGCAAAGTAGCACTGGCCCTGTTTCAAATAAACGCTCAGTAGGGCAGCTTGCCTTGGGGCCACTGCCTTGAGAGTGTAGCAAGAGTTCCCTCAAGTTCCATTACAATATATCCACAGACATAGAAGTTACAGCCCCAGCACTCACCATGGCCTTCCTGGCACCTTGTGTGCTCTTGCATAGGGTGTTCAGACAAAAAAAGGACCTATCCTGGCTCAGACCCCATTGAAAAGAACACAGCAATTAGCTTCTATGGACTTTGGCTCAGGCATGAAGTAGTCCTGCTAGAGTCACCTGAAAAATTTGTAGGAATACCAGGTACAGGTACCAGTACCCTAACTCCCATTCTCTGATCTGTTGAAGTGATGGAAATTATCCGTCCTGCAGCCATTAGATAAATTCTGGCTCAGCCTTGCAAATAACTCTGCATACACCATCTTGCTTATTCTCACTTAAAGCAGTAAGGATAACAAAGGGAATATAAACATTGCTGGTTTCACACTCATTCACAATTTCTAAAAGTGTTAAAAGCATCAGGAGAGACTCCCAGACTCTCCTGTCATGCAGTACCTCTCTTGTACAGCACAAGTTTCTTTATGTTCATTTGGTAGCATCCTAGCTGCAGGATGATGATGTTCCTTTTACAGAGTGCTTCTAAAAAAGAGATCTTTAACATCTTTGCTGGAAGGAAAGAGATCACTCATCAGATTCTTATTTTTTTGTGTGAGGTCCCCTGGACTCTTTACACCACCATTTTTAGCTTCACATGATTCTCAAAATAACTGAATTTTCAGTGTAACTGAAAATTGGAGCCCGTCTCCACTGCTCCAAGACCATTTGTCATCTCACCTTCTATCTGTAAACCAGAAAGGACCCCAAGGGACATCCATCTCAGAAAAATGACTAGCAAGAGTTGTGGGGGGGTCTGTGCAACACCTTTCCACACAAGGCATCTTCCCCCACCTAGGCATCTGGTGAAACCAGGGACATGTTGCATGGTAGAAAAAAAAAAAAAAAATATATATATATATCTCTCTGTGGTTGTTTGCCTACCTTATTCTGTTTTCTAGGCTGGAGTTTTAATTTACACAGGTATTCCCTGAACTAAGCTTGAACCTTGTCCCATTTTCCTCATTCATCATTTTGTTATTGGGTGTGATGTAGGCTCCTCCATGCCACACGTTCATGGATCTTTCAGCATATAATGGAGTTGTAACTGAGACAGGATACCAAGTATGAGCCAACATATATATTTTTTATCTTGCCTTTCCTTCCCACTTTTCTCTGCTTTGGCCTAACAGTATTCTTTCCTGCTGTGCATGGTTTAGAAACAACTTGTAGCTACTCTTTTCCTGAAGTGTTGCTTGCATTTGTTTCCACTTGCCTCCTCCGGTTCGGCAAGAGATGTGCGTATGTGCAGGACTCCATATGTTTTCAGAGATAATCTGCTTTTTACTACCAGTAAGAATAACCTTGAGTACATATTGCACTGTCACAACATATTTTCTACATGAATCAGAAAGTAAAACTGGTGCATTGGAAAAGCAGACCATATTTTTAAGAGGCAAATTCATAAACCATTCTTTTATGAACAGAGCAAGGTGAGGGGTGGGGGCAGGGGATATCACAGGAAAACAGATGTGTGCTTATGATCTGAACTCTCTGTCCTACCAACGTCATGTTGCATTGGGGTCGATCCACGGACAAGTCTCCCTCTAAATGGAGGCCGGGTGCTGAACTGTCCGTACCATTTCAGTGAAATCAGTGAGCACACCGAGTGGAAATCAGCACAGAACAAGGTCAAGGGAGCAAAAATGGCTCTTCCCTTCCACTCCAATCAAGAAAACTATCAGCTATTCAGGGAAAAAAAACCACAACAACCAAAAACAAACCACAAATCCTAGAAGCACTCAGCTGGGAATAAGAGAGGGAAAAGAACGTTTCTCTTAAGGACAGTTTCTACTCTATTTATAGCTATAGTTTGTGTGGCGCTTAACGCTTGACCCACAGGGTTCATAGGTAAGTAAGAAATGCACAGACGGGTTTTTTAAGAGTTATAATTCATCCATATGTGCAAAACAGTCACAGGAGAACTGCAGAAAACTACACACTTGGGGTAGCAACCTTCCCAGTCTATGAACAACCTCTGAATTACACTAAGTCTATCCTCTGGCAAATCCTGAGTTTCAATGACAGTTCTGCTTGAGTAAAAACTCAGAGCAAAATCCTGAGGCTTTCAGTGTTGGTGGAAGTTTTGTCACTGAACTTCATAGGATCCAGGAGATTAGCATGAGTAAGCCTTGCCCTCTAATTGTTTTCATTTATCATGCTTGCAATACTATAGTGGCAAAGAAGAGGCAATCTTTCCTCAAAGAGGATATACATATAGCTTCCCAGTTAGGCCACTGTGAAAAGAGTGAGAGGAAAAACTGGTCCATATAAAATTTCCAGTATGTTGGAAGAGTTCCCTTATTTTAACTTCTTGAGGCAAAAGAAAAACAAAACAAAACAAAACCTTTATGCCTAATATAGCTTCCTTCTTTTTTTTCCTTCTTTTTTTTTTAAAGAAGGGAGGCATCTTGACTGTGTGGGTGAATTGGGCTCACTAAAACATGTTTCTGCCTGCTGAGCCTTATCGTAACAGTATGCATGTTCTTTGTGTTGATACAGCATTCCCTCTACCCAGAGCTGGCAGAGTATTGACAACAATTTCAGATATATAATTTGTTTAAGAAAAAATGCCAAGATCAGGCTGTAAATATTATCTGTTACCGGTGTCTCAATTCTGCCTACAAACAGCTTGAATTACAAAGCAGCTTCTATGGTTTAGTGCCTTTTTTCGCAGGGATGAACAACTCTGTGCTCTCAGGTGGGGGGACTCTAAAGGATGTTGGCATAGCAGGTGTCCACACTGGTTGTGTGTACGGGGATTCCTACACAGTGCAAAGCTCCCTAAAGATCTGCTGAAGCCTCCTCTTTACCAACAAAGCCAGCTCTGTTACTTCAGTCGTACTGGGCTACTGCCTTTGATTGATCAAAAGATGTATCCTGGCATTGCATTACATATGGGTAGCAATACTACTGTAGCTGTAAAGCCTAAGAACATGAGTAACATCAGGTTTATATATAATTTCTACTTAGAACAACATAAGCAAGTCTGATATTTTAGGAGATATTGATCAAATGAAATGTATTACCCTTCTATAGAAAATTTTATTTATGCATAAAACCATGAGTAAAAGGGCATTTAATTTTACCAGTGAAGGGAACATGAAGACCCTCTTCAGTCTAAAAGCGCCTTCACATTCTCTATTGTTTTTCTGTCCCTAAAGACATGTTTGACCACTGAGATCATGACGGTATGCACAACAAAAAGCTGAAGAATCTTTCTGCCCCAGGTCTGAACATGAAGGATTAATTATATCCCATACCCTTCCAAGTGGTCCTGCCCTACTGAGACTGAGGTACATGAGTGAGGAAGATATTGAAGCCTGTACTTTTGAGCATGTGAAAAGTACTCTGTGACTAGAACAAGGGTCACATATTTTCAAAGTCAGTTCAATAAAGCAAAACACCAGTCCCAATTCCTTGGGCCCACCAATTAAACTGCAGCCAAAAAAATGTTGTCCATTTGCCCCACAGAGGACCTAGTGTATTTGTAGTCCCCAAATGCATATGGTCTAATCAAAACTGCCATATAACAAGAAGCCAGCCAAGAAACCCAGACAGTTTGGTTAATGAGACAAAGAGCGGCTTCGTATTCATTCCCTCCTAAACAAAGATCTGAGGAAGGGGTATGAGCTGGGGGGGAGAGAGAGTATAAGAAGTACAGCGGGCCCAAAGAGAAGGGCACAAGCGGATAGTCAATTAGGTAATGCATCCAAGTCTGATCTCAAGAGCCATTGCAAACAGAGCAGCCATTCATGCACTATGACATGCAGGTCAATAGAAGCAATCACATGCTTGCCTGGTACTTATGGTTGCGTTCGTGAAACATCACGTGTTAACATATGATGAAACTCAACCCCTGATCATAAACTACTGTGGAAAAAGGAAAAATGTTTTTGAATTTTTCCCATTAAAAAAAATAAAATCAACATTATTTTTTAAATTCAAAACACATCTTTTTTTCCCCACTGAATTCTCATCAGTCATTAAAGTGAATTTTAAAGAACTCACCATATCTCATGCTCCATTTCTGAAATGTTTCTCTTTCTGATTATCTGACAATTTTTGTCTTCCGGGAAAATATATCAAGCTGCTCTGAGAAAACCATAGATGTAACTATTCTTAAACACAAGACAATTGCATTGT
Organism: Nyctibius grandis; assembly: GCF_013368605.1. NCBI lineage: Eukaryota > Metazoa > Chordata > Aves > Nyctibiiformes > Nyctibiidae > Nyctibius > Nyctibius grandis. The sequence continues at coordinate 13,436,619 of NC_090660.1, forward strand.
TTGTTTCAAGGCACACATTGATCAAAACAAATGTCAGAAAATAATTTTCCTTCCTATTAGGTGCTACTTCCCATTTGGCCAGATGCATTATGTTGTTTGCCTTTTCTGTTTCTGAAGCATCTGCTAGCAGTTACTGCCAGAAATCTGATAATCACCATGGTTGACCAGTAGCTTGAGCTGGTCGATCCTGTGTTCTGAGCCTCGGACTAAGCAAATTGCAGATATTGCTTTCACTAACTCAAGCAACACATGCCAGCAAGCACAGCGAAAGAGTTTGGCCTGTTTTCCCCAAGGACAGGACCAAGCCCATCTACAGCACATCAGAAAGCCACAAAATGGAAGGAATCCAGGCTAAAAGTTTTCCAATAAATAATCACACTATGGGCTCCTATGAGGGCTTGTATATCTTCCTTTCAGAGCTGAGTTAAGCAGTTCAGCTCACTAGCAAGTTTGGGCAAAGAGGTTGCTCACAGGCCAAGCCCTAAGAGCTTACAAACAATTCTGCAACCGTTGAGCTTGTCTGGAAAGCTGCATTAGGGAAAAAAAAAAAAAAAAAGAACAAAAAGAAAAAAGAAAGAGAAGTTAGCACTCTCCTGGCAAGGTTTTGGAAGCATTTGTAATATTGGTAGAGCAAGGAGCTGTTGAATTGTACCGTTCTCTTTAGAAGGTACAGACCTTCCATACAGAATGGGATTTCTCCTCTTTTGTCCTCTCCCTTCCTTCTGGTGTGTGATATGTGTTTGTCATCAAGAGACAAAACAAAGAAAATGAGAAGAAAAGGTAGCGTGGAGCATAGGTTTTAAGTGGGGAAGCTTTTCTCATATGTTTGGTTTTCCTAGCGATACTTTGGAGGAAAGGCAATCAAAACTCCAACGGATCCCAAGAGCCATATGTTCTGCCAACAGGTTATGAAGGCAAGAAGAATAAAGATGAGGAGCACAAATGTGCTGGTTGCAAAAGTGTGGTCACAAACCAGTGTGTTAATAGGAAGGGTAAAAAAAGAGGACAAGGTTACAGTGGCATTTAATTTGTTAAATCTGTAAACACCTCATATCTGAAACAACTCTCCTATAACTGCCTGGTAATCTCTGAAGAATAAAAGGGCCAACACAGCAAATTTTAGGATTGCTGGTACAAAAAGTTCTTCAAATATGGAATACAACCAACTGTGCCTTTCATTCTGGTCTGGAGGAGACCTCAAATGCTATAAAGGAATTTGTGCAAGCCTCTTATCATCCTGAAATACATGTGATTAGAAATCTGCTAGAATTAAGCTGCCAGAAGCAGTAGTCCCATTACATACTGTTGGCCTGTATGTCTGATATATGACATTTTCCTAAATCTTGTCAGGGATAATCTATCACATAACCATCTTTTAGATTATACTTTGAGACTGTGGTCTTTTAGCACAAATATAAATATGCTTCAAATTATGATGCTGTCCATTAGGAAGATGATTACTGTTCTTGTACAGAGGAAAATATTACCAGATAACCAAATACATACTAAAGTCCAGTGCAAAGTATCAGGAGTGAACAGAAGCACAAACCAGCCCTAAGGCTGAGACACAGTAGTGACTATGGGCTAAAAAGATTTTGTCTCCTCTGCTTGTGCTCAAGAAAAGCAGGTTTGCATTTCCACCTATTCTGAGATCCGCAGGTCTGATGGAAGGGCAGTACCCTTGACAACCAGTGCCAAAAGCTGATCTCCAGGAAATACCCAGGTGATGTAATACTTTTTCTTCTGGAATCATAGGATACTGTTATTTCCTTTAATATCAAACAGGAAAGTCTTTTGATGAATTCCTTCCCAACAGCTCCATCATCTTCTCCTCCAAATCAACTAATCTTCATGGAGTTTTGCATAGTGTCATGTGTATGTGGAATTTTTCTTCCTTTAGTCTGAAGCCTAAAGTCTTCTGATTCTGAATTTTTCTGTGAGAATAAAATAGCAGACAACGAACATATGGTAGATGCACATTGGGGCTTGGCATGGAAGAAACTGGCCACCAGGAATATTGCCTGATATTAATGGATTAGGAAAACAGACTGAGTGGTATTGTACCACCCAATCCCTCTTGGTAATTGAAGAGAGTTGCTCTGGAAGAACCAGATGGATAGCAGTCATCAAATATACTACGAGAAGAGCTGTCACCACCAGTCAAAAGATGTGGACTGTGGAAAAGGATGAGCTTAGACACAACACAGGATGAATAAATATCAAATATTTAGCAAATAATTCAAAGGCTAGCAACTTGCAAATTAGACCATTATAACAATAATGAGCAGCTCACATATGTTATAGTGAATGATTTAATTTTTTTTTATCCATAGAGAAAATGCATTAGATTTCAGCAGTATAAACACATTATGTGGGACAAGAAGGAGCGGGACACATCAGGATCCCACTGAACCTATTGTGGAACTTCTGTTGTTCAACCTAGTCATGAATGATTTGGAAGACAGGGTCAACAATGAGGTGACTAAATTTGGTGTTGATACAAAATGATCTGTGGTCATCAAACTGACTGTGAACAGCTGCAGAAGGATATCATGGTATTGAGTGACTGGGTAAAAATATGGCAGATGGAATACCTTGGTGATAAGACCAGAGTAATACATATGGGAAAACCATATGTCACTGTATATAACTGTGCCATGTTCAATACTGCATCTGCTTCTAGATACGGAGAGTCAGAACGATGGGGAGCAGAGCAGTGGAGATGATCAGAAGTATGAAATTGCTTCTCTAAGTGGAGAGACTAAATAATCTGGGACACTGTCCCTGTGAGACACCTAAAATGCTAGAATGCGATCGAAGTTCACAAAATCATGAATGTCATGAAAAAAATGAATATGGATTATTTTCCTTTTATGTTAAGTTATATGTATGTGTGTACATGTTATTTTCCATAACCTAAAAAGTAGGGATGACAACTGAAGGCAACAGGCAGCAGGTTTATAACAAATGAAAGAATGTGCTTGTTCTCAAGAGACATGGTTTTATCAATGGGATGCTTGAGATGTCAAAAGCATAAATGGGTTCAAAACGTCCTTAGACATACTCATGAAGGAAAGGTCCATTGGGACATCTTAAACACAAAGACAGAAATACAACACCCAGCTCAGGAAGGGCAGGTTTTCAGGGCTGGAAGGCTACACCACCAGCAGCATCACTCTGTGCTCACACTGCTGTCACCCTCGTTCCCCAGGCTCCTGTTACTGACTACAGTCAGGGACACTTGTGCTTATATTGTACCAGAGAAGAAAGTCAGAGTCGCATTAATATGCCTCTGAGGAACTTCTAATAATTCTAAGGCAGTGAAACTAAAAAGCTGGATTTTTGGGGGGGCTTTTTTTAGATCAACTCAAGATTTCTCATTGTAATGAGATACTATTTGTTGTATCCACCACTTTTAATAATTGTATTTGTAGTTTAACCCTCTGCTTTAGTAACTACCCTCCCAAGCACTCCAGGTCTTTGAATGCAAAACAAGTTACACACAAGTAAGCCAGGAGTGGACACGCTTGGTTGCCTGGTTGTTTAATTAGAAACTGAAGCAAAAGGCATCCTGCCACAGGGAGACAACTGGGCTGCAGACTGTGACACTGCCATAGCCTTGCTCTGTCTCTGTTTAGCTTTAAGCAAATCTGATCTTGGGCATCCTGACCCTGACTAATTGTATACTGTTTCCTGTGATGCTGAGAAGCTCCTTCCACCCATCACTGGACTATTAAGCTTCTCTGCTCCGGTTGATAATTAAGCAGCAGAATGCCAAACTTTTTTTGTTGTTGTTGGGTTTTTTTTTTTGCATCCTTCTTCCCTCCTCCTCCCCAGTCCCCTGATATACAAAGGCCAGCTGGATGCTTCGTTTGTCATTTTGTCACACTGTTGAGAGGCAAAGATGTCATATCACCTTTCAGAAGACAAGGAAGGTGATAAATGCACTAACTTGAGAGACAAAGCGTCAGGACACTAATGAAAATCTCTTGTGACTAGACAGCAAGGAGGACCTCATTTTAAGAGACTCTGTAAAGGAAAGACAACTTTATCAGCCTATGCAAATGTCAAGCCTAAAGTACCCTGGTTTAATGTGGCAGCATATTTTTCTGTCAGGAACAAAAGTATATGCATTATAGAGAATTATTTGCAAGTAACTATGCAAGCAAATTTAAGCATTATGCGTAAAATAAGTGAGATACCAGTCTCTTCTAGCTGTTACCTTGATATCTTGATATCTAGATTTACAAAAATATAACGTGGCCTAGATTGGAGGACTTTTTTTTTCCAATTGAGTAAGAATTGTGTGGGAAATTGACACGTATTTTTTGATATCCTAATGAAAATGGCAACTAAAATAATTCATCAAAATTTTACCAGCCGTAAAGGCTTCACTGGGCCATTGTATTAGTTTATTAGGTAAAATTAAATAAAAAGAGACTTTAAATGAATTATAACCAGCTTGCAAAATAACAAATTTATTGTGTATGAGAAAATTAGCTCCATCTGATGTGCACCAGCCACCATATGTAAAATGCCCATTATTTGTCCTGTCCCTTTGAAAATCATTTTATTGGAATGTATCAGTTAAACTAAAACACATGACCTTCCTTCTTGTGACATGAAAGAAACCACTGAAGAGAAGTCTCTTTTTTTTCCTCCCCTCTGCTCATGTGAACTTTCTGGGAAAAAAAGCAGCTTCAAGGATTTTTATCAATGTCTGTGTAATGACAAGTGCATCACATGCATCCTGAACCATTAGCTGCCTACATCTGAAAGAATTTGGTCGACATTTAGGAATTCACTTAATGAAAGGCTGGCCTATTAAAGCTCTGCTGGCTTTGGAAGTTGTTTGAGCCTTTCTTTTCAACTTCCTGCATCGTTGTAAATGATGCTATGCAGTGCCCTCATGTGATATAGTCTAGACAACAAGCTTGCATTGTAACACTAAAGAAATCCAAGTACCAGGTGATACATTTCTGCTCAGAGATGCAACTATGCAGTACAAGGCTCTTTACAAGTCTCTGTGGGAAATAACGAATTTAAAAAGCAACAGCTCCAAAAAGCATCTGTTTGTATTCTGGAGAGATAAAGGAACAACACTTCCCTCAAACATCCACGTGACAATTGTTGAATCAACAATTAAATAAACAAATAGAAAATCAATAAAAAACTAAGAGTCAATGGACGACACTTCTTCTCTCAGACTGCTGAAACCAACCAAGACCAGAGTTAGGCCCCCTAACTATTGGCTTTTAATTTTTGGCTGAAAGATGAATTTGCTTTTTTAATGACTTGACACTCCTGATGTTTCAAGACCAGCATGAAGTGGGCTGTGAGAGCAGCGGGTTCTGCATTGGGTAGGCATTGCTGCCTTATGGGACCTGTTGATTAACGTAAATGCCTGACGTAGGGGAGCATGTAACAGGATGGCATTAAAGGAAGAAGCAGTTATCATGGGGAGGACCTATCAGAAGGGGAGCCCACTAGCTGGTTGAGCACTCACCTGCACCCCAAACACAGCTACATTGTCAGGTTTATGGGACAAGCAAGACATGTTTTCTCAAAATTGCAGAGAAACAGGTTTCCTTCATATGACCTCATTTTCTCTTCATGGCTTGGGTGAGCGTAAGCACTACAAAACAGTGTCAGATGGGTGGCACTGGAGACTGTGATTATTAACAAAAAAAGTTTAATCTTGTGGGTTTAGGATTTGCAGGCAGAGTGCCCATGAATGAGCATGGGACTGGGCTCCATTTCCATGGGATAGGTAAAGCACATGTAAGAGTTATTCCCCTTCTGAGGCTTGGGAAGAGAGTTGTGTCACATGCGCTTTCCACAGGGTCTCTTAACGAGACATCTGATGAATAGCTTACGAAATTACATTTATGAAATTAAATTTAATTTTAGAACAAAACTACAGACAGCATGCATTCCAGTTAATTTTTCTTCAGGCTCCAAGGACTGAGGTGGGGGGTGGTTTTGGTGGTTTGTTTTTTTTTTTTTTGTTTCCCAAACCGATTACCTACTTAACTCCTCAAATAATTACCCCTGTCGACTTTGATCTGTAGTTACTGGTGGAATAACACCTTGTTCTAGGCGGGCAGATTGCCAGCTTCCTTCAAATGAAAGGCCTGGGCTTATGAAGTCATGTCTTGATGATCTCACCAATTATCTTCTTGTCTCTGATCTTCCCTTTTGGGTAAGGTTATTGGGAAAGCTGAGTAAGGTAACTGTAGTCTCAGGACAAATTTGTCCTTGTCTTTTGTAACTTGCCTTTAAGACTGGATGCAACACAGAGACTTTATTACTCCCTGTGGGGAAGAGCTCAGCATAATGACACACAGGAGAGGAGGCAAACGTAGATGTTCAGGCACAGGCAGATGATACCTTCACACAAAATTCGTGCACAAATGGAAAGAAAATCTCCTGGTCATTCGTATGAAAGGTAAGGTCATACTGCTCTTGATTTGTTCTGCACCTCTCATTCAAAAGAAGTCAATAAAGTAGCCATGGGTGTCTGTCCCAACATCACCGGAAGGAAGGCTTCTCCGAGATAAATTCCATTCAACATACACAAGACCAATGACAATGGAAATAAGAATGTATATCATGTTCATACCATTGTGCCTTTATTACTAGAGTCTGGCTGACAGTGGAATGTAGAAGTTGCTTCTTGTAAAATCCATTTTTCAAGACTTCCACCCTGGCCAGATGTAAGCAAACACCCAGCCAACAGAAAAATAAGTGTCTAAAAATAGTGCAAGCTGTAATAATGGCGGGAATCAGACACTGGAGGGAGACACAGTTGCACACACTAAGCCAAAGACACTCTTGAGCCTTCTTGCATGAGTATTGAGTGCATGCCCTAAGAACAAAGCACTGAAGCCCCACTTGATCTCTCTCCATTCCTCATTCTCCCCATCAGCAAGGAAGAAAGCCTGGGCCAGTTAATGAATCACAAAGCCCTACACTTTGTTGTTGGGGGAGGAGAAGCACACAATTCCTGAATAAAGCCTGCAGAAATTCAGCACCAATGGTCTGGAACTGTTTCTTGAATCAAGCCCTGAGAACCCATCATGATTTGCATTCATGTAAACACCTACATTTTTTCGTTAACTGAACTGATTTAACTGCTAATTAAAACTAGTCAGTAAGCACAATACAAAATTAATTAAACCATTTAGTCAGTAGATGCAAATGAGGCAGTTACAGCTTGGACACAACCAAAATAAGTACAAGTACTACTCATCATCTGGCAAAATAGTTCTTGAGGTAAATACTTTCCCTAGAGATGATGTAAAGCGATTAAAAAAAAAAAAAAAAAAAAAAAAAAAAAAAAAAATCACACTGCTGACTACAAGTGATCTTTTATTGATAAAAAGTGACAGAATCCAGCTTCTTCTCTTTGAAACAGTGACAAATTGGACTCAGTGAATTTTAAAAACGCTCTCCCATACAAGAAATCTTTCAAAGTAAAGTCTGGATCCCAACTCGCTCTACTCAGGCATCCAAAGTTGCTCCTGTCTGTCACTGGCAAGCATTTTGCCTCAATCTGAACCTTATATTTTTGACGGCTATTTTTATAGCTTTACATTTTCTCAGGGGGAAAGTATCTGCTTGGCGAACTATATTGTCTGATGTTAAGTGGAAGTAGTAGTTTCTGAGAGAAAAGGCCAGAAATGTGTGGCTCTGTCTGTGGTGTCTCGGCACCCTGCCTCCTCTTTCCACAGGACCCATGTGCCTCACAACCCTAATTGTACTTACTCTACTAAGACTCCCCTGGGACAAGGACACACACAGTTACCCACGTTGTGTAAACTGTGAACTGAAATAGGTTAAATAAGCATTAGATCCAAAAAAAAGGACCAAGATGCTCAAAGGTGTGGTCCAGCAGCAGTTCACATGTGGAAGCCTAGACCTAGGGACAAGTCCAGTCCTCGTGAGTCACCTGGGCTCCCTGCATGGTGCTTGGTAGTACTCAGGAGAGTTTCCTTAAGCAGGTTCAGATATTTAACAGGTATCTCACTGAGATGCAATTCAGAGCTAAGTGAGATGCCTGCAATTAGACAGTGTAAACCGTCCTTCCATCTTTTCCCTTATTTCAGGTGCCCTAGAACGGCACCAAAAACAAGAGCATGTGGAAGGGGAGATGTCTGCACTCGAGAGATTCAGCCCAGCAGGAGGTGCTGGGGACAGAAATGGGAGTTAAATCTCTCCTTCTCCTCTGGCTCTCCACAGCAGCATCCCCTCTGCTCTGGCTCCGTCCCCCAGCACATGGCTCTTTCTGCCGAGCACATATAGCTCACACCTCACACAGAAACTGAGCAGCGTTCAAGCTTTCCTTTTTGCCATGCGCAGTTGTCATCATGGAGGCTTTACTCATTCACATGGTCATCAAACCACTCATCCAGGATGCAGGAGACCTTGCTTCGTTTCCTTCTGCCGCCCAAGGGGGTGCAAGTTCACCCACCCTGCTCCTGGGAGCCCAAGCCAGCAGCCTGATGGCAATGCTGGCAGGCACAGGAGAGCAAGGGGACTCAGCTCCCTCCTGTCAAGCACATGCTGCTCCACAGAAATATGCTTGAGGCCCCTTGGGCCAAAGACAATGTCCCAGAGCACTGGCTGGGGAAGGATGGTTCTCAGCTGCTGACCCTGCTCACAGGACTGCATCTTTCACAGACAGCTACCAGGCTGGTCCCTGGAGGCGACTTCACTAGCAAAATGTATAATTCCTGACTTCCCGGTGGAGTTAGGTGTGGGCTTGCCAGGAAGGCTGAGGCTTTTCTAGCAATGAGCAAAATGTGATCCGTCAGCACCTGGAGACAGTTAGGATAAAGTAAAGCACCCATGGAGTTTAGAGGCTGTACGAGCAGAGAGCTCAGACTTTGGTCAGGTCTAAAGCAATGCATCTGAGGCCAAGAGCAAAGCAGGCAGTGGCCCCCAGGCCTCCCTCCTCACCCACAACCCCTGAAACACTCTGATGTTACTCCAGCCTTCCCCAGTCTCTCCTGAACAGTGAGACCCAGCTGAGTGCAGGGGGGCTGCACGTGCCAGCTGGGTACAGGGCTGTGCATGCTCCCCACAGCAGCTGGGAAGGCACTCTGCTTGGCTGTGTCCTCCACGCGCAGACAACCTGCCTGGCAGCCAGGCATCCCGACTGCCGGCACACGAGTGCCATGCAGAGCATCATCCGTCTCGCCAGCACAATGCTTTCTTTTTCTACCTGTGCTACCAAACTCTTTGAATCTGGTAGGAGAAACTAAAAACAACAGCTTGCTTATTTTTAATTAAGTAAAAAAGTCTGCCAGCCCCACACCTGATTGCTGGTTGGTTTAATAATAGTCTTCTGTTTGAGAGGTTACCACTGTGGTAGGTTTCTTAGAGTATTACTGTTATGATACTCTAAGAAGCATTTATTTCTTCAACATCTTTCTCAGTCATCTTTAGATGCATTTCTGCCTTTAGCTGCTTCCATTCTAACACAGAAAACACATGTTAAGGAAAAAAAAAATGGCAAAACAAACTTTCCTTGCCTCAGACAATCCTGGAGGGGGAACGGGGCAAGGTCAAGTCCCTATTTTAATATTCCCCTCTCCCCTCATGACTTCCATTAACGGTAACTATACCCCACTCCTCAAGTGCTCAGTCAGTGTGATGCTCATCGTGCTCTGTCTCTCCTACTTTCGCATGGACCGTTATGAGCTGTGGGAGACGATGGACTGAAAAGTGTGTGGGGCTCCTGCAAGACACCTGTTATGGCTGTTGTGCACTAGGCTTGCTGACTGTCAGCTTTGAGGCAAACCTAATGTAGTTACACTGTCAAAGGTATGGTACTTATCTGCATACTGCAAAGATGGAACTAATGCAAGCCAAAATAATTTTTCTTTTCTTTCTGTAAGTACCATTACTAATATATTTCACATGGTTAAAAATGCATTATATCTAGGGCTCCTTCTTTAAATATGTGTGCATAAATTTAGCTTGGATACTGTTGAATATAATTTCAAGCAGCAGAAAGAAAATAGCATTTTGCAAAAAAGCATTCAAGCAGAAACAAATGCATTACAGTTAGAGTTTCATGAACACTGATAAGATTGTCGGGTAAAGCAGCTTAATAAAAACAAAACAGAAACAAAGGACTATGTACCTCAGTTAGGGCCGTGGGAGGCAGCTTCAGCTTGCAAAATCTCCACTGTAGGGAATAACCAAGAACTGTCCCTTTTGAATGAAGAGGGCCACAAGGCAGGTTTTACTGAGCAGATCTTTGAGCTATACAGGTGAAAAGACTTGGGCTAGGGATGCTGAGGTACACCTGGTATCTCAGCTGTGGCATGATACACTGCAGAGTTACTGGGAGAGCCAGTGCTGAAGAACCCAGCTCAAGTAAGAAAAACAAGCTCTCTACTTGGAGTGCTTCCTCCTGGCCCTGCTGCAACAGCGAAGCACATAGCTGTCTAAGGCAGTAGGCTGCTGCAGCCAGCACAGTAGCTGCCTATTTAGCCTGTTTTCCCAGTCCCTGGAAACTCAGACTTCTACTGCTGCCACCACTGAGGGCAGAGTCAGGACGTATGGGATTTCCAGGACACCAAGACCACCATCCCAGCAGCAACTGTCTTTTTCTTCACTCTTCCCAACCTATTCCACATTCTGTAGGCTGATATAGAAGCAGCAAGCCTGGTTCACTAGGGTTGTCCGTCCTGGCTCTGCTACTTTCACTTCCCCATCCCTCTTGCCTCCTGATGACCCCTGCTCAGTGTTGCCTAGGCGGCTGAGCTGGATCTAGGAAGCTGAAGGTATTAACTCTGGCTGAGTACCTTGATGATAGTGTGTTTGTTCCAGGGTTCAAGTTAGCCCAAAAAGGCCGCACATCACCACACTGCGTAGATATATGCACTGAATTAGTCATCTCATTGTCCGCACAGCACAGGGCTGTGACAGCCATTTGAGCAACTGCATTTCTAGCAACCCAGAATATGTATTACTTAGTCCAAAGATCCTTTGGAGCAAGGATTGTCCTCTGTTGCATACCTGCATGGTGCCCTGCTGAATAAAGACCAGATTTTGGTCAGTGCCTCAAGGTAGTTCTGTAACACAAATGATTATTCATAATAAAATAAATATAATGTCTCACATCAAATGTCTAATGATACTGTTCAAGGGATCCTGGGGGTGTTTCTAAAATGTGTTCTTGTCATATTAAAAATGTAGGATCTGTAGGTATAATTTCATTCCCTTTTACAGTATTTTAGATGACCAAGAGGCTATTTTCTTCTTGTTTCATCCACTTATAATCTTACGAGTATTGCAGAGGGAACAAATAGAGACTAGAAACCATATATATGATTACAAGAATCTACATTTTATTACAAACAGCCCTATCTCCCTCCCTCTCCCTGTGCCAGAATAGTATTACTTGGGTTGCAAAATCAAGCATTCAAAAATTGGGAAGTTCAGATTTTCTCTGCAGATCTAATTCAGCCACACTGCTTGTATGTGTTACAACAGCATGTAAGTAATTAAAGACTATTATTGTCAAGTGAATTTCACCTTATCCAGAGCAGACTGGATGGTGCGCATTTAATGAGTTACTTTGCAATACTCTTTCTCCTTATCACTCAGTGTGTGGTCTCCAACTCTACAGCTGGCACTGTAGTATCTAGATCTTCAAATAATTTTTTCACAATCTTTCCTGTGCCTTCATCATTATTGTACCCCAGTGCTTTATGGGTATCAATGCATTTTTGTCACAAAATCTTTGTGAGATAGCAATTGATGATTATCTCTGTTTTACAAATGAGGAAGCAGGACACAGAAAGATTGAGATCTAAAGTGCAACCTCATTCTGGGTGCCCAGTCTGAGATGCCACTGTTTTTTACAGATCTTTTCAAGTGCAGAGCACTACCATTTACTTCTCTAAGCATGACATATTATTCTGACCTTATTCTAACCTCTCATCTTGGGTAGACAAAAGAAGCAAGATACCACAATCAGAAATCATTCCTGAAAACAACTTGCCTGAAGTCTTATGAGAATCTGATGGTAAGGGCAGAGCAGCAGTCCTACTGATCTGGGCAATGTTTAAGTGCCATTACTATGAAAGTAATCTCTTCCACATGCAATCCCCTGCCCTGTGCACCTACATCTTTCAGATCTATCGGACAAACAATCAAGCAATGGTCCCTCAGACAACTGTCTCCTTCATTACACAACCTTGATTCAGGCCAAGAAGAGGCCCATCCCATGCACTGAGTAACCTAAATAATATGGAGACCTACAGCCGCACCTATAATTAAGAAGTGAGCTTCCAAATATAATATCAAGCACAGAGGCTTAAGGAATGTTAACTGCGGCATATAAAACAAGCTCAGGTTAAAATACTGACAGATTTATCTGCTCCAGCAGAAAAACCAAACAATGTTCACCAAATTTCGTGCAGGATAGTAGCAAACAGAGGGGCTTCTATGGAGCACATGAAACCTCACTGTGTGAGGTTTTCTTGATGGCCATCTTCTGTGGAAAACAGATCTGCATCAGAGAGAGCAGACGCAGAATGTCACCAGTTTTCTCATTGTATGTAGCAGTAAAACATTCACGTCAAAACCATTTAGCATGTAGTTTGCAGCAAAGCCACAACATGTGTTTTTGCTATAATATGTCTCTACATTTGCTATTTCTTAGACAGCAGAGCATCTCATCTGATAGCTGGTATAGGGTTCCCGTGCTGCCAGGGGTGCCTGGAGCCACAGCGAGGCAGGGGCAAGAAGGATCCCCAGAAGGGTGCTAAATATACCGGGGCTGTGCCATCTGCTGCCAGCACTGCCACCCAGCTCTGTGGTGGAAGTCTGTCTTCACTGTCAGTGTGTCAAACCACACTAGCAACTTTTAATTACCTGCAGATGGGGTGGGAGTGTGTGGGGAAGTTGCTATCTTGTAGAATAAATCATCCCCTCCCTTCCTTTTTGCACTTATGCAATACAGGACTCTAAGTCTGCCTACTGGCAACAATAAGACTAAGACTTCCTAAGCCGACTATTGGGAGTTCAGTCCTGAAAATGATGCAACATTTTGGTAATATTTTGAATAGAGTTCTTCCAGCTGGAAACCTTCAATTTTGGTCAAATATTCTGTATACATTAGCTCAATGGAAAGCATTGAACTGATGTAGGATCAGACTCGTCACTGAGAGCAGCAATGGTTTTCTTCTTCTGCCTGCTCAAGAACATATTTTTGTTTAGTCTGATACCATCAGGCTTTTTGAAAAGAACCTAACCTCCTACTCAAGTCAATGAAAGGAGAGTAATGCAAAAATGCACTAGGAATGACTAGGTAAGTTTTGGAAAAAAAATTTAGCCCACACAATATTCATATTTTTAAATACTTTAAATCATGGATCAGTTGTTAACGGTTGATACTGAGCACTGAAACACTATTTTAGAAGGAACTGAGGTCAATACCTCAGCTTTCTTACATGGACACTCAGTATTTTTTAAAAATCAGGATCCCTCCAAGATATGCATTCATATGCATTTCTCATTTCTGAAAGTTCGAACACCTAATCGTTAAAAACATGCTGCTAGCTTGCACAATAGCAAGGAACCTTGAGTTCAATCTTTTTATCATTATTCTAGTGCCATTAAATTCTATTCTGTACCCAAAATTTCTCTTTATGAAGAAAGAGTTTATTCTACAAGCACTGAAATTAATGAAACCCAGTTTCTCAAGGCTATCATCTCCACTACATGCCTGGCCGCTAAAAGCCCAGCTCTGACCCTTATCATTTATGACCCTTACCATCAACATGCGTGCCTAACTCTATTAAGGAACAGAGTTTCATGCCCATCTTCAGCATATTTTTCTTTCTCTTCTTCCATATCTTCACTCAACTTCATCAGCTAAGCAGAGGATGCGTGTGGACTGTCCTCTGTGCAAACTGCCTAGCTACCTACTTGCATGCTGGCTGGCCGGCCAGCCAATCTCTGCTTCTCAGCTGCTGGGCCAGTCAAATGCTTTGGGAAAGGGCTAAACTTGCCATGGCGTTTTCTGGGTAGAGGAGCTGACAGGGTTTTTCTTTGCTACCCAGCCTCAGTTTTCATAAGATATCTGCTCCTCTCTGCAATTTGGCAGACATCCTGACTCCCAGGTTCAAAAGTTTCTAGAAGAAGAGTGACTGATAGACACAGAGGTCCTGCAACTCCTCCAGGAACCAAGTCACAAACAGAATCTTCCAGGAAAACTCTGTGTTGATGAGACGTTTTACGATTAAAAACTCACAAATATCTGAAACTGGAGGAAATATGTATCAAAAAGCACAGCAGAGCCAGTATACAGAAACAACATATGCAATTGCTTAAGTATACACTAAGAGGAGAGAATTTTGTACACTATTTAGGGCACACCATAATGGTATTTAAAAAATATATCCTTTTAGTTTCCATCACACTAAAAATTTGCCATCTGTTATATGGAAGTTTGTTTTTCCCTTTCATTGTAATTAACTTTTTATTGAATTAATTACTCCAGGTGAGCTGGAAGCAGCTGTTCTACCTCACCTGGTGTGGCTGAGTGTACCCACGCCCAGCCTTGCCATTCACCATTCAGATGCAAATCGTCCCGCTCCCCACACGAAATCATTGGCGCACACCCAAAAAGCCTGCTAGCGACAAAAAACAATAACATGGCAGGCAGCTGCTGCTGCACAGAAGGGAAAAAAAGTTTTAGAAAAAAGGACACATATTCCCTGCTTGGTCATTTAAAAATGTGTATTCTACCGAATAAAGCAGGTGAGAAAATATTCGAGGTAAACACAGAGTGAATTTTAAATAACTTACACATGGTACCTACAGGCCACTGACCCTTTTTCTACATGAGAATGAATATTTTTGCTAACTTGATCCATTATGTATACATGCATGTGTCTGTATAGATGTATACACACATGCACAAACAGTGAAGTAAACCTGTCAAGAAATTAGAATAAAGCAATAAGCTGAATTGGATTATGAAGTTCTGTTAATTGCAATAACATTGTAATCAAACATACAAAAAAGGTAGTAGTTGTCATTTGAGGATCCTCTGGAGATGATGAATTAATTTTATGCACATTCATAAAATAAGGACACGAAATAAATAAAAGCTTCTTTAAATAAAATTACATATTGCATACATTATTCTCTCCCTATGAGACAGCAAAAAAGAATAATCTGTTGTTACATTTTAGTTATTTTAGCTATTGATTAAATGTTCCAGTGGTGAAGAATAGAATAGAATAGAATAGAATAGAATAGAATAGAATAGAATAGAATGTGATGATGGAAGCCAGACCCTTATGGACTGATGATTACTATGCCATGTGGCACAGTCCATATGTATTGAGAGTGTACTGAGACATTGTGGCAGCTTTTTGCAGCAAAGATGGTCTACACCTTGAAATGGTCCCCATGCACGTGCAGAGCCCACTACAGCAATGTGGCCTTTATTATCCTTGAGACAGCACACACTGTTCTTCTTTCTGCAGTATAAACCAATTCAGTACCTGTTCACCTATTTTTCCTTTTTGTTGCTTGGATGTATTTTTCCCCTTCCTCTTTAAAACCTGCTCAAAGCCTAGGTTAAAGCTCATCCTGCTGAGAGACAGATGCAGGGATGAGGTTCCTATTATCTGAAGTACTGAGTTGTTCACAGCCAACAACAGAAGCAACAAAATAGGATCATGCAGAACAGGCATACATGTCATCGCTGTTAGTAAAGTAATTACAGATTTGGCACTAGCGCAGGCTTTCTGCTTGCCAAAGCACTGGATGGAAGTTTAAGAAGCAAATGATTATCCCTGTTCAGGGCAAAGCTGGTCAATCAATCCTCTATCAATTCTCCTGACGCAGCAGCACAAGACTGTGGTTGACTTCTGTGAGAGTACACGGGATGTCTCCACTTAGCTGAAACCCACTTCTGAGGTATCTATCCTGAAACCGCATGATCTGTGGAGGCAATAAGCTCCAGTGACTTGCTCGAAACAGTAAATCCATAGTAGGATTATTTTCTGGTCTGAATGCAACATTGAAAAAAAATGCAAAAATGCAGTCAGGAGAAACTCTAATTCAACCAGTCTACTTAACAGTATTAGGATTGCCAACCACAATTCTGGCTAAGTTTTATGCTTTTCTGAGTACTGCTCTGTCGCTCAGGTTTTGCTAGCAATTGTCTCAGTCACTATTATTTCCTTTATTTGGTACTTTGACATTGACAGTAGAATAACAGCTGGCCTGAATTTGCCTTCGGGAAAAGAATTGTGCATTGATTCCATTATATTTCAGAACATCAGTAAATCCACACATAGTAATAATCTGCTGTTTTTTATTGTTTCTATTATCTGTTCTATAGTAGGACTGGCAAAAGTCACGAGCCAGGAGTCAGCCACTCTCGGTAGTCTATGAGCAAGAAAATATGTTCATATATCTAAAAACTTACAATCACTCTCACTTTCTGTGCATGGCACAAGTACCAAAGTATATTTCAAATGTTCTTATCTTGTTTCCGATTGGGACTTTTTAAAATTTTTGAGTCTTTTAGCATGTCCCATCAAAGTCTAATTGTATCACAACTAAAATGGAGTTATGTGCCGAAACGATCAAAAATTAGAAACATGCGTGAATAACAAAGACCAAATCTATCAGAGGAAATATAGGGAAGAGATCTCAGAGCTGATGGAGAACTGTGGACAGCTTGGTCATGGAATAACGCCATTGCAATATACTGTTGATGGGACTCAAGCCAGTATCTCCACATGACACCGCAATTCACAGTGTGGACGTCGCAGCTCAGGGCAGGTTTAATCCTCACAGCTCTGCACAACATCGTTGCACAGTGCAGGCATGACAAAGAGTCAATGTGGGGCCAGTTGGCACAGCACTGAAAGAAAAGACACTCTAACCTGTCTGAGAAGCCCTCAGCAGCAGTGCAAGGGAAAAAGATGCCATGGGGGACAGTGGCCTCCACCACGAGCACAACCAAACCACATATCAAAGCTCATGAAAACTCTTGCATGCCTCATATCTGTCCTTTTCTGCTCAAGCCCATCTGTATCAGTTATTTGTAACTTAATTTCTTTTAAGAACATTCATCCTCTGAAACAATTCCTAGACTAAAGGTGATCAAGCAACTGCCCAGATGGAGAACAGGATCACTAGGATTACAGCTCTGGTTGAAGTGAGCTATCAGGAGCTGCAATGATTAGATTGCCTGGGGACCCTGCTTCATGCCCAGCCCAGCATCATCATACAAGAAAATTGGAAATTTTTGTCATCTCTTGCTTATAAACTGCATCAGGAGGTTTCTCTCCTCTCCAGCATATGTCTTGTGATCCTAGCCACAGAAAAGTTTAAACACCATCTATTGGATTGAGAAAGTAGGCAACCCTGGAATAAATCTTTCTTTGTTTTGTATAGGAACTAACACATGAAAGATAAAGTATAATTTTTATCATATTTAAAAGCTACTTACATTTACAGATCATGCTTACATGCTAGTAAACATGCTGTTAATTTGCAATAAGGGAAGTGAGAATACAGTTATACTGTTGTTACACAAATGTGGGAAAGGACAGCTAGAGCATTCATCACATAAAAAATTAGATGTTACATGTATTTCTAGGTAAATGTTTTATATACTTATATAAATGTATACATATATCTATGTCTCTATATATGCATTATATATATTTAACGTATATATCTTAACATATAAATTATATCTATCTCTGTAGACAATCTCTATATTTATTTACACAAGTATTTACATACCTGACCTAGCTGATTTCTGCTCTGTCTTTCTAGCTCTTAACATACTCAAATGTGACTTAAAGCACTATGACTTGCCATTTGCTTGTAAGACAAAGTGGAACATAAAGATGGTTTTCTTCTCATCCTTAATAAACAAAAAATATTTAGTGTGAAGGCAACAATAAAGCCTTCAGTGACTTTAAAAGACAGGATTTTTCCAGCTGTTTATTAACATTAACAGACAACATTTTCACTTGCCACAAAGTCATGGGGGATTTCAACTACCCTGATATTTGCTGGGAGGCCTACTCAGCCAGCCATCCTCAGTCCAGGAGGTTCCTCCAGTGCATTGATGATAACTTTCTGATGCAAATGGTGGATGAGCCAACTAGGAGAGGAGCACTGCTGGATCTTATCCTCACTAACAAGGAGGGTCTGGTTGAAGCGGTGAAGGTTGAGGGCAGCCTTGGTTGTAGCGACCATGAGATGGTAGAGTTCAGGATCTCATGTGGCAGGAACAGAATAGCTAGCAGAATCACAACCCTGGACTTCAGTAGGGCCAACTTTGGCCTTTTCAAGCAATTGCTAGGGGAAATCCCATGGGACAGGGTACTAGAAGGTAAGGGGGCCCAAGATAGTTGGTTAGCGTTCAAGGACTGCTTCTTCCGAGCTCAAGATCAGAGCATCCCAGCAGGTAGGAAGTCAAGGAAGGGTAGCAGGAGACCTGCATGGTTAAACAGGGAACTGCTGGGCAAACTCAAGTGGAAGAAGAGGGTGTACAGATCGTGGAAGGAGGGGCTGGCCACTTGGGAGGAATATAAGTCTGTTGTCAGAGGATGTAGGGAGGCAACTAGGAAAGCTAAGGCCTCCTTGGAATTAAACCTTGCAAGAGAGGTCAAGAACAACAGAAAGGGCTTCTTCAAATACATTGCAGGTAAAGCCAACACTAGAGGCAATGTAGGCCCACTGATGAATGAGGTGGGGGCCCTGGAGACAGAGGATAAAAAGAAGGCAGAGTTACTGAATGCCTTCTTTGCCTCTGTCTATACTGCTGGAGGCTGTCCTGAGGAGCCCCGGACCCCTGAGGCCCCAGAAGAAGTCAGGATAGAGGAGGAATCTGTCTTGGTTGATGAGGGCTGGGTCAGGGACCAATTAAGCAACCTGGACGTCCAGAAATCCATGGGCCCTGATGGGATGCACCCGCGGGTGCTGAGGGAGCTGGCGGAAGTCATTGATAGGCCACTCTCCATCATCTTTGCTAAGTCGTGGGCAACGGGAGAGGTGCCTGAGGACTGGAGGAAAGCGAATGTCACTCCAGTCTTCAAAAAGGGCAAGAAGGAGGACCCGGGTAACTATAGACCGGTCAGCCTCACCTCCATCCCCAGAAAGGTGATGGAACAACTTGTTCTTGGTGCTGTCTCTAGGCACATCAAGGATAGGGGGATCATTAGGGGCACTCAACATGGCTTCACCAAGGGGAAGTCATGCTTAACCAACTTGATAGCCTTTTATGAGGACATAACCCGGTGGATAGATGATGGTAAAGCTGTGGATGTGGTCTATCTCGATTTCAGTAAAGCGTTTGACACGGTCTCCCACAGCATCCTCGCAGCTAAACTGAGGAAGTGTGGTCTGGATGATCGGGTAGTGAGGTGGATTGTGAACTGGCTGAAGGCAAGAAGCCAGAGAATGGTGGTCAATGGGACAGAGTCCAGTTGGAGGCCTGTGTCTAGCGGAATCCCTCAAGGGTCGGTTCTGGGACCAGTTCTATTCAATATATTCATTAATGACTTGGATGAGGGATTAGAGTGCACTGTCAGCAAGTTCGCTGATGACACAAAACTGGGAGGAGTGGCTGACACACCAGAAGGCTGCGCAGCCATTCAGAGAGACCTGGACAGGCTGGAGAGTTGGGCGGGGAGAAATTTAATGAAATATAACAAGGGCAAGTGTAGAGTCCTGCATCTGGGCAAGAACAACCCCATGTACCAGTACAAGTTGGGGACAGACCTGTTGGAGACCAGCGTAGGGGAAAGGGACCTGAGGGTCCTAGTGGACAGCAGGATAACCATGAGCCAGCAGTGTGCCCTTGTGGCCAAGAAGGCCAATGGCATCCTGGGGTGTATTAGAAGGGGTGTGGTTAGCAGGTCAAGAGAGGTTCTCCTCCCCCTCTACTCTGCCCTGGTGAGGCCGCATCTGGAATATTGTGTCCAGTTCTGGGCCCCTCAGTTCAAGAAGGACAGGGAACTGCTAGAGAGAGTCCAGCGCAGAGCCACGAAGATGATTAAGGGAGTGGAACATCTCCCTTATGAGGAGAGGCTGAGGGAGCTTGGTCTCTTTAGCTTGAAGAAGAGGAGACTGAGGGCTGACCTCATTAATGTTTATAAATATGTAAAGGGCAAGTGTCATGAGGATGGAGCCAGGCTCTTCTCAGTGACATCCCTTGACAGGACAAGGGGCAATGGGTGCAAGCTGGAACACAGGAGGTTCCACTTAAATATGAGGAAAAACTTCTTTACGGTGAGGGTGACCGAACACAGGAACATGCTGCCCAGAGAGGTTGTGGAGTCTCCTTCTCTGGAGACATTCAAAACCCGCCTGGACGCGTTCCTGTGTGATATGGTCTAGGCAATCCTGCTCCGGCAGGGGGATTGGACTAGATGATCTTTCGAGGTCCCTTCCAATCCCTAACATTCTGTGATTCTGTGATTCTGTGAAATAGGCTGAAATCCATCAACTTTACCAGAAGTAAGGAGGTCCACAGTCATGAAGCTCCTGGTCCTGAAAGTTTATTGTATACACTAAGTAACAATACCAGAATGCATTCAGCGTCAAAAGACCACCCTTAAAGCGCAGATGCAGGAGCAGCTGAACAGAAGCTCTTCAGCTGGATTCAGTGAAGATTTTCACATGAGCTATGTGAGCTACTGGTTCAGACCCACATACTCCTGATTCCAGTGAAAATTTTGAGTCCCATGTGAATCCTGGAAAGTCTGTCTCAGTCAAGGGACCCTTAATCCCTGCTCCTGCTAGTATCCACTACTTGCATCAGTAAAAATTACTTACCTGAGCTGTTGCTTTGCTACTGTCTGTTACCATATGCAATTTAGCAAAGTACAGGGTTGTTTGATAAGGTTCACATTGCTCATAAATTATATCACAGTGATAAATCTAAGGCACATGTGCTGTAAGGATAACTGAAATGTGAAGATTTGAAGAGGAAAATGCACAAACTATAAAGAGAGATTGTTCTTTTAAAATCTTCCCTTCCAGAAGTTTGTGCTAATTTTAGCTGCTACCTCTAGCTAAAAAGCAGAGAGGAAAGAGGACCAGGGCTATGATGAGTACAACTGCACTTCTGAATGAGCATTATTTGTTTCCAGTGATTAAAAAAATATATATAGCTAGTACAGCTTACATCCCTCTTCATTCACATAGAGGGCTCTCAATGAAATGTGTTTACATATTATTTTCCTAGAGACACATTTCAAAAAACCCAAAAACACAGCAATGAGCCTGTAAGTATATAAAATTGTTTACTCTAACTGCACATGAATGGTGTTATTACCATAAAATCCACCGATCCCTGGAAACCCACTGGAGATATTTCTGATATGCAGGGTTTATGGGAGTAGATGTAGGCATATCCCAGAAGGTTGCTAAGGAACTAGCAGATACATGCATTTTTTGCAGATCTGACATGTAAAATATATCCCTGTTTCTTGGATTAGGCAAACTGAGAAATCTATGTGAAATGAGATATTCGTATGAAATTGTCCTTATTTTCCTTAATCAAGAAACCCCTGAGAACTATAACTATGAATAATTCAATCTTTCACTAACATTTGGTGCAATTAATAACAGTACTTTAAAGCTGCTAGCTTTGTGTATCTTTTTATGCATAATTAAAGGGTGTTGATATTTAAGTTTTCAGCCAAGGATCAAGCTAGGTTTGGTTTTGCTGGCAGCAGCCTGCTCCTGGCTTAACTACAATATGATAACCTGATATCACCCCATCCCAACGCACCCGGCACAGTTAGCTTGCTTTGCCACCACTCCCGTTCTTTCCTAATTGTGCTGGAATTTTGTGCTCTGTCTGAATCAGTAGCTGCCTGCCTGCTTCCTTCTCCCCTCTCCTCTGCCACACACGTTAGCAGTTGGAAGCTGTGGTCAGAACTTGTCTAATTTTCTTATGGGTACTAGTCACTGAAGGCATGGTTTTTGCAATGCAATTTTCTGTTTCATGCTTCCAAGCAATCTCAAATGTAAATGTGAAATAAATAAATCTAAAAACCAGACAGCTACCAGTGCATTAGGTGTTCTGCTCCTGTGATTAAATGGTTCCTTGGCTTTGAAGTCATAAAAGAAGTCCAGAGAAATTCCCTTTTTAAAAGATATGCTCCAAATTTCTGTGGTGGCACTACATGCTTTGTCATTTCAGTTTCCTTTTCTTTCATCAGAGAATTCCTCTAGCAGATTATTTTACTACTTTTGCTGAAAAGAAACCCTCCAACAAGATCTCTTACTAGAGATTTCATATAATTTTCCACTTTTCCCAGTGTTTTTATTAATTAAAAAAAATTTAATTTCCAGCACTTTCTGCTAATTAGGAAAATTTTAAGATTAGGAACCAAAAGCAATGTATGAGTGATTTGTATTTCTCCTTTAGGTCAGAACTTAAACTGCTGAGCTCCAGATTTAAAAAGACTACAAAGGCTTTCCTTTTATGCTTTCTATAACTTAGCTGGCTTTTGCACACAAGGGCCTTTATGTATTTTGATGGATATATTAGCATCATCATTTTAAGTCCCATCTACATATATGAAAGCTACTGCCTTTTGCAATTTTTCAGACTTTTAAATTCAGCGGAACAAAGGGAAAAGTCAAACTGTGGCCATTTTTTCATCTAATTAAACAAACAGTGGCTGCTGCTACCACCCCACAGCCTCGAAAAAAACCCCGCTCCCAAAGCTTGAGCAAGAACAAACTTCCTAGGTATAGTCTCAGCCAACTTACTCTTGTGGGATCAAACTTCATTCTAGGGTAAGTAAGTTGGTTAACTGCATTCAGTAATTTCTCATTTTCTTGTGAGAGAATGATTTGTAAAGGAAAAATGATTACAGGTAGTGGGGCTATCAGGTTAGGGAATACAGCACATGGTTAGATGTATTCACACTCTCAGTTTGGTTCCCGACTTTTCCTGTTTTTCTGGTGATCACATAGCCCGTGTTCCCGAAGCCCTTTAAAGCATTTTCAGAGGTGTGCGGACCACTGAGTAGTCCCTGTCAATCTGAGACAGACTTTCTGATTAATCGTGGAACAAGCTGCAGAAGGGAACATAGCATTTTCTGGCGACCCAATCTGAATTCATGCCTCAAGAGAGTTCACTGAACAGAGAAATAATGTATTTTGTTTTCATTCATTATGTTCATACTTTGACCTAAGCTTGGAGAGAAAGTCTACGTTGAACTACTTAAATCCACAGTTACAAACTTTGAAAGGACATTAAAGGGTCTGAATACCTGTGAAACCACCTGAGCCCAGCTTGAGCTTTGGGCCTAGAAAATCAAGGTTAATATTGTCAAAAATGACAACGTCATGCAGAAGCCAAAATCTGAGTTACAAAATGGCATAGGACCAGCAATTCAAAAAAAAAAAAAAAAAAAGTTTAGGGACTGAAACACCTTTAAAACTCTGAGCCCTTAGAAGGGCTACATGATGGGCTTCGTAGGGTGCCCGGGTTCCTAAATCTCTGAGTAACATTTGAAATAGATTTTGGTTCTAGAGGTCACTTAGCCACCTCAGAATATTTTTCTCCCAGATACTAAATATGTGATTAAAGAGTCAGCTGCCTGCAAGGCTATTGGCTTGATTCCCCAACCCAGGAAGGACTAACATCATGCCAAAATCTTTTTCAGGCTCTTCCCTCAGGCTCACTTTATTAATTCAGGAAGGGAAAAAAAAAAAGAAGAAAGGAAAAGGAAAAGAAAAAGAAACCATGTCTCACAAAACATGGGCTGCAGGGGCCATTTTCCTGTGCTGCAGCTCTCCTTGCTCTAAAGCCAACATCTCCTGTAGTTTCTCACCTTAATTAGCTTTCTCAACTCTCAGTAAGCGCTGCCTGAACCAAATGATTCAGGGAATGGGCAGAAGTTTCTGCCTCCTGGGGCCCTTGACCCTTAACGTGGCTGCGTTTCCTGCTGTCGTGCCTGACCTCAAACTTCAGGACTAGCATTAAACTCTTCAGGAAATTAGCATAGTAGACATATAGTTAAGTACCTACTTGGATATCCGATTTCTAGCTTCTGTTTTTGAAAACGTGCCTGCTGTTTTGAACGCCCTCTGCTGAAAGGCAGGATGTGGTTATTTTTGGCATTAAATGTCTGCATCCTTAACTCCTTGTGGAAGGGAAAAAGTGAGTGAGGCACTACGCAGAGTGGAAGCAAGGCTCCTGTATGGGGCTGTTAGCTTGCTTAGCGTTAGGCATCTAGAGCTGTATTGGGACCAACACGTGCTTTTTAATGTTATCTCTGCCTCTGTTGTAGCATTTCTGCTAACACTCCCTAAAGAGAATAATAGGCAAGTTAGCTCAAAACATGTCCCCAAACTCTAGAGGGTAGGTAGAACAGCAGAACAGAGACCACATGATTACAATGAGCCACAGTCCAGCACTCTGTCATTTAAATGACATGAAGCACAATGATGGATGTCACATAAGTACCAGCATGGGCAGAGAAAAGGCCCCATTCCATAGACTGCCAATAGTGCACACAGTTTAAAGGGAAATGCTCAAAGTCACTATAAAGTGTGGGGAGGAAAAGGATAAAGAAGGGAAAATTTGCCCTCCCAAACACTGCCAGTATTTCCCAGGAGCACACATGCAGGTGTCAAGCCCACCAGTATCAGCCTTCAAAGCACTACCCTTTTCCCATCACAGAGTCACAGTTATCTCCTTACTTGGGCATGATGAAATCTCCTTTTGTAGGTCTTTTCTCCACAGCCAATATGTTCATACATTTAGATACCCAATATTTCCCTCTCGGTACCTATTATGTCTATATCATACCTTAATAGCATGGCCAGCCACTGGCTTTTTCTTTTTTGTTGTGCAAGAAGGATATCATCACTTACAGTCCCGAGACCTGAGAATCTCTTTAGCTTATTTTAGTTTATATTAAAAGAGCAGTGGGGCAGCAGTAATGCTCACTGTAATTGCAGGAGAAGGATCATGCAAGAAAGTATTTCATGTTAAACAAACCTCTATGTCTTTTAATGCTGGAGAAGTTTTTTCAATTTGTTTTTGTTTTAATCTGGTTTTGCTGCCATTGAAGTTAATGGGAGGGAAAAATTTATTGCAATCAAAGCAGGTCTTTTTTAAAGCAGGCATAAGAGCACAGAAAATGTAGCCTATGCAGGCATTAGCTTTTAGCTAGAACAACTGGGAAGGTCGGATCAGATTGAAATTCTCCCAATGGGGGTAAATAGAGAAGGGAGAAAAAAAGACAAACAAGAAGGGAAAAAGGGATTTATTTTTAAACATATTGCTTTAATTCCTTCCTACGTGCATCTCCACAAGGGCAGTGAAAGCGAATGGCTACTCTATCCTCCCTGCTTCCACCACGTTTGAGTTTTTGTGTCATCTGACAAGTGTTACTCTCACTTAATCATTTCTAGAGTCCTGTAGGTGAAAATGGCACTTCACAAACCATTTGAAAAGATAGACTCCACCTGTCCCAAATGTTCTATAATCTAGGGCCAAGCCTTTACAAATCCTACGGCTCTGCAACTTGCATTTATTCCACAAGGGCTCAGGAGCTCTCAGGAGTCAGCACTGTTCAGCTGGATCATTCTCCGAATGAAGTCAATGGGAATTTTGCCAATGACTTCATTAGTTGAAGGCGCAAGCTATAATTCAGAGGACTGAGATGTCAGAGCCAGCAGATCAAGCTTAGAAGGGAGACAGCAACTCAATGAAAAGAAAAAAACTGGCAGCATGCATAACTGTTCTATTTGAGGTGGGACTTCAGTTTGGGAGATGATAATAACCTGGAGGGGGGATGACTGTAGGAACAAATCCATCTTTTGCTCTGTCCTGGACTATCTCCATTGACTTCAGTGGGAGTTACTGGCCTGAGTAAGGTGAGGATTTAGAGGTGCATGTTCCTACACAATACGATGCATGAACTGTAGACATTTACAAGCATTTCAGGACTAACACCCAGCCTGTTAAAACCAGAAAACTAGCCACTTGGGATTAACCCTGCAGTATGATATTCATTATTCACCAGCACGGCAATCCAAGGGAGACCAGCTATGAGGTCTGATATTCATTAAACCGCAGTACAGCATCTCTGAGGTGGCCTATGGTGCAGCCCCGTATGTGTGCATTTCTCTGTGTGTGCTTACGTACATGTACTACAAAATATGATGGCAAGAGGGAGGGACAGATATTTTAGAAAGGACACAAATTCAGAACAAGCAGTGGCTGGCCTCGCAGGGATCTTTAGTAAGGATGCCAAGTAATGTTTGGCTTCCAGGTCAGACAATTTTTTTTAATCCTAAATCTACTCATGCAAAGACACAGCTTATAGCTTGCAGATGGCTCATTCTGCTGATCTGCCAGTATTCACACTCAGAGTGTGGAATTATATCACATGAGCAAGGGGATTGCTGTCTTTTTTCATGGCTTTGTTATTGCAGGCAAAAAAATACAGCTAACCAGAAAATAAGAAAAAGGAAGATACTGAATTCATATTTTCTTGAGAGATTTTTAAATTTAATTTAAGACGACAACGATAAAGGCAAACATGAGCTTCCCGTCAAACACTATCTCTTACTCATATGTTTATCGAGGCAGCCAGAAACTGAGGATGGAGTATATATTTTAATTAAATTTTAATTATATTTTAATTAAACATTAGCAGGCAAAAGTTTTTTTCTCTTACTATAGTGTTTACTTGTGTTTTCCATGCTTTGCAAAATCATAACACCTTTTCCCCTAACAATGATAATAATTAATAATGATTGTTAATGTTATAAATACTAGGAGCCTCAAATTCATGAATAACACCAAGAAAAATAAATTAGTATGAAAGCTTAAATTCAGTTCCAGGTAAGGAGAAACCCAGTCTATTTACATGATACTATAATCAATTTTAAAAACTCAGTAAAGTTGCATCTTTGTAAACCAGGAGTGATTGTATTAATTTATTGAAGTTATCATCTAGGGATTGTACCAATATAGCACAGAAAGGCTGACCTGTGAAATCTGCAGTCTGTAAAAAAACAAACAAAAAATCCATTGATGTAATTTGAGCTAAAAATAAAAGGTCAATATTTTGTCCTTTGGCAAATGAGTTGGGTTGATAAAAGCTATTCACACATTTGTGATGAAGCAGTCAGATGGTTTCATCAGAAAATATATTTTTTAAAAAAAGGAAGGGCTAAGTGTTTCACAACAATTGCAGGACAACAGAGATATGGGCCACCAGAGATAGTCCAGCAAAGGGCCACTAAGATGATGAAGGAACTGGAGCATCTCTCCTATGAGGAAAGGCTGAGACAGCTAGGACTGTTCTGCCTGGAGAACAGAAGGCTCAGGGGGATCTTAATAATGTATATAAATACCTGAAGGAAGGGTATAAAGAAGATGGAGCCAGGCTCTTTCCCGTAGTGCCCAGTGACAAGACCAGAGGTAGTGAGCATAAACTGAAACACAGGAGGTTCCTTCTGAACAGCAGGAAACACTTTTTCACTGTGAGGGTGACTGAGTACTGGCACAGGTTGCCCAGAGAGGTGATGGAGTCTCCATCCTTGGAGATATTCAAAAGCCATCTGGACATGGTCCTTGAGATCTTGTTCTTGAGGATCCTGCTTAGGCAGAGGAGCTGGACCAGATGACCTTCAGAGGGCCCTTCCAATCTCAACCAGTCTGTGATTCATAATTTGAAAGATGTCATTAAACTAAAATGAGTTCTCTTTTGTTTGGGTGAGGAAAGCGAAACATTTTTTCCTTTGGGTTGACCCAAATTATTTTTCCCTCTTTCCTCCATTCATCCAACAAACTGAAAAATCAAACTGCCCTAACTCTCAACATCATTGTAATTTGGCGTCATTCCTGGTTCAGTTTTCCTTTTGAAAAATTCCCTAAAATAATTGGCACTAATGAACACCCTATTTGACCCATTCTCCACTTTTCTGCTTGTACTTCCATGTCTGCATCCTTGAATGCATACCGAAAGCAATTAATTTAACTGAGCTTGTATGCTCAGCTTGAGTGTACGTGAACTTGGCAGCGCAGAGTGGCCTAAAATGAATTAAAGGAACCAGTGATCATTGCAGCACCCTATTCCTTTTACCCTGTTCCTCGCACCATACAGTCCTCAGGCTCATTAGGAATTATTTGCCAGTGATCTTTGCATGTAATGTTATAAGAAAAATAAAGCGTTATCTTGACTAATTAAGACTAGAGTTTATTCAGACAACTTTGCATGGTTTTGTCACACTGCATGTGAGGAGTAGAGTGGCTGAACAAACTCTATAATGAGGTTTCAGGATAGATGGATATGCAGGTGTTTGGCTCCAGACCATGAGAAGTGGAGCACTGGACAACGGACTGAAGTGGCATTAACTTTTTTACTTTTGTTACCACAATGCTTAAGAGAGCCAGTCCTAGACTGAGATCTCCATGGCAATCAGCATCATACAAAGATTAATATGATGATTAGAGCTGCAAGAGATTACAACTGCAATATAAAGAAAGTTATTAACGGTTACCAAATGGATATCCAGGGAGTAAATGGAAACAAGGAGAAAATATTGATGAGAAGGGTAAGCAGTGGACAATAGACTTAAGTTTGTGAAGTTGAGGAAATTTAGAAAGGCAAGGAGAATTTTAAAGGAGGCTTTGAAAGGTAGGCAATGGAGTGGCCCTGAATGTTTCTATTGAACTTCTCCTAGGTATGAAGGGTAGAATAAAAGAGAGCATAGGAATAGTTTGAAAATTAACATAAAAGCAGTGGAACATAAGCTAAGAAACCTTGAAAGTGAACATACCTGTTCAAGCAACGCAAATAGAAGCCATGCCATGGTTTAATTAAAGGGATAGAAAATTGATATTTGCAGCATTATCTGAAAGGATGTAGCAGCACAGAAGTGTATTTGTCCAGAAAAAAAAGCGAAAAAACTATTGAATCATCACATGATGAAAGCCCAGACAACAGTTAACAGCTTTGCAAATAGAGACTAAACACATGATTGTGAGTTGTTACACTGAGAAAATCAGCAAACTTACAACCTCGAGAAGGTCCCTGGAGAGAGAGAATCAAGTGAAAGATGATCACGTTGTGAATCTGCTTACAAAGGAGTAAGCAAAAGAAAGGAATGGTATAGAATATTCAGCAAAGAGAAAAAGAAGTGAACGAGGTTTCAGGAAGTGTGTGCCTGGGGAAGAAGAGGAAGATGATGAGGGAGTAGGAAATGGAGAACAGCAGATAGCAGGGAAATAGAAAGGGCAGCTAGGAATTAAGGTAGGTGGCAAACACACCACATTAAAGCAAGTCAAATACAGAAAGTATTTTTCTAATACTACTTTCTTCAAAAGCTGTGGCTGCTATTACCACAACCTTGCTGAAAGATCTTGAATGGTGAGAAGGTGGTAACACATATGGCTGTAAAACTCTGTGAAAAATGTTGTCTAGTTTATGAAGGTATCATAGAGATTGTGCTCTAAGAGAAGAAAGTTAAGCTATGTGATTTATAAGAACAAACTACCTGGAGAGCATTTTGATACATCCCTTGTCTAGGAAAGAAAGCAGCAACAACAGTCCAATCATTTTCAAATCCCATAAAAAAATTCAGTGCACATTTTAAGAGAGTATTTGGTCTCTTTTTTCCCCTACTTTTATCTATGCCAGGTTACCAATCCCTAAAGAGGATAATAGTTTCTACAGCACTCCTTTGGGAGATTTCAGCTAGGTGTGGCCTAATTGTGAGATGTGCCGCCACATGAAATCTTCTGCAGGGCAAGGAACAGAGATTGTGTTCACATTTAAATCATTCTGTGGTAGGCAAAACAGCAGGATTTGTAACCTGTAATGGCTGCAGCACCCTTCCAATTAGGGTTTAAGTGACAATAAGTCAAGTCAGGATATGCAGAAAGAGGAAGATGCATCGAATAATCCATGTGGAAAATCATGTCCAAACACCCTCAGCTCCAGTTATGAAAACTCTTCAGAAGCGTAGTGAGAGACTGGGGATCTAACAGAGCTATGAAAAATAATCAATAAAGACAATGGAGCAGCCTGCTCTGGAGACCAATTTCTGATCTGTAGCTCTTGTTGTTGTCCCTGATTCATGATCCTCCTTGGCCATCTATAAAAGAGGAACAGTATTATTTTACAGGGTGGGGGTTGTGAACCTTAATTTGTTAACATTTCCAAAAGAATTGTGAGATCCTGAGATGAAGGGGCCAAATTTAATGCTCATTGTTTAGGCTTTAGCCTGTCTGTGCTCAGACAGAACTCCCACTGAGACTGGGAGCTGAACAACAATTCCAGAAGTTGGTCCATTTTTCCGAGGAAAATGAGACAGTTGCAAAGTACGGTTTGTTTGCTGCATTCATTCAGTACCCTGGAGATACAGCATTATGGTTAGTTACATGTCTCAGAAAGCTTCTTCAGCAATATTGCAGTGGCTTTGAATTCTTACAAGGCTATGCAGTCCAAGTAAAACAAAGCTGCTGGCAAAAGTAATAAGCCAGCACTCCACACCTGATTAAACAGCATTGTTTTCAAGTCTAGCGCCATGCCAAGTTCTCATGTCGATGTGGATGCAGAGTATCTGAGAACTGTATAAACTGCAGGTTTTACCACTGCAAGAGTGAGCAACTTGCTTTGCAAGAAGGTATGCCTAACATGGCTTGTTAGCTCAGCAGTTTTCAGGAATCAGTCTCCTGTCCCCACAAAAAAAAAACAACCCTTCCTCAAATCCCAAAGGTGCTGGAATGTAAATAAGGTAAACTGAGCCCTTAAATGATCTGCACATGCATACACTACCTACAGCATTTTTGGTTGCTAACTGTAAGCAGCTGCCAATTTCCCTCTAATGCTCAGACGACTTGCTAACTGATCTGCAAGTCCCTAAAGTGTGTTATCTTTAATGTGCCTCTAATTTTGCTAAGAGCCTACTATTTATAGTGTGTCTTTTATTTACTTATTTACCTTCAACTAATTAAAGCTATCATTTAAAAAAAATGCAGGGGAAAAAAAAGCACATGTGTGTGTCCTTGGTGAGAGGAGAAAACCCAATCTGTTCATTTAACTGGATGAACGTTACAGAAGTTCTGTTTTGCTTGGAAAAGCAATGCATGAGTAAAAGCTCCAAAACCTAGCATTATTATCTCTAATTACAATTGGCAATATGTGGCAATCATAATTATTCATTTATGCAAAATAGCTTACAGTGTGTCTCATTTTTTATTCCCTGTTAAAGGATGGCTCGACAAAAGAAGAAAAAAAAGATTATAGTGCTGAACATAATTGTGCTAAACGCTCAGTCATTTTGTTTAAAAAATACTACAAAACTAAACTGCTATTTCTGCAGAGACAGAAAATAATTTAACAAAGATGTATAGTATACTCTGCAGGTGGCAATCCATCCAGAAAACATATTTCCCTGAAAAGAAGAGATATTTCACAATGAAATTGAAGAGCATAATTTTTGCCATTTCTGCCTTTCTTAAAAAAAAAAAAAGAAAAAGAAAAAACCTTCCCTGTTTTAATCTAGCATATGCTTCCCCTGTTAGTAAAATGCTAATTTGCAAATAGTCAGAAGAGAGACCGTGACCATAATAACCCTCTACAGTTCTGCAGTATGACACTCTATTCTATTTCAATTCTACCACCATACACCAGGCAATTGAATAAGATCAAGTGCACTTCATGACAAAAAAATAAGGAAGGGCCCATTCATGCTACTCACTCAAGTAATCTCTATTTATGCATGTATTTCTAGTGGAATATCCTTCTAATTTAGGCCTATGGAACAGAGTCTGTAAAAAGCCACACCCTTAAGAGTTGCCAGTCATCCTTTAATCAAGTATTGAGGGTTGGGCCCTGCACAGGACCACCTCCACAAATAAAAAAAAGACTCAAATTCAGGACACCAGAGTCTAGAGATGAAGTCTTGAGAAAATGAACCTGAGAAGGCTGCTTATTAGGAAAAACTGGAAGGATACTCTAAAACCTGACTGAAACATACGAGGAGGCTTTAATCTTGCCACACTGCACCAGATGAGCAATCTTTACTTTTGGGTCCAATCTCACTCTCGCTGATGGAACAATTTTCCCCCATCTCACTTATTCCCATCGCAGAGCTAAACTGAAGGCAATGGAACTATTTCTATAAAAAGGATCATCCACAGAACCAAGGGTTTGTTTGACGACTAGGCATTAAAAAACTTTTTTCAAAGTGTCTTAGATACATAAAAATGTAGGAGACTTTAAAATCAAATAGGAAGCAGACTTTTTTTTCCTGTGCTGATGGTGTTGATTAGAGCAGAGGAAATGGAGATCACCATTGGAACGCATGGGAAAAGCCAGGCTTCCAGAATAGTATGATAAGTTGCACTATGTATTTAAAAAAAAAAAATTGGTCAGCTTCCTGCAGTGGTTAAAAGAGTTGAATTTGCCTCCTGACTTAGTAAATGATGGCAGAAAATGAGGAAAACATGGCCGATCG
Organism: Nyctibius grandis; assembly: GCF_013368605.1. NCBI lineage: Eukaryota > Metazoa > Chordata > Aves > Nyctibiiformes > Nyctibiidae > Nyctibius > Nyctibius grandis. The sequence continues at coordinate 13,469,136 of NC_090660.1, forward strand.
GCATACATAGAAACTTCACAGCAAAGGAAATAAAATGTAAAACTGGAAAAAAAACCCCACAGTATTGCCATTACTTTCCACTTTGCTTTTGCCATCAGACACAATAAATTATTATCATGCGAGTTTGTCTCTCTTTTTCTCTTGAGAGCACATGGTTAGGATGCAGGAGATACTAACTAGGCCCAGCAGTGATTTCTTACTATAATTAATTCATTGTGTCTTGGTCCATTACCACTAAAAGACTTTTTCCACCCTTCACACAGCACCAGGAAGAAAGACCCCATTCCCATTACAGTCAATGGCAAAAATTCTTCTTTTTTTAATGGGAAAATAGGATTGGGTAGATATTGTAGCAGATAGCTTATGCATGCTCAGATATCCGCGCTTGCTAACACAGTCAGCATTTGCTTAACACACTGCATTACAACACTTACATGAGATGTCTTGATCACAAAAAATAGATTGTTAAATTGTTTCACGCTATGGATTGCAATCATTTGGTATTGAATGCTAAGACACTAAATGTATCTTTGGAGCAAATGCTATGAAAAGGAAAGCGTTATTATCCCATGTAGCAGATGAAAAAACAAATGGAGGCCATTGGGCTGGATCTACAAAAGGGTATACTTTAGTGAGGAAGGCATTCAGTTGGGATAGCTGAGAGCTGCAGTTCAGTTCCTTCTCTAGGGAAAACATAATATAAAATACCGAAGTGTGCAGACAACCAGGGGTGAAAAGACCACCCTCCCCGGTTATACACAGCTAAGCCTCTAGCCCACTTTTAGCAATTGATGTAGATGTCGAAGTTGAACATTATCACTCACTGATCTGGAAGCCTGGCTGGATTGTGGTCAGAGTATTTATCACTCAGTCAATTGCCACATGGATCAGTAAGGACTGTTTACATTAACTAAAGCAACATGTAGAGGGTACATATATTTTATTAGGAGAGATGTGCAAAAAAACAGAATTTCCAGCACAAAGAAACTCTGCCATTTCTGCATCTTTCTTCTCATTTTAGGTGGAAGTGGCAACCTTTCAGAAATTAAGAATTACAAACCATGGAATATAAATCAAGAAAAAAAAGATTTGGAAAGCACAATACCATTCATTTCAATATTCCTTTTTAACTTAAAGCAATCATTTCAGCATTTCTTCTACCCAAATGTTTCGTGTGCTTTAACGAATCTATCTGAAGTGCTTCACTGGTGGTCAGCTCTGTTACTAAAACCCATATAGCATTCTGGTGGATTATCTTATGGCAGTCAGAGTTAAATGTACGACATATTCATTCTCTCCTATACACCTGGCTTCCTGGCCAGGCTGTATGTTCCTTATGGCATTCAGACAGTTATGACGTTCATGACATAAGACTGAATTTTAAGTCAAAAAGAATCATCATTGAACTATAGGAAGAGTAGGGCAATGTCCAAGAACAAGTCTACAGGACAAACTGCAGACCTAAGTTACAATTCCTAACAAGATTGTGGCTTAATGCTTCAATTAACCCAGGTCAAATATTAAAATTAAAATGAAAATGCTTGGATAAAAAATATTCTGGCACAAGAAAAATTTTCCAGAAAGTTTCCTAAATGAAATCTCAAGTTTGCAAGACAGTGGATCATCCATCAGAAAAGCATATTGTTTGGCATTTCCAGGCAGGTTTTTAACATGAGGTATATTCTTTCCTCTTCCCTTTATAACATAATGATTGGCTGCTACAGAAGGTGAAGATTCATCGTAATATGGATAATAAAGATGATAAAAACAATAAATACATTTTAAAAATTCAAAAAGCCAAAATAATTGCATTTTCACATTTTTCAAAATGACACTGTGGATTACCTGAAAACTTTTTGCATCGATATCTCTGTGATTTCAGATGCCACATTCTTTGTGCCAATATTATCATGGCTGGTAACGGCCTCTGCAAACACTAGTCCTTCCCACTTCATCCAGGACACTAATTATTCCAACCTTAGAACTATTGTCTTAAGTTATTCAGAAAGTTAAATTCTACATTATACAAAATACAGTAGTTTTAGGTAGGTTTTGTTCCTATATGTCTTGTTAATACAGCTTCCATCAGTGTGCCTCCATAGTATTAGCATGCCTGTTTTTAAAGAGGACTGGTAAGGTAGTTCCCTGTATCATGGAGATGTTTTTCAGAATCTTAAATTATATTTATCTATAGTTTTCCACGGCATTATATTTAATATTTGCAAAATCCAATCTGAATATTAACTAATCCATCCTCTGGCTGGGAATTAACTTGTCTTATCTCAGTTTTTCATATGTGGAAAAAAATACAAAAGGACTAATATCAGAAATGGGGAACACTAGGTGAAATTCATAGGGGCTTGGTGTAATGAATTAGGTAAAGCATATGGGTTATGTTAACTTTAAAGTGATTCCAAAGCCCAGGCTCAGAGATGATCTATGGTACAAGTCCCTGAGTTTTACCCATAGTGGCACTACAATACAAGCCTGAGCTATCTGCTGCATTTTCAGGTCCGAAGTCTAGCTCATTAGCACTCCTCTCCTAGTTCTTCAGAAACTATTTAGTCCTCTTGGAAATAAGCAGAGCCCTTGGTAACACAAGTACAGAAAAATCTTCATTACTTCTTACAACCACTGAGCAGCATACCAACCAATAACAAATTAAAGAAAGGTTAGGAACTTTCCCAAAATATAATTTATGCATATTTTTCCAGATAAACAGCACATAATGAAATAATATCTAATTTACTGATTAATTAAAAAAAAATGTTTTACCCAGGTAGAAAATCCTGCCAAGGGAATAGCAAGTAGCTTGATTTAATTGTGCAAAAATCAGCTGAAGGAGAGTAAAGGTTTAAGTTAGATTGCTAACTCATAAAAACATGTGCACCTCAACAGTAGGGGTTTTTTTTTAATCTTTCCATCATAATTTCCTTCTTCTTATACTTCAAAATGTGACTTCAAAAGGGAAAACAGGGCACGCTTTGGGACTGGGATATTCAGTGTGCGTAGCCCTGATGTCCTGATTCCAGCAAGCACTGCAGTGCACTGGCACCGTACAGAAATGGATATAACAGCCAGGTGCGTGGAACTGTGTCCCGCTAAGTCAAGGGCAAACCTTCCACTGACTGCAACAGGGCCACCCTTTCTATCACTCACTGTCCCATTCAATAAGAAAATATGCCTTTTCCTCTAAGAGGAAACAGGTTCCCTTCAGGATCAGTAGTTTTAAGATGATATAAGAATGGGTGTTTGTAATTATTTTGCTTGAACTGTACACTGAGGACTAATAAACAATTACTAGCCTGGCTTAACAGTTTTCTAAAACACTAAAATACATTCTGAAGAATCATAGGTTACCCGGGGAAACGTGACTGTGTAAATCACTGGGAAGCGTACAATTTCTTCGGTTTCAAGTTTGAAAACAAAGCAAAACAAATATTTGTCATGTTTCATATTTCCAAACCAATATGCCTAAAACTCATGTGGTTTCCATCTTAGGCAGAGTGTAAAGAGGAAGTAAAATGTCAAGTTGTTTATTTCTGTGCAATTTTCTTATCTCAAAATAACACAGGGTTTGCTAAATCCGATCTGTCTTTAATAATAGTCAGAGGAATTCCTTTGCTGGGCACTCTTGCTTTCACAGAAATCTTATGATCTGGAAACAGAGGAGTTAAATCTCTTTTGACAATTTTGTCAAAACCAAAAATGTCATCTGAAACAGCAGCCTTGTTTTCTAAGGAAATAAAGAAATTGGTTTCCTTTAGTTCAGTCTGTATACCACCTTTTCTTATTCTTTTCTCCTTTTTTATATTGTTTTACTGCAGATGAAAAAGAAAGGCAGAGGCAGACAAAGGACATCTAGAAATTGGCTCTTCATGATCATAAGCTTTCACTTAATGGTATGAGAAAAACGAATATGCTTACATCAGCAAATTGTTCTTTACCTCCACAGAACAATATTCATTGTTAAGCATGTGATCAAAGTTCCCTGTCTAAAAGTTGAGAAACCAAGTGTTTTTATTACACACCTTAGGCCTGATTTCAAAGTATAAGTGATTCAGCTACTTCTTTCTTTTAGAAAATAAATATATATTTCAGCATCTAAGACAGTGCTAAGACAGTGCTTCTGCTTCATGCCCTTTTTATCTGTCCATTTCAGAGATTTAATGACATGAAAGAATACGGAAAAGTTCTCCATGCTCCTGTATCCTTTATTCTAAAATCATACTGTAGATAGAAGTGATATCACGTTTATGAAAAAGACCATTTTCAAACATATCTAATCCCAATTTGATATATGTCTATGTTCTTGTCTGTCCATACTGCATATATTTTCAAATGCACGTAAAAGTAGCCACTTCCCCAATCCTCTATACTCAGTAAAACAGATTTAGCTGCAGCAGCATGGAGACACATCAGACCCACGGAAATACGAAGAGAGAAAAGATTCCCTCCATTGTTCCATTTTTGCTCCTAGATCCCTCATTCAAGGCACTGTACCCATCTCATGCATATGGACAAGGAGAAGATGAAGTGTTTGTGCCTCTCCCTGCAAACATCTTTGAACCTAAGGGTAACGTTGCCTTTGTGACTATTATAAAGGGTAACCTCAGATTACGGTACGAGACTACGTAGCTTATTGTCTCTCTTGTACTGACAAACATATCCCTTCCCACTGAGTGTAACTCCCTCAGAGCCATCAGCAGATGGTCTCTTATGGTTGCTCCACACACTTGTTTTACAGTGCAGGACACTCCAAACTGCAATTCAGGACATTGAGGGTGTAGTCAGGTACTGGTTTGTGAAATCAGATCAAACTCAAAGTATCAGGTTGGTCTTCACATATTCACCGCACTGCCAAATAGATGTCTTTTTTTCCCTTCATGAGGGTTAAGGAATTAAACAGAATACGTTGGGTTTATAACCAGATTATAGCTGCTGTTGGGCAGCTATACCATTGTACTCATTGGCGGACATACAAGAGTCTAAAAGTGCTGACTAATAGAGAGGATATCCTGAGATAGGTGGTAATAAATATAAAGCTGCAGGATGAAGTAAAAACTTCATAGACCAACATAGACCTTTTTTTTTTTTTTTACACTCCTTAAGCAACTAGTTTAGACTAGACATCCAGGCTCCCTCAGTATCAATGGCTGCAGAGACAGGCACCTGCAGGAGGTGATTCATCTTCAAAACAGGGGTCTAAAATAGGACTTATGAGCTGCCTTCTGGAGGTGCCTATCTCTTACCATTGACTATGGAGGGAGTCTAGATGACTAGCTGAGATTAGATGCCTAATTTTTAGGCAGATAAATCGTCTTGCCTGAGGTTACATGAGAAATTTGTGGCAGAGCTAGGATCTGAACCCACGCATTCTTCATATAGCTGGTAACGAATTATTTAGTCAAATCTAGCACTTTTATTACAAAGGTTTTGCATGTCAACAGTAGGCTATTAGACAAGAGACACACACGCACATCAAAAAGTCTAATAAATTGGTGATTAGTCACCAATCTCCCACATACCTGAGTATATGAAAGATGTAGTTTAAATGTCTCAAATAGGCAATAAGAGATTTTACCTGTGGTCTGCCACCTTCCCAATGAGTGTCCTAACCACATCTATTCTCAGGGAGCTCAAATGCTCTTCTGAGAATTCTGCAATATAGTTTGAATAATTTACTATTTATCAAGATGGCAAGAGAGAGACAGCTATGTCAACACTTGAAAATACAGTGATAATCAATTTTTAGGGAAGAATTACATGGCATATGTCTAAGGTCTTACTGATCAAAAAAGCCTTCCCCGTTAAATGGTGCCTCTTCAGATTAAACAAACTCAGAAATATCCAGCTACTTCAGAAGGAACCACTTCACACATATTTAATACTCCACCCAAATTTCTCATGATTTTTGCCAACAGAGGAGGCAAAATATTACACTGAGAAACCAAGACTGAATGGAAAGATGGCCACATGTTTCTGACACTCTTAGATTGAATTCCTATGGTTTGAAGAATTCAGTAGAATCCGCAGGGATTAGTATAAATACAACCATCTAGACTCCAAACCCAACTGGATTGTGGGCAAATAGCCAGATACTGAAACATTTGTTCACATAAGCTGAAATCCTCTCTAAAAACAACTGAATAGTTGCATTTGTCAAATGCTTATGTCACCAAGGAATTATATGTTTTATACCAGCTGCATGTATTCTATTTTCTACATCTTTACATTTCAGCTACTTTTCTCATCTGATCAAAACACACTGTCCTCTTGAAGAACTAATTATGTGATAAAATGGTTCAGTTTATAATTACAATATTAAATTATGACTCAACAAATATTTTTACTCCTTAAATATCACCTTCATGCGTGTGTAACTCAAAAATAGGTTCATTGTTCTCTTTTCAGGTTTGAAGAAATGCAAAAAATACTGAGAATAAGAAGATATGCTTCAGTCTAAAAGTTAATTTGTGGGAAAACTTACAACGCCCCCAGAACAAAACTTTGCAAAGTAATGAAAGGGCATTCTCATATATAACCAGAATTTTCAGATTTTTGTCATGAAACAATGCAAGTCTTCAATATATTAATAAAGTAGAAATATTACAGAACTTGGAATAATTCACTTGGATTGATTTAGTGGACACTTTGTCCTTTTGGTATTTTTCTACTCTCTTTTGAAATACTCTCTACCCTGGCACTTGTTCTGTCTTGAAAAAAAACCAACCCGTGTACAAACATACGAAATTGTTCTCTTGAAGCCTAGCCCTATCACACTAGGATCTGACAAAATACTTTGAAAGCAGGTAATACAAACAGTCTGTTCTGAGAGTCCAGTCCACACCAATCTGAGGTAATGTTTTAAATGCTCTATATATCCATTTGATACCTTTTCCATAGTATAAACATTTTCTAAGCACTCTGATACACTTCAGAGGTTTCAAATATACCTAAAGTATTTATTTAGTTCCTGTAAAACAACAGGAATTCTTAATCCTGTCAACAGATTAGGGAATTGGTTTGGGAAGGGAAGGGAAGGGAAGGGAAAGAAGAAAGAAAAAAGAAGGAATAGAAAGAAGAAAAAGAAGAAAGAAGAAAGAAGAAAAAAGAAACAAGAAAGAAGAAAAAAGAAAGAATAAACAAGAAACAAGAAAAGGAAGAAGAAAACAAGAAAGAAGAGAGGAGAGAAGAGAAAAGAGAAAAGAAGAGAAAAGAAGATAAATTAAGATAAAAAAGAGAGAAAAGAGAAAGAACGTAAAGCAAAGAGAGGAGAGGAGAGGAGAGGAGAGGAGAGGAGAGGAGAGGAGAGGAGAGGAGAGGAGAGGAGAGGAGAGGAGAGGAGAGGAGAGGAGAGGAGAGGAGAGGAGAGGAGAGAGAAGGAAGAGAGAAGGAAGAGAGAAGGGAAGGGAAGGGAAGGGAAGGGAAGGGAAGGGAAGGGAAGGGAAGGAAAGGAAAGGAAAGGAAAGGAAAGGAAAGGAAAGGAAAGGAAAGGAAAGGAAAGGAAAGGAAAGGAAAGGAAAGGAAAGGAAAGGAAAGGAAAGGAAAGGAAAGGAAAGGAAAGGAAAGGAAAGGAAAGGAAAGGAAAGGAAAGGAAAGGAAAGTTGTTCGAGTTCTTTGTGAAATGCTGCCATCTATGGAGTTCGAGTCGATACTGCACTCTACGGCGATGTCAAGGAAAACCCCAGGGCTTCTTACCTCTCAACGTGGTTAGTTCGGTAAATGAAGCAGGCTTTTTCGACAATAAACAAGAATATAAATTATAGCTTTGTCTATAACATTAAGTTGGCACTAGCTTCTACCACAACTATTTCTTGGATGTATAAGCAGCATTGGTAGTTATCTACTGCAACATTCAATCAAGGCTTTCTTGTGTTTTGTTTTCATGGGCCGGGGGGTGTGTTCATTTTGGTGGGTTGTGTTGCCCTGTTTTCACTTGCACTGCTAAATTTTCCTAAATTTCAGGGCACACAAGCACAAATTCTTCATGCCATTCCCCGTGAACATAGCCTTAAGCATACTGCTGCCTGCATTCTCAAAATGACCAAATAAATAAGCAGCGCATCCCAGTTATTTAATTGTAGTTCTATTATCCCTAAAAAATAAGGCATTTGGAGCTTTAAAAATATTATACATGCACACCCGCTTCTTCTTCCTTAACATTTCTGCTAATAATAAGGCAGGAGCTGCACCTGTTAGTAATATGAGCAGACAGAGAGATGATGATAACTTTGAAGAGATAGAAGTATTAGAAGTATTTGCCACCTATAACAAATAATAACCATTTCAAAAATCCCAGTTTGGAAGCTGTTCAGCTCTTCAGGAAGAAATGGTGCTCATTCAGTACCACAAAGATCCAGAAACGTCTTTATCATGCTCACTAGAGGACTAGATGCAAATGAAAAGCAGGGGACATTTTGCTTACTTAAATTGTGATTGACATATTTAATCATTAAGGTACGCATAAGCATAAACAGCAGTAATTCTAGAGCTAATAAAAATCTGGATCCCCAAAGATATCTTGTATCTAGAGGCTGCGCTGTGAAGACAGGAGAAAAATAGTATGTAGGATTTCTGAAAGATGCCTCTTTTAGATACCACTGCTCAAGTCTGTTTCCAGACACTCTCCCTCCCTTACCACAGCCTTCCCCTGCCACCAGCTCCCCATAGTGAAATGTCACCAGCAGAGGTACTTCCCGTGGCAGGAAACGTATGGTAGAAATAACCCTCATTCTTGCCTGCTCTGAAAGACAGGGAGAGTTCAGCTCTCATCCACAAGGATCAGCCATATCAATAAGTACGTCAGTGGAATGAAAAATAAAACTAGCCCTATACTCCCTGATAAACAGCAGTAATGTACCTAGCAAAATACTCGCTTTCACGTTCTCTTATTCTATCCAAAGAGCTCAGTGCCAGTAAAGCTTTATTATCCTAACATGAGTAAATCTACCTGCAGGAAAACTACTGCCTCTCCCACTTTGACTCCCTCCAGTCACTTACTTTTGCACGTGTTTCTCATCTTTATACACCACACTGACTTCAGAGGGTGGCACTTGCCTAGCAAGCTGTGACAGAATGATCACCCCTTGAGCATAAGCATCAACAGACTAAGTTACTAAACACCTCTCCCCTCTGCAGGTCATTCAACAGGAAGATGTTGAAATCAGTGGAGCTCCATTAACAATGAATTGCATTATAAGTAAAGTAAGACTCTAAATGAAGTTAAAATTTACCTCCTAGAGAAACCTCTGCAGAGGTCAAAGATGAGACACTTCTGGAGAACGCCCAGAGGCAAGGGTTGTTTTAAGAAATTCATCCTCCCCTGTTTGACATCCAGCTCCCAAACACATACCCTGCCCCTTTTCTTTAGAGGGGGGACAGTGGCCAAAGGTCTATTAGCAGCAGCCGCAGCCGCAGCAAGCATCTAAATGCTTCCTTCATTGCACAGCTGGTGAGGCAGCCACATCTACCTATAGTGCTTAATAAGGAGTGGCAGCTCTACTTATTTGGCTTTTGGTGATAGAAATTCTAAAAGATGGGCCTTCTGGGATTTCCTGTTTGCCAGCTCACAACATAATTGCGTGACAATAATCTCTTACTGCTTTTCGAATGATCTTGTTTGCATTTAATTCAAACTCATCTAAACAACATCGCCTCAGATAATGCTGCCCGCGTTGCAGTAAGTGTTTCATCGGGAGGCTTGGAAGAGGCCCAGTTTGTTGCACGTTGCTGAAGGAACAGCTTTCTCGCTGCATCCCAGCACAGAGGCAACGTTGGCACATGAGGCTACGGCCATGGCGCAAGGACAGAAGGCAGAGCTGCCAGTCTCTGTGCGTGCTCTAGGGAAGGGCCACGAGCTCTGGGGCTTTGTGATCGTTGGACTGAAGGCCATGCCAAGCGAGAGAGTCTCCCATCTCTCTCCCATCTACCACATGCAGAAATGACAGCAAACGGGTGAACTGCATGGATTGCAAGCACTAGAAGAAGATGGGGTGTGAGGCAGTGGTCTCCTTTGCTAAGATGTAGCATCAGTTCAGATTTATGGCTGGGTTCATAAGCACAGCTGGTTGAATGCAGCCGAGTCTGCTCGTGAACACTCAGCCACAATCACCCCCTTCATTATTCTCCACTGAGATAAAATCAACCCCTGTGCTGAGGGGTGTGTACCATATGCCCACCACATATTGCCATGAAGGTGTAGAGGCCACAGCTTCACCCAGCACCCTGAAATGGAGTGTCACCTGTGATAATTTGTTTAAATAACATTGGGGCAGGGGGGAAGGGGGAACAGGTCCCCATTGCACTCACCAGCAAATAGGAATATCCGTTCATGAACAAGAACATGCACTATTCATGTCACGCTATTCATCACTTGCTGCATTAATTATTTGGCTTTTTCAAGATTTTCTGTCACCAGAGCAGACAGCCAGAACAAACTGTTACTGAGGAAACCAATCACCACAAATGAGGCAAAGTGAACAGATCACCAAAACCTTGCAGGTCGGGAGAGAGCATCTAAATATCTGCTGAATACTTGTATATAATGAATCATGGATCACTATTATCTCATTAAGGTCAAAAATACCACATTTATCAGCTAATGCAGTTGGAACATTATTTGGCTGTTCTGATGAATCTGTGATGCATGTCTTTAATGAAATACATCCTTCCCACACCCTATTTCCCTTGTACTGTAGAAAGAGTACCACTTCCCTGTTTTGCTGGACAGATTCAGGTTTGCATTTATCTGTAAGTGGGGTTTCTTAGCTGACAAATCTCACTGAGTCTCTGCCTGTAACTCCACATTTCCAGACTGAACCAGTAAAGTTCTCATTGCGGAAGGTACTGTACGCTACAGTATATGTCTTACTCGAGAATTCAGATGTCACCCACCTGCCATTAGGTACAATGCACACCTTTTTATAGCCAGCGCAGCTGCCTGGAAGGCAGAACAAGAGATGAATAACCATTTCCTAGCCTGTTTTATTCAGCTGTGAGTCTTCTACATTGCTAAACTGCTTCAGATATTAAGATAGAATAACTAAGACTGGATCATATATATGAGATGGCATCAAGCGGAAATAATAAGTAGTAACATACATGAATAAAAAGTGATTACAATAAGTATGAGTCAAATAAATTAATATTTTGCCTTAGATAGGATTCTTTATGTTTGGTAACTATTGCTTGTGCTGATGATATAACACATGCTGACACCAAATATCAATTCTAGGTAAATCCAATTAAGCCCAGAAGCAAAACAGCTGGATTAGCAGTTCACTGCATAAATTATTTTTCTTCCATTTACTTTGTCTTTTTGCAAATGAGCCTTTTAACATAAAAAAATTTAGCACTCAAGTTCCCCTTTGCTTCTTAATCCCAGAAGCCTAAAATGAAGAAAACGACAAAAAAATATTTTCTTCCTTTGTTGTTTGTATGCATGTACTGTTCAGCTCCCTTGTGTAGTCTCCCCAGATCATAAGTAGCTTTCCTTCTTCCTTGACTAAGTCACTCACATGGCACTTACTATGGCATCAGACCAAGAAACTTGGGTTTGTTTTTTTTTTTAATTTCTAGATGATGTATTAATGCATAATTATTTTGCGTTTTATATTTATCTCTATTTCTTGACAGGAAACAAAATGAATATAGAATTGGTAAGGCTGGAGTTCAACACACTCACCACTGCTTTAATTCAGTTAGAACAACATAGACTACACAGGAGTTGTTCTATTTTATCTCCTCTTTTCTTTTTTTTTCTTATTGCTTTTCTTCATTATATGGCTGACAGCATAAAGGGCAATGTAGAGATTGGGAATCAATACGTGCTACTCCTGTTGATATGCAAATAATAACAAGTTGTAATCACTGATTGATTTTCAGCATTCTGATAGAGACACATTGGGTGGAAGGGATTCTGATCTCAGTTGTGAAGGGGAAACCTAGAGCAGTGATTCATAGCTGGAATTATAATAAAGGACTGTCTCAGAAATGCATCATTTCAGTCAATGAAACACGTAATGTATCACTGGTGAAAATGACTTGTCCCTTCTGCTCATGATCAAAGTTGACAACAGCAAATGTGCAAGCAGCAGAGCCATGCTTAAGCCTCCAAGGTTGAATGCCACCAGCCTCGAAGGTGGGAGAAGGTGGTGACAAATATTGCAAGGTGCCTGAACGGCAGGGCTCAATTCATGACTTACCCCAGAGCCTGTATCAAACACACTGGTCTTGGTATTACCCGTCACATACATTCCTCCTTCCGGTCCCCTGAAAACATATCGTTTTGAGATTCGCTTTCCCTCTAAATCCATATTTTCCCAAAGACCTTTCACATCATCTGTGCACAGCAGCCTAATGCCCAGCTTTCCTAGTAAACAGGTCACACATGGGTACCTGCAAGCACCATCCAGCCCAGGGGGTCACAGTCCAGACAAAAGGTGCCCACATACCAGCTGTCAGACCAGCAGCTGGTTCACAGTCCAGACAACTGTATCTATATATATCTACATGTATTTATATATAAAATGCTGAATATAAGAAGGCTAAATTACTCCTACTGGTGTGAGAAGATTTTTAAAAATTTTATTTCTAACGTTTGTGTTTATACACATTAAGGACCTTTAAAGAAAAAATATCAGTTCTTTTTCCTTGACTGGAGCTGGAGACGATGAAATATTTTGGCTTTGTTATAAATGCAGAAGAATTTGAGGTTAGAAAATGAGGGCTACTGTTGTACATGCTGAAAGAAGACGGACCACTGTTACAGTGTGTTTCTCTTATTTTCCAATAGTAGGAAAACAATTCTCTTTCCTATTTTTGCCTGTGTAAAATACTTTCCCTGTAAAGACTGATACTGTTTCCACTGGCATAAGCAGTAGCTTTGTTGTGAACTTTCTTGGGGGCAGGCACAGGCCCAGAGCAGTAACAGATCATGTTTTATAAAAAGGTATTTTCTTAGGCAGATGTAATTCTGGAGAGGTAGCACTAACATTTACCAGTTGATCTTAAAAAAAAAAAAATCGTTTTCCCTGACAGAGTGAAGAAATTGAGCACACAAAGTGGCTATGGTGATGCACACAAAGTGGCTATGGTGATGCACACAAGTCTAAACTGTTTCGGAAATTAAAGACAAATGAAAAGCCATGAATTCTGACAGGAAAACAACTGTGCCTGATGTGCTTCACCAGTGCTCTTTGTCACGGTTTAAAGCTGGGCTGGCTATTAACCAGGTGGCAGATGCTCTCTGTTAACCCTCTCCCCCCCCCCCCCCCCAAGGGAAAGGGAAAGGGAAAAGGGAGAGAGACTTATGGGTTGGAAAGTTAAAACAGTTTTAATAAACTATAATAATGAAAAAGAATATAATAACAATAATAATAGAAATAACCAAATATATACAAATATGTACAAAACCAAGATCAAGAGCTTGGAAATCCTCCTCAGGCAGAGTTGCTCCCCCCAGTACAGGCAGAGGGGAAAAGGCAGTACCTCCCCCCAGCACAGACAGAGAGCAAAATGCAGTAGCTCCACCCAGCACGGGCAGAGGGCAAAATGCAATAGCCCACTGCCATCACACCTGCAGGCTTTTAACTGGAGATTTGGCAAAGCTGGTACCAATCAGTGGGAGACAGGAGGGCCCCTCCCTCCTGGGCCCCACCTCCAGGAGGCAGTGGGTTAGTGATAAACAGGAAAGTGAGAATGACATGTATGGGATGGAATACCTTGCTGGTCAATCCTGGGTCACCTGCCCCGTCCACTACTCCCTGCAGGTACAACCCCCTTCAGCTCTTTACTCGTAAGCAGTGACCTTGGGTTCTCTAAGACTATTTGGCCTGGTTTGAGCCAAACCAGGACATTCCACCCCTTATTCCATACCATTCATGTCATACTCAGATCACCACTACCTTTTCATTTTTCAAATATATATATACATATCACTAGTCTATGATTCATCTTTATGCAAAAAGTCCATCAAGTTCATTTGGTTCAGGATTGTGGGTTTGCATCTGGTTAGCAGTCTCTCAGCAGTCTTTCTGGCTAGCAGTCTCTCTTTTGTCATGGTTCGTGCCCACGGGTTGCAGGTTAAAGATGTCAGACTCGAGGAGGTTACTGGACGCCACTTGATGAAGCTAGCTCCGGTCGCATCACCACTGTCTTAACCTAAAAGACACTTATGCAGCAACAACATACAGTTCAAAATTAAGTAGTCTCACCCAGAATCAGATCACCTTCAGGGACACATCGGACTTCACCATCTTGCAACATCACCCACCAAGTACATCCAGGTCCCTGAGCAAAAGCAATCCCACGAATGGGTTTACCTTTGCCCGTTACAGGAAGAATCCAGACAGTTTTTCCCAATAGATTCCTTTCATGCACCACCGGGACTTTATCTCCTTCTACTGTATGTAGAAGGTCTGACTGAGCAGGGCCAGCTCGATTGATAGATCCCCTGGTGTTAACTAACCAGGTAGCTTGTGCCAGATGTTTATCCCAGTTTTTAAAGGTTCCACCCCCCATTGCTTTCAGGGTAGTTTTTAACAGCCCATTATACCGTTCAATTTTCCCAGAGGCTGGTGCATGATAGGGGATGTGATATACCCATTCAATGCCATGCTCTTTGGCCCAGTTGTCTGTGAGACTGTTTTTGAAATGAGTCCCATTGTCCGACTCAATTCTCTCTGGCGTGCCATGTCGCCACAAGATTTGCTTTTCAAGGCCCAGAATAGTGTTCCGGGCAGTGGCATGGGGCACAGAGTATGTTTCCAACCATCCGGTGGTCGCCTCCACCATGGTAAGCACATAGCGTTTACCCTGGCGGGTTTGAGGGAGTGTGATATAGTCAATTTGCCAGGCCTCCCCATATTTATATTTCAACCACCGTCCCCCATACCACAAAGGTTTTAACCGTTTGGCTTGCTTAATTGCGGCGCATGTTTCACAATCATGGATAACCTGTGCAATAGAGTCCATGGTTAAGTCCACCCCTCGGTCACGAGCCCATCTGTATGTTGCATCTCTCCCTTGATGACCTGAAGTGTCATGAGCCCACCGAGCTAAAAATAGTTCACCTTTGTGTTCCCAGTCCAAATCTATTTGGAACACTTTAGCAGCTTGATCCGCTTGTTGGTTGTTTCGATGTTCCTCAGTTGCCCGACTTTTAGGTACGTGAGCATCTACATGACGTGCCTTCACGACTAGTTTCTCTAGCCGAGCAGCAATATCTTGCCACAATTTAGCAGCCCAAATAGGTTTCCCTTTGCGCTGCCAGTTGCTTTGCTTCCACTGCTTTAACCACCCCCACAAGGCATTTGCCACCATCCATGAGTCAGTATAAAGATACAGCCTTGGCCACTTTTCTCGTTTAGCAATGTCTAAAGCCAGCTGGATGGCTTTTACTTCTGCAAATTGACTTGATTCACCTTGTCCTTCTGTGGCTTCTGTGACTCGTCGTATAGGACTCCATACAGCAGCTTTCCACTTCCGATGCTTTCCTACAAGACGGCAGGATCCATCGGTGAACAGCGCATACTGCTTCTCATCCTCTGGTAGTTCATTATATGGTGGGGCTTCTTCAGCACGTGTCACCTCCTTTTCTGGTGGCATTCCGAAGTCTTTGCCTTCTGGCCAGTCCATGATTACTTCTAAGATTCCTGGGCGATTAGGGTTTCCTATTCGAGCCCTCTGCGTAATTAATGCAATCCATTTACTCCACGTCGCATCAGTTGCATGATGGGTAGTGGGAACCTTACCCTTGAACATCCAGCCTAGTACTGGTAGTCGAGGTGCTAGGAGAAGTTGTGCTTCAGTACCAATTACCTCTGAAGCAGCTCTAACTCCTTCATATGCTGCCAGTATCTCTTTTTCAGTTGGAGTGTAATTGGCCTCGGAGCCCTTGTATCCTCGACTCCAAAATCCTAGGGGTCGACCTCGAGTCTCCCCTGGCACTTTCTGCCAGAGGCTCCAGGTAGGACCATTGTCCCCAGCTGCGGTGTAGAGCACATTTTTAACATCTTGTCCCGTACGGACTGGTCCAAGGGCTACTGCATGCACAATCTCTTGTTTAATCTGTTCAAAAGCCTGTCGTTGTTCAGGGCCCCACTGAAAATCATTCTTCTTTCTGGTCACTTGATAAAGAGGGCGTACAATCTGGCTGTAATCTGGAATATGCATTCTCCAGAAACCCACAACACCTAAGAAGGCTTGTGTTTCCTTTTTGTTAGTTGGTGCGGACATTGCTGTTATTTTGTTGATCACCTCTATCGGGATCTGGCGACGCCCATCTTGCCATTTAATCCCTAAAAACTGGATCTCCCGGGCAGGTCCCTTGACCTTGCCCCTTTTTATGGCAAAACCAGCTTTCAGAAGAATTTGGATTATTTTCTCCCCTTTGTCAAAAACTTCTGCTGCTGTATCACCCCACACAATGATGTCATCAATGTATTGCAAATGTTCTGGAGCTCCACCCTTTTCTAGTGCAGTCTGGATCAGTCCATGGCAAATAGTAGGACTGTGTTTCCACCCCTGGGGCAGTCGATTCCAGGTGTACTGGATACCTCTCCAGGTAAAAGCAAACTGTGGCCTGCACTTTGGTGCCAAAGGAATAGAGAAAAAGGCATTAGCAATGTCTATGGTGGCGTACCACTTGGCTGCCTTTGACTCCAGTTCGTATTGAAGTTCTAGCATGTCTGGCACAGCAGCACTCAGCGGTGGCGTAACTTCATTTAGGCCACGATAGTCCACAGTTAATCTCCATTCTCCATCAGACTTTCGCACTGGCCATATAGGACTATTAAAGGGTGAGCGAGTCTTGGTAATCACTCCTTGATTTTCTAATTGTCTAATCAGTTTATGAATGGGGATCAGGGAGTCTCGATTGGTGCGATATTGTCGTCGGTGCACCGTGGTAGTAGCAATTGGCACCTGTTGTTCTTCAACCTTCAGCAACCCCACAACAGAAGGATCTTCTGAGAGGCCAGGCAAGGTAGACAGCTGTTTAATGTCCTCAGTCTCTACAGCTGCTATACCAAAGGCCCATCTGTACCCTTTTGGGTCCTTAAAATACCCTCTCTTGAGGTAGTCTATGCCAAGGATGCACGGAGCATCTGGGCCAGTCACAATGGGGTGCTTTTTCCATTCATTTTTAGTTAGGCTCACTTCGGCCTCCAATACAGATAACACTTGAGATCCTCCTGTTACTCCTGAAATGCTGATAGATTCTGCCCCTTTATGATCCGATGGCATTAGGGTGCACTGTGCACCAGTGTCTACCAGGGCTCGATACCTTTGTGGTTTTAATGTGCCAGGCCATCGAATCCACACAGTCCAATAAATCCGGTTGTCCCTCTCCTCCACCTGGCTGGAGGCAGGGCCCCCCTAATTAAGAAATGGATTCATGCTGCTCACAGGGACTGGACCTTCATTTCTCCTATTCACACTTGGGAAAAAGTGATTTGAGGCCCATCTCCCCTGACTGGGGTCCTGCTCACTGGTAACTGGAGCAGCCATCCTCCTAGAAAAATTCTCTCTGGTATTTCTTTTATCTTGCAACTCACGTACTCGTGCCTGTAGGGTACTGGTAGGTTGTCCATGCCATCTGCTCATGTCCTCCCCATAACCACGCAGGGCAAACCACAGGATACCTCGTGATGTGTTCCTTTTCCTTTGAGCTGGTCCTGTAGGAGAACGTTTTCTCTTAACAGCTGCAACGCGCGCCTGTGTAGGTAGAGAGTCAAGTTTATTCTCGATCATGGACAGTTTGTCTGACAGTTGTTTAAATGAGTCCTTGTTCTCCTTAGTCAGTTTTTCCACAGCCGAGATGCGTGCCTGCAGTGGGGAAGAAATACTATCTTCATACTGTCGCATACAGTTAGCCATTTCGCCCACACTAGATCGTGCCATAGCATCTTCTCCCCATACTAATATTGACAATGTATGGGTATATGTCGGTGGAGCATTCTTCACAACCTTCCGGAACATGGATCGGTTGCATTCCACTTCATCAGGATCTACAGGATCTACAATGTCCCGTGGGTGTCTATAAATGATCTCTTGCACAGCCAGTTCTCTAAGGTAGTTAATACCTTTTTCTATAGTGGTCCATTTGCTTAGGTGGCTCATAACATCATCTTTATAGGGATACCTGCTCTTTACAGCTGACAAGAGTCGCCTCCAGAGACTGACAGTGTTTGACTTTCTTGCGAGCGCTTTATCAATACCACCATCTCTGGACAGGGATCCCAACTGTCTGGCTTCTCTGCCATCCAATTGCATGCTGTCTGCCCCATTATCCCAGCATCGGAGCAACCAGGTAATAATAGGTTCACTGTCATAACGGCTGAAGTCTTTCCTTATATTTCTCAGGTCCTTCAGGGATAAGGAGTGGTAGGTTATCTCTACGTCCGAGTCCTCTTGTGATAGTTCTGCTTTAGAAGGGCCTTTCTTCTGTGATGGGTCTGCTTTAAAAGGACAATCAAGGGAACCCCCATCTGTGTCGGGCCCTAACTCTGCCTGAGAAGGGCCCTCACCTGGGTCATATGATGGCTCTGCCTTAGAAGGCTCTGAGTCATCATCCTTCTCTTCACGAGCTGATTTCTTTTGGTATTTCTTCCTGGTTACAGGAGCAATTGGTACAGATTCAATAGATGCTGGGGTCTGAGTAGATGCAGTGGCTGTCGTGGGAGTGCTGAGAGTCTGAGTAGCTGCAGTGGCCATCTTGGGGGGTGTAGCAGTTGTGGTACAGGCTGCCAAGGTTTCAGTGGGTTTAGTGGCTGTAGCGGCAGCACACGCTGTAGGATCTGAGGCTGTAGCGGCCATACACACTGTAGGATCTGAGGTGGCTGCATAACACTTACAACTGTCCCTGCACCGATATTTAATCTTATCCCACATCAGAAACACATTCAGGACAACCAAAAATAAAAACATGCCACCTAGACAGCACCATCCTAATTTCGCAAAATCTAGTGGAATCAGCTTGGCAGAAAAGGAGAAGGTACTATTTCCCAAAGTAAAACTGGAAGTGTGATCATTAACAGAATCAGCTAAAGGACGCCTGGAGCGTGCAGATGAAGTCGCTGCTACTGATTCGCGATTAAAACTGCCCATCATTGTGTCATAGAGATAAGAGATCGGAATATTAACTGCCCAGTTTATCACAGCATAAATCAGTATCAAACCCCATACCAAAATAATACATTTCGACCAGCGCCCACTGCTAAACTGCATGTAAACATTCATAAGAAGCAAGCAATAACACAGTGCCCACGGCAGGTAAGGCATCATTGCAATACTCAACTGTGAAAGAAACTCCATAAAAAGATGAGATAACACAGCATTCAAAAATGACATCACCATCTTCACTATCTGTTTTAACTTTCCAAACCCTTGTAAATCTCAAAGGAAGAAATCTGATATTCTCTCAGCTGAGCTCTCCGGGTCTCCTCCCACCAGAGCCAGGATTCAACTTATCAGAGCAACCTGTTGGAGCTTCTCTCGAGCCCCACGTTGGGCGCCAATAAATCTGTCACGGTTTAAAGCTGGGCTGGCTATTAACCAGGTGGCAGATGCTCTCTGTTAACCCTCTCCCCCCCCCCCCCCCCCCCCCCCCCCCCCCCCCCAAGGGAAAGGGAAAGGGAAAAGGGAGAGAGACTTATGGGTTGGAAAGTTAAAACAGTTTTAATAAACTATAATAATGAAAAAGAATATAATAACAATAATAATAGAAATAACCAAATATATACAAATATGTACAAAACCAAGATCAAGAGCTTGGAAATCCTCCTCAGGCAGAGTTGCTCCCCCCAGTACAGGCAGAGGGGAAAAGGCAGTACCTCCCCCCAGCACAGACAGAGAGCAAAATGCAGTAGCTCCACCCAGCACGGGCAGAGGGCAAAATGCAATAGCCCACTGCCATCACACCTGCAGGCTTTTAACTGGAGATTTGGCAAAGCTGGTACCAATCAGTGGGAGACAGGAGGGCCCCTCCCTCCTGGGCCCCACCTCCAGGAGGCAGTGGGTTAGTGATAAACAGGAAAGTGAGAATGACATGTATGGGATGGAATACCTTGCTGGTCAATCCTGGGTCACCTGCCCCGTCCACTACTCCCTGCAGGTACAACCCCCTTCAGCTCTTTACTCGTAAGCAGTGACCTTGGGTTCTCTAAGACTATTTGGCCTGGTTTGAGCCAAACCAGGACACTCTTGAATTTCCTACGCAGTCCTTTGCCTGTTTGCAAGTGACTAAGGCAAATTCTTTTCTTTTAAAAAATATATGGAAAAAATGCTTACCAGTCAACAAATTGGCAAAAAGCTTAAAAAAATGCCATTTGAAAAAATTGAGAAGGGAGAGAGGAGAAGGAAAAAAGGATTATGAACTGAAGTAGTAACTTTTTTTCTCGTAGGTAAGTAGCACTGGTATTTGTATGCACAAAAAAGGTGATTTTTGGTTACGTGCACGTTTATATCTGATTCATTAATTTACACATAAGAATAAATTTCACCTTTTGTCACTGTCTGTGTTTGCAGAAGATTAGGAAATTTTACCCTGTATCAATTATAAGTAGCTACAAAAATAGCAGCTGCCAGTCTTAATTAAATTAAACTTACCTTGCAGAGAGAAAATGCCTTCCACTTTGTTTACAAGCAATATAATATCCTTGAGAGTCCTGCACAGCTGCCACTGCCTTGTGAGAGCCAAGGGCCTCGGCCGTTGCAGGGTGAGTGGCAGCTTTGTGCAAGACCCACTTTGATGCCCTCAGTGGCCTGTTGGTTCTGCAGTGGGTAGCAAATGTGGACAGATTCATCTTTTGACACAGGATTAAATGATTAAAATTACAATTGGAGATACATCAAATTATTATAATAATTTCCTCTCAAAAAAAAAAGAAAAAAGTTTTAATTTGTGTATGAAGAATGACTTGTTATTTATTGAAAGAATTGGACGGGAAAGTTGGGCAAATAGTAATGTATGGGAAAAGGTTAGGGCTATAGAGAGATACCTGGAAGCAGTGTAGTACACTAAGGAGGTACACTCAAATTTTTCATCTTGAACCCTGAACCAAATAATTAATTTTATATTATCCATATGAATTTATATATCTTCATGACACTCATTAAATAAATAACTTAATCTGGCTAAGACACCTTCACTAATCATTTCAAGTTTAATCTTTTTTAAAAATATTTTTAAAGAGTTTTCAATATTTATTTTTTACATTTTTATCTTTGGATACGGAAAACATTCAGCTTCTACCATTGAAGTTCCTGATGCATAGATTAAGTCAGATTCTGTGATGGCATATGGACTAAAACCAGCCCTGCTGGGGATATTCTGACAACTTTGCACAATTAACCTGGTGGACCTCCATCCTGAACCGGGCATTGATACAGTGAGAAGATCTGAATGTGTATATTTAAACTGTCATTATTCTATACCATTGATTGATTACTATAGTAAATGACCTGAAATAGCCTCTCATCACATACCCCTAATTTTGTTACCACCTATTCAACTTCGCTGTCTAGCCTCAAAGGAAATGAAATAAGTTTTGTCAGTTAATATCCCCCAACTTTTCTCTAATAACAACATTACTTCACTTCTAGAAAGTTGTGCTCCACAAAAAGGAGATGAAAATGTTTCATTTTCAATGAAAAAGCATGCAACTATCGGTTCATGAGGTCTCAAAGCATAACTAAAAGCAATGGGTTAGATATTTCTCCGATATCTGTGTACTCATGATACAGGTATTGGAAGAAAATTGTAAAGCTAGCAAGTGCTTCCCAATATCTTTCACAGAAAAAAATTTCAAGTCTCTTCACTAAAGACACAAATGTGCAAGAAGCTATTTGGGGAATTCTAGTACCATGCAATGTCATATGATGCTGATAACAATAATGCTACTAAACTGTGCATCTTACAAGAAGTGTGACCTGGCAACTGAAAACCAGATATAGAAAGACAGTATCATTTGTTCTTGCAATGGTTGCAAAGAGCTGTAATTTGAGAGGCAATTATCAATGTTGACTGTTCTTCTGTTCTTCTATACTCAGTTCCAATACAGTCAATCTGTATATGATTATAATGGACCAAAGAGTTGTGCCAAAGTATGAAGCCCAAGTGTGATGTCTTGTGAGCTCAGCATCAGTTTACTGAACAAGGATCTCAGATGTAGTTACAGACATATTATTTTTCCCCACCATCACTTCCAAACACTCAAAAGTATTTACACGGCAAATTAGCCAGTGCTGTGGGTGCATTTCATCTACAAGAACTGTGAATTTTCTTCAATGCAGGCTCCAATATAGCACTTCTCAGCTTTTACAGTCTTCAAAAGAGACTCTTTATTTCATAGTTGTGATTTAGTCTGTCATGAAATACACATCCCTATGGTTTCCTGTCTTATTTTCTTAAGAAGATTCCTAGTTTTGGCTGCATCAACCACTCATTTTTATATTTCAATAAATCATAAATGGATAACAGCTGATTATCTTTGATTTATTTTAAATCATCATCTTTACTTTCTGAAAGTGTGAGTACTTGATGCTTTTACAACTGGGGTTGGCAACTATTGCTTCACTCAGAGATCATTAAGGGACAGATTTTTTTTTTTTTCTCCAGGTTCACCATTGCGAGTGGAATGGAGCTTTTTTGAATCTGCTGGGCAAACTTAGATGGGGCTGTGCAATTTGCTAACTGTGCTAACCAGAACAGGTAACAACCAGAAGATGATTGGTAATGAATGATGCTACCAATACTCAATCCCTTTTTTCCTCCTTACCAGCATCTGAAACAATTCTTGACTACCTCACCACCAAACCTTACTTGATCATAGAATCATAGAACCATAGAATTATAGCATCGGTTTGGTTGGAAAGGACGTTGTCTGTAGCCACTTCTGCACTCTCATACGCCGTGCCTGAATGGAGGAATCTTAACAAGAATATTAATAACATTTTCAGTTTTTTATATTCTGAACAACTTTGTCCATCCACAGCACTGTTTTTTGTTCCACCAGAGAATCCTAGATCCCTCTCTAGCTGAAATCTTTATTCTCATTCTTCCATTTCAATGATTACTCCTAGAAACACATAATCTGTTCAGACCTTAGCAATAGCTACTTAGCAACAGCTACCATCATGACATTAACCATTGGTTTCCTTCTATACCATGACTCATCATTCAGTGTGCAAAGCTGTTAGTCAAACCTCCCCCTCTGTCATATATATACAAAAATATATATTCATGCTTTTATATTTCACAGTTTTTCAGCATTATAAATCTATTAAGTTGCACCTAATACAGAAGAATGGAGGTATAGCATACTCTAACTGTGCAGTTTAGAAATTAAATCTTACTGCAAACTTCACTTCATTTGTGTTAATTACTCATGAAAAATATTTTCACTGGCAATGGTAAGTAATTGTAATGCTCCCTGTTGTTAATAAGAAGCTTGAATGTCCATTTATCACACACATCAAGAAACAGCCAGCAGATATTATAACTTATAATTCTGAAAATATATTGCAACAGAATTTTTATTCATAATAAGTTGTCCTGGTTTGGCCTAAACCAGGCCGATTTTCCTTTCAGTGATTTTTACTTTCAGCTAAGTCTCGTCTAACTAACTGCATGTTTTTGCAGACAGTGTCTGCTTCCAGGACTGATAACGCTCGAAGTTTGTAGTTATCACTGAGGCACCGGTAGGGATGTTGTGCAGAAAGGCTCTTGCTGTACTTATTCTTGAGAGAAACCAAGGTCACTGCTGAATTCCTCATTGCTTACGAGTGAAGAGCCGAAGGGGGGTCGCAGCTGCAGTGGGGAGCAGACAGGGCAGGTGACCCAAAATTGACCAACGAGGGTATTCCATCCCATACACGTCATTCTCGGTATAAAGTGGGGGGATCACGAGGGTCTCGCTCTCTTTCTGCTATGGCCGGTGTCCAGGGAGGACTCCGTCTGTTTTCCTGCTGCCCCCGATCCCGATCCGTGCGTTCCTGAATCCAGCTCTCGACCGTCGCTAGGCTCAGGCTGGGCCTTCCCGGAGCCTGCCCTGCAGTGCCGGTGGTGACGTGGCTGACTTCAGGGGAGCTCAATCTTGGTTTTGTATATATATTTGTATATATTTGATTATTTCTATTATTATTATTATACTTTTTTTTCATTATTATAGTTTATTAAAACTGTTTTAATTTTCCAACCCAGAAGTCTCTCTCCCTTTTCCCTTTCCCTTTCCCTCTGGGGGGAGGGGGGGGGGATAACAGAGGGCATCTGCCGCAGGTTTAATCGCCAGCCCAGCTTTAAACCGTGACAGATTTATTGGCGCCCAACGTGGGGCTCGAGAGAAGCTCCGACAGGTTGCTCTGATAAGTCGAATCCCAGCTCCCGTGGGAGGAGACCCGGAGAGCTCAGCCAAGAGAGTATCAGATTTCTTCCTTTGAGATTTACGAGGGGTTGGAAATTAAAACAGATAGCTAAGATGATAATGTTATTTGTGAGCCTTGTGTTACCTCTTTTCTTTATAAAGCTTGTTTTAGAGTTATGTGTAATGATACCTTACTTGCCGTATGTGCTGTGTGTTAGTGCTTTCATGTGGTTTAACAGGGCGTGCTGGTCGAAATGTGTCTTTTTGGTATGGGTTTTGATACTGATTTATGTCATGATAAACCGGGCAGTTATTATTCCGATCTCTTATCTCTATGATACAATGATGGGCAGCTTTAATCGCGAATCCGTAGCTGCGCACACCGGGCGTCTTTTAACTGATTTTGATAGTATCTGCTCCTTTTTTTGCCAAGCTGATTCCTGCAAAATTCGAACAGGGCATGTCGTTATTTTCGTGTGTCCTGAATGCATTACTGGTGTGCTATGTGATTAGATGTCAGTGCAGCAACAGCGGGAGGTATCATGCTGCCCCTGTAACCAGGAGAAAACACCGAAAGAAATCAGCTAGTAAAGTGAAGGATGATGACTCAGAGGCTTCTAAGGCAGAGACAGCACGGGACCCAGGTGAGGGCCCTTCTCAGTCAGAGTCAGGGCCTGACACAGAGGGGGGTTTCCTTGATCGTCTTTTTAAAGAAGGCCCATTACACAAGAAGGACAAGAAAGGTCCTTCTAAAGCAGAACAATCACAGGAGGACTCGGACTCGGAAGTAGAGATAACCTACCACTCCTTATCCCTGAAAGAACTGCGAAATATAAGAAAAGATTTTAGTCGTTATGACGGTGAGCCAATAATTACCTGGTTGCTCTGATGCTGGGATAATGGGGCAGATAGCATAGAATTGGATGGCAGAGAAGCCAGACAGTTGGGATCCCTGTCCAGAGATGGTGGTATTGATAAGATGCTTCCAAGAAGGTCGAACAGTATCAGTCTCTGGAGGCGACTCTTGTCAGCTGTAAAGAGCAGGTATCCCTATAAAGATGATGTTATGAGCCACCTAAGCAAATGGACCACTATAGAAAAAGGTATTAACTACCTTAGAGAACTAGCTGTGCAAGAGATCATTTATAAACACCCTCAGGACATTGTAGATCCTGTAAATCCTGATGAAGTGGAATGCAACTGATCCATGTTCCGGAAGGTTGTGAAGAGTGCTCCACCAACACATGCCCCTACATTGTCAATATTAGTCTGGGGAGAAGATGCTATGGCACGACCTAGTGTGGGCGAAATGGCTAACTATATGCGACAGTATGAAGATAGTATTTCTTCCCCACTGCAGGCCCGTGTCTCGGCTGTGGAAAAACTGACTAAGGAAAACAAAGACTCATTGAAACAACTGTCAGACAAACTGTCCAGGATCGAGAATAAACTTGACTCTCTACCTACACAGGCCCGCGTTGCAGCCTTTAGGAGGCAACGCCCTCCTACTGGACCGGCTCAAAGGAAACGGAACATGTCACGAGGTATCCTGTGGTTTACCCTGCGTGATTATGGGGAGGACATGAACAGATGGCATGGACAACCTACCAGTACCCTACAGGCACGAGTACGTGAGTTGCAAGCTAACAGAAATACCAGAGAGAATTTTTCTAGGAGGATGGCTGCTCCAGTTACCAATGAGCAGGACCCCAGTCAGGGTAGATGGGCCTCAAATCCTTTTTTTCCAAGAGTGAATAGAGGAAATGAAGGTCCAATCCCCGTGAGCAGCACGAATCCAATCTTTAATTAGAGGGGCCCTGCCTCTAGCCAGGAGGAGGAGAGGGATAACCGGATTTATTGGACTGTGTGGATTCGATGGCCTGGCACATTAGAACCACAAAAGTATCGAGCCCTGGTAGACACTGGTGCACAGTGCACCCTCATGCCATCGAATCATAAAGGGACAGAATCTGTCAGTATCTCGGGAATAACAGGGGGATCTCAAGAGTTATCTGTATTGGAGGCCGAAGTGAGCCTAACTGAAAATGAATGGAAAAAGCACCCCATTGTGACTGGTCCAGATGCTCCGTGCATCCTTGGCATAGACTACCTTAAGAAAGGGTATTTTAAGGACCCAAAAGGATATAGATGGGCCTTTGGTGTAGCAGCTGTAGAGACTGAGGACATTAAACAGCTGTCTACCTTGCCTGGCCTCTCAGAGGATCCTTCTGTTGTGGGGTTGCTGAAAGTTGAAGAACAACAGGTGCCAATTGCTACTGCCACGGTGCACCGACGACAATATCGCACCAATCGAGACTCCCTGATCCCCATTCATAAACTGATTAGACAATTAGAAAATCAAGGAGTGATTAGCAAGACTCGCTCACCCTTTAATAGTCCTATATGGCCAGTGCAAAAGTCTAATGGAGAATGGAGATTAACTGTGGACTATCGTGGCCTAAATGAAGTTACACCACCTCTGAGTGCTGCTGTGCCAGACATGCTAGAACTTCAATACGAACTGGAGTCAAAGGCAGCCAAGTGGTACGCCACTATAGACATTGCTAATGCATTTTTCTCTATTCCCTTGGCACCAAAGTGCAGGCCACAGTTTGCTTTTACCTGGAGAGGTATCCAGTACACCTGGAATCGACTGCCCCAGGGGTGGAAACACAGTCCTACTATTTGCCACGGACTGATCCAGACTGCACTAGAAGAGGGTGGAGCTCCAGAACATTTGCAATATATTGATGACATCATTGTATGGGGTGATACAGCAGCAGAAGTTTTTGACAAAGGGGAGAAAATAATTCAAATTCTTCTGCAAGCTGGTTTTGCCATAAAAAGAGGCAAGGTCAAGGGGCCTGCCCGGGAGATCCAGTTTTTAGGGATTAAATGGCAAGATGGGCGTCGCCAGATCCCGATAGAGGTGATCAACAAAATAACAGCTATGTCCCCACCAACTAACAAAAAGGAAACACAAGCCTTCTTAGGTGTTGTGGGTTTCTGGAGAATGCATATTCCAGATTACAGCCAGATTGTACGCCCTCTTTATCAGGTGACCAGAAAGAAAAATGATTTTCAGTGGGGCCCTGAACAACAACAGGCTTTTGAACAGATTAAACAAGAAATTGTGCATGCAGTAGCCCTTGGACCAGTCCGTATGGGACAAGATGTTAAAAATGTGCTCTACACCTCAGCTGGGGACAATGGTCCTACCTGGAGCCTCTGGCAGAAAGTGCCAGGGGAGACTCGAGGTCGACCCCTAGGATTTTGGAGTCGAGGATACAAGGGCTCTGAGGCCAATTACACCCCAACTGAAAAAGAGATACTGGCAGCATATGAAGGAGTTAGAGCTGCCTCAGAGGTAATCGGTACTGAAGCACAGCTTCTCCTGGCACCCCGATTACCAGTACTAGGCTGGATGTTCAAGGGTAAGGTTCCTACTACTCATCATGCAACTGATGCTACATGGAGTAAATGGATTGCATTAATTACACAGAGGGCTCGAATAGGAAACCCTAATCGCCCAGGAATCTTAGAAGTGATCATGGACTGGCCAGAAGGCAAAGACTTCGGAATGCCACCAGAAAAGGAGGTGACACGTGCTGAAGAAGCCCCACCATATAATGAACTACCAGAGGATGAGAAGCAGTATGCCCTGTTCACCGATGGATCCTGCCGTCTTATAGGAAAGCATCGGAAGTGGAAAGCTGCTGTATGGAGTCCCATACGACGAGTCACAGAAGCCACAGAAGGACAAGGTGAATCAAGTCAATTTGCAGAGGTAAAAGCCATCCAGCTGGCTTTAGACATTGCTGAACGAGAAAAGTGGCCAAGGCTGTATCTTTATACTGACTCATGGATGGTGGCAAATGCCTTGTGGGGGTGGTTAAAGCAGTGGAAACGAAGCAACTGGCAGCGTAAAGGTAAACCTATTTGGGCTGTTGAACTGTGGCAAGATATTGCTGCTCGGCTAGAGAAACTAGTCGTGAAGGTACGTCATGTAGATGCTCACGTACCTAAAAGTCGGGCAACTGAGGAACATCGAAACAACCAACAAGCAGATCAGGCTGCTAAAGTGTTCCAAATAGATTTGGACTGGGAACATAAAGGTGAACTATTTTTAGCTCGGTGGGCTCATGACACTTCAGGTCATCAAGGGAGAGATGCAACATCCAGATGGGCTCGTGACCTAGGGGTGGACTTAACTATGGACTCTATTGCACAGGTTATCCATGATTGTGAAACATGCACCGTAATTAAGCAAGCCAAACGGTTAAAACCTTTGTGGTATGGGGGGCGGTGGTTGAAATATAAATATGGGGAGGCCTGGCAAATTGACTACATCACACTCCCTCAGACCCACCAGGGTAAACGTTATGTACTTACCATGGTGGAGGCGACCACCGGATGGCTGGAAACATACTCTGTGCCCCATGCCACTGCCCGGAACACTATCCTGGGCCTCGAAAAGCAAATCTTGTGGCGACACGGCACACCAGAGAGAATTGAGTCGGATAACGGTACTCATTTCAAAAACAGTCTCATAGATAACTGGGCCAAAGAGCATGGCATCGAATGGGTATATCACATCCCCTATCATGCACCAGCCTCTGGGAAAGTTGAACGGTATAATGGGCTGTTAAAAACTACCCTAAAAGCAATGGGGGGTGGAACCTTTAAAAACTGGGATAAGCATTTGGCACAAGCTACCTGGCTAGTTAACACCAGAGGATCTATCAACCGAGCTGGCCCTGCTCAGTCAGACCTTTTACATACAATAGAAGGGGATAAAGTCCCTGTGGTGCATGAAAGGAATCTGTTGGGAAAAACTGTCTGGGTTCTTCCTGCTACGGGCAAAGGTAAACCCATTCATGGGATTGCTTTTGCTCAAGGACCTGGATGTACTTGGTGGGTGATGCTGCAGGATGGTGGAGTCCGATGTGTCCCTGAAGGTGATCTGATCTTGGGTGAGAATACTTAATTCTGAACTGCATGATGTTAATTGCTGCATAATACTAACAGTGTTCATAAGTGTCTTTCAGGTTGAAGCAGTGGTGATGAGACCGGAGCTAGCTGCAAGTGGCGTCCAGTAACCTCCTCGAGACTGACATCTTTAACCTGCAACCCGTGGGCACGAACTGTGACAAAGCTCATATCATCTCTCCTACCCTGGGAGACTCCTAGCCAGATGGAAACCCACAATCCTGAACTAAATGAACTTGATGAACTTTTTTTTTGTATAGAGATGAATCATAAACTAATGTTATCTGTATATATTTTAAAATGAAAAGTTAGTGGTGATCTGAGTATGACGTGAATGGTATGGAATAAGGGGTGGAATGTCCTGGTTTGGCCTAAACCAGGCCGATTTTCCTTTCAGTGATTTTTACTTTCAGCTAAGTCTCGTCTAACTAACTACATGTTTTTGCAGACAGTGTCTGCTTCCAGGACTGATAACGCTCGAAGTTTGTAGTTATCACTGAGGCACCGGTAGGGATGTTGTGCAGTAAGGCTCTTGCTGTACTTATTCTTAGAGAAACCAAGGTCACTGCTGAATTCCTCATTGCTTACGAGTGAAGAGCCGAAGGGGGGTCGCAGCTGCAGTGGGGAGCAGACAGGGCAGGTGACCCAAAATTGACCAACAAGGGTATTCCATCCCATACACGTCATTCTCGGTATAAAGTGGGGGGATCACGAGGGTCTCGCTCTCTTTCTGCTATGGCCGGTGTCCAGGGAGGACTCCGTCTGTTTTCCTGCTGCCCCCGATCCCGATCCGTGCGTTCCTGAATCCAGCTCTCGACCGTCGCTAGGCCCAGGCTGGGCCTTCCCGGAGCCTGCCCTGCAGTGCCGGTGGTGACGTGGCTGACTTCAGGGGAGCTCAATCTTGGTTTTGTATATATATTTGTATATATTTGATTATTTCTATTATTATTATTATACTTTTTTTTCATTATTATAGTTTATTAAAACTGTTTTAATTTTCCAACCCAGAAGTCTCTCTCCCTTTTCCCTTTCCCTTTCCCTCTGGGGGGAGGGGGGGGGGATAACAGAGGGCATCTGCCGCAGGTTTAATCGCCAGCCCAGCTTTAAACCGTGACATAAGTAAACAAACTATGTGTATTTGAATGCTAGACACAATGATAAGCAGCACTTTTCTCTATGTAAATAAAATTGGCAGTGCATGATTAAACTGAATTTTTTCCAATTCTCATTTGGTTAAATTGCAATACTTGCAAAATACCACATAACCTCATAAGTTTCAGCAAAGATTTAAAAGGTATGAGATATTAACGGAAATGCAGCTTGCCAGGTTTTCATGTCATCAATGCTACAACTCAATAGTGGAATATCATGAAGTATTTCGAAAAGCAATTTAAACAAAAACACTTAAGACCTTTTCTGAAAGTTGGTAACCTATGTAACCCACACTCTAAATCATTTACAAGGTCCCATCATTGTGCAACTGAGCATTAAAATATAATAATAATAATCATAAACAAAGTTATGTGATGGTGTCATGTCCCTGGTTCTTTAAGCTTGCTTTATGCATTAATACAATCGAGGTCCTACACCAGTTGGGTTTAATGACTTGCTTTTCAAAGTCAAGTTACACAGGGCAGAATCTTACCCATTGCATTGAAGAGACATTTGGAGGCAAAGCATAGCTCAAATTACTGAGGACATCAGAATTTGGCTCCTTATTAAAGTTTGGAAAAATGAAAAGGTTCTTAATCAATTGCCTACATTATGCAGTTCCACAGTTAGCCTCTGAAAAAAAATTGCAAAATAAAGTCAGAGAATGTGATCAACAGAAAACAACAAAGGTCTTACCGCTTTTAGGAAAAGAGGAAAACAAAAGAAAGCTCTCTTTAGAAAGATTCAACATAGTATGTAGAGTTTTCTGAGGGTTTTTTTCAGTAGAAAAAGAAAGAAAGAATACAAGCAAGAGTGGCTAAGTTTTCACTGCCTTATTAATAACTTTTCTTTACATTTTATTTACCCAGAATTATATTATTTTTATGTCCCAATGCCAAGAAATCTGGTTAGTAAAGTGCCAGATTCTTTTATTTGATTTTATTTGATTTCATTAGGGACCGTCAGCCTAGCTGCTTAAGTGCCCGACTACTGTTTGCAGTTAAACATTCATTAGGGAATCCCCAGTGGGTTCATTCATTTCACTGAGGTCCAATTACAGTGCCACGAAAGCAGTTTTTGCAGCAATTAGCTGATTTTTCCTGTTTATGTTCTGTCTCTTTAGGAAAAGGACTATTTTGTGGAGGTCAGATTTTTAATTAGGCACAATTTAGGGCCAATAAGAAAACTGATAATTTACTAAATGGCTGTGGTGGACTTAACTGCTCAGAGCAGAGGTAAATAACACAACAGGGACACCAGGAATAAGCCCTCCTGGTGTGCATAGCTCAGAGCCCTATAGTGTAAGGAATAGATTACTTGTTAAATGGCTGTCAGGGTCTCCGTTGTGTTGCCTGTATCTCCAACCGACCTAACCTCAAGAGCCACCATATTATTAGCAATGGGTACAGGGAAGGCAGTCTGGAATAGGACCTGCAGAGAGCTGTTGGCTTCAGGTAGCTGCAAAAAGATCTCAGAGTGAAAGAAAACAACAAAAACTCAAGTTCTGCTTCCTGAAGATTTGGCAGCACCTTTCTCAACTGCTGTGTCCTGTGAAGCCCATGATATTGAAGTGTGTGAGAAGTCCTCACAGTCACTATGAGTATGTTTTTACCATAATGGATTACCATGTGATAGTTTGTATTTCTACGAAGGTCTATGCTTTCTGCCCTTAAACAACACATCATATTTTCTAAGCAATGTATGCAAGTTACCTTACACCTTCAGAAAATAACAATTGTGATACTTGATGAACAGTACACATTTAGAGGAAGTAAGATCTTAATCTTGTGATCTCTTCTGAAAGAGTCTAAGCAGACTTGCCACCTCAAAAATTTTCTCATCTAAAGACCCTGATATTTGAATTTCAGACATTGTATCACAACAAAATTTCTGAAGAGACTCACAGCTGGCTGAAAGGTTGCTCTCTTACAGGAAATAGGTAAGGAAAGGTCAGAAGGTCACCGCATTTTTTCTTCAACCTTTGACCCAGAACTCAATTGCAAAGTCATAGCCAGACATATAAAAAAGCAATATCAGCAGGAAGCATAAGTTACGAACATTGAAATATTATTGCTAGTTACCATTTCTGGCAGCATTTATAAAAATCCAGCAAAGAGTAAGGCAGAAATTCCTGTACCTTCTAGTGGGAAGAAAAATGTTCTATTAAGCTGTAAATGTGCACGGAAAATATATGATGGCCTTGTGTCTGAGTGCATGCAGAAATATAACAACAGAATAATTTTGGAAAACCTGGTATCTTGATTAAAACACATTCTACATTACAATTCTTGTCTTTCCCATGAAAACGCTTTACCCTAGCATGCAGTTCACAACGAGGGCTACAGTTCTTAAGTTTTTTTAAAAAAAAGAAAAAAAAAAGTAAACTCTGGAGAAAACATAAGGTTTCAGAAATCTTCAAAACATGAAAATCTGTTATTAGGCGGTTATTCCTTTTTGTCAATTCACCAGTTATCCTTGCACATAGAAACAGGATTGAAAGATGCTGGCTGAAAAAAGAAATTAAGCAGTCACATTTTGAGAACCTGAAACCAGATTTTCAGATCAGTGGTGAACCAAAGAACATCTCTTTAAGACTACTCTGAAAGGAATCTATGCTACTGGCATGGAGATGGTGACTCTATGGTCTAAATTACCTAATACAGTAAAAGTTCTGTTGAAACCTGCATTCTACTTTTGGTGAGGGCTCGTGCACCAATAAAGTAGCAAAATAACAGGAATGCCATTTTGATTCTTTGGTATTATTCTTTTCATCTAGTCAAGCACACATAAGTTTGAGGAAGGCCTTTCTTTTCTAAGAATTTTTAAAATATTTTCTATATTTTATAGAAAGGTTTGAGGGTTTTCAAGCAAATGAACATTTTTTTGTCATTGTTATTGCAATAATAGAATACAACAGTCAACACACATTGCAACATCAACTCCTAATTACTTTGGAAAACAAATTTCATTTGGAGTCCAGCTTGACTTGCAAAGAACTCAGGATGGTAATTAATAACAATCAGCCACTGAAGTAACTGCGTAAATAATGTGCTGAACTATGTCCCAATAGGGCTAATACAAACACACAGACTTCAGCATGAACTCAGCCAAAATGAAAAAAAAATCTTGTGAATGACTGAATTTCCTACTTTTTCTGCTTAGCTGTTCCCTTGCTGTATTACCCATCATATCTCAAAGTCCAGGTTTGTTGTCATTAACATAATCAGAAATGCAATTTTCTTAATACAAGTCATATAAACAATGAGCTGATGGCATCTAGGTGATAGGTGTCATCCACAGCAGGTAGCTCTGGTGGAAAGACAGATACAATTAAGCGACAAGGAAGCATTACTATTATGGTAAGAATAACTTCCAAATACAAAAGATAAAGAGACATTTTCACATCTCAGAGAGGCATTTCAGCTCATGCTGTCAAATATTGTGTGGTTTCACCAGTTCACATCCCTCTGCATAGGAAGAATATTAAAGCAGCAGGAAGTAGGGATAGAAATGAGCTGTTAGACCATAGGATCATAGGCCAGTTCACATCGGAGGGGCCGAATCCAACCTTCTGCTCAAAGCAGGGTCAGACTCATGTACTTCATTCTCTTGTGACAGCATATAAATGAACTAATTCAGCTAAAATAACATATATATATATGTATACTAATTATGGTTATTAAAAAGTTATACAAGTTAATCCTGACTTCTTAAAGAAATTAAGCTAATGGGATCACACTGTCTATGTTTATTCTCAAGTGTTGGCCCATTTCATCCATATTTAGCAGAAAGATTAAAGGTGTGAAGGCTTAAGGTGATCCAGAGGAAAGGTGGTGTCATGAACAGCCCAGCTGTAGGAAAAGCTTCAAACAAAAATTATACCTCAGTAGAGCCAGCATAAACCGAATATCAAACACAAAGGCACTGAAAACCAGGCCTCATATGTACCACTCACACTGTTTTCTTGCTTCCTTTTAAAGGCCCCGTCTCTTCCTTAGATGCAGACAGAAAACAGAAGGGCAGGAACAGAGAGGGCAAGTGCTCATTATTTTCAATTTACCTAGAAGCCAAAGCACTGGTAATTCCATGAGAAAATGGATTTTCTGGTATTTGCAGCTTGCTTAGACAAATTGAGGTGGTCTCATTGAGGCCATCTATTTAAGGACTTTTTGGGCCTCCAGACTTTCTTTCCTTCTGCATATCAACTTACAAGTGTGTCTGGTGCTTAGTGGACACTCGAGAGGCCAAAGAAGGCTGATAACCAGAAGCTCCACTTCATCACCCAGCTCTTCTTCCAGTGAAAACAAAACAACACTCCCAAAGGCTTCATTCAGAGAGGGACCGAGTCCTGGAAAGCAGCATTGAAATAATTACATGCCCAAGCAGTTAACCATTTTTTGCAGGTGTCCTGGTTCGGCCTAAACCAGGCCAATTTTCCTTTCAGGATTTTTTACTTTCAGCTAAGTCTCCTCTAAGTAACTGCACTTTCTGAAACTAACTGCATGTTTTGCAGACAGTGTCTGCTTCCAGGACTGATAACGCTCGAAGTTTGTAGTTATTGCTGAGGCACCGGTAGGGATGTGGTGCAGAAAGGCTCTTGCTGTACTTGTTCCTAGAGAAACCAAGGTCACTGCTAAATTCCTCACTGCTTACGAGTGAAGAGCCAAAGGGGGGTCGCAGCTGCAGGGGGGAGCAGACAGGGCAGGTGACCCAAAATTGACCAACGAGGTATTCCATCCCATACACGTCATTCTCAGTATAAAGCGGGGAGATCATGAGGGTCTCTCTCTTTTTCTGCTATGGCCGGTGTCCAAGGAGGACTCCGTCTGTTTTCCTGCTGCCCCCGATCCCGATCCGTGCATTCCTGAATCCAGCTCTCGACTGTCGCTAGGCCCAGCCTGGGCCTTCCCGAAGCCTGCCCTGCAGTGCCGGTGGTGACGTGGCTGACTTCAGGGGAGCTCAATCTTGGTTTTGTATATATATTTGTATATATTTTATTATTTCTGTTATTGTTATTATACTCTTTTTCATTATTATAGTTTATTAAAACTGTTTTAACTTTCCAACCCGGAAGCCTCTCTCCCTTTTCCCTTTCCCTTTCCCTTTGCGGGGGTGGGGAGGGTTAACAGAGAGCATCTGCCGCAGGTTTAATAGCCGGCCCAGCTTTAAACCGTGACAGCAGGTATTTCTTCTGTGTTGCTGTACTGCTTTTGAGGACTCCAACACAACAGCAGGGTCACAATCTGCCCTGCTGTGTTCACCTGTTTGGCTTTTTCTCTCAGACAGAATTTCAAAACCCATTAGGTGCCAATACTGCATACAGCCCCTATAAAAGTATCTTCAGAAAAGTGTTTAGGTAAGTTTAAAATTATATTTGGCAGACTGTTTGTCCTGGTTTGGCCTAAACCAGGCCAATTTTCCTTTCAGTGATTTTTACTTTCAGCTAAGTCTCTTCTAAGTAACTGCACTTTCTGAAACTAACTGCATGTTTTGCAGACAGTGTCTGCTTCCAGGACTGATAACACTCGAAGCTTGTAGTTATCACTGAGGCACCAGTAGGGATGTTATTCAGAAAGGCTCTTGCTGTACTTATTCTTAGAGAAACCAAGGTCACTGCTAAATTCCTCACTGCTTACAAGTGAAGAGCCAAAGGGGGGTCACACCTGCAGGGAGGAGCGGACAGGGCAGGTGACCCAAAATTGACCAACGAAGGTATTCCATCCCATACACGTCATTCTCAGTATAAAGCGGGGGGATCACGAGGGTCTCGGCCCTTCAGCTGTTTTGGGGGCCTTCTGCTGTTTTTGGGGGCCTCTGCCTGCTTGGGCTGCTTCTGCTGCTTCAGGCTGCTTCTGTGGCTTGAGCCTTTGGCCAGTGTCCAAGGAGGACTCTGTCCATTTTCCTGCTGCCCCCGATCTTGATCTGTGCATTCCTGAATCCAGCTCTCGACCATCGCTAGGCCCAGCCTGGGCCTTCCCGGAGCCTGAACTGCAGTGCCGGTGGTGACGTGGCTGACACTGGGGGAGCTCGATATTGGTTTTGTATATAATTTTTTATATATTTGTATATATTTGATTATTCCAATATTATTATTATACTTTTTCATTATTATAGTTTATTAAAACTGTTTTAACTTTCCAACCCGTAAGTCTCTCTCCCTTTTCCCTTTCCCTTCGGGGGTGGGGGGGAGGGTTAACAGAGAGCATCTGCCACAGGTTTAATAGCCGGCCCAGCTTTACACCGTGACACTGTTAGACCACAATGCTGGTTGAGGTCATCTGATATTTAAAAACTAAATAAAAATAGACAACTGCTTTATTATTTTAACTGTACATCTCAAAACTGACTGCTAAGCATCCACATACCTCAAGAGATGTACAAGGTGTACATCTTTATTAGTAATGTGTCAGCAACCTTGTAGAGAAAAACAAGAGGAGAACAAATACACGATAATTGTTAGCACTGTAAGAGCCTTTGAAGGTTCTTCTGACTTCAAGCAACAGAGGCAAGAACAATCTTAATTAATAATGAATAATATAATCATATAAAATAGCCTGTTACATTGAGATACATTGCAGGTCTGGTATTACTTGATTCTATGTGTGTATGAAGTGCAGTGATGATGCTTTTGGACAAAACATTCTCATGTGTAAGAATTTAATGCTAGATGTGTATTGTTACACACCTAAGAAATTTATTGAGAAGTAACAGTTCCTAATTATAGGATACCTGCACAGTCAGAACATTTATCAGTTTTACTTAGAGTATTTTTGCCACTGTGTTTTGCATAGAGAAAGAAAAAAAATAAAAAGAAAATAGTTTCCTTCCTCTTGCCTTCCTACCGTCATTGCATGAATGGTAGCTATTACATTCTTATTACTGATCTGCACATTAAAAAAAATAAATGGTCAAATATCCATGTACGGTCAAGTAGCCAATTTGCAAATATGATTCATTTGTCTGATTTAATTTTCTAAAATTTCCAACTGACCTTAGTCCTCATTCTGGGCTAACAATCAGTATTTTTTTAATGAACCTGTTTTCAATAAAGGAAGAATTAAGGAGAAGGAGCAGAGGGGAATTGAGAAAATTAACAGTTTAGCTGATCTGCTAAATTTTGAAACAAAGAAAAGAAGTACAGACCAAGGTGTAATAACCTTTAGATACACACAAGCCAGAGCAGTATTTTGCACCTGAACCATAAAACCACGTACTGAAAACTAACTTCAGTGCCAAGTTACATGCCACAGAACCATTCTGCATTTAATGAAATCACATGGGATGTAAGTCAGTCCAGAAATCTGACCTTGGTTTTAATTTGAAACTGACAAAAATTTAGCTGTAAAGAAGCACATCTGCTATTTAATACTATGGTGTACTGTGCATTTATTTAATTATCATAATTATTATAATCATCACCTGGACTCTGTTTCATCCCAGTCTTTTTTAGCTGAAATTGTTTCATCTGTTGTTTCCAAACCTAAATACGACAATGATTTCATATTCAACCACATGAGGCAATTCAACATTCTTTGTCTAGAAATTTTCCTTAGAGAAGAAAGGCAGTCCATAAAATTATCAAACAGCATCTAGATACCAGCAAGCCTCAAGAGGTTACACTGTGCTCCATACGAACTCTCAAGTGCAACAGAGTTGACAGAGGGAATCAATTATTCAGGTAGCTTCAGAATAAAACCTTTATCCGAACATTGCCTCTAATGGTCATTTTTCACTTTAAGGAAATAGGAAGAGGAGTTACTTACTCGATAGTCTGCTTGCCCTCAAAGTAAATTTTTGTCCACTGGAAGAACTGCCATTGCAAAATTAGTACCCTGTTATTTTATTTTAACATACAAGAGAGAAGCAGTCACACAGACTGAATATGTGAAAGAGTACCTACTGTGACATGGGAAAGCAATCCACCATATCTTTCCTGTACAACTTTCTCAAATAATTCCAACAGCAATAGAAAAGGAAGAAAAGACAAGCATATATGTAATATGTCATATTGTCTAGGAAGTGCTTGTTCATTGGTAGACTAGCAGACATGCTCCCAAAGTCCTCCACACTTCCATGTCATCTGCCGTGATAATATCTAGTCTGTTGATTTGCTTTTAAAGCTAATGAAGACACTCCAGGCTGGAACACCACGCATTAAATACTTCTACAGTGCTTAGCTAGCATGCTCAGTGCACACCACCCTAAGCCTGGTGCCGATAAAACAAACACATGCAGCATCTCCAGAAAGGCATCTTTAACAATGAGCTCCTCACAGAAGCACTTACATTGTACCCAAAAGAGTGCTTCGCTTTCCAGCACTAGCAGCGATCTCTCTGTGTCAACACACTGTGAGTATGGGAATTGTGAGGTTCCAGAAGAGTGAAAAAAGGGAAGAACAACAACCAATATAACAGTGCTGTGCACTCTTCACCTCAAGCTTACATGACTTGGACCCAGAAAAAGCCCTCCTCTCTAATGTACCCAAACATATCTGAGATACTGGAAAGTATCAACCTTGAGTTTATACCTGTCACAAACCACTTACGCAACCTACTGATGAGACCAAATGTGGATGACTAACAGTTCTTTGGAGGACCTTTTTAAACACTGTCATCTTGGTGAGGCACTGGTGAATGTAACTTCTTGGCATGACAGATTCCATGAGTAAAGCCAGCTATGCCAATATGGGCGAAGTCTTCCTCGCTCTCTTCCTGAAAGCAACAGGACTGGTAACACCTATGTCTCTGCCAGGCCTTTGTGTCTTTTGAATACCTCCCTTTCCTCTTTTAAACAACTCTCCTTCCTCATTTTCACTCCAGAGCTTCTCTCCATTGACAAAACTACAGGCAATAGTGGAGCCACCAGCTGGGGAGGTAGACAGCTCTGAAGTCAGGTGGGAACCCTACCTGCCAGCTCCTGTCTTCCAGCCAAAAAACTCAGACATTACAGGCAGCAATACAATATTACTAGCCAGAAAATGGACTAATCAAGAGCACTGCCCTGGAAGCTGTAACACAGTAGAGTGGACCCAGCTAGGGAAAACTACGGCACTTGACATCGGTTCTGCCACTGAACCTGACAGGAGTAACTGTGCTTCCTTGCTTTTGAACAGAGAACTGGTTTTCCTGCTCTAGGAAGAGAGGGTAGGAGCAGCCATACAAACGCCCTGTGTTTATAACTAGATCAATATCTTTATTTTGTTTCTTACAGTGAGAAGAATAATTACAGAACCATCTTCCCTCTCCTGTCTCTCTCCTCCATCTGGTGGCCTAGTCTGAATTCTCATGCTGTTTCTGGGACAGTGGCCAATCTAAAAGCTTTGGCCCTGAAGAGAGTCCTAAGAAGCAGTTTGCCTCACAGTATCCCCTTTTCACCCAATTTCAGCTTTTTTAGATGTAACAAAATGGCAAGGATGTATCAGCTCCTCAGTGGCAGTGGTTTTGCCACAAGGCAGCTGCTCCACCATCCAGTAGCGTGAAGTTCCTATAGCAAACCCAGATCCCACTTGAAGTGAATGCTAGATTCAAAGCTCAGGTTTGTGACCTACTCTCCACCAGAATGCAGTACACACTAGTTTTATTGCAGAGTAGCCCCAAAGTCTGCTAACTAGTGTGACAAGGTGTTTACTCAGCAGCAGCTTCTGTTTCCTCAGAAAAGCCCTTAGCTATCTCCTGCCCAGTTGGGGATCTCTGTTCCTAAGAACATTCTGAAAATATGTCCAGAGTGCCACAGAGGGATCAGTGACAGGCTGATCTTTCACAGGGTTTTCTTTACCTGGCTGTAATTGAGGATGATTCACTCTGTCCTTAGATCTGGCCTTTCTCCTTTCCTCCCACTCTGCCTTTGCCGAAGTAGAAACTGATACTGGTGTGAAGAGTTTACCTCCTGCAAAACGTGGCTTGTTACCAATTACTGCAAGCACATTTGAGAGTTTCATTTCACAAGCCATTACACAAACTAACCGTGTAGACTTTGAACCGCTCTAGTGACAAGGCGCTACTTCCCTCTGCATGCATGACATATTAAATAAGACCAGTGCCTGCTAGAACCACATGAAAGAAACACACTGACCACTCAATATTCATTGGGGGCCATACAGAAGCCCATAGAAGTGGGCAATGACTCCCAGAGTGTAAGCCCATAGCAATTTCTACCAATTAAGACTGAACTAGAGTACATATGCTGGCAACTGTGGAAAGCTTGGATGAATGTTCTGTTCTGCTGCCACAGTAAGAGGGCTTGGCAAAAGAAACAATTATAGAGTAATGAGACAGTTTTGGGAAATAAGCAATATGAATGGCTGTCAGTTCCTCACCCGCTTCCTCCTTCTTTACCAAAGATTAGTGCTTCTAATTGCCTGCATGCAACCCCCAATCTGAAATTTAGTCATTTTAGCAGGGAAAAATAACTCTGAAAGGAGCATGAGGGCATAAGAATCTCATTATTTCAATATTGTCTATAGTATTGGAATACTTCTGTTCAGGTTTTATTTCATCTGAGTCACCTATGTGGCAAGTAGTTCAAATGACATTGACTACCAATAAATATCCATGTAGAAAGTGACAACTGCTGCACAAAGAGGAGTGAAAAAAAATATTAATCCCACTGCATGAAACTACGTACATCTAAAAAGCTTTCCAATGAGCAGACAGACATTGATCAGTAGCGTTGACACTGACTTGCATCAGTTGACAAGCAGTTCATCAAATGGCTTACATACACATAGAATCACAGAATCACAGACTGGTTGAGGTTGGAAGGGAACTCTGGAGGTCATCTAGTCCAACCCACTTGCCCCAGCAGGGCCATCCAGAGCTGGTTCCCCAAGACCATGTCCAGGTGGCTTTTGAGTACCTCCAAGCAT
Source organism: Nyctibius grandis (assembly GCF_013368605.1). Lineage (NCBI taxonomy): Eukaryota > Metazoa > Chordata > Aves > Nyctibiiformes > Nyctibiidae > Nyctibius > Nyctibius grandis. The sequence goes on from NC_090660.1 coordinate 13,510,506, forward strand.
GGAGACTCTACAGCCTCTCTGCGCAACCTGTGCCAGTGCTCAGTCACCCTCACAGAAAAAAAGTGGATCATAGGATCAGTTGGAAAGCATTTTTGGAAACAGGCTGAGACCATGACTTTATCATGAAATATATATATATACACATGCATACGTGTGTATGTGTGTGCACGCCTGTTCATGTGCCTGTGTGTGTGCAGTCGTGTTGTGGAGTTTCTGGCTGGAGACCAGGGACGCAGTCTGGGGAAACAGTGGGTGCTTGCAGGTACTTTCTTCTGAAACGTTTGTTTTGCTTTCTCACTGGTTTCAAACATGCTCAGCATATCAGTGAAACAAGAGGTAAACATAGAGCCATCTCAGATTACATCTGTTCCCCAGGCCATCTCCAAAGCAAACATTGGTCTCCCAATGAAAAATACAACTATTACCCATTATCGGACATATCCAGTCACTGCCTGACCACCGAGTTGCAGTTAATGAATCTGCTCATTTCTAATAAAAATAAACCAGACAAAGGAAGCGGTCAGCTAAAGCTGAACTTGAAGAGAAGAAGAAAAGGGATTTAATAAAAAATACTTAAGGTTGACATTTCCTTTTTATTTGAAACATGCCCTTCTCGGGAATGACATGATCACATAGATACTATTAGTAAAGCCACACACTGGCGCCGGATTTTAAGATCTTTACCCATATGACTTAATTTGGGAAGCAGTAAAAACCAGAAGGGAAATTCCTCTGGCCCTGTTATTTCACAGTTCAAGCTTCAAATTAAAGTATTTCAAAACAGAGCATAAAAGTATATCAGTCAAAATGAACCAAGCTACTTCTTATAGCGCTAGCAGAAACAATATTTTAAGATTGTATCTGTATTCCCCAGTCCCCTTCCTGTCTATTCAAGTTATTTAGGAATCAAGTCAGTTTATATAAAGCAGCGGTCAAGAAAAGCTCCAACAGAAATAATCTGCAAACAACAGTTTTTAAAAGAGAAATTTTACAGGACACATCTTAGATTTTTTTCAGAGAATAAGTCAGCTCATACACAGAAGACTCCCTCCAAATTGAAACATTTGTTCTTAATACCGGATCAACATTTCCATTGAATATAAATTCCAGCATTTTAAAGTCCAAATAATGTAGTTAAGAGACACTTTAACTCTACACAAACTTATTTCCAAGTGTAAGTGTGAATCAAGATCTTTGCTTCTGAATTTCTTGCTAGAATTCCCTAAAACTGTCAGTGACATTGACCTTTCTTTTCTTTTGAATTTTGGTTATGAAAACTTATTTTTTAGCAAAAAAAACTTCCAACAAGAAAAAAAAAATTCCTGAAAGAGATTTCCCTGTCTTGTAAGAGTCGTTGAGAAACTACAGCGGCTTTATGCTTTTGCTGCATTTTTCTGCAAAGGAAAACCCCCCCACACTTTCAGTTTAAATGTCATTTTTGATTGACATAAGGAAAACAGGATGAGACCAGTACAAAAGGAAAACAGAGACTGTAATTTCACTATTCTTTCTGAAGTTTTGGATTTGTGTTCTTCAGCAATGACCGTAATGTCCCATGAATGAATTTACCAAATGCAGTCAAAACCATGAACTGACTTTCCATGTCACAGAAACTGGCACGCTCTGTGCTATCTGAGGGTCTGGCTTCATATTGTGAAAACCCACTAAAAATTTTGAAAAGAAACCAATACAGTATTTTTTATGCAATTTCTGGAAGGAATTCAGGATTATAAATTTCACACTTTAATTCTTTAATAAGGAAAAAAAAAAAGTTTCAGCCGAAGCAAAACCTCTTAGACATAAGGCAGTGGTTATTGGCTATGTTATCAGTTATCAGTGTGACAATCCTTTCTTCCTCAGCCGACCTAACTGCTCGCTTGGCAAGCAGACAATACCAAACCCACTACCGGAATGCTGGCAATCAAAAGTAGTTTTCACCACTTAACGAGAGCTGCTCTCACAGCTCCAAAAATGTTCCATGACAGCTAATTACAATACTGGCAATACAGAAAAAGGATGTGATTTAGAGGTGTCTGACCATTACGAATGTCTTTTCTTCTGTCACTGATTGGTCTGGTCAGCCCTAAAAAATTAAATCAAGACAGAGTTACCAGTATGGCCTTGAGTGTCCATTAATTTCTCAATATGTGAATGAACAAAAACTCCCCTTACAACTTCCCTATTTGGGCAACTTGAAATCCTAGGGCCTTTTATTCTGTGTTATTATGTCTGAGCAAGGTGTGACTGGACTAAAAGTCTTTTCCAGAGGAAATTAAGACATGCAGATTTTCTTCTCCATTTCTCTCTTCTGATGTGCACATCCAGAGATGCACAGATAATTTCTTGTTTTATTCCCAAACAGTCTGGGAATTTATGGATACTCCAGTCCTTGCTTCACTTCAGCCTCTGGCTTCCAGAGGTAGAAATTAATCCTATTTAGAGAAGCTGTGGGGGAAGGGAAGTACCCCTTTCTCTATGAGAGTAATTCCAGTTACACATTGTAAAGAAAAGACAAGACACAAAAGACTGTACTCACAGAGAACAGTCTACAAAGCCAGACTGAACCACAGAACTAGTTTTGTCTCCAGCAGGCATGTGATTCTACTCTTGAAAGTAACCTTCTCGCAGTCTACCAAGCAACCTGCTGCGTGCATTAGAGAAAAATTACTTTAGAGATGTGTATTTTTTTAAAAAAAAAAGCACAAGAAGAAGAAGCAGGAATAATCCTGTAAGTAACTAAGGAATAATGAGTATGATAGGAACAAGCTGTGTCAGGAGTAAGATAGGACATGACAAGCAGAAGCTGGATTTTTACTCCTGACTCTGGCACTCAATGTGCTGCATGACATTCATGAAGTCACATTGGGGCCAGGTTCATAAACATGTGCATGATGAACATTTGGGATTTTGGGCCATGAGCAGAATCACCATTGTCATGAGCAATTAAGGCAAATGTGACAAAGAAACACGGTTCAGGGTTCCTTACTTTGGCCAAGTCCCACCTTGGTGGAGCACACCATCCTGTTGCAGGAACGGAGGCTGCTTTCCCTGGGCATGGAGGGATGGAGCTGCCCAGGGACAGATGCACTGCAGTCAGCGTGCTGAGCTGAGAGCTGCTCACATACACCATGAAGCTGCAGGACAAGCTGGTGAACTTCAGCATCAGAGTGACTGACGTATCTCACAGCAAGCTCTGGTTTTAGGGAGCTGCTGGGTCTTTTTACTGGACCAGCGTGCCTAAATTGAAACAAAGATGGCCAAAGGTCTCTGTCCCTGCTTCTACCCTGTCCTTCCTGTCCCTTCAAAATCCTTGATGTGTTATATTTGGCCTTGTTCTGTGAATGTTGGCCTGCTTTCTAGAGGCTATGCAGGAAGGTTTTCATATTTGTAAAAGAAAAGCCACAAGTGACAAAACAAGGCAATGTTATTGCTTACCTGTTGTCATTTCATGCAGCAAGTTTCTTTCTTCCTATATCTGAGTCCTCCCACTAGGAGCACAAAAGTGGAAAGGAAAGCAAAACCTGTTGGTGTTTACAACAATAAAACAGAATTATTTTGTTCTGGGGCAGAAATTATGTGGCACAGAGTAATTTAGTGCATGCATCTCAGTACCCGTACACAAGCACGCTACATACCCAGCTGCTGGGTCGTTAGATTGTCTGCCCCAAAAAAGAATCTGTTCGTGGCACTAACAGTTTCTCATAGACAGAAAGAGCAGGGTCAATGTCTGGGAAATGCACTTTGTTTCTTAGTTTCCCTTCAAAACATTTTCTGTGTTATCACACTTGTGTAAAGGTAACATATGTTCTTCCTCTTCTCCCTCTCTTTGTAGACTTCCCATGAATTCCACTTCATCTTCTCATAAGCACTAACTTTAAAAATATGAGCCAGACATAGACTGCTGTGGCTTCTTTGATTTCAGTGGAAACACCACAAGGAGGTTGAGCCCAAGACTGTTTATATAGAGTCATCATCATCAGAGTATATTGTAGTTTCATATCATTCTAATCTAACTCCCTCTTTGTCTTGCTATCTACTTCAGCAAATTAACATATAAAACACATAAATGATCGGAAAAAATCAACTGTACATTTCTGCTTTAACTGAACAATTTACATGGCATTACAGGAGGGAAAAGATTAGTTTTTTGAGTTATAAACAAGCATTATTTTGCAATCTTTGGCCTGTAACTGAACGATAATAGTTTTAATTTGCATTCAAATAAAGTAAATCTCTCAGTGTAAAAGACTTTTTATAGTTCCCATAAACCAGAAACAGATTAAAGTGTAGACAGTGTAAGGAGGACAGGAAGATAAATCAACCAGACAAACAAGATGATCAAAAAAAAAAAAAAGGAAAAATAATCCTTTCTAAGTGTTCACTCAGTTAGTTTCACAAATACTGTGCACTACACAAAAGTGTCTATGATCTCTCCAGGTTTCTGCCATTAAAGTGTTGGCTTTAGCTCAGATGGCAAAGACCCTTATTTAAGGGATACCAAGCCTGCAAGCTCTGGAAATACTCTGAATTTCTCTTCTTAATTCCAAATCCTTTTATTGGGAAACACTGCCAGTCTACCAGGAAGGGCTAAGTACCATCAGCTCCTTAGTCCAAGTTTTTTACAAATATGCCAGTGTTGTACCTTTACTGTGGCATATGCAACATGAAAGAGATGATTTTCTGTTTCTGAAACTGCAGTGTGCCTATGGTTTCCTCTGAAGTCAGTGAGGATTATCAGTGTCCTGAAGCTCTGAAGAGACCTGCTAGTTTTTCCCCCAGGGGGAACATTGAAACAAAGTATGTGTCGCTCTCAAAATTATTTTGGCTTTTTAGTTTGTTACAGTTTAATGTAATGCATGTGAACAGCTCCGAGAACAGAGATCAAGAACAGGACACCTGTCTACAGTTAAGTAAACAAAGCATACAAGATAAATAAGCACAGTCTCATAACATGCTATCTATGAGCCAGACCCCTCAGTTTTGCTCAGTTTCTGTTCACTGCCCAATGCCACTACTCCACCTAAAAGGTCGAGCTGTTTTTCCCTCACAGCCTGGGATTTAAGGCATTCACGTGGGAGATGTGCTTATGCACCTCCTTTGGGAGGAGTGGGTTACAGAGCCTTTGCATCTGGATGAGTACATTAATCACAAGGCTAATTTACAAAAGGTTCATTTTACCTGCTGGCTATGTTTTATGAGTTATCCCAGCTCAGACCTTTGAAAGAAACTCTTTTAGGCCCCTGCCCTCAGGAAAGGATTCCAGTTGGTGGGTCCTGTAGAGGTGATACTGACAATTCAGCTCTGAAAAGTGTTGGGAGTTAAAACCAATCCTTCATTGAGAATTTTGTCCTGGTTAGCTGCAGTTCTCCCTCCTTTTGCTTTTCTTCTGCCCTTTGGAGGGACCCCTCTTCTTCCAGGAACTATATAGAGACAACAGGTAGTTAACCCGAGAATTTCGACTCCACTTGGAGCAGCCTCTGCCCAAGAGTTTAACACTGGACTTAGTACTTAATGGGCTTAGCATTGGGTTAGGTGCAAACAATCGACATCTTTCAGGTTTCAAAACAGGGGAAGTGAAAGTCTTAAAGTGACAACTAATTTGAGAACTCTACTTAGCATTAAATTATGTTATGGTGCTATGAGCCTTAAAACTAGGGACTAGTTCCATGAAGCTCCATTCTATTAGTGTAAACGTATATACCTAATTGGGAAATAATTTACAATAATACTGTTATTGATTAAGCTTCATGTGTATACGTTCAAAGGTATATGCTTTCTTGTCAGGACTGTAATTTCACTACACTGCGAGGAGAAGCGTGGCATTGATCAGCCCTGACGGAGCTAGGAACTCGGTAGGAACAGCACTTGTATGGCTGAGGTCTTCTACCAACATAAATATGCTCCAGTACAACCGTTTTTGATTGAAATCGCGTAAGGATATGGCTCGGTGTATTTCGTCTGGCTTGCTATCTTAGCTGAACAGTCTTGTTTTTTTAATACATATACACAGTGAAAAAGAAGCCTAATCAAAAAGTTTTGAAAGATCCAAAACGCTTTTCCCCCCAAAGGCATATACTCCCATCTCTCATTGTAATCAAGGACTGAATTTGGCCTCAAACAGCAGTGTCATCACCTGTGACAACAAAGACAGAGGAAAGGTTGTGCCTTCGGTACTGCATATTTCAACACAATGAACAAAAAAGTAGCAGTTGGTTTTTTTGTAACAGAAGATCATATTTTAGACTGCATTAGAAACCTTTCTGAAGCAAAAATTAGAAAGCCTGATGTGTAGTTCTTAAAAACTGATTCTATAAGAAGCTGTGTGTCTTGTAATTAAAAAGGAGAGGCTCAGTGGTTTTGTGGTATTTTGATCAATTGTAAGCCAATAAGAGGCAGAAATAGTGTTCTGTCCTGTCACTACCTGACTGATTATTTGCTTCAGAAAAAAGTATTTAAGAACAGCTCTAGGTATACTTAACATGGTATCATTTGGACTTATACCGTTATGAAAATAGAGTATTTTTGTTCTAGGGATATGTCTCTCTATATATATATATATCATAGAATCATAGAATGGTGTGGGTCGGAAGGGAGCTTAAAGATCATCTAGTTCCAACCCCCCTGCCACAGGCAGGGACACCTTCCACTAGACCAGGTTGCTCAAAGCACCATCCAACCTGGCCTTGAACACTTCCAGGGAAGGGGCATCCACAGCTTCTCTGGGCAACCTGTTCCAGTGTCTCACCACCCTCACAGGAAAGAATTTCTTCCTAATATCTAATCTAAATCTACCCTCTTTCAGTTTGAAATCGTTAGCCCTCATCCTATCACTACATGCCCTTGTCAAATGTCCCTCTCCCGCTTTCCCGCTTGTCCCCTTCAGATACTGGAAGGCTGCTAGAAGGTCTCCCCGGAGCCTTCTCTTCTCCAGGCTGAACAACCCCAACTCTCTCAGCCTCTCTTCATAGGACAGGTGCTCCAGCCCTCTGATCATCTTGGTGGCCCTCCTCTGGACTCACTCCAACAGCTCCATGTCCTTCTTATGTTGGGGGCCCCAGAGCTGAACACAGTACTCCAGGTGGGGTCTCACGAGAGCGGAGTGGAGGGGCAGAATCACCTCCCTTGACCTGCTGGCCATGTTGCTTTTGATGCAGCCCAGGATATGGTTGGCTTTGTGGGCTGCAAGCATGAGGAGAAGGAACACGCCTCCACACAATCCAATGTGAATCAAAGTGAAGACGCTTTATTAAGCATAAGCTGTCCCTTTTATACATTTTGTACTTTCCCTGGCTGTAAGCATGTGCATTGCTACTGGTTAATATTACTAAACATACTCTTCTTTGATGTGTTGATTGGTCACTGCTCTGCCACTGATCCTTTCTTAATTGGCTCCATCAGTTCTTGTTTCTTCTCCTCCATGTTCGGCTCCCACCGGCTACTCCCTCAATTCTTGTTTGCTCAGCTACTGTTTTTCCTCATCTCTCCAAGGTCGGCTTGTTGACACTAGCTACATGAATCTTGTCACACAGCTAGGCCCTCACTCCATACTCTCATACTTCTGGCTCATTACACGACCATTCTCCTCCAAAAACCCCTCTACACAAGCACACATTGCCAGCTCATGTTGAGCTTCTCATCAATCAACACCCCCAAGTGTATACATATTGCGCATACATATATTTAAGATTGCTTTTAGAAGACGCTGCTTTTAAGAAACAAGAATAATTGCCAAATTCTTCCAATTTGTGGAGGAGTCTGTATTTGAGGACTGTATACTCGACTAACAAGATAAAATTTTTTCTCTCCATGGCTTTACAAGTAACAGCTTCACTGACTTTACACAGAAAATGGCAATTTTGAAAATGGAAAGGAATGATAGCCAAAGTGACTGAACTTCCACAGCACCTAGTCTCCTTTGTATGCTTACTACTAAGGAAAATGCTATTATTCATATCCTTAAAGTTAACTTCTTTGATGATTAAGACTATAAAGCACATCTTGGTTCCCTGTAAGAAACTGTCCCTAAATTTCATACGAAAATAAGTCCTTTGTACAACTCCAATGTAAGAAATTACGAAAAAAATAAGGGCAAGATCAGTACTTTGAAGCAAAGAACAGATGGTGAGGACAGGAGGAGAAAAAAAGCAACAGACTTGGAAAAGGGAGCAAGTAAGTATCTTTGGGTGACCCAGAAGACCATTCCTCTACTTAAGGTATAAAAACACTCTAAACGTCCCACCCTGTCATGTTCACATGCAAATGAGCAAAACAAAATGGAAACAAAATAAGTAAGTGTTCGGCCTCTTAGTTTAACTATGACTAAAGCTTTTCTGACATTCTGAACAAGATCAACGTTAGATAGATAAAGTGTTTCTCTACAGCATAAAGCACAACAATAGGTGGCATGATACAGCTCACTGCAATTGCAAGCATAAATGCATCTTGTTTGGAGAAAAAAAAATGCCTTTCTTTATATAAAGTGGAAAATCTAATCCTGTAAATGTGGCTTTAAGTCTGGTGCCTGTTACATTTTATTAAAAATGTAAGAATGTAATACAGTCCAAAAACACAATTTACTTTTAAAAATGTTAGAGCAATGCAAAATTGACCATTACTTATGTTTCTAGATACAGGGCAATAAAGTTTTAAGGCCCCATCTGTCATTGCACCTGAGTGGCCTTTGCAGTAGGTATGCACAATGGCAGAGGGCTAAATTCAGCACTAACATAAGTGGGTGCAACTGTGGTGAAACTGTTTATCCAATGCCAGTGGCAAACTCAGCCCACAGTGTTCAAAAGGAAAGATTTCATAAAACACAATAGAATCTGCTGATATGAGTCCCTTGCAAATTATTTAATGACTGGAAATCTTTGAGGGAACAGAACAGATGAAGTTCCTCAACGGTCTTTTAAAATATCCACTCCACTAATGAACATCTGGAGTTCTTGCTGCTCTCTTACTTTTATACCGTCTAATCCATATTGCATTAGACCTTTATGTGTTCATGATAAACTGGCAGTAAAGGCTGCCTTAAACAGAAAGAGAGGATGAAGACAATTTTTCCATTAACAATACATTTCCCTTTGGAGCCTGAGGTACATTATTGGTTTGTTCCAAGAGCAGAACGCAAACTGTCTCCTATTTGTGAAACATTATTATAGCTTCTACCTGGAGATGTTTCTTGAAACAAAAACCTCAAGACTATTCCTCTACACACATCAAACTAAGATACCACATACAAGCACAGGACCACCATAAGCTCCATTGAAAAGACACTCACATAAATTACTTGGTTTGAGGTGTGTGGTTCCCACTGATTTGTCAATCAGCTGCCCCTAAAAGTGGTACTGTTTCAGTTCAGTCCTTCTGCAGAGGGTGAAGTATGAGAGACCAACCACCTGCCTCTGTACACTACTCCCTGCTGGGAGAAGGTAGTGACCACAAGCCACCCACTTGCAGTGGCTGAACCACACAGGTTTTTGGCTGTTACAGTCTCACAGCAGTTGAATAGAGATTACTGCTTGCTTTACCACCACAACCACCTACAAAAATTGTTCCAAAAACATGCTCTGCTTCCCTGCTGCCAGCCCCCAAAGTCCTCCAGGGTGAAGGCAGCAGCTGCTGCCCTTCCCTGACACAGCATCAGAGTCCTTCCCCTCCCTTTATGCACCTCCCCGAGATTCTCCGTTTCTTCATCAGCAATCTGGCGACACTCACCTCTCTCTCAATCACTGTTTATGCTCTCCCTTTCCAGCAACTATGCTATAAATAAAAATCCATTCAAATGCTCATTAATAAGAAAATAAAGGGCTTGTAAACATGGTGACGCCATGCTGAAGATTTTGTTTGCAAGGACATTACTGAAAACTTTTATGTGCTACATTCAGGCAAGCCTGTTAAAACTGTCTGCTCATTATTTTTCCTGGTTTTAGTTATCGGTATTGCTTCCAAAACTGTACTCTTAAATGACTTCCAATCTCATTCGATCATTTAAGATTTTCACTTTTCCCTTCGGCTTCTTTTCATGAGTTTCTCCACAGATTTTAAAATCTGTCCTTTTGAAGCTCATCACCACCATAATACCTGTTTGTCGCAGTCAGATCCTCCATACTCCTCTGATTTCCCAGGTCCAGCTCTCAGAGTGGTCTAAGTGCCACTGACTGTCACAGACCTGTGCTCCTTCACCCCCACCAAGAACCCCCAGGCTTTGATATTTCATTATAGATTTCTCCACGGTTTTCAATAATCAGACTTTTTGAGTTTCAGTAAAAACCTAAGAAAACTCTCCTTCCTAACCTTCCAAAATTATTTTTCTTTTCTTTTTTTTTCCTCCTCATTTTTTATTATTTGGCAGGCTTGAATTGTTGTGAGTCCTCTACACTGAAGCACAGAGGCAGAAAAACTTGCTCTGCATGGGGTAATGCTGTGCTGGGCTTCAGCTCAGAGCCTTACCTCTGATGGAAAGGAAGAGAGCACATTAGGAGTGTATCTCTCTGCTCCTGCTTTTCTTTTTTGGCAAGAACTGCTACTCTGAGCCAGCAGGTGTTTAATGCTATTAATTTTATGGGTAGTGAAAGCTGTTGAATTTTAAAACATCTGGGTAACATAAATTATCAGAACTTTTTTCCAATATAAGGCCGAAAAATGGTTTTGAAATCTGCAGAAAAGCATTAGCAGCATTGACAAAAACGTGTTTATTTTTTAACATTTGACCATATGACTCTGGGATCCCACAAGTATCCTCATGTTCATAGCTACAGTGCTGATAGCATGAGAGCTAGGAAACACCAGGATGGCAGGCAGCAGCCAAATCTCACCAACATTGAATTTTTAGTGGGTTCCAGATGGATCACCTAGTATGCCATTAAGTGTCAAAAGCCATTGCTGTTTCTCACATTGTGTGCAGACTCCTGGATCTCATTCTGCAAGGTTTGATCCACACTACTCTTCTTCACATAGGTATGGCTGCTCTCAGCTATAGTATCTCATGGCAAGCGTAATGGTGGGAGGAAGCAGGGAAGCAGGAAGAATATCTCAAGTTGGAAAAGTTCATTGGCTCCCATGCTGTGAAAGAGCTGGTGAACAGAGCAAGCAGGTAACACGAAGCATGCAAAATGCTTAGAAGTGTTTCATTTGCTTCACAGCCAACCATTTTACCTTGAGGAGAAGTAGCGTGGGTTTCCAAGACACTGAGGACCTGTGGCCCAACAAGAGTGAGAAGGAAAAGCAGCTACTAGAAGAAGACCTGCAGATGCTTTGCATCTTGGAGAGTCCAACCCTAATTTAGATGCCTGAAGGCTTATGGAGCCTCACCTTACACACTTGGGTTTAAAACGTCTCCGAACTGCCGTGTTGCAAGTTTAGTGTAAGAAGCAAGCACCAATTCATCACAAACTTGTAGGCTGCCTGGTACAAGCCCTAGAACTATCACTATTTTCCCAGCACCTGGAGGCTGGCATCACTGAGGGTAGGCAGCCTTCGGGCTGCAAACATACAGGCATGACTTGACAATTTCTGTTGGAGTAGAAGCAAGTATCGCTGGCTGAGCTGCTCCCATCAGGCAAAGCAGATGATCTATACAGAGCAGGAGACAACAAATTTGCATCTATGTGAACAAGACACACATGCCAGAAGCATCACAAGAGATGAAACATGAGATCCGTGCCCCAAGCTAGAAACATAACTCCCATGGCCTGCCTCTTCATCACAGAGTCATGGTATCATTTTGGTTGGAAAGGACCTTTAAGATTATCAAGTCCAAGCATTAACCTAGCACTGCCAAGTCCACAACTAAACCGTGTCCCTAAGCACCACATCTACACGTCTTTTAAATACCTCCAGGGGTGGTGACTCCACCACCTCCCTGGGCAGCCTGTTCCATTGTTAAACCTTTTGGTGAAGAAATTTTTCCTGATATCTAATCTAAACCTCCCCTGTTGCAACTTGAGGCCGTTTCCTCTCATCCTATCATTTGTTACTTGGGAGAAGAGACCAACACCTGCCTTGCTACAACCTCCTCTAGGGTACCCTTTTGCCACCTATTTCCTTTGTGACCCTTATTTTCACTACCTTTTTTTTCTTCCCTCTGTCAAGATGTGCTGGAACTCAGAACTGATCAGCTCTATGAGGAATTTCAAGCCCATAAATTTGATATACACAGAAGAAATACTACAGCGATTTGTTAACAGCTGTAATCATCAATGCATGAGAAATAGGAGCCAAGGAAATAAAGTGCTTCCCATAAATGCTTTTTTCTTTTAACAGCACTTATTTTAAGCTTTGTCACACTGATGTGGTTTGTATAAACTGAAAAGATACATTTCCATCATGGGTGTTCAGTGTTGTCTGGTCTACGTTAGTGGTAACACAGGAGATAAGAGAAGGAAGAGGGAAGGCATAACTATCCTCTAGGACAATGTGATATGTATTAGGTAAACATTTCCATTAAAAGTACATACCACATGCACAATTAAATATGTTCTCTGGTATGACTGAGAATGGAACAGTGACCTATTTTCAAACACTCCTGATTCATGGGAAGGTCAGATGCAAATAAAATTGTGATGTCTGGCCTCTAGCTTTATGGTAAAAATCAATGTTTGGGATAATATTACCAACTGTGGACAAGCGGTGGGCTGAAAGACATGCTAGGCACATTACCTCCTGACCACTCTCAGTCACACTACAGCTGTGATTTCTTTTCCCCATGAAAGAGAAAAAAAATAACTGATAAGCCTGGGACTTTCCAGGTCACCTTGGTTTGAATGCCAGTTAATGGACCTGAGCATTTCCCTTCTGTAGCTTTGCAAATCTCAGCCGAACGCTTTTCCCACATGACCACGCTTTCCTCAATGCAGCAGCCCATTCTGCCTACCCTGCTGCAGCTGTGGAACATCTGGGTGGGAAGAGCCTTTGCCCCCAGGACTCCCCAGGGCACAGTGTGGTTATTCGAGTGGTACAGAGGGAGTATGATTTGGCTCTCTACATTTCCTGTTGTGAAATTTTAACTTACTGTGATTATTGTTTGTTTTTATATGACTACCAAGTTATTGGAAGTTCTCTTCCTCCTACCCTCGCCTTCCCTGGATATCACATATACAGACACACACACACACATATACACACAATATTAGACTTACTATTTCAAACCATTAAAATACATGCTTTATAATAAAAATCTCCACTTTTCTCAAGTGCCATGGAAATTCTAAAGTTTAAGCTTCATACACTATCAAAATCCCCAATTACATAAATTTTTACTTTTCCAATTAAAATTACGTTTAACTGAAAGCAAAACAAACACAGGCAGTTATCGTTGGCACATATCCTTAACGTTTTTCAGCAGTTTTTTTACTAGGAATTCCCTTAAGCTACATTTCAAAACCACAGCTTATTTTTCCTCCTGTACAAGAGAAAATATTCTATATGTCATTTTCATGACTACACGAGGAGATCTATCATCATTTTTTCTAACCAACTACTTCCATTCATTCATCCCCAAATCCATCTCTATTGTTAAATATAGTGTAATATAGGATGAAACCCTATACAATAGAGTGGTTACCTCATCTAAAAATCAGTTTTCTTTGTTAATTAGTGATTCTCCACTACTTTCAGTGTGTGTATAATATCTTAAGGGTTTAAGGTAAAAGAAAGTACTTAAAGGCAGCATTCTACTTATTAAATACCAGACACTCCCAAATTATTCAGAGAACAGACTAGAAAAATATTAGGTTGCACACCATAAACGTACATTCTTTTACACTTCCTTCCCCTCCAAATTTCACAAATTATTTTTCAATACTAAAATTTGGTGAATGTTCACCATATAAAATAGTGCTTAGATGGGAACAAGCTGCTAGCAACACACTATTTAAGACAGTAGACTGTGTCAGAGTGTCTTGCTCTTCAAGCGTCTAGGCTCTAGCTTCACAGGGCTACCCCTGTTTAGGGTTCAGGACACTTCAAAAAGGTGAGAGAAATAACCGCTTCAGCCCTCCAAAGACACCAGCAGAGTACCAGCATCCCAGAAGCAGGGCTGAAAAGACTAATTTGTTCTCAAGGACTGTTTTGGTACAGCAAGATTTAGCAGCTGGGCTCAAGGGTTAATCTTAAATCAGCTCTTTAATCAGAGGACGATACAGCTGGGAAACTGAGGCACAGATGCACAGGACACTAGAATAGATGCAATTCGACCCTATCACAGAGACAATTAAAGAGCAGGGAATTTAGGAATCTAATAACCCATATTGGAATTTAGCCAAGATGCTGAAGCAGATGCACAAAGCTGTTGCAAGGATGCTTTGTGTATTCTTTATCATTTTAATATGTTATGTTATACCATATGCTCCCACATTTCAATCATTGCAATATAAGCCACAAAAGAGGTAAAAGAAAATGTTGACAAAACATTTGTAGAGATTAAATTCCCTAAGGATCTTTTGGGGCTGGGATTTTACAGGCATTCCATTTTCAAAACGCTGATAGACTTAAATAATCCTGGGGAAATATCCTTTTCTCCAGGGGACAGCTGGAAACACAAGCCATAGACTGTGCCCAGTGGTGGAGGAAAGTCCACAGACCAAAGAAAAATAGGAAATAAACCCCCCAAAATCTCATGAGAAGGCCTGTGGCAAGAAAGAGAAATATTCAGAGCAGAGGACACCAGGCCAGGAAAGAGCATGGCCAGGAGAAGCAGCCAGGAGAGCTACCACACAGCTGTTTCCTATCCTGCCCCCTCTTGTAGTGCTTTGTCCTTTAGCTGACTCTGGCTCTGTCTGCTTCAGCAGGCTTCCTGCTCTTTGTAGATTTAAACAATTCTTTGTTATTTGTTTATATGCTTTCGGCTGTTTGCTTTGCAAAATGCCTTTTAGTATCCCCACATTTCTGTCTCACATCTACCCGTCATTAATTATAATCCTCTTCATAAGCTGAGTTCTTCCTTTCCTGTACAGAGACACGTTCAGCTTTTCCAGAATTTTGCCTTTACCTATACCTATTAATTTGCAATCCTGCTCTTTGAGTTGTTCTTTTTTTTCCTAGGGGTAGTCATTTATTACCCATTTTATGGGATGTTTAAGTAGCCCCCATGCTGAGCTGCAACACTTTAATTTCCTCACTTTTCACCTTAACATCTTTTTTACTAGCTTCCTCATTTTTAAGCCTTCAATTTAGTGCTCAATTTAGCATCAGTATACTGGTTCTCAGTACAATTCATCCTCTGAGGACACTACTCGGAATTATATTATTACTTAAGTACATCTACATTAATGTCACTTTTGTGTGACTGCATCACAATGCAGAGATACATGAGCTCGCTGCATGATGGCCAGCTCAGGTCAAACTACTGCTGATGGGGCTACGGCAGCAAGCACTGAATGCAAAATTTGTTCTGAGTTTAAAGAGGTCACTGGGAGCTTTGGCCCAAAACCGATGTGTCCAAATATGCAGTTTTACACATAATGGATTGGGAGGCTCCCAATACAGAAAACTTGTCCACCAGCAGTTTCTGGAAGGGTGGTGGTGGTGAAGTTTAGGAGTTTTGCTTGGTTTTTGTTTTTGTGGGTTTTTTTTTTTCAATTTCATGGCTGCATGTGTGTCCTGTTCATTTCTCATTTGCACAGGTATAAATCTACAAGAACTCTTAAGAAAGCAAAACCTGATGCCATTTTTTTAAACTATAAGGTAAGATAAAAGGAAAGGGAAGGATGAGAAAGGCTTTGCAATCACCTCCCTTAAAGAGAATGCAGTCACATCGAGAAAAAGTTTAAAAAAAGAGCATCACGCCAAAATTCAGGGATACCAGTAGCTCTGACTGAGGGTTTACCACACACTGCATGTGAACAAACTGTCTCTTGAGAGAAAATCGTGATAAAATTTGGTGTCTTCCACAGAAAATATTTATTTCCTTAAAACCTGAATTTCTGATGGTTAATTTCAAATGCTTTTTAATCATAGGTGCCTCTGTGCTCTCTTTAGGGGCATGGCCTTCCTTTGTTGAATTTTATGCAGTGCCTCATAAAACGACATTAATCGTTGTTCCATTGCCTGGGCCTTATTCTAATTTCAAGTTTAAAGCAATCCTCTGCTTCAGTTTTATGCCTGCAGCTCTTACTTTTGCTTTTAGATGTGGAGGATAAGTCACCTGAGCACTGAAAAATAAACAAAGAAAATGGGATATCACAGTACTTCTCATGACACGGTTTGTTTGTCAGACCACAGTGTCACCTAGCAAAGTTGGTTACTTTATTTTTTGAAGCCAAGACCAGCTGGAAGTTCAGATATGCATTTATCACAACAATGGAACACACAAATTGGCTTCTTTTCCTTTTCCTTTGTATGAAGTCATTACCAAACGCATTGACTTGGAACCCCAGGGATTTAGAAGCAGCCAGATTTAGAATAGGAATAAAAATACTAGGATTTTTCAGCAATAAAAGAGTGAACTTGAAGCTACAAAAGGGAAAAAAAAAAAAACACAAAAAAAGAAAAAAAAAGAGAGAGCACCAGAAGCAGTCATAGAATTGAGATTGATGACTTTGCAATTGGAAATAATACAGTTATGAAATTAACAGTCTTGGAAAATGTTTTAGACTCACTGAGAACATTAAAAGCTGGTTCTTCTTCTAAGTATGAATAGGGAAGGACCATGCAAGGAATATAAATTCACATTTTCTTCAGTAGGAAAAGGGCTGAAGTATAAGTGACAGTGCAGGAGAAGGAAAACAAGCAAAATGAGAACTTTGATCCAGTCTTTTTCTTAACCCTGACACCGAACAACTCTGAGATATCTTATAAAGATCACTGTATGGATGAAGTATATATTCACTCCTGTTGGCATCTGAGTTGCCATTAACTGTGGATTGGCCACTGTTGCCAAAAGCTATAGTGAAGGGAACTGCCATCTCTATTCCATCCTTCCTACAGCAACAAGCAGCCAGGGATGGGATAACAAAACACAGCAGTGACCCTACGGACTGTACAAGAGGATTGAGATGTTAAGCCAGCTTCTCCTGCCACTGACAGAGAAGGCACGTGGTGTGAGGCGATGCAGAGCAGTGGGAAGGGCAGCGTCCCCCACCTTCCTTACCACCAGCGTTAGCTGCCCCAGCTCATTGCCAGGACAGAAGGTGAGCCTTGAGTCTGCCTCTGCCCATCCGTCTCCAAGCGCTCCATGGTTGTTGGGCAGTTGTTGCCTTTCCAACTACATGTTGATGAGTTTTTCAACTTCTGTAAGTGGGAAAAGATCTTATTCCGGTAACGTAGACCTCTACAGTGATATTCTTCCCTGTTCAAAATATTCAACTGGAAGTTAGAAATATTAAGCCATTCCCTACCCAATAATCTCCTTAAAAGGACATCCCAGACCCAGTTGCTTTATGCTGCTTCTGGTAACACATAGCAATAGACAGCTATACAGTTAAGTTCCAAACCCTATCCAAAATGTTCCATAATCAATTTTTTTTAGCTCATAGGAGATTCAAAATTCAATAGACTGGAAGCCTAGGCAGGAGAAAGCTATGTTTAAACATCATCCCCTGCGTGCCTGCAGAGTATAATACTTTTAAAAAGCTCATTTGACATATAGAAAAACATTTCACTATCCATAAACACAGTAGCTGTGTGTATAAATGAGTAGGTAAATTAAACTATCTGAATGAAAAAAGAGCTGAACAATGGGAGCAAAAATCAGTTGAATTGAAATGAGCAGAAGTTGAAGCTCTTTGTATCCAATATAAAGAGTGAGGCAGGAAAAAAATTCCCTCTGAAATATTCATGTTCTGAAAACATGCTTTAAGTATATATAAAAATTCCAGTTTTCCACTTTTATCAGGTCACGACTTAATCCCTGGATAGGCACATTCTGACCCAATAGTTCTCATTGTGGGATCAGGGCTTAAATGACCTATTTGGATCTCAGATAGAGCAGCTGCTCTGGGGAGACCCAGGCTCTCTGCAGCATCTGTCTTCCTTAATGGAAAGCAACTTCCTATTTGTTTACCTGCAAAAGGCTGCAAGTGCCATTACAAGTGTGCTCAGGCCAATTTCAGTGTCATGTCCTGGGATATAAAATTTTCTTTGATTTTCTGCATTGGTTTCAATCAGGAATTTTCAACTTACTTCAATTTTCCTGTATTCCTTGCACCAAACATTAACAGTAGGAAACCTGGAACATCCCCAGTGTTATTAGAGTTGTGAAAAAAAGAGATACTCAGCTTACTGAATTATTTCCAAATACTGCTGTAGTTCTGTATGCATCTTTAGTATAAAGGGGAAAAAAGTGAAACGTAATCATTAAAAGAAAACCTGTTTGGATTATTTGAAGTGTGAAGGTCTTGTGTTTTGTAGTTTGAAATTACATTTCCTTCCATGTTTCTTAATCTGATGCAGGTTTTTCTTTTTTTTTTCCCTCTTGCTTTTAATTTGACATGCCAGTCAAAGTTAACATTAGGGAAAACAGCAAATATAAACCTTGTAATTTATATGCATTCATGTTGTACACCATAATAGCTCTCATCTTGGCAAAAGTTAGCAGATTGTTCTCTGCTCTCTGGAGGAAATAGCATTCATTTTAGGTTTTAATGGAGCTTTAGGGTTATAGTAACTCAAATTAAACTAAATCATCATGAATTATTTCTGAATCCCATGTTATGTGTTCTCTTTTTTCCCATTGTTGGTTTATGACTGTGTGTTTCAGACACTGGCAACTGGAAACTTGTGCACTAAATAATACACCCCCACAGTTTGGAGGGAAACAGCAACACCTCAGACTGTGCCTGCAGTGACAGGAACCCTGCCCGAGCACCAATGGCACATGCAAACTCATGTCTGTATGGTCCAGGATGATGACGTTATGGGCTCGAGGAACTATTTCATCACAGGAGCAACAGCTACAAGTATAAATTCTCATGCAGAGGTACTTCCACCAGAAAGCAACTGTATTGTCATTATGTCTCCTAAATAGAGGAGAAACTAGCTGTAAACTTTGGAGTATCGATTAATTACTGCTTTTGGCCAAATGTAATGTAAAATTCCAAAATTATTTTAGAATAGCTTTTCTACAATTTAAAGAGCAAAACACTCAGATCTATCAATAGAAAATTTCAGGTCATGTTTCTCCATTTACCTAAAAGCTATTTTGATCCGGAATGGGAATGAACAGACAGTCAAGTCCACTGGGATGACAGTGCAAAAGTGCATACACCAATATGAGAAGTTAGTTTTAAAACTTAAATTTCTGTGACATTAGCCATAGCCACCAAAACATAAACCTTATTTTAATATTTTTCTCATTAGGTTTGAATCCTTTCTATGGTATCTTCCTGAAAGATTTGTGTGTATTTGCCATTGTGCTCCTACATCTAAGAGGTATGCAGATCTGTAGTACTTTTCGATGAGGTTAGTCAGACTTAGCTAGTCTAATGAGACAGTAGATTAACTCTACAGCTTTATGAAGAATCACAGAGCCTGATCATATGTCAAGATGGTTTTGAGAACTACTTCTGATCCAGACAATTCATAATTTCTGTATCTTCTGGCTACATTTGGTCCAGGACAAAATGTTACTGGACTTCAACCACTGAAATTCCTTTTTTCTTCTGTGGCCCAATCAATCAGAAAGATTAAAATGTGTATTTTGGACTACACATTTTCTACAATTCTACGTGTTTAGAAATTAAGAGAGGCTCAGAAGTTCTTCAGATTTTGATGTTTTGATAAGTGTGCAACAGAGCTATAAAAAGTCAGCGTCATTTCTTCCTTGTTAATTGCTAGATGTCTATTCTAAAGTAGATCACATGTACTTACAGGTTCAGATTTTGCCACTTGTGGTTTGCAGGCACATTTTGTGAATGCATGTTCTTGGTTAAAAGCCATCTAGGATGAATAAGAAAGAGGATAAATAACTTCTAGGTTATTTACATTTGACATGTTAAATTTGTTATATGTAATTAGCTATGGAAAAACAATCAAAGAACAACATACAAGTAACTAGCAAGTTATTTATAGGTGTGGCTATTCAGCTACTTGGCATTAACAATGTATGGGATGAACCATTTCTAGATAAGGAAGAGCTGCTGGCTTCCTACCAGAAACAAGCTTTTCTGCACTCCGCATAGCTTCTCACACGGAACAGATTCTTGCCAAAACAGCAGCATAGCTTCAGATAGATAAAGAAAATCCAGGCACTCTGGAAAGCCAGCAGGGAGGCATATGCGTCCATACCACATCCAGCATGGGAGTGACTGTAACTGCACAGACTAGAATCAGCTGAAAAAATGCAGTTTTGACAAACTTTGCATAAATTTACCAATGTAACTTGACAAAAGGTGCTACTACAATGGCAGTGATGTTCCTGTCTCTCTAGTTCACTCCTGTTGCCCCTTCTACATAGCTGTATCTTCTACTGTCTAATGACAGTATGCTTTTATCTTGCAGGAGGTTGTGGCTGAGTCACTTACCAGGATCTGTTGCTATGAGAAAGAATGATATTATTGGGAGGAAAGGCAGGTGCACTGCATAAATTAACAACTACTAGCATATAACAAAGCCAAAGATACTAAAAAAAAAAAATAAATGGCTTCCCTTTACAATCTTGTTTTCTGAAAGAAACTAGCCTTATGTGATCCTAGACCTAAGAAGGTAAATCAAAATGATCTTTGGGAAAAAAAAAGGTGTATTCCGCATTTCTTCAGTGTTTACTGACAAACTCTGGAGGTTAATAGCTGTAGACGGAAGATGCTGGATAAAAGGAATATGGAAATCTGAGGGAGATTCTGAAATGAGGAGGCATGTACAATGGAAATTGCTGTGCCATCTGTTTTTGGGTAATGCCAGCACCCGCTCAAAATTAAGAGGCCAAATAGACAGCCATTCCTTTTGTTACTTCCTTCCTTTGCACTATTTCATTTCTCCTTTAAGCATGAACTCTTTTTTCTTCCTTGTGCTTCAGTGTCATAATCATGGGTCCCTTTTCTATTCTGTTCTTTCTCCTTTTTTTTCACACGCGGACAAAGGCTTATAGTGCCCATGATTCCTGCTGGCTCTTTTTTCCTACACAATATTTTCCAAGTCCACCCATTTTATTTCCTCAAAAGTTTAATCCTTCCACAAAAGATTTAATTATCTAAACTGAGTATCTCAAATGATCTTCCCACAAGTCAAGATAGTAAAATGTAAGAGTTGGCCCCATTATGTTTATTTTACACACAGAAGGGAGAAAAGGAACCTGTATGATCAGAAAAATATAAAAAGGAAAAAAATTAAAACTAGCACTTGCAGTGATTTCAGCCCCAGTGGAAAACACAGATTTATTGGGAAGAATTCTCAGCAGTAATGCTGGAAATCTAACATTTTCTAGTTCAATTACAACATCGGATCCTAGATATTGGTAAGAGGCTTGTTTCTCAGAACTTTGATACTGAATCAATACTGTGCTAACTTGTGATGCATTAAAACAGTGCAGGAGGTGTCCAAATGTTATTAATAGTTTCATAGCCTTCCCATATATTCTTCCAGACATACTTAGTTGTCTAAATTACTGTTTTATTGAAATAGAAACAAGCACGTTATGGGCTTACATGAAGTTGCACTTTGAAAGACAGCCTAGCAAATGCTAGGGAGTCTGGCTGCGCACTCAATGTTCTTCCTTCACTAGGCACCATGACCACAGGAATCCAAAGGCTTCACTTTACCTGTGGTCTGCTTTTGAACAACAGGAATGACGGTGATCCAAAAACTACAGCCATATTCAGGGCCTGGTGCAGGTTAGTGACAGTTAAGAACACAGTACTTGATCAAGTGCCCAGATATGACAGGCAACCATTTCAGTGATGGAATTCATCTTGTTGCAGAGCACAATTCATCTGTTGTGTCTTAAATGAGGAAAAACAGTACAAAGAAGTGCCTGTTTTTCATCACAGACTTGCAAAGAAAGCCAAGCAGATGGAGACACAGGCACTGCTGACTCCTGCATTTGGACAAACAACTCCCAGCCATGGTGTATAAACTGAGTAATACAGCTGGTGTCTTCAGCCTTGTGTCCTGGAGCTAGAAGCCCTATATGATGACTTTAATATTTTCTTTGGTTTTCATCAGTGTCTTAACTGCTACTTCATTGGACTGAATTTCCATGCTTCTCTCACATTTAGGCAGCTAATATACCCAATTCATTTCCCTCCTCATGTCTTCTAACTGATGATTCCCAATTCATAGAAAGACATTCTTGTTATTAGTCTCTCGATGGTTAGGTGATTTAGAAAATTGTATCTCTCCCTTTAAAAACTTGACCTTTGTTTCCCTGTCTATTCATATAGTCGTAGATTCCGTTAGGAGCCTGCAACACTATAAATTAGAGTTTACTGTGATGATGGAGAACTTTTTGGTTTATTTTTATAAAGTGGTTTATTCTCAGCTGGGACCTAGATTTTGACCTCATTGATTTTTTTTGCCCCACATAGGCCACTAATGCAGCACTGGAATGTATCATATTTGACTGGACAAAATCAAAGCTGCTGAACGTTCCTATATCCACTTTTGTGTGTAGTTGCTATCAGGCTGAGACTATCCGATGCACATGACAAAGTTTCTTTCAATGTTGGTGGAAAAAAAGGAGGAAAATATCAGTGAAATCATTGATTTTTAAGGAAGGGCTATACAACTTTCATATGGTTGAAAGAAAGCACAACCAATTGTCATTTTGCTCCTCCCCAAAGAATTAATAGTTGACAACCAATTCCTTCTTAGGGTTATTGCTGATGAAATTTCATATTTAAAATCTAACCTATTAGTATTTGCAAAAACTACATTGCATTATGAAATAAATTAATCATTCACCTATGATGGTCATGAAAATCAGTGAGGTTTTTCTTCTTCTTTCTTCCTTTCTTAATCTTTGGATTTTACCTATAGCCTGCGTACAAGTATTGCACATTAGTCAATTAATAGGCTGTTAAATGACAACAGTTCCAGGCAATTTAATTACTGTTGGTAAAATAAGAAATGAATTATTGCATGTCAGTAACTAATTTCAGCTCCCTTCTTTGGAACAAATCAACTTTGAATGTGATGGCTTATTTAGAAAAAAAAGATTGCTTCCTTGCAAATGCAAATTGCTGAGTCATTTCTTGGAAAAAAATGTAAAGGCCTCTTCAAAACCTTCTTCCCTTTTCTCATAGTGCCACGCAAAGTTTATTTTAAAAGTATGTTACTGTTTCTGCACCTAAATACATTAAAAAATAGAGTATGAACACAAATAAAGAAAAAGAACATTCAACACAGAATGCTCTTCCCTCTACTTCAGTCATCCTGTATTTTTTATAATAAATATATTAAAATGAATGAACTTTAACCATCAATTAAAATATGTAATTCTGTAGTAAAATAGACTTATTTGCTGTAGCTGATGATATTACAAGGTGGTTTGTGCAAGAGATAGCAATGGCATTTTCTTAATTGTGCATTAGTTTTCTTTTTTGAAGTATCAAGAAATCATTTAGTATGGATAATAACGGCTAGCAGAACAAATTATAATCCTAGATTTTATCAACTCCATATAATATAAGGACATGACCAGAACACATTACTATGTGCTGGTGTCAAAAGACATCAGCACCACTTAAAACCTGTTCTGGCAGCCCCTATTTAGGAAAATATCATATTAATTTCAGTATTTAATACCAGAAGGAAGTCACTCAGCAGCACCCCAGTAGCTCCACCTCCCTGGCCCATGTTCCATCACATTTCTGGAGTGAGTTGGCTCCACCACAACTGTATGACTAGAGGACACCTTTCTCAGAAAGTTTATTTCACTGCTCTGTGATGCTTTTTAAAGAGAATTAAATAATTGTTAATGCAAATAGCTCTGAGAAGATTTCATTTTTTTATCCTTGCATATGTGTGGACTGTTGAACAAGTTTCTAACGGGCTCTTGAATGAGTGCCTAGAAGGAAGGGAAGAAAAATCACTGGAAATGGTTTTTTTCATCCACAGCCTATTTTATACCTCCTCATTGCTGGGACTTGTGTGTTTGACTAAAGGCTGCTCACCAAAAGTAAGGACAGCACAGATGGGTGTCATACAAGCGTTACTCAATGCAAAGATTGCCACAAATAAAAATAAAAAATATAAAAGTGGCACCACCAGACATCTTTACTTTTGCAAAATCATTCAAAAAATACACTTCATTAAACAGAAGATGCACTGGTTTCTTGAAAGTTTGAGAAGAGTTACGTGATAATCAAACTGCAGCAGTTCTTAAAGAGTCCAGTCAGGTAAGTGAGTAAAAAAGAAACCAGCTCTATATTAAAGTTTAAAAATCGAGCCAGTCCAAAGATCTCAAACAAAACTGTTTTCACTTGAAAATCACCTGTGCAAGAGAGCTGCTTAAACTCAATTATACATTCAAAGCTGTGAAAAATATAAAGCAAACAAAAAAGGCCCTACTCCCATATAGACCAGGCAAAGTTAAACTTTCACATTCACAATTTTTTTTGTCTGGCCTCAATAGCTATAAAATATTAGAAAAGGGGTTAGCTAAGAACCCCCACTTTAATCATCCCCATCAAGCACTAGTTCCTCACTGTGTAATAATATAGATTAATTCTCTAATTATGAAATTGAATTTGACTCCCAAAAGCAGCAACTCAGATCTGAGAACTAACACAGATCACGATATGAACAACTGGTTAAGTAAGAGCATCAGACAGATTTCCCAACTGGTCAAGGATGAGGTCCTCGCCTCTTCTCTGTGTCCTCTACTGGAAAGACTGTTCTTACAACTGAAAGCTTTGTGAATATGCCACCTTGTGCCACTAGCCTCTGGACTGACAGAAGTCCCAGAGTTACTGGAAACTTCAGAAATACCAGCTACACTAGGATGGAAGAGAATCTCTACACCTCACTCAGATGAAAACACTTGAGGCTATTCTGATAAGGTCAAACTTTAATCCCCCTTTTCACTGCCTATGTCCCAGATTCTAGTTCTTCTTTTCCTTATTATGTGCCTCTCTTCATATTGTATTACTGTAGCAACCAACTAGTGTAGACTACCTATGAAGCACTGCCTTGTCCTGCAAGTCTGATGGACTATGAAATGGAAGAACTACTGCATTGCGTGGTAAATCATGTCATATTCAAACTCAGGGAACATTGTTTCTGCTTTTGTACTCATTTTACTGTACTCTTTGATACCATACTGTCCTTTACCATTTCGTTGCCACTCTTCTAAATGGAAATGAATACAAACTAAGTGCACAGAAACTGCATGGTTACCAGTAACTACTGCTCATATACTGTTCAACAAGGCCAAGTGCAAGGTCCTGCACGTGGGTCGGAGCAATCCCAAGCACAAATACAGGCTGGGCGGAGAATGGATTGAGAGCAGCCCTGCGGAGAAGGACTTGGAGGTGATGGTTGATGAGAGCACTACGTTCAGCTCTGGGGCCCCCAACGTAAGAAGGACATGGAGCTATTGGGGTGAGTCCAGAGGAGGGCCATGAAGATGATCAGAGGGCTGGAGCACCTCTCTTATGAAGATGGAGAGGGACTTTTTACAAGGGCATGTAGTGATAGGATGAGGGGGAATGGTTTTAAACTGAAAGAGGATAGATTTAGATTAGAGTTTAGGAAGAAATTCTTTCCTGTGAGGGTGGTGAGACACTGGAACAGGTTGCCCAGAGAAGTTGTGGATGTACCCTCCCTGGCAGCGTTTAAGGCCAAGTTGGATAGGGCTTTGAGCACCCTGGTCTAGTAGAAAGGTGTTCCTGCCCATGGCAGGGGGGGGTTGGAACTAGATGATCTTTAAGGTCTCTTCCGACCCAAACCATTTTATGATTCTATGATTCTCTGATATATGACAGATATCAATAGTAGCTTTACTGCAGATAAAGTCTAAGCAAGCTCTCTGGACATACGTACTAAAATTGTGAGATGAGAGAATTGTCATATTCACCTTGCTGACACAAAGACTCCCCAAAACAATGATTTCCTAGAATAACCTCAACAATCATCTGCAGTATGATAGTGCCAACAGCTTAATATTTGGAACGTTTCTGTGTACAGAATGACTTCACTAGTAAAACAGTCCACATTTCCTCTCTGTAGTTTCTTGATAGTTCATTCCTTGATGTAACAAGCCACTGGTTATGCTCTAGATATAGATATAAGACTGACAAGAAATACTTCCGCTGGACAAGAGTTGCTGTATTTCTGTTCATTACTTTGTGGAAATAAATAGTTCTGGTTTAGCTGTACAGTGCAGCAAAATAAATTTGATGTGTTAGGATTCATCAGTCTTAACGAGAGGAGCATAATTAACAAGTCAGCTCCAGAAACATCAACTCTGTCAACAGTGACTGTGTGATGCATGCAGTTAGCCCAGTGCTTTCTAAGACTTATTGCACAAGGCCATTCTGCAGAGAGTTCATGGACATTAGCTGTAACTAACCTGCCGTGGTCACGTCCAAGATATTCACATAAACAGTAGCAGAGACATAATCATCCTGCCTGTTAAAGCAGACTACCTGAAAATCCATCAAACCTACAAAGTCCTGAAATTCTGCTGAGACCATCAGCTTCAACCAGACCAATTCAGTTTCTCCAGCCTAGGCTCAGATTAATCCCAGGTCCAGGCAACAGAAATCTGTGGTCAATTGCTTAGAGCCCATGCAATTCATCAACTATACAGATGCATTTGCAGGTAAACAGGACCCTCCACCATCACAATACAGAAGTGTTAGAGTGTCGTCATGGTCGCTGCCTAGTCAAAGGTGCTGGTTTTGCTCTTTGCCAGTTATACAGATCACTGTTGGCTACCAACAGAAAAAGCAAAAAGAACATTTTAATGTTTACAGCAAAGAATATTGGAATTTGCAAACTTGCTCCAATACAGCAAACTCTTGAAAGTTCACATATTCCTTTGGAAGCAGAAGAAAAGAAACCCATCTCTCCTCCACCCTATCTACATTTATGTCATGTCTAATGCAATTACTCTGGACATAAACATTCCTCATTAATCCCCAACAACTCGAAGAGTTGGAGTCCCATTTATGAGCATATGGTTTGCCAGAGATAACCTTACTGCATTTATTTCCTCTCACAGTTGCACAGACAGACATCAGGAAGGAAATTATGATACCTTCCTGGTATGCTCTGAACAGTTTCACCCCTTTAACACTTCCATAAAGAAGCAAGAGCTTCTTTAAGGAGCTTTTGCTAATGAACTGCATGATAGCCTTCAGTCCAGAAAGAAGAGTTCAGCCACCTTGGAGTATAGTTACATCCCTGTTTCTTAGGAGTATACTTCTGGTTGCATAGCACGTTGTCTTGCATTGGTAAGTCTCCATATATTTACATCGCCAATGCTAACAGAAGCAATAACAGAGAAGGAGTCCAGAGGTAATAAAAGGAAAACTGCGGTCAGACATACAGTTTGTGCCACAATGCGTTGTCTACTTATTAAAAACTACTTAGTAATAAATAAGAACATCCAAAGGCATCCATAAGGCTGAGCAGCAATCTAGAGAACAGAAGCCAGAAATGTTGCATGAACTATCCCAAAAGAATATTTCAGAGAGCCTCTTCTCATAGGCACTCTCTACTGCCTTCCCTCTTCTCTCACAAAATGCCTCATAATAGAAAGGACAGGGGCAAATACCTCCTCAGGGTACAGACTATCCATTGCGTGCTATTTCAGATAATAGGATGCAGGATTTAAGAGGGGCATTAGCAAGCATAATTACTATCCTAGAAGGGACTCTGCACCCAAAAGGCAGGCCATGGAATTTTAGGAAGTACCTGATTATCACTGTTCTTTGAAAATCCAGCTAAGCACCCTGAAGCATATCTAGATGTCCCTCTTCTGATGTCTATCCCTTCATCCTTTCTCTCGTTAGCAATAGTCATAAGGAATTATTATATCAGAATGCTTTCAATATCAGACTATTAAAAAAAATTCTATCAGTCATTTTATAATGCAAATATGTCTTTTCAGGATTTGCAGAGTGAATGAATCCAGAGTGGATGTCCCTTCATCCTTTGACCTCTCACCTTCCAAAGCCTCTGGCACATCTACCATTTTCCTATGTATTAGCTATTAAAGTAGCAGACTTCAGAACTGCTTTCCAAGGGAACTAATATTCAATCCCCCACTTGTAACAGAGATTTACAATTTAGTTATCTATTGTGAATAATTAGCCTCCTAGAAATTGCTTTGGTAACATTTAACGTGACATGGGTTTTCTGCTCTGCTCTCATTCCATATTTCAATGTTTTATATTGTAGCTCCCTTTTGACAAACCCTATTAACCAAACCTTCCAGGCCTTACTGAAAATGTCAGGCTATAGAAAACAGATAAGAATTGTCATTCTGCAGTGCCAGCAGAGGCCTGCTGACTTGAATCTCGCAATGCTTTACTAAAGCTATAACTCACAGGGCAAGAGTAGCAACAGCAGCAATTGCTAGGGCAATGGAAAAGGGAACAGGGCAAGATGTTTTACAGTTTGCTGCATTCTGTAGTTAGCCGCTATCTTGCTTTCCTCTGAAAACCTACTGAAATTACAATCTTCAAACAAGACAATGATGAATTGAGCAAGATTAAAGAAGTGTCTAGGCTGCAATGCAATGACCAGTGCAGAATCCAGCATTTCAAAACACATTTGATTGATTGCAGAATCAATTGTAAGCCAGCAATTTTAAGAAGCGCGTCTAACTTTCAGGGGCCTTATATTTGGAAGTGCTTTTAATTTTATCAATAACCAAGTTGAAGTAGGGAATGCGGGTGCATTTAGTGTATATCATCTCATTTCAATATTTTAAGGACTCCACACCTAAAGGTTACAAGATTTTTTTTTTTGTGTAATTTGAGAATTTGTGGTCTGCTTAGGAAAGAAAAAAAAAATGCATTTTCTACCTGCAGATGAAGAATCAGAATTTAGCATTTACACCATTTGCAGCAGCTGCTTCACATCGTTCTGCTCACAAGACCAGGCCTTGGAAACAGAGCTCCTGGAACACATTATTGCCTGTGAGGATGTTCCACACTGGGATCCTGAACAGCAGTGGCCTCTTGTTTTGACTTCCCAAGTTCAGACGTTTCAAAAAGGCAGACAGCTAGTGCATTAACTCATCACAACAGTATTGAAAACATCTTACAGGGAGAGCCTGTTGTGTCTAAGAACACACCATGGCAGGCAGGCAGATAGACCCCTCATGGCATATTCAAACCCACAGATGTTGACTTAAGTTTCTTACTCTCACTCCCATGCATTTCACTTCTCTAATATGCTTTGGTAAATCCTAGGTATCCAGCTGCATCCTCAGGCACCCAAAACAGGCTTCAGGAACAACTGCCAAATGATGGAGACCACCACCATCACCTGCTTTGCCTATGCTGGAAAGCCAAACTGGCTTCCACCTCTGAGAGAGAGACAGAAGTTATTTCTGGGGGGAACCTGCAGTCACTAACAACTTTGCCTTCCTCTCAGCAGCATGAACAGCAAGTCTGGAGAAGCAGGTCTTTCACTTCATCTTTGTACCCCAGCTCTGACTCCTGTGGAAGATGCTGCCCATCCTTGGGGTAGAAGGCAACTGTTGTTACAACTGTTGAAATGTCTCCTTGCACTTCAGCTCCTGTCACCTCCTCACTTCTACCTGAAGAAGTCCTCTAAGCAAGCTGCCATTGAACATGGCTCACAATGTTAGGCCATATAATTTTCAGGATTTTAAGAGCCTGGCTTAGGTCTTAGTCACCATTACTTGCCCTGAGGAGCAATCACAGTGTGTCTTGGGAAGCAGACCTAAAATAAGTATAGAATCATAGAATCGTTTTGGTTGGAAAGGACCTTTAAGATAATCGAGTCCAACCATTAACCTAACACTGCCAAGTCCACCACTAGACCATGTCCCTAAGCACTACAACTACATGTCTTTTAAATAACAAGGCTTCTCCTCCTACAAAGAACTCCATTGCTGATAGCTGGGTACATTAAGCCCATCTAATGAAGACAGGAGCCCCACATTTAAATGTCACTATGAATGAGTCACCTCTTTCTAAAGGTGGTTCAAAAGCAAGAAAAAATAGCAATTGCCATAAAAGTCGTTGCTCACACAACAACAGTCGTATCACCTTGTGACCTGATGAGCTACGCCAGGTGATCAAAATCAAAAGTCCTTATCTTTCCTGGAAAGTAATGTCAGCAGCTGCACTCACCAATAAGGCCTGCCACTTATTGCTTGTGTGATGGTAAATGATTATAGGCAGACAAATCTGCTGCTTCATTTTAATCAGTTACTTAATCAGCTTGCTTGGAATGAACTGGTTTGGTTCAACAGACTAAGTGACAAAACATGTCAAAGCGGAGGGTGTAATAAAAATGTACTGATAAATCATGGAAAAGTGATAGCATCATTCTTTTTATTTACCCTTTTGTTTCTATCAGAGCAAGTTAACCTCAGCTCCTTTCATTCGTCTTTTGTTGTTATTGCTGGGAAATTTAGTATTTAGCTCATGATGTTTCGCATGATGAATTATTAAAAATCTTTAACTGTTGGACAACCTTCTAGAGGTATAAGATTTTTTTTAAAAAAATTATCTCTCGTTTTGCTGTGAGGGGAGACAGCTAATGAAAAATAGTCCAGAATTATTGTGAAACAATTGTCTGTAGTGTAATCAAGTCTGCTTCTGCCCTCCAACTACTCCAAGATATAATGATACATGTATCATTAAGCAGCTGCTATGGATGCCTGAGGAAACTGGTAGAAATTTGTACCTATTGTTTTTCTTTCTCCACTTCAATCTGCTCTGTTACGCTCTTTCCATCCACTTCCCACTTTTTAAATGCTTGTAGACAGAGTTTTGTGTATTCTTTCGGTTGGATTCTGCCACCGGCTACACTGGTGTAACCCTTCACCTGAAGGCACATCCGCTGTCCCTGGGAAAGAAGGATTTTGGCGTTCCTGGACTAAGTGGCTGTTTAATTATGGAATCCTTCAAGTAAGCTCTTTTAGGGTTGTGATTTTTAACGCAGAAAATAGAGGGCAAGGGAGAGTGTGTGACTAATGTTTAACTAGAAGAGCTTTGAAATTAAACAATTGTTTGTTTAATGGTTGCTAAGTGCTGTGTAATACTAACGGCTATAATTAGGTGTGTGGGATTCTCCTCCCCTGTCCCCAGCCCCACACACATGGTCTCCAGTTAGTGAGTTATCCTATACAAATTGCAAGGCATGCTCTTTGCAATGGGCTCTTAGTAGGAGGTAAAAATACTCAGGCGTGACTTTTTCCCCACTGGTCTATTCAGTACACAGCATATTTTTGGGACTTTAAATAATAACAATATTTAACAGCAAGCCAAAATCTTGCCAATGAAAAAAGTCATCTTGGTCAATGTCCATTTTTCTTCCTCTTCAAGCAAGAGGCCAAAACACAAGATGTAGGAAGAAGCAAAATACTAGTAGTACTTACTGAAAGATGAAAGATGGAAAAGAAGAATTTTCCTGAGCTCTTTAACAAAATAATTCAAATCTGATTTATAATTTTATTTTATCTTTTTGAAATTAATGATCTCAGTCTCCAGGATGCCTGCCAACAGAAATTTATGTCTGGCAAGTGTTCTAGAATGTTATCCTCCATTTTACTCATCAACAAAGACACTAATGTGATCATGCTAGCACATAGGTATTCAAGAAGGTGGACACTGATGAGTAGATGTCATGGAAATCACTACTGTCTTTAATTTGTACAGGAAGTTTATTTTTACATGGCAGAAATCCACAACAGCCTGATTTTCCTAAGAGAAAAAACAAAAAAGCTAAGCTGCTTTCAACTAAATTTCTGTGTGCTGGCAAAGAAGGGGCAAACAGGGTAAAGCTGCATGACATTTTCCTGGTGAAACCCAAAATAATGCTAGATCAAATCCAAACTAGCCTACAAGAGTCAGAGAATCTCTGGAATACATTCAACCACAGAGATACCTCCTAGATTTTGACTCTGTTTAAGGGCAGATAGGACAGCACGCACCCTATCTCATACCCAGTGGCCAGACACCTGATCAAGAAGTTCAGTGACTGCAGGGTTTCCCAAGCAATCAGCTTTACTCTAAATCTGCTACCATTAATTCAATGACAGAAAGCTTTCAAAAAATTCCAGCTCAGAGGATCTTTTTTTATTTGCATAAAACAAAGAAAAATCTAGATCTTCCCATGTCTAAAAAAGATTAAGATTCAGTAAATAAGAGTCAGCACAAGCATCCAGAAAATATGGGCAGGTCTGTGGCAATAAAAAACCTTGCACTAGCCATGCCAGAAGAGAAGCCAGATCTATTCTTATAGAAATGCTTGATTCCAGCTTTGAAAATACCTTTTTGCCAACTGGATGTTGGCAAAAAATATTCTCCAAAACATAATTAATTAAAAAAAAAAAGTAGCAATCTGTAAAACATCAATAATGTGCAAGTCTCATAGTGTTCATTTATTATTTTCATGAATTACTAAAAGAAAAGGAAAAAAATGCCTATTTTTAAAATTATTATTGATTTTGCTTGTCCATATCACTTCAACTTTGACCCATGAGATTTGTCTCTTCTGTAAGATCAATACAAAGCACTGGACCTTATAGGATATAATTTTTCACCCCCTTTAGATGACGTGCTATAGATTCATATTTTGGTCAGAACTTTCCCTTTGCAGCCAGGCAGTAACGATTTGGAAAGCACTCATAATAATGAAAGGAAAAAAAAACATAATTAAGACTAGCAAACGAATGATAACTGCACTTCTTATTGGTTGGGAAAGGAGAGATGTTGTGGTTCTCTGTTCTGTGTAAATTAGATAATTTACATCCTATTGTAAGAATCCTGACAGATAAGAAGCTCCTGTAACCCAGAAAGCACATCTCATCAACAAGGTCATCTACAAAGCAACTGAGGAAACAGTGTATGATTAGATGGTCACTTTTCCTCTAAGTAAAAAAGAGGGGAAACAGAGGGACTGATAAAGTCTAACCCATCACAGGGATGATCTTCAAACTGCAAAGCATCATACAACACACCACATGCTTACAGTCTATCCTTCACCCAGTCCCTGAACTTTGAAGCACTTCTTGATGCCAATTCCCTACCAAATTCTCAGAACAGAGACGTTTACTGTCCTACCTTTACAATAAGCACAGCGAGAGTCACCTATTCAAAGTTACAAGTCAGCCTCAGAGCCAAAAGTGGGAGAAACCAAAAGATTGCAGGTACTTTCCTATTGCCCAGGCTGACCTTCCAGAGTGGAGACGCCTCTAAGCAGCCCAGCTCTTCTATTTGTGAATTCTGTGCTTATTTTGAGAATTCTTTGGTAAACAACACTAAAGTGATGACATGAAGCTTTTAAACCTATTGCCCCTCAAACAGAAACCAGTTAAAGAGCTCTCCTCCCAAATCATTTTCTTCTTTTAAGAATTTGCACAAGAATTTCAGTCTGAGGAATCATGGTTTGTTTTGTTTGTTTTTTTTTTTTACTTTCCAAATAATCAATAGAAGTTGTGGGAAGCATAACTTGGGACTGCATATTAATCTTGCATTCAGCCTTCCTTGCTAGTTTTCAACAGGACCTATTCATCTTGCTGAGTTTATAGGAGTGATTTCTTTCATCTGTACACTCCATGCACCACTAAATATAAAACCAGCTTCTGTTTAACAAAGTGGATAGCAGCATGAGGCCTTTTCTGATAGCTTGGACCCTGGTAAGAGCATTGCAAATGGTGAGAAGCTGTCAGCCTGGGAAAGCATCTGATTTGTGGCACAAGCCACACTGGTGAGCAGATCAGTTTTCAAAAGAAACTCTGTTGGTTTCTTCTCTGAGCAACTCCACAGATATCCTGTGGATCTTCTATGATTTAGGATATTTATATGAAAGCATGGTAACACAAGGGCCTAAGAGCAGCCAGACTGAGTCAGACCACAGGTCTGTTTAGCCCAGCATCCTGTAGCTGACAATGGCCAAAAGTGGATGCTGAGAGAAGCGTGTAATAGGAAAAGCTGTATATAAAGGTACTTTTCCTCAAATGCTCTCCCAGCTTTTATCAATCTGCAGTTCAACAGGTTTCTGTGTCTGTCATAATCATCATGGTTTTCATCTATAAACTCGCCCAGTTCCTGAACCCATGCTAACATCAGTATTTGCAGTACCCTGCAACAAGCAGATCTGTGACCTTCAGATTTAGCATTCGCAGCACCCTGCGACAGGCAGTTTCAGTGCATTGCTGCCTCTCTTGCGAAGAAGCACTGATTTTTGTTTTTTCTGAGCTGGCTGCTCTGGCTGCATCTGATCTAAATCTTCTGCAGTGAGTGGCAGATCCGTATTCACCTATGTCTCCCCGCACTCCTCTCTCTATCCCAGGCTGAAGTGTCCTGGCTTACCTCAGAGTTCCTTGGGCAGAAGCTGCTCCGTACCTATGATACCCTTGTCACCTTCCCCTAATTCTTTTGAAATGCCAGGACAGGAACAGCTCATGATGCCCAGCATGCTGGTTCTGCAGAAGCCCAGGTGGGTAAGGAACCCACGCCCTGGTGAGCTGAAGGAGAAGAGTCTTGGTGTCTCCATATGGGTCTCTGAGGTGATGACCTGCAAGGACAGTCCCGTGGCTTCCCCTTGGTTCAGTTTGGCTGTGACACAGGGCACTAGCGAGGGGAAGGAAAGACAGACCCACAGTTACAGCCCCCCAAGCGCTACCCATCCCTTGTTCAAAAGGTTTAAGAGCATTGTGATACCTGCTTGTACTGTAATTCTTGCTGGTCAGCAGTGCTGTGAAAGATTTGAACGTTACTGTGCACATCTAGTTTGACCTGAGCTGCCCTCCTTCTCACTGCATATATGAGCAGTGGCCACCACAGAGCAACTCCGAACTGAGCGAGGGCCTGAGTGCGCTACTATACCACAGTGATAACACCACGGCTTTCAGCAGTAAAACCAGCTACGAGAGAAACTGCCACTTGGAAACTTCATTTCTGAGAAGGACTCAGCAGTTTTGTTGCTCAGTCAGGCACACAATTCAATGGAACTGCAGAAAATACCAGTGGCAAAGGTGTTGCAGATGTCACTGGACTGGAATGAGGTTCAGGAGAGGCAAGAGTCAAAAGGTCCAGCTTGTTTTTTCCATTGTTGCCCAGGAACTGCTGCAAGGAGGACATCGTATCAGCACTCCACAGGTGAAAGAAAACATACATTTTGTGCAGTGCAATTTTTTTTGGAGAACACAGAATACCCATCAGGCAGCTTTTAGTGATCTGTGAGGCCTGTGGCTTGTACTAATGCTACAGAACATGCAACTAGACAAAATTAATGAAGAATGGCATTGACCATATTAGGGTGTTTTCTGAGCACAGCTTGACAAATAGAATTTCCATCTCTTTGTTATCAAATGCATACCAGTATAACACCACTTAAAATCGTGACAGGAGAAGCAGGGAAGATATCCGGGTCATTTGTTCACAGAAATTTACCTATATAGTCTTGCTAAGGTCTGATGTTTTGAAACAAAAGTTAACTCAGTCTTAATACTGGGGGTAGAATTACAGACTGGAGAAAGGGAACAGGAATATATTTAGATTCAATTACCCTCAAAAAATATGCACATGGAAAAAAAAAATCTGAGAAACTAAAATCCTCTTTTTAATAAAGTTCTAAGATAAATTATCTAAATTTTGGAGGAATCAGAGAACAGAAAATTTAGTTCCTTACTTTTTCCTTCTAACTTCAAAGGAAAGACCTGATTTCTTATACACAACATTAAAGGTGCATTTTATCAAAGAATAGCTATATGTATCTCACAGAACAGAGAAATTTAAATGTATTTTCTCCCATAAGTTTTAGCAATACCTACTACTCTCCACAAGCTCTTCTAAACACTAAACAGAGCTACTATTGACCATCCAAAATTTTCTGGTTTCTACTCTTTTCTAATGGATACATTTCAGCAAAGAGGAAAGAATTTGTCTCCATGGTCTGCATAATTAGCACTCACATTCTCAGGGTGCTTCCAGGTCTCCTTGGGTAGTTAAAAACAACAGTAACATTCACTTCATGTATCATCAAGAATCACTGATGCATAGTAATATGCAACAATACAGAAATCTGACTGCAGACCCAGTAATATTGACTATCAGCACTATACTGGTATAACACTTACTAAGGTAATTAGTATGTCATCTTCTTTTCTGACAGCCAACTAATCAAATAACAGAAGCAGAACATAACAAAAAAAAAGAGGAATGCAATTAGTTTTAAATAGCTTTTTCTAGCTATTGGTAATACATATCTCCTGGTATTTTTCTTCAGGATCACCGATGAAAATCACAGAAGCAGAAGAAAATTCAGGAGCCTAAACAAGAGGCTTTATTTTCAGACCTACCATATAGTCCGAGTCAGCTCCTGGTAGTGCGGTCTGTTCCAGGTACTATGTGTTTGCACCTACAAATCATGATAGTAGCAGCAAGGGAACCTCAGAAAGGTGCCACTCATGTCAGGATAAGGAACTATACCTCCTGAGGTAAAAAGCAGACATTTTCTGTAGAAAAGATTGCGCAGGGTGCTGAGCATTTTGTGCAAATTCTCCCAATGCTTGCTGGTGTCATGAGACACTGCAGTTGAAACACAGCCCTGATAAGCCAGTGGCAAAGCTCTCGTTTACTTCAAAAAAAACACCACCCTCTATATTTGCAGACAAAACCCCAAGTTGCTTCTATCGTTTCGATATACTGAGTGCTTGGGAAAGGATTGGCTTTGTTTTGGGGAGCGGCTGAAGGCTCTGCACTCCAGCAGCATTGGGTGAGCCGTTCGCATCCGATGCCACAGCTCTGGTTCTCACGCCAGCCCAGGCAGATGCCCCCTAGACCAAAGGAGAGGAGTTTGACAGATTAAATAAGCAGTGATTTAATGTGGGCTACTCCTGTGCTGTGAGGAGACTCTCACAGCTCCTTCCTGGAGATGGCTGCTGAGCTGCCACGGACACTGGAGTAGCTGACTGTGCTTCGACACAACTACCACAGGACTTTTTGGGGGGACTTCCAGATGTGCAGTCCCCATGCAGTCTCCGTAACATAATTAGACCTGGGATTTATTTAGCACTATTCAACATGTTTTCAGCAAGGCTGATTATGTGCTGTTCCCTTAGGAGTCCTGTTATAATTTGGAGCTTCCTCAGAGCTGCAGGGATTTGAAGGGGGGGACTTAAATAGCATTACATTTGTGCTGCTGAGGTATTCCCTTTCGGGCCAGAGGTAGCTTAGCCTCCCTCCATGCCCACAAGATTTTCTTCCTGTCAGCACATCTAGTTGATAATTCGAAGCATTTTCCAGGGAGCTGGTTGGAGTTATGTCTCCCAACAGTTGTTATTCAAACATGCTATGGATATTTGGGCATTTTGGCAGAGAGTGGTTTGATGTGATTAGGATCAGTTTCTGGTTATGGCCATGCCAGGCCAGAGGCAGAGGGCACTCCTCAGAGTGGGAAGAGGAAAAGCCAAAGGCAACGATTAAAACAGATTATTATACACTTTTGAGCTAACATGTGGAATCAATAGCAAAACATTAGCAGCTGTGCTCAGCTGTAGAAAAGCCTGCAGTCTTACTGTAACCAATAAAAATAAATTATGGCCTGAAAGGCGGGATAGAAAAAATGGTGGGGAAACCAGAGCAGCATTCAAAGAAAAAATGTAATATAAACATTGAAAATAATCTCGAACCTGAAACAGTGGTTTTGTTTCATTTGTCTTCTGTTCATTTGTTTTATGTTTTTACATTACATTCACAAGTTGAAACCATGCCTTAATTAGTGGGCTCCATGATAACCAGTGCAATAATGCTAACATCCCACAAGCTCTGAAGGTGAAAACAGAGAAAGTGATAATTAAGTTGGCGAATGCTAGATATTGCACTGTGTTTTCCTAATAAAGTGAAATGAGACCTTATCCTTTCTTTCAGCTTGGCAGAAATATGAGGAAGGAAAACCTTAGACCTGAGAAGTTTGCTTGGTGTAAAGCGCTGTGCTGTGAGTGGACTGATAAACAGATGGCATTCGGCCACCCAGAAAGAAGGTAAGGATCTAACTTGTTGGTTACAAGCAAAAACCAAAGATATAATATTTTTTGTTAAGATACAGCACATGACTCAAGGTTATTAACCAAGAGCAAGATTTAGTTTCAAAATTCGATAATTGTAGTAATACAATACTAAATGCTAATCTATGAGATTTGTGCAGACAATAAAGTTTGGTCAGGGTAGTGTATTAAACATTAAGGTTAAGAAGTGCTTGGAAAACAAATCTATTAATACATACTATAAGATAAAAAAAAGGTGTGATTCTTCTGTGATACTTACAAAGTCTCTGCTTCCTATTCAGACATGTTACCCTACCAAAGTAAAAAAGGATTAACAGATTCCAGCTCTGAAAACAATGTCGTGATTTTAGTAAAAATGAGAAAGCTAATTCTGCATCTTAATTTATACTTAAACTTGGGACTTTCAGTGATAATTTCAGCGTGACTGGTCAGAAATGAAGCTAACAAAAGTAACAAGTGTTAATTGACCCATATTTAATTTTAATCTAATCTGACGGTCAAGAGTGACTAATTAACTTTACAGAACAAATGAAGCCTTTGTTAAATATCTAATTTCTTCATCCCTTCAGTTTTGATGTTAGAGCCCATGAGAAATCATCTCAGACATTGCCAAGGCATCTCTAAACAAAATAGAGAAGACCAGAATACGTAGACTTCATATGGAAAGAAAGGAAAAGGGGGAAAAGCAAGAATAAAGGATTTAACTAAACAGAAAAAATTAGGTGACAATTACTTTTAACACTGGTCTGGATTCAACATACAGTCAGAATTTTTAATAGGAATAGTGTCCATACAGATAAGATGAGGTAGGAGAATAGTACTAGATCTTCCTTAGAAAAAGAATACAGTGAGAGATGACTTGGTGAACATCACAAGGAATCTGAGGCAAAACCAGAGATTATATCCTTAGCAAAGCGAGGTCTTACATGTTTTTCCCATCCCACAAAAGTTTTTTGAGTCTTAAAAATTATTCCATCCTTTCTCGGAACAAAACTTTACAAGTTTTTCGAGTCTAACAAAAATTCATGTAAGACAAGTGAGAAACCACCTTTTCTTATCTGCTGTAGTCACCAGAGTTCAACTCTGGGATCAAAAACACATTATCATTCCTCTCTCCAGTTGTCTTGATTAGTTCCTTCTCTGATATTTCATTAGAAACATGTCAGGATAAGTCACGTCTCAGTGAATTAGGATATTCTGTAATAACATTTTAAATGTATATATCACCTCTTATGCAGCAGAACTCCAGTTAGCAAATCCCCCATCAGAGAATTGTACTACGTCCTATACCAGCAAAGTCATCTCCTGGGTACGTAACACAAGCAGATGGACATAGCAGTGCAGGGGTGTGAGGCTGAAACGATTTGTGTTACAAAATGCAATAGGAGTCATTTTACAGCTGCACTCACTGAAGATAGTTTCAGTCATACAGGCCTGGGCTGGCAGCTCCACCAAGAAATCTGGAGGAAGCTGAGTTCATCACAAGCTGGGAAGAGTAGAGTCACTTTGCCTACCTTTGAAATTGTGGCTTCAGGGACAGTAAATATTTCAACTGGGAGGATGAGACCACTACGCAATCTCCCCCAGTGGAGGCTGAGCGCTTCATTAATAGAGTTTTCTCGCTTTCTTTCAAAACCAGTATCTCCATAGATACAGAAAAAGCTTGTGGTCTGCATTTTACACCCCAGATTCCTCCCATTCCCCCTTATTTGCATATTGTGAGAATATGTTGCTCTCCTCAGCCTCCATAGAAGCAAGAAACCTAGAATATGCAAAACAGAAGTTCCCCTCATTCTCCATTGTAAGCTATGCATATATGCATACTTTTGTGTCTCCACATTGCAGGGAGGATAGAGTAACTCTGACTCTTACAGGAAAACGGACAAATCTGTTCAATTCTCACAGGAAACGTGTAAATAAATACCAACATCTCCATTCTAGCATGATTCCTAAGTGATTTGTTCAAAGTCTTACAGTAGATTAATGTCTAGCTCAAGGAACAAACTCAGGGATCCTTTCTGACCTGCCTCAGAACATAATTCACTCCACCTCATTGTCTCAGTTTTCTTCCCTGAAAAATGGGCTTGATAACATGCTGCATGTTTTCAACTCTAGTTTTAAACTGCAGTTTGCAGTGCCTGAATGAACGAGTAGTCGCTCTGAGATAATATAATTAACTCATCTATGATACCTGGAAATCTATTCTCCACTTGTTCAATCCATAACTAGTTTTTTTGTTTTATCAGTTTTTAATTAATCACCCATAGCTGTACCCCTCCATCTCTGTCCATCATCATGTTGGTTGAACTGAAAAACCCAACTTCCTCTCTCTGCAAAAGCAGAGTGATGTCTTTCATGTCTTTAACTGAGTCCAAAATAATACAAAAATTCAGCGTTGCACTGTAATATTCATTAATTTAGTAGGAATATGCATTCCTTGTATTAATTTGATTATCATCTGTAATTGGTCTTAATCATTCATTCTATCTTCTATTCCCTATTAATCCCTTAACTAGTATATTGTTTCACCTTTTGGTAATTAATACCCAATATCTCTCATTTAGGCTCACCCATCACTAAAATCTTTTCAACATTTTATCCGGAGTCACTGACTGAAAACTCCCCAACTGCAGGAACAATGCAACTGATGACACAAGAGCTACTGAAATGCTGGGAAATAGAAACTGGCAATGTAATGAAAATGAGTTTGCTTAACATGCCATACTCAGGCAGTCTAGCCACCGCCATGTGAGAAGCTGAATAATCCCTACAACTAGAGTAAAAACTTCTGGAAAGCAGCTGGATGTATACAGGAAAAGTAAAAGCAACAGCCAGTCAGAAGTAATGTGAGTTAGCATCCCAGGTACAGGTGCTGCAAAACAAGAGAGGAAAGTCCCTCATCTTCTACTTGTTAAGCTATTGCTTGAAAAGATGATCTAAAATAGAATATCTTCCTTCACAAAGCCCTCAATTTCAGGAGGTGGTGAAAGTACAGGTTTAATTTAACCACAATCCTAAAATCCATAGAAATCCACAGAAAAGTTAATTACATACTTATGATTGAGAGTACACTGATTTTCTTGATAAGGATTCCAAGAACACATCTGGATTATAGGATTTTGAACTCCTCCCTTTTTCAGCCTATCAGTCCCTCAGGCTTAGACAGTGAAATGGCTTCAAATGACTTTATAAAAACAAATGAGAAATCCTGTGTATTTGTATGCCCAACTCAATTTACTTGGGATAATATGCAACTTGAAAAGCATCAAAGTCCAGAAACAAAGATGTTATCAATGTCTTCCTAGTCCTGGTTGTTCTCAAAATAGCGAGAGAAATTTAGTGCTGTTATCTTTGCCACGTTATCTATGCTAGCAACTCCATTAAAGACTAGGCTAGCCGCTCAGAAACTTCTTTTACTCAATCAATGACCTCGTTTCCATGGCAGGCTAACACAAGGTGCCATTGATGATGACTTGATTTCCTTTCGCATCTGAAGTGGAAAAGGAGAAGACAGACTAAATGAAATCCCATCCATCTTAATGAAATACAATTATATTCTCCTTATTAATCATTTAAAAATCAATATGTCTCTTCTTGGCAAACCCCGCCAGAATTTGTCATTCTGTGCCAGGCCTCAATACATCTTGTCCTTTAGTGATTTTTATAAGTTCAGTCACCTGTTTCCCAGGGTAAATAACAGTGTTTCTTTGTGCTGTGATGAGAGAGCAAAGAATGGCACTGTTAGGGAGACTAAAAAGACAGTCTACACATTTTAATCAGTAAAAACAAGTATTTCCTTCCCGTGTACATTTTTAAATGACCAGTGTTCATTTAAAAAAAAAGTTTAGATAAAAAACAAAGACTGCAGGTCAATTGATACATACAGTTTCATACAAAGTGTTATTTATCTTGTCAGCAATAGTACCATTAGTTTCTACCTTAAAAAGTAATCTTACATATTGCATGGGATAGTAATAATTGTATAAACTTGCTTGCAAATCTCAAGGTCTGAAAGAAAAGTATGAGTTAGAATCCTTCCTACAACAATTTCTGCTGACTTACAGACTTGTAGAAACATTTCTCACTGTATCCAAAAATTCCCATATTCTCTTTATCTACTTCAGATGCTACAAAAATTGAAAATCTTCGGCAATTGCAGCATGCATTATCTTGAAATAAAATGGAAGTATTCATTGAAAAAAAAAGTTTGTGAGAAGCTGTTCTAGTCCTCTAATGATATTATCAGCAAGAATATATATTCTCAGAAAGATGTTTATATGACATTGGACACTAGAATACTTATTAAAAACTTGTGTGAGGGGGGGTGAAATTTCATCTTTTTTTTTTTTCCTCAAAAAAGCCACAAAACTCAAGGATAAGGTTTTAAGAAAAACAATCGCCAAGAAATCATCCTATTTTGAAAACAGCCACCTTACAGATTCTGCTTCAGCCAATCATTCACATACACAAACATAGATATTCCCATGAGCATGTCATTAATGTGTCTCTAGGGGGTGAATAAGATGACTTACTGCAGCACCAAGATGAAACCTTGGTTCCACCAGCTCCAGCTGTGGTGTGGGGCAGCTGTACTCTATGGCACCCCTTACAGTCCCGTTCCTCCTGTTACTTACATGGGAGTAGCTTGTGGGAAACCCTGCAGAGCGCATCAGCTTCACAATGATATTTTACATTGGCAATGAAAATTGCAACAGTCAGGATTTCATTTGGAGTGTAACTGACAAAACAGAGTCCAAACTAGCAGCCTTTTTCCAAAAAGAAAAGAAAAATAATTGAAATAACTGGCAGGGAAAAGACCTCACAAACAAGTTTGACAAGATTACAAAAGCACCCTCCCAACTCCTGTTCAGCTCTTTGAGACTTGTGATACTACAAAGTTTGCTTTGTATAACTATGCAAAACAT
The DNA here is from genome assembly GCF_013368605.1 of Nyctibius grandis. NCBI lineage: Eukaryota > Metazoa > Chordata > Aves > Nyctibiiformes > Nyctibiidae > Nyctibius > Nyctibius grandis. The sequence continues at coordinate 13,553,526 of NC_090660.1, forward strand.
GCACCACTTGCAAAGTCAGAAAGGGATATACAGTAACGTGTGTTACCATTTACCATTGGTGTTGATTTCTTCTCTTTGTTCTATTAACCTTCTCTGTTTTATGTTCCAAAATGGAGTCAAATACCTCCATGACAATTCAATATTTACCTGCCCAAAGTAAATAAAAGATCCCTAAAGACCTACATTCAATATGTATTGAGTTTCTAATAAATCCTGTTTGCACATGGAAATACAGGACTTGACAGGATGGATGATATTTCAAACCTATTTAGCCCAATATTCTGCCTTAGTAAACAGCATCAAGGTGCTTCAGAGGAAGGTAAAAGAAATCCAGAAATAAGCAGATGTATAGAATTATAATTCAGGTTGGAAGGGACTTCTGGAAAGTATCTGGCCCGAACCCTACTCAAAAGCAACACCCTTTTTCAGGTCAGATTTGCTGTTTGTACAGAGAATATGCAAGTAGCACTCTGGCATTCCTATGTCCAGTTCAGCGTGCCACCAGGCACACCAAGATGAGTGGTATGTCATACACACAAGGATGTGTGAACTACACAGGCAAGCATTCATACAGCTTTTGCAACCACTTTTGAGACTGCTTTTAAGAGCTCTCAAGCACTTTTCTAGGTTCCTTTTATTAAATAAAATAAAATGTCCAATCAAAGTGTTATCACCTGGACAGTAGTTTTAGTGGGTGTTAGCAAGGTATTAACACAGACACAATGCTCTGCTACAAGCTGCAACAAGTGGTCACCAGAAAAGCAGTGACATCCTCTGCTACCCGATTTGTTTTGTACATATGTACTAGCTAGCAATGACTCCTCCCTTAGGAACAGCATTTTAACAGTTTGTAATAAATGCAATAGAGTCAAATAATGAGGAATTAAATAATTTTTTCCTCTTATGGCCCACTCGAGAGGTTTTGTTCTTATCTCCTAGTTCACATTATACAATTTGAACATTCTAGTATTAACAGACAACATTTACTTTAGAGAAAACTGGCATAAACATTTCCAACAAATGTACTTAACATATACATATTTGTTTGCCAAGTCGTGTGGCCTTTGCTATTGCCATATGCATAATCTGAGAAGTCTGATATAGTCCATTTGGGTTTTAGTGATAGGACGAGAGGTAATGGTTTTAAACTGAAAGAGGGTGGATTTAGATTAGATATTAGGAAGAAATTCTTTCCTGTGAGGGTGGTGAGACACTGGAACAGGTTGCCCAGAGTAGTCGTGGATGCCCCCTCCCTGGCAGTGTTCAAGGCCAGGTTGGATGGGGCTTTGAGCAACCTGGTCTACTGGAAGGTGTCCCTGCCAATGGCAGGAAGGTTGGAACTAGATGATCTTTAAGATCCCTTCCAATCCAAACCATTCTATGATTCCATAATTCTATGAAAATAGAAAACAAATGGATAGCTGCACTAGTCCTTAATTCCTGCTCTCAAAAAGGGTTTTCACCTGTGGTACGTATGAGGTTTTTTGTGGGAATTTCTTGTTAAAACATTGACAGGCACTTCATCACAATGACAAACTAACAATAGAAAGTCTCTTTTTGGTTAAGTCTACTATTTTGCGATGCTGCCTGGAAAACCAAGGCTGGCATCTTTTGCCACTGGGAGCTTTTTCTCAAGTCTATAGGCTTTAGCTCAGGGTTGAAATTGTACATCTTATTATATAGTACCTTTATTTCATGCAGGGCCTTCAGCAGTTGGAATAATTCTAGTGATCAGTAATTAGGAAAATGTTAATGAATCTGCTGATAACAGAGTCAGGAGGCAGTGGTTGTCACAGAAGATGACTGATACTGATGACTAGCATAAATGTGATACCAGCTCAAATAGCAGTGGTGTGCACTTCCACAGCATTCATCCCACGTTACTGATGGACATCTAAAAGTTTAGTACCTCAGCCAACGGAGAAAGCAATGCAATGGGAATATCCAGAGGACAGGTCATCCCATCCTAAGATGGATGCGATGGACACCAGGCCTGGCCTGCTACTTAGATGCTGAACTTACATCAGAAGAAATGTGTTTGCTATCCTTCAGGAAATACTGATGACGATTCTTCCCATAAACTATGGGATCATCAGGTGGAGGAGATGAAGGAGGAGAAAGAAACAGTCGCAGTAACCAGTTTCAGGATGACTGCTAGCCACCACTGAGTCCTTGAAAGCAGTAAGTATTATCTCAGGGTGCATCAGGTTCAGTATTTCCAGAAGTAGGAAAAAAACCCAACAGCCCATGTTTAAACATTTGTGCAGAGGGACTCATACGGACCACGAAGCCCCATTTTGGTCAAACATGTTTAAGATCAGTTAGTTTAAAGAGTAGGTACTGAACAGAAACAATTGAAGGAATGGAGCACCTATTTTATTAGAGGAGACCAACAGAGCACTGCATGTTTAATAGAGCAGAACAAAGGCTAAGAGGTGCCATGATCGCTGTCCATAAATGTGTCAGGGGGTAAGCAGCAGGGAGGAAAAAAGCTATTCACATTGAAGGACAGCGCTGACACAAAACAAATAGGTATAAACCAGCCACAATTACACTGGAAATTACAAGAGGATTTCTAACCATCAGAGCAGTGAAATATTTCCTAATAGGAAATGGGGGGGACAAAACCACAATGATTTCAACTCTGAAGCATGATGTGTTTATGAATGGGATTAGAGATGATGTGATTATCCTCCATATTCAAGGACTAGTTTAATGATTAAGGAAGTCCCCTCTTTTCTTTCACCCCAGGTATTTAGCAGTTTACTGCCTAAATACAATAGACTCATGACCATTTGCATTTAGCCCATTGTAACATTCAGTCACCTACACAAGTTTTATCCCAACATTTAATATTTACTGAACAACAAACTATAGTTATATATTTAGAAAAAAAAAATCACACACAGCCTATTCTCTCCTTTCTTCGCAGTGTACTCTCATAATTTTCTCATACATTTCTTCATATTAAATACTTAAGTTCCTACGGAAACACTGACGTTATTTGTGCAATTACAAACTATATGGAGATGTCTCTACTTCTGTCCCTCCAAGCCTTTCCGTACAATCAGTGTTCCAAAAACATGGAGCTGATTTGCTTTCACAAAAATCTTTAATTTATTCAAACTGGTTTATTATCCTCTCCTTTTTTTGTCTCTTAATCTCATGTTTCAAATTCACACGCAATGCCCTACTTTCTTTCCATCACTCCCTCCCGCCTTGTTGTCCAAATTCAAAATTGGTGGAAAGAAAGTTAAACTGTTTAGGGTCAATATAAAGACATTTTTCAAATGCCAAGGAAAGAGAGAAGGATTATTGCACTTTGATGTTAATACCATGTCTTTTGTAGTTTTCCTGTTTGTTTGTTTTCATTTTCCCCTATTGTCAACAGTGCACCGGATTTTATAGGCAGTCTAACACAGAGCAGATGCTGATTAAAGGAAATGTGGTTTTCAGTATGACATTTAAAAAAATATCACTTGCTCTAGTCTAAATGCTATATTCCCAATGAGTTTTATTTTATTAACTGTTGTGTGAAAATACAATGAGCTTATATTTAATTGAAACAGAAGTTTTTACAGCTAACTTGATGGACTGTGACTAGGCAGTTAAGGTTGACCAGAATACTCCTGCTGTCTACCCTGAGGGCTGAAATATAAGGTGTGGGCACACATGGCTGTTCACTCTCATGCATCTGCGTGGCTGGACTAGAGCGACTGCTTCGCTTCCTGGCATGTGGTGACACTCTCCCTGCTACTGCTCCCTTGTTCTCTGAATCTTCGCTTCTTCCTTCCTTCCTGGCTTCATCCAAATCCTTTAATACTAGCTCCATAGGGAAGAGGCTGGCTATTTTTAGTTTAACGTAAATGAACCCTAATTCCAACCAGAGACATCACCTCAGCAGGCATTTATAGATACTGTTGTACGTACTGTGTGCCTTTAGATCACGTTATGCCTTTTATATATATTGAAGACATAAATTGCCCCAAATGCTGGTAGCCTAAACAGACATTGCAAATGAAAGTCAAAGAGCAGGGAGAGAACTTGCATGTGAGATAAAATTAATAGTAGTAAAAAAAGATATTAATGTATGATGATTTTTATGACATTGTGAAACACGTCTGTTTACTTTGGCTTAAAATTCAAATTAATTTTACTTGAGGTGCAGGATACGAGGGTATGTTTCATTAGGCTCTAATTTTTTGGAATAAGTTCCTGTAATAGCAAAATGTTGAGCAGACTGTTGCAAACTTCAAAAGAACTAGAGGAACATGTCACTTCAGGCCCAATCCTGGCATGACTCAACTCAGTAAAACTGCTACCGAATTTAAGATGACCATGATCTGATTCTCCCACTTGAAAAGGAGTGGCACTGTCCCAGCCTTTCTATAGTGAAATCTGATATGCTTTTCCCGCTATGTCATTTAAAGTGTACTGTGTACAGCAGGTAGTGACAAAGGGTTCTTTTCTTAGCACCATATCTTTGACAACTTCTGCATTCATAAAGCAATGAGCAAACACAGATGAAGTAATCCAGAGGTTAAATTACTGAACTTCTTAGTGTACCCATTGCTTTTGCTGGAAAACCAGGAAGCACAACCCCAACTTTACATATTATTTGCATCTCCAGTCGAAAGCATTTGCAATACCGCACACAGAATAATAAAAAGACATTCAAAATCCTTTTGACCTGTAAAAGTCAAATCTCACTTCACCTGACTTTCAAATTATTTCTGTAGTTAAACCATCTTTTCATTGCACAGTGGTAGGAACTCATACCCGATTTTCATCACTGCACACTGGATTGGGATGTCACAGACAGCTGACCTGGGGGGATGGAAACATTTTGGTGAAATAGTGCACAAGACACTTTCACAATAAGCATGCAATAAATAACTGTTGGCTACAAATTAGTATCAGGCTATCATGTTAGGTAATTATTTTGCAAATTCACTGCCTGGCAGAGCTGATTAGTGGAAAGTAATTGTTACTTGACTTAAAAAAAAAAAAGCCAAGAAACTAAGTTTTCATCTCCCTCTCACCCTGCCTTCCATAACACACCAACTCATTTTCAAAGGAAAACCTCAAGAAGCAGCAAGAAAATTATGTGAAACAAGTATTGGGGTAGAGAAAGCAATTCAGAAGAAGGCTGAAGGGGCCATTACACAAAATGCCCACAAAGACTGGAAGGTTAAGTGGGCCAGATGGTAGAAGCTCACATAAAGATCTAACCACCAGGCCTGTTATGGAGTGGGGAACAAAAGATACTAGAATCAGGCTTACAGGCCTCCCTTGCATGCTTGTGTGAGGACATTTGTAATTTCCCATTGTGATGTTCCTTTCTCTTTAAGGTAAAACCCAAGCCGGCAGCACACACACAACAGTGTATGTGGTCTTTGGGAAGACCAGCTCAGCGCTTGACATTGGCATCCCTTGTCCAGAAAGGAGATGGCCTTGAAGATTCAGATAAGCTATCTCTTCACTGTCCCCTCAGGATCCTCCCTCCCCATCCTGTTCCCACAGAGTGCCAGCCTTCAAACCTCTCCAGCGCGGTAACTTTAGGGGCCTCTGATCTTCCCTAGTGGGACTGTAGCCATAATACTGCAGGGCAGACAAGACATTTGGAAGGGATGGCATGTAAACTCAGCAATGTCTGTATCACCCACGCCTTAGGTTCTGTGAAAACAATGACAGTCCATGCTAAGGATTCATGGCTATGGACAACCCACTCAACATCTGACTTGAGTGTGCCCAAGGTAACCAGCACATGTAAAATCTTAACAGCTCTCTGAAACCTCCTTTCTCTAGCATTTTACAATGTGTCCTTCACACAGTGACTCCAAGTATTACACAAGAATCAATAGAGATGGGTGAAGCAACTCTGAAAGACTTTCATGAGATTTGATGTGTTAAGCATGTTTCCAAGTTGTCTGCTTTCAGATTGCTTCACTGTCACACAAATAAACATGCATTGTGACTGATCGATGAGGGAGAGGGGGAGGGCATGGCACAGATGCCCAGAGAATGAAATTTCCAGTCACGTTTTCATGTAATTGAAAGGAAAGATATACCTCACTCTTGACATGCTGTTCATCTTGAAGCTGGGCCAGCTCAGGGTTGACTAGTCTGTAGTCATTCCTAGAGGATGGCTGGATATTAGCATGTCCTATGCAGTCAAACCTGGCTTAGACTTGCAGCTGTATATCAAAAGGAAAACAAATGAAGACTGGTTCTCATTAAATTATTATCCATGCATCAACACACAATGAGCCATAGCAAGTTGTAATTCATATGGGTTTTGCCACAGCTGGCAGTTTATGGTTATCACAGGGCCTGGTCTCGACTTGTTCCATCTTCCTACAGAAAGCAGATATAGCTTCTGTGAAGCATATTTGTTTGCCTGACACCTTCTCTTTCTCCAGGTCCAAAATATAATTACTACTAGCTTCTTCTCTATCCTTTGGGGTCCTTGGGTTCTCACCTTCTCAATACTATTGTCAGAATTCTCCTAATTGAAAGCCCCGATAGGCATTTTAGCAGCCAATGTATGTGATTACAACCACTCCAACTGCTGTCAACTATACAATTATAGGAAATCTAATTTTTCTTTGTCTGAGGCTTCTGTTATCTGAAGTTCCCTGACAGATGGATGAGCACCACCAAAAAACAAAAACACATAGCACATTAACAAGATACTTCCATGTAATAGTCAGTTAAAAATACTAAAAAACAAAAAAAAAAAAATCAAAGTAAGTAAAATTTTAAAATCAAGGTGATAATAGCAGTTTTAGGGACAAATCCTTCAGCCCAGTCCATGAAAAGGCTGATCTCATTTAGTTTAGATGTTTGCATAGGGTGAACAAAAGCCGTTACCCACAGAAAGCTAACAGAAGCAGCAATTTCCCAGGAGTCTCTCTAGATTTTTAGGATGTCCTAATGGCACAACATTTTCACAGCTTCTACCTGCAACAGCAGAGGGACCAGGAATTCTCCGTATGGGATTTCGTTTTGTCAGATGTCTTCCATCTTGCTAGAGGGGAAGGTGCTACAGATAGACACAGAAGGCATCCAGGAAGCTGGTTTTGACAAAGAAAAGGTTAAGCAGTGTTCAGTTAGACAAATGCTGAAAAATCATGTTTCCTACAATCCAGGGGAATAGATCTTCTACATTCAAGCTATTATTGCCTAGTACATAAGGAAGGATTTCTAAATGTATATCCTACACAAGGGCTATTTGAATATCAGATCCAGGTAAGATCTGGGTTATGAATATAGTCTGCCCAGACTATGCCTAAGTCCCAGATGTGTGATGACTCCTGCGTTCCTCTTTCATATATCTCTCCTCTCTCTAGACTTTCAGGGATTGAACACAGTACAAGGCCAGGCTGCAGGGGTAGCGTGCACCTTGCTGCCCTGGGAGAACCTGGAGACAGCATGCTGGCTAACAAGGAGACTAGGGTAAAATATCTCAATAGACCTTGGTAAATATGAATTCAGCAGCTTTATCCAATATATCATGAGGAGACTATTTGGAGAAAAAAATGATATTATCAGGGCTACAAAGCCAAGCAGAAATTCTTAACTTCAAGACAAGTCCTCCGGCCTAGATATTTCCCTGCAAGTAGGCTGTCATTTCCTAGACTCACCCTTACCCCATACACATGGCCATATCCTTAGTTTATGTAAATAACTGGAGCTCTGTTGATGTCAGCAAAGCTGTGTCAACTTAGACAAGCTGAGGATAAGATTCAAGCTCTGTATGACATAAGTAGAGACAGACAGAAGGAGATAAAAGAATGAAATACCCTTAACCACAAACCAATAAAAATACTACAAAACATTACAGTTGATATCTAAGCTTGTAGCCAAATTAAATAGCATCATACTGGATTTGCGATGTGAATCTGCAGGCAAAGCAGGCACCATCATTTTACTCCATCTTTGTGCCCACAGTTTATAACACAGCAACGTTGGGGAAAAGATGGAGCAAGACCTTGATGGAACCTAAGGTTTATGTAATTAATATTTCTTCGCAAATTGCTCCTTAGTTATTACAACACACCTTTCTGCAGTCCCTGATTCTAGTTATACAAATACAGTACATTCTTTTAGACTGGGCAAATCACACATGTACAATTCTTCCTTTGTTGTGTGTCTGAGTCTCTAAAACTTCAGATACTGCAGGCTAATTCCAACAAAATTTGCTACAAGGAATAGAGACTTGAATGTATTAGAGGACCACATGTAATGAATACAAATAAAGTTCATGGAAAGGGGTCAATTGATAGAGGAAAGAGACCAAATAAATGCCTTGACTAAGGTAAAGACAGCAGCATTAGCAACTGCACTGTTAGATACCAAAGAGTCCACACAGGAGCTAACCACAGATTTCACAAGTTCATTGCTCATAGAACAACTTCCTAGGTTTTGTCCTCTTATCTAGCATGGATATCTTTTCCTCACCTGCTTCACAGAAATTCGTAATATTTCAAAGTTTTGGTAGCAGAGAGGAAAGAGGACTTCAAAGCCCAGCTCGTGTTCAGACTCATACTTTGCAGACAGACCTTATCTTTGTAACACACCATCCTCAGACTGGTAGGTGTTAACGACCTCAAACTTTTAATTGTTTAAAATCTAGATACAGCAGTCCAGACTGAGGATTTCTGCAGTAACAAAGCCAAATAGTTAAATAGTTCCTTAGCTTTTGATGTTGTGAAAATGGCAAAACTCAGCACCTGCTTAAACAAAAAAAAAAAATAATTTTGATGTATTGTAGGACCACAGGACTGAATTTCAGCTGCACCTGAAACAAGACTGAGATGAAACGCTTTCACACAAAGTTTTGGGAAAACAGTGGAAATTTTCTCATTCATTTATGCTCTGTTTCATGTGTGTACAACACTTCACAATATGGGATCCTTGTGCTTGTGCATGGGGTGGGATACTCTCATGTTAGAGCCACTGAATTCTTGTTTTCTTATTAAAGATTAATAACAGGGAAGCATGACGTAAAATTTGGTGGTTGGACACAGAGTAAAGATTTTGGGCATGTTTTCTTCAAATCCACAATAAAAAAAAAAGGCAAAACTATGTATACCACAGTGATAGAGACTTAAACTGAAACGAGAAGGCTGACAAGTAGCATTTATAATTCTTTAACATGGTTGAAGCACCAAGGAGTCTATGATTGAAAGCAGGCTAAGAATACAGTTTGCTTTCCTCAGAATTGATCTTCTATTGTTTGCTTAGTCCAGCTTCTGTGTAACACCTTGTGGTAATTTCTTCCTCAGTCAGGGATTATCACTATCAAAGTGATACAAAAGCTCTAACACAAGTGAGTTTATTGTTTTCAATATTTTCATTTAAGCACTTCAATCAATATCTGCCAAGACAATTAAAGGGCTCAAAATAGTTTCTGAGAGGAATTTTTCCCTCTGAGTCAATCTCTTTTTTTTTTTAAAAAAAAAAATTGTATTTATTCCTGTATTTATTTTATTTTTAACACTAACAAAAAAAGTTAACACCATTTCCCCAAATTCATCCACTATTCTGATTCTTGTTTTATAAAGGAAATGAAATTTGTCATGCTGCTATACATCATTTGCACTGCAGTACAATGTCCCATCTGCGTGTCAAGTACAAAACAAAAGCATTTTGTGAAAAATTGCTAAAGTAGTAATGATTTTTGTCCTCAACTCTTTGTTTTGCCTTTCAATAAAGAAGGCGACATGTGCCACAAATGATATATTATTGTTTAAGTACAACCCTAGTAACACAGTGCATAACCAAAACCATGTTTCACAGCAGAGAAACTATAGTTTACTGCCCCTATGGCTCTGATGAGAATATAATGTTCTACAGTTTATAAATGCTTTGAGGTCAACACATGATTTACTTCAGCTTGTTCATCCAATGAGCAGGAGGTCCAAAAATATATCAAGCTATTAGACAGCCCACTGGAAGCTTGGCGGAGGCTCCCAGTGATGGAAAGCATGCCACGGAAGCCTCTCTGTCAACTGGAGATGAGATAATTAGATCCAGGTAATACATTGGAGCCCCATCAGGGAACAGGACAGCAAACATGTCATCTTTACGACTTTTTCTCATCCTCCCCAGCAACACTGGCCTGAGACAGTAAAAAGTGTGAAGGATTCATTAGTTCCCAGCAAAACCACAGCAGCGGGTTAATCAAGCTACCATCCCTCCATCAACCGCATTATCCAGAGACCTGGTGCTCTGTATAAACAGCAAAACAACATCAACAACAGATTGAGGAGCTGTGCTAGTTAGCTCCAGCTTTTGTTTTATGTTCCAGGGTAACATCACACAACGCTGATGGGCCGTAATCTTGTAACATCCAAAAAAGCTTGAGAGCCCACATTTAAGTTACAAAATGTCTTATGCAAAAGTGTCTTTCTACTAATTAGAGACCTGGGCTTCAGCTCTATGACTAAATATTCCCAAGCTCCCGGTGGACCAGAACATGTCTGAATACTGGGGTAACATAGTGATTTTATACAGTATGTTCAGCTAAAACCATAACACCCTAGCCTTTTCTCTCACACACACTGCTACATGTACATTTTTTGGAGGTCCCACCAGCTGGAACCCCAGTGCATTAGAGTAGCACTCACTTTGTATGAGAAAGGTAACTGAAAAATACCCATACACATATTAGTGCAAAGAAAGTGTTTCAGATTCAAATTAAAAACTTAGGAGAAGCTTACTCTTTCCTTAGACACACACGCACCCCTGAAAACTAGAAAAAAGAATTTAGAAAAAATTGTGGTCAGAAATCACACCAACTTTGAATAAGGTCAGTTTCAATGACTGTTCCTACATTAAAAAATACGGTCTTGTATTTGCACATTGATTATTGCTAACACCTAACTTTATGTAATTATATAAATGTATACACACATTATATACAGTAAAATTCTTTTTCCCAAAAACACAAGATGACTTATGTTCCGTTTCCTTTCCTGGTAGATGACATTTAGAAAAATCTCCCTTCCTCTTTCTTTCATTCACACATTGCACATAGGCAAAGAAAGGAGATGACAGGTGGAAAAAGGAAAATGAGATTCTGTTATCCCAGCCACAGAAGCCCTGTTGAAACCTCACTGGTAACAGTGGCACAGCCCCTCACTGGAGAAACTGATGGACTAACTTCATGTGCATGTGCTTTACCCACATATGCACTAGCTTCCTTTACTTTTCCTGAATATACGTTCTGCCAGCACATCAGGAGAGGAAAACAAGAGGTGGCTCTTGCATGTTGGGAATGAATTAACTCCATTTCATACTTCAGTCTTAAACAATCTTAAAAGATGGAGCTATAAAAATCCAGGATCATCATGATCAAGTGTATGGCTTAATCATGTAGAAGTTGAAATGAAATTTCTAATGAAGCTGTTGAAATAAATATGATTGATATCCATGCCTCAGCAAACTTTTACTGCCATGACACACACCCATCATTGCTTTTAGTTCTTTTCTGAGAAAATATGAACAAAACCTTAAGGAAAAGAAGTTAAGAGCACTGCAAGCATGAAGTAAGTTCTAAAGAGAATCACAAAACTCAGAAGTCAGACAGCACTACCTCTAAAAAAGCAAGCTGAATAAAACATCCTGAAAGTAGAATGCAGGAGACAAATGTTATTTTTTCCACTTGCCATCAAAGTAAAATTGATTTTTCTACTCTTCCCCTTTATAGGAATGACAGCAAGTATCTTCACGGAGGTCCAGGAACCTAAGAGAGCAGTTGTGGCAACCATCTTTGATGTGACCAAAGGTGAGTAAATTTAAGCTACTGAAAACACTAAAAGAGGAAAAATTCATGTCTAGCAGAGAAAGTACTAAGAGTAAAAAAGAAAAAGCAGGGTTAGGCTAGATAAAATCAATATGACTTTTCCCAGGGTGTTCTTTTATAAACATTACTTTGGTTCTTCCTTGACCGCAATATATACAGAAAATAAAATAGCATTTTTACGACTCATAATCCAAATCTTTACCTCCATGAATGTGTTCACAAAGCTGAATGGATTTAAGACCAGAACTACATGGCAAATCACAGTCTTTTGCATCATACAGTTAGGGAGGCACATGGCATTTAGGATTCACTGTCTATAAAAAAAGAAAAGCTGATGGCAAAGCCACAAATTACCCCTATAGTTATAAGATCCAAATTTAAATTCTGCAGTAGTAGTCATGAAGAAAGCTTTGCAATATAGCTCTCAGCTATATTGGACACTGGGCGAACTACAGAAATTGCATGTTTAAACTATGTGGATGCTAAGAATATGCACAAAACTGCAGGCTGAACAGGACAAGCCTTGAGATTTAAAATTGGGCTCCATTTACCTCTGGTAATAGGAAAAAAAGTATAAAGACTAACTTTTTTTCCCTTTTTCTTTCTTCATTTGTTACTATAAAGTACAATGTTTATCTCAAGTAGCCGAAATAGGGAAAAAGAGGTCACCCCTCTGGACAAAACAGATTTGCAGGCAAGACATAAGAAAAACCTCAGTTAGAACCACTCATGAGCAACAAGCCATGCAGGAAAACAAGACTTAAACAGTAGAAGCTGACTGATCTTACGAATTAAATCAAGGAAGAGAAAGATATCTCAGAATTTACTAGCAATGAAATCTGTAATACATGCCAACTTTCACATATGCAAAACAATGACATAGTGAAGGAAAAAAATGGAAGATAAACTGAAGGTGGAAGACTGTAACAAAGCATAACCAAGACTTGAGGCAAATGCATAGTAAAAAAGGGACTGATTTAGGACAAGAGGAGGGAAATAACTCCAGAAGGCACAGGAACAAATAGACAAATTAACAAAGGAAGTAAAAGGACTTTAAAAACAGGCAGAGAGTCAACATGTTAGTTAAATGCATAATGAGTGTATGTTAGAAGCAAGAAAAATAAAGTATGGTTGGAGGAAATCTGGATATTCAGAGACAGTACCACAGAGAAGAAGCAGAAACCTATTCATGGTTATCATGACAAACCATAAAACAAACCATTTAATTTTTTTTTTTTTATGATTCCAAGTTGAAGAAAAAAGCCAATTTAATTGATTCAGCCTCCAGAATCTTCTTAATGTTTTCTAATAACTAATTACTTGGAATGCAGTCTGTCTTATTTCCACCTGAACACAGTTTTTACAACAGTTTTATTGCCGGTATGACTGAGGAGACAGGCACAGCCCACCCTATTGGACCAGGGTCCTAAATAGGACTTGCTGTCTTTACCCTCAGCAAAAACTGGACTAATGAAAGACTGAGAATCTTCTGAAGGCCAGGGAGGCTTTGAAATAAACTTCCCGTTTACTTAAATGAGCAGGGCCACTACACACCTAGCATTTTACCCATCAGAAGGAAGAGTAACAGGTCTTCAGCCAGTGGGAGCATTCTCTGCAAAACTTGTTTTCACTCTGGAGGTCTCTCATACAAGTTCAACAGTATTTAATTTCCTAACAACAGTTTAAGGTGATATAACTACCCATGCATACAAAGCACTTTATGTATGTGCTTTATGTTGTACTAAATTTTATTGCTTTAAAAAACAGCTATAGTTAACTTGCCTAGCAATTCTTTACATCATAACTTTATTGTAAAGCTTTCGAAGAAACTTCTGAACCACCTTCACACACCCCCAAAACCACCCCCAAAAAAGAAGAGCCAAACAAAAAGAACCTTCACTTGGGCTTGTCACTGAAGTTCAGATTAGCATATTGTTTTTTCCTAGCTGTATACCATCCTCTGTGAAACTATCTCAGCTAAATGTGAAAAAACTGCCTCTGTCACAAGTAGTCCAGGAAAAAAAAGGGTAAAACATCAGAGATAATAACCTGTAAGTGGCAGGGATTATGTTTGTATTCTTTTGCAAAGAACGGTATGGGAAAAAAAGATTTTAGGTGACAAATGAGCACTTCGAAATTAGAATGCTGTCAGGTAAGATACCTGTGAATCAGGCTGCAAAAAATTAAGTGGATGAGTTGTACTGTCAGTCACCAGTGATGTACAATATTAGTATAAGAATCTATACAAATGTTATCTATTGCATGCAGAACTGATAATGTCATGAATTATAAAGATCATGAATCTGCTAACCAGTAGGAAAGATTCCCCCAAAATAACAGATTTAATTTTTTAAAGAATAACGATGCTAGAAGAAATCAAAGAAATTAGTGGATCATGTTTATCCTATGCAATACTATTCTTTTAATGATGACAACTGAATCTTATAGTGTATTCTATATATAAATTTCACACAAGCTACCTTCAAGCATTTAGTAGATCAATTTAATTAAATCATAATTTCTTGAAATCATGGAATAAATTTTATGCTGTACTATTAGCACAGATTAATATATATGCATTTTTTGAGGTGAAGTATACAGACTGTGGAGTAGATCTTCCTATAAAGGTAGAGACAATTTGGTCTAAAATATTAATTTATTACCTTTGTCTGTGTTGGTGCAATAAAGTGTAATAATAAGTGTACTTTAACACTGACACCTAGCAATGAGAGGGTCAAGTCAGCTCAATAAAGCTGGCAGACTAGCACAAGTGTCTGTACTTGTGTTATAAATATTACATAGCAGACATTTCATGAGTGAGAATGTGAAGGAATATTCCAGAAAAGGAATGCAAATTTACCATGAAGGAAAACACCAGACAATTGAAACAGACATACGAGTTCGAATACCCGTGAGTGTAAAAAGTAGAACCTAAATCAGGGAGGTGTCAACACTTTATATTTCAATGTGGTTCAGAAGAATACAGTCAGAAAACATGTAACATGCATATAGGAAGTGCCTTAAAACATATGTTTTTATCAAAACCTGTAAGGATTATTACAAGACAGTTATTATATTTGTGAAACATTTTTAAGCGCTCACATGAAATGCAGATGAGACACTTGATTAGTTTGCCACAAATCTTTGAACTCTCTCCAAAACCTTGTAGATGGCATACACCTTATGACACAGCTGAAAGGAGATTGTAAATAACACAGCAAGACGGAAAGTATTACAAAGGTAAAACTAAGCCTTTGGTCGTGTAATTTATTTTTTTTTGTTTGCTAAACTACATGCCATTGGATCAGAGTTCTTATAGCTCTGAATCATCTGGCATTAGCCATTAGTGAAGATAGGCTACCGAGTTGATGGTTTTAAGGTCTGGCCTACTTATGAGATTGTCTTGTTTGTATATGCCAGACCATCTCCAAAAGTAGACCTCTTCTTCTAATCTTCAGCCTAAAAAAAGATGATGTCACTTCTTTTCCCTAGCAGAAACTGGTTTTTGGCTGAACTAGCAGAGATTTATGTGACTGTTGTCTTTGTCATAGAACTTCATTGAAAATGCATGTTGCCCAAAAACATTTGTCAATACTCTCTGACTGTAATATTTAAGCTCTGCATTCAAAGACTTTACATATGCTACATAGTCCTGCCAATATTTCCTAATACAATGGTAATTTGGTATGTGGCAAAAGAGAAGGTAAGCCATTTGCTTATGATTGGACAGCTAAAGTCTGGACCAGAGACAATGCACAAGTTCCCCCCTTTTGAGTGATGTGGGGCATTTGTTCACATTTAACACTTTGACAGACGAAATGTGTTACAGTGCATTCCAGATGCAGTCTGCTGCTGAATACAAATATGTGGCAGTGACTCATTACAAACTTTGCAAACATCTACAGCAAAAAAACCCAGATGCATGGGTGCTTTCACACCAAGAAGATCAGGCACCCTTTTGGTAATGCTTGATAGTAAGTGCTAGGCCCAGCCACCCACCGCACTTATGCTGCAGTGGCAAATTCAATTTGCAGACACAGGATCACACCAGCATGCAAAGGAAGGAAGCCATTGCCTCTTCATCAGTTCTCACACTCTGGTCACCTCCTAATCCATCAAACAGATGTGAACTGAAATGTGCCAAAACCAGTAGCACGGTACTGCTGTAAGTCTGCTAATTCCCTATGCTCTGTTTAATTACATAAACTGCTCAGGATACTAATCAACACATCACATCATGATGATGCAGTTATAAATGTAATTATGAAAGCAACATGAATAATTTCATTAACTAGTATATTACAAGCTGTCTAGTCCTCTCCGCTCCCTTTGTTGGCAACACACTGTGGGTCTGCTCAGCACTTCTGGGAATTAGGCCACGTACATATGACATATTTGTACTTAAAAGCACAATACTGCAGACCTGAATCAAGGAAAAAGTAACTTTGATGTCTGTTGGAGTTTTGCTAGAATTGGGACTGCAGTATTCAGGCCACTGTGTGCTGAGGATTCTAAAAAGAAATGCTTCCTTACAGAAAATAATATTTGATTTTGAAATTGTAATTCCATTAACAAAATGGCAAGAAGCAAGTCTGCCAGTGGTCCTATAAGCACAGTGTCGATAACTGTCCATTCTTCTTTCTGCTGCTCGCTATTTGTAATCCAGCAGTACTTGGCAGGCTACCAGAGGGAGAATAGCCACGTCAGCTGTGTGTTTTACAAATAAAGGAAAGAGAGAGTCCCTGTCTCAGATAACACATAATCTAGGATTATGGAAGGAAAAGACAGTGAGAAATTAAGAGGACAAAATGCTCCTCCACTGAAAAAAAAAATGTGCCAGAGATGGTTTCAATGGTGCCAGTGGACCAGCTTTTAAAAGATACCTTCCTGCTGCCTCCTGTCCTCCAAGTCAGCTCTCCCCCTTCTTCCCACCTGTCTGCCCTCTCCTCTTCTCAGGCTGAGACCAAGAAGTTTCCACAGCCCTTTGCAAGGAAAGTTGAGGCAGGTGCCCACCCTCAAAGCCAGCTGCTGTCCTTACAATGAGCTAAGCCTTTGTCATCCCGCTTCCAGTTTTAGAGTAGATGGCACAAGTGAAGACAAACAGAGGTCTGCCAGAGCAAGTGGCCTTATAGTTATGACTTAGTAACTAACCACAGATTGACTACTGACATTATGCCAGGTGATGTATGCAGTCCTCAGGCTGTCATCTGTGCATGTGATACAGCATGCTGAAGACCCAGGCCATGTCTATGCTGCAAAGTGAAGAGCAGGTTTAAAAGTGACTCTAAGCACCACAAGCTTTGTGGCCTGTCCCATTTCCCATCCTCACTGCTCTAAAGCTCAGCTTAAATCTAGACCCCTGCATGTTCCTACATGTCAAGAATGCAGATGTTAGATGTGTTCGGAGCGTGATTAGCCAAATAAATGCAGCCAACATCTTACCAAACAACAGTGAATAACATTTGGCACCTGACTCATGCAGGTCCTGAGGAACCCACCTGTGGAATTGACTGGGTGGTTTCGAATCCTGCGGAGATCAGTTAAACCATAAAATCTCAAAATGTTCCCACCCAAATACTACTTCTATTTACAACTGATGGAGATTTGCTAAGCTAAAAGCTAGGGTGCAGTTTCTTTATTAGTTTCATATATTGTACTTCAATGTGCACACGCTATAGGAACTATAAGTTAAGAAGTCAAAATAAATATATTATTCAGATGAACAAAGAAAGTCCATGAGAAAAAAAAAGGAATGGCTGGCATTTTGTTTTTGACTCAGGCTGTCGCTATGAGTTGCATAAAGATATTAACACACATTTTATTTAGACATCCCACATGGGAAGCAAGCAGAAGTTAGCTTTTTAAAGAAGAACTATACTAAGCTCATGAACATATTAAAATCCCTTCTTATATTTATATCTAGTATAATGACAGTTTTCTGAGTTAGGAATGACCTTAAAACAGGAAGCCTGAATTACACATATAGCTGGGGGATAAGATTCAGATGAATCCTAAAGCATGAACTTACAATTAAATTAAAACAAACACATCATTAAAAGTATGAAAACAGTCTATTTCATTGAAGTACCGCTTTTCTTGAAGGCAGCTTCAGTTTGGAGGACACAGACAGGGATATCAGCTTCCAGTACTTTGCTAAGATGAAGCAAAAAAAAAAAAAAAAGGAGAAAACAGCTATAATTGTATTTTCCAATGAAATATATGATTTCAGAATCATGTAGGGAGTTCAGACTATACGAATGTGACTCTCACTTCTTACAGCAACACTTATGTGTTGGTTAGCTTTTTCCATTACAAATCTCTTTTTTTTTTTTTTTTTGATTTCTAACTAGGCATAAAATTTCACAGTATGACAAAGGCTGTCAATATAAGGTCCCATTTTGGAAGTACACTACTAGGTTTTTTTCTCTGTTTTAAATTTTAAAATGTTTTTAAAAAAGTTAGGCCATGATTAAGTGGAAGGGAGGCAACAATTAAAATTCTATCAGTCCCAAATGCTTTCTGCTCTTGTGTAATGAATAAAGAATTTAGGGGTCTGATTCTCAGCCTTATGTTAGTGAAACTGCAATGATTTCAGTGGAGTTATTTGGAGTTACAGCCACAGTGAAAGGAGAATCAGGATGCACTGCACTAAATAAACTTAATACGCAATATACAGTCCCACTGGATTCAGTTTTAAAGAAAAATAACACAAAAGAAAACAAAATAAAATAAAAATAAAGGAAACAAAGTGAACAGCCACAAGAGTTCTGCAATAACATTCAGCAAACAAATATTACTCTGAAATTCTGCTGTTCCTTGACATTCAGGAAGAACTCTACTGAACAACTCAGAGGGTACACAGAAAAAGGGCATGTGATATCTTAGAAGCACAAGGGCAGCAGAGAAGCCAAACTTTGCAAAATATGGAAGAAAGAACACAGAAATGCCTTGTGCTTAAACAGTAGAAGCAGATTCTCTTAAAGCTTATATGATTCCACTTAACACTTCTGAAGTTTTGTGCTTCGTAAGAACAGGTTTCATAGGGCTCCTTTTCCTTAGCAAGAGTAATAACAGTAACATTAAACGGCTTTTAAATTGCAACAGTCTTAATGTTGACACTCTTGTGCTACACCAAGCACCGGTATCGCACAGACCTCAGAGGAGTGCATGTTATTACACAGGCTTATTAGGCTTACTATTTTCTATTGCTTTGGCTCAGTGGGACTATTGCTCTTCAAGGCAAGAAGTCCTGTGTACAAGTCTTAACACAAGCAAAGCTTCACTCACTCCAGGTTACTCTTGTGCAACCCCTCTGTTTTCAGAGGAACAGCTCTAGATTTACACCACACCTGCTGAGAGTGCGTGTGACCTGCTGAACTCACCTGAGGGAAGGATCTCCGCCTTGGGACTTCAGTTCTCCAAGTTCATTGCCAACAGCAGGACACCCAGAACTTGATCAAATAAGTGAGGTGCTCAACACATGGTGCATGTGATCCCTCTCTCTTCCACAAGCCACATACTCTCCAGCCCTGAATGATGGCAGACTGTCAAGGGAAATGCAGAAATACCGTACCTTGAAGCTTCAGAGAATAAAGCTGCTGTTACCCTCAGACATGCCAGAGGTTTTGCTTGCATGCTTCAGAAGAGAGTGGCTCACTGGTCCATCTATACGTTTATTTGGGAATGGCCGGTCATTCACACATACCTGAACTCAGGACAAAATCCAGAGCTGAATGAGATGGGATATAGCACCAGCCTCTGCATTTATGAAGAAACCATAGCACTTCAATACATCAAGCTGCATCCCTGTAAAGTCAGCTTCTTTGCTGAGGAGAATTTAATTTAACCATAAGCAGCAGAGAGACAAAGACTTTGCTTTTCTAGTAAGCTCTACCATAATGTGAAGGGAAAAGTGAAATTGCAGAAAAGTTCATGTGTAGCATTTCTGTTTTATATTAGTCTGTTGGGGTTTTTTATATGACAAACATGAAAACATCAACTTATTTCACTCACTTTTGGTCTGCTCAATCTCATACACCACTTTTGCATGTTAAATTAAAAAAAGACGGTTTTAATTGAACTTTACAAACTAGCTGGGACCGTGTTAGGTTTCAAAAATCATAGTTCTTTTCTTAATTTCACTCTTATATTTGTGACAGCTGGGGAAAGAGCTCAAGTAATTTCAACAGGACATCATTTTCTGCG
The DNA here is from genome assembly GCF_013368605.1 of Nyctibius grandis. Classification (NCBI taxonomy): domain Eukaryota; kingdom Metazoa; phylum Chordata; class Aves; order Nyctibiiformes; family Nyctibiidae; genus Nyctibius; species Nyctibius grandis. The sequence goes on from NC_090660.1 coordinate 13,573,543, forward strand.
GGAGAAATACAGAACCAGTGATGTGTACAGAGCAGCTTCATTTTTTATCTGACTACAAAGACCAGGATATAAGAATTCACAAAGTGCATTATTTTAAATTTAGAAAAATCACACTGACAATGCAGACCATTTCAGTCATAACTAAAAATTACATATTAGCACAATAAATCAGTGACATTCTAAACCAAACAAGTTGTATTTAACATATATCTAAAAATAAAGCCGTCCATGAAGAACTGGAAATTTAACTGCTCAAAAGATGTTGAGCTCACAGAGTTTGATTTTAGGTGAAGGTATCAGCCAGTGACATGTCATCCCATTGAGGGGTCTTCCCTGAAAAGTTTGATCCAATCAGATCATTTCCCTGAAACCTTCAGAAATAGAATATCTGAATTCAAGCAGCCTCAGCTCATTCTCAACATTTGTATTCAGCAACGAAGCATTTGAATAAATCCAGTTTCATGGAATCAACATCAAAATTGCAATGTCAAAAATTTGGCTGTCTGAACATAATGCCCCTGTTACACATGAGCCCTTTTACTTCTCCAAGCTTCAGTCCCTTTCTTGCTTACATTAAGAGGGCAGATGATCAGCATAAATATGTAGAATGTTTTGTTGTTAAACGCAGAAAATATTGAGCACTAAAAATAATACATACATTGTTTAGATTCTCCAGAGTAGCTCCCCAGGTTTCATTGCAACTTCTGAAACTCTAGTCCACAGTGTGGAAATAATGACGTTTGATACGATTTTATAGAAGCTCCTCACCTTCTGCTGAACAAATACTGTAAAACAACATTCTTGAACATTTCCCTAGTGTCAAAATAAATAAAAAAAATTTAAATTTGCTTCAAAGGCAAATGCAAACCTTTAAGTAAGTTTCCCACCAATATTTTGGTATGCGCGATACCTCCCTCGCAAAGAATACTTACAAAACTGAAAGACTTTGACATATATATGCAAATATGTTCACACAAAAATTTGCCCAAGGGATGACTGTCCTAAAACCTCTTTGCAAAAGTCTCTTAGCCAACCTGGGGTAGTAACAGTGCCCTGCAAGGAAGGTGATCTATCACAAACTGCAAACAAATAAGTAGGTGAAGACACTTAAAACAGTTTGCAAAACAATCACAAGCTTTAAAATATGTTTCCATGCAGGTTTTCTGACCAATTTCAAATTCATATTCATTTCAAACGTCTCCTCCCCCCTCCAAAAAAACTGGGGTGAATTCACCAGATGCATTATTTACCACATCTGTCACTTTGCTGTCAGCTCCTAACACTTTTTTCCCCACTGCTAACAAAAAGTTCAAAAGGGGAAGATCATCTGATTTTTCTTGACAATCCCTCTTCTATTTCCCAATCTGCAAGCATATATATTTGACATATTTAGCTCTGGCTGGTTTGTTTCAGGTTTGATACTTTTCAGAAGCTTACTGTATGTGTGTTACCATATATGTCTCAATATGTATTTTTAAAAAAAAGGAAAGAAAGGGGAAAAAATCATTCTGTTTCAAATAATGAGCATGTGCACCTTTTTGCCTCAGGCCTTCATACACAATTTAGCCAGAAAGCCAGGGCAGATCATGATTTAGCATTTGACATCTCTTGCCTTCAGGCCAGGGGAGACTAATACAGATTTCTGACTCTGAGCACACCATGGAAAAAAAAAAGTGAGAGAGAGAGGCCTTTTATTGACTAAATGATAAAGAGGTTTGTAATGATAAATAACAGTCATTTTATTGTGGAATTCCCCAGAAAAGATGCATTCTGCAGTGTCTGAAGAAGCCTAAAAGCCAAAGCTGGTTCCCTGTGGATCCAAACCTGTTAAGCTCCAATCTTTCTGGGCAGAAATAGAGGTCGCAAATTGCATAGGACCTGCACTATTAAAACTGTATAAGCACGATACATAATCACTGCTGCATCCAGGACAGTTAGCACTAAGAGGATTAGCTGAGGGCTGCTTCTGGGTTTCTCTCCCTCAGCCTGAATCTAAAACAAGCCTGGTGCACACCCAGCCTGCTTGAGAATTTTCTGCCAGCTTTGATCGATAGTTTAATTGTAAACTTTGGGAGCAATAATGGATAATTCGGCTTGAACTGTCCATTATAAGTGCTGTTGCTGAGGATGGAGCCTTCAAAATTAAACAAGAGTTGTGTAATATTATTACATTTGTACCGCTCACCTACAGTTAAATTCCATTTACAAATACTGTCTTGACAATGTATGGAGTTCAATAAACATAGGCCCAGGTGGGTTGAGTGGGGAAAGCAAAGAGGAAAGAAGCTGAAGCCAATTATTTGCCATCTATTTCGGAAAGACTTTTACTTTAACCTCACATATTAAAACACGTAGAAAGGGAAGCAGGGAGACAAGAGATACAGACAGATTAAAGTACAGATCTAAGCTGTGGTTACTGTTGTGACTGCAGCACCATGATGAAAACATACCTAAATGGCCATGGTGGGATTGTGGTACGGTGTAGCAGCGGAAAAATATCCTAGAGAAGTGGTAAACATGCATTGCTCAGACCATGCAGTCTATGTTGGCATAATCAAATTTTTATTAGCACCTAAACCAGTTTGTTGAGCTGGACTGGAGATATTTGTGCTATCATATGGGTCATTTTCCAAAACACAAGAAGACACAGCAGTGTTCTGCGGTGAGAAATCACCCTGTCTTGGAAGATTAATAGACAAAACGGCCAAGAGTTTAGCTATTCAGTTTTCTAGCAAACATATTCTACAGTATTACATATGCAGAGACTTCCATCCAATTCTAAACCGAGTAGTGAGGAAGTGAAGCCCATAAGACCATGGATTTTGAAATAAAAGAACCAGTTCATAACAGTGTAGTTCATAACCAGTTCAGGCACAAACAGAGTTCTGTTCACAGGACCAAGATTCAAGCGTCTTTGTAATATTTTTATTACATATCTCTAAATAAATTAGTTGCATGGACAGAATTTGTTTAAAATGAGTACACAAGGTTAGAAAAGTAGTTCTTGCTACCAGCTTTACAATGAATTTAGAATCTCAGGTCAAGTTTACTCCATATCTTAGAATACCATTAACCTTTCCATAACTAACTTGAATTCAAACGAATTCCCTAATCCTAACAAGACACGTGAGATTAGGGAAGAATGACAAGGTCACAAAGAGCCTTCCCACTCCTCACAAAGACTATTGACTTTCATCAAAAGTCTCCATGAAGGTCATCTTAGTTTTCAGAGCTGAACTCCCATGTTTTGTGCTAATGATTAGGGTTCAAGGCCAGAAATATTTTTGTCTGGTTGTTTTCTTTGTTTTTGAGAAACTGACATCTATATTTCACTGTGTACTATAAACAAAAGTCAGCTAAAGCTCTTCCTACGTGCTTTCTCATGCCTGGCTAGTATGCAGCTAAATGCACAGTATTCTTACTGCCTTTCTTATCACCCATGTAGGACACCAGACAGAAAGTCGTCCAGCAGGAAAAAAGGAGCAAAAAAGCAAAGGGGTTTGTGGTTTTTTGTTCGCAAACACAAAGCTTCACCTGAAAAATTAAGCAAGAAGAAAAAAACCTAGCAATTCAACAGGTGTAATTTGCAGGCCAGGAAGCTACTGAACTTGGCAGATGAAGCCAAGCAGCATTAACCTCTGCAGCAGAACAGCACTTGCACTGTGCATAAGCCGCTCCTGTAGAATGGCTTCAACTTTCATGGCTCAGAAGTCTTCAAGGAAATCTTTATCTCATTCCACTCCTTTTCTTTTATGGCAAAGATATATTTGTTCCATCTGTAATAAGTTCTCTGTAAAATGATGCAGATGATGGTGTCGTAAAGTAACTGCAGGTTTTTAGCCTTTCACTGTGGTTTTCCCTTTTGGGGAATGAGGCAAATAAAGGTTTTCTTTGCTGATCATGGGTTTATAATGCTACCATGTTGCTGCTAGCTCCACAGAGAGCTCTGCAAAGCCTGAGTTACACCAACAAAGACTCCTGTAGGCTGTAGCAAAACAGAGACCAGAGTCTGCAAATGCAAACTGCGTTACAGGGAATCTGGGCATTACCTATGGTTCTAATACCATATGCTCAGAGAGAATCAAACTGGCATCCACCATACCAGTAATGCAGGACTCTAAGATTACCTTGTCAGCAATTTTGGATGGAACAAAAGCAAAAACTGTATGTAAGCAGCCCATAACTTGCTTCCTGTATTCACATTCAAATCTCAAGTACAAGCATATGCTTCCCCAAATGAGGATTACAGGCTAGGAAAGGGTACAGGTCAGAATCTCACAGTCTGTTGGATATCCCATGTTTCATAGGCTATTCCTCTATATTCAGTATGACAGTATATGAAATGAGGTACTAACCAGCATAAATAAGGTTACTGGTGCTACACGCTGATCCTAAGGTAATCATTCACCTTAGAAATGAAACAGGTCTGCGTTGAGGAGTATGTACCTCATGGTCTCCCTTTTCACCAGAAAAACAGAAGCGGCAACATCATACCCCTCGAAGTTCTTGCTAAAGACCTCCTGCAAGACTGTGGACAATTTTCCTACATCTCCCTATGCCTCAGTGTCCTTGCCAGCACAGTACAGGTAACAATTCTGTAAGGTGAGGGGCCGTGTAAATAAAAGACATTAAAAATTGCAATGCAGTTTGATTTGAAATAATGAAAATGGCCCATGTAAAATGTCATGCCTATGATAAGTTCCTACCTTCTACCACTTTCCTGCTGCAATTTCCACAGCTAGTTTAACCTTCACATTTCCAGCTCAATCTATTTTACACGAAGCTGCCAAATACATATATAGGTCCATACTGCAAATTGCACCAAGCTAATTATACATGGGAAACCATGTATAATTAGGATTCAGGCAGAACGTTGATTTATGTAAGAGTGCTATTTGCTTATTTCCCTTTAAACTGATCAGACAAATATTTTTTTGCCAAATCTTTAACCTGATCAGGTAAATATTAGGAGAATGTGACAGAGTCAGTTATCAACTACAAGCACAAGCCAGCTTATGAGCAATTCTTGGCAAATGATGCTTCAGAGTTAAAAATGTGAATGGGACTGAAGTTGGTGATGTACAGCCATTTTGCAGGATATTGAGGCTAAAAGGGAAATACAAGTAAAATCAAGAGTCCAACATGTTTTTCAGCTTTTGTGGGTCCTTCACATAAAAAGAAATTAAGGCAGAACTCTGTGTGTGAAAATAAGGTGGAAGGTGTGTTTGGCCTAGTTACCGTGGTGACTGACACAGTTCAATCTATTAAATTGTGTCCTGTGGTCACAAGCCATCAACCTGTGCTCAGCAAACAAGGATAAGTAGTTAGCATCCCTCAGAATGGAGAAAATGTTATCCCATTTAGTGATTTAATAAATGCTGGAGATTTCCTCTTCCCTTTCCTGAGAAACAGATTAAGGACAATGTATAATGTCTGAAGGGAAAAAAGTAAGCTATGTACATAAGCTAAGTCCTTTTGGTAGTGTAAGTAACAGTATAGTTTGGCCTTTAGGAATCATTGTCTTTGCTTAAAATGGACAGACCAAAAATCACGTAAGCCAACTGAAACATCACGATTCACTTTGATGTCTCTCCCCTCCTTTTCCACTTCCTGGGGGCAGCCATCGCTCTCAGGACTGTCCTCTCCCCACTTTTTTTTTTTTTTCCTCTGGTGTACCAAATTCCTGAAATTTATTTCTATCAGAAAGCTCAACTAAGCTGTAACAAAAAGACATGCAGAACCAAACCACTGAATATAAGCACACCTAATTATTCAGTGCATATAGGCTCATTCTGTCTAGACGCAGTGCCATTATTGCCCAGAGCTCCGGGTTAGTTGCTCCAGGATGAGCTCTGATCCTTCAGACTTTCGGTCTCTCTCTCACACTTGACATCCAGCAAATGTCCACAGCCCTTTCTCACTCAGAGATGGATATTGCATGGGTTATGAAAACATTTCAGAGGGACAGAGTTCTGCTCTTTCTCAGCAGGCTCACATGAAATGAACTAAACTAGCATTTGCTGTTTAAGAAACTGTGGAGTTTCTTATTCCCAATTCTCCTTGGCTCTCAACAGCAATTTTACTCAAGACTAATTTCATCTTGGTAAATCTGATAAAAGATTTAAAAAAAATACACATTTTTGGTGGAGATATAGTATTCATGTGGGCATCCAGCCATCCCTTTCAGAAAGAAAAAAGTACTTTTCTGCAAGCTCTTTAGTTTTCTGTTTGTAGAATAATTTCTTGGCAGATGCTGGTTAACTGATATGCACATTTCCAAGGTCATTTTTTACAATGAAATAAACATTTCTCTCTGTTCCCTTTCTAAATCCCTGTGTTTCCCTCATGCTGATATCTACGACAACAGGACTGTATGTTTGAAGCATGGGGTCACACTCAAATTTTCACAAGCATACACCTTTCCTTGAAAAATGTTTTTGCTAACTACCCAGCCCTGCACTCTGATGGCACATATGACAGCGTGAACGGCTTGGGAAGAAAGAGTCACAGAAATCTGGCTCAAAGAACAAACTCTAGTTTGGAAAGAGCCTCACTTGTTGGTAACAAGGTTTATAACCACAAGAAAACCATCACTAAGAAATACCGGTCTTCTGATTCACTGTTTAGTAGGATCCTGTTCCATAGCCCGCAGCTCTGGCTGAGCTCCACTGCCATTATAAACACATGATAAAACTCCTCTTGATTTTAACAGGAGGAGTTATGCCAGTTATATTGCTTGCTTTTAAACCCCCTTCCGGAGTGTCCTTATATCCAGATCAGATATACACAATCAACTTGGTTTATTTAGTTACTTACTGTCCTTCAAGGTTTTGCAGCTTACTGTGGCCTGTGATTTGCTAGAAGAGGCTTGTGTTCAGCTCCAGTGTCTCCATCGCCTCTGAGCGGCTCCTGCTTCCAATCACTTGGTGGTGCTGCAGGAGAAGCAGAAGGGGCCCCTCCTGATCTGCGCATAGAGAGCTCATCGTTCCCTCTTTTCTGGAAATGACTAATGAAAAGGAGACTCTGGAAATACGTTTTAACCAGTCAGGGAGACAACTGACCAAACACTTTACTCGTGTCCCAGTGCTCCATACCAGCTCCATCGTTTTCAGCGCCTGTTCAAAAACAAAAAATAACTCCTTCAAGGCCATGAAGTGCTGGGATCCATGCACAGCTCAAACAAACCAGTTGCCTTTTAAAGTGAAATGGGCCCTATCTTTGGATTAAAACATGTCATTTACTGCCATCTATACTGTAGTAGCAGGCAGGCACATTGACCTGGTCGTGTGGTGATACACATTAAAGAAGAGGCAATCCATGCCATGACAATATCTTAAAGTTGCAAGACAAAAGAAGGTGGGCAGTAGAAGAAATAAACATCGGTATACAAGAGATTTATATTTAACATCAATTGCAAGAAGGGAGACCACTGTCATAGTTCTGCCAGACCTTTCTCAGGAATTCAGAAAGGGCTCTTTAGCAGAGACAGCAATGAAACTTATGTTAAAAGTAAGCATGGTTCTGAATCAGGGCTACACCAAATCTCACCAGCTCCTGCCAATCACTTTAAAGAAAAGTCCTATGGAAATTCAGAGAAAGAGAACACTTATGTGTGTTCTTGAAGAGACGAATTTTGAAGAGACAAAAGGGCAGTTGCATACTCTGCAGTGGAATTATATAGGAGAATTCAAAAACATAGGCTATCTTCTATTATATTGCATGTGTTGGTAGATTGATTTCTATTAAAACATGGTTGCTTAATCTCCAAGACACTAGTTGCAGTACCGGTGATGTTCAAGTCTTGGCTAATCACAGTGAGAGAAAAATCCTCACAGCAGCTTCTTCTTCTTGACACCTTCTACCTCCCTGATTAGCTCAAACAAGCGAAGTCACTGCTCTTAGGAAAGCTAAGCAGACTGCTCTGCTAACAGCCTCCGTGCATGTGCGTGTCAGGATTCCAGTTTGAATGCTGAAACCTGCAATATGCACACATCCGCACCAAGGCCAATTTTCTTCACATGACGCTTTTATGAAGATCAGCAACTGAAGGAAACAAACGTTGCTCTAAGCTTTGGCAATGGCTAGTCCAAAATCCTTCAGCAAAGAACCACTCACAAAAAAACAGACAATAACTCCCTGGTGCTGACATCCACTTCCAATCCTTGCTGTAGTGGCAATTCACCTTCACAGCATTAAACACATTTACATCTGCGGGCTGCCAAAAAACAGCATTTACTTTTGAGCAGAAAAGAACTGACTTTAGAGAACAATAGAGCCGTTTTTTCCCTTTCTGTGTGGGTGTTTCTTTACTTGAAATAAAAGCTAGTGTATAAAAGACAAGGAAAGCATCTTTGATGTGTATGTGCCATTTTAAAATAAAGGCTCCCTCTCACATACTCAGAATTTTACCAAGAGAAGCAGCAATTACAGGATTATCTGTTACTTCAAACATGAATTCTTTGGATGCTGTTCTTGCCTCGCTTTGTTACGTTAACAATTATGTTTTAAGCAGTCTGGGGCTTTTTCGTATTTATAAACTGTAGTTCAGTATTAAATGTGCAATCACAGAATTGCTCACCAAAAGGGAGGCTTGCTTTCTGTCCTGTTATAACAAGTTTCAGCAGGTAGTTGATTAACATAAAATAATATTTCTTCAGTCGCTTTTCAGGAAGAAAGAGGGTAGACAAGTGATGAATCTCTGAATGAGGTTTTGGTTTTGGCTTTCTTAAAGACCTGGTGAAGTAAGTGCGCTTATTCCTCCATAAAAATTTGCATTTGGAATTTGGAAAAGCTGTTTTCAAGACATTCACAAAATCACGCAAGCACTAAGTAATTCTTATCAGGCAAGCCACCAACCTTTATTAGCATTCACGCCTTGATCAAGAAGATAGGTATTTTTGTCCAAATAGCTGACTGCAGCCTAACCATAACTGTGAATCGAGGCATCCACAGGCTTTTAGAAAAGCTGGTGGTGCAGGCACTGCTGGAGGATGGGGCTGTGGCAGGCGGTGATCTGCGCTAAGGGACAGCACAGGCAGTCTCTGGAAGGCTGCAGCCAAACATTACAGTTGCCTTCTGAGGTGCCCTATATATATACATTGGGATAATAAAATGCACTGAGGCCAGCACTCTAGAAAAAAGTTTCAGTGCTGGCATTTAACAAAGAAGAAATTTGGTCACTCCTGTGACTCCTTGGGAAGCCCCGGGAGAGAAGACACATAAATACAAATATCCATAAATCATATTGGAGTCCAAAGGCTGCAAAGGTACTTTAAAGTCACCTCAGCTTTCTTTTATGCACCTTGGTCTGTAAGTTGGACACTACATCTTTCAAAGAATTTTACTGTTATAATAAACTCACCGACAGAGGTTCAGACGAAAAAAATACAGGGGGTGGAGCAGGAGGTAATTGAACATGTCAAACAGTAGTTGTTTTTTTTTTTCTGACAGACCTATTTCAGAAGTGCTATGAATTTCACTGTCTGAAATGTAAAAAACATTTTGCCTTAACATTTTCTAAAGAAAATTGATCTTCCCAGAAGAGCAGCTTTAATCTAAAAATTAACCTAAAATTTCAAAAAAATAATTTTTTTTTTTTAAAAGGTAACTTATAAAGCATAATGGGACAACTCAGTATATGCTGGACAAAGCACACTGATTGAATTTTTTTTTTTTAAAGAGAACTAAAAACATTCTGTGCTAGTTCAACCCATGAAAAACAAAATATCCTTTATTCACACCAACAGTCATAACACCTGTGCAAGGCACAGAAATAGTATTGTTCTCTTCTTGAGGAAGCTGAGCACACAATAGTCCAGTGACTTACCCAAGATCATGTGAGAAGTCAATATTATTGCAGAGAATTATTCCCTTCCCCTTTCCTTGTTAGTGAAAATTATTAACAGGGCCATCAGAAAAAGCTGTCATCTCATCTTATCAGTCTCTGCAAACAAAAAAAAAAGCCCAAGTGAAACAAGAATTGGAGGTAGATCCTATCAGAGCTATCTTGCATGTACCATGCTTACAAATTTTCATTCTGAGAGTGGTTTTTTTTTGTTGCTGTTAACTTCTTAAATCTACGAAAGCATTGAGCATAGACCTAATATCAGAACATTCAGCTATAGTTCACATCAGATGGAAGCCTCCTTTTTTACCCAGCCTTTGATTTTTCCTTCTGAGACTTCCAAAGCCATATTCTGTCTAAAATAAACACTTCCACCTATGTGAGATTTTACACCTTTACTTGACATGCAAATCACCAATATCAAAAGAAAATAACTCTATTCTTCAATGGCAGCTCCTAGCAGAGCCTGTAAAAACAGTTCTCAGGAGAGCAGGAAGACCAGGGTATTGATGAAGAGCTCCTTGGGATGGTTACACATGCGCATAGAGAGGAGTTTCAGTGTATCAATGACACACAGCTCCATCTCTCTGCTCTAGTTCACCCTGCATGTCAAGTCTCTGCCCTGCAGGAATACCAGAAGGATACTGACAGAAGGAGGCCTCTGAACTATTTCATCCTGTATTTAGGGAAAAACGGAAACCATACTATTGGGTGAAGCAATGCTTATACAGTTGATTTGCCATGATTGCTGCTTTTGCTGCTAAACGGCACAGCTTTGTTGTTACCCCTTGTGCACTAGGACTGTAGGCACCTGAGACGCACAAACCCCATCTTAATTCCACATTTGTGCACCATCTACCACCTTGAAATTTTAGTCCCTTCCTGGACTCCTGCATTCCACTCCAATTTCAGCAAGAAGGAGGAATGAAGACTATCTTATCTAATCAAAAAGAAAGAGGACATCTTTTATTCTCCAGCAAAAAGCATGCCCATGATGCCTCACAAGTAGTTTGAGTCTTTTATTTTTAACTTCTTAGTTTGAGCAAGAGAAAAATAATAATTTCAGCTTTCGTAATTCCGTACATACCTCCCAGAAACATTCCAGTTCTATCCTGACCACAGAACCTCCTGCTTTCCAACTACAGGCGTATGTTAGCAAAGACTGGACAGAAACAGAACTAAAATGAGACCATAACATTCATTTTTATCTTTGACTCTTGGCACTGAAACGCAGGTTTATAGAGATGCCACAAAGCCATTTTGAAAACAGTTTCCAGAGGACAAAGCTAAAACCTGGGCTTCACTGCCCTTTGTCCTGCAGCTAGAGACTGCTAGAGATAAGACTCTGTTCTAAAGTGTTTACAGACTATTGAGGAAGCAGACGTGCAATTTGGCTAAATAAGCATGAAAAGATGATGGCAGACTGAGGAGATGATCCTGTTTCGCCAGTGCTCCATACAGAGTAGCACAGAATATTTAGTGCATTTTTATTTGCATATATATTTTGCCTGCCCTGTTGAGGTGACTCAAAATGAGCCAAGGCTACAAAATGTGCTCTTTTCAGTGGAAAAGCATCTCTCGGGAAAATACCAACATTTGCATTGCCAAAGATTACATAAAAAATCCTCAAACAAAAAGCCTCCCACACAACTCTTGTACGGTGGGTACTGCCCTGCATTTATGTCAAAATCTCCTTTTTAGCAAGAGCTCTCTTGTGCAGAAATAGGAGACTGGTCTTTCACATGTCCCGGGAAGCAAACATGCATGATACTTGTCTTAGTTCTATATCCCAAAGACAACCCATGTGTCTGGAAGATGATATTGTGTATCCCTGCATACTGCGGAGGACCATGGTGAAGTTCAAGACCCAAACTACTGCTAATGAAGCTACTTCAGGAAGGCAGCCAGCAGTCAGAGGAAGCACTAGCTGGGTCAGCACCTCTGCACAGAGCTGCATCGGGTGTAAAACACCACGGGTGAGATGCATCAGATGAGTGAAGCTGCTCAAAATACTTTGCAAAATGCACTCTGTTATCATGGCCAAGACTCCTTGCAAAGTCATGTTTCAGTTTTCCATTTTGCCTGATCCAGGCTGAGCTACTCTAGACCAGACATGTGCACACAAGGTGGCTTCAAACAGTTTACTTTTCATTACCAGTAATGAAAAAGAATGTGTAACTCTAAGAATAGCCACGAAACAAGATTGTCTCCTGGGTCAGTTTTTGTTGTAGCTCCATCCTAATTATTGCCTGCCTGCTTGTTGTCTGACTACACAGCAAAAAACATGTAATTCAAGACATATTTGATGCATGTTTTGAGAATGTTGAAAAATTATGTTCACGTGTATTGAAGTCAGTTTTTAAAGGCAGAATCCTGCACTCTTCTGAAAACTGTTATGGTTCATCACTTGTCTGTCAGACCTCCTGTCACATTCAAATGAATTGACAAAAAAATCCCATTACAAGATGCAGAAAAGAAAAGCAGTTTCTTCCTGCAATCACATTTTGCAAGTATTAAATCCAGACTACATAAAGCAATTTGTCAGCAATAAATTCAATAGAGATACATAATGGTTGTAATAGATTACAGTTGTGGTAAAATGTTATAATAGAATAATAATTTCCTAATTAATTCATAATTGTATACCACAGTTTTCCTTTTTCACTTTTCAATGTTAAGCAGTAACCCTATCCACACACATTGTACATCAGCGAAAGAAACCTAATAACTACATACTGAATCATATTTGATGTGAGCAAGCACGAACAAAAGCCATCTCTGGCAGTGGGCATACTTCAATCATCCAGAACAAAGATCTGGCAGGACCACTCAATAGGAACTCTTTTTGGCCTGCATCCCTCAGTTTCCTTATCATGAAAATCAGCAGCCTGACCAGGGGTGCAAGAAGGAAGTTGGTGTGCGCCAGACTTTGGAAAGATATGGGGTTAGAACATTGTCTGAGACACGTATCTTGTCTCAGGACCCAGAAATACCTCCAGGTGTACTGGTTGAAGTGTAGCCATAAAGACTAAGCATAACACATAAAAACAAGAGGCCACCAGCCCATCCTGTCCAATATTTGATTGCTCCATTTTGAGAATGCCAGAAGAGCCTTCTTTTACCATTAACAAGCCCTTCCAGCAATCATGTTTGTGGAAAGAAAAAAAATCCCATAACTTCACGTGGGAGCTGAAGAACATTACAAAACTTACAGCCACAGTCTGGGGAAAATTCCCATCAGAGTTCTGCCCACTCAAGGCCTGCAGCCTCAGGCAAGAACGTTTAATGTTGGAGACCACAGGAATCAAGGACTGAAGAGATCTACTGGGCTTCCAGAGCCATGCCCCTCGCAGAAATATAACAGGACAGTAACAGCGGGTGATCCACAATTTAGCATTATAGAAAAGTTGTCAAAGATTATGTCACAGCAGGAAACACTGAAAAAAATAAATCATTTAAATCAGAAGTCAGAGGCAGTCAACATCTAACCAAAAGTTTAGAGACATGTTTCAATGGAAGGATGAGAAAGATCCAAGGTGTCCACACATCTAGCTCTAAATCAAGGCAAAGGCTCTTACGTGACTTAAAAGTTGTTGAAAAATGTAGCACAATTGCCCAAGTCATTAGTAAAAATGTGTTCAGAAGATACTAATACCTTACAAAAGATTAACAAATACTTAGTAGATAGCATAGTAAAAATAAGCAGCCTGTTCATAGACAGTAAGAAGGAAATCACTTGAATGTACTCACACGGTAACAAACTATGATTATAAGTGGTATATATAACAGTATCGACCTATTCAATAATTTATTAGTCCTTATTGGGCAATGGTTAACCTGTACTAATAATTTTATTAATATATTTTTTATATGAAATGTGAATGTAAAAGTGCTAGTGGCAATCTTGGATATAAGAATAACTCAGTTAACAGACTGACACAAAAATCCAAAGAAGATCTATAAAACAGGCAGTTGAACATAAATTCTATCATGTAAACTTATGAGTTTCCAATTGTTTAGCGGGGTCAAAAATTAATTTAAAAATATAAGAAAAAAAAAGAAAAAAGGCATTTGGATAAACAACACATCTAAAGAAAAAGTTCTGATAAAACTCAAGAGGTTAAACAAAGTAAGAGATTACAGGAATGTCTTCCCATGATTTAGAAATTAGTTACTAGTTTTCAGTTTAGGAAGAAATAGAACGTGGGTCCAACAAACTAATTAAAGAAAATATATGATAAAGCAAATTAAAGTAACAGTGGTGTGGACAAACGTGCTAAATTATGTAAACTAGACAAAACGAAAGAAGATTAATAGATTTAAAAGGACCTAGCAAACCTGGGGCACTGTGTATTTGAAACTCAACACAGAAAAGCAACATTAACTTTCTCTGAAAGGAAAAAAAAAGAGTTAGTGCCACACGTGTGTAAGTAGCTACACCAATTCAGTGAAAAATAAAAGAAAACCTAGAACGCTGTAGCAACAGAGGGAAAACAATTTGGACATCTGTACGAAGATATCTTATTATTGACCACCTGTATACGTGAAAACTGAAAACGGGTTCCATTTATAGGACAATACCAACAATGAAATAGTAATTAGTTAAATTTATTATGTTTCTTTACTTCTAACACTAACTTCGTTATGATAAACTTTATCTCAAAGAAAACACAGCAGATGGAGAAAGGGCACAGAAAGTAGCAGTGGTACTGAAAAACTTCCCCAGAAGAGAAATGAGAAAGTTTAACACTATTCCATTGAGAGAAACACTGAAAAGAGTTAATATAATACAGAAAAGAATGGGTACAGACAGGCAGTTGACAGCGTAGCTATTGCCTTAATGTAGCTATGGCTCCCTTTTCATTGGACTCAAGGGAAATGCAATCTTCACTCCCAACCATCCATGTACAACGCGTGGTTGTGTCTATCCTGCAGCAGGCCGCAGTGTGTTCTCTCTGTTCTTTCTTAACCAACCATACTTCCAAATATTTGTGGTTCATTGATGTGCTGTATGACAGCTGACAATCTTAAATGTATAGTTTTGCCTCTTTATCATTGCAGTTTTGGGTCAGTGGTTTATGAATAGACAGGCTTTTTTCATTTATACTATCTTGTAAAATACCTGAGCACATGGAGATTGATAGAAAGAACACAGATATTATCTGTTAATGTCAGTATTTTATTATCTATTTCATAAACAGTATAACTGTTGTTCAGAACACATTTATTGACTATTGCTCAGAATATATTATCTTTTAATCTTCCATTATTATTTGAAGCAATTCCCAAAGTCATTAAGGTATCCTTATCCACCCAAAGCTTCCGGAATTTCTGAATGAATATGATGCAAGGACTACAAGAGCTGGGCCAGTAAAAGAAATGTCTTTTACTTTCAAAGTAAGCTTCTATTACTGCGGGCACTGATTCAAGCCTTGCCTTAACAGGCAAGAAATGATGAGTGAGTTAACAGCACAGAATTGCCATGCTGAAAGACAAGGGGAACTGTTCAGTGCAGGTGCAAAATTCCAGGGGCTTGAGGCACATAAAGTCAATTCTCATAAGTAATCATCTTCTAACACTGCTATTATTTCAGGTGCTCATCACTATTTACATGGAAAACAGTTGTCATTATTTCCTCATCTGGCCACTTCAGAGAACTCTGTAGGATTCAGACAATGCTTTTTAAAAATTGCATGGATTATTGAATTAAATCAAATTGAATTGTTGGCTCGAGGAGGGGGTGAGAAAAAGAACCTTATTCCCATTACTCAGTAAGTTTATTACAGATTGTTCACAAAACAAAAATTACATGTTTCGTTTGTATGTTGTGTGGCAAACTTGAAACCACAAGTGTTTACATGTGCTGCACGCATACACTTTGGGGTTTTAATAGCTGGTTGACAAGAGATTAAAGGCAGAAATATGGCATTTTATTAAAGCAAACATATCAGTATGCCTACCATGATAAAATGATCTAGTTTTCTTCAGACACAAAAGTTTCTGTTGAGTGATACCTTTGAAATTCCTTGAGGGCACCCTATTATTCACTTTCCTCAGCAGAGAGCAGCTGCAAATGGTCTCCAATTTTCAAAGAGTATTGCCTGGTCATTCTTTACTGTCAAAATGAAGAAGAGCATAAAAGTTAAGTCAATAAAGTAATATGAAATGCTTAATATAAAAATTCAAGAGTGAATGATTAACCATTAAAAACTTACAGTAGCTATTTCAGCCAGGAAAAAAAAATTAACATTTCCCTTGAAACCTATTAACACTCCTTGTAAACAATATTCTTTCTTGAAATATATGACCTTTCCTAATGCTCTCCATACACATGGCATTTTTCTTATATCCACTTTACCTTCACTGATATGCAGCTGAATTCCTCAGGAGAGGATGTTTAGAGCCCCTTCCTCTGATGAACTGAAAAAATGTATTCTTTTATTGCATTCCCCTTCACAAATACACCTAATCTTCAGCTTTAGATCTTAAAATCCTTCCCTGATCTGAGAGTCACATGACCTGTTGTAGTTGTTGACATACCACCACCATTCCAGCCACAGTCAAGTGTCAAGCAAAAAACTGATCTCATTCATTTGAGCCAGTGATAGCTACATCTATGTACAGCAGATGAAAAAAAAAAAACCACTTCCCTGCTACATTTCCCAGAAGAGTACATTTAAAAATCACACAATTATCTCCACACCTAAGCCTTAATCAAAGACAGGGTGACTGCTTACACTGAACACTGCCTGTACATCCTGCTGCACAGAAGACAGGGAGTATGATCCAATTTTTAGGAAAACAGTAACTCTCTCATATCTGGGTTTGCTTAGTCACCAACTTTTCCTCAAGCGCTGCATCTGTAAGCAAGGTGCTGTGCAGGGGATCATGAGGAAAAAATTTATATGAAAGCTGTCTGTATTTGTGCATTCAAGACTGCCAGATGTATTGATCTAAAGCTACCAAAAGACAACTTTAGGACTAGACACAGGGTCAGAACCTGAGACTCCAGAGGCTTCACAGTGACAATACAAGCCAAAACATGACCTACAATCTTAAGGTGATTTGTAGCTTGCTTGAAGCAATTACATCATTAGAAAGAGTTCATGACTAAAATGAGTCAAACATACAATGGTGGAATTAGAAGGTGCACCACAAAGGTGATCACCTGTGCTGTGGAACATCACAGTAAAGCCTCCCATTGAAAAAGATGGCAAAGGGAGAGAAGGGTGACTGCTAGGTCTGGCTTCCTACCTAACTCAATAGTACATAGGTAACTGTCGCTGTATCTGTGACTTCTTCAGCTTCTCCTTCTTACTGGGATTTATGGGAACAGGTCCACAAGCAAACACTCTGTGCAAAGCAGTACATCACAGTGCCCATGACTGTAGCAGACTTCTGAATTTCACGTCTACCGGACTTCGCATGTAGTGTCTGACACAAGAAAACAGATTTGCAGATGACTTTAGTTAGATTGCCACCAGAGTTTTGGGGAAGAACATTATAGAGAAACACTGCCTAGAAAAGTCAGGGGTAACCATGGTTTGGAAAAATAAAACCAACAATAATAAATAATACCATCATGAAATCAAAATGCTTCAGTTAGGAAAACACTCTCTAAGAAGCACAGCAGATCTCATCTCAGATAATCTAGATGACTAATACATGGAGATCCACTTGTAGTTGCAGGAACTCTAGAAAACTGAGGAATATGGATTATAAGGAGTGGGGTCCATTGTATGTATCATTCAAGAGGATAACTTTATTCTGACGTTAGGCACAGGTGTCTAAATACAGATATAAAGACAGATACAGACATATCCTAATAAGATTTCTGGTTATCTGGGAAACTGGAATTCCCACTTCACTAACTGCTTGTGAAATAGACAGTGAATCTATGTTAAAAAATGTATAAACCGGATCATAAGTCACAGATCAAGTTGTTGTGTTTGGAAAATTGCACTAAATACAGGGAACCATGGAACTCTGCCTTTAGTTCGTGGCCTGAACCCATATTAAGTCTGGCTCACACATATCAATAAGCACCTTGAACAACTTCCCAGAACTGCTGTTCAAATGTTGCTCTGAAGTATGAGAAGATACATCCACATTCTCCACTGTATAACAACAGATGGTCAAAGGAACATCATCTAACACCACGTATACAGAAGTCAATGAACTGAAATGAACTCTGCATTAACAGGTTAAAAGCAAGGCCAAAAGGTAGGCCTTGTTTCTGTGTTGCAAACCTTTATGCAAATAATTAGTAAGTAGGATGTTAAGTAGATGTTTCAAGATTGCAATTTAGAAATGAGAAAACAAAAAACATTACCAATGGATACTGCATTTGAAGTCACATTTGAAGTAAGGACAGTAAAATATGCATTGTAACTGCTGATTCCTTTGATCTAGTGCTGTAGTGTTACAGCATTTACTCTAATAACCTTGGAAATACATGCTTTGCATGTACTCTGATTTCAATTACAAATAGTAGGAACATCTGATATTAAAAGCCACAAAACACTTTTCCACAAAAGTAGGAAAAATTCAGTGGGGTGCTGAATTTAATATGAACTTTTTAATCAAAGTAGTCTTATTTATCACTTAAACTTCACAAAATTGCAACCACTATACACAGATGGACGCTTGCAACAGAGGAACACAAAAGTAAGACATGGGATGTGGTGGGGAGGCAAATAGACAAAACGCTAATAAAAAGCCAGGTAGATTTAGCAGCTATGTGTGGTATTAATAAATTATGTATGGTCTCTAAATTGAATGGAATAAGAGTGTAAGAGACTTGCAAATGAAGACATATGAAAACTTAAAGGCAAACCAGAGATTAAGGATCAGATACATCTGAATAAAAGTAGATGTGGATGATGTAGACCTGTACATCTGAGCTCATCATCCAAGGATCCTCTTATAGACAGTGGGTATCTAGCCATGAAATAGCAGCACAATTCCAGAAAAATACATCTTGTCATGGCTCTTACTGTAATTTCTGCTCCTTACACAATATAGCAGAAAAGAAGTGCCCAGCACATAGTCGTGACAAAAAAAAAAAACCTGTGTTCAAAAGTGGCTTTCATACCTTTACTTATCTTCTTCAAGACATGCTAAACACCATCTATAATTAATAAAATGTAAGACTAGAAGTTGTTGTCAATCACATTTTTCTGGAAATTTCTTACTCAGACTTCTTTCTCCCATATGAAATCTGTTGGTTAGACATGAATACTCACAATCATTTTGTTTGGGTTTTGGTTTTTTTTAAACACATTATTTTTTCTAGATGAAGCTTCAGTGAGTTCTGGTTAAAAACTAAATTGCATCCCTTAAACTATATTGTTGGCATCTAATTTGTGCTCACAAATTTAATTCCTACAGGTCACTTTCCTTATAAAGGATTGTTATAGAAATAAAATGTTGCCTATACTGTTTGATGAAAAATGTTAAAGATCTACTGTGGCTTATTTGATACGATTTCTTGTGATAAGAGGTAGAAACCTTCTATATTTGAGTTGTGTTCCACTGCCAATCAGACCACGTGCATCTGTGAAAACAGCAGCACTAGTTCTGCTGTTGTCTAAATCAAAATGGAGATGTCACAGAATACTTCAGAGCATTTATTATTATACATTAAAATATTAAAATACACTCCCCAGTGCATTCTATATATATTTATTGTCATTTGACAGATGGCCACTACCAAGGCTGGTGACAGCACAAATAGTTCGGGCATGTTTGGGCATTCTATACTATTCTTTTTGATGACACACCTTTACATTGTTTTGCCACATAGTCATGCACTATTTGGTACAATTCTAAAAGCCTCAAATCTTGGAGCACTTTATGAACTTTTCTAATTTTTTAAGTCTATTTCATGTTTTGGAGGATATGGGCTGTTGTGAATTCAGAATGTGTAGCATTGGCAGGGACATTGCACTGCAGTGGACACTACATATGTCAAGGCAGCCCTGAATAACTAATAGTGGAAGAAGTCCATGTAAAAAGTTTTTAGTACTCTAAGAAAATTCTCCTAAAATATTTTTGTAGTTGAGATAGTACAATTCAATCTTGATGAGTGCCATTTTAGCTTGTCTTCTTCTATGCATTAATTAAGGATTTATATTTTTTGCCTCTGCAGTGAATCATGGGGTCAATTCAGGAAGAACATGATTGCATTCAATGGAATATCACTGTTCTAATATACATATGAGATGAGAAGCTAACCTCTAAGACACAGGATATACCAGATACTGAATCACACTAACCTTAAGCACAGCCTATTGCATTCCATTTTTATTATGCCTCCCGACCACAGCAGAAGCACTCATAACAGAAAAGAGCATCTACAAAATGAAACAATATCTCAGGAGGAAGCACAATTCTACATGGCGGTGTTCTATTCTAAGCTTTCTTCCATCAGCCTCAAAGCATAGGAGAAACTGCTGCTTTTCCATGAATATTCAGTTCACAGACTTTTGTAGAAAATCATCTAGAGGCATCCTGATAGAGGATGACATCTTGATCACACATTGACACATTACATTGCATCCCATCTTCTCAAATCATAAATGAAGAGAGTGGCTGCATTCCAGAGTCTCTGAATTCTTTCAAGACAGCTCAGCAATCTCCGAGTGAAAGGTAGGATAAATTATTACAGGAGACTTCTCAGCATGGCTGTTCTAAATCAAACGCTGTCAAATAATTTTTAACTTTCTTTGATCTTCACTCAATCTCTGTGTTCTTTGCTGACCTATAGCACAGACTCTCCTTGACTTCCACTCCTTTCTTTTTCAGTCTCTCTGCTCATAAACTTTTATTTTCCCTTTTTTATCATGTACATGTAGGAATATAAAAAACCCCTAGATCCAATGGCTTGGTGACTTTTATTTTACAGTTTCTTGAAAAAAACCCCACCAACCTAGTAAGTATGGTAGGAACCTAAAAAGAAATGAGAAAAAGACAGGAAGTTAAATAATCTTGCAAGAAGCAAAAATATGTTTGGGGCTGAGAAAGTATTCTCCCTAAGGTGTTTTACGGTTATAAGAGACACATTTCAGAAACTCTGTGTCTGATGGCTCCTACAATATATTTTATAGGAGCAATGACTATAACTTAAAAAGCTGGGCAGAGAGGAGACTCGAGCAGCAAAAGAAAAAAAAGGAATAGAAATATTAATGAAGATAAATAAATGAGAGTGAAAGAGGAGAGGATACAACCACACAGTAAGAGAAAAGGAAAAAGAAGTTATGTGGATTAAGAAATGGCAAAGTGAAAATAAACAAATGAATCCACAGTAAATGCTGACAGTAATAATTGTGGTTGCTACTGGAATAGTGCCTAGGGACTCCAGTGCAGGGTGTCATTGCATTACGCACTGCATTGCATTGTATGAACAAACACCAGACACAGAAGACATTCAACTGTCTTGACAGTGTGCAATAGGTGAATATGTGGACAAGCAGAAATAAAGAGAGAGAACACAAGGTAACAGGGAAGGCAGACTTGTCCGTAGGCCATGACACCATCAGCCTGAAATGTCACACTCTTCTGTTTACTTTGAGGAGAAATATGGAGTCTAGTCCCTACACCCTGAACAGACTGCTATTCAGCTTTGCACTCTTTACACCTGAGCAGCTTAATGTGCTGCCCGAGATCTGGATAAAGCAAATGTATTAAATGAACTTATCAGTTCCTAAACACTCTTCTGTTACACCTGTGTTTCCAGCTGCCTCATCTGTGGTAGCAGAGCACAGTCACTGATATGCAATGTACATCCTGATATGGTTTTCCCTTGATTAACTGAAGCTATGAAAATTTATTGGTTTGGGATGTGTTCTCTTATTTCTCCAATTGTCAGAATAGTACAATGCAAAACATCAGAACTAGAATGGTCCTCTGTTTTGTACTACAGCAGGTAGAAAATACAAGCAAGAATTTGTCTAACCTTCTTAAAAGTCTCCACATGCAAAGACTTCATAACCTGCTTTTACAGGGATTAACTTAGTTCCAGCTAGAAATTTCCTCCTAATGTCAGTCACTTTTGTTGATAATTAAGCAAACAGCTTCCCAGCATGACTTTACTGTATCTGGAGATGAGCGCTTGACACATCAGAAAACTGGTTTGTGCCTCTGTAAACTTCCTTCTTCTGGAAGACAAGAGAAACGTGTTTTTTTTAGGTTTTCTTTGATGAGCTGTGCATCATGAACCTTTTCTACTTGTGTTATCTGTTAACCTTCTCTTGAAGGCTTCCCAGCCTGTCCATATTTATTCCTAAAATGTAATTCCCAGAATTGGACAAAACGCACTCAAACTGAATTATAAAGATGATACAGGTCTCTGATTTTATATTTAGTAATGTTCATGTAAATGTGTTCTAGAAGTGTATGCTTGATACTGAACACAGGCATGAACCACCCTTATTAAATTCCGTTTAAATACCAAACCCACTACAGAGCTTCCTCAACAACAGCTTACCTGCTATTGAAACCATGTCCCAGACTCTCATTGCTCAGTTCTTAACACCAGTTTAACTCTACTGTGAAGTTAAAGATGATTTGCATGAGGGGCAGAGATGGCAAATCTAACTGCTTTTTTAAAAACAATCATACATGAGAGCCATAAAGGAGAAATACCTGCCATTTTACATTAAAGAAGGTAGCCAAACTCAGATACACCCAAATAGCTCAACTTAAAAGTTACTAAAAAGAAAATGGTCAGAATTTGGCACTTCAATTGTTTTCAGCTGCCAGTGTGTAATAGTCTCAAATAGACCTGGGCTGTATCAACTATGAAGAAATACTGTGAACTGAACCTCTAAGAATTACTCATACCCTTACATAGTATGACCAAGCATCCTGAGACTCCAGACAACAAGGAAAACAGAAATCAGAAGCAAGGGTTTTCATAGTCCAGCCTTATTTCCTTTCACAGTTTTCATCCCTTCCCTCTTGCCCTAGGAGAGGAAGTTACAGCTACTGTTAAAGCAATGAAGAGACTATTGTTCAGCTTTGCACTGTTTAAACCTGAGCAGTTTAATGTGCAGCTACTGGAGTTCATATTTTGTTTTCCATATTTCTCCTCTTATGCGTTCAAATTCAAATTGACAAATGCCTTTGTATATAATTTTAAACCCTCCCCATCTCTAATGCATCAGTATCTTGTTACATTGCCTTTGATTTCATTGTTTGCAATGCTGCTATCAGCAGCATGGAATTGCCAAGGCACTAAGCAGCCCAATTTTTCTTTAATTTCTCAGAAAATTGACAGCTTTATGAACTGTCTCTTTACCTATGCCCCATAAACATGTCAGGCTGTGGAAAACCATTCTAATTAAATCCCGGGGGATTGCAGTGGAAGATTATAGCTTCTTGGCAGGTTATTAAAAAACAGTTGTTCATATATACACAAATATCTGTACTAGAACCTAGCATTTGACAGAACAGCCAAGGAATTAACCCCACTGGCAACTCCAAATAACGCTCACCAAAAAAAAAAACCCAAACCACCAAACACCAACCCCCCAGAAAAGCCAAGGAAAAACAACTAAGCTAAATAAAATGGGAGTGCGGGGGCTGGGGGTGGGCAGAGGCATGTGGGGTAGGTTGTCTTGCATTTGATTTCTTTCCAAAAGTTAGTAATTCAAACTGTCATCTGGAATCATCACCTTTCATCCTCGATTACCAGTACCTTATATAAAAGAAGGTAGAAAAATGCTTGTAAGATCCATGTACATGACCCTGCTAACCACATAGCCTTGAAGTAAATGTATTAAGAGTTGATGGATAACACGAATCGTTTGATTCCTTCTGTCTGCATCTGATCATCCAAGAGAACACATAAGAACTTCTAATGGCAAAATCTTTGTTAGAGATCAGTGTGCATCCTTCCCAACAGCTTCCCCAAATAACCTTGCCTTTGCGAGTACCACCTGCTGCCACTGCTCTTCCACCTGAAAGAAGTTATCCAACCTCTCTTCTCAGCAACAGATATTCAGGATTTAGATACTGGGGAATTTCTGGGAGACTGTGTAGCAGTTTGATTTTGTAACCTGTGTCTGACTTTTCACAAATGAACGGTTTGTATTGTGAAAGCAACTTCCAAAGATGCTATTTTGTTCAGAGTGCCTCTTGAACTGCAGTTACAAAAGGCAACTCTTGTCTGTCTCCTAAGATCTGCTGTCTTCAAAGACGGCAGCCTTGCTACCTGAGAGGAGAAAGGGAAAGTGAAGAAATTAGATGCTAACACACCAAAGATAGCTATGAGCAACGCTATATATTTTTCTTAACAACTATAGTATCACTGAGCCAGATGTGTAATGGGTTTTGCAACTAACTGGACTTCTGAGGAGTACTACATGATTTTAGTATTTGTTTATTGAAAAATCTTATGGCATTTCCAAATATAAGCTGTCATGTAAATGTTTAGTACATCACTACTTAGATTTGCTGGTGTTCCACATTTATGTGAATAGAATTTCCATAAACATCAAGTATGAGAAATAACCAAGGCTTAAAATCACTGACACAAAAAGATGCACTGATTTCATGGTCTCTGAGATGACAGAGAATCACATTTAAAGGACTCCATGAAGTTTTACTCTGAAGAAAAGTAGCATTAGTTGCCGTTTATGTAAAAGCAGCTTTAAAAGAAACACCAGCTACCTTGAAAATGTATATGAAACACAAAAGCTGTATATCAATTTGAAAGCAAGACCAATAAAGAACAAACAGACCCAGAGGTACCTGAGTATAGTACTGGATTGACTCAAGCCACCAAGTTCAGAACCCAGTTCTGTTATATACCCAATATCATCTTTTCAAGTGCACTGATATACTGAAAATGCCCCCCTCAACGTCAGTTACCACAAAATCACACCGATACCAAAAAGAGTTTGAAGAATCCAGTAAAGAATTAAAAGTTACATTTTAGAAAAACATTGGAGCTGACAGCTGATTTCCCGCCCCCCGCCAATAACTCAATTTATTTACTCATATAAAATATACCATATTTATTATTTGTCTAGAAAATGATTAAGTGATTTTAAAAAGAAATACATGAAAACTCCTCTAATATTGACACAGTACATTAAAGCTACAAAATGGCTACTGGCCGTATTACTGCCTTACATGACATCAGAGGTTGACTGTCCTGCCTCTATAAGGAAATACATTAAGGGATAGTGACAAGTAGAATAAACATTGGAATTTGAAGTCTAAAAAGGTTTTTTGGATTGGTGGATTTATTTTCTAAATCACTCAACAGCTTTCAACAAAGTGCCAGCCTTCTTGTTACTGGTTTAATTTAAAAATTGATTTCTCTCTTACAAGAATATTTCTTTCTTGCAAGAATATGAAAGAGTATCTGTTTGACTATAAGTAAAGACACTTTCAACGTGGTGGGGACATTTTTTCCCACGTTTTAATGCTTTCTATTTTGCAACTTTCTTTAACAGTTTATCATGTCACAGATTGTTTTGGAATCCTAGATAAAAGTCCTAGAGGCAGATGAAGACGAGCCTTTTAAATAATCTTGGAGATGTACATGAGGTAACTGCACTTCTGGTATGGGAATGGACTGAGAAGACCATACCAGGAAGGAAGGGGGAAAATGTAGTGACCACTTGCAATTAGCTAGAATTTGTTTTCTACAATAAGTTGTTATCCTGTCAATCTACAGTTTTTATTCATGGTTTGGCTTGTGTCATTCTCAGCAACTTTCATGTTATAAATGCACTAATCAAACTATTTCAAGAGAAATAAACAAAGAGGGAAATCATGCTTGCTGTTTGTTTGAAAAAAAAAAAAAGCTAACCAGGCTTTCCACTGACACCAGCCCATTTTATTCAAAGGAGTTTGTAGGAGTTCAGATAAAGCATTACACTTTTAGGCTGCTCACTGCTAAATGGTATGAGTCTACAGCTACAGTAAAATAGTAAAAGTCTATAGCTAAAGAAGAAAATCTACAGGTGGGCAGGTGCTAGAAGAGGATCATGGTTACATTAAGTTACACAGTGGGGAAGTCACAGGATGAAAACCCAAGGGAGGAAGTACCACTTGCAAAGGTAAGTCCTCACCCTTCCCTACCTGAGACAATGTCAGAATCAGAAGCCTGAACATCCTCTATGCCAGTGCAGCACCTCAGGTCTTCCTCTGAACAAACCAGCTACTGATTCACTGTTTAGAATAGGATATTATTTGGCAGGCACCTAATTTATATCCTCATATACTATCACAAAAGAGACATACTGCAGTTTTCTGAGAAAAAAAATGGGAAACTAAAAAAAAAAATCCAATATTACATACTTGCTCTGTTATTTGATATTTACAAATTGGAAAGGGGTGGAATATTTGACTTTGGAGTCACTGCACATAACAACTGACACTTAAATAAGGCACCGACTGTATCTACTGCAGTACTGTTTCTTTGACAGGGAGAAAAAGAATTGTCTTAAAAAAAAAAAGTGAAGCCACTTAGATCCAAGTTCCATAAAAACACCCATCTTTCTCCAAAACTCAGTGTTAGCTGAGACAAATCTGGCTCCCCTGCTTTCTAACAGCTAGGCTTTGTTTACTGGGAAAAAAAAAAAAAAAAAAAAGAATAATGTTTTTGATTTATGTTCCTGCAGTCACAGAACGGGGAAAAAAAGTCTTCAACCACAATCTTCAGTCTTCAGAATGAATCATTTGCTGGTCATACTTGAGTGGTTGCAGAGACTGACTTACCACAGTCTAAAAGAAAATTACTTTTCAGAAAAATGTTTACCAAAAATGCATGTTAAACTCATTCTTCCAGCTCTCCACCATACTAGAGGAAAGAAAACAAAAATGTATCTTTCTATGGGGAAGACATAACCTTAAGTATGAAACAATTCAACACTCTTCCATGTTGTATATCCAGCCATTGGCCAAACCCACGGAAAGCTTCATGTTTAATAGTCAAGTCAGGACTTTTTTGGAGATCCCAAGGCAACAGAGTGGTATGAAACCTTGAGTTCATCACTACTGTCAAAAAATACAGACTTTTTGCGTGATAAGACGTACCCGCATCACCTGGTAGGTAGTGTGCCTCTCACAAGAATATTGACAGGAAAAGAAAGTATAACTTAAGAAGGAGAAAAGGTGTTTGAAGCACAGAAACGATCCTTAGTTTTACCAAAGGTGAACACAGAAACAAACAGATACATAATCAGAATGACTTTACACTTCCTTTGGCAGTAACATGTCCAGCGTTTATAGTTAATACTACTATTAATTAATAATCATGATTGGTTCTCTGAAAGCTCTAAAACCTTCCTAAAGTTCAGTGGTGACTGAACCACTCCATGCTCAATGAAGAAGGCTAAGGAAGTTAAGTTAGCCTTTGCCAGGGGCTAGGAGTGTGAACATGAACAGTTCTTTTCCCTCTTTCGTATTCATTTATACAAGTCAAATTCTGATCTCATTTATAATAACATAAATCTAGAATGACTCCCTTGCAGTCACTGGAGTGAGTTCAAATTTACTGCAGACTCTGTAAATAAGATCAGAATCTAGCCCATATGCATTTAATTACCTTGTCTAACAGATTATGTCCCTTGATGAAAGAAAAAAAAAACACCTCCAAACTACCTCAGACTTGGGAACAGGCAATAAAAAAGGTAGCACTGAGCAGCTTCTGCACCAGCTGTAAGGTCCCCAGGAAAGGGAGGTAAGTACAACCTGAGGAACAAACCTATTTCTTTATGTTTTTCTGGAGATCTTAAATTCTGTCAAAAGTATATTCACCTCTGATAAATCGTAAATATACTGTAGACTTGCTCCATTTCCTAGGTGTGTTGCTGATTGTTAGTAATTTACACTCAAGATATAGCAACGATTTGCCATTGGCTTGGGGGAAATTGTTTTGCTGCCTATGATTTATAGCTATGATTTGCCTAAGAGTTTTATGAGGCAGTTTTTCCTGAATATGCCCTAAGTGAAAGGCCCCCAAACAGAGGTAGCTCATAGAGACCCTCAGACACTATCTTATTTCTCCTTCACCCGAATAACATGAGACTGTTCAAATTTTGTATTACTTTCACACTTCTTCCTCTTGCTCCAAAAAATAAAATAAAAGCATAGTAAGAGGCACAGAAATATTGACACTATATTGACTGATTGCTAGGTTTTCATATATATCGTGATATGTGGCAAGTGACCCTCTTACCAGCTGTTACTATTGCTATTAGCACATGCACATCTGGGTATGATATATCACAGCATTCTCAGTGACAGCGACATATCAGTCAATCTGAGTAAGGTATAATCCACTATGATATCAGTGAGAGTCTCTACCTGGTGACATCTGCATCTCATAGGAAGGCACATAGCCCTTACAGAGTAGGAAAGTCTGATGTTGGGGAAAAAGAGCCAAAATCTCATTTCTGAACCCTTGAAGCAATTGTGAAAAGGGTCCATTTACTTTTCCAAAAATACACCCAAGAAGATGTTGCGTGGCCTGTGACTGCTGAGTACCTGACTGGGAAATACCATGGATCACCAGCCATATTTTGACCCTAACTCATTACAGGACTCGGAACAGCTCTCAGCATATGTCCATTTCCTGTAAACTACTTCCCTCCTTTATTTTGTTTTCTTTTTTTCTTAGCAGATATTTTCTCTAAAAGTTGTAATGCATTTTTGAGAACATATGTGACCAAAAAGTTATCTGGATATTCACAGATGTTCTGTATTTTATTTATTTAGCAGATATCCTTATGCTATTTATTACTTTTTATTACTGTTACATTAGAACTTCTGAAGAAATGGGATCCAATTATTGTGCTGGAACTTGGAAAACACAGAGCAGACTAATTTATATCCTACATAGTTTAGATGTAGATGCATGCTAAACTTGCCAAAGTCAGTGCCAGAACTGCAGCAACCAAACTAACGGTTGCTTATTCAGATTGAACACGCAAGTGGATTTAGAGGTTACAAGTCGTTTGTTCCAAAATTATTTGTCCAGATCCCTGTTTTCTACATATGCTCACAAAACTTTCCATAGTGACTAGTGACATTCAGCGGCTCATTAAATTCACTTTCAGGGACCCTAATAATCGGGTTATAAAAGCCAGGTGATTTATAAGTGTGTCACACTGGAGTGCCAAAACCTAAAGCACTTAAAATCAGCACTGTTAGCAAGAGGACCACTACACTGAATGTTTCACTTGTTTTGTTAGTACATTAGCTAGATACGTAAATCAACCAGGTTGCCAGATAAAGTGTCATGTGCGTTTTCTGGCAGAAACAGGGGAACAGTGATGAGTCATAAGGATGTTATCTGTTAAGCAGTATCTCGAGTATGTGTTGGGCATCCTACTTTTCTCAGCCCTATCATTCTGTTTTGTAATTTCAGGTGTGTCATTTCACCTCCTGGCTTCATTGTTTGAACTGTGTCAGCCTCACCTACTGAGGTAACAAGCTGGGTGGGCAGGATCCACGTGTATCCAGAGAGAAGCCACATGCTCAGTTGACACCCACCACTCTGGAATTGCAAATGGGTAATAAACTGCAAGGCACAGCTAATCTTCCACTGAAATCACTGGTAAACCTCTCACTTACTCCAGAGGGTTTTGGATGAGGTCCATCCTCATCTGCTCTTCTTGAGAATCTGACAGGAAACCTGCTCAGAGAGAAAACCAGTATGTGAGCCAAAAACAGAAGGGAAAGGTCCCTTCTCATACAACTCTCCTCCTCTGCACTTGAGCATCCATCTTCTACTAAAAACTCTGCAGTCCATCTTTTCAGCTATTATTTTCTGGAAATACATAATTTAAAAGAAGGGGAATGTGCAAGGCAAAGAAAAAATTACCAAATACCTTTATTTTATGACAGACACACAAGCCTTAATCATCAGAGCAAAATCCTCTCTTCTCTTTCAAATCCAGCCTGGGCAACCCTAAATGTACCAGACCAAACCCTCCAGACCCACTTTGTCTTATCTTGCAGACATATAGGCAGCAGCATGGACCTTAAACACCAAGCAGAGAAGTACACATTTGCCTATTCAGATATCACATGCTGCCTAAACAGCCATTCCCATATCCTCAGAAGTTCACGAGCTGAACCATGCACCACACTGCACGAGCTATTTAGCACCTCCTCAGAGTTTTGCTTTAGTTTCTACTTGAAGTTCAAATTTCACATTTAAACAGAAGGAATATCGATTTATATATTAAACACACATTTCTATAACTTCAACACTACACAGTCTTTGATCACACACCATTCACTTCAGCTTTTAAATATAAAAACTTTGCAGGCTGCAAATATCAACTCATTTCTGAGCTAACAGAGGTGTTTTGAACTGTGGCTAAAGCACACCTTCCCATTTTGATGTTAATGTATTTTGCCTATAAATTCGAAGTTTGAAATAATAAAGTGCCACTGGGTGCTCAAAGTGTAAGTCTATGGTTTAAAAATTATCTGAGCTTAGTAGCTGAACATCATAGGCCCGACGGCTGGCAAAGCCGTGTAGGAGTCAAAAGTCCACTGGACACTGAATTTGTTGCTATGCAGTAAAACTACTTGCTTTTATTTTATTTTCTTATTGCCGTGAAGTCTAAGGGAAATTAGACATCTAATATTTATCATTAATGTAACTTGTACGGTAGAAAAAAACCCCAACTCTCTCCTCATGACCTCAGAAACCAGAGAACAGGAAGATGGGACTTTCTGCAGTGGCCTCCCAGAGTGTGAACAAGGGCCACAGCTCAAGCCCACATTGCAAATATCGTCTTTTCACAGCTTTGGTGAGGTACACAACTGCAAGTTGCTGCACTTGCTCAGCTGAGGAAATGGAAGGACTATGGTTGGCAGACTAGTAAAAAAAAAAAGCTAAGTGTGGTATCTGCTGAGAGAATCTAAGGGATTAGATTCGAAAGGATCAAAGCAGGTTAGGTTTAGGAATACCTGTGAATAGCAATGATCTTTGCTACTGTAGAGAAAGCAAGAGAGGGTGGAATTTATGCTGAGACTTCAGACAGGTTCAAAAATTTGGCTTCTTATATACATGTGTCATTCACTAGAGTAAGTCCCATTTGCATGAATTGTTTCAGGAACTACCCTTTTCCTTAGAGGAAATACTACATTATCAGACAGTAAGAACTTCTTCATTATACCACCTTCACAAAATTATAGTCCCAATTATAACTTAATATTTTTTCTAAAAATACTTGCATAAATAGCAGTTTGACAGATCAAGTGTAGGTGAAGAGCTGTTAGGCCCACCAAGATATTAAGTGCCATACGCCTGGGTTCATCTACATGCCTATAATGACAAATAAAACAGAGGTGAGAGTATGTTCCAATAAAAATTGACACTATCATCTCTGAATATCAATTATATATATATATTTTTAAATAATTTATAATCAGTGGTAAACCACAAGCCACCTCCAGCTACCATCCATAAAGTACAGTTTTCTACACTAGGTATGCAATGAATCCATTTTGAAGCATGTCTGAACTTCTTTGTCATGAGCATCAGACTGAATGCCTGTAATAAAAATGACAGCTAAATAAGAATAAATGGTTTAACATTAGCAAGAAATAGGGCTTTGCTGTTTCACCTTTGATGACAGAATCACAAGTTTACTTCTCCCCTGAAGTTAAATGTAATGTTCTCCCACACCAAACCTTTAGCACCTCTTTTTTTTTCCAGGATTGCAGCAGCCCAAATGTAATTTGAGGGAATTCATGAAACACACTTTGTAAACAGATACTTATTGCCTGCAAGATAAATAGTCAAAATACATTAGATTTATTGATATCCTGGGAATATGGTATTATGGTAGTTTAGATTGGAACTGTGAGCAAAAGCACTGAAGAAACTGACTGTGGATTGTTCTGCGCATAAAGTGAAAAAAGCAACAGCAGAAAAAATATAAGGAGGACACAACTAAGCATTTGGGATAACGTAACTGAATCAAATGCACTGCAGGTCTTGTACCAAACATATTAAACGGCAACATGCACATCAAGTGTCTAGAATTTATTAAAAAAAAAAAAAGTATTTTATGTTCTTAAGGGAGGAAAAAAGAAAGACTTTTGCAAAGAGGAGGGGAATAATCTATTCTACTCACGCATTTTGGCAGGTTAAGTAGTAAGATACTTACATTTCAGCAAGTGAGATTTAGACAACAGTGAAAACTTTCTAACAGTAGGAACAGTTAAGCCTTAAAACAGATTTCCTAGAGAGTTTGTGGAATCTCCAGTTGGAGGTTTTCATTGGGATATTAGACAACTATCTGTCAAGAACAATACAAAGTTCATTCTACTTGAATCTTCTTCTCAACCTTATTTTCCATTATTCTATGAAACATCCATGAACTGCTTTTTGAAACCATAATTAGAATTGTATTTTACATTTAAAAATAACATATGAAAACTTTAATGCTGTAGGATGAAAACAGTTTGGATTTCACCAATTTCCTTTTATACATTTTTAACTGCCTCTAAAACCAGGCACTTTAGAAGTCTACAAGTGGTCATCTTATTGATGATACTACATAACCCTCATGTACAGAAGATTTTAACCTGTGAGTTGTGGAACAGGTAACATTGTATCCTAATACCACAGCACTGATACAAAGACCAAATATTTTTAATATTAAAGAGGGTCAGACAGTGACTGCTTCTCAGGAAATATCTTTTATGGTGCCTTCAGATGTGGTATTCTCTCACATATATCACTCCAGGACCATTGATAAATTTGACTATACATATCTTTCAGTGATCTGATTAGTTACAACTGCCAAAATCTAGAATAACTCCTCTGATAGTAGTTAAAACATTATAGCAGAAGAGAATCTAATCCACTAGTTTTAGTCAGAGCATTGGTTAGCACAAAAGTCACAACCACATGGTAACATTTTCCTTTCAGAAAGCATGGAGGAATGACGCAACAGAGAAACAGAGAAAAGGCATGTAAAAAAGAAGATTCTTGAAAGCTGAATGGAAATGCACAAGAGAGCATCACACACAGGAACAAATCCCTCCTTCAATGCTAGTGGTGTCACAGACCTCTTGTTGGGCATGGACAGAGGCACACATTGACACATGCACTAAAACATGTTTCTACATTTTTTAAGCCTATCAACCAGCCTCCAAGTTGTAACAGTTTGAGTTTACTGGGAGTTTGATCTCATCTGTGATACAAGATTTTAGAAGCACATGTGAGCTATACAGTGTGCATGTAGATACATCTCTCTGCATTATACACAATGCAGAAAGCACACTGTAACAACACTGTAGAAACTCCTGTCTAGCCCCCTCTCCCCACTTATAACACTCCTAACAGCAAGAACCCTGTCTTCTCCCTGACCTGTCCAGTCCATATAAAAGCTTGCCTCAGATTTAATATTGATTTTCTTGATTCTTCCAATCTACCATGCTGCTTTCAGCATGTAAGTATGTACTTATTTGCTGTTCATTTGTCTACTATTTTATTTTTAAAATATGCTTTAAATATTTATCCATGTGAGGTAACATCCTTAAGAATATTATGTACAGATGTTAATTTTGAACTAGACGTGTCCTCAATATTCCCAGGTTGCAAAGACCTCTTATTTTAACAAGCACCCTGATAAACCTTTATCTAGGTCCCATGGGAGCTTATTACAGTGCAGTTAGGTTGTCTGTGCTTCTGAAAATGCCTCAGGTTTGTCAATAACTATTTATAATATTCTGTAACCTATTTTATTTTTTTTTCCTGGGTTTCCTGGAGCATGGTCTCTCCTTTTGTAAATTTTACATGGATTAGGTAAATTTTATATCTGACGGAGCATCAACTATAACCTGGACGCTTAACAAAAAATCTTCACCAGTTATATTCAACCCCTTTCATGTGGGCCAACAAACACCCCCCTGGAAGACAGCACCTTACAGATATGACTGAGCCAGACTGAATTTGAACTGGTTGGCATCATTACTATAACAGCTGTTCCTACACTCCTCAACCCTAAGCTATACATTTTCTTACCAGTTATGCATTTATTTGTAATTTTTACATGACAGTAAGAGTTGGAAAACTCGTATGTTATATTTTATAAGTACAGTCTAGCCACAACTGAAATTTGTGATGAAGAGAAGAGTCAATTCAGTACAAACAAACTTGGACTGTTGTTTACTGCATACTACAGGGAGACATGAGGGGAGTACGCACAGTCTGACTTTAGACAGCACAGTTAGTCAGCTAAGGCCAGTTGTCAGCAGAGAGAGAGATCATTCCCTTCTTAGGACCATGAAGCAGGATCCTGCCCAAGGTGCTCTGAACTGTCCTCTAGGGTAACATACCTTTTTCTACCAATTAGAGAGGGAGCCAAGCATAAGTAACTAACAGTGTACTACCTCAGGATACCAAACAACGGGTCTAATTTTCAGTCAGATCTTAACAACAGGTTAGAGATTAAAAGCTATCAACAGCCATGGCTTCCTAGAAGACATTTCTCTCTCTTTCTTCTTCTGCTTGACCCTGAAAATAATTTCCACTCTTGTAACACCTGACATGTGTGCAGACTCCCCAGGACAGTTGAAGCTCAGACAATCAGTGTGTAAGCAGACTGTTTGTTTTGAATTAGAGAAAAACTTCCTTGAGTCATTCCTCATAATCCAAACAGATGACATTAAAGGAAACAATGAATAATCTGCTTTGGCTTAAAAAGGGTAATGAACAAGTGCCAAATAGATTTTCACTGATATTGCAAACTGATTTGAAACAGGCTGGCTGTACTCTGGCCAGTAGTGGAAGACTGGTGTTCACTGCTGTAAATTTAAATTATGGACCATCCCCTAATACCTAGAAGTTGCCCTTCATGGGAAAAATATCTATGCCAGCACAGACTGCTTTAATGAGAAGCAACTCATAGTGGCTTGTACTCACAGTTGTCTACACAACTCCTTCAAAGTTTTCTGCAGCTAGGAACTTCTGACCTGCCCTGTAAGGTGCTCACCCTGCTTAAGTAAGCTCCACAGTCCTTCAGTAGTGCCTTAGCCAACGGCCCTTCCTGTACACCTGGAAGATGCTCTCCACCTGTGAGTGAAAGACAACTTACATCACCCAACTTTTCACAGCTAGCCAGCCAAGCTCTCTGAATCAAGCACTTCTCAGCTCAGAGATTCAGAGAAGCAGCAGCACAACTTTTGAGTAGTCAAACCGAAAGTCAGGTGGTGTAAAGATCCCCCTGCAATGTTCTGCAGCTTAGATGATCCAATCCATGAGGAAGCAGGGGGATTTATAAGGGATTTTTTGACAGAGTTTTTATTTTAGTTTAAAACGAGCAAACAGAAGCAGGAGTCAGCAAAACATCTGGGGTAAAACAGGAATCTTCGCAAATATCCCATCCAGCTTGAAACGGACACCCCAATGTCTTTTTAAAGACTCTCGACTCCCTTTATCTTTCAAGATATCAGTAAAGACGAAACTCAGTAAAAGTTGGAATGTAGCCACATTGCTCTAACAGAAAAAAAGTAACGATTAAAATCATAGACACATCTACCACTGAAGTCCTGACCAGGCTAGTCTGTGCCAGACTGACTGCCCACTTATTCCAAGACAGGGAAAATCCACTTGTGCGTAGAGTCCCTTCATAGACATGATTTTGAAGATGGACCTTTTGACTTAAGGAAAGTAGAAACAGAAATCTAATGTATACTTAGAGTTTCTCTCTTCACTGTGTCCCTTTAAGACCCATTCTTTTGCTTCAGTACCATACACCTTGATGTGGGACCAGAACAGGAAGCTGAAATGCCAAATGACTGGAAGAAAGGCTATGCTTGTGGTACTCCTGACCACACCAAATGCAAAGAGTACAAAGAGCTCATTCTCTCAAGCCTCCCAAACCCATTTCCACCCCAAAGGGCTATAGAAAAGCCTCGGATAAACATCCAGATCTTTGATTGTTTATTCAAACTGAACACTTCACAGGTTTTTGGAGGCTAGCCCATCACTTAAAGGAATCAGAAAAACTTTCCATACCCGGAATTGGAGAGCTTTTGTCTCCTTCACGGCTGTGATCAAATAGCTTTTTTTTTTTCCTCTCATTTTCAGATTTCATCCAGCAGACAGAAAAGCAGACAAGTACACTGTTTGATTCAGGTGACTTTTCCTTTTAGAATTTACACAGATGAACATAAACAAAACCAAACAATTTATAAGCACAGCCCAAACAAATCACACAAAGAGCCTAACACTACAGGTCAAATTCCATTCCTGCAACAATTTTACCCAAAACAGATGTATAACTAACCTTACAGAAACATGTGAGCCCATATTTTGGCTGCTGGTTAAGAACCTCCTGTGCAGTCTATTCCTGTCAAAGGCAGAAGTAAGATACTCCAGACAAAAAAAAAAAGTGAGTTTCAGAAGCATACATGCAAAAATTATTGACTGACTCTGATTCTCTAAGTACATGTGGACAGTGAAGGCTATTGATTTTAAGGACATCCAGCATTTAAAGAGTAACTGTTTTTCCTCTAGCACCCTTCGCCATCCCCAATAGCCTTTTTCATTTTAAATGGAGAATGTTGCTAAGATTCAAGCCCAGGATTATTCTTCCACAATCCACTAGACTTTCTGGGCTACTCTCAATGACTCCCAGATCATACATGTGACTGAATCTAGTTAAAGACATGGTTAAATTCTGATTCCTGCAATAGTTGCTCAATGGAAATCTGACATTTCAAAAACCATAAGCTGGGAAGCCCTATAAAAATTTAAAAAAAAATAAAAAAGAACGAGAAAGAGTTTATTATGGACCTGCATGCAAAGCACCACAGGATAAATCCTGGCCCACCCTACCCTCATCATGAGCTCGCTGACAGGTGAGCTTCACAAAAAACAAATGCACAACACGGCCATGGCAAAGATAATTCTCCCTCAAGGGGCAAATTCTTTCCCTCTGGGCAGGGGGTGATGAAAGCATCAAGAGGTCTAACAAATACAATTTTGTGCTGCAAGCAGTTTTGGTATATGATCCTGGGCTGGGCCAGAGGAAAGGTCTAGATGATCTCTGAAGGTCCATTCATGTTTTTATACCTCCACAAATACAGTATTTAATTGGAGCTATAGGGAGTGCCAAGTGTCACATGGATGCCTGTTAGCCAAGGTAAAAGGTTTGATCTCTCAGAAATATACAAAGAGAAAACCTTGTATCACAACTAATCAAATAAGTTTTATCCCAAGATTAGATAATCTGGAGATAAGGGCTAGTGTGGTTCTTAGGCAAACCAGGTTGAAAGGCAGCTGTCCCAGCTCAATATGTATTGAACTGGAGAATAAAGATCACTGAAGCATGAAAGGCATAGCGTAAGAGTAGCTATGAATCTAATTACTTGAGTAATTGGATGAAAATATACCCCACCCAAGTTATAAGCAATGGCATTTTTTAAGTAAGCTAACATATAAGACATCAATATATGATAGTCAAAAATATGTAGAATAGCTCTTTGATTTTGTAGGATCAATATATCTCCTTTTAGTGGTGGTGTAAATTGTTTCCTTTGTATGGGTCTCTATATTATCCTTTAACAACCTTCACCCAGCCTCCCTACTAAAAAGAAATCTGAATTGACCAGCGTTCGTGATTCACTATGCCAAAGTGGCAGTCAGTACTGTCCTGTTGTCCCCAGGTGTGGTTCTCGCTGCAAATCCCACTGGCATCCCATGATGTGGGGCTCCTGGTCTCTTCTGGGAGGGTGGGAAGAAAGATCTTGCATCCCTGTCTATTGTTACTGCTGACAGTGTAATTGATGTTAAAGTCAAGCTTTTGTTAGTTTAAATAAATAAATAAATGAATAGTTTCTCCCGTTCTGATGTTGTTTAAGGCATGTTACACACACAGCATCTCCACAGCCAGACAGCATAACCATACAGTTGAGACAAACAACACTTCTCCAGTTCCTGGGCTGTCATTTCAGACTTCTTCCCTTTTTCTCCTCTTGATTTTATTTTATTTTAATTTATTTATGAGTGGAGAGTGAGGAAGTAATGGGAGGGTTTAGCTTGGACTGGTCTGAATCTGCAGGGGTCAGAGGTCCCAGATCTCCTCCTAATTGATTTATGCACGCTGAGTTTCATAAGGGAAAAAACGGTTCATGCTTTCTCCAAGTGGCACAAAAGCACAAGCCTGGTTCTCTCGAGTAACAAAGATTGCTTCTGAGCAGCTTGTCCCGAGGCACACAGCGCTGTAAAGGATGACTGGCAGATTGCGTGGCTCCGAATAAACGCACAGCGCACATATGTTCCTTTTACTTTTCTTTCCCTTTCTTTTCCCCTCTCCTCCGAGAGGGTTCCAGCCCTGTTTCGGAGCGCGCACTTGCCGAGCAGCACCTGTGGTTCGCTGGATCTCTCAGGAGAGCTGCGGCCCGACAGCTCCCCCGGTAAGGGCTCCCTCCGCAAAGCCCCTCCTCGCCGGGCCGGGCCGGGCGGGGCGGCGGGCTCCGTCCGCGCGCTCACACTGCCACCTAGCGGCCGCGGGGCGCCGGCAGCGGGGGGGTCCCTCCGGCCGAGCAGAGCGCGCCCCCTCTTCCCCCGGTAACGAGGGCTGATGGCCGCATGCCGCATCAAAGCCGAGCCGAATACGTACTTTCTTTGCGACCTCATACGCGATTCATAAAGAACTAAATCGCGTTGTTTGACCTCATACTAAAAAAAAAAGGGATTGGGAAACAAAGTTACCACTGTTGTTTTGAAAGGAGTGAAGTCTCGTAATAGTATCCAGAAAAGAGACAACCATCTCGGCACAGCTGGCCGGGAGCTTTTGCTGGATGGTGTTAATCATGGAAACTACTAGCAAAAACTTGCTGACTGTATCTAATTGAGATGGCATAGCACCCTGCCTTGTATCTAGCCCTAAAAAGCTCTGACAGTTCACATTGGCTTTAGTAAGTAGATGGTTGCCAAAGAATCATTTCCAGTTATTGTCAAACATGGTCAGAGACCGTGTTTACTTTTTAAAGACAATTATTGACCTGCTGTTCCACAGTGGCCATCCATTTCATTTATCCCCTATGCCCCTAAGAACAGTGTCACAAGTTCCCAGTCCAATGCAAGTAGATCATCTGGGCAACTGCCAGTTCCACGTGAGTTACTTTAACACATCTGCTGCCATATTGCCCTTCCCTCACCGTGACTTACTGATGCTCCTGCAAAACCTGCTCAATCGTAGCACTCTAAAGTCAGTGGTGCATTCTCAGCCACCAGAAGTTCAGAGGTAAATGTACCTTCACTCCTGATCTCAGAAAAATAATGCATAAATCAAGCCACGAGGCATAACAAAAAATCAGAACATCTTTCACTGTGTCATTGCCACAGTCACATTCAAGAATTTTGCACAGCTGAAGAACCGTGATTTAAACAGAACATTTGAATTAGCACTGAAGAAATAGCCATGACTTCTGAGCAGAATTTGATTCTAAACATGTTAACTGACCTTGCTTTTCGGGAGCATTTGTGTGAGGAAAGTTTACTTCATGCAAGTGTTTCCAGAAAGCAAATTTGGGTCCCACTACTCTATTTGGCTGATCACAAAACAGAAATGTATTCCACAGTGAATTAAATTCACCTTGTAGGGAAAAGGAAGCTTTAACATTCTACCTTCCTTTTGGGGTGAATACCATATAATAATACTATGTTTCTGGTAAAAAAAACCACAACAAACAACCCCCTTTTCCCCCCCAAAAAAAACCCCACACATCAAGATATTCTGACAGGCTCAGTAGAACTTCAAGGCTCACAGAAGAGCTAACTCATTAAATTTAAGCTGTCAGATACAAAAACAACCCCTGTACCATGTAATTTCGGTGACCAATCATGCAGCCTAAGTATCTTAGCATTTAACAGAATGACAACAGGGAAGAACCGGACAATGATTTACAAGCTAAAACTTGTCCTATCTAGACTTTAAGTAGCATCAAAAAAAAAAAAGGAAAATTGCAGGGAAAACATTCTTCAAGCAGCCTTAGTTGTGATGTCTGTCGCTGTTCCTATGACAGAGAGCAATGCTAGTGATTCTTCAAAGACTTTTTATTAAGTTAAAACACCTCCATCAGTAAAACACTCACTGACATCAGTCTATCATCCTAGTCACCCGGACACTGGAACTATTCATGCACAAAGACAGATTGCTCTGCCCTTATCAACTCCAGATTTCTTTGCACTGCTCCCTGAACTCAGCACCTCCAGACCTGGACACCAAGGATATTAAGCTAGTGGAATTTCAGCTCCAACTCAATCTGGAAATCCCTGTGTTATTCTATTAGACTCACTACAATGGTCCACTTAGACTGGTTTTATCCTGTTTCTGAGTGAGGTCAGCCCAGCAGCTCAGTAAGATATGAAAAAAAGTCAGTACTTTTTAACTTGTCCTGCTTGCTGAGTGGTGATGTATTTATCCAGGGTGGTCCTCTCTGCATCCTCACAAGTTTTGGAACTCCTGTACAGTCACCTCGAAGTAGCAGCCTCAGCCACAGCAGCTCTTACGACTGGTCACATGCAGACTAGAGGAGACACAGCTGTTAAGGTAGCATTTACTGCCCTCACAGCCATTGCACACCCGCTAGAGCCAAGCAAGCAGGCCAGACAAAGTATCTCCTTCCTGGGATCATGTAAAGTTATGTCCCTTCAAAGTCAGTAAAAAAATGCTAAAATGCAACTCAAAGTTATCACCACCACCACAAATGTCCAAACTTAAATTCTCACTTCAAAAATTACCACCATGAGTTCCACCGGCTAAATCCCTAGGGGGTAATCAATAGTTCTTATTAGCTTTTAACATGCTACTCTTCAATTGCAGGGGCTATTGCCTGTGATTTTGAACCACTGATAGGAAAAGAAACAACTAGGGTAGAGAAGATAAGTAATTTCTTATATTTGTAATAGCAATGTTCTCGGAGTTTCACCATCTTGAAAGTGAGTGGGTGTGCAAACAGAATGTAACAAATACAGAGGTCTTCTGAAGAGCACTATATAAGAAAGTCCCTAATAAATGGTAGGCAAATACTTTGCTCTTGGTCACGTGCATGCACTGAATGTCAAATCAATTTCGGTTACACAATACTACAAATTATTCCCTTTCTTGAGCTGGCTTAACAACAACAATAAAACTACATGGAATTTTTTTTTCCATATGAGATTTTCACAAACTGTTCTTAGCATTGCATTTTTTTTTCTTTTCTACAAAACTTTCTAGAGCATTTGAAACAAAATTTTCACTTCCATGCTATATGTTTTAAGGGAAGAAAAGGTTAGCAATATTTTAAATTTACCAGAGCGATACTGCCCCTTCCAAGACTGTAATGTTTTAGACAATGGACTATTTAGCAACTGATCTATGTCCATTCTTAATTAAATTTTAAGTGAAAATGATCAGTGAATATTTTAATGAAAAAAGAATACGGGTCATTTTTGAAACCTGGAGAACAAAAATAACTTTATCAAAAAAAAGAGAACAATGAGTTTATCAACTAAATTTACCAATTAGGTTTTTTTCTTCTGACAGCTTCAGTAGAGGGAAAAATTATACATTAGAAAATCTGAAGTGACCTCATGTTTCAGTTCATTGAACAAAACCTTTGTACCTAAGGTTCCGTAAAATGTTTGGGCAATATGCTGTTTCTTTCATATTTCACCAAATTCTTTGCACTGCAGAAAGCAGCAAACAAACATTTTTAAGTTGCAGAATACTAAAGCGTTACATAGGCAGCGCTGATTCCTGCATGGGAAACCGAGATCCTCAGAAGTAATCCTTAATCTGTGTAGACAAGAGGCTCAAAATGATTGGTATAAAGGAAACATTTCATGTCAATTACTTTTCAAGGTCAAAACTTGCCATAACTTTCCCAGACAACACCACCGTTAATACACACCTCATCAGTGGATGATGCAGTCTGTCTGGGGCAGAGCTCCTGCTCTGGCTGCTCAGCACCACTCCAGGGGAAGGGATGTCATCTGGAGATTCCTCTGTTCTTCAGCTTACCTCCCCTGACTGCCACAACTGCAGAGATGAAGAAAACAGGAACATGGGGCTCTTCCATGTTAAAACTAAGCGTTCCAAGAAAAGGTTCCTGACTACTAAAAGAAAAGCGTTCACGTCATTTGCACCACTATTGTGTCAGAATTTTATTTGGATCAGATGCTTGTTTTGGTCACTATTAGGTCAAATTGGATCCCATATCAGAAATCTTTGATTGCTCTTTGTTGGTCCTCCTATAAAAAGGGCATTGTAAAAATTAGCAGCACTTATTTTAGTCTTATCACTATGAATGATTCTGTTTAACTGAATCTTAACAAAATTGAATATAGAAAATAATCCAAACTGCAACTCATATCAAAAGTGATCACTCAGGCAATGGGCAGACAGTGTATACTGCCTCACTAAACTCGACATTTCTTTGCTAAGAGATACAGCACTGTAAACTTCCCTGTAACGTACTCCTTCTGAGAGCCTGCTAAAAGGAAGGTCTGCGTGAAATTATCCTCCAGTACTAAAATTTAAAAGGGTATGATTTTATCTGCATTTTTGGTTTTATCCATAGATCAAAAAAACAAGCCCATAGCTTGTAGAAATGTAGTTAATAAAAAAAAAAAAAGAGTGAGTTTCATGATCTTGGAAGAACAATATTTCTGCAGACATAATTAGACAGCAAGTTCACAGTGCACAGACACCAACATCATT
Organism: Nyctibius grandis; assembly: GCF_013368605.1. Taxonomy (NCBI): domain Eukaryota; kingdom Metazoa; phylum Chordata; class Aves; order Nyctibiiformes; family Nyctibiidae; genus Nyctibius; species Nyctibius grandis. The sequence continues at coordinate 13,616,092 of NC_090660.1, forward strand.
CACAGACATATGAAAGTGTGGCACCCCTTGGAAATCAACAAGATTTTGGCTTACACACAAAATACAAAGTCAGGCCTCTAAATAGTTGCAACCGATCTGATTTACTCATTTACACTATCGAAAGATCTGAAATCAATACAGTTATCTGTGCTTCCAAATCTTACAATGTTATCTGGAGCATCACAAGACCAGGTACTTTTTTTTCACAGATTTCTTATAGATTCAACCCTGAAGTCATGAATGCATCAGACTTAATTATTTTAAAAGATAGTTAAAATATTGATAACTCCTTGGTTGCAGAGGATAGACCAAAATCATGAACTCTGAAGATTGCCCCAAAAGCTAGAGGGAAATGAGAATAATTGATTTTAATCATAAATTTATGATTGTTACTTATAGACTGTGGCTGCTTGTACAATTGGTCTACCCCACACCTAAGTGAGAAGGCATCCTCTCCCTCCCTAATGAAATATGATGCCCTAGGCTGTGTCTGAACTGCAGATCCTCTCCCTGCATTCCCTACAGCCTGGTTCCCAAGTATGCGTCCTTGGTGTACTCTAACTGGACCTCAAGCGTGAGACACCCTTGCATGGATTTCCTTTAGAAGGTAACCCAAGTAGCAGCTGAAGACAGATCATTGCAAGCTGTGGTAAATCTGCTGGTCTGCATAATCAAGATACCAAGATCAAAGCCACACCACCAACTGTCTCTGCTACAAAGTTTAGACAAATTTTTCTGCAAGTAACTGAATAAAACTAATGGGGCCTGGATTCCTATGAACTTGTACTTGTGGTTGGATTCTCTAATGTCTAATGAAACCCAGAAGAACTCTGTAGAGCATTCACGATGCCTCTCTCTTGCACAGATTCCCGAAAGTCTAATGTGCGAGCTCAGCTTGCAGCCACTTTGTCAGCATAGCTCCTAGTAACAACTCTCTCCTCTTCCATACTTTTCTGAAGCTTGTATATACTTCATTCCTTCAGAACTGCTACTCCTCTGACAAATTTGGCTGAAGTTTTCCAAGAGTTTGGACTTCATGAGGATGTCCAGAAAGATGGATAAATGGTCAGAGACAGACACCCTGACTGCATTAGCCTCTTCCCTAGGAAATCAAGCTAAAAGAGATAATATGTTTGCAGAACGATGTCCTGAACTTGTTTCTGTCAAGTGGGTGGCTCTTGGTTTTAACATAAAACACCAAATGAATTAGATCTACTTTGATAAAATACAACTTATTTTGAAACGTGCGTCTGAGCACTGCAGTGCTTCTGAGCTCAGTTTTTAAGACACTGACAAGTATGTACTGTATTTTTTTCCAGTCTATTTCAATTACACTTTTATAATGGCAGAATAATGGCAAGATTAGTCTATTTTATCATGATTAAAACTTGATTAACATATTAAATAACCATTGTACACTAATTAACTCTGTTAAATGCAATGTCCAATACATTGCTCTACTTCTGTAGACTTCTAATGAAAAAGGTACTATGATGAGTATCGTTACTAGTGCTTTTAGGATCTAACACAGAGTTTCACTATGGACTGAATACCTAAAGGTATGATTTTGATAGGCTGTTTTGGAAGACTATTTTGAAGGAAATTTGCAGATAAGTTACAATATAAACAGAAAAAAACGCCATGATTTAGGAGAGAAATTCCAAACATGCCCTATGCAATCCAAACACTGTGAGGATACTAAACAATATAAATATAAATTCTGTAAGAACAGTGTGAAGATTAATTTTTAGATAACCTTCCAGTTCAGTTACGTAAAGTGGCATTACAGTATTTTACAGGATGCACAGATGGAAAGCTATTAATAACAATTTGTCACTATTTCACAACTATGGACAACTCTTTTTAACCAGTGGTTAAAAACTCCCTTGTGCCTACATCTTGCAGTGACTTTTTATTCCACTGTAAACACTTTAAACATCTAGTTTTCTCTGTCATGAGTACTCACAGAAACTCAGACATCTGTAGCCTGATCTTCCTGTGTTGCAAACATCCTCTCAAAATATAAAATGAGAGCAGCAGTCACTGTAAGCCAACCCATTTATGCCAGGTTTTCAACCAACTCTTACATACAGCTGGGCTCTTTTGTGCACAAAAACATATGGACAGAATTGAAATGATTAAAAAATGGACTTTTAAAATCTGCCTATCCATTTTATGTGATGTTTCAAACGTGCAGTGGGTGATGACACAAAGCACTGAAACCCAGACTCATCTTGTCTAACTTAGCTGAGCCACCTCCACTTTCTCAAAAGTCACTGAAGGGACTCATGCACCTCCACATGCCAATTCAGAGACTACGTATAAAAATAAAACGGCAGAAGCTCTTGCTGTGACAGAAATGAGTAATAGCTGCATATGTTGCATTCAATAAAAGATACAATTGTACTTCAAGAAGAGGTATGAATGCATAGTTGGGATTTAGCTGTTTCTTCCCCACCTCAGTAGCGAGTCTTTTCTAACTTCTCTTAGTTCAAATCCTACAACCTGACAAAAACATTGCAAGGAGGCAAGTAAACTTCAGCTTGGTGTTATATAGCGCGTTTCCAAGTTGTTTCATCCACACAAGAGAGCCTTGATGAAAAGCAGAAGCAAACAGTATGTCAGGAAGATGTAACCTCCTGGCCCTGAGGCATGAGGGTGATAACGTAGCTAGCAGGGTAGGGCTTCACCAGACACGTGACGTGTCCCATTGTCCTCAAGCAAGGCAAACAGGGCAGGCCCAGGGTTGGTGGCCAGGTTCAACAAAAAGATCATCAGGCAAGTTTGAGGTGATGAGGCAGGTCTGAGATCAAGCCAGGAAGTCAATCCACAGGTCAGGATTGGGTCCAGTGGCAGTAGCCGATGCTAGACATAGCCCAGTGGTCACTGGGAAGGTCCATTGCAACAAGGCAGGCCCAAGGTCAAGCCAAGAAGCCAGTCCATGTGTCACAGTCCAGATGAATGGGGCCCTCAACCTGGCACAGGCATAGTTGTAGCTGAGCTGGGACAGGCACACCTACAACATAGCTCAGGCAGAAACTGAAGATCCAGGGCTGAGTTTAAACAGACCTCCAGAGCCCCATGTGTAGAGGGTACGGCTTCAAACCCCAAATGAGGTTGGTCAGGGCCATTAAGACCTACTAGTGCACTAACGGCCTTGACACAGTACAAATGGGTCCTAGGCTATTTTTTTTTTTTGCAAAAGGACAGAATGTCATGCTTTTGAGGAAACAACTTGAATGAAGGGTGCTCCCAGGCTTAAAAAACTTGCACACAGAGCATCACATCTTAAGTACTTTTCTTATTCATTTGGCCTCGCCACGATGACAGTATTTCACATGTTGGTAAAACAGCATCTCTGTCTCTCCTCAGATACCATGCACCGTACATTGATGATCGAAGATCTGCCAGTCACGTTCACCACCTGCCCAGAGTCCCGCGTGCAAGAGACACAAAGGTGCCACACAGAAGCTAGATCACCCATGCTTTATATAGCAGAGACTCGCCCTCAAGAACACTCCTGCATCCCAAGATTCCTAACCAGCATCAGCACAGCTCCTCCTCTGTCATATCACCTGTGTACGTCCAAGGGGAGGGTCTCCCTCTTGTTACACCATCATGCATGTTTGTGCTCACTGTGTGGATCAGATTCCTGCACCCCTTTCCTCCCTTCATGTGATCCAAGACAGGCCGTTGCAGACGTTGGGACTCCTTCTCAGGATGCTGAGAGGTCTGCCTGTGTGGGATGTAATTATGCTGAATATTTTCATACAGCTCGACAGAAATGTAAACGTCAGCAACAAGTATCTTTGTCAGCTTTCCAAAGAATAAACAATATACTCATTCACGGACAAAAGGGATTGTTTCTGAACACGATCTCTGCCTTCAGGCTTTAGGACAATGCCTTTTTAGTGGTCTCCATACAAACTTTGGTTGAAATTATGTTACTAATTGGCAGAATTTTTTAATTAGAGCACCAAATGGCAACCTTAATGCACAGGATATACAGTCATTGGCTTTTACTTTGAATTTATTTTATGGTCTAGAGTAAAAGAATCAGAAAGAAGAGGAACTGGTTACTACAAAAGCATAACTACTTCAATCCCTAGGTATAAACATACAGTAATTAATCAATTAATGTAGCTCACATACATTAAGGAAGAAATACAGTATATATGATGAAGTCAGCATAAGCCTTTTTTATAGTTTTATGAATGATTTAATGTTGTAACACGCTCAAGTTACTCCAGATTTATAGCAATACATAAGCAAAGAGTAGAATCAGAACATAAACGAAAGAGCTAGTCCACATTAATGAAAAAAAGGCAATGGTTTCTGGTGAACTTAAGGGACACTGATATTCATTGTGGAATAAAAACGCATCATGGGTTTCCACTGTCAGAGCCTGAATCGGAAAACCAAACCTATTCAGAAAGGGCCCTTAAAAATAATTATGTATTCATGCCCATAGAACTTCAGCACATGTTTACAACTAACCATTAGCTTGAATATATTTGGGAATAAGAAACAAATTCTGCTGAATTTAGGAATAAGTTAAAATGGTCACAAGCACTTTTTAGCTTTTAATACTTTTTTAATGAAAAGCTTTATCATAAAGGGCATTTTCAGGAATAATTCACTTAACTACTACTAGGGAAGCACTTTCAGATCCTCTGATGAACCATTTCATGTGTTACTACTCCTTGCCACCCTTTGCATTTCCAGTACACAATTCTTGGTTATGGCTTCATCAGAATGTTTGTGTGTATATATATATATATATACACACACATTATATGGATAAATTTATTGTCTGCAGCTGTAAAAGGTAAACTTCAAGAAAATTCAGTTCAGCTCAGAAGTCTGAATGCATATCCTCAGTGTCTGAGCTCCAAAACTGGAACAGACATCTATAAGCATCAGACTCCTTTCAAGGCTTCAGAATTTCCTCTAAAACAGGATTAAATAGCCCTTTTTTTCTTCTCTTTGTTCTTTTTCTTTTATGCTTCAACTTACAATCTGGAGAATAGGAATACGAAAGAAGATGCATTGAACTTGATTTAGAAAGGAGCAGAAGTTGTTCATGATAATTTTGAGACCACAAACCCCCCAAGTTTGATAACAGCTTATGCTTCATGTGAAAGTGTATGTTCACCAACTAGCTCCCCATCCACAGGCTTAAATTGCAAGTCCATGGAAATAAGTTATTTGATACCTTGGAAATAAAATTAAACTGAATCAATTTTTAGTTATCTTTGGTCATGTTCCTTAAATTAAAAGAAACAAAAAATTTTATTATTCCATAACTGGGTTTTCAGTTGAAGAAAGGATCATACATTTATGATTTTGAACATTGCTTGTACTTCATATTCTCATCTGAAGACTTCCCCTGATGTCATGTATGTAGTTGTGTGGCATTGATTTCAGAATAAACTTCTAAGTCAAGGTGTGATCAGTTATATAGACAGGCTCACTGCACTTTCTTATATCTGAAATATTCCTGGAGGCTTTTACCATTTCTCAGTATCATAGCTGTTAATCTTTATGGAGCCGAAATCCAAAATTACTGAACACAGAGCACCTCACTTAAAGTACAGTACATAATAATCACAAGAAGAATCCTATAATCCAAAATACAAGATACATATAGAGACTAGTCTACAGACTATCAAGATCAAGGCCCATCATAAAGTTATATTATTCCAAGATCATGAGTTCATTCATTTGCTATGACTTTCCTCTCAAAATTCCTTCTTCAAAAGAAAAAAAAAAATCTATTACATAATAACAGCAAAAACAATTTTTAAACTCAAACATATTCCACCTTAATGGGTTGTATTGATATTTCTTTAACTTATTTTAGAAGTCACAATAGCGCAAAATCGATAAAACTTCTCTGAATGCAATTCAAAATGAAATCTTGATGCTTCAAAAGAGGAATCAGGACCTGCTTAGGCTGGAAGAACAAATGTTGACTAAAATGTTGATAGATATTTTAATGCATAACTTGTAAATTCATACCTCCCAAACACCCATGAAAACATCTCTGTAGTCCACACTGAATCAAAGTTCTGTGACTCAAAGCATTTCTGCAGCAATGAGGTTAAATTATTAACCTGAACTGAGTTGCACAACACAGCCACCTGTGCAGATTGACCCTAATCACACAGCTTTTCTGCTGAAACTAGATCACACCTTGTTCACACCACCACAGACAATAACTTAAAATAAAAAGGTTTAAAAAAACCCTGATGTTAACTATAAGAAAGGTAAAACTTGTTGAATTCTCCAGAACTTCCAGGGGGAGGGGGGGAAGGGGAGATACAGACGCTTTATAATCTTTATTAAATAGTAATTGATTCATATTTAAAGTTAGGCTGACACTGTTGCTAAACCACAGCATTGGGACTCAGGAGTTTTGGGTTTCATTGCTGCCTGCATCATAGACATGAAATGTGATTTTGGATGAGCCACCAAAATCTTAGTTCAGTTAAATACTAACATACATGTTCATAAGAGATGAATTAGATGCTCATGTTAGGCAGGTGCTTAAAGGACATTGCTCAGTCAGGGCAAACCTTACCCTGCCTCCAACCCTACAGCATAAAAGGGGAATAAAGGCATCCTGTATATACCTTTTCTTCTTTGGATTGCCCACATTTCAGAGCAAGGGCGCTTCCTTATTCCCTTGTCCCCCACTTTCTTCGTACATCACCTAGCACAAAAAGGCTAGGTTATTATAAGGCCTGGAGACCTTTAAATAAAGTGAGATAACAATAAGTACTTAGCACATACCGCATACACTCCATACCAGAACCATTTCTTACTGTTAGCAACAACCTTTGGTAAAAGACATAATGTCAGTGTACTCTCAGGGAATTTGGACAGTTTTCTAATTAATTTCTGAACATTTGTAGCACAAACCAAACATCAGCAAGTTACGCTTAGAGTGTTTGGAACACTTCCAACCTCATTTTCTTCTCCGCTCACTCTTCTTTTACTAGAGGCAGATATGCTTAAAATCTCACAACAAAAATATTTCTTTAAAGAACACTTGCAGCATCTGCCATCTTAATAAACCTTATTCTTCCATGCTTAGGGATACTTTAGACTTCCTTCCTAACTATAGTTGAATACGAGGCATTTTAATGCTAGTGTCTCTCACGAGCACTCATGAGATAGGAAGAGATATACTTGTTTACTTTAGTATTTACATTACCGTTAAAATAAACACTTCACATAAAAATATCCATGGTACCTATAAATCTTACACTGAAAGCAAACCAATCAAATAAATAATCTAGGACTGTATCAGAATATCTACTCAGGACTTAGGTCAAAGGTCTGGGTTAGAAGTCTCATTCAAAGTCCACATCATGCAGCCCACAACATGGAGGCAAGACATCTCCTTGCACAGCGTTGCAGGGGTAAAGGTCAGTTGTCCTGGTGTGGGTCCCAAACATGACAGTTTTCTCAAATGACCCATACTATTTGCAGATTTGAGAACTAAGGGGCAGTGCCAGGCCCCTTCTGAAAAATGACTCATCTAATCTTCAGGTAGTATCATTAAGAAAACCACCACCAAGACAAACACTTCTCCCAGAACCGGTTGTGGTGGCTTCCTTCATAAAACTCAGAGGTGGTCGGCACTGACATCCATAACAATATCAAGTGCTGCAGTACAAAGCAGAGACTGAGGCTGTCAAATCAAACAACCAGATCCATCTACCACAACATCACTAATTTGCATTCCACTTCTATGTTAAACATTACCTTTACTATTGTCTAGTGCTGTCTTCATAAGACACCTCCTACACAGCAAGCAACCTCTTTTACTAGCTCAGTTACCAGTCTCAGCATACAGACCCTGTAAAAGTCATTACGGTAATGTAATTTCTAGTACTTGCATTTTCACTATAGCAAAATCTCACAGGGATCAGACCACTTATGGTCTTAACTAAACTAGCCATCTGACTTAATTAACATTTAGAATTCATCAAACCTTGCAGGGCTCATACTGGGCTCTGGGGCAGCTTGGCGGTGCTCACATTGGGCTCCTGCTGGGTCTATGTATCTGGTAGCAGTGTTATTCCACCAGAGGACACACTTGGTGTAAAAGCAAAGGAATAATGAAACAAAAAAAAAAAAAAAAAAAAATATCAGTTTCACAATATCTCCACATCACGCAACAAATCACACCGCACAGGGAGTACAAGGAGGACAGGAGGCAGAAATCCTGGGAGCAACAGGAGCCAGCAGAAATGTACGTTGCCCTTGTAAGTTTGCTCCGTAAATTCTAACCCAACAATAGCTGTGTCTTTGTTAAATACCTTTCTGTGTAATACAAGTTCTGAATGTATCTTTCTTTCCCTATATATATACACATTAATATTAATAATAATATTAATAGCAGCACAAAGCTTTGTTTCTCTGAAGGTACCACAGACCATGGAAAAGTTTCCCATAATTAAGAGTGGTGTCAATAGGGAAACAGAGAGACTTAGATTTGGGGCTGTCCAAAGCACCTAGATTTTTCAGGACTTCAGTTCTATGCCCAGAAACGGAGCATAGAATGCTCTGACAGGCAGATGGCTGCTGCACATGGTGTTGGCTGCTTAAGCTGGATCTGTGGCAGACCTAGGCAACTATATCCTCATTTTTTTTTTTTCTCATGATCTTTTCATAGCATACACTCTTCACACAAGCCTGCTTTGCATTTCTTCCTTCTTTGTACCTGAGTGGCACCCACATGGTACTCAAGTAACCACCAGAGGTACAGTATTCTTTTGATAATGTGTGATGGCTTCATTAATTAGACTTTATGAAGTGTTTTATTTTTCTGCACTACGCAAAAGTGCAGTTGAATGTAAAACCCTGTTCATTAAGCACTAACATGAGATTAAAGATATCCAAGATGTTTAAACACAGCATTATTGAAAAAAGGAAAGTGTCAGCTATATAAATATACTTTTCCATCATGCAAAGTGCAAAATAAAGGCAAACTTCAAACATTTAGCATGAATTTCCCCCACAATTTGAATTCTTACCTCCCTAAAACTTCAAGAATTATCTTGCACTTCAAGGTTCTTTGTTCTTCAGAGAGTTCATTTAATTTCTTTATATTCTTTTTTTTGTTTTATAAAGAGAAGGACCATAAGTCCTACATTGTGTCATATTTGAAGACTCTAGTATTGTCAAGACACAAAGCCTGTACATTCTTTTTGCTGTATACCAGTTGCTGCAGGCACTGAGAAGGGGAGATGCAAGTGCATGAGAAAGGCAAAAATACTGAATTCCGGCACAGGTCTTTCCTCAGAGAATATTAATTTCCTACAGGACAAGCAATGTATTTGGTGGCAGTGGAAATCTGACAACTCTATCGATCAATCCAACCAAGTTTATCATAAGGTTTAAGCATTTCTTAACTGTTAAACTAAAACATGAACATAGAAATAATAAACTACATTCTGAAATATCTGCCAGAAAGCACACAGGAAAAAAAAAAAAGGATACAAAAGATGACTTCCAAACCATAAATAATATTTTTGCAGTCATGCTTGCATCCTTATTCCTGAAACCAATTTAGAAAACAATTGGACAGGGCACCCTGGGAATAAAGAATCATTTGCCATTAGACTTTAATGTGTGATTACTTAGTAATGTAATTGAAAGCATGACTGTAGCGCATTGCCAGCTTTCTATTGCCAGGAGATTACATCACAAATAATACTGAGTATTTCAAATAATTTTTTTGTTCCATATTTGTTGTGACAAGAAGTTTTACTTAATATTTGAATTAGTTTTTCTTTCTCAGACACTGCAGGATCAAGGGTTTGCGGGAAGAAGGGGTGGGGTGATAGCTCTCAGTATGTCATATTTTCTGATGTTAATCATGAACTAAGTAATTGCCATGATTGTGTTGGGAGATTTGTAATGGAGGCCAGCGATGTCTGAATGTGGGCATATATAACTGACACAACGATGCACTTAGGGCTCTACTTGTGGCTCTGATACTGTGAATCAGAGTAAAATCTGAGAGTTAAATGCGCAGCCAACGCCTGTTGGAGCAACTCCCTAGAGATGTGTTAAGCTATACAGATTTTAATCTCCTGAAGACCTGATTCAAACCACAGGTACTCCATGAAGCCTCATGGTGTTTAAAGGCTAGATCCTCAACTAAGGTAGCCAGGCAAGGCTGAGTGGGCTTTTGGAGGAATTGTGCCTATTTACACCTGCTGAGAATCTAGACCACCACACAAAGAAGGCTGCACTGACAGCAGAGCTACAGAAACTCGAGGCTCCCCTTTGTGCGGAAAGTATTGACTCAGCAGAGTGTTTCCCCTCACTTGTCTTTACAGTTTTTCCTTCCAAGAATCCTATGACTTCAACAACTGACACACCAAAAATTCAGAAGGCTTTACTGGTAAAGGGAACGTGGCCCGCCCCAGATCACCTGGTATGGCAAAGACACCCTGTCTGTGAAACTCCTTCCTTCTCCCAGTCCATCTGGTTTGCACAAATTGCTGTCAACAGAAAACAACGAAGGGTTCAAGGATTTTGGTCCACTGGGATTTTTCCCTGTGTAGACTAGGGGACAAAATCATGCCTTGCTGATGCTTATTCAAAGAACCTATGTCACGCCATCCACTGAAGCCACACTCCCAAGAAACTTGCCTAGCCCAGCAGTTCCCCTATGCATACACCGTACACAAACACTATCAGGCAGACTCAGTAGAACTATGCTGCTGCAGAGCTATCATCAAATGCTCTATCATGCATATTTGATTGTTTGATGCCTTCAGATCCCTTAAATACACACTTTGAATTTTAAGGCCTGAGGTTCCTGGGATTTAAAAAACATTCTGATCAGAGAATTCAAGAGGAAACTGTGAGGAACCAAAATTCACAGTGATTTCCTCTCCCTTGCAGCCCATTCTCGCACGTTTTTCATCAACGAGCAGGGAACGGAGCCTGAGTAAGGATTCTGGCATTTGGCTCACAGACCTTGTTTTGTCTTTATCCTATTTTACTGAATGTCAGATGACCACAGAGGCAATAGAGAACTCCAAGAACAGCGGATGTTTCAAAATGGGATTTATTGTTCACAGGCAAGTCTCTCTCTTCTGTCACACCACTAGTACTGAAGCCAGGAAGGAAATAATAAAACAATAACTGCAAGGTGGCAAGGAGTCTTCCCTTCAGAGGCTGATTTTGGGCTAACTTTCCCCCCACCAGAAAACACAACTGCATCTCGAGAGGCCCCCTTCAACTACAACATGCAATTCATTTTTCAAGAGAAACTTTTTATTACAGGACTTCTTATAAAACTTACTTGCTTCCCAGCTGCTTTTACATAGTTTCTTAAACTGTTTTCACAGTATTGAATGATCGGAACAAACCATATTACTTCCTTCTAATTTGTCCTGGTGACCTACTGTATACGTTAATAAAGGGATATTTTTTCTGCCTGTAGCTCTGTCTTCACTGCAGAAAGCTATGCCAGTTGCATTAAAATACTTTTAACCTATTCAGTTCATGATAGTGGAAGTACCAGAGCCTTCTGGGCTTTGCAATATAATAGCACCCCTTTATCACGTTGAATGGTTTATTGGAACCAGCCTGGACAGATGATTTAGTTTACCATAGTGAGGCCACTACTGCAGGGCTCCAATCTCTGTTTGGGGACTCTTCTATAATTTTCAGTGTTCCCAGTTTGGTCTGGGAGTGGGTTTGGTTTTTGAGCTGTTAGCTGGTTGTGATTTTTTTTGGTTTGTGTTTTCTGTGTTTTTTTTACTTTGCTTCCTGTTAACTACATTATTTTTTCATATAACTTCAGTTATTATTTGCATTCTTTGCCCCCTCGATATATTCTTAAGATGAGAGCTGGTCCAGATAACATGCATTTTGTGAACAGGTGATGTCCATGCATTTTCATCAAAAACAGGAATCCGTTTTGTCCAACACAGGTCAGAAACGTTTGCCAACTCTATTGCATGTACAAATGCTAATATAATAAACACTATTAGGATAAGTATCCTCATCATTCTGTAGAAAAGGACAGCCATGCCAGAGTTCTGAGACTGTGTCAGCTAATGAACGTGGCGACTTTATGTAGCAGCTAGCATGAGTTAGGTGCAGCTAGCATGGCTCTTAGCATAAATCTGTGAATTTTAACCTATTTTTACTACCACCGCCTACCCGTCCCAAACAACCGAACAGTTTTTTGTGCTCAAGGAAATAGCCAAACTATGCAAACAACTTTTTGATCATCAAGAAGTGCAAAAGTGTCTAGAACAAGCAGACTGTGAGTGCCACCAATGGTGACAGTAACTCAGAAAATGAGAGCACAATTTATGAGACCACTCAGCAGTGAGGTATTCTCTACCCAATCCTTTATCCAAGGACACCCGAGAGTACCACTGTAACCCAGAGTTCTCCAGTACTCCCCAGAATGACTCTGGGGAGGGAACCCTACAGCCTTGCACAAGGACCATCTCCCCACCTTCTGGAGAGGGAGGAGAACCCAGGAGTCCCCACAGCCCTGCAGGAGGGCTACGCATAGCACAGCTGGAACCATTACACTCAACTGCCCAACCTTGCCCCAGGCCATAGCCTCTCCCTCAGGACACGGAGGTCCTGTAAAGAGACTCTACGCTGACACACCCAGCTTCTCTCCTGGACTATGGCATCTCTCCCCCCCAAAAAACAGAGAAATTCTGTAAACTGTAAAATTGCATGCATCTGTGATCAAAGTGTCTTGGTATCCAAATCCACTTAGCCTCTACACTGTAATTTGGTCTTAAACCATGACACTTTGGCAGAAGAGAGCACTCCTTTCAGGGCATTTAATGGAATCTCTGCACATGATAATCTGCTGCTGATCTCATAATGTGATTCTGTGTCTGAGTATATTAACAATTACGTAGACGAAAAGACTCTCAGCTTACAGAGGAGTATTCAAAAACATATCTCAACTGTCTACAGTTTTTTTATGATTACACTTCCATACAAAAATTTTAATTGCATTACAGATCAAGATTTACCCTGAATATATAAAAGAACATCCAATCAGTCTCTCTGTTACTTTGAAAATTCTTCTTAAGTGGAAGACTTTCACAAACTTTAGCATAAGATTTGCAGTGGTTCCAAAGAGATACTGACTCCACATTCCCTCTCACCCCAACAAAGTGCAGCTGCCTCCTTTACCTTTGGCTGTTCAACAGATGGGATTTGGCTCAGTTTCATTCGCCTTTGAAGATTTGCTAAAAGCACTAGACAAGTGCACTCCTCCATCTCTTGAATAATTTTGATGAGGGACAGGAACAAGATAGGGAATTTTACATCCTTTATCTAAAGAAATCCCCTGAAAAGAGTGAAAAAAACAAGAAAATTTTGAAGCTCCAGAACAAAATTTGACAGTAGAAAAGTCTCAGGCCAAACCTAGAAGACTTGCTAAGCATCCCTGTAGCACTGGTTTACAAATGAATGAGAGGAGCAAGGAGATAAAGAAAATGCGCAGAGACTGATTGGTTGTGACATTCCAGAAGTGTGCTGATGGACAGAAGCAAATGCCTTCAATGAAAGCACAATGAAAGGACAAAAAGCAACAGTTACAAATAGCAACAAGGGAAATTCCAATTGAGCATAAGAAAAAAATTCCTCACAATAAGCATGGCGAAGCACTGGAACAGTCGCCCAGAGAGGCAGACAACTTCCCATCTTTGAGGATTTCCAGATTGTTCTGTAAGCGCCTGAACGTCCTTACCCAACTTTGAACAGAGCAAGCTGAGCAACCTTGAGCAGGAAGGAAGACTAGGTGACCTTCAGAGATTCCCTCCAATCTAAATTTTTCTATGATTCGTCTATTCCATGTCTACACACCCTCAGAGGAAGGGTGATAGTAGGTCTACATGGTTACAGGCTCTACGGTCACTTGGTACTGTCACTGGTACAGGGTACAAGCTCTACTGTCACTGAGAAAGTTGAAGAAAATCAGCCAAAAAGACCAAACGACAGACTTTCAAGAAAGTAAATCACTTCTACTGTCTGGTGTACAGCAATTATGTCTTGATGCAGAACTAGGAGAAATCTACATTGGCCTTGGACAGGATATTGCTCTGTAAATACCTTAGAAAACACAATCAAAGCAGCTACAGAGATGGACATTCGGTAAAACTAGAAGATGGAAAAAGAATCTATGTCATGTGCATATTAAACCATTCCAACAACTGTCCTTTCTTATGAAAACATTACCCTCACAGTATTGTCAAGGTCAACAAAGCTTGCAGTGTCTACTATACAAGTACCAGTTGTGAACATTAGATACCCAGAGCAGAGCTAATCTAGTTTGAACTCACGCCATTTTCTTCCACTACTTGACTTCTCTGGATCAGAGGATGCGAATTGGCCTGGACTCCATCAAATCTGGGTAGTTTGTCTAGTACGGACAAATTTCTTCTGGTGACATGCTGATAATTGAGACCACCAAACACATTATTCTATTGAACTCCCATCACATGTGAATCCAGGTTCAGAGAATTACAAGGCAAAGACATAATTCCAGTTGACCACAGAGCCTCCAGTATGTAAATTAGATTTGGCTAGTTCTGCACAACAGAGCTATCAAGTGAACTGGTGAAGCATACCATAAGAAACCAGATACAACAGCCTGAAGTAAACTACAGTTAGTTTGTCAAACATTATAAATACGGTTATGTTGACTTAAAAAAAATTATCCCTGCCAGTTAGTCCAATTTGGGGAATTACTTAGGAATGCTAGCTCATGGCTCAAAAAGTTTTGCCATAGTTACAACACATGGAATGTATTAAGTGAATACTCCAAAATTCTTGTGGGATTCATTTTCTATTACAGGTCATGACAGGTATTATTATTTTCTCTCTTACAGCTTTTTGTTTTTTACTACCCATACCACTGTACACCAAGTGCAGGCTGGGTCCTGGAGAACTCTAACCCCTCATTCTACCCCACAGCCCAATAAACACCGCAATCTTCCCCAGTTCAACATCTACAAATCCACCAAAACTGCAGCTATATTACTTTGTGCTGATTTCTTTCTCTCACAACTGAAGAGAATCGTACTTAGCCACCTTAGGAACACTTTCTTGCTGCAAAGAAAACATCACCAATTAAGCACTTGCTGATTCAAATTATCCAGGCAGCTATAAAGAGGCAAAGTAATCTCCTACAGTACTGGCACAGATGTCACAGGCCAATATAGTTTATCTATATCCACCTAGCCCCACAGAAATTACTCTCATTGAAGAGAGATTCCTACAATTTCAAGATACAGTCATGATCCCCAGAATATTTTGGATTATCAAAGAGCCTTCTGGCACTTTTAAAATAAGAACAGTAACATTGGCTTCATCACCATCACTGGACTTGATAGTGGGAAATTACGTCTAGAAGCTGGAATTGTATCAAAAAGAAATTCCTGTACAGCATCACTGTATGCTCTTAAACCACTGTTAGTTTTTGCCCCAGAGACAGGATATACTTCAATGATGTGTGAAGTAATCTCTCTGTATACTTTGTGGCTAGGTTTACAATTCTCTTTTTCATTCTTCAAGATAAAATGGTACTAGCAAAAGGAAAGAGTTTATATTAGAGTAGGGTGGTTTGGGTTATTTTTCATTTTTGTCTCCACCAGAATCAAGTCTTCCGACTCTAAAAAGTCTTCCAAGGAGTTGGCTGTTTTGGATATATGCTCCTTGTTCTGGTATCCATCAGCACAGTTCTGTCAGCAGCATGTAGTCTCAGGTTTTAGCCCAGTGTCATAGAAACTTCTCTGAGTAAGGTCAGACTAGATAATGGTAGCTTCCTCTCTACACTTCCACTCCCCAAAATAAGAGGAGTCATCCTGGCAGTTGTTCAACAATGGAAAATTTCCTAAAATTGTAGCAGCAACACATTGATGGACACTGTAGAAATAAACTAGCATCAATAATTTTTTAAGGTTTTTTTCCCCCCCCCCCCCCCCCCCCCGTTTTTAGTTTTATTACATGTACTGTAGTAAAGTACCCTAATGAGCTCTCTGGTGGCATATATCCTCTTGAGGAACATATGCTGAACAAACCACCAAATAATATTCCTTTAGTATGCTAGAAGACAGGGAAAACATGATTCCTCCATTCTCCACTCCAACTCAATGATGTATCAACTGGCTGATATTGACAAGTCTACTCTGGTAAATTTTGGCTGTACTTGCTCCTGATACCTCCTCTACATAAAAAGCCAAAGCATTAATTTAAAACAAAGTAAATATATAGGTCTTGCACCACATTGATCTACCACAATTACTCTCAGCACAACAAATATCACCTTTTATGGTTTGGTTTATGGTGCTCAGGAATAGGTCTAAGCTTGACCAAAATCCTGTCAGCTACATATTTTTCCACTGGAATATTATCCCTACAATGCACTGGCTATATCCAGACACCAGCACTTCTACAACTGGTAAAATATTGCTATACAGCCACCAACAACACATATTGCTGAACACGTGCTTAATGCTGTTAAATCTTACAGTAAACTAAAAAATAATACAGATACATTGGGTTTCTTCAATATATCAGTGTTAAGTGTTTGGCTAATCCATATGAACTTTAAGAGTAACTTCTAAAACACCTTGGTAAGTGCTAACCTTTTAGCCAGTAATTCTCTTCAGAGTACAGCTGCCTGTGGAAGAACACAGAGCCAAACTATATGAGGCTTTTTCTCAGGGAAATTGGTAACCCTCCACAATTAAGATCAAGGCTCCATATTTCATCTGGAATGTCCACAAAACCAGCATTAAGAGTGGCTAATTCTTGGGGACCATCTCCTGTTGAGGAGGGTAGATACCAGTTTTTGGTCAAAGTATCTTTTCACAGTTACACTGATGACAATCATTCACACTGAATTCATCAAACCACAAATCATCCCTAGCACTACATTGCACAAAATTGTGAGCAGTCATATGATGCAGCAGAAGTGATATAATGCATTAGCTATCTAAGCAACATTTTTCCAGCTGCTACTGACAATGGCTTTGTTAAAGTCATTCTCTCCTATGGACATTACTTCAACAGTGGCAATCATAAAAGAGTTAACACTTGCCCAAAAATACCACAAAGTCACCAGTAGACACAATGCAAAAGCAATTCACAAAACTGTAAATACTACTCATCAAGAACCCGTACCCTTTTGCCGAAGGCCTTATTTGAAAAATACTTGGTGGTCATGACAGTAATGATTGTCCTTTTCTTTGCCCTTTTTAGCCCAGCTATACAGTAAATAACACTGGCTGATAAGCACTAGAAAATGTCATTTTAACCATGGCCACTGAGTATGAAGAGCTACAGTTTAAAAAACAGCAGCCTTTTTGTGTTTTTTTTTTTTCTTATTGTACATATACATGTATCAACATTGTTACATCTCAGTTTCAGAAGCAAATACAATTAGGAATGTCCCTGGAAAGCTGCCTTTAGTTGTAGCCTCACAATTTATGTCTTTGATATAGATTTTGGTGACCAGAACAGTGGTATTGATGTTACTATCCACAGCATAGAATGAATAAGCATGAAAGACTGAAAAGTTGTATTTCAAATCATGAGAAACCACTGAAGACCCTTTCTTGTATGCCGTAGTCAGAAAGCATCAAATTGAGCAACTCTTCTCATTTCAGATACTTTTGTGCAATCAAAGGATGATGTTTCTAAATGGAAGAATAGAATCAGTCAATAATAGACAAGTCTCTGAGGGGTTTCGAAAAGGTACTGAGCTGCTGGTAGGACAGGTTCAAATATGTACTTTCAAAAAAATATAACAAAATCACATAAACCTGATTTCACTAGCTGACAAGCTACAGCAGATAGACAGCATAGTTTAGACTATCAATCCAAAGCTGTTAAATTGGACACTGTCATGAGCAGAGCAGGTGAAAGAATGATTTAGGAAAGACTAGGATTTCAACTAGAATCTGATCAGAATTCTTCCAGGCTAAACATTTTTCTTTTTCTTTTTTTAACTTCTTTGCAAAAAGACAAATTGTCAAAACACAAGCTTGTTTGAAGGGAAGGGAAGGTTTTTATAAAAAAAAAACAAAACAGAGTACTAACTGCCTCAAGGCGGAAAGAAAGGAAAATCAGGCTATTGGTGGTGGTTGTTGTTGTTATTATCAACTGTTCCTAAAGACACTTCAGAAATGTGCTTAAGGGTGTGGCATAAAACCTTATTAGGCAAAGAAATGAATGCCATAATCCTCTGAACACTGCTTCTTGGGGACAAACATTTAAAACCAAAACACATTTCTCCCATATCTGCTTCTTACCTGGCCGAACACAGCAATAGCTAGTGAGAAATTAAAGATCTATGCCTTTGGTTATTGTTGCTAATTAAAGCACAAAGTAGAATATTTCCATCTTTATCCATACTTGAACAGGAGTTCAGCCTAAATAGGAATTATCTAAGGATTGCAGGGTTTGTCCCACTATGTTACCTATAATTACTCTTAACCTACACAAATAACAGTATCCTCAAAGTAAATGAGATGTCATCCTTCAGCTTGTTTCAACAGCCTTTTCAACCCATTGAAGGCATTAAAATCTCCACTGACTTCAATGGACTTTGGATCAAATCCTAAGTCTTTAAACTATGTTGGATTAAAGTCGATTTTGGCAGTTGGCCAAAGAGAAAAAGACTTAAGAGCAGCAGAGGGCTTCCTGGGGATTGTCAGATGACAGGGGTGTGCTTAAATTTCCCTGTTTTCCTATAGCAAGAGACTTTCTTTACAGTATAATTGTATCAAGCCTGGCATTCAATTAAAAAAAGGAAGATGTAGTTCATTATAGGAAACTATTTGTTTTAGCATAACTATTGTGCCTGCTTAAGTGTTTGAGCATTTATCTTAAGGGGAGAGAAAAGCTTTATGGCTAGCTAAATACACTCTTAATGCAGGTTAAAGTATCTTCTTTTTAATGTTTTTAAGGTTTAACTTTAATGTATGGCATTATTACTTTGTAGAAAAGAAATTAAATGTAATGTAGTGGAATCTAATGGCACATGATGTATCTAATCAAAGCTTAAGAGAGAGAATAATGCTTCATGGATAAGAGCTGCCACTCAAATTACAGCATTTTGTATTCCTTTAAATGAAAAGATGCTAAGAAGATAATCACTGTTTCATGTCTGATATCTTAGCTTTGTATTAACACCCACACACATACGCAGGTCACAGCTTCAGGGTTTGAGTTCGTGTCCTTCCCCCTGTAATATTCTAAGTTCTGGAGAGAAAAGCGAAAAAAAACACCTCCCTGTGATTTGTAAGGCTTGAAATTGGAGAATTTGTTTCATTTATTTTTATCATTCAATCTACATAACTATTTTCTATAAGGTAGCTTCTAGATGCTGTACATTGCTTACATCTTGCTGACAACATGGAGATCCAGTGAATGCCAACATTTTCAGTGATTTCACTGGAATGAGTCATAGCAGCACCAGACTGGATGACATCTTCTAGGTCACCAAGGCCAACCCCAGCTGCTAAGCCAGAAAACTGAAGCCCAGGCATGGGCATTACATTAATGCTATCATAAATTTTTAATGTTCAATCACTAAAGGAGTTGGAGGGTTTTGGTGGGTTGTTTGTTTTTTTTTTTTCACTCCCACTCTTCCCATCAGAGAGATGTTCCAGAACCTCATTCCTCAAAACAGAACAGAAACTTCCTTCTAATTTCCATCCTAATAAATTTATGGCTGGTTTGTACTCATTTATTCTTATGTCAATGTTGCTCTTTTGTGCTTCCTAGTTTTATTTCTTGACATAGAAAGACAGTAATGATATCTCCCTGTAGAGCTTTAGGCATAAAAGGGTGATTGTGCAGTAAAGTCTAGAGCTGAGCAGCAGAAGACACATCCACTACTGAGCTGTCCATCTTTCCTTGGGATGTTGGGATGCCATCTTCAATTAACCAACATGGTTATCTACAAAACACAAATCTGTCCTTGTCTAAAGACGTTACATTTTATATTGATTATATTCCTTTAAAGTTTACTGGCTTCACTTCATCTAAGCTTTTTATTTGGGAGCTTTGCGGTTTTTTAGGGGCAAAACCAGACAAAATTCTGTAAGAGAATATTAGCCTTCAGATAATTTTTTATAATTTTTAGTTGTTTCTGAGTAGTTATTTTTATCACACCTGCATCTTCTACAAATTCCAGAATCCAAAATTCAAATCCTTTCAGTGACTGTCCATATGATCCTAAAATGACTTCTTTGCTAAGTCATGGGCAACGGGAGAGGTGCCTGAGGACTGGAGTGTCCTCAGGTGTGCCTGAGGACTGGAGGAAAGCGAATATCACTCCAGTCTTCAAAAAGGGCAGGAAGGAGGACCCGGGTAACTATAGACCGGTCAGCCTCACCTCCATCCCCGGAAAGGTGATGGAGCAACTTGTTCTTGGTGCTGTCTCTAGGCACATCAAGGATAGGGGGATCATTAGGGGCACTCAGCATGGCTTCACCAACGGGAAGTCTTGCTCAACCAACTTGATAGCCTTTTATGAGGATGTTACCCGGTGGATAGATGATGGTAAAGCTGTGGATGTGGTCTATCTCGATTTCAGTAAAGCGTTTGACACGGTCTCCCACAGCATCCTCGCAGCTAAACTGGGGAAGTGTGGTCTGGATGATCGGGTAGTGAGGTGGATTGTGAACTGGCTGAAGGAAAGAAGCCAGAGAGTAGTGGTCAGTGGGACAGAGTCCAGTTGGAGGTCTGTGTCTAGCGGAGTTCCGCAAGGGTCGGTTCTGGGACCAGTTCTATTCAATATATTCATTAATGACTTGGATGAGGGATTAGAGTGCGCTGTCAGCAAGTTCGCTGATGACACAAAACTGGGAGGAGTGGCTGATGTGCCGGAAGGCTGCGCAGCCATTCAGAGAGACCTGGACAGGCTGGAGAGTTGGGCGGGGAGAAATTTAATGAAATATAACAAGGGCAAGTGTAGAGTCCTGCATCTGGGCAAGAACAACCCCATGTACCAGTACAAGTTGGGGGCAGACCTGTTGGAGACCAGCGTAGGGGAAAGGGACCTGGGGGTCCTAGTGGACAACAGGATGACCATGAGCCAGCAGTGTGCCCTTGTGGCCAAGAAGGCCAATGGCATCCTGGGGTGGATTAGAAGGGGTGTGGTCAGCAGGTCGAGAGAGGTTCTCCTCCCCCTCTTCTCTGCCCTGGTGAGGCCGCATCTGGAGTATTGTGTCCAGTTCTGGGCCCCTCAGTTCAAGAAGGACAGGGAACTGCTAGAGAGAGTCCAGCGCAGAGCCACGAAGATGATTAAGGGAGTGGAACATCTCCCTTATGAGGAGAGGCTGAGGGAGCTGGGTCTCTTTAGCTTAGAGAAGAGGAGACTGAGGGGTGACCTCATTAATGTTTATAAATATGTAAAGGGCAAGTGTCATGAGGATGGAGCCAGGCTCTTCTCAGTGACATCCCTTGACAGGACAAGGGGCAATGGGTGCAAGCTGGAGCACAGGAGGTTCCACTTAAATTTGAGGAATAACTTCTTTACTGTAAGGGTGACTGAACACTGGAACAGGCTGCCCAGAGAGGTTGTGGAGTCTCCTTCTCTGGAGACATTCAAAACCCGCCTGGACGCGTTCCTGTGTGATATGGTCTAGGCAATCCTGCCCCAGCAGGGGGATTGGACTAGATGATCTTTCGAGGTCCCTTCCAATCCCTAACATTCTGTGATTCTGTGATTCTGTGAAAACAATTAAAGACGCAACTAAAATATGGACCATGAACATATATGAGAAAAGAAAACAATGAAGAAAGTTTTTGTAAGAAAACTTGCTTTTTTCCTTTCAAGAGACTAACTGTTCCACTTTTTGTTCTATTGGTCAGTTCTGCTGTTACTGAGGAGTTCCTGCTTCAACAGCTACCCAGCCTGGCTAATCAAGTGAATGAGGACCATTTCCATGTTTCTGACTTTCAGAGATAATTTCTAGCTATCAGTAAGTATGAAAGAAAGATGAACAAAGGAGAAAGTGACACAGATCCAGCAAACACACCAAAAAGCTAACAGAAGAAAAATCCCCACTTGTACGCCTCTCCGGCTGAGGAAGGGTTAAATGCAAAAGAAACTAATCAAATTCAGAGGAATTCTCATCTGCTAAATATAGTTTAATTATAGAAAGATCTAAGGACTGCATGTTCAGAAAAGCAGGAGACAAAATATTCTAAATCAAAGACTGATTCCTTGGAGCACACATTTTAAAGTATTACCTTTAAGCAGACTGAAAAATAAGTTTCTTATTCCATCCCATTAAGAGATCCTCCTACTGGGCTGCCATCCAATTGCAATCGATACCCTTTAAAGTTCAATACCTTGACCTTCCTGACACAAAACTCTCTTCTTAGAAATTCCGTCTTAAGAAACAGATGGATGAAAGAGACCAGGGCGGGGGGGGGAATTGTGCACTAGGCATCAAATGTCACTTTATAAAATCTGGGGAAAGAGTGTAAAGTTTCTACCTCTTTCTCTGCATTGTTGCTGGAATGAACAAAATGAAGACCCACCACTTTCTTAAGCACTCAGTACTTGGGTGCTGAGTGCCAATACTATCTGGAAAGGCAGTACTCAGTCTACTTAGGTGTACTTCCCTAACAAAAACCACAAAAAAAACGAACAGCAGCAACAAGAAAACCAACAAAAACCTGTTATGACTTCATTCTACAATCTAGAGATATGCATGTATTTGTGGCTTTAAAAAGATTGCATAAAATCTCTCTGAACATCTCTGAAGATCATTCAACCCATTGAGAAACTTCCAGTAATACCTAAAAGGGATATGGAAATACATATTATACTTGCAGAAAACAGAGTAACAAACTAAAAAAAAAACATAAAACTAATAGACTGACATACTGGCAATGCCCCACAAACTGGGGCATCAGAAAAATTTCCTCCTCATTGTTCCAGATACTTACAAAAATATGCAAGTCAAGGATTTTTATGCCCATGTAAGAGGCATCCATCTTAACGCTCCACTCACAAGTGGATGTCTGTATGCACAACAGAAAACAGCAACTTATAGATTTTACCTCTTTCATGAGTACAGTCCCAATAACTGCCTAGTATCAAGTTATTACTAATTATTATACAATCTAAGCATAAACAAATTTCAACCAAGAAACAAAATTCAATATGTAGAATGAATCTTTTAACCGCTATACATATATCTGGCCACAAACAGCTTTTCCTTCTTTTTCTAGTCCCTCAACTCTACCTCTCATAGAAGCTGGATGAGAAGTCACTAAAGTGACTAGCAATTACATTTAGACATTAGTATTTCCCACATGTGTATTTCAATATGTTTAAGTGTTTAACTTACAAATTCATTAATTCACCCGTGAAGGTGTTATCAGTTATACTAACAGGTATAACGTTATCAGTTTTACTAATAGGCCAAGTGGCATAGGAGACCAATTTATTCAATCCTTTATCAAGCCAAACTGTTGGGGAAGCCAATGATATTTTGGTGCAATGAGGCTGTAATATTTGTTATTTGTGTTGTGTTGATTCACATGCCATTTATTTCTCTTCTCTGTTCACAAACATATAAAACGCCACAACATTCATAACAAAGTCCATGACTTTTTTAGATCCTCACATAATGCCTAAATATTGAAATCTAGCAATTAACAGATTCTCACTTGGACCTTTTTCCTGACAACATTTGTAAACCATTTCTTTACTGTTCTGCTGTCTCAAATAGTAACAGATCGGTAATTCTTTGGTTCTTCCACCCATGTTGTTTCTATAACTTGTCACACAAAAGAATGGCCAGCTGATAAAATGTTATCACACCAGGGATAAGAAAAAAAAAAAAAAAGGAATCATCATAACTAGATGCCTCACAAAAGCAAGATTTACACTCTCACCGTGCATCTGCTACGAGTGTAAAAAGTATGGCTATTTCTTCATGTTAAAACACCAACAAAATCATATACAGCAAAAAAGTTCTCTGTATATGTCAATCTGGTAAACCAAGCTTGCTCTATCTCTACCACAAATTTAATAACATCCATCTGTGGACTCATCTGTTTCACAGAGACAGTGTGAGCTGGAGATAGGGTGGAATCAGTTGCCATTGTAGGAACAGCAAGAGGGAGAGGGCAGAACGATGAGTGACTTGGGGGGAAAAAAACAGAGAGATCTGGAGAGATCTGCAACTTCCAGGAACTAATAAGCATTGTGAGTTTCTTTCCAAAACAACTTCCTTCAAGCATCACAAATTCAGCACAAGACAGGCTTAGGAAACCCAGTTAAAGAGGGATTTGTCCTCTCAACAAAAGGGGAGCCAAGGAGAATCTTTCATTTAGGCTCAGTAAGGGTTGTTGATACTTGCACGAAGAACCCAAGCTGCTTTGCAGTGACAGCCCTGCAAGCAAAACAAACAGTTTACAAGTAAAACTGAGATATTTCTTCTCCTAGAAACATCTAGTCTCTGCCAGCCCAAAGACAGCAGCAACGAGCATGAAATGTGAATGTGATTTCCCTTGGAACTACACATTATTACAAAAGACAGAGGCTAGATTCTCGACAGCCTTCTAGAATCTTATGACTTCAGATCTGCTTAGATGGTTTCAGATCTCCTTAGATAATGAATTATAGATCAAGAACAGTATCCCCCATTTATTTTGTCACCTAATTCAGAACAAAACATGACTCTGCCTCATATTTTCAAAACAATAAAATGATATCTTGGGGGAAAGAAAATCAAAAAACACAACCATGAACCTGTTCACCATAAAACAAAAACAGTGTAGTTCTTAGGATCTTAGGTCACATACAGCCTACTAGCAGAATCACTTGCAAATACTAGAGGTGACAGCTTGGCTGCGCTGAATTCAACAAGGTTTCTGCTACTGATGTTAAGCTACTGGGGTTTCACCTCATCTTTTGTGATCTCATGGAACTAGTGCCTGGTATCACAGCACCGGTCTGTTTATTACAACATTTCTGCATGCAGAAGAAACCCATAATTCCTGCTCATTCATAGAATCCATAATTTGGTTAATGTAACAGAAGCCAAGGTTTAGCTAGGTTATCATCTGAAACAGGTTTAACACAGAGCCTACAATCAGCAGGATTCTTGGAAAAACAAATAGCCTTGAAGGGATAATCGCTATATGGAAGTCAAGTGATGTAAAACATTTTTTCCCCCTGTGTTATTGCTTCAAGTTGTTTGATCGCACCTAGTATGTGTAAAGAGTGGAAATTACAGAATCTTCACCCTGAGTGGTTTAGGCTCTGTTGTTGTAATAGCTACTTAAGTTTTAAAGGGTTTTCTTGCCTATTTCTTTTGGTCTTTCTTCATGCAGGTAAAAGCTGATAGGAATAAAGTAATGAGACAGGATAAAGAAATTTGCAGCCAAGGAAACACTGCCAATTTTCTAAAACATATGCCAATGCTTTTGGCACCTTCTTGTAGTTGACTAAAAACTAAGTCCAAATTTATCATCAAAGAGCTAGCCAGGCATGCAGATTGCACACATATCTCCCTCAAAGGAATAGCTTACAAAGTTAGACAACTTCACAGTATCACTTTCTCTTAAAACACAGATCAAATAACCCTCCTTCCTTCCTCCCAGCACAGACAACATTTGTATCTACTCCAGTATATACACAATTGTATTTCTTGTACTCTTCTATTATTATCCATGTATATTGTACACATAACAGACAATAAGTAAATATAATACATCCACACACACCAGTGTGTAGCTGCTGTTTACCCCCAATATTCCCAATACAGAAACTGAAGTCGAAAAAGGGAGCATCAATAGAGCAATAAAATATTCCTGCTTTACTACAGGCAAACTACTTCCTTCACGGTTTCATCCTGTCAGTAAGAATGCCAAAGCCTGGCTCCTTGTCTTTCTTTAAGCAAAGCACTTCCTCACATGTATTCTTCAAGCAATTACTAGAATTGTACAATGTAACTACACCACCACTGGCTAGCCGCAGTCTGCAAGGTACATGTGCATTGTTGGATCAAACCCAACTTCCCATATGCCTGTTTTGTTTATAAATAACATATTCCTGCCAGTGCTTAAAAAGAAGTTAGAGAACAAGAGGCATGGATTTTTGGGTAAAAGGCCAACAGTCATTGTATTTTGCACTTCTATCTCATTCTCCCTTCTGTTTTCCTTTGTTCTCAGTGTCAGTCATCAGCATGGAGAAATCAGAAAAACCTTCACCTTCCAATCTGGACACGGCAATCCTGCTATGTTCCTAAAGTAGGCTGACAAGGTTTTCTTATGGGTAGAGTTGAAAAATGGAAGATATTTCTTAGAAATATCATTTTCTTGTACGTATAGATTTTTCTGTATGTGTAGAATATAATAATTTAAAATTGTTCTGAGAGCTGTAATTTTTTAATTTCCTGAGAGTGTGAATTGGCCTCAGTCATGCTAGGATTTCATTCTGAAGCTTTGTATTGCATAATCATAGTAGGTATCATAGTCATCATACCATAATATGCATAACCATAGTATGATGGAATACATTAAAAGTAAAATAGCATGTAGAATAATAACGTTGCATTAGCATGCTCTTTTAACAGGCTACACAGCAGATACAATGTGAGGCAGATCCTCAGTTGGGGCAGACTGTTTAACTCTCAACCCAAAGCTAAGAAGCCAGCTCTGCTTACATATGTTGAGAGAGAAAAAAAAAGGAGATAGTTTGGGGGATTTTGGTTTAGTTTTACTTTCCTATAACCTTATCTAATTGAGAATAAGAGGACAAACATTTTTTGACAGTCTGATGTATGTGCAAATTATACATATATGGGATACTGAGTACATACATGTTTGTGTACAATCATACACATAGCAACTTCCCAAAGTTCTACTTGCTCTCTCATAAAGGAGTATATTTTATAGGCAAATAAAATATTATTCATTTTTCATTGTACCTATTTCAGGAAAGCAGATTGTTGCCAAAGTCACTTAATTTTCACATTCATTTCACAAGGTGGAAATTACG
Organism: Nyctibius grandis; assembly: GCF_013368605.1. Lineage (NCBI taxonomy): Eukaryota > Metazoa > Chordata > Aves > Nyctibiiformes > Nyctibiidae > Nyctibius > Nyctibius grandis. The sequence continues at coordinate 13,643,147 of NC_090660.1, forward strand.
CTTTAAACAGATAAAAGAGTAACTAACTAGAATAGGCAAACAAACACATTTCGTCAGGTTTGCTCAAACGTTATTAACTCAGGAGTTGAAGGTCATGCTTCATGTCCTTTAAAAAAAAAAAAGCTTTCCCTTAAATTTGTATTTCAACAGTCTCTTTCCCTTCTCTAAGATCACTTTTTAATTTCCCCTAATTTTCAGATAAATATACACACATACACCCCAACAGTGACTTAAACCAAGACAGCTACTTTAATAAGTTACACATTCTCAATATAATTCGTAATGCATTACACATGCAATAGTCTCCTAGGACTATGTTCTGCCCTCCACTATGCAGACAGCTTATTATTCAAAATATGCAGTGAATCATTAATGATACACACTCGCAGAGGGGAGATCAGAATTAAGCCCTTAGTTGATGTGTAATATTTGCTCTCAAACTTCATCTATCAGGAGCAATGGTACTTTGCTTACCATTGCCAAAAAACAAATTGGAAAAAAAAAAACATATGGTCTATATGATTTCTTTCTGTGACCTCTACACCATGTACTTGGGACAGGTATTAATACTGAGCGCTCTCCTGTTTCTGCTTGTGCAGAGATTTAACCCGAGTTATACGTGGTGCTCAATGTCCATCTTTGGAAAAGGGCCCATACTTTCTCTCTCAACTACTCTCTCTCAAACTGCCTACTATCTGCTTGCAAAAGATTTAAAAAAAAAAAAAACAAAAGAAACCACAAACGACAAAGCAATGCCTTTCCAAAAGCACAATCCAGAAGGCAATACAAAAATATAAGAATGACTCTGCGTCAGTAGTGACTCAGATAAATGATCCACTTAGCTTCTTCTGCTGTCTTTAACAATGTCAGTCATCCCTACTGCTAAGGTAGCATCGTTTTGGGGTTTTTTGATTTATATTATGAAGAAGGCATAATCCCTTACTTATCCTGCTTACATCTGATCCCTACAGCTTAGCTCTTTTATCTATTTCTATTTCATTGCCAAACCTGAAGAGACTAGAAGAGGTCCCCTAGAAAGGGGAACCTCAAAACAAAAACACATCCAGTTCCCAACTACCTGGAGACTTACAACAAGCCACAGTTCTCATTTTACAACTCCTGGAATTACTTTTCTGTCACATAAGTGTATTTATTCTTATGGAAACTAGAAAAAAGCTTTTAGCAATTTTGACGAAAACCTGCTTCTAGAACTAGAATATTTTCTTAGACTATATCTACAATATTTTGCCACAGGTGTCCTGTGAACTAAAATAGTCGAAAAAGATGAACTGGAAAAAAATCATGGAAATTTAACACAAGAAAATGAAAAATGGTCTCAATCTTCCTTAACGTTTTTCCCCACACAGATATTTTTGCTAATTACTAAGTATGTATTATGGTACCCAAAGACCATTCTCAGCGTGCCCATGATCTCTTTAGGGCCAGATTCCAAACGACTAACACAGTAGAGTTAGACCTATCCAACTCTCTGCATGCTGTATATGGATTTTCTGCATTAAAATATTGGAAGTCTGGAGACAGTAATCCTGCAATCCCTCCAAAAACTGCTGAGGAAAGGAAGCTGAAATAATGAGAGTGCTCTGTTACTATATCATGCACCCACAAAGGCCAAGCCCTGAAATCCAAGATTTTAGAGGATCCTCATCACCTGTGCCTAGAAGTCTAACACCAGATATATCAGATTTACTGCACGTGCTGCATAATTGATCTGCGTTAGATCTGCACATTCGGATCAACTAGGTGTGCAATTAGAGTTCTCTGCATATCATGCACGTACTTTTCCCATGGTCTTTCAATGGCTTAAGACAGTTCTGAGGGAGAGCATAAACTTTAGACCCACACACCCTGCACCTGAAGCTCACCCAAAACTTTTATAACCTTCAAGTCTGGATCTGAGCTATAATATGTATTTATGTATGAGATTATATATCTATATATATATACACGTATATCCATGTTGAGACAGAAAAGATGAGTGATCCTGACATTTGCACCCCTCTTTGAAGGTGAAAGCAAGCAGTTTCCAACATCCACACCTTTCCTAATGCACACATTCTTTCTAAAAGCTAAAGGAATATAAGCAGCAAGGAGCTTGCTGCAACACTCCTCAAAGCAGTATTCAAATATGAAAAGGGTGAAGAATATATTTTGTGATAAAAAAAATCTCTAGGCTTACTGCTGCCCTAAAGTTGGGTGAGGGAGAAGGAGGGAGGAAAATTTTTAAATGGATATACATTGTTGGCATAGCCAGAAGAATTCTTTAGAAGGAGGACAGTACACTTCGTTAGTACATCTACGGCCAGGGATAAATTCTTACTGGCAGAGATAAAGTATCTAAAGAACGGCATGAACTCCAGCAGTGCTGGGTAAATCTCATGTCTCAGCTCAGGGCCAACACCTTGAACAAGGACCTCACTTGTTCAGTTCCAATAGATGATGGAATTGAGCTGAGAGGGAGAAGCCTGTGGGATCCACCACCTCAGAGAAACAACTTTGCTGTTAACAAAGAACTAGATGGACTGCTGGACAAATCCTAATCCATGCTGTCTTTATGCAGAGATACTACACTGCTGACAGATTAACAGATTTTATACAGGGAGATATTTTGGACCTAAATGCCTGAGTCCTCCTGGTAAGCCCCTCCTGAGCTTACTCATCTGCTACCAAACATGAGACAGCTGACAGGTTTTTAAATGATGAACTCCTATGGGTCACATTACTTAATTATACAGTACATCCAGGGATACGCACATGGGTCTTTTATGGTAAATGATATGACTGTCTTAAAAACTCATTAATATGTCATTAACCAAGCAGACATCTACTAATTAAACAATTAGCCCCTCTCTTCTATCCCTTTGTTCCACTCAGAGATGCTCATTTACTATGAACCCCACTCAGATTTTTTTTTTTTCCTCTTTTAATTTCTTTTTCAGGAAAAACATGTATCTATAAAACTTTTCCTTTGCTTTTGGCTCAATTTAGTCAAATGGGAAACCAAAACAAAGTCTAGATTCCCAGCTGATGAAAATCAACTTTATCTCATAGAAGTCAAAGGAGTTATGGTGATTTACCCCACCTGAGGATTTTGCTCCAGGCTTCACAAATACAAGCAATGTATTGATTTCAAATACATGTCTACTGCCAATATGCAGACTTTGCCTGTCCAAACCAATAGTGATTTTTACAAAACTTACAGAAATGCATTCAACAACCACTCTGAGCCGCATAATTACTAAACTCAAAGAAAACCTCCAACACCAATAAATCAAGTATAAATATGCAGAGATCAAGGCCTGGAAGCAGATCATTCTGAATCACAATATGAAGTTAAACACCAAAGGAGCAAGCTGTACTCCTGCCTTTGAAATTCAAAGGATTTTTAATAATTTTACTTGAGCTGTTTTCTGCTGATAAATGTAGCTTGATCATATTTGATGTGTTTTAACTGTGTTAAACTCTGATACAAAGAAGGATTATCAAATATCTCAAACTGAAACATTGTTAGTTTCTTCTTGGAGAGAAATCCCCCACTTCTCCTTTATGATCAAAAGGTAACCAAAATTGTATTTCTACTCAAATGGCCATCATTCTTACTGTATATACAATTGTTCTACTAATATAAATATCTCCTATATATAGGCTGAAAGAGAGAAAGGAAAACGGATGTTTCTTTTACTTCTTGCAAGTGTTCTAATTCCTATAGTTTTATTTACTTTTACTTGCTAGGAAACAGTCTTTCAGAATCACTGGATCATTTGCAGAAGATTATAGAAAAGGTTCAACCAGGCACTGGCACAGAGAGAAAGACAAGTCTTTTAAATGACTCCTCCTCATACTGATACACAATGGAGAATTATGCCTCACCTCTGATCCTTCCTGCACTATATCTTCACTCAGAATCATACTAAACAACAAAAGCAAATCAGGTCCTAGAGAACTTGGGGATCACTAGCCTATATAAAATACAACTTTACATACCAGGAAAACTGATAAAAAACTTTCCCTTGGCTTTTCACCTTCCACCTCAGATGGGCAATCTGCGGCAACTGGAGGCTAGTATAGTCCACTAGCATAAGTTACTAGGGATGATGAAGTAGCTTCAGAGTAGTTAAGAGTAGCTTACACCTCAGCATTCACCAGAACCCAACAGACCATCAGAAAAATACCAACAGCTTTACTGCAATGGAAGATCTGGCCCAGAAACTATGAGGTAGTATGTGAACTGGGCAAATCAATACAGTATTTAAGACTAAACACAACTTGAGGAAATTCTTGCTTAGGAGAAGGGTTCTGTGCACAGGCATGAGATAGAAGTCTTCCATATTCTCTGTGGACAAGCATAGCATGGGTAATGATAACAAAATCTTCTCCCACACTGTCACTGGAATGCCTCTGCTTGAACTGGAAGGACAACCACGAGGGATCTGGAAAAGTCACATCCTTTCCTTCCTGGCTGGAGGTCCTGACTCCTGTCCAGTCACACATTTGGAGCCAGCAGCCCTTTGGAGATCAAAGTGGACTCTATTCTTTCTGATTTAGTTATGGAGTCTGTAAGGGATCAGTTCAGTTACAAGCAACAGAAACCTCCATCACACTTTCACTGTCACTGACTAGAGTTTCACTCAGGCTATCAGGAACACTGAACATCCAGCAGAGCCATAGCGTGTTTTCATTCACAACTACATACAGCTTCTATGTTTAACTACAAAGCAGTTAGCATAGTAATACTACAAAGTCTGTAGCAGGCTAGACTCCTCTCCTACACCATATGAGGCAATAAGTATGTGGCAACAGCTCTTTTGAAGCAACCAGAGAGTATAAAGAAGCTACAGCCCAAATGAAAATTGACTTCTAAGGGTAAAGACCCTGACTTTCAGAGTATGGCTTTTTTCCCCAAGATTTCTTCCTAAAGTGCCACTTATTTAGAGAACAAGGGCAGCGTGAGAATGGAGACACACTTACATGATGAATGAGATGCAATTCATGAATCATTTTCATAGATTTTCAAGAGATTTCTTTTGTCTAAAGGCCTCTGTCTTCTAGTGATTAATATAATCAGCCAAAGGTCTGCATGTAAACAACACCAGTCGCCATTTGCTACTACACAAGCCACCCTAATTCCACAATCAGGTAATAATTAAGTACCATGACAAAACCCCACGCTTTGGATCTTTGTTTTCATCACTGCCACACAGACAAGAACATACAGGCAATGAAGCTGCAACTCCACTCTTTAATACCTGTTATATAGAAGGACAAATTTCCACAACTAGAAACATAGAAAAGCAAAGTGGTATTTGCATGAGAAAGATTTTCATAAAAGAAAGATCAATCCCCCCTCCACTGACTGAAGAGAAAATTAATTACTGCAGTTGGCAGAGGATAAATTATTCCAATTTACAGAGTTGTGTAATTATAGCAGCTGCAGAGTTGAAGACTCGATGCTAACTTTGAACCTCCACCCCAAAATGACATTTCTACTTGCGTTTAGTTCTGCCACTTGTGAGCATGTTGAAAGTTCTCTCACTGTGTTTTCGTAATTATATGTTGGTTCAAAAATAATCATTGGCTCCATTGCATAGATGAAACCTTATCATCTGGTTAGCAAAAGGTATGTTGTATCGTCTTTGAAGTGCTGAAATCCCCACAGTGGAAAATTTATTAGGGGAAAGTGATGTTATGGCAACACAATTAATTCTGCCACAACATGTAGAATTAACTACACTGTTAAGAATTAAGGATTCAAAGAAGAGTTCAAAGGAAGAAAAATACTGTATGTCAAATCATAAAGTATAACCTTTGTATAAGGTCTAACAACACCATATTGTAAAGAGCCATCTCAGTGAGACATGTAGGTAAAAAAAAAAAAAGGAAAATAAATGGTTAAGGAGATGGGGAAACATCTTTAGTGTTTTTTTTTTTTCTTTTTCATGGGATGTTGTCAGTTATGCTTGTATAGAGAATTCTGTTCTCTTTTTGAAGCCAAGAGGAAAGTTTTTAATCTCATCTTTAACTTTAATCCTTTAAAATATGTAAGAGATTTAGACGTGAACAGGGTAAATTTGGCAGAAGATCCTGGCTATGGAAGTAAGGTAATTTCTTTCAACTACTGATTGCCAAGGGAGTTCAAAGCCTGCCACCTAAACTATCTATCAATTCCAGCTACAAGCTGCAATCTACTGATTTTTTACATTTCTTTCTATTGATCAAAAATATTTAGAAAAGTCATCAGCTATGAATGAGTGAAACAATGTGATTATTACATACAAGGATGAGGGCTTTCTAATGCTATTGCTTTTTCCAGAACAAATGAAGAATGAAAGACATTTTCTTAAGCAACATGCACAATAGCATCTGTGGTGACTCTGTAGTTATTTTATGCACCAACAAGAAAGGAGCTAGTCCACAAGAACAATTTCAGAAGGTCTTAGAAAATTGGTAACTGAGTCAAACACTCAGCTTTTAGTAAAAGGAGACTATTTTGACTTTAACAAACTGTTTTATGCCATCTAAAGGTCATATAAACCTCCTCTATCAAGGCAACGTACTTACATTCCATTAGTGAAACGGAGGTATAGAAGCCACAGTATGACTTTTTCCCTTAAAGTACCACTGCATACATACATACACCGAAAACGCCGATTTGCCATTAACTACTATTAGGCTATTGTGGTTGAACTGAGGTCAAATCCCATGGTATCCCCTAAGACTATTCTCCTGTTCTATCGAGTACTTCCTAAGGGGAGTAAAAAACAGTTTGGCTTTTGTTTGGCTTTTTTCTCCCAAAAAGGTTACAGCAAAGATTGGAAACTAAAGAAGAGATTAATGTGGAAAATTAGCACAAAGTAACAACATACCTTGACTAAGATTACACAAAAGTCCTTGGAAAAGCTTAACATGGAGCCAAATAGCTGAAACTTGCTTCTTCTGGTCATGGTCAGCCTCTGGTTTTAATTACCTTGGTACAAATCTACCAGCTGAACTCAACTAGCAGATTTACACCTCTCTATTTAAACCACCCTTATTTATTAGGCAAATTTGCACTGTTTTCAATGCCATTGCGTTAACAAACCTAAAAGACAGCTGAGGCCTGTTTAAAAAAGGACCAACTCAAAATGACTAGAGGTCTCAAGTTTTGGTCCTATGCAACTACAGTACAAAAGATGAAGCAATTATATAATCAGATAGGCTTGGCCTTGTCTACTCTTTGATCAATTCAACATGTGCCAAACCCATGTCATATGAACGAAAAATCTAATCCAGAACAAAATTACTATGTCATAAGAATGAAAAACTAATCCAAGAGGGCCCACATCTGTTCTCAGTCACATCAGACAGAAGACAAACTGAAATGCCATTGAACTCGATGCATTTTGTATCAGTGCTAAAAAGATTAAGATTTAACTTCCTCTCCCCTCTCTTAAATAATGTACACAGTTAGCATAATTAAAAATCAATATGGAAGAAAATAAACAGTGCTGCAGTACTTAATGCAGATATAATAATCTTTAAACTACCATAAAATAGTTGCTTCTATTGGAGCTAATGTGCATAAGGTCTCATTGTACAGATGAAACACTTCATTATTATAGTTAAACAAGTTATTGCAAAACTTTTTTAAAACATCACAGGCAAGATCATGAACACCAGTCTGGGGTATAAGATATGCTTGATGAAACATCCTGAAAATCTTGAGCAAGCATTTGATATATTTATACACTTACACATGAGGTTAAACTTATGTAACTATGTCCAACTTAGAATACAGAAATCTGTATTAATGAAAATCTCCTAGAAAATTCAGTAAAATTTTTGCCTGAATAAGGTATTCAGAACCTTCCAGAGATATGCAAGAGCTAGTTTTATCACAGTTCTGTCAGGAGTTAGTCCAAATCCCTGCAAAGTAAATTCAGTCAACTCTGGAACACCCCTCTTAAAAATAGTTTTATCCTTGACAAACATGAAAATAGAGAACATTTAAATAAAATGCTTTTTACTTTGCCTATACTTTTCTATTAGCCCTGTTCTTATTAAGGACTTTTTTCCAAGCTTTCATGCCCACCACTGGCAGCCTTCTGTAGCTGGATTTTGCTCACCTTCATAATACTACAATTTGTTGCCATGGAAATTATTGTTACGTCACAAATAGAAATTTATGCCTTTGTGGAAAGAAACAATATTCTAACCTAGGAAAGCACAAATATCTAAAACTGGAAACTTACAAACAATAAAGAAGCTTGCTGTGAAAACTTAGCTAATGTTGAATTTGGAATCGGAAAGAGGCTTAAGCACATTTGCAATTTTAACCTGTTGAGAAGTCCTTGTGTGCAAGAAGAACACATTAGACGCACAAAAGTTTTGTGGTTATAAGTTTACTACCCCTACTGTATTTAGTCAGAGAAGAAAATACATCTATACCACCTGAGGAGAATTAAGAATTTAAATAGAAAAAGAAACCAGTATATTCCCGAGTCAGAGCCAGATTCATTTGAACTATGTATTAGTTCCAAGAATGAGAGTAGGGAGACAGTTGTAGCACTCACATTAGAAGTTTGTCTTCACATGTTTACTATATACCTGAAAGAAAGGAGATTCCTTCAGAAGGCTCTTTCTACAGACTCTAGACAATTCTCACAGCACATAAACTAGAGTCCTGTTCCGAACTTCTGGAAGGAGAACTGGGCTTTTTAATTACTTTACTTTTTCTGTCTCCTATTTTTGCATGTGGTCTCTATGAATGCTGCTGGAATCTCTTGTGGCCATATCCACAATGACAACAAAAGTAATTTTGAATGCTTATTGATCTACTCTTGGTTTTTTTTTTTTTAATCCTCTATAATAACATGAAGATCTTCTGTCTGATCTCTTAAACCTCACTTGATATGACAATTTTACTTCTGTTATTCTGTATACATTTCTTCTCTCCAATTTTCCATTTCTGCCTAGGAGAGATTCCTTAAAAGTATAATTATTCATTATTTTTCTGCATATACTGTTCTGGATCTTTACACTACAGTGCTAATGAAATGTAGACAGAAAATTTAGAACCATATCACTTCAGATAGACAAAAGAATCCATAATATTTTTTTTTTCAATAACATGCTACTCATACTCTTTTCCTGTAGGGATGCTTTTCAGCTGAAAAAAGCTAAGTCTCAGCACCGGAGAATAAAGACTGCTAAGAGGATCCGAACCTGCCAAGTTCAAGAAGTGCTGGAGTTCAGAACTTCCAGACAAAGACTACTGTTCATTTTTCTTCCTGAAGCCATCACTCTGCAGAAGAAACATGGAGGTGTGGATTTCCCTAGTTTTCCTGCAGATCCTTGAAATACAAAATATCAGGCTCCTTAATTCTTTTGTCTTTCATCAGGAATGAGAACTGCATACGGTTAACATACAGTAAGGATGCTCCATCTTTGTGAAACTGGAAAACAACATTCCTTTTGTCCCCCTACATTATCTTGAAATATGACCTCAAGATATAATTGGTAATAGATTTCATTGAGGGAAATTTATTCCTCCTCCTTTGTTTTCTTTACCTTCATTGTTTTTCATCATAAAACAAGGGAAGGAGGGAAAAAAATCAGAAAAAAAGAACAGCTAGAAAGTCAGAAAGGTGTAGATTGTGAAGATTAAAATTATCCTATTACAAACCTCAAAATAGCTAACAATAAATAAAGCTTTCTGGTTTGTTTCATTGCTTTTGGTTTTATTATTGTAATTTTCTCAGTTCGACTAATTCAGCTGACAAAGATTTCATTCACACAAATGTTTTCAGAAAGATTAAGAATAGCAAAGGCTTGCCCAAATAAATATTCATGAAGGTATTCCCACTAGATATGGTCTCACAGATGAAGAGAGATTTTTTATTATTATTATTCATGCACTGGAGGAGACAAACAACTGTATTTCTGAAAGTTTGCAAAGACAAAAAAGTCTTCTTTTGTATAACTGACTATCCTCTACCCAAAAAAACAGACTGTAACTTTGATGACCCAGCTCCTGAGACAAATCACAAAAAACAAATGACAAATTCCATTTGTTAAGCAATCAATACGTTTAAGGTCTGATGACACAAACAATTGTCTAAATAAAGAGTCCACTTAACCATCAATCTTAAAATAAGCTAATATTGACTTCCAGAATCACCTAGCCTCTCTGGCACGGAGCTGAAGGGTAAGATGCTGAAAGAAAACCCGCAAAGCAGGAATGCCATCTGGGGAGGAAAAGAAGCCTTTTTGGCTTAACTAGAAATGATGGTTAATATTCTCAGTGAAAAGAGCTTTGGTAGAGTGGAGAAGGGTGAAAACAACAGAAAACACTGGAAAATTGATAGAGTTGAAACAGCATTCATGAACCACTGAGTGGAAGAACAAGACAACAAGGCAGCAATCTGAGACATTATAGGATACATAAGCACATTTATGATTCATAATCTAAAATTATTATCATATAAACACGTTTATTTATTTTGCAATGAAAAGAAGTCAAGGTACTTAGAGCATGAGGACATTGCTCTGCCATCATAACAAACCATTCTCTACACACTAACACATGAAGGTTTCACCTGTCCTTCACAGAGTCATTTTTGCACCAGCTGTAATGTGTACCATTTCTTTCACTCCTATCTTAAAAACAAATATCAGTCTTAAAATAGTTCACTTACTGCAGCACAATAGAGCCTACAGTCTGGAAGTAAATACAAAACTTGACAAAATTTCACAATTATGTACATTTAATACAGCTGATAATTTTTTTGGCAACAATAGGTATTTTTAGTGATCTGTTTTGGTTTATAGTATGTTTCATGTTTCTTTGCTAAGCTTATATAGTTACCCGAAGCTTTGTATTTTATGCTTGCTTCTTTTATTCGGCCAAATAGTCTATGTGACAACTCTTTTAATAGGAACACGTGTAAAAGCACAAAACAGTTAATGTGTTTCTTATGTTCCACTATGGATTCTCCTAAAAAGTCCATGGATTTTTTTTTGCATTAATGGAAGTAGAACAGTTCAATTCAATGGTTTTACCCATGATCCACAGGCAAGTTCTAAGGTGACTAAGAAAAGAGCTTAGCATCAATAATACTAAGTTCATTACAAAAGGGTTTGGACATTCACTTGGAAATGTTTAGAGATCTGAAAATCAAAGAACTTTGAAAACAATTGTGCAACAATATCAATATTCCTTAAAATAGTTGAAAGTCCCCTCTTTGAGGAATATGTAATGTTACACAGCTGACAATGTGACAATGACATCAGAGCCTGTTGCAAATTAAGTCTCGATTATTGACCTGATTTCTGTCTTAAACTTAAATCATGTAACAATCATGCAAATATTCATTTCAGTATTCTCTCTAACTTTCACAGAATTACAGCAAGAAGCAAGACACAAAATTACAAAAAACAAAGCTCATTGCATATATCAGCCATTTTTTTAGCAATGAGGATTTTTCTCAAGAAGTTGCAATTTGCTATAGAAACATCTTAATTTTATCACAGGTATTTTCAATCACAAAAGCAAAGCAAAGCACTGTATTTCAAGTTAGTGTTACTGTGAATTAAAACATTTTGGTTTGCTGAACGGAACCACACCATTCTGTTTTGGTTTTGTTAGGTATCAATCTGCACCTGCACTAGCCCACAGTCTAACACACCAGCTGCCGTCCCCATTCTCTTCAGTGGGGACTACATTTCCCATCAAACAGTGGCCTATGCTTTGATCACACAATATGAGCCATCATGGGAAACCTAACAGCACTGACAGTTAACAGCAAGTATAAAACACGGCAGCCATGTGACAGTTCTCATGCAGCAGTATAGCATTTGAGGCAGATGCAGTGTAGCACTGAAAGAAAACTTGTGGACCTTTCTACTTCCAAGTATTCTGCTACCTTCATACCAGTTCAAAATAAAACCAGAGTTCTACCTAATGTCCCACGGGACTGGTGTTCCACTTCGTATGTGCATATGGGGCTAAAAAGAGAGTTTTGATATACTCCAGAAAAAAAAAAAAAAAAGAGTGCTTTGTATCAATCTGTGCATGGGGAAAAAAAGACAACTTTCAATTCATTTGCAAATTGCATTTATGCTTTATAAAGCCTCAGGATTCTGCTAAGATGAAGCTTCATCTGTTCAATTTCCTGAAGCTTGAGTAAAGTTTGATCCAGATTGGGACTCAGTTTACAATTTTTTCATTGCAACCTTTTTTTTTTTAAGGACATAATTTTATGGTTTTTATGACTCAGGACAATTTTCTTTCATCACCAAAAAAATGCACAATTGACATTCAATTTTCTGTACTATTTTTTAGCCTTCAGAGGTGTGCTAAGCATTTCATAGGAAGTATGAAGGACATCAGTGGGCTTGTGAAGATGAACTGCAGACTGTAGGCTGTTACGTATTTTATGAGGTCGATTAAAGAGAGACACAAATTTCAGATTAGATATAATTTTATATCTTAATTTGATTACAAATATAATGACGTGCTCCTCCTCAAGGTATTTTAATACCAACATAATAAAGCACTATTTTTCTTTCGGTTTGATTTGGCTGATCACAGAAAGCTAAATGTAGCCAGCCGTATGTCTCAGAAGGTTTCAAGGGCCAGAATAATAAATTCATGTTAAGGTACTTCAGGATGAAACTGAAGAGAACCTCTACACTCAGTAAGGAACTGGATAGTACCGAAGATATACTGAGAATGAGGGGTGTATTTGAATTCTTCTTCCACTACTTTTCAAAGTATAGGCATCTCAGTTCATCTGGCTCTCCCAGCATGGGTACCCTGCAGAAGACAGGATCCTACCACTGGTTTCTTGGTGAAGCAAGTGGAACGTGGTAGTGCTGGCACCCACCTTTTGATTAGCAACCTTGTGATCAGCAGGCTCCCTTGGGAAATGGAAGAGCCTTTTTCAAAAGCACTCTCCTCAGCTTGAGGGAGTCCAAACTCACATCTCCAGAGAGCACTCTCAACACCAAAATACATCCTGTTCTGGAATAAGGAATTTTCTCTGTCTTTCCTTTTGAGGCTATGAAACTGGACTGGTAGAAATCCAGATTCCTTGGCTCAGAGATGGTAACTGGCTAGAGCATCTAAGTGAGGGTGACAAGACCTGAATTTTAGGTATTCTCTCAAGTACTGTTTAAAGCAAAATGCCAGTGCATCCAGCCTGCTTGTAATATGCCTAATGGAATTTCTCTTCCAGGGACCTATGTGAAGGAAAAAATAGTTTCTGCATCCCAAACGGACTTAATTTAAGGGATATGCACTGACCTCATCAAAACATCCTGAGTTCTCAGCAAGTGCAGAAGATGACTACTAGTACACTTGGGACACCAGAACAACTGTGGGGAGGTACCTTATGAGTTTAGACGTCTGCAGTCCTAGCCAACTGCTGAACAGGGACCTTCTGGAACACTGTTTGTGATTTCAGATAGCTGTGTCTTATTCATGCTTCTAAAATTAATTATTGAATCTAGCCTGAAGTGTGCTTGTACTGACTCCTGGGGGATATTCAGGTACCAGGATGGGCAATAGCACATCCCAGACCTCAGTCATTCACAATACAGATGTATGTCCCATAGGGATTTTGGATCACATTGGATCACACTAAATTCTGTAGCAATATTCTCCATTGCTTCTAACATGAGCAGAAGCAGGTAGCCATTGTTTATTATTGTCTCTAAGTGCTGCCCTTGAGTAGTAATTTGTGGGAAGAGGACATCACTCCAGAAATATAAACATATGAGAAATCTGTCTAAACATCTCCAGCCTTGACGTTATTACTTTCTATCACCAAACTCATCCTTGAAGCAATCTGTTTTCAAGCCCTTCTACAGCTTTTCACCAATTCTTTATCCATTGCTGCACAACAAACAGCCTTAAACTTTAATGGGTTGCATGACTTTTATTTCCTCCTTTTTCACTGAATTTCAACTCCAAAGTTGCCATGTTTTATACTTTTAACACAAAGATGCTTGGAGTTGTGACTGTGCCTGGAAGATTGGAAAATATCTACCCTTAGGCTATATTGTATGCATATGAGGACCTAATACTATTTAAATAACAGTTAAAACCACAACCTTCAAATACAAAGCCAGCTATTAAAATAGTGCTGGAGGCAATGTTGCAAGGTTTATAATAATTTTATGCAAGATACAGGAATGGGAGAGAAGGTTGTGTCATTTGAATGACTACACTGTATTCCTCTCTATTTTCTAATCATCACAGTTATAATCAACTTGTTCTGTTTGTATATTTTGCAATAACCTTTCCCCTCTTCCCCTTTTTTTCAGGGAGGAGGAGGAGAGGAATTTATATAACAGTAAGTTTAAAAAATATGAGCTACATGGAAGACAGAACAGCAACTAAGATACTGTGATTAATTTCATAGACTTCCAGTAGGAAGTATTTAGTTTATCGGCACATAGTAAATGAATATTAAAATATGCATACCCCAAGGCTACAAGTGAAAGTAGATAACAGCTGTTGGTCTAAAATGTGGTTCCATAATGCAGAGATTGGAATAAGCTTGTAATTATGAATTAAAGCTAAAACAGTAAAAAAAAATTACAAACACATTGTGAAGATATTCTTTAGCCTATACCATTTAAAACCAGCTCTCTTCATTTAAAAAAATGGAGGGGAAGGAAAGGGATTGCTCCTATTGGGTTAAAAATAAAAATGTTTCAGCAAAATCAGCAACAACCAGCTGCTTCTTTTAGCTCATGTTTTTAAAAATGTACGTACATCGATTTTAGATCAACAGAATTTCATAGCAGACAGTAAAAAAATTACCACTGTCTACTCTAATAAGAGATTTAGCTTTGCATAGTAAGTATACTATCCTTACACATGATATCACAGAGCTGGAAAAGCAGGAAAAAAAATCAGAGTCAAATAATCTGCTTCATTGCATTAAGTATACTGTTGGCGAGTCTCTTATCCCTTTACTCAGCGTGCTGTCATTATACGTGAAAGATGCAAGTCAGTCTGAAGGATGGAACTATGCCTGGCATTGAAAAAAATGTTTTTCCACTCAATTTTTTACTCAGGTACATAGTGCAGCTACTGTTTTTAGCTTATGCCTCAAAATTTTCAAATCTCACCCTATGAGAAGTCATTAACGGTGCATTTAAAGTAGTGTTTCATGGAAGAAAAGAAAGATGAGAGCATTTTACATACAAAGTCTAAGCTGAATTAGTCTAGAAAGATACTTTTTCTTCCAACAGGCAAAAGTTCTACACACACACAAAATAAAAAACAACACCATCAACAACACCCAAACAAAAAAAATCACTCTCTTGACGGGTTTGTTAGTTGGATTTCACTAGCAGCCACAGGTCCACCAACATCACAACCAGAAGATGCAAAGCACAATGTAAAAGTTTATCCAGGATATGAAGGGAAAAGAGAGGAGCATTCATAAAATCTAATTCCAGTGCACAAATTATGAGACTAATTTCCCTGCAATCTTGATGGAGAAAGATAAACTCCCCCAGAATATAATTCAGACCAGCCTCATTGCTCTGAATCACCTGAGGGCTTTTCTTTCTCTGTTGCCTAAACTTGATGCAGGCATATAAGCAAACTAAAGTATGAACATTCTCCCACAACATGAGGTCCTTTTTGTTACTAACCATAGCACTACATGCTTACATGGTACATAGGAATCCTTGTCACAGCCTTGCACTAGCTCTGCCTTTGGAGAATCCCACCATTGGAGTAAGAAGATGGGTCCTGTTCAATTGCATCTGCAATCACAAAATTACGGAGCAACTATGTCCAAGTAGCTATGGCAGCTGCATCTAATTTAGCCTACTTCTCAGCCTTTTTTGCTTGACTGGCATAATCACACCTATGACTGTAGCATAGCCATATCTTGAATATAAGATGGGCACAAACAGACTAGGGATTATAAGGAACCAATATGATCGCAAGAATGCCAGTTAAAAAAGAAAAAAAAAATAGTATTTGGTCATACTTTATTCAAACTACCTTTTGCAAGTTAACAGAATTTTTGAAACTTCACTTCTGATACACTATAGATTTTAATTTTAAAATCACAAGTAATTAAAAGCACTAAATTTCAAGGGTAATACAATACTCATCCTAATCACAGAATCACAGAATCACAGAATGTTAGGGATTGGAAGGGACCTCGAAAGATCATCTAGTCCAATCCCCCTGCCGGGGCAGGATTGCCTAGACCATATCACACAGGAACGCGTCCAGGCGGGTTTTGAATGTCTCCAGAGAAGGAGACTCCACAACCTCTCTGGGCAGCCTGTTCCAGTGTTCGGTCACCCTCACCGTAAAGAAGTTTTTCCTCAAATTTAAGTGGAACCTCCTGTGTTCCAGCTTGCACCCATTGCCCCTTGTCCTGTCAAGGGATGTCACTGAGAAGAGCCTGGCTCCATCCTCTTGACACTTACCCTTTACATATTTATAAACATTAATGAGGTCACCCCTCAGTCTCCTCTTCTCTAAGCTAAAGAGACCCAGCTCCCTCAGCCTCTCCTCATAAGGGAGATGTTCCACTCCCTTAATCATCTTCGTGGCTCTGCGCTGGACTCTCTCTAGCAGTTCCCTGTCCTTCTTGAACTGAGGGGCCCAGAACTGGACACAATACTCCAGATGCGGCCTCACCAGGGCAGAGTAGAGGGGGAGGAGAACCTCTCTCGACCTGCTGACCACACCCCGTCTAATACACCCCAGGATGCCATTGGCCTTCTTGGCCACAAGGGCACACTGCTGGCTCATGGTCATCCTGTTGTCCACTAGGACCCCCAGGTCCCTTTCCCCTACGCTGGTCTCCAACAGGTCTGTCCCCAACTTGTACTGGTACATGGGGTTGTTCTTGCCCAGATGCAGGACTCTACACTTGCCCTTGTTATATTTCATTAAATTGCTCCCCGCCCAACTCTCCAGCCTGTCCAGGTCTCTCTGAATGGCTGCGCAGCCTTCCGGCACATCAGCCACTCCTCCCAGTTTTGTGTTATCAGCGAACTTGCTGACAGCGCACTCTAATCCCTCATCCAAGTCATTAATGAATATATTGAATAGAACTGGTCCCAGAACCGACCCTTGCGGAACTCCGCTAGACACAGACCTCCAACTGGACTCTGTCCCACTGACCACTACTCTCTGGCTTCTTTCCTTCAGCCAGTTCACAATCCACCTCACTACCCGATCATCCAGACCACACTTCCCCAGTTTAGCTGCGAGGATGCTGTGGGAGACCGTGTCAAACGCTTTACTGAAATCGAGATAGACCACATCCACAGGTTTACCATCATCTATCCACCGGGTTACGTCCTCATAAAAGGCTATCAAGTTGGTTGAGCAAGACTTCCCGTTGGTGAAGCCATGCTGAGTGCCCCTAATGATCCCCCTATCCTTGATGTGCCTAGAGACAGCACCAAGGACAAGTTGCTCCATCACCTTTCCGGGGATGGAGGTGAGGCTGACCGGTCTATAGTTACCCGGGTCCTCCTTCTTGCCCTTTTTGAAGACTGGAGTGACATTCGCTTTCCTCCAGTCCTCAGGCACCTCTCCCGTTGCCCACGACTTAGCAAAGATGATGGAGAGTGGCCTAGCAATGACTTCCGCCAGCTCCCTCAGCACCCGCGGGTGCATCCCATCAGGGCCCATGGATTTATGGACGTCCAGGTTGCTTAATTGGTCCCTGACCCAGCCCTCATCAACCAAGACAGATTCCTCCTCTATCCTGACTTCTTCTGAGGCCTCAGGGGTCCAGGGCTCCTCAGGACAGCCTCCAACAGTATAGACAGAGGCAAAGAAGGCATTCAGTAACTCCACCTTCTTTTTATCCTCTGTCTCCAGGACCCCCACCTCATTCATCAGTGGGCCCACATTGCCTCTAGTGTTGGCTTTACCTGCAATGTATTTGAAGAAGCCCTTTCTGTTGTCCTTGACCTCTCTTGCAAGGTTTAATTCCAAGGAGGCCTTAGCTTTCCTAGTTGCCTCCCTACATCCTCTGACAACAGACTTATATTCCTCCCAAGTGGCCAGCCCCTCCTTCCACGATCTGTACACCCTCTTCTTCCACTTGAGTTTGTCCAGCAGTTCCCTGTTCAACCATGCAGGTCTCCTGGTACCCTTCCTTGACTTCCTACCTGTTGGGATGCTCTGATCTTGAGCTCGGAAGAAGCAGTCCTTGAATGCTAACCAACTATCTTGGGCCCCCTTACCTTTTAGTACCCTGTCCCATGGGATTTCCCCTAGCAATTGCTTGAAAAGGCCAAAGTTGGCCCTCCTGAAGTTCAGGGTTGCGATTCTGCTAGCTATTCTGTTCCTGCCACATGAGATCCTGAACTCTACCATCTCATGGTTGCTACAACCAAGGCTGATGTGAAAATAATTTTTGACTTGACCTAACAGGTAGGCCTTCTTACCAACAAATGCTTCTCACTTTACTATGGCTAGGCTTTCCATTCAGCTAAGGAGATGCTCTTCCTTTTAAAATCTACACAGATAACTTTTAATGGCTTCTTCCTCTTTTAACTTTTTTTCCCTGCCCCCTCCTAATGTATATTTCAAGATTAAAACAGCGTGACTTCATGGTAGCATGTGGTTCCTTCCTAAATGTCAGTGACTTTCAAGAGACTCAGACATCCAGTGACTAGTACACTTGCAAAATGAAAAAAATGGAACAGTCTTTAGGAAATCCATGACCTTTAACAAAATATTGTTAAAATGTTTAAGTTGTTCTGTCTTACATTAATTTATTTCAAAAGTCACTACAGAGCTCAGATGAGTCACCACATCATAACTTTGTTTCATGTCATCACAAAGCCAAAGCTTGTTTATGATATCAGGAAATATCACTTAGAACCACCACAGGAGTTCTTAATCTTTGTCCTGTTGCATTTGTCCTCTTATGCTTTCCAGTACCTAATTTGTAGAGGATTCTTAAATTCAGCATCTCCTTTAGAGAAGAATTTTAGTGAGAATGAATGAATTTTTAAACCATTATTGATTATGACACAGCTAGTGTAAATGAATGAATTTTATATGAAGCAGACACTGTGCACCCACTTGATATATATTGATAAGCAAAATCAATTAGCCACTTGTTCTTCAGGACTAGAAGGTTTACTCTATTGGATTGTTCTTTCCAAATGATTGTTTGATTAAGTTTTCTACAAAGAAAAGAAAATAACAGTGACAGGAATTAAATTACAGAAATTTAGTAAATCTTTGCAAGTATTTTACAAAATATCATTCCTTACTTAATAAAGGGCAAGCAACATATTTTGATTTCCCATTCATTCGACAAAGCTATGGTGTTTGTAATTGTGTATATAAAGCCATCAGTCTTGTAGAGCCGTCTTTAGCTGAGCAAGCCCCAAAGCATCCCGTCCATTCTGCTCAGATCTGATCAGCATCTTTATAGTTTATCAGCCTTGGGGTTCAATTTTGTTTTGGATGCTTTTATAAATGAGCACAATCACTGGTGAATCTGTTCTTCCAGATTGCAAAGAGAAAAATCGAGAGAAGAACTTTAGTAGATTACTGTGTCACTGAGGATAAAGTACAAGCACAAATGCACCTAAAGTAGTCTCAGAGATTATTTCATTGGGTGTACATTTTGAGTTTTATTTCAGTAAAATTAGATGATTGTCTTAGTTATTATTGTTTTTGAAGCTATATTCTGTCCCCAGGCAAGGTGCATGATCAATGCACTATCTAGCAAAATCAATTTGTTGCAAAGTACTATTTATTTAAAAAAAGGAAAGAGGGGGAGAGGAGAGGAGAGTAATGCATAGCAAATGTGAAAATGATTATAAGACTTTCTTCTGGTAAAGCTGAATTTTATCATTGAAGCATGGAAGTTAAGAAATAATACAACCGATTTCACAAACCCTGTACAAAACTGTTTCTATATACTTATTTAAGCTTAAGGTAGCCAGTGAAAAGCTAGCACCAAGTTTTGCCGCTCCTGTTATTTTTACTATAAGAGATAAGTTTCCAACAATAAATTAATGAGACATATGGTCCTCCTCTGCTATACCAATCAACCATACAAGTAGTTCTGTTTTTACATAAACAGGACACAAGAAAGAATACATGTATTATAATACAAAAGAGGGTTTGGTTTCTTTTCTATAGCTATAAGAAATCTGTACTTGCTATGCTTTGTTATTCAAGAGATCATCAATATCACTGAATATCTGATGTGTTAAGGGGAATGTGATTTTCTCAAACAGCAGGAAGGCTGCAGTCTCATGACAGATAGGGTCAATTTTGTTTTCAGAAGCTGCTGATGCTCTTGTGTTATCTCTGTCATGGCCACCATATTAGAAGTGTAGTGGAAATCCATTATCTGCAGTCTCAGTCAAAGCATTTGCCTTTCTGAATAGTTATAGGTGACACAAACTTCCAGTCATTTGGAAACTGAGTATTCATATGTTTAAATGAGAAAAATACTTCTGCAAAAATGGTTAATTAGAACTGGTGAGAGTTACTATCATCTCTTTATTCAGAATCGTCATCAGGGAGATTAGAAAAGGTTCTAGGAATACATGAAATTATAATGCTGGATGCTGAAAAGAAATGCAGTCTCTTAATCATATTATGAATCTGAACTCTGAGGGCTGTTTCCACCACCATCTATCAGTAACTAGAGTATGTGTTGTACAGAGACATCTACCACTGATACACACAGGTGTGAATATAACCATTTAATTTTATGACTTGAGCAAGGAGATAGCTGAGATCATGGGAAAGAAAGCAGCTACCTGAGAATGATGGTGAATCTGAGTGTTTTTCCATTTCATAAGAAACAGTGCCCTCAGTACTGGATTTTGAGGTGGATAGTTTCTCTTCTGGCAGATTAGTAGAAAAGGGGTTATTTGGAATGCAGCAACAATCTCTAATGGCACCACTTAAGTTATCCTTGCTGTCTACTTAATTATCCTACTTTTTAACTGGAGAAACAGAGAAGGAGAACCCATGTTCTTGTACAACAGCATGGCCAGTTAATCTATCTGGCATTTGCTATTAATAATGCATGTTTTCAAGCAGCAGGGCTACACAATAATGCTTTCTGGTTTTACGTTATCAAATGATAGGTAGCATTGCTGAAGTAGATCCTCTTGAGGCCACAAGGGTGTGAGATTTGAATAAGCCATTTTCAAAAGGTAAGATGGTACACATTACTCAGAGCTACTTAATGAAGCAACCATGTGGTTGGAACAGCTGCAGGAGAGAGAGACTTGGCAAGTGAGTTAAAGCAGCCTCATAGGAATTAAGACAACATCAACTTTAGCCCCATGGGTGACACTAGTTAAAGCACTAGATGGTAAAGACTGCTAGCTACCAATGTCCATGTTGTACCTACATGCTCCCTTTGATTCTCCCTTCAGACTTCTTCAACAGTGACCGGAAACAGATGCAGCCTTGGCTGGCTGAGTGGGTAGATACCACAGCAAAGACAACTCAAGGAGCGTGTATAGATCCCACTTAAAGATACTTTTCTGGCCTGTCTGCTCTTTTACATCATTTTCTATTCCTGCTAAATGTTATTGTGTTTTAATCTGCTCTTTTGGAAATATTTTAATTGCTAAGGGAGAGGGAAGAATTACGGCATAATCACTGCAGTCATAAATCAGAACTTGATTTCCACTGACATTCCAAATTCAACCCCTTCCTTTCCCCCACCAACATATTTAAGTTTCAGTCCTTCAGACTGTAAATTACTTCATACATATACATAGGCATGGGCACAAAAGATATACATGAACACTTACATACATACCCAGACATTTGCACAAACATACACATGCTCACAGATGGAGGCATCTTAAAACTCCTCTTCTACTTAATCAAGAAATTCCATTTCCTTAATTTATTCAAGAGAAAACTTGTAAGATGATATTGAGGTTCAAACAACCAGACCAGCTCAAAGGCAATCCACTCTTCCTCTATCTAACATTCCAAATTGCTTTATCAAAATCTAATTAGGCACATGCTTACCTATCACTGGAAGGATTTTTTTTCAAAAAAATATAGCAAGAGTTCAGACAGTCAAAACTCACTCAGAATAATAAGAAATGTATCACAAAGATGAATACATGCCAAGCCACCTAGAAAAGATGTGTGATTCTGAAAATAAATAGCCTGGTAAATTATGGTGACTGAAAAGAAAATTCCTTCACGGACAGATCACTTCCAAACAGCCACTTGAGGTTTCTTGCATCTTCCTCTGGAATGTGTGGTTAATGGTCAGTGCTGAAAGGGAGATACTGGGCCAGACATATCATCAGTGAGACGTGGCATGGAGATGCCTTATGCTCCAGTGACACTGAGGTCGCACTGCAGACAAACCTGCTTGGTTCACCTTAGATGCTGTTTCAGAACAGGACATCTGTGATAGACTCAAGGACCCTCAAAGACTGGAAATCACAAGTTTCCAGGGAGGAGTCCCATCTGCATATGGCACACTACTGTGTGTAAAGGAGGAGAGAATTAATAGTTCACAATCTGCTGTAGACAATAGTATCATCCTGGCCTGACAGTTTTGGGTCAAGGACACAGAAATCAAAACATAAATTAATACACAGTGAATGATAAGGGAAAAAAATGCTACACAGGAATTATTAGACAAAGAGATTATGACAAAGGAGTCAGATTCTATTAGAACACCCACAGTACAGTCCTCAAAAGGTACAACGCACTTTTTTTGTTAGGGAAAACACAGTGGTGAAGCTTAAGAGATTTCAGTATAAATTTTTTCTCTCATTTCAATCCACACACGCCACCTTTTCAGTTAGGTTCCACTGTAAGTTTTATGTTTAAGTACACTCCCAATATTGAAGCTGAAGACTCAATCAAAACAGACAGCATTTTTATGAGTCTTATGCGCATTCAACAACAGATAATATTCATGTATTTCTTATGTCTACTGTCAAAGTAAAATCCAACTTCAGCATATTTCCCTGATAAAAATGAAAGGCTCAGTTTTGCCAAGTCGCAGATTTCTCTCATATATTACAACACACAACTTTTTTTACGGGCTTCAGCAGCTGTCATCTATAGATTGCATTAGAAACAGATTCCAATTAATGAACAAAACACACAACCACACATATACATATAATTTCTAGCAAGGAAATTGTGCAGAATATGCTTGGAAGGTTATGCTATCAGCTCAAAAAAAAAAAAAACAAACACAAGATGTAATTATCTTCCAGGGTCTTACTAGCAACTTGTTAATGTTTTCATCAATACTGGAGGTAATTTGGAAAAAAAAAAAAAAAGAAATTAAGTAGCAGATACAAGAGTAAAGCAACCATAAAGAGATTGTTTAGTTATATTTAAACACAGAAAGAATCCAGAAAACTGAAGAGCACACTTTGTTGAATCAGGGTTTAAAATCTTCTTATGTGGTTCAGACCATCTACAGTTGGTTATGACTTGGCAACTGAGATTTCTTTAAAATTTCTCATTCAACCCTCAATTTAATGCATTATGGGCTATAGATAGATTTTTGTGTGTATATGTAAGTACGTATAGAGCTCACATAGCAGAATAGGAAGAGGAAAAGTAAATAGAGCAAAAAGTTATTTTTTGCATCTTCCTGCTCCTAGAGCTGCATTTCAGATGACAAGATATACTATGCCGAAATGAGTACTTAAGGCTTAAGCTGTTTCTGGTTTGTTCAAGACCCGAATCCAAGCTCTAGCAATCCCAATTCTTCAGACACACTGTGGGGAGACAGAAACCTCTGCACTCACTTTGCAACGGATAAGGATTGTCTTTCCCACATGATTCTTTCAAGGACAGACAAAGCACTTTTATTATGCTATTCATGTTTTTCACGTTACTAAAAAATTTCATATCATACTGAAGAACTTCACCCATTTCATATTCTTTTTCATAGACTTGTAATGAATCTTGCATAGTTAAATGCACCCATTCCAATTTAATCTCTGTGTAAAGCACTGGGAACAGAAATTGAGTTACTAAAGAGACACTTAATAGCGAAACAGCAAAGAAAGAAAGAAAATATAATGATGGTATCAGGAGAAAATCTCACGTGCAATCTTGAGTAATTAATAAAAACATTGTTCTAATTCAGTAGTTAAAATATTGAAAGACTCAACTATGCTAGAAATTAAAACATCTAATTGTTTGTTTTGCAATAAACATAGTAAACTGCAGCACCACCCTCTCAAGAAATGAAGCAAGTTCACTAGTTTTTCCCTAGTTCAGATTTTCATGAATGTTTATTCAAAAAATAACTGGCACACTTAGTTATAAAACAATAACAGCTTTTAGCAGATTATTACACCTTCAGGTCATAGGATCATAGAACCATTTTGGTGGAAAGGACCTTTAAGATCATCAAATCCCACCGCTAACCTAACACTGCCAAGTCCACCTCTAAACCATGTCCCTGAGCACCACATCTATACATCTTTTAAATACCTCCAGGGATGGTGACTCAACCACTTCCCTGTGCAGCTTGTTCCAATGCTTGATAACCCTTTCAGTGAATAAATTTTTCCTGATATCCAGTCTAAACTCCCCTGGCACAACTTCAGGCCATTCCCTCTCATCCTATCAAGGCCGAAAATCTTTAAAAACTTAAATTTTTCTAGGAGTTCTTGTGGAAGAACACGTGTTCTGTTAAATTCTAAGAGGGAAAGATGAGACAACTGAGACAACACTGGAGAATGAATGAAGACACAATGTATATTTGGAAAGGTACCTGGAAGGTGACACCCTTTTCCAAGGCCTGACAGTTTAGACTCTGCCAGTGAAAGACAACTGGCATTCCTTTGTCTCTTCTCAAAGGAAGAGCAAGATGAAAATACTTCATATTGGTGAGAGAAAAAAAAAAGATACAGGGAGATTTTCTAGGTGAGTAACATAGTATAATCATTAAGGTACTGTCACAACTTTCTTATTCCATACGGCCGCTTTTTTTTCCCCAAAGAGTCTGTTTGATGACACAAAGGACATGCGGCTGTGCTTTGACATGATCACTTTGCTTTCTTCTTTCTCTTTTGACGGTCTCCCCTAACATGATAAAAACTCATATAAAAGTTGAAAATGTGAGGTAACTGTAAAATGCAGATACACCTGCCAAACACAAACCTAGTTACGAGCATTAAAAAAAAATCCTCCAGTAATATAGAACCAAAAGAAATTACCCTGGCAAGAGGCTAGTAGTTGGAATAACGTGGATATCTCTAGCCACAGAGATAATGAAACAAGAGCTCCCACATTACACCTGAAATACAGTACCCTCCAGGCAATTGCAAGGATACTTCTCAAGGACTGAATCCCACCTTGTAGATAAACATCACCTGTAACTCCACAATTTACTCAATGTTCTTTCTCTGGTGAAGAAAACAAACAGCTAGTGAGTTTGCCAAAGCTTTTTTTCAACCTTACATTCAATCAACATGCTTTCCCCATAAACAATGAATAAAAACACAGATGAAAGAGACTGTAGAAAATGCAAAATAATATAGAAGTTATTACTATTTGAGATACCCTTTTGAAAGCTAAAAATATGACCTCAGATGTACATATCAAGAAAGTTTTGTATTAATTAGCTCCCAGTAACAGAAATGTAGCATTTGTTAGGTAAGTTTCCAGAAGCACCCATATCTCCTTTCCTTCAAGTGTCATTCACTTTTCTGTACGCATATGCTTTTAAATTAACTGTCCTAGGCACGCACAGTCAAATTCTAAAATCCTTTCCTAGTATGCATAGTTAAAACTCTCATTAGCTGCTACCAGATTCAATTCTTCTCAGTGAAAAGAAAGAAAAAAAATGCCTTTAGTTTGAAGAGTAAAATCAGGGACAAGGAAATCCTGCAAACTCTACTGTGAGTATTTTAAAGTAATAATTACATCCTTACAAACTATAACATGCTTCACTTTAACTTACTGTAGACAAGTGGAAAGAAATACTGTAACACTCAATATTGCCACTAAAATAAGTTCTCCTTTTCTGGTTTAAGAATAGTAGCCAAGAATTGCAAATGTTCATCCTCATGTTCCTTTCCTCTACCCTGATAATGCTAAAGCACAAGTTTAGCTTCACTAACAGGTGTGGTGCCATTCAAGTCAATGGGACTATTCATAGTGCATACCCATTCGATAAGCCAAACACAGAATCATAGAATCGTTTTGGTTGGAAAGGACCTTTAAGATCATCAAGTCCAACCATTAACCTAGCACTGCCAACCCCACCACTAAACTATGTCCCTGAGCATCACATCTACATGTCTTTTGAATACCTCCAGGGACGGTGACTCAACCACTTTCCTTGGCAGCCTGTTCCAATGCTTGATAACCCTTTCCGTGAAGAAATTTTTCCTAATACCCAGTCTAAACCTCCCCTGGCATAATTTGAGGCCGTTTCCTCTAGTCCTGTCACTTGTGACTTGAGAGAAGAGACTAACACCTGCCTCGCTACAACCTCCTTTCAGGTAGTTGTAGAGAATGATAAGATCTCCCCTCAGCCTCCTTTTCTCCAGACTAAACAACCCCAGTTCCCTCAGCCGTTCCTCACAAGACTTGTTCTCTAGACCCTTCACCAGCTTCGTTGCCCTTCTTTGGACTCGCTCCAGCACCTCGATGTCTTTCTTGTAGTGAGGGGCCCAAAACTGAACACATATTCAAGGCAGGGCCTCACCAGTGCCGAGTCCAGGTGGAGTACATCAAACCAACTGGCCTTTTCTCAAGATGTCCAGCAACTCCCATTCCTATCAACTACCAGATACTTTAAGCATAATGTTTCAAATGTAGATATAACTGTTTAAATGCTCTCTAGCGAGGAACTTTTAAATCTTTTTTTTTTTTTTTTTTTTAAATAAATCCAGTGCTGCATGTTTCTTACTTTTAGCAGGAATCCTGAGACGCTGTTCTTAATCTTCTTTGCTTCATTTGGCCACAGTAACTTCCTACTTTTCAAAGAACCAATTTTCAGCCATTCTTTTTCTTTTGGTACTGTCCTTGTTTGTAATTATGTTCTACTCCAACTCTAAATACAGACATTGGATTTAGGGAAGCCATCTGCACACCTTGATATAAGCTATTACTTCTTGCTGTTGCAACAAATTAAGACCTAACACTTATTCATTATCTCAGGTCTGTACGTAAAAAATTTTGTTACTACCACAGTTTTTTCTATAGATTCAGATATACTACTAGACATTAGCTTATTCCAGTAAGGGATGGGTAATGCTTTAAGAACTGCCCTCCTAAGTGACACAAAAGGCCTATATAGCATAGCACTCTGTCTCTGACATTAACCACTAACAGGAAGAGCCAAAGACATAGGTTATACATGGTGACTTCCGACAGAGAAGGTCCCATCTGGACTAGCACAGTTGTTAGCTTTCAATGGACCAATTTTCCATAAACATATCTAATTCCTACTTGGGACAATCTATATTTCTGGCCTCCACCATCTCATGGCAGCAGTTTAAGTCCTGTTCATACAAAGACATAGCCTTTTGTCTATTCCAAACTTACTTTATACCAGCTAGCCACTTTCATACGCCCAGAAGAGCAGGAAAGGGAAGACTGAAGCATCACCACCACTACCTGGTATAGCTGAGACAGCAGAAGCTTTTAATATAGCTATGGATACATGATCTGTACATACATTCAAAGTAGCTGATCTACTTTTTGGTGTAACTGCACTAGAACAACACACTGATTTTGAAATAGCTGCATTCACAGTAGAGAGGTTATTTGCTGTTTTAATTATCCCAATATAATTAGCTACTTATTTATGCTAATTTGTAACATGTATGTAAGCAAAACTTTATTGTACCATTTTGAAGCTGAGACAAGCCTTTAATGTGATACAGTTATAACCATGCAAAGGACTTTGAGTATACCCTTAGTGAGCTTGGTACCCCTTCATATAATCCCTCCTTTAGTTAAAATAGTTGTATCAGCACATGCAAAACCAAACATAGGTACAAGGTCTGGATTGCCTCATACTCTACTTTTAATTCACAGTTCTGAACAGTGTAATGAATTGTGAAGCTCTCTTGTGCAGCCAAATAAACAAATAATCATTCAGGGAGATAGATGATCATTAGTGATGATCTTCCCTAACCTCCAAAAGTAAAAGTAGTTTCTAGCACACATTTATCCCTTTCTACCTTCCCTGTCTATCACTCAATGGGAAGAGGGAAAGAAAGAAAGAAAGAAAAACAGAAAGAAACAGGGAGAAAAAAACAAGATGGGGGGGGGGCGGGGAAGGAATCAAACAAGGGGGAATATAAGGTTTGCCTATGCAAGAATATATCAGTGCAAAAATTAAGTACAGGTTCCATTCTACACTTTAATTACCACACACTATTGAGCTAAAGAAAAGCTTCAAAGAAATGCAGAAACATTTTGGCAGTCAGTCAAAAATATCTAACATTTACAAGAGCCAGCTGAATCTTTCTAGGATATTTTTCTCCCCTTCCGAGACACTGCACCCCTCAGAACCCACACTGATGGATTTACCCCCAACATCATTGCCATGCTTCCTCTTTTACATGCAGAAAGGAAACAACCTGATGTACCAGCATACACTATATCCTGAGCTAGAAGTCAGGAAGTAAAGCTGCAGAGTGTTCCGTTTTAATCGGATACAGTCACGCTACCCAAATAGGAAGAAATTTGCTACAGATTAGCCATTTTCCTCCTGCATTAATAGTCAGAAAAAAAATAATTGCATTTTGCAGTCATTCACACTATTGTTTTTGTTTTTTCCAGCTTGGAGACTTGACTCAAAGAATTACACTCCAACTAGAGCATATCAAGCCAATCCTAACAAGCACTGGGAGGAAGAGAGGAGTGGACAGCCCCTCATTCCTGTATTGAAGTGTTTTGTGCTCAGGCTATTACAAAAACCCATAGGGAGTTGAGAGAGAAAGCCCAGCATGGCTGTTGGAGAAAGTCTATTTCAAACTCATGTAGAGCTGTGACAACAGAACACAAGATGTTGTGGGGATTTACCGGTTGCAGACAAAAGCAGAATAACTGCTGCCAGAAGTATCTTCTCTGATACTCAGAAAGATATTTCTAAAAGACATTACCTTGTCTTCAGGACCATACCAGGTGGCAGGAATTCTCAAAGAGCATGCTCTGAGTTTATTCTAAACAGATACTGAGGCATATCCTGAAGATAACTAATTTCCATTTTACAATCTGCCCCCACTGTTGTTATTAAACTCAACAAAAAAAGCACCACAAAAGTTCCAACAAAAATCATTTTAGCTATGTGATGAGCAGCATTTCCTTGAAGTTAGGAACACAGAAACTATGTCACAGCAACAATTCATCTGAGCCCATACCTAGTCCAACACAGATCACTAGTGGCTGTTTAGTGAAAGAAATGTAAGAAATGGCAAATCTAGACTAATACTTTTTCCAGGATACCTTTATACTTAATAGTAACCTGTGGTCTTACAAACTTCTCTGAGCCAGAAGTTAAGTCACCTTCATGCTATAAAGTGGTCCTATCTACGTTACAATTGTACCAGGCACAGAAGGCTCCTTAGACCTCTGATGGTCTGTAGCAAGCTCCAATAGACCTTAACTGGGTTAGCATTTCCTGCTCATATGGCACAGATGCACTGCTGAGGTCAGCACAAGCACCTCAGCAGACTATTGTGCAGGCACAGTAGTCTACTTGCATGATACCAACCACAAAATTAGGACCACAGTTTCCTCCCTTGCTTAATCTAAGATTTTTACTCCCACTATTGACAGATGTTATGGATGCAGCTCTTAACTGTATCATAGCTTGGTTGAGAGACAGCTTTGCTGTGAACAGATCCCCTAATTTTGTTAGTTATGTATGGGTCCTACACACTGTATCTGACAGTGCAGGGCCTGAGGTTCCCCCCCACATACCCTCCAATCTGCTCTCAAAAATTGGTGCTCAGCCTCTACGTACATATGTACTAAAACTACAATAAAGGTGCTCACTGTCAGTGAAAGGACAGCACAGTCAGTAGCCATGTAGGTGGTCATCATGAGAGTAAAACATAACCTCTTAAACTCTGAAGAAGAAAATGCATCCAGAAACCATTTTCCAACTTAGCAGATAATTTTAGAAATACAAAAGAACATTCACAGCATAGACATTTGCCTTAGCACCGCTACTAATAACTAAGGAACAATTTTGGTTCATAAAAAATGATTAAAGCACCAATTATTTTGACTAAACATGCATTTGAAACCCTCAGGCTGCTATGGACTTTAAAGCTATTAATTCATTATTTAGCTGTCAGCGTGGAAAAATGTCACAAGCTTAAAGGTTTAACAAACACTTCGCAATATTAAAGCAAATGGTCACGTTTGAAATTTCAAACTGTTACATGATTTTATTTATTAGATAGTGGAGATTACCTTTTGTACACACATTGCTTGCAATGTATTCTAGAACAATTTCGTGTTGAACAGAATCTAATCATATTTTAAGCTTAAATTTAAATAAAGAAAGAGAGAAAAGACCCCTCAAGAGCTTCTGGGAAATCATTTACAAAAATCTTTGAGGCTCAGGTGAAACAAGTTGTGCTGTGGGATTTGAAAGATCTGTGGAAGTGTAAGCTATAAAATCACTTCATCTTGGATGCTTAGAAAGGTGGTTTGGGAAAGAAACTCTACTTTTTCAATGCCTCAGTGATATATGGCACTG
The DNA here is from genome assembly GCF_013368605.1 of Nyctibius grandis. Taxonomy (NCBI): domain Eukaryota; kingdom Metazoa; phylum Chordata; class Aves; order Nyctibiiformes; family Nyctibiidae; genus Nyctibius; species Nyctibius grandis. The sequence goes on from NC_090660.1 coordinate 13,673,869, forward strand.
ACACTAATGGCTATAAAACCTTATTAGGGAGTGCTGTGAAACTCAAATATATGAGTTTCTCATGTGGAAAGATTTGAGTATTCACATTACAGTGGAAAAGAGGACATGTCCACGTTCATCTCTGGAAAGTGGATTGATTCTGGCAATCTATTCGGGTATATACAAATATCTTAGCTCTCCAGGACTGTGACAGAGACAAGCAAATGGCACAGCACTCACTCCTACAGCTCTGGCAAGACTTTCTGATGATTTGATACAAAACTTAACTTTCACTGAATATCAGTTGTGTGGCCTTTAAAATAAAACAATGTCACAAACCGACACTTGGGTACTGCAAACTTCAGCAACAAAGCAAGAACAGTGAATCATTTACATGTCAAGTTAATTTTAGAATTAAGCTTCACGTTGAGTATGTAAAGCTAAGCACTGGCTGCAAATTAACAGACCCAACACTTCAGCAGAACTGACCTTAACAAGGGGCTGAACAGTCTCCTCCTTGAAGCAAAGCAGGGCACTGAGTAACAAATCCCATTCGGACCCCTGCCTGTCAGGGTCTGGAGAGCACTGACAGCCCTCTGCCAAGAGCTTGGGCTGCCTGCGCTCAAGGCCTGCTCTGATATGTTGTAGCCTTGCAACCTTGGGTCAGAGCTGTGAGAAGCCTCATTGAGGCTTCTAACTCTGAAGCTCGAGAGCTGCATTCAAGCGCAGGGCTTTGCCCTCAGTCCTCACCCAAGCTATGTGGCAGGTATGCTTGTGCCTAGCCTCGTACCTTGCTGTCCCAACCTGCTGAGTTGATTTCTCAGCTTGGCCTCAGCCCTAGTTCATCACTAGGACATGCCTGACAATCACTGCACTGTTAGACAATCCCAGTTATCATCAGCGGCCCTCCTCTGCACTGCTTGCTCAAGTACTGTGGGACTGCGTCACTGGACAGTGAGGGCACTGCTGTGCTTGCCTTGCCATCACCCTCAGCTCCTGGCTCAGCTGCAGCACGGAGCAGCCTGCCCTGGCTCTACCTGACACCTGCCCCAGGAGGGAAGGAGAACCAGACCTGCAGTGAGAATCAGACAACTCTCTCCTGGGGAAAAGTGTATATCTTGCACCGAGTGAGGAAGATGTCCGTCTCCCTCTGCAGAAAAGACTATCCAGAAATAGCAGAGAGAAAACAAAAGCGTAAGATTTTCCCCCACTGAGAGGAAAGCAAGAGCCACAGCCTGAGTGCCAGAAGAGGGAGCACTGAAAGTAAAAGAAGGCTAAACCCTGAAGGGCTCACAGAAACTCTGTGTTTGAAAGGATGTCAAAGAAAATTCCAGAAAAAAGAATGCAATTTTATAAATTCGTGATTGGAATTCAGCCCTGGGAAGAATCAACAAGGAGAACTGGAATAACACTGTGAGCCACATTCAGGGACTGTGCTCTGCAAGAGGCTAACTGGCAAAAGAGAGAAGAACGAAATTGATAAATCCTAGGTGGCTTTAGGTACTGGATTTTCTAGGTGAACTTCCCAGTCATTTAGTTATCACATCCTACAGGAGAGCCAGGAATCTAAATTACAGATGTATGTAATATACTCAAAAATACTATATATCCCACATTAATCTTCCATTTCAACCAATACATTTGTTAAGGGACCCATTTACTCTTATTTTCTCTTCACCTCCCAAACAACAGGAGATCCTATTCAGTTTATCACCACTGACATTTGCGGCATCTCAAATGCAGATCTGTCATTCTAGATCCTAAGTTCACTGTTAATGTCAATGCAGGCTTCTCTGAGTGGCGGGGACCATTCAGTTTCAGTAACCTTGAGCGTGAACGTTACGTAAGCTAAGAATATCAGCATTAAAAACTGCCCTCACCAAAGAAGCAAGAGAGCACTTTCTTTCCATGGGAAAGGTGAAGAGGCTCCAGACGGCTTGGAAGAAATTCTGAAACTGTTTTCACTGTTCTTGCAGAATATGCATATATGCCCTTCAATTACCTATAACTGATAAGAATACACTGTGAAAAGCACAGAGAAGGGCAAATAACTCCCTGAACAACAGGCCAGCAGTACAGAAATGTATGGTTAGATATCACTCATTCAAAATATTGAAAAAAGATCCTGCTCAGCTCTCTGCAATAATCAGCGGATGGATGCTCCTTCCCATTTTTATCAGCAAGGGACCATTCTGACTTTAACTGGGCTGCACATAACATGGTCATTTTAAGGTGTGGAAATATGTTCTACATGAGAGTTACATAAGCCTGCCTTGTCCATCCAATCTCATAATTCCTGCTACTAATAAATGCTACATTCCTCAGTCTGGAATCATCTCAGTGGCAAAAGGAACTGTGCATTATTGCTGAAGCCCCTCAGCCAGTGAACAATCACTTTTTAACTTAAGGTTAAAAAATTAGTTTTCAGTGAAATTAGATACTGTGTGCACCTTAGGAAATCAGAAACAAGGGAAAACCATTTTTTAATGTCATCTCCAAAGCAAAGACAATGCTGTGAGCAAAATTCTGTTAAAAATTTACAGCCTGGAAAAACAAAAGCCTTAAAAATGCAAGATGTTACTAATATCAGTTGGAGAAACAATTTAAAAATATTTACCACGTTCTTGCTTTTCCATTCAGACAGAGGAAAGATTGCAGATACCTGGTAATTATACTACATATCACAGACTTGTGGTTACAGAAAACAATTAAGTATACAGTCATGGGCATATGGATTTGCAATTGTTCTTTAATACGGTGAATATAATGGATAACAGAAAGACACTGTATATTTATATATTTAGAGAGATTTATCTGCACTTATTTTTTGCTATCACACAACATAAGTATATGAATGAAACCTTGGTCCCACTGGAGTCAGTAGTAAAACACCATTGCCTTCATTGAAGCCTCTGAAAATGTATACCAAATAATTTTGTGCAGAGATGCCTCCAAAATCATATCACTGTGACAGATTCTTCTGGATTCATAGTTCTGTATCAATTCTAGTGTACACACTAGTTATAGCCTGAAGGTACAATAAACTATGCAAGTTAGTAAGAGGGGGCTTGAATTTTTGTTTCAAACAAGCATTTAGTTTATAATAGCAGGAATATATATGAACAAAGAGAAGAACAGTACAGTACGAGATTATACAAGAGAGATGGCTCTTTAACTGAATTTAATCCTTCCCCTGCAAAGATGGCAGTGACCCAGTCCAAAAATTAACTAGAAGTCCTGACATCAATGGGCTTTAGATCAGGTCAGATATGCATTTATGCTCATGTGAGAACATGAAAATAATTTTCGTTTTAAAAGGTTCAGAGAATACTATACGAAAGAAAAAACATGTACCATATGGAAAATATCTGGCCCCATCAAAATAACTAGGACATTTTGAGTATATTCCATCCTAAACTCTTAAGACAATAAGCACCTTAACAGGAATCAGAGTACTTGCAAACTGTTATAACAGGAATAAAACCAGTAAAAAACATTGGACAAATATTTGCAATCACCTATTTTGACCAAAACACTGTTGGAAACATTGTTTATTTTACACTATTTATTAGGAATAAATGAATGACAGAGATCTCTTTTGTCACCAAAATCAAGCCCTCTTGGTTAAGTAACTCACTCCTATACTACTGTTTGTGGATTTTATAAAGAAATAAGCTTCTTGTCCCTACTGCTCCAAAACTAAATTGCCCTAAAGGTTGAGAAATCTTCTAAAATCCATCACAATGCATTTATACATATCTCTTCTTCTGCAAACATTCCTATTGAACTTTATGATCTCTTCGCCATACCTACTATTTTCGTAAGTTTTCATATATTTCCATATACTCATGAAGAATCTATTAGGCAAAATTATCAAGTAACCACATTGTTTCTCAACAAATAGAAGGTAAATTACCCTCAAAATATTATTTGCCCTTTTTCTTGGTGTTTTCTCAACTATAATGTAAGCTTAAATCTTGACTACACATAGACATCAGATACTTAAATCTCCACATACAAGCAATTTAAATGAAGATAGCAGAAAAATATATATAAGCGAAGTTAATCACATGTTCGTTTTGCAAAATTAGTAAAAATCCTCAAGAAATACACATTATAGAGACTCAATATTGACAGACCATGGTATCAGTAGTTCAGTATCTTAGCACTGATACTTCAAGTAAGTTGGCAGTACTTGGTCTTTCTAAGAATTACAGACGTTCCTCTTCTATGAACTGACATTGAAAACCATGAGTTCCTGTTTGTTGTTACACATACAGGATGTTTCTTTGGTATTAAACAAAATACAAAGTGAACCCAATTTGCACAAATTAGGCAGCAATGAAAGCAGCATAGATCTACATAAAAGTTTCTAAAAATACAATCACTGTTGAAAAGCAAATAATCAAAAACGGTCTTGTAAATTGGGTTCTTCCTTTAAAACTAAGTCTTTAACACTTTTGTAAGTCTTATAAATCCAAAATCTTGTCACCAACTTTCCCTTCTTCCTTCTGTAGAACTGAGAATTTTTCAGATTCTTAACTTGCTTTCTAAAGAGCTACAATAAGTGCAAGGCTTTATTTGAATGCCAACCTTAGTAATCTTAATGATAAAAGGGACTGTTGGAGATTTGCTAGTAAATTATAATACAGAAGCTACTTCCCGAAAAACAAACCTGTGAGATCAGTTGCAGGCTTAAAGACAGAATGTCTGACGCTTCCGTGTTGTGTTTTCACAGGATCTAATATAATGGCACTACAATTTCCTCTATTAGCTGCTACTACAGTACCAGAATCAAATAGCAGTGAATGATAAGAAATGAAAAACATTGTAAATTTTAGGACACCTGTCATTGCTTACATATGAAATTTTATCAGTGGTCTGGTCCCGTGAGAACTCCAACACCAGATAAAACTACTTGCTAGAAAAATCATAAGGAGACATTGACGAATTTCCTTTACATCAACAGAGACAATCAGGCCTAAAGGTAAGGCTCCAGTACATGGAGGTGGGGGGCTGGGGGTGGGAACCTCCAAAAAACCCCAAAACCACCAAAATCAAAGTCCTGTGAGAAGCGGAACCAAGACAGCCTGGTCTCACAGGAGTCTGTGTTTTATGACTGGAATTTCCTAGTGCCTAACAACTTCCAACTGAAGTTTTTCTAACAGGGCATTTGTAATGTCTCTCTTCTGCACAGATTCTCTCACTTTTGGTAATAAACATGCTCCCATCATAAACCCTTTTCAGCAGAGGCATTAATAAAGTGTTTTTTCCTCTGTCGAGACGCTTGGGTAGAAACGTGCACAAAATTATCATCTTTGATGTCTCTAGCTTTTTTGTCAAATAATATAGTTGAAGTTAGGTAAATAGTTAAAAAGTTAACACTGGAGAACAGGTATTTGCAGGGAAAGCAAAAGGTGGTAAGTTTTATTTACTTCTGAAGCCATGCTAAGGTACAGTAGGCAAAGGTTTTGCTGTTTTTCTCCATTAATAAATTTCAGATCACTTACAAAGAGAAGTACTTATACTGGTATTTAGCGATAGCTCTATCATCCTAGGATCTAGACCTCCAAAGCCAGCTGAAAACACTGGAACATAATCAAATTCTAGATCTAATGATGTGGCTAAGGGCTGTTTCCTTCAGTGCAGATGTCTCACAGACTTGCTTTTTAAGCTGCCTTCTGCAGACCTCAGTGCAAGCCCAAGCTGACAGAACACAGATAAAAAATAAAGACCCAGGCAGCCCTGCACCCACAGCATTGCAAGCCTTGCAAACACACAGTTAACAGGTCAGCCAAGGGGCTGGAGTTACTTAGAGGCAGCCCTGAAGGCTGTCTATTTGGTAAAGAGCTCAGCAACCTTTGGAGTAAGTCATGCTGGAAAGGTGCAAAGGTGGTTTAAAATTCTCCTAGCCCTCCTCCTCATGGGCCAGATTTGTTTTTCAACCCTACAAAGAAACTCTCTCAGCGCATCTTTTGCTCATATTGAGTAGTCTGAAGCAATGTTTGGTTTATTTATCTACTTTTGATGGAAGCAATCCCAGGACCCTCATCACACTGCTAATTAATTCCTTTCCCATGAGAAAATTATTTCTTTCCTTATTTTTAACAGCCTTCAAACAATGTGAGGGTCTTTCTGGCTGCAAGATAATTACAGAGCTGCTACTTACCTAAACCCTCTCACTATTTGCACAGAACATCTTTAGTATGCACTACATTCTTGTCTTCCTTTAAATGTTTCTGTAATTAAAGGCAATGCTGCCAAAAAGATGTTCCAAATTGAATAAAAAAATATTTATTTGCATGAGTAAAATGGCTAATTACTTGGGCAATCTCACACAAATATTTTTCCAATAAGTTATGTTTAGGCATAGAAAAAGTAACTATCAACTCAGGCACGGAAAGAAAAAAAAAAAAATCAGTGTTAAAGCACAGCCATTAATTTAAACTTGGTATGCAACTCTACACTTGCTTTTTTTCAGAGAAAAAAGAGATTCATTGTAAACACACATCCCTGCACATGCATAGACAGTTATTGCAAGATTGCAACTCAGCTGCTCAATACAACTGAAGACAAGCTTACGTGCAGATGCACTCTTTGAAAAAAAATCAAATAAACAGATTCAGACTGTACCATCAAGCCACTCACCAGCCCCAACAAGAACTCCTGGTGCTATTATGCTCTGTAGCTTCCACTGCATCACTTCATCAGAGATGTGGGGAACTCTCATTTCTACAAGCAAACAACTCCGCAGGCTGGTGTTACCAGAACAGTCATACAGCTTCATCTCCTTCTATCACATTTACTTATCATGAATTATCCAGCTACATTTTGATTTAGAGAAATCCAAGCTGGGACATGGAACAGATAGAGAAGGCAGGGTCTTCTATTAAACAAGGCTGTTAAGATATTATTTGGAACAGCAATAATGCCCTTCTCCTTACGTGGAAAGATTGCTTCTTTTACATGCCCTAGGTCAGGTCCAAAACATAAAAGAAATGTGAAAACATTAGCCCTGCTTATACAAACCAGAAGTTATACCAATTCCTTGACATTCCATTATGTTTTCATGCGTAACTTCAAATGAGTCATTTCATCCTACCACCTGGTTTCCAGACTCTTCATCCCCCACTTTATTTGCTTAAGGAGCTCTTCTTGTTCATCTGAATGTTTTGGGTACTAATTGGCAATGAATTTCCCTTCCACTGCTTTTCATTCTGTGTTTTCTTGGTGGTCCTTCATCTAAGTCCATTCAAAGACAGTTCTGCTTGCCAGGTACTGAATGCCCTTGAGCTGTGTTACATCACCCACAACTGCAAATAGTTTGCAGTGATCTCTCTTGGCCCAACTTTAATAATAATTCTCTAGAAAGGGCTGGCGATTCTGTTTTGGATTTTAGTGTTTGGGTTACTCATGTTTCTATAAAATGGCATATGGGTCACAAAACGACCACTGAACTAGATTTATAACCTTTATATGGGAAGCTCATCTTCACTGAGATATGATTCCTGTTATGCCTGAACTCAGCTGCAAAGCACCCTATCAAGGCCTCAACCCTTCAATGGTAAATATTTATTTCAAAAAGCATTTGTTTCTGTAGTAAATATCAATTATGCAATAGGGTGTGCAACCACATACCTTCACCTTTCCATATTTGTGCTCCAAAAATGTAGCAAAGAAGCTTTTTTTCCTCCAAAAGTCTACACCGAACTGCTGCTGAGAGCAGTACCTAACATCCCAGAGCAACACGGAAAAAAGACATCACAATAATAAAGACGGCAAAGAGAGTCAAGTTCTGTCTGAGGTAACAAAAAAAAAAAAACAAAACAAACCAAAACCAAAAACAAAACAACCCAGACTACTTTTGAGTCATCATGGCAGAATCTCAGCCACATTTCATGTCAGGCATTAACAAGCTTAGGTAAGTCTTCCACACACCAAGTCAAAAGAATAAGGCCCAGCTAACAGCAACAAGGCTGCAGAAATGAAATTAAGGCAAAACTTAGACAAATACCTCGAGCTCTTAAAAAATGAAAATGGCTCCAGGAAACAATCTCTGATAATAGCAATGCTATACTTACTCATTTGAGCTTTTTAGCTTCTAGATGACGCAGTGAAAATTATTAAACAGAATGTGCCCACCATGCTCTTTGAAAGGAAAAAAAATATGCCAGTATCGACTTTGCAAAAGTTACATCAGCTATTTGGTCAAAGGATGACCAGAGGATTTTTCAGATAGTCTTAACTTCAACAATGAGCTTTACCCTGCCTAAATTTCTGAGGGGATTGTACTGTGAAATGATGAGAAAAGAACAAATAGGGAAAAGAGACGACAGTTCAGGCAGTACCTTTCCAGAATACAGTAAAAGCTTTAAACCTGTGATCAAGTCAGTACTGTTTGTTCCAAATAAGGTAGCACATCAAGAAGGTCTGTTGCTCTACCTGTGAGATATCTATGCAGACTCTTTTAGCCAATACTTCATATATTATGTCTTATAAAAATCACATACGGTTTGCTAATGCTACATATCAAAAGAAAAACAAATACAGAAACCTGGTTCCCCTTAAATTGTTATCTGTATTAAATAATGGCCAAATGCTCTGCTGGCTTAAATCCATTAAGTTCGATGGAGTCATGCCAGGAAAGAATTTGGCCCTAAGCATTTAATGAGCCGGTTACTTGAAAGATTAGGGGCCAGATCCTCCTCTGGTATAAGCTGGTATAATTTCATTGGCTTCCATGGAACTATGCCAACTCAAAATAGCTGAAGATTTAGACTTACAAGTAAGTAAAGTTACTTTTGCCCTAACAAGTATATGTGGCTCATATCCTCATATATGTTCAACTTGTCAATTATTCTTGCAAAGATCAAGCCTGGTCTACAAGCCTTCCTTCTCGAAAAAGCCCAAGTGGTAATTTCTTTGGTTCTTATGTATCAGTTTAACAACGTGGGATTCTCTTTCTCCTCTGCTAAGCTTTCAAGAAACGATTCTGCCAAATTCATACTCTTAAATCATATTTAGTTTGGCTCTGACTATCATGAAGTCACATTAACCCAAGAAATATTTCACGTTAGATTCTCAAATATGTAAAAGTCATAAGCCATTTTTACAATTTACGTCTGTAAACCTTTCTCTTCTTTCTTTAAGAGAATATCATCCTGCCTCACAACAATGCTGGAAAACAAAACTAATAATGTACAAAGCCCACTCTCATCCTCTGGTGAAGGGTTATTACTCTGCATGCAGTGACATTCAAAACGCATCTTCTGCTTTTTTTTCCTGTTACTAAGTACAGATCAACTTAGGTATGTTTATCAATTTTTGCTCATGCTTATGAACATTCTAAATCATTAGTGCAAAAGCTAACTCCAGTCAAAGGCTTTAAACTAACAATTGCAAAATACAATAACCATCCTTCATACTTTCTTCCATCTGAGCTGTCTGATTTAATACAAGTGTGACATTTCTGATCCTTCTGAATGTGCTGGAAAGCAAAGAGCTGGACTATCAGCTCATGTAAATCAGCTTAGCTCCATCAAGGTTGATTTACACCTCTCAAAGTCTACCCCCTTAAAAAGGACTAAAATCATTCTTTGAGTAAACCACGTCAAAGATTTTGGACAACATCATGTTAGTAACATCCTTGAGCATTTTAATGGGACTGAAGTTACGACTAGTTCCTCTGCCAGATTTCTGCTTTGGGGTGGATTCTAGGCAAACAACAAGTGGGGTAGTTTCAAGAGAAGAAGAGAAATACAACAGCATTACATTGAAGTTATTTCAGAAGACCTTAGAAAATTCTCAGTAACTGAGAGGAAACACACTGACTTAATACATAACCAGATTTAAAGGATTCACCATCTGGACAGTCCATAAAGTTCTAGGCATAATATATTGTATCGGTTGATTGAGAATATCTCATATAATCATTTTAATCACTCCAAAATATGTTGATGGAAACTCTGGATAAGAATTGTCATATGGTCTTCACTTAATTGAAGATTTTTCTGAAATGTATGAAAGAAGTATGCAAAGAGTGCATTTATGTAATAGGAATGGTTAGCAATATAGCATTAGGGCACTCTAGGGCATGTTTTATTGGTTCATTAAATCTTGCCTCAGGTGTGTTCTACCACTCGAGGCAAATATTAATGGACCAATAAAAAAGACCCTGGGGTGTTTTAATGCCATAATACTACGGCTGTCTACATTTAAATTAATTTTTAAAATAGCTTTTAAAAATAATTTTCCTTGGTATTTAATATATCCTTCCATTATTTAAAAGTTAGTAGTAGAAAGATGAAATGGCTAGAAAACAAAGACAGAAAAGTCTATTGTCTAATAAAAATATAAGTACTTTCTGAACAGTAAAAATGTTAACCTCTTCTGCCTCAAATGACTCCCTCATTTTTCAGACTTTCTCTTGTTTTCTGATTCACTCTCATATCATAAAACCACTATGAAAGACAGCTATGTAGACCTGATTTTTTCCCTTATTTGAATCCATCAGAATCAAGTTGTTCTTCAAAACAGCTTTATTTCAACAAACTTAAAACTTAGGCTTACTTCCCTAGACATCTGCTAAGTAAAACAAGAACCTTGTCAGTTTTCCTGCAGATGCACAAGCCGATAGTCTGTAGTAAAAACTGCAAGACCAGTTTCAGCCAGCAGCGGACACAGAACATGAAAGCATAGATCTTGGAGACAGACCATTTTGGGAAGGAAGAAAAGGAGGAGCGCAATAGCCAGCTTAAATTATGAAATATCCTATTTCACAGCTTCTGCCAGAGAGACCATCTCCCCCCACATCCTTTCAGAACAAAACAACTAAAATATCAAGAAATTTCCTTCAGGTGCACTGGAGTTTTTGCCAACATATCAGTATCAGTCAGTAGACACAGCCATGCTACAGAAAACAAGCTGAGCAGGAATAACTAACCTAAGGATAATAAATTAAAAATATAAGGCAGGAAGACAAGCATCATTTTCAAAACCTACACACGCCTGTTTGATTAGAGCAACGTGACATCATACACAAGTATCTTGTGACACTTCCTTCCCCTACAGTGTTTTGTATCAATCAATGAGACTCCAGTTCCACTTCTTTTTTTTTTAGAGTAATCCTTATAATTTCCAGTGCTGAAAGTACTCTTCTAACAGAGTCTAGTTACAGAAGACTAGTGGTGAAGGCCTTGCTGAGAACAAGAAAAATTTGCATGGATTCAGCTGCAGCTGGAGTAAAACTTCCTGGGAAGCCACTCACATACTGTCTGACAAATTCTGCTCACACTGGAAGTTTGTGTTTCTCTCCTTAAACTGACTATAAAGGATTGAAAGCTGTTGAAGGGACATGTATATGCCCCACTCAGAGCATTGCACTGTATCCTGAGATACCACTTATATGCAGAATGATTGCTGACAGGGTAAACTGTTCCCAAAATCAGCTTGACAGCATTTAAGAAATACTTAATGTGGGTATGTCCAGCTATAAAAAAAAATGCTAGTTACTGGCTCAGTGATCTCCTTAGAGTTATACAACACCAAGTGAGTATTCTTTCACTTACTAGACAACAAGAATTTCACCATCATTTGGAGACCAGAATGTGTCACTGTCTCACACATTGTCTGACACCTTCCTAGAACTTCCACTGAAATTCACACCACCATGCATGCTAGTCAATACGAATAGGCATATAAGGACTTCCCTTAAACTGCAGTGACACTGTGTCCTAGAGGAAAACCTTATTTACCCTTCCCCAAATTAGGTATCAATCCTGCTGTGTAGGTTAAGTGGATTAGCCAAGAGAAGAGCCGATGATGCACTATGCCCCTTCATTCTAATGACAACAGATTTAGTATGTATTTTTAATGACTCTCTCTCTTCCTGTATGCAAGCTGTGTTCTAACAATACATAGAAGCATAAACAACAGAATCCAAAATATCCCAGGATTCTCCTGTGTCAGCCTCTGACCAATGGTTGCCTCCACTCTGGCTCCAAAGCAGATATGCTGTTTTTCTTGCAACGAGAGAAAAGTCCTTCTAAATTATCAGTAAGTAGCAAGGCCAACCTGCCAAGTCTCCTCAGCCTACAAATAAATTGATTGTGTCATTATTCTAGTGCATGAAAATTAACAATTCTAGGACTGGATGCATCTCCAAATTGATTTCTACATCCAGAGGCATAAATATTTTCCAAATAATAACCAAGATGCTTTGTGCAATCCATATGCAAATACCCAGGCATTACAGATACACAGGTATTACAACACTCTGTAAGGTATCAGCATTGCCCATTGCACATGAAGTGTTTTTAAAAGGAAACGCAGGAGTACCACTGCCTTTTTTACTGTAATTCTGCTAGCTAAATCTACCAAGAGATCCCACCTAGAGCTGTATTTCTAGTGCAACCACTTGAATTCACATTAGATTTATCTCACCCTATAAAAGCACAATTCATTAAACAGACTGATAAAACTGGTCTGTTTAAACTAAGGCAATTTTATCACAGTCATTTCAATTATTTAACACTGCTTTCTTAAATCAGTAGTTAAAGCTTTCCTTTGACAAGTATTCTTTTAAATAAATGAGCTGTAATTTAATCAATGAGAAAATAATGACCCAGAACAATATATACAATTAGGGAGATATTTTCCAAATATAACTGCTCAGTATTTTTTTAAAAGTGATACACAATGTCTCAGGCAATGAACACTTACAGGCTGAAGTGGCTTTCACATCTGATAGTGGGATCATCCAAAGAACTTCTAACCCAAAGAGTAACTCCTAATCCCAAATTTTGACAAGGTTTTACCACAAGGAAGCTGTTGGACAATTTAAGATTGTCCAACCCCATCTGTCCAAGTATCAGCACAGGACAAAAATTATGGGAACGTTACACTGTTGCCATGAAGCCAATGACATATTTTAACAGAGCTCGGCATTGAGCTGCAGCAGATGATATGAATTTGAACCAGGGTAACAGTCAAAGGTTATAAACCAAATTTGACAGAAGGCAAGCAAAACTGATATGAGCTCTTAAAAACACTCTTGTGTGCTTCTGGTAATTTTTTTTTCCTTCTAGTTAGAAAACGTTTCTTAAACAGAAGACTTGTCCAAGGACTGCATCATTCCATTTTTTATATCATGTAACTTCACTGAAATCACTGAAAGAACCTAAGTGTGAATTTTTAAAGACTTACTAATCAAAGGGACCACTACATTAGCTTTGGAACAATCTGGACATACCTTCCCAATATTACCTTTATTCCAGCTAGTATCTCCACCCTGATGGCTTTTAAAACAAATTCTAGATCTTCACAGGACATAAGCCGCATATCAAGTTGCCTAACCCCACATCAATGACAACAAAATGAAAGCTCCTGGATAAACTCAGGCACAAGAAGGAAGCCTACAGAGGGTGGAAGCAAGGACAGGTAGCCTGGGAAGAATACAGGGAAATTGTCTGAGCAGCCAGGGAGCACGTTCGGAAAGCTAAAGCCCTGATAGAATTAAATCCGGCCAGGGATGTCAAGGACAACAAGAAATGCTTCTATAGGTATGTCAGTGATAAAGGGAAGACTAGGGAAAATGTGGGCCCTCTCTGGAAAGAAACGGGAGACCTGGTTACCCAGGATATGGAGAAGGCTGAGGTACTCAACGACTTTTTTGCCTCAGTCTTGACCAGAAAGTGCTCTAGCCTCACCACACAAGTCACAGAAGGCAGAGGCAGGGACTGGGAGGATGAAGAACCACCCACTGTAGGAGAAGATCAGGTTCGAGACCATCTAAGGAACCTGAAGGTGTACAAGTCCATGGGACCTGATGAGGTGCACCCACAGGTCCTGAGGGAACTGGCGGATGAAGTTGCTGAGCCACTATCCATCATTTTTGAGAAGTCGTGGCAGTCTGGTGAAGTTCCCACTGACTGGAAAAGGGGAAACACAACCCCCATCTTCAAGAAGGGAAAAAAGGAAGACCCGGGGAACTACAGGCCAGTCAGTCTCACCTCTGTGCCTGGCAAGATCATGGAGCAGATCCTCCTGGAAACTATACTGAGGCACACGGAAATCAAGGAGGTGATTGGTGACAGCCAACATGGCTTCACTAAGGGCAAATCATGCCTGACAAATTTGGTGGCCTTCTACAATGGGGTTACAGCACTGGTGGATAGGGGAAGAGCAACTGATGTCATCTACCTGGACTTGTGCAAAGCATTTCAAACTGTCCCACGTGACATCCTTGTCTCTAAATTGGAGAGACATGGGCTTGGCAGAGACCACTCGATGAGTAAAGAATTGGCTGGATGGTCGCACTCAAAGAGTTATGGTCAACGGCTCGATGTCCAAGTGGAGACCAGTGACAAGTGGTGTTCGTCAGGGGTCGGTATTGGGACCAGCGCTGTTTAACATCTTTGTCAGCGACATGGACAGTGGGATTGAATGCGCCCTCAGCAAGTTTGCTGATGACACCAAGCTGTGTGGTTCAGTCGACACACTGGATGGAAAGGATGCCGTCCAGAGGGACCTTGATAGGCTTGAGAGATGGGCCTGTGCAAACCGCATGATGTTCAACAAGGTCCTGCATGTGTGTCGGGGCAATCCCAAGCACAAATACAGGCTGGGCAGAGAATGGATTGAGAGCAGCCCTGCGGAGAAGGACTTGGGGGTGATGGTTCATGAGAAGCTCAACATGAGCCGGCAGTGTGTGCTTGCAGCCCAGAAGGCCAACCGCATCCTGGGCTGCATCAAAAGCAGCGTGGCCAGCAGGTCGAGGGAGGTGATTCTGCCCCTCTACTCCGCTCTCGTAAGACCCCATCTGGAGTACTGCGTCCAGCTCTGGGGGCCCCGACATAAGAAGGACATGGAGCTGTTGGAGCGAGTCCAGAGGAGGGCCACGAAGATGATCAGAGGGCTGGCATACCTCTCTCTTATGAAGACAGGCTGAAAGAGTTGGGGCTGTTCAGCCTGGAGAAGAGAAGGCTCCAGGGAGACCTTATAGCAGCCCTCCAGAACCTGAAGGAAAGCTGGAGAGGGACTTTTACAAGGGCAAGTAGTGATAGGACGAGGGGTAATGGTTTCAAACTGAAAGAGGGGAAATTTAGATTAGATATTAGGAGGAAATTCTTGACTGCAAGGGTAGTGAGACACTGAAACAGGTTGCCCAGAGAAGCTGCGGATGCCCCCCTCCCTGGCAGTGTTTAAGGCCAGACTGGATGAGACTTTGAGCAACCTGGTCTAGT
Organism: Nyctibius grandis; assembly: GCF_013368605.1. Lineage (NCBI taxonomy): Eukaryota > Metazoa > Chordata > Aves > Nyctibiiformes > Nyctibiidae > Nyctibius > Nyctibius grandis. The sequence continues at coordinate 13,689,090 of NC_090660.1, forward strand.
GGAAAGGTGTCCCTGCCTGTGGCAGGGGGGTTGGAACTAGATGACCTTTAAGGTCCCTTCCAATCAAAACCATTCTATGATTATATGTACAAAGGTACCACACTAACTACTTTCATCTGACCATACTCAGGTTCACGTATTTCCATACTTGACTTGAAGTTGATCATCATGCTACAACTTCATGTAGTCTAACATTATGCCTAATTCTGAAAGATAGTGAGCACTATTCAGCCCCCAGGACATCATGCAGATAACACTCAAACTTCATAATACATAAACACCTGGTTGCATCAAGCTCAGATTTTAAACCTGAGTCAAAATTGTGTCTTAATGCAAGAACAGAAGCCTGCTTTCATAGAAGCAAGTTAGCAAAATAATCTCTATGCTTGGTTATGTCACAGTATTATACAGGCACCCATCACAACAACTATTAAATCACACTAACATTTTACAGAATCACAGAATGGTTAGGGTTGGAAGGGACCTCTGGAGATCATCTAGGCCAACCTCCTGCCAAAGCAGGTCCCCCTAGAGCAGGTTGCACAGGGTCACATCCAGGCAGGTTTTGAATATCTCCAGAGAAGGAGACTCCACAACATCCCTGGGCAGCCTGTTCCAGTGCTCTGCCACCCTCACCGTAAAGAAGTTCCTCCTCATATTCAGATGGAACTTCCCATGTTTCAGCTTGTGCCCATTGCCCCTTGTCCTGTCACTGGGCACCACTGAGAATAGTCTGGCCCCATCCTCTTGACACTTGCCCTTAAGGTATTTGTAAGTGTTGATAAGATCCCCCCTCAGTCTTCTCTTCTCCAGGCTAAACAGGCCCAGCTCCCTCAGCCTTTCCTCATAAGAGAGATGCTCAAGTCCTCTGATCATCTTTGCAGCCCTCCGCTGGATTCTCTCCAGTAGTTCCTTATCTTTCTTGAACTGGGGGGCCCAGAATTGCACACAGTACTCCAGGTGTGGCCTCACTAGGGAGTGTAGAGGGGGAGGATAACCTCCCTCGACCTGCTGGACACGCTCTTCCTAATGCACCCCAGGATACCATTGGCCTTCCTGGCCACAAGGGCACATTGTTGGCTCATGGTGAACTTGTCCACCAGAATGAACTCCCAGGTCTTTCTCCACAGAGCTGCTTTCCAGCAGGTCAACCCCCAGCCTGTACTGGTGCATGGGGTTATTCCTCCCTAGGTGCAGGACCCTACACTTGCCTTTGTTCAACTTCATGAGGTTCCTCTTTGCCCAGCCCTCCAGCCTGTCCATGTCATGCTGAATGGCAGCACAGCCTTCTGGTGTATCATCAGCCACACCTCCCAGTTTTGTGTCATCAGCAAACTTGCTGAGTGTACACTCAGTCCCTTCATCCAGGTCATTGATGAATAAGTTAAACAGGACTGGACCCAGTACTGACCCCTGGGGAACACCGCTAGCTACAGGCCTCCAACTAGACTCAGCACCACTGACCACAACACTGAGCTCTGCCATTCAGCCAGTTCTCAATCCACCTCCCTGTCCACTCATCTAACCCACACTTCCTGAGCTTCCCTATGAGGATGTTGTGGAAGACAGTGTCAAAAGCCTTGCTGAAGTCAAGGTAGACAACATCCACTGCTCTCTCTTCATCCACCCAGCTGGTCATGTCCTCATAGAAGGCCATCAGATTAGTCAAGCATGATTTCCCCTTGGTGAATCCATGTTGACTACTCTGATAACTTTCTTTTCCGCCACATGCTTAAAGATAGCATCCAGGATGAGCTGTTCCATCACCTTTCCAGGGATGGAGGTGAGGCTGACCGGCCTGTAGTTGCCTGGGTCCTCCTTCTTGCCCTTTTTGAACACTGGAGTGACATTTAGCTTTCCTCCAGTCCTCAGGCACCTCTCCTCTTCTCTATAACCTTTCAAAGATGATGGAGAGTGGCTTGGCAATAACATCTGCCAGCTCCCTCAGAACTCGTGGATGTCATAAAAGCCAAAACCCTCACGATAGCACCAGCCACGTAGTCAAGAGTTGATTTCCATTATATGCCTATTTCTTGCTGCCCCCTTTCCTCTGACTGGCAAAATGGAGGAAAAGATAACTTGGGCACCAATATTTTTCACTTGCACCCCCAGTGCCTTGTAATCTTCCTTGATTCTGCCCAGGTTCCGGCTTGCAGTGTCATTCATGCCCACATGAAAGAGCAGCAGGGGATAGTAGTCTGTTCTCTTGACAAGTTGTGGCACCCTCTCGGCAATATCTAGCACCTTAGCACCTGGAAGAGAACACAGCTCTCGTGACTCTCTGTCAGGTCGGCAGATGGGTACCTCAGTGCCCCTCAACAGTCACCCACTATGAGCACCCATCATTTCTTTTTACTGTATCCACTATGTGCTGGAGGTACGGTTTCACCTTGTGGATCTTGCTCGTGGGTATCTATAGCTGTTAGAGCTTTGTATCTGTTTTTAGTTGTGATACTGGAGGGTGAAGACTGAGGTAGGGTCCTACTTTTGTGTGTCACCAGGGTCCAAGGAGCCTCTTTCTTAGTGGTGCCTTCTAATGGGGCATGGTGATGATTCCACCTATCTATCTCTGCCTTGGCTCCTGTAATACTGCGCAGCCTTCTAACCGTCTCCTTCAACTCAGCCACTTCACATAACAGATCATCAACCCATGCATATCTTATGCAGTTACTTACCTTTTCTCCAGGGGAAGGGTTGGGGCACTCATTGCAGCCTACCGCCTGTACTGAAGTCTCTTTCCTTACTGGTTCTGTTACTACCTCAGGAGCTTGACTGAAGTTAGTGGAGCTGCTCCTGCAGTAATATATTGCTCAGCTTGCGTGAGGCTGGCAGAATCTGATCCTCAGTGGCATTCAGATCATCACTGTCATTGCTGTTGTCAGATATGAAAGCGGACTGCTTCTATCGATTGCCTTTTTAAGTTTATGAGAAGTATGAACCATTTGGCATAAATGAATTCCAAAATTGTCAGACGTTTCAGCTCCAATCATTCTGAACACAAATTCCCAATTCCTTTTCAAACCACAAAGTCTGTAATGTTGAAAAGAGATGCATAAATAGTGCTGAGATTTAAAAACAAAAAATATTTGTGTGCTTTAGCTTATCTATACCATTCCTATACCATCAGTTGCTGACATATAGCCTTTGAAAAATAAACAGATTTATGCAATTGTTACATGGACTTCCTATGCAGTATAAATACATATTCTGCTAAATATAAAACCAGCGTGCACGCACAAAAAAATACATGCACCAAGGATTAGTTATAGAGGAGCTAACAGAAAGACAATGCCTCCTGGGTTTACTGAGCAAATGTAATTTCTATAATGAACCTTTTTTTAAATCCCTGATAGTTTTAGATCCAGGCAATAATGTAGAAGTTTTCGTAAGAGAAAGCAGTACAGTGGCAATACCACAAAAGAGAGAACTGATCTCAAACAAATGAATATTAAAAAGTCAGACGTCAAAAGAAAGCACACAATTGTTGCTTTAGGAAGGGGGAAAAAGCCACACCATTTTCAATAGTCATCAGTAGCCAAAAAACAACACAAAACCACCATTAGTGTTTATTGATGATAACTAGATATGCTTCTGTTAGTATTCCAGAGCCAGCCCTGCCATAGTAATGTTTATTATTACTCTTTGTAGCTGTAGGCAGCTAGAGGCTCACTGTGTCTATCCCTTTCTCATCATTTTAAAAAGATTAATCTTTAGACAATGATCTGCTGATACTATTAATCTTAGTCTTGAACTTCTTTGTTGTTCTTGCCCAGTAGTGAACAGTACCACAAAACATGCCTTGCCTTTAAAAACAAGGACCTGATTTGTTGGGACTCTCCACTTCGAGTAATTTTTCACTGCAGCACAATATAGATGTAAAATGGCAACCTAGGTGAGACAACCTTATTCTCTACATCACTGCTCCATTTTTATACCAAGCCAACTCTATTTATGTTAATACAATTATACCTGCTGCCACAGTAAACTACAGTGTCAGGGTTTCACATGCACTCCATGACACAGATGGCTGTGCAGGTCAATAGTGTATCAGAAAATAGTACAGAAGTTTTTATCTTCCTTGTATTATAGAAAAAGAGAGAATCTTTCTCTGACAAGGGGTAATAAGTTTTTCTAGAATCACTACTCAAATGTTCAGCTGCTCCTATAGTTCCCGCTCAATATAAACTTCAGAACTCACCTCTCTATGAAACTTCTGTCACTCCTACCCTTTCATTTCCCTTGTTTTAAAACAATCTTTACCAGAAATAAGAAAAAATATTCCTTGCTCCACAAAACATTGACAAGTAATTTTTGTCTTCATCTTCGAGAAAAAAAATATTTTTAGCAGAAATTTAAACCCACTAAAAATTGAAAAGTTTAATTTTCAAGCACAATTTTTTTTTCATATAAAACATTTTTCATTAAAACCAAAATTTGGTGGAAAATCTAGTTCTCCAGACAGCAATACTATTCCACTCTGGTTAGCCCAGGTCTAGCAGGGGACTATTCACTCAGATAAAAACAACTATATTGCTTCCAAATCCAAGCTTTTACATAATCTAATGTAGTGATCCCCCTCAGAACTGTTGGTGATGTACTGTTAATACATTTAAGCTGGTGCATGGCAAAACTCTGTTTTTCTTCTATTCAGTATATCTCAGCTCCTTAGAGTTCCAGGCAGTGGAGAACTGAATGTAGTAGTCTGAATGTCAGATAGGCACAGATCCCCTTCAGTACGTTCAATAAAACACAAACTAAAAAAAAAAAAAATGATGCTAGGGTAATGAAACTTTAACAGCAACAGATAAAACTTTGAAAACTTATGGTTGAGGGAAGTATTACCATTTTCACTGTTCAATTTCAGAACACCCTTCACAACCCCTCTCCCCGATCACTGTGAATTTCCTTTTATAACTTACTGGTTGGATCCACTCTTTCACATTGAGCTAAGTTCTCATACTGTGCCACCCACACAGAAATTACATGTTTTTTCTTATGAGTAAAGTCAATCCCATTCAAATGCATGTGTACAGATGGTTGTTTTTTTTTCCTCTCTTTCTTCACCAGCAAGCACACACCTGCTGGGGAAAAGTGAGAAGGAAAGATCAATGTGCTCAGAACAAAACATTTAGAGGAGTCACACTTGACTTTTCACAAATCTTGTAAATGAAGACTCCTGCTTCCCACATTAGGCAGACTGGATAAAATCTTGGAGCAAAGTCTTCTCTTTGTCACTCTTATTGCCCATTTAAACAGTAGAACATAGAAGAGTTGTCCAGAGTTACCTAAGAGCAGAATCTGTACCAAATTTGCCCCACAATCTCCATCCTGTAGGGTTAATTCTGTACTGTATGTGTAGCTCCAAGACAAGTCAATAGTCTACCATATGTTCAGTTATGTCTGCTCTAATGAACACCGAAAAACAGTTTCCCATGTTGTCTAAATCATCTCTCTTTTGGGGTAAAAGTTTCCATGCTCAGTCTTTACCCAAAGTTGAAATATTTTAACACTTGATTAAATTCCCTTCAGATATTTATTCTTTATGGGAAAGTAAGGTAAAAAGCATTCCAAATTGGTAAGAGAAAATCTAACCATATTTTTAACCACAGCTAAAACGACTGAAGATGAGATTGCATGAAGGCAGAATTCATATATGCATAGGTATTTCTACCGCACTTACAGCAACCTGCAAGGCACATAAAGAATTCCAAGCCACAAGGAAGAGTACAAAAGAAAAACAAACAAAACAAACCAACAAAAAAAAGTCAAAACTGCTCTAGTCCTCTAGTTAAATAATTACACACAATTTCTGCATAGACACAAAGGATAATAATGGGATCTTATTCTACTCCCATTAAATTTTATGGCAAAATTCCCATTCACTTTAGCATGAGATAGATAGCATTAAGGAAGAAAAAGAAGATGCAGCCATAAATAGAAAACAGAATTCAGTCCTAAATGCAGATTCCACTGCTGGCTCTGCAACAAATTATCTGCTGGTGTACAATCTGGAGCTGAGTTTTGTAAGGAGTTCCCTTTCTATGCACATACCAAGGGTCAGGAGGAAGAAGCTGAATGGTGCAAGAAAGAGATCTGTATTTCTTTGCAAAATGCAAAAGAACTGCCAGTGATTTCCCATGTTCCTCCCATCTCCATTTATTTCAAGATCCAACACAGCTGGGCTTCATTCCCTGCAAAGCACTTCTGGTGCTCTTTGGGTTATCTGAAAGAAGCAAAGGTAATTCCTGGGGCAGAATGGGCATGGGACCACATAGCTTCTATCTTCCCCGTCCCTCTTTCCCATCTGTTAAGGAGGGGATACCGAATTACCTTGCAACTGTACTGCAATGAAGAATTCACAAAATTAAGCTTAACTACAGATAAATAAAGCAATGGTCAAATTTTGAAAACTTGACATAGGAAACATAATAGGCTCCAGAAGCAAGAATAATTCAGCTGTTTTGCGGATGTCTTGCCCCAGTATGCTTTTTTTTCCTCTGTAAAACATAAAGCTACCTTATCATGTGATACAATGGCATAATACATGATATATAGTTATTTCCTTTTTTTTTTCCTTTCTTGACATTGTCATTTTTAACACCAGAATATTTACATCGCATTTAATAAATATATAACATATTGTATGAAAATAAAATCTCTTGAGAAGGTATTTTCAAGGTTTTTAATCGAAAGAATCCAAACCTGAAAAACCTCACATATGTATTTAATTTCCCAGCTGTGGAGTTTCTTGAATGAATACAAACAGGGTTGCACATGATTCTTTACAGTTTAGTGGCCTAGAAGAACTGAGATGAAAGACAAGAAGAAACAACAAGTTGGAGCATTAAAAAAAAGTACAAATAAAGGGAAAAAACAACACAGATGACAAAAGAGGCAACATCAGAAAAAACAATCATCCACTCCACTGCAGCAAAGGAGCTATCCAGCAAAATCTGACCACAGGCCTTGCTTCCAAGTTTTGTTTTTGGTTTTAGACCCTGTTAAAACATTTCTAAAATATGCAAGCAAGGACTTTGAAAAGCAGTAATTGTGATATTAAATTTTATTGAAATTTCCTGGGCACTGATTTGTGTACAGTTATACACGTATATATACCAAGTTCCCACGAAGCCGTAAAACGTTTAAAATACTGTCTGTGCAAATGCAAAATTTATGAATTCACACATCTCTGGTTGATTTATGTGAAATAATAATGCACTATTTAATGCTTAAACATGGCTAGGAGCAATGCTAGGCTATCAAGATGTACAATGAAATAATAGATTTATAAGACAGATAACCTTCCTGCCTAGAGAAGCTTGTTTAAAGGTGTTGTACAGATATATTAAACTATATGTAATTTTATACTAACTTAATGCTGTAGGCCTATACTGCAAGCAGTAAAAGATTACTGCCACAGCATTTGCAATAATAAAATGATCTGGCTATTCAACATAAGGTATCAGAGGAGTGAAAAAAAATTCTTTACGATTTCAAACTTTTACTCCACTCTTTTGATTTAATTTAAACATTTAACTGCTATCTTTGCATTTCACAGCTCACTGTCATCAACTCTCATCTGATTTATCAAAATTGCTTTTGTTTCACCCTCCAAGGGCAAGATTCTGTCATTCTCTTTGACACTAAATAATAACATATTCAATGATTTTTGCATTGAAATAAAAGGGACTTTACATGGGACATGGTGCCTCTTTCAGGAACAGACTTCTGCTGAGGTAGAAATTACCACTACGAGCTTGTTGTGAGTGGTAGCTTCCATCAGCTACGTACTCCTGGCAAGGCATGCAAAGGTAGCAGGATCTAGCCCTTAAGTAAACAAGCAGCATGCAATATTGCATAGGGACTCACAATATTGACTGATATTAGCTGGACGATGTGAAAAACAGAGACTTAGCATCACATATTTAAGAACTTGTATTATTAATTCAGCGACAGGTATCCTCTAACACACTCACATGCTGGAGCAGCACCCACAGACCCTACCTAGAATATCCTCCCACGTTCAGGTTTCTTTGTTTGTTTGTCTGTTTGGTTTTTAATTTAGTACCAAACAAAAGGCTTTTAAATAAAAGGCCCTTTTAGGCAACTTTCAGAGTATAAGGGTATTTTCACAGAAAATTTGATTAGGACTCTATCCTTGGAAAGAAACTCGCATTAGAATTCAACAACAAACAATTCTTCCTATGGTTTTCTTTTTTTTTTTTCCTCCTTTCTTCAGTCTTAGTCCTGCTTATAAATTGTTCTTGACTAGATTCATTTTTTCAAGACTCTGTATATTACTCAAAGATGTTGGACTCATATTTTCAGAATTTCAGTGTGTGGATTTCTCGTGAACCATTCACAAACCTAGTAAGAATTCAGGCCAGGTCATAGAGACCTTACTCATGCTGCTGAGTTTTAGTTATTCAAGTGACTGGTTTCGCTTAAGTCAATCAATGGAAAAAAAGATTAAATGCAGTGCAAGCACACTTGATGGGCAATTTTATTTAGTAGACACAAAAATGACCGCATTTTGCTTACTGTATGTCTTGCCAAGATTACCGCAGACTGAATCCTGCTCCTGTTTGATACTCTCAGGCCATGAGAGAGCTCAGAGCCCACAGTGAAAGTGTTCAAGTGACTCCAGGGCTTGATATGCAACCACTGGCTTATAAACATGAAGGAAAAGCAAACTGGTCCAAATCCAGTACATGATGTAAGCAGCTAGCACAAAACCCAGACGGAACTAAGGTGCTCCAGTATAAAATTAAGTTGAAATACCTTCCCACTCAACCAGTTAATTAGCTAAACCCTGTAAAGCCATCCTGTTTGGCTTTGAAGTTCCCCAGAAAACTGTAGTTCTCCTTCTGCAGATGGACAGGTCAGTCTGAGCAAGGCAACATTCATGTTATACCTGAGCCCAGCTGAGTTGCACGAATCAGGCAGTTCTCTCTCCAGTTATCAACTTCAGGGGATTTCCAAAAAGTAAAGATAGAATGCACCTTTTCTAATTTTAAACATTCACAGTGCAGGTGTCTGCTCATAAGCCAGCCAATGGTAGCTCTAGGTTCCATCTAGCTCATATTTAAGATGAAGGTCAAGATGAGTCATATCTTAGAGATGCCCATTTCTTTACATTGACTAAGAGCAGAAACTACAGGATCAGGTTCAGAGTTCCACACTGTAGTCTAAAGACAAGATGAATTCCACCCTGAGCTCTTAAGACAAAGGGTTTAGACTTTGGTCAATACTTTCTTTCATTCAATCTTAATGAGAATTAATAAAAAAATATAGAAGCTACCTGATGAGTTTGTTATACAGAATAATTGGAGGAATGGTGTGTCCAAGATCTCTGTTTCTCCAAGGAAGGAGAGAAGCAAATCAGAACTCAATGCAGAGATTTCCTCTAACTCAGTGGATATACTGGGCATCTGAATTGAGGTACGCTATTACACACCCCCATTCTCCTCTGAGCTTGCAAAACTGCTACCTCCTACACGAAAGAGGAAGAGCCTCTCTGTTCTCTGGCGCCAGCAAGCAGGACACAGTTGATTCTGGCTTATATTAAATTGTTCTTTGATGATGTTCTACATTTTCAAAGTATCCTAGAGACTTCCAACTAAACCTTTTAACACCCTAATGAGACAAGGGAATTGCTGTTCTGCCTCCTTGTAAATGAAGGAACTGAAAGACATATATCACAGTCTATGCATTTAAAACCATTTGCTAAATTTGAGTAATTCAGTATCTGGATTCTCATTTTGGGACTCCCAAAGCATAGCTTTGAAAGGTAATCAGTACCCACTGCTCTGAGCTCAACAAGAGCTGAGATCATTCACCTCCTGTGAAAATCACACTGAAGACCTTTCAATACAGGCATGCAAGAAGCAGAGCACACAAAATAGCAGGCCCTTTTGAACATGATTTCCTGAATTACTGGCTTATTAAAAAAAAAAAAAACACACACACCCAAAACATCTGCTAGCCACTTTAACATTAATTAACAGCACAGAAAGAGAAGCAAATACTATATCTGAGCATGTAAATCATATATCCGCATGTTGCATATCTACTTATGCATGTTAGTTTCCGATTCCATTATTAATCACAGTTCCTTATTTTAAACAGAAAAGTAAAACTCACACAACCGTAAATACTCTGGTTTATTTGCTCTTTTTTTCTTCTGTATTTATTCCATTCTCAGCAGTAGTTAGCATATAACAAGCATTCTGTGAGGAAAGAAGTTTGTTTTGTGCTAATGACACTTTTAATAGCCATTTAAACCCAGATGAAGTTGAGTGTAGACAGTTTTATACACATCTAGGTGTTGAGCCTTCTTTCTTTTAGAAAGAAATTAAGTCCAAACTATATAATTTACTTCCACAAATGTTAGCCACAGCTGAAGAATGTTTCCTGCATTTTCAGAACCTGAGCAAATATTATTTTAAGCCAGTGTGGTACTGCGTATTCATGGCTATACGTGCTGCAACGGCACAAACGAAATGGTGAAGGGAGGTGATGGTTACAGAGGCTTCATGAATCATGGTGTCTCATCGGGCCAAAATTTATCCTGCAGCTCCCCACTTGGGAGAAAAGCAACCTGAAAAAGAGAGGCAAAATAACCCCCACTGTGAACATAGCTACTCTCTCCATCCTTAATCTCTGTGCAAATCCAGCCACTTTTAACTTCTCCAATAAATACTGACAACTGACTCTAAATCCTCCATTACCTAAATTTGCAAAAATGTTAGACAAAATTGTTCCAACTAGACTTCTACAACCAGCAAGGAGGAGTATAAAACTAACTATATATTAATATATGTGTATTTAATGACTACAATTACAGGCATTTAGAGGAAATTTCTCTCTTCCATTAACTAGAGATTTGCCACCAAAATTTGATGCAGGATACACAATGAAACTTGCCTTAGGTAGCCACAGGAGGACCAAAAAAATCCACTAGCTTCATCCAAGGTCATTTTTAACTAAGTTGTAGCAAAATTACTGTGAAAATTTCCAAAGTAGATATTAAAAATTATTCCATATGGGCATACTCTCTGAGGAAGAGAAGAATTATATAATACCAAATAATAAACTCTGATATATACACCACAAATAGAGGGACTTCTACATCCTACCATGCTCTCTACTTTCCTAATATCCAGCTAATAAAATAAAATATTAGTTCACCATTAAAAGTACACAACTTGTCTGCAAGTCTACTGTGGATGCTCTTCAATGAACAATCAAAAACATTGTAAAATACTATAAATGTAATAGAACAGCAAAAATGTGAATTAAATGCAGCATTAGAAGATGAGAAACACTTCCATTTAGATGCTGAAAATATCATGCAAAATCCAAATATAACATGCAAACAAGTACACCTCAACTCGATCAGTTTTTTCACAATCACTTGTACAATCTTAATATTTTTTAGGAGAAGACTGCATAGTTCTGTGAGAAAGAAATGCTAGTAAGAAACGTTTGTTAAATATGTAAATCTCCAGGGGAAAAAAAAAATAACTACAAAATAAGATTAATCACGAAATAACTACAACTTTAATTCCAATGTGATACTAACTGAAAATGGAACACCCATCAGCGAAGGGACAGAGACCATACCTCAACCCAGGGTCAACATTCTGGGTATTCTCATAAACAAACACCGTCACTTGAACAGTCCAACAAGCCGCCTATTGCACACAAGGTGTGCTGCTCTAGCCAGGACCTTTATTCAAGCAAAACTTCCCAAGACTTTTTTAAAGAAAGGAACATTAAATGAGCGCTACATGTTGATACTGCTAATATAGAAATATTCTAAATATTTTAAGTTGTTCTAGGAAACACCGAGTACATATTTCAGCATACAGCTGAACATATGCCATATCAACAGTGTGAGCAGTCGCTGTAGCTATGAACTAAATGTTACAGTATATATTATGTCTTTATTTAGACAAATCTATTTATTACTTCTTGCTTAATCTTTTTCCCAAAAATTGTACTCCTGCACCAGAACACACTATACACCAAATTCTGGTCTCTACTAGTCTCATGTAAATCCAAAGTTTTTATTGTCAGTTTGAGCCATTTTTAGTTAAGTTCCCCCAAAACTGTTTTTATTCCCATACGTATAACTAAAAAAAAATTAGCTGAACTTTCTAAGAAAATGCTCCATTAGGCTATGACTAAGCATGTAAAGTTTCAGAGCCCAGGAGGGAATTTTCTGCAAAATTACAAGCAATTGAACATTTCCACTACAATTAATCGTGTGCCCTAGGAAATGTACATCTCAGACAATTAAATTTTCTCCTGCTTGTGCTCAGTACAGCATTTTCAATTGGTCATAACCTTTCCTTGTCTCCATTTTCTTAAAGTGGATGGTCCTCCTAAGAGTTTTTCTATTTCATAATGTTACGTCTATCAGTATGTTTAACATTTTTACAACTAGGTGCTTAAAGCTATACTTTTACAGTCATGTTTAAGAACCTAAGAGTAATTTTATTGCCCTGAATGCCAGGCATTACAGCTCCAGTTGACCCCAGTAAATGTATATGGGAGATCTAGTCAGTACAACTAAAAAATTAAATTTCTCTTAAAATAAGTTTGATAATTTTGGTATACTATGAACAATATCTGACATTGAATGACAAAACCTTATTCCAAAACTACTTTTTCATGGACTTTGGGATGTTTTGATGCAATTAATGCAATGGCAGAATTTTATCAGCCAACAATCTGCTCCACCTGCTTTCAGTTCAGAGCCATTGATCCTACAAAACAGTAGATCAGTCAAATCATACATTTCAGTGTTGGTCACCTCTTGTCACTACCAGCAGTTTTAAATTAGCTGAGGCAAACTAGTAAACAGAAACCTGAAAACAAAATTAAAAACAAAAGACACCTTGACATAACACACTAATGCATTCCAGTGTCATCCAAAACAGCCTTGCTGTCCTGAGGGCGCAATGTACAAGGGCTTCTGCAACTCATCTCAGACCAAAGTGGCATCCTGACAAGCGGATAATCTCAAGAACACAATGAAACTCAGCAAGTAAAGATCAGTTCAAAGCTGATTTTTTTTTTTTTTTAACAGTTACCTTGGTATTTAGGCACTAGCATTACTTAAGCTGCAGATTAAAGGGAGAAAGCTTGCAAAATACTCCACCATGGCATGTTTCATTTCCCAGGTACCAGACCACTTTGCAGAGAGTCTTGGGGTATTGGGGAAAAAAGAGTAAGGAAAGAATACTGTATCCCTCTGACTATCTGCATGTCACATCCTCCCCCAACATGGGAAAAAATGACCTGTGAATTCATTCTCCCTCCACCCATCTACTTGTACAGAAGGGGCTGTAATGATCTCAGGCAGCTTATGGAAGCCTGAGAATCACAGCTGATGTTGTTCTGCCTGCCAGTCTCGTTCCAACTGCAGGAGTGGGATGGAGGTTCCCTGTGCCAAAACCCAAGCAAAGTAAATGAGATTCCAATATCTTTTAAAAATAATGTTTGTGTGCTGAGGGAAAATATAATTTTTGTCCCTTTCCAATTAATGAAACTCAGTATCTGCAATTATCTACAAGAAGGTTTCTATGCAGTGAAGAGGAATTACTTGTTTCTGGCAGCAAGATTCCCAGGCTTAAAGCCCCTAACTGTATCAGTCATTCCTAAGTACTTTCCATTCTCTGCAATCTGGAAATCCTCTGGACATGTGGACTAGTTGTGTAACAAAAACTGCATTAATACACACCCTGGATGACTCAACCTACCATATTCACTTTTTTTTTTCATTCACTGCACTTCTCAAAGACACTACAACCAAAAATGATATTATTTTAGCGGTGCATAAACAATGTAGATGGAAGCTCTTAACTTGCAAAGCAATCAAGTTAACAAGCCAATGTTAAGGGACTTTTTTTTCTTTTTTTTTTTTTTTTTTTTTCTGGTAGTAAATGAAGAACACAATAAGCTCAAGGTGATTTACAAGGTGTTAATAAACCCTAAGGTAAATAAATATCTTTATGATGCTGAAGGAGTCCTGAGATGGCTAGGTAGTCTTAGATTCATAGCTAGTTGCAATGCAGGAATAAAAACAAAAGCAAAAAAGTTTTTTAAGTGCAGTCACAGAAGTGGCTGATACAGTGAGATGGTTCCCTCTTCTGGCCAAAGCTGGAGGAGACTAAACTCTGATTTTACTTCTTATATTGAAATCGGATAATCTGTAGAATTAAAAATAAAAACATCAGTCTAATTTTACTTTATAACAAATTCACCTAAACATTTCTACAATATTTTTTCAGAAATTAGTCCAGAGATGAGCTAATTTTCAGAAAACTCTACAGTGAAGGTCATATATCTGGTCTGTGGAACTTCATGTTTTGATTACCTTACTGATAAGCAAATATTAGCACAGGCCTCAAACACATCCAACTCACTGTTCTCGTAATGAATACGCATTCTTCAAAAGAAAGAAACTGTAAAAAACAGTTAGAGCTAAACTGAAAGATTTAACACTTAATAGCATATTTAAAAAAAAAGTAATTCCCTTGTTGAACCAGACTAACCTTGTAATTTCCACCAATGCTCCAATCCAAACACCTGCTGGTATCTATGGCGACACAAGCTCAATAACAACAAATTTAAAAACAAAAACAAAAAAAAAGGCAGCCCCAAACCAGAGTATCTCCTTTCTACATATTGCACCTGAGAACCTAACTACACCACAAACAGTGCCAGTGCTCATTCAAAAGCATATATTATCTTTAATATTTATCTTTGCCACAAGGTAAATATAAAAATAAATTAACATATGAATTTGTATCGAGAAGTCAGGAAATACCAAGCTGAACTGAAAGAGTGACTCCTAAGGCAATCAGTAAAAAATATTTAAATTAATATTATATTTTAGAGTTGAATACATAATTGTCTGGGGTTTTGTCTGAGGCTATTTTGGACCTCATCCAAGGAAATAAGATCAGCAAAATAAACAATGTAGAAACCAGAGAAGATGCAAGAACTATTGATAGTCATTTGTTATAAAATACCAGAGAAAGAAACTCATCGTAAGAATCACCACGATATCTTACAACAGCGTTAAAGCTGCTTTAGAGATCATTCAGAGCACAACTGGTAACAGTTAACCACAGGAACACAATGCACAAGGACATCTGCACACACCTAGCAAAAGAACTGACAAAGAAACAACAAAGCAGCAGCTGAAAAGCTGCAACAGAACACAACAGAACAGAACACTTCCTAGTTAACTCCCACCAAATGAAGGGAAAACGGAAGTGACGGGACTTCCACAGAACCCAAAGTTTTATTCTGGTCCTAAAGCTCTGACAGATAATAAAGAATTTGGGGATGATGCTAATAGTCAGGTTCTTCTATTGAAATGCACGCAGAAGTAAGGATAGACATAAAACAGTGTATTTGATGCTTCACATTAGTTTGTTATAAGTGGACTAAGTTCAGCCATATGCCTAGTTCAAACATCATCTACTTGTCTCTGGGCACCATTTCCCCCACATTCAACCCTCTTTTTGAATTGTACCCTGGAGAAATTCCCTGAAATCCAATCTTTTTTGCAATCCCAATTACTGCAATACATCCCTGACAAAAGCCAACATTAAATTTTGGAGCTGAGACAATGTGCTTTCCAAACTGATACTTTCCTAGGACATATTACTGCCTCTTCTAGGACACTTGCAGCTGCTCGTTAGCTGAAAATCCTATCAGCCCTAGCTGCTACAATAAAAAACAATAGAGATATTTCACTGTGTAGCACATGTAACTCAAGCCAGAGAGTTAACTGGTTAATGATGACAAATTGGGGAAGGACATGATAAAATATCTGTTCTGTTCTCTTTTGATTTAGGACTTATACTCTGTTGGATTTTGGTATGAACCTCTCCCAGGTTGATGTGGCTGAGTAATTCAGAATTCCTTCAATACCTCTCCTTTTTCCTTCAATTATTATTCAGACATTGAGCCTACCACCTCTGGTTCAAATCCTGCTTTTTTTTTGTTCAGGGAAAAATCATAGCAAGTCAACTAAAGATTAGTGTTAAAACAGTAACAACAACAGAGTCAAAAGCAAACAGAACATACCATTTTGCCTCTGCAGCAGCCCACAAAGAACTGGGAAGCAAGAACATGGATGGAGAAAAGGAAGATTTTGAACGAGGTGCAATCTTGTGAGCATGCAGCTGGAAAAAATTAAGTTGCCACTGAAATACTTCCATAAAGAACTATGGTAAAAAAAGAGCAAGTCTTGCTTAGAATGAAGAGCTACGTCTATAGTAGCAAATAGAGCACGGCCAAGGCACAGGATTGAGTACTAACCTATTGTCCTGGTTTGGCTTAAACCAGGCCAATTTTCCTTTCAGTGATTTTTACTTTCAGATAAGTCTCCTCTAAGTAACTGCACTTTCTGAAACTAACTGCATGTTTTCAAGACAGTGTCTGCTTCCAGGACTGATAACGCTCGAAGTCTGTAGTTATTGCTGAGGCACCGGTAGGGATGTTGTGCAGAAAGGCTCTTGCTGTACTTAGTCTTAGAGAAACCAAGGTCACTGCTGAATTCCTCACTGCTTACGAGTGAAGAGCCAAAGGGGGGTCGCAGCTGCAGGGGGGAGCAGACAGGGCAGGTGACCCAAAATTGACCAACGAGGGTATTCCATCCCATACACGTCATTCTCAGTATAAAGCGGGGTGATCACGAGGGTCTCGCTCTCTTTCTGCTATGGCCGGTGTCCAAGGAGGACTCCGTCTGTTTTCCTGCTGCCCCCGATCCCGATCCGTGCGTCCCTGAATCCAGCTCTCGACCATCGCTAGGCCCAGCCTGGGCCTTCCCGGAGCCTGCCCTGCAGTGCCAGTGGTGACGTGGCTGACTTCAGGGGAGCTCAATCTTGGTTTTGTATATATATATTTGTATATATTTGATTATTTCTATTATTGCTATTATACTCTTTTCCATTATTATAGTTTATTAAAACTGTTTTAACTTTCCAACCCGGAAGCCTCTCTCCCTTTTCCCTTTCCCTTTCCCTTTGCGGGGGGGGAGGGTTAACAGAGAGCATCTGCCACAGGTTTAATAGCCGGCCCAGCTTTAAACCATGACACCTATGATCCTCCATAATATCTAGCTGCTGCATGTTGTCCACTGCGGCTTCATGCCAGGCCGAGTAGCGCTCTCCCAGACAATGCCCAGACTTGGTCTGAGGACCAACACAGGACAGAGGTTCTTCTCAATACACAGTGGGGATAAGGGCAGCCTATTCTGTGAGAAGGCAGGCAAGGAAGGGATAAGAATGAGTTTAGCTTTATGGACACAAATATTAATTTGCCTTTGTAACTCTCCCTTCTCTGCATCACTTTGCTCAGGCACCCCTTACATGCAACTCAGAAGTGGAAAACACGTATTTATTGGCTAACACACACAAAAGACAGCTAGGACAGATGAGCTACTACACTAAGCATTAATATGGTCACTATCCTTAATAATATACTTCAACAATAACGAGTATTTTCCAGCTAGGCAGGCATCAGCCAGGTGGGAAAAGGTTCGTCTCTGTTGCTCCTTGGAATGGCTGGTCCTTGATGTTGTTGCGTTCCCATCTGCTAACTCCATTTTTTTATTTCTATTTCTCCATGCTAGTGGTTCTCCTCTTGAATCCCTGAAAACTTTTAACTAATCCCAGTTCAGCCATCTTACCTCTCCCTGCAATTTTACGTTTCCTGTCTTGTGCAGCTCTAGTTTAGGCACTTTCTCACAACTCAAATTTTCTCTAGAGTCTGAGCCAAAGTTACACTGCTTCATCAATGCTGAACCTTGGAGGAAGGTAATCCCTAAACAAAGGGTTACATCTCTAGGTCGAGAGAATGAGCCTTTTTCCAATTTATTGGCAAATACAAACATAGCCAATGGGCTTTCAGTACTGTTATTTGAAATATGGGACCAGTACACCTTAGTATGGAGTGGAGGCCCCAGGCACTGTTTCTTACATCATAGAGGGTCAAGTCCAAATTCATTTGTATAAGAACAAACTTCCTTGCCTTGAACCTCTCCCCTCTAGTGCAAGCTTTGTCTGTCTGCACAATAAATAAAATAAAATTTTTGGAAAAAAAAAAAAAAATCAAAATGTTTCCTATCACAGCAGGATGTTGCCACTATCCAAGTATCTTGTTTTTCAAAGTAAGTTTTCAGGAAAAGAAACAATTTCATGAAGCAGACTGATATTAAAAGAGCTGCATTTTCTGCCATAAAAGTGTTTACCTGCAGTTTTCTAAACAGTTCTGTCACAGCACTCGCAGGGGTGCTGTGAATGCTAATTTATTAATGTTTACATCAGCAAATTATTTAGAAGATCCTTAGAACTATTTCTGGAATAATAAAGTACTGTCACTCTCAATATGAACAGTAGCTTGTACATCACTATTTTTTACCTGGGAAAAAAATCATGTCAGGAAAAAAAAAAAACAACACTCCACTTGGCTTCCCATAACAATTTTGACGTGGAAGTTCAAGGCAATCAGTAATTTCATAAAAATAAGATCATTTTTCAATGAAGTGCTATGAAATATTCAGAAACATTTGAAAGAAAACGTATTTTGCAGGTGAAATTTATGTCACAGGCCAAAATGGCACTTAAATGATACTCAGTGTTATGTTTCTCTTGCATTGAAATACAGTGAATTTCAATATATGATCTAACATTAAAAGGTTTTCCCTTAAATATGCTATTTATACAGCACCATGATTTTCTTATAATAGCAAGCTTTCAAAATACAACTTTCTGGAACAAATCTATAAATAAAACACTACTTACTTTTTTGTGTAAGCTTGACTTCATCATTTGTTATTGTTATATAAAAGAATGACAGAGATAAAGTTTTTACAGAGCACAGAAATTCAGAATGTTCTGAATATTAAACCAAGCTTTTGTAAATTTCCTTTGTCTCAGATGATTTGCTTACTGAATCTTAACTTCCCCAACAATGCTCACATTAATAATGCTAATATTACTAGATGACATACAATCTTTCTCCACACGTGGAGCTCAGATGAATAATGAGGAATTAAGAGAAAATTTCTGCCAATTTCAACGATGATAAGCAGTACTTCAAAGTAAGGCATTTACTTGACAAAAATAAAGGCAAGAAAGTGATAGTTAGCAAAAGTAAGTATGAACAAACTGAACCCCAAATTTCTAATTTCTGAATGTATGAGGAACATTATATAAATTACTATCAGGTGTTTTATACCCTTCTGTATCTAGTTTCTAGGATTTTCTTGGTGCAGCAAAAATAGTCAACCAGAATGTATTAATTTTGATACTGCCATTTCCTCCAATAAACACAGAATTTTATTACCATAACTGAAATAATAACAACAAATCCAAAAGATAAAATTTCACACTTGAGCAATCTGAAATTTTCACATGCTACCCTCAAGCAATATTTCCCAATTTTTTATTTTATTTTTAAAAAAGTAACAGTCAGGTTTTAGCACATGAGGATTTTAGCATTGTTTTTGAGGCAGATCTCATGAGCAGAAGGCTCATAACTTGAGTCACGAGTCGCACATCTCTGGGGAAGATAAAAACTTGGTATTTAGATGCGCCTCTATAATCTAAAAAAGCAGCTTCTTAAGAAAAGGCTCTATCAATCAATATTTACTCTAAAATAAGTTACTAATAATTCTGTTAAACAGCCATGACATTACTTGTCCCTTGTGAGAACCCACCTGGAGTACTGCGTTCAGCTCTGTGGCCCCCAACATAAGGAGGACATGGAGCTGTTGGAGCGAGTCCAGAGGAGGGCTACGAACATGATCAGAGGGCTGGAGCACCTCTCCTATGAAGACAGGCTGAGAGAGTTGGGGTTGTTCACTCTGGAGAAGAGAAGGCTCTGGGGAGACCTTATGGCAGCCTTCCAGTACCTGAAGGGGGGCCTACAGGAAAGCGGGAGAGGGACTTTTTACAAGGGCAAGTAGTGACAGGACGAGGGGAAACGGTTTTAAACTGAAAGAGGGGAGATTTAGATGAGATCTTAGGAAGAAATTCTTTCCTGTGAGGGTAGTGAGACACTGGAACAGGTTGTCCAGAGAAGCTGTGGCCGCCCCCTCCCTGGCCATGTTTAAGGCCAGGTTGGATGGGGCTTGGAGCAACCTGGTCTAGTGGAAAGGTGTCCCTGCCCATGGCAGCGGAGGTGGAACTAGATGATCTTTAAGGTCCCTTCCAAACCAAACCATTCTATGATTATATGTTCCATATGTCAGTTTGTCATGGTTTTCAAGAAAAAATTAAACCATACCTAAAAAAAAAACTCAAAAAAATCAGACCTACAGATAATATTAAGAGGTTTGCCCCTGACTTTTAAAAGACAGGAGTTCACCTTTCTGTCAAGTTCATGGATGTTATAGTTTGGCATAATTCAACTTCTAATTCCTGATGATATCAACAGAAACTATAATTTCATTCCACTGGTTTAATTGCTTTAGACGCACACGTAAATTAAATATTATGCATATTATCATATTGCCTTTCAGTTTTTTGCCTTTCTAAACTTAATGTATGTCCTGGTTTGGCCTAAACCAGGCCGATTTTCCTTTCAGTGATTTTTACTTTCAGATAAGTCTCCTCTAAGTAACTGCACTTTCTGAAACTAACTGCATGTTTTTGCAGACAGTGTCTGCTTCCAGGACTGATAATGCTCGAAGTTTGTAGTTATCACTGAGGCACCGGTAGGGATGTTGTGCAGAAAGGCTCTTGCTGTACTTGTTCTTGAGAGAAACCAAGGTCACTGCTGAATTCCTCACTGCTTACGAGTGAAGAGCCGAAGGGGGTCGCAGCTGCAGGGGGGAGCAGACAGGGCAGGTGACCCAAAATTGACCAGGCGAGGGTATTCCAATCCCATACACGTCATTCTCAGTATAAAGCGGGGGGATCACAAAGGGTCTCGCTCTCTTTCTGCTATGGCCGGTGTCCAAGGAGGACTCCGTCTGTTTTCCTGCTGCCCCCGATCCCGATCCGTGCGTTCCTGAATCCAGCTCTCGACCATCGCTAGGCCCAGCCTGGGCCTTCCCGGAGCCTGCCCTGCAGTGCCGGTGGTGACGTGGCTGACTTCAGGGGAGCTCAATCTTGGTTTTGTATATATATTTGTATATATTTGATTATTTCTATTATTGCTATTATACTCTTTTTCATTATTATAGTTTATTAAAACTGTTTTAACTTTCCAACCCGGAAGCCTCTCTCCCTTTTCCCTTTCCCTTTCCCTTTGCGGGGGGGGAGGGTTAACAGAGAGCATCTGCCGCAGGTTTAATAGCCAGCCCAGCTTTAAACTGTGACAATGTAATATAAAGTATTCTTAATTAGTACCAACCATGGAGAAACATAACAAAAATAACTCAGAGTTGGGTAAGATACAGAGATCAACTACCACATAGTATAGTGTCTGTTTTGTTTTTTTTGCAAAGGGGGCCTAATGTAACTGTACATATTACCAGTTTATAAGGTTGCATCTTGAACAAAGACCAGAAAGGCAGTTCAGATGCATACATCAAAATTCACCAAAAATTAAAAGAGGTAAACCTAAGTAAGGCGGAGATCTGTAGAGGTATCATCTATAGGCCCATAGATGATTCATTACAATTTGCCCAGCTTTAATTCTACGCCTTTAGATGGTGGCTTAATAAAAGCCAACAGCAAATGACAGACCTCACCTTGAGTGATCATTGAGTTTTTGGGGGGGGGAGGTCATCTGGCATTCATGCCAGATGCACCATTACATGGAAGGAAGGTGCAATGTTTAAGCTGCGACAGCGTTGCATGGTGGTCCCTCACACACAATACCCTGCAATGACTGACAGACGTATTTCTATGGACAGCTTCTCAGACAGGCCTGCATTTACAAGGGATGATGCCAAGCACTTTTCTTTTGTATTTCTGAGGGTCTTTATGCTGAGAGGTGACTCTTGACATTTTGGCATATTGATGTGAAAAGCACTGATATATTTTCCTGTAGCTTTGCATAAGACATATGGGAACCAGAAAGTACCTGTCACAAGTTGCCAACTGTAATATGTAGCTTGTAAGAAAACATAACCTCTGGGAATACCCAAATGATATTAATATAGTATGGCTAAAAAGACAGAGGGCCCTAGTCAGGCCTGGCATATAAGGGCACAACTGCCATTGACTTTGGATGGTGTAACAGTTCCTTCTACCATAGCTATACATTGTCCCAAATGACTATCAATTTTAAAAACTTCATGTTAATCACAGGCATAACAGTAAAGACACACACACATATATATAAAACCTTCATTTCTTTCAGG
Organism: Nyctibius grandis; assembly: GCF_013368605.1. Lineage (NCBI taxonomy): Eukaryota > Metazoa > Chordata > Aves > Nyctibiiformes > Nyctibiidae > Nyctibius > Nyctibius grandis. The sequence continues at coordinate 13,711,432 of NC_090660.1, forward strand.
GTTATTATGAAAGCATTTGAAGTAGAGTGAAGCAGAAATCAGTTTTAAGCCATTGAATGGCTTTTTCCTGAATATCTTCACTCAAAACATATACACTATTTCAGTGTCTAAATGATGGGCTCAATCACCCACAACAGTTCTTACTACACTGTAATTTCTCTAAAAGTAAATAAAGTGTCATACATAGAGACACATCTGGAAATAGAAATACTAAATTTTCTGCAAAAGTAATTGGTTAGAAAATGGTTCTTCAGCCACAAGTTGAATAATAGCAACTGCTGAAAATTCTAGAAGATATACAAACTTCTGAAGGTATAATGGATAATATTTTTAATCTGAGTAGGGATGAGAATGAAAAAAGTTCCACATAAAACTGGAGAAATATTTCCAGAAATACAATCATCTATTAAATTTAAATAATTGGTCTCCTCCTAGAAATCATCATGAAACAGTAGTATATCGATCAGTACTTTCTCATGTTTTCCCACAGGTACATTGTTACACTTGCATTCTTATTCAACTTATGAGCATCTGCAACATACAGAGAGCTCACCTAAATGACTTTTCTAACATATGTGATAAGAGACTTAAATTTCATTCAGACCATGGGTTTGTTCATAGTAAAGGCTTGCCTGCAATGTCCTAATAATGTTGAAAGAACTTACTTTTTAGTCATTCTAATAGCTATGATTCTGACCCAACAACAAATCAAACACAAAGAGGTTAGAAGCATAAGTAATTCCTCATCTACACTAACAGCCTCAAAATCACCAAATCTAAAACATGAATGAATTCCTTTGACAATCTAAATTATCAATATGCTAATGGAAGTCAATCTGCAGCTGCACAATTCTCACACCTATACCTTCAACACTCCTCTGTTTGACTCCTCTCTAAAAAATGCTAGCACATTCCTAACGGCCAGCTCACGTAACTTTTGCACAGGCAATACTTTCCTATAGCTTGTTTTCCATTCACTTAGTTTATCATTTGCACTGAAACAGCAGTCAGGCAGTGTGTTGTAAAAAAAAAATATTCCTGTACAAACTCACAGTAAAAACCAAGTTCATACCTCTGAAAAGCTTGCAAACCCCAGTCCTCACAATATTTAACATAATTACAAATATGTGATATCAGACCTGATCTTGCATTCCAAGAAGTGCTTCATGAACCAAAATTCCACTATACGGAGAGGAAGCAGCAACATGTTTCATAACGCCCAAAGTCTATCATACCAAACAGTACAGTCAAGTGATATACAGCTTAATTTGTGACTGAAGAAGCACAGTTACTGAGTGATGTGCATCTTGCAATGCTGCTTGCTGCAATCATTTTATATCAAACCCGTGTAATCACTAGACAGCCCTGGGAACACTATTGACTAAAGAAACAACCGATAACTTAATATTCAAAATGAGAGGTGTCACTAGATACCCTAGGACCATGCTGGCACGTTCGTTATCACTAGAATCTCTGTCACTGAAGTCTCTGTTCCTGACAACAGGGATCAAATAATTAAAAAAAAGGCATTGTATATTTATAACGTTATACAATTGTGGGTTAACAGCCAGATCATGCTGCAAAGCAGCTTAATTCTCTGATCTTCCCAGAATAGTTGACTTCAGATCACTCAAAGCAATGTGGGTATTAAAAAAAATCATATTAAGTAGTTTGTATTTTAAACCCCTGTGTTCGATCTTAAGATTCTTAATGTCATGAATTGTGGAACAGAATATGCACTCTGGAAAACTGATATCAAATTCCCAATAGGTGAAATTTCATTAAAGAAAATAAGTTCAACCAACAGGTTTAGACTTCCTTGGGATATTGTCTATAGACAGAAATATAGAAAAGAATGGAACTGGTTTTGTTTAGTTTTTAAAGGTTGGCTTTCTGTAGGTTTTGAGTCTTTTTCAATTTATGTACAAAGAAAACTAACAGAAAATTCATCCTCCTCCTCCACTTTGTCTTTTTTTTTTTTTTGTGATGATCTATGGTACTGCCTAGATGATTATACTTCACCATCTGGTTAACCTTCGCAGCAAGCCACTAGAAAACAAATCCTGTGCAGTACAATTTTATCTATACTTCAGTTATTCTGATCACAAGCAGTCACCCAAAACTATGAAAAATTGTTATGGAGACTTGAAATGTGCTGCATAAACCACTTGTGACTGAATTCAACTAAGGGCTCCTGCACTTTTCAAGGAAAAAAATTATCCCCCAAAACTCCACTCATGATCATGGTTTCCATGAGCAAGAATATGCTACATTAGATACTAGACAAATAGATAATATTGGTTGGCATCAAGGTATTAGGAGAGCAGAGCTCAGAGCACCCAGAAGCAGGTTAAAGTTTTTCATAAGCAAAAAACCCCAAAAATTCCAGTCTTGGTAACTTAATTTGGGATCTAGGAAAAATAAGCAGCAAGGACATTTTGCATTTGAATCTTCAGGGCAAAACAGACATGTTTATTCTACAGAATAACAGTTACATTGGAAGTCTTACACAGTGGTTATCCATATACATACGGGAGAGAAAAACCTTGTATTTACAGCATAAGAAATAAGCAAAAATAAATATTTCGTACACTACACAACAGAACCATGCTGATAACCGTAAGCAATCTCTTAACAAGAATGCTACTTTATTAGAGGGATGTATTTCTGTGTTAATTCTATGAAAATTGATCCTTCTCATTTTTTGAGACACTACAGTCTCCTAAATGGGCCACTGAAACTTTAAAACAAATATAGGCCATGCTAGGAAGCGAAGTGCAAGCCATCAGTCATACTGACTGGTTCTTCTAATTCCTCAGGGAAAAAGATTTGCCAGAGCAGACTTTTTTCTTGTAGGCATTCTCAAAGAAAGGACAGTGATCCGTTTTTCCTAAACAGTAGCCAGGAAATCCTCTTATCTAATTATTGCTCCATTGTCTGCAAAGGCAGAAACCTTTATGAAGTAAGAGCAAAAATCCTAATCGGAGTTAGTAAAAGAATACCTCTCCAAGAGTGATCCAAAAAACTTGCTCAGCTTTTCTCTTCCAACTTCCTCTGGCAGAAATACCACAGTCTTATCATCTATTGTAAGGCTGCTTCTCGCTCTCATCATCAGAAAGAAATGAAGAAAATGAGAAGAGAAAGCATAAAGAGGTAAATTGTGACAACCTAACAAGAGTCATTCAATATTCTGCAGGTAATATTCCAAGTAGATTGGCCATCCTTAACTTTTTGATGCAGCAGTTTTTAAAAACAGAATTAAAATTGATTACAGTTATAGTCCTATTAAGTCCCATGTACAATACAAGGTCATAAACAACAAAGAGGTTTGCTTGGCAAATGAATGCAAACTGTTCTACTTGTACATGACGTTTCAATAGTTATGCAGAGCTGCTTTGGGTTTCTGCCATGGCCTTTATCTACCACTAAAGTGATAAGACAAATGAGTAAACCACAAGGAGCTAGGGAGCAATTACCACAGGAAGGCAGCATAGAATTAACAAAAACTGCCTTATACTGCATGCCAGGCCCTAGGACAGAGCATGGTTAGGTGTGTGGAAACCTTGGATCTCAGTGCTATAGAAAATATACAGTATACTGCATCCCACTAGCTAAAGAAGGGCTGCTATGAATTATTGCAGTCCCCAGAAATTCTCTAATTTATGCCAGACGCTGTCGTAATCCCTCATTGACACAGCCTTCTGTATTTCACCTCTCGGGAGAGCAGCATGAAATAATCTGCTCCACTGGGTCATGTACATTATAGGAATACACATATTTTACAGCAGGACTTCAATATAGTGTGCAGCCCACACTTATTTTTGGAAAGAACCAAGCCAGTATCTTCTGATAAATACCTCACTTGAAAAGAATTGAAATATTTTTGTTTATAAAACAAAACAGTCAAACATCCCTGTATTTACTGTTACCCAAATGAGAGGCCAGTAACACAACATAGGCTTACCCTTAATACACAAATTTTAGAGAACAACTATAGCTCGGTTACAGTTTACACTTCACCAATCTCAAAAATTACCTCAGAGGACCACCACATCCTGCTAACACTGAACTTGGTGTTCTGAATTCCAAAGGAATTCCATCACTCTTAACCACTGTTAGAATCTCTCTCTTCCTCATACCTACAGAATGCCAAGAGCTTTGAAATGCATTACTATGCAAATATCTTGGGTGCCTTTACTACACATTTATATTGCAGAGTAATCAATAAATTATTATTTCAATATTTATTGGAATCTCAGAATAAGAAAGAAGACAGATTACACAAATCCATCTTAGTTGATTAATGGGCACTCCAGCAAAAGGCATACACTGATGGAGTGGGTCAGTATGCAGACTATATTACTGAATATTTCAGCTCGGTTGTAAATATAGTATCTGTTTCTCTTAGGGACTGTCACACTGAGTGCAGTATAAAAGGCAATAAATTTCAACAGATTAATTAACTCTTTGGTTACTGGGGCTGTGTGTCACCTATCCTGGCACCTAATAAAAAATCCTTTAATGCCAAGACATAAAGAAGGGCCTCTTTGGAAATGAGTTATTAACAGCATTTCGTGAATAGATGGAGAAATTGTAGCCCAGCCATTTAAGTGTCATAAAGTGCAGCAAAGGCTGCTGGAGGCCTCTGAGGGACGCCAGGCAATACCATAACAATCAAATCTGAGATGGAAGAGGGATTGAGCTGTCCACTCAGAATTTTTATATTGTCAAAAAGCAGCGAGGAAATAATGTGATCAAGAAGTGAATTAACCTTGTGTGTGAAAGAAAGGGGATGATCTGATGGAAAAGGCAGTAAAGTAAAAATCACTCCATAATGCCTACATTGCAGGCTGGTCATGAGGGGCCGCTAATGTCTGCAGGCTGTCAGGGAACAGATCCAGCCCTCTAAGTACCATAAACCCATTACTTGCATAGGTCTGTAATTGGAATACATTTATTCATACTTTTTTTAAGATCTTAGGGCCCTGATACTGGCTAAACACACAGCATTAATTTCTACAAATGTTCTCCATTTCCATCCTTGTAATAGAACATGGACAGTCTTCTGGGGCAATTAATACTCAAAAAGGGAGGAACGACTTCTATACCAGGTTACATTTATATGTATGACTATACCACACCATACTGTTTAATCTGGTTTCCTTGGTGTCAATTCCCTAAGAAGCTATGCTGGCATTTCTAGTAAATAACAAGCTGCAGAAATTTGCACTGTTGGAATAGACATAACCATATGGGAGGGCTATACCAAGGAGGAAATAATTCATACCAAGTCTAACAAGGTTGCTTTGACCTAAATGTCTTTAGTAACATGCTAGCCAAGCAAGACGCAGTAAAAGTCACACAGTATACTTCTGTCATGCAGGAGTATGCAATTTTTTTTTTTTCTCCTTACGCAAGACAAAAATTTTCCTTGGACCACTCTTTATGGAAGTGATGGGCAAAGTCTTGGAGTGGATTATGTCTACTGGGCACAAGACTCTTACACACACATCACTCAATCAGATGTGATACCAGTGAGGCTTAGCATAAAAAAAATCATGCATGGACACGCACACTTAAAGTGACCCACAAAGACACAGACAAATTACACAGAGAGTGGGCTCATACTTGATGTTTTGTATGTTTAAAAGTATTTTCTACTATTAATTAAGGCTGCCTTCTTCATAAAAAATTTGTTCACTATTATCTCAAAGCAGAACATGTAACAGTGCAATGAGAGCTAAAGACCACCTAAGCAACTGGTTGCAGCATCACTATATGAACTGAACACAAGAAAAGAATCCTTTAAAGAAGGTCTAACAAATTCTTATCCTGACTATTAGAAAATACTAGAATTACAAAACCAATATGCAAGTTTAACAAAGATTTTAAAATTTACTATGGCCATCCAAGTATTCTTACTTTAGCAAGGAAAATTTAGTTATCATCCATTCCAGCATACTTTAGTCCATCTAGCAATCAAAATCAGGTTGAAAAATGCAAGCATGCAAGGTCTCCTTGTTGCTGCCAACAGAATTTGCAAAAAAGAGTATGTTTCCTTGCCAGCCATTGCTCTAAGAGGAAGGGCACAGGACTTCTGGTACAAGTCATCTCTCTTAATAGTCATGTTCAGCCACCATCCTGGGGATACGACTTGCTCTTGGCTTACAAATCTCCCCAATCCAGCCCCTAGTACTTCTGACACTCAGAATCTGAACAGTTTTAGTTCAACCAAGAACGCTTTTTAAGAACTACTGTTGTATCTAATTTTCAGAGGGCCTAGAGTAAGTACTATTGCAGCTCTCACAGTCCACTCTTTCTTCTAACAAACTGTCATTAAGAAAAAAAAATTGCAACTGACACATTTCTATAAATATCACTTAGACAAGCTTTTGTGAAGTAGTGTTATGCAGAGGATTTACTAACAGTAGAAAGGGATATAAAGGTAAACTAATTTCGTAAACAGAAAGTATTTACCACTCATGGTGAATGCATTATCTTCAGCAGATCAACAACAGCAGGAATAAGTTTGGAAAGCTTTGGACATGCTTATAACAAAGTGATTACATTATGAATATAACCATTGAGTTACCCTTCTCTGCTCCTTCAAGATTGTCCACACTCTTACATGTTCATGACAAACATACAGCAAAATACCTCGTGTCAGTCAGTATTATATTCACTTTCAGCTACCACCAGAAAATATACAAAAGCTGCCTCTAGGAGCATCTCTCCAGGGCATAGAAAAATGCATCCCTAACCCTTCTGTCCCTTTTGTTCAACTAGCCAAGTATCCAAAGCACCTAAGCAAACAAGCAATACTGGAGAATACATTCAAAGCTGAAATTAGGTTAGTCACTTCCCAACTCTGAAGAACAACAAATAATGTATCCAAATCTATTACCCAAGAAAACATGGAATCAACCTGTGCAGCACTAGGCAGATTTAAAAAGCACTTTCACAAAAAAAAAAAAGCCACCCAAATAAAAGGTATTTGCAACAAAACAGCTGAATTAAAAAGTCCTTCTCCAGGTCTGCAGAGCAGCAGTGAGTGCCAAGCAAGCCTCAAGTACAGCAAAATTAGATATAGCAGAAGTCCAGGCAGAGACTGACAGACATTGTGTGCAGCAGGGATACAGAAACCATTTGTCCTGCTCCCAGACTTTCAGTTCAGTATCAGGTGAAAACACCTCATCATTTTTAGTAACCTCACACTGATAATCCAATTGCTTGAAATGAAAAATAGTTTTGCCAAAGAATATTAAATTCAGGCAATATTTGCTGAGCCTAATGGCATTTGAGCACATGGCCTCAAAAGGAGCAAGAGTAAAGATCAACTTTTCAGACTCTCTTTCAGTTTCGTGGGAAACAGACACTTTGCTCCTCAACAAATGTTACAAAAATTGACACCTATATGAAAAGCTTGTTTAATAGTTCAGTTGTATTTTTGTTCCTTAAAACTTACAACTTAAACCATGGGCTTCATCTTCTGCTTACGAAACGGGCACTTCAATCCACAAACTACTAGGAGGAAAATTTACTTAACCCATAGTACTGTTCACATTCACATTCATGATGAGAGAAGCCTTCCTAATCCTGATTAAGTCCTGAATTTCGTTCAAGTAAAATCAGGTTGGATTAAACTTTTTCCATGACCATCCTACATGCTTAAAGATTTCTAAAAAAATTTTCACAGAACAGAAATATACATGTATGAGCAAATAAATAAGTGACAAATGCACTGAGCCAGCAAAATTTAGAGAACAAAGACAAATCTGCCTGTCTTCAACAACAAAAAAAAAAGAATCAGCCTACATTTCAGACGGCAAAATGAAGTCAAACTCCCCTCAAAGCTGAAGCATTCTGAGACAACGATCACTGGGCTGTGAAAGGAATTAATGAGCTCTAATAGTACAAGTACTACTGCCCACTGTGTTATAAATGCTTCACTCACTCTTCAGTTTTCTCACCTATAAACAGGAGCTAAAATAAAAACAGCATGGTGTTGAAAGACTACTTGTGAGAGCTTACGTCATCTTCAGAAATTATCAACCACTGTACTAGTTCAAAGTATTACAGATAAATGGCTGGACGAAAAGACCATGTTTCCATGCAGATGACTTTTCACTTCAGGAAACAAGCAAACAGGAAGGTTTTCATTCTTTCATAATGGAAAGTGTTACAAAAAGGATGGTGTAAATCATGAAACATCACTGTTCATTGCTTAGGGTCACGTCTACCAGCACACTCACTCACTTTAAACTGAACTACTCAGTTCAGTTTTGCAGTTAAAGAATTTAAACATCTACACGGACACTCCAGCATGTAAAACACTGAACATCAAGAGACAGAAGAATCCCAGGGAAAATTACACAAAAGAACTTTATTTCAATTTAAAAATAATATCTGTTGGTTTTGGAAAAGTCACTGAAATATGTCCAGACATCTCAGCCAAAAGCAATGATTCTGGTGAGTGAGTCCTAGAACAATTCTGGTGAGTGAACTACCAAAGAGTTCCTAATCGGGAGGTTCAAAACTAGCACTGTTCTAGCTACTTCCCTTAAGGAATGGCCATTAATATCTGAAGCATAATATCTTACAGGCAAAGGACCATGAAATTAATATTTTCATACAACTAGGTGCTCTTCTGATACAACTGTAGTATAGTATGTTTTCAGAATGGTCAATTGCGATTAATGCTCACACAAATAGAATAATACTAAAGACGCTTACCACTCAAGGCATTTGCCATGGCCAATACGATAAGTTATGCCTTTTAGTAAATCTACAAAATGTATTTTTCCCTTTAATTTCTTTTTCTCTTCTGCATTAAATATGAAGAAAAGAATTGATTAATCTTCAAAATTAAATGCATTGGGTACATGGGAACTAAAGGCCACTAGTTTCTATCTAAACAAAAATTGTTCAACACTACCTTTAATCCTTTACAGTGAACCCTGCTGGTTTTTGCTCGTGGAAGGATTTTCTGCCACCAGCTTTTGTGCCTCAAGTAATTTTCATCTTTCTCACACACCATTAATAATGCTACTGCTCCAGGTATCACTAAACAATATAATTAATGGAGACCAGCTACACTGTAACCTAGCCATGTTGCAATGTGATTTGAGTATATAAAGAACATGCTGAAGGCCTTGGCAAAACTGGCCAGATTACCCCAAATAATAATGCTGTGTAGGTTCCGAAAAAGAAAAAAAAACAACCACAAAAACTCACCATAACCAAGCAATTGGAATACAACCGTAATAAACTGAGAATAATGAGCATGTTATAATGCTACTTAACTTATTTGTAAATATCAGTTTAAACTGCTTAGCAAAGGAAAAAAGCTTGCAAGATGGACCATGGGGGAAAAAAAAAAGACTTTAGATTATTGGCCTAAGTTCAGCAGCAGACTTAGCAATTTATGGACTTGATTATACCTTCAAGATGAACAATAACCCAGTAACTACTGCAGTAGAAAGGTACTAAATTTTTATGATGTGGGGTAATCAGGTTGGCTACCAAAGACATAGTAGACATGCTGCAAAGAAGAAACAATTCACATTAAAATAGCTGAGTAACAAATTTCCTTCTTGAAAAGGATATTTTTCTTTATATGATGTCTTTAGCAGACTGTAGGCTGTTTCTTTAAATGAATGCATATGACACACTTAATTTTCAGGCACACTTGGTTACAGAAACAGGCACTGTACTGTACATCATGTTTAGAAATAAATAGAGCTGTCATACCTGGATTCATATTGACATTTACATCAGACTCTTAATCTGTATAGATTTGACATATAGGAAAAAGTCAGTCACCCCACATATAAGTGATGCTTACATATTCATAATCAAAATGTTCTTGGTTGTTTACTCAGTAAAGGAAAACTAGTTTCTTTATATATCTCTACTATGGAAGTAAATAGTCTGACATTTCAGCATATTTGGAGACAGCATGCTATTTTATTGCAATTATTACTTCCAGTGAAAAATTAAGGGGCAAAAATTGTGGTGATTTTTCAAAAAAGTAATGTATTCATTTTTGTAGAAGGTTGAAAAGAATTGTATTCCTTGCTTCATGGTAGAATGGGTACTCACAGACTGTGGAATTAGCAATTTCATGCAAAATCAGTAAACTTTTCCCTTCTATTTAGTGCATGAGTTGTTAATAAAAATGAAAAAAAAAATAAAGTTCCTATGATGACTCAATAAGCACTCAAAGGAATATAATGCTTTTTTAATTACTTAATGCCTACAGGAGTAACTCAGTTGCTACAAAAATGATGCAAGCAGCCAAGCCTGCCCAAACCTATTCTCTCCCTAAAGCCACCAATCAGAAGCATAAAATAGACCTCGTATTCTCCTTTCCTTCTTCTGAGAGATATCAGTCCTTCCTTTCCAGTACCCACTTGACACCAGCAAAACTGTGTTGTCTTCCAGGAACATACCTTGCTTGTCAAACACCTGCCTTCCAAGTTCATGTATCTCAAAATACTGTATAATGTCTCCACTTACCCATTTCATCACCTTTACAGTACCTTTCACTCCCAGATATATCCAAGTTGAGAATCTGTTAAAGCTCCCTACAGCAGCTCCTTAGCTGAACAATACAGAGGCTAAGAACTTAAATGGCTTGAAAGCAAGATAGACAAAGTGATGGAGGAGCTGTCTACTAGTGGCCATTAAACAATCTAGACACAACCTGCACACAAGTCACCCGCACAAGCCAGGGGGCTATGGTAGGAGGAGGACTGCTTAATGTATCCCCAGCTTCTATGCTCCTCCCTAGACTCCATCAGAGAGAGTGACTAAACAGACCTTTGATCTGACCCGGTATTTGTTCTTAGGTTAGCTCTCAAGCCCAGATATTCCTCGACGTTTCATCAAGGCACACATCACATATCTTCAGGATGTATAAAAAGCCACATCCTTACTCAGCAAACCTCCCAAATCTTACACTTCAAGAAAGAACATCCATGACACCTTCACCTCTGAGAAGCAGGGCCTGAATTCAAACTTCGCACAGCCATGACACGCCCTATTATTTACAGTGTAGAAGGCCCTAAACTATTACAAAAATCACGCGATAGGACAGTGAGAAATTATTACATAGAAAACTTTCCATCAATCAACCTGCCTCACTAGTACTTACTCTGCTGGTGTCTCCAGTGTAACAAAAGACCTGCAGGCACAAGCGAGACAGCTTTTACTCGCATGCTCTGGAGTGTCATCAGTGCAGTGCTGTCAATTTTGGGTCATAACGCCTGTTCAGAACTGCTTATGAATAAAAAGAAGTTATTCTAAAGAGGGCTGCTTGTGACCTAAACCAACTGGTAAGGTTACTTTAACCCCCTCAGATCACAAAGTACAAAATAATTTTAATACATCCTGGCTTAAGCACAATTTTTCTGATATCAGTCAGTTACAACTGCAAAATTCCCTATGATGTTATTCGAAACAAGTGAAAGAATACACATCTGCACACGCACTCTCTGAAAAAATTACTTACTGTTTGCATTTCCAACTACTAGCATGTATATGCGCCAGTGACAAGACAGAAATAATGAAGGTGTAGCTAGACAGTTATCAACACCTGACAGATTATCTGTCTGGTCATATGTTCCACGGTTTAAGTGCAATTTAAAAATTTAAAAATCAGTATTACAGTACTTTGTAATGTCAGAAGCAGAACCTTAATTTAACTTTATAATTCTAGATACAATAGCTTTCCCTTGAATATGAAGTGATGTATCACACATTTCAAGCTGGGTATTCTATAATCATAGAGCTTTTTGTTACTGTTAAAACTGCAATTTAGTTTCTGAGGCAGTAAAATGCTGTAGTACAAGGAACACATTAGAAAAGGTTTTAAAAACTAGGCTAAGAAAAATCATTGCAGCTGGAATTTAAGTAGAGAAAACTATAGGAAAGGACTCAGAAAACATTTATTAGAGAAGCTTAAATAACATATTTTGAGGTAAAATATGTGCTTTTTAAATTGCGTTGATATTGTGATACTTAACTAGCCATCCCCAGCTTGGATGGACACTTATTCCTAATTTTAAAAATATTCCTAGCAAAAAGCCAATCAAGTCTTTCTTCTACATGTGCCTTATTTATTTTGTTCCCACTCCAGAGCAGCTCAGAGTAACAGCAATAAAAATCTGTACAAAGCTGGCAGGGAAATCTTACTGTGAAACATACGGTATTAAATTATCAGTAACACCATAATATTTGTCAACAGAAGAAGAGAACTATTGCTCTTCCCCATGCTACAGAGATAAACAGCCTCTCTTCTTTTCTCAGTCGAGTTTCTAGCTTGATCTAATTCCCACAAACTTGGCAGATGACGAGTTATGACAGCCAAAATGTACTTTCATCTGATCAAAATACTTAGTTTTGCATAATACTGTTGTCTTAAATGCAAACCCTAAAGCACAATTCAAAGAAAAACAGGGGGCTTTGCATGTAATTCCCCATCCTTTTTGCTAAAGACAACAAACCAGTAAATTACATTGGGTTTAGCTGTATCAATACTCTCAAACTGCATCCTCATTTCCATGTTTTAGTCAACACAGCAGATTCTAAAATTATTTACACAAATCTAAAAAACCACAGCTCTGAGAGGTGGGTTCAAGCTTTTGAAAGTGGTACTAATTTGCCTTTCATGCTGAAATAGGAAAGTCCTTCATTAACTTCATTTTATTTATCAGCTGGGTGAAAATGTTTGCGGATAGTTGTGTCACTAATGGTATACCTATTGACGTGTTTCATGGAGAAACATACCTGTATTAGTGGGTAATTTTTGCACCCAGATATATTCTTTACTCCTTTAAATTCTTAATAGGAACACACGCTACGCCACAAAGATATTACTGTCCATAGTCCGCTAACAAGAAGTTGTGCACCTGTTAAAAATATTGCATATATGTGTCCCCTTCCACAAACAAGAAATGCATGACACCTTTGTTCTGGTTAATTCCCAACCTACTATATAGGGCATGGGTACGGGCGTACCATTTTACAGATGAAAAATTAGAAACGCTCGTATTCAAAGAGCTGGAAAACAATCTAGGCTAGATGCCAAAGACAACAAAACCTAATATGAAGCTGGCATTTCTAAGTTAGATTGTAGTGAAAACAAGTTCTTGTCAATAAAACTAGAGCCAAGAGCATTATTGTGTATCTTCACTTATGTATCCCAGAAGAAAGACCTAAGATTAAGTTTGCGCACAGAGTAAGCTTCTCTGTTGGTACCTTCAGTTGGTCAAAAAGGAGAAGTACAGACAGGCAGCATGAGAACTTTGAGATCTTTAATACTTCCACTGCCTCTGCTTGTGATGTACAATATCTATTTCCTGGATAAACAGAGAAGTTAAGTCCCCAGAGCTGAAATCCAGTACCTTTCATAAGCCCTAACTTCATTTTTAAAAACGATAAAAGAAAATGTAATTTGCTTTCCAGCTTTACCAGTAATCCATACGTGTTCATATTGCAGACTGCAAAAACATCTGCGAGATCAATAATAAACATCCTACTCATAGTTCATCCTTCTGCTTTATTTAAAGAGAACATTCCCCAGCATACACCCTGCTCTACGCTTTCTCCAGTTTGAATGATGGAATATGGATAATAGAAACAGAAAAATGCATTGCAAATGGCAAAATACATGGCCTTTACAAATAGGCAGGACACCTTCCGAGACAAACTCAAGCAGCCTAATTTCTACATTTCTGAATAGAAAAAAATGTTACAGTAAGACAGCAACAAGACTGCAAAGTCTCAAATATTAGGGAATATGAGAATCACATTTGCCAGTGTGTCTCTCCTCACACTCTTCCTAGTCAAGAGCCCCAAGCCCCCAGGTTCCTCATTCCAGTTACAGGTTACTTAGTCAATCCCATTTAGTGCTACAGTTTGATTTTCCCTTCTATCTGCCTGCTTCCACAAAGTCATTCATGCACATTCTACTCCAAACCTTGCCTCCTATGTATTTTAACTCTTTGTCCTGGTTTTGCTGGGATAGAAGCATAGAATCAATTTTCTGTTCAGAAAAGCTGCACATTTGAGAAGACTGCAGCACCCGATATGGTGGAAACACAGGTGACAAGACACTTTTCTTTAGTTCGTGGCCAGCCATAGTATGCAGGTGTACATGGTGATTAAGGCTGTTAGCAGTTTTGAATTAGCCAGGTGCATAAGCTAGGAGGAACAAAAACCAGGGCAGGTGACCCAGGCTGGCCAACAGAAGTATTCTATACCATAAACATCACACTCACTATATACTGGGAAGTTTGCTGGGGACAGCCTCCCTTCTCAATAGTTGCCATCCCTGGAGGGTCTCGCCCATCATTCTGCCGCCAAGGCCTGCTCTCCCATTTGTTGTGACTCTCTTGGTTTCGCTGGAGCTGTGGTGCTCGCAGTGTTTGACATCTGGCATTCACTGACAGGACTGCACAGCTCTTGACCACTATATGGGCTGAGTATAAATCTGTGTATTTTATATTAGCGTTAGTATTGATATTGGTTTTCTTGTTTTATTAAATCTGTTTTCAGTTCAACCCATGCGTCTCTTTTGCTTTTCCCAATTCCCTTTCTCAGCTGGGGAGGGGTCATTGAGTGATAGAACAGCTGGTTCTGGGCCCCTCAGTTCAAGAAGGACAGGGAACTGCTAGAGAGAGTCCAGCACAGAGCCACAAAGATGATTAAGGGGGTGGAACATCTCCCTTATGAGGAGAGACTGAGGGAGCTGGGTCTCTTTAGCTTGGAGAAGAGGAGACTGAGGGGTGACCTCATTAATGTTTATAAATATGTAAAGGGCAAGTGTCATGAGGATGGAGCCAGGCTCTTCTCAGTGACATCCATTGACAGGACAAGGGGCAATGGGTGCAAGCTGGAACACAGGAGGTTCCACATAAATATGAGGAAAAACTTCTTTACGGTGAGGGTAACTGAACACTGGAACAGGCTGCCCAGAGAGGTTGTGGAGTCTCCTTCTCTGGAGACATTCAAAACCCGCCTGGACACGTTCCTGTGTGATATGATCTAGGTAATCCTGCTCCGGCAGGGGGATTGGACTAGATGATCTTTCGAGGTCCCTTCCAATCCCTAACATTCTGTGATTCTGTGATTCTGTTATTGTTTAGCCTCAGATGTCGGCTAAATGGAGACACTTGTCTTCAAACTTCACAAAGTTAGGAGCTTTGTGCTCCCCTCTTGATACCTACTACCTACCACCTAGCAGTAGCAGAAAGAAAATCACATTGTAGACAAGTGATCACCCCACTTATATCCGTAATAGTAAAGTTCATTACAAATGACATATCTAGAGAATTTGCTTATAGGGAGCTAGAAAATCCCAGCTGACCATGTGCAAGCTTGGATTTATTTACTTGAGATATTGGGGTTGTTTCTTCTATCAAGGGAACAGCAAAAAGCACAATCCCTGGTTTTGTAAAAAGCACAATTGTCTGCTAAATGTGCAATCCCTCAACCCAGACAGAGGAAACCCAAAGCAATAAGCACTGGAAACTCTCAAGAAGATGGGTTCAAAATTACATTCTTTTTTTTTAAAGTCAACCTCAAGCACACGCTTTCTTTTTTGCATTTGTCCCTCAATAAATATCCTAGAAAATATCACAGAATCATCTAGTCCAATCCCCCTGCCGGAGCAGGATTACCTAGACCATATCACACAGGAACACGTCCAGGCGGGTTTTGAATGTCTCCAGAGAAGGAGACTCCACTCTCTGGGCAGCCTGTTCCAGTGTTCAGTTACCCTCACTGTAAAGAACTTTTTCCTTATATTTATGTGGAACCTCCTGTGCTCCAGCTTGCACCCATTGCCCCTTGTCCTGTCAAGGGATGTCACTGAGAAGAGCCTGGCTCCATCCTCATGACATATTTATAAACATTAATGAGGTCACCCCTCAGTCTCCTCTTCTCTAAGCTAAAGAGACCCAGCTCCCTCAGCCTCTCCTCATAAGGGAGATGTTCCACCCCCTTAATCATCTTTGTGGCTCTGCGCTGGACTCTCTCTAGCAGTTCCCTGTCCTTCTTGAACTGAGGGACCCAGAACTGGACACAATATTCCAGATGTGGCCTCACCAGGGCAGAGTAGAGGGGGAGGAGAACCTCTCTTGACCTGCTGACCACACCCCTTCTAATACACCCCAGGATGCCATTGGCCTTCTTGGCCACAAGGGCACACTGCTGGCTCATGGTCATCCTGCTGTCCACTAGGATCCCCAGGTCCCTTTCCCCTATGCTGTTCTCCAACAGGTCTGTCCCCAACTTGTACTCATACATGGGGTTGTTCTTGCCCAGATGCAGGACTCTACACTTGCCCTTGTTATATTTCATTAAATTTCTCCCCGCCCAACTCTCCAGCCTGTCCAGGTCTCTCTGAATGGCTGCGCAGCCTTCCGTTGTGTCAGCCACTCCTCCCAGTTTTGTGTCATCAGCGAACTTGCTGACAGTGCACTCTATTCCCTCATCCAAGTCATTAATGAATATATTGAATAGAACTGGTCCCAGTACCGACCCTAGAGGGACTCCGCTAGACACAGACCTCCAACTGGACTCTGTCCCACTGACCACTACTCTCTGGCTTCTTTCCTTCAGCCAGTTCACAATCCACCTCACTACCCAATCATCCAGACCACACTTCCTCAGTTTAGCTGTGAGGATGCTGTGGGAAACCATGTCAAACGCTTTACTGAAATCAAGATAGACCACATCCACAGCTTTACCATCATCTATCCACCGGGTTATGTCCTCATAAAAGGCTATCAAGTTGGTTAATCATTTAAAATATGATTTTAAATGCTGACGCATTTGTTGCTACTATCCATACTATATACTGATTTACTATGGCAGCATTGGAAAAGGTAAAAGAACACTTTTAAAACACTGCAAACACAAAAGCTCAAATTTCCCAAACACTACAGGACAACAGATATATATTTATGTATGTTAAAAACTTATGCACATTGTTACTAGATACACAGCATTTCCATTTTACAGCTTGATATGATTAATAACGAGATTCTATGGGTTTTTTACCTTTTCGCTTGTTATTATTAAATATTTTTATTATTTTCTTCCCGCAGCCTCACATGGAAAGATCACGAGGCACCCTCTCTGGAGAGCAAAACGCGTTTTTACGAAGGCAGCAGCTTCACGTGGGTGATTTACTGCTCGCATTAGAACAGCGGAGCGCTGGCCAGCCCTCGGAACGAAACTTCTCGTCGAGGATTCTCAACTATTTCGATTTCACCGTGATGGGAACCACAATCGCCTTCGCCTGGGGCTATTCCACAGCGTTCGGGCCCGCTGCGGACCCCAACCACCGCCTGACCAAACCACAACTCCCGACCCCCGGCCTGGGCGGACACAGCTCCGCACCTGCCCCCACGGCCGTTGGCCCTGTCCCGCTGCGAGGCGCCCCCGCCCCACGGCCGCTACCCACCCGCTCCGCTGCGGGAGCAGGCAGGCGAGGGGCCCCCTCAGCGGCGCACCGCGAGCAGAGGGGCCCGGGGCTCCTGCCGCCCGGGACAGCTTCCCCCACAACGGGAGCCCGGCGCCCTGGTTGCGTTCCGGCGGGGCAGAGCGCGCAGCTGAGCTATCCTCGCGCGCCACCCGCCTCTACTCGCCCGCGGGGACACCCCTCGGCAGCCCCGCTGGGGGCGGGCAGCGCAGCGCAGCGCAGCCCCCTCCCACGGCACGCCCCTACACGCCGCGGTGGGCGGTTCCTAATCAAGAGGCCCCGCCCCCCAGCGAGGGTGAGGCGGGAGCTGGAGGGTGTCACCACCCGCCTCAGGCCGAGTAGCGGAACGCCGAGTGAGCGGCGCGTGCTCTCTTTCTCTCTCGATGCGCTCGATGCTCGCGCCGACCCCTGGCATCCCCACGGCCACTTCCGGCGGCGCGCGAGGCTGGCGGGAGCGGGAGCGGAGGGGCGGCCGCTGGCGGAGGAGGGCGGTTGGCCGCTGCCGCCGCGCCCCTTCCCCGCCGCCGAACAGGTACGGGAGTGGGGCCAGTCCTCCCCCGCGCACCGGGGGCGAGGGGGGAGGAGGCGGGGTCGCTTCCTGGGGAGCGTCACACGGCAACAGGGGGCCATGGGCGCGACGGTGAGGAGGAGCGCGGGGGGCCGGGAGGGAGCAGGAGGCGGCTGGTTGTGGCTGGCCTGAGGGTTTTGGCTGGCCGGAGGAGGCGGTGGCCCGTGGCGCTGGGCCCTCGGGGCCCGTAAGCAGCGAGACGTTCCCTTCCCTGGGGGGAGGGGTGAGGAATGGCGGCCGATCGGTGCTCGGGAGCCTCGGTCCCAGCCCTGCCCGGGGCAGCTGGCAGGTGCTCGGGCAGAGCCACGTCTGTCCTGACCTCGGGGTGTGGCGTGGGCCAGCCCCCGGCAGCGCGGCTGGCGGAGGGCTGGGCGCGGGCGACTGGGCAGGAGGGAAGCATCACGGATCGCGCTGGTCCCTGTCCCCCTCCCCTCTTTTGCCTCCGGGGCAGGAGCCAGGTACCACCAAGCAAAGGATCTGTTCGGGTTTCCAGCAGATGCATGTTTGCATCCCTGTAACCCGCAGCATCCCTGTTACCGTGCCAGCTGCTGTCCTGCCACCAAGCATTTGTGGAATTGGCTCCAAAGAAAATGTCTCTTGGCCAGGGCCAGCGTGGAACTTGCTTTGCATAGCTCATGCAGGCGATTTTCCTGAGAGTACTGAGGTGCTAGTTTCTGCCAAACTGATGTTTTTAATGGGTGTTCTTCAGGGTTAAATAAAAAAGCCTCAGCTCCTTCATTTTCCGTGCTTGGTACAAATCATTAATTTTTTAGAGGTCAAAGAAATTTTGCTTTTCTAGTTACTTGTTCATTTGCTGCTTTTTCATCTAATAATCACTCTATTTTAATTGTGTGTTAGGTTAAAGTCTTGCTCTGCATGGGACTTTTTTCAAAGGGGAAGGAACAAAAAGTCTTTGATCTAAAGAATGTGTTGTTTACACTTTTACACACGGGAGAAAAAAAGAGGAGGGGAATATGCTATTTTACACACATCAGGACAGCTCTTAAGCCACTTCACTCTTCATAAAACAGATTTTTGCTGCATGTTTGTTCAAAAAGTGAATCAGTTGCTTGAGGGATTTTGGTGAGAGGAGGGTGAATAGCATTTTTGATACTTGAAAAAATAACAGTTTGAGAAGTGTCAGTGGACTTCAGAAGACTTTCACCATTGGTAATGAAATTACATGGTCAAGAGTGTTTCAAATGGATACATACATTTACAGTTTCTTCAGTTGTTAAATAATGTTCCTTGAAATGTTTCTTGAAAAGAACATAATAGAGAAAAACAATAACTGTGCATCATCTTATGGATGGCCTTGGGCATGACTAGAGCTATCAGTGTTGTTTCTTACTACTTTAGTGGTAGACTCAGTAATCTGCAAGAAGTTAAATGGACAGATTGTAAAATCTGATGTTGTTCCTGAGGAAATATTTTGAATATAAACAGTTGAAAATTGGCAAAATTGTGTTAATTGTGGTGTGGGTTAATGCCAGTAGGCAGCTAAGCACCACACAGCTGCTTGCTTACTTTCCCCCCGCCCTCAGAGGGATGGGGGAAGAGGAAAGGAAGAGTAAAAGCAAGAAAACTTACGGGTTGAGATAAAAATTGTTTAAGAAGTGGAGGAAAAGTGGAAAAAGAGAGACAGAAAACAAAACTGGTGATGTAATGACAGTCACTCCTCCCACAGGTAGACCGGTGCCCAGACAGTTCCTGAGCAAAAGATGGCTAGCCTCCCTAAACCCCCTCCTCTCATTTTTTTATTGCTGAGCATGACGCTTTATAGCATGGAATATCTCTGGTTAGTTCGGGTCATCTGTCTGGTTGTGCCCCGCTCTTGCATGCCACCCAGTCTATTCACTTGAAGGGGCAGAGGGAGAAACAGCAAAAGGCCTCGGTGCTGTGCAAGCTCTGCTCAGCAGTAGCTAAAACACTAGTGTGTTATCAACATTGTTTTGGTCACAGATCTAAAACACAGCACCATACAAGCTGCCATGAAGAAAATTAACTCCATCCCAGCCAGACCCAATATGTAAATACACTTGTTACTGTTTCTTCTTCCCTCTATTTCTACTTCTGATCGTAACACAGGTATTACACAAATAACATCTAAATTAGTGGCCAGAGTGGAAAATGTAGCTACAAAACTATGCGTTATACAATTGGCTCCATTTTTGGACTCATGAAGCACACGTGACAGTACATGGCTCTGTCTTCTGCTGGGCATACGTCATTCTCTGTGTTTCAGCTTAGGCGAAAAATGAGGCTCAGATTACTTCTGCAGCCCTTGTTCCTGCTGAGAAAGTGTGACATTAACAAACACTGTGTACCTATCAAGAGGAAGTGTACGCTGGACAGGAAAGATCTGAGCTGGCATCAATGAAAATACAAGTTCAGCTAAGATGTCAGCAATGGATAGATTTCTAAATACATTGTCTTTCCTTCATGGTGATTTGGTCGTTGGACTTGAACTTGGGAGTCCTGACTTTGCATGCAATTCTTATGGGGAGAGTAGCGATTCATATCCTGGTTTAGTGACCAAGTAAGGATTACCGAGTATCTTCTGCTGGCACCTTTACTCTGCTTTCCATGGTGGTGGAATGCTATAAACACAGGACTAAAGGGGACTGCTCAGTCATCATGCCCAGTCTTAACAGCTCTACATAATTGCTGTCATAAACTTCACCTTAAAAACAGTTCAGTTGTTCCTGCTTTCATTTTTAGGCTGCTCTAGAATACAGATAGTCTAGGGATGAAAACGTAGTTTCTAGTAAAGTTTGTTTGTGATCACTTCATGCTGATTTGCTCTCATGCTACTAGCCTTAACATTGAAATTATTTTTCCTCCTTAGTGGCAATCCCTGTGATAACTTTTGTTGAAAGCAAGTCTATTTTCTTTTCATCACGGTTTTGCTAGACTAGATATGTTGCACTTTAGTCTTATTTCAGTTTATAAAATGGGCAATCTGTTCCTCCATCCTGATAACCTTTTTTGCAGTTGTTCTTTGAACCTGTCTTTGAGGGCGATCAGAACTCTGTATGATACTGTATGTGAAGGCTCACTAGTGCCTCATTGCATGACATTGGTACTTTTCTGTTTTTACTGAAGAGTCTACTTAAACTTTTTCCATTTTTTGTGGCCATCTCATTTGGGGATTATACCAATCCACAAGGGTAAACTTTCTACCTTTGGCTTTTAATTTTCAATTGAAGAGCTCTGAATTTAAACATAAATAGTTATTATAGTCCCTAAACTCCTGTTAAAGGCCCCAAACTGTTCTTTCAGAACTTTAGTAGGAACCCTGTTCCAACCTGATAGTAGGTTGTATCAAAAAAGGAAACGTAACCAAATTGCAAGTTTTATAGTCCTTTGTTTTTCAGCTAAACTTGTCATTTGTTATATTGTATAATAAATTACCAATGTCCACGCAGATTACATCTACTACATTTATTGCATGATCTAGCTTTTCTATACTAGCATATTTTCCATTTAAAAACAGTGGGAAAAGCATTTTTAATACATACGTGATGAGAAGTGTTTTTGAGCTGGGGAAAGCAAGCGACTAAATAGTTGAGACAAACAGAATTTAATTACTGATTGCTTGCTGAACTAGATGCTGACCTAAACTTAAAAATCTTGGGACAACTGACTGACCAGTGTGTTTATCTTGAGGCTGAAAAGAAAAAAGAAAAAAAAAAAAAGCTTCAAACATCATACTCTCTGCTGAGCTGGAGAAAAGAATTATTTGCCTGTCAATCTATTAAGCTGCTAAATTCCTTCTCCAGGCTTCAGTTATCCAATTTTGTTTTCTATTACATGTGGAAATGGCTGCATGTCGTTAATGTTAAAGGGATTGCCGTACCATAGACCTCATCAGATAACCAATCTAATTTCTGAGACTGGCTTCTTAATCTTCTTGTTTCAATCTTCATGTTCTTTTCCTTAGAAGTGTGTGAGAAATAATGAATAAATGTGAGAATGAGGGGATAACTTCCTACAGTTCAAGGCTTATAACCAATCATAGGCTCAAATCTGCAGTTTTTAGCAAGGCTTCTCATGTAGTGGACTAGTCTGGTATATTTCCCTGTGAAAATGAAGTAAAGTAGACAGAACCACAGTGCTTCAATACCAGTTCTTTAGTTGTGATTTGATCATGGGGATCACTTCTCTCCCAAGCAGTCACTCCTGTGAGTACTGGCATAAAAGGGCTAGTTTGAGCTATTGTGAAACTGAAGCTGGTTTTGTGTTGCTGGTGTTTTGGGTTTTTTTTGTTTCTTTGTTCCTTTTGTAAGTGTAGGAATACTACTTCCCACATGAAGCAAAAGTGCTTTAATAAAGTGTTGTTGACCTTGATATTAACTGATGTTAACTGTGGACATCAGAAAAGGTAAATAAAATTTATGAATAAAAACAATCCAACAAAACTCTTAAACCTCTATATTTTTCACATAAAGTGTCACATTTGTTTACTGTTATTGTTGGAAGGCTGTATGTTATGTCTTATCTGACCTTACCATTTCTTTCAGCTTTCAGACAGAGGACATACAGAAAGAGAAGAGCAGAAAGAAGAGAACAATAGCACCGAATGCAGCGAACTAGGAATCATGGATCTGAAATTCACTTCTTCAAGAAAATACATTTCCATCAGTGTACCTTCCAAATCTCAAACTATGTCTCCTCATATCAAATCAGTAGATGACGTAGTAGTTCTTGGCATGAATCTCAGCAAATTTAACAAACCTACTCAATTTTTCATCTGTGTTTCTGGAGTTTTTATGTTTTATCTAATCTACGGATATTTACAGGTAAATGCTATGAGCTTGTGTCTTAGGCCAATTCCTCCTACCCCTTTTCTTTTTCAGTAGCATAATAATATAGTATGTATTTTAATATGTATAGACATTTAAAATAGATACTGATTGCAAAGTCAAGCTTTCAGGATTCAAGAGCAGTAAGTAATTGTATAATGTAAGGTTCCATTATTGTTCACATGCCTGCAAGGTTTGGTTCAGTTGGACTTTTTATAACTTGATCTTTTGCTTCTGTGTGCAAGATACACCTTTCAATATTGTTTTGAATGTGTATTTTTTAAATGTGATTTCATAGTCTTCTGAAAACAGTTAGTAGAATCATACAGACTGACATCTAAGTCTTCATTGATGAAGATGACTCTTAGAAGGAGAACGTTTAGATCTCCCTGAGTTCTGTGAGTGCCGTAGGGTAATAGCAGTCTGTTGTTCTCTCTGCTCTCCCTTCAGGACAGAGCTGACACATGTACTATGGTTGGTTGTTAAGAGGAAGCATAATGTTTATACAGTTTTAGTTAAACATTTCTTTTCCTGCTAACCTTTTCTCTCTTATCTGGAGCAGCTACATTTCTGTTCCTTTTTAAATAATTTTTAAGTTCAGACAGTCTTCTCAATAAAGTAATGATTTAAAAAGTTGATAATTAAAACTCACTGTGTTTCCAATGCAGTTTTCAGAAACAGTTGAGAAGTTTGTTAAAATAAAGCTACTTCCAAAGAGCTAGACAAAGTTATTGGTAATTGAAAGCAGAATCTCAAAAAAGAAAATATTAGGTAGCCTTTTGTTTCTATAACTGACACAAATACATAATTCTTTATGCAGTGCATGTATTTTTCCAGAACTAATTGCTCTGGTTTTAAATGTTCCTACAGCCTGCAAATTTATAAGCTTACAAGTGCTGTTTAATGTAGACACTCAAAATAATAGGTGTGCATTCCTAAGAGATGAAAAATACCAGTAAATATGTCTGTTGGAGAAAGTTTGTTTTTAATTTATTGTGAGCTATTTATAAATTCTGGATAAAAACCAGTCTACTGAAGTAAATGAACTGAAAACCAACTGAAAAGCAGACAGGAAACCATCTGTAATTTGAGATAAATATTCATGAATCAAATGTATTCCCCTGATGAACTGATCCATTAATTTTAGTGGATTTACACTGGCAGTAAATTTTCTCATTGCATTTTGGAGAACCTAAATTGTCTTTTGAAAAAAGACTTTGCAAGTTACATATGGCAGATAAATTCTAGTTAATAACCAGCAGCTGCAAAGGCTAGATTTGAATGTACATGAAGAAAAAAAATGTGTTGATTTTGTTTTGATGTAATATTTTGGTGTATGTATGTGACCTTGGTGGATTTTTGTTTTTATAGGAATTGATATTTTCAGTGGAAGGTTTTAAACCTTTTGGTTGGTACCTCACATTAGTGCAATTTGGATTTTATTCCGTTTTTGGACTAATAGAATTGCAGTTGATTCAGGACAAAAGGAGAAGGTATGTGTTTTTCCAAGCATTTTACCCACTGTCCATCAAATTAGAAGCATTTTATATTTATGGTAAATTTAACTTCTGTTGTTTGAATGTGAATATTGTGAGGCATTGGAGGCAGTTCCATAGTTAAAATAATGTGAATTTACTGGATGATGTTAGAAAATTATTTATAAGCACCCACTTAGATTTCAGACCTGTAAGTAGTCTTGTTGACTTTACTATCACTTTGTCCAGCTTACAAAGCATATTCTATCCTTAAGGCAGCTGATACAGACTGACTCATGTATGTGTTACTTGGGATTATCATGTCCAGAATAGGGCAACCTACACTTCATAGCACTTGCAGCCGTCTCTCACTGAATACCTTTTCCTGAAACCTTGGCACCTCCTCACCAAGAGGTTCCTCTAACATGCTCTGCATCTTGGAGAGTGTCAGAGGTCTGCTCCCTGTTTGCCATGTGGCTGTGTAGGTTTGCTTCAAAGGATGTGCTTAGGTTTTGCATTTTTCATTTAGGATAGCACTCATAACACCCTGCCACAAAATTATTCTGTGTTTTCACTGCAGTTGACGAAGGAGATTCTTGCTGTCTTGAATCCTATGGATATGGTATAGTTCGATCTGACTCACTGTGGCCATTCTATGGCTTCCTGCCCAACTACAGCCTCTGCAAACTGTGTATTGAGGCCCTCAGGAAGCTTGGATAGAAGCTGTCATGGTGTACGTGAATTTTAAAATTGCTTTAAAGCATTTTATCCTAGTTGAGCATAACTAGTTTTCTTTACCTGTAGGCAATCTTGGCTGATTTTGCATAGACTGATTTTAGGTAATAGAATTCTTTTATAGCCAAACAACGTAACTTTGATAAATTATTCTTTTTATTTTAAACACTGACAGCTTATATTTCAAGTTATCTGACTTTTTGAGATGCATCAGATAGTATTGCGTCGTTACCTTTTGTGTGTTCTGTAACTAGTGTTTTGGTTTTGATTACCAAATAGTTGCTAATGCTTTCAGAGCACGATCTTGAAAGTAAGTTATGTTGGAAATGTAGGTCTTAAATATATTAATTTACATTTTATTTTCTATAACCTAGGCATCTTCTTGTAGACATTAAAAAAATCTGTTTCCTAATTTTTATGCTGAATTCTCTGTTTCTTAAATTTTAAATTCTTCTTGCATGCCTCAGAGTATGCCTACATCACATAATGAGTTATTGATAGGACAGGGTTACAGCAAGACATCTCCTTATGTTGCTTAATGTGGCTCTGAGTATGCATAAAAAGTAGCTGAACATATGCACAACAATAACTGTAAAAAAAATCGCAAAGTGAGCACAGCGATTGCTAAAAATTACTGTTGGATCATCTGTTGTCAGGTGATAATTTAATGAAATTGCGAACAGTGCGTCTGAAAACGTTCAATGAGCCCCTTCGTTCGTCGTATCTGAGTCACTTCTCTCTTAGTTCGATTGAGTTTTATGCGACAATGGTACTTTTTTCAGCTTTCTTCATTCTAAAAATGTCAATGTTCATGTGAAAACTTCACCAAAAAAATTGACAGGGTGACCATGATGGGACTAAGATTCAGGATAGCTTGGTATACCAACCTTCGATGTTTCCTTTGAGAAATAACCTGAGGCCTTTCTGTAAATAATATACCTTCTCAGAAGGAGGTTAAAGAACTACTACTTGAATACTTCATGAGCCATGAAGTTTTTATTGTCTTGTATTTGAATGCTGTTTATTAGCAGTAATTAAAAGAAATGAAATTTGAAATCGGTCGTTTATGTATGTTTTTAAATTTCTGTTACAGAATGAAATTCAGTGAGAAAGATGGTCAAGTTGTATTACAAACTTATTCCTTTATCTAAATTTTCCAAGCTAAATCTCCTCTAGATGAGTCTGTAATACCAAGATTTGTATGCTTATATTTTGTAGAATTCCTGGCAAAACTTACATGATAATAGCGTTTTTAACGGTGGGAACTATGGGTTTGTCAAATACTTCTTTAGGATATCTGAATTACCCTACTCAAGTCATCTTCAAGTGCTGTAAGCTGATTCCAGTTATGATAGGCGGGGTTTTTATACAAGGTAAGTGTTAGTCTTGCTGTAAGATGATTATTTTGTTGTTGTTGTTTCTTTGGGAAGCAGTCATGTATGGAATCCTGTACTTTGTTAAATTCCACTGAGGTTCTTGCGTAAAGACGGGTCGCATTTTTCCTGTAGGAGGAAAAACATGAATTTCTGAAGCATCTTCTCAGAAAATATACAAATACAATTAGATGAGCAGAAAATGAGGTGAAAAAGAAGTTGTATGGGTCACTTGCAAAACTTCATTTTTGTGCAGGCCTTCTTGATTTTTAAGTAATGTAACTGTTTTCTAAACCAAATCGCTTCATAAGTGAAACATTTTCAATACTGAAATGAAAAAAAAATCCAGCCATAATTTGTGAAGAAATCCCCTACTTTTCTTGTTTGAAAAGCTTGATTCCTAAATTCCTAATTAAAATTCCTAAATTTTGATTAAACATTTAGTCAAAAATACACCCGGCTTTATATATCTTTGGCGAGTCCTAAAGTTATAGTTCGTATTCCAAGAACATAAAAAGGGATCTGGAGAACAACAGATAAAGACTATAGTTATGTGTATAAACATACTTCAGTATTTCTGGATTTAGAAGACTTAAGTGTGTTATAAAAGTTTCTATTTGTTCAATATGCAAGGATTCATTAAGTCAGTAAAGCTCTGCATGGCAAGCGCTATGGAACAGAATCTAGAATGATGTGTTTCTGTAGTTCATTCTGGCCTTCTAGTTGCGATAGAAAGCTGAACTTTCAGAGGAGGTTACAAGTTTACGTACACACATGCGCTCACAGTTTTTACCTTTTATTACGAGTCATTTTGTATCATTTTAATGCGGAGAGAGACTGGTATTCCCTTAAAGCTTTGTGAAACTTTATATTGTGTTGTAGTAGTATTGTATTCTCAGAAGCTGTGATTTTTTTTTTTAATTATTATTATTTTAAAAATTTTTCAGTTAAAATTTTCAGTTTAAAAAAGTTCCCTTGGAAGCTTATATTGAATATACAGCTTCTGGGAAAGGAATATGTTATTTCAAACAAGATATACTAACTCCTGCCTTTTTATTTCCCTACTCTTTCTTTTTCCACCCCCCTCCACATCCCGTCTCTCCCAAACTAAAAGACAATGCAGGGTTCTAAAAGTACCCAAATCATCTGTTAGTGTTTGGGAATGACTTCTCTCTAATCAATAAAGCAGCCAAAATGTCTTGCATGAGGGAAAAATCTTAAGAAAACATCTAAGCTGTCCTGAAGTTGCTGAGATGGTGCTTTGTCAGGGAGGTTGTACTTTGTGTCATAGAGAATGTGCTTTATGTCATTAGGAGTAAAACTAAAACTGACCACAAGAATCAGATATTATCTGTTAAGATCCTCCTCCATATTAGGAACTGCTGTTGTAGAAGAAACTAATGCCAGTCTTGAAAGGCCAGAGCATTAAGTCTTCTGCTGAAGTAAAAGAATAGCATTGGAACAGTTTTTCCTTTACCTTGTAGCCTGCTAAACAGGATAAACTTGAAATTCTGAGAGTGTTCACAGTCCATTCATGTTGTTTGTATTGCTTTTGTAGGAAAACGTTATAATATTGCAGATGTGTCTGCTGCCCTATGTATGAGTCTTGGATTAATATGGTTTACTTTAGCTGACAGCACAGTTGCACCAAACTTCAACTTGACAGGTAAAGTTATAATATTTTAAGGTTTAACAAAATGCTTGTTTTTTCCCACAATAAGTGTTCCATAGAAGTTCTGAGAGTTCTTGGAGGAGTGCCTTTAGGTATCATGTGGAAAATGCAGGTTTCATTGTAGCTTTGCACTAGCAGAACTCTATCATCTGTGGCAGAAGAGGCCTTTATTCTAAGTGTTAGATTTTAGGTTCTTAAAATTTCTGGAAATTCTACCCTTCAGGTTGAAATGTCTCATGCTTTTTCTCAAGAAATACTTACTTCCCAGTAGATATATTAAAATAAATATGATAAAATTGAGTTTGACCATTTTAAAACTTCAGAAGATTAGTTGTCTTTCCTAGTTAAACCTTTAAGTCTTTTTCCATTTCAGAACCATTTACTTTGTATTAATTGATACAGCAAAAGATTTGCTGTAGTTCTTGGTTGGAGTGCCCGCATTCTAACTTCTCTATACTGTGTAAAATCAGAAGCAAAGAAAAGATTTTAACCTTCCTGGGTTTAAAAACTTAGCTGAATTTCTTTCTCAAATGACGAGGGAGAATTGGTTATTCATAAAAGCCATGTTATTTACTTGGCCAATGTTTGGATTACTACTGAACCTTGAAAAACTTTTGAATATTCAACTTTTAGTGTTTTCTTCTTTTGAAATTCTGAGATGAGTTACAACAATTGTTATGACAGAAGTTCAGTGTGAAACCTTTATTTCTTAATAGTGAAGGCACTGATTTAGAAGTAATAATAAATAATAATAATAAATTCTCAGTGTTAAGGAAAAGACTTTTTGTCCTTACAAAATATTATTTCATCTAATGTTAGTAATGATCAGTTTGGGATGTTGTCTAAACTGTATATAATCTTTTTGCCTTGCTCATAAATTAATTCTCATGCCTTTTAAGGTAGTTTTAGTGGTAGTGGAAGAAATTACAAATATCTGTGAATTATGTAACTGTGCATTTAATGTGTTTATTTGTAGTCTAACTGGGTGACTACTTGAAAAAAAAAAACACAAAACGTTTTGAGTACAGTGTGATGTTGGTATGTATGTAATTGTACTCTAGTGTTTCTGATGTGTAGATATATGTTACCATCAGAGCTATTTTTGACTATAGCCTCTAAGTGCATTCACATGTTAATGTATTCCTTTTGTAAAATCTGAATTGTTTTAAATATGTGCTATGACTTAGTTCTGAGAAGATTTGGAAAGTTGATTCTTCAACTGAATGGGATAGGGTAAAGTGCAGCAAATGTAGCAAAGTCCTGATGCCCTTGAAGATCTACAAAACACAAGATAAAAAACTTCAAATGTCTTCAGAGAATAAACAGGGTTGTCTTTCATTATTAATTTATTTTGAACACTTCAAACAAGTCTGTATATATTGAAGCTTGGAGAACTACCATTTGGAGGAAGTTAGTTCTGTGAAAACAGAGTATAGAACTAGAACTGAAAAGTCTGGGCCTCCCCTTAGGAAGGTGATTCGAAATTCCCCTGCTCACCTTCTGAGAAGGTTCTTTCTGTATTTCTCTGTTCCCTCTTGCCTGTTTAGTTTTATTCCCATGTCACTTAATTTAACCAGAAGAAACTTTTCATAATGGGAAAGCTGGAGTTTTTCCTTTTCTTGGATGAATTATGGAGATAGATGGTCCCTTCCTTCAAGAAATGTACTGATTTTTGGTATTGTAGAAATATGTAGCTACCAAAGTGTGAAACCAGTTATAAGAATTATTAAAAACTTTGCTTACTCTGCAAAATGGCATATTCTTTTGAATAATTAACACTTTTCTTGATGTAAATCACAGAATAAGAACTGAAAGCAGAGGCAGAGTTTCATTTTGTGTCTTCACAGAGTATCTTCAAAGAAATAACAAAGTATTATAAGAAAGGATATTAAAACTTTCAAAAACATAAACAGCAGATTAAATGTTAAACTTCAGAATTACTGTTTTCTAAAGTTGCAGTTTTATGTTACTGCCTACTTACTGCCCTGTAAATTCCTGAGTTCGTTCCAGTGATTTATGCACATTTATGTAGAACTTTTTCCATGCAAACTGGTCTGATTCTAGCATGATTTCATAGAACTTCTACTAACTCATTAAGAACAAAGCTGTTTACATTTCACAGTTCTAAGAGAGCAAAACTATGCTGTGAAGTTAAACAAAACACATAATCTTTGGTGTCTGATGCACGTACTAAAAATGGAGCATGAGCAGATGTAAAATATTATCTGGATGAACGAGCAGATGTAAAATATTATCTGGATGAACAATTTTACAAGTTGTTTTTTTTTTTTCTTTTTTTTTTTCCCTGCTATTGAAATCTAATCTCAGTATTGCTGGGCCAAAAAAGGAATCTACACAGATTTTGTTTACACATGAAAGAGGTCAGCCAAGAAAACAGAAACTCTCTTCTGCCAGAACAGGTACATATTTGTAACTAAGGAAGAGGTATACTTTCCAAGACTGAGACTGCTAAGAGCTCAGAGAATCTCCTAGCATTATCAAGTTGCAGAGGTAGTGGTAGATATCCTAAATAGTTGTGAATAACAGATACAGGACTTCCAAAAGAGAAACCAGAATAGAAGGATGTGCAGAAGGAGACAGTCTTGAAACATTGGTGCTATGGGAACTTCCACTGTTCTGGCATTACAGGTGTAAGTGGAAATTAACTATGTTCAGTGAAGACACAGTAAAAATATCAATTACATGCTGTCCTGGTTTGGCCCAAACCAGGCCAATTAGTCTTAAAGAAACCAAGGTCACTGCTAAATTCCTCACTGCTTATGAGTGAAGAGCCGAAGGGGGGTCGCAGCTGCAGGGAGGAGCAGAGAGGGCAGGTGACCCAAGATTAACCAACGAGGTATTCCATCCCGTACACATCATTCTCACTTTCCTATTTATCACTAACCCACTGCCTCCTGGAGGTGGGGCCCAGGAGGGAGGGGCCCTCCTGTCTCCCACTGATTGGTACCAGCTTTGCCAATTCTCCAGTTAAAAGCCTGCAGGTGTGATGGCAGGGGAGCTACTGCATTTTCCCCTCTACCTGTGCTGGGGGGAGCAACTCTGCCTGAGGAGGATTTCTAAGCTCTCGATCTTGGTTTTGTATATATTTGTATATATTTGATTATTTCTATTATTATTATTATACTCTTTTTCATTATTATAGTTTATTAAAACTGTTTTAACTTTCCAACCCATAAGTCTCTCTCCCTTTTCCCTTTCCCTTTCCCTTCGGGTGGCGGGGGGGAGGGTTAACAGAGAGCGTCTGCCACAGGTTTAATAGCCGGCCCAGCTTTAAACCGTGACAGATTTATTGGTGCCCAACGTGGGGCTTGAGAGAAGCTCCAACAGGTTGCTCTGATAAGTTGAATCCTGGCGCTGGCAGGAGGAGACCCGGAGAGCTCAGCAGAGAGAGTAACAGATTTCTTCCTTTGAGATTTACGAGGGGTTGGAAATTAAAACAGTGAAAATGGTGATGTCATTTTTGAATGCTGTGTTATCTCGTCTTTTTATAGAGTTTCTTTCACAGTTGAGTATTGCAATGATGCCTTACCTGCCGTGGGCACTGTGTTATTGCTTGCTTCTTATGAATGTTTACATGCAGTTTAGCAGTGGGCGCTGGTCGAAATGTATTGTTTTGGTATGGGGTTTGATACTGATTTATGCTGTGATAAACTGGGCAGTTAATATTCCGATCTCTTATCTCTATGACACAGTGATGGGCAGCTTTAATCGCGAATCAGTAGTAGCGACTTCATCTGCACGCTCCAGGCGTCCTTTAACTGATTCTGTTAATGATTACACTTCCAGTTTTACTTTGGGAAATAGTACCTTCTCCTTTTCTGCCAAGCTGATTCCACTAGATTTTGCGAAATGAGGATGGTGCTGTCTAGGTGGCATGTTTTTATTTTCGGTTGTCCTGAATGTGTTTCTGATGTGGGATAAGATTAAATATCAGTGCAGGGACAGTTGTAGGTGTTATGCAGCCACCTCAGATCCTACAGCGTGTGCTGCTGCTGCTACAGCCACTAAATCCACTGAAACCTTGGCAGCCTGCACCACAGCTGCTACAACCCCCAAGATGGCCACTGCAGCTACTCAGACTCTAACGAGTCTCAGCACTCCCACGACAGCCACTGCATCTACTCAGACCCCAGCATCTATCGAATCTGTACCAATTGCTCCCGTAACCAGGAAGAAATACCTAAAGAAATCAGCTCGTGAAGAGAAGGATGATGACTCAGAGCCTTCTAAGACAGAGCCATCATATGACCCAGGTGAGGGCCCTTCTCAGGCAGAGTTAGGGCCTGACACAGATGGGGGTTTCCTCGATCGTCCTTTTAAAGCAGACCCATCACAGAAGAAAGGTCCTTCTAAAGCAGAACTATCACAAGAGGAGGACTCGGACGTAGAGATAACCTACCACTCTTTATCCCTGAAGGACGTGAGAAATATAAGGAAAGACTTCAGCCGTTATGACGGTGAGCCTATTATTACCTGGCTGCTCCGATGCTGGGATAATGGGGCAGACAGCATGCAATTAGATGGCAGAGAAGCCAGACAGTTGGGATCCCTGTCCAGAGATGGTGGTATTGATAAGGCGCTCGCAAGAAAGTCAAACACTGTCAGTCTCTGGAGGCGACTCTTGTCAGCTGTAAAGAGCAGGTATCCCTATAAAGATGATGTTATGAGCCACCTAAGCAAATGGACCACTATAGAAAAAGGTATTAACTACCTTAGAGAACTAGCCGTGCAAGAGATCATTTATAGACACCCACGGGAAGTTGTAGATCCTGTAGATCCTGATGAAGTGGAATGCAACCGATCCATGTTCCGGAAGGTTGTGAAGAATGCTCCACCGACATATACCCATACATTGTCAATATTAGTATGGGGAGAAGATGCTATGGCACGATCTAGTGTGGGCGAAATGGCTAACTGTATGCGACAGTATGAAGATAGTATTTCTTCCCCACTGCAGGGACGCATCTCGGCTGTGGAAAAACTGCCTAAGGAAAACAAGGACTCATTTAAACAACTGTCAGACAAACTGTCCATGATCGAGAATAAACTCGACTCTCTACCTACACAGGCGCGCGTTGCAGGTGTTAGGAGAAAACGCTCTCCTACAGGACCAGCTCAAAGGAAACGGAACACATCACGAGGTATCCTGTGGTTTGCCCTGCGTGGTTATGGGGAGGACACGAGCAGATGGCATGGACAACCTACCAGTACCCTACAGGCACGAGTACGTGAGTTGCAAGCTAAAAGAAATACCAGAGAGAATTTTTCTAGAAGGATGGCTGCTCCAGTTACCAGTGAGCAGGACCCCAGTCAGGGTAGATGGGCCTCAAATCCCTTTTTCCAAAGTGTGAATAGGAGAAATGAAGGTCCAGTCCCTGTGAGCAGCATGAATCCATTTGTTAATTAGGGTTGGGGTGGTTAAAGCAGTGGAAGCGAAGCAACTGGCAGCGCAAAGGTAAACCTATTTGGGCTGCTGAATTGTGGCAAGATATTGCTGCTCGGCTAGAGAAACTAGTCGTGAAGGCACGTCATGTAGATGCTCACGTACCTAAAAGTCAGGCAACTGAGGAACATTGAAACAACCAACAAGTGGATCAAGCTGCTAAAGTGTTCCAAATAGATTTGGACTGGGAACATAAAGGTGAACTATTTTTAGCTCGGTGGGCTCATGACACTTCAGGTCATCAAGGGAGAGATGCAACATACAGATGGGCTCGTGACCGAGGGGTGGACTTAACCATGGACTCTATTGCACAGGTTATCCATGATTGTGAAACATGCACCGTAATTAAGCAAGCCAAACGGTTAAAACCTTTGTGGTATGGGGGGTGGTGGTTGAAATATAAATATGGGGAGGCCTGGCAAATTGACTATATCACACTCCCTCAAACCCGCCAGGGTAAACGCTATGTGCTTACCATGGTGGAGGCGACCACCGGATGGTTGGAAACATACTCTGTGCCCCATGCCACTGCCCGGAACACTATTCTGGGCCTTGAAAAGCAAATCTTGTGGCGACACGGCACACCAGAGAGAACTGAGTCGGACAATGGGACTCATTTCAAAAACAGTCTCATAGACAACTGGGCCAAAGAGCATGGCATCGAATGGGTATATCACATCCCCTATCATGCACCAGCCTCTGGGAAAATTGAACGGTATAATGGGCTGTTAAAAACTACCCTGAAAGCAATGGGGGGTGGAACCTTTAAAAACTGGGATAAACATCTGGCACAAGCTACCTGGTTAGTTAACACCAGGGGATCTATCAATCGAGCTGGCCCTGCTCAGTCAGACCTTCTACATACAGTAGAAGGAGATAAAGTCCCTGTGGTGCATGAAAGGGATCTATTGGGAAGAACTGTCTGGATTCTTCCTGCAACGGTCAAAGGTAAACCCATTCGTGGGATTGCTTTTGCTCAGGGACCTGGATGTACTTGGTGGGTGATGTTGCAAGATGGTGAAGTCCGATGTGTCCCTGAAAGTGATCTGATTCTGGGTGAGACTACTTAATTCTGAACTGTATGTTGTTGCTGCATAAGTGTCTTTCAGGTTAAGACAGTGGTGATGAGACCGGAGCTAGCTGCAAGTGGCGTCCAGTAACCTCGAGACTGACATTTTGAACCTGCAACCCATGGGCATGAACCGTGACAAAACTCATACCATCTCTCCTGCCCTGAGAGACTGCTAGCCAGATGCAAACCCACAATCCTGAACTAAATGAACTTGATGAACTTTTTGCATAAAGATGAATCATAAACTAGTGATATGTGTATATATATTTGAAAATGAAAAGGTAGTGGTGATCTGAGTATGATGTGAATGGTATGGAATAAGGGGTGGAATGTCCTGGTTTGGCCCAAACCAGGCCAATTAGTCTTAAAGAAACCAAGGTCACTGCTAAATTCCTCACTGCTTATGAGTGAAGAGCCGAAGGGGGGTCGCAGCTGCAGGGAGGAGCAGAGAGGGCAGGTGACCCAAGATTAACCAACGAGGTATTCCATCCCGTACACATCATTCTCACTTTCCTATTTATCACTAACCCACTGCCTCCTGGAGGTGGGGCCCAGGAGGGAGGGGCCCTCCTGTCTCCCACTGATTGGTACCAGCTTTGCCAATTCTCCAGTTAAAAGCCTGCAGGTGTGATGGCAGGGGAGCTACTGCATTTTCCCCTCTACCTGTGCTGGGGGGAGCAACTCTGCCTGAGGAGGATTTCTAAGCTCTCGATCTTGGTTTTGTATATATTTGTATATATTTGATTATTTCTATTATTATTATTATACTCTTTTTCATTATTATAGTTTATTAAAACTGTTTTAACTTTCCAACCCATAAGTCTCTCTCCCTTTTCCCTTTCCCTTTCCCTTCGGGTGGCGGGGGGGAGGGTTAACAGAGAGCGTCTGCCACAGGTTTAATAGCCGGCCCAGCTTTAAACCGTGACACATGCAAATTCCTCCACCCTAGACTGTTTGTACAGGTGCAGTTTAGTCTTTTGCAGACTGAGGTGTTTTGTCCTTAGCTTCACTGTTGTTAAGATAATATTACTTGGTTAGCTACTTCTACTGTGTCTTCTAATCTTATGTATGTCAGGCTTCTAAAATGTGGAGTATTAAAGAGGTCTTAATGGGCAGGTAAACTCCAAACAGCTGACCAGTCTTAACACACTTGCGTGGTGGGGATTGCAAGTGTGAGAATGTATTATTGAGGAACTTATGTAAATATCCAATAGCTTATAAATGTATAAGCAGTGTTAATATTTTAATGACTTCAAGCATCACATTAATAGCGTAAAATACAATGTAATGTAGTGTTTCAATCAAGTCTGTTGGTGCAAGACCTCGAGGTTTAATTTCTTTCAGAACTAATTTAGGACCAGTTATTTCAACCATTTTTACTCATGCTTTGCATATTACGTAAGGTTACTGGTCTCATTCATGGTTTAGCTGCTGCTGCTCACCAGGTGCAGTGCTATCACAATGAGTGGAAAAAGTCTTCTCCTCATACTCCAAACTGTGTATGTTTGTAATAGTAACATCTGTCTTGTCCCTACATTTCTCCTTTCCATGTGCACTTGCACTTCAGATTCCAGATAACCTTTTCATCTCAGTCTAGTACTGAACCCATGCATTTGTCCAGTGATGTGCCTGGGCCATTAAGCACTGCTGGAACAAGCATGATAGAGAACATAGATGGAGACATAGTCACTTTACAGGAGTGATCTGCAGCAAGGCTATTGCTGAGCTCGAGGTGTTATTATACCTTTGGACAAGAGCTGAATCCATGTAGTTGATGTATCTATACTATGGTCTTTAGCATAACCAATATTATTCAGGTTATCATGTCATTTCCATTGACTCATACCTTTTCCAATGCCTGATAACTTTGGATAATGAAGAGTCTTTTTCTGTTGCATAAGTCTAGCCTGGGAAAGGAAATGGTTCCCAAACTAAAAATGCTGATTTAGAATTTCCCATATATCCAGAAGTTCGACAAGGAGATGCCACCTTGAACTTCATTGGTCTTAAAAATGTTAAATCTTTCAATTCTGAAAATCCTAGGAGCTGGAATTTTTTTTTCACTGTCAGGACCTTATACTCCGTTTGGTCCATCAGAATGCCTGTTTTGAGACTTCTGATAGTAAGAACATAATATTAAGAAAATGTAACACTGCTTGTTTCTATTCTTCCACTCCTCATTCTTCCCCGACACTTGCAATGTTTTAAGGAACCAAGGCTAGAGCAGACAGTAAATATGATTTTGATGGCTGATATCTTCTGTAATGCTGTATACTTAGGAAACCTGGTATTTCAACCTGTGCGCATCATTAAATACAACAGTTGCTACAGTCATGAGGGAACTGAAGTTTGGAGGTTGGGAAATGAATTGTGATTGGCATGGGTAAAGAGTTACTATTTTTTGTTACTGGAAAGCTGATTACATTATTGACTGTGTAGTGACTTTGTTGTGAACAAATATGGTAACCTGAAACCATGGGGTTTGTACCTGAACTGTAGTTTTTAAAAAATTATTTCAGTAATTAAAGATTTTTCACTGTGAATCCTCTTGCATTTGTTTAACCATTACATCTAACATTTCTGTTTGTCTTTATCAGGAAAAAATAATCTAGGATTAACTACTCAAAAGAGTATGTTCTCTGTTTTTTTATCTTCATTAAAAATTCCTAAATAAATGCAATTGACATTCTTTCACTCTCGTTGCTACAAAAACTACAGCTGGCTTCTTTATAGCAATGTTCAGATGTTCCTATCAAACTTAGAGACACAGTGCTCAGGGGTTAACTGGTGGAGGGAGTGGGAGTGGACACTGCTTTATACTAGTATAATGAAATAGTTTTGCTAACATTTAGAATATGATATAGAGGATTTTTATTATTTTTCTTTTCCTGATTTTTTTTTTCAGGGTAAGTACAGAGTGGTTTTCATCACTACTCTGCTTTGCTGATAAATATTCTGAACAAGTTTTTGTTTGTTTGTTTTTTTCTTGTATTAGGTGTGGTCCTAATATCCCTTGCCCTCTGCGCAGATGCGGTTATAGGAAATGTACAGGAAAAAGCTATGAAGTTGCACAATGGTTCTAATTCAGAAATGGTAAATACCAGATTTGCAATTTTAAAAGAACATGTTCTATCATAGACAAGGCATACAATGACAAAACATGAAATTTAATCTGCTTTTCTCTTGTGTATGTAAAGAAGAGCTCTTGGTATACTATTCTTGGAGTTCTCTGTTTGTTTGGGGGCTTTTGCTGGTTTTTGTTTGTTTTGGTTTTTTAACCTTTCAGGGGTGCTGCTTTCTGGGTGCACCATCAAATGTAGCAACTTCAGGTACAGAAACACTCTTTTCTGGGAACAATTTCTTTGTTTACCCTGGAGGCCTGAAATCAATGGAGTGTTTTCTGTATGATCATGCACTTAATCTCTGAAAAATATATACTGTTCTGCTACTGGTGAGCAAGTATTACATGGAACACGTTGCTTTTCTTACTTGCTAGACTTCCGATTCTAGAGTGTGCTAGCATTTGAGAGGTAGCCTTTTTTGAAGCTTTTGAAATCAGTAAAACTCTGACTTTTAGAATGGGTGAATATGTATATTCCTGATTCAGTGAAATATATAATTTTGAAAAAGTCTTGCTCAGTATTTTTTATATACTTATTTGGAACACGGATTATCTGGTCGTATGGTCTGACTTTTTTTTTCTTTTTAGACAATACTTATATTTGAATTTGGCATCTTTTTCTCTAAAGTCAAGTAAATACAACAAAACCTTTTATTATAACATGTTATTTGAATATGCCACAAGTAAAAAATTATTGAAATTTAATTTGTGTATTCGGCATGTATTTGACATTTAACTAGAAAATCTAGTTTCTTATTTATGAGACTATCTTCATAAGTGGAGAAAAAATCTGTTAGAAGGAAGCTTCATTTAAGGCTGAAAGTGATTTAGGTTGGCTCAGGAAATTTGAACTACAAGTTTCTGGAAAGTGGAAGAATATACCTGAAAAGTGTCACTGTATTCTTGTTTTTATTTTTGTACTTTTTCTTAGTATTCACTGTTGACTGCTGCTGAAGGCAGAGATTTTAGCTACATGGGCCTCACCTCAGTGCAGCCTTCTATAGCTGTAATCTCTGAAATCCAAAACAAAGAACAATCTGTAACTGTTTTCTTGCCCACTTTGTATCTTGCCAACAGTCATCTGACAGTTGTTAACTGCCTTACCTATGAAGCTCCTGTTATCTCCAGAACTTTGCTTTTTATTCTGTGTTAGTCTGCTGGTCTTCGTATGGCATACTCATGCTACTTGTAGAGAATCGGTGTAGTGATTAAGGATATAAAGGTTTTGTTTGTTTGAGGCCTAGAGATTACACTCCAGGATTTTGTTTGGAGAATTCAGTGCAGAAGTATAACCAGAATTTCAGAAATCATTTTCCTAGGCTTGAGACTGTGGGTAAAAATTTAAGAGGTTTTCTGAAACAGAGATCATGTTCAATGAACAGTGATCTGGAAATTGAATAGTAAAGGAACCCGTCATGCACAGGATCTCTGTTTTGTTGCCAAATTTGGAACTTGCCCTGGATTAAGCAATTATGAAAACAGAAGAGATGTCTTGCGGCTGAAATAGTAACCACTGTTCTGGAAGGTTATACCTGATTTTGTCTTGTGTGTGATTTTAAGGAAGTGACTTATATCACACTATAAGCAATGTGGTGCTCATTCCTGCCTGTGAAAACTGAGGTCTTTGGGTAGTTTGCGAGAAAAGCTGGATGCAGAGGCAAATGAAGAACTAGAGACTAACTTGTTTGTGTGTGTAAATGCTGTAAAATAAGAGCTCTGAAGATCAGGTCATTGTTTTTTAAGAGTCTGAAAGCAGTTCTGCTCTAGATATGTATATTCATCCTCCTTTATTGTAGAGCAGTGATAAGTGTTCTGTTGTCTCATGGCATTGTTGTCAATTGTTAACAGATTTATTTTTGCAAGTAATTGAGATAGTATAACAAGAAAACAATTGATGAAACCTGTGTCAAAAGAAGTAGGCCTGTAATTGACACTGAATTTTGAAAGTGTAGTAGATCAGCGTGTTCTAGCTGGTAATGTGTAGAATAGTTCTGTTCACTGTCTCCCTTTTTCACAAGAAAAGGCCACTAAATGTTGCCCAAACAGCTGAATGCCTCCCACTGCACGGAGGATGTATGGATGGGCAGTTCCAACTTCTGTTGTTGCCTGTAGATGGGAAAGGATAGGATGAAGATTCTTATGTTGTTGTATGAAGCTATGAGTTAAATAAGGGTACAGACAAAATGAAGAGCTTACCTGTTTGCTGAGTATAGCCTGTTCTGAGTACTGAACTAGGCCAGAGCTGGTCATATTTGAAAATCTTGTATCCTATAACCGTTATGCAGGTGCGCCATATATGTGAACTGAAGTGACATAGATGAAACTTACGTGACACTTCTGGCAGTTCATGGTGGTTATGTGCTACCCTTTACACATTTAGTGTAACGTGGATCATTATTGTGCAGGATAAGTAGCAGAAAACAAAATACGTTTAACATATTATTCAAACTATTTAAATTATATAGTTGTGTGAAGTTTTATTTAGGCTGTGAAATCCTGAATCTGAAGCATTTGCCTCAGTCAACATTGACCTCAGGATATTATTAACTGACTTGCTTACAAAACTTTTTTTATGTACTTGTGGGTAGGAAGAATGTCTCTAACACTTATTATTCACTTTTCACTGTACATCAGCTATTATAGAAATCTTCGAACACTTTAATTTCAACTGTGAGAAGTTGAACATATTAATAAGGCCAAGCTTTTGAAAGCATTTAATTTTGTCCTTTTGTATAGTATTACCTGGTAATTATTTTCTCTTAAATTATTCTAGGTTTTATATTCCTATTCAATAGGTTTTGTGTATATTTTATTTGGATTAACATGCACTAGTGGATTAAGCCCTGCGGTAACATTTTGCTCAAAGGTAGGTGTAAAGATTTCTTTTTTTATATGAAGAACCTCATTGGGAAACATTGCTCTGTATGGTTTAGAAAGTCTCACCACTTCTCTAAAGTTATATTTTTGTCATGTAAACTGTTTAACTTGAATAATTCATACATTAAGCAAGTTGTTACAGTCTTTGATGTATAAGATAGGGTAATGTTTTAAAAAACAAAGCAAAATCACAGGACCAGACTTATGAGCTTATAATTTCATTATTATTTTTCCATTATTTAACTAAAATTAAATAAGGATCTTTGCATGAATGCATTGTTGAACAGCTTATTATTGCTCAAGCAGTTGATTAAAGCCCTTAGTTTTATGTCATTTTGCAATACCTCAGGGTTTGTATTACATTTTCCTAACAGGCTTTTTTTTGTTTTTGTTGTTGCAGCATCCAGTTCAGACTTACGGTTATGCATTCCTTTTCTCCCTGACTGGATATTTTGGCATATCCTTTGTCCTAGCTTTGATTAAAATCTTTGGTGCCCTTCTGGCTGTAACAGGTATGAACAAATAATATCTTTACTGCTTTTGGTATAAAAACATTAAGTAATCCTATTCTGTTATTTAGGACAGAGCTTTTGAGAATTGTTCTTACTCTGGCATTTTTTCTGTTCTTTGTGCTGGCTGATTGTGGCTTGTGAAGCACGGATCTCCCCTAGTAGTATGTGTTTGGGAGCTTCTTGGTTCTTTCTGTGCCACGGTTTCAACCTTGAAGAGCCTGTTAAGTAGTCTTGTGCATGTAGCCTGTGCTATGTTTTAATGCAGAAACAACACTGTTCTAAACAGAGGAATTGCAATGGAAATGTATAGCAAGGTGTAAGGAAAAGACAGGTATTATTTGAAACGTGGAAGGAAAAGTAAGGATTTTCCTTTTACAGTAAGGCATAGTAGGCAGTGTCATAGTCTCTAAGCACAGAATTTCGCTCATACTCTCTCAGTGTAATGCTGTTGTAGCGATGTTAAATGTACGCTTCAGACTCCGTTCAGATTAAATTCAAGTGGAACAAATTCTGACTTTTGTGATGATCTCCTCTGTTCTTTTTATTAAACTGAAGGGAATAAAAGGTGTGTATTAGTTTTGGAAGTCAGGATTTGAACTAAAGAAACTTCTGGTGGGCTGTGTAACAGCTGCTGGATTATCTCTAAATTGCAACTTGTGTATTCATGGGACAGGCACAAGCCTATTGCTAATGACAGAAGCAGACTCTCAGTCTTTCAGATCTTCTTCTAGACTTCCAATGTAATTGTCCCATAAAAAATGGAAGCAGTCATGTTTTCTGTTAAATGCTTAGTACAGCATATGACTGTATCAGCCATGTCAGAAGAAACAAATGTCAAGAACTCTGATCAGTAATATGTTGAAAAGATTCGGGCCACTCAGTGGTGTGTCTGCTAGCTGCATGTGAATGTGGAACAATGTAAGTCCCAAAAGTATATGTCAGAAGTTACTGGAGTCTTCTCCAGGCTAAGAAAGTCACCAAATGCCATCTTGTCTGCTCCTGTGGTAGTTCACACACAAGTAAAAAGTTTCTGCAATGTGGTGTTCTCACCTAATAATATAATAATTTCCTAGCAATAAATGCAAGTCAGACCTGTCTGCACCGATGCGCTCCAGGTAGGTGATGAATGAGGAAAAGGAGGACTTGATGCAAGAGGCGGTCACAACCATTATAGATTTTCGACCTTTATAGATGTTCAGACTTGACGCTTCTCCCATATGCAACTGGACATATTCTTCGTGTTGAGTAATCAATCATCTGGGAAAAGTCACGTGGAGAGATTGAAATCCTACTAGCTGAGATTGTCTGGCTCTCTATGAATGAGGAAGCCACTGAGCACAATGAGTCTCAGCACTGCCCTGGCAAGTAGTGTCATGTGGTTATGCTTGGTCTTTGCTAATGCATGGGCTGATGTGTGCCTTAGAAACAATGAAAAGTGTTGAAACGAAACATATTCTTTGTGGAAGGACAACTGTATGGCTTCAGAGAAGGAGGTGTGTTCAAACCTTATTGATGCTTTGTCTGCCTGAGAATCCTTAATGGAAGAAGCAGTATAGAAAATGATTAAATCAAAGGAACCACTAGTAAGACAGATGTGACGGAAATGGTGGCTCAGAAATTATTTGTACTAGTTTATTGTACACAAATATATCTGTATGTGTGAGGCTGTGGCATATTTTAGTACGCGATGTTACTTGAGGGCAGCAAAGCTAGCTACAGCCAAATGACATACCTGTATTACAGGTGAGTGCTTTTAACCTATATCATTATGAGTTTGTAAAACAGTCGAGTGACTGAAGTGTTTACATGTCAAAATATCCTCAACTGATGGAATAAGGGGAAATGACCCTGCTGTTCATTTTAACAGCAGTTAATTGTAATGTTAACATTTTTTATGTGTCTAACAACACTAGAGGAAAAGTCTGACACTTTATCATTTTTCAGCATCTTCCTGTACACCTGTTTTCAGGCTGTCCCTAAAACTATTACTCTTTACTATATGCAACTGCTATCGAACATAAAATTGTTTGTCTGTAGAAAATTGTTGCTTCCAAACTTAAAATGTAACTTGAGTGTGTTTTTCAAAAATTAGTCATTGCCTATCTAGCTTCTCCTATCATTTATATAATTACAGTAGTCTGTCAAGAACAGTTGCACCAGGCTCGTTCCTTCCTCAGGTTACCTTTTCTTAAAACTACAAACATTAGTCACAAGGGCCTGGGGGGGAAAGGTGTAGCAAGATGCCATGAAGCTGTTTTCCTCTCTTTCTACCCCTAAAAGCTGCTTTCTGTCATGTGATGCTCTACTTCTTTCACAGTAGCAGAGAGGGAAAAATAGACAGTTATTTTCTGACGTGAGGATCAGATGCTCTGCTCTCCCGTTAATTGTTGTTTCTGCAGCACTTCTGTTTCACGTTTGTTTTTAACAAAGTTCAGTACCTCTTCTGACTGGAAATTGGCCCAGATGCGAGGGTGGGTTCATGTATTAAAATAGCTCTTTTTAAAAAAAAAAAAAGTCTTACTGTGCTAAAAAATGTTTAAAAATGCTGTGGAATAGAAAACCCTTCCCAGGTTTTCTTATGCCTGACCTTGACAATCCCAACACTTGAGCCCTTTCCATCTTGCCTGTAGCAATGTGAAAATGTTTATTGTGCCTTGGAAGAACACCACATTCATTACTGTCCCTCCCACCCCCCATCCACCCTCCCCCTTCTTGGGGGGAGTGGGGTGAAAGAGTTTAATGAAAATTGTATTTCTATTAGCAGAATGAGAAATTATCAGACTTAATTGGGAAAAAGAAGAAAAGGCACTTAATTTAGAAGGAAATGGTTACATAAATATTTTAATTAATAACTGATTTGAAAGAACAGAAATAATTGTAATTAGAAAAACTGAAGTAATTTAACCATTTTTTAAATTATTCATCTGTAAACTGTTTTCTAATTAAAACTCAATTTTCTTTTTCATTCCCCTTTAATTTTTCATGTAATAGAAAATGATTTTATTTGATGCATATAAATTTCTTAAAATGTAAAGAAAATTGTTACTAAAAAATTGAGATTGAG
The DNA here is from genome assembly GCF_013368605.1 of Nyctibius grandis. Classification (NCBI taxonomy): domain Eukaryota; kingdom Metazoa; phylum Chordata; class Aves; order Nyctibiiformes; family Nyctibiidae; genus Nyctibius; species Nyctibius grandis. Next base: position 13,755,661 of record NC_090660.1, read on the forward strand.
ACAGATAAAGCAATGGTGAAGGCTGTTTCTTCCACTACAAAACATGCTTTTAAGTAAATATTTGTTTGTGGGGGAGGGTTGGGGAGAATGAAGCTTGCTTTATTAGCCATAACAGCACGAAAATGCATCGGTAATCACTGGTTCCTTTTGTCAGTATGTTACAGTAAGACTAATGTGGATGTACTTATACAAGTAAGGCTTTCCAGTACGGTATATTAAAAAGTACTTCGTGGTAAGCAAAATGTTTTCTATTAGTAAAAAACATAGTTTTCTTCTGGTGCAGGCAATTGTACTGGGGTCTGTCTTAAGTGAGAAGCCTGCACTATCATATAACACCTTCTCAGACCCTTAACCTCCATAGCTAAACTTGTACACCTGGCTGCATTGTTACTTTTTTTTTTTTAAAGCATTTTCTGTAACTTTTACTCATTTATTGATTTTGTTTCAGTGATAAACTACATAGGTTTCCCGGTACAAAATTTGCTAGCAACACTGTATTCTTGTTCATAACAGATAACATTGAAATTGTTCAAATAATTGTGGGAGCTATAGTTAATTTGAGAATAACCCAAACAGGTGGTTTACTTCCATTTTGGTAACAGGATTGTGTTCTCAACTCTTCTTACTACCTTGACTCTTTCTAGTGATAAGGTCACGTGTAGAAGAAGGTCTCTTAATGGTTTTGAGGAAAACTTCCCAGTGCATGATTGTTGTAGTCAGATATCCTTGGCCTTTTGAGTTTCTAACCAAAATTCTATTTCTCTGCACTGTTAGGTAAATTTTCAGTAACTTCAAAAGAATGACAAGATGCTGATCCCATTCCACTTAAAAATAAAGCCCAAAACACCACTGAACTGTAATAACATGAGGTGGAAATGGCAAGAGATTTGGTGTATCCAAATAGTGATACCGGTTGTTTCTGCTTTAACAGATTAGTTTATACCATCAGTTACTTGCAAGGATTGTTTGTTGCTTTCAGATATTGTGAACTGATTAGCATGAAGTTATTAAATAGCAAGCCTTGTTCTGGAAGTTTCTCTGCTGCAGATACTGTGACTGGAGCCGATACTACTGACACAATGTACTTGCGTGTGGTTGTAGCGCTATTTTGCGCTGGACTGGTGCATCTGCAGTCTGTGTTTGCACGAAGGATGATCATAGTTTTAACCAGACGCTTAGTTATGTAATGAAGTTGTCTACTAATATTACAGACTGTATTGTTCTTTTACTGTAACTGAATTCTTAAACAAGTAAATATTTGTTTTTCTCTGCAGTAACAACAGGAAGAAAAGCAATGACCATTGTGCTTTCTTTTTTGTTCTTTGCAAAGCCATTCACATTCCAGTAAGTATTTATAGTTTTAAATGGGTTTTAATATATTTTACAAAAAATTACATTCTTGATCATGGAAATATAACAACAGTAATTAATCATATTCAGGCTTTAATGCTTTTCATTTCGTATCTTCTACAAATGTTGGCCATCTGCTGTAAATATTGACTGTCTTGTTGATGCTAGTGATGCTAGAGAAAATAGTTTCCATTTTTCTAAAGGTCTGGAAGACAAGCAGTTCCATGTGTTGGCATTTTTTTGTTGTTTTTTTTTTAAGAAAAGTCTTACATAATATCTAGCCCTTATGATACTTAATAAATTGTTTGGGTACTTTCTCAGTAGAGGAAGATTTGGCTAAAGGAAGGCATTTTCTCCATTACAGTATTGTTTCCCCTTTTATGAGCTCATGTTTGAGTTCTTTGCTAGCCCTTTTAAATAACTGCAAGCTTCTATTATGTTGAGATATTAAATTCCAAAATTTTTGAGCTTGGGTTTCTTCACTTTTTTTAATTTCAAGGAAGAGCTTACATTGGCAAATGCAGCTAATTTGCTACATTGATCCTAATTGCTTCTGGTTTGAAACAAAATAGTATTCAATTTTATGTATAAATTCATTTGAGATTTAAGAACAAAGCTTACAGACAAATGCCCAAACGGAATTTACTCCAGCTAAAAATCTTGAGGCTTAAAATAATGGGGAGCTGAAACAAAAATGTGCTTACATTGGGAAGTGTGGATATAAGGCACTGAGTGAGAAACATTTTGGACCAGTAATAGAGAGTATAGCTGTCATAACCATAGGAAAGAAAAACATACTAAAACCCCTCAGGACTACCTTATTCATGTGAGAAACATAGCTACTGTTTAGTTATTATTTAACTATAAATGCACCTTAATAAGCTCTCCAGCCAGGATGCGAAAAAGAAGGGTGGAAGATTCAAGCAAATTATTTCTTGGAGTCCACTAATTTGTGGGGTTTTTTTTCCTTAAACTCTTCTCTCCTTAATGTAGGGGCTTTATTTTTATTTAATCCATGAATACTGGTATGTAATTGCTACAGATAAAATTCTAATGGTAACTTTTTCCCCCTCCTCTCCCTCCCCTTTAGGTACGTGTGGTCGGGCTTACTTGTTGTCCTTGGTATATTTCTTAATGTTTACAGTAAGAATATGGATAAAATCAAACTGCCTTCACTACGTGGTCTTTGGAAAAAAGGTGTGGAAGAAAGAAAAACAAGGACGTTGTCACAAACTGTGTAGACAGTGGTTTATGCCTTGTCTAGACTATGACTTACTATTTTATCGGAACAGTCTTCAAGTGATTCACTTTCCAAAGGGAACATTATTAAAACCAAAGGAGCCGAAGGCATATTGTCTGCTTGCAGATTGCTAGAAATGCACATTTTTGTGAGCCCTTTCTTCAGAGCACTTGAATTCATCGTAAAAGGTGTTGTAGGCCATTGTCAGATGGCATTATCAAGCAATGAAGGACAGCAGCTCCTGGCAAACTGCTGAGAAGCTGCACTCCAAGTGGGACACAGTAGAAGACTAATTTGGGCATTTTAATAATATTGGCCATGTGGCTGATCTGAGATTAGTGGTTCTTTGTTAATTGTCTAGGTGAGGTAATTTAAGTGTAATACTGTATTGACATTTAATGGAACCTAATCAGCAACTGGTTGACCAAATTGCGATTTTAAAGGTGGAAGGTTTAGAAGTGTTGTCACTTGTTTTCATTTTAAATAAAAACGTTGGGGTTTTTTTAAGTTATTGATTAGATCATCACAGAACTTGATATTTATTGTAATATTTGAAATTTTTATGGAAATCTTACGGTGTTACTCTTTTTTATTATTGCTTGCAAGTAGCAAAAATGAGATTGTTTGTGCAGCCAACACCCATGCTTTTACAAGGGAGGAATGGGCTTTCAGGCCTGAACAGGGTGAGAACACAGAATGAAAAAGTCGTGATTGAAACAGTGGTGTAATAAGCTGTTATTTGCTTATTCTATGGTGAAATACAAAATTTTTAGTGGCCCGTGGCCCTGCATATCATAGTGGTGTAAAGAGACATGGAAGTCCTCTAAATTAGTATCATCAAATCAAAACTCTTCATTTTCAATATTGCAGTAAAGAATAACAGCATCTGCTAATGTACTTGGGATATGTATTGTGTCAGTCTTTGTGTGGTCCTGTGATGAACTTAAGAGGATTAGAGTACAGATTACAATTTTCTTTATATAATGACAGGACGAGACAATGTACTACCAGTCTGTCTTTTTCATCATGAATTTAGGAAGACTAAGTCCATTTATCTCTCTTACGTCTGTATTCAACTCACTTTGAATCGCTTGCCATCTCTTTCGTTTTATATCTTTAACAATAGCACTTTACAAATACTAATCACCTTACAGTTCATTGTTCTCATGTGGTCATGATTTTTTTGTTGTTGTTGTGTCCCTTAGGTGCATCTTGGGATGTGTTCTTTCAACTTAAACAAAAGTAAATTGGATAATACAATTGTATAGTCAGGAAGAATGTGCAAAGAATTGAAATATCTCACAGGATTGCCTTCTGCCAAAAATCCTGGTTTATGAGAGTATTCAAAATGTGCAAAATGTTTTTCAGACATTTAGGAAGAATTGGTGTTCCAAGGAGCTTGTAATCAAAGCACAGAGACAAAATGTGCCTTAAATTTTGCTTATTGAGTTGGTAGCTAGCGCATGCTAGCTTGTCTGTTATAAAATAGAGCATGGAATAGCATTAGCCATCTTAGCACGATGGGACAAATAAGTGGAGTGGAGGGCTGCACTAACATAACTGCACTGTTTCCAGCACTCGAGCTACTCTGGTGTGTCAGCAAAGCCTTTCAACCCATGTACACCCAGTGTTACCAAATCAGGAGAATTTATTGCGTGTGACAATTTTATTTCTTAAATTCCCAGCTGCTGCATGATTGGTTATATCCTGGATGAGGTAGAGGTGTGAGCATTTGATGAACAGATACACCTTGAAAGAGAGGATGGCCTGCCATGGCTATCCATTTTCATGTTGCAGCCAAAGTTTTATGGTAAGGTGTGAAAAAGGGTTACAATTTCAAATTTGATGCAAGAGTTCGTTTGACCAAGTCAAGGGGATTGATACACATTTCTTTCCCCATAGTATTTATCAACTCTTATCTTCCCTTGCATTCTTTTCACTAAATGAAGTTGCTCTTTCCAGTGAGGTTAAGTTTACGTTTCAAGCTTAAAGAGAGACAGTTTTGGAACCATTGAAAAGAAAGTAATTTTGGGACATTTACTGCTCTGCTCACTAGCTTGGTGGACCTTGGTAATTAGCATTTGAGCATCGTTTTGACAATTTTTCAGTCTCAGTTTTGCTATCTGTAAACTGTCTGTTGCTAAACTTTATTGAACTTCAGGAAACCAAATTATGTGAAAGCTACCATACATGCAGAAAGTCATAGTAAATATAATCCATTTGGCATCTGTGTTATATAAATAGGTGAGAAGTCACTCCCAAAGTTTTTGACTAGAATTCAAATGTAGTATGTAGGTTGCCAAACTGTTTATATAATCCAGTTTTGTCTCTATTTTCTCTCTTTGGAGAGTGTAGTGTTGACAATAATTTACCTTTTAATTTATTCTCTATTGTATACAAGACTGAGTTAATGGAGCACACATTAGGGGAAGTTTTGATTTATTTTTGTATTAATTTTCTTAACTATAGAAATGTATGTTTTGTTTTACAGGTGTACTTTAAAAAATTATTTTTATACACTGATATTGTAGGTTTAGTGTTAATAGCATAAATTTAAGAGTCAGATTTTTATTTTCATAGGTATGAGTCTAGTACTTGCTAATCAACAATATTCAAGTGTGTTAAAGAAAATGCACATACGAGTGAGAGTAGTTCATAATTTGCCACCTGTCGTGGTCTGCAGAGTTTCATGCTTTCATTGAGATGTTAAGAAAGCCTTCATTTTGGTGAATTGCTGTTTGTGGTTGGTTGTTTTTTTTAATAAGCTTTATAGTGCATGCAAGAGAACCTTAAACCTCCAAGTGTTCTTATTACAGAATTTTGGTTTGGGATCTTCTGTACTGTATATGTGTGTCAGTTTTGTGTTGTTTATGAAATATGAATAAGGGCTTGTGCACAAAGGAACTGTAAATTCTTTGTTTTTCATGTAACAGCACTTATATTGGGGTATTGATTAACCCTTCCTAATGTTGCTATGTAGGCTGATCATAACAACTTTTGCATTTTATACTCATTGGCCCCGGACTCTTTACAGTAGGCATTATGAAACTACAGAAAAAACATTCATTCTGCCACCGTAAAATTTATCATCTAAATATAATGTGAATTAGTTGCTGCTTATTCTTATGCGATACAACTTTCTCCTCTCTACAGAAAACCTGTGATATAAGAGTTAATTATAGTGGGATTGAAGTTCACACTAAATTTTAAGGCTTCCCAAGGTCTCCATTGATGTCAGCAATCTACCTCTGTGACACCCTCTACTTCTGCCTCCTTTGGAGGAGTGAGGTAGCTCTGTCTTCCTAAATTAGTATGCATTTGCAGTTGCTTTCACATTACATTTTTGCATTTATTTGGCACACTTGAATACCGAAGTAATTGACTGTGCAGTTGATCTTTAGTATTTCAGTACGTCAGTATCATCAAACTGCTAATTATTCAGATACCTATATGATAATACAGGTGCAGAGGAACTAATGCTCTGAACCCTCCCTAAACCTCTAGTGTTTTCCGATACTGCATTAAACTGTTTTTCTTAATCTTGTTTTACTACTCATGTGCTTTGAACTTACCAAACATTTTAAGCTAAAACTTAGGCATATGTCATTGCTACTTGTCTTCCTTACTTCCTCGTTTGTCTTTCTTACTTTTGGATGCTAACTCCCTTTTTAACATGCTCTGTTGATGCACTATGGATTGTTTCAGGTTTCTATTCCTGCATTTAAGGGCTCGCATCATACTGTTACAGATTGGTCACATTCCATATTTTCTGCTTCATATCAGTTATGACTGTCTGGATGATTCTTTTAAATCCTTTTTTCTCCACGAAAAAAATCTTTCCTTTTATACTTTCCGTTATTTTTGGAAAGGTCTCGATGAGTACATGTATGAGTTAACTCCTTGACCTCATTCCATCTTCCAAGAAAATCTCTCTTCTCTCTTGCTTGCCTTTGAGAACTAAAGGAAGAGGAAATAAATTATTGCAAGTGCTCTTTTTTCTTTAATAAGTGCCTTCCTTACTAACCTGCTTTGTCTTAATTGTTTCTTTTCTTTCTGCCTCCCGTGTTCCCAGGCACAAACAAGCCCTTCTCTCATGCTTGACCACTGTTTGTTCAGTCATGGAAACTTTTTGAGTTGTTTACTGTTCTGAAAAGAGATATAGAATTGCATGTATACTCTGGAGGGCAGCAAATAATAAGTAAACTTCACAAGTTAGGGAAGTAATTAAATGGATTCAGATGTTTTTTCTGGAGGGATTTTATATATGGTTTAGGTAATAGCTCAGAATTTGTTAGTGAAAGGGTTTTTTTTCTTTTACATTTTACCTGTTTAAAAATCTTTATATTAATTTTAATATTTAATATAAAACTCCTGACTATTCAGGCAGTTTATAGAGATTAATTTTAGTCTTGCCTATGAGGCAAGAAGAAAAATCCTATCTGCATTTCACTGATGAAGCAGAGATGGTAATTTGCCCAAAGTTGCTTTGGTAAGTCTGTGATGAGCAAGGAATAGATGTTAATACCCTCAGTTATTCTATGCCCCAAGTACAGAGCCCTTCTGTACCTGAAATGAAACAGTACCAATGTAAGTTCAGTTTTCTTTTATCCTAGTATTAGAAATCTTAAATTGTTTCTGTTGTGTGTTCTAGTATAATCTAAAGTGAAATTAAGACAGCCACAAAACAGGCTTCCTGCATTTGTTTGAAGCTTCTTTGCATTGTGTGCATTGTTATTGTCGTGTTGATTTGTTCTGTTGTCCATGAACACTGCTGTGGAAAGAAACCAGAGAGAGTGGCAGTCGCAGGAGAAGCATAATATCCTTCACTTTCAGGTGACTGGTCCAGATTTAATTCACCTTGCTACAGGTCAAAAGCTGCTGCCACTGGAAAACTGTGAGGCATTGCCATAATGTGAGGAACTGAGCATAATGATGTCATGCCGGATCTGTATCTTTTTGCCATTCACTTGAAGAGAAGCAGAGACAGTAACGCAATAAAGAACATTCATGCACAAATACTGAGCTTAGAATATAATGCTGACTTAACGCTTCTTTTCTATACCTGGATCAATTTCTGCTGGTTTGCTGTTTTTTCTTGAGGTGTGATAGTAATGTATTGCTTCTCTACACTTTTGAATATTTAAATACTTTTTTCTTTGTTAGATTTCTCACATATATGCTTCCTCTTCTCTTGTTTTTTTTTTATTTTAAGTGTAAAGTTTTACTTGTAATTTTCATTACACCTGTAGTACTGTGTCCAGTTCTGGGCTCCCCAGGTCAGGAGAGAGATGAGGCTACAGGAGAGAGTCTGGCAAAGGGACACAAAGGTCATGAAGGGACTGGAGCATATCTCCTGTAAAGAAAGGCTGAGAGAGCCAGGACTGTTCAGCCTGGAGAAGAGAGGGCTCAGGGGAGTCTCATCGATGTGTATAAATACCTGAAGGGAGGGTGCAAAGAGGATGGAGGCAGGCCCTTTTCAGTGATGCCCAGTGACAGGACCAGAGGGAGTGGCACAAACTGAAACCCAGGAGGTTGCCTCTGAACATCAGGCAACACTATTTTACTGTGAGGGTGACCAAGCACTGGCACAGGTTGCCGAGAGAGGTGGTGGAGTCTCCATCCTTGGAGATACTCAAAAGCTGTCTGTACACAGTCCTGGGCAGCCGGCTGCAGGTGGCCCTGCTTGAGCAGGGGAAGTTGGACCAGATGACCTTCAGAGGTCCCTTCCAACCTCAACCATTCTGTGATCATAAATCTTACCTTCTTTGTCCAGATCACTAATACTTTTTCTCCTGTTTTCAAAGCATTAATACTTGTTTTAAGAATGTTTATCTCTGTTTGTGTTGGCTACTCAGCTGAAGCAGCCATGCTCACAGTGCCTGATAGTGTGATTGTAGCTGAATAGTGAGTAGTTGCAGAGCACAATCCCCTTGAGAGAGACACCTTCATTTGGTAACAGCTGCTCAATGCAAAATGACAGTATGTGAATCTCTTAGAGCAAATGCAAGAAACTGGTAGATGAAATTGATGCTGTCAACACAGAACTATTTGTATTCATTAAGGAGTTCAGAGTTGCTTTTGATTTTCTGCATTTAGCTCTTGCCATGCTAGTGGGTGTTTTAGTGCAGCATCTGATCTGCAGATGTCTGTTGGAAGTGTTGCTACACCACTTGCTGCCTGTTAGTTGTCAGTGTTTTGCCTGGACATGGTCAGCTGTGGTAGATGCTTTCCTACTTGTTCAAATCACAGGTATAAATTCCACTGAAATATCGTTCTGTAGTATCAGGCATTTACATGAACGTATCTGTGCAAAAGTCTGTCCTATAGCAGTCCTAGTTCTGTATAAAATTGAAGTAAAATTGCTATGTCAGGTTGAACACTTGAACCCCACCAGCACTGGAGCACACACGCTAAACACCACTGTTAACCATTGTACAATCTGTCTGTCACATGGTAAACTGCTGTTTACCTGTAACTGCAGCAGTAAAGGGAAAACAGATCAAACAAATATGCCCTGGGCTTCTGTTAGCATGGTACATCTGAATACAGGGTGGTGTGAGTTTGGCTTCTGCTGCAGCCTGCCTCCTGGAGTAGACTTGGTGACGTGTTCTGGGTGAAATATCCCATCAGGCATGGGAGAGGGCTGCAAGAGGGAAGGATCTGGATATGCTCTAAGTCTGGTTGCTTCTGTGCTGCCAGCATGCCTGGTTTGTTCTCTGTTAAGGCACCAAGTCTACCTGTCCTCAGCTTACTGAATTTTCTAGTAGCGCCGGCAGTAAACGGGATTTACCAAGCCAAGTCTTATACCTGGTTTAAGAAGAGCGCTTGTGCTTACTTCCTCTGAAGTCTATGTCTTGAGGAAATGTAGGCATCCCAGAAGTCTCTAGCATTCATAAGAAAATGGAAGGTGTTATTTTAGGTCGAGGTAGAATAGGGTGCTCTCCCTAGGAAAGACAAACACAGTGCTGTTATATGAGAAAGGTTATAGCTTCAGTTATAGTCTGTGAAGCAATTGGCGAGTGGTCCAGTTGGCCATGAAAATCATCTTTGGGAATTCAGACACTTTTATAGGATCCACTTACTGGTACCCTTTGTAGAAGAATGATTCTTTCCTGACAGGCTACAGTTCCTGTTTCTTCGCTTTTGCCACAATCCAAGTTCCTGAACTCCTTTATGGTTCTGCAGCTCTACAGTAACTATTGGCACTCAGTGTTAACATAAATATGGATATAATCAAACCTCTGAAGAGAATAGTCTTTTTCACACCCATGTCCACAACTGGGGAACAGGAATGAGGCAGCAGTGGCATCTCGGTGACGAAGCATTGTGAAAGCTCCACGGCCCAGTCTTGCATATAACGTTGTTGGCTGCATGCTACAGAGGTGCTTCTTCATTGCATGCTTCTCCATGACTTCAAAAACTGCAAGCCCTCATGCTAGTTTCATTACATGAGACCTGTCACAGTGCTTCGCAGGACTACGCGTTATAGGTAAAGAGCCCTCAGCACAAAAAATTAAGGGCACTGCAGCCTGTGATTAGGAAGTGGATTATGTTATAGGCTATCTGTAGAAAGTAGAGCAACCCAAATTTGCAGATAGGTGAGTTATTCAAACCCATCTCAGCCTTCATTTGGATGATCATGTCCAGCTCAATAGTTGTCCCTCATGAATAAAACAGTGATAGCAATGCAAACTGGAAGTGCCCCATCTCGACTTTCGGAATGACCGGTAGTTCAAAAGTTATAATTACCCCTTCAGAAGAGAGCTGAGGGGGAGACGTGGCTCTCACTGCTGTGGCTGAGGAGAGAAAAGCCACATCATCAAACGATGAACAGTACTGTTTAAAGATAGAAATGGCTTCTCTGCTCACCGTGTCTTTAAATGTAGCCTGCTATATTAATCCTCTCATACCTAATCCAGTAAATCTGTTTATGCTTACGAACAGGTAAAGGTACACCTATTTATTCTGAACTTGATGGGTGTTTCAGTTTGAGATAGACATTGCAGCCACAGGATTTGGACAATTGTGGACATGTCCACAAAGAGGATTTGGGGCCCCTGAAAGGCTTTAATGCATAAAGCAGTTCATATAGGCTTCAGGCAGTGACTAAGCAGAATTTAATCTCTTTAGGCTTTAACATGCCTTTAATCTTCTGTTGCTCTAGCCTAAAGTTAGGATTATTTACTTTGTGTACTATCCAAATTTTGGTGCTGGAAAATCACTTTAGTGAGAAATATGCTAAAAATTGCCCTTAATAAGCAGTTCAAGTTAGCAGTTGGTAGTATTCTATCCCTAGTTTACACCATCCTGTGCAATGCAGCTAATAGTAAAATCTGAATGTGAGTGCTTGGCCTCTTCAAATGAAGACTGTATTGCTGTTAGGTAACATCGCCATCCTTGATTTTAACAAAAGAAAACAAATTCTACATAGGTAAGCACTGATTTAAGAATAGCTCATTCTTACTATGAGTCACGCCTGATTTCCCTGGACTCCTTATCCTTAATAAATTAGTCATGTCTGGCTGGACAGCCTTGGTTTGCAAGCTTGCATCTTTCCTGGGATTAAAGCAGCCTGAGATTAAGCAATCAAGCTTACATGATTGCCAGGGATGAGACCAGTTATCGCCTAAAGCTTTTGGGTCCCCGGGCAGATAGGTAAAGGCAGCTTGAACTGACCATCTTAGACTTGGTAAATTTTGCATTGCAAGACAGCTTCAATATAGTCTATTCTTTCTCAGATAAGAGCTCATTTTTCTCCAAGTTGATGCATAGACTGTGTACAAATGATACATGTTTGGCTTCTAAATAAGAATGTCACTAGTTGTGAGAGCTAGTTTTTTTCCTACTAAGAGCTAAATTTGTATGGAGAACCAGGCCTTCCTGTGTATGGGAAAGGTGCAATGTGGTATTTTTCACCAGATTATATTTCTGCAGTGTGGTGGGATGAGGAAAGAACATCAATAAAGGAAAGAAATGAAAATCAAGATGCATTGGACAGCAATAGTGTTAATTCTTGGCCATACTCTTTTTTTTTCCATTGCATAATGTTGGGTGCAACAGCTACAAAGCAGGTTTCAGTAATCGGACTAGGAATCAGGAGGGATTTTTCAAAGCAATCAAAGACAATCAAAATCCTGTTGAGCCTTATCTGCTTTACTGTTCTGAAAATACCTAATACAGTCACCACAGCAGAGCACTAGACTGCCCCTCTCTGTGCAAAGCTTCTGTTGCCATCTGTGGAGATCCACTGTGAAGACAGATCCATCTTAAATGTATTCCTTGATTGATGGGCAAAGACATTCTTTTTAGTTATGCTGAGATTTCATGGTCAGAAATACGATGGCTCCTGTCAGTCAGCATCATTGCAGGTCCTTCAAAGTTGAGAATAGCTGTGCCAAACTCAAAATGGGTGAACCGTGTTTGGTATATGTGCGGGTGGCTGAAGGGGGCTGTATATGATTTAGCGTGCCATTTCTTCAGTCTGCTAGATTTCTTCTGCCAGAGCTATGACTGTTGGATCAGTTTAACTGTTCTCTTTCTGGTAATGACTTACAGTGTTAAAATGTGTATTTTTGAAGCTGCAGATACTTGTGTTTTGCACAGTTTGGGGGGGCTCAGGTTGATTTTTTTTCTTTGTATTTTTCCTAATTAATATTCTGTGGCGCAGGGGATTCTTCGTAGGTAATTTTCAATATTGACCTTTTTCCTTCTCTGTTTAGTTTATTTATTGAAACTCACAGTAAGAGCTGTCTGCATCTCTTCTTCCCCGTGTTCATTTCTATTATTGTAATCTCTCTTCAACAGAATTGGTAACCTGTGTTCTCAGCCTCATGTGGTAAATAATGGTACATGTCTGAAGCTGATCACAACAGCAAAATAAGATGGTGCATAACGCATCATCCTCTCCAAACTGCCACAGCAGTGAGGGCTGGCAGTACATCCGTTACCTCTGTTATTTCTCGCAAAAAGCTTAATTTTTCTGCACGTGGATGTTGTAGGGCAGCAACAGAAAAAGAGCTGAGGTAGCTACATGAGGACATGGGCCTTTGGGAGAACATTGTTGCTTTTAGTCAGAGGAGCAACCCACACTTGCTTGCTTGTGGTTTTAGCTCTGTATTTGCTCCTTTGCCCTCACCCTTTTTGTTTTTTCATTCCTGTAGTCTAAGTGGAGAATACCAGTTAAAAACCTGGCATCCCAGTTACTAGTTTTATACTATGCAAGTAATTTTTCTATCATTTTGCATTCCTTTCACCATGACAACTATGACTTCATTGAGTGATCATAGGCTTATTCTTTTGTTATCCTTGTGAGCCAAGGGTATATGTACTGTTTCTTTATGCAAAGAAGGTCTTGAATTATTGAAAAAAATAAGGATCAGATCCCCAAAAACATGTAAACATTTTTCTCCTTTAAATGGATGATAGACACCTAAGAGTTTGTGTCCACAAATTTCTGTGATGTGAGACTCAGAAAGCTGCCACACAGTAAATTCAGTAGAAACTGCCCATGTGTGCATGCTTCTCACTGAAAAAACATAAATGATCTCATCTGTATTGAGCACATAGATTGTTACTGTGGAATAGCTGACCATATAAGGTCACGTTCTTCCCTATCTTGCAGTAACTTTCATGTGTGTGTGATCTGAACTCCGTTACATTTTGCAAGAAGCTGGAGTAAATCTGGGACTGAGCAGAAAGATGCAGCCATACTTCCTTGAATACACGTGTAGCCTCATAACCTCAGAACTCTCTTTACAGGAAAAGATGGAGAAAAATCATTGCAAAGTCCTATTGCTTATAGAGTCTATTAATATCCAACTATCAAAACAACAGTACCAGTAGTCTGTGAGTTACACACTGCTGGAGGGGTGAACATACGCTCTCTGCTAAACCAGTTAATATTAAGCATGAATTTATACTTGTTATATTATCCTGCTGATGAATAAAAACAACGCATTTTTCTAACAGGTGTAATTTCATTTCAGTTAATGTGTAAGCTATGTCCTGATTCTCTTAACTCTCAATGAATGTGTGTAGTCAATTGATGATTTGTTTTGACTGTGTGGAATAACTGACACTTATGACTCTAACTTAATTCAGTCTCTTTGCCTCTGGAATGCTGGTATCCAAAAGCAAACCAAGTGATTTACTTGGATTTGTTACTCAGAAGTCTGTGGCTGACACTACTGCAGATTATTTTTTAAACAATGGATTAATAAAGTTCTGTTCAGTCACGACTCCCTGTTTCTCCACCGCTGTCTATAAAAATCTATATGGTTAGTTTGCAAGAAGTGCAATAACTACAAATTCGTACAAATTCTATTGAATGTAGTGCATTGCACAATGTACCATAAAGCCTGTCGACACATACGAGCAGCATGGACTGCAGATCTATTGTTATTTCACTGCAAGAAGACTGTAACTGCTACTTACACTTCAGAGGAGAACAGAAACCTCAGAATAACAGAATCTCATATCTTTGGGATTTCTTGTTGAAACAGAGGAGCTACTGGTTCTGTTCTGCCAAAAAAAACACCCATCTTTCCTGAAGAAGAAGAAAGTATTTGAGACCTTTCCTCGTACATGAAGGGCAGGGCAATACTATGAGCTCATATGTTTGATATGCATGAAATTAGGGTTTTATGCAGAATAACAACAATTAATCATTTTTAAAGAAACTGTGAATACAAATAGAGATTTGTAGAAATTATTGAAAAGCAAAAATGTACAGATTACTACAAAAGAAGATCAACCAGCTTCTCCCTGGGGCCGAGTTTCAGCAATTTAAACTCATTCAAACTCATTAAACTCAACAGCCAAACTGAAGCAATTGCGTGTATATTTGGCTTCGGCTGAGGGCAGCTTTAATCCTTAGGGAAAGTGTAGGGAACATTTTGGTGGTAGGAGAGACAGAGGTTTCTCCAGAAAAAGAAAACCTAAGAACAGTTTGCACTTAATGGAAAATACTATTTGATCTAAGAGGGGATGTTATATTTTGTAGTTAATGGCATCATTAAAAAGCCAAAAGAAAGAAAGAGCTAGATTAACAGAAGTGCTGGAACAGGAGACTTTTATATAGTGGTCTAGTTACCAGATCAGTTGTCTTGGCTGCTGGAGTCTCCTTCAGTCCCTTTTTCTTGACAAGGCTGTAATGTTACCAGAGATGATACTAATTTATAGAGTAGGTTCAAATACGAGGATGGAAAAATGGAGGGACACCATCCCACCACATTGTACAACATAATCTGCAGGAAACGGGAGACCTGGTTACCCAGGATATGGAGAAAGCTGAGGTACTCAACGACTTTTTTGTCTCAGTCTTTACCAGCAAGAGCTCTAGCCTCACCACTCAAGTCACAGAAGGCAGAGGCAGGGACTGGAAGGATGAAGAACCACCCACTGTAGGAGAAGATTAGGTTCGAGACCATCTAAGGAACCTGAAGGTGCACAAGTCCATGGGACCTGATGAGGTGCATTCACGGGGCCTGAGGGAACTGGCAGATGAAGTTGCTAAGCCGCTATCCATCATTTTTGAGAAGTCGTGGCAGTCTGGTGAAGTTCCCACTGACTGGAAAAGGGGAAACATAACCCCCATCTTCAAGAAGGTAAAAAAGGAAGACCCGGGGAACTACAGGCCAGTCAGTCTCACCTCTGTGCCTGGCAAGATCATGGAGCAGATCCTCTTGGAAACTGTACTGAGGCACATGGAAATCAAGGAGGTGATTGGTGACAGCCAACATGGCTTCACCAAGGGCAAATCATGCCTGACAAATTTGGTGGCCTTCTACAATGGGGTTACAGCACTGGTGGATAGGGGAAGAGCAACTGATGTCATCTACCTGGACTTGTGCAAAGCATTTGACACTGTCCTGCATGACATCCTTGTCTCTAAATTGGAGAGACATGGACTTGACGGATGGACCACTCAGTGGATAAAGAATTGGCTGGATGGTCGCACTCAAAGAGTTACAGTCAACGGCTCAATATCCAAGTGGAGACCAATGATGAGTGGCGTTCCTCAGGGGTCAGTATTGGGACTGGCGCTGTTTAACGTTTTTGTCGGTGACATGGACAGTGGGATTAAGTGTGCCCTCAGCAAGTTTGCTGATGACACCAAGCTGTGTGGTGCGGGTGACACACTGGATGGAAGGGATGCCATCCAGAGGGACCTTGATAGGCTTGAGAGGTGGGCCTGTGCAAACCGCATGATGTTCAACAAGGCCAAATGCAAGGTCCTGCATGTGGGTCGGGGCAATCGCAAGCACAGATACAGGCTGGGCGGAGAATGGATTGAGAGCAGCCCTGAGGAGAGGACTTGGGGGTGATGGTTGATGAGAAGCTCAACATGAGCTGGCAGTGCGTGCTTGCAGCCCAGAAGGCCAACCATATCCTGGGCTGCATCAAAAGAAGTGTGGCTAGCAGGTCGAGGGAGGTGATACTGCCCCTTTACTCCACCCTCGTAAGACCCCACCTGGAGTACTGTGTCCAGCTCTGTGGCCCCCAACATAAGAAGGACATGGAGCTGTTGGAGTGAGTCCAGAGGAGGGCCATGAAGATGCTCAGAGGGCTGGAGCACCTCTCCTATGAAGACAGGCTGAGAGAGCTGGGGGTCTTCAGCCTGGAGAAGAGAAGGCTCCAGGGAGACCTTATTGCAGCCTTCCGGTACCTGAAGGGGGCCTACAGGAAAGTGGGAGAGGGGCTTTTTACAAGGGCAAGTAGAGACAGGACGAGGGGGAATGGTTTTAAACTGAAAGAGGGGAGGTTTACATTAGATCTTAGGAAGAAATTCTTTCCTGTGAGGGTGGCGAGACACTGGAATAGGTTGCCCAGAGAGCTGTGGATGCCCCCTCCCTGGCGGTGTTTAAGGGCAGGTTGGATGAGGCTTTGAGCAACCTGGTCTAGTGGAAGGTGTCCCTGCCCATGGCAGGGGGGTTGGAACTAGATGATCTTTAAGGTCCCTTCCAACCCAAACCATTCTATGATTCTATGATTCTATGATATTTCCCTAGCATTGTAGCTGGAGTATCAATACCTGAGAATCTGTTCCTTACACTTCTGTTACTCCTCCAAGTAAGACTGGGATGGCAATTTAGCAGGAGATCAAGAGTGCATTCTCAATGTGAAGTATTAGGTTCTGTTTAACCCATCCTTTAGAGATGTGGCCACTCTGAAAGTCCTCTAAAATAGCAAGTAAAGGGAAAAAAAAGTCAAAATACTAACTTGTTTTTCTTTGCTCTCACTCTAGAATTTTTTGGAGTAGGGGACTGCATGAGTGGTTTTTTTTTTATTTTTTAATGGTGTCTCCATTAGGAATATTGAGTGCTAGCACGTTATTTGAGTTTCTTAATTGGCATTCATGTAACAGATTTTTAATAGTTTATCCTAAGGAAATTCTTGAACTAAATTAAAATTGTTTAAGTTTTGATAATGTAATGCAGAGAACATAAATTTTATGGTGAAGGTGTAACTATCCCCAGCCAGAACAGTACAGTTTGCCACTACACTCCTCCTCCCATTGGAGGAAATCATACAGCACTTTTTTAAAAGTGCTTAATTTGAGGTGCTAAAATGCCTCTGTCATTGAGTAGTTACAGCTTTGTGTCTCTACAGGGCTGAGGTGAGGCTGAGAGCTTTAGTTACATTCTGTGCTTTGTCGTATGCATAACCTCAGTTGAATTTTCCGGATTTACAGTACTTGGTTTAGAGAGAGTATCTGAACGCCCTAGCTAGCACTGTTTGTGTGGGGGTAATGTGTACCTACCTCTGCCTCGTTGGTTCCCAAACAGCCCTGCAGTATGAAGTCGTCCTTGTCGCGGAAAGCAAACAGAATCAACAGGCAGTCAGCCGCACGTGAAAAACGACAACATTTCTCCCCGTTTCACAGAAAAGGAAGAGAGAATGGCTGACGTAGGAACGCTGCGCAGGGTGATGCTAACATGGGCCTGCTGGATCCCAGCCTGGTTCCTTTACACCATAACTGCTGTATTTCTCTTCCTCTGTTTTATAGGTTGCGCTTTTGGTCGGTGGCTTTGTGCTGCTGTTTTAGGAAACAGTATTGCGTGGCTTTATTCCCGTCAGCTGACAGAGATGTAAGAACTTCATTAGCTTGATAACTGCTCTCATTCTGGCTGATATAACATGAAAAATGTAGTTTGAAATTACCTTCCAGGGCTGCTGTGGTGGCCCAGATAGGGCCATGTCAGAGACCCCAATTCATTTCGTAGCCTTTCAGTCCTCTGGATGCCACATTTACTAAGTAGGCTCCCACAGGTTTCTCCACAGCAGGCAGAAGGGCAGCTGAGCAAAGAGCTTAGTCAGTACTTCAGCAAGTGTTTGGATACTTGCTGGAGATTCGTAGGAAATGCTTCTGATTTAGTAACTTCCTAAGGCTACCTTAATTAGCACACAGGCTTGCAGCCTCCTCTGTGCCAGGATGCTCTCTCACAGCAGCAAGATAGAAGTAGGTCCCTTTCCCACCTAGCTACAAAGGGAGCTGTGAGTCTCTTGGTCAACGTGACCCCAAAGCAAAGAACTCCCATCCTCATCTGTGAGTTATGGATTAAAATGTTCATGTGCTTAACTTTGTTTAGGGGAAATAATGTTCAAATCTTGAAAGCCTGAGTACTCACAAAATAAAATTGATCTGTACATCCCACTTCCCAGGCAGAGAACCCAATTATGGCAAGTGACTTCTGCATCCACTCAAAATGCCTTAACTAGCTACCATCGAGCACCCAGCTCCTCTTGGATAAACAACAGACTACAAATTCATCACAAAAATTGGCAAATAATGCCAAATTATAAATATATTTGAGAAAATTGTACTGCATTGGCTAACAATTCATTAAAAAAGAGGAGCTGAAATTGATCAAATGAATTGTTTGTTACTAATTATTTGCCTAGTGCTAGCTGTGAGACCTTGAGGGTGGGAATAAATTATCTTAATGAGGGATTAGGTTAAGGCATGTTATAAATTTTCATTTCAAGAACTAACGCCACCATTAATATTTATGCCTATAACTGTGAATCTTCTTTAATAGCTGCCTGTCTTCTTTGCACTGCATAAAATGTTCCTCCTTTTTAAATCAGTGTTCTGAAGCAGAAGTTTGTGGCCTCCCAGATTTTATCTTCATTAGAAGCACCAAAGAAATACCTACGAGGAAATAACAGTAATGTAGACTGTAAGTTATATTTCATTATGGAGAAGGAAATGTTTGCATCCCAAGGACAGATGAAGTACCAGATACCTTTTACTGTGAGCTGGACACATCCCTGCTTTTGAAAACCTTGTTTGTATAGTGCGTATGGCCTTAGAGATATGGTTTTCAAAGTGAAATGAGGATGGAGAAATGGGGATAAACTGCCTTATACAACTTGGAAGGGAAAAGAGGAACAAAGATGCATATATTGTTTTACTAGTAATAGAGTCAAGTTGCTTCATATGATCTGAACACTGTACAAGCTCACAATGGTAACATTTGCCTCATACAATCCAAATAGCAAGGATTTTAAATCTGATATTCCTCCATTAAGTTTCTGTAGCCCCATTATTATCATACTTAATTATTATAACTGCTATTAATAATTCATAGCAAAATCTGAGACAGGTAAATCATAGGCCGATTGAGACAGGGACCATTTCTCTTTATGTATTTGTGCAGTGTCTCATAACTCTAGATACTACCACAATATAACGACCCTGTAATAATAAAACATTATGTTTTTCTCTCCCTGTCTCTTTCCCATTTTCATTAGTTGTCCTTCAAGTGCTTTCAAAAGAAAGGGCAGATTGTTGTCTGCATTTCTACAGGCAGGTCAGCACCCATAGTCACTCAGCAGGTCAGTGTGGCAGTCGGCGCACAGACACACAGCTGCCCACGCCGTGCCTCCTGTGCACCAGTCCTATGCATGCTCTTCCCTTAGATATTGCTTCCTCAAAAGATCAGCAATGCTGGCTATTTTGTAAGTAGGTCGAGGGTGGAGAAGGACGTATTAGGTGGTCTTGCCTTTCTGTGAACTCTTTTTGGTTTAGAATTTATTTGATCAAATTTCCTCTGTATTTTTGAGGCAGGATATAATGCCTTGGTTTGCCGGGAGCTTTAGAGCACTTTTTAAAATGATACTTTACTTGCCTTCTTTTTGGTTTGTCAAATATACACTGCTGTTTTGTTACCTGTCTCCTCCGTTCTGCAGCACTCGGTGTATAATCGGCTAAGCTCTGGGAGCACACAGGAGATGATATGCTATCCATGTTTAAAAATGCTGTTCATCTCACTGGAAACAGAGCTGGGCCCTCTCTGCTTCCAGAGAGACTTGATTTCTGAGTGCTCTCAAGCCCCTTGCCATTGAAATTCAGAACAGTAACAAACTTCCCAGCATTCATTATCCTATTCAGTATCAATCCAGAGGCAGCACTTGTGTGTTTGTGTTTGTGCAGGAAAGATTCATCACATTTTTGGGTCAGCTACCTTGTCAGCTCCACAAACACATACACACGCACACACACAGGGTAGAAAAAATGAGCTTCATACGCTTCATTCATGTCAGAACTCAACAACTTTAAGAGCGCAAATATTCTGCAGTCACTCATGAAAAGAAATTTTTAATAATAAATATCTAACAATTAATGGGCTGGTAGCTGCAGTTGTCTTCAGGGCATAATATCTAATTTCCTTGCAATGTTTCATATCCTTACTTTTCACGCTGCAACAGTCTATCATTAAAACCGAATGCAGGTTTCTATCACTTTTATTTATTTTTCAAATCAACTTATAAATCAGTGCCAGGCCTTGTTACAGATGAGTTCCAATAAATTATCGGCTGTGGACAAATTCGGAATGTTAAACACTTTCTCACTTTTTTTTTTCTACTTACTGTGCTCCTGTGTCACCCTCTGAGCCTGGAGCACAGGACAGGCACGGTTTTTTGGAGGGTTTTTCCCCCTTTTAAACAAGATGAGAACCTAGCTACTTTATTATGTGCTATTTAAATAATGTAAAAATGTATTTGTTTTTCAGGAAAAAAAAAATACCTAGGGAAACAGTTTCATGCAACCTGCAAGAAAATTTACATCTCTGGACTTTAGCAAGATAGACATCACCTCTCTCTCTTCTAGCTGACAGGTAATTCCCAGAGCAACTTGTAACCCTAATCTAGCTTATATTAATTCCAGCTTATATTAATTTAACCAAAAAGCTCTGTCTTTGCCCTTTGGAAGTGCTTTTGTGAGCTAATGCTAACTTTTCCTTAGCTGATCTAAGGGTTCTAAACTTCTAAATTGGGTCATTGAAATTAGCAGTGCATTGCTGATTTCGATGTGACTCTATCACAGAATCACAGAATCACAGAATGTTAGGGATTGGAAGGGACCTCGAAAGATCATCTAGTCCAATCCCCCTGCCGGGGCAGGATTGCCTAGACCATATCACACAGGAATGCGTCCAGGCGGGTTTTGAATGTCTCCAGAGAAGGAGACTCCACAACCTCTCTGGGCAGCCTGTTCCAGTGTTCAGTCACCTTTACCGTAAAGAAGTTTTTCCTCATATTTAAGTGGAACCTCCTGTGTTCCAGCTTGCACCCATTGCCCCTTGTCCTGTCAAGGGATGTCACTGAGAAGAGCCTGGCTCCATCCTCTTGACACTTGCCCTTTACATATTTATAAACATTAATGAGGTCACCCCTCAGTCTCCTCTTCTCCAAGCTAAAGAGACCCAGCTCCCTCAGCCTCTCCTCATAAGGGAGATGTTCCACTCCCTTAATCATCTTCGTGGCTCTGCGCTGGACTCTCTCTAGCAGTTCCCTGTCCTTCTTGAACTGAGGGGCCCAGAACTGGACAGAATACTCCAGATGCGGCCTCACCAGGGCAGAGTAGAGGGGGAGGAGAACCTCTCTTGACCTGCTGACCACACCCCTTCTAATACACCCCAGGATGCCATTGGCCTTCTTGGCCACAAGGGCACACTGCTGGCTCATGGTCATCCTGTTGTCCACTAGGACCCCCAGGTCCCTTTCCCCTACGCTGGTCTCCAACAGGTCTGCCCCCAACTTGTACTGGTACATGGGGTTGTTCTTGCCCAGATGCAGGACTCTACACTTGCCCTTGTTATATTTCATTAAATTTCTCCCCGCCCAACTCTCCAGCCTGTCCAGGTCTCTCTGAATGGCTGCGCAGCCTTCCGGCACATCAGCCACTCCTCCCAGTTTTGTGTCATCAGCGAACTTGCTGACAGCGCACTCTAATCCCTCATCCAAGTCATTAATGAATATATTGAATAGTACTGGTCCCAGTACCGACCCTTGAGGGACTCCGCTAGACACAGGCCTCTAACTAGACTCTGTCCCATTGACCACCACTCTCTGGCTTCTTGCCTTCAGCCAGTTCACAATCCACCTCACTACCCGATCATCCAAACCACACTTCCCCAGTTTAGCTGCGAGGATGCTGTGGGAGACCGTGTCAAACGCTTTACTGAAATCGAGATAGACCACATCCACAGCTTTACCATCATCTATCCACCGGGTTATGTCCTCATAAAAGGCTATCAAGTTGGTTGAGCATGACTTCCCGTTGGTGAAGCCATGCTGAGTGCCCCTAATGATCCCCCTATCCTTGATGTGCCTAGAGACAGCACCAAGAACAAGTTGTTCCATCACCTTTCCGGGGATGGAGGTGAGGCTGACCGGTCTATAGTTACCCGGGTCCTCCTTCTTGCCCTTTTTGAAGACTGGAGTGACATTCGCTTTCCTCCAGTCCTCAGGCACCTCTCCCGTTGCCCACGACTTAGCAAAGATGATGGAGAGTGGCCTATCAATGACTTCCGCCAGCTCCCTCAGCACCCGCGGGTGCATCCCATCAGGGCCCATGGATTTATGGACGTCCAGGTTGCTTAATTGGTCCCTGACCCAGCCCTCATCAACCAAGACAGATTCCTCCTCTATCCTGACTTCTTCTGAGGCCTCAGGGGTCCAGGGCTCCTCAGGACAGCCTCCAACAGTATAGACAGAGGCAAAGAAGGCATTCAGTAACTCCGCCTTCTTTTTATCCTCTGTCTCCAGGACCCCCACCTCATTCATCAGTGGGCCTACATTGCCTCTAGTGTTGGCTTTACCTGCAATGTATCTGAAGAAGCCCTTTCTGTTGTCCTTGACCTCTCTTGCAAGGTTTAATTCCAAGGAGGCCTTAGCTTTCCTAGTTGCCTCCCTACATCCTCTGACAACAGACTTATATTCCTCCCAAGTGGCCAGCCCCTCCTTCCACGATCTGTACACCCTCTTCTTCCACTTGAGTTTGCCCAGCAGTTCCCTGTTCAACCATGCAGGTCTCTTGGTACCCTTCCTTGACTTCCTACCTGTTGGGATGCTCTGATCTTGAGCTCGGAAGAAGCAGTCCTTGAATGCTAACCAACTATCTTGGGCCCCCTTACCTTTTAGTACCCTGTCCCATGGGATTTCCCCTAGCAATTGCTTGAAAAGGCCAAAGTTGGCCCTCCTGAAGTTCAGGGTTGTGATTCTGCTAGCTATTCTGTTCCTGCCACATGAGATCCTGAACTCTACCATCTCATGGTCACTACAACCAAGGCTGCCCTCAACCTTCACCTCTTCAACCAGACCCTCCTTGTTAGTGAGGATAAGATCCAGCAGCGCTCCTCTCCTAGTTGGCTCATCCACCATTTGCATCAGAAAGTTATCATCAATGCACTGGAGGAACCTCCTGGACTGGGGATGGCTGGCTGAGTAGGCCTCCCAGCAAATATCAGGGTAGTTGAAATCCTCCACGACAACCAGGCCCTGTAAATGCGAGACTGCTCTCAGCTACCTGTAGAAGGCCTCATCACCCTCCTCATCCTGATCCGGTGGCCTGTAATAGACACCCACAACATTATCACCCCTGCCAGCCTGCCCCTTAATTCGCACCCACAAACTCTCAACTCTCTCCTGATCCGCCCCTGGACAGAACTCAATACATTCTAGCTGCTCACTCACATAAAGAGCAACTCCACCACCTCTCCTTAGCGGCCTGTCTTTCCTGAACAGGACATAGCCATCCATGACCACATTCCAGTCATGCGAGGCGTCCCACCAAGTCTCTGTAATTGCCACTAGATCATAGCCCCCCGACCGAACACGGATTTCTAACTCCTCCTGTTTCTTCCCCATGCTGCATGCATTGGTGTACAGGCATTTCAGGGAGCGAGCTGGGCACACCGATTTCACCCCAGGGGGATGGGAGGCCTCCTGGTCTACCTCAACGCTAGAGCGTTGCCCCAGTGGTGCAACGTTAAGTAAATTTTATTTCTAGTTTTACCCCTAGGCTGAGATACATCAAATGGCCTAAAGTGACATAGCCTTGTGTGGTTGGTGGGAAACTCTGACTATTTAAATTAGTAAAATGACCTTTAAAAATATTCTGGGCTGCAATTGTCTACAGCTGGAGTGCAATAGTGAGTGAATTAGTGTGGTCCTTCGCCTGGATGAACTCTGTATCACATGAACATGTATGGAAGTAAAGATGCACAAAAAAAAAATCATTTATACAAAGCCCTCTCCAAAATGTTGTGTTCTCTTCCAGTTTTCCTTTTTTGGGGTCTCCTCCGTTCTGCTTTTTTTTTTTTATTAACTTGTATGCCTCTTTTCTCTTTCACATCTCGTGGGTTTTCAACACTTTCTCCCTATTGCTAGACATTATGGTTTCCAATCCACACAGAGTATCATTTGGTTAATTTTGCCTCCTTGAATTCAAGTAAACTCCAACCTCCAAAATTCAATTAAACTTCCTTGAACCATAAAGGGAACCAAGTGGAAATAACTCAGTGTTCCTTCTATTCTTCTCCTTCTTAATTTTTTTTATCAGAAAACCCCCTGTTATTAGACTTACTGATGATTTATCAAGTGGTATTTCTGGGCAGTGTCTGACATTTACCATGCTGGATAAATTATGTCATCTGATATATTGTTGAGTGGCAGGCAACATTAATCTTTAGCATAAAATAGGAAATCCTTGAAGAAAAACGGGAAGAATTTTTACACAGCATGGCTAAACTGTGGCTTGGATGAGAGCCAGAAGTGCGGAGTATGCAGCAGTTTTAGACACTTACTTTCTTTCCATCTGAATTTTAAAAAACCCACCTTGTAACTATATAGTGCCAACTTCAGGCTTCATCTGAATGCAGTGAGAAAATCCTTGGTGTATGTTCGAGGTCTCTTCTGATTCCTGTCTAATGAATCATTTTTAGCCTGTTTTGAATCTCTTCCCAGGTACCTGCCATTATTTCAGTAAAGCAAGTACTTTTTTCCACTAAATTCTTCCTTTAAATACATGTCCTTATAATTGGCTGGATGAAACTGTCTTATTCCTATGGCAAAGCAACTATATATATGATTTGTTGTTTCTCCTTGCCCCTCAGAGTAAATGCTCTTCAGGGCAAAGATACTGTTGGTTTCATGGTCTGCTCTACATCCACTGTGGGCACAACAGCAAATGCAGAAATAAACACAGGTACAGAGTTGAGCCACATACTCTCCCTCCCATTACAGAGGTAACTGCTTCTACTCTGCACATGCAACTGCTTTGCTCTATTTATCAGTTCACATCAATGGCTGGGAAGGGGAATTAAAGACATCTTGATCTGCAAAACCTGCAAGTCTGGGGACAGAGCAAAACTACAAGTTGAATTTTGCTATCCTGCCCTGCCCTACTAAATTTAATTCAGACCATTTGCACTGTGTGATACGAAAAGCTGCCTAGAACAAGTACTGAGCTGGGAATGTGCAATTCACAGCTTTCCTGGGGAGGCATATTTTAAATCTGGACCCAGTAAGAAAAAGCAATTGATTTTTGCATCCTTCCCCTTCATTCTACCTAGATGATAAGGAAATCAGGGTAAAAGGCAGAGGCAAGCTTTTCCATTCTCTCCAGTGAGCCTTTTGAATTTAGTTCAAAAGTATTTAATAGAGCTGATAAGGGTGCACTTATATATCCATTTAATCCTGTAGCAGCTAAGCTAGATGGGAGAGATGTTCCTACCCCACACTACGAGGACGAGTCTGTGCTTGCAGAAGGATTCGGGTTCCTGAGTGGGTGCGAGGAAAACTCCCCAGCACTTCTGCGGACCTTTGTCACTCCTGAACTCAGATGATGCCTTTCAAGCTGCATGGGGTTAGGAGCTCCTCCTATCAGTCTGTCTCTCTGTCAGCAGTATATCTTTGTAAAGTAATGGGGTCCTATGAGATGACTCTGTGATTCTAACAGATATGTTATACCTTAACCGCAACACAAACATCTCACAAACAGATCAACTGTACACCAAATAACAGCCAGGTACACGGTTTCCATTACCTGTGATGCTGAATGTCCAACAGTTTGAAACACAGATGCTTTCAGACAGATATCTAAATTCATAGTGGGATGCCTAGATTTAAGCTGAGATTTCTCTGTGTATGCTTAGTGTCACTGAAAGGCAGGGGACGTTTATTTCTGTGTGTATACAGAAGCTGATTTCAGGAACCCAGACTGAAAAATAATAAACGATATTTTACTACTGAGAAATTTCCTTCTTGATCTTCTAAACCCACTGTGCTTCTTTGTACTGTATAGAGCAATGTTGCCTTATAGTCAGGCTGCAGAGGAGTATGAGTCGGGACTCCAGCTTCTATTGACTTCACATGAAGTCTAGGGCAAATCTCACTCTGTTCCCATCTACACCCTCTCAATTCCTATGACAGATTGGTAGGGGATACTATTTCCCAGAATTGCTGTGAGGCCTAATTAATTTGCAGGGTGCTTGGAGTTGTTTGAATGAAAGGTACTATAGAAGTGGAAAGGTGGTGGTGGTGGTGGTTGTTATTATTATTATTATTATTACTGTTATTATTTCACAGGAGCCCTTTGCATAGTTCTCAGGAGCAGCCTGTGCCTGGTGGAAGGCTGCCTTCCAATCTTTCTAGACACGAGCTCGATTAACATACAAACGAACAGGTCACACTATTCTTGGAGCAGAACTCTTTAGCATGTTAATGACAAATTCACACCAGTGGCCCCTGAGTGCTCTGGAGAAATACAGGTTTTGCTTAGTGCTTAATAAAAAAAGGCCATCATAAAATATGTCACTTGGGGCCGATTAATACTGTCACAAGAGATAAAATGGAAGAGGAAAATGACATAAATTTATCTTTTCATGGGTGCCAAGTGTGGCTTCCATATGTACTGCAATCTCACTATTAACGTAGTATTCATTCACAGCTACTTGGCAGAGGCATCTACAGGGCCAAATTTTCAAGTGAGCGCTCACAAAAAGGGCTCAGCTTCTGTTTCTGGGCACCAGAAATGACCACGTTTTGCTATGGCTTAAACAAGAGCCCAGAGTCAAAATGGACTAATATGGTGATGGCCACTAGAAGCTGTGGGACAGATCCACAGCCACTATATCCTGCCCTAATGCCACCAGAGAACACCTATGATTGATGTAATCTGAGGACTCATCTCATGGCTCTGGCTACTTAGTTTGAGCCTTCTGTGCAAGACGAGCATTTCTGAAACCCTGGCCCTGCATACAAACAGATGAGCTCTTTTTACACTCATGGCTGCAGCAACATACAGCACTTCGCAGCTTTGGGTGTGTTTTAGATGTGAGAAGGCATAGGAAAAACTCATGCTCCTTATTTCTTACAAAGCTGTAGTCATTTAACCCACAGCTAGGGCTAAACAATAGCAGTTTTTCTCTCACCCAATGTCCCTTCCCCAACTGAGGAAGGAAATTGGGAAAAAGAGGGAGACTCGTGGGTTAAAAATAAACAGATTTAATAAAACAAAGAAACAATTATAAATGATAACACAAAAGTATACTTAGCTACAGAGTTGCAGCAAGTTGTTCCAGGAATACCAATGGTTGGCAATGAGAAAAAAAGACAGCCAGAATCAAAGAGAGCAGAAACACCATCCCTTCTCCCCCAGCAAGCCCTCTCTTTTATAGTTAACTTGATTGTTAATGGTATAGAATACACCTGTGGGCCAGCCAGGGTCAGCTGCCCTATATTTAACTGCTAATGGCCTTGATCACCATGGCTGGCCACAAACTGAAACAAAATCCCAATGAAA
This sequence comes from Nyctibius grandis, assembly GCF_013368605.1. NCBI lineage: Eukaryota > Metazoa > Chordata > Aves > Nyctibiiformes > Nyctibiidae > Nyctibius > Nyctibius grandis. Next base: position 13,783,344 of record NC_090660.1, read on the forward strand.
CCAGGACAAAAGCACAGTTTAAGGAGTATTTTTTTAATCAGGGATTCTGCAGGCCACTTACATGAGTTATGGGTGAGAGAAGAAAATTTTGCTTGAAGGACTTTATCCATAGCCTGAAGAAGTCAGCAGAAACCATTCTCCTTGATTCTCTTAGGCCTGGGACCAAGCCCTCAGTTAGGAAATGACATTTTATTCTTGAAGAACATTGTTTGGTGGCAAGATTTGTATGTATGCCTTTAAAAACAGTCTTCTTTTTATGCATACTTCATTACTTTTCCTCTGTCATTTTTAGTTTAGAAGCCAACAGCTGCAACAGGGCACAGGAGTGCACAGCAGCATTCCCCATGTTCAGTGTGGGCTGCCTGTTGCATTGTCCATGATAGCAAAGGTGAGTTGTTCCATAAGGGGAAAACACTTTAGGGCTTACAGCAGCCAAGCGCAGCGATGAAGCCGAGCTCTGTGCCAGCCAGAGGCTGTTCACCTGCTGCTCCAGCCAGAAATGCTCCATACACACACTGAAAATCATGGCAGGGATTTGAAGGTGGCATGCTGACACTGACGTTGACATTTTAAATTCAATCAATTAATGTTATGAAGAGGCAAAACCATTACTATACTGCTGTTGCCCTCATGGAGCTAAACATTATACCAAGTGCTGGTACTAAGTGGTTTTCTGAGTCCTGTAAAGGTTAGATTGTATCTTTGAGGATTTCATGCATTTCTTCTTTTTTTCTGATTAGTCTTTTTTTTTTTTATTAGGTATACTGAGGGAGTTTATAGAGGAGTGAATGACAAAAGGAAACTGAAAAGGAGTTTAATTGGTATTTTAATTGCACAGATACCAGCTTCAAAATTCCAGTAGCAAACCAAAGTTACAATATTTACAAGGAAAAGAGCAATAGAGATATTTCTTCACAGGCTTTTAATTTGAATCCTAATGAAATCACCTGATGAAGATGTGGGATGCCTGAAGCATGCACACCATGGCAAAGAAGGTGACTTTGTGCATTAGCATTCAGAGAGAGTACAGCCTGTGGCATGGTTTAGGCAGCGTCCACTCAAAGCTTCCCAGCTGTGGGGAAAGTGAGTTTTGCCACTCCAGGAATGGAAAGCTGAGCTTTCCGATATATTTTCCCAGGCTCCCATTGTGGTTGATGGGGAAAGAGGGATTCCTCCAAGGGGCAGCAGTGGCTATGTGTAAGGGTCTCTGTGAGATGTGGCAGGACTTGCTGGCCTTCATTCGTGTCGCCTTAGGAAAACCAGAACACCAAGTAGAAGTGCACAGCTGATTTTCACCCGGCACGGAGCATGGCCTGTGTCCAGCTCAGGATGCAGGGGAGCTTTCCTGGGCTCCACAGCAAAGATCTAGATCCAGATGAGGCTTCTCCTCCAAATAACCTTCCTGTGACTTTCCATCAACCAAAGAGGAAGAAGGGTCTCAACAGATAACAACAGTTAATCAGTGTGGCTTGGGTACTCCTGAAAGTGTATTAGAAAGATAGTAGCCACCGTGTTACATTTCCTAAGGATAGACCAGTCTAGGGTATGTCCATATTCTTAGTTCACTGCAACTTTGGAAATGGCAGAAAGATTTTTTTCTCACTTTCACTGGTTTTATGCAGGAGGAACTATCCTGACTCCTATGAAATTACTCTTTATTTGCATAACTGTGAATGTACTAGTAAAACAGAATCAGAATAAGATACTAATGTTTGAAAAGCTTGGCCTGGAATAAGGAATATTTGTGCCACGTGAGAGCCTGCCTCTGAGGGAACAGTGGTATTTTGGTCAGCATTCTCAGGTTTTTTCTACCTACAGAAAGGATCTGGTTTTCAGAGGTGCTGCCTGCCTAGCAGGTTTCATAGGACTAAGCAGAACTGCTTTGATGAACATTTTGGAAAACTAGAGACCTGTTCAAAAGCTCCCTTTTTATCTGATTTTAGCTATCTTATAGTGCATTGCTTCATCGCTGCAATTTTCCTTTCCTATTACACAGAGAGCAAAGAAGGAGGAAGAAACCAACTTATCAACCAGCCTGAAGATGGACATGACCTCACTCATTCATCAAATAGAATCAAAGTCAATACAACAATGTCAGTAAATCCCATTTAATGATCTCTCCCCAAAGAACTTTTACATTTAGAGAGATCCATTATTAATTTACCTCTTTGAAATACAGCTTACGACACACCAAATGCTCAATAAGCCACAGGCGCTGGAATCATTTGTAAGATAACTTTAGGTTTTACCAAAACTACTAAAACAGTCCGGGGCTGCTAAGACCAATTAAAGTAGATAGCCCAAAGATCGTTTTAACTGCTGTTGTCTAGTAAAAGGCCTCTATTAAGCATTACATCACCTGGGGAAGCCAAGATGTGGCACTATCCAGACATATCCTTCGTTGCTAGACTAGCAAAATGAAGTCTTAAGCAGGGAAAGATTTTTGTTTCATAGGAAGGGGTAAATTGAGTCTTTCAGAAGAAAATGCCAGTTACCACGTGAACATCTTAAGTCCTGATTCTCATCCCACGTATTATCTTCTTTCCTTTGCAAAATTCTGGTGACTTGGGTTTTTTTTAAAATGCAGCTTTCAACCAAAGACGAAGGTAGGCTTTAGCTTGCATCACAAACAAGCCAGTACATATGGTAGTTGAGTCAATGCCATCAATTGCGTTATGCCCATCCCTGCTCTCACTGAACTCAGTAAGAAGCTGGGGAGAGCAGAGTACCGAGTTGATGGGCATCAGCAAAGATTGTAAAGCTCTTTGGAATTTACGGGAGTGCAAGAGACCATGCCTATGTAAGATCTTATCCCAGGGTGAAAAGCAGCAGAATGGAAGCAAAGTAAGAGTATTTATAGGAATTACCAAGTGACATTTTGTGGCATATTTTACTCAAGATATCATTTTCTTCCATTTTGGTCTTAAATATATATCATAGAATAGAATAGAATAGAATAGAATAGAATAGAATAGAATAGAATAGAATAGAATAGAATAGAATATATTTCATTTGTAAGGGACCTGCAATGAACATCTAGTCCAACCGCCTGCTATAATAACACTCCTTTCTTCTCTCTCTTCATTCCTGTGTAAATATGGATCACTTATATGGTGTCCGCATTCTCCAAATAAGCAAAAAGCATACAAAATTTGAGACTATAGAATTTAACTATAGATTTAATAACACTAACTTTCAGACAGAGATTGATTATCATTTAGATCAGCTAAGCATCCTTTTGACACAGTAATACCTATCTACTCATTGGCGAATATTTTTCTGCATAAAACTTACACACTTTCTTTCATTTGAATAAATCCAGTTGTGCACATCTTCAGGACATTTACTCATAAGTATTCTAGAAAATCTTTCTCAGAGTCAGTAAAGAAAACTCAAAACCTTGTCTGTGAGGATGAAGTAGTATTTTCCTGACCAGAGTATTTTGGGGGCTCCACAATCAACATGATATTGTATTTAGGGAAAAAAAATCCTCATTTAGGCTTGTGGGGACAGATCCAAAACACACCAATGTGAATAAGATGTCCATTAACTTCAGTGAGCTCTGGATTAAGCTTCCAGTCTAGAAAGAAGGATGCTGCTGTGCACTTCAACAGCAGCAGTAACCCTAGCAGTTATCTTCCCCCCCTACACATATCCAAAAAGCAATTTAACGCACCAGCAGCAGTTGCCTATTAATCGGGCTAGAAAAAAAGGTAGCCTGGGAGGGTGGGTTTAAAAGAGGCACTATTATGTATTGCTTGCAAAGTAAACAAGCAACATCAGTATAGTCATTTCCTAATTATGAGCTGTTTCATAAACTGTAAATGCTAACATGGGAGAGGTAAATCATAGCAATTTAATTAATAAAACACTTTAGACAATTAAATCCATATGTGCATGTCCCGGGGCACAACATCAATAATAGAAGCTTGCAGGCATATTTTGGAAATTTTATGCAATCATTTGCAGATCTTGTAGTCAATAATTGGTACAAACTGTTTTAACTCTTCCTTGCCTGGTCTGGAAAATGGAAAGGAATTGTTAATTACTATTAGCATTATTGATTTCAACACTTTTATTATGTTGCCCATTTTTCCATCCTATGTGTGCATTTTAAAATTATTTTTGTGCAGGCTACAAAATTAATCTGGTTTCTTCCTTACACGCATGTGAGCTCTGTAAGCAGTGTAATGAATGGACTTCATCCTAGAAAGGTAATAGACTTGTTTTCCTGGTCCATAGACCTAGACTAAAATTTGCACATACACTACAACTTTGGGCTCTGAAGTCTGAGTACAGTTTCTGAGCAATAGGGCTTGAGCTCTCAAGTTGCAAGGATCTGTCTATGACCAAAGATATCTTAAAAGATTTTGGAGACCCTAAGCACAGAGCTAAATGGAAACTTCGACAGTTCAGATAAACAGTTGATGGTTGTGCAGAGAGGCTACTTCATGTGTGCAGTAAGTCAGGCTCGTGCAGTGGCAATTGTCCTGAAACTTTGCAAACCAGGCTGACAATGATCCAGAAAAGCGACATGTAATCATAATGAAAAAAGTGCAAGAGCTATCTCTCATACAGGTTTCCTGCGGGACACAGAGCTTGACAGTATAATATAAACTTCTACAATTTGGAATATTTAGCAGCGCCTGTTAAGTTTGGGAGCCCATTTGACCACAACAGCAGCCACACACTCTGGTAAATGGGCCATGGGCCATTTTTCCACAGACAAACTGCTAGCAATACCCAAGCCCAACATTTACAAAATGTTCAAACGTCTCCAAGGAGCTAGCTCCAGGATGAAGCAGCTGGCTGTAGCTGAGCTCAGACAACACTCAAAGAACTGGCCAAAGCGTTGTGTCCCCACCTGCCAAAAAAAGAACTCCTGTATACCAAGGAAGTGCTGGGGCTTCTAAGGCTCACTAAGCTTGGAGAAGGAAATAGCATGGATCACATCCCAGCACTGGCTCCCAGCTAATTTCCAGTGTCCATGTAAAGCTTTGTTCTTACAATTTCAAGGAATACTGAATCCAGCCCTGGCAACATCAAAGCGTGGCATGATCTTTGAACCACTGTAACTTCACGTCCTCTGGAACAACGCAAATTACAAAGACTTTTAAGCCAATTAATGGATTTAACCCCATTTACATCAAAGTTCCAGTTCTAATTTATGCACTGCCGTGATAGCAGTGCTCCCTGGGAATAAGGCAGTTCACAAAGTCTCAGAAGTAGCATATAAATGCTGGGGCCATCTTCAGTTAAGGGTATGTCACAGTGGGGCAGTCTTCCAAAAGAGATCAAACAGATGTTAAGTCTTCAGGGAAAACAGTCAAGCCTTGTGAGAAACTCCACTTTGGGTCATACCTGCAGTTTAAGCCCCTGAACCTTAACTGTCTACCCTCTCTGAACCTTAAACGTCCACCCACTTCCCAAAAAGAACCAAAGAAGAGATTTAATCCCAAAAAGGGAAGACTTAACAAAGACTTAATGAAGTCCACCAAGGGTTTCACCATTTCTGTTGCTGTCATATGAAAAGCAATGGATGATGATTTAAAATTGTTGAATAGATAAGTAGAGAGATGAATTAGCTAGTAAAGTGATTCTGCTGTTTACTCATAAAAATACTATGGGGAAAACATCCCTTCTCTGAGAGCACACTACCACTTCACATGAATTCCAACCTCCCTTGCATTTTTGTTGTCTCAAGCTATGTGAGGTATTGATATTACTTTTCTTGTAGTAGAGAATCAAGGGATTAAACATTTGTCCCTTTTCCGGATCTTTAGGGATGGTGTTTCCACTGTCTGTTGTTATTTGCAGGATCAGGATTTCATCACACTACAATCTGCAGAGCATTTGAGGTCTTCTGAGAGAGCAAAGCAAGTATGAGTCACTGGTGCTGTTACTGATAATGATGCAAAAAAGTTTGTCTGCTGTTAGGGAGAGAAAAAGTCAGAAACCTTCTGGAAATGTGGGTTACAGAGTGAGAGAGATTTAAAACTTTCTGTGTTCAGTTGAAAACCATTGTAAATTGAAGCTTTTTCAAATTCCGCTTTCAATTTCTGTTTTTATTATTATTATTATTATTCAGATATTTGGTGATTCAACACGGTATACCACAGCAGTTTTATTTTAAACTGTGAAGGCACTTGTAACATGAAATTTTAATGTGAGGGATGTTGGCTGTAACTATGTGGGCCATTATCAAGTAAATTGCTAATATATAATAATGAGTATTTGCTTTTTATTTATAATTATTTTTTTCTACCCTGTAGAACACAGTAAAACTCTCTTGGTTCATGCATGTTTTCACAGCATGGGGCGATATCAAAATGAATAATACTGGGGTGGTTACTGGCAAAGCATTATGGAGAATATGCTTGTATGACATCGTTTATATGTAAATCGTGCTCCAGTTCATCAAGATGTTAAGCAATTTCAAATCCATACTGCACTCCCTTGCTTCTCACTTGAAGGAGTTTCTTCTATTGTACTGCTTTGATTCCTGATACGAGCTAGCCTGCTTCCTCTGATGAGAGGTGAGCAAATGCCCTCACTACATTTCAAGTCCCACCACACAGCCATGCTGGCAAACATTGCCTCTGATAACACTGCTGCTGACTCCTGCTTCCCCAGCTCTAAAGACTGTTTTGACATCTGAGAACAGTTTTCCTGTATGTGGTTTGGTGGCTTAGTATTTCTTTACTGCAGAAAATCTTACTTGGAAGGGCAGAACAGGCTTGCAATGTTCAGGACTGGCACCCCTGTGGGCTAGCTTCTTTCTCCAGTTTGGGTCTGTCAGAGAGCTGAGACGTCACGTCGAATAGCAAAAGTCAAGAAAGCCACAGAAAAGGATCCTTACAAAGGGCTTAAAAGTACAATTGTTAGTTGTTCCAGCTACGCAGTGAATTTCACACCTAGCGTGATTAGCCAGGATGGTCACTCTGTAGGACCTCATCCAAAGTTCTCTGGAGCCAACAGAAAAACAGTGGTAGAAAAAAAACCCTACCCAGTTCTTCATCATTCGGTCACTGCAAAGCTACTCAACTTTGCCTGTATGATTCTTATGCAATATGACATGCCGTTTCATTTTGACTGTCTATTCAGGTGATTACAAAGATTAACATCGTTTTCACAGTGTCACTTTGCTTCTTTGAGCAATATCACAGGCATCACAGGAAGAGCTATTAGTCTTGTGGCAGGAAAAATGATCACTGTGCGCAAGCTGAGTTCTGTGGGCTTCAGAGAAAGGGGAAACCATACAGCAGTATTGGTTAGGCTAAAGATTTTTTTCTGATACTCTTTGAATGTGTCTCTTGCAATGAATCCTGTTCATTGTGCTTTTAGAGTCACCCTTCTGTTCTAAATGAGTAAATAACTCATTAAAAACCTAAATTATTTAAAATATTGTATCTGTGCATTCTCTCAGAATGTGCATATTTATCCTATATTTATACTGTAATTATGAACTGTATTTCATTGATAAATATATCACTGCTTGTTTCAGCTCTTTCTTCTTTATGGGCTAGACAACTTGACTTTGAAAGGCTATGTGTGCTTCAAGAATCAGAGATAAGATTAACCCTGGCTGTAATTTTAGTTTAAACCTACAAATAGTCCTACAGAATTAGTGAGATCATTTCCATGTTTAATGATAAGACGATGGTAGATTGGAAGATTGTGATGAAGATTGTTCTGATAATGAAAAAGAAATTACTCTCTCTGTTATCCCCTTGGTTTTTAGGACTTTTGTTACAGAATTTGCTACATAATATAATGGAATGCAGTGGAAATTACTCGAGATTCAATATTGAATATTTAAACTAATATCTAAGAATTTTTTAAATAGAGAAGATTTTGATTTTCATCAATTCCACTGTGCTCTTTCAGAAGACAAGTCTCTTATGTGGAAACAATACACTGATTTGAAAGTGAAAGTAGGTACATCCTGAGTGAAAAAGCAATTTCAGTTTGAAATGCAGTTGTTCTCACATTTGCAGTTAAAAAGATCACTATTTTTTTAATTTTGTGGAGCAAGACATGTATATCCAAGATAGTTGCATTTTTCATTTTCTTAATTGTTCCTGTTCATTTATGATTATCAATGCTGCAGACTGGCTCTACATGTGGACTTTGATATCTCTGATAGCATATGGTCATGTGCAGTTGTATTTCACTGCTGAAATGATACCCAAAAGCCCCAAAACTATTCATAAAAGGTTACAAAGCAGAGACTGTTATGTTCAATCAACTTCCTTAATGCATTTGGATTTTTTTAATCTGTCCCATCAGTATGTTTGAGGATTCAATTTTTATTGAGTCTGATGTGTAGCAGAAAACTATACAGTATGATTTAAATTCACGACAGACGAACCCTGTGAAACGCAGGGCATAATGTGAGACGTGGACTACAAAATGCTGCTGCCAAGGGGGCACATTTCAGGTGGTACCTGAAAAAAACAGTGAGCAGCAATTAAACAGGAATGATGTTGGTCTTTTTACTCTGCATGAGTCTGCCGTCATATGATCTAGAAAAGATATCCATAAACAGCATTTGCTACTGGCAGCCATATATCTCATTGTTAAAGAGCAAAAGCATCATGGCCTTGGCCGAATGTGGGAGGAAGTGTTGGACACGTTAGACAGCCTTCCCTCAGGCCCTTCAGCAGCTGAAGGGAGGCCACTTCAAAGGAGGTGGTTAGAGGTTACTTCACGTGTGGAATATTGTCCTTCTAAACTGGATTCCTTCCTCTCATCACCAGACTGATGTAAGATCTTACAGATCTTATGAATGCTGAGTATTTCTGTGGGTCAGTCAGGAAATGGAGGCATCTACTGGTGGGATATGATGTTGGTGATGACGATGATGATAACAACAAGAACAACAATATAGTTCTTATAAAAATATTTTTATTATTATAGTAATAATTATTATAATAGTGATAGTGACAGCCACACAAACAACAAAAAAAACCAAAAACGCCTCACTGCTGCTTTAAAACAGTTATATGGCCAGATCATAGCGATTTGGAGAACACTGGAAGTGTTTAGCACATATACTCAATGATGAGAATTGTGGGGTTTTTTTAAAGGAAGGAATCATACTGTCGTTACTAGAGAGAGAAGGTGGTGTGAATCCCAGCATCTCCCTGATATATCCAAAAATTAATGCAGTCAAAAATTAAACATAGGCAAGTTCTCACTCTAAGAACAGGGGGTTTATTAAAAAATATTATTTATATCCATGAAAGCCCTCTCATTGTCAGAATTTAATGCTTTTTCTCTCTTCACTGCATTTGGTAATAATAAAAATATATTTTCAGGAGATTGCATGAGCTCATGGTCCTTTTTTTGGTAATAATAGCTACATGGTTTTAGATATCTCCCCAGTAAATTATAATGTAATATTCAGCTATTTAAAGGTCACTCTGAATAATACATATGCTGCTTAATAATCAGTTAAAATAATGGCACCTTTCAGGAGTGTAGGCTAATACCAGTATTGCCTTTGTGCAGGCCTTTGCTGTTTCCATTTGTTGTGTGATTGGTGAAGCAAGAGAGAAGTTCCCCTCATATGCCTGAGCCAGACCTTCAGTCTCTCTTTCTTTCTCTTTTTAAAGGGAGGAACAAAAACCTTTTCACAATCAGCAGTAATCTCTCCAAAGGTCTTTTAATTTAAAAAGTCATAAGTGTTAATTAGCTATTATTAAGTGCCCCCTGTATAAATTAATGTGATTGATGAAAAAATTAAGGGTAATGAAAAATGTAGCAATGCGTGTATTTTTAAGAGACTATATTAAAGATGAAAGTCCCCAAAGACAGAAACAAAGGCCTGCTGCACCCTGCCCTGCCTCTATTAGCATTAATAATAAAAAATATATAGATATATATCTCAAGAATGCACATGGACAGGTTGGATATACCAGTTTTAATGTATGTCTCATTTCACTGTGCTTTGAATACCTCTTTGTGACAAAGACTTATTCCAATGTGGTGTAATTTGTCCAATTTCTTTTTGGCTTGTGGACCAAAAGGAGGTTCTTTGAAAAAGGAAACTGAGATCCAGAGGTAGAGAGAAAAGAGAACTGAACGAACTGAATGACTGTTTTTCTCATTAATATTATATGTACTGCAGTAGGGCACTACTATGGTTTACAAAATCTGTTCTCATTTTATGTTATCATCAGAATCAAAAAACAAAGTATAAAGAAGAGAAATATTTGTTTACCAACAAGGCTGTTTTTCTCCTGTGTTATAAACAGTTAGTTTATAACTGTTCTGGGTTCTGCAGCCTGTTTGCCTACATGCACCTGATTGGGCCACCATTAATTTTAACAGCATTTCACAGGGAACAGGCTAGGTTAGGCCACAGTAACTGCACATCAAGAGATGTCTCCCAGCAGAAAATGTTGGAATAAATAATATCAGATCTGAACATTTTATTTGCCACCTTCTTACCTACTCAAAACACATTACCTGCATCACAGAGTCACAAGTTTACTTGTTTTATATAAAGGCCTTATGTGAAATCATAATTGTGGTGTGATATACCCTACATGAATATCCATTGAGAAATAGTTCCCACCAGAAACTAAGTTGGCAATACAAAGAGAAGGACTAAGAAAAAATTATTACTAACATTCTTGCATGATATAAACACAGGATCCCTCTCAAACAGACGGGGATTTAACCCTAGACTCCAGGACCCCGCTGAGGTCTGCCGGCAGCCAGCAGTTTCACAATTCACAGCTGTAACGAAGCCTGGTTTCCTATAATGCTGTGTCGTGTTGTGTAGTCACAATAACTGCAGCCCTTGCCTGTTGCTCCACCTCCCATTGCTTGGTTGGCAGGCCGGAAAATAATCTGTTTTTCTGCGGGGAGTGTGAACCCACGGTGTGCGGACTGGCTGGTCAGACCAGGAATGCTGAGTGGCAAGTCTGCTGGCTCTGGGCTAGCTTACAAAGTGTTCAGCCTCTCAACAGCAATTAGTCCCAAAAAATGGCTTCGGAGGGTTCATGAAGTCTCCTTTCCTCCTCTCAGCCCCAGCTCCCAGGCAGTTATTATGTAGAACTAACATGGGAGTACCTCCGTGTGTACTTCCGCCAGGTGTATCTGAAACTGGCCATGATTCAACTTATTAGATGATAGTCACCAACAGCACGAGCTTATAAGCTTATTTTCCTTATTTTCCTTCTTTCTTCCTCCATAGCTTCTTCACTCCAGTGCCTCGGTGCAGATCCATATCTTGCTTACTGAACTAAATGGGATTTAAACTGCATTGTTTTACAGTCAGTGAGCCCTGGAAGTTCACATTAACTTGTCTGGTTCTGAAGCCAGCAGAAATCAGAGTGATGGTATACATAAGTGACACCTGCCATTAAGCCTGTCCAACACCTTCTGCTATGAGACCTTTTTCCAATCACTCATCACCTTTTAAATTCATTAATTAACTAATTGGAGTGAAATCATTTTTCAGGGCAAGCATCTGTATCTCACTGATTGTTTTAAATCAAAAAGAACTAGACATTTTTGAGATAAAATGTGTTTTTCTGGTTCTGATAAAAGAATCTTGCAGGTATTCCCTCATAATATGCCCCACATTTTATGCTCTAGTGCAAAAGTTTTAAAGTGGGAAGAAGATACTCGTTATATGCCTTCAGCACAAATTTGATCAAATCTCAAATCTCTATAAACCCTCTGAAAAGTCTGCTGTCAAGAATGGGAAAGATTTTGACAGCTGAAGTCTCTGAAGAGCCTGACTGCATTAAGCAGCCCTGCACACTGACTAAGGTGCAAGTGCACCACTCCCAGAGGGCTGGGCATTCTCTAGCCAAGAGCTCTGGAGTAGAAGTAAAAAATTCTCTCAACATACCAGAAAAGGAAAAAAAAGACCGAAAGAACAGCTATACTGAGTCAGATCAGAAGTTCATCTAACCCAATAGCCTATTTCTGATGGTGACAAATAGCAGATGCATAAGAAGTATAAGAATAAAGTAAGTATAAAACAATAGTAGCCTTGAACATCCTTCAAGTTTCTGAAAATTTGGAACTCTTGGACTTCCAGAGTCAGAGGTGGTTTCTGTTTATGAAATCTTCACTGGATTTCTCCTCCATGAGCTGGTGCAGTCCTTGACATGTAAACCTCAAGCTTCCATGCTACTCCATGGCAAGAAGTTCTATGAAAAACCCTCTTTCCTTTCTTTTGAACTTGTTCCAATCCCTTTGATACCCCAGTAGTTCTTGTACTGGAAGATGAAGTGAACAATCAACCTCTATTCAATCTGTATTAATAGGACAATTCAAGTCAAAGGTACCCTCAGGATGCCATCTAGACCAACCTCTTCCTAAAAGCAGGGTAAGGGCAGGCTAGTCAGGGCTTCATCCAGTCTGTTCTGGAAGAGCTTTGAGGAAGAAGACTGCACAAGGTCTCTGACCAACCTGCTCCACTGCTTGACTGTCCTCATGGGAAAAAAGTTTTTGTCAGGGAGAAGCAAGAGCAGGGCTGCTCCACAATAAGGAATGAGCTGGGAGACCACAGCCCAGGCAATGCCCTCACCAACAAGGGTGCAGTCTCACAGGGCTGGAGGATGGGATGGGTAGACCAGGGTGGCAATGGCAAGTTCTATTGACAGTCTCAGACAAGCCCAAGTGCATGAGTCAGGTCCAGGGTCCAGCCAAGGGTCCTACTAGGCAGATCCAGTCAAAAGCAGCAGATAGGGCCAGAGGTGGAACTGGAGATAATGCTACGAAGGTAAGTCCGAAGTTCATGCAGGAGACGAGCCCATAGACGGGATTGGAGAGAGGTGCATCTACGATGCACTTCAGGAAGGGACTGTCCTGATCTTAAATGGAGCTCCTGGACCAGTGATCTTGGGCTTGAGTGAGTTACTCTCACATTGTCTTCTAATGGAACCTGAGATATGCTAGTATACATACTCTAGCTGTCACACCAAAAGGGCATACACAGCAAGTCCCTTGTTATATCTACCAGCAGTGTGTGAATATGTTGGATTTTCAAAGATATCTCAACTGCTGCTGTATACTTATGTCCAGGCAAATGAAACAGGCCTGTAATATTTGTTTTATGGTCCTTCCATCCCATAACTTATCACCCTTGTTGTCCTCCTCTGGAGACCCTCTAGCTCTGTTGAATGCTTTTGAAAGTAGAGACAGTAGAGAGCAGATATGCACACAGTATTCAAGATACAAAACTGCAGTGGTCTATTGAAATTTTCCGGTTTCATGTCTACTTTTTTCTAACGGTATTTGGTTTCTTTCCTTGACCATTTGGGAACTGTTTTGATGTTTTCATGTAGATACTGATTTTGTTGTCATAATATCTGGTTCCTGAGAGATAATAAGCAGCCTAGAGCACATGATTTTATATACAAATCTGGGATAGTTTTTTCCCAAATGTGCCAGTGACACGTGCCTACACTGAATTTCATCTCCCTTTCAGATGAACCTGACTATGGTCTTAATTTTCATTCTGCACAAGCCATATTGATTCTAGTATTTTTGACTCCAGAGCACTTCATTCCACAGCCTGAGCTTTTAACATTGCTTTGTTTTGCAGAATATATACCTTAGCCTTGTATGTACACTACATGCTTTGTTTGAATCACCTTTGTTGTGCACAAGAAAAACATACAACACTTAGCAATGCGCATCTTATGCTCTCAATAATTTATTCTTTGAAAACTTTATTGCTTATTGCAGAGTACCAAATGAATAGCAACACTTAATTACAACACCAGCTACCGTTGAGAAGAAAATACAGTAAAGAATAGTTAAACAGAACTTGAATCTAGTGAAAACCCACCAGATGAACATCTGTTTTTATCTCAATGCATGATAATATATGGAAGTGGTGTGAAAATTTCAGTTGTAGCAAAACTCTGCTTGTGAGATGAAAAGTACTTACACAGAACCGTAGAATAATTTAGATTGGAAGGGACCTCTGGGGTAAGACAGTTCAACCCCAGCTCAAAGCAGGTCCAACTAGTTGCTCAGAGCCTTAACCTGGCAAGTTTGGAGTATCTCCAAGGATGGAGAGCGTGCAGCCTCTCTCGCAACGTGTTCCAATATTTGACTGCTCTCATTGTAAAAATCTGTTTCCTAATATCTAACCAGAATTTTTCTTATTGCAGCTTGGGCCCACTGCCCATCATCCTTTCACTATGAACCTTTGAAAAGAGGCTGGCTCCTACCATCCTTATGCTCTCTTGGGTGGTAGAAGACAGCAATAAGATCTCCCCAAAACCTCCTCTTTCCAAGTGAAACGACACACTTTCCACAGCCACTTATATATCATGTTCTTCCACCTCTGACCATCTTGTTGGCTCTCCATTGGACTTATGTCAGTATATCGATGTCTTTCTTGTAGTGGGAAGACCAAAACTGGACACAGTGCTCAAGATGCAGTCTCATGGATAATTACAGGGCCATGTTCATTATTTATACTTCAAAGTAGCGTTGCAGTGCCCCTAGACCCCTAGACAAAGGTTTCATGCTTGTTGTTAGCAAATGGGCATGGAATAAGAGCACTGGGAAAAAGTTAGTGGCTCATTGGTAGAAGCAAAAAGGGAGGCTAGTTTCCAAGAATACAACAAACCTTGATCCTCAGCTGGTATTAATCATCACAGCTGCATTCAAGACTATGGAAGTATACAAATCTATATTAGCTGAGAACATGACTTGCTGCACAAACCACCAGAGCACAATATAGCCAGTCACAGAAGGCTTGTAGTGTAGCTCTGTGGCTTATTCTCAGTCATCCCAGAACAGAGTAAATCCTTATTAAATTTGCTTTTAAATGTAGAATAAAAGTATTCTCTCTGAAGAGCTAACAGCTCTATTGGCTTGGTCTAAAGTTCACCATATCAGCAGAAAGATTCTCAGTGATTTCAGTGGACTGTATTCAATATGTCATGAAACATACACTCAGTTAACAGGTACTATTATTCTTTACAATCTACGGCACAAGGAATAAATCTGACACAGAACTTATGCCACCTATCTGCATGGAATCTCTCTATTATTCAAGACCAAATTTTTTTTTCTCTTTGTTTAATATGTTAAAAAAAACCCCATCAAACCACCAACTCAACATTTACAAGTGAAAAAAGTATTTTTTTTACTAAAAATCCATACAAGTACCTATCCTCTTTAATAAATTAATGAATGCTTTTAATTGCACATGGCCATACTCTGTGAAAAAAATACCCTTGAATCCTGTTCAAACATGTACAAAAAAAGCTGAAAATTTTGTGCCACTCTATACCATAAATCACTCCTCTATAATAATGCCTTCCTGTCCAAGCACACTAATCAAATCTCTTCCCTGTCACTGGAATTATTACATTTTAACAAGCACAGGATTTAATCATCAGAGCAGGCTTTTCACGCATTTACTTCATTCAGGCCTTGACAGCAAACCTTTACTCATGAGTTATCCTTACAGTGGTGGTTTGATTACCATTTTGACTACTCATGTGGGTAATACTTTTGTGTTTCAGGCCTTTAATTAGCTGAATGCTTTCAGAGATATTTCTATATACTGCATTTTCTCTGTGCATTAACCATGGTATCCTTCCTCCCTCCCTCATGTTAATGACTTGGGCAGGTATGTATTTGTCTAATATATCAATCACTTTCTCCTCACTTTCTACACATCTGAAGTCTCTCTGATTGCTTCTCATGAATTTTAAGAAGCTTCTCTGACAGAAAAGACCTTGGCATCTGTATTGCATGCCACATAGGATTTAATCTTTTGTGATTGAAATAAAGGGCATTGCCCAGCTAAAAAATATAACCCTTATTGGTTTCAAACTGACTAGCTGCTTTCCTTCTTTGACTTTCTGATGCCCTCTCAAGTCTTCTGCAGCTTGAACGTCATCAGTGCATGTTCACAGGTCTCCATCAGCATCCAGGAGTGACTATAGATGTTGCTAAGGTGATTTCTTTAGTTAGACACATAGCTGCTCATTGGCAGAATATTCTGCACCTGGGACTAACAGTGGCTTTATGTACTATACTAACCTGTTCTTGTTAGAGACACAAGGAGAGAAAGGAGAAGGAATTTATAAAACTTGACAAATTGTCTAAATTAACTTGTTCAAAATGTTCCCTTTCCAATATAAACTCCAATGGATAGTCAGAAGTTAAAATTCATCTGCAATACAGGGGCTGTCCTGCAGCCAAAAATTTATTTGCAGTCTTTTTCTCCTGTGTCCTATGTTGAAGGATGTCCAAACTAACAAGGTTCTACAAGGAAGTTATGTAAAGATTAAAAATCCGTGTAATGAGAAAACCTAGCCTCTGCAAGGTTATTCAGGTTTTTTTTCTTTTATTATTATGTCCCAAAACCCATATGTGGTTCTGTGTAGACTGTTCTTTCCACCAATTTCAAGAGACGTCTGCCCTGGTATTGTGGTCTACCTGAGTGATGGGACTTAGGCTAATGTTGCCTGGGATTTACTCAACAGGATTTTGCATAATTTTCTTAGCACACAGCTAGAGGGATTTAATATGCTGTTACCCCCATCTGTTTATTATATCAGAGATGACTGCTCCCACAGCAGAGCCAGAAGAATGGTCACCCTACAGCTGCTTTCCCACAAAGACCAGTAGTTTAGTTCAGCAGACTTTGCAGGAAAGCAGCTGAGTGAGGCACAAGCACAGTAAAACCTACTAACTCTTTGTGATAACAGTAATACCTGTGGAAGGTTGAAATGGACAGCTGGGGAGGTAACTTATTAGGCTCAGCTAGATTTGTCAGGGCTTACCTGTCATCATGCTTGAGTTAGAGGCTGGAATGGCAACTAAAATAAAGTAAGTTTGACACAGAAATTCCCATTGTGCTCTACACCATTTCTCATTGACCCCCTGTGATACATCATTTTACAACAAATTCTGACATGTGATGAAGAATCTGAGTTCTCAGGCCCATCCAGGGACCATTCCCCATTCTCCACCTTCAGGGAAAATTAATTTGCTTGCTTATAAAATATTTATTTTACATTCAAGTGTTATTCACAGTTTCAAATCCAAAACATTTAATCCCTATTCAGTTTGGAGGGAAGGGAAAAGGGATCCAGTTTTTCACATCCAGATACAGCCCTGTTGGTTTTTCTCTATTGGATCAAGTTTCAGAAAGCGCTAGGTCCTTAGAATATTTTTTTTTTCAATGGGATTGTGGCCAAAAAGGCAGAAACTTTCCAAAAAAAACCCTTGAGATCATATAACTCAAATTTGCTCTTGGCTCATTTCTATGTTGCCTGCCAGGTTTCATCTGCTTGATTGAGAAATAGGTACACATTTTCTGTAAGATCACACAAATAGCAAGGGGATTGTGGACTCTTTTTCTGACATGAAAAAGGCCAAAGAAAATAAGGGAGAAAGGGACTGTAAATGAGGATTTTCAGAATTGTACCCAAACTCTAGACAATGCAAGGACATTACCTAAGTAAAGAAATTAATTTTCCAATGCATCTATTTCTATTTTACTACTACTGCTGTTCCTAGTGAGGATTTGAGGTCATCTCAAGCAGACTGGTCAGTCCATACCCTCAGATCAGAAACAACTTCATCAAATTCCAAATCCACCCTTGGGTATTGCAGATCATATGGGAAA
Organism: Nyctibius grandis; assembly: GCF_013368605.1. Lineage (NCBI taxonomy): Eukaryota > Metazoa > Chordata > Aves > Nyctibiiformes > Nyctibiidae > Nyctibius > Nyctibius grandis. Next base: position 13,800,976 of record NC_090660.1, read on the forward strand.
CGAGATAATTGAATGTTCTGAGAACCCTAGAAGCTGATTCAAGCAACTGCCCTAGATAAGACTGATAGGTGAAATGAGGAGATAGTTTTAGCCTTAACTCTGAATATCCTGGCATTCACCATTCATACAGGCAATACTTTACTAGGTGACTGCAGTCTTGGGAATGCAGGGGGCAGTCTCTACAAATATTATGGGTCTTGTGATATTAAGAAATCTCCACCGGCTTCGATGAGTCAAGGTCTGCCACTTTATAAGCATCCTCAGCACTAGGAGTTCATTCTCTCTCTGTAAATACCAGCAATTGTGAGACAGCAAAGAATTCAATATTTTACTCTTGTTGTTACTTCTGTTTCACATGTGCACATCCTTCTACTATTATTTACAGTTATACCATCATATGGCACAGAGTTACATTCCTAAAACACAAAACATACTAGTGTGATGTCTGCACCCAACACTGAAGATTCCCTAGAGGTGACTTTCATTCTTGTCAAGTTCAGTTTCAGACAGCTCCCAGAAATTCTTGAGACAATGATACATTCTCCTACTTTAGGTCTTCTTATAAGGCATTGGAAAGCACAGCCGCATGAGGGAAAAGCGTTGACAACTGTCTTGCTAAAGGACAAAACTAAAGCAAACCACGCTGGCACTGAAAGCCCCTCCCTTTCAATAAAGAGATTTTTCAGCAAAAACATTTAATTCTATTTTGTTTTTAATCTGTTGCTATCAAGTGCTATCTGTCTTCAGGAAAAGAATGAATTTGACAGTTTTGTGTTGACTCTTACATTTCCCATTACTGACTCTTTTCATCTCTGTCCTGAAGCAAAAATAAATTTCCCTTTTTAAGCTTTTGATGATAAAAATCTCATCTGTAGCCTCATAAATGATCCTGTATTATCTATATTAATAATGAATAAAAGTCTGTTGAATACCCCTGATCCTTTGCATTAATAGTGCCAGATGTATTATACATAACCTTTTGATTTAACAGCACAAACTGTGAAACAATATTAAACCAGTAAAGGACTGATCTTACTGGAGCCACTAAAGTCAAAATTATAAACATTTCTTTCATTTCTATTTGTAAATCGTCCCATTATGTAGCATCAGTCTCCATCATTTATTTTTGAGAGAGGTACGAGACTAGCTGCAGTCCTAGAAATAGAGCTCATAAATAATATCTTGAATAATTTTTTTAAACATTTCCGGCTCTTCCACTTCTCCTTCCTAATGCCTCCTGATGATCTTAATTAATAGAGCGTTACTACATGAGCAGGTCCACTTCCGTTTACTGTACTATCATTAGAAAATATGTTGCTCACCTCTTTTTCCATTAGTCCTGTCAGAATCAGGCACAAACTTCATTCAATCATCTTCTGAGACGACACTGAGAGAACTGTAGTTATTCCTGAACAAAGGGATGAAACTCCCTTTAGATTAGCACAACTACATCCCATAAATTTGACTGCTTTCCTCTTACATATCTGTTGTCTCTTCCTTTATCATCATTTTAGAGTGGGTTCTTGCTTTACTCTGATGGATATAATCCATTTGCCTGTAAATCAGGATAATACCCTTCATAACTGTTTCCTTCCACCTGCTGTCCTGTGACTTCCCTTCCAACTTCCAATGCCTCAAACAAAAGTAAAGTGCCTTTTTCGACATCAGGCAACAAAATACAGTGTGACTTCTTTTCAGGGAAAAAAGATTCCCACTGAAGTCAAGTGGGAAATATCCTAGTTCTGTGCTTTTCTTAAGTGTATCTTCTGAAATGAATTGCTTAACGCTGCTGAGGCTAAAGCACAGAAACTCTGCACACCCACTTACCTGTAGTGATAACTATAGTTACAGTGTTATCAAGCCAATTCAAAAAAGACTAAAAAGCTCAAACTGCCCATGCAGTCTGTTTCTAGGATGGACACCCTAACAAAGTCACCTGACAAATGTTAGCATAACTGAAAATGTAGATGAGATATAAGGTGGCAGATGGAGCTAGGCAGCCTTAGTGCTGCCCAGATTTTATTCCCAGCTTCATGCTACCAAGTTTGTCTTTAGGAATACACTTGTATCTAAATAGCTACGACACAGTTCATGCCCAAATACCTGAGGCTTTTTGAGAAGCAGTAAAATAGCATTCTTCAGTAATAAATTGACTACAAGCTGGGTTCAATATCTACTAGTTCAACATCTAAACAGAACTAGTAGTTCAGTGACTCCTTAGGTTCTGGTCAGGACCCTGCAGTGGCTGGATTTCATCGCTAATTTAACTATCAGGAAAATAATTCAAGACTTGGACATGTAAAATGTAAAACTAGGCTTTGGAGTCAATATTAAGGTGAGTTGCAACAGTTTTGGAATTTAAGAGAGAAAACTCAATTGTTTTTGATACAGCAAAAAAAGTATCAGGTATCAATGATCAAATATGACAATAAACATCAGAGGAAAAAACTCATTTCACAATTATTGAGTTGTACCAATGGGCAATTTTTGACAACCCACTACCAAAACCATTCAAGTCTGTGTTTTGCAGTTATGTATATTGTAACAAACACTTTGTGCAAGGGCTGTTCTCAGATTCTATCACTGGTGGAATTACCCAGCCACAGTGAAGCGCAAGGGTTCTGAAATGTTTCTACAGACATATTGTATGTGAGAAAGTAGCACCATTTGGGCAGCTTAGCAGTCTGTAGGCTGAAAATATCCTTTTGCTGTCATCTTACAGCTGAATTTGGATTTGCATGTCAGTTCAAACCATGCTGGAAACTGTGAGCGAAAACCTGATACCATTGAAGTCAACAGAAGTTTTGCTGCAGTTTCACACAGGCCAGCTGACAGCTTACCAGATTCAGCTATTTGAAAGAAAGTCAAAGGTGGCTCTTGACAAATAACAAAAAAAAAGAAGAAACAATTTAAATAAAACTAAATTGCTGAGACAATAATAGCGAAAGTTGACATTAAAATGTATGATGTTTTTTATTGACTCAAAGGCAAAAATAAGTACGTCTCTTCACCCAGCATTGTAACATTATCATACATCAGCTAATTCGATTTGATTCATGACTTACATCCATAACAGTTACAGCCGTTAGGCAAGATCCGCTTTAAAGGCCTAATCCAACAAACACCTGCATACTTAATCACTTCAGTCACAAGCACAAGTGTTTTCTGTCTTGCATACTCATTTTCAATACTACACGCACGCAGCTGTCAGGAAAGGCATGTAAGACACATTTGGCCAAGTTCCTAGCTAATCTGGTCTGGAAAGTGGCATGGCGATATTCTGACGCTACCTATCATCTCCTGGCATCATTGGGTGAATTCTCGTTTAGTTGTATCCATGAAAACCCAAAGAACAACAGAATTAGATGAACACATTTACAAATGCCGGAATGAATCTGTGTATAAAATCTTGGCTCAGTAGGTCCAACAGTGGTTTTGCTGCCAACTTAAAGTGGACAGGGTTTCATTCAATAACTCTGGCTATTAGTATCTGTTATATATAATGTGTGCATCTCAGTAATACCTAGCTTAAACCTTCCTGTAATCTCAAACAGAAGAAACAGAGATTTTCCAGTCTACATGGGTAATTAAAGAAGAGTTCAAAATATATCTAATTTACTCAGGCTAAGCTCAGACAGAAGGATTTGTACCAAAATGCATATTTTTGCTACATTCTTTTTTAACTGGATGACAAATCACTGTATAGTTCATCATTTGCTTTCTTGTTGAATGATAAATAGTGCCTCAAATTAAACATGATTGTTCCCTGTGAAACTAAACTACAGATTATTAAAGACAGTAATAGCATTTCCTCTTTGTGTTGTTTTTCTCTCCATTTCCTGTTGATGAAAACCACCATCTGGATTGCCAGGTTTTAGTATTTCATCTGGCCTGATAGCATCAAAGATATTTCTTGCCTCAATCCTTTCCTTTGTCACTACCTCACATGACTGTTCTAGGTAATAGATACTCCCATGTCTGGTTCACGGCATCTGGGACTTTATTCTATTTCTCTAAATTAACGTGTATTTCTATTTAATGCCCCAGGCACCTAGGTGGATACAATACCTTCAAATCTGTTACCTTTTTCCTTCCTACTTGCTACATTTACAGTATTACAAACATTAGCAAATGTTGGTCTCAGGCTACCACATTTTTATTACTCTTCCTCATATTGAATAGCACCAGCTCTTCAAGGACTCTTGCTGAAGTCACCTAGTGACATTCTCCAGATTTATTTCATAACAAACTCATAAGCCACTGCAGAATTGTTACTGACAGCTAGCAGAATCCTCATCGTATCCTCAGACTCCAGAAAAGAAAAGAGGAAATGTTCTAGTCTAAAACCATATCTCTTTCTTTCTTGTTCACGTACAACTGCGTATTGTGGTTTCAGTTAGAAGCAGAAATAGAAATGTGTTGTGAAAAAGGTGTTTCTGATTCCAGAAGCCAGTCTACCCGGGGTATGTTAAACAGCCACTATTTTCTGCAGAGATACTTCCACAGCATGAGCACTGTAATAAAATAATAAAAATGAAATAGCAGCTGTTGCGAGAGGCAGAGTTCTAGCTCAGACGTTCTGAATGTTGGACAAACTTTGTCTTAGCGTGGAACCCAATAAAATAGTCCTGCATGAGACATATACGAGAAAGATGAAGCGTGAAAATCCAATATAGCAACTACTAAAATTCATAGGCTTGCAGCTGATTTATGAGAACAACAATAACTTCCTTCAAGCAAAGATTTAAGCAACTAGATGCAAAATTCTCCAACTTATTTCCTATCCCTAAACTTCTTCCCACATTGCAACACTGCAAATGAAGTTACAGTAAACTGGACTTAATCCATTCTTCCTCTACCTTATTGCATTGTTCCCTACCAATAAGAACCGAACTCGATATTTAGCATCTTTTGCATCTTTGCACAGGTGAAGGTAAGATTTGCTTCTGAACACAGAAAAATCAGCCTGTAATATCTACATATGTTAGCCATTAGCATTTGATAGATTTTTACTATCATAAAATATTTTTGAGGTTCCATTTGAATGAAATTGCCTGAGCCTATCCTAAGTGGCAGTTTGTATTAGAATGAAATTCCATAATTGACAATAAATAAATCAGAAAAGCAGGATTTTACTGTTTCTGACATGTAACACTGCCACACAAAGAATAACACGTAATGCTTTTACCAGAGTAAGTAGAAGCAAGATGACATTCTCTTCCAACCCTGGGACAATTTAAGACAGCATACCTTTAATAGTGACTGATAATAAAAGGTTCTAGGCCCTTTTTCTGCTTGTTTTGTGGGAACCTAATCCTTTTCCTGCAGTGAACAAGCGCATTTTCTGTCCACGCTCCTACAAACACAATGGCTCTTTTTTAGCCTCCTTCACAGTCCTCACGCTTTCTGCTTCTTCTGTCAGCCTGGGATATTATTTTAACCATCTTCAAAGAGGTCATTGTGGCAGAAGGATTCAGGGGCAAAATGTGGGGGAGGAAGGAGAAGCAGTGAAATAAGTGAGTGTAATAATTGTTCTTCGATGAAGAAAAAGGTAGAAGAAAAAACACCCTGGTTCATCAGTAATGCAGGCCCTGCCATCCCCAGATGTTACAGAAGCATTAAAATTGCTCCCTGCAAGAAAAATTGGATTAGTCACAATCTTGTCGACTAATGGACACACTCTGTGATCTTTAGAGCTTCATTTACTGGGTTAATAGTGCTTTGCCTGGGTTCCTTTGCAATAGGGAAAAAAAAAAAAACCTGTAAGAAGAAATATTCTGGGTGCAGTCCACAGCCACTGACACGAGTAATATCATATTCATCACAGACAGACCTCGTATCTCATTACTACTGAAGAGTTTGCCCCCAAGGCATTTGAGCTCAGTCAGGCCAGGCCCCTCATGTGGAACCGTTCAGGTATATTGTGAAATGATTTAATGCGATAATAATGTCCACTTTGTGAGATAGATTATGTTTTTTATAGTGGCTGATGGTTAATGAATGATACATTAGCAAACATCACTAAAACATTATTGAGAAAATGCAGATAAGAGATAGTAACTCCCTCATTCCCCACCCCCAGTCTCTCCCAGATGCATGAAAATGGAAAGCAGGAGAACGTACAGAAAACAGAAAACTTGACATTTTTGTGAAGCTACCAGCTTGTATACTCTCCTCTTGCTTGCTTGCTCTCTAGAGAAGGGGAAAAACAGTTTTAAAAATGTTGTAAACACAAACTGAAATATTTCTTCTTAAATCAAATGAGAATCAATGAAAGTGCAAACCTGAACAAATACATTATATGTTGACCCAGTTTATTAGATGAAGCCGTTTACCCTGATTTGATTTATCTGGCAATACACTGCTCAGCTGTGAAATGAGATAAGAAGAGCCTATTCACCTTATTTACAATATTATAGTGACTCCTGCTAGCACCACTATGGTTAAGGATCTGTCAGCAATTCCATTATAAACACCATTTTTTTTGGGTTTGTAACATGGCTGTAGATTCATGCTTAGCTTGAACGTGGCAATCCAAAAATTATAGATTTAATTAAAATCTCCTATTGAGTTCAAAGGATTTTGGATTAATGCAGCACAATCTCAAAAATGTGAAAATCTCTGGGTAATTTTCTACATTTTTAGTAATTATTGCTGCGCCTTGGGAAGAAATACAGAAAGGGTCATATCCCCTGATAGTGCAACTTTACTGAAGCCAATAGAGTTACAACGATTTACACCACCTGAAAAGGTGTCTCTTCTGTCAGGGTTATATGCTTGGCAATGGTGAGTCACACCAAGGAGCTCTTTTTCTCTTTCTGTATTACATACATTTCTAAAACCTCTTTGTTTCCTTTACAAGGGAGAAATACATCCCCCACACTTTCACTGGGAGTTAAACTACTTCTGAACCTGCAGTCTAGAATTCATACTGCTGTGTTTTCCCATAAACCTTTTGAAATGGCTCCTGACCTGGTGTTTTCTTTACAAAAAGATCCTTTCTGGACCAGACCTTTGCTCTATTTTGTTTTGCTTTAAAACTGAAGCCTCCAAAGAAAAGTTCTGTTCTAGTTTCCTTCATTTTAATTTGTGAACGTCTTAACAGCTCAAACTGAAAAGAATTTTCCTCTCTACAAAAAGAAGACTAAATTCATTTCTGTAGATTTTCTACAAGGCACAGTCTGTGCCAGGTGTGCATAGGTGAAGAGGTTTGGTTACATTTTTGAAGTTGAGAATTGCCAGCATTTTCTCTGTCATACGCATCCACCTAGATAGACTCTTAGACAGTGTAAATCAGCATCAGTCCATTGACCTCAGCAGGGTTAACTGATTTATTGCAGCCAACGATCTAGTCAACAACATGCATAACCCACATTTAACTCATCTCCTAGTGCTGATACCTGATATGCAGACAAATGTTAGGCATGTAGCTGTCATATCAATGTCATTTTTATATTTCTGCATTTCTAACACTGAATACATAAATTAATATTTTCAATTAAATCCTTGTTATTCTACATTCCTCTTCTGCATTGTGAGACGTATACGTTTCTAAGAAATGAGCATAAATGGCAAATTCACTTATCATGTGTATTTTACCTTCCACATACTCTCTTCAGTCCCGTTCCTCCAGTGTTTCTGGTTGTGCAGAAGGTGGGAAAATCATAAATATGACTGAGAAGAAAAAGAAGTAGAAAAGGCTTGTGAGGTAGTGTCTGCTGAGGTCAAACAGTACGTGGCATCCAATTATACAGACACAAAATGGATTTTATCTGTTTCACAGACAGTAGGTAAACACTTATCACCAGCATCGCTCCGTGGTACCTAATTAGACAAAGCAAAGGCCTCTGCTGCTCTGGATTTCTTTTTGATTTGCACCTGTGTGACTGAAGAGACTGGATCACACCAGTCAGGACACTTTCTCCTTATTTTGTAACACGAAGCAAACTGTATTTTAAAATAGGCAGTTCTTTAAAAATAATAATATTCCTTCTACCTCATGGGTATTGCAGAGAAACTTGAGAGGAAAAAAGGCAGAAATTAGAATAAAGGAAGAATGTTACAAAGGGACAGTAAGACCTTGAGCTTTAGTGTTGCCCATTTAGCGATGAGTGTCCTACTTCGCCGCAGTCAGAAATGGTCAAACCCCCAGGGCCTGGGGCTGCCTGGCCCCCAGCTGCCTCCCCCCAGGGGAGTCTGGTGGGAGGAGATGGCGGCTCTGCCAGGCTGCCATCCCTCCCGAGCCACCATCCCTCCCAGGCTGGCCGCCTCAGAGCGTTGTCCATTCATGGCCTCACAGACACCTTCACAAGTTGTTCACAAGGAAATGGATAACAACAGGCACACGTGGGCATGCTGGTGGGAGCAAGGTGGCAGTCAGGGGGAAAGCTGCTCCCTCCATCGAAGGGCTGCAGCCTGCCCAGGCTTCTCCGGCTCCCACAGCACTTTGTGAGGGGGAAAGCATGGTGGCAGCTGGGAGGAAGAGCCCTGTCCCACCACCTGAGCCAGCCCAGGGAGCAGCTGCTGCCATGAATCTTGTCAACACCCACCGCTGCCAGCCAGAGAGGCCTGTAGAAGCAACAGCAGCAGCGAGAGGGGCTGCTCTCTGAGGAGTAAGGAAAGGGCCCCAGATGGCAGTAGCTGGAGGCTTGGGGCTTAAACCCCACCCCACTTAAATTGTTTCTTAACAAAAAAGGCAAAAAGTATTATGGCAGGAGGGCTGCGCAGTGGTGTGGTTCCCTGCTTTTGGTACTAGTGCCAGCAGGGCTCAGTCTCCATAACAGACCCCTTAGAAATGTGGAGGCAGCTCATGGTCAGCACTTGGGGCCAACCATGGCCTGCAGGGTAGAGCTGTGGGCGCTGAGGATGCCTTGGGGAAAACAAACCTGTAAGAAGGAATATTCTGAGTGCAGTCACATTTCCCTGAGCAGCACCCCTGCTCCCTGCAGGTGCCTAAGGAGAGAGGTGCCTCTCAGGGGGCTGTGAGAAACGTGATGGCCCCCCTGGGGAGTCTTCTCCATCTTGAGTGTGTCTCTGGGAGCCACAGTGTGGGGACAGCCCCAGCCCCGGGGTTCAGTGGGAAACACAAGTGCTGAGCCTTTTCTCCCCTCCAAGCGGTATCTGGATTTAGACTCCAAAGATCAGACAGTTTAAGGGCATAGGGCAAAGTTTCTTTTTTTTAAAGTGGGCTCTGGCAGACAAATGCTCAGGATCTGCTGGATCATGGCCCTGCACTGAGGTGCACCTTGCTATTCTAGGTGGGTCCTGCCTCAGTGGGAACTGCCACAGGAACCCCAACGCTGGCCACAATCTGCAACCAGCCATCACACTCCAGTGTTCTTGTGTTGGTGAGATTTTTACTTTGTTTGCTTGCCTAATCAAAGGTTTAGTAGGTTTTCTTTCTTGGTTGTCTGCATTTGTAATGGTCTGAAACTTAGTATGTGGATTATCTATGCTACTTAAATGTATCCCTTCTGCTATGTAGGCTCCAGCACATGTGAACTGTGTGCAATATTGAAAAAAATTTGCAGAATATTGTGATTGTATGCTTGGGCAGAAAATAATATTTTCTACTTGCACTTAGCATATCATTAATCATTGCTGCAGTCATCATGTCTTATTTGTGATGGGTTTGTTGCCTCAGTCTTGTATGAAATGTTCAGAAATAACATGTATAGTGCTTTTATATATTCTGTTCTTTTTTTACACCGCCTACTATCGTCACGATCAGACAGAAACACGCTTGTATTTGACACCCTCCCTCGGTCCTACCAGTACACAGCAGCAAAGCTGTACTCTGTCTTTGTGAATTGCAGATTAAACCTACAAAGCATATAAAAATTTAAGGGAGATGTGACTCATCTATGTTACCTTATTTTGACAGATAGAGACTAACTGATTGATGAGTTAAGGAAAATAAAATGACTTGCACTACTTACATTTTATCTGAGGACTGGAATTCACGTAAGCCAGGTTTTTTTAAAATTATAAGTTTGTACATATGGAAAATACGACATATTAAAACTCTTAAATGTGTGGGCTTTTCCACTGTGGCAGGCAGCTCAAGCTACCCACTTCAAAGGAAGGCAATGGTGACTTGAAGAATATGCAGAATATCTGGAAATTAGACAGAACATATCTGAAATTAGTCTCCTGAAATTACGGATAGCCAGAACACATGGGAAATTCTTGATTTATCCTCTCAGTGTATAGCACTACCAGAAATAAGAATACTTTTTTTCTTTTTTCTACAAACACCACGGGAAGAGCTTTGAAATGAGACAAGGATGTCTGTTAGTGATAGGATGTAGATGGCAGATAGTAGAGGCCAGAAACTCATAAACTGAGACGGTCTTTAACAGTACAGTAAAAAAAATGGCATTGTTCCTTGTCAAATATGGGCACTGATTGTTGTCAACCTGTTTGCTGACACTGTGTATCATTAATCATTTGAATAAACATTTCCTAATTTTTAGGTAGAGTTGGAGATTTTTCTTAGTTAATGATGTAGGGAACAAGTTTTTTAAGTCTCACAATATTTGCCTTGTTCTTCAAGTGAAACTATATGATAAATGAATTGCATACCTACACATTGAATTTAAATACTTTTATAAGCATCCCAGAGCATTTCTGGCACTTACTTTTCCACAGCTGTTACTCTGGCAAATCTCTTTTGTGAAGCATGACTATTCTTTTCCTTCATTTCCCCAATGATATTGATACGTATGTGCAGAGAAGTGGAATTCCAATTTGGACTACCAATGGAAGCAAAAACATATTAAAAAACAGTCTGAGCACTTCAAGAACTTTCTCAACTCAAGAAGTTGGAATTACTGTAGAAATCTCAGTGCTGTGCCTGTTTTCTGGTAATACCAAGAAGTCTTACTCATGGATTAATACCATACTGTATTAGAGATCAAACACACATAGAACAGAAAAACCTCTGTCTCAATTTGTAAAGTGAGTATAAAACAAGAAGTAAAATGGAGAAACAGGCAGATTAGGGAACACAAGAAAATATTGGACAGCATAATAGAAGTCATCTGAGGAATCTTTCTGTCCAGTGCTGGTACGGACGTGAGGATGGCATTCTGACATCTATAAATTCAGGATCAGTCAACAGGAAGTAGCAAAATATGTCTGCACACTTCACAACCTGGAGGAAACTTCAGGCTGAATTTGCAATCAGACATACGTGATGTTTACATTGTACAGAGGCTGTGTGAAGGGTTTTAGTTTGCCTTTTTTCCCAAATTTGCTATTATGTAATTAATCCTTAGAAATCCTCTGCCTATTTAGAATAAACACAAGGAGAAATGGGAGAATGTTTTATTCTCGGGTTTTTAAGCAATGATATGAGCAGGCCAGTGAAGCATTATCCCTTTTATAAAGTTATAAAAGTTGAGTTGCTTTTTCTGGCTTTTTTTTGTTTGTTTGCCCATGTCAGTTGTCTCCAGGTGTTTGGTGTTATTCTGTGCTTTTCAAGATGACAGGAAGGGGAGGATGCTTCTAAATAATATGTTGCCCTGACTTCATAAGGCTTGTTTTGTCTGGCAAATGAATTATGTAAACCTTCTCCACCCGAAACTGTTTCAAGTCAATTAATTGTTGTAATTACTTAAGATTTCTTTTTAATGAATATGACTCTCCAGGGATTTGATGATATCCTGTCATCTGTAGGCCTGATAAATGAAATGTGATTTGTGGCTTGCTGCAAACTGAACCCTTGTACTTGAACAATGTCTCTCTTTTCTGTGTGCTCATTAAATGGAAGAAATGCCCTTGATGGAATTAGGAACATTTGCTTTAGTTGGTCCCTAGTAGGAATGGATAGTATAGGCAGATAAATTTTGGCTTTTACCCCTTTTGTTCTCTCTTCCTTTAAATGTGGGTCTTGTTAACACATTGGCAATTACTCAGACCAAACACATGACCCCAGTGAGGTTACCTATTGTAATTGAGACTAGCTTAGCCGTTCCATCTCTCATCTCCATTAGGTGGACTGAAATGTGAAAGATTAGCAGTCAGTCAGTGCGGAAGGAGACCAACACTATATGATGGTTTTTTATATTACCTTTTTTACAACTTTCTTTCCCCCTGCCAACGCTTTGCAATCAGAACAGCCAAATTTGACAAGCAAGTCACCCTCCCTTTGTTTTTGTGCAGTACCTAGTTTTCAGTGCTTCTCAAGAAAAACAGAGCTACCTAGTGCCGTAGATAAAGACAAGCAATCCAAGACAGCATGACAAAGAACCATGAAGTCTGCAGTGAGTTCCTACAAACAGTGTGGCTGCTTATATATCAATTTCAACAAGCCTATTTTCCCCTACATTGTCATGTACACAATATAATCTAATCACCAATTCTAGGAAAGTATAAAGCAGGTGGGTTTTCCTGATTTAAATTCCATTGGTAAAATGGGGATTACTGCTTTTATTGCAAGACCTTTGTGAATATCATGTGGGTACATTAAACGTCATAAAATACACAGCAAAATATAAGTGTCTTGGACATAGTTTGGAATGTAATGACAAGGAATTATTGTGTATCACAAGCAAAGATCACTTTGACCTTTTTCCAGTCAAGAGAGGGTGCCTCAAATATGTGCAGCTGTCTAAATCTGGCAGTCACGGGTAGCGTAAGTGTACAGAAGAGACAACATCCCTGACAGTGGAAACAAATTAACAAACAGAAGGAACTGCCACATATATTAGTTATTTAGGAGAAACAGGGGGGCGTGAAGGGTAGAAAGGTGAAAATTGTGAGGAAAGAGTGACAAGGAAGTACCAGACCAATATCTGTGAGGAAGATACCATGGAAAAGGAGAAAACATGGAATTTTCACGGAAAAGGATTTTACATTTTGGGGGTTCAAAATCCAGGAATGGTTGTAGTGATTTAGAAAAAATGACATCAAATCCTGAATCTTTCCTAAACTCTAAACCCACTTTTTTGTCCTGGCGTAACAGATACGGTTCTACTCTTCCCCTTCCCCCCTGCCTGCCCTTTTTCTTTCTGGGTTGGCAGGAGCTATAGGCAAGGATACAGATGTATAATAAAGTGCAAGGAACTGTTTTTCCTGGCTTGATGGGCCCAGCTGAAAAAGCAGTATCTGGAAGTATTACGAAACTGATTGTCTTTGGTGCAATAATTGGATGGAAGACATTCAGATCACCTTTGATTAGATGAACTTCTGAAACTACTGAGATTTATCAGTGCACAGATCTCATTCTCAGAGGACTCACGAGAAAGTGTCCCATTAACTTAATGAATCAGGCCGCAAGAGAACAACTGCTCTTGAAGTCAGAATGAGAGATTTCCCATCAGTGGCACAAATCCTGCCAATAAAGGCAACAGGATTTCTCAAGTGAAATGAGATTAGAATATGTCTCCCCTGATTTTCAGTAGTTAAATGATTGACTATCCTGTAATAGGCTAATTATTAGATTTCCCTTCAACTTTTGTGTTGCAGGAAGGAATGAAAGTTTTCTTTCTCTACCTAGATTGTGTAGCAGCTGTGGCAGTGTTTCACCAATACCATTGCATAGTCTTGACCTTTGAAAAGTGGCATGGCGTATTCATCTTTCCCAACCTCATCTGCCTTCAGCAAGGTGTCCCCAGCTCTGGAACTTCTGGCAATTTGACAAAGGCATCTTCCTGCATGTCAGTTCTTGTGATCCACTCTGTCTTCTTGACATATGACACACATGTCAGCTCTCATTTTTTCACTGCTTGCTTTGTTTGCCTCTTCACAGGTGGGAGATTCCACATCCTCTTTTATGAGCCATTTTCAGGGCGCTTATTTTCCTGCAATAACTTCCTTGACATTTTAAAAGATCCTTTTTGTCACTGATGGTTTGCAGTTCTTCACAAAGAAAAATGGTTTTTTAGAGGCCTCATTAGCTAGCCATGGTAAACTATTTCTGTGCCTTCTTTACAAATGATACTCTTTCAGAGATCATAGATAAGTTGTTGCTAAATGCTTTTGACCTCAGAATGCTTGTTTAGTAACAGCAGTAAATATTTTTATAGCCTCTTTATGACTTTTAAAAACATTTCAAGTACTGTTTCTTTCATCGTTATAAAACTATGTTTTTGCTAAATATTAACATCCTAATTTTACAGGTGGCAAAACTAGCAGCTATCTCCCATGTGCTTTAGCTTAAGCTGTTTGACTGCAGTACTCTGACTAAGTAGTGTTATTTTTTGATGGGGCATTGACAAGAAGGCTATGCAAATCATTGATCACTGCCTCTCCTTTCATCTGGAAGTGAAACAGCAGGAAGCAGAAACACCTTCTTGTCAGTCTGTCCTTCACAAAGGCAGGGAACCTCTGACTGTGCCACTGGTAGCTGCTCAGTGGTCTTGAAAGTTGGTTGTAGGGAAAACAACCTAAAGAGTAAACTTACAAGGAATAACTGTTGCCAGGCAAGTGGTCCTGAAGGCTGAAATGAAAAAAAACAATATTCCTGACCCTGTTACTAACGTGTTTGGACACTTGCAGTAAGGAGTTCAATAAGAGCTGAGACAACAGGCAGCTCCTATTCAAATTGCATGATGGTTGCCCATGCTTAACTACTTACCTGAAGTGATGAAATTAAGAGAGAAATGTAGTAATTTAAATAACTTTTAAGCCTTTTTTCTCCTTTCATATGTGGCTTTTTATACTACTTTACCTTTGTAAAGTTAACTTACATTAATTCGATGTGAAAATGACATTGTCAATGTAAACTTTGAAAACACCAAGTTGCTCTAATATAATCTAACTAGGTTTTATAACAATAAATCTTATTTTAGTTAATTTTGAGGCTTTTTAAAATCCAGGTTTTATTTCTATAATCACTAGCATAAATAATTGTGCCTAATAAAGACATCCCATTGCTGAGGTGTCTTCCTGTGTAAGACTAGACTGCACTGGAATACATGCTAATAAAATTGTCTTTTGTAGACAGTTTGGGATTTTTCTTACAAATTGAGGATTTTTTTTTTTTGTTTCTGGTCCACTTGAGAAGTTGCTAGCACAAAGCAGTATGAATGATCATGTTTGTCTTGCTTTTCAGAGTTCTCCTTTTAATGCAGTCCACGGAGATGATTCAGTCAATGACTTTTGACAAATCAAATCCATTACTTTGTTTTTACATAAAGTTTAAAGGGATAGTTTGTTCCTAATTAAAGTTAGGAAGGTTTTCCAATAAGTGGCTAAATGGCAAACAAGAGATATCTGAAATTGTAACATTAACTTATATCACAATATTCTTGCTGTTTTCTTCCACAAAATGGAGTTGCCAAGCAGGCAAAACTGTCACACTGAATTACAACATGGTTCAGATGAAAAATGCAAAATAATGGATAACCTAAACTTAAAAGAAAGTTAAATTACATTAGCAAAGAAGAGGTATAAGAACTCTTTAAAATACTCTTCTCCATATCAGACAGTTTCCAGTGATAAAATAAAGGTTGTAATATATGTTGAGTGTAATAACAATGCTTACTTCAGAGAGGTGATGTGGGCATTTATTAATTGATGTTTTATCAAGTTTTACAGTTCTTAAATGCAAAGTGTTTATGTATGTATGTATGTGTCTGTGTGTGTACACACACGCACACACACACACACACACAAATATATGTGAGCATTATGTGAATGTATTATTCTGGTTGTTCTAAATATTTTTCACTCTTTGCTCCCCTGAATCAAAATCTTATTTTAAAAATCATTGGTACTGAAAGTGTGAAATACAGTCAATTATTTGAATATCTATAAATCAGCCATCTGTGATACACACTATAACAAGGAAAAAGGAATCAAGTTTGCCAGTAAATGCTACTCTGACAAATCCAATTTTAAATATAATGTATTGCTAAGGATGTGTTGATAACAAGTTTCATGACTCTAAAAGGGCAAATAAGTTATTTCTCTCTTTACTAAGTTATTTCTCTCTTTACTAATTGCACTGCATGTGGTGATTTCGTATAGTTAGAATTCAGATTTTGACTTCTGTGGGAATTACATTCATCTCAAAGAAGCTCATTCTGGGCTTTTGGAGATGTTAACTGCTTTGCACACTAATGTAATCAACAAACCAAAAAAGCCATGCAAATTGATACATTCTAAACAGCCAAAGCACTTGAGAGGACAAAGGACAATGCATTCTCTCAGCTAGTGTTGTAACCTTCACACCAATTTCGCTGGAAATAGGTTTTAAGGAAAAGCATGGCAGAGATCTTGAGGAGCGTGTGTGCTTTTAAACAGGTTTTTGCTTGCTATTTTGATCTCTCTTTTTTTTTTTCCGATTATCTTTGTCCTTTGTAAAATCTCAGGATTTTGTTAAGGGCAGCCAGGTAGGTGGTTTGTGATTATTAAGTATACCACCCTGATAGTACACTCTGGAGGTTAGATGTACACATCAAGATAACAGTCAGTTTAATACAGGAGACATTCCTCCATGTTGACACACCCAACTCACTGCACTGAGGGCAGCTTTTCAAAAGATGTGACAAAGTAAGTAAAAGACAGCCAACAGCAATGGAGAAATAATGTCAGACATAGCCATAAAAATATATGCAAAACAAGTGTGGAGTCAGGATGGAGTCTAATACACACGTAATCCCCACCATGCACACGCACACCAATTTAGACTTCATGAAGCAGAAGGGAAGTAAGGGTACTGTAATGAAGCATTATATATACCTTCATGTCAAAAGGTTGTCCCAAAATGTGAGAAAGACACTGTCATAGTATGTGTCCTAGTACAGTGGACATGTGCAGCAGTTGCACAATAGAGTATCTACATGAGCTTTACTAAGTGAAGTACAGCCTCCAAGTTATCAGAAAGTACATGATGAAAGATACCCCAGAAACAAGGTAAAAGGAAGTTGAATACTATAATTGCTTTCTATGGATGAATCTCCTTAACCTTTAGTTAGTGCATATCTACACATGGCAGTTCCATTTTATATCTGGACGTTCCTAGACTGTAAGTCATGAATGTGTTTTGAGTATGGGCATAGCTAATGCACAACAGCAGGCACTTGAGTATGCAGATATGCCTTTATTTAGCTCAAATTAGAATACACAGTAGCCTGTTGGGTTTTTTTTAGTGAATGCAAATTCTTCAAGAGTTTCTTTCTATCATCAACTTCATTTTGTAATGAAGCTTACCTTTATATGCACCCAGATGAAATGTAAGAAGCACAAAGTCAATTAAAGGAAAATCAAATAAAATTATGTCACATAATATCAAATACAATGAACAAAAAATATTTCCCTCAGTTTTGCTTTCAATCAATCTGAGTTTATCTTTGTACAGTTCTTTCTCACTTTCACCTCAACCATTTTCAAAAGCAGAGGGAAGAGGGAGGAGGATACACAGAAGAAAGGTAGTTTATGCCATTGGACTTTTTCTTATACATGATAAAGAATGTGAACGGCAATGTTACTGAAGTCCTGTGGGGTCTTTCTTGGCATAGTTGGATTGGCTAAAGACCAGATTAATTATTTACTTAAATAATTGTTTTATGATCTGCATCAGTACATCATAGATCATAATCAGATGTACAATAAATAAAATTTACCAGTGGGGTTACATAAAGCAATGTGCTTACCCTGATTTAAAGCACATTTAGTGTTTCTCTGGAGAAACCTAGCAAAGGTGAATATTTGGGAAGGGAAGCTGGAATGTACTTGCACCTGGCAAAATAAGTCATCCAGGAGAATGTAGATGTTGATGAAATATTCATACGGGGAAACCACGATTGAAACAACTTCACAGTCAAGGTAAATTAGTTTTAAGCAGTCTAATTTCATAAACGGCTGATTCCACAGAATGGGCAAGGAGTAAGGATATATGATAATAACACTGCCAACAGTGTTGGAAGAGGGCTCCTAAAATAATTAAAATGTCGTAAAAGTCATGCAGCTTATAATAATAAAATTAATTTTTAGGTACTTTTTATTAACTTTTTTTGGTTACAAGCTGGTAGGAATTAAGTCATGTTTTCAGAGGGTTCTTTGGATCTGCAAAGAAACTTTTAAGAAAAGCTATTGGATGGAAGCTCAGTTTTTTACTAAATCTATGTGTCTAGGAGCTTGCTCAAGAAGGCTATTAAATATCATGGTAAAATAACGATTTGGCAAGACTGTGTACGCATACACATTTATAAAACATACATGACACGTCTGTTTTATGACATGTTAACTTCTATCTTTGTATTGAAAACAAGAAAAATAAAGGCCTTTTCAAAAATCTGTAATTTTTCTTCATGTAGCAAACACAGAAATTTTCTAGTTCTACCAGGCTTTGGCAGGTAGTAAATCTTCAAAGGAGAAGTAAATAGTTCCTGTGCTGTGGTCTTTGTATGGAATACATATATAAGAAACAGAAAGGCAACCTTTTAACTCTACAGTATTAAATCCTTTAACAGAAAAAAAAATGAAGAGAGGGGGAGAGAAAGCTGGACAGATCCATTACTTAAACACGCTCCTTAAGAATTCCCTTGTGCTCCTGAGTTCTTTCTCATCAGCATAAGCTCTCTGCTAGGTTTGAAACCATAAGCATATGAAAGCTTGTCATGCAGGTGTATTTTGTATACCTGCCACACTGTGAACTCACCATGTCTCTGGCCCTGAGGAGAAGTTCTCTTTCCTTGCAGCAAGATTATGTTTTAAAAAGCTGACTTTTAAACCTCTTACTGAATTTTTTAATGGATTAAATTCATCATGTCACCAGCTGCTGTGCAGCTAATAGAGCCATAAAACACTGTATTAAAGGATTACCCATGCAAAATTTCCTCTTGTGCTAATGTGAATTTTAATACTTTTAACATTTAGTTGAGATGGGAATGTCCAAGAACAGCTTGTTCAATAGGTTGTTCTATAAAATTAAGTTCCTCAGCTAATCACAAATGCCAGGACTCCATTAAGTTAAAATTTTACAGAGAGGCTAAGATGATTCACTGTATAGCATTTGCAGGGAGGAAGGCAACATCTGCTTCTCCATTAATGCTATAAAACAAGGAAGTAAAGCACACATGAGCATCGTAACTGCAGGGGAACCGGGCTGAACAGCTGAGAGTCCTCACTCCAAATGCATTGGAGGTCAGTTTATGCCATTATATACATGGGGTATAAGAACAGAGGGAATACAAAATCCCACTCCCTGAAGTACGGTGACAACTGTAGGCCTTGAGTCTAGTCCAACATTATTGTAAAGTTAGGAGGAATTTTGTGAAAGTGAATTTTTTTAACTTGCGTAGGAGATGTGGGGAAGAGAAGGGATAGTCATGCTTTCAAAACAGGGAGTGAAACCTTTAGTTTTATTCTTATCTATAAACAGTAATTAACAAAGTAGCATTTATGTACTTGAAATCATGAAGTGACTGCAAATAAGATATAAAGGGCTGCAGTTTGAATTTCTTTCATCTGACAGCAACAAAATGGTCTTCCAGAGGCTGTCTCTCTGGGGTAGCTATAGGATTAGGAGCAGGGTGCCTCTTCTGGCTTTTAACTCCTATTTTCTGCAGAACAAGATAGTGTGAAGGGATGCTAGTAGGTGTTAGAAAGAGCCTCACCAAGCCTCTCCCCCACTATGTCACCATAAGGATCATTCACGGAAACTGCCATCATTAACTAGATGTAATCCTTGTTTATTGCTGGAATTAATACATAATTAAGTACTTGGACCTTGCTCAGACCTTTTTGTCCTGCCACAGGCAACAGGATAAGCTTGAAGGAAGGGCAAAGAGCAGGCAAGATATGGCACTCCCAGTCCATCAACATCTGCACTGAGCATCACTCTTGACAGCGCAGTGTTTGGGTAGACAAGACTGTCAAAAATAAGGAAGACTAAGCTTTCTTGTGACCCTAATAGCACTTGGAAAAGAAGAATGATCAGTAATGCAGGCAAAGCATTCTGTGTTTTGAAATCACCATGTAAAAATCAGTTTCTTCTTATGGCAGTTCATCTGAGCACTGTTCATCCCAGTACCAGCTAACAAATAGCAGCATGACCCCACACACTTTACCCTGCTGGCAGTGCCTTCATTGTGCAGAGGATGCTGCCAAATTAGAAACCACTGGTTCCAAGGGCAGCCAGAGTGCTTCTTCAATCTCACCCTGAGTAAGTGGGAAACAAGGAGGCCCCTACTGACACTAGCCCAGACACCGTGCACCCTGGAAGAGAAGCAGGTGGCTGGCTTTATCACTCATTGATCCCAAAATGGCCAGAGCCACTGCCAGCAACCTCTTCCTCAGAAACCTGTGCAGCTTTTTACCTTTGATAGTTTCCTGAGGGGGAGATCTTCACACCCAGGAGCCTGATCAAAAGGTGGATGAGGACAGTAGGAACAGTCAATGGATTTTAGGTTACATATCTAAATGCTTTAAAAATCCAGTGATGAGCAGTTGACTGCCTTTTGACATAACAGTGTTTCCGAATGAGGCAGACTTTCCATATAGCAAGTAGTGTATATTGCTAAATTATTCGACAAAATTTATTATTATTATTAGTAGTAGTAGTAGTAGCAGCAGCAGCAGCAGCAGCACTAGTAGTAAAGTTTTCTGATGCTCACTTTGGAATAAAAAAAAAAAAGGACAGTTATTTAAAATCCAACACAAGAGTGCTGAGGAAGTTTTAATAGGAATATGTTCAAGCTGCTGTTCCTTACCCCAACTGAATTTTCTCCACAGCTCCATATTTTGTTCTCCATGTGTATAACTGTTCTGAGAGCCTGTCATTTCTTATCAGAATGAGAAAGGCTAAAGAGATAATATTTCAATAACATACTGGCCTGATCATAAAATAACTCAATGGAAATGTGTAACTGCCTCAGGCAGCACAGCAGGATAGTCAGCAGTCAGATGATTTCTATTCTGGGTTTCTTTTTTTTATGGTTACATTTTCTGTTATATCAGACATACCCTCAAGTCTTAGTTATGCTTTTATTCAAAAGGAGAACCACAGTATAAAGACCTACAAAACTTATTATGATATATTACTGTAAAGAAATAAAAGTTGGTGCCACAGTAGCATATTGATAAGGATAGGCCTGCCACATTAATTGACCTTTTTTCATCTCAACCACCAGGGCTGAGGCCTAAGCATCTCAGTTGCTTAGCAACAGGGTCACTGCTTTCAGGCCTTAAATGCACCAAAAAAAATAGTTAAGAAAAAATCAGAAGATGTGATCTTATGAAGGCAGCAGATATTTGGCAGAAGACTGTATTTTTTTCTACCCTTTTTTACCCCGTGCTGTTGATCATAATGCATAGAGAGCAAAAGGGAAACCAGGATCTGAAGTTTCACTGATCTAAACAGACCAGCAAGACAGTACTGAAGCCACAGGCCATGGTCTGCTTGATACCTGTCCTGATGAGATGCTTTTGATTTTTAGAACATCCATAGATGTTTACAAATAATTCATATGATTCTTCTATATGCGTAAAATACATGCATACATGCAAAATACTAAGTGACCCTGGATAACATATATATATATTTTTAGGACAGCAGGGTGCAGCAGAAAAGAGGGGTTTCTATTGTCTAGATCCTTTTTTAATATTCTATCATAAACATTAGTGCTCGCTGCTATGTTTAATGACAGGGCTTGCGGCAGCACAACATCTCCTAAAGGTCAGCTCAGGGAGAAGTTTGTTTCTTCCATCCTCAGCATGAAATACAGGAAAAAGTCAACACTTCTTTTCAACTTTACTAAAGGCCATGGAACAAGAGTGTGCTGCTCTGCCAGAAATCGAAATCCTTGTACATGAGAGTAGTCAAATGTTCTTCACTGGAGGTTTCTCTTGGAGAGGAATCCTAATGCTGGAGTGAGGAAATCTGTGTTTTATTCCCAAATAATGATGAACAAAAATGATAAATGGCCTCATGAATGCCACTGTGCCTTAGCACTAATCCTTTACTATCTTGAATGTAAGTTGGGAGGCTCTTATTTTATCTGTGCTAATGTAAATAACTGCATGGTTCTCAGTGAACAAAGTATTTAATATAAAAAAAAGTCAGTATTTTCTACACACAAAAATCAGTTATGGTTAAATTTAATGTTAAATGTGGGGCACAATAAGGAGAGTTTTTGAATTTTCTTTATTTATAGTGTTACTTTAAATAGTTCTTTAGGCCTTCCCTAGTGTGTTTTAATATTCTTTCACTGTTACTACATGGCAATAGAAGTATTTGTATTGAAGCTCTTCACAGAATCATAGAATCATTGCAGTTGGAAGGGGCCTCTGAAGATCGCCTAGTCTAAGCCCCCTGGAAAAGATTTCCTTGCATCTGCTCCTCTTGAGGTTGAACAGTCCCAGCTCTCTCAGCCTCTCTTAGTATGACACATGCTCTAATCCCTTAATCATCCTGGTGGCCCTACACTGGACTTGCTCCAGTGTTTCTTGTGCTGAGAAGCCCAGAACTGCACCCAAAACTCCAAATGTGTGCAACAAGGGCTGAGCAGAGGGGAAGGATCACATCCTTCAAACTGCTGGCAATACTCTGCTTAATGTAGCCCACAAGGCTTTTGGCCTTCTTTGTCACAAGAGTACACTGCTGACTCATGGTCAACTTGGTCAAGTTTTGTATCGTCTGCACACTTGCTGGGGGTGCACTGGGACCCATTATTTAAGTAATTAATGAAGATGTTAAACAGTATTGGCCCCAATATTGATCTCTGGGATACCCCACTAATGACCAGCCTCCAAGTGGACTTTGTACAACTGATTCTAATCCTTCAAGCCTTGCATTTCAGCCAGTTATGAGCCCACCCCACTGTCCATTCATTTAACTTATACTTCACCAATTTGTCTATAAAGATGTTACGGGATGCAGTGGTGAAAGCCTTATTAAAGACAAGATAAACAACAACCACTGCTCTCCTCTCATTCACCAAGCTAGTCATCTCATCATAGAAGACAATCAGGTTGGTGAAGTATGATTTCCCCTTCATAAATGCATGCTTCTTTTCCTCCATGTTTTCAGAAATGGTTTCCAGGAGGATTTGCTCCTTCACCTTCACAGGGGCTGAGGTGAGGTTGACTAGCCTTGTGGGTACATCCCATCAGATCCCATGGACCTGTGTATGTCCATTATTTAAAATGTTCCCTAACCCAGTTCTCTTACAGAGGGTAAGTCTTCCTTGCTCTGGGACTTTCCCACTGGGTTGAGGAACCTGGGATTCCTTAAGGTCAGTCTTACTAGTAAAGACCAAGGTGAGGAAGGCATTGAGTACCTTGGCCTATTCCCTCTTCTTTGTCTCCAGATCAATTGCCCCATTTATCAGAAGGCTTGCATTTTCCCTAGTGTTTCTTTTGCTGGTGATGTACTAGCAGAAGATCTTGTTGCCCTTCACATCCCTCACCAGATTCAATTTGATGGGCTTTGGTTTTTCTTACCCGATCTTTGCATACAGTGTCCATATATTTTTCCTGGGTCATCTGCCCCTTCTTCCACCGCCTATACACTTCCTTTTTATGTTTGAATTTTGTCAGAAGCTCCTTGTCCATCTGTGCAGGCCTCCTGTCACCTTTGCTTGATTTCCTGCTCACTGGGATGGATCATTCTTGAGCTTGGAAAAGGTGATCCCCGAAAATCAACCAGCTCTCCTGGACCCATATTCTCTCCAGGGCCATTTCCTATGGGATTTTTCCAAGCAGATCCTTGAAGAGGCCAAAGTCTGCTCTCCGGAAAGCCAAGGTTGTAATCTTGCTTTTAGCCTTCTGTGATCCTTACCTTTTTGCCTTGTTTTTTTCCTTTTCGTAATTAACGGTGTTTTAATGTGAGGAAAAAGGGACAACAAACTGATTTAGGTTATAGCTAGAAAAGGCAGAAATGTTGCTATGATTGCAAATTATCTAGAATACAAGAGGATTTTAAGAACACGTTCCAGGCAGTAATGCCCCAGCAAACTCTCACCATATTAATATATATACAAAGCCCTCTCTTTCATATCAGTTATGTTTCTAACAAGATGATCAAAATATCCACACACTGTTGTCCAGATCAGCAGATAAAATGGGGATCTCTGTATTGCTTCCTAGTCTACCCAAGTGGGGGGATTTGGATGCCCTGTTTTGGTGTTCACACTTGTGTACTAATTTCCAGAATAGAGTTATCACTGATTGGAGAAAACTGTGTGTCACATGGGGACTGTACAGGACTTAGTGATCATGAATTAGTCTTTGCCTATGATATGAAGTTGGAGCATGTTGTCTACACAATACATTTAATGAGGAAAATACATTTAACCGGGAAAATCCATTTAGAAACTGTGATAATGGATGTCACAGACATTACTAATAGTCTCCGGAAACCAGATACACTTGTATAAAAATTTAAATGTCTGCACACACTGTGCCTAGGGATGCCTTTGGTTTGATAATATTTAACAGTTGTGTGCAGGGAACTTGGGGATTTGCACAGTTGTTGTTTGATCTTACTGTTGATTTTAAATAAGATCAGCAAGATGTTTGCCATGAACAAAAGATAAGCCTTAGTAGAATTCCTTTTGGCCAATTGAGTTTAGCCTTCTAATAGTTTCCTGAACATCAAAATGTTAATCAGTTGTAACAGGTAAATCAGCATGTCAGGCTCTGTCTCTACACCATGATGGGGTGTTAAATATCTATTAACCTTGAAAGTTTAACTGGTTTTGGCATTCATTCATACCAAAGATGGCCAGATGCTTTTGATGAGTTCAAAACCGGCCTATACTTAAAAGTTTCGTAAAAGTGCAACTCTCAGCGTTAACAGTACGAAAGTGACACAGCTAGGTGGGTAGAAGTGTCAGTGTAAATGTACTTATATAACAGGCATAACCTTCCTCCTGCTCCTTTCATCTAGGTGTCCTGCGTAGAACTTCTCAGCAAAACCACTCTTTTACTGGTGTAGGTAGATGAGGTGTACACTACTCAGCAAATTGTGACTGCTAATACAAAGCCCAAGTATGTTTCCGGCTTGGACAGAGAAAGACCAGTGGAAACCTATGGTATAAGTATGTCAAAACATACATGATTGTGCCTTTAAATGGTGATTAATGATACTATGAACTGCTGCTATGCTAAGCCCAGATTTCAGTTCCAGCAGCTTCTAGAGTGGTATACTTCCTTTTTAGTCTCAGTGGTAAACTTTTATAAGGTTCTGCAGATTATTTGGCTCTGCAGATTTAGTTTATCATGATGATGAAGTTCAAGTCTGAGAAGTCAGAAGTATCGTAGGTGAGCATCCTCTGGTATATCTTAACTTTTCCTACTGAGTTAAACCAATTTTGTGTGTTCACAGGTGCTGACTGATCTTTACAGAAGTAGTTGTTAGGTGATCTCTCAGAGGAGTGCTACATTTTATTCCCCTCTTATCCTGAAGAAGGAGGATAAAATATTTTGCCAGATTGGGTACTTATACATGGCAGCAGAGTATTGTTACTAATTATATGTTAGAAACTCACGTGACTTTACAAAGAGGGAGAGGTGCATTTTTTTCCCCCATTCAGAAGAGGAATTGCATCATGCCTACTGCATATTGCCTGTTGCAAAAAGTCTCACAGAAAACCCTCAAAAGGATCTATTTCACTTAAATCCGTCCTTGGTTTCGACCATTACCCAAGAGGTTCTTCCAGGATTCTACAGTACCCCTGATAGATTTCTGTTTACTGGAAGAATTAAGTTTGAGAAACAATTCTAAATATTTATTTAAGCTAGTATTTTTTCATCCTTTTTATGCTTTAATTTTTTTATATGTTCAGTTTCTTAGGACTGCTGTGGAAACCGTTTTCATGGGCTTATACAGCATAGTGCAGAGCACAGGGAGATCCTACAAACATTTTTGTAAAGTTGTAGCAATAAAATATCTGCCATCAGGCTACCTTAGCATTGGAAAAATAATACACCACTAAACAACTGAAAAATTATTGAATGTACAAGCTAAGATTCACTAAAAACTGATGGTAAAGCATTTAACTATGGAATTTGATCATGCAGTTTTTGTCATTGCACTTACTACTATTCTTCTGTGATTTTCTGTTTTAAGAGAAGACATGATGAGGAGAAAAGAAAATAGCTCACAAATTTCAGCTTTCTTTGGCTTCAGTATACATGAGTCCTTATGTGGATAGTATTCAACCAGGCACAGCCTGGAATATGGCTACCCCAACCAAGGCCACTGAAGACAAGCTGAGAAACTGTAAAAAGACCTGTGATGGTTAGGAACATTTTAGAGGAACTTGAGCATTTAATGGATATTGAACTACTAAGGTACAAAAGAGCAGTACATCCTTTCTCCAACAGTTAAAAAACACAGCAAAAAAAGAAAATACTGCACAAACTCTGTTGTGCAAAACCTGATTTTCTCAAATATTCACTCACTAGTTAAATGAAAGCCATTTAGTTTAGCCCAACTAAACGACTGTTTTATGAGGAACAGAGCACTATGAAATCCAAAGTATAGCAGTACCAAAGCCAACTGCTTCACACCTCTGTACAAATTCTGTTAGTCTTCAAGTCTGTCGGGAAGAGAGATGTAGAAAGATTCCTCTTGACCAATTCTGGATTTTCTATACAGTTTAGAAAACTCACAAGCTGAAATTGGAGAAGTTCTATACGCTCTCCCTTGCCTTGATTTCTGGAATGCGAGGAATAACTAGTATCTACTGGAATGGTCCTAGACGTGCAGGATTGCCACATAAATTCCTGAAAAGATAATCAATGAGAGCCAGTGATCAGCAGGACTCTACAAGAGGACCAGTTGAACTGAGTTATGCTATTATTGTCACAAGCCAATAATCAGTATTTTTAACACACAGGAGGTCCTAGTTTCATTTGAAGCAGGAGCTTAGCAAAATCAACAAGTGCACAGAAAAGTACCAAAAAAGATCCAAAACAAAAGTAAATTTTCTGATGAAAACCACAGTGATTAAAGAAATTTTGGACTCACAATCTAGTCAAAAGGATAGTCAGTACCTGCACAGCATTGGGTTCATTTTGTATAGCAGTGGATAACACTTTCCCTGCATTCATTTGAGGTCAAAACTGCTCAGGAAAAATATTTTCTTCTGCCCAGTCCCTTTGAGCCACTTTTTCTCTGGCAACCTTGCAGAAGGACTCAGTGGAAAGTTGCTGTGGTCACTCTTATTGCACACAGACAAAACTGGCTGAACTTTTTACCTTTTGGTTATGCTTTTGATCTGTAGCCCACATGATCTCATTAAGACCATATTATTTAGCTTAAACTTCAGATACTTGACCATTTCTCACAGTAGCCCCAGGCTGGGCATAGTGTAATATTGTTCATGCTGGCTTCCTGGCATGGCAACATGTCATAAAGTGTCTGCTGGGATATGACAGAAGAGGTAGGTTGGGGGATGGAAGCTGAATAAAGAGGCTCACACACTTAAGAGAGATTGCAATGAGAGGTCAATGCCCATCAGACGGTAGGATACTGAATCCCAATTACTCAGGAATGCTCAGCATGGGCTGCCTGATGCAGACTATAATAAATCTTACAGCAGGCATTAGGAACACCTGGTTTCAGATGAGAATGCCTTTCTTAGGTCCATCTAAATCAATCCTCTTTCTTCCCCTTGCCTGCACTGATCTCTATCTAGTGGGGGGAGGAAGGGAAAGAAAAACAGACAGGTGACCTTATTATGGGTCTTGTCAGCCTCACTAATGCAAAACAGGTAACAGGCATAAGAGACAAAGAGGAGAGGGTTTAACCAGTGCAATAGCTCCTGTCACCTGCCTTGCCATTTGAGAGGAGCTTCTTCAACAACTGCCTTCAAATTGGCACATGTCACAACATTGGATTTTGTCCAGCCCACACTCAGATATCAGATGAGCTTGATGGTCACAAGTCCATCCATTAAAACCTTTTAACATTGCTGACCTCCTGAGTATCTTGGGTCCATTGTTCTACCTGGAGAAGAAGTGGGAAGGTAAACACAGTTCAGCTACTGTCAGCTCTGCTGATCTAAATCAGAATAGTGATGGTGATTTCAAGGAGATGAGTCTGGCCACAGCCACCATGGTCCTACCCTTCTTTTAAAGGACAAAAGGATAGCTCCCAAATTAGAAATCTTTAATAAAGCCATGACCACTACAGTTGACTATTTACAGATTTGTATCTTTTAGTTTTGCTGTCAGAGAAGGTGTAAGCTGTGATTTAAGTATTTTCCCTGGGCTGGAATATCGATAGGATCTTTCTCCTCCAGCCTGCCCTCATAAAAGGTGCTTAATCTCTCAGAGATCTCTACTGTTCCATGAAATTCTGCTGATATCGGTCAATAGACTCAAAATTTACCAAGGAGGGAGAGAGATACACACATGCACACAAACAGACAGAAAATTATTCCATAAGTTTATTCCTTGGGAATCGGCCTGAAAATCAGTCAGTAGCAGCTGGGGTTGTGCTTCAGTGTGTTACTCATTTTTTCTTTCTAAGTTCTTCCCTTCCCTTTCCTTCCCTTCCCTTCCCTTCCCTTCTCCTCTCTTTTCTTCCCAAATAATTTTCTTTTCTTTTCCCAAATAACTTTCTTTTCTTTCCCTCACAATGGGCTCTTCCTTTTTGAAGAACTCCCATGAGCTCCCCTGAGAGAATTTCTCATTAACAAGTAAACATACAATGCAGTTACAAATAGAGGATGTATTCATGGCCTTATGGTGACCTATAGATATGTGACTGTCCTAGCATTGTTGCCTGTCAGCATCCATTGCAAACAGACACCCCATTCTCACCCTGGCAAACACATCCGTAAATCACCGTGATCAGAAAGGCCAGTTTAAGCCTTTAGGCAAGGAAGGAAACAGAACAAAGTCTTCACAGTGGCACTCAGTGGCAGTTTGGAGCTTACTGGCTTCCCCGTTGCACCTTACTAGTAGCAGCTCTGTTTCCAAGAGCTCCAGGCAGAGGGCCCACTTCATGTGCCAGCCTGAAGCAGCACAGCTACCCGCACTGTTGTCTGTGTCTAAAAGGCACTGGAAAGCCTGCCATGCAGGATCATTTCAGTAATGGTTCTCACTGGGCTACCTAGCTGATAATCTTCTCCCCCTGGTAACAACCCCCCCCCCACACAGCAACACCACAACTCAGTGCACTCAAAGCTACAGAAGCCACTGAAAAGCTTCACAGTAAATTAAGTACAATTAGCAGAGCAAACATCACCGCTGCTAGCCTCATAGTCTTGTAATTATTCTGACAGCACTTATTATTTGGGCCATTTCTCAAATCAGTGGTCTTTGTAAATGAGTAGCATTGTAATAAAGTCCCTTTTCAAACAGTATCCCAGGGTACAGTGGAGACTTGAGGAAGAAGGGGTTAGGTCTTCTAATTCAAGTAAACATTGTAGTCCCACTCTAGAGAGAGTACCCATCGGACTCTGTCAAGTGAATGCCGGAAGGACAACTACAAAAAAGAACCCATGACCTTGTTCTTCCTGACTAAAGCAATGTTTAGATGTTGAATTTTTGAGTGGTGTCCAGATGGCACTGTGATACAGACTGCAGGAGAATATCTGGCTGGTGATGCAAATAAGTATGTGTCAGACTGCCCATGTCCAGCAGAGGATCTCTCTCATGTATGTTGGACCTCAGCAAGTCTGTGAAATTCAGTGTCATTATGGGATGATGTAACTGAAGTGCACAACCTTTCATATACAGCTCAAGACAGGTTTTCTCACTGCTTGGCAGCCCCTGCTCATTATCCATTGCTGCGCATGAAGGCACTCTGCAATTAGCCTTAGGCTTGCATTTAACATCCCTCACCTAAAGAGTGTGCCCAAAGAGGATCCAGCCTGGCTAGACTGAATACTGGGGTTTAGTGCCCAAAGTGCACCAGTAGGACCACAGAGACACAATTACATTTTTAGGACCATCACAACAGTTATCTTGAGATCAGATGGGGGATGGGCTAGCATTTTCAGTATCTCAAATTCCTTCTGAAGCCAACAGGGTCTGTCCATCTTTGCAGCCTCTGGGAACTTGTTAAATCTGCTGCTGTTTTGGTGCCCAAATATAGGTTGGAGTGACTGATTTCAGGCAGCAAGGGTCAAAAAACTGTGGCTAGTACACCTAACAGTATAATTATTTGGAAAGGTTCATCACCTTTCCTACTATATACTGACTTATCTCTGCTGAGCTACAGAGTGGTAGCAATTTGTTCAATTTTCTACAACAGAATAAGGGTGAACTGAGGACTCATCTGCTGAAAGCATCAAAATATCTAAGTGGAAAGTGACTGGAAATGCCAAGATCTCACCCCAGAAATAAACTGTAGTAATAAAAAGGTTAACATTTGTGATAATCCTTTCTGCATAGCAGAGGCCAGGCATGGACAAGTGCTTGGAGAGGTAAGGGGTAAAGGGCTAAATAAAAACTGCAAGAAAAGATAGCAAAGGAGACTCTTCATAGATAAAGTAGGGGTTTCTGACTCTTTAGTTCACAATTTACTACTACTGAAGGTTTCCTACATACTTAAAGACCAGAGGCATATAGAATTTTAGACAAGGGAATTCCAGACATATTTCTTATTTGGAGAGGAGGGGCCACTAGGTGGCACAAAAGTTGCCTAATTTCAGCAAATTCTCTGTTTTTGAGACGAAAATAACACTCCAAGGGGTGAACTGTGGCTTTATGAGTACAACATTGTAACGCAACCAGCAAAAGGGAATACACAGATGTTTAGAGGGTTGAGATTCTTTAAGTGCATCCTGTACTACTACATTGTGGGATTAGTGTGGTTCTGTTATTATTGTCCACTCCCTCCAAAAAAACCCTGGTTTGTTTTTTGAAGAAATAATTGATTCAATCTCATGGAAACAGAAGCAATTCTGAAAAATAAGAAGAGAAGAAAAGAAAAAAATAAAACCAACACAATGCTTTTTGTATTACAAACCAAAATTGCAAAACCAGAAAGAGTTCACAGATTAATTGTACAAAAACATGCAAGTCTGATATGCCAAACAGAAAATATTGTGCACTGCTGTGTAGTACAGTCTACAGAAACCCCCATTGGCAAGACACTCGGACTTCAAGGGTGTAGGATTATTTTTGAAAGAGGTGAGAATGACATCAGGAAAAAAGATAGAAGAAGAAATACATATATAGTGGGAGAGGTTGTAGCAGTGAATATTTATAACCTCAGAGCCAGTCAGCTAATTTAGAAGTCATCCTTACCAATGATATCTGAGAGGCATTTAAGTATCACCCTCATTAATTAATAAAACAGAAACAACTGAAGACCAACCCCTTTGGTCCCAGAAGACATGCAAGGAACAATCCTGTGAAGAAGAATTCATCTGACTCTCTGGACATACAAAATGCTGCACAATTTGCTGCTGGGGCTAACAACTGTCTGAGCAATGTCTTATACACTACATGAACATCCATAGAGTCATTCTGGTCAAGGAGAGTCAACTTACAATCTGAAATCAGTCTAAATGAGAAGACTTTGATGGGCATTATGTCAGCTTCTTTCAACCTTGGGTTTTTGATTGACTGCTGAGGACTGTCCTTTAGATGATACCAAGGATGCTGTCAGTCCTGCACAGATAGCTTGCACCAGTCTTGAATGCAAAAGCAAGTAGTGTGTATATCATACATGCTCTTTCTGCATCAGAATGAATTTCTGCTTGAATTAATTTCACTGTAGGTAGTATTTAAAAAACAATTGTGGGCGGCACACCTTAAAAGTGAGTTGTTTCTGCTGAGATAAACCATGGGACTGATCGTGAAAGTGTAGCTCCTGAGATCAGCTGTATGCATGTGGTATGCAGAGCCCAGTATGATCCGACTGCAATCACTAGTACTGATTAGAGTATCTTGTGAGCTGATAATCTGAAATAGAGAAGGTTGATTTATTTCCTGCATTGTTCATGCAATTTTTGGGAAGGATTTTCAGAAGCATTTCAGTGCTCTGTCTTTGTTCCTTTAAGTTCAGTAGTGAATTTTGTCTTTGTTTAAAGGGAAACTGCATTAGACAAGTGCTGTATGTTTAAAACCCTATGATTTATGCTTTCGAGCTGGGAAGGGAAGGTTAGTAAAACTAATGATTAATACAACCAGAGCTGGCTTTTGTTTTTAAAATACTTTTAACATGAGAGAAGAGGAGAGGAGAGGAGAGGAGAGGAGAGGAGAGGAGAGGAGAGGAGAGGAGAGGAGAGGAGAGGAGAGGAGAGGGGAGGGGAGGGAAGGGGAGGGGAGGGGAGGGGAGGGGAGGGGAGGGGAGGGGAGGGGAGGAGAGGAGAGGAGAGGAGAGGAGAGGAGAGGAGAGGAGAGGAGAGGAGAGGAGAGGAGAGGAGAGGAGAGGAGAGGAGAGGAGAGGAGAGGAGAGGAGAGGAAGATAGAAGCTATTAGGAAAACTCTTGACTTTCAGCCCTGTTACTGCAAATATGTTAAAGCACAATCTATTTTTAAGAAGTCATTAATGACATTCAGTTTTCTTCTGGTCCACTTCCTGCTTTCTCGCAACTAGTGATATTTGCTAATACCTCTGTACCTCAGATGTCAAAGCAAAGTGATTCAAAAATCCCCAGACAGAGAAATCAAAAAAGAGGAAAACCTTTGACAATGACAGCTTTTTCAGAGCAAATAGAGCTTTGTATTGAATATTCAGAGTCCTGGAAAGTTTTTAACATATTGGAAAAGAAGCATTTTTTTATAATAGGACTTGTATGAATGAAGTTTTGAATTCTACAGCAGCACCTCTAAGTAGAAAACAATGACACTCCCCAAGCCACGTCTTTAAATGAAGCTATGACTAAGGCATGCAGTAAGCTAGGACTTAATTTTTTTTCCTGGAATGTCCAAAAACACATGGATTCTCTCTGTACTCTTGTCCACAAAATACAAAGTTACCACATGATCAGGCTAAAAATACCACTTATCTGCTGGGAAAAATTATCCCTGGTTCCCACAAGATTGTACTTGATAGTAGCATTCCACTTTTAAGTGGTTTATAAAGGGTTAATAAATAATTAATGGATGTTATCAGAACATTTCAGATATGATCAGTGTCTGCAACAGATGCATATCAGTATGTTGAATTGTAGTTGGTTATATGCTATTGGGTTGTTATAGTCCATTTATTAAAACAGCTGCAAATAATTTAGTAACCCTTTCTACACTTCTTATAGATGGAAGAATAGTATTAAGTGTGACCAAAAAAGGAAGAAATCTTCCTGTCAAAATAAAATTCTCTCACTTCCTCAGCAGCACAAGTCAGTTCAGTCTGGCTTTGGGTTGGTCCTGACTAATCATTCAGCTTTATCCTTGTTATTTTAACTCTGGAATCTATTAAATAAAATACTATTCTCTAAGATTTAAAATCTTTAATGTGAAAGAGGAGTAAGCCCCTGAAACAACAGGGACAGATCAGCATTTGATTACAAATCTTAAGGAATTAAACTTGGATATTGTAAACGCAGACATATGTAAGAAAGATTTGTGGTACAATACAACTTGTCCTTTTCCCACCGTATCATTCACTGGGAAACTGGAACATACAGGAATTCTTGTGAGTTGCGGAGCATCATATAGATCAGGTGCACAATTTTCTGCTCATTTTAGATAGGACCAATCTAGATTATGAGGGGGTTTTTTAAGAAAATACATTTTGAACAAAGACTCTAAGTAGGCAGTAGCAAATACAAGAGGATATATCTGTCTGTACCAGCCAAAATTGTCAACTCTGTCTCATCCAAGCTAGAAGAGGAAAAAATCCTTCTACTTGAATTGGCTGTTGGCTTCACTGCTGCTCTACCTAGGGACTCTGACAGACCAATTGATAAATGTAGTTACTGGACTGTAAGACACCTCTGCCCTTTGCCACATGTGCCGTCCCTCTGCCAGAAGTTGCTACCCCATGTTTGTGGCTGCAGAACAGAACGTGTAAGCCTCTGCATTGTCACCCCCCTTCCGTGGTCCACGATTAACCTTGAGGTGCAGATGCATGTCATTCTCTTGGTTGTGCAACAGGCTGACTACCTAGGGCATAAAGTGGAAGAAGGAAGCACTAATATTTTTAGATGGCAAGATTTGCAAACTATTTCTGTTAATCTCCCTCAGGAAATCAGAAAGCTTGCAGTATCACGTCTCTCATATTTTCATTTTTAACCTAATCCTTACCTTTGTCTTTTCCTTTAGTCTGTCATGGTATTTGGGATCCTAGTCACATGAAGACCTCTAGAATGAATGATCTCTGAGCTTCTTCTCAGTTAAATCCTTCCTGGAAGATCAGGAAATCTGTCCAATGTATTTCTTTGAAACAGGGCCCAAGTCTCTCTTAAGAGTTTTGCCAAAACATTATTCAAAGTGGATTTATTGCTTTTCAGAAATATTTATTCATGTAATGATTAACAGCAACAACTAGTAGCACTAGCAGCAGTAGCAGCAGCTGTAGTAGTAGTAGTAAAATAAATATACCTGTCCATGCCTAAAGGTTAAAATGGGTTTTTTTGAGAAAATGGTAAAAACTGGTTAGATGAACAGTAACCAGGGAGATGGTAACAATGAAGGGGAAAATCAAATAAAGGCCACTTAAAACACATCAGTTATTTCGGCTTAGAGCAGGATTCAAATTCAGGTCTGAACTGATTGGAGTTGTCTGCTTTCTTCAGTTTGCCAAATTATCACCCACCAGTAATTGGAAATTTTTCCCACTGTACATTAGGGGCTCATTAAGATTTTATTTTGACCAATAAAGCCCATATTGCTTGCACTTGCACTTTCTCCAGTTTGTGTTGTTGGAAACCTCAAGTCCCAACGCTTCCCCAGGGATTTCTGAGATCCTGTAACACTCTCCATCTCTGCCATAAGGACTAAGGGGAAAATTCTGGCCCCTGAAGCCAATGACAAAAATGATATTAGCACAGCGAAATCAGAACTTGAGTTGCACACTGTATCTTTCAGATTATTATCTCTATCTCTTCCTCATTTCCCAGATTTATTGCACTTCCAAAGGACGCCATGTTAATTAACTAATCAATGCATAGCATTTTCTTTTTAGCATAAAAAGCTATTTTTTTTACTTAATCATTCACCATGTCAAGGAGCTAAAAAAGAATATGTTGAGGGATTTGCCCTTGATTAAAACATAAAATGTGGCAATAAATATTTTTATTGGTAATAATACCTTTACTTTATTAGGAATATAACAGACTACTGATTAACTGGTCATGAAATATTAATTAAAAAGAAAAATATATGATAGGGAGTTATTTCTGTTGTGTATGCCTGTTTTTTATGTCTTCTTATCTTCCTATAAAAATTTGAGATTTTCTAGTTTGTTTCTTATTAACTACATGATATAATATCACCCAAGTCAGCACAGAGAAGCAGATTTTGAACTGATGTTAGCTCTTCTTTTACTTGCTTGTCAGTGCTATTCCACCATCCTCTCTCTGGTATATGGATTTGTTAAGAAGAATGAAAAAGAAAAAATAACTTTTAGCACTGATTTCAGAGACCACCTTTAAAGTATCTGATATAAAGTATCTGAAATGCACACATGTACATGAGCTTAGTGTTGATAAGAATGATTTAAAGCATGTGCCAAAATACTTTACTGAATTGGGAGGGGGCTTCATTTTGAAAATCAGTTACCAATATGTTGTAATTATTGTGATAAAAATCCATCTAAAACTTCATAGCAAGTTCTACATTTTGAGAAAGCCTTAATGCTCTAAGAGGTTGATTGTGTATTAATAACACATTATAATATTTAGAAAATGAAACAAATGCTTATTTTTCAGGTATGTTTTTACAGGGTCTTTATTTCTAACTCCGCTAATGTTACATAATTGCGTATCTTATATGCCTACTTTTCATTTAATAAAAAAAATCTTATTACTGTAAAATTCCATTACTCTCATGCCTCCCTATGTAGTACAATGTTAAGTACACTACAATACTGAGTCCCAGATGGAATACAATGCTGTAATTCAATCGAGGGATCCTGCTAATGTCCCACACTGAAGAATATAGCTTAAGGGTTTGGGTATGGTAGCAAACCTCTCAGCCTGGAGACTGAATTACAACCTGACTATTCAATCTGGGCCTCTGTGCAGTTGTTTGTAATGTACAGGACCCTCATTATGTGTAATACAACTGTAAAACAATTATTACAATAAAAAAAGAGAAAGTAAGAGCACTGTAAATTAAACTTTGTCCAGAAGAATTATACTATTATAGGAGATCTAGGGTTGCCATCAGCATGGAATAGAAAGAGAAGGCTCACAAAGTGTGCTAAAAATTGTGTGGAAGGTCTACTGAATATGGGTTCAGTCCTGCCGTCCCCACTCCTATTAGAAAGGATCGCTGGTTAACTTCTCAAAGAAGATAAATCAAACACTGTGGGTAGGTTTGGGTCTTGATTCAGTTGTGGAGATAGTCATGAGTATTATGATTTCCTCACTTTAAATGCCTAATATCACATTTGATCCTGAAGCCACCTGCCAAACTTGCAGCTGACTCTTGTAGCACCTGAAATCTACAGTCCCATAGTTTTTAGCAGTAAAGCATACTTGCCACCAGCAGGTCTTTCTCCTGGCAAGACCAGAAGTGCTTCAGTCATGACAGAAGCTGATATTGAAGCCCTTTCTGGATCTGCAAACAGCAAATTCCTTCCCATCTCCTCTGTGGGCTCTGACAAGAGCAAGAGGATGATCAGGCTTCACACAAAAAGAAGTGCATTCAGAAGGTATATCACCCCAATTCTCTGCTCTTTTCACATAGTAGCTTTCCAGGAAGTGGGTTCAGCCAGAAACACGTGTACAGTCCCATTTGTCCACAGGGTGACGTGTGTATAGCTCTGAGGGGAGCGCTCTCGTCACGAGGCTGCTGGAGGTCAGGCTTATGGGGCCGATCACTAGCGGTGTTCCCCAGGGCTCAGTTCTGGGGCCGGTGCTGGTCAATGTCTTTATAGATGATCTAGACGTAGGGATTGAGTGCACCCTCAGTAAGTATGCAGATGACACCAAGCTGGGCAGGAGCGTCGATCTGCTGGAGGGTAGAAAGGCCCTACAGAGGGATCTGGACAGGTTAGATAGATGGGCCGAGACCAACGGCATGAGGTTCAACAAGAACAAGTGCCGGGTCTTACACTTTGGCCACAACAACCCCATGCAGTGCCACAGGCCGGGGGAAGAGTGGTTAGAAAGTGGCCTGGCGGAAAGAGACCTGGGGGTGCTGATCGACAGCCAGTTAAACACAAGCCAGCAGTGTGCCCAGGTGGCCAAGAAGGCCAATGGCATCTTGGCCTCTATTAAGAATAGTGTAGCCAGCCAGTCTAGGGAAGTGATTGTCCCTCTCTACTCAACACTGGTGAGACCGCACCTTGAATACTGTGTCCAGTTCTGGCCCCACACTTCAAGAAAGATGTTGAGGTGTTGGAGCGAGCACAGAGGAGGGCGACCAAGCTGGTGAAGGGTCTGGAGGCTATGTCCTATGAGGAACGGCTGAGGGAGCTGGGGTTGTTTAGCCTGGAGGCTCAGAGGTGACCTTATTGCAGTCTACAACTACCTGAAGGGAGGTTGTAGTGGAATGGGAGTTGGCCTCTTCTCCCGGGCAACTAGCGATAGGACAAGAGGACACAGCCTCAAGCTTTGCCAGGGGAGGTTCAGGTTGGACATTAAGAAGAATTTCTTCTCAGGAAGGGTCATTAGACATTGGAACGGGCTGCCCAGGGAGGTGGTGGAGTCACCATCTCTGGATGTGTTTAAGAAAGGACTGGACATGGCACTTAGTGCCATGGTCTAGTTGACATGGTGATGTCAGGGCAATGGTTGGACTCGATGATCCCAGAGGTCTCTTCCAACCTGACTGATTCTGTGATTCTGTGATTCTGTGAAAAGGCTCCAGCTTTGAGAGTGATGGAGCCAAACTATCAGGTTGCTGCTGCCAGTGGAGACAGATGTGGGCCCCTTTTCTCTGGGCTCTGCCAGCCACGTGTTTCTGCTTCCTCTCTTGTACTGGCCCTGGCACGGATCTGGTCCTGCAATAAGCAAATCCAAGGAGATAAACCAATCAAAAATTAGCCATACAAAACCAAAGTAAAGAGTTTTTAACTGGTTTAGCTCCTTGAAGCACTTCATGGAAATATCAAACAAGCAGCGGTACCAACTCAAGGGTGGCAGTGGGGATGTGCATCTGGGGCTATAGGAAGAGGTAATCAAAGAACTGACCTAGTTCAATGTATAGAGTCATTGTGCTGCAGCTCCTGTCACTTTTGTTGCTACTGCTCTGTTTTTAGCTGAATATTTAAAGACCAGTGGAGCCAGGGAAAGAAAAAGTAAGCATAGCTCTCTAGCTTAGTGATTACAGCACTCTGGCCAACGTTTATTTTAAATTGGAGAAATTTAAACAGGAAAAGAAAATGTGAGTAGTACTGTAGCACAGCATTTTAACAGCTCTGTGGCAGAGTTAGCTGAAACCTAGGTCCCTCAAACGGTATTTGGCTGAACACAAGACTTGGTTTTCAAACCATGCCGACGAGTTAAACTTTCAGTGCAGAATATAGTCTTACTAGATCAATACATAAGAATTATGCAGACACCAAGGAAAAAAAGTAATTGCCTAAATGAATGGCCTTCACTGTCACAGCAGAGGGGAATGAGACCTGAAGGGAGGCTTGTTATGGTGCATTCCCGTGAGCCAAGATGCACTGGATGTGCTGGAGTGCTAGGTCATTGGGGTGTCACCAAGTTGTGGATTACCAGGTACCTCTCTGATGTCCCCCTTGTTGTCGAGCAATCTGTACCTTCATAGAATTACCAATAAAACATTAATAGGAGCAGATTAGGTTTTAAAATCTACCTAATGTACCATGAAATTTAGAGTGTATGCTCCAGCGATCAGAGCTGCGGTGTTGACCCATTATGCTCTGCAGTCACATTCTTCCATTTTCACCCTTTGAAGCCACAAGGGGAGGGGGAACAAATAACACACACACTTACAACCATTTTCTCTTGTGTTTTTTTTAAAGTAGTGCTGTAACTTGTGCTGCCTGTGAAGGTTTGGTTTGAGCTTTGCTTAACTTTGCTTAAAGGACTTAAAATTCACTGCTAGGATACCTGATGGCTGTTTGTTGTGCTTTGTGAAAAAGCAGCCTTGGGTTTTCAGACTCATGGAAAGGAAGCACCTTCTTAATTATTCAGGCTCTGGGGTTCTGCAAAATCGGGCTATCATCCTACATGAGTTAAGAACGATCTAAGCCTTATCCTTTAGCATACAGTGAAATGTACTTCATTGAAACTCAGGAAGCAGAAGACAGTGTGGTGCTACAAGTAAGAAAATGGTAGCTATATTAAAAAAGGTATATGTAAGGTATTCTGCCCTGTTTAGCAATTATGCTGTATTATTAAATGTGAAATATTTTTTACACATTCATCCTCTTTTCTAGATTGATGAGAAACAGATAATACACACTCCATAGTTAAAAAGTTCAATGAGACTATTTACATATGTGAACTCTGTTTTTAATCTCTGATTGGATATGCCTAGTGACTCTAGCAGCTACCATAACTTTGCACTTCTGGGCCTAGACCGAGTTGTCATTCCAAGGAGGAAGGTTGCAGCAGGTCTTAGGTGCAGTAATATTTATTAAGTGGACAGGAACAGAGATCAATTATGTCAATATTACAAAGTAACTAGATGGTTATGCGCA
Organism: Nyctibius grandis; assembly: GCF_013368605.1. Classification (NCBI taxonomy): domain Eukaryota; kingdom Metazoa; phylum Chordata; class Aves; order Nyctibiiformes; family Nyctibiidae; genus Nyctibius; species Nyctibius grandis. The sequence continues at coordinate 13,840,622 of NC_090660.1, forward strand.
CGATCTTACTTGCAAAATCTGAAGCTACATCCTAATCTGACTCACTGCGACTTGGATCCTCTGATATGATAGAGTCTGATTTGGACTGCATGTGGCAAAATAAGATTCCAAATTACCATTCTACCAGAGCTTGCCGAAGAGTTTTTGAAGAGTTCTGTCCTACTATGTCAAGTCATGTTGCATCTCCCTGGAAGTATCCCCGGTGTGCAAGTTAAGCACTGGTTCCCCCATAGCACTTGTAGAAATTTAATTGCTACCACGATTTTGATGAGAAAAAAACAGAGATAGGCAAGTGTGACTAAAGAAATTTCACTTTCACAGTGAAATAAAGACTTCTGAAGGAGGGAGTGGTCTTCAGTCTTTGTCTGGCAGACTAGTATTTTCCTATTTTTGGTTATATATTCTGAAGAAAATATAAACCTTCTGTTCCTCTTTTTTCAATAACCCAGACCCGAAACATGCATCTTGCAAAACTCTTATTCCCACACAGAGACACCTTGAAAAATCAAGTATATTCCTTTTAGTTACGGTTCAGCCCAGCAACTTGTGCTATTTGAGACCTGCTGCCATGTATTGAAGCCTTCAACAAAAGACCAAATAGTTCTAATTTCAAAAAGCGCTGGGAAGTGACTGCACCCTGCACATGTATTTCTGTTGCATGTTTTTATTCCCCATCACAGAAACTGTAGAGAATGTTGCAAAAGAAGTGGGTTACCAGTATTTAACTGTTTATATCACATAGTCTGAAGAAAAGAAGAAATGCCCCTGTTAACCTTTCCAGGGGATTTTAAAAAACCCAGAACTATGCACATACACATTTTGGCTGCTGCTGAGCTATTACATTTCCTACATTTGGTAGCCCTCTCTCAGCATGAAACTATTTTCTGGCATACCTTCAGCTGTGAGAGTACCGTCAGAGGACAGTGATCTCATTTCCCAGGTTCCACTGCCATCAGTGAAACAGCTCCAGGGGTACAAAGCTGTAACCACAATCAGAATCTGGCCTTATCCGCTGAAGTGAGGATGGCACTCAAATATACATGCATGACAGTAACTGGTCACAGACTTCGTGATAATGAGAAGGTAAAGAGTAGTGCTTCCATTTGAACCCCCTGCTATGACATGTACATTCTGCATCATGGGATGCTGAAATGACCACACATCTGGGCAGCCCTTTTTTTTGCACCGTAGTGGTTGTGAGCCACTAATGGTCCTGACAGCCCTTGCAGTGCCTAATGATTTTCCTTATACCCCCTCAAGTCATTAAAAGAACAACCTTGGCTATCAGTTCAAATAAAAGATTTCCAGCCCTTCTGGTTCAGAAACCAGAAGGAAAAAAAGAAAATCTGAAAGGGGTTTCAAATCTCATGATTTAAAGACAATTGGATGATTTTGTGGAGCCTGGTTCATGATTCTTCAGTGCTTGGGTGCGTGTTTTCTTATTAAAACACTGTCAATAAAATTACACAATAGAAGCTGGTTGCATTCCTGTTGGGAAACTGCAATTTTCCCCCCATGCAACAAGCTCAGGGCTCTGTGGGTCTTGGTATATAAGCCAAAGATTTCTGTATTACAGCATTAGGTTATCATAACCTATCTCCCCCTCCTTTCTACCCCCAGAACTCATCTATATGCTAATTTAACGTGACTAATGCCGCCCCACAATATAATGGCTCTAATGTTTTCAGGGGAGGAAAGAAAGTGGAAAGAGCTGATGCTCCTGTTTGATTAGTGCAGTGTCTTCTGACAAAAATCCCAGATTTTCTGATGATAAAGTCTAATTGCATCAGCACCCTCACTTCATCTGGTTCAGCATTTGGCCAAGCTTGCAGTTAGGTTTGAATTTACATTCCTGTGAGTTAAGTATCAGTGAGTTAAGCAAATGTAAAATACATTTTTCTCACCTTGCTTTTGCAGAAATTACTCTAATCAAGCTCAACTCTCTGTTTAAAGGGAAAGACACCACCGTCACTCTTACTGTCAGGGACTAACAACTACTGTATCTGCATCTGACAGAGCTCCCCACTGAGTTACAAGATACCTGAACTAGCTGGGATTTGGCTCCTGGGCCTTTCTGGTTCAGTCACACAGCTTAGGGAGCTTTCGGTTTCTCCACAAACATGTGCATTGATAGTCCCTCTGCCCCTTTCCCCCTTCCTCCCTCACACTCACTGTAACGCTATTAAGATATCAAATGCAGCAATTACAACTAGAAAACCCTAATGAGGCAGCAGCAGCTTCTGTAATAAAGGAGCTGAAATCTGAAGAAAGAGCTAAGAGGAAAGACAACAGAGGCTTTCAAGTCATGGATTTCTTGTTCTTAAAGGACAACTCAATGCCGATGGTCCTCCATGAATTTCACTTCACTAGCTTCCTCTGTACTTTTCTAGGACAAAAGAAGTAATAGCAACATAGAGTCCTGTGGCCATAATCAAATAATAATTGGCCTTGGAGATCACTTATGACAATCAGGGAAGTAATAAGGTTTCTGAATAATTATGAATAATTAGGCACATTTATGAATAATTACACTGTTAATAACTATCTAACACATCCAGTTTTTAAACTGTAATTCAGTCATTATTGATTGGTTAGCCATCTTCTTCACTGCTGTTTCCCTACTCCTTAACATCCTGATTCAGCCAGGAGCCCTGCAAGGCTGCGTTTATTCTTTTGGCATGTCAGTAAAGAGGAATTTTATTGCTGTAACTTCTGAATCCCAAGAAAAGGGAAAACCCGTTTCACAGAGAACAGGTTTCACTGAGCATAGGGGAGGGACATTTATGGAAAGAAAATGTCCTGGCACTTTCTAAATGTGGTATTAAGACAGTGCAAAGACACTATGACAATGAGGAGTGCAGAAAACAGGATTATAGTGCTGTGTCTGGAGCTTCTGACTATTTAACTTCCTGTGTTTGGACTGTAAGTTTCTGAGGTGTGGACCATCTCATATGAAATGGACTTAGCAGAGCTGACTCAAGATGCTCCCATCAGCACAGGTAGAAATAAACGTTGTTTCTTCAAGAAAGAGTGGCCTGGGACATATAATTCCTGCCCTGGGAAGGAAAGGGCCAGGGTGCTAGGCAGAGCTGCCACCCCAGCCAGGACCTCAAGCACAGAGGAAGCCTTGCCTGCTGCTGTGAGGAGAGACCTCATGCACCTGCCCTTCAGCAATGTAGCTGCCACCACCTCCACGAGCACTTCTCTGTGCTCTGCTAGTTGTTCCACGGCCCAGCAGGAGCCAAAAACAGCAGGATCGCCACAGCTCTGGCTTTGCCCAATAACCAGCATTGCAAGGGGAAACTGCAGCTCCTGATGTTCTCCCATACTCAGCAAACATGTTTTCCCTATGTCTAAAGCTGTCCCTGATTACATAAATTAGGCAGCTAAATGGATGCCAGAGTTGCTGGCAAGGCCAATAATAAAAGGCATGTACACCATCCAGAACACCTCTGTTTTCAGGGACATCGCATCAGTTTTACACCAATAGGATAGAGTGAGGCCAATCACTCAGAAAAAGTAGATGGAGCATCCTAGCTTTTAAAGAAAGAATACTTCCTGAGCTGTTATTGGTCCTCTACCTCTTATTTGTACAGCACATTTCATCCAGAAGAGCTGCGTCTGATGTGGAGAAAATGTGAGTCATGGTCTTGTACGATTTCAATACTTTGAGACACATGCCACCTACTTTTGGAAAAGCATTCAGGAGAGTAAAAGATACAGATCAGATGTCATGAACTGTAAGTTCCAGTTGAAAAATAAAGTAATGCTACAGGATGGACATCTGGTAGTCCATGAATCTGGAAAATTTAGCATCAGATTAAAAAAAAAAACCCGACACTTATAAAATTATTTGTATTCTTTCCAGGGCATGAGTAGCATTCTGAGTGTTTTTTTGATTAAATGTCTTTATATTTTTCGTCCTTACCAGTCCTCACATACAGGTTAGCAAATAAAAACAAGTGCTTAAATCACTCCAAGTATTGCTTTAAAGAAGAGTATTAACAAAAAAAGAAATGCCATAGATGAGTGCTCTACCTGTATGTTTCTTTATATGTCTATCCATTCCCCTGCAAAGAATGCTGATCCATTTTCCCTTTGGAGGAACTTACTTCCTGCATTTTCTCCATAGCTTTATAATTCATTTCTGTGCTACAGTGCACTATTTTTATATTTCAGAGTAGGAAAAAAGAAGAAAAAAAAATTTTTAACAAAACCATCACTTGCTAAGGTTGTGGCTCAAACCCTCTTTCAACTGCAAGGATCGAAGCAGCCATGATGATAACCTATGTTATCTCTTTCATAATCAACTTCCAGCATAGTCTTTCTAATCATCTCCCCCTGAAGGCTCAGGAAGGAGAAGAAAATAGACCAAACCACTTAGCAGGAAAAATGTGTGATTGAATGCTGAATGTTTGTTAAGCTGGAAGCGACCATTTCTATAAAACAAAAAAAGGTCCTGACGTATAACTCTGAGCAGGCAGCCATGGAAGACTGGCTCTTCTACTTCGGTTTTGACATGCTAAGAAATGGCATGAAAAATGGCTAAAAAAACAGCCCTCTTCTCACTTTCAGGAGGGCAGAAATGACAAATCTCTATCAAACATCTAGAAAAGTCCATTATTTTGTTTTCATATAATGTCTCATTGAACTGTGGAGCTCATTACCATCAGATGTTGTGGAGAGTAATGGGTTAGATGGATTCAAAAAAGATTCGAGAAGTCCGTGTGGGAAAGGTCCGTTAGTGGACCAGATGTGACCTCTAGATTACAAACTTCAAACTGGAGGAGATTACAAGTATCCCAGGTTATATATAGGCTTATACTTTTCCCTAAAAGAGCAAATCAAGAAAATTCAGTTTGCTGTAGAGGCATAGATTTTAGCCATTATTCCAGTGCCAATAGTTCATCTTCCCTTTCTTTCCCTGTAGCTGTGGACAAACAAATAGCTTGGGAATTCCCTGGTAGGACATCTGCCTCTATCAGCTGGTGCAGGAGATGCATTCAAGGCCAGAATCTCCTATGTTTTAATCAGAGGCAATCATTGCTACTGTGTTTTCTGTGGACACCGCATTAATCCCCTCTGTAATGTGTTTCCCTGATTATGTCGGCCCTAACCTCTAGATGCATGGCAAACAAAGTTCTTCATATTTGGGGAAAGGGAGAAGGGTGCACTAAAAGAAAAATAAAGCTTTTGAGAGAGCTATTTATTTATTGGTGTGCTTTGAAGTGTCAGGTAGCATTCAGAAATCTGTGAGTTTTCTTTCTGGTATTTCTCACTACTGATTGAATTTTGAGTGTGACAAATATTAATGCTTGAGTAAATGATCAAAGACAGCATGGACAGACTGGGAAAAATAAAAAGTAGATGAACCATTGTTCATTTCCATCTTAAGTGGTTTGATACTGATTCAAGAGGATTATACTGTGTGTTCGTTTTGTGTTCTACACAAGACTTTTCTTTTTTATACTGTGTGTTCGTTTTGTGGTCTACACAAGACTTTTCTTTTTTAAATTGTCCCAGCTCTGGGCTAGCAGTTTATTGAGCTCATTTTTCTGGAGTCCTAACTGGAGCAATCCACAGTGGTATGTCTATCATTTGACTGAACGCTGCACCAACCTGCTTCTTCCCAGATTTAGCACACATCAGCAACCATTGTTTCACCAAGATCTGAAGCACCCCTAAAAACATTTGCTTTCCTGAGTGTGAACATCTATAGGATCTATCTCCCCGGCATTAGACTCTGCAAGGCTAATTGTGTATTCCTGTTTTCATGTCATAGAGAAATACCATGTTGTTGGTATTTCAGTTGGTGTCTGTACTGGGGAGGCAGAGAAATGTGAGAGACCAGTCTTCTTTCTCTCAAAGTGAAAAAGTCACCTTGCACACAGCCACCTGGGGCTGTCCCAGACCCCGCACCCTCCTCTCCTCTCCCCAGTTGTGTATGACACTGTGCCCTAGGCCATGCTAACTTCCCCCTGCCCCCACCCCAGCCCACCCTTTCATCTTCAATTTGTTCATCCCCACTCCATGAATGCCACCGAAAGCAAGGCCCAATTAGCTGAATCTAGTCAGGGCACAATGATTTGGATCCTCTTTTTTTGAAAAAATAGATCCAAAAGAGCACATTCAAAGTGGTTCCTGACTGCAAACATCAGTGGTGGTGAAATGCTGGAAAGCTGTGTCAATGAGAGGCAGAGCAGCAAGAGGACACATAAGGAGGAACCAGGTCCTCAGACCAGTGATGTGGGACATATAGTTTTAAGACCACAATGGCTTCCAGTGGGTTCTTTGTCTTCTATTAAATATCATTAATGTTTTCAAAGAAGCATGAAATACACACTCATGCTTCCTCTGTTCCCCCTCACCTGTCCCTGTCCCTCCTGCAATACAAAGGGGACCTTCTTTTGTTATATTTGCATAATTATTCTGCTGCCTTCCCTCCTGCTACCCACTAAACATACGTGATTGATGAAGGGAACACATTGAGAATTTGAGATGAAAAAGAGAAGAGAGAGCAAGGCTGGGCAAATGAGCCAGTGGGTTGAAGCACTTGGGACATTAGAGGGTGTCAAGGATGGCAAATGACTTCATTGAAGTAATGATGATAAACATTTTATCCCTGTGCATATATGTGCATTATACCTAACGATCTCAAGCGTAAGTAAGTGAAGAAAGGCACTAAATAAATCATACGAACAGGCCCTAAATGGGAATCCCTAAGGAATGGGATCTGAATTGTAAATGCACGCCTGAATTTCACACATCAAATTACAATAAGGAGATTGATATTTTAAACAGCTCAGTACTTAAAGGGTACTGTATCTAGTCCTGAGGATTTTTCTTTTGCTTAGATTTTTTTTCAGTTACACTGTGTGTGTGTGTGTATATATATGTGTGTGTGTGTGTAAAGTCATTAAATGAGGTACTTTGCATATCAGTGGGTTACTCTGGATTTCATTAGCATCTCAGAGACTGACTAAAAAGTGTTTTCTGCCTGACTGAGATTTCTGAAAGACATAAATGCTCAGGGACCAACTCTTTTCTGTTACAACAAAGAAAATATCAAAAAAAATCCTTGCTTTAAATGAACTTACTCTAGACTTGATCCGATGTAACTAGAAATACAGTCTGACACTTACTGTTACACTTCTTTTATCTCTGTCTCTCCCTCCCTCAAATTGTGTAGCCAAATTCTTAGCTGATGTCAACCCGCAAAACTTCATGAGCAGTCAGCAGAGCGTGCCTGTTGGCACGAGCTGATTTGGTCCAGTAGCTACCCAAGTAGAGAATGGACTTGGGTATTAAAGGGAGCAGGTTTTACGCAGAACAAATTATACTAGAAATGTCATCCCATTCCCTTCCAGCCTCAGCCATCTTAAAATCTTCTAAGTACAGCTGCGGTACTATAAACACACAGTAATAAATCTAGGAAGGTATGGGAAAGCAGGCTGGAAGAAATTAAAATATCTAATAAGAGGGAGCTGCACTAAGTCCTCACAGATAACCCTGGCCCCCACTACATTCTTCAGTGGAAACGTATGAGAAGATAACCACGGAGATTTAAAACATCTGGGATTTCTAGCTGTTCTCCAGGTCTTCCCATCAGAAGATTTTTTCATGCAGCTGGTAAAGAGGATTCTGACCACAGAGGTCACAGCCATCCCGGGAGCTCCACATCTTTCTTCCAGCAGTTGTAGGAAGGCTGGCTGGAAGTGAAGGGTCTGCATGAGAGTTGGAGGGCTTTTCCCACCACGTTCCTTTACAGGGCTTTGGCGATGGTGCACCTAAGTTTCCCATTCAGCATTTCCAGAGCAGGAAGAAGCAGCAAACGAACCTCTTAAGTATCAACTCTCCTGGCTTTTTCCCCAGAGGATTGCTAGCCCTGAACACAGTCTTTTTTTCCCAGGTCTTGATTCTAACTTCGAAAATACACACTGGATTTAAACATAATATGTATTGATTCTTTATGTTGCTGCCAAGGATATGCGCTTCCACATGCTTATATATACGTACATTTATACCTGCATACATACTTACATATATGTATGTATGTATGTATACACACACGTATACATATTCAGTTATTTTGCTTTCGGGAAACATACAGCATATCATGCCAGAAGTAAGAAATTTAACCCATCCCCTGATCAAGTCTTACCCATTATTAGGAATCTGGAAAGCAAACACATGAAGCATGACTTTTTCATTTAAACAAATCCCTTGTGCTACAGATATTTACGAAAAATAAAATCCATGTATTGATTTGTAAGCTATTTCCATGTGCTTGGTGGTGTATAAAGCATAGCAAGAGGTAAAGGTCATGGAGTAGATTCACATATAAGGGCTAGATCCAGAGCCCACTGGAGTCCTTCTCTGAAGCCAATTCCAGTCTTTCCCCAGAACAGAGCATGATTTGAATACTGGGGACAAACTACTTCAATTTTTTTTTCCCAAACTGAACATATTTCAAAGTGTTGCTAAATTATAAATAAGTTGTCCCATCAGCACTTCTACTATTTTTATTTTTATTTTATTTTTATTTTTATTTTTACTGGACAAACAGAATGTCTTTTTGAAATATAAAAAGACATATCCACTTACTCTTTGTATTAGCAAACTATTTTTTCCGTAAACTGTAATAAACAAAAAATGTATTACATCCTGTAGTCCCTGCTGGAATGCTCAATCCATCAATAGAGTCATTTGACTATTGATTAATTTTCAGAAATATGTTGACACAAACCTTTCTCTGAAAAAGTCAGTTCCCTTCTCTTCCATTCCTGAACTGGCATGTCACATTTTTGCCGTTTGGCATGATTAATGTTTTGAAAGCTTCAAGAATCAATAAACATACTTTCAAGTGGACACGTCTGAATTTTAAATGTACCCTATTATCTTAGTTTTCTAATCAATCTGCAAAATATATTTCCCATTGGACTTAATAGGTGTGAGCTCTGTGGTTAGTGATAACATAGAAGGTCTTCTGGTGTAACTGGGTCCTTGCCACAAAACCAGATCCTCCTTGCAGATTTAGGAATGTGGTGTATCTGGTAAGAGTTCCCTCAAGGACTTCAGGAAGTGTTAGATCTTATTAGATTTTTTTTCTTTCTTTTTTGAAGTGCCACTGTTTAGTCTTGCCATTCTGGAAATATTTTGCATGACATTGCACAAGACATAGCCGGTGCAGCACATCTTCTCTTCATGTCTTTAGCCAGGAGATAGCTTTACGCTCTCAAATTCCTCTGGCTTCCTTAAATCTTCAGCATATTCAGTGTATTGTAGAATCAGACCTTCGGTGGATATCCCCTGGGAAATCAAAAGAAAGATTCCTTCAAGCCAGCTAGCATCATATATATTCAATGAACACAAAGGAGATGAGACAGAGAATAATCCAGCATTTGAGGGATTTTACTGGCATGATATTGCAAGGATTGTGTTAGTCCATGCCAGAGAAACACTGCAGGATTTGTGAGGGCTAAAAGTGTGTTCTCTGTCAATGTAGGAATCTGCCCTTTAAGTGGTCACAGTAGTCCAGTTTCCTAACTCAGAATCAGAAACTGATTGCCAACCTGAATGAGCCTGGCCTGTACTAATCCTTCAACATGCTAGAGTCTAGAGGAGAGGAAAGAAATATTTTATTGGCAGGATTCTTTTTTTTTCTCCTCAACAGATTTGATACTATGTGCTTGAAACTTTGCAGAAGCATGGAATATTAGTCCTGGTCCCAGAAAAATGGATCAGTGGATGGGAATACGTCATAACCTGTAAAATCCATTTAGAAATGTTGCCAGCAACTTACATTACATCTATGGTGTCTCTGCAACCTCTCATACTGTTCTGAAAGTTATTACAAATCCATATGAAACTGTGTGTGCCTCCATGATCTGAGCATAACTAGAAAACAATTATGCCATAGTAAATGCAGAATTCGAATGCAGGAGCAGCAATCCATTCCAGGAGAGAGATGGGCAGAGGGGTAGGAGGAAAACCTGCTGAAAAGCACAGTTAAGCCCTTTGTGCTGTGGAAATGAATCTGGTTTTGGTGCTGGGGACTGAGTTTGTGTTGATGCACAGAAGTAAAACAAGAGTATTCAGACAAGTGGAACATGATCTGATAAGCCTGGAAATGACTCTGTCAGGCTATCCAGCCTGAATGACATCCCTGTCTGTGTCCTTTCAACACGTTTGATTTGAGCACAAGCTTCCCAGAGGAAGGCTTTTCCTGTGTTTTCTGTCCTGCTTCGCTACTTCACAGACTCCCTGATGGTAGAAGCAGTGCAGGCTGATGTGAGACGAAAGCTATATACTTTTCTTGAAGGGACAATATTTCTTCTGGGTTGGTTTTTTTTTTTCAGCATTGTAACCTGGCTGTCCTTTCAATAGGGTACAAACAGAGCCTTTTCCTTACTCTGCCAGCTTAACACAGTAATGAAGTTGTGCCTTTCATTTATTAGATGCTTGAATTCTGTGTGTGTACTCTTTATCTGTATAAGAACAGACAAAACTAGAAATAGATCTGCTCAGGTTTTCTGATATGAAGAAGATGAAACAATTTTTATAGACTTCCCAGAGTACAATTTCATTACGGTCGATATCCGTTGAATGAAACTTTTGCAAAATGTATATCCTTATTACATGAATAAAATGCAACAAGATTAGTGCCTGAAGATTCACAGATATGAATAATGTTCACACAATACCAAATTTCACTAAACTGAATATAAAGATTTATATTTGAACTATAGTCTTCAATTTGCACGATTTATGACCTAGCGGTTACATGACTGCATTTATCAGAAAGGAGCTGTTCTTCTTAGGAGGTAATTCTACTAAAGCTTGTGATCATTTGACTCTTGATCAGTGAAATGAACTGAATCTCATTTTCTGTGTCTGTCTCTTCATATGTTTTCCACCCTTATATGCTTTAACTCTGGCAAGAAGTATACACATTTCAAATCAGGATATGAATCACCTGCCCATGAATCAGCCAAATATCGTCTCTGTGCCTAGCACCACCTTTAACATTTCTCCTAGACATGATAGTGTCCTATCCAGAATATGCATGGCTTTTAGAAATTTTAAATGTTTTTGCATGGAAAAGTAAATACTCCTCACTTGTCCTTTAAGCTTCACAGTATATCAGGTTGTGCAAGTGCTTACTTCTGAGCGATCAGGCACTTCATAGGTGGGTTGGGAGATCAGCAGTCCTTAGATAGTCTTCAGAGTTGTATTGATACCTTCAAAGCTCTTATTGTGTACCCATTACCACTGACTGGACAGTATTGCCTTTGGGAGAGGGATCTTGACTCAAGTCTGAAAATTGCAGAAGCTCAGGAGAACTTGAATCAGGATGCAAATGTGAACAAGTTGACTCTATCGGACTATGGCAAATAATGAAGATCATCAATAAGTCTCATTAATGTGAACACTTATCCCTGAAAGAAACCTTATTGACTGCTGTGATATCAGTTGCATTAATCAATTAACAAATAGTGCTTTCATCTTAATAAGAAAGAACAGAGTAGTCTCCAGTAGAAATAGCATGCTAGAATAGAAATAGCCAGATAACCATCTCTTTGTTAAAATAAAACAGGCTAGAGCTCTTCATACTTTTTCTAAAATATGGTTTTGGTTTAAAATAACAAAAACGAAAATTGAAGGGAAAGGATCATCAAAAGCACCTCTTTTTTCATGACTGATGCCTCCTCTGCAGCTGCAAGCACATTCATTTCTCCATAATCCCTAGCAGTGCAGAAGAAAGAGAGCCTTAAGGTGAAAGGTTACCTACATTTATAATGTCAGGCACTGAGACTGGTGAGGTAAAAGGTAAATGGTAATTTTATCATTAGCGTGCCTGACCCCTTGCCCCCACCATATCTCATAGGAGACGTTAAGAACAGCTCACCTGTCAAGATGCAAACACTTAAAGGTCAATGCGCACAGAAATCTTCAAGAGCTTACAACTGAATTGCTGACACCTTTTATTATCACCGCTTAAATAAATGATTCAAGTGGCAAGACAAGGGTAAGATTGGTTTAATGTCAAGATGTACACAATGAATTCTTGGAGTATTATTTTCCAAATTGTGACTACATAGTTATGAATTTTTTAATTCTAGAAGTGTGTGAACAATGACTTTGTTGGATTTCATACCATTTACAGGAGTTTATATTTATATATTCCTCTTTTGCAAGGCTTTCCAGCATTGCACAAGGAGGAAGTTTTGCTTTCATTGGAGCAGTGGATGCAGATTCCTGGATCCAATATCATACTAGTGTACCACGTTAGAAAACTCATTTGACCTCTGGGCATGAGAAGTGGATAGTTATGACTTAAGAGGATGGGAGGATATCTTGCACCTTAATCACAATTACTTTTAAACACTTGCTACACTTCATTGTTACTTAATTAAGTGAGTAAAGATCCTTTCCTCTTTTTCCAAGTTGTTTTCATGTTTAAAAGCTCTGAAGTGTGGACACATCAGCACCAGGGTTTGGAAGAGCACCAGGGTTCACCCATGCGTGCAATATCTACTGATCAAAAAAGTGTAATTCTAAGGGGTGAATGTAATTTACTCCTGACACTATGTACCACACCTCCTGTTGTTACTAAAAGGGCTAGTCAGGTATGCAGGACCCCTGAGCGTGACCCTCTTAGAGCTGATGCTCTGTAATACAAACACAATACTTTTGTATTGCTACTGTAATGGACAGTCAGATAGCAGGTGTGTGTTGATCAGGGCAGAGAAATGGATCTGTCTCTGATTCTGCTGCTCATCAGACGCTAAGTCAGTCATTTCTGAGTGAGGGTACTTCAGTTTTAGGGAGCTCTCACAGCAATACAAGGAAGAAATGTGAAGCAGAATGGAGGAAGGTGGCTTATGTTACCTAAAAAGCAGACCTCACTCCTTTGTGCTGAACAGATTCAAGTTCTCACGTCTCTGTAAGATCTACTAGAATGAATCTCCTTTTCTTACAGCTGTTACATTGCTTGGTATTTCCAGTAAGACCATACCAAACCTTGTGCAAGTGAGTTGCCCTGAACGTAGAAGGTGTGTTCTTTTTGGGAGGGGGGGGTGGATTGTCAATGGTGAAGTGAGAGGGAGCAGGGTCTGTTTGGCACTGATATGTGGTTAGGGCTTGATGTTGCTTGAATGGTGAGTGGTTTGAGAATAGTGTACATGTTAAAGCTGCCTTACCTAGAGGATTATAATTCTTCATCAGTAGAGGATACCTTGAGCATACACCCCTATAAAGTAGCAATATTTTTATTTTGACAACTACAAACACAGCAACTGATTATTAGTGTGTGATGCAAGCCCTCCTGCATCTATCTCTCTTTTGTCCTCCCCATACAATGATCACTGTTGTCATTAATCTGATGTCCTCTGCCTTATCTCCATCTACTCCATCTCTCCTCAGAAATAATATATTCACTTCCTGTGACTTAGTGACCTTCAAATTTACTTCTCCAGGTAATGTTCCACATACTTTTCCCACATATTTCATGAAACTTCTTCCTGAAGCAGTTGCGTACCACTGAAGCTCTCGAATGAAAATCTTCATTTCTCCTTCCCGCATATCACCTATATCACTAGCACACTACGGTGCTTGCATTTTTTCCTGTATTATTTTGTTTCTGGCATCTTGTTGCTGTGCTGCATAAAGAAGTAACACAGTAATAAAAGAAGGTTGAATGAGGAAAAAAAAAAAAAGAAGGTGGGTGCTCAAAGAATGCTTAGTTCCCCTTCATATTTAAAGAAACAGTGACCAAAAACAGGGACTAGAATGAATGTACAAACAGTGTTCATGAAAATGACCATCTGTCAAAGTTTTTGGAATCACAAAGTCCTGAACAGAAATGGGAATAGACTTTAAATCACTTAACACTTTAGGAAGGTTCATCTAATACTTGAATGATCTTGAACCTTGACTGGCAACACAGGACAGTAGGTTCTTCAGCTTATTGAAAAGATCTGCTTTCCTAATAATTCTACATCCTTGGCTAGTGTCCCTGCTAGGATATTTTCCATCATTGCTACCTGCACAGCAGGTCCATCAGTAGAAGATAAAAAGCAATGGGAGCAGTAGCTTCACGCAGCCCTGGTATACTTAGTGCCACAGTATGTAATATTACTAAAGTAGGGTTCTGCATGACAAGATACCTAAAACATCAGTGACCAGTGGCACCTTCTTCACAGGAACACCTGACTGCATAGGCAGAGCATAAGTAGACATTCACATGCCAGGAGTATCAGAGATTTCAATAGAGCAGACCTCAGCTGAACCATAGATTTAACTATGACTAATTTTACACAAGCAAGTTATCGCAGTGGGCCTTAAACTTAGACTGATGGTTAAGCACTTAGCTGAGCAAAGGATGTAATGAGTGAAGTGCTGGAATTACAGTTGCCATTTCATAAAAAGTACCATATAAAAATATATACTTTTGGAGGCAACTACAGCTTTCTGCCTGCAGAGCTGCTTTTATGAACTTTAATACACAGAACAAAACTGTATGAAATGCAATCTTTATTCCTTGCATTGGTCTTGTGCATCAAAAGCTTCCATACCATCTCAATTTTAACCATGCATGATTAAGATATTGTAAAATGGTTTATAACCCTTATAAAAATATTTTCGCTTTTTTACCTGACCACCTGAGGAAGACACCTGGTAGTAATAAAATTATTTTTACTACATGCCTTTCAGGACACAAGAGAAATAAAACTCTTTTTTATGCAAGTATACAACTGTGCTTAAGCAAAACATCTGTTACACCTGACTGAAATCAAACAGCCACCGTTTTATGTTGCTTGGTTGTTTTTCTTTTTTTTTATTTTTAATTATTTATTTTCCATATCATCAGAAGTATGCAAAGAGTAATCAACAGGTGAGATCAGCCTACCAAACACTATAAAATCTCAAAGAGATAGAGGCTTCCTCATCTACTCACCATGCAAAGCTATTTCTTTTTGGATCACAGTGGTCCCTATTTGAAATCTGATTTTGAACATGTGCAGAACATGCCACTGTTTCTGACGCTAACTGGTTTCTTGCACATATGGAAATAAATTCCACTCAATATGGAAAGTAAGCATCGTGTTGCTGCTCCTGTCTGGATGTTGACATGTTAGATAATAAAGACAGAGATTCTTGATTTGTAATATGGTACTGCTGATGATACACCAACTACTTACATGTAGAATGTGACAAAATATGTGCAACTCACCACCATTCCCCTGAAGAGAAGGACAACAGATCCACTCGCACCTCCCCATGAAGCTGGAAGATGCTGCTCTGACTATTTCCAAGACACGGAAGAAGGCAGAGCTGCCTAGGGGCGTGCTCACTTTTATACGTGTTGATACATGCTGCCATAACCTCCACCATGGTGTAAAATATATCTTGTTCTGTACCCACAAGAAAGTAAAATTGAGAAAACCCTGGGCTTAGTACTCTGAAACATTCTTGGCTTGCGGGACCTGATATTCCATTTCAGGATCAGGCCTCCCTTTCTTTCTGCATATCCACGTAGACAAATAGAAAGTGGGTACAGATTACAGGTATCTTGATGTGGAAGTATCCGATGCCTACTTTTCCTCAATGGAAATGCCAAAACAACGGTCCAAAGCAATGGAGCATTTGGTCCTAGCACTTCAGGATAATGGTTGCTCTTAAATGTGGTTACAAGGCTCTCAGGTATCTCTTTCCTCCATGATTCTGCCTTCCCACAATACACTTTCTTGTGCACATTTGTGGAATCAGACCTCAGTGCGGTGGAGGAGACAGACAGTCAGACTAATGTAGTCTAATACCTCCTAACACACACCAATTTTTCATTTGTTGTTTTGGTTCTTAACAATCTCCAAGTGAAAAATATGTAGGAAGTCACGCGTAAATACTGGTTGTAGTGTCTTCCCCTAAGAGACAAAACACAGGCAGGAGCATTTTTATGGGAGAAAAAAAAAAGAACATCCAATTTTCCACTACAGAACAGGTGCACTCAGATTTTCAAAGTACATCACACTTGTCTCTCTTGTTTATTTAATACTAATTTATTGGATCAAGACAAAGAATAGTGCAGTTTGGTTTTCTGGCATGTTCATGTCCACAGCAAAAAGAAGGTCATTGCATTTGGGTACTAATCTACCAGTGCAGTAAGCCGTGATTAAAATGTCTCGGTAATGTTCTCAAAAAAGCATTACAACTGCTTGAATCCATATCCATCCATGGCCAGAGTAGAGGGGATGCTAGTCTGGTTTGGTTAAATAGATATAAACTTATTCCCCAGTCAGTCAGCTAGAGCAGTAGCCCTGCATTTCAGTGAGCTAAATAAAAAGATTGCCTGGGGTGAGGATAAAAGCAAAGGTATGCAGGGCCATGAAACAGTTTTCACCGTTATCATTTCACTTCAGAGGACCCAACAGAGCTCTCACTGGGGATCACGAGTGACCTCAGCTCTCCCTGTAAGTTTATTATGCCTCTAAATTTATTATAATGTTCACTGAGAAAGTGAAGGGTTAAACAAGGAGGATAACTGGGGGTGTGGGTGTTTTGACTACATGTTATGTTCTAATTCTGTCAAGGAGTTTGAGCTTTGGACAGATAAGCAGGGAGGGATGGAGTCCTTAGACTAAAGTGAAGTGAAGGTACAATGCAAAAAAAGGTATCTCTGTTCAACTTCTGGGTGAAGTGTGCCCGAGCCACGCTTGTGCTGCTGCCACTGCTGCGTCTTCTCTTCTTTTTTTTTCATAATTGTCCCCGTTATGAGTCTTTGTTCACAAAGGTGGAAAATACGAAGGGCTCTAATGATGCATTATCACAGGTCAGAGAATAAACCACATAAATCTCCCTGGCATTTGTCTCCACACAATACCTCTAAAAGAACAGTGGCATTCCTTAAAGATGTAGCTTTTCCCCAGTCCAAAGATGGCTCAACAAGGCAATGTACCTGTGGGCTTTTGCCAGGATAATCACCTTTTCCTCTCACTGCTCCTCGGACAGCTCCGACCTTGTCTGCTTTTTTCAGTCTGCCGTGTTTTCTGTAATGAAGACTAGAATTCAATTGTACATCTGGGACTAATAGTTTTAAACTTAAATTATTTCTCAGCTGCAATTACAGTCAGGTTGTCATAAACATGCAAGCAGTGCAGTACGGAGAGGAGAGATGTCTTCACTGTAAAAGCCATTTTGAAAGCAAAACTTCAGTCTAATTTAAAGATGTTATTGTTGTTATAGTTGGAGACTGATGGAGCTGTCTTTGAAGACCATGTCAGTTCTGCAATTGGCTTAGTTTAAATCAACAGAAAAGAAACCTGGATTGTACAGAGGAGTGAGAATCAGACTATGTATAGAATGTCAGTAATCAATGGCAGTTGTGTTATTGTCATGACAGTATGATGGCAGTTCAGTGAAGCAACTATGAATTTTTCATAATACCAATGAAAGCAAAGACTTTCAAAGAAATAATAAGGTTTACTGTATATTACACAAACCATTACCAAGGATAGGATAGGATAGGATAGGATAGGATAGGATAGGATAGGATAGGATAGGATAGGATAACTTTGCCATTCACACCAAGAAAAAATACTTTTTTAAACAAAGAACATTGTGCAGGTTCTCTGCTGTTGTAAATGGAATAGCAACACCACTGAAGTCAATGCATTATTTTAGACCAGCTGAGTATTAGAAATTTGCAGCTCAATTTATGATGACTTGCTTCACATGTAGACATTACACTAGTGTTGACTGTATGGAAGATATCAACATTCTCATTTTGCAGGAACCTAAATCCCCTTTCCTTGCACCCTGCACATAAGCAGGATCTTTCCTTCTATTTCCAGACTAAAGATTGCACATATTTCTTTTCTAGGTGTTCTCAGAACAGCATATTTTCTCATCATTTTCCATTGAGCTCAATTTTTGCTTATGATTTTTAAACAAATTTATCTAAATCAAAAAATCATTTATGGCTGTGTTCTTCAATCTACTTAATTTACACTCTCTTTCATGAACATTCAGATCTGATGATTGGTCCCTTGTGAAAACAAACTCTTTGGGTGTTGGGCTTTGACTTCCTTTGCATTGCACTGACAGGATTATCTTTCTTTTAGTCATACAATATTATAAAGCCATTGTGTTTAGTTAGTTCCTAAGCAGAAGTGAAAGTTCTTTTTCAGGGTCTTGTTCCTTCTTACAATGCCAGTGGGAATGAAGTTTCTTTGTAGACCCTAACATGCTGATCATACTGGCTTTTTCACAAACAGCTGTGAGATACGTGGTGTGAATAATAATAATAATAATGATTATATTGAATTTGCATTGCATGATGCACATCTCTCCCTGCAGAGTAGCACGTTTTGCTAACCAGTATTCCATGACAGCCGTATCTTACTTCCTATGAACACAGCGAGGGGTCAGCTGAGAGAAGGAGCCTTTGCACAATAAATTTAAAGTATATACACAATGAAGTTAAGTGTATACAATCATCACCAAATGTTGGTGAATCTGAAAACAGACACAAAGCAGACACATGGAATTTTGCATCCAGCAGTAAAGATGGTAACACAGCTGACTACATGAACAGGAATGACATCTGCTGAGGAACCTCCAGTGATGGACATCAAGCTAATGATATTTACCTGCTGAGAACTTGGAGTGAGAAGCGGATTAGAGAAGAGGATTATAAAAAGCACAAGAAAATGAGTCTTTGTGCACCCAGCTAGATTACCCACTCCTTCCAAAGTGTTTTGGTTAATACTTCTCCTAATGAAGACCTAGGATAATTTCAGAATCAAGGAATCTCCAGGACGTGACAACTGAATAAAAACCAAAAAATATTTTCCCAATTATAAACAAGTTACCAGGTAAGAAATAAGAAAAGAAAATTTCCTTCATCTCTGATAAGACTGTAAAACTGTAATTGCTGAAGTTGCATCTAACTCTGTTGAGCTGCACCAACTCCTGAAAAAGCACTGCTTCCAGCTTTCATTGCCTGCATTCTTTTTATCACTGTCATCATGTTCTCATGAGATTTATCAAAAACATGGCATGACCAACCAACTTTCTACACAGAAATAAAAAACTGCTGATCATACAAGTGTTTTCTGTGACTCTAGGTACAGCTGATAACAAAATGGCGCTTTGTACAAGAATGTGCTTTGTACAATAAAGGTGTCACCAGGCATTTTATTATTGACTCCAGTGCCTATCAGTAATGGTAAGATTAAAGTAATACAGACGTATGTACCTAGGCCACTTTTTTTTACTTAACAGGACTGATGCTTAGTTCAGCTGTGTTAAGTGTGTGCCTAACATTAAGTGTGAAGTTCATCTAATTCAAGTTCATAGAGCCCCATATCTGTTCAAGGACTTTTGCAAAATCAAGACTTCAATATGAAAGACTGTCTTTTAAGGCAAAATGAAGACTTGACAACAGTTTAGGAAGTTGTTATCCTGCCACTCCCACAAATTAATCTCATCAAAACACTCCGCCCATTTACCATCCTTTCTTTTGCATTAATTTGCTTATAGATCTGTTGTTTTTGCCAACTCCTCTGGATTATCGAGGCATATGCAAGAGTAGATAGAAAGGCAATAAGCTGTAATTAAAAGGTAAGAGATTGAAGACAGGAGCTTTCCTTTCTTGTCCTCTGGCAAGCATGAGGTATGTTGTCATTGTTTGATAAATAAGAAATTAATGCCATAAACACTGACACTCTCTTCAAACAGTAAAGGGTTATCCTTGGTATGCAGCATAAAACATTCAATACAGTTCAAGGTGCAACAGTGCCTCTTTGATTCACAATACTTATCTCCACAAAATATATCTGTATGTCTGTCATGTTTGTGCTACGTAAATGGAGCCTCTTCAGTGTGCAGCTATCAAATGTAATTTCTTTTAACTGGAACAGCACTGCTTCACAAGTAATTGTGCTATATATTAGATGAAGTTCTGAAAGAGAATAGTTCAGCTTTTATATAACCACTTGTGATAAATGAACAGTAGAATCAGCTGAGTCAGTAATCAATGCTTGACTACAAAATACATATGTCTGGGAATCCAATAAATTGATTTATTGTCAGAAATCACATCTTATGTTGAATGTAGTGTTTATCAGCATTAATCTTCAATACTGGCTGCCAGTGGGGCTGTAAGTTATTCATTTGTGTGAGCTCCCTGATTGATGTTGTTCGTACAAACTTCTATTCTCAAAGCAATATCTACATGGACAAAACATTTCGCCATGATTAAGAGAATTATTGATGTTTTTATTGTTAGACAGTAACATCTTGTCTAGGATTCACAAATAGTAGCAGATTCAGTAGCTTCAAGTTTTAGATATTTGTGGTGGTATTTTGGATTCAAATCACAGGATGAGACTCCAGGCAAAGCACAAAACCTGCAGCACAGAGAAGCAGGACATTCACATAGCATTAATATAACTTTATGCCTTCACAGTTCTGCTTAGGGTCAAACCCTTGACACTTGCTGGTATGAAATCCAAGTTGAGGTATTGAGAAACACTGTCCACACCCATGGAAACATTCACGTGGAGGAACAGTCACCTCTGACTTGCTCACTCTGCCCTCCTCTACTGCCCCATCCATGCCCCCACCACATAACTAGAAAGCGTGGAAGGGATCTTCTTGAAGTGTTTTAATTCTTACGTTACAGACATTCTCCATATGCCAGATAAGAAGCTTTTACGTCTCACTCATCTAAAGAAAATAAAGCAAAAGAGGGCATTCCTATCTATTTCTCTGTCTTTGTATCTAATTTCATATCCTAACCACCTACTCTGCTTATTTTTCTAGTCAATTTTTGCATTTCCTTTGCAATATTTTAGCTTGCTTTCTTACAAATCAGCTTTAGTTCTGTACCTTTTTTATCTATATCTGTATTTTCATCATATATTTAGCAATAGACATACATTACTGAAGAAAGTCTATTGTTGGTTTTAAGGGATATTTGTTTGAGTGGCTGTTGCTTTTTTATTGGATGTCAAGAGGAGGGAAACTGGAAAGATTTTTTCATTTAAATATACTCACAGTTTGGACTGAAGTGTGAGGTCTGACTGACTTGGTCAAATATTAGGATCCACAGGAATTTTAAAATAACATCAATCACATATTCCTCCTTTTTAGCCAGATAGTACACCTCTGAGTTACATATTTTAGCTTCCCAAGGGTTAATTATTTTAGTTTGGTAGTCTAATTCTGAATATCAGCCCTAGGTTTAAACCCTGGAGTGTGGATCTGAGAAATTGTCTTCTGTTAATCCCACTCCCCAGAGGCATTTTAGGTGATTACAGTCATTCTTGCTGTAATTTATATAATTATAGAAAATCTGATTTTTCTTGGTTGTCTTTTTTTTTCCATTTGTCTCCTGTTGCCTGGCCTGAAATAGAAGGTAGAGACTTCATTTATGCTGCTAGATATGTAAGTGTATGTATTTTCTCCAAGCTGTTGCATTGATCATGGGCTGTTGTGGTGATGATTTACCAAATGACATCTTTAGAAAAATATATCTGTGCTGAACTACACATACAGGTGTACGTGAGAGTCAAGATTAGGGAATGAAACAGCATAACATGCATCATCACCCCTGTAAAAGTGTGGCATATTAAAGGATACCACCGTGTGGAGGCTATAGTCAGTGTAAGTATTGCAATAAACCAGTCCAGTGAATAGGACTGGAACTTGTAGGTTGCTTAACAGAGGATTGACAGCGCAGTACGCAATGCCTTTCTGCTCCAGAGGAAACAAGCATTGTGGGGAGAGGTTGTATTTTGTATTATGCCAATTGATAAAGTTAAAAAGAGTACAAGCTTTCAGGCTTTGAATTGTCTCATCAAATTAACTTATATTCTTAGATCATCACTATTTCAAAAAACCCTAGTAGGTCATTTCTGAACCTGAGGAGAGAGAAAGGCTTCAAACCTTTTTCTGAGATGAGAAGCAAGAGGAGTTAAATGTTTACAGATCCTTGCTTGTTCATATAACTCCTGGAATGGGCCATTGTGCAGGAAGGGTTATTGGTGCCAGGGTCCTGGGGGCACTAACAGGCCCTAACAGCCTTGGCTGACCTCACTGGGTGCCTCCACCCTGCACCCTGCCCAGGTCATGACTGAGTATCCTCTGCCACCTTTCTTTCTTGGGGCTCTGTAGGAGCAGGGTAATACCTTCCCTCTGCAGCTCCAGAGAGCGCCAGACTTGGTGCGCACACATGGGCCAACTGGTGGAGGACAGAAGTCTGACACCTGCACCCTCCCTGCCTCTGGAGTAAGTAGCATGACTGTCTGGAAGGGCTGGACACTATAGCACAGGGGAGAACAAGAGCATTTCATTCATAATGGAAGAAAACCTGGGTCTTGGATGCCTCTGAAATTTCCCTGTTGTCATAAGACTTTTTTTCTGTCTGTATCCAGAAGAACCTATCTTGCATGGCCCAAGCTGCCATGACTTGTCTAACATCTTCTCCCAGCCCTGCATCCTCATTTCAGATCATCTTTCTCTTGTAATGCAGTGCACGTAAGTAATGTGTTGGGATTTCTAGGTGTCCACTTCCATACCCAAGCTATGCCAAGCCTTGAAGAGGTTGTACATAAAAAAAAAACACAAAACACCACAACAAAAACCTGAGGTCTACAGCAAACAAAAGCAGACTCAAAATCCTTAGCAAAGCACAGGGACAACAACTATGCACAGCTCAGAATATATCAGGTTAACGATAGTTAATTGGCACTCCTTTTTAACAACCTTAGCAAAGAGATAATACAGCACAGCCATGAAGTCTGTTTTATCCTCTTTTGTTATGGTCCATGCTGTAGAAGGAAGGAGTATTATGGCAACAAGGGGGCACGGAGAAGCTTATATTCAGCATTGTATGGATAGACAGTGATTTAATGAATGCTAAAAATAAAAAAAAAAAAGAAAATATACATATTTTTAATATGGCTTAAAATGTTGGAAAGGGAAGCTAAGCATCTTATTTCAACTTGTAGATTTTCTTTTAGCCACATGTGTCAATTTTCCTTGAGAAGGATGTTGTAGATTCACAGAACTAAAGACAACTTTATTCTGCTTCTCTTGTGCACCACAAAGTGCCTGGATTGGAAAAGATCCCAGTTCAAATCTTGGCTCTCCTTGGAAGGGCTCTGAATATTCCTCTGAGTATTCAGAGGAGGCTTTATCCCTGCTGAAATGCTTCCATTTCTTATGAAACACTTAAATGCTCATTAAAGCACATCAAGAAGAGTGTGAGAATGACCTGATAGCTGCTTACCAGGAAACCCTCCCAAGAAATGGAATTGATTGCAATAAATGGATAAATAGATATATAGACAGACAGACAGATAAATAGAAGCCATCTCCTGTCTACTGTGCTGCTGTGCTCCAAGGATGCAGGCAGGACTTTAGTCTCCAGCTCTGAAAGCACAGGACCTGAGAGAAGAAGGGAAGGGGAAGAGAAAAACTGCTTCACACAAATTTCTTTTACTCTCCATCTGAGCATGGATTTACCTGAAATCCTTCTGAAGAAAAGACATAATAATTTTGTTGGGAGCTAGATCAGATCCTCAGAAGTCAACACTTGGCAGAACTGGGAACTTTGCCCTGGGAAGGAACTCACGGCTGTAATTCTCCCCTGCATTCAGCTTCACGGCGGTGTAACACCAACCAACCCTTTGTTAGCATAACACATAAATGAGTCCTGTAGTGGTTTAGTTACTTAAAAGAATCAGAATTTAACAAAAAATAGTAGTGCTTGCTTTAATGTTAGACGTCATGGTGTTTCATTCACAGTATTTTTGTATTTATCAGTAATTAATTAATATCATGGCACACAAAGTAACTAACATAGCTTTAAGCCAGTAGATTCCTTTGGGTTTCCTCCCACTCTGCCATTCCAACAAAGAACAGGTGAATGAGATATTTAATATAGTTTTAATCAGGAAATATTATTCTTTAGCAATTTGCTTTCATTAAGGAGCAGATAATACACTATGTTCAGAACAATATTTATTTGTAGCAGTTCACCATCTCTTCATTTACATAAACATTTGTTTCTTGATTCTCCATTCTCTCTCTCCCTACAGCTTTATTTTTATTACAGGTTTTTGTATCTGTTATTAGTAATAAAATACTATTAACCAGATATTTAGTTGGTGTCAACTGGATCTGGCCCTATAAGCTCTACTTGTCCCATTAACAAATAGGCAGTGTGTGACTGAAAATCAGAAGAAAAATAATCACTGTTAAATCATCGAGTAGGTTATTGCTTTTCTCACTCATCCTTCTCCACCTCACCCCCACATACTAAAAAAAAAATCAAGACAAGCAAGGTTTTCATATCACATATTCCTTCAGCAATAATAAGCTGGTTGATGCTTAAAGCTTCTCACCAACCTTAATCCCCTAAATCCCTTGCATGCCATAGCAAATTGAAATTCAGTTGGGGCTGTCCAGCCTTGTAAAGACAAACCATTCTTCATCAAAGAGGTGTCTGTATTGATAAATTGCTCCCTTCATACACATGACACTATCTCTAAAAGTGATTTGTGTACATTAGGACAGTAGAAAAAGATGAAACGAAAAACCCTTAAGAGTAAACTAAGATGAAGAATAAAAAAGATTACTTGGAGCAGTCAAGTAGCTTTTTACAGAATCAAATTTGGGGAAGAATCATTCATTGCAGTCTCTGTAAAACACAAGTCCTGCATATAGGCACAGCAGATATGACTTACCATGGACATAAAACCCACAGTGGAATTGCTCAGATGTGCTTGCAAAGCTATTGTGGGGATGGAGTTCAAGAGGGCAAAACACTGAGCAAATCAAATGAGTTCTTCTGTTGTCTGATTGAAAGCAAACATATTACAACATTAACAAGTATTTTGATTCCCGCTGTTCTAGTGCACCTGCGATGAAATCTTAAGATGTTGTTGTGGTTTATCCAATGCACAAGCTCATTTTTTCCCTAGGGAAGCACAACTCTGGCTGATGCTGTTGCTGTTGTCTTCTAATTTGAACTTGCCTGTCTTGAGTAGCTATTCTTTATCACTTTTTGCAGCACTCCTAATATAACACTCTTTGAGAAAGGTTTGTCCCTGTCCTAGATTTTCACAGCAACTGCTGCTTAGGATGTAGAATGCTGTGCTGCTCCTGGTACTTCAGGTGTGTCTGTTTTTCTGATTAAGAAGTCTAAAGAAACAGAAGCTAAGGGAAAGTGAATACATGATAAAGTAGAGGATTGGTAGGAATTGGACAGTAGGATGGGAAAGAGACAAATATAAGCAGCATTAAGGAGTCAGTTCAGTAACACATTTAAGAATATCAGATTAAATATATGCAGATGATTAAGTGATTTGCTGAATTAGAACTTGAAGCTTAAAACTTCATTGCACACCTTAGCTGTTTCACTGAGCATTATTAAAACCAGAAGCAACCAAGCAGATTTGCTACTTAAGAAAATGTGTTTTTCTTGAATGTCTTTTTTTGTTTTCACCTGGAATATTTAGACTCTGGAAATGGATTCAGGTTTCCTATGAATTTAGGCATGTATTGTGCACTTTGGTTTTATTTTGGATAATCTCCTTTTATAACATGGTACCAAAAAAACCCAAATTGTGTTGCTGTGTAAAGTTGTCTGTGGCATATTCTGCCCTGTTTAAATTGCAAGTGTAAAATAGGTTTGAAGCACATCTTTATCCAAACAGAATTCAATGGAATTGAAAGGTGACAGTTTGATAGTATCTGTTTTAGTAGTATCATTCTGTGTGCAGTGATTAGTAGGTGAATATCTGTTTGGTAGCAATTAGGAGAAAAAATCTTGTTGAAGAATCTACTCCGTAAGTTCCCAGCCCCAAATCATGAGGAGCAAAAGAGCATTAACAGCTTTCCTGTGTAGAAAACCCTCTCTTGTCTCCTGCCACAAAAAATCTCTCAGACCTCAGGCTCTGTGACAAAGAATGGTGACAAGTTATGGTGGACCAACTGTGTTTTGAACCTATTTCCAGTCCTTCTCTCCCACTTTCCTCAGCCTTACCAGTGGCATTTTGGGCACTTCACAAGACTGGCCACTGAAGACAGCATTTGCCTGCCTAAAATGGTTCCCTGAAGAGCAGCAACAATAAAAACACCAAAAAGACATTCAAATGAGAAAAGAGAGATTATTCCAAAAATAAGAACCTTTTTAGAAATATGTGGCAAGTCTATATGTATATCTCTGAAGGTAATCAGAGCAGACAAGAGAATTATGCTGATCCCTACACAGATCCTTTGTCTCACCTTAAGGTTGGTGACTCACATCACAAAGGACCTTGACAAACAGAAGTGATTGACACTCTCCTCACTCAAACCTGATGTGCCTCGGCCATTTTTCCGTGATTCAATTTTGTATGCATGATCTGAGTTCTTCTACAATGTGTTGTTCAGAGAATTCAGATGGCTTTGCACACCGGATTAATTGCTTAACTAATCCAGCAGGCTTTTCTTTCCATTTTGCAAATCAGGATCTCAAGTAAATTCCTCTACACGGGTTGCTGCATGCAGACATTTATTTTAAACATAATATGGGTGCAGATGTACAAACTAAACTGTAACTTATATTGTCTGCTTTCTTAATTTGCTATTGCTATAAAAGCAAGCAAAAGAAAAACAAAGGGACAATGGGATGCAAGAAGCTCAGCTCTCTTTCATAAAGACATTGTGATTGAAGGGTCTGAGACAGGGTAGAAATCAGAAAGGAAGAAATGGCAGCCTATAGGCATGCATGTTTGGATGGGTGAAACTCAAAACTGCCTGCATCTTCACAGCCTTGTCACCTTTGCACTGTCTGTTATATGTACATATATGTGTGTATGGGCATATATTACACTCTGTTAATAATTAAATGCTGCAGTTCAGCTACCTCATTTATTTCATGTCCCTGAAAATTTTTCGTGTGATGTAACATTTTTGCCAAGAAAGAATTTTCATACCTACATCTTCTTTCACCTTTATTGTCTGCAGAATCCAGAAAATCAGCATATTATCTGTCATTTCTATAATCTCTCATTATATTTGTATCTTTAGTTCAGAATTTAATTCTGATATTCAAATGAGTTCAGTCCTCCCACAGGATTTCTTACAGAACTTGAGAAAATTAATTAGTTAAAATGTTGATCCTATTGATAGATGTCGATTTGCTTTGTGTCATGCATTAGTAGCAGTCGTTTCATAGCAGCGCAGAGATATTTGTTAGGCCAGATCCTCCACACAGACCTAATTTGATGTCTGATGATCTGTAGCCTGAAGATCTTGTAATTTAAGTAATAAAAAGAGATGGAGGGTGGGAGAGAAGCACGGGAAGTGTTCCCAGTTTACAAACACAGGCAGCGGGACGGAGGGCTGCATTCACAGCACAACCAGCTGAAGCACAGCTAAGCCAGGTGCCTCACTGCTCTCTACTCCTTACACAGACCACAGACAGAAATGAAGCCCTGCAGAGGCCAGGTCAGCCTACCTGAGATGCGAGTCTCTTCTACGAGTGTCTCCCCATCCATTAAACAGAGAGCCAAGGGCAACTGTACTCCCAGACAGAGAGGTTTCCCTGAGGGGCTGGAGGACAGATTTCTTTAAAGTTATATGATTGGGGAAAGATGCCGGTAGCTCCCCAGGGGAGGGTTCAACAGAGTCCTGATTCTCATGGAAATAAAGAAGCTAGATGGCTTTAAAAATCTGGTCCCATACTTCACCTTTTAACTATTTATTATTGCCATAATGTTTACAGCAAAATCAGTTTGCCCCGTCTTCTTTTGCCCCTGAGCAGTCTCTCTCTTAGCCCCCATTCCCCTTGACCTTGTCAGACCCACTTTAACTCCATTGGTCTCATATTTACCCAGCCCTGCTCACCTAGCCTGGGGCTGCAGCTCTGGAGCTGTTCAGGGACCACACAGACAGCCGATGGGCTCCCTTGGACCGGCACCCACGGCAGCAGCTGGTGGGAAGCGCTGAGCGGCACACAGCCTTCATGCTTCCCAGTGGCCAAACACAGCGCCCGTGCAACACCCACAGCCTCTTCAGGCCCAGGTATCAGCAGCTCTTTCTCATCATCAAGCATGAGCCCTGCCAGCCTCATGCGGTACAAATGCTTCCTCGCTCATAGGTAAAAATCCCTGCTGAGGTCTGATATTCACAGCCACTCCCCGAACAGAACTGCCCCCACCTCCTCTGATATCTTGGAGTAGTAAACCGTTTGTTTAATCTCTTTGCTTTTCCCTGACTGCCAGTAATGAAATGCTGCTCTTTCTGAAATAATTTCCTGACTATTTGCTAAGATTCATCTCCGACATTTCATTAAATATGACTATTTAACTGTACAAGTACAAATGTATTTTTAATTTAGCTTACTGCAGATATTATAGATGTGGGGAAATGAATTCGCATTTCTCTAGGACAAATATATCATTCACATATGAATGCCACAAAAGAACAAATTATTAAAAATTACTGAAACTTCCACAAAGATTTATACTTAATATTTCCATTTTCAATCTCAGTGCCAGGGAAACATATAGCTTGTCACTATATCACACATGATATTACGAAGAATGTTTGGAAGATTTCACTGGGAATCTTTATCAGCATTTCAGTCTTGGATTTCATGCCAAGGAGCAAACTCTGGTTTTGGGAAGAAAGATGAATTCAGCTGGGGTTTGTTTGGGAAAGCTTGACTTATCAAATAGGCTTTCATCAAATAGTTCCCTGACCATACACAAAATGATATATTATTTTAATGAAGATAAACCCAAAAGAATAGAAATAAACTAAATATTAATTGATTTATCCAATGCATCTTCTATCCATAATGTTTTGTGAACCGTATGTTTATAAACCATCAGTCGAGGTTAGAAAATAGGAAAAATATAAAAAATTAACCCCAAGGTGGTCACAAAGAGAGATGACTCAGATCCAAATATGTGTTTCAGATATTTTTGAATTTCATGAAAAGTTGGAAGCGAACTGTTTTAGATTGGATTGCTTGGGTTTTTCTCTGTTTCAGGACTAAATACTGTTGTTTCATTGAAATAGAAGGTAAAACAGTTACTATCAACATATTGCGTGTTTTAATATTGGAAGTGTACTTTTTATTAGCAAAACTTCCAAACATCCAGTTTGGAAGAGACTGTAGGGGGTATATTGTGCTAATCTCTATACACAGAAGAGAAAAAGAAGGCAGTGTCTGCTCCTGTAGATCACAATTTACCTTTTAGAAGGCAAACAACTTTTGAAACTAATGGACACATTGATAAATAGCAGCAGTTTACTTAACACTTCAAAGTGGTGCAGTGAAGTTTTAACGATGTATTTCAGTCTTTCCTGGCCTTAGTGACATGGCTTCAAACTTACTTGTATCTTGGGCCATCATTATGCTTTATTTTTGT
Organism: Nyctibius grandis; assembly: GCF_013368605.1. Classification (NCBI taxonomy): domain Eukaryota; kingdom Metazoa; phylum Chordata; class Aves; order Nyctibiiformes; family Nyctibiidae; genus Nyctibius; species Nyctibius grandis. The sequence goes on from NC_090660.1 coordinate 13,870,057, forward strand.
ACAGTATAGGGAGCTCTGGATTGTGACTCTTATGCTTATACAGGAGAGTAATAGTAACAATAACATAATAGAGGAAAAATCATATGCTGGAATTAGGAGGAAAAAATGGCTTGTTGATGAAGTGGGGAAAATGTATTTTATCATGTTCTGCTCCCATGAAATGTAATATTTCCATAACTGTGTTCCATGAATTGTTGGGGGGGTTTTTTTGCTGTACATATATTAGAAATTCATTAATATTTTTGAACATAATTTCTCTACTTCCACAAAAAGCAACTTTACAACAACACAAACGTTTCCAGTGTTTTTTCTAAACTTGAAACATAATATTGAATTGCAGGGTGGTGCTTCCTCTGTGACTCAGAGCTTCCAGATCGCCTCTTCACAAGCTGAAGGCCATTCTTTCGGTGAAAAGCTGCTCTGCTTGGCTTACAACTGTGTGTGACAGCTGTCTCTGAAATTAATTTTGAAAAATTAGTTTAAGATTTTAAGATCAGGAACCTGAAGCCAAGCTCTGTCATATACTCACATTTAGGCACTTAAATAAGTCTTCTTGCTTTCAAAAATTACCGTTGTACAGAAACAAGAAAACACAATTTCCATTTGTATGCTGTTGCTTTTATAAACAATATGCCACACTGCTCCACCATATCAAGTAAAATAATCATAGAATCATAGAATGGTTTGGGTTGGAGAAACTGAGAAATATTGCCAAAGATAAAAAATATTCTGCAATCAGCCTATCAAATTCTTATTGTAAGTAAACCGAAGCAGTATGCCTTTTTTCCCATGTATCCAGCTCACAATGAAGTGAGTTTAGGATGCTGCACACATTGTCTATTTTATTTTGGTGTATATGGTAGTCTGTGAGGAGACTGGAGGTGAAAGCTGGTCTGATTCATGTCAGTCTGGTTTAGCATATTTGAAATGAATTTATTCAGTTCTTTGTAGTTTCCCAGTGGACACTTACACATGTCCCACAGCAGGGCACTTCGTTAACTTCTGTGTGGGAGAGGCCAAAGATTAGAGCTGCTGAGAGGCGACATCACTTCAGTACTGAGGTAAACTGGCAGAGCTGGGAAACGGACCTTCTCTCAGGATGCTGAGGAGCCACATAAGAAGATACAGGGGCCTTGGATTTTGAGAGGTAGCAACTTGAAAATGGTTTCCACCTCTAAACATCTGGTCTTGTGTCACTCCGGTTCCTTGTGAAAGTTTCACCTCCTTCTTCCCAGCCCTGTATGCTCAGGGATGGGATGGGATCCTGAGCTTGCTTGTGGATGTGGCCAGAGACAGGGAGCGCAACTTCCACCTCCAATCCTGACCTGCTGGATGAACCTGAGCAAATCCCTTCACCTCTCTCTGCCCGTGTTTCTGTCTTGTCCACTAGGCTGTCAGCTCTTCCTAGCAAAAGACCCTGTATTTACACCAACACAACAGAATTTTCATCTTACTGGGCTGAGACACGGAAAGAATTTTAGAACTCTGTTGCAACATGTATCGTTTTTACCGTTGGTCAGGACTGGAAATTTTTGGCAGAGAGATTTCAAAATGGAGGTTTCAGGTTGTGGAGGAAGCCAGAAAAGAGTGCTCTGAATTGACATGACCCGTGGAGGGTAAAGGATAATGACAATCCTGAAGCTGAAGATCATGGAGGATATATAGCTCCACCCCTTACCACACTACAGGGATTTTTCTAACAGTTACCTATTTTGTTTAGCAGACTGTCCTATCAGGTCTAGCGTCATCCTGATGTTTATTGTATGGACTAGAATAAACTTTAAAATTTTAAATGCACAAAACAGCCTCTTGAAACAGTCTCCTCATCTTCTAATGAAGAAAACATTGCAATAAAACTACAAGAAATCTTTCCAAAGTACCTCAGTTGCTCCGCTGTGGTCACATTGGAAGAAATGTGTTTGAGAACAAAGCTGTCAGAGGATCCTAGTATGCACAAGGGAGAAAACAACCAGAAAAGGCAATGTCAACAACAGCACAACTGCTGAGTTATTTCAGCAGTTTTTCCTCAGTTTTTCTGGATTATTTTATACCCTGTGCATCTGTAGTCTAACTGAATTCTATTTTGGCTGTTCAAATACATTTAAAAGTCTGGCCTTTGGTGTTTACAAAGCAAACTCCTATTGAGTTTGGTCACAACTTAACTGGAAAAACACAGAGGAGAAACTTAGTAAGCAACTTAGGATTCAGCTCAACTTTATTTTACTACATTTCTTCTCTGAGAAACAATCGCTCATAACACTGGTGTCTTGCTGGAGTGTCCTCCCAACCTTTACCAGATAATGGAAATCAGATGACTTATCCAACATTATAAAGAGATGCTTGAAAGGACCTACCATGGATTTCATTGACTGTACATGAGTGTATGTATCAGCTGGAATGAGAAGCACAGTTGCACAACTGATCACATTGCTCTTGTCTGGGAAGTCAAATACTAATAATATTGACAAGGATTAGAGGTAATAGCTAATAAAGACAGGATCCTTATGTTTTAACTGATCCATCTCTTCCAGGGAATACTTACCAGAGTCACCACTTCTCTGTGTAGCTGAGAGAATAAGCAGTGTAGCCAAGTATCAAACGTATAAACCAACATATGTAAATGCTTGTATTACACCAGTGGATGGTTCTGGCCAGCAATAGGCCCATGTTTTGCAGTTCGAAAAATTAACTGAATAAGGGGAAACGTGAATAATGATGCTCTGATAAATTGGGTTTGTGATTAGAAAGACTGTAATTCCTAGGTAGTGGGAATAGCATATGCTTGAGGAAAAGCCAAGTTAAGGGAGTTAAGTACCAAATCTCATTGAATTTCGACTGCCATGTTAGTTATCTAATTGTACTGCGATAAGAAAGCTGCTTCTTAAAGGCCCTACAGCATTTTTTTTTCATCAGTAACTTTTGACCAAGTTTACTTGGACATTTTTTTTTCTTTTTTCCCCCAAGGATGGTCTTTTCTGAGCAGTGAAGCAGGGAACTTCATGCCTGAAGTTTGTCATGGCCCCTGTGACTTGCAAGTGTTACGCTTTGTTTATTTTCCAGTGCCTGTTAATTTTCAATACCAGCAAGTATTCTGCAGATCCAAATCTGTTCCAGGATACATGGAATAGAAGAAAGCAGAGGCTGGTTTTAAAGTTTTTTTCTTAGGATGGAGCTAGTGGAAGAATTGTCTTGATATTTGACCAAGCAAATTACGCCAGCTAGTAGGTGCTTTAATTTGTATGCCTGAGGCTTAAACAATGCCACATCCACTTAGGGACCTGAGCATTACTGTTCTGCTCCTGTTACAGTTAGTGATATTGAATCATGTTACTGTGGATGTGTGTCTGTAAGTCCTACTGGCTAAGTGTGTGCTTATACGTATATTTCTAGCATAGGGATGTGGGATGAAAAATAAACCTATAGATGATGGAGAAGAAGTGAATTTTTTAATTTAAATAAAATGATCCATTGGTACATGCTTGTGGACCAAATGAACCAAGGTGTCATAAGTAATCAAAAGTTTAGAGTCCAGAATCCCTACTAATCCAAAGTGATCTTGAATGCAGGATGTCAAAAGCTTTAGAATTGATAAGAGAACAGTCCTAGATCAGTGTGACATGGCAAACAACCAGTTGAAGTGCTGAGCTAAATAAGCCACACTAATATGTAGGAGACCTTATTTATTTATTTTAAAATAAATAACTATATCTATAGCTTTTCCCATCAGGATATGCCCCCTAAAATGCTGTGACTTATTTTATGGATGTGCATCATGCAAGCATATATTAATGAGATAAAGGTCATCTAATTACATGTTTGTTTCAAGCACATCATGTATGTTCTGAATATTCTGATTACCAACTGCAGCATCAAACCAACGCATAAGTTCCTCCCAGTGCTCAGTCATCTTCTACAATAAGTTATCACCACATACTCTCTTACCTACTGAGGGTAGTACTAACCATATATCCCATCAACAATTAATGCTCTGGCCTGATACTGCCACTGTTCTTACTGTGTGACTACAGATTTGCAATGAATTGATAAACAGCCCCACTAGTAACAGGACTGGGAAATGAGCAGCAAGCACCAAATTAATCAGGGCCCTCTCTGGAAGGAAACGGGAGATCTGGTTACTGGGATATGGAGAAGGCTGAGGTACTCAATGACATTTTTGCTTCAGTCTTCACCAGCAAGTGCTCTAGCCACACCACCCAAGTTGCAGAAGGCAAAGGCAGGGACTGGGAAAATGAAGAACTGCTCACTGTAGGAGAAGATCAGGTTCAAGAATCACAGAATCACAGAATCACAGAATGTTAGGGATTGGAAGGGACCTCGAAAGATCATCTAGTCCAATCCCCCTGCCGGAGCAGGATTGCCTAGACTGTATCACACACGAAGGCGTCCAGGCGGGTTTTGAATGTCTCCAGAGAAGGAGACTCCACAGCCTCTCTGGGCAGCCTGTTCCAGTGTTCGGTCACCCTCACCGTAAAGAAGTTTTTCCTCATATTTATGTGGAACCTCCTGTGTTCCAGCTTGCACCCATTGCCCCTTGTCCTGTCAAGGGATGTCACTGAGAAGAGCCTAGCTCCATCCTCATGACACTTGCCCTTTACATATTTATAAACATTAATGAGGTCACCCCTCAGTCTCCTCTTCTCTAAGCTAAAGAGACCCAGCTCCCTCAGCCTCTCCTCATAATGGAGATGTTCCACTCCCTTAATCATCTTCGTGGCTCTGCGCTGGACTCTCTCTAGCAGTTCCCTGTCCTTCTTGAACTGAGGGGCCCAGAACTGGACACAATATGCCAGATGCGGCCTCACCAGGGCAGAGTAGAGGGGGAGGAGAACCTCTCTTGACCTGCTAACCACACCCCTTCTAATACACCCCAGGATGCCATTGGCCTTCTTGGCCACAAGGGCACACTGCTGGCTCATGGTCATCCTGCTGTCCGCTAGGACCCCCAGGTCCCTTTCCCCTACGCTGGTCTCCAACAGGTCTGTCCCCAACTTGTACTGGTACATGGGGTTGTTCTTGCCCAGATGCAGGACTCTACACTTGCCCTTGTTATATTTCATTAAGTTTCTCCCCGCCCAACTCTCCAGCCTGTCTAGGTCTCTCTGAATGGCTGCGCAGCCTTCTGGTGCGTCAGCCACTCCTCCCAGTTTTGTGTCATCAGCGAACTTGCTGACAGTGCACTCTATTCCCTCATCCAAGTCATTAATGAATATATTGAATAGAACTGGTCCCAGTACCGACCCTTGAGGGATTCCACTAGACACAGGCCTCCAGCTGGGCTCTGTCCCATTGACCACCACTCTCCAAGGAATATCCAAGGAACCTGAAGGTGCACAAGTCCATGGGAGCTGATGAGATGCATCTGCAGGTCCTGTGGGAACTGGCAGATGAAGTTGCTAAGCCACTATCCATCATTTTTGAGAAGTCATGACAGTCTGGTGAAGTCCCCACTGACTGGAAAAGGGGAAACATAGCCCCCATTTTTAAAAATCCACATAGCTTCATTTCAAAAGCAGAAGCCTAATGATGATGATAAGAATGAGAACAGCAACGAGATGGTCAAAAGAGGAAGGACTTGCTTGCCAGAGAGAAATCCATGTGCATTGCTCATAGTCAATAATATCAGCCAAAAAAAATGCCAGTATTTTAATTAACAATGCCTTAAATAGAAGTGGAGAATTCTCTGTCCCCAACCATCCAAGCTACCATGCAGTTAAAGCCAAAAGTATCTATAAAGACACTGTACTGTCAAGTTGTTGGCACTGTGTTTCTCACCAGGGTCCTTGTCCGCTGACTGCCAGCATTACACACATACTAGTTCACACCCAGGCTTTGGGGAGTCCAGGCAGGGAGGAGAGGACAGACTCTACCAAAACTTGAACATATTGCCTGGCCGCAATTCATCATCCTACGTGGATGATAAAGATGCCGTAGATGCGACTTATAAGATCATGAAGCAAGAGGAGTTTGAACTCTGGTAAAAATTACATCAATAATTTCATGAAGAAATTGGTGAAAAGAAATACTTGATGCTAAGCACAACTGTAGGCTAAGCATTAGCAAGGAGTGCTGTATCACCTCAGATGTAAATATAAATATATTGGAAAATAATCCATTTTGTCTGGAAAAACGGCTGTTGTACTTTGCCACAGAACCAACTGAGCTGAAAAGCAAATAATCACCAGCTAAAGTGAAAGTTTTAAACCATCATCAAAGATTTGAACATTCAGTGGTCTTGCATTCCCCTCCTTATTTTAGAAGGACCTGAAATAAAACTCTGAGCAACACCACCTTGCTTTTGTGAACAGCCTCTGGTAAAACAACAAAGAAGATATGCTTTAAAACCTATTTAACTTCCCATAGCAAGTGCCCTTCAGGTCCTGGATATCAAGTCAACAGGTAAATTGTAATGACAGAGTCATTTTTAAGGGGCACTTTTTTGTGTATTCACTTTGGCACAATTTTCTCCTTGTCATTTTTTGAAAAGCCTATTACTCATCATTAGAGTTTTTCAGTCTTTTATTTATATAGTGATACAAGCAAATACTTTCTGTATATATCCTGCTCTTGCATAAGACCTGAGCAGGTTTTTTTTAATATGCCTTTCTTGAAATAAAGAAGCAGTGTGTAAAGTATTGTTAAAAAAATCACCCAGTCTCATCCACTGCTACAGCAGCTTTCCTGTGTTCGACCATCTGCATGTTCCTAATAGAAATCTTGTTAAAATGCGAGCTGGAACTATGTATTAATTCCACTAATGGGTAGCTATGTTTTGCTGAAACAACAGTCTGACCTAAATTTGCTAAACTGCTACTGGAGTAGCAGGTAAGTAAGCCGTGGTAGCTAAAACAGACAAATGGGGCTCAGAAGACGATTCTACCTCCCCCCCGGTGTTTCTGCACTCTGCCTCAGTGACTTCAGGCAAGCTACATAAGCCCTCTTCCCTCTTTCTAATCATCGTCAAACTGTTAATTCAAATTGATGCTTAGCTTCATTACTGAGGTGATGTTAAATGTATTAGAATCCATGAGCACTGCTTCTCAAGTAAGTCTTTGTAAAACAAAACTGTGACACTTTGGGGAATCTGCGTATCTGCAGCTTATGAATTCTAATTTTACTGTGAAATTACACTATCATCATATCAGAGCAAGCAGGATCTAACATACACTATCTGTGCTGTATCATATACTGACCAGCCTTGAAAAAATATAAGCCTTTGCACATCAGTGGTCTCCTATTGAAATGCAAACCCTGTGTAACAATAACTGGTTGAAGTGAGGAAAGTAATCCAACCACTTTTTCTGTGAGAGGAGGAATTCTAGAATACAAAACCTCTTGTAGGAAGCTAAAGTATTGGGTGTGAAACTCACATAGCAAGACTGGAAGCACATGAGAAGTGAGAGGATGAAAGGAATAGATCCTTGTTGTAGGGAAAGACTTTTTAAATCAGAGAGCAACTAGGTGCAGAGCAAGTTTACTTAGAACAGAGAGATAAAGACAGGGACTTAATGGTCCCAACAGAAAGCTATGTCGGAAAAGGGGTTCAGGACTGGCCTGAATCAAAGGATATTTTGGGAGTAATGCAAAAATTGAGGCATGAAATGTGTATAGAGTTTATTGCTGTATCCAGATCTGAATTCTTCTTGCTGTATAGGAACAGAATAATTGGGTTTAAGATCTTATGCAAAGTGTCTGTGTGTGTCATGTAATTTACTATTGCATGTCTTTGAAGGGTTAAATTATAAATGCAGAGTGTCTGCTGTGTACACACTCCAGGGAAGAGTGTAATTAAGCTATTGGGGAAATAGCAGCTATCTGGAAGACCTGAAGCAGTCACAGCCACGGTCTCAATATTTGTGGTAAGGAATAGCAGAACTATGTGCTGGCAATATGACGTGAAGGCAAAAGGGAATGTTTACAACATAATAGCCCAACCTAAAACACGAAGCCTAAAACAACAGTATTCACTTACCTAGCTACAACTGTGACAGGTTTTGCAAGTCTGAGAAAAGTATAAATCCTCACTCGAGAACATTCGAAGAGAAAAGTTACAGAAGAAGTAAATACTTGCTGTAGAAATCTTAATTTGCATATTGCAACTCACCTTGGTCTAGTTCCATACTGTGTTTGGTTATATTGTTCTTTTCTTTCATGGTGTCTTGTTCTATTCAAAGCAGCATAAGTAAAGCAAAGAGGGAAAGTATTTTCCCTCCAACAAAAAGTGAAGAAAAAATTATTTCAGAAGAAACCAAAATTATTTCCTTGGTTTACCTACCAGACTAAAGCTTTATAATTCTCCTAGTTTTGTTTTAGGCTTCCTAAACAGGTAATCTGCACTTGATACACACATGCTTTTAGAAGCTGAATGTAACCGCAATGGGAATAGTAGGAGCAGACTTCATAGACCTGGATAGGCTACAGCCACATTATCACAGGTGGGTTGGGGAATCAGAACTCAGTAGCAGCAGATACAAAGGAACCCAATTCCCATAACCATGGGAACAGACTATTAATACGTAATTAATATTACATATATCTTAGACTGGGGCAAGAATTCATGAGGCTGGTTTCATGCCAAGGGGAAACATTTCCTCTCATTTACTTCCCACACTAAATGTAAGGCCAATGTTCTGCACTCATCGCATCAGACCTACTCCCCACAGGAGCAGAGAGTGGTACAGGTTCCATCCAGATATGCACACATACATGACTGCTTTTCTGTTGAATTAGCCTGTGTACATTACACAGAGGTGCAAGCTTTATTTTTTGTGGATGTTGTAGTAGGCTGAGAGAGACCAGGTGCTAGTTTAAAGCAAAAGTTTGAATGAAGCAGGCAGACAGTATGTAATTTGGCAGAAATCCCAGCAGTACAGAATTAATATATCCAAATACTTTTGCCATATTTAAATTGCTGGAGTGAGATTATCCTAGCTCAGTGCTTTATATCCTATAGCTGAAAAGTTTTTGATCTGGAATTAGTGCCCTATTTTTAGATTTAGTGTGGACACAAATTTATTCAGCTAATAGCTTTTCCTCTCTGCGCTGCTGGCTCAGCATAGAGCTGGAGGGTGACCACCACCTCAGCACATCTACACACACTGAACTGTCTACTCTAAGGTAACCAGTGATTTTGGTGGTGGTTGGTTTGGGTTTTTTTTGTGAGGAGCCTTTCAGTTGTCTTGGCTTATCATGGGAGTTTGCTGAATCTCAAGTGCTGCTGATATTCCTAATAATGTCTAAAGAGGGGGAGAGATTTGACGTCAAACAATGATTTTGTGCTGTTAATCAGCTTGAGTATTGCTTTGTATAAGTGCAATCCATTCCCATAAAAGCTTTAATCTTCTGCTTCTCAGTAAAGTAACTAACTCAGGTGGGGCTCCAGGCTGCCACAGCTAACTCCTTAGACCATTTGAAACTAACCTGGGTAAGCCCACGCACTTGGCCGTAGTACTGATGTTCCCCAAGGTGTTCCAAAAGCACAGTTAGAAAAGTGTAAACTTTCTACAAGGCTTGGGAAAAGTTAGTTATTTGCTAGTTATCTTTTTTGGTAAATCTTTCTTCCAGATGGCTAAGTACAGCCACTGTCTCAAGAGTGGTTGTGCTGTAGTCAGAACTTCTATGTTTTTGACAATAAATTCGTTGGTAAAAGAGAGTGTTTTAGTCTTGTACAATACTAGGCATATTGTCTGTGATTAAAATAGCAGGTAATGACAATAATGATGATTCAGCTACGTGGAGAGAAGTCAGCTCCTAACAGAAAAAAGTCAGGAAAGCAGGAAAAAGAAAACTGATATTTGAATTTATTAAATCCATTCAGATTTAATGGATGAAAAAAAATGCTGCCTTGTACTGTACTCAGACAGCTACCAACTCACACAGAGACAGACTGCCAGATGCAATCAACTGCAGTGGAATCAGATCCAACAACCTGACTTTTCTTCTTCTTTACCTTCTTCTCAGCATTTGAAAAACTTTTCAGAATCACTAAGATCTACCATTCTTCCCCTAGACCAATGCTGGTAAAGTTACAATCAGTCATATCTTTACTAACAATTCATTTGAGAGCCGCACTATATCATTTTTTAGTTTAAGAGGTATTAACCTTGTTTTCTTAGGGATTTTTATTTGTAAAAGCCATCTTCGATTGAACTTAATAGCCGCGTCACACTGGGAGAACTGCCAATGTGAGAGGCAAATTATGTAGGACCCCAGAACATTTTAGGAAAATATTAGGACACAAATGATCACTATTTAGTTACTATTTTATAAGGATAAGTTAATCTTGCGGAGTTCAAGATTTTGAAAAATCTACCAAGTTGATGGCCTGACTGTGCCTCTCGTGTATGCTTAACACTTCCACTGACTTCCCCAGTCTCTACTGTTTCCTTGAGTTTCACAAGTAGAGTCTGTACCATGATGTCTTTCATCAATAGATGCATGTCCGCCTTTACAATCTCCAAGCTTGAGGGTAGTCAAACAGTGAGAAAGAGCATTTACCAGTTTCTTAAGGTCCTTTAAGGCTCTGGTCCTGCAGGGCATTTACCCACTTGGATAATCACTGAATTCAGCAGGTTCTCTAAGGATATCAGCACATGCTCTCAAACCACTTCTTACAAGGGGAAAAGTTGCAGCAGAAGTGGCAATGCCCCTATAACAAACTGTCAGCTGCACAGCAGAGAAAAAGTTAATTGATTAAAACCCATTTTGCAGCCACGTAATTAAACTCAGTTCTTAGATTCAAGAATACATATATTCAAGCCTTTGAACTTTTGAATTACTTTAGTTATTTTGTATGCCATATTGCCTTCATGACAATCCTTTTGCTAGTAATAAATTATAAGGACATTTAAGTAAGTCTATGCCAACATTCTCTTTTTTCTGCCTCAGACTAAAGAAATATCACAACAGTTGGTGCAAATGGTCAGCATGAGACTGAGTCAGATGACAGAGTTTTGGAGTGGTTCTGGTTTTCCCCAAAATATCCATCTTTGCCTTCTAAGCTACGCATGCAAGGACCCTACCTTAACTAAGAGCAAGTATGTGGATGTTACCAAATCAAAACAATTCAAACCAGGGCTTCACCCTTCATTTTTAATTAGAACCCATGGGTTGGTCTTAAAAGGCTGATTACACTTACATTTAATAAGATGCATCTACTGACAATTGCTGTAAGATTTATAAAAGTTTGCTATTGTGTCCTAGATTGCAAGAATAGAGAGATCAAAGCCAAAGCCAGGAATTTACTGATTAAGATAAGCAATTGGTAACCTTAAAGAAAAGGTAAAAGAACTGATCTCCTGCATTACCTCCTTCCTGTCAATGAAGGACAGTGAAGAGGAAGAGACAATTACTCTTTTCTGAGCTACGTAAGAAACAGACTGTGCAGAGCAGTTGCACTGGATGGCTCTGGCAACCACCTTCACTAGTGAGAAGAAACATATACCTTTAAAATTTTCCAGGGTACAACAGCCCTGGGGTACGTTGTAAAGGCTAACCAGCCAGTCTTACAGGCAGCTGGGGTGCCAAATCAGCTAAGAAGGATACTTATTAAGTATAATCTTAGTAATACATTTTCTTACTTCATCTATTTGTAATTTTATTGTTATTACAAATGTGTATTATTTTCTAGCTAACTGTAAGTTTTTATCCTTAAACCTTTTCAAAGGATTTAAGGATCTGACAAACTACAAAGCATCCCAGTTTTTTATCCCTGAAGTCAGAGAGCTGAAATACTCTTTGTTGTGCCCCGCATCCCAGTACCTTTATCCATAGTATCCAAAGAGTATCAGAGTGCTGAACTTCTGATTCAGCCAAGCTGAAAAAAGATAGTTAAAGGGGCATGTGAAAGAATTGTCACCAGTAGTCTGTGTAAGGTAGATATGCTTCCTGATTCTAGCAAAGTATTTGGGAAACTGTCTAAACTTCAGGGTCCTTAAACCATCATAGAGTATAGAATATATTGTAAACTCTGTAGTATGTAGCTACTTCCTGGAAAAGTAATTACAAAGCATTTTGTGTTTAATTCTGTATTGCAAACTGATTGCTTTGAACAACTGCTTTAAAAGCAATACTGAAATTACGGTTCTAATGTGACAAAGTTGTTGCTGGTATTGTTTGTGATCGGAGGGCCCTTTATTCCTTCGTTACTAGTAATAGTTGCAAGTAACAACACAGACATTTTTCTTAGTAACAATAATTACAATAATGCACATTTAAGATCTCACCCTTACTGAGATTTGAAGTCTTGTTGCTCCCACACACATTCTTGTCATGAGCTTTTTCTTTTCCTTACTAACAGTTGATAGAATAGTGTAAGAACCTCTGCTGACATTACCTGCATGAAATTATGTCCTATAGTCTCCCTCACACATCTGCTTGCAGGATATTTATATCAGTGTGCTGTCGAATAGCACTAGGCAGCCTCAAGTTTCCTCACCCACTCATCCATCTGAAGTTATACCACTGTGGCATCTCAGCCTCCTGAAACATATGTCTCTATGCCTTTTGGCTCTTTCTTTGATAATACTGAGGAAGTATCTTTCTTGTACATGCATAGGAAAAAAAGAAAAAAGAGGCAAGAATGTGGCAAAAAGCAGAAGAGTAGACGGCAGAGATGTGCTTGTCCTTGCTTTCCTGCAGATCTCAAGCAAAGCTTAAGATGAAATGAAGAGCAAGAGTGAGAACGAGTAGCCAGTCAGGAGGTTCAAGTGTAGTTCTTCTTAAGTATCCTAATTTCAGCCATACAAAAACAAATCACAGAATTTTCTTTACGTGAATTTGAGCAACACATTTTTATCTGCATTTTTTAATCTTAATAAGCAGTCTACTATGAAATATTCATACTAGGTTGCATTTGCCATAGCAAATGTTGTAAAGGAGATGTACAGAGATCTGGACTTACTAAGATCGGAGTTTCTCTCATATCTTCCGTTAGCTTCCAATGAGAAGCCTTCTCTGGTTCTTGCTAAACTAACAACAGAGAAGGGTTGACTATTAGAGACTCTCAAGTGGCTTTTGCTACTTAACTTGTTGGCAGAAAGTCACAGTACATATCAGCAGGAACACAGGCAGAAAGACAAAAGGGGAAGAAAGCATGCACCAGATGATTGGAGAGGTCCATCAAGGAGAGAAACGAAAGAGAAATAATTGCTTGGAAGTTTTCTTAGTGCATTTCCAACTTAGGCACATGCATAGAGCTACTGAAGACGAAGATGACAACAAATAATGCTTTGCTAGAGAGGCAGGTCTAGGTCACGGCTGCGTTCATGCTGGTCAGATCTGATTGACGGTGACAAACAGTGCTGAGTAATTGCTCTAATCACTCCAGTAGGCATCGTACCTTGGCCCAGCAAAAGAATGATGCAATAGCGGCTTCAGAAGCCTGCCGCCCCTTCAACCTGACATCTCTGACAGCAGTGAATTCGTTTTAATGGAAGGGTTATTCGGAGTTTCTGCTATTCAACAGGGGAGAGCCCAATGAGTATTCCTAAGTTGGCCAGAGATAAGGGCCTCATTAAAGTGCTCAGGAGTACTTATTTGCAGGTTGACTTGCTGTGATGATCAGTTGGTGGAAAACTATAATGAGAAGCACAAAAACATGTCATAGAGCATCGGCTGCAGGTTTATGCTTCTCTAGAGCAGCAAACAATTAGGGTTGTTGTCATCAAAACTTTCACATCAACAAAGTAACACATTCACTTTAAATGAGACAAAGTCAAATCTACTTAAAGGAAACCAAATCTGGAACATTATTCCAAAGTGCATGCCACTTCAGGACGCTGGACTGTTTTAGAGGAGTATTGGGTGAAAGATTCCATGACGAATCTGTAATTCCCTCGTGTAATTCCCTGCTTTTTTCCTCCTTCATGTTTACATACTCTCTGCTTATAGCAACAAGGTTGTGTGAAATCTGCTCTCCCTTCTAAAGCAGATGAAGCAGCCTGGGATATTTCCATATTTTCTGTTAATTGTAAAGGGATGCTACATTTCTGAAGATCTTCAGCCACTCCACTCTCCTAACTACTTTCTGCCTCTGGAAGTCAAGCGTGTTCAGGGCTCTCCATAACTGGGCAAGACTGATGAACACATTAAGTGCCTGAGATTAACTTGAGTATTTGGTTTGCTGCCTGCTACACGATGCATGTGTCTCACAAACAGTATGCACTACATGATTTTATTGCCCACTCTCTCAGTATCAAAAGCAAACACTGCTTGCTGGAATGCACTCCCAAGTATCTCATCTGTAAACACTAAGTGAATTGTCATTGAAATATAGAGCATAGCCTTCTATTATGAGAGCTAAAATGTTTAACACATGGGTGAGTCCCCTCTGGGGGACTAACACTTGGCAGAGCTGGCCTCCCTTAATAACATGATGTTCTCCAATGGAATGACTACAATAGATAATACTAAGTGGATGTAAGTGCAAGGCGTGCTAGCAAATACTTTGTTTATTTTTACTCACTTCTGTGCGTGTGTGTGTGCGTGCACGCATGCAGCGGTATATGTCTGTAAGAAGGTCAGGCTGCTTGACCTTCAGAAAATAGGTGGAGCTGCAAATTCAGCAGCACTGCTGTTTGCACTGCTTTAAACATTCATCCCCCTGTAATGGAGGAAATCCAGAGCTGCCCTTTAGGGAAAGTTTATAGTTGGTTTTGTATCACCTAACCGCTGCCAGGCAATAGGAACAGTGACTCAGCTTTATATTTAAAACACATTTTCTCTTAATTATTTGCTATTAACTTAGGTTCTCAGCATTTTACATGAGTGTGTGGGTGGGTGTGTGTGTGCATAACCATGTGTTAGTGTGTGTGTATGAGAGAAAAGAGGGAGACTCGGAGCATGTGAATGAGCATCAGTCAACTGAAGGAGAGTTGTGTCTTCCTTGTCAGTGACCAGTGCATGGGAAAGGCATGATGTGCTTGGGAAAGCAGCCGTACTTGTCTTGTCTCAGAAGTCTTATCCAGGAAAGGTGAATTTGAACAATCTGGGACACCCTTACTAGGGCTATAAATGATTACTGGAAGTCTGGAGAATGACCTGCAGGATCATTTTAGTAGTATCAGAATGGTTTGCACCTCTTTGCTGGGACTGATTTTCATTTCCGTTTTGCAGATATTCAAGGACATGTCAGTTAAGGGGGACTTCTTCAGCAGTCCTGAAAATATCTCTGAACTACAGTCCATTCAGCTGGGACTTTTCTGATGGAGGAAGACAAAGGAAGAAGAAAAGCCTCCAAAGGTACAGATCACAATGGAGGGGAAGAAACTTGGGAAAAAGTAAAGCCCTAGAAAAGGTATTTTTATATGTTTTGGGGTTTGTTATTTGGTTTTGTTCTGGATTTTTTTTTTTCAAAAATGAACTTTACCTAGATCTTGCGCTCCATATCCCATATAAGTAGACATGGCAGCTTAATCACAGGATTTCAGAAAGAAATCATGGACTTGCTGAGGAGGCAGCAAAGGCAGCACTTGGGAGTCACACATATAAGGGGATGCAGTGTTAGCCCATGCTTTCTTCAAGACTGACCTAAATGTCTTCATTAAATTCCAAGGCTGCTCACCCAAAATATAGCCTGTTGAGCTAGTGTGCTCAAGCCTCTCCTGAGCTAACTACTGAAACATTGCTATCCTTATATCCACCTCCACCTAATTTTATTTAGGGTTAGATAAGGGAATGTCTGCAATACTGGAAAATTTTAAAAGTTGTGTAGCTTCTGTCATTCACTGATGTGAAAGGGAGTTTATTTTGACTTATTGGTCCAATTTTTTTCCTTTTGTCATACCAGTATTAACGAGTGACTCTATTTCATTGAAAGTAGGTAGTTATATCCACAGTTGGTATCCACAGATGGGGCTCCAGTGACTTTGATTTGCACAAGCTGTGGATTTGGCCCATGTTTTCAGTGGACCTATTCCAGCTATATATGAAGATTAGAATCCAATTCAACAGGTATCCAGAATGGTTACAGTTTTAATTGTGGGAATTACTTGTGCAGGGACATTACACTAAAATTTGATTATAGCTGCCTCGACAAGTGTAACACTCTGTAGGAAAATCAATCCTGTTTCTGTAATGAAGAAAAACAAGTCATTTTCAAAAGGAAATATGATTATACATTCACAGCTTAGGTTGCAGAAACAGAAGGCAGCTTAATACAGTGCAGGCTTGCTCAGAGGGAATATCCACTCGCTGAGGCCAGCATAACAAGATTGGATTGCAGTTTAATGTGGTTGTGACTCAAATCCCTTTGGAGAGTTTGTTTGACAATCTGACAAAGTTATCTCAAGAAAAATAGGTTAAAAAACATAAACTTGACTTCAGTAACTGCATTTCCTCTTCAGCATGTAGAGTATTTTGCCTGGAGGCCCCTGCAGCCCGAAGCCCCATAGGTAATACTACTTTGTGCCTTTACATAAACCAAAATGTTTTAGCAGGCATTTTGCTCCAAGAAAAGGCTTGTCATGTGATCTTAATACGGGGAAATAGGGTCTTTCTGATCTCTCTATATGAAAAAGAGAATATGAAGGAGATTAAGTGTAACTGTTGTTACTGCAAGGACGTGGGCTCATCTCCAGTTTCTAACTACCGTTTTAGTTATATTTCAGTAGATGCCTAGTTCCCTCATGATGCATTTGAGAAATTCCTGTCTAATGTTGAATCCTCACACTTGGTGTCAAAGCAGAATGTGCTAAGTGGAAGTGAATGTGCAGCACTGTTCTACTTCTGCAGATGGGAAATGGAGGCACAGAAAAATGTGCCATGTCGCCTTTGGGGCTAATTGCTTAGTCACTGGCAGAGTCAAGTCATTCCCACACTCTATCTTCAGGCATAGTCACAGAGTCACAATGGCAGTAATTGGAGCCTTCAAGATATTACAGCCTCTAACTATTCATTACTGTCCCCAGTTGTCATTTACCATCTTTCAGCTGGTGGTTACCAACCCACAGTTGAGCCACCAGAATAGATTATGTAAATCATAATAGATTCAATGCCTAATCAGCCAGGTCTTCTCAAGTCACCTTCATCTCCTGTGAGGAAAGGCTGAGAGAGCTGGGGTTATTCATCCTGGAAAAGAGAAGGCTCAGGGGAGACCTGGAGAAAAAAAAAGCTAAGAAAGATGGGGACAGACTTTCTAGTAGGGTCTGTTATGATAGGACAAGGGGTAATGGTTTTAAACTAAAAGAGGGTAGATTTAGACTATATATAAGGAAGAAATTTTTTACAATGAGGCTCGTGAAACAGTGGAACAGATTGCCCAGAGAGGTGATAGATGCCCCATCCCTGGAAAGGATGATTTTCAAGGTCAGGTTGGACAGGGCTCTGAGCAACATGATCTAGTTGAAGATGTCCCTGCTTGTTGCAGGGGGGGTTGGAAAGGATGACCTTTAGAGGTACATTCCAACCCAAAATATTCTATGATTCTACCTCTGGTTTAGGTGGAGCTGGATGAACTGAAACAGGATTGTGCTGGCAGCTCTGTCATAAAATTAAGTGGTCACAAAAAGCTGGGAGAGGTAATTTCTTAAACTTCTCTAGGTGCATTTGCAGTAGTAAATCTGACTACACCCTTATTTCCTGACCAATAGTGCACCCCATGCAATGAATTGCTGATTTGTGGAGACCATATTGTTCTACATCTCTGTCTGCAATCTATTCTAATGTTTCAGTCACAGTTGCATCCTAGAAATGAACTATATGTGCGCGCTGATAAACGCGGGTACTAACACTTTGCTAAGTAAAGAATGTTTTATAGATCAAGATAGATAACTTAAGCTTTGCCTGTCTACTCAACCACTCAGGATATCATGAGGAATGATACATGGTACAATGATATATGGTACAATGACATATGCACATCTCTATCACCAGCCTCTAGCAGGAAAGGGCCACTTTCAGGGGCATAGCCAGCAACAGATTCATGTTGCCTCCTACTGCATCCTGAAAGCTGTGATGCCCTGGCACGTGGTGACATGCAAACAGCATCTTACTTGTGACATGGTGACTTTCTAGGGTTGTTCCCGTGGTAATAACAGCCTCATAAGCAGGAGCTAACTTTCCCACCACAGTGCAACAGGCCATCATCCCAAACTACACTTGAGAGATAAGAATGAATGGCATATGGGATTCATTGTACTCTGGGCTATCTCATGGCACCAGCTGACATAAGCACTATCTGATGTGCTGTGAATAATTCAACAGGAATGCATACCTGTCTGCACCAAATTTGTATTGCCAGGTGATCCAGTAATGCATAAATCCAATCTTAGTGATCATCTGACCACAGCCTAAATGTTCAATGCTTAGCTCTATCATTAATCTCACTGTGTGATTTTAGACAAGTCATTTTCCCTTCCCTGAGAATCACTTTCCCACAGCTGGAAAATGGGACATAACAGGTTCCTGTAAACCTGTACCTCTTGGAGGCTTACTGTTCCACTGCAGGATATAAGTAAATCCTGCTAGGATAGAATGAGTGTTTGCAAATAAAAAGAAATAATAATAGCAAAAAAAAAAAAGATGATATGAGAACAGAGAACAGCTATGTTTTAAAGGTTGGTTGGAGGCTAACTGTCTCCAAAAATAAGGAGCTTTATTTTCATTCAGAAAACCACTTTTAGAGAAATAAACTGGTTCTGTGTCCATCCCATAGATGCAATTAGTCCAAAGGAGCCCTTTCTGACGACTGTACACACAGATGAGCATCAGCATTTGCAAATGCTGGTACTGATATAATCTTTCTTCTTATGTAATTCATTAGATGAAACTGAAATAATATTTGCCGTTTTGTCCATCTAGTCATTTTTCTGTTTTCTAATGGGTACTTTTCTCCTCTTTTTTACTGGACTGAAATACTTCTGTGAACAGTATTAGATGATTTCACATTATGTCAACCTGTGAAACATCACACAGTTAAAAAATAGATGTGGGGGAATAGTATGATGAAATTTATCTTTGTTCAGCCAAATTATTTTAAAAAAAACCTGAGAGAAAATGTATAATATGGGTCAGAAGTCATTCTATAGCTTACTTACTAGCAGTTCCAAAAATACACCTTTTAACCTTCCAAAACAACAGTTATGCTAAAGTAGTGTGTAATGTTGAATAAAGTATTGCATTTACACAGCCTATTTTTCTCTCACTACCAATGTCTGTCATATACTGCCACTGTTACTACTGCCCTTAGTGATTAATGGTTTTGCCCACGTGTTGGAAGAAAAGCAGTTTTAACTCAAAGCCATAGAAGAAACAGCAGAAACTTTACGGACTTGAATGTCTCAAATCTGCCTAAAGCCTGTTTTAAGCTCATACATGCTTTTTGGTTTGTTCCTTTTGTTCTCTTTTTTTTTCCTAATGTATATCCCTATTGCACAAAACTGAGGCTGACTGTAAGTGAATTAGTCCCCAGTTTAACAAAGCTGTTAAAGTCAAGCATGTGTTTAAGTATGTGAGTAATCAATAAGCTCAACTCCAGGGACATGAAATAAGCATGTGAATACACAGCTCCCTGAATACATGCCTTGGCATGGTTGAGAAGGGGGAACTCTTCTGCATAAAGCTGATCCCAGAGCTGCTCAGAGTGGGAAAGTACAAATTAAAGCAGCCATTCGTGTGCTGAACAATCTTCTCTCTAACATGACCTCCAGAGTTTGGATGTCATGCTTTGCCCATCATCATAGTACCTGAGCATATTTGGAAAGTTAAGTCAATCATTTTACACTAGATTATAAGATTAAAAATGTTTACACTTAACAACCATGGAAATTTACTTATATTACTTTTTGGCTACAGAGGGAGCGCATATTGCTTTACACGCCCACTCAAAGGTTACTGATGATTTCAAAAAACCTCAGGCCTAGAGAATGTGAAGAAAATTTATTGTTCAAATCAAGGTTAATTTCTAATGCTCTTTGATCTTCTACTAAAAAGTAACAAGTTAAGAACATTATCCTATGCCTATCACAGATTTAAAAATATTAAAAATGGAGAAACTCCTTTTACTCATAAAGATCTAACATCTTTTACTATTGTGCAGGATTATTTCTTAATTAGTATCACATTTGCTAGTATTTTATCCAACAAAGGTTTAAATGTCTCAAAGAAGAGAATTTACAGTTTATATTCATTCTGTCAATGCCAAGATAATGATGTTACTGGTATTGCATAAAAATCACTAAGTAAAAATTAAAAGTAAGAGGAAAGGTTCTTGCCATTTCCAATGAGAAACAATATGCCATGGCACTATACACATGTCTGAATTCGAGCTACTATTTCAGCTTGTGAATTTTAGTAAATCCTTCAGGTAAAATGAAAGGCTGAATCTCATTCAAATTACTGAGTCAAAGAAACAATTACCACCAGCACCCCAAAACCCCTTTTGTTTCTGAATTACATTTAGGGCAGATATTTTCAGACAACAAACCTGACCCAGTGGTCTCTCAAAATCCCTTCTGTGAAAGGCTGATCTGCCAAAGATTTTTTTAAAAGTTAAGCTGGTTTATTTCTTTATTACAGTGAAAAATGTGAATCTTCTTCTTCTTCTGTTTGGTTTTTTTCCCTATACTTGTTTGCTTCAAAAATAATGGGTAAAACCCTGCCCCACTTAAGCCCCTGGGAGACCTGCCAAGGTATCACTCATTTAGTGCAGCTTTCACACCATAATATAAGTATTATGGATGTTGAATTTTAAATAAAAACATCCTCTTTTCAAATACTTTTTAGTCACTAAAATTAAAGAAGCCAAAAAAAATCAAAACAGTCAAGGCTAAAACCCCTTTCTCTCCTAAACACTTGACAATTTGGTCTTGACTCTCTCATGTTATAGTTTCAATAGCTTTTGAGTTCTCACAGGCAGGCAGGCAGGCAAGACAGGACTTGATCAGTGAACATAAAATCCCTGCTTTCCTCTCGCCTCCTTTAAAAAATGCCTATCAGACAGTCTTTATATGCATAAAAAATAAAAAAGCAACAATCTTATTATTTTTACGAGTCACGATTAAGACTTCAATTAGTAGGCCTACTCAGTTAATTCAACTTTTAGCTAACGTTTCACTTTTAAGCAAGAGATATTGACTCATTCACTGAAGTTCCTAACAAGCAGTTCCACTCTCTTCTTTGGAGTAGAGGTTTTTCACTTTTTGAAATTGTATTTTTTTCTATTTTCCGGGTTTTTTAATCTTTGCACATGCAAATAGATTATAGACACTGTTGATTTAGATATCTATATGCAAACACCAAATGATACTTCCTTTTCCATCAGATGCCTAGGCATTTGGAATTAATTAATTCCATTAATGGAACAACTTGTCCTTGGTGCTGTCTCTAAGCATATCAAGGATAAGACGATCATTAGGGGCAGTCAACATGGCTTCACCAAGGGGAAATCATGCTTAACTGACCTGATAGCCTTTTATGAGGACATAACCCTGTGGATAGATGATGGTAAAGCTGTGGATGTGGTCTATCTCAATTTCAGTAAAGCGTTTGACACGGTCTCCCACAGCATCCTCGCAGCTAAACTGAGGAAGTGTGGTCTGGATGATCGGGTAGTGAGGTGGATTGTGAACTGGCTGAAGGAAAGAAGCCAGAGAATGGTGGTCAATGGGACTGAGTCCAGTTGGAGGCCTGTGTCTAGCGGAGTCCCTCAAGGGTCGCTACTGGGACCAGTTCTATTCAATATATTCATTAATGACTTGGATGAGGGAATAGAGTGCACTGTCAGCAAGTTCGCTGATGACACAAAACTGGGAGGAGTGGCTGACACACCAGAAGGCTGTGCTGCCATTCAGAGAGACCTAGACAGGCTGGAGAGTTGGGCAGGGAGAAATTTAATGAAATATAACAAGGGCAAGTGTAGAGTCCTGCATCTGGGCAAGAACAACCCCATGTACCAGTACAAGTTGGGGACAGACATATTGGAGAGCAGCGTAGGGGAAAGGGACCTGGGGGTCCTAGTGGACAGCAGGATGACCATGAGCCAGCAGTGTGCCCTTGTGGCCAAGAAGGCCAATGGCATCCTGGGGTGTATTAGAAGGGGTGTGGTTAGCAGGTCAAGAGAGGTTCTCCTCCCTCTCTACTCTGCCCTGGTGAGGCCGCAGCTGGAATATTGTGTCCAGTTCTGGGCCCCTCAGTTCAAGAAGGACAGGGAGCTGCTAGAGAGAGTCCAGCGCAGAGCCACGAAGATGATTAAGGGAGTGGAACATCTCCCTTATGAGGAGAGGCTGAGGGAGCTGGGTCTCTTTAGCTTAGAGAAGAGGAGACTGAGGGGTGACCTCATTAATGTTTATAAATATGTAAAGTGCAGGTGTCATGAGGATGGAGCCAGGCTCTTCTCAGTGACATCCCTTGACAGGACAGGGGGCAATGGGTGCAAGCTGGAACACAGGAGGTTCCACATAAATACGAGGAAAAACTTTACGGTGAAGGTGACCGAACACTGGAACAGGCTGCCCAGAGAGGTTGTGGAGTCTCCTTCTCTGGAGACTTTCAAAACCCGCCTGGAGTGTTCCTGTGTGATATGATCTAGGCAATCCTGCTCCGGCAGGGGGATTGGACTAGATGATCTTTCGAGGTCCCTTCCAATCCCTAACATTCTGTGATTCTGTGATTTCAAGAGCATTGGGGCAAGGCAAATTTACGTTGTGACAGTGTAATAGGTACTCTTGCGAAGCACAAAGTGCTCAATAAATGACAAATGTATCTCTTGAGGAACAGCTGAAAGCCATTTATACTCAGGCATTTCTACAGCATAAAAAAAGTAGAATGAGACAAATTTATTGCCGTTATTTTTATTGATTAAACTTCATGTTAAATTTGAAGTGTATTCAGTGGCAGTGTAGTCTGCAGAACCCCCTGTCTAATCCAGCTAACTTGAGGATAAACTTGCAGTTATACAGACAACGTGTATTAATCAGCTATTAGCCATACGTGGTGATGCAGCATAAGAAAATTTGGGAGGGGAAGGATTCTTTATTCTGGAAAGAGGCTTGGAGTGTTGCATGACAGGACATGCAAAATACTCTTCTATTAAATAAAATAAATAATATGCAAGAGCTAGTTAAGGAATAGCTGAAATATGAGCGAAAGGGTTATAAATCTTTATCTGCTGTATGCAAGGCTTTAAGAACGCAGATTCATGTCAGAACAAAGATAGATGCTGTATTATCATGCATGTCTTGAAAAAGACTTGTAGATGAAGGGAAGATGGCAAAACATAGCATTACATACATACAGCTGTATGAGACCGGATTTCTGAAGAGTTGGTCACCTCTTTATTAGGAGACTTTATATAAAGTCTCCTCACTTACAACTCTTTTTTTTTTTAATTACACAAGTATGTGCACTTTTGCCCCCAATGAGGCAATACATCACTCACAGTGCATCCATAGGCTAATCATATTGCAACTATATTTACATTTCTTCCATAAGCTCAGCTAGAGGAGGCCCATACCACAGCCTAGTGTCCTCTATTAAAACACAGCTATGGACTGCCTATGCTTGCCTGTGTCCCCGCCATTAGTGACCTAAGAGCCTCACTTGCAGACAGACAAATACAGCTGTGGCAAACCTGATTACACCTGATCTTTCTCTTGGAGCAGGTGAGGGGCATCTGTTACTTTGCTTCAAAAAGAGGAGCTCCTGCCCTGGGAGTGTAATTCTGATCTCTCTCCGTGGGTTGTTGCTCCTTACTTTCACTGGTAGCATTCACAAGTGACTTCCCAGCAAACACAGGGTTCTTTCCACTCTAAAAAGTATGTATTATTATTTCCATGTCACACTTATTTACAGCCATGTACTGTGCTCTAATTTTTGTTTTCCTGCTTGTGTGTGACCCCAGGGAAAAGGTAGGTAACTCTCTTGCTCTATGCTGTCCCTCACCTCTTCAGTGATGGCCACTCTGAGTGCTGGTGCCAAGCGCTGGCAGGAAGGCAGAGTATGCATGCCTCTTTCAAAAGTTAAACATGAACTTTTTCTGATATGTCTGAAAAGGTCATTTTTAGTAACTGCTCCTAGAAGGGCTGTCTGATCTAGATAGGGGTCTTCTGAATTGGATTTGATCCTGGCCTGAGCTGTGAATTATTCTTTTTTGACTATTCAGCAGTTTAGTCTTTATTTTCCAACACCTCACTCCCTTCTGTCTGAACTTTGAGCCTGACTGATGGGGAGGATGGAAAGTCTTTCCTTGCAGGCCCTTGGGGTTCCCTGTAGGGAAGGAAATCTCCTGCAGATCAGGTGGTGGGCTTTGCAGTGTCAGTTTAGGCTGGCAGGCTGCAGGCTTACCAAGCCTGAAGTTCTGACCCACAAGAAGGTATTTTTGATGTTTCCTCCTAACTCCTTCTCTTCCCTGCTCCCCAGAAGATGTTATTGTTACTTTGGAGCACCAGTCTCCAGTATCTATATGCAATGCTTCCTGTACACTATCTCATCAATTAGACCCAGGTTGTGTCATTTGCTGGCTTAGTCCAATGAGTAAAAGACCTGAATTTGGTCTAGACCACCTACATCATAAAGGCAAAGGGTAACATTACGTACTAGCTCAGCTGCCTAGCCCAAATTTACTGTGTTTAATTGAACAGTGATAAATTCAGTTACCCTATGTAGCAGATCCCCTCTTTTTTCCCAAGCATCCATCAGTCCTCCCTCAAACAATTTTATATTTATGGGGATTTTAGGTATTCACCTACAGTCACCATACAGCAAGATATAAATGGGGACAAACTGCAAGAGGAAAGACAAACTGATAGATTGTTAGACAGACTGAATCAGTTTGTAGAGTTGACAATTGTATTCATTAACTCAATCAGCCTTTCCTTAATAGTGTGGGTTTGATTGCCCTCTTGCCTACAGGTAAATCTCCATCAAAATTACAACCATCAGTTAGTCCCCATTTTTATAAACTATATGTACTGGGAGGGGGAAATAGACAAATCTGTTGCCGTTTCCATTCTTCCAGCAGCAAAAAGCTGCTCCAAAAGCAGTGGGAGGCGCGGAGCCACAGTGACCTCAGCTGGCGCCGGAGAGACCGTGCGGCACCAGCTCCCAGGCGGGGACCGCATCCACAGCTCCGCTTTGCCATGCTTCCAGCTTCAGGGTGCTGAGCGTCTTCCTGTTCTGTGGTACTGCTTCTGCTCTCTGTCACAAATCCAGATGCTATAACCCATGCTGGACTGAGATATTCTCCAGCTCCCTGTTCTCGTCACCTCTGAGAAACGGGGTTCAGGATGGCCATGTCTCCGTTGCCACTGGGTAAGGATGTATGACAGCAACCAGGCAGATGTTAGCTGGTACTGGTGAGAAGGGTTTATTATGGGTTAAAATTAATTTTATATTATTTTGCAGGCACTTGTAGGAGATGTTTTGAAAGTGTCCCCAACATTTAGTAACATAAGCAACGCACATCTTATGCTGATGTCAGCCTCTAATTTAAGGGCTGTGGTGACGGGAAATAAATAATTCTCAGTAAAATCCTATATGAAGTAAATTCATTTTTAAAAAAATTGCTATGCTATACAAATTTTTCTGTATCATATTCTTATATTGTGAATTCTCAAGACACAGTCCAGAGTAAGTACAGCTTCTTGCAAAAACAATGCTGTAAAGAGCATCTATATATGTGTTCCAAGGTGAAAGGTGATAATCTCTGTCAAAGAGCTCATTTTTGTATTTCTGCCCCCATTTTGTGCTAATTTATCAAGCTGAGAAGATAATTACATTTACAAGTAACAGAATTGTCATTTTCACAGGAAAACAGCATCTTTTAGTTTCCCTCTTGAAGTTTCCCTTGTTTTAAAATACACCAGGTGTTATAAAGCCATATAAACATGAGTGAGTGAGTCTTAGTTTCATGGAGAATAGAGACATATTTTTCCCACTGATAAGCAATAAACCAAGGTCTTTTATTTTTCACCACAACAAATAAATCCTGTGTAACCCCAGAATCTACAGATAGAACAATCAGCTAAAACAAATTCATTTTGTTCCATTTGCATCCATGAAGTGCTGTAGATTTGTACCGAACAGAGAGTCCAACTTTCTGTGTGTTCAGGGGCAGTGACTCTGTAGTCTGCAATCCTCATAAAATCTAACCCGTCTTTTCCTGGTCTGGGTTCACATGCTGTGAAACAGAAAGCTTGTTGTTGGGAGCTGGAGGAGGTCACAGCACCAAGTTGTGCTGTAAGAGAAGGTTGCTTGGAGGGCTGGGGACTGAGGGCAGTTCAGGTTAACAAGTGGGAAGATCGGGCTGGGAATGGGGCACAGCCAGTGTTCACAGTGCACTGGTTCATGTCAGCAATGTGATGAGTAAGTTTCCAGGGAGCCCCAACTTCAGCCTAGAGCTGCTTCTCATTTCAGGAAATCTTGAGAAGTGATGCTGTGTCCCTTATTCAGAGGAAATTCTCTTAAAATTTAAGCTGCTCTAGAGATATATGACTTTTTTTTTTTTTTTGTCTGATGTGGTTTATCTGGGTCCTTTATATCTGACCACTTGTGTCCAGAAGCTTTAAAACTGAACTGCATTTCTTTTACACAACCATAAGCAAGTACTACATTTCCTTCCCCTCCTCATTTGAAGTTAGCATGGAATCTATATGCACCCTTGGCTTGTTGTTTTAGTTTTTCTGCTTGCATCATCTGGAGAACCAGAAACAATCCAGAGGTTGCTGATGTATCAGAAAAACGTCCATTTTTTTAGTCAAATCCCACCACTGCTATCAGGAGAATACACGTTTCCATGCTAGCTGCAGCCTGAATTCAGTTTTCTTTTGTGTGCTCTAATGTGCTTCAGACCATCCAAGTTTGGTTTTTTGTTGTTTTTTTTTCGGCAGGGCGGATGTTGGCTTATTAGTTATGAGAGCTTGTACAATCATTGCAGTGGAAATAAAAAGCCCTGACACTAGAGCAGTAGAAATAACAATGTTGGTTTCTTCCCGCTAAGTGGAAATAACATGCTTTGCTCCACCAATTTGAGGCACAGAATACCTGACACGAGATGGTGTATAACATTTTGTATTTTTCTGGGAAAATGTCTCGGCATCGTTACACTGTGCCAGAGCAAGACTGTGCCAAAAATGATCAGGTACAAGGTCATTGATAACAGGGCTGAAGTAAATCGAAAGCACGAGGCTACAAGGATTTCTATCAACTGATAATGTGGCCTGAAACTTTTATTTCACTGTCTAGCTGAAAGTCAATTCTTCGGTAATGTGCCCCAATACCCTTCTGTGAAAGTCTTTTAAAAGACTGTCTCTAACCTCCAATAAATAAATATATAATGAGTGATAGGCACTTACAATAACTGATCACATAAAACTGACAGGAAGAAATGGTGACCCTGGTTTCATAAATCATGCAGCTTGCTGAATTCAATAGCATCATATATTTTTAAGGTAAGCCCTCATAGATTTTGAATAAAAAAGGAATTGCTCAAAAAAAAAGCATACTTTTTCTGTTCCTTATCTCACTGTATTAAGGTAACAAAAAGTCAGTAAGTGGCCAGATTCACCTATTTCTTCCACTGGCCCCTTTGCAATGCTGCTTGGTCACAGACAGATGGAAAAGGAACCAAATCTTTCTAGTAACCACTTGTAACCTCATTATTAGTATACACAGTGTCTTAAAGGACGTAAACAATAACTGTAGTCAAAATGTGATCTTGAGTTTTGGAGGGACCCTAGATGTTTATTTCCATTACAGCTTCAAAATCTCTAGGTTAAGTTTAAC
This sequence comes from Nyctibius grandis, assembly GCF_013368605.1. Taxonomy (NCBI): domain Eukaryota; kingdom Metazoa; phylum Chordata; class Aves; order Nyctibiiformes; family Nyctibiidae; genus Nyctibius; species Nyctibius grandis. Next base: position 13,897,792 of record NC_090660.1, read on the forward strand.
ACAAACGCAAGGAATTACAGCTGTCTACTTCAGTGGACAGTGAATCAGGAGTGACCTACTCTGGGAGAGACTGAACAGGCAGAGAGTGTATTTTTCAAATACAGGAATTGGCAGCGTTTCCATAAGGAAATCTTAAAACACAATTATGAAAAAAAGGGAAACATAAATGCTTCTCTTTAAGGTTTTTCCTTTCCCTTTTCTCCATAAGTATTTTTATATTCTCATTTGGGACGATTCCTACAAAGCTTTTATCCAAGACCTTAGCATTAACTTCTTTAACTTTCCCTCACTTTTTGTTGGCAATTTATAATGAAAACGAGTGTCATTCAGCATAACTGAATATCCACTGGGGTCAGCAGTAGCTTTCCTTCAGACCCTGAGACTTGGTCCCAGCTTTGCAAGGACAGATGGGGCCATATGACGGAAGGGGAGCAGCGTTGCTACTCGACTGCCTCTGTCTTGCATGGCACAGAATATGAGCAGGGCATTGGGCAGTGCTGATGGAGCTAAGGGGAGCATCTTTGAATCATCCTAGTCGTTGGACTGGTCTCTTGTTAATAGCATGGTAACAGATAGTATATTTAAAATCAATAATTATTGCCTTTATATAGCACCCTCCATTTGTCAGCTCACAAGGCAGACCTTTCAACTATTCCATGTTGGTTAAGCTGGAGTATAAATAACTGACTTTTGAAAGATTATCAGTAGAGCCTGTATTAAATAACAGAAGGTGAACTAGGCAGGCAGAAAGTGGTCCGGGGACTGGGGCATTAGCCCAGCATGAGAAAGACTCGCACTCTTCTGAAATGTTTCCTGTGTAGACTTAAGCAAACCACTTACCCTGTTGCATCCCGTTTGGCCAAACGGGACAAATAATCCTTCCTTGTTTCATGAGAGGGTTTGATGTAAGGATGAATATATCAAAGATGAGAAGAGCATACAGTGGGTCTAGCACGGGTGATGTACGTGTCTTACAGTACAATTAAAGTTGTGAGGGATTTTTAAACTTTGCATGGTCTGATCTTATACCCTCCCTTGAAATAAACTGTTTTTCAGTCACAATGTAATTTTATCCAGCCTTCATAAAAATTTGATCACAATATTTGCTTGAAAGTTTTCCCCGCACTGGTTTGAAGTAAAAGAGAAAGCTGTGCAAGGGGAAGATGAAGCTATATACAAATGCATTTCTAACTGACCGTTACAGCTCCTGGATCAGGTTCTCAGCTGATAGAGCTGCAGGGTAATTGGATTACAGTTAATGTAAATCTCCTGATTGACACCAGCTGAGAATCTAGTCCCATCTTCTAAAATCAGACACTTTATCAAAGGACTATGATATCTATAATGTTTTTTACTGGCTGTTACGAGATGTAATGAGAAAATAGAATGAGCTTTAATAGTGAACTTCTGAGCTTTTCTGAATTTAAGTTTACTCTTACTGTAATATCATTTTTATGTCACAACTAGACTGCAGATCGAAATGCTGACTGTGTCGAGGGAATTTGGTGTTTTACATTTAGAAGGAACATTTAATGAATTATGCTGCCCCCAGATAACCCCTATTTCATTTGTATATAATGCTCAGGGCTAAGGATTGTCTTCCTGATCCTTCTCAGATGTTAGGCAGTGCTATTCAAGAGTGGTCATATTACTGCTCCCATCCTTACTTCAGACTCAATCCTGCAAGTGCTGAGTGCCTTAACTCCCACTGAGGACATAAAACGGCTTTAATACAACAATAATCTTAAATTTATCAAAGGCATAAAGTTCAGAGTGAAATCAAATGCTCAACTTTTTTCTCTGGGTGGCTAGTGGGCAAAACATATTGTGTAAACATGACCTTTTAGTAATTTAATATTTAGTACTTTTTATATTAGTACCTAATTGCTAGATTTTTTTATAACGAAAAGTACGCAGAAACATTAGATTGCCTATAAATATTCTGTCCCCTTAATCCCTGGAGGTATTACTGACTCAGCTCCCACTAACTGGGCTTGTCAGTTTGCAATTCCACATCTTCAGGAGGGAAGGTACAGTTGATATTGGAAATGAACTATGAGGAATGCACCAAATAGTATATTGGTAAGTGAAATGCTATTGGTCTTAGGAAGAAACTATTTTATTACTCAACAGCCATGCAATGTAAAAAACTTGAACAACTGATCAGGCTTCAGGGTACAAGTTTGTTGTTTGTCGGGGTCAGCAAAAAGATTTCTCCCTCCTCCCCTCTATCAAGGCACTGGTATAATTGGCTCTCTGAGTTATGGAACGTAGCGCCTCTCCCTATGGCATGAGGCAGTTGTCAGTAGCCTCTAGAAACTGGGCTTTACCTCCAACATGCTTATAGGCTTCACATCGTACATCCCAATTTTGTGTTTGCTTTCATTTTGTTTGTTTTTATATGTAAATTATTTGCAGCCTATAAATGCATGTGCATATTTGTACGTTTGTGAGCTATCAGACCAGATGAAAAGGTTCTGCTTTTCATCTGTGAGGTTAAGTAGGTGGACGAGAGCCAGTATGTCTTAGGTCTGGCCACGGGGACCTATCAGCTGAACTTGCAAGCCCTCCAAGTGACTGGACCCTCACCATGGCTATATAATTTAGCAAGTACAAGCAGTTCCCAGCTGCAGTTATACACCTCTGTAAAACTAAGTGATGAAAAATGAACTAAATTCACTCTGAAAATAATTTACATTTTTTTTATACAAAATGCAACAGAGTCTTCTGTAACACTTCCGAAGTGTTACCTGAGGACTGCATTTGGCCTTTAATTTCTATCCCACCCAGATGTACGGATAGAGAAGCAACCTTTGAACAGTGATGCGTGCAAACACTGTCAGCCTGAGTCTTGACTAGGAAAAATTGGCATAAATTCAGTGAATACAGTATATGTCATTGCCTACAGTGGAACTGTGTTAATTAGTTACCTGAGCACCTACCCTGTGTTTCCTCAAGCAGCTCTAAGTACTACTTCTCTTCTGTATTAGTGTGGTTTTGTTATCATATGACCAAACACTAGAAGGGAAGAAGAATCAGTGATTGATTGCAGGTGGCTTTGGATCATACTCCAAGAGCTCTCATTTGAACTGGTGGCAAAACTGTCCTTGTCAAGAGTGGAAGTACGTCTGGGCCTGGAATGATGCATTTTTGCAGGATTTCCTGTTTTCTGGGATTCTGTGTGAATCACTAAGCATTTCCAGTTGATATGGTAATTTTAAGAAGACAACTTGAGTCCAAGTATTGGAAAAGGAAAGAAACATTTTCAAGAAGCACTGATGATTTTTTTTTTCTTTTTTTTTTTTCCCCCCACCTGTTTTCCACTTACATTCCCTCTTTGGTAGACCTACAAAATAAGAGTCTTTTGACCAGCAGCACTTGTTGTTGCTCCAAGGCAGAGAGCATAGGACAGAACCAACATGAGCTTTGTTGCCTGTACAGAGTCCAGATGTTACAAAATGCAGCAGAAGCAAGACAAGCTGTGGAACAGAAATAGACAAAACATTCTGAAAACCCAGAGTTACTTTCTTCCCCAAGGTCTTTTTCATGTATTTGCACATCAAACAAACACCGACTTGATGTGTTGGAACTGAGCATTTCGCATCAATATCAGCAGAGTATGTAAAACAACTCTGCCGAGGACAGCAGAGCTGGGTGCCTCCATTACAGCAAAGTCCTTGTATGTGCTAAATGACAAACAGCTGCTCTTCAGTATCAGCAATGGTGCATGAGAGAACCTGAGGGAAGCTGCAGGTCTTTAGGTTTCTCCTCTTTATTATTAATATTGATCTAGATGCCTTTCAAGGTAGGAATTCATGGTGTCCATAAAACAATTTGTATTAGGGCAAGGTATTTTTTTTGACATAAGGAAACTGGTTGCAAAAGATCTGCCTGGAGTTTCTGAAATCTTCCACCTTGACTAGACCTAGCCACGTGCAGATGAAACTTTGTCAGGAAAGTTTCAGTGCTGGTAAGATTGCTACAGCAGATAACCTTAATACTCGTTGCATGGTATGTTATTGGATTCAACCTCATGAATTGTTCCTGCTGGTGGGTTTATACATTTACATGAAGTGGAAGATTTGGATACAGAGGAGAGATGAACTTGTAACAGCCAGATATATAGCAGTCTTGTCTGTACATACCCCATTTATTCCAAAATTGGTTTTGCCAATGACCAAAAGACAAGCTTCGTTTGGAAGTATGAAGTGGTATTCACAATATTCACAGAATCACAGAATGTTAGGGATTGGAAGGGACCTCGAAAGATCATCTAGTCCAATCCCCCTGCCGGAGCAGGATTCCCTAGACCATATCACACAGGAACGCGTCCAGGCGGGTTTTGAATGTCTCCAGAGAAGGAGACTCCACAACCTCTCTGGGCAGCCTGTTCCAGTGTTCGGTCACCCTCACCGTAAAGAAGTTTTTCCTCATATTTATGTGGAACCTCCTGTGTTCCAGCTTGCACCCATTGCCCCCTGTCCTGTCAAGGGATGTCACTGAGAAGAGCCTGGCTCCATCCTCATGACACTTGCCCTTTACATATTTATAAACTTTAATGAGGTCACCCCTCAGTCTCCTCTTCTCTAAGCTAAAGAGACCCAGCTCCCTCAGCCTCTCCTCATAAGGGAGATGTTCCACTCCCTTAATCATCTTCGTGGCTCTGCGCTGGACTCTCTCTAGCAGTTCCCTGTCCTTCTTGAACTGAGGGGCCCAGAACTGGACACAATATTCCAGCTGCGGCCTCACCAGGGCAGAGTAGAGAAGGAGGAGAACCTCTCTTGACCTGCTAACCACACCCCTTCTAATACACCCCAGGATGCCATTGGCCTTCTTGGCCACAAGGGCACACTGCTGGCTCATGGTCATCCTGTTGTCCACTAGGACCCCCAGGTCCCTTTCCCCTACGCTGGTCTCCAACAGGTCTGTCCCCAACTTGTACTGGTACATGGGGTTGTTCTTGCCCAGATGCAGGACTCTGCACTTGCCCTTATTATATTTCATTAAGTTTCTCCCCGCCCAACTCTCCAGCCTGTCTAGGTCTCTCTGAATGGCTGCGCAGCCTTCTGGTGTGTCAGCCACTCCTCCCAGTTTTGTGTCATCAGCGAACTTGCTGACAGTGCACTCTATTCCCTCATCCAAGTCATTAATGAATATATTGAATAGTACTGGTCCCAGTACCGACCCTTGAGGGACTCCGCTAGACACAGGCCTCCAACTGGACTCTGTCCCATTGACCACCACTCTCTGGCTTCTTTCCTTCAGCCAGTTCACAATCCACCTCACTACCCGATCATCCAGACCACACTTCCTCAGTTTAGCTGCGAGGATGCTGTGGGAGACCGTGTCAAACGCTTTACTGAATATTGTTAATTATCTTTCCTCTGTAGAGATTCCTGATGAATAGTACAGCCTGGTCATTTTGAGCCTGTGAGCTCAGATGCTAAGTTTGTGAGCCCAGTCTACAGTAGCTTGAAAGTTAACTTTGTTTTCTGGATACTTTTAAGATACCTGAATTCCTTCAAAAATGCAAAGCAATTGAAGATATTCTGTTAGCTCTCTAAGCGTTCAACAAATTATTACACACTGACAACGTGATCTCCAAGTTGTATAGATAGTCTTTGAGATTATATCTCAGCCTCTGCTCTCTTTACCTAAACACTGCATCTTTGTGGAAAGACGATGCAGCACAATCCTAAGGCCTCAAAAGGATATGCATTAGAACTCATAGATCCACGTCAAAATCTCAAGGAAAAAAGGGTTTTGCATTGCATGCAGTAGGCATGTTCAGCAGGATCTGAAAGGGTTTTGTCATCCCATTTAGGGAGAGAAGTCAATGATAGATGCATTGTACCAGTGCACTCTTATTCAGGCAGAGTTCTGCTCTATTTAATGTAATCAAGAATATGAGGACTGATGAGTTCTAATGAAACAAACAACATGGTGTTGCTCTGTCCAAAAAGGAACAGTTTTACTGTATTTTTGAATAACTGAAACTTGCAGAGTTTTTTCTGATGTGCCCAAGAAGTTAGCGCAAGACTGTACATACACAGCTATGTGAACTGCAAATATGCAAGCCACTAGCTACTCTGCCCTGATTCCCCGTGTAGATGCTTTTAATCATTAAATACATGGTATCTTGTTCCACCCCATCCACAAAGAGATATTCTTAAGACTTTTAGGACATTATGGCACCTGCCCCAGTCTTCTGAGAGCAGTTTTATTCCCTTAGCTGGAGCAGTAAACCCAAATGTGGTTGCTTCAGTCTCCATCAACAGCAGCTCAGCTCATTAACACCAATCAGCCTTCACTGGTAATTTCAATGAAAGCAGCGGGCTGTGAAGGAGGATGGTGGAAGTGTGTCCATGTGCTCCTTTCCATCACCGCTGGAACAGGGGCCGTAATCTCCAGCAAAAGGACAAGGCAGATATCCAGGGACAGTGACCCCTTAAACTACCTCAGTGAGCGCTGGCAGAGGCCATCTGAGTGCGCCCTGAAGGCTCACCACTCTCCCTATGAAGAATGAGTGCAGACAGCTACTGTACCATCAGTTTTCATCTTACCTTACCACATGCTGATTTGCCCATATAAACAGGCCTTTGGCTGCCCTTTAGAGTCTGCTTGCTCCAAAGATATTTGTTAGTCAACTTTAAAACTGTGAGGAGTAAGAAATGACATCAAAGATGCCCCTGTTATTTACAGAGACTGCCTCTGGACCCTGACCATTGTTAAAAAGCTAAACAGAAAATCTTGCTGACATCTGGGAACCAAAATTTTTTGGGTCAAACTGATTTGTATTCACTGCAACCTACTTATGATATATTTAATTAGTCCATACTTCAGGGCTGCTGTCAATCAATTTCCTCTGAAGATTGGCCACAGATGGAGCTGCGGTGCTGGGGGAGGTGGTGGATGTTCCTGGCACTGTTGAGGAAGATCAGGTATTTCTTTAGTATGTCTTTTTCACACTCTCAGGGTTAAACCTTTCATCAGACTCAATAGTAACAAACTGATGATTTGATAACAACACATTTCAGGATGGAATTTTACTTCAGAAAATTAGCTGGGAATATCCTTCCTCCTCTGGAGCTTGGGGCATGGCCCATGGTCCCATGACTTCCTGGGAAGATCTGGAAACATCACCTAAGAAATTCCTCCTTCATCCAAAATATTGGCAATGCCGTTTATTTCATTTCTTCCTTACCTGTGACACCGTTTTTGAGGTTCAGAATCTTTATAACAATTGTAAGGTCTTTCATTCAAAAGTCTTAGGGGATGTTTTACAAATTTTGGATAGCCTATATTACAGGACTTCCTGCAGATGTAAGACACTGAATTTCACGGCACACCGTTGGTCCCTTTACATTCCTACTTTCCTGAATGAATATGAGCTCAAAGAAGAACCTGGGAGGCACTTCATCTTTCCCTAACTAAAAGGAGCTTAAGTTCTAGGTTTAGAGTATGTCAGACAAACAATGCATGTAATTTTATTTACCATGGCAAATGGATGGTTGATGTTTTTCTTCACCAGGTCTTTTCCACTAAAAGATCTCAAAGCAGCAGCCTGCATTATAAATAGTAGAGAAAAATGATAATCGCAATGTTGTCTCCTGCTTCCAAATGATGATGTGCAAGGCCATACATAACTTCTTGGCAAGGATCCATTTGTCAAAATAAAAGAAACCAACTGCATAAGGGAAAGAGACGATAGATCTTGACAAACTTGTAGATGCTAGCAAAAATGTAAACAAAAAGTTGCTGTGACTGATGTATTAATGTAACACTGCCAGAGTACTAGCTTCAAAAATTAACAACTGTTGATGCTTTTGTGACTAGTCAAAAGAGCAAGTGTCATGATTTCTGCTATGTTTGACATTTTCTATAGTTTCTACTCAATTTTAATCTCTGTGTAATACTCAATACCCAGCTTTCTATAAGAAAGACAGAATAAGTAAGATTCCCACAAATGGGATAATACATTTGAAGACAGCTGACCTAAGAAAAGAGATAGCAGAGATGAAAATTTCTTGACATTTTTATGAACTCATCATTTTTGCCATTTAATATATAAAAAGAAAAACCTATTTCCACTGATTGATTACTTTAATGAATAAATGTACTCAATGATTTGGTGGCTTGAGTAGATTAAATTTCCCTTGCTGGCAGGAACTGGCCTTAAATGAGAGTGTTTTGAGGGTTTATTCATTTTTCCCGCACCAAAAAAAAAGATAGAAAATCAGTCTGAATTTCAAACCACTTTGATCTCTGTATATATCTTATAAACTATTGTCTGAACCTCTGTAAGCTCCTGTGGAGTAAAACCCAACTACAGTCCCCCAGATTGTGGGCTCAAATAACTCTAAATCAGATTTTTCACAATGTCACTGATGTGTTGACCACCACCCAGCAGCTTATAATCATGACCTCCTTCTTTAGCATTATACTTCCTTGCTGTAATCAATTCAAATACTCATCATCACATAAGCCTTGCTCTTCACCTCCACAAAATGCTTTCCAAAACACAGCACCAGATAAACAGTTGATTAAAAAAAAAAAAAAAGGCTGCATTGCCAGGTACAGTTTTGACAAGTTTTGGATGGAGACAGGAAGCAAGACTGAAGATCACTTCAGGGAGAAACGGGGAAAGGAGGAGAGTTCATTACAAAAATCTAAATAAATTTTTAAAAACCTAGAAAAAGGAGGAACTGTGTGATTTTGTAGAAGTGCTGGAGGACAGGACAATCTTCTATTTGCAGCCCTGTTTTCTTCTGGTAGATCCATTAACAAACCCATGGGTTATAGCGCAACATAACCTGAAGTTCTTAAATTCATAAGCTTGGTGTGCAATTCTTTGTGCAGTCCTGGGTCAAGCATCATGTGGCATCTCCACGCTAATGCAGATCTTCCTTTGGGTGAAGTCTGCGCTAATGTCAAACAAACACATTTGCCAAAAGCTACGTGTAAATTTCTTCTCACAAAGGGAGTCTCCCACGGAGTTTGTGTTGACCTGGGTCTATAACATATATTCCAAACATATTTTAGCTTTAAGAAAGTTGTTTTAATGGAAAAAAACTCATTTAAAATGTTATACAATGTACTGTTGTAATTACAATTTTATATTTTGAATATGTTTGCTTACTTTGTAGATTTATGTCTCCAGCAATTAGAAGTTGAAAGAGACTGAGTAAAGAGAAGCAAAGAACAAATGAAGGAGCATAACATTTATTTTCACTATTAATACTGTCTTCAAGGGGCTTTGCTGCAGATAAACCTTGTGATTGCAGGAACACAAAAGAGAAGTCACGCTATGGTGAGTCATTTGCTCCATATTTTCATTTGGCTGGTTGTGTCCTGATGTTTGCTCCTGTTGTCTTTATGCAACTTGTCTCTAACCACATTTGCAAGAGAAAGGGGTTGTAAGCTTTCCTTTGAGACTGGCTGCTGCTCAGTGAAGGACCCTCCCAGTGTTCATGCCTGTATAGGTACACCTGCCTGTTCACTGTGTCAATTGTATATTACTATTTTCTCTTTTTCCTGTTCTGCAACATTTCCTAGTTTTATTGAGCGGTTCCTCGTGGACTCAAAAAGATCAAAAGAAAAATGTGCTTGTCTGTAGTATTTGATCATTCCTGTCCTATTAGAGAAAATGTACAGATACCCTAGGAAGTGTCAGATGGTTAGATTAGCAACAACTGAAGCCTGATTCCTCTCTTTTTTGTTACTGATTTAACTACTGCATTCTCTAAATGCTACAACATGCAATACTGAAGACCGTAAAGGCTTTTCATCTGAGAGAAAAGCGTAAAGGTAGAGGCAGAATCCTCTCACAACAATTGATAACCACAATGCATCTGATACACAGCAATATAGGCAATATCTGCCCTGGAGAGCCATCAGGGTTGCTATTTCATGAGACGTGCCTCCAAAACAAGGTGTTTCTCTGAAAAACTTTGCCTGTGTAGTCAGTAGAGATGGATGGAATAAAAAGAGGGGCAGTGGAGCTGCTGGGATTTGCAATTAGTTACTCAAAACTGCACACAGTGCAATAGTACAGCATCCAGGTGTGGTTTTAACCCACCTCAGTATAAATCTGGCTGGAACTCAAAAGACCAGTGTATTTAGAGCCACTTATAAACTGAAGTTTAAACTTCCTAGTTTCTAATTATGCCTGTTTATTCAAACTGAGATTTTCCCATTGCTCTTCTCAAGACTCCCAGCTATTTTACTAACTCACTCAATGAATATGGCAATTGAAGCTACACAAGCATCTACTTCTCCATAATTCTCAACTGATACAGAGCCACAAGCAGTAGTAGTTTAGAGAAAAGTCTAGGAAAAAAAAAGCAGGTTTTCCACTGTTTGTTGCCTGGAGATGTGCTGAGTAGATTTAGATGAACTGGCAACAAAGACTATCTTGCTTCTGTGGAAGTGCTCTAGCCCTGCAACAGATAAAGCAAACTCCCTAAAATCCTCAGTATAGACTTGTTTTATTTGTACTAATAACCAGTTGTGTCCATAAAATCTGGAGATTCATTGATAATTAAAATCAGAAGAGGTGCACCAGTTCAGGAATTCACATACCATAGCAGGAATCCTAAATACATCTGATGATTGCAGCTCAACACTGAGGAAACTTTTTGTTTGAGGAAAAAAAGCAATCGATGACCACTCATGGCATTCCTACAAACATCACTAATGCAAAAAAACCTATTGGAAAGACTATTTTTTAAATGTAGTTTACTCTTAGAGCCCTGTGAGACTCACCTATGACATTAGCATAATCAGATAGTGATGTGACCTCTCCTTTCAAATCCATCCTTTCCTCAAGGACAGCAGGAGAGGTGAAAGCTGACAGCATTTCTGTTACACTGACAAGAGCTGTGGGTCAAGCAAGCACCACACCAGTTTACATGAGGGCTGAACTTGACCTTGTGTCACGACAGCTCACAAAGGATCCTACAGTAAGGACTGATGTATTCAAGGCTGCACGTGCTGGCATCGCAACGAGATCTCCACTTTAAGGGCAATGTTGAGGGCATCTTTCATCCTGGGGCAAACACAGAGCATTGGAAAGATGTTCTGCTACAAAAAATTTTGCGACAAGCTGCCATCATCTGCTGCAGGGCAAATACAGGAGTCTACTGTTGAAGACAAGCCATCAGAGCCTGCCTCAGGTGCTGACAGCGCTTCTTTAACACATCCCCTTCTCTAACACAAGCCTTATTCTCAACAACAGCTGCTACTGATCGAGCTGTTACTGATCAGGCATCTTCTCCTTGTCGGCTAAAAGGCAAAAGCAAATCTGCCGGAAACAACACGGCCTAGCATCTTGTGGGCAGAGGGCTAGATCAGCTTCTAGTCCGCTGACTGCGTACTCGTATCCAGCACAGCGAGCCAAATGTGCTTTTGTGTAGGCCTGAGGAAGGCCAATTGATCTTTTGGAGGCAGGAGAGAAGGCTGTGTGATGAATGGGCAAGGCTCGTTTCCAGCCACCTGACCCGCCTGCCATCTAGTGTATATTCAGGACATATTTCCAGCTCAGCACAGCGATAGCTGGAGAACAAAGAACAGAATTAGTCTGGACTAACGTGGCATGTTACTGATAGCGTATGCTGAGACAGCTTAGCCTTTTCATCCCAAGACCCTGCATTATGTAAATACGGCTTACCCCCCAAAAACAGCTTGCTGCAATTCAGTTACGATCATGTTTGTTCTCAAAAACACAGCAGACAAAACCCAGCACTCAGCTGTAAAAGAAGCATCAGATTACATTTTCAACAACCCTATGTAACATATTTACACACGTTAAAGGAGGTGTAGTGTTCTAGGTATAATACTTTTAAAATTAGTTATCTGCTTCATCTATTTAGCTGTCTCTCTGGTACAGAACTGCTTGTGCTAGACATGCACAACTGCTGAAAAAAACAGTGGTCCTCTGCCACACCAAACCCTAGTGTTCAGATTAGTATTATGGACATCAGTTTATTCCCTTCAGTGCCAATCAATCAGCCATTTTCCATAATTCTTCATTTCCATGCACTCATCAATTTTTATTGTTTTTCTTTAATGATATCTTCTCATTTGGAAGGCAAGTAATAAAGGGTAGTAAATCTGACTTAAGAAACAAGGATGGAACCAAGAGAAGAATATGTCCCTACAGAGCTCTCAGTAAATTTTCCATGCAGGTCCATATTTTCTTATCTCAGGGAAATCAAATTTGCGACCATCAGTTCCTAAGGGTTGACCCCTTATTGAACAATAAAGTTACTTGGGCTTTCTGACAAAAAACACTTCAAAGGAACAATGACAAGACATTGTCATTGTTCATATGTCTTCATATTGTTTATATGTCTTCTATATATGTATAGATACTCATACATATATGTGAATACATACATACTCTTCATTGATTGGTCTCCAAATCCATGGAAAATAGTCAAAATTATTTTTGAATTATCAAACCCAAACTCACACCCATGTTCGACAGTTGTTTAAACTCAAAACCAAGTCACGATGCTTTTGAGATGCAAATGCAGACACACCTATAGCAAAGTTCAGGGAACTCTGAGCTATGAACGAGTGAGTCAGCTCTGGGAACCCTTCAAAAACAGGCACCGCAGTGTGGAGCTAATTGCTGCCTGCCTGGGCTAATTAGCTTTTATGCAGCAGTGCAGTAATGCAGCTACCCTGCCTGTGGATCTGGCACTGCCTTGCAACTAAGATGGCAACCTCAAATCACCGTAATGCCTGGGCAGTGTCGTGACTTGCAGTCATCTTCCATGGAACAGAAGACAAAAAGAATTAAGTCAGTTTTGTAATGGTCAGTGAGGAATCCTGTTGTTGCTCTGACTTCAAGGAATATAAACATATGCATGTTTTGCTAAATTAAGGCATACTTGTGCATGAGATCAGTCTTCTCAGGAACATGACAAGTCTCCCTTGCACTACTTTTGGTGTTGTGCTATCACAGCAGTAATATCACGGAGACTTTCCCTTCCCTGTTTCCTTCAATATGCACTTACGCTAAAATCAGCTGCTGCGACAGTAACATCTCTGACTCATTGCCTGCAGAAAGGCTTCTAACTAGAAGTCCTTTTGTCAGTGTAACCTAGTGAAAATGAGAGAAAAAGATAAAATTATCATGCCTCTTAGGTTTAAAATATTTCTTTCGAGTTAAGTTGTTCTCTGCCTGACACGTACAAGAACGGCTAAATTTTAACATGGACCTAGGGCTCGTGTTTCTCTCGTACAGCACGGGTTGAGCAGAAGTAAAGGGAAGATGAAGCAGAGGAGAGATGGCTGGTACAAGAATCATTCTTTTTGTGTGTTCGATTTTCCAAGAGAACTTGGAAAAAAAAAAAAAAGCTAATTTCATCTTTGCTTCATTCAGCCACCGCAGGGACTAGGAACAAGTCTGGATCTTTTAGTTTGACTGCACACGTTCCCCTCATTTCAATGAGCGGAGTAACAGCAGCAAGGTTTCAGCCTGGTTTTTTTTTGCTCTTAAACTAAAGGAATTGCTCCGGTCACACGGGCTGTAGATCAGGCAGTATAAAGGGTATCATCACTCGCAAACATTTAACCAGTTTGGTACATGCATTTAACATGGGGGTCTCCACACGTCAGGGCAGTGGGCTGGGGAAGGAGCGGCAGACGCAGCTACAACCTGGAGCTCCTTGTGGAAGGGTACTGCAGGACTACAGCTGCTGCTGCTGAATTTAAGAAGGTGGAAGGAAAAGTGGATTCAAATAGTAACTGCAGTGTGTCCAAAGCACAGGGCAGAAAATATTCTCCATTTGTATAAAATATAGATTTGTATGTAAATATTCAACAATAACTTCTCTAGTAATGAATAAGAAATAAATTGCTTATTTGATGTATGATAAAACCATTATTTTGCACAGATGAGGCAGATGACACTTGATTTATATTGTCTTGCAAAAGCTTCAGACAATTAAGGGGAAAACTGTTCTGAGACTTATTACATTGACAAAATTCTGGTACAGCTAACAGCAATATGATTCACACAAGGATCGTCTGGCATGTAAAGCTCTTTTTAACAGATACCAATGTGACATACATAAAGCTGTCAGGTTTTCTCTAAAGGACAGTCATCCACTTCATGTTTCAAGTGCCAAATTAATTATATTTGACATTTAATTTATAACCTAAGGTATTTTACATTTGGAACTTGACTGTGATAACAGCAGATTAGAGAAGCACTCCGTGTGACAGAATCGATTTTTCAAGTTATTTTCCTTGTGTGTGAGGGTCTTGATTCAAATTTTTGTGTATCGAGCTTGCGTACAGGACACTGATACCTCTAAGCAAAGTAGGCTTCATTCGCCACCTCCCCCAGCCGTTCCGTGGCGAATTATTTTCCACTTTGAAGCAAGTTTCTTCTGCAGTCTTAATCACAAAGCTCCACCTAATGGAACGAGGGGGGAACTGTGCGCAGAAGAGAGACTGCTAAGCGCTGTTATCAAGGGAACACTGCTGCACAACCGTAAGCAGTTCATCTCCTCCACCTAATTTATAAAGTCTCCCCTTCCAAGGACTTTAAAACTTTGAAGTGGGACGAAAGCCAAAAAAAAAAAAAAGCTTTAGCTTTTCATCTGACTGAAATTGTAACCTTTTTATTGTAACTGATACATATTTCAATCCATTGATACTAATATTTCACACTGATAAGTCTCACCTTCTAGGTTTCAAAGCATTTAAAAATTATAAATATATAAAATAACCTGTAAATTTAGGTATACATTTACTGATAGATAATTCATTATTGAAAGTGAAATCTTTCACTAATGAAACAATCAACTAGCTTTTTAAAAAAATGGTAAAACATTTCTATCCATTTCCCCACTGAAAAGGAAGGCTTTCTGTACAATTTTGGATCACTCAGGTGTCACACTGGAACACAGCTGGAACACTAGCATTTAAAAATATTGCTGCAGGAAAGGAGCTGAAGAATTAGAAAACTTTGCAAAGAGCAATGCCATTTTCAAGGCAGAGCAATTTTTTTTTAATGAAGTGCTTTGCAGATGTTAATATAAAAGATCAGACAAATTCCTGCAAAAGCTTAAAAATCCACTCACCATTTCAGAATTGCTCCCCACTGAGAGGAGGGCTCTGTGGCCACTTTCTGACTTTTTCTGCAGCAGAAGGTACCAATTTAAATGTCACCTTGTTTTAAGATAAACCGTTTCATTGAAGAACCAGGACATTTATCACGATCATCTTATTTAATATGACTAACACAGTGATAGCCCTGAGTCTGTATTTTGAAATTGTCAGTAGTAGGACAAGACTAGCTCGTTGTTTTTAGTAAAAAATGCTGGTTTGGTATTTAATAGTCTTCTATCAAGAAAGGCACTTTGATATTCTGCACAAATAGACCTGCCCATCCAAAACTGTTTTAATTTCTAACATTTATGATCAGATGTAGAGGTATGACACCTGCAGCAGAACACCTTCAATTACAAAGGTGATTAAATCATGTCTTTAACAAATCTGATACACACTAACGTGCAGTTAAATCAGCCTATTTCATGGCCAGCTCAGATTTTGTGGTTTTTATCTCTTAACTTCACTACTGTCATTAGCCATGGTTCATTAACATGCTTTTCTTAACCCTGTCTCTATCTCTCCTCCTCCTTTGATGCCCTCCATCGGCGCGTGTAATGTCTCGGTTCTGCGAGATCTTCCTTCGTGCACAAAATCTCCGGTAACGTGACTCTCTCTGAAAATTCAGCTTCTCTGCTAAATCTGGCTACACTTGGACAACAGGTTCAACATTTGCAGGGTGGAGGAAGGCAGGGCCGGTAAACGGATGGGTGAGCAGCGTAACCCCGTCAGGCTCGTTTTCTGGGAGACCCGAGTGAGGGGCGAGCCGCGTCTGCCCGGTGAACCCGGCGGTTTCCCCCCCATGCACCACAAGGCAGCGCCTCGCGATTGCATTAAGGGATCCACCGAGCCAAGCAGCCCGGCGCGGCAGCGGGGGACCGGGCGGGCCGGGCCACCCAGGGAGAGCGGGGCCCCCCCAGGGGGTCGGGGCACCCCCGCACGCCTCCGGCAACCGAGAAACCCCCGGGCCGGGCGGTAGCGCTGCGAACCGAGGACTGCGTGGGGATTGCACCGGGATGAGGCAAACCACGGGCTTTCCTGCTTTATTGCCTCTGTCAGGGGCACAGCGACAAACCCAGCAGCCGACCCTGCCCCTCCCCGGGAAGCAACCCGCCCGGTGCCCGCGGGAAAGGGACGCTGTCTCCATCCCGGGTTAGGAACCGACTCTGGCAGGGCCGGGGAGCGCCTTGCTCTGGGAGGCCGCGAGGCTGCTCGGCCCCCGCTGCCGGCGGCCTGGCCATGGAGCAGCGAGGGGGCGGCCGCGCCGACGCCCCCCGCGCCCCCCGCCGGGCTGGGGCCGGGAAGCGGCTGCCCCGGCCCCGCGGCCCCCAGCGCTCGCCGCGCCCTCCGGCTGAGGCCACACCCCGGAGGCGGGGCTTAGCCCCCTCGTGCTCACCCCTGGCACGCACATGCGCAAATCACCATGTGGGCGGGGGAATGTGTACCCGCGCCTGCGCATGCGCTCTTGGCAATCCGCGGCGCTTCCCCCGTCCCCGAGGTGTTGCAAAAGCAAAGCCCGGCTCAGCGCATGCGTTGGCCGCGCCGAGCGTCTGATTGGCTGGCCGGTCCTTTCAGGCCAATAGCAGTGACGGTTCCTTTGGCGGTGTGGTGCTTCTGTCTTCCAATGGGATTGGTGGTTGTTGTCGGGTGGCGGCTGTGGGTGCCCTTCCTTTCCCAGGTAGGCCTCCGGCAAAGATGGCAGCCGCCGCGCGGCCGGGGCCGGAGGAGCTGGCTTTGCTGGAGAAGTTGCTGGGCCTGCCGAAAGGGAACAAGTACGGCGTCCAAGGGGAGCGGAAGGTGAAGGGAGCGAGGAGGGGTCGGGAGCGGGCAGCAGCGCGCGCGGGCGTCCACTGACCCCCCTTCCCCAGCGGCTCCTTACCTCCCGCGTCCCCGGCCCGGCCCTGCGCCGTCCCCCTGCCACGATTCCCCCCGCCACGATTCCCCCCGCCACCGATGCGACAGTGGCTGGGCCCCCCAGACCCCCCTCTCTCCGGGGCGGGCGTACCCTGTGTCGGCCTCAGCTGCGCATCCCCGCGGTCAGCTCTTCCCCTCGAGCAGGAGTTTTCACCTTTTCCCCTTCAATCCCTTCTTTCACCACTCGCCTTCAGCTGTGGCTGTAGGGCCTCGCCACCTCCTCGTAGGTTCTGGAAACCTCTTCCCTCTGCCTGTGGAAGAGTTATTGTGTGTCGTTGGAGGGATGTCGGCTTAGAATGTACTTGTTCTTACACCACTCTCCTTCTCCCTGTGTTTTCCTGGTGCCAGTGCAAGTTATATTTGTGCTGGCGTGGTTAAATTACGTGAAAAAATATGCGGTTTTAATATCAGAAATGCATCTGTAGTGAGGAGCCGTTGCTTTTAAGTATTTTGCTCTTTTAAAGTAGATGTCTTGATATTTTGAAGTTCTTATGGGAACATAAGTTCTGTGGTTTAAGAGGCACCTGAGGCACGAAAAACGTGATGTGAGGCTGAGAGTGTCATGAATGTGTGAGGGCCTTTATGTGATCTTCTCGGAGAAGGACAACAGAGAAAAGAAGCTGTGCGGTTGCCTTATGTTTTTGTATGTTTATTTCTTGACTTTATTTACTGTTTATGATTAGAGTCCTGAATATCAATATATGCATTCTTTGGTTGCAAAAGTTTCCTTCATTATTTAACAACCCAACTGGTATTTTAATGCTATTACCATCAAGCATAAGTCTGAAAAATCAAGTAACTAGATCTGTCTGTAGTTCTTCTTACTGCGTGTTGAGTGGAAAAATTGAATAGTAGCCAAAGACTCTTGGTACAACTGCAAAATGAGTATTATGCTTTCAGCTTGCACCTTATGTTAATTAAATCTGAACATAGATGGGCTCTTCTGGTTTTTCTTTAAAAAAATATTGCATTTTAATCAGTTTTTCTTCTGTCATTTGATGTCATAAGTGACTGAATGGGCTTTAGTCAGTTGCAGTGAGTTTCAATTCATTCACTTCATTTCTGACCCTTAGCAGTTCAGTTTCCTTTCCCACAGTTTAACATGTGCTAATGTCACTAACAAAGACATGGTTAAGGCTAGAGGTGTGTTGTGTTGTCCTCACCTGGTACCAGTGAACTACTAACTTCTATCATAGCATTTGGGAATAGAACACTAAGTATGAGTAAGCATTTCACTAAGCCTGGCTACTGCAGTCTGCTCAGAGAGCGTCTGGATGCTACTGACTTTATAATCTTAAGTCAGAGTCCTGAATTTGAAAATGAGTTAAAAGTTAACAACATTTCTGCCAGTGTTAGAATGAACAATACTATTTCTTGCTAATATCAGCAGAGTTTTATTAGTTGGAGCTAAAGGTGTCTTGGTTTGTCCATGTGCGTGTGTTAAATACACTTCTTCTCTGAAAACTGAAAATAAACCACCCCAAAGAGTAAAAAGAGAGCATACACCTTTTTGATGTTACTACCTTTAGCATGAATACTTCTAAATTCTGATATTGCTTTAAAGATTCTTTTGAGGGGCTATAAAAAAACAATAGCTATTCTTATAGAGACTGCTTTTTGAATGAGTTGTTTAGTATTACACTTTTGTTTCCTCTTCTAGGTTCCTGTTCTTCAAACAAACAATGGTCCTGGTCTGACAGGATTAATGACCATAGCTGCCCACCTAGTTAAACGGGCTAAGAAAGACCAACTGCTTGGAAGTACTGCAGAAGAGAAAGCTGTTGTTCAGCAGTGGTTGGAATATAGAGTGACTCGAGTAGACGGAAGTTCTAGTAAAGAAGATACTAGATTAATTCTGAAGGTAAGGAGTACTTAATTACCTTGCCACTGAATTTTGGAGTGACTAGACCTTGAAGAAGATTACAGTGCTAATGTGTGTATGAACAATGAATTAATAAAACTGAGCAAATGCTGAAGGCTTGACAGTAACTTTAAGCAGTGGTTTTTATTCTGCTTGCTGCTTTTCATTTTGTTGACAAAAATACCCCAACAACCTGAAACAGAAGGGAAGACAGCTTAAACTGTAAAATATACGAAGTAGAGCTCTTACAGTGTCTCATGGCTGTAATGCTGTAAACACCTACCCAGGGTGCTCCAGATAGTTTAGAGATTGTTCATCTGCCTAGTCGCTTATTAGCCGTGTAAGATGCAAGTTTCTTGCTATCTTCATAAAACCTCAGTTACAAACAAGTTGGTGTTGTGTTTCAAGATAACACTGCTCTGATTGTTTTAAGAGCTATTCTTATTGATTTGGTAATTATGGAATACAGGCCGTACTTGATGGTGTGATAATTGGTATTGATCCCAAAAGGAGTTACTGGAGAGAATTGTGTGTGAAAGTGAAATCATAAAGGAACCTCTGCAAAACTGCCCTTCACATCAAGCTGCTTTGTACAGAGGCTTTGGGCTATTGTATTAAACTATTAAACTTTTCTTGTAGTCTGAAGCTTCCTTCCTGTTAAACAGGTAAAAGTAGAAAAGAGAATCTCAAGGGTCACCCTGTTACTTGAGCAGCCAGATGGCAGGGAGTAGATAGCAAAACTTACTCTATTTTCCTTCTTACTCCTCGTGACTGGTAATTAGTATTTTTGCAGTCTTGTGGGAACAGAGCTTGAAGAGAAAATTAGCTTTACACTGTTAAGTTCTAAGGGCTCTGTTTACTAAGTGTGCATGAAACAGCAGTGAAATTCAATCGATTTTTAAAGTGTTTATTTTTTCTAATTTTAAAGGTGTGTTTTAGATGGGAAGTACACAGTGCTCAGTGCTACTACTGAGTCTGGGTTTAGAAATAGCTTTGTGAGCTGCAAGGCATTAGGAAGGTTGACTTTACTTGAGGCTAGCAGAGTCTTAATACTTCTGACTTTTGTTAGGTTTGCCAAGTCTGAGTCAACTAGAACTATTGCAGAAACCAAAGATAAACTGAAGCAGCGTTCAAGAGTTAATACGTTCTGTTACTTAAAATCAAGAAAAATCTTGCATCTTAAAATGGTGCAAAGCAAAGCTTTGTTAGTAATCTGTTGTCCTTTTCAAACTGACAGCCTCCTTGATCTTGAGGACTTGGAATATCATGCCTGCTTTACAAGGATCAATTTGTTGAAAGCCCTAAAGAAGCATTTCTCTCACTTACACCCCAGATAATCTGAATTATCTTGATCTCATTGTATCTATGGAATACCTTTCATTGGTTAAGCACGAGTTTGTTTACATTGCTTCTCTTTTTGTAATATCTCTGGTCTTATTTTCTACGTGCAAATGCTATCAGAACCTTTACAGTCACAGTCTACAGATATTGCATGAAAGCTGTCTACCCTTTTTGACTTTTCAGAACTTGATTGAAGGAGGCATTGACTAATCAGGGTTTAACTTCAGGTTTAGCTGTACTTTGAACAGGTGGTATGACTAGGTGGCCCTCAGAAGTCCTTGTTGTCTAATTAATTTTTTTAAAAACCTGTATGACAAGTATTATGTAATTTCAGTCGTTTTTCAACCAAACTTGTGATGCCTTTTTTTCTCTCCCAAACTGTGAGAAGAGCATATGAGAATAAATAACTAACTTTTATTTACCTTTCTTGCCCTTCTATCATACAAAAACCAACAGCAAGTTTTCTGTCTTGTTGTAACAAAATATATGTGCTCTGGATTGCTTAGGTGATGATACCTGCTTTGTCAGCACACACACTGAGTATTTGCAGAACTGCATTTAGGTATTAAAACCAGACACAGAGATATGATGGTTCCATGCTGAAGCTGGTATCTCTCTTCAGTTTTAGCCTTTGCAACACTGGCAGTGTAGAAAAGACAATATACTGAAATACAAATATGTAGATAAATCAAGTGTTTCCAAACAAAGCAAAATTTCCTGAGAAATTTACTGAGAAACAGTATCACTGGAGGGAGAATCTCTGCTTTTAAGTATATTCTACTAGATATTATCACTTCAAAATTTTCCTGTGGATTTTTTTTTTCTTAGCAGATGTTGAATAGCCAGAATTTATTTTGATACAGGGCTGCTGTGGAATTGTTCCGGCACTAATAATTTCATAGTATAGCAATTAAGATTTTTTTTTTTTAATTTGTTCTCTTGCCACCATGATTAATCGGAAAAAGAGGCAGCCTGCCATTAAAGTATACTATGCCAAAAGGGAGTACAGATGAAAAAAAGAAAAAACTAAAATAGGGAGGGAAGTCTGAGGTTGTAGTTTTACAACGTGTCTGGAATACACAATGGCAGTCTTGGGACAGTTGCAGCCTAGAGCCACAATTTATAATAAGCTGCGCCAAAAACAGTTCAGTCGCTTCTGCTATAAACTTAAGGCTGCCTCTGTTTAACCCTTAACTGAGGTGACGTGGTTCTGAGAAACATCAGTAAATAACTGGTTTAAGGTTTGTTAATTTGAACAGGAATGGTTTTCTGTTGGCCTTAGGAAAGTAGGTTCTTAAATTGTTCTTACTGACATGTTGACTAAAGCTGTTACTTGGCATGAAAACAATCATGAAGTAGTCACACCATCTCAGCCAGGTTTTTTATATTCATTCAGAGCAAATGTCATACTGTTCAGAACCAGCCAATGAAAGTGCTCTTGGAGTTTTGTTTAACTTTGATTTGTGCTCCTGTACTGGACAAAATTGGTCCCATTTAGGGAGCAATACCTCTGGACTGTTCTTCAGCAGATAAGTAGGAATGATGATTGTCGATAGCGGTGATAACATAATATCCAATGCATTATGTTAACTTTCTTTCCCATAGGATGAGAATTTCCTTTGTTTCTTTGATGTTTGGTTAGTGGTAAATTAAGCTGCATAGGAAAAAATCTGAAAATTACTGAGTTGTGCTTGATAACTAGTAGTTTTTCTACTCTTCTGGGAAGGAATTGAGAACCTTTGTGAAACATTTGTGCCATCAATGTCTACTTAAATGTTAATGAATTCCATTTAGGAGATACGAATGTGTCTGCTTTGTCAATTTTAGGTATTCAAAACTTGAGGTTTCTTCCCCCGACTCCATCTTCAGAGGCATGTTCTAAATAACTGGGAGCTTGTACTTGAATTCACAGAAAAGCTTCCATGGAAATGTAGAAATCACTAGTCTCTGAAGGATAATTACAACCAAGAGTTTTTGTGTACTACTTTCAGTGTCTTATACATAAAATGTTGCATGATTTCAACTACTTTTGTCCCAATTTCCTGTGCTGTCTGGCTGTAATCATGAAATCCAATTACAAATGTGAATAAGAGAGCTTCAATTCTTATTTAATGTGCTTGTTTAAAAAATTACTGTTTTCGCAAATACATAAGCAGGTTAAACCATGCTCTGTCCATGCTATTACACAGTTCTTGTACACTGTTTTTTGGTAGACTTCTAAATGGGATGCCTACCCACTTTGACAAGTTTGTCCAGCAAGCATTTTTTAAACTTCAGCTTTCCATGTTCATTTCTGTCTGTTTTCTGTTAGCACCAGGATGTTTTTGTGCGCTTACAGGTGTAAAAGATTGAATTTTGATTATTTGAGCAACATTTGTTGATTACTTTTGTGTCTTTTATAGGAAACTGTGTTGAATATGATATTCTTCCAGACCAGGTTTAGCTCATAGTTTGCCAGTTAGACAGAAAAGTCTTGCATTAGAATTAAAATTATGATTATGCCCCAACAGTGCAGTTACGCTTTTCTTGGATATGGCAGCAGAACCCTTTTCTTGGGTTCTGCTTTGTCAGAGGCTTTTCTGAGGCATTTGAGAGTGCTCAGCTCTTTGTCTTTGCATGGTGTAATATAAAGGCACTTAGGGCATAAACGACCTCGGGAATGTTGCTGACTGAAAGGATGTGCTTCTGTGTGTAAGGGAAGTACAGACACCAGCAGTGTGGTGTTGTGGACAGAATATCCAAAACAGAAACAGAGTATTATTAGATCAATTGTAAGCTATTGAGTCGTCGTAAGAAGCAACTGTTAGTTATCTGAGCTGCTGTCTCAACTTGCGGTGGCTGGAAGGGATTCAGTCGCCTTAGTGGATGAGTTGGATTACAGACGATTAGACCACATACTTAAAAGATAGTAAGCGGTACTGTGGGGTATCCAGAAGTGTGCCGTGTATGGGATGTGTTGAGCTGTCACTCTAGATATGGGCTGTAAATTGGACTTTTCTTCCATAGAACAAGCAAATGGAAATCCATCGGTTAGTCCGTAAATAATTCAAGATCTCTTCTTTCCGTTGCTTTTTTCCCCCCTCATACCTGAAAATGGAATTTGAATTGCTGCAGTTGTTCAGTGCATATTAGTGTATCAAGCTGCAGTTATACCTTAAATACCTGTCTGAAATTTGAGAAAGGGTTTCCTGAGGGATTGCAACAATAAGTTCATATAGTTATGAGCAACTTCCAAGACTATTTCAGACATTTAATACTGGGATTGTATATACGTTATCAATTTAAGTAGTGACATTCAGTACACAAAAGACAATGATACAAATGACAGCTAACTGACCTGAATTTCCTGGATGTAACAGAAATTCAAACACAGTTTTGTATTCATGTTTTCATTCATCTCTCCAGGACAGGAACAGTATTTCAGTTTTATACTATGGTCACTTAAGAAAGCTTGGCTTTCGGGAATTTTAACACAGTTGGCTATTAGCCAGTAATATAATCATCTATGGGAAGCATAACCCATGGGGCAAGATTAACTAAATGTGCCTAGTGCACATGAAAAAAAAAATGGTAATGTGGTGTTTCTGAATTAGCTTGACTTACAGAATGAAATTGGAATATGTGTCTGTATTTTATGGGAGGGAAGTACACGTTCAAAAACAAATTGTAAACTAATGCTAATTTATCCAAGACTAAACCATTTTTGTCAAATTCCATTTGTTCAATTAACTGACTTCATAAAATTTGACGAGCCAGAATAAATAATTGTTCACGCTCTAATGGCTTACCTTGCCTTTAAAGTTTTAGGGGTTTTTTTTTATTGATGAATATTTTGAGTATACATGCGGAGTATATTCAAAGAGCAAATTTATTCTTTGTATAACATTAACCCATCTTTGTGTGATATTAACCCATCCTGAACAACTGGGCAAACAATATTTCTGCATAGAAACTAGCCTACCTTTTAAAGATGTATAGAACTAAGAATTAGCATGCTGTAAAAGTCTTTGATGCAGAAATCCAAAATTTTGAGCAGGAAAATAACTGTGTTGATTGTACCTTTAAAGATAATGAGCTTTTTACTTTACAAAATCCTGAATCTGTAGCCTAGACTAAGAAGAAAGGGGATGGGAGAGTTGGGGATATAACTTCAGTGGTGTTATTTCTCATTATAATCCATATTGAGTTTCTGGTTAATCAAAATTAAAAATGCTGGTCAGAGAATCTATGTCAGGATAGATGAGTTTATGATTTTTTCTCTAATAGACAGATCTCTAAATTTTTTTTTCTTCATGCAAGCTTTTCTTAATGGTGCATTTGCCTTTGTGTTGTGTTTATGAAATTCCACAGAACTGTACTTACATGTTTAAAGTAATTTGAGAGGTAACTAACTTTAACAAAGCAATAAACCAGTCTAAAGAAAAGAAGTTACATAGCCAGGGGCAGATGACCTTACAGAATTTTAACTATGCAGGGGTTAGTATTTTTCCCTGATTTGCTCTAATAAAAGAAATCAAAGCAGACGTGAGGATGTTTAAATGCTACAGAAGTACAGGAGTCCTGTCATAAAGAGGTTGTCAAAGAAATAGTAAAGTGGCATAACGGAGTCGAACTTGTCAGGTTTGAATACGAGGTCAGATGTCTTAAAGTCTGAGCATTTTAGTTTTGGGTTTTGGGTTTTTTTACATATGCACTGTAGGACATCTCCATATCAGTAAAATTATGGAACCACAAAAACTGCAATATGTTTAAGGCTAAATGTAATTTTTAAATTGTTCACTGATTATTGACCCCCTTCTTCTTGCCCTAGACCTTTTTTTCTTTTTTTTTTTTTTTAAATAAAAGGTTGTCTGAAAATGGAACATAATGTAATTGAGACTGAAAAATTATTTCAGGGACTTTTTAAAAAATATTAGTTATATTTAAGCTGCTTACCTCTGTTTCTGGGGTGGGGAGAAGGAGTGGCTTAAGGAGATCTCTGAGGAAAAAGGAGTGCATTTACTACAAGGTTTTTCAACCAGCAGAGTAATACTAACAGGGAGAGTTTCCAAATCCAAGGAAAAGCTGGGAAACTCTTTTCCTACGTTTCTGAAAAGAATATTATAAAACTAAAGCTCGCTTTTTCTGGGATCAGGGTTAAAATAGATAATTTTGTTTGCCGTTACATTGCTTTCTTTAGAGGGAAGTAAGGGGCAGAAAGGTGCATAAGTTGGATAAGAAGTAGGTAAGATGTGGAGAAAAGGGAAGGCAGGTAAAGAGGTAGAGCTGATGTGTGATGCCCATGTTCTCAGCAGTGACACATTTGAGGAAGGATGAGTCTGCCAGCCTCCTCTGTTTTCTGGCAGAGAATGACTGCATACAAAAAGTCATGAAAAAGGATCTTTGAGTAATACAGATTTGAAATATTTATTCATTGAACCTGAATGGAAGCCTTCTAATACCCACTCTTACAGCCTCTGATATGGAATTGTTGAGGGAGAGATGATCTTAAAATGCTGAAGCAGTGCTCTCTTCATATATGAACATAGACAGCAACTGAATTGACAGTATTGAGTCATTAAGAATTGCCAGCAGTGATTTCAACATTAATAAAAGCAGGTGTCAAATGATACCAGCTGATGGGTATCAAGTTTCTGGCATTGAGCTTGAAGCACATTATTTGTCTCCCAGCCCACTATCCCTTTGTGTTTCCCTGGTTCTTATACACTTGCAATTCCAGAACCTTGCTGACCAGCTGCATTGAGTGACTCCTGGAGGACAGGAGAAGCTGCTGCCAGAAGAGCAATATACTCTCCTTTGATCATAGGACTGCATTTTCCACTTATTAAATGTTATACATTTAACAGTGGTGCTTCTGAGTCATATGCACTAATAAAAAAAAAATACACAACACTTGCATGTTTGAATTCCAGTAATCTGAAGCCAAGAAAAGACAGATTTGAAAGTGTTTCTGTGGAGTCAGCTTGATAAGTAAAATAAATCACACCTATATTTACAAAAATTTGAGTTGATGTAAGTGGGGGAATTATGAAAAATTATGTGCCAGCAGCAAGCTGGCTAGCACTTTGTTTAGAGACCAACATTTAAATTTTATTGAACTTGCGCTATCAAAGAATGATGATATCTTAGTTTATTATTGTGGCACTTTTTAGAATTTTTTTCTTCGTTTAATGTTTTTCTCCTTTGCTGAGTTGGGATAAATTAAAGCTGATGTTTATTTTATATGCGTGGTCTCCAGAGGAAGTTTTCTATTATCTTTAACAATGGCCTTACTATTTTGTCTTACAAAGTCAATACTATAGCAGTATAATGACTTCTTCCTTTTTAGGATCTTAACATACACCTTGAAGATAAAGTCTACCTTGCAGGAAACATTTTTACCTTAGCAGACATTTTGATGTATTATGGATTGCATCATGTCATGGTAAGTGTTATTGGCATTGTTTTTATACGTACAACTATTGTTGTTTATCTAAAGGGCAGATTATTGTTGTAGAAGTTGACCTACTGAATTGATCAATGACAATTACAGAGCAAAAATGGGGAGATTCCTTATAAGAACCTCAAATAAAACTTGTTTTTAACTTAATTTTTTTACTTTTTTAATATTTAGCTGTGGATCTGTCAAACGAAGTGTATTATCTGTAGTGTCCAGAATGCTTTAGTTTCCTCTATGTAATATAACAAGGATGATGCCTGTCCCTGTGTTTCTAGGTATGAGGACTGTTATCTGTTCAAGTCTGAAACATGACTGCTTACAGAACTACACGGGGAAAATAGATAAATGAAACTGAAAGGACGTGTCAGAACTGAAAGTACTAACCTTGTTAGTATTGGAGAAATGCTGCTGGTGCTATGAAAGATGCACATAAATTAAGTTTCTGAAGGATGAATGCATATAAAAGTGTCAATCATAACAACATGTCATTCGTGTTTCAAGGCTTAATGGTGACTTGATAACATACAGAATATGAAAATAACGTGGGGAGCTGATGCTTAGGAGAAAAAAAAATAACAAAAAGAAGTTTGTACTGAGTGGAGAAGATGTTGAGGTTCTTCGTACTGA
This sequence comes from Nyctibius grandis, assembly GCF_013368605.1. Taxonomy (NCBI): domain Eukaryota; kingdom Metazoa; phylum Chordata; class Aves; order Nyctibiiformes; family Nyctibiidae; genus Nyctibius; species Nyctibius grandis. Next base: position 13,925,100 of record NC_090660.1, read on the forward strand.
GCTCAGGGTTTACTATGTAGTGCTTATAAATCATTGCACCTCAGTTTTGAACCCAAAGTGGTAATTTAAAGATGAAGCAATAGAAGTTATTTGTATTTGGCTGGAATGTGATTGTAAATGAGCCGTCCTCTCTGGAGTGGGTACTACTAAGCAAACCAAAGGACTTATACAAAAAGGTCTGCTAAATTCTTTGGAGAAGGTAAAATCAGTCAGTTTTACATTTGAAAATTGGGAGAGAGGGGAATAATCAGAAAAAGATTCCTCTGACAAATGCACATGTTTCTGACAGTTGGTGAATTCAATCAACTGGGTGAATGGTTACTTCATAAAATTAAAAGCAGGACTCTGGGAGAAGAGTGCAAGAACACTACACTTCAAAAGGGAGGTGTGGGGGGGTGGGGCTCAAGTAATTAAATACTACCAAAAATGAGGGAGAACATATGTATATATATCTTGACTGTCCAGGAGTAAAAGCTCAAATGAGAGAGTGTCAAGCAGAGGAGAACGAAAGGAAGCTTCATTTTAGAAGGTTTTTGAAAACATGTTAGAGTAAGGAACTTGGAATTAATTCTGTTAAATCATATTTGCCTTGTAAAATATCTGAAGTAGTAAGATAGATGTGTTGACTAGAGTGTCAGAATGGGTTACCTTTCACATATGTAGACATAGAAAAAAAAGTATAAGTACTTTCTAAAAATGTGACTGTATATGCTGTAAGAGTACGAGCTCAAATGAGACTTTTTTAAAAAAACTTAGGCAGGGGAAAATCAAGCGTATTTTAAATTTAGAGTTTGCTCTAGAGTAGACCACCTAATCAAGAGGAAAATATACAAGTTATTGCTTTGGGAAATAGAACAGATGGTAAAAACAAATGACTTGGTGCTCCTGGGTGCCTGTAACCATCCAGACACTACCTGGGACAAGTTTATGGTACAGCATCTGTTTCTGAAATGTTTTATTTCATGGAAGATAATTTTCTGAATCAGAAAGGTACAAAGGGCAAATAATGGGGTGGCTATCCTAAATAAAAAGGAAAATCTAGAAGCTACTAGCTAGGAATTACAAATATTTTGAAGGTTTCAGAATTGATTAATATTAGTACTTAACTATAAAGGTAAGATCTTGAACTGTAGAATCCTGTGATTTCCTCCCCCCGGCCCTGTAATGAGAAGAGTTGTCCAGAGCTGCTTCTCTGCCCCAATCTTTAGTGGGGGGGCGGCGGGCAGGGAAAGCTGTTGTATCTCCTAATGTGATGTGGTCCAGGGAAGCAGTTTGTCATATCCACCACTGTTTCAGCTAAGCCTTGTGCAAAATGTCAGTAAATGTTTCCTATAATCCTTCAAGAGAGGAGGTAGAAATGGGAGGCATGGCAGGGAGGGCGACCCCCACAGTTCTTGCTGTCCATCAAGCTTTCTAGAAAATTGATTGGAAAAATGTTAGCAATAATGACCTTTAGGATTAATCTCTCTGCTTTTGATGGACTAACAACTGCATGCTAACACAGACATTACTAACAGAATACTGTAAATATTACTGACATACCATGATTGTCCTGAATGAGCCAAGTATTATGAAAACTTTAAAAACCTTCTGATGCACCTTTCACTGGAAAGGTTTTTAAGACCACCCAATCCTATTGCTTATTTTTTCACCTGTGGTTTCATCTTCCTTTCTTGGTGTTTCTGAATATAGATCGTATATCTTCGTATTCCTTCCCTCTTCCCACCTTCATTTTGCCCTTCCAATTATCCGGGGGGCGGGGGGCTGGTTCTGAAACCTGGTTCTTCACTGTCCCAGAGTGTCCACTTGAACTTATTAATCAGTTTGTCTACTGAACATCAGCAACTCTTAATTTTGCAGTTGTATGCCTTTCTTTCATTCTTCCTCTCCCTTCTGGTTAACTTAATAAGCACAATAGTACTATGTGTTTAAAAATCTATATTGTGGGAAAGGAATTAGTATTTTAATGAGTGAGAGTCAGATTCACAGGTAGTGTTTTAGGCTTCTTACAGACTTAAGTCTATTTTGAGTCTATTAATTAGAAGTATACACATGTAATAATAAGGTAGGAACTAAACTGTATACATTGTTGTTCTGCATCATAATATAGGTCACAAATACCCAAAAAGTGCAATGCTTGATGCTGTCTGCATGAGCTTTTTCAATCAATGTGATTTACATTGTTACATGTAATTCCATGTCTCTGTGTATCTAATATAAATAATTGTTGTCTCTAGACACTTTGATTACTTAAATACATATGTGGATAAACATGATGAACAATGAAGTTCTACTAGGTTAAAGCATAGATTGCAGAGAAAACATGATTTGGAAGCATTGCTTGAGCATAGCTCAGGCGATCAGTAAGCATTAAATTCCCCCTGTGGTAATGAACTTGTCTTCATATAATTTTTTTAATTTAAAATAAAAAAGTTTCCCTGTGTTTTTATTCTTAAGTATTTTCAAACAGTATAAGTCCAGTTCTAATTAAGAGAAATAATCAATACAAAAATCAATGTGTTTTTATACTTCAAAAATTTTGTCAAAACCAAGGAAGTAGTCTCAAATCTCTATGTCTGACTTCGAAATTTCTTTAATAAGGCCTAAAAAACAACTTATGGGTGAAATTTATATCTGCAAATGGAAGAAGCCTCAGTCAAAATTTTGGGGTCAAATTAAGTACAATCAAGTACAGAACGAACAAATTTGTTCTCCTCAGGTCAAAACTACTAATACTGATCTATAATGAGACTGCAATAGTAGTTTATTTTCCAGTTAATATTTTCCATAATTAACATTTCCTGTAATAGATTGCCATCAATTTTTGATAATATTCACTGGTATGCTGCTTATCTTAATACTGGGATAACAGGCTCTCCTTCTAAAGAATGATGCTGGAAATGGTACTTAAACTGAATTACAAAAAACAGTTTTACTTTGAAGAAAAGATTTAATTTTAAGCATGATCCTTTAACAGCAGAAAATTAGTCAAAACTAGGTAAAGGTACATGCGTTTCATGAAATACACCATTCAACTGGTTTTTGTTTTTTTCTGTTCATATCTAAAGGTTAGATTTAAAAAGTGAGATAGTATCTTATCCTTTTCTTGATGCTGAAGAGCTTCAGATGTAGGCAGGTATTTTTAGACTATCCATGCACATGCGGGTGTGGGAATGGGAATTTGTGCCTGCATCCCCAGCGCTACTGAAAGCAAATATGATTAAAGCTTGTGTATTTGTAGCCCTTCTAGAAACTCATCTAGTTGCATTGTATGATGACCACCTTGGTTACCCATTGTGAGCTTTGTGGTGGAAGAATAAAAGATTTTTTTTTTCTGTGACATTAAAAAAAAAGCGCCTGTCAAATTGAGTGTGTGCTTCTTTGCTATTAAAATAATTGCTTTAATAGCAAATAATTATTTTAACAGCAGAACAGCAGCCTTTCTTAACTTGGGGGAATTATCTAATTTAATGAGGAAGAACAGAAAATACCCATCTAAGAAAATGTTGTAAAAAATGCCATGGAAGTGATCTCTAAACAATTAACCTAAGAGTTATGTTCTGGGTAAAAAGTAGAGCATGCCACAAAGTGCTTTTTAATAAATTTCACTGATAGAGTACATTATGTAAATAAGTAAAAATATCTTCCTTGTTGTGCCTAGAGTACAAAAAGGGGTTTTCTTATTAGAGTAGCTATCTGTTTTGCCCTTCAGATGTTTTTTCACTGCACTAACAGAATGGAGGAGGACTAGTTTTCCAGAATTTATTTTTGATTTACATCAGAGAAATGTGAAGATTGAGAGTTATCAGTATAAAATTATGGGGAGGAAATACTGTATCTGCCGCAAAATGTGAAGTGTAGTTCAGCATTTTCATAGCCAAGTCCTTACCCATTGAAGACTTTGGAAAATGTAATTACAACACCAACTTCTAAGAATACAACACTCGCAGAGCTTAAAGTAACAGTATTTTTAGTATCTGCTTATGCTTAAATACTTATCTTCACTTTTAGTAATTTTAGATGGCCTTACAGTGCACATGTGGTTCTCTTCATGCTCTCTGTTGCTTTGTAAATGGTTCTACAGCTTCATACCAAGCACGAGCTTCCAACTACCATTAATTACAACAAACTGCAGGTGATCAGAAGCATCTTCCCCTAAATGGTACTGCATGGGTTTTTTTTGTCCTGAATGCTGTGCGTGCAGAAGCTCAGGCAATTTGTGAAGCACCCAGTGTCACATTTTAATAGCTTCCACTTCTTGTTTGTAATGCCTTTAAAAATTCTGGAGTTTTTCCCCGTATCAGTGTTACTCTCTTCCACTTGGCTAATGCTGATTAACCCTCATTGTTTTTGCTGAGCTGGAAACATATGTGGCTGTGTTTTAATTGATTTGTCTGTGCACTTCTATCAGACTATACAGCTGTAGGAGTAGTGTTTACATTTCCATGCCAGCAGCAAGAGAAGCAGATTTTTACATACTGCCCGAACTGGGGTTCATACAGGTCAAAATTGCAGAAGTTGTGGAAATACATGTGCAGGGCTGTGCTTGTATTCTGGCAGGTGAGTCCCATAGGAGGAAGAGCTATGTGGGTTTAGGAGCAGCTGCAAGATCCCTGCTTTTTGGTTGTTGGCACAGTTACTATGCTGTTAATTTAATAGAGCTTTAATGCTATGTGGCATTGGTTTAGAATTCCTTCCTGCAACTCCTTGAAATTCTTTTTCCTTGGTATTTTTCTAGTGGTTCATCTTCTAGTATATATCCTTATTTTCATTCTACCTCTACATGTTTAAAGCTTTCCAATTCTAAGCCAAGTGCTGGGCTGAGTGAGAGAACAGTAAGGAGAAGCAGCAAATGTCATAGGCAGCTCTTGAAATCGAAAGGGCTGGTGTGTCATGAGGTGAAATTTAACAGGAGACTTAGTTTTGAACACCAGCTTTTCACTCGTACAGCTGAGTAAATGAGTATGTATAGCTCTTCCTGTGTGATTTAAAGTTTGTTGGAATGTACTTGTTTTCAGCTGTCCTGTGCTCGAGATCAGATTTGTAAGGGACCTGCATTATCCATGAAATCTGGTGTTTGTAGAACAAGGCATGAAGAATATGCCATATGTTTAGCTTTTGAGGAGGGGATTAACCTTGATTAGCTTTAGAAGCCTACATATTAGGCATGTCTAGCTAGTGATTTGTATGTTAAAACTATCCTCTACAGGTGTCCCCATTTTTTATTGACTGCAAGGTCAAGGTGTTGTCAAGATGACTAAGTTAAGCTTGATGGCTAACTTAGCTAACTGAAAATGAAGGGAGGTGAATCCCACACTGATTGGTTTAAGTATAGGTGAGGTAAGATAGGGTAATTTATGTGAAGATCAAGTTTTGTTTCTGTTTTGGTTTTTGTAGTCTGTTTTGAGGAGTACCCCATTTGTAATTCAGCTGTAGTAGTTTAATGTGAGGAAACAGATTATTGTCTAACCTGATAAGATAACTTCATTACAGAGGAATGAGGAGACCTGAAATTGCTAATCAAGGAACAGTGATACAGGATGGAAATAGTCCTTCTACAGCTGAAAGACTTTGAAAGGTATAGTTAAGATCTGTAATCGTAGATGACTTTATCTGAGCCGGTCCTCTGACAATAGTAAAGGTAGGCTTGAAGCTCCTCATTAATGTTAGCCACAGTTCCTGTGGCAAGGGGCTGTTGCAATAGCTATGTGATAGTTGGAGGCTTCTTCCTGACTGATCTTGCAGCTGTTTAGATCTGGTTTAAAATAAGCAAGTGACTGTGGTGTTGACTTGAGAACTCTGGTGAACAACAGGACCTCAAACCTTAGGAGTAAGTTATAGTATTTGAAATATGTTTATGAAGTATGGACAGGTTTGTTTTACTGTAGTAATTTGAATCACGCCATTGCTATCTTAATAGTGTGAGCTAGCACATCTGAACAGTTCAGTGTCAAGGTGTGCTGTTTCTGAGTAACTATTGTATGGCTATTGCTCAGAATGGAAAACAACTTTCAGTTTTTCTATCCAGTCTGAAATTGCCTGAAAAAAACTTATTCCTGTACTTATAATACACCTTGAAATACAAAGTAGTCATTTTGCCTGTGAGGAAAGACCGCCTGCGTAGATTAACGTGAAAGACTTGCATGTTGTAGAACCCTTCCCTGTCCCTCCCAACACTGTATGCTAGCCCCATGAACAGCTAGATGCATATATTGAATTCAAGGAAGCTAACGCCCTTTTTCCCCCTCTCTATCATACAAAGTGTATTCCACCTGCCAGGTCTGTTCATTTGAGTAAACTATAAGTAAATAAGTATTTTGGGCTATGAACTTTAATATGTGAAATTAAGATAGAATACTGCTGGACTGTAACAACTTTTTATGTGAGTTGAAATCAGCTGTAAAACTATCCACTTTTATTTTACCTTACCACATGTTATGACACTAATGATGCAGGGCCTTGTATTTCTTCCCCATGCAGGTGGACCTCACAGTGCAAGAAAAGGAGAAATACCTTAATGTGTCCCGTTGGTTCAACCACATTCAACATTATCCAGGTGTCCGACAACATCTGTCTACTATCATCTTTATCAAGAACAGATTGTACACTAATGCTCATTAGGGAAAATCTTAATGTCACGTTGGAAGGGTGTTTGGGAGTTCAGAAGTTATACTGTCCAAAACCACTAACTTGCAGATACTGTTTGTAACCTTCTGTATGTGAACCAAAACTGTTGATGCCTCAAATAATACAACTGCATTGAATTGCTGTTGTTCGTTCAAGAATTTGGACTGGTTAAAGAATTGTATCGTGTCTGATTAAATGCAACAATGGTAGAAAGATGGAAATTGAGTTTTAATTCACTATTTTTTAAAAATGAAAAGTTCTTTCAATTAAACATTCAAGTGTAATTACATGGTCTTTGTAGGAAAGAATTACTTACTTTCCTTCAATTATTCACTCCTTTTGCTATTTATTGAATTTTTACATATGTCCCGCTTTCTTTTCATTTTATTTTCCATGGATGTTTAAACTAGTTTTGTAAAAGTTAAGAGCTATATTGTGTGCCAAGGATATGAAAAAGGGAATATGCAAGTGTTACAAAGTATTTATGTGACTGAATAAATTATTTTAAAACTCTAGTCTTAATGTGGGTGTGAAACTTTTTAGTTTTTCTTCAGTAAAGAAAATGAAGATTTTATAGGTTAGTTCACTTGCTACTTCATTTTGTGATATATGGACTTTTATTTAGATTCTGTAACTGGTTTCTTTCAAACTGGGTAACAAAGCCAGAGTTTTTCAAGATTTTGCTTACATCTCACTTCATATGGTATTTCCACACAAGTGCAAATGCAAGTTTCAAGATCCAAACAAACAAAACCAAACTGACCAAAACTAAACAACCCACCTCCCTCAGCTTAAGATAATAATGAGCTATGCTCTCAATATTTTAAAGTTTGTTTTAAAACCAGATGCTCTTGTTGAATCAGACGTTTGGACAGGTCATTTCACTGTAGAATGTGTCTCCCTTTTTTTATTTTTAACAAATTTAAAAGTGCTAACATAATGCCCTAAGGACACATCTGAACTGGGTAATTACCTTCTGCACAACTCAGTTAACATTTCTTTTAAAACACAGAGAAATACAAAAATATTTTGATATTTTAAGTGATAAACTTCTATGTTGGTTTCTACAACAGTGTTCAGCAAACAACAACTCAGTTGTACATTCTTCGATTTTAACTTCCGTGCTACTTTAGGAGCCTCCCACCCAGTAAGGTAGATGTAAAGGTATCTTGGATAGCTGTTTGAGTGTTTTGAATGTTACAAGGCCTTAAGAAAAAAGTAGGTAGATAATGAGATGAGGTAATTAAAATATATCCTAACACATAAAAGGGAAATTGCACAAGTAAGCTTAACTTGGACAATTCCAGGCTCTCTAATAGGTATTTTCTGTATATACATAATTTCTTTAGAGGGTTTACAGGCACACTGTTACTTTTAGGAATGTCTTATATTGTTAAAAATGCAAATATTCTTGTTTGGTTTGAAAAAGTTCTCATTGCTTCCCAGGGGGCTTCATTCTCAGCTTCTGCCATTTCTCCTGTTAGTTACTCTTGTTCCTTGCTGTTCAGAAGCAGGCATTGGGTACTTAATTATGAAGATCTCACTGAAATCTTGAGATCTGTTCAAGAATTGTGGAGTGGGCTTTAGTGCAAATGTACATTAGAAACTTCAGACTCTTCGTATTTGATTACCACAGGGCTCCAGGATTTTGCTGTCAGTACTTGCACTCCCAGTTCCCAATTTATTCACACATTTGTTAGTGGTGGTATGTATATAAGTGAGTTTGGTGTTCCCCCTGCCCCTTATGGCTGGGAGCAAGTGATGGTGAGAATTAGAAAAATACCTACATTTCTACTAAATTCTGCTGTAATGAACCATATTCTGTTTCTGAAGGGGAGCGTGAGTGGGAATCATCAGTGCATTTGATCAGGTTTTGGGGAAGTTTCACGTTCATCTTATTGTTTGGTTTTATATATGCTATTGCAAATGAGAATGATTTAAGTTTTGTAGAGTGTACATGCAAGCCTTCATCCATGGAAATAGCAGGTTACGTTACAATTAAGAACACTGAAATGAAATCAGAGCTAAAAATATTGCTGAAAACAATACTGTTGTCTTTTCTGACAAGTTTGTAGGGTTGATGCTACAAAGTGTCATTTTTTTTAATCCCAAACAGCCACTGTTTGCAAGTGTCGGGATTTCTCAAGGTGGCTACATGCTACTGCTGCAGTATCCCCTAGCCTCTTGTGCCAGTTTTATTTTCTCTGGTGTAGAACAGAAGTGTTACTTGCTGCTGAAATGTTTAAAAAAAAAAAATTCAGCTAACAGAAAGATGAAATGCGTAGAAGTGGATTAGTAATTTAACTCTATACTGTCTAAAAGGTATTTGGTGCTAACTTGAACATATCAATGTTCTCTCCCCTGCATGAAGAAACTTAAGGGGGTAGAGGGTTAAAAGCAAAGAAGGATGAATTGAGATTTTGCCTTTAGAGACGTGACCGGGAAAACCAGATGGTACTGATTTCCTCCCCTCTCCCCCTTTCTGTCTAATGCCTTTTGATCATCAAGGACAACTAAATCTGAAAAAAAAACTTCTGAAAAATCATAAAAATGTAGCTTGGTCTATCTGAGATTGTATGAGGTACATTTTTTACGATGGTGCTTCATATTTACAGATGAGGTGTAGTGTATGTGAGCTCTCGGTAGAGAGCTTATATATATATATATATACAGCTTTACATATATATATAAAATATACAGCTTTATATGGTCTGTATAGAGAGTGTGCGTGGGTAAATGTTCTGCTTTTTTAAAGCTACTACTTGTCTCTGTTTCTGTAATATTTTATTATACTTCCACTGAACATTAGTAAAAGTGACTTCCCTCCCTTGCAACCCCCTTCTCCTTTCTTAAAATTCCAGTTGCTGAAGGGCGCAGTAAATACTGTGATGTTGTTTTACTTTGTTGCTTCGCAGTTTGATGATGATGATGACCACAGTGATGTGTGGATTTTATTTTCACGGCATTTCATGAACAGTGACACTCTCATTTGTTAATGTATCTCATCATTGCAGTATTATTATTTTGCATAATTGTTCCATCTAATTTATTCAAGGGGCCTGACATGTTATGGTCTTTTAAGTATGTGCCTCTAGGACTTGAGGTTGTTGCCATATGGTGAGATAGTGCTGCATGACAACCTTTCAGCAACTGAAGAATTCAACAGTGAAATAAATACGATAATTGTAAGTGTTTGGTGAAATCTTACACTTACCAGTTTGCCTTGTCTTTTTCCCCTTGATGCCAAGGTGACCACTGTTTGCAGACAAGCCAGGCTGAAACAGGTGTTCAAGTATTGCATAGGATTTGTTAGAAATGTGCTGATGATTTTTAGTCTTTGTATAACTTCATTTTTAAGTGAGAGTTCAGTTTGACTTCAGAAGTCTCTAGGGGCAATTCTTGCACTGAAACTTATAACTAGGCAAGACTTATTTCTAAAAAAAAAAAAATCCAGGTTTAGTATGGGATTAGAGAAGAGTGAGTAGGAATGAGAAATGTGAGAAGATCTGTGTTACACTGAACAAAAAAAACTAGTTCCAGCTTAGACCTGGGTACTAAGAAAACCTGACCATTCAGATGGAACCGAAGTGTAGGCTTTTCAGCAGCAAAACATATTTTTTTATGATAGCTTAAATGTATAACATGCTTTTTGTCGAGTTCCTTTTGTGTCATCAGTGATTTACGTACCAGGTGGCATCCCAGTTTTCCACACAGAAACCAAGTTCGGAGATACCACTTCTGGTTAGCAACTGAAACTAATCAAGCAAGTTTTGTTCCTTTTCTTCCTTGCCCGCCCCCAGTAAGTACTTGCTTTCAAGAGGTTTGCACCTATTGAATTGCCAGAGATTCTCTGGGTAGAATCCATAACATCTGGACAGTGAAGTCTCCTAGCTAGCATCTTAGCTATTTGCCTGTAAGAGGTGATATTTTTACATCCTTTTAATATTTATTTTCTTGTAATCCTTCTCTATAGCCTACTTCACCTTCTTCAAAATATCTTTAAACTGAAGTAGCCCTTCTCCCAGAAATTTCTTACTACCATCTGAATCTTTGGAAGAACATAGGCCTAGAAATGGGGAACTTATTTTTTGTAAGGTACATCTTAAACTTCCCAATAGGTGTTACAGCTCATTGAAGTATCTTGATAAAATAATTGTTCAACTTCACTTTCTTTGTCTCTCACACACACACACATTTATTTCAATTATAATTATAGCTGATGGAAGAGTAATCTTGACTCTTCAGCGTGGGTGTGGATCCTGGGTTATTAGCAGGGAGCTGAGACTCTAACTAAGGTTTAAGATGGACGTGAGTACTTTGCAATTCAAATAAGACACTCATTTACATTAACTGTTTTATATGAAAATGTGACTTAGAAGTGTTAACATGGTTTTGTCCGTGAAACAAAACACACTCAAGTAACATTACAGTTGAAGAGAGCTGTAGAACTTGGGCATCTTTATTGTCCTGTTGGTTAAAAACCAATAGACGATCAAAACTCTGTTCCTCAGTGCTATGGATGTGGAAGAGATGAGGACAAATTACTGAAAAAGAGATTAGCTGAGAGAAATGAAAATGAAGGAATAGATACACCTATAAAATCATTATTGAGAAATCCAGTGTAAGCTCTTCTTTCAGAGGTCTGGTTCATATTCTTCCTGATTTGCTAGCATCTTCTGTTTGTGTCTCTGCAGGTGATTTATGGTTTGCCTGCTACATGAATGCTGAAGCTGGGAATAGAGGCATTATCACGATTTTTCTGCAAGTAAATTTGCCTTGGTATGGCCATAAATTGATTTTATAATTGTATGTGTATACAGAGCCTTGTATGTATTTTTTTTACCTCTCTTTTTTAATTTTTTGCTAGGAAGAGGGATCTGTAGACCTATTTTTTTTTATTTTGGTTTTCAATTTTATCACTTCTTTTAATCTTTGGTGTGTTTCACGGTCTTTAACTTCAAAGTGTAATTGCAATGATGGAGCTGCTTAATGGATTAATACATTTAATATTTTCCCCCTAAGAGCAGTATTTCTTCTTTGTATCTATAATTGGATCATGCTGCTGCTGTCCCTAATGGAAATGCCAGGTTTCCTATTCACTATACACCTGAGCACATGCTTACTCACTTGGTAATCTTAATTTTTGTTCTGGATTTATCGAAACTGAATTGTATTTTGCACCTTTTTTGTGCTTGAATTTTATTGCAAAAGACGCGTGAGGGGAGATGCCATCACGCGCTTCTGCTGGGCCAAGCTTTCGGATTCAGGCTGGATCCTTGTATCCCACCGCTGCATGTCTCGAAGTACTTCAGAGTACCTTATGTCCCTCCAGGGTGACGTATACAGATGTCACAGATTTGGGGGAACTGATTTTGTAGCAAGGGTTACTTGTTGCTGCTCTGAGCACGTTCCTGCAGGCGTGGCCTTTATTTTCCGTGCTGGTAGTGACTACAGCCACCGCAGCAGCTGCGGAACGCCACGCATCCCGTCCCTCGCGCTGCGGGCAGGCGGGAGGTGAGTAGTTTTTCATTGTTGCTGCATCTGAAGGATTCCCCTTTCCCCTCCCACGCCACCTTGGCCCCTTTAGGAAGATTTTCATCTATTAAACTTACCCTTCTCTGTTGGAAGAACTAAATCTCTTTCAGCATTTCCAGGCTGGTGATCTAATTTGACAGCTCGTCGGTGATGTCTATTCCACTTCAAAGAGGCAGGTAGCCTCGGGCTAGCCAGCTGCATTGTGGATTCCGCAGATTTGGCTTGCTGTTCCTGCTGGGTGTCATCTGTCTTCTTAGTCTTGCGGTGGATAATTTTTGTCCTCCCTAGCATCATCTGCCTGAGCAGTTTCTGCCTGGCAGGCCTGTCCGTCGAGGTTGTGCATCAAATACGGTAGCCGCACGGCTAATCTGACAAGGCACTCCTCCAAACAGCGCAGCCCCAGGCCTGCTTTGGCCAGCATCGGCATCGCGGCCCCCAAACTTCCAGCCATCACGGTGGCGGTCTCGGTCTCCCATCACGGGTGCAGCCCATGGACTTATTCTGCTGGCGCAAAGTACGTCCCCTCGCCTCTCCCTCTTAAGGGCCGTCGCTCCAATTCCTCCCGTCTGGGCAGACGTCTGCCTCAACAGGTTTGGGTTTCCCTGCCTGTTGCCGGCATTTGACTGGGACACCGCCGCTCGGATGAAAAAATCCTTTAGTGGGTTCTCGTCGCCAGACAGCCTGCGGGGGAAACGACAGGACTCGGCGCGTTCGTCAGGAGATTTTGCAGTTCCGAGCGCTGCTGACGCTAATGGGAAGCGGCAGGGTGATCCCGAAAAGAGAAAGCGGGTTCCATTGCACGGCAAAAGTGACAGAGGTTGTTTAGCCTATCTTCCAAAGAAATACATGATGACTACATATGTTGATTTTCATGCTCCAAGCCATAGCTATTTCCATGTTTTTGTGACTTGATGACTACTTCCTACAAACTGACAGGTTAGGGACTCCACAAGTATTGTCTTTTTATAGCCATCACCTCTTTAAGTCCTCCTTAATTTTTTTAAATATATTTTGAGAATAAGCTTGACGGGGCAGTGAGAGTAAGCAGGGGAAAAAAACAAAATCAGGCATAAATGCAGCAAATAAAGCATGTTCTTTAACTCCCCCCGCCCAGTATTCAAACAAAGAGGAGAAATGGTTTCAGGACAGTAGTCCTAGAAACGGATGCACTTATCTGTCATAGGATTTGCCCTTGTTGCAGTCACGTAATTCCGAACCTGACATTATTCATGATGTAAAAACTCTTTCCTAGAAATGCAGTAGTTATAAACCCCCTTAACCTCAGGATTTCTTCCTTAGCGAATAAAAAGATAGCTGGAGCATAGGGCTTAGAGGGGGAAATAACTTGTCAGAGAGACTAGGAAGGGACAGCAGCTAGACTGGAAGGGGATAAAATTAACATTTGGACAATTCGACCCCTAGTTATTAGTGATCATCAAGCCAGCTGGAATATCCTCCAGATATTATTAATATATGAGCACTAATGTAATTTACTGGTGATTGTCAAGTGCTTACCTGCTTTGGATCCAAGTGGGAAAATATAAATACTAATCTATAGGTTGCAAGAGATGGTTACTTTGAGGGAAAAAAAATACATGGAAGTGAACAATATTTTTTAATAACGATTCTCATCTCTGCTAATTAGTGCCTATTTAATGTAATTTTTACAGACTATGTAACAGTGAAGGAGTGAAAAATATTTTAGATTATATATTTATGCTGAATTGAATAATAACTCTAGTTCAAGTATTGAACACTTCCCAATGTAAGATTAATTTTATTATTTAAACAGATTTTAACCATATTTTGACTGATCTGGGGGGAGATTGTTTCAACAAAACCAATTCCCTCATTTTCAAGGCTGCGTTTAAAAGATTCGATGTATTGTCAAAAAAATATTACAGTGATTTCCATGAGCAGTTTCTGAGCTTTGATGATGAGACACAGAATTTAATAATACGATCATTTTTTGTGTGTGTTGTAATAGCTTCACACAATACAAAAAGAAAAAAAAGACCTTTTTTTTTTTCATCAGCCAGGCAATTGCTCCTACTTATAAAAGCTATGCAGAGTAGAATATGGGCAGAACTAATTTCTAGCAAAGAAATATACACTACTCCTGTTCTCTACTAATGAAACAGTAATTGTTCCAGCTACCCTGTCTCCTTTCAGGTATTCCAGGTCAGGACAGTGTAGGTTGCAGCGGACGAAGTTGTGGTCCGGTTCTTCCTTCATCGACCGCACAAAGACAGCGAGCAGTGCGGTACGTACTGCGAGTAAAAAGGAGGTGTAAAAAAACCCAAACTGTAGATGCAATGACCTAAACAAGGATGAAGCTGTTCTAAAAGTTATTGAGTGTGTGCAGCATGAAAAAAAATAAATCTCAGAAAGAAGTTAATATACTGTAATTTGTAAGGGGGGAAGTATACTGAAAATATCCTGACACTCTCAAATGGTTTTAAAATAAATGTATAGGGGTTTTAAGTCTTTCTTGCTTTTTTTTTTAATTAGTTATGAAATAGACTGCTGCTCTTAATTTTTGTAGACCACGAGTCCAACCGTTTGCTATTGGTGTTCGCTACATCCAGAAGCAAACTGATGTATCTGAGTGCGTGTCTCTTCTCCTAAACTAAAAACCAACCAACCAACCAACAAGCCCTGTTTTTTCGGTGGGTTTTTTTGTGTGGTTGGTTTGGTTTGTGCGGTTTGGTTTTTTTCAGAAATGCCCGGCGCTGGGGCCTGAGGAAGCCCCGCACTGGGCTCTGCACGGACGACGTCCCGGTGCGTGTGCCAGGAGGGGGCAGCCGGTGCCGGGCGGGGCCGCACAGGGCCCCTGCGGCGGCGGCAGCTGCCTCCCGTGTAAAAACCGTTCTCCTCAGCGCAGCAGAGGGGGATCAGCGGGCGCCGCCGGAGGAGGCCGGTACCGGCGGTGCCCCGGGGGCGGCAGGAGGCCTGGCCACGTCCGGCCCGCCCGCCCGCTGCCGTTACCGCAGCAAAGGCGGCCGGCGCGCGGCGATGACCTCACACCGAGGCACCGGGGCGAGGCGGAAGTTCAGCGGGCGGGGAAGGGCCGGGCCGGGCTGCCCGTGGGCCGCCGCCGGAGCGGGGCGCCGAGCGCCATGAGCGGGGCTGGCCCCGCGTCCCCCAGCCGGAGCGGGGCGGCCCCGCTGCCCAGCGACAAGAAGCGGGAGGCGCTGGCGGCCGGGTCCCTGATTCAGCCCATCATAAAGGGTAAGGAGCGGGACCGGCGCGCTGCGGTGGCCGAGCCCGCTGTGTACGGCGCTGGCGGGAGGAGCGGGGCGGGGCGGGGGGGACACGCGTCTGGGCCCTTGCGGGGCTGCGGGGCGCTGCCGGGCCGGGGGGAAGCGCGTCCCTTGCGCGGGGCGGAGTGTGACTGCGGAGACGCGCCTGAGCCGTCTCCTCAGCCGCCCCCCAGCTCTCTGCGGCTCCGTGAGGTGTCCGTTGAATCACAGAACGGTTTGGGTCGGAAGGGGCCTTAAAGACCATCTAGTTCCAACCCCCCTGCCACAGGCAGGGACACTTTCCATTAGACCAGGTTGCTCAAAGCCCCATCCAGCCTGGCCTTGAAAGGTTCTGAGGCTTGAAGTCGGGCATCTGGGAGGCGTAACCAGCTTTCATCTCTTGGGAGGTTGAAACTCAGGTAGCTGCGTGGCTTTATTTTGGGAAGCTGGATCTTCCATGGAGTCCTTGCAACTGGCATTAAGTTTCCTGGGAAGCTCACAAAATCACGGAATGGTTGGGGTTGGAAGGGGCTCCTGGAGATCATCTAGTCCACCCCCATGCCAAAGCAGGTCCCCCTAGAGCAGGTTGCACAGAGTCACGTCCAGGCGGGTTTTGAATATCTCCAGAGAAGGAGACTCCACAACCTCCCTGGGCAGCCTGTTCCAGTGCTCTGTCACCCTCAAAGTAAAGAAGTTTTTCCTCATATTCAGATGGAACTTCCCATGTTTAAGTTTGTGCCCGTTGCCCCTTGTCCTGTCACTGGGCACCACTGAGAAGAGTCTGGCCCCATCCTCTTGACACCTGCCCTTAAGGTATTTGTAAGCATCAATGAGATCCCCCCTCAGTCTTTTTTTCTCCAGGCTAAACAGGCCCAGCTCCCTCAGCCTCTCCTCACAGGAGAGATGCTCCAGTCCTCTGATCATCTCTGTAGCTCTCCACTGGATTCTCTCCAGTAGTTCCTTATCTTTCTTGAACTGGGGGGCCCAGAACTGGACACAGAACTCCAGGTGTGGCCTCACTAGGGCAGTGCAGAGGGGGAGGATAACCTCCCTCAACCTGCTGGCCACACGCTTCCTAATGCACTCCAGGATACCATTGGCCTTGGCCACAAGGGCACATCGTTGGGTCATGGTGAGCTTGTTGTCCACCAGGACTCCCAGGTCCTCTGCAGAGCTGCTTTCCAGCACGTCAACCCCCAGCCTGTACTGGTGCATGGGGTTATTTCTCCCTAGGTGCAGGACCCTTCACTTGCCGTTGTTGAACTTCATGAGGTTCCTCTCCACCCAGCTCTCTAGCCTGTCCAGGTCTTGCTGAATGGCAGCACTGCCTTCTGGTGTATCAGCCACTCCTCCTGGTTTTGTGTCATCAGCTCCTACTTTTGTAAGACACCCATGTTTTGTCCTAGTTAATCTGTACATAGAAGTGTTTGAACTTGGAAGAGTTTTAGTCTATGCTTTATTTACCGCAATCATATCATTCCCCAGATTTGAAATAACCATTCTGCACTTATTTTTGGATGGGGTGGGATTCAGGTTGTTTAAGAAATACATGTGGATACAGTAGAGAGGGAGAGCTGCAAGGTAGCTCAAATAGCTGGGGGCAGGAGAAAAAGTAGGGCTCTTCCTTTAGATGGCAGTGCCAGTTCAGTATGGGTTTAAAGTGCCTGTTGGAACTACACTGTATGTTTCTTGAAATAGTCTTTATTTGCTATGCTCTCAGAGTGCTTTTAAATTTAGTGGGCTTTTTTTTTCCTGCATGACAGCCAAACCTATTTCTCATACATATTTATATTGCAAATACTCTTCTTCAAGAGTAGATTTCAAGTCTTTGGCCCTGGAATACAAGAAAATGCTAGGAGTTTTCCTTTGTAGTCTTGCTGCAGAAAACTCTCACATCTTAAGCTGCGAACCTCTGTTGAGCTGCAGCCTTTGGTTCTGCCCTGCGTCAATTTTTTTCCACCGTTTACAGTCAGATATGGAAGCTGTACTGAGGAGGAGCAGGATTGAAACAGAGGGTGCTGAGAGGCAGAGGAGAATGTTCACCCTCACAGAAAGGTGTCTGGCTCCTGGAATATTGACTCATTGCGTTTTATCTAAGTTGGCAGTTTGCTGAATAGATAGGATAGCCAGTAAATATTATTCTGGTGCTTTTTTGATTTTGTATGTCTTTGGTGAGCAGTCGTGCCTCTTGCATCGAGGTATGGTGTGCTGCCTTGTTTGTGTAGCCTAGTATGGAGTGTGAGAGAAAAACTAGAAATCTGACTTTCATTAATCTTCTAGATGTTGGAGAAATCTATTCAAGACTACTGGACCACAGACCGGTAATTCAGGGAGAAATACGTTACTTTGTTAAAGAATTTGAAGTAAGTATTTGTATATTACTGGGTGCTGTAACCTTCAGAGTCTGAGACTTTAAACAGTTTTAACATCTTTTTAGAGATTATAATATGGTTGTGATTTTCTTCAGAAACACTTGACATGTATTTCTTGTCCAAAACAACTAACAGATCTATAGTATATGTCTACATCTTTAGTAAGCAATGCAGTAATTTAGATCTTTTTATTTAAAACGTTTTGAAAGGGGCATAAATATTTTTCCTGCAAAAGACTGGCAGGAATATTGATGTAGGCAAAGGTTTTTAGGACTACATCATAGAGAAGTCTGGTTGGTTCAAGGAAACTATTGTTGGCTGGTATAGGTTTACATCTGGTTAAGAAACTGCTTTGTGCCTCAGCTGGATTCAGCATGGTTGTAATTTAATTTTTCTTTATTTTTTGCTCCATGAAAGAAAGTAATATTTCTGGAAGAGAAGAGCAACACTTTATACAAAGTAAGAAAATCATTAAAAATGGAATGAATGTTATCTGATTGGCTGGAAATAATGCTGAAGTACTGATTGAAGGTGTAAAAGTACACACAACTTTGCTTGGAAAGTATAAAACAGTTTCCACAAGATGGCAGCAGAAGTTTAGAAAAGTGTAATCTTGTGTCAACAAAAGGCTATTTCTGACTAGCTTTTAATTCTTAAAGAATGTGGGATTTAAAAATCTTTAAATTGGTCTTGAAAATGTAGTTACACCTCAAATTTCTAATGTGCAGAGATGATTTTAAAAAAATGACATTAAAATGTCTTTCCCCCCATTCTGCTTGGTTTAGCAGAATAAGTATGTGAACTAAACTCTCATGAGATGTGTATCGTATGGGCTTGAGAGTCCTAAGGAATGTTTTCTTTTCTTTGTGTTCCCTAAATAAGTTATAGGATACAGTAGTTTTACGTGGCTTTTCATAGGAAGGAAAATTTTAAACTCAATTACAAAACACTAACTCATATCTTTATAATTCCTATATTTCTCTCATTGTACCTGAAGCCTTGTTCTGTTTCTTGGACAAATTTCGTATATTCTTAGATCTTTTCTTGAAATGTGATTTCTGGTTTATACTTTTAAGGGGAAAATAGCAAAGCAGAGGATTATTTACATTTTTGCAACTTAGAATTTCTTCAAAAAATTACACTTGTTTCTAACTTTGAGATATCGGATACTTTCTGGTTGTAGCAGGACATGAGCTGCTTGTTTCAATGACAAGCATCTAGTGTGTAAAGAATGTAGATTTGCATTCAGGAAGTCTGGAACCTGTTTATTTAAGTGACTTTACTTGTCTGTGCTTCTATTTCTGAAATTTTAAAATGGGTATAGTGATGCAATTGCCCATTTCGTGTGGTGCAGTATTTTTTTATTATCTAGAGTTGCTTTATGATTAGCAGCTTTCAATGCAGGAATGCTTGTATGCAACTCTACTCATAACTCTGAAGAGGAGGGGGAAGGGGGCAGGCAGCAGCCTGGACCAGGTTTCAGAATCCTTTTCATTGTCTAAAGGAAAGTGCAGGTGAAATGCAGAGTGGGAGGAGTGCTGTGGCTTTGGAAAAATAGATTTTTTTTTTTAAATGTAAGCAATAAAGCAAGAGCTTGTTGTTCTTATAATTAATCATGATGAGCAGTGAGCCAGAAGAAGGGCTGCCTCTTTAGTCAGCTGTGTTATGTTATTTTTCAGTCTTGACTTCATTGCTTTACGTCAGTAAAAACAATTTTACTTGCATTGCTTTAACCCCATACCATGCCAAATCTAGAAGGTCAAACATCAAGTAAGTAAAATCACTGCTATGTTATTTCTCTGTAACAGCTGAGTTATAAAAAAATGCAGTGCTTTCAAGCTCTGTTTCTCTATGTTGTTTTTGTTATGCTGTAAATTATCAATACAAAACAACATAGTTTTCCACACAATGTTTTCACTAGTAAATACTAACTTTTCTCACAAGGACCAGAAGTGTCGTTCGAAGTATTCCTGTATTCTTGTGTGAAGAATGGAGCATTACTCTCTTTTTTTTTTTTCCACAAAACTAATTTTATCAGTTGTGCTGAATAAGTAGAGTAACACTTTAATAATGGTATAATCGGTGAGATAAAGCTATTAGTTTATCAACTGGGGAACCATCTTATTTTGGAAAGTAGAATTCCTTGTTAGCCACTTATTTTCTTTCAATTCTTCTGGCAGGAAAAACGTGGTCTCCGAGAACTACGAGTACTTGAAAACCTAAAGAACACGATCTTTGAAACAAATGAACACATTCTTCCTAAGTGTGAGGAGGCAATGCATGACAGTTTGAATGAAGCATTCAAGAGATGTAAGCACGTTGCTTCTTATTTCCCTTGTTGCATCATTTTGAGGAATAATTTAAATAGTTTGGATTCAAAATATGATTTGTAGAAAAACTACCATCCTTGGATAAATTTTCTGCCATTTATGTGCTTTGTTCTCATTTCTGTGAAATGTGAAAAGGGAAACGATGGGGACTTTTTTTATATTTATTGGTCCAGACAACAGCTTTTGCTAAGGTTACATTAAAGCGTTCTGTTGATTTAAGTAGAAGCTATTTCAGCTCAATCTTTTGCTGCTCACGTAGAAACAGGGTAGTACTCCATGTTGGCTAAAGCCATGGACAAAACTTCGTTTTTCTGGCTTGTTGCAAGCATGCTGTGGTGTGACCTTCAAGTTTCTTAATTTCCCCATGGGAGAGCATAATATTGCCCCCGCCCCATGATCTAAAACAAAACTTGCTGCTGTATAGCTATGAAATGTTCTATTATTATTATCTTTAGTCAAAAATAGGGTGGTAATAATAATTGTTGCATGCTAATCCTAGTTTTGTCGTTATAACCATCTAATACATTTTTTATCGCTCAGATTTTAAAAGAAAGTTTAACATTTATTGTACTAATTTTTCAGTATCTTTTTTCTTACTCATTCAGGAGGATAGCTTCTCAAAAAGATATCTCAAGGGAGTGTGGCTATATAGCTTTAGCTGCCAAATTTATGAAATTGAAACATGCCAGTGGGAGTTTTGTTATATTTTATGTATAGCATGTTGTATAAGTATTTAACTTCATATAACTTATTTATAAGGCATCTGGCAGAATAACAAATGGTACGTGATGCTATATGCATAAAACAATGGCAGGAAAATATTTGAAACTTAAAATTTAGTCATGCAAATAACACACATATTCTAACACCTTCTGAATGGAGGGGAGGATATTACTCCCTACTTTCTAACAGTCAGCTGTGCAATACATTATTAGTAGAATCACAGAATGGCCTAGGTGGAAAAGGACCTCTGGAGATCGTTTTGTCCAACCTCACTGTGCAAGCAGGGGCAGCTAGACCCAGTTGCCCAGGGCTGTGTCCATTTGGGTTTTGGATATCTCTGCAGATGGAGACTCTACAACCTCTCTGGGCAACCTATGCCAGTGTTTGACAACTCTCACTAGAAAAAAGCGTTTTCTTGGGTTCAGATGGAATCTTGTGTGTTTCAGTTTGTGCCCATTGCCTCTTGTCCTGGCAGTGACCACTATAGAGAAAAGTATGGCTCGCTCATCTTCATTCCCTTCAATCAGATATTTATTCACATTGATGAGATCCCTCCTGGGCCTTTTTTTCTCCAGGCTGAGCTCTCTCAGCCTCTCCTCATATGAAAGATACTCCAGACCCTAATCGTCTTTGTGGCCATGTGCTGGACTTGTTCCAGTAAGTCCATCTCTTTCACTTACTGGGGAGCCCAGAAGTGGACACACTACCACAGCTACGGCCTCACCAGCACTGAGCAGAGAGGAGGGATCACCTCTTTTGACCTGTTGGCAATGCTTTTCCTAATGCAGCCCAGGATGCTTGGCTGCCTTTTTTTTGTCTGCAAGGCTGTGTTGTTTGTCCTCAGTGTGTATTGCTGCCTGGGATTATTCCTTGCCAGATGCAGGACTTGTCATTTCCCTGTGTTGAATTTCATAAGATTCCTCTCAGCCCAATTCTCCAATTGCTCAAGGTCCCCCCGAATGGCAGCACAACCATATAATGTCAGCTACTCCTCCTGGTTTTGTATCCTCTGCAAACTTGCTGAGGGTGCACTGCTCCAGCATCTGGATCACTGATGAAGATGTTAAACAGTATTGGCCTCAGGGCTGACCCCTGGGGTAAACCACTAGTGACTTGCCTCCAACTTTCTGCTGTTGATCACAGACTCTACACTTGTCTGTTCAACCAGTTTTCAGTCCACCTCCCTGTCCACTTACCTAACCCATACTTTGTTAGCTTGTCTATGAGGATGTTATGGGAGACAGCATCAAAAGCCTTACTGAAGCTGAGGTAAACAACATTGCCCGCTTTCCCCTCATCTACCAAGCTAGTTGCTGCATTGTAAAAGACTATCAGGTTAGTTAAGGATGATTTCCCATTCATAAATTCATGCTGACTCCTCCCGATCACCTTCTTCTTCATGTGTTTGGAAATGCCTCCAGGAGGATTTTTTCCACCACCTTTCCCAGGATTAAGGTGGGCTGACAGGCCGGTAGTTCTCCGGATCTTCCTTCTTGCCCTTCTTGAAGATAGGAGTCCAGTCTTCAGGAACCTTTCCCGGTCGCAATGACCTTTCAAAGAGAGAGAGTGGCCTCGCGGTGACACCAGCCAGCTGCTTCAGCACTCGTGGACACAACCTGTCAGGCCATGTGGACGTATTTCCAGTTTGTTTAAGTGCTCTCTAACCTGGTCCTCCTCCACCGAGGGTAAGTCATCTTTGCTCCAGACTTTCCCTCTGGTCTCGGGGGCCTGGGATTCCTGAAGGCTGGTCTTTATAGTAAAGACTAAGGCAAAGAAGGCATTGAGTACCTTGGCCTTTTCCATGTTCTTTGTCACCAGCTCCCCTGCCCCTTTCAGCAGAGGGCCTACATTTTCTCTCATTTTTCTTTTGTTGTTTACAAACTTGTAGAATCCTTTGTTGTTCTTCGCATCCCTCACCAGATTCAACTCCAGATCAGCCTTGACTTTTCTAACTGTCTCTGCACTATCAGACAGCAACTCTATACTCCTCCTGGGTCACCTGCTCCTGCTTCCACCTCCTATACACTTCCTTTTTAAGTCTGAGTTCAGTTAGGAGCTCCTTGCTCATCCATACAGGCCTCCCACTGCCTTTGCTTGATTTTCTACTTGATGGGAAGGACCTTTCTTGAGCTTGCAGGTGGTGGTCCTTGAAAAGGTTGCTATGTTCCTTCTGTTACCATCATCCCAGACCCTTGATTTGCCTACCCTGTACCCAGCTTCCTTACTTTCTTTTTTTGAGGAATCACTCCCTCACCTGTCATTTCTAGTTTAAAGCTGTCCCTACCAGGTTGGCCAGCGTGTTGGCAAAGGTACTTTTGCCCTGTTTAGTCAGGTGGATCCCATCTCATGCAAGCAGTGTTGATGCTCAAAATGGGTCTCATGGTTATAGAAACCAAAACCTTGCTGCCAATACCAACCGTGCAACTAGCTGTTAATCCCAAAAATCCATCAAGTTCCCCTCACCAGGAAGGCTGAGGAGAACATTACCTGAACCCCAGTGCCTTTGACCACTGTCTCCAGATCCCTGTAGTCATTCCTCATATTTCTTAGGTCACCCCTGCGGTACTGCTGGTGTCTACATGGAAGAGCACCAGGGGTAATAGTCTGAGCCTCAGTAGCTTCCCTATGACATCCTGAACATGAGTTCCTGGCAAGCGGCAAACCTCCCTAGATGACAAAACATACAGACAGGTGAGGAGCCTCCATCACCTGCCGTAGGGAGTCTGCTACAACTGTCACTTGCCACTGTCTTCTAATGGTCCTGAGTGGCTCAGGCTCAGTCACCACCAGATGCTCCAATTCATGGTGCTCCCAGCTCCTCATCAGCTTTGAGGGCAGTGAACCTGTTCTGTAACTGAAAACCCTCAGGGGGGCAGGATCCTGCCTCCTGGTGTGAGAAGTCACCAGCTTTAAGAAGGTGATGATAAATAAGTAAGGTATTTCTTGATACTAGGATGTGCTAGTGGGAGAAATGACTGCTTTGGGGAAATCAGTATATTTAATTCTGCATTAATTGTTAAATAAGTTAGGAAAAAAACCTGCGTAGGAATACAGTTTGTGTTTCCATTGACAAGTTTTTCGAGGCTTAGTCTCATGAGAGAAGAGGCTGGCTCCAGCATAAAGATATTCTCCATGTAGATTGTTTATACTAAATCACTTTTTACATTTGATGGGGGGAAAAATAGAAAAAAAAAAAAACAAACAACTAAAACTTAGAGCTTGGTCACCTGTTTCTACTTACTGACTTGAGAGTTTTTTTGATGTCTTTTGGGGTGCTGAGTAGTGCACACTAGCTCGTCAGTGACACTAAGGAATATGGGCACAAGAGGACCTACCTGCTTTTCTCTTTTTGGCTTCTAGAGCACACAAGGCTTGAAGTCGGTGATCTGCCTACATTCGGTTATCAATGTAAAGCATCTTCTGCAAGTACTGACAAATCTTTTTCGTGCAGAGTTAAGTGACACAGTGGAATATAATCTTTGACTTGCAACAGCCTCATGTCTTTTAAATCCCTTTCAGGCGAGTTTCTCCTTGATTTAGAACAACAGACTGATCTACTGCCATTTGTTATTTCAGTGCAAACTGCCAACGATATGATCCATAGACTCCAAGAGAGGGAGCATGAAGAGAGGAAGGTAAGGATGGATGGATAGATTTTTATAATGTGACCTCAGTAAGAGTCTTGTGCTTCTACAGCAAGTCTACATGCCTTCAGTATAGCACACATCTTTCTATACTTTGTATACTTGCAGTAAAACTTTTTTTGTGGTGATTTCTGCACTTGTAAAATGCAAACTGCAGCAGCATATATGTTCTAGGACTGCAAAGTTAATGGATCGCTAGCTCTTCCTACAATCTCCTGATGTATGGAAACTGGCGGGTTTTTTTTATTTCCTTTTGCTTTATTTTCCTTCCTGGCTGAGACTATAATATTTGTCACATACAGGGAAAGCTTAAATATAAAAAAAAAATTATTTTCTGTGGAACAAAAAATACCTACTAACCTACCAGAATGGAAATGTAAATCTTTCCTAGTTAGCTGAGAACATTGACCATATTATATATATTGCTTGTTGAAAAGGAAGTGTGTTTTTCACTTGTGGATAGGTTATTTAATGAAGGGCTATATTATAGGAACATGCGAATCATTGGAATCTTTTCAGTTGGCTACACTTTGCTCATTTGAAATACATGTGCTCTGAATCTAAAATCTGGAAAATTATACAAGAAATTAGTTTCATGTTTTCCCATTACTCCTTCATGATTGTGCTCCTGTGTTATCTTTTTACTTGCAAAACGTTATTTATAATAATTCAGTTCAGAAAAACTGAAGACACTTCTGTGGCCATCACGCAGAACAGGCTGCACATTGATTTGTGTAAGCTGGTAGTCGTGTTTTTCTTTCCTTTTTGTAATCGATGAAGATGGGCAGTCCAGTTGCAGTTGAATACTGGTACTGTGCGAATAGCACGCTGCTGAACCCTGACAATGTTTGCTTGTGTCTAACACTAGTGTAGATATTGGTAGAGAAGTTAAATAGGAAATTCGTATAGTTCTGCTACTGTTTGTTTGAAGTAAAACTTTAATAAAAAAATGTATAACTTACAAAATGAACAATCACTTCATAAGAATGTTCACTATTCTTTTTTAAAATATTAGTTGTGTATTTCCACTCAATTTTTTTTATGTGCAGTGAAGCAATACTAATAGCTATTCAGGGTTTGTAGTGCTTTTTTAAGCTTGTATAATAAGACTTCGGCTTGAAACTTTCCAAATGTGAGTAACAACAGGTAGGTAACTTTTTAAAATTACAGGTAAAAGGTGTCACTGTAGTTCAGCTGCTTGAGGAGAAATTCCTTTTCCTTACTTTTCTTTCTGAAATCGTGTGTTCTGAAAAATAATGGGGTTTTGCTAAGATCTAGTGTCAAGTGATTAGTGTTAGAAGCCCTCAGTGAAATTAATTCAATTTCTGCTGAATAGAATGAATTTTAAGATTATTTGCTTTACTAATTATCTTTTTTTGCAGTTCCTTTCAGCTACTGATATCAGCCAAGTAACAAAAGGGAAATGATGTTGTCCTTACCACATTCTCGCTTAGGGTATGAAGTAATTTGTGATTACAGGAGTGTCATTGAAAGAGGCATTCATGGAATTCCCTGTCTCGTTGTGTAGTCTTCCCACCCAGATCAGTAATACGTAGTTAGTAGTTCAAGTTGTGGATTACTTTAAGCTTGTGGGAGAAACTAGAGAAGACTTCAAGAAATTTTGTAAACCTGTTTTTGTGTATTATATTCTTATTTTTTTCTTTATTGTAAATATTTTTATGTAGAAGAGTACAGGCTTATAGTGGAAGCTACCTAACACTTCCCATTAATGGTCTTACCTCTTAATTGCTTGTAGCATGAACTAGTATGGTAACATTTCTCAAAGCCTGTGTCTCCCTCAAACAGCAGGCTTTTTGGTTTGTTTTTTTTTTTATGTGTTTCTGGGGGTTTTTTTGTCTCTTTTAATTTCAGCAAAAATAGCCCAAGTAATACTAAAAGCAAAGTTTACTGAAAAATTTGATGTTTTTACAAATGTTAGTTTTCTGCATAACCAGTGACAGTAAGACAAGGATAGAAATAAATACAACCAACTCATGTGAGACAGTACTGTGTACAAGAAGGCTTCACTATCTTTCAAGGTCAAGCAGTATGCACTATTGAGTGAAAAAATGGTTTCATAATCAGATTAGATTTTTTCCGAATAACTAATGTCTGAACTTAGGTGTTGATATAAAAGAAATATGAGACATCACTGCCAAAATATGTAAATTTGCTAACACACCAAAAGGAATTCCCAGAACAGGAATTAATAAGGCAGCAACTATGTTTGTAATTTACTCAAACTTTAGTTTATATCTAAACCAAATTATGAAACTTTAACTCAAAGCTATTTTCAAATTTTTATATGAATGTGAAAACTGAAAATCTTCCAAATTTAGTCATGTCTAAATATCTTAATGAAAAATTACTCATGAAAGTAGTAGGCACTGTTACAAATGTAGAACAGATTCTAAGCTTAGTATGAGTTTCCCAAACCCTTGTATTTATAAAGTTATACTGAAAGACAGAAATTGAGGACAAGTATTCAAGTTACATGTGAAAAGTGAAGTTTAACAGCTTGCTATGGCTTATGTTCTGCTGGGTGAGTCGAGGAACATCTAGCAGAACAGCTGAAATACTGTTTGGAGAAAAGGAATTGCTGAAAGAGTGGATAACCAGCAATCAAAAACAGGACAAAGCTGTATCAGTGTGGTCTGGAGCTGGAACCTTTAGAGGAGGATAGAGCTGGAGTTCTAAGAGTGTTTGGGGGTGAGATAGTTCTCTGATTAAACAAACAAACAAACAAATTATCCGAATTTTGCCAAATTAACAGCCATGGAGAAATACCATTTGTACTGCCTTGTAGATCTTTTCAGGTGGGGTAGATGATAGTAAGTGCCAGTCAGTAACACAGAGAGTAAAAGCCTGAAGCATAACATACTGTTGCTGACAGTTAAACGATCTTTTGGTTCAAATAGAAGTCTACAGCATGGTGGGAGAAGTTGGATTGTCTAATGCTTAAAACATTACAATTTATAGCTAATGATTGAGAGTCTCTTTTTTTGGTTCCCGGCTAAATATGGTACCGGTACCAGACGGTATCGTGAATTACCTAAGGCTTCCTCTTGGCTCAGGTACATCTGTCTGCATGCTTTAGTTCATACGGCAATTTTCACATGTTCAAAGGTCATGAGGTTTTACCTAAGAACAAAATGTGTTGTTCTGAAGCCTGAACGTGATATCATAATATTGGCATCTCTTGTTATCATGCACTGGTATATTTATACAATTAAATACCAAAGCAATTTCATCAAAACTTCTTGACTGGAAGAGGAACTTCCACTGAAAGTGGGACTTTGTTTTCTGCGATGGCTATGCTGGGGTTGCTAGGTGCTGTTTTCTAATTTATAATTAAGTCTGACTTAAGGGGCAGTTTAGACTATAGTTATTTTAGAGATTTTTGTTTGCTTTAGAAGCCATTTTAAATGACAAAGGGTAGGAATTAAAATTACGCTATACTCTGAAAAGCTGTTCTATGAAAGTACACTGATTTTCGTGTTTGTATGTGCTGTTCTTTGTGGTATTTTGTTAGTTTACAAGTTTTAGTTTCTCCAGTTGGCAGCCCTGGAAACAAGAATGAAACATAAAAATCAAGGTGTCTGTTTCTGGGTTTGGAATCATTACTAGCAATCCAAAATTTGTAATTAGAAATTTTCAGCAATTTAGGAGTTCTGTAAATCTTTATTTCATTTTAAGTGTTTTGCTGACTGTGCATGGGTCAGAATTTATTACAATTTATCTTTTACATAGTTGAGTTGGTCTTGCAAAGTTACAAGTTTAAAAGTAATAAAAATTAACACTGAATTACTGTTCTTCCAAATACTTTTTCTTTTAAAGGAGAAAAAGGGATTACTTTCTCATGCAACTGTACCTGCATTTTCAAACATGCAGGCATTATTTCCTTCTTTATGACAGTAAAAAATATGAATTTTAACAGATCAGAAGTTATTTATTACTATTACAAGTGCTTTCTGGACTTCAGGAAAACCCATTCTTCTACCTTCCTGAAATATGAATATGTATTTATTATACATTTGTGTTCTGTGATAAGACAGAAGTGCTTTCTAACTGAGCATCAGTATGCAAAGGCAATTTCGAGTTCTTAGTCTCTTAATATGTCATCTGTCACCTGCAGGGGCCCAGCTACTGAAGGTCTTTGAATTATTGTTTGACTTGGAAGTTAATATATTTGACATGAGTCATTGACTGGATGAATTCAGATTTATAAATATATGTATGTATATATAGAAATGACAGTGTTACTCTTTTCAGTCTACACAATAACCAAGCAGATAAATGGTGTCTGTTCCTTTGAAACAACTGGCTAAAAAAGCATGTAAGAATAATAAACTGTTTTAATGTTCAGGATAGTTATTGGCATCAGTTATCTAGAACTTAATTATTCAATGTATAAGGAACTGGAAGTAGGTCTTCACCATCAGGGTAGATGCCGTAAGCGAAAGGTTCTAAGTTCTGTCTTTTCACTTGCCCTGGGAATACATCAGGTTAGGGTAACTGTAGAGATTGATCCCAGAATATTCTGTAGCTCTGTAATACCAAGACTGTCTTGTGAGTTGGGATATGTGAATTAGATTTTCTTTAGTAAAAGATATTTATCATATATCTTTAACATCTCAAAACATGGCCTACTCCACATATGGCTGGCTTTTTTACCTTGTATGTAAAGGTAACAATTTTGGAGGACCAAAATTCATTCAAAATATATTCACCAAAATATATTCTCCAGAATATATTTTATCTATTAGGAATGATTTTTTTTAAAAAAAAAACCTAAACCACTGACACATGGTAACATGTTTGAGGTTGCTCAGAATGCTGTTAAACCTTTCCTGAATGCAAAATTTCTGAGAACGTGCGAAATCTGGAGTGTAAATTATTAACAATTATATTCATGATAGCTTGTTTTTAACTTCTAAAAGAATTATTGGAGTTTTGTGTATATCTGCATCACTGAGGTGATACAGATCTCTAGAGATTGATCATTCTTCTTACTGTTGTCATATTTGTGTCAGCAAGCTGGGAGAGATACCTAGAGCCTTAACTTTTTGTTTCAATTTTTAGTTCATATTTAGCCAGAGAAGGTATGTATTTCAAAGATTGCTCCTCTTAAATGATATTCGCATGCTCTTTTCTACTCAGCATGAGTTTAAATGTGCAATGAATTACTGCTTCATAACTAAGGATCCTGACGCTTAAGGTAGCAGCACCAATTTGTATTGATATTTAAATTGATTGAGGTTATTTCTTGAGTTTTAAGTAGTCAGGCTTTAAGGAGTGAGCAATGTAATATGACGTTGGAAAGCTTCCTAAATAACAAATTGATGGAAAATAACCTGAAGTTCTGTTATGTTAAAGTGAAGATGTTTTCATCACCTTTGCGAAAGCCCCCTAGAAATTAATTTGTCAGGCACACTATCAAATTCTATGTGTATTGTTTTCTGGAAAACAAACTTTTTGCAAATCTGTAAATTTGGAAATTATTACTTGATAGTATAAAATACACTCAGTATTGTCTCTACAGATATACATAATTATGTTGACTTTTGGAAACTGCTTTTTGAGAGTGACTTTTGACTTAACCAAAACAAATCCATGCCAAGATGTCTATACATCTTGAAAAACTTTGTATTTTAAGGATTTTTCATGGCTGCCAATGGCATATTTAACAAGAGAGATTATTTAATCTACCTATATGGACCTCTATGCTTTCTAGCTGTGCTACAGCTACAACTACAGTTAGGGCACAATATTTTCTTGCATAGTGTTTTGATTTAATGAGTTTTTCCTCCTGTGTGTTATGGTCACTTGAATAAAGCAGTGAGGTTAATAGCACTGGATATGAAGAGAATGTGGTAGGAGTGGAGAGCATTGTGGTAAGAAAGCACAATATAGGGCAAACCTGAAGGATACTTGTATAGCTACAGTGTCAAAGTCATCTTTCTGTGCTGAGAAACTGAATCTTTTGTTGGCTGG
This sequence comes from Nyctibius grandis, assembly GCF_013368605.1. Taxonomy (NCBI): domain Eukaryota; kingdom Metazoa; phylum Chordata; class Aves; order Nyctibiiformes; family Nyctibiidae; genus Nyctibius; species Nyctibius grandis. The sequence continues at coordinate 13,955,567 of NC_090660.1, forward strand.
AGCGCTAGGTGTCCATGTCCTGCGTGGGACCCTGGATTCTCAAGAGACTATTCAGTGATGTTCTGCCATGGTAGCAGCTGTTACGAGACAGTGGAGAAGGCTTGGATGAGGGAAGCCTTTTAGTACCTTAGCGCCAAGGATGGTGTCGGTTGCAGCTTGGGTCTTGCAGTTGGATGAGGGCGTTGGAGGAACCTGTCTTTGGTCAGTATTTCTCTCTCATATTGTTCTGTGATGCCTAACGAGACTGAAGTGCCCCTTGAAGCTTATCCCACAGCTGTAGCATTCATAGGTCTCTCCTGCGTGGATTTTCTAACTTCTAATAAGAAGTAGTTTACACTGCAAGCTTATGTGCTTTGGTTGAAAGATCTGTATCCTAAGGCACGCATCCATTAAGAATCACACTTTGTTATTTTTGCTGTTCACACAGCTATTTGTCTGGCAGGAATAGGAATATTGGTTTCAAGATTATGACTGTCTCGCACACACAAACATGCCCACTCAGCAGCCGTCAGTGTTAATGATCTGGAAGTGCTGCTGAGAACGGTTGGGTTTGAATTTGTTTTATGAGAAGGTGAGCTGCAGCGCCCAAGGGGTGCACAGAGCTTCTACAGTGGGGTTTTCCAAATCGTTACCAGGGTGGGAGAGTGAAAACAGTATTCAAGCCCTTGTGCCTTTTAGTTGGTGTTTCTTGCCATTCTTGCTTGCTTGCTCTAGTATATCTTAATTTTATTTTTCTGTTTTCTAAAGTGTTTATTCATATCTGCAACTTTTTGCTTTGTTAAAGGTATGAATTCCAATTATATGGAGTTACTTTATTTCCAATATAAATCTTACTCTATAAAATTAGTTACTATTTCAGTAGAATGCTGCTTGCCTTTATATATTTAAAGAATAAGCACTTACAGCAATTGCTTCTCAGTACTCAACTGTTTAAATTTTTATTTAGGCGTAGATTAGGTAATGCGCGTAGCCTGGCTGCTAATATCCCTTTATTTCACAGTGTCACTTCTCTTGAAGAGCAAGCTAAAGATTGAATGAGCAGGGGAAGGCAAGAGGTTTGTTGGGAGAAGAAAGGAGTTAGACCGTGGATTTTTTGATAAACTAAACTTAGCTATCTCATGTTCTATAAATGTCTTCATTTGTTTTACCAGGTAAATCATTGTATATCCTTGGGTAGAAATGGTGCAGTGGAAAACGAAAATAGCAAGCAGCAACATGAGTTTCATGTTCCTTGCAAACTATTCATGTTGTGAGGAGCATGGGTTGGTCCAGCTGAAGTGTGGTTTTGGTAGGTGCTGTGTAATCCTGTCAGTAAGCTTGCGATGCACTGACAGTTCCAAAACCTGTTGAATATGAAGTAGTGTACGGATCAAACTCGTAGTGTACACTAGTCTGTTTTGTTCGTAGCTGATATTGCATCTGTTGCAAACAAAATGGATCTTGGCATAATGTTGTTACAATGTATATAAAATGCTGCATGGCAAAAATGGTTTATTTAACCCACAATGGGTGATCTTAAGTGTGTTGAAGAATACATAAATGGGTTCCCATTGCCTTTAGTTGACAAAAATGACAGCTGTCTATTGAAGCTGTATCATAGTATTTATTCCTACACAGAAGTACATAAAAATAATCATAGCTAGTATGTTAAAAAGGAGAAGAAAAGAAAATAAAAGAAGGATGAATCCTCTCTTTTGCTGAGAGACTGAGCAAATGTAAGAACGACTGCCTAGATTTATTGTGACTTCAGCATTTATAATACAGGGAGGCCAGACTGTTAATACTTCCTGCAAGCAATCCACAGAAGTACGTCTCATTTGGACATGCATGTTGGATGTGTGTATGATCTCTCTTTCTAGATAGCTAGACTTATGGGGTTTTGGGGTTTTTTTTCAAGATAAGAGAGTGAAAGGAATCAGACTTACCAGAAGCCAAGCAGTATGAAAGTATAAGGGGAAAAATATCTTATTTATAAAGGAAGACATTAATCACCGTGAGAGCTAGCTGGCTAAAGCAGCAACCCGAACTGCCAGTTTAGAAACATTGAATATCCGTGTTATTATATTCTATTTCACTCTTTCCTTTTTGTGTTAGAGACTTTTCATCAAAACTAGTATCTGATGACTATGCTGAAGATAAGCATTGTGGTAAAATAGAAATGTGGTTTGTTTCTAGTTTTAAAAATGTATTCAAGTATGTAAAAAATACTTTTGTTTCAACAAATGAGGCTTTCAAGGGGAAAGTAGCAAATGTCAAGAAAAGAGGAGCAATATGTTGAAGGGTTGGCTGACATGTAATTTATACATGTTTTATTAACCATCATAATTTGTTGTGAAACATAGAAGCATTCTATTTACACGTATTTGACATAAAACCTGAAACGTTGACTTGACTGTTGAAGTGGATCCTTTAAGCTCTAGTAGTGCATGTATATCTAAATAATCGAGATACATCACTCTCTAAAATTTTATTTTGTCTAATGTTCACAAATATGCAATATAGTGGGCCTAGTATTTTCCTCGTAAACCAGCTGTAGTAAGGCTTGCAGTGCATTTTTTTTGTCTGTATCATATATAATACAGACCTGCCTGTGCTTGCTGGACTAGACGCAGATTCTTGGTTCTTCAAGACCACTTAATCGCAGATTAGATGCATTTTATTTAAATTATTTCTCTTTTGGTTACTTTCAGAACAGTGGACTCCCTGAGTCTGTTTGTGTCAATAGACAACTTCTTTCTGTGTGAACACAAAAAATGAAGGGGGAAAAAAAAAGAGAGAAAAATAAAAAGCAGCGCTCATTTACTGATTCTTTTTTTCCTAACTAAGGGGCTAAAAGCACCGAATACCATGCTCCCAAAATCAAAAGTTCATTCTAAAAGAAAATCTTTGTGGGATAATACAGATTTATATCAGCTGCTTACAGTACTTGAACATTGTCAGTAATCAGAGGAGCAAATAATGTAGCAAGTATGATCTTTAGGAAGTAACAGATGCGAACTATGCAAACTAGTAACTTTGAAGTGTCTTTTGTTTTATTTATTTAATTACTTTTCACCAGGCTGTAGCACAGAAAAGCTACTGTTGCTAATGCTATCGTCTTAATAGTATCGTAGTAGACATTTTACCATTAGTTTTGGATTGACTGTACTTTATAAAAATAAATGTTTTCTTTTTAGTTTCACCTTTTCATATGTTTTCTTGCTAGTTTCACTTTCCTCTACTGAAGTAAAACCCCAGTTTCTCCAATACTCTTAACATTATGTAGATCTCATTAAACCCTCTATTTTAATCTGGAAATGATTGTTAAAACTTGTCATCTTCCTCCTCTCAGCTTCAGGCGGACAAGCTGATGGCTCATGAAGAGAAGCGCATAGCCGACTGGGAAGAATTCATGAAAGAACAACAAAACAAACGAGCAGAGGTGGACGAAGAGCACAGAAAAGCTGTGGAGCGCCTCAAAGAGCAATATTCTGAGATGGAGAAGGAACTGGACAAATATGTTTCTTTTTAAGACCTTTCTTTTTTAATAATGCTGTGTTTGTGCCAATACTCAGTTGCTCTGACTTAAATTGAGACGCTTTTGGAAAGCTGAAACACATAAGAAAAAGAGAATTTCCTCTACAGGTTTGGTACAGGAAGAAAAGGTTTGCATACTTTCAACTTAAGTGCCTATCTCTGCTTGTTTGTTTAGGGCACGTAGAATGCCAGTATTCCTTCATTTTTTGGAAAGAGGAACTGGAAATTACATTTTGTGACTACATCAGCTCAGGGAGTTGCAAACTGGAATTCTCTCCCATCATATCGTTTGGGAATACAGATACTAATGTAATACCAACTATCCCAGTGTGCAGCCACAGCCCTTTCTCAAACAGTAGGTGTAATATGTTCCAGCCATAGTTAGCTGAGAATTCACTGGGAAAACTGTAAATCCCGTTCACAGATTTCAGGAAAACCAACTTGTTTTACGGAATACTTTACTTGGAAGCTTTAGCAATGAAAGATCTCAACAGAGTTTTAAATCCAGTTGCAATTCCAACTTTTGGATTGTATGCTCAGTATTATGAAGTAGAGCTGAGATTTAAATGGGTTTTGCTAACATAAAATGGCTAAGTGAGCTTGGACAACAATTTCTTTTCTCTCCCTGTAAATGTCTCAGGCCTCTTTTTAAGCTTTACTGTTCTAAGCAAAGCCAAAACAAGCTCAAAAGTAATCATGAGAAGCATATCAGTCTTTGTATTAGCTTTGTAGCTAGTACAGTATTTACCTTAAGTATTTGACATGCTGTTGGTTTACTTAGGATAAGCTTGTCAGAATTTTATAAAGCAGTTGAGGAAAGATTTTTATTTCTTTATCAGCATAACAAATGAGCAGATTAGTGGTAAAATGCCTGTAGTACTGATCTGCTTTCTTACTAACTGTTACTCTTACGGGGTGTGTGAAGCTCCTGTATTGCTTTCTTTTATTTAAAACTTGCAGTTAACAGCAGTGTAACTGAAGAAGTTAATCAGTTCATTAACCAAGCAAAATGAGACATAGTACCTTAATGAAATTTGTTGCAAGCTAACTGTTAGTACAGGAAATATCTTTCCATAATTTAGCTGGTGTCCAATATAGAATGGAAACAGGTAAAAATAAACAGAATTTATCCTTTACCTGTATTGCAACAGTAATATGCCAACAATGGTTGCTTGTGTAAGTTTATGGCTTGGTGTCAAGGCTCCATTCCTGGCAACATGTTGATAGTGTGATTAAAGTTAGTAGAGGAGATGGAATAAGTATTTGAGATTTCTTTCAATAACACTGAATTCCTGCCAAAGCTGCTCTGCCCGCTACTGTAGGCCCAACAGCTTCATCAATCATCATTGTGTATCTGGACTGAAAAGAGGACTTGCCGACACTGGGGCACTCTGGAATGTTGTTAATTCTGTGTTGTGGATGGAAAAAACTTGGATGTCTCAAAAGTATCCCACACATGAAAAATAGGAAATCCTCTTTTAGAACAACCCCTTTTTGAATGGAAGGTGACCTCTCTTAATATTTTTCAGCTTATGTACCCATGATGAATGTTGTAACTGAGCTCAGACTTTCATTTAAAAAGAGAAAGTTAGGTCTTGCTTGTCATTAGAGTTGGGTGTGGAATAGTTTTGATTGTTTTGAGCACAGACTGGAAATGTCTTCTCTCTTACCAGATTATTTGATGTATATGTGCTCAAAGCCCAAATATCTTTATAACAAAATGCATTTAACTGCATATTGAATTAATTTTTATTTTTGCACTGATAATTTTTATTAAGATTCAGATATCTAATTAACTGTGCACTGGAGCTGTAGATTTTAGTATTTTATCAATTTGAGGGCTCTTAAGCAATGATACAAGTGTTGCAATTTGGATATTCACTGGAAAATAAAGCGGTGTTTCCAAAATCTTCTGGGATGTGTGCACCTGATTCTTTGAAAGCTTCTAAATACTAACCCCAAGAATGTGTTCCTCTTTTAGAATGATACAGGTATTTTTATGCTGAAGACCATTTGAAAACACTTTTCTTCATGGTCTACATCTGCCTATTGGCCCACTCTTATTCATTGTGGGCACTACCTGAAAACTATCCGTTGCTGAATTATTTTATTCAGTAACTTTCACTTTTTTAATATATGATACACTGTAGGTTTTAGGGTGCTTGGAAATGCTTAACTGTCTTTGAGGCAACTTGCCAGCATTTACAGGAAAACCTATTTTTTCTGTCCAAATGCTTAAAAAACCCCAAACAAACCCAATGTGTCTAATTAATTATCTCAAACCAGAACACATCTGATGGATAACACAGATTCCTATCTTCAGCAGTTTTTTAGCAAGGTGGGACTGTGGTCTCTCTGGACACAGTAGTGCTCCACACTGGGACTTACTTCGTAAGATTCAAATTCTTGTTATTCAGTAGTCTCTGCCATTTGGGAGAAATAGGAAAATGAATAGTTTTAAAGTTGTTTTTATGTAATTTGTGCATGAAGTGTTCTACTTGCAATATTAACGTGACTGAATTTCATAGTTTTAAAAATCTTGAGAATTTATTTAATCCCTGTTAAAGTCAATAGAAGTTTGGAGTGGATTCCAATAGGAGCTGGAAAGGGTCCTCAGCACTTAACTTCTAGTATGGCAGGTGAGTTTTGCAATCCATCTTTGTAACAGACTATGCACATAACTTTTTGCTTAACTGTTAGCACTGTTTATTATACTGAACTGTAGGTTTAACTGTTCTTTGTACTTGGAAGTGGGTCTGGATGTCGTGTCATCACTGGAATATTTTCTCAGTCTTTCTGTTCTAATGAATACGTAGCAAGAAACTGGTATCTTCCTTGGAACTGCTGTATGGAACCTGCTGCTGCTGTATTTAGGAGTAATAACAAACTGAGGAATTGAAGAAACACTTAAGGGTTTGTTTTGTTTTTAACTGCCTTGTTTTAGCAATGAACCTTTGTGCTGTTCTTGGAATGTTTTATATCTAAGGCCTATCAATCACATTTTTTTAATTTTAGGAAGGAGGGAGAAAGCTGATTTATTTGCTCTTACTCTGCTTCTTTCTATGCTAACACTAGGTAATACTCTTTATAGAAAAAATCCATAATTACAGCTGGAACATTGCATCTTCTCTGATATTTTAATTTATGGCTTGTTAAATCTTTCCTCAAAAACTGCAGAGTTTTTTTTCAGTAGTCAAATTAAATATCAAATACATGGCATAATCAGTCAATGAATTGAATCATATGTAGTTCTCTCCTGAGCTGAAAAGCTTCCTATCTTAAGGCTACAGATTTTGAGATTTACAGTGTTCCCCAATAGGTGTCAGTGCAAGCCTGACAAGGAAAGATAGAAAGCCTGGTTTTACATGAGATACAAAGTGCTCATGTTCATTTGTAATACCATATCTTGTATAAGTACAAGACATTTTGTGGATGAAACCACATGCTTTTAAATAAAAAATGACACTATTTATGAGCAGCATTTTGCCCCATTAATCCTCAAAAAAGCTTACAACAGGTCACTCTTAAAATGATCTATGGAAGGTGTGCTGGTCTGAACAATGTTGTCTACAATACTTATGCGTTGTAATTAAGATTCGTTATAATCTGAAGTCAGACTCAATGTCAGAGATTAAAACCTTCAAGAGCTGCGTTCTTACGCTGCTGTTCAGTTTAGTGGATCAGGTTTTCTGAAGGTTTGAGGCAGAAGTTTATGCTTATTGATAGAGATTGTGCCATAATAAAGAAATGGAGACTTCTGCAAAAAATTTCGTGACCAAAATTATCATACCACGCACTTCTAAACAGACCAATAATTTTAATTGTTTATAATTAAATGAACTTCTCAAAGTAGTAAAGATGCAGTACGCTCAGTGCTGTTGGTCTAGCTTATGGTCTGTGTGTCAAGATACAGCAGAATCTGTGGGAAGTGGGAGTGCAGCTGCTGTAGTAGGATTTTAATGAATAACACGACTTTCGTAAGTAGTTTAGTCATAAGATTATTCAGAAATTCCAAATAACATAGACATTTAAAAGAGAAGGGAGAAGTCAAAAACACTTGAATCTATTTTGGGGCAATTAACAAAGGGAGTTTTATAAGGGTTGAAGTAATCTTTTAGAAATACATTACTCCATATATATGGACCTTCCTGTTCTGAAGAGCGTATAGTATTGGTTGCAGTACCTTTGCAGTTTTATAGATAGTAATGAGCAAAATAGGAACAAATTTACTCAAGACAATGGTGTGAGCATCAGAAAGAAGAAAGGCTTCCAGAGTCCTGCTAGGGCTTAAAGCTGTAGCTTTGAAAATCTGGGTCTCAGATTTGTGCTTCCTAACTAGGAATCTAGTAGAGCTATTCACCTAGGTTTCAGACTGTCGTCTTAAAATACTTGTATCTGGGCCAAATCAGAACGTGGACGGTTCAGGTTTTTATTTAACATCATTTTATTGATGATGATGAAAAACCTGACCCTTTCAGTATGAACTTTCAAGACAATTGCACTGAAGGATGGATAATACTGTATTTTAAAACTGTAGTTTAAAATAAAACCTTACATTTCCTCAATCTTCTCCGCCAGTGACTCACTGGGTGGATACAAGGAGACCTGCAACTGAGTATCATTGTTTTTTTTAACAGACATTGCATTTAACTTGTTGTAATGGAATTTAGTGAGAACCAAAGCACTATTTATAGCTTTTGCTTGTTGCTCATTACATTTTGAGATGGACATAATCTATAAATTTATCCAGCATTTCATGACATATGCTCCCTATATTCTGTAATCTGGAGACAAATAAACTTTGTTCTTGCCGCAGCAAACACTGCAGGACCTAGATGAGCATTTTTAGTTGCCTTTGAGTTAACTGTTAAATTTGCAAGCTTGCTTTGCAAAGCTTGTGGGGTGGTCCCTCGCCAGTGCTCTCCCAAACTAGGATGTGCAGAAATGCCTCTTGCTGTAACGTGTTCTAGAATATGTGCAGCACTTTCCAGTAGCTTTAGCTTCGGGAAACTTAGTTCCGGATTGCTTGAGGTCATAGGAAGTCCTTTATGAGTGGACCCAAGTTTGTTCTTTCCAGATGTTTTCAGCCCTCATTAAATAAATTCCAGTTCCTGAAAATCCCCTCTCCAGATGGCTCTAAATCTGTTCCAATATTTGCTATGTCACCTAGAAAGCTTCTAAGCTGAATCACATAAATAGGAAATACTGTGCATCCCCCCAAAGTACTGATTCGAAAGAAAATTGAGCATAATTTAGAAAATATTTACTAAACAATGTTAAAAGTTGTAAAGTAGAATCACAGTAGTACACCTAGTTAGCAGCTTGGTTTCAAACAACTAATTAGCATTTGGAATCCGAGGGAGGAATTATCCTTTAAACTATCAAGGTCCAAATGGTTCAGAAAATTTTTCAGAGTAAGCAGCCTGCAATACATTGCAACAGTGGAAAAATATTCTGGAATCAAGAAGCACTCAGAGGTAGTAGGACTTTGATATTTGTGTCCTGAACAGGTTTAGAGGCGCTCATTGTATTAGTTTAAAGTGTTGAATTCATTATCTGGGTCGCCTTGAGTGCAGAATACAAATGGTACACAGATACCTAGTGTGGGACAGTACCTTTCTCTCATTTTGTGTAAGGCTTTTTGCATATCCATGTATCCAGAAGTGGGCCCAAATACAGGCTGCCATTTCCAGTTGTAAAAAACCCATATATATATATATATATATATATATAAAAATGTGGGGTGACCAGGATGTGTTGTGTTCTGAAATTTTCTTGCAGCTGTGACTTGCAGGTGGTACAGCAAATGCTATTTCCTTTAAAACAGCCAAGAACAGATAGAATTTTATGTAATAAAGCTGTTTATGGACTTTTTGTTTTTTAGCCAGATGTTGAAGTAGGGGGGAAATGGATGATGCAGCTCACTACATCAGGTTGCTGTACGATGGTGGCTTGTATTTGTCACTAAGGTGGCAGTCACCATCACCCCAGGATCACAAAATGCAAAATCTTCCTTCAGTTTGTTTGTCTTTAGAGGATGCAAGTCCTAAAGGAATGTGTGGTGGTCAAACTGGAGCATGAAAAGTCATAACAGAGTTTCTGTATGCTGTCCCTTTGTCCTTTGCAGCCTCTCCTGAAGAAGAAATAGTAGTTCCCTCTTTACACTCTTTCCAGGCCCAATTTTACTTTTATCAAAAATTAAATTGAAATTCAAAAACTGAGTTGAATTTTTGCCATTATCTTCAGTCAAAACAAAGTAAGAGGCTCAAAGTGAGCCTCTGTTGTTGTGAGTTTCAGTGCTGATTATATTTTGCCTGTTGACACAGAACTGGACTAAGACTGCATACCTCTGCAAGGAGGTTATCCAGCAGCTATTGTATTAGTGCTACTGTAGGTCATTGCCTCAGTGTGCTCCCTTTGAAATGGCTGCCATAGAGAGAAACTTTAGCTGAAAACTATTTCCAAATAATTTTCACACGGTAAGAAATTATGCTTCATATGTGATGTGATTTCCACGTGCACCTTCCCTGTACTTTCAAGTTCCCAGGCTAGTTTGTCCCACAGAATCCAATAAAAAAGTGTAATATCTCCCTAGGGTCTTTTCTGGTCATGTTTGATATCACTTAACATAATGAGCTTTCTACTCCCACATCATAAAGGGTTTTGTTTTAGATTTCTTTTTCTTTTTCTCGTTCAACAAAAAGTGTTGCTTACATCTCTTCTAAAGAATGCTCTTAGTTATGTGAAATGTGGACACGTTGTCTGGGCCAACCTCTTATCTACACCAGATTCAAAAAGTCTGGTTCAGTACAGTGGCTTAGACTGCATGTTTTTGTTGTGTTTTGTTTCTTTTAAAAATATGTATGTATGTGTCTTGTTAAAAAACATCGCTGCCCCCGTCTAGGAACAATGCAACACTCACATCATTTCCTGAAAGAATAGGGTTGGAAGGCAATTATCTACTCACCAAACAGGCTAAAACAACAGTTCCTGATATTCTTCTCAAATATTTCAACTTCCCAGGAATCCGGAAAAAATAATTCCATGAGACGGTGTTATGAATGAAGGTATGACATTTCGGTTTCCTTCACTTGGAATCAGACATCCAGAGGTAATAAATTACCACGCACTTGGCACTGCTGGGAGGGGGGTCTGGCTGTGGCAAATTGTTTTTCTTCAGAGCAGGAACAATGAAGTGCTTTTACATCCTCCTTTGTCCGGTGACAGACGTGGCTTCTTTCTTAATGGGCTTTCAGCAGCAATTGCATGAATTACCCCTAGAAGAAACAGGAACCTGACAGCAAAATATCTTGAACCAAATTTGTTTAGAGATAGATAGGGAAGTATAATGAAGATTCATGTTGCGGGGGGAGGGGGTTTGGCCATTTTACCTCTATGAAATAAAGCCAGTAACATGGTCAGAGAACTGCACTGTAACAGGAATATAAATGGAAAAAAATGGGTAGTGAAAAAGCATCTTTACCCCTTTCCCTTGCATCTCAAGGAAATAAATTTTTGTTAATGTTATCGTGGTCCCGTTCCCGTCACTCTGAAATGAGTAGCTACATCTACTGCCCATATTAATTTTATGCATTTTTTTGGTTAGTGCAAATGAAAGAAGAGTAAATACACTGAAGAGTATTCAGATACTGCTTTTGCAGGTTCTCTGTCAAATGTAATTTTCAACTTACTCATTAAGTCGTGTTTGAATAGTTGTTAGATGCGATTGTGAATTTGGTAGACATTATATAGGCATATAGAAAAGTGAAATGCTGCTCCTGGGAAAAGAGTCGATGCTCTTGATCTTTGAAGAGCTCATTTTTCATATTTAATAAGCAGATGGAAAGTACTTCTGAAGAAGTGTTGTGTTTGGATCCAAAGTCTTCAGCAAGGTAGCACAGGGAACCTTGCACTATTAATAAATTTGCAAAATCATAGTAAGAAAACAGCAAATCAATGCACATCAAAATGGAATACAATTAAACCAGAAGCTCTTAATGGTGCCTGCTCTCGTTCTTGCTTCTGGATAAAGTTTGACAGAAGTGGTCATAAATGGGAAATATATAAATTGTATTTAATTGATTTAGAAAAGTGATAGCTTGGATTTAATGAGAAGATATGCCTATGATATAGCTTTTCTAAGGGATGTTTTCCTTTTGTTACTTCCTTGAGAGAATTTAACTGACTAGTCCTACCAGCTTCAGGGGTAACTGTGTAGGCACTTGCTGCATGCCAGCAGGGGTTGCCGAGTCCAGCTCTGTACTTAGCATCTTGAAGCGGATTCATCATTTACAAAGGATCACTCGTCCAGAAAGACCTAGACTCCGCAGAGAGGTTTGCATGTATCCATGGTGTGTTCTGCTTGTGCCAGAGAAACAGAAGGATGAAATCCTGCTCCTGTCGAAATCTTTAGCAAAATTCCCATTAACTTCACTGCAGATAGATAGAATTTAGCTAGTGTTTTTGGAATCGGGCATTCCTCTTCAAGGATGAGCGCAAGAAATCTCATTTTTAATAGCAGCACTGAACTGTGGCAAAGAAATGTGATTAATGTAATCACTGTTCTCATACCACGTAACTTCCATGCTCATACTATTTAGATTCTTTTTCAAATTGAATCTATTGTTTCAGGTTTGTAGTTTAACTACTTATTTTTGTTTTATGAAAGAATGAAAAGTGTGACGCTGTTCACTGTATCAAGCGTTAATTAGTTCCTCACAACTCAACACTAGCTTTTTCTAAGCGGTTAAAATTGCTGGGCATCTCATCCATAATGAGGTCAAACGCCTTTAGCATGTTTCATGGCTCATAACATGCCTTGTGAACATCAGACTGCGTTGGTACTGCCTATAAAGTGTGGATAGTAAGACTACCAAAATGTCACAGTAGGCTTACTGTGACTTTTATATAAACAAAAAAATAATGAACTTTGAATTTCGTTTAACGTTAAATAGATCTTTATTTTCCTACCAGCCAGCCCTGGATGCATAAACAGGGATATATGAAGGTAAATTTATTATTTTCATTTTGCTTTCTGTACTCTTGCTCTTGGTAAAGAGGTGGTGTGCTAATAATTTCCACGGTTGTTTTGCTGGAGCCCAACAGGCTTCACCCCGCCATCCTTTTCAAATGGCCTCATAGTTGCGACTGATGATAGGATTCAAGCCTGCCGTAGCACTTGGTGCTCTGCTTTTCACAGATACTGTCCCTTTGGCTTCATTTCAGCTCATTGCTGAGTTGGCAATGTAGTCTTAGAGGAATAAAAGGTAGCAAACTATTTCTATTACTAAAACACCTTCAGTGGCCATTAAGCCGGTAACACATGTTTAACTGAAAGGTCAGATAATTTACACTGTGGAACATAATTTCAGTCACCACCTTTCACAATTACAAGTATGTAGTTTACCTACATAATACTACGAGTGTTTGTGGCCCCATGCAATTAGGCATCCACAAAGGATTATTAGCTAAAACCTGGTCTGAGAATCAGACCCTCACTCCATTACAGAATCATAAAGAAGAAAGAGAAAAAAAGCAGACCCAGAGATTAAAGTAAACTTAGAATCATTATTATGTCTTGGTATTCTATAATATCTGTATTGATATTTGCTAAGCCCTTTGATCAGAAGAAATTGAACTGAGTGGTAAACAGATGGAGATTAGATTAGAAGACTGAAGCGTCAGCTTGCTTGAAAACAAAGTATATTGTAGGACATATGGTCTGGAAACCTTAGGCAATGTATTTTTAAAAAAAAAACAACATGGAATTTATTAGAGTGGAATTTATTATCTGTTATTTTAATGTCTGTTGAAAACAGGATTGTCACCTTTTCTTACAGTGCAAATAACTGAGTCATGAAGACTCAGAATTTATATTCTATAAAATTGAAAGGGAAAGAAAAGGTCTCATGCTTCTTTCCAACAGGTAACTGTACTGTGCATCCAAGGGTAGTAGGGTTTTTTTTGGGGGGGGGGGTTGTTTGTTTTTTTTTTCCTGAATATATTACTGGAGTAGCTGTGTTCTGTGATAAGTATATCTTGCTGCTAGGATCTGTGTAACTTCTGTGTAAGGAAAAGGATAAAACCAAAGCTGTAGAGACAGTGGTACTACACGGATAGATAAGGCATTTGCAGTTAGATTCTCTTCCTGTACTTCTTGCTATTAAATGCTATAAACAGAGAAGTGATGAAAGCTGATACACATTCAGAAAAGAATTTTCTTTTGCCTACCAAATGCAAATTCATTTAATTTTTAGATCAGTGGTTGAGCCAGCATTCAAAATAATAATTTAAAAAAATTAAAATAAAAATTTACTTCCTGGGGGCTGTTGTGTTGTCAACCGGTGGCCGGATGCTGGGGCAGACTTTCCCCAATTAGCAGGTTGCGTGCCCATCTGGTTGGCCAACTTCGCTGTTTATGCGTCCTACACGTTACCGCAGTCGAGACTCAAAACAGTAAACGCCTCGGAACACCAAAAGTGCCAGAAGCCACCTTATTTTTGTTGTTATTTTCTGTAATTATACCTAGGAGGACTGGAGAGTTCCAGCACTTTTTTTTTCCCCTCATTTTTTTTTTTCTTTTTTATGACTTGGTTTTTGCATTTCATAAACCCTTGGCAATGGATACAACAGCTGCCTTTGCACTTGCAGGAGACAGGATCCTCTAGGACACACACACTTCCAGCAGTGATCAGTCCCCTCTTGAACCATGCGGGGTGTCAGAGGTACAACCGAGAAAGCATGACATCATGTGTGCGGCCTCCTTGCGTGATGTGGGACTTGCCCTTAAGAGTTGTTTCCCAAGGGGCATGTTCACTTCTGTGATTTCCCTCCTCTCATTTCTGTTCTGTGCTTGGCTTCCTAGTGAACAACGATGCCCTCTGAGCTCTAACAAACATTCCTCTTTTACCCACCTCATCCCTGACCGTGCTTTTCCTCAACAAGCCTAAATCAGGGGTTGCACAGTTCCAATTTGTTTTTTCCTTCTTTTTTTCTTTCTTTAACATGAAAAGGTCAGTTTGGTTTACTTTATGGTAGGAGGTCTAAGACTTTATGGTGGAAAAGGTGGATGCAAGTTGTTTTCATAGAGTTTAAGTAAGGTTAAGCAGAGTTCCCCCAAGGTTTGTGCTGGTGCTGGCACTGTCTAATGTTTGATTTGGAGGAAGGCACAAGCAGTGGGGTGGTAAAAATCAACACATGACCAAAAAAAATCACTCTGTCACATTTCGAAAGGAAGAGAAGGAAATGTAGAAGGACCTGACAAAGAGCAGGCGATCTGACATGATGATGGAGCTATGATTGCAGTGTAATGTGATTTAGAGAACAATGTTGACTATTTATATATGTTAGATTTTAAATTCACTGAAACCAGCTGGGAAAGATACACATGTTGCTGTGAAGAACTGCGTGAAAATGTCTCTCCAGCTTGCAGTGTTGGCTGAAAAGCAAATAGATATATGGGAAATCAGGTAGTATTAGAGATGAGTAAAGAACAATACTAAAAATTAAAAAAAAAAAGTAATATTATGATATATAGTACGTACTTATATAGACTACTAAATAGTCTGCTTCATCTCAGCAGGGATGTGACTGAAATGGGAAAAGGACAGTGAAAATAAAATGAAGTTTGGAGAAGTGTGTATGTAGGGAGAAACCTTTAGAGGCCTAACTTGGAGAGTAAAGAAAAAGTCTTTGATACAGTAAACAGTGCAGAGAAAGTAAATCATATGTCTATTCACATTTCTTTATTTTTGAAGAGTAGAGAGAAAATGGATTAAATCTGTGTGACTTTTACAACTGATTAAAGAAATTGGTTTTTACATAGCACACAATTGATTTGTAGCCTACACTACAGGTTGCCATTGACCGATTGCTTTCTAGGTGAACTTTTTGGGAAAACTGCCCACTCTTCATTGAAGGACTCCACTTAGGAAACTTTCAATTGGCTCTTTTAGGCAAATTTCATCGTGACCTTTCCTAACTCTTGAGTACTATCCTTTGCACAACACTTTCTAACACAGATAAGGGCATCTCATCAGACACTTAGCTTTAGGTATTTGTTTTCCATGGATTTTATTCTTTCAAACAATGTATTTCACACTGTGTGTTTGTGTAATAATTGCTATCTATCTGATTCATAATTAGAGTACTCTGGGAATGCATTAACAAAAAAACCACAAAACAAACACCCACCTTTTTCTTTAAGAATTGCCCATCCTATTCCAGCTTGATGTTTTTCTGGGTAGATGCAGATTCATGTGTATTTCACAAAATGCTTAATGAGGAGAATGCATAAGGCTGGTCATCTTTGATTTATTTCCAGGGTCAAACTTGTCAGTGAATATTGGGCAGGAAGAAGAACTAAGGCAATGCTGTTTGTTAGCAATCCCTTGTGGGAGGTGGGGTGGCTTTGGATCCTGCATGGCTTTGAAAGGTGGTGCGGGGGTAACTACATGGTATGGTGACTTGGGGGAGAAGGAGAGAGCACACTTCTATCAGGAAAATACAAAGAATCCCATTTTTTTCCTGTAAAGCAAATAGATCCATGTCATTCGACAGACTTTCTGGGGCCTTGAAATAAATTTACCTTGCAAAGGTACTGAAAGACAAGGTGGCTTCTGTCTGTGCCAAACTTGTAATGCTTTGTTGCTCTTGCTTAATAAGAGTTCACTGTAAATAAGCTTTCTATCTAGCTAGCTTTGCTTTATGTGGAACTTAATAGTCCAGCAGCGTATGTTTGCCTACAGCTGCTTTTACTTCTAGCTTTTCTTCTGAAGTGTAATGTATCTATCTTGCTTTATTTTAACATCATTGGAATAGTAGTGTGCTTGTGTGGGGACTGACTGTTGAAGTGTCTCTTGGAGAGTAAGACTGGCTTTTGATAGTGAGAGAAGGGGATATGGCTGTGGACACCTCGCAGATGAGGAAACTGTGAGGCTTTCCCAATGCTGCCACAAGAAAAGTGGTAGAACTCTCCTTAGGGGTATAAGGAGCGTGAAGCAACCTGAGAAGAGCCAGGCTTGCTTTTTACCACTATAATGGTGTTGCTGGCCAAACACTCGGCCCAAGCCAAATGAAATGGCCTACAGTGAGCTGTGGCCAAAGCTGCTGTTGTAAGGAGAAAATACAAAAATACTTTTTTCTTTTTTTTAAAGAAAATAAAAAAAAAAGGCAAACCTGACCAACACTCCCACGAAAAAGCTGCAACCCCCCCCGCCAAGTCCCAAGCCCAGTGTTCCTGAATCTGATCACATATTTCTGCTTCAACACAGGAGAAGATTTCATGAGAATTTAATACTTCAGTCTTGAGCTTCCTGCAGAGCCGCTGGCTTGGGCTCCTTCATGGAGACAGGGTAAGCAGTAGGTGATGGAAGGTCTTCCAGTTAGCATTGGCACACTCCACAAAGCAGAGAAAGTATAGAAACAGAGAAACAGATAAAAAATAATAATTAAAAATAGCCCACCTTCACCAGTAACAACAGAGAAAATACTTTCCATGCTATGTAAGTAATACATCAACATTTAAGCTGATTAAAATTTGATAAACTACTAACTTCCCTATTTTCTGATAGGAAGGCTGGGGCCCGAGATAAAGCAGTGTCATGCTGGGGAGGACAAACACCCTAGCATCCAATAAACTTTTTATGCATTTATTTTGTTAAGACTGATTCCCATTTCCTTTGTAACTCTTTGTTTATTAATGAGTTGACTCATCCAGAGTCCAGCAGCTTGTTTCCACACCAGAGAGATTTGCACCCTTGCCAAGTGGAGTCAGAGGCAGAGATAACAGCCAGCAACAATAGTCTTCCCCGGTCCGTTTGCCAAGAACAATTGGCAGAAAGGACTCGGGGAGTAACTTATCACCAGCGCAGGGAGAGGCTGAAGCTCTGGAAGCACAGGGGTTGCCGCTTGCCTGCTGCAGATAAACAGCAGGATGCCACCAAGAGCCAGGCTTTACCTGGTGGAGGAGGAGGAGGCACCCATCAGTTAACAGAATGCTCTGTGATAACCAGCCAGTTATTTTAAGTAGTCTGTGACACGGCAGACTAATGCAGGAGGCTTTTTTCAAGTGCCAAATCCACTACTGACAAAACCCTTAAGGTAGTTTGGTCCTGAGGTAAGTGGTGTTGGTGAATGCAAACATGACATTGAATTGGTTAAGCTGCTCTTCCCAGGTGAAGCGCTGTATTTTTAAACGTAAGTCGTCAGATCCCGCATTATGGATGATGTGACGCTCACTGCTAGTTTGTATTTGATATTTCAACCTGCTTCACTTGAGTCTTATTCTGCAAAATGGTGAGCACCTGTTCACGTCAACTCAGCTGTGTTTGATCCTGAGGGCTCTTCTGCTTGAGAGAAAAAAAATAAGAACACCTGAGGCAAATTCTCTTACAAAAGCAATATCAAAGTTTGACCTTGTGACTGCATCATGGTTCTCTCAAAGAGAAGATCCCCCTGATATATATATAAAAACTCAGACTTCACAATCATGATAACTCGCAGACAGTTACAGCTGTACAGCTGTTATTTGCATGGTTTTTTGGACAAAGCTGACATCTTACTAAATAGCATTTTGAATCTAATTAAAACACCCATGAAGACAATTCTATGTGACACAAAACTCATTCTGGTTAATGAAATATGACTCAATATGTTTGATTTAACAAAGGAATAAGGTAAATTTGGGGTTTTAGAGTGGGAAGCAGCATTAAATGGTATGTTGTGGATTGTCTACTACAGATGGCCTTCATACTGCTAAACCCCCTTCTGATTAAGGAGAAATAGGAGCCTGTTGATTTGTTCTGCATTTCTTTGTATGCTTTACCCAAATGTTCTTCATTACCTGACTCAATGTCAGAAACCATCTTTCCAGTCTGGCTTGGTAGAGATAATTGTTATTCTTTCCTTTTCCCTCATCTATACAGCTAGATCATATTGAGATCCTTCCACTTCTTTTTCTGTGGATCTGTCTTTTCCATAACTTCAGCCAAATATCTCATTTGAGCTTTTATTGTACCATGTGTTGCTCTTCAGCTCTTGCAACATGGTCTTTGCAAGTGTTGGAGAGACATGTGCTTCCCCCCCCAAAACAGGTGTTAAATTCAAACTTCACTTTTATTTGTTTGATCATGTTACTTGTCACTTCAGATCTCAGAGCTGGCTTCCAATCCATCATATCCAATTTAAGAATTTAGTTCCCTTGATGCAAGGACACAAAATTACTGTTGCTTTTAAAACTTTAAATTTCCTGGTATTTTGAATTCTAAAGTTAGGTTTACTGAGCCACTAACGTTATTTTTGTTTCGCAACAGAAAGGAGAGGGGTAAAAAACAACACAGAGACGGCTTGCAATAAAATTTTTCAGAACCACTACATCAAGAGATGAGAAAGCTACTGATTTCCGAGGTATGTCTGAGTTCAGGGTGGCAAAGTAATGATTTCCTGTGAATCAACAATATTATTACAAAATTCAAAAATCCAAAATATACTTACGCTGTAATCTTTGTCTATGAGCCCATCTCAGCCTCCTATTTTCTCACTCGCACTTTATCCCATCACATCTAAAGTTAGACTGTTAGCACTGGAGGAAGAGACCACACCTTTCTCATATCTTCTTTTTTTTTTTTTAAGGGCTTAGCCCATTTTTGCTTGCTCTATAAATAAATAATAGCCAGTGTGGTGCCAGGGAAGGAAAGGAAAAAGCTACATTAGATCACAAGGCAAAATAAGAAATCGACAAACTTAAAAATAAATATTTTTCTTACAAAATGTAACCACTTTTGGGAGAAATCAATGCATTCAGTGTTCTGTAAATGAAATTCATCTCTTCGCTGTAGCACCCCTGTTCCTGACTAAAGAGACTGCCATGACGTGCAAGGACATTTGGGGCACCTAAATGACAAGGTAGACCAGCGCTACGGGCTGTTTGCTGAGCATCACCTTGCAAGCCACCAGCAGGCAGTGGCTGCAGGGCCAGGGATAGAGATGCTCCACAGGCTGCCAAAACTCCAGGTGGGGACAGGCAGTGATCCCCACCTTCAGCTACTTGTTGCTGTGGTGCCCTTCCCTTGTGCTGGGTGTTTGTCAGCAGGATTAGTGCCCCGAGGGGCTCTGCCAGGCGAGGGTATGCACGGCTGTGTTAGCACAAGAGGAAAGGGAGGAGCAAAGAGAGGGAGCAGTGGGACCAGGAGCTGCTCATGTCAGCATGACTTTCTACTTATGTCAGCGTGGTAAGTGGTGGTTGAGTGTCTCTTTGTCCCCAGTGTTAGCCCAGAGTCAACATGTCACCAACGTGGCTTTAAAAACCCGTTAGTATTCATTCCTCTTAAGGTATTGGGGTTTTCAGCCCATAATCTTACCGCATGTGTTTCTAACCATTCAGACATATAAGCGTTAGCAGTGCTGCAACTTGTTTAGTATTTGATGTAAAAACTACTTTTATTTTAATTATGTGCTATCAAATTGATTTGCCTGTTGAGTTTTCACTGTCTCTTGCCTTCCCATCAAATATCTTCTTAAGCCTCCTTTTTGTGGTGTCGTATTAACCTTGCCTGAGCTTCAGTTCTGCTTTTTGCAGTGTCATATTAACCTTGCCTAAGATTCAGTTCTGCTTTTCGTTTGGTTTCTAGTTTTTTTACAAGGATTTGAGGACGCTGGAACATGGTTCTCCATCCTGGATGGTTGTTATCTAATTCTTTAAAGCGTTGTATATTTCTTGTCTTATCAGCAACAAAATATAGATAAGGAACATGAACTACGTTAGATTCCCAAGAGAAATGTAGGGAGTGAGGAATCACAGAATCACAGAATGTTAGGGATTGGAAGGGACCTCGAAAGATCATCTAGTCCAATCCCCTTGCCGGGGCAGGATTGCCTAGACCATATCACACAGGAACGCGTCCAGGCGGGTTTTGAATGTCTCCAGAGAAGGAGACTCCACAACCTCTCTGGGCAGCCTGTTCCAGTGTTCAGTCACCCTTACAGTAAAGAAGTTTTTCCTCAAATTTAAGTGGAACCTCCTGTGCTCCAGCTTGCACCCATTGCCCCTTGTCCTGTCAAGGGATGTCACTGAGAAGAGCCTGGCTCCATCCTCATGACACTTGCCCTTTACATATTTATAAACATTAATGAGGTCACCCCTCAGTCTCCTCTTCTCTAAGCTAAAGAGACCCAGCTCCCTCAGCCTCTCCTCATAAGGGAGATGTTCCACCCCCTTAATCATCTTTGTGGCTCTGCGCTGGACTCTCTCTAGCAGTTCCCTGTCCTTCTTGAACTGAGGGGCCCAGAACTGGACACAATATTCCAGATGCGGCCTCACCAGGGCAGAGTAGAGGGGGAGGAGAACCTCTCTCGACCTGCTGACCACACCCCTTCTAATACACCCCAGGATGCCATTGGCCTTCTTGGCCACAAGGGCACACTGCTGGCTCATGGTCATCCTGTTGTCCACTAGGACCCCCAGGTCCCTTTCCCCTACGCTGCTCTCCAACAGCTCTGTCCCCAACTTGTACTGGTACATGGGGTTGTTCTTGCCCATATGCAGGACTCTACACTTGCCCTTGTTATATTTCATTAAATTTCTCCCCGCCCAACTCTCCAGCCTGTCCAGGTCTCTCTGAATGGCTGCGCAGCCTTCCGTTGTGTCAGCCACTCCTCCCAGTTTTGTGTCATCAGCGAACTTGCTGACAGCGCACTCTAATCCCTCATCCAAGTCATTAATGAATATATTGAATAGAACTGGTCCCAGAACCGACCCTTGCGGAACTCCGCTAGACACAGACCTCCAACTGGACTCTGTCCCGCTGACCACTACTCTCTGGCTTCTTTCCTTCAGCCAGTTCACAATCCACCTCACTACCCGATCATCCAGACCACACTTCCTCAGTTTAGCTGCGAGGATGCTGTGGGAGACAGTGTCAAACGCTTTACTGAAATCGAGATAGACCACATCCACAGCTTTACCATCATCTATCCACCGGGTAACATCCTCATAAAAGGCTATCAAGTTGGTTGAGCAAGACTTCCTGTTGGTGAAGCCATGTTGACTGCCCCTAATGATCCCCCTATCCTTGATGTGCCTAGAGACAGCACCAAGAACAAGTTGCTCCATCACCTTTCCGGGGATGGAGGTGAGGCTGACCGGTCTATAGTTACCCGGGTCCTCCTTCCTGCCCTTTTTCAAGACTGGAGTGACATTCGCTTTCCTCCAGTCCTCAGGCACCTCTCCTGTTGCCCATGACTTAGCAAAGATGATGGAGAGTGGCCTAGCAATGACTTCCGCCAGCTCCCTCAGCACCCGCGGGTGCATCCCATCAGGGCCCATGGATTTATGGACATCCAGGTTGCTTAATTGGTCCCTGACCCAGCCCTCATCAACCAAGACAGATTCCTCCTCTATCCTGACTTCTTCTGAGGCCGCAGGGGTCCAGGGCTCCTCAGGACAGCTTCCAACAGTATAGACAGAGGCAAAGAAGGCATTCAGCAACTCCGCCTTCTTTTTATCCTCTGTCTCCAGGACCCCCACCTCATTCATCAATGGGCCTACATTGCCTCTAGTGTTGGCTTTACCTGCAATGTATTTGAAGAAGCCCTTTCTGTTGTCCTTGACCTCTCTTGCAAGGTTTAATTCCAAGGAGGCCTTAGCTTTCCTAGTTGCCTCCCTACATCCTCTGACAACAGACTTATATTCCTCCCAAGTGGCCAGCCCCTCCTTCCACGATCTGTACACCTTCTTCTTCCACTTGAGTTTGCCCAGCAGTTCCCTGTTCAACCATGCAGGTCTCCTGGTACCCTTCCTTGACTTCCTACCTGTTGGGATGCTCTGATCTTGAGCTCGGAAGAAGCAGTCCTTGAACGCTAACCAACTATCTTGGGCCCCCTTACCTTCTAGTACCCTGTCCCATGGGATTTCCCCTAGCAATTGCCTGAAAAGGCCAAAGTTGGCCCTCCTGAAGTTCAGGGTTGCGATTCTGCTAGCTATTCTGTTCCTGCCACATGAGATCCTGAACTCTACCATCTCATGGTCGCTACAACCAAGGCTGCCCTCAACCTTCACCTCTTCCACCAGACCCTCCTTGTTAGTGAGGATCAGATCCAGCAGCGCTCCTCTCCTAGTTGGCTCATCCACCATTTGCATCAGAAAGTTATCATCAATGCACTGGAGGAACCTCCTGGACTGGGGATGGCTGGCTGAGTAGGCCTCCCAGCAAATATCAGGGTAGTTGAAATCCCCCACAACAACCAGGCCCTGTAATTGAGAGACTGCTCTCAGCTGCCTGTAGAAGGCCTCATCACCCTCCTCATCCTGATCCGGTGGCCTGTAATAGACACCCACAACAGTATCACCCCTGCCAGCCTGCCCCTTAATTCGCACCCACAAACTCTCAACTCGCTCCTGATCTGCCTCTGGACAGAACTCAATACATTCTAGCTGCTCACTCACATAAAGAGCAACTCCACCACCTCTCCTTAGCGGCCTGTCTTTCCTGAACAGGACATAGCCATCCATGACCACATTCCAGTCATGCGAGGCGTCCCACCAAGTCTCTGTAATTGCCACTAGATCATAGCCCCCCGACCGAACACGGATTTCTAACTCCTCCTGTTTATTCCCCATGCTGTGTGCATTGGTGTACAGGCATTTCAGGGAGCGAGCTGGGCACACCGATTTCATCCCAGATTCACCCCCTGATTTCACCCCAGGGGGATGGGGGGCCTCCTGGTCTACCTCAACACTAGAGCATTGCCCCAGTGGTGCAAGCCCAGCTACCACCCCATCCCCCTTCGAATCTAGTTTAAAGCTCTCTAGTTTAAAGAGGAAGTTAAACACCTTCTCATGAGATCAGAAGGGAGGGAGCATTGTCATAAATGCCTTTCTGAAAAGAGATCAAAATACACGGCCACTTCAGGTGCAGCAGGACTCTGCGTGTAGAAGCCTGCTTGGAGCTCTGAAATGCTTTTTCTAGCTTTCTGACCTGGAAAGGCCAAGAAACGCCAGTCAGTCACAAGTAACAGTAGGAAGGGGCCCACAAGAGAAGTTATGTTTCAGGATGGAGGAAATTTGGAAGTGCGGTGCCAAGACTGTCAGTTGTTTCCACTGCAGTCATGATTACCAGACATACTGGACTGTAGTTTGTCATTTCTCTGTCTATACTCTCAGGATACATTTGGCAGCTGATAGCACTTTTTGTCCTCTCACAGATTACTGTGCTGTATTCACACCAGAGCTATCTCAAAGAGCTCAAGGGACTCTTCCTACTGCTACTGGCATTGGCAGCACCCTGGTATTTCAGTTTTGGGTGGATATACCATCAGTGAATCTTCCACTTGGACCCTCAGCTCCTTCTTTTACGGTTGCTTCTTCATGTACAGCAGTAACATTGGTTCAAAGAGGACTCTAAGCAGTCTGCTCACCTTTCTCCAAGCCCTTTCTCACCACAAATTAGTTAAAATGACACCCAAAATGCATATCTGGTAGCTATGCCAGGTAGTAGCCTTTATTTTTTTACAGAGTAAAGGACTATAGAAGTTGGGTAACACTTACAGCTGCCTTCACACTTCCTATCTATGTGGGCAGATGCAGCTGTTTGTGGTTTTTCTCCCCTCTCCGGTGGGTTAATCTGCTAACACTCAGCAGATGCACCTGGTAGGCCCTTCTGAACTTGCTCACTGTAGTGGTTGCAGAAGAGCACCTGATGTTCTTTCAAAATAGTATTTGAAAGTGACAAAGGCAAATAACCTTTCCTCCAGCTACAAGTTGAGACCTCTTCTAATTTAATCCAGCTCCATAGGTTTTATTGTAATCTGTCCCCTAATTCACCCAGATTGGAGACCTAGAGATCTGTGAGATTTCTTAACTTTTCAACAAATACTGCTACTCTGAGCTGCCTGCAGACAACACCTTCCTATTAATAATTAAATACACTCATGAAAAAGCAATTTTCTTTTTTGATGCAGAGGACACTGAAGGTTTCCCAGAGTTTCAGACATGGTGCATACACAGCACCAGGGCAGCCCCCAGCAAAAGAAAGCCATGTGTGGGATGGCAGCTTGGTTTGGAGGGACAGTTCAGAAGGTGGTGGCTGGAAGCTGCTGAAACATCAGCTTGAATTTGGCTTCATCTAACAGAGCTTTTGCCTTTAGTTCAGGGAGTAGGACTGTTCATAAACTGTGAGTGGTCCAGCATTGGAAGGATACTGTTTTAGAACGTTGAAAGGCATTTATTTATTGCCGCTGACTTGGCTCAGCACAAGAATAACCTGTCTACATTGTTGTAATGGTCCAAGAAATGTGTAATCTAGTGCCCTGGTAAGATGGTGGGGAGGCCAGTGTAACGGTTGCATTTCTGATACTGGCCTTAAGCAGTTGTTGTGGTTCCCTAGTACGTGAGCACGCAAGGAGGAGAGATACAAACCTCAAATGTCTCCCTCACCTCTGAAGAGATGAGATCCCCAATGTCAGGAATACATTTACAGGGTACTCTTGAAAATGCCTGTTGTGTGTAGGTCAGGACCGTGTTCTCCTCCCAGGCTGACTCATGAGGTGGAAGGGAATAAGGCTGCAAGGAGTGAGGGAGAAGATGCTACTTTGATTTTTCTGCTGGTGTTCTTCTGGGACACCACTGTAGAGTTCAGCATCTGATAGAGCTTTTACTAGGTCAGCCTGGGACTCAACACACCAGCCTTGTCCTCCACCTCCCTTTTCCAGGACATAAAAGGAGACAATGATTTTTCCACTTCTTGAAGCAGCTTTCATTAATTAACATTTGAAAATGTATTAAAGATTAAAAATAATTGCAAGAAATATTTTTAGTTAATATTTAGTTTTGTCCTTCATGGAAATAAACTTTTGTGGCCAGTGCTTTGCTCTCTTGAATATTAACACAACTATGGTAATATCTATATAGATAGATAAATATTAAGAGAGAGAGAGAGAGAGATCTTAATATACAGAATACTTCAGTATTCTGCTGAAGTCCATCAAATGAGATATTCCAGGTGCCTGATAATTAAAAATATTCCATTAATTTAAATACATGTACTTGTTTGAAAATTTTTAATTAACATATAGCTTCAGCTGATTGATTGAAGTTCCATGTGACCTTCTCTGCTCTTCACTAGTTTAAGGACTTTTGTGTTATTTGCAAATTTTGCCACTTTAGAATTCTGTTTTCCAGGCCATTAATTTAAAAGTCCCGTCTGGAGGCTTTGCAATCTTAACTCATCCCAGCTATCCATGTTTTATCCATAGCTGATATTGTGTTTTGCTTTACGCTGCAGTTTGTAATAGCGTGTAAGTCTCCAGCCAGGAAGCATGTCACATCTGTGCCACGTGCTGAACGTACGCGGAGGTGCTGGAGGTTGCTTCTGTCCATCAACCGCTCCTCTCTGCTAACTGCTGTGGCTTTGAGGTTTTTTCAATCTCTTTGTTGGTTTCTGATTCAAGACAACATTTTTCTTCTTCCTCTGTCAGTGGCTAGTGTCTTCCATAGTCCAATGAGAGCCTTTTCTGTCAAAGCCTTTTTCAAAATCCAAGTACATTTTATGAACTAATTCCTTTCTCCTTCTCCTCCCTGTTTCTTTGACACAGTTAGAAAATTGTTCCTCCATCTGACTTTTCTACCTGCTATTTTAGTGAGAGTCAGAGACTGGAAAAGCAATGTCTTAAGGTAGCTGGTGTATCAGAGAGGTGCCTTGTAAGAATGGTTATAAACATGCAATATTGCACAGTAGTACCATGTAAGATTAATAGTTTACACCCTAAGACCAGGTGCATTTGCTTCAGTGGGACTCAAGGCATGTCAGTATGAGAAATGTGGCATATAAATCCCCACCTCCTTCTTCACAGTGTCTCATTTCAGACAACCGCTGAAGATGTAAGCAGCTAGAGGCAGTGTGGTGCCTCTAAAGATGGGAGTGACACAAAGCCCTTGATTTCAGTGTGCCCTCCAACTTTGTAGAAGTTTGAATATGCATCTCGAATTTATGACTCGGGTTCCAGTCAGTAGCAATTGTAGTCCAACAGTAGCAATTGCTACGTTAGAGTACCTGAAATGGTAAGTCTCCTTTCACCATCAGACGGTGAGCGTGCGAAGGCGTGAAAGAGTGACTCACTGTAGTAAAGCCAATTATGTGTATTGACTTATGGAGCTGTATCAAGGAACTACGCTTCCTTCTTCTGGTAGCTGAACTTTATCAGCAAACGGAGGTCCCAAGCCAGATGTCATTGTGACAACAGATGTGAATAGTAACAACAGATATTACAAAGCTTATTTTTCAGCATGATTTCTCATAATTATATTCTTTTAAATCCATGTTTTGATCTTTCCCTGCACAGTAGGGATGTCCAAGTGGAGTTGTGTGACAGCTGTAACCTCACCGTAGTTTGAGTGAATATGTTATAAGGAACAGGAAATAACAAACTTAAAGGAAGAATAAAGCAAAAGTTAATCATATGCTAGAAGTTGTTCCAATATTTGCTAGCTGGAGTGCTCAGCAGAACATACTTACTATTTATGATATATTTTTTTCTGAAGTAATTTGCAAGTATTCAAAAATTAATCCTCACATCACTCATGTGGATTAAGTATAGATTTCTTTTCAGCAAAGCAAAAGTACAGACTTGTCACTGTACAGTGACCCATCAGAAAGGTTTCGAGTTTATTGTGTCTCTCCAAACCTGGTAGCACTGGAGACATCAGTTCGGATACTTTGGCCGATGACGACCGAGGTAGGCTCATGCAGGCTGTGCCTGTCCACCGAGAGTGCTGGAGGCTCAAGCCAGCTCCCTGTCAGTCACATGCTGACCATAAAAGATCCACTTTAAAAGCAGGATCTTCCATTAAAAAAACCTTCCATTTCTAAACAAGCTCTGTGTACACAGCTTATCTAGAGAACCCTATATTGCCTCCACTTTGAGATAACAGGAAGAAACCGTAGCCAGAACCACATGTCAGCGGGTGAAACAAGCACCCTTGTCATAGGTGCTGCCCACTCAAGGAGGATCTGCTGTGCATCAAACAGGATCCAGAGCCTGTAAACATGCGGGATGGATAGCTTGTGCTTTCCCTGAGGTAGAGCCAAAATGTCTTTCCGTTCTTCTGGTACTTACACCAACCTGCTGATATTATGGTCAAAACAGTTCTTTAGGGCAGCCTTCATTCGGATCCATCCCATTCACACATGGAGGAAAAAGGTGGTTTAATTGATTGTTTTATGCCCTTTCATTTTCATGTGGTTAATTCAAAGCCTGAGATACCTTTTTTTGCTGAAAGCTTCTGCAGGTCATAGAACCAGGTATACATTTCCAAGCAAAAAAAGACTGTCACATGGGTCTTTAAGTAGAAATATTCCTTGACACATAAGCCTGAATGGCTAATGTTTATCACTTCTTCCCAGTTGTTTTCCCTGCAATACATTAAAGCACGGGTACTCTGTAGGCAGGACAGCAAGTTCTGTTCTTTGCTTCAGTTATTTCAAATTTATATTAGAATTGGAATAAAATATATACAGAATGATTTCATTATATCTGAACTAAGGGTCACATTGACTAAATGTCGAGCGAACAAGTGCTGCATCTTAACCCTGGGTTTCCTCTCTCTCCTGCTCCTATCATCCAAAACATGCTTAGCCCTTGCCCGTTATTGTCCTAATGTTTGTGGAGGGCAGTGTAAAACTCCGAGATACTGTTTCAAAGTTGTCAGTTTTCCCAAAGAATTTCGTATTTCTTGAAGATTACATCGTAATTTGGATAAAAAGTATATCCACTTTGCAGGGCATCTTGCTGGTATAAGAGAAAAGGTGTTTTCCCTTTTTTCTAGAGGGTGAAACGCATGCCTGGCTTACACTGCCTCATGTGCCCCGTGCCAGCGGCAATGGCGGTTAAACGCCTACCTTGTATTATTGACTTAGCAATATGAGCTGCTTGCCATCGCACTCCGCGTAGTGCTTTGTACACATGGAAAGCAAGTAGCTATGGCTCAGTTTCTGTTGTTTGCAGAGGCTGAGAGATCTTTAGTGCAAAAGAAAGTCAAACCCTGAGCCAATTGCCGGTTTTGAGTACATGAAATCATCGATCAGTACAAATAATACAAGTTCAGTAATCAATACGTGTGGATAAATACATTTTTAATATTGTAAAAACTGAGTAAGATTCTCCCCCTTCCCCTTCTCAAGCAGGAAGATAAGTAGCAGAATACGTGGAATAAAAGGCACTTTATTTACCTGCAAGTTTTGTAGAGAATGAAGCTTCAGAGAGGTGTTTGCTGGTGAATGACTGTCTTTAAGAGGAATCTTACGACCCACAACAGAGTATGAGGAACTGACAGTAGCCCCTGGTGAAAGGTTTTCAGTTAAGACTGGGCTTGATAGAAACAGGAATTTTGCTGGGTTATGCCACTGGCTGAACGTTCCCAGGCTACCCTTGGTACCTCCCTGTTTCATGATCAAATGACACGTTCTTCTGCATGAGATGGAAGAAGAAAATAGATTAAATTGTTGAAAGGTTGGTGGTACGATGTTCTGAGACACCAGTGACTGCTGCTGCTCCAGCTTTTTTGAAAGCTACTGCTGTTTTCCTGCAGGATGCCACGCTGGAGTCCGTACGCCTCAGTGACAACTCCAGTGTTATGCCCAGATAATTGATTCTCTTTCCTTTGTTTTCAGAATATTTCTCATCTCTCTTGGGGAAGAATTCATTGCCATAGATCCACCTGGGAAGAGGCAAAGAAGATAACTGCAATTCAAGAGTAGCTGCCCTTGTGTGGTTGGCTGCTTAAGAGTTTCTGTAAAACGGAAGTTGTTCAAAATGTATTGAACTATAACTACCTAATTATAATATTTATAATTTTCTACATGCAGAGCTTTAACAAATTGTGTTCAAGCTCATACCAAGGAAACACATTTGATTTAATACTTCCTAGTAGTAGGCACGCATACAGTCTCTATGTCTTGGCGAGATGGCAGTCAAGGAAGGGTTTGTTTTTATCACATAGACTGAGCATTCACAGAAAAACTAGCATGTTTAGTTTTGTTAAACTGTTTGAGGTACCTGAGTTTTTCATTCAGAACATCAGCATGGAAACTTAATTTCTCCCTGGCTGAATGCCTAAAGCTGCAGTCACTAATTTGGTCTTATTTACCCAAGGATTAGATCAGAAATGTAGGTACCTAATACTTTTCTAGCACACTACATGCACTAGAAACACACTCATGTTTCACGAGATAAGATTAAATTCTATCTACAAAAAGAGCAACTATTCTCATTGGGAATTCCAAATTCTCTGATAGCTAAAGCAGTTTAGGGCAAACTTAAATGGCAAGGACACAGTTACTGCTCCTGAAACAGAAGTCTCTGCTTGGAAACCATTTGGACACATAAGGAGAATGACAGAAAAGCTGGTGAAACTATGCTGGCTACAGGTGTCCAAAACAAACTCCAAAGATCCTACCACAGCCCCTCTTCCTATCTTGTGAAGGGGTAGTGGTAATAAATTTGTTGAGCACAGTGTTTAACATGCATGATGTTTTAATGTCTTTCTCCACCAATCAGGATTTAAACAGATCACTCAGGGCGAGCTAGAAAAAGCTAATTTGGTAAGTCATTGTCTAGCCAAATTAGTTATAGTTAATCACTGCTATCTGCAGTCCTCTCATTTTTTGTCTCTCTTCAGAAATACAGTTATATTAATTTCCAAAGTGTTCCTAGACACCTCTCTGTGTTCCGGGCAATGATGGCATGCTTCTCTGCTAGCTTTGGCCTCCTTGATACTTCATCTTGTTTGAAGATTTGTCTTTTCTTGGATTTTATGACATTAGTATTTCCCATTTCCTCTCTCTTTTCCTGCCTTCTTTGTCCATGAGTGCTCTCCCTTCTCTCTTTTTTGGTTTCTAGGGAAATGTCCCACCATGTTCTGTCTTTGGCCTTCTCACCATATAGCCAAATGCTGAGCACTTTGTGAAGCTCCTGCCTCCTGAACACCATTCTTTATTCTCTAGGTTATGGCATGATCCCTTGTTTTAAAGGGCGTGACTTTATATTTGACTTTGATAAAATGTCCAGCTTACCAAGGAACTAGAATCCTCTAAAATATTTGCCACTCTGATGACTCTTGCCTTATTCATGGGTATTACTGTCATCAAAGAGGTATAGGTATTGACAGCCCCTTCTGAGATCTCCTCTCACTGCAGACCGGTTGCTCCCCAGAGAGTAACATTTTGCAATGCAGCACATGGTGTGCCCTGCGGTCCTCGATTCATGCAGCAGACTCAGGTCAGGTCTCAGCAAGGATAATTTACAGCTGCTCTCATGCTCTTAAGTTATGTGGGTGAACACTTGGCCTCCAGCCAGTTGACAGATTAAGAACAAGAGACCTGGACAGACACCATCTCTCCTGCAATATATCCTGGGTCCTGCAGCAGGCACACACAGGTTGCTGGACTCAAGTACCTTCTTTTAGATTGCTTCTCCCTTTGTCTCTACGGATATAGACACCCTGGCTCCCCCAAACCACGCTCATGTCTTCATGCCTTTCTACCTTGGATTTTTCTTCTCCTCCTCTCACAAATTCTTGTGCTCTACCGCAGACCATTCCTGGTTACCTTTCTTCTTGTCTTACCCTGCTGCTCCCACCTTATCTATTTTACAAATTATTTTCCTTAACTGTCTCCAGACTTTCTTCCTACCAGTGCTGTGCCATTCCTCTGGTGGCATACAGTAAAGTCCTGTCTGTAGACCTATTCCTTTTCTGAACCTAAGAGAATCATGACCAGTGGGTTATTTTTCTGCGTGTCTTGGATGGGTTTGTCATGTACATGAAATAGAAAGGGGGTTGAATGTTAGCCTGATTTAGAAAGAAACACAGTGAGTATTTAACATGTTTTTTTATATTTCTTCCATTTACCACATGATAGCTAGAGAACTAGTTTTATAATACAGAGAACAGGTAGTGTTAATACACTAATTTCTCAATTAATATGCTTCTGTAGCAGAAGGGAAATACTGAGAAGTATGGGTATAAAGCTGTAAGACAAAGCAGTAAGATGAAGAGCTAAAAATAAAGAAAGAAGCTGTTGGCGTAGTGAGAGCTAGAAAGAAAAAAGTCCTTGTACCAGAAGTGCAAAATTGTAGATTGTAGGGACAGAGGAGCCAGGTTTGAGGGGAGTGAAGTGCACATAAGGAAGGCATTTGTGTTTAAATCCTAATCAGCTAACTCCCACTTAAAAGGGTGGCTATTTGCTTTATTCTTGAATCTCTGTACATTTCTCTTTACTTCTGTGAAACCGTAAATACTGCATTTGACATCAGCTGTTACAGGGAAAAGTAGTTCATTACTGCTCCAAAACATCCAAATTAGATTATGTGACATACTGAAAGTATAAAACAAACATTAAGTAATGGCAGCCCTGTCAGTTAGAATTACAGTCCTCCATAGTTTTGGGTCTTCTTTTCTAAAGAGAGGTGGTGTCACAGTTCAGAAGAGAAAAATCAAGGGAAAAAAATTTCTCTTTTCGGTTGCCTAAATTGCAGCTGGCTTTGAAAGAGCAGCATCAGAGTCCAACTTTTCTTTGGGTGGATATTGGAGTATGCTGATTATGAGCCACCAGAAGGGTACAGGGCAGATCAGGGAGAAAGTGCTGATTAAAAAATAATTAAAAACAGTTTTTTTGCTATGCAGCCTGTGAAATTGGCCAGAAACTGTGAGTGAGTAACTGTCTACACAAGTGTTGGTTACTTTTTTCCTAATCTTCATTCACCTTCTGGATATCTCAGGACATTTTAAAATTCTACTCATGCCCGCAGCCCCTGTTCCTTGAGCTTCAGGTTGGTTTTATTTAGGCTATGTGGAGAAATCACAGGGGCTCTGTAATGTGTCAAATATCACAATGGACCAGCATTCGTACTGGCAGATAAAAGCAGCTGCAGGTTACTTAAGAGGGCGTGTGCAGTGTAATGGAAGAGAATTCAACCATGGAAAAAAATAGCCTCCAGTATTCCATCATTAAGGGGAGCACATTAAAGCAGCTGCAGAATTAATAGACAGGAAATTCTTTTTTTATGATCCATGAAATCTTCAATCTATATTATCCTATTCTTCCTAACAACTTCTAATTGAATAACTGAATTTCCTTGTTTATTAATTTTGCAGCATAGTGATTTACAATTCAGAGTAATTTGCCTGAAAGGAAAATTCTGTTTCATTTGACTGAACTGTAAGAATTGGAGGACCGTGGAGCGAGTAGCATTTCCAGCAATTATATATTGCTTTCCTGCAGCCAGTGGAGAGAGCAACTATTGAAACCGGGGTTTGTGGCCATGGTGGTCAGAGTCCCACAGAGATAGTGGTCAGCCGACACAATGAGGATATGTTTCCTCCAGAAAGAAGAGCACTCACTTGCCATGAGATTGCTCTTTCCTTACTGCTGTGCCATTTTCTAGGCTGTCAAACTTGTAACATTTTGTGGGTGGCAAAATGATGTCATTTTATTCAACAGCTTGTAGTAATTTCCACTCCTAACCCTTCATGAGAGGTACAAATTACCAAAGAAAAAGGGCTATAAGCTTACAGATGACAGTATCACTTTTCTTTTCCGTTGAGATCACAATATCCTTCTTTCTAGCTGAATGACAATTGTGCTGTCACTAAAATTACATAATGCTGTGTCCCCTGAGGGGTTATAGTTTGGGATTCAA
Organism: Nyctibius grandis; assembly: GCF_013368605.1. NCBI lineage: Eukaryota > Metazoa > Chordata > Aves > Nyctibiiformes > Nyctibiidae > Nyctibius > Nyctibius grandis. The sequence continues at coordinate 13,988,771 of NC_090660.1, forward strand.
AGGACAGCTGTCAAAATACAACTTGCTCTATTCTGAGCTTTAGAAGTCTCTTAGGGGGTCGTACATATGAGTCTGTCTTTTTTTTTTTTGTGGATTATATATCAAGTTAACAGTGGAATGTAAATGAGAAAACTACATTTACGTGGCAAGTTAAGTGATACACCTGAGATGCAAATGACATACTAAAATAACTAGTGTTTGCTGTAGATCATGGGAACGAAAATCGGGGCTAACACAAATGGCAGCACTATACTGACTCAGTGGAGCTCGGCAGCCTATGATAAAACTGGCTTTTCCCTTTATTTTGTATACTATCACACCATACAATGTGTAGTAAAAGCTGCTCTGATTTTCCAGGTTTTGTCTGGTGTCTCAAAGTCAGCTGTGCTCTAATAGCCCCCACTGCTGCACACCAGCTCTGAGTGCCTGCCAGTTACTGTGAACAAGCATTAAATCAAAGAGTCTCAGTGCAGTCTTTGAATGTGATTGGAAGGGAAAAACTCAGGTAGCTTTAGAAGATTTCCCCAAACAAGAACAAAAAAAGAGAAAAAAGGTTAGAAAAAAGTATCTTGGTTTGGATAAGTGTTGTGGTTTAACCCCAGTGGGCAGCTGAGCCCCACACAGCTTCTTGCCCACAGTGGGATGGGGGAGAAAATCAGAAGGGTAAAAGTGAGAAAACTCATGGGTTGAGATAAAGGTAGTTTAATAGGTAAAGCAAAAGATGTGTGCACAAGCAAAGGAAAATAAGGTATTCATTCACTACTTGCCATTGGCAGGAAGATGTTCAGCCATCTCCAGGGAAGTTGGGCTCCATCTTGTGTAACAGTGACTTGGGAAGACAAATGCCATAACTCTGAACGTCCCCTCTTCTCCTTCTTTACTCCAGTTTTATTGATGAGCATGACGTCATATGGTATGGAATATCCCTTTGGTCCGTTGGGGTCAGGTGTCCCAGCTGTGTCCCCTCCCAACCTCTTGTGCACTCCTGATCTGCTCACTGGCAGGGCAGCATGAGAAGCAGGAAAGGCCCTGATGCTGTGCAAGCACTGCTCAGCGATAGCTAAGACATCCCTGTGTTATCAACACCGTTTTGGTCACAAATCCAAACCACAGCACCATAGGAACTATTATGAAGAAAATTAACGCCATCTCAGCCAAAACCAGTACAATATGTCAATTATGTAGCCACATTTCTATTTTAAGGAATGGAACAGAATAGAGCGATTTTTACGAGGGCCACAGTGACTCCTGAAATGTTACTTTTATTCCATCTAAAACCAAGCATTGCAAAGAAATGTGTACATGCCATTTTCACAAGATGAAAAAGATTTAGTTAAAACATTTCTAAATGACAGAAGGCAGCAAAGCGCAACATGGCCAATGCAGGTCTTAACACAGTAAACCTGGAGGCTCAGCTTTTCCTGCTGAAATGACCACGTTAGCTGGGCTGGATGATGCCCCTGGTATTTCTTCCCTGGGGGTCTCGGGCAGCTTCTTGTTTTCAGTCACTGCTTCCAGATATTAGCATCCTCTGCTGCCACAACTTCAGCTGCTGTTGTAAAATATGTATCAGAAACAGGAAGCTCTTAAGAAAACAAGCCTGGCTCTAGCAAAGTCCTTGAAATGGGGGAAAATATAAGTCAGGAATGGGAAGCTGAGAAAAATAGAGCAACAAAGGTGCTTCTGAGGGGTCATCTTCCCCACATGTAAATAGTCCTGTATTATTTGACTAGTACAGAGAGAAAAAAGTGTGGCACAGAGGTGTGTGTGGATCAGGCTTTGGTTTGCAGTGCACCTGTATCTGGACTCTATCAAGCAGGGCAGTCACTTGCTGTAGATTTCTTTGGTTGCCAGTAAGCAAATCACGTTTAAAAAACCCCAAACAAACCAAATGCATACATAATATCATCTTTTCATGTCAGGGCCACAGAAGGGAAGTAGTTGTCTGTGACATGAATGGAAAAGGAAACATCTGCAAAATAGTTAAACTCTTAGATAAGATGCTAATCCCATTTCGGGGATACGTTTAATGTCGGGGATAAGGTGACTAAGATGTACATGTGTTAAAATGCATTTGCTGCTCAGCTGTGTGTGAATGGATGAGAGGATGATTGATTTTTTTTATTTGCCAGTCTGGTTTGTACAGAACATTTGTGGGACAGTACTCGTGAATGAATGGGAGCTGTTGGATTGTTTAGTCTAGCAGAACAAAAGCTGAGAAAGGATGCCACTGCTACCTCTAAATACTGTCAGAGAGGAAGAGAGTATTTCATCTAAAGGAAAATGCTGGCAGAGGAACACCCTGGTATGAATGAGCTATGAATAAATACAGGCTGGCTATGAGAAAAAGCTCATAATCCTAGGCAAGGAACTAACTTGCAGAGTGGTGTAGGCGAAAAAGCTCTCACTTGTTTTAAAATAGAGCTAAGGCAGTTTACAAACAGGACTGTATGATGCTATTATCTGGCAGAACAAGGACAAAACTCCACAACTTCTGAGGTCCTTTTCAGTCCTAGGCTCCCTTGGTCCTACAAAACATTTACATCAGGCCTATGCAATGCACAGCCTCCATGTCCACACGCTGCCCACCAAGGACTTTCTTTGGCCAAGCACAACACGTGGATAAATACCTTGTTTGTACTGTGACACCTCTGCAGGCCAAAACATCTGCCGGTGCCTCTTCGCCAGCGGGAGCTGATTGCTTCGGGAGTTAAGAGGTGGTGGGCTGGGTTTGGGGTATCAGGATTATTCCTCTGCAAAGCTTTTAAGATTAGTTGTGCTTCCAGAACTGAGGTCAAGAGCATGGAGGACCTTGGGAGATGGTGTACGTGTACAGGGACTATAGGATTCACTGGGAGTCATAATCAGCAGCGACTGTTGATGTCCAAGGATGAGCCTCTCTTGTTGATAAACAGTGCAGGTTAATTGCTGTGTATTGGCAATTTTTTCTTCGTTAGGTGGTTAGTTTAGATCAGTTTTGCAAACATCAGCTACCACTCATAGCCTGATGGACTTTGATGCTTTTTTTCCCCAGATGTGTGTTTTTACCCAGAACGAGCTGCTGTGAACTGCTGATCAGTGAGGAGCAATTGCAGCAAGCGTAAGCAGTCACTGCTGATCCATCCCCGAGCAGTAGTTGCTGCTGTTGGTGACTCTCTATTCTGGGGACCATTTGCCCCAGGTCCTGCCTGCTCAGCTGCTCCGTGGTGGTGCTCAGGTGCTTACTCTGGGACAGATATCTGGGAAGTTCAGCTCCTGGGTGTCAGTCGCTTGCAGCTGGGAGGAAAGCCCTGCTGATGAGCAGGGACTGATTATCCTTGGGAAAACATGTGGGGCATGGGAGGCTGAGGCTGGATGGCTGGAGAAGCAGGAGGCTGGGTGATGTTGGCGTGCTGCACTGGGGGATAGTATGGGTGCAGAAGAAGGGTAAGAGGATTACAAGGTGGAAAATGATAGCAAGAGTGAGGGATTAGAGATGTTGGTGACTGGCTGAAGTCTTCTGCCTATCACCACTTATCTGATGTGCCTTCACCTTGTGTGATGGGACCTGAGTACGGCTGGGGTTGTACGAAACCTTTGTGGGTATTCTTCCAAGTAAACTTAGAGAGACAGCAGTTGCCACCAGGCTAACCACAAAGGGACGTCAACTGTTCTGCTCCCCATCCTTGCTGTGTTCCCCATGCAGTTAATAGAAATAGGAGGATGAGAGCTAAAAAGAAAGTTTATCAGCTCCAAAGGCAGAGGGAGCAGGGAGCTGGAGTGAGGTGGTAATTGAATTTTAGCCAAGATCCAAATCAGCAAGCAGGAAACACTAATTTACATAAGCAATATTAATCTTATTAGCATTTTATGGAGAGGAAAGAGGCATTCTCAGAGAAAGATTTATTCTTATCAGCAGTTCTGACCTAGCAGTACTTCTTGCTAATTGACAAGAGCTTAACTGTAATCTGTACTGGTTCATCTTGGGAATGTTGAACCGTTATACTTGTGTTTCTACTGAAAGTGATGCTGAATTTCTGTCATTTTTAGGTGGTCTGTATCTTAGATGGAAACCCTTAATTCACACATTTATTAAAAATTATTTCAAAATAGCTTTTAATTAATCTATTTTTAATTAAGGTAAGAGGATCATTAATTTAATTAAAAAGTCTATTTTTAAATGTGTTAGATATACAGAGAAAAAGCAGACCAAAAATACACTTGTGTGGGAAAGAAACCAGCTTGCTTAACCAGAGGAGGTACTTTCTGTGGTTAAACAACTCACCTGGTTGTATCGGGACACTCTTCAGGGACTGAGAATTAGTCATTCTCACCCTCTCCAATACTGCCTTCTTGTTTAAGGGGCTCTGTTGGTATTTTTTCATATGCTGAAGGTGGGAAATAATCTGCGCTTGTCTTTTTTTAATTTTTGAATGCATGATTAGTCAGTCACCTAATTCGAAGAGCACAGAAGTAAACCTTGTTTAAAGTAAAGATTACTGCTGTTAAAGGATAGATTTGTACTTAAATTCCAATTCTGGTGACTAGCTACTGTTCTGGATGATTTAGGTTTGTCTTTTTTTCTAGCTTGGTGATAACTGTAGACTGAGTATTTTGTAATTGTTTCACATATACAAAATAAGGATTTTTGGAAGCCTGGTTTTGAGGCAGGTAGTAGCTTTCAGAAGTAATTCAGATTTTTGAAAGAAAAGATATTTCTAGTTTTCATTTTTACTTTTTTTTTTTTAAATAAGTGATTCTTGTGGGCTCTAATGACAGCCCTTGCAAAGATGCTGTAGCCTAAGTGATCTGAGTGACCAGAGCCAGCATTGGCTCAAAGTGGAAACCAGCCCATGCAATGAGATGGGCGTTGCACAACGTGTACATGGGCTGCACAGCAAGCTCCTTCCTGGCATCAGTCCTGTAGAAGAGGTAACGTTAGAGGGAAGCCTTCAGAGACAGGATGATGTGGGGAAGGAGGAGTGTGGAAGACGCAGTCTGAACTGCAGCTTACCTGTCTGGACACATTCCTGCACTTGACTGCAAGCAGCAGCTCGTCAGAGAGGAGCGGTGCCAGGCTGAGCCTGGCTTGCTGGGCATCAGCCCTGGTGTTATGCGAGCACAGATCTCTGCAGAGGTGGACATGAGAGGTAGGAAGGCCGGCCTGGTGTGCCTCTGTCTGTGCATATGTGTGCGTGCTGGTTTATTTAGTCACCTGACATTTTCATCAAAATCCACTTCCTTGTTAAACAAGGTGAGCTGCTGATTTTTACCCAACTTCGCTATCCCAACCTCAAAGACCTGCAGTTAAAATACCTAATCTAAACTGAAATTAAAATTAGAGCAGTTAGAGAAATACAAATCCCTCTCCCGTGTTACATCAGCTTGCAGCTATCTCATACTGATTATCTTTTATTATTATTTACTACTACTATTATTATTATTTACTAATTATTGTTATTCTGCTGCAAATCTAGCACCCCCCCAGTAGTGCCAGCAGCCCTCCCCTTCCCCTCGAAGCAGGCGGAAAGTGCGGAGCAGGAGAGCCAAGGGAAGGAGACCTCCTCCCGGCTCTCCCAGAGGTGCAGCACCGTTATTAACCGGGCTGGTACCACCCGGCCTGCCCTTGTTTTTTAATTGATTTACTTTAGGAAAGCTTCATCACGGGGGGTGTGTGTGTGTGTATATTAAAAAATGTAAAATTATTATTTTAATTTTAAAGATAAATTTTAATATTAATGTAACTTAATATATAAACATAAAATTAAATATTATTGTTAGATATCAATAAGAGAGAAGTTATATATATTATTACTTTAATTTAAAAAAAAAATTATTTCCATTAAGGAAGGGTCCAAGGTTGCGGGGGCGGAGGTGTCCCCGTGTGTGTGTGTCCCCGTGTGTGCCTGTCCATGGGCAGGGGGTACCCGAGGGCCCGGTGTGTGCCCGGGGGGAGGCGGGCGCTGGCTGCAGGGGGCGGGGGCCGGGCCGGGGCCGGGGCCGGAGCCGGAGCCGGCCCGGGCGCGGCGTGCGGGCGGGGCGGGGAGGGGAGGGAGGCGGCAGCAGCAGGCGGCCGGGGCTTTGGCCGATCGCTCTCTCGGCGCTGCGATGGCTTCGCTGCGCTCCGGCCCGGCCTGGTGGCGCCTCCTGTCCTTGGCCGCGCTCGGCCCCGTCCTCTGCGGCCGGCTGGGGCGGGCTGAGCCGGAGCCGGGCCCGGGCCCGAGCGCGGACGCGGACGCGGGCCCGGCGGCGGAGGCGGACCCGCACGGGCGGCACCTCTACAGCGCGGAGATGCTGCGGCACGGCGCCGCCGCCGCCCCCCACTTCGTCATGTTCTTCGCCCCGTGGTGGGTATCCGGAGCGGCGGAGCACGGCCCGGCCCGGCGCGGCGCCCTCCTGCCCGCCTCTTCCCCCGTTGACGTGGCGGCGGGAGGCGGCCGGGCCGGGCCGGCAGCGGGGGAGGCCTCGGGGTCGTGCCGCCCTGAGCCCCAGCAGCCGGGGCCGGGCCGGGCGCCATCCCCGGGGGCGGCGCGGGGGCACACGCGTTAAATGGCAGCCGGTGACTGAGGAGCGCCGGGGAGGGGGAGCTGAAACCGAAGCCTCGCGTGTGCGTGGCCCGGGCCTCCGCGGCCGTGCTGGCTCTGGCGGGGGCTTCAGCCGGCCCGTGGTGGCCGCTCCCTGCCCCGAGGCAGCGGGGTGCATCGGCACCCGCAGCGGCCCCGCGGGCGTGGGCGCCGGGCAGTGCCCCCCGCGTGGGGCCTGCGGGTGAAGTCGCCCCGGTGGGCAGTGAGGAGGCGAGCAGGGGCTGCCCCGGCTCTGCGGGGCTGGAGCCAGCCCCGGTGCCCGGCGGCTCTCCCTGTCCGTCCCCACACTGTTCCACGTCGTTCCTCAGCGATCAAGAGTGCGTGGCCTCTGTGTGTGGGAGTATTTGCAATTTGGTGATGGTCACTTACCTGGCGTCCCCCCAGTCTCACAAGTATTTCCATTGCAGAAGTTACATTCTCTTTGCAATCACGAAATTTAAGGATAAATTTGCAGCAGAAGGAGTATAACGACAGTGCTGTGTCCTCAAGGCCACAGGTAGCCATAGCAGAGCTGGAGAGTTCTCAGATTTGCAAGAGACCTACTGGGCTTCTGTCCTGGACTGCTACAGTTGAGACAAGAATAGTTGAGAAGAGCAGGGGAACAGGGCTTTGCTGGGTGTTACAGCTGTCAGGAGGACAGTACTTCTCATTGCTGGGCCTTTCTAGTGGTTGTTCATACTCTTCTTTTTTCTTCATTTCTTCCCCTATCCTTTTTTATCTGACTTACAGATATCCAGTAGAGGTTATTGTGAGTTTTGTTGTTAGGGTTGGTTGGTTGGTTTTTGTTTGTTGTTTTTTTTTACCCAGGTTTTCTTAAATTTAGATAAAGTTAAGGGAACAATATGCAAAAGTTATGTTTTGATCCTAAGTTATCTGTTGGTACACGGTGCCATTTAGGCATACGTGAGTCATGACGCTCTTTGAAATCAACAGGAGAAAAGGATTTCCTTTAAAAACTGAGGAGCTACTACTTTTTTTGTTGTTAACATCGACTTGTTTATGCCATGCGAAAACGTTAAGCAGAAGCTTGAACAAGCAGATGCCTGCCTTTGTTCTCTGAGGAGCACAACAGTGGAGGACGCCTGACTTGCTGGCGAGGGCCCTTCGCCTGAGAGTGCTGTAAGGCCTAAGCAATGCCTGTGCGGAGCAGGAGTGCTTCTGCTCTGTTCTGTTTTCCGTTGATAATATCTGTGTCTGACCAAGCTTTGACTGACTGTTTCACAGGCATCCCTAAAACCAGATGAGCTTTTATCTTGGTGCAGGCTTCACAGGAAACTCTATGCCAAATGGGCTGTTACAGAGTCCAGTGTATGCTGCACATCCTCAGCATGCATTGAAGAGAGTGCTGGCCTTGCAAACTTGGACCACACTGCGCCCTTGAGAGGGCTGAGGATCTCTGCCCAACGCGAGCGTGAGGGAGCTGCATCATTTCCCAGACTTGTGGCTTCTCCGGATGTTCTTCTCACCCTTTGGATGTTCTTCATCACCTCCGGGTGTTCTCACCTCCTTCAGATCTCTGGGTCTTGGCTTCAGGGCCTTTGGTCTGGACTCCTGGCTCCTGATAGGCAGCAACAGGGCCAAGTTTCACATCCAAGGGGAAGAGAAGGACAAAGGGAGCATCCAAGTGCTTGAGAGGCGCTTATACACACCAGTAGTTTTATTGTCTGTGGGATCAGGCGGTAACCTGACAGCCCTGGGGTCTATATTAGAGACTTTTGCCCTATTCCTAGGTGATGTTAATGTGCTAATCTCCTAATGCTTCTCACAGAGGCATGCGTTTTGGCGTGGCTCCCTGTAGTTACAAGGGAGAAGCCTAGCAAACAGTCCAACGTTCAGCTGGGATTGTCTTTCAGATTGCTATGGGTGCTGCTAATGTTGTATTGTCAATGCTACCAGTAAGAGTTGGGTTAGACAGAGCCGACATAACTCTTCTCTTCCAGATTCTCGAAACAAATATTGCTGAGGGCCTCACTCCCAAACAGCAGCGGTACACATGAGGTCCTACATTTGTTTAAAATATTGCAGGCTACTCCAAAAAGAGAGCATTCCAGCATTGCCATCAGCTGTCTAAGGTTTTCGATCATCAGGCTGTCCCTCTTGGTAGCTACACTTGACAAGGGACAGAACCATGAGCAGATTACTCTCTCAGTGGCACTAGATGTTCTTAAGATGTTGGCCATGCCAGTTGCATGTATACAGAGGAATGAAGTTCCTCTGGTTCCTTAGTTGGAAGGAATTTCAAATGAGTAGTTCCATTGTGTTATTTTGACCATTACACATCTTTTCAACATCTGTGGTCTCCTGGTAAACCTCTGGAAATCCACTGAGCTGAAGCAGACTTGATCACTAGAGTTTGTTGCTGTTGAGTTGAACTCTGTTGACTGGATTTTACCTTAGCTGGATTCTTTTGTCCAGAGTGAGACTGGTCCTGTGCTGCTTGTACCGTTCACCTGTCTATCCCAGGGCCTACCAGCATTTTTGATTGGATAATGATTTGTGCTGTGTCTTGCTGTGGAGCCGCCCTTACTAGCTGCAGAGCCCAAGCTCTACTTGTGGCCTCCATAAATGTCTGTGTTCCTCACTGACTGCAGAGGGCTTATCAGTAACTGCAGTTTTGACATATATGGTACTTAGGTACCTTTACATCCCTTCTTGTCATGGCGCAGGAAGTCCGCCATCCAGTTTTGCACAGGAGAAGCACTGATGCTGTGGGAAGAGCACTGACCTGTCAGCATGAGGTAGAGCAGCCTGGTACTCTATAGGTACTGCCACAGCGAAATAATCTCCAGGCACGAGCACTTGTGGCACACAGTTGCTCAGCGTTAAAATGGGCAACCTATCTGCAAACTCTTAAATATAACGTCCTTTCGCCCATACCTCCTGATGTTAGTGGTGTAGAAGAAACAGGGTTTTGTTTGTTTTTTTTTTTCCGAAAGGTGCATCTTTCCTACAGCCTTGTTAGTCTCTTTTGGGTCTTCATTCACATTTGTAAATAGAGATTATGAATGCTTGCAGCTTCCTAGCCCATGTAGGAAAGGAAGAGCAGGACTTGTCATTGACGCCCATGTCTCCACCATCCTCGGTGGTAGAACTGGCTGCTCCTCCAGCCCCTTTGATGTAATGTGGAGTGGTAGCAATGAAAGACTGTGTAGGTACATGGGGCTAGGGGAGGTGTGTGATGTTGCATGGTCTTGCTTTCTTAATTTTTCATAGAATCATAGAATGGTTTGGGTTGGAAGGGACCTTAAAGATCATCTAGTTCCAACCCCCCTGCCATGGGCAGGGACACCTTCCACTAGACCAGGTTGCTCAAAGCCCCATCCAACCTGGCCTTGAACACTGCCAGGGAGGGGGCATCCACAGCTTCTCTGGGCAACCTGTTCCAGTATCTCACCACCCTCACAGGAAAGAATTTCTTCCTAATATCTAATCTAAATCTCCCCTCTTTCAGTTTAAAACCATTCCCCCTCGTCCTGTCACTACTTGTCCTTGTAAAAAGTCCCTCTCCAGCTTTCTTTTTTGACTTCTCTGGTTTTATGTATTCTGCAGCTACACCTTATGAATTTCAGAAAAAGTATTTTGGTGACTGTCTTGTCTTGTATTTCCTTCTATGTAACACTGATTTTTTTTGAAAACCAGGACTGACTAACTAGTTGATTACTGATTCAGATATGAGCATTTTTCCTGCTTTATTTTCAATTTTAGCTCATATAATCTGAAGAAGGAAGGGAAAGGGGACCTTAGCGTATAGCAGAAATCATAGTGTTACATATGGACAAGGCAGCTCTGTTCTGGACTTAAAAAACAGTGGGTTAATTACTTGAGATTGCCTTGCCTAGTTTTCCATGCTCTGTTCTTTAACACTAGTCAGTATTCATTTGGTGTTTAAAATCCCCACAACTGGAAGGAACCAGGGAATCCAAAATCCTCCTCTTAATTCATGCTCCATGAAAGAGTTGACTATGGAGGCACTTCAGTATGAAGTTAAATATTTAAGGAGTATTTAATTTTAGTAATAACACATTTTATCCCTTCGCCATGACAATTCAGAATAAGATCATATGGGAGGTCGTATTCCCCTGCATAGTGGGAGTGTGGGTGACCCACTGCGACTGACTGCAATGGGACCTTATTAAGGTCAGAAGGCGTTCTTTATGTTAAAAGTAAATCTCAAGGTTATTTTTTTGCCTTAATGATATCAGGATACCTGTACAGGTGTGAATCTGTGCAGCTTTTCTACAAGTGGACACAAAACCTGTTGTATAAATGAAACTATTTTAAATGGGAGCAATTTTCTCCAAAGTCGCAATGGTGTTTTAATTGTTACTTACGAAGTAGACTGTCAAGGTCATGCCAAAGGCAATAACAGCTTCCGTACTATCAGATTGAGAATGTTTTCTGTTAATCCAATTATGTGTTTTTAGATGTCTTGGAGGGTTGGCAAAAGCAGCCATTAAAGAGAAATGAAAATCCATTCCCTAAAATTTTTCATCGTAGTTACAGGAATAAGGTATTGCTATAACGGCTGGAGCAACGAGAAAAAACAATGAGAAGAATAGCCATTTTCTACTTCTGGTGAGCTGATGTTATAGCAACTGTATGAGGCCAGTTTTCTGTGTACATGCAGATCTAATTAGTTGATGGTGTGTTGCTGGGGCAAAGCACAGTATGGGAGGATTTTGAGAAACCCTGTTCAGAAATCAGTCCTGATGTGTAACTTGCGAGTTACAGTTCCTGTGACGCACACAATCACAAGTGGCCTTACAAAGAGGCTAGAAACTGTTACCTTCTTACGTGCTGCTAAAATATTCAGTATTTTGAAATGTTAGAGCAGAAAGAAAGCTAGACAACCTCACAGGACTTTTCTAGAAAGCTGGAAGACTGAAAGTGCTTTTCTTAATAGCCTCAGTAAGTTTAGGGGGTGTTCAGTAGGCTTTGTAATGAAGAAAGATAGTAGCAAGAAGTTCTCATCTCTTGACGATTTTTATGTGAGATGTGTTTGCAGCGTCCTACAATTCTTAATAGTATTCACTGTTGCTTAGTGTAGCAGTGCTCAAGTATGGAACATTTCTGACTGAACTATTTTTAAATTTATCAAAATCTCTGACCATTCTGCCTATGACTTTTCCATAGATTCGTTCCCCTCTAAACATGAGCAACTGTTAAGCAAATATCTTGTTCCTTCTGTCACAGGTGTGGACATTGTCAGCGTCTCCAGCCAACTTGGAATGATTTGGGAGATAAATACAACAACATGGAAAACCCACAGGTCTATGTTGTTAAAGTGGATTGTACTACAGATACACCACTGTGCTCTGAATTTGGCGTCCGAGGATACCCTACGTAAGTATAAAAGGATGTCTGCTCCTATTTCTTTCTCTTTTAGTTTTCCGTGATCCTTTGCCAATTTATTGAAGCTAACTTCTAAGCTGTATTTTTTGGTGGATTTCTTTGTAGCCCTTTGGACCTCATATGTTCATTTTAAGCCTTTTTACCATGTTGCCAAGTATCATGTGATACATACTACTCTTACTCTTTTAATTTTTTTTTTTAAAGAAACTGTTTTATATCTTGGAAGATGGCTGTGTTTAAATGAAGTCCAGAATTGTCCTTTTCTTTTCTCTGAAATTACCTCTTTCTCAAGCAACAGTACATTATGCAGCTGTGATATGCATGATAGAGCTGGTCTCTGGTAACGGTACTTTTAAAAATAACTGTCACAATTTCATCAGTACACTACACCATTCATAATTAATGTATAGGTGATCTCTTAAATGTTTGAGTGAACTTGGTGCTCATAAAATGATAAATTAATAGTGTCAGTGTAGCAGTGGTGATGTTGTACAGACTTTTTCTAGGTAATTTTGCTTATATTGATCTAGGAGAAATTAATTTGGAGTTTAAGGTTGTTAAACTTATCCTGTTATGAAGGCTGTATGCCTTTCTGCCTCAGCTTTGGTAGGCAGAACATGATCTAGAGTACCTACGAGAGGTCAGCCTGGATAGTGCTTTTGGGTTAGATACGCGCGCTCCCTTTTTAGCTGCCAAAAAGGAGCAAAGGGATTTTTTTCACTTGTGTCTTCTTTAAAGCTTCTTGCAAAAATGGATGGAGTCATTTCAACTGCTTTACTAATTACTCATCTTAGTGGGGATAAGTGGAGAATGTAATCTTCTGTAGCCCTTCCACAGCCTGTATTTTTAAGTTTCCTTCCCTTTGCTCACTTTGTCTAGTGTTACTGCTGACCCCAGCAACAGCCTGAACTTGACATATGCTCCTGGCTGCACCCGCTTTGACGCAGATGAGTGCGACTGAGTAGAAGTTGAGAGTTATAAATAGCAAAGTCCTTGTTGAAATAGGAATTGTCCTTAAGAGCAGTTTGTGGCTTAGTTCCACTAGAAATACCAAGAAACAATGAATATTACAACTCTATTTTAATGTCGCCAAAAGTGAGCATTGGTCATCTTTATGTATTTGAATAGATTATGTTGTGGTGCTGTTCCTTGTAAAATAGAAAGAGTAGCAGAGATCTGAGTAAGAAAAAAATGAATGCACATGTAATTGCTTATTTCCCCTCCCCCCCGCCCCCGCCTCCTCTTTAAGGTCATTAAATATCTAGGAATAGTTAGTGCTCACTTTCATCTACTTAAAAAGTATAAATGATAAGGCAGTTATCTGCTAGTTGTAGAAATATAGAGATGAAGAGGAATTCATGATATCAGTTCTCTTCCTTTCTGAGTCAGTTTTTAACTAGGCTGTTTTTAAAAACCTCCAGCAAGGGAAATTTCACAGCTTCCTCAGGCATGGAGGGATTGTCGCAAGTCCAGGATGTGCTGGTCCCTACGCTGCTTTTCCAAATACCCGTCAGAGGAAAGCCTGCATCCCATTTCCATCCCCCTGAGAGTTAAACTGGCTGAGCAGGCCCCTGTGCTCCTTAGTACTGTTGCTTCAGGATTATTTGGTGCTGCAAAATACTCTCAACTGAACTAGAGAAAACTTACCCTCATTTGAAGAAAATAAAGGTGCAGCTGGCTCTTTAAGCTGGTATCTTTTTTTTTTCTTATTACTCTTCAAAAGTATTGCCATGAGGTGCACTTTAGATGTTCTGTTTCATTTTTGTTGTTTCCTTCTAATTACGAAGTTGCTTTTATTTCTCCTCAAAAAAATTTTGACTTTCTATCATCACAAGGAACATTCAAGAATACCTTAAATAGAAAAGACAGTGGGAGCTCCTATCTCTTTTGAATGTATTTGCATTTTGTGGTTTTTCAGCACTTTCATATGTTAATTTTTTCCAACTGTGCAACAAGAACAGAGAGAAAAACATTTCAAGAAACAGAAAAAGCAGTACAAAATGACAGCTTGGCAAGTGGAACTGATAGCTAGGTGACAGTAGTAATTGAAACTATGATTTGCTTTAAAAAATACGACTAGATCAGAAGTCAATATTGCCCCTTTACCAAATATATTTCCAATTTTAAGTTAAATATTTAATAGTAGAAGCTTTAGGTAGTTTACGGAAAAGTTTTGATAGCAATTATTGCATGTTATAATCATGAAGTCTTGAATCACTCCAAGCAGTCACTTATCTCCTTGTCCTATTGACTTGTTTCAGCGTGTTTTGAATCAGTTTAATACCACGTGAAAAGTCCTGCATTCCAAGAGCAGTCAGCGGATGAAATGTGAGAAAGAAATTCCTGGGAAAATAAGCATTGGATATTTTTCCTTTGGTGATGGAGAGGGGTGAACAAAACAATATTGATGCTTTTTGACAAACTGGAATAGGACTCATAGGCATAATGAATGATTAACCTTAGAACTGAACGCTGCAATGTTTTATTTGCTCTTGCTTATTGATCAAAGTAATATTAGGCTATGTTGGTCTTTAACATGGTATTTCTTTTTGCTGTTTTTAAAATCTCCTTTAAAAGCTTACATGGGAATGAAAAAGTGTCCTGAGCTCTAGCCATGACCCTTTAAGTTGAGGGAGATGCCTGATGCTGATGTTTGTTAACAGTTGAGAGAGCTGTTACTGCAGCCTGAGCTGCATTGCTGTGGATTAGCAAAGCGTGTTAGCTTTCTGAGAACGCTTCCTGTGTGAAAATTTTTGCCTCACTCTTTTCTACATTTTGATCCTTTAGCCTAAAGCTGCTTAAACCAGGACAAGAAACTCTGAAATACCAAGGCCCTAGGGACTTCCAGGCACTGGAAAATTGGATGTTGGAGAAACTAAATGAGGAACCATCTGTAAGTGAAAAGGAAATATTCCCTTCTGCAGACTTGCTTATCTACCATTTCTATAGGTTAGGTTTCATTTTCCAGGAGGAAATCTGCTCCTGAGAATAAAAGTCAGGTGGCAATAACAATATGGAACAGCTTCCACATAAGTCAGAACAGTAATTAAAACTGTCATCCTGTGACCTGCCCTTTGTTTCCTGTGTTTAAAACTACAGTACGTGATGCAGTTTTTAATGTTTAGCATTTCGACGTTTTAAGATACAATTCTTAGCGTCAGTTCAGTTGAGAACTGTAGGCCATAATGTTTCTAGAATAAGAAAAGCTATTTAGATATAATACATTATAAATTGCATTTGTGTTGGGTTTAATTAGCTCTTAAAACCATCTTTAGCTCAGTTATTATCTGATGATGTTGTAGCCTAAAGAAAGTGTTTAAAATAATCGATCAGGTAAATGAAGCTAATACCATCACTAGGAAAACCCTTGAGTTTAGAGGTAGCACTTACATAGTGTAGCCAAGGCTTGCTTAAAATTAAATTGTGATTGCTCTTTCTGATCAAGATAAAGCTTTAGTGATTGCTGAACCACAGTTAGAACATGATTATATTTAAACAAACATGGTATTTTTAATAATTAAACATTAAATGCTAAACTATTTTAAGAAATGTATTTTGAGGTTCTTAAAAAATTCTTTCCAGCTCTGACCCTAGTATCTAGAACGTTGTCACTTGCTTTTGCTGAGGTACCAATGGGTTTGCTGCAAGTTATACCTATAAAGTGTTTGCTCTTTTCCCATTGTTGCTGCCTTCATGGAGCCATTAGGTCCCTCTTTCCAGCATTAGGGCAGCAGAAAATAGCTTTCTCACTTGCTATTTTTAAATAGCCCAAACACTACTGAAACTGGTGTGATGGCAGATGTGGCTGAGGGTGATGCTACGGAGCAACTGTTATGTAATCTAAGTGTATTAGTATATGGTGATGTGATGAATGCCATAGCAATTACTGTGCTCTGTGACTATACTACAGCACAGTGAAAGACACTGTTATTCCAGGGACTGTGATAGCTCTTTTCTGTGCGGTAGTCTTCTTCACGTTCTGTTTTCAAGTAGCCGTTTGTTAGGAAACATTAGATGCCTAAATCAAGCTAAATAAGGACATTGCTTTAGGAATTTAAAATTTCAGAGTACAAGATTTACAACACTACCACAAAATGGTGTGATACAGGAATCAAATAGTGTGTATTTATTGTACAAGACAAATAAAAGTTAATTTTTCTCATGAATAGGATCCAGATTCTGATGTGGAACCACCAAAAGCCCCTGAACCCAAGCAGGGAATGTATGAACTCTCAGCAGACAATTTCAAGATGCACATAGCAGAAGGTAACAGTTTTTTTCATAAGCAAGAGATACGTGCTTACAGAGACATCAGTAATGGGAAGTCTGCAACAGAAATGTTAGTTTTCAAGGTACCTCCTTCCCACTTCTATTTTCCAGTAATACCTAGTGAAAGAGGTTGATACTACATCGGTGTAAAAATGCAGTAGTTTAATTACATATTGCACACCATGAGAAAGTTTAAGAACGGCACTCCACTCAGAAGGCAGTAAAATTAAGTCCCTAATCACATGGAGGAAGCTAGTGGGGCTTGCTCAACTAAGGTATCTCTTTCCCTGCCTTCCTCGCTCAGTCACAGCCTTGCCACTCACTTTGTGTTTTTTTAAGTCCTGTTTCCTCTTTCCCTAAGTACTGGCTTGTTCTTACTCCCAGGCTGATGTTCTGAATAAATATAATCTACCCACTTCCTCCTTACTGCCCCGATCCCACTCCAGCCTGGCCCCTTATTTGATATTGTTTAGCTTCCTTCCTCCAGAATTTAATGTGGGCAAAACACTTCACCTGTTTGGCCAGTTAAAAAATAGTTTGTCTGGAAGCTTTAAAATTAATGCCAGGAGTGATACTTAACATGGGAAATTTCACCCCCACATGGTGGGCTTTTTAGAGAATGAGCAAAATCTTAAAATAGAAACTTTGGGCTGCTGTAACAACAGATGATCCTACCATCTCTATCTGTTTTCCTAAAAACAAAGGCCGGATTAAAGTAACTATCTGTGCCTGTGTTCTACCACCAGTGAGGCAGATACTAGAGCTTCTTAAAGTAACCATTAACTGATGAGAAATATTTTCAAGTGTAAAAGAGCATTTTGTGCAGCTAACTCAAAATTTCCCAGCCTGTGTGGCTTATCACAGAATTACATCAGAAGTATTTGTGGATTCTTCTCTAAGCCATCAGGGACATGATAAGCATTAACTTACAGATAGTTAAGTTTAGTGTATGTGTAAATGTTGTAATATTTTTATTGTAACATTTTTATTAAGTGTCCATTGGCATTCATAGAGGAGACATGGTCATATCCAATGGTTGAGCAGGTTTATGATCGTCTGTAAAGCTGCTGTTCTCTCTTGACTTCAGTTACAAGAAGTTCAGTGCTTAAATTTAGGAGGAGGCTTAGCAGTTCCAACTGGAAGGTTGACTTTGTTCTTAAAAAGTCTCCTTTTACCTTTTTGGTGCTCTAGGGCAAAAAGAATTTTAATTTTTTCTATCGAGTAGGAGACTATATCAGAGTATGTGGTATAGAATAGCTGATTTTCACTAGATGTTCTTACTCACTTGTGAGAAATTTCAATTTGCAGTTTACTCGACCAAAGCAAAGCATGTCAATTGGTTTGAAAGTTTTCCATGTGCAGACCAGGCAAGTTAGAGTACACTGCTACTGCAGTTTACATTTCCTAGTTATTTTGTGATGTCTTTCCTCTGACCTCCTTTTGTGACCAAGCTCTCAAACTAGAACTGAATTCTAGTAATACCAGCCCCAAAGCAGTTGTCAAAGGGTTATGAATAATTCTGTTAAAAAGAGCTTTTCTCCAGTTGCTGGTGTTTCTTTCAAATTAATTTTTTTTTCTTTGTCTTAATTAAGTTCATTTTAATCTCTTATTAACAGAGCCTTGCCTTGATGTGTACAAAAGCGTGCAACATTTTTAATTAATAGTAATCTTAATTAAAGGAAATTACATTTTCTGGTACTCTGCAGATTATACTTTTAAACTAAACATTAGTAGGAGATGGTACAGAGACTCTTCTCTCTATAAAACACCTCAAAAATCTACTGAAGGCAGTGATTTCTGAACAGTTGACATGAAAATACAAAGAGCAGGGCAGAAAAAGGAAAATGGAATGCTGAACAAAATTATTTAGGTAATTGATGGACTTAATGCAGTGGTATTTTCTAAGAAATGTTTAAGTTGAAGTCTAGTACTTCCATTTATGCTGTTATAAATACATGTTCCTTGGTGATTCTTTCTACTCTGTCATAGGGCAAGTGATTGACATGGTAGAATTAGACATTGTAGCAAATGGTTAGGTTAAAAATATCAGTTTTAGTATCTTATTTGTTGGCTTGAGGTTGTGAAGCTGTTTGGATTTTCAGGGGAATTTGCAACACTGTGGCCCTGCACACAGTATTGAAAACCTAATCGCTGAAGTATTCTGTCCTGGCCTGTGATTCACAGTGTTTCCTATCTTTAACTCAGGAAATACCATGATAAATTTGCAGTCTGAGATTAGTACCTAGTCTTTAATAGCAGCCAAATTCATTCCAAATGAGTTAAATGTTTTTTTTTTTTTTCTTTTGACTTAAAAGGTAATCACTTTATCAAATTCTTTGCCCCTTGGTGTGGTCATTGCAAGGCTTTGGCCCCAACCTGGGAACAACTGGCTCAAGCCTTTGAGCATTCGGAAACTGTCAAGATTGGCAAGGTAGGTGAAGTGCTCAGAGTCTGAACGTGGGTTTTGTGTGAATGAATGTTTCAGCCAAGTATCATGCTTTTTGTGCTGTGATTTGCAAATAATTGTTTTGTTTGTCACCTCTTAAATCCTTTTATAGTCATAGTTTCTATTTTAATTTTGGGATGCTTTTTTTTTTTCCCCCTCACACACCCACAGTTGACAGGACTTCCTCATTTTAAGCAAGGACTTGTTAGGAACACAACTAGCTCCCTGTGTTTCAGAGAGAGCTGGGAATAAGTCTAATACTTCAGATGCAAGTAACAATATTTTGACATTTGTTTTTTATTATGCTTCCCCTTTGTCAGAACTTGATAGACTTCAGTATTTGTATGGGAAAGTGATTTCTAATTTGCTCTCTAACGCACTGGATTCCTTAGCAAGCTTTAGACCTACAGGGTTCCTTATGATGAATTATCTCTTGGTTGTTTTTTTTTTTTTTTTCCTATTTACCCCCATAGACCTTTCTAAAGGTTTCAGGGGGTCTTCCACCTTAAAAACTGATATCTTGTCCTGCTTTACTATTTCCCTTAGGGTTGATAACCAGGTTCTGTGGTGTATTTACCATGGGAGCTTGTTATTTGTACGTGGAGTGACTTCTGTGCAGAGGTATGGAGGTGGTCTGGCAATTGCACTTACTGGCTTTGTTTGCTGACCCATACCTGAGTCCAGGTGGCTCGTGATGTGAAGCGTTCTGTATTTGCCAATGGTGGAAAACTGACTGGGCTCAACTTCCATGTCCTTAAGCTTTCAGAGTGGTTCCACTATCTGAAAGACTGCATAACAGCAGTGTTGTCAGTCCTGCAGAAGGATAAAAACCCAGCCATCTCTCCTGCCTCTGCCCTCATAGCGCTTTCAGCTGTTACTAGAGCTGATGAGCTTGACTTTTTTTTTAAATTATTTCTATTTTTAATGCTTTTGAAAATCTGCTAATTCAGATACACTGTAGATGTACAGAGCAGGTCAGCATAGTTGAACTTTAGAGAAGGCATATATATATATATATATATATAAAATTTTGAGACCTGGTGGTTATAAAATTAGTTTCCCTCTGAGAATAAAATATCGGAGGCTATTGCTCCTTTGATGCTGTGTGTACCAAATGTTGCATCTGCTGATTTGCTTTTTGAGAATCTTGCTTGCTGTCTGATAAAATCTTTGCTTAGCTTAAGTATCTTCTTGAAGTTAACCATTCTCTGATACCCAAACAAAAAATTTCCGAAATTTCGGGTTTATTCAGTTGTCTGTCGTGTTTGCAGTTACTGTTACTGGTAGTTGCTGTTTAATAAAGCCACTAAGATTTGTCTCGATATCTAGTCAATTTTGTGTAACTATATACCTTGTGAAACATGTCTTGGCTAAGATTGTAAGCCTGTAAGTAAACAGGAAACACAACTGTTTCTAAGAAGGTTGAACCCTGACGTTCATGTAATCTGGGGGAATAGTGTCTTAACAGCAATGATACCTACTGGCAGGATGCTGTTTAATCTTTAGAATTGATCTTCTGTGATCTGAAGCAAAGCGTTTCTAATGCAAAATTCAAAATCCAAGTGCTGTGTCGAGCAAAGGCTCCGATGCTTAAGTTGTCTTTTTTCCTACTTCAAAAAAGATTATAAACAGATAACTTTACAGAATGGTTTATATTAGAATTGAATGTTGCTATGCACTTGGAACTTCCCTTGGCGTGAAGTTAACTTGCTAGCTGTTGATGTGTCTTCTGAAGTCTTTAAAGAGTAGTCTTAAAAAATGGGTGAGCCAATATATCTTCACTTTAAAGCGCTCTCACATTAGCATTTTGTGTCCGTGCAGTGATTTTGTTCACTGAGAATACCAAGTACTTTGTAATTGGATATTTAATTATGTCTTGGTTGTTCTTTGTAGCTGTTACTACTTCCTTTTATCTGTACCTCCCTCTCTGATCCCTCCTAAAAAAAATCAAAAGCACACACACAGCCTCCCAATTATACAACCAAACCACTGTCTGGAAGGCAGACATAATCATTCTCAAGACAGTACTTGGTACTGAGTTTTGCCAAGCTATGTATTGCTTGTTCCTGTATTTTTCTGAGATTTTAAACATAAGGGAGGCTATGATGCTTGTTGTGTATTTATTTTATGCATTGAATGGTTTATATTTTTTTTCAAAATGTAGGTCGACTGTACTCAGCATTACGAAGTCTGCTCTGAAACCCAAGTTCGTGGCTATCCCACACTCTTCTGGTTTAAGAATGGTGAAAAGGTGAGTCTGCAAGCTCAGCAGAAGATCAGACCATTTTTTTCTGAATAATACTTAGACTGTGTTTGCATTCTGGGAAAAAAGATCAAGTGGGCATATAGCAAAGTCTGCTTGTGAGACAAAGGGATGTTGGAGGTTCAGTATGGTACTGGAAGAGGTATCTTTCATCCACAGATAAAAGTTAGAGCTTTTTGCTCTTTGTGCTCTGCAAATAACCAGTATGATGTTGATAAATCTGTAAGCAGTATCTCCAGTTATGCTACTGTGTAAGAGAATTCTGGGTGTACTTTATCTTGATACCTTACCTCCTATGGAACACAAAAACATAGATGAAATAGAAATAATAAAAAAATATGTAATTTTGACAGTGTGTATCAGAAGATTCTCATCTGTAAGTGGTGCCTACCTGCTGAGTGATGTCTGAGTGATGCAAATTTTCCTTCTTATATATCTGACCACTTCATATGACACTGTGAGTGAGAGTCCCATGGGCTCAGTTGACATTTTTCCTTGTAGCAATTCAAAGAATTACAATATTCTGAAGTTATGGCGAAGTAAAGTATTTATAAATACCACGTACATGAACAGCAGCAAATAAACATATTCTAAATAGTAGTGTTACTTATCATATATTTCACACTTTCAAGATAAATTAGATGTATTAAATGGATATTAAAAATAGGTCTGGAAGCAGAGAACCTAGGACTTCCTTTTCAGCTCTTACCCACTAAGTTTTGGGGGGTTTTGGGTTTTTGCCCCATTCATCTTGCATTCCTTTTGCAACATCTACAGTACCAGAGATGTAAGTTTTGGTATTCAGTCCAGTTTAGTGGCTGTTGCTTGTGGCAGTTTTCTGGTACTCTAAAGAGAAAATGGCCATAAGTACATACCATGTGAGGTTTGGTATAAGCACCCCTATAAGATCAGACACTCCGGGGAATTTAAATGAAGCAGCACCTGGATTTTTGAATCCCAGCCTGATTCACACAGGAAATACACAGCCGTGTGACTGCTCGAGCAGAGGTGCCTGGCACATGTCAGAAGCAGACCTAGAAGCTGAGGGAGTGCTCAAGTCAGACATATCATGCCCAAGGTTAGAGGGGTTTTCAGTTAATTAAACTTTTGTCTCTATATGGTGTGAGTCTGAAGAACAGAAGTGCTCTGCTCTTTCTCCAGATTGGTTTTCCAGCTGCTTTTTTTTTTTTTTTTTCAGATAGCTACAGATGGCAAGATACCTTGCCAGAACCATACTATCTTGATCTAGAAAAGTTAGCTGTGGTTTTTCTCAACAAGTCAGATAAATTTTTTTTTGACCCTTTGTAATTATTGACGTTTGAGTTGCTTGGAGTTATTTGAATCGAGTGTGGGGAAAGAAAAAGATCGCTGCTGTTGTATTTGGTAAAGCTGAATCTTAGCCATTAGTCTGAACAATATATTTCTGTTGGTGTCAAACTGACTTTTCTCCATTGGCAGTGTGGTATTCCCTGGTGGCATACTGCCACCAGAATCACGTGTTCCTTCATAGGCTGATACAATATATTCAAAAAAACCACAAAACAACCCCAACAACTCTTCAATAATCTGACCCAGAAATTCCTGGAAATCTCCCTGGCTGCTATTGTACTGTTCAGTAAGGAGGGGAGGACGAAGAGAGCTGCTTCAGCCATCCAGTATTGTTGTCTGTAATACCATCATCCCCTTTGTCATAACTGAAGTCTGGCATCACACCATCCCTCTTGGTTAGATGCAGCAGAAACCCTGGGAGGAATGAATGGGCACTGACCCTGCCCTGCTGAAATAGATGCAAACAAGCAGGTACAGGCTTAGAATCATAGAATCGTTTTGGTTGGAAAAGGCGTTTAAGATCATCAAGTCCAACTGTTAACCTAGTACTGCCAAGTCCACCACTAAACCATGTTCCTAAGCACCACACCTACACATCTTTTAAATACCTCCAGGGATGGTGACTCCACCACCTCCCTGGGCAGCCTGTTCCAGTGCTTGATAACCCTTTCCGTGAAGAGATTTTTCCTGATATCCAATCTAAACCTCCCTGAGGCCGTTTCCTCTCATCCAATCGCTTGTTACCTGGGAGAAGAGACTAACATCCACCTCACTTCAGCCTCCTTTCAGGTGGTTGTAGAGAGCGATAAGGTCTCCCCTCAGCCTCCTTTTCTCCAGACTAAACAACCCCAGTTCCCTCAGCTGCTCCTCATAAGACTTGTGCTCTAGACCCTTCACCAGCTTCGTTGCCCTTCTCTGGACTCGCTCCAGCACCACAATGTCCTTCTTGCAGTGAAGGGCCCAAAACCGAACACAGTATTTGAGGTGCGGCCTCACCAGTGCCAAGTATAGGTGGACCATCACTCCACTAGTCCAGCTGGCCACACTGTTTCTGATACACGCCAGGCTGCTGTTGGCCTTCTTGGCCGCCTAGGCACACTGCTGGCTAATATTCAGCTGGCTGTCGCCCAACACCCCCAGGTCCTTTTCTGCCAGGCAGCTTTCCAGCCACTCTTCCCCAAGCCTGTAGCAGTGCACAGGGTTGTTGTGACCCAAGTGCAGGACCCAACACTTAGCCTTAGGCTTCTTGCATCATCTGAGATTCATTCCTTTGTGATTTAGACCCAGTGTGGGGAAGGTGGCTGATTACAAGTAGCATTACCAGTTACAAAAGAAGGAAAATGTGTAGGAAGAGTTCCAAAGATACAGGAAATAGTTGCAGAGGTGTCCGTTTTTCCTTCCAATGTATGCAAGATTGTATGCTGTTTCTTGAAGAGTTACTCCTCATCTGAGAGAGGAAATACATTTTGTAGCCCACACCTCGTGGGACCAAAACTCGAGTTTTATCCAAAATGGATGTGTAGTATCTCGAAGAGATTATCTCTTTTGAACAGAGAAATGAGTACTAATTTTCACAGAGAGCGCTGAGGGCAATTATGCAAGGGCTAGTTTGCAGATGGCTGACAGTGGATTTGAGACTAGAAACTGCTCAGAGATGCTCTGATTTCTTGTTCTCTAGCATTGTGAAAGTACCTGAGATATAGGGAAGCATCTAAGGCAAACTGGGGCTTCTCGAAGATCTAGCTGCTTGAGAGCTTTATGTGCAGGTTCAAAAATGTGACTTAACTTTTATAAGAGTGGTGCTGTTGGAGTTGCCTGTCCCACAGCAGGCAGCTGTTGTCTCTTGCTCCCAGGTGAACTTAGGCGCCCAGAGAGCGCTGCCTTACTGTTTGGGTTTTCCGAGGACATGTGACAAGTGCATGGGCCAGAGGAGCAACTGTGTAGTTCAGGTCACATGCAAGTCCATCTTTCATCCCTGTCAAAACACCAGACAGAGCTCTCATGTAACAGAGACCACCACCAAATAGTGATGGGTATTTTATTGTTCCTTGCCATACACCAGACAGAGCTCTCATGTAACAGAGACCACCACCAAATAGTGATGGGTATTTTATTGTTCCTTGCCATAGCTTTAGAAAATAAAAATTCAGAATTCAGAAAAACAAAACCTTGAAAATGCTGGCTAGAGTGAGACATGAAGGGCGAAGTAGAAAAGTTTCTAAAATTTGCTTCTATGTTTCTGAAGTACCTTTCATTTCAAGGAAATTTTGGTTGTTCCCTTTTGGTACAGAAGAATCTATGTCAAATCATGAAGATGTGGAGTGAATGGAATGCCATGGAGAGGTTTAATGACTAGATAATTGTATTTATTATGAATATGCTTACACTGGGCAATCTTATATTTTGCTGATAATTATTTATTTGCTTGATTAACTGCATATACACACTTGCACAAACTATTTGATAATTGTAGGGTGACCAGTACAAAGGGAAGAGGGACTTCGATTCCTTAAAGGAATATGTGGATTCCCAACTACAGAGCTCTGGGAAAGAGCCACCAGCAGATAAACCCACTGAAGCCCCACAGCCACCTGCAGAACCCACCCATGTTGAGGTAAGTGGTCCTGCGCTCTGCAGTGGTGTTAAAAGTGTTCAGACTGTTTCAGCAGCCTGTCCAGGTCTTCCATGTGTTTCTCTCTCTCTGATAGCTTGACAATTTCTAGATGTAAACTGTAGCAAATACTTTCCTGGTTATTTTTTTAGCAATTAATGAGTGGAATTAGACCATAAATTGTAGTTTACTAACCTGATTAATTGGAGAAGAAAAAAAAAGTCTGGCTCCTTTTTTATGGTTGCAATAAATTGTTTAGATAGTGGCATAAATGTGGTCTTTTTTGGTCTGCGGAACTACTGGCACCTTGGTCTGTATGACAGCATATTTCATAGCTATGAAGATGAACGTTTCTTGCAAGATTCTCACTTGAACCCAGGAGGATGGTGCACGCTGCTAAGCCACTAAAAACAGCCGGGGTCCTATACTTACAGACTATATGCAGAAACAACAATCAAGCAAAGATAATGAAGACTGATCTAAATGCAGCAAGGTAACATGTCCTGTGACAAGAAAACTCCTCAGGTTTGGAGGTTTATTCTAATCCTGGTTTTAGGAGCTACAGGGGTTATGAATGTTGCCAAGGAACTGGCAGGAATAACTTCACCTTTGCATACTTGTACTTCATGTACTTCAAGCTGTTTTCTGGATTTTTTAATCACTTCGGCATTTCATCTGCTGTTTTTCTTGTAGCTGAGTAAAATTGGTGAGGTTGAGAAATTAGGGATGGCTTTCAAGCATACTTTTTCATCAAATGTGGAAAACATACTTCTGCCTAGAAAATAAGGGATGGTGATTTACATTCCCTTGTGATGCAGAATGAACTTACGTAATTAAAAAGCATCAATATTATTAATATAAATACAGTTTATATGTAGCTTCTCACAGGAGAATATTACCTGTCGCAGTTGACTTTTCCAGCAGCATTACTCATCTTGCATAAAGTGGCTTACCAAACATTATAGACAACATAGATTTGCAATTTTCATACCCCTCAAAAGTTTTTTTTTTGGAAGATCCTAACGAACTGGTATTAGTACAATGCAGAAAGTAATTAGTTGTCTATATTTGTAGAAATAACACGAACCACATGTGATGCAAATTCCCAGTTATGCCTTGCATGCACCAGCACACATACAAACAGGAAAAGGTTGTGGGGGGATTTTTTTTCCAAATAATAGTAGACACAGTGTAGGACTCAACTTTGTCTTTGCAACTTTATATCGCAGCTTTGGATGCTGCTGTTCCTTGGTCACTCATCTTCAGACACCATGGTTCTGGTTTTGTTCTTATGAATTTTGAAACAAGGGGCTAGCCCCTGTAGCCAACAAACACTGACTGCATTTACCATGAGCAGCCCACCACCGGTACCACAGGCAGCAAAAGCAATGAGTTCCGACTCCAAATTTGTGTCCCAGTTTTGAGTCCCTACATGGATTCCCCCAGGTCTTACATGGGCCAAGTGCATGCCAGCCCTTTCACAGAAGCTGTACTTTTATGTCCATGAGACTTCTCTCCTGCCTTATGTCACCAAAATTACTCAAAAATGATCCAGATGGATTAAGGTAGAGTGACCAGCAGATGCTCAGATACGTGATTGCATAAGCTGTATTTTCTTAAGAAACCAAGCTAAAGGAGCTATCTGATATTAAACTTACTTCTGTGGTTATAGAGTTCACGTTGTTATTCTGATAGTAATCTACAGATCTTTAAAATGTGTTTTACTACATGGATCATGGGGAGGACGTTGTTTATGGGGTTTTCAGATTAGGATGGTGTCTTAGATTGTAAATGATGTTTGGAATATCTGTTTTAGATACTCATTTAGGAAATTCAGAATAGAAGAGTAGAATTGTGCTCATTTTTTCTTCATTTAATTATTTGTAATTATTTAATAATTAGTATAATTTCTAAAGAATTCTTTAGATGTAATAACACTTCAACTTAAAGAAAAAACTTAATTTCATGAACTAACAGTTATTTACAGAAATGTTTATCCAGCACCTTTAATTTGTAATTTCAAATTTCTTTTTGGCTTCACTTCATGAAACTCTTACTGGGTTTAAAGTGGACCTGGTAATACTGTCAGTTGCACTCTTATTTTTCTTTTGCTTTCATTTGAATTTGAGGCTTGAGATTTATTTATTTTTAATCCCTCCCACCCCTAAGGGTCTCACACAAAAAATGAAGTTTGTTACTGTTCTGTGCTCTGCAAGTGCAATCAAGCAATGTGCTATCCTCCCATCACTCCCATGCCATTGCTCCTGACGTTAAAATCACGAGGACTAAAAATTCTTCCAGTGTCCATGCAAGTGTGGCTTGGTGATGTCCTCCTGAGAGGCAAATACGTGTTTCTGGTAACAGATTTTTCTATGTATGCAACGCCGGGATAGAGCAGAGGGAGACCAGCTGTCAAGACATCACTGGTGTGCCTTCCATACCTCATTAAACTCTCAGATGGCCACTACGTGCTTTAAGCCAACTCCTCTCAGGGTTGTTCCTTGAAACATTTGCGTGACAGTGTATTAAAATGAAGGTGATTTTTTTTTTCCAACCACTAAAAATTTGGATACAGGCAAATCCCCTGAAAATAGGGATGTTTTGTTTCTCCAATTATGGATGAGATTCAGCATGAAATATGCATTTCTCTGCATCTCTCTAGAGGAGGAAAGCAGCTGAGGGGTGAAAGTGACGTGTGCTGCTGCTACACTTGTTTATATTGTCAATAATTCTACAGTTTGAGTTTCCCTTTCAGGTAGCTAAAAGCTTGTTTGGCTGATGTTATACATACAAAAAGTTTTGACTCTTTTTTTTCCTTTTTTTTTTTTTGAACAGGCTGCAGTGCTCGCTCTTTCTGAAAAAGACTTTGATGCAACCATTGCTAGGGGAATCACCTTTATTAAATTCTACGCCCCATGGTAAGAAGTTCTCACCTGTAGTTCAGGATTATTGCTGATCTGAGCTGTCAGTGCATTAGTTGCTGTAGGTCTTTGAGTTTTGTGTAGTACTGTATTTGTTGTCTGATCTAAAACATGAATTAACTGAAAAATGTGTGTGTTGGCAAGAGTTAGAGCAAAAAAGCTCAATCTGTTTTAGCTTTCTTGGGATCCCTCTCTGTGGAAAGGCTGGCAGAGAAGCTTTACTGTGTCAGGTAATGCTGGGGAACAAGGAGAGTGAAGCTTGCTTTGGAGGCTCAGCGTGCTCCTACCCCTTGATTTGGGTAAGGTGAGGGGAGCGTATTGCCAGCATTGAGAAAGGAGAGCGTGCTGGCCTTTGGGCCCTCTTCTGCCACAACCAACCTTTCTTGGAAGCCTCCTTTGAGCACCTGGGAATTGGTACAGATGGTAGAGCTATGGATAATTGGCTGTTACTCTTCAAATAACTGACAAAAAAAACCCCTAATTTGCACAAGTGACAATTTTGAGATGTCCTTAAGAGTATATTCCATGTAATATGTTCTTATAGTGACCCAAGGTAGAAGTGTCCCATACAGATGGTGCAGGTGTAGACACCCAAAGGAAAGCACTGGGGGGAAAAGAAAGTCATGTCCTACCTGGCATCTGCCATTATTGGCACATCCAGCACAGCCTGGGACCCAAGCTGGGGTGAGACCTCAGTATTACAAACTCACAGAACAAGTATTTTCCCCCTTTTCTTACTATTTCCCTTCTGAGACCAAAAAAAAAAGTTTTAAGTTTCTCTGTCTGCACATTTCTCAGGAAATTTGCATGCCATCTTTCTCCTCCATTGCCCAGTCTCTTAGCCAACAGAAGGAAGCCTAGTGTAGGGGGAGAGATTAAAATTAACCTGTATTTCACTGTGTGAAAGATAACACATCTCTGATTTCATCACTAGCCACCCCATTAATGCAGTATATAAAATACAAAAAGATCTTTTTTTTGTGGTGGTAAAAGGTCACCATTACAAAGCAACACAAGCAAATGCAACCCATATTTAAATGTGCTCAGAGGTATCAAAATATTGCAGCTTAACTTTGACAGTAGGCATGAATGTGTTTCTTACTGTAGGCAAGAAGTACCAGGAAAAATTTTGCTTTACATAATCTCAGTGATGCAGCCTTTTCCAGTGTTGTCACCCTTTTTACCGCAGTGCGTTTGCTGCTTGAGAGCTATGTCTGTGCTCTCTTACATCTGAAAGATCTGCTTTTGGATGTGGGCAAGTATCTGCCACCGCTGTGTTATGAAATACCCTGCCCATACACACACATACCCCCACCCCCTTCACGTTTTCTGCTCTTTCTTCACTCCATTTAGCCTTTCTGTGCACTGTGAGGAACCCAGATTCAATCTGTGCCTGTGCTGCTACTACGCCACCAGCAGAACTGGCTGGTGAATTCAGTTTACACCTGTGCACAAAATAGATTCTAGTTTGATGTCTGAACCCAGGGCTTGTTGGCATATGTAGGAGTTGATTTTCTGAGAAACTTTTTCTGGAAAAGTTTGAGATAAAGAAATGCTCCCTTTTTAATTAACTTTTCTTAATAATACTGCACTTTAACCATCTCCTTATCTTGTGAGATTCTAACGGGATGCTGCTTGGATCTCACAGATGTGATCAGTGGTAGATGGCAGGCTGAGAAATGGTGGGTCAGGATGCAGTGAGTCAAGTTCTTAAACCACTGTGGGCTCCCTGGCTGCAACGTTCAGAAATCCACCGTTTAGGAAAATACTTCCTATATTTATGTAGCTGGTATCCTAGTTTTAGCTCTGAAAGTCAGGCTTATGTATACAGTTGTAGCACTCTGCGTAAATGACCTTTTTCTCTTCCAAGTGGATTAACTTATGTAGGGCTCAGCAAACACTATTATGTTGCTTGCTAGTTCTGTCTTTCAGTTAGTTTTGGATAAATATTAATGTTAACTTGCATGGTAAGCATAAAATATCCTGTACTAGTAGCTTTTGTGTATGGTCAGAAATGCTTTTATACTGTCACTGTGTATTAACAAGGTGGTTTAAATATATACTGGCTTGTATTAAGAAAACTTTTGCAGAGACATCTTTATTTTTGTAAATGTCTTGATCCAGCCTCGAGGCAATTACGGGGCTGTTTTAATAACACAATTAAGGTGCAGCTGGGTTAGAATAGAATGAGCGATGTAGCTTTAAAGCCTAAAGTGCTTTGGGAATTCTTGAAGGCAGTAAGAAGTTCAAGTTATGAACTTGGCTAAGCTAAGTTCAAAATATAAACAAAATTAATACTTTTACTATAGTTCCTGCCGTTTTACAGTATCATTTTCTCTCTTGACACTAGTGTTTCAGTGTGTGTCCTCTGTGGACTTCATTCTCTCATTACTGTAGAGACATAAGGGAATAAAATAGTAATAGGCTTTTTGGTGTTATTGATGATACAACAGAAGTTATTTTCTATTTAGTGCAAATCGGAATAGGGTCTGACTGGGTTTTTTGGTTTTCTTTTTTTTTTTTTTTTTCCCCATCTGCTAAGGGAAGCTTATTGACTAGCAAACAATTCCATTGTGGCTCTACCTGAAAGTGAAGTACAGTGGTAGTGGTTAAACTTCAAAGTACCTTCAGTGAATAAGTGCATTAAACTACTGGAGTGCTCCTTAAAAACAGAATCTGTGTTGACAAATGCCTCTCTCAAAATTGAGTTTCCAGCATCGGGCGATGCTACATTGGTCAAGAAGGCTGTTAGGAACTGTAAGAAATTTAATAGGGAAATCAAAATCTCATTTAAATAATCAAACTTGGGCTATTGTAGCTTTACCATAATTGGCATATGTTACCTGAAAACTTAATTCATACTACAGACATTCTGTGCCATACTTAAACCACGTTTGTTTCTAGGCAGTCTTTTTTTTCATTTAAATGTTCTCTGTGCTCGTCTTTATTTGGCTTCATATTCCTCTGTAGGGTAAAATGTTAATGCACCAACATCCAGAATACCATTCCAGATGAGACTAACAAAGGCCAGAAACTACTTCAGTGCTTAACTTACTTACATAAAAATAACTCGTTTTCTTAGCTCATTTACTGACATAATAGTGCAAGGGCGTTGGAGGGCCACATCATTAGGGGATAGGAAAGGCAGCTAGTTAAACTTACAGCTGTTGCAGCAAGACAGTAGAGATAAACTGGAAGGTATATCTGCTAAACAAATCTCCCTCTTTTGTTTCTAGGTGTGGTCACTGTAAGAACTTGGCTCCAACTTGGGAGAACCTTGCCAAAGAGCAATTTCCAGGTTTGACCGATGTCAAAATAGCAGAAGTAGACTGCACGGTGGAACGTAACGTCTGCAACAGATTTTCTGTAAGTGTGAAAGATCTGCAATAACGGGATAGTATTGTGTACCGAATGTGAGAGGCTCCAGCACGCAGCCGAGCCAGCTGCTGCACTGCGGGTGCCTGGTGACAGTGCAGCTGTGTTCTCCATTAGCCAAAAAAAGAGGTATTCAGAACAGCACCTGGTGACACTGTTTCTTTCCTGGACTGTTTGTTCAGACTTGGTCATTCTCATTGTTGGATAAAGCTGAAGGCGGCCCTAATTTAAGAAGCCTCCCTCTGTGAAAGCACCAAAGCAGTCTCGTGGTAGCCAATGCAAAGGTCTGTTCCTAGAAAAAAAAAAGATGTCTTTTGGTGCTGGTAGGCGGCCAACCAAAGACAGAGCTGGAGCTGCCACTCCCAGCTGCTCATGAGAGCCTATAGGACCATGTATTAGCCCATTCACTTTCATGAAGGTTCAGAAATTGCAGGTTGGCATTGGAAGTTCTGGTGTGGTGTTTGGTTTTTTTTTTTTTTTTTAATTAAAATGGCTTATTGTTTTAGAGGGGTTTGGTAGCTTTTCAAAGTCAGGTACATACAAGTGAAGGATACCAGTGAGTTTGGACATTAGTAACAAGTTTATTCTTTGTGTATGTCTTTTGAAGGTACGTGGTTATCCTACACTTCTGCTTTTCCGAGGTGGAAAGAAAGTCAGTGAACACAATGGAACAAGAGACCTTGAATCACTGCATAGCTTTGTCTTGCGTCAGGCAAGGGATGAATTGTAATAAAAGTCTGGATGCTCCATCCCTGGCTGTCTTTGTACAGTAGCTGAGGGATTTTAATCATTGCTAATTTTCAAATAGTGTATTTGGGGTGGGGGAGGGATTGGGGCATTTTTTTTATGTTTGTTTCTAGGAAATTGAATGTACTAAACATTGGTATCTTCCCTCTGTGTGTGTGTTGAAGACATGCTACCCTGTGTGTGAAGAGCTAACAAGTAGTTACTGTGCAAATTGAGGATGTTTTCAGCATTGGTAGTATTACTGCATTTCTGCGTTCCCACAATGAAGTGTAAGTGGTTTCCTTTGAGACTAAAATACATTAAGAAAACCAGCTTAAGGGCACCAGTAGAATATTTTTGTCTTCAGGTTAGATTTGGTTAAAAAGTAATCCTTACAAACTGCCCACCATTACTAGAAAGGTAAAAGCTACAGCTGTGTTGAGTCACTTTTGCCTCTACAACTGTACTTAAACCCTATTTGTCTTAATATAGCTGCTGGTTAAGAACTCAAAAGTCATGGGAGGTTGAAAACACACACACCTTTGGAAGATACCAGGCCACCATGAGCTGGTTGTTTCCTGTTAATCCTCTCAGCATGGGAGGTCTAGCCATAATGAAAGTGATGGTACTGTAACATGTGCCTGACCGTCACTGATGCCATAGTGTACATGTGTCAGGTGGATTTTCGTAGGCTGCTTCCATCCAGCTCCTGAGGAGTAACTATGCTCTACTTATATAGAGCCAAACTGAACAGGCGCTATTGTAACTGCTCTGTTAATATTAAATAATCAGTTAGACTTCAGAGCTGATGACATGTGTTTCCTACCCTTGCCTGAATCCATACTTTGTGCTGACCTGCTCCTGACTCAGAGCACTTAGAGAACAAGAAGTAGTACAATGTTTAATTTTTTTTTCCATTCAGCTGTCCTACAGTAGTGTAAAATAGTTCCCCACTCTTCTTGAGCCTTAACCTTTTTCCAAGCTGTAAGTGTTGATAAGTTTGAATGCTAGGACCATGCACTCTGTGGTGCCTTGGATTATAATATGGATCTGTTCTTGATGCATAAGATGTTCCATGTTAGACATAACTGAAAGCCAAAGAATTTATACTGCAGAGACTGTCACGATACAATGACAACAGCAAACCAAGGACTGAATTCTGCTCTCTTGTGTGCACGTGCACAGAAACTCATGGAATGAGGATGGCTACAGGCTAATTTGACTAATCTGTCAAGATGTTGATTTTTGTCCATCATATGGAGTATGTTGGGTTTGTTTTTTTTTTTTTAAAGGCAAAACCACAATGATCTTTTAAATCAGTGAATTTCTCCTGGTACTTCACTGTCTGTCCAGAAATTTTGATTCTGTTCAATCTAAAAATGTGTGAGGGTGAAAAAGCCACAGTGAAAGCTAAGTGTTGTACTGGCAGATGTATTAGATCAATGTATATACTTCTGCCTTAAAGGAAGCCTTTATTATCACGTTTTTAACAACTTTCTAGTGAAGCACAATCTCATGAGTTTCTTGTATAAAATCAAAGTGGTACAATTGTTTACACTGAGATTTTTCTAAATAAAAACTTTTTAAAAAAGCAGTCTTTCTATAAATGGTACAGCACAATGAATATACAGTGACAAGTGCAATAAATTATAGCTTGTATTTACAAGAAGCCTTTTAAATGCAAGAATTAGAGGTAAGTGCATTTAATACAAGTTTAATATTGATCAAAACAATTTGCTATTAGCTTCTGCTAGACAAACCGTGGCTACACTGTGAATGTATCCTTTATACCAGTTTGTTAGTTGCGTGAGTTGAAGGGGGAACTTGCATATGTTGTTGACATTCTGTCTTCCTGTAAATAAACTGTCCAGCTAGAGAATGAATGGCCCCTAAACTTCTACGTCTGAATTACAGCTGTAGAAGCGTCCCAACTTCCTTCCTGGGCAAGTGGTAGTAGATGAGGCAGCTTCGTGTGGGGAGTAGAAGGAAGTTGCGTAAGAACAAGTGTATAAAGTTATATTGCTCGGTCAAATACTGAACTGGAAAGACCAGCCAGGGTCTGAGTTCACGTTAGTGTTTCTAACGCAGGGTGCAGCCAAGCCATCTTACGCTTGCAGCATCAGACTTAAACGGTGCTTGGAGAATAGAAGAACTGAAACATTTCCTTTGGCACAGTTCAAGATGCTTACTGTCATGACAGATTTCAGGAGGTGTAGCAATTGGACCTTCTAGACAAAAGGCAATTCCTACCTTAGGACTTCTATATTGTCTTGTACAAGATGTATGCTCTAAGTCTGAAGTACTAACACCACTTTCTTTAGCTTCCCTGTCTCTCCCCTCATTCCCCCCCCAAAAAAACCCTCACTTGTTTTGGATGTTGGGATGCCCAGCTGTAAAACTGCAGCACACATCCAAGCAACTGCTATGGCCAAGCTGCTACGTGAGATTAAGATCGTCCCAGACGAATAAAGCGGGTCTGGGCCTATTGCTGCTTTGCGCGCCCCAGCTCTGCAGAGCTGAGTGGCCACTGCGGGGTAGGGTCAGTCTGTAAGAAGTCCAGCAGTTTGTTTGTGCTCCAATGTGTGGTCCCCACACCCCTTCCTCACACAAGGCACAGACGTGGGTGTTCTGAATGGTGGTTCATCCATTACTTTTTTCTCAAAGGTCAGGTAGTTCATGAAAGTATGGAAGTTCATGGTAGAATCACGGAGTCCATGTGAAGACTGTTTGTCAGTGACATCCACAAGCTCTTACTACCATATTCCTGTATTTCTTCAAGATTACATTAGAATTATCATCGAAATAAAGAACAGATATGGCATTTAGTTTGGTAGGTGCACAGCATGGTTTGGGAACGTAATCAGGATTCATAAGATGAACCTGTTGCCAAAAAGAAAACATGACTGAGACAATGGTAACTCATTTACAAATTCACCTATTGCTTTGGCGTCGAGCTTTCTGGAGACTTACCAGAGTTTGTACAATGGCATGATTGGTTGCGTTCATATGGGCATTGAGTGGGAATGAGCACTCCCCATCACAGTAGTTGGCTGCGTAGCCCTTTGGAGCGATGATCCAGTCCTTTTAAGGAAACAAACAAGAACGTGATTCAAATTTAAAAGCTGCCAGCTTGTACAGACAACTGCATGCAATTAAGAGCAGCTGAAAATTTTCCACTAAGTTTTTCTTGAGGGTGAAAATGTGTTTTCACTGAAACTGTTAGGGTGTTTTTTTTTCTTGATGAGCCATGAGTTTTCCAGTCTTAATGATCTTAATTTCCAAAGAATGGTGCACGTCTGTGCACAGCGTAACTGCCACGAACTAGAAGAGTTTTGTTCCTAAAACTGTTGCTGGGTTGCCTTGTGGGGATTGTGGTTTGGATGCCTTTATGTTCCAACAATTCCTGCAGGTTAGGCCCTCTGGCTGAACTACCTTTCCTAGGTTGACTCACAGCCTCAGCTGGTGTCCCCTCCCAGAGAAAATTACGTATTTGTGTGCACACACACACAAGTCAACCAGGGAGCTCCAGAACAGGACTATAAAACGCTGATGCGGTGCCTCACAGACACTTTACCTTATACACACTTACATATACAGGGACGCTGGTCTGCTAAGGCCGCTGGGGGAAGTTTTAGCTGTGTAACAGCTTCTCCACCTTTGCCAGACTCCTAAAGGAAGAGCAGCACAGCCAGCTTTGCTAACCAAGTGTGCTGTTTGATTGATTGCTAATGTGAGGATACCTGGGCATAGCAAAACCACCTCTTCATTTTACTATACTAGCTCACCCATAATTTGCTCCTGGTAAACCGAGCTGCTTTTCATAAGACAGTCACTCTCCTGCTACAGAAGCCAGTACAGACTGTGTAATTAAATTTGTGGTTTAATGCGGTATAAGAACAAGGGAAGCACTCTGCTAAAAAATAAATTGACACTAAAAAAATTGACGAATGTTCTGAAGGAGATTGCAGTGCCCAACAACTGCAGGGGAGCTGCTGCCCTGCCTCCATCATCTCCCTCCACCAAGCAGGATCTGGATTCCAGCTCCTACAATGAGCCCTCCTGGTCTGTGGCCTTCCTTTGGCAACACCTTACCTTTCTGCTCAAGTCTGCAACTAGAAAGGTGAAAGCAGTACCTTTGAGACTGTGAACTTCACAACTGGAATATGCTTCCTGCCTGGAAGCAGGGCAAGTGAGCTGAGGAGGAGGTGGAAAGGCTGTGCACAAGTGAAAAGAAAAGCCACTAACAAGTAACTGGGAATGGAGTCAGCACGCAGCCCAGTTGTGGCTAGTGGGATGGAGCTGACATAACCTACAAAAAATGCTACTGTCTGCTTAGCTGGGAGAGGACCTTCATGTGCAGGGTATTACAGAAGCAACAGGGGCAGCCCTGGCATCCTGAATTATAATCTGGTAAAAATATTAGCTGATAGAAAAGGAATTTCCCTCACAAAAGTGCTGAATGAAAGGATAAAAAAATTTTTAAGGAAAAAAAAAAAGAGAAGATGAGGGCATTCTTTGAAACACGATGTTTGATGACACTATGGCCTGGCCCTAAATAACTTACTCTAAACAACTCTGGCCTCGTAATGTTGCAACTGAACTCAGTCTTCAGTCCACCTACCACAGCCAGGGCTAATTGTGGGGCAGGGGTGGAGGATTTCAACACAACGGCCAGGGTTAAAATTAGGCTGATCACTAGAAAACACTTGATTTGGTTAAAATCAGTGCTTAACATCATATTTTTTTTCCTTATCATTACAGGTACACAGATATGAGCCCTTGCCCGTATCGTGACTCCCATGAGTGACAGAGAATGACTGTATACTTGCATCTCAAAGTATCAAGCTTTCTCTGGATCTTATCAAATGTCACAACTATCAATATTTATTTGCTCTTCCCCGTGACTGGTTTTAGTGGGGAGGCACAAGGGACATTTTAGAGCATAATGGCAGCCTTGAGTGGAATTACCATGACACTGTTTAGATAACATTTCATAACAAAATGTCTAGTTTACCCAGAAAGAAACATCACACACCTGCCATCCCAAGTCTTGGAAGCTAACGTAAAGCTCATGCTTTCTGCACGCTGTTTTTAAGTCACTGCTGTTGTAATCTGTTAAAAGAAAAAGAACAAAACAGGAATTTAGAAAGTAAAACAGGCAGAGCATCGCCGGAGGGCACAGCTGGCCAGATGTGTGCACACTGCGGGCTCAGCAGCGAGAAACGGCAAGCTCCCTCAGCAGCCAGAAGGATAAGGGTGTTGAGGGACGTCCAAAGCAGGGCTGAAGCTTTTAAGATGCTGATGGGAACAGAGGCACCCAAGTAACAGTGACTTGGTTATAATTCCTTCAGCTGCCTTTAATAACTTGACAAGCAGTGCTTGTAAAACACCTCCAGTAAAATGATTTCTTAAAAATAAATCTACTCCTTCAGCCCAGCACAGGCTAAATCCCTGTTGGGTGCTCAAACTCAGCCTGCTTCCTCGTGTGCCGCCCTAGGTGGTAAGCTCAAAACACACACACTTACCAAGAGAATTACAACCCCAGGAAGGTTAATCATCACCTTGTGCCACTGTACCGGTTAGCAGAAGTCCTTAAACAGCTATGACGTCCCATAGTCAGCAAAGCCATGTCCCCATCCCTTTCTGTGCCTTACCCCCAGCCTGCCCCGGACATCACACACGGCTCCACGCACCACCTCCGCTCTTGGACCTTTACAAACCATGATCTGAAAAACAAGTGTCTCCGTCCCATAACCTGCCTATCTGCACCTGACACAGAATTTGACACACTCTCAACTTAACTTGCTCCTTAGTGCCAATACTGCACAGAAAAGCAGGGGCGCAGGGTGCAAATCCCTGACCAGAGACCTGTCCCCTTGCTGTGGCGCAATGTACGAGGATGTTTCGATGGAGGAGCTGCTCCCGATGGCCCTACAAAATGCAGCTTTTGACAGCGAGTGGAATTTCCCATCTATTTTTGGAAAGAGAGGCGGCTCTGCATGCAAACACCTGGAACCGCAGCGAGCGCAGCAGCCGAGCCGCGACAGAGGGGCCTTTCACCCCCAGGGTGGCTGCACAAATCCAGCCTTGACAGGCGGTGGCTGATCTTGTCACGCCTCGGGTGGCTGCCGGACCTCAGCACAGCAGCCACATAAACCACCTTTGCAGCGGGGCGGCTTGGCCACTGGCTGTGGCTGCCGAACCCGCGCTTCACACCCGACGGGAAGCGCGAGAGGAAGAGATGGCGGCAAATTCGGCTGAGCAGCGTGGGAGCCCAGGTCCCTGTCCATGCAGTGACACGTGTGTGCTCGTCCTGGAGCTGGACCCAGACTGGCCGTGTGTTTCTCCAGTGCCTTACCCACAGGGGCTTCCTCTCCTCTCCTCTCCTCTCCTCTCCTCTCCTCTCCTCTCCTCTCCTCTCCTCTCCTCTCCTCTCCTCTCCTCTCCTCTCCTCTCCTCTCCTCTCCTCTCCTCTCTTCCATCAGCAGGCAGATGCCACACGCTGATGCTCCTGCCTCCCACTGCCCTGGGCCTTTCAGCTAACCAGCCCCCCGGCGCCCCTAAGGCAGCTTGAAAGGGCACCCTCCCAGCGTAGCTTTCCCCAAAAGCAGCAGCTGGGATAGAAAAATACTTTTAGTGACTTTTTCCTTGGCTCTGAATAAGTCTTTCTTTTTTCTTCCCTCCACCACCACCCCCCGCCCCCCCAAAGTCTGGGAACTACAAATGCAAATATTTATTCAGAAGAAAAACTATAATACTAAAAGCACATCCAACTGACATTAAGGGCAGCGCAGCATTACAGCTGGGTACAGTTAACATTGAGGTCTGAAAAAACCCTACACCTCAAACCTAGCCTCCAAACCACCAAAGATTAGAGAGTTGTTTTTAGAAGCAGTTTGGGTTTTAAACTGTAAGGATTGCATTTCAGACTTTCAATAGCTTCGCTTCAATCACGGATTTAATCAGGTGAGCAGAGCTGGTTAACAGCCCGCTGCAGCATAAACATTCACTCTTTCAGGAGCACGCAGTAGCAAGGACGGAGGCGAGTTTCTCTATTCAAGCTTTCCATTTTCAAACCAGACACAGCCCATAGAAACCAGGGTGTGGTGTTTTTTTTTCAGATGAAGCTTTTCAGTCCCAGGCTCAGCCCAGGAGCAAATTTCTATCATGCGATATTTCTAAATGATCTGGTCCCAACAAGGGAAAAAAACGAGAAGAAGATACTTTTAGTGGTCAAAGGCTTTGATTTAAGTACCTGAAAACATGACTTCGTTGTTCTTCAATGGGAAATATGTTGTTTACTTAGGGGAAAACAATCTGTATTTGACAGGGAGTTACAGTGGAGTTGATCTATTCACGACCAAGTGGGCAGAACTATGCTACATTCCAAATCCAGCTACGACTTACTCAGATCAGCTGTGGGAAAGGGGAGAAGGCAAGGGAGGCAGAGAAAACAGGAGTGGGAAGAAAGGCTGTGAGCAATCGCAAATTTAAGAAAACAAAGGAAAAAAGAGCTGCTTAACAAGCTACACGAAGCAGAACATGTTATGAACGCATCCTCACTCACACTGTCTGAAATTGGCCCCCCCAAATGCACCCTGGTTCACCGGTTGGCAATCGAGTCACCCAATTCACACTCTGCATCGAGCACCGGCTACTTTCCATCCAAGGTTGACGCAGACAGCTCTGCTTCCTCACTTGCCCAAACTCAGCCTTTGCTTTCTTAAATGTCAACATATTAAACATTCCCTCTCACAGGATTTCTACTCTCCCCTGTTTAACCCTCACCCCAAGCTCCCCTGCCCTCTCTTCTTGTTACACGTTTGCCTACCGTGTCTACTTTATGGGATCTACTTTAGCCCAGCGTTAGGGATATTACAAACCTTTAATCAACCCTCAGCAGCAGCTTTCTGAATCAGGGGAAAAAAAATGCAGCAATACAGACACACATAATAACGATCCATTCCCTATGGTTTGGGGCTCAGCATATGCCCTACAGTACATCCAATTATGGGCCTGAAAAAAGAGGAATCCACACAGTAAAGGGTTTTTGGCAGTGAGCTAAAGCTCACTGAGCTACTGAAGCTGGCCTCCACGACACGTTTTCTCCAAAGCCTGGAAAGCAGTACCAGCTACCCCAGTCGAGCATGCTCAACTGTTTTAGCCCGAACTGCTGTTTGAAGTGATCCATCAACATCCAAGAGACAACAGGGTACGTGTCCCTCCCCGGCAGCCCTGCAGCGGGGAGCCAGGAGGGCCGAGAGGAGGCAGCCCGCAGCGGGGGGACGCTGCAAACAACTGCAGTGGGGCCGACTTACGCTGCCCCGACTCAATTTGCAAGGAAGGCTTGCCAGAGACCTTCAAAATCTCTGCGAGTTTAGGGAGCTGCTTTGGGAGCTCCTATAGGCTCATTGTGGGTTTAGCAAAATCATCTCTTTTTTTTTTTCCCCTGAATATACCAATTCAGAAACACTAGCTTGGCATTTACAAGGGACTGCATTTAATCACACTTCAAATTATTTTGCCTAAAAGAGAGATTTAAAAAAAACCCCAAACCCCTAGTTCTGCACTTAAAAATAACTTCCAGGGCAGCACAGTTAGAACAGCACAGTTAAGATGGCTTGTCTTTGCAGCTTGTCTCCACTGAACATTGTCTGCCTTCACCAGAACCCAAGCCTGACTTTCTGCAAGCACAGATGTTTCTCTTAAAGCTGGACACTGGCATTTGTGTTGCTGAAAGGGGAGAGAGAATAGCCTGACCCTAATGGTCTTCCTCGTACAGATACTTATGCACCCACCTTAGACTTCCTATAACCTCTCCCACGTTAAGTGCTGGCAAAGAATATATAAATATTTACTGAGGTTGATCCGTCTAAGAACACCCTTGCTGCTCCCAAGGTGCCAGCTTACCAAATTCCACATGGTAATTAATTGCTTCTGTGGTCCCAAATAGCTTTGACAGAGGTCTCCAAGGCCAGCCCCTTCTTCTCGATGTTTGACTTTGGTGATTTGTCCGGATAAAGCTGGTGTAAACTGATCACGCAGTTAATAACAGCCCACTTCACATGAAAGCGATCTGCTTGGGTGGGAAGAAGGGGAGTTGTTGGGGACGTACATGTGAAGGCACATAGAGAAACGCCGGCCACGTTGCACTGAGCACCATCTGCATCTGAGCACTCTACTAAAGGGAAGACTGGCTGCGAGATAATGATATTTATTAACAAGACCTTTGCCACCACAAAAGCATTTGGCCTTATTTGCCTCCAGTGTTTGTGTGTGCTGCCCTTTGTGGTATTTAGTTCCCATACACATGGGGAAATCTGCCTGGTCCAGCATGTCTGCTGGAAGGAAAGACCACTTGGAGGCCCCCTCCATTTCTCACAGAGCACCTCACACCAGTCTCGGAGGCCCCAGGGTGGCTAAAGAGAAGGACCCGAAAAGGAGTGTTGCCTGAATTTCACTCAGAACAGCAAGTGCAGCCTGAAGTCAGACATTTAAATGCAACTCTCTCTGTAAGGAGGGGCTGATGGGAAGGGATGTGCCTGAAGGCTGACTTGCAGAAGAGGAGGGTTATCGCCACTGGGCAAGGAGACAGCCCCGCATGGAAACCAGCATTCAGGTAACTCACAGACGAGGTGGCCATACGGCAGCGAAGTGCTTATGCTCAAGGGTCACTGTCTGTTACGTTGAAGCGAGTCCCCATCTCTTCAGGTTAACTAGAGGGTCAGTCCAGAGTCTGAGAGCATGAGATAAACCCACCCCAAGACATGGCTGGGCGAGGGCCTCCAGATCTTGCAGACAACAGCAGAGAAACACCTGCATGCTCCTCCCACCCACCTCGTTCCTCCATGTCCTGGGCCAGGGCTGGAGTATGATTTTCTGCCTCAACAGAGGAAAATACTTCCTTTTCTTCCCGTTCATCCTCCTTCTGCAGAAGAACAGAGCTTGGCTCCAGGAATGCATTGACGCAGGACTCTATGTCAAAGCAGTTTATAACCATGGGGGTTACCCAGTTCTGCTTTATATAAGCCAGTCATAATTACGTGTTTATAATACAGGGAAATGAGCATTCTTGGCGAAAAAATACAGACCATTGAGATGCTTGTGCCACAGCCACAACCTTAGCATCTGAGCACTTGGTACTGACTGCAGGACAACAACTGCACATCAAAGGGAGCACAGCGGAGTCCCAGTCCTGCACATAGCAGCATGCCTTCACGTAACCCCACGGCTCACCAGATCCCGTACCAGCCCAGCAGCATACTTCACACGCTCCGAACTGCAGGACTTGAAATGCTTTCCATATTTAGATACTAAATGAGGCTTTTTCAGACATACTGCCCCAACCCAACTCATAGCATCTTTTAGGAAGGGGGTTCATTTTTGGACTGAAGAAAGAAAACCCTAGGTTTTTGCTAACGTAGAGGAAGGTAGGTTCAATCTACAAAAAAAATCAATGCCAGCCAGCTGCCTTGCTCTCCAGGGCAGAAACTGCCCTCAAGCCCTGATAGGCAACAGCAATCCTGGCTCAGGGAATAGCACAGACCAAAAATCTGACGAGACAGAAGATACAGTGAGAGAAGAAGATATGCAGGCAGGGAGATGCACAGAAGGTGACCGCAGCATCCCAGGTTCTGCGCCCACTTTGGGTCCAGAAGCATCAGGGCACCCTCGGAAGAGCAAAGCAGCCTTCAGGGTAACCCCCAGGCTTCTGTCCTGCTTCATCCTGGGACGAACACTTCTCCAGCCCCGTCATGCATCACCAGGGCACAGACGCAGGAACCCATACAACTAAAAAAGAAAAAAATCTCTGATCTGTTTAACGCTAAAACTGCGTATCGGTCATTGGTGCCTCTTGGGCTATTAAATCAACCACTTCTTAAGGAGAACAGAGTCTAAGAGTGTCACACTTAGAAAGGAAAATAAGCTGATGCAGTCTCTCTTTTCTAAACACAGAAACCAACCAAACATACATCTTAACTTTAAATTCCCCTCCTTTCCCCCACCTTAAATCCACAGAGGCTCTACTATACCTTGTTGACTACTGAACTGCCAAATTCCAGGTTTTAAATTAAAGCTGGCTTTCAGCTAGAAGAGCTCAAAAAAAGCCCTTGAGACCACAGAATGACCAGCTATTTTTTCCCTTTTTGTCCTTTTATAATTTTATGACCTGATGTGTGGTGTAGTCGAGAAAGCAGCGATGTAAAAATGGCCCTTTTTGCCCAATATATCTGCTCCCTCTGGAGCTTTGAGTCACACTGCCTGATTTAATAGTAGTGAAAATTTGTTTTTAGCACTGCAAAGCTTGCAGAGAGAAAGTTGGAGCCTATCCTGACTCCGCTACCAGCGCCACAAAACAGCAACGCAGCAAGTAACTTTCCCAAAGAGCTGTGAATGCATTAAAAAATTGGCTCTCGTGACGCAGGGAGCGCAGCAGCCAATCCCACCCGAGTGGCAGAATCGCACGCTGCCTGCTTAACGGCTGGGCTTACTGCTTATGACACCCAGATGAATAAACTCTCTATGCCCTTGGCAAGCACATCACATGGGAAGGTAACCCAGCGAGCAGCCATGATGCCTGCCCTTAAAACTGCAGCTTGGAGACCCCAAGGAAAACCAGGATCAAAGCGGGTCTCAGCAATTGGGACCAACAGACGGCTCCACTTGTGGGCCTGGCAGAGGGCTCTCATACCAGATTAGATGGTAACTCCTCCGGCAATGCCACGCTGGCACTAGCCAGCC
Organism: Nyctibius grandis; assembly: GCF_013368605.1. Taxonomy (NCBI): domain Eukaryota; kingdom Metazoa; phylum Chordata; class Aves; order Nyctibiiformes; family Nyctibiidae; genus Nyctibius; species Nyctibius grandis. Next base: position 14,032,368 of record NC_090660.1, read on the forward strand.
TCCCTCAGGGAGGTCAGGCTGCAGGACTGAGTTGCTCCTCCTGCCCTTAAAATCCGTGAAGTGACATTTCACACCCAACCGAGTCTGGCACTTGCACGGTGGGGCATGGGAACTCACAGCCACGCTGCAGCATGCACCACAAGGACATGCAACAGTTGCTACTGGCCATCTGCTGCTGGCACGCACTAGTCCCAAGGGCAAGTCCATCACCATGCTGGGCTGAAGCAACAGGGCTGCATCGGCACACGGCCATGCCCGAAGCCTGGCCACAAGCCCTGGAGGGGCTCCTAACCTGGCTCTGGCTCCCTGCAGGCTCCCAGCGTCATGGCGAGCATGGGGCCATCTCAGGTGCAGTGTGACTCACCCACAACCTGAGCATGCAAGAGCAGGGGACAGCCTATGGATTCACAATGGCTAAGTTTCGGCAATGCTAGTTCATCTCCCTGTGCTGTGTCTGGACATAGACTAAAATATACAGCCGCCTCTCTTCCTGGGTGTACAGTCATTTCTAGGCACGGGAAAAGCAGGGAACCTACTGGAAATGAAGGGGGCAGCATAAGCAAATTAATCAAGTATCTTGGAACGGGCTGAAACGTTTAGGAGGAAAGAAGGTACTCAATGCACGAAGGGCTTGGAGCACTGTGATTCAGGGCAGAGTGGCTGGAAAACAGACAAGACTTAGAAGACAGGACACCCTCAATTTTTACCAAAATTTCGGAGTTATCCTACTGTCCCACCAGCCTGCAACAGCACTCACAAGGCTGCTGTACAACACCTGCAACATGCAACCCTTCCATAGCAAAGAGGCAAGCCTCTTTGCCTGCCTGGAAATGCACTTCACCATGTATACACTGCTATTTTCACAAGGAAAAAAAAAAAAAAAAAGGGATCTCGTGCTGTTATAACAGGGTTTTTCCAAAGAAAATCGAAAAAGGACTCTGCTGGACACACGTATGTGCAATACCATAAATCCCAGTGTACGCAGAGATGGAGTCTTTTAAATATTGCATTTCATGTGGCGTAATTCTAGGCAAATACTGCACAGCAAGCAACCCACAAGCACAAAATTCAGAGATAAAATGTCTCACCCCCCCTGAATTCAATGGCTGTGACTTCACACGGGGGGTCTGGACTCCACCTGGGATTCAACAGGACTCCTGTAAGTCTCATTGTGTGAGACTCCCTCTCCCATCCCCTTGCAGGTGTAACCTGTTCCCCCAAGGAAGAGCATCCCGCCTCACGTCCCCCTTCTTGCTTTTGCACTCCAAAGCACATAGAAACATTGCAAGAAGTTGCCCCAGCTTCCAGACAAAACTGGTGTTGCATGATTACCTGTGACACTAGACACCCTGGAAACATCCTGAGCCTGGGTGGAGCGGTTGCGACTCTGTTGCCTGCGCCTGCTCGTCGCTGACCTAGTGGTCCGAACATGAACTTCACTCACTTTGAAGAAGGCCACCATGAAAGGCTGTTTGTCGTAAGGGCCATCTCGGCCTATAAGGCCTGCTTCTCTAGGATTTACGCTGAAACCTTGAAATCAAACAGAAAAGTGAGTGTTAGAGAAACAGCACTGTCGCATTGCTCCTTCCAGAATCACGGCATCCCCATGAGCAGTGTTTCCTTTCTTCTTGTTCACACTCTTCTTTTATCACTAAACACTCCCCTCCTGCCACCATGACCTATGGACATTTTTACAACAGCACTTCATCCATCCTGGACAAGAGGCTCCAGTGCAGCACCTGGCTCTTTGGTACCCCTATGGCATCTCTACTCCAGTTTAGGCATTGAAGAGGTACACAGATAGATATATAAAACATAAAGCCCAGATCATGAAATTAGTTCTGCTGCCTGTGAAACACAGAAGAAGAGATGGGATTAGAAGACCTCTAGGGAAAGCAGAGAGCAAAAAGATTGGACACTTTTAACAAGAGCACAGGGACGGCCTCTCAGCCTAACTGGGGAGGGGGAGGCTGGCATTAACATTTTTGTCAGGGAGAACAGTGGACATCCCCTCTGGTCTCACAGGTGTACCAAACCCCAGCATGAAGCAATAAGAAAACATAAGGTTGGAGACTGGTTCCTATAGAGGAAAGATGACGCTGTCATCTTTTTGGTCACCCTCTCATCTAGATCCTCTCCTTCCCCACTGCTTATCTTCCAACACTCAATTTCATGCTCTTTTGCAGTCTCTTCTTTCCTTTTCCACCTTTTGAAGTTTCTGTGGGCTGTGAAATGCCATGAGTTCAGCCACCCTCAGAGGGACCAGCCTCATGCAGCGACCGCATTGCTTCTCCAGCGCAGGGCTCCCACCTCAGTTTGATGAGATCTGAGTGGCGATGGCAGCCACAGCAGCCAGCAGGGCTGGCACATTACCCATATACCTGCCCTCTTCTCTTCCTCTCATCCCTAAACCTCACCCCATCTGGGATCTCAGCTTCATGCCTCCTTCCACTTCCAGCTCAGGAACTGGGACCCTACCCCAGCCTGCCTCCACCACCTCATCCTGGTACTGTTCAGAGACACCTGACCTCACTCACGGGGAAAGACACATCTGTCATGGGACAGCCAAGAAGCTGACAGCCCTCTATCTGTGCCCTCATATGCTTTGCTCAAGATGTTGGCTACAGCTGCCCATGAAGGCAGGGCGCTCACTCCCCACACCAAAACTGGACTCTCTTAGCACCACTTCTAGACAGCATCCAAGAGGCTTGCAAGGTTACTTGCATTAACTGGCCCGTAACCTACCGTCCCGGGTCACCACGCTCAGCTGCAGTCCCATGTTGTGCTGAGGGTTCATCACCCACATGTTACTGGTGGCAGTGACATCAAACTCCAGCCAGCCCTCCTCCGAGGCCCACACCGCCCGTGTGTCCAGCAGAAACAGGTCAGATGCCCTGCAGAGGAGAAACGTAATGATAAGATTGTGATGTCTGGGATTTTCTCCCCTGGCTTTCACTGTTGCAGAAACAAGAAAACCTGAAATAAGTAAAAGTGATGTTAATAGCTAGGAAAAAAACCAGTCCCCAAAATCTGCCTGGTTTTATCCAGAGTTTTACCATGAGATGCATGTACTTCTGCACACAAAATTCGGGATTACAAAAGTTTTTCACCATTTTCAAGGCTGGAGGAAAGCAATCCTAGTCCTTAGGTCTGGCTGTTTTCTCCACTGGCAAGAGATTTGTAAGTCACTCTTCTTCCTGAAGAGTGTAATACGCTAGCTTTGGCAGGACAGTGGTCAAACTACTAGCATTTCCAGGCATTCAATGGCTTTTGTCAAAGGGTTTTCGTGGTTTCAGCCCACCTTCCACAACACTGATCTACCACAATTGAACCCCCCCCCCAAAAAAAATCATGTAACAGGCCAAGCATCAAACCGTGAAGGAAAACGAACCTCTAAATGCCTCTAAAGACATTTTGCTGAGGCTTATCAACAGCGATTAGAGCGTCTTGTTCCAAGGCTGTTGGTACTCAGTCTCCTTCATGGGCTTCAGCTTCAAATCCTATCAAGTCTATAACTTTTTTGCAGCATCAAATGCACTCCAAAACTCAGTTCGATAACATCATCTGGAGAAGCACCCAGAGAAATCCCATGTACATTTTCTCATTGTATTATAGGCACAACTTTCCTGTGCAAGAGAGCTACAATGCCTATCCTTAACCTGTGGCCATCATCACAAAATGGACACCAGGTGTCAATCCCATTTTCACCTGTCTTTCCCCCCTGGATTTTTTTTTTTTCTAACAATAACTTAATGGAAGTGAGAAAAAAAGGGTACCTGTCCCTTCCACCCATCAAAGGTTAACTTCAGAAAAAAACATTTTGATTGAGTTACATTTTATTTTTGGCCAACTGCTATGTCATACTGCCCAGCAGCTTGGTTTGCATGAGATCACATATGGAAAAATAAGCACTTAAGTATATTAGGGCTCCTAATGCAGCTATTTTTACAGCGTGGAGGCTTTCCTCCACCTCGCTGGTAGCCGCACGCCCTGTGGTTGACTCAGCAGCCTTTCCCACAGGAGTCTTTGCCACCGCTCCTCAAACAGGAAGAGGATTCAGGAACAACTCTGACCTTCACCTCCAACAGCAGCGAGTGGCTGGGGTTGTCCAGCTGCTACATGTTTTGGAAACCTTAAGGTTGAAAGATTTGGGCTTTCCCATGCAGGGTATATAAACAGAAGTGTTGCTTAAAGGAGACCACAAACAGCAGCTGCAGCTGAGACCACTCTTCCCCCTCTCCAGATTTAAGAGAGGAATGAACTGCTAGATCATTCCCACCTCTGAATATGACTTACACATTGGTCCTCTCCAATGCTTGAAATGGACTATCTCTGAAAAGGAGTTTTCCTGGCACCTGTTCCGACCTTCCCCCTCACACCAACTGCTTTTTGATCTCCTGTCCCACCTCCCCTCCTCTACGTGCCATACTCTCCCCAGCACTCGCCCGCTCCAGGCAATGTCCCACTGGAGCCTCCAGATTAGAGTAACTTTGGCATTACGTCCCCCCAAACCAAACATGTCTGGCTGCAGAGCCACTGGGAACTCTGTAAGAGCAAACCCTCCTGAGCATCCAAGAACATGGGATTAGTCAGGTCTACAAAAACATGAAGAGGAGGCTCAGATCTTATATTCCCATTGCCTTGCACTTTGGGAAGACACTTGGACATCAGAGAGCTATAAAGCCTGAAAGGACCTGTCAGCCTGACCTCGGTGCCAGGCAAGGTGATGGAACAGATCATCCTGAGTGCCATTACACGGCACATGCAGGACAATCGGAGCATTGGGGCCAGCCAACATGGATTCATGAAAGGCAGGTCCTGCTTGACCAACCTGGTCTCCTTCTATGACAAAGTGACCCGCTTAGTAGATGAGGGCAGGGCTGTAGATGTAGTCTGTCTAGACTTCAGTAAGGCATTCGACACTGTCTCCCACAGCATCCTCCTAGACAAACTGGCTGCCTGGGGCTTGGATGGGTGGACTCTTAAATGGGTTAAAAACTGGCTGGATGGCCGAGCCCAGAGAGTGGTGGTGAATGGGGCAAAGTCCAACTGGCGGCCGGTCACTAGCCGTGTTCCCCAGGGCTCAGTTCTGGGGCCGGTGCTGTTCAGTATCTTTGTAGATGATCTAGACGTAGGGATTGAGTGCACCCTCAGGAAATTTGCAGATGACACCAAGCTGGGTGGGAGTGTCGATCTGCTGGAGGGTAGGAAGGCCCTACAGAGGGATTTGGACAGGTTAGATAGATGGGCCGAGACCAACGGCATGAGGTTCAACAAGAACAAGTGCCGGGTCTTACACTTCGGCCACAACAACCCCATGCAGCTCTACAGGCTGGGGGAGGAGTGGTTAGAAAGCGGCCCGGCGGAAAGAGACCTGGGGGTGCTGATCGACAGCCGGCTAAACATGAGCCAGCAGTGTGCCCAGGTGGCCAAGAAGGGCAATGGCATCCTGGCCTCTATTAGGAATAGTGTAGCCAGCCAGTCTAGGGGAGTGATCGTCCCTCTGTACTCGGCACTGGTGAGGCCGCACCTTGAGTACTGTGTCCAGTTCTGGGCCCCACAGTTCAAGAAAGATGTTGAGGTGTTGGAGCGAGTCCAGAGGAGGGCGACCAAGCTGGTGAAGGGTCTGGAGGCTATGTCCTATGAGGAACGGCTGAGGAAGCTGGGGTTGTTTAGCCTGGAGAAGAGGAGGCTCAGAGGTGACCTTATTGCAGTCTACAACTACCTGAAGGGAGGTTGTAGTGAAGTGGGAGTTGGCCTCTTCTCCTGGGCAACTAGCGATAGGACAAGAGGACACAGCCTCAAGCTTCGCCAGGGGAGGTTCAGGTTGGACATTAGGAAGAATTTCTTTTCAGAAAGGGTCATTAGACATTGGAATGGGCTGCCCAGGGAGGTGGTGGAGTCACCATCTCTGGATGTGTTTAAGAAAAGACTGGACATGGCACTTAGTGCCATGGTGTAGTTGACAGGGTGGTGTCAGGGCAACGGTTGGACTCGATGATCCCCGAGGTCTCTTCCAACCTGGTTGATTCTGTGATTCTGTGACCACATGGCATCATCTAGCCCATTCCCCTGAACTCCAGGCAGGATCAACTATATCCACATCACTCCTGAGAGGTGTTTGCCTGACCTGATTTTATAGATTTCCAGCCTCAGGAACTCCACCATCTTTCCAGGAAATTGAACGGGTTTCACTTAAAGCACTTTTTTTTTTGCCTTTCCCCATAATACCTGACTTAAATGGCACAACAATCTCCCCTTCTTATTAAAACAACTTCTTCAGTCTTTCCTTGCAAGCTACATTTTATAGACTTTGACTATTCTCATTGCTCTTTATAGACTCAACTCAGATCAAGATCTCACTAATGCCGAGTATAGTGGAAGGATAATTTTGATGTGTCTCACAGACTATGCCTCCACTCGTACTTCTCAGAGTGTGATTTTTGGCTTCTTCACAAAACTCACGCTGTTAACTCATGTTCACCTTGTGATCCACTATAATCCTTAGATTCATGCTGCTGAACCGCAAAGGACCCAGTCACTTCCTAGGGTGTATTTACATCACTGATTTTTCATGTCCAAATGCAATTCTTCTTTCTACCAAATCACACTTTTTTCCCCCCAGATTGAACCTCCATCGTTATTAGATTACTTAAAATACGGACTTGCCTGCCAATGGGTCTCCCCCATCTTCGTGTCCTCCATAAATGTAATAAGCAAACTGCCTGACCAAGGCACAATTCTACCAAACAAGAATGCTCCACTTTACCCCAGTACATCACACTCACTTTTGAAAGATAACAATTCCTTTGTAAAATGCAGAAAAATGGACAACTGGGCTTTACAACCCAGTTAACTCTTTGCAAAAGCTTCATACAGGACTGGTTTTCAATCAGCTCTGCTGTTCAACTGACTTTTGCATTGGTCAACCGGATGAAGCCAACACTGAAGGTTCACCCCACAGGTATTGTAGGTCATAGTAGTAATGTTAGCAGGTAACACATCCTAATGCTTTCTGCTTAAGCCTGTTCTCAATTAACGTTTGTCACCCAAACCTCACCAGGCTGCACAAAATTGCATATCATTTCTTACTAGTTTTGTTTTTGGCATGAAAGTTTTAAAAAACTATTCAGTCACTTATCTCTCACTCTGGAGAGCAGCCCTGCGGAAAGGGATCTGGGGGTTCTGGTTGACAGCAAGTTGAACATGAACCAACAGTGTGCCCTGGCAGCCAAGAAGGGCCAACCATGTCCTGGGGTGCATCAAGCACAGTATTGCTAGCCGGTTGAGGGAGGTGATTGTCCCGCTCTACTCTGCACTGGTGCGGCCTCGCCTTGAGTACTGTGTGCAGTTTTGGGCACCACAGTATAAAAAGGATATGAAGATACTAGAGAGCGTTCAGAAGAGAGCCACAAAGATGGTGAAGGGTTTAGAGGGGAAGCCGTATGAGGAGCGGCTGAAGTCACTAGGTCTGATCAGCTTGGAGAAGAGAAGACTGAGGGGAGACCTCATTGCGGTTTACAACTTCCTCACAAGGGGAAGTGGAGGAGTAGGCGCTGACCTCTTCACCCTGGCAACCAGTGACAGAACTCAAGGGAATGGCAGGAAGATATGCCAGGGGAGGTTTAGGTTGGATATTAGGAAAAGGTTCTTCACCCAGAGGGTGGTGGAGCACTGGAACTGGCTCCCCAGGGAAGCAGTCATGGCGCCAAGCCTGACAGCATTCAAGAAGCATTTGGACAATGCCCTCAAGCACATGGTGTGAATTCTGGGGTTGTCCTATGCTGGGACAGGAGTTGGACTCAATGATCCTTGTGGATCCCTTCCAACTCAGGACATTCTATGATTCTATGATTTCCAAAGACAAAATTAGGGGAAAAAAAAAAGAATTCACTAACATAAAAAAGAATCGCAACTATTTATCTAAGAGTCTTTAACCACTCCTTTATTTTTTCAGAATAGAAATGTTGTATGTCCTTCCTCCTCTAATAAAATCATCTTAAATTTGGCCAAGCCATAAGTACTTGAACATTGCTGCCTACACAGGCTCAACAGAGATTCAGAGCTTAGCAACAAAATTGTCTGGACTTTTTGTATGCAGGGAACATACTTTCCCCTCCTTTCCCCACTTGGTAAACCAAATATCCTGTATCACCTGAGGGGAATCTGCTCTTCCCTACAGCCACATGGCCGAGAAGAGATGTTCTTGCTACTCCTGCAAAAACACCATACGATGTCTGATCTTGGAACAGAGACGGGGAGATCTCCCATGCTGGCCCCAGGTGGAAGGGAAAGAATATCTAATTAGATGGGGAAGGGTGAAGGATTTGCTGCAGTTGTGGGGGACACAGGGACACGCAAGGACTAGATGGAGAGGCCCTGGATAAAAGGAAAAAGTCTGCAGAGAAAAGGGAGTAGAAAGCACCCATGGCCACCATACCTCTGTGCTTCAGGCCCACTATTCCCAACTCACCATCCTTCTGCTTCTAGAAGTAGTTGGGAAACTACTGGCATCTTCCTGCACCGATGCCTCACAGACAGCTACAACTTGCTACTGTTGCCATTTGTGGCCACACAGCTGCCAATAAACATGGTGACAGACATCAGTGATGTGAATCTCACACTTCCAGTCTTGCCCCAGTGTTCACAGGGAAACGCAGCCACACAACTGGATTCCCCCCCCCGCCCAGTTCTGCTTTCTGAAGACCATGGAAAACACATTTATTCCATTCCTCTCTCACTAGGGCTGCAAAATAAAGATGGGAAGCATGAGAGCTAAAGCTGCTTGCATAGCCTTATTACCACTCCTGATGCTGGCAGGGACCATTTTTGCCATCGGTGTTTGCTTAGCAGGTCCACATTCTATGGCCCTACCTGTTGCAAAAGTTGGACTGCACACAGCAGATGAGCAAGGGATTCCTGCAAGCTAAAGGGCGGTGCTGAAGGAAGGAAAAAAACAGCTGAAAGTGGCAACTAAACCTAGCAGAGACAGTTGACCCTCACCAGTATATGCATGAGCTTCTCATCTGCACGACAGGAACAATGCCACCAGCTTCGCCTTATAGCTACGTTAAAAAAAGAAATAGTTTATGAAGAAGTCAGATACCATGCTGAAGAGTGCTACACACAAGTAGATGCAAGCCCATAGTCGAAGTAAAATCTGAAGAGTGGTCAAGAAGGTGAGAAATGGATCATATGCTGAGGAAGTCGGATCATATGCTGAGGAAGTCACATGAAACAAATAATTTAATTTCTAGTCATTAAGTGATGACATTGATCCTTTGCAATGAGGCAGGCTGTGGCCTTCCAAGAGAAAGCACACAACTATGTACACAGTCACATTAATGGAAGGATATCTGCAAACTTCAGCATTCGAGAATAACAGAGGCAAGATGGGACCTGAGGGAAACAGGAAGGGAGCATAAAGAACAGGAAAAAGTAGAAAAAGAAAGGCTGGAAGAAAGGCATAAGCCAGCACCGTTGAGCAGAGAGGAAGTATTTGCCCTCAGCCAAAGAAAGCAGAGTCAGTCCAAAGGTTTCATGCCCAAGCAACCCCACATGTCAAGGACATCACAGGATCTCTGGCACCTGCACAGCAGGACTTCCAAATTCAGTGTACAGAAGAGAAATTTCATCACCAAAACAGGCCGTTCCTTAACATCCTCTCTGCCTAAACCTGCCTCTGGGTTTTCATACAGCTACTGTCATCTCATTGTCACTATGGTGCCCGACAATCTCATCTTTATTTTCAGTCTGCTTAACCATCTGGATGAGTTTAGTTAATGATTTCCATAGTAAGGCTGCTGCAGGCATAATATGTATTAACCTTAGATTATTAAAGGGAGGCGAGTGAATGGGAGAGACTGAGGCAATGAGCTGAAACAACTTTCCTGAGACAAGAGAGGACATTAAACGGGAAGATGCAAGCTAGATATTCCCAACTTGAAACAGAAGCTCTTTGTTCTGGATCAGGGCCCTAAAGTATGGTCTCAAGTCCCAAGAAATAAACGGGAGTGCTTCCGTGGCCTTCAGAAGACTCTGGAGTAGGACTGAGAAGCAAAGGTTGACAGAGCAATCACAAGTGGCTGCAATAAACAGAAAGAAGTACACAGTTTACCAGAGAAATATGGCCTGTGTAATTCAGAAGGCAGGATTTAGCTCCAGTGTCCTCAGAGAGCGAGCTGATTTATCAGATATAAATACCAAATCTAGCTACTATTCTTAATGCTGGCATCCTAACCACGTACTCAGGGCATTTATAGGAGAAACAGCTTGCATTTAATTGCAGTGCTTCCCCCCGCCCCCGTAAGATAAATATTTTGTTAACTGAAACCTCTATGTAAACCTTTCAATGAAATGTCTCTGGGTGTTAATTCTCTTTAATTGAACACTAATTAGATTAGAATTTAGTCAAATTAGTAACCAGGTCAAGTGGTTAATCTTAGTTACTACTTAGTGAAATGTTCACATTAAAATAATTTCTCTGTTCTGGGTACACATTACAACATGGAACTTTGCTACAGGAAAAACACCAAAGCTATAAAAAGCTAAATTTAAAGAAGCATCTGTTGAAGTAGGTTTTTTTACTTTCCCACCCTCCCTGGCCTTCTTTCCCTGACCAGGCAGAAGTTTTACCAGGGAGACAGTGAGAACAAACAGAAATCTCACCTTCAAAATGACCAAGTTGAAGGTCTCTTATTTTAATTACAGATCTTGGAACAACATTTTTGGCCCAACTTCAAAGCTTGCAATTACCCAGGTGTTTAAAGGATTGTTACGCATCAACAGCCATTTACCAAAGCATTAATTACTATAAGTCTCTAAAACTTTCCTCAGCTGAACCTTTTTGTTTACTTTTCTTCAAAGACAAGTTGACATAATAGTCTAGACTGCCTAGCAGCAGTTTCTCAAAAGGGAATTTTGCACAGAAATGTGTGGGATTTACATTTTAATTAACGCACTTTTGAAACACTCTCCTCTTCTGCGTACCTTAGGAGCTGAGTCTTTAGTTTGCACTGACATCAACCATCTGTAAAAATTATCCTGCATATAGCAAACTAGGAAGATTATTTGCTCTTATCCACTAACGATGGACTAATAACTGTACTCACAACTGACTCAGTCTTAGAGAGTTGAACAGAGCTCCACATCAATAAAACTTTGAAATCGCAGCCTTTTCAAACCTGTAGATCCACCATCTTGCAGTAGTTGTAAGCACTACTTTGAATTTAAAAGTGTTTATTGCTTACAGAACAGACTGTACACAGAGCTCGCACAGCATGAGGTACAGCCAACAGATGCAATACAAAACCTTAACAACTTAGTCTGTCTAAATGACCATTACTCCAAAGATTTAAAAGCACCATACAAAATGTAATCAATCAGCGCTCGTTTGTACAGAGAGCCTCAAGCAGGGGAATGCCAGCACCTGGAATGAGCTGCCACAGAAAGCAAAGGCAGTCTATCATTTTATGAGAAGTAAGGCTCAGCTGAGCTGTTCTGAAGAAGCTATACCATCTGTGGGCCAGGGGACAAGGAGAGACATGCATGACCTATAAGAGCTCCTTAGAAATGAGGAAGGAAATACTAAGAGCTGTCAGCCTTCAAATGAAGTTACCTCCAAGGTGAAATAGGAGACTAGCAACTGGGACAAATTTGCAGGGATTGACAGCCAGGGAGGAAAAAGCACTAAACAGAAATGCCAGGACACTATGGAGGGGGTCTGCAATTTGGCACAGGCAGAAGAGAGCCATCCGGGATGCATCCAGACATGGGAACGCACCAGAAGGGACAGGCAGGTAAGCTCAGCTTCTCGCTGCTCACTTACCAGCCCCACACCACCACTGCTCTGTCTCATAAAAGCTCCCCTGTGCTGAAAAAGCTGTCCTGTGTCACTGCAGGCATCGCCCCTGGAGGTGAAGTCTGCAGGGGTGGGGGGGTTAAGTCTTGTAGCCTCCCTGGAAGAGCAGCAGGGTGAAACATTGGTTCCAAGGCTGCATCTGGCAAAGAGTGAAAGATCAGAGCCTAGAGCTAGAGGATGTGGTCTCCCTGTGCCAAGACTGCAGGAAGCTCAGCCTACAGATCCATGATAATCCCCAGCAAAGCCAACGCTGATATTTGAGTGCAAAGGTGTCCCCCACATCCAGCTCAAGCTCTTGAGCTTCACAGCTCTGAGTAATGAACATTTTACCAACAGGAACGGTGAAAAAAGAAAAAATTGTCCCAAGCCACAGGGATAGGAGATGTATTTCTCATTTCCTTGACTATGATTTAATGAGACTATGGGGTATTGTAGCTGTAGTGATGGCTTCAGTACTACACCTCAGAGTTTAACTGCAATTTAAGGCATGAAGATGGGGGAGAGGGCAAAGGGGTAATATTTATCTTTGACCTTTAACAAAAGAAATAAGGCACTGATATGGTATTCTTTAGTTCTGGTAGAAAAAGCCAGCTGGTTATGGAATGAGTAAGTTTCATCCAGAATAACTTTGACTTTTAAACTACTAAAAACCAATCACCCTAAAACACAACAAATCACATACCCACAGTGGGAGTTGAACTGAAATGCGGACAGATGCTTCTCTATAGCATCATGGAAACAGCTCTATCATATACAAATATATGCACACTATATACAAATCTGACCCCAACTTGAAACAGATTGATGCTAGCTTTGTCATTTGTATTACACAACCCATTCCAAAACCCAGTTGAGGACAGTTATTTATTTTCTAAGCTATAAACACTGTCGGCAAATCAATCTGCCCTTTAGATTAGAAGCTCGGATCGCATTTGTATAAATATCCTGTTGCAAAGAGGACGACTTTATTACCACTGTACAGCTAAAAACCACCGGCAGCTAAAACCAATGAGTGCCTTAACCCTTAAGGAATTGTGCTCAGTAGAAGAACATACTCCCCAGGCAGTCGCTCTGCAGGGCACACCTATGTCTGCACATGTCTTATCATACAGGAGGAATCTTTCCGCACATCAAGTCCTCATATTTCATTCTGGGTGAAAACAAAACTGTTTAATAAACCTTGACCATTAAGGTATCATATCTTCCTTTGATCACTAACACAGGCCACTGTGTTTTTCATAGATCAGTTGTTTGGACAGTGTGGGAGTGTTTTGAGGTCTGCATTAGCAGGATATTTACACTTGAAAACATACTCATGATCCAAACCAAGGACTAACATCTTTGATCAGCCATAAACTGCCTTCCCTAGTCCTGACCTGACACCCCTCTGGGTGAGAGTAAGGAAGTTTTGGAAAGACAAAGAAATTAATGAGCTGTTTCCAGGGACAAACTAATTCCTTCCCTTCCCTTAGGAAGGTCTCACTTACATGGCAATCCACTCCCAAGAGGTATCAGAAGTCACAGAGAGCTTTGCTGGTCCTTCCACAACATCAGTGCTACACCTTAGAAACAAGCCCATGTGCAGGGCTTAGCCGTGCATCGGTACCACCGAAGGAAGGAGAGTCAAGGCTGTGCAGCTCCTGCCTGTTGAAACTAAGTGCCCCCTCAGATGCAGCCAAGGTGGGACAAGCACCTGGAAGTTGACACCACTTGTCTTCCTAAACTGGTGCTTTGGCAAATCTCCCCGCTTCCTGCACGTATCAGAGGAAAAAGAAAGAAAAAAAAAAATCTTGCCCTAGCCTTCAAACAGCACAGGCTCTTAAACTCTGGGGGGTCAGAAGGTGAAGGGCAGCAGTATCTGGCAGACCTATCGCCCGTTCCGCCTCCCGACATCAGCCCCTACAGCCCACAGCCCATTTCAAAACCCAGAGTCATCCCCCTCAGACCAAACCAGACACCACCTCAGCCTTGTTTGGTGAAGCCTCTTCTCCACACAATCCAAACTGCATACTGCTGACAGCTGGCCACAAGCTTGACCTATCCTGAGGGCTTCATTAATCTCTTCGCAGCGTCCCACTGACAACTCCAGCAGTTTGTGTTATGACAAAACGTGTCCGTTAACTGCAGCTTGGTTAGAAAACAAAAGCCTAGTTTCTAGGCGCTATTTTTTTTACCTTACGAAAGGGTGGAAGGAATGGGGAGAAGAAAATATTACTGACACAAGTGAGTCAGTATTAAAATGTTTTCTTTTTTAAGAGAGAATGTACTTAGACCACACTGTCCTCAATGTGCATTTCACCGCCTGGAGCCTCCACAAGTATTGTTTTCATATTTCTGACGGCTTTGAACAAGGAGAGGGTCAAATTTCTCCCTGAAGGTTACGCTGTTTCAATCAGCATTGATCTCTGATCGTTCGCGCTCTCTCCACATACACCCCTATCTGGGAGACAGTCTCGAATGCGCCCATATAATCTTTGCTTTTAGCCGTGTCTACAGTGGCAAAAATCAGTTTGATAATTCAGTAACTGGCAGAAATGTTATCCTCAGGCTTGGTTTTGATTTTAGGCGTCAGGGAACGGCCAGCAGTGCCTTGTGATTCCATGCAGCAGCACGCACATCTGGGCTCGAGTCACACGCTTACGCTCTTACTGTCCAGATGAGCTTTTTTTTTTCTTTGCTCAAGTAATACTGAATTAAGCCACTTCATTACACTTAATCGGCGCCAAGGGATACTTCCAGGCTGTGAGCTTTGGTGAAGATTTGCATTTACGGAATCTTTCTCTTATCTCCTGCCCTCCTAAACCCACTTCTTTGAGAGGAGCAGGCAGGTTTCTTTTTCTTTGTATTTTTTCCCTCAGGGGTGCACGCTGCCTTTCTCTTGCAGACTACTGGTTTAAATCCATACGTGCCAGCTGCCCTGTTAAGAATTATTTGCGTCCAGAAGTATTTTATTAGCTACCAATAATCGCCTCAGACAACTGTTAACCTCATAAAAGCCAAGATTAACATGGTGACTTTGAACTTTCTCTCAAGACTGCCAGTGTTGCCTGAACAGGCACTTTCTGTGGCCTTCAGAGATGAATTTTCCTGACCAGAAGGAATATTTGTCAGCAAAACAAGATGAAAAAAGGTGCTACTTCAACTCCTTCTGTTTCATCTGCTAGTTCACCAGCTAGACTTCAAGATCTGTACAGACTCTTCCTTATGCAATAAAATATCATCAAATGTCAGGAAATATCAGGCTGTTATTCAAACTATTAGTCCAAAGGAAGTGTGACACAACTTTTTTTTAGTTTTTTTTTTTAAGTCGAAGGCAGCTGTTATTTTCTGGCTCATGTCATGTCTGCTAAAATGCAACAGAAGTCTTACAAATATTTAGCAAGTTCCTTCAAAAAGTAGTGCTTTTTTTTGTAATTTAACATTCTAGTGTTCTCAACAGGAAAAGAAAACATTATATTCCAGATTAATCCACTGAGAAAAAAGGAGGAGAAAAAAACCCCTTTGGATTTTTTTGGTACAACTTTTTGGTACTTGTTTTCAAGAATGTTTACAGGCCAAAGTCCACCCAGGTCACCAACCTGGCTGCATGTTTGAATTTATAGCAGTAGCAGCACTCTATGGAGTCAGAACCTCAACTGAAGGTAACACTGAAGAATGGTACGCAGCTTCTAATATCTTATTTTAACTGTCTTTTAACTTCTGCATGTTTTTAATATATAGAGGACAATTAATATAGATGACAATTCATTATATACAGATACCAAAAGATAATACATACATATGCACATATTTATATACAAGCACATATGTTTTCATATGTGCTTTTATATTTTACAGGTACATGAGAGAGTCCTTTAAGCTGAAAGGAAAAAGGGTGGAAAAGCGGCACGTCCTTTTTACAACTGCAAGAGTCTGTGAGCCACGTTTTGTCCATCTCTGCACAGATGGTGTGACAAGTCCCGCAGACTCATCAGAAGTGCAAGTTTCTTTAGCCAAAGGTCTCCCTCCTTCCCACCAGTAAAAATAAATAAATAAAGAAGAAAAAGAAACAAAAAGGGACCCTCGAGGGACTGGATGAGTCAGAGGTTAGTAATGAACTACAGACACTCATCCCTGGGTCAGCGGTTCACGCCTAGCCCCTGCGAGGAGGGACTATGAACTGCTGGCAGTCTGGACCTAGAGGAAGCTGCTTTACGATTCCCAGTCCCAACGGTGGGATCCCCTTGGCATGGCCACCAGCAGCAGCAGGAGGAACAAGACAGAAGGGAACTGAAAGACCTGAAATACACGCCAGCTCTGGAAAGAGACCACCCTGGTGATCCCCATCTGAGCTGCTGCCTCTGCTCCATCCGTAGGGAGGTCTCTAGCACCCAGAGATGCCCAGCACGTGCAGACGCCGAAGTGCCCAGTGCCAAAGGACATGCATTGCAGCTTCACAGCGCAATCTGATTTTGGTACGTTTCTGGCATGGTATTTGAAACAAAGATAGGAGGTGCCAGCATCATTGCTGTACGCAGAGCTAACAGCCACTTTCGGAACAAAGAGTTTGAAAATTTGTTAGGAACAGGGTACGTTAAGGGCCATGTCCTGTACTTTTATTCTCTTTTCTGCAATGCTTTACTTATTTGCTCAGTTTACCCTAAAAGAAGGTTATATACATATAAAAGTTGACAGTTCTTAGAAGAGGCAACCTTAGACCTGACATACTCTGTGCCCTCCTTTGGTGACCGACCCAGAGCAGCATATCAATCACTTCCACAAACACTTGGCAGAGGTTTTCCTCCAGCTCCAGAGTGGGATCTCTACTTGTGAAATCTAAACCAGACCAAACACTCACTATTTTTTATTCAATGTGGCTACAAACGAACAATACAGCTAACATCTATGAAATCTGTGTGACCATCTGGACTTCCACCAGCTCTTCAATGGCTATTGACATAACATCCTAACCAGCAAGCACATTACCCCAGGAGACACTCCAGCAACCCACAACTCGAAGTGCAAAGGGGACACTGACCTTTTAAAACTAAGACCTTCTTCCCCATCACTTATATATCCAAGTATTTCTCTCCACTTCCACAGAGGCCACACTCCCCACAGAACAACCATTAACTATTTGATGTTGCCCTCACAACAGCAAATCATCAAAGGCAGATGCCCCCAAATGGTATCAATGGAAAGGCTGGAGAAAGAAGGACCAGAAAGGAAAACACCCAGGAAGCCTTCACAGAGGAAAGAAATGGAGATTTTTTTAAATGCTGCTGTTTCCAATTTTTTTTTTCTGCCTGCAGCAGAGGAACAGTTATAGTCCTGTCACATTTCAGCAGAAGTAATGAAACACTTTCATACCACAGAATTACTCTGACATTTAACTGATCATGTATTTCCATCTTTTTGCCCTGTATGATTCCCCCATCAGAAACGTTACCCTTTTAAAATTAATCACTCCGTTTACACTTGTTTGTATTTGTGTGTCACAGTTCCTATTCGGCCTCTCTCTCTTTTGCCTCTCTCACTACCACTGAAAGCCCAGAAGTGTCCTTGTACCTGTGGTCAGCATGCTAAATTTTCTTTTGCTTTACTTACTTTAATGTAAGTCCACCCGAGAGCAGGTCAAATCTGCGCTAATTACCAGTATTTTTCAAAGAGGCTATGATTTTTATGCTGGTAGCATTAAGTTGAAAGGCGATATGTGTATTTCAGTACACAAGAGCAGTGCCAGCATAATAACCTTAGTTTAAAAATCTACTGCCTCACATCAGATTCTTGCTCTATTTAAAGACAACACAAAGGTTGCAGCTAAGTGGCACCCTAGGCTACAACACCATGGACTTTCTCCGGCTGAGGTCCATTTTGCACTCATGATTCAACATGATTGCACAAGCTGAGCCTTCCCCAGGACAGCGGCTGGTGGCACAGAGCGAGCCCCATCTTGCATACCTGTTCTGATGTTCCTGCAGCACTTGATAGATGCTGATAAGGAAAGTTTGGTTTTTAAAGCTCCCCACAACGCAATCCTTGTAGATCCGAAACTCAGCGGCTGTGACGGCCTCACCCTCAGGAATCTGAGACAAATTAAACTTGAACTCCTTGTGGTGCCGCTGGTGAGGCGTGAACTCCTTGTCATACTCAACTGCAGATGGGAAAAGGAAAGAAAAGGAAAAAAGGAACCGTGACTAAAATTTAACAACAAAAGGTTTCCACATGCTGCCACCTGTTCCTTCAAAAAAACAAGAATCCTGTTTTTTTCCTCCAAAGACAGCCTTGGCAAGTGCCAGGAAAGCTTGTGCAGCTAAATACAGTACTCAAAAAATGAACGTTCACCTTCTCTAGCCAATTCCTTTGAGATTTCCTATTTTTTAAAGGAAAGACAGCTTTGACAGGTGAAATATGACTCTGCATTTTGCTCCTGTGTGAAACTCTGAAGCTGTGACTGCAACAAGCATTTTCCACCTGTGGATCTCCATGTTCTTTACAGCATTTCCTTAAGTCTCACACCCCTCTGCCAACAAAGGAGACAATTAGCTCCATTTTGCTTTAGCACAGAAAGGCACAGACAGAAGTAAGTGTTAGCGCCAGGTCAACCAGTTCCCCAACTGTCCTAAAACCTGCTGTTTTCTGGCTCCTGGGTTTGTGCATTAGCCATCAGACTGCCTTGTGAGCAGAATAAGATTAACATGACATTTATTTCAGGGGTTAAAGTTAACCAGAGCTCCCTTTCCTTTGCAGAAGCTTATTTGAGAATGAGAGAGCCAAGGAGGAGTGACCCCTTTTGGTTTCTGGCCTTAGCGCTCCTCAGGTATGCTATTGGGTATAGAGTTTAAGACGGATGCAAACCAGAACCCCTCCTTCAGGCCTCAGGATTTGCTTTTTCTCTGTTTGAGGACCCTTTTGCAACCTCTGCTTCTAGTCCCACTCTTGTATTACTTGATTACATCCTGGTTTAGTCTGACTTTGATTTATTGTTCTTTATTTCTTCTAGTTTTCTACTAGAAATTCCTTAAAACATTAACGTATTATATAAACATACAAAATTATATCTTTAAAGCCCTGAAGGGAAAAAAAATAAAACCAAAAAAACCATTCCCACCAGTGCAACTAAAGGATTGTACGTCAATGATGAATAAGTCACCATTATATTATCATTAGGGACATGATTACATTCAGAGAAGGTGGTGAGGGAAGTGCAGATTCCTTTTCACATTCGTCTTTGTGCTCACTTTTTGTTGCCCCCCTGCTCCCCCAATACATCAAACTGCAAAGGCATCCACGAGATTACCCTCACAACATCCCATGAGGCAAGCAGCAATCCCCATTTTACAGCTGGGATACTGAGTCACCAGGAGAGTGACTTGTCCAAGGACAGGCAGGAGAGGCTCATGGTGGAGCCAGGAATGACGGCCAACGTGCTTGAGGTTTGTTGCTTTACCCACAGGTTACCTCCCCTGAGAGAAGATACGTCTCCTGGCCGCTGGAAACATCCCAGGGAGATTTTCCCCTCTACCTTTCCCGACTGCCTGCTCCTCCTCATGCCCCAGTGCCAGTTTCGTCTGTGTCCTCTCCCTTTCCTTTGGCAGCCCTTTCATATGAGCTGCCTCATCTGGCTGGGTCCGTATCCTGGCTCCCTGTGAGATGGTTAGTCACATCCTTCTCTTTGAAGCTTGCCTGGAAATCTTTTCACCTCCACATGACTGCTGCCCAGCATTTTGTGGGACACTGCACTTGGAGATAACTGCGTGAAGAGCTGCCACGGGGCGACCAGGCAAACTCGCAAACTGCTGTCAGACTTGGACGCCTCTGCCAATTTTGGCAGTCTCCTGTTGCATCTATCTGAGCAGTTTAGATGTCAAATGACTGACAAATGTGGGTGACTGGACCTTACGGCTTCCAGAAAACAGGTGGTAACATGCAGCATCTTCATCAGATGCTGCACCAAGGCAAACAATGATACCACTCACTTCCAGTGCCACCTAGGAATTACCCTGCTGGCCATCAGTTATCAGTGAACTGGGCTTCCCTTTGAAGCATGCACCCCTGCTATTAACTGGGAATGACTCTGGTAATGCTGAACTGGTTGGTGTGACTCGTGCGTACACACTCCAAGAAGGGGCCCGAGCTGCCTGGTCAATCCCCACCCTGAGGCAAGCGCCACAGGATGCACTTCCCAAAACAGAGTGGCCACTTACTTTCAGAAACTCGCAAGCACCCAACCAACAAGAAACCGCGTTCGGCTGCTTGCAGCAGAATGACGTGCCCAGCTTGGACTTTTTACTTGCTGCTACAAGACGAGAGGATGTAATTAATGGTGAGAGAATGTCTAAATTCACAGGTTTGGAGAGACACACATATGAAGCAATGATTCTCGATTTAGAACTTGCAAAGTCCTTGCTCACAGGTGCAACAACCAGACGAAATCCACGTCCCATGCCGCACCATTGCGAGGACGAGCTGACCTGTGGACAAGATGCATCGAGGCTGCTTTCCCACAGGCTCATGGCTGAGGATGATAAAGGAGGATCAGGAAGAGCAAAGGGAAGGGCACAACCAGGATGAGCAGCAGAACCCCATCAGAGTGCCAGAAAACTAAAATTACACCAGAGAGAAACAGCAAAGGGAATATTCGACGCTTCCTGCCAGCTACGGCCCCCACGTCAAGATGCGATGTGGACTCTCCAAGCACGCAAGGGAGAGCGCGGAGCCATCCCACCCCGCATGGGGCAAGAATGGCATGGGGCTCAAAATGAGCCAAAACTTCACTCTTTGTTCATGTCAGACCTCAAGTCAGCTACAGCCACTTGTCTCCACTACAAAATATGCAGTTTAAACATGGTACAGCCAGACTCTAGTCCTTTAAATCAGTATTTTCCCCTACCCCTCTTCTAAAAAGTCAAATACAAGCCACAAAAGGAATAAAAACCGACCAAAACATCTAGCACAGAGCATCAAAAGTAGCAGCAGGTACGACGTTTGACTCCGAGTACCCTTTCCCAGTTTATAACTTGCCCGATATATTTACAATAGTATTTTCCTGTTTTTTAAAACTTTCTTCCTTTATCCCTGTCCTTGTCTGAATACCCCACACAATCACAGAAGCTGACTAAACTGATTACAGGGGAAACATTCAGACTGATTTCGTTATCAGGCTTGGCAGAATAAACAACCTGAAACATACAAACAAGGAAACCTTTTTTTAATCCTTCAGACTAAGTAATTTAGCTTTTTCTGTTATAAGAAAGGCACATTCAGAAAGAAATACTGTTAAGTTGATGGTGTCCTCCGCAGCTGCGTTCAGAAGCGTCCCTACAACATCACGGGATGGAAAAAAGCCTACATTAAGCTTGTATGAAGCAAGTATAAAAGTTTAACGAGTTGGAAAGTTTTTCTGGCTATGTATCTTCCCATGATACAATGGAGGGTAGGTTTTTTTTTTCTTTGTGGGAGTGGTGAGATATTTAAGTTCTATATACTCATTGTCACCCCATCAAGTTAATAATCAACTGTTTTCATTCAGCAAGACAGCTTAAAAATATAAAATGCCAACAGTTCTTCTCTGGGGGCTTTTTACCCCCTGGAAACTGTTCATTTTTAACAAAGGAGTCAAGTTTTAGAACAGTAAAATTTGGAAAGGCAAGATCTGAGCTGCTGGTTCCCAGGATTAGCCAGTCTGTATTGCTATCGTGTTACAATGCATCAGATGACCTCGTATTCAAAATGCAGACGGCGCACGCTAAAACATAAGGCAACAGCAAAAAGGAGAAGCAATTTCTCAAGCTGCTTTCCAATTATTATTTTCTTCCAGGTGAATTCATTCAGGTTAGTCTGATTGGTGACATGTGAAATCCTAAGCTAATTTCCATCTGAAGATGGACATGTGCATGTCCCAACTGCACAAAGCCCTTGCAGGGAAAATCGGGCATCTCACAGCTGGGGTAGGTTGAAAGCGAGCAGCCCTGAGCGGTTTTGGCCTCCCACAACTTCTCCCCAGTGCTGGCTGGAAAGTCAGGACCAAGCCAGGCAAAACCAGGGATTGTAGGGTTGTGACAAGAACTATAGCCATATAAAATTCATCCTCATGGTCAGACTATATTATCCTGAACATTATTACTCATTTGCCCGAGTAGCTCCTTGTAGACTACAGATCCAGGCATGGGTGTACCAGGGTGAGTTGGGAAAGGAGATGGCAAACAGAGGTTTCAGCCCATCACGGATGCACATCCTCTGAGCCAAAGGGACTGTCTGCTCTACTGTGCAGGTCTCTGCCCCCATCCTGGCTGGGGCTTCGGCTGCTCCTTTGCTTACAACAGAAAGGAGAGTCTGAGCTGTGGACACCAGGAGTACTTGCCCCTCAGTTTTCATTTCTGAGCAGAGCAGCTGAGCATGCACAAACAGTTAACAGAGAAGCCTGCCAGTAGCTCTTTATATTCCCCTTAACAAATATTTTTAAATACTGTGCAAACACAACACTATTGTTGAGCAGTTAAAAAGGCAAGAATGGCAAAATTAGGGTTACTGTGGTTTCGAATTTTGTGTATTCTAATTCTAACCCGGTGTTGCAATAGCCAATTTCAGCACAAAATGTCCTTGGTTTAAAAATAACACACTGCTTACAATACTTGTTACTTTAAAAACACTACACAAAAAAAAAATTAATTAAGAAATTAATACAATGCATCTATTTTGGTAACTATACCATTCTATTTCCATTTGACTGTGTCACATACACCTTGGACCAAAGGAAATGTAACCCTAATGACAGTCTTGGAAATAAACTCTCCTCGTGCGTAGGAATTTTCAGCATTTCTTTTTGGATCTAAAGTAACTGGTATGCAGAAATAACAGGACAACAGTCCTTCCCGAGGAAACACAATTTTCACTCAGAACAACAGCACCAAGTGTCACGATACTCGGTGGTTTTCTCAAGTTCTCAGCTGTTGAGAAAAGTGTTAGGTCAGGTGCTCAGGTGGGAATCTCAATGGTGGCTTAAGAAAGTCTTTAGCTCATACTCTAGGAGCTAAAGCCAAAGAGACTAACATGTATACGCAAAACCTAGGGCTCCAAAAGCAAACTTTTCTTAATGTGCTGTCTATATGAATAATTACAACTTCTACAGCAACCTGGCCCCTTGGAGGGGGCAGAGAAGGAGTGGGGTCACAAATGAATGAGATACAACTACTTGGAATGGGACATTCTGCATCCATCCTGTCGCCAGCAAGGCTGAAACTTCTCAAGAAGCGTTTGCACCCTGAGATCTTCAACAATGACTTGGACAACTTGGTTTTGCAGGACCACTGCAACCACACTCCAGCAAAAGCAAGCAGCATTCATAGCTAGCTTACACAGAGTGAGTTTTGCACAAGTGTTCGTGAATTCAGTTTGAGTACAAATATAAGTCATTCCTATTCATTTCTTCTCAGCCTTCATGCGTGACCCCCTCCCTAATAAAATGAGAAAGCCCCTGACAACTGGAGTCGCTAAAAGGAGACTCGCCACCAGAGCTACATAAGCAGCACAGGGGCAGTTTCTCCCTTTTACGTCATCAATTTCTGCATTAAGTCAACTCCATTCATCACATCTGGAGCAAGGAAGCAGTGAATTAGGCCCCAAGTACTTTAAGCATTACCACAGCTTCAACAGTCCCCTCTAATAAAAGGACCATGAACATACATGACTGAGCTACTGCTACAACCTTACAACTGCAACACCAGAATTTCTTCAATAATAGCTGCCAATAGTTTACACAGAACAAAATTTAGGTAAACTTAAAAAAAACCCTCAACGTTGGTCACAGTTGTTGTAGAAAGAAGCAAAAGGCAGTAAGAATCAAAATATAGGGCAGGATTAATATAGAATTTAGTAGCACTTCTATAAGACTAACTGACACACAGTGGGGGAAGACAGAAGATGAGCTTTCAGGCATGCAAGCCTTTTGTGCATCCAAACTGAGGAATGTCCAACTTCAGTGTAAGACTCAGTCTTCATTTGGTCTTACAATTTGCCTCCTATTTCAAAAAAAGTGCTTATCTAGACCATCAGACACAGTGACCTACATGTATGAGACCTGCAGCACATTCTTTTTACACTGAAAGAGGTGTCCCCTTAAGGCTTGTCTGTATTTTCCACATGTATCAGGTCAACCTAAAAAAAGACACCAAGTCTCCCAAACAGTCCTGCCTCACTAGCAGATGATCATAACTGTAGAAACAGTATTACTATTAAAGATTAAAGCCGACCTCAATTACTAAAAGAAGCAGTATTTCCTAAACACTGTGTAAAAAAGAGCAAAGAGTACAACCCAAAGAGTACAAAGTACCAGTTTAACATCTTAAAATGGGAAGAACAGAAGACTAAAAGGCTTCACACCTACTTTCTGCTGGTTAACAAGGAAACAGAAGTTAAGTTGTACTGAGTGGAACCACAGGTGCAACAGCAGGCCAGCAGCAGAAACAGATGGCTCCTGGAAGTAGTGAGGATGCATTAGGGAAAGAAAGGATGGCTGCTGTCTGGTTTTCACACTTACATATAGTACGTACCACTGTCAGTTGGATACCAGGCTAAAGAGACGTGCGGTCTAACCCACTGCAGTGACACCCTAAATCCCCTACTGCTTAGAGATAGGACTGACCACTTTCTCTTTACAGTAAGGACCCCAAACAAGGCAAAACCTTCCTGTTCTCCAAACTAAGATTTATTAGCACTCCATTGCACAAATAGAGAGCAAGAAAATTCTTTACAACAGAAGAAACTCAGGTAAGATACTAAAATAAAAGGTCTGAAAGCAAATCCTCCCCTGCCCAACATGCGCAAGGGTGGGAGAGATCCTTGGTGACACCTTGCTCTCAGCCCAGCAACTTCAAATACCTTCCACAGTCGCAGCAACTCCACACAGCCCCTCAGGGTCTCTAAGAAAAGACCTGTTCCTGTCACCCCAATTGTGGTGACGGATCCATCCCATACATTGAGAGTGTTTCCTACTGCCTCTGCTGCCACTCTCCTACATACCAGGTCTCCTCAAGTCCCTCACTCCCTCCTCGCCCCCTTCTGAAAAGCAGAATGATCAAAAATAACTAATTTCAAAAAAGGAGCAGTCCCTTCTGCCTCCCAGACATTTTCCCTGGATTTGCAGTACAGCATCCCCAACAAACAGACCAAGGTTTGTTCTGACAGATAAGAGCATGTAAAAGCTCACTGGAAATAAGTAATGAACTTTCCCCGCTTACAACTGCTTAAACTCTTGGTGATAAAAAGCAGTTTTTAAACAGAAAAAGTCAAGATACTTATGATTGAATCTGGCATTGCACCTTTTGTTGATCCTTCTGGGTCCAGCTGAGTTGATCTAGAGAAAACAGCTATCTGTGCTACCATAAATATAATGCAATTGGAAGTTAATGCCTAGACAGCTTAAAAATAATGAGAAGATTCAAGGCCAACAAACTCCAAAAGGGTGCTTTCTTTGAAACAGCTATAATATCACATCTGGGCCGCCACAATATAAAGTGGAATTATTCCACTAACTTCAGTGGAGCAATGCCAGTTTACATCCGATGAAGACCTGGCTTTATGCTCAATAGCTGTGAATGCCAGAAAAGAATGACTCAGAAAAATAACCCATAATTAATCCAATCCCAATGTAATTATGGAGATTAAATTTAAACAATAGCAAATCACTCTCTAAACATAACACTCTACAGAAGATCTTCAAAGGAGGAGGGCCTTTTACTTTTGGATGAAAAATACAACTGAGCTCTTCTTTGTTTCTTTGTGCTGGGAATCAAGCTGGAATCAGCTTGTAAAATCAGATTAAAACAGTTGCACAACAGCTTCCTTTCAGGATTCTTGAACCAAAGGCAGTCTAAAAATCAAAATAATACACTATCCAAATATATAATACCCATGGGACACCAGCAAGTACTAAAAGGCATTTTCACAGTATCCACAAAGATGCCTACTGTA
Source organism: Nyctibius grandis (assembly GCF_013368605.1). Taxonomy (NCBI): domain Eukaryota; kingdom Metazoa; phylum Chordata; class Aves; order Nyctibiiformes; family Nyctibiidae; genus Nyctibius; species Nyctibius grandis. The sequence goes on from NC_090660.1 coordinate 14,058,178, forward strand.
TGGCCAAGCTTTTCCACTCTACACTGGGAGGCAGGCGGCAGTGGGGACCAGCCTCTCTCCGGCACGTGATGGGAAGAGCTAAACCAAAGGCGAAGAGGAGGAGGAGGAGGAGAGCCCTTCGCAGAGCGCTCTGTGGGGAGCTAAGCCTGGGAGGCTGACTGCAGGCCACTGGCACCTCCACCACCAGCACTCGCATTTGGGCTGCCTGTGCTGTCCCCCTTGCAGTAACAGAGATTGCTTTGCAGCTGCAAAGGCTGTCGCCTCCTTCGCCCCCTCCCCACGGCTTCCGAACACAAATGTTAACAAAACTGGTATTTTCTTTCCATATGCTGGCACATACGGCAGGTCCCTGCACTGAAAACAGTGCTGTTATCTTAGGAAAACAAAACATCTTTCTGCTTAAGAGATGCCAAATTGCTTTATCAAAGGCACTACTGTTTGCATTTTTGTGGCAATATTAATGCAGTTCCCACTGAGAAGTTGATAAAGACCCTGACTGCAAAAACACCCCTCTGGAAGAAGTGGCCTGAAGCTATTTCTGTATCAAGTCTCCAAATAATTTATGATTAAAATAATATTATGCTTTCCAAAAAACATTTCTACTTCACAGCCAGGTTTCACGCACGCAGACCCAGCGTTAGGGCAAGAAGGCAATGCTGTCAGCCTGGCGGCAGGGACACACGATAGGAAGCGCTTCGCAGCTACACACGTGGAGGGAAGAACATGCTCCTACCTCTCCTGTCTGCTCCCTTGGCTTTATATTTGCTCCTGCCTCCATGCCCACACAGTAACTTCCTGGGACACTTTGAGCCACCCGTGGAAATCTTCTGCTCGCGGCGTTTCCCACCCTCCAGGCTCGCCACAGGTCACGCCGCATTTCCTGCTGGCATGGCCGCCAGCACGCAGCTCCCTGGGAGCGTGCAGCTGCCCCAGGTGCACCGACTGGGTCTGGAAACATTTTCAGGATTTTTTTAAATGGTGTAGCAGTTGCCTGGCTTATCTCGCATCATCTCTCAAAATTATCCGCCCTTCCACAGGAATTTAAGGCCGTCCAAACCAATTCACTTGCATGTTTGAGCTAAATTTCAAAATGGAGGTTGTGCAAAGTGGGAAAGTTTTTTTAATTTATGGACACTTCCCTCTCTGTTTTTTTCACAGGGGAGGTTTTATGTTTATTGTTCAGACTGTGAATCAACCAGCAGCAAGTAGGAAAGCAGGCAACATAAAAACGCTTGTGAGTTAAGTTGCACGCTTTTATTTGTTGAACACTCATCTCTTGGCATCACAAGCAGGTTTCAGCTTTTTATTTAATAGCCCAGCTGAGAAAGATATCTCCTGAACACAATGCAATCACTCCCTGTAAAAATACTGCCCAGAGCGCTTAAGGTTTTAAAAATTATTTTAAAAGTTCAATCCAGCACTCAAGACACCAACACACAGAAAATATCAGCCGCGCTTCACAGCTTGTCATGCTGTCCCGAAGCCTACACCACCACACTGTAATGGCAGCATCATTGACGTGACTTGTGACTCCAGCAGACGCCATGAAACGCTGTTGCGTCACTTATTATTTAGTGTTTAGTATTTTACACAGGGCTTCAATTTCAGATGACTGCATTAAGAAGCGTCCAGCCAAAGGACCACCGAAGAGCACAGGCTTTGGGGAACTGGCAGGGTGCTCTGTGAGAGAGCACGAAGGACACCAGACTTGGTATTGGCCAGAGAAAAGAGAAGCCATGAGAAAGGAGGAAGCCCTGAACCTACGGAGGGCAGAAGTGACAGCAGGGATAAAAAGAGTAAAATCATGGTCTGGAGATGCCACAATTACCCAACGTTAAATGCAACTACAGGGCAAATGCTCTCCAGAAGAGTCAAGGCGAGAAGACGCCACAGCTCTGAAGACTGAGAAGAGCGAATGCGTGAAGCATTTGAGGAAACATGAAATATTTTAAAGATTATTATTCCTGGTCATATATATTTGTCTAAGGAGCAGCACGGTTTGGAAGTGAACCCCCTCCCTGCCTCCGTGTCCCACGTGCTGGCTTGGCGCACCAATTCGGACAAAGCGGCTCCAACCTGTCACCAGGACGGGAGGCTCCCCACCAGTGCCAGGGTCAGGCACCACCGTGGCACCAGGACAACCCCCTGTGCCAACTGGAAGAGCCAGAGCCTTGGAAGATGTCAGGGTACGCAGAAACACCAGAGCACCCTTGCTAAACCCACTATTTCTCTCGCCACCTTTCTTTTTTGTCACTCCTTTCTCCCTAGCCGTCTGCCATGGCCGTCCATGCTGGGGTCCCTGAAGGCTCAGGAGAGGCTCCCTCAGGCCCGGGGTTGGGGGACCACACTGAGGGCTTGCGCAGCGGTCTTGACTCATTTCAGTTTCCGCTCGTGCCATCATTTCCAAAAGTTTGCAGGTGAGGCCTCACTGGGGCAACGGCAGAGAGGAGGCCCAACGGGTGGCATGGCAGCCGACGGAGGAGCCCCGGGGGGGCCTGTGGTCCCAGCAGCACTTTCCCAGGTCTGTCGGAAAGTCTCCTTTCAGAAAGCTCTGAGAAGCACCTGTGTGGTGTCACGTTTGGCCCTGGGGACTGGAGGAGACACAAGGCAAAGCAAACCCTCTTTAATGGAGACATGAGGAGCCCCAGCACCAGCCACCCTGATTCCTTGCACTCTGCCGAATCACCCGTGAAGGCAGACATGGCCTCTGTTCCCCACAGGTAATGAGAAGCCTGATTGCCCGCGGAGTGCACATAACTCTGCTCGCCAGCACGCTCTTCTCGTAGGGCCAAATTAAAGGGCTGGGAAAGAGAGTGAAGGACAAGAAAAGAGGGATGGAAGAAGGAAAACAGAAGTCTCACCACTTCCACAGCCTTCTCCAGCCAAGGCAGATGGGCCGTGAAACCCCTTAGGGATCTCACTCCGCGACCCTAACACGTCTGGGAAACACACAAGAGCTGCAACCTTGAAAACTGTAGAAAATGTAACAGAGACAGAAATCACAGAATATTTTACAAAGATTGCATCAATGTGAGATTACCATCCCTCTCTCTGAGGCAATAACGTCTTGCAAAGCTCTCTCCCACACTTGCCCCATGTCACATTTCGTGCCCACCATGCATGTTTCCCCAAGTTCACACTCCTCCATGAGAACTGTGTTTACGTGGGACCAGCCATGCCAGCTCCAACCAAAGCTCCCTGCCACCTGCCTCACACCCACTGACAGCAGATGCCTGTGGAAAAGCAGAAGAACGGGGCAAGCCTACCCAATACATCCGCAGAGCCTTCTCTTGGCAAGCACCATGGTGCGAGCCCATGCCCAGCAGCACCCAGACCCTGGTTTAGACAAGACGAGCTCTGAGCACATTCGCCCTCCATGCAGCCCACAGGAAGGATGTGGCTGGGGGCAACCAGATGGAGCTCCTGGTATGCCTCGGTCATAAAAATGGAAGTCTCCTGCCCTACCAAACCACTGAAATCCGATTTTTTAATCTGCCCACTGGCCATGTCAGCAGGGTGCAATCTGGGAGGTGACTTTTTTACCTCTGAAATCTCATCTGCCGTCGACCAATGTAACGATGCTGTGGAGAGCCAAGCAGCCGTCAGACATTTAAAAATTTGTAGCCGCTGTGGGCAGTTGGAGCAGAGGTCACAAATGGTCATTAATAGCTTTACCTAACCTGCAGCCTTTCAGCTTCTCAAAACACGGCTTTAAAAAGAAAAGAAAATGACATCACACAGCTTTAACGATCTGCATAGGGGTAAAGAATTTCACTCTTAAAAAAAGTTAAAATTAGAAAAAAAAAAAAAGAACTTGACAAAAAGCCCCAGTTTGCCTAACAGCTTTTCTCTAAGCCTTCCTTTTTCATTATTTTTTATATTCCCATATCCCCCAGTGACCAGAAGCATACTTGGAATGTCTCTGTCCATCTGATAAAGCCATCGATGCCTGCAGCCCCGCGCCGGGCCCATGGGGGGGACAGCTCCTCTTCCCAGCTGCGGCGCACAGTGCCCAGCCCAGTTAAAAGCCTGGGAGATGCAATGCTTTGGGGAAGATGGGAAAGTCCTGAGCAGGGTGGGAAATCCTAGGGAAAACGTAAGACTTGAGGAAAAACACCATTCAAAGAACTATTAAAACAGGATTTGTGGAATAATCCTTAGTTCCACATTGTTGGCTTGACTTTAATACAGTAGCATAGCTGGGTAGTTCACCTGAAAAACATCCAGCAGGAAAACGGACAGTTTCTGCCAAGTTCTACTTTTTTTTTTTCCCCTCTTTTTTTTTCCTCCCTCTCACTTTCACCAAATACACAAAGCAATTCTTGGGCTCTAGGCATTTAAAAATTGAAGGTACATACAAATGGTCTTAAAGTAACAGCATATAAATTGACTCCAAAAGTTCTCAGGTTAGCAAATAGGAAATTAATAAACCTCGCCGGTTTAAAACCAACCCAGTATGTAGGCATTTCTGGCTTTCAGTTTGTCTTGACCCTTTTCCTTAAATCATCAGGTTCCTGGAGACAGAATTTAAAATGAACAAAAGAGAAGGTGTTAAAATTCTCAGCAGAGCCGCTTGCCCACAAATTAATTTTTGGACATTTGGCTTCTAGATCTTCCCTCTTTGCGATCCATGTCCCGGCTGTTTGGCTATCCCAGTGCGCCTCTGCCCCACCCAATCCAGCCTTGTCATCGCTGATTTTATTTTTTCCGCTCCTCCTCTCTTAGTAATGTCCTCCTCTCTTGCCTCGACTGGTCACATGCCATCCTTGGAGAAAAACATCAAGACTCTTCTAACTTTTAGTAAAGACAAATACATAGAGAGAGATCGATTTAAATACATACCCACAACTGATTTCGAATTTTGGTCTTAAAATAAGTCTTTTATCTTTTGTCATGCCTTAAGTGTTTTTAATGTTGTCAACAGCTGAATTGCCCAGACACAGATTTTAGTTTACAACTCAGTGGCGAGCACACTGGTTACAAAAACATTTGCTTTTTTTAAAAAAAAAAAGAAAAAAAAAAAGTCTCTTAAAATCTTTTTTTCTGTTTTAAAGTTTCTGCAGGATGGTAATGCTATAGAGTCGACAGTGTTAGCAAGACTCCAGGGAGATAGCTGCCATACCTAGTCATATTATGTTTGTGTTTTAATAAGAAAAGCATTGACCATTAGAAAGTTTGGATCAGGCTAGCACCTCAACACACTCTCTTTACAAACACATAGACAGTAGGGTGATCTGACAAGCAAAACTCTTTTTAATGCACATTTCCAAAATCATTTTTACCCCCGCACACTAAACCACTCGAACAAGTGGGGTTGTGGCTTGCACGAATGAATGTTTTTACTGCCCTTCTCGCGTAGAGACAGCAAGGCTAAAGCTTTATATAATGTTGCATGCAGAAAAAAGGCAATTAATTATATGGCATGTCCCAGTAAAGAACTTCCTCCAGTCAAAATAGGAGGACAGTATAAGTGCAACACTGTAATTGTATAATTGATGTTGTTAGCTGCAGCTGCTATCCTACTTGGACAAATCTCCAACTCAGGAACAGCAGTGATGAAGCGCTCCAAGATGAGCAATAACATGCTTGATATTAAGGGAGGGGGATAAAAAGGATTCTAAAAAATGTGCTCTCTGGTACAATAACAGTCTCTCAGAGAATTGCCAGGCAGAAAACACTGCGGGATACCAAAAGAAAAACACACCACATTTAAAGTGTTGTCTCCATTAAGCTGAAACTGAGGAGGGGGGGAAGTGGGTAGAGAGGAAACCCCTTGTATTTACCTAACCTATGTGAATGCTAATGCTCACATGTGTGTTGTAACAAGATTGGGGACTTTGAAAGCTCTAATCAGTAGGTGCATGAGCAAATATTTATTCTGATTCATTCCAACTCTCTGTGGTTTGTAAATCCCCAAGAAAAGAAAAAATCTGCAGAACAAACCAGTCTAGACCACAGATTTTGGCTACTTTACGCTAGTTAGAAAATTACAGGAAATAGGCCAACTCCAAGGAGGGGTTTTTTGGTGGACTTTTTTGTTTGTTTTCTGAAGAATTGTGACTACCTGATGTACGTGCACTTGTTTGGGTAGCTGAGGAGAATTCTTTCAGGCATTCTTTAAAGCATAGTCACTGCAATATAGAATTCCACATGCTTGATGTCTTGGTGAGGTGTTGATATATATAACCTCGCAGACTCTTTCTGACCCACGCTTTTCATCTGAAGACATTAAAAAAAAACCCCAACCTGAATAATAACGCCTTTGTATGTCAAGATCCTGAAGAGTTTCTAGCAACATTATTTCTCACCCTGTTAACCAAGCGCATGGAAAGAATCACTCGATATCTTTCCATCAGAGGAAAATCTGAGCTGGAAAATATTTTACATAGAAGGTTTATCTTATTGGGGATAGCATCCATTCAAAGTATTAGAAGGTCTTTCCATCCAGTGTTAGAAAACCTTTTCTATGGGATGAACACCGCCTTTACCATGTGGAAAAAATCAAAAGCTTGAGCAACTCTGCTTTAGGCTGAGCCAGGAGTCTGGATAAAACAGAACTCTCAGCTCCTACTGTAGGCACTGAGATAAGGCTGGGGACGTAAAAAAATACTGATAAATACAATATATTTTCTAATAAATATTTCCATTATAAATGTTTTTCTCATAATTATGCTCTTAATATTTTGGATTTTGGTATTTTCTTTTTCAGTTAGGGAAAACAAACAACCCACAATGAGATATTTTTAGTGGGAAGAAATATTTCTATTATAATAAAGACTAGCCTTTATTATAAATACAAAAAACCCTGATGCTCAACAACAGCAAAGCTGACACAAACCTTCTTGAGTATCTATTTTAACCTCATATTTCTGGCTCAATTTTATGAAAAGTTTTTTTCCTCTGCCATTGCCTTTCTGCTGTTTCTTCATAGCCGTTCATGGTGGCAAGAGCAGCACCGATGAAGTGACAGCAGCTTGGATGGTTATCCTGCATCCAATGCATTGTTTGCCATAGGACCTACCCGAGTTGCACCTCACCCAAAACCGCACTGGGTAAGGGCGGTGCTCTGCTAACTGACAGCCTGACTGACCTGAGATAAGGTTATTACCACCTGTAATTTACCACAGTCACATATTTGATTTGGCTCGGTGTGTCACAAATAAATCCTCTCTGGGTACTGTGGGATTACCAAGTGTAAACATCAAGGTCTTTAGACAGGTATCTGAAACAGTACGACTAATTAAAAAAAAAAAAAACAAACAAAGAAAATAAAAAAGCCTACTGTCCTCTGCACACAGAAGAAAGTGCGATGGAAAACCTTTAAAGATGCACCCAAATCTTAATTCTGTCATGGGAGCTCCCTTCCCCCACAGCCTCCCCTGTCTCTAATTGCCTTCAAGAGGGGAACCCTCAGCACACAGACTGCTGCTGCTCATCACCTTTCAAGAAAACGACCTTCCCATGGGTAGCTGGATGACTTGAACGCTCTGCAAACTAAACAACCTTCTTTTTGTATGCCTTGTTCAATACAAAGCTATTGAGCCCCTCCAGCATGTCCCAGCTGCCAGCGCTGCCCTTCGGGCTGTCACCACCACTTTCGTTCTGTAGCAGGGCCAGACCATGCAAACGCTACTCCAATCTCAGTGTCAAAGCCCACGGTCGTTGGTCTCAGGGCACCTTGGAAAGCCCACTCTGACACTTTTCTGATAAAGTGAAAAGGAATGGAGTGAAGGAAGAGTCTCTTCTTAACTCACTCTTCTAGTATTTTATTTGTGGCAGCTTTACGGTTAAGTTTTCAAGGGATCTCCAAAAGAAACTAGATTTTGTCCCCTCCTCCCTGTTAAAATCCATTTCAAAAGCCATATTGCTTTCAGAATTGATTGGATAGAGAGAAGACAAAGTCCATGAGCTAGTCTATCCATAAATAAACACAAGTTCAGAAGGACTTGTTAAGGTCCTTTTGTTCCAGTTACATTGCTAATGGCAAAATGTGCACTGATAAACTTTCTAAACTAATACATCTGTAAGGGTGGAATCAAGTACAAGTTGACTCAATTCAAGTAAAAAAAACAGTTTTGCTATTGTAATATAAAATATCTCTATACATTCCCTCTGTGTGAGCAACTTTACCCACATTACGGCAGGACCTCAGGAGTCCTATAAAAACAGAAGCAAAACAGGTAAATGGATGCAAAATTAAAACTGAGAAAAATTAATACAGTGAAATGCCTTAAAATTTACTGTCTGCTGATACATACAAATAGCAAACTCTCCTTTTAACATTCTGTGATCCATATTGGTGGTGTCCTACAAGAGAACAAGAAAAGAGGCTAAAGTTGCATTTCTATATGGCTCAGGTAAGGCTGTGGGGTGTATTTTCACTATACACTCCCTCAAAGACTTGTATTTCGTGTACACACAGCTTCAATGTTGTATTTCCTGACGTGGATTAGTTTTCTTCTTAAAACTGAATGTTCCTGAAAGGCTGCACACTCTTAAATAACCAATACGGGCTGAACCAAAAGTCTCTTGGACAGATATATGTTATATTCACAACACAGCAAATATTACTTCTTTCCCCACTATTCCTTGTCCAAGGAGATACACCTTGCAAGCTCAAACTTGCCAACATTAAGCAACGGCAAGAAATTGCCTCTCAGAATCCCCTCCAATGCAGCTGCCTTTGCTAGGAAAGTTAATGGTCTTGCTTGATTTCCACATTACTAGACAACAGAGCTTCAATAAGAAATATTACTGAATAAGCAGTAAACATTTCTTATTTTTCTTCCTATTAGAAATTCTTTACAAACTTTACAGATACCATCATGGCTCAGATGTCTTACAGGTAAGTGTTAAAATCTGAAGCTCACAGGAACACACCTACTCATCTTAAAAAGGCCCAGGATTAGGATAGGGCTAGAGATGGAGCTTCCATTTCCAAACACCTACACTTCTCAGTGGCTGCTCTATAATATCAGACTGGAACCAAAACATCACAAAGTTACACTAATGTACCAAAAATACTGAAATTATGTTTTGCTGAAGCAAGAAGTTTCATGCTAAAAGTACATAAAACTTCAAACTTGCAAGAAAATAGAAATCACTAGGTGAAAAGATACAAACGGCCTAATTTCACCTCAATTTATTCAGGAGTTAACAGAATTTTTTTTAAATAAAATTGTCTTCCTCCTGAGAATTCTTTTGTTTCAAACAAAACTGTATTTTTCAGCAGAAAAAAAAATTTGGCCCAAAATGCCCACCCAATCCCAGCTGTAACCCTAGCTGCAGCACTGGGTGTGCCCTTGGGCTGCTGTCTCCACTGAGGACAGTTGCACCCTCACAGGCAGAGCAGGGAAGAATGCTGTAGGGGTCAGTTCCTCCAAAACAGTACCAATAGCTTGTCCAAAAAGTTTAACAGCATTGGGCTGCATGGTGGAACCACTGTACTTGCAAGGCACTGATACCACAACAGGTAGAAATACCATCACCACCACTAAGACAGGTTAGTCCTCTATATGGAGGTGCATGGACCATCACGTGTATTTCCTCTTAGAGATACACTCAAAAAAGTCCTTTCCAGAGACACAGGTGGGGTTTCTCCAGTGATTTAAGCCCAGCTTTACAAAAACCCCAGGTGATACTGGGGTGGATGGTAGCGCTTCCATCATGTTGCTTGAAAATGCCCATCAGAGAGGTCAGAGCATGCAAAGAGAGAGCGCTTGGGGAAAGCTGTCTGGTTTCAGGGGAGGCTGCTGTTTTGTAAGGTAGAATCCAGAAGTACGCTTAAGCCAGTTCAGATAATCCACAAAGAGCTCAGCTGAGCCGAAACAGTTATCAGAAACACAGAAGGTCTTGCACACACCTCTGCTTGGGCCAGAAGGCTCAACCAAAACCATACCTGACACTCCTGAGTTATTTGCAGTACTGCAGTCAAAACAGTGTCCCTCAACTAGGAGCTCTGTAGGACAAGTTATTTTATTAACTGGTGTAATAGCCACACCTTTCACAAACCAGCAACAGGTACATTAAGAATCTCGTGAAAACCCCTTTCCACTCTCAACTCATTGTTAAAGACTCTCATGAAAATCCCTTTCACTAAACAACCTCTCTCAGAGTTATTTGACCAATTGCAGGTATTTGCTTCTGACATAGAAACAAACACAAGTCTATTTGCTTTTGGTTTTGAAAAAAAACACCTCGGAAAGACCTTGGGAAACTAGAATGTAAATTATTTTGCAGCTTCCCTCACAATGCTTTTCTCTCTACAAGAGGAAATATTTTGCTGGCATCTGTAACAAATTTACATTTTTAATACCAGTAGCATGCTGGACAAGCAAGGCAATTTAATGCTGGAAAATATTCTACTTGATTTTCCTCATTTTCCAATAAAATTGGCTGAACTTTTATTTGGCTGTTCACCTCCACCAACTAAAGACTGACATCTGCTTTTTGGTCTATGTAGGTAATAGAAAGTTTCCATTTATTTAGAGATCATTTTGCATTCCTATAGATAGCGGAAAACCATCACAGGATTTTGCGCTTGCAGGAAATAGCGTTCACATCACAAGGTATAGTAGTAGACATTCAGAAATACTAGAAAATAAAAGTAATCTCATGATCAAATACCGCATCATCTGTTTAGCTCAACATCTCTTTAGCCTCTTCAAAAAATCCGCTCTCCGCCCTGCTCATTCAGTGTACATGCATGCACTTGCTACACACTTATCTACGTAACAAATGTGACAGTGTAAAAAATGTGGTTGCAGACCATGCCCCAATTTTTACTGTAGAGGTAACTGTGTTTTATAACCAGGAAATTGCTCAGAAGCAGATGGTATCATCGAGGATTGGTGTAAGTGCATTAATAAAGGAATGAAACCCTCCCTCTCATACGCAACAGTATAACCACAGATTAACTGCGCTCTTATGTTTCTCTGTCCAGCCCACCTGGCTGCATCTTTGCCATGGTTCAAACGGCAAGCGCTGTGTACACAAGTGACTGCCTTGCCCCACATACCCACCTGGAGTTAGAGCTCTCCCTGCTGCCCCCAGGCACAGATGAACCAGCACTTGGTTTAATTCCATTGTGGGAAATGCCATGAGTACTTGTAGGTCCCTTGGAAGCACCGCTGGTACCATCCCCACCGAGATGAACTGCTGAAGCACAATTAAGGCACCTTCAACACTTCCCAGAAAATCCTCGCATTGCCTTCTTTGAGGACAGGACTCATGACCACATTTGCCTGCGTAAGCAGACGTTCATATTCCTGCTCGTAAGTTCTTATCTCAGTGGACCTTCATGCATGCAGTTCTTGCACCCTCCAGCTGAGCTGTTTCTTTCCAAGTGTACTATCCCTCGCTCTCTCACACACACTCACGAAACCAACAGTAGTGGGATGGGGTGTAAAGGCTTATGTTCATCTTGGTGATGAGAGACTGGTAATAGGTACGTCTACACAAATATTAAAATTCACTATTTTCTTGCATGTCGAGTTTGCATCCACATCATAAAGCCCTTAGGTCCTCCCTACCGCCAGCTATCACCTATGGAAGGCCTTGGCTTTGTATCCAGCTGATACCCACAGTGCTATACTAACTCCAAGCAACAGACACTTGCCTCCATCAGGAAGCCAGAAGCGTCTCCATGACAGATATACTCCATCCACTTCTCTTACCTCTTCAAATAAGAGACTAAGACAATTGTTTAAAAACTAAATTTACATAACGTTAAATCTTCCCTTCCTTCTTGTTACATGCATCAGATCATTTGTATACTGCGCTGTCAGAGACCACTGGTGAGATACTGAGAGGAGAGGATGACGTGCCTCTCTCTAGCACCCTGAAAAGTCAGAGAGGGAAAGAAATTACTGGTTCCCTGGTCACCTTTAGGACATTCACCTGCAGCACCAGGAGAGTGGTGGCAAGGTCCCGGCTTTTTCTTACCAAGCACAGAGGTTCATCAAGGGGATGAGAGTTTTGGAAACGTGAACTTCTTTTGCATGTTAGGTTTAGCTTTTAACAGTTGAACAAGGAGAAAAGGCTTTTTACATTACATACAAAGCCAGTTGTAAAGCACACTGGACAGAATCAGTGGAGCTGTGAAAAGCTTCTGGGAATGAAAATGGGAATTTTGGCCTCTTTTACATGTGGGCAAGGCTAATGAGAGGACTGATGGCAGAGTCCATTTCCAGAAGTTTGACTGGCTGCACCAGTGCTCAGGCGAGCTCAGGGTGATTGGCAGGTGCTCATGCTCTGCCAGCTTTGTGCAACCCCATGGCATGCTGTGAGTGCTGGGACCCGGGCTGGAAGCACCGGCCCAGTTCCCAGGGGGGCAGAGCTCAACCTCTGAACGCAAATTTTACACAAGTTAGACACATGCTTCTACACATGACGTATTGAGTTGAACAGGGTTAACCACCTGCCTAGACAGAGACAACTATGCTTTGCAATAAAGCCTTTTAAGACTGAAACTATTCAGTACAGTATTTTCAAAACTTTATGCTACTGTACTCAAAGAGCTGGGGGTGGAGTGAAAACAGAGAAGACAAAACCCCTTCCATAAGGGCAGCTGAATCTGAGGTTTAGGTCTACAAATAGTTTAAATCCCCAGAAAGAGCTTGCAAATGCCCAGCATAAATTCCCCACTCTTTGTCTATTGATCCTTTTCCTACTATTCCCACCCACTCCCAGCACAGATGAAGCCTCAAGTTCAGATACAAACCCAATTCACCAGCTGCAAAAGCTTAATAGAGATACTCACAATAAATCATCCCTCAGGGGAAAAAAAAAAAAAAGAAAAATCTCTCGCCATTGGCTTTCTTATGGATTCTGAAAATCCCTAATGGGTGGTGAGTGGGATGTGGTCAGTGGTCAGCAGTGTCTCCTGCACATACATGCTTTCTGTGCAGTCCTCCGAGGAGAACAGTGGTTGTCTGCATTTGATTTCTGAACCACATTTTCATCCTTTTCTGCCTGCACACAACCACAAAGAAAAATAACATCCATGCTGTGCATTCTTTTCCCAACTTGAGAGCTGCTCTTCCACTTCTCCTCAGGACAGCTCATCTGCTACAAAGCGCTTCATCTCACAGCCTAGCAAGATAAGCTGAGATGCAGACGTCAGGTCCGCCAGCCATTTTTTGGGGGCTGCCAGCCAAATTAGCACTTGTGGGGATGCCGATCTATTTCTGTCTACAAAGGGTTATACACTGAAATCACTTCTGACAGCCCAAGTTAAACTGCAAAGAGGAGGAGGGTGGGGATGGGTAGGGGGCAAAGCCCTTCCCAATGTATGGATCAAAGATGACAGTGTATATCCTGTCATTGTTTGAAAGCACTGGAATTTTTGCCAGAATCTGTATGGTTTTCAAAAGAAATTACTGTACCCTTTCTTTACAGTCTCAAGATTTCAGAAGTTTAAGGAAGCATCAGAAATAATGAGAAGCGGATGATGCTGGTTACTGTGGTTCAGCCAATTGTCCAATTCTCCCTGTCTCTCAAAGTAAATAAAAATAGACAACTCTAGTGCTGGTGGTGAGGAGGAAATATCAACATCTTTCTTAGCCTTTCTGTTTCCTAAGAACAAATGTTCAATTAAAAGAAAACAAAAAATTTCAAAACGAGAATCTCAGCTGAGCTATTTGTTGCATTTAGTTCAGAGTAACAGATTTGACATGCTGGCTTCAGCTTCAAGACACTGAAAAGGTCTCCGAAATAAAGATTTACGAGATTGTCCTGGTTTGGCTCAAACCAGGCCAAATAGCCTTAGAGAACCCAAGGTCACTGCTTACGAGTAAAGAGCCGAAGGGGGTTGTACCTGCAGGGAGGAGTGGACGGGGCAGGTGACCCAGGATTGACCAGCAAGGTATTCCATCCCATACATGTCATTCTCACTTTCCTGTTTATCACTAACCCACTGCCTCCTGGAGGTGGGGCCCAGGAGGGAGGGGCCCTCCTGTCTCCCACTGATTGGTACCAGCTTTGCCAAATCTCCAGTTAAAAGCCTGCAGGTGTGATGGCAGGAGGGCTTTTTGCATTTTGCCCTCTGCCCGTGCTGGGGGGAGCTACTGCCTTTTCCCCTCTGCCTGTACTGGGGGGAGCAATTCTGCCTGAGGAGGATTTCCAAGCTCTTGATCTTGGTTTTGTACGTATTTGTATATATTTGTTTTTTTCTATTATTATTGTTATTATACTCTTTGTCATTATTATAGTTTATTAAAACTGTTTTAACTTTCCAACCCATAAGTCTCTCTCCCTTTTCCCTTTCCCTTAGGTGGGGGGAAAGGGTTAACAGAGAGCATCTGCCACATGGTTAATAGCTGGCCCAGCTTTAAACCGTGACAGATTTAACTGGCACCCAACGTGGGGCTCGAGAGAAGCTCCAACAGGTTGCTCTGATAAGTTGAATCCTGGCTCTGGTGGGAGGAGACACAGAGAGCTCAGCTGAGAGAGTATCAGATTTCTTCCTTTGAGATTTAGGAGGGGTTGGAAAGTTAAAACAGATAGTGAAGATGGTGATGTCATTTTTGAATGCTGTGTTATCTCATCTTTTTATGGAGTTTCTTTCACAATTGAGTATTGCAATGATGCCTTACCTGCCGTGGGCACTGTGTTATTGCTTGCTTCTTATGAATGTTTACATGCAGTTTAGCAGTGGGTGCTGGTCGAAATGTATTGTTTTGGTATGGGGTTTGATACTGATTTATGCTGTGATAAACTGGGCAGTTAATATTCCGATCTCTTATCTCTATGACACAATGATGGGCAGCTTTAATCACGAATCAGTAGCAGCAACTTCATCTGCGCGCTCCAGGCGTCCTTTAGCAGATTCTGTTAATGATTACACTTCCAGTTTTACTTTGGGAAATAGTACCTTCTCCTTTTCTGCCAAGCTGATTCCACTAGATTTTGCGAAATTAGGATGGTGCTGTCTAGGTGGCATGTTTTTATTTTCGGTTGTCCTGAATGTGTTTCTGATGTGGGATAAGATTAAATATCGGTGCAGGGACAGTTGTAGGTGTTATGCAGCCACCTCAGATCCTACAGTGTGTACTACCGCTACAGCCACTAAACCCACTGAAGCCTCGGCAGCCTGTACCACAGCTGCTACACCCCCCAAGATGGCCACTGCAGCTACTCAGACTCTCAGCACTCCCACGACAGCCACTGCATCTACTCAGACTCCAGCATCTATCGAATCTCTACCAATTGCTCCTGTAACCAGGAAGAAATACCAAAAGAAATCAGCTAGTAAAGTGAAGGATGATGACTCAGAGCCTTCTAAGGCAGAGCCATCATATGACCCAGGTGAGGGCCCTTCTCAGGCAGAGTTAGGGCCTGACACAGATGGGGGTTCCCTTGATCGTCCTTTTAAAGCAGACCCATCACAGAAGAAAGGTCCTTCTAAAGCAGAACTATCACAAGAGGAGGACTCGGACATAGAGATAACCTACCACTCTTTATCCCTGAAGGACCTGAGAAATATAAGGAAAGACTTCAGCCGTTATGACGGTGAACCTATTATTACCTGGTTGCTCCGATGCTGGGATAATGGGGCAGACAGCATGCAATTAGATGGCAAAGAAGCCAGACAGTTGGGATCCCTGTCCAGAGATGGTGGTATTGATAAGGCGCTCGCAAGAAAGTCAAACACTATCAGTCTCTGGAGGCGACTCTTGTCAGCTGTAAAGAGCAGGTATCCCTACAAAGATGATGTTATGAGCCACCTAAGCAAATGGACCACTATAGAAAAAGGTATTAACTACCTTAGAGAACTAGCTGTGCAAGAGATCATTTATAGACACCCACGGGACATTGTAGATCCTGTAGATCCTGATGAAGTGGAATGCAACCGATCCATGTTCCGGAAGGTTGTGAAGAATGCTCCACCGACATATACCCATACATTGTCAATATTAGTCTGGGGAGAAGATGCTATGGCACGATCTAGTGTGGGCGAAATGGCTAACTGTATGCAACAGTATGAAGATAGTATTTCTTCCCCACTGCAGGCACGCATCTCGGCTGTGGAAAAACTGACTAAGGAGAACAAGGACTCATTTAAACAACTGTCAGACAAACTGTCCATGATCGAGAATAAACTTGACTCTCTACCTACACAGGCGCGCGTTGCAGCCGTTAGGAGAAAACGCTCTCCTACAGGACCAGCTCAAAGGAAACAGAACACATCACGAGGTATCCTGTGGTTTGCCCTGCGTGGTTATGGGGAGGACATGAGCAGATGGCATGGACAACCTACCAGTACCCTACAGGCACGAGTACATGAGTTGCAAGCTAAAAGAAATACCAGAGAGAATTTTTCTAGGAGGATGGCTGCTCCAGTTACCAGTGAGCAGGACCCCAGCCAGGGGAGATGGGCCTCAAATCACTTTTTCCCAAGTGTGAATAGGAGAAATGAAGGTCCAGTCCCTGTGAGCAGCACGAATCCATTTCTTAATTGAGGTGACAAGTGCTGAAGGAGCCCCACCACATAATGAATTACCAGAGGATAAGAAGCAGTATGCCCTGGTCACCGATGGATCCTGCCGTCTTGTAGGAAAGCATCGGAAGTGGAAAGCTGCTGTATGGAGTCCCATACGATGAGTCGCAGAAGCCACAGAAGGACAAGGTGAACTATTTTTAGCTCGGTGGGCTCATGACACTTCAGGTCATCAAGGAAGAGATGCAACATACAGATGGGCTCGTGACCGAGGGGTGGACTTAACCATGGACTCTATTGCACAGGTTATCCATGATTGTGAAACATGCGCCGCAATTAAGCAAGCTAAACGGTTAAAACCTTTGTGGTATGGGGGGCGGTGGTTGAAATATAAATATGGGGAGGCCTGGCAAATTGACTATATCACACTCCCTCAAACCCGCCAGGGTAAATGCTATGTGCTTACCATGGTGGAGGCGACCACCGGATGGTTGGAAACATACTCTGTGCCCCATGCCACTGCCCGGAACACTATTCTGGGCCTCGAAAAGCAAATCTTGTGGCGACACGGCACGCCAGAGAGAATTGAGTCGGACAATGGGACTCATTTCAAAAACAGTCTCATAGACAACTGGGCCAAAGAGCATGGCATCGAATGGGTATATCACATCCCCTATCATGCACCAGCCTCTGGGAAAATTGAACGGTATAATGGGCTGTTAAAAACTACCCTGAAAGCAATGGGGGGTGGAACCTTTAAAAACTGGGATAAACATCTGGCACAAGCTACCTGGTAAGTTAACACCAGGGGATCTATCAATCGAGCTGGCCCTGCTCAGTCAGACCTTCTACATACAGTAGAAGGAGATAAAGTCCCTGTGGTGCATGAAAGGAATCTGTTGGGAAAAACTGTCTGGATTCTTCCTGTAACGGGCAAAGGTAAACCCATTCGTGGGATTGCTTTTGCTCAGGGACCTGGATGTACTTGGTGGGTGATGTTGCAAGATGGTGAAGTCCGATGTGTCCCTGAAGGTGATCTGATTATGGGTGAGACTACTTAAGCCTGAACTGTATGTTGTTGCTGCATAAGTGTCTTTCAGGTTAAGACAGTGTTGATGAGACCGGAACTAGCTTCATCAAGTGGCGTCCAGTAACCTCCTCGAGTCTGACATCTTTAACCTGCAACCCGTGGGCACGAACCATGACGAAAGAGAGACTGCTAGCCAGAGAGACTGCTGAGAGACTGCTAGCCAGATGGAAACCCACAGTCCTGAACCAAATGAACTTAATGAACTTTTCGCATAAAGATGAATCATAGACTAGTGATATGTATATATATATTTGAAAATGAAAAGGTACTGGTGATCTGAGTATGACATGAATGGTATGGAATAAGGGGTGGAATGTCCTGGTTTGGCTCAAACCAGGCCAAATAGCCTTAGAGAACCCAAGGTCACTGCTTACGAGTAAAGAGCCGAAGGGGGTTGTACCTGCAGGGAGGAGTGGACGGGGCAGGTGACCCAGGATTGACCAGCAAGGTATTCCATCCCATACATGTCATTCTCACTTTCCTGTTTATCACTAACCCACTGCCTCCTGGAGGTGGGGCCCAGGAGGGAGGGGCCCTCCTGTCTCCCACTGATTGGTACCAGCTTTGCCAAATCTCCAGTTAAAAGCCTGCAGGTGTGATGGCAGGGGAGCTTTTGCATTTTGCCCTCTGCCCGTGCTGGGGGGAGCTACTGCCTTTTCCCCTCTGCCTGTACTGGGGGGAGCAATTCTGCCTGAGGAGGATTTCCAAGCTCTTGATCTTGGTTTTGTACGTATTTGTATATATTTGTTTTTTTCTATTATTATTGTTATTATACTCTTTGTCATTATTATAGTTTATTAAAACTGTTTTAACTTTCCAACCCATAAGTCTCTCTCCCTTTTCCCTTTCCCTTAGGTGGGGGGAAAGGGTTAACAGAGAGCATCTGCCACATGGTTAATAGCTGGCCCAGCTTTAAACCGTGACAGAGATTCATAATCCCATTTTAGAAACATCCTTCTGTTAGGCCTTGCTGATCAGAATACTTCCTCTGGCACACAAGACAGGAACAACAAGAGCCATGAGAGGACCTCGACAGATGATACATCTAGAAGAACGTTAATGTTAAAATTTAAGACATTTAATTAATCGTGCTTCCTTTTACTAAGTCATATAAAAAGCAAGCCACAAATCAATATACACTAATTTAACTCATCATCCCACTGTTTTATACAGCCACAGAACTCAACACTGACATTATCTATGCCTTTCTGAAATAAATGTGCCAATACTGTAGGTTTTAAAAAAAAAAAAAGAAAAAGGTCTGAATGAACAGTGTTACCACCATAAAAATTTGCTTCTCTTAGATTTTATACTGCAGAGAATATTGCATTCCTTGAAATTATGACTAAGGCAAATTGTCCTCATGCCACTCCAAAAAACACAGTATATTAAGCAGTTTCTTAGCCAGTCTTTTCTGAAATATTAATACTCAACAAGGCATGATAAACCACCACAAAAATAACATTGCTGACAAGATCCAAGAACCCACCGATTTCTTCTTAGTTACTCATTTTAGACATCCACCACTACAGTTACAGTGTCAAAGGTCGCCAGAGATGATGTGTGGTATGTTGGAAAACCTCATCAAATGTTTTTAACCTGTGGACCTTAGAAGGGCACTCTGTCTGCTAATTTTGGCACAAAACCTGCAAGAATATGGGGTAGAAATCTCCCTTCTGGATAAGGGTTTTTTTGGCGGGGTTGTTTTTGTTTGGTTTGGGGTTTTTTTTTTTGGTTGGTTGGGTTTTTGGGGTTTTGGTTTTTTTTAAAGTTTTGGTATACAATATGAGGAACGGGGAAGGTGAAGTCAGAAGTGGTAAGAAACTCTCGAGATAAAAAAGGCAGTACTTTCTTGCTTGACCTAGATTGGACACTCGCTCTCTTCTCATAGTCCAAGACTGACATGTTTGTGTAACATAATTCACCCTGGCAACCTCTGAGGATGCAAGAGCACAGATTGCCAGGTCCACTCTGTGAAGAACGATAGGATTTGGGAAAAATATGTTGTTCTCGTTTTGTTTCAGCTCTCTGTTGCCAGCAGTAATGGCACACTATTCCTTGAAACGGGTGAATATCAAAAAGTCCCAGTCACAGATGTCCACAGGGTTAATTTGTATTCTCAAGGACTTAAGTTTAAAATGTATTAAACATTAATCGTTTGCAATGCTTTGAGCCATAGCGCTGACCTGACCCATTAAAACAGAGCAATCCCGATGGGTGGAAAAGCGTGTAGTCTTTTTAACCTGACACTTCACACTTCAGCAGTAATGAGACTAAAACCCAAATGAAGTCATGTGTCGCTTTGACTGGAGATAAACAGAGCTAACTCTGCTTTACTTGATGACCTCCCATAGTGTGGGAAGGCTCAGCCTGAAATTTTTCACATACGTATCTAAGGCATTGAAGCTTTTGTGACATTTTTCATTGTACAGTACTTTATACTCTCATTTGAGCCCTTTGATGATCCTCTCTGGGATTTTATTTTGCCTTAAATAGTTCTGCAAGTTCCTTTTTGAAATAAAGACAGCTGAACCCACTGTTGATACCATGTTTGTTTTCTTTCGTCGTTATGAAGTATCAAGTAATTGATTCATAGTCATTCTCATCACATGAAAACTTCAGCATGACCCTCACTGGGAAAGATCTGGTTTCGTTCCAGAGTATCTGATGCATCCGCACAATTAAAATGCCATCTTTTTTGAACCATTTAAAATAGAGATAAGCTATGAGAAGATAGGGAACCTGTGGAATGCAAAAGATATTAGCATCTCAATGTCTGAATTATGCAAAGTCATCATAGGGAAACAGTTAAATCCAGTCTCCTATTCAAGCTAATTACTGCCCAGATAACAATCTCACCTGTGCTGAATGGATGCAGAGCCCTTCTCATACCTGTATATCAGTATATGATTTCATAACCCAAAAAGCACGAGGCATGAACTACACATTGTTAGAGACACTTACAATGAACTCACTTGTAGCAGTTCGGCACACCAAGGCCAAGTGAGTCAGCATCTGACAAAGACTGGTTTGTTGTAAAGGAAAGTATACATTTCTCCCTTCCTGCTTGCAAAGCAGGAAAACAATAGGGCATTAAATGCCACAGATGTTTTAACAAACATGAAGCTTTTGCAGTCATCACAGAAATAAAAAAATAAAGAGAAGCCCTCAGTGACAGTTTCCACTACAGCAACCACTCTAACATCCATGTTGACCTTCACAGAAAGGTGAAGTCCAAGCAAATCTGGTTACCCTATTTCTGATCCATTGATGGAAAACTGCAAAGGTTTTTCAAAAAACAATGTTTTTGAATGACACAAATAGGTGCATGTGGCATAGTACAGACTATGTGCAAAAAACTTTCCATTGTATTTTTGTTTCTTTCAAATTAAGTGAGCGAGACAGAAGCTCTGCTCTCCTCCTGGTACAGAGAGGAGTTTCAGGATGCTCAGTGGGCAATACAGGTTCCCCTGTGCTGAACATCACATGTTTTCCCAGGGTGCAGGAAAACGATACCAACCCTCCCTCTGTTACTCCAAAATGTTTTATTCCACATGTGACGATAGCTAAGCAGGCTTTGAACTGTCACTCACTCAGACTTCAGACCAGCAAGACAGACACAAAAAAATGAGGAAGGCAAAAACTTCGTTGTGAGAGAAACAAGATAAATGTTTCAGATGAGTGAATGAATCTTCCCTCATTGCTCCAAAGATGGAGCAGCCAGTTTCCCAACCCAAAGGCAAACGAGAATGGCTTCCAGGAGTTGAACAAGAAAGCCAGAGGAAGGATGAGCCAAGAACCACAGGTTCAAAGGGCAAGGTCCCTCATGTTTCTTAGGGGAGATTACATGATTTACATAAGGTCAAAATGGAGCCAAGGTTCGAGCCACAATCCAAATTCAGATGTTTTTGGAAGCCTCATTTTTTGACACGGTTTTAATGTGTTTCATCTTATCAGAAGAGAGCCTGGGAGTCTGCCTTGACATTCCCAAATTAAAGAGTGCTCAACTAACCACATGCCCTGCAATTCCTCTTTTCCTCCTCCCTTCAGGGCTTTCAGGGACAAGTTTTTCCCAGGACCCTCAATCCCAGCCAGCAATAAACAAAGCAGGAGTGGTATCAATCTACTGCACCCTGGGAAAGCACAGACCAACCAGCTGTGGAGGGAGTCTGTAGCCCACACCACGTCCCTAAGCTTCCCCCAGCACCAGCCCAGTATTAGCACGCTCAGGCTCTGCCATAAGCCTAGGCTCTTCATGCCAAAATGAGAAGACAGGTTCCCACAACAGCCACCCACAGGGGACACCTCAACATCGGCATCTGGCATCAGCACTGACAGTGTGGTGTGGAGGACGTCCTCCTCCTTCTGAAATGCCATCTCTTTGCCTGTCCAAGCAAAGCCTATCAGAGCAATGAGGATTGAGTCCTGGGGAGCATGAACTTTACCCATGTGCCGAGTGCTAGTTGTATTTTTACAACTCTGATGTATTGAACATTGGAAAGACTTCTCTTTTTCCTTGGGACTTTTTTGGGTGGGAGGAGGAAAGAGAGCTTGCTCTTAGGAAAAAACCTGTAAGATTTTTGATGTAAAAGACTCTCGAGCATTTAATAAAGTGGAAAGTTAGTCTTTTGGGGCAAAAAATACAACATTTATAGCGTTCCAAGCATCTATACGAAAGACCTCTTCAGAAATAAACTCATTGTCCATCAGGCAAGGATTAGTAGATTATAGGGAGGAGTAGGGCAGAGATTATTCATCACATCTATTGATTACTATGCAGCTAGTACAAGTCAGTGTTTGCTACTAGTATTTTTTAAAGGTCACGCCTGAGTACAGCAGTAGACACGAGTGCCATTCCCAGTGTGGGGCCTGGACACAGGAGGGGAGGTGTGACCACGGTGGCCTGCAGCATTCTCTTCTCCTCAGCCTGCAGAACATAACCTGCAAATTAAGGTAACAACTTTACACCCCTGTTTAGTCCGTATTCTGCCCCAGGTCTGAAAAGTCCCACCGCATCAGTGGAGAAGCCCCCTCAGAGGTGCTATTCACCACCACTAGGAAAGGGAAGGTAGAGCACATGCCTGAGGAGAGCACCACGCAGGGTACGAGGGGAAACCATGCCAGAAGCCCAGAGACAAGACCCAATATTCTGTCTCAAAGTGCTCCATACAGCACACATAAACACACTAAAAGCCGCTTCAGCTTTCAGCTAGATCAAAAGCAAGACAAACTTTTTGGCACAATAAAAGAGAAAGCAAGCAAGGCTTTATCATATGATTCCAATCACAGACAAGAGGCCTTTCAGCCCTCCAGAGATTAGCTTGAATGAGCAGTGTACGTTTGTGGTGGAATAACTCTCCATTTCTTAGGAAGTTAATCTGTCTAATTTTGGAGGGGGGTGGTGAGGGTGTTCTCCTCCTCAGCAGATAAGCTGCTTTTATAGTCTTGGAAATTCTTACAGCTGCCAGGGGTATTAACAAGCCTCATACGCACAGCGTGATCTTTTCCCTTTTCAGTAAGAGCAAACCTAGAGCTGCTGGCAGCCCTCTTCATAGCCATCTCCCGACAGGCAACGATCGGGTCACGTCACTGACAAACAGGTTCTCTCAAAATGCTTCCCGAAGCATTACCAGATTGTTTGCATTAGTTTACAGGAGACTTCCATTTGTGGTCTTTTTTTTAATAGGAGGCAAGGAAAGTTTCAGCATTTCCTTCAAGCATAACTATGTTTCTGACATGTTAATTGCTTGTCAGAAAGCCTGCAATTAGCCAAGCCTAACATCATTGCTCTCCATGTCTATCACCAAAGTCATCATTTCAGACGAATTAAAGAAGCCCCTCACCCACCTGATGAATCAGGTCAGACTCCTTTGACACACAAAAACCTTTTGTACTGGATACAACTGCTCGAAGGACAAAGCTGGTCCTTCTACCAGTTGGATGAAGGCTCTCGAATAAAAGTTTACTGACAGAGAAGACTGAAGTAATCCTGCCCCTGACAGAAAGAATATAAAACTACTTTGGGACCATCTCTGAACGCTGTCCATCCTACTTGCTATGCCTCGTTGCTCTGCTTATAAACACAATCCTTCAGTTTGCACTAGTATCTGAAAGGCTACTCACATTCGAACCTCCCCACATGATTTGCATCTTGTCACGCTCCTCATAATCATCTCTCATTTGCCAATGACCTAATATTTTGGCCACGTCCTCATGATACAATCTCTGAACCATGGGGGTTAGAGACACCTGCAACATGCAGCTCACCGAGCCCACCACCTTCCCGTGCCTCCTCTGAACAAGACTGGCATCTCCTAACTTAACTCCATCCCCAGGTGCTGCTTCCCTCATGTTTCTATCACTGTTTTCTTTCCCCAGGTGCGTGACAGAGTGCTCCCAGGATGACCATCAGACAGAAGAGTGACCCTGTTAGCAACATCCATTCCTATCAGAGGACTCAGTGCATAGTCCAAACACAGCATCTGCACTTACTTGTTTTGGATACTCTCTGTAATTAGACTACCAGCGGAATTTGTCCATGACCTCTCTTCAGCTGCCTGAAGTAAACAAAGCCACCCCAAATGCTTTTACCTCCTGCAAATTCTCAGCAGTATCTCTTGACCCAGATTAAGATAATCCTCTGACTAGATAGAGGTTTGCTGCTATTAAAATACATAGGGATTATTTTCAACTTGGTTGCGGTATCTGCCACAGAGAAAAGAGTCTCATAAACAAGCCACCTCCATAAATTCTGTTTGCACATTGGAAACCACTCCAGGGAAGTGACTATCTGTAACTTTTATTCCTTCATTACTGCTGGTGACATGCAGAGCAACTGCAGAAGGGAAGTGAAGCACGAAGTCCTAATATTTATTTTGGCTCTTCCAAAACATATGTAGTGTTTTACTCTAAATTGCCTGAACAACAGTAGCATAACAATAAACTTAACACATTCTGGCTTCGTGCTGGACCTTTTCAGCCATTTCTTAAAACTATTGGAGAATATATTAGAAAAATAAATATGTAGGCAACACATGCTTGGCAAAATCCATTTGTATCCTGTCTCAGTATTTAATCATAGTAGATCACAGCATCAAAGCCCAAATTCTGCCTCTCTTTGCCACAGGAGTAGTTGTACAGCGCATCTGAAGGTGAAATTTACTCCTAAAATGTTGATGAAGGGGAAACAATTTTCCCTTCACCTGGATTTGCTTCCCCTGAAGAAGCACTCAGACCCAACCAGGCAAAAAACAACTTCAACAGTGTGAGTTCTCACAGGTATCTCTCTATCAGGTTTCAACATATCAAAAACCAATGACAAAGAGCTCAACTTAGGTCTAGCAACATAACGATAAAACATAAAGCTTTTAAGCAACATAATGATAAAACATAAAGCTTTTAAGCACTCAGGAAAAAAAACCCAAGGTGTTCCATAGCAATTGCAACCTAGGTTTGAAAAGCACAGACGTCTGGCCATTTTGATATAGGGAAAAGAAAGAAGGATACCAAGGTGCAGCCTTAGTCAAGGTACCCACCTTCCCTCCACAAGTGGTGGCAGTCTAACCTATGAGAAAAACTGCTTCTAAAACAAGAGCCTGCTATGGTCAAGACAAAGGAAAAATTACCTCAGTAACTACACCACCACTCTGGAAACCCAGGTTTGGCTGCTGTCCCACCAAGACAGCCAGGAACAAACATGGCATGGCAGGCACAGGTAAGGTACAGGAGAACAGCAGGAGGAGCAAACCTCCCCACCTGCTCTGGGTGGTACCAACAACAGCAAGCCCATACTCCTCCTCTTCCCCTCACACCACATTCCTCGGTCAGGGGTGGCCAGATGCCCACCCATCATGGGGGTGGGGGTGGCAAAACTCAGAAGAAAAAAAACAAAAAACAAACCCAGCAGTTTCATGGGGAAAGAAATAAAGAGTCTTTAGCTAAAGGATGACAAAAGCATTACCATTTAACTATATTTGCTGTGAATTGAAGAAGTCGTGGGTTTTTTTTTTCCTCTTCCTCTGAAGGCTCATAAGCAGAAAGGAGAAAACCTCCTGCGGGTTAGAGTTAAAGGCAGCATGCTTCTGTACCAAATGCAGCTGGTAGCCCACCAGGTGTTAGCCTGGGGGTAACCCATTCCCTGAGCCTTGCAGCTGAACCACGGGGGATGCTGAGCCAAGGATGACTCCTTCAGTTCACTGGAGAAGCCCAAGCAGAAAATACCACTGTTTAATCATGCTCTTTCCTATACATCTGAAACACCTGCTTCCTCCTGTGACTAATCCCCTTTTCTGTTGCGGAAATATCTGGTTATGAAGACGGCGTGGGCACAGAGAGGTGGCTACAGGCTACGGCACTTGTCACCCACCCATAAACGTGGGTAGTAATGGGAAGACCGGTAAGAACAAAGACACCGATCTTCAATGCCAGCATGATTAACTAACAGCTGCAAAACACAGGGCCCAACCCAAAGACCAACAAAATGAACAGAAGCTTCTCCATCGGTGGCCAAAGATGCCGACGGCAGCCTTAGCAAGGGCTTCGTTACAAACACCCAGGCCATGTCCTCACCACTTGCAAGCCCCACCACCACCAAGGATGGCCACAGGAGCCCAGCACCTCCTCAAGTCAAGCCATGCAGGCTCAGTTTCTGATTCTCTTAAATATCACTCTACACACAGGCTCATTTGGAGTTAGGGTAAGCGGAGCAAAGCAAAGGAGCACCCATCTGCCTGCAAGCTTGCCACAGTCACAGAGCGCCTGGGACTGAAACAGCTTCGTGACAAATCATGCCGCTTTCTAGATTTCTGTTACACACAAAGAGAAGAGGCATTTTGCAGAGTTATTTATGGGTGGGATTTTTAAGAGCGCCTGAAGCCTTTTCAAGGAGGTCCCTGCAATCCCAGCTGACAGGGGAATTCATTAGTCCTCATCTGTTCATGTTCCGCGTCAAATATCTTAAATCAAATCCTAACTTACTTGTGGTCCAAGTCAAGATACTGACTTCAACGTTCATGAAAGCACATGTGAACATGTCACACACAATGCAGAGGCTAAAAAAAAAGTTATACTCCAACTTGCTCTGCCCAATGAATCTGTGTATAAAAAGCTCTCTGACCAGACAGTCATGATGATAAAAAAAGATCACTTAACATGCCAACAAAAAAAAGCAGTCACAAAAGAAACACCATGATTCTTTGGTTTCTTTCAGTATTGTTAAAATGTGCTTACGCCAGTTTTTAAATGTTTTTCTGATCTCCAATTACTGCCTGGAGGCATCTCTCTGAAGAAGAGTGTTCTTTCCTCCCTGTCTCCAGTAATATCCTATGTCAAAAAGTGGGGTTTTTTAAGAAGCCAAGACTGAATGAAAGATTTAGTTCATATGTTCAGAGTCACATGAAATTTCTTCCCTTTCTTAAGGACAGCAAGTTCGTTATGATGCAGGTGTGCTGCTGAAATGGCAACATTTCCAACAGTTTCCACAAAGATTTCTCCTTACTGGCACTGCTGCACCGAAGCGTGCCCTGAACGAATAAACTCCCGCTGAAACGTTTGTAATCATTCACGATGGGGACAGTGATGGGAAGGGAAGTGGTTGTTGCCAGGCCAGGTTCTAGAAGAAATGTCAATATCTGGAAGCCATCTCAGAAGGAGTCCTTCCTGCCAACTCCCTGTGGCAAGAGGGATGCAGCCACCATCTCCCCAGGTGGAGGAGAGAGGACACCAGCAGAACAGCACGGCGAAGCGTGTATTGCTGCTGCCCATCCCAAATCTGCCTTGCAGGACTGCGAAGGAGGACCAGGCAGTGGTTCAATCCTCCTTTACAAGGCAGTATGTTAATTTTTCCGACAGGGCTCACTCCTGACAGTGCCATGAGTTGCAACTTGCTTTTAATCAAAGGCAGAGGGAGGGCCAGTAGCAACCTGGAATTGTCAACAGGTCAAGGCATATATTAAATGCCTGGTCAAGGATGCCCAGTGGGAGTGTTATTAATGCAGAGACTTTTATTAGTGCTCTGCCTGTGTTTCTTTGCAGACTGAGCTGATGACAGTTGAGGCTGCAGTATTTAGGTCCAAGACTCCAGCAGAGGTGTCTCCATTAGCTCCGCACTTGTCCAGGCTCTCACCACGTGATGTTTCTACCATTGTAACCTTCATCTGAACATAGCTGCATACATCCAACTGTGAAAGAATACAAAGCGTACCAGCAAACTGACAAATCTCACAGCTTAAAATATTGCTTTAACACTTTTGCTATGAATTTTGGTTTTTTAAATGTGAATCTGAAAACAACAACAACCATGTGCTTTACCATTTCCCTCTTCCCATTCCCTTTTGACTTTTAGGTAAAGTGACTTACTGCATCTAGTTTTAATTAGACTGTAAACTCTCGTAGACAAGGATTGATCCTTACATAGAGCGCCTTGCACAATAGGAGAGGACCAATTCAGATCAAGGCTTCCAGATGTCACCATAACACAAACAAAACAGTATGTTCATAAATGGCAATGATTGCCCTGGTATGGAGTAGCTCTTAAGGGGTAAAAGGTTATTTGTGTATGGACTTTCTTCACATATTTAGCCATGAATACTGCACTTCCAGTTGTAAGCCACATAAAAGCGAAGGTATTCCCTGAGAATTGCTTGAAGACTCAGGAGTGGTACACATTCATAATTTTGCAGCTGTCAATTGACGTTTTCCTAGCTAATTAGGACGCATACAACCAACATAAATCAAAGATACTAGAGCATACATCAAATTTTAATAAGCTTTTGGAATCAAACTGGAAATTTAGCTTCCAAGTTCATATTTAATATACTATAACGTTTCCAAGAGGGAATAATATTTTTCTGCTCTAATTCTATTATGTAAAAATATGTTTTCTCTGCCAGCATAACATATGGGACAGTTTTTCTGTTGTTAATAACTGAAGTCATGCAGTACAGATTTTCACATTTAGTATCCTGAAACTAAGCCCTTTTTGGTAAAAAAAACTTGGCCAAAAATAATCCTAAACAGAAGTGAAATTAATTGCTTTCCCATCATCTTCTCTAAGGGTGAATTTACATACAGTATTTTTTTTAATAGTCATTGAAACGCAACAATCATGGGCAACAAACTTTCTTAGTGCGGATCTTCCAGTGAAGTCAGTCAGGAACAACTCTGTAAGAGGAGGGGTTGCAGAAAGAGGCGCTCAGGCAGATGCATGGTTATTCTTCTCAAGCTGAACAGAACAAAGCAGTGCTCTCATTCAGTTGAGCCTAAATGCAAGTTTTTGCTTCATCAGTCCGTGAATGCCTCAGTCCTCCAAAATGGTATTTATGTGCATGATTTTTCAAGTTGTATAAATTACACCTGAACTTTAAGGAGTCTCCTCTGAGTACACAGGTTTAAGCATCAGCTTAAGCTTTTGTGGAATTCAAACCTAAATCAGAAGCAAGTAGGTTTTAAAGAGAAAGAGGAGCTTCCTGTCTAAGCCAGCATCCGGGCAGGACTGGTAGGCCTACATGAATTTAAAAAAGAAAGCGGATCTCTTATGCATTAGGAATAAAGATGCCTTGCTTTAGGATACAAAAAAATCCCAACTCTTACTGCTTAATAAACCTTAACGAGTGGTTTTGTCCTAAAGAACTCCTTTACAAATATGAAAGTCAAATACACCTTTCTAGCCTTATAGTGTTTTTTGTAGAACATTTCCTAATACTGAAAATGCCGTAAAAGTGAAGAAATTACAGGAAAAACTTGCTGCATAATTTCTTTGCTGTTGCCAAACTGCCTGTCACCATGCTAACTCTGAAGAGTTTACTTCAACAGCAGATAAGCTCTGACACAAACCAACTGCTGTAGCTTTTGCCTGACAATAGAAGAGAAACAAAGAGAGTTCAAAGCTACTGCCAAATACCCAAAGCATGGAAGTGAGTTAACTAGCAAGTACCATCCCTGGTTTTGGCCCTCCTGACTCAGCACACAAAAAAATTGCATTTTAGTTTGCATGACACCATGCAAATCCACCATGTTCAGCTTGAACCCACTTAATATGGCATGGGAGATGCAGATCACCCTGACAGTGATGCAGAAAGGTGAGTCTTAACAGAAGTGATGCATCTCAAATGCCAACAAAAATCAAGATGCAGAAGCAAAGAAAAATTAAACCCAAGAGTTGGTCAAGACTACATATATCTTCTGTAATGCATTTATCATGTCAAAGCAAGCTAACGATTTCTAAATATCTTGCTCAGCTCCATAACGTACTTTGCACAAAGCTTTGGAAACTGCTCAGATCTTGCTGGCGTACTGAAAAGACCTAAAAGTATTGCCCTTTCAGAGCCTTTTGCCATACAACACTGTATCCCCCATATATTTGCTAAATATCTCAACTGTGTGACTCACAGCAAACACAGATAACTGATGTCTGTGATCAGAGAAAGGAGGCACTACCTCACGTCGTCCATTTTTAGGACATCTGAAATAGCCAGCATTGGTTTTATTTCTTTACCTGGAAAGTTAAGTTGATGTTTTGACCCTCCCAGCTCCAACTAGGCCTATCTATGGTTATTATGGTGTATTTATACACTTCACTTTCATGAGCTAAGCTGAAACACGTTTCAAATGGGAATTCACCACAATCTACTGTAAAACTTGGGAACCCCCAGCTACCTGCAAAATGGTAGGCTGCTCAACAAGCAGGAGAGGGAACGGTCCATCTCTGATCCAACCGTGTGAGGAAACTGGGCAACAGGCGCTCCTCCGTGGAAGAAAGGTGTGGGGATGTCTCCGCAGTGATTACCTACACATCCTTCTCTGTCATGGGCACTCTGACCCCAGACCAGAGGGTGGGTGCCTCCACGTTCCTGCCTCGACCCTCCTAGCAGGGATCCCTGCAACCCTCTGGCTTCCCTGCTGCACAAGCACACACACACACATTTGACAGCAACACACCTCACCCCACACATTTCTCCCCTGCCCCTGGACAGGCAGGACCCCCAGCAGGGATGCTGCCCTCCAGCCCTGCTGCTCCTCTGCTACAGGCAACCTCCACCACCTCCACCAACCTCAGCTTCTGCTGAGGGTCTCCAGAAGTAAGTTAAAGATGAAGACTAGCTTTCAGGCTCCCTGTCACTCCTCTGCAGGTTGCAGAGCTCCCTGCCAGCTTGCATAACATTTATTCTATCAAATTCGATTTCTCGGTGCTTTTTCCCTCCATACCAGTGCTGCCCCCACTCCACGTGCTCTGCAGGAAGCCAGAGCAGGGTGGCCGTCTATTAAAAAAGAATTGCAGCATCTTGCAAGACCACACAGTTAATTTAACTCAGCATGAGGAGCAACCAGTTGAGCCCTTCTACAAAAGAATCATACAAAATGCAAAATAATTTTATCACTCATTTCTTTATCCAGCAAACCCTTTGGTTTGGCATCCAACCTTTCAGTTTCTGCCCTGAGAATCCATGCTGAAAAAAAATTAACCTTGCTTCTCAGAGTTGCAAAGTTGTCACAAGTAATTATCTGCCCAGCCCAGACTTGACAACACGATGACGAAAGAGCTGACAAGCCCTCCAAGTTAACAAAGCCAGACCTGACCTTCAACCAACCAATTCCCCGAGCATCCTCTGGTCCAGGTGGCATTTGAAACCTGCTGTTATAAAACTTGAAAGCTCATTTAGAAAAAAGTCATCCCTGGGTTTATTGGCCTCATGCAACAGAAGCAAACAGGGCTGCAACAACCCCGGAGCCCCCCGGCAGCATTCGCTTGCCTTGTGCTGCTTCAAAGCAAGGAACTGCCATAAAGAAAATTTAAAAAGAAAAGCAACAGATGGACCATATTAATGATTTTGTGAAGTTAAGAAACAAACAACTTTGTTAGAGAGCGGGTGGAGAAAGGATTCATCTTTGGACTTTTCCCCCGCTTAAACAATCCACAGAAATCTGTCTGCTGAAAGGGAATATGAATGGGAAAAAATCTGGCTCATGAGCCAAGGACTGAGTCGCAAATGCCTGGGGATTTTTGTCAGCTGGCCAAATAGGGCGCTCTGGCTTGCTCTCTTTCTTCCTGCTTCCCGTTACCTGCAATCGAAACATTTTACATCGGTACAGGACAAACCTCGGCACATCAGGGAACACCGGGGATTGATGGCAGCAGCGGGCGAGCGAGTGTGCACTCTCCTCCGGGATGACAGATTGGGGATGTGCCTTGATATTTTAATCCACGGAGCTCATTTAAGCACCAGAAGCAGGGCGAAAGCTATTCGAACGGCGCGACCGACCCTCGTCTCAAGCGCTTTTCCATCTTTTTCCTGGGTCATTTTAGGAAAAGCTGTAGGTATGTTGGCTTGTCAGCCCGTTGGCCGAGCCTGCGGGCCCCCGTGCCCAGGCCCGCTGCAACCTGCTGAAGCGAGCCCCGACCTGTGCGGTAGCAGGTGCCGCCCGGGGGTCCGCCCCGGGGCCCCGTGCGAGGGCTTTCTCGGAGGGAGCCCCTGCCAGGGTTGTGAGCCGTCAGCCTTCCTCGGGGACTTGATAGATAAAGGAAAAACAGACGAAAGAAGGGAAAAAGCAGCTGTTTGGAAATGAACTGTAAAAACATCTGTAGCACACCACTGACCGCCTCTGGCTGCGGCCGCAGAGGGTTTTAAAGGGCCACGATGTTGCAGCAGAGGACTAGGACTTTGCAGACACCCCGACTAGATGCACGCTGGCACCGAACAGCACCCCAAAGCGAAACAAATAAACAAAAATAGAGGAAAACTGAGTTGTGCTGCCACAGCGAGCCCTCTGCTTTTGGGGCCGTGCAAAAGGAGGAAAGAGGAATTAAACTATAGATAAGGAAAAGTCCTTAATAACACCGCACTACACCTCCGACAGCCCCTCACAAGTGACGCTCTTTTTGGCGCGTGGCATCAAGGGGAGATTTAAGGAGGTCTTTGCGCCGTTTTAATTTACTGCTGGAAGGCCGGCGGCCGCACTACTGAAAGTGGTTAGTTCACACACAGATGAACTCCGTCGCTGCCTGCACTTGACTAGCTGACAACATACCGAAGAAACATTAAAATCAATCTATTTGGCCTCGGTGCGTATCATTCCAACACAATTTTATGCATTTGCTTCAGACTTAGCAGGAGGGGGGGAAAAAAAAAGAAGGTTCAAGGGTCTAAGTAGCTCAATTTATTTTTCAGTAACTAAGTTACCAGAGACTTGTAGGGAGATTGTATTTATTTTCTGAAGGACGCTCCAAGTTGGCAGAGAGGTCCTTGGAAGTACATATTTCTTCACGTTCTCTTGATCTCAGTGTGTGGAGATTCACTTAACAGCTGTTTTATGTGCAAATGTTTTTTCAGGCATGTCCTCCCCAACCATAAACAGATTTTTAAAGGAAACCCTCTTAAAAGAAGTGAAGAGACAACTAATCTCTGAGCCTCTTCTCACCCAGGCCTGGAGATGAGATGTGAGCAAAGCCCTAAGGGTCTTAACACCACAGAAGGTTGGGGGGGTGTGGTTTTTTGGGGGGGGTGTTCTTTTTTCTTTTTTTAATGTATTAATACTGTGGTGGCCCTTCCAACAGAAAACACAATGCTCTGCCCTCTGCACAGCTGTACTTCATTCCTTTTTTTACCTATACATGCATTCGTATGTGCAATATCTATATTAGGTCTACTTACATTTAACCTTAAAATGACAAAAACAACGAGGTTTTTTGGCTATGCAGAAAGCAAGAGAGACAGTCATCTTACAAGAGCTGCAATGAAACCATGTGACCATTTGGCTACCAACACAAACTAGGCATATCCGTAGGTGTGTATACGTGCTGCATACAAGCAGGGATGGGAATTCTGGGGGAGGGGGGCCCATCACTTCCTACCATTTTCTGGGGCACAGATTTAATAAAGAACACTTGGGGTTACTGTTTATGAACCCATCTCAGAACCAAGGTCCTACAAAAACCACTTAAAGGTTCTACATTGTACTACTAAATCGTTTATGTTAACTTCTTCAAGTTCATTAGAACAAAAGAGGACCCGTAGGCCAGGCTTCAAAACAAATACGTAAATTGTGCCTCTAATGATAAACTGTCAAGAATTCCAGCAAGAAATAAAACATGCAAAACTGTTTTGAAGCACCAAAAGGAAAAAAAACAAACAACAAAAAACAGACGAAGAAGGAAAGACAAGCCATACTTTGAAGGGAATAACAGCCAGCACCAGAAGCGCCACCTCTGAGAGCCAGGACGGCAGAGCGTAGCTCCAAAAGGGGAGTCCCACGTCCTACTTCCTTTGGTGGCAGTGACAGTTTAGAGGTTGCTGTCTGCCTTTCTGCTTCCAGGATGCCATTCTAGACATCTCCTCATCCCCGATGGCTGTTGTTGGCCCCTTGTTGTGCTGGGTGAAGCATCTGTGGAGCCAAGCTCCAGGTCAGATCTGCAAAATGATCTGGCTAATAAAACAAGAGGGAAAGGGGTTGAAAAATCAGTATAATGCTGATGCTGTGGTTTGCTGGTACAGTGAATCCAGCTTTAAAACTCCTACTACCAAATCAAAACAACGTGATAATGAACCAAGATATGGTAAAAAAACTCCTCTGGTAGTTTAATCTCGCTCCACTATTTGCTACCTATTCAACTTTGTATTGGCAGGCTCCTGGCCAAGTCATCTGTCAGTCTGTGCCTCCCACAGGCAACATAAAGCCAACATAAAAGCACCGAAGCAGCATTAAATCCCACGTCATCTGTTCGCAGCTGATCCAGATCACGTCCGTACTGCAGAGTGATCCAGTCCGAGGCAGGGACCTGGGGCTGGACCATGGAACCATGGCCTGAGTCACTGCCTCACATGAATGAGTAGGCAGGACACTTGACAAAGCACTGATGAAATCTGCTTCCTGCATTTAACAGTGCCATTACCTCTTCTGTCCCGAGCTGTCAGCCAGTAATTAGGATCTTGCAGGTTGTTTCCATTAGGAGATGAAATCGGAGCCAGGTATAGAGCTGGCGGAAAAACAGGATTTCCAGTTGTCAGGAAATTTTCATTTCTTTCAAGTACAGTTTTGGACTAAATTGGATGTACTTTTTCTGCAGCTGGGGACCATGGTTAAGATCCTCCAGTTATACCTGCGCTGGGATTGGGGACCCCAAAACTCCCAGCACCTCCTGCCACATGCAACATATTTCTCTCAGACTCTGGATTCAGCAGCAGCTCAGCAGCCCAAGATATTTCAAGTGAAACAATCTAGGCTCAGCTACTGGCATTTCCTCCTTGCTCTTGACAAGTATTTCCTCGAGCTAATACACCTGATCTACAGAGGATTTATCCATATGCAAAGTCCTACTCCCCTGAATACAGTGGGAGGGCTCTGCTGAGTTCTCCAAAGTGCCTTTCACATCCCCAAACTGCAAACCAAACTTGCATCATCTATGTTCTGAACACACCAACGTAATAAATGGCTACAAGAAAAGTCAAGGTCTGAGATAAATTGTCAGAAGCACCTAAGAGAAGTGTATGGAAGAAGCAAATCCTGCCTCTTGGAAACCCATAGGCCCAGAGAGGAGAGAGGAACGATGTGTACTCGGCTGCAGATACCTCCCCAGTGAACCAGGGAGGGTTCTCACTTTTCCTGAAAGTTGCTATGAAAGATGCCTTTCCAAATCTTAACTTATGAAAGAAAAAAAAAAAAAAAAAAATCTCTTGAACTAATGCTCTTTATTTAGTTTGAAGTGCTCCCCCTCGCCAAGTGCTGCTGTTCTCAGAGTTACTAACTCTACAAGGATTCAACTAGACAAAAAGATGTTATCATCTCTTTTGCCAGTCTCCACTTGCCAGTTGTCAATGAGCAGTTCATGAACATCCCAAATCTGTTAGTTGGAATAATCCACTCCACTGTTTTCTACAATTAATTTCCAGGGACCGTCAGCTGCAAACAGGCAGTTCACAGGAGCAGTTCACTGTCTGACCTACTGGCTTGGTCAGGGGACACTAAATCTGCAGCTTCTTTTCATTCACTTATACAACCCTACTAAAATCTTGCACTCTTACGCTTAGCATCAGCAACATGGCCATTTTTGCAGGCTTCTGGATAGGGATGTTTCTTTCTCCTGTTTTGGTCTACTAGTTTTCCAATACAAACACTTTCTAATTCAGAATTCACTTTTTATTATCCCATACTCAGAAGAGTTTTAACCCCTTCACCAACATCCCTGGCAATGTACTCACTTGTTTTCAGACAACAACGTAGAAGCAGACACAAATAGAGTTAAACAAATTTATTTTGTAAGAACAAGTATCTGCGAAACTTTTTTTTTCCTTTACCCAGCTCCATGTCCTTCTATTTAACTGTTGTCAACATAAGTAAAAGGCACTCCTATCAGTAATAGCTACCACAAACATGATTCACATTTTCCAAGATAAATATTTAGAATCCAGGTCCCAGCAACACAAGTATCAGTATCTGTCTCTCATGTAGGTAGATTCCCAATTGTCCAGTCACTTGACCCAAAAAAAACCCCCCACAAACAAGTAAATTCTTGTAGGATCCAAAAAACACACAAAAACACAGCATTGCCCCCAAATCACAACACACAGCACGTGGACTGGGGCCAGTCAAAACAGCCCCACAGCAGGACGGCCGCTCAGCAAAGGTGGCAGGACCACGCAGTGTGGCTGGGGACTCAGCTTCCCTGTCCTCTCTGTATCCACGGGTCAGTGATGTCCGTGGGTACCGTTACAGTTTGTGCTGGCACTCGCTTTCTGAGTCATTTCAGGACTTTCTAAGTCAGTAGTAAGATCTCCCTCTGGCCTTGAACCAGAACTTGGCATAAAAAAAAAACCCTGAACTAGGACTGGATGCTTTTATTCAAAACAAAACAAAACTTTGAAACAGCTGTTTGCACTTTTTTCCCCCCTAATTGTAGGTATGTCCAAACCAAACAATCTTGCCTCAAAAGGTTACCATTTGTGTGGGTTCTCATAACATAAAGCCCATATGAATAGTGGGTTTACTTTTTTTATAGGTCTATAGTCTACCACTTTGGTATACGCTCAAGGACCTTTAATGAACAGGTCTAGAACTGAAATAGCAGTTACTGGTTCCTACGTATTTCTCATCAGCATTAACACACCTCGCCTGGTGCAAAATCTGTCCAGGGAACCAACAGGAAGGGGTTTCCTGCAGCCACAGTGCAGCTGATGCCCTCGTATCATCAATATTCCCAAATCGAGGAGTTTTATCATGAGTCCTGTAATACACTTACATTTGTTTTCACATACTCAAAATCCTTGAGTCAACCACTAAACTAAAACCAACTCCTTTTAGTATTAAATTATATATATAAGGGTGTCTTTCTAGGCTTCTACAGGAAAACTCAGAAGAAAAAACAAAACCCAAAAGTAAAAAGCAAACATACTAAACATCTTGTTCTTTTCAGCCAAGACAACAACCTGAGAAGTTTGATCTTTGTTGCTCATTTCTGCTCTAGAAATACACACAAAAGAAAGGCTGGCAATCGCACTCCCTGCAGTTTTCATGTGGGAAAAGGCTGATAGGGGCAAAATCACAAAAAGCTGCAGTTGTGTGCCCATGGCAGTCCGCTCACATGCTCCTGTCCTGACGGCAGGCTGCTCTAAGGCAATGCCCCAGCAAAGCCTCCCAGGAAAGAAGACCAGCAACAGGTGAGCAAAGGGACAATTTCCAATAAAGTCGCCCAACGCTGCTCTATGAGAAGGTCAGAAGCTGAAGGATCTGCCTCCGTTTCAATTGGTTAATCAAAATACACAGTCACCAAAGACTGCTGCAGGGCTGAGACTGATCCTTCGGTCTGTGATGTGACACTGAGTAAGTCACACTTATTTACTCACATGCAATTTACTCACTTAGCTTAGCCCTGTGCAGAGTGAACAGTCACCTCTTGGGTCTTCTTGGTCTCCGGTGATCTGCAAAGTGCTTTGGAGAGAAGGTACAGCCTCAAATGATGAATCACCTTTGTTGAGCACTGAAATGGTTCATCATACAAACAGGTAAGACACAAGAGCTAAATCCTTCCTTCATGTGCATGATGAATTCACTCAGGAGTTCATCCAGGACAGAAGTAAATGTCCTTTTAGGTGTTATCTCAGAGCTTACACTAGGTTGAAAACCATCATTCTTTTCACTTGGTGGTTACCTCTGTTCTTCGGCTGTTAAAAGTATGAACTCTGCTGTCACGAAGCCAAGGGATAGGCAGCATTTCCCCATGAGTTTCCACCATTGTATTGCTGATGAGCTACACACTGCTTGCACCACAAACTGGGGAGCCCTAACCAGACGAAGTCAGATTCACAAGATCACAGAAACAGCCTTAACGGACCAGACCAAAGAGTCAGGCAGCCCAGCATCCTGTCTCCAAAGGTGGCCAGTAAAAAATGTTTAGGGACGAACACAAGATGAGAGACAACACAGAAGGATCTCTACCCTGGCACAGTCTTACAGCCATCAGAAACTTAGAAGCTTCCTGGGAAATGAAGAACATGACATTTATCAGTTACCATCAGCTGCATTATCTCCATCCTTTTTTGAACCATCCATACCTTTGGCCTCCACAACATCCTTTGGCAATGGCTTCCATAAAACCGACACACTACAAAGGGAGTCTTTCAGGGGCAGGCGGGGGAGAAATCGCACTTATAGGACAAACTGAACAGAGACTGATAATAAGATACATGCAGCCCGCAGATAGACTGTAAGCCAACCAAAAGTTGGTAAAACAATGAATGCATAAGAACAAAATTAATGACAAAAACACATGTTCTGAGATAAAATCTGAGAAAGACAGCAAAGGAATTTTTTAAGTACTGTGCAAGAAAAAGTTATGAAAAGGCAAGATCAACACTGTGAAAGAAATACTTATGCATGACTGTATGAAAAGAACTGATTTTTCAATTACTTTTAAAGGGAAACAAAAAATTTGCTCCAAAGTATAGCAACCTGGTTATTTTCTTTGCAATCTGCAAGCTAACCTTCAAAAGATGATACTTTTTCCCCCGTGATGCACGTTTTCTGCATAATTTGTCTGGACTAAACAGTTTAATCTATGACCACTCTGTATCTTTTGGCTGGTTCTCTCATTAAATCCTACTCTTGCAAAAAAAGAAGAGGACAATCATTATGCAAAGATCTACTGACAAAAGTGGATTCAAGAGACCAACTCGGTAGCTCCAATAAGTAAACTGAGCTCATAGCAAGAAAAACCCTCCAAAACGAAGTAAATAAAAAATGAGATTTTCCATATTTAAAATATTTTCTCCAAGAAAAAATGGCTGGGGGCTCTTAAAAAAATGAAACAAAGTTTTACAAATATCCACCACATACACCAGTAAAAGGATGGAAAAAAGAATCTTTCTTAATGGAAAAGACACTCTAATTTTTTCATTTTCTTCCCTTTTTCATTCCACGTCAATAGAAAAATGAATAATGTCCTTAAAAAGCCCAAACCATAACACTTCAGCTCTTTTGTTAAAACAAGCTAAAATCTTAATTTTTCAAAAAAATTGATCAACAATAATGCTGAAATCCAGCAATGCAACTCATGACAAGTCATATTTATGCAATACTAAAATCAGTATTCACCAGAACTAATCAGAAAGACAACTCTCACCTCTGAAGGTGAGAAGTAGGAGGGCTACTTTCAAGCCAAATTTCATCTTCTCACTGCTGGTAGCTACTGCCAACTCAGATCCAAAAATCACTACAAGCTGGTGGCTCCCAGCACTTGCAAGAGAAGAAGGGGCAAGGAAAGGCCATGCCCAGCCCTCCCCTCCATCAGGTATGCTGCAGAAGGGTTTGACATAATTTTATACCCGTGGCAGGGATGCTCAGACTGGTGATGGGAAGTGGAGGGGACCAGGCTTGCACCCAACTCAACCCCCAAGGAGGACTGGCAAGGACAGGGCGAAAGACAACCTGCAGCAGGAACACTGGCACCCAGAGCCCAAGAGCCTTTTCCCCCTTCTTGCAGGTGTGGTTGCAACTTATGTTGGAGCACCACTGAAAGTCAACGGCAGCAAAATTACAGCAACTTGCTTTGCGAACTTATCCGCTCCTGCAAAACATTGCTCGTGGGGTAATTCAGCGACTCACAACTCTTAAGAACGCTCTTTCAATTTCTTTAACGTCACCATTTACCATCCCTTCCACAAAAAGCATTGCATTTCTGCAACGCTGCCCCAGCTACCACCAGAAGCACAGCAGCACCCTTACACGCAGCCTTGAAACCCAACCTGCTCGCACAGCACGCCAGTAAGCCACCTCGCTCGCTCCCGCTCTCACTTACTCATCCACCCAGGGATCCATGCAGAAATGTTCTCGCCTCCCGCTCACCAACTCACCCGTTTAACCAGCCCCACATGTCTCTCCTCTCCATCCTTGACCAATGCAGGTGCCTGTCCCCAGCCTCTGGCCACTTTTACCACCCCAGCCCGGCTTTCCGCTCATCTCTTCTCATCATAAGCAACCAGGGGCCTGATTTACCATCTGAATTCCTCACTGCCACGTATTTCAGAGGAGCCCATAAGTGCCCACACTCGCCCCGGCACCCACCATCTCTCACCCACGAGGGCGAGCAGTCCATCAGTGCAAACCACAGGGTGTATGAAGCCAGCCTAGAAGGCACATTGTGAACGCTGGCTGGACTGCGGTGGAGGTGGCTGCTTTCTTCAGAGTGAAGAACAGGAAGTCTCAGAAACGAAGCCCGAAGAACGAAACCTCAGCGTTTACGTAATCAGCGAACAGGAGGCTTAAATGGTAAAACCCGAGACAGTAAGGGTGCGACGTGGCGCGCAGCCTCCCACACTCATCCACAAAAATGTGACCAGCTCAGAATTACTTGATCAAATTACGAGCCCTCGCATAGCTGAACAATGTTCCTCCACCGGTGCATGGACTGTCTTCAATTGCTGCAGCAAAAAAAAAAAACCTCAGAGCTGAGACATACATCAGCTTTACTGTAAGAAATGGGAACGCAGTTTCATTTCCGATCTCCTCAAGCAACCCCACCTGGTCTCAGTGATTTCACAGCGTGGACAACAAAATGACTATTCATAGGAAGAAGGCCAGAAAGTCCATCTAGCAGATGCGGGAAGAACGTGCTCCTCACCTACGGGGAGCCCATAAATTCCCCTGCAGAATATACCACCAAATGCAAAGCCATCCCTATGACCTCTGAAGATGCCCACAGCAAAGTGTGGGCAGGAAATGGTGGGATACCTTTACCTCAATGTCACAAACCCCACATGAACTCTTGCCATCCTCCCAAAAAACTAAGTTTAAGGGAAAAGGTTCCTTTCCGTCCGTGTTGGGGCTTTGCACTGAAATAGAGATTGGTCCACTCCTCCTGTTCAGTTGACCAACCTGAGCCCCTACACCCATGCTCTCCAAAAAGCAGGGTGATTCTGTATGTTCTGCCAAGACCAACCGTCAATATAGGTCCACCATTTCATAACAGAATTGATCCCTCTGCTCTCCACCGAGCAGAGAGTTCAAAACCTCCCTTTGCGAT
Organism: Nyctibius grandis; assembly: GCF_013368605.1. Classification (NCBI taxonomy): domain Eukaryota; kingdom Metazoa; phylum Chordata; class Aves; order Nyctibiiformes; family Nyctibiidae; genus Nyctibius; species Nyctibius grandis. Next base: position 14,099,212 of record NC_090660.1, read on the forward strand.
CAGATATCCAAGTTCTAAACCCAGACATCACCAATGCCTCATTTTCTGTTTCACTTTCACCAACCTAAAAATTATTTCCATGTACACATACCTCCCAGGGACACAGAAGCAAGATCAGGTACAGAAGACTACTCTGTGTATACACAAATGAATTTTGTCCAATCCTTACTTTTCCTTAAAGAGAAAAAAACATGCAGATCTCCAAATGTGATACGAAATGCTGTAAAATGCATGTTCCTGCATAATTCATACATAACACACTGTATTCAAATAATTTGTTTAATGTGGGTAGCCACATACTTATCTGTTAATCTCTGTGCATTTTGTTACTCTGTCCTCCACCCCTTTTGTTACTCCTATCATCCCGTCATGTCCTCTTAGCTGTCAAGGGCAGAGCTGCCTTCTCTGTTATGTATTGGTACAACGCCCAGCACAGACTTCTCATTATGAACTCCAAGCCCCGCTGTAAAAGAAATAGCAATTAAACCCATGAATAAATAGATAAATTTCTGAAGAGAATGTACAATTTACATAACGACACAAAGTCACAAAAATGCTGGTTTTGTGTCGGTCAGCACTGCAAACGCCAACTCCCTCGAGAACCTCCATATTTTATAGGGCTTTTTATGGTGTGCTGGGTCAGAAGTGAGAAGATGACAGCCTAAAGCCAGCTCTTAATCAAATGCAGATTTACCTACGGAGCACAGACCGATGATTAGCGAGTGACATTAGAAAATAGCCTGGGAACCAAAATGAGTCTCGGTGCTAACTAAACCTCAGCTCACCTGCATTTAAAATAAAACCCTTCAAGAAAAGACTCTTCAGTTAGCCATCATTTTTTATTACCGGTATGTGGGACACTCCCTGCTACAAATTCCTGCTTCTCTGGGTGGAGACTGATCGCTTCTGAGCCATTTCTTCACTGAGTCTGAACCACCCACATCTACCAGGAAAATTTATTGTGATGAATAGACCTATTAATACCAGCTTCACCCCACCCTATACTGCTTCAGAGTATGGAAACTCGATGGATGTATCTGGTTTTGGTTAATATGCCATGACTCTCAAGTTTTACAATGGCAAGGCGGAGGAAACACATTATGTATTTTATTGTAGTATTTTGGCACATTCTCCATAAAATGGAAAACTCAACCTATCAGGGATCCAATTTACAGTCTTTGTTTACCAAACCTTACACCCTTCTTCACCTTTTTTCACAAAAATTATTTTCATCTTCATTCCTCACCTCCTTGCCAGGAGGAGCCAAGGGCAAGCCTTAGGTCATCCCAAGCTCAGGTAGAAACCATGTCCAAAAGGACAAGGAGGGGACAACAGAACGTGAAGCTTTGTATGAGAAAATCTTTCGGAGCAGTTTTGAATGTGGCACAGACTTGCTCTCACCTCGCCATTAAAAGCATGGCCACAGCTAACACCTATCGACTTCAGAAATTAAACGCTGATTGAAAAATGAAGGTTATCGCAACCTGAGGAAAACCCTACACAGGTGTCACTCAGACAAAGACACCCACACAAAGGCAATGGCTTAGATTGCTGCGAGCTATCCTGCAATTACAGATGTCAAATTATGGAGCAAAGAAAATAAAAATAAGTGAGACAGGACAACCGTGGTAACAACAGAGCCAAATCCAGGCAGCGGGAGACGGGAAGATGCTGAACTGCTCTGGTTATGAGGCAAAGGGCAGGCCCACTAAACCTAAGAGGAGAGAAAGAAAATGCCACAGGCTTTCAAACCATATACACCTTGTTTAAAGTACAACTTGACAGGAAAACCAAAGAGTGAATTTCCTCCTCTGTGTGTCAGCTGAGGCTGCTACAAGACAGAAGTCCAACACCACTTCCAGCACTTCACAAACATGGCTTCTGGACAGGGATGCCCAAAGTACAGGACCTCAGGTGGGCTCTGTAGGGAAATCCTCTCACCAAAGTTACTTGTCTGCCTCCAAGCTGCTAGAAAAAACTTACTTTTCTATGTTTCCTGGGACTCCAGGAGATGCTTGAAGACCACCTCCTCAGGGCACAGGGAGATCTTGGCAACGCGTTCCAGAACGGCTTCGTTTTCACCATTACTAGTGTGATCGGGTCCCACCCCTCCCTTCCAGTGAAGAAACTTCCTAACTGCTTCAGCAACTCTTGCTCCTCCAGGTAGGAAACAGCAAACACCAAATGCGGGGAAGGGCAGGAGGAATGAGCAGTGCTCCATCCTACATTTCGGAGCCACAGAGACCGGCCAGGACCCCGGTGGGGGCAGAAGCAGCATTGCAATGACTCCATTTTCTCTAGCTCATCTGATAGTGCCATTAGCACAACTGGCTCCCAGCCCCCAAAGTGAGAAAAAGAGCAACTGGGTGCTCATGAGGAACGATCGAATAAAATTTTAACGTCTGCATAAACAGAACAAAACATCTGGTGGGACGACTGCGGTCCAGCCACACGTACTGATGGCACCAGCAAGAGCTCCAGTGCTGCTCAGCGCCGCTGCAGCGGGGAGAAGCCTCAAGCTCGGGCTGGTTTCAATGGAGGCCCTGTAAACAGTTTTGGGCCGCTTCTTGGCAGACCCCTTCGATTTATTTTAGACCGCCGGCACTTGCCAGAGGGAACTATTGGGAGGCCCATAAAAATCGAGTTTCCTCTCCTAGTGTCAACTGATGAAGTAGTCTTTGCTTCCTGACCTCAGTCATTGTATAGTACTACCGCCTGCTGTTACACAAAGTTGCTGGTTACAGTAAGCAAGCTGACACCTAATTGTTAAATTTGACCAAGTGTTTTAATTAAGGGAAGAGTGTCTTTAAAATAAACTCTTAGAAGGCTTTGGCCCACGTTCAGGAAAGCACTTAAGTACAAGCCTTAGAATGCCCCTATTCAGGAAAGCACGTGCTTAAGTGCTTTCCTGAATGCAGATATATTCCTGTCCTGAGGCCTTAAAAGTGCACTAAATAATAAAATTTATTGCAATTTGACTTCACTGTTTTCTTGAAATATTTATTTAGCTGCTTCTTTATTAAGAGTAAAGCCACTTAAATTTTGTATCTATTTAACAACCCTTACAGCTCGCTGATTGCATTCCAAGAGACAAACAATCTGTTAATGCTGTTTCAGTTAAACTCTATTTTTCCCCCCATTATCATGAAACTGTCTAATTTTCTTGAAAAATATCCCAATTAAACCAGTTACCCTGATACAGGGTACCTGCTGGCCACATACCACTTGAAATAATTTTGCCTGGAGTTGGAGATCTTTTGAGTTCATTCTCTGTCATATACCTAATAAGAACATAATTTCAAACTTTATCTAAACCGAAACTCACGTCTGGGGCATTCACTGAACGGGGACGTTCAGTCACTGCTTCTCCATATATTAATGCACATGTTATATACCAGAACAGATGTCACGTGTCAGATTAAAAAGCCAAATTCGAACAAAAGCAGATCCTTCCCCCACATCCAATACACAGTACCTGCATTTTACATCTCTCACAAGCTACCTCCACCATCTTCTCATTGAAAATTTTACATTTTCCTAAGAGAAAGCTGACGGTGTTCAGCAGGAGGGGAAGAGAGCGTGAGCACAGCACATACACATCCACTTGAAAAACTGGGAGAGGAGTTGGGGTGTGCTTTGTTCTACTGAACCACCATTCCTGCAGCTCCTGAGATGGGAACCTGAAACTTGGGAAATGAGGCCAGAGGTGTTAAATTTGTCAGTACCACCAGTGTGCAATGAAGTAGGAGGTGATCATGGTTTTTCCCCTGTTCCTTTGGCCCATACTTATACCATATTAGACCCGTGTTTCATGACTTAGATTGATGTCCTGAGCTTTTTCTTTTTCTGTCGTACTGTGAAGCATCAGAGACTGACCCCAGCTACAGAAAGACCTTGTGCTTCTTGTGGGGCAGGAGCCTGCTGGGACCCAATTACTGAGTAACTGACAACCTCTCACATGCAAAGATAACACCTAGAAAGGCTAAGACCAGCAAGGAAATTTTCCTCAAATCAAAGTAATAGGGAGAGTTTGCGTGTTAGGTATTTTTTCTTCCCTCTGTAACACTGAAGGCAGTGCACGTCCCACCTGGGAACATCACCTAACAGCTGCTGCACTGCTGTGAGGACCCGAGACACCGGTGACACCACTGATCTCTCCTGCTCCCAGCACATCACCCCTGGCAGCTTACAGCTGTAAGGCACTGGCCTTTTACTTCTTTGCTCCTAATTTTTTTCCAGGGCAGCTGGCAGGAGTCCTGTGACCTGTGAAACACAGGAGAAAACTGGGCAGGATTTCTGTGGAGTTTGCTGGACAAAAAGCCTACAACTTCATTGTCTGCAATGGCCCTGAGGGTCTGTGCTAGTCCCAACGTCAATTTTCCTTTCTTGCTCGGATTTGGGCTTTTTGTGTGCACCACAACTGCTAATGAAAGTACCAACTGTTACACCTTAGCTTACTACCTCTGCACTCCAAACACACACAGAAATGAAAAACAGGACATTGAAGTGTATTCAAATAATCTGCACAATAATCAAAAAAAAATTTTTCAAAGGCTGGGAAAAAATCTGCAAGATGACTTGTCCTCTGGCTACATAAAGAAGCAGGTGAAAATATAGGTGCCCCAACTGTGACCAGCACGTACATAATTAAGGGAACATCACACGACGACAGGCGCTTAATTTGTTCAGGTGGTAAGATTAACAAAAGAAGCTCAGGGAACAAATGTGGCACAAGCAGAATGACTTAAAAATGAAGAAAAAGGCGGTCAAGATGAATCATGCGTCTCAGTCAAATAAAGGAAAGTCTGCTTGCTTTAAACTCGATCGTAATTGGTTTCCCCTCACCTTCCAAAAATGTATTTAAAACGGAACACAGTGTTTATGGCTCAAGCTAAACCACAACCATTTTATTCATCTGTTGTTTCAGTTTTTCCTTAAGGCTTGTGTTTAAAGACAACCCGAAGCAGCCTACTCTCGGCAGCCTTTTAACACACACCACGTTTAACCAGAAAGAATGAAGAACATTACAATCAGGTTTCCTAGAAGAGAACATTGCAAGAAAAGCAGAACAGCATCACTTCCTCAGACTTCCCCCCCGGGCACCGCTGGGCAGAGCCGGTTCACCCCTTGCTCCGGCAGCTGCCCGGGGAGCTCAATGGGACACTGCTCAGGGATGCTCAGGGGATACCATGGACAAAAAAAGCTTTTAGGATGAAGGGTGTGCCTGTTTTCTCAGCTCCGTTGGCTAGCCTAACAAAGATGATGAGCCTCTTGCCCCTGTGAGCCTTGCCTCTTCCACCCAGCTCCACTTTCACAGTAACAAGGCGCCATTACTAGTGTTTACACAGGTCTGAATCAAGCAAACTAGGAAAGATGGAATAAGAGATAAAATAATCAAAAGCTGTATCAGCAAGAGCTGCAGTTTCATTCAGCTGAAAACATTATTTTTAGAAAACTAGAATCTCTTAGGCACCATCCTTCAAACTCACACGCCTGCTCCTCCTGCTCCAGAGCTAGCGTACAGAACCATCCTGCACAGGTGAGAGCCAGGACCTGCGCACATACCCCTCTCTCCAGTCCAGTTCATTCCTCCTGCCCCCAACGTTTCTCCTCTCCTCTCCTCCATGCCCATGAAGTCAGGTGTGCGTAGCCAGCCCAACTCATCGGCTGGACGTGACCCACCCATGACCAACTGCAGCATTTGCTCTGACACTGGCGGGGTCTTCCAAATTTTGCTTGTGATTGTATCCGACACTTTAAGGAGTTTTTTTTTCAGAAGTTTTCCCCAGTAGTGCTTCACATTAACTTCAGCCTCAGATAACCAAGGCAGCTTTCACAGCCCATCTGCCTCAAAAAGCACTCTGGTATTTTTTTTCTGCTCGAGTGCAGCTTGAGTTTATTCAACCAGAAAGAGCAAAAGTAGCAACGTGCACCCTTCGTGCCACACATAGCGACAGGCAAATACTCTGCAACCCAGCCAAAGATAGTTTGAATTGCTGGATAATTGACTTAAAACCTTGACCTGAAATCTGGGCTGGCAGATCACATGCAATTCTGCTGAGGATTCCCCTCTTCTTCCACCTTGCTTCTCTGCACCCCAGCTAGCCTGAATGCAGCCGCACCCTCGGGAGAGCCCTGGCTGCAGCAGGTGACAAGGCAAAACCCATGGACAACTCTGCCACCGCTGCTCCAACGCTGAGTGCATGGCAGGTAGCAGTATGATAGCAATAAGGTGAATCCCACCAAGAGACTGTGGCAGAGCACTAGCAAGGTATTTTTCAGATTCAGGAACAAGCTCTTGTCTGCATGAATTTCTGAAGTGACTCTTCCCTCCTTACCTTCAGGAATTGATACCGACCTCAGGCAACTTCCCACAGGCAACAGGGCAGTGGGACAAGAAAACATGTGACGTAGAGACAAGCCGTGAATCCCAGGAAGGCAAGCGAGCATCTTCTCCCAGGACATTACGACCTGGGCTTGGCACACTACCCCTAACCTTGGGTTTAGTTTTGTTTGTACTTGCTAAGCACAGGTTTTGCTGTCCTTACTCCTCAAAGAGCATCAGTGAAATCTACGGGACTCTTTGCAGACTAGTGTCTTTTTTTCTCCAGGTAACTGCTGGCACAAGGCTGTACTTTCAGCAGGAGAAACACATTAGAAAGTCACTGTTTGATATCAAAGCCTTCAAGGTTTCTTAATAATCCTCATATTTTTCTGTAGCTTTGTAGAATTTTAGAACAGTGTGCTAATTTAAAAATCATGTGTTTGTTTAACCATGGTATCTCTCTCTCTTTTTAATTGCTGAGAGGACCTGTAGTACAAATCCAACTTTCCTTCCATCTCAGACTGGTACAGTCCAAAGCCAAGAATACACACGTTACTAGCTGGAAAATAAAGTGCCCTTGATTCCTAACTTTATTTTGGACAGTCCACTCCAAGTTATTAAAAGCCAAATTCAGTAGTGAGAAAATATATATAGCTTCAGCTGTTTTGTGTGGGTTTAAAGTAGTATTTGCTTTATGAGTAAGAGATTCAATAATGCATATATTTACATAAAAATAGTTTTGACATTTAAGTTAACTTCTTGCCAAGCTGGTGCAAAAATGGAAATGTAAAAAGCATAAGCACAGAAATAAGCCCCTATGCTGTAAGTCTGCTATTTACAGGTAATTTTTTTTTTTCTTGGCAATAAGACCTGAACGGTATGTTTTATAGCACTAGACCTAGTCACTCTGAGTCAATTTAGTGTTTATGGAAAGTGCCAGACTGACAGCTTGAGAACTGAACTCTCCATGCCAGCGTATAGTTGAGTAGGGGTAGTGGCAAGGAGAGTTTCCATAGCCTGGGCCACTCATGGGCCCCAGTTGTATTCTGCAGACACAACAAAATTCACGATAGCATAGTCCAGTATGCAGCAATGTGAACGCCCAATTATTTCTCAAGCCTCAAGAGGCTTCTGAAGAGGGTGGCACCACCATGTGCCATGGCAGAGTGTGGTGAAGCACCCAGTGCAATTCGAAGCCCCAGCTGGCAACAAAAAGACCGAAACTTTCAAACTGGAGCTGTTCAAAAGACCGAGTCTATCTCACAGAAGATTTTAATATTATAAAGCAGATGTAGATTTGCAGCAGGAGATAACCTGCCACTCTCGGGGCTTCTAAGCAGCTTGTCAAGGCCCCTGGGAGAGGATGAGTGGCAGAGAGCAAGGAGCTGATGGAGACCTGCCTTGCAACTGTAGAGCCCAAAGCAAACCACTGAGGAGCCAGGACTTTGGTCTCACTTTCATGACCTCCCAGCAACACATGTGCAACCAAGCTGGCCAAGGACCAGGCAAATGACCTAGCAAAAAGCCTTCACAGATACCACCACAGCTTTGTCAAAAGTGAATCCTCACATGGAGCACGTAGACCTTGCTACCTCAGCCGTCCTCAACACACAATGTACATAAGAGTGTGTTGCGCTGGAGGATTCCCTAACAACAACTCCTCCAATGAAGGAGAGTCTTAGCTGCTCTCCACTGCTTTCCACCTGAACTATCTAGCCCTTTTAGCCTTCTCTTTTCTCAGAGCCAAAGCAGAAAAATAAATCTCTTAATGCTCCGTTAGGATAGGTGACGGACAATACGACATCAAGCACATTATTTAATTGCATTGTGGCAAGCCACAGGAGCCCTACTCAGCTAGATCTGGGGATGACCATGCAGCAGTCACTAAATAATTGATGTGATGGACAGAAGAGGTTGGAAGCTGTCTTTTCTACTACAGTAACCATGAGCGTTCTTTACTTCTTTTTTTTCCCCAGAGCAATTAGTCAGTCCAGGGATGTCAAAACATATAACAGGGCTACAAGACAAATTACAGTGTAAGTGCTGCTGCTTTGCCAATGACCTAGCAGGCTTGGCCCTGAGGTTGCCAGTGTTTGAAGCCTCAGGTCCCTTGTTCAGTATTGCAATACAGACGTTTTAATAAAGATGAAATGACAGGCAAACCTACCTGCACAGATCCTTCATATATATTAATAAATAATAACAAAGCCCAGTTGACCAAACCGATGACGTATTGGTATGAAAAAGAGAAATATAAAATACGTACATATACATTTATTAAGCCTTTGGTCACCGATTCAGAACATCTTGCCAAAAGTTCATGACAACTGGCTGATTAATACTTAATACTCTGACTGTCTCAGCTGAATGGTCTAGCAATTAAAAAGCCATCTTTACATTCTAGTTACCCCACAGCATCATAAATAGATGAAAATATATAAACAGAAACAATTAATCAGAGCTGAGGATAGTTTTGATCCTTACTGCAGCCTCATGTGTTACATATTTTCCCTGCTGTGATCTCACTAGCAATGCATCACTGTTTTTAACCACTCTGAGCACTGATTCTACACTCAGCAGCTGTGTTTGTTTACAGGGCTAGAAATTAGCACAGGACAAATGGACTTCATCCAACTGAATTTTTTTTTGGCATTTTCCACTACACTTCACAATATATTGGTCCTCATAGTCCAATTATGTATTTGCCACTGACGCTGGCCAAGGAGAGTCCATAAGCAAAGATGGTGCTCGCTAATACTGCATGGGGATGCTTTTTATTGCTCCAAACGCGGGCTCCCTAATTACTAAGCACGGTTCCGACACTTGTAGCCAGGGAAGTCCACTACTGTATTGTTCACACTTTTTTCATTAGGAACATAAAGAATGTCATCATAATCCATCCTGCACTTTGCACTCTGCTAGTTCAGTGAGAGTGATGAAATACAATGATATTTTATACTTAAAGGGACCTGCCAATGCCCTTCACACTTGTAACTGAGCTCCCAAAGTCAATTCCAAAAGACTGTAAACCAAATTCAGACAAGTCAGCCCTAAAATCATTTTCCATTTCAATATTCATATGCTTTTTCATGGACAGTTATTTAAAAGCAAACAAAAGAGCAGCCCTATGCCCCTACATACTTTTTATCTTCTTGATCGTTTCCTTAGCACAGAGTTGGGGGGTGCTTTGTTCTTCCCCATCCCATTCGAGAATAAACAATTAAAGAGGAGTTACTGAATTCACTGGGACATGGTAGCGAACACTCCTGCCCTATTTTCCACACAACTGAAAGTAAATATAATTTTAAATGTTTGCCCTAATTATTCGGAATACGTTTGTAAGCTACCCCTATTTATGCTAGAACTCATATGAGAGATAAACACAGAGTGCATTACGTTGTAGTTTACAGACTGTTTATATCTTCCACGCTGCTAAAAATACTCTGGTTCTATCTTATAAACCGGTAAATTACCAAACAGCCTCCTGGGCAGCTGCTGAATCCCAGTAGCCAATTTCTCCATGCAAATATCCACAACTATTCCGTCAATTCACCAATAAGCCCTGATCAGGCACCTCTCTGGAGAGAACAAGGTTAAAAGCACTGTGCAACTTCTTGAAATATATGTTCTCTTGGGAAGCAAAAAAGCCTGTTTCCAGGAACATTTGCAGGGCATTTTGTTTCAGACGGACTGCCTCTCACTATTTTTAACTTTGTTTCGTGCAACAAAGTCCGTATTTCTCTGATAATTTCAAATAATAGCAATGATGATGTTCTGACATCACAAGACGCATGAAGAATCCTGTCAAAGTAATATATTGCACTTTGCCATGTAATTATGTTATGCTGGAGCAGAGTGTTGGAAAACTTAGTATAATCATTAGCTGAGCGCTGAATGTTTTGATTGTCAGACAGGTTGTATATGATGCAAATATATGACTCAGAAATGATTTCACATAAACATTTTGGTAACAGTAATCTGACTCATAACCTCCAACATAGAAAATAACAAGCTGCACAAAACATCTGTGCGCTCCAAGCAACCCCAGCTTGTAGCAACCTTCACAAGTCTCACAGCACAGAGAAACCAGAGGGTCCATCCCTGAGGGCCCAAAGCCGAGGTGCTGAAATCTACCTTCCCAGAGCAGGGGTAAAAAAAGGCCGTCATTCCCACCAGGGATCCCTGCCAAAGAGCTATGATAGTTTACGCCATCTGATAGTCTGCGCGGTGGGCTTTGCTTGGTTTAGGTCCGTATTTAACAGCGGTAAGACGGGAGGAAAGGTTTGTTGTTATTCCACCCCGAAGCTTCGCAATGTCAAGTACGACACAATGCACAATTCTTCTTCTATTTATTTTCTCATTCATTAGGAGATGGACAGCTTCTTTCATGGCCCCCTTCTGAAGACAAATGTGCAGTCTTGAGTGACAAGGAGGATTTACCGTCTGTTATTTCAGAGGAGGTTTGCCATGTTTATTCTGGAAAGTGCCATGAATTAATGAACTATCTCTTCAAGCCTCAGTGAGTCGGAGCTGCCAGCTCTCTGGCTGCCAGAAGCAACAGACTGTTTTGGGACCCCATAAAATTGTTTTTACTTAGACCAGCGATAGCAAAAGTATCAGGCGGACCCAATCCCAATAGCTCCTGAAACATAAAGGAGTCATTATACCAACTTCAGCCATTACACTGCATTTTTATTCGGAGTTTCTCAACAAAACTATCCATTGACTCAGAAGAACACCTACTATTAGCTTCCCTGCAGTACGGATATTACCAAAAGACATTACGACTCTGCAGCATGGACATTACCATTATCATGGATGTTACCAAAAGTCAACCAAACCCTTACTAGGCTCTCCAATAGTTTCAAGTGAAAAATACGCTAGCCTGTGACCGCTTTCATTTTTCACATTCAGCTCCTCACGGATGCCAGCTTATGCCCATGTACAAGAGCTGCACTTCAACACAAGCACAAAACCAGAGCCTGCCCACACGCTCGTACTACCACCCACTGCACCCAGGTGTCTCCTGTGCCATTCGGTCAGAGACCCAAAAGGAAGAGCTGCTCTCTTGCAAAAGTCATCATTTAGGGCAAATAGTAGACATCATATACAAATGAACGGCTGGTGGATATTTGTGTTCAGGTAGCGCCGATGGAGATCAGAGGCATTACCAATGTTGAGGTGTTTGCAAGCACATCTGAGGAGTCATGTCCCTAATGCAGCGTGCTTGCAGAAGGCACAGATTGCGCAACACGGATGAGCAAGGTTCACAAGCGCAAAGGACTAAAGCCTAGGCCAAGTGAGAACTTGTGGTTTCCAGCTGACTGATGCTGCAACCTGAAGGATGGGCTTCACCAAATAAGACCCCACTGTTTCACCAACTCCACGAGCCACTTGGGGACCTGCCAGGACAGTAATGCAGCGTGCAGTTTCACAGTTAGATCACAGGACTGAAAGCAAGAATTTCAGAGACCTCATCACAGCCTCAGTCCAGTCATGCCCTCCGAGCCTCAGCTTAGACATTTGGAAAATTAGTATAGCAGCGATTTATGTTCGTCAGAACACACTGTGACACTTCAACACTTATGAAGTGTTTTGAGGTCCCGACTAAGAGACACAGCAGTATCCTTACATTGTCTAGTAAGTAACGAGCATTACACATCCTGCAGAATGGAACATTTTTGGACAGGACAGCTGCTATAATCATTACAGTGTAAAAACTATCACATGCAAGAGACAAGACACAGACATCTCAAAGAGAAAACCTCTACTGTAGTGTGTTAAACAAATGTATTTTCTCTCCAGCTATCTTCCACAGCATAATAAGTTGGAACTTCCTTAAATATGAGAACTTCTTTTTACATCTCTTTTTTCTTCACTCCCTTCCCCCTCTGCCTTTTTTTCTTTGTGGGTTAAAAAAAAAAAAGAAATGGAAAGGGCAAGCCAAGAGATTCACAATCACCAAAGCCTGCAGCACATACAGTGGATTTTGGCAGGACATGCATGTTTATCCTTTTCATATGCTGTTTAAATTATTTTTATAAACAAGTCATTATCTTGCATAGCCACTGCTTGGTCCCTTTCATGTCAAAGACATTTGATGTTACAATAATTAAGCAAAAGGGTCTGCATGCTTGAAATGCTGTTTCAGGATGACAGTTCGTGGGCAAGAGAGACTGCTGCTTTTCTAAAACAAAGGGTTTCTTCTCCAAGCTTCGTCATTTAAGTCGAGCACCTGGAATCTGTACTTGCAGGTCAAATCTTTGTGTAGATATTCAAACATCAGTTTCATACCAGGCTTAGATTTTAGAACTATGCTCCTACTATTTTGCACCAAAATAGCGCGCACAGAACAAGGCTCACAGAGAAGCCCCTCACTGCTTGCACGCAAACGTGTTGAGGAACCGGGCTTGGCATCATGATGAAGACACAGGTATATTAAAAGCTTCATGACGAAGACACAGGTATATTAAAAGCTTATAAGGCCTCTTCCCACACCAAGAAGTGTGTTTATCACGGCCAAGCTGGACCACACCACCAGTGTGGGCATAAGAAGAGAAGAAACGTGAATGGAAGCCCATGGTAAGCGACAGAGAAAGTGCTTCCTCCTTTCTTCTTGCAGAGCATCTGCCAATTAAAGACTGCCGCTTCGACCTCTCCTGATCTGGGTTCGGTCAGAGGGAGCTTGCGCCTCTGCAACACGAGAATTAAAGCTCCAACCACTTCTTTATTCCCTGATGCAGAGCCTTAATCCAGATACTTTTAACATGGTTTGAAAAATATGGAAGTTAGGCTGCAGTAAGTGTTCATGTCCAAACAGCTTTGATTACAGAGTTTACAAAGCCAGAGGCAGACAAGTCTTTTGCATCTTGTACGTGCTTGTTACAGTTCAACTTTTTTTCCAACTCATTTGGACAATTCTATTCCTTGTAAAAGGACTGGGATTACAGCCTTACTCTACCCGATTTATCTCTCAAATGGTCTGGAAAACCCAGGAGACTGAAGGATGCAAGAAGGCGCCTCTGTTTCACACCAAAACTGCAGACCCTTTTCTCCCTCCAACACGTCTTGGTTTACAGGTGTGACTATCACAACCTGCCCCCAAGCTCTAATCTGTTCCCATTTTTGAAGTGCTCCTTATTGCCTGGTGTGGAGCTAAATGCCTGTGCTTCAATAGACATTATGTCACCCCTTAGCCCTCGTACAAACAGAGTGTCTAATACCTTGACCATATACACCATATGAACGCGATGCAGTAAGTGACAAGACAAGAATACTGCATCTGCACCTGCATGCCGTAGTACACCTCACCATGAACATTTGTGTGCATGCTTTAAACAGGGCATGTTTTACAGCCTGCCCTTGATAAAAGAAATTGCGGCTCTCCATTAGTCACCAGTAAGATTTTGGGTTGATCAAACACATCTTCTTTAAAAGGAGGCTTCAAATAGCCAATTCATACATCTCTCATACTGCAAATGACCATTAGAATACATAAAATAACACATCTTTGGAATACTGTTTGAAAAACACTTTCTCATTTATTATTGGGAAATTTGACTTCTTCGGAACAAGTGTTAACACTGTCTTGATTAATTTGTAAAGCTATTCAAGCCATGAAGTACATCTGCACGCTGAGTATATTTCAAATACTGTGCTTCTGTTTTCATTTTCAAAATGTTTTTATTTATACACTAATATTTGACCTATGAATATTCCAAGTTTATATGGAGCCAGCTGTTCTAAATTCTGGTTGTACCGAGCGTTCGTGCAAAACATCAGGTGATATCATTGGATATTTTTAAGGGGAAAGTTCATAGGAAAGCAGTTATGTATTCTTGTGATTAACACCACATTGGATCAAAACAGTCATGTCTAGCTCTCTGAAAATACAGCTACTGTTTTAGTCAGCAGAACACTTCGGCTCTGTCTACATTATCCTTTTTTGCCAAAAATTCCCACTGTTGCCACCACTGATTCAATTCTGTCATTGTGCTATGATGAACACTGCAACATAAAATAAAAAGAGCTGCAGGCAGCGCTGTCAAAATCTTTGCAGCCTTAACAACAAAACAAAAAATATCTCATGCCATCACCAAAAAAAACAACCCCAAAAAACAAACAAATAGAAAAACCACCCCAGAAATCTACCCAACCCTACAAGGCTGTTTCTTAGCCTAGGAGCCTAAGTAACTGAAAGTTCAGCAAATACCGGCCCCAATCCATAACAGGTTTTAGTACTCAAAGTCCAATACGATGTATTAAACACCCCTGAAATCCCACAGGGGCTCAGTTTCTTTAACTAAGTTTTTTTTTTTCCTGCAACAGCCCTGTGGCAGCTGCAAGCCCCTGCCCTTCCCAAAGCCACCGCCTTGGGAACCTGCTCCAGGTGCAATGCACGGGGCCACAGGGCTCCCCAGGGAGCAGGCACCTCTTCGGGGTGCTGGTGCCGGCCACCCCTGCTGCAAGCGCTGCAGCCACGCAGGAGGCAGCAGATGCACCACTCCTCCTCCTCTGCCAGCCATGACTGGAAAAAAGGTGGAAAGAAACAACTCGCTGAACCGTTTTCACACACGTCCCCTCGCCCTCAGTGTATCACAGCTGGAGAACCCCAGTCCCAAATGCCCTCTCCACACTTAGAATCACAAGTGGTTTGGGCTGGATGGGACCTTCAAAAATCATCCAGTTCAACCCCCCTGCCATGGGCAGGGACATCATTCACTAGACCAGGTTGCTCAAAGCCCCATCCAACCTGACTTTGAACACCTCCAAGGATGGGCCACCCACAGCTTCTCTGGGCAACCTGTTCCAGCGTCTCACCACTTTCATTGTAAAACATTTCTTTCTTATATCCAATCTAAACCTACCCTCTTTCAGTTTAAAACCTTTGCCCCATCAAACAGGGAATCTAAGTGCGACCCAACACCAGCCTCCAAGAATCAGGTGCACGGAAGACGACTTTCTGGTCCTTAACCTCAGTCTCCCAGGCTCTGGGGTCCGATACCTGCTAAAACAAATGGGAACCTCTCAACCACGAGCCATTTTTCTATTCAGGCGATAGTGTTTGCTCTCTGTTTCACATCGCTACATAAACAGTCAAACGGAAATGCTAAATGATTAGTAGGGGGACTGTACTTAACAGCATTACTGTGCATCTGCTGGGACACAGCCGAAACACGATGGGACTGTTTACATCCCAAGTAACTCGTGCCTTCCGCCAACAAGTTCGCAATGAGGCAAGATGACTTAAAAAGAATCATGCCTCTGCAGCAAGGAAAGTCTAAACATCACCTTCCTTCCTCCTAAATCACAAACATCACTTAAAAGTTTATATTTAAAACTACGAGAGAGCATCACCGCTGCAATGCACCAGGCTAGACCTGGCAAGGACCCCGCAGCTCCTCAGCAGAGGTGCAAGCCTGCAGCAAGAAGTCCCTGCAGGAGCTCAGCACAGGACATCCACGACAGAGCTGCCCAAGTGATTTTCTGATGAAGCCATGTTCAGCTGGAAGAAAATTGCCAAAAGAAAACCTTTTTACAAGAAGTGGTTTAGTTTCAACTTTGTTTGAGGAAAAGAACTAGGAAGTGCTGCTTTTATTTTTACCAAAAAGATCCAAACAACCCAACCCCACACCTGGCTTTGTTTTTAAAAATGCAACTTTTTAGTTATTTACACATACAAAATTTGACTCAAATCAATCAAGACTGCTTTGGAATACTAACTTTTTCTAATTACAATCACTTTTTGTTGTTGTTGTAAGCAAGACTTGAACATTTCACCCACTTTTAAGACAGTAAATCTTCAAGCTCTGAAAAGCTTTCACAAGACAGAGAATAGTCCTGCTAATGCCACATGGTCTGGTTCCAGTAGCTTAGTCCAGATGACACTTAGATCTGGATAAGTGACCCTCCACTCATTTCAAGAGCGCAGGTTTTGAACAGCAGCTTCTCTAGGAGCCACACATCTTCCAGGGCTCCTGGCCAAAGGCAGAAGGATGACTGCAGTCCCTCAAATTCAGAGTCTGGAGGAGCTGAGGACTTCTAAAAGACCATTTGCCCTTTCTTTAATTGTGTTGTCAGGCAGCTGCACACTAGCAGGCAGCTTGTAAGCAACGACTACTTCAAGGAGATGACATAAACGAGGATCTTGAGCTGCATCTGTTGAACAGCAAATGGAAGGCTGCTCTGTGACACCTGGGATCTGTCTTGGCATCAAGGCCCAGTATACAAGGCTTGGCAGAAGTCAGCAAACTCATTCCCATCATCAGCTTCATGATTTCTAATACTGGCCTGCTCTGGACACACGTGGAGGACGCTGCTCGCACGCCGAGAACGCGAGGCTGTATATAGCCAGCTGGCAGCACAGCCAGATCTGCAGCATCACACACTCCAGTTATTCCCTGTGAAGAGATGTCTTAACCTTTGCAACATGTGGCCAAGATTATAAACAGATGGGATGACAGTATGAATGGTACGGTCCCGTCAATATAATCATGCAACGTCCCTGATACATCTTGGTTGCCTAATTTCATATCCCCTGACAGCAGGCACGATACTAGGAAAAAGACAGGTGGGCTGGTCAAATCCTTCAGATGAAAAAAATCACCTGCTTTAGAAATACACACAAGGATGCTGAAGCACCGCTTCCTTCCTGTGAAAAGCATGCGGACCAAAGCCACATCGCTTGCACCTAAGCGCTTGCCATTGATTTGTGCAAGATCATTCCTAGAAGGAAATCTGGTAGGTGACAGCTGCCAAAAAGATGAAAAGCCTGTTTGGAAGACATCATGGCTGTAAGTTGCTGCTTTATAGGCAAGGGGAGAGAGAGCATTTGTACAGCAAACCCCACACTGACCTCTGAGCAGCTCCCTTGCACTGAAAGGCAGCGCTCTTGCCCCGGTAGACACTTGAAATCTTGCAGGGAAGACAGGGATGCCCTGGGTTTTTGGGATTCGAAGATAAAAGAGGCTTTTCACCATGGTCCCAACTCAAATCACATGGAAGAGCTTCAGGGCTGCCTGCAGGACTGCCTGGCAAACAGCTGGGTTTCCTCTCCTTCTTTTGCCTGAAGTCCTCCCAAGAGACCTGTGGGTCTTGTGACTGAAAGGGGAAAACCTCTTCTGCAAAAGTACAGAGATACAGTGAATCCATGCTGTTACTCTGCTACAAAAAGGCACCATACTGTGGATAAGCAGGTACTACACCCCAAAAGCACACTTTTTATGGTCCTTGCCCCTGGACAGTTCATGGGTTCCAACTTTTCCTGCAGAGCTATCCAGCTGTCAACAGCCCCAGGTGTGGGTCGTAGCAGAAACCCACAAAGACTATCACTGGATTCCTTGGTTTTTCTTGTGGGAAGCACGTGGGTTTTTTCCTTCGGTGCGGATGCCAGGATAGGAAGGCATAGGTGAGGACAAGATAAGCTTGTTCCCCATTTTGACCCAGGATTGCTCCACAGCACCTTTCATTATACAGGGAATAACTCCGGCCACAGTTAGAGTAGCAAAGTCTTTAAGAGCCTCGTTTCAGATGCTACACATGGCACGCACTGCTCTCTAAAGACATCAGCCAGTGAAACAGGGGCTGGCGTGCAGCTCCCCTTCGCATCAGCACCGATGAGCCTGAGGAGACCAGTGAGAGTTTCCGCCTGCCACAGCCCCCAACCCAAGCAATGACCCCCTCTCTCCTCATCTCCCTGGACTGAGGGAGAAGGGGTTTGTTGCAGGGAACTCGATATGTCTCTCACTAAAACAGCCTTGGCAGTAAAATATAGGGGTGCTTGCCTGAGTCCAGCTGTCAATCCAGTGTCACTACCTCAAGGAGGGATCTCCATACCAACCCTGGGCTGTTTTGTGAGGAGAAAGAGGAGATAACCCTATCTGGTGCCATGAAGAAGGTACATTAGTCAAATAGGAAATGTTAATAGATGCTATTTTCCCAACAGCGCTGTGTCAAGACATGCCAGCACTACATTTATATCAAGGATGTTTCCGAGGAGGAGATGAACAGTTTCACAAGGACACGCATTGGCCCACAACACACCCCTCCCCAGCACCACAACCCTGCTGTACAGCCATTCCCCGGCACAGAAGTTCGGTACCCTGCTTGGTCTGATAAATCCCTAATAGAGAGATCTAAAATGCAGATGCTTCCATCTGCGCTAGATATCCAGACTTCCTATCTGGGAAATGGAAATAAACAGGCACTCTTTGGGTGCCTCATCCTAGCGAAAATGCCTGAAATAGACACTTTTAGGATCATCTTCCCAGAATAGGGACCAGGTTTACTGAGGGTAGATGATATTTTCTGTCAAATTATTTTTTGGTATCTAACCTGATAAATTAAATTTATTATCTAAATTATTATATCTTATGTGTGTTTTTACTTGTAATTGGAACAAACACTTATTTCTACTCCCTGATACTGCTCTCCAGGTGCACTATAAAACAAAGCGCTAAGCATATCCTAGAAAGCCTGGACACTTGAAGTTCCCCTATAGCCAGCCCTTCTGGGAATCATCGCTGACACCATGCGAGTCCATACTACAGTGCAGATATCACTAGGTTAGCAAGATAAATCCCAGACTCTACACTTTGATGTTTCTTGTCCTCCCTGTAAGACAGCTCCTCCCTGTGTCTGGAGAACCTCCATGCCTCTGTGCCCCTCTTTTTTTCACTTCTTTTTTTTTTTTAGAAAAAAAAAAAAGAAACTGTCTTCCCAGACATCACCTTTCAGCCTGGGACAAGCCTGCACCACTGCCTGAATAATCCCAAGACCTCATCAAAGTCCCTCACTTTTGCAAGACCTCAACAAGGAGGACTTGTACCCTGAGCACATATGGAAACACAGCCTTCCCCACACAGAAAACAGATCTGCTGTGTCCCCAGACTGAAGGTATATGTATGTTGGTCAGGAAGGGCTGGAGCACTGCACATTTAAAATCAGCAGTGACTACAAGCTACTGACTCTTTTTGGGCTACAGGACTGGAAAAATTAAATGCACTTTCAAAAGAACATCACCACCTGCAAACTTTCACAACAAAGCAGGACTTCTCCACACAGCTGACCTAGATGATGGCTTTCCAGCACGAGGAGATGCATCATCAAATGTCTGCCTGGTTCTGGGCTGCAGCAGAAGCAGTATCAGCCACCTGAAGGCAGGTCACCACGGCCACCCACACTGACTTCACACCCACACAGCCACATGTGTCTTCAGGACAACCTGCACCAGGTATACCCATGGAATACCGTACACTCCTGATCCCAAGAAAATGGCAAAGGCCCCTCACATCTCTGGCAGCTGCCCCTTCAGTAACAGAAAGACAAGTCTTTAAGATTGAACACAGACGAAGCTCTTCAGAAGCTGATTTTAACCAAGCAGAAGTTATTATAGGTCTGATTACATGAAGAAAACCCCAAATAAAATAACTCTGGCAGCATCTACTTATAAGGACACTCCAGCTGTGGGTTTTCAGGGTTGCTTGGCATATGCTTCATTGGAATAGTCAGTGTCCTTGGGGTCAGGAAGCCTTCCCTCTCTGCTGCGATCCCACCATCTTTTGCTGCCTTTTCTAGGCTACACCTTATAAGCCGCTTTGATAGATCACAGGCTGGCTTGCTCCCATCACACCTTGGGTTTCTATATTGCAATACAGCCTTAGGCTTCCTCTAGTTCTCCAGCATGAATTATTGTTTAGTGGGAAAGTAAATGTCAATACGTGTGTGGAAGACCCCCAAAAATCCCTGACACGTCAGAAGAGCTACAGAAAATGGCCGAACAGCTGTTTGGTCTCAGCCCATCGATTTGCCAACCCTCTGGTAACAAACAATCATGTCAAATGACATTATGGTTCATGACTCGGAACTTGGAAGTTGATGAGAAATTTCTGCAGTTGATTCATACTTCCTGAGACTCATAACTAGCGTCTCAATTGCGCTATTTTACTACATTACATGAATAATTTTCCTTGTTGTTACATAAGTGTCTAGATCCAAATTATCAGAACTGATTTGAATTATACAAATTTTTTTTTATTATTTTCAAAAGAAACAAATACTTTCAGGCCTACCATCTAATACTGCTCTCCCGGTGCTTTATAAAGCAGGTGGCTAAATACCTTCCAAAACACCACGTGCTCACATTTCTCCCTGAAATCAGCTCCTCTGGGAACTGCCCAGTCCCTGGCCAGCATCTTGCTCTGCATCCTTTAAATAAAACGCGCTATGGGGACTGCTTACAGACAGCTACAGCCGAAACGGCGGCACTTCTTCAATTCACAGCTCCAAGCACAGGTCCTGAAAGTCCTCAAGGCAAAGAACAGAGACAGCGGCAGCAGCTCTGTGTATTCAAAGGACAGAGAGGTTTGGGGAGGCTGGGAGGGGAGAAGTATAGAAGCAGCTGCCCTTTGGCCTCGAAACCCGTACAGTATTCCTACGTCTCAGGGTCCGAGCTAGACACAGACCACGCTGGCTTCATTGATGGAGGATTTCAGGATGTTTCAATCAAAAGCATCAGAGCTCTGAGGTGGCAGCACCACCTAAACACCCTCGAGCTAATTTTAACCGAGAAGGCTGAGACCCTGACAGCTATACACATAGTACACAGAGCCCACAGGGCTCTGCCCTGCCGTGCGTGCTGCATACCCCATATAGCTCAGCTGTGCCTGCAGGAGCTGCAGTCACCTCAATTTCAATGCAGACAAATCCTTCAACAAACATTCGCAGCACAAGGGGGGCACTTCTGACCTACTGCGGGTCTTTCCTCAGGTACAAAACTCACTCAGCCCTGGGGACTTGAGCTAAACTTGCTCTAAATACATACACCATGGTACAAAGCTGTCTAGTGCATCTTCCAGTGCTGGGAGCTCAGGGGAATCTCCTGCTGCAGTGACCTGCTCAAGATGAGGCAACGCACAATGATTTGTATTTTTTAAAAAAAAACAAGCTGTTCACAGGTGTCATCGTTCTGGCGCACAGCTCTGGAAGCACTAGTGAAAAGCTACAGTTTTCAGCTGACTGGCTAAGACACTTGAGCTTCACAGGAATTCCCTAAAAAAAGGAACTGCAATTTGCCAACTGAAATATTTTCATTCTCCACATTAGGCTGAATCTAATTACACTGTTTCCTCATAATTGCAGTCCAGTATTCAGGGCTCCTTCAAGTAAAAAGCTTAATGGCTTTCCCACTGAAATTCCTACCTCAGAGCCCTTCACATCAGTAACACGCTGACAGCATGATTTGTTTTGAAGAGCAGGTTGACATCTAACAGAACTTATTTCAAGATTTCCACATGATACAGATTTTAATCACGTTCCCGGGCTCAATCTCCTACACGGAGTCACGTATTCATCATCACACTAGCTCAGACTCCCCCTCCACAAAAAAAAAGGAGACGGGGACACCGTGGAGTAGCACGGGATGCACTTTGCTCCAGCCCCAAAGGCATCCGTGCCCTGCGGGACCTTGCGACTCGTGCTCCGGCACGGCCCCGACTCCGCTGCCCAGGAACCACAGCAGGGTGGGTTCAACCCTGAACGACGGGCTCTGACCGCTATCATCGTAAACGGGGACAAAAAGACTATTAAAAAAATAACACTACACCCTTTGCTTTTTTGTCCCCCCGGGGTTTTGCGTTCTGGGCATATTTTTTTGCCTTTGCGAGAGGGATGGGAGGTGTTGCTCTTCGCCGAAGCGAGCTGCCCTCCTGGCCGAAACCCGCGCAGCCCGAGGTGGGTCCCGTCCGGCAGAGCCCCGCGGACCGCCGCCCCCGACCCGCCGCGCTCCCCGGGGAGCAGCCGCCCGCCCCCTCTCCCCGGGACACGGGTGTCGGCGGGCTGGGTAGGCTCCGCGCCCCCCCGGCACTCACCCAGGTTGACGAAGCTCATGACCATGTCGGCGTCGTTGAGGAAGGCGCTGTCCTGCGCGCTGGGCAGCGGCGGCGGGGCGGGGGGCGGCGGGCGGCCGCTCCGCTCCGCGCCCGCGCTGCCCTCCGCGCCCTCGGCCAGGGCGTGGTAGAGGTCCAGCATGAAGCGCGGCGCCGCCGTCAGCCGCCCCGGCGGCGGGGCCGGCGGCTCCCGCGGCAGCGGCCGGGGGCGGTGGGGCAGCCCCAGCACCGAGAGGATCTCCCGCTGCATCTCCCGCTTCTCGTGCGACTTCAGCCGCCGGTAGAGGAAGCCCGAGGCGGCGGCGGGCGGTGGCGGCGGCTCCCCGCCCTCGGCGGGCAGCGCGGGCTCGGCGGGGCGGCAGGCGCCGCTCAGCAGCGCCCAGCAGCAGCACAGCCAGGCCAGCCGCCGCGGCATGGCGCTCGGCCGGGCGCAGGCGGGCGAGGTCCCCGCTTCCCCCTCTCCCCGGGGGCTCCCCGCCGCCCTCCAGCCCTCCCCCCCCGCGGCGGCGATCGCCTGGGCCGGCGGGGGGCAGCCAGGCCAGAGGGGCTCAGCGCTCGCCCCCGCCGCCGCGCATGGCCGCCCGCGGGGCACCGCGGTGCAAGCCCCCCTCCCGCCGCCGCCGCCGCTCAGGTGCGGCGGGGCCGCCCCCGGCCCTGCCCGGCCGCTCAGTTCGCCATGCCCCTGCCCGGGGGCGCCACGCCGGGCCGCGGGGTCTGCGTATGGGGAGGAGGAGGAGGAGGAAGAAGAGCAGCAAACTTTTCCCGTTGCCAGGGAGGGAGCGAGCGAGCGGCTCCTGCGGCGGCAGCCCCGGTCCCCGCGGGCTGGCCGGAGCGGGGCTGTTGGAGGCGAAGGCAAATCACCAGCGCGCCCGCCTCTCGGCGGGGCGGGCGGCCGCTCCTCCGGGGCGGGGAACGGGCGAGGGCGCAGGTAGCGCGGCCCCGCGGGGGCGGGCGGGCGGCGGGGAGGGGCGGGAGGGGGCAGCGGAGCAGGTTAAGAAGCGCCGGCCCCGTCGGTTGTCACCGGTTTGCTGCGCTGGAGCGGCGCTCCGCGAAATAGCGGCGCCGGCCGCCTTCGCTTCGCGTCTCCGCTGGCTTGTTTCTTTTTAAAAGAAGGGTTTCGCCCCCCACCCCCTGCTCCCAGCCCTTCGAGGATGTAGCTTATTTGTCCTGAAAATTGGTGGAGTGCTACCTGTTCTAAATCTGAAAAGGCCTCGCAGTTAATTTTAACGGGTTACAGCATCCTACAGCTTTTTCTGGATTACCTCGCACATCTGAGGACAGAGCGCTGGTAAATGGCTAAGCACAGGTACCCCTCACTACGAGCCCCGATGGGTGAAGTCCAGTCTGCACAGTGAAACAGGTTACACTGCTATAAAAGAACATACGTGCTCCTACAGCAAAGGTTTAAGGTTGCAGCTCTGATTTCAGCCCTTTCATAAAAGGAGGGGGGCTGGGGCACAGACACCACCATCCAACACTCTAGTAACGGCTGTTAGGTTGAGCCAGATGCAGCTCTTCCATATGCTGGTCTCTGACTTCATGGATCTTGCTCGGGTTGGATGAGTAAACCCAGGCTAGCCCTGCTGAAATCAGTGCAATTGCTCTGGGTTTGAACAGGGATAATTTCATAGGAGTTGGCCCCGAGAATAATATCTGGACCATTTGAAGTCACTGGCAAAATTTCCATTAACTTTATTAGAATCAGAATCTGGCAATAAGCTCATATTCAGTTTCCCAGAGACACAGCTGAGAATATTCAAGACAGAATATGTTATTTTCAGAAGTGGAGGTTAAACCGAGCGTTCACTTATGTGAAAGCAAGGTTACAGATGGGTGTTTTAACTGCACCAGTCAAGGAACACCATAATACTGGGTATTTAAAAGCTTGCTTTGGAAGGAAAAAAGGCATCTTTAAGGAGATTTGAGCACAGATATCATGGGGGCAGGAGGGGAGAGCATGGAAGTTGCTTTTGCAACTGTCCCCTTTTTTTCAGTTTGTGAAGATACTCAGAATTTGGAAGTGAGGGTGCATGTGACAGCATGGACCCAACACGCTCCTTTTGCTATCCTGGACCCCACTATCTTCATGAAAGAAGGCTGCATCATCCCCTTAAGCAGTGGGGAAGGCAATGTCCAGGGAAACTTTTGTTCTGCTGATTCATTTATCCACTTTTCTCAGCTTAGAGCAACGGGGCTGGTTTAATTAAACAGGGAGAGGAAGGCTCACTCCCAGAGAGGAGATGAGCAACACCCCTCTCCTGGAAGGTGGTGTGGGATCCCCCTGGGAAAACCCAGGCTCCCAGCCCACCAGGGAGGGTTTTATAGCCACCTTAGACGGGACATTTGGAGGCTGGGAGGAGCCCTGATGTCAGTGAGGGACATTTCCCAGGCAGGTACTTATCCCACAGGTGGTGAGGGAAGAAAGCAGCCACTTCTGTGCTGTCCACTTCCCAGTCTCTGAGCCTATTTGGATGTAGTTCATGCCACTCTCTCCAGCAGAGCTTTGTAGCCTCCGCTTCCTGTTTTGACAGTGACAGAAGAAAGTGTCTCATACGGTTATCTCTGAAGAATGAACCCTTCCATCCGAAGTGTCCCCAGCTCCTCTTGAAGTTGGTGCACATTTAGCAACGGACAGCATTAAACTCCAGGACAGCTGTTGAGCGTTTGTGCTTCTCTGATACCCAAATGTGTATCACCTATATGGTTTTATTCTGAAAGAAAAATATTTGAAATACTGCCATTTGCATCGGGCTTACTGCAATGAACAGCAGCTGTAATAACAGTTGGCAGCATTTGGGCATCTGAGTTTGATGCCGTCTGGGGACAGGGACACACAGCAAACCTTCCAGTACTTCCCTGTTAAGTTACCGTGTTCTTAAGGTAAGTTCCCATGTGTAGCTAGGAAGCTAACACCCTCCTGAGGAAGTCATTGCACCTTTTGTTAAGTTTAACTTAAGTCTTTCACTTTTTTTCAGCAGTGCTTCCCAGAGATGTATGCTACTTATCCCTGGAAATGCCTCTCGCCTGTAGATGTGAACACTTCACTGTGGGTTTCAGCTAACGATATCAGACCTAGGAAAGTCACTGCGTCACTCAGCAACTTGCTGAGGGGTGAAAGAGTTAAGTCTTCTTATAGAGGTCACCTACAGTGACAGATTTCAGAAATTCCTGCCATCTGAAAGGGCAAGTTTCTGCAAAGGATTTTAAGACTTCAGAGGAGAGCTGAATACCTGAACCTCTGGAGGAGTGCACAGGCTCTGTATTCGGCAGCCGCTGCAGGCTGACACACACGTTTTAAGAGTTAATTAAGGATTTATTGTCGTGCTACTGGCAGAATTTTTCGCTTGCCAAGGAGCCTTCGTAGCATATCCGCCATCCAAGACTCTGCGGTAACATGTACTCTCACTCAGACTTCCCTTTCACTGTCCTATCATCTTCAAAAATGCCGTGGGTGCAGACTGCTGGGTATGGTTCTGGTCACCAGCTTTCCCTGCTCGTGACGGACATCTGGTGGCAAAGCCGAGGAACTCGGGTCTGTTCCTGGGAGTTTCCCTCGATGGCAAGTTAGCAATAAAACATTTCTTTCTTTTTCTCTTAAAAAAAAAAAAAACAAAAACCCACCTCTATTAATTCAAAGAGGTCTCCTACCTCCCCCAGAAAAGAATCCTTATTTAATTTTCTGCCCGTAAGGCAAACTTCAGTCTGTATTCAAAAACCCTGCACCTGCTCAGCGCTTCAAGGGGAACACGTTGCCATGAACAGAGTCCGTACCCCACAGGACTCCCGTTCCAAGATGTGGAGTGGTGCCAGCAAGGATTAACTACAGCAGTTAATTTCTTCTGGCAGTGCCAGTGTTTAGGTTGTAATGCAATTAAAAGCTGAGCTACCTGGTTCTAGTCAAAAAGGATTTATTGGGTTTTCGGTTGTCTTCATTTAGCAAATTGTTCCTTGCTCTTATTTAAGCAAATTAGGTTGTTTTATGCACAAGTTGTGAGGAGCCATTCCAGGCATATGAAGCACCGAAATGGTAAAAAGGTAATTTAACTTTAATTGGAAGCTTTCAGAATAAAAAAACAACCAAACAAAAAAAAATAGAGAGGTTCCATTATTATGCCTTAAAATATACCATCTCATCTGTATTCATGAGGAGGTATATGCAAAACCTTTGTCAATGCCCTTAGGTGTACCGCTTCCCAGGCGCCAGGTTTACACGACTCTAGCGGAATGATATACCTTGAATCGAACTTTTTTTCAGGATTAATAGTATACTTTTAAATATGGCATAGAACTTACTATTCTAGCGATCCCTTCTCTACCTTCTGAAAACAGAAAAGACATTTGACTTTTATAACTTTGCATTCCCACCATCGGCTGTCAAAGCACCTGCGACAAACCCAGGCTCCTGTGCTTACAGGGTCAGCGAGGACGCCGCAGTAAGGGCAGCTTCTGTGTTTGCGCTCGTTTTGCCAAGCAAAGGCAGGTATTTTTTTAAAGCAACATGGAAGAGCTGTAAGTAATGAAGAATGACGTTTGCTTTCTAAAAAAAACCCCTGTGTTGTACAATAATGACATAGCTGGAACGGACTATTTGCAGTGCTGCACTCGGAGAGGTTGAAAATGCAAACATGCCTCCTAATTTTGGTGTACTGGTTTCCAAGGTCTGCTTGTCAAATGGGAAGGAGTGGTTGAGTATAATCTTAGATCAAAGATCGAAGCAGGCTAAAAACAGTATTTGCTATGAAAGCTCAAATTTTTCCTTTCGCGTGCTGAACTTACTTTCTCCACTGCAAGTAGGGACAGTTGAAAAATAGTAACATCATCTTATTTGCACATACCAAACCACTACTTTCTTTACTCAGAAATCTCATCTAAAAATATGCAATGATTTCCCAGATCAGAACACTTGAAAAAATGGTTATAAATATTAATTCAGCAACACAACTGGACTGCTATCCTTGCAAAAGCAAACAGTTAAAAGTGAAGTAAGTCCCAGTATGCATTTCACAAACAATTCCAACTCTGTTCCAACCCTGGCCACCATCTCCACCCTATCAAGGATATACTTATGTGCGAACAACTATAGCTTGAAGTTTATTTGAAGTCCACAGTATCAAAGTATCAAGGGAAACTGACCTGAAATGGCAGCAATTAAATAAATATTAATATATTATACCACTAATATATTTTCTCTGAGTCTTTTCATGGTATTTGCTTTGCATTTTATTTTTCCTAATAATGCTTTTTCTGTTTAAAACTGAGGAAAGTAAATCATCAACTATAAAAGGGGAACAGCAAAATCTGCTCTCTAGGCTGTGAATTAGACTTAGTAAACTAGAAAGGCAGTTACATCAATCTATCTCAATTCTACATATAAAAAGTAAGTGAAAGGCCAGTAAGTGTAGAAATATATTAGCCAGCACAAGGTAAGAGTCTACCTTTAGCCTGCACACAGCTGTCACAGGTAACAACAGTAGCAAAGATGCATCTTGTAATCCACCCAAGCTGGGTTGCAGGCATACCTGTGCTGTCATCAGACCTTCTGCCGCTGTGCAGGTATGCCCACGTCTGCTGTGTAACCATTACACCAGTACAAAGTGCCGCGTCCAGCCGGCGTAGAGGGCTTCAGCTAGAGTCTGTGTCCTCCAGCGGGGTCTCAGAGAAAGAATTGAATTTATTCTGAACGATGAAAACTAGAGAGGTACCTGGCCACAAGCATGTGAATGCTGCAGAAAGAGATGACGAGAGAAATCAAGGTCCTCACACCACCCTCGGCTGGTGTCGGCTGGCGAGCTGTTAGCCAGTGTCCCTCCATGTACATTGTCTGGCGTACTGAGCAGCAAAAATTGAACACTGATTGGGGTAGCTCTTAATGTGAGGATGAACTGGGAGGCTGTGGTTTTAGCAGGTAAATCGTGACCTTTAGGCTCACATGAGGTATAATGAATGCGTGCCAAGATGTCTATATGATAGGTTAAGGTTGGGAAAGGATGAAGAGCTGGAGGGGAATTCGTATGTAGATCTTTACCAGACTCTCCATTTTCAAATATTTGATCTGGATTTAAGTTCTAATGCTTTAAATTAATAAACATGCATTAGTAACCCTAACTCTGGCTTAGATTTGTTTAGCATCTTGTTTAGTTTTTCTCATGGAGAGAACAAAAGTAGGGGAAAAAAAGTTCTGAAATCTTATTTAAAGTAACTCTGACGAAGTCTGCTCTGACCAGTGAGCAAAATATGTCTTTTCAACAACACTTTTCAATAAAATTGGGATAGACCAAAATAGCATGAGGCCACAGCAGGGACTGCCAGATTATTTACATTTGAAAATACAAATGCCATTCCCAGCAGCATCCCATTGTAGAGGCGGCTGTACTCGGACTGCCTTTCCCTCACCTATTTGCCTGCAGGGGCAAGTCTTCAAAGGCAATTGTCCCTAAACACCCTCAAAAAATAAACGTCGGAGACCATTCCCTGCTGCATTAGGCTCAGCAGCCGTTTTGTACCAGAAAACCAAGCGGCCTCGCACCCATCCCACCCCAACCCCAGCGGACACCTCCCTCCTGGGTAGGGCAGCTGCAGGGAGCGCGGCTGGCAGCTCGGTGCCTTCTCCCATCCTCGGCCATCTCTGAGGCTTCCCTGCTGCCGCCGCACCCCCTTCTTGCGGCAGAGCTGCCACCAAGGGGTTTCCTGCCTTGTGGCCTCCACAGGCTCTGGGGCATAAAACATATTTCCTGCAGTTCTTTGCTGCTCATGGACGTTTAGTAGATACCACTCGGTTTCATTCGCATTGGTTTTAAAAGACACCTCACACAGTGCCAACCCAAACACAGGTATTTTAGGGAAAAAGCAGGGTCTCAGAAGGCCCACTGCGCAGGACAGCAAGTCTACAAAGGGATTTTTAGTCATTGAGAACTGTAGTGGCTTAAAAAACTTTAAAAACTTATAGCTGAGCCTTTTCTGTCATACATCAGGAGCAAAACACTCCCTCATTCCCCAAAGAGGATGTTTTTCAACACCTGTCCTTACTGTCATGGCTTACGGATTAGTTTCTTAAGGGAACTAATTCAGCCAGAAGAAAAAGGGACATGAGTTGTTCCCAAACACCATTTAACATGTAGATTTGAGGTGCACATTGCAACAATCATTTTGTTAACAAGTCAGGAGAAGAGCTGAGGTAAGGGGCAGCCGTATATCAATTTAAGCTGCAGAGATGCAGCTGCTACTGTGCACTAAACAAGTTTCCATGCCAGCTCAAGATGAGGTAACTCAGAGAAGAGACTCGTCTTTTTTCTTTCTACAAGAAATGTTTAGAGGACAATAGAAAAGATTTTATACATTTGCCTTCTGGAGGTAGGTCCTACAGTGATTACAGAGAAAGAAATGTGGTTTCTTTAAAGGCTATTAGGAGGAAGCCTTGTAAAAAAAAATCTATTTCTGTGTTCTTAGCCTTCTCTAAATTAACAAAATCTCCTCCTTGGTGAAGCAAAAGTGATAACCAGCTAGTAATTGCATTGCTTATGGGAGGCTTCAAGTTTCCGGAGCAACAACACGCCTGTAACGCAAGGCTTGTCTTTGTTGCACTGTTGGCCCAAAGCAGAGCTCAAATTTTCTGTCTCGGCCAGCTTGCACACAAGCTCCAAAGCCTTCATCCTTCCTGTGGGATGCTGGCAGCCCAGACCTGGCCGAGCCCCGAGGGGATGCAGGCTGAGGGGTTGCGGCTGCCGATGCTCCAGCTGGGAAAGCCAGCTGGGACATGGCAACTCTGTGCCGTTGGGCTGTAACGAAGTGTGACCACTCCCTCAGCTAGCACACCCACGCAGACCAGCACGACTGCGGGTGCGGGCTTGCAATCATGGCACTGAAAAGCAGGTAAGACCTGCCCTTGCCAGCCATGGCCCCTTGCAAGCCGTTCAGGAGGGACCTGGGCAGCTGATCTGCTCTGGGTCTTTGCTCATACGTGAAAGGGTGCCTTGCACGGGGCAGAAAGAGTAAACCCTAACGTATTGGTACTGTTTTCATATTTAACAAGTACAGTACTATAATAAATAATGTAAAACAATAAATAAATAATGTCAACTAGAAGATAGGATTAGCTTAAAACCAAGTACCTCCGGTGCATAGGAGTACCTTGCCTGTGCTGAGAAGGCAGCTCAGCTCAGCTCAGAGGAGTTTTGGGGAGAGCTGCTACGGCAGCTCCAGAACCACATCCCCTTTTTTTGTACCGCTCAGATGGTCACATTCAGCACAAGGTCTCTGCACCTTACTGATCCTTCCTTGTCAGACTGATACATGGCCAACTTCAAATAGCTTATTCTACTCTGTGCCAGGGGACTCTTCCAGCAAAAAAACCAACAGCCCCAGAAACAAGCAATTAAAAGGTCATTTCCAGGCACTTTCAAGATATTCTGTATAACTCTGAACACCACAGCTCAGACACCACAAGCTGCACAGTTGCATTAGCATGATGCTCTGCCCAGGCTTTCTAGACAGAGCGCTGTGGCTACCCTCTAGCTCATTGAGCTGGGGTGGTGGGACAGCCCCTGCAGACACATCTAGGGCTGCAGGACCCTCTCTTTCCCTGCTTCAAAATTCAATGTTGTCGGGACTGCTCTCTGGGACTGAGCCCCCAGGCAGGGAAGGCTTATGTCCACACCACTGCTCCCTTACTCCTCGGGACTGCTACTGATCTGCACTAGCATCCACCCATCTCGGGATCCATTGAGACAGTGCTGCCTGGCCCAGGCCAAAATAATGCCCGAGACCGCTGTGTTCAACCGTGCGGACAATCCTGTCCCAGGATCTAGGCATGTAAGGGGGCACTGCTTGATGCACGGGCACAGACTTAGCATGAGCACCTGCCAAACTGTGATGCAGGCTGGCTGCTTTGTGAGCATCCTTCGTGGCAGCATAGGGAAGGGCACTACTCGTGGCCCTGGGCAAGCAGCTGCGATCTGTGCTGATGTGAATTAAAAACATGCCTCATTTCAAGAGGCTACCCGAGGTTTTGGGCAGTTTTTTCTGACTGCTGGGCAGAACTCCCAGTGGAAACACAGCGTTCAACTTGGGAGGGAAACATTTCTAAGCTAACTTCTTAGAGTAATTCTAGTCTCTTACAACGTCTTTATTTCACTCGGCTTTGAAGAGATAGATAGAGGAGGCAGATAATTAATTATAAAAGACAGTTAAAAAAAAAAATAACCAGTCATTCTAGACTCTTACAGCCCCAAGACAAAACCTATACACCAGTGACAGCATATGGACCCTTGCTGGTGTGGAACCGAACGCCTGCAGCTGATGTCCATTAGAAAAGCGTCTGTTTGCTTCCCTCACCCCAAATGATAGGGAAATTAATTTAATTTTCTTCAAACCATACGACAACATTTGGCAAGTTTTGTTTCCTCCCACTTAAAATGAAATAAAACAGTAAAATATGATAACAATCCATCAAGTGATGTTCCAGTTTCATTTATGTGACGTTCAGAACAGTTTGTGGCAATAAAAGGAATGGGTACTTGAACGAGGTATTATGGTTAGCAGCCTGTGGGAAGATATATTTAGTTTAAATACTAATAATAGCCTAATAGCAGCAAGGCAAGATAATGGAATGTGACAGATGTTGGATGTTCTCTCATTGCACTGTGCCAGATGTATATTTTAAAGTACTTTTTGCATCACAAAAGGGCCAAGAGGCCTCAGTTTTGGATTCACAGCCCTGTGAGGCTGGACCCTGCAAACAAGTATTCAACCCCTTCCCTAAAAGTAGAAATGACAAGTTATTTTTGTCATGGGTATCAATATTTTTGCGTAGCCTGGTCTTCATAGAGCAGCCCTAAAGGTGGCACCATCAAAAGGTTCACATGAAAGCCCATTTATTTCCCTATGCAGGTCATTCAACAGTAACCTTGGCTGTGGGGAGCACTGCTTGGCAAGGTGGGGACTCCAGGCTAGTTGCCTGGACAGAGATCCAAAGCTCCTGGGGGATCACTTCATCTGGGCAATCAAACAGTGCCACTGGCAACCAGAGAAACCCTTTCCAAGAACAAAAGTGTATGGACATTTATAGACTCTTTCTTTGAATTAAGTTAATGCCAGGAACACTCTGCACAATTGAGCACTATCAGGTTTTTTAACCTAAAAAAGTTTTTTAGTATTTGCCCTTCAGATTCACATTTGAAGAGGCAAAAAGTTATGTATAATATCAATTGCAGGTTAATTTTATAGAAAACACTCTGAAGATGACAGTGTTGACTTCTGTGTTTTCCTCCCACCAGTGATACCCTATACTCATTTCCAAGTTATTCATCAGTAGTACGAACTCAGCCTGGATTTCTAAACTCAGACAATGCCCATTCCTTCACGGGCTTCTGGCACTGAAAATGCATCCACATTGGTCCATATTATGCCCTGAAACACTTTTTTGTAGACTTGATGCCACCAACAGCATTTTACAGAAGTTGCAAATCAGTAAATCATTGGGCCAATGCTGCAGGAGGAGTAGGAGTTTCCAGCTCACATCCTCTTTACCTTCTCAGAAGTAAAAAAACACAGAGCTGCTGGGAATCTCTATAATCCATGGAGTAAGAGCTGCTTTCCCATAACAACTGTCCAGATTAGGGCTGTATTATAATTACACGCGGAGATGAGCTGACATTACTGGGAATAACTCTGAAGGGTCAGTGTCATCTTCCATGTGGCTGCTCTGCGACTTGGGAAGTTACTGCACTCTTTGCTCTGACACCAAAGTAACTCTCAAGAGTTACAAGCAGCAAGCACACAACCATCCCTTGTCCTACCAATAGGCATCATTTGGGGCTGAATCACTCACACACCAGAAGACATCCCCACCTCATGTCTACAGTCGCACCCATCTGAGCTCCTACCATCATCAGAGTGCCTAGATGTCTCAACACTGAATGATGACTCTGTGAGAAAAAAAAAAAACATTTTCACCTGGAGAACTAAGGAACAGAGAGATTGAAACAGTCCTTCTGTAGTTAGATGGGGAATTGAGAGCTGAATCCTGGTTTTCTGATTCCCAACCAGTGCCCCATACATTAGCCTATTTTTCCTCCAATAACACATTCAAGCTGTGACAGGATTCCGACATATGGATTCCTCCCCCCCACCTCAAGGTTTTTGAGCATTTGCGTTTTGATCAGCCACTGTCACTACTATGTTTCTTCAAAGAGATGCTCTGAACTGTTCTAACGAGCATCAGCCACAATCTCAAACAGGGAGAAGGGGAGAAAGGGTTCACAGATCCTCAGAGCTACTATGTGGATATGTGGTTGGGATCAAAGGGGACTGCAGATGACACCAGCGGCGCTTAAAAGAGATCTTGAGAGTTGTGTTTTCTTGCACAAATTTTTATATAACCACACCACTTTGTTCTCAAATATTTAAACAGGTTAGTGACAATGAATAAACTGTAATAATTATAGCATTACAACATATTGAAGCCAGTGTGGTGAAAGTGCTTTGTATTCCCAGGCACCCCATGGTCGTCATCATCTTCAATATCTGACCATAACTCAGATCCAAGAAAGTATTAGAACAAGCCAGGCTGCTAACAAATTAATAATTAGATAAATCCTTGATCAACTACTTCCTTTACATAGAGGCCTGTCTGTTGACTATAACACAGCGTCATCAATAAAATCCTTGGCTGGTTAAGTCAGAGCGCACAACTCTCTGCTGTGAAGTACAGTTGCAACATGACAACTCTTCACAAAGGTGGTTTTATGTTTTTTTTAGTTCAAGCCATGCATGAATTAAAGAAAATTCAGGTAAGATACACTAGGTAAAGAGTAGTAACAATGACTAATCAAAACTTCCCTTTATCTCCCACCAAAGGACTTTCCAAACGTCAGGGGGATTTCCATATGAGACGGCCTGCAGTTCTCCCCTTCTTGCACTTAAGCAAATACTTTTTCTTAAGGTGTCTCAAAACGGTGTAGACTCTATAAAGTTTCCTGGTAAATGACCAATGAGATACAAAATACATACATGTTTGGTAAGAAGCTATTAACTACTCTGACAGTTATTAAATAGTGCTGTCCACTTGTTGGTGAGCATGCCTCCATGGGAGATGGTATGAGCTCTGGACATGTGGCCTGGTGGGAAAGTCAAGGACATGCGCGAGCCATGAAAATGCCACTCTCCGAAGAAGAGAGTCAGGAAATGAAGAGACAGAGATCCAACACTTCCCAGCTCCCAAATAATTTCCAGCAGTTGCTGTATGGCTACTTGTCTCTCATCCCAGGCCCCTTCCAAAAATGATGTGGACTTTACTGCTCAAAATAACAGAGCGAACAGGACTGAGTATTGCTGCTAGTGCAGGAAGTGGCACAAGTCTGCAGGGCTGAGCCTTTCTGCCCACTTCCCTCAACCCTACCTCTTCCCAACACACTGTTCCTCAAACTTTCCTTTGCTTCTGCAAATCCTACAACTCCCCCCCTCCATAACATACTTCCCACAAGGAAAAGAAAAGAAAATACTTCAATAATACGCTTTTATGCACTCTGCTTTCACAGGATTTCCCAGATATCTCTGACTTCAAAGAATGCTGCATGGAAAATACTGGGACAAAGGGTTTGCTTTGTTTGTTTATTAAAATGGGAAGTTACCTTTAGTTTTAGCTGTGAATCAACTATCATAGTCCTTTGTGCCATAACTTTAATTAGACACGTTTAACATTTTTGATTTCCATTTTAATTTTCCGTGCACAAACTATTTTTGGTGGAAAAAAGTGATAGAATTTAAGTTTAAGAATATTTGTTAGTTGTAGTTACAATTGCTAGGTATGCTTTTAGTGGAATTTAAATTAACAGTTGATTGATTTAAATTAACAGTAACTGCATAAATGAAACATCCTATATCATGGTAGCACTGTAAGTGAACTATTCACTCTAGAAAAGCTTTTGAATCTTTTCCAGTGTAGAGAGACTGGGAAGAGCTGCAGAAGAACAATAAGATACAATCAATGCAAGAGCTGGAGGGACTGAAGCAGGAGCAAAAACTGAGTGAGGGTATCACCAGAGATGCATTGGGGGCTATTAGGGCTGGTTCAACAGAACCAGCTACTGAAATCACAGCCTGCCCTCTAAACGGGTCTGAAAAACTGCTTCCACAACTTGCCCCTTACCCAAAAGCCTTGCTGGTTCTGGTTTGGGCTGCCTGTGGTTTTCTGCTGTGCGTTCACGAGTGGATGCAGAAGTCCCTGTCCCTCATGTGTAGGAAGCCAACACCTCCTAACTCTCCTACCTTTGACCCCATGGCCAAATCACCCCGAGTATACCACTGCTCCCTCTCCAGGATACATGTACTGGTAGCCTCCAACACCTGTATACTGACTGAGACCTCTGTGAATATTAGCCATAAACATAAAATCCAACAGTAAGTTATTAGTTATTCCCCTCAGGTAGTAATTAAAGTGGGTGAAATAATATTAGTTCAGTCATTTAGGCTGGATTTTTAAACATATTTAAGGACCAAGCATGCTGTAAGGCACTAGAGGAATTTCTAAAATCCCATCAGGAGTTCCCATCAATTTAAACAGGAATCAGGCAATTTAAGAACTTCAAAAAATCCCTTGTATATGAGTATACCTCCATGCAACAAGCACTTTAGCATCTTTAAAAAATGTCTTTTACTTATTGCCACTGCAAATTTGTATGTTCAAAATACAAACCTGAAAATATACTTTTATTACTATATTCAAACTGATTACTTGAAGTATTTAAGAGACCTAATAAATGGTTCTCCTTTGTTTCACGTTTAGTACATTTGGCCTTTTTAGCAGCATCATGGTTTCATTCAGTCCACTGCAGAACGGACCAAATGATGATCTT
Source organism: Nyctibius grandis (assembly GCF_013368605.1). Taxonomy (NCBI): domain Eukaryota; kingdom Metazoa; phylum Chordata; class Aves; order Nyctibiiformes; family Nyctibiidae; genus Nyctibius; species Nyctibius grandis. The sequence goes on from NC_090660.1 coordinate 14,135,271, forward strand.
TTCTCATATCCCTTCCCAAACCCAGCATAACAGCATTTGCAAATTGTCTCTTTCTTTTCCTGTTGACGGCTCTGACTGATTATAATTTACAGTCATCTTGGATTACTATATATTAGCAAAGTCCCTCGCTAACACTGCTGGCACATGTTCAAGGTCCATTCAAATCTAGCCTCCTTGCACTTATTATATTAACTGAAGTCATTGTAAAGTTTCTTCTTTTTCAAGCTTGCCTTAAAAAGCTGGCAATTAAAAAAGCTGACAAAAGAAAAAGTAAGGGTGGCAAACCATGAGGCATTAGGTCTTATTCTCAAACAGGTTTGCAACCTTAAGTTTGCAAACCTAGAGCACACATAAACCAGACGCCTGTAGGTTTAAGAATGCAATTTGCAGCAAGATAAAGGTTTTGCCTATGTAAAATCAGTGTGTGCGCATGTGTACACAGAAGACACTGTGAATCTAACAGTGTTTTTAGATATTCAGCATTTGCCTTTTCCATAGCCAATTGCTCAAAAGTGCACCAAAGTGATGCAGAGGACTCCGAAGAACTCTTTCTTCCAAAGCATGTTCGTTGGCTAGAAAAGATACTTCAAGTCCACCAGCACCGCAAACCTGTTTCTTTTAACAGCCTCTGCTTTGGAAAACTTTCATGAGGAAGAATGCCGTTGAAATTTTTTAAAAATACATACATATATATACATTTATATACTGTTTTTATAGAAGAACCTAATTCCACAGAAACACACTTCAGTGGGTAAATAGGATGAAGGATGCAAAGATTTCATCCAAGACCTCAGACCAGTGTCTGACCTGGAGTATCTGCAAGCTTGTGCATTGCAGTCTGTTTGCAGCCGTTGCACATCAGCTGTGCATGCTGATCCAGGATTTGTTTTGACCAGTTTATGTTTTTATTAGTACGGTTTGCTTACCTTACTGGAGACCGCTCTAGCGTGATACATCCCAAACACCTATCGGTGTAATAAAACTGAATGAGAGCCACGGCCATTTAATCACATCTGTATGAAGGAAAAGGTAATCCAAACACTCACTCAATGCCAAGGTTTTAACTGATGTTAAGCAAGAGTTAACAGATGTGTATTTCTAAACTCCAACACAGAAGCTTCCCTACACAGGCTAAATACAACTGCAAGCCCAAATATATCCTCAGGTGCATCTACACAACCCCACAAGTCTCCCCAGTAACAGCTGTGTCAAGTGTATTAGTTTTTTGGCTGTTAACGTCCATGTGGCTGTAGGATAAACCTTAGACAATTTTTTTTTTCATTTGCAGATTGCTAAATTTGGGGTTGGTTTTTTTTTTTCCCAGTAGGAAAAGTGCAGCTCTGAAAGTAAATTTAAGCCTACCATCAATCCTGCATTTCTTAGTTACTTTTCACAGAGGCTTAGAAGCCATCTATGGAGTCCCCAAGATCTGAGCATCACAAGCTGAAAAATTTCTATTTTAGACAATGCAGCTGCACAAACTGCAGTTTGGATAATAGGGACTTTGTTACTAGTTGTCACGTAGATAGCAGAGAGAACCCTCTTTTGACTTTCCCAGCCTAGGTTAAGATTCTTAGGTGCTAGCAGCTAGAAAAAAAACCTCCATTTTTACTTGTAAACTGAGCAAGACAGTCCATGAACATGAAGCTTTTCTCACTGCCTTTTCCTTTGATTCACTCTTCAGAACCAAACCGAGCTTTGAATTAATGCACAAATCTGACAAAGGACAAAACAACATTTAAATTACTGTTGATAAATACCCAGCCAAATGTAATTACTTCTTCTACTGTGGCTCATTAAGAAAGTGTTGTGTTAAAGCTGTAGAGTTAAATAATGAAGGAGATGACAGAGTTAAGGTACAGCACGCTACTGCACAAGTGTTTGTAAAATGCCCAGATAGCATTTTCAAAAGCCTGGATCTTCCTCTCTGTATTTCCTACCTACCTTAGTTCTTCCTAACATCTCTTTACCGACAAAGGGAATCTTGTAATTTTTGCCTAGCTGAAGCTGGAGGGAATGAGGCAGGCTACGAAGGGTTGCAGGGAGATGGTAAAGGGGAGAAGGAGTGCTGGATTTCAGAGGACCTAAGCTGAACACCACCATGGCTACTGTATCTGAGTGCAAGAATATGTGGATAGGAGGGGTTTGAGTTGGGAGTGTTAGTGAGGGCTGGATATTGGGCTGCAGAAGGAGCTCAATGCTGTTATATAAAATATAAAGATTAGAGTGGTGATCTAAAAATGCTGGATAACGCCAATATGACCACTGCCTGAATTCACATAATTGAGTTCTTTTCTGCTTTGTGGTTTTGGGTAGGTATCACAGCCCTATAACCCTGTTGCTACAGTAAGGATAGAGAGTGATAACTGATAGAATATCATCTTGCTTAACAGCTTGGCTTGATTTCTCCCATTGTGCTCAAGTTTCACATTGCAATATCTCTGTGACAACTAGGCATAAATGGATGGTGCTAAGCACCGAGCATCACTGATTAGTTAGTAGAGAAATAACTCGTGTGATCGTGTCCCACAACCAGCCCACAGAGTTTTACACTTCTGGTGTACTCATTTCATACTGTTCTGTTCATTAATTTATCATGATTCATCTTTCAAGTATTTAGTCAGTTTGTTCTTGCCCCCATTACTCCTATTGGAAAGCTGTTCCAGAAGCCCAGAGCTCTGATACTGGGAACCCTTCTACTTACAGCCTAAAGTTATTCACAGCCAGTTTATACTCATGCTTCTTATTTGATGCTGCAGATTCTGCAGGTGGAGAGTAAAGAGTCACAAAATACAATCCATATTGTCAGCAGGCCTGTACTTTAAAAACAGCGTACAGCTCTTAGTCTATACCTTTTGTTTCGCAACTCAAACTGGTTTTGAAGCCTGCAGCAGATTTCTTATTGCCTTTAGCCAAAGAAAGAAGTGTGATGCTGTTTGCAATGATCCACGTACAGCATTAAACAGCCCAGGTATTTTGCTCAGTGGAAGTATGCTGAGGCCAAGATTCTCAGGCTTGCATGAATAAAGCATCTGGAAAACTAACTTTCAGGAAGCAAACCCTCTGTATTAGTTACATAGCTTTGTCTGTCAAAAACCAAGAGTGATCTCCAAATGAGAGAAGCTGCTACAAATTTCAGGTAATACAACTGCCCTGTTTCCATTTCAACTGGAAAAGCCTACTGACCTTGCTGGCTCTAACATTACCTGAGGTCAGACCAGAAGAGATATAGTGTTGAGTCAATAGATACTGATACCTGTGAATCTAATACTGATACCTGTGTATCTAATTCAAGCGTTTGCTTTCTGAAACTGTATCCACCTGCATTGCTTTTTATTAACAGGCCATTATGAATGTGCCTCTGGCAAATTCACTGCTAATGGAAATGTAAACATGTCCCTTGATATCGTCTAAAACGATTTATAAAGAATGGAGAACGATCATGGGACATGCAGCAGCAAATACGTTGGAAGCAGTGGAAAAAGCCACTTGCCCAACACTCACTGCTGGTAACAGGCTCGTGTGTCCCAAGCCTCTTTGGTAAGACAGAATTCCTTCCACATCCAGCTCTGCAAGTACAGGTCACTGTTTTTAAGAGCATTTGTGCAGTCAGCCTTTATTCCCCTGCAAGCCAGGGAGAGCTGTCCTAACGTCTTTGCAGGAGATGCCGTGGAAAGGACTCCACCTACAAGAGCAAAGGAGTGAATTACATCTTTTAACATGCCAGACAAACCCTGCACCCTGCTTGCCACCAACACTGCAAAAAGAGGTCACCTGAAGAACTGGCTCAGGAACTCTTGCTGGATGCCTTGTCTTCTTTGCCCACACTAAGATGTATCTCCAAATCAATATCAACCAGTTTTCCGGGGCTTCAGTCTAACTCTTAGTCTCAGGAAGACAGAAGATACATGTTAGCCCGATCCTGACAATCTTTAGGGGACATCACACATATCCAATGATGATTAATTCCCATATGCAGTAGAAAAGTTCATCTAAGTGGGAAATTTTGTGGAGAGGAGGCATTCTTAGAGATTAAATAAGCCACAGACTACACAAAGCTTGCAAGGCTTTTGGGAAAACTCTGATGAAATTGCAGGGGGGAACAGATTGGGAACAAAACTTTTTGTCTACAAGGCAACAGTCATGACATTCCTACTTTATACGCATCATATTTGGACTGCCCAGAGCTACTAAATTAGGGAACTCTATCAATTCTGTCTAAGTTTCCTCAGAGAATTTGCAGGAGACATAAGGCAGTAGAAAGTGAAGTCCAAGGATATAGACAATAAGAGCAAAAACATAACTGAATATTCCATGGTGAAATTAAATTTGACAAACTCTCAGCTTAAAAGATAGAAAGACGGATATATGAGACAGCCAGAAATAAGTCTTTCCACTGACATACAGAAACACGACGGTATGACACAGAAAAAATGTTTCAGAAGACAATTTATTTATGGCGTAACGACATTTAAACCAACTATTATTAAGTTAGCTGAAATGAAAAAGAAATCACTGGCAAATTGGAGAAGAACAACCCTTAGGTCAATCTGTCAAATTTGTTATCCTGCGTGTGGGAAAACATCCCTTGCAAAATCTGAACTTCACAGCTGGATGAGAACACATAAGCAAATTTAATGCAGAGCATAAACTGTTGGTTGTCACCATCAACAACAATGTACAATCAGAGCACACCATGTAAATGAGAAATGACCAGCCTCTCTTCCTTCATTTAAAGCTGCATAGAAATCCAGATTTACCAGCAAAACCAGGGTGTCTCCATTTCACACCGGGCCAAAGCTTTCTTTCAGATCTACTCAAAGCCACTTAACGTACCTTGTTTGAAAAGGGTTAAATGGCAGATCCTAGGACCCCCTCAATCTCTCCATAGCCTCTGCCTAGCAGCACTGCATTTCCATTTGAACTACAAATGACCCTGTATACACAATCATGTAATTCATATTTATATAAACAGAGGGTACAGTATGCATAATTTGAAAGATTTCTGGGAGGGGATGCATCACAACTAAACTACTACTTTTCCCTTGGGGAAACAATCCCATTTGGTTTCAGTTAACTTCAAAGGAGAAAAGTATTTTCCCTTCCGTGTCAGTAATTTAATAGAAATTTGTCATTTCTGTCCACAAATCAAACTTTCAGTGTTGCCCTAACTATTAAGAAGTAAAGCATCGCCACACACACATGCAAGCACACCCCCCACCACACACACACAAACATAGAGAGCACAACAACTGCAACACAATGAAATGCTCCTGCAACAACTTCTAACCATGGAAATTGAGTTTAGTTTCACTGAATTGCCAGAAACCTCTCCACACTAGGGAGTTGTATTTCCAAGCACGTACCATGGGACCAGGACCTTTGGTGACACGTTGTTCCAATTTGACTGAGGTCGGGTTGTGGGCCAGCCCTTTCAAATCATAACCAGCACAGAAATTACCTCCTACAAAATGTCGCAGAAAAGTGAGATTGTGCACCAGCGAACTCAGGAAAGCTTTTGATTTTGGGGTCAGTGCAGCTTTAAGCATCGTTAGCCTTTTTTTTTTCCCTCAGAGGCTGTCCAAGAGCTGTTTTGGGGGAGGCTGAGAGGACACTGTTTGCTTTTATTTGGAAATTAATGTTGCCCCGATTGCCTAATTCAGAATTTCGGGGAGAAAAAAGTACGAATATTTGAGGCAACAGATTTGGATTAGAAAACTTTATGTATAAATCTTAGGCAATCATCACGTTTTTCCAACCCATTCACTGTCTGCAGCACAGAGCTAGGAAGGCATTGTTTTCAAAAGGAATTAATGGGAAAAGTGCAGCAATGTCTATTGTCTATAATAAAGCGTACAGTTTAATTCATAGTGAGTCAAACTCTCCCAGTTTCAAAAATCTGCAAATACATTACCCCAGCCACCTAAGAGCTGCAGCTCTGCCTCAATGGGAGCAATTTTAACCCTGGATGACACCAGGTTGATATTCCCGTGCTTTCAGATCTCTGGCTGTCAAAGCCTCAGCGTGGGCACTGTGCATCGTTTGCAACCGAGTCCAGCTTTCTCCAGTCATTTGCTTCTCTGCAGAAGGGGTTACTAGCAGCTTCCTCACTTGTGAAACTGATTTTAAGCCACACTACAGAATTTCATAATGGATTATGATGTTTGATAGACCTGTTAAAAAAGAGTGAAAAAATCTAACAGCTAGCAATATGTTCTCAAGTACAGGCTAATCATGTATCCTGCTTTCAAGTGTTTTATTTTTATTTGGAAATTATTTGAATTATAATTCAGTGGGGCTTTGGGCCCTATAAATAAGTAATATTTAGAGATGTAGGGCCAGTAGGTTGGGGTAGTTTCCTTGACATATCATTGAGATTACACTAATTTAAACTAGCTGAAAATCTGACTCATAAATTAAGATATTTAAATGGGAAGTAACAGTTCTAATACAGCGCACTCAGCTGTATAAAATACAAGCAAGAGAAGACAAAGAACTCTGTTCTTACTTACATTAATGCTTGTTTACACACTGTGGAAATTCAAAGGTCCTCACAAAGGTATAACTTCTATCTCAGGACTGCAGGGAAAAGCCACAGGATATTCTTGCAGCTTGCAGCAGCACACCATTTCTCTCTAATAGCACTATGTGCTCAGTAACATCCATTTCTCTAACACTGCAATAAGCTAAATGCACACCTAAGATTGCATCTGTGAAAGAGCTTGTTGGAGAACTAGTGAGTGGTAAACACTAATGGATATAAAAGAGGACAGAGAAGAAAGTTGTACAACCAACCTTAATTATTCTCTCATAGCCTAATAGTCCCTCTTTCCTCTCCTCATTTTAGTGCTCTCTAACCCAAGGCAGCAATCAAGGGAGAAGCCTCTCTCCTAATGTGGATTTGACAGATGTTCACCACCTCTCAATGGCGTTTTTCATTACATAAGCACGTGCCTCCACATCTGTTATGGAAGTCATGAATCCTGACTCCTAAACTTTTAAATGAACACCTCTGCCTTCACCCCAGGCAAACGGCTTTATCCATGAGGCTAAGAAAAGTTTTGCACAATGCTCTGCCCCGGCACCAGTCAGCATATCCCCTCGAGTACAGAGATGAGCCAAGGTATACCAACAGAAAATGTGGCCCACTGCTTTGCAAAGGGACAGGTCGGAATCCATGATCTGAACAACACGGGGATGGACAATGGACGTAAAAAAGCACAACTCTCCAGGGAACGGTAAACCCATCTGAAGAACTTCATTCACAGATAAATCGTGATGTTCCTCTTTGTTGGGATCCCTATTGCTCAGCTACTGCACATATGGTAAAGTATTACAATGAGAGAAGAGACTGAGGTACTTCAGTACTTTCTTCCCTTGAGGAAGAAAGCACCCTTTCCAGACACAGATGAATGAAGGAAAGCTGAAAGAAAGAAGCTTATAAAGACTGAATGCCTGACACAAAGTGCTACTAGCTTATGGGGCCAGCTAAAGCCAGATTACAAACAAGGACACAAACAGCTGATTCAACCTGTCAAAATAAATTTAACAAAAAAAAAAACAAAAACAAAAACAAAAACAAAAAAGTGTAGATTGAGGCTGAAGCTTTGTCACTGTATATATGACATCAAGAAGAGAAAATGAAACTGATTTTGTTTTCCTACAATGGGAGCGATGCAAAGTCAGGTCACCCCATAATGAACAACGAGAGACGTTCTGCTCCCGGACAGGGATTCTCCTGGAAAGACAGTATGTTGACTCTTAATGAGCTGTTTTGCCTGTCAATAGGTTAAGAATTAATTCATGCCTTTGGACTATCTTCTGAACTTTTCTTGGGCATGTTGTGAAAGACGAGGATGTATTTCCCTGAGCATAGGAAAAGGCCCTTACATTGAAAGTGGGAAAACACACACAAAAAAGCTGTGCTGGTTCTTTATCCCTGAGATGGTCAAAACAGGGTTCAAAAATGTCCTTGAAAGAAGAGAAAAATATCTCAGTGCACAAGTCAGTCCCAGTGCTGTGGCAGATTAATAAATGCATATGCAAATCACTCATGAAACCACTTTTTGGAAGACATTAAAATGGAGCACTGCATGAACACTGAGAGTCAGCAACAGCTGTATAAACCTAAACGCCTACCTGCATTCCCAAATTGAAAACAGATTAAAAGATAACCAAGATTTTTTTCACCCACGAATGCTAAAGAGACTCTGATAGAAAATTAACCTTTTATTCAAGCTTACAGTATGAATGAGGTAAAGAAAATATCAGATGTAGAAACCTAAAAAAAAGAAAAAAAAGAAAAAAAAAGAAGAAGAAAGTTTCATAAATGGTTGAAAAAAATAATGCATATTCTGGCCAAAAGAGTCTCCAAGAACTACTGTTCAAGAGTATTAAATCTGTGTCTGTGACAGCCACATGATAGGGTTCAACTATTGTGGTTAAGCAGGTTTTAAAAATGACTGTATCTGAAGTAGGCTCTAGGGCTCTTAAGCCACTCACTGTGGACCAGACCTAATAGTGTTCAGATGTATGTTCTAGCCAGGGCCTTTGAACTTTTAAGATTCCTAGGGACATACAGGATCACGCAAAACACAGTTATATATTCCAAATCAAGAGTCAATACAGTATATGGTAGCACTTATGCAGCAAAGGAATGATTCACTTTCCAGTACTGCATCCGATGAACCACAGAATATAACATTTTTTATTTCTTGGTGGTAACTGTCAAAACGCATTTAGTTTTGGGGAGATGAAGAGGGAATGCACAAAGAAGTGTAGAATAATTTTGTGTTGAAAATTAAACCCAGTTGTCTGAACTGGGAAGAACAATGTAATGTACCAAAGGAGGTCTAAAGTGTTTTGGCTAACAAACTTAGAGGTCATCCAAGATGACATATTTTGTGAATGAAAGGCAAAGGCAGATCTCTGTAGCACACTCCTCACCTCTGTTCTTGAGTTCAGATCTATGTTTAACACCATAGAATTCATAGCTTAGTGGCATAGGGCTGTTTCTCTCATACCTATCCAAAACCAGCGGGTAATGTCCAAGGACACAGAGGCAGGCCCATACTCTTAGTTCATGGATGCGTGTATGTGCAGGACTCCAGAAAGAGATTTTAAAGAGCAAATTCCCATTCAAGAGTGGCATGAAAGAAGGAATTTTCTTCCAGCAGCAGACCAACAGCAATGACAGAGTTGGAAGAACTATGAAACTCAACCTCTCCAGGATGTCTGTGGAGCCAAGGGTCTACTGGCAAAACTTTTAACTCCCAGTCTGTATCCTGAACAAACCTGCAGGAAGGCAGGCTCTCTAAGGCCCAAAGGCTCCATGTCCACCATATGGAACACCTGAATTACAGTCTAACACTCAGTTTCACTGCCAGAAATTACTGCTACCCCTCCTAAGAAGCAGTGAGAAGAAATAACTGTCACTGTGGAGCATGAATACAAAAACCACGGCATCCTGAAAGGTAAAGAAGATGCCAAACATCTTGGTGCTGCAACCGTCGGTGCTGTGACAAGACTAGAGAGGTCTAGCATGCACTCACTGTGATTAAGACATTGCTTCCCAAAAAGCAAATATAACAATTAAACGAAATAAGATGCTTGCTATGCTGATGGCGGAGATTCTTGCCTATCAGCAAGATATCAGCATTGCAGTGGTTTTTCTGGTAATCTGCCCCACGTTCTTTTCTTGCACCCTGATGATTATGCCCTGAAGAGATACTACATTCCACAAAGACATGTCACTGAAAAGAGAACAAGCACAGAGCCAAAGCAAGCCTGGCAATGACTGGTGCCAAGATGAAGGGGTACCCAAAGGGAGGTCAGGCAAATGATGTAATTTGAGTGTTTTGGACAAGGGAGGATGGTATGTGCTTCTCAAGGCTGTGTGTATACCACAAAATACAAATGGAGACTGCAGGCATGTAACTGCCATGTGCCCTGCATTTTAAGGATGGATACACAGAATAAAAAGTTTAATATATTTCCAAAGAGTTTTGACAGCGTATGTCAGAAATATATCCCTCCTAATCCACAGCCATATTTCTTCATCACTGGGGGTGTAACTCCTCTGCCCATGCAACCAGGCCAGACAGAGAAAAATAAATTCATTTTTGGGTGACTGAGGTATTGTTATTTTTACGTGCTGCAAGAAAACTCAGCTGCTGATTAAACCACACTGATGGAAATCAGAACACAGCATTTACTTTAGCACTAGACTGTATGACAACACCAAAAAAATATCTCCAAAACATAAAAGGAAAGCAGAAATTTCCCTTGTACAGTTTAACAGACAGAATCACTGCGAAAGGCTGCAAAATTCAATGTTATAATTTTCCGACTTTAGTTCATTTGTGTGCTATATATAACTCACACGTATGCACCGAGAAAATAAAACTGTAAATCACACACAAGTCCCTTTCTTTTTTTAAAGTTTGTTACAATAATTTTCATGAATTTGTAGGACCTACAATACCACTGCTTCCAACTCCTTACTTTCACTTCTTTTCCCTTTGGATAAGAAGTGGCATGGCTTTGTAAATACGTAAATATTAGTATTGTTATCATGTCACAAGTATTATAAAATAGAATAACCAACAGTCTGGAAATTGAGGAAAAAAGTGAAGAGTTAAGCTCAGGGTGAAGTTTTCAAAAACTACTTGCCATTCCAGAATTTTTGTTCCAGAATGCTCAAGTTAAGTTATTTTAGAAGGGTTTTGATTTTTTTCTGAATAGGTGGTCAGTAGTCCTTTGTGTTACACCTCTGTAAGGCATCTGAGGCCATGCTCGTTCAGACACTGCAAATAGTTAAAGGCTTTCTCTACCTCACTCCAAGGATACCAGCAACTGTCCCAAAGGCACACAGACAACAGCTCTGCCTGAGCCAAAAGGTCATGCTGACTGGCTAGTTTAAAGCACAAGCAGAGCAATTTTGCATTTGTTGATGTCAGACTGTGTAAGGATGCCATCAGCTTAGGCACTCCAAAACCTAAGAAAAAGTTTCCCACAAAACAAAAACAAACAATCTTTTGACTTATCTTTTCAGAAGCAGCTGCTAACATCAAGAACACAGATTTTTTTTTTTTTTTTTTTTTCTCAGAGAATACGATGTCATTCTGAATAACTGGCGTATCTGTGTTTTTCAAGATTTTGGGGTTAACTAGCTTTGCAGAAAAAAAAGGAAAAAGATATTGTGAATCACACTACAGAAACCATGAGACATGAGAGCACAAATTCATAGAGGCTGTAACTCTACAGAGGTAAATGAAGACATTGTCAATAGAAATTTGGCCCACGTATTTTTCTTGGAGTGAAGGAACAAAACTTTTCCAGGGCTGGGAGGGGAGGGGAGCTGTTCTTCCTGAACCTCCAGGCTGTCTCCTCTGACACTCCTGGGATGATAAATCAAAAGGCTGATACACTCATCATTTTTGTGTGTCTTTGAGAAGTAGGATGACTTACATCACAAGCGTGTTCCTTGCTAGTTGCTATACTGCCATGTACATGACTTCAGTTCAAATAGAAAACATAGAAAAGCTAAGATCCCAGCAGGCTGCGACCAGCAGTGTGCTCGTATCTGCAGTTACCAGGTAATAAGCTATTATACGGTTGGCTACATTCTTTTTTGGCATAAATCAAAGTAAAGACAGATCAAGTTTTCATTTGTTTTTTTCATTTGATTCACTAAATTCAGCAAAACGAACTTCACTGAAGAAGACTAGCTTGCAAAAGCCTGGCCATCTCCAAACTTAGAACTGTAATGTTAGGTTGGGTGTTCAAACTGCTTCTTCCCTGAAATATCTGTTTTCTCTCAAAAAAGACAGGAAGACTGGATTTGGACTTTTCCAGTTGAGAAACATCAAGTGAATCCAAATAATCTAGTTTGTATTTTTAAAGCGTGGTGAAAATCCACCATATAAAACTGAATTACTCCATTTTATTAATGTTATTTAAAAGGCTAATAATCAGCATTTGGTACTATAGGGTGCAGAGCTTATGCATATGTGCCTATATACGTTACACATATGTCCATACACATATCTTTCACAGTATTTTAAATTACAGAAAGGAAATTCAAATGCTAACTTAGTTAATTTGGGGGCAGAATATGCCTTCCGTTTACTCTCTTTGCACTTACAGAAGTAATAGAAACTATCCAACCACAGAGCTGATTTTAAGGTAAACCAGAGGACAAGAGCATACGTGCAAAAAAATAAGTTAATGTAATAATAAAGGCAATTAGTTGTAAATGCTGGTCCTACTGAACCAAATGCAAGGTGTCAATGTTAAGATTTTACCCTGTAAATGTAAATAACTGCCTTTGAACTAACACTGCAGGAACTGCGGCAAGCGTTCTTAGTAGCTTAATGATAAACAATAGATACAAATGTTCCCCACCTAGACAACGGCAGGGCACTTACTTCTAATTTGCAATTAACAACGTCTCTCCCTGTTTTGCTATCTCCGTTTGACAATTCACAACAGTTCTTTGATCTATTCTTTCAAGCGGGGTGCAGAGTTGCAGTTACCAGAGCTGGGTTTTACATGTCACCTGTCCACTATTCTTCTGCTAAACTTTCAAGATAAATGAATATAGTATGAATAAGATGGACACATTCAATAACATGCACATTCTCTTTCCCTACTTTGGGTTTCATATTCACATGCCTCTGGCTATGGCTACACTAACAAGTAGAGCAGCCCAAAATTGTTGGATCCAATGTCTGCGCTACACACATTTCAAGGGGGTTTTACTTTCCAACAGTTTTCTGGTGTAGTCCCATTGGACAGAACACTGGTGGTTGGAGTGTAGCCACTGGAGGGCATCTTCCAGTCTAGTGTCATGTGGAAGCAACCTAGCTTGTATACTTAAGACATGAAAGAAAACATGGTAAGAGAGGAGGTTCAGGAGCTAGGCTTCAGAAATACACCCCTGCTCCAAACTAATTTGCTAATTGAGATATGTCCTATGTTTCATTCTCGTGGATGTGCTAGCATAGAATGAAATAAGTCACTAGGGTTTTCTGCCATTTCGTATAAGCTATGCCTCCATGCAAGGACAATAAACATTCTCAGAAGTCACATAGTACCCCAGTCACTGTAATTAAAATAATTACCCGGCTAGATTCTTTGTGGGAGGAAATAAAGGAAGGCACACTGTTTTACAACAGATGAGGCTCAGATGCTGAATTTTCTTATTAACATACTGCTCTACATCTTTAAAGAGAACAAAAATAAGACTTACTAGCTCAAAAAAAATCAAAGATGCATTTTACAGCGAACACCAAAGAAAATCAGTATGGTGTTTTTAAATGTTTCACCTCAATTTTAATTTCAATACATGAGTGGACTTCTAAGAAAAATGTTGAGTATTTCATAACCTAAGCTCTTCACATGCCCATTTTCACCCAGTTGTTGAAAAATGTAGAGGATTAAGAATTTTTTGCCTTAAATAGATGCGAATCTTGTTTTATTACTCATTTATGTAATGTACAGAGATGCAAATCATATTTCATTATTCATTTATGTAATCATGTTTTAGGAAGGGCAAGGAGACAGTAGACATGTAAAATAAACTCATTCAGGCCTTTTTATTTCCTAGTGCCCAACCATTTTAGCATCTTCAGTGATGGAGAGATCAGGACAGAGGATTTTTTATACTGAAAAGTCCAAATTTAAATCTTGCTTTGGCAAGAGGGGGGAAAAAAAAAAAAGAAGAAAATAATCCCACACTGTTTAGAGAATAATTGTTTTGTTTTTCTTTCCTGGTGAAATATCATTTACAATTATAAGAATCACTGTGTGTTAAAGCATCCCCTTGACAGCTGACTCTGGTCATACATCTTGTTCTTTACATCTGGCAAAGTAAACTTCATCCACCGTTGGGAAGTGCCAGAAGAATGGCTCTGCCACAGCAGAAGGGATTCACCACAGCTAGAAGTCAGCTCTTTGCCTAGCTATCTCTAAGAAAGAGCTAGTATAGCAAAGACTCCCTAGCAAAAAGCCGGAAAAAGAAGAACATTCACAAATGAACTACTTTTAAACACAGATGCAGCCTAAGGAAGAGAGCTGGTCTGGGGCTTGAAAGAAATGCTGCAGTGGGAGAAGCAGGAACAAGAACGGCTCTGCATATTTTTCTCAAGCATAGTAACCAAAGCCCTCAGAAGCCTCTGGAGCATTAAGGACAGGGCTGGGAGTTTCTATTCACCTGCTGCTCACTCTGTTGAGTCTGTAACTGTCTTATGTGGCTTGCGAGACAAGCCTGTGCTTTTAGCAAGTTCTTTTGCAAAGCACGCACTTTCTACTTTAGCTGTGATTTGTTCTTGACCAGCAGGATGGTAAATTAGAGTGCTCAAGTAATTGTAAGTCTGGAAAAAGCCAAGCACCAGCTAGGAGGGAACTAGGAGAAGCTTAGTACCTGTTTTAAGGTCTCGGGCATGCAAACTAAGAGGACCTGCATCACAATGAAGATGGCCAGGCACAGTCCCTGCAATTGGAGAATATGCAACTGAGAGACTGGAACTGTTTTTTACCCAGACTTACCTGGCTAGAAAGCACACAAGACCCATAATGAGCTCTCATGATAGTAATTTGCTGACCATTCGCAGTCAGGGTTGACAGTCCTAAGAAACTTCACCTTTTTCAGGAAACACAGCTAGAGCAATCCACGTCAAAAGTATTGAACGTCAGTAAAAACAAAGCAGTGTTTTCCTGGTTTACGGCATTGCTAGCTTCTGGCCTGTTAATCCCAATTGTCATAATGGCCTGGTGCTTTTCCATGCTGACATCTCTCTTCCCCCATGAAGACAAAAAACAACAGTCAGACTAAAAATGCATTTGGGTTCATTAAGAAGGGTGTCTGGGATGCTTATGTTCTCCCATTACATTCACTGTGACACTTCAAAATAAACACCAGAGGTGAACCTAGGGTAGTATTTTTTTACCCCCACAGAAGTTACTTCTTCACAAATGTGTGCCATCACAAAGTATGATTTCAATTTTTACACTACCGTGTTTAAATGGATTTTGCTCAGTTTGTATTTAAAAATCAACAAATTAGAACATAGGCCATTTCCTGGGGATTAATAAGAATGACCAGCTGTGAAGAATGGATGGTCTCATTGCATAAGAGGACTCTCTCTGCACAAAATGAAAAATATTAAACTTCTCCTTAATGCCTTAGAGAGATCTAGTTGGGTCTGTAGGCAGGCACCATCTGTAGAGACTTAGTTCACAGAATCCTGCATGCTTCAAGTTGCTTGAAAACTCTCTTGGTAGTCCTCCTACAAAAAAACATCAACTTCTAATTAGGCAGTAATTGGGATTAAATGAGAACAGAGAAAAATTAAGTTTTCTTGAGATACAAGAACTCAAATGTACCAAGAAATGAAATCCAGGAACTAAATTCTATTCTCAGGGTAAAGAACTAGCCTGCAAACCTTCTGGGAAGGGATTGTCCTTTAGGACGTGTTTGAACAGCATCTAGCAAAATGGTTCAGATTTCTAGGCACTATTGTAACACGAAACAATAAAAATAACTGCAGGAATTTACACAGAACTACTCCAAACATCTCAAGTGAAATGGTGAGTACTGTTCAAAGATGACGGTACATTCCTTGTAAATGTTTTCAGCACATATAGTTGAAAAGACAACATTTTGACTTTAAATAGCACTATAGAGGGGGCTGATGCTTGAAATTCGGAAGAAACAATATGGCTGATTTTTAGTCTGTTTCATCCTGCTTTTCTCAATACAGCCAGTTGCATTTACACAAACTAAGGTTCTGACCTTATTACTCATTTCTGATGGACCCGGGGAAGTACTCATCTCTCTTTCTGCCTTGTACTGGTGGAAACATTAACACCAAAAACTCTTCCACTAGCGAAAGAGGGCAGGGAGCCCCATGGCAGGACATACTCTGTGAAGAGGTCTGTTGATCCTGCACAGCTATCTATTTACACACTTGGGGATAGAAAGGCTAATAGTGGTGAGAACAGGATATTTTGTCATATATTATTATTCTGGATTGAGAGTGAGGAAAAACTGCTGGCTTTCCTTCTAAAGTTATTGTATTTTCAATTGCTCGCAAGGTCTCCCAGAGCCCAGAGAGGTATTCTGTTAAACACTGAAATAAATAAAAACTGCTGTCTGATTGGCCAGAGATGAACAATTTCTACTACCCCCACATGTATCCATCTAGGATGTGCTTATTTGTATGATATGTGAACTAATTGTTTAACACTACCCCAGAACATAGCATTGTTCACTCAGAGAAAGCTACACAATAGAAATTTATTGACTCATCACACTACTATTTTTTAGCCAATTATGTGCCAGGATTTCTCCTTCGGATTTATAACAATAGCAGAAAGACGCTTCATTTCCTTGGGACTATTACTCTCCTGGGTGGCAAAATTAAAATCAGCCTCTATAAAACAAGCTTGTGACAGCTTACAGCAACCCCAAAACGGCACAAAGTGCATCCTTTATTCTTACACGCTATTAGCGGCGATCTGGACAACCGAGGGGGCACAGAGGGGGTGCCGTGCGAACCCCGGTGCCGCGTGGGCCAGCGCAAAGCCTGTCCACCATCTCTGCCCCGCCGAGAGCTCCCACGCAGGACAGTGGCCACCGCAGCCGGCAGGGTCCAGAGGCGAGGGGATGGCAGCGATCGCAGTGATTACTGAATAATGCGACACTTGGTAGCAAACTGCCTTGCCGCTGGCCTCAAATAAAAAAATAATAATAGAAGTGACCTGCTCATTTTATTTCTTTGGAGACAGCTGCCGGGTGGGAGGAACCACAAGGCCTTTCCCTTCTGCTCTGCTGCTGCGGGAGACTGGGGGTGCCCAGACAGGCCCGGCCCCAGGCCAGCCTCACCCTCCCGCCCAGCCCTGGGCGAAGGAGGCGGAATTTCCCCCGGTTGTCCCGTTAAATAGAACAGAACACACGAGCTGAACGGGGTAAAACACGCACCAGCGCCTGCAGGAGATGCCGGCCGCCGCCGCAGCAGCAGCGCCCTCTGCCGGGCGCCCGCCGCCCCACGGCGGCTGCCACAGCCGGGAGCGGGGGCACCTGCTGCTGCGCCCCGCCGCGCCGCCGAGGGGCGCCCTGCCGCTGGGGGGGGGCCGGGCGGGAGCAGCCCCGAGGGGGACATGGCGGGTGGGCGGCGGCCACCACCGCAGACCTCCGCGGGCACCTCTGTCTGGCAGAGGCCCTTCGCGCTTGCTGCAGGGCTGGAGCCCCTGGCTGACAGCTGGGTCCAAATCAATCATAAAATCACAGAGTGATTTGAGTTGGAAGGGACCTTAAAGATCACGTAGTTCCAACCCCACTGCCACAGGCAGGGACACCTTCCACTAGACCAGGCTGCTCAAAGCCTCATCCAAGCTGGCCTTGAACACTGCCAAGGAGGGGGCATCCACAGCTTCTCTGGGCAACCTGTTCCAGTGTCTCACCACCCTCACAGGAAAGAATTTCTTCCTAATATCTAATCTAAATCTACCCTCTTTCAGATTAAAACCGTTCCCCCTCGTCCTGTCACTACTTGCCCATGTAAAAAGCCCCTCTCCTGCTTTCCTGTAGGCCCCCTTCAGGTACTGGAAGGCTGAGATTATAAAAGGCCGAAATGAGCAGCCAAGATTATAAAAAATTATATAAAACATATATATTCACTCACACACACACACACACACACCCCCCCACCCCCAAACCCCAGCCCTCAGGGTATGCCTCAGCAAGTGCAAGGTGAAGCAGGAAATTTCATGGTGTTACCTCCTGGCTTAAACAGCATGGTCGGTGATTTAAGTGACCCATTTGCACAGCTTATGAAAGAGTGTGGAGGGACAACTTCTGCTAACAGCATCTTGGTAACTGCATGAATGGCAGAGAGGCTTCAGCCTCATGCGCACACGGCGCTGGCAATGATCCCCAGCAGCAGGCGAGACAGTTGCGTTGGTTTTTTTTAAATACATATTAAATTTAGCAGACAGCGCCATGCATTCCCTCACAGCAGCTGTAGCTTCTATATCCACTAATACAGGGACCCTGGCTTCAGTAAGCGTAAATGCGCAGCCCTACAGAAACATCTCTGGCCACCTCGCGCTAAACTCGCACTTCTGTTTTCTGTGTGCCTTCACGCTGCCAGCGTCCCGGCTGAACAAGCCGGTGGGGTAATCAGGAGGCTGAGCAATCTGCACAGGATCCCGCTGCTTGGTGTCTAGTGCTTTTATTGCCCCTGCAGAATAACTCAGGCAGATAACCTACAACTCAGACATCCCAGCATGAGTGTATCCACGGCTGCAGACATCACTCTAATAGCATATCTCTTGAAAGGAAACTTATGCCTTCTACAGATACTCCTAGCTTGATTTTTTCCAAATTCTTCTCCTTCTTAGGAGAGACCCTGTTGAAAGTGCTTTTTACTCCAAAAACACCCACTTTACTTTTGAATGCTGCTAGTCTCAGCTTGTATGAGCAAAGCCAACTTTGCTCTTAACTGGTGAAGGAGTAAAAGTTTTTAAAGTTAGTATTTTGAACATATTCCTTTATGACAACAGAAAGGGCTTCTTCAAATACATTGCAGGTAAAGCCAACACTAGAGGCAATGTAGGCCCACTGATGAATGAGGTGGGGGCCCTGGAGACAGAGGATAAAAAGAAGGCCTCTGTCTATACTGCTGGAGGCTGTCCTGAGGAGCCCCAGACCCCTGCGGCCCCAGAAGAAGTCAGGATAGAGGAGGAATCTGTCTTGGTAGATGAGGGCTGGGTCAGGGACCAATTAAGCAATCTGGACATCCATAAATCCATGGGCCCTGATGGGATGCACCCACGGGTGCTGAGGGAGCTGGCGGAAGTCATTGATAGGCCACTCTCCATCATCTTTACTAAGTCGTGGGCAACGGGAGAGGTGCCTGAGGACTGGAGGAAAGCGAATGTCACTCCAGTCTTCAAAAAGGGCAAGAAGGAGGACCCGGGTAACTATAGACCGGTCAGCCTCACCTCCATCCCCAGAAAGGTGATGGAACAACTTGTCCTTGGTGCTGTCTCTAGGCACATCAAGGATAGGGGGATCATTAGGGGCACTCAGCATGGCTTCACCAAGGGGAAGTCATGCTCAACCAACTTGATAGCCTTTTATGAGGACGTAACCCGGTGGATAGATGGTAAAGCTGTGGATGTGATCTGTCTCGATTTCAGTAAAGCGTTTGACACGGTCTCGCACAGCATCCTTGCAGCTAAACTGAGGAAGTGTGGTCTGGATGATCGGGTAGTGAGGTGGATTGTGAACTGGCTGAAGGAAAGAAGCCAGAGAGTGGTGGTCAATGGGACTGAGTCCAGTTGGAGGTCTGTGTCTAGCGGAGTCCCTCAAGGGTCGGTACTGGGACCAGTACTATTCAATATATTCATTAATGACTTGGATGAGGGAAGAGAGTGCACTGTCAGCAAGTTCGCTGATGACACAAAACTGGGAGGAGTGGCTGACGCACGGGAAGGCTGCGCAGCCATTCAGAGAGACCTGGACAGGCTGGAGAGTTGGGCGGGGAGAAATTTAATGAAATATAACAAGGGCAAGTGTAGAGTCCTGCATCTGGGCAAGAACAACCCCATGTACCAGTACAAGTTGGGGGCAGACCTGTTGGAGTCCAGCGTAGGGGAAAGGGACCTGGGGGTCCTAGTGGACAACAGGATGACCATGAGCCAGCAGTGTGCCCTTGTGGCCAAGAAGGCCAATGGCATCCTGGGGTGTATTAGAAGGGGTGTGGTTAGCAGGTCACGAGAGGTTCTCCTCCCCCTCTACTCTGCCCTGGTGAGGCCGCATCTGGAGTATTGTGTCCAGTTCTGGGCCCCTCAGTTCAAGAAGGACAGGGAACTGCTAGAGAGAGTCCAGCGCAGAGCCACGAAGATGATTAAGGGAGTAGAACATCTCCCTTATGAGGAGAGGCTGAGGGAGCTGGGTCTCTTTAGCTTGGAGAAGAGGAGACTGAGGGGTGACCTCATTAATGTTTATAAATATGTAAAGGGCAAGTGTCATGAGGATGGAGCCAGGCTCTTCTCAGTGACATCCCTTGACAGGACAAGGGGCAATGGGTGCAAGCTGGAACACAGGAGGTTCCACATAAATATGAGGAAAAACTTCTTTACAGTGAGGGTGACTGAACACTGGAACAGGCTGCCCAGAGAGGTTGTGGAGTCTCCTTCTCTGGAGACATTCAAAACCCGCCTGGACGCATTCCTGTGTGATATGGTCTAGGCAATCCTGCCCCGGCAGGGGGATTGGACTAGATGATCTTTCGAGGTCCCTTCCAATCCCTAACATTCTGTGATTCTGTGATTCTGTGAAATCTCAAGCGTTTGCTGGTAGATGGCCTACTTCGGGCCATTTATGAATATTCCTGCTTGCTTTTTCTCCATAGCCTCTTAGTAGAGAAAAGAAAGACATCTGAACAGTAAACATGGTAGGTCAAAACACACGTATCTGTACATCATTACAGAGTGACTCCCCAGCTCTTGTAACCCAGCTCTGACCTGGGACATGGGCACTTTACTACAGTTTAGACTAGGATAGTGCTTTGGAGTCTTTTACAATACAGGCCTGTTGTGATATTGTCTCTGTTAACACACATCCAGGGCTAAACAATAACCGTTTTTTCTATCACCCAATGTCCCCTCCCCAGCTGAGAAAGGGAATTGGGAAAAGGAGGGAGACTCATGGGTTGAAATTTAAACAAATTTAATAAAATCAATAACAATACTAATACAAAAGACACAGTTACACTTAGCCCATAGAGTGGTGGCAAGTCCCTGCAGGGGTAGCAACCATTGAGAAGAGAGCAAAGCAAAGAGCCCCCCATCCCCAGCAAGCTTTTCAATTTATAGTGAACATGATGTTTATGTTATAGCATTCACCGGTGGGCCAGCCTGGGTCAGCTGCCCTGGCTTTCACTGCTAATGGCCTTGATCACCATACCATGGCCGGCCACAAACTAAAACAAAATGTGAGAGAAAATTGTTTCTGTAAATTTTATCCCCATGAAAACCAGGACAGATACAGAATTGGCTATAGCACTGCCTGTTAGTAACACACACACTCCTCACTTCACATCATGCACGTGAAAACTTCCATATGTTCAGCTATCATTTTTTAAATGTGGTTTCCTGTTTGCTTTGTCAGTGAATGCTCTTCCTTATAGAGTCTGCAATCCATAAGCATTCTGTAGCAAGTCTGGACTAGATTTGAAATATCACTTCCATGTACCATCCCAGTATCTGCTGTAAAACATGTACTTCTCTTATTCTTTACCCAAGTACATTTCTAGTCCTTAATGCATCAAATACTTGTTGCAATGGTTCTGTGCCCTTTTATTCTGTTCATATATGAGAAAAGTTTTAGAGAATATCCCTTAGAACTAATTATATCCAATTTATTAAATTTACCTTAACTTTCTGAATTTTTACTGAACTTTTATTGATTCTACATTCTCCCGTGAACAAAACAAGAGGAAGAGACCTTCAAGGAATAAAGGAAGGGAAGATGCTCTTCATTTCACCAGCCAAAGTATAATCCAGAGTTCTGATCTTCAGGATGACTAGATAATTGGTGCCATTCCCATATACACTTATTGCCTTTAATAACTTTTTGGCAGAATTTGTAATCTACAATGGCAAAAGATAAAAAGACTGTTCTTTACACTGCTCTCAATCTGGATACATCATTTGGCAAATTGTAATGCCTTTTAAATTATTTTATTTTAGGAAACCTTGTGCTTCTCCAGAAGGAGTATTTGGCCAGTTGCAGAAGTCTCCAGGTTTCCAGTGAATTAGCTGATGAGTAACAGAGGTGGTTACAGTAGCCTCTCTTTACTGCCTGTAGAAAACCTCCAGCAATTTATTTGCAAGGGGCTTGGCCATGACCCAGAGTAGAGCTCTGAAAGAAAGGAACCAGCTGCATATCTAACTTGGACTAATACCTGGGCCTTGGGGAAGTGAACTAAGAAAGATATGTATAGTAGTGTGGTATTTTAAAAGGATGTGAACAATTTTTGACATAGAAGCACTGAAAACATCGGCCTCCTATGAAAATAAGAGAGAAGCTTGGACTTTTGTCCAGGTTTATTAATGCTGCTATTTTTCAAATGATAATCCAATGCATGGTGCACTGCAGAGTGTTGTGTGATGTCAGAGGTCTCCTCTCATTCTGCGGCATCATGAGGGAAAAGCCATTGGCTAAGGCTCTCCAGGGCAAGGCTGTGGCTGGCTAATATGGCTACACAGGGGACCTGAAGCGAGTATATTTTTCTTGTTCCCTCTTGCTATGTCTAGAAGACATAAGAGGCCCAGCACAGAGGAAACTGGAGTCTGCTCCTCAGACACCTTCCCTTTGGGAACCAATGAGCTGGGAAAGGACATGGATTTTTGCCCAGAGGTCCCTCTCCCACTCTGTGGGAGCAGAGCAGGCAGGTGCTGCCTGAGGATACGTTACACCTCCTGGCAAGACCTGCCAATCAGTCCACCAAGGAATCTTTTCCCTCCTG
This sequence comes from Nyctibius grandis, assembly GCF_013368605.1. Lineage (NCBI taxonomy): Eukaryota > Metazoa > Chordata > Aves > Nyctibiiformes > Nyctibiidae > Nyctibius > Nyctibius grandis. Next base: position 14,157,812 of record NC_090660.1, read on the forward strand.
AAGCAACATGTCCTTACACCACATCATGGCTAAGTGAGAAAAAGCCCTGCTATCTCCAGTGAAGGCTCTGTGTGTGTGTTTACGACTAGACAGAAGGCTTGTGTTTCATCATGATGTATTTGTCAAGTCTGCATGAGCCATGTGAGACACCAGTCTCTTGCAGAATGCACTCTGGCTGTAGAAAAGAAAGGAGCAATGTTTGGGCCTCATTTTGGCTAGCAAGTTTTAAATATCAGCTTGATGGGGAACTTCCCTTCCTCTACTGGACTAGCCAGTATGAAAAGTGAAAAAACTAAAGATGAAATTATTTTATAGTACACCAATTTCTTTCTCTGTTTCTCAGTGTGGGGTACACTGGCGATAAACAGTAGGCACCTGACAGCAAAGCTTTCTTTTCAGACTGGCAGAGGCAGATCCCTAAACACAATGAGTTCTTCAGCAACAAGAGATTCACCTCTGGTGCCCTGGCTTATCATCCTTTCAGTCCTCCCTCTGTTGGGGCTGACGATTAACGCAACAATTAAAAGGTACGCAGACTGCAGGATCTCAGTATAAAGTTTTGTACTGGTTACACTTTTTTCCCCCCTCTTTGTGGAATACACCAACTAATGTAACAAACTCTTATCAGTTCACTAATTGATCACCTATAGGCAGTAGATTTATACAGGAAAAGCACCATTTTCTTGGTCATCCTGAAGATCAGAACAGCAGATAAACAGTTTGTCAGTAGTTCACTGAGTGCTGTACTTCAGAAGGGTTTGTTTTATGAACTTAAAGCTAAGTACAAAAAATAAATTACAAACTACAAGGCCAACTAGCTTATTGGCCATGTACCTTGTAGCCTTTGTCCTCTGTCTCTCCAGGATCCCATTCGAATAGAAAATAATAAGAAAATTGCATTTGAAATAACTCTCGATGTCATTAATGTGATGCATTCTATTTTTCTCCCCAGCATATTTCAAACACATGTCTCAAATTTCTGTTTCCTAAATGACTGTGTTGATCTCCCCCCAAGCATGTTTATAGGCCATGTTTTAAAAAGAAACACATTTTAAATTAAGGGTCATATGACTAGAACTTGAGGAAGCATCTGCAGTTAGCTTTTGCAAATGTTCTGTGGTGAAGTGAAGGCTTTTTTTTGCAAACTTTCTGGAAAAAAACTTTGCTTTTTGAAAATGTTTTCTGGGAAGAGTTTGATAATGCTTTTGCTTAGAGAATGAATATCCAAAATATTTGTGTGGGAGAGGCACGAATACATCAATTTTTTATCATGATTTTATGCATCAGTAGAATTAGGAAGAAACCAGCCTTCCTCTCTAGCCTTATGGTTCCTTATCACTCACATATTCCTCATTTCAAGGGACATCATTGGGTTTAATACTGAAATATCTATCAAAACATAAAAATTAGTGTTCCCTCTTAATGTTCCAGATGTAACTCATTTCAACAGTAAAGATCAGGAATGTGTAATCTTGAACTAAATTAACAGAACTATTTCCATGGGACTTCAAGATTCCTGTGCTGATGGTTCTTTGTGGGTTCTTTTCCCTTCTTTTTGGATTTTTATCATATGTTATATCATTTATTTGGGTCTTAGAAGATTAAGCATGTCTAGGCCTCAACACCATGGTGCCTGAGTGTCTCCTAAATTATTAAAAACAGATATAGCAACAACATGAACATCTATTTTTATGTATAGTGCAATCGTTAGTACTCTGACCCCAATTCAGAAAATTATATATATATCCAGAAAAATAAAAATCAACATATGTTTAACTAAACAGTTGTATGAACCACATGGAAGTGGCAAGATTTAAGCACACAACTGGAGCTAAACAAGATATTTCTGTGAATCATATATTTCATCATATATTCAACTACCAGTGCCACAAGAAAGTAGAACTGCAGAAAAAACCACTTGCTATTGAATAAAATATAATACAGAACCAGTTTCGAGACAGTTATACATTGCCTTTAAGTTAGATAAGCAGAAAATTTATACTCATTTATAACTGCTGCTCACAGAGTTTGTGTCTTTCTGCAGAGCTTCACTCATTCTGACAGATATGCGTAAATGGAACCAGGAGTGAATGGTCCATTTATTCCAGCCACAAGAGAACAATCCAGAAGAAAATCTGAGGCTTAAATTAATGACAAATGAATTAAAAATTATAACTTCTGAGAATGATTTGTGGTCTTCTGAAACTGTAAAAAGATGAAATAGTACATTGATGTATATTGGCTTACAACGCTTTTGCAGAAAAGGATCAGTAGTCAAAGTGATGATTTCTGTGAAGAACCAGTGCCAAACTAAGAACTCTCAACTATACAGTAATAAAGCTACCAAGAGCCCATATAGAATTCAGCAACTCTTGTGAAACAATGAATTCAGTTTGAAGTTGTCACACAGAACTACAAGGCTTTTGGGTTTGCATCAACAAAATCTGGTCGAAAACAAAATTTGGTTTCCTTTCTCCGGTTTTCTAGTCACAAATCTGTGCTCTGCATCCGAACAAAACTGCCACTGGTTTACTAAAAATCTGCCCCATCCATTTTGACCCAGTTATTTTGTCCCTATATTTCTAAGAAAATAAATCACATCAGTGATTTTCACTGTGTCTCTGAAGACCCTTAGAGGTCTGCAGTCAAATTTTAAGGTATTTAAGAACAGCAATTCAGAAAAGAATCTCTGTTACTAATCAGCTTAAGTTGGGGATTTAGGGGCTGTTGTCTTCCTGGAAAAAATAGAGAGCCTGCCACCAGAACACTAAAACTCAGTTATTTCTAGGTGCCTTTTTTGTATATCTCTGCACCCACTTCTATTTTCACATCCAGGTGCAGCAGCTAGATTCACATCCCCATTCCTGGGGACATGTGCACAGGTTTCCCTGTTCCTGTCGTGTCTTCTAGCCGGGCCAGGTTACAGCGTTTGCACTGCTCATTGCAGGCTGCGAATAGCTACCGAGGTCTCACCGCTGACCACCTTGACTCTGAAGCCAGCGTGCCCTCTGGTCTGACCCCAAATTTCGGGGAGATGAACTTCACTTTCCGACACAAAAAAGCCCATGAAGCCACTAGATGGCACTTTGAAAACATGGTTTTGCACAGTCTGCCCGGCTAGCTACGGTTCTGCGTCTGAATCGCAAGGTGCACTGTAAACCTATATAATAAATGCTGTTCTCTGAAACATACACTGACTGCTCTGAACAACAGACATATTCAAAAGGTTGTCAAAGCAAAACCTCCTTTTTACCAAAGGCAGAATTTCTCCTGCCTTCCCCCATAGCATCATCCTGTCCGAAACACAAGACCAGCAGTAGATAACCATAGGCATGCTTAGCATGACATCCAATAACCTTTATAGCATCTGTTGGGAGAGAAACTTAACGACCGATGAGATACATGACATAGTGGGACCAGCAGTCTCCTTTTCCTAGTTTAGAAGCTATGAGACACCAGATTTTCCAGCCGTGAGACTAGAAAAATCTATTGCATTTTGAGTATATTTTGTATACTTCTTTCCTGTCTTATCCCTTCTCAGCCACTTGTGCTAGAGACAATATTGATGAAGGAACGTGGTTATAAAAACAGAAAATGAGGACTTATTTTAGGCAATAAGTTCTTCAGGACAGGGCTGACTGTCTGTTTTTATGTTTCTCTAGTGCTCAGCACCATGAGAGTGCACACTGAGTGGTCTCAAAAACTTCCCCGCAGCGTAGATGATTACATTAAAAATAATCCCGTCACATAACGTTGCAAGATGTTGCTAATTAGCCATTAGAAGTATAATGACTACTTCTTTTATCCCGAGGCAGAAAAGATGGAAACATTACCAGTGCAGAGGGCCACAATCTGTTTAGCCTTTTTATAAGAGTTTCAAATCAAGATAACCTTGCAACAACTGAAATACAGAAACTGCTAGGCTGCGCGCTGCTATTCAGAGTTTGTCACCATGGATTGAAATTTTCTAGTTTTATTTTCACTTTCATCACTCATTGCCTGCTCCTGTCTATAATATCTACCAACAATATGTCAGCAGACCCTTTCAGTCATTGAATCTTGTCATTTTTTTAGAGCTCTGGATGCATAGCACATGGGATTAGCTGGGGTTTAATGGCTCTGGGTGTCTTTGTCTTCATGGCGGTAGAAAGACTGCCCTTATGGAAGCTATATGACCTCAACTCTTTAAGGATTTTCCGCAGATGGAGTAAAATGGATAATCCATGGACATACTGTAGTGCACTATGTGTTTGGTTGTTCAAGAGATACTAGAAGCATAAAGCTCTGGGGGAGAGTTCTCACAGTTCCAGACTTCATGGTCAAGAAAAGGGGCAGAAGATAGTTGTATTCATGAACCAGACAAAGCTTTGTTCCACTAAGCCAGCATTTCAGATGGTGTATGGAAATCTCGTTAACTGTGTCAGTCTGCTTAGTCTGAAAGGATCTAGAGTTTTTGTTAACAAGGAAGCATTCTAAGTGTTTGCCAGGGTAATTCCTTTGTCAAACATGAGGAAAGACAGGTTTTATGAAAATGAAAACATATTATGAAAATATATGTCAGATACACAAAAAATACTAAAAGAACCTCTTAAAGGTGCAAAGTTGAGCGTATCAGAGCCAAGAAATAGCAGAAGTAAGGTTACTTATGGACCATTAATTTGGTTCCTTTGAGCCTAAAAATTCTGTTAGTCTTCAATTTTATTATAATAGGTTGGTGGTGTTTTCTTTCCATACCAACTCTGTTTTATTGAGACTATATAACTGATTTTCATGTTATTTTGTTATCGATATGTATTTTGTCTGCTGTCATTTGATGTATGATCCTTATTTGCTGCACATTATTTAAACCCTTCTATGAATTTGCTCATTAACTTTGCTAAAGCATTCATCTCTTGAATAGCTAAGTACTTCATAAATCGTTTATTTTCATAATACTCATGTAAACAGAGAGTAAATGAGACAACAAGAGATCTTACACATGGGAAAGGAGGCAGAGAGATTAAGGTTAAAAACATTCCTTTTGGCTGCTTAGCTGGCAATTCCTACAACATGGCTTTTTGCGTATTTACCATTATATGTCAGTTTTCATAGTCAGGCAGGACTCTACTGGTGTTCATGCAGTAAATGAAACACAAACTATTTTTTCATGAATTCTAAGTGACTCAATAGCATCAAGACTGGAAGGAGCAAACATGTTCAATGGAGAATCATATACATCTTAACCATATGACATCTTTCCTCATTTTGCAACATTCTGCTTGATTTCCTAATGTGCTTTGTCCAACAGCTGTGGCAAAAGGGACAAATCCAGACACAAAACAGTGTCTTCATTACATGGCCTTAATTTATCCCCAGAAAAAGTTTCCACCTTGTGCCCTCAATGAGGTAAGACTTCTGTTGAAAGAGATTGATGGGAATAATTAAGGCATGTGTCCTGATGATACCACCGAAGAGCCAAACAGAAGGTGGAACAGCAAAAATTGCTGATTTCTGGGTTCTTGAATCAATGTTTTCTTGTGTGTATTATAGGCATCATAATTTCTATCTTTTGAATAGTAACTTGAATGCTTCATCTCTGTCCACCCCCCAGCTCCTGAAACTCCCTCTTACCATATCACATTAAGACTTTCAGATATTAACAAACTTCCAACTTGCAACCAAACACAGAGAATACTGACACTTACAGTAAAAATATCATAGTAGCAAAGCTGGCATTTTCTTTGTGAATCAGCCCTACAGGGAACTGCCACATTTTGCCAGAAAAATGGCAAACCTCTGGCATCACCTTCTGGTGAAGAATAGTGTGTGCTCTGGCAGGCACAGATTCCTTTATCCCTTCAAAAAGGAGCAGTTTGATTCACCAATCTGTATCATGCCCTTGTCCTTATTAATCTTTGACATCTTCTCCCTTAGTTCTAGTCTCCTTACCTACTAAGCCTGCTTTTGACTTTTCACATTGGCTGCAATCTCCATGCCTTTTCCCTGCTGAGCTTGAGTCAGGGTCTCCCTCATTGCCTTTCTACCTCCCTTCCTATTTTCTTTGCCCAAACGCCTGAGTTTCCTGTTCCTAATTCTTCATTCAAGCTGTCTCCTACTACCGCACCAATGACTCCCAGTCCAAGTCTCCAACTCTAGGCTTGTTCAATCTCAGCGACTCCACCTTTGTAATGCATTTATTTGTATCCTTCCCTGGATTTATCTGGGGAAATCTTCCTCTAATGTGCGTGTAGAAGAGAAACATGTTGGTTTAGGATTTACCAGATAGATCCTGTAACTTGGGGCAGTTGGTCTATTGTAGCTTTTAAAGCATTACTTTTTAGTTTAACTATATTCTACATGTGTAGATAATTTTTATCAGGAAAAGGAGGCTTTAATTTAGTGTTCTGAACTTACTTGAAATTCACATTTGCCATTAATTTATATCAACTATCCTGACTATCCTTATGTGTAAAGGAGACCTTAGGAGATGAATCTTTGAACAGAATAGGCTGGTGCCTTTGAGTCATCTTACCACTTTGCATCTTTTACTAGCTTGACTCTTGACTGAATCCCTGAATGGGTTATGTACAAAAAAATAAAAATCATAACACCTAACTGCAAAGAGAAATTACAGAGGGTTCAGAGACATCATTAATATGTGTGTAGGGAGGTTCTCTTGATCAATGTATATTGTCCTTCTGCAGCATTTTCATTCAAAGCTACTAATAGTACTGTATTCTTTCTCTATTTTAGAATTTTCTCTGTGGAAGTCATCCAACTCAGAGCAATGTGTATAAAATCATTCCATCCACTTATCCTCTCTATTATGATGAGCTTGCCATTATTGTTGCTAATATTCTTGTTCCTGTCAAGCCAGCTGTTGTGCAATTTGGCTAGTGAATAAGACCTAGGATAATTAACAAGAATAGGTGGTGACACAGAATAACTCAGGAATGACAAAAATCTAAGGAGCAAGGATCAAGGAACCATTTTATACAAGACACAAATTACAATACTCCGTATATTTTTTCTCTTTGCTGTCATATGGTTCCTATAAGGAGAATTAAGACATTACATAAAGAGGACACAAAGAATCAATTTCTGTTTTTTTCCTCTGGAAGAGTGAAAATTAGGTGTTTACCTGTTTTGGGTTTTTTTTAAAGGAATTCACATGTCAGTTAGATACTAGAATAAGGGTCTGAGTTCTAAAAATACTTTCCAGACTGAATGTCTCTTAAATTCTACTCACTGCAGTGTACTTGGTACTCTAGGTACTGAAAATTTCTGCTTATTGAAGCACAGATTTTGAGCAAGTCATTGTTAAATACTATGTAAAGTATATGACTAGTATGTCTTACAGAAAATACTTTGGTACGCAAAATTGTTTCATTGTAGATGAAAGGTTATTATCTTAGAGTGCATAGCTGTGACTCACAGTCTGACTAATCAGAGTCAGAGTGAGAAACAAAAGGCAAATTCAGTTAAACTGGTTTGCCTCTTCTAAGGAACAGGCTGTTTCTGTTCAAGTTTTGTTTATATCATCAGGTTTTCGGAGAACACAAAGCTGTGTGGTATGTGGCTTACATGTTTCAGCATATCTCCTGTTCCTTCTCTGGATATCTCTCTTCATTCATTTCATGCATGACAAAAGGAATTGCCACATCCACTTCCAAGGGACAAATCGTCCAGTGAACAATGTAGAAGCAAGGGCAAGGACTTCTCATGACAGACCTAGCATGTATGGTACACCAGACTGCTGTTAACCGTGAGGACATCAGCATCGCATCCCACGAACGAGAGCGCTCAGCTTGCCGGTGGCAGGACTCGTGTGTGCCCTCGCACCTTTTGGGGGGGGCAGGGGGGCGGCCGCCGCTCCCGGCTCTGCCTGGCTCCCCGGCCCGCGCCCTCCTTCAGCACCAGGGACAGCGCCCGCGGCGGCGGCTGGCCGCGCTCACGGGAGATGCGCGCAGGGCGTCGTTTCACTGGGAGGGCTTGTGACCGCTGAGCTCCCCCCACACTGACCTCTTTTCCCCTTACATCTGTCCGTATCTTATTAAATATACAAGTTATAATCAGGTACCAAAGGAGAATACTGAAGCAATAACATTTGCTGCTGATGCAGGCGGGATTAACCACCGATGACAAGATGACTAATAACTAATAAATGTACAATATGGTCTGTTCGCCATTTCAAAACCCAAAGTTCACCAACAAATCTGTCCATTTAATGATAACCTTATTTCCTTTCAAGTAAAGTTGCTGATGTGTTCTACTTAATTGCATTTGTCTGTCAAAAGACCACATAGTAACATTTCATAGCTCCACAGTGTCTTAATTCAAAATTTGGACTCGATCTTAAAGGTCCTTTCCAACCAAAATGATTCCATGATTATATGAGAGAAAGTGGCCTCAAGTTGCACCAGGGGAGGTTTAGATTGGATATCAGGAAAAATTTCTTCACCGAAACGGTTATCAAGCATTGGAACAGGCTGCCCAGGGAGGTGGTGGAGTCACCATCCCTGGAGGTATTTAAAAGACATAAAGTAGATGTGGTGCTTAGGGACATGGTTTAGAGGTGGACTTCGCAGTGCTGGATTAACGGTTGGACTTGATGATCTTAAAGGTCCTTTCCAGTCAAAACATTCTATGATTCTATGATTTTTCCAAATAGTTCAGGTATATGAAAAAGAGTTCTACATCACTGCTAAGCTCACTATATTGCACATTTAAATACACTGTACACTCATAAAATTAGTCTTGATTCTGCAAATGATGATGCAGCTAATGAGTTGCAGAAAAGCAGCAAGATACACAAAAAAACCTAAAGGCAGAGATGATGATCACCACCTGCCACAGTAGCAGTGAGGTCCTGGAAAGCTGAGATAAGCATTTATCATGAGGGACAGCAGGAGATATTTGTGAAGGAAGTTTCAGTTCATTATAAAAGACGTAAGGAAAGGATCTAAGAAAGATGTGGAGGAGAAGAGATCAAGGCAACAAGGTGAAAGGGGCAGCTGGAGTGAAAGAAAGAGGTGGAGTCAGGACTACTTTTAGGAGAGAACAGGCGAGTCTGTGAAGCAACATAGACTAAGAGGTGCTGTGTGTTACAGAAAAGCTTTTATGTATGTGAGTCCATATATATACACACACACATTTGCAAAATATATCAGAAAAGGAAAGAAAATATTTCATGTTTGAAATAAGGCTGGATTTAAATTATTCTAGGAATGCTAAATCTCCTTTACTTGTCATTTCAGCACTTCAGTGGGACACAGGCAATATTCCTCTGATATGAGTTTTTACATTTCCTTCTTATAGAAAAGAATAATGCAGAATTCAAAAATCGTATGTACTAGTTAAAGCCCAGATCATGCTGAGGTGAGGGGTGGGTGGAAAGAAGAGAACTGAACAGAGAAGTTGAGAGAGACATGTTTGCATTTTGGAAGCAGGTATTTCTCAGCATTTTGAGAATCGCCATAGGCACGGCTGGAGCACGAAGATCAGCAGGCAACAGTTGCCAGACAGTTGCTGATGGAAAACTGCCTTCAAAAACCATTTCACCAGTGAAAGGACAGTCAAGGAAGACAAAAAATATACACAGAGATGCAGCTATGAATGGCAAGTGTTAAAAGAAGAATTGTTACTATATGTGGGATTCCTGGTACGTATCAGGCCAGTGCCTGTAGAGAACAGTAATTCGGAAATTATGTCTGCCTCAAGTACAAAGGTATAGCAAAACCTCCATTTTCCCTTTTTAATATTTTTTTACAAATTATAAGCCTGTTTATTTCTCAGCTTCTGACTATTATTCTCAGAATTAAATCTGGAAGACAGTGTGGCTTTTAGAATAATTTATCCTGGTGACAGAATCTTACAAAAAAGATTTCCTGAATTGTACTTTAGGCTATATAATTTTGGACTGATCTTGCATTCTTATGGGCATCTATTTCCATGTCATATGGCAAGCTGGTCCTGCTTCTTTATTTATTAGGCTAATGTTTATGACATTTTCAGAACTGCATGACAGTAAATTATGTGACTGAAAAGGACAAAAGTATAGTGTATTTTGCATGTGAAGAGATGAGCAAATGTGTTTGTTCTTCTAATTTCAGGCTAGAAAAAGAAAAACTGAGAGAAAAAAAGATGCAAATACACTCATCCTAATGTCCTGTAATTACCCATAATTAAAGGTGGACTTGCCTGCACAGTCACCTATGAGGGACAGACTCTTGTCCTTTCACTCCAGCAGAAGCTAGATACAGTCGTAAGTCTTGGCTTTCTAGACACTCTGTCAATGGTATAACAACATAGAGAATAGCTGCTGAACTGTCAGTGTGTGAGTAGTGTCACTGAGATGTGCACCTGGGAATATTCAGGCCATTTTTTGATCAATCCAGCTGAAGCTAGCAGGACTGTTCAAGAACTGTTGTCAATGGGGACCACGGTTTTGGCTCCTTCCCTTTCATAGAAGGGCAGTAGGAAACATACATATCCTTTCCAGTATTACTTTAACACATCAGGGCTGTATTTGCCACAGCATTGCTCTGAGACTGCAAATGGGCAATGGTGTGATCCACGAAACAAAACTCCTCTAAGAAGTGGTTCCAGTCCCTCTAGCTCAGTATTGTGATGCTCTGTTTAACTCTTTACTTTCTGGGCAAGTAAGAAATAAAGTAAAAACTAATTCAGGCACCCTTTCCACCAGAGCCACTGCACTGGACCTCCTTCTGTTCACCTGAGATCAGCTCCTTTAACTTTCATTCAGCAGTTCCCACATCAATGCAAAGTGCTGAGTTTAACAGCCTGATTTGAATAACCTTCCACCAAACATCCCATTTAAAATTAAATGGAAATGAAAGGGAAATATTTCCATGTCCCAAGGGAGAATGCTCAGACAGATTGATAATCTGCAAGGCAAAACTGTACCTTAAAAGTTACCGTGGTGTGACACACACATCTGAGACACTGCAGATTACTACTCGCTGCTAACTTGGGTAAGCAGTTACTCCTCGTGTATTACAAAAGCACATATATATGTACATATATCTTTATATATTATATACATACACATGTATGTATCTCTTATTATGACATATATTACAGTGAAAAAATAAAATACCTTACTTTCATCAATCTTAATAAGAGATTGGACAAATCAAGTAACTTCTGCAGAGCTGTGAACTGTTGGCTTTTAGGACTTCTAGCCTAAAGGAGTAACACATAACCAAATAGCTACAGGGTCAAAAACATTTTTGGCCTGAAACAAAATCTGGGAGACAGAAAGTTGCTGCTTAAAATTGTAACAATCACCCTGACTTTCTGACACATCAAGGTAACAGGAAGGCTAAATAAGTTGCTGCCATTTCAGAATTTTAAGCCACTGTGACTGAAATAATTTGTTAAGTTTTGTTCCACCTTTAAAGCTAATTATGTCAGATAGCCACCAAATCATTAAAGTTGCCTGTTTTCATCATTGTGTTGATCTGTATTCATTCATGCTCAAAGGCAACAAAGCACTTAACGATGTACATAATTTTAAACATGTCTTCAAGCTCCATAGTGTCTTAATTCAAAATTAAACCTGGAAGTGGAGCACTAGATCAGTGCTTCCAATAAGTGACAGCTCCTTTCTTCCTCGCAGCCTTTTAAGATGAAAACAAGGCCACCCTTGTCACACCTCAGAAGGATATTAAAGTAAGTGACCATTCAATAAGAGGCAAAATAGTGCCACAGTTAAACCTACCAAGCAAAGAGAAAGTTGCTTGCAACTTAATGAAACAGCAGAAAGAAATCCCAAAGTCCATAAAGGAGGACTAATTTTGCAGAAGACAGGGATTAACAGTGAAGTGGCAAAACATCCAGATGACACATAATTTAAGAGCAATGAGAATTAGAGAGTATTGTGGACATTTCAGGGTTCATTTTTAAAGATCAGAAGCTGCCAGAGCTGTTATAATGCAGTGTTGAAGTAGTGTGAGACAAGGCATGTCAGGAGAAATAACATGCAGGAATTGCTAGGTGCCTGTAGCCATCTAGAGAAAGAAGTGGTCATTCACACAAGTCTAGCTTCCACTGAAATCACATTAAAATGGATTTTTTGAATATTATCAAGTATTTTTGCATTGATTTTTGTCTCATAGGCCATTGCAAGTTATTATGTCTAGTGCCTCTGGTGTCCAGTCCTGGGCTCCTCAGTACGAGAGAGACATGGAGCTGCTGGAGAGAGTTCAGTAAAGAGGCACTAAGATGATGGAGGGACTGGAGCATCTCACATATGAGGAAATGCTGAGAGAGCTGGGGCTGTTCAGTCTGGAGAAGAGAAGGACTGGGGAAATCTCCTCAATGTATATAAATACCTGAAGAGAGGGTGCAAAGAAGACAGAGACAGGCCCTTTTTAGTGGTGCCCAGTGGCAGAACCAGAGGCAATGGGCACAAACTGAAACAGGAGAGGTTCCCTCTGAACATCAAGAAACACTTTTTCACGTTGAGGGTGACCGAGCACTGGCACAGGTCACCCAGAGCAGTTGTGGAATTTCCATCCTTGGAGCTACTCAATAACCTTCTGAACATGGTCCTGGGCAGCCTGCTCTAGGTGACCCTGCTTGAGTAGGGGGGTTGGACCAGATGATCTCCAGAGGTCCCTTCCCACCTCGACTATTCTGTTAATCTATGTCATTAAATGAATGCTAGTGATAGAGTTTAACCTGCACTCATCTGTAAATACTACAGTTAAAGAGATTTTCATTGAGATTTGTGGGCACATCAGCCAAGTGACAAACCACTAGACAGAAAAGGCAGGCCGTGAAAATTACCATGTGTGGCAGAACAAGACACCTTAAATCATATTTTAGCTGAAACCATTTTCTGCATTTTTTAAGTGTTTAAATTTTGTTAAATTCAATCTTTATCTGTAACACTGTATATAGACAAAAACACCCTATTCAGTAAAGATATTGGGTGAAAAACAAAACTAACACTAAAATTTTGCACTTGCATGTTGATTTCACTAACTCAAAGAACCAATATATCTCAGCAATGTTCAAAATCAGGAGCTCTTGCTCTGTGTTCATCAAAGGTTCTGTGTAACCTTCTCCTCTGGTCGGGAATGCCTAGTCTTGCTGTGAGTTGATCTTGGTTACTCACCGTCCTGACCAGATTCACTAATTAATAGTTCCTAAAGACTGGGGCAAGTTGTAACTCAATTCCTTCTCTCAACTTACAATTTAATATTGTGGAAGATTCTCTTTATTTTTAGTAAGTGACCAAAATTAAATAGGCAAGCACAAAAATAAGCCATGAATAAAGTTGTGCTAGTGTATTTTTCCTTAATATATTTTTAAGCTTACCTTAAAAAAAACAACCCAAACCCCAAAACTTTATTATTAGATACATTCCTTTATTTTTTAACAATGTAAGAGGGGTAACATTTTTATTTTTTTCCCTAAGCTTATTCAGTTACACAAAACCTCCATTCTCTGAGACTTTTTTTTTTTAACTCACAGTAGTTTTCTGAACTATTACATTTTTTGTAAGCAATCTTCAGGTTTTACCACTGATTTTTTGAAAGAACTGCAATTCAGGTAAGTGCCTAAGCCTAGTACTTACCATTAGGCATGCACCCAAGCTTTGCATATTTCAGATAACTAAGATGGTAAAAAGATTTCCCTCTCTGGGGGAAACATGTTCTTATACTGTGGGTGAGCATTTTAAGCTCTCCCTGAGGGCTGCGACTCAAGCTGCTAGAGGTGTTTTTGTAGAAGAGCAAAAGACTAAGTCCTCCCTATAAAAAAAGCTGTCTGAAAAGGCTGTGCTCTCAGCACTGCACCACCCATTCTGAGAATGAAATGTCTACAAGAAGCACGTGGCTCCAAAGGGATTCCTAGCAAAGACTTGACATAGGTTTCAGTTAAATAAGCCTCTGTGCCATAACTGCCATGTTACAAGTTGATGCCTCTGTCACAAGTTCATTTTTGAGTTGTCACAAGCATTCCAGTTTCTCTCCTCTAAAAATACATCCTGTGTCAACTTTCGCTGGTATGTAATAGGTCACTGAAAACACAGGCAAGTGCTAGTTAAATTTCTTATTCAGGGAACTGTTGTCCAGCATCCAAATTCCAGTTGCCCAGAATTTACTTTTGTATAAAGAGTTTTGCGTGGTTTCTCTGAGAAACAGCACACTTCCAAAATTTGCAGGAAGCCATTGACACTCACCAAGAAAAGGATGTACTAGGTTTATAAAAATGTTTTTTCTTCATCCTGCAATGCAGCATTGTATTGCATCTGCATACCAAACATACTGCAGTATTTTACCTAGCAACAAATACCAAATAATATACATTAACGGAGGTGATAAGTCTCCCTGAGGAGTAACTGCTCTTCTTTCTTTCACTCTATAGGTTATGTTGTTGCCTTGGCTTAGTGTGTCATCATAGGATCATGGGACCACTCAGGCTGGAGGGGACCTCAGGAGGTCATCTAGTCCAACTGCCTGATCAGATGCAAGGCAACAGTGTGAAATCAGAACTGTAAAATTTCTGAAGAGTCCAGAAAGACACTGTAGTTCTGCCATGAGCTAGAAGTTTGTCTTTCTAATCACACATGTCCTGATTGTCTTCAGCTGTACCAGAAGGTTTCATCTGTGATATGGATAACAGTGGGGACCTGGACTTCAGTCTTTCTTGCTGTGGAGTCATTCCACATTAAAGGACAAGAGCTGTCTGCACACAGCTCAGGTACATGATATTAAATCAATTAACTTAGCTTGGCTAAAAGCAAAAATAAACAAATAATAGTTCTGTTATTACAATTTTCAGTTAGTTTACTCATATTTTCAGTATTTTCCCCCAAAAAAACCTTAGACCCTACTCTAAGTTGTCAGACAGTGAATCCAGTTACTGAAAACCCAGCAGATTAAGATGCAAGTGTACAGTAAGAAGTATTTGTAGGCTATAGCAGAAATGAAGCCAGCATAGAACTGACACTCATAGCTTGCAAGGCCGGGATCTGACTTTAACTGTCCAAAAGGTGGGTACCTAGTCTAAGCTGATCACCTAACTTACCTCCAATGGGTAAAAACAGAGACAGGCACTGCTGATATGCACTGTGTGATTCAGCAAGCTTATTTAGACATTGCTTCTCTTTTTTCCCCCCTGCATATAGCGGATGCTTAGCTGACTAGCTTAATGTAGCCACTTAACATTTAGATAACTAAAGCTAGATGGGGTTAACCCTGCCTTTGCTGTGCCATAAATTCAGTTATACATGCCTGTAGACCTTGAAGTCCAACGGGATTTCTACAGAAGTATATACTGTAGGATCAAACCCTCGGAAACACCAAGCTAGCAGACTAAAGGAAGATCTTTACTGGTATACGAGAGACATTCACCTTCATTGTTACCAATATCTCACATGTGTATTACGTCATGATAGGACCTACAGGCAAACAGCATCAGAATCCTTCCCAGCTGCCCCTGAACCTGGAAGTACACCCTTTAGTAGCTATGAGTTCAGGGAGTAAGCAAAAGATGACCACCAGAAACATGACTATCTTGATGCATATTATGTGGAGAAAACCACTCATGCCTATCCACATCTCCTGGCTGCAACCCACAGAATGCAAGCTCTATCTATCTCACTCCAACATAGACCTACAGCAGTGCCAGAGGTGTCACAACCTCCACACTGTTCAACAGGAAGAAAGACATTGCAAAGGAATATGGTGTGTTACATGCTTATTTCTGTCATACAGTATGTTGTGACAATCAAATTCAGGCTACATCTCCATGGGGAGAGGAAGGCGATTGGTATCTACACTGCAGCCAGAGAAGGGTCTGGCAGTGAGAGTACCATCTTTGAGATCACGGGAAAGGTTTTTGATGGAGCCTGGCACAAACTTGCCCCAAGTGCTAGGGGAAGCCAGATCACTGTGTTCATGGATGGCCCTTCTCAGTCACTACAGAGCAAGGAGGAGAGACAGAGACAGTGCCCTGGCAAGGCAAGCCCCAGACAACGTTACTCCCTGGGTCATCATCAGGCCTTATTGTGTACCTAGAGTTCCACTTGACCTCAGCTGCCAAGAGTCACCCTACGCACAACTTTGGCTGTGTACTGTAATAGCAGGATTTTTATTACTTCATTAATGTTTACCTTTGAGATTACTGTCCGCTAGAAGCGGATCTACAGTTTGTGGTCTGAATTTAGGGTCTGGGAACAGGGTTTATTTTATTTCAGATGCAAAGTATGTGCTCCACAGTAACTAGAAATGACTGGCTCAAAAGTCTTCAACGCTTCTGTTTAACAAAAGAGACTGATGAGTGTGTGCTCTGCCCTTTGCTTTGGTTCCTCCAAAATGCAGAAGTTGTCTCTGTCCCCTAGCCAAAATAACCCTGGAGACTCAAAACAGCAGTCATAGCATTTGCCTTCCCGCTGTGGCCCTGACTTGCTACAGAAAACCACTACTGGAACAACACAGGGCCATCCAACCTGGGAAAACTAACACAGGATTTTGTAGACAAAAAAATTCTAGAGACTTACTCCCAGCTGAGTTCACTTCAGATCTTAACAGTTCAAACTAAATGTACAAGGCATTTCCTCAAGGTTTAATACTTCCACAATTAGTTCTTCAGATGCAAGCACCACAGCACCAGAAATCTTCTCCATCCCATGCAGGCAAATCCACAAACCTACCAGGTTCTTTCTCCCACAAACTGGGAATTAATAGTTATGCTTAGTCCTATATTTGGGAAATACTCAGACATGATGGTGAAGGCATCTATATGGATAAGCAGACAGGCTGGAGTTAGGCTGCAACTGTTGAGGAATTTTAAAACCTCTCTTCCTATTAACTTATCCCATAGGTTAGTGTGCAACAGCTTGAACTTCATGTAGATCATAATGTGGCAGCAGAGGAAACCTGCTGTGAAGTTCCTGGGGTAGTGAGCTGACTGACTGCAAATAATTCATCCTTGTGGTTTCTTTTCCTGAGATTTTAATTAAATTCATTTGCCTACTTTTCACTGTTGTTCTTTCCTTCACCTCTTCTCTTCCTTACAGGAAGATGAATGGGCAAGTTTCTTACTTTATGGATTTGTAAATATGGAAATTAGACATACATATTTTTCTCCTGCTTGGAACACACAATGAAAGTATGTCAAGTACTGCTTAAATGTGCCAAATTTAGCCTAGCTATGTTCTGCTAATTTGCTTTTCTTATTGCATGTTTCTTCCCTTGTCTGCAATGGTGCTAGTCTTGGATACGTGGAAACCCCAACAAATTGCAGCAGTGTTTTTAGAGAGCCAGGTCATGCCAGTCCACCTGGTAAAGGGATAAGGAGGACAGACATTTACCAATTAAAGCAGAGCAAGCCTCTAACAGCACATGAAGCATAAGGGGGTTGCAAAAATGTATTACTCATTTGCTTAAAAGATGGAGTTTGTTTGAAAATATTAAACAACTAAGGTGAAAAACTGGTCCCACTGGAATCAGTAGTCAGTTTCCTGTTCTTTTTTGTAGAGCCAGAACTTCATCCTAGACCTCCAGGAGGCAAAGCCTCTCTCCTTGTAGCTGCAAATCAAAGTATTTCTAATTCCCCTTAATTTACCTAAGATTACAAACAGATGTGGTTACTCTGATTGGGACCTGTATTTGAATCTGAGCGTAAATTTCAGCTCTAGGGCCACTGCAAATTTAAGTTTTGTAGAAGAGAGCCTTTTTCTAATCTCTGAATATTTTCCTTTCTTAACCCTTTACAGGCACATTAGCTTTTGCCAATAGTGATGCACACTGGGTTGGGGGAAGGATTCATAAATATCAAAGGCAGTAAAATATGACTATCTCCAGCCTATTCACACAACACCCTTAAATATTTCTGGCCTGAAGCCTTGACCCCACTGTCCTGTCTCTGTGATGTATGGAGCATTATCGTGTTGCAATGGTCGATCAGAAGCACTGATGTGTAGTATCCCAATCCATTACTGATTTATATTCTTTGTCCTTAAGTATGACTCTGGAACCGTTCCTTCACGTGGGACTCATGCAGCATAGTCTGACGCACATTATGTCCAAGGGAAGTCAGTCAAGTGAAGACTGATCCAATGTTCTCACAATCATGACCTACCCTCCAGAAATGTTTTCGTGCACTTCATCCAGTGGATGAAAATGAAGGGCATCTAGATACTGTAGGGAAACTGGATCAGCTCACATATGAGGAACGGCTGAGAGCTGGGGCTGTTCAGCCCAGAGAAGAGAAGGTTCAGGGGAAAGTCATCAATTTGTACAGATATAAGAAGACAAAGCCATGCTCTTTTCAGTGGTGTCCAGTGACAGGACCAGAGGCAGTCAGCACAAACTGAAACACAAGAGGTTCTATCTGAATATATGGAAACATTTCTTTACTGTGAGGGTGACCAAGCCCTGGCAGAGGTTGCCCAGAGAGGCTGTGCAGTCTCCATCCTTGGAGACACTGGAAACTCCATCCAGACATGATCCTGGGCAACCACCTCTAGGTGGCCCTGCTTGAGCAGGAGCCTTGGACCAGATGACCTCCAGAGCTCCTTTCCCACCTCAACCGTTCTGTGATTCTGTGACCATAGGGAGGACAACCATGTAGTCACACCTAGAAAGAGCAAATAATATTTATCCATCAGATGCTTAGAAATGAAATAATTTTTTTCATGTTCTAACTTTATTCCCACTACAAAAGCCAGTATCTTGCATTTGAACTGCAGATAGCAAAAAGTGATAGGGTCTGTTACTAATATGAGATGTATGAAATGCCAAGAACTGCTATAAGAAACAGAGGTTACAAGAAATCCGTGATTGCAGTGAGTTACATTTTTGACACTGCTGCTCACTTCTCCCCCATACAAGTCACTAACACCTGCATTGATTTTTATCTCCACAGCTTTTCACACGAAATTCCTTCTGTGTTTAGGTAGCAAATGCTTTCCTTATCAGACTATAATCCTTATCTTCTGTCTGGTAGTACTTAAAATGAAAGTCTGGTAACTTGGCTGAGCACCAAGAACATCCACAACTAACATGTCAGGTATGAGTCTTATACAGCCTCTCAATGAAACACTACAGAATCATTATGGTTTAAGATAGATGCTTTCTTTTCCTATTTATTTTGCTCCCCAACAACCTGCTTTTAGACTAGCCTAATACATGCATATACATACAATCATAAGGCATATAGTACGTATGAGTTTTTGCAGAGCATATCACCATTGGGCACCAAGTGCTGCATAACTACCTTTTGCAGAAACACTTTCATCCGTTCTCCATCTTTCAGGACTACTCATGGTACCAGAACATCAGCTTGAAAATGATTTCATCTTATCTGTGATGTCCCTGCTCCAGAGTTACCAATTAGTACTTGCTTTTTATTTGACAGGTTGACTGCAGTAGCCTCTGAAAGATCCTCTGGCTACTCAGAACTATGGTAATAATCAATAACCTTAAGCAACACACATCCACACATTACAATCCATGTAGTTTCAAAACATACACCCGTTGCTGTATTCTTTTGTTCCCTTCATTAACTATTATCCTTTTTCGTTATCAGATGCCAGGTACCAGGGATTAGGCAAAATTGGTTAGCAGGACTTCAATAGCTTTGGCTTTGTGCAATTCCCAGAAAACAGACATTTAACCACACAGTGCATGGGTCTGAAACAATGCCACTCCTTACTTGTACAAAAATCACATGAATAACTGTTGGATTTTCTGAAGAAAGAGGTAAAGTTGGTTCTCAAGGTGGGGAAGCCAATATTTTACATTGCCTCATATCTCACCTTTAATAACAAGTTGACTTATTTAATACGTAACCGTATCACCCTTGTTTACATGTCTTGTGTACTTGAAAATCCCTGTCCTATATTTTGATTGCAATATGTCGCAGTCAAAGACAATCTTTTGTTAGTTGTTTTGATGAAGCCAGGCAGCACAGGGCTCTCGTCATTCATTGACCTTTTTCAAAGCTAGTTTTGAATTTGATAAATTCATACTCAGCAAGGAGCAACATCTAACCGTTTATATTGTGATGTTGAGAAAGAATGACACAACTGATTCAATGTGTCTGTTTTTAACTGTCTGAATTCTCCATCGCAGGGAGATCCTAGTTTGCCAGGTCCATAGGGTAAATCTAAACCAAAAGACAACAGGATACACAAAGAATACCTTGTATTTTTACATTGTTTGCTGTAAGCAGCTAGGTAAGAGTCATTGTAAGCATTCTGCTAGTTCTAAACCCAAAAGTAATAGCTGATTTTGTGTTCCAGGATGATATTGATAGAAGTGAGGGAGACGGTTGCTCATGTGCTAGAGAGAAGGTATGAAGTGTCAGCCTAATTACAGCCTGCATTTATGAGATTTAATCTTGTTGCTGTCTTCATAAGAAACAAAAGCAAAAAAAAAAAAAACACGAGCATTCTCAATAGTAACATTTCACAGCAAGTAGACACTTAATTGCAATACCTTTTGGCAATGTTATCCTCAAGATAAGTTTCAGTTCAAACATCAGTGTGCCTTCTCCTCTATGCAAATGACACATTCTTCATGTTTACCAGCTCCCACCAATCTAAGGCACCGAGACACATCACTGCTGACAAAATAGCTCAGACAGCCACTGGTCCCCACTGCAACTTCTAGATATTCCCTTTAGGTGTGGCTTAACAGTCAGCAGAAGCCAATCCTAAATCCGCACCATTCCTGAGCAGCTATACCTTTTCTATGCTTTCTCCCCCCCAACCCTTTTTTTTTTTTTTAAATGCATTGATTTCCAGCTGCATCTGTTCTCTGCTCAGGCTGTCTAAGAAAAGTCAGCAAAAGAGGAAGAATGCAGGATTCCCTTTTCAATCACAGCCCATACATAGAACAGCATAACTTGCATGTGAAACTACATCCTCAGATAATCTCAAGGAGCATGCAGAATACACTGGCTGAAAAACATTGCTTTGCTCAGAGATATCAAGTGCCTGAGAGCACTGGCTAAAGCATGGCTTCAGATGAATCCAGAGTGAAGTGGGCAAGGTGAGAGCCCAAACTGAACTGAACTTGTCCTATTCCTTTATTATATTAAATCTGGTACTGTTTTGAGAACTCATCATGGCACAGAATTTGCAGTAAACTCAGAGAGCTGGCTGTGGAGCCTTTAGGAGTACAAGTATAATTTCGTGAGGAATAAACAATTGTGTTTGAATAACAGCTCTCCAGTCTACATCTCAGAGCCTTCCTGGTGTTAATGGACCCAGCTGTCTACTTGGAGAGATGGTAAGTCTACAGCAGGACAAGCCATGAGTTGTGCCTCCATCAATGCTGAGAATGGATGTCCTGAACATGTAAATCCTTCGTGTGTTCATGGTCAAATAAGTTCACAGAAATCTTGCAGAACTAAGTCACAGCAGATTTAGGTGCTATAGCCCTACTAGACACAGGACTATTATTTGCTTTAGTGTGTGCTCACTCACATAGTCATTAATGAAACCAGTAGGATCATTAGCAATGAGGCAGGGCTTATCACAGTGCTGGTGGTCCCAAGGGACCCAGCCAAGCCCTGTACATCCTTGCCCCCACCACTGTAACAAAAATGCCTTTACAGGGACCAGGTCACTATTCCTGCTCACTCATGGAAATACCTTTCCCCAGAATGAGCCCTCCTGACTCTAGCAGGAGTGAGCACACAAGGACTTAGAAGATTGCAAAAATAAAGCTTAATGAAGGATTTGGTGACTTTCAGCAGGCTTAGCTGAAAGAATAGGACTACCAAGAGCTGTCTACTCTTTAAGGTTGCTATTTCTGCACAAGTTACTTAAGAAGGGCACAAAGCACTTGGGCAATCTTGCTTCATCAGCCAAAGGACAGAATTCAAATATACAGCTACATGGTAGACATACACACTGTAGCCTTGAGGAGGTTTTATTCATTACTGTAAAAATTAATGAAATTATTACCTTACAGGGTGATTAGTCCTGACTGTGGTCTTCGCAAAACAGCCATTCTGAGATTGAAGGCTGATAAAAGCTTATAAAATGTGATTTTCTGGTGCTTGTTATTCAAAGGATCACATTCTTTTTGATGTCATACACTGCATACCACACAAAGTTTCAGGCAACTCAATTACAGCACCATTCCTTTAATTTTGCTTTACATAAGGTTATACAGGAGTTATGGGAGAGGCTGGAGAAGATGAGCATATGATATAAAACAAAGTCTATTTTGAGTTTGGTCCTATGTCATCAGTATCAATGGTGCCAGAAATTTCTGCAAATAAGGAAAACATTTTGTCCTATTTTTTCCTTTTTTGGAAATTGCCAGCTCCCTTGCTGTTGAAACAGCACCTTGTTCTTACTTCTGGAAGGACTTCACTGCAATACTTTGGCTTCACTGCATAATACTGCACAGAAAGTGCCATTTCCCAGGTTTGTTGAAAGGCTAACAGGATTTTCTCTTGGGGAGTGAGCTGGAGAACAGAAAGGAACAAACTGTTCCACACATTGTTCTGTTGGTCTAAAAATCAGTTATTCTCTTGTGCCTGAAGATGCCTAACTAAAAGCATGTAAGTGGAACACGACGTGTAAGCTTCCAGCTTTGAAGCAGTTCCTGTTCTATATTGGAAATAATTGTCTAGCAGTATCAAAGCAGATTACTGGAGAGCATTAAGTTCACTTAGATATACAAACAAAACCAAAAAGATGCTCTGCAACACTGAGAAGTATTGAGCAAGATGGGGAGCTTTATCTGGGGTGCTTTGTTATTTCCAGGGTGATGAAGGATACGTGGGATCTCAGGAGTGGGTGGCAGTCCAGGAAAACACATGAGTTAGAGTTCACTTCAAAATGCTGATGAAGCCAGTTTTCAGGCACTAAGAGCATACCCTGACAAAGATTTCATTGTTTCCTCAGGACCCCTTGGGGATCACAAGGCTAGGGGGCAAGACGGGATCCCTGGGACCAAAAGACAATACAGTGTGGCTAGCACATGAAATCAGTTTTAGCACTCACAGTAACTGGGGCACAGAACAAAAAGAAACAAAACAATAGCAGAAAATAGCATCTTCCAGGGCTTTACCTTCAACAGTACATGACTGACTTTACAGCTAAAAGCTTTGCCAAAAATCTAAGAGTGGCTAAAGAACTCCAGATGATTCCTACAACCTAATTTTTACTATGATTACACTGAGAGGCTTGCCACATAATCCAGTAATATCCTTGGCTATTGCTGCTGCCTTCTAAGCTTCTCCTTTCCTGCTAGTCACGGTTGCTATAAAAATGAGCTAGAAATAGAGATTTTATTGTTCCTCCAGAACTAAAAAAAAAGTTGCATAAGCCATGATGAGTCCAGCTAAGATTCACCTTAACTGCATAGTGAGCTTGGATCAAAGCCTGTTACCATTAACTGCACTTTTCCAGAAGTGAATGATCCCAGATGTTTTCAGCTGCCTTGGCAGGAGCTAAGGGTGAGCAAGGTCAAGGATGCATGAAGACCAGGCTTCATTGTGCTACACAGCACCATCCACTTCAGTGCTGGAGCCTGAGTACCACTTTTAGCACCCAATGTGGTGCGAATACATATGTAGCAATACATGCTTGTCTATGTGCTAGCACAGTAGGAAGCAGCAATTTTTTTTAATTTTTTTTTTTAAGCATTTCAAATGCCATTTCCAGGCTGCTGTAAAGCCTGAGGAGGAAAAACAGCAGTCTGGAGGGACGATGGTGGATGGCAGGAGGATGCCATGGTGCTAAGGTCTAACTGCACCATCTCAGGCAAACACACAGCTACAATCTTCTTGTGAACGATGTTGATATCTAGGGTGCATCTGGGACTAAGGGAAGCATCATCTCCCTTCTACAAGCAGAGTCCTACTGATCCCTGGGGCAGATGTGCACAGCACTGTGCAGCAGCAGCTCCACAGCGTATGATGAGAAATGGTCACTTCAAGATGCTTCCAAGGTTGCCAGCAGGAAGGGAAAGCTTTGTTTGTAGGAGCTGCTTTTGTTTCCAGAAGGAAAAAAGGGAAAAAATATTCTTGAATACTTCTGGAGACATGCTTACCAAAACTTTGGGAGAGTTCAAGATCCAAGTCTGAATTTGACTTAAAGATACAGATATTTCAAATATTGAAATTGGAGAACTGTAAAGCAGGCAAATCTGTAAAAGATAAAATCAGCCCCAAAACGACCTCTAGAAGAAAGATAAGTCAAATCTTCCATGGGAAAAATAAAACTTACAACCCTCTCACTAAGCACATGTAAAAATAACCTAAGTAAGGTAACGTATTATTAATGTTAAGTAAAATCAGGCAGATGTCTAACAACAGCCTCTGTGCACATTAGTGGATAAGTCTAGATACAGCCTGCCATTTTATACCCTCTAGAACAAGTCTCGGTTCTGATTAATTTGGGGCTCTGACACACCACCAGGTTAGCAGAGTCTAACAAGTCTTTTGAGCCACGCTGAAGTCATGTGCAAATGCTTTCAGACCACAGAAAAGGCAAGATAATTCAACTACTTTACCAGTCATGAAAGAGGGATTACTTGAGCCACTTTACTTTTTGTTTGTGAAAGACAAGGAACATGCATGACCCCCATTCCACAGCACTGCAGATGTACAGTAACTTGTTACACACTGAACTTGCTGTCTCTGAGCTGACCTGGTTTTAACTTTATTTTTTCATTTCTCTTACGCCAACTGAAGCTTTGAAAGCACAGCGACACTTCCCACAGCTTCTTCTGCCACCGTTACAGAGATAAAAAGGAAGAGAGGTCAATTAAAGTCAGAGTAATTGGATTTATGAAAACCTGTCTGAATTATCTCAATGGCTAATTTCTCTTTTCCATTCAGAGGACCACAGGTGAGGCGGGAGATCCTTGCCCACCTGGTAAGCCAAGCCTCACAGGAATAAAAGGCCAAAAGGTAAAGCCCTACTGTTAAGCACATGTTGAATCACCAAGCACATGTGACTTCAAACTACTAAAAAATAATTTCAGTTTGGGGGAGCTTAAGGTGAGACCAGAGATGATAGTCCAAAGCTGTGGCTCGTTATTTGTTTTTTGAAGTAAATCCTTGTAAAACATGGCCATAAATGAGCTATTGTAGAGCCACTCTGTGTTCATGGTGCACATGCACAGGGCTGTGCATTCCCAGCTGATGGGGGACAGGATTTTCAGGAGCATCCCCATGATGGGCTGATTTCTCTTGGGACTTTGGTGGTACTTAATACTAAGGCCTGGAAGAGTCCCAGGCACTCTCATATTCCCCCCAGATGCGATGTGCCCAGTGGGGCACAGCATTTCTTTGGGGCAATAGAGCAGCTTTTGGGACAAAAGGGTGCTTGGAGAACACCCCAGTATCCCCAACTGGCAAATGATGGATTGGGAAGGCAGCTGGGCTGTGCCTGGCCTGTAGGAAGACTCACCCTAGCCCCAAGTCCTTTGATTAGCAGAGGAATGGCCTCATATGGTGCTGGCAGAGAATGAATCTTTCCATCCACAGGTCTTGAGCCTAATACAGCACAGGTAACATACACACAGCTGAGCTTAAAGACTCATTTTCTACATCAGAGGAGCAAAATATATAATGAATGAGGAAATCCCTCTTTGTAGAGAGAATGTGCAAGGACCTAGAGCTGGATTCCCTCTTTTAGAGGATGATACTGTAGGAAAAGGAGATGGGGATGCTGGATCAAAGGTAAAACCAATGCTCTTTGAAGTTCAAGTAACTGGAATTTATGATTCTTGTAGAGCCCTTCTCCCCCCACCACTATTTGTGGTTATTCTTTGACAGGGTGATGCTAGGGATGGAGGAGACAAAGGACAAGTACATGTTGGGTTTTTTTTGGGTTTGGTGGTTTGGTTTTTGTTTTTTGTTTTTTTTAAAGTCATGATGCCTACTGCAATAGGTTAGAAGCCTGGGTGGGGGGCGTAGGAAATAACATTAATTTCCAGTCCTACACCCTATGCCTTTGCTATAGAAGGCTCTTATACAGCAACAAATACACATCCAATGAGGAGGTCTTCAGAGCTCACGTACAATTCACACACACTTAGTATATGAATAACAGCCATGCATTAATCTCACTTAAATGCAGCCAGAACTGGGTAACTACAATGAATAATGGCTCATTCAAAATTGCAGGTTTATCAGAATCCAGTTTTCCTAGCAGGGTGATGGACATAGCACAAATCTGCCTCAGATTTGGCACTGCTCAGAATCTTTGCTGACAGCCTCTGCAGAGAAGCCAGCAGAGAAGATGATTTCAAAGCTCTGCTCCTTTCTCTAGGCTTTTCTTCAGCTGCTCCACAAGCCGGGGGAGAGAACAGGGGACAGAGAGAGGACTCCTAACTCCCACCTCCAGCCTGGGCTCACACTGCCCAGGTAGGTCAGACCTCCTTTCCACACTCCTCCAGAGACAGCACAGCTACTTGGAGGGGCTCTCAAATTGCTTAAGACTCTGTGGTCTGGCTGCACAGGGAGTAGTGCTGTGTAGCAGAGATTGCGAGTGAGAAGGAGTTAGAGCAGTATGAAATGGGACACCTACAAGATCAGCAACAGGAAAGGTGACCTCCACAGTACTGGCCTGGGAAAAGACAGGGGATACTCACTGCAATGGCAGTACCTCTGTACCACTGATCTACTCATCACTATTTATTATTTGCACTCTTTGAAGGGATTAGTTGGGACCCACCTCACCCACACATGGTTACCAAGTTAGCCAAACAAGAAGGGCAGCTGCTTGCCAGTATTTGCACTGGTTATTCATCATGCCTTGCACTCAAGCAGCCATGTGGAAGTACAAGGCAGCAACAGCCAGCTCCCCCTTCCCTCACACAACTATGACATTGGTCTAATGAAAAACCTTCCTTTACAGCCTTGCCAGAGTTAGGTGTGATAGCGCTTGGCTTCAATGACTGTTCTCCATGTACAGTGGGTCAAACTGAGCAATACACAGACTAACCCATGAGCTATATATCACACATTCAAACTGATTTATTAGGAATCCCTTTGGGGGACATTCAGCTAGAATCAAGAATATTTTGGGCACATTTAAGCCTATGTTTTCCTCCAAAGGAGGAGATGCATGAACTTTGTCAGAGCATGGTCAAAGCTTGGATAGCCAAGTGCACAGCTGGTATCTAACACACATGTTCCAGTGCCTGTCCCCCCACCAAAGTGACACTAACTAATTCCCAAGGCCTCCCAGGATAGCAGGGACACCTGGGAAAAAGCTAAGAGTTGTGCCAGCATAACGCAGCATAGACAAAAACACAGTCCTGGCTCCAGTGACAGCTTGGTCACAGGGACCAAAGCTCAACCCAGAACAAAGATAGTCTGTGCTGACTCCCCACAAAAATATTGTGGCCTATTACAACATAAGATAGCAAGTACTCTCACTTCCACATCACACACAGGAGGTAAGTGCCCAGTTTACTCATGCGGAACTGGATGTTTGACCCCTGACATGACCAGAGTTCACATGCACCACCTTGGAGAGCCAGCAGTAAGAGGAGGTGACAACCACTAGAGAAGAGTTTGCACCCTGTCTTCAAACATTCCCTGCCAGGAGCTTGCAATGGGTATAGCGTGTTCCTTATTGAATCTGGAAGCTCTAACAGGAACCTGAAAGAAATGGAGGTCTAAAGTTCCCAGACTACAGATAAGTGCATTCCCCCTACTCCTTCTCCCTCCTGCCCCACAAAATTATTTGCCAGAAAACCAAAAAGACCAGATCAATTACAACCATTTTGAAACTTGTGCTAAATGCCATGAACAGTTTTACAAATTAAAAAAAAGGCTAGAGAGGTTTAAAGATTTTCCTGATATTTCCTAAATGCAAATGTTTATAGCAACATTTTAAAATTGAACTAAATTTAATTATCAAAGTTTAACAATAAAACCATATGAAAATAAAACATTGGATTATGTTTTTTAACTCCTTAGCTCAGCCAAGGAATGAAGCACTATCCCGGTTCTATCCTTGGTTGCTTGTAAAAAAACTTTCCAGTACTTAGTTTTCATAGGAGGAAAAAAATAAAACAAAGAACAAACATGTTACTCTTGGCCTAATTTAAAAAAAAGTTTGCAACATTTTAGAAGAGGGAAAATCTGGTCTGCCTGGACTTAACGGTGAGCCTGGCCCCAGAGGACCTATGGGGTTTCCTGGAGTGAAAGGAGCAGCTGGGAAACCAGGTAGGAACCCAAAAGCCCCTAGGATCAGTTCACAAAGCAGAGTTGCACAGTGACCAGACATGCTTCTCCTCTTATTTTGTGTCATGCAGGAGACAAAGGCTGTAAAGGGTAAAAGGGCAATTTGGGCAGAGGTCTCCCTGGCTTAGATGGATGCCAAGGCCTCGGAAGTAATGTACACATTGAATAACAGCCGCCTCTTACTGAATAGTTTTATCCTCTATCAACCATTAAACTCAGCTTCATAGGAGCAGGAAGGCTTTTGACACAGTAAAGGGTGCATTTGTAGTCAGACACTCAGCAGCTCTTCTATATTTACAGTTTTAGCTGTGTTGGAATCAGGGTACTCATTTAACCCCTGCGAGAAACTGAGTTTGTCCAACAGTTGCCACTGCATGGGCAGGTAATGGGATGTGTCCCTAGGGCCTTGGTGAGAGAAACTGCACGAGCATGTCTGTTGGTGTGGTGAAGGAAAGGGAAAGAAATCTGCTTTGTCTCCCAGTAGCCTTTTCAGTGGTGGGTAACTCAGCCACCCTCATCTAAGTATTCACCACATACCGGGTAAGCAATGAGGACCCCCTAGTCCATTTGCATGAGGAGGGTGCAGCACTTAAGGCATGTCCCTCCCTGATGCTTCACTGCTCAGTTCCCATTGACCTCCTGATCCTCACCATTTGCTCATGATACTGATTTTCTCTGAAGCATGCACTGGATTCAGATCCTCCTCAAATTTTACACTAGAATATTTTCACCACTTCTCATGGAGTCACTCCTGGTCAGAGCAGAAGATAGATGACTTTGTGGTGGATGGTGAGGAGTCAACTCCTTCAGCCTATTTCCTTTATATAGCTCGTTTTCCCTCTTCAAGGTCTCCTGATATCCTATTGCTGCCCAAGAGAGGCAGCCAGGTGAAACACAGCCCCCCAGACACAGCAGCCACCCTGGGCATCCAGCACTCCCCTGGTTCACCAGGTGCACTCAGGCTGCATAAAGCAAAGGTCTACATTACATACATTCCCAGCTTGCCAACAGAACAGAAATTTACAGAGGGATCAGCAACCTACACATCTGCTGTATTAACAGATGGATGACCAGCTCTCCTAATGGAGCCTCCCACTGGATTAACCCTACAATTAATTATTTTGCTGATAAACTACTAAAGCAGAATCTGAGAGATAATGAATGGAGCCCCAAATATTACTTTTTCTTTATTATATGATGCAGTTATATATG
This sequence comes from Nyctibius grandis, assembly GCF_013368605.1. Taxonomy (NCBI): domain Eukaryota; kingdom Metazoa; phylum Chordata; class Aves; order Nyctibiiformes; family Nyctibiidae; genus Nyctibius; species Nyctibius grandis. The sequence continues at coordinate 14,187,209 of NC_090660.1, forward strand.
TACCAACTGTGCATTTGATGTCACCATAAGGACAAAAAAAAATAAAGTTAACCTCAAATCATAGGTGCATAATCATTAAACACCAGGGTAGCAGACACAGGTCAGAACAAAGCAGAAAGCCTGTGCACAGCCTGCCTGGAGGGGCCTAGGAATTGGTCTCAAGTTGTCTGGGCATGTAAAAAAAAAAAAAAAAAAGTGTTTTCAAGTATAGCATTATTCTGAGACAGTTACACATGACAAGTAAATTCTGCTTGTCTCAGAACAGCCTAGGTTCACAGAAGCTTCAGCAAAGTAAATGACTCTTCCAGATTTATATTATAAAAGTGTATAGAAACTGGAACAAATCCAAAAAAAACCCACAATAAAACAACCAAAACCCACCATCTGCATATTTATAATTTAATAATAATTCATACAATTTCACATGTGCGCATTGCCAAATGCATAAGACACACAAAACTCTGTCTGGAGCAGTGCTGCATTGTGCAAACCATATTGCGCCTTACAGACTTTGGGTCCTAAGTAGCAGTCATTTCCCAGCCTTGAGCTGAAGGACAGCAAATTCACAGCATCAAGACCATTAACTCAGTCAATAAAAATCAGAAATAAATTCTAATCCTGTTCAGAGCAAAGCCCAGTTCTTTGGGGAGTTGACCCTGCTAATGACTGAACCCTCCGCAGCCATAGCAGCCATGTCAGCACACTGGGCACCCATTTGCCATTGAACAGCGTGAGCATCACCTACCCCAAGGCTCAGGGAGAAAGCAGAAGAAAGCAAATTCAGAGGATTCGAGGCTGCTGATGAGTACACCCAGCCCAGCCCTCCTCCTGCCTGGGGAAGTGCTCACAGCCACAGGCTGGACCAACAAGTTTATTCTGGCTTTTCAGTGCTAAGGAATTACTGTCTCAGCAGCAGAGATCATCCAAAGTCACTAGTCTTTCTTTAAAAATGTATGAACAAGGTTCATTTCACCTTTTCTGCCAAAGAACTACAGAGCCTATGGCCATCCTGCCCCAAATGCAGAGCAGCAACCCCACGCTCATCTCTCTGCCCCCACCACATTGCACCACAACAAACCACAGCCTGCCTACTCTTCAAACCCCAGGCACAGCTCTCCTACCCCACAAACACCAGGCACTGCCACAAAACCACTGTCCACCACTCCACAACTCCCTGCCCCTCCAGATGCACTCACCTGCCATGCCTGTCTCTGCTGGCTGGCTGACCTCCCCACAGCAACCACCAAACTTCAGCTCCAGAAGCTCTTCCTTAAGCTCCTTCCTCAGCACCTTTTTATGGTTGAGAAAAACTCTCCACTTATCTCTTTAGCACCCCACATTATCAGTATCATGACCCACCTGCTATCTACTCTGGCTCAGCTGCTACTCAGGCCCTGGGCACCTGAGCCTCCTGCATCAAACACCTCTGGCCATATAAAGTCACAGATGACTAATGCTGTGCTAGCATCTGCTGTTGGAGGGTACGCAAGGAGAAAGCAGTGTTGTCATCGTTTCTAGGAGATGGTCTTATATTTAGGCCACCACAACAGGACAGAAGGTAAATCCAGCAGTAAAAAAAGTAATATCTAAAGATGGAGCTTCAAACAACCTAACAGAGATGCCAGGGATGTCTTGTGCAAAACATAAGCCCAGTCCTGTGGCAGTTCTGCCATGACAAGTGCACAGGATTCCCCAGCCCATGCAAACTGCAGGGGTGCATGCACCCAACAGCAGACTTTCCTTCGGTGATGACCAATTTTATTTTTACTGTAGAGCCCATGAACCTCCTCACCACTTAAAACTTCAGAAACATGTTGGGATTAAATAAAGCAGTGATTTTTTTACAGGGCTGTTTCTCCTTAGCAGTGAGAAAGCCGTTCAGACACTGGATCTTCCTCTACAGCACCGTTCACGAACTTCAGCTGTTAAAGTTCATTACCTCCGAAGTTCAAACCTCTGAAGCTGTGGAGTTTCCTAGGAGATAGGATGCACTTTCTCACCTACTTTCTATAGAGGTCTCTACCACCGACTTGTACCAGCCCATTTAATTTCTTAGTCCAGTAACTGAGGACACTTAATATGTGGCAGAGATTTTATACACAACTCATCTTCAGAGAACACTGGAACTGCTTTTCAGGCTAGGAGGTACACTTCAGCCAGAGACTGTAGTATCAAAACTCACGCTATTCCTTACTGCAGAAAAGGAACATGCTACAAAAATTAGGCAGCATCATTAACAGTGATTAGCATTTGTGCTTATCAGCTTCTCCTGTCTCTAGCAACTGATAAAATTCATAGACAGGTGGAGTTCCTACATGGTACATGGCTAAAAGCAGGTTTGTGCTTCAGGCAACACTTTCAACTACTTACAATTTATTTCAGGTACTGACGAATTATACTAATAGTTTTGTCATTAAAGCTCTGTACTGGCAGCTGTCTAAAACCATACTAAATTATTGTAAGTGATCACCTGGCTAAGCACACAGTGCCTACCCAGAGGTATGTGTGCCGTGTGGCGAATGGGAGAGGACAGGACAGTCTTGATGTATACAAATCATTTTCTGCTCTGGCTGAAGAACATTCATGGCAGCTGAAGTGGTTTCAAACCATGTTGTGTCCTCTAACCCTATGGTCACTTAGTCCTGCTCTGGTTTGTCAGCTCAGGAGCTTTCTCAGTGCAGCTAAAAGGAGTCAGCAGGCTACCAACAGCCTATATAGAACTGACAACAGCAAGGCATCATGCAAACACTGATATACTCTTGCCCTTTTCTCAACCGAGGCTTTCAGGAGCCAGCAGAAGAGGTGGGAGGATATCACAGGAGGTGATTGTTCAGGTTTTGAAAGATCCTCCTGTGCCACCATACTGGTCTACTTAGCCCCATCACTGTATCTTCGTTCTGCTCACTCTCCAAAGTTACATTGATGTGGAAGGTAGAATCTCACTCAGTCCCCCATAGCTGCAGAGACAATGAGCTAGACGATAAGCAGAAGAAATATGCTTCTGGTCATCATCAAGTCTATAACCAACTGCGGAAACAGGCTTTCTGCTTCTAGGGGCATAGTTTCCATTATTGGTGCTATCTTCATTTTCCTACTGAACATGCAGAATCAGAAGTCCACATTCATAAAAATGATGGATCAGCATCATGAAAAATAATGTACCTGTACACTATTTTTATGACAAAGCTAGTATTTGCTACTTTTTTAAATGGTTCTTTCTGTAATCTGTACCTCCAAGAACAACCCTAAATTTAATAAGCACACAACAAATACTTCAAAACTTCAGAAGTTTATTGCCCAGAATAGCTCACTTGGTGCAGTTAGAGGTTTTTTTCTTTCGTTACATGGAAATCAAGCAAAACAGTAGGAAATATATATGGGTAACAGTAAAACAAAAGCCCAGCCTAATAATAGCCCTTTATATCCACCAAGTTATACTTAAGAAAATGGCTAGCCAAACACAGAGAAGTCGAGCATCTGGAAGACAGAGCTTTTCATGTTATAGTATAGATTCTAAACCAATATTAAAGGCATTTTCTGTCCATATTGTTAATAGTTTTTTCTTCATAATAGCAAATTGAAAAAGGTCTATGTGGAAAAAAATTAACTACTGCAAGACTTTCAAACCTCAGTGATCAGCTTATGGGTTGATAGTTACAGATAACAGGAGAAGGCACATGAAGAGTATTTAAAATATACAGAGACCAGTTAAAATCCAAACAGTAAAAGGAAATGGGAACCAAAATTCAAAAGTTGCAAATGTGACCTTTTGCATCCCCTAATCTATATTCCATAAATTTGCATTCAAGCATTTTACAGCTTTTTCAGAAGAAAAGTTGAACACACCTAGAAAAGACTTAAGGGTTTTGCTTTGGGTTGCTTCGTTGTTGTTTTGGTTTCGGTTATTTTTTTTTGTTAGGAACAGAGATACAGAATAATCTAAACGATATTAAAATGCAGACACATTCCCTCACTTGTTATTAACGCCCAATAGACCCACTGCTGAAGGTTGAGTATGAGTAAGAATAAGAAGAGGTTGCTGATGCATCAAAACTTCCTCTCCTAGACCCACTGCGTGAGCCTGAACGCGAGCCAGAGCGAGAGCCAGAGCGAGAGCCCGGTGCTGAGGAGACATTGTAGGGACTGGATATGCCTTTAGATGAAACGGAGGCTGCTTCCAAGAGTTTAAGCCCAGTGATGTCTTCCACCATTGACCGATTCATTGCATCTTTGTAGGATATTTTCAGCTTGGTCTTGGGACAGGTCAGAATTTTGGGATAGCTGTTAGTGTCTTGCAATTTCTGGGCAGCGCGACCATCAATCAATCCATTCCTAATGGCTTCTTCAGTACTTATTCTTCCACGCACTTCTGGGTCCACAAGACCTCCAGTGAGGTACTGGAATTCAAGGAACCGCTGCCCAGCCTCATAAGGCAACCATTTTTCCTTCACTGCTTCAGCTGCTGACATCCTCTTGCGCCCACCCTTTATGCCTTCGAACCCTATGAAGGCCTTCTGGGCTGGCTTGAGCCGTGTGGCCATATCCTGATCAATGATGCCTTGATTGGCAGCTTCCTGAAGTGAAAGCCTCTGGCCTGTGGTAGGGCATATTATGCCCCCTGTGCAGGCCTGGGCTTCAAGTAACCGTTGCCCGGTGATGCTATCCACAATGCCTCGTTGTATAGCTTCTGAAATGGAGATTTTCTCCAAGTTTTCTGTGTCAAATATGGCTGCAATGGGACTGCACTCTTCTGGGGTGTCTGAGAAAGAACCGCTCCTGATCAGTGAGGAAGAACTCCTGACACTCAGCACTGTGGGAGACCGAGTCACCGACTCATGCCGAAACACCTCATCGGTGCCGTTGCGGCAGGAAATCATGTCTGCAAACTGCGTCAGGCTTAAACTGCCAGAACGGTACTGGTCAAAAAACTTCCTCTCAACCAGACCTTTATCAATAGCGTCTTGGATGTCATACTGGCTACCTGTTTTTCTGTCAACAAGGACTACTCTACTGCTACCATCTGATCCTGTAATAGTTATTTCTTCCCACTCACACTCCTGTTCAGCTAATTCTGTATAGGTGTCATAATCTATGAGGCCTTTGCTGTATGCCTCCTGCACGGACATTTCCCTGTTTGTTTCTGGATCCACAATAACAACCCGGCGCTTCCTAAGGGTGTTTTTCTGCGAGGTGTGCACCACCTTCTTCTTCTCCCTCAGGGGTAGAAGGCAGAGCCCTGTTGCTTCGTCCTTTATGCATCTTTCTTTCAGCTGCAAGTAGGTCAAGTTCTCCTCTGTGTTGGGATCAAAGAACCCTTTGGTGTCATCACTTGGATCACTAAGGATCTGGTTGAGCTCTTCATTGAAGTACCCACGCTTGTAGGCTGTCTCTACTGGCAAGCGGTAGCTCTCTTTGGGGTCAATGATTCCTCCAGTAGCAATCTGGGCCTCCAGCAAACGAATGCCATGGCCTCTCTCTATGAGCTCTTTGTTCATTGCTTGAAACAGAGAAATGATGTTTCCAGTTTCTGGGTCTTTGTACCCAGTAACAGCTCTTTCAGCAGAGAGAAGCTTCTCTTTAAATTCAATTCCAACAAGGCCTCTTTTGTAAGCTTCCTCAACGGGCAGCCTCACATTGCTGACAGGATCCACTATGAACCCTGTGGCTGCCTGGGCTTCTAGGAGCTCAAGGGCTGTCCCCGGTCTAACCAAACCTATTTTCATAGCCTGGTAAATGCCAAGTTTCTCTTTAGTAGCCTCATTGTAGATACCCGCAATACAGCTAGAGCCCTGAAGGAAATCAATAATTCTCTCACTCACTTCTTCCACTGTAATTGCACCTCTTTCCAAGTCATTCTTTGTTGATTCCTTAATAATTCCAGCTTCAAGCAGTGCATCTGCTGAGACGGGCTGCCTGATCCCTTGGAATGACATACTCCTCTTCTGCACGGGGAGGAGAAGCAGACCAGTGTGTGCTTCAATCCTACATTTTTCCTTCAGCTGCATGTAAGTGACCGCCTTTTTGGTGGTGGGATCAATGAAGTTCTTTGTAGTGCCTTGGCAGTTGTTTAGGATCCTGTACAGCTCTTTGTCAATCAACCCACGGGATAAAGCTATGTCTTTGGGAAGGAAAACGCTGTTGACAGGATCAACAATCCCTCCTACAGCTAGCTGGGCTTCAAGCAGACGAATCCCAGTTTCTCTGTCAACCAAGTTTTTCTTGATGGCTTCAGATACTGGCACAGTTTTGCCTGAGAAAGGATCTTTAAATCCTGTAATAGCTTTTTCTGCTGTATAGATCTGTTCTCTGTCGTCAAAGTCGATCAGATCTCTGGCGATAGCACTGTCCACCGTTAATATCTCATTTCGGTGTGGGTCTATCACACCTCCTGTTGCTGCCTGGGCTTCTAAGAGCAGGACTGCATTTTCTGCTGTAAGCAGCTGATTCCGTTTGGCCTCAACAAAAGAGTACTTCTGTCTGGGCGAAAGAGACACCCCTGCAATAGCACCTGCCCCTTTGAGGTAGGGTTCAATGTCAGCTGTGACTTCTTCCACTGACCTCTGCCCCTTCAGCAGTTTATCCAGTGTGAGTTTGTCTATCAGTTGACACTCATACAGCTGCATTGCTGTAATCTTTTTCCGCAGCCCACTGAACAGCAACTTGGAGGCATCAATACAAAAGTCTTCCTCAGTCTGCGTAGATCTATGGGACCCATATGGGCGTTGCTTGAGTTTCTCAATCTCTCTTTGCAGCCTGAGACGTTCAGACTCCAACTCTGACTGGTTTTTGACAGCAGTCTCTTCCAGTCGGCACCGGTATCTCTCCTCAATCCGTTTGATCTCCATCTGCAGCCTTTCAATCTCACTCCTCAGGCTGTTCTTCTCCCTCTCGCTCTTCTCTCTCTCACACTGGATCTTCCTTATGGATTCCTCTGTCCGGGAGTGCTGGCTCTTCCACTGATTGAGGTCATTCAGGATTTGTTGCTTCTCACTTTCCAGGCGTTGCTTCAACCGAGACTCTGATTCCAGGGTAACTTTCAAACGGTTCAGCTCCTCTTCTAATCTCTGCAGCCTGGCTTTGTCTTGCTCCAAAGCACTCATTTTTATCAGCAAGGTTTCTCTTTCTTGCATAATATGACTATACTGATTTTTGGATTCTTGAATTCTATTGGATGCCTAAATTTTAAAGAAAAAAATAAACCAAGAGAGAATGGTTAGAGTTATGCTCTTCACTTACAATGCTTTTCAGCCTGTCATTTAACCTGCAGCAAGCTGGCACTGGAGAACATTCTAGTCACAGCAGTGCCTTACCCAAGACCATGGGTACACATAAACCAGTGAAGATACATTGTTCCTTCACTGACAGAGTCTCTAGTACCGCCAGAGACTCCATTCTATTACCCATAGGCTTGATTTTCTGCTGATTTAGTTAGCTCTTTGTAACTTTTTAGTACTTCTCATAGTACACCTACATATACACAGAGCATTCAAGACTCAAAGAGCCTGATGCTCAGCAGATGTACCCTAGCATAGTCCTGCTAACCTGGGTGAATTTGTATCAGCTAAGGACTGGTCACACATGGATAAAAAGGAAATAATGACTCAATTTTCACTTTCCTATTAGTTTCATATGTTATTCCAACCAATTTTACCTGTGTTGCACTACATTTTAATTCACTTAATGTCTTCATATATGTATACACATACACAAACACCTACAAGCAAGCACATTTGTATGCAGTCCACATTAAACGGAATACAAGTTCATATATTTGTAATACATGCATATATATATATATATGCACAGATGTCAGATAATCCTAAATGTTAATATTAACCAAATGTTAAGATTTTTAAAAAAGGAAAGAAAAAGTGAATAAAGGAAAGAATAGCTGAGGATGGGAATGAGAAAATAAATATAAAGGGCAAGTATAGGAAAAAGCAAAGAAACATTTTCACAAGCACTCACTTGTGTATCTTTAAACAGTAGCACTTTGGACAAGAAACCAGACAGAAAAATTAAATATAAAAAATTATGTTCTTAACTTATGCTGTCACCTCAAGTTTAAGAAATAAGGGCCAATAGTAAAATTTGCAAATGCCCTAGTGACTCAGGAACATAGATCCCCAGAACAGTCAATGAAATGTAGGCTTTAAGTACCTCAGGTACAGCTGACAACATCACCTTTAATCCTCACCTGTAGTCAACACCTTACCCAGCTAAGCAGCACTTCGACAGCTTGTTGGTTCTGGGGTTTTTAGCTGGTTTAGTTCGCGATACCAGTCAGGTCAGCCTCAAAGGACTGCTTTAACCCATCCTGGCTGAAACGGCCTGGGGAAGCACAGAGCCAGCAGGGTACAGCCAAAGCACAGTGGTACTCCATGTACTCTCATCTTCCCTTAGGATGGTTTGGTGGAGACTGGCACAGACCTAGGTTTTCTCGTGGGGAAAGGGCTGAGGGCAAGGCTCAGCTAGACAATAAGACAGCCTATGGCTCTCTAGCATAGTTCCCAGGGAGTAAAGAGGCTAAGAAAGTGGCCAAATCCTGGAATTTTTGTTTAAAAATGAACAATGGGAAGGACCACAAAGGGGATATTAGTCACAAGTACAGTGAACTTAAACAGCAAAGTGTGAATTAAGTTGATTCAAACGGACACTGCAATTAATTATATATCTGAGAAACAGTAAAGCTGGGATCAAAATATGTGTGAATACCTCTAGAGCTTGCTTTTGGAATTTTTCAATTTCCTGTCTCAATTTTTCCCTTTCTTTCTGTAAATCATTAATCAACCCCTGAAGTTCCAGGGTTTGCTTGCTGCTTGTCTGAAGCTGATTCTTTAGTTCAGCAATGGCAGTATTTTTCTCATCAACTTCACTTCTGACCATTCTGAGGTCATCATACTCCAGTCTAACATTTCGCAGCTCCTCCTCCAGTAACAAGTGTTCCTTGGTTAGGTTCTCAGTGAGAGACTGAAGCCTTTCGATTTCTATTTTGCACTCATTCAAGTTCTTGCTTTTCTCCTCAGAGGTCTTCTGTAAGTGCTCGTATCGTAGGTGAGCCTGTTTTAGTTGCTCCTGTTCTTGGACCAGCTGACGGCGTAAAGTCTCAATATCAGATGTGTATTTTCTTATCTCCTCCATGTATCTCTGCTTCTCTCTCACATGACCATCTAATACTTCTCTTTGGTGTCTAAGGTCATCTTCATTCCTCTTCTTTACAATAGACACTTCCTCTATCTGCTGTGTGAGATTAGTTATTTTAACTGATTGGTCTCTCAGAGATCTCCTCATGCCTTCTATTTCCTCCTCCAGTTTCTTCCTCCTGGATGTCTCCTCCATTACATTTTTATTCTGCCTGCAAAGTTCCTCCTCCAGCTTATGCTTCTGGATCTGCAAGTCTTTTACAGTGCTCTGGAACTTTGCACTTTCTTGATCCCTGCCTTTTTTCTCTTGCGAAACTCTTTCATAGTCAATTTTCAGTCGGGCCAGTTCCTGCTCTTGGATCCTCAGCTTGTTAATTGTCTCAGTAGCACTTGTGTTTGCTTTCTGCAGGTCAAACTGGACTCTTTTTAACTGACTGTTCTCATCCTCTAGTTCTTTTCTCTGACTTGTTTCTACATCCAACAACTTTCTCAGCCTTTCAATCTCTTTGTTTCTTTCCTTAATGGTCTTAGAAGCATCATCAAGTGACTGTTTGTACCGCATGCTTTCATCAGAGTGCCTCTGAATAACTTGTTTTAGCTCAATCTCCAGCTGCTGTTTCTTCTGAGAAAGCTCTGAGCCAGCTGCCTTCTGCTGCTGAGCATTCTCTTCTATTTTACGTAGATTATCTGTTGTCTGACTTATTGTATTCTTCAGTCTCCTAATTTCCTCACACAAATTCCTATTTTCTCTCATGGCATTATCAAGCTGTGTTCTATAATTATTTGTGTCCTCTTCCTTTTGCATGGTGACCTGGTGAATTGTGGTCTTTGTGATATTAATCTCAGTTTCATATTTGTTCTTTAAACTAATAATTTCCTCATCATAACTGTTCCTTACCTTAGCCAATTCATTTTCAAGTTCCCATCGGCTTTTAGCCTCTTCCTGAAGCTGAACCTTTAGCCTTTCCAGCTCCTTAGTTTTATCCTGAATAGTTGAGGCAGCCTCCTCAAGAGCCTGCTTGTATCTTGAGTTGTCTTCACCACGAAGTTGAATGATCTGTTTCAGCTCCAGCTCTAGCTGATGCTTTTGCTGTGATACCTCAGAACTGCAAGCCTTGTGCTGAAGAGCATCTTCTTCTGCCCTCCTCCGTTGATCTGTGGTTTGCAGAATGGCATCGTTCAGCCTCACAATCTCATCCTTAAGGTCTCTGTTTTCTCTCGTCAGTCTGTCAACTTGGGCTCTGAGGCCTTTTGCATCATCATCTTTCTGTGCAGCTATCTGCTGGATTGTGGTCTTCTTAATATTAATTTCTGTTTCATACTTGTTCTTTAAATTACTCATCTCCTCGCTAAACTGGTTTCTTACCTTAGCCAGCTCATTTTCATATTCCCTCTTCCGTGTGCCTTCATCCTGAAGAAGAACCCTTAATCTTTCTATCTCGTACTCCTTCTCCTTGATGACCTTCTCAGACTCTAACTTTTGCCAACCAAGGCTGTCTTTTTCATTTTGTCTTGTTTTCTGCAGCTGATCATAGTCATTCTTCTGCTGCTCATATCTATCCTCCAGCAACTTCCTTTTCCTTTTCTCATCTTCAATCTCATAAGTCAGCCTGGTTATTCTGTCATTTAGATCCTTTATTTGGGCATAGCACTTGTCCAGGTTTTGCTTAGCCGAATTTCCATCCATTTCAGCTTGTCTTTTCATCTCCTCTAAACTCATCAGCTTTGCTTTGAGCTGAGAAATGTCCATCTGGTACTTCTGCAGATTTTGTTCCAGGAATTTATGTTTGTTGCTTGTCTCTGAATTTGAATCCCTGGCAAGCCTGAGTTCTTCTTCCAGGAGTTCAATTTTGGTGTTTTTCATCTGCAAAATGACAGCAGAAAAAACAAACAAACAAAACCAAACACATAAAACACTTGTGACAACTGTTTCAAAATCATCACATGCAATACAATATACATTTGTAACACTGACAACTTACATTTTCTTTCTCTGCTTCAGTGAGAGCTCAAAATCCTTTTTTATTTAATGTCATCAAGACATATCCTAGAATCCTGATTTATTCAGAGTCAAACCTTATTCAGAAATCAACACGATGACTTTCAGAGGGGAAATGGTACTTTATCAGGGGAAGGAGATGCAATACAGATAGTAAAATGTACCAAGAGTTCGCCAGCGAAGTATTAAATAGCCTCCTTTAGAACCTCCACAATTTTCAAACAGGTGATTCACATTGCATATATGTGAGCTCTTAAATGGGCCTCTCTGTTTCCACTGAGCTGAATCAAATTGGCAGCTACTCCATTTGAAACAATGGACGCCAACGCTGTAGATATGGCCTGAAATGAGGTGTGGGCCTTAACCATGAGGAGCAGGTTTTCAGCACCAAGATAACTGTACTCTCCCTGAGGTCAAGGCTCTGATGGGCAGAGAAGGACCTCTTGCATGCTTTGATGAGCACCTCCTGTTTACCAAGGCGGCAAACATTCTCCACCTCACACATGATCTTGGAGGTGACTTTGCAAAATACTGTACTCTTTGACCAAAGATGCATGAAACTGCTTATATGCCTTCTTCATGGGACACCACTGAGCTCGGGATTTAGTTTTGCAGACTGTTTTGCACTGTACTTAAGCAGAAAGTCTTTGGTCAGTGATAGCTTGCTAACCTGTGATAAACATAGAAGGTAAAGAAAATACAAGAGGCAGATTACCTTTAAGTCCTCCATGCTCTTTAACATTTCACTTAAGAATCTGTAATAATCTCCTGATCTCGTAAGAAGCTCTATGTAGCGAGACTGAGCCTCACTAGCCTTGAAAAGAAAAAGGGAATTGTTAGCAGCTTGTACTACAGAGTTAGATATGAACATACTTATGTCTCAGATCATTTAAAGGATTCCAGTCCACTTGAGAAAACATATCATTTGACAAAGTAAAAAGCAAATTCTCCTCCTCACAAATTCACACAACTTTCTGGGGACTCCAAGTGTATAAATTCTCCCTTCTGATAAACCCACACCTTTTTCAAGATTATTTTCCCCCACAGCTGATGTGATATTAAATCCAAGGCTTCATCCCCCAGTTCATCATGCTCTTCCTGTCTGACAGTCACAAGTAACCCAAGTTAAACTTTTAATAGTGGTTAATTCCCAGGTTGAAAGTGACTAAACCACTTGGGGCACGAATCTTTCTTTCTCACAGTTCAGATGCAATGGACATTGAATAGTAATGAGGTAAATTCCTGAGGGCTCATCTACTGTCTAAATGAGCCCAAGTATGATTTTACAGCACAGTGACTATTCTGCACTAATTCCTTGTGCTTACATGCTTAGTACACATTACCAATGACAGTGCTAATTATTAGAATACAGCTGGCTATGACTCACAATGGCTCACACTGACAAACAAATGTATTTGAAAGATTGATGGGTAGAAAAGAAAGATACCTCTTGCAGAATCAGCACTGCAGGAGACTGAACCACACTCTTCTTGATAGGTATGTTGAGCAATGTTTCTAATCCGGAACTGTAAGAAGCAACCTGTAGTTCATAATCCTGTAAAACAATAGGGAAAGGTAAGACTCCTTTACCAACTGCCAAGGAACAACCTGGGAATATGATTTCCCAAAACGCAAATGAACTTTTGGGGTTGTTTTGGGTTTTTTTGCTGTTTGAATTTGTTTGGTTGGGTTTGTTTTGTTTTGTTTGTTTTTAATAAAAAGCTACATTTTCCCTTGCTTGTATCTCTGGCCATGTACAATGACCCTTCACCATAAACAGAAGCTCATCAGTTCCAGTTCCATTGTGGAGACTCATGGAGGAAAATGACAAAGGGAAAAAGAGAAAATATTTTGCAAAAAAAGGGAACATATATGTTTCCGTTAGTTCAGGGCTATACAGAAGTGGAAAAGATTCATGGGAGCAACTGGTCTACGCAGTGTTAGCAACCAAAATTTCATCAAAAATAACTGTCTCTGCGTCTCTCTCATATCATATACTACGCCATATATATAGCAAGATGTTTTTCACAGAAAGTAAGATCGAGCTGTAACAAGCGCAGATATAAAGGTGACATTAAAATGCAAAGACCACAAAACCATTCTCTGTATTCTTCTTGGCTTTCATGACTATTGCACACCATTCCTCCTGCTAACCTGCATTTGTCTTGCCTCCTACACCAGATCCTAATCAGACCTAATTCCTAAGCTACCGATCTGTTCTCTACTTCCTTATTTTTTTTAACATGTGAACTGGAAAGTTCAGTCTGGCTAGCAGGAGGCTTTGATACTCCTGAAAAGAAGCTCTCACTGGTACCTCCTGCATCATTCTGTCGTCTTCAAGTGGCAAGTACACAAACTGGTTTCATTGTATTTTGTACACACAAGGGCTTCACCCCAGCAATTTCTGCACATACACATCAGGGAGTCAATGTTTCACCTGCCAGCAGAGCAAAGACAATGGGATGTGTCTGACCATGAAAAAACACACCCCATAAAAATGCCAAAATCCAAGTACCTTAATTGCAGCTGAGCACTGATCTGCATGCTTGAGAAGCTCCTCAACTTTGTCTCGCTTCCCACAGATTTCACTGTGCAAGTTCTGTCAAGAAAAAAAGTGAGCTGTGAAGCACTCCCAAGATTTGCCAGTGTTTCCTCCTGTACACACTGCATCCATCAGAAGGCACCTGCAGTATGAGACCACTGCAACCCCAGAGGCCGAGACCTGAAATGACCTGTAGCCGTGCAGTTTTTACAACTGCAAGCTCTCTGTGCATAAGACGGTTGTTCTCAGAAAGAACACCTAGCGACTGAACAACCCCCAGAGCTGGGGAGGGCGAGGTCCTTGACTTTAGCTTAGATGTATTTCCTCACTTTTTATTTTTGTGCTATAATATGTCCCATAAGTTGTACCATCATACAGTCCCTTGAATTAATTCAAAGCTGATGTGTAAAAGCGTCAGTGATCGTGTAGGAACCAAACACAATTTTGTTCATGATCTGTAGCAGTGCTGACAGAAAGTAATAAGGATAATATTTCCTCTCTCCTGGCTTACACATGCATGGTGTTTTTTGGTAGCTTGCACACTTTGTAATTCAAAAGAGGCCACTGTATTGCAGACTGCATTGATACTGGTATTTTCTGAATAGCAAAACAATTTAAAATGCAGATAATTGAAGACAACTCATTCAGGTGCTGCATACCTTCTGATCGTGTAGATATCTCATGATAGTGTTGCAATCACACAGCTTCATGGACTCGATAGAATCCTGCCTGCGCTTGGCATCAGAGATCCATTTGCACAGAGCCTGGTAGAGATCTCGGTAAGTTTTCAGCTGTTTGATCTGCCTTTCTAAATCCCATGATCTAGAAAAAAAACAGAGAAAACTGTCAAAATGGAAAGTGCATTCTTTTTCTCTCTCTTTAAATATTTTTCAGATGTAAGACAGTAATAAACTAAGTAAAACTATGGGAAGCTCTAAAAGGAGATTCTGAACAGAAATTTCAAATAAATGAGACTTCTACTGGTTATTACTCACCCAACATGGGTTTTTAGTGCCTCACTTTTGAGGAACTCTGAAATACTCAGAGGCTGGCACTTCTTGTCAACTAAGTGAGGGATGGATAAAACCTTGCAGAGATAAGAATCAAGTTCACTGACTTCAGTACTCTTGCTCTCAATTTTCACCAAAACAACCAGCAACCAGTCAATTTTTATTAATAGGACTAGATTTTGGCCTGAAGTAAAAACAAAACAAACCACACTCCCAAAAAACCCACGAACAATCAGAATATGCCTTCAGTTCAATAAAGCATTAGAAAAAAAAAGTTGGGAATTTTTTACTTAATTCTTAGTGTTAGTTTTTTAACCCTGAGGTATAGGGTATTCAGGAATAAGCATGGTTGCTTTGTTTGAGGGGGAAAATGCTGACTGGAAGTACTTAATCCAAGATCATTAACAAGAAAAAAAAATTAGAACAACTCCTTAGCACATAGATTATACATTTACATGAATAACTGCATTTTCCTGCTTGGTCTTACACAATCCCTTTTAAAGTATGTTCAACCTATTCACAATTACTCTAGTCTTAATGCCATGAAGGCATCATTTGTCCTCTGGAGGTGATGATTAGTGCACATCAGTTCTTTTAGAATCACTGTTAAGATGATCTTAGTAGCAATAGGAATAAGGAAGAAGCTGTAAGAAAATACAAGCAAACCTGTTATCTATCTGCTTATCAGCTCTCTGCCAGCGGTCTATTAGCTGGGTAACTTTGTCACAGAACTTTCCAATGTCCATGTCATACAAGGTATATGACTGGCAAGACTGTGAGTGAATCTGAAGCGTTTTCTGCAGCTCATTTTCCAGGGCATTCAGTAGTGACTTCTTCATGTTTAGGTCTGCTTTCATTTTCTGGAGAAAAAAACAAAATGCTGTCGTACATTTTATTCTTGAGAGGACACTCAAATTTAACCATCAACAGCATGCACAATGGGTTGGGATCTAAAGGTATGTACACTGATGTCAGCTGGACTTTAAATACATTAAGTGAAACATCTACTTTGGTAAACAGAGTTTGACTTAAGAATGTGTTTAAAGTTAGACTCACTCTCAAGTAATTTGCTAAACCAAAGCCCTTTGCTGTCATATTCTGTAGCTAACATTTCAGTTTCTCAGAACTATGTAGAGCAGTTACCAAAAAAAAAAAAAAAAAAAAAAAAAAAAGGGAAGAGCCTGCCTTGCTTTTTCCTAGAAACAATTGACTAGAAAATTTCATTGAAGTATAAAAGATTCCTGCACTTGCAACATCTGTGGAATCAAGCCTCAGGATTGGCAGTTTTTAAAAGTTATCTAAAAATCTGCAGGTTTTTTTTCCTGTTTACATTTTTATAAACAACTTCCAAGGAGATGTTTCTTTAAACACACACTTGTTTGTGTGCACATACTTGCATACTGCGGGGTATCACCAAATGGCATACACAGTGCAGGCGATGGTCTGCCTTGCATCCCCCAGTCACAGGGATGATCATGTCCTTTGATAATATGCTCAAGCACTTTTTTTTTGTGTAGCTCAAATTTACACCAGCTAAGAACAATCCCCCAGCAACTGAACTGCAGCTCTCATTTAACATAAAGGTAACCTCATTGTGCTCCATTTGTGCCACCTATACACTTTTTCCCCACTACACCTGAGAACAGGAAAGAATGAGAGTCCCTATTCTCCCAAAGGCATTCAACGCACAAAAGGACTTGCTCAACACCAGACAAAGGCTGGTTCTAGAAGCCAACTTTGTGCTCAGCAAAGCAGTTATTCTTTGCCTTCACCCCTTGTACAGGATGGATAGTTCTCACTGTAAGATTTGAAATGGACTCTATGGCAAAACTAGGACATACAATAATACTCAAATTTACTTGTTACAACTTGATGACAACAAGGGCAATTAACAAGCCTTTTTGCAAGAAAGGAGGTATTGCCTTCAAATCTAGCTTCATAAGTGATACAAAGAAACACAGATAATTTTGTACAGATATGGATTACAGAAACCTTCCATGCCACTGTCTTTGCTGTGGGCAGCAACAACCAGGGGATGGAAGAAGTAGTAATCCATACATTCCTTCCAATAATTTGCAAAAGCATTGTATGTCTATGTCATAAAATAGGACAGGATCAGCATTTCCATCTCCTGTGGTTTCAGAAGGGTTTCACCCAGCTCAATAGACCAGTGCTGGCAGCTATGAGTTTCGTCTTGCTGTGTCCTTGGGTCTTCACCTCTCACCTTCAGACAAGCCCGATAAGCCTCCACTTTATCAAGATCCAAAGGAACAGTCTCCTCTTCAGACAGTCTGACTTCAAAAACTCTGATCACATCTTCTGTTTGTAGAATAATCTGGAGCAGACACCTCAGTGCATTCAAGCTAAAATAAACAGTACAAAGCAAATCCGTTATGGACTGGGGCAGGAAATGTAATATTTCTAATTAGTTGCAGATCATTAGTTAAAGAGAATAGACAATACAGAAGATATTTCAGTGATATCCATTATTCTCACTTTTAAAAAAAAAGTCTTCCAAAAAAGAGGAGAAATTCATAGAAGTGTCTGTTTCTGCCCACATGTACAGCATTTGTAGGAAAGAAGGTGTAATTTTACACTACTAGTAACAAAAGGCAGGTTTCTGGACTAACAGTTATGGAAGAAAGTGAATGATTTATTGCTATAGCCTCAATTTTCTTACCTGTCTAAGTAGCCAGCAGAAACACCATTAATATTTTCCAGTTTTTGAAACAGGGCATTTATCTCTGACTGCAAGTACACATACTTTTCAGAGCCTCTGAAGTTAGGCAGTAAGTCCTTATGCTTATTGAGGGTTTCAGCCATTATTTGAGAGTCATTCTGCACACCCTAAGGAAAGAGAATGCCTGATTTACACATTTTTGGTGGCTGAATGATCATTCTACAGCACATATGCAATTGGTTTCCTTATCCAGTCTGCTGTTACCTAACCAGCTTGACTGAGGACTGAAGCAGTGCCTGAGCTTGCTTTCTTTAAGGGAAGTAACATTGGGAGGTTTCTTTTTTTGCACAGTCCACAACAGGTAATACCTCTTTTTGGGCACCTCGTCCATGCTGAAACTCAGCTCTGTTTAAAGTAGAGCGCTTTACTGCCAGCTGCCTACTGCACTCAGTAGATGTGCCAAGGTCCTTCTGCTCTTAATACCTTTGCAACCTCATTGCCTTGGGGGAATTTCTGTATACTGAACCCATTGTCTTTTCTTACTAATCTTCTCTCTCTAGTCTCCTTCCAATCTTAAGAACTGGGAGAGGGATAGACTCTGTAAGCCTCATGTATCCACTCTGCATCCCACAGACAGCACTTCAGAGGTAAGTGGTAAAGTGGCGTCTGTGCAAAAGGATTTTAATAGTGCTTTAACCTGGATAACGCTTAACATGAGCTCATGTCCACTTGACATCAGGCTTTTTGTATTCTTTGCCTGACAGAATCTAACATCTAAAATCCACGAGTCAACTTCTGCTAAGGAGATAAACTCCAATACAAATCATCATGGTCAGCTTCCAATTGAGAATTTTCTGCACAGGATGTGTGTCTTTCCCAGCTGATCAGAAATACAACTGCAGTACGCTCCGCAACACAGAGTGATACTGAGCTTGAGATGCTCAAAGAAAAACATTCACAGTTACCTCTAAATCCTTTATTCTGACTGAAAAGTCATGCACAGCCCCTTGATCAACTCCAAGAGGAGCTCTTTGAACCATCCGAATCTCAGAGGCTTCAATCTGACGCCTAAGTTTCTGAAGCTCCATCAGCAGCCAGGCCTCCTGCTTCTCATGCTCTCGGTTTCTCTCATTAACGATAATGGTGTTTGAGGAGCCCACAGGACAGCTCTCAGTTGGGACCACTGTCAAATGAAGCGGGTAAATGTCAACTGCCAGAGAACCGAGCACGTACATACAGAAAGCCAATGCAGTGCCAAAGTGACTGAAGAACTGAGTTTATCTGCAGAACTGAGAAGAGGTAGAAGATCTGGGTCCTTATGCAGCTGTTTCAAGGAATGAAACCTCTCCTTCACAAAAAGACAAACTTGCTTCCCCAAATACAGCAGTGAGAGTTTGCTTCCTAATAACTGAAAACCTGTCAGATGGACTAAATTATTCTCATTTTCCCAGCAAGTTCCATGAACTTCAGAGGACTATTCCCAGATTCACACCAAAGGAAGGAAGAACACAACATACTCTTCCCTGCACATGGCCAGTTTTGTTATGTTGGAAGACAGCAGTATAATTATTGAACATGTTTCCGTTCACATGTTTATGAGAACATTTTCACACGAAAAGAACGCACAACCACCCCCTAAACAAAGAAACCCAAGCAGTACAATCTCTACAAAAAACAAGAGGGTGACAAACCTGTTTGTGGCTGCCGTGGTTGATTGGGCAGTTGTATAATCAAGGTTTGGTAGTGCTTTTGAGCATCAGTGAACTGAGTCTGGATCTTTCGTTTGTCTTCATCGCCAAACATCTCTGATCCTTGGCTGTTCCTGAGGAATTCTTGATAATGGAACTCCAGGTCAGTTTTTATTTTTTGGTAATCTTCCTTACGCATTGTTTTCAGCTGAAATGAGGAAGAAGAGAATTTTGAAAAAAAGAAGCAATTGGGGAAGGTTTATGACTAGCTAATCATTAAGAAATAAACTAACACACCTATAGAAAAAACAAAGGAATCGCATTTCAGAATAAAACCTATCCAGGCTGCCTCTAAAAGTATAGTGCTAGAAGTGTCCTTTGAACTAATCTATTCTTGTTATAACCATTTCATAACTTAAGAATAGTTTGAAAATCTGTCTCTTACTCCATCTATCCATGCCCTTGCATAGTGGGAACAAGTACAGCAAGTATGTAATAAATCCCCTTAGCTAATCTTCCCCTTTATCCACATCATGTTTGAGTGGGAAATCATTTTGCTTCTCCTTTAATAAAACAACAACTTCTGTATATAACTGTTTGTGCAACGCAGCAAAAGGGAAGCTCATGGTTTTGCAGAACATACAGCTGCACAAGACACAGCAAGTACTGTTTGGGACAGCAAAGGTCAGGTCACAGATGTCCCTGGTCTACAGGTAAGGCCAGCTGGAGTCTTACCTTGGCAATAGTCATCGCTCTGATTTTCTCAATGTCTATCATGCAATAATGCCAAGATACCAGGCTCTTCATGTTGATATACAGCTGGTTCCACAAAGCTAGAATAGCTTCATAGTACTGCTCAATTCTGAGATGGGAAAAGAAATTTCATGGTCAAAACGTGTGTGTCCTTGTAGCATAGCTACAAAACATCCAATGAAACATCCACCAGATGTGGAGTGTGTTAAGGCTTGTTCTCTACTACAAAAAAATCTTGGAAATTAATTAATCCATGACTTTCATTATTAGAGATGAGAAAAACTTTGTAAAAGTTTAAAATTTAAATATTTTTAGATCTCAGCCTAGGTTCCAGTAAGCTTCACTGAAGTAAATTTCCTCAAGTCAAGGGTCTAGTCCTTATTCCCCCACCCCTATAAGGTAGGGGGCATGTTGATGAAGGCACAGACCAAATTCTGTGTTGACTGCTATTTTGAGCAAACTCTTCCATCTCCTCCCAGAGGTAGGTGTCCAAACCCAGGCAGCAACTCACTTGGTAGCAAGATCCACCGCTAACGGATTGGGGGGTGGGATGATAAGACTAACAGATGGCACCAACATATCCACTCCTCCGGGGCCAGTCACCAGCCACTTGCTGCGCTCATTGTTGTCCTTCAGGATACATTCATCTCCTTTGCGCACCGTTTTCTGTAAGGAACACAGAGCAACATTTTTTTCTTTAGTTAAGTAACATGGTGTTTCTAGGGCAGACAGACAAGGAAGATGCATCTAGATCACAGAACTGGGAGTGCTGCCCAGCTGCCAGGTCTGGGTGTGCATCTTGGCTTCATACTGGGCCAAGCAATGAATACAGATCAACCCATTCACCCTGAATCTGGTTTCTATGTGAAGAAAACCAAAGAAAACCAAGTGAAAGCCACGGAACACTCTGAACAGTTGCTAGTCCAGTTGATCATCAGACTTGGGACTTGCCATGACAAACAAAGACAGTGTGGACACATGGCCACAGGAAGCTACACAACCATGTATGGCTGTAAGCCAGTAAGCTGGAGGCATAAGGATGCTTAGTGCTGCATCCATATTTGCGAAGGGACTGGGAGCGAGTCTGGCAGAGCTAGATTCACCAGCCTCAACTGCCAGAAATCCCGACACCCTGCAGCCACAGGTGTGGCCATGGCGCAGGTTACAACCCACTCATAACCAAGAGGGGGAGGCTTCTCTACACGCCTCTAGACAGCAAATATGATTTTTGCTATAACTAGTAAAAGGCCTCAGGTTTTGCATTGACCTGACCATGCAGGGATTTCAGGCTTGTCTGGGCTTGCCTTCACCTGAGCAGAATTCAGCTTGCTTAACTGTAAGAGCAATTGCCAAGCAGTCATGTAACCATTGCCTAAATTCATTTAGTTTTGCTTATAGTAACAACAAGTAGTTACTCTGTGTGGGCTGAACTTCTGTGACTCTGGAATAAAATGAGGTATGGAAGAGCGCAGGCATAGAGTGGATAGCAAAAACCCCAGATCGTAAACACAAATCACAGTGGTCAGTTACTGGTCACTACAGGAGTGCAACCTAGTGAATCAGGTAAAACAAGCTTTACAGATAACAGAAAAACTGGGTAACCCAGAAATAGTGAAGAGAAACAGCACATAAGCAGAGAATGCATCTAAGCAGACTGTTAAGAAAAAATACAGAAATAAACCCAAGCAGCCCCAGTACTGAGGAGGAAGAAGAACCACCACCATCAAATTCATACTCCATCTGGCAAAAAAACTGGGGATACCAGTAACTCATTGTATATTCCTCACCTTTTGTTAGATGAAGTGTTGACCTAAGGACCCAGAGGAACACTGGAAAGGTGAGCAATCACCAAAAAAAGGTGTAGATGCTGGGAAGCATTTGTATAACCATTTTAACCTTATTATCAATGAGACTTTTCTGTGCTAATTTGAAGTATGAGTATTAATGCTATTTAATGGACTAATAATAATAATTTTGACTAGACTTATTAACGAACCAGAACCTAGCCTGTTTATTCATAATTGCATGGAAGTCAGAGCTTTTTTGTTGAAAAAATTTAAATGCTGATCAAAAGCAGACAAAGAGGTTACAGCTATCAGCTCAACAGTTCGTTTACTAAATCATTTGCCGTGTTCTAGTTTACATGACATTGATTCTCAGCCAAAAAGGGATACAATACCAGGTCCTGTTTGTAGTCACACAGAGCCTTGAGGATAATGGGCTTGTTACTCCGGTAGTCTGGGTTACGTGGCTTCAGCTGCACAATCTTCTTGGATTTATTCACCAAACTCTGCACTTGCCTCTTGTATTCAAGAATTCTCTCTCGTTCATTCTGCAAAGATTAATTGTATGTCAAAAATTCATTCTAAAAAGAAACCACATCTAGTTCCCACTGTTTTATTAAGAGAGGGATACATCTGGAGCTCACGGCAGGCAAAACTTCCTTTAGCTCCAGTGGGATAAATCTTTGGCCTATAATGTAAAACTGCAGTTTTAACAAAAGAGAAGAGAAACATCAAACTAAGTATCTTTGCAGCTCTGGTAAGCTGCAAAGTTTGCAAAACTTGCAAAGCAAGATTTTCATACAGATCTACAATGTGGTTGAAGTGGTGTGTAAGAAACACAGGAATAAATGGAAAGAATCTATGATAACGTGAATGCTAACAAAAAAAAAAAGGTAGTAATTACACTCTCAAACTTGACTTCATCAATTGCCCTTTTACATCACTGATGATTTCTTCTCCAGCATATTCGGTTTGGAACTGTAGTATCTAATTCATGATGAGCAAACAGTTAGCTAAAAAAGCTGAGTTAAGTCCTTTCAAAAAGAATACAGTGACACAGTGACATGATATCTTAAAGGTCTTTTCCAACCTAAATGATTCTGTGATTTATTAAATGCATTTACCCTTTGAGGCAAAATCTATTCTACCACCTACGAATGGAAGTCTTTCCTTTTTAAAATTTGTTAGCATGTCAGAAACTTGGGCATTTGTTGGGCCCATTCCAGATTTAAAAAGAAATCAGAGTTCCCAAACAGTATTACACAAAATAACACTGATCCATTTGTAGGCTTTCCTAAGAAATGGACAGGAATATATTGTTATGGTTTCAAGTTCATACAGTACTGTATATAAACATTGACATACACCTGCGTTTACATTTGGTATCTGAAGAGGGCAACTGATTTCCAAGGAAAGCAGAATATAACTTGTGAGGTGAGTGTGACAGTACCTCCAGCTCTTTGATCTGCTCCAGCAAAGTTTGCAGTGACATGCTCTTATCACAGATGAACTTCTTTCTGATGGAGTCTTGTAAGTTCTTCAAGTAGCTCTCCGTGGCTTGGGCCTCTTCAAAGAACTACAGGAGAAAAGTTGTGATTTCAGCTGTACACAGCTCTTAAAAATCTCAGCTAAAAATCAATGGATTCCTTTCATGAGAAATCCCAGGTCACACCTGGCAGAACGGTAGCATTTACAATATGGTAACAGTGTGTTATGCATAACTGTGCACGGATTTAGAAAGATTTTGGTACAGAAAAAAATATCTGTGATGGGATTCACACTTTTAACAAAAGCAGGGTGAATTCTCCATATCACTACTCACCTGAAAGTAAGCTGCATTCTCTTTCAGATGAACATCAATGCATTTGGTGATCTGAAGAATCCAGCTCCACTGAGTTTGTAATGTATCCATGTAGGCCTAACAAAAATAGTAATATACAGAACTCAAACCACCACATTGATCTCTTTCCCATACCTAGACTCAAGCAAAATTATTTATGCTCCACATAAATGCAAATAAAAAAATCTGCTAAAACAAATTCATGCACACCAGAATAATGTAATTCATGCAAATAGTTCTTTGACTTCTAAGTACCTAACTGAAAAGAGTAAATACCTGCTTGTGGGATGCAGAGAGAAATTTGTTCATGACTTGAATTTTGTTTGATCAGCATAAAGCCTGAAGTGCATGAACAAAAAGGGGTGAAAGGCACAAACAGTAGTGCAAATGAAGTATTTCAATTGCAAATTGTCATGTTCTCGTTCTTCCAAGGAACACTATCAAACATGATTTTTTATGATGGCTATTTTTAAATTCAAACTTCTCAAGCAGTCCTCGTGTATATTCTTTAGAAAATTACACACAACTTTTACTTCACTGCTAGAGCTTACAAGGATCTTTCCTTTAAGGCAGAAACTGACCACAGAACAAAAATGAATGGTGATTTTACACAATGTAACAGTTAACAAAATAAATACACTGAAAAGCATGACTGACTCATTTTTTTCCTATTCGCTTCTTTCAGTTTCAGGGTTCTTATGCACTCTTAAAACTATAAGAACTACAGCATTTCCTAATAAAACGAGATTTTCCAAATTGTTGCAGCCTTTGTAATTGAAAGGTAAAAGTACACCAAGCTGTGCAAGCAAAAATGTCTTGCCTAAGCTGTAGAAAGCACTATGAATTTCACTGGCAGAAAGTATTTGCACCTGGATTAATTATAAACCCTCAGCAAAGGGTGTGGCTTTCTTCAAAACATGCCTACTAAGATAGCAGAAGAACAACGACATGCCTTCCTACCATAAATTCTGCTGTAGTCAGCTCAAACAGGATACAGCAATTTCAATACACTCAGACAACTCCCTAAGCCTTGTATTAATTTTTACATGCATCTATCATCAAATTTGATAGCACATCAAGAGAGCTCTCCCCATAGCTCTGAAGAAGCCTGCAATTGTTGTATCCAGGTTTGTAGAGGAAGGTAGTAACCTTTATTAGAGCAGCTCATACAGATGGATAAAAATGGACATGCTTTTTGGCAGGCAAACCCTTCTCAGGTCCAAATGCAGCATTTAATTTGCTGACCTTCACTGGGAACTTTTCCCTATAGCAACTAAAGGAGCAAGTGAAATCACATGAAGTCTAACTCACCTCAATTTTGTCTGAAGCAGGGTGTTGGTTGAGCACTAGCTGGTCACTTTCTTGCTTTAGCTTGTTGAGTTCTTTTTCTTTAAGCTCCAGTTCACTCATGCGTTTCTAAACAACCAAAACACAGAATTAAACAAGCCCCCAAACATACACTGCACAGGATTATTTACTTAAAATTTTCCAGATAGTTGTGATAACGTAAAATTATCCCTGCTAACACTACATATTAATTCTATTCATTGTACTGAAGTTAATTATGAAGACAGTAGAACCAAAGAAGGTATAATCATCTCAGTTCTACTCTCTAGGCTTGCTGCGTCACAGAGCAAAGCACCCAAAGTTCTGCCTTTCCTAGGAATGATGGAAGCAAAAATGACTGGACATGGCAAGATCCAGAACAAATGAACCAAAAAAAAAAAAAAAGTACCTCCTTAATAGTGAGAATTTTTATTACTTTTTCAATTTGATAATCAGCACCAATACTGATTAAAGAAACACACATGCTGAATTTCCCTATGTACCCACAGAAGACAAAGAGCAGTGCAAACTGCCTCTGACAGTGCGTTCAATGTACCGCTGGCAAAACCATCAGAGAAAGAGAGCGCTGTTCCCTCTGGTATAGCTCTGCTTCCTGGAGACAGACATCAAGGCCAAATATGGGGACCCCCTAACCACTACATAGTCCTAAGAGGGAGAATTAAACTGCTTGATCCAAGTCCCTTAGTTTAGCATGCCAACATAATGGCTGTGTGCACAAGCTATGTGTGATTACTAGTCCACAGAAGACTATATCGGTAAGGCCAGCCTCCAAGGTCAAAAAAACCCATTACAACTGGTTGAACGGGAGCACAATCTTCCAGCAGACGTCCAATCTTGACTCAAAAGGTTGTCACACAGTATTTAACCCAAAAGTGTTGACAAAAGTCCCCAAGAACTTCGAAAGAGTGAAGAAACACCCATCCTGTGATCAGTCCCCGTGAGCCAGGCTGTTCCTCCCTCACTATCCCAAAAGAGGGCCCATGGAAAGTACGGGGAGGTTGAGCTGTCTTACAGAGAAGGCCTCCTGCTTCCTGGCGATGTCAGTGTTCCTGTCACTCCAGTCGTAGAGAAGTTCCTCCTCCTCACAGTCATTGATCCACATGATCTCTCTGCTGGTGGCTTGGATGAGGTTCTGGAACTGACGAAGCTGATCCATTCTCTCAAAAGAGTATTTCTGCAAGGAATTCCAGAAATGAGAAGCCATGAACACAGAAATGCCTGTGTTGGGTCGAGAAGGGGAAGCCAAGAGCACAGCATGTCCTTTAGGGTTTTTTTTAAAAACTAAAATAACAGTAAAAACCACACATCTATAAAACCTGTTGGCAATGGACAGCTGATAATGTGCCTGGGTTTAAAAGGCTATGAAACCTGCTGGCTATGGAAGTCATGTCTGACTTTACAGAACAACAGGAACTGGAAGTCAGCAGAAAGTCATTTCAAACACAAGTGTAGCAGACAGGTAGGCAGGCAAGAAAAAAGACATGGGGGAAAATACAAGAAATGCCTGAACATGTAACATCATCTGCTGCTCATAGTACATCCCTGACATTGTAGCAGTACCTTTTGCACAGATGGCACTTCATGAAAAGATTCCTTCTCTGCTCTCACATCATAACACACATCCTGTTGCTTGAAATATGTACAGGCATCACCTTCCAATCCCAAGGGTTAAATCTACCATTTGCACAAGATTCTCCCTGTATTTTACATGAAGATCCAAAGTGGAGAAGATGCACCGCCCTACACAGCATTTGGTTCTAATCCCGCCTTTGAGTAACTTTTTACGCTTCATATGTAGACTAACTTCATCACTACATTTACTCCCATTAAGGAGGTAGAGTTCTACTCTTCATTTGCTTAGTGACCAACTGCCGTCACCAAGTGCAAACTAGAAACTGCTTTATGAGGGTAAGTCAATTATACACCAGGTAAGGAATTAATCGCAAGTTCATGACTCAAACTGAACCTTATAGAAACTACAAAGCACTGTCAGTTTACTAAAGAATCGAATTATTTAAACATGCATCTTTCATTCTGTTGAAACCTGAAGTGTCCCTTGACTACCACACTGGTGTTAATAAAGGAAAAAAGAGCATTCATCATAGACCTTATCAGACATGAACACATCTCATGCTCACCAGCAGTCCTTCATATTCTTCCTCCAGCTGATGAACCGCAGCCTTCTCCCGCTGCAATAGAGACAGCAAATATTTAGTGATACTTTTACAAGTTGCCTATTCGCTGATGTTTCCTTTACAGTGTTAGTATCATAATGTTATAACTACAGGTGGTAACCTGCAAATGCCTGCAAGAGACAGAGGTGAGGGGCAGATCTGCACCGCTGAAGGACCACAAGAAGTATAAAACCAAGGCTTGGACAAATTTACTTCCCTCAGGGATGCTTAGTACATAAGCAAGGTTGCACATAATCCTTGTAATACCAAAACAGCTCCTGAAACTGGATCTCTTTCTGTACCAAACTCCTAGACATTTGTGGGGAACCAGCTAGTCCTAGAGCTCAGATTTGGAGATTACGAAGTAGTATAAACTATGATGTGAGCAGGAGGCTCTAATTTTTATTCTCATTTCTATGACTGAGAACCTGCACAGCCTTGGAACTGGGATTTCATAGGGCCAGACTATCACCTTTCCTATTTGAACAAGCAGAAGGGAAAAGGGAGTAACGCCCCTTCCACTTTTCAGCTTAGCTGAGAGATCAGAGCTCCAGAACAGAGTCCCTTTTCTTTAGATCCAATTCTCCCTCCTCCTGTCCATGTGAGCAATTAACAGAAAAGAAGAATGGGAATGAAGTAAGCCTCCTCTGTCCTATACCTAGCTGCTGGACTGACAGCAGAGAAGTTAAACACTGCATTTTCTGTGACTTCTTTATTCCAGCTACAAAATCCAGAGAGGACCAGAAGCCTCAGAGAGGCAAAAAAAGAAAAAAAACAACACGAAAAAACCCACACCTAAGAAAAGCTCTAATCTTAGCCCAGAATTTGGGCATTTTTCACAGAAATTCCCTCATTACTCAAGGCTGTATCCAAGCACCCACCTTATCCTTTCACTTTAATTCTTTTAATGTAGCTAGATACAAAGTGAGAATAAACATTCTTAGCCATTCTTCTCACAAAAAAATGTTGCAATATTTATTTGCCAGTTTGGTACACAACAACAAAATGTTAAATAGCTACTAATCTTTCGTTTTAAAATTCTGGGGAAAGAAGTGGAACACAAAATAATCATGAAACAACAAATAGGGTTGAAAGTGGTTGCTATCACACCACCAGTGCTTTCTGAAGAGAAGCTGAGCTATTCAGCATTCCTTTTTGTAGTAGAACACCAGCAAGCAAATGATATAAATCTAGACTAAGCAACCTGTAAGGGAAGACAGTAATTACCAGATCTGTTTTGACTTTGTCCAGGTGCCAGCGATAGTCTCCTATGGCATTGTGGGTCCTCCTATGCTCACTAATTTGTTGCTCGATGGATGTTGCATCAAACCCCCATTTCACTAGCTCCATTTCAGTCTAGGAGAAAAAGACAGTATTTGTACTTTCATTTCCAACATTATTATCTAAATTGGAGCATAAAGGAATTGGACTGAAAGAAACATGACTATGCAGTAGAAAGTAAAACTGAACAAAGGGAAGTTCAGAATAGAATTACAATTTCTTAAAATTGTCATCACTTAAACTGTGTGACAGGCTCCCAAAGCAGAAGAAACAAAGTGGGGAAAACATTTAAGTTGCTGAAAATTAGACTAGATGAAGCACACTCAGTGGTGTCTTTTCATCTTTTTCTTTGGACCAAACTGTTCTTCTATGTTCTACAGTATAGTTACATTCTTATCACTCTGAAAACAAACTATGACTTTATCAAACAGTGCTATTGATGCAATTCAAGTGAAAATACCCAGAGTCAAGTTCTGTAGCCCAGTACAATACGTTTCTATTTTAATTACGCTCATGTAAACTCCAAAAACTTCAGTTAAATGCAGTCAAACTACACGAAAAAACAGACGAGAAACTGAAATGATTATAGAATGTGTTGTTTGTCTTGCATTTTGGCGATATTTATTGTAGGATGCTGAGTGAAAATCTCTAGGAACAGCCTTTGAAAAACAGTAATACACCTGGATAATTACTAACTCAAAAACTATCTGATTACAGTTCTTTGTTTCGTTATTTTCAAATATTAAAAGCTGCTGAGTTCACAATTCAGCTCCTCAAACTCCAAATCATCTTTTATGCTGTAAAGATGCCCACTGTCTCTGTCTGAATGCCTGTCTGCGCGTGCGCACAGTAAAGAAACAGATACCTTAATCTTGGGATGGGACCGAAATTGGTAATTACCAGCCTAGAGCCAAATCTCTATGAGTCAACAGACCACAAAAAAGCCCGAACCACGCTCAAGCGTAGGGATTCAAAGGCAGCGTTGAAAGCTATCCAAGAAGCAAATCCATTTTGCATTCAGCCATCTAAAAGTTACAGGACTTTGACCCTTCTCGTTAAACAGTCTAAAGAGACTGTAGCAACAGCAGCAGCCCTGGCTGGCTGCCAGTATGCGAACAAATGCTGTCTGGATTTCGCTGCACTTTCCCTAATTCTGAACTGGAAATTTGACCAACCCTCCTACCACCCGATTCCTCTGTCAGCAAACCATCCAGACAGAAAACACAAAAACACCAGCAGAAAACCACATTTGCTCAGACCTTTTTCCCACATCTCACCACATTACTAGGGGGAAATATTATCCTGGTCCCAATGTGAGCAGGTAACGAGACACAGCGAGGCATGGTGGGAAGAAGAGGCATAGTGGGAAGTTCAAAATAAGTTTTCCCTAAAAAACCTCAAAAGCCGAACAGGGAGCTAAGTGCTTACTGGCCCCACCTCAGCTTTGCCATAGGGATTGAAGACGGGAGAGCGAGCCTTTTACTTTCACAGGAGCTTTTGTGTGGGAACAGAGTTATAAAGCACTTCCTTATGCTCCCTGTGCTTAGCGAGGGGTGTCTGAGCAAGGTGTCTTGTGGCATCTCTGGAGGTGCAGCATGTTCACGGTCTTTCATTGCTGGAAGCGTGCCCAGTGTCTGTCCAACATCACTCCTCAAACCATGGCAGGTCTGATGATAAGCCTACTCTCCCACAGTGTGTGTAGAGCAATCATATCTGCTGTTGCTGTCCGGGAACAACGCTTATACACGTTACCACTCAAGGAGTGCATCTCCACTTCCCCTTCCTCCTCTAAAACATGCCATGCTATGGGAGGGAACTGAAAGACTAGACTATGACTAGCACTCACATAAAAGTATGGGAACTGTATAGAGCTCTCCCCTCCTCATCTGGTTTGCATAGCAGCCACCTGCAAAACACCATATGCAGATAACAATGACAGGATCACTAAGCAACAACCTAATAGAGAGAGATAAAAATAATGCAATCTCAATTTACAAGGAGTCTGAAAAGTGTAACTTCAGCCACCTTGTTCCATCCTCCCTACCTGTCTCTCAGAAAGGGCTGTCCAACCACAAACACACTACTTTCAGTTCAGCAGCACAAAAACAGGCTATGGGCTCTCAACATGTGTTTTCTACTCCAGGTTACACCACCAACAGCTATGCATAGGCAAATTTATTCTGGGAATGCACCAGATAGCAACTTCATCATTTTCATGTGTATTTCGGCAGTGACTTCTGAAAGCCTAGTCCTGTGGCAATCAGCTCTACCTTCTGGCTCCCACTGTGATAAGGATAGATTAGAGGGGGAGAACAACTGTAAAATACTGGACAATGGTTAAATATGTGAAGCTGGTCCTATCTGTGTAAAGGGTTAAAATAAATATGAACCATAAAGGAAATCTGTGGAAGGAAGGAAGGAAATATTGAGCATAAAAATCTCTAACGCAAACATGCCAATGCCTTTTGTTATGTTAACAGCTATGTCTCATTTAGCTTTCAGATCTAACTTATACACTTTTTCCTCTGCAAAAGACGACCCCAAATCCATGTTCAGATTTCAGTGGAAACTCACTATATGTACCATATGGTTGGGGCAGGGGTGGGGAGAGAGGAACTTGGAATAATATACGAGCATTCATGTGTACTTTTACGTTTCTACTGGCACCCAAAACATTATTACATGTGAGGCGACATTCATAAACACTACCAGTTATTAGCATTGTCTCTGGGTTTTGCACAGATTTACCTTCTGCTGCCTCATCCAGCTCAAACATTCACTTGTGACACGTTTCGTGTACTCATCCCAGCCTGACCCACTCTGAGAGGAGTAGCAACCACCGCCTTTGGAGCTGGCCCTCCTGGCGCGGGGAACACTGATGGCTTTGTACAGGGCACGCATTTGCTCTTGAAGTTGAAGCAGCCTGAAAGGGAAGGAACCACATAGCATCTATGAGGAAAACATCCAGAAAACATGGAAACAATGCAATTCATCTTTCCCACTGGACCACCAAGTATTCAAAACAAAGTGCTGAAAGCACGGGCTGTGGAAAAAATATACTGACTAAAATTTCATGGGGACAACCAAGGTGTGAAATTCTGTAAGAAATATATTACTGCAAGGTCCTTCTCCATGTTAGCATGCCCCAGATTTAGTTCCACCTTACTGATTTCTGCTGCATCCTGCAACACCAGGGAAGGTGAGCACTTGAGACACCACAAACCTCTATCAGCCACATTCCCTCCCCCAGCCCTTCCCTGGCAATACCTTTTCTGATACATGTCACAAGGCTGGCCCATCTGCCTCATCTCTCTGATCAGCCCATCCAGGATATCCATTTGGTCATTTGCCTGTGCAAAACACTCTTCCAGATCTCTGTTCCCTCTAATCTGGACACCATCCCCATATTTCAATTCCTAAAACAAATAAACAAACAAAAAAAAGAGATGGGAAACAAAATTAAATATTCATCACCTAAGCTTCAGCTTGGTTGTTTTAAGAGAGATATTACGAGGACCGATTATTTTTAAGAAGCGTGATACATTTCAACTGCTAGGTCTCTGATTGCCAGTTTTAACTGGCAGAAGGCCAATTAATAGAGGATCCACAGTCATTGGAAAGTCCTTATTACAATAAAATATGAAAGAAAATCATTAAAGCATAATACCAACCAAACCTTGCCA
The DNA here is from genome assembly GCF_013368605.1 of Nyctibius grandis. Lineage (NCBI taxonomy): Eukaryota > Metazoa > Chordata > Aves > Nyctibiiformes > Nyctibiidae > Nyctibius > Nyctibius grandis. Next base: position 14,219,133 of record NC_090660.1, read on the forward strand.
TAAAGAACACCACATCCTGACTGATGTTTATTTCAGCGGAACCAAGGCTTCACACAGTGTGCTAAGTTTTTAAGACCTTATGCTTTTGTGTTTAGAGGACAAGAAGCAAACACTGTCCTAGTGGGAGCTGGTGGATATTGCTCCTGATTTTTCAAAAGTTTCCGTGAGGTTCTAACACTTTCCTCCCCTGCAAAAATGTAGACTGCACCCTGTCTGCCTGGGACCCGTTCCATGCCCCGTCACATTTGCATCCCACCTTATCACCCAAAGTGCAGGCAAATTCTCCATGCACCCTCTCAGTGCAGTGGATCAGCATGGTCACAGTGCTTCAAGCAGGAAGACACAGCTTTTTGATCTCATCTCACACTGACACAGCCATGCTGAACAAAACATAACCCAGCTGTGATTTGATTTTGCAAATAAAATGTTGATGGACCTCATTACTTTGTCCTTTAGAAAGGAAAGAAAAACAAAAGTAAGCAATGCATGTTGTGGCACCAAGCTGGAACTAAACATCACTTTCTTTTAACTTCACTGGAATAATATTAATCCTTAACAAGAGGCAGTTATTTACTCTGGCATTGATTTTTATATAAACATGCTCACACGTGCTGTATCTCTGAGAAAAAAAAATGAACTGCTAACCACAGAGTTCCTTCCTGAAAGAATTTTCTGTCCACAGAGGGTCAAACAGTGTGCATTAAATCACATCTACTGCCAGAACTGCAAATGGGTTTTGCATCTCAGTGGCCTCAACAGCAGGATGCACTCAACACCCTGCACTGCCTCTGATTTCAGCAGGAACAAAGGACATCCCACATTTGCCAAGACTGAACCTAGCGTCAGTGAGTACCCCACCCTCAGGCACTATGGGTTTATATCAGTGTAGTGTACAGCAAAGATCATCTGTATGCATTTGGGATGAAACAGTCACGAAGATTTTAATCTGGTTTCATATATTTCTTTAGGAATCATCTGGAAAAATAAAATAAAGGTAATGAAGCTTTTTCCTGTGCTGGTTCAGGTTCATTATGGTCCAGAAAATGATGACAATATTCTACAGGACACGCTAGGACAGTATAAGTGGTCATAACATTATTAACAGCTGTTTACACTGACAGTGGTCTTGATCTAAAACTGAAAAATAAGATGCAGTAGAATGTGTTTGAAGGGTGGGAGTTTTTTTTAAATCAAGAAATCCCCCTTTTCTTAATTGGATACATTTCCATCAGTTTCACTGAACACTGAGTGCAGATGGAAGAGGGAGACTTAGGAAGGAGCTATGCTATTCCACTCCCAGTTGCCTCACACAAACAGCTGAAAGGGGAGAAAGGAGATGAAGAAGCAGAGCCTGTGAGTCCAAATAACAACGCAGCATTCATTCCCTGTAATATTCATAATCACTTTTGATAAGAAGAACAAGAAGCACTCACTGGTTGTACTATGAGCTCAGCTCGCATCAGGCAATCCGAACAGTTTTGCAAAAGCTCCTGGATGGTGTTCTGGCGCCTGGACACCGTACAGGTCCCATTCTGACTGTTGTGGGGGAGAAGAAGAAGATGAAGTAAGTACACAGTAATTGCACATTTTGAAGAGACACAAGAAACACAAAATTCAGAACAGCTAAGGGAAGCTGTATGGAATAATATATCTCATTTAGCTTCACAGAGACACACACACTTTATCTGGCCCTCCTGCATAACTGCACCGTGAAGTTTTAATGACGATTCCACGATGGCAGAGCCACTTTATAAGTCTGTAACAGCAGGCATGGACTGACTTCGCCACAGGATAGAGTAGAAGGTGGAGATGGGCATGCCATAAAGGAGAAAGCTTTTCTTCCGGTACAGGTATTTGTAGCTTTGATAGACAAAACTTTGGCAGTATTACAGTGAGAAGGAATTATTCACGCTTTTTGTTAAAGTCAGTACATGAGAACATAGCCTTTGCGTGATGTTATCGTATGTGTTATCACACCAGCCATCGAATGCCAGAGCATAAAAGGAAAGCAGGATCCTCTGCTACACAAGCGCATGTGCACACAAGTCCATTCAAACGTACGAAGGGCCCTTTTATCAGCTGAAATGCATGAAGTTAGTGCAGTGCCTTAAGCAGGGATTACAAGGTGCACAAGCCACTACAAAAAAAGATGTAGGGCCTGAAATTAGAGGACATGCTTTCTTACAAATAAATAGAGAGTTTGGGGGTTCCAAGCAAAACTCCACAACTGAAAACACTAGTGGAGGAAAAAGCCAAGATAGATAATGGGGTAATTATTGTTGTCTTGCACATAATCTACTGCATCCCTACCGCCAGAAGGTTGCTTTTCCAGCATTTGGGATTCAGCCACCAAAGCGAGCCACTGCTAGTTGAACGTGGGTGAGGTGCTTCAAGCAAGGAACGATTCCATGCTGATGGAATCAGAGCTCCCAAGCAAGCCCAGGCAGCTCCCACACCGAAGTACTTGCCAGTGAAACTAAAATAAACCACTACTAAGAGACAGTAAGAAATGAAGGCACTTCCAAGCCTTGCCTCGTTTTCTAACTCCTATGCTCACAGTAGGTAACCTTTTCCATTACAAATCACTGAAGGCCCAAGTCTTCCATACAACACTAACATCAAAAAGACTACCAGTGCAAACCTGTCCAGCTCAGAGCCAGCAAGTCATCTGGATTCAATGGAAATCTTTCCACTGACTTCAACAGACTCTGACCATGCTTCACAAAAGGAACTGTGACAATGTAAAAAACCTGGCAGAGCTGTCCTTGGGAAAATCACTGCAGTGGTGAGCAACATTCAATGGTATATTTTTAAGAGTTCTTCTGCAGCGTATGCAGTTGGTGCTTCAGCAGCCTGCCATTCTCCTACCACTCTTCTTGAACAAGCAGAAAAAGTTTGAGCAACTTTTTACCAGCTTCCCTCAATACCAGGGAGCAGACCCTCAAAGACACAGACACGGGACTGGAGAATCACTGGGTGACTTAAAACAAGCTCTACACATGCAACTCCTGGCTTGCGCTGTGAACCTTTGGCTGCACAAACGCCCTACTGTGCTATGCACCCCTCTCTATTTTGGAAACAGCTTAAAGAAAACAACCATGAAAAATAACTTATGGCTCTGATTTTGTGCCAGGCTTCCCGTCAGCTTCCTTTTCTAAATCATTCCTTCTCCTTAGGCATCGCTGGTGTGTTTGGATCCAGAAGTATCTGACTGCAACTAAAATTTACATTTAATTATGCCCACAATTATTCTGATGAATGAAACATAATAAAGAAGAGACAGGAACTTTCCAAGCAATTTTATCTTTTTAGAATATCAGAAGAGTATTTTTTTCTTCAATCGCTTTTTCCATCATCCCCTGACAGCTATAAATGCCAGATATCCATTAAAGCCGAAAGAACTATAGATGGAGACCAGACTTCCACTCTAATAAATCAGAATATTTCCACTGGCTTCACTAACCTCAAACGCATTAATTCACTTTACACTGAGAGGAGGTCTAAACAACAGCTGTCATAGTTAACATGCTAAGAAATTGTGAAGAAAAGCTATTTTCAAATAAAACAAACTACTCAAACAATTTAAAAGATAAAACAAGTATTTTGTGTTCATCCCAATGATGCTAGAATACCACATCCAGAATTACTGCTCAAATAATAAAAAAGTTGAAAAACTGAAGATGGTTTAATATAGATGCACAAAACTGTTTCAAAGGCAGGATCAGATGCCTTGAAGTGGGAGGCTTAAGCGCACCCTATTTAGATCTTCAAATAAAGATCCACAAGCTACTTGTTTACAGTTCCCAGGGACCTTCACAAGAAGAAAGCAGCAAGCATTTAAGGCTCTCCAATCTAGTAGATAAAGACATAACCAAAATAATAGCAGAAACTGGAGAAATACAAACTGAAAAGACAAAAGAGCACAATATTTCAATGCTGCTTTTAACACCTTGGATGTCAGTTTTGCCATTAAACAACCAAGTGTTTTGCTAGTCAAAATACTGAGCTCAATACTAGGATAACGGGTGAAAAAGTAGCGGCCTGTTAAAGGCGACTGATGACACTGGGTGAGCCAATGGCTTTCAATCTGTCAGCCGGTCAAATGGAGCTACACTGGGTTATGGGGCATACCCAGAGACAGCAGATGCCACTATAGGAGCTGATGTTTGATGGCATAGCTCCACCAAGTCAACAGGACTCAAAGACTTCACATCCGAAGAGGATTTAGCTGTACAAACATATTCAAGAAGGGCACAAATCAATCTCTAAGTTTAGAAAATAAAAATATTTAGCAAGACAATACGTCAACATATATTGGTTGATACATCAGATGGCACTAGCATGATCTCTCATGGACACATCTTCAATACTTTTCACTCATGTGACATGAGAGTATTTCATCATAAGCAGCTTCAAAGGCCCTCGGTGTAATGTTTCTCTTATTGAAGCCAACAGGCCTTTAATGGGAATGAGTAGATCACAGCAGAAACCCCAATGCAGAGTAAGCAGACATCCAGCCTTGAGGCAGAAGGAAACAGCCAGCCAAAGGAAAACCATACCCAACACAATGGCGTAAGGAAAAAAAAGTACTGGACTAAAGAAATTGAGGCAAACCCTAACCCCTAAACATGCTACATGGCATCAGAACGTGAAGGCAAGAAGGAATCTGGATTTTCAAAGTACAACCATGTAACCTCGATTATATATAAAAACACATTTATGTCCCTCAGAAAGATGTAGGACCCCAGCAATCCTCACAGGACACAGATTAAGCAGATTACTACAGACGGTATTTTGTCAATGTCTCTCTTGCTTCATCTGATTTCGTTTACATGAAACTGAACGAGTTTAAAGTAATGTTTGGTCATTGTAACAACTACTGCTGCCATGATGACAATTTGATTTGATTTTAACTCTGGCAACATCTGAAGATCAAACCTGTAAATAGGATCCTGCTGCACCAAACACTCTAGGCACATCACACGGTGACAATACAGACAGGTTTTTCACTTCTTTTACTGCTCCCCTGTAAATACAGCGTACCTTTCCAACCATTCCAGCAGAATGAACTGGAGCTTGGTCTTTTAGCAGGACTTGTAACGCAAGATTGCAGGGACTCCTAGTAATAAATACATGCATTTGCAAGAATATGACTACTTGCTGTACTGATTTGGTTTTGTAAACCCTGCCAAACAGCGCTGAGTGAAACAGCCTGGATTGCTTCAGACCTTAACTGCTTATTTGTCCCTACAACTCAAAATTTTAGACCATGACACTTATTTTGAAGGCAACTCATGAATTTCAAAAAGACACTATTAAACTGAGCTCTTTATTAAAATTATTTAGTTTTAATAGTCATTAACTATTAAAGGCGCAAAGGAAAACAAAGGTGGGTAGTGTCTTTGTTTTAAAATTACGAGAATACTTCAAACCACAGAAGAATCACTTTTATTTGGGACCTTAAAATGTAGCCCTGTATCTCTCTACTGCCAGAAGAACCCTAGGAAAGGCACAGCATCTTCGTGTTGTCATCGTTCTGTACAGGAGCCACCCTGCTTGCTGCAGAGTACATTGCTCCCTTGCTATGCTGCGCTCTTGACTCACAGAGAAATGAGAGCCCCGGACTTCAGGCAGGATGGTGGCTCAGACACCACCTCCTTGCTGCAGTACACCCCACCTGAGCTAAACTCAGCTGTTACCTTACCCTTGAATCCTCAGTTTCTGAACTAGGATTGCACTTAACTGTTAAGAGGTACCAGTGATCCTCACAAGACCCCCAGCTCCACAGAAACAAGAAAAAACTATTCCTGCTTTTTGTAAACGGGACTGAGAAACGATCTCAAGGCCATGCAGTGAGTTAGGAGAGTTGAGACAGACACGGCAAACCCGGCTGTGCCCACGTCCCCGGAACACAGCAGGGACGACTACTGCTGCCACTGACTTATTCAAGCAGCCAGAAGATTTCTTAAGTGATACATTTTAAATAAATGATATATGCTCCGTAAACACTTGGCTTGCACCTTTACAGGCCCAACCGAGTGGTCATTACTGCAGAACCTGAGGGGGAAGGAAGAAAGCCAGATCCCTTCTGCTTCCTCATTTGCCTCCTGCTGCTGAAGACCTGCACACCCCCAGCATAAATGCCTGCAACGTGGAGGCTGCTCTGGTTTCTGCCTTGGTTAGGACACATCAAGAGGCTGCTGTGTTATCCGGGGGGCGATTAGCGTCTAGAGAAGCAGGGCAGAGGAGACACGCAGAAGCTCTGCGGAGCCTTCCAGCAGCTTCACAGCTCCTTAAAGCTTTGGAAGCACAAAGGCAACACTCTTGGCCCAAAGATTTGATCTAAACCAAACTAGAATAACCCTTGTTAAATTTTCTGATCCTCCACAAAACATTTAGCCTTTTAAAAATTCAAAGTTTTTTTTCATTCAAAAAGTAAAGGAAGCTTTAAAAAAAATCTTCTTGAAGATCCAAAGTATTGAGTGACTCCCATAACTCAACAATGAGAGCAAAACAATAGCACTTCTTTTTCTCCTCCTGCCCCCCTGCACACAAACTTGTTTGAACAAGAAATAGATTCATCAAGGGATTACCTGGTGTGCCCAGGGTAGGCAAGTCAGAAGAAAAACCTGACCTGGAATCTCCCTTCCCAGTACACAGCCTGCACACACCACGGGACTAAACCACCACCCATCCGACACCGCCTGCCGCTTGGGTGTGTGTGCCCCTGGAAATGCCCAGGCACAACGCTGGCAAAAGGTGGCAAACCACAATATCCCTAAGAATATAACCAGAAAATAAAATACTATAAATCAGTGTTTTTCGCCCCCTTCAAAGAAGGTGAACACAAGTGTCAGAAATTATCGAGAGTTTCATAACTGGGTTCTCCCCACACATCTCTGCTCTTACTAGGATCAGTTTTGGCACACCACGGCCTCAAGAAACTAGTCCCATCCGCTGAGTATGCACATAGACTAAGGCACAATGACAGCAAATCTCAAAAGATGTCTGCATCTTGCACCATTGACTCTAAATACCATTAGAATCATGTAAAAATTTAAGAGTCTCTGGTAAAATCTTAAGAGCCCTGAGGCTAAGTGCGTTCAGAGGAAGCAGGGATTCACAAGGGATCCTGCCACACCTATTCACAGAAAATCCTTGCGCTTTTTCCCAGCAGTACTAATCACCAGGAGCAAGGGCACCGTTTCGAAAGGCCGCACCTGCCCGGTGCAGCGGGCTGCAGACACGCTGCCTCTCCCACCTCCAGCTCTGCGAGAGGGAGGTGCCAAATGCAGGGTGCAGCCTGGACTGTGGAAATACACCTCTGCCAGAGATCAGCCGCTCAAAACACCAGCAAATCCCTCGCCTGACAGAGGCTTTCACACCTGCAAAGGTATCTAGCTTGAAATCTCACACACGTACCTATGAAAAAGTGAGTCGGGATAGGTATAACCCGGTTTTCTTCTCATGGCGTGGCAGCGTCACCAGCTGCTGCTGAAACCCGTTTCTTGGCCAGCTCGAGCACAGCGCAGGCTCTGCTGGCATGGCAGGTATTCAGCAGCAATTCAGACACATTCCTCCTCCCTCTCCGTCTGCCTATGTTCTTGTTTGTCACCAGGGCAGTTTTTTCCCCGTGCAATGCTGTGGCAGAGGACCTCAAAGGGGAGGCTACTACAACAACCCCAACACTGCTCAGCTTAGCCAGGACCCTGCAGATCCCTGCAAGACTGATGGGAAGGGCAAAAACACGGCTTTGAATCTGTTTTCTCCAAGTTTACTTTGTCTGTCAGTCCCTGAAAGTAATGTCAGGGCATGGGATGTGAATTTCTAACTCCTTTTCTAACTTAAAGCTCAGAAGTTACATTAACTCTTAAGCAGAATTGTGTAAATTAATTTACTTTCATATCACACAGTGACCACGAATCCTAGGCTATTCTTTTTCCCTAATTTCAGCAATGACAAATAAAACTGCACAACTTGCCACTTTTTTTCCTTCTCTCACAGCACATCAGATTTTATCTCTCCATACCAAAGACATTGATAAATATTTGACTGATGAATTGGCAGTTTAGGAGCGTGTGACTCATCATCAAGCTGAGTATCTGTACCCTGGGCCAAGCTCATCCTGAGTTCCCAAGCCAGAAGAAACCGGGAATGTTGTAAAAGCACCTTGCTGAGCCCTAAGGGCAGGGAGCGTCTTATACTGCTCTGTGAGTAATGTAATACTCAGCACAGACTTGTCTGGCAGAATACGCCCCAAAACTTACAAGACTAGACCCTAAGTTGAATGCTACTGCATTTAAAATCAAAGTACAGTAATCTCTCCCATTGGAAAAAGAAGCTTCAGTTTTGTAAGTTCAGTAACTGTCACTAAACTTTGGCATGAAAGATATTGGGCTGAACGCAATTATTAAAACCAATTCCATAGAACATTGAATCACAGAATGGTTTCAGTGGAAGGGACCTTAAAGATCATCTAGTTCCAACCCCCCTGCCATGGGCAGGGACACCTTCCACTAGACCAGGGTGCTCTAAGTCCCATCCAACCTGGCCTTGAACACTGCCAGGGAGGAAGCATCAACAGCTTCTCTGGGCAACCTGTTCCAGTGTCTCACCACCCTCACAGGAAAGAATTTCTTCCTAAAATCTAATCTAAATCTACTCTCTTTCAGTTTAAAACCATTACCCTGGTGATGATGGCCCTGATCCTGCAAGCACAACATGCACAGGCATTAGTGGATTTTCTGCACGCAATGAATGTGCAAAATCAGGGGTGATTGCTTTTTTTCATTAACTGGTAACATAACACTCATTTTGTATTGTGGGGGACATTTTAATTTAAATCAGCACTAATTAAAAATAAACCTATGCAACTCAGTAAGGTGCAAACAGATATATTGTTCTGCAAAAAATTACTTAAAAGTATTTCGTATGGTCAGATGTTTTAATATGCAAAAAAAATACGTAAAATATATATATATGTATAGTATTTCGATCTCATTAACAGGGGTCTTTAGTTCCATGCAGAAGCCTTGCAATAAAGTGAACAGGAAGTTTCATTGCAACCTCCTTGCCAGATATGCCTTCCGAAAAAGGAGATATGAATATTATATTATAAAGAGTAAATGAAAGGATGTTGATAGAAGGTTGTTAACCTCTTGATCAGGTCTGTCCTTTCCATTCTTGCTATGCCACCACTGAACACTAAAGAAAGAAGAGCCTAACAAACTATAGACTGGTTTAAAGTATGTAACAAAAACCAAAGAGTGCTAAACCAAAGGAAGGAATTTCTCCTCCAGCGAAAGTCAGGAATAATAGCGAAGTCACTCTAGTGAATCCAATATAGTTGCACTTATTTTGCCGGAATCGATCTGCACGGATTGCTGGTACAGCTGCATCCATGAAAGCAGGTGCCCTCCAATCCAAACCAGGATCCACAGCCCACAAGATCTTCACTGTGCTGACAGCAACACGGCAAGCAGAAAGTTAAGAAGGTGGGGGGGGAGAAGCAGACTGTATCTTTGCACCCCAGCCACCAAGTATGAGGGATCACTGCATAAAAGATCACAGCCTTAAACTTCCGGGCCTTGGGCAAGCTAGAAACAAACTAAAAAATGAATAAGAGAACGATTCCCACTAGTTAAAATCGTTTTATAGCCCTAGTTAGGCAACTGCTGGTGAGAGCCGAGACGGGGTGTATGCGGTATAAAGCCATTTACCTCAGAACAGCTTGTTCTGCGTCACCGAGCAAAGCGGGGTTCTATCAGCAGAGAACTGTTGGGTCAGTACAGCCAGCACCGATGCGTTTACACCCCAGAGTGCAAAGGGGAGACACCGAGGCTACCACTCTGCCTTTTATCCCGTTCCTCTCTTCACAGAGAGTCCCCACCAAAAGTTTTATTAAAAGAATTAAAAGTTCTTTGCTTGCATTTAAAAGCCTTTTAGAAGTTAGTCTCCTTAGGGAGGTGAAAAAAACGGCTTACAAGCTTGCACACCCAGGAAACTAAACGGCGAGCAGGCCCACGGCAGGTCCCCCGAGGCGGGCCCGCGGGGGCAGAGCCGGGGCCGGCGGGGCCCGCTGCCCCCCCAGCCCGCCCCGCACCTACCCGTATCCGTCGGAGGCGTAGTCCCCCCCGTAGGTCTTCTGGTAGTAGTAGGTCTTGTGGGTGTGGGTGCCGCCGCCGCCGCCGCCCCCCACCACATGGGAGCTCATCTCGTAGCGCAGGTCGGTGCCCGAGTCGGCCCGCGCCATCCGGCCCAAGGTGTTGATCCGCGGGTGCGAGCCGCCGTTGATGCTCATGGCGGCGGGGGAGCGCGGGGGGCCGCCGCCCGGGGGGAAATGGGACGATGGGGAAAGCGACGGGGAGACCGACCCAGACCCGACGGGGGGAATGGCATTCACCGCCGGGGGGGCCCGCCGCGGTGCCGCCTCTCCCTCGCAGCCCGCCGAGCGCCGGGGAAGGGCCGAGCGCCGGGGGTCAGCGCGGCCCGCAGGTGAGGGCAGGGCAGGGGCGCCGCGCTGCGAAGCGGTATGCGGTGGCGGAGGCTGCTGGCGGCGGCGGCAAGAGCGGAGGTCCCGTCCCGTCCCGTCCCGTCCCGTCCCCTCCCCGCCGGCAGAGGAAAGGCGAAGCCACACCTTTCAGCGGCGGTTTTAAGCGGCGCTCCTGGGCGTGGAGCCGCCGCCTCGCCTGCGCTCTCCGCGTCTCCTCGGCGGTCGCCTCAGGTTGCTCCGCGGCCCCGGCCCCCGCCCCGCCGCGCCCGGCCCGGCCTGGCCTCCCCGCGGCGGCGGCGGCGGTGTCGCTCCCCGGTGGCCGCCCGGACACCGTAAGGCCTCTCTCAGCCTCGCACCGGTGCTTCCACCTCCTTGGTGCGTGGACTGCCCTCAGAAGTTGCCAGCGGAGGTTGGAGCCCATTAAAAACTTCCTCTTGACCGGTATCATATCTACGGGCCGCCGCTTCCCCCCCGCTCCCGCAGAGCCCCCGGGGCACGGGGCGGCCCGCCCCAGGGCTGGGAGCGCTGCGCTGGGGGCGGCCGGGGCACCCGCGACGCCCAACACCCTTGTGCCGCCCCGGAAAGCAACCGGCACCTGAACAAGGCAGCGCCGATTAAATCGGCACCTTTACACCGAGGACGGGTCCGGTCCGCTGAGGGTAGCCCTCCACCAATGCACCGAGATGTGGCACATCACAGGGCCAGCCTGCTTGTCAGGAGAGCGGCATAAATGTTTGTTTCATAAACTGGGAAATACATCAGGTCCCATATTTGGGAAGGCTGTTGATACTGCAAGCCCAGTTCACTTCTGAAACAGCCCTGAAACTTGTACACCAGCGCATGAGATGATTGAATTGTGTCAGGCGCTGACTGCATTTGTGCGTGAGAAAGAGACTATCCAGAAACAGGTGTTTAAACTGACTTTTTCCCTTAGTTTTTCTTGATGCTTGCCTTCTGGTGCTCTGAAAGTTAAGCTTTACTCTTATAAAATAAAAATAAGTCAGATCCTAACAACAGAATAGTTTAAATACATTTGTGTGCATGCAGAGTGTCAGCAAAGGCAGTTTGCTGTAGGATGCCCAGCGGTGCCTTCGTTATCAGCCATTGACCACTGGGTCAGTCTCAAGGGTCAATTAACCTGCCAAGCTTTTCTGAAATAATCCTGAGGCTTTCATCCCAAAGTGCAGTACAGGAGCCAGCCCTATCAGTCATCTGATGCTCTGCAACAATACCCGTGCTGTAAGTCTTTTAAACTTGTGGGAGAACACCAGCAGCCCACACCATCCATAAATTCTTGGGCCCATTTCTGTCTTCCTTGCACTGATCATTTTCCTGGTATCTTAAATGCAAGTGATAGGCCACAGGATGGTAAGTAACAACTACACAAACACACCGCAAGGACGAGACTTTCTGAACTATTCAAGAGAAAATGAAATGAAAGCAATTCTCCGCAATGCCACTGAAACTGCTGGGGCTCTGCAGGAGCACCATGGTACAAGTGAGAACCTGCCCTGCTGCTGGCAGTGGTGGTGGGCACAGTGCAGCGGAGGCGTAAGGGCTCCTCCAAGCAAACATCAGGTTGCTTGGTCCCGAAAGGCATCCTGACGGCACTGCCTGGAGCTGCATGGAGCGCTACAAAGAGGCAGAATGCAAGTTGGCTATTACCTCTGAAGTCATACAGTGACTTCTGTATTGTAATATATATGCTGTATTATATATAACGTGAGTCATTATATAGCAGTGCATATATGTATGTATACACACATACATACATATATATATGTGTATATAGAGATATATATATGTGTGTGGATTTGGGGTGCTTTTTTGAATACAGATTACATCTGCATGATTTGATGATTTGACATTACATTCCAAAGTCATTAGGGAGCAGAATACAAAAGCAGCCAGGATGAGCAAGAAAAACAAATATATAGGCTTAATGCTATAAAGAAGAAAGTAAAAAGGTAGAAAACATGTAGAATAGGAGGGAGATGCAGAATGAGGGAAACTTGAACTTTATGCCTTGATACTCCAGTCCAAACTTTTTGAAACATAAATATAAATCACTGTTAATGCATCAGCATACCTAAAAGTCAGATTTTTTTTTTGAGTGGTGATGCCTCAAGCCAGGCACTTGTATTCAGACATACGAACACAAAGCATTTTTTTCAGCAAGTCCCTTTGAGAGCTGCCCATTTCTATGTATTTAGAAATCCAAAAGTATACACTGATTTGGGGTTCTTGCTGAGTTTTAGCACTACCTCCAACCAGCCCCACCTTTCAGCTCGGACTGGTATGCCAGCTCAGTGAGACACTCCATTATCTGTGATGGAGACAGCATGTGTGTGATACATTCAGGGGCCTGAATGAGTCACTGTTACCTGGACACGTAGAAAAATGTACTTAAATAGCAAGTGGATTCTGCTGGTCCTGCTTGCTCAATTAGCCCCACTGAAATGAAGAGAAGAGGATAAGACTGAACTGATACTGAAAAGAGCTCAGTGCTCCTGTCTGAGTTGTTTTCATACATGGGCAAATGAAGTAAGTAAATACAAATATTTTTACTTGCTGAAGCAGTCAGTTTTACTTGGGTGCTACCCTAGGTGGACTCGGTTATCTTGAAGCAGGATCAAGTCACATGGGTATTGCTTAAAATTCTACCGACTACAGGAAAATATCAGTGTCATAACTGGAAGATCTTGCTTAAACCTTGCTCCACTACTTCTGGAAAGGCTCGGTCCTGGTGTGTATCTAAGACCACGTCCTAAATTCCTTGACTTTCTTTGACTTCAAAGAGTTTTTGAGAGCAAATGTCCAGTAAACTGCAAGCTGCAGAGTCTCCTTTTCCTAAGGAAAACTCCATGCAGGAAAGAATAACATGCAGTAATTTGGAGTTTCTTGCTAATCTTCCTTATCAGAAGGTGGCGTTCTGCTTCTTAAGACATAGATACATAAAAGTTGTCTGGGTCTTAGGAGATCCTCTTTAAGCAAGTCAGTCTAAAGAAGATGTAATATTCCCTCCAGGCTCCTTAAACTAAGCCAGAGCCAAAGTCTGTGCTGCAGCCCTATATCCTAACTCACCTCCTTTGCAATTGTAGACACCATGAGGATATCAGGAGAAAGCAATTCCAAGGAGGCAAAGAGAATACAGTTGTGCCTGAACATTGCTTTAATGAACAGAGGGAAGCTCCTTCATACATAATACTCGGGGTAGGCATAATCTATCTCTTTGGGTTTCGTAAAAGGCTCCTTCCCAACCCCAAATGATGTACCCAAAAGCTCTATTTTAGGCTTCGGCTGCTGGATAGTGAGTCTTTAATTATTCAGGACACTACCTGAGGTGACTGTAAGAAGCTGCACTTGTCACTGTCTATACCAGGGAGACACCTGTATTTTATCTTAAGAACTGAATTCCCAAGGCCACACTGAAATTCCCCTCAATGGCTTGTTAATTAACAACTTTTCAGCCCCTCCTATTTCATATGCCATCCTCTGAGCTTATTTAATGACATCCTCTCTTTAATGTTCTCCTTGCATGGAGAAGAACCAAATAAATTTAACATAGCTGAAACAATGATAACCAGTGACATCTGATATTCAAAGCACAAATATGAAATATGACTTGGTAGCTGATTTCCATTATTGTGGCTTGCAAAAAATCAGGTCTGGCATTGCAAACAGAGATCGAATCATCCAGTCACAGCATGTGACTCCCATGTTCCTAACTCCTACACTTTTGGGCAGTAAGGACAAGATGCACGTGCGAGTCCCTAAGGTGTCTATGTGTCTTTGTAAGGCGATTTCTATGCACCACCACTCCTGTGCAAGGGCTGTCTGGGAAGCGACAGCTTAGGCCGAGTGGCAGCATTCACAAAGTCTGTTTATTATGACATGAAGGTCAGCGCTGGGAGTTTCCACTTCCTCACTTCACACAGTGTGAACTCTCCCCAGAAAATTCACAGTTAACACTCTCAAGTCCGCAGTCTGAGCTCTTCTCTGCATGGGAAGAGGGGCTCACCAGTGGGTGCCAGTAGCAACACCTCTGTAGCGACTCTAAGAGTTGGTCTGTAATGTCATTAGTGACAAACCGACAGGGCTCAAACAATTTGCTCAAAGATATCCCTGTCATGGAGAAGATATATCTTAAATGCACTCAACCGGTGCCTAATTATGGGCAGATTTACAGCACCCTGCAGCACAATCCATCTGAAAATGTAGATATGCCCAGCGAATGTTTGGAGAGGTTGGGGACAGCAGGGAATGACTGACACAAGGTGCTCAGTGGGAGCCTGTGACTAGTCAAGCCTGGGACTGCCTGCCAAGGGCTGTCATTCCCAGGTTCCTGAACACTCGCTGTGCTCCTTTTAGACAGTCCCTGGAATACTACGCTACCAGTTTCTGGTAGGGTTAAGAAGAAATAGTCTTTGAAAGTGGGAGGTAACGCATCTGAGGACTGCACGATTCCTTCTGTACCATGCAGAAGTAGAGGGTGTGGTGAGGGATGTGTCAGCCTTGTCAAACCTGACTGACTACTCAGACAAAAAGTTTCAGGATGCCTCACTGGTTTGCTTCAGGTGGAGGAGGCCAATACGTGACATCCATATCCCACCGTGACCGACAGAGCATGCACACAATATTTCTACACAGCTCCTGATTTCATGTTGCTGCAAGCAGAGCACCCCAACAGTGACAGTACAAGTCAATTATTTAATGTTACATTATTTCTGTTCCTTTAAAAGCTCACTTCACTGTTTGGTTTCATCAACACCTGGTGACATTTGCTGGAGCTTGAGAAGTTAACATACAGAAAGATACTTAAGATACTGAGAGCAATACAAGGCTATTTCTGACTAGCTATTCTTTAGTAGCGGCACAAAAATCTTTTCAGCCACATGACATGTATGAAAAACACATTTATTTGTGAGGATGAATTATTTCAAGAAAACATGAACTTTTGGCAAGGTGCATCTCCCCCTCGTTATTCAGACAGTTTGATAATTGGTGTTAGATACCACAGTGCAGCTGAGCCACATGCAGTACAAGACGCGAAGTGGGAAGAAAACATTAATGCAGTGGAAGCTCTCGAGGGATCTTTACACTTGCTTCACACTCGGGCTGCTCTAATTTACACCCAGGTATCTGCGAGCCCAAGGGGATAAGGAGCGCGATGATTTTATTGACACCCATCCGTTACTTCTGCTTGTGCCCTCATTCTTGGAAATGGGAGCTGCTACAGTAGCCCTGTAGACACACAGGGTTCCCCCTCGTTAGCATGAGTCTTCCATTAGCAAGGTTGCACATTGTAACAGATGCTTGTCATCCCAATATGTCAAATAACTAGGTTATGGCCTTGGCCCAGGGCACTGATAGCTTTATTAAAATGTTACCACCATAATTAAAAATGCCTTGTAACTTGTAAGAGGGAATACCAAATCAGAGCAGTTATAAAAGACCCAAGTATTTTTACCAACTTAACGGAGAAAACTAAGACTCTTAAAATGGATTTTCATGCACATCTCCCCTCTGCTGAACTATGGTGTATAATGGCTGCAGGCTGTGGAGGACAATGGAGAGTTGGATCTAATATATACAAAAGAATGCCAATTAACTCACTTCGCATTAGTTTTTGCAAGCAGATCCGTCGTTTCATGTTCAATTTGTGGGCCGTACCACAACTGTTTTGATAACAACCAGGGAAGATAAAGGTTCCATTCTTTCCTGTGCCAGAAGCTCTGCTTCTCACAGCTGAGGAGTGGAGACGTCATCCTTACAGGAATATTTTGTTCTCCAAAACCCCCAGGCTATGGAGGGGAATTTATCTCCTAGTAGAATTGGAAACCTCCTTACCAAGATACCCTCTCTACATACTCCAGATGTTATCACAGCATTGTGTGCTCCAGCTGTGCTTACTTGTACACCCAGCCAGCAAGAACTCCCCACACTAAAGGGACCTCGGGCGCCTTGATAAAGGCAGCATTAAGAATTGCTTTGTGCTGAAAAAGCCTTTTCAAATGTGTAAAACTTGACTTAAGAAAGTTTCCTAAGAGTCTTTTTTATTCTGATCACTTATCAGGGAATTTTGTTACTATAAAGTTTGCAGTACAAGTGAGAAAAAAAAAGAGGCAGCCTCCTCTCTCACACACACATCCCATAACTCTCTGAAGACAAATTCAGAAGTGAGAAGTTGAAGTTAGCCTTCCTCCTCCCTCCAGCTGAGTCATGTTGAACAGAAATGGGAGCTTTTTTTATTACAACCACACTCTCCTCCATTACAAAAGCACAACCATCACTGTAACACATTTAAATCTTGAGTAGTTGTCATCAAATGGGACCAGAATACTACAAGGCAGACACTGGGGATCATGGAACATCTGTGATTACCGCAGCTTTCAAGATGTGACGATGTAAATGTGGAAGCATTCTCCTGTCTAGACCAAATTCCAGTGCTGCCTGAGTTTCACTCAGACTTGCAATGGAATGTTCTCCTCCTCCTCAGTCCTCAATTATTGCTACAGTGTTGCTGTTCAGTGTTCAAGAGCTGGTGCGTTTAGCGTCCTTCCCCCAAATACCTACATGAACCTTGTAGTTCAAATAGCAGAATCAATTGCATTTAGTTTTCCACCTTCTCATTCTCTGTTCCATGTAATTATAAACATCTTATAAAGACACCAGAGGATTAGAGCCCTAATATGATACGAGATGCTAAAGAGGCTACTTTGCATTAATGTTTTCTTCCCAGCTCTCCATGTGATTTGGATGTGTCTGTGGGTATCTACAATATCTGCTCTATGTAAGTAGGTCTGAGTTAGACACGTAGGAAATAAAATTATCACTTTATTTTCTCTTTTTCTGTTCAGATGTTGGGATGATTTAGCTCTCTTTAGGACACAGTCAGCTGTTTCCATAAAAATGCTCATCTTTTGCATGATTAAGCATAAGAACCAGCAAGGCTAGCATCAATTAAAAAAGACTTCGATGGGAAACAGGGAAGAAAAAGGATTGCTTCACGTTAACTTTGTTGGCACGGCTCTGAGCTCTTGTGCCAGCACTGAGGGATTGACAGCTCTCCTCAGTTTTATTTTCTGTGTGGATTCCTGGGAAATCACCTCCAAATGGCATTGTAGGAAGCAAGATCAACTTACTGTAAAAATGCCTCCTTGTGCACATCTCAGTGAACTAAATGTGCTCAAGTAATCCTTAAAATACCTGTGAACAGATACTGGAAGACTATGTAACACACTGTATATGTGATTTCCTTCAACATAAGCAGAAATTTCACTTGTCCATGCTACTCTGTTAAATGTTAGCATGAGTTTAAATTAAGAATAAGTCCAGTCCTGCCAGTTGCATGACAGGTATGGCCTCGCCTCCAGGACAGACTCTAGCCACATCCTTGAAAAAAATGCCAGTTTTGTCTGCAAGAAAGCAATAAAATAATAATCATGAAGTGCGCTACTGTTTACGGCAGTGTTCTTTTTTGTGCTTTTGTAGCTAATGCACTCTGTTGACACAGAAAAGAACAAGAGGAACCACAACCTGGCTCTTCTGGGAGAGGCAGGAGCACTCAGGGCTCGCTCCACCTGCCTCTGAGGTGGTCAAAGGGTATGTGGGAAGTGGCATGAGACACTGCACCCAAGGGGAGCTCCTATGCAGCAGCACTGGGCAGGAGGAGGAAGGGTGTCTCATGTATTTCAGACATATTTTGCTATGAAGTTTTGCCTGCCTCATCAGGCCATAAGTTTTTCAGGACTTTTGTGTGCCAGCACTGACTACCACTGTCCCGATATCACTAGGACAACACCAGGGTTTCTAGGTGCTGAATAACTTAAGTAATGAGGTCTCTCTTCACAGTTTTAACATGAAATCACAGAATGGTTCGGGTTGGAAGGGATGTCAGGAGGTCTGTAGTTCAGCCTCCTGCTCAAAGCCCTTTAGCTGTGACAATAAAGTTGCTCAGGGCTTTGTCTGGCAAGGTCTTGAAAACCTCCAAGGATGGTGCCTGCACAACCTCACTGCCTGTTCCACCACTTGTTGTCCTCATGGAGAAAAGTTCATCTTCATACCTGGCTGGACCTTCTCTTGTTTCAATTTATGCCCACTGTCTGTTGTTCTCTCACCAGGCACCACTGTGAAGAGCTTTGGTGGCTCATAGATACTGACAGGTTGCTTTTAGGTTCCCCTGAAAATGTCTCATCCCTGGGCTGGACAAGGTGTGGTCCCTCAGCCTCTCCTCACAGGGCCCCCAACCGTCTTGGTGGCTTAGTAACAAGTTTATCAACTGGTGCTGAAATCTGGATGCAGTCCTAATGAGTCCTGCGTAGACAGGGATAATC
This sequence comes from Nyctibius grandis, assembly GCF_013368605.1. Lineage (NCBI taxonomy): Eukaryota > Metazoa > Chordata > Aves > Nyctibiiformes > Nyctibiidae > Nyctibius > Nyctibius grandis. Next base: position 14,237,961 of record NC_090660.1, read on the forward strand.
ACTCCCCTCCATCCAGTGGTTGTGCTCCTGTTGATACAGCCCAGGCTGCATCAGGCTCTTGGCCTTCATTGCTGCCAGAGCACACTGCTGGCTCATGTTTAGCCTGCTGCTCAGCAGCACCCCTATGTCTTTTCCTGCAGACCCCATCAGCAGCCTGTACTGTTGCAAGGAGCTACTTCACCCCAGTTGCAGGCCTTCGCATTTATCCTTGTCAAATTTCATAACGTTCCTGTTGGCCCCTTCTTCCAGCTGCCCAGATCACTCTGAGTGGCAGCCCTTCCCTGGAGTGTGTTGCTTGCACTCCTCAGTTTGGTGTCAGCTGCAAACTTGATGAGGGTGCATACTGTCTCCACTTTCTCATCACTGACAAAGATAATAAATTGCCAGAATAGATCCCTGAAGAACTGTGCTTGTAAAGGCCTCCAGGCAGAATATGAGCCCTTTAAGCTCAACAAACACGCCAGCTTTTCACCCATTTACTGATCCATCTGTCCAGACCAGAATGTTCCAGCTTAGATACAACGGTGCTGTAGGAGATCATGTCTAACATTAAGTTAAAGTCAGTGTTCTTCTCTTATCACACAAAGCAATCAGGTTGGTCAAGCACGGGAAATTCCCACTCACTATTAGGGAAAATAAGTTTACCATGAAGGTAAACACTGGAGCAGGTGTCCAGAGGGGCTGTGGAGCCTCCACCCTGGAGATACTCAAAACCCAACGTGGCAAGGCCCTGAGCAACGTCCTCTACATGGACCTGCTTTGGGCAGGGGTGGGACGAGAGACCTCTAGAGGTCCCGCAAAGCCTACGTGATCTGATGAGCTAACCTTGATAGATCCATGTTGGCTATTCCCAATCGCCTTCTTCTCATCCACGTAACCAAGCTTTCACATTCACCACTGTCCCTCAGAAAGGTTTGACAGCAGCATGAACACACCGTATGTGCCCTGGAATGTCCTTATTCCAAAGGGCATAAATCACCTCCTTTGTTATTCAGTAGCATATACACAAGTTCTGGCAGACTCAGTAGAGATCCTGATACTTCTGTCTTCTGGGTGGATGAAGACAATACTTTCCCTAGGGGATTTTTTTTTTTAATTCTTGTTGCTGGATGATAGCTTTTAAGAGAAGGTGGAGCTGTCAGTATTGTTTTTATAATGAAAGAATAAGGGATATCGATGTGTCCAAGTGTTAGTGATATCCACATTCAAGCATGTTAAAACACTAGAGCTGGTCATAATTTTCCCAGTAACAATACTGATTAAATACTTTCCAAAAACCTCCCCTGTATTTTGGCATCTCTGAGAGATGCCAAACGAGCCAACCTAATGAGATGAGACAACATAATGGCTATGCTAACATTAGAAATGTAACAAGCAGAAAACAATACAAAATTCTTATGAATAAATGGAAAACAAGCTGATTTACAGTTTAAGATTAATTTTCATTGCTTACAACAATATGTTGTAAAACTATCAAGCATCATCCTTAGGACACATCTGCACTATCATTGCGGTTCGCTCCCTGTTTCACTCTTGGGTCCCTGATTGTCCATACCACTTACACGCTGGTTCGCCCCCAGGCTCCTACATTGAGAAAACCAACTCGCTCCCTCCCAGAGGGCACAAAATTCCCAAGTCCCAGCTCCAAGGACACAAGACACTCCACTGCTTGGTAGGTCAGACTTTCCTTCCCGGGGCGGTCAGGGTTTACTTCCCAAGCAGACCACAGGTTGTGCAGGCTCACTTATAGTCTCTTGTCATACTAAGATATTCATTTTGCTGTGTTGCTTCATCTGGAGCAGATGAGCGGTTTTCCACAGGGCTGCTGGAAGGCTGCTCCAGGGGAAGCTGGGGGAACAGCTGGAGGAGGCGCAGAATTGAATGGCTGAAATCAAAGACTTCTCAGGAAGGGGGGAAAGCATTACAACGAGGAGCTGATCAAAGAAACCTGCAGTTGTACTGTGACTGTTCAGTATTTTTAAGGGAGAATATATGCCTGTTTCCTGGCTAGATGAGTGCTGCAAGCAGGGCCCACATGCGGTTGCACTGTAACAGAAGCAGCCTGCAACCCACCGTTGGGGCTGACTACCCAGCTGTGGGGCTGCCCGCGACCACAGCACAGCAAGAAGCCTGGGGGTTAGCTTCAACCAGATGCCAGCAGCAGCGAAACTCCAGCAGCAGGGACTTAGCATAGCCAATGATCAGAGCACGTGCCCGAGGTCTTGGGCAGCTACGTGCCGATATTGCATTGCTGTTGTTATACTGCCATTACCACCTGAGCCGGCACCACTAAACGGAGCCCAGCGGAGTCCACCCGTGCTGCAGCTGCACCTTCAGCTGCGGTGTGGACATGCTCTGCGTGGCAGATGATAATCAGCTAACAATGCATGACGTCAGCTGTCCCTCCTGCTGCCACCTCCTCACCCTCCGTAAGGATCTCGCATCCCCTCTGTGGATACAGACCTCACATGAAATAGTCCACTGTTGTTTTAGCAACAGCCTATCCCCAGGAACACTGGTAAGGATTTTGTGTAGGCTGCCTGGCTCTGCTTTAACCACTGCTCCGACTAACCTTGCTCTGAGCCAATTTTGTGGTAAAAAAACCCCAAACTATTTCCTCTAGAATCCTCACGCCACTAGTAAAGATAGGGATCACCCCCGTAGTAGCGGCAGGAGACTTCCCTACAACCCTCTGTCATAAAACCTGATTTTCTGTATGTTCACAGAAGGCTGGGTCCTTCACATGTAGAGATGCTGTCCTCTGTGAGAGGTCTGTGGGATGCCCTGGCTTAAGAGGATGCCTGTCATATATACAAAGGCTTCAGTACAGCATGCAGAACTGCCTTTAAATAAATACACAAAAAGTCAGACGTAGGGGTCCCCAGCATTTTGATATTCTACATCGCTATAATCTCCTTTCTCATTTCACACGTCCTCAAGAAGATCAGGTTTTGCCTGTCAAATTGACTGATGTATGTATTCTATATACACTACTACATATTTCATGCATAATAAGAATAAAAACATCCTGCTCCAGAAGGGCAACCGAATTCTCCAGTCTGCATTCCCTTCCTCTTTACCCCACATTCCCTTCCTCTTTACCCCTTCTTTCTGCAGATTTGACAAGTCTCCACAGCTAAGAAACCTGTGTCCAATTTACACCAACACACTGAAAAATCCACTGCTACGTGCCCTTGTGTTTGATGGGAATAGCCCATCAGGGTGCTTGTTCTAACACGTGTGGTATGATTTTTGCACCAGCAAACAAGTTTTTATCTAGCACACAAAACTGATTCAAAAGGTATTACTTCTGCTGGGACTAGAGGCAGGAATGAGTCACATCTGTTTAATACTCATGAAGTGCCCTGCCCCAAGGAGTGCCTCTGTTTTCCTCCCCTCCCTGTCTCGCATGCTCTCTCTCAAGCCTTAATTGTCCTGAGTTATAACACTTTTGAGAAATCACTCTTAAAATTGTGACTCCTGTTGAAGTTAATTAGTCGTGAACTCCAGCCAGGAGAGCAGGGGTAGTTTCATAATTGTTATTCCAGCTGAAAACAGAAGGATTCCCTGACCACAGGAAGTTCAAAGGACCAGCAGCAAAAGGAGGAGATAACCTCCATTCCCAGGCGGCTTCACTTGGGATGCCAGCGGATTTATGACATGAGCTTCGCTCTAATTACCCTTTGGGGTGGGGCCTCTCACGTTGATAAACAATAGGGTTTCTACAGGGCTGAAGTTTGCAACCGCACCACATATTTAAGGATAGGCGTTATGGCAACGCGCATTCAGCGCATTTTGGAGTCTGCTGTCCCTGAAGTTGAATATTGCCCCGAAAAGAGGAGGTGTTGCCCCATGTGACCCATTTGGAAAAAAATTAAGCTTCAGTGAGGTCACATTATTTTAACAAGCAAAATGTAGTAATGTTTACAAATTTACAAACCCAGAAGTCATTCAGATCTGCAACGCTTAAGAAAGCAAGGGAATTTCATATAGACAATATTTGATCTATATAAAAAATAAAGACAAAGCAAACTAATAACCTAAACCTACAACAGGACAACAATAATTATAAGACTGTACTCAAAAACACCCTGTGGCAGAATTCCCATTGACTTTATTGACCAAATTCTCACCCCACAGTTTTTTCTTAAGCTGCTTCCTCACCTAAAAGCAATTTCAAAGTCATTTCAAAGATGAATAATGTTCTTATTTATTGAGCATCAACAGTGTATTTAGCGATGTATAAACATGCACAGCAGAGCCTTTGCCTGAAGGTCACCACAGTCCAGTCAAAATATAGCTAGAACAGATTCAGAAGAGCATAATAGCTACCTAATAAAAAAATTGATCATATAAGCAGACAGATACAAATATGGAGACTGACAGAGAAACATTTCAGATGTGGCTGTTTAAAGGGTTCACGCATATACACAAGGTTTTGGAAAAAAAGAGAGGAAGGTCATATGACTCACTGTCAGGATGAAAGCCAGCTTTTTTAGAAGGCAGCAAGTTGGGATGTGTAAAGACCTATGGTCTACAGTCAGGAGGGAATCTGGAGCAGTGTGAGAGCAAGATAAGGAAGGAATGTGTGAGCAGATACCGAGAGAGAGGGTCACGCAGGGCATCGCTTGTGAAGGCAAGAGGCTCCAAACAGTGTAGAGAGACAGGAAAACCTGGAGAGAGGGAGTGTGAGGGGGCAGCTTGATGGGAAGGGAGGCTGGCTTCAGCAATAGCTGCACTTAGGATGACCCGTGATGGGAAGCAAGGACTTATGAAGATACTATTTTGATTTTTCCTGCAAGTTTTAAATACAGATGACTTCTGTTAAAAGAATACATTTGTCCTTTTTTTAAAGGATTCAAGAAATTTCCATGTATGAATTACAGAACTTCCCTCCCCTGACCTATTGACATTCTCTCTCTAATACCTGCAAGAAGACAGCTGATCACTGCTCACAGAAAGGAGCAACTCAACATATTTCTGCATGCAATGTTCATGCTTTCCTATGAGTGCAATATTCATTTAGCAGAGGGCAGTTTGACCCTATACTAAGCATTTAAACTTCAGTGGAGCTGAGGTACAGCGTGAGCCTTAGCAGAAAAAAACAGTGCCTTGGAAGGCAACTCAGAAATTCAGCAGCAATGCTGGCATGGATAGACACAGGGCTGAAAGCAGACTTGACTGCTGCATGAAGCACAGCAGGTTTACAGAGAGCCAGGGTCCCATGTTGAGCTCCCACAGCCTGCAAACACACAGTTCATGCCCCCAGCACAAAGGAGCAGGGACACCCATCCAGCTGGGGACTGCCAGCTCTGCAACGGCAGGAATCCCAGTTTGCACCAAGTAAAGGATATTTTTTCCACACCTCCTCTCATATGTGAAAGCCCCCGGACACTGTCAGGAGGTCAGCAAACCACTGCCTTGCAGAAAAACAGCAAGCACCATGAACAGCTGGTACGCCAGCATGGGATGGCTGTAGGAGATGTAACAACAGAGACCATTTTCTAAGTCATGCTCTATCCTGCACACAGCCATAGCTGAAAAACAGCTGGCAGCTTTTCACAGAGGTGAATATTTTAAAGCCAGAAGGAACTGTTTTGATAATATAATTTGTCCCTGGCACAGGACAGACTATGTAATCTCACCTTGTAAATCTAATCTTGAATCAAACTTGTATTTTGTGGCTGAGTTAAAGCGTAACTTTTGGAAAGATGGGCAATCTTGATTTTACTTCAGACAACTGTATGACAGGGCTGCTTAAGAGCTTCAAGAGGAAAAGATCAGTTTCAAAGAATCATTTTGGATCATGTGTCTATGAAGCCGACGTTTTAACTGCCTCCTATCCCTGGATTAGTAACCAGTGTGAGAGCATCTCAGTCCTGCCCAGCTATGGGAGAAGTGGTACCTTGTACAGGATCAGCTGGGAAAGCTTAGGTGGGGAAAAAAAAAAAAAAGAGACATGATAAAGGGATACTGAGGTGGAAAGCTTGTCTATCTTTCCAGTCATATTACTTGATCTGACAAAAGGTTTTTAGTCTCTTGACAAACCTTGTTTCTCTTTTATCCTTAAATCATCCCAGCTACCACAGTTCTACCCCTGCATCTTGCATCTCACCTTGGAAAACAGTATACACAAAAAAAAGTCTTTCAGCAAAAGAGAAAACCACAGCAAAATATGAAAGCATATTACACCCCCACTGTGTGGCTCGTAGCCAGATAGGATGGTCTCAAGATCTGTTATTAAGCATTGCATAAGTAACAAACATTTGATCCTATAGACGTAAAATAATGCATTCAAACAAACGGACAATGCATTCATACGCATGCTGTCCACCTCCTGACTCGCACGTGCAATGCTGGAATGTGTTACTTTCACAAAACATGCCTTTTATCTTGCTGCAGCTAATAACAGATCTGTGGTTAAGAATTTTTCAGGCATGCTCCATTCAAGTGGTGCTGCCTCAACAGCGAGCTGCTGTGCCTTTCCCCTCCCCTCGCAGCCCCGGCCAACCGGCGTGTCCTGAGGCAGGCCTGGCACACCGGAAAGTGGGCTCTTGCCAAACTTACCTTCTGAAAAGAGGAGGGGTAAGTTGGGGCACGGCCACAAACCAGAAATCCTCATGGTGTTCCGCCTGCAGCATGGTCCCTCTGCCTCCAGGGTAAAAGAGCTCTGACCGAAACAAGCAGACTTTCCATTGCTTTCGTCATCCCAGCAGTGGGAAGCAAACTCCCATCCCTCCTGAGCTCCGAAATGAGCTGGAAATAGCTCATTGTTGGAGCACAGTCAGCCTCTTGTGGGTCAAGTGTGGTGTGGAGAATGAACTGCTTGACTTGGTCTCCTCTGATTAATATAAGAAGAGGAAATTAATTTTATCTTTCATAGCCTGTGAAGTACCACTCCATGCTTAAGGTACCTTGGAAGACTAATCAGATTAGGTGCTGTCTGGCACCAGCTAGGTATTCTTATATCTAAATCTCGACTCAGACTAACAAATGTAAATGTACATCCACATTGCAGGCATAATTTTTAGTGCTTCCACTTCTGCACAGTTGCACCAAGGGCTCCTGAGATGCGAAAGGATTGGAGACTAATTTCAGTCACCGGCACATAAGCTCAGTTTGTGCAAACATGCTGCCTGGAGAAATATTTGATTTATGGTGAAATAGGTTTGTTGCTTACATAGAAGAATTCGGCACAGAAATCCCTTTTTGGATTATAAGGTTGCTATGTTCCTAAGCTGCAGTCTGCTCAAGACCACCTACCTTCTTTTTACAGCATGATCCATTAGTGGTCCCTTGCGTTGTAACTGCCATCTTCACACACGTCCTGGAGAACTGGGAAACACAGGCAGGCCCCTACCCCCCAACATATGAAATGAAAATGACCCCAGTCCTTAATAAGCTCATTTGAGTTCTAGCTAATTAAAAGGCATGTGAAGGGGGTAAGGATCTGGCCCTCTGCCCCGCATCACCTGGGAGAGCTGAGACCCCTGCTCTACTCCCCAGGCTCCTGCAGCCTGCTTGGGAGGTCCAAGGAGGATGGTGTCTGTCTGCAACCTGAGATCCTGGATGCTAAAAGCCACAAGAGCAGATCAGATAAATGTTCGACTCCACCCGCCGAGCCAAACACATCTTGCATTTAAATCTGTTTGTATCAGTGGCTGTGCACAAAGGATGGATTTGCTTCATTGCAGCTACCCACTGGCTATCAAAGACTGCTGTTTGCAAATATTGTGTGGTTTTATCTGCTTTATGTGTATATGTCCTGGCTACACTGGCCTCAGCCTGCCCCCCTTATTTATGTGATTCCTGGAGCAACACTATTTAACATTAACCCCATGTGTAACAGCGAGGCTAGGAAGGTACATGAGTGTGGACAGTAGAAAGCTGAGGTGGGCAAATTCAATGTGGAAAGGAGCATAGACGCTTCAGATTTGGCCCAGACTTGCTGTTTGTCTAGCCCCAGCACTCTCCCTCCAGCAGTGGCCTTCAGAAAGAAACGTTCCTCATGGAAAAAAAGAAGTTTGGATAATTCCCTGATGCATATGATTGTGACAGTGCTAAGAATTGTTTGTGTTTCAAGAGGAGAGAGGGAATCATTTTCCTTTTCTCCTCTATACTAATGAGATGTGGTCTGAAACAAACAGTTGATGGCCTAGAAATCCATCTTTTGGTGGGAATCTTCCAGAGCCTCTGGTAGGTGACGTTTGAGAACACAGAGTAAACTTGCAAAGAAGAAACGAAAAGCAGGTTGCACCTACAAGCCTCCATGTATTCCAAGCCTTTACCTTGAAGCAGAGGCTGTACATGGGTATTTTCTTCAAACATTTAGGTGTAAAGGACTTCCAAGCTGACCAGCCAGCAGTTTTTGGTCTGAGTGTAGCCACCTTCACAAGAAGCTACATCAACACACAAGCCAGATGCCCCCAGGACAAGCTACTTCCCATTTACTCTTTCCAAAGCCACACTGGATCTGAGCTTTCTGAAGGGCATGCTCTCATCCCGGGCTAGGAGGGGAGAGTTTGTCTCTTGCATCCCTGACACAGCTCCCAGCTGCCCTAGCATGGAGCAATGGGTGCAGAAGGCGAGCGGCTTCCACCCTCCCATCCCCGTGCTATCAATAAGATATAAACCATTCACGCTCGGTCACAGGTAGGAACATGCCATCTGGATGGCTGCCTGGGTTTGTTCTGCCACTGATGGCTGCAAGTAATTAGCAGTTAGCCCTGCAGAGAGCATGAGGTACTATTTTTATGGGTCTAGCAAGCTACGATTATACAGGGACCACAATAAAGGCTGAAAATAACCCACACAGCCGACCGCCAGTGGAGAGGGAGGGCTCTGCAGCGTGGACCCAGCCAGTTTTCCACTTTCCAAACTCGAGGAAATGCCCAGTTCCCTCAGCAGCTACGGGTCCGCCCTGCTGCGGCGTGGCACCGCAGAGCCAAAAGTACTCGCCGCTCTGCACACCCTCCAGCTCCTCCCCGCCATTCACTTGTCTTCCAGACTGAAAATGACTGCCCAGCTTGGCCATCACATTGCCAACAACAAAAAGTGGAGAAGGGCGGGGCGAAGAAGAAAGAAAAAAAGATGAAAAAAAGGGGTTGTGGTGGTATAAACCAGACCCCTGCAGCAATGGGGCTGGGTGGAAGCAATGCCTGCACTGCCAGCCAGTGTGGTGCTGGGAGCGGGTGGGATTGTACACAGTCATCTGTGGGACTTCTGGAGACCGAGAAGATGTAACTTTTATAGGGGGGGCATATAAAAAAGCGCACGCATGAGGCAATCAGATAAACAGAAACTCTGAACCCCGCACAGTGTGTGTATTGTAGACGTTATATTGGCTCCAGCAAACACGGGTCAGCGGGCAAAGAGGAAAGCCAAGGGTAGGTGGGGACCGTCAGCAGTGCCTGGGAGGAGAGGGCAAGCTCCGGCCAAAGGGGCAAGGGAGGGTCGGACTGGGGAGCCGCTGGCACTGGCCATGGCAACCTGCCGCCTTGATGCCTGTGTGGGCATTGGCAGGAGGCCCTGCAGCAAGCGAGGTAAAGCAGCTCTGATTTTAGAGGCACCAAACATGCCCCTGCCCACAGCAGAGCCTGAGCACGCCCAAAGTCAGAAACTGGGACAATGCAGCACCTGGGAGTCTAACGTGGGCCGTGCCTCTGAGGACAGAAGGACTGAAATAAAGAATTGGGGGTTTTGTGATCTTTTACCCCATTTTGCCCCATTCTGGTACTATTCTCACTCAGATAAATGAATAATCTGTCATTTTAGTTCCTCCACCTTGTTATCAATTTAAGAGGAGACTTTTCAAAGATGCCTTAGTGAGTCCCATTTGTTCACTGGGATTTATAGTAACTCAAGCAGCTAGTTTATAAAAACCTCTGCTTGGCACCGAGGGATATGGATCCAGCTGGGAGCACAAAGAGCTTCGGTGAAAGGCGCCTGCTGAAGCCCAGTGGGCAAAGTGCTGAACTTCCTTCTGCTGGGATAAATTGTTCACCAAGGAAATCTTAGCTCTCTCTTCTTAAAGGACACCAAGGGGAGAAAAATCCCTTCTTTACATGACCCTGACACACGTGTTTAAGCATAGACAGTCAAAGGCTTCTGTAAGTTTGACCCATGATTTCACCCAGGCCATACCAAACTGATTGCTTTTCAGTAAGGCCCACGTTAGTACATGCAACGCGATAAGGTATTAGCGTTATCAGACCGTATCTCCTTTGCAGAAACAGCCACTCTTAGCCAGTTGCCCCGGGATGCTCCGATTACCTCACGACTATACAAAATAATTTCACTTAATCTGAAATTCCATAAAGAGATTGTTCCTGCTGAGGTTAGGCTGTGTTTAATGCGAGATAATTAAAAATCTTTCGGCATCCTGCATGCCTATTAACGTGCTCTAATTGTACCTGCTAGGAGAGAGCCTTTGCAGAGAACTCATTCACTATCAGCAAAGTTGTGAGACGCTTTTCTGGCCATCAGTGGGAGTAGCTGCAGTCCCAGTGATTAATGCAGCTATTAAGTTACAAGGAAAACTCTCCATCTGACTGTCCTCTGACTCAGCTGTAAACAAACTTGCTTTATCTCTCATGCTCCAGCCTCGGCCCCCTCCCTCGCTCCTTTTCCACATCAACAAAAGAAAATGTGGGACAAGGTGAAAGAGCTGGGCTAGGGCTTTCATTAGCATCCCATGCCAAGGAAAAAGAGGTAAGAAGCTCAGGGAAGGACTCGCTGCCCAGTTTGTACCCCCTAACCCATGCCAAGGTGTGCAACATGAAACAACCCGACTAGTGTGTAGCATCTAATGTCATTGTGTTGATGCCTCCTGCCAACACCAAACGTCATCCTTGAGCGTTGTTCTCGGCCATGCTCTGTTTTGAATCCTGGTTTACTTCTGACCATGCTCTTGCCCTCAAAAGGCACATGATCAGCAAAGAGAGCAAAGCTGACTGCTGCCTAGTTCAAGCATTGCCTTTATAAACAAAACCTGTCTTTTACTGTAATGCCCTTTCCTGATGCTCTCTAGCACTTGGGGCTGCAGCAGCCCAAGCTGGCAGACACAGCTCTCATCAACCGTTCAGCCCCAAACGGCCTGAGTGCTGTCTGCAGCCCCACAGCTGAGCAGCCCGGTTTGGAGACCCGCTCCGCAGGCAGCCCCAGGGCCCTTTGGGGAGGAAGCTTGCAAGGGGTCATCGTGTTCTTGCTGCGTTTTGCAGCACGGAGCTCATAAACCCATCCTGCTGAATACCTCTGTCGAAAGCTTTTTATTTCAAACCACTTTATCATATAGCCTGTCGCTTGGTCTTAACTTTATTAATGTCGCTTCCTAAACCTCCTTAAACATATATTTTACTATGCCATGTAATAAGGCAGTACTTTGTCAGGAGGTTTCAGTGCATTCAGAATAGTTTATAGCAGCTGAGGAGCAGGCCAAAATATGTTTATAGTTCCACTATTTATTACTTTTTATTACTGCGTGCTTTTTAATGTACTGTGTATTCAACCTGAAAAGACAACACAAACCAAGCAAACAATACTGATAATGAGCACTGAATAACAGCTTTTATATCACAGAAAGATCAAAACCAAGCTAGACATTGTCCCTTGCCTGTAGAGATTGCAAGTGACACAGCAGGTGAAAGGGGGAAGGAGGGAAAACCCACACCATCGCTGCAATGCCCAGTGAGACTTTGCTTGTTAAACTGCCCAGCTAAGCTCCTATTACAAGATTTTTTTCACTACCACGTTAGATTTTTGTATGGATGAACATATCCTTCTACAACTAGTCCCGACCTGCTACACTCAGCTGGTGCCAATAAAAGCAGCGCTATCTTCCATCTCGGGAACGGACAGGGCAGGACAGCATCTCCAGGTGACGTCAGCAGAGTCCAACCCTTTCTGCTACAAGATCCAAGACTGTGACCCACCCTCACAGTTGTGTGTAAAATCATTCCTTCAGGACACCACTTCCACGAGCCCGGTCCTACTCTTGCCTCTTGCCTCCTTTTTCCCACTGGAGCAAAAAGGCAAGCAGCAGTTCCCAGCAGATGTTCGTGCCTGCTGGATTTCATGATTTATTTCATCCATTTTCTTATTTGAAAGCCTTCTTATCTGGCTGGGGAAGATGCTGAGCAATTCCTCCATGAGGCACTCTGTGTGCCAGCTCCCACCTAGCCCCAGAAGAACCACAGTGTGACCTTGCATAGCAGCATGGGGTAGCGATAACATTTCTTCCTTGTCCCCACCTTTTGCTGCTAAGCTGCTACACTCTTCTGGGAAAAGGCTGCCTTCCATTAAGCTGCTTTACAGCCTAAAGGGACCCCAAACTTGTTCAGAGCCCTGACACCTCACTACAATGCAAGAAATAGTACTACTATAAAATTTATGAATGAAGGAGCAAGTCCTGCAATATCTTGCTCTTCCCATCTGCTATGCTCTTATCGTCAATATGGAGCAAAACGTGCTGCTGTGGTTACTCATGAAAGAGTGCAGGCAGGAGTGAGCTACAGGAACGTGCTCCCCTCTCTCCCCACTATCATCATAGGTGTCATCGGTGGCCTCCAGCAGCCATCTATCTGTGTGCTGCCCAGAGCAGGCACAGGAACCTCTCCAGTTGTGTGCTCCCCACCACACCGATGCAATCTTCAGAGAAAGAACCATATTAATAAAGTGAGAAGTTACAGATGCTTTTTAAACAACTCTCCCTTTCAAACCGTGTTCCCCATGCTGTCTGCTTCTGCCACAGACTGGTGTGACAGTGTCAAATGGATGACTTGTGTGGGCAGTAGCACATAACCTTGCTATGCTTGGCACCCTCCAAAAATGAGAAACAATCCCATTGAGCTTTACATAAGCAAGTCCTCGGCCATGTAAGTAAAAGGTGCCTACGCTGTTTTTCCCATGTCTGTGTTGGCAGACAAGTTACATTACAGAGTCTGCAACTTAAACCATGTGAACTGGTCAAGAAGAATCACTGCAGGCAATGAGCAAATTGCCTGTAGCAAAGCAGAAGTAATGGTGCTCTGCCTGGGCAACTGCAAAGCACTGACAGTGCTGTCAAAATGCTCGTTGAAATGCACCTGAACCATCCAATACCATATTTGTAAACCAGAAACCATCACAAAGTGTACAGCACATTTTGTTCAGATCTCCTGAGGCTCCAAAGGCCATAGGCATACATAGCCTATGGTCCAGTCCGAGCTGTGGGCACCAGTACCAACTGATATGGAAGAGGATGCTTTAAGAGATTAATTTATATACTCAATCCACCTCTCAGGTTGATCCCTTTCCTCATATCCAAGGCAGATGCAGCGCTATGAACAAAGAAGCAGAGCAATAGACGCTGTGAACAGGAACAAGCTTATCTAATGAGAAACACAAGGTTGGTCCATCAGCCTCAGCATCCAGGCACATTGGGTAGACAAGGGCATGTGCCCACAGAGCTGCATATGTGCAAGGCAAGCGCAGAGCAATACTTCCCCAGGTCTTTCTCAGGCATCCACTGAGCCTTGAGTTAGACACTGCACAGAGCAGTGACTCTTTCAACTCAGATGTGGTACATTCCCTTTCATGAATTTATTCAATACTTTTCCATGTAAACCTTAGGTATCTGATGCACCCTAGGCCACTGAAGAAATTCTCATGGAGTGGCTATTCTGTACTTACCTTTACCCCAGACACATTTCTCTGTACTTTTTCCAGTTTTACAAATTTGTTTTTGAGATAGAGACACAAGAGCCATAGACGTACACTACTATGTACTTAGATGGGACATGTTGACGCCTTCACTTCCATTCACCATCTCTTTCCTAAAAATTGACTTTTTTTTTTCAATGAGGATCATGCAGATTTTCACAGCTCAGTTATAACCCCAGACCTCATTCTTGCATGGCAACCACCAGCCTGGTACCCATCACAGCATATGTAATGTTGGGATTTTTTTCCCCCTTCCTCATCAAGGTGCATCACCTTGCACTTACCTGTACCATATTTTATCTGCTATTTCCTCATCCAGTCAGTGTCACAAAGTCCTTCTGCAGCCCTTCACAAACAACCCTCAACCTCCTCACCCTGATAGCTCGGAATCACCCACAGATTTTCTCACCTCACCGCTCACCCTCTCCCTGATGATTTACAGATATGGGGAACAGTACAGACTCAGGCGAGACACCACTGATGACTTCCCTCCATGGCCACACTTCTGCATTCACTTTTCCTGCCCTGAGGGATGACATCTCCCATGGCAATTGGTGAAGGCTTCTTGTTTTTCAATAATTCTTTAATTATCATAACACTAATCTTCCCTTTAACTGACTTTGCTCTTTCAGTAAGTACACCGTGTGGGTATTTATGGGTGTAATGGACACATGGGACAACAGATCCACGAGAAAAACCTATAAAAGTTAGGATTTGTACTCCGCTCAAATGATGACTTCAGCAAGAGACAGCAAACCTGCATCCGCACATGCACATCATCTCCCAGTTCAGTGAAGCTTTCCACAGAAGTCCACGCTCTGCTCCTGAAGGACTCATTCTCCCACCAGACCAGTGGTTTAAATGCCCAACACATTTGCTGGTGCTGCCTTTGCCACTGGCGAGCACTGGTTCCCTATGACTAAAACAAAGTCTAGTCCAATCGTTGACTGTCATTATTAACTGATTTCTGTAATTACAGCATCAGATCCCATCCCTTCCCCAGAGAGCAAACAACCAACCAGCCAAGCAGAGGGGTACCAGGCATGCCGCAGTAGGGCCTCTCCCAGGAGAGACCTGACCTTTCTCAGTCCTGAAGGTATTCAACCTTCAGGCCAACCTGTTGTTCACCCCCTAACAGCAGCTGCAAAGGGGTACCACACACAGAATCGTGGATGAGATATGCTTCCGCGCTTGCTCGAGGAATGCCCTTCTTCTCAGTGGCTACACAGTGTCCATGCGTGGGAGACAGGCTCTTCTGGCATGGAAAGTTCATCAGATTTAGGAAAGGTCAGATAACACATTCACGCCCAAGAAACATGCAAGAGACATGCCGATTCCACATACCCCCCCTCCCCACTACTTGGGAGTTTGCAAAACACACATCTTAGCATTAAATGCATGCTCACACACAGTCATTACCAGGTCAGAAATATTATTGTGGGATAGCTCTTCAGGCATTAACTTAGAACGGAAATAACTAAGAAATATATCTATAACTTTCTTTCAAAAACGTTAAGGCTGTCACGCTAAGTGCTACACTTTTGCACGTTTTTCTCTCTCAGGATACTTCCGATTTGTGCCAAGACTGTTGAATTTTGTAAATATGTTAACATTATTTGTATTATCTTCACTTCTCAGCCAGAGAAAATATCAAAAGGGATTTTTTTTGTAATTGTCTAAATATTCATAACTGGTTATGCTCTACATACTAGACTCATGAGATTTACGTTAGTAAATTGTGGTTGGAAGGCATATTTTTACACAGAACCATTTTCACTGGAAGAGATGAAAAATAGTCGCTTTTTTTTCTTACAGTGACTCGAGAGTTGGAAAAATACCATGTTTTCATTAAAATTAAGAAACATGATATTTTCTGACCTTGTTCTGTACTGACTTTTTTCTGATGAACCTCTTTGATGGTAATTGTTTTTATCCTTCATTGCAAATCAGCACAAACAAGGTTAGTGCATCTCTGTGTAAAGAAAAAATGTATTAATCCCTGCAGTAATCCCTACACTCATACATGACTGTCCATACTTCTCTGTGACACTAGTCGTAGACTGTATCAACTAAGTGTTGCTATCCAAGTACTAGTTAAGTAATGCGTTTGTGAATCTTGGTAATATTCACGCCAAATGTTGTTTTCACATGTACCTACACGACACACGCTCCACTGCCAACAAATATGACAATGCATTAAACTTTTCCCATAGGTAGTCAGTGTATTTCAGATAACTATGAGAAATGAAGGGGAAAAGGAGATGGGATTCCTGCTGTAACATTACTGTTTCTCAGCTTGTCCCTGTGGGGTTTCACCCATATGCAAGACCTTAAAGGACTGCTGCCTTCAAATCGTCAAGATCAAATGCATCCTAATGACTTTCCTCTGTTAATCCAGGCCTGAGTGCTCACAAGAATGGTGTTTTTTTGTATTCGTATTTTGAAATCCCTTGTGCAGGCTTCAGAAGAGGCAGCCCTCTGCAAGTCTTCATGTCATCTCCCAATAACTCACTACCAAAAGCAAACAACCACGAAAGGCTGGAGCTCAGATGTTTTAGAGAGTTACGAGTTTTCCATCTTTTACTAAAAGAATTAATGGAAACAAAGCTACCAAGAAGGACCATAAAAAACAACCCCTTTTTCTTCAACTGGCTTTAATCTCTCCCTCACTTTCAGCGAGGACAGCTCCCAATGGTGGTCCCAGATCAGATGCCGTACATGAAGCAGCTGCATTTCAGAGCACAGTAAATCACTTGCAAACATCCAAATTGGCCACAGATGCAGAGCCAGCTCATCCAACAACACACAGGACAGTAACGCTCAGAAAGCAACTTTAGTTTCATCAACCAAGGTAGCTTGGGTGACGCCTTTGCCTGAAGCACCGCGCTGGCTTCTGTTGCAGCCAAAAAAAAGCTGCTGAGTGTGGACAAATCACGGAACAGATTAAAAAGTAGCTGAGCTGACACATGTGTTTTGTATATCATGTTCTTTCAATGTACGTTTCAATCCATGGTCCTCAGGCATCAAAGGGTGGGCTGGGGACATGACTTGTTTTCTCCTCCATTATAAAAATAGAAAAATCCACAATATTATTTTTTGAAAGCATCAGCTTGAAGTGATGCATGCACACCCAAAAAGACAGAAAGCACCACGCTCCAAATTGCATAAACTTCCAAGATAATATATTTTTTTAAAGAAATGTGCTTTTTGATATTGCTTCACAATCACACATGCAGAGGGTGGCTTCATGTTATCTTACAACAGACAATCCAAGTCTGTTGGGTTGCCAATTCCCATTAGCTCGGTGCAGGTGTAAGGTGCTTGGCTCTCCCCGATATCAAAATATCCCGTGCGCCCCTACTCTTATATTTCCCTGAACCTGATAAGAGCACATGTGCAGCACTTAAAAAATTAGAAGGTTTCTTTAATATCAAACCGCAGGGAACTGAGAATGGCATTTCACATCTTTCAAGAGTGTCTGCTCTGGCTGATCAGGCATGCTACAACCTCCAAACCAGCAAGAAGATATAGTAATGATTTGCAAGGAGCCTGAGGTCTGTAACTAGTTTTTAAACCATTTAAATCAGATGGGGAAAAACAAAACAAAACAAAAAAAACTCCAGACAGTTGTTTTTACTTGTGGTGTTTTGCAGACATGCCGAACACTTGCAAACTGCACCATAGTTCAGGGGCAGGAGAGCTGCTGGAAAGACCAGCAGTACCTTTCTGAACCATCTGTGGCATATGCCAGGGAACAATATGGAGATTTATGTTAATGGGGGCTTTCAATATGCAACCAGTGTAGGATTGGGTCTAATGCCTCCCACAGAGCCTGCTGCAAACTGTGGGAGAAGACCCTTGACTTCCATGGCCAGTGGGTCAGTACCGCAGAAAAAGAAAACAAAACACAAGAGAGAAGAAAGGAAAAGGTAAAAGCACATTGCTAAGAGCTGGAGTGCTCTCCCAGGGGTTGGGGCATTTGGTTTCTGGAGGAACACCCTTTACTGGTACCAAATGACAAGAGCCAATACGAGGCGAGGCAATTGCAATTCAAAGAGATGATTGTGCCAGAGGCAGAAGTGGAAGCCAAGTAAAGCCTCCACTCTCCCGACCTGAGCACGACAGCAGAGGAAGGAGCTGACACCAAGCAGGTTTTGCTTTACTAAAAAAGATTTTTTGTTTTGTTTTGGTTTTAAATCAACTTGCCTGCACCTGTCAGGGAGAAACCATCAACTCAGTATAATCACAGAGATCTAGAGGGCAGCTCCTCCAGGATCATCCATCACACCCTGGTCTGGAGGAGTTAAAAAAGTTGTAATAAACACAATGCAAGCAAGCAAAGGGTGGAAGGTGAGATCAAAAGGCTTACCCGGCATGCCTAGCTGTGGGAATGGGGAGTGCAGCTGCGTACATGAAAGGGTTACACCCAAAAAATGAATACGATTGCCAAGCAGGGTGGAAAGAAATTCTGTTTACAATTGCAAAGCCTCATGCTTCCATCATCAGGTGTTACAGAACAGGAATCATTCCCTGCAAATTTTCCCAATTACCTTCCTTGACTTTTTCTGCACGTAGTTTCCTTTCTTATTATTTGTTTGGAAAGTTCTTTTCTGGAATCCTGTTCCCATGCAAACCAAGAATTAAAAAAACAAAACCCAAAAACCTCTGATGTCATAGGATGAGCTGTATGCCAGTTCAGACAGGATCATAATGGAAAAAAGAAAACAAAACCCTCAACTATTTGCTCTGATTCAGGTTCAACTTCTCAGCTTTGCCTATAACAAAAACACTGATAACTTTGTGTCCTTATAGAAGGTCCAATTCATAGAGTCATTTGAAATTTTATTACCCAAAAAAAAAAAAAGCTTTACTTTAAAAAGTAAAGCAAGCTGCCATTGCTTTCCTCTCTTCCTGAGCAAATGCAAGTTCTGAATAGACCCTTATGCTCTTAAAGAGGTGGTCAACTTGAAAATGAAATTTAAAATAAAGGAAAGAAATAGGGACACAGAAGTACTTTGAAAAACAACAAGACAATTGCTGACTTAGAGATGGCTGATATTTTGAGGTCTGAGAAGCTTAACATCAGATCTTCCAGAAGAAAGCATTCAGTACTGCAAAGAAGAGTTAAAAAGAAGAAAAGAAAGGAACTGACATGAAGCCCTTTGAGGGCAGTAAGTCACTGAAGACAAGGACTGTGCTGACCCTGGAGGCCATTTGCTGGGAGGGAACTTAAACTCCTCCTGTTATGAGATAAAGTTAAGAAAATCATCAGCAAACAGTTGCATTGAAATACTACTAATAACAATACCATATTCTGCTTTCCTGGGATGGTTTGAAAGCTTGCCGTATTTTTATTGGACTTTCCAGTGATGTCAGTTTGAGGCAGGGCTTAGTAATTGCTGAAGGGCGAGTCTAAAAAGGGTATAATTACTGCAGGGAGTGTCTGATGTGGGAAAGTGGCATTCCAGCTGGAGGGAGAGACAGGCCCATCTCTCTTGGGTCCCAATGAACTCACAGATACTGTATGAGTGCTCCCAGCCCCGTGCAGCTAGTTACAACCATGCAACGCCACTGACCTCAGTTATTCTTCAGCAATTACTCAGGAAGCAGCAATTTCATGTCCAGCCTTATTCGCTGTCACAATGATGGGAATGAAAGCATATCTTAAACCTTTAAGATATGTAGCCCTCAAGTTATTGCATCAGGCAATGGTTGCAAAACAGACAATTGCTGACTTCAGTAAGGTTGCATGGGTGTAACTGGGAACAAAATTTGGCCCGTAGCATTTGGAAGTAACTTGAGAGGGATGTGGAAGAATCCTCATTTTGAAATAGCAAAGGAAGCACTACCTCCCCTGCTGTCCATCTCCTGCCCACAAAAGTTGCCCATCCTCCTCTTACGAATGAGAGGAATTCCAGGTGTCATTCAATACATCCATCCTCCTTTAAACCTCTCCTTTAAATTCACCTCTCCCACAAACACTGACAGCTACCAAACTGGACCTGTAAGCAGCCTGTACCAAAACTCCCTCATAGCTTTGAACCATGCAGCTGCTCCTACACCCATGCCCCTCCAGCCATTTGCTTCATCCAGCCTTTGAGTCTTGCCATTGACAAAGGCTGCAAGAGTTCTGCAGCTTTTTCTTTTCAACACGTCTATCCAGCATTGCAGTGCCAGACCAGACTGCCCAACTGCCAAAAACTGTATGAACATGAGATGGTTGGGCATCACAGCCTCATCCAAAGCTCAAGCAGTTCCATCACCTTGTCTTGTGCCACCTGATGAATGCTGCCAGGTTCAATAGCCTGGGAGCCACTCAGCAATGTGAGGCTACAGCCACTCTGAGAGTAAAACCGCTCCTAACAGGCTACAGTTTTGACATGCCTGCTATTAGCTTCCCTCCCACACAAATCTTTGCGTCTTTTGTCTGTAATGCCCCTTACGTACAAAGCAAACTCCCAGAAGAGATCACCCACTTGAGGCTTTTGCAAGAGCCGCTGTGTTGGTCTGGGAGCTTTATCTCTTCACGGTCCTGGCTAACGTAACTATGAGATAGCAAAAAGCATCAGCAAAGAGCTGGCTCAAGTCTGAAGGTGCTCTTACCATGCACTGACACCCTAAAGGCACGCATGGCTGACAGCACAGCACAGCACGCACCAATGGCTCTATGCAATCCGTGCCTTATGTTGAAGGATTTCAGTTGCATCACCTTATTTTCCTTCCTCACTTGTCCCCTTTCCTTTCTGTACAAAACTCATAGGTTTGAGTTGATCAAGGTGCTTTCAAGAGTTGATTAAAATACACTTAATTTTCATTTAAACCTTGCCACCAAACTAATTTCATTACTCTCAGCTTCCATTTCTAACGCTTCCAGCATCCCAGTCAGTACAAAGCAAGAGAACATCGCACCACCCAGTCTCACCAATTCTCAATAAAAAGTGCTCGTTAAACGTCTTTCAAAGCTATACACAGAACAATGCAGACAGCACAGATATTGTTAATCCCATAAAAACACTAATCCTTTAATTCTGCACAGCGCAAACCATAGGCAGCCACAGTGTACTCGGTGTAACTGACGGACTCCTCAGGAAAGGGCCTGGCTGGTCACAGAAAGCTGACGTCTCATTTCTATTTAAGTGGAAATCACTTAGCAGCAGCGTCTGTGGGCATTGCTACTGGTTTCCCCAAATGAAAAAAAAACAAGAGGGAGTTCCTGGTTCACCTGTGGGAGGGGAAATACTCCATAAAACAGTTGACAGGGACTTGCCAGTATCTTGGGAGAGTTTTATATTTGTTTAAGTCCTTGGAAAGCCAACGCTGAAGGCAAGTTCGAATTGTTTTGTGACTCCTTTACGCAATTAAAAAAAAAAAAAAAAAAAAGGAAAAACTTGTTAAATAAATACTTCCATTGCAGGCTGGAGCTTGTTCAACTCTGAGGAAAGATCAGGACTGGCTCTTCTCTCCACCATCTGTCATGTATATGATGTTGAAGTATATCTTAACGCAAACACTTTGGATTATTGAAAGAGGTCATTACAAATAGAGTATTTTCTTCTTTTTCAGTATTTTTCAGCGCTATGAGCAGTAATTGTTGGTAGCTCAGGAAAAAGAAAGAAAAACCCCACACATAGCTGACTCTTCCGAACTGTTGTTCTTTTAAATCCTTTAAAAACAACTTTGAAGGAACCACTCCTTTCTCCTGCTGCACCAATACTAATGTGCCAGAACACCAAAAATATGACACAATCAAGAAATTGCGTGCCTGTCTCCCCTACACAGCTGCGAACTCTTCAGCCTCATTTTAAGGCAGCCTTAAAGCTCAACTCCCACCAGTTGTACCAGCAGTTGAGCCTTTAGCAGGATTAAGCCCTTGGTCCCTACCCATCCCCAACAATGAATTGTGTCCTGTGCTGCACTGATGCTCCTGATGTCATGGAGGCAAGTCACTGCAATTCTGCTACCTCAGTCACATACCCCCGCAGGGAGTGGCTTTTCAAACAAATCAAAACTGCCCTGAAAAGTCTCCAGCTCTCCCTGCTGTTTCTTTGTTTTGCCCCTTGTGTAGGTGGTGTGTGGTCTATGGTGAAGGTGAGGAGCTGAGGTCAGGTTGGACCAACAAGGGAGGGGAACTGGCAAGCAGAGCATGGCGGATAGATCGGTGACAGCATCCAGAATGAGCAATGGTGCAAAAGGAGCTGAATAACCAAAGTGGCAACCCCTTCTCCTCGTCCTCAACTGCTCTTTCACCTCTAGCTTTATCTGTCCAGACCGTTGGAGCCATCACCATCTCCAAAGAACAACCGTTTCCCGTATTCACCACTATTAGAGCAAAGCAAGTTGCATAAACAGCATGTTTCACACAGTATGGTATTACCTCCTTACATTTCCTCAAGGGCCCAAATATTTGTCAGACCTGAGGTCTACCATGCATAGTGGCAGCTCTCAAGTCCACATAAAGGCCTGTTTGTAGCCCAAAGAGACACAATGCTCAGCAACACATGCACACTTATACTCTGCAAGCTCATGCCTGTCAGAGGACCACAGAATGAGAAACCTGACGAAGGCAAAGGACAAAAAATTCCTCAGGTTTCTTTCTAACCAGAAGTATAAAAGCATCAAAAGCAACACCTTATCCTCAAGCACACAAATTAAACAGAATTTTTATTTTAAACAGCAGCAACCAGCAAACCCTCCGCTCCCCATTTCTAGTCAGCATCAGCCTTCATCTAGTCCTGCCAACTCACAGCTCTCCAGGCTCTGCGCATCCCAAACACAAATCCTAGTATGCAGACCAAAACTGGTCCTCTTACCACCTCAGAGCAAAACTTACCCCAAACAACTCTACATGCCTGACCCCACCTCAACACTCAATCCTTATTAGATCTAGTGAGAAGCCTGCTTACCCCAGCCCCACCTCTCCAAACCTTGACTCCAACCTGCTTTGACCATTTGTAGGCTAACAGCAACCTTACCAATATGATGACTTTAACTCATATACCTTACAAACACCCATCTGCATGGTGAAGATCCAAAAAGAAAATAAACCTTTTCAGACTTGCTGTCCTGATCCCTAACCAAAGTGTTGGTAACAGACCCACAACATCTCCCTGCTCTGAATTCAGCATCATTTTTGATGGTACAAACATTCACTCAGACTTTGCAGTATTGCCCATCCTAAGTCTACCTTTCAGGCAATCTACAGCCACGGCTAAGGATAGAGAGGGCTGAACAGATAACTTCATTTCTGGATCCTGTGAATACCACCAAACTAGGCTGATTCTGGACAATACCAGCTTGGCAAGCTGCTGGCTGCATCTGATCATAGGTTTAGATTAGGGAGTAAAGGGGCTGAAGAACCAGCTTTGTTTCTTGCTCATTTAGGTGCCAGAGGATTGGGATGACAGCTAGTGCTGATAATACATCCCAGGATGATGCCTTGGGAATACAGGACTTTCCTGTTTCAGGATAAGGCTAGAGTTAGAACTGGGGTTAGTGCTCAGGGCTGGAGGTGCTGAAAAGCTAGATCTGCCCCTGGAGCCTGATGAGTAAGTGGGGGCTGCAGCCAGCTACAGAGAACCAGCCCTAAGTCTGGGAGGTGGGCGACAGCCCAGAGTGTGGGGTTCATGCTGGGCTTCAAGGGTCGGCGCTCTGATTAGGTAAAGGGATGAAAAGCAAAGCTAATAGCAGGAATGCCAAGTAAACACTCTGGATTCTGCAGCCTCTCCAGAAAACAGCTATGAATCAAGCTTTCTGTCCTCATACCCCCATCACTGGCCTTCATGCCAGCCCTCAGCCCAGCACTAATGCCAGGAGAAGGGTCACTGCCCATCTTCCATTCTGCTCTGCAGCAACCCAATATAGCCTGTCTTTAAAAAACAAAACAAAAAAAGAAAAGAAACAACACACACAAAAAAACCCCAAGCAATACCTGCCAACTGCAAGTCCTGCCAAACAATCCCAGCCTTGTGGTCTTTGCAAACTCCAAAGCAGACATGGATCTCTGGGCTAGATTAGAGAGAGAATTTTAAATCTAGTGCTGTAGGCTAGGTCTAGCATTCACGTTATTGCTTAGGAGAGCTTACAGTTCCACGCAGGCTGCAGAGGTCAGAGGCAGGTTGTTGCACATCGGGAAAAAGGGCCAAGTTTGTTATGTCAATGCTTTGAAAATAAACAACTGGTGAACAAAAAACCAAAAAGAGCAGCAGCTGTCAACGACTCAAACTGTGTTTAGGGCTAGTGATTGTGGCAAAACAATTGCTAACTATTGCATTACACAAAAGATTGGTGTTTATGCCCATGAATTTGGACAGTTGCAGAATGGCATCCGTACAATTTTTTAGACTCTCACCACAAGTCTTCATACATAGAGGTGGGAGGAAAAAGTCTCCTCGCCCTTTGTCATGTGCCATCTAGAACCTCATCCTAAACCCACCAGTAATACGCAGCCCCTGCCTGTATCAGAACAAATTATGCCCCTATCACCTCTGAAAGTATACAACTTTGTCCAAGAGCTACAAATTCAGGAGAGGAAAAAAAAAAAAAAAAAATCTAGGGGCCATGTACAAATCCACCAAAATTTATAGAAAGTTATGCACAGAATTGAAACATCATTAGCACTTTTCATATATTAAGGGAGCCTTAACACTTTCCAACATAGTGTGAGCAAGAACTTACTTCTCCCTCTAGAGGATATGAAAATTAGCACAAGGAACATAAAATTATGTCAAGACCAGAAAAGTAACGAGATGCTAAGGCAGAGAGTCAGTGTTTTTACTTTGAAAGTCTAGTAGCATTTTAGAAGGATCAATATTACAACTGTAAAAACAATGAGTTATAAAGTTATGTATTTATTTTCACAGCAATGCCCTAGAAAGTTCAAAATAAATTCTCAGGTAGCTTTTTGCATTTAAACAATCCATGAAGCTATTTACCATGGAACATTTTAAAAGTTCATTGAGAGTGAAGAAAGAGTTTCTTTAGGTCCTCATTCACACACAGAGTGTCCAAATCCTTTTGTATTCTTAGTGGGGAGAGGTGAAGACAGGCAGGTCTCCGTAACCAGATAAGAGACCCCTTACACACTTTCCCAGCCCAGTAGTCCCCCATCATTCTGCAAGTGAACCCCAGGGGAGAAGCCCAGGGTGAAGGGCACACAGAGACAAAGCACCTGCTGTGTTCTGCATGTGTGCATCATGTTTACAGTATCATACTCAAACTGGCTGTACAATTTTGCAGGTGAAGATCCAGCTGGAGAACCAGGCAAGCAATCCAGTATTCTAGAATCCATCTCTCGCCTTTGCACCCCTTCATCATTAGCTTCTCCACTAGCTGTGACCAAAAACTTCAGGACACATTGGTCCTCAGAAAACACTGGCCTCGCTTCTTTTATATCTTGAAGGACAACAGGTGTGACCCATGCCAAAAGCAAGCATGCAGCCTGCCACAGCTAGTTTTGCATTGTTTAATCAAAAATATTTCAGCACGGAAATGAAAACCCTCTAAGGAGACTTAACCTTGCATGCAAAGCTGGTTTTACTGGCTTCATCACAGGGAAACCAAATCCACAAAACTCCACCTTCCATGCTTCTCTTGCTACATGTAATAAAATCTATAGTGTGGGAGAAGCAACAAATTAATACCAGCCTGGCACAGACCTCGGAACTGAGACGAAGCCTGACACCAACTGCTCAGAGTGCAAACCAGCCATACGGCACTGCGGGACTTCAGGGAGATGCCGGGGGTGGTGTGTGTGTGCGTGAGCCCCCCCCAAAACGCCAACACCTCACTGATTAACTTTTTTGGAACTTACCATATCTTAGCTAGGAGTATCTCCCTCCCACTCCTCTCCTCCATACCTCTTCCACTGAGTCCCGGTGAATGACTGGGCAGATGGGACTACTTGGGAATGCCCTAGAAGATAGGATTAACTGCTTTTGGACATTTTTATCTTTGATAGAGTTGTAAATATTCCCACTCTACATACTTAAGCTTTCAAATGCCACTAAATCTTTTGGCCGCAAATTCCCAGAAGTACATTTTTCCAAGCATCTGACCTGTGCATGAGAATTTGATGTCTTTCATATGCTCAGCCTGTTATAAAAAAAAATAAAAAATTAACATAATCCTAGATTAGACAGCTAATTTTCAGCCCGTGCTTACCTGCACTGGTGCAAACATCACAAGCAGCACTCTGCTGCAACCCACCAACAGCCTGCCCTCTGTGTAAAGCACCTTCTCCTGCCTGTTTTAAACCAATACTCCGCTAGTTTAAGCTAGTTCCCCTTAGCTCCACTATTTGCAGGGTTTGGCGAAGAGCACTCCTGCATTCACTTTGTCCACTGTTTTCATGATTTCTTAAACCTCTCTGATCTCACTGCTTTGCTTTCTCCTCTCCAAATGGAGGAGTCTCACACAGCCTTTTCAGTCTCTCCTCACAAGGCTGCTGCTCCATCCCCTTGGCCACGCTCTTCCCTGTGCCAACCCAGTGATGCTGAGGCCAGAGCTGCAGGCAGCATGTTAAAGTTTTAAGATTTGGTCAAACACATTTCATCTTCAGCTTGAAACCTATATTCTCCTTAAATTAAAATATAACATCATTTTCCAATTGAAAAATTTACCTATAGGTGCTTTGATTTCACAACTGGTGTCTCAGATGATTAGTGTTACTACTTTAGCCAGAAAGGAGTATTAAAGCAGTTGACAGTTAACTATGCTTTCGCAGCTGTAAAAGTTAATACTGATTGCCTGACAGAATTGGACTCCAATCCATTTTCAGAGAAGACAGTTAACAAAACACTTTGAAAAACACATCAGACAATATAAAAAGCCTTGCTTGCTGCAACATTCCCAAAGCCACAGTGACAAAACAATTAAGTTTATGCCATGACCTCAGTACAGATGTTCTCGTTCAAAAGGGGGAAAAAATAGTAATAATCTGGATGCTCCACTTTGACACTGGAACACCCAGTGAGCAGTGGAGGAGCGGAGGAACAGGTGTGCAGTCAACAGAAGGAATTCTCAGTATTAGGGGTAAGTATCACACCCCCACAGTTCAGCCCCACTGCTGCAGTAACTTCTCAGGGTTATCTCCAGGAGCCACAGCCCACCAGCTACCCCACAGCCCACATCTCCAGCGTCTGTTCACTTGTGCTTGTGCTCCACAGTGAGAGACACTTGCAATAGCCCACAAGACACCCCAGAGCCCTACCCGTAAATGCAATCTTGGGAAGAGGAGGCAGGGGGGAAAAGTATGGAAGATAAAGGGGAAACATTACCTTGAGCTGTTTGTGTCCCAGTTCTTCTTATACAAGGTACTTGCATTCCTTCCGTGGCAACACTACTCTGTCTGCACAGCTGCCAGCAGCAGGGCACACCATAAACATGCTGCTATGGCAAACAAAGTGAGTGGGCCTTGTCAGATCCTAATCTCGGGGTGGGGGGGGGAAACCCCTACCTCATCATACATTGACATTAATAGAGCACAACTGAGTATCTGTGCTGCTTTGAACTTTGAAGTTTTTTCTTTAGCACAGGATACAAAGTCATGCCAATCCATCCCCATCCTCCCCACCCCCCATCAGACTGGTGCCTTTTAGCAGTTATGTCTACCATTTCTTAATGGCCATTCTCTAGCTTCAGGGATCACCAGAAGGTGGCTCATCTCATGGTCCTGGCCCCAAGAGCTCCCAGTCCACCCTGTTCCTGTGGACTGCCTCACTTGTATACATCTCAAGCCTGCAATGGCCAGGACATGTGAACTGCATTCACAGCCCACCTTGACAAGCACATATCCAGCTGTACCAGCAATGCCCAGGCCACCTGCACTTGCACAACGTGGGCTTTTCTGGCATGCTCCACCTCAGGTGCTCTGTAGACACCCTGACTATGTAAACAGGCCCTAAAGAAAACACCTAAGGCAGATAGCTCATGCTTTGCACAGCCTGCACAGACACTCCTGCTGCACATCACTGCGAGCAAGGCTCCAATCCTAAATGACTGATTCAGGACCACCTTCATGCTACAGGATGGCTAGAGCTAGGCAAACTTGATCAGGCTGTGGTACACAGCCTGGAGGGAAGACAAGGTTATGTGGGCTGGGACGTTTCCTCTTGCCTCAAGCACAGATGATAGCAGCCTCCTCTCTCTGAAGTGTCTCCTCAGGTAAAGTAAACACGCCCCACTGGGACACACACTCTGGCTCTGGGGCTTGCAGGCTCCTTGCCAAGAACTAGCATCTATCTTTGTCTCCAGAGCACCCAGCACCAACGAAAAGAAGGTTGTCTCTTGTGTTAAGACAACCCTCGACTGACACTGATCAGCCATGGACCAGTTTCCTGGTGGAGTCATCTGCTGCTGAGCTACATGAAGTTAAAGCACACACAGCTTCTTGACCGCTTCACCAAAAACGCTGAGGTCTGCCCAATGCACAACCTGTTGCTGGAGGAAGGCAACAGCTTGGACACAATCCTCCCCTGCCCCAGTCCCTACACACACTTCCTGGTGCACACACCTTCATCAACAACAACTGCTATTGCAGCTGCATACACCATAGCCTTGTCAGTCAGCAGGCAGAATCTCTGATACAATGGGATTTCAAGGGCAAAATGCACAAAGCTGTTACTGTTTCAGTCACCTTCAGCACTGCACCTACAAAAACAACCAGTCAGGATCAAGGCAGCCATCACCAAGGCCACTTCTACCTGATTATGTCACTACGCAAGCTCTGATGATGGCAAGGAAAAGCAGGAAATAACATGTCCATACATCTAGCAGCATCTCAGCCCTTGGCATTAAGACAAACAGCCATCAAAGGTACCCCCTCACCTCTAGATATAGGTCTTGCACCTCCTACTCCCTTTGCTACTAAGTCAGAGACTGCCCCCTTTCTTGCACCTGATGTAATGACATTTTCCAAAATGCAGATATTTCATCCCAGTCTCCCAACAAACATCCCCACTTGCTCAGGAAATACCTATCTTGCTTCCCAACATACTGCAGCAATACTGTCTACACTTACATTCATACTGTACATGAAAGTGCTGTCAATCCCTGTATGGATAGCGAGAAAGGGAGCACAGAGAGAGATCTGGAAGCGTTGGCCAGTTCCTCTCTTACCAGACTTCTAGCCAAAAGCACCAAAGAGGTTGTGAGGATCAAACTGGGGAGTGCAACCACATGTGCAATTGGCCAACATCATCTCTCTTTTGGGTGTGGGAGGTGAGGAGCAGAGAGAAGGAAGCTTCGCCCTGCCCCTGGCCAACCCATCATCGTTGGATATCTGTTGATGGATAAAAGCTGTCCTCTGTCATCAGAGGATTTATGTCCTGTAAGCGTAAAACCCCGGGGCATCAACTCCACCCCTAATGTGGGAGAATGTATCAAGACATTTACTGGAATCAGAACCTTTCTTTGTGCTGCCACAGGGAGTTCTGAAACCGCAGGCAGTAGGAAAAGAGAGCTGATGTGCTATAGCCTGAGGAGGACACCTCTCCCAAGACTTGTCAAGCTCAGTGGCCAAAGCGGCTGCCAAGAGAGAAGGTGGTCTGTCTTCAGTACGGCACCTTTGCCCCAGCCCAAGCGGGTCCCTTATGAGCAGAGCTCTGCCTTCTCCCTAATAAGGAGCTGGGGCAGCTTAGCACAACATGGACTGGTAATGCTGAGCCACACCATGGAAAGGTCCTGCCACAAGCCTTTACACAGCCTTGAATTTGAACACACATGATTAATCTTGATGGCAAAGATGACACTCATTTGACCAGCTTAAAAAACAGCTGGTTCACAATACTCTTAAGAACAACAGTGCCCTATGCTGGGATCCAAGAAACAAAAACAACCCAGGATTTGGTCTGTTTGGGTATGCCTGCCCGATTGCTTCAGAAGAGCACTGGGCAATGAGGACAGCTGCCTCCCAAATCATAAAACAGCTTTCAGTAAGAAAATACCAAAGGTGCTGCCTCCCTGTGCTTGCATCAAAGGCACAATGCCTGCAGGGTTATCCACAGGTGACTGTGACAGCCAGCAGAGGACAGCTAGCTCAATTTGCTTCCATACTGTGCAGAAGGCATGGGCCTTTCAGCCGCCATTCCTCCTCCAAGAATCTGTTTGGATCAAATCGGTTGGAACAAACCGAACTAGCTTGTATGCAGTGTGAGGCAGGGAACTAAGACCCCAGGAACAAATAAATGCAAGTTTAACAACAGGTTAAACCTGCACAGGTAAAGGATTTTAACATGCACACTTGTTAAACTCATTCTTTCCTATTGAGAAACCCACAGCACATACTCTGTTCAAACAATTACACCGTGTTATTAACAAAACCACCCTCACAGTTAATACTGTATGTACATAAATAAAGGATTTTTAATTTAAAAAAAGAACAAAAAAAGATGGTGACTAAATATCCCACAAGAAATCACCCCTTTCCCCAAGCCAAAGCTGATTTTATTTGCCTTTCTTCGTTTTTGCAGTCTTTTCTTTCCGCTTCTTCACATGCTTTGGGATCTTGGTTTTTCTCTTCTCTCTTTGGGCTTCTTTAACCATCTTTTTCCTTTCCTGTAAAGGATGAAACACCATTCATTTAAAGCCAGAAGGAAGGAGAGATTTTGAGCAGGTCAATCAATTGTTACATTAACAAGTTAGTTAATACACCACATAAAAATGAGGTTATCAAGAGGAAGAAATAAAGAAAAAAAAAATCAATAGGAATGGTGAGGGGAAAGGAAAAAGGAAGTATAGGTTGGAGGTGGAGCTAAGAGCTGCACACTGGTAATGACAAGGCAAAATTCAAACTAATTAAAACCTGAGTTTCATGCGACCTTTGAAGAAAGGGAACAAGAGGCACTCTTAACTCATGCTATTTACACCTAAGACTAAAACAGGATGCCTGATCTAGGTTTTCTGCTACTCACAGGGCTACTATAGTACATATTTCTATATGTCATGCAAAAATACTGATCCAGTAACTGCTGGCAACTCAGAGCAAGGTGATCATCAGGACGGGCAAGAAAGGGTGCTATGCTACTGCAATACACTATAATTTGTGCCAGAGAGTGAAGAGACTACACTCAACTGTAAAACACTAAGTCAGCATAATGAGGTGTGGGGTGGAAGTAATTGCTGCTAATCAGTTGTTCCCCCTACAGCTGAACACATAGGTTACCAAAAACTTCATCTTACACAAAAAAAGAAGTCCAAATTAAAACCTATCCATAAGGATGAGAAGTGACCAAGACTTCCCTGCTTCATGTCTGAAAGGCAGCAGCTCTAGACTGGTAGAAAGTGTCTAGTAGAGCACTGCATTTTTATTTCTCAGATATGGAATGTATTAACTTACCTTTCCTAGGAAGAAAAACCTAACAAGCAAATCCCCAAATCTTGAACCCCTTAAGCCCAGCAAGTTTCATCCTTCTTTTGCACAGAACCTTAAAGGCTGCCAAAAGGCTCTCACCCACGGATGATACTCTGCAGAAGAGCCTCACCAAAGCAGAGCATACTTGTTCGGCAGTTTGGAAAATGAAACCTTAAAAAAACCCAAACAAACCCCAAACCATAATCCCTTTGCATGACTGCGTTGCATCTCTTGCCCACAGCAAAGCTAGCCAGTCTGTACTAATGGTACTGCAAAAGCCGCTATGGTGACAATGTTCATACCAAGTCTCCAGTTCTGCAGATTAAGTGGTCTCAGTTCCCTGGACGAAAGGAGGTTAATCAGGGACCACGACCACAAACCTGAACACCAAAGCCTGGAAGAGTAGCCAGAGGCACTGAAGAGCTGCCCAGGCTCCACTAAATTCTGCTTTGCATAGCCTTAGAACTCCCTGCAGAGATCTCTCTTCTAGCTTTGTCTAGGCTACAGAGAGCTATGTTACATGTTCCTCTACATAAAAACACCATTAATAAAGCATCCATAATGAAATTCACTTTCTCTGCTCTCATTCTCCGCAACAGGAAAAGCTTGTAGCTTGTTTCAGACACGAAATAGCAAGAACCACTCAGAACTAAGTTTGGATTTTTTCCTGTCACACAGGCAGAGGTGGGAAGAATAAACAATTCCTGACCAGCTGACCTTTTTGTCCATGCTAACTTCAGCACGTTTATCTTTGGGATGTACAGATTCTTTACAGCTTGAATCGGAGTCCTGTGAGCTGCCACCATCATCATCAGAGTCCGTTTCTGACTCATCTGCCTTCTTTTCAAGAAGTGCAGGAATCTGCAAGATTTATCAAGAGAGAATTATATCAAACCAAAACAAAGAAGCCTAACAACAATATCTACAAACACACATACATATATATGTGTATATATATAAACCAAAACAGAATGTGCTGGAGAGAAACTCTTGAGCGAGCTTGTGCCATGTTCTTTACTACAGCCACCACTTAGTCTCAAGAAGAACGAAAAGTAGATTAATCCAAAGAAGAAAGAATCTAGAATGTACAGCACAGAATCTTTTAGGTCAGGGCTCACAGCACAGCTGTACTGGCACTCCCAAACTAATCTCCATAAGTTAAACAGCAATTTGCTAACATATATGAAAGCCAATTTTTAATTGTAGTTGGATCATACCCAAATCTACCTTGGGGACACTGTATGTAGGCTTTATTGAAAACACAAATATCTACACTGGAAAACTCACTTATTCTTAAACAAGCCTGGAGACTGTGACACAGTCTGTTCCCATCCATATTTATATTTCCATTTTAAAACAGTCTACATCACTGCTATATAACATTTACAAAGGAAGGAGGAGGAATCCACATAGGGCTTCTGCCTTGAATTATATTGCTACAGACTGATCTGTACCCAACTTCTTATTCAACGTACTCTACAGAAGTGTCACTGTCAAGTACTTCAAATACAGAAAGACATAGTATCTTATGCTTTATACTGCACGGTTGTTCTTTACACAACAATTACAACAAAGCTACCCTGAACATATTTTAAATTGTAGCATGACTACAAGTTTCATCAATTACATTTTCCATGATTGGAAAACGCCTTCCCTTCTCTCCACCTTAACTTTAGAGATCATGGCCATAGCAAGGATTATCACTTCATTCTCAAGCAACCCAGCATCAGCCACAGTGCAGGGAAGCAATTCATGTGGTGTGCAGACACACTGTCAAGCCAGACCCATCCTGGACATAAACGGTCACTCTGCAGACAAGAGGCTTCTTTCACAGTGTCAGCTGCAAGATGAGGCATTCTCTGTACTCCTTATAAGCGCTCTTCTGAAAACGGCTAAAATGAAGGATTTCAAAAAGACCCTCTCACCTTCTGAACACCAGACAAATCCTTCTTCAGTCCTGTCACAGTCTGGTAGAGAATCTACACCCAAGGAGAGACAAAGAAAATTACGTTATCAAAATATGAGTCTTAAATCTTCGTGCCCAGAGCAAATTATCTCAAAAAACTCTCTCTCAAAAACAAAAACCCAGGAAAAAACCCACAACGTTAGCACTAGTACTAACCAGATGACTTTAAAGTATGACACTAGATTCAGTACTCCACGCCCTGGTAAAAAGGCTTCTGTTTTTGTTTGCTGCTATCAGTTTCCAGTAAGAAAAATTCATATTCCCTCCCTCTTTTTTGCAGTGCCTCAGCATGTCTACTCACATTATCTTGCTGAACATTCAACGCCATGTCCTCCTCTTTCAGTTTCATCATTATATCCACATCTCTCTCATAGTTTTTAACTTCAGTCAAAGTTCGAGGTATGTAAGCCTTCTTAAACACCTAGCAGAGTAAAAGGAAACAAAGACTTACTAATTTACATATAGTTTCACGATGTTCTTCCTTCCTAATTATTCATCCTTAAGATAATAATCATGAAGGATTCCATGGCTCAGAGAAACTCAAAATGAACACGGCAGTCATCCACTACCATCTGAACTGCAGCATATCTTTTTCTTTTTTGCAGAAGTGGACTTAACATGCAACCTACACGTTATTGATAGATCATGACTAATAAGGCTTCTTCCTTAGCATGGTTGCCACCAGGCCACTTACAAACTTCTCCAATCCTTCCAACTTCCTCTTAATCTATTTGAGTCCTAAGGTTTTGTATTCTAAGGATTTTCTCTAATGTTTTTGTTGTGATTGTTTACAATGCCTTCAGGAGGTAACTTAAAATGCACCATTAGAAACTTAATCTCTTTATATAATACCTGCTTCAACCTACAGTCCAACTCAAAAAAGGTTCCTCCAGCAGTATAGTACAGTAAAACGTAACTGCAGTATCAACAACAACATACTTAAAGTTTGTTATGCAGTCTTTTTGAAACAGTCCTCCAGCAAACTTAAGTCACTACCAGATCACAGAGAAGTATTTTGCTTCTCTTTCCCATTGTATCAGTTCAAACCCAGCACAAATTCAGTACACTTTATGATCATAACTGCTACCCTAAGTGCTCTGCAAAGGGCAGAAGCACCTCCACAGAGCTTCAGGTATGTAAGGTACTTATCAGTGCTACTCTTTTGTGAAGGAAGTGACACAAACTAGCCATGGTCACATGAGAAGTCTAAGCGAAATAAGCTGAACTTAGATGCTACTAAACCACTTCTCTTACAGGTCAGTACCTTTATATAAGCAAAGGAATAACTAGTTTGCAAAAGATGGGCCTGCAACAAAACACTAACATCTGACCCTATAGTTCAGAAGTTGTGTGTTGAGAATTATCTTAGGAAACAAAAAAATCTTTCCTTGGCCAAGCTTGAGCCAGAAGCAGTTAGTAAAACCTGCAGAACTCCAAGAGAAAAAGAAAAGCCTTTGATAAATCAAGTAGTATTGACACCAAAGATAAACACCATGTGAACCAGTACAAATACGTTCTCACCGATACAAATTCTGCTCAACACAGAGCTGGTTTTTTTGGTTTTGTTTTTTTTTTTTTTGGTTGTTGCTGGTTTTTAAACTCTTCTGGAACAGTGAGATAAGACTAAGATAGAAATTGTTTTATCTTTACATCAAGCCTTTCCTGAACGTTAGCGGTTTTCTGTAATGGACTTGAAATGGCTTCACTTAATGTGAAAGCAAGGGAGAGAAACAGCATGTGGAAGAACTGAATTAGACTGTGACTAGAGCTAGATGGGCAATTTGGTCAATGCACGTATCTAAATATCATGTGTATTCTCCTGCTGCTGTTATCACTGGTCCAAAAACACTGGCATGATCAGATCTCTCTACTCATTTTTTTTTGTTAACTGAAGCTGAACTGGAAGATACATCAAGGGACCTAGCTACAAGCAAACATATTGGTTTAGCAAATGGAGTATTTGTCTTCTAACAAATGTGATTCTGTGATTCTGTGATTCTAACACCTTACCACTGGCAGCTTTTACACGTGGCATCCCTTAATACTTCACATCTCAACTAGTTCAAGACATCTTAGTATCACAAACAATGTTTTGCTTATCAACTGTGCATTCTAACAAATCGAATATTTTTCAATGTTTAGAAGAGCCAAAGTTAATATTAAATTTCATTGTAGGAACAAAAATCCTCACTTACTTCTTCATCCACTTTATCTTGACTGGATCTTTCCTCCTCTGTTCTTTTTGATGCTATTTCCATTGCCTAAAGAAATATAAAACAATACAAAGTTATCACTGTTCAGAATTGCATCACTTAATCCAACTAACCATCCCCATCTGTATTTCCCCCTGTACTCCTCACTGTCACTCACAAATGCTCCAGTTTTCTCTATGGCAATGCCTTGAGTGACACCTAATGGTGACCAACATTTCTGCAAAGCCGAAACATGATCCCCACTTAAAACTGCAGATCTGCTTTATTAATAGCGGGAGAAGATGCTTGCTGCTCCTTCCAGACCAAATTATGGCAGGCCCAGCACGACTACAGGACATAACAGTGCAAGGAGAGTACGGTCAGCAGTGCTCAGTTTTGGAACTTGGCTCTTCTCATGCACATTGAGCAAGCCAGAGGAGCACAAGGGGAACCACATAGCACAGCTCTGTCTTATTCAACCTCCAATATAACAGAAAGTACACAGCATCTGGAAATCCCCATGCTGTACTGGTATTTGGACCACACTCAGTCTCTGCCTCATGGTCTTGATCAGGAATGACACATCAAATCTCCACTCTGACCATGGCATATGTGGCCCCCATTTATCTTACATTAACTTAAAAAGCTTTTTCTTTTTTTCCACCTCCCTTTTTAAAGGGACATCTAACTGGGACCAGAGGACTGGCAGCTAGAGATGAAACACATGGGTGCTGCTAGCAGCACCGAGTAAGTTTACCTCTTCCTAGAATCAACATGTTCTGCCAGCAGCTCTATTTGGCTAGCAAGACCACGTACCTTGGAATAACACTGCCTGAGTCATTCTCTTCCTCCCTCAGCTCACCCTGCTCAAACCTGCATTCCTAACCCCATTCTCTATATAAGCACAGCTATATTTCTGCAGAGCATCTCCTTGCCAAAAAGGACTAATTTAAAGCAGCCTGGTTTTAGTAGCACCTGAAGCAGATGTTTGAGTTGTCATGATTAGACTTTTTGAGAAAACATAGAATGAAAGTGCTGTCATCCTATAATGGTATAAATGGAAAAGACCTGCATGCATCTTTGAAGCACTGGCATAACATAATGTCATATACCAGCTTCCTTCAATAGCAGGATGAAGAGCAAGTGAGATGAAGGAGCTGGAACTAGATCTGATCTTACTGTTCAAGTCTTCCCACGTAAGTAACAAGGCCATGAGGTCTTACCTTAGACAGATAGTCATCAATGTTCTCGCTTGTGATAGAAGGATCAGTAATAAACTCAAACAGCTCCCTCACAGTCATCACCGCAACATTGTGCTTCTGGAAAAAGTCTACCAGGAAGCAAGGGCAGAGACATAATTACTTAGGTTTTTGTGTAACATATGCAGCTGTGATGTTAAAGTGACAGTTACAGCAAGCCAATGGCCCTGATGACTTGGGAAAGTCTCAGCAGCATGTACTGCACCATACTGGGTTTAGTTATCAGATGACTCTTGGCCATCTGTAATAAAACTGTTCATCTTCCAGATGCAACAAATACTGAAAGGAGAATAAAACTGGATAAATATAAAAGCCAAATCAATTTCAGCAGGAGCCAGACATAAGAGAGTAGGGGTTAAGAAGTAAACAATTTAAGACAAGTGTAGTATTTGCAATGACTAAGATAAAAAATGTATTTCAAAGATTAGTAAGGTAGACCTCAAACTTTGGCCAAAGAGAAACAGAAGTATCCACTGAAACACAGTACAGACTAATTATGATCCACCTAAAAAGGAAGACACCTTAACATATTAGAATTTCCTCAGTACTACACTCAGAATTGGTTTCTTGAGTCAAGCATAACCAAATTTGAAGGCTGAACTTCTGTACTGAAAAACAGCAGTGAAAGACACTGAAGACCACTTTAATGAGTGTTTCCTACTAAAGTTCTCAGAATATCTCTCACCATGAGAAATTAATCATACAAAGAACAAGAAAAATTAGTTCAGAGGCAGCTCTCTGTGCCCATGGAACCACAAGTCTTTGCAATGATCACAGCTAGGGCAGAGCGTAAAGCAAGGTGTTTCTCAGAGCCTCTGCAGGAGGACTACATAGAGAAAGTTGCAGTGACAGAAAACAAACAAAACACACCAAAACCACTGCAACTCACTGACGCACTAGAATATCTAGGGAGAACAAGCCAAAAGACATGAAAAAAGAGCAAGGGTGCAAGTATCTGAGTCGGAAGGGAGTTATTAGAAATCCATGAACAGAAAAGCAACAAGGGAAAAATAGCATACTGGGTACCAACAAACACGTAGCATTCAAACGCACACAGTTCTTTTTCCACAGACTTTCAAGAGTCCCTGTAAAACTAGAAAAAAGTCAATCTGAAAAGATAGGAGGGAGAAAAGCAGACTGCAGTTGCAGATTTTGTGTCCTCAGAAAGAAACATAGCCTGCCACGAGGTGTGTGTCAGTTACATAACACGCATACTCACACATGAAGACCAAATTTTCAAGAGAAAAATACCATAAAGGTACCTTGTTTATCAAAATACTATGACAAGTGATAACATCTCTCATAAATTAATCTATGCCTCAATCCTCTCAGCTGACCTGGACAAGTAAGTGGAGGGAACTTCGTAACACAGGATAACTTCTTGCCAGCTGAGGAATTCCAGACGTGGATTCCATTCACAGAAGGAAACACATCAGTATGCCTGTGCAGTCCTTTACGTAAGGGAAGTTAAGACTCGGGTGGGCGCTGCTGGAGGCTGGGACTGCTCTCTCTAATCAGTCTGGGACTGATATCAGACCTACTGTAAACCTGAGATTCAGCCAGGTGGCTCATTTTGGCCAGATGATTTCTAGCAAAATAGGTTACACTCTTCTGAACTCTGCACAGTAGTACGCTGCTCCCTGAGGAAGCCATGAGAACCTAGGAAAGGGAGCATTTCAACAGAAGTTTGACAGCTACTACAGTCAGTTATACTTGAAAGAACATAGGTGAACACAGTTCACCTTCCTAAATAAACGAGCTATCAGAACAAGAGTTGAAGTGCAGCCCACTCACCGTTAACGTTGGTACAATCTTTTCGCAGGAACTCCAGCGCGTGTGGGTGGTCATGCTCCACAGCCTGAGACACATCAATGATGTACACGTCCCCGCTGTGGTACCTGCAGACAAACACAGAGCGCTGCGCTGACTCCACCGCTGTTATATGGGAGATTATTGAGGGGCAGGGAACAAAGTGTGCTTCAAACTTCAGAACCAGCAAACAATCTCAACATATTTCTCTAGCAGACACCTCGCATATTAGGGCCAGAGTGGGTTTTTGGGGTCAATCCTTTCCCTCCTCTAGACAAGCTGTATTATTAAGCTTTAAAGAAATAGTCTTCTTGTGAACACAAAAAGCAGGGGGGGGGTGGATGGGGGGGGGAGGGGAATTATACTTTACTAATTTTTTCTCTAGTTGAGGTTTTTTCTTGTTTGTTTGGGGGGGGGTGTTGTTTGGATTTTTTTTGTGTTTTTTTTTTTCTTTGTGTTTTTTTTTCTTTTTTTTTTTAAACAGAGAAAGCTCAGATCTAGGTTAAAAGCTACATAATTAATTACATAAGTTACAAAATCCAGTTGCAAAAAGGACCCCACCCTCCCTTAAAGGTATAGTACTCTCAGATAGAGGTTGCCAATGCATACATTTTTAGATGTCACAATTCAGAGCAAAGTTTAAAAACGTACAGCATATTAAATTCACTGAGATCTGCGTGAACAAGTCTGGCATCTTGGTACATTCTTCTCATGTACTGGATGATTTGCAGGTACAGCTCCCGGACTTTGGAGTCAGATAACTGAGCATTCTTCAGCAGAGGAGCGGGCCTTGAAATTACAACACAAGTCACAGACAGTGAATACTTTTTCCTTCTTGACACCACCTGCAAATCCTTTAACTGCTGTACCTGATCCTTCTGCTCACTGTGTCAGGCAAGTCAGCATGAGCAGCTAAGTGCACAGAGCCAGCATGAAGGGCAGCAAAGCTTGGTATATGCTTGCCAAAGATACTGGAGCTCTGTTTCTGACGTGAGCTAATTTGGACCATGCTACATTAATGTTTGTACTACAAAACAATGAGCTATCTTCATGTATGATTAGCAAGACTTTCCAGCCT
Source organism: Nyctibius grandis (assembly GCF_013368605.1). Lineage (NCBI taxonomy): Eukaryota > Metazoa > Chordata > Aves > Nyctibiiformes > Nyctibiidae > Nyctibius > Nyctibius grandis. The sequence goes on from NC_090660.1 coordinate 14,277,310, forward strand.
TCATCTCTGGTCAAGCCACTTCATGGATTCATTTTGCACACAGCTGAGGCTTCAGAATCATGCAGGTTGTCTGCAGAGGTAGCTGGCAAATGTCTGTGTATTCTACAGGTCACATACACGTGTAAGAGTAACACGTTAATTTTACAGGCCTAAAGTAAGAGTAGGTAAATTCAGAGGGTTGGTTTGTGGTTTATTTGTTTTTAATAAAATGTTGTGGAAAGCTACTAATAAAAAAAATATTTGATTTTCTAATAATACTTACCTATCAGCTTTACCAATAAAGCCCATGACAAGCACATGACTTCTTAACATAATTGGCTCTGGGCAAGGTATCTGGGCTGTATTCAACCTGTAACACGGGAACAAAGCCACAAAAAATAAAACCAAACCCTACTATTCGCATTGCACTAGTGCCTATAGGAGCTCTGTTGCTTTAAACATAATACACAATAAGAGCTCCTCTACTCAGGAAACTCTCACTTGTGAAGAACAACTAGGAAATGAATACAAAAAGTCACAACCACTCTGGCTCTGACCCTTCTCTAAGCATTCCTGTGTTGGACAAAGAACCTTTACACAGTTCAGGTTAATCCTAGATTAACCTATATCACACAGTGTGTTGTTACTCAGCAGCTGCTATTTCTAGCTTTTCCTCACTTTTCAGTCACATCAGATAGAGCATTCAGGCACTGAAGAGCTTAGAGCATGAGCAGCAAGACAAAAAAATATCTTTATTCCTCCCTCCCCTTTCTTTTCTCTTCCACAGGGAAGCTTAAGACACTTTCCTGAATACTCCAGAGACCCTAAAAGGTAGTGATAGCCAGTCTAGCGATAGCAGAGCACCTCCTATAAACATAAAGTTTCAGTTACCTTTGCATGCTGAAATAAAAACTGGAAGAATCACCTTATTAAATTCCTCATTTCTTTTTCAGCCCACGTCTTCACCATTTTTCTTGGGTTGCCTTTACAATATCCATGACGAAATCTTTAAATAAACAAGTAAAAGACACCAGGGACTCTCAGCCAATCAATGCAGTATTAGCATCGGTGATTTTACTACCTTTCAAACAACACCTCTTTCCCAGTAAAACCAGGCAGAAGTCAAACTCACCTGAATTCACCACTTACATACTTATCCCGATCTTTAAACATCAGAATAGAGGTTTTGTAAATCTTTATTGCTCTGTTCTCTCCATTCGCAGTACTGGCATGATATACATTAGCCTATCAGATTACGAAAGGAAGAAATAATATTAAGGAAAAACTCTTTAAACGAACAAAGCCTCCTCTCTTCTTCTCTTTCTGACACCTGGAAAAGATGTGATAAAAAGATCTGATCTCACCCCAGCCCCTGTATGGCACCCAGCTGAGTGAGACTGCCTACAAGCGCAATTTCTTTTTCTACCAGACACAGCTTACGTGAAGCACCTATGACTGGGCAGGGGTGTGACAATGCATATAGGACAAAAACAATGACGCACAAAAAAACTCTGCCTCATCCACATTTTGGAGGCTGAAACAAGCCCTTGTGTGAAGGGTTAGTTTGAGTGTCTGCACTATTTAAGCCCTAAAGCATTGGCCAAATATCTCACATTGAACACCTCTACACAGGGTGAAAGTATGCCTTTAATCGGCATCCGAGGACTTGGAAGAAAACCAGATCAGCTTAGGGACTAGGCATTCTAAAACCAATTTATTAATTGCTTGGAAATTTGAGGTCTGGTTTTAATTATCTGCAATATTACTTGATAATAACAGCACACAAACATGCTAGTTTTGTAAAAGCAATGAAGGTTTAATAGTATTTTAAACAGAATTTTGTTATACCATTTAGATACTCCCATGTCTGCTGACATGTGGAGCTGGTCTGATCTGCATGCAAGACAGTCTCACACGAAGAAAGAATTACCTGGGTTTGTATGTTTTTCAGGTACTCTTTGAATACTGTGTGTACACATACCCTTCCCAAAAATTTCATTTGTAACATACAATTAACAAGATCCACAAATTTAAGATAACATTTAAGTATTCTGAGAAATCTTTCATACTTGGGAAACTTGTTTCCTTTAACATAAATTGCATTTTATCTTAAAATAACTTCCTACTGATCAATCAACACAAAAAAAATAGTACTAAAACCAAGCAGTCAATATATCTTCTGAGCACCACAAGCTTCCACCTAGCTTGCTGAGAAAAAGACTATCATGTCATTTGTAATAAAACTTACTTCCTTCCCTGTGCTGATGCAGCCATTGATTTCTGATATGACACCTCTACTTAGCATCTTGAACAGAATCATTCGGGTCCTTGGATCCAACACCTCAGATTTAATACAGAAAAGTCAGCACAATTGCTCTCTTTGAAGAGGACAAAACCTACTAATACAGTCGCATGTTAAAGGACCCACAGCATCAGACTGTTCTTAAGGATCAAATGATAACCCAAACGGGAGCCACTCTGAGTTTTGCCATGATTCTAGAATGAGACTTCATTTTTTCTTTCACGATGATTTTTTAAGCTAAGCATATGTCCTTGAGCTAGCTCTACAAGAGATATAAGAGAATAATTTCCTGCCCACAGTTGCATGAAATGTGTTAAAATAAGGTTTCTCTTAATATATAGCTAACATAACTGAAATAAAGCAGCTATGTGGCCTTGGGCCAGTAATACTTCAGTCTTGCTAAAGAAGAAAAAAGGAAAAAAGCAAACCCAGCATTTTAAAATTTTCTTTGGAATTTAATAAAAGCTTCAGATGGAATTCTGCATTGTATATACAATCAAATGACAATGCTAAGCACAAAAATGAGCTCCAAAATATTTATGGAAGCAAGTACAACTTTCACACAAGAAATAAACACAAAGAAACAACCCATCTGTTCAGGATAACAAGTGAAACAGAATTCCAAGGCAAAACTCTGTTCCTACAGTATCCATTTTATCATTGATTCCAAAATTCCACATTACTTGTTCCAGTCAAAAGCGAAATTTGATGCATTAAGGACTTACCTGTTCTACTGTTGCTCTGTCTGACTTATCTTTGACACGGTACCTAGCAGAAGTGAAAATAAAATGACACAATCCCACACATGGGTTCAGTAGTTTGACAGAGTAAAACATAACATTCTGTATCAAAGAAAACACAACAGACTCAAGAAGTAAGCTTTTAGGTCATACAAAAGCAACGTTTTCTCCTGCAGGCAGAAAAAAAGAAACCCATAAACATCAGTGCCCTTCACTTTTACAGACACCTTCTTTTCTCCGATGAATTATGCTCACTCAGGAGAAAAAAATATCTGTCTTAACAACTTAGGGCTATAAGCTGCAGGCTTAAAAAAAAATACATTTTTTTTAAAAAAGGTACCTCTCCTCACCAAATCATCAGGTGGAACCTTCAAAAGGCTTCCAGTATTTTTTTCTAGTCCAAAAGCTTAAGGACCTCTGTTTAGAAAAAGAGTATCAGAGATAAAATAGTATTTTGCTAGTGGAATGACACCTATCACTGCTGCCTTACTACACCAATACAATCAGATGTGCTACCAGCAGCAGTGACAGAAGCATCAAAACTTTGGAATGCTTTAAGCAACTGATCTGGAAACCAAAAAGTTTAAGACCAGGAAGCAAACTGCACGCAGACTATTTACAAATTTTGGTTTTCTTAATAAGTTTATTCAAAACTCAGGATCGCACCAGGAAATAAGAACTACTCTTCTGGGTTCAAATTATTTAAATGAAAATAGAACCAGGAGTAATACTCACATGTCTGCTTCCTTCTGTCTAGACTTTTCTGTGACTCGGTTTATAACGGAGTCATCAAAATTCAACTTATCTGAAAAACACATAAGAAATGGAAAAAAAACCCCAACAAAATCAAAGAGGTTTCCTATGTTCAGAATTACCCCTGCAATTCTGCTGCCAACCAATATGTCACAACACAAAGTTCAAACACAGGTGGAACTCTTTAACAAGCCCAGAAGCTCAGCTGCATACCAGAGTTAACCCAGCACTCCACTCTGTCTACATTTCAAGGACTATAAGGTAACAACACAGATGAGTGACGCAGTCCCACAGACTTGGAGATGCAATGCCATCCCGAAGTACTGCCTTTTGGACAACATCTCACCACTGAATTTGTCCACCATTCTCTTATGACAATCAAATGCCATTTTTCTGAACAGCATATGCAACAGACTCCAGGATTCTCTCCTCATGATGTATTTAAAGCAGTATTTGATTAATTGCTAAATGTATAATAGCTGTATTTGGCTACATATACCAGCACTACTCTTCTGAACCTTCATTTTAGAACCGCTTCGTTATGAAGGAAAACACAACCTGTGTTTACTACCCTGCCAAAAGGCCCCCACCACAGCTACATCTAGCCCTAACAGGATGAGCTCAACAGCCATTTCCATCGCATGGTAAACATCAAACTACGCTATCTAGGGCAGCAGCTTCTTCACTTACCACAGGAACTCTACCTCTGTGAGGTAACTGTTGCACAATGTACCACCCTAATACTACAGGGGACTGCAATCGTCTAGAAAATTTAGCTGTGGCAGCAGCTTTGAGAATGACCAACAACATCACAACAGAGAGCTGATACCCTCCCTCCAGCCAAACAGTTGCTCCTACAGAAAAGCTAGGGAAGAAATACTTTATGTGGTCTGCAGAAGTCAAGGGGAAAGGGAAAAAAAAAAACAAACAAACCACCAAAACAACCCTGTGGCTCTAAAGGGGGAGAGAAAGGGGTATGACAGCTGGTTACTGGAGACTAAGGGCAACTTCAAGTACGCAAAAGCCATTTTTTAATCTGTCTGGCAATGGCTAATTGCCATTCCAGTGAATTCTGGCTTGAAGTAGGCAGAATTAGTCTGGGAACATCAGAGTGGTATCTGTTTTCATAAAAGAAATTGCAATTATACTCACCTAAATTAATTTTATGTTCAAACTTCCTTAAAGCCTTGTCTGTGGGGGTAGACATTTTTGCTGAATAGCAACTAGGGGTCTGTCTATTTGCCTGAAACAAAGGATTTGTTAATGTAAGTTGCCTTCTCTAGATAGCCCTTTGAAATACAGACAATATCATTGGAAAAGTCAGCTCAAATGCCTATGCCTAGTGCTATAAACAGAACACCAGAAAGGGTGAGGAAATGGATATGGATTAACATCAGATTTTACTTAATTCAAGAAAAGAAAATACAGGTGACACATCAGTTAAATTCCAAAATTGCCCCAACTGAGGATTATTTTTAGTCTGGGAATTGAGCTGCAAGTCTCTCATATTAACACTTCTTCTATCTGTAAAAGGAAGGGAAAGAACAGACAGAAACAAGGAGAAAAATGATAGAAAAAAAAAGAGAAGGTAATGAACAGAGAAAACTGTCCAAGATGATATCTTTTCTTACAGATAGTCTTTGCCAAACACAATTAATATCTGAACACGATTTCACCAACACTGGACAGCATAAACCTCTAAACAAAGGCAAGAAAAAAAATCACCCAGGACAAGTGCTCTGAGTCAGACATGATACGCCATGATCAGCACCACTCTAATTTATTTCCACTACTCTTATGTTGGGATCAATAAGAAAAAAGAGGTTTTGAAAGTCCAGTGTCCAAGTTGAGAGGAAGAAGGATCCTAGTTCTCACATCACTGGTGCTTTTCATTCTGCACAACACCAGCGTTCCTATGCCAACAGCATACACTCTAAACTAATCCACTTCTAGCACCTCCCTCTATGTCTAATGCTTTCTTTTGCTGCCTTCACAATTAGTCCAAAACATAACCTGTTTCACCCTGGGTGTGACAAGCAGGTACAGTCTCAAAATTAAATAGAAAGGAGGGGAAAGATGCTCAAAAACACAGAGGACAAATACCAAAAGGTAAGCAACGTCAGCAGAGATCAGAGTGGGCAAAGAAAGAGAAGCTGAGAAAGGTAAGGAACAGAAGGAAAATGGCAGTGACAAAAAGAATCCAGCAATAGGGTTTAGAGACAAGGAAACCAAGCGGAACTCTAGGTACAACGCACATACACACACAGCATGGCAAAAGAACAGACTCAAAGGAAGGGGATTCTCTCGCAGAAAAATTTCTCTTTCCTTTTATGCTCAACATAACACTAACAAAGAACAAAGCCTCCAGGTTAGCCCCATTTGCTCTTGGGCACCTTGATGCTCACAAAATAGCCTTCAACATACCTGTGGATTGCATCCACCAGCAGTATTGTGGCGCTTCATGAGCCTTCCCATCTCATCATCCCAGTCCCAGTCTTCATCTTCTTCTTCATCATCGTTGTCATCATCATCATCTCCTTCCTCAGTGTTAACTTCTTTGCACATGTATGACTGGCAGTTCTCCGTGACCTCACCTTCTTTAGCTATTTCTGTGTCTTGCGTAAATTCACTTCAAACAAATACAGAGATTTATATAGCTATAAATGATTGCTATGGTCATCAAAAATTCAACACATTTATCCCAACAAATGATTTCACAAGGGTAGCTCTCTGTGAGATGTTTCTCACTTCACTTGCTTTTAAGCAAGCATATATGAGGATATCACTGCCTTTAAAGGATGGACTACATTTAAATTATCTTCTTCACGACATCAGTGCTGCCTTCTAACTTGTTCTGCTGTTATACATATTTGGATCCCTCTGACTCCAATCAATCAGATGAACACCCCAGAGCAGGCCAGCTGGGTCCTTCACCTGAGATGAACCGCTCTGCTTGCTGCCACAGCAGATTTCCACCTGACAAGGTACCACATAAAACCTCACCGGAGGCAGACAACCAACCTGCTGGTAATTCAGGGCACCAGCACAACCTACATGAAAAAAGTTAGGCCTAAAAAAGAATTTGTGGGAGAAATGAACCCTTTTGATTGACTCATGTCTTGGACATCTGAAGTATGACACATTTTTCTGCCAGAACAAGAATGTCCCAAAGCAGATTCTCCACAGGCATTTGACATTTAATTAAATAAATGGTAAACTGGAAAGAAAATGGCTTGAACGCATAACACAAGACCATTCCTTATTCACTCCCCACTACATACAAAAAGCTCTAGGCTTCCAGTGCAACAGAAAATGTGTTTTGATTCCAGAACGAGTCAAAGCGATTAGCTGCCTTAAGCAACTGCCTGTCCTCTCATGCGGCTTCACATGCAGTGTTCAAGGCCAGGCTGGATGGGGCTTGGAGCAGCCTGGTTTAGAGGAAATGTGTCCCTGCCCGTGGCAGGGGGGTTGGAACTAGATGATCTTTAAGGTCCCTTCCAACCCAAATTGCTCTGTGATTCTATGTTCACTAACAATCGAATAAGGCCAAGGTGAGATTGCCCCGACCGCGCAGGCGGGCCTGCCCGCTCCAGCGCTGAAGTACAAACCACAAGTGACCAAGCGGCGGAGGGGCCGCGCGCAGCCTTCCTCGCGCGTCCCGGTCCAGCTCGGGCAGCGCACCCGCCCTCCCCCGCCGTTCTCAGGCGGGCACCCCGCGCAGGGCCTCCTTCCCCGCCGCCAGACCACGTGCAGGCCTGCTCCCCGCCCCGCTCGCCGTTCTTTGCCGGCCGCGCCCGGGGACAGACCCACCCGAACCGCCCCCCGCACCGGCGGCTCCCACGGGGCCTGAGGGACCCGCTCGGGACCCACGGCCGGCGCCTCCCTCCGAGCCCTCCCAGCCTCGCCTCCCAGCGGCACAGGGCGGCCCGGCCCCTCGCCGCCGCCTCCTACCCGTCGGAGCTCTCCGCATCGTCAAACTGCCCGGGCACGACCTGGCTCATCGCCTCCGCCCGGTAATCCATGGCGGCGGCGCGAGAGGCAGCCGGCACGCAGGGCCCAGCTGCCCGCTACGGCGCCTGCAAAGGGACCAAAAGCATCGAGGGCGAGAGCGGCCGTAGAATGAAGGTGGGCGGGACCCGCCCCCTTCTCAAATTCCGGCTCGGGGATTGGCTGCGAACTCCTGACGTCAGTCTGCCCTTGGGGTTTGGCCCAGCCGCGAGCAGCGGGTGTGAGGCGGTGGGGGTAATAGCCCTGCACTCGGGCCGCGGCGCGCCGCAGCCTTCCTCTGGGGGGGCTCGCAGCAACCGCCCATGAGTAAATAAGTAAATACTCATCTGTGGTACGTCTGCACCATATTAAATAATCCAGCCTCAAAGACGTTGCATCGTCAAGCCCTCTTCTCTTCACCAGAAATGACTATTGCACAGATTCACGGTTGTTTTCCCTAAAACATTAGTGATGATCTATGTCACCTGTAATAAATATTTATACAGAGTTTTTTCTCGTATACTCTGAAATTCTAAATTCCAATCTTTATTAAAATAACGCTCCAGCTGAAGCCAAAGGAATTCTACATTTTCAAGGCTCAGTAAAACATCTTAGGGCACTGTAACACCCCTTACACTGAATGATGTGCTAATCTGTTCATATACCGATACAATGTGAGGTTAAGAAAATAAAAGTGCTAGGATTTTGCTATCTGGTACATAATGGTAAAATTTTAAAATGCAGGGGGTTTTGTAGATGTTTTCCTATTACAGAATTACAGAATCAGTCAGGTTGGAAGAGACCTCTGGGATCATCGAGTCCAACCTTTGACCTAACACCACTGTGTCAACTAGACCATGGCACTAAGTGCCACATCTAGTCTTCTCTTAAACACCTCCAGGGATGGTGACTCCACCACCTCCCTGGGTAGCCCATTCCAACACCTAATAACCCTTTCTGTGAAGAAATTTTTCCTAATGTCCAACCTGAACCTCCCCTGATGCAGCTTAAGGCTATGTCCTCTAGTCCTGTCGCTACTTGCCTGGGAGAAGAGGCCAACCCCCACCTCACTACAACCTCTTTTCAGGTGGTTGTAGAGAGTGATAAGGTCTCCCCTCAGCCTCCTTTTCTCCAGGCTAAACAACCCCAGCTCCCTCAGCCGTTCCTCATAGGTTATACCCTCCAGACCCTTCACCAGCTTTGTTGCCCTCCTCTGGACTCTCTTCAGCACCTCAATGTCTTTCTTGAAGTGCGGGGCCCAGAACTGGACACAGTACTCGAGGTGCGGCCTCACCAGTGCTGAGCACAGGGGTCAATTACTTCCCTAGTCCTGCTGGCCACACTATTCCTGATACACGCCAGGATGCCATTGGCCTTCTTGGCCACCTGGGCACACTGCTGGCTCATGTTCAGCCGGCTGTCCACCAATACCCCCAGGTCCTTTTCCACAGGGCCGCTTTCCAACCTCTCTTCCTCCAGCCTGTAGCACTCTACAGGGTTGTTGTGGCCAAAGTGTAGGACCTGGCACTTGGCCTTATTGAACTTCATGCCATTGGTCTCAGCCCATCTATCTAACCTGTCCAGATCCCTCTGCAGAGCCTTCCTACCCTCAGGCAGATCAACACTCCCACCCAACTTAGTGTTGTCCGCAAATTTACTGACGGTGCACTTGATACCCTCATCCAGATCATCAATAAAGATATTAAACAGGACTGGGCCCAGTGCCGAGCCCTGGGGGACAGCACTAGTGACTGGACGCCAACTGGATGCAGTACCGTTCACCACCACTCTGTGGGCCTGGCCATCCAGCCAGTTCTTAAACCAGAACTTACCCAAGTGGTATATGTAAAGGCTATCAAAAATCTGCGATTGTACAGAAAACAGGAACGCTTGTACTGAGAAGGCTTTAAAAAAAAATGAATGGAATAGATGTCACCTCCTATCACAATGCTTCTGTGAAGTCAACCCACTGAGAGTCTCTGAATGTGGAAAGCAACAAGCCAGTTTCTGACATTTCTAAAGCTACAGCTTTACTTCAGACTGTCTTCAAGTTCTGCCACTTAAGCTTCTGCCACTAGAGCACCTGGAACCTAAATACCCCCTTTTCTCCTCCTTTTGTATAAAAGATGGAATATTGTGTCAAATATTCTCTCTCTGTAGTGAAGTGCCAGCTGGTAAGGCAAAAAAGAACACAGTGTCAGTCTGAAGGAACATGACAACAACTGCTTTCCAAATAACTCCTCACTGCAGGCAAACTGACGAGGCCTAACTGCATGAGAAGGTACCGCTGCTCTGCTTGGACAATGGTGGCTTCAGCCAGAGGAGGGAGGGAGCACTGCTGGAGGGCCCTCATGCTACTCAATTGCTACGATACCCAAGTCAATTCCCTGATGTGTCACAAGGGAGTAGTAGATTCCACATGAAAACAAACTGCCCTGTTATTTTGTATTATCTTGTGTTACCTAGAAATTGCCATTATGCTTCATTGTGCTAGACATGATACAAATGCTGAACAAAAATGGCAGCCTGTACACTAAGGAACTCACTGCCAAGTGCCCTCTCTGAAAGTGGATGCAATGCTCTGTATGGCTTGCTTTATTTAGAATGCAGCTGAAGCAGTGCAGGGTTCACCTCTGGTTTGGGGACAGGCAGGACTGGAGCCAGTGGCCCTGTCACGCACCAAGACACGTGGTCATCTAGCTTAGTTCCAGTTGCTGCCCCACCAGCACGCCTTGCCATCACCCAGTCTGGGTAGCCTCCAGTTTTGGGAGGCAAGATCTGTCTTTGTGCAGGCATGCTCTGAGCTTTTTCCCAACATACAGCCACAAGCAACAGAAATTGGATTAAGTCATATTAAGTTTACTGATTAAGTTTACCGATCTCTTTCCTAGAACCAGCTGTTGGAGGATTCTTAATCCATGTGGGTGAAGCAGCAGAGAATGTGCTATCCTACAGGTTTATTTCCCTGTTTAATAAATTATTCAGTGTTCTTAAGTAAAAATACCCATTTATTGTAATGACAGGGAATTGTTTGAAACATAACACTGCTAGAGGATTCCCACATTCATTTTTAATCCTTCTTTGCTCCAGGCTTCCACATAACTTCCGCTACAGCCATAGATTGCAGCATGCTTTGTTTTTTTCCCAGGCTTTAAGCACTCATTTGGAAACGGGCACAAACTGTTCTACAAATTATTTACCTGCAACAGGGTTAAGCGAAACAGGCCACTAAGTGACAGTGGTACCTTGAAAAGGAGAATCTCCTGTGTTATGAAGTGCTAGGCTTGCTTTGACTCTTGGTCCAGATCTGTCACAGGCTGAACTGCAGTGTGGCCTTCGGTGACTCCCTTCATGCAACTCTCAGGGCTGTAGTTTCTCATTTGTGAAATGGAAATAGCAATATTTCTTGTGTTCACACAACAGGACATGAAGATAAATGCGTTAGCATTTAGAAGGCATTTAGAGAGGAGAGGAGGCTTATATAACTATCTGGATAGACTGCCTCAGGCAAATACAATGAACTCATCAGAAGGATGGAGTCAAGCAATCCTAGACTACACTTATTCCACCTCAATGGGACACAAAGTAGGAGGATACTCCCTCCACCTTCAATCTCTCTGAAGAGGTAACTTATTTTTAGCATTCCCCTGCAGGTTTACACTGAAGGAAAAAAGGGACTTCAGGCTCTCCACTCCTTACCGACCACTGCTCAAGTTAGCAGGAGAGAAGGGGAGAAGCAGCATTATGGTTCCATGTGCCAGCCACCATATGACAGAGCATATGGAAAGAGGTGACAGAGGTTTACCAGTCAGCATCCTAATCCCTGGGAGTATAGACCCCTGTCAGTTTATGCACTCATCTTGGACCGCTGTAACTCCGTGTTCCTTCCCACACAAGACTGTCACTGGAAAACTGTTCCTCCCTTACTCTGCCTATGACTACGATGTTATCTTTCCTGAAGATTAAGACTCACAATGTTTGCTCACACTGGGAAATGCACCAAGTCTGTACTTAACACTGCATGTTATGTACGACAGGGATATATTCTGGTTCACACTGAAGCTGGGAGACTGGGTACAGAGACTGTACTTGGAATTTCTAGGAGAACTGCAGTCTTGTTCATTCCCGGGAAAAGAGACTCGAGAGGACCACTAACAATTCCCTTTTTATATGTGCAGGAGGAAACACAGAACCCAAAGGGAAGAAAAGACACTGACTGCCAGCTTTGTGAAGGAACCTGTGTTTCTGAGCCCATCTTCGAAAATTTGACATGCAGTATGTTCCTGCTGGTGAGGCTAAACATGAGAGATATTTCAACTGTCATGTGCTAGGATGAGTTATAATGACATTTTATCTATCATACCCCCCCCTCCTCTGCCAAAGTATGCCAGGGCACTACTTTGTAGTTCACAGACAGTGCCATCTAACAGATCTGAAGTTGGTGCAAAGCCAGTTGAAATCAACAGACTTCATTAGATTTTGAGGTCAGCTGCTTATACCTTACTGGCATGGCATGAGTGAAGGACACAAACAATAGGGACTGAACAGAGCATGGAGAGACACGGGAGGGGGAAACAAAGCGTGAAAACCTATCTGAAAATAGAAAACAGCATCTATGTCCTAAACAGTGATTATACAGAGAAGAAATGTAAGGTCAGCATTCAGTTCACTTACATGTAGCTTTAGAATTAAGATGCTGTGGCTGATACGTTCCCCTTCTACTCTGCCAGTGTAATGAAGAGCGAAGTACTTCCCCAGTAGCTGAGTCCTTCCACCTTCTTCCAAGCTGTGAGTCCCTCTTTCCTGCCCATGATCACAGTAAGCTGTCACAATACACAGAGCACAAATAGATGTGAGGAGCTACACACACCCATCAAGGCAGGTGGCCTTTTCTTGAGATACAGCATCAGCTGAGCTCAGGCTCTCCAACTTCACTGCGACTACAATGACTTATATCAAAGATTGACAGCAAGCAAGTTCATGTGACTGTCAGAAAAAACTGTTCATGCTGTCTTGGACATTAAAAATCCTGCTCTGCTTTTTGCAGTCCCTTTACTTGACTCTCTTTGTACAGCAGCACAGCAGGAGGCCAAGACCTCCTCCACCTCATGCAGTATGCTTGATATTCCAATATTGCAGGTTATATTTGGACTTTATACATACATTGGTTTAAATGGAAGAGCCACACATACATAGAAAAGAGAAATTAGGTAATATAGTACTTCAGTGCTGCTGTGAACATTCATGTAGTTGCATCATGTTTTGGCTAGGTGGCTCCTGATTAGATATGATACATGCTGAAGAGGCAAATGATTCATGTGTTGTGTCAAGTTCCAAGCAAAGTACACCTTATTTCCATGAACATTCTTTGAAACCATTGTAAGAAAATTATTTTTTTGATTCTATATAAATTTTCAAGATACCTCTCAGAAAGTCATAGAAACACTTGCTGTAGAAGCAGCACACCTTTCTGCATAGCCAACTGGAAGGAGTCTTCAGGTGTGGACACATTTTTCCCAGAGGAATAATCCATAGTCAAAGAAGAACCAGCACATAAAAGGAGAATGCTGGGCTGGTGAGAAGAAAACATAGATGGAAAAGACACTATTAAAAAAGAATTGCAGGAATCTAGGAGAGAAGAGGTTCCACTGCCAGAATAATTATCAGTTAAGCCCCTTGTAGTTCCTCATGAAGAGCCATTTGTAGAAATGGGGGAGTCACTACTGGATTGCACTATTAAAGAATCTCTGATAAAAGATGTGTCTTATTTTCTCACTCAGCCCCATGGCTCTCTACTCAAGATATAGACAGGTTTTGGTACTGAGAAACAGTTTTCTGGAGAGGATAATTTGAACTTGGCTAGCAAAACTCCCAGTCTGGAAGAAGTCACAGTAAGATTTCATGCTGCTTGAATGGAGGCTTGAATGATAAAAATACCTTTCTCTGATAAAGCTAGTAGTAGTGGTTTAAATAATATGTTATTTATTGCAATATTTTATATATGAGTGCTGGGCCTCCCAGATGTATAATATAAAAGAGAAGTGTCAAGAATATCACACGCAGGTGCTGGAGTTGCACCTTGAATTAACTGAGTGCTGAATGAAGGGGGCAGTGCACTTTCATTGAAGTTCCCATTCAGATTACAAATTATTAAACTTATTAATTTTAATTAATATTTAAATTAAATTATGTTTAATTATAATTATTACAAATTACAAATTATTACAGGTTACAAATTACACTCTTTTGGTAGGCAGGCACTGGACAACAGATTGACCCTCCAAAAAACTAGAGTGAGCGCAACAATAGTATATTTGCATGAGAACATAGCATATGTACCAGGTCTGATACAGTCAAACAGAGGAAGTGAAAAGAGGTATAAAGAACAGTGTGATACAGTACAAGAAAAGAGGAAGTACTGAGAGTTTCCATCAGAATCTGAGATGCTTTTTCCTATTTATAGTTTTCTATTTTTTTCAGTTACAGAGAGTGTAAGAAAAAAAGTAAAACCAAGTATTTAAAAATTGTGTCCTGTTTATTATTAGTTTTATTATCGTATCTAGGAAATTCAGTAAGAAGGTTGTATGGCCTATTACGTAAGGTACTACAGGATATTCTGACTGTCCCGCTCCTTTCAACAGACTCAGTAGCATTTCAAGCATATTTTTGGCCTTCTACCTCTGTCTTCAGTGAGTAAAATCTCCCTTTTATCAGTCTTCTCAAAATTCAGTAAATAGAGCAATGCATACAGTATTGGAAGTCTTCTATTTCTTACTACTTTAATGTAAACATTTCTTTTTCTCCATTTTCTACAATCAAATTGTTTGGCCAAGTTTAATTTAGATTTCTTGGGGTTTTTTTTAAATTCTTGCTTTAAGGTCAAAGATTACTGTAAGTTAGGCCAAAATCTGACAATGACAGTCTTTAGACTTTTCACTCCACTGGAGCTTGCTGCAGGTGCAAGTACTGTAGGCACTGTAGAAGGGTGGGCTCCTTCAGTTTCATAATTTCATAATGCTGGCCCACATTGACTTATCTTCGGAGACAGAAAACTTCCACTGAAGATAGTGAAAAAATAGTTTGCATAAATTAAACAGAGGGTGTCACCTCTTGTTTTGCAATAGACGAATGACACAACTCTACTAGTACTGTAACAGTACGGGTGAAGCTTACTCAAATTTGTCCTCAGTTGCCTTTCTGCCTTCTCTGAATAGATTACTGCCAAGCCATGCAACTTCTTATTTTTCTAATTAGTTGATGACAGAATGTGGTTGTCCTCCTAGGAAATGCCAAAAGCTGATAAGCACTTTTTACTCTAGTATTCTGAGATATCACTTGCTCCCAACGAAGAATGTAAGCAAGCAGATAGAAGCAATAAAGTGATTCTCTCTACTTACAGAAGAGGGAGCCCCTGTCCAAGTCTGGAAAAAAAAAAAAAAAAGCCCTTCTGAAGCATGTGGAAGAATTTAAACCTGCATATTATTTCCTTCAAATAAAGCATGAGGCAGAACTGAAGACCAGGCTTAGGAGACAGTGCTTGGAGACGGATCGTACCATATGCAAGAAGGACAAGAAGATATGGGAACTGCAGCATCTCAGAAAAAAAGCAGAAACATGAGGCCAAGACTGTAACTTCAGCCCTGCGTGTGCTAAGGGAGGAAAAGGGGAATACACAGAAATGGCTCCTATCCTTGCAAGCAAAATTCTTGGGAGAAAAGGATGGCAGGTTGGCAGAAAGTCAATAGCTGTGATGCAAATATAACAAGCTGTCTGCTCAGCTTCGAATCCTGCAAGCAGAATTTGAAAACGAACAAGCTGAGATGAAAATGCAACAGCAGATTTGTGAGTTCAGAAGAGAGAACCAAAAGCTGCAGCAACAGAGGGTGAAAAACCAAGTACAAGACCGCATCCAGCAGCTTGAAACTGCCAGATGGAAAGAGATATGATAAAGTCAGAGAATGACAGACAGCTAAGGTGTAATTCAGACTGACACAACACTGTGAGCATCGTCGGTATCTATAACAGACAGAGTTCCTAGTTGCCATGTGCAGCAGTTCCCCTTCCCTTCTCGGGACAAACTTCCACTGCCTCAGGCTGAGGGTTCTGACCAAAAAGTTGAGAACCAGGAAAGCATATAAACTTGTGTGTCTCTTCAAGAACTTTAAAGTTAAGATAGCACTCCTTCTCTCAAGTCCTTTACTGGACTTGAGTCCCAGTGTGGAATTTTGTCTTGTATAGATATTTATGCAATCATCTAATTTCAAGTAGTGATAAAACACTTTGCAATTTATTATTTGAAATAAATGAGGTAATAAAAAGTTATGATAGTGGCCTTTTTTCATTTCTTCAAGAGGAAAAGGAATGAAAGGATTGGAATGTAAATGTTCCAAAGTTTGACACCTTATGTCCTTCTTCAACTTTGCAGAAGCTTCTAGA
This sequence comes from Nyctibius grandis, assembly GCF_013368605.1. Classification (NCBI taxonomy): domain Eukaryota; kingdom Metazoa; phylum Chordata; class Aves; order Nyctibiiformes; family Nyctibiidae; genus Nyctibius; species Nyctibius grandis. The sequence continues at coordinate 14,293,507 of NC_090660.1, forward strand.
TACAGTTTTCACAGAATCACAGAATAGTTTGGGTTGGAAGGGACCTTCAAAGATCGTCTAGTTTTGTCTTTTATCTTCCCTGAGTTGGGGAAGTTCAAGACTGGACACAGTATTCTAGACACACTCTGAGTAGGGAGGTAAGTCACTCATCTTGATCTGCAGGCTGTTCTCCTCTTGATATAGCCCAGGACACTCTTGGCCTTTCTTACTTACAGGGTACACTGCTGGCTCATGGCAGCTTAGTGCCTACAAGGATCCCCCCAGGTCCTTCTCAGCAGAACATTCTCCCTGGCCAGTCAGTCCCCAGCCAATTCTGTTGACAGGGCTGTTCCTTTCCTGGTGCTGGACTCTTTGTCTCTGTTGAATTTCATAAGGTTCCTGTTGGCTCATTCCTGCAGCTTGCCTATGTCTCTCTGGGTGGCAGCCCTGCACTCAAGCATATCTCCTAGGCCACCACCCCCACCCCACCACCTGATTTGATGCCATCTGCAAACATTTTACGTGCTTTTGCCCCCTCCAAATCATTGATATTAAATTGGACAGGTCCTGTGACAGACCTCTGCAGTACTCCCCTTGTTACTGACATCCAGGTAGAATATGAGGCTCCTGAGAACCAGCAGATTACTGCTGAGCTGACAATGACTGTTGGCTAGACAACAGAGGTTAGCCACATCTGACTAATAAACCCCCATACCCTCACCTATTCCCCATTAAAGAGTTCAGGGACCTGGTGGCAGGAGTCACTTTGGATGCAGAAGCCTGTCGGGTTGTGATCTGCTTTTGTAGTCTGGCTGCAGTCTTCAGCTAGGATCTAGAGATTTACCAGGAACTATCAAGGAACCCTGGGGGCAAGGTCCCATGGTACTCAGTTCAGGGCTCAAGAAAGCCCAAGCTAACTGTCAGGGAGCATGCAGCAGGAATGGGACCTATCCACAAAGGAAAACGGGCCAGACGCTGAGGGTGACCCCAGCACAGGCAGTGCCCCACCAACCATGGCACAGAACCACAGTACCTGGGTGAGGTGGAGACAGGAACAGGTTCTGCCAGGAGTCCCAGTGACTCTGAAAGATCTCAGCTTCTGGAAAGTCAACATCTCCTCCAGCTGATGATCCTTGTATCATTGTTTCATAATGTTTGATAACACTCCTGGTGCATCTGACAAAGGTTAGATATGTTATTTTAACACTTCATTTCTTAAATCATTTATTGAGTTGATATGCTAAATTTTTATACAAATTGTGCAAAAAAATAAAGCCAAAAATATAAAAATAAAAATTACAAACAAAATAAAAACCAGAATGAAACATGGCATGGTTGGGTTTAGTTGCAAAACTAGACAGGTAATAAAAAAGATGCTTGATTCTTATAGGTAAAAGAAACATTTTTTTCTTTGTTGAAAGAGCTTTGCTCCTTCAGTGAGGAGGGAAAGAAAACCTTTTTCAGACCCAGAACATATTGTTCAAATTTGAATGTACCAATAACAGTACACAAAGCCATCCAACAAAGAAAACAGATCTGCTTTGTTCATTTCCCACAGCTTAAAGTGTAATGTCTAGGAATTAACTGAATCTTCAGTTCCGCCCTCCCCCCCCGCCTTTTTTTTTTTTTTAATATTGACAACTCTACCATAGCCTTGGATGGTTTTCTTATTTATTGATTACTCCATATGTAATTACATGTACATGTTCTCTTACTGGTTATATTTCCCTATTCTACAAACTTCAGCCTTAGAATATAATTTCTCTTTCACCATATATGACAAGTAACACTGGCCTGCTCTTAGATTTTTTTCCCTTACTAACATTACTAAACACATCTTAACAGAGGCTCAGACTGCCTCGCACACACAACGTTAGGTTTCCCAATATGTTCTGTATTTTAATACTCAAAAGCAAATCTATGAAATAAACAGAATCTTAATTGCCTATCAGTAGCTTATGTGCTCGGGATCTTCCTAGTAATTCTCTTTGCCATTTGTTATAGCTGGTCTTGGCCAAGACACCAGTTATCCTTCGGTGAACTCTAAGGAAAGGCAGTGATGAACGCTGTGCTAAATTTTGGTTCTCTGTCTGTTCAAACACTGTTAGTTTTCCTCACACCCTCCTTACCTCCCACGAAGGAAGAGAGTATCCAATAAAAAGGTTTAGTTGCTTTCTAACTTATTTTATAGGCTTATCTCTCAGGCCAACTACATAAAATTTAACAGAGCGCCCATTAGCCAACTAGCCCAAGCGAGCTGAAGATAACCAAACGTACAGACTGAAGGGCATGACAGAAGGATCTGAACAGCTGGTTACATTTGATAGCTGTGATTCTATAGCTAAAAGAATGTTTAAAAGCACATACTAGAAAGAGGCTCCGCACAGAATGTATAAAGCATTATTTCCAGCTTGGGGTTTATCACTGACAGTCATCTTAAAAATTGCTATTGCAATCAGTAGTTTTTATAAGACAAGGTGTATATATAAATTACAGTTGAGTCTCAAGCTTTCCTACTATGAATGGTTAGTTACAAAGTATATGAAAAATGTAGCAATCACAAGACAATTAATGAAATGAAAACTTTACAAGACCAAGTTACTGAGGTGAGTTCATTATTCACAATGATACAAATCAGAGGTTGTCTGTATGTACTGAGCACTGCTAACAAATATTCTTGTGTACTATGTCCCTTTCCCCTCTTGCTCCTTGTTATTCTGTGTTCATATACAGTTTATGCAATGGAGTCTGGAAGCTGATTGGGGCCCTGCAGTGCATTAATGTCCTAGGAATAAATGTATAACACAAGAGGTGCAGGCCTCCTCAGCTTGATAGTTGAGTACTTGCTACTAGCTCCTGGCTAGACAGCTACTTGAGCTCCTTTGGGAGGGATGCATGAGTACACACAGTCAGTAAAATATATGTATGTTGCCCTACACCTTGTTATACAAAGCAGAAGGATAGGGTTGGACTGAAGTGCTACAGGACAGCTGAACACTGCTAGCAGCATTTAGGATCTCATTAGCCCAGTAAGTTCTCTAGTACAGAGACATCCTCATTCCCTCTTCCTCATCCACTTCAAAGGCTTATGCCTCATCAACACCACACCTATTATTATTACTCAGACCTTCTGAAGAAGAAAAACTATATAGACATGGTAGTGTTCAGAACTGGATCCATTTTCTTTGCAGCAACCAGACATACTGCTGTCTTTCAGCACCGTAATGTAGTACAGCCAAAGACAGTCAAGTATGCACCAAGGAAACTGGAACACTAGCCAAAAAAAAAACCACCATTGGATATTTGTCCCATTTTACTTCTGACATGAGAAAAACATATGGGATCTCTTGCTGAACTGTGAGAATGTGGTTTGCAGCCTTTCACCTCAGAGCCTGCCAATAGTGAACAACATCCATGCCTGTGTAAGACCCGAGTCCCTCGAGAACAAACTGTGAGCAGTTCCGAACTGTGCCAGTCAGCTACGCACAGCTACACCGTCAGATTCATTGCCACTCCTGAACTCTCCCATGCTGCAAGCCCAAATTATGTAAAAGGGAACACTGGTACCTTAAGCTACTGTGCCACCTAGGCTCTAATACAAGCAAACTCTCACACCTACCAATTTGTTTGATTTGCATTTAGAAATGTGAATTTAATTTGTAACCTTGAAGTTGACCTCTCTGGCATTTCCAGCTAGGTTTCCACCAATATACAAGGATTAGTAAACATAATTAAATGGACATGATGAATCTTCAGTCTGGTACCACCAAAAACACAAACGCTCAAGCATTTGACACTCAGGCTCAATTTGCTTGCAGAATTTAAAAATGTTGCAGATACTATTTATTCTTTATATACAGTTATTTAACTGTTTAACAAAATATTTGATCTTTTACATAAAGAAGATAAGATAGACCTAGGATAGGCTAGTAGGTTCTGTCTTTACTAGTGTCTCACAAAACAAACAGAAGTCAGGACTCTGCAACTTTGTGCTTTCCCAATTTTACAGTGTGGCACCCTTCTCTTGGGGGTGACAGACTAGACTTAGGATTTCCATGTCCACAATGACATAAATCTGCCAAGTAGCCAGACTATCACTGAATTAGTAGCAAAAATTAACTTACACTATCAAATAAAAAACACGTAACACAATTTCTCCATGTATTTGTATCAGACAGATCTCCAGAGAGGTACCCCGCTCTGTTTTTTTCAGATAAAATAACGAATGTGTGTGTCTTTGAGACAATTTTGCTGCAATAGAGTAACTAAAACTCCTTCCTGGAAAAAAAAAAACTCGGGAAAGCACTGACCTTTCGAAGAACCCCCACAATTCAGGCAGAAAGCTAGCAGAACTCATTAAGAGCTCCTGTGAACACTGGTTGGTCTCCCATACTACCACCCAGTCAGAAGCAGCCGACGGGACTCCCAGGGCTGAGGCTTGCGGTATCAGTACTTTCTGCCCACATCAATTTCAAGTAAGTTGATCCCCCAGAGTTATAATGAGTGATGAGAGAGAATAACACCACCTTGATAGGTCCAAGTGGGAGGTTCTCATTGGAGTCATTAATAACTGCCACATATAGTAACTGTTCGTCATTTTGAAAAGTAATATAGAAATTAAAAAAATTTCAGAATTCCATATCCATAGAATTACTTCTCTAAACTACAAATAGTAATGAAAAGAGAATCCTTGATACAATTCTCTTGGAAGTATAGTATTCTCTCTTCTGATTTCAGCAGGCACTACAAAATATGTAAGGGTACAAAATCACCAACTATTAGAAGAAAAATTTTACAGCTTTTGACACTTTCTGAAAAGCAGAAAAATAGGTCTTGCCTGTGAGCCTATAAAAAATCCCAGCAAAAAAAATGAGCTGCCTTTTCGGTGTGCACTGGATTAGGGGGGGTTACTCACCAAAACTACTGCACTGACCTGAACCTGAAGAGAATCAGAAAGTAGTGCAGTTCTTGGCATATGGTGGCACTGCAAGGTATGGACAGCTATAGCAAAGCCCAGAGAAAAACAACTGAGAAAAAAAAAAAAATTCGCTAGTATGTAAAATTCCAGGAAAACTCAGGGAGCAAGTGAAAAAGTGAACTTCCAAATTTTACCAACAAAATTTCCCTCTATGTTACAAACAAGATCTCTGTCTTAGTCAGATAACATTTCAGCTGGCTTTTTCCTGAAACATCCCAGTACGCCCTCCCAAACTGAGAAACAGGGAGCAGACAACAGGTTAGGGCTGTATGTATGACACTGCTTCTAACATCGCTTTGCTGAATCCATCTCTCATAGAAGCCACTGAGTAAATGCTGAAGAGGCAGTCCAATAGATTCTTAAACACTTTGCCATGCCAAAAGGAAGTATTAATGCAGAAATGAGAAGTCTCTCTCTATGTACATGAACAACTATTTGCCTTTTGCTGATATCTTAGAAAAAGAAACACACATCTGGGAGAATCATTTAAGAAGTTCAAAATGGAAACATGAGGTAAACTTTATTTATAGTCCACAGACTTTAAGCATGCTCACTCTTTTTGTAATACATTTTATGAAACTGAAGGCATTTTTCCTAGTAACAGTTTTACCTGTAATTTCTAACAGAAAAGCTTTTTTAAATGCAAGGATACAAGGCTTGTACATGACTGTGACCACATGTAGAATTCCTGTGGGCAACATGAACTCCTAGTGAACGTCAGTCTTCTCGGAATTAGCATCCGACACAAGAGATATCAAATCTAAAAGTTACAATAATGGCAATTATTTTGTTATGTCTGTGAATACACATGCAGAGCAGTCTGTGCAAAAAAAAAAAAGTATCTCTGCAGCTTTCTTCAATTATTCATAGTCTTCCCTTTCAGATTATAAATTGTTTAATATGGGTAGAGTACTTGGCACAAAAGAGCTGCAGCCTAGTAGGTTACTAGGCACAGCTGTAATATTGCAGCCAGTCTGGGCTTGGGGTTTTGCTAAAGCTAGTCAAGGTATCTCAATTACTTTCACACACACTTTTAATTAATACCTTCCTGTGCCCCCACCACATGCAAACTCAGTACGAGCATCACAAAGGTTGATTAATTAGTAACACCAGGATCCCTTAACTCAGATGGAAAAGCAGCACATAAAGTACAGTCACTGCTTAGAAGACACAGAATGTTTCAGATCCTACAGTGATAAATAGAAAACCTACAGCATGCTTGTATTCTCTCTTTTATTTCCCCTAAGAAAAAATACTTGGCTGCTTTTCCCCCCCAAAAAACCCAAAACAACCAAACCATGACTAAGTTAAGTCAAACATGTTTGGCCAAAGATTATTATGTCAAACAAATTTAAAGATCTTTGCAGTAAAAGTAATATTATACCATTGGGTGGATATTATCTGACTAGAAATACTTCTCTCAGTAGCAATGGATGTTCTTCAGTTTTCATAATCACGTTTCATCTTCAGTCAATACTTAACAGCATTTCAGTAACACTTTCAGCATGTTAAAGATATGATTAAGATAAAACTTACCTAGAAAGGTAACTTTTTTTTTTTAATAATTTGCAAGTTCAAAATCAAATAAATGAAAATAATGTGGAAAATGAAAGAAGAAAGACTCAAGACTCCATTTACCATTGCCATCACAGAAAGCTGCGTATGCACAAATGACAAATTAAAGTTACCACAAAATATGGAATGGGACTTAACACTACTCACTTCGTTATACCCTGCATGCAAATTGCTGAATTAAGGGTGGGAAAAAAAGAGAAAGCTTGGTTTTGGCCTTAGTATTTTCACTGAATGATTGTGGGATTTGGGAAGGCTTTCCATCTTAATACGTCTTAAATTTTATTTAACAAAAGATCCACTGAGACGAAGGTAACATATTACTTTCATATACATTGCCTATCACGCTTTGGAAACCTTTTTCAATTAAGCCATCAAACACGATTGAAAACCAGTTATTCTAAAGCAACACAGAGTTGTGAGGTTTTTGATAGCGTTCCTTTCAGTAACACACTTTATCCTTGCTCTTTAGAGATGTATATTCGTCTCCTGTACAAAAGAAATCCTCATCTGTTGGATTTTACTCCTCCGCTCACAGTCCGCTAGCAAACACGACGGCCATTCCCTGCATTACGAGCAACCTCAGCTCAAGGCCCAGCCTCTCACACCGCCAAGTGCAGAGAAGCGGCCCTGCCCCCCCACACCTACCCCCGCCCACCCGCTGTGGCTAGGAGGCGCCGGCAGCCGCCCCATACGGACACAGGCCGCGCTGCCCGCGGGGAGATCAAAGCCGCCCCGCTGTGTTTTCCACAGGCAGAGTAAGGCGCACCCCCACCGCCCAGGGCGCCGACAGAGATCCAGAGAGCTCCGGCGGGAGCTCCCCAGCCCCAGCCCAACCCCCCGGGCGCTGAGGGCCACTACCAGCCCTGCCCCGGCAGCCGCCGCGCCCCAGGCCAGGAGACCCGGCCACGATTCACCTCCCGCAGGGTGCCCGCACCACCAGCAACCCACCGGCCCCTGCGCAGCGCAGCAGCGCTCAGCATGTCTCACACACGCACACTGCGCGGTAAGGGGCAGGGCTGGCGCCCGCCCCCTTTTCAGCAGGACGGGCAGGCCCGCCCCCACCGGGAAACGGGCGGGGCGGCGCATGCGTGCAGGGGGCCGGCGGCGGGCGGGAGACGTGTGTTGAGGTCACGTGAGCTCCGGCCTCCTCCACGGCGGAGCCACGTCCGCTGCGGCGCGCGGGCGGGGCGGGCCGGGAGGGGCCCCGGATGGAGGCTGCCGCCATTTAGACGGCCCGCACCGGCAGCGTGGGGCTGGTCGGGGGGTGCAGCGTGGGTGTTATCGCCGCTATGAGGCGCCTGTCGCAGCTGCTGGTGGTCGTTCTGCTCGTCTTCCCCGCCGCCCTGCTGCTCGGGGGCGCCCGCGGCGGCCCAGGTAAGAGCGGGCGGGTGAGGGGAGGTGAGCGGCCGCCGTTGCCTGGGGGAGGGGGAACGGTAACGGTAACAGCCGCTGGGGAGGACGCCGCGGGCTCCCCTGGGCGGTCCGGGGGAGGGGGAGCCGCTCCCGCCAGGGCTGGGGGGCCCAGCGCCGCCTTCGCGATTCTCCTGTCGAGGGGGCGGCGGTGGGCGCTGCTCATTCATCGCCGCCGTGCGCGGGCAGCAGTGGCGCGGGCCTCCCCGCGCACGTGGGCAGCCGGGGCTCCGCTCCTCGGCCCGGGGCGGGGCTCCGGTGCCGCGTTCTGCTCATGTGGAGTCCGGGCTGTGCCCCCGCGGGGTGTGTGGCAGGGTGCAGCCTCCTCCGGGCACGGCCGGACTCTGGTCCCTCTGGCGGAGCGAACCGCGCTTTGCGGTGTCAGGCAGGGCGCCGCTGTTGCCCGGGGCACCGGCCTTACCCCGGCCCTGCAGCCGGCCTTGGAGAGCCACGCGGGCGCGGCCGTCCCGCTCCGCAGCCGCTGAGGTTGTAGCGACGGGCTCGTCTCTCTCTCGGTTTCTGTGGTGACTCGTTAGCAGATGCGCGGGCGCCAGCCTCGCCCTCCCGCCTCGCCTCCGCCGCCGAGTGCCCTTCACGCCGCCGAGCGCTACCCTCCGCGTACACTGTGGCGTTATCTGATTCACTATCTAGAAATTGCCTCCCGAGCGAGCCAGCCTGGCGAGCAGGAGGGCAGCGGGCTGCCGCACACGCCGGGCGTCGGTTCCTCCCGCAGCGAGCGGGCAGCGCTCTGTCCCCGCTGCTGCCACATCATCAGCCCTGCTGACGGCCTTTGAAGGGACTCTGAAGTAGAGGTCCGCGGGAGCGTGCTAGCGCGGTTGCTTGTGAAGAATGCCTGTAGCCCACCCGTAGCCTCTTCAGATGAACACTTTTTTAATTAAAACCTTCGTATTTGTAGACTTACGAGTTTAAAACTTAAGCAAACAAAATCACTGTCTCGGGTTAAGGCTAAAATCATTAGTCTCGGGTTAAGTATTGCACGTGGTTGAGCAAAAGTCTTTGAGTGTACCCTCTAAAGACCCTTGAGAGGGAGGGTTATATTTGCTTTTTCTAGCTATGACTGGCAATCCTGAGGTCCTTGGATGTACTTGTCCTGCTTAAGGACCCTTACTCCCTGTGAAGGTTTTTAAATATTTATTTTAGATGTGTACTCATGGTGATTCGATCTTTTTCAGGCTCGTGTAAATCAATCGTCCATTCATTTCTACTCCTTCATTTCTGGAAAATGTCAGGTTTATGAAAAAAAATCTGTAGTTTTGTGTATATGTTTTAAAAGTTCTCAGCCTAGCCTGCATGTACTCTAAACTACAGACAGAACTTTGTCCTGTTGCCACTATTTGTATTAATCATATCTGCCCAGTGTTTGAACATATGAGACTCGGCCCCATAAAAGCAAAGAGGCAAGGACCTGTCTGACTGTGCTTGTCTTGGAGCCTTGCTTTGGAGCCATGCTCTAGATCAGGCTTCTTTTCTGACTAGTGTTCTGGTTCTGTTGAACATATGGATATAGTAGCGTATGATATTGAGGAGGTCCTATTAAAAAACCCCCACCCTTATGTATTAAAATTTGAATGAAAATAAGTGCAAAAATAATAACTGTTTAACTATCTGTGAAAGTGTAGTGTTCTGATACTGGCAGATGAAAAGGACATGCTAATCATTTATTTAAATTAGTAGTCTTGGAAGAAGCAGTACTTGTTAAATTAATTTCCTGACAATAACAATGTCTTTTATTTTCACATTTGTAATGACAAAACAAAATTAAAATATTTTAATATGGTGACATGTTAAAAAAATTAATAGCTTTTAAGGCAAGTTGGTTTCCCTCTACAAATATAAGCATTGCTGTGTGAGTGCTGAACTTTGTCATCCAGCTGTAAACTTTTTGGTTTTGAACTTACTGGCATATAAATGAGTAGTTCAGAAAGTTATTAGAGAAGGGAAAAGGCTGAAAGATCAACACAGACGATGTGAGGCTTTTGCAACTGAGGCTTCAAAACACTATTTGTCAGATTTTTAAGAAATTATTCAAACAGTTTGAAAATTGTACTACATTGTCAGTTTACTGTTGATTAAGTAGATGTTAAAAAGGCTTTATTGTATTTGCATTTGTTTTGGTAGGTTCGGGTTTATTAGTTGCAGCTCAAGATGCTACGGAAGATGAGGAAGCTGTGGAAGATACTGTAGTTGAAGATGAAGATGATGAAGCTGAAGTTGAAGAAGATGAGCCGACAGACTTGGTAATTGTACATGAGTGTTATGTCATAAGTATGAATTAGACCAAAAGTGCTTGAAGCTAGATAGTTTAGATATATTTAAATGAGTTTAATGACATTGCTATTTCCAAATAGCTGTTTCCAAGTCTCCAATTAAACTTGCATTGAATTTGAAGTTTCAGAAGGACTTGTCTTTTCTTCCTGAATTACCAGTTGAAAAACCACAAGGGGACAGACGGATTTCTGACTGCCAAAACTGCAGTTCACAAAAAAACACCAAGTGAGAGAACCAGATTCTCACAGGAGCCCCTTGTAGTTCTTTTCCAGCTTAAGCTGCATCTCGGTAAACTGAGAAGGACATTGGGGTATAGGACTACTTCATTCTGCTTTCTTTGGTATTGATTGTCAAGGGGCAACAGAATCTTAGTTAAGCTCAGTATGAATTCTGAAAACCTGTTTTTTTGTGGCCTGTTTTCACTTAACTACGTTCCTAGTCTCTGACGCTTGTTGCAGGGTATGCCTGTTATATCAGTGGCCATATTGCTGTTCAGGGTCACTTGCTTCAAGTTGACAAAGTGAAATATTTTATGTAGTTATGCGATCTGCTTATAGCAGTAGAGTGTTAGGCTTGCTAAACACTTAGTGTACTTAAATTAGTACAAAAAATCTCAAACTTCTGGTGTAAAATAAGAAAGTTTGGGACATTATTAGGAGGAGAAGACATGCATAATAAAAATGGAGACCTGGTAAGCTGTTCTTTGATTGTTATATTTTTACTGATGTTGGTAAATTGGTGAGCTTATGGTCAACCAGCTTTGGGAAGTGGTAGAAGGTATGCTAGATGTTCAGTACTGACAAATATTATTTAATAACCTTTTGGATGTAATTTGCTTTTAATATGTGACGCAGGTACAAAACATTACACTTTTTAGGCAGTTTCTTTTACTTGTCACTGAAATAGAAGATAGTTTTGCATAGTGTCTTCAAATGAAGGTGCTGGGTGCTCAGCTCTGGTTCATGGCTTCCCTAGTTCCTGGTACATGTACAACCAATCTAGTGGACTATCTGCTGCTTCAAGTGGTTGTTTAAGCAGTGAAATCAAATGATCTAACTTCCAAACAAGATCAGACAGTTCAAAATGGGGTCAGCCTTGTTTTTATTTGGTGGGGCAGGTGGTTATCCCATGACCTCCGCATGGAAAATAAGCCCTTAATGCTTACATTTGCCAAATTAAAAAGTGAATCATCACAAAGGTGAGCTTGAACAAGTGAATCCATGAACTTACTTAGTTCCAACAGTCTAACCATTTCCAGGTGCACGTAACTGAATAGAAAGCTTCTATAAACACTCCCTCTGTAGTGAAAGTAACTCTCATTTGCCTTATGATTGCCTATAATTTTGGAAATGCTTGTTTTCTAAATAGAAATAGCTTAGATGTGAACACTTACCATGTAGATTCTATCTTTTTCCTTCCACCCCCAAACAGAGACCTTACTGTAGCTTTCCCGTTATAAACTTTTCAAGACAGCTAAATGCAGTTTACATTAGTCACTGTGTCCAGTATAACAAGTAGAAGGATAAATGCTGAAAATGATGCTAGTCAAATCTAGAGGGAGAACAGACTATGTGCTAATCCTGCAACAGCAGGAATTGGTACTAATACTTGCCACTGTTGCATGCTTTGACACATGGGATTCTTGTGAAACAAGCGTGGTCTTTGCTTCACTGTTCGTTATAGGGTTTTTCAAAAAAGTCTCTTGTCTTAGACAGAAGAAAAAGAGGAAGAAGACTTGTCAGGAGAACCTAAAGCCTCACCTAGTGCTGATACAACCATCTTATTTGTGAAAGGTGAAGGTAAGAGTCCTGTGCTGATCTACCATCTTCTTTACTGCTGCTTAGACTATATCGATGTGTGCATAAAACAGTGAAGCTCTAAAAACTAGAATCTCTTCTAGACACTCTCCATTTAGAAATGGTCTGGGTGTGGTGTATGAAGTTTCTAATGGTTGAATATTTTTTTGTGTTTTAGACTTCCCAGCAAACAACATTGTAAAATTTCTGGTGGGCTTCACCAATAAGGGTACAGAGGATTTCATTGTTGAGTCTCTCGATGCTTCTTTCCGGTATCCTCAAGACTACCAGTTTTATATCCAGAACTTTACAGCTCTCCCTCTGAATACAGTAGTTCCACCACAGAGACAAGCCACGTTTGAGTACTCTTTCATCCCTGCTGAGCCCATGGGTGGTCGTCCTTTCGGACTAGTTATCAATCTCAACTACAGAGATGTAAATGTAAGCCTGATGTTGTAATTAATTTTAATCTTTCTAGTTGATATGAAAATGTCAGGAAGGAACTGTTTAGTCAAGTTACTGCCTCTTTAGAAAGTGAATGCCTGTGTGGTTTTTAAGCAAATCAGTAGATACATAAGCACAGTAAGCAACTGTCTATGTGTTTCACAATAGCTCCCTGTGTATGCTTAGTTCTGTATATGTTAGACTTAAAAGTTATGTCAGCAGTGGAAGCTAGAATACCTTAACTGTGTAGCAGTTACGACTCATTAAAAAAAAAAAAAAAAAACACCAAACCAAAACAAAAACAAAACACAACCAAAATTAAAGCTTTCTTTAGGATAACTTAAATGTCACTGTGCTTTTCAGATTGGGCTTTGCTAACAAACAACTGTCAGCCTGAATCCCATCTGCAAACTTGACCTCGAGCAAATAAATGGCCAGTAGTTGTATTCTGGGGGAAGACGATCCAAAAGCATAAACGGAGATTAAAATGGGGGATTCTTTTCTCTTTTAGTGCAGGTCAAAGTTAAACAGGCTTCTATATTTTTGTGTTTTGATTGTTCTAATAAGAACCCTTCATATGTAATATCTCATGTTATAGGAAATAACATACTGAAGGCTAGATGTGACTTTCTTGCTAATATCAAGACCGTTCTTTGTACTTGCACCAAAAAGTTTGTGCTTTTATGTGTTGAGTCAAACTTGCACTGCTTGTAAACTTAATCAAGTCTCCTGCAGGAGTTACTGCTTTCTAGAGTTTTTCCAAGAACATGGAAAAAGATAAACATCTGTGTATGTGTTCAAGAAATGAATTTAAAATTATGGTAACTTTGTTGTAGGGCAATGTGTTTCAAGATGCTGTCTTCAATCAAACTGTTACAATTATTGAAAAAGAAGATGGGCTGGATGGAGAAACGTAAGGAGGCTGGAGATGCAACTTTAGTTGATATACTGGTAGAACAGGTTGTCAATGGTGCCAATAAGCATAGTTCTTGTATCCTTATTTTATTGAATGTTAGGTCTGCTGGGTTTTGCTGATGGTGTGGCAGGCATTATAGACTGAAAATAGAAACTTTTTCCCCAAATTAAGATCTGGATTAATACTAGGAATCTTCAGGATTGGTACTATGTCAATGAACAGTTTACACATCTGCTTTGGCTCACAGGGCTTAAGCCAGGAATAGGACCTGATATTATACAGCTACATAGCAATTCAAAGCTCTTAAGCTCTTGTTATGCTACCACGCTTTTTCCTAAGAGTTAAAGATGCAGAGGGTCCATTCTGTTGGGCTGTGGGTCCTACTGTGAAGACTGGAATAACTGTCTTCTGGAGCACAACAGTCTAATCCAAGATTACATAAACTGAAAGATTTATTTGGAGTATGAGATAGAGGAACTCACGCTCATTCTTTGTTGCACTAACCCCTATCTGTAGCAGATATCTTTCAGGAGTGGTTTTTTTCTGTCTTAAAGACTAAGTACATCTGACCCCCTTTCTATGTGGCAAGCATATGCTGTGCTGATACGCTTTTATATATTCCAGCACTAGAGTGGAATTTTAAGAGAGCCTGTGAGTTAAAAAAAATCTTCAGAAATACTTGTAGACAATGCTGAATATTTGAATTCTCCTGCCACAGGCAGAAATTGCCTGCTGAGCAAGCTTCCTTTTGAAAAAGGTCAACCAGAAGAAATAGCTGTTGCATTAATTCATATTTCTCGAGTAGAATAGCATCAATGAAAGAACAATTGGTCACGTGAAAATGTCTGATACTCTGATAAAGGAGTGCTCAAAAGTATTTGAATTATTAGAACCAGTTTGAGTCAACATCCTGTGAATAGGTAATTACCCTAAAACGGGGATATCAATTAAGTCTTTTCTGTAGCTTAGCTCCATAATTTCTTTTGTCATAAATCTGAGTTAAGATGTTCAACCTGGAATAGGTTCTTTACCTGTGGACTCCTGCCTGCTCCCCAAATTACTTTCAGATATAATTTATGTTCATCTCTTGCTAAGTATCAACAGGTATTTCAGGTAGAATTCTTCAAAACAAACCAGAATGCACAGATGTAAAAAATGGTTGCTTGCATAGGTAGGATTCTAACTGTGGAACACAGAGCAAGATAAGCAAGGCCTTTCAAAGCTCTGTTGCCAGTAAATTAGTATCCTAGTAGTATTGGCTTTGCAGTAGTGTACTGAAAGCATGTAAGAGATTTTTAAGGGTTTTGTAAGTGGCAAAAGCTGTCACAAACATAAATATTACCTGTGACCCAATGTCTTGAAACATGATACTGCAAAAGAGTTCTGGCAGTTAATTTGTAAGTTTCCCAGTTTATACGGCATTTTTCAAATGTTCTGTTCAGAATTAAACTTAGGATTACAGTTTCTGAAATCGAAGTCAGAATAATGACTAAATATGTTAGCACTTCAGTTTCAGATTTGTTGTTTTTTTCCCCCCACCCACCCACTACAAAAGTTCTTGGGAAAGATCGAGTGGGCATGTGGCCAAAGCTAGGCTTAGTTTTTATGCCTCTTTGTAAACTCTCTTATTAAACACTTAAGATTTTTACTTAATGGTTTCTTAAACTGTGGGGTGTGTTTTTTTTTTTTTTTAAAGGATCTTCATGTACATGTTCCTCGCTGGACTTGGTCTGCTTGTCATTGTTGGCCTACATCAGTTACTAGAATCTAGGAAGGTGGGTAGTGTATTTTGTCTATGTACTTGTTAATACAAGACCTTACTGATGTGGAAAGCAATCAGTTCAGTAATTGCTTCTGGCATACGATAGTATAGGTAGAACTTTAGGAGATTTACTTTTAGAACTAAGACCTTAGAGGTTACTGGGAAAACCAGAGAGTTTTAAAAAAACGTTCATAATTTAAGACATTTAGATTGCTTACCTAATGCTCTTTGGTACCACAATGAAGTGGTTGAATTGGAAGCTTTGATACTTTCCAGTGACTGGATGTGCGCAGGTACTGATTCAATACTTACTGGGTAGACTTTCCCCATGCTCTCTATTTCTGTGTCTATTAGTTTAATCTCAGTCAAACTTTGGGGAAAACAGCTGTCTAGTTCTTTATGTAGTTCTTATCAATGCTTTGCCATAATGTTGATTAGGGCCTTCTGGATTCCATTTATAATGCTATTACAGTTAAGGGTTTGTCCATGTAAGTGGTCTGGCAAGTAAAAGCTGTTGAAAGCTCAAGTCTTGTTTGCATGCAACGCATAGGTTATGTCTTTTTGTAGTCTGGCTTATGATATTTTTGAAGTAGCTTCCCTTGGGAAGAAGTATGGAATGACTGTTGTGCTTTGAAATCTATTTTGCACGGTGGCATATAAGAATATTGTGCTAATCTGAGCAAGTATAATGAAACCAGTCATCCCAAAGTTTGATGAATCATCAGCTATTTTTCGTAACAGGTATAATGAACTTGCCCAGGCGTGCATGAAATACTGATATCTTTGTGTGGAATAAGTATCGTGAGGCATTGGAAGTGGTAATGCCAAGCTTAGGTGAATAAATTGCTAATGGCAAAGTTGGTTAAAGCTGAGCTACAAAGACAGCTTCACCCATTGACTAGCCTTAAGTTTGCGTCTTAGTGAAATAATTGCAATTTGTTAAATATAGCATTGTTAGTTATTTCCAATACTTGTGCTATCAGAACTTTGTGGGAAGAAAAATCTTTTTTCTTGACTTTTCAGAGAAAAAGACCAGTACAGAAAGTAGAGATGGGAACATCAAATCAGAATGATGTTGATATGAGCTGGATTCCCCAAGAAACTTTAAATCAAATAAGTAAGTAGTCTGCCTTCCACAAATTACAGCATAACAAACTTACTTAATCAATTAGTTGTAACTGAAGTAGCTGATACCAATTTCTCAGAACAGCATACATCTCTTCTAGGGAGTAAAACATTGTCTAAAGCACTGTGCTTAATGGATTAGGCTATTACATTAGCAACGTATTCTTGTATAGAACAAAGTTCACTGGTTGATGCAATAATGATTATTGGTGACTTGCACAATTTGTTCTGTAGACTGTTTTTCAACAGTATAAAATCTCTACCCAAAACCTGGATCACAAAGGAGTTTTAAATTGGAGAAAATATCTATCACTCAGAGTTTCTGTAAGTTGTTAGGAAGTTTGCCTATAGACCAAAATTTAAAACAAGCATTAGAAGCCACATTAAGACTTGGTATTAACATCCTTCATGAGTCCAAAATGACTAAGTTCTACCTGGTATCTGAAATGCAAACAGTAAACCCAGTATCTGATTTCTGTAGACCATTTGTGTGTTTGTGGATATTTCTAACTTCTCTTGCTGTTTCTTCTGTTTTGCTTTCCCGTGGCTTCAGTGCAGAGTAGAAGAGGTGAGGCAAACTCTGGTGATCTAAAGAGTGGAAGTGCTTAATGTCTTGTCCATGTGATAATTAGGCATGGATAGAAGTACCGCTTCCTGCATGCAGTGATTGGTGATGTAGCATGAGCAGTAAAAGATTATAGAACAGATGCACGCAACCACACAAACACATTTTATATATATGTAAATTTATGTTCTCCTGTATTATAAATAAGTGTATATGTTACTTCTGATTATATTGTAGTAACGTAGCTTCAGTAGACTATTGCTGAAGTACTGTTGTCTCCTCTAACAGTTCCTGGAAGCCTTTATCTAAAACACAGATGTGTATCTTGCCTTCCCTGCTACCTTGGTGTAGTGTTGTGACATTAGGTGAGGGAGGTGGAGGACTGTTCATGACTGATGGCTGAGGGCATCTTGTTTCAGTGAGAAACAAACTGCCTTAGGTATAATAGTTTAACAGTCAGGTTTATCTTCCTGGGTCTTACTTATCCCTGGTGAACTCCTATCACCAGTAGCATTGGCTGGTGTGAGGTGAGATAGCCTCACTTAAAACAAAGTGCTTCGTAGACAAGAGAAGTGCTTTGCAAACCCTTTGCAGAAACTGTCTTTATTTGAAAGAGACTCATTTTTTAATGAAATAAGCATATTCTGAGCTTTATTCAGTGCAGAAGGGCTTAGAGGTCTTAGCTCTGATATGAAGTTGTACCAGGAATTGATTACTTGACTTTTTTGATTCCTTTACCCTTTTTAACTGTACTTATATTACATAGGTGTAAGGACCAGTGTTTTACTTCTGAAAATGTAATCTTTCTTGTACACAGTCTTCTGTGAGACACAGGAATGACAGTATAAAATCTAGACACAGGAATTTGAAAAGCCTCAATCTAGCAAGAAAGACTGAAGGTCTAGACACTAATTTTTTTCCAAAGAGCAAGCTGTCTTTAAATGGGTTCAAATCCTGGCAATGTTTAGGTCCTGTCTCCCATCCCTTTCTTAAGCTAAATAGTTATTCATATCTTAATATCTGAAGTCTAGGGAAAACTGATGTTTAAGTTGTTCTTAATTGTGGTTTTCTTTAGCTCCAGGTTAGTTTTAATTAGAACTCTACACTAGAATCCTTTGAAGTACATGGCCATCAAGATCCTCAGAGGTTCTTGACTATTTTATTGCTGAAGGATACTTTGTACTGTACTGATTGGCTTGTAATGGCATGATGGCTGCTCCTTGTGTTTGCACATACTCCAAACAGTGAAACTATTAGAGATGGTTCTGTTCAGGAAAACATGTATTTTTAAGTCAACAAATATGCTTAGCAATCCCTTTAGCACTTGCTTCATACAAAGTATTGTAGCTTCTCTGCAATATTACAAGGATTGAGAATTCTACCTATGTAAGGACCATCACTGTAAAGGACAATTATAAGCCTGTCATAAAGTCTTAAATGTACGATGATGCTTCTGGCATCCAGTGATCACACAGCTAAAGCTGGGTGGCTTCCCTGTATGGGATGTCTGGTTACAAAGTGACATCTTCATAGTCAAATGGGGATGATGCTTCCTGGAAAAATTTGGTTTTCACAGCCAAAACACTGATCTTCTGCTGTTAATCTGTATCAATGTGGAAATACTTCATGCAAGACAAAGCTGTCTAAAGGAGGGTCAATCACATTCTTTAGGCAGGTAAACTCAAACCAGTAATGATCAAAATAATTCATTAACTTCCTAAAAGTGTAATTATTTAACATGAAACTTTTCTAAACAGCAGAGCGTGCAGTTTTGTCAGGAGATGATGTGGGGTTTGTTTTTTGGGGGATTTTTTTCATTTTAGTAACTGGCAAATTGAACAACCCTCACCCTGGAGTTGCATGTTACAGAACAGGAGCATTGTTTTTTTGTTACCTTCTATTTAGGATGCTCGTAGTTAAAAAGCCTTAAATTGTTTGAACTGGCTTCTCTGTGGTGATGCATTGCACTAGAAGGGCAGTTTGGCTTGTGATTGGGAGAGAGAAAAATACATGGTCATATAACATCTAATCTGAAGTAGCTGTAGCAATTGATGCAACTATCTCTTTTTCTTTTTATCTAGATAAAGCTTCACCAAGGAGGTTGCCCTACAAGAGGGCACAGAAGAGATCAGTGGGCTCTGATGAGTAAATGTTAACTAGTACAACAGTTGAACCTTTACTAATTCTGCCTGTTTGGGTTTTTTGGATTGGAGTAGTGCAGAGAATCCATATCACCATAAGGAAAATACTGCTAAACATTTGGACTGAACAGATTAACTGGATGGTGTTAATATTACTGAAAATGCACTTCTCTTTTTGTTAATTGTTGGGGGGGGGGTAGGGGGGGAGGTAGCCGTTAAGATTTGTGCCTGCGTGTGTAAGCAGTTGGTCTTAACAGAACCATGTTACCTGAAATGTGCCTTTAGAGTTCTTTGTAATGCTGGCTCATCATCTGTATGCTGTCTTTGAAGGATTTTTCTCCTCCCCCTAATCTGAATGTCTAGTGACTTAATCTGTCATGATTGTAGCATGTCTGTATCAGAATCTATGCATTTTTCTTTTTCAGTGAGTAACTTTATGCTCTGCAGTGTGCACACACTGAAGTTTGTGTGTGTGGTCCTATTTCAGTGGTTGAGGCACTGATCATCTAGATTACTGCATAGTTTGCATTCTAAAGGCACAATTGGGTTTAGCTGCTTGTAGTGGTAGATATTTTGCTGCTGTTTTTATCTGGGCATGCAGTGACCTAAAAATCTGAACTCATCTGCATAGATGTTAGGAAGACTCCTACACAGCAGCAGAACTTGTGAAGCATGGAATTTGTGTGCTGAATTGGTATTACTACATAAATTTTTTTTATACCCAACTTGTTAAATGGTCAGTTATTGAGTCATGCCAGCAGCTTAGGTATTCTGATTGTAGTGGTAGCTCTGCAATGTTTACTCAAGAAATTATTGAATAAGACAGAATGACTTTTCAGTAAGTTCTTGGTTCTCTCACAAAAACTAGAATGTCATATGTGTCAAAATGTGGACTTTTCTTAAAGCTTTACATGGGGTGAGGACTTTGCATTTACTGTACACACTTGAAACTGAATTTGAAAAACTGTTGGCTTCAAATCTTTTTAAATGGCAAACTATTTAATTCACCCTTTGCAGTTTTTAAATCTCAAACTTCTTTCCACTGGTCAGTACATTAGTCTGAGTTATCACCTTGTCTTTCCTACTGGTAACACAGATGCATATCCATTATTAACTACATGTTAGTTCAGAACTAAAGCAGAAAAGCTATATGCAATCAAAATGGGATTTTCTTTTGTGGCAGGCACAGTTTACATGATTACCAGGTAGGGAGGTATTGATTCACACCCATTGCATTCAGGAATTTTAACTGACAGTAAAAAGAATGGATAATGCAGTGTGTCAGTTTGCTGCCATTCAGGCACTTGGACATGGCTTGAATTCTTTGCATCTCAACTGCATCTCTTCCTGTGTCTGAAAGTTGTCTGGAAGTTTGTTGAGCTCGGGAAGAGGCATTGATTTAAGACCTCTGTTTTCTTCTTTTCCTCCCCTTCCTGATCCCCACATGTGAAAATGCTCTTTTAGATCTACACTTGCTCTGCAGGGACTGAGCTTCTGAGCCAGTGAACGCTGAGCAATACTTGCAAATCATGTCATAGTGTGTTCGAAGCATCTAACCTCAAACTACCTGTACTTACGCTATTTTACTGTACACTTTGTCAGAGGGAACTCTGAAGGTGTTCTTGACTCATCTTGCTAGGGAAAAGATAAGAATAGGAAAAGCACCCCCAAAGAGGTTTTGTTCAACTTCCTGATAATATAGCTAGCCCAGGCAGAATATTTTTAGTAGTTAAGATTGCTGAATTGTCATACAGATCACTCAGTGAACAGTTGAATGCTACCTTCATAAGAGGTATCTCCACTCAAATTGTGTGAAACAACTTTGTTTGCCTTTAGTGATGTAACCTGGCTGGTTCTGTGGTAGGTTTATGTGCTTATATTCAAGCTTGCTTTGATTCAGCAAAGCATTTATGTATTAAATGCTTTGCATGCTAAAGCCCTATAGCTATTGCAGCACCTCGTGTATGGAACTTCTAAGTTCCTTCTCTTGGATTATGTCTCTAACCTGAAATCAAAAGACTTTTTACCTTCTGGTACTAAGTAATCTTAAACTGTATACTCTATTCCTTCCCAAGGAAGGAAGGTACTCTTTTGAGGGGGTGGTGTTGAGAGCTACTATAGATACAGTGGTACTCCAGGAAAAAAGACAAAGGATTGGAACAGAGGATACTGATTTGTAATATCCTAGTTTTATTTGTTCAGATAAGTAGCCCTTATTGATTGAGTTTTGGAGCAAGTTAGGCCTTTAGAAATCTCGCAATGACCAGGACTTAAGAGAAGCTAAAGGACTGAAGCACTGTACAAATAAATATTTGAAGGTTTAATCTTTCTTCTCTGCACTCAGTGGTTGACATCCAAATGCTTAAGTTCTAAGCATGAAAGAAGAGAGGAGACAGTTTAGCAGCTTGCATAGGAACTAGCACTGGGAAAGTCCAGTTGTACCAAGACTGTCTTTCTGATCATACAACTTGGCATTCACTGTGGATGGTTCATAGTAACTTTCTGAGCCAGAAGCAGTTCCTAAGAACAGTGGCCAGCAGTCCACTACTGCTCATGATAAATGAAGTAACAGTTTGGAATTCCTTGTTTCTTGTTAGTTTGCTGTAGTTGAAATCTAGCTATAACATTCTAGTGTGTAGTGGTAGTTGAACTTTGGCATCTCTTACATTATTTCTAGTGAATAAGCCAGTTTACTACACTCAGATTTCATCAAATAGGAGAACGTAGTTGCTTTATCCTGTTAACAACTTTTATTTTGATACTTGTATTTTCTACACAATTTTTAAACACATACAGATAGCTTAGTGTCACAGGTATGTTAGTGGATATCATTATTAGCTGAGTAGGGTATAGTTTCATTGACTTTAAGATGGAACAGAAGTAGCAATTCTGCCTGTCTCTATGCCACCCCTTTCCATGTGGTAGCACAAGCATTTGTATAATCTAACATTCTTATCAGCCTAGTTTTTAGCAAGCTTGCTACACTGCCACACAACTGCTCATGTGAGGTTATGAGAAGAGGAGCAAGGACTGTGAAAGAAGATGTGGACTAGGTTTTCTTCCTTATTAGTAAGAGATGCTAAAATAGTTTTAGACTGCAAATAAACTATGGCCTTAGTGTGAAGGACCACTTAATTCCTTTCTCATAGCTCCTTAACTAATTAAAAAAACTGGGAAGATTTAATAAATCTATACTTGGGGTAAGAAAAAATGCTTTAGAGTTCATGTCTACAGTGGTAGCAAAGCATTAATTTAGCTACACTTGAACTGCATTTGATACTTGTAGCCCTCTGTATGCTATCTGCTTTGTGACAGCACTTAATTTTTTTCCTCAGTATCATTTAATCTGAGAGGGAAGAGTGCCTGCTGTCAGACTAAAGGATGAAGTATCATCTTTATTCCTCATGTACAAAACGATTAAGTTATAGGCTGTGGAGATGAATGAAGCAGACTAAGTGGTGTCAGTGCTTCTGCTTGTTTCAAAACAGTTATGCTGAACATCTTCCTTACCTTGGAATGGATATAATCAAAAGCATCATGCACTGTTTATTCCTGGAATGCAGGGTGCTAAATAAAATGTTGCAGTTGAAAGCTCTGAATTCAGGGAAGAGGCAGGAAAGTCAAATACTAACATAGGCTGGTTGTCATGTGTTTCAGTGTGCCTGATGTATTGAGCAGCAGTTAAGAGTATGTTCTCTTTTCTTCTCTAGAAGAAGGACAGTACCTACCTCATAGGAGTGACACAAGGGCTGTTTCAGGAGTGTTTGGAAGTTACTTGAGACTTGCACAATACACTTCCATGGAGATAGTAAGACATAGCACTAGCGTAACTTGATGGTAACTACATAGATTCATGTTATACCAGTTTAATCCCCTCACTGAACAGAATTTAGCAGCTTTACACTAAGACTTTTCTTAAATATACAGAGGAATTGCAATTAACTTATAGAGGAGAGCAAAGCCAGAAAGATCTTTCTGCAGGAGCTTATAGGTGGGCTAAATAACTTTGTTCTGACATTTTTCCATCTAAGTTTTCCCAGGGATTTTTTTTAATTGAGCGATATAGATGATTGCTTATGTAGACACAATTGACAGTCAGTTGAAGAATGACTGATTGTTTTGGATGATTAAGTTCAGATGATGTACTGCAACTGAAATGTTAAATTAACATTTACTTTCTTACCTGCTGACTTTCATTTATAAGTGAGATCAGATCTCTTGAAAATGGCTGCAGGTTTTTTGTAAAGTAAACTTGATTTTTTTTTTTTTCTTAGCATTGTATAGCTTTTTTTTAAATAAAGCGTGAGTATGGCACCAAAAAGCCTGAGTGGTATGCTGGTGCTCTTTTCCTTGATAAGCAACCTGTACTAGCAAATATGCAAAGAGTGAAAACATGCTTTTCTTAAAAAGCTGCTTTTCTACAAGTGTATTTGGAGTGGGAATAGTTGTGAGGAAGTATTATTAAACTGTAGGCAGCGTGAAAAGGATCTGTGAAGATGCTCAAAGGCTGCTGAAGCACAAGTTTATAACAAGGCCACATCCCTATAGCTTTAAAGTGCATGCCATTGTCTGACCAAGCAAACAATAATATTCCAGGCAGTACTACTGAAAATAGCAGTTCAAACAGGTGTACTGCATCCAAACAGAACGAGGTAAGACTTGCTGGGGAAAAAAGCTAACAAAAGCAGCTTAAAAACAAAGGATGCCAAGACTCCTGTATTTGTGAACTACATCTGTGGATAAATAAGGGACAACTTAAAAGCAGATGTGTTAAGATGTATTTTTAGCTCCCAGAGAACATAAAAGTAACTCAAATATGAAGTCTGCCTCACCTTTCACTGAAAAGATGAAGATAGATTTTTGAGACTTCATATTGATCTCTCTTCTTTCTAAGCCAGTTGTTTGAAGTCTTCATTTCAGTAGGCTGTCCTTCTGTCCCCTCATGTTAGTAGTCTTGGTTATAAATTTGTGTTAACTAAGATGCAGTAAAATTTCAGTGTTACAACATTCCAGTCCCTTAACTGGGGGTGAGGGAAAACTGAAGCTTAACCTGTCTTTCTTCATCACTTTTGGTCTGTTCAGCTTACACTTTTCCCTGTGACATTTAAATTCACCTCATGAAACCATAACTTAAGAGCTGGCTCTTTCACATAGTGAAGAGAATATTTTGAGTTAATGTGCACACATTAACCACACAAGTGTCTGAACAAGAGAAGTTTTCAGGATGACCTTGATGTATATTCTAGTAAAACAGATACAGTCCTGCCATACAGGGCCTGGGTGGAGCTAGACAGTATAGTTTTCATTCAGATGAAGCTGCATTGGTGGACCATGTTGTGATGAAAGCATTTACCCTGAAGATAGAACAAAACACTAGGTTCACTAGGTGGAAATTACTATAGCCAGCAATACCAAAAGCTACCAGCTGAGGGATCTCCCAAGCCAGTGACAGCTGCTTCTCATAACAGGCAAGCTCAAGAGCTTTAGTCCTCCAAGAGCAGCATGGGCTAGAGCAACTGTGTCTGGCTTTTCGTAATCATTCTTTGATGTATCTTGGTCACTGAAGTAAGTCTGAGCACTACATTTTTATTTGCTTCCAAAAAAAGTCAGGGCTCTAGCCACGTACAGGGTCAGCCTAAGGTATTGCAGAAGCAGGGATAATAGTGTTGCTTGCGTAAACATTGCGTAAACACTGCCACTTTGTCTTCTGGTTTCCTGGTCCTAGGCTCCTCAGCAAGGTTTCCTGCAATTGAAGTTAGATTAAAATGGGCCTTGTAACTCCCTGTGCACCTTGACTGTTTTCAGACACACATAGGTCCACATTCTATCTTCAGCTGGAGTATTTGTTCCAGGAAACCTGAATCAGTCCAGTCCACCCAGACCACTGCAGCATACTTCCTTGCATGAGCCTGGATCCACAGCACTAGAGAAGTGAGCATTGCACAGGACCTTGCCATGACAGCATGCTTGATCCCAGCCTCAGCTGGCAAGTCCACCAGTAAATTTCCAAGAGAGACAGAAAGAAAGAACAAACTGTTTTCTTTAGCAGGAGTCTACACAGAAAGGAGGAAAGCTTTAAAATACCCTATTGCAGGTTTCCATTGGAAAGGAAAAGCTAGAGTTTAAATAGCATCTGCTGATGATCCCATACAGCATGGCAAACATTGTCACTGAAATAACAGGTTATAATTAGAAGCAAGTGTAAATACCCTAACAAACTTGGTTACGAAGTGTTTTATATTTTCCTTAGAGCCAGTATTTAAGGCTTAGTTAATGCTTGGTTGTTTTTAATAGTGGTTCATTCATAGAGAAAGAAAGTACTTCTCACAGCTGGAAATGACATTTTGCCCAACTAATCCTAACTGGTTGCTACTATAAGCAAACTGAAAGCCGTGAAGCACATCTTGCTGTTAGGCACCCCAGGAAAAGGCAGTCTTTCAGAAGAAAAAAACAAATGAAATGGGCTTTAGCTTGTATCTTAAAAACCACACCACACTACGCTATACAGGGACCATCTCCTTTCCAATGTATTAGTAGCCTGACAGGTTGTGATACTGCAGCATCCTGTTGCCACTGCCCCAACTAAAAGGTATGATGAGGATGAAGTACAAGGCATCAGTTGCAGTCCTATGGCCAGAACAATCACTGACTTCACTCAGGAGTGTTATTCCATGCTCGTACAGGGTAAGATGTTCCCTCAGTCTCAAGGTCCCGTTGAGACTGAACTCCCTCTGCTCCTGTTAAAAGCATCTCATTGGGTGTCATTTACTGGTCCTGTAGTTAGGTGCAGCACTCCTTGTGGCTACTCCAGTTTTCTTTTAGTGACAATCCCCAAAGGCCATGACCCCATCATTGCTGGTTTGCTGAAGTTGTAGAATTGCACCAAAACAGGTGTCACTGATTCACCACAGCAGCAAAAAGTACAGGCCACCAAGGTGGCTGCAGTTCAGGAAAACACTGCCAGAAGGAACCTTGCGAGGAGCTGCTATCACTTTTAATTATGTGGTGTTCAAATTAAGTACCTTAATTTTTAAGCAGGTGTTTTACAGCTGCTAAAGAGAATATTTGGTTCAGAAAAAAACTCAAAACTCTTCATAAGAGGTGCGTTCACCAAGAAGTCATAACCAAATGCATTAAAAGCAGCATGTGGCTCTGCATCCTGTGCTAGAATGTGTTACCATGAGGTGCACAGGTTGCCGAGTTCTCCAGATCCCTTCCTTTCCCTTACCTACAACCCTGGCAAGCTTTTCAAACCAGCTCGGTGCTGATCCTGGGTTTCAGGTATCTGTGCTAGAAGGCCTCTTGTGGTTTCAACTCCAGAAGATACTGGCAGATAGTGATCGAGACAGAAGACCAAAAATCAAACTCGCTGTGTTGTGGTGCAGACTTTTCATGGGTTGTTGTGTATACACAGGCAGCTTGATACTTTGGTTTTCTCCAGCTATGGAGTATAATGGACCTGATGTATGTAACCTTGGAGCCTGTGGGGCTTTAGTCATATAAGCATCTTGAAGGCAACAGATGAAACGATGTTAAGTATCCTGCCACCAGGAAGGGATTTACTGGCTAAGTGAGCAAATGTACAAGTATTGTATCCCCCTCAGCAGCAGCGCATGAGAGAGCACGTATCTTCCCATGTTCACCTCGTCCCTAGCTGCTGCCTGGGACCCCTCCCCCCCCCACTCCCCATGCATGAAGTAGGGCTGCACTTCAGTAGAAATAGGAAAACGGCAATGAAAAAGGTGATGGTTTTTGTTTCCAGCCAGGTTTTACCCAGTCACTTTGCTATTCCCAAGCACAGGTGATGTGGTAAAGCTTGGATTGCAAACACTTGGGAGAAATAGTTATCATCAAAGCAAGCCCACATCTCACAACTAGCACTGCTGTCACCCTAAAATAAAATACAGATATTTCTTTTGGGTGCAGATTCATGAAAAGTCAGATGCTGCACATTTAAAACAACAAACCTAGCTGCAATTCTAAGCAGTAATCGTTCTCTGTACAATCAGGTAACAGGAGATGGGAGGAAAGGCTAACACATTGGTTGCTTTAGTTACCCAAACGTAACAGAACTCGTTCCTGCGTCCACTCCTTGTCTGAGGGCAGGGGCTGCTAGTCCTGTGCACACACACATACATGCAGGACCATTTCTTTGCGTACGCACCGCAGAGAGGCACGTTTTGCTGTTATCATACCCCAGCTGCTTGGATCACACATTACAGCAGAGCCACCGACCCCTCTGGCTGACACGCTGTCCTAACCTTCGCACGCTTTTATGAGCAGCGCGGCCGTGC
Organism: Nyctibius grandis; assembly: GCF_013368605.1. Taxonomy (NCBI): domain Eukaryota; kingdom Metazoa; phylum Chordata; class Aves; order Nyctibiiformes; family Nyctibiidae; genus Nyctibius; species Nyctibius grandis. The sequence continues at coordinate 14,320,781 of NC_090660.1, forward strand.
TCCCTGTGTGGTTACAGGCTAAAAATTACTGATGGAAAGTCAGCCCACAGCAGAGCTGGCCTTTAGCGCATTAACCTCTGCCTCTGAGATTATGAAAACAGATCAGGCCTTTCATGATGAAAAGCCTTTTCTCCAGCAAGCTTCTCTCTTATTTACAGCCTCCTATTAACTGATGTTCATAACTGCTTCACAACCCTTTGCTGAAAGGCCCTAGAGAAGTTCAAACGCTTTCACAGGAAGTGTATTCCAAGTGCCCATCGTCCCGAGTTTCCTCATACACTCCTGGCAGTTTTCCCTGCCAAATGAGATTAATCTGGCACTGGAGAAATAAACAACAAGCACAGCAAAGGAGACAGCTATTTTCAGTTCCTACTCAGAGCACTGCTACGAGGTTTTCTACTGCATTACGTGGTGAGGTTCGGTGAGCCAGAGAAGTCTTCCCACTTACTAGTACTTAACACATGAAGAACTCCTCCTTCCTTTGAATGTGAGGTTTTTTTAGGCTGAAAGGGGACTTGAGAACTGGAAGTAGGAGGCAATACTAGAATTTCTGGAAAGTCTCAGCAATGCTTATCAGCTCCATCTTTATTTAATTTCAGCTCTACGGGGTGATTTCGGGTGCATCCTGAAATGAAGGCATCTCAGCCCCTTACCTAGGAATACTCTGAAGGTTTTCATTTCCCTAGAGAATTCAATCAACTTTTCCCTGTCAGGCACCCCATTAACACTGTGACACACACGTGCAGATTACACATCACTTACCTGAGGTGACATGTGCAGCCAGCAACAGCATGGTAGATGTTCCTGTATCTGTGAGGCGTCCCATTCTGTGCAGGAACCTGCCATCAGTCTGTGTCTTCACTGCTGTCTTCTAGCAGGCCAGCTTCCCTCTGCCTCTCCACTATCTTTCTTCTAGGTGTTAATCTACTTAATTTCTTTGAAAAAAAAAAAATCTTACTGGAAAAAGAGTTTCATAAATATCTTTTTACAATACAGAACTGCTGCAGTACACAACCACAACACTGTTCTCCTTGTCACCCAACCCCTTGCTTTAAATAGGCCTCAGTGCCCAGGTGAAGCCACTGATGAGCCCTGGCAGCACACTGAGATGCTCTGGCAGCCTTTGCACCTGGAAGAGGTGCGGCTGGTGAGAGATGCTAAACCACCAAATAATTCTGCCCCAGAGCACCCCTCTGTGCTGTGCCTTCCCAGTCCTCCACAAACATGTGCACACCACAGGATGTATGAGTCCATAACTTTTCATAGCACCCAGGGCACACACTAGTGTCGTGACACCCACTCAACATGTAGGAGAAACACTTTGTGCTTAGTTGGTATAAATCATCCTTTCAGGAGAGGTGAGAAGGGGTTAAATCACCTAAAACTGCATTTCTGATAACATAATCATCAGCTGAGGTGACTAGGAAAGACACCAGCAGTGGCCATGTTGAGGAAGGCCAAGAGCTTCAAACTTGCTGAGTGCAAGTCCATGCACCTGCAGGACACGCTTTAGGCTCTGGAGGGGGCTGCATTAACAAAACACTTTCCCTGCTGGTGTTCTTACTTCAAAACCGGAGGAACAGACTGCTACCATATAGCCCTCAGCAGATATTTGTTCCCCCTGTTGCCTGCCTGTGCACGTGAGGACATGGAACGAGGAGGGCAGCTCCAGTGTGGGGCTGGAGGCCAAACCCAAGCCCAGGAACTCCAGAGCAGGCCCAGAGCCCAACATCCAGGGGTCATCACAGTGACATGGTGCTACCAACCTGCAGTACATACACAGCCAGGCAACCGATCATCTCCCTGGGTCAGCCACCGCACAGGCAGTCTAAGACAGAGATACGTAGTCAAATAATGTCATCCCACTAGCAGGTTAGGTACATACCTTTTCCCACACACACACTTTCTTCCCCTGTCCCCAAACCTTGGACCACTTTTTGTGAAACATTCAGCTCCGCTCTGACATGAAGGAGGTGTTCAAACGCTCACAGTCAAAATGTGGCTCTTCCACTTACCTTATTTAAACAGATTGGAGAGCAAAACCCATCATCTTCCTTATTGCCTCTTTCACCGTTGCAGCACAGTTGCAGCGAGCCTCTCCCCTGCACAGGGGATTGCAGCTATTGCCAAGGGAAGGGGTGAGAGAGGAAAAGCACTTTACGCAGCTTCTAGGCTGGAGAGCTCAAGTGACCCCACGTCACCAGAAGATACTGGTGCATTGTACAGGTTTTACTCACTTTCCTGCCTGATGCTGGCTGCTCAGTTACCCAAGTCCTGGGAAATGCCAGTGTGGCCCATTTTTCCACAGTCCAGCAGTTAGAGATGTCCCAATTAAACAATCCAATCAATGCATTTGTTCATCCTTTTCTTCTGCATTATCAGAGCGGATATAAAAGATGATGCCTCTCAGACTGATATACAGAAAGTGCCAGTTATTCCATGCTGGGGTCTTGCATCTCCCTTTTGCAGATACCCCAATCCTCAGGGTTTCCAAAAGTGACATTGTCAATCCCATCTTAACTCCCAGTCTCTACAGAAATGCCTAAAGAAAAAGCCATGTGTGATTCCCCAAACCAGAGGCTTGTGAACAAGCAAAGGTTCCAAGTAAACTTTTGTCCCTTGCCTTCCTTCCTAATTGAATTGTGACTGAAGTTTGTTTGAGAAAGACTTTTTTTTTCAACAGAACAGGGCAAAACACTATGTTAATAGTACCAACAGCAGATCATTTCTCATTGTATTCACTTTCTGAAGATCTCAGTGTAGGTATACGGCCCTCCCATCCCCCAAATGCTGGGTACATTGTGACAGCTGGATAATGGAAAACAAATACTTGTATTCCTTTCTCTTTACCAGTTTGTATTTCAGTATCAGAAAATATGCAAAAGATGCTCCAACCACGCTCCAAACCCTACTTAGGGACAGCCAGTTTTCACCCCAACCCACTATCTCAAACCAGCCCTCCTGACTGTCCCCATGGTCCACAGCCCGCAGATTCATATTCCGTACTTCCAAAAACACTCCCCTCCTGGTGCCCCTGGCCACCAAGACATCCCTGTGGTGGCAGAGGACTTAGGTCTTGCCCAAACCTTAACGCTCTGGGGCGAGTGCGTGGACTCCACACCTGAGGCACTGCTGTGAGAGAGACCCACAACATGGGGGCTGTGCCGCTCTCTCCACCCACATCAAACATTTACTTGCGGCTTCACCTTTAAAATGGTGGGGGAAAAAAGCTTTAGGGCATGAGGCGAGGAAGCAGCCAGTTGGAGGAGGCACACAGAGACACCACCACCTCCCCATCCCTCTGTCAACCTGGTGTTTCAGGCCAGCTCCAGCTATCGCTGCCACAGGAGTTTGTGCGGGGAGGAGCGGAGGCGGGAGGAGCGGAGGCAGGAGGAGGGAGAGGGAAACGCCAACAAGGAGCCAAGTCCAGCTGGCCTGGGGGACGCTACCCTGGCGAAGGCAAGGAGAGCAGGGAAATGCCCAGCTCAGGGATGGTCGCAGTCAAAGTTAGGCAGAAGGAGAAAAGCGCTTGGTACACAAATTGCACGCTTCCATGGCCAAGAACCAAGTGTTTTCTAAGTCATCTCTTTCACAAGTAATTAGTCACTATCACTTCCTAGCCACATAAACTCATCCTATTTCATTTTACACCTCCCCACAACCTTTCGGTGTGAGTTTTCCTGTCCATTTGATAGGAGAGGAAACGGCCTCAAGTTGCACCAGGGGAGGTTTAGATTGGATATTAAGAAAAATTTCTTCACAGAAAGGGTTGTCAAGCATTGGAACAGGCTGCCCAGGGAAGTGGTGGAGGCACCATTCCTGGAGGTATTTAAAAGACGAGTAGATGTGGTGCTTAGGGATATTGTTTAGTGGTGGACTTGGCAGTGCTGGGTTAATGGTTGGACTTGATCTTAAAGCTCCTTTCCAACCAAAATGATTCTATGATTCTGTCTCACAAGAGGAAGGGAGATTTCTCAGGCCAGTGGGTGTGAGAGGGAAGAAAGTAATTTTCTGCAGGTTTCCTCCCTCAGAAATCTTGTTCCCAGCCCTTCAGCCCACCCAGATGTAGGTCCCAGAGCCCTGCTTCACCATGTTATCGTGGGTTGGCAGCAGAGCTGGATGACTGACTGGTTTTCTTTTAACCTGTCCCCATTCGGTGGTGAGGGACCAAGTCCCCACCAGAGAGAGGGCTGTGGGGAGTTGTTTTAACCTCTGTTGCAACGGTACAGGAGGCCAGAGGGAGGAAAGCAGCAGCAATTTACCCCCTGGGTATGTCTCTCTGATTCTGAATCTGGTTCACTTCTCCACCAGAAAGAACCACCCCACCAGGACCTAGGAAGATGCGGATGCTTCAGCTTCGCTGCAATTCCCTGGCCTCCAGAACTGGATAAGCAACTCAGATCATTCTTTGGCTTACTGTCCTGTGAAATGTTTTTTATTTATAGGAAAGCATATAAAATGCAGCTAAGGTGGCTCCAACAAGCTAAAACAAAGGATTTCCTCTTTTTTTTGACACATGCACGTGGCTTTCAAACACATCCTGAAGATTTCACAGCCATACACATTGATGTAAAAATACAACTGTCGTGGCAGAAACCTACTTCGTTTATACAGAAAACGACTGATACACTGTTCTCACCACAACGTGCCAGAAGGATGCTCACGTACGTGATCACGGGGCTACAGTTCATAAAAAAAGACAGAGAACCCTGACCCAACACCTGTGCAGGAAAATCAGCACCAAAGCGCTTTCCTGCTGTCTTCAGTTGCTACATTAAGGAACTGCACTGAGAGAAAAGCACCATTTCAAAGGGGCGTGACTACCAGCACACGGTAGTCATGGGTTTGGCTGTAGTCAGTGGTGTGACTACCAGAAAACGATGGTCAAAATGAACGTGAATTTTCAAAGTGCTACAGTCATCTCCAGTTCAAACTCAGTCCAACTGAAGAGAAACACTGATGCTATTTACACAGATCAGCTCCAGCTTGTACGTCGTCCTCTAGCAGAGAAGTCTGAAAGCCAAGTTACAACAAACCCACAAGAAAAGCCACTTCCATTTTGTAACCTATAATTTTTAAATATAACATTTTATTACTTAGATGGTTTGATACAGAACAACTTTAACTTTTTATTTTGAATTTGGAAGTACTGTACAACTGAATAAAAAGAGGAATAAAAGTACCAAAACAAATGTGTGATTCTCTGTTCATGTGGCATAAACCAGTCTTGTACACAATTCGTAGCAGCAGTTTAAGTTCCCTTTAGAAAAATACGAATTCTACACATTTATTACTGTTTCCTGCATGGGATGAAATCACTAGGATTAAACTTCCTTCGTGGAGAGAGAGAAGAGAAAGGAGACACAGAGAGAGGAGAGAGAAGATGATGAATCGTTCTGAAAATGGAATCAGACTGTCACATAGCCCCCCAAGAGTTATTTCACAACAGCCTCAAACAAGGTTCTTTTTTTTTCTTTTTCCTTTGTTTATTTTTTTTTGCGCTTTCACAGTCAAGTGCTTAATGTAGTGATTGAATTATCTCAATGTTAAGTCCATTGCAACTCAGGCAAAAGAATTTCAGAAGATCCTTTTTTTTGTTTGTTTTTTGTTTTTTGTAAAAGCCCTGAGAGAGGAAAAAAAAATAAAAAGATTCAAACAAAAATCATATAGAGACAAATTAGCTGAACATGCAAACTAAAGCCTAAGATTCACCCATAGTTTAAACACATTATAAATTTCACAGTTTAATACTGGGGGAGGAGGGGAAACAAAAAAAACCAACAACAGCAACGGTTCTCAGTCAAACTCAACTAATAAAAATGTCAATAAAATGTGGCAAGATCTTATACTCTACTAGGATATAGATAAAGGCTAAATAAAGCTTTAAAATCAATAGTGATTATTGCTAGCAGATGTCCCGGCAGGCTGCTGGGAATTAATTACTCGCTACATTGTTCTGCAGCATATAGTTTAGTAATGGCTTCTCCCCCACAGTATTGCGCAATTTAGTGTGGAGAGTTGCAAAAAAAACCAAAACCAAAACAAAAAAACCCCAAAATGACAAAAAACCAAAAAATACCCAAAATAATAATAATAATTATTATTATTATAATTATAATAGTAATAACAATTTAAGGGATGCGTGAACTGGTTTTAATTAAGTAGAATGCACCTGGGTAGAGTTTCAAATGAATCATTGGTTGTGATTGATTTATCTGTATCTGGCATTAGCTTTGTTTCTCAACTGGTTCAAACATCCCTATTAAAAAAAAAAAACAAACAACAAAAAAAATAGAAATCACATATACCTCAACCATTTCTTCTTATTCTATTTGCAAGAATATTACTCGAGAACGTTTCTCTTCCTTTGAATTCTGGACAGCGAGATTTCAGTCTCCAGAAATTTTCGGAGAATTTTTAATATAGATATAGATATATATAGATATACATATATATTATATAATATAGGCTGGGTCCAAGGCCCACTTCCTCCATGTCTGGTGAGAGCAGGAAAAGCGATTGAGCGGGAGAGAGGGAGGGAGGAAGGGAGGGAAGGAGGGTCATAGTGCGGGCTGGGCTGGGCTGGGCTGGGCTGGGGGGCTGCGGTGGTGGAATAGCACAGTGAGGCTCCGGCAATGCTTTATGGCTCTGTCTGTCCCAGAGGTCATGACTGAAGGACAATTAACAAACAACAACAAGGACAACAACAACAAGGACAACAAAAATGCTGGGCACTCCTAAAAATGCGCACAGCTACAGTAGGATACATTTCGCTTAACCCCTTCAGTACTGGTGGCTGGAGCGTCACCTGTTGCCGGCAACAGGAGCCATATGGAGAAATTCTAGCTGCCAGCATTAAAGGGGTTAAACTATTGATATGAAATTTAGACACACACCTCAAGTCTTCAAGCATCAACCCCAAAATCTCAGGAAGAGGTTTTTTTTTTAATTTATTTTATTTATTTTTAACATGTCTTATATCTGTAGTTTTATTACCAGTAGTATTTTCTTGCTCTAGAACATGACAGTAGCAAGATGACGGTAAGGCTCGCATTTCTCTCTTGCTTGCTTTCAACTGGAAGACGGAATAACTTTGCTCTTTAAGTAACACACGCTGTCACCGACGTGACTGCAACAAGATCAATCTAGTACTCGCAGTGCCCTTCTTACACGTCTGGAGGGGCCTTACATGGCCCCGTTCTCGCACACTTCTGCCCCCACACGCACGCACGCACACACACTCACACGCACGCACGCACTCGCACCCCACCACGAGTGAGATGTTCCCCTGTACAGGTGTGATGATACCTCGCTGGCCTCCACTTGACTCTCTGGTCAGAGGAAGGGTTTCATTTAAAGTACAGTAGAAGAGCTGCAACATAAGAAGAGGAGCTGGTGAAAGCGTGAAGTCAAAAACATTTCGAGAGGGGATCCCAGCTGCGTTATACATCTGCGTGGGCAAATATTGCCCATTGGTTTCTGCTGACTGCAGAGACAAGCGAACTGATGGATTTATAAAATAATAATAAAATAATAATAATAATAATAATATACTGAAGCAAATCAAACATATATAACAGCGGGTGCATAATTTCCATAGGTTACGTTGCTATGTAACTCTTCTCTGTGTACAAGCTCAGTCCACGATGGTCAGAAAAACCCCCTAGGATTTAGAAGACCACTTCTAATGCTGAAAAGTGGAAACAAGCGTGAGGTTGAAATTCATTGTGCTTCCTGCTTTTGGCTTGAACCACTTTTAACACCTTCAACTGCCATGTTGTTCAGGCCTGGAACAGGCTTAATGCTCCACCATGTGGCAAATGCAAGAACATCTACTGAGAAAAAAACAATAAATCAACATCTCATCTGCATTTCCTCTGACTATCTCATATGAAATTCACGTAATTTTTCTTCCAGTTATTGGCTGTGGTATCCAAGGGTCTCCCACCCCACTGCCCCCATTTTCCAGCTCAGAGAACAAACACAGCGACTATCACAGATATACAAGAACAAGCTCACGCACACCAATACAAAAGGTAACATTAATGCTTAAATGAAAAAGGTCCTCTCCAAATAATTCATTAAAATATTAAAAAAAATCATTTTTGAAAAAAAAATCTATGATACCAAAGGATCTAATAAAGTAGTAAGGCACTCAAATCAGTATATACTGTAGTCTCTTGCATTATTATACTGAAAGGCATATGGCACCGCGTCCAGTCTGCCATACTCTCCCCACAGCTGTAGGTCGCTCTTCCAAAAACGACAACTCCAGAAACCTTGCTCTGCTGGCTTCAGTTTGCGTGCTGGGACGGGTCCAACCTCCTAGCAAGTCATTCAACCCCCAAGAGCTGAGGCGCGCTGTCTGCAGAGGCAAGGATGTGATTCATGGGAGACTTTCTGTTGTGCATCTCCAGCAAGTCTTGAATGAAACCTGAGGGCCTCTCATGCTCGGAGCTACCCCGAGGTTCCTGGTCTTTTGCCGTCTGTTTCTGTGCACTCTTGGTGGGCTCCATGAGGCAGGTGCCGGCTCCTCGCCCACTCGGCCTCTCCTCTCTGCAGGGGGAGTCCTTGGCTGTGCCAGCCAGGGACTCTTTTCGGCTTCCCACAAGAGATGTATGGCTACCTACGCCCCCCGCAGAGTCGCACTCATTTTCTGAGATGGGGTTGGTGCCACTGTGGCTAGACTCATTTTCGCTGTCTTCTCCACACCTTGACTGGGTCTCCTCCTTGTCGCTCTCCTTCCCGTGGTTTCGAGCATTTTTGACTTTCTGGTGTATGCGCTGGTGACGAACCAGGCTGTGTTTCAGAGTGAAGGTCCGTTCACAGGTTTGACACTTGTACGGTCTCTCACCTAGAAGAGAATTAAAATACAAAGTCAGCTGCAAGGTCACAAACGCACCTCCCTCTTGTTTCAAGAAGTGTAAGATGCTCTACACTTCGGAAATTCAGTACCCATATCAAACAGGGATGTCGCATGTATGCAGATTTTTTGCTTCTGTACTAGCAAACTAGCTGATGGCATGCAAGCAGGGATACAGATAAATCCCTTGGGGCACAAAGGAAAAACCAAAACTAAGTGTCTTGAGATTACTACAAGCTTGGTATGGCCCTGCACTAAAGAGGGAAGAACACCATAAGCCCCAAGTGTTTGTTAGCATCCTGTCTAATTTAGTCAGCCACTTTTCTGGAAGAAGTTTGCAGTCGTCCTCTGGAGCAAAAAAGCCTTTGTGAAACCAGCCCACCTCGGGGGCTCCCTGCTGCAGGTCAGCCCCTGCTACAGGCGGAGAGAGAGGACTTGAGATGGAAGGATGAGGGTACTGCCCAGGTAACTGTGGTCAACAGTGCTTAAAAACTGAACCGAACAGCACATGACAAAACATCTTCTCCTCTCTTAGATGCTAACAGATGAGCAAGCATGAAATGCGGAAGTTAATCACTGATGTCAAAGAGAAGCTGTCAGGAATTACCCTTGCCACAACGGCCCCTCCCGTTTCCGTGAAGCAGAAGACAGTATCGCCACGTTTCAAAACGGACACAGAGCAGCTAAGGACTTGTCAGGCATTCATAGGACACGGGAGGTGTCTGTTACAGGTGATCAAAATTTACTGACCGAGTGAAAAATGCCAGCCTTGGGATGTTATTTACAGAGCTGCTGGTGTTCCTCAGCCAACTGGTGCTTTAGGACAGGAGTGACATGTGAAAGCCCCTGAAAAACCTCTTCACACCCATTCCAGAAATGCTACTTGGAGGACAAAATTCTTCCTCTTATTTTGCAATCTTAAGCCACAGAGCAGCTGCAGGCATCCTCTGCTGTAATCAGCAGGTAATCTGCTCTCTTTTCAGAGCTGCTTTTTACACCTAAAGTGCTTGAATACTTTCCTAAGCATGAGCTCATCAGAAAACAAAGCAACCACAACCCCAGAGACAAAATCCCCCAAAGTCCCAACGAAGCACAGTGCCCCAGGGTGCTCTCTGCCCTGAAGAAGCAAAGGTCCCACCCTGACCGCTTTATTCTCTGTTTCCAATTGCACCCATTAAAGATTTTTCAGTGCTGCTATTCCATCAAGACACCGTCTAGTGCCAACAAGCATACAGAACAAGACACTTGCAGGTCACTTCTCACTCGTAATAATGCTTGGGATCATTAGAAGAAAACCAGTTACAAACTTGAGGTGGCTAGCTGAAATGTGCAAGTAGGTCCTGCTGTCCCTGGGAAGCCTGATGCTTCTCAGAAACATTTCTCCCCGGTGCCCTGCTCAGACACCTGCTATAAAGGGAGGGCACGGCTCCCCGGGAGCATTTTTGGCTGACAGCCTTTGCCCATCCGGCACTTGGCTGTGGCCGATGCAGTGCCGTGGCTCACCCTGCGCTTGGGCAGGCGGCACCAGAGCACCCCGCAGCTGTTTGCTGGGAAGCAGCCTGCGCTGGGAGAATGGAACATTTCCAGCCCTATTGCCATTCAGTGGGCAGGCAGAGGTTTCTCGCATGCTTCAGCGTGTCCCAAATGTTCCTCCTCTGAGAAAAGAAATTCCAAAACCTTACAGTTATCTTTAAAAAACCCCACACATTAAAACCAAAGTATAAGCAATGTTACAAGCTGACAGTATTTTGTCAATATAGCTGAACAAGTGGGAAGGAGAGAAGGAGAAGGAGAGTCAACCCACAGTACTGAGGCAAAATCCTCAGTTAAAAATGTGTTGATTTAACGGTGAGGATAGGTGGAACTTACTTTTATTAAATTTTAAGAAAGCACTGACCCAGGTTCCTATTCAACACCTATTCTATGTTAAAACATCCTCCAGTGTCACACAGAGAAACAAATGGGGGAAAAAAGTACTGACAAGGCCTGCACAGCTCAGCATGCAATGAAAACAATTAAAGCATACAGTATGGGAATCTTCACGGGCACACACCAGTGTACCACTTGGGGGTCAGGCTCAGTGCTTTAGATATTAGCATCTTCCCAAGACCTAGAATTTAGTGTGAAAACAGGCACAAGAATGGGACTCATCCCCTGTTTCACTTATGGCTCAATGCCAGAAGAAAACAGGTCAGTTTTGCACTCAAGATGTCAATATTTATGATTCAGAAGGGTAAAAAGTTTGGTTAAGGCACTTGGCTTTGGTGTGGTTTATTGAACATCACCATCAATTACAGCACAAATATTTTGTTAATCACAAAGATCTTGTCTTCAGCAGAGAGCACCTTCAAAAGATACAAAATGTCAAACTGCATGAGTCTTCCCATGTCAGAGCATGACAGGTAAAATGCATCATTAATAAGGATGCATTAATAAGGATGAATAATTAATTCACCTTTGAGCTGGCTCATGGCTTCATCTCACTTGCATGGTACTGCTGCAAACTGTGTATCACATAAAGCGATCCCATATATTTTAACTGCTGAGTCAAGTCATTGGACAAGCATTTTACCACCTGTCACCCTTCCTGCCCAAGCCTGAATGAAGAGCAGGGTGCACACTGTAGCTCTGCCTTTCACTCAAGCAGCAGGTCACGCAGATCACCAGCACATTACCCGTACCAGGCTTAGATAATCAGACAAAACCAGACTTTCTCTCTCTAAACTTTCACTCTGAGATGAAGTCTTATCATATACTGCCAGGTTTCTCCACTGCTCATCAAAATACCGGGAAGAGGTAGAGCCATGTGCACATGACAAGAAGGGAGTCAGAAGTTGGACAGAACAACTGCCCAGGGATCTCCATACTTGCCCTCACCTCTAAACTCTGCAAGCAAGCATGGGGAAAAACAGTTTGGGAACTGAAGATTAAGCAGTGCTGACAATTCCCGCTCCCTCGATAGGCTTTGCATACAGCATGGGGCATTGGGGCAGAGAAGGCACCTTGCAGATACCTGTAGGACTAAAAGCAGTGTCTCCAACCTCAAGTGCTAGCAGCAATCGTGCACCTACAGAGCAGATGCCTCAGTCTGGTGGCAGACCTGCTCGTAATCTGTTCTGCCCTCAAGTCTCCTCTTACCTGTATGAGACCGCATATGTCGCGTCAGATCTTGCAGAGACCAGAAACGCTTGTTGCACACAGTACAGACTTTCTTTCTTTTGTCTGCTTTTGCAGTACTCTTAGCCTCATCAGTCTTTGGTTTTTTGTCATCACTGCTCTTCTCAGTGGACCTTCTCTCTGTGCCTTCCCCCTCAGAGATGCTTTCGCTCTCTTCATTCTCCTTTCCTGTTGCCTCACAGTCCACAGGAGACTCCACTACCTTCAAGTCCATCGGAGACTCTTCCTGCTCAAGACCAGAGTCCTGCATCGAGGGAGCTCCTGCATCATCCTGAATGCTTTTGCTTTCATCCTCACTGCTCCTTTCATCCTTTCTGTCCTCACGAGTGTGGGCCTTTTTGTGACGGCTAAGAGTGCCAGCAAACTTGAAGGTTTTGCCACAAATGTCACAGGCATGTTTCCTTTCAGTCTGAGAACTGCTGCCTGCGCTCTGGTCACTCTCTGCCAGCTTGAAGTCCATTAATTTGCTGGCAAAATTGAGGTCAAGACTTTTGTTACTTACAGAATCTTCCTCAGGGCCCTCTTCATATCCATCCACTTTTTCTTCAGCATCCTCTTCTGCTGGAGGGGAGTCAGCCTTTTGCTCTTCCTTGGGGCCGCACTCACTCTCTGGTAGCTCTGTTATTTCGTCTGGCTGTTCCTTCTCGCAGGAGGTCAGGTCCAAGACTTCGTTTCCTGTAGCTAGTGTCTCTGCATCAGACTGGCTGTCTGCAAGCAAACAGAGAGAAACTTTCAGTGGGATGCTCTCTGCTAATTCACGTAAGGCAGCACATGGACCCACGAGTGTTGCTTCTGATCAAGCGTCCCAACGGCTCTTTCTCTTATCTGTGACCCAGGCCAGTAACTTACAGCTGAAGAGATCAAAACACCACAGAACCCAATTAACAAGATGATTGAAAACCTGTAATAAAATGCTTTCTTTTCCAAAATACACTCTTGGCAGCAAAATACATACTTTTCTTGGCAGTTTCTTGACGTTACTTTTAATATAATCACTTCTACCAGAGAACGCAAAATGCTGAGACATCAAAGAAGAGTTGAGATCACTACTATTACAAATACACTGTACCAGAGACACGTGGATGTATTACTTAGAACACTTCATGTATGAAATTTGGATATAGATGGAAGTAATATACAAACACATATTAATCAAACTAACTTAAAAACTATAAGTAGTGGGAAATGCTTTTCAAAGGGAATGTAAAGGCCTCATGCAACCAACTGGTACAATTAAATGTTAAAGGTTAGCGCAGACAATAACGCGGAGGTCAGTTAAAAAAGTTGGGTATACATCATATAAGCAAAAGATGCAAAAGTTTGTCCACATGTGGGTCTTTGACACATACTCTTTGTTACATCGATACCACCTGGAACCAAAACATAAAAGCCAAGATGCAGTAACAGGCAGCATCCTTCTTTGTTTCACAGTTCCTCCAACAAGAAGGCAAAACCCACCTAAGACATCCATCTTAATGATGACCTCACTTTCCTTATCGGTTTGTAACATTGCTGAAGACATAACATGTGTCAAAAAAAATAAAACAGATAAGGCGTTTAAGGAGAACAAAGGGCTGGAGCTGTACCTCTTCCAAGTTCTATACAAATAGCATACGTGTAAATAGGAAATAAGCTAGACTGGATCTGATAGCTGCTGAGGAACTACAGGGATTCAGAGACTCTAGTAGAACAGTTAAGTTCTCCATTTGACACAGTACCACACATGCTTGTCTCTGAATTGCCTAGATTCCCTATTACAGGCTTTTTTGATAAGCAAGGAGTAATGACAGAAGATAAGAAGATAGTTCTCAGGCACTTAGTAGTTCGAATGCAACGTAACTTGCATTGACCTCATCTCCTTGCACAAATGATAATACATGGCCATTAAACAAATGGCAAAGCTAAGCAGCATTTCCAGCAATCGTGAACAATCACTTAATAGAGCATAATCCTCGATATGCTTTTTCTTACGGGGGTGAAAGGGGAAGAATTGACCTGTCAAAAAAATAATCTCACCTTTTAATCAAAACAGATCCATTTACATAGACGGTGGATTACATAAAAGCCTTCCGCAAAGTTCATCGCTCATCTAATTATCTGCCCATTAAAACACGCAACCGAGCCATAATCTGTATATAATGCTGGAGAATTTGCGGATGTGGGCATCTGAAAGCAAAGGTTGCCTACAAGTGCCCTATGAATCTGCATTCGAGTTCTGTGTTTTGATTCACTGCTTATCTCTTGGCTATCTTAAGGCAAAAAAAAAAAGCAAGCTACTATAAACAAGAAGCAGTACCATCACAAAGACCTACCTGTGGATGATGGATGAAGAGGCAAAACTGGAGTGGCAAAGAGGGTCTGAGGCATGAAGACCTTGAAGCAACACCAACAGAAAGCACCTAAAATGGCTGCTGTACCCCCACCGCTGGTGCTCATCCTCAGCAAGGTGGGGGGCACCTCCTGGCAGGCGTGGGCCACCCTATCCCATCAGGAAATGCTCCCCTGAGAGGACATGCTTGAGGCAAGCCAAAGAAAGACTGCAAGCACAGCACAGCGGGGGTTCATTAGGGAGTGGGGCAGGAAACCATGTGAGCTCTGTTAGGATGGAAAGGAGTGAAGAGCACGAAGAGACTGAGACGAAAGGAGCTCCTCTTTTATTGTACCAAAAGAGATGTTTTCTAATTCTTTGCTGACCAAGCAGAAGACTGCGGATGCAGAATAAGTTGGTTTTTCAACATAAAATATCAGGAGCAAAGTGAATGAGGGGAATATACACCAGCAGCACTCAAGTAAGAGAAACACAAAACTAAAATATTTTAAAATGCTCAAACGCAAAAGCCACAACTCTTGTGTTTAACACGTTGTACATCATGCATGGTTTTCCACTTGTCCCCTATTTCTCCCTAACTTTTTCTTGCTCTGCTTTCAGTATTTCCAAAAATAGATATGTATTTTTCTTTCTTATATTATACTCATCCTTCAATGAATCGTACCCAAACTCTCTCTCTCCTCTGTGCCCTGGGCCCCTTCCTAGCTGTTATGGTGTTCTGGCATGGCTGGCCCGTAACTACATTTTCCGGTGCACAAGAGAAACGCTCCAAGGGATAGGTAGTCCACAGGTAAGTGACGTTGCCTTACTAGCACAGGCAAACAGATGAGGCCAACATCAAGAAAAACAAACACAAACAACGTGCCTTCACGAAGGGCAGAGACCACTTCAGACCCCGGGAGCACGGATGCACACGGGCTTTCTCCGTGTGCAGGCTGCCCCGCCACCCCTGAATGAACACACTCGAACTCAGGTAGGGACGCAGCCTGGAACATGCTGACTTGCGTACGTGCTTGGGCGAGCGCTCTTCCTTCTTACCTGCACAAACCAGACCTGCTGTTTTCTTCATCAAGAAGGAGTCACACAGGCCCCTTATGAAACTTCATGCATATCATAAAGCGGCAGCTCCTGACTAGTTGAGATGCTCTGTGGTTACCCCCAACCTGCGCAGTTGGTTCCGCAGCTGGTGAAAAAGCGAGCTGCTTTGCACAAACCCCGGCTGTTTGGGGATGGGTGAGAATCAGCCCGGCTCTGCTGCAGCTGAACTGGAAGAGCAGCAGGGGAGCTGTGAAGGTGTGTGGGAAACACGATGGTCATGACGACAGCCGTATCGGATCCGGTGCAGGATTTCTCCTGCAGTGCAGGGGACGGCTGCAAGGGTAGTCTCACACTGGCAACCACTCCGTCCGCTCCAGCAGAGGTTAGACTTGGCCTACACTACTGTTTTTTCCTGGCTTACGTGCCTATCTGCAGCAACAGAAAACCCTGCCGGCCATACAACTCCAGCAGGCTTGTATCTTACACAAGGAGGAGGATTTTGACTGAGCACTCAGATCTGGGCAAACATTCCTCCAACGAGGCTGAGCTCCTCTCAGACAGGTAACTCCTATTTCCAGAATTTTGCCGATTTATGGTCCAGAGCAGCTGCTTGCATCCAGGCGGTGAGGAAGGCAAGGTGCATGGGAAAGGCCTGCCATTTTTTTCACCCCTTTCCCATCTTTCACTTACTAAGGCTGTAAAATGCTTTCTGGTCCGTTTGTTATCCCACAGATATTTACACTTGGCGAGCCAAGAGGACAAGAGCAGAGAGGTCTACTTGCCAAGGCTCCCACCCACCGCCACGTCTTCAGCAACCGTGTGAGCAGAATACCTTGTCATGGAGAACCAGAGTTTGTGTCACTCCTCCAAAGTGAGGATAAGAAGTGGACACTATTTGATGATGTCAATTCTGACACCGGAGTCAAGGAACATGGGCTAGGTAAGGGAGAGAGAGGAGATGAACATGGAGGTAAGGCTGTACGGAGGAAGGCAACACGAAGCAACCACTAATAGCTCAGCTGCTGCCTCGTCAGCTCCTGGGAAAAAACAAACTTCTCAGGAGATATATTCATAAGCAAAACCTCAGGGACTCCATCTGAGAATCCAAAAACTTTTCCGCTTGCATGAGAGAAACCACGATATAGTTGTAGCCAAAATCATTCTTCCTTCGAACTGTGGAAAGAAAAGACTTTTCCTGAAGTTTAATTACAATTCATGTTGCAGTTTTCAGTCAGCCCAGTCAGAAGAATCCACTTAATCTTTTATAGGTGGCAAGAAAGAAGGAGAAAGAGAGGCAAACTGCTTTCCTGCATACACAAGCCAACTTACCAAAAGAGACACCGAATGTGGAAAGTTTCACATAAAAGAGCAGATACAGATCTAGGTGGGGAGGTTGCTGGTTTGATTCTGTTTTCCCGTGTTTTTATTTTTTCCTGGAACTAAGGTGGAATAGAGAGTAGAGCTTGAGATGCTAAGGAGTTATTAGATAAAACAGGGTGCTGTAAGGGAAACTATTTTGTGACTTTAAATAAAGTGTTTATTGCCAAACATTCCTGACATCCTGAGAGAAGTGTTAGAAAACCCATCACATAAATAATACTCAGAACTGGAGCAGACAGAGCACTGGAAATGGATGTCGTACCAGCAATTGGCATTATCAGTCAGATGAGCTGACGATTTGCTATTTCCCTACGTTAACTGAAATAACCCCAGTTATCCTTTTATTTCACAACAGATGCAACCACCACTAGGTGGTAGCAGTCTAGTAAATTTGGGATTTTTTGGATCCATTCACATAACCCTTCTACTGCTTCTACCCACGAACTAGAGAACATCTTTCCAACCTATGGAGCCAACTTGCAAAAATTCGGGGGTTATCTTTGTCCATTTTTACTGTAAACACTAAAATTTAGCCACCTTCACTACATCACATGCACACACACAAGTTAAATATTTAATTAGCCCACAGTTGAGAGAGCTTTGGTCATATCTGCATGCCTTTTGAAATGAAAACATTCGAGATAGAAAAGGACTATTTACAGTAAATGGAACTGAATATATCTGGGGGGAAAGGAGAAATACAATTCTGGGGGAAAAAAACCCACTTTTTGCTTTTAACACAAGGTATGATCCCCCAGTACCTTCAAGAGAGCAGCTGAAGTCACTAACACAAAGAAAAGTGCTCAGGACTAGCTCTGACTGCACCTACCAAGTGGAAATTTTCATTGAAGGGGCAGGGGGAAAACCCCCAGACTTGCAGCTTACGGTGAATTCCACCATTTAGCAGAAAGACAGTTTGATGTAGAGCTGGCAATACAACCAGCAAGTTATATACCATCTCCTCAGGATCTTCCAAACAACAGCTCTAGCACTCAGGCCAACCCCCAGCTGCAGCTCTGGAGCAGCTGTTAAACTTTGTCTGACACTGAAAATGCAGTTTCAAGCCCTTTGTCCTCTAAGAAATACCCACAAATGTAGTTCAGAGGTACAAAAAGCTAGAACAGTTTGGAAAAACAAAAAGTCCCCCACTATACGCAGGCTTCACATGATTTCTGGAGGGATCACAGAGTGGGAGATATCTAGAGCAAAGATGAATTCTGCTGAACGCTAATCGGAAAATTCACTGTTGAGTACACTTCGTCAATATTTGCCTAGTTAGCACAGAGTAGTTGTGTTCGACCCTCTCACATTAAGGGCAAACCTCTTTAAAAAAAGAGATCTTTCCTTAGCAAAGTCTCTTTCTGTATGTAAGAGATAATCCCTTATCCCTCTCTCCTTCGTCAACTGTATTTTGTTGCAAGAAGGGAGCATTCAGAAAGCCCTAAGGAGACAAAGGCAGGGCTGCTTTAACGTGATGAAAGTGGGCGATTCATTAAGTTGCTCCACAATTTCATTGTACATCTCCCTGCCGGTACAGGTCTCCGTCAGCCTGACCGCTTGCAAGCCAGGCGAGATGTCCTCAGTTTGCTTCAGGTGCTTCAGTCAGACCATTCCCTTCCTCTCCATGCAGCAAGGACACGCACAAGCCCCATCACTTACACAGCCTCCTCGTCTCTGAATCCTATTCAAAACCACCATCCTGTTTTTTGTTTTGGTTTAAACCAAGACCAAAAGAAACCCGCTATAAACTTGTTCCCAGTGACACTCTATTGAATTGCACTTCCTGTCTTACACCTCATCTTAAAGCTTCGTGTCGTTTATGGCTGACCAAACACCATCCAAGCATCTCCCTTCATTCCCTTTTCTTCTGGCGTACAGTGAAATCTCTATGATTATTCACTTCTAAGTACAGCCCTCGCATGGGCTCTGCATGGGAGCCCCAAGCACACTACTCACCCACATTTTAAAACCAGCATAAAAAGAGTAATGACCCCATTTTAAACGAAGCTACAGTTCCAAATCGTTAATTTACTACCACTGATTTTTAAATTCGTTTTTCTTGGACAATGGAGGGAGACCACAGGTCCAAAGCTGCTGAATGATTCTGGACCATGATTAAACACCACTTGGCAAAGCCAGTCAGAAACACTAAGCTGTGCTATAAAGTGCACACAGTAACCATATAACAGTATAGGATGTGGGCTGCTTCTTTGCTGTCTAAAGCTGCAATTTGAAGACACAAAGCATTTGACAGCAAAGCCAATTTCAACAGCATGTATCCCCAGCGCCTCCCAGGAGATGCTGCCAACTCCACACCTCAGCTGCACCAATGTGCTCTGTTAGGGCTGTACTGCCAGCCAGATCCGGGAACTGATCTCACGACTGCCGGTCCCTCCCCTTGCCCTTTTCATTTTTTTGGGGCAGCTGGGTCACCTACAGCTATGGGGATGAACAGCTGGGAACAGGTCGAGCCAGTATGGCCAAGAAATGCTTTGTGTTATCCAACCGTGGCCCAAGGCTCTGTCTGCCCAAGGCAGGTCGAACCACTCTGACCAGCCCAGTGCTGGCTGCTAAGAACAACATCTATGTTCCACCAAAGTCCTACTCATCCTACCTGCTGCGCCAATGCTCATCTGAGTGGCTTTAGAAACACTTGCCTCCTCACCTCACTGACCAGCTCAGCTGCGTTAGGATCCCTCTGACTAAAAAGAAAGTTTTCAACAGACCCAAGTAGGACATTTTAGTTTCATTCTGCTGTGAATATCGCCAGAGGTGAGCACTTTCAGAGCCCTTTCTTCAGACTTTTGTTCTGCAAGGGGATCATGTTATAACATGAGTCTTCCTCTCTCACGCTGCAGCCATCTGTTGTCTGCATAGGCAGGACGAGCCCACGTGACACCCCAGATACCTTGCTACAGCCCTGCGAAGTTACAGGCTGTTAACATGGTAACAAGGCAACTTAGTCTCTTCATGATAGGCAAGATCAAATCACGTCGTAACATGTCCCCAGCACAGCAGATTTTAATGCCAGACTAGTACTGAGACCTGTATTACGACATTTGAATCACTTCAAGGCAACCTGCTGTATGAAAAGAAGAAGGATGAGAGAGGCTGAGAAGACAGCAGACTTTCCCAAGCAAACTGGAGCTTGGAAACGTAAGAGGAAAATCCTGTGCAGACTTCTGTGCAATCTGATCAGCAGCTACCCTGAGGTTGAGAGTAACAACTCATTTGTAACTACCCTGACGCACGGAGCCAGCTTCTTGCTGCTTTTACATTTGTTACTTCAACAACTCTCCTGTGAAACTGACTCAAAGTGACACAAAGTGACCCTGTCTCTCCTGGAGGTGTGAAGACCTTATAGCAATGGCTCCCTTGTGCAAACACTTTTCAGGCAAGGGACATGTATCATCATCTGCTGAGCTTCCTTCTTGCATTCATCCCATTTGATCAGCACAGAAAAACGCCGAGTGGCTGCATTCACCCTTGGCTTCATGTCAGCTTGTCCTTTCTGACTAAATGCCACTCGCCTGCCTACAACAAAGCCTTGTGTGATCTGACAGTCAATCTTCTTCGCTGCTAAACTCTCAAAACAGAGGGGGCAATCTGATGGCAGGTGAGCTTCAATGCAGATGAATATAAGGTAAAACACCTCTGGAAAAAAGAATCTAAAACATGCCTAGGTGATGCTGTATGTGGTACTGGCAGGTATATTCAGGCAGGAGGTCTCAGAGCCATTGCTAACAGCTCTCCAGCATCACTGGCTTGGCCTGCAGCAGCAGCCAAACTAAAGCCAAGAACCACTGGGTACCATGAGCAAGGGTACTGAGAGCAAGACCAAGGGTGTCCCTTCGCTGCTCCATAAAGCCCTGGTGTGCCCTTGTTTCAGGTGGTGTGTGCACTTCTGGTCTCCACACCACAGGAAGGAGATAGTTATGTTGCAGATGGCACACAGCAAACCTGATCCAAGCGATGGGGCAGCTGCCCAGCGAGAAGACACCAGAAATGCTCATGCTTCTCATTTTGAAGGAGAGAAGGGGGTGTTACAATTGAGGTTTACAGATCGTGAAGGCAGCTGAGAAGGCGTGCACAGAACTGTAATTCACCAAATCCTGCAATACTGGAACTAAGGGGGCTCTCTGAAACCAGCAGGGGATCAGCTGAAAACAGATTAAAAAATAGTTCCTTACACAGCAGGTAGTGAACTTCTGGAGCTTGACGCCAGATGAGGTTGGAGGCAGACAGCATCAGCGGGTTCAGAAAGCAAACGGAGAGACTTGCAGACAGCAGGTCCATAAACAGGTAGTAAAGGGAGCAGGCAGGGATGTGCCTTCTAACACGCAACCCTAATGCAGCAGTTGTGGATGCTGATAGAGCATTAAGAGGAACAGACCGCAGGAAGTGGCTGGGCCCACAGGCTCACCCTAAATAGCACAGCCTACTGCTACCACTGGAGACACGAGTACTTGTCTGCATGTACCACTGCTCTAACGCGGCAGGGCACTTCGCACGTCCTTACGCTTCGCTTGTCTGCAGCGCTCTGTCCGACCGAACACAACTGGGGATTGCTGTCCTGAACAGCTGGGAAGGAGTGCACGTGCCACTGGGAGATACAGAATCCTCTTGCTTAGACTGGGGGATAAGCACATTTCTCCTCAGGTAGCAGCTGGCAAACCCAGGTTTGTGTAAATTCTGTCAGACCTGGTAGAAAAGAACACGTTTTTGACAGGGGAAGGGCTTCTGGCCTGACACAAGAAAAAAGTGTATCTATCTGTCCTTCTAATGTGTAACAAGAAATGTCTTCATTTTTTTCCCTTTTCCCCCTTTACTGCTTGCTGACCGACTACAACATCCTGACTGCAAGCTCCTCAACAGCAGGGTCTCTCCTGAGATGTCTATCACCCGTGTGAATTTGACACAACTTCCATCAAAGCCACGGGGCATCCTTCTGTTGACTTCAGTGGAATCAAGCCCCATATGTTGAATAAGCAATCAACGACTTCCCCAAAGGAGAAAGTTTTCCATGTCTGTAGTTCATTTAAATGACTAGAACAAGGGAAGGGACTGAGTGCAGGAAGAGTTGAAAGAAAAGCTAGGATCATGGAGTGCAATGAGGAAAGCGGTCCTGCAAGACATCTTCATGATGAAGAGACTGTGAGGACAGTTACTTGTAAAAGGAGACCAGCTCTTGTCACGCCTTCCACCTCACACCCAAAACCTCCGAACACACACAACCTGCCTCCCAGCCAGCAGCTTCTTTGATACAACATTGTGGGTAAGTTTCTCACTTTAATCTTCCACAAGTTGGTTCTGTTCTAATTAACATCTCAACCCATATGAGGTATTCCCTGCATCTTGCAGACATCTCAGGCGCTGTTTCTTTCTCTTAATTTTCTTCCAGTGTCAGCACAACTTTTTAGAAGCGTGAAGGCACTGCTTTTTGTAGGCTTTCAAGTCACTCTTTCTTTTTATATGCCTGCTAAGTCAACCATAAATTTATGGTTACGAATACCACCACCTTCTGTACTTTTATTTGGCTTCGTTCACAATGCAAATACAAAACAGAACTTCAAAGTCGCGCAGAAATCCTTTTGCTTCATGATAGCCCAATTCCTTTCCACATTTATTTTCAAGCATGCAATGACAGGATTAGTTGGCGATTAATTACTTGAAACTCAACCTGCATCTCAGGTCACAATTTTCTCATATTTGCAGCCTTTAAAACTTGCGTATCAACCCAATATTTGTCATACAAACCAATACTTCAGACAAATAAGATATTCTTCTTTCCACACAAACGTCCTAGTTGGAGGTCTCAAAACCCAAACAAAAATGCTGCTTCTTGCACAAACTCCAACCCCCCCACCCCAAGTTACAGTCCTATTCCCAAATGCTTTCCAAAAATGTCACCTTTAAAGGAACAAAAAAGATCATTCAAAAAAGCAGTATTCTCTGCTTTCTGTATTGTCCCTTAAAGGCAACTGCTCTTCTGATAAAACATACTTACTCACTGGAGGGTAACCTGAACAGTCAGTTTAAACTGACTGCAATGTGCAATGTGATTTGATTTTTTATTAACTTTTCCCATAAGAATGGTCACAGCCTGGACTAAAATGCATCTGTGCCTACACATTGACTCAGAACTGACTGTAAAACTTGGTTAACAGCACAGCAGGACTAGCCTAGGCTGGACACTTAATAGAAGCCAGTCATCTGAAGGGAGTCTTTTTCAACATAAAGGGTCATCTAAAAAGTCACAGCATGTACTAAGATCATTCCTTAATTAAGATATCTCCTGGCACTGTTGTCCTAGTGGAAACATATTATCGCCATGGTAAGGAGAAATGTTGCAAAGTAAAGACAACTACAATTTCACTGTGACTTAAGTCATAAAACCAAAGAATAAAAATTTCTCCAGTCCTTTTTTTTTAATGACTTGTGTCTTCCAATCAACCGGAAACATTCAGGTTCATGGGCTAGGTGTAACTGTAGTCTATTTATTACTTTATTTTGTTTATAGATCTTTTCTTGTCCAGTTCATTCTTGTTGTAACAGCAGAACAAAACAAAACCCCCTGCCATTAAACCTCACCTTCTACAAAAAATAATCTTGGGCCAAATAAGAACTGGCAGTATCACTTGGAAAATATCCTCAAGTGATTCTCTGCAAACAGATTTAGGTTATCTATAACAAACTAATGGTCAAAAAAGACCATTATTTTAATTTTATATTGAACCTAGTCTGATGCACATGCCATAAAAGGAGCAAAATTAACCGCACCACCTGCAGGGCACATCTTACTTGCCGCCCTGAGAATTAAAAAAGTCAAGAGCAGGAGGGAAGAGTAAAAAAGAAAGGCAAACTGAGTTGAACATAGAAGAGTAAATTAAACAATACAGACATCAAGAGAAAGAAAGTATTAAAAGCAAGTGTTCAAGCATGTTCAAACAAAACACAGGTACTGTGTTAAACACTGTATAAAATCAAGCTATGCCAAATCCCCAGTGCCCCACTTGTGAGCTTTGCGTTAAGATAAAAACTGGCAAGGAAGGTGTATGCTTCTTCAGGGAAATGCTTTTGAACTAAAAAACACACAGTGGTGTTGAGACAAGAATAAGCAGGGTGAAAGCTTTCATGAGAGAGACTTTTGGTTGCATGAGGGATGTGGGTTACTGGTGGCATGTGTGCTTTTGCACTTTCACAAAAGGTAAATATGATCCTGACACCGCATGGAAGGAGTTCTCCATGTCAGAATTTTATTGAACGTGAAAGACACACTTGCAAAAATCTTTTCATGTCTGTATAAACACAGTAGTTTAAAACTGGTAATATATAGATACTACTTAAATGCTCAAAATTATACACCTTTTCCTCAACCATGCTCACTCATTATTAGCTTAGACCACTTACACAAATTACTCCAATAACAACTTCCCTACAAATGGATGGAGAAGAGCTCGCTGCCACATTTTAGCTCAAACAACTGCCTTGTTATTTTGACAGCAGCATACTACAGAAATCCAGGAGCATGGACCAGCTTGCCTGCAGTGATTCCCTATGAAGCAGATACCCAACACATGCAGTTTGGAAGCAGATCATCAGGACTCTCACCTATCCCATTCATATCACACTCACCTATCACACTCTTGGCCCCTTCTCTCCCCAGGTCACGGAGTACCCATCAAGCTCAGACAATCAAGTTCCCCTTTTCTCTTTACAGTAAGATTAGCGAACAGAATTTTTTCCTAACTTCTTTCAAAAAACAGAGCTATCTAACAAGCACTGTCTGTGCCACAGGTGGGGACAGAAATGGTGCGTTGCACTATGACACCGTAGATGCCTCCATCAGAAAACCAACTTGCCCACCTACAACACAAACCCAACAAGCTGCTTTATCTATCCTGCAGCTGCCAAACTCCTCCCATGCCACCAGCACCTGACACTCACCACAAAAACAAGGGTCTCGCTCCACCTGAATGCATTCTAGTGCTTGCTTTGGCACCACCTCCCTGGCCTAAATCTCCCCTACCTTCCTTGCTTACCTTTCGCTCTCTCCTCCAGCAAGCCTCATCTACGCTGCTGTCACAGGGAGCTGCTCCGAACTCTCAGTTTAGAAACAGAGTCCTAGTGTTACCTGAAAGGAGACGCCCCAAGGCCAGTGAAAGCTTGCTGCAGGGTGGTCCTCCAGCAAAAAGTCTCCCTCAACACTGCTCTGTCGATGATTAGAAAAGAGCTCAGTATTATCATTGCCAGAGCGCACCAAGTGGAATCTGATTATTGCCACTGCCGCAGCATCACCAAAAATGTTGTATCTGCACTGAGGATCCAGCCCTGCTACAGCCGCAGTTGCTCGCCTTCCTTGTGGAGACTGCAGCACAGGCTTTCTGAAAGGACGGTACCTCCTTCCATGCCCAGTGGTGGTAGGGGAGACAAGTTTTACCAGCGTAACTCATGGTCGAGTGCATTTTCCTGTCTTTATTAAGGGTTTACACCAGTGCTGCTACCTTGGAAGTCTGCCATCAATAAGCAGGTCAAACCCCTTAGTCTGGGAAAAGCCTCTCTATTGTTTTCTGTCTCATGAACAGCTCTTCATTAACTATATATTTTTTTTGGAGAGCTGGGTGTTAGAAAACAATTGACATGAATAAAGAGCTCTCCTTCACCACTGAAAGTAAACTGTATGCTTAATAAGATGAAATAATTTGGTCTCTGTGGGCCAGAAAACAATAGCCTCACTGTTGCACTGATACCTTTCAAGTTATGTCCTCGCATCACCCAAAGCAAACTGTAACAGGGACTGCTCCACAGCTCAGATTCCCTTTAAACCTCTTAGCTAACCTC
The DNA here is from genome assembly GCF_013368605.1 of Nyctibius grandis. NCBI lineage: Eukaryota > Metazoa > Chordata > Aves > Nyctibiiformes > Nyctibiidae > Nyctibius > Nyctibius grandis. The sequence goes on from NC_090660.1 coordinate 14,346,409, forward strand.
TTTTACCTCTTCAGGTTTCCCTCTTTAGCACAGACATGAATCAGCTGCTTCAGGAAACCTCAATTCCTTCAAAAAAACGAAGTTATCTTTTATGAGGTTGTATTCAAGTCCTCTACTTTCTTACAAATATCTCTAATTTTTATTCTTTATGCCAGGAGTTGAGATTGCATAATGAAGCAAATAACATCAACAACTGTGACTGACTTAAAAGGGAGCAACAGCAAGTAGAGCTTTGTCTTCTCTCTCTCTGAGCAGGGTGAGAATCTACTAATTACTTTATTACAGCGTGGGTGGAAAAAGGAGTGAACTCCAAATCCGCACAGCATTCAATGCAGTATTTCCTTTATAGCGAAGAATGAAAAACAACCCCAAACCTAGTATAAATCTCCCTCCCCAGTTCCTCCTTTTGTTTACACCAGGTTTGAGGTTACTTACACAGTGGCACAATATTAAAGATCCCATACACATCTCCATGCCTTAGGGCATAAGCCCACCTTTAGGCATCTAGCACTGAGAAGAAACATTTCCTAGAGGCAAGCTACTACGTAATGCTCAGGATGACGTCTCTCACATCCTCCTTCTTTGATCTGTCAAATAAAAGCCACCACAAGAAAAAAAAATGCTAAACACTGTATTATTTTATTTTCCTGCCACAATTCTATACTTATTTGCTCTCATTTTTATGGATCATTTTATCATTACTGATGCAGACAAACAGCCTCTGGAAACAGCCAGACAACCCATGTACGGCACAATGAAATACCCGACACACACGTCCACCTTCAAGATAAAACAATAATAACGGAACGCCTGAAACCAGAGTCCTTTCCTAGGTACGCTAAGTTATGCCACTGAAGTCAAACGGGTTTTAGCAGTTCAATTTGCCCCCTTGCTACTCAAAGGCACAGATATTATTCCATTAGTGAAAAATTCACCACCACTACTATACAACAGCAATAGCTAGGGATTTGCAAAACAATGAAGAACACCATTCAGACATCACAGAGAGGACAAGAAAGGAAGATTCCTCCACAGGGAGGCCCTTTCATGAGGAACATCCTCAGAGGCTACAATTTACTGTGAGCACAAGGTGCTCTTACCTGTGTGAGTGAGCATGTGCCGCTGCAGGGAATTTGCCCATGGAAAGACTCGAGGACAGTAAGGACAGGGGATATTTTGCAGGCAGTCTGAGTAAGCGTTCCTCTTCCCTCTCAGCAGTTTATCTTCAGCAGTCTCCTTCTCATCCTCACTTGTTCCATTTCTGCCGCTTTCTTCCTTGAAATTGTCAGTGGACTGCAGAAACGGGCTAAATTTATTAGTGTCTGTGGTAGCCAGCATCTTCTCTATGCTGGCAAACTCCCCACTTGACTCCAGATCCACACCACTGCTAAGTTTAGGCTTATTTTTTGTTCCTTTCTTTCTACCTCTTTTCTTAGTCAAACCAGCATCGGCAACGGGAGACTGCTCTGGATCACATGCCTGAGTCAGGTCACTGGGCAGGCTGGAGTCTCTCTGAACGGTGGTCACGATTGTCACTTTTGCTTTGGCGTTCCCTGATTTGTCACACCCAGTGGAGCTGTTCACTGCCTTGGGACTAGTGTCTGCAGCCTCCGTTTTCAGCAAAGCGGGAGCAGAAGACACAGATGAAATGATCTGTGCAATGGAAGCCAGCGGTGGCAGCTCTTTAGTTACTGGAGGCTTTGGCAAGAGAGGTGGCGGTGGTGGTTTAGGCCTCAAGGGTCTCAGCAAGGCAGAATTGCCAAGGAGAGCTGGGGAAATGATTGGGACAGTCAAATGCAACGAACCTTTCAGTGGCTGGGGATGTCTGACAGCCCTGTTTTTCTCCGAGTTCCCACTGGCACCAAAAACCAAAGGACACTGCAGACAGTTATAGGCTTTATCGCTGTTCCCAGAAGCAACCAGCTCTTGATTCCTGGCTTCACATGGGACATCATCTTTATCCTTCTTCAGGGCTTTGGGGATGGACAGGTCAATAGGCTCCATGGAACAGTCATAGAGGGACAGGGGAGAAGAGCCAAACAGGTTCTCCTGCTTCACTTGCACAGCACTCAGGTTTTTGCTTTTCTGAGAGAAATCCAATGGCTCATCAAAATCCATCCGGAAGTTGCCCGTAGGTTCAAGTTTGATGGGAACGTGAGACGACGTCCCAAGTAAGAAGCCATTTTGTGGCTCCAGGAAAGGTGTCATGGACTTGCGGTCCATATAAGTGTTGTCTTCCAATAAAGGAGGGTCTGTCTGGCTTTCCTGGGCACTGCAGTCCACCGCTAAGATGTAATTCTCGATCTCCCTTTCTTGCACATGCAAGTGCTGCTTGAGGATATGGTGAATGCAATTTCTCTTGGCTGAAAAGGCTGTGCCACACTCCTTGCACTCAAACGGCTTCTTCTTCTGGCAGCCGCTGTGCGTCCTCATGTGAATGCGGAGGGCCCGGTAATGCTTCAGGTCCTCGCCACACAGCTTGCACACAGTGTCTGGGGAGCAGAAGGCATCCACCATCTCTGCGGCATTGCTGGTGACATATTCGATGTTCTTCTCTATATCCTTCCTGGTCACTTTGAGGTGCTTCTTTCGCAGGTGCCTCTCACAATTGGCTTTCACTGTGAACGGGTAGTGGCAGATTTTACAGATGTAAGGCCTCTCCCCACTGTGCGTCCGCAGGTGCCGGATCAGCGCTGCCTTGTCAGCTGCGATATAGTCACAGATGTTACACTGGTATGGGGAAATGCCCAAGTGAGAACGGATGTGAGCTCTCAGGACACCAGAGAAGGCAAACACCTGGTCACAGAAACGGCAGGGGTACAAAACTTTCCTCATGGTTGGGGCTTTCTTGTTTGCTGCCCCTGCGATGATGGCTTTGAGGTCCCCTTCTGTCACCTCTTGCTTGATCTTGGCTTCCATGCTCAGAGGCAGGAGAGCTTCAATGATGCTGTCCTGCTCCAGCTGCGTCTTCATCTCGTGCTGAGTTAAAGGCTCTACTTTGGGTTGAAGGAGCAACTGCGAGGAAGGACTTGATTTGGCTCCTGGCTGGGGGAGGTGAGAGTTGGAGGAGGACTCCACGGAGTTCTTGATCAGCCTCAGTGGGGGAGGTGGGAGGCTTGGGCTGATGCAGCCAGGGGAGGCTTGCTGGGCACTGATAAGAGGAGGAGGTGTAGAGGTTGCCACAACTGTTCGGGGCGTTACCAAAGGCTTTGGCTTCAGCGGCGGCATATGCTTGAAAATGGACTGCACAGGGACAGAAGGTGCTTTAGAAAGTGGAGGAAGACTGATCTGAGGAGGAGCAGAAGAAGCCATCTTCAAGATCTGCTGGATGTCTGCCAGCTCAATGGCAGACTCATTGGAAATGGGTTTTACCACAATACTGCTGTCAGGCTGGATGATAAAACCCTTCTGGAAAGGCTGCAACGAGAGGAGCTTTATGTTTTCTTTTGTAGGGGGAAGGACTGAAAATGACCCTCCCATAGAGGCAGCTTCCAGAGGAGAGAGGCTGAGCAGACCAGTGCTGCCGGGTTCCTGAGGTAGGTTACTCTTCAGTGCTCTGAGCCGCATTTCTTGGACCTCATCTTGTGTATTGTCCTCCTGCTTGACAGGCTTGATGTCTTTGGTGTACTGTAGGCCCAAGGATGCCATGAAGGCTTTCTGGTCTGGGTTCTCGCTGGGTGGGGTCGTGGACTGTGGCTTGTGCTTGTCTTTTCCCTGATCCACCACATGAGTTTCTGTGTGCAGTTTGAGTGCTGAAAGCATGGGGAATGCCTTGTTACACGTCTCACAAATAAATCGATGGAAGTCGCTGATGCACCTTCGCAAATTTGTTTCACACCAGACCTACAAGACATGAAAAAATAGAGTAGACATCTCAAACTAGAAATGCATCACGTGCTGCTGGAAAACTAAAACTGTTCATTCTCTCTTCCACTGCCCAAGTTAAGGAGTTTAGAGTAGCCACCACCTACCTGGCATGGAGATATTCCTGCTCCACAGCCTTTAGTCACCTAAGTGGTGCATCTAAATTAGGGGCTGATTGTCCAAAAGTTCCCTTCTATAAAGGCAAACTCCTTCAGAGGGCTATTCGGACTCTCAAATACTTTTCCATCCTGAACTTCCCTTCCAGAAACCTCTCTCACTTCACTGACAGGACAGAAGCCTCAGCAGACTATACAGCAAACTTCAGTAAGCTGGGCAGTAAGACTACCTCCTTTAGCTTTATTACTACAAAGAAAGTAGGAGGAGAGGAGAAAAAACAAAATGGCATCCAAGAAGGCAAAACAACATAAACCAACCAAAATAATATCCCCCAAAACCAAATCAATGAAACGTAGAGCCCAAAGCTGAAAGCCTTTTGGTTAGTGAAGTCTGATGACATTAATTCTCCAGAGAAAAATACTAACCTCACAAACGGATTTTATACCTATCCCTGAAAACAATCATGAATCCAAATGCTGTATCTAAATGCTACCCAGATAGCTCACATATTGCAAAGGTTCCACATCAAAGAGGAGCACAAATGATAAAATAAATAGAGGGCTGGCAAGATCTTTATATACTCTACACACTTTGTTCAGCTACTTCGTACATCTTCCCTCACAGTGCAAGCAAAATTATTACAAAAGGAAAGCCCCAACATTTAAATCCCTTAATAACTTTAAATGTCTGCCATTAATTACAAAAGAAATAAAACCAAGTTGTTTAAAAAGTTCTCTCTTCTCATTTTGTAACTTTTGCACCAAAACTCTACTAGAGTTACAGAATGACCTACATGCTCCCATGGACCAGCAGCAAATTTAAGGTCTACCACCTTGCAGCCGGAAGAGCTGGAAATCAATGCTTTAATCCAAGGAAAATAAGAAAAGTGCAGATATTGAGTAAGCATGGTCCTAATGGATTGTGCTCTTGATTTATTTCTTTTTTGTTTTTAAATAGATAAGCAGCTTCATCCAGACCCAAACCAACTAAGGCAGGCAAGGTTTGACAGAGGGAGGGATAATACCATCCAATAGATAGCTTTATGGCTCTTAGAAAAATATTTACAGACCACTCTCTGCCTTTCCCCAGTCAGTTACCCTCAAAAGCACCAAATCTTCAGAACTCACATAAGGAACGTAGTAGAAAGGTATTTGGGAGTGTTTTGTGAAGAACTCACTGAAGATGTCACCATTTAGTAAGTAAGGTGACTTCCCAAAGTTTTTCATGATAACATCTTTCACACCACAACTGTATCCTTGTTAGAGTAAATTAAAATAAATAATACCTTCCTTACCATGTGTCCTCCCTATTGATTTTAGATGTGGGATGGTTTGGGGAAGATGAGAACTAATGGGCAGGCTGGAAGGGGCAAGGATCTAACACCACCCAAGTTTTCCTTTAAAATATTTTTATAGATCTTTACACCAATAGTTATCCACTAGAACGCTGAAAAAAACCCCAAACAAATATTCTCTAGATGAAAAAAGAAAAAGGAAAGGCAGGAAGGGTTTGAAGCCTACACAGACAGTTGTAGTGTGCTCTCCACAAAATATTCTACAATCTCTGCCTCATCAAGGACAAGTCTTTCAATCAACTCAGAATGCACTTCATCAGGTGGTACCTTAAGCTATGAGGAACAGAGCATACCTGAGAAATGCGGGGGAACTTCCTACAGGAGAAGTCCGTGAATCCCAAGTCGTGGAAGCCTGCCGGAATCGAAGGGTTGTTCTGAATGAAAGGCTTTCCCATGGGATCTCTGGGAAGCTGCTTATGGATAACTGCATTATGGCGCAGTAAGCCCCGATGAGTACGAAAGGTAATACAACAGATGTCACACCTGGAAAGGAAAGGAATAAAATAGAAATGACTTACTGACTGCTGCCAGCTTAAGCACTACATTCTTCTTGCATTAGGCCAGCCTCCTTCCTCTCGCTCCATGATACTAAGAATCTGCTAAATGCAAAACAAAGCCACAGCGCGTCAAAAACCTACCACCACAGAAAGGCCATTTTCATCAGTCACTTTCGAACCAGTTTCTGGCTATTAAGTTCACTGGAAGTTCAAAGACTACAGTGCCTGAGAACTGAGCATCCCATGTGGGCAGACGACGAAGTGGCAGCTGAGATCACAGCCTTCTGACAACCTTCCCATAGTCTGACATAAAATATTTCAATGGCTTTACACTGTTTCATTTTTACTAAAAAGTACTACTAAAACAAAAGACATCCAAAAAAATCAGTGATAAGGAGAGGCTAAATCAGACCTAAGTAGCAAGCAGGTGCAAATGTATAAGTAGCATCTTTTTAACTACTGCTTAAACGTACTACTACTGCACACCACCCAAATACCCATGTGTGAATTTTCTTCACACCACCTTTCCATAAACTTTCACTGATTTTTCTCAAAGCTGTTATGAGAAATATACAGTTTCAAAAGAAAAACTAGCACTCCTTGAAGGGGAGGAGGGTCAGAGGAGGAAGACCTGAAACAGGTTTAATGCTTCTGACACACACACATCCCCTTCACAGCCAGCATGTCCCAAAGAAAAATACAGAAGCAATGTCCTTTCCTACCTACACCTTATTGGTATGATTTCTTGTTTTTCTTAAGTTCTCAAATCTCAAATTCAGCTAAACAAAAGTTTCTCACATGAAGCAGACTTGCATTAAACAATTAAAGGTATTGGAAACACATCTATGCTGCAGGCAGTAAGGACTATGCAGCAACACTTGGCCAACACATCAACAAGCAAGCCTACTGCCTTTTAAATATCTGGGATTTGAGCTCTGCAGCATGACAAGTCACATCCACTCTTCATTTAACAAGTGACACACAGTTTCACTCAGCATGGTCCCATCTGGTTACAGCTCCAGTTCGCAACCAAAGCATGAATTTCACAGAAGCAAACACTAGTGAATGTGAAGCAGTCAGATTTTGCCAGTGAGAATATTACATGTGCTAGGAGTTTTTCACATGTCTCCCCCTGCCTTAGTTCTCCCCATACTCTCTTCATCCTCCACATCAAGGAAAAGGACATGTGCCTACTCATTAAAAAAACATCCTGCAATTAGAAATGACTTCTGACAAATTCCTGAAACCACTCCCTCCCTGTCCTGTCCCTAACAAACTCCCATTGTTGTTCTTTTTATCAGTACATAAACTTCCACAGACCTTTTTTATTCCCTGAAAATGAAGAGATAACCAAGTCACCCACAAAGCAATTGGACTCATAGTCTCTGACTGGTGAAAGCAGCAAGTGTGAAGTATATGTAACACGGCCTTTGTTATCAAGGTACCCAGAAGGCTGGGACATAAATATTATGCGCTGGAAGTTTAATCTGTTTTATCTCCCCTGTCAATTCACTTGCATTCTACCTTTATAATTATTGCCAGCATAGTCCCTGCATTCCATTATATACCGAACCAGTGCCATTTACAAAGGAAACGTTTACTTAAAGAGGTTTGCTAAATATGACAACAATCTCTGGTGAGGGGTGGGGAATGCCAGCACGGAGCGCTCCTCCAGCGTCAGGATTTACGGTTCTCCTCCAGCTCACTTGGCAGCACCTATTCCGTGATGCAAAGCTTTCATCTTCAGCAATAACAAAACCACACAACCACCAAAACCGCTGGGGAAAGGAGGGCGTTAAAGGGTTAGAGCAGTCACCTGAAGAACTTGCAGGCTACTGAAGTACGTTCTTTATTAGAGGTGATGAAAATGCCACGCGTGAAAGCAAGCAGTGCTTCTGGCATGCTCCTCCTGGTATGTTAGCATACTGACAATGAGGGCTTGCAAGCAATGTTCCTGCACCACCAGGAGCACTGCCGGTGGTCTGTGGGGCCAGGCGTTTTGCAGAGGGATACAGACCCTCACCTCAAGGTGTCTTTAGGCAGCTCTGGGGTCCCCGATGTGCCTGGCCTCCCCTGGACCAGCAACCCAAAGCAGTGGCCGTGGCGGGGCAGGCACAGCTACCACTGATAGCACCACAGAGCTACTGGGAGAGCTGGCGCCTGCCACAGTACCCCCAGGATTTGGGCTGAGCAGGAGCCAGTGCTCCTGGGCAAGCAGCCAGCCCCCCCACACAGCGGGGAGGTGCACCTCGTCCATCTTACACTCCCTCACCTGCACTGGCTGTGCGACATGCTGATTTTAAGACCTGGTTTATTCAGGACTCCCATCAAAAGCTGCACTTGAGAGTAAATCTTTCAGAGCAGAGATCCGTGTGAAAGTCCTTCGCAGTACACCTGTATCAACTACTATGCCTCAGGACACTAAAAATTTGCAATTTAAAAACAGTGTTTGCCATGCAAAGGGAACTGCCTCCCCTCCCCCAAAACAAAAGTAATTTATCTTGAAAAAAGACGTACTTTCTTTCTTCTGTAATGCATAGAATTAAACACCCCTCTGTATTTTTCTCTTTCTTTCCTTAGTCTTCTCTTCTATTTTCCTTGCTGTGAGTGAAGAAGCAGCAAGCAAAAAGAGAAGTCGGGAAAAGGAATAAGCTCCTTTTCCATTTGGTCAAAAAGAAGCTCCTGGCTGAAAGAAGAAACATCCAGATAAATCACGCCTGTCATCTCCAGATGCAGACACTTCAGGGCACGTAAATGCACCGCGCCCTGGCTCATCATCTTCCCCTGGTGTCACAGTTTACAGGATCACACGGGAGCTGGAGCATGGGAAGGACCCACGGATTCCTTCCCTTTCTCCGCAGTCCAGGCACACCTGTAGAGGCGACCACAGCCTGGAGAGCTGGAATGAAAACAGGCCGAGAAAAGTCCTCCCTGGGAGACATGTGTAGCAGCCTCTGTGGGGCAGGCACCCCAGGCGACCAGGCAGCCTGGTGGGCTCCAGTGCCCACACCGCTCACCAAGGACAAGGGAGGTCATTGTAAATCCACTCCTGATGCCGAGGGGTGCCACCGCGCTGCCAGCTCAGGAGGTCTCTCAGGCTCTGCAGACCTCACTTGAGCTTGTCAGTCCTCGCTACAGATGCGAGCTATTTAAAATACATGGCCCATTTGCCCTTGTGCGTGCACATTTTTTTCGTGTGTGTGTTTTTGTTGAGTTCCCTCCCCCTCACCTCAAGTAGGAAGGGAGTCCAAATTTCCCCCAAATGACATGACTTGAGCTTTGAATACAATTAGCAATGCAGATGCAGATATGGACGTGTACCATCTCCAGGAAAAACTTAGAGGTACTAAGCTTCAAAACCTAACTAGTTAAGGCAAGCATCATGCTGCATTGACTAGGACTTGTGTTAATTTAAAATGGAGTAAGCTGCCATGCCTAGCAACACATTAACTGGAAGCAATTTTTTTTAAGGAAGCCTACCATTAATTTCTCTGTTTTGTCATCAGTACTATTTTCCATCTTTAGGTAGTGTCAATGCCTACTGTATTTTTAAATCTAAAACTACAGTCTAAGGAGGACAAGAGAAAGGAATCCTAGGTGATATGAACATTTTTTTCATCTTGCTTAAATTGCTGTAAAAGCAAAAGTTAAATAATTGTGGGAAGTCTGAAAAGTCCAGTATATCAAATAAAGCATCTGAAACATATGGTAATACTTTGCTCATGATGAACCTTAAAAAAAACAAAACACCAAAAAAAACCCCCCCTCCTTACAATTTCACAAGTCTGCCCATGTGTAGTGCCAAGTCAAACACGGATGGTATGGCTGCAGAGAACAGAGATGGGAACAGGTTCTGAGGCTGTTGGCAGAACAGGCAGAGCAACAGCTCAACACCTGAGAGAAGATAAAATTACTCTACTTGCAAGGTAAATTTCCAGATGTAGCAAATAAAAGCTGCTGTGTTATCATGCGATTGCTAGTCTTGGCCACAGTTTTCCATTTTTCTATAAATACGATTACAGAGCAGAGCGAAGCAAGCTGTTCAGTTCCAAGCACAGAGATTCAATTATAAGCAAAAAGGGAAAAACTGCTTTTAGCAGCTAAAACCACTTTAAAATGAGCTTCATTCTCAATTGCTTTTACATTTTGGAATCATTCGTATCTGCACAATGTGAACGTAATACTAGAACTCTGGCTCACTGGCAGAGGTGTACAAAGCGAGTGGGTGAGAAAACAAAACTGCTAAAACACAAAAGCAGAACTGAAATGTAACTGTGCGACGACAGTGCAATGACCAGGCTGACCTTGGTGCTCAGGTCACGTATCACACCAGGCGAGTCTGTTTAATTATTACTATACCAGTGTACCTTTTTCTTTTTTTTTAAATGCAGAGAGGGTCTCTGTATAAAAACACAGCATTAAAAAGCTTACTACTAAAATAAGTCAGTGTTCTTGAAATCTGTAATGCTAATTAGGATACAAAAGCATTTTAACAGGCTCTAAGAAATAGTCAATGCTTTGTGCAGCTTGTTCAAGAGGCAAGCCATGGTTTGCTACACTTAATGACAAGCGGCACCTATGCAAGAAAAGTTTACATAAGCCATGCCTGTTGCCTTGAGTTACACTCTCCTCTGAGCCAATTCCAATTTGTCAGCAATGGAAATAACTTATTTTCTTTAAGAAAAGGGAAGACATTTCAGAAAGGTAAAGCAGAGCCAAATTTCAAGCAAAATTAATCAATCTTGATTTTGAGTTAGGGTAATGCAGTCACAAACATTCAATCCTTCTAAATTTTCTATTTCAGTAGTCAAGATACAAATGCCAAATATTTATATCCATCATTCTGTTACCAAGAAATTAAACAAACATTATGCTCTGCACTACCTGAGACTGGAGGTGGGAAAGGGAAAGTGACAATGACATTTAGCATTTTTCTACTTGTAGTTCTGAAACCACACAAGAGCAGACCAAAACCTGAAGGTTTCACCCATGCAGTTCACTAACACTATGTTGCCCATGTTGTGGACATCAACAAATAAACCCAGTGTTAATTTCTAGGCCTTATGTAAAATAAAAAGCTTGGTACCATTTTGTTCCTTTCCTATCTGTGCTCTTTAGCAACTGCCACAAACAGAAGCAAGGAAAACAAAACAAGAATGAAACATATCCTGAGACAGAAGTCATTACTACACAGTTATGTTATTAAGTAATCTAACTCCTCCCACTGAAATCCCTAATACGTACCATACATAAATTTCCACCCTTGTCATTATTATTCTCCTTTCTGTCTCACATTATTTGCAGAATTAATGTGGCTCTCCTTACGAGAAAATAAAATTCTATCTGACCTAAAAACAATACAACTGAGCAGAAGAGAAAGATGGGCAATTCCCTGCCATTGACTCGTGTCTGCACCAGGGATGGGAGCAGGCTCCCAGCCTCCACACTGGTAACGTGCACTGCAGAGGAGGCTGACAGGGAGGGGGAGATGGAGAAAGGATGATTTTAAACATAAGGGCTTTCACCACCTATGAAGAAAAACTAGCAGGCTACAGACATACTCCCCTTCAGGAAACAATTTCTTTTCTTCTCTCTCACTTCTTTTGGGGCAAGGCGAAGGAAGGGAGATGAGAGAGAGCAAATTAGTTTCTGCTCCTGTGCAACCCCACCCAGGTTCAGATACTCATCTCCTTTTGGATGAAAAACCCTTCCTGGCCTCCACGCCCAGAGCCCTGGGAAATAACATCCAACAGCTGCACTAATCTCTCCCACTTGCTGCAGATGAGTGATGGAAAAGCAGCAATGCTGCGAACGCTGCTCCTGCCTCCCTCCCAGAGATCCCTGTGGGTCCTCCCGCTGTCCTGCCATGACCGTTCCTGCCTCCTTCCCCCGCAGCATCACAGCTTGTCTGACCCCGAAGGACCTGCTGCTCTCCCATCTCCACCTCACCCAATGCTATGGGTCACTGCCGAAACTGCAAGCGGCACAGTAGCACTGGGAGTCAACTCCCTGCCAGGCGCGACGGGCTGGAGAGGCTCCCCTCCCCTTTCCCAGCGCGTAGGGGAACAGACACAGCTCACCAGAAGTTCAGTGCATGCTGCTTCACCTCCTCAGCAAAGGCGGGACTTTTCTTTCAACTTCTCCTCCCTCCCACCTCCCCACTGGCTGTCCAACTTTGTTACCAACATGTCCCGTCGCTCCCTTTAATCCTCTCCCTCAAAGAAGCCACCCTTGGGTGCAGCAGAGGCTGAATCACTCTATTAATAGACGGCTGCACAATGCTATGTGCATTCCTACGGCCACGCTGTGGTCCAGGGGAGAAAAGTACCGCGTAGGAGCCAGGGCAGATCTGATATAAACCAGGGTGATGTCGTGCTTGAGAAACTTGTCGGCATGCTGCAGAGCCAGTGTCCATACTGGCATATCGTGACTCCCACAGAGTAACTCAAGTGAAGTTCACCGCTATAAGGCATGAGCCATCCTGTGACACCTTTTAACTTTCTTTGTGTGTGAGCAAAAAAAAAGCAGGGAAAAATATTTCACTTCTTCCCAACACTGTAATGAATTGCATGGACCAGCAGCACTTCAGCAGTGCCAGATTTAAACACCTCTGCCCCAGTGGAACAGCAGCCTACCCTACCATTTACTTCAACAGAATTAACATGCAACTAAGAACAAATAAAGGGAAAATGGAGATGGCCTGCAGACACTTGCACAAAGAGAATAGTTCATTTTCTCATAATGACTTTTTTACTTAATAAAGGTCAAAGTTTTAAAAACCAGAAGTGTCAAGAAATTGCCTGGACAGAATCACAGAGCAAGAGCTGAAGATCAACATATATAACAATGAAGGGTTTAATAATTAGGGCAAGCATACCTGAGGAGGAAAAAAAGCATGACCAGTACAGTCCTCTACAGCTACCAAAATTGGAAGCTGCACAGCATCAAGAATAAAAGTCATTATTTGTTCACACGAACTCAAGTGGACCTTCTGGTATTCTTTCGGGGCAAGAAAAGGAAAGCTCTTCCTGCCTTCTAACACGTCTTTCAAATATGGAAGCCAAGTACTTGTGTAGTTTTAAAATTAATGGCAAGAGTTAAAAAAAAAAATAAATCTATGCGTCTACCATGTTGTAAAAGTAACACCACTTTTCACAGGTAACATAAGAAGAAACACTTTGTCTACCCTATAACCACCCACTGATGACAACAAGGCTCACAAATAGGTGCAGCCGAATCTGGACTGAACACCCTTGCCCTTATGGACATTCGCAGGTAAGCTGTGCTCAGCACGCAGATGTGACTGCTAACACCATGAGCAGCAGCCAGCACTTTGAGAGAGCCTGCATATAAACAAACCCTGGTCATCAGGATCAGGCAGGCATGCTAATAACCTATTTTGGCTCAGCCCTCTTTCCCTCCTGTATTCCCTTTTACGAGAAGCTTTCCTTTACAGTCAGCTTTGCATTTTACCCACTTTCTATTCTTGCAACCGAGCTAAGATATTCAACACCATGTGACACACCACACAGTTTCACATGAGAGCGTCACTCCCTGTGTCCATTCACCATCTGATATTTTTACCCGGCTGCTCTGGATTCCCAGTCTCCTCACACAATGAGCTCCCTGATGTGAGCTGACGACTTCTAGGCCAGCGTTGGACTCGCACTGCTCTTCAGATGTTCCCCATCTCTCTTTTCTGAACAGAAACTTCAGAAAGCACTTAAAATGCCGTTCTAGTCTGCTTTTGCAAGCCAGCATACAGACAGATGCTCAACCCACTGATTTTACTTCTCCATTTGCTCACTAAAAGGATGCATTCACCAGCTTGCTTGCATAACCTCTCCTCTGCCTTAACAACATTAAGAGTTGCATTGTACCCCAGCATAATTTTGGTCCTAGCATTTACCAGAGCTGGCTTTCGTCATCACCAGCTGGCTCATGGAATTGCTCCTGCACTGAAAATGCTGCCAACAGAGATCACAATTCGGTTCCTAGTTCCTATCAGCAAGACACCAAGCAAGCAGCTTGCAGAGCAAAGCAGGAGAGTCAGCCGAACTGCAATGCCACTCAACTGACCCTTGTATGCCTCCATCCTTGGCTATGACAAGTCTTGTAGCATTGACTCTGTTAATACTCAGTAACTCTACCAGCAGTTCCTACCTAAACTACCCTTGCTGGTACAATCTCAAACAATGACTAAGAAGGGAAGTATCAGGGTCAAAGTATAGTGTGCCAAAACCAAAGGTCAAGGAGGTCCATGAGCACGTCTGTGCTGGAATGCACTCCATCTCTCTCCCGGTACTCAACAATAGTGCAGGATACAACAACCTCAGACTTATCCAGCTGCATTAGAAGAGGACAACGTTTCATATTTTGAAGTACTAACAAGGAATGAGACTTATCTATGTGCACACCAACAGTTGTGACAGAGATGGAAAAGTAGGATGAAATTTCACAATGCTGCATGAAGACTACTTCTCATTCACGCTTCAAGTTGCTTCCAGTAACAGTAGTGTCAACTACTAGCAAAAAACTTCCTCTCCCCACCACAAAACCATAGTTCTGTCTCACAAGTAATATAAATTGCAAACAACATTTAGTTTTCAAACATATTCATTCTTCTAAGTTTGCAATGTCACTACACTCTCTTCCCGCAAAATGCTGACCACGTGTAGAAAGCAACGTGCTTGACAACAACGAAGTCAGCACTATTATTCCCTACTATATAAAGAGAGAAAAGATAGAAAGTGAATTCCTAAAGTTGCTTAAGCAGGCATTGGCAAAAACAAGAATGAAACTTAAGGGGCTTTTTCTGGTGGTTTTTTTTTTTTTCCTTTTATATCCTGTACAATGTACTTTTACTCAGTCACATTGCTGCTCCGTACACAACTTAGTCTTGTACTAGTTTTTTCTACTGGTGCTAATGATTGAGATTTCAAATTTACATTGATTTATTTTCTTGGCTATTTTATCTCCCCAAAGCCGATGTGCAGAACTGCCCTGAAGAACAGTATCTGGGCAACAAACATGTAATATTCTAAGTAGTTGGAATTATTTTTGCTCAAAATCCACTTCCTTTTGTCTTGACTTAAATGGGGCTGCTCACGTGCATTGGCTAAAATGATTTGAGATTGGGACATAGGTCCGGGTGCCTTGCAGCATCCCACCACCTGACACCATGCACTGAAGAATGGGGATGTGCTGCCAAAGGGGGAAACCTGGTGACCAGCCCGACTGAATCGCAAGCTGCACGTGACATCTTGTGAAACAATTTACCCAGAGAGTCCAGGAGACCATTCCTAGGGCATTTAAGTTGTCCACTCCTGAGTGAAGCCAGGTAACACCAAGACACAATGACAGCATTTTCCACCTGGGTGTGTTTTCAGAAACAAGAGCTCAGAGTGTTTACCCTGGCAAAACTGGAGGCAGATGACAACAGACACCAATGGTCAGGGTGTCTCGACACTTTCCATTCCAGGACCCGAGCTCTTCTGTTGCTACGCCTGTTACCAATCTACCAGTTCAAAACAACAGCTTCCCATGGTGGCATTCAACCTCTAGCCAACTTGACTTTACAAGTTTCAGCAAAACCTGGGTAGGCTGTTTTGAAAAACAAGGTAGGCTCTGAATGGCTTTTGGTTTTCTTTGGAAGCTCTACAGAAGCACATACTCCTGGGGCAAGAGAACTGCTTTTGCTGTCCTGGGATTTGGCAAGTTACAAAGCGTAATATATTATATCACTGTTTGGACATGCTCTGTAAAAGGTCAAAAAACTTAATCTACTCTGAATCCACTCATGTCAACAGGCATCTACTGGTTCTGGTCACCAGGTCAGTTCAGTGACTGAGGCAGACAGTGGTTTTCATACTGTGCAATGTCTATTTATTTCTTGTCTCCTATAAAAAAGTTAGCAAAAACAAATCCCATAACTGAAGGCAATGCCACACTGAACCAAATGTGATCAGGAAGCCCCCATAACACTCATTAAGATCCCGGCTTTTACCATGTTCAAACTGCACAACTATCCTTGCTGAGAACTGATGTTGAAACATGTCTCTAAGAAAGGACATAACTGCAATGTTATCATCACCTCCCTACGGGCAGATAAGCGGGCATGACAGGCAGCATAAATATCTCCTTGCTGCTGTGAGGAAGGAAAAATGAAAAAACTTTTCGTTGTTGGTACAGAAAGCACTGTAAGAAGCCTCCTGGAGAAGAAGGAGAGGAAATATAAAGGGTATGCTCTGGTTGAAGTGAAACCCAACAGAGGAATTTTATAGTGCATGCACTTTTTTAAAAGCCACACGTTTTACTTTAAGCCTGTCTCACTGTACTTGCCAAAGGAAAGAGGAGAAACCTCACACAGTGCCTCGAGAGGTTTCTCCCCAGGAAATCTTCACATCTCCTTTGCTTGCACCACTGATGTGGCTCAGAGCTGTCAGGCGACCTTTACAAGCACATTACCATGTCTGACAGCAACCGGCCACCACAAAAGTTGCCAGAGAAGTTACCCTGCTCCATGAGGTTTCTCATTTTCCCTATTGGCTGCACAGCGTTTCAGCGCTCTGCTAATTATATCAACACTCAGATACAAACTCACCAAAATAGGTGGTGTCCTGAGGACCCAGCTGCAGGGAAACATACGTCGTCTTTAAATAATCCAGGTAGAGAGGCGAAGGGGGTCAGAAAACGCCCCTGGGTCACCTCCCACTGCTAATGGGGACTGCAGACAACCTTGCTGGGACCAGCTCATGTCACTAATTAGGGTGCAGGTCCCAGGGCTTCAAATGGACAGAGGCTCACCAGGGGGGGTAATGCCATGAAGGAGATGCAGTGCCGCAGCTCACTGTCAGCGAGACAAAGGGCCCTATTATTGCTCCCAAGAGCAGGGCAGTTCTTACCGTAATTAGGAGACAAAGATGCACGATTCAGGATTTTACATAATCAAGGGATACTCTCCCAAGTGGGAGCCCCTCTCACACAATCAGTGGATTAAGTATTGTTTATTCTGCTGCAAGTAAACAATGAGGAGGGGCTTTACATAAAAAAGCACTACTGGGGAAGACAGTTCGGGGTGTCTTTTCATCTGACTTTGAACAGCTAACCCTGTGATTTAAAGATGTTCATTTGACAGTATCTGGAAGGGTAATGGCCCACCCTGTAAATTAGCTGCTCACATACTGAGCCGGGGGCTGCCAGACATCCTTACCTTTTCTGCTACTTAGCAGAGGGGGGCCAGGACGGACAGACGCTCTGGGGGTAAGAGGCTGTATTCACACAACAGCACTACAATGGCAGGATTAAAGGACCACAAGGAAGCCAGTCAGAAGCTCCTGCATACCCCGGCACTTTGCTGCTGCTGGGGATGCACCCCTGAAGGGATGTTCGTACCACTGTCAAGGGAATGCATGCTGCTGCTGCATCGCTCCAGAGCCGATGTCCGCAATCATTTTTACACTAACCACTGGGGGAGCAAAAAGGGGTTGGATGTTTGCCCTGTGGTTTACAAAGAAAGGCACGGATAGGCAGACTGAGCATCACTTCTTTTTGGTCATGACAAAACAGTCTGTGCTGGGCTACCTACAGCGGTAGTTCCAAACTGCCAGACCCACAGTGTCTGGCTCTGGGATGCACATCTGATACCTGCCTCACAGAAGTCCCGATCAAGTGACTCTACTTTTACAATACTGGCAATAAAAAGAGACTGAGGGTGTTCTGCTCCCTGCCCTTTGCTCATAACACAGCTGCTACGCTTTTTTGTTTGTTTGACCTTTAAGGAGAGTTCTTCCTCCTTGTCTTCTACAATAAGGAAACACCAGGATTTGATGAACGCCTTCTAACGTTTTGCAATTTGCTCTCCTGCCACGAGCACACCCATACACACCTGCCTCCTGCTCTGATACTCTAGCAAAATATTCTGTTTTCTTCATCTCTTTCACTCAAAAAACCACCCCTAAGCCTCACCAAGAGGAATAATTTCAGTCACATGAACTCAGGACTGAGAATGGCATGCCACACTTGGCATATCTTGTTGACTCCTACAAACCGTCTTGCAGAACCCTGGAAACCAGGGGATTACAGCCCCTGCCTGCCAAGGATTTTAACCCATTTCCTTTGGGCTGAAAGAGTCATGCTCTGGACAGAGCCCAGACTGCTCTGCTTACCAGAGGATTTTCTGTTAGCTTGGGCCAAGCAGACAGTGTCATTTGACTTGTCTAGACTGGGACAAAAGGTGTGTTTTAAACCAGATAGGCAAGGCAAGTTGCATTTGAATATGTTAGCTGACCAGGGAGAACCACAGATTCCTTGTCCTGGCCTATCTCCTCTGACATGCCTTAAATTGCTAAAGCAAATATTTGACAAAAACCCCTTTACCATTGTCTAGACAAGTCTATAAAGACCAGCATCCCAGCACCACCCTTAACTCATGCCCACAGAGCTTGACAATTGTAGCTTTGATTTAGGGACACATTTTAGTCTTCGTTGCTCAAAACAATCAAGGGTAGCAAAATCCATTTCAGGAGAATATTATCCAAAAGCAAGTCTCCTAATTCTAGAGAGAGAGTTGCATGAAGAGGAACAGCATGTTTGCACAGACAGTGTGTCTTTCTGTCTTGCCGCAGCAGACTGCAAAGATACCAGGCTAGAAGGGTATCTATTCTGTTATCTTTTACCCATCACTCAAAGCAAGAGAATCCACATCTCCACTCAGCTCCATGTCATATTACTCTGCAAAGAGGTTGTATCTTCATAGAAGCTTCAAAATGAGACAAACGCCAGGATAAGCCTAATATGACAGCTGCTTTCTCTAAAGTGTAAAGTGTATGGCAAAATTATCTCAGACTCCTTTTGGGGGGGGTTGCAGAGGTCTTACCAGAGAACAGCTGTTTCAGTTTTGCTCTATAACAAAAATTTACTTCTTTTACTTCAGAAACAGCAAACTCCATTTAATTAACTACTATATGCTGGACCAAGTTTAAGAAAGAGCTTTCCAACTCCTTTCCCCAATAATTACAGCACTTACAATGCCTTTAAAAAAATGTTTTTACATGTATTTACCAAGGTTTTCTAATTTTTTTTAAAAAAAGGAAAATTTAATAGAATGAATCCCATTTAATAGAATGGGATGGCTCTGCTCCATCCCATTCTGTTAATAAATTGTATTCAGGAGAGAGTGTTGACACTTTGAGATGCTGAATTCTGCACCGTTTCGAAAAGATCATTAAAGGGTCCAATGTGCCAAAATAAGCTTAAAACACTGACTAGCTTCTACAAATGGACAATCTGCTTTTCTAAAATAGCAGCTTTTCTATGTGTTTAAACTAGACTTGGAGTATCTCTTATATCTTCATGTATCTGGCTCTACATTTTTCTATGGTAAAAAACAGGAAATAAGAAAGTATCAAGAGTCCCAGGGACAATTACTTGAACCAAAACACAACACCCAAGCACCTTCCCAAACAATTAATAACTAATTTTCCCTTGTTAAGAGAAGCTGATTTAAGCCAAAATCCAAATCATTCCTTAACATCAACAGGGAGAAAAGCATAACACATTTTATTGAAAGTCTGGAACCAGAAACTCATCTATCTTCACTTACTCCCATGACAGACAAAACCTTTATATCCATCTGCCGCCTTCTCCCCAAGCAGAAGAATCTCACAGGTTGGTACTTGAATACTTTTATCAAGTTTTACTTCATGTTTTAAGCATCTTTAGTTTTACTTGTTAAGATTTTGCAATGTTGGCATTTTACAGTTTTACGTAACAACAGTGATGGGTTTGGAGGGGAGGAAGGGGTGCTTTAATTTCTTCTAAAAACATTCCCAGATATTAACTGGCAAGATTTCCTGTATTTGCAAAAAAAAAATAAAATAAAGTCCTACAGCACCCTGGTGAGACAAGATGAGGCAGAAACATTTTAAAATCTGTTCAAAATCACAAAGGGGGCAGTTAACAGTGCAGGGAGCTGAATGGCTCCTGCCCCTCCCCAGCAGGCTCCCTCAGGCCATGTGGTGACTAGAAACACTCTCAGGACTATTTCTTACCTCAGTGAATTATCTGGATGTGTCTCCATGTGGGACTCCAGTCCATACTTGCAAAAAAAATCTTTGAAACACACTGGACAATGATAAACTTCCTCCTCAGCCTTCTTATCCCCTTCACCAGAGTGACCATCCTCGACAACCTTCAAAGAGAGGGGAAAAACCTCACTAGAACAAATTTGAAGCAAAAAAACAAAAATACAATCAATTTGAAGTCCTTCTCTTAAGAACGAAGCAGCGGGCTTCATCCATGATTTTGCTGCAGGCGACCAGAAATGAGTCATTTCAGCAATATAGACAGGGTGAGCGACAGAGCCTCCGTGCGTGTGTGAGAACGTGGCCGACAGAAAAGGAGGCTCAGTAGGAGATAAAGTGTGCGGCTCAGTCACTGATACATTAGTTCTACTGAGAAACTGCGATCTGAACAGCTTATAAACCCGTATGTTTATATACCACTGAACTAGCATTCCTCCCCCTTCAGAAAACCAGGCAAGCTGTCAGCCTCAATTATTTATGCCACTGAGATACTGCCAACTCCTAACTCAAGTGGTTCAGGGAAAAGTAATGAACTTCTGCATGTTTTCTATAGCCCTCTTCTGATTACAGGGAGAAAAGCATGCACAGAAACAAGGGATACTGAGCTAAATGGAACTGCTACTAGCTTGCCATTTAGAGATAGCAAGTGGAAAGGGTCAAGTTAAGTTTGGCAGCCACCATACATTTTGTATAAATGACTGAAATGCACTAAAATATTTCATAAACAAAACCCTAATGGAAATGTCTAGCCTTGAAATAAATATTTGCTGGTTGCTCTTGCAACTCCGATAATGCAGGATTATGCTACTGTGAAAGGGAAATGTACTATGGATTTTTTTTTTCGCCAGATCAAGACAAAAACAGACTTAAGCTGTTGCTGCTTTTGAAGTAAACTATGTTTTTTTAAAACTTTAAATCACTATCCTGCAAGACTACTATGAAGTACATGGGAGAAAAAAAAAATAGGGGAAAAGCTACAATTATCTAATATAAATCATAAGCAAATCCAAAAATTTAAACAATAAAGAATTTTAAAAAAATGAATTCTTTCAATCTCTGAAATCAGAAATTCATTTTCGATCTCAGACAACAGTGTTGGCTACACAGGAAAAGCACAGCATCTTAAAATACATACAGGGCTGTAACAAGACCACATTTTAATTTTTCTACGCTGACTGCATGAACACAACAGCTGACAGTTTAGGAGGTAGCCAGGAAAGTCTTTTGCTCCAATCCCCACACAAAGAACCTTTTTTGCAGGTGTCCTCTCCTCTCTGTCCATCTCAGCATCATGACTAAACTTCCGTTTCGATGATAATCGCCTGCGCTTCAGCGGCGAGGGGGGAGTTGTGCTTGCTGTGCTGTTCGGATCCTTCTCGTGGATCTTCATGTGCCTAAGCAGGAGGAGGAAGAAGACACCATCAGCAGGCAAATCAGGGCGGAAAGTCCATGTAAATTTTAATGCCAACACCGCTTCTAAGGTTTGCCTTTAAAGGATACCAGCAGAGATCCCATAAAGCAGACTGCACTTCTGAAAGACAGCTGGGGCACGATCCAGCACGGGCCCTTTGTGGCGCCAGGGACAGTGCGGGGCCATGGCAGGGAGCCCAGCAGCTCTCCCCCGTGCCCCGACCCACAGCACAGCACTTGCCCCGCTACCACCTGGCCCCATGAGCATTGTGCCTGTCCCCCATCACCCAACAGGCCCTGCTTCTGCCTAACACTGCACAGTAATCTACAGGCCCGGCCTCCCCATCTTATGGCGGCCTAGTAAGTAAAAGCCTGCAGCTTAGCATCCACTCCTCTCAGTGCAAAAAAAGCGCCTCGCCTTCAGCTGGCTCTCCTTTTCTAGTTTCAGACACTACCCCAAATGGATCGGTTTATGTCAATGTCAGAGCAACACTTCTTAAACACATGCATTTCCTTCTCATCCTTAACACGCTGGTGCACCCCAATATCGAATTTCAACTGCAACTTGGAAGTCAAGATATATCTGGTCACACTGTTAAGCTGCAGCAGGTTTGGCTTGAAAAACTCCATATTGCCAAAGCATGTTCACAAACCTGCTTCCCCAGGAAAACAACTACTTCTTGTCACAAAGACACTGCAAAGCGGAGAGGGACAAAACGGCTCAGGAAGCAATCTCATGAATATCTGTATACCTGACCCGCTTGTCTCTTGGTTTCCTGTATTTGCAACCTGAGGAAGACACCGTTGTCTAGTTCCGGGGTATTGCTCCCACGCTTCTTTTTCTGAGTACTGAACACTCAAATTGTAAATTTTCTTTTCTTAAAAAAATGTAGGGCCTTTAGCCTCACTTCAAATTTACAGTGCTTTTGAAAAACATCAAACTTAGGCTCCTGATTGCAATGGAAATTTTTGCTTCTAATAGGTAGAAAGGGGAGTGCAGGAGAGAGCTGCCCTTTATCTACATGACTGACTTCAAAGCAGCACAAGGGAGACAATGTCAATGGCATCTGGGTACATCCTTCAGAAGCTGCACCCCCAACTCGGCTCTGGATCGTGCCATTTAGGTTGACTGCATGCTATCATGTTCAAACATGAGAGAATGTTGTAACCTAGATGAGTCTCTTATGTCCTCATAACTGCTTGGGTGTTATGACATAAAATCCGTTTTCGTTTTGGATGCCAAGGGCATGATGCTTCAGATAACACTCTGGACCAAAGAGACCCACGGGCAGACTCCACTGGAGCTGCTGGGAGGACTGTCTCCTCACACAACGCTTTTTTTTAACCTTTCCTTTCACAATCTCTGAACCTTTTAAGAAAAAAAAAGGCATCTAAATTACCATCTCAAACGACAGCCAGGCTCCTGAGGGTGTTCTGCTGGAACAGCCTCAAGCCAAAAGCATCACAGGTACCAGAACTCATGCAAGATTAAAAAGGCTGTTCAGCTACTGCCTGCTTTCAATGCCCCGCAAGGCTGGGACTGCTTGGAGGACCAGATCCATGTGGGGAAAAAAGTAGCTTCCCCAGCTCCCCAGTAACCCTCACTGGTCACATAAATGGTGGACGGACACTGGTGACACCTGTCAGTCACACTGTGGGAGGTTCAAGGAGGAGAGAGCATCTGTGTGCAGATGTGCCCAGCCATCACGGAAATATTGCTGAATTTGTCGGACCTCTTTCCCTACTGATCGCCTGACTGGGAGCAGAAAGAAGGTTGAAGCTCCAAGGGTTTGGCTCTCCACAGGTTCAACAGGATCCAGGGAGAAGTTGGAGAGCTGACACAGCCTCTGGAGTGCAGTGCACTCCCCTGCCTCGGCCCTCTGGTAGCCCCGCCACCACAGGCGCCAAAGCTAACTGATTTATCTGCATGAATCAAGAGCTACCTGGTCTCACAAAATCTGCAGGGAAGGCATCCACAGGTATTGTACTGCCTCATTTTCTTTAATCTTCGAGTCTTTTTTTTTCCCCCTTATGGCACTGATCTAACTTCTCGTGCTAGCTAAGTCAATCCCAGAGCTTCCTATGGATGATAAATTAATAGTGCGAGGAGCAGTTGCCTGTATTAATGCAAGAATAAGGGAGAAGAAACCAGTTATTTGTTCAAAAGGTTTCTGGCCACAATGGTTGATGATAAAACTTGAAAAGCATCTGGGAACAACAAAATGTACTATTCAATTGCACATGCAAAGCAAAACCTGGAAGGTGGTTTGTTGGTCTTTTTTTCTTTTTGGTAAAGACTGATTTCCAGTTTCGATGAGCTCTTGAAAGTGAGACAGAGGCTTTTGCATGTGCCTGTCTGTCCTCCCACCCCAGACACACACACACACAACCTGCATGCTTAACCTTCTGGCAGCTTGGCTGATGCATAGCTAATATTACTTGGTCAGTTACTTTTCAGAGAGCTAGAGAGCAAAGGCAGTCAAGCTAAATCACATTCACCCAGAAAACAACCGACCAACCAAAAAAGCTGCTACACATTGAGTGGGACTTTTTGTTCCTATTTTCTTTTAAAGTCTTCTTTCTGCCAGTAACAAGTATGCAGAACTCCTGTTTAGCAGCTACCCATGCAAAACAGCTTCCTCAGGGCTGAGTTCTGTCCTCCTGCCGTTTGTCCACCTGTTGAACTCCATCTGCTTCGATAGAGCTGCTCCTACTTGAGAGGGGTGCGACGGCACATCCACAGTGTACTAACAGGAGAAACTGTTGAGACCACCTGGCTCCTCTGGCATGACCTAATGCATGCAAACACACTGGCTCCTGCAAGTCCCAAAAGCAGTCCAGCGGTGTCTGCAATGTAACGTATTCTAATAAGGCAGGGCTTGCTAATGTGGGTGCAGCACCACAGTGATGGGGCTTTGCTACATCTGGTGTCAAAGCCATCAGCTGCCACCAGCTTGCAGTTCTCCTTCCTGCAACATGCGCGCTTTTGCCATGCCCTAAAAGCGAGGGCAGAATCTGCACCCACAGCAAGGAATGTAGGAATCCCTTCATGTTTTAGTTTTGCATATTTGAAAGGAAGCAGCCCAAGCTATTGAGCTATAAACAGGAAGATACCCTGACTGCACCTTTGACTTTTACTGTGTAGGTCAAATATCACAGCCGCTGTGATAGCTCTCTGCATGTGATCATCAAGGAAAAAAGAAAAATCTGAAACCAAAGCAGCAGGTTCCTTGTTCTCTCAAGGAGAGTCACAACCTGTCCACATTACAGCCAGCAGGTTTGTTCCTTTGGCAGGTTAAGCAAGTTTCACTACATCAAGTCAAGGGTGGAGAGGAAAGATTACTAGAGCTACAGCCCAAGATAAGCGGGAAGATAAAGCCAAGCAGTACAAAGGATAGACTCAATCTTCATCTCTCTCTTTTACTTTGCAACATGGATGTCATTCTGCCTTGAGAAAACTTTTATCATCCAACTTGGGTTGAACTGCAGCAGATGCCAAGTCACATCCACATCCACAACCTTTCTTTTAAAGTTAAACGCTCCCTTCACCAAGGCTTCTTTTACTTAAAAAGTTTCCTAACTATAATTTGGGGGGGGGGGGGGGGGGGGGGGGGGGGCGGGGAAGAGAGAGTATTTTCTTGCCTTATCCTCCTTTAGAAGAGTTTGCCTTGATTAAATCTTACATGTAATGCTGAAAATGCTCAACATCACTGTTTAAGCCTGCCAAGACACAAGGAGAACAGGAACAAAGCTGTGCTTAGAAGTTATTTTCCCATTGTGACTATAACAACATATTTTGGCCTGACAACACTGGCATACTTTGAATACAAAAGCCAGGCTCATAAGTCAGCCTGGCTTTCAGCATCTTACAATGATAAAGGAAAATGATACAACATTCATCAGTTCCAAAAACCAAAGATAAACACTCAACACTTTAAGTGAGAATATAGTGCAAAAAAAAAGAAGGGCAAAATAAGGACATGCACAGAAATGCTCATATTCAGCCACAGATGCAGGTTACAGCAACATGTGCCAGCAGCTCTGAAGTGACCACTACTGCAGTTCAAAAGAGAGACAGAGCCACAGCAGATGAAACTTTGCTTTTTTTTTTCCTAATTTACATCAACGAATTGTGGCTCTGAGCCATCCTACAGAGCAACCCAGGAATAGCAGACAAGCTCAGCAGGGTACAGAGCCCTGAAACCTGCACTTCATACGGTGCTTATTAGTTTCCCCAGCACGCATGCAAGTACGCATATACTTGGACAGTACTGAGGGTGGAACACTAAAATGCAACCATGATACACAGGATGAAAGGAAGGAGATAAAAACTTTGAGCTTAATACCAGGGAGGACTCCCTTGCACTAAGTGCTAACTACCCTTGATTAACCTCTCAGAGAAAGTGGTGGAACTCTATTTAAAATGAGGTCAGATGGAGAGCCAGAAGAATTTGCAAAGAATAATCCCAAAATGGAAAGAGGAAATTAAGTCTTTTCCAAACAAGGTCTGTTCCACCTCTGCACTAAACTCTTAACTGAGAACTGCTATGCAAAAAATGCAGATAACTTGCTACACACTATGCTTTTCTCAGCACAGCTGTACGTGAACAAGCTCTCCTCGTAATCTCTTCCCTCCTCCTCACAGAAGGAATTTCACAGGTGAGCCAAGAGGATCCAACTGTGCTATGACTGTGTGCCAGTCAGCCGTCTCAACAAAATCACATTTTTCAAGTGCTTGACTGCCTTTCATTCCATCCTCCCCATGAGAACCACCTTCCCCTCTTCTGCCGCAACCTTCCTCTCCCCTCTAACGGTCATGTGAACAGGATGACTAAGATGATACTGCATAAGAATTCCCCCAACTTCTTTCCTTTTTTTTTTCCCCTTTTTCAAGACAAACGGGCAGAAAAAGTTCTCAGACCCACACTGTAATGCAGAGCATGATTTCAGAAGGGTGAATATTCCACCAGAACAGTAACAAGTGCATACTTTTCATTGAAGAAGAGACTTTTGTAATAATAAACAAATGCAGAACTCAAGTGCCTTACTCCTTTTTCTCCCTGTGGATGGTGTTGGATCAGTGCCTAAGGGAGGTGACTAACAGGAGGGGCAGGGGCGGGGTGGGGGGGGAGAGCATGTGTCCTACTGAAGTGACATGCAGCTCCTGCTGGTCACAGCCCAGTCTTTATCACATCTCCAAAAAGGGCTGCTGTATTTTCTTAATGCTGAGGGGATTTACATGTTGATCATATAAGCTTTCTGGAGGTCTCAAAACAGGGCAGCCTACAGCTTCAATGCCAAAACCAGAACGTGGGCAGGTTTTGACTGGCTGGCTCAAGGCTAGAACGAGGAGTCAAAGCATCCTGAAAGAGGCAACTGCAAGACACAGCTGCTCCCAGCTCCGGGTCCCACTGAATTATGAACAAAAGCAGGAGCTCCTGCTTTGCATGCAGATAACCTGATCAGCACCACTTTGGCTCTTGGAGTGGAAGCATCCCTCAGCATGCATGGGAATCCCTCACCTCTAACTCCGGGGAGAAAAAACACACTGTTGCTGCACCCCACGTTTCCACAGCTGCTGATGTGCTCCACATCCCTAAGAGAAAGGGCCTGCCTGGCTCGGAGGCCCAGACAAAAGGAAGGTGTGGAACAAAAGGGTGTATCCGCAGCCTCTGAGCAGGGTCCAGGGTTAAGCCTCTCCCTTATAACTATGGCAGCACAAGCACTGCTGGCTTTCAGTCAAGAGAGGTTTATGCCAGGTAGGTCTGATTAGAAGGAGCAGCATGTCCAGAGGGGGAGCAGCAAGCAATTTCACTGAGGCCTGCTTGGGAAAGTCCCAGCATCTAAATCAAGATTAATTCTTGAGCACAGGATCCAGTGCATGTATAAACACCCTCCTCCTCCCTCACGTCTCCACGCCTGTGGAAACGCAGTGGGGAAGCCAATGAATCCGGGCATTATCAGTCCAGAGAGATCATCTGACAGTATCAAGTTCAGGTTCTGGCTTCATATCCCACATATTATTCTAAGTTTCCCCACTTTACCACTAGATGTACCCTACACTCTACTGTATTGCACATGGCTGTTCCTCATCTCCCTCGTGATTTCTGTGCAGCATGGTATCAAAATCAAGGGGACGATTCTCATACATCTGATGCTTATCTAAAGACAAAGGAGCCACACATCCAACCATTCAGAGACTAAGAATAAGAAACAGTGCTTTCCATCCTTCACCTTATTTAAAATATAGCTTTTTTTTTCCTCCACCATAAATTATTTAGGTTCACCAAGCTAGTCTGGCAAGGACTAAGCTGGTCAGATGCCCTAAGTACAATTTAGCTGTTAAAATTGCTTTACCTCTTCCACTGTTTTCCTCCCTGAGATCTTTCACTTCCATTGCTACCTTCAAATAACAGTAAATAATCTAAAAAAAAAGCATGTTTTCAATAATCTACAGTAAAGAAAAAGCATGTCTATTATTCAGAACATGACCAAACATCTCTGTTTCAAAAAAAAAAAAAAAAAAAAAAAGTCTGCTTTGTCTAAGCTTCAACTTCGTGGCACCGTATCAAAACCAACAAGAGTGCAGGATGCATCCAAGTCAGGTTGAAATTTGGACCATGAGGTTGTTCAGGCCCCACAGAATGAAAAATGGCTCACAGAGTAAGAAAGTATAGCCTTCAAAATTACACTGACAACATCTCTTTTGAGAGATTTCTGGGTTATGTCATCTTTGCCACTGTTTTGTTTCATTCCGCTTAACAAATGTTACTTCAGCCCAAATTGTCTAGAAATGTAGGAAAACACAGGGAACTCCACTTCAAAGCTTCTGCCATTTGACATGCATGGGAAGCAAATCCTAAACAAATAGCAAGTGAAGGAGCAGCATTTTTAGGAGCAATCACTTAATATATTGCTGCTAACCCTCTCATTAAGAGTCTCGTGAATATGACTGGAACTTAAGTCAAAAGTTCAGTAACATTACACCCTTGGGTTAAAGAGTTTAGTCAGTTGCTTGTTTGTTAAAACATGTAGAGAATTGTATTGACAATGTATTTCCAGTGCTAATTACCAACATCACCCACTTAAGAGAGGAATCCACTCAGCCCTTGACAGTTGTAATCACAGGAACCAGAAAGATGCAGGTAATTTTGCGATTCAGACACAATCTGTACTTGGCCAAGTTTCTGTTTGTCTTCTCTTCTTGGCTTGTTTGCTATTTGTATCCTCAAAAAAATCCTGAAATGACCCAAAAAGCCCTCAGACACACATGCACACTTCACAGCAAGTCAAGAGACGTTCAAATACCAAAAACCCAACCATTTGGGAAACACCCTCTTACAACTGCAGGGCAATCTTAAAACAAATTTCAAGTACCACCAAATAGTCTAGTGGTAACCAGTGCTGAGCGCTAGCATAGGCTAAACAAAATGAAGCTCAACAGCAAGAAATCTCCATGGCTATGCTAGCAAGAAAGCCATTGCAACACGTGCGGTGAGAGAGGAGGGTGGGGCGAATGGGTCCCAGGAAGGATCAGGTTGGGAAGCACTGACTCATTTTAGCCGCATGTCTGCAAGCAGGCACAGCAGGAGATCCTCCAGCTAGCGCTCCCCACGGCACCCAGGCGCTGCAGTCTTGCCAGCGCAGCGGCACGGCTCATTATCCTCATGGAGGCCCCAGCGCTTATTAGCTCTCCGTGTATCAGGGCTAACACGGCCCCGGCGAGCCTCCCTGCATAGCAGTATGTGGCGGCATGTGGGTGCAGCAGCCCCCTCGGCGTCCCCCCAGGAATCACTGCAGCCCATGGTGCCGCACAGACGTGCCGTAAGCACACCCCAAGTTCAGCGCAAGCTGCCGTGCTGTCTCCCTCCCTGCGTAATGAGGTTCTCCCAGCAAAGCAAAAATAGCCTTACAGTGGGGCGGCAGACAGCATCATTAGGATGACATGAGCATTATTATTTAGATCCACCAAGACTAGCCGGGTACACTATGGCTGCAAAAGCCACCTGTGATTATGTTCAAATGACAGATTAGAAATCCCTTTTCAGTGCTACCAGGACAGTCTGCAAAGTTAACCAGTGCCATTCAGCTGCCAAGACGTGACACCTAAGGATACACGATACACACACACGCACACAAAGCATTTTGTATTTTTAACCTAGAATAAAATTTGGCTTTGCTGTGAATAAAGGCAAGTTGTAAGCATGAGTGAGAGGAAAGATACTGATCTACAAATCCAAAGTGTGGGGGGGTATCATTTCTGAATAATTATGCTGTATTCACAGATATTTAAGCAACTACTTGCTACGCAGAATCAGCAAGTTCAAACAGGCTGAGATTGATACAACCGCATTCCCAGCTTGGCTCAAAGTTACTCCTATTCCCTACCAGCAGCGTTGTCAGAACACCTCAAAGGAAAAAAAAGGAGACAAATATTTGCCTGATGATGCTGTGACAGGGAAGTGATTCAAACCATACCTCCAAAGCAAAGCTTCCCAAAGGACAGCAAAACAAAGTATTCGTTTGCAGTTCGCATCAACCCTTGCATAAGGGAGGGCAAAAGAGGACGGAAACACAGTGTGAGCTTCCCAGTATCACTTCACCAAACTGCCTGCCCACAGTCTGCATTAAATTCGGAACAGACCTAAATTAAAAATGCCAAATACTGCATGGAGATTTCCAAGCCATGAGAAACTCTTTCATAAGGGACAGTATTAAACAAGATCCCTCTGAGGCGCATGGGGTTCTTTAAGCTTGGAGACAAAAGTTTATTAACAATAAAATTAAGCAGGAATAAGATTTTTTAAAATGTACCAAAATCCTGGCCTGGGACATTCTGAACTGCTGTTTTCTTTCATCTTTTTGGAAATTCGTGGTTTTCAGGCAAGTCCTTTAGTTATCATGGCACATAACCTTAGTCAATGACTTCATTGTTGATTTTTAAGGAAACTTCATGTTTAAAGAAAACAAGTGTTATTAGATGGTAAGGACAATTAAAGCAGTTTTAAATATTAGCAACAGAAAAAAAAAGAAGGGAAAGAGAAAAAATTAGAGAAAAGATGTCAGAAGGCGGAAAAGTTTTATCCTTAAGAGTACACATGGTTGAAGAAGTCCCAGGTACGTCCTGCCTCCCCCCTAAAACCGCAGCCCTTTAACAACCAAGCAAACATAAGCCCCAGCTACTTCCCAGAACCAGGCAAAGCCCTGATGCAGTTGCTTCCCTCTCACGCTCCACTGTTGAGCAATCCTGATGGCACACAGCACAGAACAACTTGCTGCGTCACACAGCTCAAGGAGGAAAAAATAGATGGCCACAGCAATGCTGGGGACACCGCGCAGATGGAGCTGAATACCTCCCCCTGGCACACACACGCATGCATGCAAGGAAGCTGCGCTAGATAAGAGAAGCACATCTTCGTTAAAGCAGGGTCTCCGCATCACCCCGGTATCAGCAGTCACCAAGTGACTCGAAGGGCAAGGAAATAAGGGGTTATCACTGCGCACACACAAGTTCTGCAAACTTTTCCCAGCGCTGAGGACAGCATCCTAGCAAAAGAGGTTTCACGTGCTCAGCCCATTTCCTCTCCTGTTCCTGAACATGTGGTCCTCCTTCCTCACCAGTGGTGATCTCACAGCATTCCCCAGTCGAGCAGAGAAGCTCTAGGAAAAGGTTTCACATTTTGTTACATGTCTGTTTAGTCAGGCTCAGTAGCTGGAAACAGAAGTCCCTGCATTACTTGTGCTACTTTACAGGAATTTGGAAGCTTTCGCCCTCAAGTGAAATTAATTTTGGTGCAGTCCACGAGCAATGTGGATTGCTTTACTCTCTTTACCCTCAGTTTGAAACTGTCAAGAAAGATGACACGTTAAGGTGGCTTGATGTCAAAAAGGAGCCACACAGAAGTTGTACACTCCTGTGTTTTAAGTCATCTTTCCACATGAAGCACCAGAGAGCTGACTCTGAGAATTTACCAAAAAATTGCTGAGAGCGTTTAGAAAACTTCAGCTAAGAAAACAGCCTGAAGAACTCAGCATATCTATAGATGCCCTCAAGAAAGAGAAAGCAGTATTTGCATATTGTGTGCTATTTACCAGTTGTATAATGGCACTACTACTTTATAGACCGTGTCTTTGCCTAAGCTCTGTGCATCATGCAGGTGAGCATCGTGGCTCAAAAACCTGAGTGAAAGGCCCTGGCTAAGCCTAAATGCCAAGATTCCCCTCACTGTTTTTTAAGCTTGATTAGTTTCCCCAAATGCTGACAATCTACTGTTAACAAATAGCCTATTTTTAAAAGTGGGGAGAAAAGAAAGAGGAAAAAACCTGCTGACCCTGAGAGGGGGTATGTTCTGCACTTTGCTGGTTCCAGCATGCTGAACTAGAACAGGTTGAGCAGGTTAGATCCTGGGGGGAGAAAAGGTAAAGCTGGAAGACATACATTAAAGGTGGAATGACAGCAACCACAAATGCAGTCTGAGATAGACTTTTTCCTCATTCTCGTCAGTACTTGGCCCAGGAATCTTTTCAGACAACAGGAGGAACAGAGTGAGCACACATTCATTAGGGAAGCGATGCAAGTAGTTCTGACGTGCATGCACAACAGGCTGAGCAAAGATTACCTTAACATACAAACTCTCCCAGCAAACTTTCTCACCACCAGCATTTTCTACACAGAATCACCCAATAGAAGTACAAGCTAGAAGACAAACCACTAACCGAAATGCCAACAAAACAACGTTTTACTTGTTAACCTTGAGAGCTAACATCTCTGCAAGAATCGCCTTAATGTCAGTCTTATGGCAAAGGACTAAAAACACCTCAACTCCCTGCAGAGATCGCCTGGATTTTCTAGTGCTTGCTAAGTTAAGGCTTGTATTTGTTTTGTAGCTCTTCAAGGTGAGAAGGGGAGGTAACATCCTTGAGAATACTAAACCTTCAGAGGAGGTGATGTTCCTCAAAGGGTACTTGTGCGGAAAGATCAAGGACTCGCGCTGCCATGTGCTCTGCGACTAGAGTCTAATCTGTCAAGTGGCTTGTGCTCATTTGAACTGTGACATGGGTAACAAAGCAGCACTAAGCTACGCTCAATACGCTCTGTTATACGGAGATTTATGTTATTGCCTGTGCGGAGGGTGGTATTACCCTGCTACGTCAGACCACCTTCCCCTCAGCACAAGTTGCACCAGAAACCTAAACTTATTGAGAGCAGTGTGTCCCCATTTTTTGCTTGCAGAAAACCAAAACATAAAAATCTGCAACCTTACAAAGCACAAGATCAGACTTAGCTATTACTTAAAGGCAACACACGCAAAATCTAGGACTGAAAAGCACATTTAAGTCTTTCTTATGCTTAGGTACTGAAGAGCTCTGGAGATGTAAGTATAGTGTTCCTCATTGTGTACGCTTCGGTTCTCAAGAACAATGGAGCTAATTAAGGTCAGGGTATAAATCTTAACTCTGCACTTCCTTGCTTCGCTTGATTCTAATCAGATCTCAGCATTTGTGTTTTTGTGTTAACTTCCTTTGCTGTTCTTTAATGATAACCGAAGGGGGATACTGTCCAAGGCTACAAGCAGCGTGTGACACATCTGAAATCATGGCATCTCCTTTCAGCTCTTAGAGCTCACAGAGGTACTGTGGCACTAGAGCTCCTTCAGAGTCTCTTACCACTGAAGATATCCACAGAGGGGTTTTTTGGAGCACCCTATTTATGTGTCATGTGAATTAAATAAAAGTTTACATAAAGTCTTTACAAAAGATGGCCAATCCTCTCAGCAACAGTGAGACAGACAAAAGTTTCTGCCTGGGACCATGAAAAAAAAAAATTACTGTAGTCTTCTAATTCTCATCAAAGACACAGAGAAACAGACCCTTACTGCTATACTGTTGTTGAAAAAGCCTGACCTTTTCTTTCTTTCTTTTTTAATCTTCTTCAAAACATGGAGGTACCAGAAGTATACCAAACATTTACTCTGGATAAATCTGCTGACAGGAGAGAGACCAAAAAAACCTTCTCTCCACCTGTTTCCCAATCCTTATTTACAAAATGCATTAGCAAAAAGGCAAGAAACATTTTTTAATTGCAAAGAAAAACAAACAGGTATCACATCTCACTTGTCTCCTGCAACTACAGTTATCAATTACTAGAAGCAGAAATTAGTCCTTTGTGTTTGTTATCCCTGCTGAAGAATTAGGGCACTCGCATTTGCTGAAGCTTATCTTTCACTAGCATGCTGAGAGTGGTTAAATCATCCCCCACGTATAAGGAATGGATTTGAAAGCCTGTAATAGACCCTGCTTCTTCATATTTAAGAGTACTGCCTACCAGTTACTACACTGAAATAAAAGCTCCTTAGGAGATGACCAGAGAGACATTTCTATTGTGCAAGACAATAAGAGAAGGCCTTTTCACACGTGTGAATTGTCAATCATTTTCAGCATGACGAGTTCCTTGGCTACTTGTTTTTAGCTTCAAGATCTTGTACATTTAGTTTTTCAAAGCTACCCAATGTTTAATACCAAATTTCCACTTGGCCATCTTTGCAAACCACCAGAAATCAAACCATGTTGTAATAAGGAAGTTCCTCTCCTCTTCTGGAAAAAAAAATGCTCATCATCGCATTTGGCTATGCTCTGCCTCCAAAAACTCCCATCTTAAGCAAATGCCAGATTGCACGTGCTAGACTGCAGAGATCCTATTTGTACTTAGAGGCTGGGCATTGTTATTGCACTGCACCCTACAAAGCACACACAACGTACTGGAAGCGGGCCAACGCCATAAATAACACAGGAGCCATTCACAGGTGGAATGCAGGGAGAGGATGGATTCAGCCAGATCCGGAGGACACTCTGCCTCTTGGATATTTGCAAAGTTACAGGCAGCCTGTACGCATGCCTGCCCAAGAAACACAGATCCACGTTAAAGAGAGCAGGGAAATCATTAAAGCGTATGCATCTCAACCCCTGTGCCTTTATCAGGATCCAACACTCATCTTCCAGTCAGCATGTTACAATCCTCACCAAGCATACTCTCTTCATTTGCCAGTGAAGATGGCTGGCTAAAACGTCAAAATTCACAGGTTATCTTCCAGCACGTGCATTTTCTATCTTTCTCAAAAAACTCACTCAGCAACATATACACACACGTAAAGTCTTGTTTAAAAAAGACTTAATTTAAACATCAGAATAGCACTGTATCCTGATTACAAAAACAGCTGTTTGTCTCTCCACAGTGCATTAAAAAGAGGTTTGCGAAAATTATCTAGCACCGAAAAAAAGACTGAGAACGAAAGTGCCTTCTTAATTAAAAGAAGAAATACCTTCTTTGGTAGGACCCTTTGTAAGCATGCTTCAAAGCACAGCTTCTGCAAGCCAGATCTTCCAATTTGAGTTTCAAAGACTTCTGCATGTGGTTGTTGCATGTGGTGTTTCGCGTGTGCCAAAAAAAAAATCCCCAAACTTTGAGACCTGTTCCTGAGATGATACGTGCACAGCCTACAAGTACCCAAGTAGGATGTAAATAAAAAGCCATTATGAAGAACTTTGCTAGGTATGGGATAAAGAGCAGAAAGAGAGAAAGAAGGTAGATACCTGTGAAGTTTTGGTTTCATATGAAACACTTCAGTTAATTTGCATTACCGCACTTATATGGGCAGTCTGGACACTGCAGCTTCATTTACCAAACTGGGGAAGCTGTGGCTGAAATGCATATATTATCCCTTTAGCCTTTTCAGACTTGCCACAGAGCCTTTAATAGCTACCCACTGGAAACTGGCAGGAAGGTCATTTCTCGCCTCCCTTCTGGCATTTACATCCTATTAACATTTTCAAGTTGCATGGAGAGTATGTCTTTGGCAGGGAAGAAATGTGATTTTAAAGTGATAGGTACAGGCCATCCTCAGTCACAGAAAAGAAAAGGAGCCTTTGCCAAAGTCTCCTACCCCTGAAGGAAACCCTTTTGGAGCAAGTGGAGGCATCACCCTTCCCCCTGAAGCCTGACGCATGTTCTACTGGAATGCAACACAGCCAAGCAAAGTCTTTTCTCTGCCTCAAGGTCCCTTGCTAAAGCTACCAAACCACCACCACCAAAACCCACAGCAGCAGCCTAACTCCTCTCTCTGCAGTTTGGGGAGGTGCAGCAGCGGAGATGGAATAAGAGGCTTGCAACCTCCTATTTGTTGGCAGAGTCTAGACCCAAAAGGGCCCTCCAGAGTTGGCACTATTCATAGATAAACTCCCTAGGGAGCTACTGTGACAGTACAGAAGGAAAGCCTTTAGTAACTGCAATCTACTAATTTGAGACACTACTTCAGAAATCCCCAGCCCTTTCAAGAGCTACAGAAAACTTTATACACACACACCATATAGTTTATGCTCCTGCTGGAGATCTGAGAATATTCAACTTTAACTTACTGTGACCAAGAGAAAGCCACAGTGTCTGTGTCTCTAGCATAAAAGTGTGAGGATTAGCATATCCTAAATTTCAGATCTTCTTATGTACTGACCATCACAGTGCCATTCCAGGTACAGGAATTTTGAACTCAAAATTACTATGATCTACAGCCTTCCTTCAAATTCCTAAAAAAGCCCCAACAAAACAACCCCCCAAACTTCCACATCAGTCCCTGATGCTAGAAGGCTTGCTATTTCCAAGAAGACTTGCTCTTTCCAGTAGTGGCCAAAAAGAAATCTCTGTTAAAAAGTCAGCATCATCTCCAGCTCTCCTCCTCCAGAGCAACTCCTGTCCCTGATACCAGACACTGACGGATCTCCCAGCTATCGTATCAGTTGCAAGAACCCTCCCCAAACTGGAGAAGCAGAACTGATATGGAGGCAGTTACCTTGATGGCACACTGGGAAGAATGAGAAAATCAGCTTTTCGTGCTGGACATTGAGCACTCTCCAGAGACCTTTGCTATCTCCAACTGTGACTGTCCCCACAGAAGGTTCAGACCACTCCTGAGCAATCTGGCAGCTGTAACAGTTTTCTGAGATGCCTTGGGCTCATGGTTCCCTGTGGAAAATCCTGGCCAAGAGTCACCCCGGTCAGAAAAGGAAGCAAGTTTTAACCTTTTTCTGAATGGTGCTGCACAAGAGAACCTTCCCCCTCCACCCTGGTGTGCTGTGCCCATTCAGCTTGACTTGTTGACAAGGAGCCAAGGAGCACAACAAAAAGAAACTGGACTTCATATGAGAGGCTATGACTCATTTACAAATGAAGTGTTGCATGTATTGTGGGAGTCAGGAAGGGCAGCATCAATTTCAGAGGTGAAGAGTACACACAACACCCCAACACAGCCAGACTTACCCGAAGAAGAGATGGGCAGAAAAGAGCATTCCCACTGCACAAGAAGTCTGACTACTACAAAAAAGTTTTGCCCGCACGCAGAAGAACAACAAATAAGAGCTCTGGATGGTTTTTTGCTCCCTTCACTTAATAAAGTGAGGGAGAAGAAAAAGACTTTCTATGGAGAACACAAGCACTCGACAGTGTAACAACACTGATATTTTCTAACCCAAAAAAGCAATCAAAACTCCCTCCCTCCTCTGCTCAGCTGAATATCTAATGACCTGGCTGCTACAAGGTGGAAAAATGGATCAGAAATTTCACCCTCTGCCGGAACACTAATAAGCACTCCTATGGCACAGTATTTCCCTTGACAAAACCACTTCATTGGACTTTTTCCCCTAAAAGGTCTTTTAAAAGTCTGGATTAAAAAAATAGTACAAACAGTTAAACAAGAGCCAGAATAAGGCAGAGGGGGAGAAAGAGAAGAGAGGATGTATGTAGTATGTGCCTACACATTTTTCCCCTCTGTTCAGATACTGGCAGACTAACTTCTCCCTCACTCCTCTCCCATGCACTGAGCTTATTTGGTGTAAATACAGTAATATTTGGGGAGGCTCCTGCAGGACTTTCACAAGCTACATTGATTCTTTAGCAGCATATTCACAACTTTCTGCTAAGCCTACAACTTCTCTCTCTGATCCCACACTCTGTGCAATGCTCCAGGGATACCAGGGTCAGGTTAGAAATCTTATTCTTTGCTGTTTTGGGCATGTATCTGTCACTACTTAGATACTGTAGCACAAAACCAGCGAACAATAAAGGAACTGTGTGCAAAATCAGAGAAAAATGGATGTGTATCATCATCCAGCTGGTCAGCTGGTGCAGAACAGACACAGCACCACCACAAGCAAGGCCTGCAGGAGTTGCACACAAAGCAGGACCTGGCAAGTGGGTCCTTGCTCTGGGATCCTGAGACAGAAGCAGTGTTGAATGTGATGTGAGAGGCATTCATCCACAGCACTGGCAGGCCACTGGACCTAACGCTACAGCTAAGTTTGAGATGCCTATGAAAGAATTTATTTCACACCATCTTAGACTAGAAATACCTGTTTTGGAAGGAGGTACCCGGTGGGCAAAATTAACATCTTCCTTATGAGTGCGTCACAGCACTAGATAACAAATTTCATTTCACTTTGCACATTCATGCTTTCAACTTCAGCAACAGGGTTCACTATTGTAGTCTGTTATAGCAACAAGAAAAGGTTATTCACTGCAAAAAATTGGTGGCACAGTCCTGCCAACCACAACCCTCCTTTAGCAAAATCAGGCTGTTTCAGTGTGCTCAGGATCTTGCCTGTCACAGGTCTGGGGTCACTTGTTGCAGTGCCACCAAGCTCAGTAACAGGTTTCTGCAACGTCCCACTGAGCTGCTGCAGTGTAGGCCTACACAAGAAGTTTTACAGAGCAGACAGAAACCTATCAGATGGAAATAACTTTTAACAGGAAGATTTTCCTTGCATGAACTTAGGTCCTTCTTAGTGCGGTCAATAAATTCAGCACTCCATCCCGATAACTTCAAGCAACATCTCGTTAAGAGAAAAATTTAAAACCAAACAATCTTCTCATCAGAAGGTTCTGATCTGCACTTCCTTGTTTTGGGCAAGTCACTCAGCCTGGCAATTCTGGCAAATTTGCTACTAAAGTGGAGTAAGAGATGCTATATGGGGAAAACCCCATAAGCAAAGGTGACTACATCAACACCTGATACGCCCGGAGTCAGGTCTCAGGGGAAGCCTCCCTTTCCTTCTTCTGGGAGAGGACAAGGAGATGCTTAGGAAAAGCCAAACAAACCCCACAAGTAGCCCGGGCTGAGGATCTGGACACAAGTGTTCAACCACCCCTGAGTCCCGGCACTGGGATTCTCCCTTGGATACTGACAGCAGCATCAGCTGCAACTCAGCAGCTGCCCTGCCTTCCTCACAGCAGACAGAATAATGACCCAGTCTGGCAAACATGTGGCTCCCAACACCTCTGGTCAGATGAGTCAGACGTGTGATTTATTCAATGCCCAAGGCCAGGATCTCCTTCGAACATCTTTGTGTCCTTCCCTTCTCACTTTACATTTCTCTCTCCAACTGTCCCCAATTCCAATCAAGTTAAATAAATGTGGAATTACATAACTGCATTACCTCCTGGTTATCCTCCATTTTCAAGTAACTGTTTAACCTGGACAATATGATACAGAGAAGCAAAGCTGCAAGCAACTATTGCTTCCTTTGTGCAGCATTATGTTATCTTTCTCATTGTCACCAAAATCACCCCTTTCATTCCACCTGTAGCACATCGCTTGGAAAATGAATGGTAGTAAGGGAACAAGATCTCTTCCCTCCCACACAGAACCAGTCTGTAACCACCACTATTGTCATTTTCCTTACAAGCTGTATTTCTTTCCCCCACCTGTCTTGCAGTTTCTTTGTAGGTTGCAAACTCTTTGATATGGGGACTAAAGCTATGTGGGAATTCACAAAGTCTTAATCAGCTCTGAGGTGCTCCACCCATGCAAATAAATGAATACTGATTTGGGGGATGAGAGAGGGGAAGGAACATCCACGTGATTTAACATTTTGTTTCCCCAGTTGACAACTGTATGTATTCCCTATGAAGGAAACAACATGAAATATATTTGGCACCTTGGGTTATAGAGAATTTCCTGGATCTATAGTGCAGTAGCTTGTCTACAGTAGAAGCAAGTACTGATGTATGTATTTAAAAACAAGATCAATTATTCCGAAGAGGCATCTTCACCATGGCACCTGGACACCTAACTATGTAACATACACCACCACCAGAGATTCTCCAATACAACCACTAGCATCCATGACTCTGAAGCTACAAATTAGAAGCTCCTCTACAGCTTTGCTATATATTTTTGTCCTGTGAGAAGAAATCCATCCCATTTGTCAAAATAATAATAATACTAATAAAACCAAAAAAGCAATACATCTGGATATCCGTAACAACTCCTGACACTATGTGAAGAGAGCTAGAAGACCTTTCTCAATTCTGACATCTTCCCACAACTTAAGCATCCTAACAGCTGTAGTGTGCGTCTGTATGTGTGTCGTGCCATACTTGTAGATGACAGACAGTCCACATTTTCTGCCCAAGTGTCTTTAGTCAGCTTGAAAGTCTTTCCAAGGAAACAAAACAGCCCCCTATCCTGTAATCCTTTCCAAACTCCTGGGTCACGATCAGCACTCACCTGTGCATGTTTCCATTGGTGGTGAAGGACTGTCCACATACTGAACATTTATAAGGCCTTTCACCTGAGTGCACCAGCATGTGGCGATCAAGGGAGCTAGCTGAGCTCAGAGACTTTCCACAGATGCTGCAGGAATGGTCTGTCCCTCCAGTGTCAGTGTTATGCTAGAGAAAGCAATGATTTTTTTTCATTGAATGTCCCTTCTGAAGTGCCAGTAAAATATTAGTGAGAACTATAAACACCTTAAAAGCAGCTTTAAAGAGCCACTCAGCACAATACCTTATATAAGGTGTGCCCTGTATATACCTCTCCTCCCCATCCCTCCCCCCTCAACTCCACCCCCACCCTTCATTTTTAACTCCTTAATGCTCCAGCACAAGTAGCTGTTTCATACAGCCTGCAGCATCTGCCACATGCAGCATTTCCGCTGGGTGGGCAGCGGAAGAGGCTAGAAAAGGACTCAGCAAAACCCATCAGACAAATGGTACCTTGGGATACTTTAAGCTGTGCAGTGGTTTGGGGTTGGGTGAGTGGTAAGGGGAGAAACAGAAAGATGATGTAATTACGAACTTCATGGCAGAAGGAAGCCACTTAAAAACAAACAGTCTTTGAAGATACCAATTTCAAACTGATTGTGTAGTAAAAAAATACAAGTCAACTGCTTCGAGTGTGCATGCAGGCTTCTATGGCCATAAGAATGCATTGCAGGGCCAAAATATGGCCATTAGCTACCGTGCTGTATGTACCACTCTTTCTTACTTGTCTTCAGAGACTTACAGATTTTTTCACATACCAAAAAAAATCCCAACCCAGAAGAGTAAGAAAAAAAATTAAGTAACAGTTACAGTACAGGAGGGAAAACTGAAGTAATAAGTATCTAGTGGACTCACAGTGGTGAACCACAACCTTAGCATCCAAAGCAGAGCCTTCTGACAGAAAAGGCCAAACCTCCTTATAAAGTATGCATATATTTCAAGAGGAGCAAGAAAAGGCCTGTAGCTGACAAAAAAAAAAGTGCATCACCCATTAAAAAACTGTATTTTTAATTCCGCCTCCCAAAATTGCTATTCCCTGTGAAGGTCTGAGAGGCTCTTCTACACTGAGATGATTTAAAAATTGTGTCTTCCTGCTTCTTAATTTGCATGACCAGTAAAGGGATCTGTACTCAAACAGGATAAGAAAACAGGACTTATGCCTCATGATGGAAGTGGTTTTCTGGATCCTTGGGGTACCTTAAGCCATGCAGAACAGGACATGCATCCTTGTTTGAGCCACTGGGGGGTGGGGGGGGGAGTGTTCGGGAAAGAAGGGAACTACCAACCTTGGGGTTGGGTTTGTGCATTTTTTTTTTAAAGAAAATACAAGGGGAAGGCTAAAATAAAAGCAAAATAATTGACCAGAATTATAATGAAGCATTTCTGGTTTGCACATGAAATTGTTTTTCACCACTGCAAAACACACACTGGCAAACCAGACACTTAATAAAAGTAAGAAATCAAGAGCCGGTACTCTGCGTACCTGACGAATGTGCATAGTTAGCTGGTGCTGTGTAGTGCAAATCTTTTCACACAGAGGACAGGTATAGGAAGACTTCTCTTCTTTTGTTTCCTGGAAAAAAAACAAAGCAAAACAAAAAAATCAGAATGAACATCGATATAAAAGAACTCAAAAGTGTTACTGCCGAGGATGGAAAAAATATAATCCATCCTAAGTACAAAAGGCCACTGCTAACAGAACAACTTGCACGTATAGATTTATCATCTTGATAGATCCCTCAGGGCAGATTCAGAAACTTCTGAATTTATAAACAGGGGCCATTTCAACTACCACAGAAGTACAGCAGCTGTTTTAACAGCACACGGATACTCAGCAGTAGCAGCTTAGGACAGGAAGTGAAGGCAATTACTGCAACCAGCTCAAACTGCAAAGACAAATTTCGGTGAGCAGAAAGTAATTACTGGAACACCACCAGAATATGTCGGCAAACGCCACTAATCTTCCCAAAAGGTCTTTAATAAGCACAAGTCGTTGGGACTTGAGGTTTTCCACCCCATCTCGATGGCAAGGCATTAGGCTCAGTGCCCTTTTACAAAGGCTGTATGTTCTGCTCCACGGCTGACTCAGGAGGAAGAGCGGCGTTTACTGAATCACCAGCACCACTTCCCTTAGCGTCCTGTGTTTCTCCTGGAAGCATCCCATCCAGGCATACCGGCCAGGCCCAACCCTTCTGAAGCTTGCAAGATCTGATGAGATCATAGCAAGAAAGAGGTGACAATGCAGGAGTGTACGTGACACAAAAAGAACACATTATGAACCTAGTTATTCTCCACCCAGGTGAGAATCAAGAGTAACCATGGTCAAACCACGAGTACAAACAATGAAGCCGACCAGAAAGCTCAGCCTGATTTAAGTATGCCCTTGAGACACTGAGCAAAGCCGCCACTCTTTCAGCCAAGGATGAAATGGCACTCTCGCAGGAACCAAAGGCGTTTTCCTGAATTGTCCGCAAGAATGGCTACTGCATGACATAAATGGTATTTTCACCACCTCACTAACAAGGCAGGCGTGGCTTCTGCACCACTGCCTGTATATTAAAAGGAAGATAGTCTGACACTGAAGATTAAACCTCAGTTTTCTGTAGAATGATGCAAATCTTCAGCTAGGTAGATCCACCTGTTACCTACACTTCTGGTGACAAAAAAGTACAAAACCATCTCTGCGTGACCCATGGGAAAGTATTGTATTTATGCCAAAGGACATGTTCTGCTGAACCTCTTTGCTGGCTATATTAAATACCATGAAAACAGGCAAAAAAGAAAACCCACCCTCAGTAGCTCTTTAGTTGGGATGGAGTTGATGGGTATGAGTGTATGTGCATTTTCTCTCTCCATACAGCTCTTTTCCCTCATCGCTATCCCAAAAGTCATCAACTCAGAAGCAACCATTTCCAGATTGTCAGACCCAAGCATTTGTGGAGAACACTGAGAATGACTAACCCAAGCCACTGTGACAAATTCCCTGGCATGTTAGGAGGAAAGGTCCTGATACACTGTCAGAGAAACGTTTTTTTAAGTCTCAGTAAAGCAAAATCCCCTCCTACATGATTTGGGGAACCATTCTGGAGAGTCCTCTATTAAAAATTTAACACTGTGTTTTCAAAAATAGGGCCATGACAATTTTCTATTAACTTCAGTTAATTTCTATTAACTTCCAATCCTGTGGACTGGATGAAGAGATACTTTCCCATTTTGCCTGCAGTAAACAGAATTTGTGACCTTGCTTCTAAGAGTAGCAGGACTGCAACAATTAGGTTCTCCCACTCCTCCCTACTGTTTCTCTTGTACATCTTTTTCTAACTGTATTTCAGGGCACTCCATCCTAAAGCTCATCACTGTAGGCCATGCACACGGGCCAAGGCCTAACATACTATTACTCACAAAACATTAGGAAGCAAGCAAGCAAGGCTGCCATTATGAAGTCTGAATACCCCAAGAAAACTAAAACACATTATCCCAGTGCCCCCCCTTTTTATACACAAACATACAATTT
Organism: Nyctibius grandis; assembly: GCF_013368605.1. Taxonomy (NCBI): domain Eukaryota; kingdom Metazoa; phylum Chordata; class Aves; order Nyctibiiformes; family Nyctibiidae; genus Nyctibius; species Nyctibius grandis. Next base: position 14,389,835 of record NC_090660.1, read on the forward strand.
GCACACGCTCATTTCATCCTACTTAGAAAACTTTTATTTTACTATATGCAACCTGTCTGTGGAGTAATGCTCACCTCCAATTATACTGCAACCTTGTTAAAGTTGGCTGAGGACAGAGAACAAACACACTGTGCCATGAGGAAAATCCCTGCAGATGTGCCGATGGTTTAGATGGTGTATAATCCGCAGGGTACTTCTGTGAAATTATCAACCTACTACTTTTTTTTTGCCTCCCCTCCCGCCCCCAAGTTGAGTGCTGCAGTTCTACATGATGCACTTGATTGTTTCAAAGCCTGCTTTCTAGACTGCCTGCTCTTTGAATCAGCAAATTAACAGAAGATAGAGTAATTACTGGTTCACCTTGAAGCAAAGATCAGAAACACACAATAGCTCAGCCAGAGCTGATTAGTATTGAATCTGGGGTTTATTATTAACTAAAACCCAAACTTTCTCCAGTAGTCACACAGGGTACATGCTGCATACCGTAACATAGCTCAAGCAAATCCGGCGTAGCTACAACAGGAATGCTGTTGACTGACCCAATCCAGACCAAAAAAACATTAGCATCCCTCCTGTAAAAGCACCACCACTCACAAACGTAAAACATAGCACTCAGGTACCCCACCGGAGCCAGGCTGGTGAAAACACACTTCCTGAACTTAAAAGATAAAATTAGCAGCTAATTTGTTAGCTACTCTCCCTTTAGTAAGTCAACCTGGCAGGACTGCTCTGCATTCAACTGATAGCAAATGCTCTTGGAGTTGTGTATTAGGTCTACTTGTTTTTCTCCAGCTCAAAGAAACACTTTTTACTTTCTTCAAGAGCAAATCAAACGAGAAGTCAAAATGGATGCAGGTTGATGTAAGAACATGTTTATTAGACTATGGGTAGACTAGAGCCAAGATAAAGTCAGCATTATAAAGAGAACCATAGACTGTGGGACAAAGGTTCAGGGCAAAATGTTTTGCTGCCAACTCGTGGGAAACTGCAGTCAGACCCAGAAAATTAGCTAACTGTTATTATCCTTGAAATTATAATAAGGGGCACATTCTGACCAGGATCTGAGAGCTGTGCGCTGCTACACACTGAAACAATTCAGTGCTTTCATTCTGCTACTCTGAAAGTGGAAATTCGCTGTATTAGAGGTTGCTAACCCGATTGATACCCACTTAATATTTCACATCTCACTTCTATTTTCTCAGTAATGTAGCCATTTGCCCCTCAGGCAATAACAATCTTTCAGCCTGAAAACAAATAGGCTATTTACTATGTTTTCAATGTATTTGTTTATTTTTATGCTGTAAGAATCCCTCTTAATCCTGTCACATTTACTCTCGAGCTTCCTTTGATTCGATGCCCATTGACATATCAGGTGGAATAAAGGTCACTAACGCTAATAAACTTCCCTGAAGCCAAACCACGTGGTGTACCGGCGGACAGCTGTGCAGTAGCACTGCCACTGAGACTACTCTGAACTCCAGTGCCTCACTTCACATGATGAAATCAAGGAACTGGGGCAGCCTCTAAGTGGGAATACTGCAAATAAACCTTAAAGCCAGGTGCTAGACAATACAATCCCACAAACACAGCTGCCCATATACTGCCCAGGCTCTTCACTTAATAATGTTCATTTACAGTTAATGGCTTTTAACTCCTTTCAAGCAAAAAAATCCAAGACAAGTCATAAGTCTGTCAACTGGGCAGCTACTTGGCAAGCTATTAATAAACTACTATAGGAACATCACATGAGTCATGCCTCTCAACCTTTCTGGTCCCTTTTAGATCTTGATTAATTTACAAATACTCTGTGCTTCACCACGAGCTCTGAAGTCAAATGGACACAGGGATTTGGGGTATTTCTTGATGTTCTGCAGCACTTTCATTGGTAAGGCTTGGCCCAGCAGGACAAAAACATGGATATAATCACAGCTTTAACTGACACGACTCTCTCCTTTCAGTTGTTTAGAGCAATATTACTATCAACTGGTGCCATCAACTGGTAAATGGAAAAAAACTGATGAAAGCTAGATACATTTACTCTGCAAGATCTGTACAAAGCATTCTGCAATAGCTCTTCATAGTTTTATTAACAATGAAGTAAAGGCACCTTACACTACATACGTGTGAACTGAGCGTCCTGATGGATGTTTCACTCTAGCACCACCGTTAACTTTAAATCACTTGGATCTTCCCTTGAGACAGCTGCACACCTCACGAGAGGTCCCACACGATGGCTGAGTCAACCCCCCTGCCACACCACTCTGCTCCTCTCTGAGTTGTTTCTTTTCTCCAAGTTTCATGAAATGAACTAGTACCCCAACAGATTAGGTGAATGCAAGAGCCTGGAGAAGGGATGCAGTGGGGAACAAGCAGCAATTCTTCAGTGGCTTTGCCACTGCTAGTGGCATCTGCTAGACCAGCTCACCATTGCATGACATCAGAGCTCATGCTCAATTGTTTTACATGTGAATCCAAGCAAGTGGACCCCCTCCATTCCCAGTTTTCTAAAGTTATGTCCTGGAGAGCCACCAGAAAACATACATAGAGGAGCAATGGCAGAGGCAAGAAATACCAGCTGAAAGAAAAAAGGCAAAACAATCAAAGAAACATAATTATGTCTTATCACTTCCCATGCAGCTGCTTGTCTCCCCTTTGCCCTCCCTGCATTTGGGTTTACACACCTGGTTCCTCCTGCCAATCCGATTTGGTGCAGGAGACTTTGAGGGGGATTTGACGTTTTGAGGGTTCCCACCGTTTTCAGCAAGCTTCCCCACATTCATCACTGCTGACATCATGGCGTCAATGGAGGACAAGTCTGCTCCGTCCAAACTGTTGGGTGAACTTGGTGATACCTCGTAGCTGTTTAAGCTTTCCAGCTGCTTCTCTGGAATTACAAACAAAAACACATATAGGAGTTGCTAGGTCATCTGAAAAAAAAAAATACCACAGTATTTTCAGCTGCCCGTAACTCGTGCCACACTCTGCTGGATCATCATGGAGCACAGGCAACAGCCCATAATAATTGGAGTTCTTGTAACAGGAAAAGTTCCTCCTATTGGAACACATAAAGTACACATTTCTTCTCATAGGACATTCACATTATCTTCATTTTCAACCTTAATTCAGCATGGGGCTTATAGAGTGATTTACCTTAAACTCTCTTGCTGTAAAATGATATTATTCATGGTACCTTGTGATCACCATGGACTGGTAGAGCAGTACTGATGAATGCACGCTCTGGCAAGCACAATCATTCAAGCAAGCACGTGTTTTGAGCAGAACTGCACAATTAAGGCATTAGTAACAGAGTGTAGGTTATTGGGTTCTCCTTCTAGCATAGCTTAAGCCAGCTCTGTATATGGAACAAGGTAAATTAGCAAAAATCAAAACAAAACCCCAAATCCCCCCAAATGCCTCTTTACTGCCACAGCTGGCACCTATGTAGATTTTTTTTCTTTTTGGTCTACCAAGCCATATTAATCCATGGAGCATATGTGCTACATCCACGACTAATGCCACAGCTAAAGCTGTTCAGATTCAGACTTCTCCATCATATTCTGTATGTAGCAGGGATGCTCCTGTCTCAGATAACAAATTCAAAACACACCTAAAATCTCATCTCTGGTTTCTCAACATACAGACACGTCAAACACACAGGTGTTCCACTTTCCTCTTCACGAGTTTGAAAAGAAAAATGCTTTCAAACTAAACACTCCTTTCCCCCAAAAGAAGTCTCCCAAACAAAGAGGAACACTCTGCAAGTCCATTGCTCTGTCATCTCTGCTGGAGAGCACAGAATCTTAATGTGTGTGAGAAAGTCACTGTAACACAAGAGGATGTGAGGGTGAACAGGGAGAAACACGTTTGTCTGTCAACATTTGATCTCTGCATAATACTGTCTTTGGAAGATAAGTTTGAGCATTATAAACAGGTGGTTTTTTGAAGCTAAGTAATGTGGTGCCAAGTTACTGGGAGCCAAGAAAATCTTAGTTTGGAAGCCTGCAGTGGTAGTCGAGTATTTATATGCCCATGCTTCTGCTCAACCTATTTTATGCTTTTCAGACAGATAAAGGTTAGGGATGGGGAAGTCACCCGTGTTTCTGCTCAATGTATCTTATACTCTTCACACAGATAAGGGGTATGGATGGGTAAGAAATGCTTCTACAAGCCTTAATCAATACCTGAATGTACAGAGTCACACAGAGCTAGTCAAACTAGTTACCTTCATTTTTATCCCCTGATTGACCGTGGCTCTCTTCTTGGTTGCTGGTCTCCTCACTTAGTGTAGTATGTATAGTAGCGTCTGGCTCTTCAGCCTCTTCTTCAGCAGCACCCTCTAGCACTACGTAAGGGAAAAGGGAAAAAGAGAAAGGGAGTAAGTTTTTCTGGAAGCCATTTTAGCAAAGTAAGACTACGGCCCTTTAGTTTGAGGGCTCCCCTCACTGGCACACAGGTCTGATGACAGAAGCACGTAAATAGTGCCAGCACAGGCAAGCCCCCACTCCCACGAGTAGCTGGGCACTGGGCTGGGAGCTGCTGCTGCCTCTGCCAGTGGCGAAACCTGGGCAAATGAGGAGAGGAAACCCTTACCAGCTTGGTCCTCAGTATTCAGCCAGCAAAAAAAAAAAGAGGAGGAAGAGAAGGAGAGAGCAAGCCAGCATATCACTGGTGGTCGTGACATTTCGTTGAGAAGGTAGAAGAATATTCTGCAGCTAAAGAACTTGCAGCTAGGAACTTAAGTAATTCAACTTCATATATATCCCCCTGTGCCCTTCTCTTCTTGGAGGATCAACATCTACTCCAATACATGAATTCATGGTCAATTTTCTTTTTCTTCCTTCTAGCAGTGGCGAAATGACTACTGAGGTTTCTGGGACCATTTGGCACATTCCTTGCACCCACTGCCCAAGGTTTTCAGATGAGTTGAAGATATAAGCAACCATTGTATGTGCTGACAGAATTTCTCCATACCTGCCTCTGAAACCACAAACTTGTCATGCTATCGTTGGGGTTTCAGGAAGGATGCCTGTTCTGGCTGGAGAATGACAGGGCAGTTAAACATCATTTTTAGAGGTGACAGGGAATGATCAATGCATGAGAAAGAGAGGAGTTCTCTGCCCATGGCACCCACAGGGACAGCCTCTGGAAAAGGTTATTTCTAATATGGAATACTACTGATACATTTTTAATGGAGAAATACACCTTTATAACCTTACAAGCAAAACAGTTCTTTCATTATGGAAATGAACACACTGTGGACATTTCATCATCTCGGATTTTCAAATTGCATCCAGCAGATTTAATACAGGTTTTCCTTTTTTCAGAAAGCAGAGATCATCAGCCTCAAACCGCGGTTAAATCAACAGGACTTGTTCCTTTTAAAAAGCATATTCTCAAGGATGACATGCAAATCAGTCACATAACACATCTTCAAATGCTGTTTGTACAGCATTTGCAAACAATAAATGACTATGGTATCATAATTACTGATGTTTTAGAGCACACAAGAAGAGGCAGAAAAAGAAAGGGCCCGGTTTCTGCTCCGTCCACTTGTGCCAGGCAGTTCCTCATTTCACCCAACGCCAGAAAAAGCAGCAGATTCAAGTTTCCTACGTTTAACTGCCGACCTTCTTAGGAGCAGCACAGAGATGATGCGACATAGCAAGCCAGTGCAGTCTAGAGACAAAACCTAGGACCCAACTAAGCCCAGTGTCTAAGGCTCTGGCTAACACCAACTCCTTAACAAACACCATTTTCAGTTTGCATCTTCAAAAACAGAGAAAAAGACTAAACCATTCTTCTGTATTTCCTTCAGTAAGGATGGGAGCTGTTTATCTGTTTCTCTTTATTTTGTCTTTTAACTGTCATAACTTTGCTGTTATTTTGTTCATCTTTTAAAAAGGTTCACCTCATTCAAGAGCAACACAGCAACTTCTTCACCCCCCCATGTGGTAGCTGCCTTAATTTTGATCAGAAAAAGCACAAGAGAGTTATTTTCGAGACTGGCCTAGATCTTCTAAGTTGCGTACTGTATCTGCTTAGTATCACCAAAAATAAGGACCCGTTTAAATTGGACCAGTTCAAATTATTTGGAGGGATTTCTGTTAAAACAATGCAAGTAAGTGCTTTAGTCCTTAAAAAACCCAACAAAACAAAACAAGTCTTCCTTCCAAAATAGACCTATTCATTCCTTGTTCAGTCAACACCTACGACATTGTCACTGCTGTTTCATCCTGGAAAAAGTCAATCTGTTGTGTAACTGTGAAGACTCCTGTGTTGGCCAAGGTAACTTTAAGATTGCTGAGGAGTTTCCCAGAGAACTAGAGTCAGAATTCCTACTGCTGCTTTTAGCAACAGGGGAAATGTGAAATGCTCATCACAAAGAGAAGAGGCAGGCATACACGCACACGTTAACAAACCTACCTCCTGCTTTTGAAACACCTGCCAGCTTGCTCTCTGTTCTTCTTTCAGAAGGAAAACTATGTATTATGCTGTTACAGCCTTTCGTAATTTCTCTGAACCAACAGCTATTTTATTTCCGAATCTAAATATCTTCCTGCTAACGCCAGCAAAGATGTATAGTCACAGATCTTGTTTTTAAAACCATTTTCCGTACATTAAAAATTTCCTATTTTGGAATCAGTCGAAAGAGCGCAACTTAATTTCTGCAAAAATAGGTATTGTTGTTGCACGCTTTTATTTACATATGTGTTTTCCAATCTCTTGCATGAAGCAAAAATACACCTCTGAAACAAAGACAACGGCATGAGCAACATACATTGATTTCAGAAGCCTAACTTTCTATTTGCAATAGGATATAGAAACAATAAGAATACTGGGCCAAATCACTCCTTCCTGTGGGAAAACCCATGGCAGAGTGCCTTTAGGCAGGAACATACTGAGAGATTTCTCTTGCAGCTTATTTTTTCTTTTTTTTTCTTTAAATAAATGCATCACTGAGGATGGGGAAGTGGTTTTTTTTTTTCCGCAGCACCTATGAAACTCAGGGAACCAGACAGGGAGCAACCAGCATGGATGCCCTATGCCATTCTGCCTTCAGGACTGCAAGCTTTCTCAGCTCACACCAAACGCTCCTGCGTGTGTCTTGCTGATGGAGCCTTCTTCCTCCCTCTCCCCAAAAGAAAACAAAGACCTCCAGGAAAGAGGACAAACAGGAAACAGGCTGGCAAACAGTTCAGCCTCAGGTTGCATTCAACATCGGACCAAAGCCTCTAGGAAACAGGGAAGTGGTCACAAGCATTCAAGTAATCTTCTACTTTAGAGAAACCCCCCAGTGTCACAGTCATCCTCTGTGAAAAGGAGGAAAAGCAGAGAGTGAAAGAGTGAGAGCACTAACACACGTGAGGGGGGCAAAAAAAACCACCAAATAAAACAACGCAGCAGCCCTCTTTGCATGGCCACACCAAGAGACCTGGCTCTTCTGTGGGAACGTGTCCCCTCCGCTTGATGTTGCTGAAACCGTGAAACTGGGGTAACTTTGATCCCACAGAGAAACCTGAGGGGCCTTTAGCTACTGCTTCTGTGAGAGGCCCACCCCTGATGCCCCATATAACCAGCTAATGCGAGAGTCACTGAGAAAGCAGAGCTAGAAAAAAAAAAACCTTGTTGCTTCCCATTCAGTCTGTACAGGAAGACACTTGCTAGACCTATTTCCTCCTTTGGGATAAAGTGTGACTCCACCGTATGTTAAAGCTGAGCCCATCAGCAGTTACTTCCCCCCTCCGCTTACGTGTATTTATTTGTATTTAATTTTCTTGTTTTAAGACCACTCTCAACAGTTACAGCTGCTTCTCCTTCTGGTAAAGAGCATCATGGATGAAACAAAAAGGAGAACATGGGCCACAGGGGAAGGAAGAAGAAAGGAGAAGAAATGATGAGTCTTCAGAGTCACAATCACTTGACTTTCTGTCGAGAGGCGGCTACACAAGCACGGAGCAGCATGTCCTGGCCCCTGGGAGCTCGTACAAGTCTCTGCTCCACTTTGCTCCACTGTCTTTGCACATGAGCTCTCCCTTTGGAATAGATAGGAAGAAACGCACAATACAGGCAAGGAGGGGGAAAACCTGGTGTGTAGCACAAAGCTGCTCATTGTTTTGCCTTCCGAAAAAAATCCACATTAACGTTAAAGTAGAAGCCATGCACTAATTGGGCCAGGGAAAGATTAACACTCTCAGCCAAATACTTTTATTGGTTTCATTAAACATGCTGTAGTACGTAGTACAGAACACGGGCAGGGAGGAGAAACAGGGGAAACAAATGACAGGTTTAGGAATGTGCACCCCCACACACATGCTTTTCAAACCACTTTTTCCCATGAGGCCCAAACAGGAATCCTGACCCTTCTTCATCATTTCCATCTTAGCAACGCTATTAGCTTATTCAAGGTTTTCCCACTGTTTTTTTTTTTCTAAGTGGTAGAAAAAATACCAAAGGATTATTTAAATGAAGGCCAGACCTTCTAGTATACAAATTTAGACGAGAACAGAACTTCAAAGAGGGATATCGCATTTGAATAAACAGAAGTTTACCATTTACCCTTGAGATTATAATACCTAAGAACTGCTACACCACACTCCAAACCGTGTCTGATGCACTGGTCTCCTACTAGGTTTCTACACAGAGGAGCAGATTTTACTCCCAGAGCACAAGGCAACATTCCCAAGCACAAATTGTTACTCCCACCCCAAGAGATGCGCACAATCACCTGCACTATATCTTGAACGTGAGTTTGCATCAAAGCTGGCAGGAAGGAAAGAGGGTGAAAAGGCGTTGTGTGGGAAGAAAAAAGGGTTAACACTATTCAAAACCATTGCCTTGAGGCAAAGGAAAACCAAATGAAAAAAGTTTTCCCAACTGACCTTTTTAATACCAACTCTGCCCTTGCTACTGAAGTGTGGTGCTGACTCGGTACCCCAGCGGTAGAGAATTATACTGGCAGCATCACCTCACTGTCACCACTGCTGGAGCACCAGTACAGAGCAGCCTATGAGGAAAGGAAGACAGGCATAAAAAGAAAGACAGTGGCACAGGAACCTCTGATGGTCATTCTTTCACCTAGCATTTGGTAAAAACTAAGAATGTTACCCTAAAGGTTTTGAACTACCTGTAACTAGTATTTTCCTCTAGGGAAAAACAAAGCCAAACAAAACAAACCCTCAAAGACAAAAACCAAAAGGAGCAATGTCTCTTGGAAGGTACTCTCTGAGTAAAAGACAGACTGCTCATCTTGCTATCAGCTCTCTGAGCTATTAGGAATAGAATTGTTTTACCTGTGTTAGAGCACATATAATACTTTGCTTCCTAAAATAACTCTACAAATCCACATCCCTATGCCTATTCTTACCTAACATGTACACAGATAGATACACCCAGACACAGAATAAACAAGTGAAGCACATGCTTGAGGCCATGCCTTCAAGCTGAGCTAGGGACCACCTTCTGTTTTGAGGGCAGGGCAGGGGAAGAAGCAACAAACAAGAATCAGATGACCCCCGTATTTCCAGATTATTTTGTATACTGCTGCTACAACACCTAGCAGTTAGGCTAAATTTTAAATATCCAAACACATTTACTCCTTGTGTTTTATTCCCTTGCATGCATGATGGGATATACGTGTGCATTTAGTTTTTATGTACATTTTGAAAGTCACCTTCTGATGACCTATGGACCACTAATGGTCCTCAGGACTTTGGCTTAGATGACCAAAAGCATCTCTCCATAAAGCATACCAGAACCTGAACTTAGTTAATGCCTTAAGTGAACGACAACTCTGAATCACCATGATACTCTGGTATTACATTGATGTAATACACTGACAACAAGGAATCTATACTAATGCAACAGTGAGAATCTGGAAGGGCAAAGCAGGGCTTTCCTGAATGAAGTTCACCTCTATGGTCCAACTAGTTCACAGCAATGCATGGAGACACCAGGCAGCCTTAACATAAAATGCATTCGTACCTATCTTCTTGGCCCTGCGCTCAGTTTGCTAACTTGAACAGAGCACCCATGTTTGCTCCTTTCGCAAGTGCTGTGTGCTGTGGGAACAGCCCTCACACAAGAGACTGTGGTCTTGCTAGGACAGAAAGGAGAACCGAGGCACACGCTGCTTCAGCACCGAGAGTGAAAGCAAAACCCGACGGCCCCCAGGCTCCCAACAGGAAAGCCCAGATCTCTGCCAGCATGCTTGGTAGGCACCTCAGAGGGTTTGATCCGAGCCTACTCAGAGCTCCTGACCAGCACTGCCATTTGCGGGGACGGCAGCGCCACACAAAACACACAGCACCGCAAGAGCTGCAATAACCTGCAGCTGCATTTAGGCTCAACAGCTGCTGATGAATTTTGAGATTTCTAATGCCTTAGCCCTCCTCCCCCTCAACCAAAGAAGTATCTACAAACTGTTCCTCATCCTCGCTGCTCGTATCAGCTTGTGGGTGAGCACCTGGCCCTCCAGGAAGCCTTTGTCACCAAACTGCAGACAGCTTCGAGAGCTTGTTCAAGCAAAAAGGATACTGAGATTTGAAGACAGCTTACCAAACTTGGGGGCCACGAGCACCACTTTTAGACACACGTGAAAAAATAAAGTCAGGACAACAGCAGAAGAAAACAAGCAGCTGTAAGCAGACATCCGTCCACTCCTTCCCATGTAGACAACTGCAAACACCCCTCCATCCTCATCCTTGCCTGCCCACGCAGCCATCAGGAGGCCGGTGGGGAGGGGGCGCGGCTCCCCCTAGTCACCGGGAACCATGGTGATGCAGAGGGAACACGGGACAAGAGGGGCCTTGGGCCTTCCCCGGCACATCCCCTCCCCTGCGCCCTCCCCGCTGGCTGAGGAGGGACACAAAAGCAATACTGTCTGTCCTTATAAGCTCTGCTTTGCATGTGTTCAGGGAGCGGGGACAGCTGTGCAGACGGCTCGCAGAGTTCCAGGAAGTCGATGTGTTTCTTGGCTTTGACTCCAGTTTATTTGCCTCAGATGAAGTGGCGACCCGAGAAAGTCCCTTCGTGTCCCCCCCCGGGCTGGCACCGGCTGCAGCGGGGTGGCCCTCCTTGGGACATGGCCCGGGGGCTCTCCCCACACCAGTCAGCCTTCCCCGGTCAGGCCGCCGTGTCTCTCCCTCAGACCAGGACTGGCTCACATCCCGCTGGGCAAGGGGACAGCCTTGGGACGCAGTGTGGGCGAGGGTGGGAGCCCGGAGCAGAGCCAGGGACTGGAGGGAGCGGGCCCTGAAGGCTCTTCCCTCGGCAGGCGGGATGGAGGTGTCTCACAAAGGCGAGAATGGGTCAGGCAAGTCGTGTCACACTGCCTGCCAAAACTGTCGCTGCCCATAGGGCCCCCGAAACAGCTGAGGACAAGGTAAGAGAGGAGCGGCAGGACAAAACCGTAGCGAGGACAGTGGACGCCTCCATCACGCACGTCTCCCTGCCCAACGGGCCAAGGAAGAGGAGGTGCGTCTGCCCGAGAGGAGCCTCAGCGACCCCGCGGAACCACGGCCCCAGGACACAAAACCTCGTCTACTGCTGCTGCCGCCGGCTCAGACAAGTGAGAGGGGACAAGGGACGCAAAATGAGGAAACAATCTAAAATGTAGCTCTGTGGGTTTGTTTTTTTTTTTTCATTTATGCTTTCCCGTGCCAAACCCAGTTAACTTAAAACCCAGAGTGAGGGGAAGCTATAGGTTGATGTCCCATCACCTACAAGGCTAAGCAAGCACTGTGCTGAGGGAATGGGATACTTCTCCAAGAGCCCGAGGGATGAGCTAGACAGATTGCACTTGGGAGAGCCACATGGAAAACATTTCTGAGTAACAAAGAAGAAAGGCAACCTCCCCTCCAAACAGTCCTAATTACAGCACCCCTCGCTCTGACAGAGCCGAGGCTGCAGGGATGTGGGGTGGGCGAAGTGGGATGCTGGGCTCGGACGGAGCTGACATCCCCAACAATATATGGCCAGTCTAAACCACGGGATATCTTGTCCTTTTAAGGTGGGCCAAGAGCAAGCATCTGTGCAGCAGCAGCACAGCCCCAGCCTGCCATCAATAGCCCCTGGTGTCACTGAAAGAACAGGGGCTCCTGTGCCGTACCAACTGGCTGTGCAGATGCCCAGGCACCCACACCAAGAGGAGACAAACCGTCCGGTTGTTCCTCCGCACAGCATCATGGAAACAAGAAGGAACAGTAACAACAAGAGGAAGAAACGCCACGAAACCATGCGGCCAGGCTGCTCACTGGCAATTGGCACCTGCAGCTGTCAGGGAGGGAGGGAGGAAGGGCCTGTCCCCGTCCCCGTCCCTCGCCCTGATGGCCAGCAGCTCAGCCAAGGGTAGCTTTGGCCCTAGAACTCGAAGCAAAGGTTTAAAGCAAATCTCTGAAGGGAGAAACGAGCAAACGTTTCACCCCCTCAAGCTTGCTCTTCACATGTAGCCAGAGCTGTGTGTGTTGCAGCAGGACGGGTTTGGCAGGGATCAGAGAGGGGCTGGATGAATCATGCCGAGGAAGATACAGAAAATCTCCTGTGCTAGTGCCCTGCTTGCGCGGCACCCTGGTTGTGGTCCTTTTCCTCCAGGACAGATTTAAAGGGAACTTCACAGAGGGCCTGAATTGCACGGGCAATTTTACAAAAACCATTCTGGAAATTTCGGAGTTGCTATGTCCCACATGGCATTTTACCACTGTAACTGCATCCACGCACTAGCAGATTTCCTTGCGCAGGCAAGCCCGAGGGGGACAGCACCAACTCCCTTACCACACAGCCCCCAATGCACCCGTGGCTGCCCAACCACGCTGTCTTTGTGGGAGATGCCAGCACACTCTCTGCTTGGAGCACTGTGCCAGGTAGCACACCAAAGCACTTTACACCTCGCAAGATAATGCAGTAAAATGATCCACGACATGAGAAAATAAAGAGTAGAAATTACAGGGATTAAAACTCATTTCCTGGCAGTAGCGTTGTCAACCATCACGATTTTATCACAAGCCCTGTAAAAATTTGATGGTGTTAAATTACTGCACAAAAATCTCAATTTTTTTTTTTAAAGTTAAAGTTCTAGTTTTCCGGGTTGTGGAGAAAGGACAGAAACATTACATGCTCAGCAAAATACAAAAAGCAAATTAAAGTGAACAGATTTATTTTAAAGCCTCAAGCTTTTAAGGATAATCATGATCTCAGATGCTCAACCTGTAATTTCATAACACACAGGGATAGCAACACAGAGCACCCCTTTGTTACACAGCACATTCTGTACCCCGTAACGTATACTTTCCAAAACTAAAATGTTTTTTTTCTTTTTTTAAAGAGGGAAAAGAATCGCAACATCTCAGCACGTTTCTAACTTATTTAAAAGCCAACACAGCTGCACTCTAACGCTACTTAAAGATGAGAACCTCCACCAAATGACCAAACTCGTTTTAAGCAGAAAGAGATTCAACATGCAAATATTTTGCAGAGAGAATGATTCAAGAGTTTGCAGCTCCTCTCGCTGCTCTTTTCCAGGGAGCATGACTTGCTGACAGGATTAACTACTGCCAGGCTCACGAAGCTGGGAGACAGCTGCCACATGGCAGCCATTTATTACAAAGCTCCACTCCTCTCAAGTTAGGAAAGAGGCAGACTATTTCATCTGTGTTATCAGCAGGGTTCCTCTGCTCCACAGGCTTTAGTGACTAGGCTTTCCCTAAACAAACACCTCCTTTTCTCCCCCACCTTGTTAACATCATTATCTTCCTGTCTTCTGTTTTCTGGTCAGCACAGGAACTATTCCCCCTATCACACTCTCCAAACAACAACAAAAAAATCTATAATCAAGACAATTTAAAGCATTCAGAAACACACATACCCCTAAAACAGACTTTTTAATTAGAGAGTTTTAACTTGAAATTTAAGAGGGGAAACCACATGTCACAGGGAGGAAAGAGAGATGTGCTGGAGTGAAGGCATTCAGAAGCGTGCTGTACAATCCTCGCTCTCCCATCCACCCTAGGAGGCATTTGTAATGTCAGCCTCCAACTGCAATATCCAAAGTGGCTACAGAACTTGTTCATGAGCAAGATAACCTGTAGCGCTCCTTCCCAGCTCATGTCTCCATCACAGGCAGACCCTGAGCAGACCCACTAGCCAAAGCCACCCCCCTGCTCTGCACTGTATGAGGCACAAACAGGTCTCAAGTCAACCATCTCATACCATCTCCTAAGGACCAGGAACAGATATACATCATCTACATGATCTCCATGTGATATTAAGCATAGATGACCATCGGTTGCCATTCTCCTGTTGTTCTGAACCAGAGATAAGAGATACAAGCTAGCTGTTTAATTTTACCTAGGGTTATTCTAGACATCTATTTGCCATATATTCCAGAGTATCACAAATCACTCAAACTGAGGTTTATTGCTTCCTCCAGGTGAAGGGAAAACCCAGCCTTGAGAAAAACATCTCTCTTCCACCACTGATGAACAAGTTGCCACAGTCTTGTGAGCACACTCACTGGCTTATACCAGCTGGGCAGGTAACCGTCAGGGTTGTTTGCAGAGCTCTAAATTCTGAAATACAACGTTTCTTTAATGTTTTAGTTAGGTAAATTAATTACAGCAGTAGATGGTGCTGGCAAGCCTCTTCAAGTTGAGATCCTCCCATAAAGCCACTAGGAAAATTTTTAACAGCAGTTTTACTTGCCAGTGGTATTCTTCAGTACACGTTTTCTTTCTATTTTGAAGCACACACAGTGAAACTAACCTGTGGGAGGTGCTTCCTGCACACTGACAAAATGAAACAGCATCTGTTAATTTTCACACACTGCAACACGTGTGCAAAAAAGGGGCACAGGGATCCAGTTCAACAGTTTCTTATGGAATTCAAAAGTCCCTCAGCTTCATCACATGAGTACAAGACGACTCCTCAGAAAGGACATATCTCCGACTTGCAAAAGATGTATTTTCAAAACAAGAACTGCAGACGCACGCGCACATACACACAAATCCCCCTTCATCCACAACCACATCCAGCTGCTGACCTTCCAAGTTCCTTGCAGTATAGCTTTTGCTCTGGGACTTTATAAGCCTAGCAGGCATTTCTAAAGGATTTTACGAAGTATACAGGCCTGGCCTTGTAAAAGCTCATGAGGAATCCAGCGAGGTCATTGTGGAGCTTAGACAGTCTGCAAACAGCATAATCCACGTGCTGGTGAGGTAAGGAATGACCAAAGTCGGGCGGATAGGCCTGAAGACTTCTGCAGAGACTGGCTCCTCCAGCAATGCTGTAAACCCTGGAGGAAATGCCTGCTGATCTTCAAAGCCCTTCAGTAGGAACAGCCTTAAGTTTCCTGAACATGAGCACTCTGGTTGAGAGGCCACAATCCTCTTATGCATGCAGAGAAAAAATATAACAATAAAGCAAACAAAAAAAAATAAAATCCACTAAGTTTAATAACCACAAATAACTCGTGAGACTGACCCTCTACTCTGCAACGAGCTGTCGGATCCATCCAGCAAAGTTTTGATGCTTCTCCGCACAACAGCCACACGGATCAAGCAGCAGCTTACAATCTCTGCAGCTTTCCTTTTTCTATTCCAGGCAGTCCTCCACACGTGTAGACTCCTGGAACGCAATACTCAGTTGCTCGGACTAGGAGGGGATGCTACAAGCCTGTAGCTGTACACGGTGTCCTCGGTAACTATATCAAGACCACTGCAGTGCGCTGCACTGTCGGCAGAATTTTAGGTACAGCCTTCAGTCGCCTGACGGGCTGCACAGGCGACCATGAGTAAAGGGGAGTCTGGACACCTGCACACTGCAATGAATTGCAGGAAGTTTATTTCAGGAACGCTGGGGAAAAAAAAAACAGGCAAAATTGTGAACAGGTTTCTTCAGTAAGTGAAGTTTCCAGTTGCTATCCCTCCAGCCAAAAATGACTGCTGCTAGTCCAAAACCACCCTCCTATTCCAAAAAAACAATTCCACCACTAGTGCTTCACACGTTGCCATCAAACAGATGATACAGACATATCTTCCCACAATTCACTTATGAAAAGGGAAACTAATTTCCTTCTGCCGACTCCCATTGACATGTAATATACCAAAACATTAACCTGAAACAAACCAGTATGAATTGTGGATAGGTTCAACCCAATTCTGGATAAAGCAGCAGTTGTAAGTGTTCACCATAGAGAAAAATGAACGACAACAACAAAAAAATCGACCAAGTGGCCTGTGCATCCACTCATACCCACCCCAATTTCTGCAGTAGGACAGCAAGAGTTTGCCAGTGGAACCTTGACTAATCACTTCCCTATATGCACACATAGTGAAGCAACATTGAAGTATCATAATCAGACCTATGATACTGAAATTCATACTTCTTTTGAGGAGTGATGTTTCCACGTGAACATTTTCTCAGTCATATATATATACACACACACACACAGCCACTTTCTTTTAATTCTAAAAATGAAATCACCTTGCTTTACAGTTTTAAGCCAGTACATACTACGGCAATATATATATTTACATTAATCTTGCTGAGGTCACTTAGAATCTACTCTACAACCAGAGGTGAACAAGACCTAAAGTGTTTTAAAAGAGCCACAAAAGAAAAAAAAATCTGATACTGTTCTTTGATTAGGTTACAACTCTTCCAAGGAACAAACTGTATTTCTACCTAACTGACAGATCCCATCCTCCAAACTTCATATAAAAATGATGTTTGTTCAGAGCAAAAGTACAAAGAAAACCTCAGCACCAGAATTCGTACTTTCACTCAGACACTCAACAGCAGGAGCTGTTTTCCACTTCCAGCTCAGACATTACTGTTTTGTAGTAAGTTTTATATACCTTACGGAGCTCAACCATTCAATACAAAGAAATAAAAGAGAAGAATTCAAGAAATCGGTAGCCATCTCACCTGTAGAGCAGACAAGCGCATATATGAATGTGTTAAAACAAGAAAATAAAGGGAGAAAGCAAGCAAAACCACCAGCTAAATAAATTATTTTTCACTGTAAGGTGAAAAACTTTCCTTAACCTACCCACTCATTTCACACGTGGTAATGTGCAACTATCATTCTACCAAAAATTAGAAGAGAGTCACCACCAGATTTGTTTCACTCATTCCTTCATCTAAACTTCAAATGGGGTTCCTGAAGCTAGAACATTTCCCCATCCCTACTTACTGACAGCTGCAGACAGAAACTGTCCTTTTCCTCATCTGTTAGGGTCTGGCATGCCACGGAGGCTATGGAGTTAGGCACCTTCATGAACAGAAGTGGCAGCAGCAACATGTTCAGCATATTCCACACCAAACTTGAAACATTATTCAATACAGATTTAACATAAAAAATATGAAAGCTGACAAGTTCAAAGGTTCCTCAGCAAATATACTCCTTTAAAACTTCCTAAAATCCCTAAAGATGGACAATTTCTGAAGTAATGAGGTCTTTAAAATAGCAGTAAGCAAGCTCCCTGAAGGGTGGGGTAATTGGGAGGGTTATCACACCTCTGGGGGAAGTCACAGGCTCTGTCTTGGCAGTGTTTCATCCCTTCATATACCCAGGGGACTGATTAGTTCATGATAAGCAATTAGGCACCCTAGGGAGGGCAGTTAACCGTCTTACCAAAACAAAAAGGCTGCACAAATGTAAGTCTCACTAGATTAAAGAAACACAATCTGAAGAACAGCAAATTTGTGTTTGTTCCCTTCTACTGGAACTAGCAAAGATTACATTTTGCCTACATATGGCACACACAGATCTCAGAAATCCCAAATTTGAGCACGTACTTGCTGCTAAATTGGTAACAAATGCTCTGAAGCATTTTCTTTCCCAAGACACCAGTGCTGTGATGCAGGAAAAAAGGAGGAGGGATGGAGGGGAGGAATACAGTAAATAATGATTAGGCGACTTGAAATTGCAATCTCATTCATTTAAATTCTCTACCTCATTGCTAAAATAGTCCCCAACCAAGGATCAGCTGCAGAAAGCGGGACCTGGAAAGGCTATAGACGGCTGAAGGCTGGCTGCATTTTAGAATGAAACCCCCAGCCAGCAGCAGCCCCACCATTACATGCATTGCTCCCGGAAAAGTTCTGGGAAGCTCCTGCCCGCTGTGAGGCTTGCAGTGAGGCACCTATGAGTACCACAATCCTACCCGTGTTAAACATTTATCTCTGGTGAAGCAGAGGGACAAATTCACCTTTCGCCTGCCAACTGATGTAACAGCTCCAACACACGCCAGAGCTGCCAATGACACTGCTTCGGACTTAAATCAGGCTCAACGTATTTCAAAGTACTTCGACAGCTTAAAATATGAAGGAATGCTTTTCAATATGACAACCCCCTGTTCTTTTCTGTCCTTTTATCTTTTCTTAACGGTTTGCCATCCAGTGATAGGAGGGAACCCCAGCTGCATAGCCTGAGCTTTTATCTTCTGCTGACCATGCAACAACACAAAGCTCAGTGCTGGATTTCCTGCTGCTTGCCTAAAGGGGCTGTTCAGCTTGTTTAAATATTACTTGCCTTGGGAGCCTTGGAGTTCTGCCCAAGCACTGTACTGTATCTTCCCAGCATCCATTTCAACATGTACTTTAAAGGTCTTTAGGTTCGATGTACTATGCTCTCCCTCACCATGGGAGGAGCCTGATGCCTCTAGCAAAAAAAAGAAAACCCATCGAACTCCTCCCTCTCTCCCCATTCCCCCCATTAATCCCTGTGCCTCATTCCATTACACACCTAACAGAAGTCCCTCTTCATCCCAAAAGCATGCAAACATATTTAGTCCAGTAAACCAAACCAATCACAACCAAGCGAAAAGACATTCTGCTACGAAAGGCTACAGCTAGGGAGAAATCAGATGCCGTGTATCACGTACAGCAAGCTATCAATGCTTGGTGAGCAAACAACCGAGAAAGTACAGTAGCAAAAGCCAGCTTTTAAGCTGAGCTGTGGTACAGCAGCCTCTTGCCATGCTAAATTTGGGGAGTCTCCACAGCGGATTTTAGAAGAAAAGAACCTTCAAACATGACCTTCTCCGAATTTGCAAACTTAACATCGAGGCACTTTCTTTCCTCGTTCAGAGCAGTGATGAAAATAAACCACAGCTTTTACAAAACCAGAAAGGATATTCCAGCCTCTATGAATTCTGTCAGAAGCCCTCCTTTTCACAACTACTGTGCCACTGAGAGGCTGAGTTCTGGCTACAAGGTCAGCAGGGAGATAACCTTGGCCAATAGAAATGATCTGCATCAGCCCAAAGGCAGCGCCAGGCAGCCACCCCTCAAGCAGGCAGCAGGCCTCACTGTTAACCTGTTTGCAGCCAGAAAGAGCTGATACAGATGGAGAAGGAGGAGATAAAAATCCAGATTCCAAATCTATTTGTGAAAGCTGTGGACATAGCAGTTCAAATAGGGAAAACTTTGGTGAATACTAAAGTTTGCAAGAACTGTCCTGTAAAAAGATGTCTCTCATATTCCATGGCAGCTGAGATGCAGAAATACATATACCCCCCACGAGCTGATGGAGAAGCACAGTTGCGAGGAAACTCGAGGCTAGAAGTGAAAAACCTGTTTTTAATCCATTCTGCTTCGCCTCAGCCTGCAGTGTACAGCCTGATTTAACCTGATGTAAGCCACGGCTGTCATTCAGAAGGACAGACTGCCAGTCCTCATTTCACCCTGCAGCTCCAGCCACACGTTCTCCCTCCGGCCTCGTGCCAGTCCTAGCATTTGAACAACCACACGGTGATCTGGGATCATGGAATTGATCTGGTTTGGGATTTGCATTTGTTTTGGTTCTTTTTTGTTTTTCACTTAAAAATGTACACACATATAGTTTCATCAACAGCCTTCACACAGGGGAGCTGAGACATCGTCAAATTACACCCTCTATTTGAGTGAGGGATGAGAGACCTGAGCAAGAATGTTGTCGGTAACTCTACTCCCCCGGTGCTGCAGTACCGGGGAAAGATGAAAAGATGTAGTGGAACAAACCCACAGCCAGCTCCATCTCCAGACTCCCTCCTCCTGCTCCCCCTCACTCCCTTCTCTCCAGCTCAGAGCTCGCTTGCAACCCCTCTGCTATAAAGAACACTCCTATCATTTAAACTTCTACCTGAAGTTCAGTTCTCCAATTAAGCCCAGTGAAAAAAAGTTCACAATAAAATAAACTACCACAATTAAACTGTCTGCACCGCACCTCTCCCACGGCATCCCTGGAAGAGGGGAGCAAGAGAGCAAGAGCAGTCCCAGGCAATCAGTTAGTAATTTTCTGCTTACCTATCCAATTCTTCCTACATCAAGGACTGGGTGTACCTTTTGCACAGCACTAAGCACAAAACAAACACAAGTCCAAAATATTCCCCTCCCTCCTGGCCTCCTTCAGTCTTTACACTGCTGAATTAAGCATCATTTTCAACTTTTTTGTTTGTTTGTAAACATTTGTAGATGATCCTTTCCCCATGCACAAAGACAAAATTTACCCCTTCCGATACAACTCATGGTTCATTAAGTCACATCAGTAACAATGCTGAAACAGTGTGCCACCATGTGCCACCACATGTACCAACCACAGCTTCAGAAGTCCCCGGTAAGCAGGGCAAGCAGCTCACCTGGAGTCCTCAGGTACTTTAGAAACAATATTTACAAACCTTGGGCCCTTGGACTTAACATACAGCACAGTGGGAATGACACACATGCTCCTGCACAGGCAGCTGACCCCCTCCAGAGAGAGGTATTTATTGTAAAATGCATCACCTTAAGTGGATGGGATGGGACAGAAGCGGAGAAAAGAAACCAAAGCTGCAGAGGGAAAGGACGTGTTGCCTGGCTGCGTGTCCTCAGGCGCTGCTAGCTCACGTTGCTTGCACCATCTGATCGCTCAAAGCTAAACATGGAATATAGGTAGCAAGTCATAACGCTGTGCAGGGCTGGAGACGTGACCCATCAGCTGTTTCTGCATTATAATTATTGCACTGGGGCACAGCAGGACCAAAAGTTTGCCTGGGCAGATTTCTGCGGCGTTGGCTTGTTAAAAATGACAAGAAAGGCCGCATGCCGCTTTCAGAGTTGCGATTACAGTCGCTTTTCTGCAAGCCTGGCATTCCCTGTTTAAAATCCTCAATCCGCAAGAAAAGCGGAAGGCCCAGAACTATTTAGTTTTATTCAAAACAGCATTATGAAGTCAGATTACACAGGGCTGTGATCTTTCTCTCCCTCCTCCACAAGACAGAAAGGAGTTTCACACAAGGATGCAGCAAAGCAGCGCTCCTGAACCACCATTCTCTGCATTTCTAAGCGGGTCTTGGTCATTTCCCCTTCAAGCCACTTCTGGCTCCCAGGCTTTCTCTCAGCTCTCTTTTTATTTTTAAAGATTCTGCTACTAATAAAAAAAAAGTTAAAACCTTATTGCAATACCATCATTTCCTTGTACTATCATATTCTCTAGTGAACTGATTAATTCTCAGAGTCATCCCGACCCTCAGCTCCCACTGGGCCTCAAGTGATGCAAACAGTTTCTTTCAGCTCTTCCTCCATTTTATTTTTGTCCTGACATGCACCGAGTACAAGTAGAGGACTAAGTTTTTCAACTCTGGACTTAAAATGCAAACATCCTCATTGGTATAGCTGTAAAGGAACACTTCACTTTTAGGCAATTTGATTGTTTCTGTAACAAAAGCTCGAAGAGTACAAACGAGTAAGGAAATTATTTAAGCCAATATATATTCAACATGTCTTATTGTCCAGGCTTTGCCCTATAAGTAAAGTTCAACTTATTAAGAGCGCAGTTTGTCAGACAGTGACATGAATTTTAGTGCAACAGCTCAATGGAGAAACAACAACAAAAACTGTAAAAGGCCAGAACAAAAACCTGCAGCAGCACACAGCCACAGCGTTTCTGCTACACGAAACATAGCAGGCAGTGTAAATCTGGATAGCACAGCCCCTTTCCACGTGACTGCCTTTAGGAGACCATGAGCATTCGCCGGCCGGAGGGGTGCTTTCAGGGGGTCACTTAGAGCTACCTCAAGCTCCCTGTTTGACACCAGGTGGACTCCCCCTGCCCTCCCATCCATCTCCTCAACCAAACAAAATAAAAATTTTAGCACTTTTAGCACATTTCTAGACAAAGATGCACTCAAAGCAAAATCGTTGTGAGGGCTGAATACAAAAGGGATATCCCCCAAACTTCAAAGACACCATTTTTTGCAAGAGCAGAGAGGTACAGGCATGCCAGGTGGTTACCGGAAAGGCAGGCGGAAGGGAAGAAGACATCAGTAAGCTACTAATGAGCTCATAGGTCAGAAAAGCCCACTCGTGGCTAATAGACCAAAACTTCTGTTAGCACAAGAAGAGCACCCATCTCTAAGAAACCACTTCCTATCTTACTTTCCCCATCCCCTCCCCAATAGCCTTCTCCCTATTGTAATTCAGAACAGCCAGGCAACTGATCTCTAACCATCCATCAGAAGAATTGGCTAATACAATGTCACCCAGCCCACCACATGAACAAAAACCACCAACGAATCCAGCTAGTGGTTAACTGCAAATTTTTTCTTTCCTGATGGTATTACACTGCTGAGGGTTCCCTTGCCTTTGCATACACACTGCCCTCTTAGAAACCCCCTCTGCACAAGCTCAGATTTACAAATACATGTACAGATATTCTACACATCTGCTTCCACCTGGTGGATTACCAGAGATGGAGACTGCACTGTTTTTAAAACAAACGTGTAAACCAACCTCTAAAATTAGTTGCATGGTAATTCTGTGGGCAAGAGCAGAGGGGAAGAGTGGTTGGGCTCCGGGGGGAGGGGGAAGTTTGCAAGAAATGGAATACGAATCGCTAAACTGTTTAACTCATTTTGAAATTCATTTTTTTCTCTCTTGGAAAACAAACAAAAAAGGGATTTTTCTTTCATTTTGAGAAGTTTCTTGAAACAGAGGAGGACAGAGCTATTCCATATTGCTCTGGGGTGCTTAACATGAATAAATGACTTCAGTCAAGTGTCTTGTCAAAGAACTTAAAACACTCTTTCCATGGTCTCCCCTTCCATAATAAGCAAAAAAGGAGTTTTTAAATGCACATTAAAATACATATTATACACACACACTGTACATCATCAAAACAAAACAAAACAAAATCCTCAAGTAATCTATTAATTGCTAGCCATAACTATGGAAACCAGGGGTTCTTTTAACACTTCAGTAAAGCAAATGAGAAATGTCAGGGAGTATCCTGAGATACTTGCGGTTGTAAAACTTTTCAGGTCTGGTTTCTAAAAATTTCCTTGCTATGATACCTGCAAATGCAGCTTTGCAGTAACTTCCAGTTCTGTTTTCATATGCATATTTTTACAGATAGCAGCCGCCTTCACCTTGCGTATACAGGATCGGGGGTATTTAACTCTCTGTGGCCAAAGCTCCCAGAAAAGCCAACTCAAGAGATCCTAGGTGTGGCACATTCCTTTTTTGCTCTAGATACTCCTCTTGACTGGAAGTGAAGGTAAATATTAATCCAGCCTCAATCTGTTTCCCTCTTGCACCCACAGCAGCTTAGTAAAATACAGTCAGCAGGCTATTGCAAATTACACTTAAGGGCTCATTACAAATCAAGGCCTCAGTCTTGCTAATGAATTGATACTAATAGGCCCATTCTATGGAAGAGACCCATTAGCTTCAACAGAAGTTACAAAGGTCCCTGTGCTAGCTGTGGTCTGCTAGGGAGGGCTACGTGGCCCCTGCATCAGGAAGTTTGTTTCCATCATATGCAGAGGTATTTACAAACTTCTGGGCCTTTGTTTTTATTTAGGAGACTGGTGGTGTTTGGCAAGGTGTGCAAACCTTGTCAGACAACTTTCCAGCTACCCTTACTCCAATATGGAACAGAAGTGCCCACAAAGTAAAGTACAGTCACGAGAACGATGTTTTCATCTTATGTGGACAAATCCCTCAAGCAGAGATTCTATACCTGTACCTGTACATCACACTGCAAGAGAAACGGTCACGCATTCCCCACGTGTTTTTTGCACGTGAAAGAGCAGACAAATACAGAGGTATATAAGATCGCTAAATTGCTAACTCAAGATGTGGGACGAGGTTGCCAATGTCAGTATTCACAGAGCGGAACTGACTTACTCTGGTCTGGAGTAAGAGGGGCACGAGGATGCTTGGCTTTCACTGGGTCATGCACAGTCCTTTTTACCATACATATTTCAACAGACATTACGAACAGAACACACTGGAGAAATCACCATTGCCGATGATTATCAGCTATGATAATCAATAGCTAGCTTATTCAATCGACAGCTGTAACTGCAGTCTCCCACCTGCTTCGCCCTTCCCAGATCTCAATGCCCCTACATTACAGCTTTGAGGACTAGAACAGGTCAGACTTTCTCCCCCTTTTTTAGGGATTCTACGTTTGTTGTTTTTTTCCTTCTTTCCAATAAGAAATGAGAGGACATGAAAAAGAATTCAAAACCTGAAGTTACTTTTCCCTTAGCTGCATTCTTAGAAATGGCTAAAGAAATTTTTTTTAATTACTTATTTTTCTTTCAACCAAAACAAATGTGTCCTGAAGCTAAACACCTGACATGAAGTGTTTCAGCACAAATGGTTAAAGCTTGGTATAGCTGTAGCATGGAAGAGAAGACAAGGTCAGTAATAAAGCTGCCTGGTGATCTCCAACTGAAAATCCTCCCGGCATCCCAGCTTCTTTCATGCAGAGGAACTTACTGACATTCTCTCTCAATTCCTGTCCCCAATGACTCTCTCAGTATACCTGGAAATTAGGAAGCTGACTAAGCTCCCTAACAACTAGTCTGGTCAGTCCCAGTCACTCCCGCTCCAAAACGGTGAAAGCGGACGATTTGACGTCTCAGCAGATGAAGTCTCAGACAACACTGGTGGAATCGTCAGCAAACATTAAAAGTATCTTTTCTTCCCTCAAGTCTAGTTGCTGCCACAGCCCCTCATCGCAAAAGTCAAGAGAGATTTTCAATGCATTTTTTGGGTTGCTGACTTTAAGGCCATAGGATAAACTCTACTCGTGGTTGTTCGCGAGTCAGAAAATGTTTGCTTGGAAAAAAGAAAGCAGAAAAACCCTGCATTTCTCTCACAATCACTCAAGTCCAAGAGCCACAGCCTTAGCACTGCCAGTTTCCCATCTCATTAAGTGTCTTGCAATACTTGTTTTTGTAATCGTTTTCCATGCTGTCTACACAAAAAGCTATCTCGGAAGCCAGAAGGACTACATTCCTTAAATATGGACCCTTTCCAGACTCACCCCAAACCTTTCTGTGCTTAAGGTCCTATACATACATGAACATACAGATCACTACAGGCCCAGCAGTTAATTCATTTTCAAGTTGCCCTAATTTTGAGGCTAAACACTTCCTAAACTTCTCCATCCCTAATGTCCCCCTAGCTCCTTCAGGGAAGCCAGGCTGCCTCCTGCTTTCCCTCCATTCACAGTTGCTAAGACTCCACTGCAGCCTCCCGAGTTGCTCTCCCATAAGCCACGTAAGTGTGCTATCATGCATGTAGAGTGCAAATCGCATTAACTACTACATACACAGCATCTTTCTTTCCAAGAACTTTATAGTGAGTAGTTGCTTGTTTTCCAGTTTTTTCTTTTCAACTCTTTTTTAAGACACAGACACCTCCTCCCCCTCTTTCCTCATCACCTCCAATCAGAAAAGACTGAAGCTCACAAATCCCATGGTAGATGGCAAGGCCTTTGAATCAGTGGCTGCTAGCTGGTCTTGAATCTGCTCGGGTAAGGTTCAGACAAGATACAGAGCACACTCACCCTTCCAGAAACTTTGAAATCCAAATGCAAATTCTCCGCCCGTCACCTTGAATGTCAGGCAATAAAAATGCTAATAAAAGAAGTCACAGTACGAGAGGTCATCGGCTAGCTGTCTGGGGTCTGATGACTGCCGACAAGTCCTTGGGAGGAAGGGACTGCGATCCAGCCACCGTTGATGGCTGCCTCCCTTAGCCTCCCCGCCAGATCCTGCCCCACTGACCGGGCCCTGCGTTCAGCTCACCCGAGCTCCTACGCCCCTCAGACTAACGGACAACTAACGGCCAAACGCCTCCAACGGCCGTTTGAACTCCACAGCGCCTACGTCCTCTCCTCGTCCTCCGGCAATGCCACAGACATCCTGGGGCTCAACACCACCAACTCAGACGTAAAAAAGAAAAATAAACCGGTGGTCACTTCCCGAGGTCAGAGTGTACCTACAAATGTAGGCTCACAAGGCAATGCGCATTTATTTTCTTTGCATACTGTACATTCTCTGTGCCTGTCACGATAAACCCCATTTGGGAAAGCTTTTTATGAACAAAAAAGCCCAGTCCCTCCAACTTTTGCGCAAGGAGAAAATCCTCCAATACTCGCTTTGTGTGCTTAGGGCCCTGAAAGTTGCCAGAATTAGTTGAAGGATGGGGGGAGAAGGAAGATTTCTGTGACGAATCCTACTTTTCAAAAGGTTTTAGAAATAACTGTATGATCAAACAGATGCAATGCGTTGCTCAAATCAATATGTAAACTCAGAATGGGAACTATTAAAAATCACTGTGGCTTTAGGTTTTCTACTTCCGTTTATTTGCAGCTTTGACAGCAAAGGACAAGTGGTCTCCTGTACAATAAAATTACTTTTCAAGATATAATTAACACAGGAATTGGTATCTGTGCATCTTTCCTATGCATTCGTATCATAGAGTCAATGGTATAAACACCAGGATGCATACCTGCAAGGTTCACAACCACACCTTTGCATTAAAAAGATTACTGAGCAATCTAACAAAAGGGTGTTTACTTTTAGTGCATACAATTCTGTATCACTCAGCCCATTTGCAATCTGTAATACTGATATCATTTAACATTGGAGACAAAGGGACCCATGTTTCTCCACCAATCAGATGTAGTAAATCGACAGAAGTCAAAACAAAACCAGTCAAGAGACGGAAGAATCAGGCCTTTGGGATGCTATGCTACTGTCTCCTGCGTGGTTAATTTTGATGAGCTTGTTGAAGCACAGCCTTTAGCCAAGTGCTTTTTCATACAAACTCATCCATAGCTCAGAGACGATTAATCACCATTTATTACTCACCTTCTGGCAACATCCACTTTAAGCTAGGTACCGTCCAGACACATCAAGAAAGCCAGTCTCAGTTGGAAGGCTCTGTGGTAAAAGGGAGCCATTTCTGAGACCTAATCCTTATGGACAGACAACTACAGACACCCGTGGTACTCCACATGGCTACTAGGATCTGCCAGAATCTAGCTGCTCACAGGATAACTTAAACACGAATGCAATTCTTTCAAAAAGGGACAAGGTATGTATTAAATACACCGTCTATACCTACTTTTCAGTGCCTGCCAACTGCTACTGGTGTTACGGTACAAGTAAGCCTCGTGAAAGGATTCTGCTGAAGAAATATGGTGAATCTTCATAGATTTATCGATCAAGAGCACCTCACTTGGTTACAGCACATAGGAAAGTAGTTATTCTGTTCTTCTGCAGCATTAGTAACTTCTCAAACAAAGAAGCCTGATTGAGGCAGACAGTGAGGGGCTTATCAGCTTAGGAAATGGGAAGGATGGTCCAATTAACTGCCAAGCAGTCAGACATAATTCACTCTGACGAGGCCAATGAGAGACAAGTCAGAGAAACACATGTACTGTCCATTTATGTAACATCCAAACATTCCCCCCTGCAAAGTCTCCACTTCTGGAAGTGTTGCCTAAATAAGGAACAAGTCAGCAGAGGAAAATCCACCTGTATGGATCTGCATCTAAACAGCACCCTCCCTGATTAAGCAACCACCTCAGTGGTAGAGGAGGTGTTGCCAGTCGTTAAACTGCTGGACCCAGGCGCTAACAGCCATCACCGAGCAGACAGCCAGAAAGCTCTGTGCAAGGTTATCTGGGGTCCACACCACTGCGCTGTCTTCTCACACATCAAGGGACGCGGCAAGAAGTAGGAGGCACAAAAAGGCAAAAATACCCCACCCTGGTCTAGGTAGGCCAGGTTCCTGAACCACTTCTGCTAGCACAGAGTCAGAATGTTACTGAAGTCATTTCACAATGTTTAAAAAAAGAAAAAAAAAAAAAAAAAGAAAAAAGCTGAAGGCAAACCATATGTAACAGCTGATGAAGAAAGCTGTGAATCCAGCTGCAGTGGTGCTCTTCATGTCCTCTGCCGTGCTCAGTACCCTGCTAGCATGGGGTAAACAAAAAGAGAGCACAGAGAAAGAGGAAGGGGAGATATTCTGCAAAAGATGCTAGAATGAAAAGAGAAAGTTCTCAGTGAATCATAGCTCTAGCTTGGGACCCATCACCTAGGAAGCAACAGGCATTCAAAGTGGAGAGAGGAGAAAAAAAGAAAGGAAAAAAAAGTCCTCGAAACATCAATTCATAAATCCAAGGTTCGTCTGACATTTACGGAAAGAATGGAATCTTTATCCTGCAACAAAACGCACACGACCTGGTCCATCCTTCGGTAAGGCACCTTGTTTTGTATAATCCTCTTTGTTTTTCAAAGTGCCAGACTTAAGACTGTCATGATCAGAAACACGTGCTTTATGCACTACGAGCAGGAGTGTAAAACCCCCAGTTGTGTGCAGTATTTATGTTACATATGGCAACATCCTATTTGTCAGCCGGTTACCAGGAGCTAAGGAATCTGTGTGGTACTAGCAAAGTCGCCTTGCAGCAGGGTGTTATAGCGAGCACGAACCGGACTATATATGGTATGTTTACTGAACGAATAGGCATAAACATGTTACAGAAGAAATGATGTCTTGTATTAGGCGCTGGGCTTGCTGCTGCAAGGCAAACCATCTTGCTCAGAAAAGCAGTTTGTCGCATATTCCTCATATGCTTCTGGCTGCGGGTGCCAGTGAAACCTCTAGAAAACAGGAACAGGTTATGCTGCAAGTAATGATTGACTATGTGGAGGATCAGCCCTCCAAGCTCCACCCGCCAGCATTCCCTGTCTCCTTGCTGCTCTTCCTCCCCCGCTACTTTTCGTCTGGGACTGTTCGCAAGGCAACCCGGCGGAGGGCACGAAGGCACACACGCAGGCGCACGCCATGCCGAGCACTGCCTCTGCCACGGGATGACGGGCACGGACAAGTGCACACGCTGTTTCTTAAGAAACAGCTGGCAGCAGGCGAGCAAGCGCTGCAACCATCCGCCTGCCCCACGTTCAAACCCAATCGGCACAGGACTATTTCATAACGGGGAGGAGGGGGAGAAATCCTGAAAGGGTAGAGGGAGGAGGGTGTACTGAAGATGCCTTAAAGCACAGCAGAAGGTTCGTATCTGGCTTCAGCGTCCTGCCTAACCTGTTTTGTGGTATGTTCCGGTTAACTCTCCTTTTGGTCGAAGCTTTTTGGGTTTGGTTTTTTTTTGGCAACCAGACCCAAGCTGCAGCGCCTCGTCTCCTCTGACTCCTTTCACACTCCACCGCACTCCAGCACAAACATAGGTGCATGGAAAGGAATGGTCAGAAAACAAAACGCCGAGTCCATCACAGACTGAAGCTGGACACGCAATTTCTTCACTGTAGCGAACAGGATCTTCCCCACCAACTCGCCAGGACCGCCTGCCCTCAAAGAGACAAACTTCCCACCGTCGTCACCATTCTTCTACATTAGCAACTTCTGCAGCTCCTCAAAAAACCCCAAAACTATGCAAAGTGGTAAGGGGGTGGGGAAACAAAGCAAAAAAAAAAACCCCCAAACCACACACCCAGAAGACTGCGTGCCACGCAAATCTAACCAGAGCGTGGTGCGGGGGCAGCAGCAGTGATCACAGCATCAGGACACACCTTCATCACTGCAGCAGATTTATGTCTTCATTGTGTACGGTATTCACAGGGTTAATAGACAGCCTGAAGATCAGAAATATACCTGCTAAGCAACAAAAGCATCAACTCAAAGCTGTGCTGGGTGGTTTTTGACAGGGGTTAAGCAGCTGGTAACCAGTGACAAGAACTTGGTGGTGGTTCAATAGCCATTTTAAGCAGCAGACATATTAATCATGGGAGTGCAGTAACAAAAGAACCAGGGGCAAAAACATGCTACAGAAACGAGGACCCCTAAAAAGTCAGCAACACCCACATACCCCTCTGTCATGTGTAAAATAAACTTAGAGAAGCCAACAAGGAAGATTATTACGTGACCTCCAGAGCACAGCAAATCCCTCAGAGCAATGAGTGCTAGGCATCAGAAACTTCCTGGTTTCCAGGCCGTTGTTTCACATGTTTTCTGGGGAGTTTTCATGCTGTGGGAAAGATTTCTAAGTACACTGAAAGTAAACCTGCAACATCCCCTTCCACTCCCACAGCAAGTACGCAGTCCATAAAAGATAAAGTGTTGGAAACATACGCTTAAACAAAGACTCTTCTTTTTTTAAAAATCGTAACAGTTTAGCACTTGATGCATTTTTCAAACTTTTTTCAAATTTTTTGCCATCCCTTTCTTAAGGCAGCAAGGAGGGGGGGAGATGGAGCGAGCAAGCGCAAGCACGTGAGATGCATGCAGTCTGTAACTTGAACACCATTTTACAGATGTATTTACTATACTGCTTTTCTTTGGGGGCTTTTCAGGACGGGGCGGCCTTTGTCTCTGCGTGCTATACACTAGCCAGCTCATAACAAATGAGCAATCACAGAGAAAGCAGATCTGGCTTCTTCCCTGAATCTGCTGGGATGCCACGGCACGAAGATGCGCCTGAAAAACTTCTGTCCGGTTACAAATCCGATCAATCCCTTTGGTCACACGAGCGCCTGAAGTCTGGTACAATTATTAACTGTGCTGCAGTCACATGAAAGAGAATAAGCTTTCCCCTCCCACCCTCATCCCGCGGGTAACATTATGTGGGCAGTGAATATATGAAGGAACATAGGGGGGGTGGAAACCTCCACAGAAAGGCTGCAAAGCTGTACTTTTTTAATTATTTCTTTTTGGTGGATGGATTATTATGTTTCAGGCAAGCCTGCCCGATGCTTAGACTCTTTTGGGTACCCAAAGGAGGGTGAGGTGGGGAATCCTCATCTTCTCCACTCAGTACCACCTTCTTTAAAGAGGGAAAATTAGGGGCGTTTCCAGTTTTCCCCATTTCTTAAACACAACGATTATGGAACATGGAAAGTAATTTTACTGAAGCATGAGTGGGACATTTCTAAGATGGTGGGGTTGCTTTGGAGGTGTTCTTATTTGCTGGGCGGAACTCAACAGGTACGAGAGAGGAGACACGGGGAAAAGAGCCCAGTGTGCTTCCGAGGAGAAACTGCTGGCATTGAGACAAATGAGATAGGCAGTGTGGACTAAAAGCCTAAGCTGTGATTCAGCTGCTGGGACCAGAGCCTCATGCAACCTCCCTCTTTTACAGCCTGTGCTCGTGTAACTGAGAATGGGGACGATGCTTTCCAAAAGCTGCTTTCCAGGGCCGAGGGGGAAACAACAGAGCCACAGCATGCAAACAGTGTGGTACCCACTAACCCCCAACTGCGCCTCCGCCCCCTCCTCATACACCTCCCAGTCTGCCAGCAGGCTGGTGTTGCATTATTTTAAGTGTAAACCAAGCGTCGCAGATGTGTGTGCGCTGTAGAAACCTGCGCTGGGAAACATTAAAGACTGCATCTCATCTAGGACGGGAGCTGTGCTCGATGGCCACGCAGCCCCTCCGGCCTCCCCTGACACGTCCTGTCCCAGCGCAGCAGCCCGGAGCCACGCACGCCGTTTCGACTGAAACCAGTGAATTGCGCTGACCTTAGAAGGGGGGTAAGCAGGGCAGGTGGCGAGAAAGAGCACCAGGTTTGACATCAGATGACATTTCCTAGACATAGTTAAAAATGTAAAGCACAGCACATCTTTAAGGAGTTACATCTATACAGTCTCCAGCCCTGCAGCACTTAACAAAAAAAGGGCGGGGGGGGAGGGATACAGTGGGTTGATGACATAGAATAAAACATAAATGAACACACAGACACTTTCAAAGTGCTACGTGTATTTTCAGTTAAGATATAATGGAATATGTCCCCAATAAAACAACTACATTTGTAATGCTATACCATGCATCCATTTTATAAAATATGTTAAAATGTGCTTTTGCCTTGGTCCGCCTACACAAAATAAAGAAGAAATATCACTCATCAGGAACTCCCTAAGAAAAAGAAACTTTAAAATAGCACGGTACACTCACTGAGCAACATGTATTTCTGCAAAACTGCTGTTCTTTATATAGTTTGCATCTGAAAACTGCAAGTCTCACACGCGCAAACACACACAAAAGACAGACAGACTGCTGCTGTGGACAAAATGGTGCCATTTAATACAAAAATCTGGTTTATGCATAGCCTGGCTGTAGTGCATGCTGGTCCCAAGCAGAGTGGGATGCAGCCGGTTATATCGAACAGTTGTGCCCTCAGCAACAAATGGTGCATTCATAAAACTGGAAAAGCCTCTGTCTAGGGGCTCGCAGCCCTGCAAAGGGAACAATCGCTTGCTGACATTTTCTGAGGGAGGGTATGGCGAAAAGAGGTTGAAGGGGAGAAGTATGATCCACAGGAAAGTTATGTACAGAAGAAATACCAAAATATAAGGGGAAAAAACCCCAAATCTGCCACTGAGTTACCTTTGCACTCTCCCTGCATTGGCTAGCACCTAACAAAAGAGCAAGGCCACCTGAAAAAGACATGCTTGGAAAACACTTGGCCAGTCAAGAGTATAGAAGAAAAAGAAGAAGGAGGAAAGAAAAAAGCTTTCTTGTAGAACGCTGGCCCATGAAGAAGCGACATACATCACGCAGGCTGCGGTACGCAAAGCCGCATCTGACCCTTGGCTTTATTAGCTATGCCACCTCCACACCGGTAACTAAAAGCCAACATCTGGTGCTAGCTAAATGTCAGCACAGACAATCCCTTTAATAAAAATTTAAAGAGTCTGGGTCCCAGCGAGGAAGCCATTAGTGCTTTGAATGTAAGACCCTACACAAGAGCTGCAAGACTGAAACAATCCAGGCTTTTAAGCCAGGCAGAACGGCGACTTTGGTGTGCGCTAGGCCACCTCTCCAGGCCCCCTGCCACCTGGCACTGGGGATGCTCAGCTCGTGGCCACTAGCCCACATGTAGCCCATCTGGATGGTTCATGTGGTCAACATCCCATGCTGAGGAGCACAGAGGGGGCTATAGATGCCCGGGTCCTGCTGCAGGATGGGAGTGTGCCATACAGTCCACCCTTGGCCCAGGGAGCTCTGGCTCATGAGGCAGAAACGCTTGGCACCACTGCCTGCCCCAAACACATCTGGCATCTGCATCGCTGAAGCCGAATCCTGCTTGCCCCTAAGATACGTGAGACACCCATGCAAGGTGACGCAGAAGTGCTAAGCAGCGTGGCTTATTGATGAATACCTGTCACCTGCTCCATTCTACTGAGCTCAGTAATTAAACAAAAAACCTCCAAATCACACACTGTAACTGAAGTTCAGCGGGAGAGCCAGTGAAAGCTTCCGTAAGAAACGGAGGCCCACCTGCACCTTACTAAGAAATAAAAAAACAAGTCTCCCCAAGCACTCCTGGCTGCCCCAAGGCTGTGGTGGGGCACTCACCCTGTTTTCTCCTGGTGCTAACACAGCACAGAAGTCTCTCCCATCTTGTCCAACAAAAATTTTCTACCAAGCCAAACGTGCCCATGATAGTTTGGGAGTAATGAGACCATCTTCCCCAGCCAGGAGGAGCCCAGCTGAGGGAGAGAGGACAGAAATTTTGTGTAATGGTTGACAGAATAAGTCCCTTCATTGTATTACCGAAAGACTTCGTGTATTAGAGATGTAAGAGAGTACTCTTGCACAGAAGCCTTTGCATGGGTATCTAAAAAGGGGATGCATGTAATTCTTCCTGCCCATAGTGCACCTAATGGCCTGCTGAGAACCTTTTACGAAACAATTTCAGAGGGGAATAGGACTGTGGTCTCGTAGCCTGACAGCGCAAGTATTTTTTCCATAGAGGTTAAAAAAAAAAAAAAAAAAAGGCAAAACAGGATGAGTGGTTCTTCAAGAGCAAGCCCTTCCTGCACCTCGGTGCTATGAGCAGACAAAACCTGTGGGTCTGCTGGAGTCGAGGAATAAACGCTGGGAGCACGCACGGCCGGCTACAGCGGCGAGAACCGAGCAGAAGCAATTAAGGCACTGGGGAATGAATGGTAATGTTTTTGTTTACCAGCTGTGCACTGTAAATGATTGCTATTGCAATAAAGTTTGCACTGTATTTGCATACTTAATTTCAATAAAACTGTATGAAAAGCCACTTCATTAGTGCCGGTTATCAGTTGGAGACCTACAGGAAATACAAAACTGCAAATGCTTTTGCAGAGGCATCAAAGCAATCTAAAAATTGTCTTTCTGACTTTATTCCTTGGTCAGTTTCCAGGCAAGTCAACAGTTTACACATACATGTAATGTTTTGTACATGCTCCCATTAAACTTGCCCTTAGTACTAAGTGAATGTATTTTAGAATTCAAGTAGCACACATGATTTTGTTTCCCTCAATAGACTTTACAAAGGCTTCTAATACAACACCTGATTGACTTATGAGGAAAGTAAGTTTTGTTTGTTTTTGTTTTAAAATTGAAGAAGGAGGTGAAAACACCTGGGAAGCTGTGGGAGAACACCAACAGAGTTAAAAAGAAAATTACATCCCAGCCTCCTGAAAAACTTTATTTTAAAGCTCTTTGGGAAGTTTGTGAATAACAGATGAACAAAGAAGTTCTCAATTTGAGAAATGTCTTTCCTTTGAACTCTTGAGTCACAGAATACAAGTCTCCAGATCACCTTGCAAAAGAAAAATAAAAACTAAATCCTGCCTGAAGTGTGTCACTTTTCGTTGCTGTTTACTTTGTTTGTTTGTAGTGGTTTGGTAAAATCCCACAAATATTTTAAGACTAAAACCACAGTCCGTATTTTATATTTAGATCAACTACGGCATCTTCCAAGGGGCTGTAATTGCAAGCCTGCATCTAAAGCTCCTCTCCCTCTGCCACCCCCAGGACCATACAGCCACAGCAGGAGGAAGAACATGGGCCACCACTGCAGCCCTGGTGGTGGCCCTCCTCCACGCACTGCCCTGGCCACCCCACAGCTCAGCTCCAGCGGGACATGACAGCTGAGCCGTTGCACCTCCCATGGCAAGGGATGGCTTTCAGTTGGATGGCTAATGTCTGTAGTTACAATTTAAAACCACCAACAAAGTCCCTTCTCGTCCCTCTTTCATCTCCCACCTGATCCAGGTGGAACGAGCAGGATGGGATTTGCCTCTCACGTCAATGCTTCAAGTATCAGCCCTGATTTAAACCAGTATAAAATGCAGTAGGGAAAGGAGCCCGAAGGTTTCTAACCGGGTGTGTTGAACACCATGACCTCCTCACACCCCCGCCCCACAAATGCTTAACTGCTGAATGAGATTCCTCTCGTTTCCTGCACTGAATCATCTGTGTCACCACAAAGATGAGATTTTTAACTGTGCGCACACGTTTCTTATTTGAGGGGCAGAGAGCGGAGGGTGTTTCTCAAACTACTGTCGGATCAGCCACAGACGGTTTGGATTTCTTCTGTTTGATGTATCATTTAAGTAAATCTGTGTTTTTCCAATGAGGTACAGCCTTTCAAGGATGCTGTTTTCTAGGAAACATGCAGGTGAATGCTGCTGCTTCTTTCTTTTGCAAAGTATTATTTGAATGGAGCTAGGTGGGACAGGATATGCTGATTTGCACAATTAAAAATAACTTAGAATTTGAACTCTGCCATCAGATGCTTCAACAAATTTCTTTAGGGCAGGTCACATGCTCTTTTCAAAATGCTTTTTTTTCCACGTCAACTTAAAATAATTTTGTTAATTTACCTGCAATTTACCTCATTTTTATGCTAAGCTGATCAACTATTTTCTAATCACTACAGCAATTCATTTTGCAGAAAAATTAGCAACACTGCACCCCTCAAAGGCAATAAAGAAACATCCAAGTCACTCAAGAGAAAGAAAGGTGAGGCAAACTGCTAAACCACTGTTCCTTAACCAGCTCTTCCTAACTAGGATGGCTTTGTATCATTGCTTCATGCAGGGAAGGAGGGGGGGAAACTGTGATCTCTTGCTGCCTGTGCTTGCTGTGCGCTGCTGAAGTCAGTGGGAGCTTTGTGGATGCTGGGTAGGAGCAGGCCCACAGAAAGATGCGACAAGCAACAGCGAAGATCATACTCTGCTCTGGACTGATCCAAGTCATGGGGAGTTCATGCTGTCAGTCAGCAAGAGCATGAGGAGGGGTGATGTGTTCTGGTCATCTCACCAGAGCAGAAGAAAAATTAAAGATGCACATCCTCCTCGTAGTACCCCCGCGTACTCTCACCTGGATGAAAAGCTTAAGGACAAAACCCATGTTTTTCACACAGCCCTACTCCACAAAGTACTGTCAACCTTCTCCTCCCCTTATTTTAAGAAAGAAAAACCTACCATCCTTTTGACCTTGGACTTGTTCATTTTCTCTGTCTCTCTCAGTACATGCTCTTTGCTAACCATTCAGCATGCTGTGAGACCTGATAAAAGTGGTTAATGTTTACTGAAACCTGTGTATGAACTGTACTAAACCTGATGGAGGGGGAGGCAAAGTTCTGCTAGCAGCATCCATGACCAATTAAAAAAAGTTTTGGTTTGTTTTTCTTTTTAAACTCACTCCCCCCTCCCGATACTAAACAGCTGCATCAGTAGATGGGGAGGCAGCACAGGGAGAGGACTGAAAAAATGCTTCTAATCCATCCACCTAGACACTTCGAAATCAGTCACTGTTCTGAGTACCGTAGGCCTTCCAAGTATACACAAAAGCAATGAAAGAACAGGCTACTGGGTTTTCTTTCTGGGGGGGATGCATACTTTATCCCCAAATAATTGTTTTCCAAAACAATCTGAAAATATACATGTCTAGCAGAACTGCTGAGTGCTCCCTTCTAGCTTTCCTTGTAGGTAGTCCATACATCCTTGCTTGAGCAGTCTTCAAAACCTCTTAATTTTAAGTGAAAAAGCAGAATATTACTACTGTAAACTCAAACTACAACTAGCAGCTGATGAGTATGATTGAGAGACCTTAAATTCACCATAATTTCTTCTCATCAGAGACACATGCTTAGAAATAATCACCTGTTTCAATAGCTGTACCCGTGCACTATTTAGGAAGAACGTTTTGTAGCATAAACTAAATATATGCATCGCCTCTTCTTCGTTTACTGGCATTTTCTCCACCTTTATTCTAAAATCCAGCCCAGAGAGCTCTAACAAGCAGCTCTTTCCTCCCTCCCACCATCTCTGGTGACAGTGGGATGCTCTCAGGTGTTTAAAGCCAATTTTTTTTTTTGTACTAGAGGGCAGCAACAGTGCCACAGTCACCTTGGAAACAACCATCACCCACTGTTTGCAGAACAAACAATGGTACCTTTTCAGCCAGCGCAAGGCAGGCAGGGCAAGGGGCAGCCAAGCAATTCTGGGACTTACAGGAGTGTTAACATATTGCATTCATGCACTGCGTCAAAAAATAGTTCAGCATGAGAAGCAAGGCGCTCTCAAAGTGAGAGCCTTTGGCTGGAAACCACAGACAAGTGCACGGGGCTCAGAAGGTCAAACAAGTCTCCCAAGTCAGCAATGAGGTTTTTTCCTCTGGTTTTTTTTTTTTACTTGCTCTCCTGTTCCCCTCTCATACACACAGAAGGGAGAAAAACGCACCTATTTAAACTGATCTTATCCACGAAAAGTCAAGTGTTCAGCTTCCAAGTACCACTCACCGAAGTTTTCTCAGTGTGCCAAAATATTTTAAAGAACTGTTTACCCGCACTTGTAGTGCTTTGTACCCAATGCATCAAGAGCCGTTTCCAGAAGCGTTCCTTGTGAAGTTAGCGAGAATTGTGGTTATTCAGCATTTCAGACCCTATGTCTAAGCACTTAAGCAGTTACACACCCCTCTCCTTTCAAAATAATTCCATTTTCATAGAGCCACAGACAGTCTGACTGCTTTAAAAACATATGATGTACATCTGGCTTAACAGTAACTTCTGAATGGCTTCCTGTCTCCTGGAGAGTTTTTCCTCTGCTCAAAACAACCCCACCACCAAACAAGCCTTTTTACCTACAACAAGCACAAAAAAAAGCTAGATGTTTAAGGATTCAGGTTTTATCAATTTTAACAGCCTCTCACAAGAGTGAGTACTCTTGCGGCCGGTCGCAAGTGGAGTGTTTAAAGCAGAATGGAGACTGAAGCATCACTCGGGTACTTTAGTGCTTTATAACCTTCCCACACCATCTAGCAGACAGCTACGTCGCTGAGAACAAACTGACAGAAGTCCAGCTGCCCAGCTCATCTGCAAGGCCGCTTGGCAAAGGATTGTGAGGTCCTACGAAATCACACTACCGTTTGACTCGTGCATAAAAGAGCATCCAGGTGTGCTGTGAAGGAGTGCCAGGCACAACACACCCAGCTGAGAACTGCACTGAGGTGATGAGAGATGCACAAAGATACAACAAGGCAACTCCTGGGCAAGATCTGTAGATTTCCACATCACAATATAAACATTTTTCCACAGCCTTCAGTCATCTTTCATAGTGCAGCTTTGGCAAAAAATTGAAAAAAAAAAAGGTGAATAATCTTAATCAGACCATTAGAAACTCTGACTGGTGCTGTCCTGCTAACTAAAGCCTCCAGCAAGCTTGTCCATGTGGGCCAGACAGGTTCACTCATGACTACAACCATGGTAGCTCTGTTGAGTCAGACTAACACTACTAAAAATCTATCCTAATGTTCATTAGGATGCAGGTTAACACATTAACTGGTCTTGCACAGCCACAAACACGGCTTCGGACACAGTGGGCTGTACCTTAAGGAGCATCACGAGAGCTTTTATTTTTTTTTTTTTTTTTTTAATTGTGTTCAGCTAACTCAGTTGACCTCAAACAATTGAGACACACACCCTTTTTGCCTGTCAGGACAGGGTCCTTCTCTGTCTTTCACTGCTGGGATAGGAGAAGTGAAATACGTGTAGAGGTGATTCACATGCAACACATCCTTCACTTACTCCTAATGGGAGGTGGAGGGAGGGAAGCACATGGGTGAAAAGCCGCAGCTGTTCCAAGGCTGTTCCAACTTCACAGCACACGATTTATGGAAAACAAAACAAGAAGAACAGAAAAATAGGATTTGAACATTACCGACCTGAAAGAATCATTATAAATACCTCCTGCTCTGTGTAAGGGCTACCCTGGGCTCCATCTGCCTCCAAGGCCAAGAAAGGAAACATTAAACTTGAGCAGCAGCCAGAATTCACTGTCTACTTTCTAACAGCGTCGGGCCGTG
Source organism: Nyctibius grandis (assembly GCF_013368605.1). Classification (NCBI taxonomy): domain Eukaryota; kingdom Metazoa; phylum Chordata; class Aves; order Nyctibiiformes; family Nyctibiidae; genus Nyctibius; species Nyctibius grandis. Next base: position 14,429,235 of record NC_090660.1, read on the forward strand.
CTTAGACGGGGAAGTCTCTACCTGTGGCAGACCAGCAGGCAGCACGTCGGCCAAACCTGGCTGCTGCTGCTGCTGCCTCTGCACTTCGCACCCTCACCGCCAGCCCCAGCCAGAGCCCGGCGGAGGGACAAACAGGCAGCTCTGCCCCACAGGGCCGCCCTCTCCCCGAGCACCTGCAAGCAGCCCTGAGTTGGGATGTGAGCGCGCTCCTCGCACCCCAGCCAGAGGCTCCGGCTGTTCTGGCAGAGGCGCGTGCTCCGGAGGGCCCTGGCTCAGCGGGCGAGGAAGGCACGGGCACCATCGGCCGGGACGCCCTCCCGCACAGGACAGCCTTCCAGCGGGCCGGGGCTGCTATTCGAGGCACCGCACCGACGTTTAAACAAACAAGGCCGGCGGATGCATGCACATCTCCTTCGCTCGGGCACCACCACGAAAACTTCCCGGGGTCACGCCGCAGCCCAGCGCAGCCACGGCCAGGCCTCGCTGCCCCGAGGAGCGCCATGGAGAGGCAGGAGCAGCAGTTGCTGCGGCAGGGCCAGCCCTTCCCCTCCCTTCCCCCCGCGCAGCCACCCCCACCCTCCAGGAGCTCTATCGCAAATCCCCAGGCCGCGCCGACTGCCAGCTGACATAACTGTTTAGTCAGCAACTCGGGAGAGGAGCGGCCGCCCCCCGCCATCCTTCCCCGGCTCCTTCCCGTGGTACCTTCCCCACCGCCAGCAGCCGCCAGGGAAACAATCTCTGCTCCCCAACCCCTCCTGGCCACCCCAAAGTATTCAGTTCTCCGAAAAGTTTGTCGAGCTTTGCACGTAGCTGAGGGACCAGAGCTGTCCTTTTTCTCTTTTCTCCCTCCCCTCGGCGCTTTGTGTAACCCTCTTTCACCACCCTGCCCCATCCCCCAGGCGAGAGGAGATCCAGCAGCACTGCTTCTGCTCGAGCAACTTCCTCCATTTGCTGTGAGAACCTCGCTCCGGCCGCCCCGCGCCCGCGCCGCCCCGCAGAGGAAGTGCAACATAATAGCCAGGCCCCAGGTGCCAAGGTTAGCTTGTCCTCTTCCTCTCCGCGGGATGATTTCCACTCCTTTTAACACCAGCCTCACGAAGAGCAAGGGCTTAAAAGCCATGCAAAAGTTATGAATCAAAAAGAAAGAAGCCGAAACCTGCTGAAGCACCACACGGCCTCTGCACACCACAACTTCCACGTGTTTCAGAGAAGTTTAGCCTTTTTTATGGAGCAAAAAGTCGGGCTTCATCCGTGCACACAAAAGCTGAACGACTTTAACCATACCTTTTCCAGTCAGAGAAGCCCAGCCCTCGCCAGCAAGGCAGCAGCACTACTGGCATACAAAACTGCCCGTGCCGGCTTTCTCCGCCTGCCTAGTGCAGATGCCACAACTACAGCAGTACAAATGTCTCAGCTGAAAGGAAAACCATACCCCAGACCAGGCTGGAATAATGAAAAGCCTGGGCAAAAGGCAAGGATTTAGTCTGAGAGAGAGATGGAGGTCATCACCCCAACCCCATTTCTCGGAGCGCTGAGGACGCATTTCCACCTTCCACTCTGACACCACCTGCATAACTGGACACGCGATGTATTTTTTTAAAAACAAGTTTTAACGGAAAGCCTCACAACATGTTATTACACCTTTCCCTTGTCACTTTGCTTGCATGGTACAAAAGCATAGATCTGCTTGTTCTGAAATGCAAATACTCATAGTGTCAAGATGTTGGAGGGAAGCTGCTACACCAGCTCATTTCACAAAATCCTCTGCCTTTCCAGGTGTAACAAGGGGAGATTAAAAGATGTAACTATGCCCTAGGTGTTATGATGCTATCCACAGTTCATGCAAAAACAACACGTCCCAAACCAAAATGGTATTACCTGTGCTGACATCCCTAGAACAAAATGTTATTTATTTGGTTTATACAAAAGTCTATTTCACAGTGAAAAACTGAAATCTCCCCTTTCCTCCTCTCCTCCCCCCTCCAAAAAATACACGCATGCTCTTTTCTGTATTTCCTCTCAGCTGGGTATCCGTGCAACTGACTCCAATTCATCTGATTACTAAACTGTAGAATAACTGAGAAAATCGAAAAGTTAGCGACCTGTCTCAGTTTATCATATCGTGAATATAAGGAGTTACTGAAAGAAAAAGAACAACCCTACAAATAGTCTCCGAATAACTAAACAACGGTGAGGACTGAAATTCCCTAGAAAAGAATGTTTTAAGTTCAGAACTCCTGAATTCACTCTTCCACACTTCAGCGCTAAAACCTCACATTCTACACAGGCTGCCTGCTGCCAAGAGATAGACAGCTGCAACATGTAGACACAAAAAGGAGGTGTCTTTTGGCTGGAGTTTTAGATTTCTACACGCTGCCCTGTTTTACATGCTACTCCCCCAAACAGTTATAAAAAATAACTTCAGAAATCTAAAAACAAATGGACTATTGTAACTGATGGTAACTACTGATAGAGCCTGTATCAAGTGCACAGATGCCATAAAGCCCCTTCACAGTCCACGTTCATTTGCAACAAGACAATTTTCTTGGAAATGTGCTGTTGCAGTTAGCATACTTACTCGGCCTTTAGCATATGTTTAGTTCTGTATCTTATAACAGAAGTCAGGGCATTCCAATAAAACCTGCATCAGTCTTCACTATTATTTTCTTTAAGCTGGTATCTCTATGCAGTGATTGATACTCTGCTCCTGGCTACACAAACTGACTTCTTCCACAAAAGACGCTGCACCGACACTGGCAAAGTTGCACCAGATTTGTACCAGTTCAGCCAGAACAAAACCTGGACCACAACCTTACGTGATGAAACATGATCTCCTTACACAATATCAAGCATAATTAAGAAAGATAGATACTCTCTTAAGATGGAAATTAATTTGGGAGCAGAAAGAACAGCTAAATGAGACCCAATTTACAGAAGCAACAGAATTTTGGCATGGCTAATGCAATAAAAAGACCTACAGCAAAAGAGCAGACAGAGAATGTGTGGTAAGGTGGGAAGACCAAACTATCTTCACAGCTTAAACTCTCAAGCCTCTTGATGCAAACAGCATGTAGTTTTGTGCCACTTGCACCGAGGGTCAACACCTCTCCAGAAGCTCTTCCCCTTCTTCCAGCTGCTCTTTCCCATGCTGGGGAAAGCCTACAGTTTGCTCCCCCTTTAGTGACCAAAACAAAAGCTGGTGGGCTGTGACTGTTGACAGACAGAAAAAATGAAAGAGGACTCTCTGCCCGGATCATTTTGGAGGTAAGGCTTACAGAGAAATCCCACAAACCCTTGTATCAGCATCTCTGAACAGGAGGTGAGTTACAGTACAAGAGGAACGAACTACTAGAGGTGAAGGGGTAGACAAATTATGGAAAACAAAACACCTCCTTAAGCCGGTTTTGCGGTAGGTTATAAACTGCTTCTTCATCCTATGATGTCAAACACACATTTAGGTTGCCAAGGAAACCGCTCTGAAGTCACTAATTCAACATCATTATGAATTTTTAAGTTATGCAGGCAAAGACACACCAGAAAGGAGAAAGCTGAGAGGAAATACCTAAATATCAAAGACTCTTAAGAAAAAGGCAGCTTCAAAGAGATAACAAACATCATGCACAGATCTCCATTGAGATTTTCCCCTTTCCATTGTTTGTAGTCACATACCTGGAAGAATACTTGCCTTGAAGTGGTGGGGGGAAAAAGCGTTAAAAACAAGTGGTGTTAAATACAACCTTTGAAGGCAAACACCAGAATGGACCTGAAAGACAGGGGCAAGTGGGAAAAGCAAAAGGGAGGGCAGGGGAAAGTAACTCCATTAACATAAACCTGCCACTCTTTCAGTAGTTACTGGCATCACGGTACAAAGATACCCATGAACTGGTAGTAGCCATGGAGCGGACGCTCACTCTTAACCTTCAACGAAGCTGGAAGCCAGAATGTAGATAAGAATATACAAGTTAAAAATGAACCATCTTCAAAAAAAAAAAAAATAAGAAAAGGTTGTGCTGTTTTTTCAACATTACAACTCCAAGGTGGCGAAGATCCTAAGCCCAACAACACAGCAGATGCAGTTCCTATGTATGAGGACAGATACAACAGACATTGCTAATGACCCCCCACCCATGGAGAAGAGCTTGGATTAGGCTCTGTGTGCAGGAATTAATCAGCCCAGCAACACTGCTGCGTGGATTCCAGGATCCATCCTAGCAAGCAGTGCCTCCTGTTTCATCCAAGTTTGATTCGAGACCCCTGTAAAGACAAACTGGCAAAAAGGCATTCTGCTCGGTTCTTCCACTTTTTTTCCTGGCCCCTGCTTCACTACAAAGACATGATGGTTTTGACGGTTTGAGCACCAGCCTTCTGAATGACAGTTGCATGAGCTTTTAAAATCTATTCTATCTGCATTGCAACCAGAAGTCCTGTCCTCCTCTGCTGTATCTTCTTGACTGCCTCCTTGTGCCAGCACAACTAAATCAGCTGCATATCAAGTCAGATTAGAGAACTGATCCAGCCAAAACTGAACCTTCAGAAGACAGCAGGACAAATACAAAAAGTCCTTATCAGCTTCTCGGCCTAGCACTTTAGGGAGTACCTTTAAGATATTTCAGATCTTTAATATTTAGGGTATGCACCCTAAGAAAAAAGGCAGTTAAGAAAATGCTTCTCATTAAAGCAACATAAACATGCCCGCCTGCTTACACATACACAATTACTTTATTTAGCTTTTAGGTTTTCCTGAGCTAACACCCAAGAGCAGAGAAACACCGGCAAAGCACATACCATGCTAGGCCTCCATTCCTTGGTCAGCAGAGCAATACAAGATGAGCTTTGAATTCAACAATCAGAACTACAATCACAACTTGATAGTTTAAAAGGACAGCCCCTCCCTCCTTTCTCCAAACAGATATGCTAGCTACTTCCAAACACTATATAATTCACAGAGCCCACAGAGTATTGCAGTAAGTGCTGAACAGCTTACTAGAATGGTTTTATACACAGAAACATTGAAAGATTATCATTATAAATCAGTACTACATGATGGAGGGGGCTTGTTTCTCCTACGGCCACTATATTTCATCAGTCCTGAGAGGCTTAATACAGGCAGTAAAGTAACCTAGGTAAAGCAGAGTTCTCACTGTGAAAGGCTTTCTTTACCAAAAGGTTTGAAATAGCTAGTGTCACCCTTCATATTACTCGCAACTAAGTTCCCAGTTCTGGCAAGTTGGAATAAAGTTTTTCATCAGCTAAACACAAACCAAGTAGCATGCATCATTTGGTAGGCAGGTTAAGGTAGGGCTTTAAAAGCCAAGGTTCCTTTTTAGGCTATGTCAGTACTGAAGAATGCGCAGCACTTTACACAGAGAAAGAAAGGGGTTAGCATGACCTGATCTAAACCTCTCCTCTCTCACTCTCCACTTCAGAAGCGGCTGCATTTCAGCAGCCTTATAGGCACCGATTTGTAAGGCACCCTGGGAGCGATTTAACGTAAGTAAATACTAGCAGTATGGTTAGTACTGAAGAAAAATTCTTTTGGTTGCAAAAATTAAAATTTCCAAGTTCACCAACATTGAGCTGTCTACAGGTGGACAGGTGGGTTGGCAGACTAGCAAAAAAAGGGGGTGGGAACATAGTAAAGTTACATCAATAAACATTTTACTTCAGAGGGCTCAAAACAATTCCTCTGATACCTGCCAAGACCAAACAGATGGGTGAATCCAAGTCACCATCCCAAATAAGCAGGCTAGCACTGGAAAGCAGGCAAATGTTTTTGTGGGTAGTGTCACCTGGTTTTGAGCGGAGCTCAAAGAAATACCCCCAGAGCCGGCAAGGACAAATGCCCCTTGTCTCTGGATAAGTTGCATTCGCTAAGGTTTTAGATACGCAGGTCACGCTTCAGGCTGCCATCTGTAGGGGGGGAAAAAATATATTAAGCAGAGGGATTCAGGGACCCTGCTCTTAGGAACCAGTAGTGTATTTGGGAAGGAAGGCAGAGAGCAAAGCACCATTTAAACAAGCAGCTCTCAAGCAATCAGGATGGAAGTAACTGAGCGAGACCTGCAAACACCCTCACCAATCAGCATTTTCTGCCTGTAACCTGCCAACACTGAGAAAGTTTCCCAAAAAAGCTGCTGAAAAGGAGAATCCTGGCAGCACCTGGAAATCTTTAAGCCTGTCCAAGTGTATGTCTTACAGCAATAAATATGCAGGCAAATAAAGTACTTTTGGCATGTGCCTGTGATATATGTTAACAAGGCAAACTGAAGCTTTAAGTGTCAGTGAACAACATAATCAAAAGCATGGAACAACTTCTGCATAACAACTGATACTCAGGACTCCAACCTGGAAGGAAGGCCACAGAGGTGATACAGCAGAGGTCTACAAAATCCTGAAAGGCGTGGAGAAGGTCGGTAGTGAATAATTACTTGCTGTTTCCCATAGTACAAGTCCTAAATGGTATCAAGTGGAAGCATCAAATGGCAGGCTTAGAAAGTAATTTTTTCACCTCCCCTCCAACAGAGCGTGTAGTTAAACTGCAGAACTCACAACAGGCCAAGTGTCTGTACAGGTTCAAAAAGCCGCTGGACAAGCTCAGGAAGAAGGACTTTGAACCTAAATACTGAACCTACATAAAACCCCTTTGGCTCATTCCAGAAGCTGCATGCTGCTGGTAGACTATACAAGGAAAGCATCATTAATAGGTGCCCTTTTGCCATATTCTGTTTTGATAAATCCACATTGATCAACATCCTGGGCTGAATGGGCTTTTGGTCTGACCTGGTATTAGACACAAGTAGGACTCCCTCTAGTTTTCAGTTTTGCAGGTGAAAAATGCAGCATGACTTACCCTACAGGACTTAAAAACGTTCCGCTACAGATCCAGAGGCATTTCTGTCAGCTTGAAGAGGTATTCCCCGGTCCAAACCCAAGTTTCACTGGAGAAGCAGGTACCAGGAACTGCTCATTCCAGGACAGGGCAGTCCTGAGGAAACGTTGCCAGAGCTGCAGCTTCAGCGTGATTCAGGTCAGGGTGATTTCAGAGGTTACTGTACCACAGCTGTCTTCCCTGTTTGACGGCCAGAGGTTACCACACTTGCAGCAGAGACGTGTTCAACTCCAGAGCTGCCCATAATTGAAGTTTTAACTACCACTCAATTCAATTTAAACACAGCAAACTCTGAAGTGCAGCACTTGGGAGGGAAGAGACATCCACCCTACTGCCTTCTCTGCCACACAGACCAAACCCCTCACCCAGGGTCAGAGCAGAGCATCAGAACAAGAAACCTCTGGAAAAAATGAAGCCATTTCTGCAGCAAACATTTGCCTGAGGCCCTCACCTAGGCAGTGAGTACAGGCACACTTCCAGGCCTTCCAGGCCTTTGGGCAGGGCCAGCAGCTAGAGGCACGTCTGCGGACCACCTCCAGCAGAAGAGTCCAGCACAGAGCCAGGCCTCTTGTTGGTGCTGCCACAGGCTATATTAACTTGTCGCCTTCAATATGCATCCAGCAGAGTTCAGGTCATGGATTTGTTGGAAGTTCATCGCTTATTCAGGCTTTTGTGTTAGAGGTCATTGCTGTCAAACTGTCTGCTTTCACAAGCACAAAAGCTAATGTTAAAATGTAAATACTTACAGGTGTTCCAGCAGGCACTCAAGATGAAAGTCAGAGCAAATATATTAGCCCTAGCCGTATTTTACAATGCTGGTAGTACTCGAATGTCATCTGTTTGTGAACCAAGGTTTTTATGTGGGTTCATCTACCTAGACAGGAAGCGTGATCTAATGGTGAAGACACAGGACTGGATTTAGTGCATTTGGGTTCTTTTTCTGCCTCTGTTACTGTCTCCCTCTCTGATCTTCAGTAAATAAATTCTTCATGCCACTGTCCCAATTGAAAAGAACGCGAATAGATGCTTACTCAGTCCCATACAGCTGCTGTGACCCTGTGTCATTTTTGCTAATTACTACAAGAATTCTGGAATGATATAGGAAATGTTAATTTCCTAATGACTTGTAAAGTTAACCTGAGTTAACAAAAAGCAAAAGCCTTACAAAAGAGCACAACACCCTCCTCCCCAAACGCCTATGTCACGTTGTTTGTTTTTCAAGACAGAATCTCTGCAACTTATTATTACACTGGCCTTGATGGAGACGGCATTTTGCAAATTCAGCTTTGTAACAAGCACGGATAGGCTGGCTTACCCCTGTCGCCTAGATTGGTGCACTGCATACCACTTGCAAGCAATTCAAGCACGACTTCTGTGTTGGGGTAACACCACAAGACTAGCAGCAGGACTATGCTGGCACAGGCCTACCGGGAAAATCAACTCCCCAGCTGCGGGAAGAAGCAAAGCCAGCGGAGGCTGCAATCACCACGTCACCCTGGAATCCAGTTTCATGTCCAGTCCAACCTCGTTCTGTGATTGAGCTGCACAGTTCTGGAAAAGCTGGTATCCTCTTCCCTCAGCACTTCCAGCTACACGTCAGATCCTCTTGTGACTTTCAGAAACTACTGTATTAGCTATTAAATTGGAAGAAGTCATCTCAGGCCCGAGAGGAACTCGCATTCATTCAGTTCAGTACCTATCACAGGGGTAATTTTGCACTGTGCAACCCATGTCATGGAGGTCAGACGGACAGCCCCACTGCCCGTAACCACACAGAGGCTCTCACCCTCAGGGACCCTTGGTATCAACATATGAGGAAAGACAGCTTCGGTAAACCTCACAGGTAACGCGAAGTGCCATCTCTCTGGAACAACACAGGGGAGTGGAAGGGAGCTGCGAACACCCGTGTTCTTCTGATGTGCATTCCCTTCCTCTGCGCAAGCAAGTACAGGAGGCCAAGCGAGCACACATGACATGCTCCCTGCAGGATGCCACATCCTGCGTATTTCATACGGCATCCCAAGGCAAGCCAGATACTTTTCAAACACAGTATGATGTTTGACAGTATGATCTGTCACAGTGTGACAGGTTCTCAGGGACAACATAGGCGAGAGAGAAGGGAACAGCACTGACAGATTTATCCAACAGTGCCGAACTGTTCCTAGCCACACTCCTCTTAAAAGGAAAAAAAACAAGCAAACAGACACACCACAGACCCACACAAATTTTACAACGCGTATCCTTTCTGCTCCTTGCTTTCGGTAACTTGTTCTACTTTTATGAATGTCTCATAACTCTCACTCACTCATCCAAAACCTTCCCATTCCTATAGAAAGCAGAGGTCTGTTCTGAAGGGGGGGCAGGGGAATAATCGCAGAGGTAGTTTTATGTACTGCTTACCCCCCTAAACCTGCTCCCAGCCCTGCTCCCCCTCGCCCCCCCTCCATGGTGCCGCGTTTTAAGGAGCGCTGGTTATGCTGACATCAGTGAGGCTCCGGGGGCCATCTAGGCAGCTGTTCCTGCTCCTGTGCGTGGCCAAGAGCCAAGACGCTCTGCCTTTTTGGTGATGTTCCCTCCTGCCGGCTACCCCCTCTCCCACCCACACGTCTGCAGGGTGGGACGAGGTGGCCACTGGCAGCCTTTCAAGGAAACGTAAGCGAAAAAAAAAAAAAGGCAGCTTTTCCCCCCAGCCTCTGGTCAGAAATGCTCAGCAATTTTTGACAGGGTGCTGTGGGTTGAAGAAACTGTAGTTTTTCTTCCTGGACAGCCAAGGCCCAAGTTGCCCTTAGGACTTTGTCACCTAGAGGATAAAAATGCTTGCTCTGTCCTCCCTCTCGCCACGTGCAGGGACAGCCTGCCAGCATCAGAGACCGGCCCAGGGGCCCCGCTCCGTACAGCTGTTCCCCTGTTTTAAAGCAGACCCATCCTCAGAGGCAGCTGTTCTCCAGCCAAATGATGACAGCAGAGTAGCAGAAAGCTCACCCAGACCAACCCGAGAGCACAAGGTGGGTGCAAGACATCTTCCAGACGCAGGAAAGGGGCCACCACAGCACTTTTTCTTCCCTCTACTGCTCCCAGCAAGGGCAGGAAGCAGTGCCAGGGCAGGCGAGGCATGCCAGGGCACCTTTAGGCCCAGGCAGCCCCACAAGGATAGGTTTTAGGCAGCTGGCTATCTGCAGCTAGTAATCCCAGCAGCAGGGAGCGTCCCCGTGCTGAACCGCAGCCAGATGCGGGGAGTGAAAAGGTGACAGCCAAGCCAACTTCACGTACGCCCTCAGAGCCTGCAGCTCAGACCCCATGTCAAGATTAGGAAAGTATGCACACACAGAGAGCACAAGCTGCTGGAGTGCTTTCGTTTAACTCTTGCAGACACCGTATATCGAAGGAGTTTGGATTCAGAGCCACGTTTCTTGCCGTCTCTCTTCAAAGCCAAGGCCGCAAGACCTACGACACTTCCTCAGGCTGAGCAACGCCTTCTCAAGTAGGTCAGAAACTGAAGTCAGTGAGATGAGTTTGGAGCTGCAGCTCACACGGGTTAAAGATTCTGGCTTGTGTCAGGAATACTTTTTCTGAAAGTTAAAGGCAGGCCGGAGTCCTGAAACACTTCCCCTAACTTCGCCCATGCCAGTATTTTGACTTAAATGGAACAACCTACTTAAGTAGAATTATATCTGTGTTTAAAGTGTCTGCAGGATCAGTGCTTGGCGTGATCTAGACTTCCCTCCGACATACACACACACCCCAGCAAATTTAAAAAATACCCTGAAAGCCATCAGGCTAAACTGTGTTAAGCCAAAAACAAAAGGATGAAGACGGTAACCCCCACCACAGCACATTTAAAACTGACATCTGCATATGTTGTAGGATGATTCACTGGGGCAGGAGAAATAGGGATGCCTGAAGGTTATAGCTGGAAGCAAGAGAAGGGTCCCTAATACTCAGTTTATCTCGGCAAGAGGAGTCTCAAAACCAAGCAGATCTGTACACTATCAGCGCCAGAAGCACTGAGGATTCTAGGAGTCACTTAGGATTTTTTTAATTTTACCTCCTCTAAGAAATAATAACTTAAGTAATGTTAGCAGTCCTAAACTGCAAAGAAACCCCCCTTCAGCCAAGAAACAAACTCTACTCCTTCCTTCTCTGTACCCAGCACAAAAGCAGCAGATACAAACAGGAGTTTCCCTGGAACAAACCAGTCAAATTCATTCAAATCTTCCCGAAGCGCAGCAGGGCAGAACCCATTCCTGTTCCCAGAGCTTATTACAGTAACATGACTAAACATGCTCAGCAGTCCAATGTGATAGGATGCATCCATTTGCTGATGCCAGAGGAAGATGCATGTCTCTTCTACAAGGCACTGCTCTCAGAGGCTGCTTTTCAAAAGATGTTTTGAAAAATGACCTGCTGCGTACATTCTTAACAAGTCATAGTATCACCGGCTGGACAAGTGTTTGACCTCTACTTGCTATGCACTGTGGACAAAAATCTGACATCAGCTTATTCCAACCTTAGTAACACCAAACTGCTCCTACAGAGCTGGCTGGAACAGACTAAGACAATGCACTGATAAACTCCTAGACGGACCCCTGGAGTGCTGAAAATGCAACTAGTTTAGTACACGAGCCCACATGTTTTAAATTTGGGTTGGTTTAATCCAAGTAAGTAACCTGATTAAAATGGGAGTCTTCTCTGAAGGTCTAATTTCTAGATGTTTCCATTACTCCATATGCTTTCTTGTTATATAAATGTAACAAATGATACATACATCACTCTTGAGATGATTTAAGAAACCAGCTCAAAGCTACACCACAAGTCACTCAAGGGAAGTGAATTAGATTACTTTGTGAACGGCAAGAGCCAGCAATTGCACTTCATTTCAGTCTTGGGAAGGTGACGTATTGAGGGGGAGACATCTTTCTATTCCCAGTTTCTTCTTATTATTTCTCAATTTCAGAACTTTGACATTTGTCATTTTTACATACAGACCTAAATCAAAAGGAAGAGGTAAGGACGTGGTCTGACTGCGATGCTTTAAAACATGTATTAAAGCTAAGAGCACATTTGCTTCTAAACCAACCAACCAGATGCAGACCCCTGACCATGTGCATATACTTGCACCTATACTGCCTAGAGAAAAAAAAAAATAATCTTTGTCCCTTGTGTGCAAACTAGGCATTTATGGGAGCTCCCCAAATTCTGCCTTGCAACCAAAGCTCTCTGTTTATACGCAGACACCTCAGCAGCAGCAGTGCAGGTTCCCAGCATGCCTCAACCTTGATATCCGGAAAGGCTCCACTATGGGGTAAGAAGATAGTTATAATTAAACATTTATACTGAGGTAGTGCCGAGCAGGTCAGTTCCACAATGTGTTAGGTGGCTTTTCAAAACTCAGTAATTGAACGTTGATCCCTGCCCCGAAGAGTTTACAGTGTAGGAAATCAAAGCATAACACTTGGCATCTGTATACTGGGAAGTAAACAAAGACCACCACCAGCTCATTTCTTGGGTCTTTGGGCTAGGCAGCTCTTATAAACACCCACTACCAGAAATAGTGGAAATTTTTAAATCAGCAGTCTGGAGTTTCCTAATCCACATCCGTGCTACTGAGTTCTGCAGCTTCGTTTGAATTGCTAGCTGGGACAGTAACTACAGTGTGCAATTTGCACATGCTGCTGGCATCTTCTTGTCCAGTGTAAATTATTTTTGGCCGAAATACTTTTTAGCAATCATTCTGAAAAGACAGTGAGCACACAAATGGAAACATTTACTGCAAGTCAGACGATTCAGGCAGTGCAAGAATGAGAGAGGCTGCCACTGAACGAGGTTGAAAGTCAGGCAACAGCAGATCCTTCTGCACAAGGTCACCCAATACTCCAGGATGACCCCAGGTAGGCATCAGTACATCTACTATGCAATGCTAGCACATGTCAGCTATCAGGCAGACCATGGCCACATGCAACTCTGTGGTGTTGCAAATCTACTAACCCACATCTTTTCCTATGGAGATGAAGAGTTACGCAATGGTGTAAATAAAAACTCTGGCCCCCAAACATGCAGGAGCCATCTCTGCCCCAAATCCATCCTTGGGGAGAATTCTCTACATTCCCCTCTTCCTGCAGGAAAGGACAGGCCTGGGAAGGACGTGTCCTCCTCCCACTCATCAGAGGGAATACACTCAAGAAAGTTAAAGCACAGCCTCTAGGATTTAGAAAAGGGATGCAGCAATGGCCACACTGTTTCAGCAATGCTCAAAACCAGGATGGAAGAGAATTTAGTCAAAATAGGCTATTATATGGCAAATTCAGTTTGCTGTTTATCAAACAAGCTCCTAAAACAGATGCACTGACTTTGTAACTACACCTGTAGGAATTTCAAGCACCAGAAAAATACAAAGACACTATTAGTGTTTCAGTTTTTTAAAGTTTCCTGGCGCCTTTCACACTATGAATGCTCAAGAGCTTTCAGCTGTATATACCCCACATAAAATCTTAGTCCAGTGAAGCCTGAAAGAATTTTGCTGTTGATTCGAATGAAGCCACGTTTTCCACTTCTACATACTATTTACACATCTATTGATTTATTAAACACATAACAGCAACCATAACGGGGCACGATCTGTGTTCAGCTTGGCCCACTTAACTCTTCTGTGAACACCTTAACTTTCGTTTGCTGCCTTCTGAGCATTTAAAATTAGTAACCTTACCATTTATTTCTATCTTTTTTTTTCATTCTTGGGGGAAAAGGGAACCATGGAAAATCCTCAGTCACTAGACTTAAAGAGCTTACAATTTCCAAAAGCTTTGCAAGTAGAGATTGAGAACTGCTTGAACTGCAGTTAGGGGGGCTACAGGGTTTACTGAATCCACCAGTTCCTTCCTGCAGAGTTTATAATCTGCATGGCTTCCTCCCAAGGTAACCAGCATCCACTCTGAGGTACGGATCATTTCACCCACCCCTAGAAATTCACCCTTTGCTTAGGTCGAACACGGTGGCCACTTCATGCTCAGCAAAAAGGCGCTGCCATTTCCCAAAAACGAGGAATGGAGACAGAGGGTAGAGATGATTTCTCCCACAAAGTGTAGGTAGCACTGATATGAAAATAAATTATTCCCTATTTAAAAAAAGCACAGTTTCCAACAATAAACTGAGTTTACATCAGGGAAACAGGGGCACTATGGTACAGCTGTCTTTACCCTTTTGCAACGTGGACAATCAGGCTCCTGACAGTTCACAGACTGCCAGGAGATCTTACCAGGCAGAAAAGCCACCTATCTGCTGTAAAGTCTGGAAGTTGCTCCAAGACTTGTTCCAGAAGCTGCCAAGGACCACAGTTTTGAACCTTACTTGGAAATGTAGTAAGATGTACTAAGCAACATCTGGCTGGACCATCTGATAAGGAGGAAACGCAAATGATACCTGCAGCTGTTACAAAAACAGATCAAAAGAAATATACCCTCCAAATCAACCAAATACAAGCCATAAATTACATCTCTGTAAAGAGGGACTTGTCATTGCACTCATACTTCTTTCCCTGGAAAATAACAGTCAAACCTCACAAACGGAAGCCCTTAGTAACTCAGCTACATCTCTTCCACAACCAGCTTCTATGGCACGCGCTTCCACTTCCTCGACCTTCAGTGTCTCACTTAAAAAGCAAGCCTCCTCCTGCAGCTTTCCTTCCTTCCATCCAAAAGCATCGGGATGTATAGACAGCAAAATATGTCAGTTGTCCTGCAAGTTATCCAAGTGAACACCAATTCAGGATACCTTAAGGCTTTTGGGGAGAAGAAGGGGAGAAGCAGGCAAGCACATGCACAAGACGCCACAGCCACCTGTTGTCCTCGATACACAAGCAACTGTATCAACATCAGAAAAAAGTGCACACACGAATGAAGAACAGCACACAGGTATTCATCTCCTGGCTGCTTCTCATGTTCTCAAAACACTAAGAGCAATAAGACATAATGAACTTAATTTAATGAAGAAAATGCACTTTGTGGAACAAAAAGAGGAACTTAAACTAGGCTCTTTCCCCTACCCAAAGCTGTGAGTGGTCCAAATTAAGTGATGTTGCTCCCTAAAGGAAATACAAGGAAGTGCTGCTGCATATTGGTGCAAAATCCAAAGCAGTTCTCCCTTGTCCAAGCCACAAGGTTAGCAGTGTGAAGGAGTGCGGTCTGAACACGGGAATGGAATTTACTGCTGTGATGCAAGCTCTCTGAGCAAAGCACTCCCAGGTACCGATACACCTGAACACTGACATCACCTGCCGTACGAAACGGGACTAACAAGGGCCGGAGTTAAAGCCAGCTAATCACACACGATAACAGCAAAGGCCATCTATACTTCAATGTGAACATTTTGCTTCTCTGATCTTCAGAGAGGAAGCACATACCTACATTAACTAAAAAAAGGTTTGTCAACGGTTGATCATCCTTACTTTTCAAAGGACAGATGATGCAGGCCACCAATTCCTAAAACACATACGAGTACGTTTGTGCTGTTCCAAGAAAGCACATGCCACCACCTGTTAAAATATCCACCAGGAAATGACAAGTGGAGAAGTCTTACAGGTATCAGAGCCTTGCACTTCCACTATTAACCATAAAATATATTTATGTTTTAGAACCGAATTAGCAAGTCACTCAGGCACATCATCATAGAAAATGTCTTAAGATGCTTAACGTACTTGTTACCCAGAGTGACTTAAAAGTCAAAATTCAATTTTTCAAAGCTGACAGAAATTACACTGTGAAGTCACTTGGCCACAGCGTGCAAGCAGCTCTCCCACACTTTTTGAGAGCTCTACACAAATAAAGTCCCTCGTGGAAACAGATCTTCAAAGAAACTTCAGACACCAGTATGAGGGAATGTCGTCTTCAAAAGGAAAAGAATCTCTTGAAATCCTGAGATTAAATAAGTAAATAATTAAAAAAGATTAAACACAAAACAGTTCTGCTCAGGAAGGTTAGGTGCAGGAAGACAGCAGAATTGGGAAGTCGCATTCCACATGCTTCTATGGGAAGACGGGCAAAGGAGGCAGGGGAGGTAATCAAGGCCTTAAAGGCCTCCCTCTCTAATGGTCCTTGGAATACCTATTTTAGTTCAGGAGCCTAACAACGCCCGTGGGGGATTTTGACAGCTTTTATTTTCCCTTGCCTAGCACCTCTGCGGACGGCTGGGACTCTGCAGGTGAATCCTGTTGTTAAAACAGCTGCCTTTCTCTACATCTTTAAAGAGGTATTCAGATTCTCTCAGCCTTACTTAGTTGAATCACTCTGAATAAACAGTCTCCACCCATCAACTACTTTTGTGTAAAGCACCTATTCAAAGGCAACCACCTTTATTGATTGCTAGGCTAGCCAACCTGAAAGCTCAAATGCAACTATTAAAAAAAAAAAAAAGCAGGATACACCAGAAGGCCTGTGCTGTTTCTAAAGGAAGCACAGGTCCAGGCGCTGCTCAGTTACATCAGGACAATTCCCTTCTGACTGCAGGAGGCTGCTCTAACAGGTTTAACACCGCCACAGCAACGAGCCAAGTATCCCACTGACTCTTCTCCCTTTTGCTCAGGCCCTTTTCCTTGTTCTGACCCTTTTCCAGCACAACACGACCAAGCCATCCAACGGGAGTCCACAGTATATGCCCCAGCTGGCAATTATTTGTACTTTTAGTATTTCATAATAAAGCATTAGCCTGAGCTCTAAATAAGTTTTGTCACCCTGCTCTGAGTAAAATGCTGAGGGAAGGGGGTGAGATGCTCTGGTACTGCTGCCTCAGAAGCCTTAAGTCCCTGGCCCTCAAATGTTGCTATTCAAAATAGAGGGGCAGGGTGGGGCGGAGGGAACACCTTCAGGTGGGAAAAACATCATGACTGGCAGACATCAAAGATAAGCCATCATCAGATTTCTTGCACCACGGAAGAACAAAGAGTCAATGCTCCTGAAATTCCTGTTCAGAAGTACCCCAGAACAGAGCCAGCACTTCCCACCTCAGCCAACCTCACCTATTTTCATTTGTAATCAAACGCTGATAACCAAACCTGGCCTGGCAAAGCCCTGCAAGTTTCAAGCCCTTCCTGCCTCCACACAAATAGCTAACTTTTCAGTGTATGACCAGAGTGGCATTTCCAAAGATACGCAAGTCCTGCCTTTTAAATCACTGCCTATAAAGATGCTTCTAAATGCGGGGGGGGGGAGGGTAAGCACAGCTCCCATAGCTGCTGGTTTATGTAGGATATTAAAAAAAAAAAAAAACAAAAACCCCCACAAAAAAAAAACGACACACAGAGAAAGGATTCCTCATATGCCTCCCCAAAGAAAATCTGCTTTAAATGCTGAACAACAACCTGGCAAGTCAGCTCTCCCACCCAAAAATAAGAAGCAAGCTGTTGCATGGTCTCAGAGGGCAACTCCTTCTCAACCCCAAAGTTTAGATCTGCTCCTCAAGACACTTCCCAGCAACGCTGCAGGGTACCTGAGCACTCCATCCACTATGAAGCTGTACTCAAAAGAACACGAAGCAGTTCCTGGCCCCTTTCCAAGCTGCAGAATACACTTGAAAAAGCGTATTTTAAAGCTGTAATCCCACGACTGACCGTCTTGCTTGAATTCAGAAAGGAAGTAAAAGAAAAAGACATAGAGCAACAGGCATTCTCACTACCTTCAGGAGAACCGAAAGCTGCACTACCATCCTCCCCTACAGACAATTATCTCCCAAGACGCACGCTACCACATCATCAAGGCAGCCCTCACAAAGTGGTCCAGTAACACGGTCCAATAAAATACTGATTTTAAAACAACCTTTTCTTACTGCGCTGAAAGAAGACAACATGATTTCACATGTTTTAAGAGCGTACACCGAAAAGACAGATTTCCAAACTTAGGCATCATTCATCAAAAAGTTAAAAGGGGCTTTTTCTGCACACACATAGATTTCGGACTAACAGGATTTACTTGTTTTCTGCTTGTTCCTGGGGAACCTTTGCAATTTCTTTTTTCCCAAGACTGTCCCTACAGGCTGCTATCCAACATACATCAGATGCTCTTGGAGCAACAGATCACTCTGGAAGGACATTTGCAAAGGGCACAAATCGAGGGCCCAATGCTGGCAAAATTTAGGCATACTGAGGGAGGGTGGAATTACCTCTGGACGTAGATAACACTCGACACAGTCCCCTGGAAAGCTTTATTCATGCATCTAAGTACTTTTTTCAGATTATTTACTATCAAAAAATTTATTTTAAGTCAATAAAAAAAATTATGCCACTTAAAAAGTGAATCCCTTACAAAAACACTCAGGTTAATTTTAGCATCCTTCTGTTTAGCTGCTTAGCAACACTTATCCTATGACCTTCTAAGCACCACCTACTTTTACAAGGGATAATGAATATAACCAAAGGGATTTATCTATATGTTTTTAATCTATACAATGTAAGTACATGAACAGTTTTTATTTAAATGAGAAATCCAACTAAGAGCAACGCAAACTATTTCTGCTTAAGAAGAAACTTTCACAGGCTGAAGTCAAGCTACTGTTATGACTGCAGTGTGACTTCAACGGTAGGCAAAGTGATAAAATCCTTAAGGACTGAGAAAAGCACAACAGAAGTCAGTATCTGTATGCCTTGGGAAACACTGCACTTGCCTTTGGTACCAAAAGAGATTATAGATATTACTAACAGATAATGAAGACATTCAGCTTTCCCAGTTTTGAAACTTCAAGAATCTCCTGACCCTCAGAATCAAAAAGAAAAGCCATGTGGTCAGAGGGTCACTGAATATTATAAAGAGTTAAGAATGGGCACAAAACCTGCGTGAGCTGAGTCAGAATAAGATATTTCACTACGCTGAAATCTGCAAGCAAATAAAGCTTCAAACACTGAGGTCCGGGTGAAAAAAAAAACTAGCAAACATACAGAAAAAACCCAGAAAAACATTCAGCAAACACCCTGTTATATTTTGTCTTAATACCAAGCCAAACATATATAAATATTCTTTAGGGTCATTAGTTATTAAAAGAAATGTGTAAGAGTGGCTACATAAAATCACTACTGATGGACAAACAACAGTTCAACAACTAGAAGCTGCCTGTGAAATTAGAGCAGAAGAAAAGTTTACTCGATTGAAGGATGGCGTTTTTGCCACTACACGATACGAATTCAGTTCCAAATACAGCTGCTGGCAGGAGGAAGGTGAGGGAGCAAAAGAGGCCACACCGGGCCAAGCACAGCTGCCCTGTAGCAAGAGAAGAGGCTGGATGTGTCCCCGCTGGCAGGTGAGGGAGAGCCCTGGTACTCTGATTGATTGGATGATGGATTCATGCTGTTTCTGGGTTTCTAACAAACAAAAGGGCCTATTCTTCCCTGGATGTACCCAACTCCCGTTAAGGCTAATCGGCATTATGCAGGCACACCAAGAAAAGACTATATACCCTTAAGTCTTCAAAGAGAAAATTAAAACCTAAAACAAATATGGCTGGCCTGACCCTGAGTCACTGCATCCCTTTCACGCACGCTGACCCTGTGGAAAACAGGAACTGCGGTAACAAAACTCGGTGCTTGTGTCAAAACGACAGACCTCAACGAAAAAACTTCAGCCATCATAACAGCTGTCTGCTGTGCGCTGCAGGGGTGACAAGACGGCGTTATTTAGCAACTGCTCCTGTTGTTAATAAGCACATTTTTTTTCCAAGGCACGGGGCTGGATGTTGGAATGGTAAGAAACATCAACTGCATTTGCTGCCTCTCCTAGACCACTGCCCCCAAATCACACTGAACTAGACGTTTAACTACCTTCTCAAACACGTAACCACACTAGATCTTATCTACAACAGAAGACAGGGGAAAAAGGGAGTGGGGATTAAAACTGCATGGCTGGTGTCCCCCCCTTCCCTCCAGAAATCAGTTCAGCGGCTCCTGGGCAGGATGCTGGCTCCTCGGCGAGCAGGACCAGAGCATCAGCTCCGGGCCGGACACCCCGGCAGGGCCGTGGGAGGGCGGCGGGGCACGGAGGGGCCCGGGCCCCCACGGGGCACGCAGTGGAGCGGGCCGGGCAGAGAAATGTGCTGAGCCAGGAGAAGCGCTCTCCTCCTCCTGCGTAACCCGGCGAGGATGCCGAGCAGGAGAAGATATTGCAGCCGAGAGGTGACTCGGGGAAAATTTAAAAAAAAAAAAAAAAAGGCAGGGAAAAAAAAAGGCAAAAAGCAAGCGTGCGTGCGGAGGGGAGGCGGGGGAGAAGTGCAGGGAGAAGAAGCCAGAGGAAACTTATCTGCGACATGACAAAGTTCAATCCACCGCCCTCCCTCCTCTGCTGAAAAAAAAAGTTGCAGCATCTCGTCGCGCCGCGCTCCCCGCGGCCCGGCCCGGCTCTGCCCGGCCCGGCCCGGCTCTGCCCAACAAGAGCCGCGCCCGGCCCGGCCCGCGCCCCCCGCGCCCCTGCACCGTCGGCGGATGGCGGAGGTGGGGGGCGAAGAGCCCAACCCCGTACATTAACTGGGCGGGAGGATCTGCCTCGCATCCTCAGCGCGGCCCCGCGGAGCCGCCGGGA
Organism: Nyctibius grandis; assembly: GCF_013368605.1. Lineage (NCBI taxonomy): Eukaryota > Metazoa > Chordata > Aves > Nyctibiiformes > Nyctibiidae > Nyctibius > Nyctibius grandis. The sequence goes on from NC_090660.1 coordinate 14,449,671, forward strand.
GGGGGGTCCCGGCCCGTAGCAACGGCGATGGGCAGCGCAGTCGCCTGAGAGACGGGTCGCGGCTGGCTCCCATCCGCACCGGGCACGGCGACGCTGGCGGCGGGGGGGCGGCAGCCGCGCGGCCCGAAACTTTGTTTTGACCCGAAACATCGCCGCTGCGGGGGGGTCTCCACTGCCCCCCCCTCCAAGACGGGGGGTGAAGGGAGTGAGGGCGGCCCCGGGCCGGAGCCCCCCCTCCCCGCCTCGGATGCTGCCCGGCTCCTTCCTGTAGTGGTGACGCCGCCCGGGCGTCCCTGCCCGCCGCTGGCCCCGCCGCGCAGGGATGTGTCCCTGGCACCGCGCAAAGGCAGCGGGACGAGGAGGACCCGCGGGGGGCAGCGCCTCCCCCCGCCCCGGGCCTGGATCCCCCCTCCGCCGCGCAGGGCGGGAGGGGAAAGGACACGCACGTCCCTACCGGGGAGGGGGGGGTGGGGGTGGAGAAAGAGCAGGAAAGGAGAAAAAAAAAATAAAGTGAAGAAGAGGGGGAGAGAGGAGAGGGGAGAGGTGTCGCGGTGCCGAGGAAGGGCAGGCACGGCCGGACGGCCCCGCCGCGGGGGGGGGGGGGCGGAAAGTCAGCGGAGAGATGCGCGGCGCAAGCCGGCTCTACCTGCGAAGAAGGGGCGCCTTCATCCCAACTTCCCGGCTCCAGCGTGGCCCTCCCGTCCGGGAACAGCGGGCAGGGGCCGCCGCCGCACCCGCCGCCACCGCCGGCAGGAAAATAAGCCCGAAGGAAAAGTTAAAAGGCAAACGGCTGCGGGCTGGGGAGACGGGGGCGAGCCGGGCTAGAAGATGTTGCTTCCTCGCAGCCCCATCCAAATTGTGGCGGTGGCTGGTTAAAAATAAACTTTGCAGCAGGAGGGGGGGGATGATCTGGCCGGATTCCTGAGCTCAGACGGTTTAATATGGATGAGCATCAGGTCCTGAAGGCAAAACGCCGCGGCTGGTGCCGCTGGTTGGTAGAAAGTCTGCAACAGGGAAGGGGAAAAAAAAAAAAAAAAAAACAGGAGCCGCGGAGGGAGGAGAGGAGAGGGAGGAGCGGGGGAAGGGAAGAGGGAGGCTGCACGAACTCATCATCATCTCCACCGCTGCCAGCCAAACTTTTTTTCCTCCTTTTTTTTTAAAGGAAACTTTTTCCCCCCCCCAACAAGCATTTCATTTTTAAAGAAGTCGCACGGCCAGCCGACACGCTGCAACGTCCTCACCCCCGCGCCTGCCCCCTCCCAGAAGTTTATTTTTCCTCCTCTTTCTCCCCCCCACCCCCAAGAAAAAGAAAAGAAGGAAAAAAAAGCGATCCCTCCGGAGTTGAGGCACGCTCCTGCCCTTTGTGAGGGAGCGCGGCGGCCGGGCAGCGCCGCGGTACTTACGCCGGACTTTGCTGGGGCTGGGCTGCTTGCGCCGCGACATGCCGGGAGGATGGGCCGCCGGGGGGGCGCGGGGACGCGCCGGGGGGAGCGCGCACGGGAGGGAGCCGCAAACTTGTTCCGGAAAAAGGAATCAAAATGGCGTTTCTGTGGATGTGCAAAGTTCATCAACTCCGCGCTAACTTCCCGTCCTCCGCGCCTCCCTGGAGGGGAGAGATGGGCACGGTTAGGGACCCCGCCGCGCCGCGCTCCGCGGGCGCCCCCGCCCCCTGCCCGCCCCCGCGCTGCCCCGCGCACCCTGATAAGGAGACACATCACGTGTCGCTCCGGCTCCTCTCCCGGGGACGCGCTACCGCGGCGGCAGCAGCCTGTTGCAAACAGCATCTCTATCTCGCCCTCGGAGCGGCGGGGAGGGGCGCCTCCAAGGAGAGGAGAGAGCACAACTTTCCCCCCCCGCCTCCCTCCCTCCCTCCCTCCTCCGCCCGGCCCGCCGCGCACCGGCCCCCGCCGCCGGCAGCGCGGCAGCGGGATGCCCCGAGCCGGGGCGGGGGGGGAACGGGGGGGGCCGGCCAGGTGCCACGCGGCGCCCCGCGCCCTCCGGCCGCTCCGCCGGCTGCGCCCGCGGGGCTCTCCCGGGCGGGGCGGGCCTGGCCGGCCGGCGGCCGCGCTCCGAGCCGGGCGTGCGTATCCCCCAGCCGCGCCGTGCGCCCGGGGCCGGAGCGCATCCGGAGCCGGTGGCGGCGGTGCCGCGCTGCCGGCTTTAGGAATTCATCTGAGCTCTCCGCTGGCCGTGGAAATGCCTGTGCATCTTCCTCCTCCTCCTCCTCCCAGCCCGGCGCCTCACCAGGTAGAGCGGCCGCAGGCAGGAGTCGGCTCCTCCGTGTCCAGAAGTCAGCTTCTGGTTTTGTTTGTTTGTTTCCTCAGAAAACTTTAGTCCTTGTGCGTTTTGGGTCCCTGCTGGGGTCAGTCATCCATCCGGCTGATGAAACCTGAAAGACATGAAATTTAACGAGACACGGAACATCGGCATAGGAACAGGAGGTCCCAATACTGTGTCTAATCAAAGGCAAGATTCAGACGTTTGCAAATGTCGGTAGTTACAAACTGCACGGGCTCTGTGTATGGCACCGTGTATGGTCCTTTCCATCACCTTCACTGCAGTGGAAGTTCAAAGATGTACAGGACTCAACAAGTGATGGAGAGGTGTTCAGAGTCATAGGGATTTCACTTTAAAGCCAGTACCAGTTTAGAGTTGTGTGACAAATAATAACAGTACATAAAAATAGAATATCTGGAAATACTCCCTCCTGAAAGCTCAACAGAAAAAAAAAGTAAAGCAAAACTGCTTGCGAGGAGTGCCATAATGGGTATAGGAGGACCCAGTTTACTGTTTCAGGAAATGGTTCTTGTCACTATTTCTAAAGCTACTAAAACTACTAGGCCTTTTAAAGCTGTTATTGGTGAGATGGAACCTGAAGTTGCAGGCTGGGTTTTAAAGAAATCAAGTCCTGGCCTGTGGGCAAAAGGCTTGTACCAGCTTAGCTGGTACCCTATCTCCTGATTGAAAAGCGATTCGCATGGGAAGGAAGGCTACATTCCAGGTGTGTGGCAGTAAGCCCTCAACCAGCTCTTTTCACAAAGTCTTTTGCTTGTAAGGTGTCACTAGTGACTTCCTTTGCACTGGTCCTTTCAAATATTGGATAAAGGCATACAAGTCAGGAATACACAGGACGTGTCTCAAAGACATTCCTTCGTGTCAGGAATAACGCTCTTCCCTTCTGGACTCCCGGTAAAAAACCTGCAGGTCTGGTGATCTGGAGCCTGGAAATGCCAAAATTGCAAAACCAAAAGGCACACATGTGTATCCAGAACACGAAACTGCAGCTTTAATTTAACATGTGTTTGTTGTGGCGGTTTCTACAGGCTGAATTTTGGTCAGCCAAATTTTGTGCAGTATTACATGTGAGCTTTGTGTATAAATTTCAATACCATTAGGCTCTGTTAAAGCAGAGTTGCTGACTGACAGAACAGCTATATAATAGTTTACCCCACAATATAGCAGCAGACATGAGAAAGTGCATTCTGATTGTTCTGCTACAAGGCTCTTATTTTACCAAAAAACAATCAAGGGAAGTCATTAAAAATAATAAATTCATTGTGAAGTGTCTTTAACCTTTCCACATCTGTCCCCATTATACCTGCCGACACGCAGTGGCAGAACGGTGGGTAAATTCAATAGCTTTATGGCCAGTTTACATCTTTACTTCAGTATCTCTTGCGGTCAGGCATGCGATTAAACAAAAACCTGAGCAGTTGTCCATCTCAAGCTCAGCCCTTAAAACATGTTATTCACATTGGAAGACCGCAGTGATTTAAGCCTGCATGGCACATACGTATAAACCCGTGGAGATTAGGCCTACGAGTTTACAACCTAAGGCCTTGTTTGCGCAGACATTTACATAAATTGCTGTAATTGAAACTGGTGCAAATTCCTGGATGGATAATCATCTTTGGAGGCTGGCAACGCATGTCTCATTGACCTGTGGCTAGTATGTCTAGAATAGCCCTGGAGGCATTTTGGGCCACCTCTGCATGAAGATTCCCATCCACCCTCGCTGTATTTTCTAACTTCAGAGGTGCTTACGCAGCCCTCCACGTGGGAAGTTTAGCAAGCGGATAGACAGAATGGAGGAACAAGTGTCACTCAATTCAGCATCTGAAATCTGCTTTAGAAACATGGAAATGAAACTGATGTAGGTATTGTAAAGCTCACACTGGAAAAAAAAAATCAGTATTTTAGTGCTTGGAGAACATATGTACATAATTTTTTTAATCACGTTTATGTTTTTATGTTTTAAACATACCTATTCATTCAGAAAGATGTAATGAAGGGTGAACAAGCACATACTATGTTATGTTAATGCTGTAAATTAAAAAAAAAAAAAAAAAAGTTATGTAATAACTACAAAAATTAACTACCAGGGTTTATGAAATAGTAAGAAGTGATGTGTCTTTACCAGTTTAGGAATGAATTCTAATTCTGGGCTATTGCAGGGCAAGAGAAATTAAAATAACTCAGTTTTCAAACTTGCCATCATTCAAACTTTTATAATGCATCAGAGAGGTCAAAGCCCACTCTGGTCTAAGGCTGAACGTGAAATTTTGAGCAAATGGTTTCATTTTTTTATTCCAGTGAAAGAGAGAGATAATTTTTGCCTAATAAAACCCACTTTTATGAGTAAAATGACTCTCCCAAAATGTTACTACATTGCTTACATGATACAGCTATCCATTTTACTCTGCATTTCCTACCATCTGCATTGCTGTGTTTTATCCTGTCTCCTCTGATCGCTCTATTTGTGATAGTTTAAGTCTTTTTTTTCTAAGACTGCACATGGTTTGTATACTTTCTGGATATCGCAACATCAATACTCAACAGTGATGGTAAACATGCTAAGGGGCAAGAAGACTTTCTCTAACTAACTTCTATACAACCCTCACACACCTCTCTGATCCTATACAGCGATGTTAAATGCAATGAACAATAGTACAAATAAAACCAATAGTTTTGTGAAGCTGTATTATCAATTTAATTAAAACCACTGGGTGACATAGCCATGTTGGTGACATAAAAGCCACCTGCTGCAGTCCCAAGAAAAGGACAACTTTGCCCCCACCCACAATTCAAATATCAGAGATGCTGATTAAAGGCATTCAAGGAGAGAAGAAAAACCAGATGTGTAGCTTATATGGAGGCCGCAACTTGAGGATACAACGGTGTCTTTGAGCTCAGACTAAAGCTAACATTGGCATTAAAAGAAGAGGTAAAGTTTAGCTAGAAAATCTTCCCCCCCACCACCTCTTATTAGACATTGTCAATGTTCTCTGCTTTATATCATGCCATTTAGAAGTTACTTTTAATTTCTTGCAATGCTTACACATCCCTTTCAGCCAAAACAGTTTGGAGTAAGGCAGTTCTCTTACTAACCAGGAGTATTTTACACGCTGTACGAGGCAGCACTGGGTTCTGACTTTTTAACACCTCAGCCTGCTGGGTGAGGGCAGCTGCCAAGAGCCAGCTCCCTCGCCCTGACACGCAGCTGCCCAGCCACAGGGGATGTCGGAGGCACTGGAGGCCCCATCCACTGCCTGAGCTGAAGCCTGCACAGCATCCGGAGTCCTCTCGCCGCCATCTGTTTCCCAATGCCCTCGCTCATGCCAAGAGGCAGAACTCAGCTGACATACTAACGCAGGGAAAAGCCTGGTTGCGGGATCAGAGAATACAGCCCCGAGGGCTTTGAGAAATAAACTTTTATAAAACCTAAGACCAAAATAAATGCTCGAATTTCCTTTACATTTCAAACAGGTATTTCTTTAAATGAACAAACATGCCACTGCTGGGTCTTCTTATGGGTTGGGGTTTTGTTTGGCTTTTGAGAGGTTTTTTTTTTCAGCTGAGACACAAGTTTCTTGGATCAAAAACTCCTGAAGAACAAACGCAGAACTGACAAGCGCATCCACCATACAGGCAGGGTAATTACACAGAATAAAAGGTGGAAAGTTCAATTAAATGAATTTATTTCCTAAAAAATGTCTGGAAAGCTAAACCTGATGAATTCACACAGTGGAAAACCATGCAGAAAAGCACACCACATAAGACCAGCTGCAAACTCTCTCAGAGCATTTGTCAGATGACAGAGTATCATGCAGCAATCCTGTTTTCCCCATGTGGGTAAATGTGATGCACAGCAATACAAAACAAACCATGCTCAGCTACCTCGGCCTCTGGAAATCGGGCATCTGGGGAGCGAGGGAGCAGAGCGGTGGAACTTGCTCCTACAGCAACCCCACCCATTATCTCCAAGGGCAGCTCTGGATGATCAGAAAGTCAAGGCTGAAGCTTCAGTCCAAACTTATCTTAGCATTAGCCTGTAGTAACTGAAAGAAAAGCTGAGGTAACACAGCGTGCTTAAGCAATTTCCCTCACATCTCAGCAGGCTAGCAGTGACAAAGGTGAAAATAAAACCCATCTTTCCCCCAAAATCCCAGTGTAGTTCTTCAGGTAGCAAGCCATCCACTCCGCTTTGTGTCCTGTTCTCAGCAGACAGTATTTTAGTGATAACACACAGTAAAAATAAAAAATTGAGTGCTAAGTATTTGCTCCCTGTTTGCTTTGAGCCATCTCGACAGTGCAAAACAGACTCCAAGCTGACTCAGCTAGCCAGCTAAGACTCCCCCTTGTCTAAGGACTCATCTGGAAATACGAAGATGGTATTTCTGAAACCCACAGCACTTTTTTCCCCCATAGATCACAGCCCATAGGGCATATTGCAGGACTGCTTGAAGTCTCTGGCTGCAATAATTGCAGGCCCCATCTCCTTCTTTTACTGTGGGAGTCTCCAGCAGATAGATGCGATGCAGAGCAGCCCTGCTGCTGGGACTGGACCAGCTTGATGAACTAGTCTCTTCCCCAGCCCTGATTTTTGGCATGGAAAAAGTGGTATAAACTATTCCCCTAAACTATTTTAGCAATGACCAATGTTTCTAAATCTTTTCTGTGAAAGATCAACAACTGAAACCTATTCTTTCAGGAAACTATAAGGCTTATGTCCTGTATACAATGATAACTGTAGAGAATGGCTAAAGTGATATGTGAGCAACTGACACCTCTTTGAGTCTTGTAACCAAAACAAACAACAGGGGCATAAAACAGTGTTATTACAATATTAGTAACCAAAATTCTTGAAAGAGGAAGATTTTAAAAAATAGTACATTTTAAATGGATAAAACTAAGTAAAAGCTACCCGTGCACACTTAACTACTTAGCAAATTTTGAAACAGTACAGCCTACTTATTCCTCAGACTGTTTAAAAACTTAGTGTGAAAAAACCATCAAGCAGATGTTTGACATTTACATTCTCCAACAGTTCTGTGATCACTAATGTACAGGCTCAGAAACAGGTTGTATAGCCCATGTGCAAGCGTGTCTGTGTAGAGATGGAGTGGGTAAAAGAACAATGGTAAGCAGAACCACCCACTGCAATACTTCCACTTCTTTCAAAACTCTGCATTGTTGCCGAGAAGCTTTTGTTGCCAGGTAATGCACAAAACACAGGTGTGCAAAAAGAAGTTACTGTTTAATGCCCAGCTTGTGATTCAGTATTGAAAGTAACATGTTTCATTCTTGTTGACCACCCAGCCTCTCACACCTAATTGATTGTTAGTTTAAATGTGATTATTTTCCCTACTGAAGGCAAGTAGTAAGCCAGCTGTGTGTTTCCCCATGACCCATTTGCTAGGGAAAGCTGACTCTGGAACCTCTCACAAACAAAATAAATGCTCACGCTAATAGCAGCTTCTTCATGTTCGGTCATTCAAAGGGCTGTTCTAGCACCAGTGGAGACAGCAGCAGCTAAAGGGAGGCAGCGGTATCCAGCTGAAGCATTACTTACTATCTTTTCGTATCATAGGCTAGAGATGGATAATACCTGCTATTCATCCCCTGAAGCTGCCGCAATATTGCTCTATGCAATATACTTTTCAGTACTGTCTTGGTTTAGTTTTAAATATCCTCAATTAAGGAGGATTCAACAGCTTCCATTGGGGGCTTGGTCCGTACTCTTGCAGACTTTTCTGTTAGGACGTTTCTCTTGATTTTTCCAGCCTACATTTTTATTTTCTTAACTTCATGCCACAGCTAATTATAGCTCAAAGAGTACAAGTAGAAAAGGGGGTGGGGAAGAAGGAAACTCCAACCAGCCCAGGGAAAATATGGTAGACCATGCTTTGAGATGCACCCACAAAGCAGCAGAAAATAGGCAGAGAGGGACAGCAAGCAGCAGAGAAGTGAAGAAATAGGAAGTGAGGCAGCAGTCATGAAGAAAGTATGCAAGGGAGCAGTTACCCTGCAGGGAAGGAAAAAGCAGGACAACTTTCAAGGGCAGAGATTAATGTAACTTGGCAGAGGCTGCAGTGACAGGATTTGGGGAAGAGAAGAGAGGAACCGAACTACCAGGGAAAAATGGCCAGTGGATGCAGTAGACAAAGAATCAAGGGGGAAGCAGAAGAAAATGGTAGGGCTCAGGTAAAGGAGCATGAAAAGAGCCACTTGTGCTTTTGTATCTACTCTAAATTTGTGCCTTGTGCCTCCTTAAACCAAAGGCAAAATTGCCTCTGGACAGGTCCATGCCATAAAGTCGTGCAGGCCTGCTTACACTAGTCAGATGTACAAAGGCATATGATTTGCAACTGAGGTTAAAACCAAGCTACGCTACCAAAAGCAGCGAATGTTCACGGTAATGCAGTCAGAACTATACTTTCACCAGCGCAGTTTGTGTCATTCAGACAATGATAAGATAAGCCACACTGGCAAAAGCACAGTTTTGCTGATGTAAATTGTGTCAGGGGTAGATATACCTCTGCTGCTGCGTACAGGGGTGTACCTACACCGGTAGAGCTCTTTGCTTGTCAGAACAGCCATGCTGTATTAGCAGATTGTCTGTAACAGAGACATGATTAAGACAGGAAAATGAATTCTTCTACTGACATAATAAAATGACTCCCACAACAGCAAAAACTGTTAGCAGAAGGTTTCTTCTGGCAGAAAAAGATAGCTTTGTGGACCAGAGGGGTGTAAGATAGGGATGGGTTTTAGGTCATTTCTGGAGCTTTCATATAAGAAAATACTTGCTTCTACAAAAAGAAAACTCAATACTTGCAAAGTGTCCAAATGTTAGGAAAATGTGGATAAGAGCATTTAAGTCCTAATATTGACACTTTTAGCTTCATTTATCATTCAACATTCACTTATCTTCATTTTAAAATAAAGGATTCTTGAGAAGAAAGTATTCTCAATACACTTTTCTGCATTCCTGTCTTCAACGTGTACAGCAGATAACATGTTCCATAATCTTGTTTCCTCCAGTGCAATACAAAGGTGGTGAAAGCTCTCTTAATGAGCATTTAGAGAGGAAAGATTTGGTAGACAGGATAGATTTGTTAGATGTGCTCCTAAACATCTTTTTTTTCCTTTTCAATTACTTTGGTGGTCAGATGGGACTGTGCTCTATCTAAAATGAAACTTGAAAAGGAAAAAAACCCCAAACCACTATTATTAAAATGAGCGTAAGAGAGCTGTTACCTGAAATGATTCATTGAATGGAAATCTCAACGCTTGAACCAAATGTTTTCTAAGAACAGGGCACAGACATCAGCCTCTTCCTCAAAAGGACTCTGAGTAACTAGAAAGGGCAGAAAACCTTTAAACTCCAAATTTTCAGCTTGCAATCAGTGGCCCATGTCTTTACAGCAAAGGATTAAATCATTTGGAATTAAGGTCTATGAAAATATCCTGAAATCCTCACAGTCATGCAATATTTTTCCTGCAACCTCTTGTGAACTGATAATAGACTTCTGTGGCTGTCTAAACTCACCAGTGGAATAATCTTCTCAGCTATGAATTTTGGCTAAGTGGCAACTGCAAATAAGATTTTCTCTAATAATTTTCTGAACAATCTTATGTACTCACTTCACATAGATCTTCTGAGTTTGTTTCATTAAGCTGTCTGTTTTACTCTATGTACTTTCCGCAGATGATGTTTCTGGTCTAGACTCCAGGTTACTGACACAGCAAAAGAGAGGAAATATTCCCTGTGCCTACTTGCATGTGGTGAGTCAGTAGAGCGGGTATCATTAGTCCTGTCCTATGATGAACACCACATTACCCAACCACGCTGGAAAAGAATGAGCGGGCTCAGATTTCATATCTGGAAACTGACAGCTCTCGTAAAACTTGGTACTTGGATAATATTGTGTGTAAATAGGAACTACAGCAAAGTCTTGTGGGAGCAAATTTGGGCTAACCATAAAAACGGAGAGTTTTGGAGAGCTGGGACAACAGTGGAATGGAGAGAAAGTAAGATGAGAGTGGTGTGTAACAGTTCAGTATACAAAAGTTTGGTAACACAGAAACTAATAGAGACAGTTCCTGGCTTGATTTTGGGCTAAAGCTGACTGCAGAGAGCTGCTGTACAGCTGGAGTACTCGTGTGAAAATGTTAGCAGCATATGTAATAAAAACCACTGAACTGGAATTATACAGAAATAAGTTATTATTGAAACACAGCTGTACTTTGAACAAAGCATTGAGGAATTTAAAAGACAATGATTTGCCAAAGGGAACAGCATAAACTTATCTGAGCCGGAGAGCCACAACCAGTTCCTGTGGGTGCTCCCCACCACTGACTGCAAGACCTGTTTGCCTGCAGTAACGAAATGGGGACCAAAAGCTTTAATTACATGGCATGCTCCACATCGATTTCTATAAATTGATGTCCTTTCTTCGTATGAACTAAAACCACGTCAATTGTCTTGCAACTTTTTTCATTCTCTTTATCCTTGCTATCACTCTTATCATATGAAAGTTGATCACAAGGGAACTGTAATTATTCAGCTAGCAGCTAGTGGCAATAACATCAAAGCAAAAGTATGTTTATAGGGTTAATGCATGATTATTTTAGCATCCCAAAGGCTTTGGACTGCCATACTGTCCAGTTATCCCAGGGCTATGTAAGAAGAGGGAACTTCATGTAATTAGGAGGGCCTAAACTAAGTTTTCAGGATCAGTAAAATACATCATGACACAATTCACACTGCCAGCTGTTTCTCCCCAAATTTTACAGAACACTACCTTTTTTAAAATTTAGAAAATGAAACAAGTATGTTGAAAATTGGACTATAGAATTAGTAACTACATTTTAGTTTTTAAATAGAAAAATCATGACATTTGCCAGACATCATATATGCACGTATCAGATTTACCACATCTGAATGAGCCAAGGGTTCATTAAGTCATATGCTTTGCTTCTGCTAGGAACCAATACTTCATCCATACTCCATAAATTAAAACAAAAAAAAAAGTCAGGTTATTTTTTTCCAGTTAGGATGCCTGTAGTTAGATATTTGATTCTGTATTTTCTAGGCACCTACATAGCCTGATTTTCAGAGATGTTGAGCACGTTCATTGTTTCTATGGCTGCTGAGCAACCCTGAAACTTAAGCACGTGAGTATGAATTAGATGCTGAACTACAGTCATTCCATTTTAAAAATTAATAGCATAATGCATATAACTAGTTGTGTGATCTTGGATGAAAATGGGATGAAAACGAATGGAAACACTTTTCTGCATCCCAGGTAACTGCCCAGACTACTGGGATATTGAATGAGTCACCTTTGACTCAATAAACCCACCCAAGAAGGGCTTAATCGGCACTCAAACACTTAAGTGAAAAATTTGGGATGTAAAAATAAAATTGCATTTCAGAAATTTGTGGAAAAATTTCAGACCAAATCTACTTACCAATAATCTGTTCTCTGAATACATCAGGAAGTTAGTTTAAAAGTGAAATTTGGTAAGAAATATTCATTTAGAATCCTCCACAGTTTGTAAAATATGCTGCAGCATGTTGAAACACTTGAAAAATTATTACTGGAAAAACAAGTTAAATTCTTCCCAACGAATTCTAATCAGTTGGGAAAAGTGGTGGAGGCCACTGTGATTAAAGGGAGATAGGAAGGTTGCTATGAACGCAAAAGAAAAGGCTTTCAGGAATACAAAAAATATAATGAAGAAATGGATTGAACTTTGAAGAACAGTGACATAAGTTAAGAGCTGTTCATATAGATAATTTGAAAATGATGTGATTAGTAAGGTTTTCTTTGATTATCAGGCACCCATAATAAGGATTTAGAAACAGGATAACAAAATGATCTAAAGAGATGTTCTGCTATAGCCTTTATGCATGAAAAATGAGAGGATGGAGTCAGCTATCTATGAATGGAATACAGTTTCCTGGTACAGTGGGAAGGAGTTAGTGTGCAGATAACAGCAAAAAGAGCTGTTAAAAATATTGCATATAAAAAATGCCGATAGCATTTGTAAACGTGACCTGCAAACATCTTTAAACAATCCAGTAATATTAGAAGATGTTTGCGAAATGCTTCTGAATATCACAAGGTTCTATGAATTATTAACTTGAACATTAAATAGCCATGTGTTTTGTGACTCTATAGAATTCTGGTGATCTGCTCTTAGCGATGATCCTGCATGCTCTCTGCTGGTCATGTCTCATCCATAAACCCTTTCTGCAGACTTTGGAGGGCCCACAGTTAGAAAGATAAATGTTGTTTTATTACAATGCTTTCCGTTCTTCAGAGCCTATTTTTCATTTCAGCATTTTATCATTTGGCATTCACGTTAACTCTCCAAAGCAAAACTCCTGATCCCATTACGCAGACAGACTGCTCCATTGTAGGAATATACAGAATTATAATATCACCCACACAGTGCTTTCTAGGGTATTCTTTGGAAAATGGGTGTCTGACCCAGTGCAAGGCTGTTACAGGACCCGGGGACAAAATGATGTAAGGATTAATAGGCTCAGCTTCAGATTAATAAAATATACAACACATACAACTATTGTGCAGCTTATATAGCCTGTTGCTTTGGTGGAGAATTTTTTGTTTTAGGCGATGAATCAGAGGAGGGTGAAGATGCAATGCAATTGCTTTCCTCCCCCTCCAGAACCAACCTAACCCTAAATCCGCATGTGCATTTCAGTTACTTTAAAAACAAAATTAATACTATCCGTTAGCAAATTGAGATACCAGATGAAGGAACAGCGCCTCTGGTATCAAAGTTGTGTACATGATTCAGTGCAATGAATTGCTGGTTTTTTTCAAATTGGAAGGATCTTCGTTCCAAGTTACTTTGAGTTTCTCATAAAACAAACTCAATGTCATGCTGGGCATATTCATCAGCAAGAAAATAAGGCAGTGTAACTGACAGGTCTAAACGCTTATAAAACTGTTCCTGAATTATCCAATGTTTGGTACATCCTCCAAGACTAGTTTCTGAGACCTGCTCTGAGAAAAGATGATGTTACAGAAATGCGGATGTACCCAACTGTAAGGAATTCCAGAACTGTGTAATTCACCTACTATCAGTTTTCTGTAAAATATGAAGAGATATACAGTAGCACTTAGTGCTAAAATAACAACACTGAAATGATTAGAAACCATCCTGAGTTCGGAGAGCAAAGGAAGAGATACTCTGCACACGGCATTTACTACCTCCTTGTAAGTATAGACTGTCTCAAGGTTAATAACTGGTTAAAAGAGAAATTGCTTTTTTTTTTCCTTATTGCAAATAACTTCTGCCAGGATCCTGACAAGATCTTAAGAAGACCACAGTAATGATATCACGCTGCACAAACACTTTCTTATCTAAGATGCTATTCTACCCTAGCCAGGCTGAAGAATAGAAGATGCTAACCTTGAAAAAAGTTTTGCTGCTTTTTGTATACTAATACGATGTTGGAGAACTCCCCACGCAGTTACTGTGGTATATACTACTTCTGCAACAGCTATTGCTGTCTAAGTTCATGTCATGTTCTTCAACAAGAATCTTAAATCACTTTATATTAAAAAGGAGAGTTTTGTGAGCCCCATTGCACAGCTGGAGGAATTGAGGCAGTGAGAGGGGAACTAATCAGCAGGATGTAGAAAGGCCAGGAACTGGAGCCCCCTCTCCCAGCTCCGGGCCTGCTTGTATCAGCAGCGCGCACTTCAGTGCATGAAATAGAATAGGTTCTCATTAAACAAAGAAGAGAGGTGTCGGCTGTATAACCACATTAAAGAAAATGTTCTAGAAATTGCAGAAATCATATCACTAACTGATACAGTTCTACTTTTACAGCTTTTGAATGCAAAGCAGCCTGTAGCTGGACCTCTGCTCTATGCACACTGGTAATAAAAAAGAATCTGCTGGTCCTTGACAACTCAGGAACAGACACAGAAATAAATATAGGGAATGATGGATTGATGCTTTTAGGAAGGCAAGTTGTGGGTTGAAGAATACAGAGGAAAAAAGCAGGGAGTCAGAACATAAGAGTAGGAGGTGGGAGGAGGGAAGGTTTAGGGGAAGGATTTTGCCTTGTCCAGTGCTTTTTTTGTGAGGTCGCTCCTGACCCTAACTTTTAGGGTGAAAAGGCCTTGTGACACAGCAGAGCTGGTGTGCGTTTGTCACACGGAGAAATTATCTGAGGGGGGTGTACAGGTGTTTCCTGTGTTGCAAAAATCATCTCTACGAGACTCTTGTTTGCTATTGCCCAAGACTTCAAAGAAAATACCAAGATGGATGTGTAAATGGTCCTGCCAATACCAGGATCCACCATCTGTTCTCTACTTACCAAAGCAGACACAGACACAGCTCCTGGGAATGCATAGGAGGAAGCGCCATCAACAGCAGCGCTTCAAAACAGCCCTAGATGTAAAGAAGATTCTTCCTTTACCATTCCCTGCTGGGTAGCATCCCCAGTGACTCATGTACATTTCTAGAGGTGGGCCCTACATTTTTGTAACACAGCATGTACATTTCTCTCACTATCCTGATTTTTCTTAAATTCCTATGCTGCTGACCGGCTGTGCTGGAAGGCCCTTCCCCTTTAGCAAAATTTCTTTTTTAGTCTGAGCTGGTATGCTTCAAACTCAGTTCCCCTTGCTCTAACATGATGCCATTATTTGTTTGCATCATCTTTTGTGTTAGGAAGCATATCCTGAAAAATGACATCTACTATTTCTTCTAAATCCTGTTTTACATTTCTGTGCCACTCAGTTCTGATTTTTCAGAGCAAACTGTATACAACGAGACTGTGTTTTTCAGAGGTGCTGAATAACCCATTCTGAGCAGAAACACTTTGCTATGCATCAAAAAAAAAGAGTGCTGAGAAGTACTGAGAAATCTCCGTTTGGAAAGGGGGAACCAAATAGGAAGCTAGTGTGCTTTGCGAAGTCCTCATCCGTGTCTTTCCTCCTCAGAACTCCGGTGCAGAGCAAGCACTGCCAGGTGGCTGCAGAGGAGCTGATCTGTCAGGCACTCTGACTGTGCCCTGGGCTTGGGCGGGAGGACCCATGCACAGCCCTGTGACCTGAAGCACAGCCCTTTTGCAGGAGAGAAAAGAGTACAGCCTTGGGCAATGAAACCTAATTTCACTCCCAGGAGTTCTAGTCAATGGGAACTCAGAGAAAGCAGGATTATACCACGGTGACTGTTTCTGATGAAGTACAAAACGCCTGCATCTCCCGTGTTCCAGTCACTGTGCAGCCTCTCCCGTGGGTGTTGGCTGAATTACAGTGTATTAAGATAAGGGGAGCTGGGTAGGTAATTAAGACTTTTATATGCATGTTTTGAAACAGGATCCAGTAAATTCACAGCTAAAATTCTGAAAAAATAGGGTAGGTTAAGCATTTTAAGTCCACCATGTTCTTACTTGCAAGATGCAAATCTTTCAAGCTCCTTCTGAAGCATCTCACTGGAAAAGGGGCTATAAATCATGAAATAACCTGACTTTTGTTGTTTGGGACACTACAAAAACTAGGGAAATGTGTTTAATGAACATTCTTCTTGTTCAAAGCATTACAGTAGTTCGGCTCTGATATTGTTTCAAAACTGTTTTCTCAAGGCCCTCCAGCACATGGTGTTACGAAAAAAGTTGCCAGACTGGTTTTAACACATCTTTTCAGTACTGATAAGCAAAAGTTCACTGAAATAATTCTCAATAAGACACATGTGGAATATACCTTTCTTAAGCCTTTCTTGTTGAATTCAAATTTTAAGGAGACCTGTCGCATTCTAAGCTTAAGCAGCCTCTTTCAAAGTTATTAGAAAAGTACAGGGATGTGTCACATACTGTGCTGAAGAGTCTATGTCACATCCTGTTAACCGTGTCTGCTTTTAAACCTGTTTTGTAAGTGCAGTGAGTGGCTGACAGTCTCCAGCTGCAAACAGCTTTGAAACTCCCTGAGCGAGTTTCAAAAGAAAGCCAGACACTACTGTATTTTGGTTGCTAAAGGTAAAACACTCAATAAATAGCATGTTTTTCTTAATGAAGTAAACGCTTTAATCTTGAGACTACTTTGCTTAACAATGCCACCATTAAAATGGTAATAGGTGCTGAGGTCCCTATTCAGCACGGTGTGGCATCATACCTTTGCTGCTATTGTTTCATCCTGTTTACACAGAAGTTTCTGCAATTCAGTCTAGTAAGAACAAGATATTAACCAAGGAAATAAATCTTCAAAATAGCATGTGGCTAAATCTGTAAATCTATCTTAACAGGGCCCAATCTATCCTCTCCCTGAAGCCAGTCAGCCACTTTAGTAGGATGCAAAATAGTTCCCCTGCAAGGTGGAAACAAGGTGAGCTAATAACTTCTTTTAAATTATTATTATCTGTGTTGGAAATGATGGTTTTAAAAAGCCCAAACATGCTCAAATTACTCAGAAAAGAAGTATTTTACTAATGCACACTAGCCTGCTAACATGATTTGGTAAAACTTAATACATCTTTTTTCTCTCTAATAACCAGGAGACTTGACTGAACACAGCTAGAAAAAGCCCTGTTTAAATACATTTTTTTTCCCCTCCTAATTTTCCAGTGTACAAGTTGAAAAAAACAAAGCAAAAGTACTTTTTGCAGATGGACTGAGATATCAGACCTGGACCTTTTTCATGCTTCCTTTTCCACACTTTTGCATTAAGTAGCCTCTCACTGCAGACTAGGCCCATGCCCAAAGCTTGGCAGTAAAGGACTAGTCTGGGATGCCACAATCAACTCCTGTTCAAAGCAGCCACAGGTTGTAGATCTAATTCCCTGTTACAGCTAAGCTGTGCTTCGTGCCTTGTCTTATTATCTGATCCTTCTGGGGACCTCTAAGACATCGATACAGATTTAGAGCGGCGTCAAGGTCCCTGCCATTTACCCTTGAATTGAAAGGCCTTTGCTAGAGCCAAGGATAACTAGAAAGCAGCAACTTTCTAGCCACACCTCCTTCCTCACATCATCCCTACAGAAAGGGGCGGGGGGAATAGATAGGAGACACCATGCTCCTACACCGAGCACAGGAGGGTTTTCTCATGACTGTTTCCGTAAGGCTTAACATGCCCTTTGCTTGTCCAGAGGGGCATAAAAAAGGCCCAGCCTAACAATGAAATCAGACCCTCCCTGCCAGTAAGTGAAGGAATGGTTGCTAACACAAGTGCTTCTTCTCTGTAATGTTTAGTTTTCCCAGCTCACTGGGTTGCCTCAACACACATGGAAATATGCTGATAACAGGTAGGACCATCAAGACTTTCTGTGGCAGTCCTGGAAAAGGAAGCTTTCTAGCCTGGCATTTCCACCCAAAAATGAGAGACTTGTGGGATCCCCCTGCCCAGATCTGCAAGACCGCACAGTGGCAGGGGTCCGTGCAAGCAGATGGCACGAGAGACTGTGTCCACTGACTGTTCTGCATTGCCAGGAGAGTCGACAAAACCAAGTAATGTTGTTCCACAAAAAAGAAGCATGACATACCTAAGCAGTTATTGATCTTAATACTGTGGATAAAGACCATCTAAGTATTTTCCATGACTGGAGGCAATGGGCTACATTCATCTATGAGGTATCACCCAGGCCCTCCACTGAGTTCTTTTTAAGAAAAGCTTTGTGGCCCACAGCACTTAAACCATGATTGTTTTCTACTTTTTTTCTGAAAACAAAAGTAATGGTACAATAGATTAGTTATATTTCACCACAATTTGCTTATGCCTATATAACTTTTATTATTAAATTTAGCTTTTAGGAGGAAATGATTTTGGAAATCAACTTGACAAATTATCTCTCATAAAAATTAGAAACAGTAACATTCATTGTGCATCCTTGAATATCCTTGAATTAAAGGGCAAGTATGCTTTTAAACACTGAGTAGCTTTCAGAGATGAAAGAAGCTAAAGGAATGTTTATTTATAGCAATACCTCCTTGACAAATAATTCAAAGGAGTAAAAGGAATAGCTGCACAGTTGGCTCCAGTGACTTTTGTTCCCTTAATGAAATGTACACGCACACCCTCATCCATCGACTGGATGCATACCTATCCGCTGTGTGGCCTGCACTGACACACTCAGTGTGTCCCCTCAGTCCTGATGCATCCGTGAGCCTGGCAGCTCAGTTCTCCTTTGTCAGTCCTCAGGCTGGGAGCAGAACCAGTCCCATATAGAGCAACCCATTTTTTCTTCAGAATACCAGTGCTTCAGAAAAAAACAAGACACTGAAAGAAAACTGAAGAAACAGATATATCACAGTATGCATCTTCTGTGATTTTTTTCAGCTCTTCATTCTAACTCTGAAAAGATTAAAGTTTGCCGACAACACCAAGCTGTGTGCAGCAGTCGACACGCTGGAGGGAAGGGATGCCATCCAGAGGGACCTTGACGGGCTTGAGAGGTGGGCCTGTGCGAGCTGCATGAAGTTCAACAAGGCCAAGTGCAAGGGCCTGCATGTTGGTTGGGACAATCCCAAGCACAAATACAGGCTGGGAAGAGAATGGATTGAGAGCAGCCCTGCAGAGAAGGACTTGGGGGTGATGGTTGATGAGAAGCTCAACATGAGCCGGCAATGTGCGCTTGCAGCCCAGAAGGCCAACCGTATCCTGAGCTGCATCAAAAGCAGCGTGGCCAGCAGGTCGAGGGAGGTGATTCTGCCCCTCTACTCTGCTCTCGTGAGACCCCACCTGGAGTACTGCATCCAGGTCTGGGGCCCCAACATAAGAAGGACATGGAGCTGTTGGAGCGATTCCAGAGGAGGGCCACGAAGATGATCAGAGGGCTGGAGCACTTCTCCTATGAAGACAGGCTGAGAGAGTTGGGGTTGTTCAGCCTGGAGAAGAGATGGCTCCAGGGAGACCTTATAGCAGCCTTTCAGTACCTGAAAGGGGCCTACAGGAAAGCGGGAGAGGGGCTTTTTACAAGGGCAAGTAGTGATAGGACGAGGCGGAATGGTTTAAAACTGAAAGAGGGGAGATTTAGATTAGATCTTAGGAAGAAATTCTTTCCTGTGAGGGTAGTGAGACACTGGAATAGGTTGCCCAGAGAAGTTGTGGATGCCCCCTCCCTGGCAGTGTTCAAGGCCAGGCTGGATGGGGCAACCTGGTCTAGTGGAAGGTGTCCCTGCCTGTGGCAGGGAGGTTGGAACTAGATGATCTTTAAGGTCCCTTCTGACCCAAACCATTCTATGATTCGGTGAAAAGCAATTCCCCACCCCTGTGAATAAAGGTCTGTTTCTCTGTAAGAGGAAGATGGAAACCAGGCAATAAGAACTGGAGGGAACAGGGAGAAATGATGCATGACTGGGCCTCAAGTTGAATATTTTTTGCTTGTTGTTTTAGTTTGTTTTCCACTTTGAAAGCATTAAGTTTGGGGATTTCCTGTAGGAGCAGGGTTGACGAATTCTCTCTTTTAATCTAAGTAACAATATTGAAAATTGTTAATCTAAAGGAACAATGCTGAAAAGAAGATGGATGCAAACTGAAGGTTTTGAGTCAGTGTGTGCCTTCTTTTACAGCCCTTAACTTTCAAAAATTCAGGCCATCAAACAAAAATTACTTGCATGGAAAAGGGCTGCACAGAACTACTGCAGAGTTGTGGGTGAGCTCTGCATCAGTAAGGCAGTTTATTTCTATCTCTGTTTTCTTAGTAGTTTACAATACATAGGGGATAAATTCTGAGAGTTTTGTTGTATCAGGAAATGTAAAAGTCAGGTACTTAACTAATACAGTTTGTTGGGATGTTTTTCAAATGTTTCTGACCTGACTGCAAGAGTTATCCAGCCTATACAGTTTCAGCTTCCTCCTCCTCCATTAGCAAGGCTCACCTATGATATTTACTGCATCATTGCATCCAGGCCAAACTTGGTTACTGCAGCAACTAAGTTTTTCTTCTCAAAGGGTCACAGGGAAACACATCCTTCAGGATCCCCTAGTAACCGTCAGCGTCAGCCGGTACGACTGGGGAACATCAACAGTGAAATGCCTGCTTTCCATCGCTAAGGCAGCGCCGCCTGTGCCTGCAACAAGGGGGGCAGAGTCTAGTTACATTCCTGACCCACTTTCACATCCCTCCCTCCTCCTCCTCCATCTCCTCCTCCCTCCCAGAGCACAGCAGCAACCAGCAGGGCAGCAGGAGCCTCCATTTAGCAAGCCTCACACACCCGCAGCCACTAAGCTGTCTGCTGTCTCCTAGCAAGCAGCAGGAGCCCAGGTTTCCCCAGCAGTGTGTGGGGAATGGGAGGGGGAACCACAACCTCCTGGAAAGGAGGTCTTTCCTCTCGCCACCCTGCCACCCTGTATGTGCAGCGATGTTGCTTCTGTCTTTTGTCCAGCCCTTTCATGCACCCGCATCGAAGCATGCACCCGCACCAAATGCAGTGTAAGACTGTCCCCCTTCTCTCTGCTCCCCAGCCGGCCAGCCATGCTTGAGTGAGAGTTTAGTTTCCTCTCCCAACACCCCTTCCGCCATCCCCTCGCCTCCGGATTAGCCTGGGTGCGCACATCTGACTGTCCTGCTCCCCTTCTCGCCCACCTCCTTTATGTAACCCCGCCATTCCTCTCCTACTCTCACGCTCCTGGGGCTCATCCCTTTCCCCAGATATTGCAAAACCTCCTCCCGCCTCCCACCCCGGCGGACAGGTAGGTGAGTAAGAGGAAGGGAGCTCCTGACTGGTTTTGCATCCCGGCGGGTGCTGTACCCTGCGAGGGACACTCCCTTCCCCTTGGGCAGCTGAGACGGATTTCACCCCACGCTGAGGGCAGGCATTAACCCCTGTGCCCCACCTCGCCTCGCCACCGGGGCTGCCCACGTATCCCCAGCCTTGCGCCACAGGCAGCTGCAGGCCTTGCCAGGCCACGGGAGGCCCCTGATGCTTGGGAGGGGGGATGCAGACAAGCCGGGGTGGGGCCCTGCTGCTTGGGGGGTGCAGGCGCGGCCTGGGGGTGCATGTGCCACCCTGGGGGTAATGACATTTGCAGTGTGGCCGGGCCTCACCAGGCCTAGGAGGGGGGCTGCCATCCGGGGGGCGGACAAGGCCCCGCTCCGGGCCTTGGCCTTACCCGTCTCCCCTCAGGGCACAGGGCCACCCCTGAAGCAAGGAGAGGGAAAGGTAGCCCCCAGCACCCCCTGGTTCCCCCCACCCGCCAAAGGTGGGAAGGAACCTCAGTTTTAAAATTACAACTTAGATTTCACATGTTGCTTTCTCAGCCCACTGGGGGCTTTTTTTTTGGGGTGGTAGAAACAGGAATAAAAATAGCTGTTTAATTTCTGAATGCAAAAAGCGGCTGCTTAAAAAATTGTTCACTGTTCTTTGTGCTTGTATAACTTTAAACCACCTGTTTTCAAGTTTGGGCTTGATACATATTTCTGCTCTGTTCCTGTAAGCACTTCAGCACATGTTACACACATGCTTATGTCTGCGGAGTCAGGAGCCTGAATCTTCAATATGTCACCCTAAATCTTTAGTGCTGTACCACATTTACAAAACTAGTTGGGTAATAGATTAATAATGACTCAAAATAACATGACACATAAGCAGTATGTTATTTCCATCACCATGGAAAAGGTGGTTTTTCAGATACTCTCTCTATATAAATATTCATGTAGCAGAGTTCTAGGTACTGAGTATGTAGTACATCTGTATTTTTAATTATTAAATTTGAACTAAATGTTCATACTTCTCATTTTAACATAATGTTTTAACATGAAAAAGCCTTAAAACATATTTATTATTTATGTAAGCTTTAAATTAGCATGCACTGTCCTGTGTGCTGCCAGTACTAAGCTGGTAGCAGTACCTCAAGCATCTTTAAACCTTCCTCAGGTATTTCTGCGCAACAGTGAGTTGACACCTATAGCTAGCCATGCACTAGGGAAGAGTTACACGCCTGCAGGGGTGTTTGTAAGGACACAAGATGATTGCACACAGATTATTTTACTCCCTGGTAATGTTTTTCAGGTCAAGTGAATACACTGGGCTTCCCTGCATCTGTTGTGACCATGACAGCAACTGCATGCTGTGAAGTGCGCTTGTCACTGACAGACATTGAAGTGGAAATGAGCAAAGTAAAATTAGGAAAAAAACGAGAGAAACCACCAAGAAAATAATAAATGCAGAACGACAAAAGTGATAGAAGTAAAAACTACTAAACTAATTTCGAGTGCAGTATTTTTCACTGAGATAACCAAATCTTGTGGTTGAGATAAAAAACACTTCTGAACAGGCAGCAGTAGCTGTGCTGCAAATGCATTTTTCACCTCTTCAGAGCTTTTCAAGAAATTAAAGAACAGTGACTATTTGCAATGCTGTTTGATAGCTTATTATTAAAATAGTAGCGTCCCCATTCCTGATGTCAGAAGACATGACTGAAACAAACTGCTAGGCAGCACATGCCTTTTTCTATAAAGGACTTTTACTTCTTACTAGGCTAGCAAAAATCCTATCCAAACCAGCAACTGCAAGGTATTTCCAAGAAGAGCTGTAGAGAAGAATGTAGTGTCTGGATTTATTGCATAAAATATTGCTTTGCAGTACCTTATAGTGAAGATTTTTTTATCTTGTTTGGGGAGCTTTTTGTGCTAGTTCCTAGAGGTAGTGGAGAAAGGGAGGTGAAATTGTATGATGCAAGTTGGTACAGACACTGAGCCTAGTTGCAGTTGCTTAAGTTTAAAGGTGCTTCTGTATTGCAAGGCAAGTTTTAAGGTGAAATCTTTACCATATCTGCCGTAGTAAAGATGATGGTTGTAATACCCTGGTCAAGCAGTCTCCTTTGATGAGTTCATGTTATGGATAAAGAGTGGTTTGCTACAGACCAGATACTGAAATATGGTTGGTAAAGCTATAAAACAGATGTGTATGCAGGAGGTTTTGAAAGGCCCGGAGGAGCATGGATGGGGAGGCTGTCCCAGGCTGTCCCAGGCTGTCCCAGGCTGTCCGAGGCTGCTGGGATGGCACAAGGGAGTGCGCTGAGGGCAGGAGCCGGCAAGCAGCCCAAGACAGTTACTTAAGATGGCCTTTATTTAGGCACCTACTGCAGCCATGAAAACAAGCATGCGAGGGAATATCCCGAGAGAGCCTTTCCCAAACAGCAAGGTGTGCCTCGAGGCGCACCGCCATGAAGGCCAAGGCGTGGAGAGGCCCTGCTGTCATGAGAGGTGCGTGGAGGATCCCGAGGACTGCAGGGCATGGCAGGGAGCAGGAGGAGCCTGGCCACAGCCGAACGGCTTTCCCTGTCCCTCCCTGCTTCCCTGCGGCCTCCAGCTGCGCTGCCTCCTGCAGGGCAAAGGCCTGGGGGCTGGGGCTGAGGCAGCCCGGCAGACATGGACGCATTGGGGGGCGTGGAAGGGAGATGAAGAACAAGAGGCAAATAACCCCAAACAAACCCCTTTTTATACCCTTTATTTCAAAACAGATATTAGGGCCTGTCTTTTCTGCTGTCAAGGGTGGGTTTTTTTTTAAACCTTGCTGTAACTGCTGCTGATGTGGTAAAGTAGGCGAGGCCAGCAGCACACCCCCATTTGGGGTTGACCTCGCCTGGTTTGCCTTGCAGTGAGGCTGAAGGTGCTCTGCTTCACTGCTTTTTTACCTTGGGATCGGTCAGAAACATCACCCTGAGGTAAAAAACTGCACCTCTTTGCGTGGCAAAGGCAAGGCCTCGCTCTGCCTCAGCCATCTCTCTGAGTAATTGGAATTTCAGCAAGTACCTGCCCCTAAGATGAATGTTGTGCGGCATTCCCAGGCACGCCCCACCTCAAACACCGATCTTCCTCTGGGCCCCAACGCAGCATCAACAGCCTTTTCCCGCCTGAAACAACGCACGCTGGCTTCAGAGCAAGGCTCCCTGCTCCGCATGAGCTACTGATTCATGCTGCTCTCCCATCAGCGAGCGGGGAGATGTCTGCTCCATCTTGGGGGCCTGGCTGTGAGTAGTTACCCAGGCAAAGTTCGTGCTTGGAAATAAGGTCTTTTTCTTTCTCCACTGGCCCTGTTCTTGAAGATTTATATGACCGATTTATAAACTCTTCTTAATTGTAAAGATAAAGTATTTAAAACATATGTGCTTCCCGTATGACTGCGCGTGCTTTAAATGCTGTCTGCCTCTTGCCCTGTCTACGTTCACAGAAGGTACTCGTGCATATGGAAACAATCAGGCTACCCAAAAGACAACACACTTGATACTGCTAATTACATGGAGTAAACGCCGCTGGGACTATAACCGGTCTCTAGATCTGAGTCAGTGTTTTGCTGCTGAGCTGAAGAAGAAAGTCCATTATGTGCGCTCGTATTATAGCCAGCTAAGTCCCTGCTGCACATATTGCTGATTTCTGTACATGCTGCGTGGCAGAGAGCCAATGATTTGTAGCACAAACAGGATTTTATAACCAGTGTTATTTAAGGATGGGCAAACTGTGAAGCTCCAAAAGTTAATGATTCTAGCTCACTTTCAATTAATTTTTATTGTCAAGCTATATTTCAGGGTACTAAAGACCTCTTGTGATGACAAGAAGGAGTGTGTGGGAACAGGCGGAAATACAGTATGCATTGTTATTCTCTCTGATTTATAGGTCGGTGAATAACCTATGCGGCCGACAAGTTATTTCTTCCCTCACACGTTAGATGGAATTCATCTCTATGTTGAGCTCCTCCCAGAAAATGCATTTTAGCAATGTCAATACAGTACCAGGCATCATGTTGCACAAATGGTACATTTCAGCCCCTGCAGAGAAGTAAATATCACTTTTGCACTAAGGATATCTGTAATATTTGTGTAGTTAAGACAATTAATCTTACAATATCCTGATACAGAAATGACCAAATGGAGTTAAAAGTACTAACTACATCTTAATGACTTACAGAAGGAACTTCTGACAGGATACTGTATTTTAAAACAGAAGTACACACTGAAGTCTACATGCCACAAATTTCAAAGTCAGGATTAAAGCAGGCTGTGCATGAGCAATCAAAGTGATAAAGTCTGGCCTCATATGATCAGCAACAGGTTCGCCACCTCAGCTCCCTCCCTGTCCCTCTGAAACCATAGGCCAGAGTCGTGTGTCAGATAACCGGCAGCACTGGCAGAGGACACGAGTCTGGGCTTCTACCCAGACACTGGCTGATTTAGAGGGGCATGCTACGTTCGAGACTCTTTCAGATTTGACTGAGATTGGACAGCAGACTTGAAAGGGATTACAGGAAGACCGAGGGACAGAGCAATTGCATAAGGCTAATTTCCTTAGGAAACCTAACAGGGGAAAAAAAACCAATCCAAACCAAAACACACACTTTGGAAAGTATTGGTAGAGCTGGGCTGCGCTCAGGCGTTCTCTCTAGCTTGCAGCTGAGTGAGGTGGCTGCTCTGGTTGACTCCTTCTCTGCTGCCCCAGGTTACTGCTTCATCGGCTGTGCTGATTCAGCTGTTTGTCTAGCTACCCTTTAAGCCAGTTCTGTGAAATGATCCACTTAAAAGAAAATACTTGCTTTTCAAGGAGGATGTATAGTGGTGTTTTTCTTTTTTAGCCCAAAGGTCCTTAAAAAAATCTTTAGAGATCAGCTACACAAACACTTGATTTGGTGTCATGGGGCAGCAGGCGTAAGTGTTTCTATGGATGTGTGTGGGATGAGGGGGAGCTATACAAGGTGCTCTGCTTCAGCCTGAACAAATGTATGTCTGTAACCTGAAGTGGAAAAAACATTGTTACATCTCTTCGGGTGCTCCTACTCTTCTCAAGTCCACCAAGACCATGAAGCAACCTTATCCCTGCCTCCGCAGTGTATGCACCTACTGGGTGGTCACTCTGTGGTCAGCTTCCATCCTCACCACAGGGTACCCACTGCAGCACAACGTCTTCCTTTGGACCCACCAGTTCTGGCAGACCTAGCCTACACTTATTTTTGCTAGTTAAGCTACATCATACCAATCTGAGAATTTAAATAATGGGAAAGCTATGCCTGCAACACCTAAAATGTTAGCCAAGCCTAATGCATTAGCACCATGCTCATCTCCGTGTGAAAGCTGGCATGTGACAAACCAGAGTATGAACTTCTTGGACACAGCCTTGCACTTAGGCTGTAGATGTTCATGCAGGCTGTGGCAGAAGTTACCGTGTCCAGCCCTTCCCTGGCGCTGGAGGTTCCTGCTGCTTCAGATCCAGGGAGTAGGCTGTGGGGTGACCACTTCCTGTCTTGCATTGGATGGTAGCTTATAATGTTGAAACACTAAGCCTCTGCTAACCTACCTCATTCAGACTGAAAATCTGTGAGAAGCATTCAAGCCCAGTTCAGCAAAGCAGACCTGAAGGGATGGTAACCACAGGCTGGAAGGACAGCCTTTTCCACCAGCACCTTAGCTTGGGAGGATGTGCATCTGTAGCCCAGCCCCCTGTGTGGACATTGTTAGATTATCTCTAGAGAGTTCATTGCAGAGACCTGCTGCTTATTTCTAGCATGAAACTACACAGCTCCTCCTTTGGGCTGGCATCATGCTCCAGCTAATGAGGGCAGCTACTTAGATCATCCGTGTCTGCTTAAAATGGGTAGACATAATCTTTACGTGTGCTAAGGTAGCTCACCCCTCTGTGAAATGCAGGTAAACTGCTTCATCACTGATTGAAAACCAAGAGTATCTTCATGGGGAACCTTTCTGCTGAAACCAAAGTGAAATTTTACTCTTGGCTTTCTTATTGCTGCCTCCTAAGCCACCACATCCTTCTCTTGTCACCGTCACCTTTCAGGGATGTGCAAAGTGGCAGCAAGCTACGGTATTCAGCAGTAAGCAAGAAGTGGGTCTGTATGTGTGTGTGAGGAAGGGATGATTTTATGGAGGGGTTAAAATTTGCTCTTTGAAGCAGTGAACACCAAAGGGTCCACCAGGGGAGAACGTTTCTGGCGTGCTGCAATTTTACGTTGCTTCCCTATGCTTCTTGTGGAGACAAGCCCCAATGAATCTGAAGACTTGGCTTATTTTCCTGATCCTGAAACAGATTTCCCATCTTGCCCAGCCATGGGCAAGTCCTTTAGGTTCACATTTTCAAACATGGGCTTTAATTTTAGCCCTGTAGCTTGAGACATCCCAAATCTGTCTTGCAGATGTATTAATCACTTACAGCTCTAGACAAAATTAACAAAGCTGCCTGTACACAGAAGTGCACTGAAAATTAGATGCTACTTAGAAAAAACAGAGCCAGCTCTGTCTTACTCAGCTTGCTCATATGTTCAGTGGAGATGATAACACCTGTCCAGCTGGGGAGACCTCAGGCTAAATTAATTAATGTTTGTAAAGCATGTGAAGCAATGATTTTTTTTTTTTCTTTTGTAGCATTATCTGCAAAGGTAAAGGAGAAGAGCTCTTTGAACATGGTTTCTCTTGTTTTGGTCTTTTTATTGGATTCAAACAAGGATAAACATTACCTCCTTCAACAGCAAGCTCAGCTAAACGTTGCATGCCCGTAAAGAAGGATTAGGGCATGAGATTTTGGTTCCTCTCACTTGTTAATGAGCACGAATTTGCTACACATAAATCACTGCAGGTCAGAACATTGCTGTTCCCTTAGCACAAGGTAAGAGAGCACAGAATCACTCTTTAATGTTGTGCAATTGGACAGGATTTGGCTTGTCCTGATTTTGTGTTTGGAGAACTCAGGCTGCCCTTTGTGCTTGATGTTTTACCTCTTTTTCTCTTGAAGGTCCAGTGGAGAAATCTGACTAGACGCGTTTGCATCACTCACTTACTGCCTACTCTTTGTGTTCAGTGTTTTGCTGAAATTGAAGTACAACTTCCTTCTCTGTTGCTCTCTGTGGGGTTTCCCAGTGTTTCACCAGGCTGCAGTCTGATGAACTCTTCAAGCTGGCACTGATGCTGAAAGAAGCAGTTGTATTTTCTTTATACCTGTTCCCTTGTACCCACTCCAGAGCGCATGTGGCTGTAAGGTGGACCAGAGCAGGAAAGCAATCTGGCTCAGAAAATAACCACTTCTGGTTTTCAATCAGTTTAGTTTTGTGCAGTTCAGTTCCACAATAGAGCTGAGCAGCAGGGTAAGAGCAGGAGTTGCAGAGAGAGGGAGTCAAGGCCCAATACTTCAGGTGGCCTTGCATGGTGGTGGTTGCAGAAATGCAGTCTTACTATTTGCCAACCTGTGTCTCTTCATCTCTCTTAGTGCCACTATCTCTTGGCGGTGGGGGGTGGTGGCAATAAGTTAATGTTACTCAGTACCCGGCAAGCAATGGGGATAAGGACCTATATTGTGCCTTTCTGATCCCAAGGCTATCCCCCTCCCGCTTTCCATTCTTTGGTTTACTCAGCAGAGCTACCCTGATTCACATAAGCTAACAATCTGTTTGAGAAGAAACAATTAGTCCCATAGAAGTTGTTGACATCTTATTTTCATTTTTTCAATGGCATAACGGGTACTCCGGTCCAGCTTGTCCTTTTGTGTTCTCCATCCCAGGCATTCCTCCCAGATACAAAGACCCTGTGAGGATGGGGACAGAACAGTGGCTCTCCCAAACATTTTGGACCAAGAGACTGCTAATGACACTTAGCATTTCTCACAGACCACGATGTGGCTGCTGAGCAGGCTATTAATTGAAAACACTGCTCAAACTGGGCAGGCTACCCAGGGCAGCTGTGGGCTACTTCCTGTGCCCTCTGAGCCCAGAGCGCTGGCAATTGCTGGGACAAGCTGTAGAGCCTGGGGAGGACGGACTGTGGTTGCAGGGGGCCCTAAGAACAGCTCGGGTGTCTTTTCCAAGGAGTCGAGTGCATGCTCCCAGCTTCTTTCTCTGTGGTCTTTTGGTGTTCAGCTTAATTCAGATCCTGAAAACAGCATCCTGCTGCAGAAGAGCCAATGGTCCTAGAAACAGGCTCCTACTATAAAAAATCCTACAGGAGCTAGATGCCCCCGACCCTGACAAAGATTGATCAGATGGCTGGTCATATCACCTTTCACTTCGCTTTGGCAAGGCGGGGGAATCACAGAATGATGGAGAGTTTTCAGGTGGAGTTGTATTTAAGGATTTTTTTTGTTTTAAGTGCTGCAGATGGGGAAGAGTCATACTATACAATGCAGTGCCAGCAGAGTCAGAAAGAAAGGTCTACAGGTATTGAGGAGCAGCCATTCCTGAATGCAGCGTGCCATAGGTTATGCTTTGCGAGAGGCTGGATTAGATCAGCACCGTGGAAAGGAAACCTATTAAATGTATCTCCTGGAGGTACCAGAGGCTCTGCGACGAGTCTCCTGGGGCAGGGTGAATCTTTGGCCAGAGAATCGCTTTGGAGATCGGAGAAGGGAGAGGGAGATGCTCAACTGCGCTGCCAGTCTCTGCAGAACCGGCACGCCGAGGCTTCCCGCAGGCCTTTCTGCCGCTGAGGACGGCGGCTGCTTCATCGGCGGGTCCGGCTGTTTCCGACCTGCACGGTAAGTCACGACGCTTCTTTAAAGCACCGCTCAGGGTAATTACAGACGTAACTTGCTTCCGTTTCACGGGCCGTTCCGGCCGCCCGGGCTGCTGCGGCAGATGCTCCCGCGGGGCACGGTCCGGCCTGGGCTCCGCACGGCCGCGCTGCGGGAGGGCGCCGGGACGCCGCCGGCTTCCTGCGCGCCGCCAGAGGGCGCCGTGCTGTGCGCGGCGTCGGGCGGGGGGGGACGAGGGGGGAACCGGGCCGGGGGCCGGGGCCGGGGTCGCCGCCGGCCTCCCCGCACCGCCGGCCCCGCCGCTGGCTCGCACGGCCCCCTCGCCCCCGCTGCGGCACACCCCCCCCCCGCCCTCGGGGCTTCGCCGTGCGTGGCCTGCAGGCCAGCCGCCTCCCTGGGGTGCAGCCCGGCTGCCCGTGAGGAAAATGCCCGCGGCCGTACAGGTCCGCAAGGGGAAATTGTCGAGGCGGCGGATGAGGCGGTTGTGGCGTCTCGGGGATGTGGGTGTCGGCAGGAAGGTCCGAGGGAGCCGGTCTGGCTTGTTGGAAAGGATCCGTCTATTAACTTCTCACTCCTCGGCGGAGTCACCAGACATCATTTAACGGAAGAGGTTTGAGACAAAAGCGGAGAGAGCATTGGTCTGGGACTCCCATCCCTTTGCTAGTCTCCTGTGCCCCACAGGGTCTGACCATGCCTCCTCGCCCCACCGGCTGCACGCTGTGTGCAGTGCCTGGTGTCCCACGGGTCTGGGGTTGTTGCACGGAACGTTCCTTATAAAGACACCTCTTGGCACAAAGACGGTCCCTGGGAGCAGGGTCCTAGGTTGAAGTTAAGCCTTCTTGGAATAAGTAAATACTAGGGGTTTATTTCCTATTAAGCTGGTAGATGGTTTGTTCATTTTGCCGCAGTTTGCAGTGTCCGACCAGACAGGGGTGGATACTTCTTGTCTTCCTTCCTCTTTATATTTGCAGTCTGGGAAATAGCAAAAAAGTTAGTCAAAAGAGTAACATCTGTGAGAGAGAGAGAGAGAGAAAAGGATGAGGCGGGCTGGCCAGGCAGCCAGCCTCAGGAGATGGTAACACAGAAGAGCTATTCATTCTGAGAGCCAGTTGCTCCTAGCCCTGCTAGATTATAAATTGGACACCTTATTAAGAGCTGATCCTCCAGCAGCCCCACCCAGGGCTGTGCTCATGCTCTAGACCAGTGGAACGTAATCCCGTTTCACTATTGATGCCTGTTACTGGATAAGCACTTGTGCAAGCAGGGCAGAGGACACCAGGCAGAAAGAAGCAGCATCCTGGCTGTTCTCTGAACTGCCAGTTTAAGAAGGCAGAGTTTTGGGAGAGAACGGGGAGGAGGTTGGTTTGCACTAAAATTTGGGCACTTTTATGTTGATGCTTACCAAATAATTAAACCATAATAATTAACCATAAATAATTAAAATTTTTTTTTGCTTGTTTTCTCAGTTGTAACTTAAAAATGCTGACTCACTGGCACAGTGTGCCAGATCAAATGTTGCTGCTGGAATCAACCACTGGAAGAGCCTGACGAGTTATAACCCCACCATGGTATAGGCTTCGAGTGAGCCTCTTTGGTGATTCCACATTTCTCTTCTGATGGTTTTCTTGGTCACTTATTTCTTGTTAGATTAGTCCAAAGGTCTGGACAGATTTAGGCAGATGTCAAGTTGAACAGCTGTTGTGGTAAAAATTTCATGGGAATGTAAGTTTAACAAATTCAGCAAAGTTTTATCATCCTCAGCAAGACTTCCAAGCTTTTTGACCTTCACGCACCTTTCAATCATTTGAAAAGTTCTCTACACTGGCATTTGAAGTGCACGAAGTTATTGCCAGTTGTTGTCAGAAATAAATATGGACATGTATTCGTCAGGGCTTATTTTTGCACTGAAGAAAACAGGATGGAGTATTATAAACGTGTTTTAGTGTCTCTGAAGAGTATCCCTGCTCATACATACATGTTTTTCCTTCCAGACAAAACCAGCTGGGGGGTTCATGCAATGCTAGATGCATCGTGAGGATTCTTCACCCTCAGAGCGTTTATTCATAATGTTGTATAGATACACGTCTGGTTGGTTCCTCTATTGAGGTACCTCTGTTTTACTTTCCTTGGCAGGCAATTTAAACATAGATATATTGCAACTGAGCAGTGGTCAGGAAATTCAAAAGTAACATGGAAATGCAGCCTTAAAACAAGGACCCCTCCCTGTGTATTAGTGAGTTATGGACATAGATTCAGCTGTATTTCGATGATACCTTCTAGACTTTTTGACTTGGTTTGCATCTCATATAACTGAAAAGCAGCTTTTGTGTTTGTTTTAAGAGAAAATAAATTTCTTTCAGATCTGATTATTGTGACTCATTTGTCATTTGAAAATGTTTGTGTGATTCTCTCTAGGTTCTGTCTGTCACTGGTGTGTTGGAAAGCAATGACTCTTCAGATGTTCCTGATACCTTTACGTATCTGCCTCCAATTACTTTATGAGCTCATGAAAATGAACACAAGGCATCTTCAGCATTTCTCTCTCTCTTTTCCTCTGCTATTTTTTACATAGGACACTTTTGCCAGTAACTGTTTCCTGGTGAAACAATGCCTCTGAGTTCATGCTGTGTGTGTATGTCTGTCTGTGGATGTGATTGTGTGTGCCCCAGCTCCACACCTCCATGAAAGTGTGGGCCTGTTGGTCAGTTAATTTGGCAAAAGAATACAGATCTGAAAGTGAAGTTCCTATAAGGTTAAAAGAGAGAGGCAGACGGGCACATGAGAGAGCCTGTTTGTGCTAGAAGCGTCGTGGTGCTGTCAGCTCAGCTCACCTTTTATCAGGCACCAGAGAACTCCCACTGGAATGTGCCCATGGAAGTCAGACTTCATCCTGTCCGTCAGTCACGGACTACTTGTTTGTACCAGTGGTTTTGATATGGTTACAATAGAGACAGGAAGGCTGGGTTGAAAAACTGGAGTTTCTCTTTTGTTTTGCACTTTTGAGATTTATGGTTATCTCCTGCAGGAGATCAGGAGTCCATAGTTGTGTCCTAGGCACTGGGGAACCTCTGGTGCACACAGCTTCAAATTGGGTATTTATTTTGTTACAGAGCAATATAACTGTCAGATTTCAATATACTATTAGAAGTGTTGATGCCCGTAAACCAATTTTTGCTAAGGTCATGAAGGCTTTGAAAATAAGGGCCAAGCCTTGACTTTAAGCTGGGACTGAGTGGTCAGCAGAACAAAGAACGAGCTCAAGCTTGTTTGGTGGTCTTGTGCTGCTGAGTAAATGGACTGAAGCATTCTTGTTTGGGGTATCATTTCTAAACCTGCTAGGTTGTAGAAATCAAGCATAAAGGCCAAGTTCAAACTGGCAAGTCATCTGATCAGAAATAGTGCTGAAGAATTGAGGTTTTTGCAGCAACAGTTATAGGGGTTTCTGGGATGAATGAGTTCAGATGAACATTAAATCTTCCATTAGTCTTAATGCCAGTCATGGAGAATGGATGACGTTATGGAAATGTAAAATACTTTCTATGCCTTCATCAGCCCAGGCTCTTGTGACGATTCAGCTTCTGCCAACTTCTCTTCATTCATTTGCTGATCTCAGCCAAGCCCTTGAAGAGCTGGGTAATGGTGTTATTTGCATGGGAGGTGAAGACGATGTAGAGATGGGTGTCATACGTGTACTGCTGACAAGTCAGTCCATGGTGCCACCAAATCTTCTCTAGAGGCTTTATATAGATATTGAACAGGCTGGGTGAGGGGAAAGAATCTTGTGCTATTCAGCAGGTGGAAAAGGTTTTGGAGGTTAAGGAAAGAGCAAGTGTTTATCATAAATCTCTTGAGTGTACAAGAGATTTATGTAAGGGATGTCTGAAGATGTACCAGCTCAGTTCCATAAGGCTACAGACAGAAATTTATTTTCAAACAGCTGAGCTGATTGGAGATCTTACAGCCATTCCAGATGCTTGCTACCAATCTTCTGCTGATGGCGCTTGTATGACTTCCTCTGTTATTAGAAAAGTGGTCCAAGGTCTTCCTAATCTGTCAAGTGAAGCCTGTCAGATAGTTTTAAATGCTGACAAAGGTGGTGTTAGTTAACCCAGCTGACATTGCTTTACCTTTAAGAGAGAGCTGTTTACTAGCACAGCCTTACCCTCAGTTTTAGAAAGGAGGGAGAGGAGAGAAGGCGGCTGCAGCCTTTGCCACAGACCATGTCCACGGCCC
Source organism: Nyctibius grandis (assembly GCF_013368605.1). Taxonomy (NCBI): domain Eukaryota; kingdom Metazoa; phylum Chordata; class Aves; order Nyctibiiformes; family Nyctibiidae; genus Nyctibius; species Nyctibius grandis. The sequence goes on from NC_090660.1 coordinate 14,483,631, forward strand.
CAGACAGTTCCTGCATTGCCTCCTACAGGTCTGAAGATGGGTAAGGCATGTGTGTGGGACTGGATACACCTACTGGAACAGACCATGTTACTCCCGTTTCGGTGAATATGTAGTTGGATATTTTGTGTCAAGCATGTGCATAAAATACGTGTGAAGTACTTGTTTGTTACGTGAGAAACTAAAACGATGTATTTGGAGATGTGTCAGCCTCCTGTGTAAACAAGAGCTGTAGGGTGGGTACACAGAGTGGTAGAAGCCCAGGTAACTAAGAGATCATTAGTATCCAGATTTACTAACAGAGCATTTACAAGACATTTGTATTAATTATTATGTTAGTACCACTGTGGTTAAAGCTGAACCAACAAGTTATAGTAAAATGTTTAAGAATATCCAGTTAGGGGCAAAGAAGAAAGCTCCTGTGCTCAAGGGATCATTCAGAAATGGGAGGAAGCAGGAAGAAAATGTGCAGGTGGTTTTTAGGAGATCCTGGAGTTCTTACGGGGTTTTCAGATCCAAAAATACAGAACTGTCGAAGAATCCTTGATGCACGCACAGGCAAAACAGAGCAAGCTATAATACTGTGTGTGGCCCAGTTGTAAATGTGTCTGTGTGCTGGTAGTCATGGAGAGCTGATAGTACCCACTACTGTGATTTTCAGGTAGTGAAACATGGTCTCCATTATCGAATGGTCCCCTCTGAGGACTGGTGAGACTCAGGAGTCTTCCCAGCATCCCAGAAACAACCTGAAACCTTTCTGAAATATGGAAATGAGCACACAGTTTTAAAATTCTCCCTTCATCAAAAAACAAACCCACCCTTTCGTGTAAAGCTGCTTACTTACTGTATGACACAAACTTGTAAAAATGGGCCACCCTAATGTCTGAGTCTGGCTCTAAATGAGATCCCTAACTTACTGGTCATCCTGTTTCCAAACTGGGCCAGAATGGAGCATCCTACCTTAACAACAGTCTGAAACTCTAGTGGAATTTGGACTCAGATCCAAACTCAAGGCACAGGCTCTTCTCTAAATAAAAATAACTAGATCATAAGCTATTTTGAGGTGGTGACTTTTAGACGAGAAACGTAGGGCTTACATACGTTTTTACTCCTGTCAAATACATCTGGATGCTGTCTTCCTTCCAGCCGATATTCTGAAAGCGCTTTCATCAGCTCAGAGCCAAATTTCTTCAACTGGAAGGTGGAAACTGTAGTACAACTGACATTTTTCATGGTAAACACCGGTGTTTTTTTGGTTGTTTTTTTTTTTTAAACACAGAATATTCCGCTACTCTGGTTGCTGCTGATGCTGATATAATTTCTGTCATGGCCTGTGATGAATAGCATATGCAATGCTGGGTCAAGATAACAGTCAACAGCATGTTGGAAAGCCTTCTCTAAATATGAATCCCCATGGTTCTGGCTCTCTTGACAGGGAGGTGGTTAACGAAATTGCCATGCCTGGTACCCTTTACACAGCTGCCAAAGCTGCTGATCACCTTTACCTCCTCCCTTCCCCCAGCACCCGCTAGCAAATCTTCTGTTTTTTCCTGTTTACTCGGCTATACCTGGTATAACGGTATGAATAGTTTCCATTCATGAAGAACGTGGTGGGATATAGCTGTTTATAAGGGATACGAGGCAAAAGCAGAAGTGGTATGCTGGGACCTTATTGTCAACGGCACTAAGTAGCAAGCGCTAAAGCATGTTTTACATCAGTGGGAGCTGGCCATGTATGGTACCCTACTGGGGGCGTTCCCACTGTGCTCAGCAGATGGACGGCAGGAGGGTTTCGTTGCTCTGTTTTAAGGTAAGAGGACTTTTCACCTCGGGAGCTCCAAGCAGTCTACGAACTTCAGTTAATCTAAAGCTCTGGACACTGTAAATTATTATCCTGTTGTATCGAGGAGCAAACTGGTTTGCTTAAGATGTCACAGGATGTTTTCAGCTTTGCCACGGGTATAAACTAGATCTTCTGACTCGTAGGTCTAGGCTATAATCGAAGTTTTCTTCCTCTTAACATAGCTGGTCTACCTTCTTTTTGATATTATCCCATCTTCCCCTGATCACTGGGTGACATCTGATCTTCATGACTTTTGTACAAGCTTTCAAGATCTATTGTATTTGGTCCAAGATCTCACCTTTCATTTCTGTCTCTTCTAATTCATTTCAGTCCCTGGCAATTCCAGGAGGCTCATCCCAAGCCCAGCTGCCCAGCCCTTGGAAAGCAGGGTGCACCTTGGAAAGCAGGGTTCGCCTTGGCGGTGTATCTCACCACGGCATGGAGATTTCCTTGGACCAGCCACAGGAATGGTCGCAGTGTCCTCCACTAAACTCTAGCGTGGCTATTGCCACCCACACGCTTCCTGCAATTTCTGCTTAAACACAGTGTTCCTTACTCGCTGCCTGCGGTTGGTATGTAAAGGCTTTCTGTAGGTTTAAAGCTGCTGCCCCCTCCAAAGTGGCTTTATTTTAGTGCTCAGTTCAGTGATTCCAACAGAGCGCACTTACTAGCCAGTATCTAAGGTTTTATTTAGGGTCAAGTTAACATAGAGCATTGCTTTTGTCAACATTATTATTTTTCTTTTGTCTCTAATCTTACTAATTGTTTTAGGGCTATTGTATCTTTTTTTCCCCTCTCCTTTAAGGATTTGCGATTGTTCTTTTGGGCTGTGGATGTCATGGACCAAATCCTGCCCTAATTTACACCTGCAAGATCAATGGAGCTGCATACATGCACATGAGGACACAGTTAACAGGATGCTGAAGTTGTTTCCCTGTTTTGAAAAGTCATGTTGTCTAGAGGGCTAATGCTGGAAATGTCATTTAGGGTTATACAATTTCTAAATCTGTAAATCCTGATGTACAGATAGCTTGTCTCCTGACTGTATACTTTTATTGGTGATAAAATGTATATTTTTTTAAAAAAAATTAGATGCTGTACCGGTAGAACCCCTTACTGGAGTTAGAACACTTTTTAAACGGCTTTTTACACAATACAGCACTTTTCCCATCCTACCTAGTACTAAAGGCTTATCTACACCAGGAGATTTCACAGATTGAGAATTGTATTCAAATAGTGTTTAACATTTGTACAGAGGGTGAAAATTTAAATTTAGGTTTGGTTTTATAGAGGACTTTTACTTTTCAGAATTTGATTTGGCAAATTTTAAAATTTTCTGTCTTTTTACTGCCAAGTTATTTTTTTGTTGTTGTTTTGGATCAGTTGGAAACTTTGATTTTGAGTTTTGCAACTTACCTAATGCAATACAAACAGACAAAAAATTTAAACGAAAGTAGTTTTGAAATAAAAAAAAAGCAGTTATGTTGCATTTCAAACATGCTGAAAAATGTTTCAACACTGCTGGAACTCTTTGTTTTCCTGATTTTCTCCTTAAGGGAAATCCTGGTGAAATCAGCTGGATTTTGTGATGTGTTTTGATTCCAGCAGAACAGGATTCCAGCAGAGATTTTTTCCTGGTGGATGGAGAGGAGCCGGAGCAATGGAGCTCCCTGTGCAGAGGGTGTTACTCCAGAAGAGCAGCAGTCCCTCACCCGCGGAGAGGAGCGATCCAATACGCCTTCCATCCGGGGGCAGGAGGGGGAAGGAGAGAGGAGAAGGGGGGATAAGGATGCTTCCTTCCCAGCACTCGGGGCTGCCAGCCAAGAATGTAAGTCTAAATTCAAGCCCAGTGAGTGCTGTGCCAGATCCAGAGAGTTTGGAGTCCCTTTGTCCAGAAGCTTGCAATACTGGAGGGAGGTGCCAAATGGGATGTGTGGCATACCATGTAATATATCTGATGCGTGAAAACTGGTTCCTACTGAGCTTACCGTGGTGCCTGAGGCACAAGTACTTGTGATTCCCTACATGATGCAGCGATCACCAGACCGCTGCTGTTCTCCTTAAACCCAGCTACAACGGCAGTTCAGGACAACCTCCAGCCTCGGGTCAGGCTGAGGCAGATGGCACGCACAGGGAGGGGAAAGGTGGTGCTGCCTTCGACCCGGCTCTCTCTCTCTTTGGGAAGGGAGGACCTGATGCCGTTTGCATTTCTCCCTAGGCTGAACCATTAAGTCTGATGACAGAAATGAACCTTTCCCCCTGGATACGGGCCAAAAGACTTTTTTTTCCCTTTCCCTTCCCCTCCTGTCTCTTTCATAACTGTCGTTTTCACATATCTCTGGAACATATCACGTACTCCTGTCATGTGCTGTAGGTGCGCTCCCTTTTTTTCTTCAGCTACGTCCTGCTTCCCATCTGCCAGATAGGAGCCTCTCCTTGTCTGGCTGATGCTTGTTTGCCACAGGTGACAGGGTGGACCAAAGCCATCGCTTCCACCCCAAGGGAGAGCCTCTGCATCTAGGAGAGAGGGAAGTCTGCTCTGGAAACACCATCTAGCAGCCTGCGTGTCAACAGGGCTGTAGCAATTCCTGTGGGATGAGAGTGCCTGTGTTCCTCTGCCTTTGGAAAGTTCAGCCAGTTGTGCTTGTGCAAACACCTGGCGGGCTCTGAGGTTGAGCAGGTGTCAGTGAGGACATAGCCTGGGTTGCAGAACTCCTATGACAGGCTGTGCCGGACAGAGAGGAAACTTGCCTTGGTAGGAATTGTGTCTGTGTTTCATAGGGATGCTGATGGAGGACAGTAGGCAGGGGGAATCCTGTGATGACACTTCCCAAGCCAGTAGTACCCAAGGGGGTTCCCCATTTCTATACTGATGGGGTTCACATCAAATGCCAAGCGGTTGCTGAGGGCTGCCCGTGGAGCAACTCTGATACAGGACATGCCACTGCAGAGCCCTGCGCAAGGGCATCGGTTTGGCCAGTGTCCAGGCTGAGGTGGAGCAGAAGCAACGTGGTTTGATGCAGTGTGGTTCTCTTAGGCTTGAATTCCCACTAATCCGGGTCTGAAAGGGCCCACTGAGATGTGTGGCAATAAATTTATAACCCAGGTCCATACCTAGGTCCAGGCCATTGCTAGAAAGACTAAAGGAGATGTGGTCCCTCCATCCCTCGTCCTCCTCATGTCAGCCAAGATCCTGGCACACGTTCCTCCAGCTTTCTGGGGCTTCTTGTCAAAGCTGTGCTGCTGCACTGAGAGCAAGAGCTCTGGATCACAAAATGAGAGCTAAAGCTTTTTCCTGGGGCTATCCCAGCCTGGGCAGCCGTGCTGTCTCCTGGGCCGCAGCTCAGCTGCTCCAGCTCCCCAGGCAGCAGCCCTGCTTGTCCCCCGCAGCGTGTGCCAGGAGGCGGGTTTCAGCTGCGAAACGGAGCATGGTCTCTCCTGCCCTCCCTGGGTCGGAGTCCAGAGAGCGTGCCCTTTTTCCGGCATCTCACCAGTGCAGGAGATACCCTTTCCCTGACATCTCATACGCTCCTTCATCTTCTCCTCCATTCACAGCAGGGCTGTTTTTTCCCTGAGAACAGCAAGCAATCCCCTGCCTTTCTGTCCCGTGCTGGCCAAGAGCGAGGCTTCCTGTGTGAACCTCCCAGGCAGCGTGACTTGTTTCCAGCACACTACAGACAGGCCTCTATTCGGATGAATGTCCCTGTTAAATATGTATGAATCCGATTGATTTCGACTTCCTAGTTGTCCAGGTTTTATTCCTTTTTATTCATTCGTGGATGCCTACTGCTAAACAGGGAGTCCTGACCATATCTCAGTGAGTTTTGGCTCGTTTGAGAGGCTGCCCTCAATCTACTCATCTTTAAAGCTTCCTCCCCTCCTCCTCTTCTCCATCTCCCTCTGGCTCATTTCCCCCCTCGCTCTCTGCAGCTGCTGGACAGCTTTGTGACCACCAGTTAGGATGGCTGTTTGCCACTCTCCCATGATTGCTGCCATGTGCTGTTTTCCTTATGCCTGTTCCCTGTTTTCTTCCCCAGTCAAAGAGGAATTCTTCTCCGCAGAGAGAGAAGCAGGCGCAGTTGTCTCTGGGCTGAAGTGGGAGCTCCTGCTTAGCTCTTACTCCATGAAAAGCCTAGCATTTTTTTTAATGGCGACCAGTGATTTTTGCCTTGTGCTTCTCGGTACACTGTGAGGTTTCTATTTGCTTTCAAATGGCTGATACTTTGGCTTTCTACTTGTGCTTTGTGTTTACGTACCGGTGCGAGGGCTTTGACTCACATACCCTTGGTGGTGGCGGAGGCTTGCTCAACCCAGCTGTTCACCGAAACACGTGCTTGCACCTCGGCTGTGGCCATGCGGAGCCCGGCAACTTTGTGAGAGCAGCTGATGCAACCAAGGCTGTGGATGGTCGGTGGAGCGGCCGGAGGAGCTGCTTTGGGGCAGGCAGGCTTTTTGTCCTGCCTGCTCCGGGCTGGAGGGGAGGTGAGTGGTGAGGGGCAGCCTTGCAGCCGCAGGGGCTCAGTTAGCGAGCGCTTGCTCATCGACTCTGCGAGCCCTGATGGTGGAGCTGGAACAGGAAGCTGGTGCTTTATAAATAGACTTATTGTTGCAAGTGGGGCAAAAGTCCTAGTGACAGCGGTGCCTGCGTACGGGCAGGTGAGCTGGTATAACCTGCCTGTGCTGGGCCTGAGGACTTTGGATGGGATTTTCAGTGGTACTAAAGGAACTTCAGTACCTGACTGCTGCTGATGTTTTGCCTTTTAAGCTTTTGGGATGTTCTTTCCTTTCCTCCCCAGCCAACAGGGAATCCTCCCAGACAGGCTGCACTTGCCTTAGGCATTGCGGGCCCAGGAAAGATGACATCTCCTACGCCCTGTTGTGTTCCCTGGAGATTTCATGCTGGGTGGCAGTCCTCTGCAGGGACCTGCACAGGCCACCTGGCCAGGCAGGTGATGTCAGGTGTCCTCATCCTGCCTAATCTGGGAGAGTGTGAACTGAAAAAGGAAGCGCTTTCCCCTCTGCCGCTGCCGAAATCCACTCCTGCGTTTTCCTGGGAGCACCCATGGCACTGGCTCTGCTGGGAAGCCTGCTGTGGCCTGTCAGCCACCCCAGCCTTTGACCAGGGCATCGGGTTCCTGTTGACTCCCAGCCAGAGCTGCCTGTGAAAGGGCGGCGTGAATCAGGGTGAGCTGGCACCCAGGGAGCCAGGAGGGCCCTTTGCCGCCCGCCTGGACATGGGGCGGCCTCCTGGGCCACTGCGGGTGGTGGCAGGCTCCCCTGCTGTCCGGAGGAGGCTGTCCGTGGGGTGGTGTTCCTCCAGGCATAAAGCCCTGTGAGACGCACCCTTGTCCTTCCACGAGCTGGGACAGGACTGTGCTGTTGAGGCAGGAGCCAGTGAGACAGTGGCTGCTTCTCCTTCCTCCTCCCCACCCCATTTTATTTGACATTTTAAATGTATGTATTTTATTTTACTTCATCATATTCTATTTTTTTAACATATTTATTTTTACTTTGTTATTTTTAATTTTACTTTACCCAGCTCTGTCTTATTTAATTCCCCCCCAACACTCTCCAGGCTGACAGTCCCTCTCACCCCACCGTGCACCTCCCTCTCTGCTTGGTGGGAAGCTTGTTTCTTGGGTGCTGGAGCTCGTCCCGGCGCACAGTCCATCACTCTGCTGAGGAGCCATGGGAGGGCCATCCCGCTGCCCCGGCTGGGTGGCAATGCCCATGCCAGGCTGGTCTTTGCTGTACGTGATGTCGGTGTCCTGTGCTCCTGTGGCCGCTTGCTCCCGTGCACTTGCTGACATTTTCCTGCCAGGTCTGAGATGGGACCACAGGCTGCCTCTCCCACACCCCTGTCCCTCTTAAAGATACAATAGGATTCCTTTATCTCCTGGCTCCAGGCGAGCCTGGGATGCTTGGGAGTGCAGATAACATTGCCACTGTTCGTGCCGGGGGGCTGGGCAGGCGAGCAGGGACGTCTCCTCTCCCCCAGCTCTCAGCAGATGACCGACTGCCTGGTCATCTCCCTGCCATTACCTTTATTTCTGGTGGGCACAGAGAGATCCAGCTGCTATTACCACCCCGTTAGCAAATTGCAGTGTGGCCCTTCCAGGTCTGGGCAGCAGGGTGGCTGGGCAAGACCCTTGGGGAAAGGGGCAGTAGGCAGGAGCGAGCGGGCAGTGGTGGCCGGCTTCTGCCCCACTGGGAGCTGCAGGGCTCAGCGGGGATGTGGCATCCTGGGGGAGATGGATGGGCTCAGGCTGCTGTGCAAAAGCTGGTGGGGAAGCCAGGCCACGCACTAAAAAGCAGTTGATGATATCCTGGCAAGGGAGTTAGGGAGAAACTTGATCCCTCCCTAAACCGCAAGCAGGTATTCGGGGTTCTTGTTTCTTCGGTTCTGCTCGCCCAGGGGCACAATGTATCTGTCCCCTTGGATGCTTATAAATATCCAGTTACTTAGGTGCTGAGGCATAAATTCAAAACTACTCTTGGTAAAATCACAGAAAAAAGAGCAAAATATTAGTCACCGTTAGCACAGAATACCGGTGATGCTCCCATCCAATGCCACAGTGCATTTTCGTGTGATATTTTACAGTGTGTCCTGGTTTGGCCTAAACCAGGCCGATTTTCCTTTCAGTGATTTTTACTTTCAGCTAAGTCTCCTCTAAGTAACTGCACTTTCTGAAACTAACTACATGTTTTGCAGACAGTGTCTGCTTCCAGGACTGATAACGCTCGAAGTTTGTAGTTATCACTGAGGCACCGGTAGGGATGTTGTGCAGTAAGGCTCTTGCTGTACTTAGTCTTAGAGAAACCAAGGTCACTGCTGAATTCCTCACTGCTTATGAGTGAAGAGCCGAAGGGGGGTCGCAGCTGCAGGGGGGAGCAGACAGGGCAGGTGACCCAAAATTGACCAACGAGGGTATTCCATCCCATACACGTCATTCTCGGTATAAAGTGGGGGGAACACGAGGGTCTCTCTCTCTCTCGGCTCTTTTCTGCTATGGCCGGTGTCCAAGGAGGACTCCGACTGTTTTCCCACTGCCCCCGATCCCGATCCGTGCATCCCTGAATCCAGCTCTCGACCGTCGCTAGGCCCAGCCTGGGCCTTCCCGGAGCCTGCCCTGCAGTGCCGGTGGTGACGTTGCCGACATCGGGGGAGCTCGATCTTGGTTTTGTATATATATATGTATATATCTGATTATTCCAATATTATTATTATACTCTTTTTCATTATTATAGGTTTATTAAAACTGTTTTAACTTTCCAACCCGTAAGTCTCTCTCCCTTTTCCCTTTCCCTTTCCCTTCGGGTGGGGGGGGAGGGTTAACAGAGAGCGTCTGCTGCAGGTTTAATAGCCAGCCCAGCTTTAAACCGTGACACAGTGAGAACATGAAGCTTGACATCTTTCAATTCTATAATTGAAACATGTTTTCAACAACAAAAATATGTAGGAATTCAATATTGTCTGGGTCATTGGATTAAAAGCCTGTCTCTCAGCTTATTTACCCTTCCACATATGGCTTTTACGACACCTGTTTCCACAAGCATCAGAGCATTCGTGTTTCGTCTGTCTTTTCCATGGCCAAATGAAATAATCTCAGAGCACGGGTGTGGTGGTGAAAGACGCACGTAGTGGATTTACATCTCTGGGATAAAGGGAGAAGCCAAAGAAAGATTCCCCCGTAAGCTGACTCTTATCGTCAGTGGGAACATCTTAGTCAGCATAAGCCCAGACTGCCAAAATTGTGCAGCCGGGTGCTGTCAGGGCTACAGCCCCTGCAGCTTCCTGGTTCCCTGAATCAGCCAAGGATGAAGGCTCTGGGAGCTGGTGCTCCTCTGGCAGGGACTGCTGAGCCCAGGCCAAGTGAGTGGCAGGCATCTGAAACTTGGAGTGTGACCCTGCTCCTCTGGAATTTGGGAAGACACCCTTCCCTTTGATTTTAACAAATCACCCCAAGGCCAGGTCCTGTAGGATGTTGAGCATCCTTGGATATTGGCTAGAGGTGGGAGAAACCTAACATTTTGGAGAATCATTTCCGTGATACAGACATGATACTCAAGTGGGATATTGCGTGTTTAAGTACTCAGGTTTCCAGGAAGCAAGGATGTGCAGATACTCTGACTCACTAGGAGAAAAATTACTTCAAGTGACTCAAAGACTTGGATGCTGTTGTTTCCTAGTTAAATCACTGTGCTGCACTGTGGGTCCAAAATCCTCCCTCCTTTGAGGACCAGAGAAAATTTGTGGCCTTGAGGATCCTTCCTGCTCTAGTGCAGCTCTCTGGGTGGAGAGGTTAACCTCTTGCTGCCTGCCAGTACCGTCTGCAGACCTAAATAGTTTCTGGGCTGTTAGCACAAATGACCTGGTAGGCTCTGAAAGACTGATGGTGGTAGTTTTGCCTAAAAGGTTGACTTTGCAGGGGACACTTGGACTTTGCTGGGGTTACCATGTGATTTGAGGAATCCCCACAAAGGTATACTGCAGGTATGGCAGCGATCTCGTGATCTGAGGACGCGGGGGGTGGGTGGACGCATGGGCAGTCAATCCTGGGAAGAGATGGAACCAGCGGTGCACTAGAGCTGGGGAACCCCAGGGAACCCCGCAACCCTGCCCTTCTTTTGCAAGAGATCAGTGAGAGATGCCGCCCTTTGCCTTGGGGTGGCTGCTGACCAGGAAACTGTTCCCGTTGAGCAAAAGGTGAAATTTATATCTTTCCTAGCTTTGTGTTTGATTTTTGTGTCCTGTGCTTATTTTGTACCAAATGGTACAAAACCCGAGTATTATGCATTGAGATTCCAGATAGTTCATCTCCTCTGCCCAAACACCAAATCGTACGCTGCTGTCAGCACAGGAAAATAGTGCGTCCATGGATGGGAGCAGAGAATATTTCTCTCCAAAATTCATGATAATTTGGCACTTAATTGGTACGTAAGAAACCTAGCAAATCATAGTTAAAAACTCAGTTTTCCTTTTCCTAAAACTAGGTCCTAAAATGTAACTTGCCTTAAATATCTGAGACAAAAAGGCAAGCTTTTGAAAGAGATGAAGCATGCCCTCATGTGGCAATATTTTTTCCTTATGGTACCTGTTTGTTTTGGTTTTAATCCCCAAATAATCTATTGCAATGAGTTATGTCATTACATCAGAACTGGCATACAGAGTGGGTGTTGTGATACAAAGCTGGCGTGCACACAAAATGTTTGGAAATAATTATATGGGCTCTAACGCTCTCATTACTTGAGTCCCTGCATGAGTGCTTTGATTCTAAAATAAGAATAGCTCCACACAGGAATTCTCAAATAAACAAAGGTGTGAATTAAAACTTGTCCTGTCGTCTGCTCTGTGGGAAAGTTGCTTTCCATGACTGAAAGCGAAGTTTAAAATTGTTACAAAGCCCTCAGTGGACAAGTTTGAAACCAGAATAATCGATCATGAAGTAATTTTTAAGGTAAATCAAAATAAACTGAAAATGACATACATGTTCACAGAGCTGGCCTGAATAACTCACTTTAAAAATCATGTTATTTTTTGATCTGGTAGAATTTCCTCATGTCTATATAAGGCTTGCGACTGTGTGGATAAACCTTTGGAAATCTGCCTCTGCTGTAAATTTGACATTTTTGACATGTAGATGTTGGGTTTGTGTCAGGAAGTTCTAGTCTTGCCCGATACAGCATCGTCTGCTTTTACTGTAGATCAATTTTTTTTTCTTCCATGAATTTAAACAGTAAAGGTGATTTATAGAAACTGCTGTGTCCTAGCAGCTTATCAGGACTTTTTATAGCATTTTTTTTGTGTGATTACAGATGGATTGATATCTTTCATCCAGAGTGCCATAGGGAGAGTAAAGATAAAAATGGATGAGGATCATGGGATGCCTGATTTGGAGGTGTGTGATGGTTGCCATCAAGTTTTAAACTGCAAGGAAGCATTTGAAATCCCAGAGTTTCCAGTCTGCTGCCCAGTCACCATTTCCATTGGCTTACTCTTTACTGGATTGCCGGGAAGATAGAGGCAAGGAAGATGTATTACACCCTACCATGGAGCAACCCACAGCTTGACCTCCCTCTAACATGTTATTTCTCTTCTGAGGGACCTGCCAAGGGCAAGAGTCATCTGTGTGAGGGACCTCTGACCCCTTTGTGGCAGCTTGTCACCACTGTCACTAGGCGATCACCTGTGCCGCAGGTTCCTCAAGGTTCATCCTCTTCCTTGCGGAGCCTTGCAAAGCTGCGTGGGGTTGCAGGGTGGTCAGGTCAGCTGAGGAGCTGTTGCTTTCTCCTCTTGTCTTCCTCTTCAGCCCACGCTCCCTGCTAATACAGGCAGCTCCCTCCTGTGCTGAGGGTGGTTTCCACATGGTCAGGAAATATGAGAAGCAGAGAAATGGGAAACTCGGGATCCAACGGGCTTCCCTTGACTCTGCTGGCGGGGCCTGAATGTGTGTGTGAGAGCTGCGGGTGGTCTGAGTTCTGGGAGCTTGATCTGGAGGCTTTGAATATCAGTGTAGATATCCAAGCTGCTTTGAGAAGACTTCAGGCCGAATGAGAAGTGAATTCCTTAAATCTCTCCCCCAGGGTCTCATTGACTTCAGTGGCAGTGAAATTCTTCCTCAGAGACAACTCAGCAATCGTCATTCACAGCATCCTCGGCAACGCTCTGCTAGCGAGTTCCCTTTGAAAAGATTTTTGTGCTGTAATCTGCTGGCTCGTTATTTGACTGGTGCTGCTTACAGACCTCCTCTGGTTGTTGCACATCTTGTAATTTTCAAGGGTTTATTTCAGCTCCTTTGCAAAGTGTAAGGAAATGGATGATTAGCAAAATTCTTCCCAGTATTTTAGAAGCATTAGTAAATGTTGAATAAAGGGCAATCACACCTTTGCTTTCATGAGAACTGTGAAAGAAAGTAAGACTGCTAGATTAGACGCAATCCTGCTCTTAAAAGTCATAATTCTTACACAGTTTTTTGCACTTTGGTGCAAAAACACATGTGTGAGAACGTGTGCTTGTAACAAGCTAAGTAATTCAGCACTGCAAGAATCCCACCAACTTCATCCCCAAGCTGGTAATGAACACAGCTCTGGACATGTCCAACCAATTTGTTTGCCTGCAGAAACCATCTTGCACTATTTACAGTCAATGACAGCAATGTCCTTCAAATGTTGACTTCGATGCAGTAAACATAAGTGCCACTTCTGCTTTGCTTCCCCTTCTTGCTCTGCCCTAGTCTGGTTGTAGCTGTGCTCCTCTTTCTGTTACCTGGCCAGAGACACCCTGCATCTGGAAAAAGGCGAGTGGGGCAGCTCTGTTGGAGAACTTGTGTCAGCCCTCCAGCTGTTAGTCCATCCCTGTGCCTTGCTGCCCATTCGCACAGCCTCAGCACCCGAGCCAGTGCATTTCCAGCTGCCCGGGGTGCACCTGAGCAGCACTGATGTCCCTGCAGCAACTGCACGAAGGACCAGAGCGGTGTGGTTGGAGTGGAGATGCTTGCTGACGTAGAAGACTAGATGAACTGGTCAACTGGTTAAATATTGGTAGCAAAAGAACCTGTAAAGCTGCTTTGAAGAAGTGGGTGGGTCTTGGCCACGTCCCCACTGGCTGTTGTGTTGTGTTTCTCAAGCCTAATTTCCATTTTCTACTCACCCTTTGCTTTCTGCTCTTCTGCTTGTTCAGCAGGAGATGCTGGCCAGTGGGTTGTGGCAAGCTGTCAAAAGTGGATGGAGACCTCCGTTGGATGAACAAAGCCTGCCCATTCTCTGCCCAGCCCAAAAACCTTGCAGAAGGCATGGGATGCCCAGTCACGGTCATGTTGCTCATTTTTCAGTCAGCAGGAGATGAGTGACAGTGGCACCCCAGGACATACCACCCTGGAGGCATCTCTGTGAGACTCATGGCAGTGTGACCTGGTGGTTTTCAGATGAAGAGCACTTAAAGCCATGGATGTGAGCACTCTCTCTAAAACTCTTCTTTCCGGGCCCTTCAGCAGTTTTTAATGCTTGCTGTACAGATACATCTGAAACAGGTATTATAGGGGTACACAGCACCTGCTGCTCCCCTCCAGCAAGGCTGGCGGTGTGGGGCAGTAGCCCTTTCCTCCCTGAGGGGCTTCACCCACACGTGCTCCTGCGCTGGGGGAAGCGTGGATCGTTTGTAGAGGTGGCATGTTGACCGTTTTTGCTTCTTGCCATACACCAGTGAACCCCAGCTTCATTCCCACCGACGTAACTTACCCCGACCGCGGGATGTTGAGGTGGCAGGGAGACAGCAGCTGCTGGGGATGGTGAGGGGAACAGCTGGCTGCTGCCCCAGCCCAGCTGCACAGGGGAGATGCTGGCCAGAAAGGTGGGGGGCAGTAGAGGAGAAATGCCTCCAAGAAGGAGCTGGACCACCACGCTCACCTTCCTCTGAGTCCATCTGCCCCTGCTTGTCAAAGACGATGCCTGCATGGCCGCCCAAGGCTTTGACACACATAGGCAGATGCCAGTGAGGTTTAATCCAGGTGGCTTGGGTGCTGATAGGCAGGGAATTGCTACCCCGACCTATAATCACCTGAGCAAGTACCATGTGAGCCTGAAAAGCTCAGGCTCAAAATGGCTGTGTTGCAGCGAAAGGCAGAGGTTTTGTCCAGCGCTGATCCTGGCTGGCAGCTCCCTTGTGAGGGACGGGCTGCACTGCAGATGGTCCTCCAGGCTGCTCAGGCTGCCCCAGAGGTGGACTCAAGGTCCTGATCTCTGAGGGGCTCCATCCCTGGCTTGCAGGAAGAGAAGCACTTGTCTGGGCCAGGGGAAATTCCGAGGGCTCTGAGGCACGTGGCCAAGACTGCTCCTCTTCCAGAAGGTCCTACAGCAACAGGAATATTGTACAAGGAGGTGACTGTGGGCTTTCACAGCACACGGGCTCCCACACCCAACTGAAAATTTGCGTAAATCCCTTTCCGAGTAACAAGTTTTTTCTAAATAGGACCAAATCACGGGAGGCAGGGAGGGGTGTTTACAGGAAAGGCAGGTCTGCTATGCTGGGACCTCATGCGAGAAATTGGACTAGTACTGTCCACTAAAGTTAAACCATGAACTTGGAATGGCCTAGTTGAGGAAGCTCCTTAGCACAGCTGGATTAACCTTGATGTTTTTAACCTGACGAAGTCAGTTCATGCCAAGAAGCAGCTTCTGTGTCTGTGTCAGGGAGAAGAGACCATGAAGCCCCATGACACCTCTTCAGGACACCTCCATGTGAGCCTAATGGACCAGAGGGCTGCCCACACAGTATAAAGAAGGGTGCTGTTGAAGACTGTAACCCCAAAGCCCAAGAGCCGCCCTCTTTTAGAGGAGGAGTTTGATGAGGTGGGGAGGAGGCAGCGGAGAAGTGAGTTTATTTAGGGTTACCCACTTGCAGTCTTCTCCCCTAATAGCTCTCAGAGCATTTGCCAGGGGATGCTTTTATTCTTACCCTGGCTTAACCCATGGGGAAACTGAGGCACGCAACAGTAAGGTGACTGATCTGTGGTTGGTGCAAAGCTTGGAGAAGGACCTTGCTCTCTTGGATTCCAGCCAGGTGCTCACTACAACTGAAGTTATAAGTGGTATAAAAATAGCTGTTCTGCTCTCTTTATTTAAAATCCCCATTTCCAGTGGGAAGCAGGTAGAGGGGGAATCGGTAAGCCGTGCTGCTGCTTTTCCTTACTAGCCCGCCTGTCAGTTCCCTTTTACCATTTTACATATGGTCACTTGACACCAGCAGCTGCTTTGGGACATCTCTATCATCTGTCACATCCTTCTCTTTATTTCAATGTCCAAAAGCTTCAGTGCTCAAAAAAAAAAAAAAAAGCGCATTAAAAAAAACCACCCCTGGTAGCTGAGTTTCCTCCCAGGTTTGGTTCTAAACATGTCACTTTAATGATGTCTAAACTATGCAGCACTTGATGAGCAAAACATTACTATCTTCTAGCCGCATTTGTTTTCCCTGTCTCCCAGAGCATTATAGTCACCCAGGGAGAACTGCGTGTTCTACTTCGCTGCTGTAAAGCTATTATGGGTATGAAAAGTTCCCATTAATCTGCTCCACACATGGATGTTTCTGGATAAAGTTCAGTAGCCAGATCCCTCTTTCTTTGTGTGCATCAAACGAAGCAGAAAAACGCCTCCAATTTAAAGACACCAAATGAATAACCAAGTAGATGAGATTAATTTTTGTTTAATCCACGTGGGCAGCGAAGCCAATGGCCAGTGTTTGTATGTGGACTTCTCCCGGGAGTTCATTACCAGCTGAGTCTGTAATAAGTTAATGCAGAGATTCCATGGAAATAGGGGGTTAATTACATGCAGAGGATGTTGGCCAATGTACAGCTTTGAACAACAAAAATAGCCCAAAGTCTTGTGTTTTGGATGTGGAATCAATTAACGAGGTCCACGACATGTACCAGAATTTGTTAAGATAGTTGTTGTACTATAAAGATGCTTTATTTTTTTTTTCCCCTAAAAAGCTAAGAAAATAAGTGGATAATGGAAGGCGAGGGACAGAAAGACATGACACTGGTAATAAAACACTGGACTTTGGCCTGGGGCCAAGGCAAGCTTTTCAATGGGTCTGAAGTTTGGACGACAGCAGAGTTTGAACCAGTTTTCACTAACTGTCCAAAAGGTTATACTGTAATAGACGGAGAGAAGAGGTTGCTTTTAGTTTACCAGCTCCCTTCTCTCTGCTGGCAGGAGCGTTGTGCTGCTAATATGCCGTAGTCATTAGACTGACGGATATCAGCATGTGGCGTGGCGTGCTGCAGATTCAACTCCGAAGCTGAAACATAAAAAATTCTCCTCGATGCTGGTTGGCACAAACCTAATTTTTTCCCCTTTTCCACATCTGGTCCTAATATAAAATGTGTCTTTCTGCCTTTTTTTTTTTCCCTTGCCACATCTTTAGAAATGGCTTCTTTAAAAAAATAGAGTACACCCCCCCCCCCCCCAATATTTCTAGGTTTTAGAAATAATTGTATGTACGTGTAGTAGTTTAATTTAATAGTACAGCTTGGGTACTGAGTAGAGCACAGCACTGTGCCTTTGCAAAGGGATGTCGTTTCACCAAAAAAAAACAGAGAAAAATGAGATTACACTTCTCTTCAGTGTTCAAAGCTGTGGAACACACTTTTGGCTGTTACAACTTTTCAAGGAGCCCCTTAAACAGGTAGAATACAAATTTAAAAGAAAAAGATCTGACCCATTTTCAACCTGTTTCATTTTAGCACAAGCTCCGCGCATGCTCCGGGCATTTCTTAAGTCCCTCAGCTCCCACTGCTTTTTTTCCTCATCCCCTTTCCCCAGCTTGATCCCTAAAGCCGTTAGTTTGTGCCTAGAAATTATCTACTTGTTTGTTGTGTTGTGTTTTGGTTTGGTTTTTTGTTTTGCACACAGAAATCTGCAGGCCAAAGCAAACTGCTTCAGAAAAACGTTGCAAGACAACCCAGTTTTGAGCCAAGTGCCCTGATAATTTCTCAGCACCTTTGCTAAAGTGGTGGAGACTGGGGCCACTGAGTCTCCATAGAAATCACAGCGGGTAAGGTTTGTTTAACTAATTAGTGAGCAACTCTGTGGGCTGTAATTTATGGGGTTTCCACCAGGTTCTGTGTTCAGCTCCTCACGGAGGGGGTGGGCCCCTGGATGGTTTAGCACATGGACTCCTGGAGACTGTCTGGCATGGTCTGGAGATCCCAGGGCACAGGGACATGGCTTGAGGTCTAGTGCCCCTGTAGTCCTCTCCCCCTTCTGGTGGGCCAGCCCCATCACTGGCTGTTGTCCTGAAGGTACTTGGGGGGGTCGCAGGATGCAGGCTAGGACAAGGGCAGGATGGACGCTAGTGGGGTTTACAACAGTATGAGGAGGCTGCCTGTACGAGGGCCCTTGGTGGGCTACACCAGAGAAATGGACTCGGTCAGCAGAGGTGATGCAGGGACCACCCTGACTTCTTGCCTGCCCACCTGGCTGCTCGGAGTTAAAGTGTTACCAGCGAAGGGGGCTGCAGCCTTTACACAGCAGGTCTGGTGTGCCCCTCGCCTCCCAGGGGCACCCGGGGACAAGGTCAGAGCAGCAGGAGGGGAAGGTTATTTCTGTAGCAGCTCTTTAGATAAACGGGAAAGAGAAGGCAGGGGAGGTCAGGCAGGAGGAGGATGCGATAGCCAAGCTGAGGTGACCAGCCTCGGGCCATCAGGTCAATGAGGAGACACAGAAGCTGTGGGGCTTGTTAGTCAGGGTCCCAGCCCGCCAAAGGAGCTGACAGTAATGAGTACGGTTTCTCAGACATTGCTTGGGAATGGGCAATGCCTTTATTTTGCCTGTAACACCAGGGATGGCTTCAGGCACTGTGTTACAGGTGCACTAACAATGAACACTGGCATGCAACTACCCCCTGCCCCCCAGTAACCACCAGGTGTTAGAGCAGGAGCAGGCTACCTCTGCTCTCTGGCTTGCCAAAATTTTGAACAGAAAAGGTATACTCCAAGTACCAGAGCACCACTCCACTCCCTTGTTTATATCCTGCAACTGGTTCGGTTAGGGTCATAACCAGGTGAAATGGGAACGTCCATCCCCATTCATGCCATAAGTGTAAGAAAGCAGCAAATTTTTTGTTTTCTGAACGTTCTGGGGAGTGTCGTAAGAGAAGGAGTCTCTACCGTTTCTGGATCTGTCGTTTTTAGTTCTTCCTTGTTTGGGAGTGCTTTAGGATGGGGTGACCTGCTGCTGACACAGCTGAATGGTGCCATGTCCCGTGCCTTCAACTCATCTGAAACGCTTCACAGAGCAAGAATGGACGCTGGCAGCCTAATTCCTCTGTAACGAATCTGAGCAAGGAAGTATAATTATGATAGTTATCACTGGGGGATGTTTCAAAGGGAATGCACACTAGATACTCTGATTAAACACTTAATTTTTTTTGCATCAAATTACTTCCAGCCCAGCAGCTAGCTCTATGTACATAATAGCTCTCTTAGCTTCAGTGAGGTCCTCTAGCTAAGGTCAGCTGAGCACCTGCCCTGTGAGAGCAGGCCACAGAGCAGATGCGAGATGCCATGGTGTCACCTCATCCCCTCCTTTCCCCTTCTGCTGCAGACCCCCACCCCACTGACTACTTGTCGGCATTTTGCCTTGTATAGTTTTAAATGAATCAAGCTCCATCTGATTTTACTCTTAAATCACTTGATCATCAATCGCCCTTTTAAAATTCAGATTTTTATTCACACTCAAATAAAAATACATATCAATATTTTATAATTTCTGCAGTGTATCCCCAGGCACAAATTATGCTGTAATAATAAACTGGCTAACTTGTTTTAATAGTTCCTGGCTTTTGGCTTTATGTAACACTGCAGGTGTGATTCTAGTAGCAATACTGTAGGTATGAATTATTATGTTAGCGTAATAGGCTGTACTTTATTGTGCTTTATTGCTTAATTGGCTTCTTCCATAAGAATTCTGCAGTTGTTACTGGGAAATAATGCCAATCTTTTCCATGAAAAGAGTGATACTTTTTTTTTTTTTTGGTGTTTACTAAGGTCTGTCTGATTTTAGTGCATGACTGGGTTTGGGAAATGAAGGAAAAATGTCATTAAATGAATTAAGAAAGTGCTTACTAAGTTCTTAATAAAAACCAGAGCAGGCTAAAAGATGCTCCTTGTTATGCATAGATACTTGTAGCCCCAAAGAGCCCTTTGGGAAAACAGCTGGCTGAGCTTTCTGGCAAAGGAAGCCCTCTCCCATGTTCGGGGGATTCCCAGGTGGTGGGCAATACCTCTGGGTGCTTACATGCTCTGTGATCTCCTCTTCTCTCTCTGTCCTTCCCACCATCTTACTTCTTCCAGAAGATGGAAGAAGATCAAAGTCATCTTTTCAGCAACACACAGGCCCTGATCCCCTTGCCAACGTACCCCTGAGCCGCCCCACGCGGGGGCACCTGCCTCCCCCGGCCACGCTGACCTGCCCGAAGCAGCGGGGATGCAGGCAGCCCTTCAGAGCATGTGCAGGTCCTGCCACTGTGCCTGGGGATTGCAGGGGCAAGGAGAAGTCCCAGGGGTGCCCAGGTGCTCCACAGTTGTCTCTGCCACTTGGAACCTGAGACACCTCCATTACGTGCAGCCACATGGTGCTGTAGGGACCAAGGGCGTTTTTCGACGGTTGGAAGTAATGAAAGCCACTGCTTCTGTGAGTCACTCAAATTCCCACCACGTACTCTTGCTAAATGATTTCCACCCCTATGCTCCCCAGCAGTGTGCCTACTCATGCTGCTGCAGTTCATTGTTGACCTCTCTACTTCATTTAAGCCTTTTTATGTTTGGAACTTCAGGTTTAGCAGAGGGATCTGTATTTCCTTTCAGCTGGGTGAAATGTTTATGCCTGGCATCTTGTTTGCAGGGACAATGGGGCAGGTGATTTCGCAAGTGGGACCTTCATCATGCAGAATAGGAAACTTTTGATTTTCCCTTCTTCTTGTGATGGTATTTTCCAAAACTATTGATGAAAAGCAGGGCTGGGCAAGAGCTACAAAATATGTATGCAGATCTAGATTTTGAAGGTGTTGCTTGGGGTTTTGCTTGGTTCCCCCAAAACGGTGAGGCTGCATGTGTGCTGAATGCTATCTTGCCTTACCAGGGATCAAACTGAAAATCTGCAGAGCTGAAAGCCCAATGAATGCACCATTAACGGCCGGGTTAATAGGAGCAAGCCATGAACAGATCGTCTTTTCTATGGCTGAGATGCAAAGAGTGTAGTACCCTTGTCTTCCCTTTTCCAGGTCTCACCAGGTCCAACCCACAGAGGATCAGCATGTTTGAGTTGTGTTTGTGCTGCCTGCCTGGGAAGAGAGGACTCATCTCAGCGCAAAGGTCTCAGTGGGGTTTGTGCTGAAGTGCATTTCCACCATCTGGGATCTACCCAAGAGCTACATCATACTCTCTTAGAGATAGGAAAACTTTGTAAAGAGAAGACTTTGAATTAGGAGTCCGCTGTGTGTTGCAACATTTATCATCATGATTCACATACCTCCAGTGTTACTGCAAATCCAAGCAAAGTGTGAAATGATTCTCTCTTATCTTTGAGGAAATGCAACATGCTCCAACCCTGCTGACTCTGAAAGCCAGCTCTGCCCTGTTTTGGTCCATGTAAATTGTCAGGATTATTGGAAAAGCTCAACAAACCTCAACAGCATAATCTACCCAATTAATTTTGAAGTACTTTGGGAAGCATTCAGTATTTTTTTCTTTTCTTTTCACCTTATGCATCTTCATAGAAACCCTTGGAGTTCTGCAGGTATGTACCAAGTTATAAAGGAGCTAGAGGCACTTAGAGAGCTAGAATGTGATTAATAACTGCCAAATTACAGGGAGCATTTTAAAATCCCTTAAATCTCTTAAATCTCCGCCCTCCCCTACTTTGTCCTAGGAACTAGGACATGAGCCTTTAGCTAGGCTGTTTTTCGCTGATGCAGTCCCTTCATTTGGGATGGGAGAGGATCTGAAGCCATGGGCAAGGCATTCAGAAACTTTAGGACAAAGTCCTGACATGGGAAAAAAGGGAGAATGGGTGAGCTGCAGCACAGAGGATCACACAAGGGAGTAGCTGGTGTGTGCATGCCAGTGCCAGAGTCCTCAGACTCTTTCATCATGGGAACCACAGCTTGACTGCCAGATAAACCACCTCCTTTTGTGTTCACAATTGCAAAATATCTCTGCAGCAGCTCTAGCAATTGCTCAGGGAGAAAAGAAATAGAAAAACTTTTCTTACATCCTTAGCATAACAGGTGTTTTGTTTAAAAAAAGAATTAAATGTGCATTTTCATTTGGCCCTTTTCAACACCTCCGCTCTGCATCTGAAGTGTTTTCTTTGCTGAGGAGACAAGCAGAGGCAGTCAGCTCTTTGCAGACCCCTGACAGTGTTTTTAGGTTTATCGATTTTTTTATACAATTTTCTTGTATACATTTCAGGAGTGTTTTTCTTTTGTTTTAGATTGAATGGAGTAACTGTATTTAATTTTCCTGCCATGATGTCTTTTGCAGAAAAATTTAAGAAGTTTATTTCTCACTCCCATTTGCCATGGAGGCCTCAATCTCAGAGTAAATTATAGGAGAAACCCAGAAACAGTTAATCAAATGTTAAGCAAAATGAATGAGGCTTGTATGGTGCCCTGAAGGTCATTAGACTCAAGGTCTGAGCGGCTGCCAAGGGGAGCGAGCTCCAGGGCAGGAGCATTCATCTGAGAAATCCCCGTGGAGGGGTCGAACCTGGGAGCTGGCTGCAGGCGCCTCCCAGCTGAGCTCGGCTGCCATGGCTGGATGCGGGGTAGGACCTTATCGCTTCTCACACTCCTGGTCCAGAGAGCTCTGCAAGTGGATGAGAGGGCACGTCCCAGCCCATCGGAGGGCAATAGGGACTTATCTATCACTCCAGCTGGCTGGCTGCTACCTTTACCAGCTGTGGAGTGAGCAGGTAGCTCTAAAATCATAAAGACAGACAGTTGCTGGGAGTTAGAGCTCATGAAAGACCATAGACGACTGCTAAAGTGAAAGTCTGTAAGCGGCACAGAGTCAAGGGTTGCAGCAGGCAACGCAGAGCGACCAGTGGTCAGCTATGCGTCCTCTGAGCTGCTCTCCATCCCACCCATGTCTTTCTTTCCCCATCAGAGTGACTCTGTGGAGGGGCTGCTGGTTTATCTTCCACTTCAGTCCTGTCTCTTTCCAACTTGGAGGTGGAAGTGAAACCACAGAATATGGATGCAAGATGGAAACAGAGAGGCAGAGTGTTGTGATATCCGTTCAATTTCAAAGTGTCTTCCAGTGCCTCTTTCTACATTATAGAACGATTTTGACTAATAGAGTCATTAAGTGAAAGCTATTATGAGCAAGGATGAAGATGTATCCAGGTACCCGTGCACTGTTATTCATGAATGCTAAGCAGCATGTTAAGCCTTCCTATAGATCAGTTTGTGTATCTATGGGGCAGTCTTGATATTTTATTCCTCATTCGTGCCATAATTGCAGGAATCCTTTATGCCAGCGTAAACACTGATCTCAGTGCATGTTGGAATTACAAAGTATATAAGATGAGGAGAGCTGGAATAACAAGAATGTGTATTTTCTGAAAAAGTAGAAGGTTTCTGGAGGAGGAGTTTTCCCAAAGGGAGCTAAGTTTGCAGATCTAACTCATTCAGGCCTTTTTGCTTCTGAAGCTGACACACACATGCACAAACACACATGGTCCAGTATCTATTTCATGGACGCATTCTTCCCATCTCAGTGTGTAAAGGTCTTGAAAGCAATAGCTACTGGCAGTACCCCAATTCAACATATCTAATAGGTCCTTTCCAGTTACAAAATCACTAAGGACACATGCCCAAATGAAAGCGGGGCTTAAACTACCTTGCTGTCAGAAGCAATGAAACAAGCTGCGTGTCCTTGTGGGCTCGATTTGTGGGTTCTTTGTATTTTTAGTCTTGGTTTGCTGACTGCATCTCAAGAATTGTGTTGCTAGAGCGACCTTGCTAACATAACTCCTGCAAGTAACTCCAAAGGCCTGCGTGACTTTTCAAAATCTAATAATAAACTGCAATGGCTTTTCATTGTTTTCCAAATTTTATGGATTAATAGGCTGCAGGTGGAAGGAAAAAAGGGTAGATCTGATTGTTCGCAAACTACCTCTGACTCAGTGGATCTGCTCAGATTTAAGAGGGCATGCCCTGCCTACATACTTCAAGGAGGTATTTTGGAACAGCATCAAATGGCCCAACTCTACTGACTTAAACATAGCACTTCCAATTTACATCATCTCAGTGTTTGAACCTGATGTTATGTGTGCAGACGTAATCAGAGGAGTGACACTGCCTCCCTTCAGCTCAATATTTGACCTTCTCTGTGTTTGTGTGTTTGTATGCATTTGTGAGTCTAGAGATATGGAAGTACATACATGAACACAAAATATCTATGCTTTCCATGTCTTCCTGTCTGCTTAGGTGGGAAATCTTAGCTCAGTAACTATCAGAGAAAACTTTTTGATGAAAAAAACCATTGGAGGAAACAAATGCCTTGAAAGTGGTCCTTATGGTTTGCACCTGGTGAGGACATCCTGACTCTCCAGGCTAACAGGAACAGAGTTCCTTACAGGCTGACATGCATTTTCCAGGCCTAAATTTCTGTTAGGAGTTTTGTTTTTTGTTTGTCGTTTTGTTTGGGTTTTTTTGTTTTGTTTTGTTTTTGTTTGTTTGTTTGTTTGTTTGTTTACATTGGCATCCCTCCTAGCAATTGTCATGCTGCCTATTCGTACTTCTCAGCCTAGAGGAACACTGGCCAGGCTTTATCTTAGTGGTCTGTATTCCTATGGTCACCAAAACAGTTCAGGTTTATTTTTGAACAAAATTAATTATCATTAGGTTATCTAGGAGTTTGACTCAGACACTGTATTTCACTAATAAGCATCGTTTTGAAGAGCTTATGTTTAAAAAGAATTGTTATCTAATGCTTACTGGCAGGTTTTGAATCTTACATCCCTGTTGAGATTGATTTCCTGTACATGCCTAATTACTGATGACACAGTGAGATATAAGCTAAAGAGCTATCCTGCAACTGCAAAAAAAAGCTTTAAGCCAAGTTCCCTTTGGCTTAAACGGAAGGAGGCTTCATTTTATTTCATTTAGTAAAGTCACCATGGAAGGATCCTCCTCTAAGAACTTGCAGCAATATAAGGAGTGTGTACAAAACAAGTCCAGACATCAAACAGGGCAGCTCCCAAAATGTCTCTGTATTTGTAAACATGCTTCACATCTGCTCAGCTTTGCAGAAAGCATGAAACATAAAACTTGGGATATCTGTCATATTCATTTGAATGGATGGTAATTCAGGCTGCGGCTTGATGAGATGGAGGCTGCAGCTGCAGCTGCAGCTGGCTCGAGAAAGTGTTTCAGGAAAAAAAACCACCCTGAAAAATTAAAGATATTTTTATTTTTTAAAAAAAGGAGCAGTTGCCTGATCTGATTTGCAATGCAGCCCCAGGAATAGTTGTTGGAGCAACTGCCTAAGCACTGCAGTCACTGTTAGCCTTTTCCTGGGATCAAACAACAATCTTTGATCCGAAGGATGTTCACTGGTGATGAGAACGTGGAAGAAGGGAGGGAGAAAAGCTTCTGCTTCATTGGGATATGTGTCCTCTATTCCAGAGTATGTGTGAAAATGGCTGGAGAGCCTTTATTGGTATGTATATTGAAGTTTTGTGTAACCACCACAACTTCGGACTGGCCTGCTTCAGCAGGTGTACTTTTCCAAATACCTAGCAGAAAATCTTGCAGTGAGAATGGGAGCATGGTAGTTTATATGGATGTAGAGTGGCACAGCTTATGCCCAAGGTGGAAAGATAACATACTTTGTCAGTAAAAAGTGGTTTTATACCAGAATAGGTACCTGCACAGCAGGGATAGTACACTTAGAGACCACATACATTAAAAAAAATATATATAGTAACATCCACCTATATTTGGCACATAATTATAACGTGTGGAGAGTGTATGGAGAGCAGGTCCGAGACACGTGTGTTGTAAAGTGAGTGGTATGAGATGACCTTTGTTCGTGGCCAGGCACTAAGTAAGACTCTCTGTTTTAAATGTTAGTGTAATATTGTAGGCACTACACTACTAGGTAATATATCTTCTGGACCCAGCTGCTGGAAGAAGTTCTTGCCCACAGTGGTTTATCACTGTACTTTTTTGCAAGTTATATCCCGAAGATTTACTGGCAGAGCTGCTGATCTGATTTACCTCATGCACTTCAGTCAAAATATCTACCTGTACAGCTGACTATGAAGAAGGGCGTCTGTCTGTAGCCTGAGGCCTTTGGCTTGAGGCAAACCATATCAAGTGTAACAAGAACAAGCTGACTAAGACTAATCTGGACTTTCAAGAGTTTGGGGATCTGAAATTAAAAGAACCGAGTCTTATAGATTTACAAGCTTCTATGCTATTTGAATCCATAAATACAGGCACCACTAATCATGCCATCATTGGACTACTTTCATACACTTGTTAGTACAACTGTTTTCTCTCTCCCCTCATGCCGATTTCTAGTCAGATATGCCAGCCGACCACACTTGTTTCCATGGGAAATGCTTGTCTTTGTGTAAAGAATTCACACAATTTTTGATGCAGAGACAGTAAATCTGTCACTAGTTAAACATGTAAAGCACACTTTCAGGAGTGCTGCAACCTCCTGGAAAACCTTGGGCTTCCCAACATAGATATTAAATACCACGTAGTGAGAACTCTGTGTGGGTGTTGGTGGGGGAGAAAGGGGAAAGTAAGGCACATCCTAACATGTAAGGTGATGTCTGCTCCTTAAGGATGTAAAAATGGCTTGACGTTCCGTCTTTTGCAAAACTTCACTTTATACGTGCTCTGTGGCTTGTGTCACTTGGCCACGTCCCAACCTTAACTCTAGCATGGCTACATTTCAGCAATGCGGTGTGTGTAAGTGTCATGAATTATTACTTATATGACAACAATACCTAGAGGCTTAAGCGAGGGCTGTAACCCATTGTGTTCGTCACAGAGCAAATACACTGTGAGAGGCAGTCTCACTCTGAACATCTCATGGTCTAAAAAGACCAGCAAAAGATCAGGAAGGGAAAGAGAAACAGAGAGCTGAAAAAATTCATCCAGGGTCGCACAGCGTGGAAACAAGGCAGCAGAGGTTCCTGCTAACGGGTGGTGGCTGTTTTCGTGCCTTCCCAGCAGCGAGTCTTGTGTCACTTAATGCTGTAGAAAGTAACTTTTAGGTCACATCTATGCACAGGGCTTTTGCAGGGCAGCTCTGGTGGCTTTTCCCGCTGTGACAATTTAAGAGCATTTCTTGTCCTGTATGACAGTCATGTCCTACTGCCAGAGTGACTGTCCCAATGCCTTAGTCAGTGAAAAAAGGTACACATGCCTATGAAGTGGTCTTTCTAGGGCAAAGTCCAGTCTTTGAGTTTCAAGCTGCTTGTATCCAGCAGATCATTGGACTCCTAGTGCCCAATAGCCTCCACCGTATGCTTCGAGCTAAAAGATACTGTGCAAAGGGTACGTCATGTTGACAATATAGCCAGTTTTCCAAGGGAGCTGTGTGCGAGGTTATTTTTGTTCTTTGCTGTTTTCCTAACTCGCAAAAATGTCCGAAGTTCTCCAGAGTACAACAGACTTCATCCACACTGCTAATACTTATTTCTATTCATCTCCTTAATAGGAGTGAGGGAGCAGTGACTGGTCACTCCCCTTCAATGTCACGATCTTTCCTGAACCTTTTGCGTGACCAGACTGGTAGGAAATGATGGCAGAGTGCTGATGAGATTAGCACTTCTTGATCTTCATAGTGTAAAAAAACCCCAGGACTAACTCATTCTTCAAGCTCCTTAGTGACTAATAGGTGTTTTATCATCCTTTCAATTAGAAAGCATTTATCAGCAATCTTTGCTAGCTCACTGCATGAATTGACCTGTCATTCACAGTCTCAGTCCTTGGAACTGGTAATTAAATTTAGCAATCTGCCTCAGCAGCTCTGATTGAGGTATGTGGTATGTTTCCATGTGAGTAGGCAGATACTTTGGGTTTTCCTTCCCAAAAGGAAAGAGCTTTGAGAAAAGTGAATGAAGGGTCCCAGCAGATGCCTGCTTATGATGTCAGGTACCTGCAACCATCAAAGCCTTGCAAGCAGAGCTAGATGAGTGGCAGAGGGGTGGCACTGGGGCCGACCTGACTACCTGTGGCCCCGGGGACCAGAGCAGCTTTGCTTTGAATTGGTCAACATAAGCTGGGACCAAGGCACAGCACTCTCTAGCCGAGTATCTGCTTCATCCCTGAACTTTCCAAGTTCCCTGCTTTTGCGACTGTAAAGGAGACCTGCGGTTCATTCTTGATGTTCAGGTACGTCAACCTTTGAGTTAGGCACGGATATGAACCTCTGAAGTCCGGGTACCTCTTTGTGTTGAGCAAGGGGTAAAGTAAAGCAATTGCAGTGAAGCATGTTACGTGTGACGAAATCCGGAGATCAAGTACACTGACATTGGTCCTATGTATTCTCTGGTACAGTTCTCCTCAATGCCAGCAGAGGACATGTTTTATTGACAGTGTAAACAACAAAAAATAAGTAACCTGGTCTCCTGCTGAAGGAAGTTATTTAAGGAGTTAGACCCTACAGAAAAGTAACTGAACTGCAATGTTACTCCATTATTTGCTGTGTTAACTTGAGGATAACTCTAGCAATGTCACAGGTATTGCCAACATCAAGGCTGCATGTCTGTTGTTATCCCTGGGCCTGCCCAGGTATCAGTTTCTCTTTAAGATGAGAGGAAATTTGCGGATAGCTTACACTGAGACCATACTTCTAGTAAAGGAGGTTTTTCCCCTCCTTGTCTAAATCTTCGGTTGACACTAGTTGATAGACATTGATTTTCAGTAGCTAGCCCACTGTTTTTTTTAAGCAAACTTTGCTCTGAAAAAACAGACATCTTAAAAAAAACAAAACACCCAACCTTCCTCACAACTGCCAAGGGGTGCAGAAATGCCAGCGTCCCCACTACTCGCTCCAAAATCAGATTCAAGTTGCCTGGTTTGGGGTTTTGGAGGAAACGCGCGATTTGCAGTGTTCACTGAACCTCACAGAAGATTTGGATTTGAATTTGTCTGGAGCTGCCCTGAAATATTTCTTACTGTTCCTGAAATATTCCTTACTCTGTTTTACCACAGGAAACGTCCTGAGGGGATTTCTCTGCTTCTTCTTTTTCCCCCCTTTCGCTATGTCAGGCTCGTCTCCCTGCTGTCTTAAGGAGACCACCTACAATTCAAAGAAATAAAGACCTTCGTGAAAAAATACAGGCAATACTGATACTTAAGGGTCAGTTCCCCACAATATTTATCTAGTTGTCTGAGCTGGTCTAACCACAGAGGGGGAAAAAAAAAGCATTATCATGTGGTGGCTGGAAGGGTAACCTCTGTTAAAAAACAACAACAAAAACAAAACCCAGCAACCTAAAAGTGATGGGAAAAGTGCCAAGTAGAGGAAAGGAAAAGGACTCTGATATTTATGAGGTATAGCAAATAATAGCGCTGGGAGGTAGCACTGCTTACAAAGTATGTGCTTGGTGAGGACAAAGCAGCAGACATACTTCTCTAATTTTGGCGCAGAGAGAAAGGGCCCTGCCTAAAATAATTTATTTAAGAGGTTTCTCTGTGTTTCTAAGGGGAAAAAGTGGTCCTGGAGATGAAAAAAAAAGGATGGAGCTTGGGCAACAAAATACGCTTACTTCCCTGAAACCACCCAGAGGTTCCTTACAGCCTCCTGCTCCCTGAAGATTGCATGCATTAACTTCAGACCCCAAAAAAGAGAAGGAAAACAAGCCTTACAATTTGGAGCAGAGGCCACCTTTCCTCACCGAGGCACTAAGCAGGGACATAAATTACAGGGTATCTGTTTCAGGCCCCTTTCAATACACAGCTCCTATAAGAGCTCCAGAGTAAGATAATCCTCTGGAGATCAGAGGCAGCATGTTATTAGCAGAAGCTCATAGGTTACATTTAGTGGTGTCTGGGGTACCTTTACGCTGAAGTGTTAGCATCAGCTAGAGAGCACATAATCTTTCTCCTGAGTCTAATTATATATTCATTGCACAGGCAACAGAATATTCGTATGCATTTAATTAGTCAAAAGAGTATGTTTTAAACCCACAAAAGCAAGGCAGTAAGAAGTAAGGATGAAAAGTTAAATAGCCCTTAAATTGGTCTTTTATCTAATCGCATCACTGACTGCCTAGGAGCCCGCAAGCCCCAGTGTGAGCGGTACTGTAAAAATATTTAAATATAAAGCCATAGTTGAATAAGCTACAGCCAGAGCAAAACTCTAGATCTCTGTAATGCTTAATGACCAGTTGAATTCTTCCTGATTTACACCAGTTCATGTGGAAATGGAAAGGCGTACAGTCTGTGCCTGCTCAGCCCCTCGGTTGGATTGCCTGTTACGTTTGTGGTGTGGGTGAAATACCTTCTGCTCTTTGTAAAAGCAGTTTGTTATCTGCTTTGGAAATTTCTCATGTACATTTTCTGATTAGAGAATATTAAGTAAAGTTCTCAAGGATTTGCATTAAAGTTAGGTTAATAGCTTAAATAGGGTGGTATATTTAAATACAAACCACAAAGGTTTCACCCTTGAAAATAATGCTATTGTTTTATCTTCTCATCTGTAGTACCTTATTTTTTTCTTTTTTTTGGTGCTGTAAGTTAACTGGGTTTTGTAGGTGCTTTCTGAAATCTAATGGTCACATAATTGTTCCATAAAGTTGGCAGCAGTTAAGTTTTTACCACAGAGCTTGTGGCTAAAGAAGAGATCTGGGAATGGGGAGAACGGAGGCACCATTTGTGCTTCTGCCAGTTCACTCACTGCCTATCCTGGGCGAGCTCTTTCAGCTGAGATTTTCAGGAGTGGTCACTCAGTCCCAAAGCCCATTGGTGTGGCATTATGTTTTTTAACCCATTGCTGAGTATCGACAGCCCCAAAGGAGACCGTGCGTCTCCGGCCAGGCAATGCCCCCTCAGTCAGGCACTTCCAGGCTCCCAGGGGAGCCCAGTACCCCAGCTGTCCTCTGGGTCAGCCCAGCTTCATGAAGCTTTGGCTCTGCTTCTCCCTTTTCAAGTAGTATAACGCCTTCATCTCAGAGACATGGCAGTTGGAAAGGACCTCTGGAGGGACAATTTCAAAGTAGGGCCATCTCCCAAGTTAGATCAGCGTTTCCCCTGGCCAGGACAGGGACCTGGAGATATGGGTTTTCCCAAGGTATGGCCTGTGGTATGTGACTTAATGCAAAGAGAGTGCAAGACTGAAAGGAAAACAGCCATGAATCGAGCTGAAAATCCAGCTCCTAGAATTAGAGGAGTTAAGGCGATTCAGACCTGCCTTAACAGAGTTCAGACAATTAAACTAAGCCATTGCTATCGAGGATTAATCAGCTCAGCTGGGATGGGTGATAATGAATGCCCTTCAGTGGGCTGTGACCATGCTGATGCTGCATCCACAGCCTGTCTTTTGGAAGCTGCAGACTTTTCCTGGAGAAGGATGTCAGAATAAACCTGCTCAGTATCCCCAAACTGAAAATTTATGAAGGTTTCATCCTGGAAAGATAGGACCTCAGTGAAAGCAGAGTAGAAAATACACGTCCTCTCTGTGCTAAGCCCTCTCATACAATATAGTTATTGTTTTATTTCATACTTCTAGGCTGGGAGCATCATCCCATATGTAGAGTGTGAATCGGGATACAGAGAATTTATTCCTTTAGCAGTTTTTAAAACCATCACATCTGTGTATGCAGTGTGTGGAATTTGTCATGCAAAGACTTCTGTTTTTTTAAACACCCGTATAAAGGGTTTGAAAGGGATCTCAAAGAACGCAAGATATTGAGGGACTGATTGCAGATCTCTATGTAGAGCATGGGACCAGGAGACACAGCTCCTGAACTGTGGTCACTTGCTCTTGCTACAAGCACTAACTGGGGGAAGCATAGACGGCCGTACCTCCACGGTCTCCTCCCAGCTCTGCAAGTAAATGCCAGGTAAGTTTTGACCAGCTGGGCAAACCTGGGTCTTCAGAAGTATTTGGATACCTAGCTTGTCTTTGGTACTTTGGTGCAAGTAAACGTTCTCCTGCGCTGACTCTTTAATAGAGCAAACCTGTTCAAGCCAAACTTTCCTCCTCCTTACCTCTCTGCAGCTCCCATCACTCAGAGGTGTAGCTGGGGGCAGAGTACATGCCAGTGTGTCTTTTGAGGAACAGCTTGGGTTGTTTCTTTTTTCTTTTTTTTTTTCCTGAGGGTGCGATGACCAGGCTGTGGAAAAGGTGTTTGGAGGGCTGGAGGCATTGTGGCACAGCTGGTCTCTTCCTACCTGGAGCTGGTGGGATATTGAGGAGGACAGAGTGAGACTGCAGTTGTAAGTCTGGCAAGTCTTATGGCAACCCCTGACCATAAATTGGATCGATTATATGTTTCCTCATCCTAAAACACCATCTGTTTGCTATTGTTTATATTCCATGCCAACCCTTGCACATTCAGGCAAGTCTGTGCTACCAGGACCCCTGTGGTCACAGCCAGAATCCGATCAGTCTCGGGAACTAGGTGTGCACAAAGTGACTCCCAGGCACTGACAAACCAAAGCAGGCAGAAGGGGGGAAAAAACAGTGTGTTTTCAGTGGCCTGCCTGTTTCAGGGGTGCTTCTGCAGTGTACGGGTCAGGCTTCAGAGTTTATTTTCTCTCTTTTAAGAATGGGGGAAAAGAAAGGATCTAAGCAGGCTCTGAGAGGGTTATGTAGGGCCCCAGGTACACAACCTGACTTTCAGGAGCCTTGAGCACTCCTCACTAAAGCTGTCTCTGCGGCTTGGGAGGAAGGTAGCCTCCGTTTTCACAGCACTTTAGGCTGATTTAACAGAAAACTGCCAGTGATTCTGGGCACGCTACTTTGAGTGTTTATGTCACTTATCTGGTACCTAAAGATGGAGGTTTTGAAGACACTTTTAAATTTTTTTTTTCTTTCAGCTGCTAATCTTGAACTGGCAGGAGCCTGCGCTCATGGGAAAGTTGCACCAAGTTAGCTTGAGGGGCTTTAAATTTTAGAGTAATGTGGGATGCCTTCTGCATCACACTAGCAAAGCTGAAGTTCAACTGCTGCATCTTTCTCATCAAGATAACAAAGTGTTATCTTGATGAGAAAATAAAAAATAAAATTCTATGATGAAATTTAAAAAAAAAAGGAAAGCCTGTGAACCAGGACAACAGTGTTACAAGTGAAGTGTGACCTTGCAGCTTCCTCTCGTGCTCTTTCACTTCACTTTTCCAGCCGGTCACGAGAGCTGAAGCAGAAGGCAGCCGACGGTCCCCATTTCACATCGGCCACGCAGGGCCCGTGCTGTGCATCCTGCTGAGGGGCAGCTGTCCCTGGTGTGAGTTTTGCTCCCCAACAGGCATGTGTGAGCGCTGGTGGGACTCCGGGCAGTGGATCCGCTGCCAGATGGGCCAGGCGGATAACTCACAAAAGCCGGTTTTCTGCCCTGCTGGCAGGCAGCAAAGCGAGCAGCGATGCTGCTGGTCCTCCACAGGGTGACGTGAGCCTCCCCAAGGAAGCCCTTCATCTCTTGGTGGGAGGATGAGGAGGAGGTGTAAATCACATCCAGGTTTCCACACGGTAACCTGCAGGCCTTTACCTCTGCACAAATTTTCGCAACTGGCACGGCAGGATGAGAGATGACTTTTGTGTTAGTACTTGTTTTCCCACCCAGGCTGGCTTGGTCTTTCATGAGAGTCAGGGGGCAGCAGGTTTCTTGGGTAGCCGCTGCTCAGAGACACAAAATGAGAGAAAAAACATATTGGAAAAGATGGACTGTTGGGTTTTGCCTTGCTCATCCTTAAGGGCTGTGTGCAGGTGTGAAGCACCAAAGGTGAAAATCTCAGCTAATGCCATTAGCCATTAGCAATGGCTAATGCCATTAGCTTCAGCTTGCTTCCCCTTCATTTTTTATTTCCACCGTTACTGGATGGGATGGGTCCAGCCTGTGGATGCCTGTATCCCACAGCTCTTTCCCAGGATGCTTCCCAGGGTCTTTGTTGGGGTGAGGATGCAGGCTTATGGGAACCAGGTGTGGCTCAGCCCATGGGACTCGTTACCACCTCTGGCACCGTTAGCATGCTGAGGGATGAGCGAGGAGGCTCTTGCAGGAGGAGCACTCATGGTTTGCAACTGCAAAAATCCCAAAGCAAAACAGCGGAAAACTGGCTGGATAAATGCGGAAAGCGCTTGGAAATAAACACCCCACGGAGGCGCAGCCAACCTTTTCGAAATCAGTTTAAAGAGCTGAGTGACTGAGTCCTCCTCCGTGTGGGTTGAGCCTGGGGGAGAGGCTGGCGTCCCCTGCAAGGTGTGCAGGGGGCCGAGCAGGTCTCTCTCCTGTCCGGGAGCCCCGTGGGGCTGTCACGCGGAGATGTGACGTGGTACTGCCAGCCAGTTGTGCTGGAGGCCAAAAGCCTCCCTTCCCAGGGGCTCGAGCAAAGTTGAGGGTGTTGAGCAAGACGCGAGGCTGAGCCTGGTGTCCCCCGCTGATGGCAGGGGAGGGTGAGAGCATGGTGGGGTTGTGCGAGACATCGTCCTGCGTGCGCCTGCCTCGCAACGCTTTTAAAGCGCTAACATGTTTTACGATGCAGTGTGAGCGAAACAAAATAGTGGCTCCTGGCTCCTCGTAACTTGTGTAAAATCCAGATGTGACGATCCTTTTACTGGCAAATGGAGCTGTTTATCCCCGCGCTCTCCTCGCGCTGAATTAGCTCCTGCTACGAACAGCTTGCTGAAAATGTGCCTGCCTTGCTACTAAACGGCTGCATAATTGTCCCTCTGCCCCTTCCCGGAGCTGCACATAAAAAGTGCAATCCAAATTCCTGGGCAAACCATGCAGGGCCCCGGAGAGCACTTCCCACCCCCCTTCAGGAATTGAACGTCATTCCTAAAGGATAATGCAGGATTAGGGCAAGGGGAAAACGAGTGGCTTAAACAGATCCGAACTGCAGCGGGGCTCAGCAAAACGTGTCCTTCTTCCCACCCCTGGCCCTCTCTCTCTTTTTTTTTCTTAAAAATAAAATTTTTCTTTCTTGCAAGGGGAAGGAGGAAAGAGGGCCTCCAGATTGTGAAACGGGCAGAAGAGGAACAGCGTCAGTTCCCCGAAAGCCCCCAGCCCGGGCGGTAGGGCAGCCCTGCCTGCCACCACATGGCAGCACGCATGGGAAACCCTTCCCAGCCCTTCCCCGCTCGTCCTCCCCCACCTCCTCCTCTCCCTGAACACACAGGCACTAGTTATTAGGGATTAGGTGGAACAGATGCATGTAAGATGCTTACGGCCTTTTCCAGACACAAGGCCACTTTCCAATCAGCTCAGAGGAAACAGGGTAATTAGATGGAGTTACAGGCAGGGAACAGGGGGGAATTAGCCTGTTACCCAACCAGAGACTGCAAGCCCTCCTCTTCCCCCCGCCTTCCCTTTTTTTCCACCCCATTCCTCTGCTCACTCTGTCGTTTCAAAGCTTTTTATTTTTTCTTTCCCTCTTCCAGGAGGCAGCTGATGCCAGCCGGCTGCTGCCAAACAGGTCAGGCCTCTGCAGCTGAAACTGCCCGTGATACTTAAGCAGGCGATGAATCAGCGGTGTCCTTTAGAAAAGGCATCCTCTCTTGGACGTGCTGCTGGGATGTCGTGTTCCCCCCGCCTCCCCGCCAGCACGCTCAGAGCTGCTGGCTGATGACAGTGGGTGGGTTGATGAATTGGGGTTAACTCTTCCCCCTCCCCCTCATAAAGCAGCTTCACCTGCTGGTGAAGTTATTGCCCCTTAAGCTGATGATAGCAGTTATAGATGTCTCGGAGGAGTGCTGAGCTTTGAAGGAAAAGATGCCTCGCTTGTCATTTGCCTGCCTTTAAAAACATATAAAGGCAGCTCTGGCTTGAGTGCCCTGCAGGCAGAAATTCTGAATGGAGACAGGCTGGTTTTCACTGTGTCCCTCCCCACTCCCAAAAAAGCCTTGGCTGTTGGGGTTGCTGGAGGGCAACTGCTGCAGACTGGGGGCTGCCATTCCTGGGCTGCCTCGTGCCTGATGGCTCTCTGATGGCGCAGGGGATTTCTCTTTTCCAACTTGATAAAAAGTTACCTGGGTGTGCTTACACTTCACTGCATGTTCATCCTTGGAGACATTTTGCTGGGTAAAGTCCTCCATACATGGAGAGCCATCCCATCACCACTATGCACAGGGCGGCTGTGACAAGGTAATGGTGATCAAGCACCAGGGGCGGTGATTAAGAATCTGGCTGTTGCATTTATTACCATCTCCTCCCACAAGCTCCTGCCTCACTTGTTTAGCTTCTGAGGCCTGTCTGTACTGCTGTTTATTGGGAGAGCAATGCTCTTCTCTGAGATGTTTGGTTTTAAAACCATCAACGTTTGAAAGTGGATGTGCAGTGTCACGAAAGACAGTATTCCCCATGGAAGGATTTTTTCCAAGTGACAGGTCAGTTGGGCAGTAAACATGTGAAGGTAGATCGCTGTTACAGCTATAATCGAGTAGAGAGGAGCTGACCCCATTTTCGAAGCAAAGAAACTGGCCAGTGTCTGAACTTCTCCAAACAAAGGTGCTGCTCCTCCCTAGTGGTACCTTTTTGCATGTCCTGTAGACAATTTTCTGAGACTGACATTAACCTCTTCTTCTAAGCATACACAAGCACCAAGTGTTGAAATCCACTCAAGAGCTGGATGGAAAATTTCTGGCAATGGTTTGCTGTCAGGAAATGCTGGTTCAGCAAGAGGAAAAGATGTCAACTTCAACAGTAAAAAAAGGATCAGAAAGAAGCAGAAAAAAAATATGATACCATTGGAGATACTCTCCTGAGGGTTTTTTGAAGCAGTGGGTTTTATTTTTCAGTGCTGTTTTTATTGTTCATTGGCATGTGGGATGGACACAGCCAGAGCAGAGGCTGCACCATAATTTTCTGCGTAGTTTTGCTTAGTACATGGCAGGTAATAGCTTCTGCACACCCAACACATCCTTCCCAATGCATGTGATATCAGAGGCTTTAACGGTGCGGATGGAGGGAGAGGAGCTCTCTCAGATGTCCCCTCTTCCTTAAGGGAGAGGAAAGTGCTTCTGTGGAGTACGAAACTCTCGTGGAGGCATGCTGGGGTCTGTCCTGGAGCCGGCTTATCTCCTTCACTGACACCCTGCACTACTGGCTGTGTGGGTTAGCTGGTGACCTAGTAAAGCCATTGGCTCCACCCGAGTCTCAGCATACTGCTCGTTTATGTACCTCCAGTTCCTTAGTTCCAGTAATTCTAAAACCAGCATCTTTCCTGAGCATCCAAGTCCTCACAGGAGTACAAAAATAAATAACCAGGACAGGAACGAGACATGGGTGCCCTGGAAGAACAAACCCATGTTGCATGGTAAGTATGTGTAGCGTCAGTTACTGCTCTGCATTTTTTTTCTGTCTGCCAAATACATGACATTGAAAAGTCAACAGACAGAAAGTAAGAACCTAAGCAAAACAGTAGTCTAGGGCAGTTCTCAAAACAGACAAACAAAAAAATCCCCCAAAATACATGGCTTTGCCACCCAGGGCGGTTGTTTGTGTCAGGACCACCCCAATTAGAGTTAAAAACAGACTGCAGTGCTATGCACGTTTTAGTGTACATTGCATAAATAGATTATTACTGTTAGGTGGTGATTAAAATGATTGACTAGTGTAATCTATGTCCTGGTGTAGTGCCAGATATCAGAGCACTGGTTTATGCGTTTCCCCCTCCTCTCCACATTGTTTCTGAAGCAGGACAGTGTTTAGATGGGGTTGTGGGAAGCCTGGCACCACGTGGGATGGGACTTCTCTTGCCAGCATCGGGCCGCTTGTGCCATGAATCCCCTTCTGCAAAGTGGAATGGGGAGAGAAGAAGGGGCACAGTGCTTCCCATCCCCATTGGTGAATGGGGCCAGGCTTGCGTCGGACACTGGGTGAATGCACCAGCCCAGATGCTCATGTGTAGTCCCACGCTGGCTTGTTCCTAGGAAGGAAAGCTAGAACATTTCTGAGGTTTTCTTTGGTATTTCACGTTATGGTAAGGTTCCTGTCTTGGAAGTGATGCTTGTATTTTATTCTCCTTTTTCAGCGCTGTCCCCTACTGTTAGAGGATACAGGAGGGGAGCATCGTTTTTATGGCAACAAGGATGCATCCTTTGAGATTGTGACTCCCCTCAGCTGGCATAAGGGATGCTGTGACTGGCCTGCCATGTTTTCTGTCTTTCTCTGGGACAGCTGAAGTGCGTACTGCAGTGCTAACATGTGACAGATAACTTCGTGGTGGATGTACTGGCAGAACCAACGTGTTTTACAGAGGTTAATAAGAGTTTTGTAGCTGTTATTTATTACCACGACAGGGACCGCCTACATGTGTCCCTATCTCTCATTGCAGGAGCAACACTTGTCTTGAAAACCTGTTCATCTGCTTTCCCCCTCTTTACAGTTTCTCCAGGCCATGCTGCCCATTTAGCATTTCCCTGAGCTACAGGGGACAGACTGAGCGTCTGGGAATGTGTGTACACCTCAGATGACCTGAAACAGCCTGCTTTTTTTTTTCCTGTGACTGGATCACTCAGGTGCTCTTGCTTTGAATCTCCCTTTTTGTTACCTACCGGGGCATTTGTAGCTGGAAGCATGTCGGGACAGGGACAGTTTGACACAAGCATGTACAGCACAGAGGAGCAGTCTGACCTGCTTACAGGCTCCATGCGCTGCTGCTTTAATGACGACGGTGATTTTTCATGCGCGTTATTGGAAGAAGGAAGTAACTGTTTGCAGTAAGCCACGTATTAATCAGGAGCTGGATTTTGGGGGCTCTTTGCCTGTTTGTTTTCCTCTCCGACTGACTCGCCTCTAAGCGGGACGCTTTGCAGTTACGAGCCTTTGTCAGCCCAGCCGGGGTCTGGCATTTGTCATTCACTCGGAAGGTGGGAGCTCAAGCGAGAGGTTTTCCCTGTTGCCAAACGTCGTCCATATTTAGGGAGGCTTTTGGTCCCAACCTCTGAGGAGCTGTCCGCATCTGACTGCTGGGTGATGCTCCTGCCAGCCTGGGGGCGAAAGAGGAGAGACATGGTTGTCAAAGTCTCTTGGCTAGATAAGTCTCACTGCTAGATAATGCCTGGATTTCACCTCCAGCACGTGATGCAGCTGTTTTGCAGCTTGTGCACGCAAACGCTGTTGAAAACCGAAGGGGCATGGGAGAAAAGGAAGAAACATTTTGTTTCTCCTCTCCCCTCCTCTGCCTGTTCTTGTCATGCTGCTGTTCTCCTCCTCCTGTCCTGCTCCTCAGCTATTTGGCAGAATCGCTGCCATTGCAAATGTACGTGACTAATCTGTTACTTGAGGAACGGGGAGGCAGATTCACAGGCACGAATGACCCAGGCTGTCAGGAAGCTGATGGGATTCTCTGCTGGGAAAAGTGGTTTTTGTTTTTTTTTTCAGAGGGCTGTGCCCCTTGTTAAACGACAGGAGAGAGATACTCATCTGAGTATTGGATGGGATGGATATGGTCTCTGTTAAAGAGGTGGCCATCTTCTTCCCAGCCCTGAAGGCAGATGTGCTGCACCAGGACAGCACGTCCCCCCCTTTCCTCCCAGACATGTGGATGCTGTTCCCCTGCGGTGGCACGGTGCCATTAGCCGCGGCGTGCTCGCCTGAGGAGGGAGTGCAGAGCCTCTGGAAGGCCTGTGTGTGAGATTAGGGCAGATCCTTACTTGTTCATCTCCTAACCAGCTCACGCAGAGGCCCGAGGCTGCGGGACCTGACTGCTCTGACCTGAATACGGCCAGGCGCCTGTGCTGCAAGCCTGGTCCTCGCCTACCTCCGCCACTTTGCCTTGCTCTGTTTCAGCTGTGCATCCTTAAGAGATTCAGGGGCTTGGGGCCAGAGGGCTCTCTGCCTCGCCAAGCTGATCCCGAAGGGAAGGGGTGATGTGCCAGGAGGTCTGGTTCTCCTGGGAGAGGTAGAGGGATCCAGCATGGGAACAACGGGGGTGGGGGGCAGGGGTTAATGAGGAGAAATGGAATAAATTAAAGCAGAGAAAATGTAGGCTAAGTATTGGGGAAAAACATATGTTTTATAATAAATATTACATGTTTAAGTGCTTGCAAGCCAATAATTATTTGCTCAAAAAAATAAAATAAGTAAATTCCAGAGAATGACTAAATTATTGGACACAGTTCCTAACTAGGTACCTCAAAAATGTGTTGAATCAGGCTGTCAGTGTGAATTAACTAGCCCAGCTCTGGAAAATATACCCTAGGGAGCACTAGCTTTCCTGGTTTTCCACTGATCAGAATGCCAAAGTGAAATCTCCTGAGGCGAAGGGCTTGCACATTAACTAACTTACAGTGCCATCTAGCCCCATCTAAGACATAAGACGTTTATGAGTCATTGCTAATTTTGTTCCTGTAACCGGGAGGCTGAGTCACTTTAGTTCGAACACACCTCCTAGGTCATGTGCTTGTGGATGTAAGCTTGTCTTGGAGTACATCCGTACGTGCACTGGGATGTATTTTTAAAGACTCGTCCACGAGTCACAAATGTAAATGCCTGACTGGGAGCCATCCCATCTGGACAAATCCTACGTGTTTTCATGACCACTTGGTGTGGGGAGGGCAGCTCAACGTTGCTTAAGCCTGCCTGACACTTCCCATTGATAAGACCTCACTTTGGATAGCTCAGAAATTTGCCAGCCTGCAGCTGCTTGGGCTGGGAGCATTGGGTGCTGCATGCTCGCTGCAGGCTATTTCTAGGAAGCTTCCCCCAGAGCAGTGTTTGTGCCGTTCCCGAGGGTGGGCTGTGGATGGGTGCCCGGGTTTGCTCATTCTGAAAAAAAAAAAGAAAGAAGGCAAATACAAAAGTGATAGCGCTGCTGCTACCGTTCATCTTGCGAAACATGGTGGGGGAAGAGGGCGGTGGCTCCGGCTCCTGCTGCCCACGGTGGGCTGTGGCTGCATCCCTGCGCCCTTCACCGCCCCCACTGCAGATGTATCCTCCCCTGAGAGACAGGGCCATGGGGCAAGCTCCGGTGACCCACCAAAGGCCACGGAGTGGAGAAAGATGCCATGGGCTCCCCGGTGCGAGGGTCCAGCCCCCTAAGGTCTGGGAGAGTCCTAAAGTTGCTGCGTTGGCTCTTTGGGCATCTGCTTTTTGCCCGCGTGGGCTCTGGGGGGCTTCAGGGGTGCTGCTGGGAGCCGTGGGTTTGGTGGAGCGTTGTGTTTTTGAGTCTGCTAAGCTGGTGTCAGCCTTTCTTTTCTGCCTTGCAACAGACTAATGCAGGGAAGCTGCCAGACTGCCAAAGGTAGCGAAGTACCCTTTTCCTATAGAGGAAAACACCCGTTATCCTCACTGGGCTTGGATTACAAGAGTGTTGTTTTGCACTTTCTCCCTTATGTTTCTGTTTTTTTCCTTGTGTGCTCGCAGTAATATCCATAGCCAGACATATGCTCACGGCCTGGAATGAAGTCGACTGCAATTACATCCTAAGGGAGTCACTCAAGGGGGGTTTTGTGAAGGCAGGACGCAGGCTTCGGTGGAGCCTGTCGCTGCTGCACATGTGCTGGTAGACCTCCACGTGCACTTACCCAGCCTTCAGCTTTGTGGGAGCGAGGAGCAGAAGGCTCAGAAATATAGCCAGTCTGGTGCACGTCTGGAGGCGGTAACGTGAGGCAAAGTACACACCTCCTGTACTCGAATGAGGTGTTTTCTTGCATTAGTGATTTCAGCGCATCAGCACCGAAATGCTGCCTTTTAAACACACTCGTGCCGCTTTCCCCGTGCTCTGTGCCAGGTCCGAACCTTCTCCAAGCATAAAGGCGCTTGGAGCTGGGTTACAGGGTCAGGCCTCATTCTGCGGTGCTTTCGCCTTACTTCCTTTATCTCCAAAGGCAGCAAGAAGCACATGCTGCAGCAACGTAATCATTTAATCCAGGCTGGTGAAACCTGTTCTCCAGATGAACAACTGACAGATCATTTGCTCCGTAGCTCTGCCTATGAAAGCAATGTTTGTTGGGGCGGCTGGATGTTGGTGCCAGCTTTCCACTCTTGTTTCCAGCAAAGCCAAACAGCAGCCTGGCTGTGAATCTGCTGCCGGCTCCTTCCTCCTCTCCCTGTAGCCACGTTAGTTCCAGGGCTGTCCCTCCTCAGCCGCTCAACGCTGTTGCGGACGCTGTATGTGCACAGATACCTGCGAGGCGAAAGCAGTCCTCAGAGGAGTGCAGCAGGCTTGTGGAGCTCGGGATGGGAAAGTGTTTGCCTGGGGAGGCAGGTGACACCTGAAAGGGTGCAGCCAAAACTAACAAAGGTGTGTTCACAAATAGATACAGTTTGATCTTTAGCCCCTGATGCAAACCTTACTTTGGCTGGGGAGGCTGCTCTGCCAAGCCCGTTCATAAGGGCATAACAGCCTGGCAGAGTGCTGGGGGATGGACATCCCAGCATTGGGTTGGAGGGGGAGCACTTGCTGTTGTCCTTGTTGTCCCCCTTGCAACTGCTGTGAGTTAGCGGGGGCGGGGGGAGAGGTGCGTTCCCTGTTTGAGACCTTGGAAGTCCCTGCATTTGAGTGCCATGTGCGAGGGGCCGGTACATGTGTCCTGAGACAGTGGTTTGTTGCGCACCGTGCCAGTGTGTGCTCACGTAGGTTTTCTGAGCATC
Source organism: Nyctibius grandis (assembly GCF_013368605.1). NCBI lineage: Eukaryota > Metazoa > Chordata > Aves > Nyctibiiformes > Nyctibiidae > Nyctibius > Nyctibius grandis. Next base: position 14,525,758 of record NC_090660.1, read on the forward strand.
CAGCACTGAAAATCTGTCCTCTCCCAAGCGGCAGTTACCCCCGGCGCGCAGCCTGTCCTGCTCTGCTGTGGGAGGCCGCTAGCCCTTGTTTGCAGCTTCTCTGCTTTCAGCTTCCGTCTCTCTTCCAGACTTTGTCATGGGAGTAGCCTGGGCTGCTGAGTAATAGCTGACAACCTCACGGCCCAGTCGATGGCATGGTGGCAGCGCACTACCAGGGAGAGGACTCTGGTGTGCCCCTGGCAGCCACTGCTCTGGCAAACAACATTAGAAACTTGCCAGGTGAATATGCAATGGTTTTGCAGCCACCTTCTTTCTCTTCAGCTTAAGAAGCAGGCCCAAACATTGGGCTGAGGCTCTTCCAGGGCCAGTTTATGCCCCTTGAATTGCTTGATCTGCTTGCATTCCCTCTGAGGACGGAGAGCAGAAAGAAGCTGTTGGTATTCAGATTGCAGTCCAGATTTATTTAAAATGCCTTTTATTAAGAAGGGCACATGTCAAATATTTTTGGGGCCAGCACTGTGAGGTTGGCTTAGCCTCCAGAAACACTTTCCAAATCTTGTTGTCCAGGATAGTGTGCCCTCAAAATGCATTGCATCCCCCTGCACTAGCTAGTCCAACCTCCTACTGTGACCATACAACAGGGTTGTTCTTTCAGCTTAGATGACGGTGGTCTCATGCAGCTGGCTGCAGAAGACCCCTTTGCAAGGGCAGTTCTCCTTCCAAGCTTGATTAGCTTTGTGTCGTCTGAACTGTGTGAGGCAAGGAGCTTTGAGACCTCCTTCTCCAACATTATGGTAGCCCCATTTGCCTGCTCTTTTAGTCTGTTTCCCATCAATAGCTCTATCTGGAGTAGATGATAGTTTTTAATGGACACATTTTACGGCTCACGGATGATGCCAGATGGGCAAGCTTGGACATGTGAAGTAACCTGGTCTCCTACCAACTGGCAGTGAGTGGGAGAACAAGCACCCTTCTCCCACCCCCCATGGCTTTGCCAGTGCGGCCATCCTGGAGCAATCACCTCTGTGGATGAATTCAGTGTTCGGTTCAGGGTTTCATTCATTAGCTGGGACTCTAAAATCTGTTCCTGCTGCCATGTTACTTTCTACTGGTTTTCCTGTTTCCCGCTGAAGCCTAGTAAAGGCATTGGAAACCCCCACTGATCAATTTGAATGGCATTAGGATCCATTTTGATTTAGAATCCTAAGATCCATATTAGGATCTGTAGTTGTTGCACATTGCAACAGCTTCTTTTTCTTTCTTGCTCCCTCTTACACACCTCCAGTGCCTGGCTCTGTGCTAGACAAAAGCTCTTGGGGCATTCAGGGAGTGCAGGTCTGGGCTATGTATCACCATGTCGCCAGGATGGAGCTGGGAGAGGTCAGTACATGTGCACAGCTCAGATCAATGTGTGCTCAGGGGGGATGGGAAGTTTAAAAGGATCGCTGGTATTTTATCTGCAGTTTAGCATGGCTCAGGTTTGTCAGCAAGACACCACAGTCCTGAAATTTCGAGCCTGAGGTGGAGCTGGGAGGGAAATACTAGAGCTCCCATGTCTCTGTTTAGGGCTCTGGACACAGCTTCAGTCAAAGTCTCCCCCTTCCTAAAAGCAGAGAGATGTTGAAGTGTGATGTTTGCATTTGTTATGTGAAGTCTGTTTGGACCTATTCACCTCCCTGACTTTGCATCATTTTTTGGGGTGAGCATTAACTAATAAGGAAGGGAGTAAATCTTGCTTGAAGTTTTTTTCTTGCTGCCCCCATGGTCTCCATGGCAGGTGCTAAAGAGGCGAAAGTCAGCGCTCCTGCAGAGTGAGATTAGCAGCGCACAAAATGATCTCTTTCCTCCTCGTGCATCTCAGAGCCTGGAAACTCCCCCATCTCGCCAGCCTTGCAGCCCAGCTGTCCCAAACCCCAGACAGCAGCGATGGATAGCAGCAGGCTGCTCACTGCACTGCGGCCTGGGCGATGGAGAAGATAATGGGAAGGTTTTCTTGGTACAAGTATGAGCATGAATCCTCTGAAGAAATATTAAGTCTAGTTGCAGTGGAAAAAAAAGAAAAAAAAAAACAAGCACGCACACACACACACACAGAAAAACATGTGCGACCTTGGCCTCATGTAATGTTGGAGGGTTTGGTGCTGTCTGAGTTTTTTCTCAGCTGCTGGTCCTCAGACTCCTTCCGACACGGCTCCACCACTGGAGCAACAGCTGGAGTGCTGAGGTGCACCCCGGTGCTGCCAGCTCTCCTCGCTGCAGATCAAGCCTTGTGCTGTGATACTCGGGGATTTCCTTGAAGCCCTTGTGCTGCTCTGCCAGAGTGCTGAGATTGCCTGAGAATCTTGGCTTTTGATGTAAGAAAAAGAGGGGGAAAAAAAAAGCTAATTAAGAAAAAAAGTTGCTAGCACTCTTGATTTTGTTGGGAAATTTAAAAATGGGAAATGAATGCGACCTATAGTAAAATAATAATCAAAAGTGTATTCCACCTTTTTGCCCCAAGCGGGGCTGCGTGAATTGTTTGGATGATGGGGGGGAGAAAACAGAGCCCCACTCAGCACTGCAACCCTGTTGCTGCTGCAGAAGAAAGAGCAGTGAAACCTTCTTTTGCCACTTTGGATGCTAACTCGTGACAGCCAGTGGCTTTAGCTGTGCTGAATGTCATGGTTGGTGCTTCCTACTTCTGGCTGCTCCCTTTTGCCAAACTTCACTGCAGTGGTGGTGGTGGTGGCCCAATGGAGGGTATGATGGTCCATCACAGGTTAACTAGCTCCTAAGCCTGAGGATGTTTTGCTAAAAGTGAGGTACTAGTCCAGACTGTGGAAATCTTGGTCTTGAATTATTATTTCTTTTAAATATTAGACCCTGCCTGCAAAGATGAAGTTTTTCCTGGCTCACTTTTCAGTATTGCTGCCATTCTTTCCATCCTCTATCTTCATTGCTTCCACTGTTGGTATAGAGATGTGAGCTTTCAATACCTGCAAGTTTCCATCCTGTTTGTTAACAGCACTCTGCACGAAAGGGACCATGAGAAGTTGGAGATGCTACAGGTAACTATCCAAGCAGTAATCCTCACTTCCTCAATGAGGCGGTGTGTTTTGCGTGGTGAGGGCGGTAGAAACAGGACTGATGAGTGACGGAGCAAAAAATCAGCAATTACTATTTGGCAGGAGATATACTTAAACTTTGTCAGGCTAGGCAAGTATCTCCATTGTGGTCTCTGACTCACAATTCAAATATGCTGGGAACATTTGAGGGGGCTGGGTCAGTTCTTTAAGCAGTGGGAAAAACAAGGCTTTAATACATCACAGCGTAGTTTTGGGTCTGCGCTCTGCTGTTCTGCTTTTCTTTGAGGAAACTGGTGTGGCTGGCGGTGGGGAAAGGGAGGTGTTGTGAAACCACGCACACACTCATGTGATTTTGATCCCTCCTAACAGTGTTTCAGACTCATTTGACTGCGGTGGCTGAGCTGAACCACTTCTGACTTACCCTCCTTAAGGAGAACGGAGGATGAGGCTGTGCGCTGTGGCTAGCGACAGCTCGGTCTCCACCTCTGCTGCAGCAGCCTGGCTGAGGTATGCAATGCAGAGGAGCTCATGGAGGGGCTCACCAGCCCCTTCCAGCTACTCTGCACCACTCTGTGGACACAAGAGTGTCACAAACTGGCTGGTTAAACCAGGTTTGCAGCTCTGGTGTGTCATTATGGTGGTGAAAAGCAGCTGGGCTGTTCTAGTGAATTAGGTTGTGAGGGCACGAAGGCTTGCTGGCAGCTCAGCTCTCCCCATCCCTTGCACCGCTGCGGATAAAGCCGCGCAGCTGCCCGAGGGGGGATGCATTTACGCCCTTAGTGAAGGTGCTTTCTGCTGATACGGCATGTGTCTGCGCACGGAGGGAAAGGCAGATATGGCCAGACATCCTCTCTCAGGTCCTGCTGCGCGGGTGAGAGCAGCTGCTGGCAGCGGGGTCGCTCCTCGATGCTTCTCCGGCTGGAGGCAACCACCCGCTCGGGGACGCTTCCCGGCAAATCCAATTGCAAAGCAGGCAGATGCTTTCAGCCCATGGCTTCGTGTGTGAGGCTTTGCACCTTCTGCTCCTGGGAGGGGCCGGAGGGAGAACCGGGAAATGACACTGGAGGAGTATGGCCAAAAATGAGCAAGACCAGGCGAGGAGCGGCCATATGGCAGACGAGCTGTTGGCTCTGTAATTAAGCCAAGTGCTCGGGATGCGAGAGGCTCGGCTCTGCTCAGTTCAGAGCCCGGCTTCCTGTGTGTTCCTCCTCACTGTGTTTTTGACCAGAAATTCCATTTTTGACCTGAAAAATTTTCCAGATGAAAATTTAATTACAAAAGTGATGTATTCCCACAAGAAACTTCAGTGTCAGCAAATAAGCATTTTTTAAATGAAAAACTGTTTTATTCACACACACAAACTGGCTCCCATTGAGTCCATGCTAGAGCATTACCCTGGTAAAATCTCTAGTGTTTTGTTTAATAAAAAATTATTATGATTTGCAATTAGCATCCATTAGGCATACAAGTCACAAAGAATTGATACCGACACTGTAGTCCTCCCATACTGGATACAGTTTGTCGGCAAGTTATTAAATCATGACCTTATGCTATGCCTGTGATTTATAAAAGGTTGCTGGCAGTGGAGAAGTGGGATGAATGAGAAGTGGGAGTATTAACTCAGAAAACAAGATTTTGCTTCCCTTTGTGCAACAGATCGTCTGCTTTCTGCACGGCAAAGGTGCAAGCGTTTTCCTGCAGCTGATGCGATTTGTAACACGGAATTTGTAAATAGTTTCCATATACAAAGGTCTTTGCTCGCGGTTGTTATTGGTTCCATATTTACGTGGGATCTTTGCATGCAGAGGATGGCTTTTGGCTTGCGAAGAGGAACTTGTCTGAGGCTGGACTGTTTCCCCTCGCACAACGAGTCTCTTCAGGATTGTGTGTAACGCAGAGAAAGCCTGCTAGGGGCAAGGTACTTTTCTGCCTAACAGAAAACTTTGCAAGCTCATTAATAAAGGCCAAATATAATAAAGCTGAGAAAGTCAACATGTTTTAAAAGATATGCTGTTCTGGGAAAGAAGCGGAGATGGGCTGTGTATTTATGTGAACAAAAGAAGTCTAAACTGTAAACTATAATATATCTGTTAGCTCATTAATGTGTCTGATGCTGACTAATTCCAGGGGTGTTCCTGCTGCCCGGCAGCAAAAGTGCAAATAAGTGGACAGCTGTGATTTAGTGCCAAATATTTGAACACATCATGACAATTCAGGCCACCCACACTCTTAAGTAAATACAACTTCTGAAGAGTCATTTCAGACTGGACTGAAGTGCAGAGCAGCCACTTTCATGTGCATCTAGGCCAAACAGTCTTCAAGTATTTGGGGCCAAACTTTGCCCTCTGTTACACCCTGTGAGCCCCCATTCACTCCACAGAGCTTGCACTGTGTGGCTGAGGGCAGAGCTGACTCTTGATGCTAATCTGATTTTTTCTAGCTCAGTAAGTACAATTTTGCATGTAAATGTAAATGTGGAACAGATCTGGACTCGATTAGCTCCTGAGTCCTTGACAAAAATCCATAATTGTTTATCCAGATGATCTTACTTTGTATCTCTTTTATTTTCGCTACACTTTAAAACCAAGGTTTTAATGGGCTTGTAAAATAAATACATGAGTGTAGATTACAGTGGTATAAAAGGTGCGAGGAAAGCCCTTGCCTTCTTCTCAGCAGGAGTAAATGCTCGCTTGGTGCACACTTAAGTTGTGCTCTCCCGAGCCTTGGGCAAGGTGGCTGTGGATCTGATGGTAGGAGGGAGGGTATTTCCAAGACAACGCTTAGCCCGGGGCTCCCATTACAGATGTGAAGGATCTGCGATATATATCTTTTTTTCCTAGTAGGCAGTGAAATCTGTGCTAGTGGCAATATCTGGGGCACAGGGTTGTTGGGGGAGGGGCAATGAGAGGGAATATGAAAAAATATTGTATTTATCAGGGTAATCTAGTCTAGGAGCACAAGTACTAAAGCATTTTAATCAGTCATATGGTTACGTGTCACTGCAGGGCAGAATTAAGGCTGTTTGTATGCCTTGGTTGCACATTGCCACACTTCAACAAGTTTGAGTTTAAGTGTAACTTTAACTCTGAATTCCCTGGGTCTGTAATGCCTGAACTGGAAATAAGTGCAACCCCTCTCTATTGTACTTTACTCTTAAGTTAGGCTTTCCACGTTAGCTCCGTTTAGCATGGGCTGTCCTCTCCTGCCCTGCTGGGTCTGCTGTTTAACTGGAGAAGGCGGTGTATCCGAATAAAAGGATACAGCAGTAAAAGCAGGGATGGCAGATGGGTGGCGCATGCAATGAGCACTTCCCAGGCTGCTGTGCACTGCTCATGCCTGGCTATCTCCTGTGTGACTGTGTGGGTACTCTTCACACACAGCTGCTTTCGTTGCAGGTAGAAGGAACCCACACAGGACCAGAGGCTGAAATCCCATTTCATGCTGTGGAGGAGACGCCATGATGCCAGATCCCAGTAAGGCCACTGGAACGGGTGGGATGATGTTTAGATCACACCAGGTACCTGCGAGCTTGGTCTGCAGCTCTGGGGCTATGTGCTGTAGCTCTCCATGTGCTGCAATAGAGAGGCTCCACCTGGCCTGGCTGGGCCCAGCCAGCCAAGCGGCATGCCCAGGCACGGGGCGCTTGCCTCCTCACAGGGGAAATTCAATATATAATGCCTCCTACTTCTTGTGATGGGGTGGGCTGGTGGCTCTGAGCTCTGGGGACAGAGTCAGTGCTCCGGCTGTTTTTAACATGAGTTTCTTTGGACAAAGCTCCATATTGATAGGAGGGAAACAGCATCATCCCTGGGAGCTGCTCTGCCTCTGCCTTGGCTTCTGCCTGCGGCCATTGCCTCCTGCCCCCGTCCCCGAGCCCTGTCCCACTGGGCTTCTTGCTGCACATCCAGAGACACGGTGCATATGTCCTCTCCCATGCATGCTCCCTCACTCCCTCCCTCATTTCCCTCCCCACCTGCCCATGCCCTACTGCCTGACTAAAGCAAAATTGCCCTATTTTTTGGCAGCTGGCCTTCCCAGGGGCCCAGACTAACAGAAGCCTGAGCCCTGCCTGTGCCTTGGCCAGAGCTGAGCAGCTCCTTGCTGACAGATAACGTTGCCTTAAAGGAGAAGGAATGTTATATTTCCCCATCTATTTCCCTATTGTGCTCACCCCTTTGTTTCCCAGCTCCCGTGGGGAAGGGGATGCTCCTGCTGGGAACTCGTCGCCACCCAGTGACCTACTGGGAGTTCCCCTCTTCCCTGCAGGCTCATTCCTGGCGGTGGAGTTCGTCTCTGAGCCAAGCCTCCTGTAATTAATGCAAGCCTCACTGTTGACTTTCAGCGAGCTTTGGATAAGGCCTTTCCAGGACTTGCAGCTTTCCTCCAGCTTGGTCCTCGCACGCCAAGTGATGAGGCTTCCAGGGCTTCTCCCGCGGGATGGCTCCAGTGTGTGCATCTCACTGTCAGGAAGCTTTTCCTGCCACTTGGCCTAAATTTTCCCCTTTTCAAATGTCATCCCAGCACTCCTAGTTAGTGTGTGCTTTCTGCACTTCTTGCTCCCTCCAAGCAGGCTGATGCTTTTCCCTTTCCACTGCCTGGGCTCTTCTGGTGCTTGCTGGCTGTCACCCGCTTTTCTCGCGCCCGCCTTGGCTTAGCCAGTCCGGGCACATTATCTTACAGCTCATTTCCCTTTATAAATCAAACCTCCCAGCCATTTTTCTTTTTTTTTTTCTTTTCTTTTTTTTTTCTCTCTTTTCCTTTTTTTCTCCTTTTCCCTCCTCCCTGTGACACGGGAGTGATTTTTGGGTGGCTGCCCCACCGTGTGGAACATTTTTTTCTCTTGTTCGGGCTGACAAGTTTTTTAGTGTAAAGTGCTGACATTTCTTTGTCACTGCAGGCAGCCAGCTCTCTGGGTAATGAATGGGATGGGTAAATGCACAAACACCTTTGAGATGCAGGTCCTGGGAGCAGCCCAGGCGGGCACCCCTCAGCTGGTGCCACTCTCGTGCAGATTCTCCGACGTCAAATATGGGCTGAGCTCTGGCTGTCACCTTCCGCTGTGTGGAGGCATGATCGCTCTCTCCTATTTGTCCTTCTTCCTGTGGATTTCATGGATCTGAGGCTGCTAGCTCCCTGCTGAGTTCGGTCCGCATGGGCAATGGCCTCAAGTTCAGAGGGGACTTGGAGGGAAGAGGAGCAGGCTGTGCCTCGTGCTGGGCACACATGAAATGACTGTGTGTGCCTCATTTCTTTATCAAGCCAGGCGGAACGTGCTTTCTTCTGAGGAATAAGGCAGCACCAGAATGGAAAAAAGTGAGTGACAGTTTGCTTTCCCTCCAGTGTCCAACTCCTTTGCTACTGCGTGGATGCGGGTTTTACTTGGGAGCAGGACCTGGGGCGAAAGGCTGAGCCGCCCTCCTGCTTGCACTGCCACCGTTTTTGTGCTCTTCCTTTGCCGTAGCCAGAAATCGAAGGTTTTGCCATGCAAAGCAGCAAATGAGACCGTGGAGGTTGCCATGACAGCTCCGAGGAGAAACTGGGTCAGCCCTGCAACCCGCGGAGGGGACCAGCTGGGGCTGCCTGCTGGTCACCTGTAAGCCCGCAGGAGCAAACGCGTCCCACCACTCTTTACTGAGCTGACTGTGTCAGTTCTTTGTTTCCCATGAGGAAACAAAGAGTTGTTAACTTGGTTACCATATTAAACCTAGTGCAGGTAAAATGGTTGGTTGTAACCCACACCACTGCCATGGCAACAGATATATATTTTTTTTTTCTGAACATACAATGAGAGCAACTTTTCTTGCCCATAAGTAACTCTTCAGAGGAGAAGATGTCAAGAAAGTAGAATTAGGGATGAAATGCTGAGGGCACTGGAGATACCAGGCCAGCAGATTTGAATACAGGATCATTTCAAAGTTAAAAAGAAAGCCAAGGATGGATGCTGAGGCTGAGAAAGTGCTTTGGCCAGTGAATTTCCTTAAATAGTAGTGGCCTCCATGGTCTTAAGACCAGGTTTAGAAACGCAACATTGTTTTGACATCAAAGTAGGTTTTTCAAAGGACAAAATCGAGTGTTCATTGATTTTTGACCCCTTTGGAGAATGTGGTCACAAGTGTTTCAGGTGATCGTGGCTGAGAGCTGTGGAAGAGCTATCCTTTTTTCCAGCCATTTACCCTCCTCACCCTCTATTTCTTCCCCTCCAGGGTATTATACTGATTTCTTAATTCCCCCTTTTCTCCTCTTACTTGCCACTTTCTAGACAGATGACACCAGTGTCTGAGATCTGGGTACCCTCCTTGGAGAACAAGAGGTACGGGTGAGGCACATCCACCAGTGCCTGCCGTGGAAACCGAAGTCACTGCTGTTCCTTTCCTTTGGCATCATCCATAACACTGTCGTCTGTTCTCTGTGCAAGGGAAGGACAGACAGCGATGGCCTGCCTCCTTGCAGGTCATGTATTATCAGCAATTTCATAACAAAAGAGTTTTAAGCTTAACTCTGGTTCTACTTTTGTGTTGATATCACTGACGGGTAGTAGTGTGACTTGTTTAACAGTGCAGCTCTACAATCTGTGATTATTACCATGTATAAGACACTACATGTTTTTGTAGAGACTGGGAGTTTTTTTGGGAAATGGCATGTGTGAAATATAAATGAATGCATTAAACTGCATTTTGTACACACAAGTGCGCGCACACACACACACACACATTCATGGATCTAGTTGCAAGCTCTGCTCCATAAAAGTGATGTTGACTTTAAAGATTTTGCTGCTGCCTTCTGCAGCCTCTCCTTCCTGTCACAGAGGCAAGGAGCACCAGAGGGTTTGTCCCGCAGGCTATGAACAGCTTGGCACTTGGCGTTGCATGGCTGGAGGGTCACTGAGCCTGGGGTCACCTGGCCAGGAGTTCCTCCTCTTCTGCTAGTGACCTCATGGTAGTGACCAAGTCCTTAGGAAGAGGTGCTTCTGTTTCTGTGTAGATAGCAAATATTGCACTGCTGGGCTAGTGGTTTAGCTAGGACAGTGAAATGGTGACACTTGTTTGGGCTCGCTGAGCATTGCCACCATACTAGTAGTAATTTGGGATCAGACTGAGCCCTGGCTAAATCAGCTGGCACAGAGGCTGGGCTGGGCACAGGGCCTCTCAGTGTGGGGATGGAGCCCCTCTGAGGCATCAAAATGTGCAAATCCATCCTGCTGGCCTCCTCCCTGCCTGGTTTTCCTTTCTGTCTTGGACATCATCTCCTCTCCGAGTTCATCTGGAAGCATTTCTTTCCAATGTTTCTAGAGTCCCAGAAGGGAGCTTAATCGCTACAGCATCCTCCTCATGCAAAGCGTACCTGGGGTGCTGGATGGCTGAATAACCTCTCATGCACTGAAAGCCATTAGCATTTGAATTAGTGACATGAGGATAACAGGCGATTATCCCATTTAACAGCTGTTGAGTGCTGTTAAAGGGACATGTCAAGAAGAAGGAACAAAAATGTAGTGGATTTTTCTTTTTTAGTAAGGGCTTCTCTGCCTCGTATGAACACTGACATCCTCTCATGTTTGATAAGTGGCGCAGTTTCCACGGGGACATCTTATAATCTTTAAACCTGTAGAGACCTGGAAACATAAATACACTCACAGTGTGCCAGCACATAGGAGTGAGAAAGTGGAACCGTCCCCAAACAGAAAGGGAAGCGGTCCCGGATGTTTGGGAGCCAGGCTAAGCCAAGCACGAAGGGAAGCAGTCATAAGAAGGCTGCAAAAAGAAGCAATTGTAAAAGTATCCCCTCTGCTCTGGAGAGCTTTGGCCATAAGGGACGCATGTGGGATGGGCCTGACTGCCATCTGCCTCGGTGGAAACACCGTTTCAAGGGCCAGGATGAGCCACGCACCAGTCAGAGCCCCTAGAACAACATAAAGGATGAAGAAAGTCCTCTCCCTGAAGATTTGGCTAGATGCAGAGCAGTGTATTTTGAAAGTGCGTGATCTATCATAAGCTATCACATGAGAAAACCTTTTGTACGCAGGACATTTTTTCAAATGAAGACTTAACTGAGCAGTAATTATTACAGTTATTAGTGTAGGTGATGCTGCAATACAGATAAATCTCTGTCATGGTCCATGCCTCCATTTCTCTTCACAGTGTGTTAAGCCGAAGACAAAATACTGGTCCTTGCTGTCACGAGGAAGTGTTGTCTGGACTCCTGCATCAAAGATGTTGAAACTTAACCCTCCCCATCTCCCACTTGGAGTCTCAAACATTAATAATTTTGAGTCTCTGCCTTTTACACTAAGCTGAACAAGCTGAGGATGCTGCACTTTCACAAGGACTTATCCTGTGCCAGCTCCTACCAAGGTGCTGATGGCCGGCCTCCCCGCCTTTCAGAAGGCCTGACTGCTCATTCAGGTGTGCTGCTGACACCCGACCCTCTGTCCAAAAGATGGCTCAGACTGGGTGCCCCAGGATGTTCGTGCAAAGTTGGCTTCCACTTCCCCTCAGATAGCAACATCTCACGGAAAACAGAAATAAAACCCCCAGGCTTTCATCTTCAGCAAAGAGTGAAGGGGCACAGCAACATGGGCAAAGTGAACTGGCTTTTTCATTCCCATGTGACGCTTTTGGGAGAGCAGAAGTGCCGTGCAGGATCAAGGCAGTAGCAAGCAGCCTGTTTTGGGCAGCACTGAGTACCCGTGGCTTTCGGGCCAAGGCAAAACTCTTCATGTTAGACAATTAAGGGTTAAATTGCCTGGAAGGAGACCTTCTTCCTAACAGTCCTTCAGTGACTAGTGTCCTATTGCAAAACCTTCGGGCTCATGTCCTTCCAAAAGCTGTCCCTGGCTGCATGTGAGGCTCTGTGCTGAGTCCTAAGCCCATGGCACGTGGCACAAGCTGTGCCCTGGGTCAGGTTAACCCTGCAGGGTGAGAAAATCAGTTTAAGATGGTGACGTTGTCCTTGGGGCAGAAGTGATGAGAGTGGGCAAACAGAAATATTTCTCTCGGCTTTTCTGTGCTGTTTTGGCCTCCGCTAGGCTTGAGGGTGTTAAGCCTTCTCTAATGAGCCAGAGGAGCCTATGGAGTAAAAGATTTTTCCACAAGTATTTTCCATCTCTTTCAATACTGTTTTTGTCATCTTTCTATAATCTCTTCTTTCTCTTTCAATAAACATCCTTTGAGGTGGGTGCAGTGGCAACACCCAAGCACAGGTGAAAATATAGAAATATTTATAATGTTAAATAACATCCTTCCTATTATTTCCTCCCTAATGATTTTTACCCTCTGTGATGACCACTTATGGTCTAACTAATGTAAGTGTTATTTCCATACAAAGTAGCAACAAAGGTGAAGATACTAGTTTTTAATGTTACTTGTTTCTAAGCAGACCTTTTTCATACCATCCTTACCACTTATCTGACCGTTAAATCTGCAAATACATGCAAACGGTATTTACTGTGTTGTTACATGTACCTAGAAGCAGATGGTGAGCCAGTACCAAAGCTCACATTTTTACACCTTCATGCAACATCTTGGGAGCTGGATTAAACTTCTGCCTGGGTTGGGGCTTCACACGGACCTCTGCCCTATAGACAGGACTGAGTAGATATTGGATGCAGCTGCTGCTGAGATGTTGTCGCCCCTCACCTCCAGCTGCCATGGGTGCAGAGGACCAGGGGGAGGAGTTGGCAAGCGCCTCACAAAGGTTGCCGATCCCGGCTGTGCTATTTTGGGGTATTTTTCTTCATCCGGTATTAATAATGGAATGTCAAAACCACTTCCTCCACCTCCCTGTCCCCCTGCCCCCAAGTAATATTTCCAAAGAGCCATGCCAAGGTTTTGAGCCATTGCCATGTGCATTGCTGGTGTCTCAGTCACCTGGGTGTCCTTCTGCTTTTTCCATACTAGGTGGCCTGGTTCAGCTGATATTGCAGTATCCCCATGCACTGCGCATGGGCCGTACAGCCAGGCAGATGCAGGGAGCAGGGGGTGCCACAGGACTGAGCCCAGGGCAGAGGGCAGAGCCCTCTTTGCTCACTGACATGGGAAAAGGAGTGGGAAGCACATCTCACTGCTCTAGGATGTGAGCAGAGCCTGTAGAAAGACTCTTCCTGTCCTTAAAGCATCTGAACGGCTGTTGTTAATCACTGTAAGGAGATCAGGCAGCTCTGTCCTGTAACCGGGGCTAGCAGCAGGCTGTGTGGGACTCGGGTGACACTGAGGACACCAGGAGCTGCTTTGACTCATCCACATGCAGAGCAGGAAGGAGAGGGCAATGGCAGAAGGGCTTCCCAAGCCAGGGCCTGAGCCGCAGCCTGTTTGAGAGATGCTGAAGCCCACTTGCCACAGCCACATGGGAGCAGTGCCTAATCCTGTGGGCATCCCTGCTGTGCCATAGCCACTGGCAGGGCGAGGGTCCATGCCAGCTCACAGGCTGTGCCGTTAACCCTCGTGGTTTTTCCTGCAGGCTTTCCTGCTGCTCCTGGGCATAGCGTTTGCTTGCCAGCCCTATATGCACCCCCTGCTCAAAGCCTGTGGGGTTAAACGTGCAGGATGGGTGTTGCCAGCAAAAGTGAAACCCACCCGTGGAGTTTCCTTGGGAGAGTCCTCCCTGCTGACAAGTTCAGGAGTGAAGCAGCACTGAAATCTACTCATGTTTCCTTGGGCAACACCCAGGCCTGGGGAAAATCTCCCAGGAGATCACCCTCAAACACACACATGTAGCCCTCATCCCAAAGCTCTGCCCTTCCGCTTGCCACCCAAGAGCAGAGGATTATTAGGCATAAAGGTTTCATTCACTGAAATTTGACCTGCACAGTGTGGATGTCTTCTTCTGGCACCATTATTGCAGGTCTCCTTTTCAGAGGGAAGTAGATGTACGATGTATCTGCTTGGGATGTATCTGCATCTCTCAAATCTGCTTTGGGACTAGATGAATTGCACCTTCAATACACCTGCTTCTCAAGTGGATCTGACATCTTTGTATGGCCAGATGAATTCTTTCACCTCACAAAGCCACCTTTCTCGTCTCCACAGCCTTCATGGCCATTCCTCCCCTGCAACACCCACACTCATTATCATAATCTTTCCTCTTGTTTTATCACTTTGTTTTGGAGGCCTCAGCTATGGCTCACTCCTTGCCATTTGTGTGGTCCTTCTTTCTCTTGCAGTGCCTCATGGTGTCACTCTCCCCTCTCCCCTCCTTGGAGCCTGTGCTTCACTATGCTGTGTCTTTCTGCCTGTTTTTCTCTGGCATAGTGTATTGCAATTCCCAGTCTGCCTACGCACAGAACCTCATAGTCTCTCCTCCGCACATCCTCTCTTTATCCCTCTCTCTTCCCCTGGGCAATGGCTTGCTGCCTCTTTGCTGAACTTGGTCCTTTGGGAAACACCTGTGCTAGTTGCCCCAGGCTCTGCCTGCACAGCGGGCTCCAGCGCAGCATGCCGTTACCCAGCTTAGCTCCCAGCCAGCCAGCAGCCAAGTGCTGGTGGACAGATCTTCAGGGGCAGAAGAAGGACCTTTATTGGAAAGATTCTTAGCTGATGTAACTTGTCATTTTAGAGGGGAAAACAGGCCTTGGGATGTGCAGACCTGACACTCTGCAGTCAATACACCTCCCTGGGATTCACCAGGCTTCCTTCTCTCTACGTTCCCACCGCGGCCAAGGCCAGGCACAGGAGTACCCATTGCACACCTCCTATGACCTCGACCAAGTACAGGCCCCTCAGGGTCCTTTCTCCAGCAGCTGCTGAGTTCAGGGAACCCTTTACAACCTTATATCCGTCACATGGGGGTGACATGCAGGGTAGGTAAACTGAAATCCTGCTCTGAAGCCCAGGAGCGTGATGTACAGTGGTGAGCTCAGCTGGGAAGCTCAGCAAGTCTGGGGCCTGTTCTTCCATCTAGTCTTGGACTTATTCAGCTAGAGGTGGACCTTCTTTTAAAGTAGCCCCCAGCCTCCAGTACCCCAACGAGCCTTTTCTCTTCTAATGCTTCAGACTCAATGATGGGAACTGCTGGGGAGAGAACGACCCCAGGCCACAGGCTGTTTTCCCTTGTGGCTGAGGAGATGCTGTATTTATTACCTCTTTCCCTGAGAAAACACAGTTCCCCAGGGCGACCGCACTCTGACACTGTCCCACTGTTATAACAACGGCTGACAGATGCTCTTTCAGCTCTTGGTCAGTATTCAGACCATTTTGGTGGTGAGATACAACAGAGCAAGGAGCCGTACAGGTCAAGGAGAGCTGTCTGGGGAAGATGTCAGTTTTTGGAAAGAGGGTGTTTCCCTAGGCACCACCTTAGAGACGTCTGTCATTTATTTTGGATTTAATCAGGGTACCACTGGCAGCACCGATGCAGACTAAGTCTCAGCATGGTAAGTTCAAAAAAACGTGCCTCCAAATAGGGCACCCAAGTTTGAATGCATGGACATCTGCTTCTTTACCTCCAGACCTGGCAGTGCAGTGCTGATTGTTTCTTCCTGCCATGGGAGACATTGCGAAGGTCTGCAAACAGCTTTTGCATAGCCAGAGCTTGCAGTGAGCACGCTCTGGACATTGGTCCTGTGGCTCTCAGCTTGGGGGAGCCAGCACAGCAGTGTTTTTGGAAGCGTGGCTCCGCATTGCACTGATTTAACGCTGACCTGCTCTCAAACTCACACAGGCATCTGTGGGAGAGGGGAGATGCCCCTCCGGCACAGGCATCAGCCGGATGGCGGCCTGCCTTTGACCGAGGGGAAAGGAATGCGGCATCTCCTGGTGACTGAGAAAGCTTGGGTGGTTTTGCACATAGGAAGCTCCTTTAAATGTGTTTCCTCCCACCGCCTGGCCTTTTGTTTTTCAGCCATGCTTGATGCTGGCATTGGAAAGCTGAACTCCCCAAAAGTGAACTTCCTCTCCTACTATAAACTGACCCTCGGGGGTTGCTATAGCGACTGCAGAGCGGCTAGCGAGCTGTGTAAACACTCCCTCCCGCTTCCCATCACACTGCACCCGAGAGGCCGAGCCACGGGATGTGTGCAGCAACCTGGATTATGCAGGCAGTTGTGAAATGCAAACCCAACAATTTCTCTGCTTCCTCCCCGCTTCCCCCGCGGGGAGGCAAAGGCAGCAGGCTGGTAGCAGGCACGAACATGCCCATCCCTGGCGAATTCGGGCACACGGCACAGTACCGCAGAAACCAAACCCAGATGCTCACCTGAGGAGTTTGAGCAAGAAGTGGAAATGTATGGTGCAACTGGATCCTCTGCAACATCTGGTTCCTGTGGCCTCGCTAACTGTAGAGCTTCCAGCTGGGGGGGAGCAGTTTGGTACACACACACTCACAGCTCCTTCTGTGTAATTAATTCAAACAATCAACCAAGTGTGAAATCCATCAGTTTCTGGGTCTTCTGTTGCTCACTTTGATGTCAGCTCTTCCTCTTTCATTTTCTTCTTTTTTTTTGAATGCATTTCATTGAAGTCTGTGACTGACTTTCTGAGTCACTTTCCAAATGCTGATGCTTGTGTGTGACTGTATCCATCCCCATAAAACTGGGTCAGGTATTTCAGCAGCAGTAGCCTGGGTGACACACTGAAGCACCCAGGGAGGTGTTTCCCAAGCAGAGAGGGGTATGCATCCCCTAGGGCCACTGCAGATGTTCTTCCAAAACGACAGGTACTACTTAGCCAGGGATTTTGTGGGAGGTGAGTGAAAACACGCTGCCAGGAGGAGATAATCAGCTCTGCTCCCACCATCTCTGATTTCCAGCACCACCAGGCCTTCAGACTAACATGGTCATCAACCTCGTCTCATTAATAAGGCCTCCCCTTCACCCCTCTCCCCACCCCAGCGCTCTGCAGTGCATGTTCCCCTGCCCTCACTCATGGCACTGCCTGGAGCCCGCTCCTTCTCCCCGTGCCAACCAGGTCTGGCGTAAGCAGGCAGGAGGGCCCCGGCCCCAAGCTGCCTCGCCGAGGTGCATGTTACTGGATTCATTCAACGGCGCGAGTGATGTCTTCAAGAAATAAGGTTGACATCTCACCACAACAGACAGGGATGTGACTGCTTCCAAAAGCGCAAAGCATGTCTTCTCAAAGGTCTGTAAAATGATGCCCCTGCTCTGTTCCGTCAGGGCCCGTTCAGAAGTGTCAGGCATCCTGCAAAACACTCACCTACAGCAATGCACATTTTTGTTTTACTTTTAAGAGACATCCTGGCACAAGGAAGGAGGGCTTACGGCATCCCACCTTTATGTGCCTGAGTGTCACTGACCAAGCTGATCGATGGGTACCTTTGATCGGACACCTGGCTGTACTGTTCCAGCCTGTCCCAGGGTTCCCTGAATTTCCATCCTTTCTGCCGCATCTGAGAGCGTACACAACCTCTGTCAGCAAAGATGAGGGCAGAGGCAGGAGAGAAGGAGGTTTCTGGAAGAGTGCTTGTCTGTAATCCTAAACATGTCCCTATAATCCCAGCCTATGACTCAGAGCTGGGGGGATGCAGAGGGTCGGTGTGGCCCGCTCATCCACCACAGTGAGTCATTACGCCCCAAAGAGAAAAGGAGCCTTAAAGCCTCACTCAGATCGCTGTGAGTGATGGCAACGGGACATGTTGCACAAAGCACACTAAATCAAAGGCAGTTCTGTTACGCAATACATTACAATACCCAGTCCCTATAGTGTCTCACTGAACAGCTGGCAGGAGCTGAGTCTGATTAAACAGGGTTTTCTGAATCACTTGCAGAGACAACTGAGAGGCAGGCAGAGGCATAAAGCGACACACAGCTTGGAGCACCTTCTAGATCTCTGTGGGTTTGCATGTCTCCGTTCACACCATGCCTGCCCTGATACATCATTTAAAAATAAGTCAGCTGAATTAGTTGGCGTGAGTACGTGGTCTTTCCTGCTCCCATCAGAGGAGCTGCTGGACTCTCCACTGCTGGCTCTGAGAGCATCCCAGCATCGAGCAGCGCTGTGAGCCTGCCTGCGCTCGATGAGGACAACGCGGTGAAACCAGTAACTTGATAATGACACCAATGGTCCCATTTTCCCTGAAATTAATGTCACAGGAATAAACGGGCTGTAAATCCCATATTCATGTAGGGGCTTAGAAAGTGAAGTGGGCCACATGCATTTGTAAGTGGCTGGAGAGGAGACAGCAGTGTGGAGAGCTGGGGGAAGGGAGGCAGGAGGAAGGAGGACAGGCAAAGCCGATCCGCTTTGGCAGCTCTGGGAGCTGAAAGATCGCTGGCCAGGTGAGTTTATCAGTTTTCTTCACAAGAAATCTTAAGACAGCTTGGCCCTGATGAGTGACAGGACAGCCTCAAATGATGCGACATCTGAATTATGTCCATAGTAGCAGTTAACAACCTGGATGCTTTACAAGTTATTGAAACCTCTGCAAACCTCAAGAGACTGGGTCTCTTTTGTGCAATTTTAGGTAATTCTGCTTGGAAGGCCAAATTTTGGGGCCCCACAGAAAATGGCACCAGTTAGTTCTCCAAGCCCATCTCCCCAGCACCAGGGCTGCATCTCAGCCGATTGCCTGGCGTGACACGGGGGCACGAGCAGGCACCACCTGAAGTCACCTGCGGTCTCGGTGTGTGTTTAGCGCACGCACTAAGGAAGCCTGAAGGAAGACAGTGCAAGGGAGCTTTCAAACCTTTCCCGCATCTGGCTCTGCTCCTGCCACAAATGGTCCAGGGAAGCCCTTTCCAGATGTGGACTGACACTGTGGCTGTCCAGTGAAGTTGGAAATTGCCAGGGGAGGGAAAGGGAGAGGAGATGTTATTAGCACGGTTCAACTTAAAAATGAGAGGAGGTTTTGGAGACTTCTGCAAGGTCTCCCTGTTGGAGGAAGAGTGTTTTCAGAGCGCCTCCGGCTGTGGTTTGCGAGTGGCCGGTAGGCACTGTGGTTGGCTGCTGCTGCCTCCCAAAGCCGCAGCAGCACCGTCAAGCTGCAGACGTGCAGAACAGCTCACACCAAGGCTGCGCACTCACAGGTGATCTTTCGGTCTGTACATTTTCAGCAGAGCTGGCAGCTGCTTCAGCTGTGTGCATGTTTCATTGGCTGTCCAGAGAAGGAACTGGGTGGGCAGTGATCCAGTTGAGGCGGTTTCGAGGAGTGAAGGCAGGAAGGAAAATTACCAACTTTGACATATGTTGCTCCCTGCAGGTCTCTCTTATTATAGCCTGGCGGGATGTCAAGGTGCACAGACACGACCCAGAGCTGTAACACCCGATGGCTGCTTTGCCTCCTGTTCCACCCCTTTCACACAGGCAGGAGTGGCAAACCCATTTCTGGCATACCAGGAAATCCTGGTTCTCGCTATTATCGAGGAGGGAGCACGCAGTTATACAACCTCGAGCTGCCACCAGCAGGACCCGCAGGAGGGAGGGGGGGAATAGTTCACTTGGAAAGGAATGCTGCAGTGTAGGGCAGTGGTTTTGACATGCTGGAGTGAAACTTGGCATAGGAGAACAGAGGGAATTCGTTTGCCCGGTAGACGTGGCACTTGAACAAGAGATTAAATGAAATGGCAGTGGAAATCTTGAGAGATCTTAAGAGGCGGCTGGTTAGCACAAGGGATGTGTCTGCAGCCCTTAATGCAGGTTCCACCATGCTGGGTGTCTGTAGCTTTCTAACAACTACTATTTATCTGACTCGCTAGCTCTTTTGTCCTGCCAGCACACATGAGAAAGCCAGCTGTGTGCATAGTCCTACCCGGGGTAGGGCCTCCAACTTGACAAGAAGAAATGAAGACCCAGGGTTCAGCGGCCTGAAGTGTTCGTCAGCCGTTTGCGATGATAGCAGAAATCTGCTTACTTTTCTGAGAATATTTATCCACTCCAGTGTGCCAGGAATAATGTAATGTGGCATAGCAGCCATCCAGAACAATGGTAAATATTTGTTCCTGGCAAAAATCTTCTTGCCACATATCTTAATTTGCAGCATATCTCCTGTCTTAGAGCGGATGGGGGGGTTTAGGGTGTTGTTCTGTAATGTCATTCATTAAGGACTGAGTCTTAAAGAGAGCACTTATGTGGAAAGGCTGAGAGAAATACACCTGTGCATCAAGAAGCATTAGGTGCATGTTGGATTAACACCTTTCATATTTCCTCCTGACAAGTTCCTGCCAGGGGCTTGACATCTAAGCAAAACACATTAAACCTTCCGTTTCGTGAAGTCTTTCTTCTGGGGCAAGTTCCCCATTGCTCACTTTCATGCTGTGCTTTCAGCCATTGTTTTCATAGTCTGTCAGCACAACCTTGAGAGAAAGGACTTTGGCTGAGAGCTGAACACACAGTACCAGCTGTACTGATTTCCATCTCCTGGTATGTAGCAGTGGACTTTTGCACTGTGCCTTCTTTGCCTCTCCCAGCTAGGCTGACATCTCTCACCAAAGTTTCTGCTCTTCTGCGGAGCTGAATTGATTCAGCCACGAGTAGCTGTGGGTTTAGGCTCCTGCAGCCCCCCTGTCAGGATGGGAGCCCCTTGGCAGGGCGCAGGCAGCCACGTGGGATGAGGGGCTGAAGGCACTGGAGGAATGGTGATGTTCCAGCAAACTTGGGGATGAGCAAGGGAAGCTGGAATGCAAGAGTGGATCAGAGGAGGAAGCAAGTGGGAAAGGGAGATACCATGTGATAGATGGAAAGGAGAGCAGAAGGGCAATGTAAAAATCACCCAGGGGATGGGCAGGGTTTGAAGAATAAGGACAATGAAAGATGAGGGAGTGTTATAAGTGCCTAACTCTCTGGGGAGCTGGTAAGAAACTGGACTTCCCTCTCTCCCATCTCTGATGGGGACTGTATTTTGAAAAGAAAAAAACCCCAAAAGATATTTAGTGACTATATTTTTTCATTGTGAAATAGCCAGGTTCTTGCACTATGATTTTTTTCTTTGCATTCCTCTGGTTATAGCAGTGAAGTAGGTTAAAAACACAACACCATAGCTTGCACTTTTTCACATGCTTTGCTGTCCTGTCCTTTTCTCCTTTATGTGCCTCTGTCAAGGAGAGGTGCAAAGCACAGACTTCTCCTCCTCCTTAGCAGGGGTTTTACACTGACCTCTTCACCCGCGTAATGCAACGTTGCTACCTGGCAGTTATGATGCTCTTTAACCTTAAACAAAGGTTCATATGAAACACAGGCCTTTTGTGTGAATAGAGGGAAATATGGTGAAGAAATTGGGTAATGCCAGAATAGTAGCTTGCCTGGAACAAAGGCTTGGAAGGGTGATGTGGGAAGGGGGACACTCCAGCCTCCTCTACAAACATTCTCAGGGCACTGGGACATGATCCAGAAAGTCCTCATTGTCCTAGTGTCACTCAGCTGTAAGGTCTCTTCATCCATCACGTGGCCTGCAGATACTGGTGACCACTGACTCCTTTCACCTTCTTCCTCTTTTCATGCCTTGGAAAAAGGTATAAAAATGTATTTCTACCCTGGCTCCTCTCTTGCTGCTGTTTGTCCTTCCAAAGCATACCTAGCGCACCTATTTTCTCTGGCAGTGTGTTGATGAAGTTTTATTTGTATCCCAGGTGACTTGAAAGAATTAGGGTCGGCTTGACTTGAGTGGAGTACTGTACAGAGATATTTACAGCTGTTTGCAACGCTTGTGTTGAGTATGAGACCAGCAGCAATTAGGATCCAGGCCAGTGCCTTCAGTGAATAATGGTCTTGGTTACTTGGAAATATCAGATGGCTTCAGCTTTATGCAGTTGCTATGAGGAAAAAAGTTAAGCAAACAAAGAAAAAGAATAAGAGGAGGGAGTGGTGTTTTTTTATTGGCATAGTCAAGAAGGGCAGTCAAAAAGAGAGAAAGAAACTGGAAAACAATACCCTGGGTCTTCTCTTGCAGACCACAGCACAGAACAGACATTTTCTTCACGCGCTTTGATGTTCAAAATCCTTCTCCATGAGCACTTTTGGTTCCTGTCCCTCAGAGACCTTCCTTGGACACCAGTTTCATTATTTGGGTGCCCCACTGTTGAGATTTGTTTCTAATGCCTAACACACGGTCTTCATTGTGATGCAGTGCTGGGACCTCAGCCCCGTGAAGCACCTTCAAATCTCATGGCCTCCACGGCAGCTGGTGGTACTCAACAGCACATCCCAGGGGCCAGTATTTGGCAGTTCTTTTAGCTTGTCCCTCTTTTGTGAGGTGTGCCCGTATAGTCCACCTGGCTTCCTCTGGGGGTTTGAAGATGGGAGATCCTGAAATGGGAGACTGAGAGAGAGATTATTTCTGGAGTTTTTTTCAGAGCCGTTACACTGCTTGTTGCATAGATGCCTTCCTCTCCTACAGATAAGGGAGAAATTCTTTCAGACTCCTCAAAATATTTAAATTTTGTCTTTCCTCAGATAGATAAGATAACCCGAGGGAACCAATCATGCCACGTTTTCTGTGTCTAGCTGTGGAAACAGGCACTTGGCCAACTTTGCCAGTCTGGCCTCGGAGTTTGTAGTCTTTTATGCTTCTTCTCCTGCCTGGCAGTGTGGGTCCTGCCTGGAACCAGGAGCGGTGCAGGTAGCTCCTGTGTGTCGGGGGTCTCCGCCTGGATTTTTGGGCTTGTTTCTCTTTTCTGGTGCAGATTAGTCCAGAGCACAGAGGCGGGAACAAGCCTTCCTCAGCATGCTGCTGTTCAGAAATAAATTGAGCCCATTTTGCTGCCCCACAGAAGCCCTCTGAGGACTCTGAGGTGAGGCAGGACTTTTTCTCCTCGCAGCTTGCTTTGCCTGCCTGGAGCAGGGGTTGCCTCCTCTTGCGGCATTCCCTGCAGTGGCCTGCGTTTCCCTCTGGAGATGCAGCCTGTAATGAGATCAAGATGGAGGGGCAGCCTTTTAGCAATCCTTCAGCCTGCTCCAGCAGTGGAGGAGGGCTGCCAGTGCACCCGTCAGCAGGACAAGGGCCGGGTATTCTCGCCTTCTAGCAATGATGGAGCCGGTCCTTCCAGGGCAGTGTACTCTCACTTGCGATGACACCAAAAAAGCCTTGGCTCCTTGCAGGCTGCTGGCACACATGGCTCGCTAGAGCACTGGCAAGTTTTTAAGGTTTTGTCAGATGGGAACAGTGGTGGAGAAAAGAAAAGTGAAACCAGATGTTTTTCCTTACAGTTGCTTCATATTCGTACGGGGCGGGGAGAAGAGAGGCCATAAAAATGTCATAACCCTTGATCCCCGAGGCTCAGCATTATACTCTGCAAAAGCCAGTGCCATAAATCCGCACCTCTGCCTCGGCAGCCGTGGGTCCTGATGGGGCGAGACCGTTGCGGTAGCTGCGGGGGGAGAGCCTTTGCGTTTGTCAGCATAAACTGGAGGAAAAAGCCTTTTGGAAGTTAACACCGATAGGCTACTTTTATGGAATCAGTTATTTTTTCAGATTTCTCTGGGGATGCATCAGTGCCGAGTCCTGAGACTGGCTGGCAGGCATAGAAATTTGGGATGTGTCTGCACTGCAATCAATCTACCCCGCAGTCTGTGCCGACGGAGCAGAGTTAACTTCATCCTCCCCAGCCCGGGCGTGCCTGTCAGCACTGCTGGGCTAGTGCAGCACTGGGGTGAGGACTCACTACTGAAACATTCACCTAACTTGCCCGGTGGGGTTTTGCAGCCCTTGCTGTCCCTCAGGCACCCAGCCTGGGTACCGCCATGCTGCACTGCAGCGCCGGCAGCCCTGTAGAAGCAGCCCTGGTCAGAAGGTCCGTCTGGCACTGGAGAAGAGCCACCAGGAAAAGACTGACTCCAGTCAACATTTTTTTCATGTCAGAGAGGCTGCTTCTTGTAGTCAGAAAACAACCATGAGGAGTGCCAGGAAGCCCCCTTCCAAGGAAATGTGTGCAAGCGCAGGGATGGAGGAGAGGAAATGAAAGTCGTGTACACACATGCCTTGAGCCAAACAACGATTTAAACAGAAAGCAGCTAGGCCTTCCCTGACCTGTACAACAAGGACTGTGATAACTCGATAATTTTCTTTATATTTCTTGATATTTCCATGCTTGGTTTCTGCCTACGTGTCAGCAGAAAGGAAAGGCTTTCCCTAATCTGATGCAGACTGTATGGGTGCGCATCTGCTTTGCAGGGGCTGGCGTGGGAGGTGACTTCAGCCGCTCAGATCATGAATCCAAATTTCCCTGCAAGGTCAAAAGTGACTAGGTTTAGCCCTGTTCTGGGGGGATAAGCTGTGTTACTTCCAGTAGTTTGTTACTTCCAGGTAGTTCGCCATGCTGTGCAATGTATAGTTACAGCACTACTTGTCCTAATGGGTGAACGGAAACAAGAACAGCATGAAAGGTGGGGAGTGTGTGTAGGCTCTGGTGGAGAGGGCAGTGGGATTGAACTCAGAAGATTTTGTTTGGCATCTCGATTCAGCAAAAGACTCCTGTGGTTTCTGTGGTCAAATCATGTAAACCAGCTTTTGGAGCCTTCGGCCCTTTTGCAAAAGAAGTGAACTGCCCTCCGTAGTCTCCACTGGGCCCTGCGATTGCATGCTGCTCAGGTATTATGACAGCATGGCCCAATTGGTTAGAATAATTTAAAAAAAGTATTTTCGTGTGTGGGTTAGTCATCCTGTAAAATAATTTCATAGAACAACTGCAGTTTTCTTTGACCTTGCAACATGTTTTACTTATGAAGTGACTAAAAGTTTAGATGCTTTGTGACAGGAATTGCAGGTGTTTTACCTCACTGCTTGATTTCTCTTCTCTATTGCCACACCAAGTGATGGGAAGTTGGAGACATTTGCAAGCTGCCTGGCATTGTCGGTGCACTACTTGTGCAAACACTGGCACTCTGGGCATCCTGGTGCACTGTGGCCATCAAAAATGGGCTTTTCTGTGGGCGTCTGAGTTTCCAGCAACTTTGTATTGACTGGGATGTTCTCTGACAGATGCAGTTTTTCTGGTCCTTCATCACTGATTGTGCTTTCTAGACTTCTGGTCTATCTTACTCCTCTCTTCTGGACTCTTTCCAGTTGGTTGGTGTTGAAGTGTTGTGTCCAAAAGTGGACAGCAGTCCATCTCCAGTCTGGCTAGTCCTGGGTAGAAGGATTATTTCACTTGTCCTGAGGGCTTTTCTCCTGTTTATACATCCAGCATGTTGTTTGCCTTTTTCCAATGGTGTTGCGCTGTTGACTGACATTTGGTGTACGACCCTGATCCTACCCTGCAGAACATGTACTGAGATGGTGGTGCCTCCATTCTGGATCTGGGAACCGATGTATTTCACCTGGCATATAGTTCCTTGTGCTTGGGCCGCCTGAAATGCACTCTCTCTGTGACCATTTCTTCAGTTTTCCTGTGGTTAATGAAAGGAAACTTTTATGATTGGTTCAGACAGGTGATCAATGTTCATTTGGGGGAGGCCAGCTTGGGTGATGGTGTTGTGGTGGGACAGAGCACCGGGAAACAGAGGCAGATGTTACAGGCAAGACTGAAATGTAACGGCTGATGTTACAATGCTCAGTTGTGAAAATGTTATTTAGCTCTGTTAAGGGATGGGTGTTGCTGACCAAATTTAGAAGTAATTATAAAAGATTGCCTGGCTGGAGAAATGAACATAAGAATAGTTTTGCATCTCTCTTTGAGTTAGGGAGTTAGTAATAGCCAGAGGGTGAGGATTTCATGTGCATGCCTATTATCTCCTGGCATTTTGCAAAATGACTGAAAACTTCAGCCAGTTTGTGAAATGACTGGTTTCACAATACGAGAACATGACGTGTGTGCCTTAAAAGCCTACTGTAAATGAAACGAAGTAGTAACTCAACAGTACCTTTGAGTGTTCAGTGAGAGATGAAATTTATCTGAGGAGAGAGGAGTCTGCTCCCTCTATCAGATATTCTCCCTGTCCCTGTTGCAGCTGAGCACTTTGAAGCCATTAGAAAGGACGGAATGGCCTTTAGACTTCTGTTAACCTGGAAACTCCCCTAGTACTGCATTTTTTTTTCTGTTGTCAAAAAACTCTTCCCCTTGCATCCAGCTGCTTTTCCCTGCTCCTTTTGCTTTAGTTCAGTGCAGCAGAACTTCTCTAGGATTAAAAACCGCTCCTTCTGCCATGCAAGTGTTGGGAGAGGAGAGTGATTGCTGGGCAACTGATGAGCTGGGGTGAAACAGTATTGGGAAAGAGAGCACAATGTTCTTTTCTTTTTATGGAAAGTGATATATTACCATAGACCACAGTAATCCAAGGTCTGCTCTTAGCTACCTCACGATTAGTGAACAGGCCCCACTTGTGCTGTACCGACCATTTGTGCAGCTGTGGCAGGCACGAAGATGTCAATTAATCTTGATTTGTGTTGTAGGATTACTTCATACGAGAGGAAATTTATCATTGGGTTTGGTTTCAATGTATGTAGGTGGACATCATGCTATCTTTGCAGGGAAAGCACAGGCCTCCACTGTGCCAGGCGAGTCACTGGTCCTCACTGGAACTTCCCTGGCAAAGTCCCTCTCTTCTTCGGAACCCCTACTCAGTCTAAAAGATGGAGCAATCAGCACACAGTATAAAATGCTTCACGAACTTTGCCCAGTCTGTCCCTGTGTCACACCCATTTTAGGGAAAAGAAAAATAAGGCTTCTGCTCAGCCATATAAGTGGTTGTAATTATTATCTGCATGGCAGCTCAAACTTTGTGAGATGCAGGGTAAACACAGAAACAGGTGAAGCCCTGGTTCTGCATCAGAGAGCACAAAGCCTGTATAGATGAAAAAACCCAAAAAGACAAAAAAGATGGAGGCAAGCACAACCTCTGAGAACAGACATGTGTTGTCTTTTAATATTCCTTCTACCACCATCCTGAGTCAGAGAAAAATGGATTTACTTTCAAAACTGCAAGGCTCAAAGAACTAAACAGCAAACCACAAATGTGGCATTCTTCTTACCGGCTTCTTTTGCAAGGTGATGTTTGTGCAGAAGAATGAAGCTCTTGTCTTTGAGGTGCGATGAAAAAACATGGAATAATGTCACTTGTGACAAAATCACAAAACCTGCCAAACTGTTTCTTAGTCCAATGCCCAAGTGTACCTGTTCTCCTTCTTTATCCAACACACAAGCCCCTGCTGCATGAAGCCCTGCTCCCCAGGGACCAGGCTGCTCTGAAATGGGTGCAAGGCAGCACGTGCTGGCTGATCTAGTCAGCGCAGGTCAAAGTAGGGAAGAGGGAGCAGCACAGCCTTCAGCAAAAAACAGTTCAGGGACCCGGAGAACTGGCTGCCTTTGTGAGCCAAGGCTGAAGTCCTCGCTGCTGTGCCCCTGCTGCGATTGCTCCCTGCCTGACCCTGCTCGGCTGCAGCTAGCTCAAGTATGCCAGCCACGCTGATTGTAATGTGGAGATCACTGTGCGCGAGCCAGAGGAGAAAATAGCTGGGCAGATGGAGCTATATTAAGGAGAGCGCCTCAGAATTATCTGCTGGGATTCTCCGGGGGCAAGGGCCTGTCTTGGCCTCACTTGCTCTCTGCCTTCCCCAGCACCTCCTCCTCTTCTGCCCCTTTTCTCCCTTATAGATCCTCCCTTGCTGAGGAAGCTGTGGGGTGATGCACGGCCCAAGAGGTGCTACCTCCAGCTGGAATTTGGGGGAAGGTGAAACCTGGGTGTACAAAGCCTGCACGCCATCTGTGTTCAAGCAAGCTGGAGGCCCCTCTGTTCCCACGCCCCGGTCCAGATCTATGCTCCGCCACAGGTCCCAGGGCAGGACCCAAGCAGCAGTTTTCTGCAGGGATGGGCTGGCGCGGGCAAGGGAGGGCCTCCTAATCTTCCTTGTCAGCAATCAGCTTTCTTCTTTTCAGACTCCATGGGGGAAGGACTTGCAGCAGCATGTTTTTCTTCTTCCTCTCTCAGCCTCATCTCCTCTCCTTTCGCCTCCCTCCCACTGCTTCTAGCCAGTACCAGCCCTGCTCCTCATTCCTGCCAGTTGTCTCTGCCTTCCTCCCAGCTCTCCCCTCCCCTTCCCAGCTAAGCTCCAGCAAGCAGGGCAGCAGGCAGGGATGGGAGGGGAGGACAGTGACAAGACCCAGCTGCTGGCTGCTCTTAGCAACTCTGAGAGTGGCCCCTAGTGACCAGCAGCAGAGCGGGCTGGGCATGGACGGCCGCATGGCAGGACGGAGGGCACTTGAGTCCCCTCGGGAGGTCAGTGCACGCTCCCCCGGGGTCACCTTTTGTAAACAAACAAGACCCATCCAGTACAGAAAACAAACAGAAGAAGAAAAACGCTTGGGTTGATGATGCAATTGAAGAGCCTGAAGATTTGTGGCTTTGCACTATTACCCTTAAACTTTTTTGGTGACATTAAGACCATTTCCTAGCGCAGGGAGGTCTCAAGGAGGCTGGGCAGAAGTTCCCTTGCTCCATCTCCTCCCCAGCTCTGCTGGAAAACAGAGTCCACATGTTGCATAACTTTTCCAGCCCTTTGAAACATCCTAAAGGACATCATGAAGAAGGTAGCTGAAAGCATGTGGAACCGTCATCCTCCTTTATCAGTATAGGCATCTGGTGTTTGGGGGGCTCAGAAAGAAACAGAGCTGTCTGGTCAGATGTGATATGAGCTCCAGTGCGGTATATCTGGGTTGTGGCTGGGATCCCTAGCTGGTCATTGCAGAAAACTGGAGTGCAGAGAAGCCCCGGAGTTGTTCTAAGTAATGAATGTGCAGGATCCTACACATGCAGAGAGAAAACTGGCTCCCTTTACCAGTCAGTGTGGAAGGATCAAAGATGGAAATACTGGGATTGATCATGGTAGATGTCAAAAGGGATGCTGGAAGATAAAGAAGCACAGCAGCCGCACGGGAACAGTAATGCAGTCACTCAGAGACACTGCAAAAGGCATGTGGGACAGTGGCCATCGTTTGCTCCTTGTAGCACACATCTTACTCAGTTAGCTCTTCTGTTGTAAGAATGATTTTACCGCCTGTGAACAGTTTTCAGGACACTCCTTTCCCACATAGGCCTTTCACAATGTTTTTTCCATATTAAACTTGACAGGTTTTTAAGTGTAAGATTGTCACAGAAAAGGGATTTTTATTTTTTCTGGCTCCTGAACATTTAAAAAAATCTTGCCCACAGCATTGCTCCCAAATAATTTTTTCTAGTTGCTAAAAGATGGTGCTCCTGGGTTTATATCATGTGCTTCTTCATATCACTGTTACCCAGTGGTATTTTGCCTCAGCACATCGTGGTCCTCTCAGGACCTAGTTTGTTATTCAAGATGACTCTGCGTCCACAAGAAAAGAGGCAGGCGAGGTCCCCGGCTGCCTTATGCAAAGCGCTGGTGCTTGAGAAAGAGAAATACTAATTCTGTTGTAGAAGGCGATGTGACATGCCATCTGCACAATGCGGGGCAGTTATGGTCATTCACGTTCAAAAAAGATTGATTCACGCTGGAACAGGTGCAAAGAAAGACAGCAGGAGGATTAGGGCATTGGAGAGCTGAGGTTATAAAAGTAGACTAAAAGAGCTTGGCTTATTTAGTCCAGCACCATGAAGGCTGAGAGTGGGATATGATCGCTCTCTATAAATACATCCTGGAGGTTAATGCTAAGGAGGAAGAGGAGCTATTTCAGTTAAAGGACAATGCTGACACAAAAGCAAATGGCCATCATAAATCTGGCATGCAGAAACCAGGGTGGGAAGTTAGGTAGATGTCAGGCATTGCTGCTGACAGGGTGAGGGCGGGGGGCTCAGGAAGCTCGCGGGGAGGCTGCGTTGCTGTGGCTACCTGTGCACGCAGGCTGGGTACAGCAGCCATGGGCTTGCACGATCCCGGCAGGAGACATCTGCCTGTGCCTATTTGGTGATGGGGAAGTGGCCCAGCAGATCTGCAGCTCCCACCCTGCCTGCAACCTGGGGGTACCAGCAGCCCCCATGTCCCTGTCCCGGGGCTCTCCCACAGCCCAGGACCCCATGTCAGCCCCTGGGGCCGTCAGCCCCTGTCCCAGTGACGCCGCAGCAGGGCTGGCCTTCAGCTCCCGAAAGCCCTGCCCTGCCCAGGCATGGGTCCACTCGCAGGCCTACGCCTTTCCCCATCCCCAGGGAGATGCCTGATGCCAGGGTCTGTCGCTGCCCTCCCTGGGCCTGCAGAGACTGTGAGACAGGACCCACCGGCCATGTTAGCCCTGCTGCCAGGGGTGAACAGCACGGGGCTGTGCTCATCTCTACACATGGCTTTCACCAGCCCATCAGTTACAACGGCCATAGTGCCCTCGATTTGCCTGCCTGGAGAGGGAAGAAACGCCACTGAGACAGGGCATTCTGGTGCCCGCTTTGTTTCGTGGCCAGGGAAGGAGAGGTTTCCCTCAATGGCTTTGAACAGAGGATTTTAGGGTGCAGAAGGAGGTGGCTGCCCCAGCCTGCTGTTGGCCATGGGGCCGGTGCCTGGGAGCGCAGCTGGCTCCCCAGGGCTGGTGCTGCAGCATCACAGGGTGTCCCCAGGAGGCCACGGACATTTTGTTCCTGGCGCAGAGTGTGGTCAGCCGCTGGAGTCAGCCCATGGCCGAGAAGCTCTCCCTGGGTGTGTCTGTCACTTGAAATCACTCGCATTGTGTTATGCTTCAAACCTCTGACTTGGGTTTCAGATCTCGCTGCCTAAAAATGTTGGCAAGGCAAGCGGATGAGTGAGTTGCTCTCTGTGATGGGAGCCGAGTGGCTGCTGTCTCGCCAGTCCAGTTTTATTTCCACCCCATGCCATATGCTCACTGAGAGAATTCACCTTTGGATCAGTGGGATGGAGTGGAGCTGCCAGTGAAACTGTGTCTCCTGCCAAAGCATGCTCGGACAGGGCAGGACCCCTGCCTTTCCACCCCAGAAAGATGCTGCTGCTTGCTCTTGTGATGCTCTGCCGGTACAGTGCTCTGAGCATACCCCACCTTTGGTGGTCAGGCCACCTGTCTGAGGACTGGGTAACATAAAGCGATGGAGACCATACCTAGATGACAGGGTCAGCATGTATTGCTTCTTGCAAAGCAAATAATGTCATGGTCACAAGTATCCCAGCTCGTGTGTTTCAGGGTTTCCCCCACTTTTCTGTTTTCATTGCATGAGGCTGAGGGCAGCCCATGCTGGATGAATATTTCACTCCAGACTTCCATTCGGCTGTTAAGTCAGGATGTTTTCCAGAAATGTAATTCTTTCTTATATCTCCAGGATACTACCTGGGCAGGATGGTGGATGGCTCATTCATGACGAGACATTACAACACTTTTATTCCTGGCATAGGATGGAATGTGGTTGTACTGCCTGTGGGTAGGTGATTGCCAACAGTGCTTCTTTAAGGAGAGATTTTTTTTTTTTTTATTAATACCTCTTCTCTTGCTCTGCTCAGTGAGTTCTGCTGGTTGGGACATCCTGTGTCGAACAGGACCCGTCAATGCATGTATTAGATACCTGCTGCCCTCTAATGGCTGCCTGTCCCTCCAAGCCTTGGGACAGCACAGGTTTTGTGCATTCAGTGAAAGAAATCTGCTTAGCTCAGAGCTTTTTCCAGCGATTTCATAGCATGGGACAAATCCCTGGAGAGAGACTGTGGAGAGATGTCTTCATTACTCTTCATGGTATAACGTGCCTCTTCCTTTTCCCTGCACTTCTTTTGCTCCTTGCTTCTGCCACATCCCATCCTGCTTTGATTCCTGTTAGGGAAGTACTTGCCTTTCCTAACAGCTTTAGATGCGGTTTAGAGGGTGGACAAAGAAGAAAAACAACAACACAGCCCTTGAACTCCATCAGCTTTCTCCAGACCACAGGAGACCTGCAGAACATGGTCAGAGAGACACTGCTCTGGACTTGCCAAACACTTCGAGAGAGTTCAGACAGCTCTATTTGTGAAACTCTTTACTGTGTTAACGGAGACACATAGTGAAAACTTCTGCTAGTTCACTACCAGAAGTGTAATAATGTCTGCTCTGTTCTGAGAAAGCTATCAGTGCCCTGCCTGCTTTGTTGACTTAGAGGGCTTACATTTCTTACCAAGCGGGGACCATGCAGTTCCCTGCTGAACAGTTCACTGCTGCTTATCTGCGGGCAAGGTACAGCGCGTTGCTCCCTCAAGAGCATTTCCTGAAGCTGCACGGGCTCCCTGGAAAGCCTGGTGCTCGTGTGCGTTGTGAAGTTCTTCTGGTTTTCTCCCCAAAACCAAAATCTTTAAGACTGTCTGGAGGTACACTGCTGTATTGGAGCAGCACAAGGGAAGCAGTAAGATATCTGGAAGGAATTTTGCAGATGAGTTAATGATCAGTGGAGTATGAAGAATGGTACCGACACAGCCTGCATCTCTCTGCCAAGAAATCTAGCATCCTACTGAGGACTGGAGGCTGTAAGCGACAGGGGAAAATGAAAGATGAATTGCAGTTAAGCAGACAAACAAGCACTCTAAGAGCTCTTGGTGGAAAGTTCCAGGGGCTGGAGCCTAACTTCATTCACAGCTTTCTCCCTCTTTTGACTTAACTACTTTTGTTAATTTTGATAACAATCTCAATGAGAACACAGGATCACGGCTGCTGTTTCATCACAGTTAGCCAGCCTCAGTGAAAGTTTAATGAAAACAGCAAGGCTGCAATCTTTGATGTTCCCTCTTCTATCCAGCCTGGAAAGAACAGTTTCAGTGCTCTATTTATAAAATGTATTTTAAAACTGGGTTTGTACATTTTGGAAGGCAGGGGGTGAAAGCCTGGCTTCATTCAAATCAGTGGGAGTTTTGCCATGATTTGCATGGGCCAGAATTTCATCCTTGTTTATGTAGTTTTGCAGCCAGGCTGAAGAACTATTAGGATGCCTGGGCCAGAAAAAAATCTTGAATCTCAACACTGCTGCAAACAGTTGGGGTAAAAATGCTGGGAAAGTCCCAAGGAAATTGAACTGGCATAGAAGTAATGTGTTTAGCTGGCCATTTTAGATGCCTTTTTTGCTCTTTGTATCTCCTCTCTCACTGCCTGCACTGAGAATGATGTGCTACAGCCCACCCGGATCTGCAGAGAGCTGCAATTCTGATATGCAGCCATCTGCAATGCCTTTACTGGCAGAGGAATGCCGGGTAGCTTTTTAAGATCAGATAATAGGCGGGTGCAAGACAACCAGAAGTCTGAACATACTTAGTAAGCAATGTTCCTGACTAATGTAGGCAGCAGTCGGTTTAATAGCAATCCGCATTTGGTAGCCAAGGCGCTCTGGGATGTGCTTGGATCAGGTTTGGGCATGCACCAGGTTAAAAAACTGCTCTGTGAGATGGGTTGCTTTTTTTTTTTAGCTGCCATTATAGGTCAGTGCAACACACTGAACTAGGAGCCACGTGTGAAAAGGATTTCCAGGTCACATCTCTGTGGCTGTGAATTTGCTCCCATGGGGTTTTAAGGTAGTCTTTGTATATCTAGTAGCACTCATCAGCTTCTAAATTCCCCAGTCTATGTCTGCACAGCAAAGAGCATGTGCAGCTGTTCATTTCATTTGACAAATCCTACACCTCATATTCCAGAATAACAGTCAACATACCTAAAATTTCTGTTTTGGGGTAGAACAGTGAAACCAATAAGTTGCAGTGTAATTTTTACACCAGAAGCTGCACTGATTTTAAAAATGGTTATATTTGTGCAGCTTCTTCTGCTAAAATGCTGGGATGCAAGATTTCTGACAAACTAACCTGAACATCCACACATCTGCAACACTTGTGGTTGTATGATTTTAAACTCATTTAGTTTAATATTGTACCTTATGTAGGGAAAGTTTCACAGGTACCACCAGGGGCTGTGCTGGATTGTTAGAACAGGCAACTCTTAAGGTAGACTTTTGAGCTAAAAATAAGTCACTCAGTCCAAGTGTCCACATAAGGTTGTGCTGTGCTCTGTAGCTTATCTGGTAGCGGTGACTTCAGAGGAACTACATTGAAGAATGCAAGAAGAAAATTTGGTCCCAGGCTCTGATCTCAGAACCTCCTGCACGCCTCAGAAGTGTGTAAAGCAAACACTGATGCTTGTTTGGTGCAACACTGTCCGTTCTTTCCACAGAATTTGCCTCAGAAGAATGAGGATGGGATCAAGTACAGACTAATCCCGGACCCGAACATGATGGCTGAATTTTTCCTGGACCGGATTCTACAGGCCTCGTTTAAAACAAAACAAAACAATACAAAACAAGAAAGACAAACCCATCAGTCCTGCTGACACAGGTTGGATTTTTGCCTGAGGGAGACCTACCAAGTTTGACACTTGATGACTGAAAAGTGACATTGTTGGGGTGACTTTCCCGTTTTCTTCAAATAAACACGCCAACACTCCCATCAAAAGCAACGCTCTGCACAGAACCAGTTTGGCTTCCTCTCCTAGGCAGGACCCACCAGAGAGAATTTTGTCGAATCTTGCCAAGATGTTGGTGGCTGTAATAAGCTGGATATAAACAGGGCAAAGGGGCAGCCCATGGGTCTTCCCTTGCCCCTACCAGTGGAAAAGGGATGGGTGAGATTTCCCTGCTGTTGTTCAGCTGTTGGTGAACAGAAGAAGCTGTTTTCTATTTGGGCTTGCGCTGGTTGAGCAGCTCCGTCTGCAGCTGTATCGTGTTACACACTGTTATGCAACCCCATCCTCTCTTGCAAACAATGACAGGAGCAACCTAAATCATGAAACATAAAGACTATAATTAAAGTGGGGAAAGTGCTTATTTTGCATTCGGATACCCACAGTCAATTCGGATTAGCTGAACTAGCAAATCGCTTGGCACAGGCTTAATGAGGATAACATTTGCACTGGACTAAATGATAGTTGTTTTACCCCACTGTCGGCCAAGACAGTAGTGTAACCTAGCTAATGCTGCCATGGCTTGCGCAGTTCCCTCTCAACAGACAGTGAGATTTACACTACGAACAGGAGGAGCCCTGCAGTCAAAGGCTCTGCCTCAGGTTCTGAAACCATTAGGACCCAGGAGAGCTCTGGTCCAAGATGATGCTTCGGGTCTGTTTCTTATGACTGGAAGTTTGCAGGTCTGCAAATCTGTCTATATCTGCTCAGACTATGCCCTGTGTTTCCCTGCTGGGCTTACCCTCTTCACACTGGGTGAGGGGTTTATGCATCCATGCAGCTTGCTGCTGCGGTTGGCTGTGAAAAGTGGAAGCCCCCAGGCAGGAACTCTGAATTTAAAGAGGGTGTGTGACTGTGCAAAGCCTCTGAAAGCTTTGGAAGGGAAAGTGTTTCTGAACCCCCTACTGCCTCCCTCCCACCTCTTAAAGAAAAAAGAGCCACAGTTTTTAAGATCTGATATGTCTTTCAGATTTTTCTTGCTGGAGGTCTTCCTTGGGGAACCCAGATTAGTAGCTTACGCAGGCATTAATGGAACAGCAGCTGTTTAATGTTAAACAAAGAGAGATTTTCATCCAACTGATTGCTAGATATTTGAGTTAAATAAGAACTAATTAAGAGTAAAGGCCTTGTTTCCCTTTTAGCTTGCAACTTTTACTCTGGTGAACATCTCCAAGGAACTCTGTTGAGTTTTCTGATTTGTGCCACACTCATCAGGACTCCAAAAGTTCTAAGTAAGATGAAAAAAAATGGTGAATGTCGCTGTCCTGGGGACTATGAAACTAAATACCTGCAGGATCTTCAGTTGACCTAGGGGTATCTAGTGGGGCAAGGAAAAGAGCTTAGTTTAAAATGTAAAATATGGGGAAGTTGAATCAGCACAATTTTGATGCTGGTGGCTCCACCCACCTGTTTTAATCATGCATCTTCCCCTTTTTCTTGCTGTAATCATTCTCTGCATGTAGTTAGAGTTATTTTACAGATCACTGAATGCCAGAAATGATGCAAGTTACACTGTCCCAGTATCAGTGACACCCACATCTTGCTAATTTATATTGGATATGAAGATAATTACCCATGACTTTGGGCAAGTAGGTCAACAGTTTAGTTTATGGAGAGTTCTGCAAAATACTGATGACAAAACACTGCAGCATCTGTACCATTGGTTGCATAGTGCGTACTTTCTTGTCCCACTACTGTCCAAAACCCTGCATTATGCCTTCTCACAGCCATCCCATTACAGCCAAAAGCTTATCTACCTGAAGAGTCAGGCAGCTCTTCAAATGGGAAGATGTTGCATGGTACTGAATAACAGCTCTGTTTCTCCATAGGCATACATTTTTCACAGTTAATCTCTCATTCCTTTGCCTCAGTCTCTCAGAGAGGAAAAGTTCAGGCATCTTAGCCTTGAAAATAGCTCTGTGTTGCCCAGACAGTTAGCTAAATTTGAGATGCAACAGATTACTCCACAGAGGCATCGTTAAGCCTGTGTTTACCAGGAGGGTGCAATATCACATTTTACTGACTGCAGTATCAGTCAGACACGAGACACCACCTCTGCCAACCCAGCAAGCCAGTTCTCCAGCCCAGGTGTACCTATACCCCAGCTTCTTCTCAGAGCCCCACATCCAGAGATGCTTCTTAACCTCTCCCAGGTTTTAGGCCCCTCATTTTTTTTTTTACATCCTGGGATGAGAAGCTCAGCAACTCTGGGCAAGCCTAGTTCTGCTTCTGCTTAGCTTTGCCATAGGCTTTGGGTGGGAACCATGACGATGTTGCATGCTAACAAGCCCTTAATTGCACCTGCATTTAGGTGCCTCCTCCCCTTAGCTTAGTTTAGGTGAGCTCACAGCATGTAGCTCATCATGTGCCTGAATGCGTAGAAGGTGACCAGTCTTACATGCTGATAGAGAGGAGCTTATTTACAGCTGAGATAATTTCCAAGCTATAAGGCCCAATAGAGCCTAGGCAGGAGGTTTGTCTGTGGAGGCAGGGAGGGGATTTTTAAAGTGGAGCTAATGGATTTAATTTAGCACTCCCTTGCCTTTAGGACTGTCCCAAGTTGCTCACCTGCTTTTAGTCAAGTGATGAAGCAGCAGCAGCTGCTGCAACCCACCATTTTCATCACCTTTATATTTGGCCCTCCAACAATCAGGAAGGAGAGTTTGGACTAGGCTTCATTAGCAGTTCTTGTTTTCTGTTTAGGAAGGATGGAGGTGGGAGATGAGGTGACTGGAAACATTGCTCCTAGTGCAGGTTCCTGCCCTCTCCTTTATGGAGAGACAAGCTGACCTGATATTCCCTCTATCTCCAGGAGCTTCTCTGACTATGAAGGTACTGTTGCCAGGCAATTTTTAAAGTAGTATATTGTTTATTTTTAATTCTCTAAATTAATTATGAACTCTGTGCTAGGGTTCATAGACAATTGTCCTTTCTATTGCTTTAAAAAAAAAAAAAAAGCTTATCTGGGAGTACCTAGACCCAGGCTGATGGATATAAGAACCTGGCTCTCTGGTGCTGCAGGGAGCACAGGGAGAAACAGCTGCCTATGGACTGCAAAAGAAAGGCTCTTTAGCAGCCAATGGTGTCACCCTACAAAGATCCTGGGAAAACTCTTTCCATGGATCACAGTGCTTTGTTGGATAGAGGAGCAGCTGGGTATATGATACTTCTTCAGAAGTCATATATTTACAAATTGAGATGCTGACATCAAGCACTTGGTAACTTAAGAAGGTGGAATTATATGTTATGTTGGTCTATTCTTCTTTTTCCTTCATGTCTTCCCTTCTTCTAGACTACCAGTTTGTTTTCTACTTTAACTATGTAATGCCAAAAGCCATTTGAAACATGTTGTTCTCTTTTTCAGCTTTCAGTGACTGTAGTAAAATTTGAAGAGTTAATCTCTTCTACATATGTTAAATACAAAGGTTCTCTTCTGGCTCAAGTGCTGCTTTGCCAAAGTCTGTCCTTTCTTTTCTATTTTTATTTTTTTGGAATCAAATTTATGGTTGCTTCTCCACAGAGTAAGAAAGTTTCTTTTTATTATTATTTTAAGTAAAAATATAACTGCTGTGGTGTCCCACTTCCTGGATGACATTGGCAACTTTGTGTGGCTACTGACATTTCAAGAGAACCATCTTATACAGGCAGTCTGTGTTTGGCTAAATTTAGCAAGCCAGGGATCAAGTGGCAAGTTTGTTCCACCCTGAAACCTATTTTAGGGAGGAACCCAGCATAGGCACCAAGAGGTTAAAAATCTGTGTGGGGAAGAAGGGGGGAAAAAAAAAAAAGACAAGAAGCAAAATATTTTGTGAGAATCGTTGCTATGTTCTGAGCTTCAGCTCTTCAACACTGCAGCTCTGAATCACGTTCACTGGGGAAACAGCTGCAGCTGTTTAAGATGCTACTGCTCCTCAGCTGTCTGTTACCTTCCCTTTGCAGGCTGGGGTCTGAGCACAAACCTTCCTCGGCAGCTTAGGCTCAATGTACTAGCTTCTAATCTGAAGCAAGTAAGACCCAGGCATGTACGCCTTTCCCCCACCATCTCTGGAAGAACAGCAGTCCCTGCCAGAGGGCTAGGGTGGGCATGGATATTTTAAGCAGCCCCAGCAAGTTTCTGTAGTGGGTTTGGAAGGGCTGCATTTATGTGCACTGTGTGCATGAGAGTCCTGACTGTGCTCTGCTGTCCCAGTTCATTAAATATGTTTCTACATATTCAGTTGTGACTGAGTTAGTTAAAATTGTTTTGGAAAATTGACTTGGCTAAATCATAGAGAAACCATGGTGTGGACATGCTGGTCTGTAATTAATTGATGAGCGCTAACCAGATAAAAACCGGTTGTCAGCTCGCCTAAGTGCATTCATATGCGTTTGTACGTATTTAGCCAAACAATTCAAATGCTATTTTGATTCAACTGCTTCTAGACACTGTTTATTCCCTCCTATAAAAAGTGTACCTTAGCAAAAAGGAGGTGCAATGCTGTCCCAGAACAGAGGTGTACCACTGCGTGCCCATCCTCTGCCTGCTGCCAGGGCTGCCCTGCGACGGGAAGATGCAAAGCAGACTGCCTCCCTGGGAGCCCTGCCAGCGGCTGACTCAAGGTGAAGTATCTTGGGGACTGACTGTGATGGATAAGAGCCACACCCGGGGTGGTTAAGCAGCACACCTGGTGCTGTCTGCTCCAGCAGCGATTGGGAAAGACATCAGTGTTTGCTGGCATAGCCCCCTGACAGTGTGTCCGTGGCTCACCTGGGCTTCAGGCACAAGCAGGCCTGTGAGCTCGCACAGCTATGAGGTCTTGCATTGCCGCAGCCTGTGTGGGTAGGGAACTGGCACAGCCCCTCTCCTTCCCTGCTGGAGGAGGAAGATGGATGAAACTAGGCTGGGGGCAGCTGAGTCACAGGCTGGCTCCTCGCTTCCTCTTGGGGCAACTTCTTGATTGAGGATCCAGAGGTATGTTAGAAACAGGAAAGGGACAGCTAGCTAGTTTCTAGTGGGGATGCTGGGCTGGGAATCTGGAAGTGTAGGAGATCCCCAGCTGTGCTACTGGCCTCAGCTTCCCCTAGAAACAAAACAGGGCTAATAACTACTCTAGCATGAAGTTCAGCCTCGGGAATATTGACTATTACATAAGGGAGTATCCATGGGACTAACACTTGTTTTGTGGTTTTATTAGCACTGGCACTTAGTATAATGGGAATAATCTGGGGATCTAACAGGCTCTTCATTGGGTAGCTTGCTTACTCTTTTACTGAGCTCAAGTCAATTGACATAATAGTTCAGGGTCTTCTGCATCAGCTGTTAGTGCAGTGTGAGAATAAGCATGATTAAGGTTTTTTTTTTTTAAAAAAAAGGTTTTCATACCATAGTAGCAGGAAAAATGAGGGAGTTCCCTTTTTTCCTTAGGATGCACTAAACAGGTCCTTATTATTATTATTAAATCTTAACACAGAGGTTTTGACCAGCCTGAAAGGCATGCTGGTAGTGAGGAAACTAATGCAGTATGTGCTTTTGGTGCCCACATGCTTAGGAGAGATGCTTTCCTAGGCATTCAGTACTCTTGTTTTTCACAAAAGTCATGAGAGCACTCAGTACTCAGCCCTAAAAACCTCGTGATCTCTGCAAAACTAGAGAAGGCCATATTTAGCTTTCTTGGTATTCCTAAATCTGGGGCAGGGGGGAATACCACCACAGTCCTGAAAGGAAGCACACTTAACTCCCCACCCCATCCATGGGAAAAGATCAAGTATTTCTCAAGCCACAAGAAACTCCTCTGAAAAAGAGCAAAAACCCAATCTAATAATGATGTTTTTGCAAGCACCCTTAAAATCTCAACAGAAAAAGGCTGAATTAAACCTCTTGAAAACATCACCTTGATCTTATTTGGGGCAACACAGATTGAAGTACAGTGTTCAGATCAGACTCATCCTCCCCTGTTTTCACTTCTGTGAAAGTGATCAGAAGCAGAAGGGGTGACTTCAGATTCTGCTTGCAGGATGCAGCGGTGTTGAAAAGCAGAAAGCAATACTTCAAGGCTGCTTGGAAAGAGAAGGTATTTAATTACTAACTTAATCAGTGAAATGGGCTCTTTCCTATGAATTTCAGCAAGGGCTGCCACAGATGCTAACAGGCTAAACTTCACTGAAACTGGTGGTGCAGGGAGAATCTGTTCCCCCCCCTCCCCCTGTTTATGGTAGGAGTAGGAAACAGATAAGGTCCCTAATGGAACTTGAAAAGTGGAAATACTGGAGCCCCTGCCCCAAATGCACACTCATGACAGGCGGTGGGTGCTTCAGCTGGCTATTGGCTTATCAAATATGAAATGATTGAGAGGAGCAGGGAAAAATGATGATGCCTTTTTAATGGCAGAGGAAGGCTGTCCTAATGCCTGACTGCTGCTGAACACACCATCCAGCTCTTCCCTTTCCTCTGTTTTTCCTCTCTGACTCTGAAACAAGCTACTTGGGGAGACACAAACAAACTCAGCACGGTGACCCTCCCAACAGTGACTTTTATCTTCTTTTTTTTTTTTTTTTTTTTTCTCCAGTAGGATCAGCTTGCAGTGGGATGGCAGGGATGGTTGTGCTGGCCTGAGGGAGAAGCACAGCTGCACATGGGGGTTGTGAGGAGGTAAGAGGCAGTGATCTGAGGGTGATTCTCAGGAAAAAAAAAAAAGTCTGCTGAGTCTTGTGTTGGCAGCTGAAGCTGTTAATGAACTGTCTGTGGATCTGCTGCAGGGGATGGGCAGCTGTATTAATGCCTGGTATTGACAAGTTTGCTAGTGCACCAGCCTGTTACTGGAGGTGGCTTGGGAGCAGGTACGTGCTGTGCTCAGCTGTCCCCTCTGCAGGGCAGTAATCTCTGGCACAGAGCGGGTTGGTGGCCCACAGCTGGTAGTGTCCTTGAGTCCTGCAGCAGGAATAGCCAGAGCCACTGTCAAGGTTTGAAGAGGCTTTTAAACAGAGTATGAATTTCAAAAGGGGACATGAGAATGTGAGCAAATACATTGCTTTCCATTATTTGATCTCTTCTGTGTTCACAGCGGGGGAGAAAAAGGGAATTTGTGCATTCTTTGTAAGGGATGGAGGGAACACCTTCTTCAGCTACTAAATCTGCTTGTAACGGAAACTTGCCACTCCCTACATTTTTGGCTGGATGCTGAGGTCAAAAGGGATAATAGTAGCACTGTGATGGGGTTAGTGTTGGTCTAGTTATGAGGAGGGAGCTCTGTCTTGTCAACATAGGTTGAAATCATCTCATAGTATGGACACAGATGATACTTAAGTCATTAACACTTCAGTGATAAATATCTCCTCACAAGGTAAAGTCCTAGGAAAGTGGCTGTGATATAAATCAAGAGGATTGCTTAACTGGAAACTTTCTACGTTTATGGCACTCGCACTATGTTGGTGTATGACACTAGACGTGCTCCAACAAGTAAGGGCCCAGCAGGACAATTCATAAGGCTTGTTGCCTTCTTTGGAGGGCCTTCAAAGCAGGTAGCAGGCCACTCTTACCCTGCTGGTGATGGCAGAGGTAGCAGCTGAGGCACTGCAGCCCAATCTGTGTTTCATTATGGTCTTTTCTGTATCAGGAGACCAGGTGTGAGCTTTCGCTATGGGAGAGGAGGGGCTGCCAGCTCCTCAGGAAAGATGGTAATTGGGTTGGTTTCCAGAAAATCAGTATTTGTGAGTAGCTCCTCTAAAGAATACCAGGAGCTCTTGAAAGATGGTTTGCTCTGGTACCACCAGCCAAGGACCATTCTCCTGATGGCCTTGGTAGGAAGCAGGGTAGGTACAGGCTTGTGTGAATGTGTGCAGCAAAGGCAGTGTTTCAGAGATGTTGAGCTGACTGCATGTCCATAGGTCAGCTCTTCTGTCTGTGTGTGATATGTGATTTCAAGGATAATCAGATGTGTAGTACTCATGTGGTGAGTAGAACTTGTGGCCTGTCTCTAGCTAGAAATTTGGGCACTGCTGTCCCAGAGCATGTAGCTTGCAAAGCCTCATTTGCTGGTAGCTTCTGCAATTGTGGTAGAGAAGGGCCAAGTTTCAGGGAGGTAAAAAGTGGCCATGAGAACTTTTAAATCACTAAAAAAAGACACAGACACTGCAATCTTTGCTATGACTCATCTGGGCTGTTATTTGAAAAAAGCAGGCTGAGCAGTTGTGGTCCTCCTTGCTCAAGGGAGCAGCACTCATTTGTGAACTTGCCCTGAAAGCAGAATTGGTACAGGTGAGCAGCTCCCATGCTTAGCCTCCGACCACTGATTTCCCTCCAACCATGACCAGATGCAGCTTAGGGAGAGCTAGAAGGTCATGGCTGGCTAGTTTCTTCCCACCTGTTGTTTCCACTGTTGCTAAACCAGTTTGAGAAGTAAAAATCCAGCAAATACATTCTCATAGTCATCTTTCTTCTGCAAACAAACAGTAAAATAGTTGCAGGAATATCAGTAATTCCTGAATGATGGGGCTTTGCATTGCCATGAGTGTTGCAAATGGGAGGTGGTGGGTGTCTATAAGGAAAGCTGGTGTCTGCATTAGTGAAGTGTGAGTGTAGATAATTTCAGGATGTTTTGAGGATGTTTTGAGAATATCTTGCCCATTTTGAACTTTATTCCAAGTTCACAAAGAGTCAAAGCACTGCTGTGAACTGCAGCAGCTTGTTCAGTCACCTTCCTTCAGTGAACAAGCCATGCTCCCGTGGGGCCTTGCTGGGACATGAAAGTGCCGACACATGAGTTCTAGCAAACCTCGCAGCATCGCTGCCCCCTCCCTGGGGATTAGGGTCCCATCGAGTCCTAGAAGGAAAGAGTACGTCCCCTCAGCTCAGCAAATCTTGGTGCAAACTGCTGAGCGGGGTAGGTCTGTGCCGTTTCACTGTCCAGCAGCCCGGTCACTGGGCAGAGCAGTACTGCTGTCCCTGGCCACCACTGCTGTTTGCTCAGGGAGCGGGAGTCGGGGTGATAACGTGTCTCTTGTGATAAAGCACTTTTGTTGTTTGCCTGCTGGGTCAGAGTGAGGTAGGTGTTCTGCGTCGCTGTGCGTTCAGGGTGTAGGCTGTTTCAAAGTTCCTTATTTAATTTCTTTTAAACAGGCTGAGTCCAGGTGTCAGAGGGTTAAAGCAGAACAGTTCTGGCAGTCGCTGGAGGGAGAAAGTTGTATAACATCACCTTACACCGAGTAAATATCTCTCTCTGAGCTAGCCAGCCCTTCAAAATCTTGATGCAAGAGAGGAACACTCGTGCAATCATAAAGCCATCGTCTGTTTAAGGAGCTTTTATTTTTTTCAGCCAAGTTTTTGCAATGGGGTATCGCCATCCTCAAGGCAGGAAAAAAGATTACTGTGGTGAGGTAGGAGGGGGGGAAAAAAACCCAACCCGAGTAGTGGCAAGGCTCAGCAGTTTCACAGTGCCACCTCCTGGATTGCCGTGCAAGGGAGCGATGTCCCAGCCTTGCACTGACGTGTCCCACACTTATTAGTTACCAGCAGCAGCTGTGAAGTCCCACACACAGACTTCTCGCCAAGTGCTGGACAGTGCGGGGCTGCAAAGGGGAAAATCAGCTGCAGCTTATACCTAGTCAGCGCAGCAGCCAGGAAGGGTCTTTGGTGTGCAAAGGCTGGCCCAGGCACGATTTTTCCACTTCATGCGAAATCCACAAGTCTTCAATATTTTTCATCTGCATGG
Source organism: Nyctibius grandis (assembly GCF_013368605.1). Lineage (NCBI taxonomy): Eukaryota > Metazoa > Chordata > Aves > Nyctibiiformes > Nyctibiidae > Nyctibius > Nyctibius grandis. The sequence continues at coordinate 14,569,740 of NC_090660.1, forward strand.
GATGAAAAGAAATCCTGATCTCACCTCCTCTCCCAGGGGTGGGGGGGCTCAGAAAATAAAACGTTTTGATTCAGAACGGCAGGACAGATCCTCTTTGGTAAGGTCAGATCAATTGTCCAAATGCTGATATTTAAATTTTATAAAATATTAATTAAAGGCAACAGTTAGAAAGGTATTTTGAGATTAAAAGCCCCTCCCTATAGCACTGGTGTAAAGCTTTCTCCTTAGGAACAGGCCAGGATTTCCTGGTGTGAGGGGGTATCCATTGCCCCATCCTCTAGGCCCCTGATCTCCCTATTAACACAGGACATGTGTTGCTGCACAAGGCAGCATGGATAGAGCCAGGCAGCCCTGCTGGGGCTGCACAGGGTGCTGCTGCAAATGCCTCCTGAGCCAGGATGATGGGAGGGTGGCGTGGCCAGGCAGCTCCTCAAGATGGGCTGTCAGCTGGAGAGCGAGGACTAACCTGGGACTGAGGAGCTTGGGGTACAGTGGAAAAGGCTGTCCCTAGGGAGGCCAGCAGAACAGGGTCTCAGCTTTGCAGGAAACCTTGGTTTCTGCAAAGGGTTGGGTTCACAGCCCTATTTTTGCTGCTACACTTGAATTTCCATGAGGCTGAGCAGGATCCAGGACTGCCTTGTGTGTGGGTGGCAGTCCCACAGCAGTTTAGGCAGCTCTTAACCTCCCGCCTTGTTTCCTTGCTCCTGGCTACAGCACTCCTATGACCACTGCAGAGCCAGTTCAAGAAGTTAAACCATCAGAAAGCAGAAGGCAGAGGTGAGCAGCTTTTTGCTGGTTCACTTTCATGAACAGACATGCAGCAGAGCAGGGTGAACATAATGTGGGTGTGAGGGAGGGGACAGGAGCACATAGCTGTGGTGGCAAGGGCATGAGCACAGCCCCAGTGGCCTTGGTGCTTTGCTCTGCCCTGGATGCTGTGTTTGTGATGGCCCCCAGTGCAGCTGGGGCAGGCCTTCAGCAGCAGGGTGCACTTCCTGAGGCACATCAGCTGTTTCAGCGTATTCTCAAGAGCACTTAGAGATGCTCAGGACCTCATAGGCAGAATTTTCCCTCTCTAAGGAAAGAATTTATCTTTGCAGAGGTTCCAGTAACAGCATGGGGTGGTTTCTTTTTTTTCTCTAGATGGTACAAAAAAATATACTCACACAATACAGCAGACCAGCTTTCTAATCTTTCCTCTGTTGTACCACTTTGGCAAGTTCTTTGGATTTATATCTGTATTTCATGGTGTTCCCATCCTCCTCACTTTCATCTCATCCTATGGTGTTTCCTGTGGGTGTAGTTACTACTGAGGAAGCAGGAGTGGCAGGAACATCTTGAAATGGCTGTGATGGAAAAACCTGGTGGTGTGGTAGTGCCTCCTTAGCTGAACTTCAGCCTGTGGTGGGGCAATGCAGAAACCTCCGCAAGGCTTTTGACATGAGGAATGCTGCATCCTGGGACCTCAGCCCTTCAGCTGGGCTGAAGGATTTGTGGTGTGAGCCACACCAGAGAACTAACTGAGACTAAAATAAGTAAATAAAGTTACAGCAGAAGTCTAGTGTGTTGACACAACTGGGAGTTCCTTCAGCCAATTTTGCTGCTTAAGCCCCCATATCCTCAAGGTAAAATTTAATAGTTTTAGACTTTCTTCCAAATCACTCATGAGTGAGTGTTCTTCCTACCAGCCCTTTCTGCTGTGTGACCCTAGTCTGTGTTTGGGAGGCTGTCTGTTTAATCAATCCTTTCCAGACAAACTGCTTTGCTTCATCTGGCTGCTTCCCCTGAAATTGAGCAGATGCTCTTCAAACCTTAGTATTTGTCTGTCAGCTCTGTTTCACTCATGTTTGGGGTTTTATCCCAAGTGGGATGTAACAAACCAGAAGATTTGCTGAAAAATTACCTTTCAGTCCTGATGGCGAACATCAGTTGTGTGCAGGTCTGCACAGAGACTGTGATTTCCAAGCCAATGTAGAAATTTTTCCCTGAAGTGTCACAGGTGGACTGGGATTTTTCTTTTTGCCTCAGGATACTCTGGTATGGTTAAACCCTGAGGTACCCATGAGTCTACTTGAGACTAAGTTTCTTACCTCAGCTGTACTTGGGATTTGTGTCCATGTTGTTCTTTTCTTGCTGGCCAGTAAATACCAGAGTGGGAGCAGTTTGCCATTGTAGACACAACTATGAGATCTGTGTGAGCAAGCAGCAGTGACTTGGAGGTGAAAAAATCCTGTGATGTTGTTTGCTTGCCACCTTCTGCAATTGCAGTACCAAAGCTCATCGTAGTAGTGGCTCTAGGCCTGTTTGTTTATTTGTACTCATCATCCACAAGGTACTAATGTATTTTTGAACTCTCATATCTCTTGTGTGTTTACCCTTGGAGGTGTTGATGGAAGAACTGGGGATGGAAAATTATTGTGTATTCCTGATCTGGATCTGTAGTTCCCTAACATCCAGGGAGACCTTGAATTTGGTGCTACTTTGCTGTTTCTTAGGGAACAAACGAAACTATGAATAATAAATGCAAGCTCTGGGCAAAACTGTTTTCCATTCATAAAATTCAACAGTAAAGACTGAGTAGTAATTTCTCAGCCTGCTGCAAAGTGATAGGAGCTCCATGTTGGGGCTAGAAAGCTACTGACTGCTTCTTCAGCTTTTGCTGTGCCGTAGTTATTGAATTGGTTCATCTTTGATTTTTATCTAGATACAACAAAGGTGTCTCCAGCTAAGGGGTGCAGGTTGGGATCTACATTAATCTGAGCAGTTTGAACTTTAAAAAATACAGTTAATACAAACCCCCTTCTTCCTTCTGTTGGCTTCTCTCTTGGCTTTCAGAATGGGAAATAGCTGGGGCATAACTTGACTGAATCAAGTAGAAAGAACAGATGGAAGCTATAGCATTGTGTTTTGTGATGAATTAAAACCTATGGTGCAGACGCTGAAGTTTCTGCTTCAGTGATGAAAGGGTGAGAAAGAAAATTATTTGCATCCTATGATTTGATGTGGTCCTGATCCAGCAGTTATTTGTGTCTCAGCACCTAAAGGGTCCTGTGGGAGCTCAGGCAGAGCTCTGCTGGGGGGGAGGCAGGGAGGAGGGAGTAAATTACTGTCAGCACAGTGGTGCAAAGGTTGAGGAGGATCTTTGATTTGGGTGCTCTAGTAAAGAGTATTTCAAGCATTCAGTAGGGTAACCTGATCATGACTCGCTCTCCTCCTGCCCTGGAGTAGCCTGTTGTTTTCTGAAATGATGTTTGTCAGGTGGTAGAAGGAGGTGAAGTTTTGCAAGGGACAAGAGGGCATCCTGGATCAAAGTATTTGGTGTTTCAAGGTAAAGCTGCATTAAACTGGGGAGAAGCAAATCAGCAACAGTGAAGAATAATCTGTGCATTTTATCACTCTGCTAACCCCAGCTGTAAAATTTACCATAGAAAAGCTAATAAAATGGGAGCCACACAAGCAAACAGAGGGCACGGGACTATTGGCAAACATTTATTTTGGCTCTGGTGGAGCCACTCTCCTGATCAAAGCTGTTGGAGTTTGAACCTCTTTTAAGTTGTTCCCTGCTTGGTCTGGGAGTGCCCTGCTCTTGCATTGATGGTATCAGTATCATCTGTGCAGCTGAGTGGAAGAAGGAAAGTATCAGCAGGGAGAAGGAAAGTATGTGTGAGGATGCATTACTGCAGAGTGAGACAACAGTAGCTTATTTTAGCTTTGCCAGCCGCTGTCTGGTTTAGGAAAACAACCTAAGGCTTATTGTATAACTAAGGTAGTACAGGAGTTATCAAGGGGCCAACAGGGAATGCTTTACCATCTTGCAGGCTCGGGCCTGGCAGACTGAGTAGCTCTGCAACCCTTATCAACAAAATATCCCTCTGGCAGAAATCCCCTTGAGCCTCAGGCTGGGCCCTTCAGGGACCCTCTTCTCTGTCTAATCTCTTTGTTCAGGGTTCCCCTCTTCTCCCCTAACTAGAGATGCTTGAATCCCTCTTGGCAATTAGTCTCCTGGCTGAAATGAATTGCTCCTCTCTGATCCTTTCAGGCTCCACGGTTGGTGTCTGGTGGGGGGGCTTGATTGGTGAATGTGGTGTTCTCGCTCAGTCTCACTGGCTGGGGAAACACTTAAAGAGCTTCTGGGAGGAGGTAACGTGGGTGAGGACCACAGTAGTGCCATGGAGAGAGGCAGAGGAAGGAGAAAGTTTTAAGGCCTCATGAGCAGAATCTTTCCATGTAAACATCTTGCATCTCCCTTTATATGTTAAGAGCAGAACAAAGGCAGTTTTATTTCTGACTTTCTTTCCATGGTTTCTTTTCTCACCATTTTTGCTCCTTCTGTCCTTTTCTTTTTTTTTTTTTTTGGTATTCTGTTGGGGAGATTGTTGTAGACATCAGTGTGCTTGAGTTCAGATCCAGTTTAAAGCCTGCTCCTAATGTGTTTGCAGTAGAGAGGCCTGAGAGACAAGTGGGGAGCTGGGCTTGAATGTACCTGCTAATACCATGGCTGTCCTCGCTGGGTCAGGGCAGTGCTGAAGAACAACAGAGTGTCCCTGCCTCGAAAGAGAAGCCAGGCTGAGCAGCAAGGGAAGAGAGCAGATAGTGGGAAGTTAACCCTGTGGGGGTTAGTCTGCAGAGGATTGCTTCATAATACATTTTCTTACAGTTCTTTTTTTTAAATGGCTCTGCATTATCTAGCCAGAGCTAGGCCAGAGTACTTGTTTTTGGGGCCCTCCCTGGAGGTGTGGGTATTGAGGGTAAACTGGAGCAATCTGTAAGGCTGGCAGAGCAACCCAAGCAGGGCTTTCCCCTCACTGTCCCAGGGGACCATATGTGACTTTCTGTCCTCATACCTTCCACAACCAGCCCTCTTGTGCTGTGTGAGGAAGGTACTGCATCCATCATGTAAGGTCCAGGAAGGCTTTCCTGTTCTAGGCTGGTTGAACACTGTGGCATGCACCACATTAGTCTAAGAGCTGTCCTCCAGGGAGGCCCATCCTACTGCTGCACAGAAATGTACAGCCATGTAATGAGGTTGGGTGGGTGAAAGCTAGCTTTGTGGGTGGACCTTCATGCTGATTTAGGGATGTGCTGGTGTAAAGGAGTGGTGGGAGCTCTGTTCACACCTGGCAGTCTTGGACCTTGCCTGCTGAGGTACAGAATTCTCTGACTGGGCTCTGTATGACTTGGTAGAAACATTGTAGTAACTGTTTTATCTCAGCTTTAACTGATTCTTGAGTGTATTTGTAGCACACTGATCACTGTCTGCCTGAGCCCTGTGGGAGCTCCTGGGGACCAGACTCCCATCCCATCTGTCTCACTGAGGCGTTTGTTAGTCCAGGGAAGGTTAGTTCAGAATAATCCACGAAAGAGACTGGGGTCTATATTCTAGGCAGATCCTTCATCATAGTTCATTACATGAGAGCTGAGGGTTAAGATAGCTTCATGCTTTACCTTCCCAGTGTCCTCTGGGACAAAAACTTGATTTTTGTTGGAATAACACCCTTTAGTTGTCCTGTTCCCCTCAGTCCCCTTTCTCATGCTGCAGAGCACTATCAAAATAATAAAATGGAGCCACTCTGGAATTCTCAGGGCTACACTGTAGAGTGTAGAAGATGGTGTACAAGAAATGTAAACAATGGATCTTTATGGAAAGAGTAGCATCTTTCAACATAACAGAAGAAACAGCATAAAGACATCTCCAATTCAGGCAATCTTGCCAGTAAGGGCTGAGAGCTCAGCATCTTGCTATGGGGTTCATTTATGCCTCATCCCCCTGACTTCAAGTAGAGCTGGCTGGAAATGTGCAGATCCTTGTTTCAGCAAAACCCAACTGCCTCCTTGTTTAGGCTGCAAATCCCTGGAGGATATTGCTCTCACCCTTGCACAGCTGAGCTAGTTCAGAGACTGGATGTTGCTACAGTGCCCTTATTAAGCTTTTTGAGGCTATTTCAGGAAGATACCTGCAGTAGCTACCAAATGTATTTGAATTCTGGTTGTGATAGTGTGAATACACCACAGACCTTCTGGGACAGCAAGGGATTCATTAGCTGTGCTGGGATCAATGAAGCTGAGCCCTTTTTTTGTTGCTTGACCATGCATGATGGTGCCTGATTAGAAACAGGAATTCACAGAAGAAACAGAGGCACTTCTTAGGCTGAAGGGGCAGAGCTCTTTTTAATTTAGTGAGCAGCTGAGGCCTTGAGCTGCTAAGCCCTAAATGATTTTTAGACAAGGAAGCTACATGGCTCTGTGGTATGGCAAGTACACCTTTCTCTTGCTATGGAGAAAGCTCCAGTTTAAGCCTTGGAGTGTGGGTTTAAGATTTAGTCTTGGTTCTTCAGCTTAATTCCAAGAGAAAAAAGGGTAAGTAATTTTTGTGATAGGAAGCCAAATGTTGTTCAGCTGGTGCTGGGAGTGAGGCTCTGTGGTGTCTGCATAGGAGCTGGGCAGTGAAGGGTCAGTGATGGAAGATCTCAAGGGCCAGAAGTCTGATGTTTTAGAGATTAAATTCCTGCTTTTTGGGCAGCTGAGACCTCCTGCAGCAGCTTCTGCTACAGCTCTAGGGAAGTCCCCACACCATGTGGAGGCAAAGGCTGGCTTGTTTGCTGTGGTGGGCATGGGGCCCCTCCAGGTGTGCCCCAGGGTGTGAGGAGCCTGGCAAATTTAACTAAGAGGATCTTGGCTGTTATGGGATTGATTTCAAGTAGAAGCACTTAAACTAGCACTGGGTTTGTTTTTCATCTGATAACAGACCAAGAATCTTGGTGGAAGGAATTTGGGTTTTAGTCATGCTTTTGTTGTGTGGTTGTGGTGGAACGGAGCTGGGCAAGTGGACTCTTGTGTGAGAGCTGCTGTTGAATGCAGTTTTGTTAGCTTCTCCTCAAGGTCTCGCTCTTCTGACATCACGGGAATCACAGGGAGAGGTGAATCTAAAGAGCTACTGATGTGAGGAAAAAAACATGAGCTTGTATCTGTAATGTGATACTCTTTTATTAGCTATGAAGACCCAAAACATGGCAATGGTGGTGACTTGGATGAACTGTTGCCAAAACAGCACCAACACTTTAGAGCTGAACCCTGATCTGGGGAGTGGTAGCCAAAGCTGTGATGAATCCCTCTGGGCTTCTTTTCTGTTATTTCCAAATCAGGGCGTAATAGAAATGGGCTGAAACTGCAGTGTGTTAAATGTACTCTATCCTATTTTATGGTGCTTGCTGTTTCATGTTCAATAGTGGTAAGCCTCCCTAATGCGAGTCAGGCCTCAAAGACTTGTTCACATTTGCTGAGATGGCAGGTGAGAATTTCACTGCATGGGAGGGAAGCAAGGGACTATCCCTTGCCGCTAGCTGTTGGCTGCTCTGTGGTGTTGGTCATGTGTGCAGCAGGGATGTTCTTGCTGCTCAGGAATTTGTTTGAGCCACAGCACGTGGGTGTGTAGGATGGAGGCCATGTGTCAGAGCTCCTGTGTGGCCAGCTGTGAGCCACAGCTGCCCTAACCATATATGCTGAACCTCTCCAAGATGAGGCATGCAGCCCAATGCTTGCTACCATCCTTCATAAGCCTGTGCTCAGCTCCAGGACCCTCCTGTGGCTCTGATTCCTGCCTCTACTTTTCCAAATCAGAACTCAGCCTTACTCTTGATCCTTCCCCTACTCTTCCAGTCCCCCAAACAGGTCTCCACACTCTCCAACACAAGATCCTAATCCCATGTGCTGCCCTATGCTTGGTTATCTATCCACCCTACAGCTATGCCAGCTGCAGAGGCTCCTGGAATGAGAGGGTTTGGGGATGTGCCGCACCTGGAGTGCAATTTGTGTTTACTTCTGGGGCTTCATGCTCGAAGCAAGGAATAGTTTGTCCTCTGCTAACAAAATGTATGTCAACATGACTGATATTTCATATTAAAAAAAAAATGCTCATTTAACTTGTTCCCTCAGTTTTTTTTCCCTTCCCTTTTTTCCCCACTTTAAGCTTTAGAAAGATCCTAGAATCATGAGGAAAAAGAAGAAAAAATTGTTCTTTCATTATGAATTTATTGAGAGGCAAGAAGAGCACATAGCTTAGATACAGAACAGTTCACATATCATTTAAAAGACATTAAAGAACAAAAAATTCCAGGCAGACTCCAGAAGACTTGAGTGACATGAATCCAGAAACAGGGCATGGATCACTGGAAAAAAGGCATGTTCATCCTATTTGGTCTTTGTAGTTATAACAAAATCTATACCAGTGGAGGCTCCAGATAGGTCTCAGGGAAGACTGAAAATGTTGAGTGCTGTAACTGCATAATATATGATACCTATGAAAGTCTTCTTTAGCCTGTATTAGAAATGGATGCCTCCATAACTTACTGCAAAAAATGTTTAGGCTCTTGCCTATTATGCCTCATGTTATTTTCACCCTAAGATGAGAATGTTTGTATCAATACTTTCTACTTGCAGCTGTCTATGTCAGAAGCAAAAAGTAGGCTACAGTGTGCATTTAGAGATAAAATTGCCACTAGAGGGTCTAGTGACTTCTTGAAAATAGTGAATTATAAAGATGAATAACATCAGAACCACCATTTGGGGATTATTTCCTTCAGAATCATTGTAGCATGCAAGCAGCTCACTTGGCTTGAATAGCTTTGGTAGTCTGTAGCTTTCATGAAATTGGTTTGTTGCTAATAATAGTCTAAATAATTTTTCACGGTAAAATCAGCACAAGCGACAGTGACACCATCTTCATTAGTTAGCTTCGCTGAAATGGAGTAATCTCCCTGTATGAGCCAAACACAAAGGAAGAGATTAGCCCGTCAGTAGTATAATAACTGCTTCTGTTTCTATGATGGAGTCATCTTCCTAGAAACAAAATAACATTTTTCCCATCAAGTTCCTCCAAAACCTTTCCTGTCCAAATGCGATTCAGAACTGATAAAGGACTTGCCTATATTTTCTGCCAAAATACTCTCATCAGGGATATCAATCCTGACAGCACAAGTTCAAAATTAAAACAGTGCAAGGGGAACAAAATGTTTTGATGCATAAAAATTCCTTTCAAGTCTGTATCACTCCTCATGTTTCTTATGAGCAAGCACAGTAGGGCCCGTGCTGTTTAGTAACTGGAAGGGGAAGAGGTGCTCAGTTGTCCGGCACTTCTCTTCCTTGGATCTTGTTGTTCAGTGTATACACTGTTATTGATATGAATTTTTATAAAAGAGAACACCTTGGGGGATGTGTGTGTATAGATGACTCAATCTGTGATGAATTCCTATATGATAAAACAAGAGGTAGCTTAATTTCAAATAGTGTGGTTAAAGCTATTAATAATTCAGGCTTTGGGGAGAACTTGCGTCATCACAGTGCAAAAAATCTCAACCTTAAAGAAGCCACGGATTTTTTTGTATTGGTCAAAACTACTTTCTCCAGACGTTTGGAGAAGGAGAAGCGCTGGGCAGGGGAGGTGACAAGGCTCATTTAACAGACTTGGAGGAAGAGAAGAATTAAATTTCATTCACTCTAGATTGCTGGCACTGCACTATTCTTTCTGTGTTTTTTTTTCTTTTTTTTTTTTTCTGTAGTGTAGAGGGGAGCAGAACCTGGGGTAGGGGAGCTTGGCAGCAGTGGCCTCCTGGCCTTGCATCATACAAAGCTCTTGCCCTGCTCAGAACTCTTCTGGTTGTGGAGTAGAAGGAGGCACAGCTAGAATGAGTCAGGCTTCTTGGCATTTGCCTTTTACCATGGGATTTCTAAAGCAATAACTGGCCTGTGTCCTCACAGAGAAGGTCAAGCGAAGTGTAACTTCCAAATTTAGAGACAGGCCCAATGGCAACATGCTCATGAGAATACAGCCTTGTAATTGCTGCACAAACGTCCTTTGGGCTGCTCACGTGAGGCTCTTTGTAATGAGAGAAGACTATTGCTGCATGGAATAACTCTTTATTGCCAGCATGGAAGGATGGTGCTATTTGCCTGATTGATTAATTAACAAAAAAGGCTTCCTATTTCCTTTCTCGCAAGCATGTTAATTCTCCAAAAGCTTCTAGTTTCATTCATGGAAGGGAATTTATAGTAACTCACTTCCATTGCTTGCTGTGATTAGATTTTTTTTATTTTCCTCCTCCAGAGTAATTTTTTGCTCATGGGTAAAAATTGGAGAGCTTTAAACTAGATTCGAAGGGGGATGGGGTAGTAGCTGGGCTTGCACCACTGGGACAACTCTCTAGTGTTGAGGTAGACCAGGAGGCCTCCCATCCCCCTGGGGTGAAATCGGTGTGCTCAGCTCACTCCCTGAAATGCCTGTACACCAATGCACGCAGCATGGGGAATAAACAGGAGGAGTTAGAAATCTGTGTTTGGTTGGGGGGGCTATGATTTAGTGGCAATCACAGAGACTTGGTGGGACACCTCGCATGACTGGAATGTGGTCATGGATGGCTATGTCCTGTTCAGGAAAGACAGGCCACTAAGGAGAGGTGGTGGAGTTGCTCTTTATGTGAGTGAGCAGCTAGAATGTATTGAGTTCTGTCCAGGGGCGGATCAGGAGCGAGTTGAGAGTTTGTGGGTGCGAATTAAGGGGCAGGCTGGCAGGGGTGATACTGTTGTGGGTGTCTATTGCAGGCCACCAGATCAGGATGAGGAGGGTGATGAGGCCTTCTACAGGCAGCTGAGAGCAGTCTCGCAATCACAGGGCCTGGTTGTCATGGGGGATTTCAACTACCCTGATATTTGCTGGGAGGCCTACTCAGCCAGCCATCCTCAGTCCAGGAGGTTCCTCCAGTGCATTGATGATAACTTTCTGATGCAAATGGTGGATGAGCCAACTAGGAGAGGAGCGCTGCTGGATCTTATCCTCACTAACAAGGAGGGTCTGGTTGAAGAGGTGAAGGTTGAGGGCAGCCTTGGTTGTAGTGACCATGAGATGGTAGAGTTCAGGATCTCATGTGGCAGGAACAGAATAGCTAGCAGAATCACAACCCTGGACTTCAGGAGGGCCAACTTTGGCCTTTTCAAGCAATTGCTAGGGGAAATCCCATGGGACAGGGTACTAGAAGGTAAGGGGGCCCAAGATAGTTGGTTAGCGTTCAAGGACTGCTTCTTCCGAGCTCAAGATCAGAGCATCCCAACAGGTAGGAAGTCAAGGAAGGGTAGCAGGAGACCTGCATGGTTAAACAGGGAACTGCTGGGCAAACTCAAGTGGAAGAAGAGGGTGTACAGATCATGGAAGGAGGGGCTGGCCACTTGGGAGGAATATAAGTCTGTTGTCAGAGGATGTAGGGAGGCAACTAGGACAGCTAAGGCCTCCTTGGAATTAAACCTTGCAAGAGAGGTCAAGGACAACAGAAAGGGCTTCTTCAAATACATTGCAGGTAAAGCCAACACTAGAGGCAATGTAGGCCCACTGATGAATGAGGTGGGGGTCCTGGAGACAGAGGATAAAAAGAAGGCGGAGTTACTGAATGCCTTCTTTGCCTCTGTCTATACTGCTGGAGGCTGTCCTGAGGAGCCCCGGACCCCTGCGGCCCCAGAAGAAGTCAGGATAGAGGAGGAATCTGTCTTGGTTGATGAGGGCTGGGTCAGGGACCAATTAAGCAACCTGGACATCCATAAATCCATGGGCCCTGATGGGATGCACCCGCGGGTGCTGAGGGAGCTGGCGGAAGTCATTGCTAGGCCACTCTCCATCATCTTTGCTAAGTCGTGGGCAACGGGAGAGGTGCCTGAGGACTGGAGGAAAGTGAATGTCACTCCAGTCTTCAAAAAGGGCAAGAAGGAGGACCCGGGTAACTATAGACCGGTCAGCCTCACCTCCATCCCCAGAAAGGTGATAGAACAACTTGTCCTTGGTGCTGTCTCTAGACACATCAAGGATAGGGGGATCATTAGGGGCACTCAACATGGCTTCACCAAGAGGAAGTCATGCTTAACCAACTTGATAGCCTTTTATGAGGATGTTACCCGGTGGATAGATGATGGTAAAGCTGTGGATGTGGTCTATCTCGATTTCAGTAAAGCGTTTGACACGGTCTCGCACAGCATCCTTGCAGCTAAACTGAGGAAGTGTGGTCTGGATGATCGGGTAGTGAGGTGGATTGTGAACTGGCTGAAGGAAAGAAGCCAGAGAGTGGTGGTCAATGGGACAGAGTCCAGTTGGAGGCCTGTGTCTAGCGGAGTCCCTCAAGGGTCGGTACTGGGACCAGTTCTATTCAATATATTCATTAATGACTTGGATGGGGGAATAGAGTGCACTGTCAGCAAGTTTGCTGATGACACAAAACTGGGAGGAGTGGCTGACACACCGGAAGGCTGCGCAGCCATTCAGAGAGACCTGGACAGGCTGGAGAGTTGGGTGGGGAGAAATTTAATGCAATATAACAAGGGCAAGTGTAGAGTCCTGCATCTGGGCAAGAACAACCCCATGTACCAGTACAAGTTGGGGACAGACCTGTTGGAGAGCAGCGTAGGGGAAAGGGACCTGGGGGTCCTAGTGGACAGCAGGATGACCATGAGCCAGCAGTGTGCCCTTGTGGCCAAGAAGGCCAATGGCATCCTGGGGTGTATTAGAAGGGGTGTGGTTAGTAGGTCGAGAGAGGTTCTCCTCCCCCTCTACTCTGCCCTGGTGAGGCCGCATCTGGAGTATTGTGTCCAGTTCTGGGCCCCTCAGTTCAAGAAGGACAGGGAACTGCTAGAGAGAGTCCAGCGCAGAGCCACGAAGATGATTAAGGGAGCGGAATATCTCCCTTATGAGGAGAAGCTGAGGGAGCTGGGTCTCTTTAGCTTAGAGAAGAGGAGACTGAGGGGTGACCTCATTAATGTTTATAAATATGTAAAGGGCAAGTGTCATGAGGATGGAGCCAGGCTCTTCTCAGTGACATCCCTTGACAGGACAAGGGGCAATGGGTGCAAGCTGGAACACAGGAGGTTCCACATAAATATGAGGAAAAACTTCTTTACGGTGAGGGTGACCGAACACTGGAACAGGCTGCCCAGAGAGGTTGTGGAGTCTCCTTCTCTGGAGACATTCAAAACCTGCCTGGATGTGTTCGTGTGTGATATGGTCTAGGTAATCCTGCTCCGGCAGGGGGATTGGACTAGATGATCTTTCGAGGTCCCTTCCAATCCCTAACGTTCTGTGATTCTGTGTGATTCTGTGAAATTGTTATTAAAAGAGGATTGTGAACAGTCTTAGAATTTCTGGCTCCAAATTCAGCTAATTTGCCCAGAAGTGGAGTTTTACTAGTGGGTGTGGATGTGTCTAGGGCCTCCTCTTGGTCTAAAAACCTGTTATTCATTTTGTCTAGAGCCTTTACTACGGAAGTGTCCTCAGTATGTTAGTAAAGCTGCTCCTGGAGCAGGAAGCTGACTGATAGGAGCTTGGGTACTCCACAACAAAAGGCATTGCTCAACACAGCATCTTTAGGTGTAGCCTTTAGGGAAGTAGGCTGGTAAGCATGGGATAACAGCCTGCATAAGGGGGCCCATCTCCCTGTGTGGAAGCCTTGGAAAATGAAGGTTGTGGTTGCTGCTATCATCAAGGGAAGACTGAGACATATGAGATAGTAGCTGTTATTGAGGCTCAATCCTCCCGAAAGCCATCTATCCTTGTTATCACCTCTGCAGGTCTTGGCAAGCCTGGCTCTCTGGGACTCATGTCCTTGTTCTATACCCTGTCGTGATTCTGTTTTCTCCTTTTCCTGCATCTGGACCAATCCAGCGCTGCGCAGGCCCCAGACCTCATCTTTGAGGCTGTGACATAGGTTTTATGTCTGCTGCTGAAGAACTGAGAGCTCATGCTGTGTTTCTCTGTGTGAGTAAATCTAAGGTGTGTTTGATTGACCACCTGGCCTGTGTGCTTTCACAGTGGTGACTGATTCTTTCTTCACCACATTCTCAACCAGATGCCTTCTCCCCTTCAATCTGGTCTCTTGTGTATGTGGCTAAAAATCCTTTGTTATTTAGTGGTCAAATCTAGATTCATGTTGCACCCAGTTAAGAGAGACTGTGGTGCATTCAGCATTTGAGACCCATCTTGTTTTGCAATATGATTTGGTTGACCTTTAAGAAGGGGACTTAGCTGAGTGGGGAGATGGCTGCTTCTAAGGACCATCTGTAATGGATGACCAGGATATTCAGAGCAGTGTCTAGAGTACTGCCTGTTTTCTTACTTTTCTAAGAAATTATTTTCTTATTTTAAGGCTCCATAAGTCCAAAGTGTTCTGTACTTTCAGTTACAACCTAGAAGACCTCTATGTCTAACACCATATATGTACAGTGGAACACATACAATTCTAATAGTTATCTAAATTGCCTTTATAGCCAGTGAGGATGAACGAGCTTCTCCAAATTGTTCAGCCCACTAAGGAGTGAGCTCAATTGCAGCCTTGATCTCTTAGGAGTCCCTTGAAGCTACATTTTTTGTTGCCATTTTAAGAGTAATAGAGAGGAAGCCATTAAAGAACTGTATGGCTGCATGACTTCGTGCTGGAAGTGGGGATCTGCTATCCTAAGAAAACCTGTCCATCTCTGGATAATGGTGGTTCTCTAATGCCTTAAGCAAAGTCATTTGATTTCATATTGAAAAGGTTTAGTCATGTAAACACTATCCGATCCAGTGTGCCAGCTGGGGAAGCTTGGAATATGCTGATGTGATTGCTGGTAGTCCTCTGACCATACATCATCCAGAAAGCCCTTCTGCTTGGGAGCACAGCTGTGACCAACTTACCTGTGGGATTTCTTTGATTCCCAGTGTGACTGGTCCCTCATAATAGAGATGTTCTGAAAAGCAAAAATGGTGATGGGTGGTTAGACATACAGCACATGAAGGAAACAAGCAGATTATTATAGATGCTTTTTTGTAATAGCAGTTCAAAGTGCTCCAGGGGCAAGTGTTATGGAACTGCAAAGAGCTCTCTACGGTCTTATAACATCCCTCCTGAGAAATGTCAGGATGTGTACTGCTACAGGGGGAAGGCAGGTCAGAGCCTGGGCTCAAGGAGGACCTGCAGTCCCTCTCTGAGTGGAGGAGGGGGCATGGATTTGCACAACTGGGTGGGTGTTCCTATGTCAGCATGCATGCTGCAAATGGAGGAACGAAAGGGGAGGGGGATTGCTGGACAGAAGTTACTTTAGCATGATCTGTTAAACACCTGCAGCTGCAATTGTTGAACTGTACTGTTTTGGTAACTTTAAGAAAAAACAGTCTGAGCTGAGTGTTTCTGTAGGTGTGGACTTCTGACTGCTTGTTGAACATGACCTTAAAGTAATGAGAATATCTCTATCCCACTGCTGAGGGAGCATTCACCAAGAAGTTACATGATGTGCTAAAGCCATCACAAGTTGTGCTGGTGACTGGAATAGAGCCCAGGAGTTCCACCTTCCAATCCTCATCTCCCTAGTCGCAAGGCATGCTTGCTCTTTGCTGTTGAAGAAAGGGCAACTTTGGCACTAATGGACAGAATTAGCAAGCTGTTCTGCAGTTCCTCCTACTTTTTCATAGCTTACTGGGCCAAACTGTGCAGACTTGACTGAAAATAAAATTTGTAGATGTTTCAGTATTTCAGAATTTCTTGCACAACTTGCCCTCCACAAGTCATGGAAAAGTCTAAGAACTGTTTAAGGATTCTCTTTTGTAGGTGTCATGAAATATTCTTTACTTTGACAGTAACAGAGGAGTAAGTGTTTCATCATATTTATACGAGTATGTGCTGGCATCTTGATGCTTGTCACTTCTAGAGAGTTGTTTTAGTCCAGTCTCACTGTGCTGGTTTAAACTGTTTCTTGTGAAACGTTTGACAAAAGCTTTGTAAGATGTTTATGTAGTATGGTCCATACCACCATGCAGTAGGTATCTGACTTGTAAAGAGTCCACAGAAGGTCTTTCCCACACATGCTATGACATGTTAGTCAATGCCTTGTAACAAACTTAAAGGAAAGAATCACGACTGTAAAATAAGCTAGGAAAAGAGTAGGAGAAACCTGAGACATCACCAATGTTCTACACCTTTGCATTAATGAGGAGTTTGTTAAATGTAATGCCCTGATGATCCTGGGAGGTAGAGAAGACGCAGAACTTCTCGGTAGAGAAGATGCAGAACTTCTCGGTGTTGCCCTGAAAAACCTAATACCAAACAGAGAATAGAATAAGTATGTTTTGGCTTGTCACTCTCAAACTGATCAACTATGCTGCAGCACTCACTGTACTCATTCCCCTCTGCATACCTGGCTACTTCACCTGGACACCAAGAGGTCTTTCCCTTTTCAAAGAGCAGTCACCATCGCTGCTTGCTTCTGTGCACAAAGCAAGAGCCCTGGAGTCTGACACATCTCCGCTGCAGAGAGCGGTGACTCAAGAATTTTAAAAATGCAGTACAGCCCACTTCTCAGTTCGCAACTTTACTAGAGTCTAAACGGGAGTTAAAGGCACTGCAGACTGCATGAATTGGGTGATGAGTGACTCCCTTGAGACTTGAGCTGTATGAGTGTTGATATATGCTAAGCCATATTGTGAGCTGCCCCCGCAGGGTGGTGTGAACCACACGATAGCGTGGCTTGTGGTTTGTGTGTCCTTTCGTTCAGTAGAGAGCCTTGTTTGACTATCTCTCCTTCAGTCAACTCCGAGTCTAGCAAATTTTGGATGGCAGCAGAGGAGAGTGGAGAGGAAACTGGGCTGTGAACAACCACCCTTCCCCAAAGTCCTTCTCCACAGGGACATGGAAACTCCTCTTGGATAACGTGGCTCATTAGGGTCTCATTTAGGCTGTTGGAAAACCATCCAGAATCTAAAGATACAGATGCACCATTCAAGCTCTGCAAAGCCTATATTTTAAAATGAAGTAGAAGTCGCCAGGCCATAAATTTGCTTCTGAAACGATGGGAATGATAATTTCTCCTTCAGTGTACATAGAAGCTATTCCCCCTGCCTCCTTTTGCTGTGACAAAGTAATGATTACATCAGAGCTAGATGATGCGGTCTTAGGGCTCTGCCTCAGCCCTCTCTGAGAAGTTTTCCATGACTGCTCTCATTTGTGGTAGCTGTGCCTTTGCTCAGTAATTAATGGAGTCACTCTCATGGACTGGACTATGTTTTAGGGAGCCTCAAACTGTGGAGCTAGGTGCTGTGTGTCCAGGTTGAGGCCCACATTTACTGCTTTATGTTTCAGCATTGCTCTTATTTAGCTCTTTCTAACCAGGGATCTTGCAGTGGTTCACAGCTATTAATCATGTGGAGCTACTGGAGAGAGTCCAGTGAAGGGCCACTGGGATTATCAAGGGACTGGAACATCTCTCCAATGAGGAGAGATTGAGAGAGCTGGAAGTGCTCAGCCTAGAGAACAGAAAGATTAGGGGAGAGCACATCAATACATACAAATATCTGAAGGGAGGTGGTAAGAGGACAGATCCAGGCTTGTTCCAGTGGTGCCCAATGACAGAACAAGAGGCAGTGGGCACAAACTGAAACACAGGAGATTTCTTTTCTCCTGAACATCAGGGAAGACTTTTTTTTTTTACTGTGAGGGTGATTGGGCATTGGCAGAGGTTTCCCAGAGATGTTGTGGAGCCTCCATCCCTGGATATATTAAAAAACCCTGCCTGGACATATTCATGGGCAACCTGCTCTTGGTGGCTCTGCTTGAGTAGGAGGGAGTTGGACTAAATGATCTCCAGAGGTCCCTTCCAACCTCTCAACCATTCTGTGGTTCTGTAACCAGGCCTCTAGAAAACTCTCGTGACCTTCCTTGCTTCAACAACACGGGAAAAAAGGACTATGCTGTTTTGAAAGTATGTCCTGACAGGAAAGCAAGGGCAGCTTTAACTTTCATTAGTTGAGACTTGCCAGGAAATAATATGGATCCATAGTTCTGCTGAATTTTACCATTCATACTCACTTTGGACCATGGCAATCTCCTCAGTGCCTATGCTGGCTGGATCAGGCTTTTCAAAGCCCATTCAATGTTCCTCTCACTTGAGGATTTCTGCTATAATTCCAGAGGTGTAAACATCCTTTAAGGCTTTAAGGACTAGTTTGTCACAGCATCCTTCATATACTCATACATTTTTCTCCATATATTCATACACTTTTGCATTCCTCCATTGAAAAAGGATGAACGCATCTGCAGCAGTAAGTGTAACTGGCACAAACACTGAGCCTAGCTCATTGAAAGAATTCTGTGGTCTTTTTAGAGCAAGCCCAGATGTAGTTGCAAAAATGTACAAACATTGGGAACAGCATAAATCATGAGTGCATTTTTCCAGTTAAAAATTCCCCTATGTCTTTATTGGTCTGCTTGTAAGTTATAGTATTTGTCAAGCATGCTTCATAAGTGATGTGTTTGCAGTCTGCTTTCCATGTTTAGCCCTTTTTTGTTAAAGACTTAACTGAAGGTGACTTCTGTAGAGTGTCCTGGAAAACATTACTAATGTACCACTGATTCAAGGTGATATTATTTTATTTGTTGTAGAAGCTTTTCACTACTGTTTTTACCAAAAGTAATTTAGTTATTTTCCCTGTCAGTGAGTAGGCCTCACAGCTTCCAGTCTGAAGCAGAGCTTTCAAATATGTAAGAAAGAACTTCCTGAGGATTACTTCAAGTTACTAGTTATCATTTATCGTGAAGATGCCTCTCATTCCTGACAAAACACCTATAATGAAATTCTCACTCCTCTTTCTCAAATCTTCCTTGCACTGAAAATCTTTAAACATTCTCACACTCTTGTACTATATAAAGGCCCTGTACATCTGCACCCACCTCTTCCTTTTCCTGTTTTAAATCTTTTTAGAACTTAAATGCTCCATGTTGGAGTTCTTCTAGGACACGATCTTGCACCCATGCAACTGACACACAACTTCTGTGAGTTTTAGGGATGCAGGAATGATCTGAATAACAGCCAGCTATAGATGTATAATTGAGTGAGAAAAATGTATATAAATATATAGCTGGGTGAAAAACATCTACTCTCTTTACTGGGGAGGAAAAAGTGAGATGAAGGGACTAAGCAAGACAGCACTGTATAATTGTTTATCAGCCCAAAGACCTAGCTTTATGGTGTGGCTGCTTTCTCAGAAACATGTACCTAAACTCTCAATGTGATACCCTGTTCTGTAACTCATGCCATCTTCTCTACTTTTATTCACAAATACTATTTTAGAAACTTGCTCACTGTTAACATCTGTTGTAAGAGGCAATAATGTGAAGAAGAGAGATCTGAAGCAGGGGGCGTTTCTCTATGGTTTGGGAGTGTGCAGAAGGAATCGTGAAAGTTCTCTGATGGTGCCTTTATCAGTTGGGAATAGAAAAAAACTAGCAGACTTGCAGAGGATGCAACTCTCTTTTGTCAGGAAGTTTTGTTTAAGCCTGCAAGTTGTGGTTGGCACATTGCTAAATATTACCTTGGTAGGTCTTTTTCTCTGATTTTAGTGATTGCATTGGGAAATCTATTAAATCTTATGTAACTGTTTTCTTTGGAGGAAATGGGGAATAACCAGCACTTTCTACTAAAAAAGAGGAAGAGCTGTGTTCATGTTTTGCTGCAAAGAATTTAGCGGGTTTTGTTGTTGTTGATGGTCTTAAATGGACAATGACCCCCTTCCTTGCAACCTTTGAGCTAGTAACTTCACAAGTCATATAGCTCAAAGAAAGGGATCTTGGAATCCTATTTAGGAGACTCAGAGAGCAGTGCCAGATGTGACCTTTGCTTAACATAAATAGTAAATACTATATGATTATGATGAACATGAAACCTTCAGCTATATTATGTCTCCTAAAGTATTTCCAGTCATGGCAAAAGAGTAGCATTATTGGAGAGCAAAGAAAAAAAAATAAAACACCACACCACCAAACACCCAAGACTTTGCCACATCTGGGTCTTATAAGTCTCTTTTCCTTGTAACTTCTGCTCTGCTTGTCCACAGGAGTGAGCAGACCAACAAAGCCTGTAGCAGAACTACATTCTGTCTCATTTTGGGAGACGGAAGAACAGGCAATTTTTGGCCTCCTTGTGGAAGGCAAACAAATTCTGTGCGGAACCATATTTAAACTCAGGTCAGGTCTGGCCAGATGTTGGAAATTTTGCCTGTATAACAGGGAAAAAGGGGCTCTGCATGAAAAGCTTCAGTTCAAAGGGCTATCTGCTTCTCTGTACCTTTGCTGGGGTGCATACTTGGCCATTCACAATGTTGTCCTTTCTGCATAGGTATTAGGTCAGATTTACAGCTGTGTTAATATGGTAAATTATGGCTGTGCTGAATTGCCTCAAACTGGTCTTCAGCTCACTTCTGTGTCCTAAAACAGGGGTTAGAATCAAATGTTAACTAATTAAGAAATACCACATTTTCAGTTTCAACCTTAATCTGAGAAAGTTCACTTCTTTCCCACTGTGACTTTAATTACTAAATAAAAACAGCTACTGAAAAAGAGGACGTGTATTAAAGAGTGTGTGGCAGAGGTCCTTGCACTAACTTAGGGTTATTCCTAAATGAAGATATATATAGTATTATTTAAACAACCAACTATGTTTTTATATCATAATGTACTTCAATTAGTAGAAGCAATCACCTGTCTGTTTAAGGGACTTGGAAACCGCAGGAGGTTTTGGCTTTGTGGTGTAATGTGTGAACAGCATTTTGTGCTCAGTTCAGGACTGACTCCACTTCTTAATGTATTCTCCAAAGGATGTTATTTAGTACTTCATCAGAATAAGATAGTTTTTCAATAGGTCTGTGGGTGGTTTTTTTGCCTTGTAATTCAATACACAATTGAAGAAACCTCAGAATTTGTTTTTTTTGTCTATCTGGCTTACAGGATTTACATAATTGGTTGCTCGTGCAGTGTTTCTCTGTTATTCTTTGTGATATTTCTATGCTGTGTGAAATGCCTTAGTAATTTTCCAGGGGCTGTCTTAGCAGTAGTGCTGTGCATGGTCTTTAAACTCATGGCCCTTGCACGTGAATTATTACAGCATTATGAGGGTGGAGATGCAAGTGAACGGAAGGAAAGCAGAGCTTCTGAAACTAACTGGTGCTCTAACAACTCTGAAACTTCCCTGCAGCTCTACCTGGTTATTTTATAATCAGCCTAAAGACATGATCATGGTGTAAGAGGAATTTCAAAATAACCATTTAAGATGCGTGGATATTACAGTCCAGAGGCATGACCATAGTTGTTCTAAGGACACACCATGGCTAGCTTTGCACTACCTGGCCTGGGTTGTGGTGGAAAGGACCTTGAGGTGCCCATGCTCACCTGGGACCAAAGATGCCTGCATTCTGGGGGCAGCTAATGCCACTGGAAACCAACTAGTACAAGTATGCACCAGTTGGCAGTTTGACTGGCGTGAACTGAAATCTTCTGACTGCTGCATAGGCACATCTTTAGCAGAAACAAGATGCAAACCATAGATGGTATTCAATAGTATCTTGGTCCAAATATCCTTATTCAAGTGTAATTCCTCTTAAAGTGAGTTAGAACTGCCTTTAAGGACAGGAAGTGTTGCTTCCTTAATAGTGAAGAACATGTTCAGAACGGCTTGTTTGTTTGCTCAGCCATTTCTTTGACAAAAATAAAGGCCAGTTCTGTACTACTTCTTGCTCACATGACAACCATGTGGCTATAAATAGGGCTTATGAACCTCTCTGCTGTTGGATGGGGTCACATTACCACAGTTTTTTTTAATGGACTTGAAATCCCATGTGTGTGCAATATTCTGTCATTCAAAGAAAGCAAGCAAATGGGTTAGGGGAAAAAAGCAGGCTCTAAAATGAAAATGTCTCTGCCCTACTGTGTTTGTGTCATCCATTAACATGCTGTGGAAGTAAACAGAACATTATGATGTATTGGTGCATTCAACAGCACAGCAGGTGCATCCTGCTTGGAGTATTCAGTAGCTTCACACATTTAGAGTGCTACCTAAATTACCTCCTTTCTTCTTTCCACAGAAAATCAGCTTAGAATGACCCGGCCCGCAAAGTGTCTCTGAGTAGGTTAAGACAGTCTTCCCATTTATGATCAGGTCAACCTTGACGTACAGTTCCTTGATGCTGTGTCCTACACACAAAGCAGAAGGAGAACTTGGAGAAAGTGCAAGGGTAAACAGGTTTATTACTTTATTTTTAAAAATATTCAATTTTTTTCTTCTGCTGTTTAAGCCATTGAATGTTTTCACTGAGAACTCCTGATGCACGGAGATGCATGCTCCAGGAACAGGTCTCTAAGTCCCTTAAGGTATTATAACAGGGGACATAATAGCATATATCTTTATTGTTAAATAAACTATGCCCATGACCACTCTCTGACCTGAGGCCAACTGACGCAGTAAAGCTGGTGTCAGTGCACCTACATTTTCTTCCCTACTGTCCCTTGCAGAGGGACCATATTCAGTGGGCCCCTGGGAGCAGCCTGTGGCCTGGACCTGCTGCCTGGGAAAACAATAGCTGGCCTGAGCCACAGCTGTGCCAGGGACCAGCATAGCAGCTTGGCAATGCTGGGAGGTTGTCTGCTTGTGGCTGGCTTGCTAACACAGATACAGTCAGTGAGGCTACAGGATTTAGAGGCAGGTCCTGCACTCTGAGTTGTTGGAAAATTATTTGTAAATGTCTGTAATGTTATTTTGTAGGCTTGTTTAATTTTGCAGCCACCTGAAAACTGGTGCTCCCCAGGCAAAAGGGCAGCATGTCTCACAGAGGGAGACCTTTTGCATGCAAGGAAGCATTCCCAAGTGCTAAAAGACACTTGTTACACAAACTTATTTTCGGCACCAGGAGCATACAGTAGTGCTCTCGTATTTATGCTCTGGTAGAGGTTCTAGATGAGCTTGGGTCCAACAGAGTTATGAGAAGGTGGCTTTTTCTGTGCAAAGATCACAAGTCAAGCTACGGCTAATACTAACTTGTGCACCCAGCCCATTAGCTCAAATGCAGTTCTGCTTTTGACCTTTTATTGCTGATCAGTCAAGTGCTGGTGAGTATAATTTCACCTAGCACAGGTGGTGAGCTGATGGCATGACTGCTGCCTCAGGCTAGCACTCCTGTAGTGCTCTGGATCCCCAGCATTCCCCAGCATGCTTCTTTGCATGCCCAAGGGGGGTGCTCCCACCTTACTCCATGGGAGTCCCTTAGTTCAGTCTCCCACCTGCAAGGGTCAGTCTTGGCAATTTGTTAAGCACTGCTGGTGCTGACACAAGAGGGGGGTGCTGTAGCTGTCTCATTCAACAGGACTCTCATCAGAAGACTTAGCTGTGCAAACAAGCTCTAGAGCAGCCCCCACCCTGGGTATCCATATGTACAAACAAAGGGTAGGAGAGAAATAAGGGGCTGAGGGCTGATATGACCTGCTTAGGGTGACATATGTAGTCTGAGGCAGAGCTGGTAACAGAACTGACATTTCTGTAGCCCACACAGGTTTTGAAATTTCTCAGAAATGAAGCCTGTTAATATTTTGTAGGAGGTTGTCACCCTTGCTTACTTCTTAATACTCGCACATGAGCACTCACACGTGAATTACCTGTTTGTGGCATGAGAAAATAGCAATTCACTTACTTAGGACCATTGCAGCTCTGATGTTAAAGGTGTGGGTTGTGATATCAGAACACCGGTCAATGCTGAAAGCAAAATCTTGCTGGGGATCTGTTTGGAGACAGAAAGCAGTGGGTATCAAGTTGTATTTTTAATGAGATAATGACTGTATAGAAGAAAACAATAAAAAGCAGATTACATACTCCTTAGAAATTATCCAAGATGTGCTCAGAGTTCCCATACCTCATGTTTAATAGCTACTTCTGTCCTTCCTGCAACTTCAATCTGAAGCACATTCAGATGATAGCCTATATGTGGCTAAAACCTACTGTGTGGGGAAAATGAGTCAAGTTCAGGGAAAGCAAGTTCCCGACAGTGGTGAGTAGTCAATACTCATTCAACAGTGAAGTCTTAGCACTGCTGCTCTTCCCAGGCTATGTGCATCACCATTCCTTCCTCAGCACTGATGAGCAATTGGTTATGATGTGGTTTAATTCATTTGTGTCACAAGATTGCTTGGCGAGGGTGATTGGGAAACTGAATCCTGAAGTGGGATGAAAAGTCCAAAACTGAAAATAAAATTGTGTAACTGAGATGCTGCAGTGTTTCCTTCTGGGTCCACCATCATGTGCTATTTCTAACCAAGGAAATATTTTACATTTTTCCCTCTCTGGGAGACACTAGCAGAGCTGGGGGTAAAGGGAGCCCTACAGCTGATGACTGACATGAACATGGCTCTTAGCAGCTCCCACAGTGTCTGTTGCTCAACAGGAAGCTCCAAAACTCTTGTACAAATGCAACTCTTTTCCCCCCACTTCCACCTTCTTCCTTGCTAGCCTCCATGACACTCTGTCCTATGCCTGAAGGCTTGCCAATGTGTCACTCCCTGGTGACAGCTGGCAGCAACGACTGACAGCTCAGTTGCCACAACCAACAGCATCTGCAAATGTTTTCCAGATCTGTGGCTGGAGGTGAAAGATTTGGCCAGTTTGGCAGCATATAATCTTGAGCCTCAAGGCTTGCTTTAGGTTTAGGTTTGTCCCTTGTGGTGACTTTCCAGCCAGCCTGTGCATCCAACTTCCTTCTCTCTGGAAACCAGAGAAGTGACTGTGGTGCACACAGAAGCAGCTGTAGGCCCCCTGGTTTACATAGAGCTGGTGGTGACAAAATATAGCCTTAGGAACTGAATTCTGTTTCGAAGTTATTGTTGCTTGAGGTAATCTTCTCACTGAATTGAAAATAACAGGTTGGGAGAGTTTTCCTTTGGTGCTGTGGTGAAACTTGAGTCATTAGTGTTCTCTGTGAGGCTCAGCTAGCATCTCCATAGACTGACCCTATTTTTGCAGCAGTGCCCCACAGCTGTAGCAGCGGGCAGGGAGCAAGCCAGGGTAACCAAAGCCTGAGTGCTTAGAGGGGAGCATGAAATGAATAAAAGTGCTGGGAGGAGCTGAGGGTTCTGACAGAACCAGGTTCTGCAGCGCACAGATTGTCATTGTGGTCCAAAAGGAGCTCCTAAGTTCTGATAAAAGAGCCCTTTAAAGGAGGGAGATAAAAGTCACTGGTATTTCCTACAGCTCTGTGTCCCTGTGCTGGACTTTGTCCTCCACACCACTAAAGCAGTCTCTGCAGTTGCATGATCTGCTTGGGACAAAAAGTTGGTGCCTGGAGTTGTTTATCACCTACTCAAGTGTGATAAGAGTCAGAGGGTTGTCTTTCCTCCCTCTTCATATTCCTGACAGTTCTTGCTTTGTTATTGCAGCTTCAGAAGCTGTTGCAATCGGGTAGGAGAGCAGTTTCCTGCTCCAGCCAGAAAGTGTGTCAAACTTCTCTTTTCTCCAAGACCGTTATGCCTGCTTCCCCTCTGGTCTCTACCACCTCTCAGGGTTTGGTTTCCGCTTTCCTCTGGACTTCTGCAAGAGCCCCTCTTGTTTCTGTTTTGTGTGTGGTGCGATGATAAAGTTCAGGAAGCAGCTGCTCAGATTCAGAGCAGCTTGGGCATTGATGCCTACAAACCATGCTGGTTGTCAAATGACTAAAAGTGTTGACTCTAATTTTCAGAGGGAGCTATGGTCAAAATGGCACTGCAACATATACAATGCTCTGCTCTTCTTTTTTCAAAGAGACTAGGCTGTGCTTTAGTCAACAAATTAACTGATGGTATTAGGGCTAGAAGTTGAATTTTTAGTTCAAAGTTTCTCATCAATAACTGGATGGAAGTGGGATGTTCATGAACCAAGCTTCTCTAGAAAGCATGGGCTTCTTACAACAAACCTGACCTCAGTGTTGTTTTAGTTTGGATGTCTCAAGCCTGTTCGGGTTTTTTTTTTCTATGGGTTGAGCTCTTTTGCCAGATGACATATTTCACGGTGCATTGTAGCTGTGAATGTCTTCTACTGTATCGTTAGTGATGCAGCATAGGACTAGTATATCCAGAGAAGTGTTGTCTGGTCCCCAGAGAGAAAGAGAGCATGGAAGCACTGACATGAGAAATTACAGCAAAATTTGTGAATTAGAGCACTTGGATTTTGTGGTGTTACTCTGTTGCTGAGAAATGAAAACTTTTCCACTGGCACAAGAAACCCCAATTAATTTTTCTGACCATCTCCCTGTGGAAATTCAGGCTATGATTTTGCAATCCAACAGATTAGATATTGTGGTGGGTCCTCCTGCTGAAATCAATTGAAAGGACAGCTGTTTTGCTAAAGCTATGGTGCCAGGGAGCCTGGATTCCAAAACATGTAGGCAGAGAGGTTGCTGCTAAAAGGAAATTAAAGAAAATAGTGATTTTTAATAATTTGATAAGTAAAGATGTCTGTAAACTCAGCTGTGCACTATGCAATAAGGTATTGTGCCATACCCCTCTTTGTTTAAATGTTGAGGAGTCCCTCGTGTGGCAAAGGCAACTCGAGGCAATTGCCATTTTTGTGTTTCATCTCAGATGCACAACTGTGAGTTACTGTGTGTCTTATGGAGGTTTAATACTTATTCTTCCTTGTTTGCTTCAATCTGAAGTGAGCTGGTTAGACTGAAAAAAATACATGTTATGTCTTTCACATGTGCAGAGCAATAACATTTATCATTAAATCTCTAAAATACGTGGGGCTGCCCTTCAGCCTTCTACTTCCCTGCAATGTTTCATAGTGCACAGTACTCCATGTTCCCAGACTTCCCTCCACCCACTCCCTTCAATCTGCTCCCTCTTCCATAATTAAAGCTAGAAACTCTTCAACTGGTTGCAGAGCTTTGCTTTTCTAGTTCAGCTTTGATAGATTACCAACACTTAAAACACTGCTGGAAATTTTGCAAATATGTTGAGGTTTATCAGTGAAAATCTGCTTATTGGGGGGAAAAAGGGCTTTTTTTGTGTCTCTGTGTATCTATGTGAGAAGGGCTTGGGCTGCAACATATTTGCAGCTAGCATGAAGGTGCCCAGGAGCAGGATTTTGACTGAAGCTTCTCTCTAGACGGTTCTAAATCTTTCAGGCAACTGCTCTGAGAAAGAGGCAAGTCTTTGGCTTTTGTAAACAATCAATGCACTGTAAGATCTCTTAGACCTGAACTTGATGCTGGGGCTAATGCTGAGCTCTCAACTGTATCTAGCACTTAAATGTACAGCTCTCGCTGAATACTGGCTTCTGTAGTACAATCCTGCTTTGTGAGAGGTAAATTTGGGATGTACCTGCCATCTTGCCACTGATCACATATTATGTGGCATAGTGCCAGCTGACCCCATGCATGCCACCTCCCATTTCACCCTTACCGAGTACCCTGGTGGAGATATATTGCTATATTGCTTGGTATGTGGCTTTCCTTGCATGCGACCTGTAGTGGTACTGTAGTGCAAGAGTTCAGCCTGGCTTACTATTGCGAGGTGCGAAGAGCAATGAATTTGGCTGGGTTTTTCTAGAAGACTGTGCAGACATGCATAATACAGCCTAGAAGCTCAGATGAGCTCCTCACCTTTCCTTCCTAGAGTTTCTTTTCCTGCTCTTGTTCTTGGCAGAAGGTTGATAGGTAAATTAACTCAGACATATTTACAGGTGTATCTATGTGACCCTCCTGGCTGCAAGCCTTGTACGTTTTATGGAGATTATTACCCCAGTAACAGGGACAACAGATGGGAACACACTTTCATGCCTCAGTTACTGCAGTTGTGGGGCCACCAGCTCATGCTCCTGCTGAACATGGGTGTGCACCAAGCCACAGACCTGTGAGTTGGGACTGCCCTTATGCCCCATGTGTCTGCTCAGCCTCCTGTGCTCTGGGAGAGGATCTCCAACAGGAAGGTGAAGCAGACAGCTGGGAATGATAATGTGCTAACCTGCTATGGCTATGTCCCTCAGCCTGAGGTGCTAGAAGGCTAACTGGGCATTACAGAAACTGCATGGACACATGGGAAGCATCTGTTATGGGAATTTTGCTAGGCTGGTGTACAACAGCCTCTGTCTTATTCTTCTCTCTCCCTCCCACATCTTGTTAACTATCCTCTACTGGCTTTACTTCTGTCGGAATCTGCTCTAAAATCAGTTTCCATATAACCATGAAAATCAGTGGTATAAGTGAACAGGAGCAGCAAACAGGCAAGCTTTGGTTGTAAGAGTCCACATCCATAAGTCTTGCAGTGGTGAGAAGACTCTCCAAATTGGTAAGCTTTGGGTGTTTCAAAATAACACTTTTTAGGGGCAGATAGGCCACAATTGAATGTAATGACATAGCTGCACTCGGCTAGGGTCATACAAGGACAGACTGGTGCTAGAGGAGCTGGAAATTAGCACAAGGAAGAAACATGTTTAGTAATTACCCAACACTCCTCACCTTCAAAGCTCTTAATTAAATTAAATCATTAGTCCTTATTACATTCAAGGTGATGAAAGGAGAGGGAAAGAATGAAGAACTGTTTGGGATCTCAGACTTCATGTATTCACTCAACATTTTCCCTTTATCATCTATTTAAATGAATTAACCTGAATGCTCAAGGTTATATTTGACACTGGAATCTACTTATAAGGTACTAAGGAAGAAGCATCAGCTGAATTAGCAGCTCTCCAGTTGTGCATCTAGATTTCCCTGAGCACCTTCAGTTTAATGAGCTTCCCTTTGGGCTTGCCTTTCCTGCATGCCACTGCTGTGTTCAGACATGGCTGGGAGAAGCAGAGTGACCCTCTGTTCAGGGGGGAGCAGAACAAACTGAGATGCTTGTTGGCTGTGGCTAGTTTATCATCAGGATGCTTCATCCCAAGACACTCACCTCAGATACGACCAGCTCTGGGCTTTTGCCTAGTTCAGACAGGTACTCTGCTGTCCTTTGCAGAAGTCATAGTATGTTTTATCTCCTGTACCTTTCTGGCTTGGTGAAAGCACAGGGAAGATTACAGTTCATGTTTCCGTAATGTCCCGGGAGTACCGACTGTGGGAATTCCCCTTTGCAAACAGCACTATCAACTTGTGGTGTCTGCTTGTGAGATCTGCTTAAACCTGAAGCTCTTGGAGATGACTGGTAGAGCGAATAACTGCTTCCTTTATGATAAAACTTACATGGCTGTAGAAGGAAGTCTGAAGATTTGATATCAGTATAATATATAAGCTAAAAAACCCCAGAACGTTAGCAAGAGAAAGTTAAAATATAGTTTAAAAAAAGTGTTTATGCAATATTTAAATCATTTCCATTCCCCTCTCAAGAATACTGAATGCTGGTAATGCAAAGAGCAACTATATACAGTTTGGTTAGATTAGCACAGGCATTACTGGCCTGTGTTTGTGGCCCTAATTTTGGAGCAAGGCAATTCCAGTGTTTTACAAAATTAGCTTAAATAAAGGATGAAGACTTTATCTCTTACTATTTCAAATGAAACTCATTGCTGAGCATAACTGATGTCCAAATTTGCAACTATTCAGAAACAGTAACTCAGAAGGCTGGTAGCTTCTCTGAACATGTTGATGAGGCACTGACTGCAATAGTAGCAGCATTTGGGGTGTGAGGAACAGATGCAGGATGGAGGGCTCAGCCTGTGAGCAAAGGGCTTTAAGTATGGCAGATGGAGAAGAGAGGAAGAGATTTGCCCCAGTACCAAGCTGAGGTCACCCAGATGCCACCTGTGGCCATGGAGCTGCTGGTGGTCTGGGTGAGGAGCTGTGCGGTATGATGAGCTGTAGGGAAACCCCTGTAAAGACAGCAGGTGCGAGGGCTATGTTTGGGGATGGGGGTGTCACCAGTGTGCATAAAGCAGCCTTGTCAAAGCCTCGACCTGAATCTCCCTGCATTTTCCTGCCCAAACCACCTTTCTTGACAGCAGGCTTGTTAGAGCTGATTGCCAGGTCTTGAGGGGAGGCCCAGTGCCTAAAGGTTTATGGAGACTTTCCTTCCTTTTACCAGCAGTGGTATTTGGAAAGGAGGGTTTCTGTGCTTTGTGTTGTATGACAAAGCTTTATCTAAGCCTGTTTGAGAAGGCAAAGCTGAAAGCTTTGAGAGATAGCACATATAGATCTGTATTTGTATGTGGGAATCCTGATTTGTCCTAGTTAGCTTGAGAGAAAGGAAGGCAGGGCAGGCTTCAGCTACAGCAGTGTAACAAGAAAATGCTGCATTAATTTGGGCCCAGCAGGGAATGTATTAGAGAGAGAAAAAGTCTTTGTTCTTCTGTTCTGTTGGTAAGAAAACACCATGCGCTGCATGAGTAAGATGCATACAGTAACTGCCTGTATTCCTAATCAGATCTGTCTCTTCATGTGTTTTTTTGACCATTCTTTATACTGCTGTACTTGAGACAGAGATCTCTGGACATCAGTGCTTGCCAGTGTGACTGGGGATTCACAATAGACTTGCAGACTCGTGTCAGAAATAGAACTAAACATTGCTAGAAACTGCCCTGCTGTTAGACACATGCCATGCTCTGGGATAGCAGGCTCTACCGCTGATTATACAGAACAGTAATCAGCAGCATATAAATGGGCTAAATGTTCCCATTTTCCCAGGATGGGTTGAAATCCACCACAGGAGCGTAGCACTAAGCTATAATTGGAATGGCATGCTCCCTCTGCTGAGGAAACTAGCTGGGTTCCCGCCTGCCTGATCAGCACTGGATCATTTGACAGGAGCCATCCATCTTCAGGTGAAGAGGAAACTGGTGCATTGAATTAATTTGTGGTAGCTTTCAGGATCCTAGCTTTTGGCAACTGGAAGCTCTCCTGAGTCTAAAAGCAGCATCTGGGACAGATCAGAGGTTTTTGGATTCGGCACGTGGTGGTTCTGTACAGGGTATTTAGGTATCTTGTCCCTGATGGCCACTGTTCCTCCCTAGTTTTAGATTGCCATAAGCCTTCTTGAAGTTGGTGCAATGACTCTTCTTTTTTCTGAGGTGTGTTAATTTTTCTTAGATTATTCTGGATATTTTTGCTGATGGATGTTAAATTGCTGCGAGAACCTGATATCCTGCCTCTATTTTCTTTGGTAAACTGTAAGCATTGTAGCGTCCAGAGCTATTTTGAGGCCTTGATGACAGCTCTAGATGAGATGGTGTGGCAAAGTCAAGAAAGCCTAGAAATGCTTCATATGCTTACACAGAAAGCTTTATACTGGAGCACATATGAGCAACTGTGGTTTGTTCTTGCTCCTGACTTGATGCAGCAAATGTGCCTTTTGATAATTTCTACTTTACGTAATACAGGAAGCTAATCTCAAATTTTCATCAAACATAGCTGTGACTCACCCGTTTAGTATATTAGACCACTCCCTCCATAGAGACTCAAATTCAGTGTGCAGTAGCAAATGACAGTTCTGCCTTGTCCACATTACTTCTTGACTGTAATGCAATATACAGTTTTCTAGGTTTGTCTCTCCTATTTGTGTCCAAAGGGGAGAATGCCTTTTCCTATGGCTTGTCTTGTGGGCTGTTACCCTTTCTGCTTGTGATTCCTTAGTCACCCAGTGGCTACAACAACCGAAGACACGGCAAAAGTCAGTGGGTGGAAAACCTGTCTACTAGTTTAGATTTAGCAGCTGGAGATAAGCAGGAGGAGCTGTCACACATAAACAACTTTTTTGCAGTCCGTGACACAGGACCTTCGTTGATTTGGTGAAGAAATGGACACTGTGAGGAAACCTCTGAGAACTAAATTAGATGGGAAAATTTAAAGCATGGTGGGAAAAGTTCAGCTGAAGTTAATTCTCTCCACTACTAGTCTCAGTGAAAGCATTAATATTGATTTTGCTACATGGTTCAAAGTCTAGATGCTGAACCTAATGTTTTTGCCAGAGTACCTTGGAGGTATGAAATTGTCTCCTGCTCCTCCTTACCATTTACATTTTAAAACTTACTAAGTACTCTCCCCTCTCTGAAAGAAGAGGTAAAATTAAATCAGAACCACCATGAGAGGTCACATAGGAAAAAAAAGTTTTAATCCTCTCTAATGAAGTGGAGAGTGAAACAGAGTAGTTTTAATTTATGGTGGGACCAAAACTTTAAAAGAAGATTTGCATGTGCACTCATATCTGTGCTACCTTGATTCTGATGATTGCTTCCGTTTGTTAGGATCTGGTGCCAGAAATATGCATGTCAACATCTGGCCTTCCCCCTGGAATAAGTAAGCTATTCCAGATGAGTATAGCAGCAAGGTTATGACACTAAGATGGCTTGGACAGAGCGAGCAAACAAACAAAAAAGTTTTCAAGTGAAATTCTTAAGTTCTTTGATTGTTTGCCCATTAGCGATCTATGCAACAAAAAGATCAGAGGGCAGTTTGTGTCGTGTGGCTTTAAATAATTTAGAATCAGAAGCAATTGCTGGAGACTGCTTGAGGGAAATAAATAAGTAAGTCCAAGAGAAGCATCTGGCTCAATCTGTCTGCCAAAAAAACAAAAGAATAATGGAAAAAGAACCTTCTTTTACCAAGTGTCTAGAAGAACATTTGCCCTGAAGATGCATGAGGTGAGAATTTTTTGCAGACTTTTCTTTGTCAGCTGAAGCTATCAGATTGCTTACATGCTTTAACTAAAGGATGTAAGTGTGTGGCCAGGGAGGAAAAAGGACTAATAACGTTGGTTGACATAGAAAACAAAGTGATGTGCTGTAAAATTAGTGCTACGATGATGACAGTTTAACAGGTTTGTTTACAAGTTGGTGTTGTTGATTGAGCAGGGATGTGTGTTACAGGTCTATTTTTAAAAAAGGTAAAAGAGGATTTTAATAGAAATAGTATATTTGATCTCTCTGTATGTAGGAGAAAGGATATGATGGGCTGAGTGTGTGAAAGGGACCCTAGTAAGAATGAAACTATTCAGCATGGACAGACAAATCATCAGAAAATTATAATCTAACCAGTCTATCAGTCTTCACTCTTTTTTTTTTTTTCTTTTGGCAATGAAAAGTTCCCTCAAAGCAGAGTTTAACAAGAGGGTGTCTATACTGTGCTATATGAACAGAGCAGGTTCTACACCAGAATAACCCTGTTGACTTCAAGGGGCCATTTTAATGGAGATCCAAATCTGAGCTCACAAGTTTAAAGAAAAGCCATAAAAATGAGAGTTTCTCTATCTGTAAATGCAATCCAGTGCAAGCTTGTACTGAAGTGGGCAGTGCTTCTCTCTTCTACTGTACCAATGCAGGGCAGGAGAAAGCTTTATTGAAATGACCCTGCTTGAAGTGCGACATAGAGCTATACAAGCAGCCATGGAACTCAGTGGGCGTAAGATCAGTCTGACTTTGCTCTGTTTAGGAAGAGGCATTAGCATGTAAAAATAGTTCTCAAGATGACCATAGAGCTCTGCTTCTTTGTCTAGCAGAAGACATCAATTAAAGCAAATGGTTATCCATATCCCTAAATATATTTTATTATTTTTAAATCTGTAGATATGCAGATATAAAACTGGTAAAGAAGGGTGCAACCAGTTTTATGTTTAGGTTCTGGAAGTTGAAATGAATACTGATTGATTGCTCCTTCTGAAACTTCAGCTAATGGTTATTAACCTTGCTTCAGATGAAAAAATAAGACAAAGCAAACAAACTCAAACATGATTTGGGAAATGTGTTTGTCTGTGACAGTAAAAAAATCTCATGTGGTCTGAACAGTTTTATGAAGCCTAGAGAATATCACAGAATCACAGAATCAACCAGGCTGGAAGAGACCTCTGGGATCATAGAGTCCAACCGTTCCCTGACACCACCATGTCAACTAGACCATGGCACTAAGTGCCATGTCCAGTCTTTTCTTAAACACATCCAGAGATGGTGACTCCACCACCTCCCTGGGCAGCCCATTCCAATGTCTAATAACCCTTTCTGAAAAGAAATTCTTCCTAATGTCCAACCTGAACCTCCCCTGGCAATGATATCTCTCAAGATGTCATCTTCAAATACTACTACTTTGACTCTCCTGAAGATCTCCCCAAAATTTCCTGTTATTTATTCCTGTGCACAGAAAACAAAGTCCTTAACGGTTGGTGCTCTCCAGACTCTTTCTAAGAACCTCCTGCCTTACCAGTAACCTTTTCTGCACTGTCAAGATATCTACAGTTTCAGGCAGCAGGCAGCTCTGAAATCTCCCAGGTACTAATCTAAATTTAATTTTAGCTTTATTAACCAGCATACTGGTCTGGGTTTGCAGGTTGAAACAAAACCAGGAATTCTGAAATACTGATTTGTTGACATAGGCCCAACTAACATTTCAAGAAAGAGCTGTAAAAATAGTTGGAAAATGTTTTTCATGTGTCTGCAGCAGCAGTCACCTGCTTTACTCTATGAAGAGGGCCCCATTTGAACACTACATTGTAAGAATGTTTTCATGGCTAATTAAGACAATTAGGCTTACATGAATGGTCTGAAAGCAGGTGCTGGTAGACATGTTGAAGAGTTACATTTTGTAGTATCTCACTGCATTGCATTTTGCACTTTGAGGTGGGTGACTGATGCTCAGATAGCACTGGAATCTGCTCAGGACACTTAACTACCATGCCTTTCTGCCTTTCCCTTCCCAGACAATTGCCTTTTTAAATGTAGCTGGAAAGATCAAAAGCATTATTACTGTAAAAATCACTGTGAAATTAAAAGGGATAGGACTCAGCCATTTGTGTAGCAGGTTCTTTTCATGTCTCTGCATAGACTTGCCAATTACAGTTCTCTTTTCTAAGTCAGAGATGTTAACCTGTGCTGCTTTTATCTCGGGATCCCTGCACGGGTTTCTAAAGTGATTTATGGCCACTTGAGATCTTCCTTCGTTTTTGTCACTTCTTCCTGGGAGGAAGAGTGGCACTGATGGGAAATGTCTTGCTATTTATAGACTGTCTCAGTGTTATGTCTCTTGTGGTTATACAGAGGAGGCAGCATAGTGTCTATTTATTTTACTTTTAGATGTCTCTCAGCTTGAGTTTCTTGCTACAGACTTGCTGCTAAGAATTTTTGTCCGATTTCTTTTAAATAACTTTTCTACAAGTTCATGACATAGATCAATGGAGTCTTGTCCAGCTCTTTCTTTTGATGCATCCCTGGGGGTCCTGGTTACTGAATGTTTAGTCTGATGTGGCTGGGTGGGAATGGAAGTCCTTTAAAATGATCCAGAGCATGGAGTGAGGCTGAAGGCTTGATGCATGCATGTATCTTAAGCATTACAGAGGCAGGATACAGCTAGAGCAAGTGCTTGTGACAGGGAATTGGAACTTGCTCATGGGTACAGGAGATTGCTATGCTTTCTCTGTCTGTCTTCAGTTATCCACCTAAGCTTCTGTGCTACGTTTATCACAGTTATATTAGCTCATATTTTTGGCTTTAGTCAGATTTTTACTGCGTTATAGGAGAGGATCTGACAAACTGCAAAGTAAAAATGAACAATTAGCTCCTTTTTAAATGCTCAGACTGAACTCTGATGGATGGCATTCAGCTCCAGAAATAAAGTTGTGAAATACATCACTAAAATTCTCTCAACTTCCTTAAATTTTACTTGATTCAACCCTGATTCACTGATAGCATCCTAGAGTTTACAGTAACAACAATAAAGGTGACATCCTGACCCTCTTGAAGCCAGCAGGGAATCCTTTACCCAAGGTTTCAATCTAGATACCTCACTGTGGCCACTGTATCCCAAAAATATGTTATCCCCTGGCATCTTCAGTGGAGCAGGATGCACCTTTGACACTGTGGTGAGCTTGCCAGTGAGCTCGGTAAGAGCAGTGCCTTCTCTGAAGGGAATGTGGAGTAGTGTATACGGATTTATCTTCCCCATCTGTAGATTTTTGGGCTCAGCCCAAAACGCCTTCTATTTTTCTGCTTTATGCAAGCTACTAGACTATGAGCTGGGTCAGCAGAAATGCAGATGGTGCACCCTGGTCTGATGCTGCAGGTGTGGTAGCCTCTGGAAAAAGGCAGGGCAGAACATTGTGACAGCAGCTGTGACTGTTGCCACAGCTGAATCTGCCAGAGCTATGAGGCAGTGAGGAATTGGGCTTCAAACAAGGAATCTGATTTAATTCTTGCATTGTCTCCATGCCTGTGTAATCTTCTCATCTCCCATAGCTGTGCCTGGGAGAAAAGAAAAGCATTCTCAGTATTGGGACCTGACCTGTATGATCTCTGGCTTGTGCTTCCCAAGCTGTGAATTCCTCCTGAATGAATGTACCTCTTACCTTTCTGTGCATGGCAAACCAAGATAAGTGACACGTAAGCTCTAAACAGATGCATTTTGTTAGCTAGGCCAGCGGTGTGCATAATAAGAAGCAATGCCTGACTGACACGTACCCAGTAGACAAATTTCATCATCATTTGAATTGACTTAAACTGTAGCCTGTGCCTCTGTGTCAAGGCATTTTATGCTAACTGAGACCTGTTGAGGGAACAGAATTAACTTACACAATGAATTCTTGCTAAAATAAAGGTAATACCAAAGCTTGTGTTCAATATCTAATTAAATATTTTCCTAATGCAGTACACTGATTTATAATATGTGAAGCTTGACTTCAGTCTCCTGGGAGCAGGCCAGTAAAGAATAGCATTACAAATATTTATTTACTGCTCTTGTCCCTCACTAGCTTTATTTTAATGGATGTGCAAAACCACATGAAAGCTACAGGGGAGAAAAAGCCCCCTGGGAAACCCTTTGTATCAGGATGAATTGGAAAAACAAACTCTAGGGTGCTCATTCGCCATGAATCGCTTTTCACATCACGTGCGGAAAATGAATGAGGCGTCTGTGAATCTAATTCCCTTTGTCCCAGTTGTAAAGCAGATCAGCACAATAGGAGAGGCACAAGGCCAGCAAAGTAAGAGGTGGAAAGCAGGCACCATTCAGTGAATTATTTTCAGCCATTCCAGTGCTGCTTGCTCCTTTTCTTCTCTACAGATATAAAGAACAAACAAAACCCTGTGGTCCCTAGGAAATGCCTCTGTTGAGCGCTGCTGCTTAAGTCTTGCTAAGCACGGTGGCAATGGAGGAGAATGTGAATACTTCCCACTGTCACTCTGGGTCCCTTGTAACTCCAAGTGGGAGGACAGAAAGCACATCACCACAGCCTTGCCACACACCAGGAAAACAGCAGATCAGTGCATTGAAGAGTCTGTGTCATCCCAGGGATAAAAAAGATAAAGATCTAGGGTCTTCCTCTTTTTTTTTTAACCTAACTTCAAGATAAAAATCCTAGTCATCTCTTCATGCTGGATTTTTTGACAGCTGTTTATTATTCTGCATTAGGTTACATTATTTCCTTTTTGAAATCTTCTATCTAAATATAGTTAGATTTGTGTGTGTGTGTCAACCAAACCAGCTATATCTGAAAGACTAAAAATATCCTAGCTGCGAAACCCAGTGCTGGCTTGGGAATGTAACCGTTCCATTTACTGCCTGGCTTATAAGCCTCTCTCACTGCATAAGAACAACTTTGTTGCCCAGCTAAAAGGTAAATAGAAATTTTAAAAATCTCACCGCAGCTTTTGTAATGTATTTCCAAGTTGTCCTCTTTGCAGACTGTGTGCGTAGGCCATTCTGTGCTGGCATCGATGTAAAGCAGGACTGAGATGAGAACAAAAACATTTGATGTCTTCATGGTGGTGGTGGTAGTTTGCAGGATTACTTCTCTGTCTCTCGCTAACCCCCTATGGAGGGAAGTGTTCCTTCGTTTCTCCAAGGGAGACAGGAGTTACTACGTTCGCGCCTGCAGAAGGCTTAAGTGAGCCAATGCAGCCTTAGCTTACTACAGCGTGGTATAAACAAGAGGCTAATAAGAATTGGAGGGGTGCTATTTCCGTGTGCTTAGACTTCTGCTTTCTGCTTCATGTTAGTTTAAACTAATGACAAATGAGCTAATCACACCTACTCACTGCACAGCATAGCCCTGTGTCGGTGCCTGCTGGAACAACGCAGCAAATTGTTTAGTTTTTCTCTCGGTGCCAGTTTCTTTGCTTGAAGTCAAAGCATTTGGCTCAAGACTTCAGACAGGCTTATTTAGCCCTTCTGGCCGCAAAACATTGCAATCCAAATTGCCCCATCTTCAGCACACAAAGTCAGACCAAATTTTGTGAGGCAGACAGTTTTGTTTCTATGTTCTTCTTGGTAACAAATCTGTCTGCTAAAGGGAAGGGCGGTGTGTCTGATGAAGCTGACATCAAATGAACGAAACCTTGAAATTTTTAGAAATGAATCCTTTCTGCTTGACTATGCTAAATACTGCATTTATGTTCATTTTGTTCAATGGTTCTTAGGAATGTACTATTTAACAGTATACACTATCAGGTAAACTTGACTTAATTTTTTTCCTTCTCTCTTCCTGGTTATTTAACTACCCATTAATGACACTGTGCACTTGTTATTTGCACTTGGGTTTTTTAAAGCTGTGCTTTACACAAAAATTAGTGGCTTTTGCAGATGGCAGGGAATTATCAGTAAGGAAAGGAAGGGACAGTTGCTGCATCTGCAGTAAACTTCTCCAATTCAGTCTAAGATCCAGGATTGGAATAGAATTTCAAACTGCAGTTGCCAAAAAGGTCTTTCCTGGACAGCACCAACTGGAAAAAAGCTATAAGCTAAATTCAATCCTAAAGCAAATGTCTGCAATAGTCTTCTCTGAGCTGGAGACAAGGAGAAATTGGCTCTGTAGCATGACAGAGTTGGATAAAAGATCACTTTGGCCATCTCAATCTTTCTTGCTCTGAAGGCTGTGAGTGTGATTTGCTCTGCTGCTGAGTAAAGTTGAAGAGGGGAAAGCCTATGTACTTTAGCAAACAGGAGAGCACCTAACAAGATAATTATGATAATGCTAAACAGTAGAGCTGTTCCTCAGGCACAATCCTAGCCTGAATGAAGGTAATAAAAGTAATCCCATAGATTAAAGAGGGGGCCAAGATTTCAGCCATGATGTATTAAATTTAAAAGCCGATTCAATGCAGTCCAAGAGACCTTGCTTTGAATAATGAGGCTCAGGCCTGCTTCGTGTTTTTGGATACTATCATAATGGTAAATTATACGTCCAGGGCCAGGGTGAGAATCCATGCAACTATCCTTGGACATGGAACGTGTACGAGTCACGTAAAGAGATTTGGGTTACAGATCTGTCTGGTTTGACTGGACTCTGGTTGTACCCAGCTGATAGTCAATGAAAGCAAGCGCAAATGCAAAGGGAATAGTAAGGAGAGACAATGTCTAGGATTACTGTAATACATTTAAACTAGAATAATGTAGAGTAAAAGTCCCTTCCCACTAAAGTCTACAACGACAGTGAAAATTGGATATAGCAATTCATTAAAAAATGCAAAGTACTTCAGATCAGGACTGTGAGAACATGACATCATCATGGTCTTTCATTTAAAATGTCAGTTTAATGCTCAATAACAATGAACAAAGCAAATCAGATGATAGGGCAAATGCTTCAAAGAGAGACCCACTGGGGATCACGAAATAAACCAAATCAGGCTCAGGACCTCTCCTGAGGTGAAAATAATTAGAAGCTGGGAAAATATGTGCGAGAAATACCATACATGCTTGCCCTACTCTTATTCTTCTCTGCATGCCTGCTTGTCCACACTGCTGGGAACAGGTTACTGGGTTAAATGGAGCCTTGGTTTGGACTAGAATGGTTTACCTGGACACTGGGCTGCTTCTTTACCTCCTCTTCCCTCTGCCCACCCCATCCTGTTGGAACAGTGTTGCCGGTGCTTGTGGCTTTTGAAGTGCTGACTCAAAGCAGTCTTTCATCTTTGCAGAAGCCCTGTGGTAGCTACTCTGAAGATATCCAGGAGTCTGGGCCTTGCCTTGCAGAGACTT
Source organism: Nyctibius grandis (assembly GCF_013368605.1). NCBI lineage: Eukaryota > Metazoa > Chordata > Aves > Nyctibiiformes > Nyctibiidae > Nyctibius > Nyctibius grandis. The sequence continues at coordinate 14,609,455 of NC_090660.1, forward strand.
CAGTCTAAGCACAAGCAGACAGCCCAGGAAAGTGGAACAACACTGGGTTTTTGTGATACAAGACTTCCTGCTTCACTGAAAGCAGGGTGGCTGGGGAAGATTTCCTAGCAAAAAACAAATAGGACTTTGTAGATGAGCACAGGAGCTCTGCTATACACAGGCAAGCACCTGCACCGTTTCCCCGTCTGGTGCACAGACTCTCTCTTGCTCTTTTGAGACAGCTACTTCATCCTTTTTTTTTGGCAGTGCTCCTGACACTGACTCAAAATGACAAGTCACAGAATTTTTTTTGTGAGTGCCAGGTTGGAATGTGTATCTCAAGTAGTTTTTGGGTAGCCAGTGTTCTGAGGGGAAACAGCCATGACAGGTAATGTTTTGGAAAGCTGCGCTGTCACTTCCACTTTGCCCCACCATGTTGTTCACAGTGGGAAGGGAATTTTACTTGGAGTGGTTCAAGTTTACAACGTGTACTCCAGACACTGTTTCACCATTTCATTCCCTGTGTAATCCTTGTATCTCCTAGAAGGAGCTTTATTACCAACTCCATATGTTCTGAGAACTGTTTTCCCTTCAAACAGCCGAAGCCTGTGGGCTGAGAAACTACATCTAAACGAAGCAGTATTAGTGCTGGCAGTAGGAATTCTGTTTTGGCAGGTTGCTTAGCTGGCCAACAAGCATGTTTCTTTATCAGTCTGATTGAAAGCTTTGACCACAGAGATAAGCAGCTCAAAAATGCCTGTAATGAAAGCTATTTACTTAGAGGGGCAGTGACTTCATATATCTAGAGCACTCTTCACCTTGTTTGGATGCTTCCGCAGTATTAAAGAGTGAAGAAGCCTCTTGTTCCTTATCAAGAACATTATTATATCTGTAATATAACTGGGAAGAGTAAAAGATACAAAGATTGCAGTCTAGTAAGCAGGTAAATATTACATCAATGTCTGTAACTTCTTGGGTTGGTTGATACAAGACTGCTGATATAACCATATCAGCAAATCACACCCCCACCCCGTCCCAAGTAGCTTATACCACTAGCCTCTCATACGTACAATCAATAGCCAGTACCAGCTTCTTGGAGAAAGTATAGCAATGAAGAGGTTTTTTTGGTGGTGATGGGTTGGTTTTTTTTTTCCCTTGTTACTTCAGGGTCCAATTCTCCCCATTTAGATTGCAGTCAATATTGAGTCATAACTGACTTAATAGACAGCAACATCTATTGACTAAACAACATACTATTAAGTAGCCTAATTATAGATATGCTATTAATAGATACACTGTTACCATTAATTTACAATTGTATCATTTTGCACAGTTACAACCAAATATAAAACTAATTCTTGTTCTCAGATATTATCACACCCAACTATTTTATTATAATTCTGCCACCCTTCCCACCCACTCTACTTGGTGCCAGTCCCTCTTTCCTTGCCACCACTGCATCTTTCAGGCATAGGCTGATGGAGAGTCGCAGGGGTTCCCTGTAGGGTCCTGGTGGGCTTGGATGCGCAGGCAGCTTCAGTGCTGCTTGTAGGTGCCTAGACTTCTACTGTCAGAAGATCCCACCTTCTTTTTTTTCTTTACCTGATTTTATGTCTTATTCCTCCTTTTTTTTGCTGTTGCGCAACCAATCCTTTTTTTCCTACCTTTACCACTTCCCTTTCTTTACTCCAACTCTTTGCAAATAAGCAATTTGCTCCTTTTTTTTTTTTCTCATTGGTCTCAATTCTGCTACATCTGTACTCAAATTTGATGTTTCCAACACCTTTACTCAGGCAATGTTGGCATTATGGGGTATTACTGATACAGTTGCCGAGGCATGGGCAGCCTCCTAAGCCTGCATCCCAAAACTCCCCTACAATTATCTGGTTCATACTGGCAATGCTTTTCTTTTTTTTTCTTTTGGAATGTCATACACTCACTAAGGTAAATTATTCTGCTTTGCCTTGATTCCTCTACCTACCTCCAATTAGTGCAAGTAGTTTCATATCTGAGGTGCAGCCTGCATACCAGAGCAGCAAAGCTACGTGTTTTTCATGCTCTGTTTTATGCTCACACAACATCCTTGCCCTTGAATTGTTCTAATTACTCTCTGGGTTCCCTGCAGAGGTTTAGCTAGTCATGAGGCCCGGTGCTCCAGCAGGGCTGCTTGCTTACGTTCATATGACTGCACCTACATTATGACTTTTGCCAAAATAGTCTATGGGGCCAGATGGGATACACCCAATGGTACTAAGGGATCTGTCAGAAGTGCTCACCAAGCCACTTTCCATCATTTATCAGCAGTCCTGGGTAACCAGGGAGGTCCCAGTTGACTGGAGGTTAGCAAATGTGATGCACATCTACAAGAAGGGCTGGAAGGATCCAGGGAAGTACAGGCCTGTCAGTCTGACCTCGGAGCTAGGGAAGGTTATGGAGCATATCATCGTGAGTGCCATCACGTGGTACATACAGGACAAGCAGGCGATCAGGCCCAGTCATCATGAGTTTATGAAAGGCAGGTCCTGCTTGACTAACATGATCTCTTTCTGTGTCAATATGTCCTGCTTACTGGATGGAGGAAAGGCTGTGGATGTTGTCTGCCTAGTCTTTAGTAAGGCCTTTGACACCGTTTCCCACAACATTCTCCTGGAGAAACTGACTGCTCATGGCTTGGATGGCAGTACACTTCGGTGGGTAAAAAAACTGGCTGGATGGCTGGGCCCAAAGAGTTGTCGTGAACGGCGTTAAATCCAGTTGGCGGCCGGTCACAAGTGGTGTTCCCCAGGGCTCAGTATTGGGGCCAGTTCAATATCTTTATCAATCTTCTGGATGAGGGTATCGAGTGCACCCTCAGTAAGTTCACAGATGACACCAAGTTGGGCAGGAGTGTTGATCTGCTTGAGGGTAGAAAGGGTCTGCAGAAGGATCTCGACAGGCTGGATCAATGGGCAGAGGCCAATTGTATGAGGTTCAACAAGGCTGAGTGTCAGGTCCTGCACTTGGGTCACAACAACCCCATGCACTGCTACAGGCTTGTGGAAGAGTGGCTGGAAAGCTGCCTGGTGGAAAAGGACCTGGGGGTGTTAATCAATGGCTGTCTGAATATGAGCCAGCAGTGTGCCCAGGTGGCCAAGAAGGCCAACAGCATCCTGGCTTGTATCAGAAACAGTGTGGCCAGCAGGACTAGTGGAGTGATCGCCCCCCTGTACTCAGCAATGGTGAGGCCACACCTCGAATACTGTGTTCAGTTTTGGGCCCATTGCTATGAGAAAGACATCAAGGTGCTGGAGCGAGTCCAAAGAAGGGCAATGAAGCTGGTGAAGGGTCTGGAGAACAAATCTTATGAAGAGCAGCTGAGGGAACTGGCATTGTTTAGTGTAGAGAAAAGGAGGCTGAGGGGAGACCTTATCGCTCTCTACAACCACCTGAAAGGAGGTTGTAGTGAAGTGAGTGTTTGTTAGTCTCTTCTCCCAGGTAACAAGTGATAGGATGAGAGGAAACTGCCTCAAGTTGCACCAGGGGAGGTTTAGATTAGATATCAGAAAAAATTTCTTCACGGAAAGGGTTATCAAGCATTGGAACAGGCTGCCCAGGGAGGTGGTGGAGTCACCATCCCTGGAGGTATTTAAAAGACGTGTAGGTGTGGTGCTTAGGGACATGGTTTAGTGGTGGACTTGGCAGTGCTAGGTTAATGGTTGGACTTGGTGATCTGTCACGGTTTAAAGCTGGGCTGGCTATTAAACCTGTGGCAGATGCTCTCTGTTAACCCTCCCCCCCCCCCCCCCCCCTCAAAGGGAAAAGGGAGAGAGACTTATGGGTTGGAAAGTTAAAACAGTTTTAATCAACTATAATAATGAAAAAGAGTATAATAATAATATTGGAATAATCAAATATATACAAATATATACAAAACCAAGATCGAGCTCCCCGATGTCGGCCCTGTCACCACTGGCACTGCAGGGCAGGCTCCGGGAAGGCCCAGGCTGGGCCCAGCGACGGTCAAGAGCTGGATTCAGGGATGCACGGATCGGGATCGGGGGCAGCAGGAAAATGGACAGAGTCCTCTTCGGATACCGGCCATAGCAGAAAAAGAGCGAGACCCTCGTGATCCCCCCGCTTCATACTGAGAATGACGTGTATGGGATGGAATACCTTTGTTGGTCAATTTTGGGTCACCTGCCCTGTCCGCTCCTCCCTGCAGCTGCGACCCCCCTTTGGCTCTTCACTCGTAAGCAGTGAGGAATTCAGCAGTGACCTTGGTTTCTCTAAGACTAAGTACAGCAAGAGCCTTTCTGCACAACATCCCTACCGGTGCCTCAGTGATAACTACAAACTTCGAGCGTTATCAGTCCTGGAAGCAGACACTGTCTGCAAAACGTGCAGTTAGTTTCAGAAAGTGCAGTTACTTAGAAGAGACTTAGCTGAAAGTAAAAATCACTGAAAGGAAAATTGGCCTGGTTTAGTACAAACCAGGACATGATCTTAAAGGTCTTTTTCAACCAAACCAATTATATGGTTCTATAGCTATGGGTATGTTGTTTTTCCTATGTTCCTAGCCAAGCAGTTGTGTTTGCAAAACTTTTTCAACCATAGACCTGGATAGTGCTTCACCTGATCTCAGCAATGGGGTTTCCTCTTAAGAGTTTCTTCTATTGAAATGTTTTTTTTTTTCCTCTGTTGTGCAAGTCCAGTATAAGGTGAATCCTAACCAAAGTTTAAGTTCTCTCTTTCAAGCCAAAATATTTTTTTCTTGCCTTTGGCATCTTTCTGTATGCCTGTATCACACAATGAAACATTTCCCCAGGGAAAGCTTCACATTAAAAGCTTCACTGATTTATCTTCCTTTTTCTTGCAATTCTCTCCGAACAAAAGCTTTCTGCTTCATATTTCTCAGTATGGGTCTCCTGCTAGTGAAAGACAGTGAGTGAAAATTTCTCAGCAAAAAGATGAGACTTTTCAGAGGACATACCTTCGCTCTCCATAAAAGTCAGCTTTTCCTACTGTGCTTGTAATAGTATATTTAATATTTTAGTTAAAATCAACAAGGCCTAGAAATGCAATACAAGCTAATGTGCCACCACTGCCTATTTCCAGCTGCACCTGGGAGAAGGTAAGTTTTGTTTTCTGAGATTTCTGCAGTGCTGGAAGTGTTTGAAGTGCTGTGCTGTCAGCAGTGTGCCTGATGGGGCCTGTGCACAGTGTAAGCCCTGCAGGAGCAGAGACCAGAAGGCCCTCAAGCACCCAAGGCTTCTCCCTTCCACGGGGTGGGAAAGTTTCTAGGACCCACCAGCCCTGTTGGCTGCCAATACAGCACCCGCTTGGTGGGCACCCAGATCCTGCAATCACCCCTTGTCCCTGCAAGTGCTCCAGGACCAAACCGAGAGCTGGGGCTGAGACTGCTGCAAAATGACAAAATTTGATGCAAGCAGGACTTGCAGATGGGTCTGCTGTTTCCTGCTTTCTCTGAGCACCGTAAAGCTGAGCTTCTCTGAGCCCTGGCATGCTTTCAGCACAAGTCCTTTGTGGCTCTCTGGGGTTGGACTGCTGCTCAAGAGTACCTGATCCTTGTGAAACACTGGTGCTGTTTGTATATAGCATGAGCCTACATAGTTTTATACAGGTCAGGTTTTAGTTGCTTTGATACCTTAAATAGTAGCAGACTACTATGTTAGCTACCTTGCTAATTTTAATTGCTCTTTTTAAAATTAAAGCTTTCAGGAAAAGGGAGTAGTCAGTGGTATGGAGAAAAGAACAGAACTTTCTCCTTTTAATTGTTTATATTAATTGCTCAGAAAACTATTTAAGTTTGTATGTTGTTACAGCTTTTCAGGACTCTACCTGGAGTCTACAGCCTGTGAGACAGACTAAAGGTTCCTGGTTTATCTGCTACCAAGTGAGAGGGTGTGCATTTTCACCACCATACACACCTTAGACCATGCAGCTGTGATAGGTGCAAAAGTGAAGCCTGTTACGGCTTCCTACTGGTTACAAACCAGCCTTTTCCTGGAGGAAACTGGTGGATAGTCATGGAGAAAGGGCAAAATTAAGCTGCTGTCATGAAGCAAGCGTGCTCCTTGGGTCCAGAGGAGGGCCACAAAAATGATCAGAAGGATGGAACACCTCTCCTACGTATGAAGTCGGTGGGTGGTACCCAGGCAAGTGCAGTTGTCTGGTTTCCAGCTTTCATTTATTGCTGTATGTTTTTATTGCCCTCAGTTGTACTGCTGTGCCAGGGACTCTTCTGTAGTGATGCAAACTCTGTGCTCAGTCCCAGGGAAAGAACTAGGTTGTCTCCTGTACGGCCTCTTCTCTTTGGCACCTTCTTTCCATAGGGAAAAAAGATTCAGAGGCACAGAAAACATTCAGTCATGGTAGGTTTGGAGCAGGAAGGTGATATTTATATACTATGCCTCTGCTATTCGTTTGCATGCAGGAAGAAAATGTAGGATGAGTTTGTTCTGGTGCTTTCTGAAGAGGATAGCCATACTTGTGATGTGGCTAAGGTGACGTGTGTCCATGTATGGACTGACTGAGAGTTTGGGATGTTATTCTTGGACGAGTGTTGCTGCATTTGTCAATTCATCTGCAGTGTGCACTTTTGAATAAGGGAATAGGAAGGAGGAAAGCAGATTTAGCACCACTCAGAGCAGAGGCAATGATACATACACACATTTATTTGTGGTTTGCATTGCATGTTCATGATGCAAATGTACACGAGCCTAAGGCTGAAAAGAAATTCTGGTCTTGGAGTCATGCGGTCTCTTGAACCGTAGTAGGGGTGGAAGTGACAAAACCAGCTTTGATGCAAAGAGAAAAAAGCATTCATCTGCTTCTGCATCTCTGCCCTTTGGTCCTACCAACTGATCTCAATAGCTGTGCAGAGTTACTACTGTGGCAGTCAGGTTTTGAGGTGGGTGAGAATTTTCTAGAGAATACTATTCTCAGAAAATACCACTTCACTGAGTCCAAAGCTTCTTATAGAAATGCTGGTAATATGTGGTGGGAATGTGCATACCAGCAGGGGAGTTTTTTCAGCCCTCGGAGCAAGCACTGCAGTTAGCAGAAAGCTCCTCTTACAGAATAGCCTGTATAGGTTGAGGAACATTTTTTTTACTTCTTGCGAGGCTGGAATTCAAAGCAGGTGCTCGTATAGGGACTTCTCCTGGGCTAACAGACTCTGAGCTGCCATGGGGGTGGCCTCTTTGTCCAGATGAAGCTCAGAATGGGAGAAGCTTTGAAACCTCAAGCTTCAAAGGGGTGAGAAAGGGTGTTTCATGCTGCTGTGCTGTCCCTTCAGTGGACTGCTTCTTGGTGCACGGTAGTGGCAACAATGTGGTGAGGAACTGCTCTGGTGAGCAATCTTTAATTATCTAAGGAAACAGCCTCTGGCTTAGCATGAACTTGGCAGGTCTCATTATGTCAGGAGTCACTCTCTCCTGTGTTACTTCTTGGCTGTGCTTGTGAGCAGATCTTCAGCCAGGCAATATGTTTAAATTGGTGTTGAATCAGGATCACAGTAGATCAATGACGTCTATTAAAACCCCATGGCCTTCCTGGATGGACCGAATTTGTTTGCCAACATTGCAATGCTGGTGTGCAACTTCAGATCGATGCAGATCGGTGCTGGTTAGGCAGTAAGGAACCGCATACCGAGACAGTTGAACTGAGGCATGATGTTGGCTTTTGTAATTCTGGTGGAAATGGATGTTTCTCCATCCTGGCTAATGGAGTTTCCTCTGTGTTCATGGGGAAGTGACTCTCTCTGTAGAATAAGCTCAGTTCACTGCCTGGAAAATGCTCAGCAGTGTCCAGGTGCTCCTTTCATAATATGCCCTGGGACCTTGTGATGGAGCAGACTCAGCAAAGGACTAGTTCATGTCTGATGTAAGGAACAGAGTTTCTGGCCCTACAGACAAATTCTCTTTACAGGTGACTCAACAGGACAGGAAGTGATATCTATGGACATGAAGTATTTATAGCCAAATGCACACAGTGGAATGGTGTGAAATTCCATAGTCGTGCAAGTATTGTGTTGGGGAACTTGGCAACTCAGGAGGGTTTTGGATTGAATAATCATCCACAAGCAGGGATAAATGTCCAAAATAGCTGCCCTTGTGCTTCTGGATCACCTAGCACTGATAGTCTTTCTCCTCTGAAATGATCCAGTTGACTTCCACACAGGCCTAACATGAAATCTTTAAAAATGTTCTCGTAATCACATGCTGGCAGGTATGTAAAGAAGTGTCTGTTCACTGAGAGCACTGTAAAAGGAAGAGCAATTGAAAGTGGAGGTCTCTTACCAACAACAGACATTGTGAACAAGCAACTTCCAGGCAAGAAAGCAGGGCTTAAATTAGGCAAGAATTTTGTATTTCATCGATCTACTTTGCTATTTGCTCCCTTTTGGTACCTGGGGGTTCCCTAACTTATATTTCTCCTCTCCTTTCTGACTGACGGGTGGTGAGGTTGGATTTGTTCAGATGCATGGAAAAAAGGAGGTGAAGGAACTACAGCTGAAGGAAGATTAAGTTTAAACTGTATTCTGATGGATTTTAGGAGTGAATTTCAGACTGGTCAGCCTACAGCCAAAAAGTTGTGAGTCCGGGAATGAATTCCATAGCTGCTGTTGACGCTCTCCCAGCTACATTCTTCCAGCAGAAGTGTGTCTGCTAAGAGAGTTTTCAGTTGCTCCCGCTGAAGCTATTCCTGAGTTTATCCTGCTGTTCTCAGACTGTAGAAACACAGGATTTCTGAGTGTCCCCTTGTCATCAGCACAATGCCAATGACGAGAATGCAGGGAAGTCGCTCTCTCAGTGGCTTATGCTGTTGTTTCAAATGCTGCTTCGATGGAAGATATCGCTCCCTCCATGTTGAGCATTATTGTAATTGTGCAGGGAGAGCTTGGCTGCTGCAAGCAACCAAATCTAAGTCTGACAGGAGGGAGCTTCTCCTTCCTGGGTGGGGAGGAAGGACACGCTACATCCATCCCTTCCTCAGGCCCTCAGAGGACATAACTGGTAGAGGGATGGCTTCAGCCAAGGTGGGGTGTTCAGACTTGCTGAAATCTGGGTTCTCTGCTCAGTCTCCTGAGGGTGCCAGTGCAGTGAGCTGTTCTGCACCCCGCTACCTCAGTCAGGCTCTCCAGCAGGCACAGGTTGGTGTGGATTGCATCTGATGTGAGGGTGGGATAGAGCCAAGTGCAATCTGTGACGGGAATTTGCCAACAAGGCAGCAATTATAGATATGGGATTATATGTGTGAATGGCCATTGCAACTTCTCCAACGTTTCTGGAAAGAATAATAGGAGCCATTTTAGGATGAGACTGCTACTCCCTGCTCCAGTGTCAGGGGTGGGACAGCAGGGATCTTTCCTTAGTGGTACAAGAAGATTAAGAAGTCCAGAAGGCGACAGCTGTAATCTGTGCATTACCTCTGGTTGCTTCTGAGACAAAAGAGTGAGAGAAGTATCATCTTTGGTCCAGGTCCTGGCCTGATATCACATCACAATGCTGACAGTGCCTCTTCAGGAAGCCAAACTTGCTTTCTTTAATAAGAGTTTGTTAGGGATGGGGCAAGTAATATATTAGGGTAAGCTGTTTTTTCTCAATGGATATTCAAAGAGTATCATCTGGGAGAGCCTCCAGCTCATTCTAGCTTCTGTTTCCTTAATAGAAGCCAGTATGGATCAGAGCCACAAGGTATTGCTAGTATGCAGATTGCCAGAGATCTAAAATTAATGTCTAGACCTTGTCCCAAGAGACCAGTGTGGCTATGGATAGCTTTCTTCAGAAAAGCCTACCTATCTGTCTTTGCATGATAGCTTTCCCTTCCAGGTAGGCAAATACAGGCTTTCTGAGTTAGCAAGGACAAGACAGTTTGGACTAGCTAAGCCAAATATGGGTGTTGCTGAGATGAAAAAGTGGGATTTTTTTTTTTTTTTAGAGTTTCCTCTGGCAGAGAAAAGTTTCACTAGCAGTCTTGATCAAAGCCTGTCTGGATCAGTTTCCTAGCAGAAACGTGCTCATCTTTCCTCCCACTTCTGTTGCAATCTCTTCCAGAGGATTGGTGATGGTGGGAAGGAGCAATTACATTGGTTTTGAGGACTCAGTTTGCTGTAAGCACCCCAGCCTGAGCTCCGCGCTGGCTGGAAAGAATGACGTGAGGAAATAGGATCACAGAGCCTGGGGAGAAGCTTTGCAGACCACCTGGCCTTCAAATTCCTGGCATTGCTCAAACTTGTCTCTGTAGGAAAACCATGTTCCAAGTCAAGCTCAGGTCACATGAGAAAATGAATTTGGCAGGAATATTATGAGTCCCTACTGATCTGCCAACAAATCCACCCCAAGCATCTTGCTCCATGGCTCTACGCTTAGAATAGAGCAGCACAACTGACAACCCAGTGTAGAAAAGATGTACTTAGAGAAGTGCCTGGAGGTGGCTTCTGCAGGCTTTCCCATGAACCAATGCTGCTGCAAGCTGACTTTCCTTAGGACTGCATTCTCCTTTTACAGAAAAATAAAAGGCAAGGGCAGAGAAAGGGCTTGAAAGCAAAGAGAATTAAGGTGGCAGGAAAAAAGACATTCCGCTTTCTTAGTTTTCTCTGTTCCTGCTGTCCTAGGAAGAATTCAGTTCTCCTGGGTGCTGTTTGTTCACTCCAAAAAATGTACAAATGTAGGGACAATTCATACTTCTGTGCCCACCTGACCTCCTCTGACATCATTAGTAGCAACTGGTGAGTTGTTGCCATGTGCATTTAAGTGCCATTTTGTGCATTGTTTTTCCCAAAATATCTCGGCTTCAGAGCAAAGTGAATAAAGAAAATGAAATTCAGAATGACTCTGGCACAATTATAGTAGAAATAAGCAGCTATTGAGCTTAATGCAGATGCCATAATGGGAAATACAATCTCATTTCCTCTTCTTTTTTTTTGTCTTTTGTGTTAGGTGCTCCGTTACCATCTTTATGTGGGATGTTCAGAAATTTTATTGCATTGAGCATATCTGGGAATTGGGAGGTCTCTTTATTACAGAAGGCAGAGATTTTTTTGGGGTGGGCTGCCAACAACTTGCAATGCTTTAACGTCCTTTCAAGGTGACAGGATGATGCGCTTTGTGCAGAAGTGCCCCTTGGGACAGTATAACTGAAAACACAGGATTTCCTGTTCAGGCTACAAATTTTTGAAAATTAGAGGCCTAAAATTAGATACGTAAATCAACCCTTCTATATACATAAGCACAAACATAACTATGGAAGGTCCTGATTTTCAGGATTGCTGCTGTGGGCACCCAAGGCTGAAATTCTGAGCTGTGGTGTTTCCTAGAGGAACTGAGTAGCCGCACGTTTGAATAGTTTTCCTTTAAATTTGTGAAGTGAACATGACTGTATGTGTTTATTTGCGTATTTGTTTCTATACCTTATATAAATGTAAGACGTAATATTTATCTTCTATAAGTAAATATATGTATGTATGAATAAATAAATATACAAACAGCTAAATATACTTACATGCATTTCTATTTAGATGACCTAAGTTCTGCTAGGAGACAATTAGAAGTAGCTAATTATTCACTGGTGTGGAGAACACCCTGAGGAAAAATCTTTTAAAATCCAGGCATGAGAAAAGCAACTGAGACTGATGGCATAGGTCCCTCCCTTGGTAGTCATGCAAATAGTGTGGATATGGCTGCAGTCACTGCAGCACTGGGTGAAACAGTATTTTGTTTTCCTTCAGATTGTCTCATCCAGTGGTCTCCTGTCTTTGCAACGATAGGTACGGACAACAGGCAGGAGTCTGAGGGCAGAGGTTGTGACATGCCTGAGGTCTGGAGTCTGGGAGCTGAATTCTCATCTGTTATCTTTATGTGTGTTGGGACTGTATCTGCTCTGTGACTCTCAGGGGATGGAGTGGGCTCTGGCTTGTTAGTGGGAAATGCTTCTGCTTTCAGTTTGCACTAACCAAATATGTGAGCAGCAAGAGAAGGCATTGAAGATGCTGAAGGAGCCAAGTTATTTCAAAGGCAGTCTTTGGTGAAAGAGCACCTGCTTGAGGCTGAACGAGGCATCCTCCTCCTTCCCTATGCAGGCAGGGGGAGGTGGATGCCAGCAATGGCTCAAAGGGGGTTTGTACACTGGCGATAGTTTTCAAGGTGAAAACATCAATTTGCCGGTGCCCCCAAAATTTGAAGAGGCTGAGGGAGAGAATCAAGAGTTGTACTCTGCTCAGACCGGGACTCTGGATGCCAGAGCAGGTAGCCTGTTAACGAGTCAGTCAAACTATGTAGTTGAAGCTGAGATACATACAGCTGTCAGCAAGCAAAAAGACAAGACATAAAAGACTCTCATAGCAAGGGGGAAGAGGCACATTGGAAGTTTTCCCTTAAGGCTTTGCCTGGATGTGCTTTGCTGCCATTGAAGCTTTCTCTTATAGTTTTGGGCTTCGATTTCCCCAGGAAGTGGCTGTGGGCCCTCCCTGCTTGGAGGGTTGGAAGAGGAGAGCAGAGGGATGGCCAGGTCCGTCTGGGGATGTCCTGGGTGGCTCCGCACATCTATTTCCAGGCAAAGCCACCTGATGGTGCTGTTTGTTCAAGTTCCCGGCCGCAGAGGGCCCTCCTAGCCTGCTGAGCTGTGGACCTACATGTAGATCTGCCTTATTGCAGGGCGTTTAATTGATAAATAAATGATAAAAAAAGGTCTGCATCGCCCACCTGGCTCTGGCAGTGGGAGCTCAACCTTCTGTGAGACCCCAGAACAACAACAGATGGGGTTTTTAAGCTCGATTTCAAGAAAATGTCTTGGAAAAGGTCTGGGGGAGGCCAGGGCTGGGTGCCTCTGTGTTTTGTGGAGGCTGACGATGGCTTGCTAGGTTTTCCTAATTTATTTTGCATTCTCCTCACAATTTCCATTGTGGAGCTTTCCCGTATGAGGATTAACCATCACAAGCGGTGCAGTGCAGCGTTGGCAACCTCCCTGGAAATCACACATCCTGAATAATGATGAGAGCTGAAAGCAGGACAGAAAATCCACCCTCTGCTCCCTAAATCAGCATCACATAACACCAACCCAGACAAAGAGCAGTGCTTGGTGACACCCTCTGTTCCCACAGCCTGCCCCCCTCGCAAACCTGGCTCCTTCTCTGCAGGGGCTTGCATCAAAACATGCAGGCAAGACAAAAAATGCAACCTGTGGGGATGTCTCTGCCCAGCACCAGGCTCCTGTTGGGAGGGCCAGGCTCTCCTCATTTGCTCTGGAGGGTGCAGGTGTGTGTTTTCTGTCTTAGGGACCAGACATTTCAGTTAAGAATTAGTGGTACGGTGATTTGCAGTGTAGGTGCAGAGGGTGGGGGTGCCTGGTGTGAACAACCAGGGGCAACATGTGGAGAGAACAAAACAGCTTACCCTCCTGCCTTGCCCGACTTCATTTTATGATTGTGACAGAGGGCAGGGTGTAAAGTTTAGCCCAGCTTACCCTGCTTGCTCCTGCCACAGGCAGCACTGCCAGTGGGTCCCTCTGAAGCGAAGAGGCTGGCTCCTCATTTGTTTCTCACTGTCAGGATGATGAGTCCAACTAGATTTCTTTCTGTTTGTGTTTGCTGCTTGTCTGTGCTGACAAAACATGCGTAGTTTGTAGCTCCCTCGCTTCAGCTGGCTGCTGTTCCATTTTAATGTGAGGCGCTTCATCGGAGGTCATTTACTCAGTATGTTGCTGGGCCATTTACAAATAGGAGCTGATGAATATTTCATTGTCATTCACTAGGAATTCTGTTGAAGTGTAGAGCTTCATGGCAGTGAGTCAGTACGTGATGCACTCAACCTGAAATTGTTTCCTTGCTGCATCTCTCGTCAGATCTGCTAATTGCTGATGTTGAGGAAGTAAAGTTGGTGGAAGGGGAAGGAATACATATATGTATTAATATAATAATACTCTTTATCTCGCCTTAATTCTAGTTAAATATCCCTGGAATTAGCGCTGCTCAGGGAAGGGGCTCTTTCGATGGAACAGCAAGAGCAGTCATCTCTTTCTGTTTGCTCTGAGAGCAATACCCAGGCTGGCTTTTCTTCCCGCAATGCCACACCTCCGGGAGGGAGGCTCTGCTGGGCTCACAGACTCGCTCTTAAGTGCCAGGAAGAGTGAGTACTTGCAGCGGAGTAGGTGGTGAGACCAATTTATCTTGCTGCAAAACATCCTAGTGGGAGCGGGGCACAGCGTGCAGGGGACACATGCTGGTGTTAATGCCTGCTTGAGACTGCAAAGAGCCTGGAGCAATAGTTCTGCAGAGGGATACCCAGGCCATTTGTCTTAGAGTCCAATGATGATTCAGGCACTAGCATCATTAGGTATTTTACTGCTGAACCAACTAAAGAAAACAGAGGCTGGGATAGAGCACCAAAGTTAACAGCAGACATCTATAAAGGTAGTTCACCCAGAATCTGCCAGCTGCAAGGGAGGATGTTGCTGTACCACGGCAGTGGAGTGGCAGAAGAAAGTCTCAGCTAGATGGTGCAGATGTGCTGGTGGCAGTGCCTCCTGCCTCACCCGCTGCCTGGGGAAAAGACCATGGGAAAGTGTTCTCCTGTTATGGTGTTGTTTATGCCACCGTAAAACAGTCTGTATTGCACTCCTGGATTTTCTGGACTGGGCAGTTTTCATGGTGAATGATGTCTCGCTCTAGTGTTATGGAGAGAGTTAGGGCACATTGTGTTTTGCTAGTGAAAAAACAATCCAAACAAAGAGGTCCTGTAACCATCCAAGTTTCTTTGGCCCTCTCCCTTGGTGGTGCTGAAGTTGAGTTCTGGGGGCCAGTTCTAAAGGTTATTGTAACCATGTCAGACACAGGAGAGCGAAAGGAGGTCACGTGTACCTGGAAATCATCTGCATTCCTGCACACTCAGAAGCTTCTCTTTGCTGCCCAGCCACAGGGATGGGCTACAAAATGTGCCTGCTCTTTGTTTGCTGCTGGCTGGTCAGCTGGTGCTTCAGAGCTAGAGCAAAGGAGAGAAGCTGTGAATATAACAAATTTGGTAGCTGTGTGGGAAGTAGGGGGTCATCTTGACGGATGCATAGGAGAAAGGTTGGTAGTTTGAAACTAGGCTCCACAACTCTTCTGAGGGTGGAAAATGAGAGACACTCCTCTTTTTTCCTTTTTTTTTCCCCACTTTTCCATCTCAGCTTGGTCTACGTTACACAGTTCATGCAGCTCTTGGTACTGCAGTTTGTCTGGCACAGCATGCGCTTATGCAACAGGCCATCCAGTGCTGCACTGTAGGTACGGTCCTGCAAACCTGGCTGGATGCCCTGCTTTGTGTGAATTTCTTGTCATACACTGTGCAGAACAGAGGCAGGATCTGGCAAGGGGGCAGGTGTGGACTTAGGATTGCATTCCCCAGTCTGCTGGCTTTTTTGGGACTGAGCAGGAGTTTCGTGCTGGTGACACCGTCTAGTCACTGTTGTTCAAAGGAGTCTGGTGTGAACTCATGGTATGTGAACCAGCACCAAACCGTCTGGAACAAGATTTAATCTTAATAATCTGTGGGGTTTTTACTCTGGGGTATTTTTTTTGTTGTTTTTAAGATTCTGTGAAGTCTCTATAGCATGGACAGTCCTCCACGGTGTTGTTCAAGTCTGCCTGTGTCTGTGTGTGTATATATACATATATATATGGTATGTTTTCTCTTATTGCATGTTTTGACATAGTTTCTAGAAGCACCGTCAGGAGAGGTCTGGTTATCCAGACCTTTGGTTCATGGGACTGGGTCCCCCCAGAAAGGGCCCAAACCCAGTGAGGACAGTGGGAACATTCGCCATAGAAGTAGGGTTAGGCTGGGATGGACTTTTTGTGACTGGAAACTTTAACCTCCATCCTGCTAGAAGCTTCATTAATATGTCTGGGAAAATCAATCTTTACGACTCCTTTAAACCCCTTTGTGCTTCATCTCTGCTTTTTTGAGTAGATTTTGGAAGGTTTTTGTTTGTGTTTTTTTCTGTTTAAACTTGACTAATGTCTTCATGGTTTTTTGGGCTGGTACCCTATGATAAAAAGTGCTCACTGAAAACAGCTGAAAGGCAGACCAGCTTGTAAAAGGAGGATATGGTCTGGAAGTTAGCTATATGGGAACTTGATGCCAATATTCATGAAATGCAATAAAGGCAAGCAGTGTGGGAAAAAATGTGAGGGTGTCCTAGACTCCATCATAGTTTTTATTTGGCTTCTTAGTGGATTTTTAAAAAAAATATAATTGAATTTTTAATTTGACCAATTGTAATGACAGAATAAAACTGATTCTGTAGCCAGTTCTTCCAAAACAGCTCAACTAACCTGTAGATGTTTAAAATATAATTAATTAACCTTTGGTAGAGTGAGACTTCTTTTCTATGGGGGTGTAGGTGTATGTGGGTGGTTACTGAGAATACATGGTACTCTAGTCACTTCTCACTATCTCTCTTCCACTCTCTCTTTCTGATGCACAGAGATATTATGGGGCAAAACTTGCCAATTCTGTCATCCCAGAAATAAACAGGACTAGTCATAGGGCAAAACATGACTTACTGAAAATACAAGTGACAGAAACCGTACCTGAAGAAGGAATAAAAACGGTCATTTTTAATAACACTTGGTTAGTTTCCAAACTGGAGAGCAAACTAATGAACTTGTATTATACTCTAGGAGAAGAAAGAATTATTACCATTCTAGAGAAAGTTGGTGAAGGGAGGGCAATTACAATGGAGATTGCTATTTGAGGCAGAGTGTCTAAATTTTGATTCAGGGTAGGTTTTCTCATCAGCATAGCTGACATTTCCCAGTTTTTCACACTATGATTTGACAGTACTTCAGTCATGAGTTAAGTAAGTTCAGATATTGCACAAAAGAGTAAATATAGCAGATTTTACTTTTTTACTTAAAAAGTAGATGCTGCACCTGTCCATGTTCTCCATTAGTCACTTTTTCTTACCAGACATGGACACTGTATGTGCTATCAGTCCATCTGCCAGCTGATGGCTTTACTTATCCACCTCGTAAGGAAGCCTAGACTGTGAGAACCATCAAATGTGTTTCAGAGCTCAGTGTAAACTTGTTCTTGGCTGTTTCCAGGGCAGTTGTTGGGGAGGCAGAAGTGCCAGTAAGAATCCCAAAGGAACATGGAGGCAGGGGGAGAAATCCCTGTGTTTCTCTTCCTGTTACCAGCCCATGCAGGACCACTTGGCTGCCTCCATCTCTGGCAGCCCTGTGTTTGGTGATACTGAAGACCAACGGCAGACTGAGCTCTGTCTGCAGGATCTTATCCATCAGGTCAAGGGAGGTGGTTATCTTCCTTTGTGTGGCACTTGTTAGGCCATGTCTGGTGTACTGTGCCAAGTTCTGAGTCCCTAGCACAGGAGGGATATTGGCAAGTTGGAGTGAGTCTACTAAGTTATGTAGGGGGCTGGAACATATGACATACAAAGAGAAGCAGAGAAAGAATAAGAGGCAACAGACAAGTTGCAGCATGAGAAATTACAGCTCGATACAAGGAAGAAAATCTTCACAGGCAAGGTAGTTAAACACTGGAAGGAGTTCCCCAGAAACATTGTGGGATCTCATCTTTGGAGGTATTCAACTTTGGAAGTTGGACTAGATGACCTCCAGAGGTCCTTTTGTACTTAAATTATTCTGTGGTTCCACGATTTTGTGCAAGAGTTTGAGCAAGTGTCTCACACAATCTGTACCGCCTCTGTAACACTCCAGAAAGACTTCCAAGCAAGCGTCTTTGCGCTCCCTTTCAGAAATAAAATTCCCTCAGGACTCTCTATACCATGAGCAGCTTTGCCACAACTTTGCAGGCTGCCACTCCTCACCCCGTGGACGATGAACTTTGTCTTTGCCTCTATTTTCCTGTATGTGAAAAAGGCTATTAGACCCATCTCCAGCTGAAAACATCATTTCTGTTAATGAAGAGCCTGAAACGGTAGAAAACACACTTCAAAATCAGGCCTTCTGCAGTCCAGTGCTTTGTAGGTATTTCCATGTGCTTCTCAACAGATTCTCATGGAAAGCTGCTTCCTCTGGCAAGTCTTACTGTAAGGGACTTGTGATTGAGGGTTCTTCCCTCTTTTCACCAACAGATGTCACTGGTGAACTCTTTCCTCTTTTTTTTTTCCCCCTAAATTTTCACCAGGCTTAAACAGACTGCAAATTACTACTATGTCAACATTTAAAATGAAACAGAGAACTTGGCTTGAGTCTTAAGAGATTGAAATGAGGATCCATGCTTTGGATCAGCCAAATGCTGTTTAGTCCATACCAGCATATCTGAATAGGACACAGGGCAAATAGGAATTTTTCTTTAATTTAAGTTTTGAAACAAATCTCATCTCTTATTCCATGGGAGAAAAAAATTACAGAATACTGTTTATCCACGTCTTCCACATTTTCACAGGATCATAGGACAATTCAAGTTGGAATTGATCTTGGGAAGTCTGTAGTCCCACCTCTTGCTCAAAGTAGGATAGTCAGTGGGGTTAGACCAGGTTATTCAGGACTTTACTCAACTGGGTCCTTAAAACCTCCAAGGACAAAACCTGCACAACCTCTTTGGTCTATAACTTTTCCAAAGACGTCAGTTGTTCCAAATTTTCTGGAAAAACGTCGATAAGCTGAAGACCTAGTTCAAAGGAGTATGTCGCGTTGTCAGCAGAGAACTGTGAGCAACCTGACTATGGCTTGAATAAGTCATTAAAATGTCCTCCAGCTTTCCCTTTGTAAAGTGGATCCGGTAGCACTGGAGGTGCCAGAAAGACTGTATCCTAGTTCGAGTTGCAGCTGAGCTTCAATGCGATCACGAGTGCTGGCACTTTCCTTGCCTTCAGCCCTGGAACTCATCCAGTTCTGGACAAAGTCACGCTGGCCTTAAAATCCAGAGCTGAACTGTGGAGGCAACATGAGGTTTTTTTTGTTAATTTGGAGTGAATGAGAGAAACAATTGCTGAAGGGCATTCCCTTGTTAGCAGTCAGTAAGGTACGAAAGTTCAGGATTTCTGATTGAGATCTCATACAAAGGTATGTTAATTTTGAAACTACTTTGCAGAAGCTGCTGCGAACTGGGAACATTACAGCGTATGCCAGCTTAACAGAAAGATGCCACAAGTTACGGAGTTTGACCCAGGAATTCCTGGTTGAAAGATCATGGCCTGCTCTCTGTGGGAAGTCAGACAACTGCCAGGTTTTGGAGCAGCAAAGTTCCTGAGTGCTGTGCAAGCACTTGCAAAGTCCCCTTTGCCAAACTTTTTGTGGTCTCAATGTTAGGGTCACTTTCGTGAGTTTTCATGAGTGAATGGATCTGTGGTGGGAGCGTAGAACAGTGTTGCTAACTGTCTGAGCTAACACCAGTCACAGAAGCTTTTTTGAAGCATCTGCTCCAAACGCTGATAAAGACTATCTAGTTTTCTGATAAGATGGAAAAGTTTCTGGCTTCTTTGTCCCTGTCTCCTTTTCTATGGACTTGAACTTGATGAAGCACCCTTTCCAGGCCAGCTTCAACAGGATAGATGAATTTCTGGTATTTATCTTTATACCTAATGCCAAGGAAAAAAAAAAATCAATATTTAATAATTCCTTGTTAATACAGCCCTCCTGTGTCCCTGCTCAGAATATTCAAGGTCACCGAGTACTGTGCAAAGGCATGGGAACAGTAAAAACTGCGCTCTGAACAGTGTCATATACTGAGTGTTGTTAAGCTCATAGGTTGTTTTCAAGGACTCCCCATGACAGCATGTAATAGCAGTCTTAACCTGACATACTGAAATGGCTTCCTTGTTAACCAAGCAAGTACAAGAAACAGCTTATTTGAGCTGATGCACATGTTTCCTTTTGATAATGATGCTCTCCATCAGCCTATTAATAGTAGTAGCAATGTTTAATTAACAGCTTTCCTACAGCCCCTGTCCCCCTTCGGTTTGGCTTTGAGCTCAGTCATGGTGGCTTTCTCTCATTTATCCATTGCCATAGAGGTCTCTCTTTTTGTTCTTCTAGAAACAGATGGCAAGCTATTGTTTGTATTTTGGGATCAGTTAAGGAGATAAACATGTAAGAGAGTCGCCCGCCTGCTGAGTTTACTTCACTGAAAGGGAGTGAAGGAGTAAAAATTACCAGAAGTGTGTGACACAGACTCCAAACGTGAGGAGGTTGGGGTACCTGGAGGCCCAAATTTCTCTGATAGTTAATGAGATCTAGACTCCCAGATTTTTTCCAGGATGCTGTACCCAAATGTAGACATTCCCCCCACGCTATAGTCAACAGGACAATGCAGACAAGCTTAGACTTGTTTTCCACAAGGCAAAAAGTGCTTTTCAGCAGTCGTTTAACTTTGTAGTGTAGACTAGACATCCTGTTTATTTTTTTCTGATTTTCCCCTTTCAAACTGTGCTGTTATATATCTTTTATGGTTCTGCATGTCGTTCCGTGTAGGGACTGAATCCATATGGGGAGGAATCCATCTGCGGCCACTGATCCTCAGATAGCTCCCTGTAAGATTCATGCAACTTAGTGCATACATGGTCACATTTTACCTCCTGTTTTGATCAGCTCTCACACTTTTTACTTTCTACATTGTGCTCCAGGATTCAGGGATATTTGCTATTTGTATCTGTGCTCGCCCTACTTCCAACTTAATTTTGTGTTCCTTTTTTTGTTACCTTTTCCAGATAATCTGCTAGCAAAGTTGCACTTGATAATCAGCAGGTAAAACGTCTCATTCTACTGAGTAACCATAGGCCTTTATTTATGGTTTCATGTGCAGAGAGCTGTGTTTTAGGACCAGCAGTTTCCATGATGAGAAACTTTTTCCATGTTGACACCGCAAGTAACAATTGAAAAAGTTTGGAGACCTCGTCTCTGCCTATAAACACACCAAATGAATCTTTCTTAGCCTCTTCTGAGGTCTTGTAACTTAACTATGTGGTAAAATCCAGCCACGGAGGATTTATGAAGCTTGGGTAATGGCAATTTATTGACTTCAGTGTTCTTGCTCATTTACAAAGACAGTCAGCTGAAGGAGAAGCATTCATACTTTATTACTCTTCCTTGAACAATGACATTTTATTTCTCAAGAATTGTTTTTCTTTTTAGTTTAAAGGCAAAACACAATTTTCCTTAATTTGACACATAACAGAAGATTGGCCTGAGATGCTTTGAATTCCTTTTCTAATAATTACAAAATTCACCGTCCAATCTTACTTTCTAATAACTGTAGCATTAAAAGTTGAAAAACAGACTGCTTAAGAAGAATAAAAGTCATTGCTGAGGTGTCATCATTACATTTTTTTTCTACAATAAAATAGATATTTTTGACTGCTCCTTCACAAATCATTCTAATTTCAGTGGATGCTCTGCTATTACCAATACCTCAACAAAATAATATAAACTGTTATGAGAACAGCAGAATTAATTAAACCTGGATGCCTATGAATTTGAGTCCTAAACCATACACCAGTGCAAAACTGCCAGCTCGGGCAAGAGCAAACGCCAGTGATGCTAGATTGCTGCCGAATGTGTACGGGTTTGTTGGCTGTCTCAGGCTTGCTGGAATATATAGCAGCTGAGTTTTGCCTACTTTCCATTAATGGAAAGCACTAATTTTGGTCTTTCTTTTCTCTCCAGCGGCCAGATCCCTGAAACTTATAAAAATATAATTATCTGTGAGATTCCAGCCCGTCTTTCAAATTTGGTTAAAATTAGCTGAGGAGAAAATTCACTAAAGGGAGCTGACAGACAGGAATCAGGCCAGAAATACATCAACCATCATGTCAGTTGTGTGTGTCACGGGTAGCTGTTAATTTAGTACTGTATTTCTCCCAGACCAGCCTGTAGGGATAGCTACTCCAGTGTCCAGGAGGTGTGATTATTCTGTGCCTGTTTCAGTGAAGAGTTACTCGGAAATATTCATGTCTGTCTGCTCCAAGCACCGCTCAGCGCTGAGTGTCATTGCATGTTCTTGGAGAGGGCTCAACAGCCCGAGGTTTCCCGTTCCTTGTAGATTTGGGGACACGCCAGACAGCTCTGTGCCAGGCAGGTGGGGATGCCCCTATGGGCTTGCTTGTGGCTAAGGGCTTTAGCTAAAGGCAGCAACCAGGCTTGTAATAGTGTGGGATTCCTCTCCGGAGGAAGACTTTGGCCCTTAGCGAGCACCAACTCTCTGTGCAAAGGTTGGTGTTGCTCTGTTGCTATGGGCAGAAATAACCTTTCTCTCTAGGTCAGAGCTAACACAGTAAGTCCCCCTGTTCCAGCTGCATTTTTGACTATGCAAGACTCAGTCCGGCTCTTATGTTTTGAGCCTGTGTAGAGTAAAGTGCATTCAAGTGTGCAGTAAGTGCTGTATCCAAGGTACAACACCCATTTGTGTTTGGCACTGTCACCCCAATAGCATAATATCTTGCACAAGCTCCATTGAAGGGCTAGTTTTCATTGCATGGGGAGGTTACCAATTTTAGGCCCTGCTGCTGCAGAAGACCCATATGCCTGGATTTAACGCTGTGCCTGAGAGCACTTCTGTTGAAATTTGTAGGCATATTCATCTATGCACATTTAAGCTTCATAGGTTGTCCTGGCTGGGGTCTTTCTGCAAGGTATATTTAACACTCTCTTCTGCAAGGGTACCACAGCCGCTATTCTACTGCTATAAAGGAGACAGTAGTGTGATACCTGCCTTTTCAAGGTGCCCTGCAGTGCTGAAGACTAAAAAAAGTATTTCTCCATTGCACAGTGCAATTTGGTGAAGAGATTTCAGAGAGAGCTCTAAACTAGTTAGCTGTAAGTACTGTAAGCAATATAGCTGCATTAGCACAGAGCTCAGCTGGATAAATTAGCATTGTGCAGCATAGACACATCCTAAATTTCTGGTATGGTTTCCTCGGTGACACTTTTCCAAACCACAGCTTGAAAATAAAATATGGGGTTTTTTTCACCCCTCCAAAATACTATGCTAGGAAAGCTTGCATACATTTTTCTTTTTTATTATCTCACTATCTCCTCTTTTAAAATAAATTCTAACCTGACTGCCTCATTTTATTTAATTCTATTTTTTTTGTTTTTATTGGTGGCATCCTATCATTTGTCTGAGCCTGGATCCCCTGGAACCAAAGCTGTTTCAGCTGGGGCACAGAAGATACTGCCTCTGCGTTATAAAAGCTATTGTTTCAGTTCCCTCATGCCCTTGTGATGGAAGGCTAGACATGATCAGAAAAGGAATGGAGATCTAACATCATTATGTCCCTATATAAATCTATGCAGTTCTGATCACACCATCTCAAATAGGATGCAGTAGGACTGGAAAATGCTCAGAAAAAGGCAAGAAGGATGATAGATGCTGTAGCTTTTATAGCGTGAGAGTAAGTCACACTCTC
Organism: Nyctibius grandis; assembly: GCF_013368605.1. Taxonomy (NCBI): domain Eukaryota; kingdom Metazoa; phylum Chordata; class Aves; order Nyctibiiformes; family Nyctibiidae; genus Nyctibius; species Nyctibius grandis. The sequence goes on from NC_090660.1 coordinate 14,632,804, forward strand.
CAGTCTAGGGAAAAAAGTGACTGTGGGGAAGACCGTGGAGTGGTGCCATGGAGGTCTGCTGTGAACAGCATGGAGAAAGCGAGTAAGGAACTGCTTTGGACTACCACAATGTGAGAATACCTGGTGAAATTCACTGGGGGAACAGGTTTAAAGGTCTTCAAGGAAGAACTCTTCTGACAGTGATTCATAAGCTGTGGAACTCATTGCCGCAGCATGTGGGCAAGACCAAATGTTTAACAGGAGTTAAAATGATGAAGGTAATTACCTTGACGGTAGTTCAGCAATGATTAAGGGGTTTAGTAGGTGGAAATATGTAAGGTAAGGATGGGTTATTTCTCTCAAAGGGAGAATAAGAGATTATTAACCTTTGTCCTTCTAAGAGTGGTTGCTGGCATCACTGGGTACCCCACTAGGTTATTCTAGGTACTAAGCTGTCTATACCTGTGAAAGCAAAACTGCCATTTACACAGTGTAAGTTCTTAAGCTAAAGCTTTGAAGAGCAAGGGAGAAAGACACAGAACATTACTGGCTGAGGTGTATTTTCTCACTTAGTCTGCCAGAGAAAGAGTAGCATCATAACCGTACCTGTTTGAAAAGACTGTAAGAAAATGAAAACTGCCACAGTGTGTCAGAGATTGATGCCTACCCTGCATCCCACAGTCAGGTGCTTAGGGAATTCCTGAGACTAAAATTACATCAGGATTGCTCTGCTTAATCAATTACAGTGGCTATTTTAGGCCCCTGTAAATTTGGAAATAAGGGCACAGGGAAAATGAGATACAGCCAAGATCATAAGAACCTATATGAGGCTTCAGCTCTGCAACTGTTTAAACAGTCTGCATAAGGTTCTTTTTCAAGCAACTTGCTAAGGGAGAAGGTGGCTTTGCAAGGAGAGTCTTGGTTCAGTAGAGAATGGATTACATTCAATATTTGTTGAAGTCTTATATAGCTAACTTTTCTTAACATGTTGTAGTTTTCTGTGGTATTTGTTTAATGGCTATGTGGTGAATTTCACCTTCCTGCCTCCGCCATCCCAAGAATTTGATGAATGAATGGAGTGGAAATTATGGACCATTGGCATTTTTCCATCCTCTGAAGTGGTATGAGACAAAATTTTAAGCTTATGATTGATATATGGATTTTGGAATTGGTTTCATGTTTGAGGGAGTAAATACAAAGGTTCTGGGATCAGGTAATTTCTGCCCATCTGAATACTCATTCTGGGGCAGAAACCTGGACTGCATGCAGTAAAATACTGGTTTCAATACACAGAGTCTGAAGTTGGCTAATAAGATACCATGACTGGCATAAGAAAACTGATCCCTGATCTCAGTTATGTGCAAGCAGTCAAAAATTGTGTTATTTTTGCTAGAAGAGTTTGTTCTGTCTCTGCCTTTATACCTGGCAGAGAGGCAGTAACTCTGAGGCACAAATCAGGAACTCCCACACACAGCCCTTGATTGCTTCTTTTTCAACTCACCATGCAATTGCCATATGTGAATCTAGCAAGTGACACTTCCTAATGTAAAGCACTATCACTTTCCTAAAAGTACAAGCTTAAATAGACTGTATGATTGTGTAAATGAAATCAACACCAAGCCTAGAATCTGAAGAAGGATGGACTTCTAATAGGACAAGTGCTCTCTGCTAATAACAAATAGTAGTTACTGATACTGGCAGCAAAAGGCCAAGAATTTGGATGCCACAGAGATCTGGATTCCTGTGTGCTAGCAAATGCAGGGTATATTGAAGCTCTTCTATGGTGGTCAAGTTGTCCCCGTCCTTTTGTGTTTTCATCCTCTGCCTGTTCTGCTACTGAAATAGTCAATATATAGATCAGGGCAGAGCAGCAGGTAATCACATCTGATCCTTCACTTAGTGCATCTTTTCCAGTATTTTAAGACCTGTCTTTCACAGATTCTCTGAGCATGCCAGCAATATCCGTACAACATATAGAGGCTGTTTGCAGAGAGTGCAGAAAAAAAGTGAGGCAGCCTGGGAAATGTCTGTCTTCGTCTCTTCCACGTTGAAACAACAGCACTTCTTCAGAGAAGATCCAGAGCCAGCATGCGCAGGCACTGCAAGGGTGAGTAAGATGGATTTGGGTCTGGATCTCCAAAGCACCGAAAGGTAAATTACAAAGGGTAGAATCTTCATTACTGGTGATTTAGGAGGTATAGAGAGACACAACTTGATTTGTGGATCCCAAGTGAGTTTTCAAGGCTGACAATTAATAATACAAAATCAACTTGTAAACTGAATTAATCTGACACAGGGTCATGGAGAGAAAATTAAATTTGGAAGCACTAGTGCCATTTTTCTAGTTATTCGTGAGAAGAGTGTGGAACTGTCTTCGCAGATACCTTTCTACTTCTCTCCTTCTGTGCTATTCTCCTGCCCTCCCACCCCAAAATTCAAGCCTGCCTTTGGGGATTTAAGCATTTAACTTCTTAATCTTATAATCTGAAGTAACAAGACAGTTGGGTGACATTTTACAAGACGAAAACCATTGACTCAGCCTCTCATAACTACACAACTGTTAAAATCCCCATATGACTAATCTCCAATTCCCAGCAGTCTACTGCAAATAAAATCATATATTGAACTGTGCTATTTTAATATCCTAAATAAAGCTCCTACACGACTTCCAGTTCGGCTCAGAGCTTGGTTAGCCTAATACCATGGTGATGTTTATACAGATTACAGACTGCATTAAATAAAACTCTCCCCATAAACGTTTGTGGGAGATTATATTAAGATAAACAGTCTATGAAATCTCCTTAAAAATGCAGAGTGCTTGGCCTCCTGTGAAGTGGTATTTAGGAAGATTAATCCACAACAGTACTTCTGAAAGCGTATCTTTACTCCTCCACAACTGAAAGACTATTCTGAAAAAAAGATCACAGAATCACAGAATCAACCAGGTTGGAAGAGACCTCTGGGATCGTCGAGTCCAACCATTGCCCTGACACCACCATGTCAACTAAGTGCCATGTCCAGTCTTTTCTTAAACACCATCAGAGATGGTGACTCCACCACCTCCCTGGGCAGCCCATTCCAATGTCTAATGACCCTTTCTGAGAAGAAATTCCTCCTACTGTCCAACCTGAACCTCCCCTGGCGAATCTTGAGGCTATGTCCTCTTGTCCTATCGCTAGTTGCCTGGGAGAAGAGGCCGACTCCCACTTCACTACAACCTCCCTTCACGTAGTTGTAGACTGAAATAAGGTCACCTCTGAGCCTTCTCTTCTCCAGGCAAAGATTCCTTTGCCTGTGCTGATTTTCAGCCCCATCCTTTCAAACTTGCACACAAAGGGCCCTTTGGGAAGCAGCTTGCTTGGTTTGCTCTCCAGACACAGGTTCTGGGGCCCAGGAGATCTCATTCGCTCTGATTCCTTTCCAACTAGCTGCTCACAGGTGATATTAGGGGATGTATGATATTTGTACTCTTTCATAGTTTCTCCATTAATTTTCAAAGTGATGGGACAATTTCTGGGTTGGAGGCAAATGAAAAGATAGCAAGAATCAAACCTGTGCATTTGCAAAGAAAAGATGGGGCATGGTCCATGCTTATTTTTAATGGCATCCAACCCAGAGGTGGGCAAGAAGCTGCTTCTGGGCTTCCTGGGGATTGCAAATAATTGAAGCACAGAACTGTGCAGCACGGGAGTTTTCTTCTGTGTGAGAGAGCAAAGCGTGGCTCCTCTGCCTGCTTGTGGAGGGACAGGCAGCACCCCGGGTAAGAGCTGTGACAGGGCTGGGGTCCTCCAGGCCCTCAGATGCAGAGAGGTTTGGGGATGGATCCAGGCTTTTGGACGTGGAGGTGTTTGAGGATGAAATCCTGGCTGGGGGAGGCAGAGCGAGCAGTATGTGGTAAATTAAGGTTTTACTATGTGGCTGGCTTGCTAGATCAGAAGTCTGACCCTTTCCTTTACTTACTTTTCAAAGAAGGGCAGTGGAACAATGGCAGTATATTCTGGCTCTGTAATATATACTGTATTTTCAAAAAAGGCTTATATCTTTGCTAGCAGACATGTTTCACTTAAACTGCAGTTTCAACACTTTGTAAAAAAAACTATAGTTTTAGGGTGATACAACATTAGGCCTTGCGTATTTCTCTTCACTTGGCAAACACTGCAACTTGGAGGATGACCTGTGCTACTGTGGATTTTTATAGTTATTTTATTGTGATACACACAAAATGAGATCTCAGAACTGCTGTGTTATGTACAGCCTGCGTGATAGCTGTCAGTGGTATGTTCCCAGTACCCGACGTGGGAATGGGAAATGCAAATGAACATTTATCTCCTCAGGAAAAGCTCTGAACTGCTCAAATCAGAGGGACAGGCTGAGACTGCTCTGCAGATCAGAGCTCTCCTCTGCCCATGCAGTGGAGAGCAGAATCTGCCTTTGCACTTCTTGACTGTTGGTACAAATTCTCGGTGCCTGCTCACCAGCTGGTGACATGAGGTGGTGGCTCATGCCCCTGCCCAGGGGGAAGAACCTGCATAAAATTAATTGATGGCTGCAAACTTGGCACCTTTCAGCAGAGAAGCTAAAAAGCACTGGCTCTGAGTCCAACTCCCCCCTGCTGTGGTCCCTTTGCATTGGGCTGGTGTCGGGGGGATGCACAGCACTGCCCACTGTGCTGCAGATGCTCTGAGCTGTGGCAACGCGCTGCTTTGGGGTTGTCAGTCCAGCAGCTGTCACGAGCCCTGTGTGGATGCAGACTTTTAAAAGAAGCTGCAAAATGTCAGGGATTTATCTGTGTGACCTGCCCCTGCTGTGCAGACCAGAGTTGATACGCAGCACAGAAATGCAGGTAAGATGATGCAAATAAGCACACGGACACACACACACATAAGAATTTTCGCTGGGTTTAATTGCAAGAGGGGATTTATTTTTAGGATATATGTGTATTTCTGATGGCTATGCACATGCCTGCACGCAGTGGGCTTTCACCTCTTTGTGACAGACAAGACTCTTGATCTATCTGGGGTAGCAGCAGGGTTTTTATTCACTCCTCTACTTTGGGCTGCTATTTTAACATTTTTGTCTTGGTACCCCACCTGGTTACAGTGCCCAGCTGGAATTGCATTCTCTTGTGAGCTGTCTTGCTACCACTGTTCTGTAGACGAACAAGGCAGGCAGCAGGACTACAGCTTGGTCCCCATTAGACCTGGAGAATAGCACCTCTTCTCAAATCAGATTTAAGTGTCTTAGGAATCATCTTTGCCATGACACCATTCTCCCACAGAACACATCCCAGCTTAATGGCAGTTGTAATGAAATGCTGAGACAATTGAGATGTACCTGCAGAAAGAAAGGAAAAACTTTGAAGGCTGAAGAGACACAAACATTTTGATTCTAGTCCTCTGTGTCTTTTCAGGTTTGTACTTTGTTTTTGTCACTCATGTTTTTCTGAGACCATTTATGCTGCCAGTGAAAATCTAACTTGATCTTTTTCTTGGAAGTAAATATAGTCTAGTTTGATCAACACTGGTCAAATGTTTCTAGTTAGAAGGGGAATTGAAAAGGAAAACTCTTTTTTTGTTATATAAAACAAGTTTTGATGTCCCTTACCCTCTGGCTTTTTAACAACTAAAATGGCTTAGAGCAGGGATAAATTACTTGGTGTGAATATATTCTTGGAAGAATAGTGCCCTGAGGTTTCCCAAGATCTGAAGTTAGTTTTTATGTGGTAGAGTTTTACTACCTGTGCATCTGGTGTGTTTTGTGAGACATCAAGGCTTCATAGACTCAAAGAAGACAATTGAAATTTTGTCCCTCACTTATAGGCTTCTGGCTACTGCTTCTGGTTTCATTGCAATTGAAATTTAGGGACCAAGTGTATTGCTTATTGACCTCGTGCCATAGCTGCAAAAGGTGCAACTCATCCTCTGCACCTCAGTGGGGTCCTTGTGTGAAGAGTCTCAGATCCTCTTACCTACTGCTTTCCCTACCCTCAAGGGCAGGGACCTCTTACCCCGCTGCTGCTTCTTGTCCCTCCAAAAAAGCAAGGACTGCCTATGTCTGGTCCTGACACTTTTCTCCAGATTGTCTACAAAGCTTGTGGAGTTAACAAATAAACAAAGCTATCAAGCTTCATGCATTTATTTTTACTATATAGCATGGACTTCTGGAGCCATGTTATTTCATATGACTTTCATGTGCCTTTTTAAAAAGTAAGATTCTGATGTTGGTGGCTACAAAGAAGAGTTTGAGAACCAAAACCCATCAACGACAAAAATCTGAAGACAAATAAATCTTCTCAGGATTCATAACTGTAAAAAACTGTTCTATTTCTAAAGCAGTCTGATGAGGAACTGAGTCATTAATTTTGAATGCTAATGGCTAGCGAGTACTGGTGAGAAGGCTGGGTATGCACTCCAATGAATCAGACATGGCTGAGTTTAACAGTGATCAGAAGATCTAGAAATGTTAAGGAAAACTGCTGCACATTTGGGTTTTATTGTAGGAAACCCTGCCATTATGCTATTGAGAAGCATTTCAGCTAATGAAGTGTGTGGGATATTTTCATGTCATCTAGCCAAGCATGTAAAAAACCATATAAGAGAGTAGGGTAAAGATAGGTAAAGAGCAAGAAGTTGTTAGTCTTGTATCTGCATTTCCTGGGGCAGCTAAAAGGTAGGTGAGAGATCCCCTTTTGTTCTTGCCTGTTGACTGTGTCTAAGCTAAGGCATACACCTAAACAGCTCTCAGTTTCTGGTCTTTTTGAACATTGCTTTTTAAAATTCTTTCTACAGTTTGCACATGCTTTTACCTGATTCTTTGCAAGCACATGGGGCCTCAAAGGCATGTAAACTAAAGCTCCTTCAGGTTTTTAATCATTTTTTCTTCAAAATAACAATAGACAATATCACAAGGAAATCCCATCTTGTGAAGTCTTTGCTTCAACCCATTTGCTGTTTCCTGGTATGTTTGGTAAGGAACTACTACGAAGCATCTGATCACATCAAAGTGTGTTTTCCAGCAACAGTCATGCAAAGGATCCTGGGCAGAGATGTGTCCCTGATTTTCTGTGCTAAGATTAACACTGTGGAATAGCAGCCGCTCCACAGTAAAAGACTCTTTTGCATTTTTCCCACGTTTTCCCACATGTCTTTGAAATGTAGAAAGTCATACTTTTGAACATGTTGAGAGCCAACAGATATTGTAACCGAGATGGTTGAAGTAAGTGCTGTTAGAAGCAGTAACCTACCTGAACGTGGTACTTAACTACACATGGGTTCCACAGAGTAGTTTATCTTAAATTTTAGGGTAAATTTTGTAGTATGGATGTAATATGGACGTAATATGGAGAATACATTCTTTGACTTGATGGACTTAGTCCAGATAGTAGGATAAAGATAGTATTAATGCCTCAGTTGAGGGCCTCTAAAATCTTCCAGCATGCAAAGACTAGGTCAAGTTCAGGGCAGAGAGATGGAAATCCTGGAAGGAGATCTGTTGTCATAAGTCTGGCAGAATAAAAGTAGAAAAAGAAGTTTTTTGGAGATCAAGTGCTTATAAGGAGTGGTGGTGGTTATATAGATGCTATCCCCTACCTAGGTTCCCAGACAGAAGGCTGAGCATGCAGTACTTTTCTGCAATCTGTTCTTCTGCTCGAGAATGGTCTTGGCAGAGATACCATATGTACATCGTTGTATTAAAAGTAGGTTTGATTATTTCTCATGTCAATAGCAGAGCAGTAGATGTGGCCGTAGGAAGAGAAACAGTAAAATGAGTGTAAATGGAAGCTCATTTCAGTGGATGTTCCTATTCCACTGCTGCTTCTGCTGCTGGAAGAAAGGTGGCTGAGAGATAACACAGATGCCGCAGCAGCCTGTCAGCTACCTTTCTTCATTAACTTAGACTGCAATAAAACATAGCTTTTTAAAACATAGCTTTTTAAAACAAAGTTCAAGTATCCAGAGCCTCTCTGTGGAAATGTAATTTCCTCTGGAAGCTAGTTTCACGTAACTCATCACCTACTTCACTGAACATTATTCAGCCCTGTCACTGGTGACAGCAGTGCTTGACAGAGCTGCTGGAAACTGGGTCATGTGGTGGATAAAACATAGCCTGTTTTCCTAGGCTCCTTTTAGCGTGGACCTCCTGAGATTGCAGTAAATAGTAAATACCTGCAGGCCACCGCAGACACTGCGTGGTGTTGCAGAGCTCATCTTTGCTCCATGAGAGGAGATCATGTAATGATACAAACTCACAAAGTAGGTATGCAGAGGGAAACTTTTGGCTGCCCATCTCTGTTTCTGAGCTGTTACTGTGCTAATTTTTTCCCTGAGAAAGGGTAGGTGTATACTGCTGGACAATGCAATTTTGACCCTTGCAGGCCTGCTTCCCAGGTTGGGAATGACTTATGAGGACTTCATTGGTGTGGTGGTAGCAGCTGTTGGTCATTGATGCCTCTCCAGTTGCACTGAGAAGGGGAGCCCTGTGGGCACTGCTCCTGAGTAAGGACCCACCTATGCCTGGTTACAGGGGAAGATGTTTGGCTGCGAGATCAGCAGTCGCTGCCAGAACAGCCATTTCATGTCTCCCTCATAGGAAAGGCTGTGGGCCACACAGAAGTTAATGTCTTTAAGAAGTCTTTACTAAAAAGTGCAAAGCAGTGCTGTTACAGGCTTTTAAAAAGTCCCTGCAAAGAACTAAAAAAAAATGAAATTTGTGATCTATTTTTGTGGTGTATAATGATCTATTCCTTTATCTTCCCTTTCACTCTCCCCTTCCCTTTCCCTTTTCTATTCTTCCCTAGAAAGGTTAGGAGTTTTCCCAGATACTGTTTAACAGCTTGTTATCTAGCCTGTAAATGCTGGATTTCAGTGCTTCCTCTCACTGGAAAAACCAAGGCAATGAATCATTAACAAGGCTATCCTTTGTGCCAAGTGTTTGTTTGTGATTAATGTTAAGCAGATTAAAAAAAAAAAAAAGATTAAAATATCCTCCCTACTAAAATACTCATCCTACAGTTTTCTTCCACAAAAATGTATGTTTGGACAACTCTATTCACACACATTTTTCTTTTTTTCTGTCAGAGTGTACTCCAAAGAATTTTTACCCTTCCTGCCTCACCACTCTGCTTGGATGCCTTCGTAGTGATGGGAGACAACATCCACATGATCCCAAAGGTGAAGTTGCATGTTACGGCTGAGTCTTACAAAAAGCTTATATCTGCCGAGGGGGAGAGGTCCTCTTCCTCCTTGTCCTCCCTACCCTTGCTCTTGCTCTCAGCTGTGCAGTCTCGTGCTGACTCTGCAGCTTGTAAAACTTTTTACTGAACCAATTTCGCCCCTATCCTGGCAGAAAACTCAATTGCTTTTTCTGAGATAATTTGCTGCTGGATTACTGGGTTGTATGAATTCCCAGAGGCTCCTAGCAATCACCAGAGCTGGTGGAAGGTAAGCAAGAGAGCATGTCTAAGAGTGATGTAGGGGGTGTAGGAGTTCCCCCTTTCAACAGTGGCAGCAAAATGTTGGATGTGCTCAGACATCCTGTGCTACTTAACCACGGAGACAGGGTCACTTGAGCTGTAGTAACTCACCATATGTGAACTCTCAGCCTGCCTCAGGAATTAAAGGCAGATGTGTTCACACAGAAATACTGTCCTGAACATTCAGGTGAGACAAGTGTTCCTGCAGTCTCTCAAGCCACATTTCACCAGGATGAGGGCTGCTCTTACAGCAACTGCTCTCTAGTAGCAGGGTATCCTCTTGGTGTGGATGGGAGTATTCCTTCAGGGGATTTCTCAGGCGAAAAAGAGATGTGGATTTCATCCTTCCAGAGGTTTTTTGATAATGATTGGTCCATGGTTAGCCTTGAGGTGATGATAGAGCTAAAAATGAAGAAGAGAGCTGCCCGCATTGGAAGCAGAAAATTGGATTAGCAAATACAATTTGTAAAGAACTGCAGAGATGTGGAAGATGATGCCAGTGGATCAGCTCCCATTAATCTTGCCATGCTGTCAGCATTTCATCTCCATTGCCTAGCAGTTACATCCGGGTGTCTCCCAGTTCCCTCAGCACAGGCAAGCGAGGAAGTGGAGATCCCTCCTGGGAAATGACACCTTTGTTAGGCTTCTGTCTCGGTTGGTGCTACACTAAAGAAAAAAGCAGGAAGGGCTTTAGTAGCAAAATAGAGAGGCGCAGTAGTCTGAGCAGCAGGAGCATTATGTTGGTAGATGGGCACTGTTGCCTTTAATAGGTTATCTTTTTCCATTAGAAGACTGGTTAAATTTTTAAGTGGTGCACAAGCTCATAAGGGCTTTTACTGTGTGGGTTCCGATTTTCATGTGCGTTTTGAATGTGTGGGAGAAGCTGATGCATTAAGAACTGCTCATGAATCTCCTCTATTTCCAGTCGTCCCCCTGGGAACTATTGATGGTCATTTCATCTATCTTATGTGACTTTTAAGATCCTGAAAAAAAAAAAGGAAATGGTTTTCTGGTTACTTCCCAGTGGGATATCTTACAAAGAAATACCAGGGCTGAAAACGAGAAGTAGAACATAAATTCCAAACAGCTTAGATTCAACTAAACCTGCAGTCAGGATCGTCAAAAGTGTGTCTCACTTGCTCTTTCTTCTAATCAGAATGCTGCATATTCCAAAATCTCTTTTCCCTGGTGTTTTGCAGCTAAAGTAAGTTCTAATTTGCTTTAAAACTTGTTATACGTATAGATAGAAGCTTAGTTGTATAGAGAGAATGCTCCTCACTTTGAAGATCTTTTTGAAGGGCTGATGGAGAAATGCCCTGAAATTAAAGATATTTTCAGGTTCAGAGAACAAAGCGGGGAAGCACACAGACCCAAGAAAGAAAGGTAAGCAACTTATCTGTTGGAGAAATTGCCTTGAAGTAAGTGAAATTATTTCCCCAGAGATAATTTGGTCTTAGGAGTCAAATTGTCACTAAACAAAAAACCAAATCAAGAGCAGCAAATTGATTTTGCTTCCAGTGTCTTTCCTCCATTTTTTCCCTAATTAAAAAGTAAAGAAAGATGTGATAAATCCAACTATTTTTTTCCTCACTGTTGCACTCTGCCCTGAAAAACCTCTTCACTGTATCCATTTTATTGAGGGGGTGGAATGAAAGCTCCTAGGTTAAATTTTCAGAGATGAGCACCTACATTCAATTTAATTGGAAAAGGAATGGTTTTTACAGATAGCAAACACCTGCATCTCTGCCTGTCATTAGGGAAAGTTGTATGTCCAGCATCTATGAGAAAAGGGTCACATACATAGATGTGAGGTGTAAGCACTCTGGTCTATGGTTTTAGTCCGAGTGACCCAGTCAAACACATATAGAAACTCATGATGGGAAGGGGAAATGAAAAGTTTTTTTAAAAAAAAGGAGTTCAAGTCTCTTTCTTCTTGACAAAAGATTGCATATGTGTCCTTTGCGATCATCTGTTTCCTCTCCCAGTACATGCACGCACAGAGACTACGTGTTTCTTCCTGCTTTTTGGTCTTGCACAACTTTCCTTCGCTGCTCCTGGACACCCAAAGCACTTTGCACAATACTTCCCTTTTGGCTTCTCATTTTCCCACATCTGACACTACCATTTCTCACCAGGTTCCTTCTCTCTGTTATTCATTTACTAAATGAACACTTCCTCCCCTGAGTTAATCTTTCTTTTCCTGGAGAATGGATGACAGGGGTGCACAAAACACATCCAAGTGTTGCTTTCATGTTTGGAGACAAGAAAAGCAAGGTGCCAACTCTAGGGGAAAGCTCAGGGTTTGTGCTGTGTAATTTATGTCTAATGCTGCAGCAGAATCTCTTTTTTTTGTGTCTGACTCTTCAAAGATGTAACTTCTGTGACATATTTTGCAGGTCCTCTTGTGCGTGAGAGAGTAAAGGACACTGACTCACTTGAGATCCCTAGAAAGGTTAAAAAAAGAAAGGGAAGAAAAAAGTACAAGAAAACACACTCATGGAACTGCTGAGGTGATGTAACCAGGTGTCTTCTCATGTGTATCCTTTATTTTCTCTTCTATCTCATCAAATTTAAATGAGCTAATCCTATGAAGGATTAAAGCTGTAATGTCTCCATGCCATGTTTCCGTGTTCTGGGCTTTTCTCGTGGTTTAGCATTTAGAGCTGTAATGAGCTTTGAGGTTTGGTGGAAGCAGAGGATGCAACTATTTACACATGAAGTGGTAGAAGATAGTTTCTTTTCCTTGGTGAAGGGATGTTATTCTTACTTTCGGTCATGATGAAATCCCTTCAGTCAGTCATATGGCCCCTTAAAGCACCTGGGATGTTTCATTTGGGTTCACTGATACCTGATTTGCTCTTTCTGGGTGGGGGAGGAGGAGAGCTGATGCTGGAGGAGAGGTGGCCTGGACACAGTTCCTGTTCAGGGTGCTAAAACCAATTCTGCTCTGCAGAGGCAATCTGTGCACCTCTGTGTGATGGCATGCAGAGCTCAATGGTTACTTCTTTAGGAATGCATAGGGGCTAGCACAGCTAGTGCTCAAGCTGGGGCCTGCTGCTACCCTTGCTGTCAAAAAAGGTGGTGGTTGAGTTCAGTGGGAACAAGGAACAGCCTGGAGAGAATAAGAAAGTTATACAGAAAATTAGTGGACTTATTAGAGATGTGGAGAACATCATGCAGTGACCTGCTCTGGGAGAAAGCAGAAGAAACTCATACTGATGGAAGAACCAGAAGTGCTGCCTCCCTGTGAGGAGAAAAGAGCGTAAGAACAGGATTGGGCAAACAGGCAACGGCACCTGTGTTTTCTGGGGATGCGAAGCAGTTTGCGGGACTGGTTGCCTTGATTTTATTCAGGCAAGGAAGCTGGTATCTTATGGTGGTATCAGGCTTGGGAAGCTTCATGTTGTAGTCTTCCTGTTACTACATGATGGGCTTCATGGTGTTTGCTTAGGTCTGGCGTACCTGCCAAAATAAACGTGAAACCTACACGTGGAAGATCTGGGGATTTTTGGCAGCCTTGCCATAGAGTGCATCTGATCTTTGCCCCAGTGGCTGCCCGGTTGCTCCTTAGTTCGGCCATGTTGGGGACCTGGGCAGTGGGCACAAAGCAGTCCTGATTCCTCAGGCTTACACCAGGGTGGTGACCAAGGCTGACTACCTGCTGCCAAAGCCAGTGCATTTGGTCAGTGGTTTCCCTCCAAGTTGTTTCCAGACCCACCACGCCAACAGGAGAGGAAGTCAGGAAATGTGTGTTTGCCTGTTGTTGGTTAATGTCTTTTTATAAACACTTCGGGCTCCATTCAAATCACACTGAAGTCAATATAATTCTTTTGAGTCTGAGGAGCTGGACACAGCCTGTTTGTAGCCACATACTATGGAAAATCAAGGAGCCAAATTCAGGGTGCATCTCCTTTGCACTCTAATGCTTATCCCCATTATAAATTTCATTCAGTGTGCCTCTGCTTACAGCCATGATAATTTGGCCCATGGTCCTTGCCTGAAGCCCTTTGCAATCCAATATTCACTTAGTAATTTCCTACTGTGACTAAGAGTTTGAAAGAAAACACCCTGGGCCTTAATACATCCTCTGTCCCACGCTCTGTTGGGTTTGCTCTGGGTTGAGGTTGTCCTGAGTATAAATGATAGTTGGTCATGAGGAGTCTGAACAACTCTCCATAATGAGAGAGGGTTGGTTACCTCCTGCTCTGTATGGTTAGATGTTCACATAGGGAAGTCCTGGAATTGAAATCCTGTCTTCCTGCAAGTACATAGCACAGACCCTGGCATCACAGGGCTCCAAGCGGGAAGAAGAGTTCAATCCTTTTTTGTGGCCCTTGTAGAAGCAACTTGCAAAAAGTGACAGAGAGTTCTAACTGTAATGTACTTACATGTCTGCCATGGAAAGGATTGGCTCCTGAAACCGGCTTTTAAAGGTCTAACTCACTCTGATCTGACCTTCCTAGTTATTTGCAAGCACAGTTTGACATTTGAATAATTAAGTACATAATTTATGGCTGAAAAGGGAGTGCAGTGTTTTTTTCTGTGTCTGACCCAAGATGTGGATAGGTCATGCTAATAGTAGTCCTTATATCTCTTTCCTAACTTCAGTAAACTCACCCTGAATAAGGTTATAAAACTTGTATCAGTAAGTCTTGGCTCTGAGAGACAGCAGATATGGACAACCTCTACTGAAGAGGGTTGGTACTGTTGTAGTTAGCATGCTTCAGGATAGTCCCAAAGGGGTCCCTGCTACCCTTTCTTCTACATGAAGATAATGCTTGTATTAAATATTTATATGGGCAGAAATATTTTCTTTGTGGTTGACACTGTGGTTATCCTATAGCAAGATAACCCATGCAGTTCCTGTGAAACCACTGGTCTATCTAACTGACACAACATCCGCTGGGGTGAATAATAAGGACGGTCTGAATCCGAAATGGCTTGACAGGCCTTACTTACACAGTCATGCCATGAGCACACAGCCAGGATGAGGGGATCATTTGAGGAGCACAACAGCACAAGCAAACAAGCACTTCTGTTGTCATGAGAAGCTGGGTTTCTGGAGAGAGCTTTCCACTTGCAGAAAGCCACCTTTTGCTATATTTCATAAGTTTCCACATTTTCTGTAAGTTCAACAAGTGTACACATGCAAAGACAAAATCAGTCCCTGCTGTAGCTTTATGGGAGCAGAGGAAGCTTGCATGAATGATGAGCTGCCTCGTACACAGCTCACCAACAGCAACCGTGGCCGGGTGTGCGCTTTTGTGCCATCATAATGGTCAGTAATTGCTGTGCGGCACTTGGCTGCACTATGGACGGGACTTTTGTCTCTGAGCACACTGGGTGGGTGCAAGGGGCTGGCAGCTGTTGTCCTGCTGGAGCTGCATGTAGCATGTTTAAAAAGAAGATATCTACACTACACTTGTCCAGAAAAAGCTTTCTTGCTTACAGCTTTTTATTATTGAACCCTCTTCATATTAGCTTAGATTACAGTCTTAGTGCTTGCCCATTGTAAAGGTGGTGCGTGTGTCTCTGCTGGTGAAGGAGGGGATGGGTGACTAGAGATTGGTCCTAAACTGGACCTCTGGATCCAAACTCCATGAAACTTTGAAAAAAGTCTGAGTCTCATATTGAGCTCTAGGGCTCTGGGTCATGGCTGATGGGCAGCTCTAATGCTGGACTACAGTATAGATGCGCAAAAACCAGTCGTGCTGTCCAAGTTTGGTTCTGAACTGTATGATACTAGCTAATGCCTAATGCAGAGGCCTCTCAGATCGGCTCTATAACGTGCTGCAACCTGCTTATGGAAGGGAACTCAGAACTAGTTCTTGTGTTGGAAATGCTCTCTAGACCTTATAATACCAGAGCTTGCTTGTGTATGACCTTGTGATTTTTAGAGCCACATCTTCCAAACCTCACGTCTGTTGCGTAAAAGGGGTAGATGTACTTGAAGGCCCAGATAGTTCACTCTGTGCCCACAGCTCAGAAGCACGTTTCTGTCACCACTTTAAATATAGTAGCTATGTTTTTCATGACACTCTGTAAATTTCCTGCGAGGACATCTGGGAAGATTTCTTGGTTTACTTCAGATGGTATAAATAGCCCCATAATGTCCAATGCTCTGTTTTGTGATACAGCTTTAGGCTGCTGTTATTTTGCATGTTTCCAGTGGTGCAACTGGTTCCCCTTTCTGTGTATTACAGTGAGGAACTGATCTTATAACATTCGCCAACACAGTTTCTGTTTTCTCACTAGGATCATTTCAAGTGAAGGAAAAATGGACTGGTTTAGGAGGATGGGGTGTTCTCTGCCACAAAAATTTCCTGCCTTTCATAAGTGACTTTTTTTGTAGCTGGTTTCAAGTCTTCTCTTTCTTGACCTGTCAGTGCATAAGGGTTAAAATGGAAAGAAAAAGTGATGAGAATAAACCTTCTTGGCAGTATCCATTAAAGGCCTTTACTGACCTGCTGAACAAAGATGATCAGGTCAAATGAACATCAGGCTATAGCTCTTCAAAGAGCTATTTGTTTTGCAGGAACACTGAATATCTAGGCCTCAGCTGAAGGTTATTTTGAAGCATGCTGGTATGGAGAAAGCACAATAGTTTCTCTTTTTTTACGTGTTTTTCATGTCTTGGATTTTTTCATCACCCAAAAAACATGCAACCAGCTGAATGGTATTGAGTGTTTTTTAGCCTCTAGAACTGAAAACACTCTCTGTAATTGATGGCTTGTTTTAAGACCACAGGAAACTACTTGTCACTATCCATTAATGAGCACTTTGCTAGCTGTTTGCCATCTTAAGAAAAGTAGATGATGAAGCAGAAAACCTCGCCATCCACAGTTTGCTATTTTATCCCTCCGTAAAACTATTACTGAACTAACTCTCTGCACAAAACACTATTTTCATTATCTGTGCTCACTATTTTTTCCCCAGCCTCATTAAAACCTGCCAGAATAAGAAAAAATGAGCTAAATCCACAGTGAGCTCATTCTGTCTTGGGAGCAGGAAGGCTGTTGCTCCTTCCGATGGTGGCGGAGTCAAGGCTGGACCCTATTCAGTGCAAGCAGGGGAATAACTACCCTGGCACATCAGTAGGCGTCTGTGGTGCAGGATGGCCTATTTGTCCTAGCTCGTATGGGAAAAAGTGGTGGAAAGACAGGGGGGCAGAGACATTGACCCACATTTACAACCCCAGTGTGCAGGCAGCATGACAGCAATCTCATCCCTGCCCAAAGGGCATGGCTGGCTGCAACAGCAATGTAAGTAATTTAACAGTGAGATTTATGGGCTGGTTTCTCACTGTGGTGTCTTAGATTGTATTTAGTCACATTCACCAAGATAGTTGCCCTGAACTCTTGTGCTAATGGCACGTTATCATGTAAGAGCAGAGCTGACATCTTCAGGTCACTGATTAAAAGGGAAAACCTCTCTTCTCTCAAAAAAAAGTGTGAAAGACTATTTTTATCTTTTTTTTTAATTTTTTGGGCAAGTTTTCAAAGGCACAATGGAATATCTCTCTACAGGTTGAATTGGCATCTGTTCGAATTCAAAGCTCTTTGTCTGTAAAAGCTCATTGTTTTACTCATTCTCACAGTAATCAAACCAGTGTGTCAGACTTGATATGTATACTCTGTACAGAGGAGGATATAGCAGTTGCTTTGTGAGAGGGGGAAAATAGAGCCATTGCTTGCAGATAACCTATTTCTTTTTAAAAATTGGAAAAATTCCCTTTTTGTTTATTTGCTGCTCTGAATAATAGATGTTTTTCTGTTTTCCATAGCCATTTGCTGACATGCAAATAGCAATTTATTTTTATGTGGGATAAATCCTTCCTGTGTGCTTCCCAGTCTGTGAAATTGGGTTGGGGAAAAATATGCCTTTTTCCATTAAAATACTAATGATGAAATTAAAGCATGACTCAAGTGGGCACTGTTCTAAGCAATAATATCAAAGTTGTCACAATTGTGTGTGGGCTTTAATGTTCCTGGATGGTATTTGCAATTAGTCTGCAGATCCATGAGTCAAGGCAACTGTTAAAATCTCTCTGAATCTTAGGTGGGCCCCAAATGACTTATTTCGAGGTGTTAATAGAGTCATTTGAAGACATAACAGAGAAGTGACTGCAAAACAGGGCCAGCTGGGAGCATAGGTGATTCAGGCTGTTGCCTTGGGCAGCAGCAGCTTGCAAGGGCACAGCAAAATGGTCATGTCTTCATTGCTTGCTCTGCCTTTGCCAGTGCCTGGGGAAATCAGGTTTGCTGATGCTGCCAGGGCAGGGATCAGGATGTGAGAAATTGGGCCCAGCTGCTTCCAATGGTCACTGTTCCTGCCTGGCGATTTACCTTCTGACTGCAGGAGCTGCCTAAGATGAGATGTATGGGGTCATGATTTAAGGGGATGCTCTTTCCTGGTGAACATAGACATAATCCTTACCAACCATGGTGGCTTGTTCAAATCCTACAATATTTATAGTCTGTATGAGCATGGGTAGAGCCTCTGCTATGTCCCTGCTACCAGCCCGTGGTGCAGCCTGACTGGGTGTCATAACCCTCATCATCCTCCTCTGTCCTCTGAGCTGGATTTTGTACGAGTGCCTGGTGTTCCCATGGATCAGATGTGGCAATGCATTTTGGAGCCCTGACAGCTCTGCAGTGCATGCAGGGTGGTTATATTTTCCAGCTCCTAGAGGCGTGGATGTTGTTGGAACCTTTTATAGTGAATTTCAATGTAAAAGTAAAGTAAATTTTATTACAGTACATAGAATTTATGTTATGTGAAGAAAACTTTATTAAAAGTTCAGGTCCCCAAAGACATGAGTCTGAGGTTCTGGAGTCAGTGTCGCTTGTGGCTGACAGGCTCCTTACTGCTTTGAACCTCTCTGTCCACACTGATAAGTCTTGATAATTAACTAAGTCAACAATTTGACTCCCCTTTACAAAAGGTTATGTCTTCCATGATCTTGTACAACACTGGGACTGTGCAGCAAACTAGAGTTAAGGAAAACCTCCCTGTGATTGCTGGAGACAGAACCTGCTGCATAGCATAAGCATCAATTCAGAGTGGCTTTCTAAAGGATGTGTCCAACTTTCACCATCTCATTTCATTACTTCACTCTTCAGTAAGGACTTCTAGTGAAACAAAAGTACAGTCCCAGCAGTGTACTCAGAGGCTGAAGCAGAGAGCTAAACAGAACTGGTCAGCAAATATTATGTTCCAGCTGGAAAGATGTCATTTTCTGGTAATCCTCGTCCAGTGCCTACACATACTCTTCAAGCAGTTGTATTAGAAACAGTTGTGGATACTGCAGTATTGATTTGTTTCAGGAACAGAATGGAAAGTATTTCTCTGAGAGTTTGAAAGCCAGAAATCATTTTGCAGTTGGCTGTGGGATGGATGTCATCAATTCTGAAACCGGCAGTGCAGGGCAGTGTGACTGGCTTGGAACAAACATCCCAGGCAAGGCTTGCTCAGGTGGTGATCTTTCCAAACACTCCCTCCCCTTTTTTTCCCATAATTATATAAACATTTGTATGGGGGAATACGTTGATCGTTTTTAACCCGGATTCCACTAATTAATGTCACAATAGTCATTCGACACTGCCATAGTAGTTTCACTGGCAGAAAGTGGTTTCGCTGGCAGAAATTGGTGGCGGAGTCCCAGACACTGGCAAATGTGGGGTTAGAAGTAAATTTCTTCTAGTAGCTGTAAAAGGTAAAGGTTTCTCTTTTGCTGTTCTAAGAGACAGCATTAAAGATAGCATTGCCTTTAACCATCTTATGCCTCTGTTTTTAGAGATATTTCTGTACAGTTGCAAATTACTAGTTTATTGTGGCTGACCAAGCGAGCTCTCATCAGTCAGCTGAGCTGTGGCTGCTGAATGCATGCCTTCTTGTAGCCTATCCCAGCTGCAAAGGAAAACACATTAGCGTAAACTGCTCCCTCACTGACTTCGGTGTAATAACCCTCATGTGGCACTTCAGGTATGAAGATAAAAATCCAGGTCACTGGAGCTCTGTTTATTGTGGTGAGATTTCAAATGTAACTGCTTCAAGCTGCTTGTATTTAAGAACCTGAAGAAAGACCTTGCTCAGTTTTGGTCCATGAAATTTAACTCCCTGCTTTTGTATGACTAAGCAAGCCCCACAGGAGAAAAAAGGAGAAGCTTTGGAAAAAACATCTCTATAGAGTAACTAAAACTTGGCAGAAATGTTTCCAGGCTCTCCAACTACATGGTTAGCTCCAAGTCCAGCACAAAAGCAGTATCTTCCATTGAGACTGTATGAAATGTGCATACATTTACTGGTACTTCAGTCGTGAGTGAGGCAGTATATGTTTTTAGCTACATACTTTTTTTCTACATAAAAAGGAGCATATTTGGTCTCTTCAAAATTTGGAATTATGGTATGAAAGGTGGGTTCATACTTACTTTTAAATGTGCAACTGTTTTATGGTAGGGAGTATCTGGCTCAAGGTAGCTCCTTAAGAAAGGGGATGCCTCCTCTGAAAAAGTCTGTACACCTCTGATGGATGTACACTGTGTCTGCAAACCCTTTGGAGTGCTGCAGGTTGAAATTTGACCGATCCTAGGAGCAAACTAGAAGACTGTAGCGTCAAAGAGGCTTCAATAGCTGATGGTGAACTTTAGGTCAAACTGCTGCTTAAAATGAAAATTAGGTGATTTTCAAAATACATATTTCTGGTTGCAATTTATTGCCTTATTACAGAGAAAGGTACTCTCAGTAATTCTGAGGCACTGTTATCTGAGCACTGATACTGCCATTGCATTGCCTTATGGCAGGAGGAGCGAACCACTGAATGATGAATATTTAATGAAAAGGCTGACATATATCTACGGTGAATCACTTGCTACAGAATTGTAAATAAAACAGTATTTTTAATTCACTGCCTAGGGCTATTTAAGTATACCATGTATGAGTTATGTCTACAGGGGAGAGAAGCTAAGGTTAGAGTAACCTGGGCTGCAAATTTGGTAGCATATAAATATATATTTTTAGCTGGTGACAGTAGGAGGTGTCTGGATCAATTTTGAACACAGGCATTTGTGTGTTTGTATGTCTGGGCACTGAAAGCTAAATGTTTAGATGTGCCTGATTTAAATTCAGCTGTCCAAATCCCCGATTTGTCTACCCATCCTCTTCCTCTGCTCTGTGTGTGTTTGCATTAAGACAGTCTTCAAGTACATGGTCACACTGTATTTTCTCACTTTGGACTTCTCACCTCAGTCAAGATGGATGGTGCTTTTTCATTTCCTTTTATTCTCCTTTACATTGCACAGAATCACAGAATCACAGAATGTTAGGGAGTGGAAGGGACCTCGAAAGATCATCTAGTCCAATCCCCCTGCCGGAGCAGGATTACCTAGACTATATCACACACGAACACGTCCAGGCGGATTTTGAATGTCTCCAGAGAAGGAGACTCCACAACCTCTCTGGGCAGCCTGTTCCAGTGTTCGGTCACCCTCACCGTAAAGAAGTTTTTCCTCATATTTATGTGGAACCTCCTGTGTTCCAGCTTGCACCCGTTGCGTCTTGTCTTGTCAAGGGATGTCACTGAGAAGAGCCTGGCTCCATCCTCATGACACTTGCCCTTTACATATTTATAAACATTAATGAGGTCACCCCTCAGTCTCCTCTTCTCTAAGCTAAAGAGACCCAGCTCCCTCAGCCTCTCCTCATAATGGAGATGTTCCACTCCCTTAATCATCTTCGTGGCTCTGCGCTGGACTCTCTCTAGCAGTTCCCTGTCCTTCTTGAACTGAGGGGCCCAGAACTGGACACAATATTCCAGCTGCGGCCTCACCAGGGCAGAGTAGAGGGGGAGGAGAACCTCTCTTGACCTGCTAACCACACCCCTTCTAATACACCCCAGGATGCCATTGGCTTTCTTGGCCACAAGGGCACACTGCTGGCTCATGGTCATCCTGCTGTCCACTAGGACCCCCAGGTCCCTTTCCCCTACGCTGCTCTCCAACAGCTCTGTCCCCAACTTGTACTCATACCTGGGGTTGTTCTTGCCCAGATGCAGGACTCTACACTTGCCCTTGTTATATTTCACTAAGTTTCTCCCCGCCCAACTCTCCAGCCTGTCTAGGTCTCTCTGAATGGCTGCGCAGCCTTCCGGTGCGTCAGCCACTCCTCCCAATTTTGTGTCATCAGCGAACTTGCTGACAGTGCACTCTCTTCCCTCATCCAAGTCATTAATGAATATATTGAATAGTACTGGTCCCAGTACCGACCCTTGAGGGACTCCGCTAGACACAGGCCTCCAACTGGACTCTGTCCCATTGACCACCACTCTCTGGCTTCTTTCCTTCAGCCAGTTCACAATCCACCTCACTACCCGATCATCCAGACCACACTTCCTCAGTTTAGCTGCGAGGATGCTGTGGGAGACCATGTCAAACGCTTTACTGAAATCAAGATAGACCACATCCACAGCTTTACCATCATCTATCCACCGGGTTATGTCCTCATAAAAGGCTATCAAGTTGGTTAAGCATGACTTCCCCTTGGTGAAGCCATGTTGAGTGCCCCTAATGATCCCCCTATCCTTGATGTGTCTAGAGACAGCACCAAGGACAAGTTGTTCCATCACCTTTCTGGGGATGGAGGTGAGGCTGACCGGTCTATAGTTACCCGGGTCCTCCTTCTTGCCCTTTTTGAAGACTGGAGTGACATTCGCTTTCCTCCAGTCCTCAGGCACCTCTCCCGTTGCCCACGACTTAGCAAAGATGATGGAGAGTGGCCTAGCAATGACTTCCGCCAGCTCCCTCAGCACCCGCGGGTGCATCCCATCAGGGCCCATGGATTTATGGACGTCCAGGTTGCTTAATTGGTCCCTGACCCAGCCCTCATCTACCAAGACCGATTCCTCCTCTATCCTGACTTCTTCTGGGGCCTCAGGGGTCCAGGGCTCCTCAGGACAGCCTCCAGCAGTATAGACAGAGGCAAAGAAGGCATTCAGTAACTCTGCCTTCTTTTTATCCTCTGTCTCCAGGACCCCCACCTCATTCATCAGTGGGCCTACATTGCCTCTAGTGTTGGTTTTACCTGCAATGTATTTGAAGAAGCCCTTTCTGTTGTCCTTGACCTCTCTTGCAAGGTTTAATTCCAAGGAGGCCTTAGCTGTCCTAGTTGCCTCCCTACATCCTCTGACAACAGACTTATATTCCTCCCAAGTGGCCAGCCCCTCCTTCCATGATCTGTACACCCTCTTCTTCCACTTGAGTTTGCCCAGCAGTTCCCTGTTTAACCATGCAGGTCTCCTGCTACCCTTCCTTGACTTCCTACCTGTTGGGATGCTCTGATCTTGAGCTCTGAAGAAGCAGTCCTTGAATGCTAACCAACTATCTTGGGCCCCCTTACCTTCTAGTACCCTCTCCCATGGGATTTCCCCTAGCAATTGCTTGAAAAGGCCAAAGTTGGCCCTCCTGAAGTCCAGGGTTGTGATTCTGCTAGCTATTCTGTTCCTGCCACATGAGATCCTGAACTCTACCATCTCATGGTCACTACAACCAAGGCTGCCCTCAACCTTCACCTCTTCAACCAGACCCTCCTTGTTAGTGAGGATAAGATCCAGCAGCGCTCCTCTCCTAGTTGGCTCATCCACCATTTGCATCAGAAAGTTATCATCAACGCACTGGAGGAACCTCCTGGACTGGGGATGGCTGGCTGAGTAGGCCTCCCAGCAAATATCAGGGTAGTTGAAATCCCCCATGACAACCAGGCCCTGTAATTGCGAGACTGCTCTCAGCTGCCTGTAGAAGGCCTCATCACCCTCCTCATCCTGATCTGGTGGCCTGTAATAGACACCCACAACAGTATCACCCCTGCCAGCCTGCCCCTTAATTCGCACCCACAAACTCTCAACTCGCTCCTGATCCGCCCCTGGACAGAACTCAATACATTCTAGCTGCTCACTCACATAAAGAGCAACTCCACCACCTCTCCTTAGCGGCCTGTCTTTCCTGAACAGGACATAGCCATCCATGACCACATTGCAGTCATGCGAGGTGTCCCACCAAGTCTCTGTGATTGCCACTAAATCATAGCCCCCCGACCGAACACGGATTTCTAACTCCTCCTGTTTATTCCCCATGCTGCATGCATTGGTGTACAGGCATTTCAGGGAGTGAGCTGAGCACACCGATTTCACCCCAGGGGGATGGGAGGCCTCCTGGTCTGCCTCACCACTAGAGCGTTGCCCCAGTGGTGCAAGCCCAGCTACTACCCCATGCCCCTTCGAATCTAGTTTAAAGCTCTCCGAATGAGCCCTGCTAATTCCTGTCCCAGAACCCTTTTGCCCCTACGACATAAACCTTTCCCATGTATTACTGTCATGCCTGGTGTCTTATAAAACCAGCCATTATCAAAGAACCCAAAGCCCTGCCTGTAGCACCAGTCTCGTAGCCAGGCATTTATAGAGAGAATCCTACTATTCCATCCCACATCATCACCTGAAAATGGAAGGAGGGAGGAGAAAACAACTTGTGCCCCAGACTCTTTCACCAACCGTCCTAGGGCCTTGTAGTCTTTCTTCATCCCCCTCAGACTACGGGATGCAGCTTCTTCCCCACCTGTCTGGAAGATCAGCAGGGGGTAGTAGTCTGTGGCCTTCACCAGGTTGGGGAGTTGCCTGGTGATATCCCTGATTCGGGCTCCAGGCAGACTGCAGACCTCCCTGTGATGGGGGTCAGCTCTGCATATTGGGCCCTCAGTTCCCTTTAGGAAGGAGTCTCCAACCACTAAAACTCTTCTCTTCTTCCTTGTGGAGGAGGTAGCTATACGCCTGTCAGGTTTTTCTGACTGTGGAGGGACCCAGAGGTTGCCTCTCCACTACATCCCCGTTGGACCGGCTGTATTCCACTAGGGCTTCATATCTATTTCTCAGAGGCACCTGTGGAGGCAAGGTAGGCAAGGAGGGCACTTGCCTTTTGCCACAGCCGTAAACTTGCCTCCACTCACTCCTTTCCTCTAGGTTATTGTTTTCCACCTGAGAGGGGCAGAGTACAGGGATCCCTTGATCCTGGGAGATCTCCGGCAGGTGCTCCCATTTTTGTTGCAGGGAGGGCAGAGCCTGGCTCCACCAGTCTATCTCCATTTCAGCCTCCCGAATGCTCCTAAGCCTTTCTACTTCGGTTGAAGCCTTTCAACCTGGCTTAGCAGCTGTGCCGCTCGGCCGAGCAGATCATCTACCTGCTCACAGCGCACACAGCCCCCTGACACCACAGAGACGCTGTAGCATTCCCTGCAGCCTGCGACCTGCACCATTGCCTCCTTCCATGGGAACTCTGTCTGGGTTCCCACATCCATTTTGGTCTTCTTCTGCCGGGTGGAGACCATTGTTCTTTCACTGAGCTGGGAAATACCTGTTGGTGACACCCCTGGTTCACAGCTCCTTGGCGCCTTCCTCACCTTGTGCACTGGGAGGGAGTCAGCGCCCTCCCCAACGAGCTGCAAATGGCTGTGGCCTCCCCTGCCCTGGGACACACCCAGGCACTGCTGACTCTCCCTCTACCCTCTGGGCAGGGACTAGTCCCTGTCCTCCCAGAGGCTCTTTATCACCCGATCAACAGGGGGTGGTGCTACACCCCCTCCTCTCCTGATTCGTTGCCGGGAACTTCCAGGTCCGGGGTGGGGGGGAAGCAGCTCAGGGCTGCTGCTCGGGGGGGCCCAGAGTATGAAAACCGCCCGGTACAGCCCGATCTCGCCTTCGCCCCGCACTCACCTCAGTCGCTGCCGCCGCTGCCGCTGCTGCCGCCGCTGCTGTCGCTGCTGTATTACTTCATACACATCTTCTGAACCCTGCACTGAATACAGACTTTCCTCAGGAACTGCAAATACTCTAATCATAGTTTCTAAGCTGTTCATGAACACGGTTGGATTTCTGCCTGCAGCTAGCACTTCATGAGGTGAAGTGGTGTTAGCCCCATCTTGTATGTGAGCTTCTGAGATGCAGATGTTAAAGCTGTTACTGCCTGATGTGCCCACTTATTTTGGATTCTCTATCTGGGATATGGGGAACCAGAGCACTTAGCATTTTGTTCTCTTCTTCTATTTGCATTTAAAGCACAGCTCCCATTGACCTTCAGTGGGAGGTGGGAATTCTTATGAATTATCCATGTACCAAACATCCCAAACCGGACACCTGGAAATGAAACATCAGTACATTTAGGATGCTAGCTTAGGAAGGGTCTTGGGGAACTTCATGATGTAGGAAAGCTGTGCCCAGAGAAGGGTGAAAATCTTGTTTTCCAGGGTGGCACAGAATTGCCGGTACTACAAACCCACCTTTTCAAGGCAATTTGGGAGACAGCTCAATATCTTTGTTAAACGTGCTGTTGGAATTACAACTTGTACCCACGTGAGATATTTTGGCTGTGCCCTTCTGTCCGATGTTGACCATGCGGGCATTTTTTACTGTCAGCCCCTCTCTCCACTGATCAGTTTGAGGATGAAGACCTCTGGGCCTGAACAAGAGAAGCTCCTCCGCAAAACCTAAAGCATTTTTATATCTTCCCTGTGGACTCCTTTCACCCTTCTACAGTCAGCCCCAGAGGTTCCCATCTACAGGACTTGGCACATAGACAGTTTTTCATTCTTTCTCTGCCACACTCTCCTAATGACCTTGCAAGAGGAGATTTAGGGCAAGAAGAGGGGCTCTTGCTCTACACTATGTAGTCTCCAGCTCCTGTGTGGGTATGCAGGAAGTCAATCCCTGATATCTTTCATTTTTAAAGTCACCTTATTTCCAGGTTTATCATCAAAGGGAAGCACCACACATCTCCCAACTTCTGCGATTGTGAGTCCTATCAGACCAGAGTCCACTTTAATATGGCTCCTTTGTGTCCAAAGCAGAATTCATCCTATACACTGAATGAGGCTGGAAATTGGGGGAAAATACTACATAACTAAACATTGGATCCTGGAGTATACAATCCATGGAAATGAATTAGGGTTTGCACAGGCATCTCCTGACTTTTAGGGGCTACAATTTGCAACACTTCACAGAATCACAGAATCACACAGAATCACAGAATGTTAGGGATTGGAAGGGACCTCGAAAGATCATCTAGTCCAATCCCCCTGCCGGAGCAGGATTACCTAGACTATATCACACACGAACACGTCCAGGCGGATTTTGAATGTCTCCAGAGAAGGAGACTCCACAACCTCTCTGGGCAGCCTGTTCCAGTGTTCGGTCACCCTCACCGTAAAGAAGTTTTTCCTCATATTTATGTGGAACCTCCTGTGTTCCAGCTTGCACCCATTGCGTCTTGTCTTGTCAATGGATGTCACTGAGAAGAGCCTGGCTCCATCCTCATGACACTTGCCCTTTACATATTTATAAACATTAATGAGGTCACCCCTCAGTCTCCTCTTCTCTAAGCTAAAGAGACCCAGCTCCCTCAGCCTCTCCTCATAATGGAGATATTCCACTCCCTTAATCATCTTCGTGGCTCTGTGCTGGACTCTCTCTAGCAGTTCCCTGTCCTTCTTGAACTGAGGGGCCCAGAACTGGACACAATATTCCAGCTGCGGCCTCACCAGGGCAGAGTAGAGGGGGAGGAGAACCTCTCTTGACCTGCTAACCACACCCCTTCTAATACACCCCAGGATGCCATTGGCCTTCTTGGCCACAAGGGCACATTGCTGGCTCATGTTTAGCCAGCTGTCGATCAGCAGAATTCATTTCTTCTGAGGAGCATGGACTATATGCCTGGTCTTTCTGAAAGGGAGGGAACTAGCCTCTGCAGTCTGCCTGAAAATGGGTCTCTGGTTCAGTTTTTTGCTCTCTGTGTTATGTGATTTCCTAAGACTGACTTTATGCCTGAACTTGAGCACCTTCCTTGACAAGTAGCCTCACAAGTTCACAGTAATGTGCTACAAAACAGCACTAGTATGGAGATCAGTATCTGGCAAGACTGGCTGTTTTAAGTGCTGTAGAAAAATACCAAGAAAATAAGCACATGTGACACCAGAAGGCCATTTATCCTACTAGCCATTCTCATATGTGCTCACTCAGGCTTACTGTGACACACCCTGGGGACTCAGCCTAATGGCAGAAACATTAAGCTTTGGCATTAAGGGAATGGACTGTGTAAGTTGGCTGGAAGGGAACCTAAGAGGTTTTATTATTTTTGCCTATGATATTTATGGTGAAGCAGCTTCAGTTTTCTATGAATACATCTTACTTTGTTTCCTTCTGAGACTTCTCTGTTATAAGAAGTGTTGATTTAAAGAAATCGTGCAGAAATAAGTAACTAGTAAATTTCTCAGAAATGTCTCCATTCTGTTTTTCCAAATGATGTAGGCACCTAAAAATCTCACACTGTTCTGAGAGACGGGATGAAAACAGAGCTGAAGATCAGTTCGGGGTTTTGGCAAACTGTACATATTCATGGAGCCAAAGAGAGTGAGAGTGACTTGATATCACACCAGCCAGGGCTCTTAGTGGGGAATGGAGACACCTGGTTTCAGTATGTTAGGTGAAGAGGAACCAGGTGAGAGTCAAAAGCCAGAACTTCAGAGTAGTCCAGCAGGTGAGAAATTCTCTTAAGAAGATCAAATCCTGCTTCTGTTTCATTAGAAAGGAGAACCTTGGTCTTTGGTGTCCCAGATGACACCATCTTCATTGTTGGAACTAGTAGAAAAAAGTCAGAGACATTTTCCTCACCACCACTGACTTGGTATGAAGCACATGTGTGTGTTCCCCTTCCTCATTTTCAGATTTCTCCTGCTTGAATTCAAACATTAAGTCTGATCCCAGATTGATTCAATTTTCCTTTCTCCTGACTTTCACAGTCTTTTCGAGGAGGATCCATCCCAATGTAATTGACTATCACTGGCTCAAGCTGCTGACACGAGCCTTTGCAGGGCTTGCTGAGCCCCAAGGGGGTGGCAGCAAGGGATCATCCAGAGCTGCCTTAGACAACGCTGCCTTTGAGCTGTTACTGCTTCAGCTCTCAGCCTGACAGAGAAACAAAAGGGAAATTAATCAGGAGCATGAACCGAAGTGGAGGTGTTCCTGGTACCAGTGGAAGAGGCAACCCAGAGGCCTTTGGCAGTGGATTATAGATGTCAGCTTTTGTGTTTCCTTGGTGAATGAGTCACTGTGGCTGTGTTTCTTCCCTTTCAAAGCATTCACAACAACATTTTTTCCCTGTTCAGTTGACTACTTCCAAATACTAACTTGCAGATACATCCACGTGGGCTCTTGCAAATCTGTATGTACTCTCTCTGCTGTGCTGGATAGAAGCCAGCTTTGACCCAGCAGCGATTTAGCTGTGTTAGCATGGTCCAAAACCTTGCCTGATCTCTCTGGCAGGTTTTAAAAGCTCAAGCTCGGATTGTGCTAGCTGGCTTTCATTATAAGAGTGGGTTCTTGTGCAGATGGAACAAAACAGAGGCAGACTGAGCTTGCAGTTACTTGCAAAGTAAGGCTGACTTTATCCTATGAATTTGCAGTATAAGAAGCAACAAACCTAAATAGCATGTCAGTTTCTGACTCCATTTTTCATTGCTTCTCCTGTTCTGGGAGCTGCTACCTTGTCAAAATACGATATGTACAGGAGAAAATATCAAAAAGAAAATCAAGCAACATATGGGATGTTCTCCATGTATTGAATTTTGTGGTGGAATGTTGGACTGTTCCCTGCGATGCCACGTGCTAGAGATCACGCCGTGGTATATAATTTTAATTTGAACTATCTCACTGCCAGTTTTGTTCTGTCAATGTTTGAGTGCTCTGCTGAGTCGGCACTGCCGGATGCAGGTTGTTCCTTATCGAGTGCTGGCAGGAAACATTGCACCAGAAGGGTGGACACAGAGCAGGGTGGCTGCTGGGTGCTTGCAACAGGAGATAATTTCCCGAGTGGCATGAGATAGCGTGGTTCGTTCATCATGTAAAAAGCCCAGCTTTTTCATTTTCCTCTGATTGCTAAGTCCACTGCAGAAGAGTAAAAACATATGACACTTAAAAATAGGATATATCCTGAACCCTTGCAAAAGCCATCTGTTCTCATAGAAACAACTGGTAGAAAAAAATAACCTTGGGTTGAAACCTTGCATGAAGTTGCCATTTAAAACAAGTGGGGTTGGCTTTGTTATTTTTATTTTTTGGAGGTGTGGAGAAAGGGCTGTTTGATGGCAACTGAAAGAAAACAGAAATGTGGAACTAGAGTGTACCTGTTATAGACATGTAGAGAAGTTGCGTTGTGAAGACCTGTTAAATAGCAAAATCTGGGATCTAAAACCACCGTGACGCTGGAAGGGACCCATGTACTGTTTTAAATCAGCTCATGCAGATAACTGCAGTAAGGTGTCTGCCCACCACCTGAAGGTGTTTCCTAGCAAAAATGTCTGCCTTACTAGTCATAAACAGATAAGACCTAATTTTCCTGTTGGGCCCAGTTCTTTGGTGAATGGCTTCCTTACCCATTCAAATTCCATCCAGTCTGGCAGTGAGGGGTGGATCAGTATCTTAGGGAATACCAACTGCATCCCCATATGCTGCTCCCAAATCACACCCAGAGCCATTGCCTGTGGGAGCATGAGCAAAGGCTCTTTGGGCTCTGGCTGTTTCCAGCAGTCAGCACTGCTTCTTCTGGCCCCATTAGGGTGTGAATGTATGATTGAAAATAATTGAGTTTTCACACAGTGGCAAGTTGCTGTCCCCCATGGAGCCGCAGTAACTAGCCATGCCACCTGCCCCAAGTCTGATGAAAAATCCCAAAAGCCCGTTAGCAGACTTTGTCACTTGTGCTGTTTTGGATACCCTACTGAGGAGTAAAGTGGGATACCTTTAGTGTATTCCCATGATTTGCTTTGGTACTGGAACAGTTCGAAGGTGAACAGCCAGTTACCGAGCTGAGGAGGAACTTGCCTCCTTTTACGTGAGCTGATGGCTTCAGAGCATCCGTGGGCTACATGCCACAGTAGTGACATAAAGCCTGTGTCTTGGGAGTTTTATACCAGTTTGAGATCTGAAAATGGGATGCCTGCATTTCAGTGAGTTTACTCCTGTTCTACCCTAGTGTGAAGAGCAGCAGGCTTGTACCTAAGACACGTGCCAAGAAACTGTGCGTGAGGTAAAGGGAACGAACACCGAGTGGTGTTTGCTCAAACAGCATAGTCACATTCCAAGGGAGTGTCCTAATCCTGTCAACCTCACTGTTTCTGCTAATGCCAAGTGGGACAGCATGGTGAGGTAAGAAAAGGGTGTTTTAATGAATAGGTTTGATAGTGATATTTGTGATTCTCTTCTTTTTTTACATCTCACAGCCCAGGAATAGCTGCAGTGATGTAATGTTGCTATTTAGAATTTTTTCAAAGCATGTTTTGAGTTTGGTGTCTGTGAGATTGATAATTTTGCTTTGGGAATGAGTGCACTTAAGGTAAAAGGCTGTGTGTGTGCATTTTCAGGCTCTGCCAGTCTATTTGAATTTGGTCTGCCATACTTCTAGTCCTCTTATCTCCAGTCTGAACATCAGGAGATTTGGACAGTACTAGTTTGTGCTTAGCCTTTGTGACATGCAGCTGAGGGATGGGACAAATCTACTAAACACATTCTCTGTTGTGTGGGGGAATAAAGCAATAACCTGCTTGCCAGTGTTTGGTCCTAGTATCACAGAATCACAGAATGTTAGGGATTGGAAGGGACCTTGAAAGGTCATTTTGTCCAATCCCCCTGCCGGAGCAGGACTACCTAGATCATACCACACAGGAATGCGTCCAGGCAGGTTTTGAATGTCTCCAGAGAAGGAGACTCCACAACCTCTCTGAGCAGCCTGTTCCAGTGTTAGTAGACCTAACTCCTGAGATTAAGACCTGTTGGTACTTGCCCCAGGGAATGAGTAATTCTTTTGTGATGTGATGCTACAGCACATTTTGTATTCTGGAGACTTGTCTTAAATGTGTTTCAGCAAAACCTCTCTGCATTGCTCCACAGCAGAGTGACAAAACACTGTGACCTCGAGGGTAAAACTCCCTGGAAGCATGAAGAGTGATGTTGCTGGCATAGTTCACGGTGGGTGGGAGAGCAAGCTGCTAATTTCATGAGTGACAAGACAAAAACCTTAGTTTTGTAAGAACTCTTTTTTTGTTGTGGTAAGTAGTTTTATACTGGAACAGTGCAGCTAACTTTCTAGCCTGCAGAGACAGGTAACGCCAAGCCTTGTTTAAACAAAATACACCATTCTTGCAACACAACTTGTATTTCTAGTTTTAAGCCTTGCATGGGGGTCAACTATAGTTAATATTTTAATAATCTAGTAACATTTCAAAAACACTCTGCTTTTGTCTACCATCTTTTTCCGTCTCTTGGCAATGATGGTCTTGATATCCCATGGCAGAATTTTGATATCTCTCTGAAGTGGAGTTAAAATCTTCTGTACTCTGAAATGTTAGATCAGCCTCATTTTTTCTTCCAGCTGTCAAGCTTAATGCATTTTTAAAGCATCCTCCTACTTTACTTTAAGGTACAGCTGAAGTTGTGAAAAGTGAATATGTAACAGTGCATACATGTTTACTGTACATGTATCTGTTTGTGAGAGACCTGGACTGAAAACTAAATTCTGTCACCCCCTAAATTTGGAAGTTCAGCCCTGCTCACAGGTTTAGATCTAGCTGTGAAGTTTGTAGCTTTGGTTTTAGGCAATACTAAATTTTGGCCCAAAACATATGAGTTGGCTTGCAGTACGTTCCCACTGTGGGCTTCTATGTCTGTATCCTAGCACATTCTCTTCTGTGACTTCCACCTCATGTTTGCTGTGATGCCTAATATTTAAACAAGTTCATTAGATACGTCCGTGTTTTAAAAATATAAACTGCATTTTTCAGGCTATGGACCAACACGTTAAAAACCATCTGTGATATCAATTGCTCAACTTATGCTCTCAGAAGAGCCTGCTTTACTTAAGGCAAGTGCTCTGCACTTACAGAAAATTAAGATGGTCATTAAGTACCTCAATTCACTTTTGAATATTTCAGCTGAGACTCTACCATTACAGCTTTATTGTACTTAACCCTGTGGGCTCTTTTGAAAATGTGGCAGGTTTAAGTGCTTCTGTCATTCATCTCAGTTATTTGTGAGCCCAAATGTGGAGTTAGGTAACTGATTTCAAATACATAACCTTGAAAACAGGTGATGAAAGTGGTGAGTAAAAACTCAATGAAATTCCACAGCCTGAAGCTTAGGAAAAATGTCCCTTTGGCTGTTCAGGTTAATGTGATTACCAGGAGAGGCTTCTTTTTCCTGAAGCATTTATTCCGGATACGTTTCTGTAGCCCTCCGCTCTGCTTGGCTGACAGTTTGCGGCCCATCCTTGCTCTTCTGTACATGAATAAGTTGATTGTTAGATATCGAATTAGAAATTCTCTTCTGCTATCAGAATGGTCTCTAAAGATGGTAAGAATACTTCTGAGAAGAAAAAAACAGGTTGGATTTTGTAAGCCACGCTGGTATGGCTGTGCTGGGGGTTACCTAAAATTGTAGCCCTGTAAAATGCAGCAAAGCTGACATAAAAGTGCAGGGGGAAATGCATGTTGCTCAAAAATTATGCGTTTACAGAGTGACCTTCTGCACTGCAGGGACACTTTAAACAGGAACATTAAGGGTAATAAACCTTAGCTGTAGAGCTCTTCTGAATTTTAGTCCTTTTAAACATATTTGATGATCAGTAACTTATGCCATGTGGGAAGAACAAAGGACTCCTCAAAACAGCAACATCAAATACCGCCAACTTGAGGTAAAAAATCTCTAACACTTTCTCTTTTCTTGCTCAGTATGTGCTGCTCCTGCCCTCAGCCACTACAAGTGATGGGCATCTTGATTTAACCATTCAAGCAGATGGGCTTTCTGCAGGTCACTGGAGGTTTCTACTCTGTCATTTAGTTCAGAGAGAAAAAAATAAAAACCTCCGAACCCATGCCCCCAGCCTGGGCTGTGAGCTTTTTAGACTAATGCTTGGATGTACCCCTTGGCTAATGTAACCCTACATTCAGGTTCTTCAGTTGTGTCTTTTTTTCTGCCCAGAATTTGAGGACTTCAGACTTTTTCAAAAATCAAGTGGTTTTGTAGCCTTGTTGGAGCAAAAGCAATTGCAATAGCAAAAAGAGCTATAATAGTTCCAACAAGACTGTGGACCATGTGGAAACCTGATGCATGTCCCCTGTGGATGTGCAGACCCATTGTATAGCACCAGTGCTGTTGCTTGCAGTTCTGCCTGGGTTCAACTCTGTGCCTCCTGAAAGTGTTGGATTCACAATGCATGCCCCACGTTGTGTACATTACATATATTTCTGCCTGAGGAAGCTTTACCCTTTGCCCACACATCTGAGTAAATGGCCGTGAACATCCACAATCACGTATTATAAATTTGTTTTCTCATATTACAACTGCTACAGTAAAAAATTCACTGCTGGTTATGAAACGACTGACCGTAAAGACCTCTAGACTCAGTTCTTATTTGTACACGACCCTTTTCTATCCACTTTATGTGTCATCATCAACAGATAAGGCCCTTTGCCCTTGCAAGAATGCTACAATGGGTTTTGACATACATAAGAACCAGCAGCTGAGTATTTCAGAGTGCTGAATGATTTATGAGCATACATTTAGTTAAAGGAGAGATGACCACAGCATTCACTGTTTCTCTAATGCATATATTTTTTGCATTCAGAGAGTAAAATGTTGAATGAAGCAGGGTGTCTAAAGGCACATCTACATAAATTAAGGCTGACAGCCTCACTTTCTCTGCCCACACTGAGCGCTATGTAAATTCCACATTGCTCCGTGTCCAGCCAATGTGGAGCATGGGCACTGAAAAGTTTGAGTCTGCAACAGTCTGTGTACATGTGAACTAGGAAATGTAGAAAGGCGCATTGTGGCCTGGGTTGCTCTCTTGCAAAGCTGCTGTCAGCCACTCAACGCGGCCCATTCTTCTAGTAAAGATTTTAGATGCCCAGAATATGTCTTTTGTTGTTAACTGTTGCTTCTTGCAATTCTGGAAAATTCCAGTATCTTCATGCAAGACTGTATTGACCATTAAGGTTTGCGTAAGATGTTGAATCATACCGTACAAAATGTCTTTGGTCATGTAAGCCCTTGACTGTTCACTGAAGTTTGCTCAGACATCTACTTCCAGCAGTTTCTTTCTCAGAAGTCCTCAGGTTGTTGCTTTGGTCAAGCAAGACTCCAGGCTTGCTTCTGTTCTTCCAGCCCTTTCTAAAAATACCCTTTTTCATATCTGATTAGTCTGTGATCAGTGTTCTCTGATTCGTTGTTAGTATCTTGTCATGTGAGAGACCAGCATTTCTTTGGCTCAGTTTGGTCTATCGCTGATAGAACACAAAACTTCACACACTAATGTGAAACAGCTCTATGCTGGGACTGCGATGGTCCATACACTTCAAGTTAGTATGGTTGATTTGTATTTTTGTAGAAATATCAGTTGAAAAATTTCATGAGCCTTACTTGTTTTAGTTCTTACTTGCTACGTTTATTTCTAATGTTTTAGTTTGGATCACCTTAAGAATTCCCTTTTCCTACTGGGTTCCCATCTTACGGTGTGAGTATATCAGCATCCATAATAAGATACAAAGACATCATTTACACACTTTTATTTATAAAATAGTTGTGATTGTCAAATTCTAATGGTATAGCTGGTGGCTGAGTTACCAAGATAGTAAAGTTTCTCCAGAGCAGAGGTCTGCTGCTGTGTTTGGCTGATTAGCTCTTCCATTTTATGACCACATAGTCATAGCTGAAATTAAAAACCTAAAGGAAAAATTTCCTCCTTCACTTAGTGAGAGCTTGTGGCAGAGTTAATCAGCTGCATGGAGTTGCTGCATGACACACAGAAGGCACATATGCTCATTGTCAACTTTCAGGCCAGTAACTCTGACACAGAACATTATTGCCTATAACGTTCTCATGTTTGTTGCCATTATCACACTAGCTAATCATGCAAAGATGGTCTGAATTGTGTAGGTAATATCCTGCATACTGAGAGAAATGTCAAACTAAACAGAAACACAAAACCTCTTGTATTAGCTAATGAACTTGCCCAAGGTTCCGAGAAGTGAATGGGAATCTGAAAGTGTTACCTTATTAAGGAGAAGAAAAAACATAGGTCTCAACTCATGCTCAGCTATGCTTTACCTAAGCAGCTACTTCTGTTTTACTTTAGTGCGTGCTAGAAAAGCAAGTTCTGGATAAAGATCTTAATTTTCCAAACAAACTTTTTTTTCCAGTAAAAATCTGTATCCTTTGAAATTCAGATTTTTTGATACAAATGAATTTTCCAAAAAAATATACAAGATACTTTTTCTTAAATCAGCCTTGTTACCTTCCAAATATGAATAAAGGAAATAATGTGGTTTTGATTAAGAGATGTGTATAGGGCACTTGGCTGAGGTAGAATATGATGTGGAAGCCCATTTCAGTAAAAGCGTAAGAAAAAGTGTATTACACTCAGCTCCTAGCCAGGAAAGAATGTCTTTGCAGAGAACCCCCTTTCTTTTCAGCCTATAGTCTACAGTTTCAGATGGTAATAATGACTCTTTAATATTTCTGTCTGGGAAGTGGAGACATTAATATTCTCCCAGAGAACTCACAGCAATGACTGTAAATTACACGGTACTGTGGAAACACAGCAGGAGGTGTTTCCTTCCTTGGACAGTTTAATACAGGGCCTTCATCCCATAGTGTATTACCCATATTTAACTTGCAATATCATTGTGTCAGATAACAGTGTTATGGAAGCTGTAGCACATCTCATCCTGGACAGAGGGCTGGCAGGAGCATCTGTCCATGCACATGAGCTGTCCCTTGTGGTCTGTGGCTTATCCTGTGTGAGAGCAACGAGACATAAGGTCTGGGCTGAAATTTTCAAAGTTTTCCTAGGGATTTACCTGCTGTTTTTAATAAGATTTATGAGAATTAGCCCCTTCTCAGCCTTGAAAATATCTACTCTATTGCTTTTATTCACAGCATTGTCAAAGGTTTTGAGAAGTTTCTTTTGCTTTACCTGGGACCATTGTTTTGGGTGTGAGATGTTATCATTGGCAGTGTGGGGTTTTTTCTAAATAATTATAGTATCAGATTAAGCACTTTGTGGACATTAAAGAAGGACCTTGTTTGAACATCCTGGGTTCAGTCTAAAGAGAGAATGGTATGTTCAGCTGGGTTGTCTGTTTTACTGGGGACACTTCTAGGAGCTGTTTCACATAACAGTGGTGAATAGCGATGAGTGTTACTTAATCAGGACAAATTAAGACACATTTGCATAATGAGGATATATTCAGCTAGAGCCAAGTCATTAAGTAGCGCTTAAATTCATATTACAGTGTAAACTTTTGGGAGTTTCCAAATAAGCGTCAAGTGCAGATGCAAGGCAACAAATGTAAGTTTTAATTGTTGATTTTTTCTTTTTTTTTGCTATATTTTGCATCTCTTAACAACAATTTAGACCAAGGTTTTTAATAGCTTTTCTTTTTTTCAGCTGTTAAAATAGAACAATTTACTGCTCATCAATGTGCCTCAATTCAGAGGATTTTAGCGTTTTGTTATTGGCAGGTAAAAATACAAAT
This sequence comes from Nyctibius grandis, assembly GCF_013368605.1. Taxonomy (NCBI): domain Eukaryota; kingdom Metazoa; phylum Chordata; class Aves; order Nyctibiiformes; family Nyctibiidae; genus Nyctibius; species Nyctibius grandis. The sequence goes on from NC_090660.1 coordinate 14,669,873, forward strand.
TTTTCATGTGCTTTTTTAAGTTGAGAGTTTTCCTCCATGGGCAGTTTTTCTGCACATTCTTGCAAAAGCTGTGGCACAGTGATGTTGTCTGATGTCAGTCACCTGGTTACTGCAGGCACGAGCCAGAGCAGAGGGTGGAGGAGGTGATGTTCTTGGGTGCTGCCCCGTGCTTAGCGTGTGGTGTCAGAAAACAGTACCCAGCCTTTTGCTAGCACGGCACTCATCTCCGACGCGGGTGGGGAGGTACTTCAATGCACATGGAAATGGAGGCACCGGAGTGCTGGGTTTGGGGGAAAAAACCCTCAGATAAATGGAGGAGTTGGTAGAGCACTCCGTATTTTCTTGAGGAGCTGCTACAGCGGTGTGGCCTTCTCCACTGTTACTTCTGTACTTCCAAGACCTCAGCAGCATGCTATCCCCATGGGGACGGGAATGATGAAGTCGCACAGCATTATTACTAGTTTGATTTCCACCTGAACATTGGCTGTGAAAAACTACATCTTCCTGACAAGAAATCAGCTGCTGCCTAAAGCCTTTGACAGAAGTTGTGTGCATACTTGCACAGGTAAGAGAAGGGCTGATGCGTAATCACAGTCTGTGTGATAAAATGAGTTCAAAGAAAAGTTACTGTAAAAAGTCTGATTTTGAACAAAACTGTGATGCCTCTCAAGTGGAATGTTCAGGTGACAGTTTTGGCCACAAATATTTTCTGGCTGATATTTAGGACCAGGTACATTGGTTAATCATGAATGAGAACCAGAAAACATTGTTTAGAAGATCATATCTGTACTTAGAGGAAAAGAGCCAGATCTAAGCTGTACTTAGATCAACAGCTTTATTTTGAAGTCATGCAAGTACAGCTCTGTGCTACCCTGAAACACCAGTCTGCTTTGGCTAATCTTACTGAACTAGATAGTCTTTATTTTGCTCTCAGAAGGTATTTGGTTTGGTTTTACAAAGAAAAAGTTGGTAGCTTTGATAGATGGATACACTTGTTACATCCCTACTTGCATGCCAGTGAGGGCTTGTAAGCACTTACCCTTCTTATCTTTTACAAGACCCTGAGACAAGGGAAAACAGATTTCTGTCAAGCATCTTTACAGTGCTCGGATCTGAGGTCAAGTGTTCCTGTTTTTATTTACTGTGACATAATGCTATAAAGCCATTCCAGCTTCGAGTGTAAAAAAGAGGAGCCTGAGACCTGTGCTTTGTCACTTGTCTCCCTAGCAGGGCAGAGCATAGCTGGGTTTCCCTGTGGTCTGGGAGGATGCACACAGGGTGATTTTTCTCAGCCTTGCTGCAGTGTGGTGTCTCAGCTGGCAAAGCAACATGTTGCCACAGGGCAGCAAGCCAGGTCTGAGGATTTCCATGTGCACCTTCCTTCTCAGCCTGCACATTCATTGATGCGTGAGGAAGAGCTGTGGCCAATTGCTGCACCGCGGGTGGACGTGGGGGCTCTCTGGGAGGCCACAGAGAAAGGCGAGCAGGAGCCCGGGCACGGCTCTGAGCGTATGCCAAAATGTCGAGCTTCTCAGAGCACCAGGACTTAGACCTGTAGCTAATAAATGAATGAGGCTGATAAATAATGACTTCCAGCTCTGCTGTGACGAGCAGCAGTTAGTTTCCTGCATTACTTTGGTTTTCCACCTTGTAGTCTCGGCTGTGCTGCATGCTGCTGGTATCAAGGACCATGAGCAGAACACAGGTCAGTCTCTCAATTAGTTATGTTTTAAATGCAGCATGGAGAGAGGCTTTTATCTGTCTAAATACCTTAACTGCTCCTTGGACAGACTCCCTAAAATCTGGGAATTTACCTTGCTTAACGCACGTGGAATGTGGCATGTAACTTAAAATGGAGACTCCTCTTTCTCCTTGACCGGAACCTCTTTAAAATCTCAGCACACCCACACACTGAAGGTTGGGCTCATTTGATGCGTACCCAAGATCTCCCTGGGTGGTACAACATATTGCTGCCTCTGCACAGCTTTCATTTTCATCTGCTGTGCTGGGCTTTTTGGCAGTGAGGCTATTGCAGTCTCTCAGAATCACTTTATGCTATTTATGTAAGAGAAAGGGTGAATTTTTAAAAAGGATGTACTGTCTGTCTTTCTAAACAAACATGGGGTTTTAGGTCTTAATATGAATCTGTAGCCTTTTTGAAGTGTATGTTGGTATGATAGAGGTATGAAGGGAGAGATTTCCCTTTATGAAACACAGACTGTCTTCCAATTCCCCTATTCTGGCAAGACTCAAGTCCTGTTCAAATTCCCATTTCAGTTATCCAGCCTACTTACCAAAAATGGCATAATGCTGCAACACAGTAGAGGTAAATTGTGTTATAGCTGTCATAATGGAGGGCACTATTAGTACTGTAATAATATGATGATTCCTAGTTAGTGGAGTCAAGAACTTCAGGGCTGAATTACAGCCCCTCTTGATAATACCTTCAAAAAGTGGATGAAGGATCAGGAAATGCCTTCATTTGGCAGAATTTCTTGCCAGTCCTCTTTGCTGGAGGAGGACAATCTTAGCACCTGCTGTTTTGACTTAGTTTCATGGCTTGCTTCTCCATAGTGCCATCTCTCTGTTGGTGTCTGTTTTGGCACTATTAGCTGAGATAAATACACTACAGAAGAGAGAAAAGGAAAATGTAGCTGCTAGGGAACTTTGAAAATGCATCAAGTCTTTAAAGCAAGAAATCATTGAGAAGAAAGAGTTACAGAAGATGAAAATGAGCAGAAAGGAAAAAGGTGGTTAATTAAGAGGTTTTATGTTATACCCAGGGTCCACTAGATTCTGACCACATCAGTGTGTCTCCTTTGGTCCTTCACAAGTCAGAATGAAGTTCAGCCAACAACTTGAAGACTGAAGATGAGCCTACTAAAATGAAGCCTAAATGACAAAGGTCATGAAAAGAGGGATTTCTGTCATCCAGGATATCAGGATCTCCTCCTTTTGTATCCAGATCTACTTCAGGTCACACCACTCACAAATCCTGGTCTCATTCTCAAGGTGTCTAATCACAAGGAATCAGTGATGTAAATTTCCTCAGTCTGAAACTTTCTTGAAACCTGAGGCCTGTGCTAGGTATTCTAAGGTCTTTGCTTTAACCTTTCACAAGCAGCTCATTGTGTTGGCGGTCTTGGAGTCATATCTGTACTTACACTGATTGAATATTTAAATATGTTATTTCTGGACAAAAAAAGTGCTTTTCATTTCAGTGCCACTTTTCAGTTCATTTGCAATGGTGATACTTCTCATAGTGGCGAAGGAGAAACCAACATCCCTTATCCTCTTCCTCAGATAAAGAGTGGCTTGTTGGACTAAAGTACTCATGAGGGAGAGCCATACTAAAGTTCCTGTTCTGCTGTTCTCTCGTGTCTTGGATGAGTTCTCTGAAAACCAGCAAATAACTGCTCTTCTAGCAGTCAAGAAATCACCCATGAGAAACCTTAATGATGATTTTGTAAGAATTGGCATTTTCCTCTGAAATAGTTTTTGATGACCAATTTAGTATATTCAAATAACAGATCTTGTTCTGAAGAACTTTCTGGTAATCTCTCATATGAGTAGGTTATGCAAAGGTTCCCGGCCATAACTGGCCATAACTGAAGAAAAATAACAATTGCTGTCTTTCTCAAACTCTTGTTCCACCATGGCAGCATATCTCTTAAGTAATACAAAGCATGGAAGGCCTTAGTGTATCTTCAAACAGTATCACGCAGCATTACCCCATGGAATAGCTGTGATTCAATGGTGGCTGGTTTCTAATTCAAGTCTCAGATCTTTTAAAAATCTTGGCATCATTGAAGATGAAGGTTATAAATCATTTTGAGATGAGCAGATACAAGTAGAGAAATTTTCTTTGAGGAGACAAATTTAGAAACATAAAATTGATAAACAGGGATAAATGTATCTGAAATGTCTGAGCATATCCCGTTCAATTTCCTCTTCTTGTATTAAGTGTAATCAAGAGCATTTGTTTTTTTTTTCCAGAATATTGTAGCTAGGTTAGAAAGCACGGCTAGGTCAGTTCTTAATCTGATAATAACATAATAGCCTGAAGTCCCAACGCTGACCACTGAAGTGCATCTTCAAACATCTCTTTTGAACAGTGCTGGGTGTAATGACAATAACAATCACACTTGGAGGTCCACATGAGGAAAATATGTCTATATAATAGGTCAAATTGGAGTTCTGTTTCTCACATCTTTTGTAAATACACATTAGAGCAGTAGTAACTGGGTAAATTTATTGTTATGATCTGTTAGTAAGCGCTTCCAGATCATTCATACAAAGGTGCTTGTTAAGGCCAGCCTTGTAGGGCTAGGTCTCTGGTTGACCAAATAATAGCGTGTTAGTGGAAACAGTTGTCTTTAAAGAAATTGCATCTCTTGGCCTTTTAGTGAAGAAAATAACAAGCTTCAAATATTAGGCAAAAAAAAATGCAACCATCACAATATGCAAGACTGCATTGCTTAATATTACAGTGTTCTATGGCTGGAGAAAAATGACTGTGATGATTTTTACAGTGCTTTTATTTATTCTGTATGCATTTACTTTTAAATTATAATAAGATAGCACTAATATTAAATGTATGGTAATGGAATATCCTAAATTAGGCTCTTTAAAATCAAAATTGTGTACCCACCTGCCCTGTGCACTTTTTTTTGGCATGAGGCTCTACAGAAACAGTGTGGGCTGGTTTGGGACTTGATCTCACAGGCATCAGGAACAGAAAAAGGGTCTTCCACAGACTAATGACATCTGGGAAAAATCTGCAGCTTGTAGCAGAGTGGTGAGCAGATAGCCACAGCCCTGGAGATCAGAAAGGAATTTATGACACACACATGGACTCATAATATGGTATTTAAAATTATATGTTCATCCTAAAGTAAAAGAGACATTTCAGCAGTGTGCTAAAGAAATGCTCCCACTGCTGCAGAGAGTAAATCAGCGCTTTCTTATTTCTATGTGTCTTTTGAAATCCCTCTGTTCAGAACATGCTGCAACTGGAAAATCACAGGCATGCCTGCAACCCTCCAGAGGAGACCAAGTGATTCAAAGGCCCTTCTTAGACTGTGACAAGAAACGGAGAACCAGACTTCAGGTGTAAACTGGAGAGAACTTTGCTGCCAGCAAAACGTCCTTTGAGGTAGTTGCAGCTCAAAAGATTGTTGAATTGAGCAGAGCCAGAGTTTGACTAGAAGCCAAGAAAAAGAGTAGCTTGGGTCAGTTAATCTACCACGTTGCATGTGGGGGATCTATGATATGACACTGTCTCTGCCTGCTCTGAAATACTGTAATTGAAGGGATACAGTCTTCAAACAGATCCTTGCCTGAAAGGTAGCTGTTAGGGCTTACTAGATACCGCTGACATAGGACTTGGGAAACTATCACAGAAAAAACATGGAACTATTGAAAGAAATAGCTACGTAGCAGCTTGTAGAGCTCCCAGGGAGGAGTCTTTGGGGAGAGGTAGGAAAAGTACAGAGAGGGAGACCAAGCTGTTCAAAGCTATGAAACAACTTCTGTACAAGCAGCACCTGAACAGAGTTGGACTCTTCATCCTGTCAGTGATGGAATGCCATGACAGAGACTGATAAAATCATGAGTCTGAGCTGCTTGATGACTTGAAGGTGACTTCAAATTTTCTTATTTTTCTGAGATGACATTTAGACACCCCAAAACCTGAGCAAACCTCCTATGCTTTACACACAGCTTTCTTGACATGTGTCAGACACAGCTGAGGATACTTACTTTGCAGACACTTATAAAATCATGTTAGGAGGGGATGCAGGAAGCAGAAATATGCAAAACTAAATGGACTATGGAGGTTGGAATAACGAGCTTTCAAAGGGGTGAACTGAAATCATGGACAACACATTCACCATCACCTCTCCATTCTGAAGAGATTTCAATGCCAAAGTGGTAGTATTTCAGTACTCTGCTGAGAGTTGTGAAAGAAAAACAAGCAGAGAGAGAACTGTAATTATTGAATGTGAGGGGGTTTTTTTTAAAAAAAAATCTCTCACTTTCTTGGAAATTCTCCCCTTTCATCACACATGCACACTCACACCTACCCACAGCCTCCTTTGCCCAAACCTTGAAGGGCAAAGTCTTCAATGGGTGATGAAGAAACTAAGAAGCCTTAGCCCAGCTGCACAAGAGGATATTAGCTGATGTCAAAGTTCTTGTCTGGCATCTCAGCAAGGGTACAGGGCTGATGTATTTCGGGAAGATACCTCTGTGTTTTTCCTTTAACCTCCTCTGACTTATGAGAACTCTTGCATAATTGCTCATTTCACAAATCTCTAGCTGTACCAGAAAAATCTGTTGCCCTGAGGTCAAGATTCAGTTGTGTTGTGTCATCATTGAAGCCTGTTCTCATTTCTGGGTCTGGCAGGCTGGCTACCTGGCTTCAGTGATGAAGGTGATTTGTGTGAACTCCAGTCCAGATCTGAAGACATAAGCAGAAACTCTCAATGGTGAAACTGGATCATCTGAATGCAAACCTGAACATCGTAAATACATGACTGTAGCTTCTCCTGCAGATTTTGGAAACGTGATAGACATTTCTACTGAAAATTTCAGCTGATTCATAATGGTTACTGCTGTGGCTAACCAGGTTTGGAGTGGCTCTGCTGACTGGATTTGATGGTCCCTTGGGCAATAAGTCTTGCAGTAGAAACAAGCAGAAAGCAGAAGGATTCTAATGGAATTTCCACCTAGAAAATTTAATTTGAGTCAGGAATACATGCACAGCAATGGAGAGCCTGATCTTACAAACAACCTACTCCCTGATTCCTTCTATTGTATTTGATGGCACCCAACACTTCATGTGATCAGGTAGTCATGCATTTCTTCATGTCAGTAAGAGAGAGCACCAGCCGAAATTTTCCTCCAGAAGCAGTCATGTAGCTCAGAGGCCAAAATTAATCCCTTAATAACTGATGAACCAAATGAAGTTACTCTTTCAATACTATTGTTAGTGGTCCCATGTTGGTAAAACAAGCATTTGCTCTGAACAAGATGACTCGACTCCTTCCAGACAAAAAATCTGAGCTCTGCCTGCACCCTGATATGCTAGGGTTGTCATCGTGTCTCAAAGGACCCAGGGAAAAAGGAGAGAGAACTCCTAAGTAATTTGTCTGTAAGGAAACTGTCTTCTTAAAAGGCTTTCCTTAGCACTCTAGAACAAGCTCCATCCGTCTGACAAATAGTTGCTTCTAGTTTAAGAGTTAGAGGCAGGTTCATATTTATTTTATTAAACTTATTTAAAATATAATGCAATTTATATTTCCAGTGTGGAGATAGTCAGGCAAGGTGTGTTGCTTATGAGACATATTGTCCCAAGTCCCACTCTTGGGACACATTAATCACATCTGGATTGAACTCATGTGGACTTTTCTCCTCTGGGAGTATTGGATCACATCACACTGAAATGGCAGCAGCTGGAATTATGCTTAATTTTCATCAAGTATATTTGAATGATCTTTCTTACTGTGGCAACAGTATTGATGCTCCTTGTCGATCCTTCCAAAAGCAGTTTCTCATATTGTGGTTTCATGGCTCTTTTAATTGCAAATTCGGCTAGGCCAAATTCTTACTCAGCTTTCACTTGGAAAAAAACTCCCACAGAAATGTCTTTGCGAATTTGTGTAAGCGAGGGCTCAGTAAAAATGTACACCAAAAGATTTGGTCTAGTTAAAGAGCTATAGAAAGCTACAGCTTTCAGTAGTCCCATCCCTGCGCTATCACTTTTTTCCTCAAATTGCTAGTGATGAGCTTTTCTTTGCATGTCCGCTCTTTAAACTCTGCCATTCTTCCTTGAATTCCTTCATAGGCTGAGTATCAAGCTGAAACTTCTCCCATTTAGGACCCTTTACTACTACAATGCTGCTGACATTATTGGCCTTGCATGTCACTTAACACCCTGCATTGAGCAACACTTCCATCCTCTTCTGGGGTGCTGTATTTGTAGGTCTTTCTGGGCATTACAGTCGTATTGAAGGGCTGTGTGAGAAGCTGCTGAAGACTGTCTCTCCGTGACCTCGTGTCTCTCAAGTCCTATTTTTCCATTCATGACTCTAATTAGGCTACATGACAGCTTCTTTTTTCATGTGTGCAGCAAGGACTTGTGGACTTGTGGAATAGGTGGCATCCATCAGGATAGGAAGGTGTCTGGCTCTCTTTGGGTGCTCTGTTCAGGGTGCCCTGAACTCCTGAGGCACCTGAGCACTTCTCAGGAGGGCTCTGAAAGAGAAGCTAAGACATGGCCATTGTGGGTTAGTCACCAGCCATGCATTCATATGTGGTCTGTATGGAAAGAGTTTTGATGCTGGAGTACTTTTGTCCTGTGGGTGTATGAACATGCAAACAGACTCAGTCACTCAGGGACTACATGGTGCTGTGGTTGGTGTAGGATTATATGTATTATTTGGGCTGTGGCTTTGCCAGTTGTATGGCTTATAAACCATGTGGATTTTCATAGAACATAACGCAGTAGAAGCAATCAAGAACTATTTTAGACAGATTTGGAAAATATGTTGAAACGGTTTGTATCTGTTCATAAAGACAAATGCACTTATTAGAAGTTCTAATTTTTAGAGTTAAAAGGTAACCATAAAATCACAGAAAAAGTTAAATAACCTCATGACACTAAACGGTAGCCTCCGGACTTTCCAGGTCTTTAACTAAGTCCTTTCTGCTCCCTGGAAAAACTGAAAATTCCCCATATCCTTTTTCACAGAGCTCTTATTTCAGTGTTGGCAGGATGGGAGAAGAGGAAACTATGAAAAAGTCCTGAGACTTGGGATGGAGGGTAGGCAGCTCATTTAGAGCAAGAAGGAGAGAAGCTTTACCAGGTAGGCTGATTTACAAACTGCTGCTGTTCGGAGTTACCTGTAGGACTGGGATGTGTTATCCTATAAATGGCAGAGAGATGGATGACTAAACAGAGGACAAAGAAGCTGCAGGAGAGATTCACTTATTAAAAATCTCTACGATTTATTGTGTTGTGATCCCAGCTAACCCAAGGGATATCACCTTCACATGGTAGCAAGGGTCGTGTAATATATAACTAAAAGGTTCCTGTAAATCTGCAAGGGACCGTTACTGGCCATTTTCCTCTCTAATTTACAAACATTTGCCCAAGAAAAGGAAGTGAAGCTCTTTAAGTGAAGCCCTTTTATCTATGGGAAAATATTTTAAGAAAACATATTTGGGGCAAATACTGTTCTAAATCTCCCTGGGTTATTTTCTTGTTTTGTGAGATTACTTTATCTTTGTGGTTTTCTACGAGTATAATGCTTGTGGTTGGTGTGGGGGAAGGGTCCTATGGCTAACATTTTATTCTGGCAAAGCTCAGATCAATACATTGTGCTCTCTTTTTTAAGTTTAACTTCATATAGGCTGCTTCTTTTCCAGGGTTGGCAATTTCCTCCACAACATTTCTGTCTACAGGTCTTTGAAACTGATGTGAATTTGTCTTTAACAACTTTTGATTTAATATTGATATTGTGACTTGGAACGAGAGCTCCAGGAGAGGGCAAGACAAGGTGTCCAGCCTTTATTTGCTGTGCAGCTTTTTTTTGGCCTGTGAGTCTCAGCTCTTGTAAACTATGTGGACTCTGACTTGACTCCAGCTTGTCAGGAAATCTGTAACCTTCCTGCACATCCTCATCCCCTCAAAGAATACTCAGGAGGAGACAGAAGTAGGGAAAGAGAGTAAGGAATTTTTGAAGAGCATAAACATGTGACACAGTTTTCACTGCCTTTTGGTGAAAAGTGTCTGTCTGACTGCTATTTCTGAATTCATAATACTCTTTTTCCATGAAATAATGGTCTGAATTGTGTTACAGAAAATCGCTTTTCCTGCTGCCTGCTTGTACATCTACCTGGTGCAAAACTTTCTGTTGCAGTGTTCAGCTGACAAATTGAAATGTTTAACAGAAACATGTATTGCCTTTATTGACAATTTCATTTCAGATATATTATATTCCATTTATTTATGTAAAAGTCAAAAAGATAACGATTTTATCCAAACAGTCCTTTCGGGCTTTCCAAAAAGCATTCAAATGAAATATTTGTAGAGGATTTTGTCTCGTGAAATATTTGGAAGTTTTGACTTTGAAAAGTTGTTTTTAAAGGGTTGGTTTGGGTTTTTGTTTTGTCTTGAATCAAATCTAGATCTTGGTATCTTGGAATTTATTGCATGATGGAAAATTCATCTTTTAATTAGCTATATTTGTAATGAGGACATTTCCCATCTCTTTTTCATAAGAATAATAGTGTTCCCTCCAGCTAAGTGACTAAATTCCATTCTGCAGCTTTCAGGCTGTAAGAAGCATTAATTGAATGTGATATTCTTCTTCACTTCTTGACCTACAATTACACGTAGTCAAACAGCAGTGTTATTTCGCCCTTGAGTTGAATGCATTTTAATTCCAGATTAAATAAATTATTCTACATGGTGACACAGAAATGCTGGTATTCTATATGTGTTAAGAATACTGACATACTAAAATGCAGAACTGTGTAATTATGTGCATTTATCCTGCACCATTAAAAACCTAATTTCTACTCAGTCTGAAACCTGCTAGGTCTCTCAAGAATCCCTGACTATCCAGAGCAAGAGCCAGAAGTGGAAATATAATACTACTGGAAAGCAGAGATTACCAGCATTACAACATGCTGTACAGCTTTTGTTTCACACTAGAAATTCTGAAATGAAAAAGTGGTTTAACTCATTTTTGGTGACGTTTCTTTTATTATCTCTCTCTTGCTCCTTCTAAGATCTGTAGAGTTAGTAAGACAAGCAGCATGTTGCAGAAATCCCAGTAAAACAGAGGTGGTACTCTAAAAGCTCACTTAGCTTCGTTCTTCCAGTTATATATCTGGAAAGTGCATATAAATTGGGGTGCAGCTTAAAAGCTTTACTGGCAATTGTTTGGGGTGCCCTTCCTAATGAGTTGCACTCTTGGTGGGGAACAGGATCAGACATCATAAACTGATTGCCAATAAAATTTTTCTGAGGTTCTTGAGTGGTCTCAAGGACCACTACTAGCCTGATGCAGTGATGACCCTGTGGCCTTCTGCATTATGCTACAAGAAGGGATGCAGTGGGATTCCTTTTTGCTGGGAAGGTATCACTGAAGAGAATCCCACTGTGAAAAAAAATGAGGACTGAAGCTTTCTAAAACCCCAAGAAGTGGGGCTGAAGGGATTAGAAAGCTCTTAAGAATGTAGGTCTTGACAGTTTTTGTGTTTTTTCATCATGAAGAACATCTTTGTAGTTTTCAGAGGATGACCTGCATGCAAGCAGATGTCATTAACTGGCAAATGTTTGCCTGTGACCTTCCTAGGTAAACCTCAGGCTGGGCTTCTGCCTGTGCTCCTGAAATGGACTCTGCTGGAAGAAGAGCCAAAGGACTCCACTTCTGCTGATTTTTATCTCCCTTTGCTGGTTTTGTCATTATGAGGATCTTTCACACAGATTGCGATGCCTTGCTGCACCTCGACATAGCAGGAAGACCAGGACAGGCTCTTCAGACCTATGCTGCTGCTCATCTTGTCCCTTTCTCTCCTCAGAGCTCTGAGGAGCAGCCCAAGAGTGTCTGTGGCTTCATCCATGCAAGAACATGTGTTGTGTAGACAAGCTGGTGATATTTTGAATAAATTGAGTGCAGGTAATGATCGTTACATTTTAGCTTCTGAAGACCATAAAAGTAAGAGCAAGATGCAAGAATCAACAATTTAAAAATATTTATACTCTAAAAGAACACAGGTATTTGTGTGCTGAAAGGAACCAGAAACGTACATGTTTGCTGATATTCCAAATATCCCTTGTAAGGATATAAAATACTTAACTGGAATGGACTCTGACCCTTGGCTGTCACTGACTTTCCTGGAAGAAGGTTTGGGCTTGTGATCTGGAGCAGTATGCAAGGTGGGCTTTTAAGCCAGAGGTAAACTGCAAATTTATCAATTTCTTAGTTTTCTTTTTTTCCCAGTCATGTGACAGACTCATCATGGATAGATTCTCCCTCCCACCACTGGCAACATTAGGAGCATGCTGAAGACTGTTCCTTCAAGTCTTCTAGTACGCACTGGGATCACTCACTAGAAATCCCCTTCCTGTCTGTCCTTCCCAGTGGATTACATGCAGCACTCCAGTAGAAAATACCTCGCTCTTCTAGGTCAAGTGGGATCCCATTGTTCTCATGCACGTGGCCAGGCTCTGCCCTTTGCTTCACTGTTGCCTTCCACAGCACATCAGTTGAGGGTGCATGAGGGTGACCTTTCTTTTGCTCACTTTGTGAGTGATAGCACGATTTTACTAGCAACCACGTATAGTAACTCAGCCTGGTGCTGGTTCGTTATTTCCGTACTTACTTTTTCCCTGCCAGTATGGATAGTCTGACAACATATTTTGGTGGTCTGTCATACAGACTCTTTTTCATTTATTGATTTCTTTGGGGTTTGTCACAACAACCAGCGAAAAATATTTTGAACAGTATTTTGGACAATGTCTGCCTGAAAAGCTGTACAAATTGGCAAGGGGAATAAAGAGACCTGAAATAATTTTTAAATCTATTATCAGGGTACATCCTAATCTGAAGGAATATCCTTTTAGATAGACTTGTGACACCAGGAGAGGAGATTGGATTCTTTTGTGTTTATAAGTAGGACTCACTGTCAATAAAGATATGCAGTCTCTGACTTTACTGTGCATTGCTTAGGTTGTATTCAGAAGGAAGGACATAGAGGAAAAATGAGACTATAGATGTGGACATCGGTGAAGTCTTCAAGATTCCCATTTACATGCTTGGTAAGTATAGAACTCCTAATGATAATGAGTAGAGAGAATCGAGGCAAGGAGGAAAGTATATATGAGCCTATTAAGGAGAAGCAGGCTTGAGAAAAGGTGAATTTGTTGATTTATGAAGGAGACAAGCTTTTCACTGAATGAAGATAATATATAATATTTTTTAGTTGGTTTGAAGATTGGGGTGGGGAAATTGAGGATCAAGCTAGATTTCTCCCTTTTTATTAATGTTATATTTTTGTAAGAATATATAAAGATTTCTTTCTTATAATAGGCATTCTGTATTACTTGGAAAATGATCAAGAAAGGATTCCCTGCATACACTTACTTTCCAAACTCAGGGTTCACTTGGCAAGGAGAGAGAATCAACTGGTGTTGTAATGACTTCCTGATTCTGAAAAAAAATTGGAAGGGCATGGTGAACAAAGAAAGAAATGTTCATAAATCCAAGGTGTCCTTGAGGAAAACAAGGCTTCTAAAGCTTAGAAGATAAAGCAGCAAGCTCTGAGACTCACGGGGGCAGAAATTAATGGCAAACAGGAAAAGAATTAAAAGGCTTCAATCGTTAGTAGTTTCAAAGAAACTGTTTGCTTTGTTTTCCTTGCCTTCAATGGAGGCTGATGTGGATCCTGGAAAATTAGGCTTAACCTTGATTCAGAGTCTGAAAAGAAGTTTGAAAGAAACATTTGTGGCTGTTGACCTAAATGATAACCTAACACTGAACATGATGTTGCACAGAACTTTTGTCAGCCCCACAGACCAGTGCTGAATATGGCCTTATAGTCTTCACAACCTCCTGGGAACACCAGAAATCACCACCCACCCCCCTCAACTTTAAAGTAATAATGGAAAGGAGAGGACATCTGAGCTTCCAGAGGAGTGACGCTCTTGATCAGTCAGTCAATCTCTGCCTTTCAGATCTTTATTATTGATTCTGTAAGAGTGGCACTGCTGAACTGTAGCCATCTGAATGTTCAGCTTCTCATCTTAGAGCTTGCTGCCTGACCTCCTGCTCTCTATAAGGTGACGCGTTCCTCCCTCTCTGGCATACCTGAATACAGTGGGATGAACAACCCTCTGGAGCTGTCTCCGTTTACTGCAGAGAAAGCACAGACAACTGATTTAGGCTATGCCAAACTCCTATCTGGCTGTGGTGAGAGGAGAAGTATCCAACCCTCACTCACTTGGGCTAGGTCTGAGTATGACAAAGAAATAAAGAAAAGAGTGAGGGCTACAGTGAAGGCAGGTGAGAAGAAGCTAAGTGGAAATAAAGATGGCAGTTCCTTACTGCAGGCTCTGTAAGGTAAAATGTGATGTGTGGATGTGACTGGGTTAATGGCACTTCTGTGACACCACTGCCTGCCAAAACCTGGCTGTCCCAGAGGACAGGGATACAAGTGGTGCAAGAGTTATTCAAGGGGCTAGCAGAGAATGATACAAATGGCCACCACATCTCATTCCCTGGTGTCACTGTCTGTGGTGAGCTCTCAGATGGATCTCTAAGAGAAAGGACAGCTGTGGACAAATAGGAGACAGAGGTTTGTGCTGACCAGGAGGGTAGACAGGAAGAGAGATGGAAGAGTGAGGAAGTGTCCAGTGAAGTCAGGGAGGTAAAAGAGTGTAGCCTTCCTGAAGAAGCCTTCTTCCAGCAGGGAAGTTTAGGCATGTCCAGATGAGGGGAACCACGTTTATGTCTTGTATCAGGCCCCCAAAGTGACTTCATGAAAGAGAGAGACAAGATATCAAAGATATTTTCAGAATGATGTGCTGTTCAGATCTGGGTCATTGGGCTGAGGTCCAAAGAGCTGAGCAGCCCCAGGAAAAAGCAGGAGGTTTCTGTCTGCAAGTTCCTGCTCCCTTCACAAGGGTTGCAATATGAAGGGAGGACAGTACTTCTCCCTGGGAGAAGCAAAATTTGGCTAACCAAGTACCTTTATGCCCTGTTAATTTCTGTCCTTTTCTTTTGCCTATGACCTCTTCACACAGTTTCCACTTGAAACATTTTGTGCTGCCATTTCATTCACTTTCTTTCCTTGGAGGTGGAAGATGTGCAGAGCGTGTTGAAGAATACATGCATTTCAGAGGTTCAGGTAGCACTTGTGAGTTCTTTGGTCATTTTTTGAATTTCTGAATACATCTACTTTTGCAACCATTCTGCAAACTGAGAGAAGTGTCTATAATTCTCAAGCAGGGAGGTGGGGTAGCCAAAATATTTTCACAGAGTTTACACTGTATTGAAATAGGCCAGTGGGAGGCTATGTTGGGAACATCTAGCAGTTTCTATTCTAATCTGGAAACAGTCTCTCAGTATATCTGATTGCTCTAGTCCAAAGCTATTACCTTGGACAAGAACAGAGATGGCTGGTGATCCAACATCAGCTGCATCTATGTGAGTGGAAAAAGTAGATGAGGGTGATTTGGGCATAGTGATCCCTGAATGTTAATGAAAAGAGAAACATATTTGGTGCCATTACAAGTCAGGCACTCTGAGGATTTCAAAATTGTGTCTTTTTTATAACAATAATAAATTTGTCAGTTATGTGGGGAAACATTGTGAAGAATGAATGTCTTTTACTGCATTCAGACCCGTTGCTCCAAATCCAGCGAGATAATGGCCAATACAACTTTGAGCTGGGAGCTTGAGTTCTGCATTGCTAAAGCCTTCATTATGCATGGTTTTAGAAAACGTACACATGTGCCAGAGTGTCTCATTGTTCTTTTGCTGGTTTATTATTTTGTCGGTATGAAGTGGCTATGATTCCAGCTATGAAATGCAAGTTTATCTTATATTGATCCTATTGTCCGTATATAGGTCCTTAGCAGCTTTGCAGGATGCTGTTAAGAGCAGTTAGGTTTAATTTGCAGCCAAATCGTACTGTACTCTGTTCCCTATCGAAACAAGTTGCATCTCAGTCCAAATGAACTTGATTTACTTTTTTTTTTTTTGCATTGTAGAGGGTTGTAATTGAGACCCCCAACTTTTTCCAGAAAAATATGTCTGCAGATCTGTGTGCCATTGCAGAGATTAGTCTAGAGGGATTTGATCCATCAAACAGAACAATATAATGACTTTTGATCTTTATTGAAGTGGTGAGAGATGGAAATAAGAAAAAAAGAAGAAGAAAAGCAGCTCAGAAGGTAGAAATTGTGGAGAATACATCAGGAATTTCTGGAACACTTTACACTTCAAAAATACGCACATGTGGGTTGTGAACTGCTTCATAATTGTTATAGGACCTACCTCCAAAAGTCTGTCAGAAATGCCAGGGGGCCAAGGCACTCATTCCTTTTTAGACCAGACTCTGACTGTAGAGCAAACCCAACAGAAAGGTCCCCAGGAGTGTTTTATAGACATAGTGGCCACACAATGCAGAGCACTGGTTCCATAGGTATCATTCAGGTGTCTCCATATATGGCTCAAATGTCCAAAGACTGTCTGAGGCTGGAAATGGCAATGACAGATTTTGTGCAGGAGCAGATAATACCTGTATCTCAGGTACTAAGGCTAACTTGATAGACATGCAGTCTTCTGCCCAGATCCAGTCCTGCTGAGTGCTCTGCTGGTGAGGAGACCCAGAGCCTGTGTCTGCGGAACCCTGGTGAGAGACAGTGTTTTACTCCTCTCCTTCCAGTATCGAATATCCTAGTTTTATGTCACATACAACAGACAGTGGAATAGAAATATAGAACTGATGGTTCTCTATCTGTCACCTGGAAATTGTCTATCCAGCCTAGAGGTACTTTCTCAAAGATATGCTTCCTGCTTTTCTTATGGCCAAACTACACTAAAGAGAGAGGAATTATTAAAACACAAACAGAAGAGAAGCAGGAGGGTGGGAGGGCACTCACTGGGATGGGGTAACTTTCTCTTGAAATAGTGCAATTAGGTTGTGTTATGATCAGACTTTGTCATGGAAAATTAGCCTTGAGGAGGACCTTAAGTGATCATTAAATCATCTTTCCTTCTGAAGGCAAGTGCAACTATATCAACATCATCCCTGACAGAAATGTGTCTAACTTATCCTTAAAGGTATCCAGAAATGGAGGCTTTAAGTTGGGACCTCAAAGATTAAATAAGCATTAACAAGCTATAGCGATGAGCAGCTGCAATTACTAGAGTTAAGCCTGTATTCTAAGGAGCTGGAAAAATTAATCATCATTTAAAAATATCAGTGTGTAGGCTAATTAGCCAAGCCACAAAGCTAATTAAAAATTAAGCTCTGAAGAAAGGTAAGACAGTAAATATCCTTCCCCGCCCCCCACAATTGAGCTCTCTCTCTATCTTTTATGACACTAATTTGACTAAAGGTGAGTAAACATCTTAATGCCTTTTGGTAGTGAGGAAGGAGGGAGGAATGCAGTCAGAATTGAAGGCATTCAGCATGGTTTTATCCATGAGTTACCTTCTGCCTTCATTTCACACGGGGTGGAGGTGAGCAGGTAGTGTGTGGTAAGGCAGTAACTAGTTAAGGCTCTCCAACTTCTTACCTGCCTTGACTTAGGAGCCACTAAGCTCCCTTCTATGGGTTTGAAAAAACTGCTGCTGAAAATATGTATTTATTACTAACTAGAGTTTATCTGGTTTAAATATCTGGCCAACAGTTCTGGTATCTTTTGTGCTTACTATGGTCTTCTTTTAGCATCCTTTCTCTCCAAAACTGCTGAGGTATGTATGGTGAAAATTATTTGTGAACTGTAGTCTTGACTTCAGAATTGGGTCATGAGTTATTGTCTGAGAATTTAGTCCTTAAAACTTAACTGTCAGGAGGAATCATTGAAATTGCTAGGAAATTTGCTGTTAAAAAAATCAGTTTGTTTTTACCTGGATAACTTCTTATCAGGCTCTGTGGGGATTTGATTCCAAGTCCAGTACAGCCGAAGGATACTACTGTTTGTACTTCAGCAAGGCTGGGATTTGGACATAAGTTAGACTTGCTTTATAGCGCAGACTTAATTCTCTCACATACCTTCATCTGTCTCTGATATTTTGCTCCAGAGCCAATGTAGTTAAGGCTACAGGGTGTGGAGCCGAGTGCATCCTTTACAGATCTAAATCCCTTTTCTAAAATGGGAAAAAGAGAAGTACATTGTGACTGACAGCTCAATCTGAGCTTTGCATCTAAGCAAAACCCCAGTCCGCGTGCGAGGCAGGAAGTGAATTGCCGAGCTTCAGAAATAGCACAGAAACTTACATTCTGCTTGCAAATGCACCGTTCATAGCTCCCACAGGAGCTGTAGCTCAGACCCTGCCACAAAGGCAGCAATCCAGGTGTGGAATAACACATAAAAAGCTATGTTATGGTATACACTCACAATAAGGCTACCTTATAGCAGGTAGGAAATATTCTAATTGCTTGGAGTATGTGGTGGAAGGTTGCTTTAATGCAGAGAGTTTGCATGTAAATGGAGCTAAGCGTGGCAGAGTGGGACTTTGAAGGTTCAGTCTGGTCCCATGAAGCTGCAGTTAGGTCAGGCTTGGTCCGCGCTAAAGGGAGGTGAGCCAAAATCCAGTGCCTTTATCTGAGCATGGGAAGTGAGACCTAGCATTTACGGCTAATGAGAGGTGTCAAAGTAGCTCTAGGCAGCTGGGCTCCATCCAACAGAGTCTGCTTTGCTTTGGTTTTGTTTCTTGTACAATGAGACTGGTTTTAAATTACAGTGGGTCTGTGGAGTGAAATCCAGAAAATGGGTTCAGGTGACCCTGCATGCTTTTCCCAGCTCCCAGAATTGTCACTTCTTTTCATTGCAGAATTCTGTCATTTCTAAGGCATGGTGTGGGCAAGAATAGACATGTACACAAGATGCATAAATAAATGCATGCTAGTAGATTACTCTGATAGTGGTGGCATCGCAGGATGGGACAGGGTATGGAAAGGGCCAAGGTAAAAGCAAACCAGCTGCCAAATTCCGCCCTCCCCATGCCAGTGCATGATTAAGATCACAAGCTGCGTAGTGCCCTGCCTGGTGAGGGAATTACCATGGAGTGGCAGCATGCCGGCTGCAGCTGTGAGAGGACTACTGGCATCGTGCAGATGAGCACAAGCACAGTGTCCCTGTTCAGCTGCTGCACAGGATCCAGGGTGTCCCCAAAATATCGTGCAGGGTGCAGTCTACCCACACGCGTATGTCATCCTGGTCCAATGCATTGCCCTTAGGGATCAGTGGGAAGGCAGAGTCCAAGTGCCCTCACTGGGCTATTGATGGTGGGAAAAGGATTGGAGGGCTGGTAGGAAGCTGTGTCCTAATTCCACCAGTGCAGCATAGGTTGTATTTTTGCACCTCTGATGTAGTTTGCTGCATCAACAGGCTACTGAACCTATAAGCATCTATCCAGAGAGTGTTAAGACCATGGAGGATCATATTGCTTTTTTTGAAGGCATGAGTTTCTATCACTTATTGAAAACTTGCAGATGAAATCTTAAAAATCTTGAAATTTCTAGAGAAGCAGTGAGAAACAAAAGACACAGGCATATTCATGCTGTGGTATTCTGTCATCATGTTTAATGCAGTTCATAGTAAATGTGTGTGTGTAAATAAATATATACACATCTGTTTGTTAAGCAGTTTCTCTGCTAGGAGTTTTTCTTATTAAAATGAAGAAAATATATAGTTTCATATCACCTATATTTGCAATCCCATTGTAAAAGAAGTTTTGTTGTAGCTTCTGTTAGTGTATCTCAAGAACAAATATCTGAATCTGGTTTATTCAGATACACCAAACACATTTGGTTGCAGTGATGGAAATTATAAGACCTTTTGGAATGTCACTTTTTATTTGCCTAAATAGAAAATAAACAAGCCCCTTGTTCTTTCCCACCTCAAACAGTAACAATCTGGAAATTGTTTTAAATGCTGGAAAACACCCGTAGAATATACAAATGGAGAAACAGAATTGTCAACTTTCCCAAATGATTAATCCTGGATTTTAAACTACACAAACAAAATTTCAACTCAAACAATAATTTTCAGAAAATCATGACTAAATGAGAGGACGGCTTTCCATTGGCCCAGTTCAGTTTATGTTCATCTATACTGCATGGTATCCTTTTCCGTGATTAATCCCATGGGAGAACTCAATGTGAAGCAGATTATGGGAAAGCAGTCTAATGAAAGCAGTTTTGCAACTTTAAAAACACAGCCATGTCCAGAACACTTGGGTTTGCTATTCAGAGTGAAGGGAAAGGAGGGAAGCGTAGGATGCTTGAGGGCTGGACCTCCACCCCCATCTCTACCTCCTTGTATGCTGTGCACTACCACCATGCAATGGCAGAGCTATAGGTTTGGGGTGGTGGTGCTACCACCCTTACTTTGGTAGAGCCATGAAAGGATATGTCTACAGCCCAGGCTACAAACGGGAGTAACTTGCCATCAGCCATTTCCATCAGTAGGAGAAGTTTTGTACTTCTTTTCTTACTGTGCATAACAGTTTTCTCTGTCAACAGCTTAATTGATCAAGGTATAAATGAAGGTAGGGAGCTGACATTTGCTGTCCTCTTCACAGAGAGGAATGCTGGCTCTGCAACCTCATGAATGAAGGAAAAAAATGAAATCGCCTTGCTCCCCTTCTGCAGAGCAGTCATTAACCTCACTAACGGGGAAGGAGGCATCTTTTTTAAACCCCATGCCTGGGGGATTACACATGCTACTACTCTTACTGTCAGCATTGATGTTTCTGAGTAAGTATGCACCCTCCTGAAAACATAACCCAGGCGAGCAGAGGTTCTGACTGTGAAGATTTATCCCAAGGGGATGGAGGAGAACAAGGGTTACAAAATAAAGGCTAAAACCAGCCCTGTTTATGATAAAGGAATATTTGCTTATTTTCATTTGTAAATGTGAATTTCAAGGAATAGGTATATACAATACTCAGTGTGAAAAATAAAAGTCTTAATAAAATTACACTTTCCAGAGCCAGTCATGACTTTAAGCCATATCATGGCTAAAAATATTAAGGGAAGGATCACCACAGCAACAATCACATTGCTCCCCATCTGCAGAGGAAATGGAAAAACACACAAACTTTGCCAACCTGAATGAATTATCCAGACTATCAGAACCATAAGGAAAGCTGTTTGTAATCAGCTCTGTGTGTGTGTGCCCGTGAGTGTGCACACGTGTTAACTGGATTGCAGCCTGTTAAATACCCGTGTCAAAGGGGACAGCTGTGAAAATATGCTCAAGAGAAAAAAATTGCCATGGTTGTACCTTAATAGGCCAGCAGGTACCATGCACAGCATGGTGCTCACCGCAGCGCTGGGCTCCCTGCCTGTGGTGGCCTGGAGATGGGATGGAGGACACTGGTGCTCTCTTGGTCTTGCTTCAGTATGAAGCTAGGAAATAGCTCCGATTTGGGAGTGCAGATGCACTCTTACTCCAGTCTGGCAGTTGTTTTTATGTGTTGGGTGCTGTTTTCTTTGCCAAAGAAAATTGTCCTGTTAGCCAGGGAGGGAATAACAGGGGTGGAACAGTGAGGGCAGGAGCAATATTATCATTGTTTGACTTTAAGCACCTTGTGCAGGAGTCTCCATTGGAAGCTTCCTCTTACCAGGCTGCCTGTATGGTCAGCAGAGAGAGTCTGGCTTTTTCAGAGGCAGGCCAAGGAAAGGACGTGACTTAGAATAGTGGTAATGATGTCAAGATCTTTGGCAAATTCAGGATGCATCAAAGACTCCAAAATCATGCTAGGGAAGCCCAAAAGCATGTAGGTTTTGAGCACAGGAAGACAAGATTAGGCTTGGAGTGCAAAGGCTGTGTGTTTCCATTGCTGCTTCTCCTGCCATTACGAAGAGCACTTGTTTAGCTGTTTGTTGGTCCCGTGCTAAACCCTGGATGGTCGGCCAGCCAGTGGGCTGCAGTCATTTTCTGGCTTGGGTTTCTAGCCAGAAATGTCCCTCAGTTTTTCTGGGATCACACATTTTAAATAAACCGTGTGTGATTGGTCTGTGTCTTTAGCCTTTCATACTTTCCAGACCCATAGATGTTTTGCAAAGGAGGTGCGTGCTCCTGCTGAACAAATTTAAGTCTACAGATAACGGACTTGCTTTTCTTTATTTTCTTTCGTGCAGTCCAGTGCTGACTTGGGCTTAGCTAGATGACCTAAGTAACGTCAGTTGTATCCTGGCCCCATTTGGAGTATCTACCGAATGATGGATCCAGTATATACTGTAATGCTGGTGCAGACTGAATTCCAGGAATCAGCCGTACCTGATGGTAACGTAGCTGGAACATGGTTAAGACAGCTGCTGTCAGAAGCATATGGGGCTTTCTCTTGACTTGCAGTACATGCCATTCAGGGCCCTTGGGTGCCAGTGGCAGAGGGCGTACATGAGCAAGCAGGAGGTCTAAGTCTGATCACAGCTGAAGAGCCTCTGTGGCTTTCACTGCAGTTATCTCCACCTTCTGTAAAGATTATTGCCATAATCTCATGGCAATTTATGGCAAAATAGGTGACTCTGCAATATTCTTTTAATTTTTTAAAATGCAAATTTTAAAATGTTCTTGCCAATTCATTTCAAGAACCCTATGGGCCCATCCACTCCTTGATCTCTTTTCTGTCCTTTGCTATCTGCCACTTTGGTGTGCCCACTGTGGCTCCAAGGCTGGCAGCCTGCTGAACTGCAGAGCCTTGCCACATGGCATGTGCCTTTGGGCAGGATTTCGTGCTAGCTGGCAGTGACACTGAACCATTGCAGTGGGGAAAAGCTAACAGCGGCAGCTGGAGTTAATGAATCCTACATCACCCTGGAACAGGGATGGAAATCCCAGAGCTCAGGGGGTTTTCACAGAGGTCTGCTGCAATCTTATGTGTGAGTGACTGGAGGAGGTGAAAGCACATCTGGATGGGCTGAGGAATACACGTGCACTAGAATTTTTTTGCATTATATTTAATTGAGTGCTTGCGCGTTAGTATTTTTTTCCCCATCTCTTTTTAAAGTTCGCTTGCTTTTCTGGGTAAGGAAGGATATGAGTGGTGCATATAGTTAGATGAATGTCTACTATGATTCTGTTATTGTGTGCTGGACCTTTAAAAATAAAGTGTTCCCTAGGCTGTAGTCTAGGAGGGATTGTTGTACGTCAACGCAAGATGGCCCTTACCGTGAGTTACATGCTTGTTTTTCTCTTGTGTAGTTGTTATTTCTCTCCTTACTTGTTTGATTTAATTTGAAACAAAAGCCATTCTGGTTGTAGGCAATTTTGATTTAGGTGTTCAGGAAATGGAACAGGATTAGATCTGTGGAAAAGATCACTGGGGAAATCCTACAAGAACAGCATATTTCTTCATCCAGCATCCCATCAAAGCCAGATCTCATCAGGACATCTCCTCTGTACCACCCCAACCTACCTGTTAGGAGGACAGATTCTGAACTAAATGGTAATCCAGGTTGATTTTCTTTCCCCTTCAAACTTCCTCCCTCCAAACTAAGGTCCATATATTATAACCAACACCCCCCGGTCTACAAAGCTGAACGGATTCCTATCTGCAAAACTCATGTCTAGGTTCCTGATAATGAGATAATATCTAAGAAGCCACCAATTCATTTTATCCAGATCTACTGGATGAAAGTCTCAAATATCAAGGATATATCTAGACCAGCTGTGCATCAGATGCTTCTACTGCATATGTATTTTTGTCACAGAATCAGCTCACTTGCATTATAGTTTGGGACTAAAAGACTCAGCAGCCTCTTAAGCTGAACATGGCCTCCCAGAATACCTTCCTGGGGGGCTATTTTATTCTCTCTGTTGTATCTTCCTGTCAAATGTAATGGGAAATCAATGATGAATAGGAGATCCCTAATCTCCATGGATACTTGTCCTTGCATGGTGACAAAATCTGATTTGTCTGTTTATTTTCTCGTAGTTTACATATGACTAATTTACTTAGGAAGGGGAAGGGAAAGAAGGAGGCTATTTGGGATTGAAGTAAAAAATGAGAGAAAGGAAATCTGGCAGTGGTTCTCAGCTGGAGCTGCTGGGAGGCCTCCAGAAGCCTATCCCATACCTGCATCCCCTGAGCTTGTTGTCAGCTCTCATGCTTTGTTCTACACTCGCAGCAGGGTCTTGGGGGAACGCAGCTGCTCGTAGACCAAAAGGTGACCTTTTGAGTAGCTGAAGAATCATTAATTATTTAGCACATTCCTGGCTAAAACGGAAATTAAATTATTTCATGAGCAAAACAATTTGTCCTTTCACTTGGATGCATCCTCTTTGCACCACACAATAGTGTGGCGTACACACCACTCCTCATGGTTTCTTCTGGGTGAAGCTTTTGCTAAGATAGGTATTGCACTTTGAAAAACACTTACTGTTGACTAGAAAGACCCTACTAGTCAAATGTAATAAACTGCAGTTTAGAGGTACTAAGTTTGCAAACCCAGCCTCTATTTAAATAATGTGTAGGAATGAAAGCTTCCTGGTGGAATGTATGTCTCTAGACTATCAGCTGATGCTGGTAAGTATCATAACCAGCTGTTATTTCGACATGAAGTGTTTTACTTCTTTCAATTAATCAAGAGTCTCTTGGAAGGTGCCATAGCAGGACATTCATTACGGGGATGTTTAATAAATAGAGTACTTGTCATTTGCATAGACAGAGGCTTCAGCAACTGCCTCCCAGTGATCTGTGATAGCAAGGTACTTAGGCATTCTGTGTATCCATTGGGCGAAGGAGGGGAAGCAGGTGGGAACAATTTTTCACAATGCCTAACTTTGAATTTCCTATGTGGTCTTCCAGACAGGGATTCAAAGAACCTGAAGCTGGAGCCCACCTCTCCTGCTGACTGTGAATGAAGACTGCAGTATACTCTGCTGCAAGTCCATCTGCTCTTGAACTTTATAAATACCTTTAAAAAGATCTATCTAATAGTGTTTCCTTTGAAGTTTCCAACACTATTTATGAAGGCTTGAAAGTGGTATTATTCACGTGTTTCAGATGGAGAGCTGAATTGTCAAGGTAACAACTGATTTCAGAATGGCCAGTTTTCTCTGAGAGATAAGCATGTGGAGGGACCTGGGGGGAAGATCCAGTGCTTGCCAGGGATTTCACTGAAGTCAACAAGCCCTGAAATGTAGGAAGAAGAAATCTGCACAAAAGAAGAGGTACCCAGCAGACCATGCTTTCTCATTGGAGAACCCAGTGGTAAAAATTCTCCATAAAATGATAGGTATCTGCTTCTACAGGATTATTTTTATTAACAGAAGATTAGATGGGTTAAGGCAAGTAAATGGGGATTCCGTAAATAACTATAAGTGTTTCAGTTGCCTGTTTGACATTGTCTTAATTGTTACAACAAACAGCACAGGATGACAAAAAATGACCACCTTTCTGCTCAGAAGATAAACTGCCTTTCAAAAGAAAGGAATGAAACCGAGCTCTATGATTTCTAGGATTCCGGTTAAGTAAAATGGACATGACTGGAGAAGCATAAACACCTGAACAGCTTTCAAGACATTTCTCTGGCATGTTCTTACTGACTTTGAGCTCTTATTTCCCACCACAGTATCTGCTCATCCTATTGCAGCATCCTTCAAACCAGCCTCCCCTGAAGGATCCAGCAGACTTGGTCTGAGAGAAGAGCTGAGCACAAGCTGGTGAGCATTCACTGCAGGGAGTTCTAAGTGCTGTGAGATTTAGTCAAACACCAAAGTACAAGCTTCTACTATGACTCATCTGGTGTAAAACTAGTGCTAAGTATTGTACATAATTAAGACAACATTATTACAGTGAGATAGCACTTCTTTTTTTGGCAGGGTTAAAGTCTTGAAAAGGTGTAATGTTTTCAGCCTTCAGAGCTGTGAAGAAGATGAAGAGTTCTGATGGGAGTTCATTCTAAAAGATATCATGACTACAGTGAGTTTAGATCATAATTTGCATTATTCCTGAAGCTCTGCGTGTATATTTCAGTCGCCTTCATGAAAGGTTGTGGTTTTTGTGAGAATAAACACAACCTTAAAGTAGTATTCATTAGATAAGACTTGCAACAATGACCTCTCTAGACATACCAAGGGTTTGCTGAGTTTTATAGCCATAAATCATGTATTTTATTTTGAGCCACATTTCTTAAAGAGGTGCTATTGGTACGTCACAGAATCACAGAATGGTTGGCGTTGGAAGGGACCTCTGGAGATCATCTAGTCCAACTCCCCTGCTAAAACAGTTCACCTAGAGCAGGTTGCACAGGGTTGTGTCCAGGTGGGTTTTGAATATCTCCAGAGAAGGAGACTCCACAACCTCCCTGGGCAGCCTGTTCCAGTGCTCTGTCACCCTCAAAGTAAAGAAGTTTTTCTTTATATTCAGATGGAACTTCCAGTGTTTCATTTTGTGCCCGTTGCCCCTTGTCCTGTCACTGGGCACCACTGAGAAGAGTCTGGCCCCATCCTCTTGACACTCGCCCTTAAGGTATTTGTAAGCATTTCAAGTAACAGACACAAAAAAATATATTTACCATTGAATGCGATAGAAAATGTTGGCCATAGTGGTGTCAGGGAGCTATAGATTCAACTTTTGAACACTGACTGTCAGCAGGTATGGAACAGAAGTATTAGTCAGCCAATGACCCTACCAATGGGAAAAGTTAAACAAATAGGTCATTACAATTTGCCTACTTGCCCCAACGTTTTCTTTCAGAGGTCCACAAATCAACTTTGCTTTTTGTGAATGCATGTTCTTAATTAAAATTTTTTGTGTATAATGCAAACAAACTCAGTTTACTGGTTGCTCAAAAGCTATTTATTCAGGTTACTTGCTTCTCATTATCCTTAACTAGTAACTGCTCTTTATGGTGTTATCATATTGTTTCTGTTCATTGATTAGCTGTCTGACTTGCAAGCAAGAGGCGGGAAATCAGACTGCAAGATGGTGACATGGACCATTTTAAGGGACAGGACTTTGAGTGAACCTGTTTCCATCTGTGTATTCCAGTGGATGCCTTTGAAGCATGTTTATGCTCTTACTTGAAGATACATTGACTACTTCTTCAACCGAACATTACCACCACTTTTCTTATCTTTTCCTAACATGTTGCTTTTACCCCATTTTCATGCACATCTCCAAGGAATTATCCAAGTAAGTTAAAGGGACTGCAGAGTTTCAGGAGAAATCCCAGGAAAACAAGGCACTTGCGTCAAGACATCTGAACCACAGCCAGAGAGCCTCTTCTTTTTGTATGAGTTGAACAAACTATAATTTTTTACAAGTCTGAATATTAAGAATTCTAAGGGCCTTTCTGGAAAAATTATCATCTAATATAAAAGATAGTTCAATTCCCATTTTGTTTGCACTGCTGTTTTCCGGATGAGTTTCCAATCTATTAGTGAAGTAGTAAATGCTCCCCCAGCAACCAACAATTGATGATTTGAAAGGAAATCAAAAGCTGGGTAAGGTTGTTGAAGAAAATATCTTGAAAGGAAAAGAGGGAAAGATCATACCATTCCTATGATAGCTGTGAAAGTTTGTGAAGATTACAACTGAAAGATGGGCCAGAGAGAGACCAAGGAGTCTAGGAGTAGATACCTGCCTGCAGAGCTTTGACCTAGCATGCCTTCTTGCAGGCTCACAGTCTAAAACTTTGTAGAGGTTGATCTGTTAGGGACACACAACCAGAGGTGGAATTGCGGGAGAGGATGGATAAGCGTCAAATGGAGAGGGCACCTGTTGACCATTGTTATTACCTTGGAGTTTGTATGGCTTTGACAGGATTCGCACAGCTTCCGGAGAGGTGAGAGAAATACTGTGCATGCCTATTCTTCATTACATAGGGTTTTAACATCATTAGCTGAGCAGCAAGGGACCTTGCTGTGGGTGCATGCTGGAGTTGCCTTCCTGATGCAGTGTCTCTCAGCTGACCTGACTTTTATCTTTACTCCAACCATGAGCTCACTACGAGCACAAAGGGAAAAGTATTTGTATTCCACTGTGCACATTGACAGTAATTGTGTGGATGCAGCCCAGCACTATAGAAAGAGACAGGAATGTAGAACCTTTAGAAGGCATTAATTTTTTCTTACGGTCTCCTTTTTCGAACCACACTGCAAAAGGTTACAGTGAGAATAGCAAAGGAAAGAACTTGCAGACTTCACAAAAATCAAAGCCTACAGCTTGTGCTGGACGGGTATATTTGGCACACATCTGTGATTATGAAATGACTTTTAAATTGCTTTTGAACTTCATTTGGATAGTGATTCATCCTTCCAATTTCCTTTCTCCCTCCAGAACATCCACCATTAACAAACCAACCAGTTGTGATGTTTTACAATCCACATTTGAACCTTCTTCTCAAAACATTGCACACTTCCTTAAATAAGCAATTGCTCAGCTAATTTGCACAAAGATAAGGTCAGTCTTGGGACTGAAAGATGGATCAACAACCCTCTGTGGCAACCATCTTTGATACAAGTCAAGAAGCAGTTGCACTAGAGACTTGTTAAACTGCAACATCATGTTGCAGAAACACAACATCAACAGGCATTTTAAGTGTTTCTGCACAAACAGATATCGTACAGCCTTGATTTGGTTGGGCTGAGCCTATTACAGGATTTAGGCATATGCGTAAAGATGGAATTACTTACATGACTGAAGTTAAGATGTGCTTAAGTGTTTTGTTGTGTATGGGCCTACACACTACATCTGTGTTTGTATTAAGAGGAAAAGCTGTTCTACAAGACATTTGGGCATTTTAAAATGTATTTTTGTTCTGAACTGGAACAGGAAGTTTTACCCTGAAATGAAATTTAGGAAATCTTTAATTCCAGAAATCTTGTAATTGAGCATACTTGAAACATTGTGTGTCAGTAATGTTGAAACGCTTTGTGGCATCAAGATTGAAACATTGCATGTCCACATATGTTACTAAATTAATTAGAACCAACTGTCAACTAAGCATGCTGGGATTGCCTGGGTTGTGTATTACCCACCCCCTGGATGCAGAAAGAGCTCTGATCTGATCTAGCTTCTTGGCTGAGGTGCAGTGCTCCATGAACACTGTTGTTCAACCTAGCACCGAAACAAGGATATTCAACTGTGCATGATGTAGAGCTGGACCTACTAAACCCTGCTCAGCCCAAATGGCTTTATGCAGGGACATCTCAAGTGTCTTGTATCAGGTCTTTGAAGCGAGTGCTTCAGCGATGCAGAGCACAGACCCTGTGCTTGTGCTTGTAGGTGCTTTGGGTCTTCCTTGGCTTGTTGGTTCTGGCCTGGATATATCCAAGATGACTTCATGGTGTCCAGGAGTCATGGCAGTTTGGGCACAGCACAAATGGATGACCCTCATTTGCATCTGATGCTGTATGTGACAGTGAGCCCCCCTGGAGCTAAGGGCTGCAGCTCTGCAGGCTGGGTGCAGGACTGAGCTGCAGCTGCTTAAGCTGAGTCTTTGCAGAAACTTTAAGGTTCCCCTCCCTGGGCTTCCCAAGCCTGTCCTGCCATAGACATCCCAGTACCTGGGGACTGCAGCCTGGCTGCAAACTTAAAAGCTAAAATGACCAAATCAAAGCTAAGCATGTTTTGGTAACTTCTTACTAACTGTTTTACCATAATCAATTGTCATTTTCTAGAAAATGTTTCAGTGTTGTGGAATCAGTATTCACTATAAGGAGACTGATGCACTGGAAAAAATTGAAGCAGCTCTGTGAGTATATAGCAAGAATGACAGACAGAGTCTTACCAGACTGAATATATTGTTTGCTCTGCCTGTCTCTAGATACAATGGCAGTTCAAAAGGGAGTAGGTACCTGTCAATAGTCTCTGAAAGGGGATCATACAAATCGTCTGTTTCCCCTGCTCTTCCAGTTACAATCCCTCTTCTCAGTCTCATTGCCTGATGGACCAAGTAGGGGTGATCCCTAGGCCAAGAGCTTCTCTTTGGGTGTGTGGGGTTAAGAAGACAAAGTGGTACTGAAGCGGTTACTTTAGAAAAGTCTCTTTCTTTGGCCCAAACATGTGGCGTGTGTGGTGAAATTTACTCAGACAAATGTTTTATCTAAAATGGCTTTTCCTGCTTAAGCCTCTGGGTTGTTATGCTTTTCTTTGATGTTCTGTCCTTTTCTTTTGGGATAGAGACACAAAGGCCTTAGATTTTTATTTCAGTCAGCTTCTGGGTCAGCTGGCCACAGCAGAGGAGTTGTCCAATCTTGTTTTTGAGAGATGTTCTCTTATCCTTTAAGGCCTCAACTCCAGCAAAACATAAACCAGTAAACTTAGCTGGAGCATGTGAATATCGTATCTTACGAAAGACCCCTTTGCCCTAGCTTGGCTTCTGTCTTACTCTTTCTGTAAGAAACTAGGGCAGCCCCTAATACCCAACCAACTGAATGCTTTGGATTCAGATGTCAGTAAGAATAGGAGTGGGAACCTGTATTGTATGTTCATAACAGACAATATGATTGTTTTCTTATTTTGCTGCAGTTACTACATGTAGTTATATTTCTGTCTGAGGAAGCAAAACGCCTTCACAGACGAGTACAAAAAGATGCATGTGTTTTCCCAAGCCTGAACACATGAACTTGTATGTACCTTACTGTAATCTGACACTTATTGTAAGAAATATATTTTACATAATTGGCAGTGGCAGTCACATATTCTTAGAGAAAAAAGTATTGAACTGTATACTGTATATCACTGATAATGATTTGCAGCAGTATCCTCCATAAAAGTAAAGGATAATTTAGCACTAGAAAGCCAGGCCTCAAAACCAAAATAAAATCCTTTTCTTTTTCTGTGCCTAGGCTAAGATTCATCTCGCCTCACTGTAGACATTGGCAGTGTAGACACATATGGTAGGACCCATCACCCCCAGGCTCCCTTTGCAGTCAATACAGGGAACAGGCACTTTTAGGCCATGATTCATCTGACCTATTTGCATGCCTGCTACAGGATGAGATGAATTGCCACCTAGACTAAATCTGTGTATAGGATAGTACCTGAAGGGGGCCTACAAGAAAGCTGGAGATGGACTTTTTACAAGGGCATGTAGTGATAAGACATGGGGTAATGGCTTTAAACTGAGAGAGGGTAGATTTAGATTAGATACTAGGAAGTAATTCTTTACCGTGAGGGTGGTGAGACACTGGAACAGGTTGCCTAGAGTTGTGGATGCCTCTTCTCTGCCAGTGTTAAAGGCTAGGCTGGATGGGGCTTTGAGCAACCTGGTCTAGTGGAAGGTGTCCCTGCCCATGGCAGAGGGGTTGAAACTAGATGATTAAGGTTCCTTCCAACCCACACTATTCTATGATAAAGTGAGCCTAAGATGACCAGCTCAGATGTAGATGCTTATACAGATCTACAGTTTGAATTTAGATTTGCAATTTGGAACAAAAATTTTTCAGAGAAGAGTTAAATTTCCTAAGCCACATTTTCCTAGCAGAATGTGTGTATGAATATATATATATATATATATATATGCGGGGGTTTTTTTCCTGCAACAGAAACATTTGCACCAATATCTTTTGAAAACTGGCCCTATATCCCCTTCTCCAAATGTTCCACCATCTGAAGAGCTGCCATTTTATCTCTCTCTGCCTCTGCCCCTCTTTCACACATACAGACATGTGTATACATGCCATGTTTCAGAGCTGGCCCTTCTGAATTTTCAGCATTAACTCAAAATACACTCATCTGTGTGTGGTAGCCAGAGCTGTTACACACAGACAGATATATTAGCTGGTTTTGTTTCTTAAAAAAACCAAAGCAAAATATGCAAACAAAACCACCAAATGAACATTTCTGAAATTTGCTTCTGTTTAAAAATAACATTTTTTATTCATATTTTCTGCTAGAATCTGCTCTACTCTGCCTGCAGCCTTGGTGAGGCAGGGCATCGTAGGAAGAGGAACATCAGTTTCTGGGAGACAAGTACTGATGCAGAGGGAGGGGGAAGACAGACTTGATCATCTAAGAAAGGGTGTAAGTTCCCAAGTGAAGCTCTGAGAAGTCAAGAAAGAGGTAACGTACTATTACATATAGAAGATCAGAGTTGAGAGAGTCTGATTTACGGGGAGTGAGGATGATGTCCTTGCAGGTACTCTAGTGCACATGCTGTAGTATAATGTGCCAGTGCATCTGAACACCCATCTAGACTGCAAATGGCATGACGGTAATATTTAAAAAAAGGAAGAAAGGAAGTCACCCTCTTGCAAAGCTTTACAATGCTCAGCTGCTGCCAAGGAGTCCATGATGTAGCTACAGTAGCAGTAGGCAAAATATCCCTCCCATCCAGCCGTTGGCACACAGCACAGCAACCCATTTATGTGAGCACCTGGTTCATCAGTTTGCTTGTGACAGATCTTGGCATGCCCTCTCCTCTGGCTGTAAAGCTTTACTGACTCTTGTGTTTTTTTCCCTGCAAACTCTTGTCTGGTATGGGAGGACTTGGAACAGAGCAACACTGGCTCTGGCAACAACAGGAAACTGCGTTTTGGATAACCCTGTATGGTGCAAGGTTTGCAGCCATTTAAGGGCTTTGTTGTGGGGATCGGGAGGAGGGGTTGTCCATCATCCAAAGTCCATTGCAGTGGGAAGGGTGCCCATGAATGCAAAGGTCTTTGGCAAAGGCCACGAGCATCTGAAGGCTGCTTCTGAGAAATGGGCATGGGCTCACTGTTCTCCACAGGGTGCAGTGCAGAAGCGGCTTCAGGAAGAGAAAGTGCTCTTTCACCAGTCATCCCAGTGCATCATTCATTAAATATAAGGCCCTACAGGAAAACCAGGGCTTCGTGTTCTCCAAGCCCCCTCCTGCATCAACCCTGATGTCAGTAGTTTCCAACCATGGAAGTTAAATTAAGGCCAGCACAGTCTAATAGGCAAGGGAGAGCAAATGCTAAGAAGTCAAGGTAATGAGAAAATACCTGCCATCTGGAGCTGTCATAGGCACGAATTTACATCACTTCCCACAAAATATATAAATTACAGCCTACGGAACATTTCTCTCCTTGGATGCAAAGCCCCACTCCTGCCGCTACCACCAACCATTTTGGCCTCCCTGCTTTCCATGTGATTGTCGGCTTCTGCCAAAAGCCCCAGAGAGATGTGCACGGGCGCGGGGAAGCATCTGCAACCGCTGGCTGTTTGAGTACAATGGCTGGAGTGGGATGTGTTCGGCGGCATCCGCTCGCTCCCTTCCTCGCTCTGATGGAAAGTTTTCCTCCAGGCTCTGACAGCACCGCAGCCACTTGGGGAAGCACATGACTTCCTCGGGAGACGGCATTTCTTATTTGTGTTGCAGGCCTCCAGCAGGCATGGCACCGAGGCAATAGTTATATCAGGTTTTGTAACATCGTCACAGCAGCTGCAATTTTGGGAACTGAAGTGCAGGCTGGAAGTGGAGAGAGAGGCACAAAGCACACCAGGCCAGGTTGAGATCAGGGTGGAAGAAAAAAAAAAAAAAAAGAAAATCTGCAACCAGCCTCCTCCCCCAGGAAGCTCATTGTGTTCCCGGGTGCCAGGGGTGCCACTTGGCCTCCAGATGGTTACCGCAGGGGCCATCTGCCTAAAAGTGAGTCAAAGGAAATCACAGCTCAGGATGCCAGCGATGGGACCAGACCTTTCCCCCTGGGGTGCCTGCACTCCTGGGGGAGCAGGGCAGAGGAAGGGGAGTCCCCGTGCCAGGTGGCTTTCCATGCTACATGCCTAACAGCCTGCTGGGGGAGGTGGCAGAGAGCTCGAGACCCTTAACTGTGAGACAGCGTAGTGCAACACTCATGTGCAGATAGCAAGGCTTCCTCCAAAACCTCTGCAGCCTGGTACTGTGCCTCATCAATTAGCTCTAGCAGTCTCATTAGCTTGGCTAAAATGCTGTGCTGGTGCAGGCACACTGCTCCCTGGACCCCAGCTGGCATCTCTGCAGGTCTCTTGGCTTGTGTGGAACTACCTCACTTTGGCCTCTACTGGGAAATCCCCAGGGAATTGGGATGGGGATCCTGTCTTCCAGATGATTTACTTGCTGCTTCTCCTTACAGGAATGTGACCTGATTCTCTCTTCTTCTGGCTCCTGGCTTGATTTCAATGGTGTTAAGCCACCATAGGTTTGAGGCTTCACTGATATTACAGACCTGGAAGCCATAGCTGGCTGAAAGACAGTGAAGTCCTCTTCACTGTGTCTCCTCACTGCTTTTGTCTACCCTGCAACTCAGGCAATTAAGTGCCCGTGGTTGGTCCCATGTGTGCAAGAGGGGCTCTCCACTGCCCGTGCATGCTCTTAGTAGGTGACTTGTACCTCTGCTGCCAAACAGCAGTGGCTGGCAGGACAGTGGGACTGAATTCTTTCCTGTACATTGCTTTTTCTCCAAGTAACTCCACTGGTCTGTGGAGTTATGTCTGACATAGGAGGTGTCACACAGTCCCCAGTTATCTTAGAGCCTGGTGGATCTGAACAAAGTTGACGTGGATCTAAGATGCTTCCACCAGGTACTGCCCCAGACACTGGTTGTTAGGTGATACTCATTTTATCATGGGCAAGAGCTGAAGGTCATTTGCCCCAAACATAGCTGTTCACTTAGCCCAAGCACCCTGAAATGCTCACAGTGGGTGGGGTTGGGGTGAGACAGGCAAAGAGAGGGAGGGAGTAAGCAAAGACATGCCAGCAGTGGTGACAGATCCTCAGAGGTGGTGTGGGGAGGGCTTGGCAACCCTTTCAGTGCTGCCCTATTGCAACAGGAGGGAGGAGGATATACAGAGGTTACTTAAAAGCCCCCAACTTTTTCCAGGCACCTATTGTACTTCAGAAATTCTGCAAGGGAGAAGAAAAAAAAAAAAAGACTATCTGAAAAGAAGGTACCCTTGTAACCAAAAAACTTCCTTTAAGAGCTTACTGCTATTAAATAATTGCTACATTTTGAATTGCTGTTTTCAGGGGCTTTGGGAAGAAGTTGTGTTCTCAGCCATGAATATTTTCTTAGAAGGATGGCATGGCTTTTTCATTGCTACATGCTTACACTGAAATAGATGTGAAAGCAGTTTTGACTAGCTCAAAGAGAAGTCTCTGATCAGCCTGCATCTGAGATTTCCCTTAAGGTCATTAACAGGAGAGAAATAAGTGGATAAGTGCTTTTTTATTTTCTTTATTTCCCTTTTCCTCTCTCTCCCTCTCTTTTTTTTTTTCTCTCTCTTTCTAAAAAGTGGATTTTCTGGATGCAGGAGTTAACCCTTTAGATATTGGATGTTTGTGTGCATAGGGACAAAAAGACAATTTTCCAGTAATCA
The DNA here is from genome assembly GCF_013368605.1 of Nyctibius grandis. NCBI lineage: Eukaryota > Metazoa > Chordata > Aves > Nyctibiiformes > Nyctibiidae > Nyctibius > Nyctibius grandis. The sequence continues at coordinate 14,704,897 of NC_090660.1, forward strand.
TCCACAGACTGTTGTAGGCTGTAGTATTTGGGATGATTGCAGTATAACTTAGAATGTAATTTTTATTAGGGGAAGGCAATGTGTGATGCACTTTCTGGAAATATAATTTGCTATTTTGGGTTCAATAATGCTGTTTTGGAGGGTGGGAGAGTAAATGATTTTCTAGTTCTTTTACTTGAAACTCCCTAATGTTTTTAATGTCCTACTTCTCCTAGGCAAATACTTATGTGTTAGGCTTCCCTCTCCTTCTCCCGCCCCCCTTCTTCTCTTATTCATACGTTTTGACAAACACAAAATGCCTTTCAATCCTTAGAGAGCTGTACTCCATCATTAGACTGATGTTTTCTGCCTCTCAGTTTTTATTTATGTGAGTTTAAAAATGTGTAGCTCGCTGGCACCCCACACTGGTTTTGGTTTCTCCCATCTTACATGTGCCAGGCTGGCTCATGTTTGGTTTTTCCTTGCACTCTTTCTTTCTTTCATGGGATTACAACATTTTTAATACAGGATGTCTGAAACAACAAACACCAACGAAGAGAAGAAACCTCCTCTGAATGGAAGAAGAGCCCTCCCATCAAACAACTCCAACGAGGAAGAAAATGAGGTCCCTGAGATGGAGGCTTTTGGACTGATACCTAGAGGATTTAATCCAAAAGGTACCGTGTACAATTAAGACATGAGTTTACTTTTACATTTTCCATACTCACCTCTGTCCAGGTCTGTGAATTAAAACCAAACCACTTTTTTCCTTACATATTTTGATCTCAGATTGCTTTTATTGCTGCTCATGAAAAAACTTGCTAAAAACACCCGTGTGCATGGAAATGTTACGGCAGGGTAGGGAAAGTGAGGAGTGGAGAAGCTGAGTGGCCAGTTTTTGGCTCGAACTGTGGGAGTGATTGAAAAAAGGCAAGAATGGGTTTTCCCAGTTTGATCACAATCACAGTCATTTTAGGACCTGCTGGCTTCAGGCATGGCTGTGGCAGCACTGGGGTGAAGGGGGCAGGAGGAGCCTTCCCTCTTAATGTAATGCAATACAGGTCCTGACTAGATATTGTTTCAAACGCAATATGCTCATAGAAGACGGAGATGTGTGAGGGTGTGGGATACCACAGAAGGAATACAGCCTGTAGCTAAAGCCCACCTGTACCAGGAGAAAGATTCCTATTGCTTTTTGATGTGCTTCACATCAGGCTCTAAATGAAGTGCGGTGCTGGTGGGCGGGAGCCTCTTGCTTTTCAGAAATGCAAAGAAAACTTAGGAATGTCAGGTCAAGTGAGTTGAGGCAGGAACCCAACGTGTCCTTAAGGTGATACTGCTGGTGAGAAAAACAGCACTTATCCAAAGCAAGAGTTTGTGTGGCCATAGGATAATCCTGGCTATGGGACTGGTATGGCTGAAAAATAAATTTGTGCATAACAGCACAGCTGTTTTTGTACAGGTGGATCAGCTCTGCTGTGCAGTTCAGCCCTGCAATGCTTGTAGCAACAACGTGCAAGGGGTGACCTGAAGGGAAAGGACTGCAGCACTGTTTCAGTGCACATTAGCTGTGATCTAAGCCCGTGATACCAGCTGGTCTAAGTGTGGTCCCTGGACACACTGTTTTCAGGTGGGATGCTTAAGTGACCTGTCAGACCACGTTAAAGGTTTATAGCCCAAAGGAGCTCAGACTGGGACTTACACTCAGGAGCTGAGCCTGCCCAGAGCGCTCGCAGTGTTGTGCTTAGGGGATAAAGTGAGCGTCTGCAGGCAGGGCAGGAGCAGCCGAGTATGACAGGGCTCTAGTGCCGCGAGCACATCCTTGCAGAGGACTGCTTGTGCCACCTCCTTCCCCTTCTCTTGCACTCCTCTACGCTTCTGGGTTGTCCAAATTTTTTGTAGTGGTTCACACATTTAATTGCTATAACACACTAAAAAAATATCCAAATGCCTTTATCCCTGCTGTTATAACTGAGGTGTTTTCTAGCCTTCGGGGTAGGATTGGACACCTGCTATAAATGTCTAAATGTCAGTGTCTTCACCTGTGTCAGATCGTAATCAACACAGAGCCAGCGGGTGAGTGGAGGTGAGGGCATAGGCTGTCTGGAGAGGCAGTGGGTGTCACTTCCAAGGTGATCTGTATCCTTCTCTCAGCTCTGCTGGCAGCAGCAGCTGGCTGTTGTAAGAGGTTACATACTAGGCTCACATCATTTAGATGCCTAAATTTAACTGAATCTTGCCCTTGATTTGTGCAGTGTAGGTGTCTACAGCTGAGCTAGTCACCCTTGTTTCCCTTCACAGCCAACAGAAAGAAACAGGCATTTTTAGGGTGTGATTCATTTGACCTATTTTAGCTACTACTCTAGGATGAGGTAAAACCCTGTGCTTGACTAGCTCTCTGCTGACACCCACTTCTGCTCAGCTGAATCACAGCCAGAGTGAGCAGCGGAGGCTGCTGGGGACGGCTGCCTCCCCAGCCTGGTCAGTGGGCTGCCTGCTGCGGGAGCCCGGCTTGCTTGCGGGAGGAGATGTTCAGTGAGAAGGACGCACAGCCCCCGAGTGCTTCTTCAGCAAAGAGCGTGTCTTGGTGAACACGCCTGTGCCATGTCCTCCCCCTGACTCTTCCTAGCCAGCTCATCTCGCCGCAACGTGTTATGAGTGGGCCTGGCGCTTACAGCCGCTCGGTGGGAGGACACAGCCCTGCGGCTCCACGGTCTGCAAGCTCCCCACGCACCCTCCTTTGCAAAGTTCGGCGACTCGCCAGGGAATCGTGCTTCCTCTGTTAGCAGAGCGATGGACACCTCCTTTGGAAAGTCACACTGTTCCATTTGTGACCCAGAGCCCTTTCTGGTCCTGCAAGAAAGCCTGATGTTTGAAGGTTATTCTTGTTATTCAAAAAACAGCTCAAGCTTGTGCTCCTTTATTTCCATGCAAGTTTAACATTGCAAAAGCTTCAAGAAAGCATCGGACTGCTGCCTGTCATGTGGCAAACCTGCTTGCACTAAACAGCAGACCAGGCTATGGGCAAACCATCAAATGGACCTGACTTCAAAGGAGCCCTGGGTGGCTGCCTGTCCCTCACAAAGAGATGAGCAGTGACGTCCACAGCGCCTGGACCCTGCCTTTTGATTGTACTCTGGTGATGGTGTTAGCACATCCCATTACCCTGCACATGTTTTGTCCTCCGTAATTACCATTACTGTCATGGACACAGGCTTGGTCACAGGTTATCTTCATCTGGCAAGCTCAGCATACATTTTAACACTGAGAGTGAAAGTGAAATGTGTTTTCTGCAGATGTGTGTGGCTGTGTTTTGACAGGAACCATGTAAAGTCCTGAGATGAAATGCTGAACTGATGGCTGAGGGTGGCTTAGGGTTGCAGTTTCTTGAAGGGGTTAACATGCAAAGGAAGGGCAGGGTCACTGTTGCCTCTTACTTCAGAACATGAGATGAAAACACCACAAACCCTCAACTCTATGCCTCCTCGGAAGGAGGGGGAAGCTGAGCCAAACTTACCGATAGCTTCGGTAATAAAGATATGCAGTTTTACATGCGGTGCTTTAAAGCCTGGGAGGGGTTGGGAGAGATAAAGGGAGAGATACTCCCCTGTCCCTGCTTTACCGCGCTCCAGGACATTCCTGCCTCACAGAATTTAATTGTGAGCTTTGTCAGCATTATTGTGAAAGAGCATTGCTAAGTTTTGCAGGAAGAGAGGCCAAGACATGCCCCACTTCACAGAGGGGCAATGAGAATGATTTCTGAGCAAAATACATTTAATATTTCACACAAAAACCATCTCTGTGTCTTCAGCCAGCGCTAAAGCCAGTGGGGATCTACAGAAGTTACCCCATAAGCCTGGCGAACTGAGCAGAGAATAACAACTACCTTGCCATGGGACTTTAAGCCTGCCTCAGTATTGAACGGGGTATTCCAGCCTTTCCACAGATTAGGGTTAGCAGGGGGTGGATGGTTTTGGGTTCAGTTGTCCAGGGCTTCCATGAAAGGATCTTTATCTTCATGTGTCCTCAGGCAGTTTTCTTTCCTTCTTTTTCCCGCAGGGCAGGACTAGGTAGCTGATGGTGACAATGCACAAGTGGGACCGGCTCCTGCTGCCCTTATTTCTCCCTCTCCCATTAGCTGTCGCCCAGAGCCCCGGCTGGGTGGCTTGGCCAGGGCAGGAGGATGACCATGCTGGCAACCAGGGGAGTTGCTGCCTGCAGGGCTCTGCTAATGTCTTGAACACATCCCTGTAGAAGGGCAGGGCTAATGCACACACTGCTGTAGTCTGAAGGCTACACACCCAGGAGGGAGCTGCTCTGCTGCTTGTCCAGAGCTGGCCGCTATGCAGCGTCTCCCTGCCTTCAAGGAAAAGCAGTATGCAAAACTGTTGTCTGAGCTTTTGTGAAATGGGCCATGTTCAGCCCTCAGTGGCTTGAATATCCAGCTCGTTCGCTGAGCGCATAATTCCTGCTCACAGGCTGTATGCCTGTATACTGAGTATGCCTCAGTAGGAGGCCAAATTAGCCACCACCACAAGTACACACAGCTCCACCGGCTGCTGTAAATGTGCACCTCTTTTTGCCAAGCATGAGTTTGGCTCTGTCGTCGTCAGTATAAAATGCAGAAATTAGCTACTTTCTAACTGTCAGCACCTGGAAAGACAAGCTGAGAGCTGAAAATGAAGCTTTACTCTTCTGTCTCTCTCCTGGTGGTGAGCAGTAATGGTCCTCCTGGCAGAGGTTTCATGATTATCTGCCCAAGCATGTAGGCGAAAGAATGATGTCCAGTTCATTTTCATGTGTTTGCTCGTTGTATGAGAAGACTCCTGTTGTGAAGGTTCCAGGTATGGTACAATCACATGGCTCGTGGTGACTGCAAGTGCCTTTGCCTATCCCAGTGTCACTCCACACTGGTCATTAGCTGAGCAGACTAACTTCTAGCAGTGGTAGGCTATAACCCTTTAGACAGCCCTAATTTGAAGGGAGCGAAGCTTTGTCCATGCACATTGTCGATATCTACTGCTGTGTGCCTGTAACTCTAAGCTGTAATTATATACTGTAGTGTTATATTTAGTTTTCATAAGAAGACACTAATAGCAGTGGAGGTGTACTGAGAAGCTGAGTCTAGACACATACAGTACACCAAAACCTTATTTAATACAGGCAATCCAAGCTCTCAGCTGAATGCAAGATCATTAACTGCTTCTACTACTATCACTCAACAGCAGTAGAGCTTTGCAAACGTTAATGTATTTAAGCGTCACAAAACCCCTGTGAATTTGCATTTTACAAATGGAGGGCTGCAAGAAGGGAGACATGAAGCCACAGCTGTCAAAGGCCCACTGATTGCATTGATAAAGTTGTGACAGCAATGCCCAGACTTGCAGAAAGCTGATGCCAAAGGAAAGATGGAGCCCAGCTCTCCTTGGGGATATTCAGCTTTCCACCCGTAGCAACCTGCCCTTTCTGCAATTGCTTTCGTCATTCCCTAGAAGCCTTGCAGCCTCTGTGAAAATGCAGGTGGACAGAGAAGTGTCAGTCCGTAAGTCCCTGCTCAGCCAGAAGGATGTAAGCCCCAAACAGATCCAGCATGCTCTGTTGCCCGGTGTTTCTCGATGAGGCAATGCTGGGGAAGGGGGTACAGGGCCTCTAGTGACGATGATATAAATATTGACATTCCAACATACTGACTCCTTCCCTCTCTGTTCATTTATGCGTCTCTGCAGATTACCTGCGTGTTGTGGACATTCACATGTTCAAGGAGCCCCATGAGATTAACAAGCAGCAACACCACACTGACAAGTACTACAGCCCCAAACTGATAGTGCGTCGGGGACAGCCTTTCGAAATCCAGATTGAGTTCAACCGACCCTACAAGCCAGAGACGGACCAATTCTGGCTGGAGTATTTGATAGGTAAGTGCCTGGCAAAGGCTGTGTCGTATCAGCAAAGTAAGGTTGAAGAATCTCTCATAAACAGGAATGCAACAGTACTTAATGGATGGGTCTTTTCCTGCTGCAACTCATAAACCATAAAACCAGGCTTAACCATAGGCAACAAAGTGTTTTTCTAAACAGGATCTGAATCCTTACTCGAGAAAGTCAGCAGAATTGCTTGTGAGAGAAGGAGCAGTACTTGGGGCTTTCTGTTTAGCAAGCAGCTCTACTTTATTGAGCTTTCAAAGTTCTCTCTGGTTAGTGCTGTATGGCAATGCTGAAAGGTAGGTGGAAGGGGAAACACCTTTTATTAGTGTTTAGGAGATGCAGGGAGGAGGAATCTGTTGTTTAAGGTGGGAGAGATGACTACGTATGAACTAGGATAACATAATGTTGGGTACGCAAGGGGGGAGGAAATTACACAGGGTGGAAGAATAGGAGGCCTTGCAGCTTCGCAGCCTGCATTTACAGCCAACCTGGTAACAAGGGATATCGTTCAGAGGTTGTAGCTTTGGACCAGAGACTTACTGAAGGCCACATCAGAGGCTTTCTTGATTTACTGCAAAAAGAGCAAGAAAGCATTTTTCCCCTTACTGACAGCTCTTCATCAGAGACCCAGATCCTAATGTACCTGTTGGCTTATTGAAGGTACAGGACTAGAAGAGGGCATGACCTTGCTAGAGAAGGGGAAAAGCAAATGACAGGGGCTTCCTGCTGTGCTCCAAAGATGGCCCCATCAAACACTGCTCCCTACATCACAGCTCTGGGAAAGACCCAGCTTCGTCTAGAGTGATCTGGGAGTTTCTGTGTTAAGATGTCAATGTTCCCCTTATAAACTCTTTAAAGTAGGTTCGAATTGATGTTTTAATTTACTTTCCTGAGAGATGTAGTTCCAAAATTTGTAACATTGATTTTTTTCCACTAGTGAATTATGATGATGGGGCTATTTATTAGATTTGTTGCCTTTTAAAGCTAGATGGGCGTTTATCTCTTAAACATATGTGCAGTGAAAAGGTTACTGTCTGCACATTTTTTTTCATGGGTCTCTTCTTTCTAATTTAAATTAAGGTTGGGAGGCATGTTATGACAGTCCAGTGAATGATTGGCTGAACAGCCACAAGTGCCTTTAAAAATTTAATATGCATAAATATCATTAGTTCTTTTGGGATTTAATTAAATTCAAGACTGTTCCCTTAATCTTTATATGTTTAAAACAAACAGCTGTATCAAGAAGAAGTGGAAAATGGAACATTTGTTTTTTATTGCATTGTATGCAGTTTGCATTTGTTTTAATCAGATATTCTATGTTGGAAGAAGAAATTTAACACTTCTTTTGACATTGCACAGTCCACTTAAAAGAACATATTCACTTATTTTCCTGTTGCTCTTTCCTAACACATCTTTCCATGGTTTGTACCTTGAATCTCTAAGCACGGATAAAAATCCCTGCATCCTCAGACGCGGTAGGAATGGGGTTAAACACAGCCCAAGCCAGGGGAGACTTTGCAACAAACTCAGCTCTGAATGATGACTTTGGAGTCAACCCTGAGTCTGTGGTTGACTTCCCCTCCCTGTTCTTCGCTGTTACTGTCCTTTTTGTGAAATGGGAATGGTAATGCTGATGTCCCATGTGTGGTGGCTGGCAATCAGCTGAAGGAAAGTGCTGCATATGCAGGATAGTATACAATGCTATTGCCCTCCTCTTCTTTTTAAGTGTCTGCTTCTGTGAGCATCACTCCCCTCTTGCTACAAGGAATTTGGCTCACAGAGATTCAGCTGGGAGAAGAGATGTTCAAGCTCCTATTCTAAGAACTGGTTAATATTCAGTGCTCCACAAATGTTTCTCTTTATGCACATGTGGTGAAAACACAGTACATTTGTTCTCAGAGGCTAGCAACAGAAAGCAAAACAAAAACAGTCCACAAAGGAGAAGGAAATTATCCAGAGATGATCTGCTTGACTCTTGCTACTTCTTCTTTTAGTGGCATGTCCAATGTTTAGTGCCCTGAAGGCGAGAAAGAAAAGATTTCTTGTACTTAGGAAAGGGCACTGAGTGCTCAAGGTTTCAGTGCTGTGCTCTCAAACCTTTTGTCCACATGGAGACGTGGCCATTTATATCCAAGTTTTTTCTGTTTGTCTGCCTGAAGAGCAGGCATTCACCTCTTGTAATGCCAACTGCCTGAAAACTGGCACTGGGTCCAGTTACTGGATCCAGTCACTGGATCCAGTCTTTTTCAACTTCTTCATCAATGACCTGGATGAAGGGACAGAGTATACCCTCAGCAAGTTTGCTGATGATGCAAAACTGGGATGAGTGGCTGGTACACCAGAAGGCTGTGCTGCCATTCAGCAAGACCTGGACAGGCTAGAGAGTTGGGCAGAGAGGAACCTAATGAAGTTCAACGAAGGCAAGTGTAGGGTCCTTCACCTAGGGGTGAATAACCTCAGGCACCAGTACAGGTTGGAGGTTGACGTGCTGGAAAGCAAGCTCTGCAGAGAAGGACCTGGGAGTCCTGGTGGACTTCAAGTTCACCATGAGCCAGCAACCTGCCCTTGTGTCCAAGAAGGCCAATGGTATCCTGGGGTGCATTAGGAAGACCATGGCCGGCAGGTCAAGGGAGGTTATCCTTCCTCTCTACACTGCCCTAGTGAGGCCACATCTGGAGTACTGTGTCCAGTTCTGGGCCCCCCAGTTCAAGAAATACAAGGAACTACTGGAGAGAGTCCAGCGGAGGGCTACAAAGATGATCAGAGGACTGGAGCATCTCTCTTATGAGGAGAGGCTGAGAGAGCTGGATCTGTTTAGCCTAGAGAAGAAAAGACTGAGGGGGGATCTCATCAATGCTTACAAATACCTTAAGGGCAGGTGTCAAGAGGATGGGGCCAGACTCTTCTCAGTGGTGCCCAGTGACAGGACAAGGGGCAACGGGCACAAACTGAAACACTGGAAGTTCCATCTGAATATAAAGAAAAACTTCTTTACTTTGAGGGTGACAGAGCACTGGAACAGGCTGCCCAGGGAGGTTGTGGAGTCTCCTTCTCTGGAGATATCCAAAACCCACCTGGATGTGGCCCTGTGCAACACGCTCTAGGTGAACCTGCTTTGGCAGGGCGTTGGACTAGATGATCTCCAGAGGTCCCTTCCAACGCCAACCATGCTGTGATTCTGTGATTCTGTAAAACCAGAGCCCAGCCCAAAAGCTGTTGCCTAGGCTGCCTCTGTGAGCAGAGGAGAGAGGCAGGTACCTTCAGGTGGCAGTTTAGCCACGCTGTTTTATAATGGGATGAACCCTTCTGGATTTTTTGTCTTCCTCTGTTGTCTGTCCCCCATAGACCAGACTGTGACATCAAGATCACCAAAGATTGGGAAGGCAAATCCTACCCTTTGGTACTGCCAGGCAGGAGCTACATCAGGGGACTGGCTCAGGCAACAGCCATACAGCAGAGGCAGCTTGAGTTCAGAGAAGATTTTTAATTGAAACAAGGGATATACCTCCTAGGAAAAAGCTGAGTTTGAGAGATTAAAAAGTGATGGACACGAAGAAATATCAGCGTGGTGTTGTGAAATAACATTACCAAGCAGCTCTCTGCATGCCTGAGCAGTGGCTTTCAAATGGTGCAGCAGAACTGTAGAATAACCTAGGCTGGAGGGACCTCTGGAGGTCTTACACCCAAGCCCTTGCTCAAAGCAGGTCCAGCTTGCTCAGGTTGCTCGGGACCTTGCCCTGGGGGTAGGTTTTGAGTATCTCCAAGGGTGGGGAAGGTTACCCAAATCAATGATGTGGACCAGGCTGTCCATGAGCTGTAGAAGCTTTTGGGTGTTTCAAGGTGTTATTCTCATAAAGTACAAAGACACTTTTCATAGGGATGGCTGGCCTTGGCTCCCAGGCAACTCAGCTGGAGCTGGGAAAACTCAACATCTCTTTTTGCAGGGCTATGCCTACAGTGAGGGCTGTTTATACAACAGCACCGTATAAAGCTATTCAGAAATTATTAGTTCCCAGCACTGGAAATTTCTAAGCATTGATGTTAATCCAACACAGAATTTTATCCATTAAAGACTAATTTTGCACCTGAAAAATGTGACAATGGTAATGACTTGATCCTCTGTGAGTGCAGAACTGTTCCATTTCCTTTATTCCCTAAAATTTATTTTTACTTCTCTTTTTTTTTTTTCCTCCTATTTTTGCTTCTTTTGCATCATTAAAAAAATGATTAATGAAGCAAGTAAAGCAAGTAGAGGCTGCTTAATCCTTCTAATTGATAATGAATCAAGGGTACCTGGGACAAATGCTTGTTGCGTCATGTGAAACTAGGTCTGAAACACTCACAGAACAATCTTTAGTAACAATTTTTTAATCCGCAGTCCATTTAAAGACAATTCACACAAAGTCTAGAATTCATGGGCTAAATTATATAAACAAATATATATGTGTAAATATATAAATAATTTGTCCCAATTTCTTAAAAGTCTCTTTTACTGATATTCTTCTGAGATGGTTCCTTATGACTAAAGTCCTTTTTGCTTTAACAGACTGTTTTCCGTAAAGTCATCTTCGGTGAAACTGGCTGAAGTGCTAACATGTGAATTATTATAATTCAGTTTTGCACATAATGCTTCATTAAATTAGGACCATACTTGTCTGCCAAAGTATGGAAAACAATGAATGTGCCAAAAAATCCACATGGAAAAATATCCACTCATAAAGAGTAATGGGATGTTATTCCAGTTCTCGTGCTCGACTGCAGCCCTGCCTCAGTACCTGTGGTTTGGGAGCTGCTTCATCACCACATATTTCCTTCCTCGCAGCCCACTTCCTGGCTTTAACGAGAGGAAAGGTGAACATCACCCCTTGGGAAATACTCATTTTATTGGTCTGGGGTTGAGATGAAAGAACCACAAGAGAAGTGTAAATGCCGTGCTTGCATCCAGTTCCCCACAGAGGGAACAATTTTAGTTTGCGTAGAGCCCCAGGGAGCCCAGAGGAGCCAATGATTCCTTCACCCATCTTGATCTCTCCTGACTACCGCCTTCATGGTGATGCGGATACTTTGTGCTGCTCTTGGCTTTCCACGGTGTGGGGCTCAGCCTGTCCAAACACAGCTCCTGTAACTGGAGCAGCCAGTTTGGCATGAGTGCTGCAAAGTTTCTGCAGTCACTGCTGCACTGGCAGTGATTTCTCTGAAAAGCAGATGTATGATTAGATGGCTTTAAACGGCCTTCAATCTTACTTTTAGTAGTAGTTTCCTGTACATGGTTGTAAATCCTAGAGTGGGTGAGAATTATAGGGTGCATCCTTAGTCTAATGATATATTTCCCCACACCCCCATAAATTGTTGTATATGTTTGTATTTCCTTTAAATGGCTTCATAAATCCATATATATATTGGTCTAACCCTAAATATTATTATGAACGTTTTATTCATTGGCATACTTCTGGAACGATCATAAATCCCAGTCCTCCAGGCTACTATCACCTTTCCACATGTGTGCATGCATGGACACCCACACACCTGCCCATATGCACTCCTCAGGCTTCTATAAATCATTGGATTTTGGCCTGAGATGAGAGCAGAGACTTGCTGCTCCTTCTTCTACAGTCTTCCCAGGCCTGCTCCAGATGGATACTTATAAACACATGAAAGCAGCTAAGAACAAAAAAATATTAGAGCTGATCCCATAAGGTTTATTTAGGTGACACCAAGTTCCCACCTACAGTCAGAGGGATATCTGAGTACAACTAAATAGCCAGGGGTCTGATGCAGGACACACACACCCCCCCTCCTTGAATCAACGGAGCTGTTCATACTGTCCTACAGTGTCCACAGCCTTTCCCTAATTTCACGGCAGTGTTGGGACATGGGTTATTCCAGGACGGTTGAGGTTTTGTTCCTTTTGTCAGGCAGTAAATCTGTGGGAAGTATTGCTACCCCTGCTGTCACCTGTCCTCCTCAGCAACTTTGGGGCAGGGCAGGTGGTAGCTAATGGAGTGGCTGGGACATGAGATGTCCCCTGGCACCTCGGATGAGATGTCAAGCTGAGCTCTGCCTCTTGGAAAAAGTTGCAGATTGGTGTCCTGGTTTTGGCTGGGATGGAGCTAATTTTCTTCTCAGTAGCTAGAATATTGCTCTGTTTTGGATTTTGTATGGGATTTGGTATGAGAAGAATGCTGATAATACACTGATGAATTTAGTTGTTGCTAAGAATCAAGGACTTCTCAACCTCCCATGCTTTGCTGGTGTGCGGGTGCACAAGAAGCTGGGACAGAGCACAGCCAGAGCAACGGGTCCAAATTGGCCCTTGGGGTATTCCATATCATGCAACGTCATGCTCAGTGTATAGACGAGGGCTGGCCAGGAAGTCACTCTCTCTCTTCTGGGATTGTGGTTTTCAGGATTTCTCTCCTCCAGGATCACTAGACAGGGATGGGCTGGACGTTGGTCAGCGGGTAGTGAGCAGTTACACTGTGCATCACTTGTTTGTATATTCTATTGTTTTTATTATTTTTTTTTTTATTATTATTATTTTATTTCTATTATTAAATTGTTCTTATCTCAACCCACAAGTCTCTTTACCTTTACTTTTCTGATTCTCTCCCCCATTCCCCGGGGAGCAGGGGAGAGTGAGCAAGTGGCTGCGTGGTATTTACCTGCCTGCTAGGTTAAAACCACGACAATCGGAAAAAGTTGGATCTTGATTTTTTTAGGAGACTTCTCAGCATTATACAAGAACAGCTAACTCCGGTACTGGGGGCAACCTCTGTTGGTGCTCATACGTAACCCAGTGCTGAGAGTTTATTAAATCACTATATCCCTGTTTAACAAAGAACTACAAATATTGAGCAAAGATACAGAAACACCTGATGGCCTGAATACAGAGTCCCATTTTGGGAAAGAAAAAAGAGTGTATTAGCAGTGGAACACGTTTCCTAGAAATTGACTCCAGACAGAGAAGAGGCCTGTTTGCCAATTCTTAGCAAAGAACAACAAAATTCACTTTCTGAATGAAGACATTGGGGTATTTTTTTTCCACCTCTCTGGAATTCCCAGCCAGGACCCAGAGGAGCAGAGAGGAGGGAGTCCCTCGAGGTGCTCCATGGATGCAGTATTTCATGCAAAGGAATCTTTACCTTTATTATGCTCTCTTTTTGCACTGCTGCAGCGGCATAAAGCAGCACATAAAATCTAGCTGTATTTTTTAATGTTTTTAATAGCTAAGGTGCGTGACTCCGATGTGTGTTTTACAACTGTAAAGTACTAGAAACGTTCACTCCTGGGACAGAGTTGTCAGATGTTAAGGACTCCTAACTGGAGCCATAAGGAAAAGTTATTTCAAGATATTTGGGTTTACTACATTTCCAAGTTTGTATGCAGCACTTCTGAAGGTAATGGGATTTGAGGGTGGGAGGAACCCAGATGTGATATTAAAGCAGTGGCTTAAAGATACTACTGTTTTTTACAAAAATTTGGTTCTCCTTCTTGCTTGTTTTGATTGTTTGTGATTTTATTAGAACATATATCTTCTTTCTTTTTTCTTTGTTTTACTTTTTCTTTTTTTTTTCCAGTTTTTTATCTTCTATCTTTCTTCCCTCCTTCTCCTCCTTCTCTTCTCCTCCTTTCTCTTCTTTCTCTTCTTCTTTCTCTTCCTCTTTCTCTTCCTCTTTCTCTTCCCCTTTCTCTTCCCCTTTCTCTTCTTCTTTCTCTTCTTCTTTCTCTTTTCATTTTTCCATTTGCCTTTTTCCTGTTCTGACATTTGTTGTAATTATTCACAGTGATTAATAACTCATGGTCCCAGTATGCTAACACCCATCCCCAGGCTGCTTGCTACAATAAGGCTTACCTCTGCTACACAGCTACTGTACTTGTGGCTTCCAGCTCAAATTTATTTATCAACTTGTCACTTCCAGGGCTGGCATTGAAATAGATTCTTTACTCTTTATATGAAAGAGTGTATCTAGGTAAAACAAATAAACCTAACAGGAAAATTATTAACCTTACTGTGTGTAATGTATGTCCCAAAGGGAGACAGATTCCTCGATTCCTTTAAAAAACAAACTTCTAAGGAGGGTTCCTAAAAAGACTATTGAGAAATAGCTTTGTTCACCCCCCTGTCTTCTGAGGTATCCTACTTCCATCAGGGAGGAAATGTCCTCTGAAGCTCACTCATCTCTAGTCTCTGTGCTACCAAATTTTCCCTCCTCCCTGCCGCAGGTAAAGCATCTACTCACTTGTGTAGGGCCTATCCAAGAGCACCCGTCGGTCCCTCCACTGGCTGTGCTAACAGCACGGTGCTAACTCAGCAGTGGCATTTAGGAGTTGTTTAATGCACACACACATACAGCAGTGTGGATGTCTACTGGGGATCAAGGGAAAAAACAAACTAGATGGCTTCCGGGGACTAGTCAGAGGAGGAGGAGGAGGAGTGTGGTTTAAGCAAGCCCTGGTCCCTGTTTGTTAGTCACTTGGAAGGAACAGCAGCAGACTTGGATAGCTGGAGGAGGAGAGCTCGTGTTTTGCCAACTGAACTTGCTGTACCTATCTCTCGCTCTCCCTCTGTTGCTGTAAATCCCTCTCTGGTGCGGCAGTTTTACCCAGAATTAAACACAGCTTGCCTCTGTGCCTGATGGGCCTGGAGATGACATGCTAAGGAGCTGAGGCATATGTTAAAAATAACTCACTTTGAATGCATGCGTGTGTGGCCACAGTTCTGTGTTTTAGACAGCTCATTCTTTTGCTACTGCATAAATAAGACTTCGACAAGTTTTAACAAACACTGCACTCTGCTTTTTGCCCCTGTAAAGTGTGTGTGTGTGTGTGGTGGGGAGCATCCCATACATGCCCACATCTCCACGTGCTTCAGTCGTGGTGCATTTCACCATGTAGACCTTCACTCATGTTTACTTACTTTCAAAGCCTTGTGATGCAGCACTGAGGGAGACCTGAGCTCCTTTAGTAGCAACAGCAGCTATTTTGCTTCTCTTTTCCTGGGTGCCTAGAACACCTAGGAGGTGTAGAGCAGAGCTGAGCTGCAACTGAAGTGAGCAGGAGCTTTAGGAGCCCAGCTTGGATAGCTACAGAAATCAAGGTGGGATAAGAAAGAAGTACCAAAGGGTTAGAGGCCTGTGCACTGTGCAGCAGGGGAAATAGATATGTTTGGGCTGTTAAACCTTCTGTAAAAGGGAGGTTTCTGTTAAAATAATGTCTTCTGGCAGTATTGTGGCTCAGTACCTAGGATTGAAATGCAGAGAGTTGGAGGCCCATGAAAGAGGGCCGCTGTGAATTCTCTCTTGTCCTCTCCTACCTCGAACGCAAGACAGTCAGGAGCCCCCGTTCAGTGCCTGATACCTTCTGAGCTGCAAAAGCCTATAAAAAATTCACCCTGTGCTGGTGGTAACAGTGCAGCAACCTCCAGGCTTTCCGAATTCTAAGGCTGGATTTTCCCATGTCAGTGTACTGTTAGTGAGAGTGGACAGGGACATCCCAACAGTGTGATGTCACGCAACGACTTTGTCTTTCGCGGAGCAATTGGCTGTGAAATGTCCTCGAGTGAGGGCCAGGGCCTCCTACACCCAAAGCACACGTGAGCATCAGGGAGTGAGGCAACCACAAAGAGCTGGCTGTGGAGCGTGGTTTAGACTGCCAACTCCTGGAGCAAATCAGAGTGAGAGGGATCCTGAGCCAGCTGATACCGCTGGCAGAAGCACCCTCCTGTCAGCATAAAAAGAGTTTATCTTCTCTACGTGGTTCCTGGTCCTGACATGCACCCAAACACCCTCCTGCCTCTCTGTGGGTTGGGTTAGCACCAGAGATCCTGCAGAGAGTGCTCTGCCAGGCATTCGCAGGCTTTTGGTAATGAGTCTTTGGATAACATTGAACCTTCTTCCTTAGAGACTCTAACCCAGAGAATGAAATCACCATTGCACATTATCCCTTCTGAGAAAGGGCTGACATTACAGATACCCCAACTACGAGCCAAAGTTGGCCCTACTTTTCCACTGCAGCCAGAAATGTGTACTCAAGAGGTAGATAAATGTCAAATGGCCAAGCCATCCTGAGAGGACTTCCCTACAATGTTGATAAACATAGTACTGAACCTACGTAAGGATTCTTTTGCCAGCAACCTTAGCATGTAATGCCAAAGTTATTCAGCTTTATAGCGCTCTAGTATCAAGACAACAGATGTGTGTATATGAGACTAGTGTGGCTGGTGCTGTCAGGTGTCTAGATGTGTGATTACAATTCAGCTCCACAAGCTCCTGTCAGAAGTAACAATTCCCTTGCTCTCGCATTTGCATTTTGGTTTTTGTTTCAGGAGATTAGGGAACCTGTCCTCTTTTCAAAGACGACGTTGGAAATTGCTCACTATGCTCTTGAGGGCCCCATTTTCCCAGGCTTCCTCATGGGTTCAGGATTTATGCAGCTGTTAGCGAGCACCAAACCCTGCTCATCTGTCAGAAGCAAACAATGTTCTCTTGTATTTACTGTTTATAACATCTACAAATTAATCTGACTTCTAGGATATCCCTTCCCTGGCATCCCTGCTATGTCTGCAGGGATGCAGGCAATACCTCAGAGTGCCTTCTCTTCATGGGTAAGCAAGATAGTGCAGTGGCCTGTCTCGTTTACTGCATGGGAGCAGCTGTGTGGGGCATGCACGGACTCTGGGCTGGAAGGACCTTGCTTGCTCTTCAGCAGCAGGTACAGGTACTCCCTTGCCAAGCAACAGGTAGATTAGGGTGTCTTGTGGCTTTGCAAGCAAGAGAGACCTTTGTTTGGAAGGGTGAATGGGTTTTTGCATGTTGAGGCTTCAGAAAAGTGAGAATACCAGAGGCTTGGTACTTTGCCAAACCTGCTATGAGGTGCCAGTGAGGGGATTTCCATAAGGATGCCTTGCAAAGGCCTCATGGCCTCTTTGGGATCCTATCTGGTTCCTATAGGCAGATTTACTGGAGAGTGATTCTGCAGCCTCCCCATGTGCGTGTGGCATACATGGACATGGTCCGAAGCCCCCGTCACAGCACAACTCCTTCTGTCCCAAATAGGCTCATACACTGACATGCAGATTCTAGTGAAGATTACGCTGTCAGTTCTTAGCCACATTAAAATAGTAATCCCTCCCCCCTCCCACCTCTCTGAAGGAGATGAGGGAGATATTTTTAAAAGTAGCACTTGTTAACAGTTTTCAAGGATGTCAGTTCAATTACTTGGTTTGCTCTGCTGCTTTGCTTGTGTGGACTGGTTTTTAAAAACAACAATTATATCAAAACTAGAAGCAAAATATCAGCTGTAGGGGCAAGCTGGGTCATACTCAGTTGCACTACAAAGAACAAGAGTACGTACAGCTCTCAGATCACAATTGTTAGCAGGCTCTCATCTGTATTACCTCTATAGGCTCTTCTCTCTAGACTGGCTTTCCTTTGATGGTTTATATTTGAAGTGTCCAGTACTTTATCTTCTAGTGTTTTCTATTGATTTTGCCCTCTTATTCTAGTCCTTTTTTCTTCTGTAGGTCTTTCCCTTCTGCTGCATCCCTCACTGATCTGAATGGGTTTCATGGGTTACAGCATTCCTGGCCATCAGGACAAAGTGGGCTATTTATGTGCACTGAACATCTGCAAAATGGAAATTCATGTGCACCAAATAATCTCTTGGATGAAGCACAGTAGCCCCAGATTTCTTAGAAACATGGATGCCGTGGCAGCTCGCAAACTTCAGATTCAAAGCTAGAGTTGTCCTTTCCCAGAATGTAGCAGTGTTCAGATCTGGGATTATCTCTAGATCAGCTGTATAAATATAAGCAAGTGGGAAAATCAACGCCCTTGTGAGTTTAATTTTGAAGTTCTTACATAGTAGGACTGAAAAATATGGAAGTCTGTCTCTCTGTCTGCCATCGTTGCTTTTCATTGCCCTATTTTTTAATGAGGGAGTCTGACTTTCAGCCTAAAACATGAAATGAAGAATAGATTTGAGAATGAGATAAGGAACTCGGCCTTCTCACAAGTGTCTTTTCTGTCTGTGCTGCTGGTTGGCTTCCAGAAATAGTTTGGCTCTACCTCAGGCTCAAAGGGTGGATCCTCACACAACTTTGAATTCTGGCAATGTACATGTTTACATGTAGCCTATCTGTCTAGAAGCTTTTTATAGTTGGCAGAGTAAAATAGATTCCTCTGGGTTGTGATTCGTCTTACTGTGGGTAGACTATCACGTGCGGTACTTTGGAGGTGTGTCATACTTTGGGACCCGTTGCTTGCAGAAGTTTGGCTATCCAGCCCAGATATGCTCATCTGTACTCTGGGTGTCCAGAGTTGGTTCCCACTCCATCCATGAGGAGCGGACGCTCAAGAGGAACCGAGCGTTGGGTATCTGCTGATGGACTGACTTGTATTTCTTCCATCTGTGTGGATTTGGGTGAAAGAGCGTGTGGTCTCTGCTTGTCAACACAGTAGTGCAGTGAGAAGAACGAGGTTCTACTCTGCTAAAGAGCCCCAAAGCCGATGTCTGGGCCCCAGTGGGCACTCGCATGCTAGTGATGAGGGTGGTGGGTGCTTCTGAACTGGGGAAGGGTCCCTTACCCACACTTACCAACAGTGGAGCTGACACCAAGGCAAGGAGTAAGCTGGAGTGCCGCTTGCTGCACTAGGATAAACAGTGTTGAGTAAGGAAATCCTGGGTCAGCCCTTGCTCATCCTGGCAGTGCCTGGGCCAGTGAGACTGAAGCTTGTTGGAGTGAAATGGGTGGGGGTGTCTGCACAGGCTGCCTGCTGGGAGGGGTTGCATGTATTCGTGTAGCTGTACTGCCAAGTGACCGGGCACTGTGTGAAGCCCTGAGGGAGGTAGGTGGTATCTGCCCACTAAAACTTGCCACCTCCACTGAAAACAAGACAAAGAGACAGAGAACTGCCAGGAAATTAAGAAACTGTCAAAACAAGGCAAACCTCTTCACCTCTCTCTCCAGGTCGCTACCCACAGCAAAACAAAGGCACCTACATCCCGATCATAGTAGGTAATGTGCTCAAACCCGGGGAGTGGGGAGCCAAGATTATCCACAAGGAGAACAACTCCATTCGCCTGTCCATCATGTCCTCTGCCACCTGCATCGTTGGGAAGTTTCGCCTGTACGTTGCTGTCTGGACTCCCTTTGGCATCCTCCGGACACACAGAAACTCGGCAACCGACACTTACATCCTGTTTAATCCCTGGTGCCAACGTAAGTACCTTATGAGAGTAAAAGGTTCAGACTTTCTGCTGCCGAGCTCACTGGGTTTTGGGAGGCGGTGGTCCAGGAAGGGGAGCTTGGTACCAAGAGGGTTGGAAACATGCCAGTTTGGGTCTAGAAATTATATAGTAACTCTGCCAAGAGGCAAGTCTTTCAGGCTGGGGAATAGCCCTGTGTGAATGGGGCTCCATGCTGCAGACCTGTGCCTGTGCTGTAGCTGCACTCTGCAGTTCTATGAGGCCAAGACTGTGTTTACCAGCTTGAGCAGCACAATGATGATGCTCTGTTTCTCATAGTAAATAAACCCCAAGGCTTTGCTCTGACTTTAATAGGCATCAGGGTGAGTTTCTTGCCTGCCTGTGTGTGCCTTAAACTGACAAGTCAATATGGGCATGTTTTTTTCCGGGATTTGGTGTGGGGCAGGATGTGTCAGTTTCCCATAGTCTGTTGAGTTACATTGCTGATTGCCACCTTTAGGATTGAATATCTGTAGCCGAAAGCCTACAGGAATTCAATGGGAGCTGCCGTTCCTGCACAGGTTGGATGGAGACAACCTGCTGTGGCATCACTGGTGGTGTCCTCCCACCACTACACGACCTTTGCCCTTATAACTTCCCCTTCAGTGGTGACTAATTACCAGCAACCCTGTCCTCTGTGAGGAGCAGAACATTTTGTAAATGCGCCTTTTTTTATAATCCAGTGAGTTGAAGAACAATTTATTTTTTTTAGATCTTCCTGGATCCCAGGTAAAATCAGCCCTTATGCTGACAGAATTGTATTTTACCCGATGAAATCCATATGTGGCTTTAAGGAGAGGGCATGGAGGACCAAAGAGGTTTGGTTCAGCCTTCTGACGTGCTGTAGCACTGTGTCTCAGCTTCCAACACTTGTAAGGCTCCAAGTCGTACATATTGCTGTACATTTAGGTCATCAGCTAACTTTAATATTCTCCTGCCACCCTTCCTTCATCTTTCAATTTTTTTACCAGAGTATTTGCATCATATAATCCCGTATGAAACAAGGGCCATCCTATCGAGTGACGAGTAAGTTTAGCACTATTAATAGAGTCCATTATTCAGCTGCAGTACTGTCAGTACATCGAATGATTTGTGCTGAATTCATTACTTGCCCCTGGTCCAAGGGAATATAAGCAATGATTAGCTTATGCATTATTTAAGAAGATATATGTTAATGCTGAGTAAAGCGGAGTTAGTTAAACGGGAACAGCAGGGAAGGGCAGGGCCCAAGCCCCTGCATCACCATGAGATACTTCTGAAGGCAGCATAGAGGTAGGTACCTTAGAGCAGCATGCGAAGAGTTTAGTCTGGGAGAGGAGGGAGAGTGTGGAAGAGAGAGAGGAATCATTGCCAAAGATATGACCCACTGGTGAGCAGACAAAACTGCTGAAGGTTTGTGAAGGCGTCATCAGCCTGTCACAGCTCCAGCTAGGGAGGTGCGATTCTCCACCCCAAGGTAGAGCATCCCATGGCTTTAGTCCCAGGTATCGTAACAGCTAGTTTGTTAGCCAGCATGGTGACCCTGCAGCGGCTCAGCACCTCTTTGGAAAGGGATAAACTCCAAAGAAAAAGCTTCTTAAATTGCCCCAGGTTACCTCATTATTAGCATACAACCAGGTCGGCAGAATGCAGTCCTAATGTGGAGAAAAAACGTGACGTGGGGGGCTTGGCTACCCCACTGTGGTGTGACTGGGACCACACAGGCTGATTGAAGGTGCTAGTCAGGGGGTGAGAAGGGGAAAATCAATCCCTTCTTTACACCTCCTTCCCCACCAGCCCTGTGTGCTGACTGATACACCTGTGTTCATGGCACACGGGTGCTTTGCTCTCCTATGCCCTACCTCCCTCACACCTGAGCTGAATGGGGCCAAAAGCCAGCCAGACTAAAACCACAGCGTGGGAGCAAACCCACAGGGAGCAAGACATGCAGCAGTTGCCTCCAGCAGCAGCCATTGCCCAGGCTGACGGAAAAGCTCTGTTTCAGGAAAAGAAAAGAGAATTTCGGGGCAGCACGGATGTGCTGTGTGCCCCCAGGCCAGGGGGGCCTGAAGGACCACATTTTCATCTCCAGTTTATGTGTTCAGCTGTGTCTCAACGACCTCAGGTCCTGTGCCTTGCTGAATATTGTAGTTTTCATTTTCTGCATGTTTCGTTTGGATTTGGATTTATTCTTGTTTCTTGCCCCTACTTTTACTCCTAGGTAGTTTGGGCTAATTGGCTCCTAGACCTGCCTTTTCCCCCTTTCCTTGTGTTACAAAACCAGGGACTGTTTCTCCATGCTTTATCCCCTGGCTGGAAAAGATTGTTCAGTGGAATGACAAAAGGGTATAAAAACTCAGGCAGTTAAAAGTGCAGAGAAAACAACAGTGTGAAAATCTCTTAGACTTGTTTGCTGGGTTAATAGCTAAGCAGAAAAGTCCGAGTGAAAAGCCTCATTAAAGAGAGAAGGCTGATGCCAGGAATGAATGGGGATTGTTATAGCAGGGAGCAGAGTATGGGCTCTGTCAGTGTCTAGTGGAGCTTTCCGACTCATCATTTTGGAGAAACATCAATGTTTCGTTATGAGCTTTTCTTTAAGACAGAGGCATTTGTGCCCTTTCTTATTACTCCTTTTCTCACTGTAGTTCAGTTTTGACATATCTTCCCAGCCATGGATGCCGGTTTTTTTTCTGCTGTTTCAGAACAAGTTTGAATACTTTACCAGTCAAGCTACAAGTTTTACTTCCAAAATCATCAGTTGCTTTTAATGTTTTAATCCCCTTAGCTACATTTAAGACTGTTCACCAAGAATACTTTAAGGATGCAGATGCAGGGCCTGATACTGCAAAATTATATACACTAGCCCCAAACATCTGTGAATTCAGCAAGCTAGTGGATTGGGATTTCACATACTCAGGTGAACTTTGCATTACTTAATAAGCAAGGTAAAGCCTGTGAGGAGAGGCAGCATCCTTTCTTCAGCCATCTGATATAGCTGGGAAAAACAGATGTGCTTTTGAGCATGCAGAGCCCTCTTCAGTTCTGAAACAGCAGATGCAACACGTGAGAGGAGTCCGAAGTCAACCACATGTTACTAATCCTCAAACTGTATCAGGGCATTTAAGCAGAAGAAAAGTGCAACTGACTCAATGAAGTTGCAATACATTTACTTGCTTAAATAGAATGCACTTTGCAGGAGGCTTGGGTGAATGAAACACACATGTCAGCCCACAGAGTCTGCAACTTACTCAGATACACCATGCGTCTCCACCAGTGAGACAGCCACACAAGTCAATGCCAGGTCTCTTCCTGATAAGCACTGAATGTTCCCCAGTAGAAAGTTGCTGGGACTCAGTACCTCCTTGGAAAGAGCTCACAGTATCCAGATCAAAGGAGCCCTTCTCTGCTTTCACGTAGTCTGATACTGCTAAGAGTTAAGTTAAACTCCAACAAGTTATCCTTAAGTACTTGCCATTTGCATCTGCTGTTTCAGAACCATCCACATTTGGCCCAGTAACACTTTCTTGCGTTTATAGCTAAATCTTAAATTTGATCTCTTGTATCATAGATTCCATGTGGGTAAAATTCACACAGAGCTTCATCCTTCTGCTACATGAATGTAGCACTGCACTAGCAGTTACAAGGCAGCGTACCAATCTCGGTCCTGGGGTTTTGTAGATAACTGTATTTAGCTCTTGCAGCTCTGTGTTTGCCACAGCGCTGTCCTTTTCCTATTAAGAGTCCTGGGAGTTTTGTGGTTCCAGCAAGGCCGAGCCTTATGTTCCTGGGTTCCCATGGGAGCGCATTGAAGGAAGTCTGGGTGCTGAGGTCAAGCCTGCCGCCTCCACCTCCACCCATCTGCTGGTGATGCTGTGCTCAGCGGTCACTGTCTGCACAAAGAAATAGCATTTCCAAATCCTGGCGGTTGCTGTGCTGGGGATAAGATCCCCCCGCATACTGGGTAGGGTCTTCTCATGCTCGTTCATCTTCACAAATTGAAAGGGGTGCTCTGCACTCCTCATCTGTTTCACAAGGAGCCTGTGTTCAGTGGGATTCCTCTCCTGCGGTACTCTCTTCACGCGAAGTGTATTTTCACCTTATCCACCTTTAAACAGAGAAGCATAGAGGCTAATTTGCTTCTTTGTAGCATTGCTAGTGTCTTAGTAATTTCCCAGGATAAAAGAAGTGAGTAAAAAAAAAGCCCTAAACTGCTAGAGAAAAAGAACAAACAAAGCCAGCGCATTTCCATGGAATTCTTCTGTCAGATGTGAGCCTCCACTTGCACAAAATAATTAGGACTTGTACTATGTAGAGCACGCTTAGCATCAAAGTAGTCACAAATGCCTCGTATTTTCTTCTAAACAGTCTCAAGGGTAGTGAAAGTTGTCAAAAATCAAAGCAGCTGGCTTCTCTGCAAAACACAGAAGCCCTTTTTACTTTATCAAAAAAACCCACAAATATTTTAAAATAATTGACAGAGAAGTTAATCGATTTTCATCTGATTTAGCAAAGATCATGCAGTCTCGAAATAACAGAAGTATCTCAATTGATACCAACCAGACCAATATTGATATTTTTAATCCCTGAAAGAAAACAACAGCTGTCAAGAAGGCATATGCACGCACTCCACTGAATGCGGAACTGTACAGAAGAAGGTGTGAGTTCTCCTTCTTTAAATGTGTTCCCTGTACCATTTGTGTGGACGTGCTTTAATAAAATTCAAAGCTGAGTGAGAGAATGCAGCTAATTATTCAATCAGCAAGTCAGGCAGATCCAGTCTAATGAAACAGAGCCTAGATGATCTGTAACATCTGCAACATTTTTAGTGGGATGTTATGCAAAACTTGTTTAGAGCTGGGAGCTGGACCTCAAAAAAGTCATGTAATACACAGCTTCATAAGTATGAGGGTCTCTGCTGGCATAAATGACTGCAGCTTTTTGATTCACTGTGAAGTTTTAATGCTCTCTTTCACCTGGTAGCCTCTGAATATAATAAACCCATGATCTTCTGCTTTGTGCCTGGGTGGAGGTTGACTAGGTCGTGGGTAGTGACAGCCTGGAAAGAAATTTCTTGATGGCCCAGCCCTGAGAAGCTGGGTGAATACCATCACCCCGCCAAATGCAAGAGCAGGTCCCCGACCTGCCCGCCTTAGGGAAAACCCAATAAAACCTGCCACTTCTCTGTTTGCTCGGATTTGGACATAGTCTACAGAGCCTGTACAGCATCCCTGTCAAAAGCATAATGGCAAGTGCTGATCTCCTCAAATGCAATAAAGGCTTCTTATATCTTAACACCTGCTTCCCTATCATTCCTTGCACACCAATGTGGAGGTCATTATGTTACATATTTATGCATAATCCCTTCTGCAAGTATACATGTAGAGATAGAAATATATCTTCAAAGAAAACAAAATTTCCAGGAGGGTTGGGTGTGTAGACTGGCAAAATCCTTCACCTAGCTGAAGCCAGTGTGAGTTTTGCCATTGATTTTTTCAGAGGGCTCAGATTTTAGCTTGTTTTCAGCCAAATTGCAGGTTTATGGGCAAATGAAGAAGCTTTTGAGGATGAGGTTTACAAGGAAGTACAAATCTGATTTGCATTACAACAAAATACAACAAATCAATAGGCTTTTAAAAGCGAAATGATCCTCTAGTAATTTGTAGTGGGATGCTGAAGAAATCCACTATGGCAGTAGTGAGTGGTAGTTTTGTACTTGCCTGTGTCAAACTATCAGAGGTTATTGCTTCCCTTTAATTTGCTATCTGGTACCACATTACTGATTTCCTCAAATTAATTAATTCCCATACGATTAATTGTTAAGCTCTATCTCTGAGTCCTAAAATACAAGCATTGGCACAGGAAAGAAATCCTCAACTATTCTAGTGTCACTGAATCACAACGTGCTTCATACTTACCTGTGAACGTCTGAATAGTTTCAAGTCATTCAGGGTTATTTATGAATGTTAATAATGGGTTATTTACCTATGTGAGTCATGTTTGCAGGGCAAGGGTCCACGCATATGCTCTTGACTCTTGATATAAGACCAATCTAGGGTATACCCTTTGTATATGTTTTGATAAAGATCTCTTCCAATTACTTTCAGTTTTCACTTGGACACTTGAATTTCTCCTCATATTAGCTGGTCAGTCAAGCTACATGGGGGAGGGATACTCCAGTCAATAACTTGCCTACAGAAAAAGCAATCAAACCCTTCTGTTAATACACTATAAAAACTGTATTCCCTTTTTTTAATGCACTACAGATTTTTCTTTAGATCTCTTGACTTGAGCTGTTTTCCATTAACATTAATAGGTTTGAAATTGTTCTTTGATCTGTTTGTACAGATGCACAATTGCATCATGGTGCTCCAACTTTTAAATTAGTGGTACACAGTAATCATAAAATCCTTGATAAGATGTGACATTTTAATCATACTTTACAGATCCTGAGAAAACAGGCAGGAGTTGTCAGCATTTTTGCATCTTGCATGCTTTTTAAATTGTGTATCATATTCCTAACTGGGGTCACTACCTTCTTATTTTTGTACTCTGTTGAAGGAAGTAATGCTTTGTTTGATGGAAGAAGGGTACTTTTCATCAAAGATGACTGTATTATATGCTAAGATTTTTTTTATCATCTGTCCTATCTGAAAACTGAGTGACTGTATTATTTATTTTCGGTAATTTGATGCAGAGGATGCCGTCTATCTGGATGATGAGAAGGAAAGGGAAGAATACGTCCTGAATGATGTTGGTATTGTTTTCCATGGAAACATCAACGACATAAAATCAAGAAGCTGGAGTTTCGGTCAGGTGAGCTATTTAAACCTTCTCTGGCTGCTCCCAGTAGGACAGCAAGTGAGTTTAATTGACACCAGACTGTGGTTGAGACTGTGGGCTCTGGAGTACATTATTGGTCTCTCCTTCAGAAAGACAAGGGGCATAATTTTAAAATTGTATGAAGTGGGTATATGCCTAATCCAGAAAAGCAATATTATAATGCTAATATTTAAAGATCTTGTTTTAGGGGCATATTTCAGATACTAAGAGGCTGCCTGTTGAAAGTTACAACCATCAGCTGACGTTTCCACAGTGCAGTGGTATTTCTGCTGCTACGTTGATGCTGCTTCAGGATCAAACCGATTTGGTGAAAAGAGTAGAAAGGTGTTTTTTTTAATCATTTTTCAGCAATAGATTGTATTGCTTTTTGACTCTTAGTTTTAGCAGCTTGGTGGAAATAATTCTGATCTTCTTGAGGGTCAGCTTGTCAGAGGATTCCTATGACAGACTCAGATTTAAACCCAGAGTTTTAAATTTCCTCAGCACAGTGACAAAAGGGGGAACCTCTCCCTTTGCTGCCTGGACTTGACCACATCACTCGCCAGTGGCCTCTTGCAGCCTGGCGGACCCTCCCCCTCCCCCGCCAGGCTGGTGTGCCTTCATCAGACTTATTGCTTACCTATTTTACCTCAATATGTTTGTAAGCACTAACCAGCCTGAAAATCCCTATGGGATGAAAAAGTTGTGTGAGAACGGGAAAAAGGCATTAATGAGCAGGATCAAAATGAGCAAAACTAACCCTAGCTGTCACTCAGAGGGGCTCCAATGGACAGTTATTGGACATGGTGAACTCTGCTCATCACCTCCTGGATTTTCACAACAGCACAATTAAGAAAGTATTGAAGTATTTCCTTAATGCTATGGTGATGGATCCATACAGTTTTCATGGCACGTCCCTGGCACAGCCTTGCAGAAAGGGCCTTCTTGCTTTGCTTTCTTTTCCTCAGCTAAAGACAATCTCAAAGCTTGAGCTGGATGGATTACCAGTGTGCTTGCCCTGGAGAGGCTGTTTGAACTCACAACTCTCTTGTTTCCTTATTTA
Organism: Nyctibius grandis; assembly: GCF_013368605.1. Lineage (NCBI taxonomy): Eukaryota > Metazoa > Chordata > Aves > Nyctibiiformes > Nyctibiidae > Nyctibius > Nyctibius grandis. The sequence goes on from NC_090660.1 coordinate 14,731,906, forward strand.
AGGGTACAATTTCATCTTTTTTTCCTGTGTCAGCACTGCCTTAGAGAGTTCCTGCCTCTGCACCGTTCCTTTGGTCATGTCAATGCCATTGTTTGCGGGGTCCGTCTGTCATCCTGACTGAGATACAAATAACCCTTAAACAAGCTGGTGGGGGGGGGAGCAATTCCATAAGCTGATGGGGCCTCTGATATAAGAGATGTGGAACCAGATCCTAAGGCCAAAGCTGGGTGTGCATTTAAGTTGACCAAAAATGCCCCCTCCTGGCCCTTCCTTCCCCTTGCAAGTGCTTGTGCAGCCGTGCCCTGAATCAGACTGGAGAGCTGATCTAGCTGAATAAGCATCTGCTTGATTTTTTTTTTTCCCCTGGGTTATTTTTCGGACTTGCTCTGCTCCTAGATTCAGGATTCACTGCGTGACAGATGTAAGGGGGAGGGAGAGAGGGGAATGGGAGGCTGGAGGTGGAAGGTGCTGCTTAAACCAGCTGCTGGATTTATATCCTAAGAGGCTAAATTTATGGCCTGTGGTGGCTTGGCCTGAGGTGCTTATATTCTGCAAATCTGGCACCTTCCTGACACAAACACCAGCCTTCCTTGAGAAACTGCATTATTTATTTGGTTTTGCTAGGAAATAGTTCTGTCTGGGAGGTTAGGGCTGTTCCATAGCCTTTTGTCATGTACTTTCATTCCTGTGTTGTCTGAAATTGGAGGACCTGATTTCCACACCGTGCTGTGGAAAGCACCTTTTGCTATCACTTGCCCGTGTGAAAACTGAGTGTGGCAGATGCATCTAAGGGGTCCCAAGCCAAGAGTTTTAATGGAATCGATCATTTTGTGTGGGTGTAACAGACATCTCAAACTGCAAAGCAATGAAGAAATATTCTTTGGTTCCCTCACTTTCAGTGAGATGGAGGACGTGATGTTCCTGATCTTATCCTGACAATTTCCAACCATTAAAAACATGCATCTCCCTCATTTTCAGCAATCCTGGATATTAAGAATAAGAGCATTGCCGTGAGTGAGTAAAAATACCGGCAGCAAGGCCTATATTACGGATATATCATACAAGTATGCATTTTGTATTTATGATATATAGCCCTGTACAACAGTGTAAGTAAAAAGCATAAGGCCACATACAGTCATAGAGGTGAAAGGTATAGGGTCATATACAAAAATAGACTTGTGCATGGTAATATTCCTAGGCTAAAAAATTGCTTTAAATAATGACAGCTGGAAGCTTTAACTCAGGTTGTAAATGAAAAAGGAACATACAGTTCAAAACTGGGTTACTAGTGGGAGATGATTCTAACAGCTGCTGTCTTTAATGAGCAGCATCAACACCAGAGGAGGAAAGGCAAGAAAAATGGACAACGGAAGAAAAAACAACAGACCAGTTGAAACATGGCTGTAATGAATGAGGATGGAGGTCTTCCTTTTAACATGACTGTGATTCCTTTCTTCTAAGAAAGCATAAATAGCCAGTCACTCAGAAAAGCCCACAGGGGATTCAGGGGAAATTTGGCTTTGGAATCAATCTAGGCGTATAGGAATTCTCTAGCTGAGAAATGTCAGAAGTTGGATGCTATATTGATCATTTAATGGTGTTTTTTTTGGTGAGAAAAATAAAATAAAACAGGTGGGCATAGAGTTCTTGTTGCCATCATGAGTTGTCTCATGCCAACACGTTGAGCTGCATTAGCTTTGCAGCCCACTGTGCAAATGTCATTTTATGGCACGTGCATTGGTCAGATCAGACCATAGGCAATGTGAGATCACATCTGCCTGCAACTGACTGTGAGAAATATAGTCCTAATTCAACCAGTGCAAAAGGTGATACAGCCCCTCTTACTTTGATGTAAATGAAAGGTCATCTGTTAGAAACAGGTTAGCATGCAAGAGGATGCCCACTGAAGGCCAGCTCGACTAAATGCAGTGCTCTGTAGCACAGCGCACATCTCTGTGCAGACAGAACGCTTTTGCCTTTGTGTTTTCTCATGCCTTGTTTTCCATCTGCAGTCTTTCCCAGGTGGCTCTGCCAAAGTTTCTTGGTCCTGAATTTGGTTTATTTCCATTTCAGCTTGTGTTGAGCAGGCAGTGCCTGCACCTGGCCCAAGTTCACTCACCTGTCCTGGCTGCCTACTGCTGCTCTGGTTCCTCTGACATTTCAGGGGTGTTCAGCCTTACAAGTGCTATGTTTCTGTTCTGCTTCCCTCTAGATAGCATTTTCATGACAAGAGTGAGAGCAGGAAACTGATCTAGTTTGATTTAATATTTTTAAATCCCTGGATAATGAAGAAGAGCAAAACTGGCTTTAGAGGTAAGGCTATTCTGCATTCTACACTACTGCAACAGTGTAAGACAGCTAGACTTTACAGCTTGTCCTGTCTCTTCTCCTGTTAATTCAGTTATTTCACAAGCATTCATGTCATTTTGTAAATGCTAAGGTGAAAGGCAACAACCCTGACAGCAATTTCTTTCCTCTTTATTCTTTCTGTATATGCTGCTGAGATTGACAGTGTCTCATAAACTGTAGACGAGAAAGATTTAATTTGCAGGGTAAACTTCTTATTGATTTAACTCAGGTCTTAGACACTGGTCATGACTTGAAGTGCAGAAAGCAGATTTTGATCCTGGTGAAAGTGATGACAAATCATTGGGCCAGGCCAGAAGAAAAGTGAACTCAAAACAGGAAGGACAGCTATGAGGGCCCAGAGTTTACATTAGCTGTTGTGAGGATTCTCTTTGGAAAGGAGGGTCTCCACAGCACGGTCATTCACCTGAGATTATTTACATCACATACCAGCGGAGTGGACTGGAGAGTCTACTGTGCAATTATTCAGCTTCCAAGGGATGGTACAATATTAGGAGTACGTCCCTGGGAAACACTGATCCCTCTATCCCTATTTGCCCAAACACCATGAATTCAGTTTTGCTCAGACTATAAGGTGTTACTCACTAGTGAACATCTGCTCCAGAGAAAGTAATTCAATGCAAGTGTGGGTGATGATGAGAGAGGTGTGTTACCTTGGAGGATGTTTGCTGAAAAGGATCCATACATCGGTGGTGCCCTGAGCAAAGAGAGCCAGGCAGGCTCAAGGCAGAGGCAAAGAAAAGGACTTTCCTTGGCCAGGAAATGGCTAAGGGTGGTGAAACACGGTGGTGCCTCCACTTTCTTGGCTTATGCCAGAGCTCGACTGCTGCCTGGGACGTCAGCCCCATCCCTCCCATCTTCCCTGCAGCATCAGCAGCAGTCCTGACTCTTTGGGACTTCCTTTTCAGCTCTCTGGCCACACTCTTCCTTCCCCTCTGCCTCTCCCTGGACAGCCAAAACAGCAGCTTGGTCTGGGCTCTTGCTTTCTTCAGGAGGCAAAACTCAGGTCATCCTTATCTGCCAAGAAGCCCTAAGCTGGGCTGGAAACAGTTGCAAGATCAATCCAGCTCTAGTAGCAGCATGAGAGCAAAAATCCTGTTAGCGTGAATCATATCTTTAAGGATGCAAGCGTAGAACATAAAACCTAACACGGCAAGGGGACGAGCTCCGTGGAGTTTCTGTCACAGCCTTGAATGTTAATATAAGATTGTGTATCTAGAAGGTATTTGTTTATTAATATGTGTTTCCCTGTCTCCTACCGTTTTCCAGGGGACAGAAGTATTTTCCTTTGCTGTGCAGTTTCTCCTAAGGAAAATGAAATACATTGCAGAGCAAGTTCTGTGACAAATGGTTTCTGGTCTATTTAGGCACCTCTGCCCTCAATTCATTCTTGTGCTTGTTCATGCTGGATCGAAGAAACTGTACCTTTTCACTCTATTTTTGAAGAAGACTACTTTAGGTCACTTGGTATTTTTGATGTCTAAGTTTCGTAGACCAGGATTAATCTATATAATCAGCTTTTGGCTTGCCAATTTTAAACAGATTTAAAAATTAATTTTAAAATGTAAGTGTCTTCAAATTAACTTTGGCAAACCACTTATTGTTCAACTTCCCAGCATTACATTGGCTGTGTCAGAGAAGTCCTGAAATTATAAGGTCTGGAACCTGTGAAGGACATGAAGTCCTTCACGAGCAGACTAGCTTCTTGTAGTTATTATTATAATATCTTCCTATTATATACTTGTTAGCACTTAAAATTTTATGTCCTGTCAGAAAGGCTGCATTGTCATTTCAACCTTTTGGAAACTGGACTGAGATTGAATTGAAAATGACACTCTCTTTTCCCTCATAGCCTCTCACATTTTTTTGCCATACATGGATGATTATTCTAGAAGTAATCTTGTATTTTTAAACACAGAACTTTGGCTTGACCAGCTAATTTTGAAGCTGATCAGCTATTATAACAACAATGAAAAATAACTTTGCCTTTGCTTTCCAGAATAAAAAGTGGCTCAATTTTCCCTCTATTTCCCTTTTTATTTTCTTTTATCTAGTTTGAAGAAAACATTCTGGATGCTTGCCTGTTCCTGATGGACAAGGCAGAACTGGAGCTCTCTGGGCGTGGGAACCCAATCAAAATCTGCCGTGTTGCCTCTGCAGTGGTATGTAATGGATGCCTAATATGTGTCAGAAGAGACTCATACATCAAACCAGGCTGATTTAACTGCCCTCAGGTCCTGATGTGCTCACTGCAACAGGTGCCAGATCAATTGTCCATTCTGACCTCTGGGGTCTGGCATTTTATTTCACTCCACTAAAGGTGAAACACTTATGTTGGCTCATCGTCTTTTCCTGAGAACGGTACCTCACTGGTAGGAAAACCACTTTTAGACGTCGCACTCCAGGCGTGACAGCATTTTTTGTGACACTGTGCTCACTTTCCAGTAGCTGAGATAATTGAGAAAGCTATGTCTGCCATGGACAGTAAGGCAGCATGATGGGTGGAATTTGAGATGGGGAACTAAGAGACTTTATGTGGACTCCAGCACTAACCTCAACAGGGTCTTAAGACACTGCAATGATAGGTGTTAGTGCGTCTGATTTTTAAGCCCTGAAAGGCCTAATCAGGCTGAGAACATATATGTGTGCTACCTTGGCCCCAAAAGAAAACACTGTGAGAGCTATCCTCTTAAACATGGGATCCACAAAAATTACCGCACTCAGAATGGAAGTACCTCAAATAACCAGAAGCAAAGAGTAAGAAGACTTTCCACATCTCCATTCTTTCCAGCTGCTAGGCACCAGGAGTCATGCTGTGGGTGCAAGAGCAGTTGCCATCCCTAATATTCAAGATGGAAGACTCATACAGGATGTGGAAGGCAGAGGCTGAGTCCTCTCCTCTGCCATAGAGGTCTGAACTGATGCCTTCTGCTCCCAGAATAATAGTCTAGTCATTGAGCTAGCATCATTAGATTCTCTCTCAAGTCAGCAACTAAAAACAGACAGTTCACAAAACATGGCTGCTGGAGATGGACAATCCTTTAACCCACTTGTTTACAGCATTTGCCCAGGATTTAAAAGAATGAACTCTTTGTCTTAGATGACATTGAAAAGGGATCTCCAGCCTCTCAGTGCCACGTGCTGAATCTTGCATAGAATCACCTTAAATAGAATAGGCTTTATCAAGAATTATTGAGAACACCCCAACTTCTATTTCTCTTTTAACCTTTTGGTTAGTTCTTTCACCTCAGACATTAGAAATATGGCTTCAGATAGAAGTAAGAATCGAATGTGGTTCCCTCATCACTGGGCTAGTAGATGTAAATGATCCCTCGTGCAGGGACCATGGAAGCCCTAAGGGCAGAATAGCACAAAGTTTATGAACCCAAAGAGGGCTTGGATATTACTTAGGTTTTGAGCCACTCAACCATTTTAGGGAGGTGGAGAAGTTCACCATTGAAAATCCAGGAGTCAATGGACTTTAGGTATAATTATCTGCAGGATTAGGCCATAGCTGGGTGGGTTTTTTGACTGTCTGAAATCTAGACCTCAGTAAGAAATGGCCAAGAAGTGTTGAAGTCCCACTTGTGTTCCTTATCCTCGTTCTTGCTCAAGTTGAAATGTGGTAGAGCTGAGCTTGTCTGAGGAGGTGCCCCTGCACTGGGATCCTTCTGAGGCTTCCTGACGTTGCAGAGCAGGTAGAGTCGCCCCCTTTTGCCTCTCTTTACAGACAGAGGAGAGACTGAAGATCATCAACATGCTTCTTTGTCCTTGAAGTGCCTCTTTTCTTGGCATGTTTCCCACAACAGTGACGTGGGCACAACCCACCTTAACCCTTTGGTTATGACTCTGAATACTTATCTTTATTCAGTCCTAGGGTTCACAGGAAGTCGATTTTCTAATTATAAAACAGTAGTTAACCCAGCCAAAAGCTTTTAAATGAGAATTGTGATTTATTTGGCTGGCATGTAGCTGTTCCACATTAGCATAATCAAAAGGTACAGAGCGAATGAGCTTTTTGCACAGCCTCAACTGGTTTGGTTCAAATTGCAGCTAGGAGATGTATTGCTCGTTAATGCCTATCAGTATAGCCATTAGTCAGCAAAACTCCTTGCTTTGTATAATCTTACCAGGGGAAAACTTACACAGCAAATTCCTTCTTGTTTTCATGTGTGCTGGACCAAAGAAATTAGTTTCTACTCTAAAAATAACAGTGGACTGTTCTCCTCTCAATCTGCTGTAAATCAGGAGTGATTTTATTAAAATCTCTGGGCTGATACGGACAGAAAAACAGACAATGTTAGGAAAGAATCCAGCTTAATATTTCTGAGGCTTGCTTATCAGTGTATAACTGATCATGTTTATTAAAAATGCATAGCAGTAAGTATGTTTAGTGTTAATAAAACTTACTAAACTGGGAACATGGATACCTAGTGTGGTGATTTAATTCCACCATTATTTTTAAATGTCTGACCTTCATTCAAAATTGTTCAGTGGTGGAGAATCCATGGCCCTTAGGAATATTGTTCTATTCATCTCTTACCTTCATAATTAAACATTTCTGTCTTTCTTCTAGCCTAAATTTGGCTATATTCTCTCTCTCCCATCCTATCTTTGTCTGCTGGGTTAAAGAGCTCTTTATTATTCAGTCTCTGACATCCCTAATGCTCATTTCCTTTGTCTTTAGATCAACTCCAGGGATGATAATGGTGTGATTGCTGGATGCTGGGACAATATGTACACTTATGGTGTCGCACCTTCAGCCTGGACGGGAAGTGTGGACATTCTTTTGGAGTACTACAGTTCTAAGCAACCCGTGCGGTATGGCCAATGCTGGGTCTTTGCCGGTGTCTTCAACACATGTAGGTATCAGTGAGAAAAGCTCCACGCTGCTATGCGATTCTTGCATAACAGAGAGAGATTTTAGGTTAAACTAACTAAAATGCTTCCTGGCTCTGTGGTGTTCAGGAGTAAATAGTAGAGATACTTAAAAATACGTGGCTAATATAGATGGTCTTTAAATAAACCTTTGGCATCTCCCTCAGTTCTGCTGCTCTTCCACACAAGTCTGTTAACTATTTATTGGTTCAGTAAAATGTATTCAGCAACTAACGAGGGTAAGTTTGAGAGAGAGAAAATGAGTCTTTTGGCACAGTCCACATTTCTGTTACAAAATGTGAGATGAACAGGGGGCTTGTTATCTAGACCTACAACATGAAACTGCTACCCAGTATGGTATGTGTGGTGGTGTTTCTACTCCACAAGGGCCAAATCTCACCTACAGAGGATTGTTCCTAGCAAAATTGGCATGCACAGTACCAGCACCTCTCTACTGACCACTGTTAATATTTTCTATGGAGTTAATGAGCCAGAACAATTAGGAAAATGCTGGCCTGGTTTATGAAGTCTAGCGCTACAAGGTTAAGTCTAAACACACTTGCTCAAACTAGACATCCAATGTTGCAGTAAACAGGGTGTTGCAGGTTGTAAAACCCAGTCAGGAAAGCAACGTTGGATCGGTCCCATTTTTTTACTGTCTAGCACTTTCTAACAACATCATCTGCTAATACACTGGAACACACGGCAGCATATTAACAGTCAAGAAAGACTCTGGGAGTGTAAAAAATGTGCATTATACAAATAACGGGGACCAGACATTGGAAGAAATGCTTATGTCAAGTGCCAATGTAGAGCTAGTCAAGCAGTTCCTATGCTTATGGCACTGGCCAACAGAAGAAGCTGAACAGAAACTAAAAGTGTCTGTCTTAAGCCCAGATGATCTTCCTTAGAAGCACTTACAACATATGCATTTAAGTATCAAACTGGGGGGGGACCAGATCAGCTTAACTCCAGGGGGACACTATGGGTATTTCTGCAGGCTCGGAGCCTACTTTGTATCGAGGCATCCTACTTTGCTCGGAGCCTACTTTGCATTAGACCTTTTCAGCCACAGCTAAAGGTCTAAGCTTTGGTCCTTGTATTTAAGATGCAAAAAGGAAATTACAGAAAAACTCTCCATGAAACCTTTCCCTTTTTCATTTGTCTCAATACTGTCACATGTTGCTGTCTCAAGGAATCGCATTATACTTCATAGAATCATAGAATGGTTTGGGTTGGAAGTGACCTTGAAGATCATCTAGTTCCAACCCCCTGCCACAGGCAGGGGCACCTTTCCACTAGACCAGGTTGCTCAAAGCCTCATCCAATCTGGCCTTAAACACTGCCAGGGAGGAGGCATCCACAGCTTCTCTGGGCAACCTGTTTCAGTGTCTCACTACCCTCACGGTATAGAATTTCTTCCTAATATGTATCTAATCTAAATCTCCCCTCTTTCAGTTTTAAACTGTTCCGCCTCGTCCTATCACTACATGCCCATGTAAAAAGCCCCTATCCCGCTTTCCTGTAGGCCCCCTTCAAGTACTGGAAGGCTGCTATAAGGTCTCCCCAGAGCCTTCTCTTCTCCAGGCTGAACAGCCCCAACTCTCTCAGCCTGTCTTCACAGGAGAGGTGCTCCAGCCCTCTGATCATCTTTGTGGCCCTCTTCTGGACTCATTCCAACAGCTCCATGTCCTTCTTATGTTGGGGGCCCTAGAGCTGGACGCAGTACTCTAGGTGGGGTCCCATGAGAGTGGAGTAGAGGAGGAGAATCACCTCCCTTGACCTTCTGGCCACGCTGCTTTTGATGCAGCCCAGGATATGGTTGGCCTTCTGGGCTGCAAGTGCACATTGCCGGCTCATGTCAAGCTTCTCATCAACCATCACCCCCAAGTCCTTCTCCTCAGGGCTGCTCTCAATCCATTCTCTGCCCAGCCTGTATTTGTCCTTGGGATTGCCCCGACCCACATGCAAGACCTTGCACTTGGCCTTGTTGAACTTCATGCGTTTTGCACAGGCCCAGCTCTCAAGCGTCTGGATGGCATCCCTTCCCTCCAGCATGTCGACCACACCACACAGCTTGGTGTCGTCGGCAAACTTGCTGAGGGCGCACTCAATCCCACTGTCCGTGTCACCGACAAAGATGTTAAACAGGACCAGTCCCAATACCAACCCCTGAGGAATGCCACTCGTCACTGGTGTCCGCTTGGATATTGAGCCGTTGGCTGTAACTCTTTGAGTGCGACCATCCAGCCAATTCCTTATCCACCGAGTGGTCCATCCATCAAGCCCATGTCTCTCCAATTTAGAGACAAGGAAGTCATGTGGAACAGTGTCAAATACTTTGCACAAGTCCAGGTAGATGACATCAGTTGCTCTTCCCCCTACTTCTCTTTACGTTATACTTCTGTCAAAAACGAAGGACTTTAATCACCCATCTTCTGCAGCAAACATGAAAATTGAATAATTAATGACAATTTACAAGACTGGTTCTTCATCATCAGGCAGCCCTGGACATCTCTGTGTCTTTGCTTTATTTTTGCCTGTTCTGTACATGCATGTTTCATTTTGTACATAATTTTCTCCAATCTGGATAATTGACTTTCATAACTCCTTTTGGTTAGCTGAGGTAGTTCAAAAGCTATTCAAAACAGTAAGGACCTTGGAAATAAAGCTGTCTTCTGACCACCTAGTCTCTTGCTGGCACACACTTCTCACAGATGCAGCAGGGGAAGCAGTTTCAGGTTTCACTGCTTCTCTTTCATATATCTGGAGAGGTTCCTGTTTTGATTCAGGGAGGTGCTGGCAGGTCCTCTGTCCTACCACACACGAAATTGTTCATTTTATTCCTGGTGCAGTGGGATAATGAGCAATCACCCACAGCCAAAGAACCTGAGAGACAACTAATTCCTTCACTGCCCGAGGTTGCAGGGTATGTACTTGATGCTCCTCAGCCTCTGCACAACACAATGTGTTCAAAAAGGCTCTTGCAAATGTTTCCTACGGATGCAATTCCTCGCAGTGGCTTCCACACGCCACTGTGTCTTCTCTGCCTGTTGCCTCATCTGGATTTCTCTAGATCACAGACACACACACACCAGTTCTCCTACCTTCCCCCCACACTGGCCCTGAATCACCACTACGCAGTATTTTGCCTGCAGGCCACTGTGAAACTGGGGCGATGCAGCAGAGTCCTGGAGCCTGCTGTGTTAAATGGAGAGGCGTATTTATCTGGGGCAAAACTAGACTTGGTTTGCTGACTAAGTTAGACAAGTCAGAGACATGGCACTTTGTACTGCTGCAAGGATTGCTGAAGTATAAGGTTTGTTGAGCTTTATGAAATGAAAATGTTGTCCAGTGGCTGATCTGATACGTAGCAATTGACATGTCCAGCTGCTGACCACTGCACAGAGAGGACAGCAAAAGTCCAAACAGCTGCATGCAACTAAAAGTGTTGTTTTGAGCTGATTTTGAATCTTCCTCAGCTGCCAATGCTTTATCATTGTGACCAGTCCAGCTTTCCAAGGTTATTATATTGTACACTCTGGATAGTCATCTGTTAAAAATGCTAAAACATTCTGAAAAATGGTCATTAATCTTGAAATTGTCAGACAAATTATTTTCAATAAGCCCTGATGGCTCATGTGCTGGAAGCCTGGGAGGGCACTTGAATTAAGTTTAATCAATAGGTACATATGGTATTGGATGCATCCAAGTAATTTGTCATCCAGGAACTTGAAATGAATGTGCAGCATTACACTTTATTGGGAGTCACAGTAGTGACACTAATGAATGTACAAAACCCAGCAGTAGCAGCCAGGGCCGTTCAACATTGCAGCATCGGAACTATTTTTAAATAGGACTTTCAATAAGGATGTTTTCCCTTTCCAAAAGAACTCCTCTGTTTTCTGCAGAACCATGATGGCTCCTAAATCAGAAAACAGGAATAGTTTTTTGGCCGAGAGACAAATTATTTCATCTGGAGAAGATGAGATGATGTGTCACCCTGCAGCCCCACTCCCTCCTCGGGGCTGTGCTCCATGCCTATTTGTCAGCCAGGGTGCACCACAAACACAGAAGCCTAATGACGCACTATTGCACTTCGGACGTAGCTGTAGTGTTTCCACATTTCCCGAATTTACCACTTGCCAAATGGGAAGAAGAGCCATCAGTGCTACATTGTGATGGTCTGCCATTTAGGGATAGGGGCTTTTTTTGGATCTTCCTCTTAAGATCCTTTATGGGAAGGGACTGTTGACTCCAAAATACTGTTACTTAGCAATCAATACAAATTATGTAATGCATTTGGTTCAGAGTCTCCAACTCTGACATTTCACTTGCAAATTATGCTCTTTTCCCCCTTGTTAGTAATAATTTTCTGCTTTATTCTTTGTATTCGCCAGATCCCTTCTAACGGCAGATGTCAAACAGGAAAACTCCAGATCAACCAAAAGGAGATACTTTCTATTAATTTTCCTTTTAGCACAGTCTCATGATTCTCCTGGGTTACTGATACTAGGAGACCTAATACATCTTGAATTTCTTGCAAGCTCAAACTTATTTTTCTTTATACCACACTTGGTCATGCTGTTGACCCATTGCACCCAGATTTGCCCTGAAAAGCTACAATGTCGTCACTATGCAAGACTATTCTAAAACTCTTGGAAATTAGCTGTTTAGGATATAACCATTTTACCATTACATATCTTGAATGCTCATCATTTTGGGACCAAATAAAATATTTAATGTATTCTATATAAAGACAAATAGGAGGAATTATTTGGGTTGATTTGACTGAGTTTTCCCATTTTATTCTCATTATTAATAGTTTCTGTCTACTCATCGTGTCATCCATGAGCACAGTCTTCATATTTGTCCTTCTCATCACACTTCTCTCTTTGCCACAGTTCTGAGGTGCTTGGGGATACCTGCAAGACTCATTACCAACTATTCTTCTGCCCATGATAACAATGCCAATTTACAGTTGGACTTCTTTCTGGATGGTGAAGGGAAAGTGGACACCAAAATTACAAAAGACTCTGTCTGGTGAGTTCTCCTGGCAAATGCCTTTAATGTATATAAGTAGTATATAAGTAGTAAAAAACATGACAGTGATGCCTGTGGTTATTTATTTCTCTGTGCATTACAGAACACTGCTAGCTTACGTAAAACAGAATGAATGGATTGTTAGTAGGCTGACTAATATGAAGTGCTTGTCATGTAAAGAGACATACCCTAGGGAATCCCACTACTAATGTTACTATTCAGTATAGTGCACATTTAAGCACACTGGGGGAGAGCTGGAATGGGTTTGTGCTCCTTAGGGCCAGACCATTTCTAAAAACGGAAAGACGTAGGATGGGCATTTCCATCAGTCTGGAGCCAGGCTCGAAGGGATATCTCAATATCTATAGAAAAACACCCCTCTTGTCCTGCTTCTGCCTAGTTCCCATATATGTAGGCTGGTTTTACATTGTGTGCGTGCGTGCAGTCACTGTCGCAAATAGGTACTTTCCAAAATAAATCTAGTTCATCTGAAAAAGAAACAAGCCAAGGTATCATACAAGTTACTGAATTGCTATCACCAGATTTATAAAGAGAAAGCTCCCTAGGAACAAGAAATGGAGTCTATGTACTCTTTTGGAGAAGGCAGTGCTCTAACTTCCTCCTCAAACTCTTACTGTCTCCTGTCTGACAGGAGAAGTGTAGCATATATTGATTATGTGCTCTGTTCCGTAGAAATTATGTGTGGGTTATTGGGCCTCAAGCCTCTCCTCCTCAGAGTGAAGCAGTGAATGTGACCTCTACATTCCCATATTCAGGAGATACTTGTCCTATTCAGTGTTAATATACCTGATTTGTGTCAATATCTTCAACTCATCAGCATAGCTGCTCATCAGCATGTTTCATTAACAACTTAATATCTGGAAGTCTTTATATTAAAACTGTAATAAAACCATTCTGTAGAGGAGGAGATAACTGAACCTGTTGCTGTAACCTCTTTAATGTGATTTCCATAATCTGCTACCAAGAGGGAATCTAAGGAAAACAATTACTTTCATTTACATCTGAAGCTTGTATCACAGCATCACAGAATAGTCAAGACTGGAAGGGACCCCTGGAAGTCATCCAACCACCCTCGTCAAAGCAGGGTCAGCTAGAGCAGGTTGCTCAGGGCTGTGTCCAGTTGGGTTTTGAGCATCTCCAAGGATGGACACTCCACCACCTCTCTGGGAAATTTATGCCGATGCCCAACCACTCTCACAGTAAAAAAATGTTTCCTGATGTTCAGACAGAATTTTCTGTGTTTCAATTTGTGCCCATTGCTTCTTGTCCTGTCACCGGGGGCCACTGAGAAGAGTCTAGCTCTGTCTTTTTCCCCCTGACTCCCTAACCAGGCATTTATGCCCATGGATAATATCCTATTGAGCCTGCCCATCTCCAGGCTGAACAGTCCCAGCTCTCTCAGCCTCTCCTCATGTACAGCCTCTGGTGTATCAGCCATTCCTTCCAGTATGCTATATCAGCAAACTTGCTGAGGGTATAGTAGGTCTCGTCATCCAGGCCATTAATGAAGGTGTTAAACAGTATTGGACCAAGTATTGACCCCTGGAGTACACAACTAGTGACTAGGCTCCAGCTGGAGTTCACACCACTCATCACAACCCTCTGATCCCAGCAGTTCAGCCAGTTTTCAATACACCTTACTGTCCACTTATCTAGTCTATACTTCAATGGTTTGTCTACGAGGATGTTCTGGGAGATGCTGCTAAAGTCAAAAGAGAAACCAACTGCCATGCACTGGTCTCCCCTTGCCCACTCAGTCATTCATTTCATCAGAGAAAACTATCAGGTTGGTCAGGCACGGATGATCCCTTGTAAATCCATGCTGACTACTGCCAATCACATTGTCCTTAATATGTTTGCAAATGTTTTCAAGAATAATTTGGTCTATAACCTTCCCAGGGATCAATGTGAGGCTGACAAGTCTGTAGTTCCCTGGGTACTCTTTCTTCTCTTTCTTGAAGAAAGGAGTGATACTTGCTTTCTTCCAGTTCTCAGGAATCTCCTACAATCACCATGACCTTTCAAAGACAGATATGAGTGGTCTTAAAATGACATCGGCCAGATCCCTCAGCATTTTTGGGTCTAACCCATCAGATTCATTGGACTTCTTTGTGTCCGGTTTGTTTAAATATTCTTTAACTTATTCTTCCTCTACAGATGGTAAATTTTTGTTACTCCAGACTTCCACATTGGTATCAGGGGCTGTGATTCCCGAGGGCAAATCCTAGCACTAAAAACCAAGGCAAAGAAGACATTGAATACTTTAGCCTTTTCTTAGTCGTTTGTCACCAGGTCCCTTGCCCCATTCAGCAGCAGACCCACATTTTCTGTAGTCTTCCTTTTGATACTGATGTACTTGCCTTTCTTACTGCTCTTCACATCCCTTGACATACTCCATTTGGTCTGGGTTTTGACTCTCCTAAACCTGTCCCTGCATGCTCAGGCAGTGTCTCTATATTCCTCTTGGTCACTTGTCCCTGCTTCCACCTCTTGTGCACTTTTTTTTAATGTTTGAGTTTAATTGGGACCACCTTGTTGACCATGCGAGCCTTGTTCTGCTTTTGGTTGATTTTCCGCACTTAGGAATGTACCATTCTTAAGCTTGGAGCAGGTGACTCTTCAAAAACAACCATCTCTCCTGGACACATCTTCTATCCAGACCTGCCTCCCATGGGATTCTTCCAAGCAGAACCTTAAACAGGCCAAAGCCTCCTCTCCTGAAGTCCAGGGTTGTGGTCCTTCTATTTGCCTTGTTCTCTTCTGTTAGGATCCCTGGGGGTTCCCAGTTTGCTAAGCTGCATCTGGTCTATGTGACAGCAGGACCTCTGTATATCTCACAGGGCTAGTTCTTCTATGGCTCACAGAGCTGTGAAGGAACAGTCACTCTTCTGAAACCTCCTTTGCCTATAAATGATGTCAAACAATACTCAATGACTGCTCCTCACTGCTCAGTCCAAATACACCCAGTGATGTATCATTGCCACATTTCAGACTTTTCACTGTCTCATCTTTCCTTCTCCCCTTCCCCTAACCTGATCTATGAAACACCTCTCACCCACTTTTGATGTTTCCTTTTACTTCCCTACCTCTCCTTTTCCCAGCTGTTTCCCAAGACTTCTTAATTCCATCCTGTTTTTTTCCATTCTTTTGGGACAGGGCCAGATCATCCAAAATCATCCTTCCTCCGCTGAAATCCGCCGGCAACTTCACACTAGCATTTCATCCTCCCATCCTACATTTGCTTTTCTTTGGCTTGATTACTTTTTGAACTGCCTTGTTCATCCTTTTATCCTCCTGGTGCATTTATTAGTACATGGTGCACATAACCCTTTGGGCATGACTTAATATATTACACACCTCTTTTCATTTCTCCTCTGTGTCCTTTCTCTTCATTACTCTGTAACACGCCATGGTAGCCCGCATGTCGACTTTAAATGGCTTGTGTCTTAACCTTGATTTTATTTTTAATGTCTCTTTTATTTCTTTTCTTTTCCTTTTTTTTTAAGAGGACAAGCTCAAGGTATTTATAATGATTTTTTAAAATGTGTTTCTCACTTTTATTTATAATTTCCTGAAAACTGGAAGCAAAACTCTTTTTCTTTATTAATATATCATTTCTATTGCCTTGTACTGTTGGAGCTGATCTGTCTTCAGGTTTTAAATACTCTCAGACTTCAGGGATACTTGGAGCCAGGATTTTTAGTCCAATCAGTCTCTGAGGGTGGGGTTCCCTCTGAATGTTATCTGACATTTATTTGTTTTTATTAAAGATCATCTTCTCCCTCAGGATAGGAAATAACGACAACAACAAAACACATATACAAAATTACACAGAGTTTGCAAAAAGTTATTTTTATAAAGCTGGCTGGATTTGGGCCCATCAGTACTGCCTCTGTCACCTTAGTTTGTTCTCCTTGTCTTTCTTAATGATGATATAAAGACACTTAAAGAATATTTCTCTTGGATGGGAATCAAGACTCACTCCTACTGTGAGGTCCAAGCAGACTGACGTCAGTAGCTCGGCAGAAACTTGCTTGAAGTCACCTGGCCCTGTGGGGGTTCATCCATGTCCAAGACTGCAGAGGAAGCCCTTCTGAGACCTCTGCTCTCCCATTCACTTCCAACTCACTTTTCCCTGATTTCTCGCTAAAGTTATCAGTGCCTCTCTCTACCCCAATGCCTGAGCTTATTAGCTAATGAAAGGGCAGCAGCTGTTTTCAGCATGTGCCTGTCTCATAAGCAATGTGAAGTACCCTTCTTAAATTGTCTTCCAGGCATAAAACCCACCTGGTCATCTTTTATTAATTTCCCTATCGCTTTGTTTAGTCTATTTGTAATTATCTCTGTAAATATTTAATGGTCACTACATTGATCTGTATAGCCATTCTTGCTTTCTTTAATGTCTCAGGCTTTCTGTAGAATACAAGAACTACAGAATCAGTTTAACAAATTATGGCTGCGGAGCCAGCTCCTCAGCTGTGCTCACTTCTCCCAGAGAGAAGTTTCTGCTACATTTTGGAGAGGCAAGTGTTCCCCTCATCCTCCTTTCCTTAATGCTCGTGCGCTTTACAAGCAATGTCTTTCTGTCCATTCATGTTCAATATCCTGGAGTGTATTTGTATGGCAGCAGACCTAAAGAAATTGCCGTGCTGTTGCCCCCAACACTACACTAATAGAAACCAGTAAGAAAGGTCCTGTCCCCTAGGATGAATATAGAAAAAAATATAGAAAAAGCTGCTTTACCTAATTACAGAATTGAAGCCGAGCTGCCATTTTCCACACGGTTACCCCCCACCTTGGTTTTATCATCCTTCCCTCCTGCCTGCTCTTCAGGTTCTGCTTTTGCAGAACACAAAGCAAATGACACATCTGAGTTTGATTCAAAGTGAACCAGTGAAGGCTTCAGGGCAGGGATTGTCTCTCTCACATGTTGGCATAACAGTTTTCAAAAACCCACCTACCACAAAGTGTGTCCCCATTCTCTGGTAGCCTTCAGCAATGCTCTGCGAGAATGATTCAGCACTGACTACTCTCAGCAGCATCAAAAATTCTCTGAGTGTGCGTCATTTTCCTTGAATAATTCTTTTTTCTGTAGTGCTGCTTCATTAACTCTCCTAACTGACAAGTTTTACCCTGATCCAAGCTTTCATTTCCACTTTGAAATGTCTTGTTAGACAAGCCTCAGATCCTTCCGACTCTGCTTCATGACTAGTTTTCACCTATTATTAATGAAATGGTCAGAGTTTAACAATCCCCATTTTGGTTGCTAATATCATTGCGTGTACTAGGGGCTGTATCAGCAGTTACACAGATGTAATTTTATTCATATCTGCTGTAGGATATGTATAATTTGCAAGCAAAATTGCCCCTTTCTCTACTCCTTCCTTCTTTTATTTTTTGCAGTAATGAAATTCAAACGCTTTGCTGGCTTTACCGCAAGACCCGCTTCCTATATTGTCTTTTTTTCTTACTTGTGCTCTCCCTTGAGTGCCAGTAGCATTGCAGTAAGTTACAAGATCTGTCTTTCTTTTCTGCTCATTTTTGAAACATTCTGGGCAGACTGTGATGGTGCTGTAGTGTTCTTTTTCTTTTCCTGATCATCCATCTAAGTGAGAGCATTTCAACCCTGAGTGCCTAGATGAACCACTCTCAGAAATTCACCTTTCAGCATACTGTTCTGGGCCCTAAAGGCAAGACTTGGCCAACAGTGGTTGTAGGTGGGTTTTATGGAAAGCTGTATGTTCTAGCAGATCTGAACTACCTCATTGGCATGACAGACTGGGAAGACCTTATAAGGAATCCACAGTGAAGAAACTCTTATAAAGCCTATGTAGGGTCTTTTTCTCAACCAACATGGAAACCAACTAAGCATGTTTGTTTTGAGCCATGAAAACAAAGCTACACACTGTATGTTACGGAATTGATCCTGAAATCTCTTCAGAAGAGGCACCAAAGCTTCAGTCTTAATAGTTATAAAGCAGACCATGATTCAGTGGCTTGAAGAAGATTCAAAGCTTACTTTAGCAGGCAGATTGAAGTAGAGGTGTCTGGCTGGAAAGGGATTGTAGTTTGTGTAGCTCTTCATATACCCCAACAATCTCCAAGCACTGAAAAATTTGCTCAGAGACGTTTGCATTCAGAACACAGCAGGAGAACCAAAAAGCTTCTTCAACTTGCAGTCAAGAAACTACAATGAAGAATTGTGGCCTTCAGGTTTTAACAGATAGGTACCAAATTCTGAGTCCTAAAAATCTATTCTCTAAAAAGAGCCGACTTTTTCACCCCTAAATTGGCAAATGTTGCTATTGAAGCAATGGCAGGACATAAATACATGAGTTTGTTTTGGTCTATATGCTTCTTTCCAAAAATTTAATATTCTGGTCTCATCTCTTGTCTAAGGAACTATCATTGCTGGAATGAAGCTTGGATGACCAGACCTGATCTTCCTGTTGGTTTTGGAGGATGGCAGGTTGTTGATGGGACACCCCAAGAAACCAGCGATGGTAATACTGCTTGAAGTCCTCCTTAGCTCTCTTTCCGGAACTTGAGTTCTTTGTGGCAAACAATGAGCTGACGATAGCTGAGCCAGTGCCACCATATGGCTGGTGACAACTTCTCGCACCAGATAACCACACTCGCCTGTGCTCAGGGCCTTCTCCTGATTTGTTTTGAGCTCTAAAATAAATCTGTCCTTGTTATAACACTGTTCATGATGCATGTGCACAAAATCCTGCATGAGAAGGGCCCTGCTTGATACAGAAGAGATGTAGTCTTGTTGCCAAAAGATGGCTTCTAAAATTTTAGAGAACCTATAGAGGAGCCTGATCAAATTAATTCTCCTTCATTATATCAGCATGTTTCTGAGGCCCTTTCTAAACTTCCTGAGCAGGCAGTAGGTAGGAGAGAAAAAGTGAAAAGCCATTGCTATTTCTTCCCAGTCCTTAATTTCCAGTTTTTAAAAGACGTTCTTAGCAAATTGGCAGTGAGATCTTTCTCAGCCTGTGGTATAACTGAGCTCTCCCAAAATTATCTGCTTTAAGTAAAACCAGCTGTAACTGCATTTCAAGCACTTGAGACTTATGGTGGACTTTACGGTGCCGTTAAGGTACCGAACCATTAGGTCACTTCAGACTTGAGTCTGTGTTGCTTAGAGGGCTGGCAACAGAAATTAAGTTTTTCGTTTCTTGATCAGGAGTTTTCATAAACTATTAAAAGGGTTCACCAAACCCCAAGAATTATTTTTCTTTGAGAAAATACAACATTTTGACATGTTTTTAAATTAATTTAATTTCTCACTTTATCTCTCTTCTCCCCACAGGTATGTACAGGTGTGGCCCAGCCTCAGTTCAAGCCATTAAACATGGTCACGTTTGCTTCCAATTTGATGCTCCTTTTGTCTATGCCGAGGTACATACCTGAATATTTTTAGTGCATTGAGTGATATCAGTGGCACCATAGGTGAGAGAGAAGATAGGGCTCCACTGCAATTTGTGGACTGAGAAGTTACTTCACATATACTCCATGTCAAAGAAAAATCTCATAATTATATTTTGACATGCAGGCCAGTAGGTGTGGTATGGCTCTAATGAATGACAGAGTTTAATCTCTGCTCACCAATGTATGAAGCAGAAAAAGCTGCTCTGGCTCTGATGAAACTTCAGGCTGTGGTCATTTATCCTTCCCAGATTCCAGCTATGCTGGCAAATGAGTCAGTAGCTCTAGCTGCTCGTCTTCATCCCCTGTTAGCTGTTACCTCCTCCTCAGGCTTGCCGGCAAAGCTGCTTATGTTAAGTCTCCTTTGCTTATTGCAATCAAAATGGATGCAGTGATTGTAAAGAGGTCCTTGCTTGCCATGTTCATTTTGACTGCAGTGGGTCAAGGAGAGCTCACATGGGTGGTTTGACTGACAGAACTGAGAGGAAAATATCTCCATGAGGAGTGAGAGAGACTGGTCTGGAGTTTTAACCTCTTGCACTACCAGAGCTTGTGTGCCCAGAATTGCAGCAGCTGTAGAGCAAGTCTCTCTCTACTTGGATTGTATATAGCTTAGGACAGAAGAGAATATAAATATTTTATCTCAGAAGCATTCCCTTCTGTATGGTTTAAAGCTTTTTGGTGCAAGGAATGTGTAATCATGCTCCCCAAGTCCGAACGGTATCTCTGTAGCCTACTCAAGTTTACACTGTCTGTTGTTCTGGAGTTGTGAATAGCAACATTAATCTACTCATTATTGTAGCATATGACTAATTTTAAACATGGTACTTCAATGCGAGTGGGACTTTAAGTCAACATGTCATTGTTTTGAGGGGAGATGGGCTGGCTTCCCTTCCTCTTTCTACTTCCATATATCTCAATCCTTTTTCATTTAATTTTATAGGTGAATAGTGATATTGTTTACTCAAGAAGGGAGAAAGGTGGAACCCAAGTGATAGAAAAAATTGACACAACCCATATTGGGCAGTTGATTGTGACCAAGGAAGTTGGGGGTGACGGAATGATGGAGATTACTGAGGAGTACAAGTTCCAAGAAGGTAACCTGAAATGGTGGGGGGGACCATACTGAGGTAGATTTACCTCAGTCAGATCTTGGATAGTGAATCTACAGATCTCTGGCACTGAGGGAGCTGTGTGAAAAGCTGCCAAGGTGCCCTCTGGAACTCTTCATTTGTAACTCCATTCCAGAAACACTGCAGATGCCTTGATAGTGTTTGCTACTCAGAAGTGCTTTGCACTGAGTAAGCTGTAGTGAAAAGAAAAGGTAGTCATGGAGTAACTCAAAGCATTCAAAACAATTCAAGGCTTTCTGTGCAGCTGTTTAGGCATTTCTTACTCAGGCCAGATGTTTGCACAGTGTAAATCAGTGTAGCTCCATTAATATCAATTAAGCCAGGTCAATTTATTTGATACGGCTTGAATCTGTAAGACCAGCTCACTTGGAAGTTGTGAAGTTCTTGTAATATTAACTTCACCACAGGAAGTTTCACTGTCTTCATTCATTCATTTCAGCCACCACAAACTATGGAAGATGCACCCTTGTGATCGGTGAGTGGGCGAATGCAGTACCCTTGTTTCTCTTCTAAATTTGGTTTTCATTCATTTTAGGCTCAGCAGAGGAGAGACTGGCTCTTGAGACTGCAGTGATGTATGGCGTTAAAAAGCAAACTACCCAAGATACTGTGTATCAGCCACAGATGGATGTTGACATGGAATTTCAAGCGCAAAAAGCAGTCCTTGGCAGTGACTTTAAAGTCACTATAACTTTCAGGAACAAAAGTCGCAACTACTACACTGCTACTACATACCTTTCAGGCAACATAGTGTTTTACACAGGAGTCACAAAAAATGAATTCAAGAAACACTCTTTCAGTGCGAAACTGGAGCCCTCTTCATGTAAGATTTGCATAGTTGTTTTCAAACCTGCTAGCTTTTTTTCTCTGTGTCATTAACTGTCACCAATATCTCTACCCATGGGTAAAGCCAATTCTAGTAGCTAGGGGTAGGATACCCTGTTAGGTATCAGAAGGTTCCACTCCCAACTCTGGCCCTGCTACCAGTGTCATTTAGAGCTGAGGCTGTTTTCAGGCTGTTGCTCCCTGCATAATGCTCTCTTACACCAAGCTGCATGTCTGGAAACTGTTAATTTTTCTTATTTAGTACAAAAGAAAGCAAAGGAGTGCAGGTATTAAGCTGCAAGGTATCATTTTTCATACCATTAGTCTCCTAGCAGTATCTCAGCAAGTGAAGGAAAAGTTCTGGTTCCCCAGGGTGTCATTTACAGGGACGAAAATATTAATATCTTGTCTTACTTGAAAGAAGCTGACAAGCTCTGAGTGGGTCCAAGTGCACATCTGGCTTTGGAGGACTGGGTGGTTCAGGATTTTATAATTACAGCAATCTAAAAAGCTGATCTGTAACTAGAATGTGCCTCTATAGAGCAGGGGCATTTGTCAGCTGGGCAGACACCCCAAAGGTGAGTTATCTTTACAGATGCAGTGTTCACTTTTCCTAGTGCCCTCTGGACTGTGGTGGGGAGATCCTGCCTCCCTCTTCTCATGAGGAAAGCAGTTCCTGGCAGCAGAGCTCACGCAGCTGA
Organism: Nyctibius grandis; assembly: GCF_013368605.1. NCBI lineage: Eukaryota > Metazoa > Chordata > Aves > Nyctibiiformes > Nyctibiidae > Nyctibius > Nyctibius grandis. The sequence continues at coordinate 14,754,308 of NC_090660.1, forward strand.
GGGCAAGATTTTGCACTGCTCAAAGCAGGGAAGAGGGATGTTCTTTTTTATTTTGGACATAACAAATTTGTTTCCTGTCAGCCATGGCAGGGCCCCATTCAGAAAGCAGTCAGCAAGTGTTGAGGATCTGCTGTACTCCAAAGCACTATGGAGCAAGCTGCTTGTATATCTCTGGCTTCTCCAGCAAGAAGTGACAGCCAATCACTTGTTCTTCTAACCAGCCTGTGCTCTTGGGTCAGTGCCTCCAGCTCAGCAAAAGTGATGAGAACGTGCTCTCATGGAGGCCGAGTCAGAGGATCCTCTACTTGAGTTTCCTACTGAGAAAGTCAGGAGCAATAATTTTGCCTTCTTGATGCTGCTACTGAGCAAAAGCAATCTCCGCTGAGTGCAGCAGGAGTGGCAGGACTTTGGGAGGCCAAAGGATGGGCCTCCTGATCTGGGTCTGGTGCTGGATCACAGCAACCCTGGCTGACCTCTGAGCTTTCTTGTTTGTCTTGTCTATCTCATCCCAGCTCAGGAGACAGTGAGCCCTCTCTCCTCAAAGAGCACGGGTTTTGTCTCAGTGAGAAGCCTCCATGGAATCACAGTTCCTGCCATGCTGTGAAAAAAAAAAAATCCTCCACTTTGAGCATCATCTAAAACTCCACATTTTGATTTGGAGCTGATTAATCTCCATAAAGTAGGAATCCACTTACAGGGATCTACAGGTGAAGGCTAATAAAAAATCTGTCTTCACTCTATAACAAAGCCCTGACAGCTGCTTGCTGGTTCTTTCTAGCTCCCCGACTCATTTGCAAGGAGCCTGGAAATGGACTGACTCTGGGTTGCATGGGGTTGTTCCAACACAGCCTATCAAAACACAATGTGGGGTTTTATATTGGCATGCATCAGTTACTAAAAATTGATCTGAAATACTGCAAAACTTTTTGGAGACTTGGCTAGGTACAGTAAAAAAAAAACAATTTCATCTGCTCGGTCTAAATTCTGTGCCACTTCTTTGACAGGGGAAAATTCAGTCTTATGTCTGCTCTTGCATCAAAGGTCTGTGTAAGGTATTATTACCTAAAACACAGTTTCTGCAGTGCTTTGAGGCTCATCTGTCTCCTCTGTGCAAGAAATGAAATGAATAGATGATGTTTAAGCATCAATGAGCCTCATAATTAATTTTTTCTAAGTTAAGTAAATGGTGTGTAAAAAGCTTCTTGAAACTGTGTTGGAAACCGAATTGACCGGTGATGAGCGAACACAGACTAGAGAGAGGCACGAGAGAGAATAAAACATTAATTGTTTTGCGTGTGTACCAACAGTATGTCCCCATCACTGCCTCTGGCCAAGGAGACATGTTTAAAGGTATTACCACCTTTCAAGGTGGAAATTAGCTTATAGCTGAGCTACAGTCATCCACTCGTGGAGCACCTTGTCCCACAACAGGACAAAAAAACCCTCACCAGTTATGCCATAGCTGAAGGTGGTACATAAAACTTGAACATGAATTTCTTCAGCTTTGCCTTGGAAAGGAGTACACATGCAATCAGGAATGGTTACTGAGCAGTTGGGCAGTGTGAAGGGAGGCAGTGTGATCATTTGCAACTGTGTGAGAATACTCTGTCAGGGGTGTGATGGTAGGATACCTTCCAAGGCACTCAGGCAGAATTTGCAGGCTTTGTTCATGGCAGGAAGTGTATATATATATGTGGAGGTAACAAAAAATTACAATATAATAAAGATGTGTCAAAGGCATTCTTCCAGCTCATGCTGCTGAAAGAATGAAGCAAACTAAGTTTTCAAACAGGAAGCGAATGCATGATATTCAGAATAATGATTAAAGGAATTGTGTGGGTTGAAAACATCTTTGAGGATTTGAATAGCTTAAACCTTCCAGTGCCTTCAAAGGTGCTCTCGCATCTACTTGGTTATATTTAGTTTTCTGTTTTTTTCTGGAAGGCTGTAAGGCAGCTCAGAGTTGTGTCTCCCCTTGGCTTTCCCAAGTGCGGTAAGTGGTACTGGCAACTTACCAGCACAGTCAGTGCTAGGGAAATGGAAGTCTATTATTCTTTTTTTCCTGTGGTGATTAAATTTAAACAGAAAAGTTCATCTTTCCTTCCACTGTAAAGTACACTTCTCTTTGATTGTGACTAATTTATTTATTTATTTACTTACTTTTCAGAGATGATAAATACCTTGCCTGATTTATAATTTACAGTTTGGGGCATTATGGGAAATTCTTTTACAAGAGATACAGAGTGAGAGGGAGGGAAAGAGAGAAGGAGGGGGAGCACATCAAGTAAACTTAAGGCTGGCCTGATAAATCCAGGTCAGGTGGTCACCAAGGGAATAGCTTTGAAACTAAATCAAGGAACTGGTTTTGATGTGAGCGGATCAAAAGAGCGAAAAGGGGTGAATGTCATTTACTCAACTGAGTTCAGTTATCTCACTGTGTACAGTGTATGTCACAAATACAATGCAAATAATGGATAACAGTAATAATCATAGTTAACAGATGGGAGATCTTGATATGCTTACTAGGTTTATAATGAATGTTTATAGAAGCAAGACCTTCAGATCTATATATTCTGCCCGGTCACTTAGTTAGCAGGTCTGCTTCTCTGCGTCACATTCTCACACCCTTGTTGGCCTGGGAATTGCAGTTCAATATGGTTAAAATTAATGATTCCTTGCATCTCAAGCATCTAGCTTAGGGGTCCTTGTTCCTTCCAATAATTATCGTCAGGGAGCACATGAAAGCTCTCTGGAGGGCATGCTGCCGGCAGGAGGACCTTCTTGCTAAATTTTGCAGGCAAGTCCAGTATAGAACAAAGGCAGATATCCAGACGTGTCCTGGAAAGCAGGTGGTCTCCCAGGTAGCCTGCATGGGCCCACAACCCCCAGTAGCTGCACTGGTGGCATCCCTCTGCCAGAAAGAGAGGCAGTGAAAGCACAGGAATAAAGTGAAAGAGCAAACATTTATAGGGTTGACACTCAAAAGCTGATTTGGACCTTCGTGCCCAGTAGCTATTTATTGCCCGTCTTGCTTCTCACTTATATTGTGGTAGTGCCTAGAAACCTTCAACACTGACCTGGGCCCGTGCTGATGGGCGCTGGGCAGAGGCTGTGCACAAACCCAGCCCTTGCCCCAGGGAGCTCACAGCCTAAATGGAAAGAGGGCAAGATAAGAGGGGGAATGGTGAGATAAAGAAATGAAGATAGTTTGGGCAAAATATCAAAGTTATTCTTTGGTGGTGGGCCACCTTTTTTCCATGGCACTGGCCATGGTGGGAGGGGCAATTACCCATTAGACTGCTTCAGATGCCTTTTTTCTTTCCTGTTTCTCCCCTCAGCTAGTGCTTTCGATGTTGTGATCAAATCGAGCGAGTACCTGAGTGACCTGCTGGACCAAGCCTCCTTTCATTTCTTTGTGACAGCGCGGATCAACGAAACAGGGAAGATTCTGGCCATACAGAAGGCGACAGTCCTGGAAATTCCCACCCTGAGGATCAAGGTAGCTCAGGGCTGGGGTGGAGGGGAGCGACCACCATGCTGCATGCAGGCTGTTCTCTACAAGGCTGTCACATTGACTTCTGTGATGGGGCAGGGCAGGGGGTGTGTGCATGTTAGACCTTCAGTCTAATGTGGGCCTTATAAAGCAGCAGCTGGCTGGAGTGTACGAGGGTGTACAGGTATGCTATTGTACTGCGTGTCCCTGCATTGAGGTCTGAGGCTGACAGCATCACTGGTAGTGGAGAGCTGAAGTGAAGAGTCCTCTTGCTGAAGAATGAAGGACACTGCTATTGAGGTGAATTTGCTTGGAAAGCTCTTGCAGGTGTTGTAGGAAGTTCCTGCAAACTTGGATGAGCAGCATCCATTTGGGATGATGCTTTCAGGATTTCAGTGCTTTGCTGCTGCTGCTCTGTGAATGTACTGTCAGTGGAGTTTCCTGAAAGTTCAAGCATTTCTGCAAACAGTGGCATGATACCTATGAAAATGTAGAAGTGTAATGTTTGTGATAGGACAAGAACCCTATGTCGTATGGCAAAGGCAGGGCTGAGATTTAGAGTTCTCAGTTCATAACTGGGCATCCAAATAAATTGCCTCATTTTCAGAAGCGCTGAGCCTTCATCTGCTGTGAATGATGTCATTTGGATCTGCTTTTTTCCTAATATTAAAATAAAAAATCGGAACACCTGTCCTGGAATCTTTACATACACATGAATGCAGCTCCCTAAAATTCAGGACCTTGAAATAAATCTAAGTTTATAGACCTTTTCTTCCCTGTATGTTTATTTGAACCAATGTTCACGTTTCCATATAATAATATACATAGTAATCTGAAACAGCGGCCTTCTGCAGAAAAAGCTTTTTTAAAAATGTAGTTCAAAACTACAGTGAAGTTTGCAAAATATTTCATGGTCTGCAGAAATGTCACTATGATCTGATCAGATTATTGGTATTTTCAAATAAAAGATTTTTGGTTTACTAAGCGTTCTACAGAGGAGGAAAACAAGACAGATAATATCTACTTCAAATACCTGTCTTCAATAACCAAATTTTGAAAGTAGAGAGTTCTTTCAATTCAATACTTAAACAGAACATCTTATACAAGACCCCAGATTTCAGCTTCAAATTAGTTTTATCTTCCCTGCTGTTATGAAGAAAGGATGTTTAGTATATGAGATAGGTTGTTGTCCAATAACCATGTCTTCTAGTAAAACTGAGTTTGTCTCTTCTCTGCTTCTTTCTGACGTGTAAAAATAAGCTGAAATTTTAATAGCTGGATTTTTTTAAGAATATGTGTGTGTGTGCATATGTATATACGTATGTATTTATATAGGAAACTTTGCTTTATTGTTTTTTTAAGAAATCTGAAGAAGCTTATCTCCCAAGATTTCTTGTCAGATTTCTTCATTGAATTTGAGTGGCAGACTGGAGTTCTTAATGTGAGAGTAAGGGAGAAGAATGAATAAAATCATATTTCCCCTTATGTCTTCAGGTACATCTCTGATCTTTCTCTGTTGGTCTAAGGAGATTGTGAGAGTTAACAGTGTGGGAAATTACACCTTATTCTAATTTAGCTGAAGACCAGGTTACAAAAATAAGCTCGGCAAATACAGGTCATGGTCTCAGTTGCATGTGTGGGAATTCAGGATGATTTTGAATCCACCCATGTAAGAGTCACCTTAAGTGGGCAATTGAAATACGGAGGATGCAAGGCCTCTAATTGGGCTAGGACTTCTGAAAATGTCATTGATGTCTTTTTGCAAATTCAGGTGGCCAAATGCTGTTGAGAGCTTAGCTGTGAGTATCTCATTCTTTACTCCAGTCACTATATAGGTATTTGGTGCAGAGTGACCCCTTAGACCAGAGTCCTTCCAGCTTTTTGCAACTGTCATACTCCTTAAAAATTTGTAGTAGAGCTGCAGACTCCAGCATAGCACTTTAAATTTGTTGACAAGATACTTGTTTTTCTTAGTTACCTTTCTCAAGGCCCTTTAAAGTAGTCCATGGACCAGCTGGGATCTGCCAGCTCGAAGCTGAAAACCCTTGCCTAAGCCTTTTATATTCTGTGAGAAATGTTGTGTTTCTAGGGGAAAAAAAAACAAAATCCCCCTGCATGTAGTCTTTGTTTAAGAACATGTTCATTTGGAGGTGTTTTCAGCACTGATCTGAAGGGACAGACAGATCCCTTCAGCTGTGTACTGTAATAAACATGGAAGCCCATGTGATCACTCTTCATTGGTCTCGCAGTTTAGTATTTTCAGTGCAAAATGTATTGCTTTATTGCTATGTAAGTTTTTTGGAGGACAACTGGCTCTCAGGTCTATGCAGAGCACATGTGCAGGATTAGAAACCCTTTAAAGAGCACAAGAGGTGGTTGCAAGGCAGGGGAAAGATGGGCACAACACTTTTGGGAGGTGCAAGCAATGTGACCTGGTGTTTCTAATTTAAGGTAATAAGACATGCCCTTCTTTTCTGGAGCTTATGTCCTGAGCAGGCCATGCACTTCAGTGCTGGTGGGGAGCCTGGAGAGGGGGGCAGAATCTGGGAAAGAGGCCCCCTCAGCTGGACTCGCCCTCAGTTGGACACTCAGCTCCAGGACTGCGCATGCAGATTTCTGGTTTTTCTGTGGAAATGTGGGCCTGCTTCTTGACCTGCCATGTGGCTGGAGGCAAAATTGCAATGTGTAGAAAAATCTGCAGTGGAACCTATGGCCCTATCTAACAATTTTCTTCTGAATAGGCTTTTTCTGCCTCATGCTGTTTTGCTGTGTGCTCCATTCACCCTCCTCTCCTTCTCTTCCAAGTACTGTGTATTTAACCCTACAGATTTCACCGTGGGGCATCTTATTATTATCGGCTTGTGGAGCGTTGCCCTTTCCTTGTCTTGCAGACCCAAGGTGAACTGGTAGCTGGTAAAGAAATGTCTGTGACTGTGGAATTCACCAATCCTCTGAAACAAACCCTGGAGAATGTCACACTTCGCCTCGAGGGACCTGGCGTGCTGAGAACGATGAAAAAGGAGTTCAGGTAGGGAAGAAAGCACAGCTAGCTGGGAGTTCATCCCCTGCTTGCTCACAGGAGGAAGCTCACAAGAGACACTTAACTAATGCTGCGCTGAGTAATTCAATTCAGACACTCTCTCCTTACTTTAAAATTCAATACACAGGGGAGCTATAGGTCTCAATAGTCGGAAGTCAGGCTGCCCAGAGAGACTGTGCAGAGAGACTGTGAGAGCATTTCATCTGTTCAGTATCAGTGTTGGAGGAAGGGGTAGTGGTTGTGGGTAGTTGCTAATGCAGCCTGACTTTACTTTTTCACTGTATTACATTATTTTTAGCACTTGACAATAGCACCTACGAGCTGCTATCACAGAAGAAAGACAGATTTATCCTACACATTAAGTGTTTACTGCCACTTGCTCAGTATGTGCAAATCAAGTCCTGTGCAGTTTTTCAAAAAGGGCTTTTCTCCACGCATGTTAATCATGATTATACAAGACATCCAGGTACCTCAGACGATCTTTGCAGGCTTATGTCAAAACATGAAATATGTGTTGGATGCAGTAGAGCCCACTGGGATGGCTGCAGCGAGTGTACAAGCACACAGCTCCCTCTGGTAGCACCACTGCAGAGGGCTGCCCTGGCACAGAGGTGTGTTCCCAACGCAGGGTGCTCCCAAACCTGAGGAAAAGGAAAGCCACCTTGCTTTCCAACCAAAACGGTTCTATGATTCTATGATTATAGTCAGAGCTGCACCTCATACTGACACAGTGGTACCCGTACGCTAAGCAAGTTGTTTCCTAAACCTAGTTTCCATTTGAGTTCAATGTTATAAGCTCAGCATTAGCCAGCTCCAGGATATATAACTGGGATCCTTGGAAAATTTTGCAGCCATTGCTTAGTCTTGGGCAGCCAAAGCAATGTTATCTATCATTACCTGAGCTGCTGGTCCCCAGGTGTGTGCAAAAGGAGTTTGAAAAATTGCCTGTGCTTCAGCAGCTGCATAAATTGTCAGCATTATCTGCAGCCAGTTGGAGAGGTCTGAGCCTGGCTGCACCTGGGCCAGGGATAAAAAGATCAAAACCAGTCTCCAGAGTGGAGCTGGATAGAAAAATTACTGTGAAAAGGCATCATACTGTGCTTGCTTTGTGCACGTGGTATGTCACAGATGCTGTTGAACATGACTCAGCACAGTCCACACGAGTTACACAAGTTGCAGCAATAGCCCCCGTTGCTGCCCAGCCGTGCCAGCCTCCCCTGTTGTTCTGCATCCTTCTTGATCCAAAAGCTGCTGTGGGCTGCTCTCACCTTCAAGGATGCAGAAGTTGTCAGGTGCATCAAAGGCACAGGAGTTAGGGAGAAAAGTTACTCATGGAACAGACATCATTTTCCTTCAAGTCACCATGCTTCCCCCTTTCCAGTAGTGCCCCTGGCATCATTTAAAATGGAAATGGATCAGCTTAGTTATTTTAAGATTTAACTTCTCTGAGATGAATGAAGGCTGCAGGTTATACACACAGAGGACAGAGAAGGGGGCAGTTGTAGTTTATTTAAATAATAATCACATTTGCCTCCATGCATTCAGAGTGATAAATGGCTCCAGTGTGGTGATGGCTCAGCATATTACGCAGAACCATTCATCACTGAATTCTCTCCCAGGAAAATCAGATTAGGGTGGCTTTACTCCATTTGCAAAGAGAGTTAAACCTATTCTAGGCTTTCCCCACTCTTCCACTGCTTCACTGTCCGTCAGGGACTGTCACATATGGGATATGGCTTTTGCAATTCTTTGTGGCTATTAGACTTTTGACATCTTTGTATTTTTAAGGTAGCTTTTCTGTATCACTTGGGTGAGTCCACAAAACAGGTATGTGTGATCCAGCTGATACAACATTATTCTGGGAATGAAGTGGCTTGGAGACTTCAGTCTTGACCATTCATAAAGACTATCTATATATATAGAGAGAGAGTGATATTTAGCTATTAGCCTCAGACAGATGGGGAACACGACTTACGGAAAAACCTTTGGCAGCATCAGTTCTTACATGGGGCATACTCTTTGCATGACAAAGAGAATTAACCAGGCAGTGATGGACAGTGTTAAAAGGATTTTAGCCAAGCATGCATTCACACTGGTAGGTAAGTCACTTTGCGTGTTTCTACATGTGAAAGCTCAGCTAGTATTAGCATTTGTAGAGAGAAGCAAGCTGTTTTAGCAGTAGGACAGTAGAGAAACAGGAAAAGGTGGGTTTGGCTTCCCAGAACAGCTGTTGTCTTCCTGCACACACACATATATATAAAAATATATATATATATATGCAGAGATGATAGCACTATAAGTCACAGATGGTAGAGCTACCCTCTCTCACTGGGGCACTGTGAAGATGTGGTCTGGAGACCTTCAACCTCAGAGAATCTGGCCCCCAAGTGCTCAAGAAAGTAGACTGAACCTTGCTGCACAGCAGACTTGTACAATATCTTCTTCACTTTCCATACAGATAATCCCTTGCAGATCATTCCCATAAAGTCTAGATTTTAAAAGGTATTTATCCTTGAGCAGCAATTGAAGTCATTGCTTTATCATGCTACCATTTTAGTGGGCATTTGGTGGAGCAGGCAGGCCAGCTGAGGGGAACAGAATATCTCTCATTAAGAACAAAGATAAAAAGAGGGAAAACACTTGCTGGAAGCGGTCTGCACATGCTCACACCAAAAATATGGTCTTCCTCTCCTTTTTCTTTTCTAAAACTGGGTACGTGCCCTAGGGTACCTATGACTGTATATGCAAAATGCAATGCAGTGCCATGTGGAGATATCTAAGCTAACCTCTAAGGAGCCAGATTACCTCTCATTTTAACAGCGGCAGACTTGTACTGAAACATATTCAGGTGAGAGGATCCCAGGCTAGCTCATTTAGAGCTGATTAAGGTTTCTTGTCTTGAGGCAACTTGTGCTAAGCCTGGGCAGTCATTTCTGTCATGTCCCTGGCATACGATGGCATCTGAGAGCCAAATCCTACCAGATGAGAATTTGAAACAGTGACTAAAGTTTAGGCTTTCTTTACTCTCACTGTATTTAGTTGTTTGCGGAATACCATAGCCATGTGAGATGAGAACACTGGCTGAATTCATTATCGTCGTACTTAAGGCTGAGGAAAAGAACATTCATTTTTATAAATAGCTCCCCACTACACTACCTTCTCCACTCGTTCCTTTGGAGCAGCTGTATCCTGACATCCCCAAAACATAATCAATCAATCAATATCAGCCTTCAAAATCTGTACACAAAACGTAGTGAAAGCACTGAGAAAACACAGAAACCCAATACTCAAGGCTCTCTGTGCATCTTAATTGTAGTAAAAATTGAAAATCAAGAGCAGCACAGAATATAGTTGCTTTATAGTATGAGTTATCAAGAGTCACACATTATGTAAAAGAGTAATGGCTAACAGCAGGACTCCCAAGAACACTTGGACTTATTTGTGTGGACATGAAGAAGTCATCTGAAGTGGCCAGTGAGGAGATCTGCTGATGTTACAACCGTGGCAGGGTGGTTCGGGTTAGGAGCTGGTGGAAGGGCTCGGCGTCTCATCAGCACTGCGTCAGGTTTGCATGGGAATGCCCTGGACACTTTGGAACAAGGACTTATTTAACCATGTAAGGAATCACCAACAGGCTATAGGCTATGATAAACAGGTAAAATGGAATTGTAAAGTAGAAAAGATACATGTGAGCTATAAAGAAGATCATTCTGAAAGTGATTGTGAGAGAAAGTGACAGCAGGCAGAAGAAAGTGGATTCATTTTGGAAATTTAAAATTAGCCTGGAAGACAGGCTAGAAAAGGCTTTGACAGAGTAAGTTCTGAGAGTAATAGAAGATGGAGGGAATAATTTATAGGACGCTTATGAGAATGAGTGAAACATTAAAAATTTGAGACATGCTATACTGTCCATCTTCAGTTTCTCCAGTTGTGGGTCAGGTTGAGAGCACTGGCTGACTTATCACAATATTATTACTTTCCTTTTTCCCTATAGGCAAATCCCAATGAACTCTACCTTGATCTGGGAAGTGAAATGCGTCCCAAAACGACCAGGGTTACGAAAGCTGATTGCGAGCCTGAACTGTGATGCTTTGAGGCATGTGTATGGTGAGCTGAATGTCCAGATTCAGAAAGCATGAACCAAGGTGCTGCCTTCATCTCTCATTTAGCTATATGTCAAAACATCATGTTGGGAGGGGTGGAGGGGGAAGAGGTAGAAATCTGCTTATTGTTATTTTGGTCATCCTTGTGCTGAACAAAATCTGATAATGAAAAGTAATCAGTAATGCTGGGGAGAGCATGAAAAAGCACCTGGATAGTAAATAATTAAAATTAGATACACGTAATTAAAGGCAATTCTAGGCCATGTTATTCCTATAGTTCACTTGTATTTATGGTCTTTTGCATTAGTGCTTCAAGGGAATCTGGAAAACTCTGTTCACCAAAGTAGTCTGAACTTCAGTTTTCATTAAGGCCTGATATTTCACTGAAAATGAAAAAAAAAAAAAAAAAAGAACACAGTGTTATAAATTCTTAGACTGAATTACACAACTTTATAGTAGATCATTCAGGCTGCAATAAAAACAGGTATTTCTAGCTAAAGGGACTGCTTTATCTTACAATGTTATAATTTTCCAGTTCATGGAGAGCTCACTTTGCTGGAAGCATCTCTCTGGAAGTGTTATCTCCAGAATATTCCCAGCTCCCTGTTCCCTCTTGCAAGCTCCTCTTGCTTGCTTTTTCTTTTACTGTTTCATGTGCACAGACACCTACACATACTCACTCCTTTCTTTCATGCCCTTATCCCACCCCGTATGCTGTTGATACACTGTTCTTCCTCTTCGCTTGAGGAAAATCCAGAGTTTTTCACGCCCCTGCTCAGAGTTCATCACACCAATCTTGAATTTCCTGGTCACATCTCTGTTGTATGGTGTGGTCTCTCTTCACCCTTTTCTGCCTTTTCTTCTCTCCTGAACCTACCCTGTAACCCAATTTCCCACATGTGTGTGTGTTTGTGTCGGGGGGCTTCCCTGTCCCAGAGCAGTCCAGGCTCTGCCAGCTGGTAAATGGTGTGAAGGAATGAGGAGTGGAGGGGACAGCCTGAGGGTCTTCTCCTGCCAGCCCCACAAGCCTAGCAAATATCCTGCACTGCAGCTGCCACCTGAGGATGACTTTAGACTAAACAATGCCTGAAAGTTCCTGGGAATCACGGCTACTGCAGAATGAAGCCCTGTTACATCAGCAACCGCAGGAATATACAGGGACAGCAGCTTAGCTGGAAAAGGAATAAAGATGTACCCCAAGAGTCAGAAACTCCACAAGCTGGATCTCCTTCCTACCTTTCTCGCAACATACTCCTCTGTGAGGTGCAGTGGGGCCTCCCAAGGCATCGTTCCTCCCCTGAGGACCTTCTGGCCCAGAAGCTGCTCTGTATCTGTGGTTTCCTTTAGTCTTCCATGCAGGGTACCACTCCATCCTAAGCCATGTACCCCATTGTGCTAGGGCAACAGGGCTGTGTATGTGTGTGTTCATTTCTCATCTCCCCTGGAATTCTCTCAGGATCTTTTTTCCACAAAGCAAAGATGCACATGCCACAGGCTGCAGCAACTCCTCTCCACTGGCCACGGTGTGTAAGAGCATGTCCCATACTAGCAGCACAGGTGAGCTGACTGAGCTTCCAAAGAAGTTAAGAGGAGCCTCATGCTCATTAAACACTGGGGCTTTATTGTACTGTGTATGGCTGTGTCATTTTGTGGTCTCATTAATAAGAAAGCAAGGGAGATGACCGCTCCTCTGCTTGCTACACATTGCCTTCTGCAAAACTTGTGACCAGCTGTTAAAAATAAGCAAGTCCTGGGAGGGGAGAAATGCAGGCTGCTCTTTTGCTAAAGTATGTGGAACAAAGCAAAGATTCATACCACCTCGTATGCTCAATGTGTACCCTTGGATCCAGGAACACAAGACTTTTGGGGGCTTTCACTTCAGGCATAGGCACATACTCATTTTGTACAGCTTATGTGACCACATTAAAAACTCTGCAGTGTCAAAGTCTTCCATATAAGTCCTCTGGGCTACAAGGGACTGAACAATGTGTTGTAAATGCAAGGTGACAACCTCTGTTAAGTAATTAAGCAGTCCTACCAGAGTCTGCATCTTCTAACAAAATTATCCATTTTTTGCTTTTGCATATAAACCTGCTTTCCATTCCAGACTTTTTGTAACTACAGTGTAATAAGAATTTAAAATAAAACATGTCTGATTGCACTTGTGTCTTGTGTTCTGTATTTTGATCAATCACTTCTTCTACATAGTAGCACTATAGACACCACTTCCTCCATCTTGATTCTAAAAGTTAAAAAATTCACTTCTGAGCCATGCTAATAAAGGTGCCTTTTTTTTGGTGCTAAGGAGAAAACCCTATCTTTAGTTAAGCAAACAAAAAAAAATTACAGGCTCACTTTAGCTATTTGCCTTTGGTTTTCCTTCTGTTTTAACAACTGACTACCTAATGCATTCGAGAAGGTGACAATTTCCAGAGCACATCGCAGTGCCAGCAAAGAGAAGCCCCAGATTCTCCTGGAAATTGCTTTAACATGTCAGAGCCCATTAAGTGGCCAGTATGCTCCTAATGAAACCTTACCTACATCCCACTTACAAAGTGTGCTTCTCTCAGCTAAATATTTCAAGGCATTTTACTAACAGTCATTAAGCTGAATGATGTTCACCAGGAGACAGGAAGTATTTTTATTGATAGTTTATAGAGGGGTGTATTGAAGCAAAGAGAAGTGATGACTGGGAATAGAGGCCAGGGACGGCAACAGCTCTTGGCATCACCAGCCCACTCACTGTGTACAGTTGCTCACAAAAACCTAAAGACAAAACGAGGATGGCCTCTGGGATTTCAGGCACTCATCACCCTGTGGATGGGCTGTTGCATGAATCATGGGTAAAAGCTGACTGAAGAAGCAGCAAGTGCTGTGATAGCACTGTATGTACACATAGGAAATAATCAATAATAATGTCAGATTGGCAACCCCAGATCTGGAGGATCTTTGAATCTGAAAAGAGTTGGAGGTCAAACTCTTCGGGTGAGGGTCTCTTTTGAGTGGGCTGAACTTGTGTCCTCAACCTAACCATCACATGTCGGAGGTGGACTGGGGAGGAAAAGTCCAAAACCAAACCACTGCCTCCACAGATCCCACACTCCAGCAGCTCAGAGAAGCCAAGTACAAACAAAAGCCTGTGCACTCCTGAAAGCACACCTCATTTGTTACCAACTTGTTACATCCAAGCTACAGAGCAGGTTGCTTCAATGCCCATCAATTTGTCACATCCAAAATCTTCTAATTCTGTTCAAAATAGTCTAATAACAGAATTATTATTAGCTGAGATAATTAGGTGATGGAATTATATTCTTGTATTTTTATTACAATGATACTTACACTTATAGTCCAAATTGTATCAGGTAAAACTGATACACACAAACTTCCTAGCATACTCTCCTTTCTCTGCTTTTATACGCACCGCTACACTGCCCCTCTGATGTCTTCAGTCTGGGGTGGGCATGTGTAACAGCAAGTCACCAGTGTTCCGGGTCCTCCACAAGCAGAGTCTGACATTAGTGGGGAGAGTTTCTCTTCCTCTTCGCTGGGATAAGCACAACTGAAAATTTCTTCCTTCTCACCCTGTGATCAACCAGAGGTAAGTTTTATGTGCTCACTAATACACTCCACGTCTTATTCTTTCTTCATGAATTCACAACTCCACAGTAGATCCAAATTTTCTATATGTGATGCATTTTACACATGTTGGGTTCTTGTTGTTTATTGTTCTTTGTTACATCTAAAACTTGTCTTACCCACCTGCTCAGGTTGCACCCTTAGATGACCAGTAATTAACCACTGGTGAGCTATTTGTAGCCTGAGGCCTCCAACATCATCCTACACCTGTACTGCCAGGGCCCGTTATCATCCCATGCCACTGATCCTTTATGCTGCATTTTATTTTGGGGTTTGTAAATAGTTCATTCTACACAGAATAACTACCTGCTATTACTGTTTATTAGTTATAAACTGTACATGTGACAACAAACATTTCACCATGCAGATGGATAAAGCAAAGCAAAAGCTAAAACAAAGTCAGTAGTAGACATCAGGTCATTAGATAACTGCTCTTACAGCTAAACAAAGCACAGAAAAAGCCTGACATGTCCTGATGCCTGTAGTGCTAGCCTATCACCAAGCTGTGACCTTTCACAAGCAATGGCAGCATCTTATTTGTGGAACAAAATCAGAGAATGTGACTGAGCATTGGCTTTTCTAGTGACGGGTGCTGCCAGTGATAATTGGTTTGAACTGAATCTAATCAATAAATGCTCTACCAAATCGATGACACCCCCTGCCCCCCGCCCTTTTCTCCTGCTGGGGACTTATATACCACCCTTTCCTCAGCATGTTGCTTTCATGTTTGTCCTTGTTTTCCCTGAGGAGGATGTAGAGGCTGCTGCTGCCGCCTTCTGAACTTGAGTGATGGTGCAATGGAGGAAGATGACCAGGTCAGAGCGGGTGGGAAAAGTGTCTGAGCTTGTTTAAATCAAAATTAATAGCTCCATGATGAAAGAGGAAAGTCAAAGTATACTGTGAGTGTTGATGGAAGGAGAGGAATTGTCCTGTATGTTGGAGCTGGTGTGATAGCTGGTACTGAGTAGGGGTGTGATATGTACATTGGAGTAGCACCTGTAATGGAAGACAGTGCCTGAGAGAAGCTAGAAGGCTTTGACATGCAGGTGAGAGGGATTTACTCAGTGCTTAAAGGCAAAGTTGAAAAGGCTGAGTTGAATATTGAAGAAAGAAAACAAGGTCTGCATGTTAAAGAGGGAAAACTTGGCCAAAATGATGCAAAAGGAAGGTTCCTGGTGGAGGGAAGAGAAAGCTGTAAGACAGGAAGGTCCCAAGGCTGTGTTGCCTAATGTAGGGAATTGACAGGAGAGACTGACAGTGATGGCAGAAGGCAGACCTCCTGGCTGTCACTGGAGCTGGATGTGGGTTGGCAGAACAGGGATTCACCTCCTCTGCAGGCAGGTCTGTAAGCTTATGCTGAGGGCCATGGCTAGGCTCAATAGCAAGCTTTGTCTGCAAGGCTGGCAAATCATGGGGAAGGGAAAGTCAGAAGGTGGGCTAGCCGCTGGAAGCCTGGGCACTGTGAGACAGTCAGCAGTTGCAAACCAACTATGTGGCTGAGTGGGCACTGTGAGGAGATCCAGGCTGGGCTCAGCATTTTCCTTAAGTCACATGCAGCCCAGTCCAAACATAGTTGTGTTTATCTGGCCTCTGCAGTATGAGTCTGGGAATAAAAGGGACCCCTTGTGACTGCTTACTCAGTTCCTGCTCAGGTTTTGGCTAATACACAGCTCATTCTAGGGTCTCGTGTATGCTGGGAGCAGTACCATTAGGTCAAAGTGAGAGCAACACGTAGGCAGGACACTATGGACTGGAAGGGCTAGAGGTCATTATGCAGCTGTTATCTCCTGCAGCTTGCTGTCTCCTGCAGACATAATCCTTGCATATTGGTTCTATGCCAGTTTCTTCAGAATCTGCTAACTGATGAAAATGGAGTAGATCAAACTTCCAAGCTGGAAGGTATAAATACATCAACTTATCCAAAAGTCTTTTGAAGCAGATCCAACAGCAGCCAGACTGCTGAGGCTTTTGTGCTTTCAAGTGTGATACAGGGGACACCTACAAGGTGATGAAGGAGGAAGAACAAGCTCTCTTGTTGTTGAGTAGGTAACTATTTTACTTATAGGCACATGAGTTGTGAGTTATGAATTAGGGAACTTGTGAGTTTGAAATATCATGGACTAAGTGATGAATCAGTGAACTCACATGACTAGTCTACCCAATGGGGATTTAGTGTTTGTTTTATTTCCTAGTGTACTTATAAAATAAAGTTTAATTTACAGAGTATGTTGTCCTGTAAATTTGAGCAATCCAAATGGATCATAACACCCCTGATCATGAGAAACAGGAAATACTTGGTCTAGTGAAAACTGCAGTAGCAATGAGTGGCTTTGGAGATGCAAGTATTTTGCTTATGCTACAGTAGCCTCCTTATTGGGCACAAATGCAATGTGGTAGCTTTGGTGGCTTTTTCTTCTGTGAGCTTTTGCAGCTTTGTTAGCTTTTAACCTCTACCACGTTTGGGAAAGGAGTTCCTCAGGTGTGCTACCAACAGATAAGAAGAACCATCTCATATTTACTTTGAATCTCGTTCTCCTGCTGACCTCCTTTGATGCCATATATCTCTGGTATTGGAAGAGTCAGAGAAAATTTCTTTCCTCTCCAACATGTGATCTATAATTTCATAGACTTCTATACTGTATTTCCCCCAAATCACATCTTTTTCAGACTTAGGAGTCCTACCATAGCCACTTTGGGCATGGAAACTCTTCCATGCCTGTGATCATTCTTGTTTCTCTCTGAACTTATGCCAATATTATATCATTTTAAGTACCATTTAAAAACAAGACGCCTGTTTTAAGCATCTGTATTTTGAAAGGACAGTGCTAATGAGTGAAGGGCTTACCTGTGCACGGAAAATGTGGTTCTGTTGGGATTCAGGTTCATTATGTTAAACCTGGACCTAACTGTGGCTGAAACAAATCCTGTCCTGGTTGCAAGCTCTGTACAGTCAAGGTTGAACACATTTTATTCTTTGGCATGGAGTGTTTCATGAAAACCCCCACTATCTCATACAACCACCAGTGTGACAGCCCTTGAAAATACCATGGGTCAGCTCCTGCAACAATTTACTGTTAAGGAGTAGGGCAGTAACTTTTGTGTGCTCCAAGACCACTCTGATGTGAACCAAAGCACTGTAAGCTGTCGTTTCAAAACCATGTTCCTGGTCAGAAGACGTGAGGAATGATCAAGAGCTCAGCATCTGTGACAGCTGCATGGCGAAGATCTGCCTGATCAGTGTCATCAGAGAACATCAAAGCATTCAATATTTCCCTGTATAGGTGTACTGGTATGAAAGTACTCACACCACTACTGCTCACTCCTATAGGAGGCACAAATAGACTGTACACTGTAAGCAACAGTCAAAATGCACCTTCAGAGGTAATGGTATGAACTCTTAATAGTCCAGCTTTAAGGAAAAAAGTCTCTAGTCTCCCACAGGTCTGTTTTCTTATCAGCAGGAATTCCTGGTGCCTTCTACAGAGCGGCACACTGATCCCATTTGATCATTGAAGACATCTTTATACTAATTTAGCTGTATCCGTGCTTGTGATTGTACCAAGATGCATGTTTTGGGAACTTGCCTCCTTCTAACCAAATGCAATGTACATCATCAGTGACGAACACTGGCTCCAAATCCCATTTGCAGCTGTAAAAGTTTACCCTGCTGTTTGCTTAAAAGTTTGTTGTCCTTTATAAAGCAAACAGCTTGAGCTAATTTAGAGACTGTTATAAAGATGATGTTCCAAAGCCTCTGCTGCCTAAACAGTTTAGTTTGTCTTAGTACATGAAAATGTCTTCCTATAAGCTTTGCACAGGGCCATTATAAACCCCACTGCAACATGCTAGTGAATTATTTTCTGCCTTTCAACTGGGTAAGTAAGGTAGCCACAGTTTTTGCATTATAAAACCATACATTGTGCTCCTATCAGCTAGCTTTTAGCTAATAAATCTTATTCCCAAAGCTCTGTTGGCCTCATCAGCATTATTTGTGCCCAAGAAAAAATAAAAGCCTTTGCGTTCAGAGACACTTAGCATTGGGAAAGTGTCATCATCAAACCGCAAATTAACTTGTGTCCTACTGTGGTTACAACTGAAGGTGTGAGGTTAGGCAAATGGGAAAAGCTATCATTTTGGGGGGGGGGGGGGGGGGAAGGCAGACTTTTCAGACTGGGGGTTCAGGAATATAAGAAAGTAAAATAAATATTGTCTTATGGCTGTCTTTCTAGTGAAGCTGTGTAACATCAGGATGTTCTTGTAAGACAACAGTTTTTCTAGGAAACAGCATTTAGTTAGTTCAGCCTTTAGTTAGCTGGACTTCTAAAACCCCACTGAGTTAATGGACCAGGTAAAGACAGTGCATTCATCTTTGCAGTACTTCAACTCCTTACTAGTACAGATAAAAAGATACCAGCTGCTTCTCTCTCCATCATCATGCTTTCCACATGTCCCTTCATCCCTAGTTTGCCTCTTCAGTGTGGCCCTGAGGCCACTCCAGTATTACACACCCTGTGCTGTGTTTGCCCTGGAGCATGGCAGGCTGTGCATGCTGGGGATGTCCTGGGTGCTAGTGCACCTACCTGCACTGCCTCACACATTTTACAGCTATTCTTAGAGAACCATGACCTCACTGCTTCATAGAAGGAGATCCTTCTCACTGCCTTTTTGTCAGTAATCAATTATTTCTGACTGTCACCATATGCTAACCTATAGTCCCAACCAGATCCCTCCATGACCAGTCAATTTTTAAAGTCCCAAGAAAATAGTTTATGTTGTAGGCTAGTTGTTGACATGTATGTTTCTTATATTTGGCAGTTTGGCTGTTACATCCTATAGGGCACAATGTTGAAAATTCCTGCATGTGATTTTAAAGTATCAGACCTTGATTGCCAGAGAATAAATACAACTGGGGACAATAATGAGGGAGAGGAGCAGAAGAGGCTGCATCTAGAACAACATAGATATGCCAACAGGCAAACTGATTATGCAGTTTTCTTTTTGACATCTGTAATCCCTGTCACCAAGTGGATATTGGTTCCCTTATGCCAATGCTCAAACAAACAGTGGTCAAATACCTCTCTTCCTGGAGCAGGAAAGGGACTTTATGGCTCACACCCCTTCTTGTGTAGCAAGAGCATCTCTATTGCCTTCTGCTCCATTCAGTCCATGCTTTCTTCAAAAAGCTGTAGTAAGTGCTTTATACAGATGACGCTGTGGGTTTGGACTGAGAATAATAAGAAACTCTGTTTTTCCCTCCAGTCTTCTGGAAATGCCTAGGGAGTTATCCACCCTGGCACTATCATTATTCTCCTTGATCAGAGCTGGAGCTCCCCTTTAAGGAGAGGTACTAGCCAGCTGCAAGGACAAAAGCCCTGATACGCAGAATTTATTGGATTCATATTTCTGGAGACTGGTGTGGGGATTAGCTTCAATGGGTCTACAGTCATTGAAGCTGCCCAGCCTCTTCTACAGAGCTATTTTCCTCTCCTGGGAAGGCCTGGTTTATGTTCATTGCAGCCAGAAGTGAGCTATGCTTTGGGAAGTCGCAACTCAGGCATCCAAGTTGCCAGCCATGCAATGCTTGGGACAGATGCAGAAATCCTATTATTTCACCCATTTCAGAAGATGCAACTTCTGGCCATCCTAAATTAAATGAAAATCTTTTAAGAACAATTTTCTCTAAGTGACTTGTATGGGGACAAATTGTATTAAGGTGAATGCTGTTTCATTTTATTTCACATTTCTTGTACTGTGTGCTGAACCTGTGTCATAACAGTGACAATATTACAGCAGAGTAGCAAAACCCGTGGAATGGGCTTGCTTTGCTTTCAAGCAGATCAGCTGCAAGCTCTTGGCCAGATACCATTACCAATAGTTTGAGTATTTTAGTGTGTTTGGGTAGTGTGAATTTGTTCTATCACATCTTCTGTATTGAACATGGAATAGATATTACTCAGCCTCTAAGCAAAAACTACCAAGAGAGGCCACTCTGGCTTTTAGAGCAAGTGCAGCACTATACAATTAATGGGAAGCATACACAGCAGTAGCTACGGTATCAGATGTCAGTAGGGCAATCTGGATTGAAAAGAAAGTGGGATTTATTCTTCTTTTGTCTATGTGAATGCCTTTCCTTGACAACAATAATTTTACATAGCTTTTCTTTAACTACTTTTCATGATTCTAAGCAGGCCTGTGTTTGGGAACTCCTGTAACACATTGTATGATTTCTGCTTCTGATTTTTTTCTGTGTTTTCTGCTTCTGATCTGGTTTTGCCACTGTGTCAAAGAAACTGATGAGAGCCCAGCTTGTATCTGCTGATTGGGATGCCATTGCACAACTTACTCAGTGGGATGATTTGTCAAATAGAGTGCTGCTTGATCGGATCTTGAACAATTACGTAATTATGAAAAGTGGCATTTAATGGTATTTGAAGAAAGAATGATCTAAGACCTCATAGGAAAAAAAGAGTGTGGGGAGCAAAAGTGCTGCATTTCACTCATCTGCTTTTGTGGCACTGCTGTCTGCAACATTGCTCACATATGTGTATCTCCTGCTACCCCAAAGGGCCTGACGCTGTGAACACTCAACAGAAGCACAGCTAATATTTTTGCAAGCTAGACTGTAAGCCTTGGGAAAAGTGTTCTCCCTGAACATATTCATATCAACTTAGAGCAGCAGTGGCCAAGCTGGGAAGGTGACACATCTCCTTGCAGTGCCAAAGGAGGGCTGGGTACCAAGTGTGGCCCGTCTCCTTCCCACATCACCCAAAAGCTTCCTGTCCTCTCCACTGCCTCAGCAGTACTTCATGTGAGCTTAGTGCCAGAACTGAAAGGCCTTGAAAAAGGTGATAATTAAAGAGGCTTTCAGACACTACAATTTGTTCATCCTATAGGTCTCTTGCACAAAACTTATCCCTAGAAAAGCAGTGTTTAGGAACAAACCATGGGCTAAAATAATAGTGCTGGTGGGCTGTGTGCTGCCCATTCAGCTGCAGGCTAAAGCTACAATCTTGCCAAGATTTTAGCAGCTGCGTTCCCCCTGATTCTGTCTGGTTTGTGCACAATTGGCAGCTCTGACCTGACAGGTCCAAGCGTGTAAAGAGAGTCTGGGGAATTTGCCCACAGTAGGTACTTGCCTTCCCCTACTCTTGCTGGGTCTACATAGAAGACATTAACGGGTCACAAAGTCAAGTGCTCAGAAACAGAGTTCACAACTGATCTTAAGTCAGCCCCTTTGCAGGGCCTTCATCACCATTGTATATACCGATTACACACTTTTTTTCCGCAGGAATAGTCCCTCCCTTGGCCAAACAGGAAGGAGGACTGTGAAGTGAGTGCAGCCTCTGCCTGCTGGATCCCAGTCTCGTCTCCTGTAGGACTGTGGTGAAAATGTAGTGGATAAGGGAAGGGATAAGCAGAAGAACAAGGTGAGGGTCATGACTGTTTAGGCTTTGTAGGCCTCATTGGCACTGCACTCCTCTGGTGGTGGGCTGATAGGTTCCTCTGGGATGAGTGATTAGGTGTTTGCACCTCTGGGTGATTGATTGCAGGCACAAGGCTCCTGTGTGCAGATGTAGCGTAATCATTGCTGCAGGAGAAGTTAAGGAGGGTCACATGCGGAATCCATAAAATGCAGCAGGAAGTCTAACTCCTCTCAAAAATCAGCTGTTAATTGAGCATCCTGATTTTCCAGGTAGCTTTTGGCTTCTCACCATTCTATGCATTATGGGGCTTATTGGGAAAATGCAGTCATGGCGTATGACAGAAAGCCCGTGAAGAAAGAGTAATTGTTTTCTGAGCAGCGCTTGAATAGCCAGTGGGGAGGAAAAGCAGGGCAAGCTAGGGCTTGTGGTGCTCCTTGACCCCTTCCCCAGCCCTTGCTGAGGCTCCCTCTCTCCTTCCTTGGCCCTTCTGAATTTAGAGCAGAAACTTCAGACATGTTGCCGTACCCACAAAAACCAAAAGGAGGGAGGTGTTGTAGAGCTGAAGGGCAGAAGGCAAAATTCCTGGCCAAGAGGCAGAGTATCTGTGGACATTGTACTGGTGATGATGGGATTCTCCTTTTCAGCCCTAAACATTTGCAGTGACATGTGTTTGGGGTAGGCTGTCTGTACTAGCAGCTCGAAAGTTAGAGTATCCTATGCTACTTTTGGTGGGACAATAGTGGCTGAAATGATGGGCCACTGCAATAACTAACTTTACGATGACTTCGTTGTCCAGTTCTTATAATTTCTTATTTTAATGATTTATTATGTTAATTGATGTTATGTATCCACAAGGTTGAACATTTTTATCTTCCAGTAGGATCAGGGCTTTCAGGCAAATCCCAGCCTGGTGAGCTTCCCTAGGGAAAGGCACCATCAACAAGGCTCCTGGACTTGCACAGTCTGGATAAGCATGTGTGACACAGTCCAGAGACTGTCAGTCCTTCGGTCTCACAGTGATCCTACCAGCTTCGGGCTGGGCTGCAACACAAAGCCAGGGTGATGGAGTTGAAGCCTGGATTTAAAGGTTGATGTGGATGGGAGGTGACTGAGATTAGTTTAGCAAATGCCTGCTTCTCTTGTTGTCACATTTACTGGCTTTCGGCGATTTCCAAAAATTTGCAGGAAAATCAAGGGGATTAATGTGAAGAAAATCAAAGAATCTGAACAGGGACCATAGCTCCATACTGTAGGAAAGAACTGAACCTGCTGCTGAAGCCGGAAAAAGGGGGAACATTTTTGCTGATAAATAATTTTCCAAAGGAGACAATGAGGCCTACCAGACAGAGATCTGGAGGGTGATTCAGGATAAATTATCTCTGCAGCTGATTTTTGGACATCCTTGTGCAAGTCAGTTCTCTATTTTGTGCCCCAGTTTTACAGCTGGGAAGGGATGACACTGCTCAGAAGCATTGTGTGGAACCAAGGACCAGTGCTGAGTCACAGACTGCAGAAAGTGATCCTCAGAAAAACCATTTCTGGTTTTGGTTTGGTTTTTGGGGTTTTTTTTACAAAAACTTCACACTTACAAGGAAACAAAAGAGTGGGGGCGAATAATAAGAATAAACAATCTTTCAGAGCATAGGCTAATTCTTACTTGGCTTCAAATGAAAAACCATGTGATGGTCAGAAAGCTTTTTTTTTCCCGAAGACTTATATGGGCTGTGGATTTTAAAAAGTTTAGAAACATGGTACTATTACCCTAGATTATTATAAATTCTGTATATAAAGTAGAGGTAGGTAGAGGAGTTAAAGTTATCCTGTATGTAGCATCTCCAGCAACAAATGCCCCAGATGGTTGCTCTTGGTGAGGATTGATTTCAGAGAGGTACAAGGCTGGTTTTGAAAGGTAATGGGTAGAAAGTGCTTGGCTCCAACTGACTTCAAATGGAAGCTCACAGCTCCTCTCAGGAAGAGATATGTCTTACCAGAAGACATACAAGATCATTGATAATGTGCCAGCTTTTAAAAGAATCAATATTAACCATGTTTTGTTGTGGTGTGAAGACAGGTAAAGGTAATACCAGAAGCAGCTCTTGTGTCAGAGTTGGACTAGCTTACATTAGGCCTTGATTTGGCTTTGTGCTCTTTATCAGCTAAGAGGTAGTATTTGATTGCAACAAAGAGAGATCTACTTTTAATTAGCCCAGTTTGGATGCTTGTATCCTGAGTCTTTGATAAATTTAATTTGATACTAGTGCAAACACTGGACTCAACACAGATCTGTCATCTTTGACTCAGAAATTTCTCTTGAGAAGTACGTCAATTGAGCATTGCTGTGTGACAAGCACAGTGAAAAAACATCTCCATACTCCAACCAGGTTTTCTTTTTTCATCGGAGTTCAAAACTTTTACTACTGTGTCAGCCTTGGAAACACTTTTCACCTGTGTTTCCTCCCTCAATGCATTTGTAAGTCGTCTTATGTGTCTCACTACACTGAAGGCTGGTCCAGAGTGGCTCAAAGTGATATCGAAGAACTTGCTAATGCAACTTTTTTGGCACCCTAGAAGAACATCCAGTGATGTTTTGGTGCCTTTCATTCAAAATTAGCCACAGCTATATCTCCATAAAAGCCTGCTTCATTCTATTGCTACAGCCTAGATGGTTTTTTACTGCCTTTGATTCAGTCACTTCAGTTGATATTGATTCTAAAGCATTACCAATTGTTTTCCCTTTAAACTGACCTACTGATTTTTGAAATATTAATACATATACAGACCATTGACGTGAAAATGAATCAACTTTGTGGTAAACTACATTATATATCCTGTAGCTTGAATGTTAGCTTGGTTCCCTGGAGGTTTGACAGGAAGATTTGTAATACTTTTGAGCTCTGACCCTGGCTCTGTTTGACTCGGTAGCCTTGAGTACATTATTCAGTTCCCAAACAACTCAGAAATCAGGCACTGAGATGTGAGGGCAAGAGCACCAGAAGCCCAAGGGTCCGTGTTTCTCGCTCGCCGTCTGTCCATTGCCAAAACTGTTTCCCTGCATTTATTTTATCTTGGGCAGTCTTTCAAGTCATTCTGGCTAAATGTTTGGACACCACCTACCAAAATGCTCTCAAGGTCTCTGGAAAGACATTCATTACACATAAACATACATGCACGCTCACCTTCAGGCATCTCTGAAGCACTCAGCTGTCCGACTGTGTTGAGCCCTGGCCCTTTAGGATGTCTCAAGTTGGTAAGAAAGCAGCTTACATATTTTTTGTGTCTCTTCATGAACATATAAAGGCCTGTTCAAGTACTGCTGCTAAGAAATAATCTAATTTAACACACAGCAATAATCAGCTTATGTGCTCATACAAGCAATACCAGGATCTGACCACTTACTGCAGAGTTAAATTTATTCTGTTGACTCATTCTGTACCACAGTTCTGCTGATCATTCCTTCTCTTTCTCTGCAGTGCAATTGTTGCAGAGATCCCTGTCCAATCTCTCCATGTGGCCCCAGGGGTACACTTAATCGCCCCTTGCATGAGAATTATCATCTGGGATGGAGCCCTTCGGGTTCAGTGCTCATTTGCTGGATTCCCTGTGCTAGTGAATGTAATATGCAGAACGCTTGCCTGCGTTTTAAAGACCTGCTTACATCTTAAAAATAACTTTTTAGAAAACAATTCTCCTTTACCTTCTCCCCTAAGCCAGACAATTCACTCATGTCCTGAGTTATATATATCACTTTTCCTCATGGTTTCCTAATAATGGCAATGGTATTTTTCTGGGAAAAGCTCCTTGCTTATTAACCATCCCTCTTCTGCAGCTTATTTCCTCATTGGGATCATAATTCTCTGCAATATCTTCATCGATTTCTTCTGGAAATGTTAATAAAACTTAGTTCTTTGTACATAGTGATCTGTAAATGTAAACTGTTAAGATTTTTGAAAATGACTAGCTATTTTTGCAAGTTCAAACTGAGATGCTGCAAGAAAGCTTGTTTTTCCAGAGAAAGTTCCTCAGCCTTCTGAAAATAAGCTTTGCCCCTCTAAAGTGGTTCAGGTTGGATGCCCATAATGGAGTGACCAAGGAAATGGATGCCTGCTACCAAGTAACCAATAACTACCACTTACTGGCCTACGGGCCTAAGCGTGGAGCCTCATGTCCAACTCGGCATGCTGGAAATACCCACAGCAGTATCTACCAAGGCTGTGCCCTCAGTCCCCTCCACTGCTGGCATGATTGCTGCATGAGCCCTTGAAAGGCTTTACCAGGTACCACCCCAACACTCACCTTCTCATCCTCCCATACAAAGCCTTTAACGCTTAACTTTCAGCCGGTGAACCTGCCAGCAAGGTTCCCAAACAGATGGCAAGTCTCGCACATGAGAAAAATTCTATTTCTAGGCCCATTTTGCAGAACACAAGAGCTCTGGAAGAGAGTTGCTCACGGCCTCGCAATGAAATCACAGAACTGCAACGAGTGGCCAGATGCTCAGACTTTCTGAGAGCCTTCCTCCGGCCTCCAAGCCAAGGTGGGACCTACCTTCTTGCCAAGAGCACTGCTGCTCTTTCAACCACTGCTAGCCGACCACCCCAGGAGCACAGGGCTTTGGGCAAGCCAACAGTTGTTATGCCTTAAAAAGATGAGTGGCCATAGGCCATATGCAACGAATTTTCAGGCTGTGTCTGACCTTCAGACCTGGGTTTCATATCCCTATATTACACCACAAACATGCAGCATAAAGGAATAGAGTGACTGAAGTGTACAACTGAGTATGCGTTGTCTGAAGTGGAGAGTTGGGTTCTCCTCAGATTTTCAGGCTTTTCTTTTGTTTTAATCTGTCTCTCTGACATATCGAGAGGGTCTTGCTGGCAGGAGCAGTGGTCTCCTTCCCTCTCAGAAAGGAAAAGGTTTTAGACACTGCACAGCAGAGTGACAGCTTCATGCTATCTCCATTGCTTAGAAAGTTGCTTTGTGTGTGGAGTTGGGCAGATGATGGTCAACTCTGACAACCAAGTTGGAAACAAGTGAGAGGAGGTCCTCAAACCAAGGTATCACTGAGACTCTCAAAAGAAAGGTGGGTGTCCTTAGTCTCTCTGTACAGCCTGAGTGGGGTGAGAGAAGGGACAATCCCACACCAGAGCTGGGAGAGACTGTCCTACAGACCATATGAGACATCTCCCATTCTTCAAGTAGAGAGCACAGCAACGCAGGGCTGGAAAGGAGAGTGGATTTAGAGTTATAGGTGCAAGAAGCAGCCATAGGCTGCTGGGAGAGCCTAGAACTGACCTGTTAAAGATCTCCTGAATAGGCAAGACACACACACTGTTGATTGCTTTGGCTGCCACAGGTGAGTGGGTCTACTGGTTGGACAGTCCTAGCGTGGGAACTGTTCCCATGCATGCAAAAGCAACATACCTGTACCATGGTGGTTTTGAAGCAGGTGTCTTGTGGGAGTGGATCCTTCACAAATAAGTTTTTCCTAGGCTGTTTTATTAAATCAAGAAAGAAAGCATATTCTGACCAGCAATTCCTTGTTATTATTTCAGCTAACTGCAAACTCTGCTACTATTTTGGCTCAGCCACCTGCTCACTAAAGCTTAGTTTGTTGCTAAGTGTCAAAATACCCTAAATCAGAACTTGTGTCTCAGCTAGCAACCAAGCAGCAGTAACACTAATGAGTCTGCAACATGATTTACATACAGGATCTCAGGGCCTGCTACTATAAGAAGAGCAACTATAGAGACTAGTAGGTCTGCATGAGCACAGACACAAAAATCTATTACAATTCTGGTCACTTTTTTTTTAATACATATTCAGAGGATTTAGAACATTTTAGCATCATATATCCCCTCCTGAATTACTGAAACTTCATATTCTTGCTATGTAGGAAGTCCTAACTCAAGTCAATATTTTTTGGACATATTACAGAGATAGTTTTTGGACTTCGTAGGGCTTTTTTGTTTTCTGTTTTTGATTAGAAATTAGTATTTTGACACAGGATAAAGCAAAGGTACAAGTAATTTTTGAAGTATTTGACTCTAGAAGTGTTATGGTCAGCAGGTCAGAATTTGGCTATCAGGATGTTTGGATTATGGCAGTGTGCTACTTTGTTCCTGCTTGGTTTGCACTGCTTGGCTTTGGGTTGCTCTTCACAACAATTGGTTGTGAAGCTCATTAACATTGCTGGAAAACGTTAATGCGTGCAAGGGGATGAGGCTCCAAACATCTGAACACTCATCAGCAGTGACTCAGAGACCAGAAGATGTTACCTCATAACAACGCAAACCCTGAGGCTGATGCTCCCAAATGCAACTGGAAGCCTGGGGTAGCTGAGGGAATTCATTACATAAACTAGCCATGGCAGGCCAGCACCGCTGGGTGTTGAGCAGTGGGACTGTCAGGGTGCATGGGACATCTGCAGACTCTCGCTTGGGGTTCCTTCCCCTGGTGACACTTGATTGATAGCACACACAGGAAACTCCCGTATTCAGTTTTGACCTTCACTATTTGAAAGCACAGAGGGAGAACTGGGAGAAAAAATGGATAATAATCCCTTTCCCTTTCTTTTCCTTTTTAAACCAACAGGCTTGACCCAGCAGGCTGCTAAACAGTACCGGTCTACATTTCCTCTCCTCTCTCCACCCCAGTGGGAACCATCAGTACCTCAAGCTGTGCCATGGTGGGAGCCCTGACTGGCAAGTCAGCTGCTCAGCAGATGGGAGGTTGCAGGCATTCGCAACCAAAGGGCCTGATTCAGAGAGGCTGGCAGAGCTGTCAGAGACTGGCAGGATCGGGGCAGAAGGGGCAGAGGGTCTCAGTCTAGGGAGGAGGAATGACAGATCAGAGCACAGGACAGTCATTTGCAGCACCCGGAATTGGTTTGCTGGTACTCTAGCATAGGAAAAGCTACATCTCATAGGGACAATTGATGCTTCAGTTGTAAAACTACACCTGGTTCTGGTTCAGCAAAGCATGAGAGCATTTGATGATGTCTATATATGAACTAATCACATGCATGTCAACAGGTTGAAGCATGTTCATCATGTCAGGCATATACTAAAGAAACGATGCCTCCTAGGAGGAAAACCTGATCTCTCCAATAATGATTCTGCTATTTGCCTGCTGAATGGGGGGAAAAAAAAAAGAAATAAACAAAGGAATAATCCTTTAGGGTGGAAAAGCACTTTCAAGAACTGGCAAAAGTGTGACTTTCATCTGAGAATGGCTTTAATGGAGGGTCTCACAGTCTGAGATCATTTTCTATGAAGGAACCAAAAGAAGGCCAAAACATTGTTTAAATCCATTAAAGGTGGTGGAAGTAAGCTGCACATCAACATTGCACTTACATTCTGCACAGAGGAAGCAGTGGATGCATAGCCTGGCAAATTAAAACCTAGGTGTAGTTTGTCTTCAAGTTTAGGCAAGCCAAAAACCCAAAACAATTAAAAAAAACACCAACAAACCCAAATTGTAAAGCTGTGGAGGAGGAAAAGAAGGAAGGAGGAGAGAAATCTAGAGTCACTCTCCTAGGAAAGCTGCTTCCTTGCACGGGGAGTCCAGAAGGTTTAGATCCTCTAAGCAGTACTTATCAACATAAGAAGATACTCAAGGAGAAATACTGTTCCCACTGAAGTCAACTTCACTGCTGCTTTGAACTTCGATGATACCACAATTTCATGTGTTCTGTTGCAAATGAAATGCGTGAAAATTGAGTGTATAAATCCTACCACAAAAGAATGCGCCAAGAGTATGGAGGGCCTATTCCTCCTCCCTCTTTAGAACTGGACACTCTGTACTGCAGAAACATAGATAAGTATATTTTTGGCATGGTGCTCAGAAAGACAGTTTCAGATATAGCCATCAGTGAAATAAAGAGTATTAATAATGCCGACTCTCTTATCCATAAAAAGCCTTACTGTAAGAACAGGAGGCTAAATAAAATACGTCTACTACCTCCTTTCTCCAACACCACATGATGTACAGTACAAAGGTATTTAAACCAGCTATAATTGGATATCGTGTACCTTGGAAAAGTCCTGAAAGGGCATAATTACAATAATCAATGCAATAATGTGGGACGAGACCTTGTATTATAACTAGACGTGCACCTTGATTCAAAGGATTTTCTCTCTAAAGCAGAGCCCTGAAAACCAGGTTGTTTTGCTTTCTGAGGATATGGCTGGTAAGCATGTGAAGCAGCAGTTCCTCCATCACCGCTCCATCTCAGATGTTCAAGTCTGGCCTCCCTGTCAGACCCACATGCAGCCTCATATATTCTGGTGAGGAGCTGGAGAAAGTGCATGGATTTCCTCAACAGAGCACTATTCATTCATAACAAAATATCTGTACTACCCACATCCATTAGACAGGGTTTGTAACATCAGGCAGAAAAGCAACTGCCTAAAATTTTCATGAACTGAGATATTGGTCCTTGAGACACGAATGGAAAGAGAGTCAGAAATGCACTTGTGATGGTGAGTCATGGGTTTAAAGGGATGCTGCCAGGTAAATATTTCTTTTCAGCCTTCCTCATTCTATAACTGGCACAACAGCTTGTCTTACTACACCTGAGAAAATCTGCAGGGCTAGATCCTTGCCTGGTAAATGCCAGCTGAGCGCCCCAAGCCACCATTCCTTGTTTCACTGTTTTAAACAGGCAGGAGAGCCTCCCTGTTGCTCTTGGTCAGGCCCCAGTCTGGCCATGTTGGTCAGCCATAGCGAGTCAACAGTCACCTGCACAGGACAGCCTTCAAGCTCTGAGGGAGTGAGGGAGGTGAGGCACTCGCTGGCACAAAGCCTAAATGGTCACACGAGGATTGAAACCACAGTATTGCCTTTAATGGAAAGGATGCTTCGCCACCACCCAAATCAATGGTGCTCAGCTGCTCTGGCTGGGCACGCCATACACCTTGTTCCAGTGGTGGAAGAAGGGCATCCATCTACCAGCTACCCACACACTGGAGGACATGTAGGCATCATGGCCCATGGAGGGTCCATTTTAAGGACTTCTACACTGAAGCATGAAGTGACCCTGCAAGCACTCCTCCCACAACATGAGCTTGGAGCAAAGCAAGGAAGGCTTGGACAAAGATGCAAGAGAGCAAATTACATGTAAAACTAACTAGGTTTCCAGAAGCATCTGGAAAGGTATAAATGTATAAATTCATGCAATTGTCTAATCAGCTGCCCACCAGTGATAGTGGCCATGTGAAGGAACTAAATTGCCCAGTTTCCTGCTCATCCTTATGCTGGAGTATCTACATGAAGACCAAACCTACATTTGCAAGTGTTGGTTGGGGAGAGAGCTCTTTGGACATCCCAGTTAGTCAACAGCAAGAACTTTCTAGAGGTGAGACTGTGTGTGATCCCCTAACCTTGGCACAATGAGAGTGCTGACAAGAAAGCTGCAACTAACATTTCCTTTGTTGTCTGCAACTGCTAGAGGGCTCTTCCTCCTGCAGCAAGTGCAGAGATCTTTAGAAATATCTCACCCCTCCCCTCTTCATGGCATCCGTGCAGGCCTTGATGACAAACAAGTTTCGTTATTTTGGAGTTCTGTGATAATTGAAGGGAAAAGATTTTGTCACACACTTTGCATGAGTTCCAGCACCACGGTATTCTCTGAAACATTGTGCACAGCTGTGTGAATGACCAGCTATGTCCAGTTCAACAAACGATCCATTGAACAACATCATCTATGTGCTGGGCACCACCAACATTGTGTAGCATAAAGGCCTATTCTCTAAGTGTCATTGGACCATGGCACAATCAAGGGACCCTGAGGCACTATATAACAGTCATGCTGTGACTGACCGGGGGACATGAGATTTACAAGGCTGCTACTTGAGTTAAGCTGTGAAGACTCTGCTAAGACTCACACCTGTCTCCAGATGATGCACAGAAGACAGTAGAAAGTAGAAAAGCACGTTAACTAGGGCTGCTGAGCAGGCCTTCAAATCTGGGGGGTGAGGCAAGAATTTATATTCTGTTATACTGGTGCTGAGATGCCTCAGACAGTAGCATAGCTGTTACTAGTCATGGTACAGGGTGATATAGAAGGTTATGAAGACAGGGAACCCTGCTTAGTGTATGCAGAGATAACACCATGTGCTGCTTGTCCCTTGTGGGAGTCACATTCACCAAGAGCAAGGCCTGCTGGCTTCTGCTGCTTGGGTTGTCAGGCTCCCCACTACCTTGGCACAGATTGGATGAAGGGCCTGGATGGCCTCAGGAGTACTACCGTCCCCCTCCAACATAGCGTCAAGCCTACCATCAAGATAGACAGCACTGAGATACACTAAGGGTACCATGTGCACAGCCAGTATGACCAAGGTGAATGCATAAATGGCCTGCACCCATCACTGGTATCCTGCTGGGTGAAGACGTGGTGATCACCACTGGAGGGGATAGTGTGCCCCACTGATGGTGCCAGCACAATGGGGTATGTTATACCTCCTTCATGCTATAGTGCCACTCTACGTATCTTTAGCAGCCACAACTTGTGGCTTGACCACCCAGTGCATGGCTTTGCAGATCTCTGCAAAGTTCACCTGCCCTTGGACCCAGAAGAGGACATGAATACACATACTTACTTCCCCAAGTGGAGACCACAAGAACCTCTGAAGGCAAACTTTCACATCCAGGCATCAGTGTGCCACTGTTAGGATACATGCTCCTACAGATGCAAGGTGCTCATTACTGAACATCAGGATGGTGTAGCAGGTGATAACAAAAGTCTAGATGCCCCCACATCTATATGTAGGAATACATATGGCCAGAGCAAATGTGTATGATATTTTCTACTGACACTTCCCCAGGATTCAACTATTTTTTGCTCATGGCCTTTCTGAGGTGGAGGTGGTTTCTATGTATATTTAGTAAACTCCAACAGTTATTAAATGGTTACCTCAATCTTTCATGAACTCATGTAAACCATAAGGAGCTTCAGCCTCTTTTGTCAAAGAGTCCCCCAGTCACTGCTGCATGAAGAACTGCCCCTGCTGTTTGGTTTGACTCTGATTCCCATTTGCTTCATTTGTGCCCCCTCACATCTCTCAGCTGGGGTCTGCACAATGCATGTACAAAGCTATCAAGGCATGGTGGTTGTCAGTCTACTAGTGCCAAGCAGACACCATCCAGATACCACATGCTAATAATGCAGTGGTAGCAGTGGGTGTGCTGAGGGGCATCACCCAGACCTGGTACTATAGGGAGCTTTCCAGAGGTGGTGTAGCATAGGGCAGGGGCCTCCTCAGCATGTGTACCTTGTGATGTGCAGTGTGGCTGCACTTGGGGCAGGCAGCTCATGGGGGTGAGGACACGGGCAGAGTGATCTCGGTGGCCAGTCCTGTGCAGAGCAGTGCCAAGATGGTTATGTTGACCCCTGTAGTAATTTAGTTCACTGTTCCCTGCCTGCTTACAACCATGCATTATCTCTCATCCTCTGAGACAGCAGGTTCCTGGGGTTGGGACCCCCTTCATGAACTGCGTTTTCTTCAATATCCAGCACTGCATGTCGTGGTCCTTGACTTTTTGCTGGGAGATGAGTGGAGTTGCAGGGCTCCATCACTGAATGGTAACTCAGCATAGATTAAGGGACAGGGGGGAGGGAAAAGCATTTGAAAATATTGATGTCGTAGCCCTCCCCTCTTCCTCAGGTTATGTTTTCACTCTAGCTCCCTAATAAAAGCATTAATCTAAAAGTAATACAGTAAAGAAGCTTT
Source organism: Nyctibius grandis (assembly GCF_013368605.1). Lineage (NCBI taxonomy): Eukaryota > Metazoa > Chordata > Aves > Nyctibiiformes > Nyctibiidae > Nyctibius > Nyctibius grandis. Next base: position 14,787,733 of record NC_090660.1, read on the forward strand.
CTACATTGACATGCGAAAAAATCTTTGCTCAAAAGCTGCAAGATATCATCAGCTTGTGGAGCCTGTCAGCAGGTCAGCACTGTGGCTGGAGTTTATTAGCAGGGCTGACAAGGTTGTGCCGGTCTGTCTGTGCCAGCAGCAAATCACAAGGTTTCTAATTCAGAGCCTCTTACTAACAACAGTCTCTGTTCCTTGTTTTTATTTGTAGGGCTGATTGAGGGCACTGTAAATCTGTAAGTGAGCAGTCCAAGGACTTGAGTTAGAGTCCGGGGGTCAGTCTCGGAGGAGAACAGCTTTATAAGTATGTGCGCTTCCCATGATTCCCCTGGTTTACTGAGATAGAAGCTCCGACAAAAAGAGAATGCGAGCTAATACACAAGAGAAGTAGGTTGCCCATGAGTTAGTGGTATCCTTATGCTCTCTTGCCTCTAGAGAGCGGCACTCTTGGAAATACACAGCTGTCGTGCAGACCTTATCAGATAAAAGGCAGTTTGCCTGACAAAAAAAAAAAAAGAAAATTGCTTTATTTATTGAATTCTGGTGCTTTGTACCAGATGACTCATTGTCACACTTCTTTTCCGTCTTCTCACTGAACTAGGATCTTATAGCACATTACTTTCATCCATTGGCTCTTGTTGATAAGATGAAAGGACATATTTTAAACTTTAAGATTTTTCTTATCCTATCAGAGATCAAGAACATTAAATTTTTCCCTCTGGACAGCTGATTGGCATTTGGAGCTGAGCAGTGCCATTTAGTGGCCTCAGACCTGAAATTTAAATACTTGACAGAGTTCTTTGCATTGGTTCTGGGACCCTCAAGGTGGGGGAATGAAGGTCGTTTGAAGTCACCAGCTCTGCTTGTTAGATTTTAGCCAAAGACATTTGCATAAATATCTTCCTTGGGTATGATATTTTTAAAAAAAATCACACAAATTACAGATTTAACCGTTGTTTCCCAGAGTCTGATCTAACTCTCTAGGAAACTGGAAAGAGTATTCTTTGATTTTAATGAGAATTGGATAAAGACTCAGAATACAATGGACCAGCTATTCATGTAGCGTGAAGCCAACAAAGCACAACTGGCGTCAACAAAGATGTGCCAATTTACAACATGTGTGGAACTGGCAATATATTGTTCCTTAACAGCTAAAAAGGACACTAACTCTACAATCACAGGTTGAGATCAGGATTTTGGTGTCAGAACATTTGGATTTGAGCTGTTGGGAGCAGTAGGTTGGGTGAATAACAAAAAACAGGTGAATATTTTCTCTTCATAAATAGTTCCACCCCTGTTATTACTTCATGTTAAGTGTCAAAATCCCAAATATTTGCATATGAGACATTTCAGCGTGTGCTAATCTGAAAGGAACACACTCTAGCACACGCCTTCTAGTAGAGCATATCCCCCAGCTGTTAGACCAGAAGCAATAATGTAACTGTATTTGGCAGATTATGAAAGCTAGGCAGACAAATAGACCAAGCCCTTAATTACCTGTCCTGGAGAATTTCTAGATCCTGTTAAATTACTTTATTCTATTTTTACTAAATGAGAAAAAGGTCTGCATGTTGGAGGTTGAATTTGTATAGAAATAAGACAAGAGCACTGCTATATTATGTATAGCTGTTTTCCTTAGGAAAAAAGGTAATTAGTTAAATTAATTACTTTAATTATATAGATCCATTATAATAGCTTTTGATCACGTTAAATAATGACACAATGCTTATGAGGTAAATTTTGCCTAAGAAGAGTCAACACAGGTAGCCATTTGGGCTCAAAGGGGTGGCTGCAGTTAGTGCACAGCACAATTTTATGTAGATAGAATTAGGATAAAGAAAATTGATTTTTAACCAACCATGAGGACCACAGAAAGAAATTACCACACTCCTTCAGGGAACAGAAGTGCAGTCACCCCCATGGGTAGAGAACTAGACGTCATTTCTCAATGAAGCTGAATTTCACCAAGATTCAATAATTAAACTGTCTTCTTTAACAGTCAGGATATTTGCAGCCAAATGAATGTTTCTTCCTGCTTAATTGATAGGAAGGCACATTTGCATTCAATGCTCACCAGGGCTGAATTACAGCTGCATCATGCCATTGTCTTCTTAGAGGTCAAAGACTGTGGAGGTGAATCTGAGCACTGGATAGGAGCCGCAGGTCAAACCCTACCACCTCCACTCGTGTTGAACGCTAGTGCCCGTTCCTCAAGCATCACCGTTAACCACAGTGGGCCCTACCTGGCACTAGCTATTCTCATCAACTGAAGGGAAATTTTGAGCTAGAAATGGCAACTCCTTCAAGGTTATCTGTTTCACAGGCAACTCATTTGTATTTAGTTGCACCAGTGTATGTTGAAGAAAACATTTGCCTTGGGCTCTGAGCCAGTTTAATCTCAGTTATTAGAGCCTGGACAAGCTGTCACAAGGAACAGACCCCTGCTACCCAATAGCTGTGTGTCACAGGGAGTTATGAAGAGCTACAAGGAATGAGGGGTTGAAGACATTTGAGATTGCTTGGGATTCACCCAGAATTTACAGCATTCTCCAGGCGATCCAAAGGCAATCTCTGCGATGCTCCTTTCCTCCAGATTTTAGGAATTAAAAAAAGAGCAGGCGATTTGCACTGGGCTCTGCCCCACCACTACCACCGCCAAGCCTCTGAGCTGTCGCCAGTTGGCTTCTTCTGGGATACAAAGAAGTTGGTCGCAAAGGGGATACCGGCTGCCATGTCAATCACTGCCTGGGGCTGGCCGGCATCCCTGGCTGCTGCCTGTGGCACTCCGAGTTCCTGGTGCAGCGCAGGGCCACTGATTCAAGACCTGCTTGCACTGCACAGCTGGGCTGATCATCCTACCACTGACCACAAAGTAGACACAACAAGCCTTAAGGAGAGGAGGGAGGAGAGGTGAAACAGCAAAGGCTGAGAAAAGTAGTGAATCGGAGGGGAGAGAGAGAGAAAGAGAAGAGGAAAGGAAGGAATAAGGAAGGACGTGAGCCAGTTACGACAGATCAGTAAGGAAGAGAATAACTGTCTGTGAAGAATTACATTCACTCACTTCTTTCTAAATTAAGACTTGTAAACTAAAGTGAAGAAAATAAATGGGGGAAACAAGATGCAGGTGCAAAGCAGGAGGCAAAGCATGGCTGGTAATGAGGAAGAGGCTTCTCCTTCAGCACGCACAGGAAACAGCAGGGGAACCAGCAAAGCAGATGCTGCTTTCTGGCAGCTTGAGTGAAAGGTAATGTCAAGAAAGTCAGGAGGGGACAAGACTTGCCACTTTTTATGGTTTTTCAGTCCCCATAATGGCCTTTTTTATCAGGTCACAAGATCATTTGAACTGGAGAGAAGAGTGAAAATGGATGTCTTGCTGCTTGTGAGAGGAGGACAGCAAGGCAGCAGCCAAGTGGAGGGACTCTGATGGGTCCCAACTGGAGACAGAAACACACTGGTGTGAAGAGAAATGCCAAATGCTCTCCCATAGCTTGTGTGCAAGCAAAATTGCTCCTCGCCTTCTCAAGCCCCCTTGAAAATTTGAAACACTGGAAAATTATTTTCTGTAAGATAAACAAAGAGGCTAGTTACCAAATGGGAATCTTCATGGAAACAGGCTTTAGACAGCTGCTTAAGAGAATGTTTCCTTCAAAACTTTAATTTATTATAAAATTATGTGAAGGAATTGGAAGTTTTGTTATTCCTTCAGAAATGCCCTGAGCTGCATAAGGGGTCTTGTAGCTCCCCTAGGTCTTCTTGCCCTGTGTTCGCACCTAATAAAGCAGTGACTGACAGATGTTATGATGAGAAGACTGTTTTGTAGCCCCTGAGGGAACAGAGGATTAGGTATTAGCCAAGCTGCAGTGGCAAAGCACCACCATGACACCTACTGGGCCCATGGCTGGAATAGCCACCAATTGGTCTTCTCAATGAGAAGTGAAGCAGCTAACTTGTAGCTGCAAATTCAGACTCTGGTGATGTCCTGTTGGTCCAGCTGCATGAGATTCCACACAGACTCAAGGCAGTGGCACATACAGAGGTGGCAATTACTTTTGCATGGAAGCTGTCCAAAGCTTTTTTGCGGCAAAGCTTATATTGGAAATCTTGCCATGGAGCTGCCTATGGTCTCTCTATGGGTTACTCATCATATTGCTGTGTTCAAGGGCAAACTCACTAACCTCCCTATCACCATAAACCACAAGGGAGATGTCTGAGACCTCAGCTTCAGGAAAGAGCAACACTGACCAGTTGGACACAAATTGGATGAATCCTCAGGACATGGAGGACTGACATTACCAGCAGATGTCAAGATTATCTGCAGAAAAGAACTTTATCACTGAAGAGTGGAGGCTGTGTAGGCACAACTCAACTTAAAATGCTGTGTCTTTGGTTTAAGTCTGGGCCTTCGTGTATGCCCATGTTCTAATACTGAACTCAGTGGAGCTCTCTGTGCCTGGCTACATGCTTATGAAGATGTCAGTTTTCCAAGTATTGAAAGTTAAATTGAGTATGACACAAGACAGTGTTTTAAAAAAATCAATGGAGACAAAATGCACCGCTCTAAAGTGGACTTTTAAAGACACCACAGATCAGACAACACCCTCTTGGGCTTGCCAATGTCAGTTACTGACATGAGTCAGAGACTCTGAATGTATGGATTGGTTACATCAATGGGATGAAGCTGCAACACTTCTTGAAGGAGCATTATTTGTTTCAAGGCCACTGAAAGGTACAGTGTGGTCTTCTCCAAGGACCAAACATTACCACTGTGGCTGCATCTTCCAGCAGTCATCAAGATATGACTACATCAGGTTGGCAGCACCACCTTCAGCATCAGCCAGAATATGGCTCAATGTTTCCTGCAGCCACTCTCTCCCTCCTACGTCATTTTCATTCACTGCCTTATTCCTTTTCTTTTATATATTGCTCTTTGCTCTTGTTAGCTAGTAACCAGCTAAGACAAAGTAATCTTTTATCATGCGTGACCCAAAAAACATCTTAAAAGTAATACCCAGAGCCGTGAAACATAGTTAGCAACTTGCCAGATCCTGGAGCAACTGTTATGAATCTGTGTTTCTCCAGACAGGTTGTTAGAAAAAAATCAGTGCTGAAGACAGTATCCTCCATGATGGGATTTACTCTGGGTTTTTTTCTTACTTTGTATGTGCTTCACATGTTGTCTCTTTAAAGGAGTATTTAGAATGATGAGCCACTTTTGTAGATCAGGAAGGATTCCCAACTCTTCCTCTCCCCCAAAGAAGGACAGCACAAGACCATTCCTAAAATCGTCAACAATAAAATAAAATTTAAAATTTTCACTCTAATTTATAAAGCAGCAGGAAAAAAAGATGTTGATACAATAAAGTATACTGCCTTATATTTCAAGCACTTTAACCACTTGGCCCTCCCTTTTTGTGTCTTTAATAAGAAGCTAAAAAGTTATTTAATGATGGCTGTTGTGGCAAGCCAACAATCACTTGCCATAAAACCCTGAATCAAAGTTGATTTTTTAATCTTGTAGCAGTAGACCCAAGCCTTTACATGAGATGTAAACCTGATTCCTTCTTCAGCCCAAGACACTCCTTTATCTTCAACACATATGCATCAAAAGGCAAAATTTAGCCTGGAGTAGCTCGTCTTTTATGATCTTCCCAGCAAATATTACTTTTCTATCCCCCGAGGCCATCCAGATATCCTGAAGAAATTAGAGACAAAGTTAAAGCAATTCTCAGCTCAAGGGATTAAATCAGCTTGTTGGAAATCCAGGATGAAGGAAGAGCATCTCCTTCCTAACTCTCTGAGCTCCTGGCAGGCTCAGCTCTGGGGCAGGAATGAGCCACTACCCAAGTCCTTAATTACAGCTCCTTAGAGGTGGCATATCTGTTGTCTACTGAACTGCATAGTGGTACGGCTCCCAGTCACAAAAGCCCAGATCAGTTTTCTCCTAAGTTTATCAGACTAATTTAGATAATACTAATTTAGATCTCACTTTAAAACAAAAAAATGCACCCCCTGTGTGCCATGACTTTACACAATTTTCTTCCCTTTAAGAAAAATCAGTTTGTTAACAATTCAGCTGGTGCAAATTTCACTTAGTGTCTGAAATATCCAGAATGTATTTCAAAATAAATTCTTTACTTCTGCCTAATTTTTCCCAGACCTGAAGAATAATGAACAGTTTTATGTCCCCCACCAGCTCTGTGGCTCCTCAGTGGAATTCTCTCCAGCTTTCCAAGTTCAGTCACTTTCTCAGGATGCAATTTCAAACTGGTAATACTAATAGTTCTGTGCCCAGCAGTCCTTTACAGTCAAGGACCTGGAACAGGATACACAGGAGAGATGTTTGGTTTGGGTTTGCTGGGGGTTTTTTGCCTCTTGCGGCAAATGTCATCATAGCCTCAGAATTCTCTTAAGTTTGTGAAACTGTTTCTGGGGTTTGTTACACTGCTGTCTTCTAAGTCTGTGCATCTACAGTATCTTCACCCTTATACGCTTTGTGGAGCTCATTACACTAATTGTTTGACCTTTCCTATAATGAAGTGAACGTTCTGCCGCTCGCACTACTGACCTTTCTGTGTGACACTTCCAGATCTATGGCGGGAAAACAGATCCTGTTGGAAGAGCTATCATGGGAGCTTTTAATCAAATGGAGTCCAGGATGGAGAGATCCCTGTGAATGGTAGGAGATTCCCTGTTCTGATCCAGTCAGCCCACATGTGAACGGACATGAGGGACCTCTGATAGGTAGCAGCTGCTGCCATAAGGAAGCATAATACAGTGAGTGAAGCTGAAGATGGTTCCTTAAAAACCTGTGTTAAAAAACAACGAATAAATCATAAATACAGTCACAATTTTCAACCCCTACTAATTTAAAAAATACTGCTATGATTGATATGAGATTGGACTTTCTTGGTCTGAAAGTCACACTGGCTTTAGCAGAGCAGAGTTTAAGCTCCATCTTGGAAAGAGATGGCTGAAACAACCTGGACCATCACCCAAAATACAGACTGCACACTGTGGCCAGTGAAAAACCACATGGTGTGGCTGGCAATGCTTTATAAAGTCCATACCGATGAAGTACATGTCTGTGAACAGAAGCAGTAAGAAAACAGGAGGAGGAAACGAAGAAAATACCATAAGTGTTGGAAGAGAAATATAGGAAAGAAAGGGGCATAAGTAAGCAAAAAACATTATTTTAAAGTACATTTCTGAGCGGGAAAAGAAAACAACACAGAGCAGAAAAACGGAAACATTATTTCCTGTTGGTGGATTCTTAGTGTTCGAGGAAAAACGAGATGTATTCCCACAGTGGATGTGTGTTGAATCACATGAGAGAAACAATCAGCTCCATCAACCATTTTCTTCTAACAGGCTGAAATCTGGGATGAAGCAGGTAACAGAAAGAACCAGGGTGATATCCAGGGAGATCTGATTTGTTTTTTAAAGACCAGGAGATGCAAGGGCAAGAAATAAAAAGTTAAATGTAGGCCAGCTGCAGAGCTGGAGGAGTCCCCAGTGAGCAGAGCATGGGCTAGGATTTGGGAAATCTGGTAGCACTTCAGATTTATGTTCCGCTTCACTGTGCTGTATTGTAGTCCCACCAATGTGAAATAGAGCTCTTTCCTACCTACCAGACTAAGCAATGAGAAACAAATTAATTTAGCACTCTAATAATACTAGTATGGTTTGCAATATATGTCAGTTGGGTGATGAGTTATCACAGAAGTGACAAATCTAAAGAAACTCTCTTTTTCCAAGATCTTAAAAAAAAAAAAAAAAAAGAAGGAAAGATCCAACCCCCAAAAACCTGTCTGAAATAATCTGTTGGTAGCCTTTGGAACCTGCCAATTAGACAACAGCTGAACACCAAGAAGGAAAGACCAGCTAGGTTTTCTTTTCATCTGAGACTTCTCTGCTTGGATAGCACCTGCAAACCTCCTACCACGTACAGCTCTTGAGCCCAAATATACTTGCAATGCCAGACCTGAGTCACACTGGAGCTGTAAGGAGTGTGGTCACCTGGGCAGGCACTGAGGTGAAAAAAGCCATGAGGTGACGCTGGTGCTAATACTGCCAAGCCATCTCCAGCCCAGGACTGTGCCAGCATCAAAGGCTTCTAGCAACAGGTGTGGCAATCAATAAAATGTATAACTAAATTATTTAGATAATATAAGTAATAGATAAACTATAGTATTTATTATATGAATTATATAAGTAAAACTTATTTGTGAACTAGGAACTCCAGCATGCACATGAATTTGACTGTCTAAAGGAGCAGGGAAGGTCAACTCCCCTTCTCAGACATTTCCCAAAACACTAAGACGCATCTTATGTTCCTCACAGTTTTGAGGGGAGGGAGAGTTTCCTTGGTCATCCACAGAGAGGAGACAATGACATTTCCTCTGTGGTCTCTTCACAGGGGGCCTGGCTGCGTCTGACACAGGACCTCACAACAATCTGATGATAACAGCCCCAGCAGCCCTTGCTGGCTGGCATCATCCCACTTTCATCAACACTGAAAACACCTGCATCTCCCCTGTGCCTCTCATCTGACACAGTCCTGGCATGGGGGACACCCCCTAATTGGGCACACACCGTTGAGGCTCCCAGCCATCAGTGGCTACCTGTACCACCACATCTAGCAACAGCAGCCATACAAGCACATCTAGCAACCTGTTTAACTAGCAATAAACTACAGAAGTAGTAAGAGAAAGAAACAAATATGGATCTTCTAGGAGATTTTAAGCTGCTTGCCCAGCTTTCCCTAGTTTGCCTAAGGTTTTCTTTTCATTCATAAAATTCTAGTATAGACAGAAGAGGGTTTCCCAGCCTGTTTTACTTCTAAAGGCATAGCACCTTAGCAGGTAGGTAGACTTTTTGTTCAGATAAGAACATGGGTTATTGCTGACATGCAGCAGATTAAAAGAAGAGAAATGTGTTAAAACAATTACACTGCAGAATTCCTTGAATTAAACAATGCCCTTGTTAAAATATTTATAGGAGAATAATTTTTCAGGTAAGAAAGCTAAATAATCACATTAAAGGCTTCCACACCTTGAGTTTTGAGATACGATGCTTTAAAATAAAATTTAAAAAAAAAAAAACCTGAAAATTCTGTACCAACAGAAAACCCCAGTCTCAATTTTCAGGCTTATATCTCTAAGATTCCTTGTCAGATTAACCTCAGACTTTACACACACAAAAAATCCTTCTCTGGCTAGAGAAAAATAGTTGAAAAATTGCAAGAAGAAAGCAGCTTTTTTTTCAGAAAGTCAGAAAAATGAGGCTTAGCATGTAAAGCTAGGCATAATCTTCACAGTGGAATCACTGGAGGCTTCTTAATATATGAAATATTTTTGATTTTAAGATCTATACCTCATAGTCTCACTGTATTGTATTTATAGACTATCAGACTGCTAAACTTCCTATTGTTTTTCCTGATACACTTTTTCTGTTTCAAGACCTCCTTTTGATGAAGAGCAGCATCCAAAGTTATTAGGGCTGCAGTAGGTGAACAGCTGTCTCACTTTTGAGATGCATGGTGCGGGCCTATACTCTAATGCACTCAGTGCTGACTGAGGCAAGACATTCCCCAAGTGTTCACATCCAACCTCTAATCTCTCAGCAACTTCACCGTTGGGGGACAAGTGCATTAGCTGTGGGACTGGGCTGGAGGGTCTGCAAATAGCCTTCACCTGCTGGCCTGAAGGTCTTGCTGGCAAAAGATACACCAAGCCACAACCACTGATACAGGCTGTGGCAAATGGCTCTGCTCTTGTTTTCATGGAGAGAAGCCCAGTCCCACCCGGTTCTTCCCAATAGTTTGTGAGTATTGCCCTGGTACTTCTGGTCTTGGCTGGCTACCTCAATGTACTCACCTGCTTAGAGGCTTCCCTTTATCAGTAGTGCAGAAATATTACGTGTTCCCTTCCAATGTCAATTACAGCTTATCTTTGTTCTGGTGCAGACTTCGCAGACATGAAATCCACAGCCTTCCCTGCCAAGCTCAGGTGTGAGTTTGCAAAGGGTAGATGGTTAGCAGGAGAGGTGTGTCAAAGGTTTTCCCAAGCAGGTCAGAGGCATCCTAACCCAAAATATTGCCATTTGCTTGAGTTTTGTTTCTTAGGCCACTGAGCTCAGCCCCTGCTTTCAGTAACAGCAACTCTTGGATGCATTTTTCCCCAGTAGCCAGAGTGCTTGGATGCCATAACTTCGTTGTATGTACTGTATTGCAACACAACACACTGCTTTAGTTCTTGTACAGTATTCAGCGCTTTCATGAATTACATCGATTCTAGAAGAGTCTGATCCTGCCCTTATTGAAGTCAATGACAGGACTTCCATGAAACCCAATAACATGCTCACTATCCATTTAATTGCTCCTCAGAAAGCAATGAAAATATCAAGTGGCAGGAGGCAGGCGAGAGAAATGCATCGCGCTGACTCTGCAGTGGGCAGTTCTTGAGATCAGCCCCAGCATTAAAGCTGATCACAGCCCCAAAACGCTGTTTTGGTAGCTGAGATGAAAAGCGAGGCGGGGGTGTGGTGGCTGTGCTCCCTTCCCGCGGGGACCCCTGCCAGGGTCACTCTTTCCACACCACCAGGGATTTCAGCCAGGAGGTCGGCTTTGCCGTCCCCTCACTCCCAGGCACAGCTCACAGCACACACGCAGACAGCCCAGCGTGCAGTAAGAAGTCCCTGCCAGCCAGCTGAGCTACACGAGCTAACTCCATTCGTCCTCCCCTCCTGTTTCCAACATAAGATCAAACTGAACTGCTGTCCAGTACCTGCTACCAGGGATAGATGTTTATTAAGGGTAGGAGCTGATGTCACCGAGATATATGGCACGCGCTGCTCTAGCTAGTGCCATGCACCTGAATCTCCCTTAGCCACCCTCCCTCCCCTGCTCAGCCTGGCAATCTCAGCTGAAGAACTCCCCTCGAGAACAAAACAAGCTGTGCATTGCAGGGAACCCAATTATGATACCGGAGCTGGGATCTGGGCACCGACAAAGACTGCTGGTGTGAATTTGCTAGAGAATTTCCCAGATACCCTCATAATTTATTCTTTCGATATTTTGGGGGAAGTAGGGGGACAGACGCTGGAAAATACACACAACCCTCGTCAGTTCTAAGTAAGAGTAAACACCCAGGTATACTCACAGATATATTTAACAGGTTGTATAGGAAATCGCTAGCTGTTCAAACATGTAATTACTTGTTCACGTCCCTGCCTAACAGGGAAAAAAATAGCAATGACCCAATAATTGGAGTACGGAATGCTTTTCTTCCTTGTTTCCCTGCAGATTGCAGGCAGTTTATGCACCTTTATCTGTCTAAGTTAAAAAAAAAAAATAAAACGACCTTTTAGGAGCCCTTCAGCAGCCTGGCAGTTGTGTCGTTCTAGTTTTTTCAACAATCAGATAAACTCAAGAACAATGTTATTTCCTGGCCAGGGGAGTACAAAGTAAGCCACGTTTTCTCACACAAACTGCTTCCTTGTGCTCCTGAAACTCATACTGCACAGGCAATGCTTTCCCCTGATGACAATTCAAAGCCTAGAGAGCTTTGTTTTTTACCCTATTTAAAAATAAATACATGCTAATTATAGGACAAAAATAAAAAAAATCTCCGTTCTACTGCGCTGTGCAATTCTGCTACTTGGCATGGGCTGAGGGTTCGGTGCACTGTTGCTGTGAGCAATGAGGAGGGCTGAAAGGAAAAATCAATGCCATTTCTTGTTCAATTAAGTTCATTGTGATTCAGAACCACCTCCTCACACTGCAGAGCCTGCAAGAGATCAGTGCTGCAATCACTACCTTTTAGCAGCTTGCTTTCTCCGCCTGGACCTGCACAAGCCACTCACTGGCAGGGCATCACACTTTGCTCTGAGAAAAAGAAAGAATGGGGGAAAAAAAAACACGTCCTTTTGGGACCCTCTGAAATACATTGTCATAAATCATGGCTCTTCAGGTGGGCATGTCACAGAGCAGGAGAAAGGGCAGTTTCTTCAATGAGTCACTTTATTTAGATGTCAGACCTAATGCTGTCTTTTTACCCTTCAGTAAAAAGTTCTCTCTCCTTGCTGCCTCCCTGAGAAATATCTGCAATACATATCTTGCTGCTTGGTCCCGCTCAGGCTGAGCAGTGTGATGGTCTGACTCAAAGTCTTTTGGAAGTCAATAGGAAGATGCTGGTGGACTTTGCTGTGCTACAGATCACATGAGACAGCCATATGCCCAGGAATCAGGATTTAGTAGTCATGGCTATCAAGAGGTCATGACAAAGGGTTCTGAGGGTCCCTTCCACCCCCTCACCCACTTTAGCTATTCTACAGCAATTGTAAAACAAAAAAAAAAAGCATTTACAGTAGAATGGGGTAACATGGAGAGTTTTTGATCCCAAGGCTCAGCCTGCTGGGGATGCCAAGGTCTACAATGGTGCACAATGCCCCCTCAGTGCCAGCACCAGCACCAGCACCCCACAGGCCTGCTCAGCACCTCCCAAAAGAGGAGCTCAGGATGCTTGTGGGCATGTCTCACTCTAGTGACAGGACAGACAAACTACAACAGCCTGCCACTTTCCAGTCTGCCTTTGATGGCTACTGCCTGCTCCCCAGGTGGAGGGGGCTTGTTCAAGGCCCTTGGGGCTCAGTCCCAAACTACTAGGGTCCGGCAGAGCAAACAGTTCTTTACAAAACCCAAAGACAAGAACAAGCAGGGGTGGCACAGGCAAAAAACAACATGAGAAAGAGACGTAACTCCTTAATGTTACTAGGCAAAGGCCTTTGATGCTCAAAAAAGTGGTTTTAGATCCTGGATGTGTGTTAGCTAATGGCAATGGATAAGTGATGCATGAAGCATCTTAGTCCACAGCTATCCACATCACTTCCCAGCTTCTTTATTGCACTCCTAGATCATGCTGAGAAGCAAGACAAGTCCTCAAGAAGGCTGACGACTGTTTAGTTGCTCCATGCGCCTATAAACAGCGGCCATGGAACTGCTCTTGACTTTTCCAGCTGCAATCGCCTGCATGGCAGCTGACATGTGACAATGATATTTCAGTTAGTTATGCCAGTTGTGACACACACAAGACAAATGTGGCCCAAATGTGGGTTCTGAAGAAGAATGGTTTTTAATGAATGTATACTTCTGCCCAGGTAATACCTTTGTGAAACTAGTTCCCAGTTCACATCAAGAAGCAGCTTTCTGCTCAGATTCACGGGACTTATCTCTGACCTTTCCCAGTTCCCAGTGTCATAAATATGTTCCTCAAGTTAACAGTGGAGAAAGAGAGACATGAAGAAGTTGCATGTCCTCAGCATTTCTGCAAACCACATTGCAGATGCATGTACAGATCCATCCTGCTTTTCCTTGTCACGACGCCCTTTTCACCTTTGTCTACATTCTTCCTCCCAGATTTCATCCTTCTTAGGAAAGTGAGATCTCACTTGAAGTTCTTGCAATGCATGTGTGACTGGCAGAACATCTGTCCTGGTGATGTTCTCATCAGCCCACAATTAATTAACACATCCACTTCTTGCTCCGTAAATCCCCGGGTTCCCCTGAAACTTTGGTTTTCACGTCTAAGGATTGATGGAGAAAAATTTCAAATGTAGAAGCAGTATCCTCCCATGGTAGCTGGAAATCTGATATGGCTTGTTCTTTAAATATATATTTATGGGTTTTTTCTAGAATGAATCATATTGACTGTTATAAAGAAAACTGAGTGGTATTTCAATTATTGAACTCCTAGTGTAACTGAAGGTTAATAGCTGCTGTGGCAGTAGATACTCTATAAATCAATGGAAGAAACACATGAATCAGAATATCACCCCACTGAGGAACTGTGCCCCATCTCACTCTGGTCAATAGAAGTTGTGGTGCCGACGTCCATGGAAACAGGAAATGTTCATGTGCCAGCAACTTTTAAGTCTAGTTATTGATACATACTGAGGATGAAGGTTTTGTGCAGCTGGTCTGTGTTCTGGCAATGGCGTGGTTATTCCAGACTCGGAGCTTGTTTCTGAACCAAGCTTTGTTACTGGCATTTGCAACCAGAGAAACTGAAATTATCTTAATACCGTGGCAGTGCATTCAAGGTTATTCTCACGCACTCAGGATGACTGGTATCTAGACCAAGGTGTCTGTTAAGGGTGTCAGAGAGTGATCAACAGCTCTGGCGTGATACATACAGCTCATCACAAACCTTCCCATCACAAACCTTCCAATTCCTTATGTAGCGTGGATTTCACCATAATGAAGCAATCATTATGGTAAAATCATTATAAACAACCTCCCCAAGGATGAGGTGGAGTTCCCAGAACTGCAGGTTTTCAAGATGCGGCTGGACAGGGCGCTAGATAATCTCATAGAGGCTCCCTTTTCCACAAAAGATTGGATCAAATGATCTCTGGAGGTCTCTTCCAAGCTGGGCTGTTCTATGGTTCTGTGTTCTACAACAATAGTAAGCCTGGATGCCAGGAAATCCACTGATACCAGCCTTTTCACAGCCATTTTCCAGGTCTATATACTTCCCTCCAGCCTATGACAAAAAGTGTACGGACTGGCCTTAGGTTTATATTTCTTGAAGGGAAATTTCAGTGGTAAAGATGCTAAGGATTGATACTGCTTTCTTCTGAGACTGCTTTACTGAAACCATCCTACTCTTTGGAACATCCACAGACACCTTAAGCAAATCATGTGTTGCAAACATAATTGTAGTGGGTGTGAACTCCATCTGGCTAGAGCAGCACTGGCTCGCATATCTCCTCTCAGCTTGCCTGGGCTCAGCAGCAACGCCAGTGCCACAATATGATATAAAGGGGTCATGCTAATAAGATGCAGAATTTTGAGTGCACACACAGGCACCCTCCTAAAAATATATCTCTAAGGAGTGCAGTTAAATGCAAACACTACTGTTTCTGTAATAGATAGTGCTTTCCTTACCGGATTGGCTGGCACAAGCTGATCATGGTCAAGTGACATCTTGGTTTTTTAAGACTGCTATTTAAAAGAGAAAATTACTGAAAAACAGACATAGAGGCTGAGCTTTTCAAATGAAAGTAGTGAAGTCTGGCATTCTGGTTTTCCCCTTTGAAAATCCCAGAAGTTGAGGCTGAAAATTGCATTATTCTAATCACTTTCTAAGTTTATATCAGATCCCTGTTTTCTGTGTCAAATAGGTTACAGATGCCTTACCCAGCATTTTTCATTTTTTAAAGATTCGGTATCGAGCAATCACATCCCTTTTACATCCACTCAGCCATGTACTTTTTTCTTTCCCAGTTTTATATTTGGAACACAGCAACAGTTTATATTTTCAGAAATATATTTTCACAGACATCAAATGACAATCATTTTCACGGTGAACAACAAGCACTGTTTTAGTACTAATTTCTAGGCAGATGTAGGGCAAATTCTTGTCTCACGTGCACAACTTCAATTTTTTCTGCCTAGCTAAAGTCAGACACATCCAGCCAGTAATGAAGCCAGATGTCTAATGAACAAGGGCACCCAAGAAAGCTTTAAAAGTCTGGCCTTTATCAAAAGGTATTTCTTTAATCCTACCTGTCACATTTTCAGTGTGTTCTCATTATTTTTCTACTTAAATAAAATCTTGGAGGATCATACTGTGAACAGCTATTCATTTATCAGCTAGGTTTGATATTTGCATGTGTTTTTCTGGCTGGCCACCTTCCTCTAGGGAAAGTAGCATGTGAGGGCTGGGAGTCACAGCACAAGCAAGGGCAGTCACCTCTGCAGGACTGTAAAGCTGTCAACCTGTGCCCCCTTCTCAGGGGACTTGCAAGATGGGAGGGTATGGAGACACAAGTGACTGGCTCCTGTTTCATCTCAGCTTCATTAGGGTCAGATCTCAGGCTGATCGTGAGGGAGAGTAAAAGGAAACTGTCACCTCCTGGTAGAGGCAATGTTACTGCAGGATGAGCTAAGAGCGAACACATTTCTCACACACCCATAGGAGGGACTTTTAAATATCGCCGTGATCACTGGACCCTCCCCTCCAACCTAAGCCGATGCTTAGAATAAATCAGTCTCTGACTGGCAGCACCAAAGATACAGTTTTTTTCCCTATTACTAGCCCACAACCACGAACCAAGGAGCCCATGGTGTGAGCTGTTTGAAGAGATATTTTGCATTTTTTTTTAAAAAAAAGGGGGGGTGAAGGGAAGAAGAAATGCAGAGACGCAGCCAGCTTTGCCAGGGAAAGCATCTCTCCCCGCTACCTCGAGGCAGCTGCCTCTTTTGAGGTTCAGCCATGACAGTCAGCCGACAGCTGAAGGAGAAGCACATCGCTAAACGCGGTGGGTCCCCTTGTGGTAGATGGTTTAGATGTAGCTGAGCTCGCTTTATATCAGCTGCCCAGCACGCTGCCTTCCACTCAGCGGTGAGAGCGCAGGGCTGCCCACCCAAATACTTACCCACCCACTCCAGCACACGGTGCAGCCCACGCTGCTGCGAGCTCTGGCAGAGCCATATGTGGCCGGCAGTGGTGGGCTCTGTCCGTCTGCCTCCGCCACGGCAGCGATCACATGTGCCCGTGGGATGACACTGTTGCCAGCCCTAAAAAGCGGAGCAGGAGGCTGCCACCAGGACAGAGCCCTTTTTCTTAAAAACAAGGGCAAAATCGTGATGATGAGCAAATTGTCCTAACAAGGACTGAGCAAGACACCATCAGAAGTGCCTCTTCTAAAACATACACAGACGTCTCTTAGTGATGGCTGATATTCAAGCACCTTCTAAACCATGTTGGGAAAAAAAAAAAAGAAAAAGGATAGTTTGATAAACAACTGTCCCCACTTCATCCTGCTCCCGGCTCCCAGCAGAGCTGAGTGCTGCTTATTTGAGATGGGCTGAAACCGCTGGCCTGTGTTCAGAATCTATAGCTTGATGGTCCCTTTCCTGGGGCAGGGAAGGTGGTAAGGCTGGAGCCAGGCTTGAATTTCAGACAGGGCTGGACTGCCCCAACAGTCAAGAACATTTAGAGGAACTTGGCCAGGCCCTTTTGGCCTCTGTAATTGATGCCCCTGGCTGTTAGATTTTTGTTGTTGTTTAGCCAGAAATCGCTCAGAAATGCCTGTTCTTACGAGATTTGTGGCCAGATTGCCAGAGGCTCCAAATCATTTCGGCAGTGATGGACATACCAAAAGCCAGATATTAAACTCTTCCTGATTGTGCATTGGAAACTGCCCTGAAGTTCATTCCGAAGCAGATTTACATCATGTAATGTCAAAATCATGTTCAACACAAGCCTCTTGGAGCCAGCCCAACCTTTAACCTGAAGCTATAGCTTGTCTGCCCTCAGAAAAAGAAGCAGCAGACAAAACCGTAGCAGATATGACTGTATAAATAAACATATACAGTTAACAATAGGGCAGAAGAGTGAAATGAGAAATTCCTCTTGCTGCATCCTCCACAACCTGGTGCTCCTGCAAGGGTGCCTTGTCCTTCTTAACAGCAAACACAGCCACAAGTGTCCAAGCTGCCAAGAGACAGTAGGTTCAATGTTTATATCCATGTACTTCAACCAACAGTCCTTTCATCCTCTGCCTTTTTTATGCTGATAATGCACTGACTGTGAGACATAAAAGATCTTTTGGGCTATCTCACCTATCCGTCCCAATAAAAGGGCAGGACTCCACATTTTGATATCCACTTCAGTCTCTCTGTTGCATTACAAAAGCACCCACTACCACAGCAGCAAAGAGCTGGGTAAAAGCGTTTTGCCTTAGCTCCAGCTTAAACTCAAACCTTTCATTCCTTTGAAAGAGAACATGGTGCACAGTACGAAGCTTAGCCTTAGCCTTCTTGCTGCCACCAATGTCTTCAGGAGTGTGTAGAAGATAACTCTGGGCTGCAGCTTCATGGCTGAGTGAATGGAAGGGCAAGCTGCCAGGGGACGCAGCACCCACTGCCTGTGCTTTGCACTGCATTCACTACCATGTGTCCGCATGCTGAGCTGGCTCTGGGAGCTGGCTGAAAATGAACCTTTTTTTTTTAATTCCTCAGGTTAGTTTTCAGCCAGATCTGTCCTCTAATCCTGCTCACCATCCATAGTGGAGATCTATAAATAGGAAGAAAAGGCAGAACAAAAAGGAATAATGGGGAAGTGCAGAGGAGACAAGACAGCGTTTTTCATCTGCAGGCCCCAGCTGACTGCTAGCATTGTTACCCAACCTTATTCCTGCTTTCCCGTTGAAGAAACAGAGGCTGGAGTTTCACAATGGCTTTAAGAGGATGCGTGTGCAGGCTGTCTCTGCACACATTAGGTAGACCTAAAGAGGCAATGGCATTCCCCAGCACTGCTCTCTGAATGGAGCTCTCCACAAGGAAGCTTTTCATCTTGCCCTCCAGTTTCCTTACTCCCAGTTGCGCTGATTCATTTAACCTCTTGCAATTCCTGTCCTTGCCTGGTGGGCTTCGGGCATTTGTAGCTCATGGGGATCATGGTGACCCAGCCTGGCAGCTGTTGTCCCTGTCATTGAGGTCTGAGGATTGCCCTGGGTGGTTTGTAAAAGGGAGGGACCAACTGGTAGCCCAGCTGACCCAGGGTGCCACAGCACTGCCAGCACAGTGGGATTGCAAGGAGGGGAGACATGGGACCGCGAGGAGCGAAGGTCAACAGTAGTTCTCCCTCTGACCAGTCCCCCTCTGGCTCCTGGAGATGCCACAGACGGCTGGTGAAGGTCAGGGCTGAGCTGGGGGGGAACAACTTTGCAGTGAAAGAGCCTGGTGGAAGGATGTAGGATGGGGTTTTAGTTGGTTACTTTGCACCGGGAGAAGCTCATGCCGGCACCTTTAGGTTCCTCCCATGCTGCTCTCCAGGCGGGGACGGTCTTGAGGAGGGTCCTGGGGGGATGTCAGGCTGCAGGACCACCCTGTCCTGGGCAACGCTCCACGTAGCCTCGGACGGCGCCATCCCCACCACCCAGCCCTGCCACACTTGGGACCCATCCCCAGAGGACGGGTGCGGTGGCCCCCAGCCTCAGGCCGGCCCCACTGCAGCTCCCCAGGCCCGGCCCACGCGTGACCCCTTTCCCCAACCCACCCTCTGCAGTCCCACAACCGGCGTGCTGCCACCGGGATTGAGCACAGGCATCAGGGCCGGAGGGACCAGCTCCGCCCCTCTCTCCCCCCAACTTCAGCCTGAGGGTGACGTCATGGTGGGGGAGGGGCGGGCAGGGGGCGGGGGGGGACACCCCGCACCTCCCTTTCCTCCTCCCCGCTCTGCAGCGCGGGGGCCGGGCCGGCCAGCCCCGACGGGGCGGCCAGGGGGCGGAGGGGGGTTCTGCCGTGCTATCCCCACCCCCGGGGGGGCGGCTCCTCCGCCTGCCTGTGCGCGTGTGTGTGTGTGGGGGGGGGGGTGCGTGCGTCGCCCCCCCGCCCCCGCATCCCTCCCGCCCCGGGGGGACGGTCCCGGCTGCCGTCCCCCCCCCGCCCCGCCGCCGCCGCCACACGGGGCAGGAGGAGCGCGGCGGGGGCGGGGGTTGGGGGGGGGAGTTTCTCGGTGATTAATGGGGCGGGGGTACACGGGGAGAGTGGATAAATCCAGCCTGTGATGCCTATAAATGGCGTTTCTCTTCCAAGGTGCACATTTTTTTAAAAAACAAAAAAAAAAAGAAGAAGAAGAAGGGGGAAAAAACCCCGGTGTCACCCCCCCCACGTCAGGGCCGGTGGTGGGCGTGAGGCTGTACTTCCTCCGCCCCCTCCTAATGGAGCGAACCATTCCCGGCTAGTCTTCCTCGCCCTCTCCCTCTGCCTCCCTCTTTCTCTCCTGCTCCTTTTGTCTCCCCCCCTCTCGTCTGCAAAGTCCTCCGCTGCTCGGAACTTGTTGGCAATGCCTATTTTTCAGCTTTCCCCCACGTTCTCCAAAGTAACTATTTAAAGATCTGCAGCCGCAAATGGTTTTACTAAATGTAGGATGGGACTTAAGTTGAACGGCAGATATATTTCTCTGATCCTTGCTGTACAGATAGGTAAGTGGACTGGCAAATTCGGGCGCAAGTTGCGCGCACCAAAGCCCGGCTGATGCATGCAGAAGCGGAATGTCGGAATAACCTGGCGCTGGCGGCCGCGGTTTGGGGCGGCGGAGGGACCCCCCGCTCCCCGCTCCCTCCTTCCCCGTGGCACCTTCGCGGTTCTTCACGCTGTCAAGGCAGGGGGGTCCGCAGGAAAGGGAGACGATTCCTTGTTCCTCTTAAATCACTTTTGTTGTTCGTTTTCCTAAATCAGTGCATGCTCATAGTTCGCATCCCCCCCCCCCCCCCCCCCCCCTTATTATTCTTCCTTCCCTCCCGGGTTCTCTCCGTCCCCACGAACGATTGCATTTGTATTTGCTTTTCGGATATCCCCTGCATTCCTTTCCATCGACAATTTAGGGACTCCAGTGCTAAGAAATTCCGCCCCCCCCCCCCGGCTTCCCGAGGGACAGAGAAATAAGAACCGGCACAAAATGGCTTGCGAGAGATCTAGCTGGAAAGTTTTTTTGCAGAAAATCAGGGGGACAAGCGAACGGCTCCCTTTGGGAACTTGGAGGCTTCCCCATTTGCAAAGCAGCCTAAAAACAAACAAAACCTGCCGCTAACTTAAAAAAAAAAAATCCACCCGAATGTGGGGATTAAACAAATAAAAATTATTTTAAAATCGCGCGGTCCCACCGCCCGATCTTTAATTTTGTGCTCGGAGAACTGCTGTCGAAAAACGAGCGGGTCCAGAAAAATTCTATATATGTTAAGTTACTTAAAATAGAACAGGTTTCCCTCCACGCCAGTATGTGTTTTTGTGTTCTCGTTGCTGGTTTTGTTTAATATATTGGGGGGGTTTTTTTGCGGGTTCTTTTTGTTGGTTTGCTCTCGGGTTCATTTTATTCAACATTTCTTTGCTGAAAAATTTTTGAGTTACGGACATAAAACAATGTCCAAGTTAATGACCACTTTGGTCCTGTACAGGAAAATTTTAAAGATTATATATTGAATAGGTATATTCTCGAGCATGATCCAAAACTGGGCTTCAAGGAAAGAGCGATTAAAGCGCATCTTTTATTATCCAGATTGGCAGGTGTGAAGAGACCTTTGAAAATATTTGCCTGCAAAGGAATTCTGCTGCTATTAAAAAAATGCTTGGCATTGCTATTTAGAGATCCTTTCGCTCGGTCACCCTCCTCTCCAGACAATCTCTGCAGCATTTTGTGGGTACCGAAGGAAAAAAAAAAAAAAAGGGTGAAAAAAAAAAAGGAGGAGGGGGGGGGGACACAAGAAAGGGAGGAAAGAAGGAGTCAAAATGCCTTGAACATTTCCTCATCGATAAAAGAAAAACATAACAAAGACTGCAATTAAATGTTGACCTCTGGAAAATATGGATATACGATGCAGACCCCTCCATTCGTATTACCATTCCATTTTAACTGATGCTGAACTCTTCAGAAGGCCATTTTCTCTGCTGTCAGAGAAAGAAATGGGAAGGCATTATTTGGACGCTATCCTTAATTTCAGTCCTTGCGTTTGTTTTGTTTGTTTGTTCGTTTGGAGGAGGAGGATTTCCTCTCATTTGTGTTTATTTGAGTCAGCCGAGGGAGGATTTTATTCACGGCGAAATTTCGAAAGGTAGCTAGAGTCGCCGGGAATCGCCGTCCCCGGGCAGGCGTGAGCATGGGCAGTCATTTGGAAAGTTACCCCCAAATATTGCTGCACACCGGGGTGACGGTGGAGGTGCGGTCGCTTTGCGGTGCCCCGGGAGAGGAGGGCTTTGAAGTTCGTGCAGGGCTTTTCTCCTCTCTGCTCTTCCTTCGGTATTTCGGGTAACCTTCTCCTCACTCTCCCCCCTTCCCCCGAAATCATCTTCTGGTTGTCGGTGTGGGGTTTGCACGGGGCCATTTATTTGCCTTTGCCCCGTCCCCGGTAACGGTTTCTGTGAAATGGATGTTCGGCTCGTTCCCAAAATATCTGTGCACAAGGGCTTAAAAAAAAAAAAAAAAAAAAAAAGAAAGAAATTTATTTATTAATTTGTTTGTTTATTTGGGCAGAGGGGATTAGAGCTGTCCGAAATCCCTGACATCTTAGGAGGTGACCGGGGGAGGGACGCGGGGACTGAGTCTCCGCGGAAGGCTCCCAGGGACGGGAGGGAAGGACCGGGCGCATCCAAAGGGCAGGCGGACTTAGAGGGCGGGGAGCGGGTTTCGGGAGGGGGCACGATCCGTTACGGATGGCTCCTGCGGTCCTGCTGCATTGCAAATTGCTGCACACCCTTGTCTTTGAAGGACGGGGAAGGGGGGGAAGGTCGGGGGCACGGCAAAGCACAAGCGACATAGTTCAAGAGAAATCTCTCTGTCGTTCAGCCGGGCAGGACCCTCGTCTGTCCGCTTTTGCTTATTTTTTTTTTTATTGGTGGGATCTGGGGAGGCTTTGGACCAGGGGTACCTGTGCGGAGGGAGTACACAGGGCCAGGCCGCCCCTCGGAAGAGAGAGATGCTCTGAGACCCACTGGTCCCAAGTCCGACCCCCTACCACCTTCCGTCCCCGGCCCGGGGCAGAGCTCCCCTTCGGACCCCGTATTTTCAGCGCAGCACGTCACGTTTTGGGAGCAATTCGCAGCAACTTCGCCCCCCCTTTTCCCCTGTAGCTGCCGGAGTGGGATGGCGCCGGTTTTATAAGACACGGGTTTACCCTCGGGATGGTCCTCGGTTCTTCTCTATTTGTTTGCCTAGCTTTTTTTCCTACCGTAGCCAATGTCTGTAGCCTGTTGGGGTTTTGATGTGACGGCTGGTGCTGGTGTGCGTGTAGAGGGGAGTGGCCACCAAGTCATGTCAGCGATGAATCAAACGGCAAGAGGGGGATTTGGGTTGAAACAGTCTTCTTTTGGAGTCAGCCATTTGGCTTGTAACCGGTGCCCGGCAAGGAAACACACACACACACACATCTCTCCACAGCTATACCCTGGGGAGACGGGTCAGGGGGGGACCCCCACCCCAGCAAACCCCCCCCCCCCGGCAGTGCGGGCAGACGGGGGCTCCTCCGAAAGGCAGGGGGGCAGCTCCCTCCCGCCCCCGCTGGCCGCAGGGACATCCCAGCTGCGCTGCCTGGGGTCGAGCCCGGGCCTAGAGACACCAGGGGGTCCCCAGCCCCCGCCACTGGCAGGGGAGCGGTTAGGGATCAGCACCCTCCGCCCCCTGCCCGGGTACCCCAGCCCGCTGGCTGCGGCTGCGGCTGCTGCGGGTTTATACGCGGTGCTGCGCGGCGGCACAGGCCGTGGCCGGAGTCCTGCGGGCCGCGCCGTGCAGCAGCGGTGCCCCCGCGTCCCCTCCCGTCCCCTCCCGTCCCCTCCTGTCCCCTGCCGTCCCGTCCCGTCCCCCAGTGGGTCCTGGCCCGGCAGCCGCGGACACCCGGGAGGAGCCATCTCACCCGCGCCGTCATTCGTTTTCTTTCTCCCTTTGCAGGCGGTTGTTCCTGGGTTTGTTCCTGGTGTGTTTAACCGAGCGCCGTTTCCTAGCGCAATCCCGAAGGGTGCCCGAGGGGGCAGGTCTGGGGGAGCGGGATCCATCCCTGCCCCTTCTCGCCCCGCTGCCCCCAGCCCAGGCAGCCGCGGGGACGGCGCCCTCCCAGCTGCGTGCGTGGCTTTGAGGGACGCGTCTTCTCGTGTCTTTATCGCAGGTCTTTCTAGTGATTTTAATTTTAATTTTAATTTTAATTTTAATTTTAATTTTTATTTTTATTTTTATTTTATCCGCTGAATCTGGCACGATATTTGCCAAGCGACCTGGGCAATAAGGAGCCGTGTGTGTGCGTGTGCGTGCGCCAGTGTGTGTACGGAGAAACGCGCCTGCTGCTTCCAGGCGGAATTTTCTAACAAAGGAGCAAGTCCGGGGAGAAGCAGGCAGCGCATCTTCACCCAGCTTCCCCTCCTCCCCGCCCCCAAAAAAAAAAAAAAAAAAAAAAAAAAAGACTGAAATCAACGCCGGCACTGAAAACCCCGGTGCTAGAAAAGAGAAGGGCGAAAAGCCCCTGACTCACGTCCCCAAGTGCCCGACGGCGACCCTGGCTCGGTCCCACCGCCCTCCTCCTGCCCCCAAATCACCCCTCCTCGGCGGGGCGCGCCTTTAGCAATAGCGGGTGGGCGGAGGGGGGAAGGGGCGAGGTGGGGGCGGCGGAGCGGGGGGCCGGGGCGGGTGGGGAGCCGGCGGAGCTGACCTGTGCCCCTGCCCCCCCAGCGCACCTGGTGCAGGCAGTGAGAGCGGCGGGGCGGTGCGATGCGGTCTTTAGGGGCTTCTCGAACTGTTTGCTGCGGCTGGGCGATAACATGGCCAACTACCCGCAGGACCTGGACGACAAAAGAAATCTCCAAACGATCTGCGCGTAGGTCTTTCTTCTCTCCTTCGGGGCCGCGGGGGAAGCATGGGACTAGGGGATCACCCGGGGCTGGGCAAGGGAGGCGAGGCTGGGTGGTGGCGGTGGGAAGGGAAGCAACAGAAGCAACGCGGGGTTCAGTGCTTTGGGGTTGTATTCTCTGCTCCAAGGTCCCTCCAAGAGTCCTGCCATGGGGACAGGCCGGGCTTGGGAACAGTGAAGTCTGGAGGGAGTTTTTACAATATCTTATTTAGTTTTTCCCTCCGTGAATCTGGGTGGGGTTTTTTTTCTCTTTCTTTTTTTTTTCCTCCCCTCCTTAGCTCTTCGCTGGTATTCTTTCCCTTCCCCTGCTTTGCACTGGGGTGTTGATATGAGCTGCACGGGGGTTGTTACCCCTTTCCTTGTTGCTGCCTTTGAGACTCACGCTCACTGGCAGGCTCCGGGGTCCCCCCGGGCGCTTAAGACAGAGGCAGGCCGGGGGGAGGCAGTTACCCCCGGCCAGGGACAACCGGCGCTGTGGAGGCGATTCCTCGGAAAACAAAATGTAATTAAAAAGAGCCCAGCCTCAATATTAATCGCCCAGCGACAGAGAGCTCAGGGCAGCGGGTCTTACCAGAGAGAGGGAAACCTGGGGCGGCTGCCGGGAGCCGGGGAGCCACCAGCTCCGGCCTCGCCCGCCCCGCTTCGGGATCTGGCGTCCCGGGCAGGGAGGCAAAAACCGGCACTTTCAATACCTCGGGAGAAGAAAAAAAAACCTCAACAACAAAAACGGCTGCACAGGGTATTCTCCCGTCTCCCATTTAGTGTTTTCCGGCACAAACTCCCCCCGCCAAAAAAAAATAATAATTCAAAACAAACAAAAAAAAAAAAAAAAGAGAAAAATTAGATAAAATCGTATTTAGAAGCGAGATAAGGTCCTTAGACATCAATGTTTGGAATAGGGGTTTTTTTTCTGATTTTGCTTCGCGAAAGTCAGAAAACGAAGGACATGAAATGGGAAGGTGAGAAGGAAAGGAAAGGAAAGGAAAGGAAAGGAAAGGAAAGGAAAGGAAAGGAAAGGAAAGGAAAGGAAAGGAAAGGAAAGGAAAGGAAAGGAAGGAAGAAGAGGAGAGGAGAGAAGAGAAGAGGAGAGAAGAGAGAGGAGAGAAGAGAAGAGAAGAAGATAAAAAAGAAAAGAGAAAATAAAAGAAAGAAAAGAAAAAGAGCAGACTCTGTAACCCTCCTCCCTACCTAGAGATTTCTGAGCCAAGCACGTACTAAGGCTGGCACCTCGCTCTAAATGCTGGGTTGCGGTTTACCTTGTGTCCTGCATGAGGAATAAATGCCCAGGGGCAGCAGCGTCCTAATACGATGTCCTTTGGCCCTGGAGTACCGGACCAGAGGTGGCCCCGACCTGTAAAAAGTACCTCTTTTCCAAGGAAGACCCTTTCCCCGACCACCTCCTACCACCCGATTGCCTTCGCCCTGTGCCGGGATGTGTATTGAAAGAAGACGGGGAAAGATTTAATTTTCCTTTGGGACATGCAATTACAGCAGAAATACTGCAGGAGAGGCACACTCTCAGACTCTGGCTTCTCAGTATCTCATTATTTATTACAAATGTAGCAAACATTAGGAGTCTACAACCAGCTTAGAGTGCTCGTAAATTAGAGGCTGTAGGACTACTTTAAGAAAAAAAAAAAAGAAGAAGAAAATCAAGATCCAAATTTGCAGGCGCCTGCCTTGAGGCAAGGGGGAAATGGGAGGCAGAGGGCAGATTTGGGGTGATTTTCGATAACCCAGACGCGGAGAGGAAAGGTCCTCCCGCCCCACCCCCCCGAGCGGCAAACCCCGGTGCCCGTGAACAAGGGAATTAAAAAAAAAAAAAAAAAAAAAAAAAAAGGAAAAACGGGTGGGAACAGCTGGAAATTATCCTGAGGAAGGAGAAACCTTTCGCTGCTTATAGATCCCTGGCCATGAATCCCCATTCAACGCCCATGGTGTGAGGCGCCCAGGAGGGGAAGACGCTCCTTCCTCCTTCTCCTCCTCCTCCTCTTCTCCTCCCCTGCAGTCAGGGCCCGCTCCCCCCTCAGCGGATCCCTCCCGAGGGTTTCTAACTCCGCACTAGGACACTCCAGGACACTGCCTCCAGCCTGGGAAAAGCGATGCCTTTCCCACCCCCATCTGCCCGTTCCCACCGGTGACGAAAAACCCGCGGGACGAGCCCATGGGCTCCTAGGCTGGCATCTGCCAGCCGAGGGGTGCATGCCCTCTCCCCCCGTCAGGCAAAGACTCCCTCCGGCAGAGACCCAGCAAAGCAATTTTTGCACCAGCCCGGGCTGGTACCGAAGGTGGGGTTGGGGAGGGGGGACCCCCGAAACCACGGCCAGCGGCAGCCCCCCCGGGAGCTGTCAGGGAAGCTGGTGCAAAGCGTACGAGCGGGGCGGGCTGTGGGGCAGTCCGAGGAAGGCGAGGAGACGAGAATCCCTCCCAGAAACCGGTGTCGCGGGGAGGGGAGGTGGGGGGCAGGGGCCGGGTTTTAGGGCGGGGGAGGCGGCAGCTCCTCCCCTCCGGGCGCCAGCCCCCCTTTAAGGCATGGCCCCGCTCAGCTCCGCCGTCGGGGGGTCGGGGGCGGCGGGCCCGAGGGGGAGCACCCCCGGGAAGGTGGGTGCGTGCCTGTTTTGATGCCGGCTGCTCTCCCCTCCTGCAGGTACTGGGATGATTTCCACGCCTGCACCCTCACAGCGCTCACCGATTGCCAGGAAGGAGCGACAGACCTCTGGGAGAAACTGAGACGGGAATCCAAAAACCTCGATTTCCAAGGCAGCTTATTTGAACTGTGCGGAGGCGGCAGCGGCGCGGCACCGTCCCTCCTCCCGCCGGCCCTGCCCCTGCTGCTGGCGGCTCTGTGGGCCGCCCTAGTGACCTGGCTGCCTTTCTAGGGGGGCGAGCACACCCACACCCACATCCTCTCCATGTGCTGGATCTATCGAGGAAGTGTCCATCCGTTGATTTGGGGACGTTGTGCTTTTCTGTGGTCGGTCATGATGATGATGGTGGTGGTGGTGGTGGCTGACGATGGTGAAACACCCGTGTAGGACTGTGGAAGCGTTCTCCCTTTATTTTTTTGTGTTTTATTTGCCAAATGTTACCAAACAGGCAGCGGCGCGCAGCCCAAATCGGACCTCAGCTTTACTATCGCTTCGAATCAAAAATAGAACAAAATAATTAAAAAAAAACCAAACTCGAGCCCTCGTTGTGCAAAAGCAATCTCAGGAACGGCTCTGGGCCACCTAACGCTAAGGTTGTAACCGGCCGGGTTCCCTCCCGGCGGGCCACGGGCTCCTCTCAAAGTGTGGCAGTGTGCGAGGCGAGAACAAAAACGCAAACAAACAAACAAACAAAAGAGGCACTGGCGATGAATCCAAGGTAGATGTCCACGTGCGAAGCATATGGTGAATAATTCACAATCTCTCATCGTTCCTCCACAGTCGCTTGTTTTTTGGTCATTCCACTGAAAAAAAATTAAAAATTAAAAAGAGCATTTTTTTCCTCGAGAGGAAAAGAGAGTGAGAGAGAGAGAGAGAGGGAAACGAACAGTTAAGGAAGGAAGGAAGGGAAGAGTGAAAGAAAGACATGTGTCTAGATGCCCAGAGGAGTGAAGGAATGCTGCTAACAGATCTCTGAGAGTTTACCTTTACTTACTGTTCGAAGACATCTTTCCGAATTCACTGCCTTTAATTTTTTCCTCCTCTTTGTTTTAGATGTTATACATACCAGTAAATACCTGAATATTCAACCGTAGAGATCACAAAAAGGGGGCTTAAATGTAAACCTAAAGAAAACAAAGAAAACAACAACAGCAAAATGATTTTGAAAAAAAAGAGCCTTGATTTTAAAAGAGAAGAAAAAATGTAATTTAAACAAAAGTTTATTATAAAGTCAATTCAGCAAAAAAATAACAAAAAAAGATTTGCTACGAAGTATAGACAGAAGTATAAAATAAAAATTATTGTTTGAAATGAGGGTGTCGTCCTTTTTATAAAACATGCCTAGAGTATCTTGAAAAGGGCAGGGCTTTTAAGGCAAGGAAGGCTAAATCCCGCACCGATCCCTTGATGAACATGGCAATTTCAGTTCAAACAAGGACAGGGCGGCTGAAGCGGTTAGTCTCAGCCTTCCCTTTTTTTTCTCTCCCCTCCCCCCCCCCATTTTTTTCTTAAAAGGTATGCTATAAATCCTCGCACCCTCCTCCTCCCGAAACCCAAAACGGCAGCCCCCCCGTTTCCCAGCTGCACGGAGCCGGCGAAAGAGGCCCGGGGCAGCGGCGAGGAGCGAGCGGGAGGCGCGGGGGTCCCGCGGGTGCGGGCGCGGAGCGGTGAGGAACGGCGCGGAGCCCCGGCGGAGGGAAGGCAGCAACCACCATTAATAGTGGGAGGAGGCTGCGGAGCCGGAGCCGGGGCGCAGAGGAGCCCTTTCATAATTAATAAGGCAGCTCAGCCGAAGGAACAAGGGGAAGGGAGGGACGGGGTATTGATTTCGCAGCAGAAGCTGCTCTAACCTCGGCTATTTATAGGCGCCTGATGCCTTCATAAAGAAATACACACCAAAGAGTAAACACGTCCTTTTTACTTATAAGGCGAGAGCCCAGCTGGCGACCGGGGGTGGATGGGTGAGTGGGTGGTGGGGAGGTAGGGGCTGCGAATTGGTTTGAGGTGATTTATTCTGATGGGGAGCCGTTGCCTGTGCAATAGCTCTCCTTTGCCAATGTGTAGGGTGTCAGGGTCTCTCTCTCTCCTTCGCCCCCTCTCCCTGCTCCCCTTCCTTCCCAAGGTCCACAATGTAATGTGTAAGCAATAGCAAATGTAACAGTTCATAAATCAAACAGTGGGTCGCAAGCCAATCTGCATTTCCCAAACGGATTGAATCCCAGCAACGAATGCGCTCGGGAACTGGAGCCAGGCGCCTTTACCACTGGAAGCAATGTTGATTTTTTAATGATAAAATACATTATGCGTGTGTTGGGGGGGGAGCCTTTGCAGGGTTCATCCTCGCTTCGGCAGACACAGGTCTGCTTGCGTTTCGGTTTCCTTTGCCCTCCCTCTAGACTCAATCCCCACCGTCACTAAAGAAAAAGGAAAACCCTGGAGAGCAAAGCTTTGTTTAAATGGTTTGGGTTATTTTCCCTCCCCACAGAGGATCTAGACCTAAATTGATTTTTTCTGTGCACATCTCTATATTCATGAGGTCAGGCGCTGCTGTTTTGATTTCCTGTAGCGCGAAATACCAGCTGCCGAGGAGAGAGGGAAGAGAGAGCCCTAGCTGGGGTGCGAGGGGCTCCGCAGCCTGCTGTCTCCGCCGGCTGGGTCCCGGGGACCTTTCGCAGCCCGCTCCGCCCCGGGGTGCCCGGGTGCCGGTCCCACCCGCTGCCGGCACCCCCCACCTGGGCGCTGGGAGCAGCCGGGCGTCCTCCTTCCGCGGCCCCCGTCTTCTCGGCTGCTGGACGGTGCCCGTCCATCGGAGGACAGTGGAAGGGGAACCTCCCAGCCTTTCCTCACCTCTCGGAAGCAAGCTGAAACTCCCTAATAAGGGGGCGATTTCCAGCTCATTAGTGGACTCGAGTTATCTTCGCGTGAGGTTGAATTACTAATGGATAATCTCTCCGTAATTAGCACATCCCTCAATTAGCCCTCCGTTGAGGCGAATGATAAAAAGGTGGTAAACGGGGAAAAAAAACAGCCGAGCGGGTCGGGAGGGGGCCGGCGGCGGCAGGGAGCCCAGCGGTGCCGGTGGCCGTACCCCTTCCACCCCTCCTGCCATCCTCCCCGGACACCTCTCGGGTAGTCTCCCGTTTCGGGCTCCTAATTGTCGGGCGCCCATCCCAGGGGCGCAGGCCGGCCACCGGACATCCCGGGCGAGCCGGAGCACAAGGAGGCATTTGCTGCTCAAAAACCTCCATTGCACCCCCGGCATTTCCCGCATAGGCGGCAGGGACGGCAACAAAACCCGGTCCCTCCGTCTCAGCTCCCCCCGGACTACCGGCAAGCGAGGCAGCTCGTTATTTTCCGGGGAACACGAGCAACCAACAAACTCCCTCCCCTCCTTCATCCCGTTCATTTTATGAGCACCTCAGTGCGCAAGGAAGTGGTTGTACCACTTTCTGCCCCTTTCAGGTGTTATTTCTGAAGCCTGAGTGCGATGGTCGATTATTAATATTTTTTTTAACCCAGGGATGATAGTTCTGTCTTGCCTTGTTTTGCAGCCAAGGGAACATGCGCTCTCCCCCAGGTCCCAGAAAGGGACTGAGCGTACTCGGTTTGCCTCCTGTCGCTTTGCACCTGTAGGGTTTGTAAGGGCTGGCAGGAGAGGGCTGCGGGGGGAGGCTGGGGGGTCGCTTGCCGGGCTGGTCCCACTGCCCCACGCAGCGGCTGCTTTAGCAAAAGCTGGAGCGGTTCAAGCCTCTGAACACCCCTTAACTCCTGGGCAAATGTGAACTGGTGAACTGGGCAGGGGGAAAATGCAACAGAAAAGCATTTAAACGTTGACAGTAACCACAGTAAAATTATCGCCTAGTTAAACAAAAAATACACGCACACGGAAAAAAAAAAAAGCCCAAACACAGATCAACAGGGAAAAAAACTCCACAGCTGAAACAAAAGGCAAGCCAGTGCCTTTCTAGCTGGCTGGATAATCGGGGAGGGCTGCAGCCATTGCGGCTCTGCCTGCCCTAATTCCTCTCCCCAGCTCCGGCTGAGCAGCCGCAGCCCCGCAGTCCCCGGAGGGCGGCAGAAAGCTGGCTCTTTCCTTCCCCGTCAGCGCTGGAGGAACCCGTGCTGGGCAATCGGCTGCTCCCTGCCAGCCTCCACCTTTTAGCAGCCTGGCTGAGCTCTGGAGGGAGGGCTGCGCCTTGCTGCCTGCTTGGGCTGCCCTCCGACGCGGACAGACTGTGCCAGCACTGGGCTGAGGTGGTGGCTGTCGATATTTTTGCTTTAAAGGAGGGAGGGGGGGAAGTCCCTTCCCCATCTGCTCCTGTTGAAAGGCTGTAAGAGGGAGATGGAGCGGGCCTGTGCTGGGAGCAAAATCTTGAGCCGGAACACACAAAACTGAGGAAAAGCTGTCTGAATGGTAGCAAGGGCAAACAGGTTGGTCCTTACGGAAGTAAGGTGCAGTAGCCGTTTCTCGCAGGACTTTCCGGTGGCTACATCTACGCCTCACAAGAAGCAGCGAGATGCTGTTGGTCCCTGGCTGATTTGCACAGTCTAGGGACAAATGTATGGATGACTCTTCCAGCACTCTTCCTTTCCAGGGCCCTGTTTAAATCTGTGCAGTTGCTTTCCTGCCCAGTGAAATCCAGTAGGCTCTGTGAAGGGCTAACAACCCAAGGAGACAGAGGCCAGTTCAGCCTTCCTATTCATCAGGGCTGATTCATTAATAATTAGTGCCATTAGGTGCGCTACAGCAGTGCCTGAGGGCTCCAGTTAAAGGAAAGTGAGCTTGTTAAATCCAGAGAGCCAGATTCTCCATGTTACTCCTGCCTGATGCAGAGGTGGTGCCTCCAGGGTGGGCAGGAGGAATAGCCCTGGCTTTCTAGGTATGCAGCCTCTCCGCCTTCCCCCTCCCTCCTCCTCCAGCTTTTCCCTCTCCTTTGCCTTAGCTGCAGATCCCTCTTATGGGCTGCTGCAGAGTGAGGCCAGTGCAGGAGATGATGGCTAGCAGGACTCACGGGAGAAGGTGGCAAATCAGATTGTTTTTCAGAGCCTCTTCGTTCTTCATCACAGGGCAAAAGAGTGGGTTTGGGTTGTGTGGGGTTTTTTTGCAGTGGGGGTGGGTAGGCAAAGTGATGGGGACTGCAGAGGAGTCTGTTACAAAATCAGGTGCAATTTTAGCTGTCTGAAAGAGCTGCTTTAGGCTACGGGCAGCTGATGATCGATGGTGCTGTTGGCAAATACTCTTCCAGCTGGCTGCTGTCTCTCCTAAGGGACAGTTTCAACCCAAGGCCCATTGCAGTAGTGGTACAGCAAGGGGCTTTAGTTTGCTTTGGGCTAAGGACGTTCTGCTGCTCAGTTCCACCAGTGAGAAGAAAAGCTCGAGGTGATATGGGAGAGGGACATAGCACTGTCATTGGTGAGTTATTGGCTGTTCCTTTCTCCTCAAATCCCCATGGTGGGTCTGTGTTAGAAGATCTTACTCAAAGCTCCATACTCCTGAGGTAAGGATTTGCTAATGGATTGGCAGACCGTGCCAGCATAGGCTTTGCCTTTCAGGAGATACTGCAGAAACAGGGTTAAATGATTCAAATGATCAAAAACCCAGCCCGTGGCCTCTGCCCCGGCTTTTTAGTTCTTATTGTTTGTTTTATTTTGTTTGTTTGTTTGTTTATCTCCTAAGCTGATATGAAGGAAAGACGGAAACAGCCTGCTGAAGGTCAAGGTGAGACTGACCATCAGTTCACCCAAGTGCTGGTATTCACCAGCAGAAATCCATACCCACAGGTGCTGGAAGTCTCCTCAGCAAGAGAATCAGCATTGCTGCAGGGGACAAACTCCTGATCTTCTTTACACAGCCCTTCTCTGGGAAAAAGTATCCCCTGAAGTCAATATGCATTCTGCCTAGGTAAGGATTTTGAATGCTCAGTTTTGCCTCTGACAGGGATGCTATCCAAATATGAACTCCAGGTTCATGCCACCAAAATACGAAGTACTTGTGCATGCTTCGTACTTCGTGCCTCCAGGTTTCTTGCCTATGATATCAATTTATTAAGGACTGTGAAAAACTTACTAAATCTCTCAAGCATCAAACATCAAATCTGCAGGGCACCTTTTTTTTTTTTTTGCTGTGAAGCAGCAGACTCACGAGTGGATGGGCAGTGCATCCTTTAATGTCACTTTAATACCACCAGTTGTTATAACACACTGGAAACTACTGGATATTCAAACTGATGCTCCCTCAGGCAGGGAACAAAAAAAAAAACCAACCCCAGCCAATCAAACTGGAAAAAAATATAGAAGGAAGAAAGAAAGAAAACATAAGAAAAAAAATCATTACTGACATTGATAGGAATTGTTTTAATCAGATTTATCCCTCCTTAAACCACCTATTTTGCTGCAAACACTATCAGTAAGTTTACTTCAGGACCAGTTAGGTACATGGTCTAATTCTGCCAAATGACTCTTCAAGAGTCAAGCCATGTGTCTAGTATAGCATCTTTCTTTGTCAGAACTTCTAATAGTAGTATCTTAAGTACGAGAAGTTTTGCAGTAAATTGATAGTTTGATATTTATGCTCCTTTTAATGCATTTTATTTTGACTAGGTAGTGAAAGAGGCTTTTTCCATTCCTGTGCTCCTTTGGTGCACTTTCAATTTTCCAGTCCTCTGGCACAAGCTGCCTTTGAAAGGAATGATTCCTGTAAAGCCACTGCCTCATTGCATTTCCCATATTCCAACAAATCCCTAAATTATGTTGTCAGATGAAAAATCCAGAACATATTTTGTTAGCATGGAGCATTGGTCACATTAGTTTCGCAACGCCTCATTTAAGGATCCAATATGTCAGAAAATTGTCCTAAGCTTTGCTTTTTATTGAGGGTTAATAGGCGCCCTTGTCCCTTTTACTAGACCTGTGATGCAAGACTTGGTTTTGTTCTGTTGCCAAGACATTTCATCTGATCTCCCTCACCCTTACTTCTACTGTCTATTAAATGGGAGTAGCACTTTGAGATCTTTGGTGGGTGAAAAATGCTACATGAGGAGGTAGGCATTAATAATTAGAATGATCTTATTTTATCTTTTAGCTTTCATCAGAAGAAAAACGTCTGAATTGAAAAAACAACACCAAATAATAGTAAAGGATGCTTCCCTGTGCCTTCATAGACCTGCTGTGTAACAGAAAACATTCAGCCCTGGGCACCCAAGAGTTGTGGTTCACGTCTCCCTCCGAAGAAGTCTCATTTTAGAGAGCGTTGTAGCATACCTACCTAATGCAGATGCTGCGCTGCAGGTGTTTCAGGCTGTGAATTTCAGTCTGTGCCCTTGGCTAGGCTGTCAAGGACAAGTTGCGATACCTGTCCTTCTTGCAGAGATCCCAGTCCGTCTTCAGCCGTGTCACTCACTGCTGGCTAGATCTCTGTTTTGCTGTGCATCAAGGGTTCATTTCATTCCCTTCCCTCCCTTTTCTTCAGGTGTCAGTGATTTGCGCTCTCCACCTAAATCAGAGATCTGGCACATCAATACTTAGAAGAAGAAGAAAACATCAATATTTCACTGAACACACGAAGTTGCACAACTCCCCAGTTTCCATTTCAATGTCAGCTGCAGTTAGTTTGTTTTTATTTTCCGTAAGCTGAGTGATTTCAGCTTCTCTTTGAATCCCACCTGTGTGAATAGCTTGGCTTTCTCCATTGCTAGCGTTAACAAGGAACTGTGAGGAGTTTGTTCAGGTTTGCTAGTCAGGCAGTCCTGAGGTGGCTGACTTTCTAGGAAAAGCCACAGCAGGAATAAGCGAGAGCCAACCTACGCACCAGGCACAGCTTTTGCTGGTCTTTAGCTTTTGCTCCGACTCATGCTCATGTTAAACGAATTGCCATTAGCAACTGTAATATAGACAAATGCAAAGAAAACCGAGTTGGACGCTTAGTCATGGAGCCACGCTTAGAAATGATGGCCCATTATAAGGCAGCTTCACCGACTACAGTGGAGCCATGCCAGCTCACAGCAGTTTAGGACTCGCTCCGCTCGTGTTAGTCCACGGTCTGAAGTTTCCGATCTCGTCCTTTTTGTGAACTAGATCATGCAAAGGGGGGTACTGGAGTCACAGGGAAGTTGGGCAGAGTTCCGCATGAGTACTGGAGTGAGAAGGAGCAGCAATTAGCTCTAAATTCACTCTGCCGACCTGTCGTTTCTGAGCTGTCCCCCTGCTGCTCTGTAACTGGAAGCCTTGCGCTCTAGAAGGGGAGAAGATCATTTTGCTCGTGCTCATATTAATCAAGC
This sequence comes from Nyctibius grandis, assembly GCF_013368605.1. Taxonomy (NCBI): domain Eukaryota; kingdom Metazoa; phylum Chordata; class Aves; order Nyctibiiformes; family Nyctibiidae; genus Nyctibius; species Nyctibius grandis. The sequence goes on from NC_090660.1 coordinate 14,823,050, forward strand.
CATCTTGTGAGCTGCTGAATCTGTGAAATTGTATCTCCTGTGGTGTTCAGTGGTAATGACTGTCTCCTGTGTGGACTCTCTGGTGTCTAGTAATGCAGTTGTGTTTCTGCAGTGGATGCCCTCCCAGGGTGCTTCTCCTCTGAGTGTCTACTTCCACAGCCCTTGTAGGCAGCTCAAACTTTCAAGACTTCCATCCCCTGTCAAGTTTGATCAAACTCAGCTCACAGGCTCAAAAAATTATTTAGGAGGGACTGACTGGCACTTGCACAGACAGTGTGATCTCATAAGCTTCCTTTCCTTGGGAAACTAGGCTACCAACCTAGCAACGGGGGAAAAAAAATGCCATCCTGTTAGCAAAAAGGACCTAAACACTGGGAGGAAAGAGGGAAGGTGAGAGAGGAAACTGGAGCTGTTTTGAAGGCAAAAAAAATCACTGTCTTGTGGCTGCAGAGCTCTCACACACTTAAAGGGCCAAGCTTGGAGAGGCACGCTGGAGAAAATATTCTCCAGGAGATGGCAAGATCTCTTGTGAAAATTAGTAGGGGAGAGAAATCACCTGGATTCATCTCACCATCAGGCATCCTAAATGGATATTTATATGGTAAGGATTGTCTCTGGTGGTACCCGTTTCTCTCCACTGACTAGAGGAAGACACAGACACAACTAGCGTGCAACCCACGTGCCTGCAGTATCTGAAGTGAGGTGGGTCCTATCCCAAAGGGAATGACCCTCTTACTGCTCACTCCTTCAGACCAAAGTTTTCCGTGGTGCTGCTGCAGGGTTTGTTAATCCATGTACCATGTTTGTATTTTAGAAAAGCTGCTGTGTGTCTTAGTAGCTGCAGATGTATGCATGGTTTTACTGGGCATTTATAAGCACTTATCCTCTGTGCACTAAAACCTTTCCTGTCCTTGTATCTTATGGAATAAAATCCTTTAAGTGAGCTTTAATGATTCTAGTACTAATTCTTTATAAATTAAAGAGCTGTCATCCTGTTTTTATTTGATAGCACACAATGTTTGAGGCTGTCAAAAGTACTATAGTGCATACTCATATAAATTGATATTTAATTTCAATAATTATAATGTCACTAATTGTATTTTTGCACCTGATGCAATTACTGGCATTCAGCTCCTGAGGTCTGCTTTGTTCTTTCTAGATTTAGGTGTTCCTTACTCTTTAATCTTCCCCACCTATGGTAGATTGCACACACAATGAAACTCAGAAATAAATGCTCAGACCATCCCATCAATTGCTGTGTGCCAAATGCACGGGACAGTTTGAAACTCTGGGTGTACCCAGAGTGCAGGATATGCTTAAGACCCACCTCTATTACTATGTCATTTTCATGAGGCTTAGAGGGGGCTGTGTTATCAAAACATTGCACAGCGCTTAAGTGCTTGTACTTGTCTATTGCTAAAGGCCTTCCTTTTGCAAGTTTTAGAGGGCTTTTTTGCTTGTAGCCTTTCACTTAAAATATCCTGGGGCTGCTGTGGCAGCCCCTTGGCCTGGTATCTCAATGCTCTTCTCCTCGTGGCCTTGCACTGGTGCATCTGTTATGTTGTATTCCCTGAAAAACGGCTTGCTTCGTATGCCTCAGCCATCCTTCTATCCTCTTCTCCTCTACCCTCTCATTGCCTTGCTGTCGAGTTATAATTTGTAGTCTGCACTGAGGTTCCCACACCCTGTCCACTTGATGCCTTCTGAACTGATTACTCCATATTAGAACAAATATGACAGATAATGAGTAAATAATAGTAATTTCAATATATGATAAGTATTACCTAATTACAGATGTGTACAAGGCCTAGCAGCCAATTAGCATGCAACATTTGTACCTAATTAAGCATAATCCAGTCAGTGTCAGTGTTGTCATCAGACGAAGATCAGTGAAAGGCAACTTGAGCAGGCTTTAATGAAGGGTATCATTTTACCAGGGGAAAATTATAGGGGGTGGTTGTTGATACAACTGTGATCCTCTGCTGCACTGGAGCGGACACCCAGGAGAGGACGTTCACCTGAGGACTCCTGACTGCATGTCTTCTTAGCTGGCCACTGGGTACCATTTTCTTTTTAACCTTGAACATCAGCTACAAAACTGGTGAATAAAGCATGTGTTTTGTCCCTGTTAACCTGCCTCAACTTTCTTCATGTTAAAGCACAAAGCAAAACATAATCTGGGCCATGGAATTCCTGCTCTGTCCCAGCAGAGTTTGAGGTCAGTGATCTCTCTTCTCAAAGATATTTAAGACCCACTGGCCCCTGGATCATAGCCCACACAGAAACTTGTTTTGTTTCAGTTTCATTAATAGAAAACTTTTTGTGGACAGTACATCTTATTATTATTGCCATATGTCAATATTACTGCATCTATTATTTCACTTTAGGAGTGGCTTTTATTATTTTAGCTTGAAAACTGTTCCCAACTGTCTTAAATTAAGCCAACATAAATTTAATTTAACCTGAAGGGCATTATTACCTCCCAAGCAATTGCTGTGCTTCTCTCTGCTACTAGCCATACGTGGTGCAGCAGGGTTTCGTGTCCTGTGGCAAACCATGGCTACAACTGGGCTGCAGTGTCCATGTGTCAATGACCTCCTTACATCAAGACACTCACTGCCCAAATGTCCCAAGCAGGGTCTCCACAACAGGCATCCAGGCAGCCATCAGATACATGGCTTATGTCTAGTGACTTTAAAATCACCAGCAAGGGTGATTCCGTACCTCCTCAGCCTCTGTTGGTGCTGCACTTTCATCACTGTCAAAGATATCTTTTTCCTAAGCCCAACCTGAATTTTCCAGCTTTAGAGGTGACTATGAACAGGTCGGCCAAACATCTATCAGGAGCAACACGGACCAGACATGGACATCAAGATCTGTTATGGGCCTCTCCAACCCTCTTTCATGGCTTTCTAGAATTCCAGTGTGATAAATGAACAGCTACAGGAAATATTTGTTCTTTTAAAATATTTGCTCTTTGCATAACATGTTCTTTTGATTAAATAAACAATATTATTTGGTCATCAATCATTACCACCACTGAATTTATGAAAATATTTGCTGACCTGTATAAAGCCAGGAGAGGTCAGCTTTTCTGCAGTATTACTGGGGCAAAGACTCCCAAACAAATCCAAGAGGTTGCTCTTGCACTGGAAAGTCAGCATATGTTACTTTGGGATCAGAGAGATGGAATAAGTTCCAAGACACGAAGCTGCGCTGGACATCTGCACACAGCCTGCTAAGTATATAAAGCAATCAGTACTCAAACAGTTAGCAGTACTATCATTTAAACTTGCCATCATTACGCTTCAGAGTTAACCCAACCTTAGATACAGCTATGCAGCGAGGGAGGGTTACAAGGAAGCCAGTGACTGATCTTGTTGACATTTGGACTAAAGCCTGTCTAAACTTATTGTTCCTTGGGGTACCTTATGCTAGTTGGCGACAACAAATGAAAACCATTTTCCACTCTTCAGATCAGCATCCCCAGGCTGATGTCCAGGCAGGAGAAGCAGGGAGCTGGCATGCTCAGAGATGTGCAATGTGGGTGCCTCCTCCAGAGACATGCCAGCCGCTGGCTGCTGCTGGCTTACGGCAGAAGATAGAGCAGCAGACATACCCATCCTGCTGGGCAGTCTGATCTGTGCCAGGACTGACTGTGAAACATTTCTCCGCTGGTAAGTGTTGAAAACTTCCCTGTGTTTATGCAGTGTTAGCAAATACTCCAATCTCTCATGTGCCAAGGGCGGATCCGGAACAAAGCAGCTATGGTATCACTTTAGGTACCCACCATACAAGCATAGCCTTCCTCAGGCTCCGGCTGCCTTGTTGCCTGGTGGTATCCATTCTCTACAAGGTCAGAGAAACATCTTTAATCCAAGAGAACAGGTGGTTGGTCTCTCTCAGTTTCTGGCTTGGGCAGAAGAAAAGTCCTCTCAGTCAGATCCACCATGTCCTCAATGGACCACCCTTCTCTTCCATGGCTTTGTTGCAGCACACCTTTCCCCAGCAGCTTTATAAACTATATTTGCCTCACCAACCATAACTGTAGTCAGCAGAGACTTGCAAATGTCAAATCCTATACTAAGGACAGCGTCTCCTTGCAGTGCGTCCTGTAGAGCTGATGGACTCCCAGTAAAGGGAGCAGAATATAAGGTAGTGGAGCTTCAGTATTTTTACACTGCAACAGGCAAACTTTTGTATCTTGGGTTACTTGCAGAAGCTGCTTCAGAAGATAAAGGTGTAGGAGGAAACACAGTCAAGAGGAAAAGGCTTACCCTGAGTATTTCCATACTGTGTACAGGAAAGCTGCTTGGTGACATGCAGAGGTTTGCCACAATTCTCTGTGTAAACAGCACTTGGCTTTAGCATGTGGACTCAGCACCTTGCTCGGAGGAGCTGGGGTGAAAATTGACCTGCATACACTCTGCATTTGGCACTGAGAAAAGAAAGTCCTTGGAGCTGTTGAGCCCTGAGATGGAGCTTTGAGTACGTATTTAAAGGCCAGACAGCAGCTTTGGCAACTCATTTTAGCTCTCTTCCTCTGACATGTTCCTAAAATGGGCTTAGTCTCTGAATACAGCAGTTAAAGAGTATAGTGAGAACAAAATCTTTTATGATCATAAAAGTAGAGTTCCAAGTCTCATTATATCTTTGGAGAAATATAGCTCTGGAAGACAAATTTAGAGCAAAAGAGTACACTGACTGCACCTGGGAGTGTTGCGTTTGGTAATGGGGACGACCATGTGGAAGCTGTCTGAGGAATACAGAGAATATATATTCCATGTATTATTTTCCACGTCAATGAAACTCCAAATACAAAATGCAACCATCAGAAAGTTTCCTTGGGTTTGTGGCACAGATGGACATTCTGAGTCCCTCTGGCTTGGTTTGCAAAAGTACCAGATCCTCTCAGTTCCCAGTGTTATCAACTGGAGCTGTGGTTGCTGATCTTTAAGTGTTAGCAAAGGCTGAGTTAGAGACTTCAAGACACTAATGAAATATTTTGTTCTTAGCCTGCTCTGCCAGTATGGGTCGGCTGTAGCTTTTAGTCTCATGTCTTGACTGCCTCAGCGTTGGATTGATGGGAAGGTTACTTTTGAAAGAAAAAAAACCCGATGATCATGTAGAAAACAAAACTGTGAAAATAGTCTTAGGCCATTTTGGGTGTGTTGTGCTGTATCCTACCACCTTTACTTGTCCTCTCTGAAATGCAGGCTTGGTTGTATGGACTTGTATTCTTTGAAGATAGTTTTTGTTCACAAACTTAGTCAGACTCCCTTAGGTAACGTTTGTTCACTTGCATCACCAGGCAAATTCTGACATAGCTCTTCAGCAGGTGGAGGGGCTTGTTCTGAATCTCCCCTGAAATCAGCTGATGGGACAATGCTAGATAATGCAGGTTCCCAAGCAATTTTCAGATGCAGGGCTCCAAGTTATTTCTCAAGAAGTTCATCTTCCTGTTCTCCCTGCACTTGCCACCCCACACCCCAAACCTGTTCTGCCAGCCTGCCTCTGAAGCCCCCCTTCTGTGCACTCTCTTGGATGCTCAGGTCTCCAGGATGGGTTGAGCCCAGGTGGCAGATGCAGTGGGGCATCGTGTCAGCCGCAGGGTAGGAGCAACCCTCACACAGTGACCTTTGGCCAGCTGCCCCCCAATAGCAGCCCCCATGCTGGAACCCACCCCACTGCCCATGGGAAGGAGAAACTCGCCACCCATGCCTCGCAGATGCTGCGGTGTAGGAGCTGGCACAAGTGCAGTCACAGACCCGTGTTCAGCTGATGCAGGTCTGTGTGGGACAAACTCATGTGTCACCCGCAAGCACAAAGCCCAGCCTAGCATTGCCTTGTGGAAGCACCTGCTTTTCTCTGACAATCGACCAGGAAGGCTCTATAATCATCTCTGTAGATATCTGCGACGGCTTAAAAGGAACAGAGTGCCCAGAGATGGCCTGAAAGCCTGAATAGCCTGAATCATGGCAAAGGTAGGGTGCTTTTCCACTCCTGCATATAAATTAGAGACCAGAGACCGAATTCCCTCACACTTTTCCTTAACAGGCTACTAATTATTTTTTTTAAAGTGTTTTGGTTTAGGCTAAGAGCGTGAAAAATATAGAGGAAAGCCAAATTCTGAGCTTTTTGGTTTTGTTTGTTTGTTTGTTTGTTTGTTTTTCCTCCGGGTTATCTTGCTGAAGGATGCCTGAGGGATGCCTGGTGTCCTTGACTGTACAAAGGGGGCAGGCACAAGTCAAAAGAGGTGAACTGCTTTGCCAGTCAAGTATGAGGTTATGCAATGATAGATTCTCCCAGATGGCTTGTCAAGTACATCTACTGAGCAGGGACAATCACACCATAAGGGCAGCATCACTCAATAAAATTCGAAAAAGTGAAAGACAAGAAGAGAGCATTTGCAACCCACTAAATGTTCCTTCATAGCTTTGTTGCTTAACAACTTGGTCGAGCAGCAATGCCGTGACCAGTCACAGGCTCTTACGGGCAAGTCTCACCTAGCTCTGGGCACTCACTTGCAGCTGGAACATTTTGTCAAATGCCTTTTAATTTGTTTGAGTGCTCAACAGGCAAACACACCAGCCTTCATTCTCAGCCACCCTTTAGCAGATAGCTCAATTAACACTAATGGTTTAAGGTAACTGCTTCTTACCTATTGCAATCCATGGAACAGACTCCAACATGTACAGTATTAATTGACATCATCCATAGGAGCTTCAGCAGTGCTTGCCTGAAACATTCTCCTCCTGTTGGCAAGGGCAGCTGGAGCCCTCTGGGAGAGGTTTAAGCCAGTGTGGTTGATTCACCTACGTCATGCCTCTGTGTTGAGTTCTTTCAAATCACCTATTCCTCATTAATATCCTGTGTGGATGCTGGTATTGCAAAATCAGAGTGCATTGTTCCTGCTTAACTCAACCCTTGAGCTGCTCTTAAGAAACAGCAATGGCACTTTATATTTCCGCCTTATCTTAATCAACAATAACTTTCAAGTGCAGGCAAGTCCTGGGATACATGATTCATTATCTTAGAGGAGTGAGAGCAATGTAATTAATATGCTGAGCAGTCCTAAGGGAGGATCTTCTATCCAGCCAGCTCATGGAGGGGATCTGAAATGAATTTTACCTTGGAGGTTTAGGGAAAGAGAAACGGGGTTGTTTTTCACTTGATCAGTAAAAACAAAGGAAAGAAACCAAAGGAAACCAAACCAGCGTTTTGATGGGATATGCTGTTTGCTTTGTCCTTGCAGAACAAGTTGGGAAAAAATACCTTTTCACTCTAGTATAGATGGTCTCCTACAGATATTGCTCACTGCAGTGCTGCCTGTTTTGGTGGCATCCATGTCTATGGCAGCAGCACTCATGGAGAACAGCCATCAATCAGATCTACAAATGACGGAGGAAGATTGCCAATTTACACAGGCTCTCATCAGACTGAAGATGGGCAGTTAGATATTCACTCATGTATGAGAAATAAATTGCTATGGACCAAATCTCTCATATCTCCAGTGAGGGACAAGCACCCAGAGGAAACGGGCACTTCTGGGAAGAGAAAAGAAGCCCAATGTAATAATGGTCCTTACCAAGTGTGTGTGTGTGTGCGACTTGGGTCCCTGAGAAGGGCTATAAGCGTCAGGCTTCCCTGGCCCTTTCCACTCCAAATAAGCCACACTGCTAATATCCTTATAGCCATCAAACTGCATTACGTGGTATTTTTCTCTCATTTTCTTCCCCACAGTGACAGGACAGAGAAGCCAGCACTGTTCCTGCGAGGGCTGCACAGTGTTGCAGAGGAGAGATCCTTTGTGCAGATGGACAAAAGCCATAGGTTGTGTGGGCTGGGGAAAGTCTGCTGCTCTTCAGTGCACCAAAGTAGGGTGAATGCTATAAAATCACTCGCATTTTGCAGGGGGTATTCCCTCTGTCCTCTGTTCTGTTCGCAAAAGGAGCCAGGGGACCTCACGGCAGCCCAGATGTATTATTTGCCTCTGTTGCTTTTTTGAGCCATGTGAGTGTCCACTTTTATTGCTGGACTGGTTTCCTAGAGCTGACTCACATCTGGACCATTTTCTGATCCATGTGGGACTCTCTACGGCAAACTCTGTGCTCCTATACAGCTAATGTCCGTATGTCTTTCTGCTATTGTGGTTGGGGGTTTTTCCCCACTACCCCAAAGGGGCCTTATGCTGCAGCAGATTTCTCTTCTGAACATCTCTGTACTGCTGATGTAGCCTGAAAACTTGAATGGAGAGCTCTAGTCCTCATGCTCAGAGTGAGATTCAGAGCCCTAATTCATTCATCAGTCCACTAAAAATCAGCTGGCCAGCCTGCAAGGTGAGTCTGGAAGGCCCTGTGATGGAAAGATCCTTGATCTGTGCTCAGTCAGCAAAACCCAAACAGTGGTGTGTGAAAGGACTCTGGCCACGAGAGCTCAGGAGCTAACCATAGGCTCAGTAAGATGGGTCAAGCCATAATAAATGAGTTGATCATTGACCTTGTCTCTTTTTCCTGTTTGTGAATTACCTAAGAATGCACTTGGTGTTTGCAAAGGGTAGGTCAACCAGTTCTAACTAAAATTTGTGCTTCTTAGTTTTGCTGTTTTTAATGCCTAGAAGGAAGAAACAGGGCAGTGGGAATAATAAAGCAGCATGACCGCAAATGTCATATAAAGCTCTAGTGAGGAATCATGGCACAAGACACAGCAAAGGTCAAACTCCATCGTAGTTTTTTAATCTAAAATGGGATTTTTTTATGTGTTTATAAATGACCTTTGGTTTTGTAATGATCCCTCTTAGAAAATAACTGAGTGCACAGTGGGCCCAAAAGCTCTGTTGCTGTTCATTCTTGTATGCCAGAAAGTCACTGGAAGTGACCACTGCTAAACAGGGCATGGTGGGCTGTGGGTTGGTTGGGGCAGACAGGGTGACAACACCAGCATCACACATTGCCAGATCCTGCCATCCATTCCCACCCCCTTCGTTTTTGCTGAGGTGAGCGCACAGGACCTTTGGGCTGATCACATCCTACTTTGCAGGTGCAATGTCACTACCTTGATTTACATCACAGAACTGTCTAACAAGCAGTTTTCAGCACAACCAAGGAGGTGGATATGTGTAGCAAAGGGTAGAAACAGGTTTGATCCTGTCACTTGGGACAACATATCACCAAGCACAGCTTTAACCACAAGGACTTTGTTCACAGACGAGCCCACTGCTCCATTCCCTAGATACTCTTTGATGGGACATGCAATCTTGTTCCTTTTCCAAACACTACTCCCTCCCACACAGGCATACACAACACAGAAATGTAGGTAGAACTTCTAGGTCATCTACCAGGCACCTGCTTTGGGCTGCATTGTTAGGATCAACAGTTCAGAGATGGCACCACAAACTGGAAATTTTACCCCAGCAGAACAACAAGGTAATTTGTGATGCCAGAAACAACTCACTAAACTTTTTCATGAAATATCCTGGATCCACATATGACATCTTTAATCTAGCAGATGTCAGCTCTCTGCCACATGTTAAAATTTAGTTTGGCTGTGCTTAGATAGTTGGCGTAAAGTAAATTAATTCTTGTTATTTAATCGTATGACGATGAAATATGGGTTACTCCACACTTGACTCTGTGTCCTAGATAGTAACACATGAATTTTTTAATAGGATCCACTTTCCTTATATTCAAAATCAGTCATGAGAGAGATAAATGAGGCTAATAATAAACAAACCTTGCAAAGGCCTTTGGGATCTCACAGAAACGAGGTTCAGATGGCTGCACCATGATGGAGATTCCCCACAGCTCACGTAGAGGAATGACTGCCAAGTGTTAGCAGTCACACAGCGGCAGCTCCCAGAGGGCATTTCTCCACAACGGCAAAACAACCTCAGCTGAGGGAATGGTATGCAACATCCAGGTTAGGAAGTCCCAGAGGTTCTCATTGTTTGATATGAAGATGTTCTTTCATGAGAAAAATTACTCTGCACATGCCTGATTTTCATATTCTCTCTCCCTGTGACACTGCAACGGTCCATAGGTGAAGACAGACTACTGGGATTATTAGCCAGATCAGCTGCTGCTGCTACAACTATCAGATGAATAAAGAAGGAAGAACAGCAGTTTCCTCAATTTTAAGGTAATTAGTGATGGAGAAGATTTATGGCCACTGCATTTATCGACTGTTTAATTTACTGGGCAAATAGCCCTGTGATGGAAACAAATGTAAACTGGGTAGAAGGATTTCAGTAAAAGATTAGGCTGGAAAATGTCTTTCAAATAATAACTGAAAAAGTCTTGCATGGAGATGCAAGACTTTACCTTGCAAACATCTTGTTCACCACTTACTTTTGTAGTAGCTGATGGAACCCTGCATGTCATATAACCCTGAGTCTGATCAGGCAGCCATAGATTATAGAGGACTCTGCGGCAGGTGTTAAGTGCATACAAAAGGCTAAACTTCCTCCTCAGAAGTGATCAGGCAGCTCAGAGGGCAAAACTATAGGTCCTCAATCATTATAGACGTAGAGGAAATAAGAATCTAGAATTATTAGGGACCATTAGTAATTATTATCAAGATCCCTTTAAAAAAATATAGGTGCAAAGAGATCTCCTTCCTCAATCTACAGTGCTGCAATGCAGCATCCCTCCCTCTCAGGTCTAGGGGAAGGCTGAAGGAAGGACAGGCCACCGGCTCCAGCCCCTTCGGGCTGTGGCCTGGCATGGTGGGATGGATGGAGACAGAGGGCAGATGTCTCCTTCCACGGTATTTTACACATCCCTTCCCACCAGCCCTTAGGGCTAAGATGGAGGGAGCATCACAGGAAGTTCACTCAGCAGCTGGTGCATACTTGTGAGGAAGAAATGACATTTTGGAGACAGGCATTTGGCGGTCTGGGATTTAAAAACATGAAGGGGTTATTGCAGGAAGTTCACAGGCACATGTCATATACAACGTGGAAAAGGTGTCACAAGATTATCGATGAGGCTAGGTCATTAGCCAAGGGTGACGTATTTTAGTGGATGATTGCCAACTGAAATGACTATCTGTGTCAAATCAAATGAAACTGGCCATCAGTACACTTGTACAGCTAAAAATAAAAAAATCGAAGAAGAAAGACTTTATTTTCTGAACTGTCAGTTCAGTTCTACAACCCTGAAAACCTGGGCTCACCACCGAGTAGATGGTGAGCACACACTTAAGCTGTAGCATTCAGGCCATCTCTACAAGGTTAGGAGTGCTATTGGTGTGATAAAAATTTAGAATAAAGCTAAAATGCCTTTGTTGGCAGTATGTTTGACAGTTGGCAGGATCAAAAACTATTTTTAATATGTAATCCACATCTATGGGTGAATCCAGTTAAAAAATGGATTTGCAATGAAGAGAAACTTTTTCTTCTAAATTCTCTCATGAAAAAAAATCATTACTCTCAATGCAAAATATCCCACCCCATTAAAAAAAAAAAAAGGCAAAGCGTTATTTTAGCAAAAGAAAAATCTTTTTTGGGGAGGTTTCTAATTTTCTTTGACAGAGGACATGGTTTTATGATTGTTCTTAATGGCAAAAAAATCTCTAAATTGCTCCTTTTTTTGACTGACGTGATTTCAGCCACCTCTACCTGAAAATGCCTTTTCCTGTGAGGAATGAAGCTGGAGGATGAAGTGTGCCAGCCTAGTCCCTCGAGCCTCATGCTGTTGTTTATTGCTTTGGCTAAGCAGAGGTGCTACGGAAATGGAAAGAGTGCATAGTTCATTTTTCCACCTGAAAGACAGGATTTCCCTATTGTCTCTGGACCTGACGAGCTGTGCAGAGTGCTCTCTCTTTTGTCTCATGCAGTGAGGACTCCCCACCCTATTTCAGTCTGCTGAAATCACCACCTTTTCCTAGAGGACTAGGCTTAAAGTAGCTTAATGAGTTTGCATATGTCAGCCAAACTTCCTTCAGTGACATTTAAACTAATGTAATTTATCTCACAGTTGCTGTGCACTAATGGATAGGATCAACTCCCGTTGCTCACCTTATGCCTGATAATAGGCATTAAGTTGCTGCCATCGAATGCTGTGTCTGAGCCCTCATGCCCTGGGGAAGCAGCCCCAGCTGCTGCGCTGAAGCCAGCGCATTCTCCATCTTGTCCAATATTTTCTTGCCAAGAGTGGGCAGGCTGAATACCTCCGTGGGAAAAAAAAACCAAACACCCAAAACCCTTATGTATGATGCAAACTGCCTCTCCTACAGATCTCATCCTATTCTACTGAAGTTTAAATCCTGAAACTTATGATTATCTGCTTTTCAGTCTTCCTCTTCCATTATTCAGGATTACATTTTCTCAGTCCAGATATCCTTTTCCATTATGGAAATATCTCCCTCATTAACATCTCCAACCAAACGAGAATATTTATGTGACACCCCTGAGAAATGCGGTCCGTCTGTCCTTGGCCACCAACTAAGCCACTGTTCAGGCACTGCCGGCTTTCCACAGACTTTCCAGGGGTTTACTGATGTCTCAAGTTAGAGCTTAGCCCCAAATTTAAAAAGAGTGAACATCAACAGGTGTGAATGGAAACTCTGCCAACCTAGGTCACACTGAAATCCTGATGTTCTCCTACCTATCTTGGGTGAGTACATCTATTGACCCCTTTGATTCACCTGACTTTGGAGGTCTATCATTTAGGTGGCTTGTGTGGGAAATTGATGTCCTGGCAACACAGATCCCATCAGTGGAAATTTCACTGGGGTTGCACTCCCTATAGCAAATCAAATCCTGACTAACAACCAGCTTCCCACATCTGTAAGTATTTGCTTTGGGGCTAAAACATTTCACACTTGGTGCAAACCCACATGTAGTTAGAAAAGTATAGGCAGCATTCCCACAAATACCCAATGGCAGTGTTCATTTTGTCCCAGCTCTGAGGATGAAAGACTCTTCTGCAGAGGAGTACTGCAACAGCAGCATGCCTCAACTTAGGAGGATTTAGGGAGCATGACAATTATGAGATTCATTCCCTGAAAATACTCAGAAATATACTTCTGGGAGAGTACAGTGAAACATATTTTAAAGTAATGTCCACGAATATTTGCTGAAATCGGATTTTGGATTGGCTATCAGAGAGTCAGACAAGACACCTAGCTCTTGGTGCCAATCCCATCCAGTCAGACAACACAAATGTAGCATTCAACTAGTGTTGGTCCATGCAGTTTGAAGTACAAATATACTTAAATGCTTGCAAAGCAATTAACAGAAAAATACTCCTGGGCTAGATGGGGGAGATTAATTTTCAATAAACTTTTCATATGATAAATGATTCATTAAAAATTAGTCCAATCACAATCACAAAGTGTTTCTTTTTACAGAGTCAAGAAGAGAAGGGGAATAATTCTCATTACAATTATGGCAAGAAGACTTTGAATGATGATGCACTGAGAAACTTTACATGTTTCTGTATGGTAAAAATTAGTCTCACCTTTTCCCCCTGCTCTTTCATAATCTAAAACTCACTTGCTTTTAAAAGTTCAAGCCTGTCATGTAGTTAATCCTCACTGAGAGCTAGTGTAGATGACATGTTTGAAAATAATTGGTTTTAGGAACAAGAATGTTATCAGTGTTGAAATTCCCTGTCTTCTTTTAGTGTTATCCAGGTCTTGCAAGTGGATTTAGTAAAACACAGCTCGAAACAGTTCAGTTATAATTTGACTAGAAAATAAACTCTTTTTTTTTTTACTGTTGTTAGCTTTTATTATCTACCACTATACAAAGTTTCTATTGGCACAGCACCATGGATGAAAATCTGTTTTGATTGACCATTCTTGCAGCCACCTCATCTGGTCTCCTTCTATGACAAAGTGACCCGCTTAGTAGATGAGGGCAGGGCTGTGGATGTAGTCTATCTAGACTTCAGTAAGGCATTCGACACTGTCTCCCACAGCATCCTCCTGGACAAACTGGCTGCCCGGGGCTTGGATGGGTGGACTCTTAAATGGGTTAAAAACTGGCTGGATGGCCGAGCCCAGAGAGTGGTGGTGAATGGGGCAAAGTCTAGCTGGCGGCCAGTCACTAGCGGTGCTCCCCAGGGCTCAGTTCTGGGGCCGGTGCTGTTCAATATATTTATAGATGATCTAGACGTAGGGATTGAGTGCACCCTCAGGAAATTTGCAGATGACACCAAGCTGGGAGGCAGTGTCGATCTGCTGGAGGGTAGGAAGGCCCTTCAGAGGGATTTGGACAGGTTAGATAGATGGGCGGAGACCAACGGCATGAGGTTCAACAAGAACAAGTGCCGGGTCTTACACTTCGGCCACAACAACCCCATGCAGCTCTACAGGCTGGGGGAAGAGTGGTTAGAAAGCGGCCCGGTGAAAAGAGACCTGGGGGTGCTGATCGACAGCTGGCTAAACATGAGCCAGCAGTGTGCCCAGGTGGCCAAGAAGGCCAATGGCATCCTGGCCTCTATTAGGAATAGTGTAGCCAGCCGGTCTAGGGAAGTGATCGTCCCTCTGTACTCGGCACTGGTGAGGCCACATCTTGAGTACTGTGTCCAGTTCTGGGCCCCGCACTTCAAGAAAGATGTTGAGGTGTTGGAGCGAGTTCAGAGGAGGGTGACCAAGCTGGTGAAGGGTCTGGAGGGTCTGACCTACAAGGAATGGCTGAGGGAGTTGGGGTTGTTTAGCCTGGAGAAGAGGAGGCTCAGAGGTGACCTTATTGCAATCTACAACTACCTGAAGGGAGGTTGTAGTGAAGTGGAAGTTGGCCTCTTCTCCCGGGCAACTAGTGATAGGACAAGAGGGCACAGCCTCAAGCTTCGCCAGTGGAGGTTCAGGTTGGACATCAGGAAGAATTTCTTTACAGAAAGGGTTATTAGACATTGGAATGGGCTGCTTAGGGAGGTGGTGGAGTCACTATCTCTGGATGTGTTTAAGAAAAGACTGGACATGGCACTTAGTACCATGGTCTAGTTGACAGGGTGGTGTAAGGGCAACGGTTGGACTCGATGATCCCTGAGGTCTCTTCCAACCTGGTTGATTCTGTGATTCTGTGATTCTGTGATTCTGTGATTACTACAGTCAAACACCTCTCTATGTTAAAAGAACTATAAGACTGAAAACTCAAACACTCAAAAGTTAGAAAAGTTGTGAAAAAGTTAGAAACTGTATGTTAAATTACAGTTAAATGTTAACTGTATGTTAAAATTCAGGCTTCAATCACATGGTGACACACTATATTTAAAAAAAAACAAGTGTTGCCTAAGTACACCATTATTCAATATTTCTTTGAAGGAAAATAAAATATGCAAAACACATGAGAAAACACCAAACAGAAGACTATTTAATTTTCTCTGGAATGTTTCTAACACGGTCTCACCTTAATACTTGAGCAGAGCTAAAGCACTGAACATTTATATTCAAGAGCACTGCTAGGGAAAAGTGGTAGAGACAGTAAAGCCTTGTTTGTGAATTAAGTGATTTTGAACACCCAAGATGAGATATCTACAACTTCAGTATTCACATATTGTGTCCAAATTGTAGTTCTCATCTTAGAAATGCAGCCCTGGAAGGGACCTCCTAGATCATGCAATCCAGGGTCCTGCACTTGCAGGCAATGCCTTTGTAGGCTCCCTTTCGTCAACGGCTCAAGCTTCACTTTAAAGCTAATTGGGCTATTTTGGCTTGACGGCTCCCCATGGAAGCCTGTGTGAGGACCTCATCACTTTGATAATAGAAAGAGCTCCTCATTTCCAGTCTAGACTGACTCCCAGACATTTTAAAAACATTCGCTATCATGCTAAACTGAGTTTTTTAAGAAACTCTTTTTTCTCTCTGAGGTATTTGCAGATAGCAATTCTAGCTTTTGTCAGCTTTTTCATTGCTAGGCTAAACAAGACAAATTCAGTCTTCTCTCAGAAGACAGCCAGTCCAGTCCCTCTGTTTCCACTGGTGTCTCTGCCTTGCTCCTGTTCCAGTTGAAGCGCATTGCTCCTGAAATGGGGAAACAGGATCTGGACCTGTGAGCCTGTCATATGGTCATCTTCCAAAAAATGTATTATGCGCAGGCTAAGTTATAAAGAAATTAAAACAGGAGTTTAGCATGGAAAGGGTCAGGCGGTCTCGGGGCAGCAGGACCAATTTCACAGGTAACACCAGCAGTTCCAGACCAAGGATGGATGGAGCCCGAGTCTTTGCTTGTGGTGAGGCTGGGCCACTGACTGGAGATTTGCAGAGACATCCAGTAGCTCAAGGAGCCAAACTCTGACCCCAGCTGAGGGGAAGGGAAGAAATCTCCACTTTCCCTTTATGCTCTTGGTTCTTCTAAGTAAAGTCAATGGGCCTGTAGATCTGGGGTGGGGGAGCTGCTGTGATTTGGGGCCGCCTTCTGTTGCCTGCGTAGGTTTCCTGACAGAGGAGATGTACAGGATGACATATTGTATGGCACAGGACACAAAAAATATCAGTTGGAGAGAACATAGTGTTCCTAGATGTTACAGCCCTTTGGCCAGTCCTCTGTCTTTTTAGCATCATGCATACCTTGAGTCAGCTCTCCAAGTAAGTAAATGCTTTACTTCCTCTAAGTGTGTTTCTTTCCCTCTCTACACTGCTTTTGTAATGTTGTCAAAAAAAGCAGTCAGGCTTTGGGGATGTTGGGAAAGTAGGGTAACACAGGCGCAGATGCATCTGCTGCCACTATCTCTGTGAGGCCCCAGCAGCTTTTACAGCTCAGACAATTATCACAAGTTTGGCTGTTGCCAAAGCTTCTCTATTCATCACTTTCAATATTTCATATGAGAAATGCATCCAAGCAAACATCATACCCTCCGGGATATAGGTACACAACAATCAAAGATCAGTGACTTATAGGTAGCCAGGAAAGTAAACATTTCTGGAGATGCTGCTATGCAGAATAACACATAAACTCAGTTGAAATATCTGACACATATAAAAGTTTTCAGGAAAGAGTCCCAGGCGCTGATACAATTGCTATAGCCAAATCCCTTCTCTGAACATCTATTCATAAAAGTAGGTCCCCAGCTGCATGAATTGTTGCCCCAGGAAGTGAAAGATGCACTGCAGAGATTTTGATCTGGATAGGCTGTTGCTCACTCCCTCAGAACTATTCAGCGCTGTTAAAAATGCCCTGCTTCATCCTGGAGGTAGTGAGCAAAAGAAATCCTGTGTCTATCATTTCCACATTAGCTGTTTATGAGTTTGAAACATATATAGAGGCTCTTCTGAGTCTGCATGTATAGGTATAAATATATATAGGTCTTTGTATGTATATGTGTATGTATACACACATAGACATATGTAGTATGCATTAGAGACATGAGCCAGGTTTCTTATAAAAAATATATGCAGCAACTAACAGGGGAACTACAAGGAACTACAGGACTCTATATTAGACTGGGTAATGCCAAATAAATGTCGGTAATGTCAGTGCTGACAGGTTGATGAAAATAAAGGTTTCTCAGTCACTGAACTGGACATTTAAGTACCTACCTGACTATCTGTCTAACTGTCTGTCTAGATATGCACAAACTAAACAGGTCAACGAGTTACTTGCAAACCCTAAGAGCTCCAACATGGCAAGGATGTACTTGACAAATACCTCATCAGGATACTTGTTGGTGTTTGAATATATGGAAAGCATATGTTTTGTACTCAATTAGTGAGAATGCAAAGCAATATATTAGCAAATACTAGAAATATTAGAAAATATATACTTTCTGATTATACGTATCAAACATATGTATTTTACAAGGCGTGACTCATAGTGTTAGGGTTCTAGATGCTGGACAGTTAGACCTCACTGGTAATGTTTTGACTAACAGTATACCAAGGTTCAACAGTTTTGATGCTTGCTACACTATCTCTGTAAAAGAGACTTTATTAACATCTCTGATGGTCAGCTGAGTCTCTAGCCAGACAGGTCAGAAGGAGAGGAAGATCTTGGAGGAAAAGCCAGACATAACCCTGAACACATTTCTCTTTTCTTTTCCTGCGGGTCTGAGCCAGACTCCCGGGTAACATCACCACCCTTGAAAATGTTCTGGAGCTTTGTGGCACCCACCCCCCGCTGCCCCCTGGTGCATGGGGTAGATGCAGAACAGCGGTGTGCTTGGGGACACAAGATACCCACAGCAAGTGCAGCTGAGGATTAGGACAGGTGAAGGAGTGGGAGTTGTGAGCATCTTTGCCACAGGCCTGTAGATCTATCTTTCCGATCTGTGATTCTGCTTAATTTTCATAGGGAGTCTTGTAGAAAAGTGCCCCATGCGTGGGAGTTGGATAAATAACGTAGATTTAGTTATAAAAATCATAGTGCTTCCCCTCTGGTGCACATTTCAGACAAGTGCAACTGTCCTAGGAGCGACTTGCTGCCTGGTCACTGTTGCATGCAATAACTCATAGCCCTGGAATGAATGCTGCCTGCTCCTGTCTGTACTGACAGACATGAGGCGATCCAAGCATTTTGTGGGGCAGGCCTTTCGCAGAGAAAATGCACAACTCTTTGCCTTTGCACAACTCTTAAGCTCCTGCTCAGAACATTTAGACATATGGTTAAGTGCTGTCATGAATAGAAGATGTACCGCAGACTGGGGTCTAGCCATAACCCCCAAAACAGAAGAAATTAAAACTACATTTTTAAACCTGCAGCTTCCTAGGAAATGAATCTACTGAAAGATGAGCTCTGACATGCAGCTCTCCCTTCCCTTTTCCCTTCCCTTCCCTTCCCTTCATTAGATCACTCATTGTGCGTGCTCGTGTGTGCATGCCAAGCCCAAGACGCACCAGCAGCCACATGCTCTCCATCCAGCAATTGATAGCTGCACCTGGCACCCAACTTACCCTAAATTCAAGTGAAACAGCAGCTGTCCATCTGGTGCACCCTGGGACAGGCCTGGGGATCTGTGTGGATGGGAAGGGATGCCTCTGACTTTCCCCAAATGCAAGCTATCCCATGGAGGCAGCAGAGCCAGCAAGTGATCTTTGCAGTGTCATGCGCAGAACTTTGCAGGCTGTGAGTGCATTGATGGAGTGTGATCATGTTCCTCTGATTCCCTTCTTATGGACTGTCAAAGTTTTGGGTGGCTCGAATCCAAAGGGCAGCATCAGAGAGGAGACACAGCAAACCAGCGGCCCGACATTTTGTGCCTTTGGTTCTTCTCTCAGCTTGAAATTCACCCAGGTGAAAAGGACTTGGTGAGATAAACGTTGGCACTTTGGGTACACAATGGGGCACCCGCAAGGCGGCAGTGGTGGAGCAGTCAGTGCCAGCCAGTTACCTGCAGGTATACACTACCAAAGAGAACAGTGTTGTATACAGGTCAGCCAACGCAGCTACACTTAGGCGGTTAGCACAGCCCTGCTCCCTGCAGGTGGGTGTTTGCAGGCCACTGCTCTAGCCCATACACTGAAGTTATTCAGCGTACCCCAGAGATGCAGGTTATGGGGATGGGGGAGAGAGGCAGAAGGATTTCAGCTCTTGTTCTTGTGCGTTTGTTATCCCTGTTACTCACTGGATTCCCATACAGGACAACAAAAGGAACAGGTACTGGTGATCTCCTGCAAACAATGCAAAACATATATTGTGCCTCAAAATCCATCAGGATAGACTTTGTTCCTCAGAAAATAGATCTCCTACCACTGCACCTCAGGGCAGCTTCCCTGACTATTTCCACCTCCTCAAGACATTTTTCCTCTCTACCAGAGCAGCCACAATATTTGTAGTTGGTGAAAGACAAGTTAAAGGGCTGCCTGTACCTGCAGATGGCTACATGAGTTATGGCACAGAGCAAACTAATCAGAGAGATATGCACAGCAGATTTTATTTTCCCATCTGTGAGGTGCACATTGGGCTCCACATTCCTGTAAAAGAAAACATTAAAACCATCCATTATCTCTGGAAAATAGCTGAATGACAGCATGGAGAAAAGGGGGTTTCTCATTGACAGGGCTGCCTGCTAAATAAGAACTAGCTCCAGTCAATGCTACCTGTGCTAAATAAGAGCAGATGAGTTGCCTACGTACGCGTTTGCATCCCCATGGTGTAGCTCCAGGGCCCTGGTGCAAGGAAGGAAATGAGATTCCCCTATCTAGCTGTTCACTTGTACCTTTCCACCTCCAGCCCAGCATCTAAGCCTCCCTTGTCTCTAGGACACTGTGCAGCTGAATAACACACCTGAGAGACATGCTGCTGTTGTGGACACATTATGGTGATCTGGTAAAACCAAGCATTTCACAAAATAACTGTGGTGCTTGGGCTTTTCGCCATTCACCTATTTCACAAGTACCACTGTGATGTGCTAGAGTTGCTCTTCAAGGGCCTGATTTTTCAGAAAATGCAGAGCAGAGAGTGAAAATGCCTTGTTGTTCCAAAGTAGATTAACTCACCTTCCACAAATGAGTTCTCTGAAAAAAAAGAGACCATGTTATCTCAGACCCTCAAATAAAATTACCATTTTGTGGAAGCCCTGATAACTACAGTCTTTTCATGAGAAGCAGTGCCTACGTATATAAGCACACACATACACCCCAGCCACTCTGCATAGGCATATATGCACATGTGCATATGCACATACAGCTACTGCGTACATCTATACATTCATATGCTATAGATAGGTACAACATCTACATGTACTCTCATAGTTAAATGAGCAATTTTTAATACTCAGGCGTAGGCATGGATAGTATGTGTGTCTCCCTCCCACACGCATTTGTAACCGTGTGCCTCTCTTCGCACGCATGCACAGCCTGTATCTGCATAAAAAGGCTAGGAGTTGGCACCAGCAGCATTCTGCTCCTCCTGAAGGAAGAGCTAATGTGTGTAATAGCTCCAACCGGAGCAGGAGCGGGCAGCTCGTCCCAGCAGTACACTGCGGTTTCCTAGGTAACTGAACTTGAAATAAGGTGATGTCTGGAACCGGGTTTTATCAAATCAATTTGCTGAAGGTGTATACATGGGGAAAAAAAACCCCGTGTAGAATCCTACTCACTGTAAGAGCCAACAATATACCACTTATTTATTTTGGTAATTGAAGAGTTTGTTGCCTTTTAATGATCAGCAATGACATTTTCCCATTGAAGCTATCTGTGCGGGCAGGGACGCGTAGAAAATATGACTGTGCATGTTATGCATTATTTACACAAGGTCACAGCTATGTGCTTTGCAGACAAATGAAGAAAAGACAGACCCCTGCCCTGAGAAGGCTGCACGATGAGCGAAGGTTCCACCTTGCCTGTTTCTGGTACCTTGCTTTACCCATGCGAGCATCCCGAGTACAGCAGCCAGACTGATGCAGGCTACGTTTCTTCCTCTGTCATAGACTTCCCACACGATGGTGGGCCACATGGTTGGGGCAAGGTCTACAAAAATATTTGTGTGCTTACCTAGAGTGTCTGCCTGAATCTGAGATCAGTGCGAGGGAGGGCAATAGCTGTAGGAAAATGAGATGTAGCTTCTCTGGTTATACCTCTGTGCAAAAATCCTAAATGAGATGAGGGCCTGGGATCCAGAGCACGTTTGCCTCTACTGTTAATTATGTCCATCATGCTTTTGGCTTGTGCCAGGTAGCACCTAAACAATTCCTAAGCACTGTCTGAGCATGGCATGGGACAGGTAATGTAGGAAGCGATACAGAGTGTCCCGCTTTGGTACATCCTCCTGCACTGTCCTCTAGCAGAATTTCTCTTCATGCAACCCTCTTGCTCTCACACCAGTCCTCAAATCGCTCTGAACCCAGCATCATCCTGTTAAAAACACTCACTAGTAGGAGCTGCTTTTTGCCATTTTTTTATTAGATGAGGCATCTGCACTTGGCCATTGCAGGATCATGGGAGCAATGAATATGGCTATTCTTATTGCAACCTAAGAGGGACCAAGTTGAGCAAGAATGGTGGAGTCTCTCACTATCTGCTTTTAGGCTGAGGGAAATGGAGATGAGGCTTCCACAAACCCATTGCCCAGAGTAGGGACAAAATAATCCAGCTAAACGTGGCTTACATGAAAGTGTCCAGCCAGAACCACCTGTTCACCAGGAATGCATCTGACACCAAACTGTATCGGCTCTGTGATAGACAGACTGCCACCATGGTCCTTAGCAAACCTGGCCCAAGACCAGACATTCTGCTCATCCAGGTTCAAGCACCCCTCTTTGTAACCCTTGTGAGGAACTGGAGCCCTCTACATCGCAGGTGTGGATGCAGAGGATGCCGGACACAGGCCACCATTTCCTCAACTGATGGTCTTCCACAGCAACTGCATCAGAGAAAACAGCAGTAGCCTGGGACCACATCTGCCCAACAACCCTCTGTGTCACCAAGCTGGGAACAACTTCCCATCCACGCCCAGCATGTACATGGGGTAAATGGGATGTCTTTTCCTGGCTGGACATTGGGGAGAGTTTACCCTTTCCCTTCTTTCCCTTCCCCTTCTTTTCCTTTCCCTTCCCCTTTCCCTTTCCTTTTTTCTCTCTTGTTTTTATTTTCCCCAAAAAGTATCTTTCACAATGAGAATTGATGTATCCCATCAGCAATGGACTTTGCTAATACATCTTTGTGCATGTGAATCTGTCTCAATATTCTTCGTTGCAACACCTGGGACATTGGGCTTTTACTAGTGCATGATGTTTAAGGCCATCCCAAAGAGATACACTTTATCCTTCAGGTGATAACCTACCAACATGGGTAGCCAGTAAAGAGCAGAGCAGCTCAGCACTCTTCAGTGTGGTCAGGCAGGAGCCCTTCACAGAGCAACCTGTGCTTCTCTGGAAGCATCATCTGCTTGCTGGTTGGGCACTGATAGATAGCAGCAGTAGGCACTACATCCCTCTGTCTGTACAGCACAGGCTGCAAACAGCAAGAGCACAGTGACCTCTTCCAGGATAGACAGCCTGACTCCATCCCAACCTCATCCTGAGACCAGTTAAGTGGTGCTGCGGGAAGAGGAAGAAGACCCAGAGCCTTGTAGAAGGTATACTCTGTAAGGATGCCCCACAGAGCAGTTGTGAGAGGGCAGTTTGACCAATAGCCTCCGACCCGCCCCCACCCCACTCCAGCCTACGTGCTGACTTCACACTGCTTGTACCTGATCAGAAGGAGTCAGAGATTGCTAGTCTACAGAAGAGGCATCTCTCTTCTCCTCTGAGATGGGATTGATCTGATGTGGCCAGCCATGCCTCTGCTGGCTCCAACCCAAAGGATGTGGCTGTCCCCTTTCCCCTGGGCCTGGGGAGACAGCAAAGGCAGATGCAGCACCCACTTAACCAGAAACTGCTAACATGGGGATGAAACCTGCAGAGCTCAGTTTCAGAGCCCGAGCCTGTAATGGTGCATCATACATGGGGCAGGGGAGAGGGGACTGGGGGATGTGCAAGAGGCATGTGACCTGCCCCGTGGGACACAGCTCATGCCACAGCTTGTGCCTACCAACTTGTGGTCCCATTCAGGGCTGACCCTGTTAGCCGTCACAGCCCACATGATGCTTCTGGTCTCAGGGGCACCAGACGGCTCTGGGAATGTTTGTTACTATTATTAACACAGACATGGTGTCTGTGCTCACCTGCAGCACCTCCCTCACCTCAGCAGGATGTTGTGAGGACAAGTACCTTAAAAGACTGAGTCAATGGGGCCGCAGAGTAATGGAGATCATAAAAGCACTGGTCATAACAGCAGAAGATGATGACACATCAGTGCCTGCGTCTTTCCATCACGTTTTGTTTAGTCTGATGTTTCTAATACCCGTGACAGACCCATGTCTAGGACAAAGGCCCCTGAGGAGGCTGGTACAGCAGCACCAGGAATGCTTTGTGCTGTTGCTGCTGCTGCTGCATTCAAAGGGGTACACGCAGGCTTTCAGTAATCTGAATAACCCACTTTGGCCTGAATGCGCTCTGCATTTAGCCTCTGCCTTTTCTCAGTGTGCCTGGCAGTGGTTTGGGGTGCAGAGCAGTGCTGCAGTTTGGGCTTTGGCAGCTGCAGGACAGAGGAACCTCCAGAGCATCCCGGAGCATGGCCTACCCTGCATCCCATGCACCATGTGCCCCATAATCGCCTGTCAAAGCAGCTCCCACATACTGTAGGCAAATTGCTGACATGCTCTGATATGGGGTTCCCAGGTGCTCTGGGGGGCTTGCCCATCATACCCACAGGTTCAGTGTCTATAGCCCTTGAGTCCAGTATTAAGGACAGATGGCCTCAGGGCTTCCTTTAGCTTGCAGCATCCTCCAAAGCTACTCAACACCCCAGGGTGTAAGAAGTCTTTAAAAGACAGGATGCTATCCGAGTTTATCCTGTGGCAAAGCAGGCTGGAGCAGCTTAGCAATCTGCAGTGCCCATTAACGGAGACGCTACATGATTTCCAAGGATGAATCCATGTTCCAACAGCTTCTTCCAAACTAAATTAGCTTTGGGATATACGATTGCAAAACCGCAGCAATTAGCAAATGGCTCAGGATCAAGTCTGGGACCTGATGTGACCGCAGTCAAATGTGGAGGACGACTTCAGCTTCCAGTTTGGTACTGTGTCATCTTAATGCAAGTGGGGTTTTGCTTTTGCTTTTAACTGACACCTAAATCAAAAAAGGAGGGATCTATTTTTATTTAGCAAGATATGCAAAAGCGTTATAAGCAAAAATATTGCCTGCAGTGTAGAGATGTTACATTTCATTTCAGGCAAATGCTTCTAGGGCTGCCTGGGATGTGACAAAACATCTGACTGATTGTTCTCCAAGTGCTGCTCTGTAGCCCTTGGAAAATCAACACATTAAGTTTTCACTACAGGCAAGCAATTAGGCACAGAACCATTCAAATGAAATCAAAATCAAATCTGGAGAGAAAACTGCAGAACATTTGCTTGTCATTTTGCCTCAGGAAGTTTCATTACCGCTGTGCTCAGCACCAGCGTGACCAGCCGTGGGACAGTGCATCTGGAGATCGGGTCCACAGGGCAAGGCTCAAACCCTAGAGAGGGCTCAATGATGAGCCTGAAAAAATGTTCACAGGTTGCTGGGGGTGTGTTAGGGTAGGAAATTCTGTGCATCCACCTAGCTCACCTCAGGCATACATCCTGTGGTGCGTCGTAGGGTCCTCAGTCCCTTCCCATTGCCCTTGGGGAGACAGATGAAAGGGCTTTCTGCCCAGTCATTCCACCCGGGCTGTTCTGGTGCAGAAGCAGAGCACAGAGAGCGGTGGCAGGGGCAGGCTGTGTGCACCTCCGTGTGAAATCAGGTCACAGCCCAGGCACTCACCCAGAATCAAGAGTTAGAAAGCGCTCCTGGGTCTCCCGGTTCACCCTTGGCTTTAGGGCTCAACGGAGTTAGTTAGCTTAATAAATGATGTTCAGAGTCCCATGCCCAGGGAACAGAGATAGGATAACAGTGTGTCCCTCTAGCTAACATACCAGCATGAAATAAGTCAGACTGTCAGGAGCTAAAACAAGACAAATAAGAACAAGAAACATACATTTAATAGAGAAGGAACAACTTATGAAGGCCAGTCGTGGATTCTCCCATCACATTCTTCCTCTAAGATCAAGTTGGGCAGTTTCTCTTGAAGTACATGCTCTAGTTGGATCACAGCTCTTGCTCTGAAGTAGGAATTAGTTCAGTGAAGTCCTGATGTCTGTGCTATGGGAGAAGTCTGACTGAATTGCCATAATGGTCTCTTCTGGCCTTAAAAGTGGGTGGATCAGAATGTTGTCCTTTCCCTTTCATCCAGCCTCATATTCCACTTTTGTTTCTTTTCAAGTCATTTTATGGCACTCATATGAAATATCTGAGTACCTCACAAGCTATGAATCACTTCTGATTCAGACTCCCTTAATGGAGTCTGCCATCCCTTTCTCTCACATGCGCAACCAAAACACTGAACATGCAAGACCCAACTTGCACCAAAACTCTGAGTTGGAGCTAAGGAGAAAACCTTAGCCTATGCCATCTGCTGCTGCACCACCAACCCACCAGTGTGCCTCCAAATCAGCACATCTAACTCTGTGTTTCCCCTTCCAAGAAGAAATTGCATGACAAACTGAACGTGATTGTCTCTGTTTTTTAATTGTGCAGTGTCTCCTCCTGCCTCCCTTTACAACCTATTTGCCCGATCAGAGACTGCCCACATGCCTGTTTACCTCAGACAGGAATCAGAGAGAGAAGGCAGTTCTGCACTTTCTCTGCTTATCTCATTTCTGGACCTGGACAAAGGTTTAAAGGAAGAAGAGGGTAAGCCCAGGAGAGTTGTGTGAAACATGCTTCATTTCTTCTACCAGCTCAAGGGAAGCTATTGCAAAGTAAGCAGAGATACCAACCGTGTGGAGCCATCTTCCAGTAGGCTGGTGCAGAAACCATGACATATTGACAGGCTGGGAAGCCCATTAAGTTTGAAGAAGGGACCCCTGTCTTGCAAGTGTGGGGAGGAGGTAAATGACAGGCATGAAGGTGCAGACTGAAGCCAGCTGGACTTCCACTTTAGTAAAGATGTGTTTGCCTTCATAACATTCAGCTGCTCCCCTGTGCTCTGGGTTTGTTTATATCCACCTTATCAGCTGCAGCGGTGCTCCTATAGAGAGAGGTTTTCTATTTATAGGCACCAGCAGAACATCCCTCACCTCCAGGACTGCAGGGCAATCTACATCCTCCAGCTTCTCCTGCTGCTAACAATTGCTTCTCCATCCGAGCCAGAGACACAGGCACCCCTGCTTCCACCTTAGGAAAAAAAGAAAGGGATTTTGTTCCCAAGCCCCATTCTCTATCCCTCTCGGCAAGAGGCTAAGCCATAATGATTATTTTTGTTTTCCTTTTTTTTTAAACTCATGTGATTATACTTAATCTAGCAAATAAATAACTACGGCTGATATCCTGAAATGCACTAATAGCTAATCAAGAAGCTTAACGCTTATGGGAATATTTAATGTCTGAATAAAAAAAAGTCTCCTGTAGAGCAAGGAGTCTCAACACGAGCTCCAGACACTCAAGGGATGTCAGGGTGGGCTGAGGTTGTTACCACCTCAGGGTATACATCTGCAATAAACTGGAACTCTTTTCACTTTTTTACCCCTCGCCCCTTTCCTGAGCAGTCACTAGGAGCATTCAACTAATCAAGTCCCACTTTAGCTCATTCTAAGGGATAAATACACATGGCTGATGTTTCTGAAAATCTTATTAAGGATTGAAGAAAATAAAATAGATGACCTTGATGGGTCATCTGTTCCAGCTACCATCTCCTCACAAAATCTGTCCAAGTGCTTTCCTGTCACAAACTTTGGAAAGCTTTTTTCTTTTGCCTAATATTAATCTTTCTTGCTGCAATTTGATAGGATCATAGAACAGCTGGGGTTGGAAGGGACATTAAAGATCATCTAGTTCCAGCGCCCCTGCCACAGGCAGGGACACCTTCCACTCGACCAGGTTGCTCAAAGCCCCATCCAACCTGACCTTGAATACTGCCAGGGAGGGGGCAGCCACAACTTCTCTGGACAACCTGTTCCAGTGCCTCACCACCCTCACAGTCAAGAATTTCTTCCTAATATCTAATCTAAATCTCCCCTCTTTCAGTTCAAAGCCGTTACCCCTTGTCCTATCACTACTTGCCCTTGTAAAAAGTCCCTCTCCAGCTTTCCTGTAGGCCCCCTTCAGGTACTGGAAGGCTGCTATAAGGTCTCCCTGGAGCCTTCTCCTCTCCAGGCTGAACAGCCCCAACTCTCTCAGCCTCTCTTCATAGGAGAGGTGCTCCAGCCCTCTGATCATCTTTGTGGCCCTCCTCTGGACTCGCTCCAACATGACCATGTTGTTCTTACGTTGGGGGTCCCAGAGCTGGATGCAGTACTCTAGGTGGGGTCTCATAAGAGCAGAGTAGACAGCAAGAATCACCTCCCTCGACCTGCTGGACTAGATGATCTCCAGAGGTCCCTGCCAATCTCAGCAATTCTGTGGTTCTATAATTGTATTTCCTTCCCTTCCTAGTAGCTTTTTACATTCTTGAAGGTAATTAGCATATATTGCCTCTCAACTCCAGTTAGTTCAATCTTTCTTCAGAAGAAATATCTCACTGCAGGCTCTTGCACCTTCTTCAGTCTCTTCTCTAAGCGCAGTGGTCCTCGCTGAACACAGAACTCTATCTGAACCTGAATGACAACAGTAAGTTTCAGAGTTAACAGGCCACAGAGAGAATCAGGTAAGCAGACAGATCTGAGAGAGAGAGAGAGAGAGAGAGAAGAAAAAGCCAACACGCAGACCACAGCTGCTATTTACCCACTGAGTGCCAGCAGACAGTTAAAAAATTCCCGTTCTATGTATTATAGCTAAGATATCTTCAGAAATTTTCCAGAACTTTATATTATACCTATTTGGGAAAGAATGGGTTTGGTTTGGCTTTCTCCCCCTCCCTTTTATATTAAGTTCTTTAATTGTTCATTTTTTTAAACAAGGGATTGGGCATCAGCCTTGGCTTTCCATACCCATTTTTTGCCCTTGAAACCCCCAGTGGGAGCTGGCAGCCCTGCCACCTCACCTGAGACCTGCTTCCCCCCCGTGTGCCCAGCAGAGGACTAGTTTTCAGAGGGCAGACAATGCTGGTGAGCTCCCCTGTGCTGTGCCTGTGAGCGTGGCAGGGAGTGGACTCTTCCCAGCACTCCAGAAGCCAGGACAGGAGCCAAGAACCAGGAGCAAGAGCAGCCAAATAATCAACTTCCATGTGCTGTACTCTAAAAAAATATGAGCATGTGTCAAAGTAGGAAGGCTCACAACAAGGGGCTGTCTTGGACTGGCTTGTTTATGGTTTAATTCCTCACCCCTGCCTCCTTCTCCCTCGTCTCTGTTGCCAAACGCAGATACATAGCCCATTTCAAAATACAGTAGAAACTAAGGGAAGAAAAAATTCTTAAAGCTATACAAATATGAATTCCTCCCTCATAATGTAGGCCACTCTCTTAGTACCCTGTCAGCCTATCATGCACTGACAGTTTTCACCCCTGCAGAGCAGGCACCAGATGGGTAAGGGAGGGAAGAAGTTGTGCTTTTCCTTGGCTAATAGCTTTATTCTGAAAACCTAAGGAGGTTGTTTTGAGCTGCTTGACGGTTTCTGCCTGCTGTATTACTAAATGAAAGACAGTGAGCAGCACAAAAAGTATCAGGGTGACAGACTTCAAAATGGAGTTATAAACTGGGAGAAAGCAAGAGAGGATGCTACCAGCAGAAGATGGCAGTAACCAGTGATTCCCAAGCACCCCAAGGTATTCACCTGTGAATAAACCTGTGCCATTTTGGTATAGTCCAAAGTCCTGCCATCCTATTTAACCCAGAGGTTTTCAAACCTTCTAGCCTGCTTGGGCAATATCCCCTCAAACCAAAGAAGCCATTCCTAGAGCAGAGACAAAATCAGGTATCTTGCTGTTCAGAAACCATTTAGCAATATGTTTGCAAAATTAGGAAGGGGGGAAACCTCAACTGAAGTATTCAGCTGAAGGGGGGAAACCTAAACCTCAACAGAGTATGTATACTCTGATATTGCATGTGTCTTTGTTTCATGGCTGGTTTTAGCTGCAGTCTTTCTCTGTGTATTTATTTTATATGTAAAGATCTGGGTGTAGTACCAATGTATACTTGTATAATACAAGAACATAAGACCTGAACACAATGTGGATATGGGAATCAAGAAAAAATATTTCGTTATTTTGAGTGAAGCACAATAACAAAATCAGAATTTAAACCCCATCTTCTTGTCCCATGTATGAAATGAAGAATTCAATTTTAAATCTTCTTTTCCCCTCCCTGATTTGTCAGGCCTATTAGTGAGCAAGACGACATCTGCTGATCTTTCATTAGAAGGGCTCTTAGCTGTTTGCCTGCTTGGCTGGTGACAGTGACAGCACTTCAAGGGGATGGGAGGTTGGCAGCACTCACTGCTGGGGATCTGAGGTGCTGGTAGAGAGCTCTTGAGGTTTGTCCTGCAGAGCAGACCATCAGTTGTGCCAACCCTATTCTTTGATATGGTAACAGACTTATGGACATTTACTTCTGGTTCAAACTTTACTGGAAATTTATGGGCATTTATGGACATTTACTTTCTGGTTCAAGCTTCCATCGCACTCTACAAAGCAGAAGATCACAGTGACCAGCTCTGGTCTCCTGGATGGATCCAGGGCCCTGTTTTACAAAGATTATCACTCTGCTCTGCCTGCTGCAGAGGATGGGACTGCCTCCTTGGTTTCTCCTCTAGGTGAGGTGATCTCTGTAGAGGTGTAGGTGAGGCCCTGAGTCTTCAGCTTCCCTGAGAGCACTGGTGATGCTGCAGCTCTTTTTCTCTCTACTAAACTTTCCCAGCTTTATTGAGATCTGAACTCTGGGAGATAGTGATAAATGTAATTCTGTCCTCCTTGCTTTCCTTCCATTTTTACAGACTGCAGGGTAGGTGCTCCTGAATTAGGATATCTATTTCCAGAATAGCAACAATGGGTTTCAATCTCTGATGTGTTTAATGAGAAATTATAAATTAATAGTCCTTTTTCACAGAAGATCTATGCTAAATCCATGTGGGATCTTAAGAACTGCATAGTGAAAATAATTGACTGTCTGTACAGTCATAATAAACACAATTTAATCTAGGAATATCAGGATGGTCTAAAATTAAAAAAAAGCACTAAAATCACATGGCAAAAGGGTTTAATGTGTCCTCAGCAGACCTGGCTATGCCAAACTTAATTAAGGAGTTCTATTTGTGTCAATAAATTATCATCCAAGGTAAAATAAAAGTCATTCAATTTGTTAAAATTCAATTTTATTTAGGTGCACAATTAGTGGGTTTATTCTATTGCAAAATAAGTCACCCAAGAAATCAATTTTAGCACCAACAGAGTACAACTGAGTCTATAAACAGTCTTCCAATACTAACTGGATATGGCTATGGACAGGATGTTTTATATAAATGGCATATTTCTCTTTCACATACACACACAGAGACAAATAAATATCTCTGTAACCATTTCCTAAAAATCATTAGCTGAATGCTACTGTAATACTACTAAAACTAATAACAGTATTTTCTTACAGAAATTGCTGAAGGCACATTCAGGAATGAGACAAAGTAAAAAAAAATAATACAGCATTCATAATCTTGTCTGTCTGCATCTCCCTTTTTTTCCAAAGGCTATGTCTTAGTGCTATGTTTGTTCTGTACTGTTTTCTAGCAAATATGGATGAAATCAGATCAAAAAAATGGTACCAAGAACAAATCTAAAGGACTCTTGCAAATGAGCTCTCAACCATCTCATTGCTGCAGCAAGGTTGAAAAACATTTCCAATGCTACCAACTACACCAGGATGCCTGTGAACCTGTCGGTGGGAGAAGCCTGGTTGTGGAGGATGGGCAAGATGTACCTGTGCATTTTTATCTAGGAGGCCTTCATAAACCCACCAAAAAGTGAATCGCAGCCTTGAAAGATAATTGCTATCAGTGGGAAATAGTCACATCATTGACTAAACTGAGACATCCAATCAGTAATTAAGGTAGTAGCTGCCTAATGTGTCTGTACTGGCAAATCAGGTCACTCCTCGTTTTGCCCAACTCCACTGATTACACATCCTGTATGCATGTTAGCTCCCTTTGGGAGTGTACATCCAAGAGGAGACTCAGGCACCTTGAGAGGACAGCATCTGCCAGGGTCTGCAGAGAGAGGGCACTTGGAAAGCAGGAAATTTGGCTGCCTCCACAGGAGACACTGCTTCAACTCTATCTGAGCAGACTTCACTCCCTAAACCTTCCTTCTTAGGGACAGGGAATGGCATACCTTCCTGTTACAAAAAGCTCTTCTCTGAAGGGTGGAAGAAAAGCCATGTCATTAATACATGAATTTTGAACAGAGAAAACACCATGTATATGTATGTGAGTGTACACATGTGTGAGTGTGTGTGTTTTTAATGTTTCAGCTGCTATGCAGGGAGGCTGTGGTCAGTCCAGAGCTTGCTAGGCTTGAGTGGTCAAGAATTAGCTCCTCCACACCTCTTTGCCCCAGGATCTCTGCCTGATGCCATCCACAAAGACAATACACCTAGCATCAGCTTTAGGAGGCCAGGTCACTACAGAGTGCATCAGGACCCACAGCCTTAGGAACTAGAATGGTGTTTATAGGTGTCACAGTCTCTTTCACTGTGGTTATTAGCTCCTGAAGTACAAGGAGGGCTGGTAGTAGAACTTGGGTTTATGGTAAAGATAAATTCTAATGCTGAATTTCCTTCTGTATTCTGCAGAGCCCCCTTTAGGGGTGCTCCTTTAGGGAGGGGGATCACCTCCTGTCTGTAAATAACATTTGGGTTTGTGTTGGAATTATAGTTATAGCTTGGAGAATATAAAATGTCAAAAGCATAACTACTTCTTGCAATATGCAAGGCCTACAGACATAGTGAGAGGATTTGTTTTGAGATGACAAGATTCTCTTCAAGCCCTTTTACAACACAGATTGGTTCCCTGACTTATAACTGTGATCAGGGTTTGAAGAGTTTGGAAACCTTCATGAGCCCAGCATGCAGCTGAATGCTACAGCATTTATACAGCTACAAAGAAGACAAAGGCTGGCAAATGTCCTTTCTCCTGTATGTGCTCTTTTACTGCAGGGATTGGTCCCCTGACATCAGAGTTAGGGCTGGGGACAGGGCCTGCAAATGCCAGCCACAAATGCACCGTATCACCACACTCTCCACTGCTCAGAGGCAGAAGGCAGCTGGTTCCAGCAATGATCCATACCCTTTTCAGTGTAGGAAAAAGCATAAAGCCTAAAGCATCAATGGACAAGCCTGTTCCCACATGTGGCAAGATGAGCTGAGGAAAACAAACACTCTGGTATTGGCATGACTGGCCAGGGGTAGGGGCCATTAGGCTTTGCTCTCTTCTTCTGCAGGGACCGATCACTTGGGGTAGCAATCGTATGAGACAGTTTATATTTTTAAAGAGCCCTTTGTGTGTCTTGTGGCCCACAGTCACAGCAAGAGTAGAAACCAATGCTCTCTTTTACGTGGCGATTGCTGCCCAGGGTACAATTAAGGTAAAGATTGGAGCTAGGATTGTCTTTTCTCTCTCCCCAGCTTGTTTCTGCTGCCTTCTGCAGCACCTGTGTGGCAGTTCATTCTTTCTGGAGTAAATCAGTCATCTCCCTCCCAGAGGAAATCTGAGCACAAGTGATGGAGGAACAGTGCAGATGTATTCAGCTCTTCCCTCCCAGGACAAGCCCCAGCAGTGTCCTAGCAAGCCTTGCAGCCTCTTCCCTTGTCTCAGGGGACAGATCACATGCCTCTCATGCAGGCACCGACCAAGGAATCTGTGACACAACCATCCCTGACACTTGAAGCACTTTGGATTAAAACCCCATACACATACATAATAGCGCTCTCCATGTCTCAAGAGTCACAGGGGTTGCACAGTGGATCAGGAAAGACTTTGGTCAAGGAGCCTTCTGGCCTCCCGCAACAGGGGTGCAGACCTGAGCACCACGGACACGAGTCACGTCACACCAAGCAGCAACACTTCTCTCCATCACACCACGCAGAGACAGCAGTGAGAAAGGAATTCGAATTGCTTGGAGAAAAGAAGCTCCAGAGGACTTCCTTCCCACACCTACCACTGAGCCTACATTTGATGAGCAGTCAGGTGTTATAGATGTCTTTCTTCCCGCAACATTTCACTAATTCACACAGTTCCCAATTTTATTTTTCCAGTCCATAGTTAGTTTTGCTGCTGGGTGAAGCAAAGCCATAGGACAGTCTATGTAACAGCAGGAAAACTTGATCCAATAGAAAAGAGGGAAATGATATTACTACCTCTCCCCAAAAAAAGGAAAAGAAAGTGATTAAAATTGTGACCTTATATTTACAATCATTTTCAAGTTAAAACAACTCAAAGCATTTCTGTGCACTGAAAAAAATCTTCATTTTTACTGTAATTTCTGCCTCATCTTCTGCATGCTTGTCACCCATGAAACAAATATCAACTCTTCACACCACTTCATCTGTACCACTACATGACCTAGAACTACTAATATAAGGCATTTGTATAATTTTCCTCAGATGAGCAGTAGTTTTTAACTCATTAAAAACATTCTCCCATGAACAAGATCATAAAGATGCCTTGGGGTGAAATATCAGCTATGGGTCAATCTCCTACTAACTGTAGCAGCTTCTGGATTTCACCTCATACCACAGACACAAAGCCATGATGCAATAAACAATCTTGAGTCCAACAGACACAAAGGAGTTTAGGATCTGTTAAGACCAAGAAACGAGGTTACTTACCAAAAGCTCATGAAGGAAGCTTGTGGCATGACCTGAACACTGGTGATGCACCTCTGACATTTATATGTTGTGCTTCCAGCCCCCAAGCCATATTTTCTATTGCTCCTAGACATGCAGATGCATGGCAAAGAATGGATGAGTTAATGTTTATTCCGGTTGTAAACCAGTTCAGTTGTCTGTGGTGTTGGTGACACTGGTGAAGAGAAGTTGTCTCCGAACACCAAGGCAGCTTTGTGCTTGCAAATATTCTTGATAATGAGCATCAGTTGAAAGAGTAAAACCTTACTAGTTCATTCCTGCTTAAATCAGCTATCTTGCCACCCTACATCATAAATCAGCATGTTCAGGAAAAGACACAACATTTTCTAAGCTTTACATTCAGCCAACCTTTGTGTAACAGGTAGCTCCAGTCTTTTAGACCTCACACAGCTTTCTTGAATAGTGCTGGGCAGTAGAGGTCAATCCAGCAACGGGTGCAGCTGAAGCAAGAACCGTTCAGCTCTTCATCTCCATAGGCAAATGTTGCTTGCACATGAAGAAAATTTACATGTCTCACATTCAGTTGCATTCAAAATCCTTTAAAAAGGACATTGGCATCTAAGACCAGAGCCAGTCTGGAGGAAGATTTCAGTTCACAAATGCGAAGAGCGTAGATATATTTTTATTTCTCTTTTAAACACTGATTACTAGGAAGCCGAAGTGTTTTTAAACACCTTGGTTCCAGTGTCCTGAGGTTTTTAATGGAAAGTTAAATTGATGAAGGTCACATATTAATATTTCATTGACCGCCAGTGAAAACAGGTTGGCTGGCGAATGTTTTATGCCTTTCCACCTGTGCAGAATTGTCATTGCCCTCCATTAAGGACCTGATTCCCATTAGCTTCTTCCGATTGATGGGGGGAAGGGGAACATGTGTGTGCAGTGCTAGAATAGGGAATGAGATTTTTGCAACCTTTCATTTAAAAAAGAAATCCTTCGGGGTCTGTGAATGGCAGGTTGTGCTAGTGATCTCCCAGAGCCGTTCAGACCTAATGGCACAATGACACCAAAGCTAACCTTTCTTCACCAACCTCCTCTATGTCAAGAATTGACATTGTTGATTTCAGAAAGCAATGATTGCTTCTCCCTTGGCTTACTCTGTTGAGGAAAAAGCTGGTCAGAAATCACTGTTTACTGTTTTGATTGAAGGCATCAGGACTCTGGATATTTCTTCGTGCTTTAAAGGCATACATTAGGATGTTGACTATCTGGAGCTCACTATGGAAAATATTCTAGTTAGGGGGGACTGCCTGCCAGGAAAGACTGATGGTTTGCTTCAGTAAAGGAAATTAAACTAAAATAAGATCTGAATCTGAAGCTCTAGCCACAGCCTGAGTTGAGATTTGTGTTTCTAAAGGGCTCCTAAAGAAACATAATTTAATCCTAAAACCAAAAGAAAACATTTTGTATTTGTGCTTATTTTTTTTTTGATCCTGTCTAAGATCAGAACAAATGACATCCACAAAATTACAGTGGGATATTTTTGTCTTAAAGGAAAGTTGGAAAAAAATACTAGCTCTCTCCAAAACATTTGTGCTTATGAGGCTCTTGGGCTAATATGGCAAACATGAGAGCTGCAGCTAATCACACTAAAATGAGGCTGACGTGAATCCATTGTTACCTCAGACACATGTTGAGGCCTTGAAACCATAAGGGCAGGCACTTAATCAACTAGCAATGTTTTCAAGAAGAGTCAAGCCCCTACGTGAAAACCACGTCTTTGGATCTGAGTTGCAGGAGTTTGCCCAAGGTTTGCTCCACTCAGCCCTTCCACAGCACTCTCTGGGTACCTTCCCCTGTCCTTGCAGTCTTTGCTTATGTTCTTGCAACCTTTCAGTATGTCTCTATCCCTTTCTAGGAGCTCATCAGTTTGCTGTGACTCTATTCCCTCTGTCCAGCTTGCCCATAAGCACTGCCAAACAGCTTTTCCAACAATGAACTTCCCTGGGCAGAGACCAACATGGAAAAATTCTGCTTTCTGCAACATTACCTTCTAGGGTTCATCCACACAGCAAAGCGATGGACGACGGCAAGTGACAGATAGGAAGCTGCCTTGACATGGCTCCAGAGAAGGCTATGCAGCAGAGATATGCTACAAAGAGCTGCATTTTCATAAGGATGCCCCCAAAATTACCATGTACTGTGTTATGAATCTTCACAATTGGGTAGTCCCTCCCATCTCCGCAGATTAAACAAACAGTGCTTGAAGTGAGGAGTGCAGGCAGAGGATATTTTGCCTTAGCATTGTCCCATAGGTTTTCTACAAAATATATATAAGCAATAACATTTGTGCAATGGTGCAAAAGAGTATTAGCACAGGGTTTTGGACAGGAAGTAGAAAACATCTCTCACTTGAAACTCAAAATTTCCCTCACTTGAAACTCAAAAGAGTACCTAGATCAGAAAAATAAGTCAGAAAAGTACATTTATTTGCCCTAGAAAGCATTAACATCAGAACTGACTGTATTATGATTTTTAAAAATAGATTAATAATTGGGTAGAAGAGAGAAAAAGAGGACAGCTTCTCAAACATCTTTAATGCTAGAAAATGAGGGAAATAGCAGGGGATTCATCCATCTAACTGTTAGGGAAACAGAAATGATGGGAAAAAATCTATAAAAGCTTTGTTTTTATTGTTTTTCTAACCTCATTTCCAGTAGTCTTCCCATTACCTGCTCTCTTCAGAGGATCGTTCTGCTGTTCCTTAAGATGTTTTTCCCCATGTTAGTTTGCATCATATATTTTTATTAAATCAATTACCATGTAATTTACATCATATTGCTTAATTAAGAGGAAATTGTTTTTGATGAGGAGCCTGTTGGAGGATGAATGGAATCAATCAACTTTAATATAAGACTAGCCTCTTCATAAAGCCATTCATTTCCAAGTTTAGTCCTTGGGAAACAATAAATGGAATGCTATTATACTGCCTAGAAAATATGACACCATGGTACATCTTAAATGTTTATGACAAGTCCATTGCACTAAGCTGGAAATTTTTTTTTTATAACTCAGGTAAAAAAAAATAAAAGGGCCTATTTTAACAAGGGCTGGGATACTAATAGGTGGCAATTCATTGTCCACAGAAGATTAAGGGAAAAATGAGGCATAAGAAAAAGTTTCCAGGCCATCACTTCTACTGGGAGCATCAGGATTTCAAACACTAGTAGGAGTTAGAAGAGTGTACTGGTGAAATAAGAAGATATTTTACTAATTTCCCTCCACTAAGACATCAACCCCGCCATACTTACCACAGTACAGCAGTCATTCTGGAAAACTGGTAATTACACTTCTACCAGTCCTCAGCATTTTATGCCATGGAGGCCAGCAGGGTAAGCTGGTCAGGGGACAGGAACTAGACAAACTTACACAAAAATGGGTTGATGAGTGGCTCCAGGCTCAAGGAGAAGGGAAGAAGATCACCGTCTGCTGGTCAACGGAGTCAGCCTTGGGCGCTTCTGGATGAGAAGTTGTGTAAGCAGTATTTTATGATTGCAATTGCTCATCTCTCTGTTCTGAGAGAGACACATACACAGGATACGGAGAGTCAGGTAGATGCTGCAAGCATTATGTTGGCTCTGAGTTTCTGGGTTTCATAACTTGGGGGGATTGATTTGAGCTGACCTGTGCCTGTAGATGACACTTCAAGCCAATGCTTCAGCTGGGAAGGGTATTCATTTCCCTAGCTGACCTGCCAGGTGTTGTCTGACAAGATATATAAGGTGGTGAAATGTTCTCTTTTAAACCCTTGTAATGATGCTGCAGTGAAGCCAGATTCCATATTTTTGATGAGTGTGCTCTGTCAGGTGATGTATGACTTCAGAGGGAAAGCAAAGGCTTTCCCCTCAGGGGAAACATTCAAGTGAGCTGTTGGAGCATACCATGATATACTGAACCCAGAGCCAATTTTTCCTAATCTAACACTGCACAGAGTCAGGGGTAGCTGCACCTCTCCGCTCCCACAGCAAGTACGTATATTTTTAATGCCTCCTTTTCTTTCCAACAGGTGTTTAGGCAGGTAAGAGGAGGAGAAAGGAAGAGGAGAAAAGGAGGAAAAAAACCCCAGTGCTGGGAGACTCTGGAGTCACTTGTGTGAAAGGGGAAAAATGTCAGTGAGGATGTCAGGTCACTGGCAGCAGCAAAACAGCATGAGGAAGCATCTGTCCAATACCTCCAGTCGAAATGGGCAATGTTGAGGAGGTTTTAGATTTCTTACGGGTGAGAGAGGAGACGAAGACAAGAAGGGCTCTTGCATCACCCAGGAAAAGAAGCAGAAGCAACTGGGTTATTTGGGACTTTCCCAACTTTCACCTCCAGGAATGGAAATTCCTTCCCCTTCCATGACCATGCCAGAGATTTTCTTAAGGGTTTGAGTCATCTGCACCACTTCCTTTAAGCTGCACAAGATAGGCAAGGCATAAATGTGGATGCCTGTCCTAAGTCTGAAAAACTTTATGAGGAAAATTTTGAAGGATTAGATTTTGGGTCAGCTACAGTAATTTCCTACTGTCATTAAGTGCTGGAAAGCTGTGTGTTAGTGGGCGGGCAATTGCTTAGCTATTGGTCCTTTGAAACTGTTGCTCAAAACAGAGCAGGCTTTGCGAAGGCTGAATCTGCTGTTAAAGACCCAACATCTTGTTCTCACCTAGGTAATCATGTGATTAGGCTCCAGACTTACAAGGGTTGAGGTATGTAACAGCATGATTATACAGTAACTCAGGTAGAAACATCTCCAGTTGTCATCTGACTCTACCCCTCTGCTCACAGCACAGCCAGCTTTAATGTTAGGTGAGGCTACTCAGTGCTTCAGTAAGCTGAGTTTTGAATATCTCTGAGGGTGGAGATGCTGCAGTGTCTCTGGGCACCCGTTCCAGTGTTTGACCAACCTTGTTGTGAAGTTTTTTCCCTTAAGATCTATCTGGAATTTCCAGGTCCCAGCTTGTGTCTTATGGCCTCTTGTGCTGTCACTGTGCACCTCTGGGAAGAGCCTGGCTCCACCTTCTCTACAACCTCCCATCAGGCAGTTGCGAACAACAATAAAGTTACCTTTCTGCCTTTTTTCCTTAAGGCTGAACAAAACCCGTCCCCACAGAGATGATCCAGCTGGGACAGGGCTGGGAATGGTCTGCCAAAGGAAAGGCAGGAGCTTCAACTAACAGTATCCTGGGCTGCATTAGGAGAAGTATTTCCACCAGGTCGAGAGAGGTGATCCTTCCCCTCTGCTCAGCACTGGTGAGGCCACACCTGGTGTACTGTGTCCAATCCTGGGCTGCCCAGTACAAGCGAGATATGAAGCTACTGGAGAGAGTCCATCAAAGGGCCAAAAAGAGGACTGGAGCATCTCTTATATGAGGAGAGGCTGGGAGAGCTGGGACTGTTCAGTCTGGAGAAGAGAAGGATTGGGGGGATCTCATCAATGTGTACAAATACTCGAAGGGAGGGTGCAAAGACAGCGAACCCAGGCTCTTTCCAGTGGCAATGGGCTCTTTCCAGTGACAGGACCAGAGGCAATGGGCACAAACTGAAACACAGGAGATTCCCTCTGAACTTCAGGAAACACTGTCTTACTGTGAGGGTGATGGAGTACTGACACAGGTTGTCCAGCAAGGTTGTGGAGTCTCCATCCTTGGAGACATTCAAAAGCCATCTGGACATGGTCCAGGGCAATCGGCTCTAGGTGGCCCAGCTTGAGCAGGGGGTTGGACCAGATGACCTGGAGACATCCCTTCCCACGTCAACCATTGTGTGATTTTATGAACTCTCCTCTGAGGCAAACTGAGGCTCTGGGTGGAGCAGAGTTTGCAGCCTATGTCAGGGAGCAGCAAGAGCAGGGCTGCTCCCTAAGAGACAGGAGAAATGAAAGCCCAGAGCTATGGTTATAGGGGAGCTAGCAGAAGGACATGAGGAGAATTAAAGCTGGAAAAAGGACCCTTAACTGAGGAATGCTTAGTCTGTGGAAGGGCTGGGATGTTGTTTTTAGGGCCCAAACTAGGGTGAGGGCCAATGTAAAGGAAAAGTGAAAGCCTCTAGCCCCACTGGACATGTGTCAGGGGGACTGAAAGAAGCTGCCCAAGGAAACTGAGCTGATAGCAGAATCCATCTCTGAGGAATATTGAGTATCTGGGCAGTGGGGACCCTGTCTTACAGGTAAGTCAGTTGTTAGGGTTGAGAAGTCAATGGTTAAGGTTGAGAGAGAGAAGGAGAAAGCTCAGAGCTGCATTTGGGCAGGGGCTGTCACAGGAACTTGAGGGTGGCAAAAATAATCACCCCTGAGGAGATTTTAGTTGTTAAGAGGATGGGGTGCCTACTTTGAGGCCCAGAATATGGTTAGCATTATTGTCAGGGTTGAGAGAAGGGAAAGATTTACTTTGAGTGGGGCTGGAAAATTATGCCCCAAGTGAAACAGGGGGCTGATGCTAGATGCCTGTTCTCATTGAATCTATGTTGTGATTTACCACTGATATTTTTGCTGAATGCATGAGACCCTAGTGAATGCAATCTTGCTTCAAATTTCTTACTGAAAATCCAGAATACTCCTGCTTCTACTCCCTAGGCAAATCTCACCTTCTCAGCCACCTGCCACTGCAGGGAGTGTTGCGTCCTGGTGACACTGAGACCTTTCCATCTTCCTAGTCTCTGCATTAGGCTCCCAGCTTCTCTGTTTGACATATGGAATAAAAAGAAAACAACATAAAGGAATCAAAACACTTTAAAACATCCCTTCAGGACAATGGTAGAGCATTTATGCAATAATGTCTTAAGTCAGAACAAAACATTAAAATAAATATTAGGGGTGGGAACTGGAGGCTTAAACCATATTTTTCTCCTGGTACATACAGTGGCTGCTGCTGTCACCAGCCGTGTGCCTGGGGGAACACAGGCCCCTGACACACTGAAACAGAGAGGCCTCAGCAACAGGGCACTGAAGCATCAGCGCCCTGCAGGTGAAAGATAATTTTAAGAGGCTTCATAAGGTTATAGGTCAACATTTTACATCTGGATCCCTCTACTAAGCACCTGAATCTAAATGGAGTGCTGGATCCTGAAAGTGCTTGCACACAAGAGTAGATTTGTGCAGGTGAGTGGGCTCACCAAACTCAGCAGGAATGCCCTTGTGGGGCCTGGGACCTGATGACCCTTGCAGCAAGTATGTGGTGAAACCAGATGTTAGCTGCCCTCAGCTGTTTGTTAGCACTTTGAGGGCTCTCTGCCACTGAGCAGCAGTGGCTGTGGTATGGGAGGTTGGAGGTCTGGGTTTTCTCTTGTAACTTGGGTTATTTCAGTAACCAGGTTTCCAGCATGGCTGGAGAGAAGTGCCGGGGCACTGGGAACTGCAGCACAGGCACCAGCAGGAAGGAAATATCCCGAACTGCTTTTCCCTCCAGGGAAATCTATCATGCCACCACAACCTGAGCCCTCATCTCTTCCTCTGGAGGCTTTTTTTCCTCACCTCATCCTCTCCTGCTTCTTGTTCAAGCTGCTTGGATGCCATCGAGGGACCAGGGACATTACAGTGACTTCCTCTGGAATTTAATCCTAACAACTCCTAAGCCACCCAGATGAGGCAAATCCACACGTAGTATTAATAATTAGCACAGATTAGCTTGATATTTGTCACACTGACTGTGAGTTATAATATAT
Organism: Nyctibius grandis; assembly: GCF_013368605.1. Lineage (NCBI taxonomy): Eukaryota > Metazoa > Chordata > Aves > Nyctibiiformes > Nyctibiidae > Nyctibius > Nyctibius grandis. Next base: position 14,864,986 of record NC_090660.1, read on the forward strand.
TATCAGGTAGATGTACCTCACCAACTAGCCTATTGCCCTTGGGATGGAAACAAGAGTAATATCTTTGCAGTGAACTGCGTTTCTGTGGGAGATTCTATAGCTTTCAGTGCTCCCTCTGTACTGCAGAGCAGCTGCATTTGACTGTCCCTGCTCCCAGCCACAACAGTGGCGTGCAGCTCCTAGCTCAGCTAACAAAACTCAGCTGGGAAGCTCCTTCCTATCTGAGAGGACCTCGGTGAAAATTGGGTCTGGATTAGGATTTTCATAAATGTGTAAACCTCAGGAGAGCAAATGTCCGACTGGTGTTCAATAGGACTGACAGCACTTTGTGGGCTGTTTCAGAGTCCCACGCTCTCCCCCCAAGTTTCTTCCAGCTCTCTTGCCTTGGATGCAGAGACTCTGCAATTGCACTGGGATGACACCACTAGAAAATGAACCTTGGTAGGGGCATGGGGGTGTGTTTTCAATTACTTCATCTTGTTAGCGGTTGCATCATGGTTTGATTAATGCAAGGGAGTTGGCAGAAAAGCAGCAGTGGGACAAGGGGGAAGAAGGATATGGTTGTCCTTTCTACAGCAGTTTGCGACTTGGTCAGATTAAGTATGCCCACAAACAGGAGACCGTAATTCACTTAAAAGTTTCTGAGAATTCTAACCACTATTTTTAAAATTTATTTTAACGGATCTATCATTTTTTTTAGGTCAAACTCCTATTTACAACAGTCAAATGCTGACTCAGAGAAGAGTAAGTAAAAAGTTGCCTTGAAAGCCCACAGCAGGTTTTTACGGATCTGGAGGTTGTGTTTCAAGAAACATGAGGGAGAGCCACGCAGTCACTAACATCAACTACTCTTTTCAAGGTAGCCTTTTATATCATTTTGATTAACTTCTATTGAGTGTTGATGTTCATCTTCCAAATGGAAATCTGTTCATTAGCACACATTAAATACCTTTGCTACACCGTCCCTGAAGTCTGTTAAACGGGAAGGACCCTGAGCCCAAGCTCTGAGTCGGGCTGTCAGGGGGAGCTCTGCCAGTGGGTGGGTGCCTGCCAGACCTCTCCAAACCTTCCTCAGTTACCTGGTGCCTGGGCTAACCAACGTCAATGCATCTCCAAGCAGAAATGCTTCTCAACTGGAGTTATAAACCCTGAAGGGGAGGACTTTTTTTTTTTTTTTTTTAAACAATAGGTTCATACTGCACTGGGAAGAATGAGATTTAAAATTAAGCATTGTTATTAGAGCAGCACCAAGTGTTAAAATAAATAGTATGAATTTACTTGGTCTTTTACCACACTGATCAGTCACTGAACAGAGTGGAAGAGCCAGGCTGGCAGGAAGAAGCAAGTTTCACTGCAACACCTCCTAAGGCTGGTGGCTTCCAGCCCTCTCCATGACCTATGTGACAGGAGGCCATGTAAATACAGCTTCTCACTTAGAAGCCTCAGAGTGAGAGGTCAAAGGGAAATTCATTCTGGGATGTGACTTAAAGACAGGGAAGTTGCTGATGACCATATCAGTCCCACATTGGCAAGCTGTGTCCTCACAGGCATTTAAAATCATCCATCTTCTAAATGTCAGAGAAGTGGTGTGCACTTTTCGCCACAGAAGTCACAGAAAAGAGATCAGGCATGAGCAGCAGGCAAAAGGACATTTGGGGAACTTCTCCCCAAAGCTCACTGCAGGGTGATCCAGGGGCTTGGGTTAGATTACAATGTGCAGGGTGCCTGCCAACACCCTGCACTACTAATTGCTCTCTGCTATTCCTCCTCAGCCCCTGAAATTTCATGCACCTGGTCTTTGAAGGAGAAGGGACAGCTGGCCTGTGGCAGCAGGAGAGTCAGGGCTGGGTGGACCTCTTAGTCTCCCAGAGGTAAAGGAATGACATGGCTGAGATTTCCTCCAACAGATTGGGGGTTGAGTGCACTGGGCTGGGACCAGGGGCTCCAGCCTGGAGCTGCTGGTTGAGCTGCACTGGTGAAGGGTGATTGGGAGTGCAGGGACCAGTGGGCTTCCCCAGACTTGCAGCAGGGGTATGGCATAGCCCTGGGCCACCCCTCTTCTCAACCATGGCTGGTACAACTTATCTGGGGCCAAGCACCAGGACAGGAATACAGGTAAGGTGGATTATCTGAAATGGTAAAGTCATGCCATGCAGAAGATCCCACCAAAAGTGGCTTCAGGAGAATGTAAGGCAATTTCATTTTCCATTGCACTACTAGAAAGTATTAACCTCTAAGTTTGACACGTATATTTGAGGTGACAAAGTAGGAAGTTTCTTGAGAGTCAGAACTTCCTCAGAGCCCCAAAGACAGAACCAAAATGACTGACATTTTCTCATACTCTCTGTCATGCATTTGACAAAAGCAGCATAATGCAATCATCTTTACCTGGTATCAGGAGAGAAGGAATAGTGTGTATAATAAGAAGACAAAGAAAAATTGGAGGACTTACAAAGGACATTGGTGAATCCTGAAAACCAGACGGTGTTCATTATCAGTGCATCAAGGCGCTCTCGAGACACACGTCCTCGAAGGGGGCACATTACGAATGCTGTTGGGAACGATGAAATTCAGAGCTTTAACTCACTATGATTTAAAAATACCTTGCAAGAGTTTGGGGATGTTGCGTCTTTCTTTTTGTTTTGATTTGCAGGAAGAGTCTGATGAAGTTATGAATCAAGAGTTGCAAGGCTTACCTTGACTAAGTAATATCAGCTGGTTATGTGACCTGATATTCTTAGTTGATGTTTTCAGTTCTCTCAGCAATGACAGCTCCAAAGTCCTGGAATACTCACATCTCCTCTACTTGACTGTGTGAATTCATCTGAAGGAACATTGAAATGACAGCAAAAGTCCCATTCAGGCATGAACGAAAAAAGTTGCTAATCTCTCTCTGTGCCTTTGTGGATAGAATGTGGATCACATTACCTAAAGATACTTCTTGCAGACTAATTTTGCCATCCAGGCCTTACTTTTGTCCATTGTATGATACTGCCTGAATGAAATTGTGAGAACCCCTTATTCCAACATGAATTAGCCACTTGCTTGCTTTTCAAGGAAAATTCCAACATACCTTATCACTAACTGCTTCATACTATCCTAAATTGATTTAACTGAAATTAAAATTATTCTTCCAGGCTGCACACTTGTATAGACTAACCAAAAATATCAGATTTGGAAATTTTACCTGCAGGGAAAAAAGTTATTTTTATTTTATGTGTGACAAAATCCTACTGGACTCAATTCCTAAACCTGCCCTGACTGAAGTCAGTGAGAGTTTTTCTGTGTCGTTTAAAGAGCCTTTAATTACTCTTCCATTCCATAGGACTTTCCTGTAAGCATAAGGAGTTTAATTACTTCCTGAGTAGTATCTGCTTCATATTATTATTAATTATTTAGCAATTAATTATGAGGCATTGCCTCTCAGGGATGTGTGTGAGCTATAATAGGCATCAATAAAGACAGCCTCTGCCCCAAGGAATTTCCAATCCTTTCTTTTTAATTGTATGACCAACAAGATGTAGCTTCATTTGCACAGTTGCTTGACCAAAACAAATGGAAAAAATAGAAATCTGTCTAAGACTGAGGGACCAGATGTTTACAGGATGGATAACGTATGCACTTATTACATCTAGGTGACATGTTCACACCCCGGAGCGGGGGAGCAACTACAAATATTCAACCTCAGATGACTCTTCTCTGAGAAATACACACCTGGCATTTGTTCACAAAATCTGTCTCCCCAGGTGGCTGCCCTAAAGGGAATGCCCCGCTGGCACAACTGGAATTGAACCTGGGGACCAAAAACCAGACCTCTCCAGACTGAGACTGAAAGATGCTAGCGGGGAAAATTGCTGTCCATCCTACATCCCCGCTACAGTTCTGGATGTGAGCTCTGATTGCTGAAAGGCTGTTAAAAATATATCTCATTCTGAGCAGATATAACAGAAATAGCTTCCAACTATGCTTCAGCTCCTGCCAGTCTGTGCTGCAGTCACACGGGGAGCTTCCGAGCAGGGGCTCTGCTCCACCGCCTACTAATGTCACACCCTGATAAACACAGAAGGTAAGTAGCGTCCCCGCTATCAGGCTGCACCCTGAATTACAAAGAAGAGGCATCCCAAGGGCTGTTCTTCTGCCTCTGAAACTGGTAGTGAGGAGAGGGGAGTTCAGATGTATCAGAGCAAGACAGTATGCGGCAGACTGTCAGACTTGACGCCAGCTAGGGATTTCACTGTTTAAATCCTAACTTCAGATTCAATCTGTGCAGCAACAGGCTGAAAATGAAGCAGCAGGCAGCTTTTTCCAATACTTCCAAAGTCCAGGTACCCAGCTGTTACACCCACTTGCTGGTCTTCCCTATTTTTTTTCTTCTGTGCAGCAGAGAAGCAATTGAAAACAGCATCACAGCTTAAAAGCTTCTGTGTAAAAACAAATCTGCTCTTATGCGCAATTAGGAATTCACTAAACCAAAGTAATACTTTCATGAGTCTGGTGCCCTTTTGGAGGGTCTAGCGATACTACTCCCAGGTTCAGCGCCCCTGCAAAGCAGAGACTTTTCCTTGGCATCACGATGTATGCAAAGCAGCGAGCAGCCTCCTGTGCAAATGCGAGGCTGCCCTACTTTCTGCAAACGGCTGCCCCTCAACCATCTTCACCAGACAGTCTGATTACATTTCTCATATTGCAACACAGCTGTTCATAACTTGTCATCTGCACCAAGAACACTGGCCAAGTATTCCAGCTGTATAATAGCTTTTTATTGTTGATTGAAGAGTCTCAGTACAAGTTGCTTTCCCTTATATCCCTGGAAATCACACAAACATTGCATGAGGCAGAGAGTGATGCATTTAGAACCACCTCTGCGAAGTGCCACAGCAATGTTTCAATGAAGGTTGTTCTCCTCCAAATGCTTAGCAGCTCCCATTTGCCAGAGCTCCTTTTACTGAGAAGATAGAGACAGGAGAGATGCTGTTGACGCATCATTGCCGGGCAGACTTTTGAATTTGGAGGATCCTGCTCTCCTGGTCGGGATTTCATGACAAAAGGCAAGTGATTTTGTGATGACTTGATGCCTTTAAATTCTAAAATCAGCAATGCTGAGTACAAGGAGATTGGTGGGAAAACAGAAGGACCCGGAAAACCAGCAATAGAAGAAATGGATGCTCTTGTAAGGGGTAGGGGTTGATTAGTCATTGTCCCTCCCAGGATAAGAAGCAGGGGACGTTAAGCAAAGCTGGCAGGTGGCAGGTTCAAAACAAACAATGAGGGAATAGTTTTCACCAAGCGCCTAATGAGGCTGTGGAACTCCTTGACATGGGATGCTGTGGTTGCTAATTTTTACATGGCTCAAAAAGGACTGGATGGTTACTTGGAAGAAAAATCTGTTGAGGACTGTTAAATACAAAGACAATACATCTGACCTAGGAAAAGTCTGACCTGCAATTTGTTGGAGCCTGGGGTTGCATCAGGTTTTCCCTGTTCATCCACTTTTCCCATATTACCCTCTTTTTGCCCTGTCAGGAATGGGATACCAGACTAGATGCACCTTTCTTTTAATCCTGCAAGGCAACTGTTTTTGTTCTTAATGTGGATAAATCCAGTGAACTTTAAAAAAAAAAAAAAGCATAACTCTTTATCTTACCTAAGTCTATGGTGCTTACAATGATGATAATATCCAATATGCATTTCTTCTTACAAACTATAGCCACCAAGAAATAAAGTACAGTTGTTGGGGCTGGCTCTGATGCCATTTGCTGAGCTCCTGGCAGATCACACTGCCAGCAAAGTGATTATGTCCATCACCAGGGACTGATTTCCCCTGCTCTAAGAAGAGTTTGCTTTGTAATTCTGCTCTGTAAAAGTGATACCTGTGGAAATACAGGAGCTTGCCCAGAAACATCTGCAATGAAACTGGCCCGAACTTTTCCCAGAAATCCCCTTGGGATTGAAACACTTCCTAGCAACATGCCAGAGAAATGCTTGGGCACAGCCGTCAAAGATCTTTTGATAATGATGTTTTATATAGTTCACAAGGATTCTGCAAAATGCGTTGCTGCACATTTTTTTTTGTTGGCAGGCCAAGCTGGGATGGAGGAAACCAAGATCTGTTCCACTTCACTCTTCTTCAGTAGCTTTACCACCACTGAAAGCTGAAGCCTTATTTCTCTAGTCAGGATGAGACGAGTATATACTGTTATGTAGTGCACTAATAATTAAGACTTTGTATATCCTATCACCCACCCTGTTTGAGCAAGCCAAAAAGCACACTTTCACTGCAAATTTTTAGACTTACTTCCTAAGGAAACTAGGTCCACTACTCAGCTCTCTGATAATGTCTGTGTTTCTGTCATAACCAGTCCCTTCCACAATCACTTTTGAAGTTGTTGTCCAGTTGACAGAGTGGGAAAGATTTAAAAAATCTGAAGTTCCTATATAATTAACAGATAAAAGTCACTGAGCAGTGAAAACAAGCATTATTAATCACCTCACTGAGGGGAAAAGAGCAGTGCCAATACAGCTGTTACTAGACAGCAGAGTTCAATCTCTAGACAGGTTCTTAGGAAACTACATCTCATTGCTTCTGCTGCTTATGGACATACTTTTTATGACTTAAAGATAGTGCACTTCACTGCCTGCAATCCAAATGAAAAAGACCCCACTAGGCCTTGATTAATATTCCCCACTGACTGTAAGATGAAATGAAAAAGTATCAGCAAGGCTAGATCAGGGAATAAGCAAGGAGAGGGGTTCTCACTGCTGTACAGAAGGCAGAAAATTATTTTGCCCTTGAAAAGCATAATAACATCTTCAGTGAAACATTGCAGGACATCTAATAAGAAAGAAATCTGACAGAGTGGGAGTGATTGAAAAAGTTAATTTAACCAGGGCAGAGTAGGACAATTGGGGTAAGATAATTAACAATAACTCTACCAATTGTATCGCAAGCCTGGAGTAACCTGTGCTAAACAAAGTGTTGCTGAGATGTGTACGTGTTGTATATGACCTGATCTGCTTTTTGACAGTTTATCTGGGATACAACATGTGCCAGAGACTCTGATGCTTTCGTTCTGATACAGATCATGACATAAGACCTCCTCTTTAGCCCTCTGCCAGTGCTTACCTCTGCAAGTCCTGCACATTTGCCCTTCCAACCTGTGAGTCCCTGTTCAGCTGCAAGCTGGTACATGTAGTTGCTTGGCCACTGGTGGATGACAGAAGAAATGGGGCTTTCATCACCCACAGTGCTATTTCTTATCCCTCTCTCTGTGGAGCAGGTGTCTGGTAGGATAGAAAGAGGCCATCAGTCATGTGAAGCTTGCCAAAAGAAAATTGCTTGAAAATGCTGGCATTTTGCTCCTGGTTTTGCACCTTCTCAGGCAGGAGGACTCACTGTAACCACCCTGGGGAGGCAGGAACAGGCTTGGGTAGGACTTCTGCCTGGTGGCCCATATGGCCCCAGCAATGCTGTCCTCCCCCAGCTGCAGTCAAGAAGTGTCCCTCTTCTTTTCCTACAGGATGCTTGGTACAAGCATAATGGCAAGGTCTTTATCCCCCACTTCTGTGGCTTCAGTGTCATTTTTTCAGATTTTTCTAAAGTCTGTGCCTTAAAATGCACTCTGGTTTATCTCCAGTTTTAAAAAAAAGGTAATTCAACTAATGGGTTTAGGTGTTACCCCCCTTCACTCCTGTGAGATTCAGATTTTTTTCTCCAATAAAATTTCTTCTTCCTCAGGCCAGTAGTACTGACATAAGGACTCAACAAAACTGTCCAGCAATCACCCACCAGCTATAATATCCTCTCTGCTTAAAGGGTACAGTCTTCCCCTTGTTTTAACTCCCCCATGGATATAAAAGATAAACTTCCCCACGATGAAAGTAGGCACATGTTGGCTGCACCATGGATAGTTTCACACAGGATTAAGCCCTTGAACAGGGATGATCGAATTCTGATTACACTGGTGGAAGACTTGAACCAAAGTCTTTCACCCTGTATACTTCAAGGCAGCAAATTTGAACACCTTTACCCCCTCATTTATGCAGTATGGTTCAGTCCAGAGGCTCCTTCACTAGTGTCCTTTGGAGGCAGGCACAGCCCCAAGCCTCAATTAATAAGACTTGTCTCTCAGCAAGTTCAGTCTTTGCTGCCACAAGCACATCATTTTCAGTTCCTGAGGTACCTTAGACGGTTTTGCCCCTCACCCTGCTGTCTCCAGGGGCTTTGTTGGCTGTGCAAGGGGGGTCCCTGGCAATTCTAGCGATGCCATGTATTTGTGGCTGGATGTTTCAATGATTAAGTCATCCAGGTGTGAGAGAGGAAAATGAAGCTGACACTAGAAAGAATTCCTGGAAAGACACAACAGATGGATGAGAGGAGAAAAGGGTACATCCAGGGCCATTTACCCCAGGGAACAGAATTGATAATCAGGGCTGAAATAATGGAAAAAATATTTTGTACGTCAGCCAATTGAGTCTTTTGAAAAGATGTTGCTGTCAGAGGGAAACAGAAGACTTCAGGTGCAGGTGAACTTATTTGCAAAGAATTCATGAGTCCTAAAGCTCAGTCAAGCTTAGGAGGGGTGCCACAAAGCCATCAGGGAGTTTTCTCAAACAAAAATGCATCCCTCTGCTTTCCCTAGTTCCTGTGTTTCTGGACACACATTTATTACCTTTCACTGGCAAATATTGTCTCCTAACCTCCTGTCACGTTTGTATTTGCAGTCCTCTCCTAACTTCAGAGTTTAGTCCACATCCTCTGTCTGCTTCATCAAAAACTTCATTTCCATGGTCCCTGGAAGTACCTCTTTTATGACGAAATCAGACCCTTTGCACAGAAGATGATGTGTAGCTACCTCTGTGTAGCTGCATTTTTAGTCCCAAGCTTTGGTTGGCATAAAGTCATTTGTAAAAGGACAATAACAAGCATGATGAATTCTAATGCTCTGTGTGTCATGGTGCTTAGATAGCTCATAAACAACTACATCACCAATATTTCATAAAGCTGCAGCAACTCAACTCTCTTTAAAAAAAATACCCTCACAAAAACAACACTTTATCATAATATTCGTGGACAGGTACCAAAAAAATCAATGGTTGAGGATCTACATCTATCACAGCTTGCAGAAAACCCTCTGCTAATGTCGGGTCAAGGGAAGCTGCTCTAATTGTCTGGATTCCTATGTCAGCTCATATTCACCTGACACCACTCACTGGCATTAAAATAGATTTTCAGCCCCCTGCTTCATGCATCATAGGCAGCACAGAAAAGAAATCAGCTCTTTCAGAGGTAGTGATCATGACAATGAAGCTGGTGCCACAGAGATGTTCCCTCATTAGCTGTCTCCCTTGCACCTATTGCATTTCAGGTCCTTCGGGGATCATCGAGATCCCAGAAGGACCAAGGCACCTTGGAGGTTGGGCAGATCTTGGTAACACAACCTGGTATCACTGACACCCTGATACTCGTTCCTTCCCTTCCAGCCTGGGAAGGTAGCACATCCTACAAGGTTTTGAGGTATTGAACTGTGCTGTAACTTTGCCAATGGATGTAAGTCAACCTCAGCACAGGAAAGCCACCAAGCATCCCAGAAAACCAAGAGTTAAACAAGAACTTATAATATAAATATCATTATTACTAAAGTTTAATAGCAATTATATAATAATAATAATGTAGTAATCACAATATGCACATATAGCAAACAATGATAATAGTATAATAGAGACTGCTCAGTGGTCCTCTGTCTGCGGAGAGTGGTGCCTGCTAAGTACAACGGCCAGTGAAAAGGGAATGCCTCCCTTACTCCAGAAGTAATCATACCACAGGCACATGAAGCATCCGATATTTACTGGGTGCTGGGAATAATTTCTGTCAGTAAAATACAGACCATAAGTCCAAACAGAAAGGGACAGACCTTGGAAGAGAAGCAGATTTGTAGCTAGTGGCAGCAGCATCACCCTGCTGTGATGGTGCATTCACTAGCCTAGTTCCTACTGAAGGTCGTGAGGGAGTTCGGCCTTGGTCTCTTCACACTAAAGGGAACCGCACTGTGGTAATGACAGGGTGAACACAAGAGGAGCCACCCCATGTTAGATCAGACATCCATCTACCCAAGTGTCCCCCAGTGACCAAAACCAAATGTCTGGGAAGGAGCATAAAAATTAGTCAAGCATAGAGTGATGCTACCTCAAATATTTTCTAAGCCTTCAATCACTTGAAGTTCATGGACTTCTTGAACCCGAGACAAAGCCTTTGTATGTAATAACTCTCAATGGATTTCTCTTCTGTTAACATGCCTCATGATCCCTTGAGCCCACAGAAACTTCCAGCACCGTCACCCTCCTGTGGCAAGAAGTTCCCACAGCCTGACTCTGTGTGATATGAAGAACTACATCCTTTTGTGGGCTTTCAGCCTGCCACATGCTAGCTTATGTGTATGGCCTGTAGTATGAAGGAAGGAGTGAGGAACTATCTGACATGGTTGCACCTCTCCCCTCCACACCACTCAGGCTCCAGCAAGCCTCCACCCTACCTCCTTTCAGTCTCAGAGGCTGAAGACCCCCTATCTATTTATTTACTCCTGTTGAGGAAGCTGGTTCATATCTCTGTTCATGCTTGCCATTTGTCCCTGCTGTGGTGGCCAGTCCTCAGTGTCTGGAGCCAGGACATGTCCTCTGGGAAGGAAAATGGAGAGGAAAATGAGCTAGGACACACTCTGGTAAAGGGCTGGTGCACAGACAGTCAGGGACCAGCTCACATCGAAGGCAAAGAGTAGAACAAAGACCATAACAAACACAGCCTTCACCCTCTGGGATGGACATGGTGGAAAAATCCACATCTGAATTTGAAAGAAAGTGCAGAGGATGGAGGAGAATGAGAAAGTGCATTAGGACTCTCAAATGTGTCGCCACAAGTGCTCCGTTGACAAGCGCTGTCATGCTCAGCTCAAACAATGCTTCAGGGAAGCCAGGGCGCACTTCTGAGGAAGTGCATGAGAGCCCTGTGAGATCCCTCTGTTTAATACATTACAATGAATAGTTAATGACAGGGCACTTACAATAAATGGCAATACCCACTTCACTGCGAAGCATCACGTGGCATGGAGGGAATCCATTGTCTCCCCGTCAATCTCACCTGGCTCCCCGCTTTGTTCCTCCCGCGGACAGACACCTCACGCCGTAGAAGGTGCTGCTGGAAGACGACACTCATTTCAATAGTCACGTAAAGGCAATTCCTCGTGAAATATCTCATTTGCCTATTAAAAAGCAGCAAGGCGCTAACCTCAGGTGGTTTCATCCCTGCAATTTAAAAGCTAATTTTAACCTACGAAGATTTTTATTTTTGCTCCCAGAAAATCTAGACACTTCTACCTTGAGGCTCTCTCTGCTTAATAAATAGCTCTTTACAGAAAATGCTTAACATCCCAGTACATACGCTGGGTAAAGACTGTTTTAGCAGTGGAATGAGGTGATAATGCCCTAGCAGCACCAAAATCTGCTGCCCTCCAAATACAGTTCTTCTGGCTATTCTTTCCCTAATAGATATGCCATTAAGCAGGAGCGACTTTTACTAGGGTATAAGAACAGGGAGAAAGGGTTGAAATTCCAAAACTTTCTCAACTGATAAGATGCCCACAAACAAACATCTGCAGAGCTAATGATATTTCAAGGCATCAAAGTCCCTACCATTTTTTAACCCTCCTTGTGCTGTGCAGCTCACCGTCCCTGCAGCTCAGCTGCAGGGGAATCATGACATCATTTCTTGCCCTCTTTTGTGCCAAGTCTTCCAGGTTATTTAAATCACCATCAGACACATCTTACCTTTGTGCTGGTGTATTAAGAGTGCTCACACAGTCTGCTAATGGACCGTAGCTGCTGGGACCAGTATGGTCTAGCTGGCTACAAGCAGCTGCTGGTATGGGGGGCTCCAGCCCCCAGCCAGTCGCTGGTACACCCATGTCTGCAATGTAATTGCCAGAAGGTCTGTGCTTTTCCAGTTGATTTGTCAGTAATAACGGGTGTCTCATTTGATACTCCTCTAGCTGCAGGGCACTGAATAGGCCATCCTCACTCATTCTCCCTTTTGCATTTGAGTGTGGAGAGAGCCAGGTAGGTAAGGCTTTTGCTCTTTTGGCAGACCCCTAGCCAGAGGATAAACTGGCAGCAGCGGTAGAAAGCTGTCAGCAGCTTTGGGGGCAGCACCATCAACCATAGGGATCTGCTTTTTCTTCTCTCTCTTTGTTTGCTGCTCAGTGTTAATTGCGCTTCTGTTACCATGAAATTTCCTAGGCAGGAAAACTCCTCCATGTCTTCCTTTTATCTTATAGCAGTAAATGCTTTAAGTAATTCTAAGTGCCAAGAGCTGAGCCGAGCCCCTGTTCAGCTGGGCCTGGAGTTAGAGAGTTGCCTGGAGTCAATCCCGAAGTCGCTGCAGCAAAACTTTGAAGGATGGCACCACGGGGCACTGTAAGTGTCCCTGAGTTATGTGATGCTCCTTGCCCATGAATCAGAGGATCATAAAGGACACTGCTCCTAAGTACCCCCATGATGACTTGTAGCCTCTCTCATTTAGCAGGCTACGCTCCAGGTATCGGGGGCTCCCATCACTCACTCGGGCAGCCTTCTGCCAGCACATGCGAACTGACTCAGCCTGGCTGCTCATGCTCTTTAAGAAAAGTCCGATATCCCTAATCTAAATGTTTGCTTAGCAATGCAGAGTCCTCCTGGCTTACCGAGTGCTTTTTTCTCTATAACACGCATTCAGACACACACGGACACACTCTGCCTGGCAGCTGTGGGGAGCAGCAGAAGTGCAAGAGGGCCAAGGATGAGCCGAGGGAAGAACAAACTGGCTTTCCTTCCTTCCCTGATGGTCACAGTGACCTTACCTATTGCAGCTTTCCAATATTTTTCAGCAGAGGCGTACAGCATCCTCCAATAGCTCATCTCCAGTAGTTGCTTGTAGAGCCAAACCAGACCCCGTGTCTTGGCTCCATCCTCACTCTGCATTCAAAGGTCAGGGCTTACCTGCTTCTGAAAGAAGGAAAAAAGTGAACTCTCAGAGGCAGAACTGCAGTCTTATCTTTATACCTCCTCCCACAGGAGTAGATATAAAATTATTCCAGGTTTGCTGAAAGCAGGGCACAGAGAGGCTGGCTGTCTCGGGGCCGTGGAGGGAGGGTGTCACAGCTGCACATCTCATTTGGAAGCAGGGAAGACGCCGGCATCACCAGCGCCTCTGCCTTCCTCCCGCACGCCGGCTCCACCTGCATATCGATCGGAAAGGATTTGCAGTGAAGTGGATGAAAACTGCTGGTGTAAATCCCCCTGCAGCCTGGTGAGAATAAATCCCTCCCTCCTTCCCTTCTCTTTCACAGCCAGGAAAGACATTAAGACTGTGGGACCGCGGATTTCCAGATTTCAAACATTAAAGTATTTTAATTGCACTTCAGGGTAATTCAGCATGGAGCATATGAAACATTTCAGGCAGAGAAAATAGCTGCTCTGGAAAGTGTCTATAATTTTCAGGGATTCCTTTTATTGCTGACTGCATCCAAATATTTCTGCCCTTGACTAAGTGCTCCCCGCTCCCCTGCATCTTAGCAGTCCCTGCAGTGACCGAACAGAATAGCACTAGAAAGAAAAAACAGCCAAAGCACAAACATAAAACCCCTCAGTTAATAAAGGGGGCTTCTTTGCTCACTGATTTAGGACAAACAGGGCTCCTACCACAGGCTCGGGCAGGGCTGGTTGCCTGCATGCGCTGACTGCAACAAGGACACGGATTTTGGGGGAGAAACGCCAGTAAAGCAACTTATGGCCTCCTGCTCCAGATTTCCTCCCTTACAGCTTTCACGCCTCTGAGGGAAGCCCCTGCTCTGTCTGACTGTTGTTATTAATTATTGACGGAGTGATGCAAACACGTCTAATGCAAGGATTATTATTTTTTTCCCCTAGCACCTTAGGGGCTGTCAGAAGCAGAAGCAACCAGAAACTAACTCCCCTTCTAATTTGCCTCCCTCCTCCTACACACTGGGCAGGCGCAGATGCAGCCCTTCACTTGCTGAGGCTCATATACTGCTTTTCCTAATGCCGTTCGGAGGTTGCCTTCTCAAGCTGGGTGACTGGGCACTCACTCCAACAAGTTACAACATCCATAAACACTGGTCTGTGCTCTTTCCAAACCTTTGTGATATAGATATTTGCCATTTATTTTAGACTGACCTCAGGGTTTGGTGCAAATCTATGTAGCGTGGTGAGAGACAACAAGGATGACTTTTGACACAGGTTGACTCACGGGTTAATCCTTGTGTAGATGGGGTAATTTATACTGCAGCTGGCAGCAGCTGGATAAAGCAAACCCAGAGGGCCAGGCAAGGCTTACCTCAGCTGGCTGATGCATCTTAGGGGCACGGTTTGTCTTTCCCACACAAAGATGGACAAATCCGCTAACAACGCCTTCCATCACAGAGAAGACAAAGTTTACATGGCTGCCAGATTACTCCTGCAATCACCCTGATGACCCTAAATACGTGACAATTAATGAACCAAAGCTTACATACACACACATGCATGTGCACGCTCCCAAGATTTACCTCAGCGAGACTGCCAAACAAAAAGCATTTAGAAGCGGAAAAGGGGACATCCCCAGATCAGCCTCCTTCCAGTATGGGCTCACAGAGATCGCCGAATATACAGAGGTGCAGGTAGTGCCCTCTAGATTGTGAAGGGAATTATTCATGGCATGATTTCCTTTACCCTAAAATTAGCCTTGGGACTAATGATTTTTCTGCAGCACACAAGGCCCTCCCCATCCTCTGTCCCAGGTGACATGTCTCTGAATGCTGGAGATGGATTTTTCGAAGCCCAAACATGCTCACAGAATCACAGAATCACAGAATGTTAGGGATTAGAAGGGACCTCGAAAGATCATCTAGTCCAATCCCCCTGCCGGAGCAGGATTACCTAGATCATGTCACACAGGAACGCGTCCAGGCGGGTTTTGAATGTCTCCAGAGAAGGAGACTCCACAACCTCTCTGGGCAGCCTGTTCCAGTGTTCAGTCACCCTCACTGTAAAGAAGTTTTTCCTCATATTTATGTGGAACCTCCTGTGTTCCAGCTTGCACCCATTGCCCCTTGTCCTGTCAAGGGATGTCACTGAGAAGAGCCTGGCTCCATCCTCATGACACTTGCCCTTTACATATTTATAAACATTAATGAGGTCACCCCTCAGTCTCCTCTTCTCTAAGCTAAAGAGACCCAGCTCCCTCAGCCTCTCCTCATAAGGGAGATGTTCCACGCCCTTAATCATCTTCGTGGCTCTGCGCTGGACTCTCTCTAGCAGTTCCCTGTCCTTCTTGAACTGAGGGGCCCAGAACTGGACACAATATTCCAGATGCGGCCTCACCAGGGCAGAGTAGAGGGGGAGGAGAACCTCTCTTGACCTGCTAACCACACCCCTTCTAATACACCCCAGGATGCCATTGGCCTTCTTGGCCACAAGGGCACACTGCTGGCTCATGGTCATCCTGCTGTCCACTAGGACCCCCAGGTCCCTTTCCCCTATGCTGCTCTCCAACAGCTCTGTCCCCAACTTGTACTCATACCTGGGGTTGTTCTTGCCCAGATGCAGGACTCTACACTTGCCCTTGTTATATTTCACTAAGTTTCTCCCCGCCCAACTCTCCAGCCTGTCCAGGTCCCTCCGAATGGCTGCGCAGCCTTCCCGTGCGTCAGCCACTCCTCCCAGTTTTGTGTCATCAGCGAACTTGCTGACAGTGCACTCTATTCCCTCATCCAAGTCATTAATTAATATACTGAATAGAACTGGTCCCAGTACTGACCCTTGAGGGACTCCGCTAGCCACAGGCCTCCAACTGGACTCTGTCCCATTGACCACCACTCTCTGGCTTCTTTCCTTCAGCCAGTTCACAATCCACCTCACTACCCGATCATCCAGACCACACTTCCTCAGTTTAGCTGTGAGGATGCTGTGGGAGACAGTGTCAAACGCTTTACTGAGATCAAGATAGACCACGTCCACAGCTTTCTTCACATGCATTGTACCATGTAGAGGTACAGGCAGGAAAAACTCTTGGCTGCACTGAGGATAAGTGGAAATCTCAAAGAGGGTCATGGGTTTAAGAAACCAAATAAGTAGTAATTAAAAATAAGTGGGCAGAGGTTGTACATTCCCTTGCCCCATCTGGAAATGTAGTGGTGGATTTAGTATGCCAATATTGACATTTTAATTAATCACTGCTTCTAAAACGCTTTGCGGGTAAAAGCCTAACACAGTCAAAATTATTATTAATAATAATGCTTCTAGTAGCATTTCACTTTTTATTATTATATTATCATGCGTTAATATTATATAAGAATATTAATACTGACAATAGCCTATCCCTTAATACGGGAAGGGGCATCTTTAGCTCTTCCCAGAATAAAAAGACCAGTACTGCTCATTAAGGCTTTCCCTATATTTTAGCCAAGAGTCACTTTATAATTTTATCATTGAAATTAACCACATAGTCACAGGCTGGGACAGTCATAATTAATAACAACAACAGAAAAAGAAATACAATGCACTCCAGTAAATAGAAGCAGCCCCCTCTTTCCCCCCCCCCAAATGGTGCAAAATACATAGGGGACCCCGTTGTCATAGTAACTGGCATTACAGCTTGCTTTCGATAATTAATGGAGGGCTTTGCTATTACAGTATTCTTGAAATTTCACTTTCCCTTGTGCTGCACTGCAGAATGCAGTATCATTTCCCCATTCATAAATATTTCATTACCACAGTCTGCTGTGTTTCATCATCACTGATAACACTCAGCCTAATCCACCCATTGCTGAATTCACGTAGCCCTGTCGGTAGAGCAACTTTCATTTCCTCCTTCCACTTCTGCAGTCTTCATTTTTCTTGTTCAGTGTTCTCATGCTGCAAAACTGTCATCGCAGGCTAAGTACAGAGACCTCTATTTTTCTTACTCTAAAAAATAAACGTGAAGGGTAAAAGCTAAGGGTAAAAAATAAACGTGAAGGGATACAGACAGACATACATGCAATGTTTGTATCACAGATATAATTTGTATGTATCATTGAACAGAGATATTTAGATAAGTGATGGAGAGGAGAATTGCAATATGTTACTGAAGAAGGAAACCCAGAATCTGATTCAGCAAAATACAGGGGTACCTTTAGACACATGCATGGTCCCTCTGATGACAGCTGTAAGCAACAGAAGTGATACTCTCATCCAGAGGACCAGCTGGGGCATAATATGTTTTGTAAATAACATACTAGTAGAGAACACCCAGACCCAGTGGGGTGAACAGCTGTGGTAACATGGATAGCAAGGAGAGAAGAAATAGTTTAATTTTTTTTTTCTTAGTATCAAAATTCTCAATCAAATTAACTCCGACGTGCTTACCTATGTAGTTTCTACTGATAGCCATGCACAGAGCATTTGAGTTTCCTTGTTGAACCTTGCTTGACTTATTTTTCTTCTTTTTTAAGACACTTTTCTCTTTTATGTTGCTGTCTCTTTGAGACAAGCTGGTAGCTAAAGACTGAGAGACTTTAAAGAATTAGTGCTGGCCTCTCTAATGCCAATTGCAAGGTCTCTCTCCTGTAACTCTTTGATAGACTTGCCTTAGACTGTCTTTACAGAGGAGACTAGGGAGGCCAAAGGCAAGGAAAACGCCATGTGTAACCTGTTAGACAGAACGCTGCACAGAATCTGGCCTGTTTTGTAACAGGTAGCACAGATGTGATGCAGTTTTCCTCTGGGAGGGGTTAAATCCTGGGTAAGGAATCATGGTGTAAATGAGCATTAATGGAGACCGCTACATGCATCTCTTGACAGGCACTATATAAATGTACAAGGAAAATTTGTTTCATTTATTCTGCATGTAGCAGAAATAGCTAGGTAAAAAATGGCACAGCCCATGCAATAAATAGCAGTTATTTGCCTATGCCATATAATCTGCAAGACCTGCTAGGATGTCATTTATGTTGACACATTTAAAGAGAGAAGCTCTGCAAATCCATTTTTTTCCAAGCATCATAAAAAAAACCCTACATTTTTTTTTCATGTATTTTCAATTCAGACTCAGTAGTTTCCTGTGGCAAGAAGGGAACATTGGAAGTGGATTGAAGGAATCTTGAGTATTATTTTGCCTTTTGCAAAATAAAATAAAATAAAATGAAATAAAATAAAATCAAATCTGCTAATACAAATTCCATTCCTTGCCAGGAACTGTAATGATCTTCTTTTGCGTACAGTAAGTTCCTTACTATCAGCCAGGAATGAATATACAGAATAGAGGAATCCACAACAGACCAGGGGTTTTTTCTTCCCCCTCTGCATGCGACATGACTATGGTGACCAAACTTCATTTTTAAATGAGCTGGTAGAGTCTCTCACCCAAGCGTGTTTGGATGGAGAATCTCATGGAGCCAAACAAACACCAGTCAAAGCCAGAGGGCCCAGTGTCAATATCCAGCAGGGAAGTTTATGGTATCAGTTAAATACAGGAGAAAGACCCAAATTGCCTCCAGTCCATTGTGTGAATCTTGAATTGTATGTTACGAGATCATCCCTGAGAAGGGAGAGTCCAAGCACGCTTAGAGTGGGCCCAAGCTTTTGCTCATGTAATCCAGATGGACTACACTGACCTTACCTGAGCATACAATGGCTCCGTCTCCCCAGAGACACCCAAAGTTCGGCCCTTCTGAGCAGAGTACTAGTGCTATCGCCAACAGTGTGGAAGGACGGCAAAAGTTCAAACCCAGCTGGCAGCCACCACTCTTCATCCTGCTGCATAAAGTGTCTGTGCAGCCTGTACAACCTGAAGGCATCAGTCCTGCATGGTGTCTCACCCTCAAGCAAGAGTGGCCAGTAGGTTATTTTCAATGATGATTTGAAAATTGCAGGCTGAACAGGAGGGGTGGGAAACCCTCCAGCTTGCAAAGCATTTCGCGAGTGAAATGAGCAGCAGAGCCGCAGCCAGGTTCCCTGACACCCTCAAATGCAAAGGGGCATGGACTAAAAGCCATTCCTTGAGGAGAAGTGAGCCCTGGTTCCCCACACAATCACCCTGATGCCTCACATTGCGTTAACTCGCACACAAACAGTTGTGGTCAGCCTTCATCCATCCAAGAGCTGTCAGCATGTAGCTCTTCAACTCTGCAGTTCATGCAGGCTTTTTTCTTGGTTTTGTTCAGGTTTAGAAAAGGAAAAAAGCAAGTGGATGAGTTCTGTGCAATATATCCACCCGCTCTGAGAAGTTGTTGATAGTGACACATGAAGAGAAATGACTCCTGACAATAAAGGCTATGAAGTCTTTTCCCTACTATTTCGGACAGAAGAATGTGCTTGAGTGCGTGGGTGTAAGAGAGAAAGCAAGACAGTGAGTGTGTGCGTGGGCTTATATGCAATTGCCATTTTATCTTTCTTGTCTTTTACGTTTCCCTATGCTTTTCCCAGTTTTTAAAGAGATTTCCTAGATCCCTGTCTTCTTCCTCCCATCTTCAGAAGCTCAGTAATACTTTCACCAGCAAGTGTGGCCCACCAGACAATTTTCATCATTTCCTTTATAAAATCTATGGCCTCCACCCTGCAACCATGTCCATTAGTGTGATGCTTCATCAGCAGGAAAGTTCTCACCAGTTTTTCCTCCAAACTACAAAATAAAAGCAGCAGAGAGCAAGGAAGTTCACATCACTTAACATGGCACCCTCCGACCATCCACCACTTGTCCCTCTCCCCATCTCCAAAGTGGCCTTTCTTACACCTTCCAGCTTCTCTTGAAACAATTTTTAGCATCTCCCTCTCACCAGCTCTGTCATCACCAGCAGACCATTCACTGCATTCTTCGAGGCAAGATCCCGGTCACACAGCCCCAGAGGAAAAGGCCTCATGTGCACATCAGGATGCAGCATCGAAAGATCTCTGCATCCCTCCAACCACTGCCGCTGCCTGAAGAACCCGCTCCCGGCGACCGACTGCAGATGATCCTGAAAACAGCAAAAATCACCCAAGAACAGGGCCCACGTGTAAGATGCTAACACGTCATTGTGGGCCAGGGATGTCACAGCTAATGGCACGGTGGAGACACACAGCTGCAGCAAGCTTCTCAGAGCCCCTCCAGCAGTGAGTATGCACTGTGCTGGGCATGTGGGCTTCAGGCCCACTTCACCATGATGGTAACGTTCATGCTAGGAATGTTTAGCACGAAAGGGCAGTGATTAAAAGTCACCCACGTGGCACCTGCCCCAAGAGGAGCAACTGAATTACCTGGACCCTTTAGCTGTCAGTTATTAGGCAGCAATTCTGAGGGTGACAGAGCACTGAAACAGGCTGCCCAGGGAGACTGTGGAGTCTCCTTCTCTGGAGATACTCAAAACCCACCTGGACGCAACCCTGTGCAACATGCTCTAGGTGAACCTGCTTTGGCAGGGGGTTGGACTAGATCTCCAGAGGTCCCTTCCAACACTTAACCATTCTGTGATTCTGTGATTCTGTGATTCTGTGATTCATCATGTTGAGCTGGTTCTAGCATGAAGTTTCCTTGGTTACTGCTGCATGTTTCAACAGGCCTTTGGCAACCAAGGCACTGCTGGTCCCAAGCCTTCCTTGGTGTGGAGGCACCCGATTTTGTCTCTGCACAGCCAAGTTGGGTCCCCCTCTGCCTGTTTGTAAGGCCCTGGCTAAAGATGATGAAACATTTAATGTACATCACGCTACAGACATCAGGGTACTGCCCTCCTTCCCTTGCTAAGCTTCCTCAGAGAAACAAGGACAACATGAATGGGCCCCTCTAGGGTGGTATCAGCTCTTGCTAGTCCTCTCCCCGAGGACTTCCTCTCATTGTTCCAGGTGCTTGCTGCAAAACCCACTGTGAGGGTTTGGGACCAGGTCCCCCCAGAGCATGGCAATGCCAGAGCCCGCTGCAAGGTGCAGACTAAAAGCCTCTCGCCGTCTGAGGAGCCTGAAGCATGAGCATACCCCTCCCTGCTCTCTGCTCAAGGCTCTGAGGATGACTAGTGCCCGGGCTGGCTGGAGGAGAAGTCCTTGCACGGGAAACGTAACTGACCCAGGGGCGAAAGGAGCACCTGGCAGCTGCATGTATGAAATGATGGGTAGGAAGTAGGCCAGCAGATGGTATTCATCAGATCTTGACACCAAGTCCTCCCTTGCAGAAGGGCTTCAGAGATGCAGATTCCCCTCCCACCTACTCTATCAACAAAAAAGCCAAGGGAAAGCTACCCTGCAGTTCTCTCATCATCATAATTTTCCATTTTTTGGCCCATATTTGTTCATCATAGGTGAGCTGGAGAAGAGGATTCAGGGAGAGAAAATTGCAGAGCTCAGCAATGTATCCTGCAAGCCCAGACCCAGAAAACCAGAGATATTTCAAAGTGCAGCCTTGATGCTATAAGTTATCCTTAACAGAGAATCTCGCTTTTCTCTTTCCTTGCCACGCTAAGCTGTTCTGTTGCCATGGTGACTGCCTGAAGTTCAGGGACCATTTCCAAGTAGCCCTTCTCACTGTACCGCACCAGATACTGTAGATGGTCCCTGCATGACTGGGATGCGCCATGATGTAAATGCAAACATCGTTTCGTTACATACCCGTGCTAATAAAGCAGGCTTATGCCGTGTGTTATGTCCGGAGGTCTCAAAACATGTGGCAAAGGAAAACTGGCATCATCATTCCCATTTTACAGACTGGCAAACTGAGCGGAACTGACTTCTGGGGGTCTCACTGGTCAGTGCCACTGCAGGAAATAAAAAGCAGAGCCCCTTCCACTCCCTTTTCAGTCAATCACATAATTTATTATGGTACTTAGATCTCCTTGACCAGTGAGGATCTGCCCTGTGCCTGGATTTTGGAATCACATCCCTCCTTTTACCTAATATGAACTTAGCATTTAAGTAGGAAACAATGATCTCTGACTCACTCCTGCCATGATTTAGCCGCTAGATCCCAGATGAGGTCCCTTCCTATCCTTTTCCAGCCTCCTCATACCAGCAGCCACCAAGGAAACAGAGGGAAGGGATCTATAGCCTCTTGCCAGAGGCCATCCTCCTCCCAAAACAAGGAAGTATACCCAGACTGAATATTATATCGGGTAAGAGCAGCTGATGAACAGCCCACAGTTTGAGAGATTTTCTATCATGTTATTAAGAAAGGTAGGATTACTAAGATGCCTAAATGAAAAAGGAATGTAAGTGCTGTTCACAAAAAAAAGAACTCTAGAAACATGTGTCCTACTGAAAGCCAAATACTAATCTACAGATCAAATCCTGAGCCTAGTTGAAAGTTTTTAGACAGGAAAATTTTCCATAAGATGGTCCAGAAAAAAAATCGAGGCATTTTAAAGTAACCTTGCAATTTTGGCAGCTCACGTGGTGGACGTTGTTGGTGCAATCGTTTTGTCAGCTGCCATAACACTAAGAATCTGCAAGCCCTGAGAACCCCAGATCATGAAGGTTTACAGGGGCTTTCAAGCTGACTTCTCACCAGCATGTAAGGAAATAGCAATTCCTCTAACATCTCTGAATGCCTCATCAATCTGGGGGGGAAAAAAAACCCAAAACACTATCATGTCAGTTGTTTTTTAAATAAATATTTTTGGGGCTCTGATATTTTGGAAGCATAAGAGTGGCAGGATTTTGTCTCAGGCTTGAATGGGTACTTTGTTTTGTTGAAAGGCTAAAATTTCTGGTGGATAAAGTGAGAACTCTAACTCCAACCAACCCCTATGAATAATAAAAACAATCAAGGAAAATTTTGATTGGTTTATGCATGTCTAGATAACGGCCAAATGAACTAAATCTGTAGTGACTATTGAACAAAAATCTTGAATCTTGCAAAAATCTGTCTAGTGATTTATAAAAAATAGACGTAGTCAAACTATACAGTACCTCAGCTATTCAGTAGTCAATGACACTTTATAGAGGAATGCTTGCCACCTTCATTAACAAATGGATAGTGTTTGATTAATTGTGAAGCTAACAAACATTACGTTAAACACAGTGCTGCAGACAGTGTAAATGAGAACAAATAATTTTTAATGTCATGTGAGTCAGTTCCATGGTGAGCATGTGGCTCCAGAAGAATGACATGTTCAACACGCAATTTCTCACCTAGCTCATTTCCTTCCTCTTTCTACGGAAATGACTCCTCAGGGCTGTTGTCTAAGAAAGTCTAATTTCGTGGGGGACAAACAATGTAGAACATCTGTATTCTGGCCACTTTCTAACTCCTTCTCTTAGACTTGTGACTACTTATTTAAGGAAAAGAAAGGAAGAAAAGCATTGTTCTCCACATGAATGCTAACCAACACAGTTCACTTTAAAATGACAATATTAAAACCAGTTAACAATATATTTCAGCTTTTCCAAATTGCCTTTTCTGGTTCCATACACAGACCTCACTATTTCACATTTACAGACTTCTCTTTTCCAATAGGGCTTGCTTGCTGTCTTTGCTAAACTAAACGACAGTCCTCTTGTCCTCCAGGAATTCAGAGCCTGGAAGTCAGGACACACAAGAAGGAGATAAAAACTACACAAAGAGGCAGCCTTTGCCTATAGCAGCCACATTCAGGCATCAGGCCCAAAGCAAGACATTACAACACGAACCAAACATCTAAGGCCAACAGCCTGGAAAATACAGCATCTGCAAGAAAACCTTCTTCAAAAGCCTCCAAGAGATAAGAGCACAAGGGTGATGAGGGCCAAGAGAACCAGTGATGTCACGACCAGAGAGGGTGACCTCATGCCCATCCTTGACGCCAGTCCAGCATGGTTCGGCTCAGGGTCATGCTAGCTCAGCAGATTTCTCCCTGCCCACCCAAAAGCAATCAGGGAAGCCAGGCCAATATTGCCAGACCCTGCTACTTTAAAAGCAAAGACACAGGGAAAGGCAGCTGCCAAAGAAACTCATGCCTAGGTAATTCATCAGTTAATGAAATTCTGCTCAACCAAAACAATTTTTTTATAGTTTCAATTACAGAAGTTATTCTTTATATCCGATCTTAAACTGCTGCCCTGTGCTGCTGTTTGCCATTAAAACAGGTTGTTTCAGTCCAGTGGTTGCTACATTTCAATGTCAGCTGCAGTAATTCTCCCATTACATGGATGCACACGTGCGCACCCCCAATCTGAACTGTGCTCTTGGATCCTCCTGGACTACCGGGGCTCTATAAAAGTAAGTCATTACCATAATCATTATCAATGTAACAACTTTTACTTTCCCATTTGTGATGCTATTTTCAAATAGCACCATTGGCCTAAGGAACTCTCAATGTGGCACTTTCCATGACTATTAAATAAACTTACATTTTTTTCTTAGTTCGTATTTTTAATCTTTTTGTTCAGCTTTATCTCCCCGTTACCCTCTGAACTTAAAACTAGTCAAAACTCATTACAGAGAATACCATATCACAGAAGCTAGAAATGGAAAGGACCTATTAGATCATCAGCTCGTCCTCCTGCCAATTAGCGCTCACTCTCTGGAGTACCTTTCCTAATGCTTTGTCCAGTCTGGCTTTAAAAAGGACCAAGCAGTTGGGCTCCTGTCCTTTCCCTCGGGAGACCGTTCCACAGCAAAATATATCTCACTGTCAGGAAATCCTACCTTACATTCAGCCTGACTATCACACTACTAGCCCTTGTTATATCCCTGCGTGTCATGCTAAAAATTCCTCTCGCGCGCTCAGGAGAGTGGGAGGGCGCTCGTACTCATCAGAGCGCTGCATGTCTCACAAACCACACATTTGTTAGTCATTCCTGAACTAAGCTCTGCATAGCTTTTAATTTGAACTCATCTACCTGTACTTCCACATCTCCCGATCAGCTTTGTCACTCTCCTCCAAAAATTTTCCAGATTTGTCATTTCCTCTCTGGTTATTGAGAGCCTGGTGTTGACTGTACCAGTTATTTTGGGATTTGGGACACCAGGCAAAGCTAGATGGCAGTTTCAAACCAATCCAAAGCACGCCTTCTTTTTAACATGGCTTAGCTAAACTGAGCTCCTTTCCACAGGCCGTGAATGACAGAAGTTTGCACGGGGAACATGCAAAGGGAAACAGAATAAGTTAACGGAGGAAAAATAATGCATTGAGAGTTCCTACATACATGATCTTGTATTTAAGTGCCTGGACTCCCAAGCTATGCTCATCATACTGAGACAAGAAGAACAAAATGCTATTCGATAACTTGATGAAAAGCTTTCAAGTATGCTTACCAGCCTTTCAGAAGAGGAAATGTGTTTCAGTCACCACTGTGTGAGTCTTAGCTTTCATGGCACCCTATAAAGATGCATCTGAGTTAAGTTGCCCTGATGCAAGCATTGGTGGTGTGCACTGGCCTCAGCGCAGCGAAGAACCAGAGGGAGGAGAAGCACTGCAGTTCTCTGCACCGTCATGTCTGGAGTGATGCCCCTGCAGGGCTAAGTCTTACCGCTAAGCATTTTACCTCCCACCTTACAGCAGATCCAAGGTGCCCAAGAGCTCCTGACTGGGAATGTTAAATCTTCTGGCAGACCAGGCATGCTAAGGCCCCAAGCAGCAACTGTAGCTCCTGACATAGTTTCAGTACACACACCAGACTGAGCTCCTTGCAGAAGACACATCCACAGAAGACCAACGTCCTGTGAACATATTGCCAGTTGTCCCCTTAGCCTCACCCAACAAGTGCTTTGAAAAGGAGAGAGGGTTGGGGAGGAGTGGGGAAAATTAAATACTTGGTGACTCTCCTCACCTCCCAGTTTCCTTCCTTCATCCTTTGTGTCTCAGTCACTGTTACGCTTCTGGTTTGATTTTGCAAATTCAGGTGCAGAAAGCATCCAGTATAATTTACTAAATGTCACTGCAATGCAGAGAAGCAAAGTAGTGAAGTGGGGCCTAATCCTGCTCAGTGCTGCATGGATCAGGTAAAGCACTAAGATCTTCTCTTCCTTCATTGCTGAGGGCATGTACCACCTACAGAACAGGACTCTGGTACTGGATCAGAAGGGACTCTGGGACACCTGGATTCAGGACTTAATCTGTGGCACCAGACAAAACTCTCAGCCTCTCCAGCCTTCAGTTCGTGTGTCTGATAAATGTGTATGGTTTGATCTTCATTTGAAAAATGTTCAAGATCCTTAAGACCTTTTGGGAAAGCTCAGGGTTATTGTCACTGTTAAGAAAAAGTCTCACATGTATGGCCAAATTTGCCCCTCCTTTTTAGGTCTGT
This sequence comes from Nyctibius grandis, assembly GCF_013368605.1. NCBI lineage: Eukaryota > Metazoa > Chordata > Aves > Nyctibiiformes > Nyctibiidae > Nyctibius > Nyctibius grandis. The sequence goes on from NC_090660.1 coordinate 14,891,236, forward strand.
CACTAAGTGAGGAGGTTTCATAACAAGCCTACTCTACCCCATTTACAGGGCGTGCTATTCCAGAGACCCTTCTGGACAGGGGTCCATACACGGTGCTCTGGCTTTACTTACAAAATAACGTAATGACCATGTAGGAAAGGCCACTGGGATCACCATTGCCTACTGTGGACCTCATGATCTGTATGAGGATTGCACAGAATGCTTTAACTTGAGTTTTTCCAAAACAGGAAGGCTGCAAGGAGGCTCTTGGTTTGCCTCAACATCAGCCTGGACTGTAGAGGTGGTTTCCAGGTGGAGATGGCCATGCACAATGCCATCTGCATCTACACCAGACAAATTGCCTCTTCCCTAGCAGCATGTAACAGCTGCTATCTGAATGCAGGGCTGACTGTCTCATGTGGATCATCTCACATCTACTCACCACTGGGAAATTTCAGTACTTTTCTTCCTGTTCATCATGTCTCCATTGAAACACCAGTGCTAGGAAAGGCACCACTGTGCCTGGACAACCTCTCCTCCAGCTGATCTCCTTCATAGCCCAGAGAAAGTGGTAGCAATCAACAGGCCCTGCAAGCTAAGGGCCACTTTCCCATCTGTTGCCCTGTCTTCTGCAGAGCCTTTTCCTCTTGGCAGGTAACAAGGTTCCTTTCAAGGATGTAACTGATACATCTCACAGCGGCTCTCCTGAAACACACTGAACCCAAGGTAGGAATCTCTCCTCCCTGTCCCAACCATGTGTTGTCATCCTTGGCCTTAAAATGGATCTCCTTCCAGGTGTCATAGGCAGCCCATCCAACCGACTGGGCAGAAACGCACTCACAGATGCACTGGTCCTGCTCAGCTTGGCAAACCCATGTCCATGCACAAAAGCCCTCCAGAAGTCTGTGTTGCTCCTGCAGAACAAGCTCTGAGCTGCAGGCTGGGCTGCCTGGGCAGGGTGGCTGGGTGCCTTTGAAGTCCTGACTCCCCTGGTGGTATATTTCACAGTAGCCCCAAGGATGCGTAACACCACCAACATTGTGAACAGTTGAGGAATTCAATCTGTAAAGTACCACAGAAGGTGTTAGGGAATAAGCAGAGAAGGCGCAGACAGCGACTCCAGATGTGTGACCAAATAGAAAGGAAGCCAAAAAACTACCAAGCAATTTTCCAAACATGAATGAAAGAGCCTTCAGTGGCAAAGCTGTCCTCTGTTGGAGCCTCGGGGGCTGCACTGATGTGGAAATGTTACCACTGCACAAGCCTGCCCTCTAGTAAAGATCAAAATGGACTTTTATTAATAACTTTAAAGAGGCTAGGGTATTTTTATTTATTTTAATTAGGGCAGGACTTTTCTGTAGTTCAAATTTCTTTTATAAAGCTGGCCTTTCTATTAAGTCACCTTTCTTCCTGCAAGGCAGAAAAAGACCTGCATTGTCACCAGCAGCAGGTGTTGCACAGGAGCCTACAGCAGATGCCAGAAAGTCTTTCAGGCTGAAAGGAAAATGTCTCAAGTGGGAAAGGGAGTTCTCTGCCCAAAATTCAATTGCTCTTTGAAGGGAGAGTGCTCAGAAGACTGTTGGCTCTCTGACAGCAGGAAGCATCAGAAAGTATTGAATTTTTCTTGGAAAAAGGTGATTTTCTGTGTATTGGAGCAAAGCAGCAGGAGAGAAAAGTCTCTAATCACACAGAGTATGGGGAACAACAACTCTGCTTTTGTATTCACAGCACAGAAATAAGGCTCACGTCACCCACTCCAACCGATTTCATATGTATGTGTGTGTGCAGCACACAAATAACATAATTTGGCAAGGTACTGAAGATCTCCTCAGCAATGCTGGTCTGCCCTCCTTGCTCAAAAACAAGAGGTAATGCTGCAAGACCAGGAACAACAGGAAATCATTTCATTCTTAACCAAATTCACATTTTTCAGTTTCTGGCAAGCGGAAAGGAATGAAAAGTAATGCAGACTATAGAGCACAATAACATAGCAGCTTGCAAACACACACAGAAGGCTGCTGCTATTATTTATCAAAAATACATTTGTAATCATTTTCTGGAAGTACATGCAGGGGAACATGCTGGGCATCAGGTTCTTACTAATACGCTGTCTCCCCTGCCTGAACTTTCAGTCAGGATACACTTATTTATGCTGACAACCTTCACTACAGCCCTGTTATTTCTCTGTTTCATCTTCCTAAGGAAGCAAGGGCATGCGCAATAGTGATGGTGCCCATCCTTCCACCGCCAGTGATGTTCGCTGACTTTTGAACCCACTGGAATAATCTATCCACACTGGACTTGAAGGTGAGGGTCCGCAAGGCATGACGTTCTGGCAAACTTTGTGAAAAACAGTGGCTGTGCTGAGAGGAGAGACCCAAACATTAATGCACGTGCACAGGGGTCATCAACCTGGTCTGCTTGGTCCCCTGGCCAGCTAGCATGAAAGCCCTCCAAGCAAGCTTCTGGCAAGGCACCAGGCACTGAGCAGGGCACTGTAGTAGAAAGGGTTGGTGAGCTGATGTTTGGGGTCATGGGAGGGAGATTAAATAGCACTTAGGAGACTGAAGAAGCAAGGAAGTGTTTCAGGGGAGGGCCCAAGGAGGTAGCCTTACACATATTGTGAGCATAGGACAGAAATTTGAAGGCAATCAGGCTCCACTGGTGTTGCTGTGCAAGGCACAGCGTGTGCTCAGAGCCCTCAGTGCCCAGGTAAGGGCTTTCTGATGGACACTGCGGAGATGGCTCTGGAGAGTTGTTTGGTGATCTCAGATGCCCCCATCCCTCCTGAAAGCACCCACCAAGCTGCTGAACACCCAACAAAAAGGGCCTCAGCCTTCGACTGAATTAAACCTCTGTCAATCCCCTCATGATTGGGAAGACACAAACCAACCTACAGACCTACACTTCCATTCCCACACTGTCTTATTCAATTCCTGTACTGAGATCTGTCAGTAAAGATCCTGTGAATGACTGTCAGTTTCTCTACCACCAGTGAGTAAAGATCTGGCATAAGAATCAATAATCCCTCATATGAATCATCAGTTACAACAATAACTAATGACCAAAAAGCCTGGCTGTGCATGCTAATTACTTACTATGTGCCTATGCAAAGGCAGGCAGCCAAACTCACATCCGTGCCTCCTGGTAGCATGGTGGGAGGGAGGTTAGTTCAGCCTTGAGCCCAGGACATCAGAATACAACTCCTCCCGCCTTGCTGCTCAGCTATCCTGTGATGTCTCACTAAACCTGCTCCCCTCTCCCAAAATGACACCAGTGTCACCACAGTCACCGAGAGCTGGGTTACAAAATGTTTCAAGTGACTAAACATTTGGACAGATGCCTAGAGGGACTTTCAAACCTGCATAGACATTGACAAAATCCCACAAGCAGTTATTTGTGCCTGTGTGGGTCTATAATTTTTTAATCCTGACCCTTGGTCTCAATGTGCCTTATGCCTGCAGATGGAGATGGTTATAGCCGTTCACAAGCACACGGAGATTCCACTGAAAAATGGCTGCACAGGCACTACATTACAAGATGCATCTAATTGATGCTGAGCTGCAGCAAATACCAACACAGCACTTCTGGCTGTATCATACTGTGATACAAGTGAAGCTGCAGACACTAAAATAAAAAGAGAACAATCTACTGCCCATTTAAGTGGCAGCTGCTCTGGATGACTGCGGTGCTGCCCAGCAAATTACTGAGCAGGCAGAGGCACAATTCCCTGGACCGCGCGTTAATCACCTGCATCCAGAGGGTGAGCACAGAGAGACCCTGCAGTAATGCGGTGTGGGAGCACAGGCTTTAGGCTGTGGTATAACAAATCTCCCTGCCTACAGCCCGACACTGTTTCTTCACCAAAGTTATACCAAACTTGAATAGCAAGAACTGTACGAGAAGGTAAGCAAAACTGAAAGGAGAAAGCTAGGTCACGGCAGAAGTGATTTTAGGCACAGTTTTCCAAGTATAAAAGGCAGACTAAAGCAGACTCTACTTAGTTAACAGTGGGCATAAATAGAACAACAGAGGCCATCTGACAAAAGCACAAAATCATGAAAACTGCCAAACATGAGAGTGCATCAGATGTTAATGATGATCAAACCTTATACAACAGATTCTGGAGAAGCCAGTGCCTTCACCTAGCATATGCCCGCGCTCTGTGTTGAACTGCAATCGTCTCCTCTGAGATACTCAGCTTAAAATTCAGATGTAATGCAGTCATGTTTAAAAGCAGGTAATAAGTGTCAATGGCTGGTTTCTTATGTGTCCTATAAATTTGTTCAAGGTCCTCACAAGATTGCTTCAGTTCTGGTGGCCCTCAGAGGCAACACTCACAATCTTAAAATTTGATCAAATTTTGTCTGTAATTAGTCAATATGGCCTGGTCTACACAGAAAGCAAATCTGTTTTACATAAACAGTCTTCTCTTAGCAAAGAAGCACAGCAGACAATATCTGCTGAGCTTTAAAAGTACAGCTACTTATTTCAAAGCTGAAGTACAAACCCATTTTCTCTTCCAGATGGTAGCAATTCTGATGGAGAAAATTCAGCAGTATCAACTAGCAGGCCTCAGACACCCAGCACAATCATTTTATATGCTCTCACTGAATTTGACAGAACTTCCTTGTGCCTAAAACTACTTCTGTGTGTGTTTGGGGTGGCAGTGGCAAGACCCAGAGCACTTTCTGACCTTGGTTTAACTAACGAGCACCAGTCAAGCTTCAGTCAACCCACAGCGAAGACAAGGTTCTTTAATTCTACCCAAATATGAACTCAATGAGATTGACATAATTCTGCTTTTTGGGGTGAGACTCCCTGTGTTTACTTCAATGGACCACCAAGAGTTTTACCTGGGACAGCTGAAATCCACTAGTCACTGCAGACAAAAACTATCAAACAAAAAGCCCACAACTTTTTTTTCCCACATTCAAATCAAAAAGCTAATCCCTGCATTAACTTACTCAAGGGCTGAGACCAATGTGTCAATACTTCTGAAAATCAGTACAGCTGCACAGAGTAAGAAGCCGATAAATTCAGTGCTGAAGTATGGCCACCAACATGCAGAAGGGAAAGCAGTAACACTCCCAATGGAAGGCAAACAACCACCACCAGTGGCTTACTAATCTAGTTTGGATTCTCAGTGCAAAACTGCTTTCAGAGTTGTGCAACTGTGTGCTCGTGCCTGGCAATACTATGGCAGAGGTCACTGAAGTCTCAAGGGCAAAAAGACAGAGCAATTTACCGCTTAGCTAGCTCGCAACACTTTTCCATTGCAGCACCTCTAACGAGAACATCAAAACCAGGTAAGTCTCAGTGCACTGTAAATTTGCTGCCAGTTTACTGGGAAAATCCCAAACTGAGTGTTAAAGCAAAATCTTTAGTCTTCCAAGAATCACAGCTAGATTGAAAGCCAATGGCAACTAGTAACAAAACCAGCACCCAGAACATAAAAACAGTACAATCTGTTCAGTCATAGAAATCCCCAGCCAGTTCTCCTGGAGATGTTTATCTTCTTTTGCTACAATTGATTTTTTATCAAAGGATGCTGATATAAAACCCAATGGCACACAAAAATATACATAGGCAGTTGATAAACACAAGAAGCAGGGCCTTGTGCCTGTGCCTGCCTTGTGCCTGCCACTGCGTTAGTCAGTCAACATGCGCACTCATTACTCAAATGCCGCTCCCCTTCGTATTTCCATACGGCATGGTATCACAGGGCATGGTATCACTTTGATATTTAGGAACTCATCCACCTTTACTTGACTTGTAGCTCATCCAAGATTGTGGGATGTTCATGAGACAGACTGTAGGGTAGCAGAGAGATGAGCAAGTGAACTTACCTTGGCAGCTATGTTGTTCTTGGTCTAGTTTACTTATCTTTGTGCTAAATATGTCTTAAAAAAAGCCAAGTGACAGCTGAGGGTAGCCCTTGCTTTGACAGAGTTGGTCAGTGACCGTACCAAGGGTCTTCCTCAGCCAGGTTTTCTATACTCCCACCAAGGATCAGCCCAGCCCCTGCAATACTGTTCACACCATGTGCCTCTGCTCAGTGGTAAAATAAGCCATGGCTATTACACCCTTAGATTCCCATGGACACTCTGTTGGTATCCACAAGGGATGATACGGTTTGAGAGTCTACTACTGCCCATAGCAAATTTCCCCAGTAAAATTAAGATCAGGCTTTGAAGGGAAAGTCTTATTTTCCAAAGGACAGCAGCATAAAAAAGCAACTCTGATGCCTTTTGATATGAGGTCTGCTTCGCTAGTAGCTGTGAACCTGCCAGAACAATAGGCCTTTAGAGTAGATTAATCCTAGAATATATATGACAAAAGCTTACCTAATATAAACATACCCAAGTATTCATATTATGCTCACAGCCAGCCCATCTGATTTTACAGGCCTTAAAATCCTTCACATAATTGAATTGAGCTTGCTCCTGAAGAAGCTGTTCTTTCTTTTTTTTTTTTTAACCTTAATGGTTTGCATTTTTGTCTGAAAGTTGCTACTATGAGAACAATTATTCCAGAAGATGATCCTATGATGTCAGGTCAACTTCGGGGAAAGCTCTGCATTTCCCCTTTATCCTATTAGCCCACGAGATTAATCTTTTAGGTTTCAGAGAATAATGTTACTCTACCAAGACCTGGCTGTTGCAGGGAGCCCGTCCTCACCAGAGTGCAGACAGTTCACAGACAGACATGTCGAACACAACTGATGTTAGTGGCTGGAGACTGGCCAATTCAAGAACATCCAAGTTTCCTTGCAAAACTGAACATGTCAGTCTGTGGCTGCAGTGATGAAGGCTCATTGTCCAATTTTCTCCTCCTTGCTTTTCCCAAATTTCTATGCCCCCAAAACTGGCTGATGAGAATGAGAGAAGAACTGAACGATTTGGGGAGCAGAAAATGGAAACTTCACTAATCAATAAACGAAAAGGGGAATCTTGCTATCTAGTCCACCCCAAATAGTCTCCTGTTTTCCCAAGAGACTTAGTACTTTCATATAACAGGCAGGTTTTAGTACTCTTTCCATATCAATCCCATCAATTAACATCCACGTAATTTGCTGCCCTATGTGGTAGCACCAATCAGGCCTTGTCTTGGAACAATTACTGCTCAGTGCAGTTCAGGGGAGAGCTCCTCCTCTTCAGTGGTCCTCACTGAGAATCCTGGAAAGGCAAAGGATGAAGGAGACAGAGAAACACCAAATAGGCTAGGCTGTATTTATGGATCTTAGTAGATCATGGTTTAAAAATAACCAAATAGGTTTTTCTGTTGCCTAAATGGCACCCATTCTTTTCACCTTGTAGAAAGTCTAGCATATTGTTTTCATCATCAAGTTATTTGGCTAAGACAACAGTGATTTAGATTAGGATTTGTTTACACAGCTAAATATGTTGAGTAATGAAATTAAAATGAGCTCTCTGCTTCTGTCACATCTGCAATAGTAACTGGCTGCTTATGGTTGAGTACAAGCCTGCTGCACAGATGTTTCTTGATAAGGTATAAATCAGTGTTAGATGCTGTTTATTGCAGTGCTTTTACTGCCTTCTTCCCCGAAGGAGGGAATGTTGCCTGCACAGCAACCAGATGTGACCTGCAAGACCGTATGAAATAACATTACAAGCAAAAACAGGTCCCATATTCCGTATCAGCATCTGCAATGGCTCATCAAGTATTTATCAGACCATTTGAACACTTCTACAGGTCCTAGCATCATACCACTGCCAGAATTTACTTATTATAACCTGCAATGAAAAAGTCAAGCATCCTGTAAAGCGACTGGTGCCTGGAATAGTAGGAGATCCTATTTTAGTTTGGTTTCCTGCCTTAAAGGTCAAATTTCTGAGCAGATACTGCTGCTAGAAAGTAAGATACCGTGAGAGATCAAGGCAGCTGCATTTCAGGGCATTGTAAGGAAAAGTTTCTCTGCCATCCTGCCCCATGTGATATCAGTCCTTTGATGGTGACAGGGGAACGGACTTATCTTGCACCAGTGCCTGTGTGAGGAGAACTGAGACAAGGGAGCTCCTCACCTGGGGAAGGCAGCACAGCTCCGAGCGCCTCTCTAAGCGGCTCTGCTCAGCTCTGTGGGAGAAGGGGGATCCAACAGGAAGAACTCACCAAACACCAGACTTCACAAGATGTACTTCTTGGAAGGTTTATTGAAGCAAAAGCTGCCGTTTCTTATTTAAAAAAAAAGAGAGGGGAATGGAAGGATAAAATAGTTTTTCTTCCCTGAGCTAATCTGTGTCTCTGATATGCTTCACTCGTTACACGGACAGAAGATCCTGTCAACACAAACACAATGCCAAGTATTTACAGTTTAATGGAACCCAGGGACCAATTAACAACACAGAAAACCACCAGGCAGTGTATTTCTTATTGTAACGGGAGGGAAATCTTACATTACTGCTGTTCCCCCATTTCTTAAAATAAAGCGCCAGCGCTTTGTCAATGATTTCTCAGTAGTAATGTTTATTATCTGGTAGTTTTACCATTGCCCATTTATCAATTGTTTTCCATGTGCTAGGTTCACTCACAAATCCCCTCTCTTTACTTGTACCCCCTATTCCAAAAGGACAAAAAGAAGAAAAAAAAAAAAGAGAAAAAGAAAAAAAAGAAAAAGCAACTGTCATCAGGGCTTCCGACCAGCAATGTTAGAATCTGCCCTCAACCCCAAGTTCTCGAACTGCTGATTCTTCAATAGCTTGATGGATGCGATGCACCTCATCCTGTGTTAAAGTCCTCTCCGGGTGGCGGTAAATGATACGGTAGCAATGGCTGACCTTCTTTGTCCTACAAAATATAAACCAAAAGAGGACTCATAAATACACGTGCCTACAAATGCAAATACATGAGGCCAAACACTTACCCTCTGAACAATTTTTATCTGCGGTCTAATTTTGTTCCTGTTGCTTGGAAATCACCTTAATGCTAAAATATAGTCTGGAGAGGTGGGACTGAACTGAATTTTAATCTTGGCAGAGGACTTTGCTGAAGTCCACCTAAGACCTCAACTTGTATTGCGGTGTGGCAGCTTCTTACCACAGCAAACAAGCCCTCGAGGAGGGCTATGCTAACACCACTGAACTGCTGCTGACACCACAACTCTCTCATTTTGGTGCTAATGGGGCTATCTTGAGGGAGCACAGTGCACACATACCCTCCTCAGACCAGCGGGGCTGGCAGTGATGGGCACAAGGAAAACACCGTCCAACCTCTGTACGCTGGACAGCAATGTTGCTAGCTAACACGGGGCGCCTCACAAGCCTCGCCATCCAGGCTCCAGCCTGGGGGATGAGACCGAACACACAGCTGCAAAACAGAGTAAAGCATTTATTTTTCAATTCAGGTGACTGTTTTGCCTTTGCTGGAAATGAGAAACAAGGACAAAATGCATCTGAAGTCCGTGTTTGTGGGAGAAGGACAGAGACACAGGACGAGGATGGCAGTCATTCCTGAAGCCGAGTGCCAAATGGCAGTGGCTGGGCACCAGCAGCGCTGCAGCCCAGGTGCAGGGGCAGCCCAGCAAGCTTGGGAAGAAATGGGGTGAGACATGACAGCAGGCACACACGGCAAAATTTCTTACTCCCTGCTACTATGGAAAGGAAAAGGCAAAAGAGAAGAGGGAAAAAGAACAGCGAAGAGGGAATGATGGGGAAAAAGAAAGTATTTAAGAGTTGTTGAGTTCAGCAAAGACAAGTTAATGCAAAACCAGGAGCAAAACATTAAGTTGAATAAGAGAGAAAAAAATCTTGCTCTCCATTAACACCAGGCTGGAGTACATAGCTCTTGCAAGGGACACCTCTACAATCGCAGAGCTCGTATTACTGAATTTAAATGGCAGTTGTGGCACCCTTTTCAGTTTCAAACGGAGCACACACCGCTTCTTCTTTCAAAGGTAAACACTCACTCCAGTGAAAGAAAGAAAATCTGAGGGGAAAAATAACGGGAAACCAGAGATCAAGTAGTAGACAGAAGGATCTCACAGACTAGCATTTAATGGCACACAAAGGCATTCAGAAAGCTTTGGGTCATCTCTCTCCTGAAAATTGTTTCATGTTAGAAACCACGTTTATTATGACTTTTTGATTAAAACTAAGGTTATATGTGCTCATACACAAAGATAACTCTCTCAAGATACTCATTTCAACCTCAAGTCCTACTAGAAACAGGCACAGGTAGTTTTTATTTCAGAATAGCTATTTGATACTAACTTTGACCCACCCAACATGGGTGGGAGGCTTGCCCTGCTCCCACTGGCAGTTTACAACAAAAAGGTTATTTCAAATTAAAGCATTCTTCCTTTTTTTGTGTGCTCTGAAGATAAAGCAAGTCAAATCTAGCATAGGAAAGGGCAAACTGCACTTCATAAAGTGTTAAGCTGACTGCAGTTAACTGCTAAAAAACAGCCACAAGCTTTCCCTGGGTGCAGGTTAAATGCTGTAGAAAAGTGATCTTTGAGAAAAGAGGAGGAGGTGTAACTGCGGTGAAGGTGTTGCTCTGTTCAGCTCCACCTCTGGAAAGCAGTTGAGAGGACATATCTGGGAGAAGCAAGTAAATGGAATAACAAGAGGCTGGCCAGAGGCTACCTTGCAAGAGAGAAATTTGAATAAGAGAGAGGGATAATGAATTGGGGCTCAACAGAAACAATTTTCAAAACCACGCTGGCAAATATCATTACCGCTGGTAGTATTTCAGTTTTTAATGGTGCTACAGCAACCCACCTGAACAAAAACATTTGCAAATTGCTTTGGCTGAAAATCTGTTTGGAAGATGTACAGTCACAGCCCTGATCCTGAAGTCTTGTATATACTGGGAATACATCCCATGATGGAAAACTCATTGCCACCATTTAATGTGATGTAAACACAAGTTTGCTTAACATATTTAAGCTGTGGTAGGGATAGCTACAGCACTGCTTCTTCACTAGTCATAGTTAATGGAAGGTAATGGTTTCTCTCGACCCATGTGTTTAGGTATCCTCCTCCTTCCATCCTAGTAAGCAGTTCATTCATGAGGAAAATTAAATAGGTCAGAATAGGATGCAATAGTTTCTTGTGGGTGTAGTGGAAAACCAGCATCTTTAGGAGGTATTTAAATTAGGAAAGAGTAGAGGTCTTACAGAGCAGCACTGGACTAGAGTTTTTTTAGCTGCAGTTAAGCATTGGTGCAAGAGAAATAAAACAGGGATTACATTAAATATAATTCATCTAATTTTAATTATAGCCAAAAAAAAGATATAACTACTAATACACATGGCTGGCTACACATCACTCATTTGGTTTCATTTTTCTCCCACCTTTTAGCTAGGTTTATTTGCATCTTTGTTACTAACTAGAAAGGAGGAGTATAACGGTTCAATGCTATTTCAATAATAGACACACTGCAAGTTTCAAAACCTTAAGCACTCTTTTCAGAGTAGTATTAGCTGTCTTTTCAAGGGAGATGGGGAAGAGTACTTCTTGGTTCTTCCTCCCCTTAATACCTACTCCCTGCTCCCCCTGCAAATAAAATACTAAGATGATGTGATTAAACACTGCCGTCAGCTACAACTGGAAACAATTATTGTCAGCAAATAATATACGTTTGCTGACTCCCTTTCTCACTTTCCTTTTGTTCTGCAGAGTCACAGAGTGTTTGCCTACCTTAAAGATGGCTCTGCTAATGCATAATGAACTCTTTCCTGCATGTCATGCTGCAGCCCGACAATACAGCAGCAGTAGCTCTCTATCTTGAGCAACAGAAAATTTGAGGCCAAAACCTAGAACAGCAGCTTCACCAGGTAAAAAAAAAAAAGCAGAAGCTTAACAGTGAGCACATTGGGCTTTATTTACCTAAACTGCACCACCAGACAAGTCCATGCGGTTTGCAGTCACGCGGACCCCTCTCCCACTAGGCTTCAGCTGATCTTAGTGTCACAAGTCTCCTCTGCACCAGCCTGCGGCTTTCAGGTAATGAAATGCAGTGAATAGAGTGAAGCGCTGCTCAAAAGGAAAAGGAAGATAGAGATTTATTCTGATGCCACAGAAGGAAACAAGAACGCAGTCCGTGAAACAACACTGGAGTGAAACAATACCTAATGCTCTTTCATATGTTTTTTGGAGAAAACAGCTTTGCCTCGTGATTTTCAGGAGTTGGCACACAGCTGCCTCCACGTGCTAGGGAGCTGCTCACTGCCAGGTCAGATTCACTGCATGGGGCCAACCTGAAGGTCAGCGTGTATGTTTCGAAATTTCAGCCTGATATCTGAGCACAGCAAGAAATTAAGGGGCCTTAGTCTGCCACTAGTCTAATAAAACAAACAGGAAAGCAACCTGACACTGAGACCAGGGCTAGAATTGAAAGGGTATGTTAGGCAATAAAAATTAATACCTGTGTGTTAGCTTTCCCCGCATTGAAGTCCACTGAAGGATGTTTCAAATACAACTTGGCTAGAAAGCTGATCACTGAAGCTACCAACAGCAGAACACCTAAACATACCAGGGAACCTGTCTCAGTGGTTAGATAAGACTACGACACAGGGTCATCTGGTAACCAAAATGTTGCCTAAAGAATAAATGCCTCGTACTGCCATTTGTCTCATCCACGTGCAATACCGTAACAAGAATGAAAATTTCTCCATTCTGTACTTGAAGAAGGAGGTAAAAGGGGCAGCAGCGAGTGGGGAAACCCCCCACTTTTTAACTGTGTTCTACTCTCCATCTGTCTTAAAGCATGGAAGCGCAGAGACTTCTGCAGGGTGGTTACCCCTGCTCTTATGTGGTAAGGACAACACAGAACCAGACATTTTTCTAGAAAGCTGGATTTACTTTGAGGAACGGGAAAGGAGAGATGACAGTCTCCCACAGCATCAAGGAGCGAAAAAGAGTACCACCCCTTTTGTACTCTGAGCAGTGCACTAAGCAGTACTACTCACCACCGTATCTACCTATATTGCACCTTTTCCTACAGAATATTATTTAAAATGAAAGATCTATACATATGGCAATACAAGTGTTTGAGATTATTTTCTCTCTGATAAATGAGTTGCGTTAATGAGGTTCTTTGAGGGTCTCCCAATTCCTGCCATAGCAGTTTGCATCCTATATCCCCCCAAAAGGTTCATCGTGTAATTACCTTACATAAACCTTCACACAGTACTCAATGACCACTACATGCTTCACAGAGATCACGTCATGCTCTGAGTATGCATGGCATGACCTCAGGGAAGAGAAAGGCTTGTTTTGTTTGCAACAATGTCCTGAAAGCGATGATGATGGGAAGGAATGAAAATATTGTCTCATGTTACTAGCATCATCGTTGCCAAAGCCATGTGGAGAGCACAGCGTTGGTTTTGCTTTGTGGCTCCAACAGTTCCCAGAATGGTTCATGTTTTAAGTGGAAATGGGGAGGAATACTAAACTGCAAGAAGGAGAATAAGAAGATGTAATTACCTTTTCATTTTTGTTTCATGCTTTCGAACCACATCCACCACTATGATAGTAGGCACAACTGCTAAATGTCATACTATAAATTTTAAATTGACAAATAGCAGTCTTTGCTAGGAACAACATCATGGAAAATGGCAAAAGGCTTGTGCTATACACCTTACTGTCAATGGCAAATAACTCAATTACCATGGTGATATCCACATAGAATATAGCAGTAATTCTCTGAACAAAGGCCTTTCCCAAAGATGCATTCTCATCAGTCCTTTCAAATGCTAATACTCCATTGCTCTGGAAGAGCATCTTGTATACGACAGCATATTTTTAAAAAATGGACATGTTTTTGTTTAAGGTGATTTTGATGCTAGTGAAAGGCACTAGAACACCTCCAGAAGAAAGAATTGTTTTAAACCCACAGAAAGCAAGGAATGGTCATTTCTGTTGCACATCTTTTCCAGCTGACACCTGGCAGAAGGATGATTCAGCTTCAAAGACAGTTCAGGTCAACATAACCATGTTGAGACTGTCAACATTATTTGACCATGGTGGATTTTTTCGGCATCGCTTTAAAAGAGATGCATGTTCACTGACAGACAGTTGGATTGAAATATTGTTCTTCTATTTTACAAAACTGAGACAGTAATGGACTTTTTGCTCTTTTCTAATTGGACTTGGTGAAATCTGTATCTGAATACCAAACCCTGAACCTGCTTGGCCTTTTCATTCTTTCTTTCTTTAATATTAATTCCATTTTAAGCTTTTCTCTTAATGTAGAAAAAAAAGTCAAAATTCTGTTAATAGCCAGCTTATTGAGACAGATAAAGAGCACGGTACGGCATGCAGTGGCAAAGGACATAAATAACACCTGCTAGTTAAGATAATGAAAGGTAGACGAAAAATGAAAGCACTCGGAAACTTTTCAGCTTCTCAGTCACTGAGACACTGTTAAATAGCCATAGGACCTAAACCATTGTCAAGTATCCGAAAACACTGGACTGGCTAGAAATTTCTGATCACAATTTTCCTGTTCTACCTAAATCTATCACCTAATTTCTTACATGCAGGAAGGTATACAAACAGATACGTACTGAACAAAACAATTCATAAGCATCACCTGAAAGAGAAAGTCTCCTGGCTGTTAGATGTACTCACTAAATGTTTAGTGAAACAATTCAAGCAATTACTTGTGCTTTGGCTCAGTGCTTTGGCCCCTAACGACCTTTTCTATTTCAACAGACCACCTTGGTTTGTTGATACATGCCAGCAAAAGAAGAACGAACGTGAGCGGCGCAGGGCTCTCTTCTGCCAGCTCCCAGGCAGAGGAAACTCTTGTAAACAGACCGAGTTACACAAGAAACTGAGAGAGTATTTCCCTTGTGCACTGTTACAGTCGTCTCAGTAACCAGACAACAATACAGTCAACCCATCTCAGATCCAAGCACTTTCCATTAAAAAGCTCTTACGCCTCACACCATCAAAAGTAATGGAATCCATTATATGCAGACAATGATCAAATATCACTATGGTGGAGAATACAGAGAAAAATATCACTCTCCATTATACCAAAAGAAAATCCAAAGTCCCCACAGGATCATAAGCTAACTGTGACAGAGGCTTTTGCTGCCATGGAAGGCCAGAAAAAAACTGCAAAGCCTTGGGGTTTGGGATCATGTGTTTTTGTTTTTAATACAATGACTCACTGATTCCTTGAAGAAAGCAATGATCAATGGTTGTAAAGCAGGTATGAAACCCATTCTCAAGGGGACGGATTCAAGCATCAGTGATGACTGCTTGTCCTCCAATCTCCTTCTCTTCAGGAAATTAATCTATCAAGCATAGGTGACAGAATTCCCATTGTATCTGATCTACACCATTCTTGAGGAATCCATTCCCCATGGGTTTAAACTTGGATGTGATTGAGAGTTGTCCCTCTTGTAAGATGAACTTTGTGCTCTCAATTCACACTGGGCCTCCTCAATTTTTAGGGGCTCACCACTCCATCTAGTGTGTTAGTTCAAAATCCTGCTCTAAGGCCAGGAAGATTCAAGAGCAGGCTAGAGACTGAACAACTTCAAGGCTTGCCTTGCTGTCAGCATAGTAACCCTGGAGCACTCATCATGCCAGATAGATGCAACGCTATGCACTTTTAATGGAATGAGTCTCTCAACTTACTAGGGCTGAGGCTTTCAGGAATAAAAGCAAGCCATGAAGTGGGTATGCACACAAAGATCAGAACATGTGCAAGCTTGTGAGGTTCAGAATAGGGTATGAAAACCTTCTTTTTCTTCAGGGTTATCACTATGGCAGATACAAAGACTGCAGAGGTAGAATAAATATAGGAAAAAGCAAACTTTTCGATACAAACACACACATACAAAATCCAGTGAAATAACTTCTACCCATTGCAGCGGCAAGAGAAGGTTGTTTGGTAAAATACTTGAGACTTAATTTTATGTACTCAACATAGGAAAATAATTGGGTGCTGAAAGTAAGAGGGAAAAAGTGATAGTCTCAGCATCAGACAGGACAGAATACCTGTTCTGTGTACAGCACAGGGTTTTATTTCGCTTCACTTTCCCTACGTTTGACTGAAAAGGTTCTGTGTCAAATGCTTTTCAAAGTCTAATTGTTTTTTCACCAAAACAAAATGCAAGGGGTAATACTTATTGTTATTTGTTGTTTAAAAATTGACCACTAGAGGCTTAAACATTTGCCAACCCAGCAAACAAAAGAACAAAATAACTCAATTTGGATATTGTGTCTCATGGGAACTGCCATCTAAGCTCCTTGACTTTCTCCTTCCTTGTGTAGTTCAGAACCCAAGGCAGGACTACATTTCCCATGAGAGGCCAAGGGCAAAAACTCCTATGACGGATCACCTCCCCTCTCTTGAAAAGAAACTTGGCTGACATAGCTGATGAGGAAGCAGAGCATACTGAGGAGAACAGAAGCGTGCGATACCTGGAAGTCCTGGCAGCGCTGGCAGCTGAAGCACTTTGGCTGCTAGCCAGAAAATTATTACAGAAAAATTTACATTTTCAGTGAGTAAAACCACAACAAATCAAAACATTTTCTGACATTGCTGGCTCTCCCACTTTTTCCACATTTCTCTTCACCTCCTAAATCCCTAGTAATTTAATGGTAGAATGAGGCAGCTCCAGCAGCAAAAGGCTCTGTGGGTCTGGCAGAACTTCATGACTTAGATATCTCAACCACAACCCCTTGTACCCTTCCAGGGCAAGTGGCTAGTACTGGAGCGGGTCAGGGGCACAACCTGTTCGCAAAGAGTAACTCTGGAAGACGCACTGTGTTTGCAGAGTTGTTGTGCTTCTTGTGTGAAAACATTATATTCCTCTCCCTGTGAGCCACAGCGTACAAGTAAGAGAATGGAAGAGGCTCTGGTTCTACTTCTGTCAAACAGCAATCTTAATGATTCCATCACTGGTCATTAGCCACAACAGTATTGCTCAAAAGTTTCCAACCATTGGCAATTGAAATGGCATCTGGAAGCACTTAAGAGTGACAACCTATCTCAATAATCTGAACAAATCCAACACGAGAGGTGAATTTGGACTCTTTCAAATGCTATCTAAAATATTTATAGTAAAAATGTTAAGTGTGATACCTTTTCAGTTCTTCTGAGTGAAAGATCAAAGAAGAGAAGTATAAATATTCAGCATTTTTTTCCCCCAACTAGATGTTAATACTAAAGGCTACAAAAAGTATTACTAAAAATAACATTGCTGTCAAATTAAAACATATTTCATAATCGAGTAAAAAGGGAATTTATATGAGAATTTAGAACAATTCATCCTCCTAAGAAATGAAGATCGGTGGGAGTGACAGTAAGTTCAGAAGTATCTCTGTTGAGCACCAGCAGAAATCAGGGTCCTCAAAGTTAAGTGGCAGACAAGTGCATGGGAAGTACTGGATGCTGTTTCAGGTACTTGTATAGATTTCATCCTTGAGATTAGTGGTTTTGTCCAGGAGCTAGATGTTTAAGTTCCCTTTACACTTGATGAGAGTTGAGGTAAAAAGTGACATGGCTCTGGACTCAGATCAAGGTCACACAGCAAATCAATGACAGAGAGGGACTTGGTAAGTGCAGGCGCAGACCCTTAGAGTCACCCTTCGTTCAAATTATTCTTCCCATGCATACACAGACACTTTCAGTCAGCCTTCTTTTCTGCAAAAGCAGCCCTCGAAACAAAACAGGCTACGGCAAGAAAAAGCAGCTCATCCCATATACAATAGACAGGGAAGGGAAAAGTGCAGAGCCAACATCAGGATAACCAAATGTGCTGTTTGTTAAGTGACAGACTAACCCCAAATCAGGAGAAAACAAGAGGGGGAGAAGAAGAAGGGAACAGAAATGAGTTAACCAGAGACCAGAAGACAGGAGGGACTTAAAAATTGAAAGCAGAGGTTAAAAGAAATCACTTGTCCTTTTTGTTTAAAAGCAACAAATCAAAAGCCTGCAGCACTAGAAGGCAACATAAAAACATTTGTACCTCTGTGTGTGCAAATATAGGGGGTTTCTCAATGGGACTGCTTACAGTATCTGTTAAACCTGGTGGAAATTCTGCAGCCGCTTGCACAATTAAGTGTTGTTTACTATCTCCTTCCAGTCCACACGTTATTTTTGCTCTCAGAGTTGTCAGATTTTATGAGCCTTAATCTGGCTAACTGGATTTGTTCTGGAGATGCAGAAATTCCCCACTTTCCCTCCTCAAGGGTAGTGTGGTTCCACACAGACAGTCACAAGAAACCTGTTCTCATTGCTTTTCTGACAGTTGCTGCCTTGGGAAGACAACTCAGAAAAAGTCCTCAAAGTAAGGATATCTACTGGCCAGCAGATTAAACTACTGTTAACACACAGGAAAACTGTCTGGCTGTTAAACGTTTCTCTTGCTGGGCCCCATTTGCACAGGTAATACATTTGGACGACAACGACAGTCAAAGAGCCCATGTCTTGTAGGTGAGGCTCGCCTGGTCACTTTGAATATCATGATGGGGGAAATGTCACAGCACCATTGAAACTAGGCAAATGATGACAACATATACCAATCAGGTGCACTGACCAGAACTTTTACAGCTGTCAAAATGAGCATTAGGTTAGAAAACTGCCATGTTTGGCATGTTGCCCCCTTAATATTATGGCTACTCTTTATGAAAAGACAAATGAAAAGAAAAACGTGAACATGATAGGACATGTGCATAGTGAACACCTCCTATGATAAGATGATATAAGCATTATGCAATAGAACACCATGTGGGCATGAAGACTAAAAGGTCAGGGCACAAAATGAGATGCATCATTCTGTAAGTACAATGAAATTATTGGTCTGCCACTTAAGAAAGGAAAGAAAGCCATTAAGATATTACACGAGGAAGATCAAAATACCACTTTTGCTAAGACTACCAAAAAGGCCAAATGATCTTCTCACCAGCAGGAATTAGTACCAGCAAAAAAGGGATAAGATTTCAGCCCAGAATGGGGAATACACAGGGAGCACTATAGTAAATCAAATGTTCTCAAATCGTCCAAGAGAGGAACTTTGCCCTAAGATACTTTAGGAATGAGCAGAAGAAATCTAAGAGCTGTTATCAGTTGTCTTTGAGAGTTCATGGAGGACAAGTAAGGTACCAAATGTTTGGAAAAGGTCAAACAGAGTGCTTATTTTTTGAAAATGGAAAAAAACAACTAGCAAGCCATAGGAGCTATACACCATTTGCTTTTACTTTAGATTCCCGGAAAGACTCTGGTACAGAAAATCAAACCACTTGTAAGCACATAATGGAAAGAAAAAAAGATAAAGAATAGAAAACATGGATGTATTGAGCAAATCTAGTCAAAACAATCTAATCTCCCTCTATAAGGAGGTAACAGGCTAATAAATCAATAATCAATAAATGAAACAATAAATTGCAGGAAGTAGAAAACACCATGGGGAGCAGGTGCATTTCTAGTGATGTGTATGTGCATATGGCACATATATTCATAGTCACCTAAACCAGAGACGAAAAAATGGTCTAAGATCAATATGCCACAAAACATGAATCCATTGGCTGTTGCAAGCAGTTTCAGACAAAGCTGAAAAATCTTAGGAAAAAATTTTAAAAGTTATAACAAAAAGTGGAAAAAAAAAAAGAGAAGAAAAATACTAAATCACAGTTCGCAAGTTCCCAAAATTAGGTAGTACAAAATCTGTCTTCCTAAATGTTTCACCTTGAGGAAGCTGCATGAAGGTAGATGAGAAAACTGGTGATCAATACAATTGCTACTAGAAGGTGATATTCCAAATGGCTGGAGTAGCTGCCAATAATGTGTTGTTTCTGGAAGCAGTTATCCATAGGTCATAGCCAAATCTGAAGGATCTTGTAGGGTTCCTCATCCTGGCTCCCATATGATGGAATATTTTCATTAATGGAATACGTGATGCAGCGCAAGTGTTTGTTAGCTGGCAAATTGCATTAAGCTGGGTAAAACAGTAAGTATAACTGAGGACAAGATTAGAATAATCTTGACTGGAAAAGCTGAAGGATACATTTAACCAGGACAAGTGCAAGCTTCTGTATTTAGCCAAAAACAACTAGCTGCATGCACAGAGAATGAGGAACAACTGGGCATACAGCAGTGCTGCACAGAGCATCTCAGGACCACACAGAATCACAAGCTGGAGGTGAATCCATGATATTGCTGTGCTGTTTTAAGCTAAGCAAGCACCACTCTGAGACAAACTGCTGGAATGCAGCCGGAGTGACATCCTTCTGCCCTACTCAACAGTGCTACTGGCTCAGCTGAAGTACCCTTTCCACACCTCGAGAAAGATGTGAGGCAACTGGAGGCAGATCACTAGGGAGCAATGAGAACAAGCAGATGTCTAGATAACACAAATTATAAAGGAAGACTGAGAGAACACAGGTTGCTCAGCCTAAAGGAGAGAGAGCATGAAAACACCCTTCAAATACTTAAAATGCTGCTGCTCAGACTTAGGTAATAATCTGTTCACCAACATTCACAAGTGGCAGGAGACGAAAGTAATGAGCTCATACTGCAGAAATTTTCAGCTTGAAAACTTGCTTGGAAAGGCGGTGGGGTCTCCATTGCTGGAAATCTTTAAGGACTGGTTATACAAGTGTCTGTCAGGAATGCTATAAGTAGAGCTGATCCTGTTTTGGAGTAGGAGGATGAACTAGGTGGCAGTACTCTTCAACTCTTTAGCATAAAATAACGTAACGGTCTTTAAAATGCAGAAAGTTACTTGAGTAGCAAAGATAGCTCCTTGTAGCTCCAACTGAATACACATCATGTATTTGTTTATCCCATTGCATTAAAAGGACACGGGGAAAAAAGCCCAGTTCAGGAAGCCGAGGAGGTAGGAAGTAAAAAACATCGCTGCTATACCTGGCAAGAGAGCTCTGTGTTAGCAACACTAGATTCCCAGGAAATAAAGCAAACAGGGAAAAATTTTTGAAGGGAAACAGCAGAGACCAACAGACTGAGAGGGGAAAGGAATGCCCTGAAAATGACATAACCTCTTTAGGGCAGCAAACCTTTCATTAGCCTTATAGGCCAATGCTGAAATAAAGCAGACAGGAAAGCAAAGTATTGCTGAGTTACTTTTCACTGCCTAAAGCCAATAAAAAATGAAACAAAAACCCCAGAAAAGTCCAGTCTGTAAGACAGCATCCCACAGGGAGAATGTCACTCAGCCTCTTGTCCCCTTTGCTTCAGGGCTGAGAGATGCCTTAGGAAAGCTCTAAGGAGCAGCCACAGAAGTTGCTGCAAATCCTTGACAGGCTGAACCACATCTTTCTCTTTCATGCTTTTCTGAGTTTGTATCAAGAGGTTAGTTAACCCTTTGCTTTCAGCTTTCCAAGTTCACGTTCAACCCCAGGCAATCTTAAAATAAGGACGAAGTCTTTCTTCTAATAAAACAATGTTGCAAACAAGCCTGTTGGAAAATCTGCACCCCAAGGCAATTTGGGGAAGTCTAGGGACTAGGAGACATCTGAGACACCAATCCTTGAATGCATGCTGGTTGGCCCTGAGGAGGACAACAACTGTGGGGACTATGGCCTTTTGACGTAGAAGCTGATTAACTTTATGCTCTGTTGCAGTTAGAGAGACTGAAAAATAGAGAGGAAATGCCATGTCCAAGGACGTACTGCAGATCAGCTAATCTCATAACAGAAATACATAGAATAGAAATCTCATCTTATGGAGCCTCAGTATAATGCTCTGAATAACCAGCCATGTTTCCCTTGTATTCGTACATGTTATCCTGACTTCCTCATTCTCACTCACTTGCTGTTCTGCATCCACTTACTGTACCTCTTCCTTATGTATATAATAGCTGTGAGGAAGGAACTGCCTTTCATTTTATCTACCTACGCTGCCTTTAACAGCAGAGAATGAGAGTCCACAATTCTGCTACAAGGAAAAATAACTCCATGTACTTGTATAAGAATATGTGTATGTAAGTATATATGCATATATGTATAAGTATATAAGTATATATGTATATATGTAAGTATGTATACATATATGCCTTTGCAAGTTTGCTTGGACTGATACGATCACCAGTTTTGGGGAAATCTTGATGTTGGCTAAAACTTTTTCAGGGATTAAATGTTGATCTCATAGAAGTTCCATTGCATATATGTTCTTTTGTTCTTACATGAAATATGAAGTTGCCAAGGAACAAATAAACTATTTATGACTTATGCCTGTACAGTAACAAAGAATGGCTTAATGGGAGCACGTACTACTTTGAAAGTACTTTGAAAGTCTCTTGTTCCCTGAACTGGAGACTCTGTTAAACAGGTTTAAGATGTATACTCTTCTTTCTCCTCAAAAAAAAAGATCAAATTCTTGACACGATTGTCTAAATCATAGCAGAAAGACTCATACATGCCACAGGCTCCTGCACCACAGTACCACATACCTGCCTTACTTGTAGGTAAATCAGTGTAGGTTGCATACAGCTGCACCCAGACAGCAGCTATTAATCCAGATAGCTAACTGAAATGAACTCAAGTTGTTCCTACATTACTGACTTTAGAGTTATAGAAGAGGAGAATGATACTTGTTATACATAAGATGCAGCAATTTGGTGGCATCACCTTAAACACCATTGTCTCTGTTAGTAGATCTTCTTCATCTGAACTACAGTAACAAACAAGGAAGGAGATGCTCCTTCTGAGATTACAGGTAACTACGCCTGAACAGTCGCCTCACCAAGTGTCACCTGGAGGTCACACCATTAAGATCAGCAGAGTTTGTTCTCTACTTTGCCTAATTCTTGTCACACCTAGCCAGGATGGCTGGTGTTCTAACGTGTTTTGAAACATACACGGTACCAAAGAATATGAAAATTATTAGGCACCTACTGCTGAGAGGGTTGCAGTGCTACTCACACTCCCTTCTAAATCATCTGCATCCAGTGTGTCTCTCCGCTGCACTCGCAGGCAAAAACTCTTCTCCCCAGCCAGTGACACCATCTCTCTGCAGAGACAGCTGAACAAACACAGGTGCTGGATGTGTGGATTCAGTGAGGGAATACATCTCCTTAAAATGGAAGAGATGACAGAGGAAACACTGTAGCCCTTAGAGGAAGAAGATGGAGACTACAACATCCTTGTGACATTTTGCACTGTTGTCTCTACTGAAAGGTGAAGACACAGAGACACAATTTGGACAACCCAGTAAGATCAGATCACTGAGCAGCATGAGGCAAATAAAGGGAGAGAGACACCTGCAGATCCTGCTCCTGAAACCCACACACTTTTCATCCACAGGACTTAACCAGTCTTGATTAGCACACTTGATGCTATTGTGATTTTACTTTAGCATCCATATGAGGAAAGGTTCAAACGATCTCACCCTCCACTAGGATAAACCCACCACAGAAAGTGAAGCATCAGTCCAAAGTATGGGTTGTATGGGACTTGGACAATTATAGGACAGTCAAAACATTTATAAGCATTTCTAAGCTGGATGAGAGCTTTCTTATATCGCTACCACATCTGCACTGGCAGGGACAAGCTTAGTCTCTTGTATCTCAACAGATCTCAGTTCTGATTCTGTATATCCCACAAAACATCACACAAACTCCACAGGAAAGCAATGAAAGAATCTGTATCGGGCTCAGCATTCACCTACAAAGCCCACGCTTAGATCCATACTGTGTTGGATCAATCTTTGAGTTTTTTTCTTTTTTTTTTTTTTTTAAAGGTTGAGCCTGTATCTATTTTCTTTTCCCCAAATACTGGGTGAGCATTTCAGTAGCACACAGGTGAGTCAATAAAACTGAGCTACAGTGCTGTTTGCACAATCTTTCTCCATGCTGTCTCCAGGTGCTTCTCCCTGCTTCTCAGATTTGCCCTACTGTACTAAACCAGCACATCTGCCTGAGTGGCTGCATGTGTGATGAACCACACTAGCGAGTTGATGTGGTTGAAAAAAGACCAGGTAGCAAAAGAAAAAAAGACTTAGATTACCAATCTGGTTCACTGAATAGCCACACCAGTCACTGTGCCAGCACAGTGCAGGGGTGAGAACAGCACAAACCAAGACTTACACCACCAGGAAAAACACATGAGGAAACAAGGGCTAAAATCATAAGCTGGTAATCCACCGAATCCACATAAGCACTAAAGCATATCTTCCTTTTTTTCTCACCCCTAAGTTCAGATAAAAACATGTTATACATTATGTTCAAAATGAGACTCAGATATAAGGGAGAGGAAAAAAACCCATCTGTCTGTCCCCAAATGTTGCTGAGTCCAATCTCCTGACCTATTCCCACTGAAGGCAATAGGATGACATCTCTTTCTGCCAACTGAGGATTCAGCTGATGTTTTATAAAACAAGAAGGACAGGTCCCTGGGTAGCAAAGTTTTTAAAACTGACCAGCAGAAGCAGCCAGTTGGATCCCCTTCCTAAAAACGATGACACACTAGTTTAGTTAGGAAATGAATGAATGTGTTCAGGACAGCATGAGAAGAGGTAAGCAAAACCAGCTATGACAGCTGAACTTTGCAACAGTGCAAACTCTTTTGCCACCAGTTAAGCCTGATATCAGTGGTCTCGGCAGACCCTGTGTGTGTAGGGTCCTTCGCAGGGCCTCTGCTCTAGCATAAATTTCATTCTATGCAAGTGAAGTTCCCCCTTCTGGCAAACGTAATACAGATCCTGGAAAGACAGACATGTGCTTGTAAGCTCACTCTTTCAGTATTCCATCAAATACAGCAGCCACGCTTAAGAGGTTACTGCCATTAAAGATGAATCTGTTCTAGATCATTGCCTTTAACTACTCCCCTGTATTGCTGGACATCAGCCCAAAATGACTGTTTGGCTTTCAGACATTAAGAAGCAAGGCTGGATAGAAGTAGGGTGTTGGGATCAAGAGAGAGAAATACTAACAGTGAATCACTCCTTTGCTGATAGAAGGCATGGTTGCCTTTAATGAATAGTTACATGGAGGATGTGAGATAATCTAAGTGGGACTGTTATGAAACTTAACTATGAGATACTTTGAGTAACGACCTATAAAGCTGCTAACTGGATTCAGTAAGTTGTTGAGTCATTACCATATAAGACGGGGTTGCTCTGAATGGCATACAAAATCCATACGGCTAGAGACATTGAGTGGCTTGCTTTTGGTTAGAGAAGAAGATGGAAATAAGCATACATGTACATGGATTTTCAAAAATAAAAAATTAATAATAAAAAAATAATTAGCCACAATTATATACCATCCTAACCAGTAACATTATTTTGTCATTTATCTTTTAATTAAAGATGTCCTGTGATTGAGAATTAGCAGGCATGAAATTAGCACAGATTTTTAATGTTTTGGGAAAAAAATACAGTATGTTCTCTGCACTGATGTATCTGTTATGACATCAACTTAAAGTAAAATGAGGACTGGGCAGAAAGATGCTGGGTACTACATACAAATAAATCAGTGATCTTTCACCTCTTAGAATACGTTTGCATTCAAACTGAGATACTAAATGAGCTGAGCACTCAACACAAAAAAAGACAGGAACTTACAGAAACACCACTATGGATATAATTCATTCTGGAGTATCTACTCAAGCAAAGACCCAGGGCTGAGCTAGTCAGACAACTCTATTATCTTTCACCTGAAGAAAGTGTGATTAGCGGAAAAAATGTCACATTTACACTTAAAATTGTTTCAAAGACAACTTGTCTCTCTTGGCACAACTCAGCCATTTTAAAAATATTATAAGAGAGAGAGGCAGAGGCAGCAAAGAGCACTCCTTTTTGGGATTTCTCACCCTTGTATTAAGCCACAGAGTCTAGTTTGAATATTCAGCATCTCAGCAGTTGGCACTTCCCAGGCAGCAGCGCTGAATTGCTCTCCGCTGACCGTCAGGGATGCAGCGCCGGGGCTCTTGAAGACGAAGGCTCCCCGCACACCGCCTGTGCGGTGCAGCACAGAGCAGCAGGGCAAGGAGCAAGGGGGAACCGCATCGTCCTCACCCTGCAGCAAAGGGGGAGAGGTGGTCTTTGCAGCTGCTCTACAGCATGTGGGAAGGGGACAAAGACAGTCAAACCAGATGGGGGAGGAACATTTACTAACAAATAAGCTTCTCCGGTGATTTTCCTCAAAGGTGACATTGACAGCATTGCATATAAAATGAACATCTCTTCTGAAGATGTCCTTGCGCATTCACTACAAGAAGAATCAGAGCATTACTCCCAACTGCAGTGCTGTCTTGAGCAGAGCAACAATCATGACCATTACACATGGTCTTTCTACTGCCCTTACGGGTTTTGTGGCTGCGTTTTGTTGGGTTGTTTTGTGGTTTGTTTTGTTTTGTTTTTTAAATGGCAACTACTCTAATTTTCAATTTCTTTTTCTGGCTTTTCACTCTTTTTTTTTTTTTTTTCTCCTATTTTCTTTTTGGCTTCGCATTTGCTGGTATTGAGCTATGAATAATGTACATGGAGCCAACCGAAGTTGCTTGGGAAATTCAAAGGAAAGGAGTTGTAAAAACTGCCCAAAACTACTTTCAGCACAGAAGTACCAACTTCATGGTCACCCTCACTTGTAGCTTGTAACCCCCTAGAGACACCATGTAAACCATAGAAGCATAGGACAGACTTGGAAAGTCTGGAAAGAATTGAAAACACTTGGAAAGGATTCACAATGCCATCTCTCTGCTGTGTTTGCACTTGGCACTTCTCTTTCAGCTTCATATCAATAGAACCTTTGATATGGCTCTTTTTTTTTTTTACTTTCCAACTCTTTTAAGGACCCTTGATAAAGGGAACATTCTTTCCTCCATTATATATCTCAAACAGAATACCACAAAAGATCAACTTAATCGAGATGAACTCGAACCATCCATACTGAAATTCTGATGGGAAATGATCACAACAGTTAAATTTGGTTTATGCCATAAACCTTCTCCTGCATCACTGGGCTACAGACATCCCAGTGCTGTGTGGCTTGCAAAGGTTATCACTAAACGAATGAATGGACCGGGCTGAAATCGTAGAGATTTGTTTTGATCAAGAAACGAACCAAACCCATGCCTTCCTGAAAATTTACCCTCTCTAGTGTTATAAACATACCTATGCACACACAGAAACCATGGTGTTCACTAGGTTTGCCCTTTCTATTCAGGACAAGCACCCTGCCTTCACTCTGCTGAGCACTGAAAGCAGGCTCAAGGAAGCAAAGCACCAACCGTAAGAACTAGCTGGTCTTTTGCTAGAAACCAAGTAGAGTATGTCAAGAATTACAGACAGTGCCAAAATGAAATTAAATATAGTCACATACTGTGATGCTTGAGCTACAGAGAATTACTGAGTTACCGTTCATCAGCTGAACTGCTGAAAGCGATCATGTCCATGTTTCTATCCATACCAGCAATACAATAAAATACATTAGCTTAAACTGCTCCAGTAAAAAATATTTAAGAATGTGAAAACTTCCAGCCTATGCAGATGAGCAGAGAGGTGGCAATTCATTCAGCTACAATAATAGGATCAATTCCAATTACAAGTTCATACCTTATTTATAGCAGCCTGGCCTGCCTAAACCAACATGTTCATCTCTGACAAACATCAGACATTTCTGACCCTGGCAGGATATCACAAGGGGAAGCAGGGCTGAGAAGGACAGTGAGTGACAAGGACTTGCTGAATGTCATTCAATGAATCATTTAACCTCTTTGCATGTGAAGAGAAATGCAGGCACCTCACTCAGCCTTCCAAGAAGCTCAATGCAGTAGAAGCTCCTGCCCAAATAAAGGGCTCTGAAATCCTTGGAGAATGAAATATAAGCATTTGACATACCTGGATTTCATTTGTGAGACCATCTCTGTGAATACCTGTAGTCCTGCTGCAGGACTGCTCAACTTTTACATGAGACAACGTGGCTTCTCAAAGGTAGTCTGTCAGTGTGGAGTGGCAACACATGCTAAGGCAAAACTCCTACTATGAACCTTGGAAAATAAGGAGGGTAAAACTTTGTGCATAAATGCTTTACAATATATTTACTAAAGTAATATCTTATCTGTTCAAATCTCCTCTTCATCACATCTTTCAATATGGAATAAAGCAGTCTATTATAAAACCTCTGAGCAGACTAAATGGGCAGTTTATTAGACTTGAGAGCAATGACTAGCAGTTCATCTGTCACCCTCAAGCTTAACAGGTAAATAAAGTCTGTTTCCCTTCATCCATCATGGCGAGGAGAGCAGCAGGTCCAAACACAAATATGATTAGTCTAAACTGTAATCTTTCATGTGACAATGGCTGCAAAGGTTACCTGCAGAATTGAAAGGCAGTAACTGACTATTTTTGCATTAAAAGTACAGCCTCCAAGAGAAGGTAAAGGGCATCTATGTGATTTCTCTGCTAGACATCCTCCAAAGCCGCGGATTATTCTCCTCCCCCAGCAAATATCACAGCCTCCTCTGGAAAGAGCAGGCAGCAAGGTCTTCAACAGCAACAGCAGCTGAAGCAGCCCTTGCCCTGCTCACTCCTGTGGCAGCACGGGCCCTGGTTTGTGGCCACACAGCCGGTTGTGCAGACAAATGATATCCACATGGCTGAAGCACAACCCTTCCCCCTTGCTTTTTTTTTGGAGGACAGGTTTTCAACTAGATCAGTCCTCTGATTTAGTTCAGTGATTTGGATGCTGTAACACAGGGGATGGCACGAGTGCAGGAGTGAAGACAGGGAATGGTTAATCAAAAGACAAGTTTTTGCCACAGCCTAAGATCACAGTTCCTGGACTAAACCCAGAGAACCTGCCAGCTCAGCTCCTACCTGCTTTGGGCTCTGTCCTGGTTTCACAGGGATAAAATGTATAGAATCACTTTCTGTTACATTTTGTTTCAGTGTGTGGCCAGCCATGGTGAACAAGGGCATTAGCAGTGAAAGCCAGGGCAGCTGACCCGGACTGGTCCACAGGTGTATTCTATACCATTAACATCAGGGTCACTGTAAAAGGGAGGGCTTGCCCTAGAGGTGGGGGGCTCTTTTTGTGCTCTTTCCCTCTCTCTTTCTCGTTCTCAATGATTGCTATTCCTGGAGCAACTTGCTGCAACTCTGTGGGTTAAGTATAATTTTGTGTGTTTGTATTACCATTGATGTTGGTTTTTTTTTTATTTTATTAAATCTGTTTAAATTTAACCCATGAGTCTCCCTCCTTTTCCCAATTCCCTTCCTTGGTTGGGGAAGGGACATTGTGTGAGAGAACAACTGCTTATTGTTTAACCCTGCGTGTGGGCTAAACATAAACAGGCTCTCATAAGCAATTGCCAATGCAAGATGTGATATCTTCAGTGGGTACTGCCTAGGACTAGTGCTTGAAAGTCTTAACCTGGCCTTTCTTAAGTTTGACTGAAAGCATCCTTCGTATCCTTCTAACTTCACTGTGAGTTATTGCAATGTAAATGACACTGCTTGCTTGTAACCCCTATGAGAATCAAGAGAACACTGAAGCGGATTCACCTTGCAATACATTCATTCTGTAAGCAAACTTTTTTCTGTTCCTCATAGTTGCAGAGAGCAAGTAGAGGCTTGTGGGATTCAGGATGTTTGTCTGGCTGGAGGCGTAAGAGAATCCGATTCATTTGTTTCCTTTCAGAAATGTGACAGCCATAACACAACCACAAAATAGAGCCATGATTAAACAACTGATTGCAGGCGAGCGTGGGGATGCCCACACACAGTAAACCTGCCCTGCTCCCTGGGAAAGTCTGCAGCCCGCACTGGGTTCTGTGCTGCTGTGTTAGACTGCTCCCTGTCCTCAAACTAGCTCATGCACAGGCTTCTAAAAGCAAGACAAAGCTTTTATTTATAACTTCCAGTTGCGTTTACATTTTTAAAGAGACAACTATGATTTTCCAAATAATTAATTAAAAGAGCACAAAGAACCCATATAAATATTGGAATTGAATTTGGGGGAAACAACTCCGTATCTTGGTTTAACCTTCATACTGGCAGACCTTTATACTGAAAAGCAAAGTAAGTGTAATTGGGAAGATGGAAATACAGTCCTAACTGATGTGTGTTATTTAGTACATATATTCTATAATACAACTATATATCACTATATTTAACAGAACAGCACTCAAGTAGAGTTCAGAAAGGAAAAAACCCACATACTTCCAGTACTTTTGTGTTAGCTGAAAATTGCCAATAATTTTTGTTGCAAAAACATTTTCCTTGCACTTTCAATGTTCCTCTGAGACAAGAGCAAAAATACTTTAGCTGTGAAAATGATCCATTTTACAGGCATCAAACTATTTTTAAACCCTACTCTTCAGTCTGCTTATCTATGCATAGATCATCAGTAATTTATTTATGAAATTCCCTGAGGAAGGGAATTTGGAAAGGGAAGGTAGGTGGGAAGCAAAAAAACCCCCTACATATATATATATATTTCTTTTTTTTTTCCCTAGAGGGGAAGTTACTAGGTGCCAAATTCTGACACCTGACACAAAACAAATAACCCCTTACTATTAGCATGGTTCTGTTGAAGTCAATGAGATGCCCAGTACTACCACGAAAAGCAGAACCAAAATCTAATGCTGAATATTCAGAATATGATGGGAGCAGCAGACCTAGCAAAGTGTCACATCCATCTAACCCATGACATAAATCACTGTAAGATCACAGAGGAAAATCAGACAACGTGCAAGCAGGAGGGCATGTTCACTAACTCCACTTGAGAGGAAAAGGAGTAACCCCATAAAATTTGAAGGTGGAGGTAGGTAAACTGATAAGGAAGATGTTGGATGGCATGAAAGAGATCGCTTGAAGCACTCCCTGAAACTGGTAACTAATACGTGCTTAAGTCTTAATTTGGAAGCAAGTCCTAGAGAGATATGCTTGGAGTCCTGGACCAGAGTCCTCCTGTACCCAACAGAGCAGCATCAGGTGATACTGCAAGCCTTCCTTTGCTGTCAGTGGAGGAATGACTGACATTTCAAAAGCTGCAAGCCCAGCAGGCTTTGCTCCTTCCATGGACTGCTCTTTCTTTTTGGCGTGCTGAGAGAGCAGGCAGCCTTACAGCTTTCCTTCTGCTCCTTTACTGTGGGGCAGTGCTGCAGGCAGCATCCTTTGTGATGAGGAATTAAACATGTACTCCTTCAAAAGGTAAAAAACTACTACAGGATCAATAGCTTAAAGTCTAATAAATCTCCTTTCTACCATCCTAAATAACTTTTTTTTTTTTTTTAATTTAAATGGGAGACTTTGGCAGCTATGAGACTATATCCAGATGCAAAACAAGCAAACTGCACTTCTGAACACCTGAATGACTCCAGGTACACCTGTTATACGCACACTTGTCAAATGTGGGTGAGGCAGGACATGTTAAGAATTCCTGCCTGCATAAGGTATTTCCCAAAAGAAGGGAAATATCCTTTTAGTGCAATACAAGTCTAAGCTCATGTTTAAAGCAGGAATTGTTGACCCCAATTCAGTGAAGCAGCAGATTTTCATTACATGGAGCACAGAAGGAACTGCTTGTCAGATATGTCTCCAGAAAATTTGCTTACAGGAACATGTTTGTATGCATATAGAGAATGGGCCTGTTTTGGGGAAAAGGGTGTCCCCTGATGGTTTCATACATCTGTTTTGATGAACTGCCCTGGAGATTTCTGTATTGGTTTTTCAGAAGAGGCAGCTGTACAAAGCACGGCAAAGATTGGCCTTTCTACAAAGGCTGCTACCTCCACTGTAAAAAGACAAGCACTGAATGCACATTTTAATGTTATACAAGACACAGTTTAGACTACAGCAGCAAGGAAGGCAGAGAGGCAGGCATTTCAGAGCCCACACTCGCCTTTATGAAGGCAAAAACAAACAAAAAAATTGAAGAGCCACCCCTGCTGAGTTCTCCTGCTGATGCCTAACAGAACAAGGCATCCAAACACACAAAATCAAAGCAAATAGACCTGTTGAGAAAAGTGCCTGCCTGGTGACTTAGCCAGCTCTCCAACTCCAAACAGAGACTTAATCCATCTTCCTTCCACCCGTGAAACTGTTAAAACCCCAATCCAGGGTTTAAACTCTGGCCTTTGGGGAACACCAAGCCCAGAGCCCGGCACCAAATGGTGCCACAGGGATGTCTAGAAGAGTCTGGTCTCAAAATGTGAGTAAGAGCAACTTCCAGTCATGCCTCCTTCAGATGAAATGCACTCAGGCAAATAGTCACCACCCTCCCATCCACCACAGGCAGCGAGTTACAATGCTGGCAGTATCCCTCCTGCAATTAGCTCTCCAACAGGCTGTTGGTTTACAACGCTCTCTTTGTGGAGACCGTATCTTTTTCTTTCAGAAAACTTTTCCACACTTTGTTGTGGAGATAGATGACAGAGGAAAAATGGACAGTTAGTGCTGTTTCGATGGGCTTAGTGCACATCAGGATATAAAGTTTGGGCACAAACTTGAGGTGGTTGGTTCCTGCACTTCAGCTTATCCACTTAAACCCATAGACATAAAAACATATTTACATGGGTGCCCCAAACTTGCACACTTTTCTCTCTACCTCCCATCCACTCCGAAGCTGTTTTATTGGTTCTAAGGTTCTAACCTTTCTACTTAGCCATGCAAGGGAGCACACAGACTACGAAATCGACTTTCACCGCTGGTTGGGATTCTTCTGCTAATTCATATGGTTTTTAATTCCATGCCCTTTAGGTCTGTAATAAATATCACCATTGATAGGCTGGAGCAAGAATTAAGCTGATATTGAAAGAATCTGTCAGACTACTTATTTATTGTTTTAATTTTATGACTGTCTTGATGTAAAGCCTATCAGACATTGGCTAGGTCTAAACAGAAATCACTAAATCACCCAATGTACTAATTCGATGGAAAAGCAGAAAAAGCAGGATATTAAGTATGTTACAAATGAAGTTGTTAAATCATTTATTACTCACTGGTTTTGAAATGGTTTTTGTTGAGTAACTAATAAAACAAAAACCCTATCCAATAATGCAATATATATTTTTCAGGACATTTACTATGTCGTATGTTGGACTTACCTTCTGCACAACAGAAGCGTTCATTTATCAGCACTTAGATAAATCTTATCTAATATTTTCCACGCTGCAATGTCTTTGTTAAACACTTAGCTGAAGAAATATAATTGCATTCATATTCAGGAAGAATTTACTTTGTGTGAGCGTGGAATTTACTTTCATTGTGGATAATCTGCATAAGAATTTGATCTGCAGCTTGCAATCACCTTGGTCTTCCTTTAGGTTCCCTAAGAGCTGAACGCATGTATCAGCTCACAGGATCAGATCCAGAGCTGGATTTGGAAAATTGTTAAGAATTTTCATTTTGTTATGATTTAATGCAGTAAATCTCCAATATTTTCATTGAAAAGCAAAAATATCACTCACCTAGGGGAAAATGTTCTTTGCAAATATGCAGTTGTGCCAATTCAAGTGGATTTATTGAATTCAATTACAGATGATATTTCTGATTAGCCAGTTCGCTATCCTATGAACCCAACAAGGAGCAAAGGGATAAGGAAGGAAAATAGATAAGGCTGCAGGTTGCGTTTTAAATGCTCAGCTGTTATAGCTATTGGTATTAAGGATGTCCTTTTGATGAGGTCAGCATTTATGAAAACTGTGTAGTCACATTTATATGCTAATCAAAGCTGAACTGAATTGGTACCATTTAGTCTCCAGGGGAAAAGTCTTTTCTCTTGAATGCTTTCACGACATTGAAAAAACACCATGTTAATACACATCAGAAAGAAAGAAAGAAACCCCTTCAAAATGCCAGAGCTTTTTTCATAAATCTCTTTTTGCTACCTAACACAGAAACAGTGGCCAATCCCTGTTCCTGCTGGACCAAGGGGAACTCCCCAACAGGAGACTCAACTTTCATCTTTAAAAAACGAAAAAAAAGAAAAAGGGAAAAAAGGCACCTAGAAACTTCATCTTTATAATCAAATGAGGAAAACTATTCTGTGATCTATTAACACCTCATCCTCCTGGAGAGATGATAAAAAAGTTATTGAAGATGTTTCAAAACTTCTCTTTCACTGTTGCACTGAGGATCATGTGCTCCTAACTTCACTGGCAGTCCCTTTAGGGAACAAGGGAAAGCTCATCCTATCATGTCCTTGATGGCACACTGTTCTCAGAAGGAAGGGACAGCTCAGGATTCCAGTCTAAAAACACAGACCCAGATTTTATCCTTTCCAGATAATACTGGGCAACATATTTTCAAAAATGGACTTAATTGTGGGAGAATCCTTTCACTGGGAAGCACCCTGCAGTGAAGATACTTTTAAGGACTCTGAGACAGAACATGATGGAGTTGAAAGGCACAGGTAATTGCTGCCGTATTAACGGCCTTCATGGAGGCCAGTGATGGAATAAGCAACAGCATCACTTAGCGCAGCCATCCCTATCGGCCTCACTAACCCCATGGCAATGTGAGAGGAGGTAACACTGAAGAGGAGACAGCTGCAGCAGTGAGGCTGGGAACTCCTGATTTAAAACACTCTTGAGGTTGCTCTACTTTACACCAGCTCCCTTCCTCAGGCTGAATAACCCCAGCTGCTCATGTGTCATGTGTTTGAGACCCCTGATCGTTTTGGTGGCCCTTTGCGGGACTCGGTTTGTCAATATCTTTCTTGTACTGTCAAAAATCAAAGTATTTCATTTAGCCTACCTTCCTGTGAAGAAGTATTTTAGGTTGGAAAAAACCCTAAATTCTGCTTTTCATTTCCACACAGCAGATGCTTCTGTATTTGAAAACCCCTATTTGGCCTTTATGAGGGATTCCATTCTTTTCTGCTGCAGTGGGGTGCCTTTAGGCTCTGACTCTCAGAATGGCATGGGAGCTGTGGCTGAGTTTCCTTCAATTTGTATCCTCGCACTGTCCACTATTTTCACATCACATTAATCTTTGGTTCCATACCACCTTAACTATGCAACAAAATGCCAGCACTGTAATTTGCTACTTCTGCAACTGCTGTTCATCCAACAGCTTTTAATTCAGTACAAAAATAGCTTCTTCCTGAACAACCTCAACCTAGCTAGTGTTTCTGGTAATTTTATTGACTACTGTGAAGTTATCCAAAGATAAATCTAGTGCTCTCAGTTAAATTTCAAACAGGAATTGTGTGCTGCTTTGATCTGGAGGTAGTCATCTGCAAGTCAGTTAAAAATTAGTGTTTCGTTATACCACAGAAAAACCCCTCAAATAGCAGGAGGTGAAATATGGGGACTGAGCCTTAAACAATTTACAGTCACAGAGGGATTAGTGCTGTAAGCTGGATGAAGAGCCCTCTGGTGCTTTCAAGCATCCAGTACCTGTTGACTGAGAAAGCAGTCCCACGCCCAGTAAAGAACAGTTCTCTGGTAACAAGCCAATGGAGGAAGATTTTTCTCATCCATTACTGGGCTTATGTATCAAAGCAGAAAGATTTCATCATACGTTAGTCTAATCTTCTTACAAACCCACTGGAGCTCTTTTGCTCAAGAGATTCTTGTGTCAGTGATTATTTATGCCCTTTTGTCATAAAAAATTTCCTTTTAACTGTTTTGAATGAAGTGCCTTCTAAGTGCATTGGATGTTCTTGTTATATCTGCAAATCAGTAAGTATGAGCATGCAGCCAGCCTTCTCTGCACTATTCATTATTTTTACATTCCTCTATCACGTCACCTGTCATCTGTTTCCTCCCCAACCTAAGCAGTTCTAATACATTTCATTCATCCTCATGTCTTGTGCATTTTCATATCTCAGACAACTTCTGCTGCCTGGATATTTTTTTCCTGATGTTTGTCAAGAGGCAAGGACCAGCTATGAACACACCTTCTCATAAGGGGGACAGGCCCACAATTTATATAACAGCATCATAATATTCACAGCTGCTTGCAACCATGTTTCACTTCATTCCCTTTAATGAGAAGAAGGAACAATCAAATGGATAGGATATTAAGTCAAAGTGCAGGATACATGACTTCATCTCCAGCTGAGAAAAAGTTCTCCTTAAGGACTGTCAGTAAGTTGAGAGGACTACTCCCTCCTACATCAGCAGAACTACCTACACATACAAGCACTTGCAGTGTTATGTAGCACGCTTCTTCATGTTAAAGTCACAAATTACAGCAATCCTACTTCCTAGGCCATCAACAACAATTTCTTCCTAAAGTTACTCTGTATATTTAAATTTCATCAACATCTGCAAGAACTACAAAATATTCCTTTCTGATAGGCATTTATCCCTCTTCAGCTATGTTCCCCAATAGATTTTATTGTTGCCATTGCTCTTCTTCCCTGCAATGAGTTTAGCTCATTCTAAAATAAGGCTTAAGGGCTTGTAGGTTGCCCACGAGCTGAATTTCACAAGGGATTATGCATTTTCGTTACCAGCACAGTCACTTTATTCAGTCTGAGATTCCTTCAAAAATCCTGGCAACTTGCTGCAATTTACAGGCTCATATTGCTCCAACCTACTTCCATCTCAAACACATTTAAGCTTTATTACCCCTCCCAGAGCTACTGTTTCCAGGTATCTTTCTGATAGATGGCACATCCACACTCCAGAGAGCAGAGCAGTGCACAGGTGTCTGAGGTAGTGTTGTTAGACCTAGGTTTGGAGCAGCAATCCAGCTGCAAGAGCATGGTGCCTGGCGCAGGACAATTTACCCTACTTCTTCTTATGTGTAGGTAGATCAACCTACACATACCCCAGTCTTTGGTGGCTAGGCTACTTCCAGAACAAGGCAACTCATTTAAACCAGGCCGAGGGACTCAGAAGCTGGTTGAATTGGATCTCCCATGAGCAAATCAGTTAGCTCTTCTGAAATATCCCAAGCATCCTTAATGTCTCCCTGCTTTGACGGCTTACAAAATTTCAGCAGCTTTTTGTATTTTCATCAGTCTTACTAACACTGCATGTACATATTCAGACACCCATTCTTCAAAGCCCCTGTCACGCTCTCCCTGCTGTCAGCAGACAACACAGGTAAAACATCAATCTTGTTGAAGTCAATAGCAAACTGCTGCTGACTTCTCTGGGACCCATATTTCATCCCATAAGGTCAGAAAATTGTTCAGACTCGTGATGGTACCGGTTCTCACAGCTCTCCCCTCAGAGACTAACGGGGGATATGAAGACACGGGTATGAAGCAAGCTGGAAAATCAAGGCATCCAAGACACCTCCAAACCCTTGCAACAGGCTGACACCAGAGGTGAAATCAGAAACAAACAGCGGTGCTCCTGCAGCCCAGTGCCCTCAGCAGCACGGCTAGCTGCAGCTGGGTTGCCTTGGAGGAACAAACCAGCTCTGCAGACTCTCGCCCAGCGTCCTCAGAGCCTGTGACCAGCAAGAGAGAGTCACGGGGAGGGCTCATGCTCATTAACGCAGAGGCTGTGATTGCCATTTGCCTTGTGGAAATTTTACCCAGGAAGTTTTTACTGCTATTTGTAGTAGCCAACGTGGCTCAGCTTCTTCTGTAAAAGCAAGATGGTGCTTTTGAAGACAGCACATGCTGCTTCTTCTTAACTTCTACCCTTTTCAGGTAAATTTTAAAAGTGGACCAAGCTGGCACCTGCAGGTCAAACACTGCAGTTCCTTCGAAATCCAGGAAAACTAAAGCATGCCACACACACAGCTACTGTAATTCCCCAGCTTGGCATTTAGTCATCAGTCAAAGCTTGTCTCACAGCACAGAGGTAGATTTCTTTCCCCTCCATTGCTCTCTAATGTGAGTGAAACAAAAATAGACGGAACTGTGATTTTTCACATCTGATGTTGAGTCCTTGTCTAAGTATTAAACTTTGGCTTCTTTTAGAAGATGTGTCTTCTACAAAAATACACTACATCTGTGCTGGAGCTTTCTTCATAACTCGAGCAGAAGTTAGCAGCTGTTACAGCCCGCTACGCACGCACACTGACCTAACTCATGCCATTTGCCAGAATGAAAGGTTCGTTCATACCCTGTATTTGCTTTATCAAACAGCTTCAAATTCTTTTGCCAACAGTGACAATCATTTTGACCAAGTCATTCTCTCTTCCACAGTCCTACATTTTAGCTTAAGAAAGTACCCACACTTCAAAACTTTTACAACGCAGGGGAGACCACAGGGGACACAAGCAGCTGCGACGCTCAAAAACCTCTCTGATCCTTCCAGCATTACCTGTTCTGCAAGGTATCCAAGTTTCATTATGCACAACATGGAACATGACAAGTTTGTTGCAAAAAATACATATAACAGGTCATGACTCTGGAGTTGCTGAAAATGGGTACAGTTTTCAGAAGGCCATTTGAGAGCCTAGGAACATCAGGTCTGCTTTCAGGGAGCCTGAGGTCCAGATGCACAGGAACATGCGAGTGCCCACGTCCAGCTGACTTCAGAAGCACGAATACCATCACTGACCTAAGCTGACAGTAAAGTCACTTCGGAAAATTTTACTCTGTATCTCAAATGTAATTATTTCTTCACAACATCATTTGCTTCCGGGCAACTAAAGTACACAATTCAGTTACCTACACTGAAGTTGTTTAAAACCAGTACATCAAATAGAAAAATCACTTAGCTTAGATGCTATTACTAATGCAACAGCTTGATGAATTCTGCAGTGAAAAAAAAAAAGTTTTGGCAACTTTTTCATAAATTTAAATAACTTTTTCAGAAAATGTGGTGTTTATGGTCATATGGGAATCATATAAATAAATAAATCAATAAAGCTTTGGCTTATAAATAAATTAAATTTAAATCAACAAATAATATTTAGGGATCACAAACAAATAAATAAAACCCTAATGCTCAGGTTTCAGCTGAAATTTGCTCTAAGATTTTTTTGGGTTTCTTCTTTGCACAAGACCCAGGAGATGTGGACCCATGTGAATGGGAACAAGCTTTACATGACTCCCCATGATCCAAAACCACCATGTTTTATTCAGTGTAATAAATACTGGCAATATTAATGTTTTGCCTGGTAGACACATTTACAATACTACAAGGATTTTATGAAATCATGTAACTTTTGCCTAACCAATTACACTTAACATTCTGCCTCAAAAATGCATTACTTTATATTCCTTGAGTTTCCCTCATAGCCAATGATTTTTCCTCTTTACTGTTGCCAGTTCAATCTGTGAATTTAATTTGTACTAGCTACTGTACTGACATGCTTCATTTTAATTTTACAGGTATGTGTACAGACTTATTGGTTGGAGGTAGTGTGTCATACAAGCATATGAAAGCATTCAGTGAAATGCTACAGGCATTCAGGAGAGAAACACAGCCAGATACAGTGGCTTTTCTTCTGTATGTCCTAAAGGATCACAATTCAGCCAGCACCTACTAAAAGGACATTTTGAAAGATCATGTTAAAAATCGACAGACCAAAATTCTGACACAGCACCTCCCATGGTAAGATAAATCAGCACTTGTGTATGT
Source organism: Nyctibius grandis (assembly GCF_013368605.1). NCBI lineage: Eukaryota > Metazoa > Chordata > Aves > Nyctibiiformes > Nyctibiidae > Nyctibius > Nyctibius grandis. The sequence goes on from NC_090660.1 coordinate 14,930,604, forward strand.
TGCTTTGCACGTGGTTCATTTTGTTTATCAATTTTAACATCTGCTGTCTGTCCATTCTCCTTTTTCTCAGGGATGCATCAACCTAGTCTGGTCTGGCTTGGTCTTTGTGAGGCCCAAACCGTGACCTCCTCTTCATTAGGTTCCTGCTTCTCATACTGTAGATTTCTTTACACCTGAGTTTCTATTAGAAGTGGCTGCTTACAGCTGCACAGACAATTTCTGCGGCAGGAGGCTGCCATGGCAGACACTTGTACAGGTGGTAATATTCTGGCTTGCTGAATAAAATCTCACACAAAGTTACTTGAAGTGCACCTCTTTGGCTCAACTTTTTGCTCATTTGCTCATTGACAGGAGTGTTTTAATTAAGATGTGAGAAAAAAAGAGCAAGGCCAAAGCTGTGTGCGTTGAAAACACTAACTGCAGTTTCCAGGCTGGGAAATCTGGCACTTCCAAGGCTTCTGGTACCATATGTTGTAAATGCTAAAGAAACAAAGACCATTAATTATGTTGACCCCTGGTAGCCAGGCCCTTAATACTCCATGGGTCTGCAATGTTCCAGCCCCATATTTTTCTGTCACCAATAGGACTGCATAAAATCCAGTCTGTTTCCCTTGTCTTTTTATTACCTAAAGCCAGAATTTCCCCATCTTTCCTCCTCTCTGCCCCCTTTTGCCCACGTGCCCTCTGTCCATTTTGACATTTGTACAATTTATGTCACAATGAAGACCTGTTCTTGAAGACCATGTTATGACAATCCCATTTATCTCCACAGCCTGGACAAGAGAACAAAACTCTCCGTCTGTGGAGTTTCTGATAGAAGGAGGGTTCCCCATTCAACTGAACTGCCATCCTAACACCGATAAAGACTTCCCCACAAGCAAGAAACACTCAGTAAAAGCTGCGCAGAATGAATATGTGATGGCAGATGGCGTGATATCAAGTCTTTGTCCACGTAGGGTTGGTACACAGAGTCTGAGCCTGGCATGCTCCCACAGGAACACAGGGAGAACATTAAACTCCCTGAGAATGAATAGCTCAACAAATGAGTTATTAAGAATTTAACTACACAAGTCCCAAGAGAAAACCATTGAAGCCTATTAAAAATTAATTTGAAATTGGTCCTTTATACAGAAAAGACACTAAGTGCCAATGTTGCAGGACCTCCCTGGATTAGGAGAACATGCTTATGGGCCATTGGGAAGTTTCTATTCCAGGAAGCCTGAGACAGTACTACTGAAAGAAAAATCCACTCCGCCTTCAGGGGAAAGTGCCAGACTTGGAGCAACACTCCCTGAAGTAATCCATCAATATCAGCCAATTTCTTCTGGGTTTAAACTGATCTTACTAACATCAAAATCTGGCCCATAATAAACCACAGTTTAAGTAGCTCAGGACCCAGATCAACTTCTCTGATTCTGGAAGCAGTGCTTGCTGGCCAGGCCAATCCACTTGGGGTTACTGCTGTGTGTCAGCCTTGGGAGACGCTGGGGGCTTCAGACATTTTGGGGCTGAAAGAGTTGATGATGCCAAGTGCATGTTGTACTGTCTGGTCCCTGGCACACCGCTTGGTACGTAGGCATCCGCAGAGGTACACAAAAACCCAGCCCACGCCTTCAAAGACAGCTTTTCTGTAGAGATAGAGTGAAAACACCTACACAATACATGGCACTTATCTCCAGCTAGTGTTTTCTGGGAAAATGTATCATTCACATACAGGCACTGTACTTACTTTTCCAATCTCTACTTTTTATTTCACCTCAAAATAGTTCTGCTTGAAAATGGTCTGATTACAGGAATGCCTGATTACATTCTGCCACTACACTGAAGACCAAGACAAGCGCTCTCTGTGTAGTGGACTTCATGCCTTCTGTGTCACTGTTAATGCCTTTCTCTCTTGAACAACCCATCTCTGTGACTCAAGGATCATCTAGGGGTTTGCTTTGCCTTTGGAGTGGCTCAAGCTGTGACGGACTTCTGTATCTTACAGCAGCTTCCTGAACAAGATACCTAGGTCCCCTGACAAAGTTCTTTCTCTGTCCATTTTAAAGAATGCAAATTGAAGAGTGCAGTGTCCTGTAGCATATTTTTCAGGAACAACGTGCAGACATTTCCAGCAAATGCTCTTAATGTAAGCTTCTTTGCCAAGTATTGCCTTCTTCCCTAGTTGTGGTTTTGAGAAAGCACATTCATTCGCAATGGGGAGCAGCAAAGCAGAACTTTCAGTCCTGTACACTTAATCACTGTATCCCCTGGTAGATGAACTAGAAGGGCTTCTTTTTTTTTCCCCACAGGGTCTACATGTGTAAACATTTAGTACTGAGCTTATACCTATCAGTCAGGGTGGTAGGATACACTGAAATTCAAATCAAAATCATTGAAAGTGATAGCACTAGATCCAGCAAGTTAAAATCAAGGGCCAAAGAGATTTAAGTGCAGCAGAATCACTTCAAAAAACACAGGAAAAGCAAGACGGAGCAAGAGACAGAAGGGTTAAAACTGTGAGAAGATGAGAATATAGGAAGCAGAAAAAAGTGAAGCTCCCAGCCAGATTCCAGAGCAGACTTTAAAATGGTCTATGCTGCTAAACAAAAGATAGGCCATTTATTTATCTACCCAACTTATATTGATTTGGAAAACTAGCAAGAGTATTGCAAAATAAAAACAGCATTAGAAAAGCCTACATTTTGATTAGCTTGTGCTGCCATAATTTGCAGAAGCACATTGACATTATGCGTGATGGGACTCAATAAACAAAATTAATATAACATGGCTACCACTCAACATTTCCGTAACGTTTTATACCTTCACACCACTTTGCAATATAAACTTAATAAATTAATCTTCATAAGGTAGGCAAATCTGATTAGCCCTATTTTACAGATGAGTTAACTGAAGCTTGGCAGAAGTGATGTCACCCAAAGTAGTACAGAGAGTTATGGGGAAAGAGTAGCAATTAGTAGAGCAGTTTGGGGCCACAGAGACCTTGCCATTCCTTCTGGCCAAGTATTGTGCAGGACTCCCTCATTCCTACCACAATGTAAAATTTAGAGATCTGACCATCTGTCTGTTAGCATTTCCATGTTCCCTCAAAGCATTATTAATAAAGAAACACATGCACGCAATCTGACTGAGGGACCTGATTTCTGCTGCACAAACCCACACCAGACCCTGCAACCCTCTAGCTTAGTCTGCCAAATCAACCCGGACAGAGGAAGAGGTCTCCTGACCTGCTCCAGACACGAGAAATCTAGGCAGTCCCAAAGACACATAAAAAGGAATAATCCCCAGAGGAGAAGAGAAACGGTACCGGCCGCAACTCATCTCCTGCAGACCTTCTCCCTGTCAGACGTCACGGTGGGCTATGCCCTCCTTCACTAGAGGCACTTACACGTGTTCTTCTCTCACTGCTTGACTCCCACTGAAAAGCATGTTTGAAATGACAGCTGCTTTGCCGGTCTTCTACCCGACTGCTGTGGAGCCACCGCTTTCTGGATTCATTAAGGTGTTTCAGTTTTTCCCGAAAGATTTATTTTGCCATTGGCATTTGTTTTGACTGAACATCATGTCACATCAGTTCAGCGGAAAGGAGAAGAGAGGATTCTTCTTAGCAATGGCATTTTCTATTATGCTAGAACAACTGTCGGGGGGAAGCTACCTCCAAAGGGAAAAAGGGGGTCTTTCTAACAGACATTCAAAACACCTAAATTAGTAGTGATGTAGAATGACTTACCCTCATCCAAATATACACTTCCAGATCTGCACCTTTTTCTACAGGTACTAAAACTCTCTACAAGCCTTCAGGATATAAAAATGTCAACCACTATTCTATTAGTCCAAAAATGTGACAGACAGAAGTGTCACTCAGGAAGGAGAAGTAGAAGTAAAAAACCTGCAAAGAACAGGGTTTGTGAACAAGCATGACATAGACAAATACAACCTGAGTGCACCTTGCAAAACTGGCTTGTCTGCTGGCTGTGCTACACAAACCATAGCAGGTGGGTAGTCAAGTAAGCACATAAATATCTGCAGTATCATCATTCAGAAAAGCAAACAAGAAATAACAACGTGGTCCTGAATTTTGTTTTTCTGCCCTTTTTCCCCCTCCTAAAATCTACTGCATTCTGTTATAACAACAGCTCTTCCAACTGCTGCATTGGAGACAGGGAAAATGTGTGTTGCACACTAGTGCAGTAAAGGTGACTTCTAAGAGCACAAGAACACTAAAACATTTGTTTTGCCTAGATTTTCCTCTACTAGTGTCCAGGTCATCTGGTTTTGTGATATTTTAACGGTAGTCAGGTAAGATTGGGCCTTTACCTGTGTCCCCAAGGGAGAAAATGGAAAGAAGTACATCCAAAATCTTCCTGCATTTCAAAGACCCCTGCTTTAGGTAGAGCAGGTGATTTACTGGAGAGCTGATAGAACCTGTAGACAGAGGAATGCAGTATTTGCACATGCAACAGGGATAAAATACCGCTATAAAACCTAAGCTTACTTCCACCCGATCTCTTCTCTCTTTGGATTTGACTGATGACATCGGTACAAAGCAGTATCTATTTGACAAAGACCATGTATTTGGTCATGGAATCTTACTGGCATGATCCTAAATGGAGAAAAATGTTACTGGAGAAATGCCAGTGGAATGTCACAATTGCTGATACACTTCGTACATACACTGAGACAAATACACATTAGCCTAAAGCAGACAACCACTGCTGTCACTTTTTGAACACGTTAAAATCTAAAGTAGGAGCTTAGGAGTAGTCTGAAATCATGGTATACAATATGTATTATGAAATTCCTTTCTAGTATCTTCAATATGAAAAAGTCAGAACTGAAAAGTTGTATCACGGATAGAGTGGAATACGGACAGACTGGGCCATTTACCGCACACTTGAAGCAAAGGTCACTGCAAAAGAGGATTTACTTCATCAGAGCCCAAAGTGAACAAGTATAAATGGCTGGGAATAGCAAAGTGATGGAAAAAAAAAAGAACAAATTGGATCAACTACCCCCTTGGGAAAGAGCTTACCTCAAAATATCTCATTTGCTGGAAGCGCTCTGATCTGGAAAGAAACTGCTCTACTCAGACCTCGGAGACCAGACCACCACTTCTATGACAGACTGCTGAAAAGAACTTATCCATTGACCTTAGGTCAATCGTCTCAATAAAGCAGCAAAGGCAGTCTCTGAGTCTAGAGCTGGTATTCAGCTACATGAGTTACTGTTGAAGAGGTTTAGGGAGACACTTTGCTTGTCCACTATGGTTTTTTTTTAATATCACAAAGAGATTGGTCCAATTCAGAGGACCAGGAACTGGTCATCATGTGTCAGGCCAGTCCAGTTATTCTTTTATCTTTCTGCAAACTTTGGAATCTGCTGTCCTCATTTTTTTCCAGAGCATGGCAGAGTTTGGTTCAAGCTAATCTCTTTATTAGCTTGAAAAAGGGAACATCCCTTTTCCTCTTCTATAGTCCCCCATAACATTCAGAGGCCTCGTTTATTTATTTGCTTTGATTTTTCTCTGTCCCTGGAAGCCAACAGCAGTTCCCAGATGATCAGCTGAGAGGCATGACTGCCCTCCAAAATGCTGGAAGAAGGACTGGCTTGGTTTTTCTACATGATGAAACACAAAAAAGAATAAGGTTTGAAGTGTGCCTGTTAGGATAATCTTTTCTTGAGGAGCTTATGGCATTCAGGACACACTCACTCAAACAGCGTTTCAAATGTCTATTCAAGACCTGCAGCAATTGTTAACAAATTCTAAATCAATTTATGACTTAAAGCTACAGCAAGCAAAAATGGCTTGAGTGAACTGAAAACGTCTCAAAACAGCCTGCTCTTCCCTTCAGCTTAAAATAGACTTATCCTGTAGCACATTGGTAGATTGGAAAGGTGCTTCCAAATGATGTAAAAAGAAAACAAACCCAAAATAGTGCTTACTGCTTACTTCTTGAATCTTTTGATGCAGACCTTACCTCAAATGAGATGCACTTTATGTCTTCAAAGTGGCAGTGCAAACTAAGTAATTAATCCTCACAACGTGGGACAGGGCAGTAGTACCACACTGAGATAGACAGGTTAACATTAAAACTCAGAACTACGTCAGTGCCTCAGATGGCATCCTGGGCCCTTCTGTCCATGTCTTAAAGGCTTCAAAATCAAACACTCTCATTTTGCATGTAATAGAACTATTTGATTTTGTGCTTTAAAAGCAGCTCTAAAAAATCTCTGAGTGGGCTTTGAAAAAGACAGAGGACTGCTTGCTTCTTTTTGTACATCCATCCTGCTAATCAAATGTATGGAAGTCATAACATTTCTCTTGCTACTTTGTTTTCAGATTATGTTCTCAACACAACTTGACCCGCACAACTTTTGGTACTTATCAGCCCTGAACATCAGGCCACTTATTTCTGAAGGCTGAAAATTTCACCTGACAGTTTATTGTAAACGAGAAATTTGCAACAGGCATTTATGGGATAAACATTTCTCCTTTTAACTCATGACAGTTTTTTTTTTTCGCTCCCTTCAGGCAAAGTGTTAAAGTGCTGCTCTGCTCCCACCACCAGTTCTGAAGTCACACTGCAGGATTCCAGTTTTCATTCCATCATTTATTAATTTGTCAGTTTGCAAAGAAAGACATTTTGCTAAATGCCAGGCTCCTCCTGGAGCCTCTTCTGTATTTGTGTTACATTTGTGTTATCTTTTCACATATCTTTCCCAGCAATTCTGCCGCTGACAGTGCACAACAAACAGACTCCCATAAATCACAACGAACATCTTCCCATAGCTGTGCCACCTCTGCAGCACTCGCCACATTCAAACTAAATTCACTGCAACATCAAGTCCGGGCCAATCCACTGGTGATGAAAGTGCTCTTTTCAGACAGCTCAATACCAAGCCAGGCCAGGGGAAAGAGCTGCAGAAGTGGCTGAGCAAGTGCATACTGCATTGGAAGAGAAAGCATAAAATTCTAAAGCAGTAAATTCTGCAGAAAACTAAGACTGACATGGTATCTCTGGATTGACTGCAGGGAAGGGAAAACAAAGCCAAGGACTCGACCCAAGAGAAACTGCTGCAGAAGCTGCTAAAACAGGGCCCTTGGGGAATTCAGAAAATTTCCTACAGTTCTGCCTGCACCATCTTTCCCTGAACTTGCTGGCTTCTGGCTCTTCACTCTGTGCTTTCTTCACCTCAGCTTCACTCAGACTCAGAGTGCTTTAAGTGATTTTAGTGTTTGTCTTTTTCTCACTTGCTTGGTCTTTAGAAAGCTTTTTCAAGCACACTTTCGTTTTGCAACAACTGCTATCATACTGGGGCCCTGCTCTCGGTTGCATTATTGTGTTATGTGTAGTCACTCATCAACATGGGTACTGATAACATAATTTTTACGAATGGATTTGTAACTGTTAAAAACACAAAGAATGGCATAAATTAAAAGACAGTGCTAAATGCTAAAGATGGTCTCATGTCAGCCAGGGTGCTGGCCAAGATGTTCCTGGACTGTACCTTCTCCGGGTATTGCTTGTGCAACCATGCATATGCTGAAACAAAAGGGAGCATCCTGGGATGAGACTCCGTGCAAAGGCAGTGGTGCAGTCACCGTCTGCCTCTCTTCTGGAGAGAACTGCACACCCAGTTTTGTAGGCCTGTTCGTTACGGGGGACAGCACCATTTGAAAGAGACCTTTTCTTCCATCCTATTTCTTGTTTTAGGTTAAAGACTGTTAGCTGTGTCCCAGATACCTGCTCAGATTCCCTCACCCTACTGCAGAGTGAGGGAAAGGGTCATGCTAGATACCCCAAATTCACTTTTTTAAGCATTGATCATACCCTAGAAATAGGAAAAGATGGCTGGGTCAGGAGATTTACAGTGGGACTATGATTTTTTTGCCTCACTCACGTACTGACACAGTATATCTTCAGCAAGGATGCTGAACCAGCTTGGTTACTCATGGTCCTTCAGCCCAGCAGAATTGCTTCAAAACTGAGTCCTGGAGGCAGCTTCTGAGGAAGTCCTGGTGTTGGCCATGCTGAGTATGGCATTTTGACTGCCTCCTGAATTGTCTTGCCTGACAGAGGCTGAAGGTCCTTCACATTCCCACTTTACTATGGCCCATTGCTGATCTTTAGTGTGTCACGCAGCCTCCTTCATAGCTATTACTACCCATCTGTTTTGATGTGGTCCATCAAATCCTTGAGACTGTTGATTCAGACCTACTGACGTGCAAAGTTTACTTATTCTTTGTTCAGCCTATTTGTTGGCCTAAAAAGACATCTCTTTAAAAAAAAAATACAAATGGAAACATTATTATTGATCTTCTGCATTACAAAGCCTAAAGTTCCAGCTGAATTGCAGGTGGTCATTTTATTTCAGGAGGAATTTTCCACATGGTACAAAACTGAGCTGAATGGTTCAATGTAGACAGTGATTTAAAAAAAAAAAAAAAGCAACCACATTAATTCCAATTTAGACTTGGCAAACATAAAACAACCAGAAAGATTTATGTGGATCCACATATATAGACTAATGCACATTATCCTTTTTGGCCTCTATCCTCTCACATGCACTATTTGTTCTGGGATTTACTGAATCTCTGCTTTCCATATCTTGGTGAAAGCAGAGCTATCATTTTTAACCTCTGATACAATGCTTAGTGAAGCTATTCCCAAGGTTTCATTCAGCATTTTCACACTACAGACATGCAGTGATTTTCATTAACTGATTAGACAAACACGCTCATTTGCTTAGTCCTTGTAATTGCTACCCCTTTAAGTACCTGTTCTTCTTAGGATATATCACCTTACAAACAGTGCTACTATCCAGCCTAGTAGATTAATTCAGTTCTATTTTGAATTCTTATTACGGGAATACCTTTTTGCAAACTGTCTGGTACTGACAACCACTAAGCAACTCTGATATAACCAGTCTCTTTGCACCACTACCTTCTCTGACACCATCAGTACATTAAGCAATGTAAAATCCTGATGAGAATGAAGCAACAGGTGAGGGAAAAGTAAAGATACTGACTGCTCTCTGGAGGGATGCTCCTATGTATAGGTACAACATTACATTGGGAATATTAATGCTATCTATGTGGTTTTATATATAAATGCTAAAAAATAAAAAATGGGGTTGAAAAACCGCAGAACATCAGAGAATTCATTCTGAATGTGAATAATTTTCTGCTCCATAGAAATCTGAAGTTATAAACTCTATACATAGGCTGAAACTGTGACTTCAAACAATTGCTACAAATTCTGTCTCTGACAGCACACTTGGTTTCCAAATCTGGGTAACGTCAGCATGCAGTTCATTCTTCAACAGATAATGAAAAGAGTGGGTTTTTATCAGCAAAAGCGACATCATCCTACAGTGCTGGAGACAGTCACATTCTTCTGACTCAAGACAAGATATTGACAGGAAACTGCTGCAACGGATTTGTTTCCCCAAGCAAATATGACAACAAGGTGATGATACCAAGCACTGTCTGATGCAGGGGAGTAAGGAAAACAAGGGAAGGGGAAAAAAAAACCAAAACAACCCAAGAACAAGTCCAAAGAATTGGGAAGTGTTCACAGGCTCCACCAGCTCTTCTATTTTAGGCATGTTTGGGGTTTTTTTAATTCGCTTTTATTCCTCAAAAGGCTTTGGTTATGGCTAAGATTGCTTTACTCAGCACTCATTATATTTCATCTTCTTTCATCTGAGGATGAAAAATTCTGCAGCAAATGCATTGAAGGATTTAACTCTAATGCAGCCTCTCCCATTACTGCTTCAAACTCTTCTGAAATGCTGGCTTGTAGTTTTTCCTGATGATCCTCTCTTAACTGTAGATCAGGGGAATTGTCCCTATTGCTTTCCAGTTTCTGATCCTTCCACTCAGTCAGGATCCACCTCATCTTTATCCCACTTATAACAAGTCCCAGCCTGAGGGCCCAGAGCTAGAAGGATGCTCCTCTCCCATGGGGAATAAAAACCAGCTCCACTAAATATGCAAAATAAGTCAGAACCAAAAGGCACAGACAAGTGTAGGCCTTTTGTGCATTAAACAAGATCATGACCCATGAGATCAACTCATCTGGGCTGCAGAAATGCCTAAACTGAGCCATACAAGCAGACACAGTAATTAGCAATTTGCTATGGCCAAGAGCTGAGGAGGCAGATGGTACGGCTGAAATCGGGGGATCCCAAGAAGAAGTGGGGCTTCAAGTTAACTGTGCCACAGATGGAGAGATATCAGAGCTGGCCCCACGTCAGCAGCTCAGGCCCAGATGGATTTATTCGCTCAGAAACAACACTGCTGAACGCGACTTCACTGCTTCCAGGGCCAGCCCAGCCATTCCAGGCAGCGCTGGGTGTTAAGCCCTTTTAGACCCGAGCTGGCTCTGCTCTGCACAGCAGTCCCCAGCAAGTCTTGGCATCAGCCCCTGTCACCCACAGGGTGATAAGAAATTGTCTACTGTTTGAGGTGCTTCTGTCTCCAGAGCCACAAGTAACAGAGAGCTGGCTATATACTCAGTTCGTTGCATTGGTCCCTCCCCTAAACTGCTCAACCAGGGAACAGAAATTCTCCTGAACACAGCGAAGGTTACTATGCCTCTTATAACCCTTTCTTCAAGGTTCTTTAAAAATTTTTCAAAGCACCATTTTAAAATAAGAAGTATATACAGCAATATAACTTTGAAAAATGGTCAAAGCATGACTACAAGCACTCCTACTCTGCTCTATGCTTTCACAGCACCAGAGTGATAAACGTGCTTGTACTGTGTCTTCAGCAAACTAGCAACTGGGAGGAGTGCACATATTAAACAGCAGAGCCCAAACCCTACTGCTCTTAACCCTTTTTGAAGGCCTCCTGTAGAACAAGTCCAAGGGTGAAATTAGCCCAGCTGTCTGGGCAGATGAAATGCCATCTGTGCCATGAAACTAAGCCTTTCGTGCCTAGGGCTAATAGCTTGAGTAGTAAGTAACGGTTGTGCAAAGCAGGAGAGTTTTCTGCCTAGAAATTTTGCGCTTACCATAACGTGGAGCCTGCCTTCCCTCCTTGCCCACATGATTTATATTCCACCTTGGAGAAGGGAGGTCTTGTTCCTTCCTCAGAAATAACTATGCTTTTCTACACCTTTGATAGACTCACATTAATCACACAGCTTAGGGTTTTCTGACAGTAACACATGAAAAATAATTACATGCCTGCAGGCCAGGTGAAAATAAAAGGAGTTCATGGGCATTATCTGCCCCCTGGGCTGTGTATTTACTTTCCCTGCTCTGCCCAAACAAAACACTGAATCGCTCAGATTCATGTACATGGAAGAGTGAGACTATAGCTAAATAAATAATTTAGGTTTTCATAATCACAAAAAGGTGCCAGTACTGTCTATAATAAAGTAGGTAAATGCAGAAAACATGAAAGATAAACACACATCATACACCAAATATTTATTTGTTCTAATTTGACCACTCCAGGTTTCTTACTGGTTGACTTCCAAGTTCAACTTCACTATGGTTCAGCCACAAAGATTTCAAGTGCAGAAGCATCAACAAGCCCCATATTGCAAATGCTTGGGTTAACTGAAAACAAAGCTTGCCATCCTCTGGAGAAAATAGAACACTCCTTTCAATGCCTTTGGACCTAGAGGTTCAGATTAAAGTCTGTCTTCCCTTGCTCAAAATACATGTTACTAAACTAAAAGGAAAACATTTTGAAAATGAAAGTAAATTAAATCTGCCAAGGGATAGATCTATTTTGCACTCTGGCAATTTTCCTGAGGTTTTACTTTTAATGTTTATTGTTTAACTTCATAAAATTGAGTAACTAGCATAACAGCACCTCAAATGCCTGAGAGAAACAGCCCATTAAAATATGAAGCATCTTGTTAATAAAATACACTCATCACAATGCACCACAATTCCCCATAAGCTTGTGTAGTTTTAAGGCTAGTAAACATTTCTAATGATCATCAGCAAACCCGAGTTTCCTTCTGTGGTTCGTTACATCACTTCTCCCAAAAAGATCTTGACATCACAGTTAAGCAAAAAAAGCAAAAGAGAGAACTTCAAATATGGCCAATTTGATTCATAACCTTCCAGAGGTTTGTAGAGTGAAGATGCAAGGAAATCCCCACCATAACACCATGGCCTTCCTCCTCTCATTGATGAGGCTTCTGCTACGCCAGCCTGGGATGCACAGGCGGAAGAGTTTCATCAAGCACAAGGCAGAATGGGAGAAAGACACAGTTTAAAAGAGAAACCAAGCATCTCAGTTTTAGGTAATGTGTTCCCGCTACTGGTGAATCTTTAAAAAAGGGACCAAATACACTAAAAAGCATAATTTTTTTCTCTGCTTGGTTATTTCCAGATCTGATGTGCAGCACCAACGAGATGAGAAAAATTCTTACCTGTACCACATCTATGATGGACCAAGAAGACCCTGATAGATGCTGTTATTTTATTTTAGGTTAGCAGCTTCATCAGTTCGCCATCCCAGATTAATCCAGCTTTGTCTCCAATGAAAACACACTACCAAACATTTGATTTTTGTTGTTATATAGCAAACGTCTGCTAAAGATGAGGAATTGACCACAATTCCCGTTTTCAGGACACCACATCTTCACAGTCATCAGACAGATGTCTTTTCTTCCTCACAGGTTTGCAAGGAACAATACTGTGCAGGGCACCATCAGAACACAGAAAAATAAGTCACATGGACTCACTGCAAGTTTAAGATACCAGACCTTAAGATACCAGACCCAGAGAAGGAGAAATTTATCCTCTTCAGTTGACTGAAGACATAGCCTGAAAAGTCTCTAACATCAAGGCCCAGAAGTGAAGCATCTCATCACAAGACTGTCAAGACTAATTAACGGATTCCCTGCATGTCTTTGGTTTGGATGTCAAAACCAACATTTTTCTTAATGGTCTTAATTGTCAGGTCTGCTGCTCTTCAGCCTTCTAGAGAAAAAAGAAATCAGCCTTTCTAGTGTCAGCAGTGTTTAACAAGTTAAGTTACAAGCTGGTTCTTGGGGTCTTTAGAAAACACAAGTCCTACTCATTATTGATCTCTCTGTAGAAAGTTATTTCTTTTTCTTCTTTCTGCTTTATTTTATATAGAGATTGTTATAATTGCTTTTGTCATTCCTCCTGGAGTCATTTCAGTTTAATTCACTTTGCTGGATACACTTGCTTAAATACAGCTCACATCTGAAGGTCTTCTTTGAACATGGACTGGATAGAGACATTCAGGATGAAAAGAGCAAAACTTCAGAAAGTTTTAGATTCAGAATAGGTTGTCTTAGCAACAGGGTAATTGTTTTTCTGAAAATTACAATCTTGCATTGTGGAATCTATAGCTAATTGCAAGAGCAACCTTAGCTAAGCTTCATTCGTTTTTTGCATCAGTAATTTTTTCTACAATATGCTGTTTCTCCATCTGAAAGTCACTTTTCAGCAAAATTACCTTGACTTGAAAGCTGATCTTCAAATTAAGAAAACTTTTATTTAAAAAACTCACACACACTACTGTAAAATGGCCAGTTAGTCTCACCACAGAAAACTAGGTAACTTCTCAAGAATAATCTCTAACTCAGTGTAGTTTTTCTAGAAGCCATTTGGCTAGGGCTCTTTTTGTAATCCACAACATTTGTTTGAGCATTCAGGATAATGTTTTGGCTCCATTTCTGAATAAGTATTAAATGTGAAAATGAATGATACATTTCAGGGACATATCATGTCCCATCTAGAAATCACCCTGAAATTAGCCAGGGACTTTATATTTGAAGTTTGCAAGTGAATGTAAATCAGGTTCAGTGTGAGTATGATACTAAAATGATGATTTAAACACACTTCAAAGGATAATTGAGAGCTGATTAATCTAAATTTTGTTTCCTGTCTTTTTCCTTTGTGCACTGAAAGCCATCACAGCTTCCTGCAGTTGCTGCTACAGGAGTGTTTTTCAAGAACATATTTCTCTCAGCTAAATTTTGCAGTTAAAAAGAACATAATTACACAAGTAGTATAAAGTAGCACAGGCTGTTGCAAGTTTTCTCTTCCAGACATACTTGCAGTTTACAACCAGCACATTTTAAGACAGACTTACCAGTAACATCCTCTTCTCTATCCATCTCTGCAGCCCTCTCACCAACTATCACCATATGCATGCTCCAGCCACTTGAGAGAGAAGTTCAATACAGTACAGCCCCATCCTGCACATTGCCAACATCTCCAGCTATGCCTCTTCATTAGAAAAGCTTTTCTGATTAGGTCAGAAGGCTTTAGAGCACTATCCATCCTACACATAGTTGCTCAAAAGGTTGTATTTCATAAGCCTTATGTTCAAAAACACCATCATGGGGTCCTTGTCGGATCTCCACTCACAGCAGAGACAACAGAATTCCAGCCAGTGGTGACTTGCTTTGAAGTCACTGACTTAATGGCTTATACCAAAACATTATCTTCCAGAAAATAACCAAATTCGGGTAACAGATCTTTTCTTTCTGCTAAGCTCATTTTAAAACACATAGTTGCCCTTTTCCTTTCTCCTTGTCCAGCTGCTTGAAACTGGGTGCAGGAACTTCTCCCCTTTCCCCACTGCCTGTAACAGCTTTTAAGAAAACCTGACCACACAAGATCTCTTTTTCTGATCTAATTAAGAAAGGAAAAAAAATCTGTAGGCTTGCATTGGCTTTGGCTTCTTTTCTCTTAGAGGGAGGTGTGCTACCCAGTACTTCATCGACTCAAGCAAACTTGAGTAGAGTTTTTTTCTTCCTCTGCTACATTTTCAGAAGCCTGTGCTGCTCCAGGCGCCATCCAGAGTCCCATGCTGCACAGCTAAGTGTGCAAACGGTAATTTTAGCATGTGTGTTCTATTCATTAACTGATCACATAGCAAGTGGCATGTTTCAGAGAAGCCACGAGAGCTCCCTGAGCTGCAGGGCTGAGTGTTCACACACAGCTACACCATGCATAACACCAGCGAATGTCATGTCATTTGTCCAATTTTTACAGCTACTGCAGCTGAATACTAAAAAGGGAGTGAAGAAACCACATGCTTTCGTTTGCAATTTACACACACATATATGTACACACAAATACAGTA
Organism: Nyctibius grandis; assembly: GCF_013368605.1. NCBI lineage: Eukaryota > Metazoa > Chordata > Aves > Nyctibiiformes > Nyctibiidae > Nyctibius > Nyctibius grandis. The sequence continues at coordinate 14,945,701 of NC_090660.1, forward strand.
TACAGGCCAACAGTCAATAAAATAAATACATCATATAGCAATGCAAAGTGCAGAGCAGGCCATGAGTCAAATTATTATCATTTAAAATGTTTCCACCTTCAAAAGGATCTGAAAGAAACAGGAAGCAGTAAGACTTTACTAATAGGATAAGTTCCCTCAATATAGAGGGCTTTTTTTCTGCTCAAGCTTCTTTCTTTATTAGTGCTGAAGCATCCAAGCACTTGGTCAGCTGTATCACAATTCTGTCTGCGTGAGGTTTTTCCCAATGCACATCATCTCCAACTACCAATAAGCGGCCTGACCAGATGTGCATTGTCAGTGCATCTTCATTCCCTTGTTCCCTGCCCCAATTCTTCTTCAAAGGTTACCTGAGTAGCAGAAAACACATAAGCAGGACATTGTCTGCAGTTCAAAATAGTCACTGTGTAGATCCTGCAATACCAAGACAGTAGAGTAACATAATACTAATTTGTAAATGAAAATTGCACTCTATACTGCCCTCTTAGCACAGAATAATGGCAATCTTGGTGCTTTTCCCAGCAGGACTATACGACAGAAGCAGAGGCAGGAGCAGACCAAAGCACTGATCACCTAGAATTTATAGACAGGATAGGGCAGAATGATCAAACAACTGCTATTGAGAAGTTTAATACAAATTGACATGTCACCCGTATTTATGCATCTCACTATCAACAAAACCCACATAGTTAAAATGCATATACAGTGCTTACTGAATATATAGCTTTTGGAATTTACAACTCTGATCCACTTTATAAGATGCCTGTGAAAATATATTTTAAATTTATTTAAAAAGCAAATTATTATTTCAACAGCAGGATTTTGTACGGAGCCTTGAAAAAAATTTTTTTTGACAAACTACTTTATTCCTCCACAGCAAATTACTTCAGCTTTATTTCAGTAGAGGCTATTTCACAAATGCAAAGAATAAATGAATCCCAAAAGCATTACAAAACTTCCGCTGTAAAAATGTAAATGGATTATCCCTCCATTAATATCTCACTAAGCAGCAACACTTTAGAAGCAATCATTCTTCTGTTGCTCACAACATAAAAGCCAAATGATATTTTCTCCATAAATCATCTGGCTATTACAAGACTAGTGTAAAAAGGGGTTGGGTCTAAGGCAATAAAGTCTTTACATCATCTTGCAAGCAGGTTTACAAATGCCACAGTTGTGTTTTCATCTCTTCTATGCTGGAAGTAACGCCCAACGTTCGTTCATATGACTGTTATAGAGAAGAGCAGATTTCTGCACCAGATTTGAAGCGCTACCACCAGTTTGTATCTACTTGATTTTCATATAACAGCGACTGATAACGCAAAACAAATTTTAATATTCTTTTATTACAGCTGTCCTGTAGCACATCTTTATGGAGGTGTTGGGCCTCCTGCTAGAGTGGAACCAAGCTTCAAGGCCAGTAAAGAGAGAATGAAGAATAACAGTGTTTTAAAACATATTGGTGACTCTGAGGCCAGCACCAAGACAAATTTATTTACCGAAGCATAAGTTCCAGCAAACAAGAGTTGTTTCCTTAAACACAAAAACCCCACAGTGGACAGGCAGATGTTTATTTCTAGGACTAGACCAAACTATATGCCTCTCCAATGTTAATTTTCACCACTCCACAGTGAAATGAAAAGGGTAATCTCTTTTTTTTACTATATAATTTATCTAGGTTATTTCTGATCACCCACTTTCCACTTCAGTAGTACTTTTTGATGCTTGTGCCTAAAATGAAGATATACATTTTGTGTTTACTTTGAATTGCATTAACCATCTGATTTGTACATGCTGTGTCCTCTTCTTCCTTTATTCTGGGGGAATGCATTGTACTTCACATCCATGTTGTATTGCCAGGCTCAAAATTCACCTCACTCATAACAAAGGCATTACTTTCCATAAAATTGTGGCTGACATGAGGATGTTTAGACACGCATCACTTCACTCACATTTGTGTATGTACAAATTAATACACACAGACACAAGTGTGCAGAAGCCTCTGCCTCCACCAGGAATTGTCGCTTTTCTTTGCTTTTCTAGATTTTCACAATCCTCAGCTCTACCTTCCCATGCAGCAATTAAAGAGGTAAAGTATTTCAGGATCTAACTACTTGGAGAGAAGCCATAACGCTTATTAATTACATCAGTATCCAGCTGAGATCTGTGCGCGCTCAGTTTTACAGAAGTATCAACACGATCACCTTGACTCCAGTACCACAGATGTAGGTCTTCTTCTGTAATTACTGCAAAGTGGCTCAGAGTCACTCTGTTGAGGGATGAAGGACCACTGCTGGCCCTTGGCCACCTGGGCACCCATCCAGTCATGGCCTGACCGTGTCTGGATCCAGTCTCCCAACATATGTTATAGCGCCATGGATACTGCTCTGACTTGCACCAGCAGGCAGGTATCAGCAGAACTAGGGAAACCTAAGCTATCCTCTCTCCCCTTATTCATCCTATTAACATAGGCCACGGGAAGAGGAACGTGTCCCAGACATGATGACAGAGGCTCTACACTATCAGGGAAGTAATGGGTATATGGGTATATATATAATGGAGCAACCTCCTAGGAGCTGACAATGCCATAACACATTTGTTACTTGACTCTTGCAGATCCTTAGTGGCAAGCTTCCAATTTCTCTTGTTTATAATTTCTTTATAGCCATAGAAGTACAGTCTCGCCCAATACTAAGCAGCATATTGCCATGTAATATAAAACTGCTGATCATATCTATTTACTAGGTCAAGAAAGATAAGTTACTTCTGCTACAAATGCAGCACTAAATCAGCCATACAACATTATCGTTGTACTTTCATCTGCTTTTATGCATCAGTCAAAAACTGTTTGCAAAGTTCTGAGTACAAAATATTTGCTGATAGCGATGCTCAAAAAGAGGAAGAAAGCACATACGTTGATTTTAGATCACAGGTTGACTGTGCAGCACAGGGAGTTGGAAATTGTCTCTTCCTTTAAACTACAAACTGAGCAAATTTGATATGCAAGTCATTGAGAGATAACCTTACAATGACACTATTTCCTGACTCACTGTCATTGGACAACAACTGCAAATCTTTTTTACAGTGTATGATCTTCCAGATCAAGTTTGTGTATTTGGAACTCTCTTCCCCTTGGAAACTTACTTTTCAGAGCCTTGAAGCATTGCAAACTTTTCCTGCCTTACTCTTTTTACTAATATTTCTAGACTGTCTGAGCCTATTCTCAAAACCAGTGATGTGTTCTGATGCTCTTACTCATGTAGAATAATTCTTCGTCCATCAGTGGCCCAGCGTATTCATTCAGTGGAGAAAGTTAAGGCATCGGTGTCTGACCTTCAGTTGCCCCTAATCCTTCAGCTGATCTCCACATCTTTGCATTCCAAGGTCCACGTGATGAAGCAACAAAAATTTCCATTTTGAGAACTAAATTTTTAAAGGTGCAGGTTCAAAACACATAAACGCTTTGAAAATCCGACTGCTTCCTTACTGATAAAGAAAATTGCACTTCCTCATTCCCACAGTGCTCTCAGCCATCACTGGATCTGAACTGGTAATCTCAAAATGAATGTTTTTGTGTCAGTTTACCAACGGCTTGGTGCGGTTCCCTGCAGCACTGACCAGGTGACAGGGCTGCTCCCCTGACTCCCACTTAATGACAAACTGAAATATCAGATAAAGAGACACCCTCAAAATTTTAAGAGAATTGCTATTCCGGCACCTCAAAACAATCTGAGCACTATAAAAACAGGCTGATCTGCTGTTTAGAAACCTGGTGTTATACAAGGGTAGAAGGTTGATAAGTAACAGACAGTCTAGGCCCATTCTGTCTGGAAAGAGGAGTCTGAACATAGAAACATTGATCTGAAGTGTTCCAGTATATAATCCCTCCTGAGATTAGGATAGACTTATCATTACACAGTCATGCACAGTCCACCTCTGCTTAAACACACCTCAGTGCCCTCCCTGAATCTTCAGTTCTAATCCTAAACCACAAGCCTTTCCAGATTTTAGTATCACACTAGGTATCCTAGTGTCTCCTCTAGAAAAGAAAGGAATTTCTCTCTTAGACAATACATAACTAGGCTTCATCAGTTAAAGGTGTACCCAGCTGCATAGCAGGTCAACCATTCTGCAATACGCTACTCTGCACACTGTATACAGCAATTCAACACTGTGCAAACTACCCTGCATAATTTTTGGGAGACTCTTTCCTTCTAACGTGCCTCCTCAAGCTACCAGACTTCTGCAATCTGGACTGCAATTCTGCTATTCTCAATAAGATGTCCATGAAATCACAGTTGGAGTGACGAGTTTCCTACAGACTTAGGCCGGTACTCTTACAAAGGATGAGGACAGCGGGAAAGAAGATGCTCTTTCCCAGATCTGCTCTAGCAAAGATGCCCTGCCATTAGCTTGACCTGGCAACTCCATGTGCCGGCAATGGATTATTTACCTTCTGTTGAGGGCTGCTGTAACACAGGCAATTAGAAAATAACATCACATTCCTTCTTCATTAGCCTCAGTGGACTTTCTAGTGCACATTATCTTCGTTCACCCTAGTCAAGCACCCTGTCTTGTACCACCCACACAACCTCTGTTACAGGCATTGCCACTTTACTCCTTGCTCTACTCTAGAAGCAACATCGATCCAACACCCAAAATAGGTTGGCCATAGTTTGGATCCCTGAAGAACAGCAACCAAGAGCACATTTCACAACTCTAACAGCTGGCAACACGCACACGAACCTGCACAAAACTGAATAGCAGACCTGATCTCTACCCCATGCCCCAAAGGAACCATTGCCTTCCCTCTATTCTCTCTAGACACGGGAAAGGTCACTTTAGATGTACAGTATGATATAGTTGCAGGCACTGCCTATTAGACAGCAGATGGATACAATTTACCTTTGTATTCTTCTGAATACACGTCCACATGCACCTACATATGTCCTCTGTTTGTTTTGTTTTATTTTTCATGTTATGGATTTTAAATTCAGCAGCCTGGAATGCATGCTCAAGACAGAAAATTTAGTTCTTTAGTACAGACCACTTTGGTGCCATGTATACAAGTAACATGATTTGGGTTTCATGACAGGCAAACATCTATCTAAGGTGAATGATCAGCATTAACGCTTAGACCACATTTGGCCACCTGCAAGCCTGTCAGTGCTGACTGGAGGAAACCACAGATTTCCCAACACACAGGATATACCAATGTCAGCGTCCAAAGACTCAATCACCCAGGCCAGCTGGAGTATGTAATTTTTAATGTGATCACTGGGTTAGTAAGAGCTTCCCTTGTTACTGAAGACTAAATGCACAGATTCAATCAGATTAAGTGCTTCTAAAGAATTCAACAGACAATTTAGCAAAATGAGATTTTCATATTCAGAAATGAAATTCCAGCTAGAATATTTCTGTATGTCCTAAAATGTTACCTGTAGAACTATGCACTAAATCACCTAATGCATGGTAATAAGTCTTATAACATACAGGTCATTCTGCCACACAGGCCTGTGCAGGTGTCCCAATATTACTAGCTACATACCTTTGAGCTGCTTTATTTATAGATTTCTGAAATTAGGCAAACTTAAGAATGCTGGACTCTGCGAAACTACAACTGAATGCAACCATATGCATGATTTTTGCAAAACTGCACACAAAGGTGACATCTGTGCATAGACACTTAGATCTGCTTAACAGAAAGCCTGTGAGTACCCCCAAGGACTATCCATGCCACTAAAGGTACCACGTGCAGAAGTCCGCATATTGGGGCCACAGAGCGTTCTTCTACTGGGTGAGCCTATAGCTTTCTGCCTATACCAAGTTTTATACTAGAAGAGTTTCACTACGTTCGGGCATCGCTCCTCACCCCCTTGGGACTCAGACGAGGCAGTTGAGAAGGAGGCTGAGCAGCCCCAGGCAAAGGCATCACTGCAGCTCCCTTCAGAGTCCTCCAGATACTAACTGCCAAGCAAGTGCTGCATATACAAATCTCAGTTAGCTCAGGAGTAGGAAAGTCAGTTTAGGTAAGAGCTGATGATTTTGTCACATGCCTTGCTTTTTTTTTTTTTCCAAATCCTACGTTACTTAAAACTTTTAATAGGTGATTTGGTAGAGAAAACAGATTGTAATTATCTGATGAGGCAATTCCAAGTCAGAAGCACATATAAAATGAAAAGCATATTGTATACTGTTTGTCAAATGAAGGTGCACATAATTCTTACTAGATTGTCTACTGCAATTTTTATCAAGAAACTCCCAAAACTAATTGGTATAATTTCTAAATGGAAGTTTAAATTTGCCGTAATGAAAGAGTTGTGAAGTTTAAAATAATGAAGAAAGAAGTACATTTAACACTTGCTGATGGAAGTTAAGCAGCTGCAGAACAATAATCTTTACAGAATTGGTAAGTATGTGACAGGATGAATCAAATTTTGATTACATCTTTATCAACAAAGATTTTCGCTAAGTCCTGATGAAAATGTTTGCAGTCTAACACCTCAAGGGGAAAAAAAAAAGGCTGAACTTAGAAACTTCATATTCAGTTATTTTTACGGAACACAAGTCAGACAAATGGCAAGCCAAGTTTTTAGAAAATTGATTCTGTACTTTCACACTTTGAATTTTAAAGTTGGCAAGACTCTCAAAAAACACATGCTAAGTTTGGATGGCCACAGTAAAAGAGCTCTAGAAAAAAAATAATCTGTTGATAAAACTGGCTGGCAAATTATGCCATGTAGGAAATGTCCTGTGAAAGTGAAGATTAAACCTTCAGAGTAAAGAAACAATCTTCTTTGAATGTGACTTGATTTAGCCTAACACCTACCATTGTCTACAGAACAAAGGAAAGAAAAATTTTGAGGTTGGAATCTCTCCGGTGCCTCACTTTCACACTCCAGATCTTACTTTAAAGCTCTTTTTCTCTTCAGTTACGATGGTGCTATTCAAAAGTTGTGAGGGGAAAAAAAGTCATAAGAGAGAATTCTTGATAGCTGGAGAGCCTGAGTAAACAAACAGACTGTTGGAATGAGGAAGGGGAAGCCAAGAGGAGAAAGAGAAGTGTGAGGTGGTAGTGGAGTAGGGGCATGCCAGGTCAGCAAGACAGAGGGAAAAATGCATAAAGAATTTTGAAGAGGATTTTATTCATCCTTTACAAGTTATGTGTGTTTGTTAGAAACTGATTAAAATAGGGCAATACATAATGGAAAAGATTATATTTCAATAGTCTGATAGGTTGTTGCATAGGCAATGTATCCGTCAATCAAAGATTTTATGCATGAAATAATGGAGTTTGCATGGTTCACAGAAACAAAGATATACCTAGGCAGGTGCAGAATACAGAATACAAAAAATGCACCAGAGAAATCTCAGAATTATGAGTGAGACACCAATTAACATGTTGTCACTTTAAAGGTGCTTAAAGCCTCCTCCTTCCCCATGCCACTGAAGGATTTCACACAGTGCTTCTGCGGCAGTTCAGGTAAGTTTCTTGCAAGATCAAGGCCTTTGCCAATAAAGTATATCTATATCAGTACTAACTTAATAATCATTCTTCTTAGTAGAGCAATAAGTATATTTTCATCTTTTGCTAACTACACTGCCTACATAACCAAATCTCCATTCAGTCATGTGGACAGGTGCTAAATAAAGTTGAGAACTTGACAAAAATGCAATAGCTTCTCCTAGGTTTGAGGTTGGAGTCGCGTACAAGGGGTGGATATGGTCAGAAGCCTGAAAGGAGAGAACTCAACCAAAATCCAGACTGCAACCCAGAAAGCCTGGGGACTTCTGCTCTAGAGAGCATTATGGTTTCTGCCTCCCTTCCTCACATAGGAAGACAGACAGATGGACTCACACACACATACGTTCCTTTTATGTAGCAATATATTGTATAAACATTCATGGGTCACTCTGGAGTACATTTTGATCTTGTATCAAGATCATTCATCTTGATAGAAGAAAGAAATTTTTTACATTGAGAACAATCATATACTGGAATAACTTCCCCAGGGACGTGGTAGAATTTTCATCACTGTAGGTTTTCAAGATGCGATTGGACAGGGTGCTAGATAACCTCATCTAGGTTCCCTTTCCCACAAAAAGCTGGACCGGATGATCTTTCAAGGGCCTTTCCAACCTGGGCTGCTCTATGATTTTCAGCAAAATAGGAAATTTGCAAAATTAGAACTATAAGAGATGTTTTTGCAAAGGTAAAGTGTAATAATTGGGCTGACAAAGATGTATGGGATGATCAAAGCAACCTGCTACAGGACTTTGAGTTAGAAACATGCTATTTCTACCTCTCGTTGAGCTCTTCATTTGAAACAGTCATTATTTTCATTTAATACACTATGAGGATTAAATAACGTTGATAGTTATCTCTCTCACAGGATGTTGTGAGACTGATTTGTACACATACATTATTTCAAAAATGCAAGACAGAAGAATAATGTTATGCATTATTAGCACTGCTAGAATAGTAATACAGTTTTATATTAACTCAGCATTCTGCATACAGCTAGTAAATTGCTACTTGAAAGGTCTCTTCTCCTTCCAGTGTTCCTCCCAGATTTCTTCCAGCTCCCAAGCTGGTTATTGAGCAAGTTGTAATGTCATTTTAAAAGACTAAAAGGTTTCTCTAAGGGAAGAAAAATCTGAAGACAAAACATCACAAGCAAGTTCTCCCATTAAAACACTTCTATGCAGACATGCTTAGAAAAGCTGAAACAAAATGACAGTAGAGGCAGTGGTGTTTCTGGTACATTCTCAGCTGTGCTTAAAATGACCAAGAAATGTAACCCTATATAATAAAAGGCAAGCTTTACAAGACAGTCTCCTGATTGAATTCAAAAATACATTTGCCTGCTAATGAAAATCTACAAAATTGCAAAAATGATTTTTTTTCCTCACACATAACATATTATTCAAGTAGAAAACACAAGAAATCATGTGCCATTAAAACTATCACTGTGATAGGTAATTACCTGAGCATCATAACCAATAGATTCTTCTGTATCATCAAAAGAAATAGGAGACAAAATTAAACGTACCATCTAGCCATAATTTAGTGTTTCATGATTAAATTTATTGAGCCCCTTTTCACCCTTGATTGATATACTTTGATTTCACAATTAAAGAAAATTAAATTATTTGAAATGCTAAGCCATTTTCTCCACAGGAGCAAACTGGCATTGTCACCCTGTTTTACTGTCACCCTGTTCAGACTGGTAGAGAATTTGTGCTATGGATTTCCCAGTCCACCTGCATCCTTCTAGCCCTTGAATAAAACTGCAGCCTTACAGAGAAACAATTAAACTCATGTGCCTTCAGCTCTCATACAATGGTTCAATTGCCCATTTTTAAGCCAGTTGCGCTCCTATTTCATTTTAATCACCATCACCTACTTGACATATGGTGAAACCAGGACACAGATGACCCTGTGCCCAAAGGAAACAAACTCTTCTGAAACCAGGACTGTCTTCTGGCCAAGTATTTTATTTACATCTCATTAAACTAATAGACATTTCAGTTCCCATTCAGTTCTCCCCAGTTTTTAAGGTGCTGTACTGTGCTTGTAACGCTAATGGTCCAGTTCAGCTTGCTGATCTAGCCAGCAGTGCCACTGCTCCCCCGCGCCCGGTGCCACAGGTTTGAAACAACACAGAAGTGTTGTCTTTAGCCATAAAAGTTCCAGATCATGCTCTCTGTAACGATGGACTGATCTGACTGATCAAAAATGTTGACTGCAGAGAAAACTCCTCAGGTAGTTGGACACAGAGATCAGCACCAAAGGCAAAAAAATATATAGAATTAAAGATAAACTGGGTAGTGATGGAGAACACAAGGAGGATGGAGGCTGGAGCACAGGCCCTGTGAGGACGGGCTGTGGAGCCTTGCTGGAGGGACATACAGCTTCTGAGACATAATAGCTGCCTTCCAGTACCCACAAGGAGGTTATGGAAAAGACAGAGTCAGCCTTTTTACAGCAGTGCACAGCAGAAGGATGAGTGACAACAGTAAATCAAGATTAAGTGAGGTTCAGATCAGATATTTGGAAAGACTTTTTCACCATGAGGACAGTCAAGCAGTGGAACGGGTTGCCCAGAGAGGCTGTGTGGTCTCCATCCTTGGAGGTTTCCAAGAGCAGACTGGATAAAACCCTGACCGACCCAGTCTGAAGTCAGCGTCGACCATGCTTTTAGCAGAAGGTTGGATGACAGAACCAAAATAAGGAACGGGTCTGTAGCCTCAGGGCACGGGAAAGGCTAGAAAATGAGCCAGGCAGGGGCACGAGCACATGCCTCCTGCAGCAACATATCTTCCGGAAACAGGGATTTTATCTAGGTTTGAAGGAGTACAAAGAGAGAAACCCTGCATAAACAGTTTGAATAGTTTAAACAACTTATTTTAAAGGCAATACTAAGCAATAAGAAATAATCTCAAATTCTTTAGAATTCTATTAGGTACAGAAATAATCAAGTTATAGAAATGTATCAGCGTTCGAAGATAATCACTTTAAAGAGTCCACAATTTAATAAAAAAATGTAATACAAAAATTTACTATACAATTTAAAGTCATCGCATTTAAGCCTGTTTTTTTGCTGTGTAAGTTCTACCTGAAAAGTTATTTTCTCTAGATAATTTTATAGGAATTGTTACAGAAAAATCTCCTTCAGCCATATTTTCTCCCAGGTCCTTGACTGGCTAATCTGCACTCACACAACAGTGTCCATTTCAAAAACATACCCACCAAATTCTCTAAGCATCAGAGGTGGCTCTTTGGTTTTCTATGCAATAGTGCTACACTGGAAGTTATTAATAAGCACCATCATACACAGACTGTGGTTAAGGTGATGACATAAACCAATTTCTTTCAGATCAAAAGCATCAAGCAGTGGAACGCTCATCTGTGAAGTGGTGGTTAAAACAGTAGGAGGATACTGCCCAAAGTGAAGCACAAAGCGAAGTCAAGCCATAGACTGAGGGGCTTCCTTAGTCTGGGTTGATTCTAGAGGGATGGAGTGGTTGCAGCTCTCAGGGGAACACAGTTTCCATTGGGAAGACAGGTCCAGAAATCACAAGCAAAGAAATTGCCTGTTTCTTTGCCCTACTGCATTCGCAGAAACAGATCGCTGCAGGAAGAAAGGTCTGGCACAGATCCTGGAGCATCTTTCTAGGACAAATGACTCAGCAAGGTCCCTAAAGTCCTCCTCTTTCAGTACAAAAAGAGGCAATACAAAATACAATTCTAAAAAGTTTATCTTATAAATTCTGAAAGCTGTAGGTAAACTTACTGCTTGAAGAAGCCAGTAAGATTCTCCTGGAGTCCATTTTTCTCCAGTGCCAGTACCAATACTCCCAGTTCCTCAGGAATGTTGGGACATGAATCATTAACAATTTAATGGAGAAGGAGGAATTTTGTCAGATAAATCAAGAGGAAAAAAAACACTGTTTCACTCATTTTATTATGTTCAAGAAATACACAAGTCCATTTGGATGTTTAGAAGAAAACTGCAATGGAAAGTGATCCTTTAAAAAAAAAACAAATACAGATTTCCAGTCATGATTAAAATACAATCTATGCCATTTCATCTTTTTTCATAAGTGCTACCGCATCACTGATCAAGAGGAGTGCAATGGGGAGTTGAGCGTCGGGGAGTAAAAGGGAACAGTGTAGGGACAACTACTCACTGTTACAACAGCTATTGATCTTGAGAACACAGGCATGACAGCTGTATACAGTATTTTTTGGGCTATACAGTTCATACATCACTTACTCCTCAATGTAATCTCCAAGCATACTGCCATTACCCAATTCCCATCAAGCTGTGCTAAATGACTCTCCGCAGAAGCTTACAGGGCATGACCTGCTCCTCCTCTGCTGGCACCACAGATGCGTCTCTTGTCTATTTGCAGCCCTGACAGCTTTCTACAGCCATGCTTAGCATCCTTTCAAACCAAATTCTTTCTGTCTCCTTTGGAGCAGCAAGACAGGCAGACAACAGGGAAGTGGAAAGATGCTAATTGCAAAGTAGCTGTGCTGCAGGTCTTCCCCACCTCACTTTTATCTCATCAGTATCTTCTCATCCCTTGCTTTTCTGGCTGCACTAGTCTGTGTCTTGATTGAATTCACAAAAATGCTTGGAACCATTACTGGTGTGACAGACAAACAGCAGCCATGTTCTTGGCTTGAAAAAGCAATTTCAAGTCTCTGCGTCCTAGGCATTTCTCAACTAAAGGAGCACAAGGTGGATTTATACACTCTCTTTACAGCACCAGATTTTAATGCAATCAGGTTTCAGGAGATCTGTTTTTTAAAAGATCAAACAGCTGATTGCAAACATCGGGATACAGGGGAAAAAGGGCAATAGCCTGCATCAAAAATGCCCAGATTTCAAAGCCCTGAAAAAAAAAATCTCAAGTTACTGAACTACACCATACAAGAACACATGAACAGCTGTTCTGGGCCAGACCAAAGGTCTATATAGCCCTCTCCTGTCTGCAACAAAAAATAACCCCCCACCACACAAACTCAGACACACAGTTAAACAGTCTTGAGAAGTGGATACCTTAAGTTAAAAACCAAGCCAATGTGCGTGTGTATTAGCACAAGCCTCTAATACTCTCCTGTGCTCCAATCTGTTTTCAACACAGAGCATTCCTGAGATGCATGTCACTTATATGTATTTTTCAGGTCTCAGTATATTCTTCTGCATTACCTCATCCAGCCTCCTCACATGAACTTTTGGCATCTATGTCACCCTCCTGCAAGGAGTTCCAGAGGGGCTTGGACCTCATCCTGCTTGCTGTGAAGCTGATTCTTAGAAGTTTCATTTGAAGCATACTGTGTCTTTTGTACTAGAAGAAGCCAGGAAGCCATCCTTCTCTATCCATCCTCTCCAACCCACCCAAGATTTTTTAGATCTCTATCATATTTATCCACCAAATCATCTCTACCAGAATTGGTTCTCAATCATTCCCTCGCTCTGAGTATCCCTATCAATTTTCTCTGAAGTTCCTGCATATCGTTGTTGAAATGGAAATCCTAGACTGTGCACAGCATTCAGCCTACACACAAAAGGGAGCACAAAAGCCCACAGCCTCACCTCCCTTCCCACATGCCATCCATGGACTGGTGAGGCGGCAGTAGCGTGGTGGAGCCCCAACTTCCTATTCTTGCCACTGGCTATCAGCTTTCCAAAGATGAGAGTGGAAACAACACAAGGCTTACGGGCACATCCACGTCAAGAGCAGCACAGAGTAAACAATTCCTTTGACAGGTCTCAGGGTGGCCCAGTGGGGATTTGGGGCTGCCCTCCAGCCCTCCCGTCTCCAGTGCTAACCTGCCCCAAGGCACCAGAAGTGCCACGCATGCTTTGCAAATGCATCTCTGTTCCAGGGACAGGGCTGTAAGCACGCATCTCTCTCGCACTGACTAGGCATCCAGATCTGTCTATAGCTCAGAAATCATGTTTGTTTATTTCAAATGAGAATTCCAATTATAGCACCAAATTATTCTGAGGGGGTAACAACAAAGATGCTGCTTTCGGTCCAACATGGATTTATTTCAAAGCGATTTCCAACATGCTGCTAAGCAGCAGAAGTTGTAGAATTGTACAACACAAGGCGGGCTGCCAACAGCGAGCTCTGCTGCAGCTGAGCAGGCAGAAGTTCAACATAAACAAAAATAACTGAAAATGAAAACTGGGGGGAGAGGAAAGGAAGGGGGCTAGACAGACAAACAGGCGAATGCCAATGCTAAGAAAGAAATCCCTAAAAACCACAAAAAACATTCTCAGCAAGGAGGGAGGAAACCTATTTAAAACACAGCGCAAAGAAGCATCCCAAAACGGGCTTGTCCCTGCACTGCTAGGAACTGTGAGAGCCAGTAGAAGACTTCAGATTCAGCTGCAGCTCAGATAAGCTACTTTACAGGTTTAGAAACCGGCCAGATGTTTTCAGAAGGAAGGAGCTCAACCATCAGTGTGGCTGAAACTGAAGCCCTCCAGAAAGCAGGAGCAGAAGTAATAGCATATTTTCTAATTCTTATTAAAAGAACAGCATTTAACTCGCAAAGTTAATTGCTTAAGAGACACTATTTAGTCACCTTTGCAACTTTGACTCTGGCCTCTCAGGTGTCTGTGCCACTCCCTGGGAAAGGCTGTGAAACTAATTTCAGGGAGACTTTTCAACTGCAAACTCGTGTGATCCACACTCATAAAGTGGCAAACGAAAGTTGAACAGGTCAGGCTTTTACTTGGTTTATTTACTTTGAAAACATCTGCTCTGTTGAAACTGTAGTCAAAGATAACAAAACAAGGGTTCGCTAGAGACGCTCCTCGATGGTTTCTGTACCCACAGCCCAGGGAGCAGCACTGGAGGATCAGCTGCTGGAAACTCTGCTGGAAATGATGGAGAGATGGACTCTTCAGGCTAACACTGAGACCAAGGGCTGATCTGGGGGGGTTCACAAAGTACCGAGCTCTCTTCAGTGCTCGCAGGCCAGTAGAATAACTGCTTTGGTAACTTAAGGGTAGTTTTTATGAGCTGTTACCATTAGTTGCTATTTTGTGGCGTTAAAACATTGCACCTCAGCAAAAGTTCCATGGAGTTTCAGGGAAAAGGCACCTAAAAAGGTGCTACTACACCTGAGGAGCCAGGTTGAGCTCAGGGAGCATTGGAATGAAAGATCTTAGGTTGCCTTAAGGAGGTGGCCGGAATTTATCTTAAAAAGTGTCAGGCAAGTATATTTTATTATGGCTTTGCTACTAGTTCCATGTATAATTTAGATAGTACTTCTCAGCCTGTTGCCCACAGACCACTGAAATAACAAGAGGAAAAAAATATGTGCTTACTTCTCCACACACAGAAAGAAAGTGTGAAAGAAAAAAACCCCCACAACTGAGCATTCAAAGTTCAAACTTCTTGTTGTCAATAAATGAAAAAAAAAAATACTTGAGGCAACACTACTCAAGATGAATGCCGGCTTTATCTTTTCTTCCCATCTCTCGATCCCAGCATCTAGCCCAGCCTTTGACTAACAGTACACAGGAAGCACTGGTTAGAAAGATAGGGTAATTAACCAGATTACAAAATTTACTGCTGGAAAAGTAGGCAGAACTAAAATCCAGCAACATAATAGACAGTCCCGGATGGGGAAAAGCCATCACACCATCCCCCAAAAGATCAAGAATTTTGCTCAGCACAATCATGGTAAACAAAAGCTATAACCTTCCCAAAGAAAGAAGAAAACCAAAACACTTAAAATATTATAATGCTAGCACAAAAGTCAATGTCATGTGCTCACCTTGGATACAGTCTCACTCTGATCACCACATCTAAAAAATATATGGAGGTAATAAAGGGTCCTAGAGTCAGGCAGCAAGAATTATTAGTCAAAGACAGACAACTGAATTTAAGAATCACTGACAAGACCAAGGCTGTTTATCTGAAAGATAACAACAGGACTGAATAAATACACACAATATAGTGAAAGTTAATTAGGTAAGTATTTTTTACTTGCCCTCCTAATAGAAAGTCAAACAGAACTAAATCACATTTCAAATTGATACTTTGTTTTAAAAACAACAGATGGATAACCCTTGGAACTCACTGCCGCAAAATACAATTGATGCCAAGAATCAAGAGGATTAAACCACAATTGGATACGTATACAAATAATCCCTGCAGTTCCACGATAGGCAATCACTAACAGATGGAGATTAGCAAGACATTGTACAATGGAGATATCATTTCCTAACAGCATAGGAAAGGATTTCATACACCACCCTCTGTAGTATCCTAGACTTGCTACTGCTGACATGACAGCCAACTAGAGGGATGTTCCTCGGATTACTCCAGCACTTGCTGTGTTTCCAGCGCTGTTCTGCTACCAGAACTGTCCAGCAGCAGCAGGTACCAGGTGCATGTCAGATTTTACACCTGAAAGGATGTGCATATCCTTTAAGGCATGCTTGGGCTGTTATCAAGTAGCCTTGATCAGAAAAGTCAAACTTCTGCAGTTAAGGCAAACTTTTTGTAATCTCACTTACAGCCTTTCCTAATGCTTAAGCAAACTAGTCCTCACTCTTTAGTCTTCTGAGAGTTTATTTTCCATTCTATCATTACATCTTTTAATTTCATGTAAAAGTTATTAATCTTGTTATTTTTTTTGAGACCCAGGAACAGACTGTAGATAAGAACAAAACCAAGAACAGTACACCTTGATCACATCTTTGTGACACTGCATAAGCAAACTCACAGAGCCTCTTCCAAAGCAAATATATTCCTTTTTAAGACAGGCTCTCCTAAAGGTAACAAGATTCTTTGTAAAGAGGGTATCCTTCAGTAATGGAAATGCCAATAGCCCTGTCAGCACTCCTAAATGCCTGTCAATGCCAAACAATAAACCAAACAACACGATGAAGGAACCTATTTCCTAGCCAGACAAACCAGGCATGATTGTAATACAAAGTGAAAGTTCAGCTTAGCAAAGTCAAAGTCAGCAGTGGCTAGTTACCTCCTCCCTTCCTTCCTAGCTGCATGCTTGCAAGAGTTGACACTGTCATATCTATAAAAAAAAAAAGTCTAAGTTTCAGCCTCAGTTACTCTTTCATGTTCTATACCCGGTTGGTCTGGTGCTACTATATGAGAAAATTTTATAATGAATCTGTATTTTTATTTGACCGTAATAAAGTTGGGGATGATTAATTTTTCAGTCAAAGGTGACGAGTTTTCACAACGCATAAAAGTGTGGCTAAGCAGAGTGCAAGTGTATTGCTACAACATCTATGTACCTTCTGTAGTTCCTAAATAGCAGAAAACTGGAAGGACTTCTGAATGCAACTGTAATGCAAATCTCATTATTAACTACCACTTTACCCTACTGAGCAAATATCAGCATGTCCCTCATGAATAACAAGAGTATTTCTAACATCAGTCATTGTATTTCTTAATGGAGAACTGAATTCACTGGCAATAAAGTCCAGGTTCCTGGAAGAGAAATGACTCCATGCTCTCTGTAGACAGATTGAGTTTTAATGAGCAAAGGCAACAGACGGGGCCTGTTCCTAATCCCACTTAACGGGATGGTTTCTGATGACTTCAATGGGCTTTGGATGGAGCTCTGAGGTCCTGATTTTGCATCTGTCACACTCCCAGCTTCACTGAAACCAGCAGGGAGTTTCAGTGTCACTTAAAGAACAGTTCTTTGACAACTAATATTACCACTTTCTCAAACATGGAAATTCCCCCATTATAAGCAGGAAAAAATCAATTGCTGAGAATTTCAGATTGCATTTTCAAAAAAAAGAACTTTTGGGGATGACACTCAATAGGCTCATCTTGTGCCAACCCTGACTGTGAAGGAAGTAGTTAAGTGCTCCAAATGTATTATAATTTTTTCCACTATCACTTATAGGTGCCTTGCTGACAGCATATTTTATTTTCAAGTCTACTTATTCTAGTAATCATGTTTTCCAGCACCAGAATGATGTGTTCATCTGGAACCGGTGGAAGGTGTTGGGTCAAACTAATACACTGGAATAGTAACTTACCATGGATGACAGGTTACACAGGACTTTTAAATTTACAATCTATAACATACAGTTTAAAAGACACAGCTTTTCCCCCCCATATGGTATTTTTCTTTCTACTGTTGTGCTTTGCAAGCCATTGCTTCAGTATATGTCTGACCTGTTCATCCAGCAAGTTCTTTAATGACCTTAATAAATTACATGTAAGCTTTGAGTTAAGGACGCAATTCTTCAATTAAAACTAAGTCATGATTGCAGCATCTTTCTATGGTGCTGCTGCACTCTGTTGGCAGTACACTACGCAAACACAGCTGGGGTTAACAAGCAAGTGCTCTTCAGAACAGTTTGACAGCATTGCCTCCATTTGATACTCTGACCAGTCACAGAGTTTAGCTCTTGCCCATGAACTTGCAACAGCTTTGGCTACCTGGTTATCACAGACTATGTGCATATATATTCTTTTCCTGGGGATGTTTCTTTTTATTCATAATTACAGTGAAAATGACAATCAAACAGTAGGTATTCTCCATAACAGGTTAAAGAATAAGTCCAATTAGTTTGAATTTACAAGTCAAAGCAGATCTATTTTATAAATAGGATTCCTGCCAAAAATAATAAATAAATAAAAGAATAAGACAGTCAGAGACTAACACATGTTAACTTCAAACTGTTACAATCTCCAGTCCCAACAACCTTCAGGTTTCTGGAGTGAAGTACTGTCACTGACTTAAGGACCAAGATTTACTCCTCTGAGCTAGAGCACATTCTTGGTGTGTAGTGTGCTGCTTGACAAGACTGCTCACCTGCTGCAAGTTGCTCCACTGAAGAGAGGAACGAAGCACAAACCAGGGAATACCTGGGTAGGCAGCAGCTCTGCAGGGGCAGAGGTGGCACTCTGGACACATTTGGAAGTCGAATTACATAGCAAAAATATTGTGCATGAATTGTGGTCACAGTTATGTCTCATATGCACATTTTTTAAACTCTCAGCCACGATTTTCAAAAGATATAGGTGTTTGCTGGATTCTTTTTTGGTCTCATTTTCAGAAGTGCTAAACATTAACTTCTGAGAATCATGGCCCTTTAAGGCTTCTTAATCCAGTTATCCAGAAAAGTCATCAGTCATGTTTGAAGATATTAGTTTTTTAGTTACAGTGCTTTTTCCCTGTGTCTTTTTTTTCACCTTTGCTTTCCTTCAGCTTTGATTCCTGTCTTGCCCAATGTTCCAAGCAGAACTCAATAGCGGCAGAAATCCTGCTTTTAAGGCAAGAAATTTCACCCTGTGAACACATGGCCATACTCAAAACTGCAAGCTGAAGGGCAGTCGAGAACCACTCTGAACGCCTGAATCATTCTGAGGCTTCATTAGAGGATAGGATCATCTGGTTTTTTGGACCTTTAAAAAATAATACCATTAGTTACAGGAGAACCTCTTTGCTTTAACTTCTTCCACATATGGACTTTGTTGCTTCAGCTAGAAATCAATCATCTTACATCCCGCTTTCTGTGTGCTGCTACAAGGATTGCAGATGAGGTAAACAACAGAAAGAGAATAGATGTTGAAACTGAATGTAGAAGCAAAAAAAAGAGTGAATGGGAGAAGAAATATTAATTACATAGAAGATACCTGCTTTGAAGTTACGGAATCTATGTTATATATCAATTTTCCATTCTGTATTTGCCTAGGTTGATAGTTCTCCCTCTAGTACACAGAAATGTTATTTTCTCCAAAGAGATAACACACCGTATATGATGGAATTGACCTCATGTAATGGAAGGAAGGTTAAAGAGAAAATAAGCATGGGTTCCAAGCAAATTTCAAATCCAGTAGATTCACAACATATATAAAATTAGCACAATTATACACCAGTGAAGCACGTTAATTTACTTGTACAAAACCAGCTTAGAAACTTATCCCTAAAATATTCTAAACTGAGCTTAAAGTGGATTTACTTCAAAGTCAACACAAGGAACTGGGTTACTAATCAGGAGAGTAGAAGACCTTGAGTTTGTAATGTTAAACATCTACCGCTTTAGAATTGAGTAAACACACATTCAACTTGGTGGCCCATAATGGCTACTATCATGATCTACTAGGTAATATTCAACTTCACAACTGGTATATAACTGTAATTCCTATTCAGAAAATAGACTGTAAAAACCCAAAAGGACCCATTGAGGTCAACTGAGAAAACTACTCAGGGGAAACTAAAAGGGAACTTTGAGATCGTATAGATATTTTATATATTTAAACATACAGGAAATAGATATTGCCATACTAAGGTATAAGATGACACTATTTAATCTAGTATCCAGCTAATAAATTGTCTAGTAACAGATGTTTCAGGGCTGTATGAAATACAACAGTGATTTTATAAATACTGCAGGTCCATAATTCATACTGGGATTTCACCATGACCCCAGGCAGATGTCACTTATGTTCTGAAGGACGAGAATTGACAGCCTTTGCAGTTTTTGTGTAACCACAGAGGTTTATTTGCCTGAAAGATGCCCAGTACTGCAGACTTATTACACACTATGCTGCACATTTTAGTTAGCTTTTTGAATGTTTTCTCTTGGATTAATACAATGGATACTCTACGAATGACAGTAAGGGCATGGTTTTGAAAGGTCTGGAGTTCCCACAGTACCCAGTGATTTCAGTGGGAGTTGCTAACACTCAGAAGCTCTGAATAAGGACTCTTTTATAAAGCCAAACCCAGGAATATCTGCACTAGCAGACACTGAGAAAAACGACTGCCTAAGTGACACAACCTGCAGTTAAACAGCTGGCTTTACATAACTGAGTCTAGCCATTTACTTCAAGAAGAACTTGAATCCTCTGCACCATCCTGGCTAATTTTTACTTGCTCAATACACATCCCATCGATCCAACAAAACCGAAGTCAACGTTCTGATCTAAGCTGTTAAATTTCCGTTGTGGCTTGTCAGATGTGTCACTTAATACTTAGGCCTCCTCGTTTTGCTGGTCTGTGCAATGAGGGTGGCAATATCTCATCTAAGAACCATGAGACCTTCATATATAAAGATAACAAAAAAACTTCCACAACCTTCATCTCTCTTCTTTCTAGTGTTCATTCACAAAGTACGACCGCAAACTATTCAAATGCTACAAAGTATGAACAGTCATTCATTTCCTTACTATCCATCTGTCCCACACATGTACTAATAGGGATAAAAATACTAAACAAATTTTTTCTTCATCCTCAAATAATTTTTAAAAGGCACCCTTCCCTTACATTTCTGTGTGATGCCTGATAAATAATAGATCAGTTGCATGGTGTTAGTGTTAATATTAATGCTACCAGACAGCATTTGAGAGAAGCAGGACAGAAACCTGAATTCTGGAGGAATTTGGAACGGCAGCAGTCACCATCCAGATGTACACTTTTCAGCTCAGGTCCATTTCTGTACTATACAGATCTGATGGGATGCACAGTCCCATTAATTTCTATTCAATTTACCCCGAGACGAGGACACTTCGCACTTGATAGAGCTTGGCAACAATTTTCTTAAAAGAATTATTTAAAGTTAACTAGTAGGTTAAAATAAAATATCCATCAAGGACAAAACAAACAATGAGAAGATGCTGTGATCTGTTTCAGGAAAGCTGACATTTGTTTGTTCTGAAATGAAAGAAAACCTTGTTTCTTCAGCCTAAATGCTGACATTTTCCAGCATGAAGATAATTAACCTTTTAGCTGCTTAATGCTTTGACTCAGCTTCAAGAAATCCCTCCTAGCTATAGGGTTTTTTTTTCCCTACAAAAATGTGTTCTGGATCCATAAATTATAGAGAGCAGGATTAATTATTTAGTGCTAAATCCATCTCTCTTCTGTGCAGTAATACTAGGAAGTGATAAGGGGCGTGTATAGACATTTTCCTCTCATCTCCCATCCTGGCAGCATTACAGGATGTATGTTTGGCTGAATCTAGGCTAAGAATTAGGGGCCTTGCCACCTCGTTACCAGCCTCAACACAGTCCTGTGAAGGCCTTGCCAAGGGACGAGTGCAAACACCTGTATACCCCGCTGGCACCACACACGTGCAATTCTCAACACAGAGGACAGTGGTGTCCTTCATCACCCTAAGAAATGCTTGGTGTGGCTGTCTCTCTACTGTGGCCACGTTCTGTGGCTAGAAAGATTCTTGTAAGAGATAAGCAAATGGTACCAGCTCTACCTTCCCATGCAGATCTCCATGCAGAATTCAGGAGGATTTGAGAGAAACTCAGGATCAGCTGCAGATGTGTTGCTTCTTCACGCTGCTAGAAGACTACAGAAAACAAACACCCCGCACTTTTGCACTAATGTTCATTTAAAAGCTGATTGAGGAGGAGTGGGTCAAAAGCTATATGAAGGATGTGTCTATTGTTTTAAAGCACCAGGTGAAAGAAGGACTCTTCACCTCTTACATGTAGTGAATTCTTCCCCCACCCTAGCTGATGAGTAGAGCACTTTCAAAAGGCATTGCGAGATTAAACTGATTTCAAGCTCTTCAGAGAACACAGTATTCACCATCTAACAAACGTGATTACAAAAGTTTTCACTCTCTCTCTGACGTACTCACAGCCATTGCAATGCTTCTCAAACTGTAATACGCTCCCAATTACGTACTATGAAAAACAGCTTTGCGCAGAAGTAGTCTCAACCTCTGGTTTACAAGGACAGCGATTCACTAGGATTTCTCCAAACTCAGAAGCACTCACAAGCCTACTGCTATCCCCCTGTGCATCCTGTGGCAGCTGACTCTTTTAGCCATTTTTTACCAGCCCACTGCTTGTCAATAAATCACTGTGCTAATTCCTGTGACGCCTCCTGTGAAGTGCTTTGGGAATTGTGGCAAAGATTTCTGGGCTGCATCTGAGAACTGGTGGTGAATGGCTGACTCCAGGCTGACACGATGAAGAAAGGTTAAGCTCTTCAGCCGAGCAGCCTCTTAGAAAGATTCATTGTGACTTCAGCTATCCCTTTTCTATACAGCAAGGCTATCCTCTGCATCTCTCTGAATACATAAGGGAGTTGACATTTGTCTTCCGTGTGGCTCACGTACTTAAGTTTTCCTCTCTTCTCATTACCCGTGAAGGGTGATTACATTTCCTATGGAATATCACTGGTGATACATCACACTTCAGGGCTGTGTTTCCCCGCTCCCCCCCGCTCCCCCTTATGGGAACCTGTGGTTACTTCATCTTTTTCCTTTCTTGAATACCAATCCTCCCACAAGCCTGCATGTTAGCCACCAGCCTCCCACCAAAGAAGAATAATGGGACTCCTACTGAAGCTCATTAATAGTAAATTATTTTCAGTTAGTGAAGACGATTTTCTCAGTGAAGTCTCTGAAGAGCCAGGGATGGTACAGCGGAACACTGTCTGCCCCACAATTGATTTGAATACAGTGGTTTGAAGGAAACCTCAGACTTCAATAGTGAGCCATTAAGAACAGCTATTTGTATGGTGCCTGTCTGAACACTGAGGACAGGAGGAAAGGTAGAGTCTGTCTTTCCTGACCAGTTGATTATTCTTTTCTTTTTCCCACCAGATGGTCCTCAAGTAAACACTGGCATCAGAGGCTTGAACTGGCAGTCACAAGCTGTGTAAAAAGCCATAAGTCACAGAACTCACACTTGACTGTATAAAGCAAGGATTTATTTTTTTTACAATATTTTTCTTTTTTGTTTTTGTAAAACAAAGTCAAGGAATTTACTAGTATTTTTCAAGTCCATCCTTCTAGCAGATGAAGCTAGAAATGCCTAGCATAAGCAGATGCCAAACAGTTCAAGGACATGCTATTCCTGCAGGATAGACTTCTTTGTCCCTCCTCTCACTCCTCTCATAGTTCTTTATGACACTCTTAGATTTGGGCAGGGAACTGCTATTTGGGGGACTTCAAAAGCAACCCAATGGAATTAGGTACCTGGAATTCAAAAGCTCTAGGCCAAGCATTTAAAAACCTTTGAAGAGGATGCTCAACAAAAATATGCAGACAGATTCCAAGTCCACACATGTATATATAATAAATACAGCACTGAAAAGATCTACTTCCATATCAAGCAATACTTTCTGGCTTGTGCTATAAAAGTGCAAGTGCATTTTTGCTATCTCTGACTTCACCCACTAGGTACTATAAAGAAGATGGAACAGAGCTGGTTGAAATTCAGAATTTCTAAAATATCTGCAAGTCTTTTTTAAACAAAAATATGTGCATATTTACTCAATTAATTCTCTATATTCATTTCAGTCTGGAATGTTTTTGCTGGGGAAGAAAAGGAGGAATTAAAAGCTTTTCAGTTCAATTTCCTAAAAAATAAAAACTAGCAGATATCTGCCCTGTGCTCTGCGAATGCCCCTGCTACTGTGCAGGATATCTGGGAAAGCCAGATTCTGACAGTCTCAGTCCTGGTAGGGGACAGCAGGGCATCAAGATTGCTAGAAAGTGGGAAGTACAAGGCACCCTGGAGCCATGTAGCAATCAGCACGGCAGGGTTACCTTGTAGTTACAGACAAGGAGCCCAAGTCCAGGCTCCTTTAAACTTCTTGGCAGCCGGGACAAAAACCTCACCATCTCACCCCTCAGGTGGTAGATTATCTGTCCTCTGGTGGGGCATGAGCAGAACCCATATGTCTTCATAAAGCACCTCTCTCTGGGCAGCCCAGTCTTTAAATGAATTTGGCCGGAAAGTCCCCGACCACCTCTAAGCAGGAGCTGCTATGAGAACGGAGCTGCTATTTCTACACAGCTGCTTTTCAAAGGAGAAAAGGCAGGGAAGAGGAAGAAGCCGAAGAACAGTTGGGGCCACTCCGACTGTGAATCAAGCAAACACCACTGGCTGTCAGGTTGGTCTGGGGCACAGGGGATCGCCTGGCACGCACATACCAGGAGTGAAATGCACTTAAAAGCATGCAACCCATTACAGGTATGTTTTCTAAGCTGAAGCCCATAAGGCAAAAGAAACAACAGACAAGGTTCTCATTCACGGAAAACAGGTGCCACTGCTCCTGGGTGGGACAAAAAGGGACTATAGTGCTTTAACTAGCCACTATACAGTCACGCTATACTGCGACAGCTGAAGAAAAAACTCAGAAGTCAACCAGTATCCACTGACAGAGCCTCCCACAAACAGCTACTCCATTGCAAAAATATTAGTCTCCCACATATTTGACCAGATGAAAGAAAAAAATGAAGAGCTGGAGAACACAGTTCATGAATAGGAAGCCCATCCTCTGCTAGCTACTGTCAAAAGCAACTTCCAGTTGCTTTTTCTGCAGAGAAGCTGTTGCTGGGACTTTGCCAGGTCAGCAGTTAAAGGTAATCTCAAAGAATCCCTCAGCAAATTGTAAAGTGCTCAGGCTGAAGAACAACAAGGTGTTCAGGGACTGAACTGATTGCTTTAATTTGTGTAATACTAGCAGCAAGCAGAGCTTCAGAACTATTTTGCTTAATTCACCTGTTCCAGAAGCAAGACAAAACCAAGCCAGCTTCAATAAATAAACAAGACCTAAAAGTATTTGATTTTATCTCCATCTAGATAAGGAAAAAGGCAACAAATCTGGCAATAAAAAGGAAAATGATGTTATTACATTGTTTTTTCCATATACTAACAAGGAGCTATGGGTGTGCATTGACACAACACAGCGGTCAATAGGATTTGATTCTTCGCTGTCATCTGTTTCTTTTACTATTTGGCAAAAAAGAGACACAGGTCATCTGAGTACTCCCAAAGTCTCTAAAGATGGTGCCATAATGCACCCACCTTCCTCCTTCACAGCAGCCAATACATTTCCTCTCCCTTCACTTAACAGACTGTTACAAACGGGCAGATCTCACCACTTAAGTGTTCAAGTAACTCACTCAAAGGCAAGAATAAATCCTTTCTTACCTATTCCCCACTTATATTTTTAACAGTGTAGCTGTCAAAATGCAGCAAATCAATTTTTCCCCCCTTACTGTCTCCATACTGCCTTTTCAGGGTATTTTTAGTTGTTCTGATTAAAAATTTACCTCTTAAGTACCACTGAGGACACAGTGCATTTCTTGATTACAGTTTTGTATACTTTTTTCAGCCTTACAAAGGAAGATGTGGAGGCACATCCTCCCCTCCCTTCTCTTTCTAACAAAAAAGAAATTTTAGTGTCAAACTTTAAAAAATCAGGTCCCAGACCAGTAGGAAAATAACATCTCTGCAAAACTCAGAAAAAACTTTTTCAGAACGAGGATGCGAGGCCATCACACCTGACAGGGTGATGCAAGGTACCTAAGAGAAGAGACACTGAATGCTGAGCTGAAACAAAACACATTTGCAGGACTTACCCAAAGCAAAGATAAGCAGCCTTGGCATTTCTGGAATCTCTTTGTGGTGCTGCATTGGAGGGCACAGGTACTCACCCCTGACTCTTCTCTCTGACCATCTGCCACTCCTACCACATATTCTACCACGTGTGATTAGCCAGTATTTCCTCTATTACTTTGGACAGGTTTGCTTTCATTATCATCCCTGGAATTTCATGTATGTGCGGTGGCAGTACTTACTTGAATGTCTCAGAAATGCAAGACGCTGCTCTTACTGGGATTCTCTGCACAGCAACAGTTTTCATTTGCTTATGCACAGTGGGCAGAGACCTTTCTACCTTTTGACTGCCATTCAGCCAGCCCTTCTTTTTCCCTGCGAAACCTGTTTTCTTTCTGGAACTGGAAGAGTCTTGACCACCGAAAAGGAGATTACTTTCTGATTTAACTTCTGAAGGTCATTCATATTGATTAGGCAGTTTAGACAAGTTGAGTAGTAGAAAGCGTGAACTTAAATATATGGAGGGTACAACAGACATTGCAAAAAGTAAGGAAAAAAACCCCTGACTTTCTTTTCTCCCTTCAGTATCAATATAGGCCAAAATATTCTCTTTGGTTTTGCATATGTTTGTTCACTAGAATGTTCCAAAGGGAAAAACGTCAGCCACAAATCCTCACTCATCATGTATTTGCACAGCAATGCTTACAGGTCCTTAAAGATCTCCAGGGATTTGAAAGAAATAATTCAGTCAGGTAGCAGGAACAGTGCCATCGCCTTCCGGTGGCTGGTCGCACGGCTCACGCAGCATACGACAACTCAAGGCAAGTCACAGTGAACTGACTTTACAGACCATGCACAGAAAAATATGTTCCAGAAGACAAATGTACGAAAATCTAAATGTTTGCAGCTAATGCATCAAGTAAAGAGAGCTTAAATCCACAAGATGTACTGTGGAAAACATTTTGCTCACTGTAAAGGGACATTTCTTCTCTATTCTGCTTGCCTTACAGATACTCTGCTCCTGTTCTTGCCGCAACCTCCAGTTTCACTCAGTTTCCTTGGCATTTCAGCAAAGCCACAACTACTTCTTCATATCTGCTGATTTATGCTTTATATGCCTGAATAACAGGTGTGTTACAGCCATGTTTTGCATTATTCATCTTGGATGAAGTTACACCCTGTGTTATCAGGACAAGCCTGATACAACATTTAGATTCCAAGAATACCCTAAAAATCAGGTGACAGTGGGCCTCACTTTCCCATCCACATTCAGTTGTACAGGTCTGTGATGGCCTTTTACGCTATGGGCGATGGGAAGGTATCAACAGCTGACAGGATTATCCTCTGACCTGTTCAGTCTCATGTACTACTCACTCTCTCCCCCAGATGCAGGTTCTGAATGCAAGAGATATCTCACACAGGTGATGCTCCTCTCTTGTTCAAGGATCCCCTATTCCCAGATTTCCCAGTCTGACTGTGGATCTAAGCCCCCTGAGCAGCTGCCTAGGGTCCCAAGTGCTGTCTGGCAGCTGAGATCCACAGGCCATCTCCTCTCATGTGAACCTTGTGCAGACACACATCGGTAATGTGGAGAGGCGCGTGGGGACTGCAGACACCTGGAAAGTCCATGTTCTCCTTTTAGTTCAACACTTTTGACTCAAAAGGCATGTTGGGGGCAGGTGGGCCTGTTTGGAATCGCTGGGATGAAAGCAAAGGGAGGAAGTTCTTGTGGATCAGAGGACTCTTGCTGAGCATCCCTACAGTTATGCTGGTTTCCAGAATGACTTTATGCAAAAGCTACCTACCTTGACTTAGCTGCTAAAACTCAGTTCTCTGCTTGGAACAGAGTACCTGGATTTCTTTGCTCTGTGAGGTCTAACCTGTTGCACTGGTGAACAGGAATTTAGGGGAATAACAAAATTCAAGAGAGGTAAATACAGAAATGTCTACATGTCCTAACTACTGCTAGTACATTATTTTCTAATAGGGAATGCTTATTTTTCCCCCTCAAAGTAACATGTGACTGCAGTATGAAATAACTTTCTGCTCAAAACATTTTACAATTGATCTAGCCCCATGAGGCTGGCATCCATTAAAATTAGTTTCAGCTGTAAGGAAAAGAAAATAAAATTTTTGCAGACTAAACTGAACTAAAAAGTTTATATTCTGGAAAGCCTTCTTCACACATCGCACATTACTCAGTTTACCTCAATGCTGTGTCTTGTTTAGTTAAGTTAACCTAAGATGCATTTAGCCTGGAACGGTTCTTAATTACCCTAGCACAGTAACTTGGCATTCTCCTAAATTTGTGCTTTTCAGCAATGAGGCTCCTTCCTGCTGTAACTTTGTTGTATCCTGCTGTATTTGCCTGTGCTTTCCTGGAAGATGGCTCAACATCATCACCCCACAAACTGGATAATCAAGACTTACTTTTTTTTCCAGACGTCTCTTCCTTGTTTAAACAATTACCTGTCTCATGCTTTTTCTCCCCCCATTTCCTTTTCCCTGTAGAGGAATACATTTTCACTGCTAATACACACCGTAATTGCAATGTACCAGAGCATGGTTATCAGTTTGAAGCCCAGTGGAACCTTGAAAGGTTTCTGAACCACAGAAAAGTCTGTAAGGTAACTACACAGTATCACACAGACAGCCTCTATAAAGGATCTTAATTAAAAGACCTCTTTCTGCGTTCTAAATTAGTTTTATTTGTATAGTATTTTCTGTTTTCCAATCTTTATAGTCCTATAACTAAGAAAGGTAGTTTCAGGAGGAAAATAAGACTGACGATGTCCTAATTCCTCATGAAACTGGTATTTTTAAAGGATGAAAGAATTCTGAATTTTAAATTCTAGAAGTGATTAATTACAAACATGAACTTATTAAGCTGCTTGTAAGTAACTAACATTCAAGATAGCAGCATTGCAGGCTTCCCTATCCTATACACTTTTCTTCCATCCTCCACATCAGAATCACTACAAATTCAAGATAATGATTACAAGCATCTAGATCTGTAACATACAGTTCCATAGCAACACTGAGGATCTCTTACGTTAATTTCTGTGCCCAGAGGCTTTTCTACAACTCTGAATTAAAGAAGCCACCGTATCATTCCTGTAACAAGACTATTATCTTGGAATTAAGAGTAAGCAGAACATGCTTTTCAAAGAGTCAGTCTTCCAAAGGCTTTAGAGAACAGACAAAATGACTTACATGGCTTACGTCATCATTCTGCAAGAGTTACATATCTGCACACGCTCTGTTCTAAGAAGAAAGGGCAAAGTAACCATTATGTTACAGCCTTTACCTATAATTCCTTTTTTAATGAGGTAGATAATCTCTTTGGAATTACTGGTTTTTAATGAGGCATTTTACAAGATTTCTTTTATTGTTGTTGCAGTTGAACAAAGTAAGAGGACTACAATATTACTTACCAACAACCCATTAGTGTCACCACTTAAATTCTTCAGACATGAAGGTGAGAAATGTTTCCTCCTTGTAGTGTCAAAACATATTTGGATGTCTGCTGAGTGAGGGTTTAATGGCTTTAGAGGACAATACTAGGAAAGTCCTAAATCTGTGTGACAATTCCCAGTGAGCAGTCATCCTTCCCATCTACTTGCAAAAGTCACAGAGGGAACCAGATGCGTATTCCTTGTGGAGGAAGAAATGATCTTGTGCTGAACAACTGTCACCCCTGGTGTACGTTCAGGATGTGTCAAAGTTATCAAAGTAGAAAATACATATAGTAGAAATCCAGAGCAGGGAATCCTGTCCCTACCTCACCACTCTACTAGTATGGGAGATGATATTCTCAGCAAAGAAGAGAAGCATGACCCATGAGCTGAGCTGTGACTGATGCAGTGCTGCTGGCGAGGCCCTCTCAGTGTATGTAGATTCCTCCAGTTAGCTGTAAGAGTAATCACAGAATAATACTGCCTCTGTTTGAGGGAGCAGGGAACAAGACTTCTTGAAACCTTCAGCCTTGGAAGAGCTGCTTACACTACACACAGGATTTTCCCCCAAGAGAAGATGTAACAACAAAGATGATCGCGTGTTTGGTATCATCAGGAAGAATGTAGACAAAAAGTGGCAATGAACACAGAGGTGTTATGCATACAATACACATTCAGCATGAATGAAGGGAAAGGACTGGTTCCAAAAATGGGTATAACATCCCAATATTTACAAAGAATGTTGATTGTACTGCATCAGAACCATCATGACAGAAGACAACTAAATATATCTTCAGCTGGATCCATGTGAGCAGCCTTCAATGTCTATGCACTTGTGCTAACTGATACTACGGTGCAGTCCAAGTGACAATAAGAAGTTATGCATACCTGCAACAAACTTGCTTTTGAATTTCTCCGTAAGATACGGTTTTGTTGTTCATTACAATGGATAGTACTGATTATCTTATCCTAGCCTATATTCCTTTGCTGGACACCCTGTTTTGAGTATAGGGCTAAGATCCTTTCGCATGATTTGCATGTGAAGACGACTCAAGAATTAATGACTCAAAGCTTTCAGATGTCCACACAAATTCCACTGGCATTTCTGTTTCTTCACACAGTAGAAACAGTCTCACATAACACCACACAAAAAGGGTAAAAAGGAAAAAACCCAAATAAATATTAATCCACTGAACCACCATGAAAACTAGGCCATAGAATAAACTATCCATCCAGTCTGCAACACACATCAAATTCAAAAGAACAACATGGTCAAATACCTGGATGTAGAAAGAAAAAAAAATCTATAGGTGTTGGAGAACAACATGAATCATTTTCCTATCATCTTTAAAAAACACTGCAGTTAGGTTTACCACCTGGCTTTCCACAGCACCAAAAAAAAAGTCTCCAAGAAGAGAAATTATTTTAAAACCCAGTTTTAGAAAGTTGGGTAACCAGCAGTATATTTACTTCTTGATTTGGAAACAGCAAATTGAAAAACAGTGCATATGTAATAGCTGATACTTGAAAGTTTTTGGGACAACTGATAGTATCAGTTGGACAAGGAACCTGTGCACCCAGTGGTCATGTCAGTGCCGCTATACCCATAAGAAGGCATTCTGAAGCAAGAGAGATTGTTCAACAGCGTAAATAAGTATCAGAAAGAAAGGAACAAAGTCTATTTTTTTCTCCCTGTTGAACACCAACAATAGTACTCTGCAACAAATCATTGTTATCCCTGACAAATATAGTAAAAGTCTACTAGTGAATCAGGACTAGACAAAGAAAGGAAGAGAACAATGAGACAAACATCAGTCACTCAGCAAAGAGCAGGGCTACAATAGCAGACCTGGTATGGATAAGAGTGCCACGCATTGCCAGGTGTATTGAGGAAGGCAGTTGTTCACTGCTGATGTGATTAACAGCACATTGGGGTTGTGGTCTGAATACCAGAAGCTCAATACTAGTACAAAACTGAAATATAACATAATGTTTTTAAGTAAAAATATTTATTCTGGAAAGTGTTGTAAAAATGTTTTGGAGCTTAAAAATGAAATGTGCAAACACTGTATGAATCAAGAGTTTCTTGGGATACAGAACTAAAATATTTATATTCTGACCACAGGAAAAATGTGTTAAAAGTTTTACTTACTTTGGATCGGTAAATTCATCCACTAGGACAACCTTCTCTATCAGGTCTCCACCAACGGTTCGAGCCAAATCATAGAAATCATTCTTAGAGTATGTCTCAGAAGGCAGCCAAAAGGACATGTCATTGATCAAAGGTGGATATCTGCTGAGCGGCTAAAAAATTAAAAAACATACCTTTATAAGCGGCTGGACTTGGTGGGTGTACCTACAACTGTTTCGAACTTGTATAACATGCACAGCCCACATTTTAGAAGCTTTCTGAAATGCTTTTTGAAGTGCAAACTGACCTCGTAAACAACTGAGACACAAGATTCTATACTAGGAAATGTCTTTTACAGACCCCCTCATAATCACTTTGATTCATTCATTCAGAAGAAAAAACTTGTTTTGTTTGCTAAAATCATCATTTATGAGCCTGAATACACTTTCGGACCAGAGCTGTTTAAAAGGAAGGGAACATTTGAACATGATTATTCACAGGGTAGAATTGTACTTTTAAAAAACATTTTTCAGATTTTTTACAGATTCAAATTCTTAGCACTTTCATGTATAAAATTTATATGTATTTTATATCATTCTTCTATATCATTTTGTATCATGATACATTTATTATTTGTACTGTCCAATTTCTAAGAAAGTCTTATCAATAGGTGCCTTCTTATTAAAAGGTTACAATAAGAAACACACTTCGCCTTAAAAAGAAGTATCAATTCTCTTCCCAGTGGTTTTTATAGACATCTAAACATCTACAACCACAAAAAAAGTACTGCTGTTCGCATAGTTATTAATTCCACAAGAACCACAACAGACTCTTAAACATAAAGAGGCATCTCTGCTGCAGACAGAAAGAGCTCATCTTGCGGTCAGAAAAGTGCAACTTGTTCTTTACAAAAACAGGAAGAGAGAGAGAAAGAAAACAAGACAATTATTAGTTTTTTAGTTTTGATGAAACTTCTCTGGAGTCAATGGGTTTCAGATCTTGACTTTGCTGAGACGCTTCCTCCTTTGAAGAAAAGAAAATGGTAATGCTCTTTCATGCCCTCTAGGTCATGCAATATCTTACTTCTGCCTTCCATTAATGCACTGCAGTTGAAATAAGTATGTTTGCACAAAATTGTTGGGGTCTGCAGAAGAAAACTTCTTTTCTAATTTTGCTCATATGTATATGATAGTTCATGTGTACACCTTGGTCTATACAGTATATTATCTCACTCAAAAATGATTCCATGCCTGGGAATGTTTTATGATGGAACAGTAAAATCCTAAGTGAATACCTGCTAAGGCAATAAACCTGTCAAAAAGGCAAATTTACAGCATGCTGATTTGTACAAATCCTGTTCTGTGGAGTGTAAACCAGCCAACAAATATCTGTTAAGGAATACAGTGCAAGTTTCAAATTAATAACCCCCCCCAGTGAATAAAATTGTGAATCACAAATGATTATCCAACTTGTTAAAGGAATAAACTTGTCAAATGAATTCATATCCTGTATACCAAATTCAAAAAAAACCTCGCACAATAAAACCATCACACGAGATCTTTGGATGAAACACTAATGAATGAAATGTAAACATCTCTGCTATACAAAAGTCACAGCTGCAAATGCTGGAGATACTCCTCAGCCAACAACCTGATACATGTGTTAGTGTAAATAAAGTCATAATCCCACAATAGACCCCTATATTCTCATTTCACCCCTGTCTACCACTATATTTACCACTGCTATATTTCAGCAACCTACTGAACACATCTTAAAGCTTGTGGGGACTAATCCAAAACTCACTGAATTCACAGATTTAATTATCCAACTAGAAGACATGGCTCATGAGCCTAAGCATGATCACTCCATTTGGGCAGGTGCCTTCTTTTCATTCCCACAGGTACAAGGACAGTAAAGAAAAATAATTGCACATTCAAGTAATTCAGTAATATCCTAAATCCCGAAAGGAGCAGAGTACCCACAATTCATAGTGAGTGAGTATTTGCTATCAAGTTCAAAAGTAGCAGGATTATGTCAGGCACATGAAAACAACGCTCTTTTTCCCATTTAAAATGAGATGTATGCAAGGACTGAATGTGGTCAGATCTGTCAAACGTACCTGGAACAGTCTGACTTACATTATCAGTGTAATCAAATTCCATGTGAGCAAAGTCACTCCAAGATGTAATAAACTGTAGGTTCTGTCCCTCCTGGATTATCAAATCTGTAAGAAAACTGCTTCTTTGACTCAGTCCATGGTGTTACTATCTTAGATAGAGCATTGTTGTAATTTTGTGTGTGCACGCATGTGTGTATGCTTGTGTGTGTTACATAGACTGGAAGGACAAATGCTTAAAACAGTAAGTGTAACTTGTTTATTATCAGGTACTAACCTTTTCTCAGAGCCTTATAATGCAGAAAAATCTCTTAAATTAAAAGGTAAGGCAATAATCCCCTATTATACTGTCCCTTCACCACCTGGCTGCAGTCGATATCATTGCAGTAAGTATTATATCAACACTAAAGTTAGTATAAGGATAAAATTCCTAGTTCTCAGATGTATTGATCTGTTTGTTGCAGAGCTGCATGAGCTACATAATTGTTTATTAGCTGCACCTAAATGTGAAGGGGACAGGACAAGAGTCTCCAGCTGGCAGGTCAAAATGAAGTTACTAAGTTTGTATTCAGGCACCCCAGCAAATACATACTGTGGTCCAACAGATCCCACCGCCATCACTGTCCTCTTTTCTAAACTCTCCTGCCCTTTAACAACAGGGCAGTCTAAAGCCCACTGACTTTGATCCCCTTCCAGGTTCAAGGCAAACAGCAGCCCCAAAGACAGTTTCCTTATGAATTTACAGATGTTTAGAGGCCCCTCTTCAGAGCAATGTGTTCTTCCTACTACTTTTTCCACTCTGCTGCCACCTCCAGCCACCTCCTCCTCATGACTTTGGCATGCTCCAGCACAGTGCTTGAAGAAGCTAACAGGACACCATCTGCCTCTACTGCCTTCGTGTTGGCTCCGATTCCCAGAACGCTGCCCAAGCCGGGACGCCCGGCCGTCCCTCCTTCCACTGCCTGACCACTCCTCTTACGATTTTGGGGAAATGAAAAGAGGTTTAGGAAAAGGTAGAACTGATCCTGCCTGAAGAGTGCTGCTGCCAGGTGCCGGCCAGGCCTGGCAGACAGCACTGCCGATGCACAGACAACTCTGCACCACTTCTTTGGTCCCATCAGTTTTGTCTCCACAGCTCTACTTTAAATGTTCTGTTTACTTTTCATTTCAAACAACGAAGTGCATGATCTTTGACATTTTTCAACAGCCTCAGAAAACAAGAGTGCTTTCCCAGTAACTACACTATCTATAGGACTTTACTGAGCCCATGTTGTAGGGAATATTGCAAATAATGACATTGCATTTTTCAATCACCCACGATGAAAGCATTTAGGAGCACTGAATTGCTATCATTTTTTTTAATAATAAAATGGAATGTTATGATGATCCACCCTTCGTGACACATGTTTACTAGTCATTAGTCACACTTCCTTCTCTGGTTAATAAATAAGCCAAGTGCTTACTCAAATGGCAAGCTTTTCCCTCTCAGGATGCTAATTTTAGTATAGAAACAAGTAGGTGGACACAAGTGCTGCACCCTGCTCTGCCAGCCTACCCAGCCCACGCCTAGATGTACCTGAGGAGTGCATCACTGACTCTTCTACATGGGTTTGTGGTAGAAAAGAGCTCTGCTGGTTTAGGGCATTCCTCATCCCAGCCCTCTGCTCTACCTTTCTGTCAGGGACTACTGCCCCTGCAGCAGCTGACAAAACAAACACATGCCTGTTCCTCCACCACTGCAGTTCACAGACTGCAACAGCTGCTAATATATGCTGGATGAAGGACTGCAGCATCTTGAGGCATTGGTGGACAGCTGTCTTAAGCAGCAACAGGATTCACCAGAATCCATCTGTCAGCGTAAAATAGGAACAACTCGAGCTCCGCGTATGTTGCCACACCAGGGCACTGCTCTGGACACCCTGGCAGCAGGAATCAAGTGGTCACCATAAGAGTAGTCTGTGTTCATCCACACACAACAAAGGATCATCAGCTGGCCTGGATGCAGATACCTCACAGCTCACGGGAGAGAGAACACAACGCATGGCAGAAGCTCCCACCTCTGGAGGAAAAACAGCTGGGGATAACACACAGCCAGTGCCAGCGAATAAGCCAGCACAAGGCCACAGAGCATCTTTAGCCCAGAGTCTTGAAAACCAGGATGAACCTCAGAACTTTCCACACATATTTGGCATCAGGAAAAAAAAACCTTTTTCTGAACAGGAGAAGTTTTGTGCTGTGGCTGTTCACTCGGTTCCCTCCTGGCTGCAGGCCAGGGGACACAACGAACGTGTAACAAACACGGCAGAGGAAAAAGCGGTACTTGTATTTTGACAGCAGTGACACAAATGCAAGGTTAACAATGACATGTACCAAGGACTGGGTTAACAACTCCACAGCAGCCACACTGTTAAAAAGCCAGCCATGGTTTACTGCCATCATCAGTCTAAGTCAGAAAAATATGAGACTTAGCAGCATCATGGCTGCCAAGGTTTAACAGTCCTGCATTGCCCATGTTTTGGAGAAATATGTACATAAACTATACAGTTTTAATGCAATGTCATATTATCATCGAAATGAAAGCTACAGTCCTGTAATAGCTAAGCATTTCTTAATATATTCCATGGTGAAACTACATTAATTCAATGTTATCGTAGGAAATTTAAACACGTAACAGGCATGAAATTCAAATTTGCAAATTTACAACTGTAACTTAGCCCTCTTGCACATAATGAAGTTTCCTGTATTAGTGTGTATGCTCCTAGATTTACACTTTCATATTTATGACCAGCGTAGACAAATTACAGTTGCTGCAGGAAACATAATTTTGGATTTCTTTGCTGTCATGGCTTAAAATTCGCAGTCACAATGTTCCATTATGATTAAGTTCTCTACCCTTCCCTTCACTAAATCAATTTTTTTCTCAGTCATATACAGTAAATTCTATCTATTCATACATGTATAGACACATACACATATACATTTATGTATAAACACATACACATGTGTATCCAAAGGAGGAAATGGAGAAATGTCAACAGAGAACTTCAATGAAGTCTGATAAGCAGATATACAGATATGTTCTGGGATTAAGCTGTTAAAACCAAAGCAAATGGACCAGTTTGGGACTGATGCACTGCTGTCCTCCTGCACGGAACGGCAGAAGGGCGTTAGCCTCCAGTGGTGCTCCGAGCTTCTCAGGGAATGAACACACAAGTATAATCAGCCCTTTTTGGACTGCAGTCTGCTCCCCCCAACAGAGCTCTTCACCTCTGCAAGCTCACATACAGGTATGGGGAACACCATGTGTCCATGGGAACATCATGTGCTCCCTGGATTTCAGGCACTCTGCTTGTACATGGACCATTTTGAGTGGAAGAAGTTTTCTTCATGCATGGGTGAGAATGCTCTGTCCTTGATTTTAATATCCTGTGAGTGCCTTTGAGTGTCTCAAATGGCTTCAAACCATTAATTCATTCAATGTGGAAAGGGAAACACCCTTCACTCTTTCTCACAGAAGCAAGGGGAAAAGAGGAGAGAGAGCAAGGGACGCACCAGGTTTCAAATGATCTAAAGAGTGCATTTCTTCCACATTGTGCATACCATAACTAAGGACCTGTTACATGGAACCAAAAGGAAATAAACAAATTCATGGTGGACAGATCCTCTAGTCACTATTAAACAGAGCAACCCAACCGCATTTTTGTCTTAGCAGCTCTCTCATGGCTTTAAGCAGGATCAGTAAAAGTAGAGAAGGATCACACTGTTTTCGCACTTGCTCTGCTGTTCTGCTGTTCTCCAAGCACTTGCAGTTTGCCATCATGGGACACAGCATATTTCAGCTGGACGGTTAGGTATAGCGTAACAGGTCTTTACTCTTTAAGAAAATCGCTTCTTTCATTGTATTCTGGTAACGATGATATTACCAAACTAAATCTCCTTTCTTTTTCTAGTCTAGTGATTTCTCATCTTAAAGCAAGTATGAAGGACAGCATAAAGACGTTGAGCTACTGAAGAGAACTAGGTGTACACCACCTTAGATACAACTCCTCTTAGGCATGGCAGCAGTACTCTGCAATCAAGTCTTCTAGGAGCTCTAGGGCTGGGGGAAGGGGAAAGATTGCCTAAACATTCCCACAGCCATCCCCATTTTCCTCCCTTTTTACTTTCCAACCAGCATGGTTCCTTTCCATTCTGAAAGGTTTTAATCTATCATGGTTGACAGAAATGGTTTGATTTCTAAGCTGTGTTTAAGAGCCCTGGTTCTGACCCTGCTTTCATTTGAGATGAGAACCCAAGCGACAGCTACCACCAGCCACAAGGAGCATTTGCCTACAGATACTGCAGCCGACTGGACTTGCCAACACACCCCCACGGGTCGAATCAATCAAGTAATATCCCAGTTTCCACTCCAACTAGTGCAGTTTACAGCTCTTCATGGGAGTGAGAAGGGGGGGGGGGGGGGGCGGGAATGGCAGACTCCCCTCTAGAGATCAATACCTTGAAGAAAATCATATGTTTGGCAGAAAGACCAGCTTGTTTGTCAGCAGCAGCCTGCACAATTAAAACAGCATTGGGTTACAAGTCATTGCTGTTCTTCATCTTGGCAAAGCACTCTCTTTGCCTTTACCTCCCTCATCCCTGGGCAAAAACAATCATGGAATTATGGAAATACAGGAAGTACCTTGCAGAAAATATAAGAAAGAAAACAACGTTATCAGGAAACACAGTAAATTAAACTGTTCTCAAAGGTGAAATGCCCATTCTAGATCCAGTCTGAGTAGGGAGGTGCCATGAGGCACATGCTGTCTTTCTAGGTAAGTCTCAGCCTTCAATGTGGGATGAGGCAGCTGTGGCCCCTTAGCAGGAGCTGCAGCTTTGTGCCTGGTGGACCAGATCCCTCTGTGCTGTGCGGTGCACACCACCATCCGAGCTCTGTCCCCTTCCCACCTAAGTTAAGCCCTATGGGGTCTTGTTGAAGATAAGAGTTTCTCTCTTGAGCCATATTACAGGTTACCTGAAGGTGTAAAACAAGAAAGAGTTTAATTGCTTATATTCTGCCTAAGTGGTCACAGAATCACAGAATAGTTAAGGGTTGGAAGGGACCTCTGGAGATCATCTAGTCCAACACCCTGCCAAAGCAGGTTCACCTAGAGCATGTTGCACAGGGTTGCGTCCAGGCAGGTTTTGAATATCTCCAGAGAAGGAGACTCCACAACCACCCTGGGCAGCCTGTTCCAGTGCTCTGTCACCCTCAAAGTAAAGAAGTTACTCCTCATATTCAGATGGAACTTCCCATGTTTCATCTTGTGCCCATTGCCCCTTGTCCTGTCACTGGGCACCACTGAGAAGAGTCTGGCCCCATCCTCTTGACACCCACCCCTAAGGTATTTGTAAGTGTTGATAAGATCCCCTCTCAGTCTTCTCCAAGCTGAACAGACCCAGCTCTCTCAGCCTCTCCTCACCAGGTCACCAGGTAGCTCTTCATATCATCTCATTTAGTCACCTTTTCCAATGTTAGTGAAGCACCTTTGAATAGAAAAACCCTCGAAGACTCATCACAAATGCACACACACATGAACGTGCACAAGATCAAATACGACCTTTCTTCCACACTAAAAGTTACAGCTTATTATAGAGGAGCCTGCCTGACAAAGGAAAGTCGATACCTAATATGACATTGAAAAATTAAGATGGGTAACAGCCAATGAAAAAATTAAACTTCTTAGATAAGCTGCTCCACCTTTTCTAAGCACCAGGAAGAATGTGCAAGAGGACTTGTGCTGTGGCAGAATGAGTGAGTAGAAATCTTGCCGTTAAACATGTTCATCCAAAAGTAAGGCTAGTTATTAAGCCTCAGTCGTCCCACCAGAAAGGGACAGTGTTCTTAAGCACAACATTACTTTAATTTGCAAGCATTTTATTACAAAGCTAAGCTCATTTAACTTTGTCATGGACAATGCTCCAAGTTTAAAGCCACAATACACTTCTCTGAGTGCAAATATGTATTTTAAACTGACCCATTGTCAAAAAAACCAGAAACAACACATGGCTTTTGAGATGCTTTCCAGACATAAAAGGATCACTTCTATGGCCACTGAAAAGGTTATTTTTATATGATTAGTAAGGAATTGAAAAAGTGCAGGAATGACATAAAAAAAATGAAAGAATTGAC
Organism: Nyctibius grandis; assembly: GCF_013368605.1. Classification (NCBI taxonomy): domain Eukaryota; kingdom Metazoa; phylum Chordata; class Aves; order Nyctibiiformes; family Nyctibiidae; genus Nyctibius; species Nyctibius grandis. Next base: position 14,985,438 of record NC_090660.1, read on the forward strand.
CTAATCCTGCTAAAAGCAGGGTTGTTGCAGTGTACATAGCAGAGATATTTCCAGACACCCATGCACTTGGGCATTTGGGTATGCCTTGCCACTTGTGATCTGATTATAAAAACCACCAAAAGATAAATATAAATGATTCCTAAATACTGGTGATAGCCTCTCTGATCTGTTCTTGACTAGTCAAATATAATTTCTCATTCCCACAGAACAGATAGGACTCTCAGGGAGAACCATCAAAAGGGATGTCTCTCTACTACTCACTTCCACATCTCAGCTTCTTACAAGCCCCTTTTGAAAGCACCAGGGTGAAGAAGCCTTACTTGTTCCTATAGCAGTTCTAGGTCTACTTTGGAAAAATACACATTCTCCTTATGCTTCTTCCCCAACCTCCCAGCTGATGGCCTACTGAGATAGCTGGTTTCACTGCGCTAAACTCCCATTTCAAACTCACATATATCACTGCAAGACAACTAAAAGCCAAGAAATGCTTTTTTTCTGGTATGACTTTTCCATTTGAGCAGTTGCTATCAGAGAACTGTCGTGACACAAAGGGGAACAGATGGGACAACCTATTTATTATGTTGTGGTGTCACATAGAAAACAAGCCAGTTTGTGTCCTGTGGAAGGAATCCAGTGGATTTGGAATCACCAAAATGGTAAAGTGAATTCTCACATCAAAACTAATAATCAACACTTAGGACTGCCTTTTGCACAGGCTGTCCATATTCTGTCTGTCCTTCCTACCCAAATCTCCTGCCCCACAGGCAGAATCACTCTATCAGTTTTTTTGTAGCAGTGGTAAAAAGGGCAAAGACGACACAGACCTCAGAGAACAAACTGTCAACAAATAAAGACTGTATGTACCAGTCCTGCACTTTTCTTAAAAATATCTACCGTACCTGCAAGGAACAGGCGATAAACTGGTATGAGTCAGCAGAAACCCAACTTCTCAGCAGATGCTAAGAATTTCTTCTTCAGTGGTGCTGAGCACCTGCAATTCCTGGAGAAAGCATTGGTTGCTGCAGGCATTCAGTGTTTGCCATGCTCAGAAGTCAGGTTTCCTCCTTTCTGTTGAGTTAGTTTGTATGTTTTTTCTCATTATGCTTAATAATAATGCCGAGATAAATAGCTCAGTGGGGTAAGATACTGCACATATCAACAATTCATATAAAAGATTTATATCTAAATAAAGAATGCAAGTATTTGGAAAAAGACTGCAGCAAGATGAAGATGTATTTCTTCCAAATACATAGCGTAACAATGGAAACAAATTGCACCCAACATTTTATTTCACCTTAGATGAGAAATCACATATAAAGCACTGTTGATTATATTTCCTTTTCTGCTCATTAAATCCACCATTCTGGAGAGTTTATTATTTAAATAGCAGAATTTCCAGAATACCTGAATAGGACTTACACCAAAATAAGCTGGCATCACAAATCTTAGAGGCACAAGTAACACCTGAAAAAGTCCTTCTTCCTGCCTAACAAGCTGTATTTTTTTTTTCTCTCTCCCTCCTAAAAAGCATATAGATTTCCAAGACAACGGCAATGATGCTTAGTATTTCTTGGCCAGGTACAACTTCACACAATGCCCTGGACATTGCTATGCTACAAAGGAATGTCCTCATCTTTCTACACTTCTCAGACTTACGAGAGAATCTGTATCATCTGGGAAATGCTACTGTAGATACTGCATCATAAAAATCTATGCTCCCTCAGAAATAAAAGATCCCAACTGCCACATACAGCAATTTACCTGAGCAGATTACTGGTGGTTTTGAAATATTCTTCACGATTTCCAGTGCCACTAAAATAGCTGAGTTTTCTTCTTCACTCGGGGAAACTGCCTGATTTGCAATGACTCTTGGTGAAATCCAGTACTTTAGTTTCCAGAGTAGTCAACTTCACTTTTTGACCCCTTAAGTACTAAATTCATACAAATCACAACCTCCAAAGTGCAAAACCAATAATAAAACACCAGGGTAGTGTAGCAAGCTGAAAACAGTATGTAACTTTAAAGCACAGTAGGTAAGCTAGAGAGAAACAGAAATGAAAGGCTCTACTTCCTTGTCCAATACTCAGAAGAGGGAGAAAAGCCCTTAATTCTTCCTTTCAGGCAGACTCTGAGCATCCCAAAAGCTATACTCTTGTTAAAAGAGTAACACTTAGAAAACTACAGTGAAGCCATAAGCCGAAAAGAGATCAAGCACAAAAAGTATGAAATGACAAATTGTAAAGAACATTTAAACTTCTACAAGCAGAATCCTTGTGCAGAACAGGTATTTCTTTAATGCCTTTCCTTATTTTACAAGAATCAGAAAATGGATTCACTATTGCTGATTTAGGAGAACAGGTTACACGTGGGAATAATTATGCAAAGTGGATTTAACACATGTGCAGGAGGATGCAAGCCTCAAAGAGGTGATTTCTTCCCATTATTAATTTCCATAAATTAATAATTTTCCATAAAATTGCAAAAACACATCATCTGCAGCATATGCACCCCAAAGCATTACTTACTTGCCACATTTTGGTTTAGGCTGTCACTACTATGGTCCATGTGTCTCTCACACTAGCAAGATGAAGGTAACTGAGGATGGGTATGATAAGAATAATACGGTTCTTCCCGACTGTGCCTTCTGTTGTTTGGCTATTCTCTGCAGCCTAATTCATATTCTGATCAGAGAAGTAGTAGCTGAAAATTAGGGGTTTTTTTTTGTTAACAGCATGTACTTCAAAAGGTGCTCCTGTTCACGCATACGCACACATGCACCCAGACTTCTCCTCAGCCCTCATTTCCTAGGGCCACTCTACAGCTGAGCTGCAATGGCTAATCGTGATGCAGATGATGGCTGTAGGGGTTTAGGAATGATTTTAGAGACCACTATATCAAAAGCTCTGTGCAAGGTGTATCTTTTAATGTAAAACATTGGCACAAATGCTAAAACAGCTGTCAGGTAAACTCATCTATGATAAAATCCATCCTTTTATCCAAAACTGGTAAAAAGAACTGGAGAATATTTCCTACTGGTGTCAAGACCTCTCTCATTTTTTGCCCCCCTTTACATTTCTGTGGTTGGGTATGTATACCAGTACATAAGTGTATCTCTGAAGACACACACTTGCACAGCATAAGTGCTTAGGCACATTTTAAACAGGAGTTTATTCTTACATCAAATGCATAATGTACACTCACAAAGATGTAGTTAATCCTGCTGTAGTCATGCAAATATTCAGATTGTGAAAATTACCTAGGATTGCCAGTCAGAAACCGGGGTCCCACTAGGCAGACGGAGCACAAAACAATAGCCCCTGTCCTGAAGAACTTTCCACCCTAGGATAGTATTGGAGAAGACATGCTGAGGCAGGAGGTACAAGACAATTACAACTGTAAACAGCATGGAAAACAGAATTATTGAGTAGGGAAACTGAGTCACTTGTCAGGTCAGGGACAAAGACTAAAGTCAAGATAGTTACTGGGCCATCCTCCTAGCCAGAATTCTATTCACCACACTGTAATTAAGCCAATATTTGAAAAATATTGGCAAAAGTGTAAGGGTTACCCTCCTTACTAGCTACATACTTTTGTAGACAGTAAGACTGAAAGCTCTGAACGTCTGTGGATTCCTGCTGAAACCACCAGCAGCTGGTTCTCATAGCTTCAGATAACCAATACGAAACCTATTGTTATTTTAGATTTCCAGGTTTACTCCTTCACCTAATACTAATTTAATGTGGGTTTCAGTATATGTATCACTACTGGAAATTGCTCCATGGCTTATTTAAGCATTTCGTATAACCATTATACTTCATCATTTGGGTTGCAATAAAGATTGGTTGATATATTCAGCAGCAGAATTACTCATCTGTGAGCTATTTGTTTTAAAGAGCCTCAGCCAGCCAAACTGCAAATACACAAGGTTCAGAGACAAGAGCAAACCATAGTAACATACGCTTTTTGAAGCTTATTGCACTTTTTGCTAAGTAATCATTTAAATAGTATCAGGTGTACTTTGACTGGGTGGCATTGGCTTTTGCCTACAAAAAAACAGACATCAGCAGCAAAATGATTCTACTGACATTAACTGTACATTGAAGCAACATTCGTAACTGGAAACTCATTTTTTATTTATATCATGTTGGGGTGAGCTTAAAATTCAGTCAAAGCTACAGTTGCTCCTTTTTGTTTAAAAACAAATTGGGAGGAAGTCCCGGGTGGTCTGTTCCCAGTTGCTGGGAATCTCTTTCACTTGTATTGATGACACACCTGCTGGGCATCCTACATTCTCTACATATTCACCTATATCCTCTAAACTAACAACATGCTCTAAATTCAGCCACACACGAGATGGACATTCTTGAGGCATCATTTTATTTCTTTTGCTTTTGCCAAAACCTTTCATGAGATACACTATGAATGTTATCACTCTTGAAGACTTGTGAGAAGCTAGTTTTCCGCTATTTTGTTCCAACTCTCCAGACTACAGAGAGAGGCAGGAGGAAAAAAAAAAGTGATCTTGAGTCTTTCATTTGTTTTTGAACATTCCTTTTTTTATGTGAAAGTATTTTCACATTAATTGCATGGAAGGACAATAGCAAACATCTGTTTGGGAAGATATGGAGAGCCCAGTTTGAAATCCACAGGACACATCTACAGACTCAGTGGCCTTTGGATCTCATGAGCGTTGCACAGTTGTGTTTCACTTGGGATGCCACCATTGGAATCTGTGACAAAAAACTTTCAACAAGAACAGCTGTATGTCTTCATCCAAGTTACTCTGGCCTTTCTTCTCTAGTCCGTGACTTTTCTTTCAACTACTTCTGGATTCCTTCCTTTCTTCCTCCAGGACTGAGGTTCTGGATGTCCAAGGTACACGGAAGGAAAAGGTAGAAGATTCCCAGCTAGCAAAGGCTCCTTTTTCCACCCAGGCTTCTCACCTCCCTCACTGATCCATGACCTTTCCCTTGTGCTGTTTATGCATGGAGGCCACAGTGCTGGGGCATGCTATCCAGTGGCAAAGCCACCTTACAGGTTTTTTTCCTCTCATTTTTCCCTTCTGGTTTTATCCTGCTTCCAAAAAGAAAAGTGCTGTCTTCTCAGTTGTGCTGAGGGCATGGGCCAACACTGAGAAGTGGATCAGGGAACTTATAACGGCTTTAAGGAAATACAGAGGAAAACGGGTCCCTGATCCACCTCACAGTATAGCCACCTAAGTAGATGCTGTGGTACAACTGGAACAGGAGAGCAGAACAGTACATGGAAACATTGGTACACGGGAAAGAACAAAAAATTATGCTTCTCATCCTGACAGTGTGAGAACCAAGGCTCTGCAAACAAGCGGTACAGAGCAGTCACAAACCCACCAAAATCTTTCAAAAGGAGAGAAGTTTCAACTGCCGTCTCTGATTGGACCTGCAGTCAAAAGAGAGGACATCTTCCAGGTGGACACACTGGTATTTCACATTGCAAGCTCCCAAAACCCCCATGTCACTCTCTAGGTTCGTTAGTAAAGCCCTGGACCTCCCACATAGCTGGGAATTTGAGGAAATAAATACATAATTACATCCACGTTTTAGAATTACCTGCCATGTCATAAAAACTCTATTGGTGATTTAACTGCGTGTTAGCATAGAAAACTGAAAGGATGAAATATTTTGCTCTTTGTACATCTATATACATATACACACATACTCCCTCCACTCTAAATAAATTCCAACTGGGACAGTTATGTACAAAGTAGAAAACTCATAACATTCAGAAAGAATATCTCAAACCAGCTATTTTGCTTCAAGTTACCACCAGCAAGACCAAATCTGCTATTGGCATGTGATAACGGAGGTGAACATGAGAGTTTTCAAATATTCTAAGACTGTGAAAACAAACTAGACTTATTTAAAGTATTTTCAAGGAACATAGGTGAAGGAGAGGAAAAGAGCTATGTTTTTGCTAATGAATATCATAGGCTTCTCTGTACATCTGACTATTATCAAGGTGGCTGCTAGATGGATGACATGAATTTGCTTCACACTTCAGTACTTCAGCAGACAACAGATGGAGATATTACTAATACAAATATCACTAACTAATCTAAGCACAAAAGGCTATTGACATTTTCCCAAGTACAAGCAGAAAGGAACTGAAGTGTTGCTGATTTGTCCAGGTTCAATGGGAGGCTATCAGTAAGACTAGACTGCAGTGGGTGGGCGAAGGGATTGAAACAGGGTATGCGTGAAAAGCTGCATCATCGGTATTAGCCCAAAGGGTAGCAGCTGGATCACTGGGAACCACATCCCCTGTCAGTGGTTAGTTTTACCAAGAGTTTCAGTAATATCATCTCAGTGCAGCCTTAGTCATGGGGCCTGGGTTCCGGCACACTAAGCGTTTTCACAAATCCAGAATCAAAATGTGGAGTCCAGTGATGGTTCCTGCCCCTAAAAGCTGACATGCTAACTGTATGAGGAATGACAAGCAGATGAAGGCTGCAGGTAGAGTCCACTGGAACCATGAAATGACACTCATCAAAATGACAGACAAGTCTCACAGCTCATCACCACCCCAGACACCTGCTTCCAGCTGTTTTGGTAGGTACTGCAGGAAATCAGGAGTTTGTGAAGGAGAGGTTTGAAAGAGAACAGGAAAGTGGACATCACAGTGAGCTCCTCCCCAATGTGAGAAGCAATATCAGAGAAAACCCAAAATGCTCACACAGGCATTTAACAAGTGGTAAGAAATGCTGAAATCACTGTCCAGTTTGATGCAGGCATCAGTTTCTGCATAAGGACTAAGAGCTGCTAGGTAAGAACAGGCTATAAAGAGCCTTGACAGTGAAGAAAAGCAACATCTCCTTGATAAGCCGCAGAAGGGGTAACAAGAAAACATGCAAAGAGAAGAACTCAGCTCTGCTGAGAAGGACCTGGGGGCTCCCTGTGAACAGCTACTGGGCATGAGCGTGCCCTAGCAGCAAAGAAGGCCAAGATCATGCTGGGCTGTATCAACATGAGCAGAGTCAGCAGATCAAGGGGAGTGATTATCCCCCTTCACTCAGTGCTCATTAGATCGCATCTAGAGTACTGCATCCAGTTTTGGCCCCCCAGTACAGGATTGACATACATTGACAGACTGGAGCAATTTCAGCAATGGGTCACCAAGATCAGGGGCTGAAATACTTGCCCTGTGAGAAAAGGCTAAGGGAGCTGGGTTTGTTCAGCCTGGAGAAGAGACAGCTTCAGGGGAACATAATAGCAACCTGCAAGTACATATAATGTGGCCATCAACAAGACTTTTAACTCCCATGCATGGTGGGAGGATGAGAGGCAATGGATGTAAGTCAAAACAAGAGAATTTCAGAATGGATATAAGAAAAAACTTTTTGACCATGAGGATAGTCAAGCAGTGGAATAGATTGTCCAAAAACCTTGTGCTGTTTCCATCTTTGGAGGTTTTCAAGATCCAGCTGGATAATGTCCTGAGAAACCTGGCCTGACCTCAGAGCTGACCCCACTTTGAGGAAGAGGTGGGCCTACAGATCTCCTGAGGTCCCTTCCACCCTGAATTAGCCTTAGATCCTAAGACTATGAAGATGAATGAATGCCAAGGTAGAGATGTGGTGGGAAGGTAAGACAGGGTACTCCTTTGATTCCCGTATTGTTGTACCTAGCACATTGAACTAATACAGGTAACAGTCTTCAACATCTTTACATATCTGCACTTCTGTACAGTGGCAGACACAACCTCTCTTTTAAACAAGAGACAGACAGTCTATAGAACCAGTAGCTGCGGTAAGTATCCTCACTCAGGTTTTACTTGGGGAAATAAAAAGTGAAGAATAGCCAGAGAAAGAAAGCACTGAATGTGTTTGGAGCATTCATTACCTTGAAAGGCTGAGCATACAGGTCCAGTTGTGCTCCAGTGAAACTGCATACATGTCTAAGCATCTGTTGACTATATCATATGATGGAAAAGACACTATATTACTGATTTGCAGTTCACTGGTATGTAAACAGCTTTTTTTTTTTTAGACCTGGACTTAAAAGTCCACAAAATTAAATTAGGATAGCATTGGATATACCAGTTTTTATCACTTCTCATCTGTTTTTGAGGTATGCCTGAGTTTTGGAGAGCTGTTATAAATGTTTCAATCATTACTCTTTCAATCATTACTCTCAGACAACACATTCCTTGTTTTCAACACCACCCTCCACTCCCACCCCAAGACAGATGATACTACTTTAAAGTACAGAATTGCTTTGATGGCTTGTAGTCCTAATTTTTGTGGTCACTCATACTTCTTGATTTTTCAAAAGGAGATCAAGACTAGATGTGTATAGTACAAAGTTTGAGAAGACTTTCTGATCGATTTAGAAAAAGACTTTTGCATCATTCTCAACAGTTTTTTGCCTTAAACCTACTCTCCTTTTCTGTACCTTTCTCCTCTTCTCCCCTCCCCCTCTTGTTTAAACTTTCTCTGTTTGCCCCCAGACTTTTTGATATTGCCCCCAGTGCCCAAAGTACAGCTCTTCTTTCTTCTACCTTCCTCTTACTTTGTCTTATCTCTGTGGTTTGTTTTTTCTTGTATCCAGTTTCATGTGACTGTCCATGCACTGTCCCTCTCCTCATTTCTGAGCCCCTATTTTCTTCTTTCCTTCCCATGTTTTCCGCCAATTGTCTGTCTTTAGTTAAGAATGGGAATTCAAGTCCTGTTTACTCTCCAGATGCTTGCTTGTTGACTTTCTTTACCCAAGTGTTGATCAGTAAAACTGGCTTGTATCAATGTTTTTGCAAATGAAGTTTGTGGTTTGTCATATTAAACTCTTGTTGCTTATAACAGCCATTTTGAAAGTTTCCTCTGCTTCAGCCCTGCAAGGTGCTGATCACTCTCAGTTGGATCCCAGGAAGTATGGGGATCTCTGACCTGAAATTATTTAGGCATTTAGGTTACGTTTGACTGAGCACAGGAACTATCCCATTGATTTAAATGGGACTACTCGCAAGTTCAAAGCTCTGCATGTGCTTCAGTACTTTGCCTGACTGAGGCCAGAGGGCTCAGGTTCCTAGAGCTTCAATACCAGCACTGGCTACAAATGATACGAGATATAACATCCTGATGAGAGAAGACTTGATGATCAAGTGATTTCTAATCCAGTCGTGCAGCTTAGTGCAGCATCTCCACAATGAAGAAAATATTTTTGCCTTCTTTCCATGGTTATCCAACACTAAAAAAAGGAGTTTCACAGTGTTCTGCAGAGTATACAGACAAACCTGAGATGATATACATCACTGTAAAGTTTTTATTGACCTTCATTTAAGATCTACGTAAGTCACTCATAAGAAATTCAACCTCACCAAAGTCATGACAATAAAATGTTTATGCTACACCATCATCTATTCTCTGTTGTACCTCCACATGCATACACACACATTATATATCTTCAATTACAGTAAAACTAATTAGACAATAAATCACAGTTGAGACTGTACCTCATTTGTTCAGACATCCATGTTAAATTTACATACTAATGGTTGCGTATTTGCCTCTAATAGATGCACTATTAGAAAGTAAACATAATAAATGAATAACCATTTAAGCATGGAGTTACCTAATCTTGATGAAAAATATCTGAAAATGTAGCAGCCAGTGAATCTATTTACTTTTTTTATTGGAAAATAAAGCTAATCACAGACTAAGAAGATAAATATAAATTATATGTAGTAGCATACTCGTGATGGATCAGACAGACCCACCCTGTGCAGTGAATGTAATAAGATCAAACTGGTTGAAATGGCTGGCTTATACATTAGATGCTCTCCTTCTCAAGCATGGAATAAAGGATATAGGCTAAGATGGTTTAATTTGTAAAAGCTTCCCCGTGGACCTGCCAGTGTATTTTACTTTCAGCACCTTCTAAAGCTCCAGGACAAGCTATATGTCTCCCAGCAACAATCAGGTATGTGCATAGGAAAGATGCACAGAGATGATGACTCTCTCAGAAAACTCAAAAGTGCACAGTAAGGTAAAAAAGTTACACTGTGTAACTCTGAACAAGAGGGCTCACATGCATAGCAAATAGCACAAACTGGGCTGCTGGATAAATCCTTTGTCATTAGAGTAGGGGCTTAATTCCTATGGCACGCTGAGCAAAGGCAAATGGGAGTGAGTGAGGCCCAGCCTTTGCCATCTTGCACAGGAGAAAGATGAGCCCACTTTGATTTCCTTTCCCGTATAATGAATCACTTCTTTCCACACAACTACATCTTTCTGAAGATATACTTTTTCTCATCTCTGCTAACCTTGACTGTTCATTTTTCAAAGCAGAGACATTCTCCTAGGTTAGGGCCACATACACCATTTTGGCCACAGCTGTGCAGGAGGTGAACAGTGTCAATTCAAGCTGCTTGTCAGCTTTCCTCACTCCACTGCCAAAGGTTACCAGCTCCTCAGGTCTCCCAGTAGAGCTGCTCTAGGAGCTCTGTCTATCCTGGCACCATCAGAATGATGCTAGTTAGAAAGTCTATGATTTTGAGTACTAAAGCTAACAGGTTATTATGAAGGAACTGAGTTTGGAGAGACTGCATGTGTCAGCAGATACAAAGGAGCAGCAGCCCCTGGAGATAACGGAAGGGGATGGTAAAAAGTAGCTGGTGCTAGGCTTATTGCAGATATTGCAGAATATGACAGATATCGCAGATGTGAGGAAAAGAATAAGAAAGCAACCCCCATAATCTCACAGAGGGAGTCTGCAGAGTAGCTAGGAATCTGATCCAGGTTCCCTCTGTACCAGTGCTTCCCTTAGAACAGCATAAACATGCTTCTGCTTGACCTCAGTTCGGGCCACAAGGCTCATCTGCAATCGAAATAAATAATTATTTAAAACAACAACAGCAGCAGCCGCCAGCAGCATCAAATGAAAGTGACTTTGTGAGGAGAGAATGCATCAGCAGTCAATTGACATGACAAGCCACTTGCTCGACGTGGCAGCGAAATGATGGAGGTTCCAGGAACTGTCCTGCTGCCAGAGCCTATTTGTCTTAATCAACACCTCTGGGCACACCACACTTCACCTGAACTGTGAGTGCCTTCCTTCCCTAGATGTCATTTCATTTTTGTAGCTTTTCTTGAGAGCTGTCAGCCCACGGACCCATCGGGTTTTTTTGGAAGAATGCTGGCTCAGCATGAACCTGAAAGCGATTACACTCAACTGTGCTCAGAGCCCTGGTGAACAGAGCTACAACACAGTGTACTAGATCGGATCCAAGCCATTTGTTTTATTACGTTACGCCTTGCAGGTGCTTAGTCTTTCCTGCCCTGTCCATCCTCAGCCTTTCATTTCACAGCCTGAGCAGAAGCCCTACACAAGTGATTGAAGGCAAGTTACCAGCCTCTGATCCCCCCCACTGCTGTGACTTGTGTTAAATTACAGCCAGAGCCATTCGGTAATCCACATCAATGCAATAATCTGATCTGTGGGGAGCAGCACTCTAACACTGCTGTGCTGAGTGACCACAATGGTACAAGCACTGTCAGCTTTTCCCAGCAGCTTTTTGACCTACTGAAGTCTGCACGCACATATTGAACTGATGACATAGGAAAAAGTCTGACACATTCAGGCTGTTAAAAAGCACAAAACATATACTTTAAGTCCCAAGAAAACACTCTTAATTAAATTCCATTTTTGAACAAGAGTATATTTAGCCCAGCTATTATTAAAGGTTACTGCTATGTAGTGTGGACTTCATGTATTTGAAGAACATTTTAACGAACAGAAAGAAAAATATTTATGTTGGTGGATAATATTCAGATTATAAGAAAGGATGAGGGGAGTATCCAAAGTTTGAGAGGTCTATCTCAGTTAAGCACATAAAGGATGGACATTTACTGAGGCCTTCCGAGGCTGCAGGATTCAATTTGTGTAATGAAAGGCTCTCAGAGCATCTGGTCTGTCTTGGTTCAGCTCAGTCAGGCTGAAAAATACTGCATGGCCTTGCATGCAGAATATCTGTCACTTTTTTAATATTAATCAAGATTTCTTACAACAACTGTGGGAGACAGGCTAAAAGTTTTATTTCAAATATGATATGAATAAACCATGTGATTCATTATGATTCTTTAGAAAGTAGACAGGTGCAGAATGTCTGCTAACTTGGTTTTACAGCATACCTGAAAAATAGCACAGAACAGAAGGAAAGAAATTGGCTTATTAACTCCCATCACCCAAGATCTTACAGTAGCACCAATGATTATTTCACAGTATTCTCATTTGAAGGGTCATTAACCCTTTAAAAAGCAATGCCAGTATGTACTAGCAGTATGTACAGTATTGAGCTTGAAAAAACTCAATGTAAGATACCAGATGAAAGCTGGATACAGACTTCCTTTTAAACAAATAACCAAGCTTACCTCTAGTCTCTCATACTCAGAGACAGAGTTGAAAAATATAAACTAAGAATTAGGGAGAATTATTCTACCAAAACTGAAGATGGGACATCCAAATCAGGTGTGCGTATGTATGTGTTAAAAGGGAAAAAAAAAAAAAAAAAAAAAAGGAAGGAAAAATAAAGGAAAAAAGGAAAAAAAGAAAAAAGGTCCCTAAGAAGTGCTTGATATCAGAGGAAAAATCTGTTTATAAAACATTGGCCATAATCTTTCTTTAGAAGAGAGAAAGACTCAAAATAATGCATCTTTCCACCTCTGCTGCCCCTCTCGCATACCCCACTCATTCTCTCAATCTGCATACTTTTCATTGGCCTGTTTGTTGGGATACGATGACTGCCAACACATTAACGTGATAAAGCAGTAGTTAATAGCCCAGTAATAACACCCTGGTCTTTCCCTTTGGTCCAAGTTAGAGCACAGTAGCAGCCAACAATTTCTCTTCCTTGGAGTTCCCCACCTGTTGCATCATATCTCCTGATTCATGTTATTACTTCAAAATGTATTTCAGCCAGCAAGCCTCAAGTTCATGACCATCTCTACAACATCAGTTCTGGGTTGTAGAACTTTTCTCCTGTTCCAAGTTGAACCAATGTCAGCTGAAACCAATGCTGCTCAGCAAGAGGTGCTTAAAAGACCTACCAAAACTTCATCACCACTCTCCTATTGATGACACAGTTACCCAGCAAAACAGTACAAAACCATGTGCTCCTAGTGACTCCTGCTCAGCTAAGGTTACCAAACAGCACCAATTAAAAAAAAAGGGGGGGAGAAAAAGAAAAAAAAGATTTCTTTCACTTTTACCTTCCTAGAAACCATGTCCTTTCCTCTAAGCCTATCCGCAGTAACCTCTGCCTCTGTTATCTTCATACTGGTTCACTACACCTGACTTTATCTGAAGCTGAACATGAAAATTATATGCAACTTAGAGAAGCCAGACACCCAGCCCTCTCTTTGGCTCACCTTCAGCATCAGACCATATCATTCTGACAATCTGGGCCCTTCCCCAAAAACCCAATCTACTGCTAATATCAGTTTGAGGCTTGGATCCACAATTTTAAAGCAAGCAAGAAGTCTCATCTTAGTTCCATCAGAGATCAGATTGCAATTTATAAACCAAGCCACAACCCGTACTCCTCAGCAGCAATGCCAATCAGAAAGATACGGGCTGAAAAGAAGAAGACTTGAGCACTCCTTATGGAAAAGAACAAACCTTCTGTAGAAGATCAGGGAAACCTACAGGCAGATTTATCATCAGGAACACTGGCAAAAACCTGTCTTCTTTCTGTAAGTGACAACTACAATCTGAATATCCCAATGACAGTATCACTAAAAAAAAAAACCCAAACAAAAAACCAACCCCCCCACCCCCCAACACCATTTTGACATTTTGACTCTAACAAAGAAGATGTGCCAGAATTGCCATGAATTAAAAAATGGATGCTGATTTGATGTGGAGACTGCTCAAATATCATCTGAGTGTTATCACTGTTGGTTTCCCCTTTCATATTTTCAGTTCTTAAAAATCATAATCAAGCTGTTCACAAACAAGCAAGGCAAGTGGTAAAAGGCAGCAGCAAAAAGCGTTTTGCTGCTTTAGTACTTTAGACTTTGTCAAGCACCTACACAGCTATGTCAGCTCAACTTCCCCAAAGACCAGTGATACCAGCTGACTTGAACCTTACCATGCTCATGCGGAAGAATATTATGGAAGTAGCATTTCCACTTGATCCAGTTATGCTTGATTACTTTGCAACGACAAAAAGTAAGACAAGGTTGCCAACTACAAAAACCACCTCTGTAGAGGAGTTACAAAAGAAATAGAAGCTGAGCCTGCACTCTTCTCCCCACTACCACCCGGAGGAAAGAGCTGACATATTGAAGATGGCAAGGCACATTCACAAAGCATTTTGCCAAAGTTTAGCAATACAACTGACATTGACTTCAATGAACGTAGAGTGAAAACAACAGGAAAAATTGGGAATGTATTACAATATTTGAACGCTCAGTATCAAACACATTTTTATAATTAAACAGAATTATGGACACAATTCAAGAATATACCCAAATCAGACACAGGCCTAAATCAATCCCTTTTCTGGATAAATTTAGAAGTTAAATATATGCTTAAGTAGTACTCAGAACAGAGATATTCACTGGGTATTGGCACCAACTCACAACATTATCTGGCTAAAAAAAAAATGACATCAGAAGCTGGATTTTATTGTAGTATATCAGAGAATCATGATAGCTGTAAAGATGTTGCTTTAAAGCCTAATCTGTTAATGGCACAGAATTTTAATTATGTCGTATTTTCTAGGGCTACACACACATCTTACTGACAGAAAATTATCATATATATATTATTTTACCTGGAATTTTATTTTTTGCCAAATGTGAGGCACAATAAACTGCTTTAAGAAGCGTTCATCTTCACTCCAGAAGAGTCGGATGTCAGGGATATCATACAGGATCATGGCCAGCCTCTCCAAACCCAAGCCAAATGCCCAGCCAATTTTATCCTGAGCACCAGCTGCAATAAACAAAAAAAAAGATAAAAATTCAAGAGCTTAAGTTCACAACATGAAAAATTGCTGATAAAATGTTCACCTAGTTACCAAGAAAAAAAAAAGGTGAAGTAGCAAGACAGAAAAGCCTACAAGTAACTGCCAAATGAAAGATCCAAAGGCTACAGGACAGATCCTACTTCCATCAAAACCACAGCAAGACTGGGCACATCACTGAGCGCAGGAACCAAAAGTGTCAATAAAATAAAGCCACACTCTTGGCTCTTTGTGTCCAAAGTTTCAAAGAGACTTTGAGAAATGATGCATAACGCTATACACCGCTTCCCTTTACTATCCTTAGAGCTAAACACTTTGCACCTGACTCACTTGTGTTTTATAAGACACGTAAACATGAATTTCCCGTTCAGAATATTTAACTTTGGCTGTCAGACCAGGCCAAGCCTATGCAGCATTAACATCATTACCAACATTTGAGAGGATCAAAATTGCCACTTTTGATGCCTCTGGAAGAAACAGAGCAATGGGATGTGAGGCACTGTTGCACTAGCATCACATCTCCAGCCTGGGAACTCCTGGGCTGCTGCCCCTGGGAAAAGCCACTGCGCCCACATACATAGGTCTCTCTAATGTGGCACTAGATATAAAAAGACAAGAATATTTAATATAGAAGAGCTGTGCGGATATTAATGATACAACATTTCTGACAGGAAAGTAAATATTCATACCTTCCTTCACTTATGGGGCAGGAGCACTGAGTCGTTAAATAGGGACTTTTCCAACATCAGGAACCATCTCCATGTTTAGCCATCACCCTACTGATTTTGAAATAAGCTGAGAGCCCAGCAGCTCTGGCAAAGGCTCAGAGCTTTTTAAAACTTAAATGCCTAAATAAACACACTTATGATGAAAGGATGCGTGTGTGTGTGACAGACTTGACTCTTCACCGTCAGCACTGGCAGTGTGCTCCTGAGTCATATATCACTGTACATCTCACAGCTATCCAGCTAGCCAAGGCCATACCTGCCTCTGCCAGTATTAATTTAAACTCTAATTTTTTGAAAACTTTGAACTTGGCAGCTTCCCCACCATCATGCAGGAGGCTGGAGGCAAAAGTCCACTTTCTGACCCTTGTTTCTGCTATTAGAAAGGAGATAGCTCCTGTTATTTGGGCGTTGATGACATCCTGAGGTATGCTGTCACGTTCAATGTCGAGACGAAACAGTCCAGAGTCCTATCTAAATAGAGGGAGGCATAACGAGCTTGGGAAAAGATACACAGTCATCACTTTGATTCTTTTAATTAATTTGAACCTGCCTATTAGCCAGGAATACTAAGTCCCCAGCAGAACCCATTCGTGCCTCATCTGCAATCTCAGCAGTATTGCACTGCCACAGGAATTTGATCAACTTTATAACGGTATTCCCCAGGGAAGTATGGATATTTTGCTTTGTCCTTTCTCATGTGCTCATAGGCAAGATTTTGCATTTTCTCACTTTTGAAAGCAGACAGTTTATCAAGTGAATTGTGGAAGTCCTAAGAAATAGAGGACTGGGTGTGAACTCAAAAGGTACCTCATGGCAGAGCGGCTCAAACTCGTATGCTTAGACCAACCAACAGCTAACGTGACCTTGGAAACCTACAATCCACGCTACCTTACATGAAGAACTGTACAATTTGCTACTGTTGATTGAGTTATTTTTAGAGAAAGAATAGTGACTACACAAAATGTGTTGAAATTTGTGTTCGGGAAAGATTTTGAGCTCTGACTTTAAGTATAAACTAGAAACTGTTTCTTTTCCAAGCAGAAAGTACTGTTTCTCTCCATACTCCAGTATATAAAAGAAATTATCTTTTTATGGCTATGAAGAAGGGAAGAGAATTCATCGCAATGGTGTTACTTCCCCAAACTTCCAGTTTGTCTTTCTTATATCATCAACTCCTGCCTCAGCAGCAAAACTCCTATTCATCTCAGAAGTGCCAGACTTTCACATACATATGGATATTTCTGCAGACTGATTAGCACAATTCACTCCCTCCTCCAGAGGTAAAGAGCACCTGGAGCAATATCCGTGAGGGTTCTGAACAGCCACTTCTTAATCTCAACAGAGGCATTAAACCTGAAACGTAAAGATGCGAGGTTAAGCACCAGTGTTAATTAATTCACTGATGCTCGTTTAAGTATACATGATAGGGGATGATGATCCTCCTTCCCCACATTACTGATGATTACTGGTAGATCGGACAGGGAAAAAAAAGGGATATGAGAGAATATCAGCAGAACGGGTATATATTCTGATAGGCAGAGCTTTACAGTTAAGACTTGCGCTTTTTTGTTATTTTGATATAAGAATGGTTTTCATTGCGACTCTTTGATCACATTTTGAGGATAATGTACAATATTTATGCCTAATTGATTTGCTATGCATTTTAATTCTGCAATGAATGCTTTGATTTTATACTGGCAATTTCTTTTTTGTTTTTAAGGACTGGGACACGTCACACTTTTTTGCACTATGTAGCAGACAAAGAAAATTATTCATCCACTTATCTGCCTAGCAGCTCAGAGCATTGTCATCTGAGCTATGAATAAACATGTAATCGCAGAACTGGTCTTTTGGATAATCGTACGATTATCAACCTTCAGACCATAAACTTCTCCAGTGTCTGCAGCCAAAGCCACATCAGTGAAGAATTCCCTCTGCTCAGAAGAAAAAAAAAAAAAAAAGAAAAGAAAAAGGAAAATGCAGATAACGAGAATTCCTCCTCAAATCAGCACTGGCAAATCTCCACTGCATTCTACATATTCATTTATTTTGTCTCTGATCTTTCCTCCAACTTCCTATTTGTAAAGCTCCAAGTCAATGCAGCGTTTAAAGGTATGATTGACTTAAAGCATCTGAAGATTTACCCTGGGGAACTCAACAAGACTAAAGCACACTCCTAAACTTATTTCTGACTGGAAATGACCAGATAGCCTAAAAGTTAAACGTGCTACTAACCACTCTGTTGAGGGAGAGCAACACAAAGCTTTTCACAGCACATATATACGTTTAAATACACTGAATTTTGTTAAGTAGTATGTGAAGAAGTCAAGTGAATGTCAACATGACAGAAAGAATGAACACAGAATAACTTTAAATGTGGCAAAAACCAGGTTGAGTTTCTGATGATGAGACCTGGCCAAAATGGCAGATTCCAGGGACCTGGTGGGGCAATCATAGCATCACTGCTTGAAATAACACAGCCCAATGGATAAAGCTTTCCTGACATACGAGCTTTCCCCAACTGTCCCTCAAAGGTTTGTAAGCTGCCAGGCTCCTGCTGCCTCACATGAAAAACTTGACTACCCACTAGGAGAAAATTGCTGGAAGCTTTGCATGTCAGGTAGCCAAAGATGGAAAAGGAAAGGATAAAACATTTTGACTGGCTTCCCACTCTGGGGGCTGAGACAGTCTGATCTGACTCCAGAAGGTTACATCATCACAGCTGTGTCTTACAGGGGAGCTCAAGAGTTCCTACCTTCCTTGAGAAGTCATACCTATCTGTCCTGCTCTTAAGCTTTGAGTCCAGATGAATCAGTTCACACTTAAGTGTAGACCAATCAAGCCATTCTCCAAAAAACATTGTTAAATGAAAGCTAAATTTGATCAGCCAGGATGGGAAGCTTTGTAATTCCTCACTAAGGCATATATAATGACCTGTCAGAACTCACAGATTATATCCCACTGAATCCTCAGGAATACTCACAGGCAGAAATGTTTACTTTCTCAAGGAATGTGAGGCAAGACATTTTGCACTGTACAAGAGTTTTAAGACATATTTTGCAACATAGTGATAGCAACAGGTTGACAAAACTTTTTTCTTATACACTTCAGTCACAGTTATTTTTATATTCATGCTGGCTTTTATTTAACAATTTTCACTATTCCTGTAAAACTGCCAATAAAGAAATCTTTCTTTCAATAGAGCCTAAATTGGGTCTTCAAATTGTTATACTCAGCAGTTACGGAGAAGTGAAAGAAATTAAATTTTGATCTTGGATTGAGGCAAAGTCAGGAGCATACAACAGCCTGCATACAAGATGTTCTTCACAAAATGCCCAAAAATTAATATACCCAAAGTGTGTGTAGCTGAAAGCTGGGATGAGTTCCAGAAGCAAGGACCTGAATTTGATCTCCTGCTTTCAGTCCAAACCATGGCTATTAACAGAGCAAATTCAGGAACTAAAATGTTGGGAAGAGGAGTGAACAGATTCTCAAGGATACACAGACTACACGTCACGCTTTATAAAACAAAGCAGTGCTTTAAACCATGTAGAAAGTAACTTATAGACACAATGAACATGTGACTTGACCCAAAACACCAGAAATTCCTGAAACAAAGACCTATGACCACATTTGAGCTCTACACGATTCATGGACAGATTATGAACAAGGCTTTGAAAAACAGATATTATTGTTAGAGACTAGGAATGCATATTCTACATGAGGGCCACAGCAATGAGGTAAACCATGTTTACCTATGTTGAAAGTAAGCCATTTAAAATTATTTCCTAGTTCAGATAAAACTCCCTTATGTTGGGAGTCAAAGGTTTTACACAGAAAAAAAAAATACTAAGGTGTCAGTCTAACATAGAAGAGCTTCTGAAAGTGCAAGGTCAGGTGGCTGGGATGTTAAGCAACTGAGGCCAAAAAGCTTACAGAAGTTTCCTTCTGAACAGCTCTCTTCAGCAAAAGCAAAAATCAAAACTGTCATATTATTCTCTAATTCTGTTAAATCGATGCATTCAGGCTCCCGTGTGCAACTCAGTTTAAATTATCTCCTAAAATAAGGACTTGGCTGTCAGACTATGCATGGTAAGTAAGCCACTCCTCAAGAACTCAAGAAAAGAAGTAAACATTCAATTATGCCTATTCTGTAGAAAAAGAACTTATCTTTCTAAATCTCATATGTGGAATAATTTTCTAACACTAATAGTCACTTTGAGACCACAGCTTTGTCTCCTGGGTCAGACTGATCTGTTCTGTTTACTCCACTTGAAAACTAAGCAAAAGAACTTTAAAGGCTTTGATTGAGTTTTTAATATGTATGTCTATTTTTGTTCCATAATCAAAATAGCTGGGTGTATACTAAAGGAACAGTCTATTTAAAAAAATTCTACTCAGGGAAGCAATCCACCAGATTCAACTTTCTCCTAATATGTAATTAACATACATTCTACCATTTTACCAATATTTCACCAGACCAAACAGCTGGGAGGGAAACGTTTCTGATAGGGAGAAGTAGATGACCAGAGCAGAAGAGGACAGGAAAACTAGATTAGCGAGAAGAGGAAAGAGCCAACCAAAGCAATGACAAGGAGGAACTTTCTCTATTTTTTTCCCGCATCGGACTGACACTTTTAGTTTCCCATTTTTTTATCTTTCTGCTTCTGAAGTTATGAATTCCTCAGTCCTCCTCCCCTTCTCCTTTCCATCTTCCTATCTTTGCCCAAGTCCACTTCTCCCATTCCCGCAAGCCCTCCTAAGCATTCACAACAAAATCAATGATAAAACCACCAAACAGAATCTTACTTAAAACTTCAGATATTTTTTCAAAGTTCATAACCATACACTGCAATAACATTGAACCTTTCAAGTTATATAAGATAAAGTAGCCACTTAACTCCCAAGTGCAATACAAGGTATCAGTCATTAACTACGAACACTTTTACTGTATATGGTCTTCGTTCTTCTCTGTACTTCAGCCTACATATCTGAACAAATGGCTTGCTTAGTTGATGAGTTTTTTTTCCTTTACCCCTGGATATCTCAAGACTGGACATTCTCCATGAAGGACAGTGCAACTTGCTGTCCTAATTTATGTCACAGAGCAAAAAAATAAATTGCCTCCTTGGGTCTATTTCCCCTGGCTCTGCCTGTGGGGCTCCACTACTGCTCTTTTTGTTCTGTGTATGTAAAAGCAAATTCAGGTTCCTTTCATAAAGTTTTGTTCATTCAGGCAAAGTTGGATTTTCAGGTTTTGGGTCTTTTAATACCATTAAATCTCCCTAGACATTGGGGAGATAAAAAAATATAAAGAAAAATAAAAACTATAAAGAAATACATGAGGGGCTGACACTTGGCAGAAAGACCAATTCTACAGTACAGTTCAAAAATTCAATTACAAATCTCATTTTTTTTCCAGGGGTATAAGTACAGCTTGACAAATTCACTCCATATATATTCATTGCCCCCAGATGCAACCTTCTTGGCAAAATTTCACCAATACCAAAGTTGAGTGTTTAGTCTCTTACAAAATGGTCTCTTCTTTAAGAACAAAAGGCAGAGCAAGGAACAAGAACACAAAGACTATCACAAAATGATACAATCTTCAAGAGACATCGTCAAGATACAATCTTCAAGACATCCTCAACAGATACAGGGGCAGCAGCTTATGTGTCATAGCACGGGATGCTATTAGCATCTGTTTGATATTCCTGTTCAAAAATCAGAACAGCCAGAACACCTGTATATATTAAAAGGTTAAAAACTGTGTTCAGCTGAGAGCAGCACAGTCTCATGGTTACTCTGAAAGACTGACACTGCACAGTAAACTCAACTTTTACAGACAGGGACTGACACTGCATTTTATGTTTCTACAGCACTTTCCACAAAAAACCCTTGGGCTCATGACTGGGGTTCCTTGGCTCGACAATACATAAAAATAATAGACAGATAAGGTTTATGATTTAACAACTACACTCCTGTGCTACAAACTCATTCTTTGCAAGAAACTCATGAAAAGCCTCATGATCACAGGCATCCCTTGCCTTATAACTGGGGTTGGGATAATAGTCCTTCCTTTCCTAGTGTGATCTAGGTAATACACATAATAAATGTAAAACATTAAATTTCAAAATCTGTCAGTGGTAGTTCAGCATTCTGATCATAAAGCTATAAAAACATTTCATACTGAAGTTCAGCATATATACTCTCAACACAATGAACTCCAGTATAATCCCACTACAGTGTTTCATAGCAGTTCTGACAAGGTTCCAGGTACACATAATTAATTTATTTCAAAAAATTACAACATAAAAGGTCCAGTTGTACCTAAACGTATTGTCACATAGCACAGACTGAAAAAAATCTTTGTTCAGAAGCACTATCCCCAGTGTTCCTTTCTTCTTACTAGAGAACTATTCCACCAGTCCTGTGCTACAACAGTTTGAAGGTTTCTCACTTTTGCTCACAAAGGGCTCTTCAAAGTGTGACTGGCTTCCCAAGCCATGCCTGCTTATTGATCTCCCGTCTGAAAAAATTCACCTATTGCAAGTTCCTGGGCAAAATCATTGCTGTCAATAGGTCTCATGCTATTGAAAGACATGGATATGTTTTAAATATATAATTACAGGAAGCAAGTACTATGTGAGATCAGACACTATGAAGTGAGGTCTGCAGACAATGTCACAAAAGGACCCTCTTGCATTTCTCTCTACATTGCTCCTGAGTATAGTTTTCCAGTTGGCATTTGTCTACCTGGCCACCTGCAAATATCTTAATCTGCTGCACCTATAATATACCTACGGATGCTCAACTAGTCTCCTGGTACATTTTGTACATGAGGCATGCATAAAAAGGAAAGTATACAGTTGTAACATGAATGGACACCTTAGGAAATTCAGTTCTGTGTCTCAGGAAAAGGCACAGTGAGCCATGACCTGCTCTTCTGTCTGGGCCTAAAATTTCACAGAACCACAGAATCAGCCAGGTTGGAAGAGACCTCTGGGATCATCGAGTCCAACCGTTTCCTCCATTTCCTCTCTCATGCCCATGTTTCCAGGAACTCCAAGATGGAGCAAAACCTGAACTTACAAATGAGTTTCTTTAGCCTGTAGTGCACTGCTTAACTTCTATGCAGCCACAACCCTTTGAACTGCATGACCTGGGAAAGGACTTGAGCTCTGCCTAATCCCCTGCCTGCTCAGTGACATCGTGGAATGGCACTGCCATGGTCAGTGCTCTTCCTCCTCCTCAGTTCATCTTTTGAAATCGTACCTGGTCGTTATCAACTTGATGACTATTAATGTATTCTCTTTGGATCTGGGGAGGCTTCCAAGTGGAAGCAGAGATATCTGCAAGAAGATGCTGAGCAGAAGCATAATTCTAGGGGACACTGTTGGCTACTTCACCACTACACATTGCTAGGTATATGGTCTAAGCCAGTCCCTTCAGCTCTACTGTAAATGGGGAAAGACAATCATGAATAATTATTCACTCTACCATAAGATATGTACAGACAAAACACTTAAATTTTAGACAGGTAAATCCGGTAAAATGGATTTGACCCTATGTGTCCAGCTTCAATTTTTATCATGAAATAAGCATTCCTGTATAACTACAAGGAAGAGAACAAAAATCTTTCATCTCAGAGTAATCACCACACATTAATTTCTCTTTTGGATTTCCTTCTCAGATTTCTTTTAATTAGTTTCATCATTTCTAGTAACCTCTTTCATGATTTACGAACTCATATGACACAAATACAATGGAAATTATGTTTTGAGTACTCTCCTGGCCTTACCTCTCTCTCTTCCTGCAGTACACAAAGTGCCTATAGCCACTTTTTTTTTTTTAATTTCTAATTTATTTCATTTATTTCAACTCATCTTATTCACCAGTAACACTACAGGATCACAGCCAGACCTCCATGCTCTTCTTGCTTACAAGTAGAACATTTAAGTTAGTGACTATTTTTAAAATTAACCCACCATCGCCATATGAAGCAGGTGACAAAAGTTATTGAAGAGGAAGTAATTGTTCCTTAAAGTTCAAATTAATTCTTTTTCCTCTACTTTCTAATTTCTATGAAATTCCTGAGTTCTGGCAGCAGCGCATTTATTTCTGAAAAAGAATTATTTCTTAAAAAGTGATATGAATTGTATTACAATTTGGCATAACGTGGTTGAAGGAGTTCAACACAATACAGTATTACCAGCTTCTACACTATTGCAGTTGGAAGAAATGTAACATTATGAAGTCCCGTATAAACTATAAAAGAAAAGCTTAGGTAAAGACACAAGGAAAGGTTTTGCTTCAAGTCCCTGAAATAATTTGTGGAAGCACCTTAGCTGTACATTTTGTAGAGGCTTCTTGCGCACTCTTGCCATGCAGCTGACAAGACACGTAAAAGATGATGGAAACAGATGCAGAAGCAATAAAACATACAAGTGAAGCAGATTATGCTTTGCAATTCTTTCTAGCAAAATGGTAGGACTACAACAACCCTACAGTAAATTAAATCAATAGAAAAAGAAAAGAATCCTACAAGAACTTGCTTTTCCCTCAGGAGCTAATATGTTGGCAAGATTATCATTGCTATTTTATACATTCAAAATTAAGTTTACATGTAGTCTTTCGATGTACACTTTTAAATCCCTCTCTTATGCTATCTATCTCTAATAACACTTTCTAGCAAAGTGTATCAATAGCAAAATGTCCCATTTTACATGGAAGGCTGGTTTCCCACGTATGATGGGCATCCAGGGAAGTACATGCTTCGCTAAAATGAAAACCAAAATATTATCTTATTAGACAACAGTAATATGTTCCCAATAGAGTGAACTGGTAAAACTTGTTTTCCTTCGGAAAGCTTGAAGAGATTCTTCTTAACGACGTACCTTCTCATCAGCAAAAGGTCTGTGTCAGCACAATCCCAGGAGCAAAAGTTGATTTTGCTGGTATGAAGTACATTTACAGCACACCTACGTCTCCTATACTGGGCTGAGGAGTGAGACTCACACAGAGGTTGTGCGTTATACTACATTATGTGCTACACTAAGTAACTGATACACCGATGATGTCCAACTGGTGCTGTACACATGTGCTTATGTAAACATTTTAGCATCTCACAGACAACTTCTCGATGTATTACTGGAGTTAGAGCTGGCGAGTAGAGTTACACCACTCATGGTCAGAAATGAAGGGAATGCTCTTTGCAAAAGATGGGCTGCACGATAACCCCATAACTACGCTCTCCCTAGGTACATCAATTGTATAGCACAGTTTACTCCCTTACACAGGGACCAACAGCACAAAAAAGAACAGCTTTATCTACTTTTGAAGGAGGAGGGAATTTCCTCGGAAAAGATATTCAAAGAAGGCAAAGACTGCCACGTAAAGCACTTCAACTTCCACAGCTGCTTGAAAAAAAACATGATTCCCCCACTATGTTCGTATAAACTCTCAATTATATCTAATATTTTATATGTGTAATAATTATAGAGGTATATACACACAGAATTAATCTACAAAGCTTGTAATTACATTACACTGATGACTCATAAGAATGTGATGATATACAACAGAATATCTCAATTTTTCAGTTTTCTATTTAAAACAACCAGGAGATGGCCCACAAAAGTGAGTCTTAATTCAACACTTGGTGTTTCAATGAAACATTCAGATATTCTGAAATGCTAGAATTAAGGTTGCCTGAGGAACACTTAAGATGCTCTCATCTTAGAAATACATTACAATGCTGTTTTCAATGAGACAATCAAGTATTCTTTCCACAAGACTTTGTTCTGTTCAGCACAAGAGGAGAGGCAATGGTTAATGATCACTGCCTGCGTTCCTTGCATTGCTGAACGTGTACCCCAAGTGCCTTACGCACCGAGTAATATTCAAGCAGAGCTCTGTAGACACGTTCTTTCTTTTATGAGCTTCTCAACGAAGCATTCAGTTCCACAATATTTAAATGCCTGAAAAATATTAAGGACTTCTTTTCCTTCTTCCACATGTCTCAGTGAGTTGAGGAAGCATTGCTGTCTCCTGTATTGCAGACTGGGAACTTGGGCACAGAGACTTTAAGATCAAAAGCATCTATTAATTTTGCTCCCTATATGAGATACCTGGGACCTGATGTTTCTGAGCACCAAGCATTAAATGGTGTTTAATATGTTCAAAGTACAGCTCCCTTTTACTACAGCTGCAAACAGCCCAACACTTCTGCAAATCAGACCCCAGGGTATCAAGTCAGGCACTGAGACAACAAAAAGCACACAGTTAGTGGCCACAGGCGAAAAGTTTGAGTTAGAAGATGTTCCTACACTCAACTAGGAACATTTTCACTCAGGAAGGAAGAGAAGGCAGAGCAGCGTTCAAGTGCACAGACTGTCCTTTCCTGCTGTCATTAAAAGCACCCATTTCATGCTTTCCAACTATTGCCTCAGCAAGGCAGAGGCTTGCAAGAGCAGCATCGTCCACTCAGCAGTCCCAATTCATCCACAGAGGAATGATCATCCTGGAAACTGAATCAGATAGCAGTCCTTCACAGGAGAAGTAGTAAACTTAGAAATATCCTTTGCCTCCTAAACTACTCCCTACCCCCTCCCTGCTGCCTCCAGGATTCCAGCTTTCCAACCAAGAAGGTTTCGCTCTTGCTGGGATGCATCATGGAGGTTTCGAAGGAGTGAGCCTCCTGTGTCCTGGAAAGGTGATGATGGATGTCTACAGCCCCAGACTGAACTGCAGAGAGCCTGACTCAGCCCATGGCCAGCTCATCGTGAACACTGGATGTAATTAGACTTGACTAGAAGTTGGCTGAAAACTACAGGAGTACATAATGTGAAGCCCACTGAAGACAACAGAGAAAAAAACCCATACAGACTTCAGTAAGGTACAGAAAAGTTCCTTCCTCACTGAACACCACCTTGTTCCATGCACAGGGCAGGGACACAGAAGACAGACCACTGTCTTGGCGGGGGAAGAGACGTGCTCAACTGTAATCGGGGGGTGTGTGTGAGTATCACAGCACCTCAATGGGAAAGATCTTCATTCAGTGAGCTTCATATCTTCCTCATGGTCTATACGAATGGAAATATTCTGATATACATACAACAGAAATGAAAGGTTAGTGCTTTGATTACATGGCGACCTCCCCGGTTAGCCAGGACTGCTGATAAATGATGGAAAGTGTCTTGGTGAGCACTTCCGCCAGCTCTCTCAGTACCCTTGGGTGGATCCCATCCAGCCCCACAGACTTGTGTGTGTCTAAGTGGTGTAGCAGGTCACTAACCATTTCCCCTTGGATTATGGAGGCTTCACTCTGTTCCCCATCCCTGTCTTCCAGCTCAGGGGGCTGGGTACCCAGAAGACAACTCGTCTTACTACTAAAGACTGAGGCAAAGAAGACATTAAGTACCCCAGCCTTTTCCTCAGCCTTTGTCACTATGTTTCTGCCCACATCCAATAAAGGATGGAGATTCTCCTTAGCCCTCCTCTTGTTGCTAATGTATTTATGGAAACACTTTTATCGTCTTTTACAGCAGTAGCCAGATAAAGTTCTAGTTGGGCTTTGGCCCTTTAATTTTTTTCCTGCATAGCCTCACATCCTTGTAGCCTTCCTGAGTCTCCTGCTCCTTCTTCCAAAGGTTGTAAACTCTCCTTTTCTTCCTGAGTTCCAGCCAAAGCTCTCTGTTCAGCCAGGACGGTCTTCTTCCCCGACGGCTCGCCTTCTGGCACATGGGGACAGCCTGCTCCACCTCCTTTAAGATTTCCTTCTTGAAGGGTGTCCAGCCTTCCTGGACTCCTTTGCCCTTCAAGACTGCCTCCCAAGGGACTCTGTCAACCAGGCTCCTAAACAGGCCAAAGTCTGCCCTCTGGAAGTCCAAAGCAGCAGTTCTGCTGACCCCCTTCCTTACTTCTCCAAGAATCAAAAACTATTATTTCATGATCGCTATGCCCAAGATGGCCTCCCACCATCACATCACCCACAAGTCCTTCTCTGTTCACAAGCAACAGGTCCAGCGGTACGTCTTCCCTACATGGCTCACTTACCAGCTCTGTCAGGAAGTTCTCCCTCACACACTCCAGGAACCTCCATGACTGTTTCCTCTCTGCTGTATTTCCAGCAGAACATCTGGGTAAGTTGAAGTCCCCCACAAGAACAAGGGCTAGCAATTGTGAGACCTCTCCCAGCTGCTTATAGAATATTTCATCTGCCTCTTCAACCTGGCTGGGAGGTCTATAGCAGACTCCCACCATGGTATCTGCTCTGTTGGCCTTCCCCCTGATTCTTACCCATAAACACTCAACCCTATCATCACCATCATCAAGCTCTAGACAATCAAAACACTCCCTAACATACAGGGAGTGAATTAAATGAATTAACAGAGAAGCCTATTAATCTCTTTTTCCTTCTGTAGGAATGAATAAATTAAGAAAAAATAATTTCTCTTGCTCAGTCGAAAAACTGCAATTTAAATCTCATTAGAGAGATTCCTTTCAAAAAAAGTCACTAGTTCTCTAACTAATGTTTCTTTTTCACAGTTGGTAATTAATCTGTTGTTAAGCACTGAACTTAATTTTGGAAAGGTAATGCCACTGGTACTTAAAGACATGAATGATGAAACAAATGTTAGACTCCCTAATTTTATAATTCCTATGTAATGACAATTAATGAAATACTATTTTCCACCTGGAATTTTTTAAGTGCTAGATAAAGGGGGTGCTGTGCTTTTAAGATTTACTCTCATGATCAAATTGTGTCTCTTATAGCTATCAGAACTATAATTAAAAGAAGACTCTTCCTAGAAAATAAACCCACAGATGATAGTTTTTAATTACAACTTGTTTTCTTTACAGTTTGAAAGTTGACAGCAATTGCTATAGAAACTTATAACTGTCTCTGGTAATTTTTGCCCTGCACACATTTAGAGAAGTCCATCTTGAATATCAGTCCCACTTGTCAATAGAGGAGAATCTGAAATATATTAACATTTAGTTTTACAGGACAGATACTAATTGGGTTGTTATTTTGTCACAGTGTAAAGTTTCAGCGACCTTTCCAAAAAGGAAATAACAAGTCAATAGAAACTGTTTCTTCTTTACTTTCTCCACCTCCTTTTAATTTTTTTTTTAAATAGTCATCTGAAGTTTCTTAATCCCTTTCTAGCTACATACAGTTTCATTTTTTTTTTTTTTTTAAGGTAGAAAGGATACATAAGGTGCTTTTGTTCTTTTTTTACCTTGCATTTTACTTTAATGGAGGTTTTCTAAATTGTTATCTCAACTAACATATTCCATATTTACAGCAAATAACATCAGGTTTTCCAGCACAAAGTACCCCAAGAACTCATTCCCCTCCTTACTGTCTCCCCCTCCCAGGAATCAGAAAAAAGAAACACAACAAAATGAAAACACAGAGGGGCCAGCTTTCAGCAGTTGATGCACGTTTGTGCATCTTGTAAAGAAATATCTGAACACACATAATCAGTTTATCTACATGTACCCACTGAACTTACTGAATAACAGTATTTGTAAATATGTGTTATACCAGCATAGCTGTGGATAAAGATTGAGTTAGCCCAAACCCTATTATACTTGCTTTGCACTCTACCACCACATGCTTGACACCCTTCCCTCCAGCAGGCAAGGGGTCTTGCTAATATTAAAGTCAATGCAAACCCACATCCATTTTAAAAGGTGGCATGGCCAGCTCTAGGAACACCCTGACTCTCTCTCCTGAAAGCAAAAGAAGATGGAACACAAATGCCCACAGCATGGGAAAGAAACAGGAGAAATTAGAAGTCTAAGCGCAGTTGCAGAGCCATGACCTCAACCAGGATTACAAACATGGTGGGACAGCTCGTTTGACTGAAGTGATGGATGGGTACAGGCTTTTTGGGGAGAGATTTAAAACCTGACTGAACAAAGCCCTGGGCAACTTGTTCTGCCTGGACTTGCTTTGATCAGGGCATTAGACTACAGACCTCTGCAGGCCCCCTCCAATCTACATGATCGCGACTGTGGCTTTGTCTGTGTGTGTACATGTAATTCTTTGTAGAAAAATCATGCTCAATCTTTGCTAAGGAGAAATTTTCAGCTAGGAAGAAGCCCAAAATACTAATCTCAAAAGAAAGAGTCATACAGAAAACGGTTGGAATCCATGATCTTGAAGGTCTTTTCCAACCTAATTGATTCTATGATATATAGCTAGTACATTGGATTTCAATGGGCTTAAAAAATAAAAGGGGCCTGGAAGACTGTATCATAACATTGCCAAAAAAACCTGAGCTAAAACACGACTCTGATATTCTTCCTCAGTAGATTACATTTTAAACTAACACACTCTGAGGTCATTTACACGCCAAATCCCAGTTAATTCTTTCTTCAGTGAATGGTTAAGCATGTAATTTTGGGTAGATAAACTGCATGTAATTTTGGGTAGATAAACTGCATGCTTTCTACATGGCAACATTTTAAGTAACATCTTTGGCTTACCCTCCTCATGAAACCACAATCAGAACTTCTTCTATAAATGTCATTTGTCATTTATGGAGCACTTCATCCCTTCAAGGCACGGTGGGCAAACTAGTTAATATTTAACACAGCTCTTGGGATTATGGCATCATTTCACAGATGAGAAAGAGAGGGGCTCCAACACCTCCTTTAAGACGAAATGCCTGATTTCTGGGTGCTCATCCCTGGGCTTTAGGGGACTGTGAGACCTAACAAGGTCCTGCCATACAGGATATGCAAACTGGCTGTTAATTTGCGATACATTCAAAGAACTCTTGGTCTTGCAACTCATCACTCAGTAGGATTTTTTTTTAAGTGAAAACAAAA
Organism: Nyctibius grandis; assembly: GCF_013368605.1. Classification (NCBI taxonomy): domain Eukaryota; kingdom Metazoa; phylum Chordata; class Aves; order Nyctibiiformes; family Nyctibiidae; genus Nyctibius; species Nyctibius grandis. Next base: position 15,016,010 of record NC_090660.1, read on the forward strand.
GTCTACACATGCACTCACAAACCCCTTTTAGAATATTGCAGTGGGATGCTTACAGTTAACAAAATAAAAGCATGAGATTTTAGGAGTTCTCACAAGTTGCTAAAGATACAAGATGTCCAATTACACAAGCCACTAAATTTTGCATAGGATTAGCTAACACAGTGAACTGCTGAGCTTCACATCCTATAAAATCTATGCAATCCCTGCAAATGATGTTAAATAGTATTTTTTGCCTTCTTTCCTTAGATCTTTACAAATTATTATTTGGATTATTCTTTAATGTTTTGGGGTGCAGAATCTTCTGCCAGGAATATGATACTTCACATCATAATCCTGATATAAATCACCATTCAAATCAAACAGATCCTGGTGAAAACAAACAAAAACTCCAGGTCCTCTCAGTTGTTCAGCAACCACTGCCTGGACTTTGATGCTACAATTTCGTTAATGTTCTAGTTCTGAAACTCTCATATCACTGACAGGAGCTAGATTTCTACTACAAAAAAAATAAGCATAAAAGGATATGTCCTAATATATACTATAAAAGCAAATTAGACATCAATGGAAGATGCCTTACCAAAAAAGACAAAGCAATGATTGCTTTTGTGGTTAAATTCCCCTGAAATTTCTGTAATCTTGTTATTACAGTCTGTAAGAAAAAAGAAGAAAGCCTCTAAAGGTACCCAAATACTAATTAGTAATGCCATGTTTAAGTATTTATTTGTTACTTGGAGGCTGGCCATTTCTATACCGTGCAGTGGGTTTGGAGTGAAGTTAAATATAAGAAATAGTATTATCAAATCAACACACAGGTACATAAAACCAACTAGACCAAAGGGGATTACATGCTGCAACTCCTCCATTACTAATAAGGGATTGGAAAATTAATAATGCCAAGCAGAAAACTCCCCTACAAGGAGACCTCACCATCTGGCTTATCTCTAACCCAAAGGGAATTAAACAATAAACGATAATAATTTTCCAACAGTGATGCAGCAGTGCAGAGTGGAGGACAAGAACCAGCCACAGCCTAGAGACTAATGTTTATGAAGCATTTTTATAACACGGTTCTTCATATTTTCTTGCAAACATCACGCCTTAGGGAAAGTACTACAATTAATCTTGTCTTAGAAATGATGAAATCTGAAGCATACTAGTCATTTCCTCAAAGAAACCAAATCATTAACTAAGTGAACAACACAGGTCACAATTACTGATTTGTAGAACTGATGTCTGAATCATGAAAACACACTTCAACAGAAGTTTCTGTACTCTGCTTCAACTTCGCAAAGCTTTTGAACTTCCAAACATATTAAATTCTACATGATGATGCTGCCTTAACAGAATCTTAATTATACAGTTTTAAATTACTTCATCAAATCAATTACCTACTCACACTGTTTGTGAGGAATTTGTTATGACAAACTGAAAACACGTAAGAATCCAGGACATGCGTTTAAAATTCTTAAATAGTCCATTTTATCAGAAGACACCGAGACTATAAAACTTCCTTACTCTATACTTCAAGATGAGCCATATATGAAAAAGCTACACTTAATATTAAGTACATGATTGCGAGTGTGCAGTATACTGTGTATACACAGGAAGATAAGCATCATCAAGTTTTGCCTTGTCAGCTAACTGCTAAACATTCCTGGATAGAAAGAAATAAATGCAATATTTGGTTATCACACTTGTCTACTGTAGGTTTTTTCCACATGTTTCTCTGATACAAATATTACTGGTCATGAGACAGAACAGTGAGATGCACGGCTCAGCTGGAGCACAGAACTTGCTGACTTTCCTTTCATCATCTCTTTTTCATTAACATACTTTTAAAATATGCATACCTCTAAGAATGCAAACCACAAAATACTATAAAATCATTACAGTTGCACAGGCATGACTTGGTATTAAAATATTATAAACTCAACAGAATCATTACAATTTCATTTTCCTTGTCAGTTCCTAGGATGTATTGTGCACCAGTTGCAGGTAATTATACGAGGTTTTTAGCTTCTGAGTACTGTTTTCATCATGGTTGCCTGCCTTCTTGAGCAATTTTAAATGTCATCAGCCACTAAAATACAACCAGATTAATCAAGGTGTCCTTGCATAATTATCACGTGAAGTTTGCACATATGTTAGTATAAGCTTCTTTCTACAAAATGTATGTAATTCCCACAAGTCAGATAAGATAGGATATGCTCTAAGGCACAGTGATGCTTGAATGAATGTAAATCCTTCCTACTTTTTGTTGTCACGATAGAAACAGAAGCTCTTCTGCTCAACGCTTAAGAAAGAATCACCATCAGCAGCAGATTTTGGTACGTATCCATTTTGAGTCCTTAAAAATCAAATGAAATAAATAGGGCTTGTCTATCCAGAAATGTATTCAGCCATTAAAATTAATGTGTGTTTTTCACAGGAAAAAAAAAAGCTATAAAGTACAAATCTTCATTTTGGATTTAAAATAAATCCTCTACATATCTATGCAACCTAGAATCAAAATTAATACGCTTCTAGATTCATGTAAAGAAGCTCTACTCTGAAACAGGCTTGTAGTTTACATGCAGTAATTGGCCAGAGCTGGAACTTGCACAAGAGGCAGAACAAAAGATCACCATGCACAAGAGTGCAAGATGGAAGACAGAATGAGAGGTAAAAAGGAAAAAAAAAACCAGCCCACATTTGCACAGACTGGACTGTATAACATGCTCAGCTGGTGTGAATTAGTATAAAAGCTCCTCCAACAGCAGTGAAGCTGTGCCAATTTAGACCAGATGAGATCTAAGCTGCCATTGGCCAAATGGCAAAAGAAAAAAAAAAAGGTCCAGTTCTCATTTATTCCAATTTCCATGCACGTGCACACAAAAATACATCATTGCCTTCACTGCTGTTCTTCCTAGTTTTCCACAGCATAAGTAGGAGAAGAATCATAAGTATTGTGTTTCCCCAGGTTTGGTCATAAACATCTACTGACTGCACAACTTCTTGAGCCATCCAACACCATCCTGTAACAACATTTCAGATCAGATTAAGTTCACCTTATTTCAGATTTCATAAAAACAAAAAAAAATAAAACAAAACCCCCCCCCCCCAAAAAAAAAACCCAAACAAAAAACCAGAAAGTAAGGCCAGGCAAAGCAGGAGGATTCCAGCCAAGCTGTAATTTTTATTAGAAGTCATATGACTGGCTTTGGAAAACTTCACCCTTAAAGAAGTCAAAAAAATTCACGGGTTGTAAGCACACAGAGCAAACCAAGAATAGCAGAAACAGGGCAGTGCCAACCCCTTCCCCAACACAAGCAGATGGAAGGAAGTTTGGACCAGCATCTGCGCTTTGTTACTCTCCAACTTCTCAGACAGAGGGGTCCAGCCATTACACAGTTCTGCACAGATGATGTTAACCTAGTCTCAGCACAGCAAGGAAGCCAAATTCAGTAAAATTGCTAGTTGCATTGTTCATTCCTTGTTTTAGTTTTAGTCAATATTTACAATATGTTTAGATAATCCTTTCAGACGAACAAAATAGCCCTCTCCTGTCCCTGTTTTGCTGCCAGAGAAACTGCAAGGATGTCTACACAGCGCACAAAGGCTAAAGGTACACAGCCCACTTCTTGAGCAAGTTAATTCAGCTGCCAGTTCTGGTCTAGTCAGGTCAATAGGAAGCTCCAGTAAGAACCACTTATCCCACTTCTTTCTTCCTGAGGTAAACCAGCCAGCTCTGCTCCAGCTAGTCTGTTTCTGGCAAACACATCTTGAGGATTTACTCATGTGCTGAGATTGCAGAATGCACCTGCCTCTTAAAGTGACCCAAAAACTGGTGCACTATTCCCCAGTCTTCTGCTCCTACCACTAATCTCAAGGTAAACTCACCACTATGTCAGCTTTATTAGACCACCTTAAACTGGCAAATCTGCCAGCTATTATCACAGAATCACAATTGTGTACTGATCCTTGCAAATTTTTGACCTTAAAATTCACATAGTCATGCAGACAGGCTATGATAGAAAAACTGCAAAGTCTGCCTCTATCAATCTTTCCTCGCTTTGAATACACACAGTTCAAGCAAGAAAGGAAGGTGAATTTGCACAACTGCACTTCAAGCAATGCACACAAATAATTATGAAGATGTACTGTTCTCTGCCCTTAAACTGCTCTGTATTCTATGACCATGAAGACAGCCATAAAAACCCAAAGGCTACCAGAGTAAAATCTGGACAAAAAACTTCCAAGAGACTACAGGCAAGTATCTCCCACTCCTCCCAGCTACCATTGAAAAGAGAAGGTACAAATTCTGTGTTTCATATGCATTGTAAAGCTAGTCTGCTTGCCCATATGTGCCAAGAAGGAACACAGTAGCAGGAGATGATTAGAGGAAAAAGAATATTATGTTGCAGGAAGAGTGCTGATGATATCAAGCTTGATATTGTTTGATTGAGCCAAGAAGCATACGCTTGGGTCCTCAGTATCACTAGGGAGCTCTTCTATGTATTTGCCATAGTTGATATATTCGCTTTAACACTTCTACAAATTTGATCTAAAAGTTTAATAAAAAGTAAGACAAGTGAAAATGATCAATAAAGATTTAAAAGTATCCCAAAAGCTTATAGTGGTCTCTTAAGGTAGCATAAGCATAGGTTTCACTGGTGAAATAAAGGCACAAGGCTATCACTCAGGTTGTTAAATGGTGCCTGTCAAAAAAAAAGCCAGGTCTGATTATTTCAACAATAGCAGCCAAATCCATCTGGTGCTCAGTGACCATCCAGAAAGCACTTACAAGCTTCAAAGGACTGAGTTACTATGACACATCATCAAGATATATATATGAAATCATTACTAATTTTTATTTTGTAAGAAGTTTTCCTTGGCCTTCTACCTTAAAGCTCAACTGAGTGACAACAATGGTTTGTTGATGAATTCAGAACAAGACAGTGCTAGGGGGGTAATTCTGAAGCCAAGGGTAAACACTGTGCACCCAGAGCCATCCTGGTTCTAATTTTGTGAGATTTGATTTTACTGTTCAATAAAGTGTCTTCCAACAGCTGTGCTTTGGGGGAGCACAGACACAACAAAAAGCAGCTGCACATCGCAGCAGCTCTGGTTTCATATGCCTGATGGTTTCAAAATTCAGGAAATGTTTACTTTTGGGCATCAGCTCAGCTACACTCCTGCAATTAGAAGTGCCTAGCAACTGGGCATCACTGAAACTGATGATGCTCTGAGAAGGGGAACTGCAGAGACCTTGCAGGAGTAGGACCATAATGATTTAATTATCACACACAATAGCAGAACTGATCACAGTGGAACATACAAATATCAAAGCAGCAACGGAAAGAATTCTCTGAAGAACCGCCTTGCAACACATGAAATCAGAGAACGGTTGAGGTTGAAAGGGACCTCTTGAGATCATCTAGTCCAGTCCCCCTGGCTCAAGCAGGGCCAGCTAGAGCTGGTTGCTCAGGACTGGGTCCAACTGGGTTTTGAGTATCTCCACAGATGGAGTGACAAAGGTCAATAATCTCCAGCTGAACTGACGAGAACACCTTGTCTTCCTTTTTTTTTTTAATTTTTCTTTTTCTTTTTCCTTTTCCTTCCTTTTCTTTTTTAGCTAAGTAACAGTGAATAAGCCAAAAAAGTCAAAACCTTGAAAAAGACTGCATTTTATATGCCTGTTGAAAACCATAAGCCTCACAAAAGCAATTCCTGCCTTCTGAAAGGGAGCTGGGAAAATATATCCACACAAGCCACTACTCTGGATTGTAACAAACACAACGGACAAGCAATTTGAAAATAACAAATGGTGACGTAAAGAGTAAGAAAGTTTACTTCCATGAGTAAGGCACAAACACTATTGGAGAAAGCCTCAACCCTTTCCAAGGATCTTCAGCTGTTTGGGATTCCAGATGGACAAGACAAAGTGATCAGTCCTCTCCATAGATCCTGTCTGACCTCTTAAGATTTTCATCTTTAAGAAAAGATCCTTTAAGCAATAAAAAGGCCTGTAACACCTTTGTTACTTAGAAACTCTGAAAAACATCCCAATAGGAGGGCAATACAAAAATTTTCATCTTTATGAAAGATCTCAATAGCAGCCAAAAGCAAAGTATTACTCTACACAACTTCCAGCTGCTCTTCTGTGTCAGCACAAAAGAGAAGAGAATATTTTTAATCTATCCTTCCTGGCAGAAAACACACAAGCTAATGTTTCAAAAGAATAAACAACATCTGTTTTGGATGGGGTTGATTGAGAAGAAATCATAAGCCAACCTGCAGATAACCTAAGTGCATGGATTTATAAAAGACCATGAAAAATATGTGTTGATTATTTGCTTAATACATCTGGAATGTATTTCCTCATTTATGCAATAGGATGGTGTTTTTTTTTCCCCTACAAAGAAAGATCCTCCACTGGGTCTCATAAATGCAGTAATATTTTAGGAAGTTACTATTACACTAAGAATAGTAGAGATTGTCTTGCATTTTCTTGTTCACAGCTTTATAATTAACAAAGTAAAAATGTAGGCTGTTGTGTTTGATGGAAGTTTCCCCAGAGAGATCAAATAATCTAAAGCAGCAACAGCTTTCTGTAATTCTGAATGTAATTATAAGGGTGAATTTCTTTTTAGAGTGTAAACAGTCATAGTTAATAGATGGGTCTTAGCAGTTGCCACTTGCATTCCTAATGGCACCTGCAAGAAAGTCAAGTTGCTTTCTCCCACATCTTAGGACAGTTACTATGGCATTACTGTTAATTCATGCCATATTAACAAATGCATTTTTATAGGTATGGGCACTTTATCATCGACATTACAATGCTGAATCTGGAATCAATATTGCAAATTTAAGGGCAGATGATCAGAATAACAAGGACTGAACAAACTCCTCCACAGAAACACTGTTTTTCCAAAATTTCGCCCTTCTTACTGTAGAAAAAGAATCCAAACCAACAATAAAATCTCTGCTATGCTTAGTGGACTTGACTGTGTGATCGCATATACACAACCATACACATTTATATATTTACATAGAGATAGATAGATGTGTATACACCACACAAAGACACACCATCTTTCTGAACTAATATTTTCTGAGTTCTAAAGAAAAAGTTTTTCAGCCCAAACTGATAAGCCCAAAGGCTGATAAGAACCAAGCGTGCTGGTGAAACACACAACTTCCACTTGAGGGCAAGGCTTACTAGAGATACCCTAGAAAATAACAGTACAGTAAAATAGCTGGAAGGAGCAGCCTGAAGTATAATTCAGAGAGAGGAGAAACACCATGCATCTCCTCTCTTCTCCTGGTGGCCTGAAAGAATGCTAAACCAGACCATGCCACAGGCCTTCGAGGTACGAATTGTGGCCACTACAAAGCAAGAAAATAGTGCCAGCACTTCTCCCTCAGTGCTGCAGGGACATATGCTCCTACAACACACAAGACCAACATCAAAGACAGCCAACATCTGCCATGGTTGTGGATACCACAGGAGCACCTCTCAGCCTGTAGCTCCTCAACAAGATTAAATTTTCTATCTTAGCCACACACAGCTGAGAAGCTCTTTTTTTCACCACTACAACTCCCTCTCGCAGAGAAAAATCTTCCTACACAAATAATTTCTATGCTCTGAATACCCTTCCACCTTGAAATTTCATCACCTGCCCTTCTGCTGACTCCTGCACTTTCTCTCTCTGGATCCACCCTGCCTGAAACCAAACTGCTGTCTGGAAAGAGGTGGTGGCTGTTAGCAACACATAGTGGAAGCATGAGCATTAGATAGCCATACATCAACATTTCTCATTTTGGTTGGTCTCTCTACTCTGTGGCAACCAGATACAATGACGACACGGGATGGATAGTAAACTTCTTTTTGATGACGTAACATGACAGCTATTGAGACCTCCAGGATTTTCAAAGATATACAAACCTTTCTTCACCCACTCCATTATACAGAGTCTCCACAAACATGCACACAGCTTAGAACTACACTCTTTAAAATGTATTACAACATCTAGATACATGATCAGATTTCAAAAAAAGACAAAACACCTCCTGTTCACACATTGTTTTCAAAGGAAGTTTTAGTATCTGGCCCCTTGGAAAGAAGAAACTTTTCATTGTGGGCACAAGCAATAGCAATCAAAGAGTGAAAAGTATGGCCCTCTGATCTCTACCTCTTTTAGGTACCAATACCTATGAAATTAAGAGCACATAAGAAAGAGATAGTACCCAGGTACAACTGGATACAGTTACGTGTGTCCAATAACATCCAATGTGGTTGCACTGCCATTACCACTAAGACAGTTGTTCACTACTCAAGATTATCACCACACAATAGACACAAAATGCAAGGTATTGCATTAGTTTCTTATGTTGGAAATGAAGGAAACATGTATGGTTCTATTCATTTATCCTTCTGTGATTCTTGTTTGGGAAGCAGCTGTAAAAAACATGACTGCTTCAACACTCCTTCATGATTTAATCAGCTTTTAGCAAAATTTGATGACATGCCTAAATACAAACATCTCTGATACAGTCAGGCATGAAACAATCCAGACCAGAAGAGAGGCAGGGAGAAAACCCTGGAAAACAGTGATGATACTGGGCAGACAAATCAGAGAAGACAGTGAAGCAAGGCAGTTGGATTCTACCTTGATCTTACTCTTGGGACCAAATGCCACAGGTAAGGAGAAGAAAGGGCTACACTCTCATAAGTATCACCTTACTCGCTCTCTTCTTCTGTAACAATCTCTCTGTTGTCCCTGAGACTCATTCTGGACAGTGGCCACAGAGGAGGATGCAGCTATCACGCAAGGAAGTACTGTGTTTGCAAACAGTCTTTTGTGGATCCCAAAGATCACACATTCAAGGGTCTCTGCTCCCCAAGTACTCTGGAAGAAATACACTGAAGTTTCAGAGAAATTCATTGAGGTTTCAGAAACTGTTTTGTTCTGCTTAAGAATACGCTTAGAGGAAGAGGGAAAAAAAAAAGCAACTAAGGTAAGGGATCACCAGGTTTGTTCTTCTTTTATTTAATAGGGAATATCTGTGAGCAAAACTTTCGATTACGGTACAATGTTCTTGCATCATGTGTGAAAATGTCACTGCATGCAGTTATGCTTCTGAAACAGTATTAATAAGTAACACAAGAGGAGAATATTCAGCAAACACCTAAGGACACCATCACATTCAATTCTGATTCATCTGGGAAGGAACTATGCTACACTGAAAAGCATAATTATGCATTTTGTCTTAATTAAATATGCTCTTAATAGTATAACAGAAAGTGTCTATGCTCTTTTCTTGGCAGCGGCTGTGCACATAATACAGAGCTTAGAACTAATGTGCCCTACCTGCAAGTATAAAGTTCAGTATATTTTGGTCGTTTTGTTAACCTGTTGTTCACAATTATGCTATTTTTGAAGCATTTACCATGTAATAAATGCAGCAGCTGAAAAGCATCCAGAATCAGTGCTCATTCATACATCGCCATCCAACAATTTGAGCACGTTCAGCAGAATACAGGAATGCGCATACGTATTTAATAAGAACATGCACCACAAGTTTTGTATATAAAGAATCGCTAAGAGAAGGATTGAAATCTTTCTGAAACCTTCAGGGCTTTTTTTCCCCCATGATACTATGATGTAGCTAATTTATTATAACCATTTCAGCCAATATTTATATGAAAACCTGATAAATGCCATCTTGGTAGGGTTCAAGAAGTGATTTTGCTATTCCAGCATCCTATAAAACTGTCATACAGTATCAATTCTGTCAATCAACAGCGTAAAATTTTGAAAGCGTCTCTTTGTTCTAACTGGTTAGTACTACCGCATTTTACAAAAAAAGGTTAGTCAGGTCAGATTTCAAAGATGACCAGCTCTTAAGATAATCTGAAACTTCAAGCAGCAGAGAACAGAGATTGTTGAAGAGTGTAGCCTGCAAAATAAAATCCTTTGTTGAGAATTCAAAGCCTTTTTTCAGTAGGAAAAAATACAAAAGCATACATTCTTTAAATATACATTTAGCCTCTTGGCCTTACTCCACAAAGCTGCTCTTCAGCACCAAGAGCACAGCCAATAATTTGTTGTTATAGCCTGACTTTCCCGATACCATTTTGCTTATGAACTTCTAAAAGGGTTTTAAATTCCAAAACAGTCTAGTCCCACTTCATGCAGTCTGTTCCATTTTTGGAACGTAATTACTAAAAATAGCCTGAATTAGCATTATACAACAACAGAGGAAAAAAACAATCAAAAAATTCAAAAGAAACAGCTCCGTAAATTTTGAGCATCGACTGAGAAACAGTACAGCTGATCCATCAGTGATGTCTTAAGCAAACTGCCTGAAGAAAAATATCAATTTCAGAATCAATCAGAAACTGTTTTTGTAATTATGCATAACAATAAAGATGTAACTAACAACACTGAATACAGACGTATGGCCAGCTAGGGAAGAGAAAGGCAAAGAAAAAAAAATTAACAAATTAGCATCATGATCTAACATGACTTTCTCCCTTTACCATCAAATATCCATGCTGTGTTGCCTTCTCTGAAAGTAGAGAACAATGTATCCAAGGCATTTTCTTCATTCTTTCTTAATTAACATTGCCTAAATGCTTAATTTCTAGCCCTGACAAAGTGATGTTTAAATGACTTGTCAACTGGCTAGAAATGATGAGACCTATCACGTTTGAAGGTCCGTATCTGCTTGCACTCTCTCTGCCAGCTGTGTACACTACAACAGGTCTGCCTAATTATTCCTCAGTACATAATGGCAAAACATCTTCTCAGTGCCGGGAACTATCATTTAGGAGCAAAAGAACTGCTAGCCCTCAGAATTTACTCTATTTGTTGTAAATTATGACTGTTATTTTTATTTACATAGATGGATACATAAAACAAAATAAAACTGTGCCAAATTGATAGGTTACTTTGAACAGCTATCCTTTATCTGGTCCTCTACCAAAATCTTAACCCTTAAGAGTTGCTATAACTTAATTGGCACAGTGGGCCAGCAATCCACTAAGCTCCTTCTTTCAAGGGTGGTGGAAAAATAGGTCATCCTTTCTTTTTCTTTTCCTTTTTATCCCTGATAATATCAACTTTTTTCCTGCTAGTAACACTCACCTTTATCTCCAGAAATACATCCTGCAAAACTGAGGATGGTGGTTAAACATCTTCCAGTCAACCCACTTCTGAGTCTGAAACTAAGACTGAATGCAATTTGACTGATTAAAATCAGAACTCTGGGAGTGTTGAAAAAGCTGGAGTTCAAATAGGTCCTAAAGAACACTTCTGTGAGCAGACAGATCATACACGTAGTACCTGGGGATCCCTTCCTATTTCAGATATTCCTGAGTGAAAAGTATTAAACAGATAACCTCTATTCCTCTATACTGTCTCCTTCACAGAATAGCTGCAGTGGGAAGACAACTCTGGAGATTGTCTAGTCCAACCCTTCCTGCTCAAACTAGGGTCAATTTGAGCAGGTTTCTCAGGACCATGTTATACAGCTGGGTTTTTAGTATCTCTAAGGATGGAGGCATCACAACCCCGTCAGGCAAGCTGTTCTAGTATTCAACCACGCTCAAAGTAAAAAGTTTTTTCTTATGTTTAAATGGAATTTCCTGTATTTTGGCTTGTGCCATATGTGTCTCCTCCTGTCACTGGGCACCACTGAGAAGAGTCTGGCTCCATCTTCTTTAGTCCTCCCCATCAGTTATCTATATACACTGAGGAGATCCCCCTGAGCATTCTCTCTTCTCAAGCTTCCCTCCCCATATGACAGATGCTCCAAGTCCTTAATCACCTCTCCAGCATGTCCATCCCTCTCTTGTACTAGGGAGCCCAGGACTGGACACAAATCTCCAGATGTGTCTCACCAGTGCTGAGCAGAGGACAAGAATCATCTCCCTTGACCTGCTGGCAACAACCTTTTTAATGCAGCCCAGGAAGCTGTTGGCCTTCTTTGCAGTGAGGGTGCCTTGCTGGCTGACAGACAGCATGTTGTCCACCCAACTTTTTGGATAATAAATAGATACTCTAAGATGTAAACTGTATCTTTCCCTGTCCCTCCTGCAACTGATCTCATCCTTTCTCTCAAAGATCTTGTGTGCATTTCAAACAAAATGAAGTGCTGCAATTCTCCAAGAAGATTTTGCTGCACGTGGAGCCAGATGGCACTCTTTATTCCTTCCTAAATTAACCTAACCTGAAATATCCCTGGTCTTTGTTCTGTAATATCTAATCTCATCAGCTGGGACCACTCTTGGCATAGCACTCATTGTGTAATGAGACTGAGCTAGCAGTCATGCAAAACTAAAAGATGGCCCTAGACAGATTTGTGATGGTTTTTCAGTCAAAGTGTGTTTCACATATTTCCTAAACTCAACACCTGTCAGGAATGTAAAGTTAAGACTCACTTTGTCAAGATTACTTATTTTTCCATAATACACTGTATAGTCAACACAGAAAATGCAAGACAGGATACAAAGAAGAAAGTCAGAATTTGACACTGCCTGTGACAAGCATGAAATATTCAAAACCAGAAGCTGTCTTCTTCCAGTGTGAAGCTTGAGAAAGAGGTCCTGATTATTGCATACTTGTGGATTTTTTTCTCCACAGATGTGGTATCCTAAATTGCCCCCAGCAGTTTGACGGAAGGCATGCCTACCAATTCATGAAATCACCACAGCTTGGGCTGGATCAAGGAGACACCCCAAAAGTATGCTAGCCAGCTGTGAAGAATAAGGCGCTTGGAATTGCTACTTCGTCAACTCCTGCAGAAATCAGGAGAGACAAAAATACAAGGATTAATAAAGACAATAATCTATGCTCTCTAGGTAAACATAGAAACACTGGAATAGGAAGAAGCAGAGTTGCAAATAGGTAAAACAATAAAACAGACTCAGCTCTATCTGACAACTCAACTTCATTTTTTGGTGTCAGAACAAGATTTCTCCTGTACTCCTAAAACTGAGGGTTTATTCTGGCAAGCTTTCTTACTGATGGAACACTGCTGCAGAAAACCATGCCTTGTTCTGGTTATAGTGAATGATTTATGCCTTTATTGAAGGAACTATGGAAAACAAATAGAAGATGAAAGGAAATCTTTGACGTCTTTATGATTATCTTTGGAGTTTCAGAGCATGCCTCCCTTAATTCCCTACTAACTTTGGAAACCTCTTAATGTAATGATTTTGCTGATGGCAGCATGTGTGAAACTATATTAAGCTTGAAATACATGTCTGTCTTTGATGAATGAAAGGAGACCCTGAAGTGCTAATTCCTCCAGCACTCTTTCCTTCTCATTTACCATTCTTCAAGAAGCTGACTGAACAGTAGCTAGGAAAAACTGAGTTGTATCGCTCTGCAATTCACTTTCAGGAAGAGGCTGCAGGACAACAGCTTGCTTTACATGTTCTGATTGTTTTATTAACACAAACTTTAAAAAAATTAAGTACGGCCATTAGAACTCAGTTTCCCTTTTCATTATTTCCTGAATTTAGTTACAAAATATAAATACAGTATGTGGGCTCTCTTCAGTCTGGGGGTTCCTTTGCAACTCCAGTCCTTTGTACAAAGGTAACTATTTTGCTTGTGGCAAAAAAAAAATAAAGCATACCATCTAGAAAACTGAAAGTTGCACCTACCACTTTGTATCATTATTACACTCAGGAGTTCTGGGATACAAGACGACCAAAACCTGTTTGTAAGAATTACAAAAATGGGAGTGAAGAGTGTCAGTCCCAAACTTGGTTTCACTCATCGCCGAGACAAAGCCCAACCTAGCACAGCAAGATTCAAACAGCAGCTACTGTGCATTCTTTCTTTGAGAGAGAAGACAACTATTCCAGCCTCCTCTGCTCAACAGCTACAAAAATCTAAGTCATTAAAGAGGTAAGAAGATCCCTTTGTGTAGCAGTTTGTAGTTTTGGTTCTCTTCAGTAAAGAAAAAAGAAAACCCCAGAACAGGCAGATCCAAACCAGGAAACCTCAGTCCCTTCATTTCTGAGGGGAGAGAACAAGAATGGGAAGAAAAAAAATCAAAATAATCCTCTGAAAAGACAACAGTCATCATTTCAAATGAAGCAGCCCCTCCATGTCCAGCAAATTTATCACAACGTACCTGCTCAAACTGCCCACCTAGAGCTGCCAACCTTCTTTTTACCAGGAAGCTAAAAGTAGCCTGCTTGTTAAGTCCTCCTAACAACATATTCCTTGTCCTTTTTTACTATAACCATAGCCCAGAATGATAGTTTCGGATGCAGGACTCACGTTAAAACACATCTTGCAGCATGTACACACAGTTTCATGGATATGGCTCAGGCTTTACTCCTTCACAGCTTTTATTCTGGGGATTGAGCTTTGCTTCTAACAAGCAAAGGATCTAGGATGAGTAGATCCTAGATCCAGAAACACTTCAGCAGGGTAAGGACTAAGCTGTTTCAAATCTCTAATCCAGAAAAAAAGAAAATACCTTTCCATGTTGCCAGCTCACTTAGCTTCACCATCCATTCATATTTAGCAGACTTGTTTGTTTTTTCCCCCCCAGATTCTGACATGAGAATCTACAGCTTTCAGAGGCTTAAAAAGTAATGTTTAACTCTTGTGGCAGTGTAAAAACATGGCTTAGAAGCAGAACCAAAGAAAACCAAGCCCACGCCTAGCACTTTTAAGCATCTTTTTTTAAATGCTTGGCATCATCCGTGATGTCTTCGACTAGAACTAGCACTGCTTCTAGTGAGAGTGAAATCACAGCAAGGAGCTGGAAGCAGCTATATGACCCAGACATTAAGTTTCAATTGACAATTTTCCTCCAAATACTAAAAATTCAAAAGAAAACTTTTTGGTACCAAGTTGCAGTAGTGAGCAAATTCAGAAACAACTTAACATAGATTAAAAAAGGAACAATGTGGAAGCTATATGAAATTTAGTATTAAATACACACTCAGCTTTTTAGGTTTTGAAATAAGGAACTAGCAGTGCCACAGAGTTCTCTGAACTGAGGTTTGAAAACATTAGAGCTGGCTAAATTGCACACTTGGCAAAGGGAGAGGGGAGCAAAGAGCAATCCACAGAAACACACAGAGCTGTGAAGCTACTTCAGATCACACCATAGACATCACTTCAACGCAGTGGCTGATGTAAGAGCCCCTTGCCTCTTCTAAAGGCCTGTCACTGGAATATCTTCCCAAGAAAAGGGACTTTAAGCACACATATGTGACAGTACAACACAGTTGCTTGAGGCAGCTCTCAAGAAAATGCCGAATGGCTCTCAAGTGAGCCCAGACATTACCTTCCCTGCTGCTCCAGCACTCAGACCGTATAAAGGGAATATCGCATATGCTTTGCTAAAAACTGTTCAAGAAAATCCAGACACTGCAGGCAGTTCTGATTGTCTTCATTACTGCAATGGCCTGGTTGAAAGAGATGTCCCATATGGGACTGCAGACCCATCTTCCTGAGCACTCCATAAACAAATGCTGAGCACTCCAAGCAGGTTACAGCCATAACAGATGAAAGAAGCATTCTTAATCCCAGTTTTCACATGAAGAACGGAGTCATAAAATGATATAATACAAGCTTCACAAAGACGGTCAGGCCCCTTCTATGTGCCTCTGTGCTACTGGACAGTCCACAAAGGACCAGTTCTCTCTTGGTGCGCCATCATCCTCAGCTTTTAAAAAGTGCCTAGGAACCAAACTTCCCTCCCTTAACAGGAGCAAAACAGAAACACAGAATGATTAGGGTTGGAAGGGACCTCTGGAGATCATCTAGTGCAACCCCCAAACGGTTACCACTGCTCCAGGGAATCAACTCCATTAGGCACAGAGCATTACAACACTCATATACCTCAGGACAACTTGCCCTAAAAGACATAGTCACACAAGAAGGCAACAGCAGATCCAAGACTTCCTGAATCTCCACCCACAACACTGCTATGGTTTTTGTACTATTTTATGGGTAATTGTTTTTCACTCTTGCTATATATGTTAAAAATTATCTAGTAAGCTGAGAGGGGACACAGGATATTGAAGATGCCATCACTTAGATAAGCTACAAATCGAAGTACTGTTTGTGTCCTTTAAAGATGGTGCATTTCAAAAACCGTCAGGACAGTATAAAGAAAATTTCACTTTTGCAGCATTACCTTCTGCTTTATTCTTTCGTCATTCTGCATTTGTTCCACACCATTGACACGTCCTGTTAAACAGCTTCAACACTGCCAAAACATAGCCACAATCAGCAATCTAAGAAAAAAATCCCTTGTACTTAGACAGCATTTTAATTATTTCCATAGCTTTGCTGATTTGTGTGCATGGAAAGGTAGAAAAAATTCTAAAATAAATATTTCAAAAACAAGTCAAATTAAAAAGTTAAGCAATGTTTTACATTTCAGTTTGTTGCTTTGGAGCTGGTTCTGCTATGAGTTAAAATCCATAAACTTTAGTAGAATTACTTGCATGCAAATCAAATAGGTAGATTCAAGATTATCTTTGATCTCTCTGTTAGTAAACATGACTATCACCTTCATCGAGAACACAAGAATTTCTGGATGCCATTCTGATAGCAGTTTTAAGTGCTTACAACCCCATTTTAAAAAAAAAAAGCAGAAAAATCAGAAAAATAGCAAATTTGCTTTTTGAAAACCAAGCTGCAGTAATTAGGCATATTACTTCTAAATTGGAGTCAACTTTAGCACAGTATGGGGAAATAGAAGGAAGAAAAGTCATTTGATTCCAAATGCAGCAATGTGAAATAAATTATTGGGTGGACAGATCTCCAAATACTGCATTAAAATGTTTATTAATTCTCTGTTTTTGGCAAATACACAATGCAGTGACAAAAAAGAAGTTTTCTGATTTTTTTTTAATAACATTAATTCCTCAGATCCAAAACTTAGACAGATTGGTACATTATGCTGAGCATTTAAGAGATATTAAGGAAACTGAAAGAATTTTCAATGATGCTAGTGACATTCATTTTCAATGTTAATAACCTATTTACCATGATAGCAGCTTAATAAGCTTTTAACTGGCAGAAATGAAATTACACTGCAGTATGGCATTATTATTAACATTATGAAGAAAAAACCCCAACAGATCCTTGCCCTCATAATTCAGATATTTTTATTCTATATTTCGGGGAGACCATTAGGAGATATTTTCTCTCCTCTTTCACCTATGCAGGAAAATTCCAATTCCCATTTGCTGGGATCTAAAATCTACTGGGGCATCGCAACAGGTGCAATCTGCCTTGTCATCCTTGCAAATCTACGTTCCAAAGTAGCCTTTTCTGTCTGTCTTTCACTCTGCACAAGACCACAAATACTAAGTATTACTGTTATGGTTTACTGACCCTATAGGAAGCTGAAGCTATACAAAATAACAAGTCTAACCATCTCCACTGGAATTAGAGGGTTCAATTCCTGCCAGGTAAAAAGTCCACCTATCTTTGAAATCCCGATCTATGTAATGTGGCTGGATCCAGTCTCCACTTTTCTTGTGTGACTCGCTCTTACTGTCTTACAAATCTTTTTGCAAAACGTGAAACCGCAAATAGCATCTCCGTAAGACACTACCACCGTCTACTTCGCCAACGCAGACAGAATGCTCCATTTTACTGTAGGCAACCTATCATCTCCACCGTCTAAAACATCTCTGCCACGAAGAGAAACCACTATACAGAAACCACGACGTACATTGCTTCCTTTCTTCATGTGATCAAAAATAACATTTTCCCCTACTTGTTTCATAGCTGCAACTCAGCGCACGTGCCATGTAGTGGATGCTTGAGGTGCTGTATGCCAAATGCTTCCTTAAACTGAAAAAGAAACATCTTTCCTTGTCCTGTAAGTGCAATTGCTTCATTTCACAAAGATTTTCGGCAAGTACTTCAGGAGAGAACTAACATGGGTTCATTCAAAATGAAATTTCAGTAGCCATTATCTTAAAATGAAAAACATTGATCCAGACAACTTTAAAATGTTTGTGCATTAAACATCTGTACATCCTACCCAGCTGTGCATTATACTATTTTAATACTAGCTTAGAGTATTTCTCTTTTTTTTTTTTTTCCCCTTGAAGTTTTAGAGCACGTTACCGTAACAAGTAAGGACATGATGAAAGTTTCCTATTTGGTTAAGCTTGATGTAGAATGTTTTCTAATTGTTCTGCATCAGAGATTGTTTCTGAACACATTTTAAATGTACCAGTATTATTAATAAAAGGTACTTGGATGACACACTCCCTTCACCAAGACCACCTGCATATTGCAGAGAGCCCATACATTCGAGACAGGCACAATGAGAGCTTCCAGAATCACTTTGTTCTTGGGGTGGTGCTTTTACAAGAAAGAGCTTGATTTGGTTTTGGCCTCCCTGAGGAAAACACCAAAGGTATCAATCACTGCCAACTGTTCCCAGGGGGCTGGCGATATACCCAGCCTGCAAATACAAATCCATTTTGCACAGGTCACTGAGCATCAACCAGACAGTTATTTTTGGTCACTACCAACCTGGACCAGATGCAGAATGGCGACTTGAAGGTGAAAGGCTCTGAACCCAATTACTAATCCCCTGAGCCACTGACTCTCCTGGCTCCTTATTTGTCATAACTTTGATATTTATCAGGAAATTGAGAAGCATCAGTGCAACAAACAGAAAAGGTGTTGATATTTCCGATTCCATTTTTAATTATAGAAAATCTCTGGCAAGGTTTCAAGCCCTTTTTGTGCCATAACAAATTGTTACTCCTCTAGTGCTTGAATTCACACTGAGGAAAGAAAACAAATACAATCAAGTCTGTGACTTTTGATTACACAGGAAATGAAAGACAAATGCTACAGCGCAGACGGTTGGATGCTGTAGCTTTGTACCTTGCATGGGTACATTGCACTGGATCCAAAGTAATAATGGAAACTTTCTGGGGCATTAGAGTTCTTCACTCCTACCAACGATGCTACTCCTTGTCCAACCAGATATCAGGGTTTCCCAGTTTCCTGATGGAAGGTCATCTATGGCACATCCTAGAGTAATCTACGTGATTCTGTCAGGTCAGAGCTCTATAAAACTCTGCAAGCTGCTGCCAAGGATATCAAAATAGGCCCTCAGCTGAGCTGCGATTTAAATCCTTCCTAACTGCAATACAACTATTCCAATGATCTATGAAGAGATATGCTATATATCTATGACAAAATAGTTAAACTACCACAAAGCCATTACTACAGATGTAGGAACAGTAAGGATAGGCTTAGGAAAATAGCCATTACATTTTTAGGACTAAACCTACAGTAAGACTTTGCTCAAGAGTCCAAAGAACTTGTCAGTTGCCTCATGGTGAACTAGCAACAGCTTCTTGCCTTTTAACCCAGGAGGTCCTGATCCCCTGGGGCTCACAGTGAGTTCTGGCAGGACCCCTAGACCTCCATGGGGAGGTGCTCGCCAACCCAACCTCAGTCTTATTCCCCCCTGTTCAAAGAAAGTGGAAGTCAAAGCTGTCTTCTTGACAAGAGATCAGCACTGCCTGCATATTGCCAGCACCCCAAAGGAGGTAAATGATGCGTTAGTCCTCTTACTTCCCTACCCACTCAGTAAGCATATATGACTCTTTAGGCAGAAGAGAAGGGTCTTCCTGTGCTTCTCAGACCCACTTCAGAGCAAACAACCTGAGCAAGGCATCAAAATGACCTGCACAGGAAGAGCACTAGGAGTTCAGATTATTGTTTTGTGGGGAGATGGGTCCGAAGCTCCTCCTTTCCGGTACTGGAAACTTTCCCCCAGTACCACAAGAAACCAGTTCTAGTTCAGACCAGCAATGAAGGATAAAGAAAAAAAATGCAGCTGGCAATGAAAGACTGTGAAAGTTGTGGCACAGACAGCGAATGAGGAAAGTACCATAGCACCTGAGACGAGATGAAGTAGCAATAATGTGAGAGGGCAGACATAAAAAGGTACCGTAAGAGAAGCTAGCACAGCAGGAGGCAACGATGCAAATGAACAATCAACGGATGTCTAATTGGATTGTCAACCTCCTATTACAGAGATGGGATATCGTTATATAAGGCCCTAAACATAAAGTCTTTAAAATATTAAGACAGAAAGAGACCTAGTAGAAAGATATGCCACAGTTTCAGGCACTCTGGGTAAAAAAGAAAAAAATATTTCACCACTAAACAAATTATATAAGCACAAGGTTGCAAAAAATAAAAAAGTATTAACATAAATTGGTTTAGCTGTACAAGATTTATCAAGTTAGAATAAAGTATGTTTTCAGGCTACATTCATTCAGGCTTCAATTATATTGAGAAAGGCACTGAAATAATCAAATTATGAAGCCCCAAAAGCATTTAATAATCACAAAAATGAAGCAGATGCACTAATAAAATTAACACCAATAAACTAGGTCAACACTGAGAAAAAGAAAAGAGTGACGGAGGAGGAAGAGAGCTCCACCCAGAGATGCTCCTCCAGGGTGCTGGCTTTGGTGCTGCACTCCCCACACAGCACTGTGCAGTAATGACTACAGATGATGCAGCTCTTTGACCTCTTTAACACAGACATTGCTCTCACTGCCTCTGTAGAATCTCTGCTTGCTGCAGCTAGCATCCAAATGGCCCCTTAATATAGAAACCTGTGAGGAAATGCTCCCTCTACCAGTAGTTTATCAACCCTCAGATTAGGAAAGAGGGCCTTTAAGCCTCACAGGCTTATCTGCAGTGCAGTAGGAGTCTGGAGAGGTGAGCAGAGGACAGTCAGGAACTTGCTAGCTCTCGAGTCACCCCACAATCTGTGGCTTAGGAAAGTAATTTCAGCACTATACTCTGAGTATAAACACCACCTGCTCACCTTGCCTAAAACGATTAGAGGGAGAATGAACCTGAATCCAGCCCTACTCTGCTGCCCCTTCCCAAAGCTGGGCAACCTTTTGAGCTGAGAACAACTCCACAAAAATCAAAGGAACAAAAGGTAGTCCTCAAGTCCACAAGACTTTGGCTCCTGGCATTTTGACACATAAAACACTACATACAATAAACACCAAAGAGTGATGATGAGTGCTAGCCAAACCAGCAAATGCAGTGGAGAGCCAGAACTGCTCTGCTCCATCTCAGAATCTGACCCACTCCTGTTATACAACAGATACATAAATGATTACAGTGATTATGCAGGGGAGCAAGATTATGCAAGTGTTAAGCACTGCTGTTATAACACAGATACACAAATGAGTATAAAGGGGCCTAGGGATGTGGCATTTCTCTTTAGCTTTCTTAGGAAGGTAAAGAAAGAGAGACAAAGAGGGGGCTGGATAAACACACTCAGAGAGAATTATTTAGGCAGGAAAGACAAAAATCCTGTCTTTCTTCCAGGCACTTCCTTGCTCACACAGGGAAAGCTCCAGCACAGCACAGCAGAGGCAGAAGCGCAAAGGCAATGAACTAAACTGTTCATTTAAAACTCGCAATTGGAAAGAGCTGACAAGCATTATAGTGCCGCAGAAGATCATTCTTCTCAACTTTCTGGCAGAGAAAAATCCGGAACAACTGCCATTAGAAAAAAGGAGAGGAAAAAAAAATCAAGGATGTAGAAGCAAAGTCACAGGCCAGTTCTGAAGAGCAGGGAGAGGTAGAAGAGATGCACAAAAGCTGTACATTTAAGTACGATAAATTTGGAAGCTTTCTTAAAAGAAAGTTCAACTGTTACTACAAATACTGACAACAAAACAGCTACTTTCAAATCCTCCTCCTCAAATGAAGGTTAACACAAGATTGTAAAGACTCTAAGACATCTTCAGATGCAAAAGCAGAGCGATGTGCACAGAGGATAAAGCACCAGCAGAAACTCTGGCAAGTAATTCTAGAAACCAGGCTGGCTGCAGGCAGGTCTGTCGTGTCATACTATTGCATGCCAGTACAGAGAGAAAAGGTCAGGACAATCATACAATAACCTGCAAAAAAAAAAAAAAAAAAAAAAGTCAAGATCATTTAACTGTAATTAGTTCCTAGGCAAAGCTCATGAATGCAAATCTTCAGGAATGAGAGCGAGAGCTCAGCAGCAGCCCTTTATCAGGGATGCAGGGGTCATTCGCATTCCATCCTTCCTACCCTGTGCCCAGACCCTCGTCAACTACCCCCTTAGCCCCCTCGGAGCGAGAAAGAAACCAGCACGCACTCAAGTGCCAGCTTTCACCTCCTCACTGTGAGCTTCTGGGCAGGGAGTTGCACTGGAGAGATCAGGAGGTCCAAGTTACTTCAGCTTTCTGGACTCAGGTGTCCCTGCTGCTTGATGGCTGAGGCAGAAGAGGAGGTCGCTGCCCCTCAGTCACTCGTCATGGCCTTCCCCCTGCAGTGCCTCAAGCACAGGGTACCTCCTGCTCTTCCCCCTGGGTCACCCCAGTCTGTGGGTGACTGGCCCTTAACCAAGCTCCACCAGCTTGGTCCAGTTGACAAAATGTACACCTATTGCCTCACGCATCCCAGCCAGGCCAGGGAACGGCTTGAAGGAAAGGAAAAGCTTGGCAAGGAAAGAAAACAAACTGCTGAGGTCAGGGATCGTTTTAGCTAGCACAAGTCCACCTCCGAGAAGGACATATCAACGGAAGCTTCAGCTGAAACATCCCTGAAACTCTCAGGGCAGGAATCACCTCGGTCCTGTGCCAAGGCAGCATGTGGGTCCCAGTTCTCACGTGGGTCTTTTGGCAATAGAAGATCCCTCTCCCCTCTCTCTTTTCATTACAAGTATCGACGGGTTTTAGGAGAAAGAAATCACTAAGTCACTACCCAAAGATTACACAGTATTTATTGGAATTACAGCATGTTGCCTCAAAGGGATATACCTATTCAGGCAACATAACAGAAAATCAGGAAGATCTATTTTAATCCTCATCTGATATTTTCAGTGCTGCTGCTCTTGAAAGCATGTACTCCTTGCATCTTTGCACGGTCTTGGTCCGACATGCCATTATTATAAATCCACATTTTCAGCTCATTTTTTTTCCCCAGTTTGATGAATGGATTTAAAACAAGCATAAAATAGCACATTTAATATTATACTGTATGGAAAGTCAAATTAAGAAAGTTGCGTACAACTTTGGTAAATTAGAAAAAATGGCTTTCCTGTCCTATGAGAACTGCCAAAATTGCCCAATGCTCCCTATCTTGAATGTCCCCCTGTCCCCTGTGCCTCCAGCCCAACTGACGATTGATGTGACAGAAATGTCTTCTCTGTAGACATTTTCTCTATTAAAGAAAAAGCTCATGGATAAATTAAGAATCAAAGGCAATACATTTAAAACAAACTCCTATAGTACTGCTTTCACCAAAGCTTTTGAAGATTTCCTTTCCATTCCTCAACTTGCCCAACCAACCAAAAGATTTGAAAAATTAATTTGACCAAAGACTTTGCCTAGCTGATGTGGAATGCCAGAAGCAAAGCATGGGGTGAAATACAGGTACCTGGAAAGACTAGTTTGAACAGGCTTTGTTATGGCCAGTTTGGTATATCTCAATTTACTGCTCATATGTTTCTTGTTTTTTTCCTCATAGAATCATAGAATAGTTTTGGTTGGAAAGGACCTTTAAGATCATCGAGTCCAACCATTAACCTAACGCTACCAAGTCCACCACTAAACCATATCCCTAAGCACCACACCTACGCATCTTTTAAATACCTCTAGGGATGGTGACTACACCACTTCCCTGGGCAGCCTGTTCCAGTGCTTGATAAACACTTTCAGTGAAGAAATTTTTCCTGATATTCAGTCTAAACCTCCCCTGGCACAACTTGAGGCTGTTTCCTCTCATCCTATCGCTTGTTATCTGGGAGAAGACACTAACTCCCGCCTCGCTACAATCTTCTTTCAGGCAGTTGTAGACAGAGATAAGGTCTCCCTCAGCCTCCTTTTCTCTAGACTAAACCACCTCTGGTCCCTCAGCCGCTCCTCATAAGACTTGTTCTCCAGACCCTTCACCAAATCTAGGTAGACACATCCACAGCCTTTCCCTCATCCAGTAAGCGGGTCATCTTGTCATAGAAGGAGATCATGTTAGTCAAGCAGGACCTGCCTTTCATAAACCCATGCTGACTGGGCCTGATCGCCTGGTTGTCCTGTATGTGCCACGTGATGGCACTCAAGATGATCGCTTCATAATCTTCCCCAGCACCGAGGTCAGACTGACAGGCCTGTAGTTCCCCGGATCCTCCTTCCGGCCCTTCTTGTAGACAGGAGTCACATTTTCTAATTTCCAGTCACCTGGGACCTCCCATTAGCCAGGACTGATGATACATGATGGAAAATGGCTTGGTGAGCACTTCTGCCAGCTCTCTCAGTACCTTGGGGTGGATCCCATCCAGCCTCATAGACTTGTGCGTGTCTAAGTGGTGTAGCAGGTCGCTATTTCCCCGTGGATGATGGGGGCTTCACTCTGTTCCCCATCCCTGTCCTCCAGCTCACAGGGCTGGGTACCCGGACAACAACTCATCTTACTACTAAAGACTGAGGCAAAGAAGGCATTAAGCACCTCAGCCTTTTTCTCGTCCTTTGTCACTATAAGAGGCTTACATGCCTTGGCTCCAAAAACTACCAAAGATACACTCTCAACATGTATAAATGTACCTGTAAGCCACAAAGGTCTAGTTTTCTGGATTTTTTTTTTTTTAGAGGATGGAATACTGTTAGTAGATGGCTCATTTATCTATTTTTATACTACAAGATCTTCAGAGGACGATTGTCATTTGGGACTGTGTTGTAAGCGCTTAGCAAGGAGTGGGTGCCACCATAGATTTACTAATGTGTCATTACACATCACTGTCTTTATTTATTGTCCTTGCTTCTACAAGTTCAAATAGCATCTTGTGTGTAGGACAATGCATTTAGTTCAATTAAAAATCACTAAATCTTTTTTTCTTAAGTTTTCAGATGCCAGCAGTATCAATGGATTTTAGAACATCCGCTCCTCTTAAACAGATATCTCAAGGATGAACCTAGGAACGATACACCAATTTTCCTCTGTGTGAAAACTCTGGAGATAAACCTCACACATTCCTTCGTCAGGGAAAAAAAAGAACATTTCCCCCACCTCCCCCCCCTGTTAAATTCAACTTTTACAAATATTTTTGGTCCGTGGAGGAGTAAATGATTGACAAGGCAGTACCCTTGGCAGATCATCCAACTGAATGGGTAACGAAAAAAACCCCTAACCTAACAAAACACAGAGATCATTTAACCCAAAGCGAGGAAGCGTTACAAGTGGTTTAAGTGAGAGTGTACATGTGAGGGATTCACTGATCTCTGGGTATTTTTCACTAATACTATCATATCAATACAAAAAGTGCTCCTTCAAAACCAAACAGTTTCAAACTCCTATCAGTTTGGAACCTGGGGGATTTTAAATTACATAGGTCATCAGTGAAAACAAAAGTCTCAAATGGACTTTCAAAAGCGAGGTAAAAAGCAAAACTGAACATTATTTTCAGTGTGCTGGTGCAGCGAGCAGGGGAAGACCCTTGGGCGATTCCTGTACGTACAATTCTACAGCGCAGTCAATAGGAAAGCTGGTCAGAATATGGGACAGCACTGCTGTATTTTATAAGGAAGGATGGTTTAGTCAAATAAATCCAGTATGTGCTAGATGTAAAAACTGAACACCATACTTCTATCTCAATTAACTGATCTGCAAATAGCAATTCTTATTTTCCACTCTTTCTTTTTTTTTAAAGCTACTATTCTTTTCCATCTTTAAAAATATTAAGTGCAGCTCTTTTGATTCATTCACAAAGGGCTCAGCTGCAGAGTTAGATCTTTTCTAAAACCTGCATCTCATCTCTTTTGTCTAGCAACTTCAGCCCCCAAGCAGATGGATGTGAATCTTCCCAAATTCATTAATACAAAATACACCTGAAGTCTCAAAGCATCCCCTCCCTTCCTCGTTCAAGTTTGACAGAATCCTCCCTTCTGCTGCCCAGCTCTTTTGTTTGCTCTTTCACACTGAAGCATCCAATGCTTTGGTATAATGTTACAGTACTCTGGGTCAGATCACAGTATTTTACAGCAATGCCTTGAGACTGTCCCAGTAAGAGCCAAGAACATGTAGGAGCGGAAAGGAAGCCTCGTGTTCATATGCTTTCATATAGGATGATAAAATCATTCAGGATGGATGGGACCTCCAGAGGCCATTTCAATGCATAATAAAGTTAGTTTTAAAAGCTTTTTTTCAGGATGTTTTAGAAATGTGATATTTCATCCCTCAGTATGGATTACAATTAAAAAAAAATCAAAACTTTTCATGTCAAAAACTTCAAGATAGATAAACCAGACATTTCTGGAACAATTTATCATATTTTCTCAGAAATTGACCAGGTTCTTTTTACAGGTTTCAGTTTTGAATAAAAATAACTTTTTCAGCTCAAAACAAAAAACAACAACATTTTAATGAGAAAATCCCTTATCAGTCTTATACCTTGTGCTGTCAATGAGTGTTTTCACCCAGAGGAAGCTGTGTGTGCTTGGATGCATAGCTGTTTCTGCTGATGTTTAGTAGCAGCAAAGCCCTTTGGGGGCCGCTTATTCTCCTGTACTTGGGCCTTCCAGCATCATTACTTCTGCCAATCCAAAAATCAAAGCGGAGCCTGGCTGCTGAGCAATCAAGAGCACGTGCACACAGACACAGACTAATCGATACAGCTCAGACTGTAATTCCTTTATGAACAGAAGTAAAATACTAATTTACTCAAAAACTCAGGCCACAGAATATCCTCCCTCATGATCTGACCTTTTTTCTCTTACGCCTGCCTGGCCTCCTTAGGCTGAACAAATATTTGTAGCTCAATGAATTATCACAGGGCAAGTAATGTTGTAACAGCTACCTGAATATGATGTTAAAAAGGATGAGAGACATAACAGACAGACCCGTAATCTTCAAAGCAGTTTTACATGGGAGCAAACTAAAGCATCCAGGCCACTCATGACTTGTCAGCTAATAATGCAATCACTTCTTGTTCTAATACTGTGCTGTAGTACAAGCCAATCATTTATTCTGCAAGTCTTCTAGCAAAACTGCATAAACAACAATAACCCTCCTCCAAACATGACATTTTTATTTCATGCTGTACGTGAATTAATTGAAATTCAAATTCAAATGCTTTCTGCACGCACAGTTGGAAGCTTGTCCTGTCTGTTCGCAAAGCGTGCGTTCTAGCAACCAAACGCTGCCATGCTAAGTTGTCAGATAAGCTAGGAAGAAAATTCCAAATAAATTATTTTCAAGGCACTGTCTTTATTTTAAGCAAGCAAGAAGTATTTATGCATTGAGTCCTAAGCTACAGACAAACCTTTTTATGAAGGAAGAATTCATTCCAACACACAGCTTCATTTATTTCTAGATAAGAAAAGAAGAAAAAAATGCATAATGGAAAGAATATTTTCCACCTGAAGCTGCTATAAGGCCATATAATAGATGGGCTGTAGTGTGACATTACCATTAAACTGAGCCAAAAGTTTATTTCAATATGTTCTACCCGCCTCCACCCTAAATGCCAACAAAGCTGGAGGGGAAGCCAAAGTTGCTGCTGGTGTGGGAGGTAAATCTGCTCCACCAGCGGGAGGAAAGCTGAGCTGGGGCTGGTGGAGGTGGCCCTTGTGCCTGCTGGGGGACCATGAAGGGCAGGGATAGATGGGGGAAAAGCAGAAGCGTAGGCTAGATTTGTCTTTTCTATATTGCAAGCACAAATCAGGGCTGGAGGAAACAATCATGACGAGGAGGGAGGGCTGCAAGCCTACTCCCCCTTCATGTCGTGAGAACATATACTGCCCTTAATGGTACCAATGAGGATGAGATAGTCATCCCCTTTTTATCTCCGCCCCATCACCATAAATCTGTCCATCAGCATCAAGGAATCTAGTTTTAGAACAACTGTTCGCTAACCTGTTACGATCAACCTGCAGCAAGCAGACAGGCCTGAAAAAGGAAATAAACTACTTCTCATTTAAACTAAGAGTGAAATCTTTACCTACACAGTATTTGGCAAAATACTGTGTTAACTGTCAGATAGCAGAAATATCTACCATTGTCCTTCTTACTATTGTAAATTGATTTATTTGAGAGGACATTTCCCAAGAATAAGGAGTTAAATAAACCAGTTAGCAATTTAATCTTCTGTTTAACGTTGCAATTGTTTTTGTCCTTAGTCTACAAGGCATGTAAATGGGAGCACAACTGAGAAAGTGTGACTGCACAAAGAATTTAGAGTTTGCACAAACTGGATACTCAAAGAGGACCAAACTGCAAGACCATAATGATGAAATGGAAGCTCTCAGAGGAAAGAGAAAGCACTTACTCCTACGGGAAGGTTAAGATTTTAAAAGTCAATTAACAGTCAATTGAAAATTACCCCTCCTCAATAAAAATCACACAAAAATAATTAATTAAGTTACCTTGTGTATTTCCAGCAAGTTGACTTTAAACAACTTCCTTGCGGAAATATTTTTAAAACACTACTATATTACACATACAGAACTTGTGTTCCCTGCAAAACATCTGAAAAATGTCATTTGCACTTATGCCATGAGAGATACAAACAGCACTTGTATTGTTGCATGCTCCATATTCCACCGCAACATAAAAACATAACTCACTTGTTCAATTAACTGGGAATAGTGTTGGATAGGGTGTGTTTGTATATGCTCAGGCACTGCAAAATGCTAAGAGGAGAGCAAATGAAAAGGCAGACATTCAGCTTGTGCAACACATCAGATGGGTTCACGACAATCTGCACCAACTGAAGATCTCTCCCCACACATTTACACATCCTTCAAACATTTGCCTTGCACAAGACAGGGTAACAGAGATGAATGACATCTGCATCTTCTTGTCAGATATGACGGGTTGTGACATTTCAGTCTGGAATTTTCATAGACTGGAGATGAAATATTAGATCTCTGAGTAACACAACCTTGAGGGGAATATCTACAAGGGGTAGCAAAACACCCAGATGCTTCTCATGCAGCAGCTTTACACAGAGATTAGAAAAAAAGCTGCCAGCTGATTTCTGGGGTAAGTGATGTAAATAAAGTTTCAGCAGAGATGGAACTAAGGGGCAGAACACAAGTTATGCACTTGCAGATGCAGCATATATATAATGTAATATGTATTACACATTACCATGTTATTTAAAAATATCATGCACCTTTGCCCATGGCTCTGCCATTCACCTCTCTTATGTGCGGTTCTGTCCATTGGTCTTACTTACATATCTGCATGCTCTTCAAGCCTACACAATGTCTGTACACAGAGACATAACTCCAAATTTATCATGAAAAGCAAAACCAGAGACTACTGAAATGACCTCCCTCATTCTCCCCGAGACAAATGCATGCCCCACAACCCATTTCAAAGCACACAGGAAACCACCGGTCTCTACCCCACCACTTACAACGGTTGTTATTATTAATTTTTTGACACATTATTAAAGGTGTCAAAATCAGGTAGGGGCCTTCTTGCAGGTTATCAGTCTGATAGCAAAATGATTTTTCTCTTCCTTAAACAAAAAAATAATAGAAACATTTAAAACATAACATGATTTTTAGCAGATGAAAACTGTCTCAGCTTTGGTCCCTTCTGGGATATTTTTTTCCTTTGTAGAGAAGAAAGTGAGCTAGTAATTACAACATGCAGCTCTAAGACTAATTAACAATCTGCAACATGCCCCACTTCTTTTATCCTCCACTGGTAACGCTACAGGCAGCATTAACTGTCTAATAAATAGGTGAGCACTGCTTAACACTTTGCATGGTTTCAGCATTTCTCTTCACCCCTGGCATCAATTCTCTCTTTCCCTTGGCTATTAGCAGATCAGTCTGGCAGTATGCAGATGCTGTTCTGTGGTGTGCTCCAAGACACACTGCCTTTAGGCTCCCCTGGGCTATGAAAGGCAGGTGGCATATTCACGTTCTGAAAAGAAAGCTTCACTAATGACCCCGCAAAGGTCTCCAGGAGATTTTTTTCCTAGCTAATCAGCTGGACAAAGAATTTACTACTACTTAGGAAGGGTGGATGTTTGTAAGCCAGCTATTAGTGGTAAATGGCAAATGTTAAAAGTATTTTTAATATACTTCCACTTCCTGAGATCTAAATAGTTCCATGCACAGTACGATGCGCTGTGAGGAAATATCATAAGTGAACGCAGCCTGTGTATCAGGCTGTTCAGGGACGAAGCACACAAGCATTGGTCCTACACAAATGCCTGAACTGGATTAGCAACCATAATTTGTTATGCCTCAAATATACACGCCCAGTACCTTTTTCAAGGTTCTTTTAAAGCCAAGGTGGGGAGTAATGATGGAGGTGTACAGCTAGTACAGAAGCATGCAGGTGAACTACCTAGTGCTCCCTGGTACCACATGATACTGCTGCTACCAGGAAAAACTGTAAAGGCAGATCTGTTTCTTCTCAGATACCTACTGTGCAATATATGAACAAGCACGACATACATATTTTCTTTGCCCATAATAAACAATTCATATCAACACAAAATTGACTAGCTCATTGTCAGTGTGACAGAAAGCACAAAAAGAGTATGTCTATCAAATAGTGTATCACCTGAAAACCTGCATCCTATTTACCAATGTCTTCAGAAAGTTGTAGCATATACAAGTTAAGAATCAAAAGTATATACTGACTTTTATACTATATGCTCCTAGAAAATTTAATACTAGCAGTTTGTCTGTAATAAACCCACATATGAACACACAAGGCTTTTCAGTCAAATACATTAGTTGGTGATGCACATTAACATAAGTAAAAGCAAAGAGATAGCTTTCAATAAAACATTTCTCTTTCCTCTCTGCTTCTTCAGTCATCTGATTCCATATATGCATTTTAAGAAAGACTAGTACTAACACCCACAGTCTTCATTTGGATTTTATCTGTAGCAAACGTTTCTGGTACTTCAAAAAATTGGAAGAGTCTGTGTGTGGATGTGTGTATGTACTCAAATATATAAACATGTATAGACGCACATAAATAAACACATATTTACATACTTTTTATATATTGCCTGCTTTTTTACAACTGTTTCAGAGTAATAAAAACACAACCATTTTGCCCTGAATTTTACTGAGTAGCATTATTATTGAAAGAAATATCAGGTTTTGGCTGTTTTGTCTAGAATCTGCTCTCTACCTCTGGTGGCTAAAGAGAACTTTATGAAAGTCACTAGCTGAAAACCTGGGTCTTTACCTCCTCATTGGCCTACTACATCCTGAAAGTATCACGAGTGCACTGTGAAACCATGGTGTAAAATATGATACTCTGCCTTTTCATTCACCCCACCTCCACCCTTGTAGATCATATTCTACGCTTGTAGATACAGTAGTGTCCACAGATCAAGAAATCTGTTCAAGTGACAGTCTAAACTCTTACAAATAGAACTTAGATAAAATAAAGACCATATGAAACTGTTTTGCACTGCTCCAAGGAATAGCAAATCATCCTTTAGTCTTTGTTTTACATGGCAAAAAATTGCTCTCATTGCCACCAACTTGTTGCCCAAAAGAAGATAAAAAAGCAACCTTCTCCAAAAACAGAAACCTCCTATGTCTCCTACCTCTTGCCCAGCTGAAATTGTCCTCAAATTAATAACAATACTCCAGCAATCCAAAATCCAGAAAGACAGAACTTACTGGCAGAGGCACTGCCAAATGCTAATATGTCTTCCAAACTGGAGTTGGCTTGCAACTACCAGTGAGTGCACAGCCAAAGTTAACACACTACTGTGAAATATGGGCATCCGTATTTGGGTCAATTTATACAATCCTCTCCATTACTCTTCATAAAATGGCCAAGCTGAAGTTATGTTAATAATGCAAAAGAGCCTTTTGAATTCTCATGCATGTATTACATAAAAGAACTATTAACACTGCACCAACAGAAGCACAATATTTTCTCCATACTTCAATCCAGTGCTTATTCTTGGCACGTCACTTTCATTTCTTCTCTGAGAAGAATATTTAATATTCAGGTGGGGACCCAGGTAGCATTTTGTTGCCAAAACACAAAGAGAAAAAATGAAAAAGGAAAATTTTGGTTCAGTTAGGAGGGGAGGGGGAAAAATAGCAGAATGTGGGTGCTCTATCAACAGTTTTAATTCCAAAGTTTTGAGGCCTTTTTCCTCACGCACCGCTTCCCCTTGTGCTGATTCAGGAGGATGCTTGGATTAATATATTCTCTTTGACACTAAAGTACCTTAAGTAACTCTATTCTCATAGCCACACTGACATATTTTTGGCGCTTGGGGTGTTGCATTGTTGCCATGCAGTTCCATGTATGCAAAGGGAAATGAAAAACACATACTGAGGCGTGGGGGAAATGAAAAAAAATAATTGTTCCTCTTTGCAGACCATGGCTTGAACGTGGTCTAGAGAGGAAACATCCTCATTGGAAAGATCAGAAGAATCACCTCAGTAGTTCAGGTTTGGGTACCAGGGAGTTCACCATATTACCCTCAAGTTCTGTGTACTCAAAACATTTACTTCCTGTTGGCAAGCCTCTTACCTCTTCTCCATTTCAAGCTGTCTCTTCTGCCAGCGAGCAAACATGTTTTTGATTCGTACATTGATCCAAGCAATCAACGTATGCACACAGTCCACCCCGCTCCTTGACTCCAACACCCATACGCACAAAATGCTTAACAATGCTCTCGTTCACAGGTTTGACATGAGTTGCCAGCACTGTCACATGCGAAGCATCCACTTCATCCACTTGTAACTTTCAGTGTGCCAATAGCACTTACTGATGTTGTAACTGCACAATGAAGCTCAATTCTTGTTAATCAAACTTCAGCCAAGTCACTCTTGCTCTATTTATAATGCAGGCACAGCAAATAAGTCTGATGAATCTTAATTAAATTTAAATAAACTTTGATTGGTGTAAAATGTAATGCGCATTTGGCCAACGGACCATCCAGTGTAAGAAGCCCCAAGCAATAATGTTTTAATGCATCATACCCCTGTGATTTGAAGTCTCAGAGGAAATGAAACAAAGTTTGCTTAAAAATTGCATCTCAAACCATCTCATACTTTCTTCCTACTAATGTGCTCAACTATTGGTGTTATGTTAATAGTCTATATAAATGGTCTCCTAATCACTTGATAAATTGCTTTATAAAGTAACTTCTATAGTTCTCAATTAGTTATGTAATCAGCAAGTATTTTCTATCCATCAAACAGCAGCAGAAAATTCAACTGCAAAACACCAGACTATATCAGGGGAATGGGGGAGCAGGAAGAAAAGAGAAGAAATTGAATTCATACTGTTAGGATTTCATGTCACTGTACAGACAGTATTTTGTTATTGATGTAAAGCCAATTTTATCCCGGCTGCCCAGCAGACCTAGCAATCCTCTGCTACAAGTTTATAATACACTCAACTCCTCTTCTGAGTTGCCAGAAGATACAAGAAGATCAGAACCTAAAACTGATCTCACCACATGACAGTAAAAAAAAAAATAAAACCACCAACAACAACAAAAAAAACCCAAAGAAATCCTTTTACTATTGCTTTGGGCATTTTGAGAATCAAACTATTGCCACATCAGCCCTAATAACCACTACTTACTACACATCTATCAGAACCCAGCATCAGCTTTTGAGGAGACGTGGATTTAAGCCCTCCCCACTCAAAATATTTTTCGTTGTTATTTCCCTGGAGATTTTCAAAGAAGACAAAAAAAAAAAAAAGTAACTACGACCAAATCCAGATGGACCTCAGATGCAGAAATATATAAAGTGGGAGAAATGACTGAAAGACAGAATGAAAGAAGCAGCTCTGACTCAAATGAGGCTTTATTTGGGCTATGATGTCCCATACTACTGCTGAATGTGAGACTGAGATTCTGACTAGAACCTACTGCAAATTTTCTGGTGTGCTAGAAATACCTGGGCCATTTTCTTCTAATCTTCACTTAGGACGTACTATTCTATCAGTGAATAGGATATCCACTCTATCCATTTTGCAGTCTGCTACCTTTGCACACAAATAGACACAAGAAGCAAGATTCACATCCTCTAGCTTCATGCATCTACCCCTGAACCACCTTTTGAAAGCTACATTGTCAACAGAAAGACAAGGTTCCTTTGGGCACTGAATTACATATCAAGGTCATTGATATCTTTATTGCCCACTGACTTCACAGGACTTGCTCATTTCTTTGTGGTTAAGCCCACAGGACAGAGCAGGAGTACAGATTGTGTTCTCTGGCAACGAGAGGACAAGAATTATCACTGTAAAAGAAGATGGTTCAGCTATACTTCATTTTGTGTTTTCAAGTTACTGGTACATAAATAGAGGACTCTGGTTAAAAACCTCGACATTTTAAAACAGCAGGGATTTTACTAGTCTTTTCAATGGAAACACTTATGTCTTTAAGTCACCTTGTTTAAGAACACAGTTAAATATCTCCAATGTTTTCACTGGGGTTTTAAAAGCCAGGAAAGGTATGACACTTAGACTAACAATCTGAACACATAAAATAATGTTAAGCATTGCAGACCACAGTAATAATAAGCCGCAGTAAAACTGAATATCTTTACAGCATGCCTAAATACATCTTTTGAGTCAACTTGAATTCAAAGTTAAAAGATCTTCTTTAGAGATTACAAAACAAAAACAAGAAAGAAAGGATGGGAAGAGAAGAAAGAAGAGAGAGGTCTGCAGCAGCTACAGGTGAAATTAAGCTGTGGCTAGCCCAACCCATTAAACTGCACTTTGTGAACAACAGACTTGTCAAGGAGCAGGCACAGCAACAGTGTAGTAAGCGAACTACCTTTACTGTGCTAGAAAGGGCACACACGCGGCTGATTAGAGCAGATTGTCTACTGACACACACTGTTTCTCTTTCAAGACTTCAGCAGTGTCTGGCAAACATTAGTGCTTCTTTTCCTTTAAAAGTCTTAATCTTTTAAAAATTTTATGCTGGATCATCTATACCCACCCTCTCTGGTTCCTGCACCAGACTTTCTTCCATTTCCAGTCTGAATCTTCTTAGTAACGTAACATCTAAACATTACAAAAGAGTTGCTTTTGGTCCCTCAAAATAAAATCATGAGCACAATGAGAATCACCAATGAACACGCACCA
Source organism: Nyctibius grandis (assembly GCF_013368605.1). NCBI lineage: Eukaryota > Metazoa > Chordata > Aves > Nyctibiiformes > Nyctibiidae > Nyctibius > Nyctibius grandis. The sequence goes on from NC_090660.1 coordinate 15,051,142, forward strand.
AATTTTACCTAATTGCAACATAAATGCACAAGCAAAGCATTACTTGTGTGTCTGCATGTCTAGCTGGCTGGACAGACAGGCAGTACTAGATCTACTCAGTGTGAATATTGGGTGAACAAATATTTATTGAGAGCTACTCAGCTGTGACACAGAAGGGGATTCATGGCATGGTGCATCTGGACTCTGCTCATTTTTTATGAGATAATTGCGCCACGGACTACCTCAAACATGGCATGACTGAAGGATTTGCCTTTTAAATTTAAAAACATGGAACGGACAGGAATTAAATCTGTCATGCCTCCGTGTAGCACACAAAGGAAGAAGAATATAAATAAACAGGCAACCAGAATGGTGCAATAAGAACGGGATTAATCCAAGTGTGATTAATTCAGTGTCAGATTAAAATGGATAGTGCCAGCTGTATCGGGTCCATTCTGCCACGTTATTCTCGCCTGTCATTTTTTTTGTCCATCTTCTTCCCATTTCCTTGGTGGATAAACCTGCAGGAGAGTTAATTGTCACATACATGGATTTAATCACATTGTCCACAGCGTTTGGGGGCCTTGCCTTCAGCGATCCATGACTAATTGTTGTGGTAATTTTTCAATCATTAACAGCATCACATATGCTGCAAACAAATCCCATGACACCCACTAAAGCCCCAGTGGCAAGTGGCGCACACTCCTTCATGAAAGCCTCGTGCCCTGTCCCCCTCCCCTCTTCCCCATTACACAGCCATCAATATGCTGTCCCTGGCCTTTGGGAGGCGAGGAGGGAGGCAGAGCTGGCTGTGCACTGGCAACTCAGACGCTTGACATTACTGCCTTTAGGGAAGGAGCACTGAGAAAGGCGGGGGGCGGGGGGGGACGAGGGAAATTAAAACTCCATCTGGGACTGCCGATGGGGGTCCTGTCCTCCGGGTAGCTTGTCCTCCATTCAGCCTCCATCGAGCCGGTGGTGTGCTGCACGGTGCGCGTTTCATCATACGAGCGAGCTCCATGGTAACGGCCGGTCCTCATCTGCCGCAGCAGGCTGCAGCCCCGCTCCCTCCCGTGTCAGGCCACCGATGCGCTGGTGGGACCAGACCTGCCCGGGGGGAATCCTCCGGCTGATTGAGGCATTGCTTTAATCACCTCGTCAACACCAGCGAACCATGTCATACAAACCCATTCGCTTTTCCGGACTCCAATAATTACATGCATTTAACAAGAAATAAAAAGGCGAACTAAAAACTTCTCTCTTGCTTCAAAGCCAAATAAAAAACCCAAACAAACAAATTGCTGCAGCAGCAGCCCTGCAGCAGCAGCAAGGATCAGTGCCACAGTGGTTTGGAGGGAGCCGTGAGGATTATACAAAAGTGGCATTCCCTGTCCCAGCTAAATGAACTAACTGACCCCCAGCTCAGCTGGCAAAAAGCTTGCCCAGGGAATGAGGAGGCCGGCGTCCCCAGTCACCTTCCTGACTTCTTGTGGCCAGATTAATTTATTCACCGGCATGCAAGCCAGCCTGCGCTGACTGAGGTGTACAACACCCTCCAATGGTGTATGCCTGGGTGCCTGGAAAAACAGTATTCAGTTTGCAGCTTTGAATGGACCAATTGGAAAATGTCATGTTCTCCCCTTCCCTCACCACTCAGTTTCCTAACACGTTAACATATTAAGCTGTTTTATGCGCCTGCTTATAGATGATGCATATCAGCATCCTCAGAGAAGGCTTGAATGGGGGAAAGAAAAAGAACAGATGAGATTCTGCAGCATCTCTGCTTTGAAGAGACCACTCTAAAACAAGGTGGCATTTCAGCAATCATCCAGGGGGCTTTAGAAAACGCTGATAAAACATTTAATTATTGAAAACCGTGGTAGCAGCAACATTACTGAAATGTAAATGCAGGCAAGGAGGAAAAAAAAGAAAGAAAATAAGAGAAATAAGAACTAAGAGCAAAACAAGGTAGGATTAAGCAAAAGCAGGAGCCCCCCTGCTCCCTCGGAGCGGGGGGAGAGAGAATCCCCGGCTATGCAGAGGAGTAAACAACAGCATCTTAAACTTAGCTTCTGATTCAAGCCATAAGGAAGCAGAGGAAGGGAAAAATCCTGTCCTTCCCGCATGTTTTTGACAGTCACGGCACCAGCACTCTTACGCAACTGTTATGTAAGTTGTGACAGGATCAGTACCTTCACCTCTCCCTGCTCGGGCTCCCCAGCAAGCAGGGCTCCCGCTGCCTCCCCAGCCACTGCGCAGGGAGGTCACGCTCTCCTCTGCTCGCCCCTGGGTTGCAGATGAGGTGTGATACACACACACATAATAATTCTTTGCACTTTTATTATTTTTAACAGCTCTCCCATCATCCATGAGTTGCTTTCTGTGAGGGTGGGCGAACCCTTAGTGGCACACAATTGAAATAACCTTTCCTGCCTTTTTCCCCCTCCTTATCCCAGAGGATGCTGTCCTCTCAGGGCCAAAAGAAAGGGTGACAACACATAAATAGTTTCTTAACTAATTTCTGCACGTAGCTGTATTGCTGTTATTACCATGCTACATCGAGTCGGCGTCACTGACAGAAGAGCCACATGAAGTTTATGGAACCGCCTAGAGCCTACCATAGATGACAAAAGATCCCAGCGATGGCAGATGGCATGTGAATCACTGTAAAGGCAATTAGCAGCTAGCTGCCGGATTTTGACGTGCTGGGGAGGACAGAGGGGGTTTTCTCTGCTCTGAGTAGTTCTCACCAGAGGGGCTGGAAATAGGCATTAGTCTCACTTTGCCCCCACAGTCTTTGCAACCAGTGTTACTGGCTTTGAGGCTGCTGTAACGCTAGGTACCTATAAGCACCCAGTGCAGAAAGATTTGCAGCAGCAATAAAAACGCAGTATTTTTACCTTGATGGGCACAAGTCACAGCTGCTGCGAGCGGAGAGTGTTTTAAGCAGAGTAGAAAAAAAACCCACACCTATGCAGCAAAGGACCGCAGCCACCAAGCCAAGTGCCATGAAAACATTACAGTGCTGTAAGCAGTGATTGAAAATGCATCAAAAACATCAAATGCTTCTAAGCAACAATGACAAATGGAGTCTGAAACTGTTCAAGTTGGATACCTCTCAAAATGCGTTTGTACGGTAGACAACGGTCCTAAATTTTGATCAGAGAGCTAAAGCAGAACGCTTCAGCATGAGCCTTTTCAGCATATATCTTTATCTTCAAGTCAGTAAAACGAATAATATAAAAACGTACTGGTAAGGTAATGCCCAGCAAAGGTCTCATTTGTGTGGCTGCAGTGCAGACCTTTGATAACACCAAAGCAGGGACATTATTGTGGGCAGTCTGACTGACAGCATCGCGACCAGTAACACTCAGAAAGCTACTAGCTCAGTTAAGAAGCCCAAGGTGACAACTTATATCAGTTTCTCCTACACTTGCTAGTTTGTTTGCTCATTACTTGTCAGGTCAGTGCCAGTTTTTGTGAGCTCTGCAATGGGGATTCTTTTGTACTTCTTATTTTCTCGGTGTATGCTCAACAACAATATCTTTTTGGGGGGCTCTTTGGCACTGATGCAATTAATACCATTAAGTAAAAAACCCCACAGCCTCACAGCACAGGTGCTCTTCCTCTGGAAGCACAGCATCTACTAACCCTTTTTTGCTTGAGGATAAGCTGTATCAGCTATTACCCCATACCTGGACTAAGCAAGGCTATCCACTTAAGAAGGGCAGCGTACCAGTTTGTATTTTTCCATCCCAAACTAAGCACACTGGTAGGTATTCAGCAGAGGTCAGATGATGCTACCTTTCAAAGGGACAAGATGCTGCCAGTAACCCTCTCATCAACATTTCGCTTCCACATCAGACAGCTCTTCCCATGCCTGCTCAGTTTTGCATTTCCCAGGAGTCAGAGGCTGTGCCTGTCTCAGAGGGCTGTACTCCCAGTGTTACAGCAGCCCTACTGCACACCATTCAGCATCTGCTTACAAGCCACCGCTGGCATCCATGCCATGGGTTGCTTGCTCCTCACTAAAATCTGAGGTTGGACAACTCTAGTTCTACCAACTCCTACCCTTGCTGACTGAATTCCATCAGTAGGTACGACAGCATTTTGCAACTACTAATCAAGCCTGAAACAACACTGAAAAGTCAATAGGTTATTATCTCCATTTTGTACACAAGTAAATTGAAAAAGATGGTGAATGCAACAGAGATGTTAAGTTCAAGCAAATCCTATTGAATAGTTTTAATGTAGACATCAGTACTTCCATGCAGTTAACTATGCAACTTCTATGCAGAAAGCAAACACCAAATCAAATAAAACAATTTTTATCAGTAAGCATGCCTGCGCCCTAATCTTATTCAATGCAGAAAGAGTCCTACATACTGTATGTACACGATTACTAATCGCCAGGACACAGACAAATGACATATTCCTGTATGAAATTACATACCATTCTGCAGATAGAACCAAGACTACAAATATACTTAGAAAAAAATCCAAATCTTTAAGAACTGATCTCAAAAGCCAGCAGTTTTATCATATATAGGAATCTTCTACAATAGGATCAGCACTAAGGATCAGCCTGTTTTGGTATTTTGCCAGCTGCAGAAACCAGAAGCTGTAACTATGCAATAACATGGCTACAAGTGATGTTTCAGCAGCTATAACTCAGGTAGTCAGTGATCATCTTGACACATGAGGACTGATACCCCATGTACGTTTTAATCTTGCCTAGTTTGACAGCATCTAATCACATTAACTATAAGGCAGCACATGGAATTTGAGTACAACTGAATTCCAGAGAAATTGTTAACATGCAGTTTTGGAGAGTTTTCCAAACCTTTTCTACTGCATCAGTCCAAGCGCACCAAGTCAATCACATGTTACAGGAAAGGAAAACAATCCCTGCAAAAATAAAACTTTTGGCTATTAAAAGAGCCTTCTAAATCTCAGGGACTCCTCGCAAAACACGTACTTTACTCAATGTTTGTTTTGCTTCCTCCAGCTCAGAGCTCCTCAGGTGAAAAGAAAAACAAAAGAAAAGCCCAGCACTAGCAAACTTGGAGCCAGAGATCAAGCTTAAAATGTTCAGAAAAGGATGTTGTAATGAAAAAGCACATGAAAAGAAATGCATGAAGCAAAGAGTCACCTTCTAAGTGGAAGGTGACAAGGTAACAGTAACGCTGCCCTTACTGAGGGCAAACAACCAAAAAGGTATCTCTCGGAGTGGATAGCAAGGTGACATGAGACAAGTCACTACGCTGAGTTGTGTCACAGCTTCCCCTTCTGTAAAACACGTCTAATAACACAGCTTTTATAAAAACTATTCAGGCATACTGCTGAAAAGTGCTACGTAGCAGCACTGTTTTTATTATCATACAACAGAGGGCATTTAAGCAGAACAACAAAGATTGGCCATGCTTCTTTCACTGAGGACAGCCAGAAGCAGTGCTCCTCTCAATTATTATTAGAAATTCTTTACTGTGAGGGTAGTGAGACACTGGAACAGGTTGCCCAGAGAAGTTGTGGATGCCCCCTCCCTGGGGCCAGGCTGGATGGGGCTTTGAGCAATCTGGTCTATTGGAACCATAGAATGGTTTGAATTGGAAGGGACCTTTCCAATAGGGTTGCCCGTGGCAGGGGGGTTGGAACCAGATGATCTTTAAGGTCCCTTCCAACTCAAACCATTCTATGATTATGTTTTCTCCACATGCCTTAAAAAGCAAACAAAAACCAACAAAAAAACCAACCACCACCGCAAAAACGAATGGGTTCAAACAGAGGTTTCAGATGAATGCACTTCAGCAGCTGAAGAGGACACAGTGCTAGCATATCTATACCTTAATACCTTCTCAAAGCTATGACTCCTACAACAAGCGATCCAAGCCTGGATTGGTGCCAAAGCATCTCATCTTAAGGGTAGTTGCATGATAGCCAACAGTGAGTGAGGAGTTTTTCAGTAAGGTAGAACACCACTGCAGGAAGCTTGAAGTCTAGTAAGGCTAAGGAATAGTGGAAGAGGAATGCAAGGTCTTGGGAAAACACATCACTTTCAATCCATCAGACTTTACAGTTTACCTTGAGGTTTTTCAGTTGACATGTCCTTAAAAGAACAAAACCAAACCCCTCTCCAATTTCATTTAGGAAAAAAACAAAACAAACAAACAAAAATAAAAACCAGCTTGATTCCTCAGACCTTTTCTCTGTTCCAGCTACAGCTACTACTGTGTCTTAAACTTCAGCTGTCAAGAAACAACTACTCCATCTTTTTATTCCCCATTTTCACCAGTGCTCAACTCCTCATACTTATTCCTAATACAACACTTTACTCCAATTCCACCCTTAGCCTCACCATGACTCCTCAACATGCTTTTCTGCTCTCCCAGAGGAAGACTTCAGCTTCCATTTCACACCTCTGCAGACATGGCCAGCAAGTCCATATGCCAGATTATCCAAACTAAAACTGTCATTCCACAAGGACAGGCTGGGAGCTGAGCAAGAAAATCAAAGTCAATGGACCAGGCTGCAGGCTCTCAACAGCAGCCTTCAGTCACTTGTCAAACACCTTTCCTGTTCAAGGCATGTATCCAGAACCAGGAGTAAAGCAATGCCTGGGACAAATCCTAGCCCTCCAAATTCAGTGTCTTGCACAAGACTTCCACAGGCAGTAGAGAACAGAGCTGATGAGCTCACGCAGGCACCTCCACTGCTGTCACACTTCTTTGACACAGTTTCCTCAGCTGTGGTTTGAAAATCATCTTGGGGTTGTCCTTCAGCTGCCAGCATACTTGCTGCAATTACTCCCTTCTGCTATGAAGCCTTTTGGGTGTCTCCAGGGAACCCAGGAAGGCTCTGCCAGCTCTGTATCGCACAAACGTGTGGAATACATAAAAGAAATTACAGATTCAGTGCCCCTTAGTTCACCTTCCTTAAACTCCACCCGTGAATTGTACAGTCGCAGAGCTTTTCCCTAACTTAAGGTGTACGCATTTTTCTTCAAGCCCTGCGAGAAGAGAGATAATGAAAGGGAGATGGGAGTAAAGCAGCAAAAAGGTCACTGTAGGGGAGCTCTAGCTTTTCAAACTTGAGCCTTTCAAGGAAAGAGTTGCTGATTTTCTCTTCCTGCAGAGTATCATAAAGCAGCAAGAAGGTCATTGTGGGGAACACTGGCTTTTTCAAATTTGAGGCTTTCAAGGAAATAATTAATGATTTTCTCTTACTGCTGAGTATTACACCTGCAGGTATGGTGGAAAGCACAGAAGACAAGAGGCTGTCTTTTGAAAATAAGTGAAGTAAAGGATCCACATTTTTTTTTGGATGACTGTGACTGTGCTTCCACCTCTAAGCATGATTATGTTAATTTAGTCTACAAAACAATGCCAACCTGATCTCACGCTCTGGGCATGCCTGTTGCAAGTGGCTGCTGTTCCCTCCCTTCCCCTGAAAACTTTTAAACACAATGGCCAATTTAATGAAGAACAACAGAAGGGGGGAGGTCTCTGATGGCTGTTAAAAAAGTTTAATCTAATTATTGACCCAGGAAGAAGAGGCAAGAATGAGAGATCATTCTCTGTTCAACATCAGAGAGTCCAAAGGCGTCTGTAGGAAATGACTGGTTGCACTACTCCTGCAACTGCTCCTAAACTTGGTTTAGGTCAAGACAAGTTTCCACCTGTCTCATCTTCCAATTGCACTCCCTTGTTTTTAAATACCACCTTCTTAAAAGTATCCAGTAGAAGATGCTAGGGTGACAACAGTGTTTATGAATGGTCTGTAACAGAACAATAAAAAATCAGTTACAAGCCATGTGTATGTAAACATTATGCCCGCTGATGATCTTCCATACTCCCCTGACTCTCCCTCCCCTGTCTTTAAGACTTAGTGCTTCTGTGACAGCCACAAAGATGACAAATACAGAACTACTGATGGGGCACCACAAAAATAACTTTATTTTCTTTTCACTGAATTACAGTCATATAATATTGAGTGCTGCTTTCTCTCCATCCCAGGATGTATGTACAGGTTTGCTTCTACTGAGACTATTTTGTATTGATTAATGGTAGAGAAACCGAAACAGTACAAATTACACTTTTTTGAGCTAGAAGCAACTCCACTCAGCATCACATGCTACCAAAACAAAGCAGCAGCTTGTTCCTTGTCCCACTAGGACAGCAGCTCACAGGGTCACATTTAAAGAAACCCAGATACTCACCAGTGCATCACTCTCATCATCTGGGCACTATTATAAAACTAAAAAAGCACATACATGGCATAGAACAACTTCAGAAATCTGCAGAGGATGCTACAACATTTGTCTAATGTTTGCTTGCAGCTCCTCCAATCAGCCATATGCAGAACATGGCAAATGCTTACGCACAGCCTGCTCCACTTCACTGTTGATGTGTGAAAGCTGACAGCAACATAGGCACTTTAACTTTTGTTTAAAACTGCTGTACGATTAAGTGCATCTTCAGATGGCTTAAGTGAACTCCAGCTTCCTCTTTTGGAGTGGCTCTAGTAAACGCCACTTTCTTTGTTCCTATGCCTCATGCGCCCATGATGTGCAAGAGCTGCAATCCAGCTGAGTTATTAAACCTTCTCTGAACATGGCCAGAACCTCAGACTGCAAGGAACCACACAAATAAAGAAATAACCACAAGAGGGCACAGACAGGACAATCTGCCCCTCATGAGCAGAGACCCTAGAGAAAATAACCTCTCCTTTATAAAATGAACTGCCAGCTCTCATTAACTAAAGAAAAACAGCAGCAGCAAGTGCCAATACAGGTAGAGTGCATTCTCCTTTCTAAGATCACCAGCTTTTATTCAATAAGACCAGAAAGCAATTTAGCACTTGCAGAAGTGAGCAATTCTGCCCCCATCTTGATTGTGATACAATGAGTTCTAATACAGTAGCGGAGATATCTTGGAAATTATAGTTTCTGCTGTGAGCCATGCAGCAGTATTGTATTAACAATTTATTTCCCTGAGATGAAAAAAGGAGTCCAAGTCAGGAGTTTACCTCTGACTGTCACTTTTGAAACATGCTAAGCAAGTCTGAACTAATATGAGAAAAGGATTCCCCTCACTGTACTTGGTCTTTTGGAATAATTAATTAGCTAAATACTTTTCAAACCATACAGTCAAAGATTAATTCCTAACTGGAGTCTATTGCCTTATTTAAATAGATCCTACTAAATTTTTTTCTATTATAATCCCCACTGCTATTTTGTGTCAATCACTGTTCTAAAAGAAAACTCTGTAAATCCACTTTAATTATTTTTTTTAAACAAAATAAGCTCTGGATTACAATGTCAGTGACAATCTCTGTCATTAGCATAAAGATGACTGGTACTTTTGAATAAGCGACTCAAACTTCAGGGCTGGAAGAAACCTTCTGTTACTTTTTCCTGTCTTTTCACAATTTTAAGATAAAGAGGAGATAAAAGTTATTGCTCATTGCAGGGTGAGGAGCTGAAAAGCTCTAAAACTGTAGCCAACACCTTATGGGCTTTTTGTTGGGATTTTTTTTTCACCTTTGTTCTTCATAAAGCCAACATTTTGACCCAGAGAACACAGAACTTGACAAGACTTTCAAATATTCACCTAAAGTTTTTAAATAATCCAAATGCCCTCAAAAGCAGGGAAACAAACAAGTCTTTTTCCACTCCACTCTCCATTTGGCCCAAAAGAAAATAGGTAAGAGATGACTTCCATGGTTACCTCTTAAATTCCATTTGTTTTTAAAATCAAAAGTTTCCTGGGACTCTGCCAGAATATTTAGGATCAAACTTATTACTGATGCTCACCGCATAGTCATCAGACTACATAATTTATGGCATCCGTTCTGTTCAGGAAAAAGGAGACATTGCTTTAATATCTATCAGTAATCTGTCACTGATATTTACGTGGGGAAAAGTGTTAATAAAGGCTGGCATTTTTCCCTGATTCATTTCAGGTGCAGCAGCAGATCCTGCTCATAACTGGCTGGTACGCTGCCTGGAACAGGCTGTCTCCTCTCCATAGCTGTGCTGCAGATGCCTTCCAGTAGCACGGAGGTGCCAAACCTGTTCTAGGCTCTTTCCTTCCTTCCTTCTGGAAACATGATTATCCTTCACAGCATAATCACCTCCTTCCAAGCACCTTTTTATTTACATGTTGTAGGTTTTATCCCCTCTACTGCTCATAGTCACTGCCTGTTTATGAATGCTGAACTGCAAAGCTGAGTATCTGGAGGTGAAGCGCAAGCAAAATTCAAGCTATGCTATTCTTTGTAATACACACCAAAGTGACACCAGTGTACCTAACTTACCATATACTCTTACAAAGCTAGGGTTTATAATAACATGAAAGGTTATTCTGTTGGCAGGCAGTAATGACAGAGAAGCAGAGGCCAAACTCCAGCCCTTGAGCTGTTCTGTGTTTGCTTACACGCAATTCAAACAAAGGTCTCCAGCCAAGGCTTGCCCACCTGGTCAGCAGCAGATCAGTATGCGCTGGCACACAGGCAGCTGGGCGATCTGATCTTCTCAAGCCTCCGGCCGAAAGAGCCATGAGAGGCTTGCTCCACTGGCTCAGCCTGGACTGCTGCCACAGCCGTGACGCCATCACTGGAAAGCCAGTGCTCTCTCCCGACTATGTGATACATTCAGGTTTCCCTTCCCCACTTGTTGCCCTCTAAAGATACAGGCCTCATGACTCAACTGGAGACTCTGATAAACGGTATGGAGTTGGGAAGGCTGACCACCCATACACTATCACCCGTTTGTTATTTTCCTAATACAATAGCAGAGCAGAGAGGGTGAGAGGCGTGTGTTCAGCCTCCAGCAGTCACGCAGGAGACCTGCATTCACCCATTCCTCTCACCAACTAGAAATCTGAAAGACAAGAAATGATGCATGACTGAAACATCCTAATCCAAACCTCCCTCTCCAGAAATCAAGTTTGTATTTGCAATCTAGTGAAGATAAATACTTCCCAAAATGCTTGATCTAATCTCAGCTGAACTGAAATTACCTCAACTGACCTTTGCGTAGCAGAGTCAGGAACAGTTAGAGACATGCCTGTAAAATCTGTTCTCCACCCTCAGCTGGGTAGTCCTGATAGATGTCCTGGGAACAGCAAAAATGAATATTGCAATGCAACAAAAAACCCCGCAGGGTATCCTAGCCTGATGAGGAATTATGTTAGGCTCATTGGACCAACTCCTGGCTGATTAAAAACATTCAGCATTCATCACATAACAGTGTAGTAATTCAATAGTATTATTTAGCTGTATTTTCATTTGCATAAATAAAGCCGAGGGAAACACCTTCTCTGTGCTATAAATTGTTGCTCTTCAACGTTTTTGAGAGTGGCACTTTCTTTTACTTGGGAGCTGCTTAATAAACTACATCCATCATTACTTAGCCTTCTCTTGTGTGTGGTGCTCTAATCCTCCTGCTGGATCCCAAGGAGACAAATCATAGTGAATTACTAAACCTTTAATTTACTTTTGATTAAAAAAAAAACTAAAGGGAAGGAAAGGCAATACATACATACAGGCAAACTATTCAAAGGCAATAGTAACTTTGGCAGATGCAACTGTGCATTTTCCCACCTCTTTTTCTTTTTTATATTCCAAATGGACTAAAATGAGCCTCAAGTATGCTAGGGAGAAGCTTTCATTTGCTTGATGGAAAGATGTACCATGCACCAGTCAGTCAAATAACCACTCTTGCTGGTTTCAGGGTTAGTGTTAGACAGAGTTAACCCTTTTTCACAGACATTTTTGTACAGGAGAAAATGAAGCATGAAGACAAAGTAGTTTCCTAAATTGTGAAGATAAGGAACATATATTCCAACTAAAAAATGTAGTCTTGCACCATGAAAGGGAAATTATCCTCTAAATGCATTGATGGTACTACTCTAACACTCAGCTGGCAAAATCACATGGAGCCACAAATTCAAATGGCCATCCATGTTCTATAATAACTACTCACTTCAAGATTCAATCCCATACTTATTCTCCCACAAAATACCCCTGTAAATAAATAACACATTTCCCAGAAATAGGTGTAATAGAATTGTCATAAAATGGAGTACTGTGTTTGTTTATTCTACACAAACATATACAGATTGGGAGTAAGCTTCTATTAATTCTTTTGAAGAACACCAACTCTAACATACATAATGAATCTGTCAAAGGTAATAAAATCAGAGAAAGCAACATTTCATAAATTTTATGGGTTCCTTCTGGATGAAAAACTTGATGGAAAAACAGTTTTAAAAATAGAGCAGTAAATGAAGTAGGAGACAACAGGCAAATTATCTTGACAAGGAAAAAGGAAGGGCAGAGGAAAGGTATAACTTTATAACACAACACACACATCAGACCTGGTGGTGTAGCCACAGATAACAGAACAAGAGAAACAAATAACAAATAAAACAATGCCCTTTGATTGACTGAAGTGTCACCTCTCTGCAACTCATTTCTGTGTTTTGACTTACTTATCAAGGCAAGACCGAGATTTCCTTCCAGTCAGCTCAAAAGAAACCAAAACAAAATCAAACCCAAAAGGCAATCTTAATCCAAGTGCAGGAAATAAACTCTTTCCAATTTCTTCGTTGAGTGGGATGAGAGGAGTTAGAAGAAATAGCTTTTCTATGTAAGAGTCATCCCAATTTAAAAATACATGCTGTTTAGAAACTTGAACCTCCAAAGCCCTGAGAGTCCAGATCTAATCCTGCCAAAACCTAAAGCACAAGCTATGCCCCAGCTCACGTGTTAATATGTAGCAGTGCTGTGGCCATTCCCTTTGCTGGACTGGGATTGCCTAGCAAACCACCACTTAGGTTTGCAGTCACAAAGAAGGCTGGCACTAACTTAGTCTGAAGACGCTGAGAAAGCGGCTGGTATTTCTGCTGTCACTGGCTATGGGCAATTCCTTTACAGCCAAGAGACGTAGTAGTCATCTAAGGACAGCTAATTGCCCCCTCCCCCCCGCTAACCTACATGTCTGGGCCTTTATATGAACTATTCAAAGGTTAAAAGTCAAGCGCCTGCTTTAGCCACCCAGGTGACTACAATCACAGCTCCTCTCCTTGTATAGACAGGCTGGATCACCATAGATTTTTAGGGAAAATCAGGTCCTTTGCCCAATTACTTATTCCCTTTTAAATTGGTCAGCATTGTCTTAGGTACACACTTCTCTGGATGTGCCATGTACGTACATTTGTGGGTATCTATATGCAATGCTGCAGAACACATAAAAATTCAGTCACATCTTTCTCTAAAAGCCCACAACTCCACACCAGCTCCATGTCTGACTGGCCAAAGTAAAATTTCAGTGGCTGCCAGCTCAACAGAGCGTCTCTCAAATTAGTCAGCTGCGACAAACAGCTTTTCTGTTTACACTGGGGAGAGTGTGTGTGGAAAAAAACACACACACAAAAAAATCAAAAAAGGCCAAATTTATCTCACTCTGTATTTATTTGGTCACTGATTGGTCTTATTTGTCTCACTCTGTGTTTGTTTTTATATATACACACACTCCCATATATAACTATATGTATGTATGTGCAAATGTAAATCACTAGGATGAATTGAGACGAAGGTGACCCAGGAGCTGAAATATAAAGCTTCGATTCAACTCCAGTTTCTGTCACAGGCAACTCCTAAGACCCTTGGGAAGTCACTCAAACTCAGGTGCTTCCTAATTTCCCATTAATTTCATTTAATCCGAGACACTGTCTCTTTGTGGGATATTGACTTAACCTTCATGTACCTGCCTAAATTAGAACACCAGGCTCCCCCTGCAGCCAGTCACAGAAAGAGGCTTCCCAGCAGACTGATCCAGAAAACAAACAATCCATACATTCAAAACACACTGGAAGACCTTCTTTCTCTATTGAGTATATAAGGATCGTAGGAAAGCTAACTAAGGCAGCTAAAGCCTTTGCCTGCAGTGTGCATGTGTGTCAGCCTCCTGGGCACTTTAGTTTCCATCCATAAAAGAGCAATGATGACACTTTGCTATCTCTTAACAGTCTCAGGAGAATAATCACAGGAAAGGCTGGGAGATGTCAAGGTATTGTGGTGATGTGGTCATACAGGAGACAGACAGTGACCTAAAAAGAACAGATTTTAACCCCCGAGAGGTTTGTGATGGGGAGCTGTGAAGCTTACACAGCAGACTTGAATTGCTTTGGATGTACTGTGTGGGAAGAATCCCCCCATCCAACAGTTTTACCTTGTGTTCTTGGGAGGCCCCAGGTGCTCAAGACACCAATACCTCTGTAACTTTAATTTCACCTTGAAGACTTGCAGAAATGTATTTTAAATGCATTATATTTACCTTTATACACTATATCCATATAGACACATACAGCATTAACTATTTCAAGGTCCCCACAGAGAGCTGTTAGCATAGACAGAACATGGGTCTGCATACTATTTAAGCCACATGCTCCATCTGCTCCAACGTTTTAATGTAATTTACCAGGCAAGAGCTGAGCAGGAAAAAAGACTCCTAGATGAAAGATATTAAATTTCCTCTTCCCCAAAACACTCCCTGCTGCTTGATATATGGACCTAGCTCATCCATAACTAAAATTTGATTTAAGAACATATTCATAAATTTAAAAAAGAAAAAAAAAAAGAACAAAAAATGTCCTGTGGCTGCAAGGTAACATTGACATAATTTTTCTGTTAACTACTAATCTGCTGCCCATGGAGAACTCTCCAAACTGATAATCCTTTTGTCAAACACAAAGCAAAAAGGAGTGGACATGTTAAGAACTTAAACTTGTCACTTCTCCTCAGACAGCAATTTTGATGATCTTCAATAAATGAGTAAAAGATTTATTTACTGCAGCATTGAAGCCAAACAAGTTTTACATGTTAAGACTTGTATTTGGCTGAAGGTGGCAGCCCTGGGCCAAGTACTATTTAAATTTTGGAAACAAGTCCTTCAGTTGATCTGTAAAAGGACTTCCAAATGGGAAAGACACTTTGAGAACCAGGTTTCACCAAGGAGTACACTCATGACAAATAAGCTTTGACCTTTTTAAAAAAAAAAAAGCAACAATTTGTAGAAGTTATGACAAACTCCTTTCATCATGTTCAACAGTATTCATGAAGATGTTTAGACAAGGTTAGCAATTTTTTCTTCATTAGAAGTACATACAAAATTAACAAGACATACAGTACTAGGAAAACTGCCTTTGCTATAAATTTAGGATATCACACACAACTGGAAAACCAAGACTGCCCAGCAACTTTTAAAACTATAATTGTATGCAAACTACTGACAAAAAGTTCCCTCCACAGCCTTAGAATCATAGAATAGTTTGGGTTGGAAGAGACCTTAAAAGGTCATCTACCCCAACTCCCCCGCAGTAAGCAGGGACATCTTCAACTCAATCAGGTTGCTCAGAGCCCTGTCCAACCTGACCTTGAATGTTTCCAGGGATGGAGCATCTACCACCTCTCTGGGCAACCTGTTCCAGTGTTTCACCACCCTCATTGTAAAAATTTTCTTCCTTCTATCTAGTCTGAATCTGCCCTCTTTTAGTTTAAAATCATTACCCCTTGTTCTATCGCAACAGGCCCTACTAAAAAGTCTGTCCCCATCTTTCTTATAAGCCCCCTTCAGGTACTGAAAGGCTGCAATAAGGTCTCCCTGGAGCCTTGTCTTCTCAAGGCTGAACAACCCCAAACTGGAGTTCAGCCTTACTGAAAGCCCAGTGCCTGCTCATTTCCTTGCTAATGCCATGACTATCTCCTACTACTCATGCTGGAAAGCTGACACTTCCTCTTTCAAAACCATTCCCTACTACATTCAAGTTGACAAATAAAAATTAAAAAAAAAAAAAAAAAAAAGGAAAAAAAAAAAGGTTTCTTAAGACTGTAAATATCAATGATATCAATGTTGCTTTCTGATGTGGAAGGTAGAAAAATCTTACATACAGAAGGAAAGTCTTACCAACTCCTCTTACTGGGAGCCTAAATACAGCTGCCTTCATGATTCATTATCTTAGGAAACAAGGCCTCAACCTGAGCTCCCACTCACAGCTGAATGGGTGGCTGTGTGCCAGTATGTTTCAAACCAGCCAGTGATCGAAAGCAATCATCTCTGGCAGTCATCGTACCAAAACCTCACTTCATTTTTCAACTCAAGGCTCGTTAAAGGTCAACACAGCAAAATGAATATTAAGAACTATCAGAAAAGAAAAATAGAAGGCAAAGTATTTATGGCAGCATGCAAAATCACCGTATGCCCACATGTTGAACATTACACACTGACCTCCTACAGCAGAAACCTGCAGAAGATAGAGGCAGGAGTGATCATGACTATCAGAATGTATGGATCAGCTCCCATGCAGGGAGCAACTGTCTGACCAGGACCCTTTGGCCTGGAAAGAAATCAGTGATGAGAGTTACAACTGAGATCTAAACAAATCCTGAGTGGCTTAAACAAGGAAAAAGAAACAGTTACTCACTGCCTCTTCTCGCATGAGAGAAGGAGCTCTAACTGTAACTCTAATTTGTTGGTCAAAACAAAAAGGAAGTGATTCCTCATGCAACTTTAGTTATGCAATTTCTTGCTACAAGACACTGCAGATAGTAAAGGTTTACTGGGATTCAAAAAACCAACAAGTGAATGGAACAGAGTTCCACAATGACTACTGAACACAAATGTACCATTTTCAGCTCAGGAAACGGACAGCTGCAGGGAGGGATCAGCATAATCATGCCTGTTCTACTTATCTTTAGGCACCTGCTTGGGATGCCATCATGACACAGGGATGTCCCGGACTTTGGTATGATCTGGTGTGCCACCCTTCAGTTATTTTCCTGCATATGTCAGGAGTTCAAAAACATCATCTCTTTTATAGTTTTTTTTTATTGCTTTGTTTGTGGGTTTTGAGGTTTTTTGGGGGGGGGTTGTTTTGTTTTTAAATGATTGGGGTTTATAGTTTCTTAGTTTTGTGGTAAACTTTAGTCCAATTTTCTTGCTTCTGTCCCCAGCTAACATATTCTGCAACACTGAGCACTGAGAACATTGCCATTGATTTCAATCAACAAAGGATCACACCCTAACTGCTTCCAATTTCACAGGTACTAAGCAACACTATGTGACCGCAGCCTCCGAGTAAGCAACGTCCTGTATTCAAAGGTTTGAATCATGTAACTCCATACAGACCTGGGAACTTCAGCACCTACCAGTGAACACCAGCTTTGCAAATCTTGGATAACAAACTCTTGAAGCACAGAAATAAATACCTTATGTGCTGTTAATTGATATTAGTTCTACTGAACCAAAAAATTTCCTTGTATCTCATCATGGACCTAAAATTGAGAGTACTTGCTACTATACTGTAAAGTTTATATATTTTTCCCAGTGTTAACCAGAACAAAAATATTCTTTATATCAACATTCATACATAACATTCCTATTAAAGTTATGTATTCAAGTACAGTTTAAGATGAAAAATAAAGCACACAAAGATGGAAGGTTAAACAGTACAATAATTTAGATTTTATACTTCTTATTGAACATTGATTATAATAGAGACCTTCTGTGCTCACATTATACCAAATAATTGCTGTAGTTTAGCATCATCAGCCTTAGGGGAACATGTAACTTCATTCCTTACAATTCAGTGCATCTTTGCAGTGCATATTTTTTCAATAATTATATGAAAACACTGTCATAGGGTGTATGTTTTTCTTTTAAAAATAGCAACTGCCACTGTTAGAAAATAGTAAATAACACCATATTCTCCATTTTGTTAGTAATAGGAGACTTTCCTGAATGCAAACAACTCTTAAAAATGCAAACAACTCATTAACTGGACTGGCTTTAATGTAAATGGTACTTACAGCCTTTATCAAATCCACACATCAAGACAAGAGAAACTTTGCTTGTTGTTAACAGGGAAAATCTGAATGGTTCAGAAGACTGGATCATCCCCACTACACAGTGAATTACTAAGAATGAGGCTGGCTGTCCTCCTCTGGGCAAATCCTGATCTGGTTTAACATTTTAAGAATGAGAAGTTTCAAGGGTGAGAGAAAGCACTATGGAAGTCCATGCACAATGAAGTTGCAGCAAAAAGTGCTGTTTTGTTCTGTTGCCTCTCATATCTGGGTTCTTTATCACTCCTGTGCTGTGCAGAACTATGTCAGAAACTGGAAATCTAGTTTGTTAAGAAGCATGCAGGAAAAAAAGAGAGAAGGCCACAGAGACTCTTCACAGATCTCAAAAGGAAAAAAGAGCAGAGTAAGAAAGCAGGTGATGAAGAGTACTATCAATACATTTGAACATACATTTGACAATTTTTCCCTATAACCAATGCATTTCTATTTACATGTATTAAATATCTGTATCACGTTCTATTTAAAAGTGGTTGAAATCAAAGAAAGGCTCCTTCCCAAACATAAGGCGGCATCAGAAAAATTCAATAGGATATTGTCTTTCAGAAAGTAACAACTTTAACAAACTTCACACTGACAGCATGGGACATTAAAGCTACAATAGAAAGCCACAATAGAATTCTTCACTGAAGACTAAAAAAAAATCTTAGTATGATCTGTCAATACCATCAAAATTTGCTGCATGAGGAGGTTAACCAAGGAACTATAGTGAGGTTATTTTGGGCAGGGAGTCGTCATTGTAAGCCCTGTCAGCCCAATAGAAACTTCTGCCAACATAAAGAAACAGCTACTTAGGGCTAATGTCCTGGCCCCTTTGCAGCACAGACCCTGTCTTTTCATCCTACCACAAGGCTTCTTCAGTTCTTCTGCATTTTTTTTTTGTGTTTCATATATATTCATATATGAATATATATATTTTCAACAAAACAAAAATGAAAATAAAAAAACAAATCTGCGCTGAAGCATCCTGACTGTTTAAATTATAACCACCATAAATAACCAGGCACATCCAACTTCTGCTTTGTGTGAGTGACTGTTTCTGATTGCCTCACAAACCAGTCTTTCGTATTCAAACAATAACACACAAAATAAAAGGACTTTAGGATTGTGAAGGTAAAAGCTCTCTTCCTTTCCCTTAGGAAAGTATTGTCTTATGGAAGGAAAAGCAATGCCTGCCAGCAAACATTACATTTCACAAACACATATTTTAATAGTCAATATCAAGCAAAAAATACCCATAAAACAAAAATCCCAAACTGCAAGATACTAGAAATGTTATAGACCATATAAAAAGAAAAACAACAATTTCTGCAAACTCCTCAGTTTTTTCTCCAGTTTTCAATCAGCAAGCTGTGTAATACACCATGAAGAGATCTTTCTGCATTTGCCTCGTAAACTGGTACACCAAGAGTGAAATATTTCTTCAGCACCAGCTTAGCCAGCCAAAAAATGAGTAACATTTCTCTTTTCCATTTAGTTCTACAGAATTGGTTTCTGGTAGAGCCCTTGAACAGATTGAGACAAGAATGGGAAGTTTGCAGTGCCTATTCTAGACATCTGACAATGAAGAGAGACAGGGCATCTAGGTTTAGGCACCAGCGTTTACTCCCTCATTAGAGGGCGTAGGTGTGTGGAGTGAGTCATAGGCGTCCTTCCCAAGTTTGAAGATGTTTCTATTCCTTGCTGATCTGCACTGGTTTAAAATGGAAGGCTTTAATACTGAAAGTTTGGCGTTTCAATGAAATTTAGGGGCATAGGACCAGAGTAATAAGTAATATTCACTGATTGTGGATACTGGAAGCATTAAGGATATTCTAAAGGCAAAAAAAAAGGAACTATTAAAAAACTACCGCTGTTCAAATGTGGGGTGGCTTTGGAAGGCACTTGAGTTCTGCTAGCAAAAAAAGATTAAGGAGTTAAGAAAGAAAATTTTCACCTTCATCCTTCTCCACAGAGAATCTCCTTTCTGGACTTGTGGATTTTCAATTTTGGACAAAACCAGCTTGCTGCTATAACACACTCAAAAAAAAAAAACCCTATGGGTTAGTAATAGCAAACTTGGCTTCACCATAAATAGAAGCAAGTTGGCATGCCAGAAACCTACTGGGGTTTTAAATCGTTGCAAAAGAGGATTAAAGAAGAGAATCCTCAGAGCAGCAGTAGGCAGGGAAGACTGGTGTTTGACTCCTTACCTGACTGAAAATGTGAACTATCTTGTCCTCATTGTTACTTTTAAACAAAATAAGCTAATCATTAGCCAACATAATTATTAGCCACACTTTTTCTTCACTTGTGGTAAACTGATTCCAATACTTCAAAAAAATCACATCAAGATACATTGGACTCGGCTTTTGTAGACAAGCTTTTTCGCAGAGCTACCGGAGGGAGCAGAAAAACAAAACTGTGGCTACATAAAGTGCATTCTTTCTAAATGAAGTGAAAAATGATTGGCACTTCCACAACTGAGTTTGCAGTCTCTAAAAATATCTTGCTAATAAAGTGAAAGAATATATTTGTTTGTTTGTTTTAATAATACAAGTCTACAAAGTCATTCAAAAGCTAGACTTGAGTTACCAAACTCATGAGCTCTTGCAAGATTAGAATTACAACGAATAGTTGGGAGAGTTCTGGTGCAGAAGGGATATAATTTTGAAGACCGTAATTCAGAATGGTGAAAAAGAGCTGAGGCAGAGTAAATTGAAAACTTTGACCGCTGTAGAAACCATGGGTGTTTCCTGCACATTCATTCACATACACACACACAAACGATACAGTAGTTGTTTTGAGGCCACAGTTTAGCTCTTCTCACACACATTAAAGGAACCTAAACATTAAGAATTGAGCAGCATAAAGCTTTTCAAGAAGAAAGCCTGGCCACTGGTGATGGCCATTTCCATCTGATGGAAATAATATTAGACAGGATTCTTTGACTTCTGAGGCTGATCAGAAGCTGTATTATATTTACCACACCATGAACATAATAACCCGAGAAAGAACATTAGCATAATCCATTAACCCACTGGCAAGGAACTCTGGAAGAGGATTTATCCTTTTAAAAGGAATATGATCACATTAAAATACATGCAAACTTTGAGGAAAACAAGCAGTGTCAAGTAACTGGGGCCAAAATTGAGCCATTCATAATTATCATACTTGGACTTCAACAGAAAGAATTTTGAGCACATAAAAATACAACAATAGCTTGGGAAACCAACTACGAAAAAAATCAACTGAGTATAACTTAGCTATCTGAAAGTACACTTATGAGAATTAAACGGATCATATTCCAAAAGGCTCCCATACTAATAAATAGTTGGAAGACATTGAACGACAGAGGTCTGAGCACATGCAGTCTGCCCTGTGCTTACAAAGAGTTGCCTCTTCTCAGCTAATTAAAAAACAAGCATGTAAAATTCTCTATATAAAAATAAGCAGAAAACCCCACCAATTTCTCCTCTCCTTCTTTTGTACTTATGTGTAAGTTTTAGAAAGCAAAACCATCAGGTGATATTGCTCTGTAATAATTTCAATTAAAACAAATGATGTCATTCTTAACGCAGTTTACAACCTCGTAAATAACCAACCTGACGCAAAAAGAAATAAACAAAACCAAAAAGCAACCTACCATTCCACCTGAGGACTATTTGCGCCGGCTGCCACGAACAGAGATGTCTGCTCACAAGGGGAGAAGGGGGCATTTCAGACTGTGCAGCTGATTGCGCTGGAAGTGTTTGCTAATAGAGATGTCAATGAAGTAAAGGAGTTTCAGTACCTGAGTTAACTAGCTGTTGCTCCATGACCCCACAGCCCAGGACCTCCATCCATTCTCCTTGGAAGTTGATCTCCATCTCAAAGGAAGGGTGAGTAAACGGGAAGTAGCAGTCTACCCATCTGACTTGTAGTCCTGTAGCAGTGTTTAAAAAACAAAATATGAAGGGTGTATGCTTAAAGGGCCATCCCTCCAACCATCTGTAAAACTTGCCCTTCAACTAATGACACCAATTACAGCAATCCAGAGAAAATAAATAGCAAACAAACTAATTTACAACACTAATGCAAGGCGATAAATCTTAAAATTTGTGGAAAAAAATAACCATGTCTTTTCTAATATGCAATTCAAGCACCCTTTGAAAACAAATCAATCATTTGTCAAACTCTAGCAACCACCTGGCATCGAACAAAAATGAGCCAAGATCACAGGAAAGTCAGTAATTTTGTTATTCTTTGCACCAGGAACTGACTAACTGCTCCTACAGGAAAAGCTAAGGCTTCAATTTTTACTTAGTATTTTATGGATCAGCTAGGCAAGTAATTTTTTTCATCAGAACCTACTTAAAATAGAAAGTTATTTTTTCTGTATATGTTTAAATACAAAAGTTAAAAATCAATATTAATAAACACAAATATAAATACATATACGCAGATTGTACATTAGTAAGGTATGCTATATACCAACACACATAGAGTACTCTGGACCCAGAAGACAAGAGTTTCACTTTGTGTGGACGTGAAGTGTAAGAGAAAGGCACCACTGGGTAACTCCCCCCCTCCCCAGCTCAGCATCTCTGCAAGTACCACTGCGCAGAGCGAGGAAAGCCCTGGCATCTCAGAGCTGCGGAGCCAGAAGAGGGCAAGGTCTATAGTGCTGCCAAAAGCAGGGGTGTTGCCAAGGCCCTCATTATATTTGATGAGTTTTAGTTCTTGTAATCATTTGCACAAGCTTTGTTTTGATAAAGAATTTTTTCTAGCCATTAAGTACGAGGAAAAAAAAGTCTCAGAAACATGAACTGTGAAAACTTAACAAAATTGAACTGTGAATTCTGTGAGCTAATGCCTTAACCCCAAGACCATCTTTCCCTTCAGTTAAGCCAAATGTTAATCAGCGTTAGGATCATTAACAACCAGGCAGGTCCAGTTTTGAAAATAAGGGGCACAGCAAAGGTTGTCTGGGTGACGGTAACTGCTAAACACCCCTGGTTTGATTTTCAGGCTTTTTTGGTTTTGTTTCATAAAAGGAATGTAAAACATGAAATTGCATGATTTATACTGAGAGTCTTTAAAATTAAAACATTTTCTGTAGCCCCAAGGATTAGTTTTCCTTTGATTACTTCTGAAACATTAACTGTGGCTACAGAAGCGTACATACATAGCCAAAGCATAAAATACCTAATAGTTACAGGGAACTTTTCTTGATGCAATGAGCTTTCAAATGGAGAGGCAGATTTCAAGACAAACACATTTGTACTTCTAGATTTTCTTTTCTCTCTTCAAAAAATCAGCCTCAGAAAGTTATATGAACGATAAAAAAAAGTGTTTTTATAATTTTACACACAGAAAAACAGAGGTATTAGCAATTACACCATTCATAACTGTACTGTGACTTACAGCACTTTATTGCTTTTTTGTCTGCATAACAATAAAACAAATTACACAGATGAAAAAAGTCATGTGTATACAAGGCTATGGTGTGCAGAAAACATTTTTTTAATTTCCCCATCTTGGTACAAATGCACTTTTAGTCCTAGGGCTGTACAACTCTGCATTCACTGTAAAGCCATGCACTTATAAAATATCTTCATTTAGCTTGCAAAATTTGCAACTGCAGTCAGAATGACATAGAATATTCAAGTAGTTTCACGTTCAGCAACAACATTTGGATAATGTTTTGGGATTATTTGGATAATGGTTTCTTTTTAATCCTCTGATTACTTCAAAATGAAACTGTGGGAAAAAAAAAAAAGATTTCTCTGCTTTTTTTTCTTAATTAAAATAAATTTTAAAAGGTGAAAAAATTAATGTAAAGCTCTTTTTTAATTTTGAATTTTAATGCATATTAGTACTTAAGAGGCATTTGTTTTAAAGGCAAATAAGCAAACAAACAAAAGTCTGAAAAAAAAAACAAAACCAAAACAAATTCACAATGAAGAAACAACTCTCACCTTCATTCTGCTCTCTAAATGACTAGTTAATCCCATATACCACAACAATACTATTGAGAATAACTCTAGTTTACATTTAAGTATTCTTTCAGACTTTTGGCTCTGGAAGACTTTATTGAAAAGCAGAGGGTGCTCAGCCTTCGGCAAGATTAAGCCTTCTAATTGCATTTCTATAGACTGTCACAGAATAAATGGGTACATTTATTATTTAGACACAAAATATTGTCTTAGTGCTCAATATATTCCCAAGGAATAAAGGGCATTGCTCACACTCAGCAAATTAAACCACTAAAGACTTAAAAGGATTATGAGGATTAGGCTTTCTGTAGTACTATATAATTTACCTGATTAAGCCTAATTTATTTCTTCACATGCAGCCTATGAAACGATGGCAAAAATGATCTTTCCTAGAGATTTTAGGAGGCCAAGAGATGCGTATCTGTCTTAAAACACAGAGGTACTTAAAAGAGCACAATGCTGAATCAAACTGAAGACTGACCACTAGATACAAACTCAGTAATATCCCTACTTCAAAGAGATGATTTGTATTAGCAGAGGACACCTGCTTGTTTCACAGCCTTACAGTGTTCACGGGAGTCCTTCCAGTGGGCACACAACCGTTAGTAACTTACATGACACATCTCCAATGAGTAAGGAAAAAGTGAATAGTTATTGTTATTTCTGAGTACTGAATCCAGGTAAGGAATTGGTCATAGCCTGCACTCAAAAGTAACGGTGTTATCAGATATTAAGCTAAACAAGTATCTGTCAGTCGTAGCCTAATTGAGTCTCATAATGAAAAAGGCTTGACCAAAGGCACTAAAAAAGAAAGAAAAGAAAAAAAAACCCAATACATTAAAGCAGCCTATTGCTACACTACAGCACAGAAGCAACAAAGCCAGAGACCCAGATGGTCTTCACTGGCCAGAAATTATCTTTGTTGCTGTGAGGATTATTTTTATAGAAGGAGTCTACGGAAAAAAAAGGAGAGGGGCACAGGGGAGGGTGCTGGGGAGCACAGAGGTATCAAGCTGTGGCCACTTGAGGGGTGTGTTGATTTTTAAGTAGTGCGCATCTTATTGCTTCAGCTAATTCATCTCACTTGCAGCAGACAGGAGCTGGCTGCCCATGAACCTATGTTAGCTCATGTTATTATTAGCCAGGCCATTATGTCCTCAATAAAAGGGTTTTTTTTTAACTCCTTACACTCATAGATCTCCATGCACTCAAAGGAGATTATCAATACAACAGAGTTAAGAAGAAAGAGCAGAGCACGTTTGATTTAAAAGACATCCAGTAGCTGTTCAGTGAGAACCAGCAGCGGCAGAACCATCAGTCCAAGCACGGCATTACTCACCCTCCCATCTTCACTTACTGGTGCCTAGGAACTGCTAGCGTTGGTTAGCGTTCAAGGACTGCTTCTTCCGAGCTCAAGATCAGAGCATCCCAGCAGGTAGGAAGTCAAGGAAGGCGACCAAGAGACCTGCATGGTTGAACAGGGAACTGCTGGGCAAACTCAAGTGGAAGAAAAAGGTGTACAGATCGTGGAAGGAGGGGCTGGCCACTTGGGAGGAATATAAGTCTGTTGTCAGAGGATGTAGGGAGGCAACTAGGAAAGCTAAGGCCTCCTTGGAATTAAACCTGGCAAGAGAGGTCAAGGACAACAGAAAGGGCTTCTTCAAATACATTGCAGCTAAAACCCACACTAGAGGCAATGTAGGCCCACTGATGAATGAGGTGGGGGTCCTGGAGACAGAGGATAAAAAGAAGGCGGAGTTACTGAATGCCTTCTTTGCCTCTGTCTATACTGTTGGAGGCTGTCCTGAGGAGCCCTGGACCCCTGCGGCCTCAGAAGAAGTCAGGATAGAGGAGGAATCTGTCTTGGTAGATGAGGGCTGGGTCAGGGACCAATTAAGCAACCTGGACATCCATAAATCCATGGGCCCTGATGGGATGCACCCACGAGTGCTGAGGGAGCTGGCGGAAGTCATTGCTAGGCCACTCTCCATCATCTTTGCTAAGTCGTGGGCAACGGGAGAGGTGCCTGAGGACTGGAGGAAAGCGAATGTCACTCCAGTCTTCAAAAAGGGCAGGAAGGAGGACCCGGGTAACTATAGACCGGTCAGCCTCACCTCCATCCCCGGAAAGGTGATGGAGCAACTTGTCCTTGGTGCTGTCTCTAGGCACATCAAGGATAGGGGGATCATTAGGGGCACTCAGCATGGCTTCACCAAGGGGAAGTCTTGCTCAACCAACTTGATAGCCTTTTATGAGGATGTTACCCGGTGGATAGATGATGGTAAAGCTGTGGATGTGGTCTATCTCGATTTCAGTAAAGCGTTTGACACGGTCTCCCACAGCATCCTCGCAGCTAAACTGGGGAAGTGTGGTCTGGATGATCGGGTAGTGAGGTGGATTGTAAACTGGCTGAAGGAAAGAAGCCAGAGAGTAGTGGTCAGCGGGACAGAGTCCAGTTGGAGGTCTGTGTCTAGCGGAGTTCCGCAAGGGTCGGTTCTGGGACCAGTTCTATTCAATATATTCATTAATGACTTGGATGAGGGATTAGAGTGTGCTGTCAGCAAGTTCGCTGATGACACAAAACTGGGAGGAGTGGCTGAGATGCCGGAAGGCTGCGCAGCCATTCAGAGAGACCTGGACAGGCTGGAGAGTTGGGCGGGGAGAAATTTAATGAAATATAACAAGGGCAAGTGTAGAGTCCTGCATCTGGGCAAGAACAACCCCATGTACCAGTACAAGTTGGGGACAGAGCTGTTGGAGACCAGCGTAGGAGAAAGGGACCTGGGGGTCCTAGTGGACAACAGGATGACTATGAGCCAGCAGTGTGCCCTTGTGGCCAAGAAGGCCAATGGCATCCTGGGGTGTATTAGAAGGGGTGTGGTCAGCAGATCGAGAGAGGTTCTCCTCCCCCTCTACTCTGCCCTGGTGAGGCCGCATCTGGAGTATTGTGTCCAGTTCTGGGCCCCTCAGTTCAAGAAGGACAGGGAACTGCTAGAGAGAGTCCAGCGCAGAGCCACGAAGATGATTAAGGGAGTGGAACATCTCCCTTATGAGGAGAGGCTGAGGGAGCTGGGTCTCTTTAGCTTAGAGAAGAGGAGACTGAGGGGTGACCTCATTAATGTTTATAAATATGTAAAGGGCAAGTGTCAAGAGGATGGAGCCAGGCTCTTCTCAGTGACATCCCTTGACAGGACAAGGGGCAATGGGTGCAAGCTGGAGCACAGGAGGTTCCACTTAAATTTGAGGAAAAACTTCTTTACTGTAAGGGTGACTGAACACTGGAACAGGCTGCCCAGAGAGGTTGTGGAGTCTCCTTCTCTGGAGACATTCAAAACCCGCCTGGACGCGTTCCTGTGTGATATGGTCTAGGCAATCCTGCCCCGGCAGGGGGATTGGACTAGATGATCTTTCGAGGTCCCTTCCAATCCCTAACATTCTGTGATTCTGTGATTCTGTGAACTGGGTAGATAAATATGGGACAGCAGTGAATTTTGGGCCATGTAATGTAAAGCAATGAAATCACAGAACCAGCACACAGGCATTCTTTTCTATTTGCTATAGTAAGATTACTTCTGAATCTCTCAGGGTCCAGAAAGCTTTTGGCAAACTACACAAGGGTTAGAGAAAGAACTGGAGTTGGGAAAGACTGACTGACTAACTTTATGAGGAAACCCAAGACAGCTAACCTTGGAAAGCCTCATCACAAGCTAACTAAAGGGAGGCAGAACAGACTTCCTACACTGACAGATCCGCATGTGGAGATAGAGGTGTAAGTTAAATTAGTGGATTTTAAGCGTGCACCATACCTGGAGGCAATAGAGGAAAACTAAGAAAGGTGATGTCTAGGTGTAATATTTGAAATAGCTTCCTGACAGCAAAATCTCATGAAAGAAGCTGAAAGACCATCACCTGCAGAATGCAAAATCAGACATGGCATACCACTAGAAAATGTCATTAAAAGAACTATCTTACATAGTCAAGTATTTAAGACAATTGATTGTATGCTCCAGATCTTCCTCCCCCTCTAATATCCATCATTCCTTTGCCTGTTGGCAAAACCAGGAAGAAATAAAAAGACAAAGCTTGGGAATAAATATAAGTGCAGAATTTTATGAAGTCTTTGACCTTCCTCATGACATCATCCTAGTCATCTTTAAGCAACTTTTGTTATATTGTTTACTGGCATGTACAGTCAACACTAAAGTATCCAGATAGTGTGGGATGACTCAGGTAAAGCAAAACTGGCTCATTAAATATTATGTAAACTAGTCTAGTACAATACATATCTAAAATGCAACAAAACAAACAAACAAAAAGATCAGTCAGTGATCTAACCCTGCTGCAGAGATCCTCAGTCTGTCATCACCCTGAGCTGGTAAATTCACAGAGAAGCACTGTAGAAGCACAGCTATCCAAGTCCAGGACTTCAGGTCTAAGCTAGTTTATGCAAAACTAAATTGCATGTCTGTGTACTCGTGGTAGACTTAACCTGCAATCCAAACAATCTGCCTATGAAATACACAGTTGACTGTGTAACAATGCAACATTTCAGTAGCTTACTGCAGCTAAGATCATGCTATCCTGCTAGAAAAGATGTGCAACTTCACTGCAATATTCTGCTGACAGCACAGGCTGTAAAGAATACAACTGACGTGAAGTACAAAAGGAATGAAATTTTTGCTTTTAACAGAACATGAGGCCTTACTGAACATCCACATGAAGGAAAAATAAAAGCATTTTTCCAAAAGCAATAAATGCAGTAAAATACATTTTATTTTAAGTTAAAATCTACAGGAGTTTAAACAAAAAAGTAAACAAAAGTATGGGGTAAAGTGAAGAGTAAAACAAAAGTTAAAAGATTACAGCTGTCAAAAGACAAATTTAATTATGTGTGCCCCAGGTCCCTTGCACTGCACCCATCTCATGTCTAGTGCCTAGCACGAAGTTTACATCTTTGAGTATTACCTTCCTGTTCATATTGACAGCTTACAATGAGATCAAGAAGGTGATGGGGAGAGAGCTTAATGTTTCCGGGGGGGCGGGGGCGGTGGTGGAAAAAAAAATAAAATTAAATTTAAATCACTAACCATATCTTGTCTTTATATTTCAGGAAAAATATTGGGGGCATAGAAATAGAAAATCCCTACAGTAAGAAGGCAGCATCTACTTTTAGTCTGTAGGTTTACAATCATTTAAGAATATATTTTTTAATGTCTTTCTAGCTACTGTGTGGACTGTAGAAGAAGTAGTAATAGCCAATATACTGAAGTTTAAAGTGCAGCATCTGTCAACAGTTAGAGAAGGATGTCACTGCAGCCTCAGATATCACTAATAACTCCTAGAAATTGCTCTCTTTAAACAACATCCTCAGCATTTGAGTTTTGATCTAAAAATACTATTCTTACTATTACTCACTTCGATCCTATTTTTGTATGTTTCAAAAGGCCACTGTTAAGTAAAATACAACCAAAAGAAAATCTGAACTCAGGAACTTAAAAAAAATTTTGTCCAGGTAGAGTAGGACAAGAACTGGTAAAAGTTTTGCTTGCTGTAAATTCAACTTTAGCATTTCAGAAAAATATTCAAGCAGTCATATATAGGACTTGCTACCATTATCAATCCACTCTTGGAACTACTGCTCTAAATGCAGTGGGCATTCTAAAAGAGCTTCGAAAGCAGCCAGGATACCCCGTGCATTCTAATACTATCCAGTATTTCCTCAACAGAAAAATTAATCAGTTAGAAGAGCAGCCTCCTTGCCAGGAAATAGCATTAACGTAGCAATTTTGGCTCAGACCATTTATAAATTCAGCTCCTGAAACTGAAAACAGATACTTCCGAGGAAAGGATATTTCATTCGTATACCCAGATATTCATTACCCTTCCTCACTCCACTTTAAGTACCAAAAAACAATTATTTTTCAGCTTGGTGCGAAGTTAGCAAACGCCATCTCCCCTCAGCTGCAAGGTTTAATTTATTTGCGCACGGGAAATGCTCGAGGTACTTTGTGTGCGTAGGCAGCAAAGCAGCACCAACACATACGTACCCCTTCCCTTCTCTTGTCAATCTCCATGCTGCTGGTGCGAGGTGTGATTGTTGCCCTGCACCCTCCCCAGCAGCACCCAAGCACTGATGCATCCCCAGATGTGATGCCGCAGCCACGCTCTGTCCCTCCGGGGACACGGGAGGCACACGAGGACGAAGCAGAGGGAGTCCTGCACAGCTTTGTGCTGGAACTGGAGCTGCCTCTCCTCGCAGGACCACACCGACAGGTACACTGCGTTTACTCTAATGCACGGTTTCTGCCAGACGAGTGCCCGTACTTGGGTCTGGCACTGTCTCTATCTGTATTCATGCCCACTACGTTACCCTGACACGCTGCATACCAAAATATTTTCACAAAAACCTGATAATTCAACACCGTATAGTGTGCACCACTATTTAGGAAAGCCAAGAGAGGAGCACGTGTGGCCTCTTGGGCTGTGCTCAGTAATTTCATAAGGTGTGGATATAACAGCATTGAAGAACAGTAACATATAAATACAGGTTACAGCTGAAAGGTCAATCAATAGCCAGTTACTCTGACATTAAAAGACACTGGGATGGAACTCTGACCAAACTTAAGACAAAAATGTAATAGTAAAGCATATGAATGAAGACTCCTAAAATTACTGTAACTCTCATTAGAAAAAAAACCCGCATAGCTGTTTCAGTATACCAGCTGTCAACATCACATCTAAGCCTCCTGTTTTCATTATGCGGAAAAATGTTTCTCAAAAGTCTGGATGTCTACAGCCATCAGCAGTCCAGGAAAAAAGGTGCAAGAACCTACCATCACCAAAGATGTGAGTCATGAGCTTTGTGAGCACTTGCTTCAGGTTGAACTCCACCAGCCTCACTGCCTCCATGGTGTGACACTCTTGCTTGTGCGCAGTGCGATGCCCTTGCTCAAACAACTGTAAGCCTTCACCATCTTTAATGCTGGAGAACAACTAGAACAAAACCACAGAAACACCAGTGTTTCACACCAATGACTTTCTAAACCAAAGCAGAGAATGAAGTTTTATCGATTTAAGCGTGAATCTTACCTGCTAAGTCTGCACCATGAAAAACAAATGTAAAGACTGATTTTATACAAATTCTGTTCGCTAAACACAGACATAAATCATCACAAGAACAGAAGTATTCAAACAATAAGATTTGTTTTATTTCTGTACCATATCTTCAAATAATATGATTAGCTACAGGAAAAAATTAATTTCAAAGGAAACACCTCTTTTTCTGATTCTGTTACTTTGAAAGTTGTCGTGCAGGACAAAGTACATTGTACAGTGTATGTAAATTATATCTCAAAAACTACAATTCACAATGGCATTTATCACAGCTTCAACTTTTTTTAGTAATTGAATTACGTAAAAGAAATACCAGAAAACCCAACACTTTTAAAAAGCTGTAATCAAACAAACTTTAAAATAAAAAAAAAAAACAAACACAAAAAAAAAAAACACTGGCAGTTTAATAAGACCTTAAGCTGCTAATATTTGATTCATCTTGGGTTTATTCATGTAAGGACTACCATTTTCCTGTGTTTTCCCCCACACAGCATCTTTCTGTGTACAGGAATTTTGTCTATGGGGCATTTAAGGATTCATGGTCTTGGTCTGTGGTTTTCAGATGAATTACAAAGCACAGGGGCAGGCTGTACTTGGGATGTGACAGACCTGCTCTTCATGCAGAGGCCGCTCTCCACCACATCTAGTGCAAGTTGAAGATCTGTGTTTTCTGTATATCCCCATATGTTTCTGTCCAGGCGATCCCGGACAGGTACATACCAGCAAATCTAGAGACCACTAAAACACTCTTCCTAGCCATGTCATTGGAGGCTCTGTGTCTTGGGGACTCAAGCAGGCAGTTTTACATTCTAAA
The DNA here is from genome assembly GCF_013368605.1 of Nyctibius grandis. Lineage (NCBI taxonomy): Eukaryota > Metazoa > Chordata > Aves > Nyctibiiformes > Nyctibiidae > Nyctibius > Nyctibius grandis. Next base: position 15,082,927 of record NC_090660.1, read on the forward strand.
GAGAATTTTTGTTGGAAATCCTTACAGCTGTACAAAAAACAACTCTATTAAGCCTGGAGGGGAGAGAGAGCTAATTGCGAGTGTTTCTAGTGCCCTTTCCTACCCCTCCACCTCCATCTTCCCACAGTCAACTGAGCACACACAGGGGGGAAAAAAACATGCATTGAGATTTTCTTCACATTAAGCCTCCCAGCATAACTAGCTCTTACTCAGGAGATGCCACGAACAGTGTGTAACTTTAACTCATAGATGCCCACAGAAGTTATTTTAATTGCAGTTTGATGCCTTCAGTGCACTAAATGCTCTAAAAAAAGTTCAAGTGAATCTCTGGTAGCCTACAAATGCTGGGCACAGTTAATTGAGACTAGCTTCTAGCACGTTTCATACAGACACAATGCATGCAGAAGAAGTCTGAGTTTATACAGCATGCAAACTAGCAGCAAAATGGATTGAGGGAATAAGAAAAAATCCCATCAGTAGCATTTAACTTTGTATTGCTAGTTAGAAGGAGTCTTGGCTGGCAGATTGAGAAAACCTCCCTCAAGTTAATCTCCTTAGTGCACTGCACAAAAATACAAAATAAAAACAGAAAAAGAGAAATACCAAATAAAATGATTATCCATCAGACTAACAAAAATGCCTTTACTAATCAAAGGGCAGCAGCTTGACAAAACTAGGTATTACACTTTTAAATAACAGATTCTTTATTCAAGTGCTCACCTGAAAGATTAAACCCCCTTCTTCCTACTGGCATTATTTCTGCACTGGCTGGAAGAAGCAGATGATGCCCACCCTATAATTAAATTACTGTCAGCAGGGCAGATCAGTCATCCAGCATGTGGTTTTGAAAGCCAAGAGGTATTCACAGAGGCCAGCATTAGACTAGGCAGGTTATTTGTCTTAAGCTTACTGGGTGGTCAATGGATAGACACGGGCTCCCTCACACAGGAACCTGGAGTGGCTAAGTTTGATTCCTGCTCTGAACTACCCTCTCCAGGTAGCTATTTTAAACTTCTATTGATTGAAGGGACTACCCTCACAGTAAGCCAGAAACACCCTTCAGGCCACAGAGATCTTCTCCCTTTGGACTAAAATACACTGTATTTACACATTAGAAGATATATTTTGTTATTTTGCCCATCAGCAGTATTTTAGGACATGAAACTCTCTTCTTCCTTTTCCCCTTCACCCCTCTCCTCACCCCCCAGCTTAAAACTGGTTCCTCAGACTGCTGCAAGGAACAGATAGTCTGGATAATGCCCTTAAAACACAGCATTTGTATCAATAAGTACACAGAAGTACTTTTCCTTACCACTGTGTTATTCCTGAAATGTTGATATTGCAATTACTGTCTGAAGCAAAATTCTGTTTTAGTAGATTATATCAGATGCGGCAATAAAATACATGCAAGAACCATTAGAGTAAATACATTTAGTCATACCCCAGCCCTCTAACCTGCCGACCTCTTCACTCTGCCAAATGAACCATATGCACAATCTCCTCCTCCATGCCAGGACAAGTGTCCGTGCAGCAGTGCACTGAGACAGGCTGGGAGGTGGGTCTGGATGAGAAGCAACCCAGGAGAAGGGAAGAAACCGAGGGACGGTCAAATTCAGCTCCGCAATCAATTATCAGTGTACTGGTGGCACCAAGAGACACACTGGCACATGGGACAGGGCTGGGCCGCTTTTGGCACAGGCGTGAATCTACGCCAGTTTGCACAGGCTGTGAAAGCACAGCCTCAGAGAAGTCCCTGAAAGACAGGTAGTGGCAAGGAAACAGCCCCCCTTACAGTCAGGCACCGAGAGGCACTTTGGTATTCTCCATGGAGGCTCCATCAGCTCCTGTCAACTCCAGCACAGCTGTGGACAGGGTTATACTGAGAAAAAAAAAAAAAGTGCCTTACAGCTGTATTAATATTTATTCCCTTCTTTCCATTCACCGACATTGCTATGTCAATATAAGCAGCTTTAAACTGATACACCAGTTTCACTATTACAATGATTGAACTGTGCTAAGTACATGTCTTGGTTTAGAAACACTTCAACATTTCTATATACATAAAGCCAGGAAAGCCGAAGCTTGAATAAAATGAAGAATCACCTACAACCGCTCCTTTTTGATGCCAATTCTTCTCAAGCACATATCTCAGCACAGGGAGGAAAAAAAAAAAAAAATCTAACAGTCTTGGATAAAACACTGACACATCCAAGATGCCACAATTTCACGTACATTTATTCCTTCAGTGCAGACTGAAATAAAATGCACTATTTTATTGTATTGAATACGATCAGTCATTACTACTGCCAGAAAAGAAATTTCCTGTAGTCATAAATCGAGCACCTCCATGTCTGTGCAGTGAAAGGACAAGAAGTTTTTTCTTTAAGTGAAGGTGTGCAAAACATTTAATATTGTGTCATCATGCAGAAGTAAAAAAAATTAATAATTACCAGGATTCATCAGCATATCTGACTGATGCTGCATTACAAAGGAGAACGCAGAAAGGAATCGAAGTGACCTAGCCATGTGGCATGAAATTTACTCACAATTTAGCTCATAATAAGAATAAAGTCAAATTTGGTAACACGTAATGGCCAGAAGACACTGGGTTTTAATTGGACAAATACAAATGGAGCTATGCTCCTTTAAAAGCACTTGACAGTATTTCTAAGCCTGACACGGAGGGCAGAAGCCACATGTGTGATTTCAGTAAAGACCCCAACATTTCCCCAGTCACTTGATAGACTTTTTTAAATCTCACATCACTTCAGTATCCATTCATTTAAGGATTCAGTCCAAGATTAAGTGTCTCTTTACAGGATGGCATTCATAGTAGGTTTCAGATCAGAAAGATCTGTAACTACAGGCTCTCTTTCCACAATGCAGTTGTGTATTTCTCCTGCCAGTCATGCATACACCAGCAATTAAGATAATGAATACATAATGCTCATGTACTTGTACTCACAAACCATCACTTAAGACTAGCTCTACATGAGGATCTGCATGTGGCAGCACTCAGCCTTGCCGCACCGAATACATTTTGTCTCTCTGGCCCTGATGAATATCCCTATAAATAAACAAACAGCTGCACTCTAAATCCACTTACAAATAGCAAACCATTTCCACAACATTTTTAATGTGCTGTAACACTCAACTGGTGGATCAGGAATGATGAAGATGATGACACTTGAAGATGGCTCATCAAAAAGAAAACCCAATGCCAGTCCCAATCAGCCTCCAAGAGGATGAAACTTGTAAACCTGCACCCCCATCCAGGCAGTTTCATGTGCCAGAGAGATACACAGCCCATCGTCCACACGACAGAATGCTCTTTACAGCATATCGATAAGCATTTGCTTTGGGAGAGGTGGCAAAAATCGCTTCACGCAACAAGGCTTGCAGAGCGGTCACCTTAATTTCTGGATCCTTCGGTTTTCAGTCCTCCAGTTACAGCAAGAAATGTTATTTCTGTTTGTGTTTTTTTTTTTTTTTAACTTAAACAAAGTGTTTCTGAGAAAAAAACACTAAATCATCACTACATTTAAAGGAAAACCATACAGATGTTTTGGAACAGCAAAGAAAAAGCAACAATGCTACACAGATAGCCGTTATAACGAGACATATATGATAGGACTCAGACCTCTCTTTCTGTGGCAATAGGGATTCCTCTATTTTTAAGCACTCCAGACTTCCCAAATACCCTTGTAGACATTTTGCTCTTTTTTTCCTGCACAATTTAAATATTGCCTTGAATAGATTTAACTGCTTTATTCTGAAAAGCATTGATAGATTTTCCATTTTAGCTGGATGAGACACCGAGTATAACAAAGTTTGAAAAAAATATTTTCTATAAAGTCTTTGTAATAAAAGATGCACTAGTGGCTTCCAAACTTTCCAGACCATGGACCACTATGAAAATCTCACAGACCTTCTGATGCCCTTCGCTGTCAAATTTTCAACTAAAAATAACAAAGAATAAAATATGGGTCGGTCCTCAGACCGGTGAAGCTCTACTTACTATGGTTTGATTTATACACCACAACTTGGAAAACAGTGAATAATGCAACGTTCACAACCCAGGTAGACATCCGCAAGAGAAAAGTCAGTTCCACCTGAACTAGCCAGGCCCTTTATTTGTAACACTCAGACAAATTTCAGCTTCAGGAACAAATTCAAGTCAGAATACTCTAGCAAAGTAATGCTGCTGTTCTTTTTCTTAACATGGTGTACCTACTTCAGGTGCCCCTGCTCCTGTATGCTCCTCCCTGCTGCCTGAGAGAAGGAAGGCCATCTCTCCGGCTCCTTGGAAGTGATGCATTGTTCACAACCAACATCTCAAACACCATTCCAGAGGCAGCAGCACCTGAAACCTGATGTGATGCACACTGCTTATTGAGCTGCGTGTCTCACCCAACGCATGCAGCCTGGGCCACTTCCCCTGCCTGCATGTGTTTAAGATGCGGGCCCACCAACTGCTGGCATGTAGGGAGATACCTGGGAGATGTCAATCCTAAAGTAAAATCTATTTCATCATTTGCCACCTTCAGAAGAAAGCTGGATGGGTCTCTACTTCAATACTATTATCTCAAAGCAGCCAGGAAATCCCAAATTCCCTCTGACTCACACATGCTATTACATGATAGGAGATAAATGCCCTCAGTCAGGGGGACAGACACACGAGCCCTTGACTCTCCATGTCCATCTCATCTGGCTACAGTCACTGACTCCTTCTCACACAATCCTTAATCCCTGCTGGCTGAGACACTGAAGACCACCATGCAAATTGAAAGAAACACACAGAAATGGGGATATCCACAGGTTGATTTCAGGGTGTTTTATCACCCTTGGATGAGCCTCTCCCTAGCCTGAGGTTGCAGAGGGCTAAGAAGAGCACCGTTCCTAGGCCACTTAAGGCTTTTAAAATATTTGTTCCTTGGTGCTCAGCTAAACATTGCTATTATGACTCCCAGTTACTGTAGGGGATATAATGTGTTCAACACAAATTTTCTTGCGCATACTGTAAATGCTCCAAATCACTCTATACAATAGCCTGACCTCTGAAACACTATAAATTTATTCAAATTCCTTTGCATGTGAGGAAGAAAAAAAGTGACTGAAGACAGGAAGGGGCTTTCCTTTGATACAACGTCAGAACAGAAGCACAGTATCCAAAGCTGCAGTAACATACTGGATTTTGGAGAGGTCGAACCTAATCACACTAGTCTTGCAACTGAAAATGTAAGATGGCACGTACTTATTTACTTTCTTAAAAAAAAAAAAAAAAAAATCAAAGTGTAAACATAGATGTAGGTCAATCAGGTGTTCACACCTACGCAAAGCATAAGGAAAAGGATAAAAGCAACTTTTTTTTTTTTTAATACACAAACAATATGGCCAAGGTAAACAAGTATGAAAAGACAAGGAAAGGAGAACATATTTATATGAAGAAAATCTACTCCTCTATTACCTAGCACAAGAGTCTTTATATTTCAGGATATAAACACTACGAAGTTACAATATGGAATTTTTTTTAATTTTATATGCTGCTTTGGAGGAGCATTCCTTATTTTTAACTGGAATATTCACAGTTTTCCATTGTGTCCTAATAAAAAATTTGCCATTTCCACCAAAAACATTTCAATGGAGAATAAAGATGTATCCCTACTACTTCTTTGCCCTATTTATAGTTTTCAGATGCTAGCACAAACGAGCCCGATGAGAGCATCATTTCTTCATCTGAACAATCTGGTATTGGCATCCATTGGAACAAGGCTACTAAATTAGAGGAGCAATTCCTATGTTTTCACATCTGTTCCCCTTAAAATTTATGTATAATTCACTATAGACTATAAAATACCTTATGAAGTCTCCTTCCAATGTGCAAACATTATTTGTTGTCAACTGAAAAATGTTCTGCGATTGCCACTGGGTTTATATTGGATCCCTCTGATGGATAAAATGCACAAACTGTAATTCAGTCGAGATTTTTTTTCTTTTTTTTTTTTTCCCCCATAAATTGTACTAAGTAAAGAACTGCACCAAAACCATGGCATAGCATGGAAATAATTTCTTTTATAATCCACCCAGGAAAGTTTGCCAGTTCAAACGTGACTACAGCAGTATCAATATTGCCAACCCAAAAAAAAAAAAAAAGAAAGAAGCCATACACCATAGAAGAAAAAAAAAAAAAAATCTATACGCCCTTTAGATGGAAAACAGGCATGCTGGAGGAAGAGAATACAAAAGAAATACCATTTGGGGGTACTATTTAAGAAAAACAGTTCATTTTATGTCCAGAATTTTGAAGCAGATTTGGGAAGCTACTTTGGCACTGGTTTTAACTATTTCTATTAGTTAGTTTCTAACTCTTCTATATATTCCATTCAGGCAATAATTACATAAAATATTTTTAAATATAGTGAAAACTTGTCTAAATAGATTTTCAGATGTTCTTTGGTAGCAGTACAAGGACATTTTTTAAAAGTTTATGTGAAATTTCAGCATGAATTATTCTAACTTTTAGCAATGAGTTAGTTTGTAAGATGGGAATTTTTTTAGTACTTTAATATCTGCATTCATACAAAGCTACAGAAAACCATCAGTTACTTGCCCATCTTCGAATCATAGATTACTTTTCTCTTACAAAAATAATCAACCATCATGAAAAATAGTATAGTCAAAGAAGCAAATAGCTCACAAGTATCTCAGAGTAAAACAGTATAAGATTGTCAAACTATGATTTGTTTTTCCAGCTCTTACTTCCAATGTATTGATTTTAACTTTGATATGAAGAATTATACTAAAGGTTTCAGTCACAGGGCAGAAGTTTTAACCTAAACTTGACTACATAATTTGGTATTTGTAAAGGAGAGACACTTTTCTACAGCTTTCTTATCCTGCCTAAAATTTCAGCTGGGGATGAAGTGACCTTTTTTCCCCACTCCCAAACTGAGATGAGATGTCAAATTCCTCTAAATTCAAGCTCCTATAAAATCATTCTAGGTTTTGGGTTTCGTTCTCACTCCCCCAGTTCTGTACTCACTTTCACTGAGAAGACAATAAATGATAAATGAATAAATCAAAAGAACAAAGTAGAGCAGTAAACTGAGTGCAGCATGTACAATTATTGTATTGGCCATAAGGTGAAATGTACCCAGGGCTTGTAGATAAGAGTTAAGTTTTTCCCTTAGTTCTCAAGATTCTTATCCTCAGTACTGTGCAAATTTCCTCTTGCCAGAGACTGCAGAGACTTTTCATTTACGAATGAAAAGTCCGAGACAAAGGTAACAGGCCCCAACGTTCACACATTTCTGCTCAGTGGGTTACAACTTAAACATGGGTATAAATAAATGAATATAAAAATATAAAGATATTTCTCTCATGTAGTATTACCTCCTTTTAGTCTTTGTTCTGCTCAGACAGTTCCTTCTGGAATTATTTAAGTCTGGGTTATTTTGAACAGGCAACCAGAATATAAAATACAGAAATAGTCTCCAGTGAAATTTCAGAATTACACATTCAATTTTTTCTACAAGGCTCTTGCGATGATGACTGCAAGAAGTTTTACATATTGCAAGACTCTATCAGTATTTAACTTGCAACTGAAGCAAAAAAGGATGCTTTAGAACATGCTCAGGTTTAGAATTTATGCACACTGGCCAACAAACAAGACTTTACACATTGTACACTGTACCACTATTCTTTCTTCATCAGTATAGAAAGTCAACTGGACTTTCATTCTTTGGACAGATATTTTCCAGCACATAGTTAACTTCAAATTCATCAGCTATTAATATTCTCCAATAACATCTCAATCATTTTCTTGGGGAAAAAGAAAGAAGAGAAAAAGAAACAAGCAATCTACAATGCAATGGATCAGATTGTTACACATCATGTATTTCTAGATAGAAGATGTCAGTGAACATTTCTGTAGCTTTCTTCCCAGTTATTAAAATCCTGTTATTACTATTATTCCTATTATTAAATTTGTAGAGAACAAAGAAATAGTCTGTCATTAGGACCAAAATTCCTTAAGGGGCATATTCACTAACAATAATTTCAATAATTAGATCAAGCACACCTAAGTTTGCAGAAATTCCATCCTGTAAGAGTGCCGATGTTATAATTTTGTGGCAGATAAAATCCTTCCATCTGAATGCCTGAACTCCTACTCAAGTAAAAAAATTTGTCATGAACATAAAACATTAAGAAATGGCATTTTTTTAATGTAGCATTGTACATTTTCCTTTTGCATATACCCTGATTGTACTCAGAAACTGGCCTATGGGAAAAGAACAGCAAACAAACAAAATTAGATAAATCTTCAAGATTTCAATTTTCTGGTTACCAAAGAAGCAGTTGCAAGCTGTATTCGACACCACATAGCTCACAGGACATCTGCAGAGGCAGGTATGTTTTTAAAGTGGAAGAAGCAGTGACAGCATGGGGTGGGAAACACCAGTGTAGGCAGGTGAACCTTTTCCACCAGTGAGAAAAGCAGTGCTCTGTGACTACCCTGGTTTTCCCTCAGGCATTCAAACCCATCAGGCTTCCCTGCCAAGCTCCTGTCACTAAGAACGGTCTACATCTCAGTATTATTAGAATCAGCTAGTTTTAGTCATAGAAATGTGAATTTGGCAATATTGCTACAAGCATACACAAATTATAGAAATCAATTACTATTTGGAAAACAAACTGGCTTATATTTACTGATGATCAATGTTACAGCAGAATACTTAATGACACCCAAGCATTTGCAGAACATGCAAGCTGTGCCAACAAAATATGTAAACTCAAGAGTCCTGGGCATCTACCTAGAGCTCTTTAGCTGATGCCTCTGGACTCTGATCAGAGTTTACTGTGTATCACACACCCATAACTACCAGCTGCAACAGATGAATCCTTCAATGCAGCTTTAGGATGAGATGAAGAATGGAACAATTCATTAAAAAAGACATTAATTTACAGAAGGTTGGAGCTATTAAAACAACAATAGATGACAGAATACAATCTGCACCCTGGGTGTAGCTGCAACAACTCACATCCATGAGTCCTTCAAGTATTAATATGACGAAGTCAATGGTAAAGAGACCTCACTGGAAGAGACTTGTGATAGAATTAGAATTGAATAGTGCAGATCATTAGCTGAACAAGCTATTTCTTTTCAGATAATGTTTTATTTTGCTAGTTTCAAGAATACTGTCTATTTTTTCCACATTTTTCTGGGGAAGTTTATAGTTGTTTTCAAATTCTACATTTTCCAGCTGTATTTTTCCCCAATTAAAAGTATTACTACATGATCAATCACTTTATCAGTGTACAGCGTAACACATGTGTTGCTGTAACACGTTTATATGCATGCACTTTGCTCACAGCAAATACAAGATCATGCAACTTACCCAATATCTCTTTCACCCCAACTAGAGGATTCCTACCTCATGACAGGAGAAGAGCCGAACTCCTTCCATCTGATGGAAGACTGGGTAATGGGTGTTATCAATTGTATCACGGCGGTAGACATCTCCCACTGCCAGAAAGGCATCTAGCCCGGAGTGTATCAAGTCCCACTGATGAGCTGATGTATGTGCTCTTAGCATGTGATCACGATTCAAGTAATAGTTATCCTCTTTCCTTCTGCTGGCATGGTTTTGTGGGATAAGCAAACTATCAAAATTCTGCTGTACTGTAACCACTGGAGAAAGACCGTCATAGACAGAAAAGAGCGGAGTCCCACGGCGTCCTATGTATTGTTTGTAAAAGTGGTCCTTCACCTGCTCCTTGATTAGCCACAAAGGGTGATGCTTTTTGTTGTGCAAGTTCTTCCCTACCTTGGAAATAATCTTCTCTGTGACATTGCTGTAGTCATCCGGAGAATAAGCTTTCCCAAGCAGCTCCACAGTATTTAAGCAGGGTGTGTTGGCAGCAGAATCTGAAGGTACAAACTTGGATGAAGAATGCCTTGAATGCGTGGGAATTCCTCTTACCTTTACTTTTGGTGATAAAGCTGTTTTAGAATACTTAGCTACTCTCATGAATTTCCAGAGCATTGCCATTGCAAACTCTTCTATGATCTAGAGACAGGAAAAAAAAAAATTTAAAAAATTGAGCTAGGAACTGCAGTCTTGCTGCAGGAATTACCAGTATCTCAGGGATAAATGAAATCCAAATGTCTGCTTGATTAGTATGACAAAGTTCCCATTATAAACCACTGTTTTGACTTCAAAGGAGGGAAAGTACCCTTGTGATTAAATTTCAGCTAGGATATCTTATTCAATCATTAGTCTTCTGCATCACTGCATCAGTATTAATGACTCTGGACCTAGCTTTAACCCCATTCCAGATACTGCTACTCTTTACAGCTGAATAAACAACCAGTAGTCTTTTAAACAGTATTTTGCATTCGGTTAAAATACAAGACAATAACTGAATACCACTTATGAAAAACTCAGAAATTTAACAATGCTCTTCTAGCAGTCAGGGACTTGCTTATAATAGAAGCCCAAGCATTAACTTACTGCTGTATCATCTCCCCCCATTAGCAGAAGTTATGGAAGGCATTCCACATCAACCAGATGCATGTGGCACACACTATGCAGCAATTGCTAATTCTTACTTAATGCCAAACAAAACCAGTTTAATCTTTTAAACCACTGAACCACCATGAAAAAACAGATGGCCAGACCACAAGGCATATATTTAGACAGCATATTAAGTTCACATATGAGTATTTCACAAGATTCATAAGAAAGGCTCCACATAATCGGAACCAACGTTAGCATTTTGGGGTGAGCACAAAACCCCTTTTCCATATATTCCCAGAATGGCTATTTTCACAGCTTACACCGCTGTACCGGGCAGGGAGGCTTGCCAAATACCAGGAAGGTGAATGAAGTGATGAGGTTCTGAAAGATGTCTGAACTGAACTGAACAACTCGTATCAAGGGGCCATCTTTACACATCCACCCTGTTTACAAACAAGCTTTGTGCTTCACGTACATGTACACAGCTGCATTACTCTGTAGTGTTCAGAGAGATAATTCCAAAAACAAACAGTTTTGAGGATCACAAGCCCTTCAGTCACTCCAAATGCATAACACCATTCTGAGATGCAAAATCACTTGAAAATCTATAGTTGAGCTTCACAAATATTAGGACAGGTTCCAGTAAAATAATCAAGCATTACAATTTGTTTATTACAGAATGGGAAAATAGATGCATTAAAAGTTAAGTGACTGGGGAAAGGCATCTGCTCCAAACAACAAACTGGTTTGTATTTCTCTATGAACCAAGAAATCCAGGGCCATGGGTTTCCTGCGTGAAAGAATTTCCCATTAAAGTCTTCTTAAAGAAATGAGGGAAGAAAGGACATAAGCAATGAATAGACCACAGTCTTCAAGGGATAGCTTCCCATCTTTACGTTAGGATTACAGTATCTGGCTAGTTTTCCACAGGAACATAAAAGAAACAAGTGTAAAAAAAGAACAAAGAAGCTAAGATTACTTTTCATACTGTTAAGCTCAAAAAATATATATACAAAAATAGAATAAACACATTCTAGAATACAGAGTCCCCAAAAAACAGATCTGTAAAAGGTAACGGGCATGGTCATATTTGGCTTCTTGTCTTCTGGCTTAAGCCTGGATGTTCTCTATAGGTCTATTTACTAAAGTAATTGTATCTCAGTAAATCAAAACAAAGGCAAGTTAGTCAGAAATTAATTTTGGCAGGGCAGTGTAAGGTACTAAATATTTGGTTTAATCCTTTTTCTGGTCAAATATCTTAAGAAAAAAGAGCAGCTACAATTGCAGTCTAATTTTAAAACTTTTAAGGACTGCTTTTTTTTTTTTTTTTTAAAAAAAAAAAAAGAGTTCTCAAAACTATTTCACCAAATTAGTTCTTGGCCATTACTGATAAGGTTCTTCCACAAATGAATTCACATACACACATCAGAAAGCCCTCTGACATAGACTAAATGAGGGATAGCCTCACATTTTGAAAAGAGGCTCCGTTTTCCCCAAACATAAGTTCTCCTCCATGGAAAGTGAGTTCTCATTTTTCAAACAGCTGCTTGAAATACCCAGTTCTAGTCAGATAACGAATTCAGCTTCCCTCAAGTAAATACCACCATCTGCCCATGCCCATACGTTTATTTTTCTAAAAAATTCAAATCAAAACTTATACATAACTGAAAAGTACAAAAAACTCTCGTGACTTTATAGTGAGTCTCGTGATGTTTGCTGCTTTCCTAACTAGCATTCCTCTAAGAATCAGAAACCATATGAGAAATTTCACTTTCACAATAACAGTTCTTCTCATGATTATAACTTTATGGAAAAAGAAATTAGAACATGAATCGTAAGTGCTGGGGGGGAAAAAAAAGGGACTTTTGTTCGTTTGTTTGTTTAGTTTAAAACTCATTATTTTTAAGGGAGACTCTAACGTATACATCTCTAAGGGTTTACTTGATGACTTCTCAGTATTTGTAACGAGCAACACTGCTATCAGTTTCTGATAGTTCAGAATTGCTAATTTTTCTGATCAAGTGATATACACTCCTCACAAACTCGCAAGGGAGAGAAGCCTACAGATGAACGCGTATAACAGTTTTCATCCTAACATTATGCTTGCGCCTTAAATAGTTAAATTCCATTACTGTCTGCATTATTATTCTAATCTAAAGCAAAATCTTCTGTAAGCAGTAAGAAAAAAAAGTTACAGTTATCCAATGTTATCCGATCAGTTATCCAATGTCCAAGTACTGCAAACAAGCAGTAAAGGAGCCATGGAAATGGTATCACACAAGAGCGCCAGAAACATTGAAGTCCTTCCCCAACGCTCTTGTGCTCCCATACAGATTCATGTGTGCTACTTCCAGGATCATTACAGAAAAATGATATTGGACTTAGTTCAACTCAACTGGTGATAAACTACATTTGAGGAGAGAAGCCATAAAGAATGGAGGAAAAAGCCATGTTTATACTCTTTACATCGTACAAGAAACCTTCAAATCAAATCAATGTTTACTAGGGCAGAAAGCAACACTGGAAAATAAAGAAATCTCTTTACCTTTCTGCTAGCAATAAATAACTGATGTTAAGGATACACTAATTACTTACGTTCACTTGTAATAAATAGACAGTTATTTCTAGTAGACATCTATCTAAAGGTCTTCAAAAGCACAGTTCAAATTTATCATTTTCTTCCTTCATTTCCACCATGCTTATTATTTGGCAGTAAAACGAAACCGATTCCTGTGCACACTGACAAAACCTAGAATCCCACAGCAAAGACTGCCAGCCAGCTAACAACCACAGCAAGCCAAACAGCAGCTGTAGGTCCTGTAGCTGAAAACAAATACATAAATGAGAAATAAACATTGAACAACCACCACTGGCATCTACGATCCAAAGATGGCAAAGCACTCCACCAGCATTACCAGTGGGTCACGGGCTCTGGGCTTGACAGTGGCTCTGACTCTCAGCTGGGAGCTGATGCAGGGTTTTGGAAGCAGGCTGCCCCACCAGCAGCTCCCGGTGGAGCTTCTCAAAGCACTGCAGGTGGAAATGCAAGCACCAGGCCCACCATCTCCTGTTACACAGGTCCTTACCTTGACACTGCCACTGCCACATTCCCGGGTACCTCAGCAGCGTCTCTGAAGCTCCATGGGCCTGTCCCTGTACCTCAGTCTCCATACTGAGATGTCTAATGTAATTGCAGGAACTCTGATCTTTGATAGGGATGATATTGTACATTATATTTTTGCAATACATCTGGAACCGTGCCTGCATGTGGGTATGAACTTTTGAGCAGCTTCAAGGTAGACCAGAGGGCAGGAGGTGGCACCCATGCCACCCAGGGATGAAGGCAACCTCCTTGTTGAAGAACAACCTTGTCCATACTGTGAATAGACTAGGCACAGATGTGACCACACTTGCCAATGTCAGTCCTCTACCACAGACCCTGTGCCATTTCTACAGCAGTTTCTGTTGATGGGCAAGGCTCCTTCATCCCCCACAGAAAACCAACCATCACACAGCAGCACAGTAGACACTACACATGCAGAAGTGCACCACATTCAGGAGCTTAACAATAGGGAAACAGCAGACAGAATACCAAAAAATAACATGATTTTGGAGCACATGCAAAAGGCAGTTTGATGTGGTAAGGGATCATATTGCTGTACTGTTAAAGCATGTCCTTTCACGTCTAAATCCAGGTTTCCACGTCACAGTGCAGCAAGGATTAAGACAGCATTATCACAGCTGCAGTGGTGTTTGTCATAAGTCCCCCCTACTCCGCTGAGGTTTAGGAAAGAATCACAGACTCAGTGAAATTCCTCCTTACACCTGCCTTGAAAAGGAGGAGAAAAGAGGGTTAGCTTAGCAGCTCACAATGAAAAGAAAAAGGCCTGTGCACTGGCGTTGTTTTATTCACCCACCTCTCCTAGAAAAGTGGAAGAGAGAGAACGCTCATGTTTGAGCAGACTAGAGCCCACCAGTGAACCAAACGGGCCTGCTTTCAGGGCCGCTTGCTAGGTATTCATGCCTGTGAACCAAGGGCATCCTCGCTCGCGCTGACTGCTTTTCTGTATGCCCTGTGCTTTTTACTGTTTATGGCTGCAGATACACAGATGGGCTACTGCATACATAAACTGAAGTACATGATGGGTTTGAAACCAAAATTCTACCAAGATGAGAGTCTGTCTCCTATCCAAGAATAACTAATTAATGCAAGACTCTGAAGTGCTATGGAAAATGTTAGAAAAGTTGGGCTGCCACCATTTTGTGATGTGACAGCTTTTATCTACCGTATGTGTGGGGAGGGGAGTTCAACCAACATAGCATATGTTAAAACAAAAGTTATAAACATATGCTAGGCTGCTAAAATTGGACGTTTACCAGTCTGCTTTGCAATTTAGCTACGCATTGAATTTTAGTTTTGAAAACTATGTAGGCATACAGCAGCAAATATCATTGTACTGCCATGACCATATCTACATTGCATAGAATATAACAAAAATTATTTTGCATGCAATACTAATAACAAGCTCAGATTTTTCTCAAACTCATTTTAAAACAAGGATATATTGTTGTACACCAGAACAAACTTTCACTCTTCTTGAGCATGCTGAATTTACGTTATACACACAGACCTCTGAAACAGCCTTATAAACAACTTAGAATAGACAACCATTTTAGAACCCGACCTTCCACGGGCAGAACATTTTCAGCTGTCCCTGATCATGGCTAAACACCCAATGAAACAAAATACTGCATGCACTACAAAGCACCAAGCAAGATAATATAGTCTTCAAGTACTCTGCTCTTAATTTTTTTAATGTACTTGGAGTTCATCTCGTTAATAATCCATCAGCAACTTTCAAGAAACATACAGAATAACTTTTGTTATTTTTTTTAACCGAAGCAAAAAATGTGTCATAAGCTGGCTTGCTGTCTGCTCTCTAATAGTGATACATCAATCATGATGCCGCCTTCAGCAATATTTTGAGGTTTGCAATATTGAGAGACAAAATTTAAAAACCTTTTCTGGGATAAGGCATGACCATGTTTTCTCTCAGTGTTACATGTAAGGCCTTCTTAAATACGAAATAAAAGGTATTAACAAACATGCACCTTTTTCCCTGATCCAGATGATGTCTATTGTCTGAACAAAGGCCAGTATTTCATTCCCTGTATTACATAGATGAGCACCTGAAGGTGAGCACAGAAAATGCGGACCATACTCCTGAGGCACACCTCCAACGACCTTCTCCATTCTTTAGGACTGCAGGATGGGCTAAGACAGTCACAGTGTGCAGCAAGTCTTTGGAGAGGGGAACACACTTCTGCAAGGACCTTTGGGCAAGCACCAGTTTTAAAATGTTTTGAATCATCACTTGAGTACACTCGCTTTCCAGTTTCAGGCTGGATATTGCAAATGATGACAAATGTATTCACATCACACTGCAACAAGTTTCAGTTTCTCCAAAGGCTGCTACAGGCACTAGTTTCCCTGACACACAGTGTCCCTCCCAGATTGTTCAGGTTTATTCATAAGTTTCCCACATACTAAAAGGATAATACTTCTTAAGACATATGATTCAAGACAGGTAAAATGTATTTCAGTAGTCCAAATACCTGTAAATTCTGTAGCTGTGCTGCCTAGCTGGTATAAGACTGTTTCAAAGATTGACATAATCAGGTTTCAAGACACCCTGTAGTGAAACTGGTTTAAGCAGTTCAGAAGTATAGTATCCAGAGACTGGAATTTGTGATCAGCAAGCTAATCAAGCACATCAAATTGCTGAATTATTCAGAGATTATATATTTTTTTAAAAGAGACAAGTATACAGCATAATGGGCATCAGAAGTTAAAGACCAAAGGCAAACAAATTCAGACTTCTGGTTCTAGAAGATGGAAAGACACCAAACTTTGTAACATGCAAAATTCAGAAGCTTAAGGTGAGCAGCCCAAATATACCATTTTTAGTCAAACAGAAAAAAACCAGATGAATAAAAACAAAATAAACAAATACAGAGGAAAGAAACTATTAATGCCAAAAAAAAAAAAAAAAGAAAGGATTTTATATATATACACTTGACAGTAGATTAAATTAAGGAAAATCAGCCCTGCTCAGAAACAGTATATAGTTTTCTTTCATGTATACCTTAATTATTTCTTGATTTTCTTTCTCACAAACTAAAACAGAGTTTGTTTTTTACTGAAGAAATGTCAATTAAGCCCTTTAGTGGAAACTTTCAATAGTGTGCAATGACTAAGGCACACAAAACTCTACTGAAAATTAAGCAGCTGTGACCTGAGCTCCTACTGACATATGTGCTCTTCCCTCACTCCACAATGAGACAAAATGGCTAATAGTCAATTCCATATTTTAAGGGAAAATCCTCATTACACAAATGTATTTTGAATGCATTACATTACAAATTACAGACTGCAAAAAGGCAAAGCAGAAATAATTCTTTAATATTCTCAAATGTGCCTCCTGCTTTTAAATACATCCATTTTTCAAGGGATTCAATCTGAATTGAATTGAATCCAGTTCTGGGCCCCTCAGTTCAAGAAGGACAGGGAACTGCTAGAGAGAGTTCAGCGCAGAGCCACGAAGATGATTAAGGGGGTGGAACATCTCCCTTATGAGGAGAGGCTGAGGGAGCTGGGTCTCTTTAGCTTAGAGAAGAGGAGACTGAGGGGTGACCTCATTAATGTTTATAAATATGTAAAGGGCAAGTGTCAAGAGGATGGAGCCAGGCTCTTCTCAGTGACATCCCTTGACAGGACAAGGGGCAATGGGTGCAAGCTGGAGCACAGGAGGTTCCACTTAAATTTGAGGAAAAACTTCTTTACTGTAAGGGTGACTGAACACTGGAACAGGCTGCCCAGAGAGGTTGTGGAGTCTCCTTCTCTGGAGACATTCAAAACCCGCCTGGACGCGTTCCTGTGTGATATGGTCTAGGCAATCCTGCCCCGGCAGGGGGATTGGACTAGATGATCTTTCGAGGTCCCTTCCAATCCCTAACATTCTGTGATTCTGTGATTCTGTGATTCTGTGAAAAAACACTACTTTGTCTGCCGAGGGAATATTCTCTTTTTCCAATACCTTGAAAATGTTGCCAACTACCTTTCTTCCTTAGAAGATACATTGCAAACAACTGTCAGTGAAAGGGACAGAGACTTTTAAATACCTCTAAAATCCTCACTGCAGTCAAGATCAGCACTCTCTCTTCTGCCTTCTTTTTTCCACCAATACCTGCAACTCGATTATCTACATTTTTCTATAGAAGTATGTGCCATCAAGAATGTTAGTCCTATGGATTTTTATCTGAGCAAAAATTAATTTGTTTAGAAACTAGATATTGGCAGTATTTATGTGTAGTGGTATACTTTCTTAGTTCTCACTGACTAACTACACCATTTGGACATAACAGAGACCTCATCCTGCCTTAACAGGAGGAGAGAGTAATAATATTTTTGCAGTCAGTTATTAAATGCCAAGAATGGGACATGTGCAGACTTGGTAACAGTGCAAATAACAGCAGAGGAAGTATAAGTAATTAACTTGAAGTATTAATAATTTCCATGATAAGAATCCAAAACACTACACCATAAAACAACAACTCCACAGCATGGGGGGTGATAAACGTGGTACATGCTGCACTCCTGAGACAGCAGAACCTCCTGAAGTTCAGCACTGCTTCTTACGTAGACAAAGTCACTTATAGGTGCCAATATTGCCATGTGTCAGTGGTCTCCGTGGAAGGAAGATGCACAATGCGATACATGGCAGAAAAGCATAAAGCTATAGGTATATGCTTTATTTTTACAATTTAAGGCAGAATTGATCAACCGCAGGCACCAGAAGTGCTGGATCCCCCTGGCCGGCTGTCCTGGTTTTAGCTTGGATAGAGATAATTTTCTTCTTAGCAGCTAGAATAGCATTGTGGTTTGGATTTTGTATGGGATTTGGTATGAGAAGAATACACTGATGGCTTCAGTTGTTGCTAAGAAATCAAGGACTTCTCAACCTCCCATGCTTTGCTGGTGTGCAGGTGCACAAGAAGCTGGGACAGAGCACAGCCAGAGCGACGGGTCCAAATTGGCCCATGGGGTATTCCATATCATGCAACATCATGCTCAGTGTATAGACGAGGGTTGGCCGGGAAGTCACTCTCTCTCTTCCGGGATTGTGGTTTTCAGGATTTCTCTCCTGCAGGATCGCTAGCCAGGGATGGGCTGGACATTGGTCAGCGGGTGGTGAGTGGTTACACTGAGCATCACTTGTTTGTATATTCTATTATCAGTAGTATTATTATATTTTATTTCAATTATTAAATTGGTTTTATCTTAACCCATGAGTCTCTTCACCTTTACCTTTTTGATTCTCTCCCCCATTCGCGGGGGGCGGTGGGGGAGTGAGCAAGCAGCTGCATGGTATTTAGCTACCTGCTGGATCAAACCACAACATGAGCCAACTGGGAAGCTGCAATGACCTTTCTGGAGAAGTGCTGCACCTCCCTGGCAATGGCAATGGCAATGGCAGGAGCAGCCCTGCCCTCTGGAGATGTCTGTGGTAGGGAAAGAAGATACTCTCCAACTCAGAAGGCATCGTTCACAGACCAAATAATGACTGCCTGCCTCTTCCAGGGAAAAGGCAGAGACACAGCAACACCTTACACACCAGATTCAACAACCATGCTACCTAAGGGCCTACATTTAACCTTCACCAGCAAAATATTCAACATGCCCAAATACCCAAGTTTCAGACACCTCATATGGCACAGTGAAAAGTTAAACTTGAGATACAAACCCAGCACACCCAATACTAACAGAACCAAATGGCTTAGATGGGTCATGCCAGAGGAGGCAGCTAACATGAATCACTCAGCTCATCCACAAACTAGGAGGAGTATTCAGCTTTACCTGCTGTCTCCCAGTAATACTCTGATTCCCGCCATCTCCTTCCATTCTTGAGGACAACTGGGGAAATCCATGACTCAACATAGATCTCCAGATGCCCTCCTTAATAACACCTTAGACATCATGCTGTAGTTTAAGAGAATAATCTAAATATTAACATGAAATAATAAATATAATGAATATTTTAAATCAGGGAGATATTACATACATATTAAAACCATGAAACCAACATTTAAATCAAACTAGCCTTTCTTATCATGCTTCAATCCTAAGTGATGGGGGAGGGGGTATTATAAGTTTTGTGTTACATCAATTTTCTATCCCACCAAGCTCTGAAGAGATCAGTTTCACATATTTACTATAATCTTTAGCCAAAATATCACCAAGAGATCCATATCTCAGACCTAGCTGTGATGTGAACTCGATCTCAACTCAAACTCAGCTGCAGTATTGCGCCTTGCTCTGTCTCTGTTCTAGAAATAATGAAAGTCTGAACAGACAGAGCCTTTACCAGGACTATGTATATTTCAACAGCCAAACAGAAAAAAAAAAAAAAAAAGACAAACAGAGACAAATTTCTCTATGGATTTTACTTCAGAATCAATAAGTCTCATGGACTTAAGTATAGATAAAGAAGAGAAAACATAGATGTTTCCAGAGAAGACTTCACTGCAGTCCAACATCTCCCATTTAGAAAATGTATGATCACGCATGTACAAAGTCATTTCTAGTTTGAACTGCCCTGTCTTCATTTATCTGTCACAGGCTCTGACAAAGCGTTTAAGGAAAAGATTAGAAGGCTCCTAAGGAAAGAATTGCATTTCCCTGCCTGGGGCATACCACTTCTCTGAGGCTGGTAGGAATGGGGCTGAAATATTAATGAGTAAGCCATTTGTCAAGAAAATTATGCAAGAAACCTTGGCAGCCACGCAAAGAGGCAAGCAATGAGATACCAAGCTAGGGCAGTACAAACTAAGTGGTCAAAAGAATGAAAGGGGGGGGATCACTTTAATTTGCTTGTCCATGCTCATAAGCTTTGGAAGAAAACCATAAATGAATGAATGGGAATATTTAAAGATAAAAATTCATCAGACTCGGAATTAGTAATAACAGGTACAAACTTCTAAAAGGGACTATGAGATGCTCTAAGATCTAAAATTCAAGTTTTCAAGTCTTGATTCCTCCAAGAAATCACTTCTCATTACATTATTCACAAATAAACTAGCTTGCTATGTAGTATGTGAGCTAAAAGGTGCTGTCATGACAGAAGCCACTTAATTATTGAAAACGCACATAAAGAAATACAAAACTAAAAAAATCCCACAAGGGACAGATACACAAAAATGAAAAAATCCATTCTTCTTGAGGTTTCCTCACAAATCATAATGAAGAAAGACAAAGACAAAATTGTAACCACTGTGTCAAATCAGCTGTTAAAATCTATATTCCCTAAAAAGACCTAAGAAATAAATCAGCTCCAGGAGTTTCCAAGTATTATTTCTCCATAAGAGGAACTTACAAAAGAAAAACATTAAGAAAAGATTCAGTCAGATTCCAGGTTCCTACCATTTATTCCTACATTTTATATTCATTCATACATTTTGATATTATTTTAATATATGTATGCTTTTAGGACCAGGAATACTATAATTTTATATAATAAATTTGAAGGCTTAGTTTGTAAAGAGACATTGCTAATTTTTAGCGTAAGCAAATTTGAAAAGCATGCAAAGCATCATCATATATTAAAAAGAAAAGTAATCCAAAACTTTTAATAAAAAAGAAACTGGTCCTATTGGCAAATAAAGGAAATTATTAATGCATGTTGATTTATCAAAACATAGCCATAGTCACCTTACTGAATGTTAAACATATCCAACGTGATCCATGGGTTCGATCACCATTGACTCCAGCTGGACATACTGACACATATACAGAACAGTGTCATACAGCAGCATTTAGACTTTCATTAAGCAGCGCTGTGCTCTGTCATAGCCTATCTCTACATAGGATCTCAAAGTGCTTTTCAGCCATTAACCAATTAAGCTCTACAATACCCCCATGGGAAAGTATTGCATTATTTATACCCATTAGTGCAGCAGCTCCCAATTCAGAAGTGCTGTACTTCAACATCTTGGCCTTTGCTTATTTTTTCTTTCCAAGTTGTTTTGATTATATTGCCATTTTTTCTCCATGATCAGATTTTTTTGTTGTTTGTAATACCATTTTACCAACAATTTAACAAGTATAATGGCTACGGTGAATAGAATCAAGACGTTTTGAAAGCAGCTTGCCAAAAATCGCCTATTAGGAATCATGCTGAACACTTCAGAAATACTGAGCTATTACCATTGAAACAACTTTCTCCCTGAACGTGCAGATTTTTAAGGCTCAAACCCACATTCCTTGAGAAAGAAGTACAGAGTCATTGCTCTGTTTGCATTGTGTATCAAACTTCATAGGCCTTAATGTTATTGTAATTATAATTATGCACTTAGTATGATCAGGAGAGATCACCTGGAGAGGCAGAAGATATTTAGGGGAGATGGGAATGTAAATAAATGAAGCATCATTGAGGCAAACAGGGATATGAAAGAAGAAAGTAACAGACTGGGTGAAGTGGCATGGGACAGACCATTGCCACTGTATCTGCTCCACGGCAGGGCTGGCCTGCAAACCAGCATGGCATTTACAAATCATCTTTTCACTAGGATTTCACCTCTGATCACCACGTTTACCAGAACCAATGGCAGTGGTCACTTTGACAAAGAAATTGTATGTTTGTCAGGGGCTTCTCTTGGGAAAGTTTCATCTTATAACTAACCTCACTGCTGCTCTTGCCTCAGATTACACAGAGTGAACCATGTCAGCCTGCCAATCCAACCAGGAAAAAGAGTATTACATGGTGGTTTTTCTCTCCTGTATCAGCTGTGAGAACTGACAGAGTCATCCGAGATTCAAATAAACGTAACACATACTGACATCCAAGGCAGGCAATAAAGCTAAGAATCTTTTAATCATATTTACCTGTGAAAACCTAGCCAAAAGCAACAGCCTGCCATAAGCCTTAGGACTTGGTCCTGCGGTGGCCAAAGCACCTGGGTGCTGGCCTGGCAGAGCTTTCAGTATTTGCTGAAGAGTTTTGCAGAACTGAGGCCCAAGAGCTCAGCAGAGCTCACACAAAGCCCACGACAACTTTGGAGTAAAGGAAAACAAACACAAATCTAACCAATGCCACGAAACAGTAAAGAGCGTGCCTCCTATACCTTGTGTTACTACCATGGTAGTAGCCCCTGAAGCCAGGCAGATTATATATGAAATATGAAGATACAGCACCTAGACAGGGAAATTGTCACACCTGGCACTGCCAGAACAGGCAATCGGAAAGAAGTGAGGTCAGTAGTGACTGATACCACATATTAGTGCTAAATAATCCTAAATTATAATCTTTATCACAATTAGAGGGCAGAGTAGAAGCAAATCCACAGCAGGATTTAAAAGCATTATAGGATGCTTTGATACCAAATCCTAACTGAACGGAGGGGTGGGAGACGCAGGTCTCACAATACGCAAGAAGGTAGGAAACGGTGACTTGCTGAGGCCAGAATCAACTACATAGGACCCAAGAAGGTCACAATGAGTAAACTTAAGGTAAAAGGCATGGCCACAATCCCTCTCCCTTAAATGCGTAAAGACCAATTGACTATTACTATAATGAACTGCTAAGGAAGGTAAGTAAGGGCAATCGGGTTTCACTTAAAGGAAAACATAACCAGCATCTACACATCAAAAAGGGACAGCCACAGATTTATAATGTGTACTAACATTTTTTCAGTATGAACCTTTCATATTAAATTCCTAGATTTCCAGGGTCCACTGCCCAGAGCTATTAAATAAAAATGCTAGTTTAGACTTGTTTTATTCTCTATACCTGCTAGCTAATTTCCAAGTTATACTTTCCCAAGTATAGGCTACCATGTAACTAATATAGTGATTGATTTTGATTTTATTTGTTTTTCTCTGTAGTATTATTACATTATTGGGTCTTTAAAAAAAAAAAAAAAATTTAATTTTCACGCTGCTACTCTATATATACTCAAAGAATTTCAGGAAATTTGACCAGCTTGCTATTTGATATAACAAACTCTGGCCTAGCGTGGCACATTGCCTTGTTTTCTAGACAACACTAGAATATGAATATTGGGCTTTATGTTCAAGGCTGAGTAGACAAAATTGTATTCATCATGTCTGATGAACCTGATTTATTTACAAATCTACTGAATACCCAATTGTGCCAATTGTGAATCGGCAATTTATTCAAAAACATGTAAGCAAAACTAAAAAGATTTATATGCATAATTGTAAACATCCAGTTCCTGTAGGTGTAAAATAAACCTGCATGTGGTAATTTCATATTTGTAAACTAGAACTAAACATTTCCAGTTGTTTACCTGTACCTTCCCCCACCCCCACTCCAGCCACACCAGGATGTGTGCTCAGCTGGATGATGTGCATTTACAGGATTCTGCTCTGTTCTTACCTCACAGCACATGAGAGCCCAAACATTTCTAAGACTGTTTTGGGGTCTATTCTCAGCTAAGCCAGACTGAACGCCATACACTGATCAAAAAAAATTACACGCATGAAGCTAAAAACATTATTTCAGTGAATAACATAAGAGCTGAAAATCATTCCCTGAATTACCAGATCCTTTATCATTCAGCCTAAATTATTTGGCATTTTTTTTTGTTGTTTGGGGCAGGGGAGGGGGTGTTTATTGTTTTGGGTTTTTTTAATAACAATTATTTTCTGTCACGCCATCATAAAAAGCTACATGCCCAATTGCTGCCTTTGACATTTATTTAGACATAGTAGAACAATTGAACTTTGTTGAGAAATATTTCCATAAAATCCATCAGGTAACTAAGCTAAGGATGAAAAGTCCCAGGATGAAATTTTTTTGAACTCTTGAAGTTAAAGCTGCTATCCTGGACCTTTATGGCATTTAATTTTCTGCCATTCCAATACACACATTGGCACCTGGGCTGAAAACTCCCCTTTTCCAATCTCTTTTTGTCATCTGCTGGGAGGCAGAATAGAATAATTAGATTGACTCAAGCAGTTACTGATTGTTTTCAGTATGTAGTTTATTCCTTGACACCACAAAGGGGAGCCTTGCTAAATAAGGATAAATAGACTAGATAGGAACGTTTACATTTTCTTCAACAAAGCTGAAGAGCAATGCCACAAAAAAAAAAAAAAAAAAAAAAAAAATCTTTTTTTAAGGCAAATGACTTGGAAAAAAAAAGTTGAGTTTACTGCAAAGCAAAGTTTACAAAAGAGACGTGAAGAACAGAATTTAAGCAGAATGAAACTGAAGTCTGTCTTTACAATTCCCATTTACTTCTTACTTTAGAGCTACTAAGAAACACAGCTTAAAGTAAAAGAAACCAATCAAGGCACGATGTTAACGTTTCAACATCAGTTAAAGAAGAATTACATCCAGTGAAGGGGTCTTCCATCACATAGTATTGCAAAATCACATATAAAACACACCACTACAATCAGCACCTGTGTTCACAATTAGAGGACAAGATTAGCTACTGTATACAGGCAGACAGAGAGAATAAAAAATAATAAAAAAATTACAACCTCTTGCTTCCAGGCTGATGCTATTTAATTAAGACAGAAGCAGGGGAAAGGTAGTTTCCTGCATTATCATTGCTAGCGTAGACTTCTTGTGGGCATTCAGTCTTCTTTAGTACTACATGAATTTAAAATAAAATACCTATAAAGCAATCCAAGACTTTTTTACCTTGAAGTCTTAAAGCCATCTTCTTCTCACAACAAAGTAGCAAACTAGGAAAAGCTCTTTTACTGCCTCTTCTCATATACTTTCAAATGACTGCTCTAATGTTTATTTTGATACCATGTGAAGTGGGTAAATCAAAATGTTTCATCAGAAAAAAAAAGCTAAATTTCAGTGGTCTGTTAACCTGCTGTACTTTTTGTTGCACTTTTGCTAAGTTTGCTGTAAAATGAGAAATAAACGATAAAAAGATATCTCCTGGTGTACCCAAAGATGACATATACTCACACTTAAGGCTAAAATTCACCATTTTGCAGAGGGGTAGCACCTGACTCATTGTCAGGTAAGCCTTATAAAGATAACTATAAAATAATGTACAGTTCCAGTGCTTGAATCCTGCACTAGATGTACCTTACACAGCAGGAATTTGCAGTTTAAGGCCTGAACTCAGATCTGTTTATTGAGAACTTCAGAACATGGCCTTCTGACACACCAGGTACACTCAAAAATATTTTTTGTAACATTACATCTCTGTATGAATGTCCTGCAGTCAACTGTTCAAATAATTACCATGTTAATCTCCATCCTAATAGTATCCACACTTTATTCAGTTTAAGTTCCACGAGCATCACATTTAGTGCAGTCAGTACATCTGGCACACTAACGTCTACCATCTCTCTCAACAATCACAAGTTTATTATCAGCAACCTGTGGGCAATTAATGTTATTATCAGCAGACTTAGATTAATCTTAATCAGTGTTTGTCTCAATTCCACAGGCAAAAAAGATATCACCAGTAAAACACTACAGTAAGAATATAGATGACTTTACATCTAGCTATAGTCATGCTGCTGTGTTTGGCCCTCTCTCCCCACAAAAAAAAATTTACATTGAATTCATCCAGTAATTACAGGAGTCTAACATCACAAAACATAGGCCTGACTATCAAAGCTACTAAAACATTCACAGAATACCCTGATCTGACCATCCAACTACCGACAAACATGTGGTTACCAATGCGCAAACAAGCACCTCCACCTTTTTATTTCTTTTCGTGCTATGAGATCATTTCTCAACAGTAAAGTCCTACTTTGCACATAGGAATAACTAGTCCTATTTCTTATGCATCATCAGACCATTAAAAATGTCAACTTTTATTCTATCCCGCTGAGAAACAGTGGGGAAAAGATAGCACAGGCCAGAAACCAGGAGATTCCTCATTCCCCTTTTATGCTTTCCAGCTTGTATTACCAAAGAACAGGCAGATGACTCCCTCACACACCCTTTCTTATAAGCACGTATTTTCTACAGGAGATTACTAGTGAATGAATGCAAAATTCATGGATTACATGACCCCAAAGAAATTGTTAATAGCTCGCTATCAAAAATGAAGAGGTGTAGTGAGTGGGCTTTTGCAAGGATCTGAACTTGGTCTAGTTTCAGGGAGTGTTTTCATTAGCAACGTATGTAACTGAACAGAGGACACGCTTAAATCTGCCGATAATCAAGAGCTGACACTGCAGGTATGTTGGATAAAAGGGCTGGAACTCAAAATTATTCTGTCAAACTAGAGAAGTGGTCAGAAAAATAACAGAATGATTCAGCAGGGGCAAGTGCAAGTTTCCGTACTTTGGCAGATAGTCAGCTGGATGCCAACAGCACAGTGAGTAAGTGGCTAGACGGCAGCTTCCTCAGAAGAAGATATGGGGTTATAACAGACCATGAGCTGAATAAGTTCAAAATGTGATTTTTTTTAAAAAAAAGAAACCATCATACAGGAATATAAACAGAAGTATATATTCCATAAACCAGGAAGCACTCCTGTCCTTCTGAATAGCAGGAAGGAATAAAAGAGTCAAATTTTTGGCATAACATTTATAAAAAATGTGAAGCAATTGGAAAGAGTCCAAAGACAGCAACAGAAATTACAACAAGTCTCAAAGGAGGAACTACACAGAAAGAATGAATACACTAGGACTATTTAGACTAGAGAGGAAAAAATTAAAAGGCATTTTCATCATCAGATCTGAAAGAAAGTCGCACACCCTATGGAATAACCTTGTCTCCACTGTACCCTGGCTAGGACAAGTAGCATGTACCTACTGAAATCAAAGTTCGAAAAATTTGTATCAGTTATTAGAAGTCTTTCTACAAATTGACATATTGTATGAGAGGGCTTGTGCGGTTTTAGTATTTCATGCAGATTTCTGAACAGCTATGCTAAAAAAAAAAGTCATAAAATTCAGTCTGCTTTGGGGGCCAAAGAACAGACTAGTCAGTATCTCAAGGTCTTTCCAGGTTTTTTGTGGTTTACGTTATGATTCCTATGATCATTATTACAATTTTTTTAATGAAATACATAATGGGGGTTATCCCTTAGAGGTCTGTCCAAGTCTTTCTTTCAGTAGCAGTTTTAATGGTGCTTATGGCTGTATGCCAGTTATATTGCTGAAAGCTTAGCAGGTGATGTATTTGCTTATAGGCACTGTCATATTTTATCTGTCTCAACATCTATTTAGTAAGTGCTTTAACATTCTAGAGTATGGCAGGTGCTATATAAAACACAGCATTATTTTCCATATTTTATTCCCCTCATTGGCATTCCTATTCTCAGATTAACTGGCAAGAGTGCAAATATTCATAGCAATTTTAAAAAGGAAAGTTTGAGTGCTCACTGACAGCCAGTTAGCTCTGTACTATTCAGTAAACAAAACAACACAACAACGTTCCTTTCCTATTACAACAAAATTTCTCTGAAATTTTTTGCATAGAAGGAAATACAATGACAGACAAACTGCAGTGGTCATTCAGACAGACACCTCCTGCTAATTGTATGCTGCTACTATGGTACCTGATTTACTTAAAATGTATTATGGTTGTGTTTCAATTAGTCCCTTCATCTTGTTCTGTGGCATAGGATAGGCAGAAAAATACATTTGGACTAGGCTTTTCCATTCATAATTTCATCCTGCTCGTGTCTAAGATTTATAGGTGGTCTAGATACAAACTCCCACTGAAATTAATGGAAAGACACCAGACACTTCTGTGGAAATCATGTTGAGCTGACAAGATACTATTTTTACTCCACTCTTCAAACTGTAGTCGTACATACTGCATTTTTTTTTAGCATTCCTTCATATAGAAGTCATAATTTCCATCACTTATGTTCTTGAGTAACTTCTACTGCTTTCTCTTTGATCTCTCTTTTTAGAGAATAAGGGCACTAAAATTGAATACAATATTCAAGATTCAGTGTTTCAACTGATATCACTGAAACATACAAAGTTCTCTCCTCCTCACATCCCAACATTTTCCTTTTCTTTACTTACATTTCATCTTGGCTGCACTCTTGACTACAGTGAGATGAAGCATTAAGCACAATATGAACCTGTATGATGCCTGTGAGTTTACTGTTTGAAAGACTTGAAAATAAAATATTTCTCCTTTCTTACAACAAGTTTTTAATCTGTGGTTTGTTATTCCAACACCCCTAAGCAGATTCAAACAGAAGTACAAGGAACATACCTGAACTTTCTTGACAAAGCTTTCACTTTTGTCCATCACTCTAAAATATGAACAGTGGCTCCTAACTAGCTACATCTGATGTGAACACCCCAGTGATTCACAAATGATGCTTCACTGTCAATATTGGTTTATTTCATGGTAAAAGAAAGTGGTAATACAGGTGAACACTGGCAAAAGCAGAGAAAAAACTTAGTTGTTTTTCCTCTATCTGTGTTCTGGTATCTAGCAAAATGTCTTTTTTTTTAATGATATGTCACTTGAGTAACAGCTGCCTCCTATTGAAAAATGTTCATAACCATGGAAGAGTCATGCAAGATGTCAGATGCATGGTATGTGCCAATGCATTTAATGTTTTAATGTGTTTCAAAGAACATCATCTGAAGACAAATTTTAAGCAGAGACAGAGTTAATTTTCTTCAGAGTACCTAGTAAGGGACTACGTTTTGGATTTGTGCTAAAAACAGGGTTGTTGACACAGGAATGTTTTCATTCTGCCGAGCAGCGCTTACACAGAGCCAAAGCCCTTTCTGCTTCTCACACCACCCCATTAGCAAGTAGGCTGAGAGTGTGCAAGAAGTTGGGAGGGGACACAGCTGGGACGGCTGACCCCAACTGACCAAAGGGATATTCCACACCATGTGATGCCATGCTGAGCATATAAAGCTGGGGAAAGAAGAAGAAAGCGGGGATGTTCGGAGTCATGGTGTTTTTCTTCCCAAGTCACCGTTACATGTGATGGAGCCCTGCTGTCCTGGAGATGGCTGAACACCTGCCTGCTGATGGGATGTGGCAAATGAATTCCTTGTTTTGCTTTGCTTGTGTGTGTGGCTTTTGCTTTACGTATTAAACTGTCTTTATCTCAACGCACGAGTTTTCTGCGTTTTACCCTTCCAATCTTCTCCCCCATCCCACACCCAGGGGGAGTGAGCAAGTAGCTGTGTGTGGCTTAGTTGCCAGCTGGGCTTAAGCCATGACAGCAGGACAACTGAAAAACCTAAAAATGCAGTTCTGAAAGTGGGATTCTTCTCACTTCATTGTACACCATAGAGTGATCCTCCCAGTGAAGAGGATGTTTCAGGGTGTACTTCTATATAACCACAGAACCTACTACATTAGGAGTAAAATTACTAATTTAGCATCTCAGCAATAAGGGTGCAGAGGGTCAAGACAAGATAAAGAATAGGATATCATATTTGTTTCCCTGGAAAAGGCTGTTTCAGGTTTCCCTGAAAAAGGCTGTTTCAAATAGACCCATGCTGTCACAAAAAAAAAGGCAGAGGGCAGTAACATTTAGAGGCTGTTTGAATTAGTCTGACATACTTATCAGCTGTCAACAGCTGTCGACAAAGGACATCTTAGAGCACTGCATTACTCAGTAATTACAGAAAGAACACAACAGTAGGAAAACTAAGCTTAGTTGTGAAAAGAAACAGCCTGGCCCTCTAACAAAGCAGCTTGAAATCACCTTTTTTTCCTTTTTTTTTCCTCCCCCCAATAAACAAACCATATACAGAAGAAATTTTAAAACGCCCATCATGCTAAGTCCCACATGATTATTTAATGCACTTTGCAGGACAGAGAGCTCAAAGACAGACCCGATGATGAAAATACATAGATGTTAGCACATATAACCCGTCCTTGAATGAAGCCAGGTAAGTGGAAACTAAAAATGCAACCAACACCCCATCAAAAGCATTTTCAAAATGCTTTCCAACATGTTTTTGTCCCTTCTCCTGACAAACTTCCCATTGATCTTTCCATCAGGAACACAAATTTAAGATAAAGGGTATCCACTGCAAACACTTTCAGAATAGAAAACAATCCCTATCTCTGCTCCCCTCTATCAGTTCTATTAAGTAGAATCGTCTCTTTTTAAATTGCATATACAAATGACAGAAAAGCAGTCTCTTGGCAAGCAGATTGCTTCTTGACTGCTAAAGCAAATTCACAGAATCACAGAATCAATCAGCTTGGAAGAGACCTCTGGGATAGAGTCCAACCATTGCCCTGACACCACCATGTCAACTAGACCATGGCACTAAGTGCCATGTCCAGTCTTTTTTTAAACACATCCAGAGATGGTGACTCCACCACCTCCCTGGGCAGTGCCTTCCAATGGCTAATGACCCTTTCTGAGAAGAAATTCTTCCTAATGTCCAACGTGAACCTCCCCTGGCAAAGCTTGAGGCTATGTCCTCTTGTCCTATCGCTAGTTGCCTGGGAGAAGAGGCCGACTCCCACTCCACTACAACCTCCCTTCAGGTAGTTGTAGACTGCAATAAGGAATTCCTCAGGTCATAGTCTTGTTTCTTATAACATCCCATCATTCTGAGGTTCTAACACATCCATCTTCGTCAGGCAGGTTCCCAATATGCTCAGGCAAGAAGTGCAAAGAAAACAAGTACACAAATAAAAACATCTCCCTCTCCAAAAAAGCTTTCATTTGAAGTCATTGTTCTCAGTGGCAAGTCTACTCTAGCCAGAATAAATGCATCCTGGGTTGCTCTGCTTCTAGCAAGTCCAAGACTCAAGCACGTCTACTAGGAGGATATTTTTTGAGAAGCCCTGAACTAAAACTGTGGATTTAATGCTTTTTCAGGAGAGAGCCTTCACTTGGGAAGAAAGAAAAAAAAAAAAAAAA
Source organism: Nyctibius grandis (assembly GCF_013368605.1). Lineage (NCBI taxonomy): Eukaryota > Metazoa > Chordata > Aves > Nyctibiiformes > Nyctibiidae > Nyctibius > Nyctibius grandis. The sequence continues at coordinate 15,114,336 of NC_090660.1, forward strand.
AAAAAAAAAAAAGTAGAACTTAGAAATCACTGATAGTCAATTCAAACATATTAGCAGCAAAGTGTCATCAATCCCACAAGACAGCACACCAGACAAGACTGTGGATACCCTGTGTAGAGAAACTGGAAACAACTTTCTTGTAAAGAAAGGATGGGACGCTGTGCACAGCGTGCTAACCGCAGCCTTAGCACAATGGAGATGTACTGTCTCCAGAGATCTGACAGTCCGAGGAAGCTCCACATCTGTGTTTCTCCCTGCCCTTACAGATCTAATGGCAGCTTTGCACTCCCGAGGTGCAGTCTCATCAGGCCTCACTTCCACTTCTGCCTCTCAGCAAAGTGGTTACTCGCAGGTATGCAGCGTCTAGTCAGTCAAAAGGAAACATTTAACAGCAATTATTGGGTATTTAGGTGGGAGGAATATGTTCCAGACCATGCTTAATCCTGCTCTGAGTAACCTCCGTATTAGTGTTGTAATTTTTAAACTTTCAGTTGGCTTAAATTACACCAAATAAGTAATCCAAGAAATGTATTTTAAAGCTGAGAGGCAGAGAAAATACAAGAACTGACAATGCTCTTGATATTTTTAAACTAATTTCCCACCCAAATACAGATCTGAAGTGAATGTGTGACTTCTCCATCAGGTAATTTCAGGTGAGACCTCCTACATGCTTTGTATAACATGAGTTTCTGAAAGTCCTATTCATCCACCTTTCTGGAACATCTTTATTCTACAGAGTATGTAAACTATGACTCTTGGAAACCAATTAAACCTATCATATTTCCAAATCCCCTTAGATGCTCAAACTACTTCAAATAAAGTTCATCCCACACAGCTATAAATGAATTAATCATATTATGTAAATATCCTGACCAGGCAGCCACTCCTCATCTTTTTTTTTAAAAAAAAAAAAAAAAAAAAATTAAGAAAAACCACAAAAAAACCCAAAACAAACAAACAAAAACAACAACAACAACAACAACAACAAAAAAAACAAAACACAAAAACAAAACACAAAAACAAACCACAAATTAAGACTTTCCTCTTCCAGAATTATTCTGACTTTTGGAGCAGGACAGGCAACATTACATTTTAAATCATGAACCTGTTTTAAAAATCTCGTATTTTTCATATGGGAAAAGGTAGATTAACACCTTTCATCTGCTACAGAGCACATGTTTTTATTTCTTACAAAGTTTCAATGTACTAAATCTTAGGAGCACTTTGTTTAGATACTGAATTTTACTACAAGTAATTCTTACAGGCTTCTTATATGTGTAGTAAAATATCTTCCTTTCTTGACTATATACAGCAATGAAATAACTAAAGAGTAGATTTACAGATGAGGAAAATGAAAACTACCTACAATAAAAATGTAAAACCCTCTAAACGGTTAGTAAATAAACTTCTTTTCTATATAACGTTTTTGGTGTACTGTATATCAAACACAATGGTGAGTGTATAGCATAAAAATTTTACAGACATGATCTTAAAATTACCACTTGTGACTTGCAAGCAACAACAGTTGTCCGAATACAATCTACTGTACAGAAGAGATGGTAAAACTTTTATACCTTACGACATAAGCCATCACTATTCTGCTGACTAAAATCTTAAATGTCTTACTTCCATCGAGTAAACAATTAATAAAAGCACACAGACACTTGGGGATATTTGCATTAAAACTTAACACTACACTGCCCCAGATACATTTCTTCACAGGTCATACGGGTTCTCAAATCTCCCTGAATTTCCATTTGATAATCAACCATTTTCTTCCTCCCCTGACAAGTCTGTCTTGACATCAGCTTAGACTCTGCTTGATTTTTCACTCTTTCCATTAAAACCACAAACTTGCTCGGCATCTCAGTGCACATGCCCTTATCTGGGTTTGCAGAGGGTATCAACACAGGGTAAAAACGGACCTAATTATGTACTTGAGAAAAATGAGGCCTTAGCAGTACAATTTGCAAACTTACTGAAACCCCGAAGAACTTAAGACTTGCCCCAAAGTCTTGTCATCTCACAGTCTTTCAACTGTATTTTAATTACTGGACTTTGGACTAGATTCATGCTTGATTCCACTGGAATCTGAGCACAAGCACAAACTTGAAGCCAGCCAAGTGCTGTCTGAACCACCACACTTCACTGAATCCTTTTCTGGAGCTGTAAGCATGTGCATAACCCAGTGGAAATTAAAAGTCATTCACATGTTCAAATGCCATGTTGCGCAACAGCTTAAACCATATGACTTGTCTGCAAAGCAAGGGTTTCATGTCAATAGAAAAGGGTGTGGGGGGGAATTATCCACTAATTTTAACCTAAAATAGATTTTCTCACAATTTTAAGTATATCTGAAACCCTTCATTTGCTCTGCACATTAGGATGATACCAACTTACAAAATAATTGTCCATGCATGAAGTACCTAAAATCGGGTTTGCGGAAAATGGGAAGAGCTATTTTCATCTGCGAATACCAATCCATGACTACAGTAATCTAAAGTGAAAAAGACTTTTAGCAGACCTCCTAAAGTATTTCCCCTTTTAAAGGTGGACTCTATGGAGTAATGGATACTCCCAGATGAAACTTGCCACTTTGTGGAATAAATCTAATGATACACAGGGGTTTTATCTTTTGAAAGAAGAAACCATCTTGCAGCAATTTCTTCCCTTAAGTGATGCACAGATTTTTTTTGGACTTCTGTGTAGTGAATTCCTGTAAAAATTGCAAACAATTCAATAGTTCAAAGTTTGATGAAAATCCTTCTTTCGCCAATTCTTAAAAGTACATTTCAGTACAATAATAAGGACAAGAATTTGGAGGGAAAGAAGGTAAAGTGACCAGGCTTCATTTGACAAAACAGTCACATGCACCGCCTTCTCCTCTTACATCCCCTCCTTTATTTGTGTAAATGAACTGCGCAGAGCAGCCACATTGACTTTAGCAGCACTGCTGAGACGGAAAAGATCTGGCCGCCAAAAGATCTACTGACAGATGATGAAGCAGCAGTAGTATTGCAGAATAACATCAATCTACATTAACAGCTGAATAACTACTTGTTCAATAAAAATGTTCATTTCCTTTTTCAAGCACTTGTTGAAAACTGCCAGAGCATAGTTTAAAAGTCTTACCATCTGAATGACATCTGTTCATTTGATCAGCTCCGTTTTTCCTGCATGTCAGATTTGGCCACACCAGTATCATCAGTATTGAACACGTCAGTACAAGACACACCTGTTTTAAAGCATATCTGTTAACGGCTTAATGAAAGTACTCAACAAAGCCAAAGGCTTTCTGCTTGTAGAGGAAGCAAAATGAACCCAGGTCATAATGTTGTGAGCCATGTGTCCAGAAATTTCTAAGAATCATTTCCCAAAGCAATTCCTCGTTCGCCTCAGGATCTCCATCATTCAAATGCATGCAGGCATGAATGCCAACTGGCATGTCCCTACACACACATGCACATAGAGTCATTCAGAAGCAATCTCGAAAGGATGATGATTTTTCCAGTTTTGGGAATGATAAAGTTATTTTTTGCTGACAAAAAAAACCACTATTGACAAAAATCCCCAATTCCAAAATTCACGAGTTTGGATAAAGGAGGTAACTTCAGACAGAAGTGGAAAGCTTAGTAACTGCAGAATTATCTTCCCCTTTCTAGCAACTAACAACTCTCCATCCGTTTCATTCAATTCTGAGTAAAAGCACTAAGTAACACTGGTGCAAAATATTTTTTTTTAAACACTGAAGGTGAAATGTTCTGAGTACACATTAGAGAAATATATTTTCAAACCATGGCAAGCTACTTCAAAGCAGTAGGTAAACACTGCCAAGGTAACACAAAACTTCTACCAGCACATACGTAACAGCTTTGCTTAGAGCTGGAAGATGCTGTGGCCACCACCGCCACTGAAAAAGAAAAGGGCTGAGAAACCCTATAACTTAAGGTGTCCTTGATAAACCAGACTCCTTAAACATGAGGATGTAATTCATATGCTGTTTTAGTAAATGCTATCATATACTGCTATTAAACTGACTTAAAGGTTACAGGGCTCCTGTAGCACAACCCAAATACTGCAAATTTTGCCTCTTCAAATACCTTAATTTTACTTGCTTGTTAAATTCACCAAAATACAGAAATCAGGGGTTTTTTTTGTTAGCAACATAAATAAATTTGAAGCTATCTCTTAAAAGCCACTTTAGTACGTGAGCTGTCAGCACTTACATTAACTATTACATATTATATTAACCTTTCAGACACTGCACATTCTGAGGTAGATTTATAGAGTCATACATTTATACTTTATTCACTCCTATGCATCCTAAGCCTAATTCATCATCAGAATAAGGCAGTAAAACAGCACTGAAGGCGATCATGTTGCAACAGTCATAGCAACCATTTGCTTCAGTCATTACCAATTCCTTCTGACAGTCAGATCATCTCAGGGTTTGACCACAAGCAATGCGTCCCAGGAAACAGATCTACTGCACTGGTCTGAATTTCAGATGGCGTGAAGTCTGAGGTAGCCTGCATTTTCTCCTGATGAAAAGGGAAGAGATGATCCTGCAGCCTTTTTCCTGTCATGTGTCCAGGCAGGCTGGGGGATGAGCCCCTCAAACCTGAAAGGAGAAACCTGCTGGCCTAGGCATCATGGACCCAAATAATATAAAGGTGTCTTCCTACCTGAGAACAGCAGACAAGGTGGAATTTAAATAAATATTTGTCTGAGGCACATTAAGAAATTTATGTTCCTTCCTTCATTTAGAGCAAATTATTATTATTATTGGAAGGGAGGAAGCCTGGATCAAAGCTCGAACTATTCTAAGCTCTGCACATACATACACAATCCTCATCTCATACAACCCACAATCAAATAGAAAGGAGCAAAACCAAGAAACAGATATTTAATGGAAAGGTTCTTCATATTTTTTCTTCTATCAAAATGAGTAAGATCTAAAAAAATGTTTTGCACTCAATTCTTAAATCCATCAACAAAGCAAAGTCGTATGAAGAACAAAGCTGGAGGACACTAACTTTCCACATAGTCAGAACAAGCACCTGCTAAGACCTGGGAATACTTAACTATTGTAATAAACCATAGATCAGAAAAACTCTATATTATCTTCCATGTTTTTTTAAACACCTTTTTGCCACTTCAAAAATCCTATATTTCTATATTCCATGCATAACTTTTCCAGAAGAAAATCATAACAGGCTTGTCAGACCAAAACCATCTGCACCTTTCCTTCTCAAGATGATATCCATTAATTATAAAAACTAGAAGACCATGATACCCAGAAACAATCTGCTTCATTCAATAAAGATACTGTCTTTGTTTAGTCTACTGCAATAGCTTTAAACACAGAATATGTTTTGGGAGAAAAGTGTACAATGTTAGGTTTCTGTATTTTTAACTGAATTCAAATTTCCATCCAAATGCAACTGCCCATGTCCCAAATCAAAATTAATCATTAGCTGGTAAGCAGGAAATGTACCAATCATTATTTTATAAAATAAGAATGTGTAAATATTAAGAAACTAACTATATTTGTGTTAGGTCGTATAATTGCTTAGAAGTGCAAAGTCAGCACTTACTTTAGCATAAAGGACTAACAGTATTTACCAAACAACTCATTTCACTGTTTGCCAGCCAGTGAGAACCAAGCATTTTCAAGGAAAACAATGTAAAATGCACAAAAGCTTCCCTACTCCTTTAAAGAAACCATTTTTAATTATGATTTAAATAAATTCAGCTTGACTGATGTCCTGGTTTGCTCCCACCTATCTGCAAGCTTCCCCTTCCATGACCAGAATGAACGCTGCTAACTTTCATACTGATGGGTAGTAGGGAGCTGCCAGCTCACATAAATGATTTCTCATGTGCATCAAAGGAAGGCCTTTATGAGTGCCTTCCCTAACAACCTCCTCGTTATGCTCTCAGTAAAACTGATTGTTCTCTAAAGATGGTAGTCTGGAATAGAGTTCCCACTCTCAATTAACCTGGGCAGGTTCTAGATAATGAAGTGGAAGGGAGGAGAAAAAATTAACAAGATACATTACACTACTTTTATCATACGACCTTATTTATATTCAGTACAAATTTAACTTGCTTCCAACTGTAAGGTGAAGATTTGATCAATATATAATAAAGTTAAATTCAGTGAACAGTATTAGTTTATTTGCAGTGTCGAAACTGAAAGTGTTTTTACAAAAATAACAAGCAAGTTACATCAAGAAAAGGCAGCTGCAATCTAAAGGTCTTCTCTAGATAAATTTAGCTGAAAACAGAGATAGAAGAAAACATGTTAGTCCTATCTTCAAAAAGGTCGAGAAGCAGGATCTGGGGAACTACAGGCCAGTCAGCCTCACCTCAATCCCTGGGAAGGTGGTGGAGCAACTAATCCTGGAAATAACTTCCAAAACACATGAAGGTGATTAGAAGCCATCAGCATGGATTTATGAAGGGGAAATCATATCTGATCCACCTGTTAGTCTTCTACAAAGAGATTACTGGCTTGGCAGATGACAGCAGTGGATGTGTTCATCTTGACTTAGTAAGGCTTTTCATACCGTCTCCCATAACACCTTCATAAACAAACTGATAAAGTACAGACTAGGTAAGTGGAGAGTGAGTTGGACTGAAAACTGGCTGGACTGTCAGGCTCGGAAGATTCTTATCAGCTGCAAAAAGTCCAGCTGGAAGCTGGTGACCAGCAGGGTGCCCAAGGAGTCAATATGGTGTCCAATACTATTTAACATCTCCATTCATGACCTAGACAATGGGATAGAGAGCATCCTAATGAGGTTCAACAAGAATAAGTGCAGAGTCCTGCGCCTGGGAAGGAGTAATAAAATGCACCAGTACAGGTTAGGAGGCGATCTGCTAGAGAGCAGCTCCGTGGAGAAGGACCTTGGAATCCTGGTGGACAAGTTATCCATGGGACAGCAATGTGCACTTGTGGCCAAGAAGGCCAATGGTATCCTGGGGTGCATTAAGAAGAGTATGTCCAGCAGATCAAGGAAGGTGCTCCTCCCCCTCTGCTCCACCCTGGTGAGACCTCACCTGGAGTATTGCATTCAGTTCTGGGCTCCCCAGTTCAAGAGGGACAGAGATCTACTGGAGAGAGTCCAACGGAGGGCTAGAAGGACGATTAAGGGACTGGAACACCCCCCTTATGAGGAAAGGTTGAGAGACCTGGGGCTTTTTAGTCTGGAGAAGAGAAGACTGAGAGGGGATCTGATTAATGTGTATAAATATATGAGGGCTGGGTGTCAAGAGGAAACGGGCAACCTCTTTTCACTTGTGCCCTGCAATAGGACAAGGGGCAATGGATGCAAGCTAGAGCACAGGAAGTTCAACCTCAACATGAGGAAGAACTTCTTTACTGTAAGGGTTACAGAGCACTGGAACAGGCTCCCCAGAAAGGTTGAGGAGTCTCCTTCTCTGGAGACTTTCAAGACCCATCTGGATGCATCCTGTGTAACCTGCCCTAGACTGGTCCTGCTCTGGCAGGGGGGTTGGACTCAATCTCCGGAGGTCCCTTCCAACCCCTAACATTCTATGATTCTATGATCCTCAGCAAATTCACAGGTGATACAAAACTGGAAAGAGTGGTTGATACACCAGATGAATGTGCTTCCATTCAGAGGGACCACAACAGACTGGAAAAATGGGCTGACAGGAACCGCATCAAGTTCAACAAAGAGAAGAGCAAAATCCTGCTCCTGAGAAGGAAAAACCCCATGCACTAGTATATGCTGGGGCCTGACCGGCAGGAAAGCAGTTTTGCAGAAAAGGACATGATGGTCCAGATGGGTAACAAGTTGACCATGAGCCAGTCAGGTGCCCTTGCAATAAAGAAGGCCAACAGCATCCTGGGCTGCAATAGGAAGACCATTGCCAGCAGGTCAAGGGAGGTGATCCTTCCCCTCTGCTCAGCACTGGTAAGGCCACACCTGGAACGCTGTGACCAGCTCTGGGCTTCCCAGTGGGAGGGCCAGGGAAGGGCCACAAAGATGACAAAGGGATTGCAGCATCACTGCACTGTCCTATGAAAATATTGGAACAATGAGGCAAACATAACATTTCAATCTCTTTTGGTTGCCACCATTTCCTCTAATGCATCGTTAAAATTAAGCCTGTGCAACAATAGCATATTTAATATACTCCACAGAAAGCAAAGCAGCATGTCCCCACTAAACAAAAATTATTAAAGAGATAATGCCATATGTTTCATGCCTTGCAGAATGTTTTAAAATATTTTGGGATTTTCAAGACGAAGGATGACTACTCAGCTTCTGTCCTTTCAGTATTTTTAAAAATAATTAAGATTTTTGTTTTCTTCGAAAAAGAGAAAAGGAAAAAAAACCCAAACAAACAAGTAACACACTGACTTCCATTCTTACACATGACAAGACAAAAATGCTCTTGCAACAGCACTCCATTTCTGCTAGGAGATATGTGGGGGGTGATAGGTTGTTCAGTTTTGCCGAACAACGGAGCAGCTGCAACTACTTGCAGATCACGCAAGAGAATGTTGTAATTTCTTTAAGGACTGTGTTCATTCCACTTTACCAGACAGCAGACGTAGTGGCTCTTAGCTGTGCTAAGAAAAGGAAACTGCGGAGCTCTGAAACAGTATCCTGCTGTTGAGAAATGCAGGCACGAAACCCAAAGAAAAGCCAATTCAAAACTTACATAATCCTCACCAGAGATGGGTTCCCTAGAAATACTCTGCTGTATGCTCATAACTCCTTATGAAAAAATAGGCTACAGTATCCATGCAATGTTTTAAATAAAGGATAACAGACCATTTTCTTCATGACTGTATTTGATTTCCTCATCTAAGTGTTTAAATCCACACTGGCTCAAACACCACCTACAATTATGCCAACGCTTTGTCAAAAATAACTTTAGATATTAAAAAAAACCCAAAAAAACCACAAACCCACAACCACTACACATCTATCCTAACTCATGGAGTCTGGAGAAACTCAACATGCCCATATCCCCCAACACCATCTAGAGGGTGTCAGCAGACAGCGCAGTGAGGTGCGAATAGGAAGGGATGAAGACAACACCATTTGAAAAGGAGATAAATTCTTCACTTTCTCCTGTCAGAATTCCTGCAGCGTATAAACCACTTTGTTTTACCTTCTTTTTAACCCACTCCATCTCCCCTATATATTTATTACACATTTTCAATGCCCTATTTAACTGTTTATTTTTCGTATTCTTTTCCCCTAAAGCATTTTGCCAATATTCCAAAAACTGTATTAGTTTTACATCTTTCTCTTGTGTCATTATTTCTTCTTGACCTTTTAATGCAACTGAGGTATGCTCTGTATTCTATTTTCTTCCCTCTCAACGCAACAAGCTCATACACTGCCACAGGCGTACGCGAGCACACTCTCCTCCTTCACAACCTCCTTCTACTCTTTGTAAGCATCTTGCCTTCTCTGGCCACAGCCTTTCATTATTTATTTACAATAAAGGTTCTTTCCCACTCTTATAATCTTCCTCTAGTCTTAGTTCCCCACCTGTAAGTCACTGTGTGATCTGACAGCAACCCAGCAAAACATTTATACTTTTCAATGGCTTCATAATGCTTTAAACTAAACACCTCTAACTGCTTCAGCAGATCAGAGCAGAATGCCCAGTGTTCGAAGAACCAAAGTTTTCCCTCTACCAACTAAACAGAAGATTTTTTTCACTTGAGGTACCTGCTCTGAATCAGTCCCTGGAGAAGCTTCTCTCTCACACACAATACACTGAACTAACTTTAAGAAGAAAAAAAAAAGAAGAAAATTAAATATCTGAACAAACCCACAAGTTTATTATTGCCCTGTCATTCCATAGTACCCAAAGATTTAATGCTTCTGGATTTTTGGCCTCAGATTAACCTGTAATGCACACCACATGCACAATCAACCAGAATAAGTATTTTGATATATCTATTTTCCAGTGTCATAATACTTACCTCTATTTATTGCAGTAGCCTTCATGCAGGTTCTTGTTGATTATTGTTCTTCCCTTTACTTAGGAGTCTATGAAAAACCCACCAGTAACTAGTAATTTCACTCCTGCAGTATTAAGAAAACAGAATGATTTTCCTGCTTAAATACTATCCATATCTAATGAGCAGGTTACCATTTCTTCACCTCTCACAAGGCAGGAACAATTGCTGTAATGGTTTAATCCTTCAAGTTAATTGAAAATCTTACAAGCCTTTATCTACATACGATAAACTTTAATAGAAGTGTCTTCCATCATAATTCACAGGTTTAAGTAGCTATGTACATGTCCCCTAAACTCGTACTGATTACTTCAATGAGTCTGTAGAGTTTTAGAAGGAACAAACAGTGATAACACACTGGCATAAAATGGAATAATTGTAGAGATCTAAAAAAAGAAAAAAAAAAGAAAATCAGCTGAATTTCTGAACAATTTTTGTTGATGATTTTTTTGTTTACGCTTGGGGAGGGAAGAGTACTTATTTGTGATATTTGGAGGGGAAAAAAAAATTCACATTTTCTTCATTGAAGGTATTTTTTCTTGTCACCCCTAAAAAAAACAAACGGTTACAAGACATGTAAAAGTAAGTTTGTCTCTTCCTGGGTTTTGAGACTATTTTAGTGATGCACAGGTATGAAAGCCCTTCCTCGCATTCAGCAAACAAAGTCAAAAAATAAAGCAGAGGTCTCCATCCATGCCTGTCCTTTCATTATCACATTTTTATAGAGCACCTCGTATCACTTGGCATTCTATTTAATGTCTCCAGCTTCTGGAATGGAAGGAAGAGACCAGAAACCAAGCTTTCATTTTATAAGCATACTTTCCTTATGGAAGAAGCTTAGAAATGTGATTTTGTAATTTTCCAAGCCCAGAACAACAAGGGTGGCTGGCAGTTGCAAGCACCAACATAAAGACATTGTCTCAAATACATAGAAAAATAAATCATGGTTTGAAAGTATTAGTGTATAATTTAATTAGCTTTACCACACATGAATTAAAGAGCCAACTCTGACAATAGGAAGCACAATTAAATCCTACATTTCTTGCAAATGAAGCATGTATGGTTTGTAATCTTGGTTTGTGTATATGGGAGCACTCTGATCCCTTTCAACATCTATGATGAAAGAAGGTGAGAAAAGCCCAAGCCACCCATACTGTGGAAAGGGATATATCTGTTTCCTCGTTTGGACTATGACAGAACTAATTCTCCTTTCAGTAATTTTTCTTCTCAGTTAAGTTTCTTCTAAGTAACTGCACTTTCTGAAGTTGACTACATGTTTTTCAGGCAGTGTCCACTTCTAGTATTGATAACGCTTGAAGTTTATAGTTATTACTAAGGGAATAGTATGAATGGTATGAAGAAAGGCTCTTGCTTATATTATTCCTATAGAAACCAAGGTCACTGCTAAATCTCTTATGTCCACAAGTGAAAGGCCACAAAAGGGTCACACTTGGAGGGAGGAGCAGACAGGACAGGTGACCCGAAGTATGGAAGTATTCCATCCCATACATATCATAGTCAGTTTAAAGCTGAGGGATCATATGGGTCACGCTCTCCTCTTCTACGGCCAGCATCTGAAGAGGACTCTGCCCATTCTCCTGCCTTTGATCGCAATCCATGTGTTCCTGAATCCAGCTCCCATCTGCCAACAGAGTCCAGTCCAGGATTTCCCGGTGCCTGCCCTGCAGCACCAGTGGTGACATGATCGTCATCGGGGGAGCTCAGTCTTGGTTTTGTATATATTTAATTATTTCCATTATTATTATTATCATACTTTTTCATTTTTATTGTTTATTAAAACTGTTTTAACTTTCCAACCCGTAAGTCTCTCTCCCTTTTCCCTTTCCCCTCTGGGGAGGGAAAGGGTTCATAGAGAGTGTCTGTCATTCACTTAACAGCCAGCCCAGCCTTAAACAGTGACACTCTGGAAAGGAAAAACACTATTTTGGGTAAAGTTGGAGTAGGGAACAGGGTTGAGGTAGAATTGTTCCCCAGTCTATCCACAGGCCTTGATTTGGGACAGATCCGATCCGGGAGCTGGTAACAAATTTGCTGCAGCGGATAATCATTCATGTCAGTGCCATTGACATACGTGTGCATACACACACAGAGATTATATATATGTATTTGATTACAAGCTGTTACTCGCTTATGCTTTTCTCTAGTTGACTAAGAAACCATTATCCAACCTCTCTCTCTCTTTCTTTGAAATTACCTGGGAACATGTGATATAATTTCCATTAATTGAAGTAATTGCACTGAGACTGAACATCTCTGAAAGCTATGCCTTGCCAGAAGTTAGTGGAAAGAATAGATGAAATCCTTCTGACCCTCCCACTATCAATCTAGATAATATAATGCTCCCTCCTACTTTCACATCAGTAACAGTTGAACTTTGCTATTTTATATGAAAAACAAGAACAAGGAGGAGAAAAACATATTTTAAGGAGCTATAGAACTGAAGGTTCATGTGCATTTCCCTCTACCTACTTCCTCTCTAGATGACCTTCCTTAAGGTGAATTTCTGAGCAGGGTGAAGTTCTAAAATATTTAGTAGTTGTCCATTTATTTTTTTTTTTATTATTTTCACCTCTCCTTCTGAAAAAGAGATGAGTTTTATTCAAAGATCTCCCGCATTATCATGTCACCCCCTCTCCACACTGTAATTCTTCTGTAGATGATAATATCAGTATCTCAGTCCTTTATGAGAGCAAAAGACAGAACACTGACCTATGGGTCAGATGCTTCATCTAGCTGTACTGGTTTAACTGACAGTAGAATTGAGCCCAGCTGCTTAAAAAAAGCACCAAGTAGAAGATCAGCAGTAAAGGCGAACACGTTAAACATAAATACGTGCAACAGCAGCGAGGGAAATTTAGATCTGACAGACACTCTCTTTCAAATTTGCCTCAATTTGAAGGGCTCATTTGCCTCAAATGAGGCAAATGGGCAAGTTTCATCACAAAACCTATTAAAAATGCTCACTCACGAAGCATTTTGTTGAATACTTATACCTTGACCATATGTTTTATTCTTCCCTTAAAACTCTTACTTCTACATTATTAAATAAATTAATGTAGGAATGCCTCATTGTTATTAGCTACATACGTCAGCCTTGATTCAAGGAAATAATTCGTTATATATGCCTTGCATTAGAATCTGAGCCATTTGTGCTGCAATTTAAAATGGAAAGGATGCACCTGTTATTGACCATTGCTTTGGGCTCTACACCTTCAATCTTCTTCCAAAAGATGGCCTATTTTATATTCGCTAGGCAAGTTTCTCTACAGGTTCAAGTTGGAATAAAAAATGAATTGCGAGAAATGCAGCGGGATGAGAAACACGCATGGTCCTCAGCTGTCACACTCATTTAGGGTTTTTTGCATTAAAATCTAACTGTTCTTTACCAATCCATTCTGTGACTCGAGTGCTGCCTCATTTCAGAGGTTAGTGGAAAGCCACAGACAGTGACTCCAAACCTTTCCATATCAGCAGCATACCTTGGACTTGAGATGGGGGACTTAAACTACTGAAATAAAAACAATTTGGACTCCAGTGATGAAAACATACATAGGTTCTCCCTCAAGCAGTTCTGACTGACACAGATGGAATACATATCACTGGCCCAGATTATCAATGTTAAAAGCCAGATAACTAGGCTGACTCCCCTTTGTATAGAAGTCTCTCCTGAAAACCATCAAGATTATTTTTTGTACTGACATTTGGAGGGGAAAATAAGTCATTGAGGTCAAACTAAATTCAAGTATGCTGACATGGTTCTCCATCAGAAATGAAAAACTACTTCTATCATCACTTCAGTCTGCCTACTGTAGTTTAAAACTCAATATTACAAAAATGCAAAGTCATCAAACAGAATAATTGTGTAGAGAAAAAAACAGTTACTATGAGTTCAAAGCCATGGGTTAAACATGTCATTCACCAGCGGCAAACTGGCCTGCAGAAAAGTTGCAAGAACACAGTAAGAACTCTGTAAAAATGTAAATAGATGTAAATATCTATAAAGTTCACTCTTGATTACCCAGTACCTTTATCACTGTGGTTTACATCAGCTCTCAGTGGTCTCAAACCATTGCTGACTGAACTGATTACAACAGCCTATTATTAGTATAAATCCCAGAACAGATATTACACTACCACTCAGAAAAATAAAGCTAGCTATAAAACCTCACACCAACAAAATAAAAAACCTCATCTGTAGAACTTCACTCTTTACCTCCTCATTTGGCATTTATCTCTGTGCTTTCTGTATCACTGACAATGGCCATTTATTAAAACAGCAGAGCAAGAATAGACATAAGGATAGGTAACGATAAAATAATGCAGCAACCATAATGAGGATAATGTGGTGCTCAGACATTTCTTTAAATAGATGGCTGGTGGCAAGAGAAACTCTAACAGCTACATATAACAAAATACAGTACAGGGTAGGGGGAAAAAGGGGCAGGGGCAAGCAAAGAAATGCGAGAGATCTGGTAATATACGGTGTCCCAAAAGAAGCAGCTGGGAGCAAGAGCTGCAAAAGGATGTGCTGACAGTACAGTGTCTGGAGGGGAAAGGAGGAAAAGACATCCCAGATGTCTGCAAGAAAAAAACATTTCTATTGTTTTCAAGTAAACATATTCAGGGAAGGGGAACTGGAAGTGAAACTCAAACTACATATTCTTTATGGTACTGCCACTAGACAGTAAGACCAGGTATATCTATGCTCCCAAACCTTAAGAGCAACATGACAATAAACTTAATTAGCAAGTAACAAACAAGTAACTGAGTTCAATATGATCAAATTTCTCAGTTTTTCCTATACCTGTAGCCACACATAATACGTAATTAAACATTTAAAGTTAAGCTGTATGTTCATTTATATTGCCTTTTCTTCTAGTGTTGCCTACATCAGTTTTAGTAATGTATTAGAGAATAAAATTTGCAATCACAAATGGAAATCTGGGAACAAGGTCCAATAGCTTAGTACTGGCTCTCCAAAGTGACAGGGAAGGTGAGCTCTGTGGGAAGCTGTTTAGGAGTACTGCTTATGAGTTCATCTCTGTGGTTCCCACTAGAGCAGTTTTACACACGCCAGACAAGGGCTCCTCACTGCACAAGAAGGTCCATTGATTTCAAAGGATCTGCCAAGGATTAAGGTTGGTCTCAACAGAAAGGCGGGTGGAAGAGCATGGCTCCATGCCAAATACATGTTCAACAAAAGACAACAGAGAAGTCATGGTCTGGATGTACTGCATTACCCTCCAAGGTCTCTCCAGGGGACTTCCCGCTCTCATCTCCCCACTTGCATACACACAGAAGCAGCTTTGCCCTCCAAGGCAAGGGAAGGAGGATGAGTCTGCAAGGAGGAAGGAAGGAAGAGTAGGAAAACACAAGGAAACAGAGCCATGAAATAGTGGCCTGGCCCTTCAACCAGAGAAGTTGTTTGATCTGGTATCAAATACATGCCTTTTGTTGATCCCATTCTTAAATCCAACCAGGTGATACATTTTAATATAATACACAGGAAACCTGCATATATTCAAAAGACTTACTAAGAAAATGGAGCACGTTTATCATAATGAAAATACCCAAGTGAGGAGATTTCAACATGAACAGTGAGCAAGCGGCAAAAAGAAGCTACTGGCCTACTTCAGAGATGCATGCTCATGATGGGTGTGGGTTAGTCGTACACAGTTAGCTCCAACATAGCCTAGACAGTCTCACACACTCACAATAAAAGGTTCTCCATTTTAGAAGCATGTTCCCTACCTCACCTCTTCAGAGAATAAATTGTTGATTAAGCTTTTTAAAATGTATTTTTATATAGATAAAGCTTGTGTTTTAATCACTTCTGTGTGACAGATTTCTGTTTTTCTGCTTTCTTGTGATGAGAACAAAGGCAACAGAGGATGGATTCTCACTTGCTCTTCATTCTTTTAGTATGTCAACATAAAAAAAAAGACAATTGCTATATTAATAATGAAAAGTGGTAGAACAGTCCACTAAGGGCCAGCATAATTTAGTGTTGCATGGATTACTTCCTAAGGACAGGCTGAGGAAAATAAAACTCCCAGGCTGCCTACAGAGAAGATGACAAAAAAGATATCCTTGAGCCCAATACTCAGCAAACATGCAAAGGCTTTGCATCAGCCCCTCTTGGCGATCCCTTGGTGACTTTAGAATAGGGAACAACTGAAAAACAGAAGCAAAAAAAACCCAGCAGATGGTTCTAAATGAGGAGAACAGAGACAGGTGACGAACTAGTCTGAGAGGAATAAAAATAAAATGGGAGCAGTGCCACAGTGTTATCATTTTTGTTGAGCCACCTGGAGAGGTAGCAGGCTTATCAATGAATGCCAAAAATGAGTAGTGCCCATCTGCTCACCCTAATAAATATCCTTTACTAGAAAAAATATAAAAGAATAGAATTCCCTCAGCACTACGCACATGCTTTCAGCAGACCTGTTTGTTTAAAATATTTATTTGGGTCTTACATGGCTTAACAACTACTTGCCATGAACACAATAATGCTTTAAAATGACCCTTGGAAGTATGTGGCAAGTCAGCAGCTGTAAGAATTCACAACAGAAGGCTCCAACAACTTCCTTTTAAATAAGCAAAAGCTGTGTAGCTATCCCTGCCTTGAAAATGTCTTTAGAAAGCTATCGATGGCCAACTGAATGGACTGACGGCAAAGCCCTAAACACAAGTGGCAGTTCAGAACTTGAAAAGTTAGTACTCCTCTGGAGAGGACAGCACTGGAAAGTATCTCCATTCATGAAGAACAACAACAGTATAAGCTCAATTTACCTCCTCTGCTGGCCTCCCCAAGCGGCGATGATTATCATCCTTCTGCTGACTCTGAACGTGGATTGAGAAAGGAGGTCAAAGCTGGGAGAGGGTGGAATAAAGAATGCTCTGGTCCCTCATAAAGTACCACTACACAAAGAAATGGGATGGAAAACTAAAGAATACAGGTTTGTTTGCCTTCATGAGTTTGAAAGCAAAATGCCTCTTCTTTAGCACTAGTCTTTATCAGCTCCAAACATTGTTTTCACAATGAATGAAGGCATAAGAGTTTGGAGCAGAAATTTACACTTTCTATGGCTGAGATATTTCCAAGCTGGCCTTTTGATTCAGAGGTATATTTATTTTTCATAGATGACATATGCAGCTGAAAAAAACCACCCGTCACATCTAACATCATCAATTCTACTTCCTCACTAAAAAGTGATTCTATCACATAAAACTGTCTGGATTCACACAAAGTTATCCAGAACAGGACAGGCCTTTATACATCCACAACCATCTTTGCAAATATGAAGTTATCATACTACTTTAGTTTCCTTTACACTAGGACTCGTGCATAAATATTTCATGCTAAATTTTGCTTTTCATATGGCAAAAATGTGACCGAATTAAACTTAAAATATGCTTAGATAAACATGTATGAAAAGAGAACACAAAGGACTTTTCATTAAATCCAAATCACAGAATGTGAGCAGACATGTTTCCACACAGTTAAAAGTTCTGTACATGTCTGTATGCAGGAGGCCAGAGTTCCTTTCACAGTTACTAGAACAGATTTTTTAAAACTTCCAAACAGCAGTTTTAAAAACCACCCATACTAAAATGAAGGAAACGGATACTCTACTGGATGCAACACAGAAAAGCTATGTACCACTGAAAGGTTATTTGTCTGTTCAATTTAATATTCGGGAAACTCACTTCTTCAAAACTGAAGTCATTTGATTGTGTAAATTCCTTTAAACTTGGTTGTCTTCAAAATTCTGTATCTCAACAAAAGCTAAAAAGTTTGACCAACTGTTCCTGGGACTGAAGCGAGACACTTGGTTCTTAAAGCCTCAAGCACCTTTAGCAAGTACCAGCTGCAAAACCCGGCTCTTCCAGCTGAAGCACAAAAGACAACACTGTAGTCATGCACATTATTTCCACTGTTTTATATTCCCTGCATTAGCACGAACTCACAGTCAAGTAATAAAAAGCAGCTAACGTGATCTGGTTCAGCCATGAACTGGCCCACACTTTTTGAAATAATGTGGGTTAAGAGTGGGAACTCTCAAATACAATGCCAAAGAGAAAATTATGTTTAAATCCAAATGAGCAGAGTGTTCTACCAAAGCAAACTCTTGAGGTCAGGTTACAGGTTTTTTAACTATAGCATTATTCACATGACATCCCCTTTCTAGTCCAACAAAAACAGTTGTTGGATTTTTTTTAATTAAATATTTTTATAAAACAGTTGGAGCGAAGCCTGCATCACTGAAAATTAGCATGCGAAAACAGGCTTCCTTAATTTTTAACCTCTATTATAAAAATACATCAGGAGGAAATTTAAAGTTCCTATAATGTTAATCGTCCAATGTTAGTAGCAAAATATTCCTTCTACTCCCTCCTTTAGTTTACCGCATCTTATTTTTAAAACATCCGTGTTCCAATACAGTATGAGTAAGGTACATTGCTGTGGCAGATAGATCTTGCCCATGTGACAAGAAAGAAGAGAGGCAGCTAGTGCCCACAGCCAAATAATTTTTCCAAGGCCTTGGATACGCTTTGCACTCACTGTTAAAGGCTTCTCATCATACCTGTGACAACAGTACAAACCAAAAATTATTTAAAGATACAACACATTTTCTCATTTTAACAAGCATTAAATTGTTCTCATTATGAAAAGGAAAAAAGTAGGCCCATAAGTAGTGTCACTGATCTATAGTTACAGAACCCCCTGAGACCATTTCATATCTTTTTATAATGGTCTTGTTGGGACAGGATTCATCCCAGAGCATGGCATCCTGCCTCTACTGTGCACAACAATTTAAGAAGAAACAGTAATCACCTAAGCAGATATATTCTTAAACTTTAACCTCCAAGAACATTTCACTTTGCTAAAAACCTGCTCCAAAAAAAACACAACAAAGTTCCAGCATTTTCTTTTAAAAGCAGATGTGCATAAAAGCAACAAAGCTTGATTCAATTCTCCAGGTCTTAATTTTACACTGCATTTTAGCTTTGTAATCTGCCTTGCATTTACATTTGATTAAATACAGCTAGCTAGTAATAATTACTCTACCCAAACCTGAAAATATTTCAGCATTTTAGAATTTGGGCTCAAAAATCTTCCTAGGAAGAAACATTTCTATTTGTCTCAGTGGAAGCAGGTTCAGGTTTTGATCTCTTACGATTTCTCTTTGAGATGAAATTTTACTCTACATATTGAGCATAAATTGTTACAGCTTTGTTCCACTGATCTTTTTCTTGAATGTATCCAGAATTATTCGGTACCTGTTCCTCACAATGCAAAACCAGGGTTTTTCTTCCCTTTCCTTTTCATCCAGGTTACCAGACTTAATAATGGTCAGTGCCAGCCTCCCTCAAAGTAAAGAACTTGGTAACTAGCCCACCCATAACAATTATACTTCTGGAAACCATCATTTATAAAGTACAACCAGCAAAAAGATCCATTCCAATTTAAAAATCTGAATCAGAGCCTGAAGGGACAGTAGTTTGAAGAAGGTATTACTTTCACATAAACAGAACAATCAATGGGTAGTCAATGACATATTAAGTACAAAATCTCAGTTTTGTCCTGTGCCACTGAATCTGTTTAATAAACTCATTTTGGCTTATTTCTACTCACAAACACAGGTATTTTGTGGAAAATTGCTTTAAAAGTACAATATTTACCTGCTTAAAAAGATTCCTTCCTAGGAGAGTGGACATCTGAAACAGAATTCCTTTAGCCACACTGGAAGAACAAATTAAATACATGAAGTCTCTGCTGATGCCAGCACCAGGTTATTTCAGCTCCAAGTTTACCTCAGAAACATCAGACACATCGTAATGCTGGTAAACTCCAACCAGCCTACTATCAGACAGGTGAACTCCATTCTCTGTCCTCCTATACCAGACAACAACTTGTGTCAGCTGAATGAGGGGTTGTTTTTGTTTTTAAGCTGTTCTGTGTACCCACTCTAAGCATATGAATCTAATTATTTGGCCTTATCGTAGTGTGCTAGGGGGAATTTTGTTTAAATAATTCTGCTGTTTTTCCTGGCTGGCTTGGAAAATGAGGAAACTTCTATGAGCAAAGCAAACAAATGAGCAAAACAAACCAGATGCTCCTTCTGGTGCACAGTAGATGAAAGTTTTCAGCTACCCAGACATCCTTAATTATTTTCAGCAAATAAGTTATCTGGGTAAAGTTGCTCATTATAGTAAAGGTTCTGCATTCCTCTGTTGAGTTAATCTCATCTTGGAGCACTTGGCATTTCATTGAGAAAATAAATAGCGCAATTTTTTTTTTTTTTCAAAAATCAAAAAGAGAGCAAAGGTATGAAGTGAACCTAACAATACCCTTTTCTATAGCATCTAGAGGAGCCAAGAAAAGGAGGCTTTCAGGTTTTTATGTCACTTGTAAGATATCCTGTTGCTACTGAGCAATGGCAGAGAACTGTCTTAGCTGCAACAGTCAGCCTGGAGCCATTACCCCTGAATATTCAAGAATCAACTTTTAAAAATTATTTGTATTATTTATTACCTTATATAAGAGGAGATGATGATGATGACTCGAAGATGCAAAGATCACTTGCATTACATAGCAGTTGTCAGTGCCTGGCACACACTCATTCCCCAGAGTGCGGTTTATTTGTATCTAGGATTTTAGTTCAGGATCAGAGAACTCGGGCCTCTACCCTCAAGAATTACCATAAACAGCTTTCTATGGAAAGGATGCTTCACATCTTGCTCTGCTTATGTTCTGGCTTCCTATGAGGATAAAAGCTAGAGTGCCTAGATCCAAATGCAAATCACATGTTAGAAATATCAAAAGGTGCTAGACAGGCCATCAGAAGTGAAGCTCTATTAGCAACCATCAGCAGGAAATACCACCACTCTAAGAATTTTGTATTCACATCTGGTGATGAGATCTTTATATAATATCATCAGTGATGTTCTGAACAGGTACAGTTTGACAGCGGCAAATCTTAGGCACTACATGATATTACATTTTAAGAGTGATGTATAATAAGATACCATTTCACAATGTAAATATATTACCTAATATATGCTTGACAAAGCAGCATCTTGAAGGAGAGCCTATAAAATACTCCTAGCTTGTCATCTTATTTTTTTATACAGCACCTCATATTTCAAGCAATGGAAAGCAATTAAATTTGAAATCACTAGCATTCTTTTTTTTTTTAAATCAAATTACTTTGACTATTTCCAGTAACAGAATAAGGTCACCTAAGTCCAGATTCTGGCTTGACCATGCACACTTGAGGCGCGATCTCCAAAAGGCAGGCTGTTGCAATGATGAGTGCACGTGTGTTTCTGCATGTATACACATGGGGAACGGGGACTGGAAAAAATACATCCTCCTTTGTCAAGCCACGTACTATGGTGGTGCTCAGGCAATCAAATTGGTATCAGATGGCCCACTGTACTAATTGTTCAAGCATACATGGGGATATTGCCACTGCTCAAAAAAACTTTAATAGAAGCAATGGGAAAGTGATATAGAAAATACAGCGAGAGTTGCACTTCTCCACCACATTTGGGAATTGCATTAATTTCCCCTGGTATGGGAAAAATGGATACCTCCAATTCTCAAAATGGGTAATTAACTACAGCTGTTACTCTGGCTTCCTCTCACTGGTGATGAGTACCACAAAGTAGCAGCTTTCTCAGTACAAGCGGAAGATTAGAGAAATGGAGTTGTAAACACCCTTCCAAAACTGCAGGGCTAAGCAAATGAGCAGTATAAGGAAAACAGTTTTTGTTGAACCTTGCTGTCAGGATACATGAGCCCTCTCTTTGGGTTCAGTCATTCCAATTTAGTCCACTCCAGATAGAAGTCTGAGCTCCAGGACTACATGGTTCAGATACACAGAGCCCAATGGTTTGGCAACTGGAATTCTCCTCCACCTGCCGGCTGCTCACAGCATGCACACTCTTGTTTAAAATCTCAGTTATAAATCCTCCACAGGACTAATGCATCAGTTATGGTGAGGGTCTATGTCCCCCTTTCTAACTTCTCATGATGGTTACAGTCTCCTGAGTAGCAAAACTGCCCACAAGGAAAGCAAAGTCTAAAGACAGCAACAGATGTACAGTCACAGAGCTGGTCTTAGGGATGACAGGATTTAGCACCTGCTAAAGATAATCCCAGGACCAGCCTTCTTTAGAAGTGAATACGAACTTTACTTCTGTAATTCAGAGAATTACAGAATAATAGAATAATTTAGGTTCAAAGAGACCACTGGAAGCGGTCTAGTCAAACACCCTGTTCAAAGCAGGTCACTCAGGGACTTACCTAGTTGGGTTTGAATGTCTCCAGGGACAGAGTTTCCACAATCGCTCTGGGCAACCTAATTATACATTTGCTTGCTAACACACGAAACCAAACCTACAGATGAGCTAACTCATATTTTCAAAAGGGGAGAATGGGCAGAGACTATACACGCAAAACTTGGGAAAGATTCAAAGGTGCGCAAGTGTCTTGACAAGTCACACAAAGAGAAACCTCACATTTACACATTCACTTCTCAGGTCTTAGAAACCCCATTTACTATCTACCTTGTCTACATTTGACTTGAAGTGCACAATGTACTACAAAAGCCCAACTTTTTGTTTTCTTTCTGCATCTAGCTACCAACACAATATACTGACGGACTTTGCAGCTCTACAAGGTGAAGACGACAATTCTCCTGCAGAGCTGCTCATCCACAGCGCTGAGAAAAAACAAAATATGCTGAAAGAATACACTGATTTCTATAGTTAAGCAAACAACCAGAATTTTTTTTTTTAAAAAAAAAGACAAAGATGAATTCATTTCTTGGACTTCTGTTTGTAAAATGATTTTTCTTAGTTTTGGATTTATATTCCAAACATCTAGAATATTTCTACTTTAGAATTTAATTGTGGCAAGGGGAGTTAAAACCACAAAATGAGAACAGCTTTCATTTAAAAGTTATTCATTTAAGATCTCATACATCACCAATGGAGATCTTCATTTGAGGAGGAAAGTTGGTACATTTATGACAAGCTATTGTGCACTTCTCCAGATGATGGCAACACGCTGACAGCTTTAAAAGAAGTAGATGTGTTACTCTAAGGTTTACTGTCTAAGCAGCCTTCTCCCTCTGCAGCAATCTAGCAGCTTACATTTACAGTTGATTATAATTCTATGAAATTCAAACACTTGCTAACGATCTCAAAGACTGGGAAAAATAGCATCTTCTGTCTCAAGCTTTCTCCTGTAGACACACTATTCTTCTAAAATAGTCTGAAAGACAACACATGCACTTCTTTTTCATAAAGCAACCGTTCTCAGTTATTTTAAAATATTTCAGGCAGCACTGTTCTCTTTTCCACTTCTGTAAGATGTGTCAGCCAATGGAACATAATTCATCTACAGGGAAAGCAGTTAAGCAGTTTAGAGTAAGATATTTTTGCAAGCAGCAGAACCAGCAAAACTTTATTTCCTCTATGTCTGGAGGCAAAGCTTGTTTGCAGATTCAGTGGTAAGTGACAAATTCATCCTGCTACCTCTGCTTTAGCTGAGGCATTAATAGGGTCTCTCTCCTTTATTAAGCCCTTTATTCTCACACACCACCTGTAACTTGCTGTCTCTGGTGATCTAGACACCCCTTGTGAAATTTGACTGAAGATCAGTGGAAAAAGCAGGGCTGACAGCAGATGTACAAATACCATCTTGCATCCCTCATTTCCTTACGAAGC
This sequence comes from Nyctibius grandis, assembly GCF_013368605.1. Lineage (NCBI taxonomy): Eukaryota > Metazoa > Chordata > Aves > Nyctibiiformes > Nyctibiidae > Nyctibius > Nyctibius grandis. The sequence continues at coordinate 15,138,118 of NC_090660.1, forward strand.
TGTGCTTAAAACTGGAATTTTAAAGAATAATATTAAACTCAACCCAACAGTGTCTTCAAAAAGCAATGGCAAAACATAGCAGCCAGCAACAGCTTAAGTGAAAGTAGCACTCTGGTTCTCAAAAATGACACAATTTTAGTCTATTCTCACTGGTAAAGGTCATTGCTAAAGAATACGGAGGCAATCTGCCGCTCCGGGGGCAGATTACACTTATGTACATCCATTTCACTTCTTTCATATCCTTCATTCAGGATACTCGCTGTTTTCACCAGGCTCCAACACATTTAAGTGTGAACAGATTGATTAACATCCAGAAATCTGAAACCAGTTGCCATTCTATTTCACTGTAGATGGGCAGGGATTACTAGAGAGACTTCGTGGAGTCAACCATACGTGCACAGAGGAGCGGTGCAACATAAACTGCACATCTCTCTGTGGGTGAACCTGGGCAGAAGAATTAGAGTCACTACTTTTTAAAGGTCTGCTTTTTCAAAGGTTTTGGGAGGTATGACAGCAATTATGATCATTTTTTGAAACAGTGGACTACACAGAAACAATAAGCTAGATCAGAGTCAGAGAAGTTGATGAACTGACATATTCAAACACAACAAACCAAATCCCATTCCCAATCAGCAGAGGTCAGATAACTATTCTCTAATTACTACTTGAAAGTTTTGTGGCAGTCATCGAACAGAGTTTGTGACAGAGCAAGAGAAGTTTTCCCAACTTGTACAGTAACACCCTGATTGCTTACCTATGCGGTTTGGTTTCAAGATATAACAAGCAAGATACGATATCTTGCTTCACAACACATTAAATAATGCATTAAACAATATTTTTCTGCTTTTATTCCCGTTTGACACCAAAAAAGTAGACCATGTATACATTTTCATTCTCCTGTTTCTCAGATTTGTACCTTAAAAATATAGTTCTCCTTCTAAAAGGAGTTACTTATTTTTTGAGAAACAAAGGCAAGTGAGAAAAATCATTTGCTTACCTAGGTCCCTTCTCAAATGCAAATGCAGAAGTAGCAATATAAGGTCATCAATCAGCAGCTAGAGACAAAAAAACCTACTTAGATCACCTACTCCATTCCTTTTCCAAGGTCTGGACCACTCCCAACAGCATACAGAGATATTCTTTTAATACATGTCCCCCAAAATCATTGTAGATGATACACAACCACACATCAGCATGGCCTGAGGGTATGTCTTGCTTATTTAAGAAGGTAATGTCTGCCTCAAAAGTAGCAGATGTTCTGTGCTATGCTGCAGTCGCTATGGAAGCTTCTTTCTTGTAAAGCAGCAGAGAAAATACCACCTAAAATCTCACCATCTTGTTGGTATAATATTTAATATTGCTTCAGTAACTCTTAAATGCCCCTGCAAAAAAAATCAAGGCTCTTTTTAATATTTTTTGACTGACACAGACCTGATTTTTTAGGTTAGTTTTCATTGACAGGTATGCAACTGACACCTTAAAGAATGCCTATTTATTGTGCTAAAAATTGGGTGCAAACTATCAAAGTATAAGCAAACCCAAGTAACAGATTTATGTCTAGTTACACAACTGCTAAATTGAGAAAGGCTTATAAGCTAACACCCCACTTTCTACCTTGGTATTTATACCTACTATTCCTATTTATGCTACTAATATATGAGAGGCCTGGTAGCTTTCATAAACTCCTAGGCTGTAAATCATTCAGATTCACAACAGGGTCTGCCAATATTTGCAAAGCAAACACAGGACATGTCAACATAGAATCTCTGCATTCAGTGTCAATACCCACAGCCAGCTCCCACCACCCTTCCTCACTTCCCCCAAACAGTATCTTAACTTCATGATTCCCTCACAGTTAGGTGAGGCAGCTCACCTAACAACGTACAAAACAGCATGGATTAATGTGATAGGAATCTGGTTGAGGGTAAAAATGTTTAAATGCTCAGATGAGACATTTGGCCATTCTGAACCACGACTGTGCAATGGCTTTGCCTACAAACCTGCTGCAACCTTGGCTTTATGCAGAGAGGTTTCCTCTGGTTGCCCCTCAAACTCACATAAAATGTGAGTTGGCACCTGCCAACATGAAGCTACACTGCTTTACACACTTAAAAAACCAAACCAAAACAAAACAACAGCAGTACTAGAGATACCTTCAACATGATCCGTGATGAAAACATACTTCAGTGGACAACTAAACATTTGACATTAGAGAACCTCCTTTTTGCTCTCAGGCAAAGCCAACCTATCAAAAGTTTGCATTTTTAACCCTTAATGTTCAATATAAGAAGCTATTTTTTTATATCATTAGAAAGTAGACATACAATAAAATTACAATCTGAAAAATATTTTCAGTGACATAGAAATAGATCTGTTTTATATGTAATATAAGATGATCAGACAGGATGTTATAATTAGCAAGGAAGAAAAAGAGGTTTAGCAGTAAAATGTCTTGCTTTTAAATGATGGTCCAGCACTGGGAAGCCAACTATGCGTACTTCTGCACTTGCCAGACCACAGATATACAAATATATTGGTTTATGTAATTACCTTCTCCATAGGTAAGACACTAGACAAGCCAACATACCAGCATTTCCCAAGTTTGCTACTAATTAAATCATATGCATACAGGTTCAATCCAAGGATGATCAAAGTTAATGAAAAAAATTCCCATTTAATTCAATGAGCTGTGGATCAGTTCCAGACAGCTAGCTGATACTCCATCCTCTTTCTTCTTCATCAAAAGCACTCCAACAGCGTGAAAGTGAAGAGGACTCCATATGAGTCTACAGATTTTGTTATCTCCCCTCAGATCTGAATTTTAAATTAATTATTTGACAGTTGACTACATTACATACAATTCAGTAATCTTTTCCATAAAGCTATATTAGAGGCTACTCCAGGTTTTGAAGGAAAACAAACTACTACTACTACTACTACTATTGTTACATCAATAGCTTTAAAAGATTTCAACTATTTCTTTCACATACAGGTTTATCCTCATTATATATTTATGTGCCACATTGTTCACCACTGCAGCAATATTTTGCCATATCTGAGCATGGAAAGTATAAGTCCAGGGTACTGGAAACAGTGCGCTAAATTTAAAAGGCTTCCTAAGATTAACCAAAAGATAATCTAAAGTCACTTAAAGTCAAAGAAATAAAGAATGAATGTTCAGATCAAATAACTATCTAATTTTACATTTAAAATGCACTGTCACAATTGTCAGTCAACTTCAGTAAACTGCACATTACATTTACGAAACCTATCTGAATAGACTTTCATTCAATTCTTGTTAACAATGCTCTTTCACATTCTATTTTTCACTAAATACTTGTATTAAAAATGAGAATTTAATTTCAGCACCTCAAAACTCAGCTCCCAGTGCTGCACAGATTCTTAGTTCTGTCTCTGTAGTCAAGGTTTCAGCAGATGCCCATTCAGATCAGCCTGAAGGCTCTCATTCATTTAAAGCAGAGCTGGACAGGAGTTGCTGTAAAATCTTGTATTTGGGAATCCAATATACGCATCACTGCTATTATCCATCACATGAACAATGTCTTAAATCTAATGAGCATTGCATAGGAAATTAAATAATAAAAAAAATCTTTTCTGTTCAAGAATCAAGAGTCAGTTAAATGAAAACTGAAGTTGTTGGCTTTCGACAGGAGAAATGGTGTCTATGCCTAAAACGTCACATTCCATCTATACAGGGACACAAGCTTAAATGAAAAATGGTGTTTAAACATAGTTTCAATAAAACTTGTGCATGCAATGGCGCCTAGTTGGCCACCTCACATCCTTACTATGCTAAGACATATTTCAAGCATTTCTTGTTGGAAAAGGCATTTTCTTTGATCAAATCCATCACATCCAAGTTCAAAAAGTTTTGCAGATATAACCAAAGGGGTATACTCTTTACCACCTCCTATTTTATGTTAGACAACCACATTATAAACAATGGAAAGGGAATGGTACAACCTCTATTACTACACCTCAGGTCTTGTTTGCTGTAGCTACTCAGAAGCCCTGGATGGCTGTGCCACACCACTGGGAACCTTGAGACCAGGGAATCAGAGCAACAAGATTTTATTCTCATGCATTGCCAAAACATGCCTCATGGAGCCCTGAAATACAGAACTGGAATGTCAAACAACCTCCCAGTCTGCTTGCCCCTTCTCACTCAACCCCTGTCCGAGACTAAAGATAGAGGTGTCAGAAAACGATGACTGAAATTCCTACCATTTTTCTTCTGCTTCACTTTGCCAGAGAAGACTTCTGCAGAGCCACTTTTAGGCATCCAATTAAAAATGATGCTAGCAGTTTATTTTGACCGAGTCCAGACATGCAAGAAATGGTTCTAAACTCAGATCTCAACTGAGTACAGACATAGCTGCAGAATAACATAGACTATTATCGTTGAAGATACAATGAGTACTGTATCTGATTCCTATAAATTTACCCAGGTGCTAATATTGCTTTTGAAAAACGCTTGAGAGACTTTCCTCTACTTTAAAACACTGCTGTTGGCTCACTATCCTTAATAAGGGCCCAGTATCTCTGAAATGTCTAAATGGGACCTACAAGTTGTACTAAGAAGTAAATTCTATTTAGTCCACCCTTCTTTACATAATGCAAAAGCCTTTATTGCTTTGGTACGATTCCCTATTCCTGAAGCTCTTTTCTGTTGACTGTGTGAAATAGAAATCAACGACCAGATTTTTTTTATTCTTCCATTTATGTGCTAGTGATTTAGACTGTTGTGTTCACTTACTGTTAATGGGGTTTAGAAGCAGAAGACCCCTTCATCTCACATGAAACATTAACTCAAAGTCTTAGAACGGAACTACAAATATATACTATGTTACAGCAAACAAAATCTGTTTGGAAACTGTATCATCATTTACATTCAATCCCAAATCACTTGGGTTGCAGATAGGAATAAAGCAGGAAAAAAATAAAACAGAAGTATAGGAAAAAGCAGCTCATCTACACAGAGTGCAGTATTGACTGGCATGTTGTAAAAGGAAAAACACCAACCCACCACATAAGTTTCTAAATGACACAGTTCATTCCAACTCATTTAACCTACACAAAATGCCAGATGCACACGAACAGCAGGATTTGCAAGCGATACAAACAGCTCTGCCAGCAAGTCTCACACAATCACAGTATCTGTCTCAATACGGCTGGTCTCACAGCAATACAAATTTCAGAAGGTAAAACAAAAATGAAGTAAGATTGCACTGCTAAACATTTTCAGTTTGGTTTCCTTTATCCTGTTCTCTAACAAACTTATATTCTCTCTCTCTCTCTCTCTCTCTCTCGTTTTTAACTACTCTGGTGTTATTTCCTTGATACCAGCATTAAAATTTACCTCAGGTAGATGGATAATGTATTTCTTCAAAATCCCACATGACTTTATCAAGCCTCTGTGCTGCCTCATCACTCTTCCAACACATTGATGGGCTGCAAGATGAGAGACTTACTTTGCTCTTTTAAGAACAAGTGTACTCAAGAAGACTCAAAAGAATTAACTGCCTAGCCATCTACATTAACAAGCTTAAAAATTCTACTTTCTGTGTTCTACAGTTATAAATGTACACGAGTTACCAAAAGACAGCAAACACGATTTGCAAATATTCTACTTGCGTTATGGAACATTTTTTGTAACTGTAGCTAAAGAAATGCATTAACTATCTTGAAAGTCTAAGGGTAAAAAAGTGTTGTCTTTTTCCTTAAAAATACTTCAACTACAACAAGTGATACTGAATTATAGACAAAGCTGCTGAGAAATATTCATTAGAAATTTTATAATAAAAACCCTCAATGTAAAGTTCTGCCTATTCAAATAAATACAAGTCAAATTTTAAAATCATAGAATGGTTTCGGTTGGAAGGGACCTTAAAGATGACCTAGTTCCAACACCCCTGCCATGGGCAGGGACAGCTTCCACTAGACCAGGTTGCTCAAGGCCCCATCCAACCTGGCCTTGAACACTTCCAGGGAGGGGCCACCCACAGCTTCTCTGGGCAACCTCTTCCAATGTCTCACCACCTTGACAGTAAAGAATTTCTTCCTTATATCTAATCTAAATCTACCCTCGTTCAGTTTAAAACCATTACCCCTCATCCTATCGCTACATGCCCTTGTAAAAAGGTGCTCCAGCCCTCTGGTCATCTTCATGGCCCTCCTCTGGCTCGCTCCAACAGCTCCATGTCCTTCTTATGCTGGGGGCCACAGAGCTGAATGCAGTACTCCAGGTGGGGTCTCACGAGAGCGGAGTAGAGGGGGAGAATCACCTCCCTTGACCTTCTGGCCACGCTGCTTTTGATGCAACCCAGGATACAGTTGGCTTTCTGGGCTGCAAGTGCACTTTGCCAGTTCACGTTGAGCTTCTCATCAACCATCACCCCCAAGTCCTTCTCCTCAGAGCTGCTCTCAATCCGTTCTCCACCCAGCCTGTATTTGTGCTTAGGATTGCCCCAACCTAAGTGCAGCTCCTTGCTCTTGGCCTTGTTGAACTCCACACAGTTTGCACAGGCCCAGCTCTCAAGCCTGTCAAGGTCCCTCTGGATGGTATCCCTTCCCTCCAGTGTGTCGACCACAACGCACAGCTTGGTGTTGTCAGCAAACTTGCTGAGGGCGCACTCAATCCCACTGTCCATGTCGCCAAAGATGTTAAACAGGACCAGTCCCAATACTGACCCCTGAGGGATGCCACTCATCACTGGTGTCCACTTGGCCATCGAGCCGTTGACTGCAACTCTGAGAGCGACCATCCAGCCAATTCCTTATCCACCGAGTGGTCTATCCGTCAAGCCTGTGTCTCTCCAAACTAGAGACAAGGATGTCATGCAGGACAGTGTCAAATGCTTTGCACAAGTCCAGGTAGATGACATCTGTCGCTCTTCCCTTATCCACCAACGCTGTAACCCTTTTGTAGAAGGCCACCAAATTTGTCAGGCACAATTTGCCTTTAGCGAAGCCATGTTGGCTGTCACCAAAATGGATTTGCTTAATCCTGTTCTAATTTCCCGATACAACTGTGCTCTGGTTCTGTTAAAGTTTATGGCTAGGATTAATTTAGTCGATGACACTTCACATGTATTCAGGCACAGATACCTTGTAACACTGTATTTGATTACGTCTGAACACTACTACCTTTAGTGTTCAATAGGTGTTGACATCTTTAACTTGTTAAAGAAGAACTAGTTCCAAAATATTCTGTAGCAAGCAAAGGAGGGAAGTATGACTCAAAGGTTTAAATTGTGCCTCCATCCAGTCCCGCTACCACAGGAGGAAAAAAAAGTTTGAGTGTGTTACAGTAGAAAGAAAGAGACTAGTATCACTAAGTTCTTTGTCATTAATGCTAGAAAATAGGATGTATTTGGGTACGTGGCTCGCAGCACCCTAGGATAATGGGCTCCCAAGCAGCTTTGTGCTTTATTATCTTTAATGTTACCTGGTAACATCTCCCATAAGGCTTGCTAATGTTGATACACTTACTCCAGATAAAGCACAGCACAAAGTACAAAGCAAAACCTTTGTTTGAAAGGCCTTCAGAAAGACATATTTTAATTATGTCAGAGAACTCTTCCATGGCACCAGATACTTGAGGGTCACACTTCTCTCCAGAGCAAGCCTCAGTGAAAGAAAACTTAGACATAGCTCAGGATACACATCTCAAGCTATGGCACACAGAAGTATTTCTCTATCCCGTCCTTAGATAACAAAGGCAAAATCCCTTCATCTTGCATTTTGAGCCATGACATACACATTGACTGGGTGAAGAAGCTATACAAGTTTGGGAAAAAAGAAAACAATAACATGAAAGAATCAAATCTTTATTATTAAGGAAGAATAAGGTGTTACTAGAGCTCTAGGTCACATAGGACAAAACAATCTTCAGTTAATGCCGCATTCATTATGTACTGAGAGAATCAAAATTAAAACAATAATTGTTCTTTTTTTTTTTCTTTAAAATCATTTGCAGAATTGCAATTTGCAACATGCTGAAAGATCAAGTTCCATACAGTCCCAGCATGCTCTGTCACTCAGGGTCTGGAATGAAAGCAGTCAGGGGACACTGGGGTCAAATGAACTCCTAATATCAGGTGAGGAAACAGGATTTGGTAGAACCTGCAATATCTCTTAAATTGTGTTTATAAAAAAATCATTTAAAAAACACAGGGAGTCTGATAAAAGAAACTAGAATAAGCATGGTGTTCCCACATACTTATTTCAAGTCTTCATCTACCCAGCAGACTTTCTGTTTGTAGAATGAATATTATATTAAGAATATAACCTATCACAAGAAAATGGTGAAAAAATGGCAGTATCAGAATAAGATACATTGGAGGTGGAAGGGTTGGGGAATAAGAAACACAATCTGTGCAGGGAGGGAGAAGGACAGAGGGAAAACAGAAAAAGCTAACCTTTATCAAGCAACATCTCTTTATCCGTTTAGAACAACTTTCTTCCATAAAACTTGACAAAGCTAGCGTGCCAACATAAACAGTAAGTAGCTTTCCTAAGCTCAACAAACCTATAGAGAGCTGATATTTAATTACCTCTTCAATATCTGATAATTTTACATGTGCAATACCATATCTAGCCATTTTAGAATATTATTGTCCCAATGGAAGAGCTGGTATAATGTACTATGCAATTTTTCACCCTGAAAGTAATTAGTATAATAAAATAAAAATTAAAAAAAATGATGAAAAAAAGCTATGTTTACAGCCAAACTAAATAAGAAAACAATGAAAAGATTATGCTAATACTCTCAAAAATAAGAACACACTCAATAAGTTTTGAAAGTCAAACCAACTTTGAAATCATACACAAAAAAAGTTTAAAAGAAGCACCATTAAATCTCTGTGAGGACTCTGATAATTTGCTCTGTTTAACTATTTTTGTCCATTTTAGATGCATCACACATACTTCACCAGGAATCATTTCCAAAAAAAGGCAAAAGTTAAACCATTATGAAAATCATCTGCCTAAAAATAAATGAAAGGAAATAAAGCATGTATTGTGCCAGGAGAAAATAAATACAAACAAAAAACCCCAAAACAAAACTGATCTTGGGCAAAACTGATCCTAGGCTACAAATCATACCTGAAAAAGCTAATCACAGAAATTCTAGAACAGGGAGATACTTAATTCAGGACTCCAGACAGATGAACTCTCATAAATCTTCCCAGAATGGTACTTCAAACTATTTCTTCCCTCCTTCCTGCCTTTCTGCAGAATGTTAAACCCATCCCCAAAGGAAAGCTGGCAGCTCCATTTCATAGGTCTGCATTTCCACCTAAATCCACCTTCACCCTCAGTTCGAGCTAGGACACAAGACTTACGAAGAGACATGGACACACATTGCCTTTAGCTTATTCTGCTATGGTGACAGGAACATAACAGGCTGGAAGGTTAATGGTGGGATTTGTAAGGATGTAACTATTGTCTCTCCCAAGAGCTCACTCCCCATTCACCAGAGCATCCTATGCTGGATTCTAACTTGCATCAATTTTAAGTGGTTTGTAAAGTAAGGAGAACCTCATTCTGCCACCTGTTCTCACACTGAACAGCAACTTATTGCTTATGGAGTTGAAGAGATTTCACAGGGATTATACTTAAAGATATGGACATATCCAATATAAAGATGATAGAATTTGTCCTTCTAAATTTGTCCTTGAGAAGATTATCATCTTCTACCTATCTACCTATTATTATTATCTACCTATCTTTGTATCTCCAGTCTCATCATTTTCTTTGTCTTTGTACTAGGAGTAAGGAAACGCATGAATTCTATATGGAAAGCAGAGTCAGATAGTTAGCATACCTAGTTCGCATACGTGTCTTTAACAGTTGGTGAAGATGAAGAAATATTTTTTTATTATTATTAATTAAAATGGAGAAGGATTGAATAAAAAGGCTGGCAGCGCTGGTGTCAAAGACAGATTCAGAAAGCAAAATTAATTTGTAATTACTTACCCACAAGCAGAGATAAACTTTCCTCAGCTCTGATTCCTTTGCCTGTTAGCTTGAGTCAGTGCTTTGTTTCTTCTCTTCAGGGAGTGGCTGAAAGACAAATTTTGGCACAGTCACCCCAGATATAAAAAACTGAAACAGAAATAAGATAAAAAGAAAGTTCTGTCTGGAAGTGTGAAGGCATGTAAGGAAATACTGACAATTCATCTTATCTTACAAATGCATCAGAAGCATGATATATGTAGAAACATGTCCCTAATGCACTATCATGAATGCTGGCCAGAGCTCTGGGAACATAAAACTGACAGTTACACAAGATGAAAGACCAAAAACGTCAAGGATCATGCAAAATTAAGTTCTCTTAAACTCTATCATTACTACAATTCGCTAATATAAGTATATTGTTTTCTTCATTTAAATGAAAACATTGCTCCATAGTTTCCTTTTTGCTCCAGAAATATTCTCTTTAGATTTGTTTGCTTCACCTTCATATTTAGACTGCTGGATTTTTTGCTGGACCAAAAGTCCAAGCTACTAGAACAAAGGGATGTGGATCATATAGCATCATATAAAATGAAAACGCATTACAAGTGGAAAATCACATTCCCCCTCCCCTCATCACATAGTCAGAAAACTAAAGATAGCCTACTTACAATCCACTTAATCCTTGCTGCTTTACACATCCATTGCAAACCGCAGTTTTGCTTAACCTTTCTTCCCCTAAAAAAAAAAAAAAAATAAAAATAGCATCTTCCACAAGTCCCATTCTCAGAGGTCACACATTTCCCCAATAACACCTTTTCAACATATCATACAAAAACTTTCCATAGAATGATAGAATGGTTTGGGTTGGAAGGCACCTTAAAGATCAGCTAACTCCACCCCCCTGCCACAGGCAGGGACACCTTCCACTAGACCAGGTTGCTCAAAGCCCCATCCAGCCTGGCCTTGAACACTGCCAGGGAGGGGGCAGCCACAACATCTCTGGGTAACCTGTTCCAGTGTCTCACCACCCTCACAGTACTTCTCCAGCTTTCCTGTAGGCCCCCTTCAGGTACTGGAAGGCTGCTAGAAGGTCTCCCCAGAGCCTTCTCTTCTCTTCTCCAGGCTGAACAGACACAACTCTCTCAGCCTGTCTTCATAGGAGAGGTGCTCCAGCCCTCTGATGATCTTTGTGGCCCTCGTCTGGACTCGCTCCAACAGCTCTATGTCCTTCTTATGTTGGGGGCCCTAGAGCTAGACACAGTACTCCAGGTGGGGTCTCACAAGAGTGGAGTAGAGGGGGAGAATCACCTCCCTCATGGTGGGAGGTGATTCCAGTTTTCCACCTTTCCACTTTTATTTTACCTTGGATAACATGTTTTCTTACACCAGCTCCTCTCTACCTTATAGGAACACGATACTTCTATCCCCACTGATATTTTGCTCTAGGAATTGCTTCCAGGAAATAATCACACAAGACGTATTTATAAGAAAATGTTTAGTGAAGTAGATTTTGAGGGAAGGACTTAAGCAACAGCCCGTGATTTGAGTGGAGCTAGCCCCCTGTATCATTTGACAATAGGGCCCACGTCGACAACGCAGGGAGCCGGAGAAGAACCGGGATGCACCCAAGCAGCAGATTGTCTTTGATTTCCCATACCTGGGATATGGGACTGTGTAACCAGAAAGAAAAACCCCACAGTGCTGTGTTAGTTGTGCACGAATTGCTAGTGCTGCAGCCTGGAGAATCCAGGATCAACATCATGACCTTCACCTTTACCACCACCACATGACTGTGCGCATGTTTTTATATGTATTTGCACGTGCTTTTATACATATTCACATACAAATTCATATATGACAAAAATAAACCCAAGAGAAGAACAAACTTTGCTCTAGCAAGACATCTTAGGTGCAATCATGACCTTTAACAAAAAAGGTTGGTAGTACCATTTGTAACCAACCTGGCAAACTGGAAATCATAAGTCAGCAAAAAAGATACAGTGATGGCTACAAAGAGATTCTCAGATGCTCTTAAACAAAATAGCAGTCCTTGTTTTACAGGTAAGTTTGCTTCCTAAGCTAAAAATTTCAATATCCACTAAAAAACAAAGGTGGGGAAAAACAATCAAAATAACTAAATAAGCCTGGCTGGATGACAGCTATGGAGAAATACGATGATAGTGTAAATCACAGAGGAGGGAGAGGAATTACACAGCGTGACTCTAAGGGGCATAAATGACTGTCCTGGTTTCCTGGGGATAAAATTTATAGAATCCAGTTTCTGTTACATTTTGTTTCAGTTTGTGGCCAACCATGGTGATCAAGGCCATCAGCAGTTAAATCCAGGGCAGCTGACCCAGGCTGGCCCAAAGGTGTGTTCTATACCATTAACAGAGTTCACTATAAAAGGGAGGGCTTGCTGGGGAAGATGGGGGCTCTTTTTGCTCTCCTCTCCTCCTTCCTTGTCATTCTCAACGATTGCTATCCCTGAAGCAACTTGCTGCAACTCTGCGGGCTAAGTACAATTTTGTGTGTTTTGTATTATCATTGATGTTAGTTTCTTTATTAAATCTGTTTCACTTTAACCCAGGAGTCTCCCTCCTTTTCTCAATTCCCTTCCTCAGTTGGGGAAGGGACATTGGGTGAGAGAGCAACTGCTTATTGTTTAGCTCTGGGTGTGCGCTAAACGAAGACAGTGACAGAATGGGATGAACTTAGGAAAGACGGTGGCATATGCTGAGTGTCAAAAAACATTTCTTAACAGCAAGATACAAAATAAAGTAGAATATTTTCCCCACAGAAAGGGAAGTTATTTAAGACTATATTAGAAAAAACACTGGAAAGCACAACAGAGAAAGCATTTCTGAATTGATGGGGGCATGGATGAGAACACTTAATAAATCCTGTCCTTCCCACTTCTCATATTAGGTTTCTCAGTAAGATTTCAGGATAACAAACAACCACACAGCAAAAATACATTCATTTCTTGTTGGGTTCTTGTCCAGAAAAACACCTTGGATTTCATCAGCATTAAGGTTAGAAGTGTCATTCACATTTGATGCGACTAGTACACTGAACTATTTAAGCATTGCTCATAATTTTAATCCCCTATTACTTATTCTCTTCCCTACTGCTGTAACAGAAAATTATCCTTTTAATTCTGGACTTTTTTAGCATTTTTATTTCAGGCATTTCAAAGTACTTTACCAACATATGCCCACTATCAACATCTTTCAAAATCAATACGGAATAGATCAACATTGCATGTCGTTGATCCAGATGTTATCCCATGATTGCTGAACTGTCCAGCTGTTTAACATGATACATAATTAGCAGGCAACATGGTGCTGATGAAATCCTCTGGTGTTGCACGTGGCCACAGGAAATTAGAAGATTAAAAGCTGAGGCCAACAAGGAAAACAAAATTCAGTGTTTCTTTCAGTTTGACGCCTGCAGCACGAGAGATCATGAACCAGCAAAGGTTTAGGAGCAGTGGTAAAACAGGTATTCTGTTACACAACCAAGTATTACAACAGAAAACCCACTACTGTTTTGTTGGGTTTTTTTCCCCTATTATTACTATTCTTACAGTCTTACTTTAAACAACACACAACGTTCTGCAATTCAGTTTGGAAAGAGATGGGGTAACTCACAAAAAGTGAGTCAGAGAACAGTTTTGTCCTGTTTTTTTCTTCCCTCTGAACTCTTAGGTAGAATTTTCCAAAATACACAAATAATTTAGGAGCATAGCTGAATTTGAAACATGAAAGTTTCTCCTCCCGATTAAAAATGTTCTTTTCTATAGGGCAATCAAATAAATAAATATTTTTTTTAAAAAGCAGTTATTCAAAGCCTCCTTTTGATACTGTGGAAATCTTACTTGCTATAGGGAATGGTTAAATTATAGTTTGTTACATTTGTGACTGAAATCCCAAAATTCTCATGATTTATAGTCGTTATTTTAAAGGTCCTACTCTACACTGGGTAGGTTCTCACTGTGCATGACACTCTCCAAGAACTAAGAGCAGGGAAGAAGAGAGAGAAACCGCACCACAGAGGCAGGGAAAAGTTAGCATGTTTTCACAAACTGAAAAACAATAATTAAAAGAGATTATAATATCACAACAATCAATTATCATTCTGACCCCCAAAGAAAAACAATGAACACGAACAGCAGCATATCAGGAAAGCACATGCTCTCTTAAAGTGCTGAGTGCCATGTCATAAAGCTGAAATAGTGTACCATAAGGAACAATTCAGCAACGTACAACAAAACATCCAATATGCACCGGAAAATAAAACAGCTGTTTCCTTTCACACGAGTCACCACTCTCTGCAGGTATTTCATCCAAATGCCACCCCTCTCCCCACATTTTTTTTTTAATTTAAAGTATTAGAATCATAGAATCATTTTGGTTGGAAAGGACCTTTTAAGATCACCAAGTCCAACCATTAACCTAGCACTGCCAACTCCACCACTAAACCATGTCCCTAAGCACCACACCTACTTTTAAATACCTCCAGGGATGGTGACTTAACCGCTTCCCTGGGCAGCCTGTTCCAATGCTTGATAACCCTTTCAGTGAAGAAATTTTTCCTGATATCCAGTCTAAACCTCCCCTGGCACAACCTGAGGCTGTTTCCTCTCATCCTACCACTTGTTACCTGGGAGAAGAGACTAACACCCACCTCGCTACAACCTACCTTTCAGGTAGTTGTAGAGAGTGGTAAGATCTCCCCTCAGCCTCCTTTTCTCTACACTAAACAACTCCAATTCCCTCACATGCTCTTCATAAGACTTGCTCTCCAGACACTTCACCAGCTTCACTGCCCTTCTTCAGACTCGCTCCAGCAGTCTTCCATTGAGCAGACTCGCTCAATGTCTTCCTTGAAGTGAGGGGCCCAAAACTGAACACAGAATTTGAGCCAACTACAGGGGGATGATCACTTCCCAAGTCCTGCTGGCCACACTATTTCTGATACAAGCCAGGATGCTGTTGGCCTTCTTGGCCACCTGGGCACACTGCTGGCTCATATAAAGCCAGCCATCAATCAATACCCCCAGGTCTTTTTCCACCAGGCAGCTTTCCAGCCACTCTTCCCCAAGCCTGTAGCAGTGCATGGGGTTGTTGTGACCCAAGTGCAGGACCCAACACTTAGCCTTGTTAGCAACTATTCCAGGTACTGATGCTATTATATCATTCTCAAAGTGCTTATTTATCCCAAGAGATTCAGAAAGGCAAGGCACAGGCCACCTTCCTAGTTAACTAAGTGATCATTACTGCTTCCCCTACCTAGGCTCCAGTGCCACACGACACAAAAGTGGTCATTTGGGCTGTGTCTGTCCTTCGAATTCTTTGCAGGCTTGCAGTGATGCACATACACAGAAGGCTAGCAGAAACACCAGTACCCCAGTCACAGCAGAGGCAATGCCCACTTACTGCAGAATGACAGGACTTCTGACACCATAAACTATTGCTTCCAAGAAAATAATAAAAATAATAAAATACATATATAAAATAATTAAATTTTCCAGTCAACAGTACTAATCCAACTGCACAAAGATAACAAGTTTCTGCAAAAAGTTGTTCTTCCCTCCTTGGGTATAATAAAGGTCAAGCCAGGAAGGGAGACAAGAGGAAGGTCTTTTTTCCTTTGGTATGTTTACTTTGCATTTGATAGTACATTGCATGTGCTTAGTCTAAACATATGAGGTTTCCATGATTCTTTAAGAGAAAAACATGGTTATCTAAAAACAAATTTAAAAAAAAAAAAAAAAATCACAAAAACTGTCATGGAGATTCAGGAACAGGATTAGCACCTGAGGCTATTTCAAAATCATTTATAATTACTTTACAAATATTAAATCAGTAGTATTCTTGTAAACAAAATTTATTTAATGTGTTTTGCTTTCTTCCCAATTACTCTCTTATCTTTTAGAGTTGAAGACTGTAGCATCAAAACTTTATTTCTCACAATAACAAAGAGGGCTACTGTAAAATTAGATGGAATAACTGCCCCACTTACCGGCAGAATGATTTCACATAACTTTGCTGAACTCGCAAAGCTAGGTTTTGCTCTGTACATGACAGACCTGTATCTTTTAAGCTTTCTGAAGCCCATGATGAAAACAAAGGGCAGGATTGCCACTGCTGTTTTCAGGGAAGATGATAAATCTGTAGACACAAAGCAATAGTTCTGCTTTAACCCATATCAAGTACCTCAGCCACCAACAGCTGTAAAGATGGGGGAGCACCAGCACCTCAGACAGACTCCACTTCTGGTATGGCAATCTGTGTCAACAATATGGCTTGGGCTACAGGTGAGCATTCACTGCAAACTTAATATAGCAATTTCAATACAATCACCAAACATACACCACCTGTTGCTCGTTTCCAGGCCCTATACCAACCCCACTTTGCCAGCAGTCCCCTCTCCATACAGCACACCAACAAAATGAGTATGGGTATATACAACCACGCTTGTTTGAATGCTAGTTTTCCTTTCCCGCCCGCCAGTGCTCGGGCCGTTCCCAGCCGCACCGACGGAGCCGACAGGAGCCCCGGCAGAGAAGCGGCAGTGGTGCTTCGGGGCAGGCCGAGGCGTGAGCAGTAACCCCGCGGCGGAGCCGAAAGGAGGCAGGCCGGCGGGGCTACCGCACCTGCGGCGCCGGACGGGGCCGATACGGTGGGGCCGCAAGGGCCTGGGACCGGCCCCGAGCCCTCCGCGCGGAAAGGCCGCCCCTCAGGGCTGCCTCAGCCGGGAAAGAGCCTTTCCCCTTTCGGCGCTCACGCCACGGCCTTGCGCTGGGCCCGGGCCGAGCCGCTGCCGCTCCGCGGGCCGCGCCGCCACTCACCGCTGGGCCGTGCGCTCCCGCTCCTGCCGCTGCGGCTGCCCCCGCCCCTGCCTGCCCGCCGCGGAGGCGCGCAGAGAGGCCGGAGCGGGTAGCGGGAGGCGGCTCCGGAGGCCGGCGCGGCCCCGAGCGCTGCGGGCGGGGAAAGGGGCCTCGTCCGCCGGAGGACCCGCCTGCTGTCGGCAACATGGCAGCGTCCAGCCGGGCTCAGGTGCTGCGGCTGTACCGGGCCCTGCTGCGGGAGGGCCAGCGCTTCAGCGGCTACAACTACAGGTGCGCTCCCGCCCGGGCGGGGACGGGCTCCGGGGCGGGCGGTGGCCCCGGCCCCGCTACTCCCCGCGAAGCGCGGGGGGAGGTAACGGGGGTGGGGTGGGGGGCGACGACGAGTGCCGGCGTTGTTTGGGGCTGGGTGGGGGCCGCGTGAGGGGCTCGTTTTTGGCGGGCGCAGGGGAGCTGTGACCGGCGGGGCCCCCGCGGAGGGCCGCCCGGGCCGAGCCTGGGCTGTGCCCTGGGGGCGGGAGCGAGAGCGGGCACGGCCGCGGCGGCCTGCCCGGGCGTGGGCCTGCGCCGGGGCCCGCCTCGGGGCGCAGGAGAGGGTCAGCCCCTTGTCCCTGTGCCTGGCCCCGGGGTGCCTCAAAAGCACCAGGTGATGGGCCCTCCGTGTTGTAGGAGGAAGCGACAGGACAGAGATTGTTCCAGCCTGGAGAAGCTGGTGTCTGCTCTGGGTGCTGCCCTTCTGGCAGGCGAGCCGGGCCCAGGTTGCAGCCCTGGTTGTGCTGGAGGAGGCTGGCTTCCCTGCCAGTCCCTGGCACCACGTGCTGTGTCCGGGCTCAGGGTGCTGCGTGCAGTGAGGGGGCAGAGTTCGCTCGTCCCACCGCGCAGGATGCGACGCTGCGGGGCTGGCTGCCCTCCCTGGCTGGTGGTGAAAGATGGGCACCTGTTTTTCGCAAAGGGTATCCCTGCCTGCGTGCTGCAGGCATAGGCCTAGTCTCCTTTAGATATCTGCTGCATTCGCAGGGGGTGCTCCCCACCAGCACAGGCAAAATTATATTACCCACTGGTAGTTTATTCACTTTACCACTCAGTTGGACCGTGGGCAGAGACACGTGAGCTATTTTTGCTGTAAATCATCTCCAGCCTGGCAAGAATTGGAAACAGAAGCCTTTGAACTTCTGTAACCATGATGAGCTCTGCACTCTTAAAGGCATAAGTATTCCCCAGACCTCATGTGTGAGGGAGTTCCCTGAGAAGAAAGGCTGTGGGGCTGAAACTGAGCTGGAGCTAATAAGCCTTCGTTGCTAACTCCATGCAGCAGTGTGCGTATGCATCATGTTCCCCTCCTCCTTCTTTAGTTCTCCACTATCAAGGCTTCCCCCTGCTCTTTGCTGTCCTGAGTATCCCAGCTTGCCATTATTCTGGCTAACAGAGAGAGGACTGTGTGTAACGGGGGATGGCGTGAGGCCCATGAGACGTGCAGGTGCTGAACAGTTGAATGTAGCTCCCGTCTGGGCCATGGCATGTTTTCAGCAGTGGGTTTGTGCTGGGAGTTTGTTGGTGAGGAAGCTGAGTCCACAACAGTGGGAGGAAGCAAGCCAGCAGCACCTCACAGCGGTTGCACCAGTAAGTGGTGGCACCAGCCTCAGAGACCACATGTGGACGCCGCTCTGCCCAGGCCTGTGCTGATGGAGCACAGGGGACCTGGGAAATTGTTGTCATCTCTTCTCTACAAACCATACCTGGAGCCCAGCACCAATCCCCAGGTCCCCCAAAAATAAAGTATGTACCTTGGGGGTTCTTGGCTGTATGGAAATTTTTGCATGCAGCTCAAAGGCAAGGCTGTGTCACACAACAATAGGTGCACCAGTGAGTTTTCTGCTTAACACAATGTAAACCTTTTCGTTCTGTTTCTTTTAGTATTTTTATGCTTGCAGGTTTTAAATGATAGAAATCATAAGATATGTGTTTACCTTGGATATCAGTGATTTTATGACACCGTATTGGGGTGCAAGTTTTCTCTTTCCTTAAAGGAAAGATCTCAGTTTTTGATGGGCTTGTCCTT
The DNA here is from genome assembly GCF_013368605.1 of Nyctibius grandis. Classification (NCBI taxonomy): domain Eukaryota; kingdom Metazoa; phylum Chordata; class Aves; order Nyctibiiformes; family Nyctibiidae; genus Nyctibius; species Nyctibius grandis. The sequence goes on from NC_090660.1 coordinate 15,157,011, forward strand.
AGATACTATAAAATCAACAACTGTGTAAAATCTTGGTGTGTATACACTTTTGTGAGTGCTAAAAGCAACAGCAGTTTCTAGCAAAAAACAATCAGCAGCTGTTATATGTAGAGATCTGCTGTGACCACAACAACAATTCTGTCTTGGTGCTTATGCCGCACCCATAGATAAAATGGACACCCCGCTAGCTTCTTCCGTGCCAAGATAAGCAGTTCTGCCATGTCCTCAGGGCTGCTGTAATGTGTTATGGTAATACCCTGGAGTTAACCTAATGACTTTGTAAAGAACCAACTTGTAGCAAAGTAGAAAGTATTAAAAATTAATCTTATTGATTCATGATTTCAGTTAGAGAATTTCAGAATATTTTATTATTGCAAACAGTGCGTATTTGTAAGTGTACGTCTGGAGCATGATCAGCTGGTTGTTGTCTCCTTATTTGCTTGCTGTGCTTTTTCTCTTAAATGTGTACATATAGGTTGTGATGGAAAATTCAGTATTTTTATTTTGTAACTTTCCTAGTAAATGTATTCTATATGTCATGTGTTAGTACCAAATTTTCTTCTACCACCCAAAAGAACTTTTAGTGCTGTAACTGTGAAGAGTAACATTCATGTCTTAAAGTAACTGAGGTCACCACTGACAGCCTTCAGAATAACAACACATGGGAGCATCCTGAGAGTCCTGCAGTAAACATTATGGAGTGTTCAGAGGCCCAGATGCGTATGCTGGGTTTTCACAGCAGGGAGAGAGGATTTAGTAGACTGTAAGTAATTTCATGTCTGCCCTTCTGCCCTATTACCCATGCAGATGGTCTGAGGAGGGAAGAATGATTTGTACTGGAGGAAAATCAGTATGCGAAGAGGGAAGATCTTAGGTTTTGAGTCAAAAAGGTAGTTCTTAATGAGTGTACTGTTGTCTTCTGCTAGGTTGACAAAAAGTAGATCCTCTGACAGTTTTTAATGTGTCAGATTATGGTCTCAACTAAATTGATTTAAGGCAATAATTTCTAAATAGAATTTCATTTGTGATATAAATAATGGATTTATGTTGTGTCTCTTATTTGGTACAGAAAACAAAAGAATTTATAAACTTGTGAAAGCTGTTAAAACACATCTGGTTGCAAATGAGGATAGTCTGAACTTTTTTGTTTGTTTAACATGACTGAAGCTCAGTCGTCAAAACTCACAGGAATCAAGTGGAAGAGGGTTTTCTCTAGGAGGGTAGTGCAGGACTGCAGCAGGTTGCCCAGAGAGATTTTGACATCTCCGTTTTTTAAGATTTTCACAAGAGGTTTGACCAAACATCACCATGGCTGACCTGACCTTGTTGCAGGTAGGCCTACTTCAAGTGGGAGGTTGGATTGGATAAGTTTGAGATTCTAGCTAACCATTACTATGATTTTCAGGTCCTCAGCCTTCCTTGGCCTATAAATATCAACACTGATTAATAAGTTCTGGGAGACATCACATTACGTGCTTCCAGCTGGTGTCCTTTCTAATTCTTTAATTTCTTGTAGTTATGAGCAGTGTCAGAAGCTTCAAGTCTCTCTGAATTTTTCTGCAAATAATTTATGGTTTTTAAAGATACTTCTTGATTTATCATATATTTATTTCAGTTATCCATTATGTTCTCTATTAACCGATGGATGTTGCATTTTTATTTATATATTTTTTGTCTGTGTAAATCACATTTTGATGGAATTTGATTTTTCTATTAGAATGTGCAGTATTATTTGATTAGTTAATGAAACTACCCAGAGTATAGAAGAATCAGGAAAGGAAATTTGTCAAAACAGGTTTTGCATTGGAAACAAGTTAATTGGATGCATGAAGTTTCATCTGAGACGTCCTTCAAGATTTTAAAACCAGTAAATCTGATTTTTGCAAATCTCTGCTAACTTAAGAACAAAAATGAGCAAAATAAGTTATACTGGTTTTTCAGTGCCAGTTGCTTTTTCTGCTTTGAATGGCATAGTTGTTGATCTGATTTTAAGGAGTCATAGAACAGCCCAGGTTGGAAGGCACCTCCAAAGATCATCTGGTCCAGCCTTTCGTAGGAAAGAGAGCCTGGGTGAGATTATCTAGCACCCTGTCTATCGTGTCTTGAAAACCTCCAGTGACAGGGACTCTACCAGGTTCCTGGGGAGGTTGTTCCAGTGATTGATTATTCTCACTGTAAAAAATCTATTTCATATATCCAGATGAAACCTCTCCCAGTGCAACTTGTACCCGTTGCCCCTTGTCCTCTCCATGTGGCTCCTTCTGAAGAGAGAGCTTCCGTCCACTTTGTAGCTGCCCTTTAAGTACTAGAATGCTGTGATGAGGTCCTCAGGAGCCTCCTCCAGATAGAAGAGACACAACTCCTTCAGTCTTTCTTCAGAGGGCAGGTTCTCCAGCAGTTTGATTGTCTTTGTGGCCCTACTTTGGACCTCACCAGTCTGTCCGCATCTTTCTTGCAACGTGGGGCCAGAACTGGTCACAGTACTCCAGGTACAGCCTGGCGAGCGCTGAGTAGAGTGGGACAATCACATCTCTGTCTCTGCTAGTAATGCCCCTGTGGATGCAGCCCAGGATCCGATTTACCTTCATTGCTGCAGTGGCACACTGCTGACTCATGTTCAGCTTGTTGTCCACCAGGACCCCCCAGGTCTCTTTTGGCAAGGCTGCTCCCCAGCCACTCAGATCCTAGACTGCGCTGGGCTCTTCAGAATCATAGAATCGTTTTGGTTGGAAAGGACCTTTGGGATCATCAAGCCCAACCATTAACCTAGCACTACCAAGTCCACCACTAAACCGTGTCCCTAAGCACCACATCTACTCGTCTTTTAAATACCTCCAAGGATGGTGCCTCCACCACTTCCCTGGACAGCCTGTTCCAATGCTTGATAACCCTTTCAGTGAAGAAATTTTTCCTGATATCCAGTTTAAACCTCCCCTGGTGCAACTTGAGGCTGTTTCCTCTCATCCTATCGCTTGTTACCTGGGAGAAGAGACTGACACCCACCTCGCTACAACGTCCTTTCAGGTAGTTGTAGAGAGCGATAAGATCTCCCCTCAGCCTCCTTTTCTCTACACTAAACAACCCCAATTCCCTCAGATGCTTCTCATAAGACTTGTTCTGCAGACACTTCACCAGCTTTGCTGCCCTTCTTTGGACTCTCTCCAGCACCTCAATGTCTTCCTTGTAGTGAACACAGTATTTGAGGTGTGGCCTCACCAGTGCCGAGTACAGGGGGATAATCACTTCCCAAGTCCTGCTGGCCAAGCTATTTCTGATACAAGTCAGAATGCTGTTGGCCTTCTTGGCCACCTGGGCACACTGCTGGCTCATATTCAGCTGGCCATCGATCAACACCCTCAACTCGGGTCCCTTTCTGCCAGGCAGCTTTCCAGCTGCTCTCCCCAAGCCTGTAGCAGTGCATGGGGTTGTTGTCCTCCCAGGTGCACGACCTTGCACTTGTCTTTGCTAAACTCCATACAGTTTTTGATTTAGTCTTTCTCTGAAAGATTTTATCAGCATATAGGAAATCTTCATTTTAAAAATCTCAAGGTGCTTATGATAAATGTGCCTTTTTTTGTTTTGAATGAAAGTTTAGGAAATAAAAATTCAGGGATTCCACTATACAGCGCAGAGCATGTTCTTAAGGTGTGTTTAGTCTTTTGGCATTAAAGCTGTTCTTCTGAAAAAAGGTTTGTGATTCCTGTGTTTTTACACTAAGCTTAATACCTGAATTTAATGCAAAAGTTTGGTGAGACAAAGTTTTAACATTACAAATTGCGTTTCTACAATTTGAGATCTTCTGCGTGCATGAAATCAGAGTAAAGAACAATGATAATCACTAAAATAAAATGCTTACATTTTTTAATTTGAAGCAATGAGTTCCTCCTCCCGTAAGTCCAAATAGATCTAAAAAAAAAAGAAAAGTCTCTTGTTCATAGTCAGTGTCATTAAATTTGGCACGTATGGCCAGGTATTCTGTATGTGTAGAGGTGGTAACTCTTACTGATGCACATAAAAAATAAACTGACCTATGTTTAAGAAAATATTTCAGCTGATGATCATTGCTGCGTACGCAAGATTTAGTCTGCTTTTTGCAAATAGGAAAATGGAAAAAGGAACAATGTCGGGTGCCAGCCGCTGTTATATAAGATTGATTGTGACTCCTGATTAAACACAAAAATAAACAAAGAGCTATCCTTGTACATTGGGCAAGGGCTCTGGTTTAGCAATGCACTATTTCTCATTGTTTCTGTTGCTGTTCCACTAATGTCAGTCCTTTCCATTTTGAGACTTCTTTCTGCTACCCAAATTAAAGTCTTGCTCAAATAGTGAGGGTGCTGATCAACCTTTTATGCTAAGGTGAGGAACTGGGACATAGCACTATATTGGCATATGCTTTGTTATTTTAATCTTTCTGCATGCTTAATGGCAAGATTCTTAGATACTATGCTCTGGAGAAAGATGTGAAACTGCTGTAGGATGCTCTTTGAATGTAAATTTAACACAAGATATTAAAAAAAAAAATCTAAATGTGTTTATCCTCTCATTTCCCAGATGGAATTCTGTCCTGGTTTCGTGAGGATAAAATTATAGAATCAATTTTCTGTTACATTTTGTTTTAGTCTGTGGACAGCCATGGTGATCAAGGCCATTAGCAGTGAAAGCCAGGGCAGCTGACCCAGGCTGGCCCACAGGTGTGTTCTATACCATTAGCGTCATGTTTACTATAAATGGGAAAGCTGGCTGGGGATGGGGGGTGGTCCTCTTTGCTCTCCTCTCCCTATTTCTCACTTCTCTCTTCTCAATGGTTGTTATCCCTGCAGGGGCTTGCCACCACTCTATGGGCTAAGTACAATTTTTGTGTCTTTTGTATTACTATTAGTATCGATATTGGTTTTCTTATTTTATTAAGTCTGCTTCAGCTTCAGCCCGTGAGTCTCCCTTCTTTTCCCAATTCCCTTTCTCAGCTGGGGAATTGGGAAAGGGGAGGGGACATTAGGTGATAGAACAACTGCTTATTGTTTAGCTCTGGGTGTGCGCTAAACAGAGACAAATTCCAATTCTTTATTTTTTAAGAAGCAACATGAAAAATCATTTCATATCTGTATTAAATCCTACCGTAGCTTTCTGCAGTCTTTGTTTTTGTCTGTCTTCCAGGTGTTTATGTTTTTCTTACAAGCTCATTTTATTGCCATCTGTAGTGTCAGAGTTGTTATTAGTTGTTTTAGAATTAATGCAACCTTTTTTCTTCCTCCTTAGCAGCTGGGCACAGATGCTGCATCTGCTGCACCCTTAATACCTTGTGTTACTTGGAATGAAATGGACTTTTGATGGAGCATAAGTGCACAATCAGTATATTGCAGTTGTTCCTTGATTCTGTTCTTACATACAGGACCTGGAAGCTTTCTTACATGTTGCAACTTAATTCAATATATAGCACCTTTGTGGGTCCTCTTGCAGTGTACCTGATGTAGAAACTTGTACGAGTGGTTATATGAGGTAAGATCATTGTCCTTAGATGAAACTTCTCATTGTCTGTTCATAGACTCACTTTTTTCATGTTGCTTCGCATGTCAATCTAGCCTATAGTCCATTCTTTTGGGAAAGAGAGCTGCTATGAGCTGATCAAGTAGGTCGACTTGGCAGGCTGCAAGGGCTTTCTGCTCATGGGCTGAGGGGTTTATGCTCTTGAATTTCAGCAAAGACTTCTTCTGGCCATGCCAAATGAGCCCACGCAAGAGAGAGGAGCTGCTCAGAAGGTGCCTTTTCCTACTGCTGTAACAGTAGGAAAGAGGACGTACAGGAGTAAGTTGTTACTGCCATAGCAATTCAGGTGGTCTGCTTCTGCGTGGCGTCTGTCTCAATGGTTCCTCAAACTGGGGAAGGAGCAGGCTGTGGAGTCAGATACACACAGGCGCCAGTTCAGAGCGTTCATGAGAGCGGCTGGATTTTTGCCCAAGTATGGGTTGAGTTGCCCTGTACTTGCATAATGACCTGTTCTTCAAGGAGGCATAGAGCTTTTAAGATTCTGCTAACAACTCTTTCGACAACATGATTCACACCAAATCTTAAAAAAATACGCTTTTTCAAAAATGAGTTTCTTTCTCTTCCTCCCAATGTACCTTATTTGGTCACTTTAATTGAAAAATCTTACCTTGCTTTTAGTCCCTGGAATATAGAATCTGGTCACTGGTTCTTTTTGCACTTCTATCACTCGGGTAATTTAACAGCCATGTTAAAATTTTACATGTGACAGTTATCCAAGCTGGATAAGCATTTTTTCATTTTTTTGTGCTGGTTCTTCTAATGAAGTTTGTGATTGACAAGATCTGCCAGCAGATTGTCACCTCTTGGTATCATGTTTGTGTGTATTAGGGAGGGAAAAAAGACTAAATGGCGATTTAAAAAAAAAAAAAAAAAAAAAAAAAAAAAAAACAAAACCAAAAAACAAACAAACCCAAACCACCAAACAAAAAAAAACAAATACAAAACAATAATGAGAAAACAGAGACTTGCCATGTTATAGAAAGTACTGTGTTCTGCCCAAAGTGGTAATTTGTAGCGGAGATAAGAAACCCAGGAAAAAATAAAATTGTCAGTTCTATCCGGCAGAGCTGTCTGACTTCTTTGTAGGAGTAAGATGACTGAACTTCAGCTTTACAGTATCAGTTTTTTCCTTGGCTGTGCAAAGAAAGCAGATAACTTTTATTTTCCTTCTCTCTATGTAATTGCTGGCTGTGTTCTGAGTGATAATAAACTTTAGGATTTTTTGAGTTTATTTCCCCCATGATGAGTACGTGGCTATCTCTGTAATCTACTTGAAAAGTATAAAAAAGTCAGGGCTGCAAGCAGCTGTGGTATTCGTCAGCCTGGGCTGCAGGGTGGTTTCCATCATGTGCTGTTGCTGACACTTGTTTTGGCCCAGCAGCTGCATGACCCAAAATCACGGGCAAAAGAGCTCTGCACGTTTGCAGATCAGTTTTGTAGAGCATTTACACAGATTTTGATTGGCCTTGTTAATATCTCTTTCTATGGGGAGTTAAATTTTGGCCATTATTTCAGTGATCTCATACCATGCAGGTATTTTGCTATTATGTTATTTTAGGGTCTTTTATGTATATTGTCTTATTCTATCAGAATCACGTATGTTTGAATACGGATGGTGGTATTTTAAGAGCTCTGGGTGGTACTTAATCCTCTGATTAGGATGAGAACTGTAAAAAGAACTGAAATGATTACACTCTGAATTGTAGTAAAACATGAAATGCATGCACTTTTTGGGAAAATCTAGAGGCATAAGAACATGATTTTGAATTGTCAGACTTTGGGTCTTGACAGTATTGAAGTATTTCCATTTGACTTCAGTATTCTATATATAAAATATTTTGGAAAGGCAACGAAAGCATTCTGTTCCAAAAAATGTCAAAACATAACCATTAGATACTATCAGAACATATTTCTCTGAAAAGAAATTTCAAACCAAATGGAAACAATTTCGCCAAATGTTTTGGTTTTTTGATAGTAACATTTCCCAACTGAAAATCATTCCATCAAAGTTCTGTTCATGTTCATTAGGAGTTGCTTTCTTGAATTTAAGGGTACAACGGTGATTGTCATTTCCCAAATACATTCATTTTACCCTTGTGAAATTATGCACTTCCTAAACAATAAAGGATGTCTACGCCTCTGTTTTGATGTAATTTTCTTGACTTCCATGTTTTTGGCAGAGGAGAGTTTTAAATAGTAATAACTTGGAGGAAGAGTTTAAAGCACTTACATGGCATACATACAGAGTTCCGGAAAAACTCTGTCACGGTTTAAAGCTGGGTCGGCTACTAAACCTGTGGCAGATGCTCTCTGTTAACCCTCCCCCCCCCCCCACCCAAAGGGAAAGGGAAAAGGGAGAGAGACTTATGGGTTGGAAAGTTAAAACAGTTTTAATAAACTATAGTAATGAAAAAGAGTATAATAAGAATAATAGAAATAATCAAATATATACAAATATATACAAAAACAAGATCAAGAGCTTGGAAATCCTCCTCAGGCAAAGTTGCTCCCCCAGCATGGGCAGAGGGGAAAATGCAGTAGCTCCCCCTGCCATCACACCTGCAGGCTTTTAACTGGAGAATTGGCAAAGCTGGTACCAATCAGTGGGAGACAGGAGGGCCCCTCCCTCCTGGGCCCCACCTCCAGGAGGCAGTGGGTTAGTGATAAATAGGAAAGTGAGAATGACGTGTATGGGATGGAATACCTCGTTGGTCAATCTTGGGTCACCTGCCCTGTCTGCTCCTCCCTGCAGGTGCAACCCCCCTTTGGCTCTTCACTCATAAGCAGTGAGGAATTTAGCAGTGACCTTGGTTTCTCCAAGACTAATTGGCCTGGTTTGGGCCAAACCAGGACAAAATAGTAATAACTTGGAGGAAGAGTTTAAAGCACTTACATGGCATACATACAGAGTTCCGGAAAAATGGAAATTTTTGTAGTTGGAAGACAAGTCGGGGCTTCCTCAAAAGACTGATTAATGGACTTTGTTATTTTAGTAAAGGCACCCTAATTGAGTAAATCTGATGTAGTTGTTATCCAAGACATTATTTGTGTTCTTTGTATAGCACAGTAGAACAGGGACATTTTTCTTTTTATGTAAGATTTAGTTACCAGTAGAATTTGTTTGAGAACTAATGAGAGTATTAGAAAAATTACTGCCTCTGGCAGTGATTCATGCCAACAGACGTGCATCATATTTCTGGTAGATGAAAAACACTTTGTAATGTAGTAGTAGTTTTTAAGTATTGAAATGTTGTCCTAGCTCACCTCCTCCTTTCCTAACTCTTGGATGTGGCTTTAACATTTGCTTCCTCACCGTATCCATCTGTACGCTGACCATGATGAAAAGATACTGACCTCGTAACATCAAGACTCATTCAAGACACAGTAGACGCAGGCTATTATTCCAAGTATTCTTTAGAAGATCGGAGTTCTGGATTTTAAAAAAGTCGAACTAATTTTGAAAAAAAACCCAGAACCACTGCTGCAGCAATGCGTAGCAAAGATGCTGTCCGAACTACCTCTTTGATAAAGCTCTGCCTGTGGTTTTTTGGATTTGCTGACCAAGAAAGTACAGTCCTACATTGTACATGGTTGTCTGCTTTTCCAAAAAAAAATGGGTATGAAAAGAAAATTTTTCTTGTGTGTCTGAATACTTGGACCATCTGTTCCATGACTGTTTTGCACAGAACTTGGTAGAGGGTGTCCTAGGTGAGGAGTATTTCTTGGGATTCTTCTTGATATTATAGTCTTTCTCAAGAATGGAGATGCCACAAATCACTCAGACGATATTCTAGCTAGGATGGCATTATGGTAAATGGCCTTTTTCCCTTACATTTTTTTTCTACTTTTTATTCTATTCCTTTTCACCTGATCTCTGTATAAAATTCTAATGTTTTTCTCAGGATGCAACACATAACTGAACATTTAATATGATAATAATGAAAGAGTTCAGTTGTGTTCAGATGCTGTCTTCCTTAACAAAATGTGTACAAAATAAAGTCTTTAAAGTATTCTTCAGGAAAATTTGAAGGTCCTGTGCTGTGAATGGTGAAATGCCAGGCTTGGCTGATATTCAGAGACTGATAATACTTTTCTTCAGCATCATGTTTGTTACAGAGTCTTGGGAAAAGCTACTGCTTAGATATATTTTTCTAACTTTTTAAATTAGTATCAATTGGCTAAATCACATTTAAATCTTCTAAAGAAAAGAAGCGTATGCACAAAGTAAATAAAACGTGTGTGTACACATGTATGTGTATATGAGTATCAAGAGGTCAGGAATTCACTTCTGCTCGATGCCAGTAATCCTTCTTCAAAAATCCGTGTCTAAAGCAAGCTTTGAAACCATCATGGAAGCTAGAGGAAGTACAATAGGTGTGTTAGTCTTATTAGAAATTAATCTCCTTTGAATTGCAGTGTTGTTTTTTTCTTGAACTCAATGGCATTTAGATCAAAAGATGTTTAATTTAAATTTAGAAAATGCTGATTTATAAGTTGACAGAATTAATATACTTTGCAAGAAACTAGTATTTAAATAAATACAGCTCCGTGAACATTTTACATTAAATCGGGATGAGATTCAAAATATCTTGTGGGAGTCTGAATATGACAACAGTCGTTCTTCACAAGCTTCATTGACAGATCTTGACAGTCCTTCTGAGCCTGCTTGTCTGGCATATCCTGGTTTGGAACTATTAAAGACCTGTTTCTTAATCATTAGCTTGTATAAAAGTAAGATTGTCTTATTTTAGCTGCGAGAGAAAGTATGTGTTTAAAAAAAAAAATGAAAATCTTTCCTGAAACTATAATCAGTTCTGAGATATTGACAATAATCACTAATCCATTATGGTACTGAAGCTTACATAATTGAACTTACTTCTGTGACTTTAAGTGCCTATGAGAATAACTTATTGTTTCCTTGTGAGGTCAGTCTTTACAGAGTTGTCTCCATCTTTGTCTTGCACAGCATGTGATTTCTGCTAACTAGTATTTGCTTGCAGGATGAATGGTATTTTTGCCTCGTAGTGTTTATTTGCTGGCATTATTCGTTTCTCCAGCAAGCCTACAGATTATCACAATGCTCATTTGCAGTCACAGGCAGATGTAAACATCTGTTCATCGTTTGCATAAGCAGGAGAAATGTGGACACGGGTTTCCTCAGAGCCTTGGTGCTGGAGAAAACCAATTTCTCTTGTGGGGAGCCACTGTTGATGGTTACACGTTCAGTGAATGTTAAACACTTTTCTGCAGACTACGTTAGAATAGCAGTGAAAGAGTTAAATGTAGCCGGGAGGGGTTTCAAAAGCCATTATTTATTTGCACTGTTAATCACAGTTAAGAACAGGGCATCTGGGAGTGGCGGGGGCTAGGTACAAACCATTACGTTTCGTCCAGTTTTGGATTGAATCACTAATGGAATTCTTTGTGAAACAATAGTTCATTCATTCATTCATCAAAATGTGCCTGCCCTCTTGTAATCAATGTTTTTATTTATTTAAATAACATCAGACTGCTACTTTCTCAGGGAAATGTTTTAAAATCAGTGCAGCTCAAACGAAGTGCTTAAGACATAGTACAAGCCACAGTACATCCTAGAAGTTTATACCTTGAATTATGTTCTGGATGTCAAATAGAAGCGTGTTGTGTTGCCTTGAAACTAACTTGCTACTAAGTTCCAGAAAACATCTTTGACTCATCTGAAATGTCACAGCATTTTTCTAGTCCAATAAATTAGCAAATAGGTTTTCAAATTAAGAGTCTTTGTATGTAAACTAGTTTTGAAGGGAGGAACGTTTATTGATTGATTTAAGTAATTTTATCACTGTCCAAAGTAAATTAGATGTCTCACTCATAATGCTTTTTCCCTGACCTGACTGATTTACAATATGAAAATAAATGTTCAAGTGTTTTGTTTACAAAACACTAGTAAGAAATGTATTTGTGCAGACCTCTAAATAAGTTTCCTCATTTCCAGAGCCATTGAGCACATTTTTTACTAAATTTGTTAATTTATTATTTTCAGGTTTTAATTTATACCAAAAATTGCTGCCTATTTTTTGCAGCTTTTGAATGTGAAAATGAATATTTATCATACTGGTGGTGACACCTTCACAGTCACCTCCAAAAGCAATGGGGACATAGGATGAACATAGTCCTACCAGCTACAGCGATGCAGTGTTGTGCAAGTAAGTATACTATACTTATATGCTTCTACAGAACTCCTCGTTCTGTGAACTAGTGGCAGTACTTACTAACTAATACAGATTCTGAGGTTTGATTGTGGAGTTTTATTTCCCAACAATTTGTTGGAATCCTTGAAGGGGAAATTCTCTATCAGCGGGAGTTATTGCTACCATTAGGTAGGGACCCGGAGCTTCTGCAGCTTCTGTGGGTAATTTGTTCTGAGACTGGAAACCTTTTATGCTACACTGGGGATGGAAGGTCATGTTGTGTGTCAAAGGGAAGGTAATCTGCCCTGGAAAACGTTATACTGGAAACATTGTTATGATATATAGACCAATCTTCATACCTCTTTTCTTCTAATATCTCATGTGGCAACCTTAGCCAGTACTCGTCTGAGTTTTAGGCCAGATGTTAGTTCCACATTTAGAGTAATTGTTATCAGAGAGGAACTTCTTACAGCCACGTGTTTATGGGAGGGAAAGGAGTTGGTGTTTGCTGTATGGTTTTTTTCTTACTCAGATGAAGGACAAAAAGTGCTGCCGTCACTCATGTGAGTGAATATTTTCTTGTGACTTTTAATTAGCTATTAAGTACTATCTGGGGTTATTGTAACACATTTTTAACTTGAAATGCAGAGCCATTTGAGGTATATAAATGTACCAGTCTGAACTTACTCTTGTTCAATAGAATATATAGAGAGATAGAGATACATTATAGAAATAGAATAAGGTGATTTTTTTTTTTTCCTTCATAGTGTAAGCTTCTAAGAGAGAGTGTTATGAGGTTGACTGGAAAACTCTTTAAAAATTACTGATCTTTTCCTTAGCTTTGTCTTCACCTTTAAGTTTTAACATCTGAACTTAACATACTTAGGCTTGACTAGATTAAAAGACAATACTTTGCCAATGTTGTTCTTCTTGGAGAAAGAAAATCTACCTCTCTGTCTTCCTGAATATTTCTGATCTCTCTTTCTGTTACAGTGGTTAAATTAAACTGCTTCAGTGCACAGAAGATCTGTTGGCAGGTTTATTGAGTGAATTCTGTTCACTGGAGTGGCATAGCTTAAGTTTTAAATTTAATCTCATTTTTCTCTCTGATATTAAATTATATATTGTCTGGTCAGATCAAATTATTGCATTGTATACTGGGATCTACAGTTTGGAGAGTAAGAGTGGATGCACCAGAATTTTAGAGGTGGAGGCTGTACATAGCCCAGAATAAACATTTTGGCTGCTAGGCACTCTTAGCTTCATAATTGGCAGATAGGTCATCCATCCTACACTGTTTTTTAGAGTTACTGTAGGAAAAATAGTAGGAAAATGGGTATAACCTTTTTTTTTCTTTTATGTGAAGTAGCTTCACACGTGTGAAGTATATTACTTCACTTAGGATTTAGTATTACTTTGATTAATATGTTACTTCTGGACTCCAGAAAGGTATGTAGGATATATAGGTCCTGAGAAGCTGAATTTATTTTACTGGCGCTAGCAGAGGTCTTGGGTATGTCTTGGCTGATCATCATTATGCTACAAAGACCAACAGCCATATTGTTCCATAACTAACCTGCGAAGGGTCTGGCTTTTTTCAATGCTTGTTTGTGCTGGTAACACCTGGGAGGTACAAGATGTGGAGAGCCATACAGTGCAGAAAGCTGTGGTGGACAGCTGCTGGCACATTATGCCTAGTACATAGAGGTGCTACGTAATTTATGTGGGTGAAGATCAGCTGTGCCTGCCTCAAAACCTCAAATCTGCCTCTCTGATGTGGTCTGTGAGTGAACCAGTCACTCAGTTTTGCCAAGCAGAATATTCCTTTCCCTTCAAACCTTGCCTCTGTACACCCATGGCTCCTTCTGCTCTTTTATTGTGTAAGAAGCTGCATCTGATTTCTTGTGGGGATGAAGTGACATCCAGTTTGTACCCATGGCGTTTCTTGGTTACTGTTCCACTCCTGGCTGAGGCTGGGGTTTTCAGCCCCCATTTGTTTTGTGCTAGTGTTATCATCTGTAAAGCATGTGAAGACTTCCATATCCTGTAACTAATTAAATAGAAAAAAATACAGAAGGAAAAATCTAGTTCACTTGACTTTCTGTGCCTTAGGTAGCATTCATAGTGTACAAAACAACCTGCATTTCTTTTTTTCTGAGCCTCTGGTAACATAATCACAGTAGTCTGTATCTGAGTTTCCTGAAACATTTCATGTATTGTCCAAAGGCACTGTATTTACAATCCCAAATGTCTAAAAATAGTATTCAGTACTCTGTTGTATGCACAAAGTAGGACAGTGATTTTGTGTTATGCATTCCAAATTGATTTTTTTAGGCTTTATATTTGACTAATAAGCTTTGCATATATTAGAATTTTCCATGCTGCTAAGTATTAAGTTGTAATTTCAAATATCTATCATTGTTGTCAAAATTGATGTTGAAAATTTGCTAAACTAAACATGCAGTGCTTTGCTATAAATGAGGGAAGGTCATTGAGCCATATGGTGATGGAAGGTCCAGTGGGGGATGTTTGTCACTATTGACTGAGTTATAAGAAACAAAGCTTTTTTGGATAAGCTGTAAAGCTGATAGAAATGGATGAGAGGATAAAGCTTGGAGAGTAACTCCAACGTTCCAAATTCTGTCTCCCACATCATTCTCCTGGATAGGCTGGCAGCCCACGGCTTGGACAGGTGCACTCTTTGCTGGGTTAAGAACTGGTTGGATGCCCGGGCCCAGAGAGTGGTGGTGAACGGTACCGCATCCTGTTGGCGTCCGGTCACTAGTGGTGTCCCCCAGGGCTCGGTCCTGTTTAATATCTTTATTGATGATCTGGATGAGGGTATCAAATGCACCCTCAGTAAATTCGCGGACGACATGAGGTTAGGTGGGAGTATTGATCTGCCTGAGGGTAGGAAGGCCCTACAGAGGGACCTGAACAGGTTAGAGATAGATGGGCCGAGACCAATGGCATGAAGTTCAACAAGGCCAAGTGCTGGGACCTACACTTTGGCCATAACAACACCATGCAGCGCTACAGGCTGGGGGAAGAGTGGTTGGAAAGCGGTCCGGTGGAAAAGGACCTGGGGGTATTAGTGGACAGCCAGCTGAACATGAGCCAGCAGTGTGCCCAGGCGGCCAAGAAGGCCAACAGCATCCTGGCGTGTATCAAGAATAGTGTGGCCAGCAGGACTAGGGAAGTAATTGTCCCCCTGTACTCGGCACTGGTGAGGCTGCACCTCGAGTACTGTGTCCGGTTCTGGGCCCCTCGCTTCAAGGAAGACATTGAGGTGCTGGAGCGAGTCCAGAGGAGGGCAACAAAGCTGGTGAAGGGTCTAGAGGGTATGTCCTATGACGAGCAGCTGGGAGAACTGGGATTGTTTAGCCTGGAGAAAAGGAGGCTGAGGGGAGACCTTATCGCTCTCTACAACTACCTGAAAGGAGGTTGTAGCGGGGTGGGGGTCAGCCTCTTCTCCCAGGAAACTAGCGACAGGACTAGAGGACATAGCCTCAAGCTGCACCAGGGGAGATTCAGGTTAGACATTAGGAAAAATTTCTTCACAGAAAGGGTTATTAGGCATTGGAATGAGCTGCCCAGGGAGGTGGTGGAGTCACCATCCCTGGAGGTGTTTAAGAAAAGACTAGATGTGGCACTTAGTGCAATGGTCTAGTTGACACAGTGGTGTTAGGTCAAAGGTTGGACTCAATGATCCCAGAGGTCTCTTCCAACCTAGTTGATTCTGTGATTCTAGTGTGTTGTCTATAAGCAGACAGAACAGGTGGTCTGTTACTTCATATGGATTGTTCAATAAATTATTTTTATGGTTTATTGTTGTCTTTGTCATGAGATGACTGGATCCTATCTAATTTTGGTATAATTTCTTTTACTAGATTCACTTTGGACCTACGATGTTTAAATTCTTCATTCTCAAAAAGCACAGGTTTACTCGAGCAAAAATCAAGAGGCAAAATTAATCATCTTTATTACTAGAATCCAAGGATTGCTTTTGCAAAGTAAAACTTTGTTAGGGTTCTGTTCTGTATGCTCAAAATTACTAGCCTGTCAAAATGACCAACAAAGCTTCACCTGAGATAACCTTCAGAGAACTGTTTCTTAAAGTCTTTCGTAAGTCAGAATTTCTCAGTTATTATTTTAAAACTGTGTGCTGTCAACATATTTCTGATACTCGATCCCTTTTCTAAGGAATTAGCATTTTTATCATTTCCATATTAAAAGAATAATGAGTAATGTAACTAGATATTTACTAAATCTAAATCTTCAGTTTCAGAAATAATGCTGTGCTTCAGAAATGTCCTATCAAAATCTCATCATCATTCAGACCAACCACACTGCAGTCCAAGAAGTTAGAATATCCCAAGGCTTTATGCCTTGTTGATTAATTAAAAAAAAATACTAAGCACTGTTGCTTCATCAAAGACAAATCATTTTCTACTGACAAGTGGGAAATACTTGCATCCAGTAAGGCAGCTTAGCACCCAGTGGGTTTCTAAATGAACAGTTACCCAGAGGCGCAATATGGTTAACCCTTTTCAGGGTACCCAAGTCACAAGCTAAACTACATCCCTTCTTAGAATGGAAGGTAACCTCTAGCCATGCTGAAGAGAGAAATTTTGGCCACAGCGTTGGACTAAAACTCTAACCCTTCCAGAAGAGTATAGTGGAATTTGTAATGGCAATTCACAGCAGGCCAGGCCTTTTCAGGAACAGTTCAGAAATAACAGCACAGCAAATGTAACGGTATATATCTGCCTCAAGAGGAAGAAGAAAGAAATCAGCCTTGTCAGGATTTGAACTTGTGGTTTCAAGGCATTCCCCACCTGGTAATTGGACTCCTGAGCTACTCCAGTGTCCTGGTGAGCAGCTGGCAGGGTCTTGGCAGTGAAAGCTTAGCAGAGAGCTGTTTGTCATTTCAGACCGTCAGGACACTTTTCATCTGTGGCAAATTCTGTTTCTAGTTCTTTGCAGCACATTCTTGCCCAGTGCCTCGTTAACTGCACAACTTGTTCGATTGAGTCCTTCACTGGTAACCCTCTTTTTTAACCTCTTCTGCAATATAACATTGCAGTTGCAACTCAAGATTAAAAGAACGCTTTCATTTGGACATCTTTCCTTTTTCCTTTTAACCCTGACCTTCTGGAAAGCACTCCCTTCCGCAGAGATTCTTTACACTTAGAATTAAGCCAATAACTGTTTTTTATTTTTAGAAGTACAGCAACAAAAATGTATGTTTCGAAGAACTGCAAAAATAATCATAGTTAGCCATGAATAGCACTGGTAGTATTCTGCGACCATGAAGAAGGAGGTGTTTGGGAACTGAAGGTAAATCATGCCTGACCGACATGATGGCCTGGATTTGTGAACAAGGGGAGAGCAGTGGATGTCCTTTACCTCTGCTTTAGGGAATCTTTCAACACTGACTCGCACAACATTCTTGTATCCATGTTAAGGTGTTAACAGTCTGGATGGGTGGACAAACATACACCTTTAAGACTGGTTGGATGCTGGGGCTTAAAGAGTGGTAGTTAATGGGTCTTCAGGGGTTGATCCTGGGACTCATCCTGTTTCACATCTTTATCAATGACCCAGAGGAAGTAACAGTGCTTGCTCATTAAGTGTGCAGATGAAACCAAACTGGGGAGCCAGTGTGCTCAAGGGCAGGACTACTGTCCAGAGGGACCTCAGAAGCCTGAAGTAAAAGGCCAACAGCAACCTTGTGAAATTTGGTAAGGACAAGCACAATGTCCTACACCTGGGAAGGAGATGCCGCAGCCACAGAACAGGCTGGGGACTGACTGGCCAGGGAGCAGCTCTGACAAAAAGGGGCTAGGGATCCCAGCAGACAGCCAGCTGTGTGCCCTGGCAAGCAAGGAAGGCCAAGAGCATCCTGAGATGTATCAACAGTGGCTCAGCCAGCAGACTGGGGGGAGTGATTATCCCCCTCTACCCTGTGCTCCCTCTGGAGTACTGCATCCAGCCTTGCCCCCACCCCAACCCCCTACAGGAAAGACACAGATAACCTGAAGCAAGCTCAGCAGAAACCACCAAGATGGTTGGGGGCTGAAGCACTTGCCCTGTGAGAAAAGGCTGAGGGAGCTGGGCTAGTTCAGCCTGGAAAAGAAACACCAGAAAAAAGAAACAGCAGATGTAAAGTGAAGGAAGAGAGGTTTTCAGACTGGCTTTAAGGAAAAGCTTTTTCCCTGCAAGGACTGCCAAGCAACTGAGCATGTTTCCCAGAGCGGTTGTCTGGTCACCACCCTGGTTTTTGAGACCTGGCTGGCCAGAGCCATGAGTAGCTTGGTCTTATCCCATTGCTGATCCTTCTCATTTCAGCAGGAGGTGGGACTAGAGACTTCTCGAGATGCTTTCCAATGTGAATGATTCTGTGATCTTGTTGATCAGGTGGTCATCCATGCTCTCTTCTTTGAAATGGGTACAGTCACAAACTAATGAAAGGATACAGTCAGAAAAAAAAGTCCTCCTTTCCTAAAAACAGCCACGACTCTGTCTCTCTCTATATATATAAATATGGGGAAGCATTTTCAGTTTTTAGATTGATTAAAGAAAATTAAAGGAAACTTTTGAAATAGGCATGCATATTAGGTTTTTATCGTTTTCATCTAAGGCAACTTGCACAGAGAATGTTGAAGTTTTTATTAGAAGTTTTGATGTATGGGACACAAAGCAGCAAGATTTGCTTTAGAAATAAGTTACAAATCCTTGTATCTGATCATCCAGCATGTATCATATGCACTGGGTCACAGTCACCAGCCCTCAAGTGTGTTTTCTAATGTTCGTCAACTTTTATCCCTCTCCCTTCTTTTTGGGTAATCCTCTCACAAAGTATCTCTAGTGCTGTTCTCTTCCAGACATATTTCTTGTCAATTCCATTGGAACTTGTACATTAGCAGAGAAACCAAGTAGTGGCTTGTAGGTTTCATTCTATAGGTTTTTTGTGAAGACTGTCTAGGGGCTTTGATTGGAAAATTCAAGGAAATACTGGATTAACCAACAGTCGTAATTTTTCTGGTTCTTTACTCTTCCCTCCCAGCTTCCAGCCACCACCCTCACTCCCCCAGCCAAATCCTGGTTCCAGGAATAGGCTTTGCTTCGATTTTAGAAAACAGACAGGTTTTGTTGTTGTGCTGTAACTTGAGGTGACAGTGCTGAAAACATGTCTAGTGATGGAGTTTGAGGAACATCTTGCTGATAAAACATTGTATCTCCACCCTTCTGTTGGGTCTTGTGTTTAATTAGACAAGTCACAACTACTTCCCTATAAAGTACTTACCTCTCAGTCTCAAGCACACATCTGTTGTCAAATGTTTCTTTTTTTAATATTAAATGGTAATTGCATGCATCTTTTGCCTCATCTATATTGGTGTCTTTTAATAAGACCTTTATAGAGGAAAAAAGAATGTAAATATGTACAAATATATGGAAATATGTATGTGTACACATATATATAAAAATAATCATTCCCTGTGAAGTAATTCTGTACATGGAGATGTCCTCACTAATGCTAATAAAAGTTTAAGGTAAGCTAAAATGATTTTTCTGCAGATTTTTTTTATTACACAAACTTTCCTTTTTTAAGTTATATGTAATTCTGAAAATTCAGTTAGGCAAATCTCATCTGGTGCACATTTTGCTAGTAATAATGGGAAATTCTGAAAATTCATGCTGTTGCTACCTTAAGTTAATAGATGTTAATTGGAAGGGAGAAGTGGTAAGAAAATACAGCTAGTGAAAGGAAACAGTGACCTTTTCTAAAAAGGATTCCTTACTTGATATAATATTACTGTATTGTAAATCAGTATCTCACTTTTGCACATTGTGTCCTTAAATAAAAGCATCATATACTTAATTTCAGAATTATTAACCACAGTGGGCTTCCTAGAGGTTGGCTACTGATCACTTGCCTTAATTTATTAAATACAACTTAAGCTAATAAGGAAAAATGCATTTTACTTTATACCTTTTTTGAAAGTCTTGAATATTCTAAACTGCCAGCCTCTTCCCTTGTAATGTTTTGCTTGCACAAGTTACCACAATCCTCCTCTTTTATCTTTGCATACGTGCTTAATGACTAAGATTTGTAATAGCCATTGTGTTTCGCAATATGTTGCCTGTAACTGTGATGTGATCCATTAATACATTGTATTTGCTCACAATCACAAAGGCAAAATGTCAACATGTTTATAAAGGTGTCTTGGGAAGATGACTTTAGCACGTTGTGATGCTGGTAAATACAAAGTGGTGGTGAGACAAACATTGCTTGGCCAAGTTTATTTTGTTGTCTCTTAACATTAGCGGGTAGTACCCATTCCCTGTGAGTCTGTCGTAATGCTTTGGCCCTGGTGTTGTTCTCGCATTCACCGCCAACCACTCTTTCTGTTTTCTACTGATGTGCATCTGTTACCTTGTGTAGCCATCCACCTGCAGTGGCTTTGGTCTGAAGCCATCGTACAGAATCTAATACCCATTGAGCATATACTTTTGATTTAATTGGGAGTTAATTGTGTGACAGATGCATGTTAATAGGGATCATGAAAAGTGTTTTGAGTTGTGCGTATGTGAGAGAGTGCTAAGTGAGTATATTCAGCTGTATGCTCTTACTTGGGTCCTGCTGTCACTAGCTTGCTAGAAGGTCTTTGCAGAAGATAAAATCAAATGTGTTCTCTATTAAAATTTCAGTGCGCTTGGATGACAAAAAGAAAAGAAAATGCCTCGCTTCATCTTTTGGCCATTTTCAGTATATGCTTCCAAAATGGTGAGAAAAATGGTAGATTGTGAAATGCAGTTTGAGTTTTCATTTGCAAACTCAGAGTAGCTGATCAGCTGACCAGTCTGTTCATCAACTAGGTGGTCTTTGGAGTAGTGCTCTTTAAAAAACAACGACAGATATATGTCTGAATGAACAAGTTCTTTTCCATAGCATGTGTATCTTCACTACATGTTGCTACAAACATTACTGTACTTTCAGAAGAGCTTGGTTGTTCATGGACCTGCAGCAGTATTGTAGCCCTAATGCTAGTACTAGCTTTTAGTACATGCTCAGTTCAGAAACTCTTGAAGTGTGGAGAGTATTGAGGTTTGGAATTGACACTGCTCACAACTGTTGTTGCATACAAAAAGCTGTTGTTTAAAAAAAAAAAAAAAAGCCCAAAAAAAAAAAAACCCAAACTGCCAGTTTGTTTATATCTTGACTTTCAAAATTATGTAAAAAGTGTAAGAATTTGAGTGTTGGCGGAATGTTCCCCTGGCACCTCTCAATGACGAAGAAAGGATTTTTTACAGTCATTGTAATACAGGGTTTGAGCTTTGAGTTCAGCTCATCCTTATTTTAAGTGATATATTGAATCTCAGTGTAACCTTAGTAAAGAGTAGTGCCAGGATATAGACCTAGTCTTTGCAGTGTGTTTAGAGAATATTGGAGATGTATTGATTTAGCTGTAGAATTAAGATTGTGTTAGAGACAGAATAACTTCATTTGGGTGTTAAGATTCATAAACGTTTAAAGAAATTATAAAAGGAAAAAACAGTGCAACATGTTTTTGTTGCATAAAAACTGGTCTGGTGAAGTTTTCTAAGTACACATCTTTTCTTTCTCAACAACTGTTGCGTGTAATGAGAGGAAGAGGAATAAAATGGAACAGTTAATGCACCATATGTACAAAACAAACAGTCTGTAGGTGTTATACTGAAAAAGAATTTGTTTTAGTCCCATCTATCTTTTTTGTGTAGATAGCATTTACTAATTTGTATTGCATTTTGAAAGACTTGTACCCAATAATGGATACGTGCTGGTGGTTGTTGTTGTTTTTTCTTTCAGGCCAAATATATATATTCATATATATTAGGTCTTTGTATCTCTTGGAAACCCTTCCTTTCTTGCAGAAAATATTATATGTTTCTGCACAGTTTAACCCTACATACGTATATGGGGTGATTTGAAATCCATTCATTATCAAGCAACAAAATTACACTACATCTTAATGATTTGGGGTTGTTTCTTTTCTAGAAGAAAAAAGCAGCTTCCCCTTCAAATCTTGCTAGGACAGCAGCTGCAGATGAGAATGAGCTTCCATATTTAATACATTCTATTAACTTCACACATACAAACACACACTCACTTACTCACGCACCCCAGTGTCACATTATAGGTGAACAGGCCCTAATTAAAAGCACGCACCATCTGCCGGTGTGTTGCAGCAGGGTGGCACTCCATAACCATCCTGATTCCTGTGATTGAAATGTATTATTTATGAGCTCAAAGGGAAAATACGCCGCTTGGCTGGTGGAGGCTGCAATAGGAGCTGGATAGCACCATCTAATGGTACGGAGTGCTGCAGGCTGGTCATCTTTTCTTCATCTCCCCTCCTCCATCCTATCCCCCAGTATTTTTATTTTTCATCATCTTTGGGGTTTTTTTATGATCATGTTTCAGACAATTTTGTGTCTCGTGTTTCCCTTTTATACAAGATCGAAAACGGTCATTGAAATATTACACTATTTGTGGTTGCGGCAACCTTTTTTCTTCCTTCCAGCACCGCACGTAGGGTTTTACTTTCTGTAGTAAAATTGATGCTGATGTGACATGGAGGTAGAGAAGTGGGACATTATCAAGATAGCTGAGCAGGATCAGCTTACTGCCATTTCTTCTTCCCCTCCCTAAGCGCATGTGTAATGAAAGTATCCACTGCTCAGTCTGAAAATTTTATTTTAATATTGAAATTGGCGCTAGTTTTTATTGAGCAGTACACTGCAGACTGTGTAAAGGTTCTTTATTGGCTTTAAAAGAAAGGGGAGAGATTCGGAGATGACTGCAGCTTTGGACCTTCCTTTCTGAAAGCAGAGTTCATAACCTCTTCCTACGTGCAGAGATTGTGTCCTGTTATTGCTTCTTAGTGGGGAAATGGATGAGGAGGTGTTGGACTGAGAGGTGAAATACGCTTTTTCAGGAGAGGAAAGGGGTGATGCGGAAGGAGCACTTCTTGGTATGGTTGGTCCATCAGTCTATCTTTGTTGACTGCCAGATTACAAAGTCAGATCTAGTAATAATGTATAATGTATTTAGTGGTTAGCATTGAGACCGATGACCTTTAGAGTATGCAGAATAAGAATAGTCACACTGATTCAAAAAGCATTTGGTGGGTGACTTTTTGGTTCTTATTTTTTTTTATGTTCTTTGGCTTCCAAGCTAGGCATCCAGCAGTATGTTTACAGCAATAACAAACAGTAAGGACTGGACTTATGTGAAATATGACATTTTTCTACAATAACCTCCAGTAAAACCACTTTTTTATTAAAGATTCTGGTCACTGTTTCAACTTAGGCAAGGCAAGACCCTGAATAAGAATATATATATAAAAAACTGGGTAAAATATATATGTGTGTGTATGTATATTTATAAAAAAATTCAGCATGTCAAATGTTGAAATATCATAAACTGTGGCACATCTATGAATACATGTCTTCTTACTGTTTATGTTTAGAACATATGCCATCAGAAGGATAAGAGATGCCTTCAGAGAAAACAAGAATATAAAGGATTCTGAAAAAATAGAAGAACTAGTGAATAAAGCCAAAGCAAACCTAGAGGTTATTCACCGGCAGGTATGTTTATTTCTCTTATTTTATCTAAGAGATGGACACTCCTCAATAAACTGTCTTTTGCTATTCCACATGGAAAAAGTAGATTCTTGCTCAAAGCATCTGTGAATGAACAGTAGTTTTTGTATGTCTGAGTTTGAGAGGGTGGGGAACACCCGTTTATCCATGATAGTTGCAATAGGGGGTTTGGGGATGTTTGTTCCATTAACCAGAACAGGCCTTGCTGTTGAAAGTTTGTATGTTCTTCTGTTACCTTTTCTGCTGTTTCTTTTCCTCTCTCTTCACTCTGCTTCTCTGTTCTGCCCTATTTTCATTTGCATCTGTTTCGTCTAGCTCATGTGTATTAGATCCCTTTCCTCATGCTCTCCTCCTTCCATCACAGGTTTAGAAGAATAGCTGTGACACTCTCTCCAAATAGTCTTGCCTTCTGTATTTGTTTTTCCCCACCTCCAGATACAGTGTTAGAACAGTAGGAGAACAAGAAAATCCTAAAGTGAATTAAGTAAATGCTGGCTAAATGTGTCCAAGCAGGGTGATAGATTTTTCTTTGGAGAAAGTTGAATCACTGGCTATATTTTTCTCTGATCTTGTCTGAGTAGCATTTATAGCATCTCTGTTCCTTCCACTGGGTACCATATTATTTAGACATGAATTATGCTTCATTGAACTTTAGATATTTTATTACTTCTCATACATACCCACTGTCTATCCACAGTGACCACTGGAAATTTGAAGAAAGCAAGCTTCTACGCCTGAACTCTCTAAGGGAACTTGCAATGCTTAAGCTGTCCCTTCTTGCAAAATCTGCACTTACTGACACTGCTCGCAGCTCAGTAGTACTTTTATTAAATATCAAATGAATATGTGCACCTGTTCCTCCATGGTCTGTTTAACATGAATCTTTTACCAACAGGTCAGTTAGCTGGATTCTTACTTCAGTGGGAAGCGGGGCTCTTTGATTTGGCAATTAAGTATGAATATGTTGGTGCAAGTTAAATTATTTCTTTGGAATTTCTTCTCCCAGGAACAGGTGTTGTTTTGTGCTACCATAGCTTTGCTATCTTTTTTTTAACCCAAACACTGCTATTTCTGTATTTCAGAAGTGTTTCTCAAAGAAGCAATTCAGATTGGAATGATTCAATGCAATTATATTTAAATGTTGGGGTGGTTTTTCTCATATCTGTAGGTGATGAGTAGCATTTTCAGCTCTTCGTTTTGAGTTTTTATCTTGGAGAGCCTTAATATCGAATATTCTCCAGGGAAGTATTAGAGGCTGGAGAAGACAGAGAAGGAGGGGGTGGCAAAAGATAAGAATGCACAGGGTCAAATCCTGCCATTTAGAGAAACCTGCATCAAAGAAGTGGTAATTTGTGGACATGGGATCTCCCATAGTAAAATGCTACAGAAAATCTCTTCTGTATTGTGGCTAAGATAAATTCCTGTCAGTATGTCAGAAAATGCTCTGTGGTGGTTGTAAGAAGGAATGTAAGCATTATATCTTTGATAAATGAGGCAAACATTAGTGAGGCTATCCGAGTAACTGTTTTGCCATGAAATGGGCGACTGAAGTGTACTAAATTTATTTTTGGTTTAAAGTATTTTAACTAGGACCTACTTGGCACAGGTCTATTGTAATAGCCAAGTACTTCCTTTTTCTAGAGAGAGTTCAATTTCAAGGTATCAAGCCACTTGAAATAGGTGGGAAATATTGTTCCCACTTTATAGATATCTATCTGGGATGCTGAAATGAGGATGCTGATTTGTAGTACCTTAATGTTAGGTAATGTCAGGTTACCTCAGTACCTGACTTGATGTGGGTAGGATTTGGCTCTTGATGTTTCTATGAGCCTAAATAATAAAAGGCAGTTCTAAGTCAAATGGTGGGTAAGTGTTGCTAGAATAAAAGCTTTACAGCTTTTCTTTTGACAAAACGTGGTTCTACTGACTCATTTGAGCCATAATAGGTCTGGGACAGATTTTAAAATAAAACTTCTCTCCTGTCTGAGTCCTGTGAACACACAGATTACCTCGTTACTGTAGACCCTGAAAAAAAGATACCATTTCTCTAAAATAGACTCTTGACAGGGTGGACTCTTCCTTCTAGGGTGTGGGTCTTGTCTTGCACCTTTTGTGAAGTTTTCTTTTAGCCTAAAGATTGTCCCTCAGCATCAGATACATCTTTCAGCTGCCTTGGAAATAGTAGGAGAGGCAGTCAGGCTTGATTAATCTCTGAGTGGTGTACCCACTCACTGTCCTTTGTAAAGGAGTAGTTGGGCTTGAGGACATTTTGCATTCATTGGTTGCTGGTGAACATTTTGATGGGTCATAAACATATACACGTCTCTGTACATACACAAGTATCTCTAACAAGCCTGTACACGAACAATAGGTAACTCTTTCATATACCGGCCTGTATTTTGAACGGGTAAAATGTTGTGCATTTAGTTCTTCATTCAAGAACATGACAGCAGTAAAAAGTTAGACAAGATTTGTTGTTTTCTCTTAGCATGGATTCTGCTTTTTTTTCATTACAACAGCAGAATCATTTTAATCTGCTGCTACTTTTTTTCCATTTTGCTACTTTGTAGTAATGGCAAAAATTTTATAAGAAATCTTTCTTGACTCAAGATTGAGAGAAGTCATTGAGAGCCACATTTCACTCTACCACATAATACATAAGTCTTGCTTTAAAATATTGTATATGTAGGTGTGATTTTTTTCAGCTGGGAAGATGTTCAGGAGCAAAAAAGGCACGTAGGGTTCTAGTTCCCTGAAATAACACCGCTTGAATTTTCAGAATATGAAAATCTCTCCACGTATGTTTTAGTTTTGCAAACATAGAAAGCTAGTGTTTAATACAAATATCTTAAATATATTATAATCAAACTGTTGTCAAGCGAACAACATTAAGTACCTGTCTTTCGCTTAGGCGTTTGTTACTTGGAGAGTATCTTTGTCACTGGGACATACCAGAATAATGCAGAATGGCCTCAGTTATTGCTAAACCTTCAGGGTTTTGCTTGCTTGTTTGTTACTTCTATTATTGCCTATTTAAGGGGTTTCTCCCACATGCGAAACCAATCTGGTAAAGCTAAAGCAGTTTTAAATTGGATCACCTTTTGGTATCATTCCTTGTGAGAATTTCAGGAAAAATATACTTGAAAAGTAAGGAATATTAAAGAGAGTCTGACACAACTTCCCATTTTGAACACTGCTAAAACAGTGAAACTTACGTTGAAGTATCTCTTGTATGTCATACTTCTAGAAATTTTCCAGGCAAAGTGTAATCATGCTGCATTCAATTTTGGAAGGGTGTATGTATTTATGGTATATGTTTGTGGGAGTACCAGACAGTAACACACATAGTAACATAATAGGCAATGAAACTTTTTAACAGAAAATAATCTGATAAAAGAAAATTAGTTTATCAAGATAATTTTTGAGACATGAGTCCCTGCAAGACTCCTGGATGTTTGGGTAATAAGGATTTTTTTTTTTTTCTGAGTAATTTCCCACCTATTCCCCATGCCCCCCCCAAAAAAAAAAGTTTTTATAAAAAATTGAGAACTGTTGTTCTTTGCAGAATTTCTATTACGTTTCAGTGTTATCTCACTTTCAGCTGTAAAGCAAGAGATAAATATTGAAAAATAGCAACACTGTCTTAAAAGTAAGCTTTTCATCAGGACTATTAAAAACCTTAGTATCTAAATTCATGTTAATATTTTCTTGCTGTCAAATTCAATCATGCTCTGTGGAAAAAAATTCATTCTTGCTCCCTGTTTAATTGAAGATCTAAGTAATGAAGTCATCTGGCATTATTAAGACTTTATATTTAAAACTAACCAAGCATAATATAAAGTGCTTTTTTTTTTAAATGCAGAAGCACTGAAGCAAACATGACACCTAGCATACATTTTTTTTTTTTTGCTAAGTTTGGGGTTTATTATGATGTAGCGCATCTTGGTGTTGCTGACTTTTTCATAGCGTGTCGATAGAAATTAAATAATATCCCACGCTGCTGACAATTTGTTGTTACTCTAAAATCAAATTTATATTCACTTTACATTCTAATTTATGGTTTAGTCATCAAAGTGACCATTGAAGTGTAAGATTCTTAAATAACTGTTCAGATGAGCCTAGTGGAAAATGTGAAATAGTGACAGATTACTGTCATTTTGTTCATGTCAGTCACTGTACAATTTGCTTGAATGTTATAAAAGTAGCTTTATAAAACTGAAAAGCATGGAGGAACATTAATCTCTGCCTTAGTCCTCCTTTGCTTGTTATTGGTTTAGATGTAAAAGTAGTCTGGCTAAAGGAAGGAACAACTAACTACGAGTCTTTCCCCAACGCTTTGTGAAGATTTTTTTTGTGTATGTTACTGTGTATACAGCAATTTGTGGTGTCTTCCCTGTAAAGAAGGGTGTTGTGAGAAATGCATTGTCACAAGTAAGTTTGAAATAGACAGTTTTAAAAAGTTCTGAGGCTAAGTCTTTGAGGTCCTTTGAGGATTATCCTAACAACCATTCCCAGCTATGCTAATAGAACTTCATTTGTGAGTTTCCATCGCTATTGGAATATGTTAGCAGTAGGAGAATTTCTCCTGAAATGTTACTGCTGTTGCTGAGATTCAAGATTTATAGAAGCCACTTTGAAGACAGGATAATACTGAGTGTTTTGAAGTATTTGCTAGTTTTCTTTGTGGCATGCTGTCTCTCTCAAGTTTTGAACTGAAAATATAAAAGTGAAATTCAAAAGCTATATTAGACCTGTGTGCTCTGATTAAATCCCTGTTTTAATTTATAGGACATCTCATTCTTATGTATTCCTCCACAGTACTTTCTCCTCAGTTTTAGATTGTATCTGGAAACCACCAGTCATCTTGTTGTCCAGCTATGAAGGATTATTTTGCTTTTCCTGGCAGCTCTGAAGGATTTAGTATCAATTGTACTGGTTTTGACATCAGACAGCTACAGTACTCTTCATTAAAACAGCTTTGATATTTCACAGCCTTTGTTTGTCCCTTCAAATAATCCAAACTGATGAGAATCGTGGTTTGCACAAACCTTTATCAGGGAGACAAGACACATACCATGAGCGGTTAGACAGTCAGGACGTGTGGATCTGCTTCCTCTACAGCTGGCTGGTCATTGGCGTTTTCTAAGGGAAGAGATGAACTTTTCTTTTGCATAAATTTGAGTTGTTCTTCCTCAGGCTTGGCCTCTCTTGCTGTTCCCTTCAGATGTGTAGAAGAATGAAGGAACGTGGTTTTCAAGTATGAGAACTCTATTAAAAAGGTTCCACTGATAATGATAAATAATGAGTACTTGCAGCATTTCTCATGTTTGCAGCATGTTGTAAGTACATTCTACTCCTTGCAATATTCATCAATTATAGTAACTTTAGCTCCATTTCTTTTAATGAAATGCTTCGTGACTATGCCTTGATAAA
Organism: Nyctibius grandis; assembly: GCF_013368605.1. Lineage (NCBI taxonomy): Eukaryota > Metazoa > Chordata > Aves > Nyctibiiformes > Nyctibiidae > Nyctibius > Nyctibius grandis. The sequence continues at coordinate 15,185,813 of NC_090660.1, forward strand.
AGCCCATGTCAGTGTGACTTTTCAGTCTCATACTCTTGTGTTTCTCCATATTTGCCATTTCTAGTAAAAATTATTAGTATGGTCTTGTTTTGAAATTTGTGTAAAATAAGAACAGTTGAACAGTTCTTCTGAATCTTTTTTTTCAGCAAGCCATGTTGCCAGTGCAGCTGTGTGTAGCCAAGTACTGCGCCTTCTTGAGGCATTCATTAGCAGTAACTCATCTTAGCAATATCATAGATTCAAGTAACAGTTGAATGGAAGTGAAAATGATACTGAATTAATGTATTAATACAGCACTCGTATTATTATGAACTGGTAATAATACAGCCACAGCATAAGGAAACATATTTCTGTTAATCAAAATAGTCTAAATATTAAAGCATGTTTAATAAATATGAGCAAGACAAGCAATTTCAATTATAGGTACTCTAAAAACCAAAAGGTAGAAGTACCTTAGTTTACTGCACCTACTTTGGATTTTATTGCTCATCCTTTGTGGCTTTATCAGCAAACACTCCAGTTGTTTTCCATTGTTCAGTTCTAGTAATCCTGTGACTGATTTGCAGCAATAGCAGGTAAATTAGTAAATGCCAAGGTGTATGTATTTCTGGATGGAAAGCATATTGTTGAGTATTCAGACGACTGGTACCAATTTACACAGTTGTGAGTGACATTGGATTTGACTGTCTTAAGGAACTTCTCGACCTTCAAGAAATATTCTATGTATCTGAAAATACCTGTGTTTATACTGCAAAGCACTGTAGGCTGGATGCCTTAGCAGGAGAAGGTTCATTACAAAAATTATTAGTAGTTTTAGTTTCAAGCTACAAGTCATATTTCTGTCTAATTTTTATGAATATGTAAGGAAGTTGCAAAATACTGTATTATGTATTTTATTATGTTAGCAGCAGTTTTGAAGCCAAGAGGAAATAATAGCTGGAAAAGCTCTTCAAGCACTCTGAGTACAGGGTGCAGCACCCACACTACTATTCAGGAATATATATGATATTGGCAAGTCACATTTTCCTGCTGGCAGCCAGTTACGTTGGAGCTTTAATATGGTTTCCTCTTATCAAGTTTGTCACTGCAAGGAAGTTTTAAAATCACAGATTAATTTACTGCTTTTCTTGAGAAGCTCCTTGAATTTTATTTAATTTTTTTTAATTTCAGCTTCACAATGGCACATACCTATTTTTCTGCAAAAAATTATAAACTTGCAGTTCTTAGATAAGAGGAGTGTCCTTGGAAGTTTGCTGCTTTTTTACTAGTGTCATATGTTTCTACTTATTACAGTTGCACCTACACATTCCAACCAGAATAGAGCTACATTATTCACAGAGAGAACTCGTCCTGCCTCTTGAGCCATTTAGTTTGTTAAAGCAAGTAGAAGCAGGAAAGAGTTTTCAAATGCCTTATTCACAGAAGAAAAGCAGGAGGTGAATGGCATAATAAAACAATGGACAAAGATCCTATCAAAACAGTTTTGTCAAGTCACTGTGCGGTATCGGTTTTTGAAGGTAATCGAACATCTATACACTTCTTCTAAATACTTGCAGTGACATCTAGAATTTAGCAAATGGTTGGCATGAGCCTCTTGTACTTTTCTTGCTCCTAGCCTGTTGCAATACTGGTAGACAGTTTTTAATTACTTTAGCAGATCGTGAGTTCTCACTTGATTGATTCCTACATGCATTTACCAAAATTATACTGGAAGCTTGTGGCAAAGCCAAACACTGAATTTAAATCAGCAGACTTTGGTTTTTAGAAGGCATTGAGGGGATTTTTCTGTGGAATTTTTTTTTTTTAATTCCAAAGCACTTTGGAGTGATATTTTTAGATTTTTTTTTTTCCTCAAGGTCATTTAAATCCTATTTGTTATGTTCAAGTTGCACTTCCTTTTGGTGCAATTTGAAAAGGTAACTCAAGAAATGTACATTTGTATATTTCTTCTTTTATAACAGTAGCCTACAAGGAAGAATACACTTAAGAAAGCAACAGAAATCCTTAACATAGGTTAAGTTTCAGTGGTGTTTACTTGGAAAAAGACACAGATGCAAGTGGAGGAAGGTATAACATAGGATGGATGATACCTGTCTTTTAGTAAACGAGAGAAAGCTTGAAATTAAAATTTAAATTCAGAGCTATACTGGTTTTGTATTGCAGTATGACAGTAAATGCATTTTATGTCCAGTAATATCCATAAGGTTTTTTGGGGGCAAAAAAAGGGAAGGGGAACAAAGAAAAAAAATGCAATAGGGGTAACTTTGAAAAAAGTTTGATAACTTTGAAAATCTGAAAAAGTTTGATAAATTCACGTGGAGTACTGTGTGCAATACCTGGAGTATTGTGTGCAATTCTGGGCCCCCCGGTTCAAGAAAGATAAGGAACTACTGGAGAGAGTCCAGTGGAGGGCTACAGAGATGATCAGAGGACTGGAGCATCTCTTCTGCGAGGAGAGGCTGAGGGAGCTGGGTCTGTTTAGCCTGAAGAAGAAAAGACTGAGAGGGGAACTTATCAACACTTACAAATACCTTAAGGGTGGGTGTCAAGAGGATGGGGTCAGACTATTCTCAGTGGTGCCCAGTGACAGGACAAGGGGCAACGGGCACAAACTGAAACATGAGAAGTTCCATCTGAATATGAGGTAAAACTTCTTTACTTTGAGGGTGACAGAGCACTGGAACAGGCTGCCCAGGGACGTTGTGGAGTCTCCTTCTCTGGAGATATTCAAAACCTGCCTGGACATGACCCTGTGCAATGTGCTCTAGGGGAACCTGCTTTGGCAGGGGGTTGGACTAGATGATCTCCAGAGGTTCCTTCCAACCCCAACCATTCTGTGATTCTGTAAACAGAAACCCAGGTGAATCAGAACTTGTCGCTTCACAGGACACGTTAGCAGTGAGGTCCCCTTTGGCCAGCCTTTTCAAATAGCTTTTTCATCTTGGAATGTGGGATAGCTTTGGAGATATGCAATATTTTAACGGATGCCAAAAGCCCAGAGCTGTCATGTCAGCTTCATTTCCAGCATCTGAATGTGCAGGAAGTGTAAGAGACATGTTACCTGTCTTCAAGTGGCATTGCTCTCCAGGTTACACCTGTGTGAGTCTCCAGAGCGGTGATACTTCTTGGGCTTTCATTTAACTCTCCTGATGGAGAGCAAGATTGTATTTTCACAAGTGATTTGCTGTTGTTTTCCCTGCTGACTAAATTCCAAGCGGCAGGTTCTACCTGCAATATTAAATACCGAAGTAGACCCTGCATTGAAAGTAACCTTTAGGCTACAAGCAAAGACGATTCAGAGGTAGAATGAGGCTCTGTCTTTCTGATCGAAGAGCCTTAATGTAAAACATGGCATTTGATGTATGCAGTAACCTTTTCTTAAAAAAAATAGACTGCTGAGTGTTGGCAGCTGCTTTTAAAATACTTTAATTATCTGTCATAAAGAGCTGTCATTATTTTTGTTACATGTATTTAGTGGCTAATCCAGTGAGGCTGGGGACTTAACATAAATAATAAGTAGTTATATAATGCATCCAGAGCTCTGAGCACCTGATGTTATGCACAGAGGAGGGATGTCTGGAGGACAGGAGAAGGGCTTACTTTCTAGTGAGCAATTTGGCTTGGCAGTACGTCGCGTCTGATCAAGTAAATGCTGGGTATAAACTTCCACACGGAAAAGAGTAAGTTTCACCAGCCTGGTGAAACTTTCCAGTAGCTTCTTAAAACAGTTAGCAACACTAGTTAAACCAGTCTGTGCTTAAGAAAGCTCCAGAAGCAGGGAAAGCTCACATTTTCATGGAGTTCATCTGGCACTTGTCCCTTCATGCTTTCTGCTTTCCTGTGTTTGGTGTCTCAAGGGCTTCTGCCGAGTGTGTAGATGAATACAGTTCATAGGGGTGGCTGTTGCAACAAAACTTCAAGGGAGCCTCTTCCAAATGAGGTAAAAGCAAGCGCATGTGTGGCCTAGTATACATATAAAATATTGCTGAGAGAGAGAGGGTAGAAGTGCTGGTAGTTTTGATCACAGCTCAAATGACTTTCGTCATGTTTCTAATCTGTCTTGTGTAATCTTGAGTTGATGCCTGCCATTCTGGTTTGTAGTGGTGCCAGTTGAGGGAGGGTTTGAAGACTGAGTTTCCAGCATTAAAGTACATTAACCTTTGAGCAACTTTCTGTCTTTCTTGCTGTGTGGCGTCTGCTGCGGAGCAGAACATTTGTGGAGGATCTCTTTTTTTACTGAATAGGTAAAAGTATGGCAATTTTGTGTGTTATTTATGAAACGTATAACCTTGTAAAAGCCTTGCAAATGTATTGTGACTTACATTCATGTCAGACCGTAGACCTCTCCTTTTCAGTGGTGTTATCATGGGGTAAACCAGTTTTAAGTACAGCTAGACCTTGAGGAAATGAAAGGGATTACTGTTTTGAGGACTTCTGAAAAAAGTAAGAGACAACAGTGCTGTTACTACAACAGTGATCTCTGTTTTGATCTCCCACAGTTTGTTGGTTGCTTTTTAATCTGTTGTTGTTTTATATCACTTTCCTTGCAGAGAAGACTTTCTTTCCTGGTTTCGTACTGCTTTATTGAAAGGAGACAGTGTCAGATTCAACGGCACCGCAGCTGAACAGGCACACTTCCCTCCAGGAGGAGCTTTGGCACGTTTGTCTGGTGCCTCAGATCCCCAGGACTCTGTTCTGCTGCCCTTGAACTGCAGTTTGTCATTCAGGATGGCGATATTGGTGTTGACACCCTCACTATTGGACAAGTCACCTAGTCCTGTAGCTGTGGTACAATGTTTTTTTTAATGACCTTTTTTCTCCCCATGCTCAGTCATCAGTCTCTCAGCATATTACAGTTAGTTTTTCCCTTCACAGGTAACAAAGGGAAGAGGGAGCATTTTAGCTCCTCTTTAAGATACTTGCATTGTTTTCTGGCCTTTCAGATGGCCATGCTTCTCCTTTCAGCACATTGAAAATACAGTATGTAAAATCTTCCCCTGCCACTCTAAATCAGATGCCTTTTTTTGTTTCTTCCAGAGATAGTTTGTCAGGTCTAAAGAATTTATTCTCATCTTCATTCTCAGCATAAGGCCAGCCTGCAAAGAGCTCTATTTGTCCTATTTGCTCCAAGAATCTGGCTTCACAAGTGCTTTTTATTTCCCTATCTTATTATCTTCATGCTGCTTCTGTTGGTTCAGTCACTAAAACTCTTCAATGGTCCCAGTTGCAAAGGTACCAGTTGTTTTCTTATTTTAAAATTGCTTGTCAAAATGAAATATGTTTATAAACCCGACCAACGCTAACTGTCATTTAATAAAATCTGAAAAAAACAGGTACTTCACCAAAAAAAAAAAAAAAGAAAAAAGAAAAAAGCTACCACCTTCACAGTCCTCTGTATCTGGTGTGGCTGCATGTATTGTAATCTTCTGTGCGGTCCACTGAATACCCCTGTGATTAGTGTAGCACCAGACATGGTCTCTGTCACTAATACCATTTGACTGAGTTTTGCAGCCAGGTAAATTCACAGTGATCTGGTTTTACTTTGACAATAAACATAAATGTATGTGTGGCCTTCACATAAATCTCTTTCAAACAAAGAAGCTTTATCATTGACGTGTTATGTTTCAATTGTATCTTTTTTGCAGTAATTTGGATTCTGTCTAGTGTCTCTGTAGTAAGTTGTTTGTATTTGAGGGAAACGTGTTTGATCCATGAAGTCAGGATGAAGGCCAAGCTTTAGGGAAGAAAGTTGCTAGACGTCTGTATCAGCATGTCTGGTCCAGCCCTTGGAAGTTTAAGCAGGGAAAACTGTTTTCTAGACAAGAGTGTAGAGAGAAGTTTAATTAGTGTTTACGCAGTCTCCTTGGTACTGGTGCATTGCTGCTGACTTTAGCTCTGTGCTTTCTGAGGTGAGCCTGGGTTTTTTTTGGTCATTAAAAGCTATAGCTGCAGTGCCCTTCATCTTGGTGACAGGCATTATGCCAGTACATTAATTCTGAAAGCAAGTAAAAAGAAGAAGAAAAAAGGAACCCAAACTCTTCCAGTCACATTTAAATCACAAATTGACTGATTCCTGTTGTTATTCTCTCTGGGGTGTGTCCGATGTACGCTTCCCCGCTCCGAGGTATGGGCTGCCTGAATGTCCTTCCTAGGCTGTGTGCTTTGCAAGAAGTGAACCATTACTAAGCAGAGTTTTGAGTTCACCTTTATGATTTAGTCACCTGTAGAATGTACATAAATACATACTTTGAAACAAAGATCTGCTCTTTATCCAGTAAACAAGGTCTCGTCGCTCACCAGGGCGGTTATGAATATTGCAGTGTACGGGCTGAATAATACGCTCATAGTCTTTCACCTATGAGTATAATTCACTTGCTGAGCAGTTGCTTTGGTAATTTTTAACCATATTTTCATCTGAGTGTATGGTCAATGAGAGCATTATGTGACCTAGTCACTTAGCCTTTCACATTAATACAGATCTTGTTTGTAATTCTGTTGATTCTGTTGTTGACCCAATGCTTTGGTTGTATGTTCAAATGATCTTAATTATGATTGAAAGTACTTTTTGTCTCACAGCCGTCTAATTTCTATGCATGTTTGTCAGTAGTGAATACTTATTGGGGGTGATTACTCTCTAACTGCTTGTGCCAGTATACGTCTGGGAGGTTAATCAATCTTGTGTTTTTTAATTGATATCAATAATGTGTTTACATTTATCAATATTTCTTAATTGTCAAGTTATAACAGTGGAACTTCAATAATAAATCATGCCAATGGTTAACTTCATACATTAGATTTTTAAGAGTCTCCTTAAGCAGTTTGACATGTTGTAAATTGCTTTTAAATGATTTGTGTGTATGCTCATGGGGGGGAAGAGGAGAAAAAAATTGGTGTGCAAAGTCATGCTGTAGAATAATACTGAAGAACTAACCCATTGACAGTAAAATACTTTACCACATCTATGTTGTGCTTTATGGGTAAAAAGAGGAAGTAAGTCTTTACAGAGTGCTAGTTTTATTACTAATAATATTGTGAGTGTGGCAGTACACATACATTTGTTGTGCCAACCTAAGGGGCTTGTCAGAGCTGGACTATTTCCCTTCTCTCAGCTGTACAAGTAAGGCAGAGGGCAGAGAGAATTACTAGTAGTAATGCTCCTTTACAGAAGCAGCAGTGAGCTCTGGGAGATCAAGGCAGCCTGACTTTAACTATGCATTTCGCCACATGCCTATCCTTAAGATACTGAGGTGGAAATGAAGGAGGCTGCTTCTGTTTAAATTTAAGCGTACATTTAAAGACTTTGGTGCACAGGGAACTAAATTATTTGCCCAGGTTCCCAAAATATGCTTACAGCAGGAATTAAAGCATGATACTGCAAGTCTTTCAACACTGTGTTATCTCAGTAGGTACGCCTGTATCATCTGCCTCGCTCTCTTCTCTCTCCCCATTAGATCCCAAGCAGCAGTAGACTGGAGAAGAAAATCTGCTTAAATAGAAAGCTGGCAGGATGCTGACCACATTGTGTCATTCTTACCATGTTTTATGGGCCACACTGAAGATAATACGAGAATGAAAAAACCTGCCTGATAAGCAGTAAAGAAAGACTTAATAGTTGGTGCTGTTATTTTCTAGTTAAGTGAGAGCCAGTGTGAACACCAGGATAGGAAAAGAGGGTAGTAAAGCAGCTTTTTGTGTTTTTTGCAATTTTACTTGTCTTTTTAATTGAGATCTTAAAGGTGAACTGCAGTTTTTCAAGTGAACATACATATACATACAAAAATTAAGTCATTAATGTTGTTAGACTCAAATATGATATAAAATTAATTACTTTAATATCTTACTGTGTAGGGCCTAATTTTAAAGTGCTACTTGCAGAAGGAGCTGTTGACTAAATCAGTTGTTATCTGAAATGCTGTAGAATTAAATGATATTTTACATAGAGTTAGAGATACACCATCTGCTTAAGTTGAAAATAAGATTAGAAAAATAAATTGTTATTTTGGGAAAGAACAACAAACAGGTGAGGAATTGGAAGAGAATGAATATGACGAACCTCTGTAATCATAATTCCAGCGCAGAGCCACGAAGATGATTAAGAGAGTGGAACATCTCCCTTATGAGGAGAGGCTGAGGGAACTGGATCTCTTTAGCTTAGAGAAGAGGAGACTGAGGGGTGACCTCATTAATGTTTATAAATATGTAAAGGGCAAGTGTCATGAGGATGGAGCCAGGCTCTTCTCAGTGACATCCCTTGACAGGACAAGGGGCAATGGGTGCAAGCTGGAACACAGGAGGTTCCACATAAATATGAGGAAAAACTTCTTTACGGTGAGGGTGACTGAACACTGGAACAGGCTGCCCAGAGAGGTTGTGGAGTCTCCTTCTCTGGAGACATTCAAAACCCGCCTGGACGCGTTCCTGTGTGATATGGTCTAGGCAATCCTGCTCCGGCAGGGGGATTGGACTAGATGATCTTTCGAGGTCCCTTCCAATCCCTAACATTCTGTGATTCTGTGATCAGTTGAAATAGCTGGAAAAGAATATTTATATAACAAACACCCTTTGTCAAGGGATGAGTGAAAAGTTCACCAGGATCTCAGTCCTAGGACACAAAAGGACTGACTTAAACATCCAAATCTTGATGCAGATAGCAAAGTTCCCTGTCATTTGAGCAAGTCAAGATCATACATGTCCACATTCCTGTTCCTCTTGCCTTTCTTGTTCTCCATCCCGGCTCTATCCTCACATAGTATTCTAACTTAGTACTCTAAAATACTATATTTCTCCATATTTCAAATAAGATAGTTGAAAACTATTGTTAATAGATTGATAGTTTTTATTTCACTTATTTGAACTTGTATGAGAGAAAACTGACTGGCAAACAGGTGAGCTAAACACTAGCATGAAGCCTGATGCTATCTTACTCAGTGTCATGATTGAAATTTCTATTTCTGTAAATCCTATCCTCTTCTTACTAACTGAAGAAATTGTGTCTTGCCCAGGTCCTAACCAAAAAAAAAAAAAAAATCAGACCCAGAGATTTTGTTGTCAGTGTACAGAACTAAGGTGTCTGTACTCTAATGTCAAGTCTTATATGAAAAATAAATGTCTCTTATATGAAAAGACAAATTAAAATATTAAATGTTTCAGTTTTAGTCTAGCAGCCATTTTGTTGACTTCTTGCAAATACTAAAAGTAATAAATTGAGCCTCTCCCTCCTTTTTTGAATGAGACAAGACTGATAAGACACATCTATCTAACGAACAAAATTACAATGGTTACCAAATCAAATCACATTAAAGCAAGGATGTGTAATCAGTCTCTTTGTGAAGGGTAAAGCAATTCAGAAGACAAAACCATCACCACTTACTTTAGCATGGCAGATTAAGTACATTCATATTGTTTGTAGAGGGCTTTGCAGTAGGGTGCTTGTGTGAATATGTTATATTTAGTTCCAAAGCAGGCATCCTGGGGTGCAGCTGATACGGCATGTCAGCCCAGACACTGCTGTGCAGGTTCTGAGCTAGAGGTCGTTTGTATCCATGTCTAGAAGGGTAGGCTTGGGTCAGTGTACAAATGGGTGAACACAAGTCTTTAGTTTTAAAAGTGGTGAGCTTTCAGTGGCATTCAAATTGCATTTGCCCTTTTGGTTTCAAACCTGCCAAGATGTACATGAAATTAAATTTAGTTTGGCTGTTAGCATGAAGAATGTGAAATCTTGTGTGAATTAAGTTCAGAAAATATTATTTTCATGTGCTGTCCTCCAAAAATACATTTAATGCCAGCATAGCCTGAACAGTAGGTTAAACTAGTTCAATTGCCAGGTTTTCCAGTACTTCTGAGGAAGACTGAAATTGTTGCTACCAGGTCATCAGGTGGGATATATTTTGAAACCTAAGTGAGCCTGGTACAGGAAACTTGTCTTTTAACCTTCTTCCTTTCCTCAGACATCCTACATCAAGTGAGTACTGAGGGTACTGAAAAAGTAGGAGTGTAATGAATATCCATAATGTATAGTCTCATAGGCTGAAAAGAGAGGATGGCTCTTTTGTTCAGAGGGTACTACAAGTCGGTACTACATATAGGGCTACAGCGTGATACATCCTCACTAGATACAGAGGATTGATAGTGAGCAGATTGATAGCAAGGCTCCGAACTTGTCTTCATACATTTATGCTGACTAATGTGGGCACTTAAGAGCTCAAGGTACTCTGGAAGTCACTACAATGTAAGCTTCAAAATTACATGAGCATTCAAGAACATGAGCTTTTTCCCTCTAATACAGTTTCATATTTGAAAAAATCAATACAATGTAAAAGTAGAACTTGTAGTATTTTTCATCTTTTGGTATAGTACAGACCATCTGTGTTTCTGTTTCTTTCGTAAATCTTCAGTTAAAAGAAGAGTAACTTCACGTAGCTATCCTGCAAATCTGTGGGGAATACTTCCTTCAGGGAGTAATTCATGAGCTACGCAGTGCACTTTACATTTTTCACACGTGCTTAGCATGTGCATCTCCTGTTGTAAAGCTGAAAGCTCTGGGCAGGGGAATGATGGGGCTTGAGGAAGTACCCAGTAACCATTGCTACCGTTGTGCTTGCTGACATACAAACAAGGAGCCTTTGAAGCCCAGCTGATCAGGCTTCGGTGATGGTACTCCCGATTTCAAAGGTTTGCAATGATCTCGAGTTAAGAATTTGTTTTTTAAAAACACTACACAGCTTTTACCATTATGTGCAAGTCAGTAGTCAGTTCATACCTGACTACCCTGTTGTGGTGACAGTTGATCTGTAAGTAGTGGCAGATAATTCAGTAAAGATCAGGTTATGTGTTTTTGTATATACACGTAAGGTGGTAAAATCCATCTGTATAGCACATTAGTTTCATCAGTGCTGCTTGATTTTGTTTTTTGTTTTCAGCTTTTCATTTAAAGTAAGATTGGAGTTCTTTATTTGACTTGCTGGCTAAGGCTTTTTAAAATGTAAATAGCAGTCTTGTACTTCTAATACAAAGTGCTGCAAAGCTGAGAGAGGGAGAGTCTGACCTACTCTTACAAAAGAAAACAAAACTGAGAAAGGGTGGAACATAGGAACAGAGAAATCCAAGGTTTCCTACCGTATAGTAATGGATATGACCTTTAATATTGAGGCCTTTGGATCAAATTTAAGTTGGCATTAAAATTTTCTAATAAATTCCCTGCTGAATCTCAGAGTTTTTTTCCTCAGATTTAATTCAATAAGGTCACAATAAAGCAAGTGCTGTCTGTGCTATTGTAATTGCTCTCAGCAGGCTGATGATATTATTGCAGAGAAGTGCCAGCTACTGTGCTTTTATTTCTTTCTTCAAGCACTCTCCTTCCTACATGCTTGCTCCCCTTGCTCTCAAGTCTACCGTAAGTAGGAAGTGAAGCTGTTTTAAATGCCATTTGCTTCTCACTTTAACATGTTTTTATAGTAATGCTTTCCTGAGTCTCTTCAACAAAGGGAATAAAAGCATAGCCTGTCTTATTGCAGAATAATTGGGGGCATGTGTTTCTTTTCCTTAATTCTCATCCAACCTTTACGCATTAGATTGAACCTCTAAGTTGTTTAAAGTTGATATTCCTAAACACACAATGCTTAGTTCACTTTGGCTCGGTGCTTTTAGGGTTATGGAATAGATGTATAGCTAAAGTAGTTTCTCTTAGGCATGTGGGAAGAGGCACTGAATACCCACTGTCCTGTGTTTCATAAAAAAAAATGACAAATTGCAGCTCATCGCAGTGAGGCATATGTATTTGGGGTCTTGCACTTGTAGATTTAATACCACATCTTCCTTTGTAATGTGACCGTCAGAACAGCTTTGTTAATGTGACATTTCTTGTACGAATGCAAATTTATGCTTAGCGTGCTACTGATAGATCTGTTACTGCTGTATTGGAAATAGATCAGTACAGTAAATAAATGCAAATGCAGAGTGCTGTGATCACGGTTCTCCATATAATTCCGTGTGACTATGAGATACTCAGTGCAGCTTCAGTATCAACTATGCGTGAGCTGCACTAGCTATACACTTAAGTTTCTAGATAGCAACTTCCTCCTTTTTCCAGTCAGACCTGCTGTCTAAAATGTCGAGTTTCTGTCGTGGTGGCATGTTAGGAGCTGTGTACGTCATGGCTGGTCCTTTTTAACAAACGAAGAGGTATTTTAAAACATTGTAACTAGAGCACATGATTAGTATTTTGGGGTGACAATGGACCAGTCTTTTAGGTGTGGGGCTAGATATGTTGTTCTTGGTTGTGGACACAAAGTAATAATTCATGTTCCCCTACCTCAGCATAACTGGTAGATCAGGCCTTTGCAGTTTCAAAGGACCAGCCTGGTCATAGCTGAATGCTCCTGCCCGATACCCACATCTGGCTTCCCGCACCCTAACTGGCTTCGCACTTACCCATGACGTAGTTGATGAAGGAAGGGGTCTCCTGGAGTGGTACGGCTGTCATCCTGGTGAATAGGAGGAAAATACTACAGCTTTTCCCTGAGAACAGGTTCTCCCCATGGAAGAACTCTGCCTGTATTCTGCGAAGGTGTGAAGATCTGGGAATAAGAATGCGTTCTCTCCTTCACATCTCTTTTTGCACACTGGAGCATCTGGATAGAATCTGCACATTGCCTTGGTAGCCATCAGTGTGCTCATCTTAATGATTGGACTCGATGATCCCAGAGGTCTCTTCCAACCTGATTGATTCTGTGATTCTCTGTGATTCTGTGATTCTCCGTGATTCTGTGATCTTCACCCTCCTGGTCCATCATCTTGCCCTTGCGCTCAGTCTTTCCCTGGAGCCCAGAATTTCCTACCTAAAGTGTCATGCACAGAGTGTTTTTTCTATATGTCCAGCCACATGCAGACATTTACAGTTCTCTGCACATGGCATTCATTGCTTCCAAACAAGCCAGTCTCTGTACAGAAGAAAATCACTGGCATGGATATTCAGCTGCTTATTTACATACTCAGCTAACATATGTACAGTGGAATACGTCCTCTTGCCCACGTGTGATTGATTGGAAATGAGGAGCAACAAAAGATGTTTTACAAAAGCAATTCCAGTTCTGAAATGCATGCAGCTGTGTTCTGCCAACCTTAAACCTCCACGGCAAGCAGAACTGATCAGGGCTACCCCACAGCATGTGGGCAGTTTTGATATTCCATAGTGTTGCTTGCATACCTGTGCTAAGTCTGCTTCAGTAATCAAAAAACAACAGATGATGATCTTCAGTCATAACGTTTCACCCACTTTCTTATTGCTCATCATTTCTTCTTTCTTTTTTTTTTTAATTGTTCTTGATGTCTACTCTTAGCCATGCATCATATGGTGCTGGTAGGATGCATGCCGTGCCAGCACACTTGATGAACTTCAGTGATAAAAACCATCACTTCGGCAGTGTGTGAAGTTTCTCCCAGCCGACATGCACGCATGTGGAGGGAGATCACTCCTGATCAATAACTGCTTATTACTTTTTACTTATGACATGCACATTTTAATTTATATTTCCTGCTGCTGCCAGAGGGAACTAATTTCTGGCACCAGAGATGCAACACAGCTATTTTAAAGCAGAATGGTCCTGAGATGAAATGATGTTACTGACCTGAAATACTTCAAAAAGCTTGATTCAGAAGCCTGCTGTGGTTTGAGGTTGCAGTTTCTGGGATAGGTTAACATTGCTCCGAATCATGGTGAGACATGATCAGATTGTTGCTTTGTAAATTAAATAATGAAGCATTTGTGTGTGAGAGTTCCTCTCTAATTAGTAGTTAGCCTGTGCTTTGAAAAGATCAGAATCTACATCACATGATGGTAGGATCTGGAATTTGTTTTCCAAACTTGACTTTCAGTTATTGAGACATGAAGTCTTCCAAAATCCAAGTTTGATTTGTAATACTTTGTGTATTAACTACAGAAACATGAATGAATAATCAGATAGCCCTTTGGGTAGCATGATTTTTTTCAACTAAATTAATAATCTGGATTGAGTTATTTAGAGAAAAACTCCTGTGGTTGAGATGACCTTAACCTTAGTTCTCCTGTAAATCTCAGCTGCCGAGTAGTGGTAAGTTTCTTTGAAGGATTTTAGTAAAGCAGCAAAAATAAAACCTAGCATTCTTGCCAATTCTTGGCAATTTACATGTAGGAATTACTATTAGCCTGAAGCTTCTGAAGTGCTGTACAAATTGTAATAGCACTTGTTGAAGCAGTCTGCTTTCAGGTCTGTCAAATGGCATATATTTAACACTTATTAGCCTAGGTACAACATTTGCAAGATACACTCTTGCAAAAAATTTCAATTCCACATAACAATTTTACCCTAGCTATTACAATCACACATCAAACTATACAACATGGGATATGGGATATCCCAACGTGGGATATGGATGCTATAGTTAAGCAAACTCACTAAATTTAACATCTGGGGTTTATTTGAATACAGAGACAGAAATTTATTGATTTTTTAAATTTCTAGGCAGAATGTCCCTCATTGCTGTAAGCAACAGAGTTTCATCTCTTTTTCATTGCACTGAAGGTAAGAGTTGAGTAGATTTGAGTATGGTATTAGAAAGACCCCGTGTTTCAACCTGACATTTCAACCTGTGATATTGTTACACTTATTTATAAATTTTCATCTCTTCACTACTCTCTCTCTCAAGAATGGTGTTGAACAGCTTACTACTGTGAACCCAGCAGGTCAGAATGCTTTTGTAGTAAAAAAACATGAAATACTTCCCAGTCCCAATTAAAATTTTTGGAAGAATTGGAAGCTTGATCTCCTAATTTAACACAATCTTTCAGTGTCATTTCTTTAGAGTAATAATGGGGGCATTTCAGATTTCTATTTGTTTTCTTTTTTATAGTGTTGGATAAGTGGGGCAGTTAGTAGAAATCACATTGAGAGGGACAATGTAAATTCTGTGTCACTGAGATCCATTTAAGCAATATCTGTTCTGGAAATAATCCTATATTAAAAGAATCAATTGCAGATGTTTCTGATTTAGAAATGCTAGGGTTTTGGGCAGATATGAGAAGACTATCAAGTCCTGCGTCATATGATCAACTGGACTTTTATCTTTGGTTTCATGGCATGATTGTCAATCCCAGGATCAATCTGAAGGTAAAAAGCAAACAAAGCTGTAAACATTTCACATGCTTTTTGTGTGCTCAGTGCTCCTCATGAAGAAGACTCCATGCAGAAGTTTTGCCTCCACTGGAGTTGCTCTTGCAATTCTGCTCATATCTTAAATGGCTCTGGGTAGTCTGTCCTTATTTCAGTACTGTGCTGTGCTCTCCTTTCTGTGAGCACCTTTCGTGGGTGCTCCACGTATGTGCTCATCCACCTCCAGATGATTTTAAACCTTAATCTTAAACCTTATTATCCTTCAATCCAAGTCATAAAAGAAAAGAAGAAAAAAGTAGAAGAGCAGCTTGTGGTCAAAAGAAGGTTCTGTAAGAGGTAGGGCTGTAAGTCCTGAAATATGAAGCCACATCTGCCCTGATCCAACTGGCTGTTCTGCCAGTCAGTGTCTCTGGGTCACATTTGTATTGGTTTTGGATCAAGTAAGGTAACAACACACTTCAAGTGCCAGAAAACCTGAGAAGAGGAGGAGTTGATGACATTTCTTGCATTAATCTTCCTGTTCTCTATTATCACATTCAGGAGACCGTGACTAAAATGATGTTGAAGTGCTGTTTCCAATATGCCATTGAGAAAAACTTACACTCTTACTAAAAATCTGTGCTGTAGTATGTTGATCTATTGGGCCATTTTTAGAAACATGTTTACTGCAAAAATTTTCCACTGGGTTTTAGCTGAGATTCAGATTTTGGAGGTTCTGTCCTGTTTGAAAATTCACTATTGTTGTTCATCTGTGGTTGTGAAATCATCAGGAGATATTGGGATGGCAGGAATGGAAAAAACACTTTTCAAAGATTTGTTTGGATTGAGATACTATATATTTAGAGTTATGCATTTCACTGCTATTGTAGTAAGTACAAAAATGCACTAAACTTCTGGTTTCTAGGAACATTTAGTCTGTTCTTGTTATCAGACTGTCCTCCTGTGCTGTAGGTATCAACACGCAGTTATTTTGGCTTGTTTCTACCATTTGTTACTAACTAAACTAAAATTCAAGTTGTATAGCGGAAGGTAAGACTACCAAGATAGGCAGCAAACCAATTCCAACTTCATGTGACATTGAATGACAGCAAAGTGACAAGGCAGTGACTCTACACATTTCAGGATGCTGCTCAGCCCACCTTGACAATGTTTTTGCTTCCCTGCCATGCAGGAGGGTGTTCTCCTGTCCTGGTCCCGGGCCTGCCCTCTCCATCACTTCCCTGGAGGGGAGAAGGAGCACGGAGTTACTCCACAGCTGGAGCCAGTGATGGTCTCTATATCCCAGGGCTTGGGCATGGGATGCAGAAGTCCTGTACCACACAGGTGGGAAGGATGAAGAGGATGCCAATACCGCCTTGTATTTTGCAGATGGACTGTTTTTCCTTGACTCCCTATGAGGTGAACTTCTGGCTCCCACAGGGACCACGTCAGAGGGAGGAAGGAAATTCCCCCTCATAACAACTCCACATTGCAGCCTCCTTGAGACCTACAACTGAAAGTCCAAAATACTTAATAGTCCTGTAGTGTTTAGTGTTTTCATGATACATTTTTTTTTCGGTAAGATTGAGATTATCTTTTCTATCTAAAATGTGGGTTAGGGGTTATTTTTGTTGT
Source organism: Nyctibius grandis (assembly GCF_013368605.1). Classification (NCBI taxonomy): domain Eukaryota; kingdom Metazoa; phylum Chordata; class Aves; order Nyctibiiformes; family Nyctibiidae; genus Nyctibius; species Nyctibius grandis. The sequence goes on from NC_090660.1 coordinate 15,202,573, forward strand.
TGTTTTCAGTATTTTGTGAGTTTGTTTTTTTTAATAAGATCTTTACAAATTATTAGTGCTGATACTTGATTGTTTTAACCATTAGCTAAACTCAGACTTTCTTTTCATCAGAAGTCTTTTGGAAAACAATGGCTAAGGCATGTAATGCATTCTACTCCCCAGAATTTTCAAAGGCATTGTAAGAGAGTTATGCATCTGCTGTGTAGCCCCTTCTCATGGGAACCTGTTTCTTTCAAAGCTGGCTTTGCGCTCTTACTATAAGGCAACAGAAAGGTGCTGCTTAGTAAACAATTCGAGATTTTTTCCCCTGTGGTACAAATGATGTTGGCATAGTCTTGTTATCTGAAAGATTGAAACCCAAGTGCAAGGACCATGCTCCTGTGAGACAACTTTAGATTGATTATAGATGTTTCTGCAGTAACCTATACTAAATGGTAGTTGACAAAAAGAGGATGCATGGAGAGCAATGCCATGGCTAAAGAATGAATGTGAAGAAGGTGACACTAGAAAGAAGGTCTCTCCTGATATGAAAGAAAACATTGAAGTAGTATTAATGAAATTTTGAGAGGGTGAAATTAATATAATCCTTTTGCCCTGTAGCTGAGTGGGAAGGTGGTGTATACTTATGCATGTTCTTTTTTGGCTATCTAAGCAGCCTGCAAAGGCTGTGAAATAAGTGTTTAGTTTCAAGGAACAGAAGTTTAGAAAATTCACCTTTTAATTCTGGTTCTGCCACAAACTTCGGCAGTGTAGTACATCATTTATCCTTTTTATCTTTTGTCTTGAATCCTCCCTTTTTAAAACAGGTAATTCTTCAGTTGCATATATGACAAAGATGGTTTAAGGCTCACTTAATATGAAGACACTTCTTGGAGTTGGGTGCTATGAGTACATTTTTCTTTTAAGAAATGTCTTTTAGATTTTAATCTTTGCTTTAGAGAGCTTACAGTGGTTTGGATTTAAAGTTCATGTGAGTTTTGAATTTGTTCTCAAGCATCCTAAAGAGTTTGTTTTAGTTCCTATATAACACGTGAAGAAATTCAGGTTTACTTTGTCCTTCTGCAGTTTTGAGCTCTGCTGCCATTAAGGTTCTGGGGATGGAAACCCTAATAAGCCATAGACACCTAGCAAATTATTCTAAAAACTTATGAGCATTGGTAATGAATTTCCTGATTATTGCAAAGATTATTGGTTGAAAAAATTATTGGTTGAAAAGCACCAAATGCAGAAAGATTTTGGCCAGACATTACAGAGGCACAACAAGAGTTTTCTCGTTGTTTAATACTGAGTAATATTTTATTCTTAATTCTGTTGTGAATTTGTGTAGAATTGTATATGAACCTAAAGCTCAGCCTTTGTTATTTCACTGGCACATATCTTTGCAAAACTGGACTTCATGCAGGAATCAAGAAATGCTAACTGGAATGCTGTGTAATGTGAGACGAAGATATATTCCTATAGCCTACCACAAAAACCACCTAACCCACTTTTACATGATAGAGGTCTGTTTATTTGGATTGGAGATATTGGGAATAAGAAGGAAATTAAAGCACTGTAAGCCATACTGTTATTTTGGAAGAATCAACAGTATCTTACAATCACCACTGCACAGATAGAGGCTGGAAATGTTATTCATTTTCTTACTGATCTGACATGTAAAGCTGGCTTTCAGTAGACCTCAGTCAGAAGGTGGCTGAATTTTGCCTCCATACAATGTTCTATACCTGAGGTTTCTTTATACCTTGTCAAAGGATACTGTAGACTTGGGCATTAGGAATCTGTCTAGCCTGATTATTGAGTACAGGTAAAGTATGTTTATACTCTGCAGAAAATTGAACCTACTTTTTCCCGCTAATTCGGCTTTCATTGCACTAAGAGGATCTTAGATATCAGTATTTCAGTAAATCTCTTTGTATTGTGTGTAGGTAAAGGGCAAGTAATTTTTATTTTTTTAAACAAAATACGATGTGTAAATTTTATTGATAGCACACTGCAATTCAGTCTTCTGGAATTTGGTAGAGTTTTTTGGGTTTGTTTGCTTTTGTTAGTTTGGGGTTTTTTTGTCCTGCCCTTTATAAGTCATGTTTTCATTAATTTTACTTATCAAGACACCTACAGGCCTGGTCCATTCTCTAAATCCAGGGGTTTTTTTATTCTTACTATATGAGCCTGATTGAACACTTAAACAGTGTTATAAAGCTGCAGTAAACTTTCTGTAGTTTTAGAAACAATTATTTTGGTTATTGACAGCAATTTTCTGTGTCTGGCTATGAAATTCCTCTAACGGAGAAAAGACATTTAGGAAAAACATTTAGGAAAAATTAGTGAATCTTTTCTGAAGGAATATAGAAATGGTCTGTGGAGTGGCAGAAACACCTGTGAAAGAGTGGCAGAAAGTGGCAGAAACATCTTCTGTTTCATTGGAATGAAAACGTAAATGAGAGCTTAACAGAAAAATTAATATAGTCTGGTTTTTCCTTTAGAGAAGCAAAAACCTTTTGTAATTTTTTTTTAGGCTACATGACATTCTTCGTTGTCAGAAGACTGACTCTTTGCTCTCCTATGACATCCCAATATTTAGCATACTAGTGAGACTCTGAATTCTTGTAGACCAAATTGTGCAAAGTCAGGTAAGTGGCATTTTTCTTTATTATATTGCACAGCTTCTAAGTTATACGCAGTAGATATACAGATACATTGTAAAACTTATGTAGGAGAAATGCGCAATATAATAATATTAAAAAGCCACTTACCCACCTTACTGTTTGTGCAGCCGATTCCATGGCTCAGTATTCGTTGTATGGTGGGTATGAAGCCCTCTGTACACTGCACATCGGGCCACACAACTGGTTAAGAATTAGGTCTTTCTTTGTGTATCTGACACACAAAAGGACAAACACAAAGGACAGCTGTTACGCAGCTTGTGAGCAATGAGAACAAAGTGAGATCCAGTGGTGGTTGTCTTTGGTGGTATTTGACCATTGCTGTTCATTTGGTTTTTCTTAAGGTTGAAGGCCAGGAAGGACAGTTCGCATAGGTGGGACATCGCTGCAAACATAACCTGAATTGCTAGTGCTCAGACTATTTTCTGCTACGATATTAACAAGCATCAGCAGTGACTCATTTAGTTTACAGTACTAAAAGCTACTCCTAACAGTAGTGCATTAAGGACTTTATTTTTAGTTTTGTTCTTTTACCTGTGCATTCCATTCTTTTACACAGGAACTGGTTACAAAGAAACTTTACAACGACGACTACAATGAACTAAGGATAACATTATTGTATAGATACACAGAGAGCTAGGGAACTTGAGCAGGAGTAATGTTGCATATTTTTATTGTTATATAACCAAATTCCAAATGCCAATATTGTTTAAAAAGCAAATTCTGTATATGTAAATTATGCAAAGCAGAAAAGCAGTGTTTAATTTGATCATGGTATATGCTTGTCAAACCTGTAATTTCCATTGTTCCCTCTTAAAAGTAATCAGATGACTGCTCTCTGGTATAAGTGCTACAGATTATTTTTGTTGTAGAAAGTGGCATTTAAGTAGTACTTGGCAGAGATTTCTATTCATGTTAGCTTTCAGATTTCAAGCATATTTATTTTAGCCTTATTTCTTAAGATCAAAATATTTTAAATCTTTTTTAAATCAAAAGGATTATTTTATTTATGGGTCTTTATTGTATTCCCTACTGGATCTAGCAAGGATCTTGCTCTTACTTTGTGGCAGAAAATACTGCTTTGGGAATAAACACTGGAATTTCAATCAACATCATGAATTTTTCTGAACACTTCTGCAGGGTGAGAATGGGAATTTGACTAAAACAGCTCCTTAGTCTTAGCTGTTGTGGAATCCAGCACTTGCCATAAGAAATAAAAAATAAAGTCATGGGCATAAAACAGCAGTGGATCCATAAGGTTACACCTGAAGCCAAAGCTGTAATTCATAAGTCGTTTCCACAAAACTCTGCTTGTTTTTTTTTTCCAATGGAAGTAGAAGTTAAGATGTACTTTTGAACTTCAGTTTGTGGAATGCTGTGCCTGTTTCATCCCAGTTGCAGGGACAGCTTTGACAAGGCAAGAAAAATGTTTTAATATCACCTTCAGTGCCACCCTTGCCTGTCATAATGAGAAAGATGCCTGTTTGGTGACTGCTTTTTCCCAGTCCAAGCCAGCTGCCTCCAGCTAGACCTTTCTTTGGGAAGATCAATCACAAAATTGCATATATATCTCTTGGGAAATTCAGTGTGTGTGAGCAGTAAGCACAAACACTGGTGGAAATTCCCTATTTCAAATTTCTCACTGACTTTGAAAGATTTCGTAGTGATCCTGGTAATATTTGACAACCATAAATAAAGAACACTCTTTATAACTTAAATAAACAGCAAAGCATTTTTAGTAATTATTAGGCAAGAAAACAAATCTCTTCTCTCATATATAGGATTGGTCCTCCAGATAAGGTTATAAGTATGTTGTCCTGACAATGTAGGTGATTTATGATACAGCCAGAGGTGTAATTGTTCTGTGAATAAAGAGAGGCTTTTAGCTTCCAGGGATATAAAGTATTTTTCATGAATATTAAGTAAACTTTAATGATTGAAGAAAAGAGCACAGTGGAGGACAGTCGTTTATATCCTGTCTAAACTGGCCCACAGCCACATTAATGTTTGTAACAGATTTGGAGTATAGCTAAAATAACAGTGAGGATTTCCTCCTCTTTTTCCATACCCTTTTCACCACTTTTTAAACATACATATAACTAAAAGGGTGAAGGCTATCTGCTTATTTAGTATAATTTACAGGACACATTAAAGAAAAATGGAAAGGAACTGTAATCAGTGCTGTTTTGAGAAGTAGTGATAGATTGCAATTGAATGGTTTGAGGCTGTTAATTGCAATGAGATTATAGTAGTTCAGATACCTCTGATGTCAGGTGCTTGAAATATTAGTTATTTCAAAGAAAAATGGGATTATAAATTATTAGTAAATCTGTACCAAGGTGATTAAACCCACTTGTAAACTGTCAAACATGGGTACTATTGCAGGTTGTAGTTCAGTCACTTGTGTGCTGGAAAGGGAGTTAGGAATTAAATTTAGGGGTTATATGGGAATACGGGGAGTAACTGAGTTACTTTTGAGACTGAGCGTTTCCTGTGCTTTCTACCCTCTTGATGAATTTTTGTTCAGCTTTAAAGTTTTCCTAGTCCACCACTAGCCTTTTCATCTGACTCTGTACAAGATGCTCTAGAGAGGGAGGAAGCCGCTTCTCTGAGGCAGACTTACAACTTCACCACTTACGCTTCACCACTCGGGGGAGATAAAAACCAGGAGATCTGTGCAGCCCTCACACAGGGCACAACTACACTAATGGCATCCTCGAATTCCCACTCTGAGGGTCTACCATTGCTAGCCAGTACTGTTCTCAGTAAAACAATATTTTTTTCCAGTAGAATGGATAAAATATATTGTGCTGCATGGGTCTTCTTGGTAATACCATCCCATGTCATTCTTCTTATCGTTAGTCAAATGTTGTCTGTTGAAGCAGATACAGAATTGCTTAATGGTTTGGTATTAGATTAATAGAATTTTAAGGAATGAGAAATTGAAACAGTAGAAGCAGAGGAATAGTTTAAATAGGTTTAAAAGTCCTATTAACTTGTTTGTGTAGCGACTGAATTTCGCCATGTGTTCACAGCGTAAGTGTTCGCACTCACACGCGTAGAGGAGCCCAGTCCCCTGCCCAAAATAATTAAACAAAGCTCGAAGGCCTGACAATGTGTACATCCAAAGCAGTGAAGGGGAAAAAAAGTGAGAGGACAACTTTTTCTATTTATTTGCTCCCATCAATGTTGTTTCATTCCAAGCTTGAAGCTTTCTCACTGGTATGTTGTCTGTGGTGTGTGGATGTTTGCAGGAGGTTGTCAGCAGAGTTACAGGCATTTTGGATGACTGTTTTTTACTCTTTAACCTTTTTACATAAAATCTTTGTTGTGGCCATTACAAAACTTGGCATTCTAGATATTCTGTTATATGTGTTATTAAAAGTGCAGTCATCCATGGGAAAGACTCCCCAGCAATGTCCTGTTGGTAACTATAATAATAAACAGATGTAGTTCATACAAAGACAAACTTCTATCATGGGCATCGCAGTTTCTCTCAAGTGCCCTGGGCTGGAGCTAGGGTTTGGGGGCAGGGGGACTCCTGTTTTCATTCTGCTTTGATTTTCCTCCTGTGATCTTTCAGTTTCTATTCCTTTTCAGCCATTTCTTGTAGTTGAGGAACAATTCTCTCCTCCTCACTCCTGCCTTGTATCTGACATAGGGTCTCTGTTCAAATGCCACCCCCTTGCCAGAGGTATCTCCTGCAGACTCATTCTCAGACATGTTCATGCTGGTTACCAAGATGACAGGGTTGGTGTTTTCTTAAGTGACCTTGCATCCTCCTGTGATGGAGTGAGTCTTGGTCCGCTGAGATGGATCCCAAGAATAGGTTTTTCCTTCCAGACGTTGCTTTGAGAATTCATGGCCCTGCAAGTTGCCTTATGAGGCTCATAAGCCTTGAGGCAAATTGAGATCTTACCCAGGCTGAGTCAGTTCTAATAAGGAAGTTCAAGGACCAAGAGGTCTTGTCGCTCTTCCAGCTCACTTTCACCTTGATGACGAGGCCCACGAACACTGCAGGATCTTTCTCCTTTCTTCCATCTGTCAGCACTGTTCTCCCACTTTGTGCTTGCCAGCTGGTGCTGAATAACTTTGTCAGGCCCAGAGGAGATGGAGCTAGAGCACTTCACGCTTCTGTCAGTCAGTCCTGCTGGACTTAACATTAGTGCAACCCCTTGCACCATCACTGCACAAAATGTTGATCTGCCCTAGTAGAGCTGCAGCAGTTTACTCCAGTTTTTTCATTTCACAGGTTGCTTCCCGGTCAGTGCTCAAAATGTGGTGGTCTTCCAGAAGTCCCTCCCTCCCTCCACAAGTGCAACTTGTGACCTGTAGTGACTTATTCCCTTCCTCCCTGGGACCCAGCGTGAGTCTTTCCTCTTCTGCTTGTAACAGGGAAGATCACCTGGCTGCTTGTTGGGAATATCCAAAGCATGCACAGGACCTGTTGGTTCCTTGTCCAGAGATCACAGGCATCAAACCTCTGCAGCATCACAGAGCTGTCTGTGGGTGATGCCACATTTAGCAAACTTGTCCTACGGATGCTGTTTGCCTGGAAACTCCAAGATCTGCCCCCTTTGCACATAAGCTACTTCCTCAGGTCACCCACTGCAAATGTATGTAGGGCAAGTTACTGAAAAGAAAAAGATTGTTTATCAGTCTTTGGTGTTCATAGAGATGTGATGTCCATAAAAAAAATTCATAGCCCACCCTCATTCCTCTGTTCCTTAAAGAACCTGTAGCATACATTCCATTTGTGTCTTGAAACTAGTCATCTCTTCAAAGGCCTAAACTTCCCAGTTATTTCAGATAGTTCTCTCAACTAAGAAAATAAATGTTACCTCTATGAACTGTTGTGTTATTTATACATGCTTTTAAAAACAAAAAAAATATTTATAAGTAGATGCAACTGAAATAATTTTACTTCTATTATCAATCCAAAAAGCCAAGTATCACATATTTCACATAATGTATGAATATTATTTTCAGACTTTTTGAGAGGTGACTTGTTTCACAATATGACTGTAGTGGAATTAATAGAATACTGTGCCCATATGATTTTTTACGAGGATCGGTTTTGGTTTGTTTTTAAACTTTATAAATAGCCATATAAATGCACTTGTCAGGTATTTTTACATTTTTAAAAATACTCCATTATCCTCAAACTCAGAAGGTAAAAGAGTAAAAACTTTATATCCTCAGTATAGGCTTAACGTCCTCAGCCTTGTTTTGGGTTCTAATTCCTTGCATGCTTTTGCTTTCTTCTTTGCTTACTTAGGTCTTCAGTTTTCCACTCAAATATTTTCTGGCTTTTAATATTGCCTGAGAGTCAAACATAAAGTACCATACTGATATAATGGCAACAGGTATTAGAGCTGGTAAGGTAACCCTTTATCCTTTAGTGTTGTTCTGTTCCAAGTTTCCAGCAAGCATTTAGCATCTGCGCTGTGCTGGAGTTCCGCTGCCTTATACTGTGTAGGGAAGATGATCCTTTCAGCAGAAATAGTTATAGAATATAGGATATTAAATATAGATTATTAAATATAGAATATTTTATTTCCTGAATCCCCTGTAGCTCTAGATACTTGTAGCAGAGCAGAAGATGGCTGCTTATGATGGGAAGTAAAAAAGGACAGAATAACATACTCTACATTCAGTACTAGTTGTAGTGCCATGCTTGCCTTCAGAGGGTGCGGCATTTGGCTGTTGCCTCTCTCTTTTGCCAGAGGGACTTCAAACATTTTATGTCACTTTTACTTGCTCCATCACAGAAACTTGTGATTGCATCCTCACTCCAGAATCTTTTAAGCTAGCAAGGAAGCATCCATCATCATTCATACCTTTACAATCTGGTATTTAGGTGAAAGAGCGATGTCACTAGAAGTTGCAGCATTTTGCCAGTGCTCAGCTCAGGAAGGGGCATCAGAATTTCATCACTTGCTTTTCTATCTTGGTCACGTTTTCCTTAATGCTGTACAAAAATTCCTTTCAATGATTACGCTCAGTTATGAAGTATGTTGTATAGATGACATTTGAGTTAGGGAAGGACATGTTGGAACATTATGGTTGATTCAGTGAGTAATCACACTAGATATGATTTGAAGGTCTTTTCTTGTGGGTGAGGGAAGAGCTTTTGGCTTTTTAATGTCTTGCTCTTTTAAATTAAAAAAAAAAAAAGTTTATTCCCAAAGCCATAACAAGAATTATAACAGAGGTTTGCTGCTGCCTTGCTATATGTCTTGCATGGCCACCTACCTGTTTGAAGTGGGTGTAACAGGTTGTCCCACTGTAGGTGAAGAGTTCTGCATCAGCAGCATTTCTGCAGGCACTTTGTGCTTGCTCAAGACTCAGTAGTGCAAGGTGTGGCTGTAAATATAGCCAGGCAGGGAAGGGTGAAGCTGCCTGAGGTTCTTAGCCTAACATAAAGTTCCTTTCCCCATAGCACACCGTATATGACTTGGGAAGCAGTTAAAGGCTAAAGGGGGAGCAAAAAGTATTATTCCAAAATAAGTGCGTAGAGGAGAACATGAAGAGTGTGTCATTCTTGCCATGTGAAGGAAGGAATCACAGCCATGCTTTTGTTTTCTAAAACTGGGTTTGAAGGGTGCCTCCTTCACATTGTGCAGTTCTCTGAATGATCACTTTCGAGTCTATTTTTGCACTTCTGCAAAGAAGCAAAATACTGTTCCTTATGTATGTAGAAAGCATAACTGTTCGTTCCAGTACACAAGAAAGTTAGCTAGTTTTGCATACCTCTTCAGAAAGCTTTGGTGTAGAATACGGAACATAGAAGAAGAAAGAATAAGGAAGAAAATAGTACAGGTTACAGTTCTTTCAGTGAATCTTGACTAATGCTTGCTGACCTTGTGATGATGCATGTATAAGAAAAATTTGTTGCATTTATTAGCTCTTGTGGAATGACTGTGACACAGGTCATGTCCACACAGACGGGCATTCCTAATGATACCCAGGCTTTTGCATCACCTGTTGGGTGGAAGATGCTTTGAAGAATGGGAAGAGCTGTGTGTTCCTTCACCGACCTCTTGTTCATTGCTGTTATCTAGCATCCATTGAAACCATTGGCAACACAGAGCTATTAGCTGGTGATCACCCAAGTTTTTCATAGATGTACAAGCCATCTATAGTTATTACACCACAGGTATTGGTGTTGCATATCTACTGCCACCATCACGTGTATCCCCAGTGACTCTTAATAGAAGTAAGGTCACTTTCTCCACACAGATATTTGTATCTTTTGCAGTTGGTTATTGCATGTATGTGCATTTGTTTTTGTAGTACTGCAAGAACATTTGTGTTTCACTTTGCAGATTGCTAGGACTGCATCTACTGCTTTTAGATCTCAGTTTTGCTTAGAGAATCTCCTGCATCCTTGACATGTAGTAACAGTGGCCTTCTACTTTACAGAGTGTGCCTGGAAGTAAACAGCAGTTTTCAGTAAAGCCTCCCAGTCTACCCCCTTCTCTTCATTATTATGAACAAAATTTGAATACATCATAGCCCAGTGAATACATACATGCTGATTTAAGTCAGCTTTACTTTCTGCATTAGAGTTGTATTAACCCTTAATGATATCTGAGAAAACGCCTCTTAATGGATCTATAATGTAGCTCTTGGTAAGTGATGCTAAAAGGTTTCTGCAGGCTGAAATAAAATATGCTGTAAACTTGAATGGGAACAAGTTCAGCGATCTGGTGTGGCATTATGCCTACAGTGAAACCTGTGATTGTTTCTGAATGTAAATTAATGGAGAATTCTTCACACTAATGGTCATCACGTTGGCATAGCAGAGCTGCTGTGGCAGTGAATTGTGGTTTTTAAGAACTGTAATGTCACATCAAGAGGATCATTACAGCTGAGCAATCCAACCAAAACACTCTGAACAAATTAAACTGCTTGTTTAACAGCACTGTTGGCCACTGCTGTATAACTGCTTCATGGTTTCAGTCTGGAAAGGCACCTCTGAGGACCAAGGAAGCAGGCAGAGAAGCAGCCTAAGAGAAAGACTCGATCTAAAAATTACTGGACAATATGTGTAATGTAAAGCTTACCCGAGGCAGTTTTGTTTTCTGTATAACAACAAACTATTTTAACATCACTGTTAGGTAAAGTGAGAACCGATAGTTTCATTTCATGGGATTGTACCCATACTAATAGGGACAGTATTCAGTAATTACTGTGCTTTTAAAAAAAATTCCCAAGCAGAGCAATTCCTTTTGTTAAAGACATGCCAGGGCATAAAGAGGTTTTTCTTCTTTTTTGAGATTGTATATTTACCGCTCAAACAAATTTCACACAAAGAACAATTGATTTGTAAGAACTTGATTTATTCTTCATTGTCTTTAGTATGAGATTACATTGTATTAATTGATGTTACCATGGCACTAGCAGAAAGATTAGATTGCAAATTAGAATTAAAAAAAGGGTACCACCTGTAAGTTTGGTGCTAGGCTTTGTTCATGATGGTGAAGTAATTCAGTTACTGCAAAATTACTTAATAAAGTATAAGTTTATAGTTGCCCTCTGATTTGTATTCACTTTCTATATTTTTGTGGGTGATTTCTGCCTTTATTTAAATTATGTAACAAAAAAAAAGTCTGGGCAGGATACTTACTTTTCCAAATACATAGGTAAACAATAGGAATAGCTGGTATACCTGTTGCAGCGGATTTATTTTTCTTTAATCCCCTGAACGTATCTTGTTAAAGCCTGCTGTTTGTGGCTGGGTCTCTTTTGGTACTTTGTTGTTGAAAATTTATATAAGTGTCCACAGGTCTGTGGGATCACTCACTGTTTAAACTTTTGGGGGAAACTGTGATGTGCTCAAGCTACTGTTACAGTAGCCCAGTCAGCGTCTTCATACTGGGTTGTAAGATGATGTGTTGAACATACAGAAGAAAGGAATTGGGAGACTCTTTAAAATCTTCCTTACGCAAACATTTCAACATTATCATGTTTCTGTTATTTTCTCCTTCAAACCACTTTGGAGGAGCTGGGGAGAGGAAGTAGCCAATTTATATAGTTACCAGGCAGTCTGAAAAGCAGAAATTTGTATTCATATCTTATTTTTCAGGCAGAGCTTCCCTAAATGTTGGTAGGGAACAAGGGGTCTCATACAAAGACAGAACATGGCAGAAAATTCTGGGGAGAATGCAGAACAATTTGGGGGAAATACTCTGATGTTTTTAATTCTTGCTGTAATTAAATGATCTTTCAGAGCAATGATTACTGTGTAATCCAGAGATTCACTGTGGGAACTGTTTCTTTCATGTTTATACAGAAGTGATTGATTGAAACTGAATTAATTATATTTATATGACAGAAGGTCTAAAAATACAAAATGTGCTCTGAGCCCTGTTTAGTTCTGCAGATAAATGTCCAGCCATCTTTTGTGTCTTTGGTTATGCATTTTAAACATTGTTTTTACATGTTGGCATTATGTATTTTACTCAGGGTGGAGGAGGGGGCATGGAGAAGAGGGGCTTTCTGGGCTTGTGGATTTTATACTGCTAGAATGAGAAATCTCTTCTGAATCCATCTTTCTGTAACAGATTGGAATAGCAGTCTCTCTGATCCCTTGGGGCTTCTAATTATGATTTCTTTTAAGTCTTTACTGAGCTAGTATTTGAGGCAACACAGAATTTAGAAATGCAGCCCATCAGCAGTTTGCTGGATTCTAGTTTCTGCATACAGAATATTAAGGAAGTATGAATGAAGTTTAATAAAATACATCGAGGCATTATGCAACTATATATTTCTGCCACAAAAATATTACAAGTATTTTGTAGAAAATTAAAGGTTATCATCCTATTAACATGAAATAAAATCTGTGTTAAAATTCATAAAATCTAATTATGAATGCCAATATATGGAATTAAAGGAAGGAAGTAGTAGGATGCAGTTTTTCAGCGCATCCTTTTTGGTGGTTTTGCTATACAAAAAGTACAGAGAGACAGCCAGCATTAGGAGATGCAAGGCAGAGTCTCCCCTAGCTCTCCTTTGTTCTCCAACACCTCTCCTAGACTCTTGTGTGTTCTGCTGAGACAGGCTGGTGCATGCCCGCTTCATGGAGGAAGTTCGTTTTGGAAATGAGACGTTAAAGGGAAGTAGTTCACAGCTGCTGCTTTTGGAGAGGAGGAAGCCCTGTTAATAGGAGAAATGATGAAAGTAAGAGAAGACGTAAGGGCACAAGGGTTAAGGATGAATTATCAGGTAGAATTAAGCAGGGTAGGAATGGAAAAATAAGTATTAGTTACTGCATTCCTTCAACTACTTAAAAGATTTTCAGCTCCCTGGTATTATTTATGTGGTTTTGACCGCCGTTACGTACAAACAAAAACCAGAGATGCAAGTCTTTTCCAATTAGTGTCCGCCTATGAAACAACCTACTTTGTAATTATGTCTCTCTTTCTTCTAGCTTGCTGTCCTGAATCTGTCAGCTTTTACCACCTTCTTTGTAAATGATATGCCCTGATGTCAGGCAAAAAATTTTAACCTGTTTTGTAGTTGATGATTTGATACAGATACAGAATCACACCAATATTACAGAGACACTTCTCAGCCTGTGGTAGTTGCACCTATTCTGCCCATCCTACTGTTGTAAAAGACCTGTTAAATTAGAGCAGGTTCTTTAAGAAACACTTTTGTGTTTCTGTTTGAAAATATATGTTAATCTGGTACATCAGTAAAATTAAAAAGAAAGACCTCACCAGGGTTTTCCTGTGCTTTCCCCCAGTGTAATTAAGGTCTCATGTTGATTTCACAGTTCAGCATACTGGTGTTGGTCAATGACACTAACCCTGTTAGGAACCAAGGGAAATTGGAGGGGTTTTTTTTTCCCCTTTTAATTTAAATTGTTTGGCTGAAGTGTCCAATTAACACTGGTCCAATTACAAGATACCCTGGTGAAGGAAAGCAGGAAGCAATACATCTTGCTTCCGAAGTAGAAACTTCATTTTATTTTTAATCAGTGCTATTAAGGAAGACTTCCTTGGGAATAGGCTTCACTGAGGGTTTGTTCATTATCAGCTCAAGGTGAAGCCGAAGGGAACCTTTCTTATTTCATACCAGAATTGATTTAAAAAAAAACTAAATAACCAGTGCATGCACAGGGGGTTGGTGCATGTATTTAAAAGTGGAGTTGCCATTGGTAACACAGCTGATTTCCTTTGTTGGAAAAGTCTCATTACTTACCAGAAGTGAAAGGTTAATGGCCTGTAGCGATCTGAAGAAACCCCTACAAAAATGCACAGCAAGTATCTAATGTTGTTATACAATAGTGCTTTCCACATACTTTTCCTCAGGTAAGGCAGACATAGAAGATAGCTGTTGCTGTTCCAATAAATATATTTGATGTAAAGTAGTACCTGGTATACTGCAGAATGAAAAGGCTCCTGCTACTGTCAAAGAGACAGCTGCCACCAAGGGCACAAATTTTGCTTTCTTTATTGACATTTGCAAAACATGCTGGCTATACTTTGTATAGAACTGCTGCACTTTTTTTCCTTAAAAATCATCTTCGTTGTAGTAGAAGTAACTTATTTTGTAGTGTGGCTGTTGCTTTAATAGCTTTCTTAATAGCTTAAATCTGTTACTTGTGGCACATTTTTTTCTTCTTGCAGTTTGAACACAATTAAAAATGAGATCTTGGGTAGTACGTTTGATATTGAGGTGTTCCGAAGAATTTTGTTGGTTCTTGCGAAGAAACTTCAGTGAGATCAGTTAGCCACCTCACTGAGATGTGCCTGTGATGTAGGATTAAGCCAAGTCACTGAGCAGCTCAGGGAAGAAAATGCAGGAAATGCATTTCAAACAGCATAAAAGGGAAGAACAAATCACTTTATTTTCCATATGTATCTTTTAAGTCTTTTCCGTCTAAGTAATCCTTTTCTACTGCAGTGAATAATTTGTCAATTCCATTGCTGCTACCTGTCAGTCAGCTTCTTTTGACTTGTCAGTTTGCAGCAGCCTTTCTCTAATTATGTATGCAAATAAATTTGGGTGCACTACCTCAGATAATACTGCTTATCTGCATAAAGATGTTTACTTTCTAATTTTTCCCTTATTTAGTTTACATGCTATTCATTTTGCTCAACTGGTGAGGAATGCAGGGAAGGGAGGGAATATAGTAGTATATCACTTAGTAGAACAAGAGTTGACAATAATGTATTTATTATTAATAATAATTAATACATTGTTAATATGTATTAATAATGCAGTTTAATAGAGAATAATAATTTTCAACCACAAGGACCTGTTCTGAAGAGAAACCTCTACAAGGTTTTGTGAATCCTTCTGAAAGCGTTGCTGGTTGAACTATAGCTTTTCACTCTGAACTTGCAGGTTGTTTATTGTGCCCCTGCTTTTTGTGCTAGTAATTAGAACAGTCTCTATTGTGAATAGATTAAATATTGCAAATATTCTAAATGTAACTTTTCTGTATGTTTTGGAAGGTTTTGTGGCTTCAGGCCATAGTTTGGTTAACATGTTTTCAGTGTCAAAAATAAGCAGCTCCTCACATTTTTTGTGATAGTGTCTCAATTTGTGAAGCCAAAACAGTGATCTAGACCAACAAAGCTGATCCAGCTGAAAAGTAACTTGTTTTATCATTGTGGAAGAGGCGTCATTTGCTCACCAGTTTATTTTTTAGTGTTTGTTAGGTTATCTTGCTCACTTCATGGCCATGAAAGTATTTATCGTAATAATGAAGGAATAACGGGTGGTCATGGAAGGACCTGCTGAAGTTTGCACAAGCAGCACGACCACCAAATAGGTGTGGGATCAAACATCACCATCCCCAAAAGATACAGTCCATCTGGGGAGCTGAAAGAATTGAGACCATGCCTGCATTAATGCATAGAGCAGGTCAGTGGAAACATATCGGTAATGCAAAATACTTTGTGTCAGGAACCTGATGTCTGCATTTTATATGCTTTGGGTTTTGGTTTTTACTGTGGACGAGCTCTTGTCTATGCTCACTTACTGGTGGAGCACACTCAGAGTGGTTTGGGGGAAGATCTCCCAGGTGGTTTAGTCTGAGCAGAATCCAGCCCACGTGCTCCGAGACGCCAGGCCACAATGTGGAGCAAAGCATAGAGGATGAAGAAATTCACTTTACAAGTGCACTCCATGTGCAAAGTAAAACCTCAGTGTAGGTGCACTCAAAAAGACTTCCTCTTGCCCACAGTGACAAGAGCATGTGGTCGAACAAGGAATTAGCGATGGCCTTCTGAGTCCTGTCATCGTGTTATAACTTCTAGGCAAGCTTCCTTCTGAATTCCCTGTATGACTGAGAGAAACCTTAAAGTAGAATAGGAGGATGGCTTAATGATTAGCAGGCTGTAGTATACCCAGAACTGAATTGTGCTTCTGTTCAGCAGTTAGTACCTGTGACACCAGTGATATATTTAATTGGTGTATTGATACTAAGAAGCATGTCATGGCGTAAAGCACAGGGACTTTCAATACAGTTTTGGCAAACCCAAGGTGAAAGAAAAAGCAGCACAGACAGTTGAAAATAGTAGTAAAATATTCCATTTCATGTCTGCAGGAATGATTGGACAGCAGTTAAAGAGGTGTTATTAATGCGGCAGATTCACTTGGAGAGTTACGTTTCTGTAATGTCCACTAAAACAACGATACTTCTGTTTTTAAGTGGAGCCCTTGCCAAGTGCAGACGTGTTTCTCTGCAGCCATGAAATGGATTTATTGACAGTAAAGAAGATGCAGATTCTCTCAGTGGCTTCTATTTTACTTCTGCCAGCTCAGCACAGTAAGCAAGGAGTAGCATGGCTGTCGTTTTCTGCCCACCATTGCCAAAATTCGGTCTTATCAGTCTTACGGAGTTATCACAAAAGTAGCATGTTGGTTTCATGCTGACAGTAAACGAAGATGACAATTTCTATATGGTAAATCAGAAGATCAAAATGTGACCTAGTTATAATGACATGTTGTAACACACAACCGGCTTAAATGCAACACTTCATAGTAAATGAACCTTTGAAACTTTCTGCAGAACTTAGGAGAACTCTGGGCTGTAAAACGCTTTGATCAAGACTCTTTTTAGAGCACAGTACATGTGATTAGCTAATGTTTCATCATGGGTGCTGAATGCTTCTTACATTACTGCAAGAAACAAGGCAAAAATATCTCAACTTTTTTGGCTGCAGAGTTAAAAAGCATGGCTTTATCGCAGTGTGTGACAAAGTTGCACAGCACTGATCGGCCCTGTGATCGCATCTTCTCTGGAATGCTAACAAAATCCTTTACAAGCATCACTGGAATGATACAGGGTCATTTATTGATCTTTAGTCTCCATGAAGGACCGCAGTCTTACTGATTCGTTTACCATTTACAAGCCTCTGTCTTGCTCTTAAAACCCCTTTTTATTGGTACAGTTTGGTAGTTTCTTTTGTTTTATAGGTGTGTTTCCTTGTGCTTCAGTGGCAGAGAGGTAAACAGATGTGAACAGGTAAGCTTATAAATCTGAAAATTTCCATGTGAATTCAGCCTCTCCAATTAAATTTATTTTCTGGATATGTGGATGCTTTTAAGCTTGCTGGGGCAGTTTGTCTTAAGCTGAAGCAACATCTGTGTTTCTAGAAAATCTGAGATAGAACAGTTTGAATTATTTCATTTTTTTTATTATTTCATATCTCTCAAATTTAATCCAAAAATCATACAATCAAATAAAAAGTAACATTAACCCTTGAACAAAGTTTGATCCCACTTACAGCACCTGGGAATTTTGCTAATGCATTCAGTGAGAACAGGATTTAACTTCCATTTTTTTCCTCCAGTAAGCCTAAAGAACAAGACACTTCCTGAAAAGTACTTCCTTTATAATAAAGAATGTACAGATCCATTAATTTGAGGGTTGGTAGGGCTAAACCACCACTGTTAACTGTTCTTATTTGTCCTATAAACTGTTGTCTCCCCACATGCTTTTCCTGCTAAGCTGTACCGCTGTTATTTTTGCCCATGATGTGCGCACTGGAATCCTGGCTGTGCAGCCACAGCTCCGTTTATATCTTATTATCTGGCATGTTTCAGCGCCAGCGGCTGTGTGATGAGACCTTGGTAACTAGAAATAAACTGAGCTAGTTCTGCACCTTGTACCTCCTAGGGGACAAATGCTGTGGTTTTCCTCAGTTTGGATGAATGCATTGTGTGTTTCTTGTTTTATAAAGAGCATGCTAGGGGAAAGAAAAATAAGAGCTCCTGGAAAGGTTTGTATGTTAGTACCTCTCTATAGGCCTTCTGTAAAATACGTGCTGAGTTTCAGTCAAAGGTTTACTTGTATTTGGTGTGAATTTCAGTCTGCTTCTAATGGATGCAAATGTGAGTAGGCAGTTTTCTCGAGTCGTCTCGGGAGTTTGAGAGTAGTGTTGGTGGTAGTAAAGGCAGACTGAAGCTGAAACACCATTTTTGAATTTTCACGTTGCTCCAAAGAACACTTGCATGTTGATTTTTAGGAATTTTAAATAAGCAATATGTTGAGAGATGAGCATCTGAATTTCAGAATTATTGTACCTGAAAAACTCTGTCGTCTCTTTCATTTACTGTCATTTATCTCAGCAAGTGGCAAACTTCTAATATTTTTAGATGTTTCAGAAAGCATCGTCACCAGTTTGGCCTGGATGCCTTACACACACACTTCGGAAAGCGTCAGTATCACTGTTGAGGAATGCACTTTCTTGTAACAGGACTGTTTTACAATTACTCATTTTTCAGAAATGTGTATGTTCATCCTCTCGTATGAAGTAATTTTTTACTACAGTTATGTTGCCCTTGCAAAAAATATATATATTTATTCAAATCGTGCTGGGAGATTAGATTCTTATTTGCTAGCTAGTACAAGCTTCAAACAAGCCTTAGCTTTTTTCCCCATAGTTAAAACAACTGTGTTGCATTTGCGAATCAATGGCTTTAAATATTTTGGAAGAGCAGATCCATGGGAGACGCTTCTAAGTTTTGTTTAAGTTGCTGCCTTTTGTGCAGTACTAAAGCTGATGCTTTTCAGGTATGCACTGGCAATCAGTAACTGCAACATTGCTGCTTTGGTAGTGTCAATTTCTAGCAGATTCTGTGCATCATTGTCCAGCAACTCTTTTTACTTTAATTTGGTTCTAGATAAGGGATTCACATTGTAAGTGAAGAGCTTAAAATGCTACTTATAGTTTTTATATTGATTCACTTGTCAATTTGCCATGTACCTTCCTCTTCTCTACCCTTTCCTCAGTATCTGCTTTTCAGTATTCACAAGTGAAAGTTTTATACATTGGTCCACTTGTAAATAAATAGTTTATAATTTCATTTCGCTAGCTGTGTCCACATTTTCTGGGTAGTCAGAACAAGAGGAAAACAGGTTGTGCAGCCAATTCCCACTGTAAACACTCTAGACTAAGCAATAAACTTTTGGAGGAGCAGGGGTGGAAAGCCTGTCTTCTTGAACTCCTCAGCACTAGCAAGTGGTTCAGGCATGCCTCATGTCATGCAATCAGCAGCACATTTGGTCAAGACCAGGGGTTCTGGGTGGGCCAGTAAATCCCCAGGGCTTGTGAAGCTTGTTCAGGGATGCAGCTGAACCTCCCAGCTCTGTCTCAGTCTTTCTCTGTTCAGCCCAGTATTCAGTGTGCACATCCACCAGCTGCGGAGTCTTGCAGGACCAAGCATGTTGGCGATCACATGCGCCTGTACCAAACACCCAGCTTTCTGAAGCTGCTTGGATTCTAGCAAACTGTGTGTCTTTGTCATAACTGGAGAGATGTGTAAACAAAAATATGAGCAGTCAGTGATAGCTAATAACAACATACTTCCAGGAAATGTGCGATTCTCTCTACTTCTTCCAATAACATTTATGTGGTTTTCGTTTTTTCTATACATACTCTTCTAACTTTTCACAGTTCACAAGTTGATATTTAGATAATTAAGCAGGAAATTTCCAGTAGATACTTGCAAAATATTTCAAGTGACATAGAAATGGTAAACAAAAAAACAACCAACCTATTTCTTTCCCTCTTCACCCCAGAAAACTACTTCTTAAAGATGAAGCAATTAGTACCATCAGGTTGCCCAGAGACAATATCACAGTTCCCACAGTATTTTTTTCTTCCTTGTCTTTGGGACCTTCTGCATGTCACTTTGTAATCTTCTGTCACAAGCTTTTTAAGTCCAGGTATTATGTCAGTACATTTTTCTACTCTCATTGTTCTAGTTTCATCTTTCTAAATATCTTCTGCTAGCTTATGGCTGTGAATATAGTCCAATGTGAAGGTCTGTTCTACATATTCTACATCTGATCCAACCTGTGTCACCTAGTCCTCCTTTTCCAATACTGATCTGATCAATTCCCGGTTACTCAGTTTCTGCTGTGAAACACAAAAATGGACAAGCTACTTCTGTGCTTTATTTACAGAAGTTTACAGAAATTGTCCAGTAGGAAAGTACAATAATGAATTTACTTTTTCCTTTTCCCCCCCTTTCTTTCCCCCTTTTTTTCTTTTCCTTTTTTCCGTTTTATCTCCTTTGGTTTTCCCTACCTTTTTTTTCTTCTTTTTTTCCTCCAGGACAGTTTCAGTCTAAAGGGCAGTAAAAACCACTATGAAGAGCATTGATTATTTTTGTGGTCGTACAGGATTTACAATCTGGTAGTTTGATGCCATTATAAAAGCAGGTGAAAAACAAAGCAGGGAATGGGCATCAGTGGGGATTGGTTGCTTGGTTGGGGGAGGTTTGGGGTTTTATGGAAAAGCTTGTCAAGCTGTAAGATGACCCCAAACTCTAGTGGATCATTTTTTAAAATGTAAGGTACTTGCTCTTTCTGTCTTCAACATTTCTTCTTTTGAAGTATTGAGATGACAGTGACTATGATCTTGTTCTTTCTTTCTTTCTTTCTTTCTTTCTTTCTTTCTTTCTACTTGCTGTAATTCTTGGTCAGAAATGTCACGTGTTCAAAAACTAGTCTGTCTATGTACATTTGTTGTGTGATCCTTTCTCAAGGACAAGAATAAAATTCACGGCACTTTTGCCGAGATGGGTTTCCACTGAGAATGTGGATCAAAGCCCAGCAACTAACAATACACGTAAACAAGCTTTCTGTCTTTGGAGGAGCTAGGCCTTAACCATGAAGATAGTAATAGTGATTTTGCTATTAATTTTGTGTACAGTACAAAGGCTCAGCACCAAAAATCCTAGAAATTGGCCTCCAAAGGGCAGGCATGTTTTATGCTGTCTTCCATTGTTAGCACTAATAAATGTTGCTTCTGGTTTTGTATATAGTAGAAATTCTCCTATTTCGTCTACATATCTCTCAAGAATGGGCAAAATTCACTGTCAACAAACTAAAGCAATAGCAGTCATTAGAATTCAGTTCATTTCAGAAAGATATTTCTTGCTTAAATAAATACCATTGAACATTACATTCAACCATGTTGTGCAACTGGATGATGATTCTTTGTTCAGTCATATAAAAACTCCCTTTTCCCTTTACTTAACAGAACAGGATCAACCATAGAATCAGAGAAGAACAAGATGTGATCCCGATGGATCTTAAAGAATCCTAACAGTTATGTTTTTTTCTAAATTGACTAGTTATTCCAAAGTAGTGGGACCTGAAATGTAATGGTATTATTATATAAGCTGTCCCGTATAAGACCATAACAATAGACCTTCACCTACACTAACATTTCTGGGTTTTAGAGGCTACAGTGGTAGGTAAACATACATCCTAGTTTTTGGTGGTGCCGATTGCTGTAGTCATTTAGGCCTGCTTGATGTTAGCTATATCAGAGAGAAAAGTACAGACAGAATCACAACTTATGTCCTAACATGCCCTTTATTTTCTCAGAAGAAAATACCTTATAATGCTACTGAATCCTGTTGCTAATTCTACTGTAGCGCAGTGGAACATAGTACAGTGTGCATCCAAACAAGCTCAAAATGAAATGTGCTAATTTTAGTCAATGGTGGCTCTGAAGGTCAAATCTTAGCAATAATGTATAGAAGAGCACCCATGCACCACCACCTCTTCTCCCATATGAAAATCTATTTTAGATGATGTTCTGTTGTGCTATTTAATACACAAAATGGAGTTCATAGTTTGAATATGTGCAGAATTAGAATTTGTTTTCATGGATTGCAAATGTTTTTAATAAATATTCCAGGCTTGATATTGCTGGAGAGTGTTTTTACCATACACTTTATGTTGGGGAGTTGCCTAGCAAGTTCAATGAAAGGAAAATATTTGCTCTGGCATGCAAGCAAGTTCTAAAAGAGCTTAGGCAATATTTCTGCTGCAGAAAATGCCAGTTTAGACCTGCCCAATTTCTACTCTAACTTGTGAATTTGATTTTTCTAAAATACAAAAAATAAAGAAAAGTTCTTTCATTGTTCCTTGATTCTCCTTCTGTGCTGAATTAGAATTCTTTTATCAGATATGCCATATAGTTTTGTGTTTTATTGCTTTGTTGTGGGTTTGTTTTTTTTTTTATTTCAAGGCCACTTCATGCTTACTCAGAAAATACAGCAGGAAAATAACCTAGGGAATTTGAACTGTGTGTTAAAATCACCTATGAAATGTAACTTGGTTTAAGTTAATTAATTAAACATATATAAGAAGTAGATTGGTGATTCTGTTTTGCATCTTAGTTTATGTGGGCAGAGAAGAACCCAGATATTTGTACTTTCTTACAGCCACAGTTCCATGGCTATCGAGGAAGGTGAGGGGACCTAATGGAGTCAGAACCCCTGCATTTCCTTTACAAAGGTTAAGAAGATTAGTGTATTCACCAATATGACATTATTCTTAATGTATTTGGCATGAAATACTAGTATTTTACATGGTGAATTTTGTTTAGTTTTACATAATAAAATGCTGCTAGATTTCAGGGCACCAACATTTGTCATGCGTTTGACACACAATATAAGACTTAGAAGTTAATATATTAAGTTACGCTTTGCTGAAGAGAGACACATTGGGTATCATTCATTGCATGGAGGTGGGGCAAGTTCCCAGTCGTGAACCAGTTGTAAAAACTAAGGTACTTTGTCAGGAAGGGGGGACATGGACAAAGGCTGGAAACCTGTCTGCCGTCTTGTAAGGAAAGGAAAAGGTGACATGAAGGAGGAAGAGAGATCTTTGATGTAACCTACCTCAGTGTAGATAGGTTAATTGTGGTTTTTTATTTCCACATCTGTGTCTTTAATAAATGTTTGCATGTTGTCAGTTTTGAATTTTATGAATGAATAACAGTATGTCCACTTTGTTATAATTTGGATTGATGCTGAATAACAGTAACGCATAAACTGACTCTGTAGACCAGGAGCGTAGACCAGACACATCCTTGTCCTCCAGTGTATTTTTTATGATGCCCGAAGATTAGCAACAGGGAACCCATTTGAGCCGCTTGAGCCATGCGGTGAGTTGGCACTGCAAGCACTGGCTGAGGCAGCAGAGGTTTCTTCCACCACCCATTGGTTACATTCCTAACATGGATCAATGTGTTAGGGAACACACTCAAACACCAAAGGTTGTTAGGAAAGTAACACTGTAAAAGCGTATTCACTTTTACAGCTAGAACCTGAGAGACTGCTGGAAGATTGTAACATTATAACTGAGAGAAACTGATTTTGTTTTTTGTGACAAATAATGACAGTAGTACCATTTGGCTCTAAGTTGTGTTTTTGAACCATCCGTCTCATGCCTAAAAACTTGAGCTTGCAAGAAAATCTGGTCATTAGATACCTACCTGCTCACCAGGGATAATGCTATGTGGAACAGTGCATGCTTTGAGAGGTCAGAGATTTCTAATAACAAATGCAGTCATTTCCCCATTTCCTATCCACAACGTATTATCCTTGAGTAGCTGTAGTTTGGAGCAATCGGTGAGGTACGTAGTCTCCTCATACATGCACAGCCTCCAGCATTATTCATCCGCAACCTCTCATCTTCTACAGGAACTAGAAGTTTTCAAAATTTGAGAAGTCTTAGTGTAGGTGCATAACTCAGGGGCTGTGCTTGAAGTCTTAAGGCAAATCTGAAGATGTTTTTTGTTTTGCGTGTTTTGACTTCTTTCATGGTTAGAAGATGAGATCTGACAGGACCGTGTGCCTGGAAGGTCCACGTCTAAGCTGTTTCCTTCCTGCCCACACCACCAGTCATTTTGACTTGGTGCTTGCTTTTGCAAGGCCTTTGTATTCATATTATTGCAGTCATGGTTGTACTACAAGACAAGATTTCTAAGTTGCACTTCAGCTGCAAGAAAATATTGTTCAGGAAGCTTGTTGCCGACATTCTTAAAAGGTCTCCTAAGTATACCCATCTTTGTACGTCATTCAGTAACAGGACAATGCTAATGGAGTAGTAACCTGACCAGATCACTGATTTTGATTGTTCAGCTGTAAATCATCCACATTAGAAATTATGAGCCTCTGCCTTGTTCTCTTGCTCTCTTTGGATCAGGAACCTATGTCAACAGAAAAAATCTGTAAGGACAAAAGTTATAATTGGTAATTAATACTTTAGATTTCACCTTCATTTGTGCACTACTTGGGTCCTCTGATTCACTTTTCTCAAATTTTATCAGTTTGCCCTGTGTATCTATCCTGACTCAGAGACAGCAGCATGGATCTGATCAGCAGGAACTATAAGTAGCTTGTGACTGCTGACGACATTCTTCTCAATGTCAAGCAGACCTGACAGCTGAAAAATCATTTTTTGTTTACATGCAAGTACTCCAGTTTTCTACCAGAAAGTTTAACAAGGTAGGGGTTAAAAAAAGTTGGTGTTACTGCATTACATCACAGCAAACTTATGAAATTTAACTGATCCATTTGGCAAAACGTTTTGAATTACTTGTCATGAAATGTGCTGTCACAGTACTGGACATATTTTTTCCAAATTACTGATTTAAGAAAAAAAGTTTGGAGCGCTGAAAACAGTACACAGTGTTTCGTACAAAACACAAAAGAAGTAAGAATTGGCAGCTGTAGCAACAGGTAGAAATCAGTACCAAGTCCATTTCAGTTGTTACAATTGCACTTATGATCTTAAAAACTGCTTTCTCTATAGGAATCTATTTACCTAATTATTTTTACATAGGTAATATTTTATTTCTGCTTGCATTATTTGCTTATTAATTAAGTCCATGCATCTACCTGTCCTGTGTATTAATTTCTCGGTAAATTCTACTAATTAAGGAACGTAAGTCATTGTTTTTCTGGTAAATAGCTAAATATCAGTACAAGCAGCATTCTGCATCCATTCAAATAAAGCATTTAGGAGTTTTATTAGCAGCCTTAAGGACTCTCTTGCCAGGTTCTAGATGAACTTTGAAAGTACCATTCACATACAGAAGCAAGTTCCAATAGATCTGATTTTCAGCATTAATCTTCTCAATAAAGTCAATGAAAGGAAAACAAAAACATACCTAAAGCTAAAACAATCTGAATGAAAACTTTGAAACAGTTTGTTGAAAGCTTGAGCTGCTACAAGTTGCTCGCTTGCAGCCCAGCGCTAGCCACCATCTGTAGGAAGCCCATGGGGTGACTGTTGTTGTCTGCCTAGTCTAGCCTAGAGCCATCACCCAGAAGCTCCCAAAATCAGCTGCCCTGTGGCTGCCCTTCTCATGGTTGCCTGTTGTTGACAGCAGGGAGAGACTCAGGGCATATCAGCTCTTGAGTGATGCTGATGGCCGTACAGCTCTTCATTAAACGTCTTTTAGGGCAGGTCTGCTCAGGGTTGTGCTTACACTGGCAGTCCCCCCACTTTACCTTTTTCATTAGGACTTAGAACAGCTGTTCTGGCATGGGTGGAACTGGAAGGGTCATGGGTAGCTATAAGAAAATTTCCGTAGACCATCTCTTGTACATATACAGTTGGTTTGGACTGTGTTTGTGATGCATTTTTCTGGAGAAGCTAAGGAGTCAAGATCCAGTCTTGGTTCTTGAAAGTGGGAAGGAAATGTGCAGGTATATGCTCTACCTGAGGTACTATTTTAGAGTCCCGTCTGCGTTGCATTGTGTATATGACTTGTAACAGGCATTACGGACATGTCAACGCACCCTCAGTGCCATTGGATAACCCTCAGTGTTGGGGAGCAGCAGGCATGGGGCTGCTCTGTGTGGGCTCCCTCCCAGCAGCGGCCCTCCAGCAGCAGGGGGGGGCGATACTCCAGCAGTCAATGCTCAGAACTGGCTACTAACGCCAGCGGTGCCAAAAATCTCTTTAAAAAGAAAAATTAAAAAAAAAGATTGGTTCCCAAGTTGGTGTTCAGACAAATATAATTTGTTAAATGGGCTGAACCTTAGTGGGTCTCGCTGCCTTCCACACCTCAGGAGGCTTGAGAATTAAGGTACTCGCTTAGATGCTGAAATAGGAACTAAAGCCTCTTCTACATGCACATTTCTGGTAATGCTGATGCCACCGCTTGCTGTTGTCCTGTTGATCTTTGTTGTTGTTGCTGTTATACAGGCTGTTGGTTTTTAATCTCTTCAACAGCTGACATACTGTTTTACAGTTTAATCATTCTGCCACTGTCCTTACAGACCTCAGTGTTTCCATAAGGCAGCAACTGTCAAATATTAGCCAGGATTTAGTTATTTACTTAGTTCTTTACATAAGGACTTACTTACCGCTAAGTCATGCTTCTTATCTCTTCTGAAAGATACATTTACTTTCAAGAAAGAATGGATTAAAATGTGTTCTTTTTACTTAAAAACTGCTTGCTCCCTCCATTTCTATGAGTGCTGACCTAGCAATGTAGGTTGGTCCTTTAAAGAAATGAGGAAGGGAGAGAGTGTTTGGAGGGGATATCTTGGTTTTTTTACTAAAACATATGAAGTGACAAGAGTCTTCCACTAAATGATCATTCTGGGCACTTAATGAGAGTGTTTAATCATTTATTATAGAAGGTGGCTAACATTTTATTTCAAATACACTTGTGCAAATGCAGAATTTAAAAGAAGTGAAGGTTCTGTAGCTTAAAGAGTTACAACTTTCTCTTGGGAATTACTGGCAATACTTTGGGTGCTTTAAAACTGAAGGTAATGTTGACATACTATGCTTGTCCCTTCAGACTTTAAAGTCTATCTGTTAAGAGTTAGTTATGAAGAGTGGAGGGTTTTTTGCTAGTTTAAACATACGTCCATTGACTGTAACTATGTTACGGTTTCTAAGACTGAAAAGATGCCCAGAATTTCCTATTCATGTAAGAGAGGAGAAAGTTTATTTTTGTTAGATAGAAATCTGGAAAAAATTGTTGACAGGATTTTTTTTGTATGCTGAATGAGAAAGCACTAACTTTCTGTCATTCTTTTTAAAAACCGACTTTGGACCAGGAGGCTTTTCTTCTTGATAGGAAAAGCTTGTTGGCTAGACCTTTGGCACCATTTGCTTTGTGCTATGACTCTATTATACTTCAGGGAGAATATTTTGAACCAGACAGTACGTTGTGGCAACAGTACAATCACATTCTCTCAAGGAGCACTGGTGACTTGCTTGGCAAGGCAGCACTCCATAAATGATTGCCTCAGCAGGATTCAGACTAAACTTATTTAAAATGTTATCTACTGCAACTCAATTTAGATGCAGGAGGACATTTTCCCTTTGTTACAATTTTATTACTATATCAGTTTAATTTTTTATTATTCAGGACTAGGTTTATTGGCTCGTATTTCTTAAGCTTGTAGGATTGAACATTGTAAAATCAATATTTCTGCTAATTAAGGTGGTTTTTGGGAGTGGATAGTCAAACAGTATAGTGGATCATTAAAAACTTACATGCTAATATTGACTAGAATTATCGGCACAAAGAGACCAAATCTCTATGCCAGGGACTTTTTTCCTTATATTTTTACAGCAGAAGCAAAACACGTTCGGTAAAAATTGATGTTCTCAGCGTTTAACAGTGTAGAGATGGTCCTTTATGGATATAAAACCAAATGCAGTGTGTTAAAATTCTGGGCACTCATATGTAACATTTCTTTCCAATCATTTAACTTAGCAGTAAATGGTGTCTGACTTCTAGGGGTCTTACTGTGTTTTGAAATAGATTAAAAGCTCCTGCCTCTTATGAAAATAATGGATAATTTCTAATTTATGGTCAGTTTTTGCCAGTTTTTTACCCTCCAAAAGATGGTTTATTCTTTTCTGACATAGACTGGCTTTGGTTTTAGCTTTTATTTGTTTACATTAGCTGTGGCCTACTAGTACTTGCTTCTGGCCTTCTCAACAGGTGATACTGAACAGACCTGTAAGTGCTGATTTGCTATCACGTTAGGAAATCGCTTCCCTTCCCCCAGTTCCCTTACCATGAAACTAGTGACGGCAGGTGGGACACTGGATGCTATTGAACACCATCATTTTATTCTATGTGTTTGACTGACTTTTGCTTTAGAAACCTGTACTCAAGAACCGAGGGTCCACTGGCAGTGGACAGTGACCTGATGTTGCTTTCCTCCTGGTCTGGATTCTTGCATGAACAAACTGCTCAAGATCCTTTATGTAAGAGTGATACCTCTTTGGCAGTGTTACTTCAGGGCTGTATCGTGTGCCGGGACTGCACCTTTTTTTAAAGAAAGTAGAATAAGACAAAGACGGAAAATAAGTCCATTCACTTTTCAGGTATAAAAACATAAAGTAGAAAACTCATTAATCTAACATGAGCCAAGCCAAACATTGCATCTGCTCAGACTATTTTGCTCTGTGCTTTTTTAACTAGACCACAACTTAAGGAGTTGTTCTGCAGTTCTTCATAGCCTTTGAAATGAAAGGAAACTTGGCATCACTGTAGAACTAAGGCATCAGAGTTTAGCTGGGTGGTGGGGAAGGGGGGACCTAAGGAGAAATTATGTCAAATATCATCTAAGCCACAGAAAATGATAAATGTGTTATCACTGTATTTCCTAAGAAAGTTTCTCCCTAAAGTGTTTAATACATTATTACTGCCTAATCAGAAGTTCAAAGGAAAAGCATTTTTTGATGAAAGCACAGTATTAATCATTCTTATTTCTAAGATTAACTTCTTCAGTTTGCATGGGAAGTTTTGTAACACTTGCATATTGACTCAGGCAGGCTGTAGTAACTAGGGCAAGTTTTAGTCTGTCTCTTACAATATCATAGAATTATAGAATGATTTGGGTTGGAAGAGACCTTAAAGATCATCTAGTTTCAACCCCCCTGCCACGGGCAGGGACACCTTCCACTAGACCAGGTTGCTCAAAGCCCCATCCAGCCTGGCCTTGAACACTTCCAGGGAGGGGACACCCACAACTTCTCTGGACAAAAATATCCTTTAACAATTCAACATTTCCCTCTGTGACTGAAAAAATTTGAATTTATGTCCCTTAACATCAGCTGGGACAAAGTAACATAAGTGAGATACAACCCCTTGTGGTGGGTGCTTCCAATTTATACATGTTAGAGGGTTTGTAGCTAAATTAGAGAGAGATGGGCTGTTATTTGCCACCCCTTGGGACAAGCTACAATGTGACTTTGCAGGAAAGGAGTGACATCAGTTTGTGACCATCGCATTGTGTGCCTTTTGCCCTGTGTTCAGCAGAAGGTAGTTTTAGCTGGCACTGGAAGTGGGGACTTGATGAAAGGTAGGTGATGAGGTACCTAGCTACTGCATGGGCAGGAACACCTGGGAGTCGGTGGTGACTCTGAATACACCTTCCCTTATTTTGTGGTAGCTTGCTGATCTGTTCTGACTGAACTTTAAGAAGACACTTTGTGGACATGTGAATTTAAGACATCTGTTTTTCTGTGGTTTTGAGTCTCATGGCTCGATTATGGTGGTTCTCTCATCACTTAAAAGGTCTTCACAGAATCACAGAATGTTAGGGATTGGAAGGGACCTCGAAAGATCATCTACTCCAATCCCCCTGCCGGAGCAGGATTGCCTAGATCATATCACACAGGAACGCGTCCAGGCGGGTTTTGAATGTCTCCAGAGAAGGAGACTCCACAACCTCTCTGGGCAGCCTGTTCCAGTGTTCGGTCACCCTCACCGTAAAGAAGTTTTTCCTCATATTTATGTGGAACCTCCTGTGTTCCAGCTTGCACCCATTGCCCCTTGTCCTGTCAAGGGATGTCACTGAGAAGAGCCTGGCTCCATCCTCATGACACTTGCCCTTTACATATTTATAAACATTAATGAGGTCACCCCTCAGTCTCCTCTTCTCTAAGCTAAAGAGACCCAGCTCCCTCAGCCTCTCCTCATAAGGGAGATGTTCCACTCCCTTAATCATCTTCATGGCTCTGCGCTGGACTCTCTCTAGCAGTTCCCTGTCCTTCTTGAACTGAGGGGCCCAGAACTGGACACAATATTCCAGATGCGGCCTCACCAGGGCAGAGTAGAGGGGGAGGAGAACCTCTCGTGACCTGCTAACCACACCCCTTCTAATACACCCCAGGATGCCATTGGCCTTCTTGGCCACAAGGGCACACTGCTGGCTCATGGTCATCCTGTTGTCCACTAGGACCCCCAGGTCCCTTTCCCCTATGCTGCTCTCCAACAGGTCTGCCCCCAACTTGTACTGGTACATGGGGTTGTTCTTGCCCAGATGCAGGACTCTACACTTGCCCTTATTATATTTCATTAAATTACTCCCCGCCCAACTCTCCAGCCTGTCCAGGTCTCTCTGAATGGCTGCGCAGCCTTCTGTTGTGTCAGCCACTCCTCCCAGTTTTGTGTCATCAGCGAACTTGCTGACAGTGCACTCTATTCCCTCATCCAAGTCATTAATGAATATATTGAATAGTACTGGTCCCAGTACCGACCCTTGAGGGACTCCGCTAGCCACAGACCTCCAACTGGACTCAGTCCCATTGACCACCACTCTCTGGCTTCTTTCCTTCAGCCAGTTCACAATCCACCTCACTACCCAATCATCCAGACCACAGTCTTGTGTAAGCTTACCCTGTAGCTGAAACATTTACAACTTCTTTCTCCCAAATTGATTCTCTGGTGGCTAAACAGAGAGACTTGCATTTAAGCTGTAGCCTTTCCTCCAGAGAAGCCATTAATTTGGTTTTCTCCTGTAGGTGGTTGCCAGGTAGCTGTAGGAATTTCTGAGAACGTAATGTCTTTACTCCACTGTAAAATCAAGTTGGCAGCTTCAGAAGTTACTACCAGCACAAATGCAGACAATATAACCATAAAAGCCTACTAGGATTAGGAAAATGGTTTACATGGTCACTTGAAAGAATTTGCCTGTAGCTAATTATGCAGTTAAAGAATGAGTTTATGGAGGTAAGAATATACATGCTTAAAAATCAAGATTAGAAAATTTTAACTTATTTGTTAAATTTGATCAGCTTGCTTGCATTTTAAAGAAATTCCTAATTGGCTAATTCTACTTCTTTGTATATTTTCCTTGCTGGTATATTTTAATGTAACTACTGATTGGATTGTGAGTTTGCAACAAAGTGAGAAATATTAGTCTATAAATGCTGGTTTGTACACTGTGCACCAGTTTGTAAGGTTGGTTTTTTTTACTTTTTTTTTAAAGAAAAGTCTTGCTGAGTTGAGATCTTATTCTTTTACTTATGAGCAGTAGATATTATTGTACCTCACATAGATTTGCTGTAGGCAGTGTTGGAGTGCCTGCAAAAATCTGTCAAACTGCTTTCAGAAATGGCAAGAAGTTGTCAATTAACGCTGGAATTGTACGGCAAATTACCAAATGTAGTATCTTGAGGACAATAAATTTTCTGTCTGTCTGCTTTTTTAGTGAAAGTGTGTAGAGAGCCCCAGTGGTTAAACCCAATGTTTAGGACTGAGAAGTATTGTCACATAATTAACTCTTTAATTTACCCAGGGGATTTTATCAACCTGTTTTAAATCTGCCCAAGTGACTGATGTGAAGAACATCAGGTCAGGTGGGCAGAAAAGTCTGGAGAAGTTGGCCATCTGTTTTTCCTTCTGGACAGATGTTGTCAGTGGGGAGCCTCCAACCTGAGGGAACTGTAAGACTGAGCTCCCTGCCTGGTCCAGATGCTCTGTGGTTGTAAGTGGGTATGGTTTAGGAAGTTGCTCTTTCACAAATAGTTACCAGTCCTGTAAGCAGTGGAACAACAGGGGAAAACTTCAGAGACTATGTTAGTGTGAAGTCTACCACAAATCTTCTTGCAAGGGAAGGGTTTTTTTTTTCTGACTATAATTTAAGTCTGGAAGAGCAATGAAAACCTGTGGTACAGCCACAGTTGTGACCATTTTTTTAGTATCTGAGGAAATCACTTCGACTGGTGCTGGGTTAAAAATGGCATCAGCTCTGGTGAATCAGCACCAAGCCCATTTAAAAAAAAATTGGTGAAATAATTTATACCAATTATTTCCAATGAGGATTTTGAAACCATAGTCATCTTCAAAAAATCTCTTGTCTTTGGCATTAGCTATAATTGCCATCCTCTAAAACAAAAAAATACTAGATATAGCATGATTTGTTTAGTAGCGGCTGGCCACTACACCAGGACCCACTGATGGATGGGTTGACAAAATACCACCTGGCGTGATCAGAGTACGAACACTTTTGCATATGCTCCAACTCTGATTCTGTTGAAGCGCTGGCTGCATGAGGGGAATCGACATTTACGAGTATGCCAGCGGACAAAAAGTTCAAGCACTTGGATGTGTTTGGGAGGAAATCCAATTCCACAGATTCAGTTGCAAGGGCAAAACAGCCAAGTCTTGCACAAAAAGTGTCTGTCTTGTATGGGTCAGGCTGCCTTCCTCATCAAGGACTTTCATGATAGCAGAGGGTAACCAATGAATGCAAGAAAATAACCACATTTCTTTTCTCACTGACACGTAAGTGGTGTCCCCTGCAAATCACAGTTCGATGCAGGCCAGACAGGCCTGTAACAATTTTACATTGCATTTGAATTTCCTGGAAGGCAAAACCATCAGGTGACCCAGTATCATCTTCCTGATGGTTCTGGGACAGTCCCCAGCACCCAGCCTCGAAGGATACAAGACCAAATACACATCATAAATAAGACAGTGAAGGATGCTTTCCTTTGCCTGCAAGCCACCACACTCTGGAGTTCACCACGCAAGGTCACGCTGTATTTATTCCAAGGGTCCACTCTGCCACAATATACTTTCTGAACCAGAGTGTAGTAACTAGACACAGCTGGGCACTCTGAAAGGCTCTGCCTTAATAATAGTAAGAGCAGTCAGTCAGGTCGCCTTTTCCTACTTGAACTGCTTTCTACTGTCAGATCGGTTACAGGTGTCAAGGTGCTCTCCCAGCCTGTTCAGAAATGATGTCAGTTATTAGTCCTGCTTTCTCTGCTCCTGACCGCGTGGATGTTAGCTGATTGAGTACTTCTCATGTAGGCTGTTATCCTCCTCCCTGGTATCTGGGTACTTGTACACAAAGGAAGGAATCTTTCCATGAGGAATTTACCACTTGAAAGCTCTCCCAAGAGAAAAATATTTCTGAGGAAAATAAAAAGACAGTGATTTTTTTTTACTGGTTTTGCTGTTTTACAAGGTCTAAGCAAAATGATCAGCCATCAAGCTTGAGAGTTCAAAAGAAGTACAAAGTGCACCTGTATGTGGTAGAACTCTTTGCCACAACATGCTGGGGAGGCCAGCAGGTAGATGGATTCAAATGGGGATGAGGCAAATTAATCAAGTTGGTAAAATGGTGGGACAGTTGTAGCTACATGGCCTTGCAATTGCCAAAAAGTTGTGGTCACTGGAAGCAGAGGAGGCATTCCAGCAGAAGGATGTACGCATATGTGTCATATTCATGTTGCCTTTCCCTGAGGAACTGTTGGTGGCCAGTGGTGGGGACAATGTACTGGAAAAGACAGAACCTTGAACTGATCTGGTACCACAGTGCTTATGTTCTCTCTTATGCCGTTCTTTCCTCTTTGAAATGCTTCGGGGTTTGTGACCATTGTCATCTACCTCTACAGATGGGATCACTTAGCAAGAAGTGATGATAAGAGGGAAGGAACAGTTTCCACTATTCTCCTGGGTGCTCCAGTCCAACCTGACCACCTCCGTTCCAGAAAGGAGGCATTCATTTTTAATATTTAAATTTTCACAGTAATGCTCGTAACTTCATAAGGGGATGGAAGAAACATTTTTTTCATGTATTCTTCTGTGTCTTTAAAAGCTACTTATAATTAAAAGAAGGGAATTTCCACATGAGCATGTTTTTGCACATAATAAATGTGCAAAAATATTTGAGATATTATTTTAATTTGTGGCCAAAGTTTTGGTGGCTTGTTTGTTTCTTAATCCAAGTATTAGCCTATCAGGCAATGGAGACCTGAAGCTGAAATTCTCCATCAGGAAAACTAGACTGCTTTAATTTGTTCTAGTGGAAGTGACGTGGAACAAATATGAATATATACAACTGGGCACTTAGAGTGCACTATTGAATTTAATTAAGAGCCCTTAAGGTAGGCAGATTCAATTACACTATCTTGAAAGTTTTTTGTTACAATACAAGGATTTTTAGAAATTCCTGACAAAAGGAATACCACAGTGAAACTAGACCTTTTCTTAAAGACTAATATAATGAGGAGCATTGATATATAAGCCTCATAGAATACCTGAGACTGGAAGGGACCTCCAGAGGTCTCTGGTCCAACCCCCTGCTCAGAGCTGGTCAAGGTAAAGCAGTTTTATCTATAAAGTAGCATGCAGATAAACTACTGATAATTGCACTTCTAAATTCAGTTTAAATAAGTTTGCCTGTGTATGGAATATAATTCTTAAAGTAAATTCCTGAGTTTTTCTGTACGTTGAGTGCTGCAAAATGGTTTCAAGTTTTTGTGGTTCTAGCAATACAGCGAACTGCTGTGTTGCACAAGAAACTGGTGGGTTGCTACAGTCTTCTCATCCCTAGCCATGAGGGCATTATCAGCAGTTTAACTGAAAGAAAATGGGAGTATTCATATAATACTCCAGAATAAGGGATAATATCTATTCCGCAGTAGTTTCTGTATGACAGGAAATAGTATCATCTGCATTGATTATAAGATCTTGTATATGATTACTTTTTAGAAAATATTTTTCAACTAATCGCATCCTTTCTGGGCTCCCCTTGATGGCCATGGCTCATGGGACATTAGTCATCAAATAAGGATCATCTTTTCAAATCTGGGTTGTAAATCTAGCATACAGAGCTAACTGAATTTGGGAACCAGAGCAGAGAAGATTTGTTTCCGGGCTAGTATGACAGTGCAGCTACATCGTGTGGTTTTGTTTATTCAGTTGTGCAAGTGTAGCATTGAGCAGGAGCAAAATATTGCATTGGTTAAGCAGTAAGTGGTTAAACACAGTACTTGGGCTTGCATTTTTTGAAGTGGGATTTTCTGGAATTTCTTTTTGAAGTGCCACAATGCCATCTACTGGCTCGCTTTCTTGTGTTTTTTTTTTCCCAAAGGGCGTTTTCTTTTGTACACAGGCTTATATATAGGTTTTTAATGGTATTTTTAAACAGCAAAATGAGCAAGCTGGCATAGAATGAGCAAGATATTCTGGGGATGCATGTGTGTGTTAAAGAATATAATACATTACATATATTAAAGAATGACTTCTAATCTCTTGCCAGTTAATCTTGCTCTCCTTTTATTAAAAGTAACTCTGAGGTGATTAGTCCTGAAAAATAATGGAGGAATCTGCTTTCCATTTATGTCCCTCATAGTAGCTTTTAAGCAAGTAGCTTCACTGTTTTCTGTCTACAGTTAGTCAGTTTCCCTTTATGTTGCAATGTTTTTTATACAGATAAATAGAAAGAAAACAAAGAAATATGTAACCTGTCAAGCCACAAAAACTGGGAAGAATTGTAATTTCTGACAGGATTCTTCACTGACAAAATCCTAGACAATGTTTTCCCCTTAATTGGCTCCTTTTTTTTTTTCTTTTTCTTTTTTTTCCCAAAGTGTGTTTAAACAATCTTTTCAAGATTCATCAACAACCTTCCAAGGACGAAAATTCCATAGGCTTTCTAACAACTGTTATGAAGAGGCATGAATGAGAAAATATTCTCAGTATCAGGCTGCTCATACCAGAAACGAGCTGTGGGCAGTTACAAGAAGTTTTGATTGGTTCTTGTTTTCAATCAGGCTGCCTAATGTTATCTGTAGGAGTAACCCTCTGTCTTCCACTTGCTGCCAAAAGAAATGAATGGGCAAATATAAAAATAATTTCCTGAAAAAACAGGAACTGTAGATATGGGTAAATGCTGTTATTTGCAGTTTCACTGCCTGCTTTTTCTTGAAGGTATCTTGAGTGTTTCCTCATTAATTGGTTATTATGACTTCTTAAAATATTTCTGTTTTGTTTTTCCCCTCCACGTTCAGTTTTTCCGAACAAATTTTTCATATTCCTGCCTTTCTTCAGTCTAGTTAGGAGAAAGAGAAACATCGGTAAT
This sequence comes from Nyctibius grandis, assembly GCF_013368605.1. Classification (NCBI taxonomy): domain Eukaryota; kingdom Metazoa; phylum Chordata; class Aves; order Nyctibiiformes; family Nyctibiidae; genus Nyctibius; species Nyctibius grandis. The sequence goes on from NC_090660.1 coordinate 15,238,653, forward strand.
GGCTCATAACGCTTTGGATTGTTTTTTAAGTAGATTTGTAATTCACTCAAGTACAGCTCCAGAGTCATTATTCAAAACACAACAGCTAGAAAAGATTTCCAGCTGTTTCCTGAATGGCCTATAATGAAGGTAAACACAAACATCTGTGCCCTTCCTGGCCTTTCACCCTCTCCCTCACTGACATTCAGAAGGTCAAGTGGATCTTGCAAGCCCAGTTATTATCTGGTAGGAGCTGTGTCTTGCTGACAGCTGCAGAGCCTTTGCACGTCCGTGTGTGTGCTGGTGGAAGAGCCCGAGTGCTTTTGGCCAGCTCATACGGAAAGGAAGGGGTCTGTGTGTTAAAGTCAGTGCTTGTTTGTGGCCGTGGGTTATTACACCGCAGTTGGCATGCTGTACGCTGGGAGCAGTGAAGCTGAAATGATTGTACTTGGCACCCGTGTTGGTTTTTGTCACATAAATGATCCGTGGCAGAGAGGTTGCACTGGGGAGCGGGTCTCGTTAGCAGCTCGGGCTTCCCAGTCCTTGCTACACAAGCCACCCACAAGCCGTATGGTAGCTCTGCTGAGGGGGAAGCCCTCTGTGGCGAGCCCATCGCTGAGCTGGTTGGTTTTGGCCAGGGTGTTTTGTTTGAGGAATGCTCTACTCTATCCGGTGCAGTGGAACAGAGATTTCTTCCTGCCTATATTTGGAATAAGTACTAACCTCTCACTCCTAATCGTTATCTGTGCTGGGAAATACCAGGGCAAGCCTCCATTTAGTGTGACATTAAATATGGGAGAATTGGCAAAACCAGAAGAGCAAACAGGATTATTTTATACCACATTTCCTGTTACAATTTCTCTTTTTTTTTTTCTTCTGCGAACTGTCCTGTGTTCTTACAAAGAAGGAAGAGCTAATTAAGCCAGTTGCTGAAAGTGTTTTGCCACCCACACTACTGAAAAGAACTCTTTGTACAGCTGTGCTAAACCCAGTAATTTATCTTTGCCAAAAAAGGAAAAAAACACTGCTATAGTTTTTTCCAATTAAACAAGTTAATGTAAGCTATACCCTATATCCACACAAACACAGATATCTCCTCCTCAGAAGCTGGAGAGTTTGCAAATAATTATTTTCTCCCTCGTTAATTCTTCTTAGTATTTGTAAAAAGGGCTGGGCTGCGGAGCACTGGGAAATTAACTCATTTGTGTATGGAACTGCCTGAGCGCGAGCTCGCCGTCTGGAGAGCAGGTTTGATGGCAGGACATTGGCCTAAACTTGGGCAGGTTCGAGCGTGGATTTGGCTCGGTGCGGTGCTGCAAGTGGCGATTGCCTCGGTGCTGAGAGGCAGGCGAAGCAATTCCTGCTCCAGGGGAGAGGCTGTAGGAAGACAGAAGTCCACCCACCTTCACCTGGAGTATCTTCAAGAGGGACAGAGTGGTTCACTGTGTTTGCAGTTACAGCTCCACAGAGGCTGCTTAATAAAGTAGATCAGACTCACATTTTTTGACTGGAGTGTTGGTTTGGAAACTGAGCTGAAGCAGAGAATTGATCTCAGGGTGTCCATAGTACAATGGACAGGAAGAGACAACTCACAGTCACAAACCTTGACTGAAATTCAACAAATCCATCCTCAGTCCTAAAACATCAATGTCCTTTCTTCACATCTGCTCCCTGCTTGGGTTTTTGAGGAGTGTAGACAGTCCAGGCAATGAATCCAGCTGAAATTCCAAATGCTGATGCCTTTGATTCCCAAGAGCTAAAGGGACTATGTCACACCCTGATGGTGTGAGAACAAGGATGTCGTGTGTTTTGTAGGGCTTTCACTGGAACTCTTTGAAAAGAGGGGGAAAAAAAAAGAAAAAAGCTCTTTGAAGCTTGGGTCACTTTCAGGTGTGGGATTTGGAGATACTAAACCTAGGATGATGGCTGAGCAAGAAAAAAGAAATCCTTGGATATCCTCCATCAGAGAATGTCAGATAAACAAGGAAATTATCCTTGTGATTCTGTCAGGAACAGATGACTGTAGTTTAGTAATCTGTTAGAATTTTGCCAAAAAAAAGAAGTCTTGTTAATGCAGAAAAATAAAAACTTATTCCTTTCCTTATATACTTATGGATCAGCTAAACACTGCAACAGGGACTTGACATGTAAGTATTTACATAGATGGGGTGCTCCTTTCTGGGTGAAGATACAGATTGAATCAAAACCATCCAATACAAAATTTACCTTTGGAAATACAGATATGTTTTCTAAAGATAAATTCAGTTAGTTATTTCTGCTCTTTCAAATCTGATTTTGTAATTCAAATGTGCACAGAGAAAAGCTCAGCCTGTAATCATGTCTGAGGTGTGTGTAAGGTAACATCAGTGCAGAGAAAGAGACATATTGGAACCTTAACATAAATTGTTCCTTATATAGAATTAAGTTTAATCCTTGGTTTTAGCATTCTTGAAGGACAAGGAAAAAAAAGGAGTTTCTCTGTGTCTTACGTCTTGGAAAAGCGTATATGTTACAGAATTGACCTTTTTTTTTTTTTTCCAAAATGCTGAAAGGCTTGTTACTTTAAAATGGTATTAAAGCACCTGGCAGTTTTACAAAATGCAGTGTACCTGGTGCCATCCTGTAACCAGCACTACAAATCTCAGTAAGGACAGTCTGGAGTCTTGAAGCAGACATATCACCACCAAATAATTAAACTGTGGCTAACATCCATTCATGTAAAAATTCAGCAGCTCATGGTGTCTTTCACCTCCCAAAATGTAGCTTCAGTAGCAGATAAAAATGCATCTTTTTAAATATTCTTGTGGCTCAAAGGCCATTAACAAAACCTAAAATTTAAATTGCTAGGTTAAACAGTATTCCAGTTCTGCGTCACCTGAACTTTTCACCTTTATGTTTGGTGTTTTGGATAAGATTCAGAATAAATAAAAACACAAATCCAAGTTTATTTAATTAAATACTGTATTGCCTTACCAGATGTACACAAGTATGTTCTGCTTGAAAGGAAAAATATTTGCCTACTACATCTTTCTGTAGCAGGTGATTGTGGCAACCTGTCTTAATTGCTGCAGTTTTCCTACTAGTTACAGTTAATTCTTTTGTTTAAGCAGCTAATCTAAGATCTGAGCTCAGAGAGTAGTATGCACTTCTACTACCTGTATACTTTCTGTAAAATATTGGGCAGGATCCTGCAAGGAAGAGTGTCCCCTCAGCTCCCACTGGAGAGTCCTCAAGCATAATACATGCTGTGTACTTGTTTACTTGTTTGTCTCATGGAGTTTTTACTGCAGGTGTACGTGCAGTCACATGTTTTCGTACTGCAGATACTGTGAAAACTTCTTGTTTATAAAAATCGAAGTGGAAGTGTGGCGAGTGTGCATGGGTGACTATTGTGCCATGTGGGATACTACAGGTGTGAACTTTGAATGGAAGCAAGCGCAGGCCCAGCTGGGATCAGAATAGCTACTGGCAGCAGGTGACAAAGGTTTTCCATGCTACCAAGCCAAACACATTTTCTAGAGCAATCTGCATTGCCTTGTGCCACTGCACTGACAGCATTTTCTTCATTGAAGAATCATCGACTTTGGCTGTTCTCACCATGCTGGGCTTGCACACTCCTGAACTACTTTTCATTTGGGTGAGCTCCGACATCTTCTCTGCCGTGTTTCTTGTACATAGACCCTCAGTACGTTTTCCCAGAACTACAACCAGCCAGTCTTGCTTTTCAGTCCTTAGTACCTTGGTACCTGCTATCTCAAGATGTCTTAGCTCCTGAAGTTCAGCCTTTCTCAATGCAGGTAATTTGATGCCTTGCACTTACTTTATGGATCATTCACTTAAAAACATGGTGAAGATAAAGCATGCAAGCTTTTCAAGGCTTTAGACAATCATCATTTAGTTAAGAACAATCATCATTTAGTTAAGAACAAATCTTAGTTAAGAACACAGAAAGTCCAGGTGCCATTCGCTGTCTCTGAAGCTTTCTCTAAGTTCCAGTGGTTTGGGACAAAAAAAGAAATTTTGCAGAAATTTTCTGGAATTAGGAGGGAGGATAAATGTAGAAAGTGGTGTGCTGTATTAAAAAAAAAGGGGGGGGGGCACAGGTGGATAAGTAATTTTCTGAAAGATATTAACCTAGAAACATGCCATATACATCCTTGTGTAACAGTTTTGCAGTTCCCAGCAGCCACATTCCCCAGTTTGCAGGAGAAGTAAGGCTAAACTTGATTCTTCCAGTACATTGCATTTCTAGCACCTGACTTCAAACAGAAATGTTGTAAAAGGTGGTCTTTAAATTATCACTGTGGTTGAGCATAAAGGGGCAGCTCATTTTAGTTCTGCAGTAGTTCACGGTAAGAAAGCCTATTAGTGCTACAAAATTATTTTATCACACTTCTCAGTAAGCATATTTAGTGCTTGTTTATACCTGTCTATAAGGACTAAATTTTTCTTCAGTGTTTCATTCCAAAAGTCTCTCACAATTAGTGATCCAAGAGGACACTGAAGAGTGAAATATTTTCCTTTTAAAATGACAGTTTACTCTTTGTATGCATTGTGGAGTTAGTTTATCTGTGATACACAAACATTACAGTATTTTCCTGGACATAGTGCAGAATGTGTGTTTTGTGACAGTGGCTGTTGTATTATACTACTGACAAAAGTAAGGCAGGCACTGCCACTGGCTTTGATGAATTCTGCTTATATAGTTGCTACAAAACATAGGGTCCTCTGTGAATGGTTTGGGCATTTACATACCAAATGTCTCAGCACTACTAGAGTACCTGTTATACCACACTCAGCACAATGTTATCCAGGTCTTTGTCTCTGTATTTTCAAGTACTAATGTGTTGTATTCCTTTCCTTGCCCCACTCAGCATCTTAACTGAGTGATTTTTCTCTTCTGCACGCTATGTTGAGAAGAGATCAGCCTATATTAAGTTTCTCCCCTTTACCCACACGGGATTGACTCTTCAGAAGACCTGCTGCTTCTGTGTTTGGCTTTATGAAGACTTTGAGCTGCCCTGTGGAGGTAGAGGTTTTATACGTAAACGAGAGAGAAAAGCCAAGATGCTGAAATACGTTAGCAGGTAACAAGTAGGAAGAGAGGAGAGGTGGGAGCCTGGAGATAGCCAGGATGCTGAAAGCGTGCAAAGATCACACCAGGTCAGAGTGTTACCTCTGCAGATCTGCTTCTTCCTTAGACGTGTGTTGTATCAAACCTTCACCTGGCTGTTTAAGCCCAAAATCGGTCACTGCTTGCTTTCCTGTGGCCCACTGTCTGACACCTTTGTAAGGTGACCTTTGCAGCAGCAGAGAGATGCTACTTCCCCTTTGCAGCAGGCTGCTGCCCGGGCCATCTGCTCTTGGGCCCTGCATACTTTTAAGATGGCATTTTTCCTTGTCACGCTCCTTTATTCTGTAGGCCAAGAGGCTTGCAGGACATGAGAGAAATGAAACGGTGTGCCTTTACTGAAGGGCCACATGATCTTGTCCATGTGGCTTTCCAATGTTTTCCTTTCTCTGCTGAGGACCCTTACTTCTTCTTTCAAGCTATTTCAAGTGTGTAGCTATCGGGAGCAAAGGCCGTGTCTGTCATGCCCATGTTGTCTGTAAGGAAATGTTTGTGTAATTTAAAAAAAAAAGAGGCTCTCTTAACTGAGAAATAATCAGCATTTGAAAAGAAGAGTCCATTGCTATTGTAGATCATCATATACAAATACATGAGTGTATATGCTTACAGTATTTTATGTGTTAATCATTGCTGGATTAGATACGATTCTCTGCTCTTTTCACTGGAAAGTATCTCTTCAGGGAGACCCACAGAATAAATTATTAAGAGTGTTAAATAAATATGTCATCCTGCTTCTGATAGGCTGAATAAAGGTGTACCAAGATACAGTGCATATGGTCCTAACAAAATTACATAATTTATCATTATTAAGAGAAATAACTTTCAGATAAATTCTCTCCTATTAGCTGGTTTACTTTACTTCACACCTTCCTACTTAGTGAAAGCCAGATAAATGGTAGCTATAAATTAATTTTTGCTGCCTTTTCAAAAGCCTCATGTAGCAGTGGCAGTAGAAGATGTTTTGGACAAAGGAACAAAGAAAACAGCGTTTCCAAAACACAGGCAGAAATAAAATATACCATAGTTCTAACTTCTCAGCTCCATGCTTTCCTTCACTTCCTGTCCCATTCCTGTGTAGACAAATGGAATCACTGAAAATAACGGAAATGTCTCTGAAATGATACAGTTTTTTCCATATTGATTCCAGCTCTGAAGAACTGGAATAGCCTATGTATTCAAGGAGCCAAATGCAGTTTTTCGACGTTCTTTCCTAAGCAAAAATAAGTAAAGCTGCTGCTACAGCATTTAATACCAACACAAAGATTTAGCAAAGCACTGAACAGTTATTGATGAGTTTTTGGTTCTGTTTGAGTTTTTAAAATTACTGTGTACCATATTGGTGTGTTTATTATTGCAGTACAAGATAATTTCAAAAATTGCTGTCCATATTAATTTAAAAGATATTAAACTGGCTTTAGTTAATATGAAAAATATTTATGATAAAGTGTGCTGTGTATAGCATATCTGACTCTGGGCAAGGGAAAAAAGATAATGCTGCTTAAAAATAATAACCACTTCACTTACATTTGCAATAGGATTGCAAATTGGTTGGCATCGTACGACAGGAAACATAGTGAGTAAACAACTTGTAACACTGTCGCCGGCTCTTAAAAGTAATCATTATTCTTGTACTTTTCTGTTCTTGTCAGCATTCACTTAATATGCATTTTATAATCATAGTGCAAGAAAATGGGAATGGGAAACTTCTTCATACAGTGTTAGACGCCAAGATGAGCAGCAGTCTATGCGATATGACTGCGGCATCGTTCCGGATTTTTCTTCCTAGTTAAGATTCAGCAGTGTGCCTGTGAGATACACCTGCCAACTTTTCAGGTGCAACAGGACAAACCAATCTGATTTAAAATATATATATGTGTGTGTGTGTATGGTATAGATGTATTAATAAACAGGACTTTTTCCTTTTTCTCCATAACAAAGAACCATGAAAATGCATATATTTATATGGGATCCCTGGCTGTAATAAGGTAACCATTTCTTCCCTGCAAGCAAAGTTGCAACGAAAGAGAGAAGATGGCTATGTTTGTATAGAGATTGGTCTTTTAATATATTTTTTAATATATTTATGCATGCATATATATAACAACCTATATATATTTTCTATATATGTAAATGTGTTTAATATGTAAAACCATCTGTAGTGCATCGACTTTAGTTATCATATGCATTTCCTTAAGAAAAACAAGAAACATTTTTTACTTCTCCTGTGATGACCATCTAAAGGAAATAAATTTTTAAATACTTGAGAGCTAAAGGAATTGCTGTTTTATGATGTTTTCATGTTCCTGTGCTGTGGTGGCACTTTCATGTGTTTAGGCCTTGTCTTTACCAATGAGGTGATTCTACATGGAGTAAGAGCGTTGCACCATCTCCTGTTAGGCCACTCCTGCTCTTGTCTGCCATCGAAAAATAAACAGTGGCATGAAAAATCCCAGGGGTTGGTTTGCCTTTGTGGGCAGAAAATTGTTCCCTAGTGATTACTTCAGAAACAATATTTAAATGAGGGGAGAGTTATTAAATAAACAAACACTGTTTGTTGATTTTGTTATTTGTGTTACAAATGGGATGAGACATAGAAGGGACAGAAAAGGGAAACTCCTCTGTATGACTCTTATATTGACTTAGCTTAGAAAGTGATAGTAAAAGTACCGTTATGAGAGTCTGTAGTCATATTGCTTTGATTTACATAAGAACATACCCTCATAGCAATTAGGAAGATGATGTTTCTATGTGCTGGGGAACTCAATCGAGATATGTCACCAGCTGTGCAAGGTGCTAAGATTCCTTCAAGGGCCGAGACCTAAATTGTCTTTCCTTCTCGTGTCTCCATCCTGCTAAGAGATATTACAAGCCAGATTTCTTGTCATTTTGGATTTATATTTGTTTACTGAAGCTGTGGACATCCTTCTTCAGATCCACCCATGTGGGTGTACACTTTGGCTGTACATTGCCATTTCCTTTGGGACATCACCTTTCCTCAGATCTGCCACCTAGCTACTTACCTCAGTAATTTTAGGGCATTCATATTGAAATTTGTCAGTGAGACCTCACCCAAGCAGGTAGCTAGTAGTTCGGTGACAGTGAGAGAAAGTATCTTCATCAGGGCTCAGCAGGATTTGTTAGAGCTCACAGGTTATTCACCACGCAATGATTCTGTAAAGTACATGGGAAAATGAGATGCCTGGCCACCTTTGTACTGCAGAGCCAACACAACTAAGGGAAAAATGTGGTGGTTATTAAAGTGGAGAGCCATTTTGAATATATACAGAGCTGTCAAGGAAAGATGCCATCATATTTTTCAGAGCAGAACGATGCACTCTAAAATGACTGAGGCAAATTAGAAAAATTGTTAAAACCCAGTCAACTTATCTTCAGCCCTGCAGAAATGGGAGCAGTCACTTCTACCTCAATTCTGAGATGCAAAGTAAAATCTTCATATGGATAAAAACCACAAGACATGCCACATACCTTCAAAAGCTGAAGACCTTCTAGTAGTATTTTGCAAGCAGGGACAAGGGATCTGCAGGATCTACTCCACAAGCTGTGTCAGATAGGAAGGCAGCCCCCAGGATTCAGGCTACCTCCCAGTTCACCACTGTCCCACTGCAGTTGTATCTTTTGCGTGGTTTGGCATGGAAGCTATGCATAACCTGCTCACCAGCCACAGGTGTCCCTGAGACTCAGGCACTGGCCAGCCATAGACCATTTGAGAGGACAATTTGACTGGATTTGTTGAATTTTTAGGGTGATAGCATGTTCTTCTAATGTCTTCAGGACATCGGGATCTTTTTCAATATTTAATACTACGTCTTTCATTCTTCTTACTTAATTCTACTATTTAATTCTTACTGCACCACCCCATACACATCTCTGATATTTTGTTATCTGGGGAAAACCTCCCCTACTTGCTTTTTTCCCAACAGAGGTGAAAGATTCCATGAAGTGGCTTCTGCCTGTGATTGCTGCTGCCAGCCACGAGCAAGGGCCAGTACTGTTCCTGTATGAACACACAAACACCTAATAACCAGAGAATGGCTGGGTTACAGGATGGACCAGTGCTTAGTGTTCAGTAATTTCTTTTTCCCCATTTGTTGTCTCGCATCTGCTGATAAATCCCATTCTGAAACTTAACTAAGTCTTCAGACGCTGGATTCAGATGGAAGGCAAGATTAAGTTTTTCAAGTTCACAAGAAAAAGCTGACTGTATAGACTTGTACTAAATCTTTGAATAAGGACAAATTGTCAGGTTTTGAGGGTTGGACTCGTCAGGCAGACTTATTTTTAAAGTACATAATTTTGCAGGCAGAATTTAAACATTGAATAATTCAGTAAGATCTGAAAAGCATCTATTTATTGTCTTCTCCTGGTGACAAAGTGGTTCTTTATTGCACATTCTTTCCTGCAGAATTTAATTGCAATGTGTTATCTTACAGAGGTAAATAAAATTCTGGGTAACAAAGTTGCTGAGCAAATGGTAGAGCCTTTTTCCCACAAAAGCTTCCAATGATTAATGGAAATACCCTGACACTGACCTCTGCACTGGCTTCCAGCCACCTACCAGAAGGGTAAATGGCATGCAGTGTACAAGCTACAAACACATGTGATGAAAAAAGAACACAACAGATAGCCACGTAAGTCTTTAATTTGGGAGAACAGACCCACAGCAATGCTTAGTGTTGGTGAGGAAGCTGTAAGCAGAGGGTTAATGAGTGTCAGTGTGTAAATAGTGGTGCAGTCCTGCTGAGGCAGTGGATGTTTATAGGTGTGAATTTTTCAGCAGCTATAAAGGAAAGGTCTATTTGTTTTGTCTGAAGTGCATGGGAAAGGCTTGATCATAATGTTAGAAATTCAAGGCTAACAGTTTAAAAAAATCCTTACGTTTCAAAGTTCAGCCTAAAGTGTCGTGGCATAGCTTCTGGAAGGGAGGCACCAGAGCAGGCAAGCTGCAGCAGCCCAGCACAGGCAGACAGCCCAGCGCTGGTGGCTGTGCACTCGCCAAAATGCACGCACACCCGTGGTTTGCTAAGGAAGCAGCTCAACACACACATCTATGACTTTATTGCGTTCGAGTCAAGAGGTGCAGCAGTAGATAATATCACCTGTTGGCACAGGGACCGCAAACAACAGCTCGTACCTTTCTCCTACAAAGCCGTCTGTCCCGTCTGAATATGATTGAGAAGTCACGTACTCACGTATCTCCCCAGTTGGTGGAGAAAAAAAAATGCAATTCAGGTTTCAGCATTTTTGTAATCCCTCTGAGCCTCCCATTAAATTTGCTGTACTGTGTGGGAAAGGATTAAAGATTCTTTGGGCTCCAAAACACAGTATACGAAAATTAAGTACTACAGCGTGGTTTGTGGTAAGGCAGCGACTAAGTGTTTGGCCTGCCACATAACCCAGGGCAGCGAGTTCTCTTTGATAAGTAACACTTGTTGACAGCTTAAAATTTGTTGGTAACACATGCCACAGTTGTGTATGGCCTTTGTTTTAAATATTCTGTATGCAACATTCTTCATAAGTAACTTCAAAAGTAATCAGAGTTGTTCATGTGCTGTTACTAACTTAGTTCAGAGCGCCAAAAGAGGGGAGTATTTGCTGGCAGGGAGAACTTCTGCTCCTTTAAGAATGGCTCATAAATCCTCCCTTGTAATAAATATTTCAGGATTAAAATCCATGCGTTACAAGTTTCAGACAAGGCTGTTTATCAAGATGAATTAGTTCATTTCCTAAAAGGCAATATTGTTTACATTTTATATGAGTGTGGGCATAGATGAGAAATTTTTATTTAAGAGCTGCCAGGATTTTTCCCCCTCAAAAACAGTAAATGAAAAATGTCGAAAAATTTCTTTCCCTAACTTTTTACTCCTTTGAGAGCCTGACTTGCTGTCAGGCTTAGTTTGTGCAGTATTAAATTCTACTAAATATATTGTGCTTAGTGTAATTAAGCCTTTTTTGTCCTAATTCCATAATTAAATGTATGAACTTTTTTTGTGTGAAAAAGACACAGAGCTACTTTCTACCCAGGCCTTGGGAAGAAAGTAGGGGTGAGAAAGGGCGTAATAGATATTGAAAATTAGACTCTAAAATTCATACTTTTTTTAAAATAAATGTTGTCTTCTCCTGCTTACATTGCCCTACTTGCATGAAACTTCTTCCTTCCACATCTCGACTGTTAAGCAGAGAGCTGTGTGTGCCTACCGCCAGCTGCGCATCTGACTACAATTTACCAAGGTTACAATGCAGACTAGAAAGTACTAAAGAGGAATTAAAGCATCAATGTTGCGTTTTTGTCATTTGTCATTTCCTTGTTGCACTAGAAAGCACAAATATATGAGGTGTGAATACCATCTCATGAACAAGAGGTCGGTTCCACTGTGTGTAAAATGTTACTGCTGAACTAACTGTATAACTGCTCTCACCATTTGTAAGGTAAATTAAATTAGGGTTCCGAAGGAACTGGAAAACAATACCACACCATGCAATTTATATCTAGGCTCTCCAGCCAAAAAGCATAATAAGAAATATCTGCTGACTATATCCATCTTTCTATTTTCATTATATTAATCTTTTTGTTTTTCTATACATACAGCCTGTTTGCTTTTCCTCTGTAGTAACTTCTAATGTTAGCTTTTAATATGAGCCTTTGAACAGTATTCCTCAATGTCATTCTTTCAAGAATTTATACATGCAGATATTTTATGTACTAGTTATTTTTCTTAAGGTCTAGGCTGGTAACAGTATTATTTACAAAAAATAAAAAGAAAAATGTCATTATGAAAAAGCTTATAATATATGGGCTACTCGGTTCTTCGTTGGTTTTTAATCTCTCTTGTGAAGCTGAAATTATAACCTATTTACTTTTCAGTTTCAGATTTCTGATATTTTGGTTTGATTTCAGGTTACTATTGGCCAACTCTATTCCACGCAGAAATTGGTTATTGAGGGTCCAGGAAACACATAGCAATGAGAAAACTCTGATCCTGAAGCAACACCGGACCATCTTCAGCATCCTACAGTGCCACATATAGATGCATAAACTCCCTGCACATGTCTGAGCTTTTTTGTTCAGCAGAAGAAATGCCTGAGAGACTCAGTTTTTGTCAACCAAAGTACTATTTTCTAATGGTTCACATGTTCTAAAATATATTGCTGTGATTTATAATAGCATGTAAGGTAGTCTTGAAATCCGTTTGCTTGTATGTCCCATGTGATAAAATCGTTCCTGCCCTACTTCGACAATAAAACTTCATTGAACTACCTGTAACCGGATACATTATTCTGCTGATGACCTTTTCTCTCACTGAGCATGAAAGATGTGTTAGATTTAAAACCCCTCACCCAGTAACTAAGACTAAGTTCTCCTTGACTCTGTTTCATTTAAAAGTATACAGCATCTGAATTAAATTACTAAATACATAGTTCATTTTCAATATTAAAACCAGAGATGAACAGAATTTTCATCTCCTGGACCTTGATACTTACAAATATCACAAGCTGCATTGTGTGGTTTCTTTAAAGAGCATCCCTTGACATTTCAGGAGGTGACATAAAAATTTCAGTAGTTCTTTCTTTAGTTTCCAAGAGTTAATAACCAGTCTCATCCTCCTTTTAACAATTAACAGATCGGAACAGTAGAATGTAAGACTTGCATCACTGAGACTTGGGAGGTTTAAAATACATTTCCACCACTGAGTCCTTTTCTAAATTTGTTGAGATGCAGCTATTAGCAGAAGGCACCACATCACTTTATGGAAGGTTTCCCTTTTTCACAAAGCTCCTGAATTTTGCAGGAGAAAAGAACCTGACTAGGACAATAACTCAAGTGCTGTAAGTCATAAATTGGCAGCAAGCTTTGCCTAGCAAAGTGGAACACTCAGTATAGCTCTTTATTGCTTACTGTTAAATCTGTAGAACAATAAACACTTTTAAGACATATGTTAAAAAAAAACAAGCAAAAATTTTGATCAGGTTCTGTTCAAGTCATTGCTGTGCTTGAATTTGTTTTCTATTAGAAATTGCAGAAAAATTAAGCAGTTTTTAAAATTAAGCTTTAATTTTTAAAATTAAGCTTTTTTAATGGCATACGGAAAAGAAATCCTTTTTTTTTTTAAGGGGTTGTTGTGGGTTTTTTTAAGAGAAACAGAAACTCAAAACTAGTTCCATAACACTGTGGCGTTTAAAAACCTCCCCTTATTTTTCTTGCTTCCCAAAATTCATTTGTTTAGAACTTCTGTTGTTTTGTGTTGTTCGTGCTGTGTGATAACATTATTAAAGCAGAGGATAGACAAAGTGTCTAATTTAGAACAAACTCCTTCGCTACCATTTAACATGTATTTTATAATTTTGTACAGTTAGATTGAAATGTGTAGTAATGTATTCTATTAACAATATAGTGTACAGAATAAGCTGCTGTGACTACCTGAGACTACAAATGTGACCTCCATTCTCACTTTCAAATAAAAGGCAAATACAGTAATAAATCTCCTCATATTAGGTGTGTAAGTATTGCAATGTAAATTGCTTTTAGTGGTCATTTTATTAACGTGGAATGTAATTATTCTAATAGGTAAAATACATTAGATTCTTAATTTTAAATCTCCACATTCACAACTGGATTACTAAGTGCACTTAATGGTGAAAGTGTGGGGAAAGAAAGGTTTAATTGCTATTTAAGCTTCCAGTGAACTCAAAGAAACGTAACAACATCTTACACTTTTAGAGGACACAGGCTTGGAAGGGCAGCCAGTTTTATACTCTAAGGAACTTGGTCCCTTAAACAGTACATGCAAAATCCTTGTTTAAAACAGCTTAATTACTGGAACAAGCACTGCATACCAGTTCATGATTTGTGAATGTACGCTAGGAAACAAAATAAACACCCTCATAAATAGCGCAGCCCTAATTTATAAAGAGACACAATTCCATCAGTAACATTTTTACTATTTAAATCTAAGTTTTCACCATGTTTACAAAAAAATATTTGTTTTTGAATAAAGGCCCTTTAAATACCTAATAATTTCTTCCAAAATACCAGCACCTTTCCAGTTAAGTTCTTTATCATTCAGTTTCCACCAAGAATACAGCTGTAGATGGTGCATGCTGTCATGGGAATATAAAATTTCTGACTGATTCCCTGAACAGTATGAAGATTACTTCTCCATTAATGCCTGAAACTTCTGTTGTTAAGTTTTGGTGGTAGATACAACACTACTGCACTCCTAATTTATGCCATCGCTCCTGCTTTGTCTCAAGGTTACCACTCAGCTTATCTCTCCCTTAGCCATTTATACCTGCAAAGAAGCACCATTAACCTTCAGGATACATTCTACAGAGAGGACCCATCAAGAAAAATATCAATAAAATTCAGGCTCTGTAATCTCCTTCTCTTCCCAGTCCGTAGTGCAGAGGTTAAGACAGCTCACTTTCTCAGACAGGGAAAAATTAGTTCTTATTGCAGATCAACCATCAGTTTACCATACAGTATTTAAACATTACTTATTAGAAGTAACTTAAGAAAACTTCTCCTGCTAAGGACCAAAAGCCTGCATAATACTACCTAACTTGTTAACAAAAGTGCAAAGCTAGCAAAGGTATTAGCATTTACTGCTCAAACCCCACCCAATCACTGCATTTTAGATGTCTGTTCCCTCTCTGTTTTGTACAGATCTATATGTTTCCTTTCCTCACCAACACACATGTAAGTGCACCCTCCATTACTGTTAGTTATGTGCCTATCAGTTGCACGTGATCGGAAGATACCTAGAAATACTGTTTTTTCCTTGCCTAATGTGCATTTTAAGTAAGTTTTGTCATAACATACCCAGTTGTGTATAAAAACGTAGCTTACCAAATGCTTTGTCATTGAAATCCTGCAAACTATGGAAGGAAAATACTTAGAAACCACATCTGGATTAGGAAGTTCAGCGCAGAAATAGTAGTTGTAGGCTGGGAGGACTTTAGTATTATGTTCGTACCCACTTGCCCTGTTCTTACTCATGGCTAGGCATACGCTCGTCGTCACGGATGGAGACAGCGAACTGGAGAGCTGGCACTGTGGTCCAGCCTCGGAGTTGCTGTGCTCTTACAGCCGCACCTTCTGTGCCTCACCAGTTCCGTTTACGTTGCAATACTCATTAAATCTCTCTCTTGGCACGCTGTCAGGAGCTTTGTTGGATTTTGTCAAAGCAGTGTAAACAACAGGAATAGTTAAAACACAAAGGAATGATCCCATGACTTACGTACAATGTCCACTATCATTAAAAGTATATCCTTTTTCCTTAGAATAGAAGGGAGCTCAATAAATATCTTTAGTAAAGCTGCAACGTCTTAGCAAAACAAGCTTGCTCTGGTATTGTATTAAAAATGTTTGGCTGTTCCTGATCTCGACATTTTAGCAAACTATTAACCTCAGCAGCATGCACCAAAATTTGAATGTTTACATATACTGAGGTTTGTCGTGACTTTTACAGTATAAACTTGGAAACAGCACTCTGAAAGAAAAAGAAGAACAATTTGTTTAATATTAGTAGCTGTTTAAAGGGCAGGCATTTGTGTTGTGTGTTACAGCTTCTCAGGAGATTTTACTGCAATTGAAAGCTCAGTTTCACAGTGCCCGGGTGTATCAAGGGGTACAGCTGTCCCAGAGGAAAGCAACCCCAGAGAGTGGCATGTGAACACTTTATGTACAATGCTGAAATAGGCCAAGAAGGATTTTAACTTGCTACTGACATTTCTGGAAAGGTATTTCTATATAAAACTTCACCAAGTTTCCAGGCATTAAAAGCATTACTTTCACCCTCTGATGTCAGCAGGTAGAAGAATAATTTTATGGAGAAGCACCAGACCCTCGACTTACTTCCTGTAATGCAACACGAATGCATCTCTCCACATACCCAGCAAGGACCATACGTACACATGAACAGAGCCATGAAAGAGCTGTGCACTGACTGCTTTCCTGAGTTTTCCATAATGATCGACAGTGAAATCCTGGCATTATTCAAGTCAGGACTATACCGATCGCTTTGTTCCACAGTTCTTAACACAGGCATAATTATTTCATACTCTTCAGAATGTTTTGCTTGATGGCCTTTATAAAAAAGGAAGGTGTGTAGCTCTTTATTTAGAGTTTACATTCTTACTTTTTTTCTCTTTTCAGTATTTTAGAATATAAGAATAGTACATGAGCCCCTAATGTGGAAGCAGGAAAAAAAAGAGAGAGAAGCCAATAATTCTTCCAATGCTGTGTATTTTCTACAACTCTTAAGAGGAAAAACTTGGAACTTTCAAACCTGTTTCACAAACTTATGGACCTTCAAAGGATTCTGCAGCTTACACACAAAATTAAATATCATCAATGTGTTGCAAGAGATTCTTCTTTCTAAACTACTTACCTTTTTTACTGTTATGCCCAATATCTACTGAAGCTTTACGAGAGGGGGAAGTGATGGTAAGTAGTGCATTCAAATGACTATTCTTCTGTGTTCAGAGGAAGAGAACTATGGAGACCTGTGAAGAATGTACAGGCTTTCTATTGAAAGAGTGCACCACATAAATATTTATACCAGTCTTTGGCAATATGCTAATCCAAGGCAAGTAATTTTCCCTCTCTTGAAAAGAATCATGAAAAACAATTAAGGTGATTTAATTACTGCCACGCATAGACAGCAGATTTTGAACTCTTGACAGATGAACATTCATCACAGTGCCATGTTATCCTAACCCCGTAACACAAGACTCCGAACAGAATAGACAATTAGACCTAGATCATTTCCCCTACCTTCCTGCAGGACTTTGGGCTGGATCCAAATCCCAGGGAAGCCAATGGGAGCAGAAGTCAGGCTTTTCAAGTCCTAGCTGAAAACCCCGGCTTTAAATAAAACAGAAGTAGTTTGCATGCAAGTTTGCAGTTCTTCATGACACCAAAGTAAATTTAGCTTCATAGTCCTTTTCTGGATCATTTAAATCTGAATTTAAATGCAAGTATAAGCTGCAAAAAATTGCGTAAGGAAGATTTAACTTCGCTGTCCTTCACAGTTACCAACTTAGGAGGTTCAACGGTATTAAACTTTTTGGTTTTATATAGACCTATAAAACCATTTGGCAGCTGTTTCTCCCCTATGTCCTTAATCCCTGGCGGGGGGCAAACAGAAATCTGCATAAACTGAAAATCTTTGGAGCTGGAGTTTTTCTGAGAGTGCTGACAAATCTTTATAATTTCTTATTTCTTAAATTGAGGAGGGAGGGTGTTCATGAGCACATTTATGCTCTGAATCTCTGTAAAGCATTACATTAACAGTAATGCAACCAAACAAGAAGAGTGCTCCACTTAACGTTTTACTCTATTGGGCCTTTCGATTTTATAGAATTAGAACTACTTCATTTTGAATATATTTCTTTGAGAATAAAGTTGCAGTTATGCCACGAATCTCAACCTATGACCACAAGCAGCAGCCCTGTGCTTTGCTGATGCGGGCTTGCTAGCATTCGGTACACACATGGTCCAGATCTGATTTGGTAAGGTCTGGCATTTCTATAGCCCCCCAGTAACCTCATCTATGAAAATACAGAAAACTGTGTGTAGGCAGTGTCTGAAACCTGCTTTGGAAATCTATGCTTCTGTAACATTGTAAAAGTACAAAAATGTACTGTCCATTAAAAAGTGAGCACGTTTGATTCTCATCTGAAACAGGTTCTCCCTTTTCTTTCACAAAAAGTAATTCTTAATAATAAAAGCACTTTACCTGTTATCAAAGCAAAGCACAAAAATGTTGTGCTTTAATTATTACAATTTGCAGGATTTTAGACAGGCACCAGTTTTCTGAAGCACTCAAAAGGATTTTACTGTTTAGTCTCGGTAAACACTTTCTTGCATTTTGAATTTCAGATCACACAACTGAAGAGAATAAATAAATGTCACACTTTCTGGATGGGGATGTTTTACACCCGTTGCCCATAGCTTACAGCGTACCAGAGAACATTTCTAGCCCTCTATCAGTAAGTGCAGCTAGCTGGGATTCCTCAAGGCACCAGCTCTGCACTTCTGCCCAGACACAGCCATCAGAATACAGCTGCTCCTTTAAATTCTGTTTAAGGAGAGATCCCTCCTCTCCCTTTTTTTTTGGCAAAGTTTCCTTCTTCTCTCAAGCAATTAATAAACAAACCACAGAATAAGGATCAGGCTCCAGAAGCCCCAAATATTACATTGTACTTAAATGAAGACTCAATGCAGTTAGCATCAAGTATCGGCTTAAGAGCATGCTATTTCATTGACACAGCTGTCTGAAGAACGGCTAATTCATACCTGATTATTCCATTTAATATCCTGTAATCCTGTAATGCACGATAGTTTTAAAGCAAACTTGTGCAGGGAAGTAAGAGAGTTCACTGTTCTGCCTTAAACCTTTCCTGCTTTTGGCGAAAGTTTGTGTGTAACTTAGGAAACAACACTAAGAACAACTGTTTGCCTGCATGGAGCTTTTACTCTGTGCGTTTTCAAAGCCCTTATTCTGAGCGCAGACGGGTACCAGTCTAACAGCAAGATGGTTGCTGAAGGAATTGAACACCTCTATATTTGGCCGTGTTCTCACGCTATGGTTTATGTACGGGTTTCTCAGGGGGGAGGGAGGGCAGGCTGCGTTTCAGCAGCAGTGCGTGTGTTAGCAAAACTGCAGGAACTTCAGGCTGAAGCTCCCTCTGCTTCATGTCTTTGCCCTGGTAAACCCCCTGCTTCTATCTCCGATTTTGTACCAGCTCTCTGAAGAGGCAGGTTATCTGAAGACTAACTTTCAAGTATGGGGAATTTTATAGAGATGCAAATTTTTCTCAGGTGTTCATAATGGGCTTTAAAATGTTTTATATCTTCAGAGGAAATGAAGACCTGAGAAAACTCACAATATGCTCCGGTTTAAAAAGGAAGATAATCTTTCAAGGTCTTGCTGAAGAATATATACCCAAAGGTTAAAACGTTTTCTGCATTCTGACAATGTCTTATCTACTTATTTTTTTATCCAAAAAAATAACCCGAATTCTGAGATACTGTATCAGAATAATACAAGTAGACCAAAACCTGACTGTTTTCCACCCATGCTATTAAAGCTTCCTCACAACGCAGCTCTGCACAGGACGGCTGTTACATGAGCACACTGGGATGTCATGTCCTTACAGCACAATTTGCCTTGTGGCTCCGGGCTCTGGCAGGACCCCGGTCATTTTCAGCTACAGCCCTAAATGCTGGTGATGGCCAGGCAGCGCCCCTGGTTATGGTGAGGCACACCAACAGCCTGATCCCCTCTGCACCGCACACACGTGAGGGTCGGGGCACAACCAGGTTGCGACACTAGGAAGTATCCAGTCACATTTTGCTATACAGAAAAAAGATTTGTATTGGTGAGCTTTTTAACTTTTTAAAAGCTTTTTTTATTCTTACAAACCCATCTTCACTGGTACTTTTTGCTTCATTTCAGGACTTGGGACACTGGTAGGAGTCAACCTCTAGGCTTGCAATGCAAGAGTGAAGATTACCAAAATAATGTCAAGTGTCCGGCGCTACAAAGTCCAACTGCGTGCACAACAAACCCCTTTCCCAGCAACATACAAATACTGAAAAATATGTAGCAAAATAAGCTGAATAAATTATAAATGCTTGAGAAATGTGGTGTAACATGTAACATAAGGAGAGCTGAACTAAGGCACTTGTTTTCATTCAGTACTGAGGACACCCCCTCTGTATCGCATCATCACTCCTCGGTGAGAAGGTCATCCAAATCAGTCACTGCTCCCCAAATCTGGAAATACAAAACTGTATGTGTGACAGACACCATCTTTTTCCTTTACAGTGCATTATCAAAGGTGTTACCAAAGTTCTCCTGATAAACCCAGCATCAGCGACTATTTTAACTCCTCCTTTGTCCCGGTTTTAGACTTGTCAATTGTGTGAAAAGAAGTCACGAGTCTATTTTAAGCAAAAAACATTTTTGCAGAAGTCCCTGTTGGCTGCCATTGGCCAGACGGGATCTACACACAAGCCTGGGGAAGGCGGCGAGCAGTATCAAAGTGTGCTGAATGACAAAAACCAGAGCAGCCCAGTCCAGCCCCAGATCCAGCCCCAACACAGGCTGCCTGTTGTTCAGAGCCGCCACCGGCACGGCAAAGGTGGGACGGGCACGCAAGCCTGTCATGAGTTTGACAGGTGCTCACAACAGGGAATCGTATTGTTATGGAGCCCATTGAACTAAAAAAATAATAAAAGACAAAGCACACCGTTGCTGTCGCAGTACTGTGTCTTTTAAATGGATGTGGGAACGGGAAAACGGGTGGGATGGTAAGTTCAATCTGTAGAGAACACGCCGTTAAGTTTTCACACGAGTGCTCCATGCATCTCTGACTAATCGGGTAACTGAAGTCAAGCCCAAATCAAGACCTCAAAAATTCAGTTCAAGAAGGGAAAAGCAAAGCCCACGCTCCTCAGTCTCCTTGTTCTCTCTCTCAAAAAAAAAAAAAAAAAAAAAAAAGGAAAACAATTCCACAAGCCACAGCAATGCGAGCCTACGG
Organism: Nyctibius grandis; assembly: GCF_013368605.1. Classification (NCBI taxonomy): domain Eukaryota; kingdom Metazoa; phylum Chordata; class Aves; order Nyctibiiformes; family Nyctibiidae; genus Nyctibius; species Nyctibius grandis. The sequence goes on from NC_090660.1 coordinate 15,259,330, forward strand.
ACATCCGTGCTTCGCCGGCAAAACCGAAGCGCCCGCTTCGAAACCACCAGATTCCGGGTCGTCTCCGGGACGGTGCCTCGGCGCGCTGGCTGTCGCCCTCCCGAGACGGGCCGCAGGGTACGGGGCTGCGGCCGCCGCCCCCTGCCCGGCCGGGCCACCACGGCTCCCCTCGCCCGGCGGCATCAGTAGCCGGGGGCGGCGGGGGGCGGCGGGCTGCCGGCGGCGGAGGGCGGCGCGGGGCCGCCCCCAGGGCAGCCGCAGCACCGCAGCGTGTAGTTGCGGCCGCCGTTGTTGTCCCAGTACTCGCCCTGCGGGCTGCAGTAGCGGATGGCGAAGTGGAGGGCCGAGCCCTCCCGCAGGCTCGGCGGGACGCAAAGGATGAAGCTGTAGCGCTCGGCCGGCGGGTCGCCGGCAGCCGCCGGGGCCGGAGGCAGGGGAGCGGCCGGGACGTCCAGGAAGGAGAGCCACTCGTTGAAGGTGTAGCGCACCGTCACCTCCTTGGGGCCGGGGCAGCCCAGCACTTGCACCGTGCCCCGCACGTCGGTGGGCGCCGGGGGCCGCGCCAGCCGCTCCAGGCAGACGCGCTGCCGCCGCAGCCGCTCGGCGCTGGGCTCCCCGCCGTCGGGAAAGTCGGGCACCAGGCGCAGGGCGGGCGGCGGGGGGTCCCCGCAGGACGGCGGCGGGTCCCGCTCCTCGGCGGGCGGGCTCTGCAGGCGGGACAGCGCGGCGGGCGGCACTTGCGGCTCCTCGGCGTCACTGAAGTGCTTGACGCTGGCAAGGCTCAGCCCCAGCGAGTCGGCGAACTGCACCCGCTTCTTGCACTTGCTGCAACAGTCTTCGCCCGCCGCCGCTTCTTCTTCCTCCTCCTCCTCCTCTTCTTCCTCCTCCTCCCCCTCCTCCCGACGCTCGCCGGGGCCGGGGGACAGCGGCCGCCCGCAGCGGCGCAGCTCCAGCAGCAGCAGCCGCTCCCCCGCCGCCTCCCGCTTGGCGTCGCGGGGCACCGTCGGGGCCGCGCCGCGGAGCCGCCGATCCTCCGCCGCCAGCTCCTGCCGCGGGCCTGCGGGGCTCGCCATGGCGGGGCGCCCCGCTGGGCCCGTCCCGGCCGCCCCTGTGGCGGCAGGCGGACGGCCCGGCACCGCTTTATCCGGCGCCCCCGCCGCAGGCCCCGGGCGGGGGGCGCGCCCCCCCGCCGGGCCCGGAGCCTCCCCGCGGGGCTGGGGCGGCCGCGGCGCTGCGGGCGGGGGCGGGACCTCCCGGGACGGGCAATACGGAAACAGCGGCGGCCGGGACGGGCGGCCAGGCACGTCCTCCCGCCCGCCGCCCGCCGCCGGGGCCGCCGTTACCACGGCGAGGAGAAGAGAGCTGCGAGCAACGCTGCCAGGCGTTGTAGGGCTCCGGAGGAGAGACGGGGGAAACGCCAGGCGCACCCCCGGAGCCAGCCGCGCCCGCGGGTGTCCCGTCCCCCCCCCAGCTACTGCCGCGGCTCCGCGCCCGCTCCACCCCGCAGAGTCAGGCCGGGAGGAAACGCGGGGTCATGGGGTGCCGGAGCAGGCTTCGTTATTATAATTCTTCATCATCGTCATCTTCATCATGATTTAAGCTCCCACCCATCGGGAGACACCCCGAAGAAACCCCCCGAGAGGGTCAGGATTAAGCAGGACGTCGCCCAGCACCACGTTGGCATCACCGAGGAGTTACAGCCGTGGCGCCGGGGCAAAGGCGGGGAGCCGAGCGGCCCCGAGGGGCCGGGGCTCAGCCGCCGCCCTCCCCGCGTGCCCGGGCCTCAGTGCCGCAGGGTCTGGCCCGTGTTCCGATCTCGTCGTCAAATGCCCATCTCCTGCGGCTGAGAGTTTGTGAGACCCCCCCCATCCCCAGCTTTTATGTTTAAATTGGTTTCCACCCATCCTACCTGCAGAGAAAAGCTTTGAGACCTGAACTCGAGGACAAAACCCCAAAGGTAAAAGGTACACTAAAGGCAGTCACTTTTTAAAGTTCTATGTATTTTGTAAGCAAATCTCTTTAACCCATTTTCCCCCACAGCTGGTAGCAGCAGTACTCTGCTTGTGGAAAATCAAGTGCTCAGGAGGCACACACACGTGCACACGCACCCTTTTTGAAGGTCAGAATGTTTTCAAAGTTTCCACTTAACAACAACAAAAAAATCGATGAAAAACAAAACATAGGCTTTACTTTCTAAACAAATAAAGAGAATCCCCCTCAGTTTTATTATCTGAGATGTATAGTAAACAGCATCCTCGCAACAAGATACTTTTATTGGTATGGTGAGATCAATATCTGAGAATTTTCCAAACTTAATTCTGTACTTTGTGCATGCCACTGCTATTGTCTGGGGGTGATTTGCACAGGGGATTCCAAAAATACTACATCATTAAACTTACCTCCTTTTTCTCATGCAAGAGACACTAAAAAGCATATGCAAATAAAACGGCACTTTCTGAAGCAATACAGTCCCACCACGGATTTATCAGAGGGTTTTTTTGTTTGTTTTGCATAGTTGGTTTTATTTTTAGTATCAGTCTGTTGCCAAAAAGCAGCCTCCCAACGTGAGTGAATATAGTGCAGTTCAACTGAGTGTGCAGTCTGGATCTCACAGAGGAACGAGTTTCACAGCAGCAGGAACATCCCTGAGCAGTTTCCTTAGCAGATACTGCCGTGAGGATGTTCTTACTGCACCTTGACTGAAGAGCTGAACAGCAAACAGTTACGTAGAAGTGCCAAATAATCTGACTCCTCTAGCTTCTGCTCTTGCATCGACATTTGTTAGTAGTGCGGTTTAGAGCATTGTAAGAAGAGGAACGAAGTACAAACATTCTCCCTGGCACCAGCTGTGCTAATGGAAAACACACGACGAATACCAGTTTGCCATCAACTGCTCGTCACCACCACTGCTGCAAGCTGCCACGTTCACCAGGCCATCAGCCGAACTCTTCATGGGAGCGCTCCTTTGCCGGCTCTGGTCCAAGTGAGCTGGTGTGCCCCTGTTTAAGGTCTTTGAACCAACCAGCCTCAACTTAATGGTACTAAACAGAGTATGCTCCTGAGTTACTCAGCTGAGGTCTGCAATGCAGCGCAAGAAGGAGGGGAATGAGGGTCTTCTTCCTGCACACGACTGCTGGCGGGGGAAGGCACCGGTTTCACCTGCTTTCATTGTCACTCCCAACCCGCCGCTGTCTGTAACAGAGCAGCGGACGACAGCGCTGGGCCACTGTGCTGTTAAAAGGCACTTTGATCCAAGCAGGTTGCAATGCAGGTGCTTTCTTACCTGTGCCTGGAAATGGGACCTCATGACCCGCCTATCTGAGGCTTGCGGCACCTCAAATTACCAACTTGGAATGAAGAAAAATTGAACAGATGATGTGTCATTAATGGTGCTTAGTACTTCCAGTATCTTCAAGATTATTTAGATAAAATACAACGCTACTACTTTATTTTCTCGAAGTAGTATCTATTTTGTGGTGAGGAAAATAGAAATGAAGAAGCCAGCCCTTACTTCCTCATGTGGTGTTTATTCCACTAACGCATGCTTTCTCAGCTTGCCAAATCATTAACAAATGTTTTAGGCAGCAAAGGGAAAAAATGTGCCATTTGCTGGTAAGGCAAAACCATTTGGATGACTAGAAATTACAGAGGAATGTGGAAGGTTCAAGCAAAATAAGGGACAGCAAAAAGAGAAACTTACTGTAAATATTGGTAAAAGTTAAGTAACATTGCAGCAATTAATATATATTTCTTATATATTCCATAACTCTGGGAGACAGGCCTGCAGAAAGGACGACTGTTCACAGAAATTAAGCAAAAGCAGTTAAGGCAACAGTATTGCATGAAAAGAATTAAAATCAGGCAATTAACGGCATACACAGGGAAGTTGGATTTTTAGTGGTAATCAATTGCTACCATTCTGAAAGGGAGTAATTTACAATCAGATAAACCTTTACAACAGATGTTCAACTATGCGATAAACTATGCCAGTGGACATTGGCTAAGGAGGCGTTTAGTGTTGTCTCTTAAGTGTTTCAAAATGGATTCACTTAAAAAAACGGGGCAACCTGGGTCTCGGATTTCTAAGTACTATTTACCACATTTGTTATTAAAGAAAATGTTGAGATAAAAGTAGAGGGATTTCCTAGTAAGAGACAGACAGCCGATTCACACTCAGGAGGCTTTTTGCATTCCCACGAGCTTTGACCAGTTATGTTTAAGGTCATAAACTACACATAGGATCAACACAGCACCTTCTTTCATTTCCCCCCTTCATGTTTCCCAGCTGCCCACTTTGTCCCCACCCTGCATTCAACACACACATCTTGCAGGAGCGTTTGCACCCGAAGATGGCTACTGAATGACATTAAAAAAAAAAAAAAGGAATGCACAAATCACTGGTAAGCAATCCATGGTATTGCTTTCTCAATTCTGACTATGCTTGCATGGGTATGTATTTCTCAGGACTCGTTAGATCAGAGATTTTGGTTTGGAGCTCTGTTTGATATGCTTGCATCAATAGTTGTCATCATTTGGACACAAAACATGAAAATACTGGTTTGCAGACACACAGAGTCAAGTAACTGGAGGATTCTGCTGATTCAACTCAACCACACGATGTAATCCAGAAGCCCATTCAAACACTGTTCATCATTTCTTTTCATGCACTTTCAATATTAGCTTCAACCTTCAAATCCAAAACCAGCAGGTTTTCCAGTTAGTTCAAGAGGAAAGTTTTCTACTTATGGATGTGCTTAGTTCAAATATGCCAAATTGCTCCAATTTCCCACTCAAGTCTTTTCTAAGAAAATCTCCCATGACAACAGCTTATCAGAAAACGTGAATGAGTAATAACTCCTAAGCACTATGAAACAATTTATAGGGATTTAGAAATATGCAGGGATTATCACAGTTCATACACATAATTAATAACATCTTTTCTCAAATTCTCCCAGCATTTGTTCTGAACGATCTTCTTGCTTCTCTCTGAAAATCATGTAGTTCTTCATCCTGATTTTAACAGTCACGTTGCTTGTACAAAAATGGCAGAGAGGATATTAATAGCCTCCTCAATTATTAAAAAAAATGCTGCCTATCCCATGGGAAATTCTAGCTTCTCTGTATTTAATAAGGTAGGATTTCAGTTTACTGTGTTTGTGAGGATGGTCAAACACTGAATGAAAACTCAGTGGATCTGTACAACCTGAACAGAAATTATTCAGAAGATTATTAGTCCTAATTTTCATCTTATGCAGGAAGCAGCTACGCTCCAAAAAGGCATGCATTACAGCTGTAATGGAAAAAGTACTGAAATGGAAACAAATATTTGTAAGTGATTACTTCAGCTTCCAAATCTTAAATACGAAGATTTACACTTAGTTTCTGCAGGATGCTCAGCAAGCAAAATCCTTTAGAGCTTTGAGTCTCTCAGACAATCACTTTTAGAGATGTGTGCTGTATATTTTGTCTTGTCTTTCAGCACACTTGCATCTGACATTCCTTATGGGATGCAGAGATTCCTTTAAATATATGAAAATATATTTATTCAGTTTTCCGGAATGACAGCAATGGCTGTGTTGCCTGTAATGATGTGGAATATCCTTTTCAATTACTAATACCGAGTAGCTGGCAATAAGGTGAGGAATGTCCCTTCATTTGTGTGAAATGCTAACCTCTTCGAAGTTGGAGTTTTGTAATTTATTTCAGTAGGTTCGAGATTTCTCTGCATCTGGTATAAAATTGAGCCCATTTGTCATGACAAGCAAATATATAGTAATGGCACATAGGATTAATATTTTTTTTTTGTTTCTGTTTTGCAGAAACTGTATGGAAAAATTCCAAGTGCCTGAACAAACACCAAAGTCAGATTGGAGCTGGCATTACCTGTGACAAAACCATGTTGTACAAAAACTTTCCATTCACTAAGATTTCAGAAGTGTTGCTCAGTTCTTGTGGCTCTTAGGGGTGTCATGATTTGGTTTAGTTTCTTTGATATTTATAAGACATTTATCTAAACTTTTCATATTCATGTGGTGCACTGAAAATCTTAAGCCATTTGTCAGACTTTTAATCAGTAAATCATATTAAGAGAAAAAAGCCTCCCCTGTACAAGCTGCCATCCTAATAGACTTACTGTTGCATTTCAACAATTTAACCCAAACAGACAATCTTTGAAAAGGAAAAGTTCATATTATCCGTGAGAAAATGGATTTCAGCTTCCAAAATGTATTCGCACCATAGGAGTTGAAAAGGGTTTTGTTTTATGGGTTTTCTTTGTTTTATGGGTTTTGTTTGTTTTAATGTGGATCTCCAGAAAGTTGCAGAACCACATCTCTTTCAAAGGTTTCTGATGAACACTAGGTTCCAGGTTCTCACATGTAAACCTCTATCTACCTCTACATTTATGTATATTTTTTATTTAGCAATCTAGGAAAAATATAATTTGCATCAAATTCTTGCCCTACATTATGCTAGTATATGGCTTTGGACTTCAGTGAGAAAGAAGCTCCATCTTATCCAGAGTAGTTTGATAGAAAGGGCATTCTACCCCCAAAACTGTTGCTGGGCTATTAAAATAATCAATTTTTTTCTTGGTGTCTGTCTTAAATTGCTGGATTTTGCTCCCGCCCTGCCACCTAGCAGACTGCCTCTGGAAAACAAAAACTAATGTCTTCTTAAAACTCTGTAAGGAAACTTATTCAGACAGAAGATATATTTACCTCTTGACTAAGGACACTCCAAAATTCCAAATGCTTGACATACCCTCCAAAATGAACTCCTAGAAAGTGTATAAAACATAAATGACAAAACAATAGATCTCTAGACCAGCTTTTTGAGTTGTTAGCACATGAACATTAGATGCCCGAGGCATTAGACTTTTTTCTCCTTTTTTTCCCCTCTAAGGCACTGGATTTTTGCCCATTGGAAATGAGACATGAAAAGGGAAAATGACATGAACTTGCACCCACATTAATTCTGTTTGGTATTTCTGTGTTTGTCTTTGTCATAAGCAGCAAGGCGTGTAGCTCACTCAAAATCAATAGTGGCATGAACTCATTTGGACTCTCCTAGGACAACAGAATTGGCTGGCTGGTCAGAAGGACCTTCATGACATCAGCTGGCGAAGCCTCCGCCGGTCTTTAGAGTTGTGTTTGACGTGGCATAACGGAATGGCAACCTGACCTCATCAGCTCAGATACCTCCCTGTCTTTTGGGAAAATAAGAGTTGTGCAATATAGTCTGTTCTAATAACTCCTGGCAAATGCAGGCCAACCTTTTCAGCCCAGCAGTCACAGCCCGGTAAGTTGTACGTCAATCTCATTACTTTCACTTGAATTAAAACATGGGCATAGGCTTTCCAAGTAATCTTGCTGTATAAACTTGATGTTAAAAATTGTTTGCTTGAATGGGTAGTTTTTCAAACCGCTGAAAAAGGAATAAATTTAACCCTGTCTCTTCGCAGTTTCCTAGGACTGCCTCAGTTACAGTTTGTTCTCAATTGCTAAGCTGTGATAGTAGACAGCAAACCAGGTACCTGATAGAGTATATCCTGTCAGAGGGAGAATGCTTATCACAGGGATTTATATTAATTCTCATGACTTACGAACATCGTGACTTCATTAAGAGTATACAAATAAAAATCACTGAAATAGCCATATATGAACATGGGCATGCTCAGTCCTGCATCACAAGAAGTAAAAAACAAAACAAAAACAAAAACAAAAAAAAAAAGAAAAGAGAGTTTTCTATTTCAATGGCTACAAATAGAGTTAAAGTCCCACAGTCCCAGTGAATTCAGTCCCACAGTTTCAGCACCTTCAGTGGGAAAGGCAGAAAAGAAACTCCATCTGGTGGTGTAGTTGATTGTAATTGCTTTTAAATTTAATTTAATTGCAAATGCATTCTTCTCCAGCAACCAAATGAAAAAATGAAGTAACAGGTAAAGGTTCACCTGTCCTGCAAACTGAATCAGCATTACCTAGCACTTTAAAATCAGAAAACACTTTAAAATCAGGTCCACCTTCTAACTGAAGCAAACCAGAGTTGAAGCCTTTCAATACAAGGCACACGTGATCCTGCCAGGATACTAATGTAGGCTAGAAACAGATCATCAAACAAAAGTGAAAGGGTGAGTTAGCACACTTCAAGAGGTAACCTGCTGCAGCCTGGGGTGGGGAGAAGAGAAGGCAGGAATCACTGGTTAGAGGATGAAGGAGGAGGAGGAGTGTGAATGAAGTCAGAGTTGCAGCTGAACCTGTCATATAAAAGTTTACGGAAAGTTTACAGAGGTATTAAAAAAATATTGCTGTGTCTTATAGTAAGGAAACAAGCCATTCTTCAGTTAGTTGTTTTTATAAAAAACTGATTTTCTTCAATGAACAGCAGTTTTGTTGGAAAAGACACTATTTCCCATCTTCGAAAAAATCTTGAACTGTTCTATCTGTAACAGATTTGCAACATCGTATTATGAAAACTAAGGCAGATGCTTTAATCACTTTTTTGTGTAACAAAATGACTACATTTTAGGAAGCTGCTTCCTTCTTCCCTGCCTCCACTGTGCTTGTATTGCCTGAGCTGTGAAAATGGCAGACTTCTTGAATGCATTCAGAAATGCAGTAGAGGAACCTGGATGCACAGAATGGCTTAGAAAAAATAAAGATCAGGCTGACCAGTATCTGTACTGGATATCTGCAAATAATTGCTGAACAAACTGGAGTGATACTGATGGTGAAGTAAAATAATTTGACCTAAGACTACAAATCATTTTAGTAAGTATTCAATTGCAAATATATGTGTAGATGAAACATCTGAGTAATTTCAGTGAAGTCCCTGCTTTGCAGGATTGGGAGCTATGATCCCCCAAGCTGATGTTATAGATGTTATAAGCATGATAAAATATAAAACTAATTAGCAAAATAATACTAGCTACTGAAGGTCTACGCTTAGTTTCACGTACAAACTCATGTCTGCTACTGCTCATTGAAGAACCCATGGCAATTTCTTTCAAGACCAGTCCCAGTAGCCTAGCCAAACTTTGTAATAAACAACACCAATCCGAAACACAGATAAACCCTGTCCTGCGAACCAAGGGCAATAAAATATACTTTGTCTACTCTTTTGTAGGGCCCACATTTCAATGGATATATACACTATATTTCGTCAAATCAATGCCTTGTTACTTTTTTCTAAAGAGCAGAGCAGAGCTCAGTAATAATTACCCACAAAAAAAGCTACGTTAAAAGAATGTCGAGAATACAGATTTGAGCACCGATATCCAAGAAATTGCCTAAAGTCACATTGCCTTTGGAACTTTAATGCAGCCTTTTTGAGTGTATCGTTTAGGTTACAGCCTTTAATTACGCTTTCTCAGGCCATTTTCCCCTCAGGACTGTCTCATTAAGCATACTAGATAGACAGCTACTCAATGGTGGTGTCATTGCTTTTCTCGACGTTGCTCAATGTGTAGCTGTAGGCCTTGTTCATTGAGCAGTATTCCAGTCCTGCTCTGGAGATGTGATCGGATTTCCTCACAGGTTCCTCCATAGTGCTCAGCACCACAATATCTTCCAAGTGTTTCAGAAATAGTGGACTACTACGAGATGAAGTATTGCTGATTTTACCATTAGGGAGCTGAGCTGCCGAAAGGTAAAGGTAAAAAGTGTCCGTTTATTCTAAGTGCTCCTTTTGGAAGTGTGCAACTTGACTTTTGAGGCTGCTTATCAGTATGTAAGATTTTGTATGTGTTCAGAGCATCGCTCCTTTTGATTTCAGCTAGAGCTGTAAGTGCTCAGTACCTCAGAAATCTGACGGCTTGGGTTCTCAGGGTAGAAAGTTAGCAACATGCAATAGGTAACCAAGTTAGTTTAAGCAATTTGCATAGCACTGCTAGGTGCTTTATGTCAGGAGCAGCAATAAAATTTAGTCCCTTTAGGCTAGAAATCTCTTGCCTCCATGGCAGGACCATCCTTTCCCTTCCCGCATTCTTTGCCATTCTAAGCAAATAAAGTCCAAGTCCTCCAGCCACGTAAGCAGTGCGTGATCATGGCATTAAAGCCTTATCAAAGAATATTATCATGATTCTTATTGTCATGAACTGGGACTTTTTTCCCCTTCCAACCATAACAATTCTGTGGGACTGCAACCTTCATAAGGTTCTTTTAGGCTCTTTGTTCCCAGTACCAGCTTGGCACAATTCAGGGCAGTTCCATTTATGAGCCATCTGCAGACATTACATAGTTCACATTATTATACAGTAAATATTTAAGAATAGGTTTAGCTAAATATGTTTCCTTTGCTGGTATCTGGACTACTAATCTGCTGTAACTCTGCTTCTGTCTCCATTTTCATATCCAAGTAAAACAAAAAGACAAATCCCACATGTCTCCTATTTCTTTTCACTCCCAAACTGACAAGACATTTAAAGGCTGCTACTCCTGTGATTCAGTACATCATTTCTAATGTCTCTATAATATGATAGGCTCTAAATGCAACCTAATGGTGCCAAAGCTGGGTTGTTTATCTTTTTACTTGGTGAAGCAGAAGGACTCAACTCACTTGAGTTTGAAAATATTTCAAGAAGCCGCACTGTAAGGAGTGCAAAAACAATTCATTTGAAAGAAGACACTTCGTTTTCGACATAAAGATGGTCCTGAATAAGAAGCGCTGCCATTCACACCCTGCTCTGTCACCCATCCAAACATCAGAAGTGCACGAGCACCATTAAAGTGAACAGAAAGTTTTTACTGCTCTACGTTACTCTGTTCGCAACAGCAGTAAGTAGGTCACTGTCCACTCATCACACTGGAGTTGTTGCTTTATACCGTGACTGACTTTGCTGATGTTAAGGGAGTAATTCCAGATGTACGCTGCTGTAAATGAGTGCAGGATATAACTCTGAATCTTTCATGTAAATCATAGACTGTAGAGTCTCAATTACGAATTGATTTCTGGTAGTTAATGACCCTCTCCCCTATGTACCATTATTTCCTAATCATCTAAGCAGTCTTATCCAGATCCTTCCCATCCGAGCATCTTGCTTGCAGACCTAAGGATAACTCAACAGTATCAAGAGTAGCCAGGCCAGTTTTAGGGAATCAAAATTTGTAGCCCTTAGTTATCTTGTGGAGTGATTTATTAATCAGGCTGGAGTCACAAGGAGGAGCAGCTTAACAACTAAGCGGGAAGAATGAACTAATGAACTGAGCAAGAGTTTAAGAGCAATGGATTCATTTTAATTCTGAATATTGAATGGATTCAGTGATTAAATTCACTTAAATTACCTCAAAGACGTATTTCAAGAGTAATTTTCTCTCCTTCCCAGTTTTTCTTTTTTACCCATTGTCCTGAAAATTGGACTTAATTTCACTTAATTTTATATGTGTTTTCTACTTATTCCCCCAAGTGAGGAAAAAATGGCCTTTCTTACTCCTCCCACAAGAAGGATGCATCCATTCCCCAACAGAAGTCGCTTCCTTCTCACTCCGAGAACAAAAGGTTTATCTTGGCCAAATGCAGAGCGCTTTTATTTAACTGTGAAGCCTGTCTTACTTTCAAATTTGAAGATTAATGACTTTCTGTAAAATTCTATGTCTTTTTCCTGCCATATGTTCAGGGGGTGTCTTATCATTATGGTTTACAACCAAATCCATGTAGTCATCATTTCTTGATTCATATTACAGAACAGGAAGACCCATAAAGTATTGGCACTGAACTGCAACAAGATGCAAGTGGCTTTCTTTATTTTTCACATTTAAGTGCAGTGGATAAAAGCAGTGAGGTGGTGACCTTTCAGTATGTTCTGCAGAGAGCTCTAATCCTCCAGGCAACCACTGAAGTCTAAAAGCTTATTTGAGATGCTGTGTCTTCACACTGATCTAATTTTTGCTGCTTGCTTGACTGAATGGATGGATGGTGCAGTTTCTCGTCCAGATTTTTCATCTAAAACAAAATTCCAGACATGTACAAGGGCTTGCCTGTTCCCTAACAGGTTTGGCCAGAAGAAGTAGCAGCCACTTTGGCAAGAAGTTCATCTGAACATAAACTGCTAGCAGTCAGAATACAAGGACACAAGCTCTAAAGAAAAAAATTAATTTTCTTCCCCATCATGGCAATCAGGAACTGGTTTGCTGTGAATGGGTTGTGTATCAAGTGATGCAGAAGCTCCTTGGACCTCAGGTGAAGAGCTGACCTGGCAAGCTCGCCATCCAGCCATAGAGAAAAAGGCTTCCAGATGGCTGAGAGGACCGTCTCCTCTCTCTATGGCTTTGTTCCTCTGCTGGCACCATCTTCAGCTTCTCTTTGCTTGAAACAGGCAACCACGTGACTCTTTCATTTAGAAATTTATGAAATTACTGTGCTAAAGTTGCAGGGCCAAACTCTGCTGCCCATCCTCAGTCAAAACACCTACAGCCAGCCCCACGCGAGTTTGCAGCGGTGTGAAGTGCAGCATGGAACCGTTTATGATTTGGGGGTGTAAGGGAAACAGATTAGTGGGGAAAACTGCCAGTGGTCTTGCAATCCAAATGCTTATTAACAATATGCATTAACATACAAAGGAGCGCACAATAACAGGAAATATTACTGATTTATTGGTGGGAATGGCAAATCCTCTCCTTGAAGCAGACTGGAAGCTTGAGCTGGGACAGGAAGGAATTACTCTGCACTGGTCTTAAGAGAAAATGCACCCGACTTTGAACATTAAACTTCTACCTTATTTTTAAAAAAGGTGTGTACAGGAGGGAATGCTTAGTTTTATTTTCTCTTTGCTTTGCGTTCTGTATCTTCATGACGGTGCATTAAAGCAACAGTGTGAGCTGCTGCAATCCCAGGAGCACCACTAATGTTACTACAAATGCGATGCTCTAAGGATTTTATCAAGGCAATTTTTGCAGGGACAGCTGAGATCCTTTAACAGACCAATTGATAAAACTGGAAAAATTAAGTACAGGTTGAGAACAAGACTGCTACGAGTTTAACGCAACCATGTTAATTGGTTAGTCAGTTTAAGGAAAAATGGTGCCTCTTATTTGTAGAGCTGGGAGAGGAGAACTTGGCAATGGAAAAGGCACCAGTGTTTCCCCGTCTTGTTATGGGACAAGGAAAGGGACACATATTTATTGCCTGTGGAAGGTCAAGGTGGGTGTGGAAGTGCTCTCTAGGATGTGTCCCAGAAGACGAAGGAGCAACCAGGGGAATATGGCCACAGTTTGTTACCTTCTGCAAGGAAGTGTGAATGTAGGAAGAGATTCATGACTCTTCCTTGGACACTGTGGAGTAGCTTGCCCCAACGGGCGTCTTGTAAGAATGTGTGTGTCTCGTATCAGCAGAATGTGAACAACAGTTGATCTGTTTAGAGGCAGAGAGAAAGTGCAGGAAAATTCCGCATCACCATGCAGGGCCCAGTCAAAATCTGATCCTTAAGAGGCAAGTGGAGGTGAAGACTCTGCTTGAATATAGATGAAATACACTCTTCCTCCCCAGAACCTTGTCAAATGAATTATCCTTCTCATTTCTTCTCCCACTGTAATATCACAAAAGTGAGGGAGTGTGAGGTTTCCCAGATTACAGGTTTTTTTAAACTCTAAAAGTTTAAACAGATCAGGTTTTTTTAATTGCATTTAAACCAAATCCAGCAACTTGGTCCATGGTCAGCGTTCACTGTTCTTCCTGGCTTGAACAGCTTCTTTGGGGAGTAACTTGGCAGAAGCTTTGTTTGTAATCTTCTAGAAAAACAAGTCTGAGTGGGATCACTTTTACAACCTATCACTGCTCAGAACATTTGGACTGAAGTGTGTAAAAACAGGATACAAAGCTAACTATCCACATCTTCACCATCTTTCCACTTTCCTCAATGAAAAAAACAGTTGACACTGATATAGAAATGCTGGTTTTCAGTCTTGCACATTTTATTAATTTCAGATGAACAAGGCACCAGAGAAAGCAGTTTGTTTCTGTTTTGCAAAGTACTAATTACTATAGTCAAGGTTAAAAGACTTAGACAACTTCCTTCCTTCTCTTCTGCAGTCAACAATATTCAAGAGAGAAAGTGACTGAAAATAAAAATATTTTGATTCATCTTAAAGATACAAACCAAATTCAAAATACATGCAACAAATACTTGGTTTGATTTGATTTTATGAAACTCTAGGTATTATAATAATGTTATTTTTTGATCAGAAAATCTACTAGAAAGAATGAGTTAAGATTGCTCTTCAATAGTGAAAAAAATATATAAAAGTAGCAGCTGGGCTTCACAACTGGAGATATTGTGCATAACGTGAAGATCAGGCTTTTCTTTCCAAACTCAGTCACTTTATACAAAAACAGAATCAATTTTTCACCAGTCCCATGAAATATCTTAGAGATCCTTCCCTACTCCAAGCTATTACCACAGGTTGCCTCAAGGCATTGCTTTCCTTTTGACTGCAGCCTGGATCTCTCTTCAAGCCTGCAGAAACCGAGTTGCTGTAAAACTGCATTTCCCTGACACTCATTTGAAATCCCTGGGAAAATTGTGATAGCGTTACAGGGGCTGTGTTGGTTAAATTATTTAAAGTTTAAAATATCTTTTTTTTTAACAATATACAGAAACCCTATACCTAATTACTCACAAAACTGTAACAACCACTATAAAAACAGTAGCATTTACCAACAATTAGTGTACATATATATAGCTCATTTAAGGATAGGGAAATTCTGTATGTTACAGCACAGACTACTGGACTGCTAAATGTTTTTTTTTAAATGAGCTTCAGCATCTTCAGGGAGTTCTCTAAAACACACATACCCTATAACAGGACAGCCAATGTAAGAGTGGGTTAAAATTAATTGCCTGACATATGAACCAAACTAACGGAACAGTGATGTGAATCCTTCAGTGCTCCACTGAGCTGCAGGGAACTACACTCCTTCCAAAATCCTTAAATACTGACTTAACTCTGAATATGCAACCATGAATCTGGACTTTCTTGACCCTTCCCCGACATACTTTTTCCTCATTTCCTTTCCCATCCATTTGTATCCCTAGCAGAAAGTGCAAATTGTATGAGCATAGAGAAGCTCACAAAAAAAACCTAAACCACAAAAAAAAACCCCAACTCCACAGGCTGCTTTGACTATAGCCGAATTTCTTCTCTGGATCTCTGGGCTTATTGATCAGAGGCTTGAACTTTTCACCCCTTTAGTGGAACAGGCTTTCTGATCATCGCAGTGTGACGCTCGTCTGCACAGAGAGGCTTCTGCTTGCGGGTATGATAATAACTGACATTAATCACGTAGTGCTTTTCCCATTAATGTTTGCATGCTTTAAATTAGAAGGCTAGTGTGATTACATAGCCTTTTTTGATTCATAATAATCTAGTTAATCCAATTTATACAGGCAATTTAAGGGCAGAATTCAGCCCTGCTCCACAAACATTAATGAGCCAGTGACCTCACGACGTGTAGCTTCATCTCAGCCTTACGCGTTGGAGGATACAAGCCTCTGAGTTCAGAGCAGCAGCGTCTGGATGTCACTTCAGTAAACAAGCACTCGGAAAGCACATGCCCTGAAACAAGCGGGTCTGAATCAGCCTAACAGGCCAGCAGCGCTGAACTAGTAACTCCTCGGTAGCAACCCTCCTTCCATCGGGCAAGCAGGGTTCTGTAACACAGACCTTGCGAGGACGAGCCTTTTCACACTGCTAGCTATTTATAGCTATTAAGTCAGCAACATCAGGCAGACCCAAACATAGAGAGAGCATCAGAAAAGTGCAGTCTGTGCGAGAAGCGGAGCCTGGGCCTATCGACCGCTGAAGCTGGAGCCGTAACATAAATTCACCAGACTGGAAATACAGATCTAGAAAAGCTGAGTGCTACCTGTTTACCTCAGCCAAACCACCAATAACTGACCAGGTAGTGAACAAGAGTGCTCGAGTTACCAAGATATGTACGTGGTGAACAGGTAAAATCACAGGGATTTTATGGTTCATATCTGTGTAACACTGCAGCTGTTGAACAAACGACCCATAACCTATACTTTTCCATACTAAACTGCCTATACAAATCCATACTGAACAAACTTTTCCCCTCGGCATCCAGCCCCCAATGGAGGGGAATAACCAAGCTCACGTACCCTTGAGCGTTAACATTAAATGTCACATCTAGAAATAACAGGTCAAGATCTCGCTAGGGCATGCCTGAGATCTCTGGAACTACCGTTGTCAAACTGGCGTCAAAACCGAGCACCAGCTTTGCCAGCTTGATGGACGTCTGGTGAATAGACAAGTAGTGTTTTAAGTAAGGTTACATACAGCCTTGTACAGTGTACAGAAACAGCAAATACCAAGAGTTGCTCAGCACCATTTTAAACTAAATCAGGAGCCACAAAGTGAAGGGATCGGAAGGGAAAAACTGCAGGAAGGCGGAAAGAGGATATTTTTGTACATGCTTTACATAAAAGATACAGAATGAGCCATGAGAGGACACATGGGAGGCAGGGCCCAATCCCACGGCCCTTGTGCACCGTGCTTGCTAACCTGAGCACACCTATTTGGAGTGAGAGCAGACACAAGATCTTCATGATCTTGTAAAACTGCAGCTATTACTACAAATATGCTCAGAGATCTAACGGACCACACATTTTCAGTAGGAATTCACACGGTACATCTCTGGGGGGCCCTGATGAGATCAGATAGTATTTCGGTCGTTGCCTGTCGCGCAGGGCTCACACACCCCTGCAGCTCCTGGGGTTTACGTATTTCTCCTTTTTGCTGTAGGGCACGAGGATGCTGGTTGCTCTACGTCTCGAAGGCTGCCCAGTGCCATCAGCCACCCTGGACACGCTTCTGCCTGTTTTATCCTTCTGATCGTCCATCTCTCCTAAAACCATTCCCTGTCAGGACACACATCCTGGGGGCCTACAACACTCCCCATCGATGCCTGCGGGGCACGGTCCCCGCTTGCAGAGCGCCTCCTGGGGCACGCACATGCTCTAACTGCTGTGACCCACAGCTGCTGCACCCCACGACCCGCGCGGGTCACACCGGCGTTGCTCTGAAACCTGTGAGGGCCAAAGGCACCGGCAGCGACACGTATTAGGGCAGGAGATCGGCGAGGGGCGTAATGGCGGCCACCCACCCACCGGGGCCGCGCCTCCCGCCTTGCTGCCGCGCATGCGCACACGGCGCTACACCGGAGGCAGCGGCGCCGTCGCAGCAGGCGGAAGTGACCTCATCGCACGGCTCCTTCCCCGCCCCTCCTCCGTCTTTCCGGCCGTTCCGTGGAGTCGCTCCCCCTCGGGCGGCGGGTGACGTGATCGGCGGCCGCTTCCCCCATTGGCTGCGCTCTTCGCGGCGCGCGGGGCCGGCGGAGGATGTCGGTGCCGCCGCAGCGGCGGCTCCGCCAGGCGCCGCGACACCTGCTGGTGTGTGAGAAGGGACACACGCGGCATCCGCGCTCGCGGCACGCGGCGCACGTGCGGGACCACGCCTACAACTGCCGCGTGAGTGACTGCGCCCGCCCGCCGCTCGTGCGGGCGCGAGCCGGGGGGCGGCAGGAGGGGGCCCTGCGGAGGCGGTGACCGGCGGGGGCTGAGCGGGGGGCGGCCGGCGCGGCTGGGGCGGTGCGTGGCCCTGCGGGGAGCGGGGGGGAAGAGCTGCCGGAGGTTTCCGCGCCTGCCCGGCGAGACCGGAGCATTCCCTCACGGCGGGCGGAAGGGTGGCGGTGGTGCGGCCTGTCAGCCGTGAAAGGGGCGCGTTGCCGGTGCTCCACCTCGCGCCGGGCTGTCGGCTGGGAGGTTCCTCCGTCCCTGTCGGAGGCGGCCTGCGCGCCTCTTTGGGGCGGGGGGAAGAAAAGAAAAATAAAAACTAGCCCCCCGTGGCGTGGCGGTCTGCGCAGCGTGCAGCACCTCGAAGAGTGAAAGACCACGTGGGCATGAGGTAGAAGAGAAGAGGGGTGACCCGGTGGAAGAGGTGACAAGGTTTTGTCAGTGCTACCTGGCAAGTGACGCAGGGAGCAGCACCCGCAAATTCCCAGTCCGAGCAGTGAGGGTCTGAGGGAGTCCCTCAGCGGTGAGGGAGGTTTAGCTGGAGCCCGGCTGCAGGCGTGCCCTGAGAGCCCTCTTTTTTGTGTTTGTCCTTCTGCCAAAGTATCATGTCCTGCCGTCGTCAACAACTGCTTCATTGTTTTGGACAACTTAATGTTGCAAAGGCCGGTTTTTGCCAGCTCGCTCTCCTTTGCCTGTTGCAAGTGTCAGTCAGACCTTCTTGCTATTTAGAATCATAGAATGGTTTGGGTTGGAAGGGACCTTAGAGATCATCTAGTTCCAACCCCCCTGCCATGGGCAGGGACACCTTTTCTCTAGACCAGGGTGGTCAAAGCCCCATCCAACCTGGCCTTGAACACTGCCAGGGAGGGGACAGCCACAGCTTCTCTGGGCAACCTGTGCCAGTGTCTCACCACCCTCGCAGGAAAGAATTTCTTCCTAATATCTAATCTAAATCTCCCCTCTTTCAGTTTAAAACCATTCCCCCTCATCCTATCACTCCATGCCCTTGTAAAAAGCCCCTCTCCCGCTTTCCTGTAGGCCCCCTTTAGGTACTGGAAGGCTGCTATAAGTTCTCCCCAGAGCCTTCTCTTCTCCAGGCTGAAGAGCCCCCACTCCTCTCAGCCTCTCTTCATAGGAGAGGTGCTCCAGCCCTTAGTAATTTTTTTAGCAGCTAACTAGAAATCTTTCTGCTTGTGTGGCAGGCAACCCGTCTGTCAGTTGTTACTCCTCTTGTGCATGCGTGCAAAGGGAGATATGTACTTGTTCTCCGTGACCTCCTTTGTTTCACAATAAAGGTTTTTTTTTTTGAGAGGTGGAGCGGGAAGGAGCAGTGGGATGAACCTTTATGCCGCTTGTGCATGGTTATTGGGAAGCTTCGTACTTGCCCATGGAATAACCTCATTTGCCCTGGTCGCCCGAGCTTAAGAGTTCTCTTGATCAATGAAACATGTACAGGAAAGGTTTTAAACAAAAGGGAAATTAAAGGTAGGCAATTGGACCAAAAGGCTGAATGCTGAGTTTAGTAAGAAAGGCTAGGTGCTTGTCCCTTTTGAAAGTCAGGTTTCTACCTTAAATTAGAAACCTGCTACAGAAGTTGTAGCCTTAATGTACGCCTTATGACTTTTTTGAAAATCTTAAGCCCATCTTCAAGTTTTGTCCTGATGGTCTGTTCACTCTTCTGACCTCCAAAATATTCTACAGAGGAGAACGCGTTGATTCAAAAACTGGTTTAAATTCTACTTTGGTCTTTGCATTTCCACTGAGATTACGTAAATGCTTAGCCTACATTTTTAGTTATAACTGCTTCCTACAGCAATGGCTGAAGGAAATGTTCCAGTGTGACTTCAAGCTAAATTTATAATGACATGAAACAAGATCATTAGTTAATTCATGCTGTGTAAAGTCATGCCTTTATGTAACACCTCAAATGCTGTTGTACAGCATGTAAAATGCAAAAACCAAATAATGTCTTTGCTGTACTTGGAGACTTTTTGCAAATTGTTACATTTTGAAGACAATAGCTTGAAGTTTTTTCTTCATCTCATTTTGGTATAACATACTGATTTCTTCAAAAAGAAGGATTTTTCTTTTTTATTTCTTGTTTTTCTTCCAGAACAGATATGATTTACATTACAAATATGTTCCTAATAGGTGTCTTTTTTGATCCCTGAATGTGGCATACTACCTGAAGTGCTGAAAAGTACTATTGCGGATGTTGGAGAGTACTACCTGGTGAGGAATTTATCGGTTCATGAATTGGTCACTCACGAATTCACTGATGCTTTTGTGAAGAAAGGTAAGGAGGTAATCAGAACATGACAGATGCAGTAATAGTGTATATTTTTCATAACACAGTAAAATCCATTTATTATTATTCTGAAAAGTATTTTAAAGGAAGGGAAGAAAAAATGCTAAGAAAATTCTGTATTAATTTCTTTATCTGCTTTTTTCTGCTTTGCGGTGTGTCAACATTTGTTTACACCCAGTGGGTTCAAAACTTCTATGACTTCCCTCTTCATTTCTCCCTATTCCGTCTTAATTCTGCAAGCTAGCTGTCAAGAGGGCTTCTATGTATCTTCACACCTGTTTATCTTCCACATCTCATTTGTATGCAGATTTCTGCAGAAATCTGCTCCCTTCTCCCTTTCTGATTCCTTCATATTTCAACACAAAGCCATGTTAGCTGTGTTCCACAGCAGACACGAGAAAAAGAGGAAAAAATATGCTTTTTTTTATGCGGGGGTGGTGGGGTTTTTTTTGGCCAGTGGAGCTGCCACGGCTCATCCTTGCACAGTAATAGCAAAGAGGATGTGAAGGAAGATGCAGCTTCTGCCCAGCCAACTTGCTATTGCGTGCTCAGAGCATGCTGTTTTCATCGAGCAGGCCTCTCTCATTTGGCACATGATAAATGTTGTACCCTTCAGGTGATTGTCAGGGATAAAAAAAAGCTTTAAAGGGGAAAAGAGAGGAGAAAAGAGAACATGGGTGAAACGGGAGAATGAGATCCATTACTTTCTAAATATCGGACTCTTTTTTTTTCATGTTTTCTTTAGTGCCATTAATGGCTTTTACACCAGTACTTTTATGGAAGCAGTATGATGTTTGTACACAGAGTTTACAGGATCTGGCCTCTTGTATTTTTAAGAACAAAATTGGTTGCGGCAGATAAGGCTACAAAATGTATTTAGTAATGTGAGCATCTTCCACCTTGTCTTCATGTGAACTAATAGAAATGTATCTGGAAAAAAAAAAAAGAGGTTTTCCATTTTCTGAGTGGAGAAGGTCGCAGGTGGAAAGAAAGTGTTTTCATATTGGGGCTTTTGTTACTGTTATCTGTAGTATAGGTCCTTTAAAATACTGCCAGTCCAAGGTTTATAAAAATAATAACAAAATGCTTTTTTGCTTGAGAAGGTGGAAGAAAGTTGATGAAAACACAAGGATTTAGTGTACACATGGTATTTGGCATGTTTGATTATCTTGAGGTGAATTTTCATATTGTCACGTCTGTCTTTAGAGACTGCATAATCTTGTGGTTTTCTGCTTTACTATTAAAGGTTCATGCTACGCACTTACCTATAACACAAAAATTGATCAAGATAATACTGCAGCTCTGCTACCAAATGGTATGTTTTGTTTTTAGTGTTATATACGTATTGATCATGGTCTTGGGTTGTTTGTTTTTTTTCTTTTTCACTTGGAATGATGTAAACTGGAAAATGTAATGCTTACTGTAGTTGCTAAGTTTATTAGTAATATGTTTGAATCAGAAAAATATTCATTTTAACTTATTTTTTTCATTCCTGCTGTTAAATTATTTATTTAACCTAAAGGAAATTTAAAAAAAAAAGTCAGCTTCACTTACGTATAGTATCAGATTATCAGTGCTTCAACCATAATTGCAATTGCTACAGAGGATCATTTTTGTGAAAACATTGCATTGCAACTTCTTGTTTCCTACTGGTCTTAAAGATGGAATTTGTAAAAAAAGAAAATTATCAGCACTGCTTAGGAACACTTTTTAAATACTCAGTGTTTATTCTTTGGGACTTATGTCATGTTGAAATACTCTGTTGCATTTCCATCACAGTTTTATGACAAAATGTTCCATCTCAGGTGGCTTTTTACATGCACAGAAAATAATGAAGGTGTTTTGGTCTTCAAATATGTCATCTTATTTCTGTTTAACAATATATCAGATATAATAAAACCACAAACTGGTCTATCAGCCTCCTAGCCTAAGACACAGTAATATCGCAGATGCCCATTGGGGCATAAGTAAATTCAGATTCTTCAGAGGAGGAATTCTTTTATGTGCTCTGTTAGAACAGTCCTAGCAAAATGGATATTTGATAGTGATTGAGTTTGTATGATACAGTTATTACAAGCTATGCACAATTAATGCAGAGACAGCGTTACAGTTCATGGTGATGTCGCTGAAATCTTCAGCACAGCCTTCTTTGTTTGTGTTCTGTATTATACTGTTACTTTTACAGTAGCATCAAAAGACTGTAGTAGGGATCTGTTGTGTGAGATTCTGTACCAAGTGGCAGCTGCCAGAATTGGTTTATGAACATGGAAGTGAAGTTGTTCCAGCACGTATCTGCTCATCACTAACAAGCATAGTTTACTCAATGTGAGTAGTCTCACTGGAGCTGGAGGAACTGCTTTTATATGTTTAGTTGAGCAGTGCTTTCGTGACTATTTACTAAGTCAGGCCCTAGTGTAATGTTGTGTTCAACCAATGACACAGCAAATGCTAGGGGACAGCTGGAGGAAAGATTGAGGCAATGAAGTGAGGTAGTACAGTAAAAAAGCTATGACTGTCTCAGGAGTAATACTACACTTTTCTCATTGTAGTTCATAAGACCCCCTTCATAAAAAAAAAATTGAGTTATAATTTTTTTTAAGGGTTAATCCATTTAACTGGAACTAAGGAGTCTGGATTACATTAGTAATACCATTGATCCAGAGTTAACGTTGTATAACGTTATACATATATATAACATTGTTTAACGTGGTAAATGGTTCTCAGAAGACTTCAGAGGGAACTAAGTAGAAGATTATTTGTATTAAAGTTTGTTTTGTTTATAGGAAAACTAATTCTGTCGGTGGATAAGGATACTTACGAGGAACTTGGACTGCAAGGTCGCCCTTCTCGATATTCTGGCAAAAAAGTAATGAGATATAGTAAGTATTATTTATATTAACAGTGCTTATTTCAGATCTATCTGTGAAGCACCTTGTTAGAATGTTAAACCAGCAATACTGAAACTTCCCTTTCCTTAAAATTGGTTATTGTCTAGGTCGTATTTTTCCAGATGCAGATACAAGGACTGCCTGAAAAGAAAAAATACTTTTTTCCAAATAGTAAAGCAGTTATAAGGAAACAAATGTGTGATCTTTTGGGTATTCTATAAAATTTTTAATTTCTGGGTTTTTCATTGTGTTGTTTATACTGGAGTGTTGTAGGACTCAAGAATTTTTGTATTCTGTGCACAGTATCTATGCCTTCCAATTTAAATTGGAAAATACTAAGCTAATTAAGGTAGAGCTTATAATTTGCACACTATACAAAAAAAAAAACAGTGAAGAGCCTCACCCAAGACTGCTTGCTTGAAAGGGAGAATTGTATTACGTTTGACACATTTAAAATGGTAGTCTCCATATAGCAAGTACTTGGAAAATGTAATTTTTTTAACAGCTGCAGAAGAGACATACTGAGTGTGATTTTTGTTATTTTTTTTTTTGTAAATAATTTAAAAAAACTATGGACACTATGCCTTCTCATGTATTAGAACCTGCAGTAGCTGATAGGTAGTTACATAAAAACTTCAGAAGGGGAAACTTGTTATCTATAATAACAATTTTGGCAAAATGGGACATCACTTTACTATTCAGTTTGCCAAGTAAAATGTATGATGAAATTTCCATCTGAAAAATAAATGTAACTTTTAGCCTGGGAGCAATTCATCTAGAAAGAAACAGTTGGAAAAGTGTCATTGCCATATATGTGGCTTTTGATGTTAGAAACTCTAGCTCTTTTAGTGCTAATGGCTTGCCTAATTACCAAGATAGTTTTCAGGCACTGTTTTGGGACTTCTGTCACTGCCATTACAAAAGGAATCTGTCCCTCCCATCACTAGAAGGCAGTTCCAGACTATATTAAAATAAGGACAGCAGGAGGAGAGTATTTATTTACATAATGGGAAGTCATATTTGCATAATCAGATGCTTTATAAAGATGCTGTATATGTGAAAAGGAAGTTTAATGTTCTTTGGTTTCTTTGTTCTTTTAGTTCTTAATGAATTTAATACTAAAATTTATTTCAATTGAGTAACTATTGCTTTTGTACATTTTTGCAGTTATTACTATTGACTTGACTGATTCCAGCTTTCACCCTGATAGCAAGAAACATAACAGAGTGCTTTGGGCCTTGAAAGAGAAGAAACCTTTAGAATTTGACTTCCTGCTGGCTTGGTATAATACAGGTAGTAAGAGCTAAATGTAAAACTAAAATGTAACATTTTTAGTTTATTGTTCTTTTCTAGTGATTGTCCAGTTGCAGTTTTAGTGGAGAGAATAGTTAGGTTAAAATGTGTTTTGGTGGGATTTTTTGTTTGTTTTCTTTATTTGTTTGGGGAGTGTGGGGAGGGGGTGTGTTACTTCCTACACAGCAGAACATTTCTGTTCAGGAACACAGCAGTGAGTCGTAGGAGATACATTAGTTGCTTCATTTCCTTGTCTCTGTTGCCCAGGCTTTCTGGCGTAACTTTGCCTACTTGATAGCGCTGTCTATTATTTAAATCTGTGACATACATAACTGTTATTAATGCACTTTTTAAGTTTATTTTTGTTAATACATATAAGTTACGTATTTGGTGTAGTGCTCGAGATGGGGAACCCTTTATTTCATCAGTAGTTATAGGACATGTACAGAGTCCCTGTTTCTGTCATCTGCTGTGTACACTGATACTCAGTCATCTATTTTATCATTTTATTCTCAAGCACTTGTTTGAGATTGGAACAGAGTGAGAGGTTGTTGTTATAAGGAATTGTATTGTCTCAAATCACCTTTCTTCTAGAGTTTGTTTACCTACTGTTTTCTGATTACATTAATTTTTCTTCTGGGATTTAAGTATTGTTCTTCCTCTGAGGGTCATTTTCCAGACTCAGTTGCTTGTATTACCCCAGAACAGACTGTATCTAGGGATGTGTAGCATTTGCACAGAATTGACAAAAGCTGCAGGAGTCTGTACTGCAAAAAAAAAATGTTTTTCTCCATCATAGCTGTGTGGCTTTTAGTGTGGTTCTGCTTTGAGTCATGAAGTCTTCACACCAGTGAGAAGGGATTTTAGAGAGGTCCCTGAGACTGCTTTCCCATCTGCTTACATTGTTACTCTTGCCTGGCTCCTCGAGACCAAGTCTGAGAGGGAGTTACTGATCTGAGAAATTAAAGCTGCTTACAAGGTCCTTTAGCAGTGTCCCATCTTTCACTTCAGTCCTTCGTGTTTCTGCTCCCCCTTTTTAAGTACTACTCACACAACAAGGATCCTTCCTTGTTTGTCATAGAGAAATTGTTTGAAGGCTTGCAATTCCCATCCTTGTAGTCTTCAGGTAAGAGTCGCAGTGAAGGCTGTTGCTACTGTAAATGGTGACATAAATCCAACTAAGGTGGTTGATCTTCAGGCTGAGCTTGCTTGGATTTATTGACCCTGGGTAGAGACCAGGCCAGAGACTGGCCCCTCTAGGGCCAGTATGTTTCTTATGTATGTTGCTGCCAGTGTAGCAGCATTCAGGAAGAACAGCATTCATTTTCCTCACTTTCTTACATCCAAAAACCGGGTCAGGTCAATCATTTCTTGAATATGGAGTTAAATCTGAATGCCTTTCTGTGCAGGGATCTTGTGTTCATAGCACATGAAAGACTCTTATTTCCTTAGTACTGACAAAAATAAAACTTTTATAGATTTTTATTAATAGACATGAGGCATTGTGTAGATTCTGCTGGAAGGGGAAAGAGAGATGTATTTTGTTGAGAGAATCCATGTCCTCCGTGAACATTCTGCTTTCAGCCTTCCTGCTGATAACTGATGTTTCTTGCTATGGCCAGCACTGCTGCAAACCTATAAACATTTGTCTCACTTTCCAAAAGCAGGAATTTTTGTTTTTTATACCTGTTTTTCCCACTTAGTGGTTCTGGCACCAAGAGGAACAGAAAAAGGGAATATGGAGCATTTAATGTCTTTAATGACAGAGGCAAAACAACCTTTTCTTCTCTTTTCTGTTGCTGTCACTTCTATGACAATTTTAAATGTTTATTGGCTGAAATTCAGTGGCCTCCAGAAAACTTTGACAATATGCCTGGTTGTTGTTGACATGGAAAGCTATTCTATAGCTAGAGGAATTGTTCTGTTGGAGTCTTGACTGTAGTCTTTGAGATTTCTTGACGTTAGGGCTATAGCCAAGGCTCCCATATGGAGCGGACATTTAAAATCTATATTTTTTTTATATTTGACTGAGAATTCTAGGGCTATATTATACATTCTTTGAGCCTGTTATTCTAATAAATGCTAATAGGAAGTACAGACTGAAGGAACATCATCTCTTCTAGCACACTTCAAACTTAAATGTATCTATATAAAAATACTAAATTAACAAGAATTCAGTGGCTGCCTATCTTTGTCACTGTGCCCTTTGGTACTTGGACAGCCTTTTTTGAAGGATGACTTAAAAGGATGAGGTTAGCCCTCCTTTTTCTACTTCCCCATGTGATTGTCCTTGATGAGACAAATATGGCTGATGGAGTTTAGACAGTCTATAATTTTTGATAGCAAGTCTTGGATATTGTATTTTGCAGTGAACTCTGTCCTGTTCTTGAATTTCTTCTCTTCATACATGCCTTTCCTGCAGTATTTAAATGCTATTCTGGACTTCGGACTTCTCATGAAGTCCTTGACATGAAGTCCTCCAGACTATCCTAGAATTCCTCTTGACATCATTGATAAATCTGTTCTGAAGCAGGTAGTCACCTGCTCACTTTTCCACTATTCGGTGAAAATGATGTTCTGGGATGGCAGACACCTTAGCCAGGTGGGTAGGAGGATCTCTAGTCTTGATGATTGATTCTGGTGTTTTCCTGGGATAATATCACCTTCCAAATATACCTTATCTGAAGATGATTTCTCAATTTACTATAAATCAAGAATTTTTCTCAAACCTTATAGCTCCTAGATTAAGTTTGCCATCATGCCTAGGAGATCAAGTATGTGGTCTTTAGTGATGGGATAAGACCTCTCAGAAGCATTCTTACACGTTCTTGTCCTCAGCTGAGAGAAGAGATCCACTAACCTGACATGCTGGATAGACCACTGAGTGCCTTTTAGGACAATGAAAAGGGAAACTTTCTGCAGTTGTGAAGGCATGTTCCAGGAGAATTTAAATGATGCTGTAGCTTTTTGCAAAGTATTCCTGAGATCTGCAGGAATTTATTTCATTGGAACTGTTTATGATGCTAGAAGCCATACTGTCTCTAGGAGTCAGTTCTTCGTGAACTGGGGATGCTGGGATCCCTCTAGACAGACACTTGGTGCTTTTGGAGGGACTACTGCCTCAGTTCATTTGAGCTTAGTTCCCTTTACCTGATCTTAGGGATGCATTATCTTTTTGTACATCTACCACATGTATTCTCCCTCTGAAATTGCAATGCCTGAGGAGTTTCTAGAGACGCTGAGTTAGAGAAGGCCTAATGGTATAAGGCATGCATTGCCCTCCTACAGCAGCAAGTCCCTGTGTGTGAGCAAGAAGGGAATGTACGTGTGGGCACTAGTAAGGCAAAACAAAACGTTCTCTGGCCTTTTGTATATAGGCATGGATATACTTACAGTGTGAGTGCATTTGCAGACTGCTGTGTCTTAGGGAGCTGTTAACGTGTTCCTGCTCCCTTTCATGTGTTCCTTTTCAGGAACACTCTGAATTCCTCTTTCTAATGAGTTCGTTTTATTACTTGCCCAGTTAATTCTGCTTGAATTTTCTATTGACAGATCTATACTTGCTAGTTAAATAGTAAATTTACTGGGCTATACTGAGTTGTTGGATCTTGCACTAATTTTTATTACCAAGAAGGTAAGCCGAAGATTCTATGCCTCTTGACAAAGATAACAGCACGTAAGCAGTTTTACACACTGCATTTTCTTGTATACGTATACAAAGGTTTCATGTATTCAGTGCTTCTTTTGTGTAGTAGTTTCGTAACAGCTCTTTGTGGTGTTGTGTTGTTAAGGTGCAGAGGGATCAACATTGATGTCATACTTTTCAAAAAACCAAATACAGGCCCTGAAGCCAAAAGTAACATTCAGCACATTAAGGGACTTGCAGTGTCCGGTTTTACAAAGTAACGAACTACAAGGAAAGCCAGAGGAGTCCTGCAGTACAGAGGAACTGTTCGAATGGCTAGGCGCTGTCTTGAATCAAGTTAGCTTGTAAGTATTTGAATTTGTTTGATCTTGAAATACACTCTAAGTAAGGAAATCCACAATTTATTTTAAGGAAGAGTTAAGTAAGAATTAAGAAAGACACGTTTCTGTAAGTAGGAAGTCTGGTATGCACTTAAGTGTTTGTTGTAAGCCTTGACTGTTCCTCACACTGCCCTGGCAGTGAGTAGGCTGGGGGTGGGCAAGAGGCTGGGAGGGGACACAGCCATGAAAGCAGACCCCAACAGACCAGAGGGATATCCCACACCATATGGCAGCATGCTCAGCAATAAAAGCTGGGGGAAGGAGGAGCGGGAAACGTTTGGAGTTACAGCGTTTGTCTTCCCAAGTCACTGTTACACATGATGAAGCCCTGCTTTCCTGGAGATGGCTGAACATCTGCCTACCGATGGGAAGTAGTAAATGAATTCCTTAGTTCGCTTTGCTTTCACGTGCAACTTTTTGCTTTACCTATTAAACTGTCTTTATCTCGACCCACAAGTTTTCTCACTTTTACTCTTCCAATTCTCTCCCCCATCCCACTGAGGAAGAGTGAGCAAGTGGCTGTCTGGTGTTTAGGTGCTTACCAGGGTTAATGCACAGCACCATGACATCTTTTGTATTAATTGCGTGGTCATTAGTTGCTTTAGTATTAATTCAGATGATATAAATAGATACTACTTGTTTGGTACTAAGACTTCTTGTAGATTA
The DNA here is from genome assembly GCF_013368605.1 of Nyctibius grandis. Taxonomy (NCBI): domain Eukaryota; kingdom Metazoa; phylum Chordata; class Aves; order Nyctibiiformes; family Nyctibiidae; genus Nyctibius; species Nyctibius grandis. The sequence goes on from NC_090660.1 coordinate 15,288,035, forward strand.
TTTAAAGTATATTTATTTTAGTTGTTTTTTTGGTGTTTTTTTCCAGAGACAACAAATCGTCTAGCTTCTTATCAACCTATTGCTGTCCTCAGCCCAACACAATGGTGGAAAAAGCTTTTTTGTGCACAATCACGGGCTTTATAATTCCTGAGAAGATAATTCAGTTATTGGAACAGCTGTGGTAAGGGCTGACAGGAGTACATTACTAAAACGCGTGTACTCTAACACTTTCTAATTTTCAACGTCACTTTTGAATACTTCTTTTCAGTAGTGCTGTCGGAGGTAAATAGCAAATTATACAAAATGAAGCCTTTTAATTAGGAAATGAGCTGGAAGCTTAACATCAGTATAAAAAAAAAGTGATAATTTTGGAAATTCAAATTTGAAAATGCCTGCCCTGTATTCTAGTAATGACTCTGCTTTTTATCTTAATTTCTAAGAAGCAGTGGCTCTACTGAACTCCTACATTTTTCAAATACCCCCATCTATGAAAATCAGATGCCCTCAAATATGTCGAATTTAGTATTTTTAACTACTGATGGAAAATATGATTGAAATCCCTTTATGATACCAAAAAGAGTATCACAAGGTACTTCAGGGTTATTATGACATTACAATAAATTAAGTTATGGTGAGTTTTTTGAATCAAGTATTGTAACACGAACAGGGTAGCTGTAGTTCTAATTCAATACCAAACTACATGGTACTAGTGTATCATGGATCAGTGTGGTATCTACTTGTATTGTATATTAGTGCTACTGATAGCAAATTCTGGAAGCTCCTTGCTCCATGTATGAGACAATTCTTTAAGTGCGTGGTGGCTAACAATTGCAGGAGTGACTCATGACAATATTGCTGTTGCTTTATCTGGAATATGATCGTTACTCTTTGAGCAATTTTCAGATCTCATGCAGAAAGCCTCCCTAGGCTAGGGTTGGAACTGAAATTTCCTTGGCTTTTATTCTCTCCTTAAGAGCAGCGGATAATGTCTGGCGTTGATTATTTGTAATGCATTTCCTTTCTGGTGGTAAAAGTACTTGTGTCAAGCCTGACTATGTTTCTTCCTCCTAGGTCTTTTTTTGCCCTGATAACAACCGTTCTCAGTAAATGTTCTATTTTCTGAAAGACCATGAATGCAGTAGGAAGTTCAAAACAGCTACTTTGCAACTTAGAACTGTTTCTTATTGCTCTAACTTGCAGGTTTGCCATATCTAAAAGTATGGTAGGAATAATCAAGAGTCAATCTTACTTCATTTCCTAAATAACTTAAAAATAAAATATTCTATCAGAAGACATTATGTACTAAAGCAGGTTTTTTTAACTGTACATTACAAATTTTCACTAGAGTACCTGTCTTTGATATTTTTTTTTTTTAAACTTTATATTGTATACTTGAATGTACTGTGTATTCCATTATAATTATTGATTACCTTGTCTTCTTCCTTGCAGTTGCTATTTTGGTGAACCAAAACTGGCATATTGGCTGACCTTAACTGTGCATGGCTTTGCAGATAGCCCTGTTTCCTGGAGAGAAAGTGAACATGGTTTCCACAAGGGAGGAGAGAACTTGTACAACTTTGTCATTTTTAGAAATCTGGACTACTGGCTTCAGATGGCTGTAGGAACTAATGATGATTGTCCTCCATAAAGCTATGTCTACAGAAGAAGTTTTCTAATAATACCATGTCACCGTATAGAAACTTAATAAGATAGCTTTTATAAATGGAATTAGGTTGCAAGTTAAGTACTAAGAGGCTGTATATGTTTTTCCATTATTTATAGCCCTTAAAGGATGACCTACAATGGAAGGAATGGACTTTTGTTTCTTTACTCTTACACGGTGCCTTCTGAAACACTTCACAATTCTAGCTTTAAGAAAAAGAGATGTTTTTGAGAGTTTTAAGTTCTCAGGAATTGGCTGTAGGTGGTTTCCTTTTATTCAGGAGTAATTTTGGAATTTGCAATTGCTAGCTAAAATATTTGAAAGGAATGCTCATTTTGGGATTTAGTGTTTCTTTACATTAAAGATCTGTAAAACCTTCAAAGAAAGAGAATCATAGAACCATAGAACGGTTTCGGTTGGAATAGACCTTAAAGATCATCTAGTTCCAACCCCCCTGCCATGGGCAGGGACACCTTTCCACTAGACCAAGTTGCTCAAAGCCCCATCCAACCTGGCCTTGAACACTGCCAGGGAGGGAACATCGACAGCTTCTCTGGGCAACCTGTTCCAGTGTCTCACCACCCTCGCAGTAAAGAATTTCTTCCTAATATCTAATCTAAATCTACCCTCTTTCAGTTTAAAACCATTCCCCCTTGTCCTATCACTACTTGCCCTTGTAAAAAGCCCCTCTCCTGCTTTCCTGTAGGCCCCCTTCAGGTACTGGAAGGCTGCTATGAGGTCTCCCCAGAGCCTTCTCTTCTCCAGGCTGAACAACCCCAACTCTCTCAGTCTGTCTTCATAGGAGAGATGCTCCAGCCCTCTGATCATCTTCGTGGCCCTCCTCTGGACTCGCTCCAACAGCTCCATGTCCTCCTTATGTTGGGGGCCCCAGAGCTGGACGCAGTACTCCAGGTGGGGTCTCATGAGAGTGGAGTAGAGGGGCAGAATCACCTCCCTTGACCTGCTGGCCATGCTGCTTTTGATGCAGCCCAGGATACAGTTGGCTTTCTGGGCTGCAAGTGTGCATTGCTGCCTCATGTTGAGCTTCTCATCAACCATCACCCCCAAGTCCTTCTCCTCAGGGCTGTTCTTCACCCAGCCTGTATTTGTGCTTGGGATTGCCCGACCCAAGTGCAGGACCTTGCACTTGACCTTGTTGAACTTCATGTGGTTCACATGGGCCCACCTCTCAAGCCTGTCAAGGTCCCTCTGGATGACATCCCTACCCTCCAGCGTGTTGACTGCACCACACACCTTGGTGTCATCGGCAAACATGCTGAGGGCGCACTCAATCCCACTGTCCATGTTGCTGACAAAGATGTTGAACAGCACCATCATATTTAAGACACTTCAGCCTACATGCTAGCAAATAAAAAAAAAAGGAGATGTGTTCTCCATAATTTGGTAGGAGGGAGAAGAAAAAAGGCGAGGAGAAGGAGGTGACAGTGGGAGGATCACCACTGGATGTGGAAAAAGTAAAGCCTTACTGACTACCTTTTTGGATTTTGCAGATAACTGTTATCAGAAAGAAGTTGATATTTAACAGTGATGCAAAAGGCTGCTGCTTGCTTTCTTAAATGACCTACACACACTCATGCCCCCACCAAATACCTGCTTTTAAAAGTAGCTTGTGGTTCTTGCTCACAGGACAACTCGTGGAGCTAATGTTTCACTGTCATTATTGCAGACACGTTTCTGGGAGGAATGCTATGGACATACCCTCAAACAATGCAGTTGGAATGAAACAGGTTTTGTTAACAATGAGCAGTAATGCTGAGGGCATGGACAGCTATAAAGAATCCAGGTTAACTCCTGTTGAAATCCATGAAAGGTTGGATAGTGAAGGGGGAATGGGTGTTACTTAGTTTTTGTTTTATGGAGAGAATATGTATCATTAAAGTACCAATGCAGTGCTAAAATTGAAGTTTTTCACTTGATGGAGCAAGAGTGTGGTAGTGGAAGTTAGGGCATAGCTGTAGTGGAAACATCAAGGTCTCCTGTGAGGGTGTGTGGCACAGTAAAGCAGAAAGCCCATGGGAAGCAGTTGAGCTTTCTTTTTTTTTTTAATCTGTTTATTGGTTCTCTTCAGTGAGGAGAATCATCCTGGATGATTTACTGGATGGTATTTGTTTGTCATACACCTCCACTAAAGATAACCCCTTTTGCTCAAGTTTTGATACGTTTCACAAATGCAACTCTGACAAAGCAGCAGTTTTCTAAATCATTACGTTACAAGGAGCAAAGTGCCACCTTCTCATGCGTACAGACATAGACTTACACGATCGCAAACTGAATGGGCAAGAGTCTGGGAAAGTTCTTGGCTTGACACTTGACTAGTAAATATTTAACATGGCTGGCTCAAACATTATGTTTCATTGCTGTGCATCAGTGCAAATGGCCTCAGTTGTTGGCTAAAGTCTGCTGTTGAGGGATTATGCCATGTGTCAACTTTCACAAAAGAGACTAGTAACCACAAGTGTCTTCCTTTTTCCCCTTGATCAGGTGGTTCTTAACATCTTGGCCTTTTCCTGGAAGTTACACCTGTGGCAAAAGTTCTAATACAAAGTTAAAAATCTTAAATCTTTTATGAAAAGTTGCATGAAGTTTGTAGCCGCTCCAGTGAATGTCTTTATCTTTCTGTCAGATTCTAGTACAACTAACTTTTTCCTCCACAACGTGTGTACACACACACAAACCAGTGTAATGCTTGGAAAAAAAAACCAACTGCCATCCAGAAGTAAGAATCTTGTATTAGTGGGTTTGTTTCCCTTATTAACGGAGAGAAAGGACTGAAGTCTTTATGCATAGGCTTCATAATACTCCCAGCAGGAGTGCAGCAGCTACTGGCCTTTGCTCTGAAATGGCAGCAGTGGGACCAGGTGAAGTGATTTTTCTAATTGGCACCTGGTTGCGGAGCACCTTGGGATCGTTGATGAACTAGCTGCTGCAGGAGTGCTGATGGGTACACGGTGATAGCCTCACTGAGACAATTCTGGAAGGCAAACTGAGAAGCAGGCATTTCAGTTCTGTCAGTTGTCCTCAGCATGTGAGTATTAAGGTTAATCTTTTATGGATATCTTGGGAAATCTCATCAGATTGGTCAACAGTTCCCTTTGCCTCCTATCTGCATAGGCAGGGGACTCTAAATATTTCTCAGAGCTCAGTGTTATAGGCAGAGTCATTTGGCTATGCTGCCTCCTGCACTCCCTCATCTTCTGGTGGTTGTTTCAAATGGCTTTTCCAGTTAAGGGATTAAAATCCTGTGTCTGGATCTTGCAACTTATCTGAGATGCTGAGTTGGTTTCTGGCTTTCCTCTGTTTTCTTTAAACCTGTACAAAGTGTCGTTGAAAAGCTTGTGCTGTGAATAGTCACTGCACTTGGTCTGCTCTTAGGCTCTGAGAGATGATACTGCATTAACCAGAGCCATGCTTTCCCAGCAAGGTCTGACGATGTGCCTGCCTCTTAGGAGGCAGACTTTCCTGCGCTTGCTGGGCTTTGTAGTTGCTCAGAAGAGAAGGTGGGGGGTGGAATTGAATTCTTTCTTACCACCTGCAAACAACTGTGACCTGAGAGAAGATTTTCCTGGGATGAGGGACAGAAGCCTGTTCCCTAGTGTCCATAAGGACAGGCAGAGTACTCTGTCTCCCCAGCAGACTCCCAAGCATGGAGGAGACTCTTCTTGAGAAAAGGAACAGGAAGGCATTGCTCACATGCTTGGGGAACAGGTTAGGAGGGAAGAGCTGGGACTGGGCCAGGTGGGCAGTAATTCAAGAAAGAATTGGGCAGGGCACATGAGATGGAGATAAAAGCTTTTGCATGAGAATGGAAGATGGCTGCTGGTGGTGTTTTTGCCCTTTGTGCCTGCCTGTGAGGGAGGACAGGAAAATCCAAGAGGTTCCTGAGAACTGCAAAAGTAGTGGGGAGCAGCTGTGCACCAGCTGCTCCTGAGATCAAAGGGCTGAGTGCTTACTAAGAAGTTTTGCTTCTGGGGAGTGTTTTATCTACCATGGGGAAGGAGAGCCAAATATCTGAATGTAGAGACAAGCCTGGGGCAAGCTGGTTGCATGAGAAGTAGAGGTTTTTGTTGTCCTGGTATGCAGACAGACAGCGATAAGACACTCCTTAAGAGCTAGGGAACTGCTCTGCTTTAACCTCAGCCCTTCTACAGAGCTGTGCATTCCTGCCTCTCAGCTGGCAGAAGGAAAGGGAATTTTGTTGAGAGGTTACTGGGGGGTAGCAGAACCAGCTGGGAACGAACAGGCCACAAAGATCCTGTGCTTTTCCAGCCACGTGTTTGAGTAAATGGTTATGTGTATTCAGGAATTGGTGACTGTGGAACAAATAGAGAACAAACTTTCATGGTGACAAAGGGGAGATAAAAGCTGAGGCAGCTGGATAGCGGGTGTTATGCAAAATCACTCTAAATAGAATATATTTGCCTTTTTGGTTTGCAAATGCTGACTGAGTCAGGAACATGTCTAGAGAAATAAAGGTGTATGTCCCATAATGGCAAGAATAGGAGCCTAGCAGTGGTGATAGTATTTTGTGTGAGGAAAGGAATATTAGCATGGGGGACTCTGAGAAAGTTAAGAGATAAGGATGAGAAGAAGAACTTTCACTATCAGAATAGATTCTAGAGATGCTGTGATTGCAGAGGGAAAGCAGCAAGATTTGGCACAGCTTAGATCTGGGGAATGCAGGAGAGACAAGACTGAGTGCTAATCTAAGACTGCTTGAAAGGGAGGTGAACAGGGCTTAATGGAAGGAGATGCATGAGCTTTGTTTTGGCTGCATCATGCTGTCGTTTACTGGGGAATATGCATTTTGGAGAGGCTAGCTGAGATGTAAAGTTGGATGTCTGGAAAAAAGCCAACAAGAAAACAGGTTCATATGTCATCAGCCTGGGGATTGCATAGCAATCATGGGAGGGAATGAGATTGCTCAAAGATGGGTTATAATGTTTTTGTTGGAAATAATTTGTGTGCTTTTGTTATTCCTTGCCACAGGCTGCCTCTTTTTGGTTTGTCTGAAAGGCTTCTGAGAGTGTTACAGAAACACCAAAGATTTAAAACTGTCTTGAGATAGGTTGGATGATGTGGATATTGCTGTTAAGTGCAATTAGCAGTTGGGCTGCTCACCCAATGCTGCAGAGCCAGCGTGGGGTTTTGCACATGTGGAGAGCGCCCCTGCTACAACTACTGCAAAAATAAATAGGTCAGGCAGACAAAAGGGAAAAAGGAAAATGGGAGCTAAGAGAGGCAAAAAAAAAAATACCCCTCTTCGGAGATGCATAGCAAATCAGTGGCTGATCTGGGATTAGAATCAGGGCTTTTTGTAGCTAGTCCAATAATCTAACTATTAGATTATAGTTCCTCTGATGCCATTAATTAAAGATTAGCGCATGTATTTGACTCTGTCTTCAGTATTTCTTTATGTGGTAGCTATACTGGAACATGCTTGAACTGTTTCTCTTAATCGTTTTTATTCACAGAATAGAGCTTAGCAAAAACTGGGACTAATTCAATCAGTGGGCTATTAAATAACCACCTTCTGAATATTGAGAAGAATTTCAGAAATATCTGCTATAAACTGAGGCAACTCTTCATAAATGAGTGGCCTCTGTTTCATCCTTAGAAGTAGCTTCCAGCACTGCTTGAAAATATTTGTTTTAATGCAGCCATATACAGGAGAAAAAAGGGGAGCTAAAGCATCTTTAGCAGTTTTCAGCTTTCCAGAGAGCAAGGTGCACGGTGCCTTGGCTATGCCAAGTTTCTTTTAGCTGGCTGTATTAGAACAATTTAGTAGGCTTGAGATATGAGAACATGGATATGTTCTACTTGGGTAATTGAAGAATATCCTAAGCAGTGGTATATGCTGTTCTGTCCCCCCACTGTAAAATACAGATAACCATTGATATTGATGATGTTGTTAATGTCTAAGCCAGATGTCTAGGTTCATTAGATACCAACAGTCTTTCTGCATCATATGCCAGCAGGGTTGTAGAGAATGCAAAGGGACTAAGTTTTATTACATGATTGCAGGTGAAAAATAGCATGTTTATTGATTTATTTTTTTTTTTTTTCATATAGGAAGTATTTCTAATCTTTTGTCACTGTTGAAGTTTTTACCTTTTTTCAGTGCTACCAAACTGAGTATGCATTTTTAAAAGGATATCACTTAAAGCTCTATGGGAAGCTAGTGCTGTTACACTGCAATTTTCAAAAGTTCTTGTAATTTGGCACTGGGATAAAAGCCTTACTGAACTAGGCACCACACTGCCATTGGGACAACACCAATTACAATTTATGAAGAGAGGTTTCTTCTTTGTTATTGAAACAAATTAAGAGTTTAAATGTTCAGCTTTTGCAGAGCAGGCACAGAACCAAGCAGTGATCTGTTGGTTCTTGAGCATGTTTTTTGGTTAGATACTAAATCCAACTTTAGAGCTCCTGGTGTCAGAACAAGATGTTGTAGCCTCATAATTATTTAAATGTGCTCAAATATTTTTATAAGCTTTATGACAGATGAATATAATTTGTTTTCCCGTAGTTGGCATAAATGCCATATCGTGTACTTGTGACTGATTTGAGAGAAAGGTGGTCATGTGTTCCAGATCTCACTCAAATTTGTACTACTGTACAGGATGTCATGACTTGCATCTCTCATGTTAAATACTGTGGAATCACAGTCTGAGACATGTGGAACCTCTGTAGCTGTGCTGATCTTAAAGGTCAGTAGGAGTAGCAGGCAGTTAGGAATTCATAGTAATGGATGCCTTGGCCAGATGATTAAAGGTATTTGTGTGACCAGCATGGGTTTGCAAGGTCCCTTCAAAATTGTAGGCGCCCTCAGGTTAGATCTGTAAAAGCAGTGGTGCCTACATAATTTTGCAGACTTGTAAAAGACTTTTGAGAATCTGTAAAAGCAGAGCATTGTTAATTCCCCAATCGCATTAATGGCCTTCAGGCTGGATACCCTGTCCTGCAAAGCATGTTTACTCTTGTGCTCAGAACAGAGATCCCGAGAAGCATGCTGAGTAGTGAGCTACCTACACCAGCTGGTAGACAGTGTGAAGAACTACAGTTGTACCTTCAGATTCTAGCTCAGCCTGCTCTGATGGAAAGGGAGGTTTGGGGTGTTTTGGAGGGGCGGAGGCAGTTTGAGATAGAAAGGCAAGATCGCCTGAAGAACTGTGATAGAGACATCTGGGTTTTACTTGTACCTCTGACAACAAACTACAAATTTCTTATACAAATAACTTTGCAGTTCTGTGCTGCCCTGACACTTTCCCATTCCATGCAACAGACTTAGGGATGCTACTTGCTTTGTAAAGCACTTTGAGAGAGCCATAGATTATCATGTAGTGTTCATGGAATTTACTTCAGAACCTAGAATCAGCTCTTGCCACATCCGTTTTCCTCTGAAGACTGCTGATCAGAGAGAGGGAGGGGTGGTTTTGACCAGGGCTCCAGGGCAAAACAAGCCCTGTCTTTCCTCTACCTGCCTGGAGGGTAAGTGAAGGAAGTGGTATGGGGTTTCCTTTGCTTAAGGCAAGACTGTAATTTGCTGGAGAACATGACTCCATTTAGTCAGCAGCATTGTGGAGAACAGGGATGAAGGGTAACTAAGGGTAACATGAAGCATTTGGGATATTTATAAAAAAGTTAAATGGCTTTTCTTGTTAAAAGAATGGTTGTGCATCATTAAAGGGTACAAAAGCAAAGTGGGAACATGCTTTCCAAATCAGGAGGAGAGCAATCCTTAGCAGTTGCTAATCTATTTATGTTCCAGTCATGGTCAGAGTGTGGCTTTGAGGTCTGAAGCTCTTGTAATTGCCTGGAATATGTCACTCTGCATCGAGATTCATTGTTCTGTTTGCCCCAAGAGGAAGGCTGAGATTTTTAGCCGTAGGACTTCCCTTTCAGTCGAGCAGAGAGACATGGCTAAATTCCCATGTATTATTTTGTTGAAACACTATTAATTATGGCTTCCATTATAAGCGTGTCAGTTCTATGTGATCTAGGCAGAAATTGATGCATTTGGTGGGAAGCAGCCAGAGGTTTATTTTGGGGATTATACATGATTTTTAGGAGCCAGGTTTTGATCCCCGTTGATAGAAGTCCCTTAAACTTTGCAGGATCAGTAGGATGCTTGTTTGATTCTCTGATTTGTCAAAGGGTCAGAGACTTAATTTTTTTCTTTCCTTTTTCTCAACTTCTTGCTGCCAGACTTCCTTTGCTATTCCCCAAGCAATGCTCAAAACATTTAGACATTAAGCCCAATTAAATGAGAGTGAACTCAAAGCTCTGTGCCTTGCATGAAGATTTAGAGGGGCAAGATTCAGCAGGGATTGAAGACAGTTTCAGGAAGCTATGTAAGATGTGGCTTCAAAAGGGCTTCCAGCCCAACCTCACCCATGTTACTTTGCATGGGAACCTCTCTCCTTTGTGCTTTCCCTTAAAGAGAAGTGAGTGCATTTTTAAATAGTGAAGAATTCCTGTAGCTTCCTTTCAAGTCCCCATGGAATTGTTGGCCGTGGGAACCTCTCTATATAGCTCCTATGGAACTGGCAGCTTGGAGTATAGCCATGACACTTCCATGTAAGAAAGCACACGTGCTCTATGAAAAAGTCTTCACTAGTGTTGGTAGACTGTGTAGAAAAGCCAATTTTTATTCTACAGATCCGTTTCTTTTGTGAATTACAATCTACATTGCCTTTTCCTCCCGGGGGGCTGAAAGTGGAGTTGCTGCTAAGTTTTGACTAAATATGAGCCTTCTGTAGATCCAGATGCTGTTCTCCCTGCTCCTTCTTTAATGCGTGGCTTGATCAAGTGAATTATATGCTGAGAACCTCTAGGGAGGGGGAGCTGTGAAGAAATATCTATCTTCATGCCTGTCAGAAGGTAGGTCTGCCCCATCCAGGACTGCTTTGGTACTTTGTACTGGAGCAGCTCACCCTTTCTTTTCTTACTCTAGAATGTGTTGGTGGGTTGGTTCAGAAAGTTCAAGTGCTCCTGGATTTATTTGCATCTGTTTCTAGAATTGTTCACTGTGCTGAAACTGAGAGATCAGCCAGGTAGATGGGCTTTGCTGTAGGCAGGGGGCCTGCTCAGTGTCCTGCTTGCCCAGCCCAGCCATGCCCTTGCCCAGGAGCTGCCACAGCTCATGTAGATGAGCAAGCAGGATTTGCTTCCAGGGAATATACACTGTTCTTGGCCTCTCTTCTGGAAGAGTAATCTGACAACCATCCGGACAGAAAGCCCTCATCACTGAGAGCTCACTCTCCTCTTTAACTCACAAATAGTATACCTCCAAGATTGTGTTGGGGTTTTTTTTATCGCCCTCAGAGATCAGCCATTTCAGGAATACCTGCTGTTTTCTGAAAGACCCAAAAAAAGTGATTTGGAAACAAAGTTAAGGGGTAACATAGGACGGATGTTTGGCTGAGGCTTTTTCAATAGCATGGAAATTGCTTCATGAACCAGATTTTGTCCAAAATGTTGTAGGTGCTTGTCCCTGTAAATTGTGAGGACATGGTAGAAGTACCTTGTGTTCTCAAAAAAAGTGTGCCAGCTCATATAGTTACTACTCTAGAATGGCTGTGGTGCCCCCCTTCTTCCCTTGGAATTCAATTCCAACAAAAAAGCCAAAGTGGACAAAGAAGAAGACTGGAATTTAGAAATTGGTCTTGGATTGAGACTAAACATAAGAAATTTTGCCTCAGATCTTTTAGATAGTAATATAGGAAAAGATACAGTATTTTAAGACTAAATTGTTTTTCTACAAACTCAGTAAGAGTCTTGTGGGCAGAAGAGGACTGAATGTGTTAAGATGGTTGATTTCAGGGCACATAGAGAACTCCCAGGTTCTTTTATAGTGTCGTTAATTTGGTAAAAACATGGTTTTTTTCTTCCTAATGAACAAATACCTTACTGTGCCAAATGCTTTTAAGCATGTTTAGATTTATTCCATTTGCACTCAAACAAGATAAGATACTGCCCTATTCTAAGAGAAGATCTACAAATAATAAACCCACTTAGTTTCTTGCCCTTGTGCATCTGTGGCAAGGAAAAACCCATCTTGATAAATGCCTAGGAAATGCATTTAATTTTTTTTTTGTTAAACTACCTGCAAGTATGCTGGCTTATTAGTACCATTGTGGATGGCGTGTCATTGTCTAAATCATCTGGTGATTGTGGCCACTAGAGCTGTGTCTCTGATCAGCTCTGAGCTGTTCTGTGTGACCCTGAGTGGGGGTGTATTGAGACAGATTTTTCAGAGAATCCTGCTTCCATTAAAAGTAGAAACAAGTAGCAGCCTTCTTGTGGACTTAAGTTTCTCTTGACTTCACAGATCTTTAGCATGCTTTGTTTTTTTTTGTATTTAACCCCCACAGATGTTTCACTGTCTGTAGTTTGAAAATTACTACAGTCAGTTTTATTACAGAGGGGATAAACTTGATTCTTGCTGTACAAAACCTTTGTGCATGAACTTCCTGCATGTTTTCAGTGAAGGATTTGCTATTGGTAGTAGAACATTTAGAGGGAAACAGTGCAACTTCTGAGCACTTCACTGAAATTCTAACTAGTTCTTATACTGAACACAAACTGCCATAGCCTGCTAGCAAAATTACATCAAGCACTGTACTGATGTGTAAAAAGAGACTGTCTCTACCTTCCAGTGCTTCCAATCTTAAAAAAAAAACAAATAAAATTGGAGAAAAGTGGTAAAGTTGCACAAAAGATTTTGCTGTTACTAGAAAAGGGAGACTAGAGAATAGAGAAATGCACTGTGGAGTGTTTCACCCAAGCCAATGCTTTCAGACTTGCTTGGTTGTTCTTGAACAAGGTTCAGAAAGTTTGTCCTTGCCCCATGGTACTGTAGTTACACACGTAGGCCGTTCAATTGTGTCCCTGTAGCTGTTCTGAGGGTGTTATTGCCAGCAGATTAATGTCCTGTTTACCAGGTTTTGGAGGTATTGGGGAATTACCAAAGGGATTTGTCGCTCCTTATTTTTTTCTTCTTCTCTCCCAGTAGCAATCTGGCTTGCCTTGTAATGGAAAGGGTTGGTACATGGAAAATTCTGAGACAGACTGTCAAGAACAGTAACGGTCTGAGATGGTGGAAACCAGTTTCAGGATATTGTAAAGAGCTAGGGCAAGCTTTCTGGGAAGGGAATTGAAGCCAACCAAAGAGAAGTCTGGGCTATTAAATTAATTAGCCTGTCATGAGGTTTTTGAAAGCAAAGATGGAGCTCTGTTAGCATGTTGGCTTCATGGCAAGTGAGAGCTGGCTGGAGCCTGTTCATCTGCCTGTAGTTTTATGATATATTAAAGTCTTAAAGCCTGTGGGTTTTGTTGAAAAATGACATTTTGAAAGAGGCAAGTTGGCTGCTAGGAGTCGGAATCACAACAGAGCCAAAATAAGCTTCATATTTCTTAACCCCCATGTCACTCTGAGGTCCAGATTATCCTGGTGATGTACAAATGCACAAGGACAGAGCATCGTGAGCTGCCAGGTTTTAGTGAGAGGGGGGGAAAAGGAAAATAAACTACAGTTATCCATTACGTAAATACGTGGCAGGTATGAAAAAGTCTGAGTTATTCAAACCTGATAATGGTTATGAGGAAAGAGAGGGGGCAACGATAGAATAAGAAAAAGGGCTAGGGAGGTGAGTAAACTGAAAACTCAGACTGTGACTTCAGTGTTTGGCACAAGTCAGAAGAATAAATAAAGCACTGAGATGGCAGGGCACAGGGGAGAGAGAAGTGTGAAGAGAAGCATGAACAGCGAGTCTCGAGCCAGCGTGCTGTGCATTGTGTTAGGAGGCATCAAGCTGAATTTGTGGGAAAGACGGATAACAGCAAAAGAGAATAAAGGGTTTGAATGAAGGCGGCCAAAAGATTGCTGTGCTCCAGTCATTTTTGTACTTTGGTATGAATCGGATGTAGCTCCATGGGACTTCAAAGAGGAATACTGACATAATGTTAGGAGAGAAATGGGGTTTCTTTTTATTAGAAAAGATGCAGATTAGATAGAATTGTGATTTATATGATTTCGAGTATGTGGGGAGCTGGCATCAAGGGCTGAGAAACTAGAAAATTAAAAAGGCACAAAGAGAAATGAACTGGATCCCAAGGGACTGCTTATTCTGCCGTGATGCAAAATGATAATTAAGAAAGATAAACTTACTAATATTAGGTAGTAAATATAATTTGGGGCAGATTGTAGCCAGCAATGCTCATGGCCTACTTAATGTATGTGTGAACAGGAGATTAGGAGCCTAAACGCCTGAGGATCTTTAACGCTGTATAGTAGCAGCTCTGAGTAGGCCAAGCTAGAAGGGTGCCAGGCTTCCTCCAGCGCCCTTGTGTTCCTTTTACAGGTATTGCTGACCTCTTCAGCTGGTGGATGGTTTTACATGTCCTTGTCAAAAGCTGTTCTGAGCATCAGTAAAGTTCTGCTTCAAGGTTGCTGTTGGATAAAGGCAGCACAGCAGAGAGGGGTGAAGGGTGTTAAATATGTGGCTGGATACAGTACTGATCCAAAAGACAGGGAAAGATACAGTGGACAGCCTTTCAGGGGCTCCTGTTTCATGTGGCTCCTGCCCCTTTCCTCAGTAAACCTGAGGGACACCCTTTTTTTTATAATTTTGTATTTCCACACAATTTGATCTGGGGATGCATAGTTCCTGCTAAAGAAAGAAAACTGCTATTCAGATTAACTCTTTCCAGGCAGAAAAAGCCTGTGCAGATCAAATAACAATGCAAAATCATTGCACTGTTTCATCTTCTGTTTAAAAAAAAAAAAAAAAATTTTTTTTTTTACAACAGAGGACATCAAGGAGGATGTCTGATATCTACCTCCAGAGTTCCTAGAATTGCTTGTGAAAGTTTCCGTGCCAGCAGGCCCTGTTGTGTAGTTTTATGAACACTTCTGATCTTCACAAGCGTTGAATTCTGAAATTCTGCTGGAACAATGTTAGGTGAGTGTGACGGGGGATAAAATTGAGTTTAAAGTTGTCTCGATACAAAGTTAATTGGGTGACTTGTTAGTAAAACATATTTTAAAAAAAAGAAGAAAAGTTACTGAAAAAATGTGGTTAAAACTCTTAAAATGTGCAAAACCTTGTAAACTTATTGGGTAAGTTGTCCATGCAGAATATAAATGTGAAGACCGCACGTTATGCATTGTGTGCGTACTATCAGCTGTGTATTTATTGTAAATATATTTTGTAAATATATTCCTTGTAAATTAAAATATATTGTAAATATATTTTAAATAAGGGATTTTTAAAATTTAGATCTAAGCAAAATTTATTTCCCATTTGCTTTTACTGACAGCTATGTGTCTAAACCTCATGGTTACTGTCAGAAATATCAAACTTCACCACTGTATTAAAGCATAGGTTTATTAATTTACACAAAAAAAAGTAGGGATGGGGAAGATCTGTAGCTAAGATTTTTGAAAAGTTGGAGGTCATTTTACTTTGCTCCAGGGCTGCACAAACTGTAATATGCTTGTCAGTTAAACTGGTTTGGGGTTGTTTACCCATTCTGGGCACCTAGCCAGCCTAACTTACAAAACTGCAGTTATCATGATTGTTAGGAATAGTTCCACTTCTTCCCTCGGATTTCTTCTGCCTTGCTTCTTTTCTTCTTCGAGGAAGTCTTAAATTTTCCTGTCAGTTCTGAGGAGACCCTAATTTTCCCCTTAGGGGTTCCCACAGAGACGCAGAGTCGCAGAGGCTCTCTGGCTCTCTGACAAATGTTATCCTTCCAGAGGCAGCAACAAGCAAGAGTGTTGCTCCTCGGGATCAAATCCCTGCTGGCCCCAATCAGCAAAGCCAGATCTTGCTGCTAGGAGACCCACAGTGTTCAGGGTTTTTTAATTTTATGGTTTAACACAGAATTTCTAAATATACGTCTAGTTTGAAGGCTGAGAGGCTTTGGCATTTGCATCGTTCCTCGTTTATGGCCACACTATTTCTGCGGCAGTTGCCAGCGGTTGGTCTGTGAATGCTTTTGAAGTATTTTGGTGACCCTCCACAAAACACGAATCGAAAAAAAAGAACTGGCACCATGTGCTGGCCACCCAGCAGCTTTTGGGCTGCAAGTACCATGAGGTACCTGTGGTTTGAAGGCCCTTGGGTAACACAGTGTTTACTGCGCTGTTGCCGCTGGCCTCACAGTCTCCAGGAAGAATAAGCCATTGCTTCTGTCAGACTCCTAGATAACTCCTTTCCAACTCTTCCCAGTCTGCCCCTTTGGCTAGTCATAGACGTGGATGGCTTTACTTATCAGGGAGAGCATGCTGGAAGGTGCAGTTTCATGTTGCTGGTGTGAGCTGGGATCACAGCTCCCTTCATGAGAAAGCCTGTGAGGTGGTGATAGTGTGTTGATCTAGTGGGGAAACTGCGCAAGTCTGTAATCTTAGTAATGTTGAACTCTGCAGTTTTATCATCAGTGATTTGCAGGGTGAAGTGCAGCAGCGCTCCAGGCACGGCGCATGGGCGCCTTTGCGCAGCTCTTCGAACAGGGCTCCTGGTGCGCACGATAGGAAAAACAGACGTAAAAGATCCTTAATCTCAGCTGTCATCCTTGCAGAGGAGCTGTGCCTCTCTTTTGTGCTTTTCATGTAGATTCTGGGTGGGATGCTCTGATTCTCCTTTGTCTGTGCAAGTGGTTTCAGTTTGTGATGAGGCAGTGGTCTGAGAGAGAAAAAACAGCGCTTATCTCGCTTGTACCTTGTACTGCTGGGCTGCTCTGTCTTCAGTGATAACACATTTCTGGGAACATGCCATGGGTCCTTGCTGTTAGTGCTGGAGCTCTTCTCAGGTTACAGTTGCTCTTCATCAGTATGAACCTAGAGGAGCACTAGGAACGTCAGAGATGGGGAAATAACGATGGCATGTCAGGTTATTGTGGATTGCTGGCCAGAAATTTTCCATCAGGGAATTTTCTGAGTTCAAACCACCCTCTTGGGGTACAAAACTCTGCTGACAATTTCTGAAGTCTCTGAATGTAAAGTCAAGGTCTCTGTGCATGTCCATTTCTAGACACTGGCAAAATCACATTTATTTTCAGCCAACCAAGCCCTCTCAGGAACTTTTGGACAATTTTTATATGGCTTATTTGTTTCATTATTTTATATATGTTAGTGTCACAGACTGCTGTATTACTTGCTTATTTGGTTTTGAAAGTTCAGTAGTCAAAACCAATTTACCAGAGGGGGAATTGAAAAAGAGAGATCTTAAGTGACATGGTGAGAATCAGTGATAACCAGTTCAGTGGCAAAATGGCAGCTTTAATGCCACCATGTCAAGAACTGTCCAGAGAGAGATGTGCCACATCTCTTCTTCAAGTTTTGTTCCCAAAGCATTAACTTACTGCATGAGCATTGGGTGGACCTATCCTGCTGTTAGGAAGTGTAGTGAGGGAATGGAATAGCATTTTAATATAGGCTAACCAGAGATTTCCAGAAACTCATCACATATTTCCAGGTTTTGAGGTATCTCATTAATAGCATTCTTGTGCACTCACCACTTTTTTTTCATTGAAAACTGTTTTCAACCAATTATGTTTAAACTGTTTAATGTCTGTGAAAAATCTATTTGCTGAGCCACAATGTCTAAGTCTGTCGCAGAATGAATGTGACAAACTACTGTCACCCTCATCTGAATGGTTGGTAGTGATGCTGGGGGTATCCATTGTAGGGGAACCCAAACTGGAGACCTTGGGGCTGCATCTTTTTAAGGATTAAGTGCAGTAGCCTATCTTCTTGTGCCAGGACCTTTCAGAAGCATCGGGGCTCTGAATTATTTTTTAAGTGTTTGTTCTACTTCAGAGCTGGGTTATGTAGGGTCTTCAGGTTTCCTGCTTTACATCATTAGGACTAACAATCTGCAAAGATCTTCTGTTGAAGGAATTAGAAATAATTCTCCTGCCCCACAGACTGATATCAATAACTTCAGATGCTTATGATTCTAGGGGAAAATAAATCTGTTTTCATGAGCTGAAATAGATTGTCCAAAAGATTGTGGAGTTGTTGCCCCTGGTTCCTCCATCCGGCTGGCTGTTGTGGTTTATTTTGCTTCAAGAAAACTGATGTCAAGACCTGACTTTTTTCTTTCCCTTCCCTTGGATGCACGGACTTGTTTCATTTCTATCCAGAATACCATTTTCTGTCAGCATGAATGAACATGTAATTCCTTCAGAAACATTAAAAAATGAAAGTGTGACTTCAGTTATTCATAGACACGATGTAACGCTGGCTTCACAAATACTTCTGTGGATGTTACTGCCCAGCTCTTGAGATTACAAAGTTAAGTTTGCAGATTGCTATTTTTGACATGAGAGGAGGGGCATGGTGGAGAGAAGAAAGGGAAGAAATAGGGGGATGTGTCTGTCTTTTGACATTTGAACATGGAGAGAAATCTATGGTTTTTTGTAATTTTTACTTTGCATCATGTAGTGCAAGCATGATTTCTGTAGAAGGGTATGTCTCGGTTATTCCTGGCTTAGCAGGTGGTTTTAGGTTTGTTTTGTTTTGATAATACTGTTTGATTAAAGATCCCAGTCCAACTTGACAAGCTCAGTGAATTCCAAAAACATCGTATTTGTAAGGAGCAGCATCTGCATTTCACAGAAGTTGCTACTGGCAGCAGCAAGTTTACCCAGCGCATGACTGGGGTGACTTTGAGGGTGGCCTCAGTGAGTGCCTTTTCCTACCGAGAGAGATGGTACAGTGAATTTAGTGAAAATTAATTAATAAGGGCGAGGCAGGGAAGACAAGCAGGGCTTTGAAGATTATGTTCTAGGTTTTGTCTAATAATCAGAACATTTTACTGGAGATGGAAGTAAGGGGCTATAATGAATGAGTCTTGGAAAGCAGTATCTAGGAAATACTGGTTTATTACACCATTCTGTGTTGAATTCTCAGCCTGCAGAGTTACATAGTTACTCTATAGTGTGTGTTCAGTAAGTTATATCCAGAGGACACAGTAAAGAAAGATGTGTTACATTGGACCTAAAGGCTCACACTATATGCTGTCTTCTTGAGTAGCCAATGTGGTTACATTTCAGTATGACCACCAGTGGCTGGATTACTGTTCAGCTTGCTTGATTGAGGCAGATCTTGGAAAAAAATGCAAAATTTCAAGGAGCTGCTGAGGCCAGAGCAATGTTTCAGGTACTGTAAAAGGCATGTATTTGTTTTGGATAAGTATTGCAATTCTGTTTATCCTCAAAGAAACAAATAAATTCTTTTCTTTGAACAAATAACTTTTTCTTTATGCTTTTTAACAGACAGGGTAAAGGATGATCCCTGTCTTATCTGAAACATGTGATCTGATCTGTACTTATCTCTGTTCTGGGTGATCTGGTATCACCCAGCACGAGATGTTGGGTTCTCAAAGACTGAATCATGTAGTGTTGCAGAGCCTGATGAGCCAGCAGCTCTAGCCATAGAGGTTGTGTGGTGGATGATGACTGGATAGTTGGAAAATGAATGCAAGTGTGTGTTTTTTTTTTTTTTCCCACAGAATGGTAGAGATTGGAAGGGACCTTTGGAGGTGATCTGGTCCCACCAACACCTGCTCAAGCAGGACCACCTAGAGCTGGTTGCCCAGGGCCACGTTCAGAAGTTTTTTGAGTATGTATCTCCAAGGATAGAGACTCTACAGCCTCCTTGGGCAACCTGTGCCAGTGCTCGGTCACCCTGACAGCAAGAAAATGTTTTGTCATGTTTGGAGGGAACCTACTGTGTTTCTGTTTGTGCCCACTGCCTCTGGTTCTGTCACTGGGTCCCACTGAAAAGAGTCTGGCTTCATCCTCTTTGCACCCTCCCTCCAGGTATTATGTACATTGATGAGATCTCCCTGAGCCTACTCTTCTCTGTGTTGTCCCTCCAGGAGATAGCAGGGTGGTTGAAGTCCCTCACGAAGACCAGGGCCTGCAAATGTGAGGCTCGTAATCTGCATGAGTTTAGGCATAGGTACTGATAATGTGCTCCACACTGCTGTATGAAACAGGTATATGTCCACTTGGTGTTCTTTTCAACGGTATCTCTTCCAGCATTGAGGGTGATAAGAATGAGGACTTAAAGGAACGGCAGTTATTCTCTCTTATTTCCTCCTACAGCTCCTTTGACTTCTTACCTGCTGTTTCTTGGTGGTTTCTAATTCCCCTCATTTGTTGTATTTTTTCCTTGCGCAGAAGGGATGAGGAGGACCAAAAGAACTCCATCACCATCTTCTTATTTTGTATTGCACTTCAAAAGCTTTGCACATCAGACCATGCTTCATCCTGGGTGTACCTCACGAGGTAATCATATTTGCTTTTTGTTTGTTAGCAAGTCTGGTGCATGACTTAAGCTGCCATCCATGTCCCTCACAAATAAGTGGAAAAAAAAAATGCAGACACCTGTGAGTGAAGTATTTTCTAGAGAAATCTGAGGGGCTGTACAGAACAGGACCATGGTGATCTTGTGCTATACAGGGGCTCTCCTCCTGATACTGCTTCCCTTGGGAAGGAAAATTCACCTGTGTGCCATCTTCAGTACATCTGAGCTCCCATGCTGCGTAACTTAAGGTTGCCAACTCAGCCTTGTGCTACAGCCTGGTAAGACAGCCTGTGTGTTGACAGCTGCTGGCAGTTCCTTAGGATGGAAAATCATATGGCAAACTGTGATTGAGTTGAGGTATCTATCTCCTCCCTCCTACTCTCTTCAGAAGCGTACTTGTCATGTCCCACATGAATGTGAAGTGCCTCAACTTCCTCCAACAAACCTAGGTAGAGTATAGGCTCCATTTATTGAATGTCCATGCTCCTGTCCACTTGGCCAGAAATGCTCTGTTTGCTGCCTCATTTCCTAGATGTTCGCAGTCCTATTTTAACCACTGTTTGGGTGAAGTATGAAATTTATCAGTGTAAAGTTAAGAGGTTCATAGCTCAGCATTATGTTTTTCTGTTCAAGTATGCCTGACTTTAAGAATATCCCCAACTACCTTTTGTTGTAGGTTAGCTTACCCAGAGCTAAAACCTTGCTCTGCTTTCTGTTTTTGCTCAAACACAGAAGAAGAAGGTGTGGTTAAGTGTACACAGGTGGCTTTCAAACAGTTCCAAGTACATTCAACCTGTGGTTCTCTGGTACTGTTTCCTGCCCGGGAGAGAAGTTCTCTTATTTACTTCCAAAAATAAACTTGAATGTGATGGAAGTTGTGTGGGGAAAGTGTACTCTATGGCCTCACCGCAGTCCAGTTGCCAATGCTTGTCTGTTTGCTGTTTGCTAGCACCTGAGACATTGCCTGTTTCAGGAAGAGAACTAGAATGTCATAGAGAGAGTCTTACACTGCATTATCAAGGCTCCTGTGCTACTTCTAAGTTTCAGCACCAACCTTGACAGTTGCCTTGCAGCATGACTATGCTCTGTAAGGAATTAAGCAGATTGTGTAGTATGGTGATGCAATCAAGATAGCAGATAGTCTTGACAGGAGACTTGAAGGTCAGGACTGAGAAAGGCTAAAGCTAGCTGAATTTTATATTCCAATACCATTATTCCTAATTAATTCTACTATCCACTGACCAGACTTCTGCCACCCAAACGCATGTTGTGATTTGCCTTCATGCCTGTAGGAGGAAAAAAACTTCCTCGTTTAAAAAGGAAAAAGCCATCTGGGAGTTCTCTCAGGCACCATTCAGAAAGATACTGTTTCTGTATTCTTACATTGCACCCAGGTCCAACAATTCATGATGCTCCAAAATTCTCCAGGTAGAAGTTGTTCACACATCAGTACCAGAATCAACGTAGAAAAGCCATTTTGAAGTACCACTGCTTTTGGGAGGCTGCGACTCCAAACCAGGTGCCTTAGAAGTAGTGCTGGCTCCAACAGCCTCCCCATGCTTCAACTTGGGCCCCTTTGTGGCTACAGTTGGGTTCAATCATCAGAGGTGAAATCTGATGCTTGAGGTTAGTTTATCGATGCAGTACTGTAAATTTATGTAGGACAACACAAGCATCAGCAATGAACCAGACTAGACAAAGACCTGTGTCTTCTGTGAAGAAAAGCCTTGAAAACACTCATTTTAAAATGTCTTCAGTCAGTTTTTATGATCTCTCAGGCCTTCTTGCTTGCTATTAGAAGGCTATAATTTTTCTGTCTTTGTTCTGTTAGGGTTTTGCAAAGGCTAAACTAGACTTAACTGTAACTTTTCACACACATCAAAGGATATTTACTGACCTATACTGAAAAGAACGGGACAGTATTTTCCTAAAGAAACAGTATCCCTCTAGTCCAGTATATAGACAAAATGTTTACATAAATTATGCTCTCATTCATAAATAGTTAATAGTGTAAATTTAGTTACTGCTTTTAATATAAAGGTAGGCCAATTGAACAGTGACACTGACAGTGCATATGAATTGGTCTGAACTAAGGACAGGAATTTACATCTTAATATGCAAACTGTAGGCAGCATAACAGCCTGACTGATAGTAACACAAAAAATGAAGCAAGTAGAATTATTTTTCCAGTTGAATTGCCTGCACCTTCAACTGATTTAATTCTTCTAAATATCTCTAGATCCAGTCCTCTGTTACGGTGAAGTTCTTTCGTGTTTCAGGAAAGGATAACTAATCCTCCAGCTGAAACAGATGCAATCTCTACCCAAATGCTTCTCACAGATGCCAGAAAAGGGATCTTCATAGAAATTTGAGTTGAACTCCAAAAAGTTTAACATTACAGAACTATAGGTAAGGTATCTTTCCTTCTCCCCTTTCAATAAAATCAAATTCAGCTAAGGCATTCTCACTTTGCCAGAGCATGGTAGGGAAAATGACCTGTTTTTAAGAGACTGCAAAGAAACATTTACTGAATGTTCTTTTAGAACTGTAATGAAATAACAAGAGTAGAATGACTTTCTATATGTCTTCTTCCCCATCCACCTCCTCCAAAAGAAAACTTCTACATAGTTTACAGCAACAAATTAATTTTTAACTTTTCATTTGAAGGCTTCTTAAGAGCTTAAATAAGTTTAACAAACTAAAACATAAATATTGAAGTCTTTAATTGGCAAGATTTGTTTCAGCAATTCTTACTTTAAAATCAGAACTGAAGTGTCTTTGAAAAAGACAACTCTATGAGACAACCACATTTAAAATGTGTTAAGAAATATTAGTTTTATTTAACCAGTTTTCACAGCTGAATATTTATTCTATAAAAACTTTACAGATTGTACAGTTTATATATAGTTCAAACTACTAGAACAAAAAAGTAGGTCCCACAGATGCAAAAATACTGTACCAATCCAAGGTAAAGGCAGATTTACACACTGTACAGCTCTCCACTGGGAAGGGGAGGTGGGTCAGTTCCAAGTAAAAACTTCAAAACTGTACAAAAATAAGGTCTGATTTCTTTTTCATTCTTCATAATACATTCAATAAGATTGCAAGCACAGATACCCAAGTAATAATAGATATCTGCAGTCAGGAATCAATAACCACTCCTGAAAGGAATGCAAAATAGGTCTATTTACACAGGGCACTCTTTTACACCATACTGTATATAGTGTATATTTAAAATAATAAAAAAGCATAGACAAAGAACATTAAACATCTAATATAAGGTAGTTTTTTTTTTTAAAGGAGTTTTTTTTTTTACTTAATAGTGTGCCAAAAGAATTTTAACTTATTAAATAATATATTCTAAGTGAACCTAAAATTTATGAACATAAAATGCTTTTTGGTGTAATACATCAATTAAACCAGCAAATAGGAAGAAAAGAACCAAAACCAAAACCCAAACTGTATATAAGTAGTATTCTCACCCAGCAACAGAAGCACTTATGTAGTTATTAAAAAAAAAACAAACCAACAAAACAAAAAAACACCCAAACCCAGAGAGACTATTTAAAAACCCACTAAAACTAACTTATAACTTAGGATATTCATACATAAGATATTCAGTGATTCACTAATACTGCAAAACAAGCTTCTTCTGTGTTTTTTTTTCTTCCCCCTTCCATTTCCCTCCCACTTCCCCTCATTCCCCTTCCCCAAGAGACAGTGGTTTCTTCATGCTATCTGGGTAAGAATTAAACATATTCCTGCCCCCTTCCTCCCACCCCTCTATACCTCCCCCCAAAAAAGGACAGTGTTTTCTTAGCATTAATCCTGAGCACACTCTCTTTTTGGGGATATATGTGATTTAATTTTAATAGGGTTTAATTCCCAAATATTTTAGAATGTTCCATTAATTGAGGTATTTCAGCCTTCTTCTGAGACAATGCCTGGTATCTTAGCTGACTCGTTGGGCAGTGAAAGTAAGGGCTGGCTAATACCCGTTTCAATTCTGTATTCTAATGAAAAAGAAAAGCATTATTCCAGACATCCCTGCCACACAGAAAATAATGCAACACCATTCACTTTTTAATCCATTCTCTATTTGATACAGTACTAGCCAAAGATAGATAACAAAAACTAGAGCCTTTAAAGAGATGTTTGGTAGTGCACTCTAATGGTTTTTTTAGCTTGTGTGTGTGTGTGTGTCTACATACACACTCTCACACACATATTACATTTTAAATATATATATAAAAAGATATATATGCACACACATACACTTGTGTGTATACATATATCTATATGTAACAATCAGGGAGAAAGGAGTTTTGTTCAAATTTAAGTGATACAGTACTTTTAAACCCCTTGACAATAAAAGGGGAGGGGGGGGTATCCACTCCTGTTCCCAAGCTGAGCAAGGGGTAAGTTTATATGGGTTTTTTAACTGGGCATATTTTGTTTGCCCTGATGTCCAAGAAATACAATTCCAGTGTCAATGGGCATCTCATCAGAACTCATCAATTTTCTTCTGCAGATATTTTAACATTGAGTCCATCCCTTGTGCTGAGCCCCAGATTTTCTTCAAAACTTCACACTCCTTTTCATTTGCTTGTTCCAAGTCCACCTTCATGATATTACGTACTAAAGCTTTGGATTCTTCAAGTACCTAGGCCAAAAAAAGGGAATTGGGTTAGTATTACACGAGAACTGAGCAACACCTGCACTTATAGGTTTATATGGACAAATCCTGAAGTTGATGATGAACTTAAGCTAATCAATTCATGGGCATACTATGACCCTAAGAAACATTTCCTTTAGCATCTTTCTCATAGTGTCACACAGGATTTCCTTTACCCTATACCAGCAAAAATGTGGAAATAATGAAAATCATAAAATCCTAACTGTGAATATATATATATGTTTTTATACTGGTAACAAGAGAACTCCAACTCCATTTTGGTGAAGGCTAATCATAACACTATTATCCAGAACTGATCTAATAACCAAGCAGACCTTGAATCTCTCAAGCATTTAAAATAGTCTGAAAAAATCTCATTTGCTCTTCCATTTAGAAAACTATGAATCTGTTTCAAAATCCAAAGTTTCTAATGCACAGAACAGTTAATTTGTACTGCATCTCTTCTTGTAAGAAAGCATCAACTAGTGGTAGTTTTAGCTGTCTTTTGTAACTGCCAGTAGTGCACACAACCATGAATGCATCAGGCCTTACTCATAAAAGTTTAAGTTCAGCATAATGTCAAAGACTGCAGTAATTTCCTTGGTAATTTAAATTACAACTCAAGACGTTAAGTTACAACTCAAGATAACTCAAGATTTCTGTGTTTCTGTGCAGTTCTTAGGGCAACTATTTACACTGTTGATTAGAATAAGTTGGATTTATGCAACTACATTAAAACCAAAATACAAAACCAAAATAAAGAGTCCAATGCTGGTTTAATGTTCTTTATCATATGCCATAGTACATTGTGGTTAAGAAGAGTCAGATACAGACTTAAAAAAAATCCTCAAAAACCCAGAAACAAAATGATACATAAGAATGTGTTAAAAGACATTGCTATACTAAAATGCAGTCCTTGTTTCATGAAAATAGGTCACTAGCGGTGTTCCCCAGGGCTCAAGTTCTGGGGCCGGTGCTGTTCAATATCTTTATAGATGATCTAGACGTAGGGATTGAGTGCACCCTCAGCAGATTTGCAGATGACACCAAGCTGGGTGGGAGGGTCGATCTGCTGGAGGGTAGGAAGGCCCTACAGAGGGTTCTGGACAGGTTAGATAGATGGGCTGAGACCAACGGCATGAGGTTCAACAAGAACAAGTGCCGGGTCTTACACTTCGGCCACAACAACCCCATGCAGCTCTACAGGCTGGGGGAGGAGTGGTTAGAAAGCAGCCCAGCGGAAAGAGACCTGGGGGTGCTGATCGACAGCTGGCTAAACATGAGCCAGCAGTGTGCCCAGGTGGCCAAGAAGGCCAATGGCATCCTGGCCTCTATTAGGAATAGTGTAGCCAGCCGGTCTAGGGAAGTGATCGTCCCTCTGTACTCGGCACTGGTGAGGCCGCATCTTGAATCCTGTGTCCAGTTCTGGGTCCCTCACTTCAAGAAAGATGTTGAG
The DNA here is from genome assembly GCF_013368605.1 of Nyctibius grandis. Classification (NCBI taxonomy): domain Eukaryota; kingdom Metazoa; phylum Chordata; class Aves; order Nyctibiiformes; family Nyctibiidae; genus Nyctibius; species Nyctibius grandis. The sequence goes on from NC_090660.1 coordinate 15,314,172, forward strand.
GTGTTGGAGCGAGTCCAGAGGAGGGCGACCAAGCTGGTGAAGGGTCTGGAGGGTCTGACCTACGAGGAATGGCTGAGGGAGCTGGGGTTGTTTAGCCTGGAGAAGAGGAGGCTCCGAGGTGACCTTATTGCAGTCTACAACTACCTGAAGGGAGGTTGTAGTGAAGTGGGAGTCGGCCTCTTCTCCCAGGCAACTAGTGATAAGACAAGAGGACATACATAGCCTCAAGCTTCACCAGGGGAGGTTCAGGTTGGACATTAGGAAGAATTTCTTCTCAGAAAGGGTCATTAGACATTGGAATGGGCTGCTTAAGGAGGTGGTGGAGTCACCATCTCTGGATGTGTTTAAAAAAAGACTGGACATGGCACTCAGTGCCATGGTCTAGTTGACAGGGTGGTGTCAGGGCAATGGTTGGACTCGATGATCCCAGAGGTCTCTTCCAACCTGATTGATTCTGTGGAAATGGGTCTTCTTTTTTTTAAAAAGGACATAATGATGTAGTCTAATAATACTTAGATTAATTCTTATTAATCTAAGAATACATTTTTATGATAAGAAAATAAAGGAAACTTACAACTGAATTACATGTGACAAGTTCCTTAATTCGAACCATTACTTCTTGTGTGAATGTTCCCGGCCAAAATACTTGAGAGACGAGTCCTTTGGCACAAGCTTCCTGCGCAGTTAACTTCCTTCCACTGAACAACATTTCATTGGCCTGAAGGGATAAAAAGTTACTTCTGGTATGAAATGTAATGAGACAAAAAACTCATTAAAGGAAAAATGTTCAAAACAAATAAGGAAAATGCCTGCACTATTTGAAGTCGTTTTATTATAGCTCTTCCAACTTTTAATTAAAAAAGAAAAAGACTTGCCTACAGCTAGCTGGTCGGTGTTGTTGACTATACTACGTCCATAGTTATAAAAATACGGAGGTCTATGATTAAGGGTTAAACGTGAAAATGTCTTTTGCCATTTCCCGTTCATGAACGATCCTTAGCTCTAGCTTTCTTGCAGTATTGCTGACTTGATTAACTGTATATGCGGTAATAGGTTATAATGCCTGGCAGATCTGTAAAACAGCAACGAATACATCAGCTTGCCCTTTATAGTAATGTTAGTTGGAGCAATGAAATATTTGCTAAAAATCTACATTATCTGTAAATTATAAAGATAACCCAGTTTTGGTAATAGACCTTCTGGGAACTGCCAGTCTTGGTAGAAAAGAACAGTTAAATATTTTACAACTAAATTGTTTTTTAGTACTGAAAAGGTTTGAAACCTAAATATATGGTTTATTTTCAGCACTTCTCAAAAGTCTTCAGCAGTATTTCATTTATGATGCAACATTTAAAATAGCTGAATCATCTTAGAATTTGACCTCCAAAACCCACTGAAGTGAGCAGGATATATTCCAATTTCTGATCAAATTCATAGACAAGAAACATTCCCATTTTATTCAGGAGTTCAATATTGAACTGATAAATCCTTTCAAAAGCTGATTTAGCAGTCTTATTAAAACAAACCTCAGGATTTAAAAGATCTTGTACACAGTTTAAAGGTACAGAACAGAGTAGTACGTTCTATGCAGTAAGGTGATCTCTAGTTCTCTAAATCTTTTTGATTTGCAATTATCATTTATCAGCTTCCCCATTAAAGCTTCATCCTACAACCATTTATGCTTACGCTTTAATTCTACCTTTAGTGAAGTTTGTTATATAGTTAAACTTTTTGTTTGCAGTGACATTTGCATAGAAACAGCCAGTGAAGATTAAAAAGTCAGAGTAATTGTCAACCTCAAAAAAAAAAAAAAAAAAATCAGTTTTACTGTTTCTTAATGACTAATTTACATTGAAACTATGACAAAGCCATCACCGGACTCTTGAAATATGGGAAATAGGCTGTTATAAAACACCCAAACCTGACAGATTTTTCTGAGGACAAAATTCTGAGTTATATTATGTTTTCTCATACTGGAAATTTTGGTAATTATTACAGCAACTTTCCATTAAGGATCTCAAGTTACCTAATTACTGTAGGTAATGTTCCCAGTATTGCCATTTTACACATGAATAAATTTGAAAACTGAGAGGTCTATTACTTGCCCCTTTGTAATGAAAGTCTGGGTTCTGCTGACACTGTGGTTGCTGACTCCCAGTCCATTAGGCATGTGAAAAAAAAAGAGATGTTCCTAGGATCTTTTACATAAAATTTATCATCAGCACATCTCTTATAAGTTAATATGGAAAGTTGTGATACACATATATTAGTTTAAAAAAAACAAACCTCAAACTAAAGGTACAAATTATATACCCCTATAGTTCTACCTTCTGTGAAAGCAGAATCAAAATATACAAGGTTCATTAACTATCACAACTCTACCCTCTAATTTTCCAGATTATATGTGAATACTAACCTGAAACACTAGCCAAGAACCAGTGGTATACACAAGTTTGTCTAAAAACAGGAATCCTTTTCCTAAGGAGATATGGAAAAAAAATTCTTCCAAAATAGTTTTAAAAAATACTTAACATTTATATTACAGATCAAAACGTGAAGTCAATCTAACTGGGAGTTAGGAAAGTCAGAAATTTAAGTCAGCTGGTCAGGTCTACATATTCTTCACATGTGTCTTTGGTAACAAGGATAAAAATGAATACTAGAAAACCTTAACAAATTTCTTCTAAAACTCAGTAGCAACAGCTGAGTTGTCCTGAACATGAAAAACTACAGATGATGATGGTGCAGTTATCTTCCTTCTGCCAGCTGTAACACAGCATTACCAGAAAACCTCACATGAAATGAGCACTCCCATGAGTGTTCTCAGTTGACAGGTTTTGAAGGGAAATGTTTTGCTCTGGCATCTTCACTTCTGTTCTCTACCTAATGTATGCTGGAGATCCACTGCTAAACAAGTTTTAATCATATAATCATGCTTTGTATCTGCTGTGAAAATTAACACACTTGGTCATTACTTTCCAAGAAATATAATACAGCAACAGAAATGAAGATGATAAAAATATTTAATTAATCTAAGATTCTCATTAACACCCTTCATCTTCTACTCAGTCTGTCTTTCTCCTTCCACAGAGGAACTTCACTGGGACATCCTCTGGTCTCTCTGTTACAGCGAGAGCTTTGAGGCTCACAGGGACCTTTCATGCAAGCCCACAGGCGCTAGCTGCCATGGAGCATCTCTGCTCTCTTGCTCTATCATCAGGAGGCAGTTGGTCTCTGTAAGCCCCGAGACCCTGGCTGTGATGTGGACAACAGACACTATGGAAATGTGTGTCCCTCACGACTGACAGAAATGCATAAGAAATACTGCCAAGCGTGCTGGAGGCCAACAGGGAAAGCCAGCGTGTGAAGCTTGATCATACGGCTCCTGTGCTTTATATCCAGGACCAGAAAACCAGACCAAGAACTTCACAGCAGACACAAATAACATATCTCCCCAAACAGGATGTCGCCTTAAGCTCTATTATAGATTATTTTCAAAACTCAAAAGCCAAGTTTAAGAATCCTTCTAGGATTCTTGGTGTTCCCAATACAGTATCAGTTTTGAATCCTAAGGGCTGGGCTTAAAAAACATGGCTTAAAACCATGGTTTCACATGTTCTGTGACAAAAAAACCCTCCACAACAGACCTGCTCACCAGCCAAGACTGACCTGGTAGGGAAGATATTTCCAACACTCTTGCAATTGAAGATTTTTACATAACCGCTGATGATAAAAAGAATGCACTGAGCTTGACTTAACTCTTGTAAGAATGGGACTAATACCACTGAATTAATACATCTGTAGCAAGTTTTAGGATGCATACCAAGGCCTTAATTCCTTCTTTTGTACGATATTTTATTTTTTTTCCCCCCTGCATGTTTCTCATCTCACTCATACCATCTCTTCTTTCCTCCAACTTCTCTCTCCCTTTTATAGATAGAAAGCATGCTACTTTATCAAAGTTTTCAGTATGGATTCTGAATATATTTCATAAAATTTGCTGATTAAAGTCCAGCTTTCACCCATACAGCATTGATATTGCTATACTGCAGAGGGGCAAGGATAGTATCAAAACAGTGGACTTTTGGTTTTTTTTTTTCACTTTTGCACTGAATATTATGGAATTGTTATCACTGGAAGCTTTCAATGTAAATCTTTCTATTTCAAAATGAGAGCATTCACAAACACACATGGAAGAGTATACTAGGGAAGAGCTTCTTGTGTTTTTTTGTACAACTTCTAAAGAAACGAAAAGTAACAACCACAAGTCTCTGAAGGACAGGGATGGATGGAATGGATGGATGGATGGATGGCCAAATAAAAAGGGAAAGGAACAATCAGTAGTTTGAAACATGCTAAGATATTAAAGATAATCTTATAGCTGTTAATCTCTTTCGGTTACCTTTTCTGTTCTCTTCTAATAACTAAATCCAGACATCACACAATTATTCATTAGATCTGTTCAAATTGATGGTTTTAATATATTGAAATCTGTATTTTTAAATCAGTGAATACCTACAGGGAAAAACTGGCTTTTATAATAAACAGTAATTTAGGAAAACAGGTGTAGCTACAAGCGCTTGTTTCATACTGTTACTGTACAGCTTCAAATTGGAATGGGACATAGTCTAACAGATTTCAAAGAACACAGCATAAAAACAGTAAGCAACATGAAAATTATGTAGGTAAGATTTTTAAATAGCTTTTTGTTACATTTGATACTTTCATCTAATTGGAAAGCAAGAAAAGGGATACTAAGTAACATGTGGCTTATGTTTTCAGGAACAATGCAAAGCATTAACTTTTTTTTTTTCAATCCAGCAATAGTGTAAATCGAGTGCAAGACTGAAAAAAAAAATCCTTCATAAAGGTGATTTGGACTGAGTACTTCTTGCATAACACACTACTGTTAAACATCCGCAGAAATCTACAAAGCGAGGAAGTTCGACATGACTTCTTCAGAACGAGTGCATGAAAGCTGAATTACTTATTTTGCATCCTAGCATGAGACTGCTAATAGCTGGTGACACAGTGCTCTGCCACCTACCAACACTGAGTGGAGACCAGCCCGTTCTCCACTATGCTCTGATGCTGTGCTGAATGCAAGACACTGGTGGCTGGTCCTCACAAGGCATCAGCAGGGAAGGTGTGTCCTGGTATGCAGGACATAACCCTTCTGTGCCACCATCAGGGTTGAGGATGCCCATGACATAGGATTAGGTCCCGTGCCTGCTTTCTGTTCTGTGCATGCAGGTGAAGACTAGGTTGTAACAGCATGGAGCAGAGAAGCTATAGATACTGGTTTCTCATGAAAGGTTTTCATGAGAGAAAGAAAAAATAAAGAAAAGACAACATAGCAAAGGTAAAAAGTCTTGAAATCACTCTGGATAAATTATCACAACTGCACTGTGAAGCTGTGAGCCCCTACCCTACAAGCTACTTACAGAAGCCAGGCCCATTATCCGAGGGAATGTAAGGGATGAACATCCATCTGGACTTTGTCCAAAAGTAGTGTATGGTGTCTGAAACCAAGCCTTCTCGTTAGCCCAAACCACATCACACAGAGGCAATATAGATGCTCCAAGTCCAATGGCTGGGCCATTTACTGCTACAATGATAGGCTTCTTAAACTGAATAAAAGTATTCACAAAATTCCTGAAGAGAAACAGAAACATGCACTCACTACATATATAGAGAGAGTAAAATATACCAGCCCTTGAAAACTCAGTAATAATTCATCTCCACAGTAATATCACTTTCAAAACCAACCTGATAACCTTCCACAATGAGGTGGTTAGCTTGGTGGATGAGGGGACAGCAGCAGACATTGTCTACCTAGACTTCAGGGTGATGCTTTCAGCACTGTCTCCCACAAGACTCTCATAGTCAAGCTGTTGATGTATGAGCTGGATGAGCAGACAGTGAGGTAGATTGAAAAATGTCTGACTGGCTGGCCCAGAGGGTGGTGATCAGTGGCACGAAGTCTAGTTGGAAGCCAGTAATGAGTGTTGCACCCCAAGGGGTCAGTGCTGGATCCAGTACTGTTCAACAGTTTCATTCATGATCTGGATGATGGGGCAGAGTGTACCCTCAGCAAGTTTGCTGATGATACACTAGAGGGTCATGCTGCCATCCAGAGGGACCTCGACAGACTGAAAAATGGGCTGACAGGAACCTCATGAAGTTCAACAAGGGGAAGTGCAAAGTCCTGCACCTGGGGAAGAACCACCCCAGGCACCAATATACGCTGGGAGCCAAACAGCTGGAAAGCAGCTTGGCAAAAAAGGACCTAGGGGGTCCTGGCAGACACTAAGTTGAACTTGAGCCAGCAATGTGCCCTTGTGGCAAAAAAGGCTAATGGTATCCTGGCCTGCATTAGGAGGAGTGTTGCCAGCAAGCTGCAGCAGGTGATCCTTCCCCTCTGCTCAGCACTGGTGTCCAGTTACAGGCTTCCCAGTGAAAGAGAGGTGTGGAGCTACTGAAGATCATCTAGCAAAGGGCCACTAAGACGACTAAGGGATTGGAGCATCTCTCATGTGAGGAAAGGCTGAGAGAGCTGGGACTGTTCAGCCTGGAGAAGAGCAGGCTCCGGGTGATCTCATCAATGTATATAAATACCTGAAGGGAAGATGCAAAGAAGATGGAGCCAGGCTCTTTTCAGTAGTGCCCAGTGACAGGACCAGAGGCAGTGGGCACAAACTGAAACACAGGAGGTTCCTTCTGAACAGCAGGAAACACTTTCTTACTGTCAGCGTGACAGAACAGGTGGCCAGCAAGGTTGTGGACTCCCCATCCTCGGAGATACTTAAAAACTCTGCCTGGACATGGTCCCAGGCAACCTGTTCTAAGTGACCCTGCTTGGGCAGAGGCAGGTTGAACAAGATGACCTCCAAAGGTCCCTTCCAACCTGAGCCATTCTCTGATTCTGTGGAAGCCTAGCATTTCTCCCAGCCCAAAGCAGCACAGTAATTGGGCAGGTGTATATTAATGCCTCTCCTACAAGCACCAGCTGATATGACACTTGTGGTATATTTACATGCCTCATGGCCATCTCTTAGATGAGGCTGTAGTTGTACCTCACCTCTGGGCACCAAAGCCATGGCTATAGCCCTGCTTGGCCTTCACTGTGTTTATGTATGACATTGGTATAAGGTATCTATCTATATTTTTAAGTGACGGTATAAGGTACAGAGGTTGAAGTGAAGGTGGGCAAAGCATTAATGAGTTTCTTTAAAAATATTTCTGGACTTTTGGGAGACAGCTTTTCTTAATAAAGAAATCTGCCTTTTAAAATTACGAACAAGCCATAAATATGATATATCCGTTATGGATATATATCCAATGGATATGATATATCCATTATGATATATCACACACCTGTAAACATCCCCTCCTCATCTCCCTCTCTAGGATAGTCATAATGCTATAGGTGCTATGCTATTAAGTTACAAATGAATATTCTCAACACAAAATGACAATGCATTCCAGTACCCACAAAGCATGGATGCTTACATGCATCTCTGTTCTCAAACAGTAAATGCCTTCAAGAGTTTCTTAGGAAAAAGTAAGCATGTGTGTGTACACATGTGTTAGACCAAGTAGAGACTTATAAAACCCTGAAGTTGAGGTGCAGACTTTTCTCAGTTAATAGCTACCACATATAATGAAGAAGCTGTCCATACTTACTTCAAGTACATGACAAATTCTGATTAGAATACAGTGTACAACATACAGTTGTCAGCACTTGTAAAGCACTCCTTTGCTCTGACAGATGCTTTTTCATTTCAGTATTAGATGCTTAAATATGGCATATTAATAAAAATTTTTAAAAAGGGGGATTTAGTGGTAATTTTAAAGTTAGCTCTTTATCTGCATTACACGTTTTTGTATTTCTGCAAAACAGGACATTTTTATTATAGTGCATCCATCAGTAAAGGTTATCATGCTGCTTCTTAACTCATTCTAGTGAACTGAAATAGATGAATGCAAAAAAAATTATTACTGGAACCATCTTATGCAAGCTGTCCTACAAACATCCCATCCAGAGACTTAAGATAATTTTAATCATGTCTGAATATTGCAGAGAGGACCACCTCTAGCATATATATGAAAAATACCATTATTATATTTGAAGAGGGTGTTTGTAGGTGTTTTTAGTTACCTTTATCCGTTTTATTAACAATGAATAATAGGTGACCAACCAGGCTTCTGGGGGCGCCTGAATTAAACTAGTGACAGAAGTTCAGCGTTAGGAGCCTCTGTCCCCTGGCCGCATCTAAAGTCACTGCATGAGCAACGTTTACATGGAATGATTGAAAGCTTGCCTTTGAAAAAACTCACTATTATCATCTCTATGAGGCAACTGTGCCTCCAATGAAACAGGCTTTGCATGTTACAAGGGATTTTTTAGGGACATAAATATTGATAACGACGACAGAACATAGGTCCTCTGAAGGAATATAGATACTCTGGAAGCATACAAGAGCTAATCCAAGAGCCCAGGCCCTCAAAACCAGTGTTCAAATGACAAGCTACTTGTTAGCATTGTTAAAACACGTCTCTATAAGATCCATACTTTTTTCCATATATACTCTTCTAGCTTGTAGTAGCTCAGCTCATTTTATTTAAACGTTAGGTTTGGTACCTAGCGTTGGGATGATGTTCCTTAGTATTAATCTGCTCCTCTAAAATATCCATATCCATCATTTCACTGCTCTGAACATACTATATTAAGTTACTAATTCAATGTACATCTTGTATTTGTGTGTGTTAAATTTGTTTTCCTGAAACTCTGTGGCTGTTTAAGTCTTTTAAAATTGATTTCAACTGGAGGAATATTACCATACTACCAGTTTTCATAGTTAAATTTCAGTAGCAAAAATAGTGAAGCATGAAATGACAACCCAAATAGAAAGGTACAGGGAGTATGAAGAAGTGCTGCACACTGTATCACATAGCATGTGAATGTCTGAGATCCTGTTGAATTAGAGGCTTTTTAAATAAAAAAAGATAAAACAAGCCACACTACACAATGAAGAATACCCACTCAGATGACTGAAGATAATCTTACATACCTAATAGCTTCTGCCATCTTAGTGCTTTCCTTTTTTCTATCATCTGTTAAACGTCGTATAAAATAAATAAAATCAAGACCACAGCAGAAAATGCTACCAACTGCACTGAACAGCACAAGTTTACTGTCATCTGCAGCTGCTGTGTTCAGTGCACTTTGGACTTCCTTCATTACCTGAAAAATCAAAAATTCATTAGAATCTTTGTATTACATCATTGAAAACTAGCATACTGTTCTTCTCCCCTCCTCCCCCCCATGAGATCTTCGACATCTTTAATTTTTCCTTAGGATCCACTCAACCATCGTATTAGAAAAGTGAACTTTTTTCATTATCCCAAAATAAGTTAAAAAAAGAAGTATTAGAAGCTTTGCATTTTAAAAATGTAATTAGACTAAGATAATGAAATCATTAAGAAAAGACCTATTAGATGTTATCTGTAACTAAAGCACTCATTCAGCATTTCTCTAATTTGGACAGCAGATGGCATATGCAACCAGTTCAGAAAAAAAGAACCTTAATTCAGGCTAAAGCTTGTTTCAAGTTGCACTTCATAAATTGCCACATGTCTTATAATAGACAGTACACGTACACGTTCAGATAATGTAGTTAAAACTCGACCGAATTACACTTAAAGTCAGTTGCATGCATAACATCTTGCAAGCAACAACCTGCATCTTGTTTCATGTATGCTTGTACCTGAATAACAGACATAAATGAGGCAGAGACTTACAATTCCCTCAAGCACCCTTCCCCCACCCCAAATCAGAATTGTTCTGACCTCTGGATTTAGTGAATTATTTTCAGATGATTTTGTTGAGAGCAAAATGTGTGTGAATCCATCTTGTTTCCTGACAACAATGTCTCTGTACCGGTACGCGCTCTCCGTTTGTCTCACGCTGAAACGTAGCCTTTTATCAAAAGGTTGATCTCTCCTGTCATCAATAAACCTCCGTTTGCTGGCTGTCACTCCTGTTACAGATGTCTGTATGTTGGTTGTACCATTGGCTGCTAATGCTTCCATAAAGGTGGATGTACCTGGAAATAGTTTAAACAATAACATTCTATTAATTACATTTTAGTAGCTCAGCAGTTTCAAAATCCCTATTAGCATGAAAACACGCTAGTCATATTAAGAACACACCGTAAATATGAAACTCAGTCCCCTGGAAGTTACTGAAATATTACAGAAATAGACACTGTGCACAGAGCAAAATTAAAGTGACAAAGGCATCCAACAAATTAATTTTACAGTTGTGAGAAAATACATTTCAGACAAGCCAAGCAGACCAATCGTCGTATACTTATTTTTAGAAGCAAGAGAAAGGTTTATTTAATGTTCCTATTACCAATGCACTTCAGTAAGTTAACACCGTGCTTTCTCCCTTTCCAACATCTTTAAGTCGCCTAACAGCATCACGATTGCAAAGAGAAAGCAGAAGCCTTTTGTTTCAAACGCCACGAGAAGTTAATATACGGAAGAAAACGACACCCACAATAAGCCAAATAAAGAACTTGATTGACAAGATCATATAAAGCATAATAGTCTCTAAAGGAAAGTGGAAATGAAGAAATACAGACTATACTTTTGTGAGAGAGAAACAAGACCCATGCAGTGTTGGATATTTTAATGGATTCATAGACAATGAGATATTTCTCAAGTCTAAACAATTTTTGCTATTAGAATTGGCAAGTAGAGCATTATGGCTTTCTGGTCTTGTTCCCAGTCACTTAAATAGGCAGAATTTGAAGACATGAAAGTAAACAGGCCATTCCTCATGGCACAGAGGATCAAGGTTTTTGTGTATTCCACATTAGAAACATAATATCAAATAATTAGCATTCATAAGAGAAAATAAGAGAACATCTTGGATCTATAATCCATCTGTATGTTAAAGTCTCCATGTAAAATCTCCATAAAATTTGTCAGATTAAAGTAATGAAGTATGCTTTTGAGGGGAAGGAACAGTAGGGTTAAAAATGTTGGAAAAAAATGTGTTACAGGCCAAGATAGGAAAGTTTTGAAAGCCTTTTCCTGAAAACTGAGGTCTGAGACTTTGTTAAAATCTAGCGGAAACCCACAGCCCTTGTCTCACAGACAGGTACTTCAGGACATCATGCATATGAGTTCTGAAAAAGTACAAGATAAACCAAGTATAAATAAGTTGTTAATTAAATGCCATTGAAGGATCTTGCTTAACTCATCATTAGCTTTCTGAAGAAGCTGTATTTTTAAGTTCTAATAATATGCAATGCTATTTTTTTAGAACATTATACGTTTTTCTATTTGTATTTCGGAAACTGCCTTCAGATATAAATGAAGTCTTTATATCAAATATTTTAAAATAAAGAAATCTTTGCTTATAAATCTATTATGATTAATTAGGCAAGTCATCTGCCAAAGGAGCTATACAATAATAAAGTTGTATTTTACTTTTTAACATCTTTATTGTATAAGTGATTTAATCCTCTTACCATATCACTTTTTGTGAAGAAGTTAAAGACAACTCAAGACTTTTCAATTGTTTAAAGTGAAGAGTAAGAAACTGAATTCAGTTTGTGATCCGCCTCAGAGACAACAGAGGTGAACAAAATGAAATGGAAAGTTAATATTTTATATTGCCACGGAAGTTTCACATTTATTCCTAAATTTTTCATGGCTTATCAAATTCGTTTTTTTCATTTCAGCAGAATAAATAAAAATTTGATGCATACCAAATATGAAATTGATGAGGGATGCTTTTGATACTTTTCCCTTGTAAACCACACTACGTTGATTACATTGCTTTAAAAGAATTCCCTTCAAAGGGAATTTGCAGGAACACCACTGTCACCCTATATTTCATTAGGAAGACAAGATGAAATGGTATCACTGGCTGCAACAGTTTGGTTTTCCATAGGAAAGGTAAATTAAAACAACTGAAATCACCTCGAATTTCTAAACCCTGATATAAGATTTTACAGCTTTTGTCCTAGCGGTAGTGAAAAAAATGGAGAACCAGGAGAGCACAATAGACTAGACTAAGCCAAAAAAAAGTCAGTAAATTTATGTAAGAGCTTTGAGTAGATCTTTTCCCACGAGTCATACTTCCAAAGACATACTCAAATACCAGAAAATTACTTTTGAGATGTAAGAGTCAACAATTACGCACTTTGAGAGACAAAACTTTTGGCAAGACCCACCAAGATGTAAACACCGCATACCACTTTTCATGCTTATTGAATTGGCAAGAAACCTTCTCAGTTTTTATATAAACTCTGTCTGCACTTGTCAATAGTTGCAGTTTCAAACCACAAACAAGGGACAGCTGCAATTCAGTGGAAGAAGTCTCCTACATCCAATCTTGTAAACACGCTTTTAGGATACTTAGACTGGAATCAAAAACCTGTCGGCTTTAGAAACCGTACCTCTGGTTCAGCCAGCTGGTACGGATTAGGAAACAGCACCGACAGAATTAAAATGCGTTCATTAGTGTTTGTCATTATTGCTGTAAGTTTGTGACCTTCTACACCTTAAATCATAGGGGGCTCTTTCTTTTGACATTCGGTCCTCAAAAGTTAAGAGAACTCATAGATGTAAAGCAGTACTTCATGCTATATATAAAAAGGCAAAGGTTACATCACTGGACAGTCTTGGCCATGTGTTGCATCAAATGAGGATGAAAATAAGAGGAAAAAGTGCCAGAGAGAATTAACTGTACTGCCATAGATTTCCTTGCACGAAGTTTGCGTTGAGGTTACTTATTTTCAGGTTAGTTACAACTGTATTTTACAATTTTAAAATACAGATTTCATGACAAACCAAAAGCAGTTCTGCATTTTAAAACGTTAATGGCGATAGCATGTCAAAGACAAACAAACCACCACAGCCTTCTCCTTTCAAACTGAGCCTTCCAAAACCAGTAAGGGCCTTGAAAAAAAAAAAAAAAAAGACAATTTACCCTGGATAGTGTCAACTAATGCAGAACTATGTTTGTTTAAGAGGTGAAGAAACAGCTCTTACAGCGACAAAAAAACCCTTCCAACTGCAAACTGTTAATTAATGTAATGTGATCTTCTCAAAGGTGAAGACATACTACTACTACTGCACGAAGCTTCACCATACAGATGCAAAATGAAATTAAGAGGACTACTTGGTTTTGCAGCTGCTAATCAAAACCTGGTAACAGTCATCATTTTCATGCAGCTGCTCTTAAGAAGAAAAAGAAAAGCTAGAGGCAACAGATAAATATAGAAGTTGCAAAAGGGGCAGAACAGCAAAGGTATCATCATCCCCATTCCACTGGCAGAAGACAGAAAAAAGCCACCTCTCCACAATATGAGGAGGATAACCATTAAAATGCATGATGCCAGACATCTAGATAAACAGAGTTAAAACCAAAACAAGTAACACACAACTTCACAACAATCCAAAAGTTACAGTCCCAAACTCCTCTCTAAGCTATTCATGTCTCACTGTTACTGTATTCCAAATTCTGGAGAAGTTTGGTTTAGCTTATACAGCAAGCCTTGAGTACACACACTCCCCTCCCTGCAATAACACTGGGGACACTTCCAAACAGGTGCTCTAACGACAGCCAAGCCTCTTTTGCACACTTCTTTTCGAGTACACATGTACTAGTCGTGGCACTCAATTCAAAGGTTTGTCTGACAGAGTATGCTGTTTGTGAAAGGCTTAGGACACATGTCTAAGGAACAAGCATAAGAAGATGGGAGGTGTGAACGATGCTGTCCAAGTATTTTCCCCAGCTCCAGCCACCAGAAATTTAGCTATTCCTCAAATTCGCATGCCCAGAACCATAGGGTGCACCCAAACCATCTAATTAAATCCTTATCCCCCATGAGATTGTCCAATTTACTTTTGAAACCACTATGGTTTTGTCTTCCAAAGTATCTTCTTGCGGTAAGTTCTGGAACTTACATCTTTACTTTCTTCATCCCTTTCATCATATCCCTTCTCCAGTTTGATTAGTCCCAATCTTATTTACCTTTTCTTCTTCCAGAAACCAGCCCAAGCCTCTCGTTCTTCTCCATGCCTCTTCCTCTTCTACTACATCTTGGAACAGGGTCCAAAGTGGCACACAATATTCAAGATAGGGATTTATAATGTGGCATATTCAAGCCTTCTCTTTCGTCCTCTACTCCTTTTCCATAATAATTTCTAACAATTTTTTTTTTAAACTAGCACTGAGCAGGTGTTTGCAGAAAACTACCCAAAAGAAACCCAATGCCCTCTTCCTGAGCAGTAACACATAGTCAGGAACCAGTCATTGTCCAGGTTTTATGTTTTGCTATAGGCATAGTGTTGCATAGAAGTCTGTTTTGTTCTCTCCTCATTGCTTGTCATTCATCTGCGCTGAAAGTAATCTCATTTTAATCACAAAATCACTCAGTATTTTCAGATACATCTGCAGTGCTCACAAGGAGCTTCAGGGATCCTCATGCCTTTCCTGTACCTTCACGCACCAACCACGTCCTCTCCTACGCTAAAGTGACAAAATGGTTAATAAGAAGCATCCCACTTGAATAAGCAAATGAACAAACACCAGCAACAACAATTTCTTAAAGTGTTAACTGCAAAAATAACTCTGTAATTGTAACTGATTACAGCTCAAGTACCAGAGAAGGAAAAATATGATCTGCAAAACTGATTGGGGAAAAAAAAAAAAAATTTAAAAAAAAAAAAAAAATCAGTGCTAGAAGTTGTTTTTTTTTCTCACATCCTTTCTATACTTTCACTGCTTTAGTCCCCTGTATATATAATCCACAAGACTTCCCGTCAGTTGTCCAGCGCAGATTGCCTCATTTTCCCTTTTTGCCTATTAACATGTTCGTATGTACTAGCAAGATCTGTGAACAGTTAAGCTTTTCCAGTCTTAACTCTGTACTATATGAAATATTTCACACAAAGTGACACCAACCCCAGACAGTGATACTGCAATGCAAATATATAACAGTTTCCAGTAATTTTTCCCCCTCTGCTTCAGCAATTACACAGCAAATATTTCTTAGAATTGCAGTGTATTGGCACAGATTATAGAAATTCAAAGTGAGGGCTCTAAAAAACCTATGTATGTGCCCATTTTTTTGTCTGAGTATATGTATTTACAGCACTTACATTCTGGAATCAAACAAAAGTTCCAGCTTCCTTTGAAGTGTCACTATAAATATGTGTAAGAAGAAAAAAATAATCTGAATTTATTGTACATTTCACCTCAAATACTGTTTTGCTCTGTGTTTCTGAAAAGAGTGCTCAGAAGGTATAGATCATTTATGAAAGAAAAATACACTTTACTTACATCCTTCCAGAATATGATGTTACATTGATGCAGCACACAAAACACCAGTGCTGCTGATAATAACCTGCACATACCCCAGCATTAGAAGAGGCATCCCCAAAGACGCCTGGGAGGAGAAAGGGTTGGGGAAATGGTCATACTTTTTCAAATGATGGGCTGCCGATCACTGCGATAACCCTGCCGCTGGTGTTGAAACCTCCTCAAAACTCTTACTGCTGGGAGGGGGAATGTGTGCACTAACTTTACCTTTTCAAATAAAGTTAACCACTTCTTGATTCTGTTTCCAGGAAATAGTTACATAGGGAACCATTAGATGTCCTTCAGCCACCTTCTGGTGGTTTTGCAAATATGTCACCTTTCCATACACAAAGAATGTAGGTTTTAAGCAGAGACTAAGAGGCAAATGGTGTGATAGTGCTGTTGTGGCAAAACATCAGCAATAGGTAACTACAGCTCAGCAGTAAACAGTCCTGCAGTGGCTGGCAGGCTTGGTTGTCAATGTCTACCTTCAATTCCTAAAAAAAAGTCACTTTCTCATGCCCTTAATTCCTCTTTTCCTTATATTTTGTATAGGTGTTAATTTTAAATGCCACTTCAACACACTGCTCCTATAAAAATCTACGTTTCTTCCAGGACACAGTTGTTGTGGATAAAATTAACATGATAAGAGAAACACACATGTACCCTTGATAATATTTCTCTACTCGATTAAAAGCTTTTCAATCCTACACCAATTTTTATCTTGGCTGCCATGTCACATTTACAGTAATATGATCTATAGTACCCATTTTTTTCCTTCTGTAGATAGTTTTGTAAGTTTCTTTGATTACTTACAGCATCAATCAAATATATTTACACGTTTACAATGATACTGCTAGGAAGATGGCGGCATTACTGGTTGCATTGGACATATGTTATAGGCTATTTAATTATTTTTGCTTTGAATGTCTTCCCTTCTCAGAGCATAAGCATCCATGTAAAGATAAACTTGAAATGCCAACCAAAAATGCAACTAATCAGAACATAAAATTCTACCGCTGAAAGTGGGCAGTCGTTACAACAGAAAATGGCATTTCTCCACCCTCAAGTTAAATAGGTTGGACTATTTTAAGTCATATAAGCAGAAATAAAAGAAAGCTTACATACTTCAAAAAGATGGGAATAACAATATACTAGACATAACACTTGTTAAGACCATGCCCATAAAAACAAGGATAACATTAATAATATGTAATTTGGTGACAAAGCTCTTTAAAAGTCTGATTAAGTTTTACTACATTTGAAAAGGACCTCTGCATTTTTATGCATAAGGTATTAAGTAAACTTTCCACATACTGTCTTACAGCAGAAAAAAATGCCCCCCCTCCTAACAAGTGCAAAAGGCTTTCCAAATACCTCTCTATTCTTCTTATTTCACTGGAAACATATTAACGAACACTCCTCAGATGAGCAAATTCTTTTTCTCCTTTACCATAACATCAAGATAAAGTAGGCTTGCTCACTTCTCCCCTTCCACTTCAGTTTTAGACTCATTTTGGAGTGATTTTTCTTCCATTGAATCTATAATCAGGGTACTACTGACAAACGGAAAACAGTGCACATAATCATTCTCACCATTTTAGCTGTTATTCAAGGTGGCTGTTAAGAAAAAAAAAAAAGAAAAAATAAATTCCCAAGCCCCTCTGATAGTACTCCAGCCAAAAAATCCCAGCCATATTTCACAGCAGCATGCACCAAAGTATTAAGCTGAGGTACTCAACAACTTTTTTGCCTCAGTCTTCACCGGCAAGAGCTCTAGCCTCACCACCCAAGTCACAGAAGGCAGAAGCAGGGACTGGAAGGACAAAGAACCACTCACTGTAGGAGAAGATCAGGTTCGAGACCATCTAAGGAACCTGAAGGTGTACAAGTCCATGGGACCTGATGAGGTGCATCCACGGATCCTGAGGGAACTGGCGGATGAAGTTGCTAAGCCGCTATCCATCATTTTTGAGAAGCCATGGCAGTCTGGTGAAGTTCCCACTGACTGGAAAAGGGGAAACATAACCCTCATCTTCAAGAAGGGGAAAAAGGAAGACCCGGGGAACTACAGGCCAGTCAGTCTCACCTCTGTGCCTGGCAAGATCATGGGGCAGATCCTCTTGGAAACTATACTGAGGCACATGGAAATCAAGGAGGTGATTGGTGACAGCCAACATGGCTTCACTAAGGGCAAATCATGCCTGACAAATTTGGTGGCCTTCTACAATGGGGTTACAGCACTGGTGGATAGGGGAAGAGCAACTGATGTCATCTACCTGGACTTGTACAAAGCATTTGACACTGTCCCACATGACATCCTTGTCTCTAAATTGGAGAGACATGGGCTTGACAGATGGACCACTCAGTGGATAAGGAATTGGCTGGATGGTCGCACTCACAGAGTTACGGTCAACGGCTCAATATCCAAGTGGACACCAGTGACGAGTGGCGTTCCTCAGGGGTTGGTATTGGGACCGGTCCTGTTTAACATCTTTGTCGGTGACATGGACAGTGGGATTAAGTGCGCCCTCAGCAAGTTTGCCAACGACACCAAGCTGTGCGGTGTGGTCGACATGCTGGAAGGAAGGGATGCCATCCAGAGGGACCTTGACAGGCTTGAGAGCTGGGCCTGTGCAAACCACATGAAGTTCAACAAGGCCAAATGGAAGGTCCTGCATGTGGGTCGGGGCAATCCCAAGCACAAATACAGGCTGGGCAGAGAATGGACTGAGAGCAGCCCTGAGGAGAAGGACTTGGGGGTGATGGTTGATGCGAAGCTCAACATGAGCCGGCAATGTGCGCTCACAGCCCAGAAGGCCAACCGTATCCTGGGCTGCATCAAAAGAAGCGTGGCCAGCAGATCGAGGGAGGTGATTCTGCCCCTTTACTCCACTCTCATGAGACCCCACCTGGAGTACTGTGTCCAGCTCTGGGGCCCCCAACATAAGAAGGACATGGAGCTGTTGGAGCGAGTCCAGAGGAGGGCCATGAAGATGATCAGAGGGCTGGAGCACCTCTCCTATGAAGAGAGGCTTAGAGAGTTGGGGCTCTTCAGCCTGGAGAAGAGAAGGCTCTGGGGAGACCTTATAGTGACCCTCCAGTATCTGAAGGGGGCCTACAGGAAAGCTGGAGAGGGGCTTTTTACAAGGGCAAGTAGTGACAGGACGAGGGGGAATGGTTTTAAACTGAAAGAGGGTAGATTTAGATTAGATATTAGGAAGAAATTCTTCACTGTGGGGGTGGTGAGACACTGGAACAGGTTGCCCAGAGAAGCTGTGGATGCCCCCTCTCTGGCCGTGTTTAAGGCCAGGTTGGATGGGGCTTTGAGCAACCTGGTCTAGAGGAAAGGTGTCCCTGCCGATGGCAGGGGGTTGGAACTAGATGATCTTTAAGGTCCCTTCCAACCCAAACCATTCTGTGATTCTATGATTTCATGGAAGAAAGAAAGAGGTAGTCGTATTTCTTTTTCTCACAAATAATACAAATAAGAAAAACCTCCCCCAGGTTCCAGACTCCTTTTTGAGGCCTTTTGACACTGGGAACATTTCATAAGGAAGAACTTGTCTATCTTGTCCTTTGATATTCTTGGAGCTGCAGGTTATGATTCCACAGCGTTCATTCGAAATGCCATCAAATTTGAGAGCTAAGTAAGGACGTCTCATGGGGCTCATCTATAGAGGAAAGCTATCACAAAATAGGCTAAGGTTTAAACTTGAAGTATACCCAGCTGTTTCACACTAGGTCCTCAGGTGAACACATTCTATATTAAGAGCACTTCACTGCAATTTAATCCAATCCCCAAAGTGATCTAAAAAATGGCTTTCTTCCTGTAGAATAAGAGTGCCCTAATGGAAAGCCAGCCTGGAACAGATACTGCCAAGACATCCCAGACAGTTTCCTGAACAGACGCAAACATATACATGCCATGTACACATTCAAATTTTTGTAAGGACATAAAAACTTTCTAAAACATTTCAGCTAAATTATTAATGAGATTTAGATGGAAGATAGATGGGTATAGCACCACTATGTTGGCACATCAGTTTCATCTACCTCCTTTTTGAAAACACGGCAGCAAGTATTCATATTTCATTCTTATTGCATAGATGAGGCTTTAAATACCAGAGTTTCCAAGAGCTCCATTCACAACTGCCCACAAAAACATGCGTCATTTCAACAGAGAAAAGTAGTAGGCAAACAGGGCTAGAGGCTTTCAGAGGTTCGGGCCACTGATGTGTATGTGTATTTGTATTACAGGATGTGATAATATGATGTATATGTGTATTACAGGAGAGTATCTGGAGGGAGCATCCCTGCTCTGAAGAAGCATCTGTGTTTTTACACATCTGCCTCAAGGAGCTACGTGTGCCTTTTCAGCCACTCCATGACTTCTGTCATTAATAGAAGATGTCTTGACCTCCTGTGGGACATGCAGCAACAGGTTCATTAAGAGGTGGCTCATGAATAGATTACCTGAAGCCCTACGAGCTTGCAGCACAGAGGCCATCTTCTAGTACACAAGTGCATGCAGCTGCGTGCGTTAACACTGCCAGCTATACCCTATACTTGGGTAGCCTGCAATACATAATGTTGCTGGCTGCTACTAACACAGGCAACCTGTTCTGCAGCAGTGCCCCCTTGACCTTGACAGAAATAACTGGCTTGGGTGGGAAGGGGAAGCACAAAGGAGGAGTCTCTTGAGTCCTCACTTGAGTCTTTTGGGTACCTCTTAGAGATGAACGGGCACATTCAGAAATGCATGTGCCAAGCAGGTTCGTTCTTCTGATTCAGAGGTGCTCAACTGAAAGTAGTCTCCACTGGAGAGTCAAGGATTTGAGCCAAGAAGATTTCTTAAAGACCATGCTTTTAGGCAAAGCACAGAACTGCTATTTACACCACATCTAAAGAGGCATTCACAAATTGTTCAAGAGGCAATCTCTCTCCCAGTTTTCCCAATACTCAGGGAAAACAAGTCCACATTAAAAACAGGATGATGAAAGGTAATCTTTCGGTATCCCATGCAACAGGTGCTGGATAGTTAGAAGCTCTGAGCTGAAAAAGTGATTCAGAACTGTGTGTAACCTTGCCAAATTTGTCCTTTCATATTTTTGGAGAGGAATAAATCCCAAATATGACCTACTGGCAACAGCTGAAATGAGGCATGATGGAAGGAGTAAGTAAGTACAACCTGTGCTCTCAAGCTGAATCTGATCTCTCCTTTCTGTTTTTGGCAACACTAGCTAGGATCAGCAGGTCTGTGAGGACATGCCTGAACTGGAGAACTCATGGAAAATATACAGAATTATTTGTTCTCCTTATTTTAAATAATAATTTTAAAAACCCAACAAACAAAAGAAACCCCACAAAGAACACCCCAGAGAAAGTCCTAAAGTCAACAGTAGGAGACTACTGAGAGTAAAAGACTTGGATCAGATGGTTTGTATGAGGAAAACTTATATGATATGCTCCCTCAGTTAGGCTTTGTCCTGTATCACTGCAGGCAACCACTAGAAAACACAGGAGGCATTTGTCTTATCATCTTGCCCCCAGTACAGTTTGACCCCAGCACAAATGGTATGGTTCTCCACACTGCGGGACTTGCAGAGATAGCAAAGATCTTGAACACGGCCACAAGTCTTGGGAAAATGCCCATCATAAGAACACATTTTTATCAAATTTTGAAATCAAGAATGTAGTGGTAAACAAGCAAATAAAAAGACATGCCCAGTGTAAATCACAAGAAAATAACCACAGCCAAAAGCAGTGAACAGAGAAGGCAATGCTCCAATCTCAGCCAGAAGCTGGGAGGAACAGGAGGCAGCGAGCTGCCCTCACACAGCCAGATGGATCGCACATGCATGGGTAGTGTTTGCACACATACTCCTCGTATTGCCGAGGACAGCAATCAGCTTCTCTTTAAGACCTTAGGCTTCCATAAATATGACAACAGTCAATGAAGTAGAACACTCTTTCAAAGGGAAAATCTCACAGACAAGAAACCTAAACTGATAACTCCATAAAGCACTAATTAAGTAGTTAACACATGCTGCCATACATTGAAAATGGTGCAGAGCTGCTAAAGTGGCTTCCCTCAGGCTACAGAGCAAGTCAGTGCAGAAGCCAGGATTGTTACAGTTACAGGTGGTCCCAATCCCCAAAAGCTACTTTCCCCTGTAAAAATCTGCTTTTATGAAGCACTGCGTTTTTTTTTACTTCCACCATTTATATGTATCTAGATTAAAGTACAAGTGGCAATACTGATACCGTTGCTAGTCAGAAGACAGCTAAGGCAGAAACAGAGTAAGAACTATGATGCTTAAGTGGCACATATTGTTTCAGCAGCACCAATATATTAATATGAAACCACAGCCTCTAAGAGATTACAAAGACTAATATTAGGAGGCTAAAATTTTGAAGAAAAAAAAAAATTCAAGAAATTAGGAAGTTACAGATGTGGCAGAAGAAAAAAAACCCTAACCAACAGAAAAACCAATGTGGTTTAAGGCAAATTTCAGAACAAGTTTAAAAAGACAAACCAATGAAGATCTATCTCAGGGAGTAGGACTTAGCAACTACTGCCAACTGTGCCAAAAACAAGGGAGGCTTAGTTAGGTACCACAATGCCTATTGCTACACAAAACCAAGAACAAAGTATATTGTATCTGATGCTTTAAATCAAAGTGTGCAGTGACCTCAGAGAGAATTTTGTAGCTTCGTAGCTGGCAATAGGAAAGTACGGTTTATTTGATTATTTGGAAATGGAGGTAGGAGTACATCTTTTCACAGGAGTCATACTGGTGTGATCATAGTTCAAGAGTCGATCTGTAGATTTTAAAAAATATTATCAGTGCATGTGCATGGAAGGACTTGGGTCTACAACCTGGTAATGGTAATTTGAGAAAGCAGGGTGGGGCGGCAATCAATCTCCATTTGAATTTTGGGCTTGGGAATTGTTGCAATTCCAGTTGCTGCAATTCCAAAGCCCAGCACTGAAGCCTCAGACTTTCATCGGGAAGTTCATAAAGCTGTGCTTAAATTTACATTTACTAAGAGGTGGTTCATGGATGACAGGCTCTAAACATCTTTAGATACAGTAGATGCCTAAAATGCTGAATCTTGCCTTAGGAAGCAATCCATTAAGAATACACAGAGAAGCCCAAAATATTAGAGGAAGTCACTACATAAAAGACAGAAGAATTACTATTAAGTAAAGCAAAGTCACATAAACACAAATAATGGGACTAGTACACAACTAGTCACAATTGTGAGCTCAATTTTAGTTTGGATACAATTTAAAACATGTCATTGATGAGGCAAACTGATAGATGAACTACACCACTGGTTGTTTCCTGAAACCTGCCAGGGACCCACCAGTTCAAGTCAGATTCTGACCACTAAACAAACAGAATAAAGAAAATAGAAACAGGACAGTATCAGCAAATGGAATTGAAATTTACTTTCTACCAAGATGATGCTGTGCAATTTTAAATAAATGTGTTATGTAAAAAGATATTTAATTAAATACTTTTTAGACAAATAGCAAGACACCTCAGGCATAAGGAGAAGGTGTATAAATGGAACTAAACTTATACAGTAATTGAATTATTTTCTTCAGGAGTGAGATGTAGCTTCAATTAACTCCACATGGTTAAACAGGTCAATAGGAACTGAGGGGAAAAATAGAATATGCTATACTTACAAGAAAATAGGAAGTAAAGAACACTGGGAAGAATACAGGGAGATGCTAAAACAGATAAAGAACGGGTATTAGAAATGCAAAGTAAAACTCTAAAGTTTTCATAGTTACAGATGCTAAACACAAATTATTTTTCCAGTGATTAAAAAAAAAATAAGAGAGAGGAGAATCGGACCAAAAATAAAAGAGTGAAACATAGTATAATTATAAAGTCAATTGAAATTAGTGGTGAAACCAGCATGCCATAAGAAAACAGAAAAGATTTATGAGTGTGAATATGTTGTACGTATAACAAATGACAGATTAAAAGGCTTGAACATGGCAAGATTGCTGACTTACAGTAAAAAAAAGAGAAACAGACAAATGTGATAGTCTATATGGCAAATGTATCATAGTAAGTGAAATACCTATGAGACTTGCTTGTTTAAAGGCTAGCAATTTTGGAAGGTACCTTGAGTAATAAAACTTGTATTGATGTAGTTTAAGAAGGAGTTGGAAAAAAACTTTTTTAAAAAAGCCTTAAACCTCTGCAGTTTATTTCTATTTATAAACAAGCCTGCTCTCAAAGTCATGTTTCAAAAGTGTCCTTCCAATTAAAACCTACTGGGGATCCAAAGCAATCCTCAGGAGAGCCATACTGGATACTGCAGAGAAATTTCATCTTCTTACAAGAGTTCATTCATTACTTGCCATATATTTTACCAATATTTTGCAGTTTCATACCATTACAAAACATGCATCAGAAGCCTTCCTATCATGTATACTTACATCTAATGTAAATTTCAGGATTTTCAAATAATATCTCAACACAGGAGCAACCCTATTTTGCTCAGCATCAAAGCTATATACATAGAATTATTCTTAGTGTTATAAAGTTGGAAATACATTGAAAACTAAAAATTTTCTATCAAAAATTAATTTTACTTTACAAGATCCTAAAACATGAAAGTTTCTATCGATGCCAAAACGTGGAAGTTAGTAACAACAAAGATTTCAGGGTTATTGTACAATAAGGATGGTAACATTCTCTGTCATTGGGAGTTTGACATACAGAGCTATAATAATAAGCTCTGCATCTCCATTTGATCTCAGAATATGTTGCCATATCACTAGTACATTGCCATATGGTCAATAGTTAACTGAAACAAAGATATCGCTTATAGTTTTCTATTCTGTTATTATCTGTACATAACATATCGGTGATTTACAAACCCAAACACCTTGTCCATTTTTAATTACTGTGGTAGATGACTTTTCCAACATAGCTACATCACAGAAGATACTATGCCATCAGATATTTTCCCCCCAGCTCAGATAAAATACAATGGAGATCTCAGAGGAATTTATCTTCAAGGTGTTCTTCTGAATCATTATAATTAACAAAACGCTGCAGTGGGATCATCTTTTTCATTAATCCTTAAACAAAATTATATGCTTACTGAAATTTATAAAAGAATATATGTGGTGTTTTGTTTAAAAAAAAAAAGATTACTTTGTCTTTTGTTTGTTAAGAATATATGTGGTGTTTTGTTTAAAAAAAAAAAGATTACTTTGTCTTTTGTTTGTTTGTTTCAAACCTGGTAAGGGACTACCAGCAAGCAGCAGCACAATCGTATGCTGGCTCAGATCAGACCAAGACTGAAAATGTATTAACCAAGTTCACCCCTGCTACAAGGAGGATGAAGTCTACTGCACGTCTGTCCTTGGGCTCAGTTGTTCTTTCCAGCAGACTGGCACTCCAGTTAGCTGGCAACTTCAGGAAAATCAGCCAAGGACCTTCCATGAGCCTCACCATACCCCTGTGATCTGGGTAAGCAGCACATACTGAATTACTTACCAGTACTTAAGCACCAATCCAGTTTACATAACATGAACATTAAGGTTTGTTTCCCTTCACTGCTCTGTTTCTTCCCCATATAGTCTGCCAGACCAGAAACAAGTCATTCATCGCAGGTATTTCTGTCTAACCCAGAAACAGGGCAGCTGGGTTCCTGAATACCTTCCCTCCCTCCACCAGCACATCTGCTGAACAATTCCATGAGAGCTTCCAGAGTTAAACCAAATTCCAGTTTAAAACTATTTACCATCATCAGTGTTTTTACCTCATTTAACTTTCCTTTCTCAGTCTTAAGTAAGACAACTGGAATCCTAAACCAAATTTACAAAAAACATCAAATATAGTTCAACTACAGCAGAATATCTGGGAAAATGTTATTAGTGTTTTCCTACTGTGGACTCATTATTTGGACAGAAACATCAATTTATGACTAAGTAGCAAGAGATGAGTAATAAACTGACATAAACAAATGAAGACATGCCAAAACCTCCACAAAAACTGTCAAAATTAATTTAGCAGCAGGAACAAACCAAACATTTCTGCGGGTGCACTGGGTTAGCTTTCAGCTTGATCAGTTCCTCAGTGCTGCTGCTGACCAAGCAGGGCAGCGAGAATGTGTGGGAAGGGGGCGGTGGAAAGAGAGGACAGGATAACAGAGTAACATGAAAAGCATGTCTAAGGAGAACAGCAACACTTTTCTCTCAAGTTTAAGTAATATACTGACTGGCAGATAACAATTATAGAAAAGAGTAGTTATTTCCTCATGCAAACTATTTAATTATGAGACTGAGTCCCAGCATTGGAAAATAAACTCCAATGCTACTGATTTATCCACCTAGGAAACGGGCAGAATTGAAATTATCAGAGAACAGGTATCATTGTAGTGCTACATACTCTTTCATACTCTATGATCTAAAGCGTTTAAAAAAACAACCCCACAAACAACAACCTGCTGTGAATCTATATTCCAATGTTTATTTATACTGTAGAATATAGCCTGTGATGTAAACTCTTCAAACTTGCCCAAACAGAAAAATCATGAGAAAAATTGTTGCAGGGAAACACAGCACGCCTCACTGCTGCCATCAATTTGTAGTTTATCAATGCTTACCTAGAAAGCAAAGAAACAAGAAAAGTTGTCACAGAGAAGAAAATGGCATCAGAAGCGGACAGGATGTCCCGCTGAGACACGAGCTAGAGTGTGAGGTGGGAGGTAAAGCCATGCATCCGCAGAGGCTGCCACAGGCTGCAGTGGGATGAAGCACCAACAGGGACAGTCAGAGAAGCGTGACTATTCATCACCTCCTCTTCACAAACAGGGACATCCCTGCCTGCTAGGGCTGGGACTGACCCTACAGCATGACTTTTGACTATAATAAATTCTAGAGTAAACTCTATGGAATAGAAAAGGAGACTAACATTCAAGCTGAGGCTCCACAAATCAGTCTAACAAATCACAGAATCGTCTTGGTTGGAAAGGACCTTTGAGATCATCAAGTCCAACCATTAACCTAACGCTACCAAGTCCACCACTAAACCATGTCCCTAAGCACCACATCTCCTTTATGTCTTTTAAATACCTCCAGGGATGGTGACTCCACCACTTCCCTGGGCAGCCTGTTCCACTGCTTGATAACCCTTTCGGTGAAGAAATCTTCCCTGATATCCAGTCTAAACCTTCCCTGGAGCAACTCCGTTTCCTCTCATCCTATCACTTGTTACCTGGGAGAAGAGATTAACACCTGCCTCACTACAACCTCCTTTCAGGTCAGTAAGCCCCTGGAATGCTCCAGTAAGCCCCTGGAAAATGTTGTTAAAGAGTGCCCTGACATCTCTGAGAATTATGTTAGCACAATATGTACTCAAAAAGCCAATTTGGGATTGTTTCATTGCTGACTTTGTCAGCTTTTTGAAGGACGCAGAGAACAGTGCAACTAATACAGCCTCTAAAGCTGTTGGGAAAGTTGTTTTTTCTACACTAATAGCTACAGTAAATAGTAGACTTCATGTCAAAACACATTCCTTCTACATGCCATGACGTGTTGCCCATCATTACCAGCCCACGAAACAGCTTTGTTTTCAGAGAGAGACTCACACAGTGCCACTCTGGGTGGTTCTCTCACAACTGCTCCTTCCAAAAATAAGTCCTTCACCGTGCATCACTCTGTGTACACCGGCCAGCAAGTAAAGCCTTTCCCCTTCTTTTAGGTTGCTTAAGGTTTAAAATCTTAAGGTTTAAAGTTTAGAATTTCCCCTTCCTTTTCATCTAGCTTATATATGTTCCCTGTAACATATGAAAAATGAATATGATGATGACCATGAAGTAGGAAGCAATTAAGAGCAGAATTGGGCAAATAATGGATTTTGGCTCAGAGGGTGGAGACACAACAAAAAACTTAAACAGGTGGTTTCTTTTGTTTTCAGATTTACTCCTTCTATGTAACATCTTTCAAACTGTTCTGAACCAAAATAAAAATGCTGCTTCAAAACAAAGTCAGATATGTATTTATTAAATTGGACTCATTTGTAAATAGGATTCTGCTCTTCCCTGTTCTAAGCTCTGCTTTTGTTACAATTTCTATTGTTAAAAAAATGTTGCCCATTATCCGTTCAGGAGTAATATAATTATAACATTCATTACTAGAGTTAATGCAGTAGTTTTAATTCTTTTGCTGTATGAACCTAAATACATATTATTCATGTTACTTGTAGGAAGGATAAATAAGAAACATAATAAAGTTTGCAAACACTAATGCAGCATTTAACTCACTAGATTCTCCTTGAGGAAGGTTAAAATTGAAGTAGAACAAACCCAGCACTACATCCTACAGGTCGATTTAAAATTAATCATAACTTGAATCCCACATGTGTTTAGCTGAAAGCCAGAAATGATTTAATCTTAAATTCTAAGACTGGAAAGATGCTTCCCTTATGTGGTAAAGGTAAAGCAATAGCTTGAATTCAGGCCTGCGCTGTTTCAAGATCTCTCTTTGAAAGGGTCTGTCAGTGATTTCACTCTGCTTTGGTAGCTTAAAAAACCTCGCGTGTCAGTGGTCACAAGGCAATTGGAAACAACAACTTCTCATAATTATTTTTCCTTCCAAAAGCATGGAAAAAGAGAACAACCCCTCTCACAGTCAGGATTCCTCTACAAAACCCAAAGCATTTGTCCCACACAGACTCACTAGTGCTGATTGTCCTGTAAAATCATACTGCACAGCCAGGCAAATAAGCAGGACCTGTAAGCAAAAAAAGTGGAGCATGGTCCACGTAACATACATAACCTGCCCTGTGTTGCAATTCCACCTTATCATATGCCCAGGAGGTGTCTTTTAATGTTCTGATGCAACTAAATACTTCAACAAGTAAATTCAACGCAGACCCTGAAAGCAAAACAAGATTTCCCCATTTTGCAGTCCTCACAGGCAAACATGGCTCAACAGAAAATCAAGCATCTCCAGACACATGTGAATTACATTAACTGAAAATTTCCCTCATTCAAACTCCTTCCCCCTGTATCCTTGACTAGTTAGAATTATCAGTATTTTTGATGTCCCAAGGGCATCTACAAAAGCAGATGGCATTCTGACTTTATCACACTACCTAGAACACCTTCTGCTCCACCAGGCAACCCTCAGAGAGAACCTACCTCCATTTTGCAGTTCCTTGCTTTTATCTCTGCATGGTGACACTACTAGCCGTTTTACTAACTGGCACATTCTTTAACCACAGAGCGACAGGTGTGTTTCCCAGTGACCCTGATGGATTCCCCCCGCATGTGAAAACCATTTGACTGAATCAACAGCAGCATCTGCAGAGCAGTCTGGGGGGGGAGGAGGATGGATTAGATGACAAAGGTCTCTTCCAGCCCTATTTCCTAGTATTTTGTGATGCATATGTGATCACACTATGTAGCATTTCTTCCTTTTTGTCCTGACCTAAAGGCAGTTGCTTTTCAACAAGCTGGAATACAAAGAAAAGGTACCTGGAGCGATGGTATCAGGTGCAGATTAACAAACTGTGGACAATGACAACAGGACTAGGAGCTAACTGCTGCTTTCAGTCCTGATGGGGAGCTCTCTGCCTGTGTCCTTGAATGAGCTGTGGGGGGAAAAAAATCCTCTTCTGTGGACATGCCTGGATATTTGTCTGGAAAGCCACAGCCACAGTTCCAATATGTATCTGTACCTCTGCCATAAAATTTAGGGTCTCGTGTTATGTAAGGTCTTTGTAAGAATGTTCCTATAGAGCATGGTCCTCATTCTGTACCGATCATTTCTGCCATGACCTCACTGATGTGAAAATTACTTCTGTTTTATGCGTTATTTGTAAAACACTTCCCAATCAGGAGATTGGAGTCTATGACTGGGTACAGTAAATGATAACCGTCTAACAGCTTCAAAATAATGATGAGAAAAATAGCCTGTGCTGAGAGGAAACTTCTAAATGATCAGATTAAAACTGTCGATTCCCTTTTCTCCAAGGGTAAGGACATGAACAGTCATTCATCAGGGGAAACTGCTAATCTCCTTGGTTTCAGCACAACCAAACTACTATATAAATTAAATATGGGTGCTATTATTGGATAAACTTTGTGCAATACCTTTTGGACGTCCTAAGGGAGTTTATGGCCAACTCTAGGAGTCATTCTCTGAGATGACCTTCTGCAATGCTCAGTGTTAAACTAGAGTTTGGCAGGGTTGCAGCAACAGAAGTAAAGCCAGTCTGATTTGTCTGATATCGTTGGCATTTAAGTGCGGACCATAGTAAAATCTCCTTCCCCCTGATGTGAGGGAGCCAGGAATATCTGATAAAACAATAACAAGAGTGGACATAAGAAGTTCAAGAGCACCACGTTTCCCCAGCTTACTGCATTTATTGAGAGGGGATGACAACAGTTACTTTTTGAGGGTATTTTTTCCCTTTCTTGGACTTCCAGTGGTTTTGCAACTGCCTGTTTTGTCCAGCGTTGCCCACTGTTACTGTGTTACTTCTCAATGCTGAAGTTACCTGATCATCCAAAGCGTACTGGGGGGAGGGAAGGGGAAATCAGGTTTTCCATAAGTCTCAGCCAAAGCAGAGCCAGTTCCCTCTTAAGGGACTTCAGGTTCCTCCTTTTTCTTCCCCCCCCTAAATCAAGCAATACTTTGCAGGGAAACATCACCGTGAGCCAAAAGAGAGTTCAGTAGCTGAACAAGAGTTGCAGGAGGGTCTTCCACCCCAGCACTGCTTTTGGCACTCCACCAGCTTGCAGTTACTGTCCCAGGCTGGCAGGCAGGAGGTGGTGGGCTCCCCTCTGGGCAGATGTGGCAAGGATGTGGCAAGGGCATGGAGTCACTGTTGTACAGCGAAGCACAGGATTACGTTATAGAAAGACATAAAAGGGCTGATGAAATTCATCAAGAAGGAAGGGGGAGGGGGGAAAAGGAGTTGAAGCAGAAAGAGTCTTCAGCTGTGTGCCAGCAGAGGCAGCCACAGCTGGCTGCAATTTGGTGAGCAGACCCTTCCTCACCTGGCCTGCTCAGAGAAAGCCTCAGCTGTCCCTGCTCCAGCCGGCACAGCCCTCCCGCCACAATGGGAGCCGGTTACAAAACTCACTCCCCTCAAAAAAAAAGAAAATGTCTTTTTAAAGAAGTCTAGCTAGCGGGTGCAGTATTTCTATGGTGAGGAGATCCATTCACTCCAAAGGAGACTGCCTGCTCTGCTGCTAGCATTATGTTAGTAGGAAACATTTGCAGGCACTGCTACATTCGTTTCCGAGCCAGACGACGTTCAGCGTAGGCGATCTTCAGGCAATGTAATGGATAAAAAACGAAGAGGGTTTTGCCGAGTGTGCACACAGTCAAACATTTTTAGAAAGACTTAAAAGGTGGCCAAGTCTGAACAGATTTTAACATGATAGCAAAAGCACATCTCTGGCACGAAGGCCAAAGCTCTGTTAAACTGCAAATCATTGCACAAAGGCTTGTGTGAGGAGTAGATGATCGCTTGCCTTCTTTGACAGTTAAGATACTCAGAAAGCAAACTGCTGAGCAATGTGTGATGTTCTCAGGATACAGGAATTCCTGACATCCCATACATTTCTTCCATATAATTCCCTCTGATGCAAACCTAATATTCACCACAGGACTTTCTGCTATTGACTTTTTCCTTTACTTTTCCTTTTCCTTTCCTTTATTCTTCTGGCAACGTCTTTAAGTTCGGATGACAAGTGAAGAGCCTGAGGTTTTTGCCCCTTCTCTTCCCAAAAGGCTAAAATCTCAAGCCAATAAAAGTTTCACCGCTGTCCCAAAGCTTAAATACTGCAAGTAAGACAGCTAAAACCAAATCCAACCCCCACAAATGTGACATATAACAATGACTCCCTGTTACATTTTCAGTGGAAATCTACCCAGTAGATATTGCTGTCCACTGAAAGGTAGCCTGTGTGAACACAGACACACTAAAAATTCCATGTAAAGTTTTTTTTTAGTTTTAAGATTTCTTCCCAGAAAGGATGTTCCTTTGTCTATCACAGTAAAAGAGGTTCATTTGCACTGAAAATTGTTCCTTCTCATCTGCTTAGCAAAGCTGCATTTATGATTCAAGAGAATCAATTATTGTTTAATTCAGTTTTTGTAATTTTTTGCCAGTGTAATTGGTTCTTTTACTGTGTGGATTTTAGTATTAAACTTCATTAAAACCATTTAACATTAGCTAATTTACATCTATAACCTATATTTCAAAAATTGCTTTTGTTATCTCTTGGCAAAGACTCGTTTCTTGGTCAATTTAACAATGTGACCACGTTAAGATCTATTTTGTTTTACAAAATATGACAAAGTACATACTCTGTACTTACATACATAGTACATACATACTCTTAAGTATTACTGTAAAATAGCAAAAGTGAAATATAATCAGATGTAAACAATCAGAAGCACATAGACATTTCTCTGCATATATACATTTATCCCAAACTTGATATATTGTGAAAATCAGTCATTCAAAGCAAGTATTCACATCCCTATTGAAAGTTCCAAGTGCTGAAGTTTCATAAATAAATAAAGTAATAATTAAAAAAAAAAACAAAAACAAACCAAAAACATTTAAGAGTAGTCCATGAACAACAACATGAGATTTAGAGCAAAAAAGCCACTGCAACTTGGAACACACTAGCCAGACCATAACCTTATAAGATGCGGGATTAAGAATATCAACATTATGGCAGCTTCAACGTTATGGCAGTCCTAACCACTACAGCAGTGGAGAACAGATGGAATATTACTTCTATTGTGCTTCTAACAACAGCAATAAAATTAACGTAACAGAATCGTGGGTTATTTCAGGCAAACACATTTGGTCGAACAGAGTGTTTGTCTATGGAATTCCTTTGGTTCATAACAATGTACAATGTTTTGAGAGAAAGATGCACAAACAAAGAAAATATCCTCTAAACTTTAAAATATTTGTCCTTTAGCTGTTAATATGTTTCACAATGTAAAATGTCTAACAATAGTTGTAAGAGGAAAAAAACAAATAGAGTCTCTAAACCAACCACAAACACTGACATCCTAAAGAAATCTAAATATTTTAAAGTTGGAACCAAGACCAAACAAGCAAAGTAAAGAACATCCTTCTGTAGGACTTCATGCTAAATTTAACTGGCAAAAAAAGGGGGCTGTGGAACAGCAGTCATCAGGTAAAGCCCAAGTATCTTCTGCTCAGGAAACTTGGGTAGATTTGGGGGAATAAGCTCTCAAAGTAGGAGATGTTTTACTGAATTTCTACTCATTGAAGCCTGTGGTGCTCTTATTAAATGTTCCTTGTCGTCTTACAGATATTTACTGTTCAAATCCTTTCAAGTAAGCCAGAAATTAGAGAGTAACATGTTTTCTGCAGGTTTCCTTTCTATCCTGCAACTGTTCCCTACGCCTTTTCACTTCACAGCAACTGAAAAACTGTGTTACACACTAAGGGCAAAAACCAGACAACCAACCAACCAACCAGCTAAGAAACCTATCAGTATCAAAACCCAAAACCTTACTATGGGAATTGTACTGAAAAGCTAAAACAAGAGGACAGAAAGAGTGAAGATAATACACAGAGAATTAAAAAGTATAAATCTGAATGTAGTGTTGAGGTATCAGGTAAGGGCTTTTTTGTTTGAGTACCAATAGGATAGGACAGTATCACAGTATCTGTCTCTACTGTAAAAGAATAAACTGACTTTAAGTAAAAAAAAATATTCCGAAAAGCCCCTAAAACACATCTGCATGTCTTCACAAGTGAAATGCAACTTTTAATTAAAAACACAAAATAGAGCTTTGAAGATATATTAGCTCCTTCATGGAAAGATCAGAGTATGGTAAAATATCCAAACAATTATAACGCAATTAACAACCAGAATTACGCCAACTTTAATTATGAGAAAATCAAACACCTGCCAGTGAATTGAATGAATGCTCATACTGGAAATGAGCAAAAAACTCTGTAGTAAGAAAGAACAAATCCATATGTCCCTATAACATAAGATGAGCTATGTTATACTGAAAGAGTGCTATGTCCTTGGCGTTTCCTTATCTTAAGCCAAAAATCTGAATCTCAGGAATGCTACAATTAATTACCTATTACTGCAGGTTACTGGAAGAAGTTTATAAAATTGCTAACTTTACATTCTGTAATGCAAACAAGCCAGCTCCACCTCCCAGCTGGAACCACCTATTTTATTTATATTATGTACTGAAACTAGGTCCAGAAAAGTAATTTCAGATGTGTCATGGGAAAGCATTGATGAGATGCTCTCAAAAAATAGTGGTCAGAATCCTTTTTTAAAACACACTACATTTTGTAGGCCACAAATCATTCAATGATTTGTGACTGAGCCTTTCTCCCACCGGACTGAATTTTGCAAGAATTGCATGAGAAAATCATAAGAAGACTAAAAGAAATGGATGAAGAGGCAGCAAGAACCCTTAATGTTCATGAATGAAATTACTCTTCACCAAACATAACTGTCTTCATAAAACTTAAGGATTTAGATCAACCTGATACCTTTGCAGCATTTCCTACCAGCCTAAAGAGCTGTCTTAATGACTTCACACTGAGCTGAGGTCTCTGGCATGACCAGACAGCAGAACAGTTGAGAAGCAGAGATTTTCCACATACTTACAGATGCAGTCTCAGGGGATCTTATTATCCTGACCTTTAATAACATGCAAAAAAATGAAGCAACAAATTTATCAAATTATGTAGAGTCTTAAATTTAAGGTAGAGTTAAGGAGATTATTACCTCTTAGATTTAATCATGTTATTAATTCAGAGCAGCAGACTCAGGCAATGAAATTTGAATTCTCTCTAATTTAGGCAAAAAAAGAAAACACTTGATCCTAGAGTCTGACCAGTACATTTTGTGGACAAAAGCCTGTTACACTGACAATAAAAAACAAAGAATGTGGCTTAAAGAGGATTTCATGTAACTCAGACAACACCACTGCATCCCCCCAATTATTTTTTATTACCTATAGACCACAAAAATTCCCAACTAGTTTGGATATGTATTACATAAGTAGCAATGCTGATCTGTGAATTTACAAGGCAGGAGTCTCTGAAGCACAGGAGTGATTCCAGAATTGGGCGTCAGTGTTGGGAGTTTTATGGGGCAGGTAATATTAGACATACTTAATGTTAGACACACTTAAGTTCATTCTCGGGGTCATCCATAACGCACTTCTAGTGCTATGTGTACACATCACCACAAATTACACTATCAAATAAATATACAGACTTCTCCTTAGAAAATCCACATTTGATAATTATATTATGCCACTTCCCTCACAGGTGCACTAGAAGGAAGCTGTCCCACTACAGCCGTCACATAGTTATGATTTGCCACTGACAAAAGCAAAAGCAAAGCTGCACTTGCACGCAACCACAAAAGGCCCTAAACTAAGTTTTTCTGGTCAGCCTGTGAACTAAGACAAGTTTCTCGTTTGCACAGTCAGCCAGGTTACCTTTCCTGTCACCATCTGGTATCCAAAGTATCACTCCACACGCCAGACTTTTGAGACAACTACTGTCCCTTAGAAAGGTATATTGTTCTTGAAGGTATATTGCCTCTTTCTTCTGGCAAAACGTTACCTCTTACAGAACTATAAAGATCCTTGTAAACCTACTGTGATAACCCATCAGCTACACACTGTATTTAAATTTGGAGATGTGGACTTTTATTTGTCACACTGTTGCACAAACACTTGAAATCAGGTGGTCTTCATTGGTATCTTGATGAAAAGAAAATAAAAAGTACAGGACAAAACCTACTAATTATTTTTCTTAAACACAGATAACTTGTCATTAAATTTAACTGTAAAATATTCTAGTCCTTCTGAGTGGTGACCCTGTGAAGTTGGTTCTTAAAAAGCTTGAGGTCGTATTTACCTTGCAAACAAGAAAAACCCAACACGGGCTAGATTTGTCAAATTTCTACAATATGTCTAAAACCAGTAAGAGTCAAAGGTTTTCAAGAAAGTCTCAAGGTAATGCTTCATTGCTTACGGCAAAAATAATTGTAAGAGTCTTAAAGTGAAAAGCATGTAGGACAAAAAGACAAGTGGGTTTTTAGGATACGCATGCTGTTTCTTTAAGCCCCCGACAGGAAGCCAGAGCCCCGACAGGAAAAGTTCTCAGCAGAAATTCACTTAATTGAAGCTCTGCCAATTTATAATTAGTAATTTCACCCCTTATGCACTCCTTTTTTTTTTTTTTTAATCCTAACCAGGTATTTTGTTTGAGCACAAAAAAGTTCCATAATTCTGTACAGTTAGCAAACAATACGGAACTAGATGCTGTCTTTCTTGTATTATTTCAAGCTAGGAGTGACAAAATAAAATAAATGCTGAAAGTCATTCTTTCAGTACATATTCTAGTATTACATAAATTTATGAGATATTTTGAGAATGAGTATTTCCCCCTACCCTCTGAATCACAAATCTTAATTTAAATGAGTTGAAGCCCACTAACAATTATTATTGTTAGCTATTAATTCATGTACTTAGAGTCTAAGTGATTTATAAATCATTTACTTTCACAGAGGAAAAGAGATTAAAATAACTATGGCTGGTACTGTTTTAAAAAAAGGATGAGGATCACTAACTGAAGCAAATAAAAAACATAAGAAGCTGCCTGTTTTCTACAAAGTCACAGCCCAAAGAGTGGGAAATACGTGGGAAAATAAAGCATTGTGACTGTGGTACGAGCACAACAAGCATAAACCCAAATTATTCAAGCAAGTAGTGCATAACTTTTTGGAAAGTCTGGAGCTAAAAATGAAACAGAAAGTGCAACTGATTCAGCAGTGTCACCTACTGAAACTGCAAGTCACTGTGCAATAAAAGAGCTGGTGCACTGTAAACACTGGGAAGGATTCCCATGGAGAAGAGGTGCACTGCAAATCACTCCTCCTCCAAAATCAATACTTAAAATAACTATAATTACATAGTTCCTTGGTCAAAACATGCAGTTAATGCTACCAAAAGGACATCAGACCAATAAAGTCCAACACTCAAAAAAACACTCAAAAATTTTAAAAAAAAGTGGAGAAAAATTTTCTTTAAAAAGGAAGACAGAAGTGAATGTACTGTGTGTTGCAAATATATGCAAACGACTACACCTGACCAGACTGAGCGAGCAATACATTGTAAAGACAACATCTACAGACCTACTTGGGCTGCTAATCCTTTAAAATCTGATAGGCAAAACATTTCAAATTTGTAACTGATCAAGGAACAGCACACACTCTGATTTACAAAACCTGATGAAAATGCAAGGCAGTCACAAATTAAAGCAGCCCAAGGTCACGCTTGACAGCAGGATGGACAAACCTCTGAACCTGGGGCGGTTCAGAGGCTGCAATCACACACAGCCCACCTAAAGGACATGCGAAGATCTTCTCTGGGAGAGGGGGCCACAATATAGCAGCCCACAGGCACTACTCCTTGCTACAGAGGAGGAAGGTAGGTCAGTGAGCGCAGCCCCATCTTGCACGGAGGCGGGGGAACGCTGGGCCTTTCCGGTGCCAGTCAGAAAAACCAAAACCACAATCTAGCAATCTCACCGCACCTTCTTAGCTTCGCAAGGATGAAACGAGGAAGTCTGCAGAATCTATAAAGTTTCACAGGTGCTACCATCACCCTTAAGTTTGAGAAACAGCAAAACAAGGGTAGCAAATCTCAGAAGGTAATCACAGCTGCTGGACTAGACAAGCGGAAAAGGGTACGCTGTGACAGATGATGAGGGTTACTGGGGCAGTGGTTGTATGATTGGACAGAGAAGGCTGAAGCAAAAAATACACACTTAAGTATTACACTTCCACCTGTAAATATACTTGGACCATGGCTGTTATTTTTTCAACAAAATTTTGGCTCCTGCTCTTGGCCACCCAATTTTGAACACCCACCCAACCCCCAAAAAACACAAAATCACTACCACCACCACCCTGCCCCGCAACCAACCTCTTCAGGTTGCTTGAAATGACCTAGTGATAAGGAGGAAAAAAAAGAAAAAGATGGAGTACATGCTTTTGGCACTGGTGGCATAACAAGACAAGGAATTATTGCCCAAGGGTAATATCTGTTGAAAGGTGAGAGAAGCAAGCTATATGAATAGTTAAAAAAATATGTGCAGAAACATTATTATTCACACACTATCAAACTAAAAATACTTTTCAAGTACGAAGGTCCACTTTGGGCCCAATTCTAGTCAGTATTTTTTATTCAAGACTTGGATAATGGAAGAGAAATACTTATGAATAGATTACATCAACCTGAAAGGACTGCAAGCTTTCAGAAGGGGAGGATCACGTTTCTAAATTGTATTGCTGACTTTGGAAGACAGCTTGAAAAGTGAATTTTTACTTACATGGAAGAAAAATAAAACATGCACTAAAAATGTGGAATAACAGACTATGAAGCAGAACACAGAAAAGTTTATTGGGTTATAATCAATCACAAAGTATACACCAGTTAACAATGTGATGTAAGAAAGAAGGGCAAAGCCCAATTCTGAGGCACATTGGTAAGGAACCTTTACATGTGCAAGGAGATGATACATTCTACTAAGTACTTGCAAAGTATCTGCTGAAACAATACAGTTTTGGATACCATACCTAAAGAGAAATACTTTGGACTGTCCATGGTTGATCAACAACGACAAGAGATTTAAAAACAAGACATATAAAGAAAGATGAAGGGAATAGGGTCTTTTTAGTCTGTAAGAAGTACAGAGATCTGACAGCTGTTCTACAGCACGTGCAAGTCAGATATGAATTGTTCATTGGAAGAATCACTACTGAATTGGCTTAACCTGTATCAATTAAAATATATCAGGGAAAGAAAAGAACGAGGACTTTTCTAATCAAAGCAGCATGAAAGGTGAGTTAGAGATGGTTTAATCCCCATTACGGATGTATTTTAAGAACAGGTTATACAATCCCTGTCAGGGAAAACAAACACTTGTTCAATTCATCCTCAGTACAAGGATGGACTAAGCTGATCAACATCTCCTTTAGTCCAAGCTGCAACCCTAACAACATCCCCGAAGTTTAAAAAAAAACACCTGCTTTCCACATGCATAGTCCCGCTTTCAATGCTATCGGAATTTGAACTAAGGCCAATATTTATTGTTTCAGTGACATGTTGTTCTACTCAGCTCCTAAGCTTAAGATGTTAGGTATTCTAAATGGAGAAAAAGTGTTCAAGTAACAGGCTTACTATAAACACATACCATCTTGCTAGTTTGAAGCTATTGGTAGAAAACCATACCACTAAAGACAGAGCCAATGGAGGCCTTAATTCTCCAAGAGATTTAAACCAGCTCCAGAACACACACCACAGAATTCCCATCTGGTAACAGCATCTACTTGAAGAGCCTATTGATTTCTCACATTCCCCAAATTTGTAAGAAAAACTGTGAGGCTACAGGTCCAAATAATCAAATTATGCAAACAGTAACTAATATTGAACAACAACAAGGCTGAATACAGTTTACAAGCTTAACTTGACTATTTGATGAGGTAAGATGGGAGATTCTCAGAACTAAGAAATTCCCTCTTCTCCCCTCAAAACCAGACTTCCAATGCTGAAAGTTGCCAAGGAAAAGCAAAAACTATTCAGATTTTAGTTCCCACAGTCTATGTAGGATGGCCCGACACTTTAGAAAGAAGCACCCAACGAGAGCTGATGATCTTACTCATGTCGTATTTAACTACCTAACGTGGCTGTACAGAAGTAGAATCCGATTATTCTTGGAGGTGCACATTAAAGGATGAGGGGCAATGGAAACAAGTTGTAATGAGAGAAATTCAGATTAGATATTAGGTTAAAAAAATGAAAGTTCAAATGCAGTAGTCAAGCACTGGAACAAGCATCCCCAAAAGGTGTGGTATCTCCATCCTTGGAGATACTCTAATCAAGCCCTGAGCAACATTCAAGAGGATATCTGAAGGTCTGATGAGAGGGAGAAAGAAAAAGCAATGGGACCTTAAGCACAAGACTGAACCACAGAATTTTTTTGAATAACCAAATACAACACAGTGTATCCTCTTCATTGAACTACCTGCTAGATCTTGGTAATTATTCTTTTTATACAGCTGAGTAAAGAATAGGGACATATTTTTCTGTTAAATACTACCTTTTAAAATTTGGTTAGCTTCTAGCTTTCTATGACCTGCTATCACATTAGTCTAATGAAGTCAAAAGGCATCTTTCTTCATTAGGCAGTTCCAAAAAGTCATATTGACTAATGGACCAGGCCACATTTTGCTGGGTCTGAATTATAAACTTCCTGGCTCAAAGAAAGTTTCGAGTCAGTTACTTCCATTGTTATCATCTACAGGGACAGAGCTGCCGATGTAAAGAGTGAAGATGGCTAAGGGAAATCTCCATTAAAAAGACTCTGTATTATCTTAGTTGAGATATAAAGCAATCTTTCTACTGGTATAAAACTTGGTATTTGAAGTTGAACCCGTATTTGAAGAAGCTGCTTAGTGACACTGCTTGCTTCTATGAGGGGGTTAGCACATTGGTATATTGCGTAGGAGTTATAAGCACCTAAGAGAGCATTAATTAGGGAACCTCAGAGTTATCTCTGCATCGCTACTCATTGTAATAAGGGCTTTTGCTCAGTGAAGAAACCAGCTCTTTACTGCTCTCCACCACTTTACCAGATGTTTTTAGCAGTGAAAAAAAAAGAAAAGAAAGTCTTCAAAAATACATCTAGGACATGCTTCTGTAAGCAGCAGTGCCAGCTTAAAGATCCTCCTTTGCCCAATGCCTGCTGGTTCCAGCCCCTGCTCTGCTCAGCCCCTTTAAGTGGGCTGGCATAAATTAAAGGATATGGACAGGAACAAGCAGCCAAAACCATGGAGTGATAAGAGGGACAGATAGAAGGAAAAAAAAGATGTTGTGCAAGCAGGTGTAGGAAGCACTTCTACTTAATGTTTAACCACAGTACTAAATGGGGACGAAAGTATAGCTGGCTTGGGCTAGGCTGCCTAAGACATCTGTGGCTGTATTTCTCCTTCCCCTCAAAGAAGCAATATAGACTGAAGATTTTGAAGAAGCTGCATTCAACAGACAGAATGAAACTGGAGAAGACACTTTACCAAGGCACAGGAAAAACAACCTAAGCACTTTTTTAAGAGAGAAGAATGCGTTCTTTTTGACAGGACCTTTCCCATCTTTGCAAGGGTTCAGTACAGGGAACCTGAGGATATTCCTGAAACCAGCTTCCAAAAATTTTAAGTCTAAAATATTTTTCTTACTTTTACAGAACTTAATAGCCTGGACAACGCAAGAAATAAAAAATGCAATGTGTCTGTGAGACCTCCTGTCTTAAAAATCTATTCACGTTGAATCTTTCCAGGCTACAGCTCAGCTTGACACAAGTAAAATTCAAAAATCTCTCTGGTCATATGCTACTCTATAGGGAATTGCAATAAAAACAAACAAAAAAACCCACAAAAAGACCACAACAAAACAAAACAACCCCAACCCTTTTTTGTTAAAAAGAGAGAACAAAAAAACCCCTCGTCTGTACTTCTCATGTATTCATAAAGCCCCTTATGCCAACTCAACTTTCACATGCAGGAGAAAGTCCAGAGTTTATGCTGCAGAGGTTTAGCAAGGAAACATCTGAGCCCACCTCTGTTCTCTTCCTCAGTTCGGAAGGACGCTAAAGAAAGAAATTGCTAATAGTGAAAGCAAGCCCCTTAGCAGGATGACCTCAACAGAAGTTTTAATAACCAGCCTACACAGTTTTTCACTGTCAGCACACTCAGGCATTCAGGGAGGCATAACAATCTGCATGGGTTTTGGTGGGAAGAGCAGAGGTTGCCAGAAGGAAGCGTTTGGAGGGCACATTACCAGGGCTGGGCTATGTGTACATCGCTGAAACATAAGCTGCTTTTCTGCAAGCAAGCTCTTTTAATAGGAATCAGGTTTATTTATTTATTCAGAAGCAGATGGCATCCTCTCAAGACGTTATGCAGAACATGACACACAAAACAAGTATTTTCATCTGAGCATATTTTTTCTAATCAACTCCCTGCTATTCAGCATTAAATGACAAACAAAAATTTAGTCTCCAGAGTCTGGTAATACTCTAGGCTAACTCAAGCTAACTCAGGATATAGCAATAAGTGATGAAATGTAATGACTTGTAATACACTGGAGCACAGACTAGATGACCTCAGTGTCTTTTGACTCAAATGTTATATTAAAAAAAGTATTCCAGCTGCGGGTAGAAAAAATTACAAATTGCAGCCTCCATGTTGATGAGCACATTTGAGGGACAAACCTCATGACCTAAGGTTAGTCGGAAGTGCCTAATGCAACTTTTTGTATTTATACAAGAGGCAAGAAATCCTGTCATAAAGTTTGTTTGTAATACTGCCATGCAATCATGGTATTGTAGGATTCTGTATGACATTGCTGATAGCTTTCATGTTATGTTTTTATGCAACTCCTCCTGAATCATGACCTTTAATCTCCATTCACTGTAAAGCCTAAGCAACCACTACAAAGACTTGTGGAAGGATATCATGTTAAATGAAATATTATCACCACATACAGACAGAACGTAAAGAAGGAAGAAAAATACTACCAAATACTCCCCTCCTGTGACCCTTCTTACTCCACAGCTCAACTCTGAGACTGCTGTGTGCCACCTTTAATAGATACTACGTGGTTTCCATTTAATAGGGAAGTCATATATATCCAAGTGTGCTGATGTACAGAGGTTCGTTTACCACACAATAGTACAATGCAGTACACCAAAACTGAGTCATCCTCTCATTGCAGCCTCATGCAATACCTAATTAAAATGTAAGGAACTCCCACAAACTAAAGTGATTTTAGAATTTTCTGCATGAAGAATGTGGATGGTCCTAATGTTTTCCAATAATTTAACAATTTACTGATTTTGTTTTTAAATAAGAGCACACTGAAAGAATACGAGTACTAACTCAAGGAATTTGTATGTTATGCACTGTACCAGGGTGGTCCAAATTCAACAGTCATTGCATTCACATCCAACTTTTATGATCCCTTTCCCCTCCTGCCAGCGTTTCCAGCTTCTTTTCGATGCCTCCCCTGCACCCCCAACCAAGACCATCACCTTCCACACTCTGTTTGAGGAGGTCCTTCGCCCTCCTCTCCCTCTCCCATACGAATAGTCCTGCCTTCCATTTCTTCCATCTACAACAGTTGCTCTTACACACACTGTCGCGAGATTGCTAAACCATTGCCGGAGAGGGGACGGGCCTGGGAGAGCTGCTGCTGCCAGGCAGGGCACAGAGCTGCTGCAGGAAGCATGGGGCAGCTGCTGCTGCTAGCGGCTTCCCTCCCACAAGCAGGAGCTGCAAACCTGGATCCCTGGGAAGCAGGAGAAGGTAAGGACTTCAGGACTTGGACTGCACTTGCTGCTCAAATGGTTCTCCATCTCCTTTGGGAAAGGGCAGCAGACTCCAAAGATGGGTCCTCTGGACCCAGATCCACCCATGACCTGTCTGTTGGGATCAAGTACTAGGTGCAGTTAAAGATGTTGGATGAAAAAAGAAATTGTATCTTTTGCCAAATTAACTGCATCTCAAGGAGACTTGTACCCAAAGTTCTCATGATCAAGAATGACAAAAGTATAGAAAATCATAATTGTATTAGTAAGAAATTGATATACTCTTCTTCTTCTTATATTTATAAAGGTAAATATAAAACAGTTTTAGTGTGAATACTCCCTTTCTTACCAATGACTTCTCACTTTACTTTGTTATGCCTGAACTAAAAAAGCAAAACTTAGGTTTTGTTTAAATGTGTAATTCTTATTCTTAGAGGAGTCTGGGCGATTATTATTTGGATGATTTTGCCTAACTCTAGTGCCCTTGAGAAGATTAGCCTGCACCAGTACTTTTCCCCTCTCTGCTACACCCAGAATGCTGAAAAGACTTAACAGGTACACAAATATCATTGGAGGTGGCCAAGCAAAGTTGAAACTTCAATTTTTCATGTTTGCATGGCTTTTCCTGTTTAGTTTTTCATATTGAAGTGGATGCCCAGACAATTTCCAAGCACTGCCAGCCAGTCTGATTTTGTGTTCTCTCTCCCCTTTTGGGAATGTATAGCTGAGACAATGACTGAGAAACCTAAGCTCTAATAGCTCCATATGAAGGAGCTGCCAAGCTCTAATCTTCCTCCTTTGTCTGTCTCTCCCACAACTAACCTATGGAAATCCAGCCAACTAGCAGCT
Organism: Nyctibius grandis; assembly: GCF_013368605.1. Classification (NCBI taxonomy): domain Eukaryota; kingdom Metazoa; phylum Chordata; class Aves; order Nyctibiiformes; family Nyctibiidae; genus Nyctibius; species Nyctibius grandis. The sequence continues at coordinate 15,357,870 of NC_090660.1, forward strand.
CAAGACTAGGTGAAAACCTAGCTAACTAGCTAGTAAGAAAGAACTATTCAGAGTTGTTTGTACCTCTCTTACCTTTTTCCTAAAAAACCCCGAACTCTTAATGTGCATCTCACGACATACTAAGATTTTAAAAAATCATTTATTCCCTCACTCCCTTACTTACTATATCTGAGAAATACTGAAATGAAGGTAGTCACTTTTTGGCTTTAGTCTTTCAGTTTAAGAGAAGAACAGAGTACTAAGAGAAAAACAGAGTACTAACTCTAGATAAAAGTTTCTTTCCATGAATGTAGATATACTGTGAACAAAATTTCAATTGTATATTTTTTTCATAATTTTTCAGCTTGTTACACCATATTTTTGAAATATATGAAGTCATTTTAAACCAATCAACCAAATGCCTAATCATTACAAACTTTATCACTGCAATGGTACTGTATTTAATTTGTTGATTTGATTAAAACAGTCATTCCACAGTATCTAACTGATGTAAACGAGACTGATTTGAGGTATAACAAACATTGGGCAGAGCAGTTCTAGGATCTCATAGCAATTTCTGTAACATCCAAATGTAAAAAAAATGAACTCCAAACCAATTTACCTACCTAACCTCAACCCCTGCAAAAAGTTTTTAGTCCTTCTAAGTGAAGCCACAATACAATTAGAGCAGAATTACAAGAGTTTCTCTGAAAACTGGACACATACCAAGGAACTTACTGACCTCTAAACAAGGTCTGTAAAAGCACACAACTATCACATAAATACCGCTCTGCAACCAACAGGAATCCTCTTTAACCGCTGAGGATTGCCACGGATGCTGAGTGTCTCAGTTTTCATCCAAAGGCTCCAGCAGCCTCCCCAAGGGCCTTCCCTAACCCTGACGCAGTGCTGCCAAACTCACTGCTGTGCTGATCCCTCCTCCTTGGGCAGGGGGAGCGCAGGTACAGCACCTTAGCGAGGGTGCTAGGGTCATCACAGGGCTCAGCCGGGGGGACAGAGAAACCAATGAGCATATACAACTGGGGGTGAAAAAAAAGTGCTTTAGAGATAGAAATATGCAGTCAAACTGTAATTAAAACCCATCAAAAATTATCTCAGCATAACGGATTTTTCTTTTTGGAGTCTTCAAAGAATATGAGGCCTATCCAAAGAATATATGAAGTACTTACAGTAGGAAGATAGGCTAATATCTAAGTGTATTAAAAAAACATATTAAAAAAAAATCAACACATAAGAGACTGAAAATGTGATCATCAAGTTTAACTAAGCTGTTGGAAGATCACAGCACAGCTTATACTTATGCTGGCTAAAAAGTAAAATATTAAACTAAATTACAGCAGAATTATAGAGTTGTTAATGCCAGGTCAACTACAGACCCACTGAGTGACTTTTATACAGGTTTATCCTGAAATAAATTTTATTTAATATTACCCCCTCCCTTTTTAACCTGCACATATGTTAGTATATGGCCTACTTGTATTACATTACCCTACTAGGTTTGTAATTTATAATACACAATAGTGCAGTAATAATTTCTTCATAATACACTTTAACTGAAAAGAATCTAGAGAGATGTATTACTTTCACTGGGGCCTGAATTTCACCTGCCACAATCTAAACCAAATATGATATAAATTAATCTGGTATCAGACTTCACACCAGGAATTTGAAAATAGAAAACAAAATAATTTTAAAAAACCTGGGAATAAATCCAACTCGATTATAAGAATTCACTGTCTTTTCAAAAAGAAAGCTCATACAATTGCAATGATGTCTTTTATTATTTTGTTAAACAAATTTGTACATTATTGATATGCATAAAACATTTAATAGAGCATAGAGTTCTCCTCAACATTTCTTGCATCAATCACTAATCTACTAATACGTATTATTCAATTATAAGATGACATTTCAAACTGGACTATGCCAACAAAACAGTAACCCTTACCTATGACATGATATAAAAAGAGGAATAATGATTTTTTAAAGATGACCACTGTACCAGAGTAAAATTTAATACTAGAGTAGAAGGGACTTAAGAGCAAAATACTTTAACATACCATTGTTAACAAGTCCATTTGCTTCCTCAAAGTGTCATAGCAAGCCGAAAAATAAAGATCTGTTAGGGATACTGATTGCTTTGGCTTGTATTACTTTACCAGGAGACTTAGAGCTCAACCTTTAATGTTAGCCAGCTACACCTGTATTTGGAAATGGACATGAAAAGAAATCTGATTTCCAAAAATGCAGAGCATCAGCACTTCACCATGAAGTCAGTAAACACAATAGGTATCTAAACCATCAACTGAAAAAAAATATTAAAAAAACCCCAAACCATTGATTTGTTGTGTGTCTTAAAGACACTCATGCTTAAATAATTTTACCCATTGCTTTCAAAGTTCATTAAACTTAATATGCTCGTTAATTTTTCGTTTTGCTTTACAGCATCTAGAGGGATATCAAATCTAGCATTCCAGAAGGAGAAAGAAAACCTTTGAAATAAACATTTCCTCTGATTTTTAAAAGCAGAAACATCAAGCAGAACTAAATCAAGTTCAGAAAACCCTCATTTCAGAGTACTTATTCCAGAACAGGTCCTGGATCCTGACCCATAGTTTGGGCAGCCACTCCATTTACTATCATCACTATCTTACACTACGTGATCATTTGAGAAAACCCATTATCTCACTGTATAGATATTACAAAATACACATTTTTTAAATTAATGGCAAGATTTATTTATTTATTTTTACCCTTTTTTTAATGGAAAACTTTCCACTTCCTACAAGGACATGAGATAAGCAATACATCTAAACTTCTTTTTTCTCCTTCTCACATATTTAAAAAGGTTTCTTTGCTCCTCTACTGTTTGTGCTCAGAAACATAATTTTTAAAAACACCCCCCCACACACCCTAACTGACTATATACAGGATCCAATAAAGCTGATGGAACAAAAAGCACCGTCAACGTGCAAAGCAAAGAAACAAGAAAACAAAATGTCTCACTAGCTTTCAATAATGGTAATCAAAGATGTAAACTGTGTTTTGTATAGACTTTTAAACATTTAAAACAGGTTTTCAAGCTAATTGCCTACACATGCACAGAAAGTAAAAATAGACGATTCTCTAAACTAAGAAACACAGAATAATCTGTCATCCTTTGTATTCAGAAATTAAAACAGAAAATTACAAAACACAGTAAATTGTTTGAAATACCTATTATTACCATATTAATTTTTCCTACTAGTACTAAAAAAACTATCTTTGAATTCTTTGGTGAAAGGGTGTTGCCCTGCTCTGCACAAATACGTCTTCTGTATTTCTCTCTGCACAATCACCACCTTAAAGAAAAGCCCTAGCAGGATATTCTTTCCATATGATGAAAATTATTTTTAAATTACCTATGTCAATGAAATGTTATGCCTGTTATACCTATCCTAATATCCTAACAGGACAACAATTAGAATCTCTGAATATCTGCACAGTATAAAAGTAATTTCATAAATAATAGTTAATTAGTCCATAAATAATAATGGCTAACATGGCAGAAAGAGGTATAAAAATACCTGAATTACAATTTTCAGGTATGTCACAAAAAGTTTCCTTACTTCTAAAGCAAGACAACTTACATTCTTTGTAAAACGATATCATGCCTATAAACACAGTTTATTTCCGTTCTCCTTATAAATGTCTACGATTCTTTTAAATGGTCATTACCTCTTTATATCTTGGACTCAAATATGTTTTAGCAAACAGTTCTCAGGACTAAATGGAACCTATATCAAAAGCTATTATCTTTCTGTTTTGAATTTGACACCCTTTGATTTCTTTAGATGTCCCATTGTCTTACTCATTCAATTCCAGAACAGAAATTTCCAACTACATCAGTCATTATTTCATCATGTCTATATTTGTTTCTTCTCTAAAATAATCATGTGCAATCTTCTCAGTATTCCCTTCAGATACATGATTTTTAAAAATTATTTTATATCCTCTTTGTTCCTGTTGCAGCAGCTTTCATCAATAGCTTGGCCTCATTCTCCAGCTATGTATACACTGCAAGTCCACTTGGACACCTCTCACAAGGAGCTAGTCTGAGAAGGCAGTCAGCCAGTTTCTCCACTCCCTCTCACTCTAGCCCATCTTAAAAACGATATAGCAATTGAAGTTGAAATCTGAGGGAAGCAGTACTAACGCATGGAAGACACTACGCCAGCCAACACATATTATCTACAGATTCATGATACAGCAAGCTTGATTGAGGAGTAATGACAAATGTGTGTGACAAACAGAGAAAGGAGTTGCCCTCAGCAATGTTTAGGTATTCCCATATGCATCCTGGGCTAAAACCTCTGTTTAGGAACCAGCAAGAAAACGATCAGTTCAAGTTATCTTCCTGCTGTTCAGAACTTCGCTTAGCCTCCCGCTTTAGTTATGTCCCTCTGAAGTTTCTATTTTCTTACATCTTAAGGAATAAATAACTATTCTCTGCATGTTTTGTGCCTTTGCTGCTCACTACAATTTTTTTTTAAAGACCAGTAATAAATATAAATAAGCAGAGATCCCATTACAGAATCTTATGACATCCCACTGCGAACCTTCTGACACAACTACAATGAACTATTAAGCCTATTCTGTTTCCCATCGTCCCAGCCAGTTTCTTAGCAGCCTTTTGAAGCACAACTACTTACTTTCTTTAGTTGCCTCTTTCAAGGAATATTTTCAAAGAAAATAAATGACAATCTGTACTTTGTTATCCGCTGTTTCACTGAGACGTTCAAAGAACTCTTAATTCAATAGTAAGATGCTCTCTCTCCTCCTCTTCTTCCACGTTAAATCTTAGAACTTCCCAGTTTTCAGATGTGTTCAAACATAGACTATTCTAGTTCAAAGCACTAGTGTTTATGATTTGCTTTCGTATCTTAAAGGCATCTGAAATATAATAAACTTTAAAGCATTTTAAAAATACGTACTAAATAAAAAACAAAAGCTGTTTTATGCATTCTAAGACCGCAAAATTAAGAAAACAATTACTAGAGCTGAATTAACTGTTTGATAATTTGTGGCCTAGCACATTTTAGTGTGTGCTCTTAAATACATTTACAATATAAATTGCATGTACAGCAGATAATTTAGATATTTGTTTGATTTGAAAAATTGCATAGAGTATGACAAATGTACAACTTCTGTATTTATTTTCTTTTAAAGGAAAGAATAGTACTTGGCTGTATTATTATCAGTAACTCACAGCAGCAGTTTTGGATCATGATTATGCCAGTTTGAGTACTGCAACTTCTCTGGCAGGGTAGGAAATACCTGCTATGCCAGGGCAATATAGCATCTGGCTATTTCATTAGATCTCATTATAAAAAAAGATATTTTTGCCATCACCTGTAAAATGCAAAGCTGTTCCCAGCTGTTACCCAAGCAGCTAGCTTTAAAAGAAAAAAAAAAACCACTGAGTTTTGCATCTTCTTGAATCTAACAATTTTCTCTCTTTTACAAGCATTGATGGAAAAAACCTGTAACAGTTTATTTACTAATTCTTTCTATGATATTTTATGCCACCTGTAACAGCCTCCCTATGAGCATGTTTTCTTGACTGAAGATTTAACTGTGCTCTCATCATCTCCCTTTTTTATTTTAAGGAGATAATGTGGATCTAGACAAATCTTTTCTGAACCATATTACAATTGTTTTGGTCTGTTTTTTTATGGATTTTTATATCAACCTATTAAGATTAATCTTCTTTTCAGGAGAACACAGATTCATAATGACAGTTTCCTTAGCAAACATGCATTCTATCCACTTCACAGCCTTAACAGAGATGGGAGATATAACTTTTTTAAAAATTGGAACAGGAAGAGTCAAAAAAAGTTGCAGGCTACTTTGCAAGGCACAACTGCAAAAGGCATCGCATGAGGATTTCTGATCGCGCTTCACATTTCCCCTGTGTTCTCAAAAGCTGTTCTGAAGTTCCACGATTTTGACAATGGTGGAAGAAAAAAAAATAATCTAGCTCAACACTTTTGTTCTATCATTCAGTCTGATCTTCACCACATTCTCTCTGTGCAGACGTATGCAAAATAGGTTGAAACTGAGCCTTTTAAACAGAGCCTTTGCTTCATTGTGCTTCATCTTTCCTAGGTTTTGACACAGCAGGCATGACAAACGTGTCCTCAGAAATTACTTTTGTCTTGTGATGGTACAAGTACTGTAGGAGGACGTAATGGCTGATCATTGTTGACCCCATCTGAGTAGTCAAGAGAGACTTAGACTCCAGATCCTCAGTTCATGTAAGCTGGTGCAACATCAGAAGAACTGCACAGCTAAGAGCTTTATGTTCACCAGTGAGCCTGCAGGTGTAATACAAATTTCAGTAAAAATAACAGGAGTTTTTCTGTCAACTTAGGTTGAGGATTTTATGTCCAAACTGCGTATTTCTTGAGAACTTTCTTTCCTTTTTTTTTTTTTAAAAAAAAAAATACATTGTAGCCAGAGTTTCCATTAAAAGTTTTTTCAGGGACAGAATTAAAACACGGAAAAAGCATGGCTCTGTCTCCCTCCCCAGGGACACATCCTCTCCCTCACTGTCACTTCCAGAAGGCTGATAAAAATGTCTGTCCTTAAAGGAGCAGTCAGTTAGGACATATATTATAACATGGGGTTGGCAAAGTGGGGGAAAGGAATGGGATGACTCTTTTCAAAGTAGCTACCTTTTACACCAGCTTAGCTGTATCAAAAGTCTACACCAATGTAGCATCCAACTAAGACATCTCTGTTTTAAGTAGTGGAGTGCAGCATAAGGCAGAAAAAGCAAGCAACCAGTCACTTAGACTTATGTTCTCAGGAAAACAGTCTTAAAACTCAAGCAAACCCTGCACTTAAATCCTGATTTATTATTATGATTATTGACATATACCAATACGGCCCTGAAGATGAGAGATTTTCACAAGAAGTTCTCCATCCTGGAGCACTACATAAAGTAACAATAGACTGTACCAGAAATTGCACAAGCAACAGGAGACAAAAACCAGAACAGTATGAGATAACAGATCAATTTTCCACATAATGCAGACCATTCAGTCTACCATATTACTTAACACTTTGCATTTATATTAAGCCAGAAAATATAAATAAACAAAAAACTGGCAACAATTCAGAATATTCTTTTAGTTAAGAGTAAAGAAGCTGAAGAGCTTGAAAATGACTTAATAGTAACACAGAAGGAAAATTTGATGGTAGGTTAAGATGTTGCAATACAGTACATAAGGGAAGTAATAATGTGAACTCTTAAAGAATAGTATCTAAATAAAATGTAACTTCCGAAGCAAGAAAAACGAACAAAGGTGTCTGTAAGGCTGGTTAAATGAAACCTGTTTTACCCTTTACTCTTAGTGATTTGCTAAATGCACACACAATAGAAAAGATACAAAATTACACCTGCTGCATTTGACAAAGAAGTTTAAGCAGTAATTTCAGAAGTTAGGCAGGCTTTACAAAGGACTTTAACCCATTTCATGGGCTTTTGTTTGCACTAATAAAATACTTGGTTGCTTTCCAGATCACTCAGCAGAGATCAAACCATCATCCAAGTGCAATGTGTACAAATACACTGAAAAAGGAAGTTCCTGACTTCGGGCTTCTTTTGGAATCACATTTTACTACTTAACCAAAACAAAAACAAACAAAAGGATGGCTCAAAGCTGCTTCTGTCCTTTCAGGATGCTAAAAAGAACTGTGAAAAGAACTGACAAACTGTAAACACATCACCCCAACTTTCCTTTAGTTGTACTGTCTGCTCTAATTCACAAAGCAACAAGCTTCTGCAACTCTCCTCTCACTTTTGCTTTTTGAGAGGGCTATATGCATAGCTTGTGGTCCACCTGGACAATTGTGTTCACACCCAACACACCTTTGTCAACTGCTGTGCTCTTCCCAAGGGACTCCTGAGGGTGGTCTAATGAGTTGCGCTGGTGACAGTGAACTGTTCCTCATGTAATGCCCAGCACCCAGGCATACACAGGGAGAGGGAAGAAAGTAACTGGGAGAATTTGGGAAGGAATTGGGTGAGCTCCCCTCACCCTAAGGAACAGGGAGCAGCTGAACTCCTTTCAGCTCGGCTTGGTATTGTATTGAGAACTTACATTTCTCCCCGGTTCCAGTTGCCTCCATAAGCACTTCTATGCTTTCTTGGTTCCTGTTGGGACTAAAGCTAACAGATACTTAATCAAACAACAGACACTATTTTCCTTGGGCGTTAGAGTGGATTTTTGGTTTTCTGAATCTGTGGGTTTTAATCCCATAAGCTGATGTAGGTAAGGGAGAGAACAGGTAACAAACAGACTTTAAGTTCAATCATTTTTTTCCTGATCTCCAGCTTTTCTTTTGGTGCTAATACCATTGTTTTGAGATAGAAACAGCACCATTATCCAACCGAAAAATCAGCAGACACCCTTGTTCCTTGTAGTGTGATACACTGCAATCATCTTTGTGTTGTCAGACAGCCTATTGCTCCTGCAAGTTATTCATCTGAACTAATACGTGCAAGGAGGGAGATGCTAATGCCACTGTGCACACTGGTGGTTCTTGTTGTCTAACAAGTGATGTAATGCACTGTGTTTCTTGTATTTCTTCTCTTCCCGTATACCAGCCACCAGCCTGCCTTGTTCTAATTATAACAACATATGCAGCTAGATGTGCTTTTCTTGCTCATTTTATACTTTGAGCTTTGCATGCCGTTCTGCCCAAGATGTCCCTTCTTGTGGCATTTACTCTCAATTACATCCACATGTTGGGCATTGTTAGCTGAATAAAAACTGTAGCAACTATAGGGTGACCCGGAAAAAAAAAAAAAATACAGCAAGGCAACTAGAATTTGTCAAGCAATGGTATTCACTGGGTTTATGGTTAAGTTTTGCAGAAGCTGAACAATCAATCCAGTCTTTTAGTCCTTTCTAAAATCGCAAGACAACTCTCTAGACTTGTGTGACTGACAGATTAGATTCTCTTTACAGTTTCACTTCTTGTGTACTCTATTAAACAGAACATCCCTGGATATTATGAGCGTACATGTGCAATAAAATTTCAAAGCTATTTTTTTACTCAATTTTGATGAAGGAACCTTTTAAAAACTTTAAAGGTATCAGAACTTATTGTTAGACATGATGCCACTTTTTGCCTTGCCTAGTTTTGAGTAATACGCATTGCTTGTAGGTGCCATTAACATCTTTCCCACAACATTTCAGTTCTTTGGTGGCATTTTTCTGTTTCATTCATGCATTTAAGGATCACTTCCATTAACTTTTAGTAACAGCTGATAACCACTACGTATTTCGAAAAACCAGAACCACAGCAACGTTCATTCAGTGACCCATTCCCACTTCTTCCATATATCACCCTTTGTAGCCTTGTACGTAGTGTATAACTCCATCGACTCTGTTTTCAAGGCTGAGCCTTTAAAATACGAACATTCAATACAATGGTTTTCTTTGTTAAAAAATGTACTTTGGGCAGCAGCTGCTTTTTAGTGTGCTGAAACAACCAACTCCTAAAGCAAATATTACTGTTATTTTATTCCCGTGGTACCCCTGCATATTTGTATAAATATTTGCTGGTTGCCTTTTCTGAGACTGTAGGAACTTTGGAGCCAGAACTGCATCATGGCAGTCTGTGTCATGAAAAGCATGACTAAGTGCTACAATAATACAAATATTTCCCAGTAATTGCAGTCATAGGATTTTCCTATGCATACAAGTTTTTTTCCTGGTGTGCACTTTTATTATAAAAATGAAATCTAGAAAAAAAAATCAAAGCTGAAGAAAACAAACAAAGAATAGACTAAACGCTGAAGTTTCACCATCCTGAACTAGGACTAAAAAAACAACCAAAGTCACACAATTCAAAAGCAGTCATAGCAATAATCTCAAAATTAGGAACACTGTTTTCATATTAAAATTTTTAATTATTTTTCCAATACTACTTTAAAAAGAATAAAATTCTAAATCAGCTTTAACTTAAAAAGTTGTCAAAAAATTTTTTGAAATGTAATATGTATTTTTCTAGGATCTTTCAAAATTATACATTCTAATTAGTGATTTCTGTTCCGACTGTTTTTCCAACAAAAATGTTTTGATAAAAAATTCCTAAACCAGCTCAAGTAAAAAGTTATTTTCCAAAACATGCTTTTGTCTTCCTGACAGCAGCCTCCATGTGGAAGTAGGAAGTCTTAAAATTAACAGAAGGTGTATGTGGAGGAGGTGGGAAGTTTGGAAAGAGTGCTCCAAATGCCAGATCTATCAACTGTATTTATTAATATGTCAGATCTGGTGCGTATGAAGAGCCAGCGATGAGGGTACAAATTTGATTGCATTTCTGTACAATGAATACCTCTCATGATGTACAGTTCCTGAGGTGGTGTTGAAAATGTGATGAGGTGTCCATTTAAGACAGAAGGAATGTCCTGAGTAAGGAGTGAAACAGGATCCAGGACCATGACAACCCCACGCAGGGGAGGAAGGGAAGCAAGCACTGATTTACTACATTTTAATGAACAGCAGTGTGAAGTTAAAAATAAAAACAGCAAGGAGAAGAGCACAGCTTTAATGAAGAGACGAAGAATGTTTCAGCTCAGGAAGCCCAAAGGCCAGGCTAGCTCTTGGGAGACAGGGCTGCCTCTCTTGGCTTCTCTCTAAATAAAGGTCCACTCTGGCCATGCAGAACAGATGAATTGGAGCCTGGGCTTCCATGAGAAAGATATCTGTCCAAGAAATTCTAAGAAGCTAGGAAAAGAGACTGATGCCAGATACAAACGCAAAGTATTTTTCTTTCGCAGCTTCATTTCCAAGTTTTATAATGAGAGAATTACTGCATGATTTGGATGTTACCCCCAAAAATGTTGTAGATGAGCGTAACTGCCTGCAAAGCCGTAATAAATTCAGATATTTAGCATCCATTTCCCAGCACACTGCACAGTTCAGCTTGGGGATTTGGTAGCGGTGTATCAGGACAGAGAAGGAAAGCCTCAGTTAATGTACTTGAACTAATATCCCTCCAGCAGTGGATAGAAGGTGGAAACATATTGTATAGTTTTGGGCAACCACATATTGTGACTATCTCCTCAGCTCTCCTTTTTTTTGATCTACACCTTAAGATCTCGTGAAAATGTGAGTGTGAGAAAAAGTCTCATATTGCCATCATCCCTAGGGTCAGTTGATAGCTTTCAATGTTAGTTGCCCAGACAAATGCCTAAGAAGAGCTGAAGGAGGTGGTGGCAGCTGAGGGAATTGTAATATCGCAGTGAATGAAATAAATGCACCTCAGCTAATATTTCGTATGTCATTACTATTCCTGTGCAGGTCTTTCCACTTCCACTTGATGCCCTGTAACTGGGCCCTTGCTGTATCACTATTACCAGAGTGAAAGGTTGACGGGAATGGTTTAATCATTTGTGGCTACTGATCTACCCAAGAAGGACCTTCGTGTCCTAATTTCTTTTCTGAATGCCATGAGGCAAAAAACAGGATGCTGAAGACAGCACTTATCAATCACTTCACTAGGAACATGACCATACTCCAGAAGGCATATTAATTATCACAAAACCATCACGTGCACAAACACACTCCTCTACCTCACCTACTCAGAAAACTCACCTACTGGCATCTCTTGCATTTTCCCTTCCAGCTTTGTTTACATCCTCTGAGATTTACATTCCTTCTTTAGCCCATGCAAAGGAAGAGATATTCCTAGCATCTGTGTGCGCATTACCATGGTTACCTAGTTCATCTGCAGCAAAATGGGTTGTTCCATGACCTGACACCGCAGCTCCAGGAGTGTGTTCCTCCCTTGTCCACTGCTTTGCAACCTCTCCCACTGCAGCTGTTTTTTCACCAAATCTGAATGCAAGCAACAGTGGGGCATCCAACAAACTCTCCCAAAGTTTTCAACACCTTTTTTTTCCTATATAGTTTGTCTCTAAGCGTGTTTTTTGCCAGGCAGGCCTAGTCCTTGGTTTTCAAGCAATTTTTCCAGCAAGCCATCATCAATAGCATACCTGCAGATTTTACCCACTGCATTTTATTTGAGGATGCAGTATTACACTTGAAAATTCAGCCTCAAAAGCATGCTTACACCGTGACTACTCAATAACCTGGGTCTGTCAGGGAAGAACAAAAGTTTGGGGCAAGAGAATGAGGACCATGAAGTCTTAAATGAGGGTCTCAGCTGGGTGGGGAGAACAAACAGCTTCCTCCCACAAAAGCAGTTTGGGTTTCATTGGTGTCACAAATTTTACAGTACAAGTTGAAGAAACTGTCATCTACTGAGATATTAGCAAACCAGGCATCAAACCTAAATAAGCTCTCAATATCAAATGAGGTATAAACAACAAAATATTGATAAAATATAATGAAGACAGAATTCAATCCAGGCAGAAGGCATACGTGTCTCCACAACTGGCTCAAATTTTCACTGAAACAAAACTTATCAACTTCGTTTTTTAAGCAACATCATTCTCACAGGTTTTTTTCCAGGCAAAATTTATAACAAAACAGATATGTATACTGCTATGAAGAATCTCTGTTCACATCATTCAACTATTCCCATAATTTGTTTCTAATATTCATAACAAATTTGAGACCTATTTAAAGGAACTTAGAGCAATGATGTAATCTCTGGAAGTGGTACACGGAATGTGTGTACCACACAATGTCAAGGCAAACACAGATGTATCTTATGGTGATTCTGAAAACACAAATACCAATGAATCTCTGCAAGGAAAGCAAAAGCTGGCAAAATTCGAAATGGCTTTGTAGTCATATAGTTATGTAAAATAATGTAGTGAAGTTCTCCAGACTTGATTTAACATGGCTGAAACAGAGCAGGTAATTTGTTTGCATCTGAACAGCAAAAAAGATCAGTCAAATGAAAAACGTACACAAAAATGACCGACTCGTACACATACCTTTACCATTTATTGTTAATGCTGATGCAATTGTGGCTGTTACTGGCACTGGCAATTGTGGCACTAATGGATGTATCCTTGGTCGGCTCCCCATCCTAGCACGCTCTGCACCAGGTCCTAATAAAGCTCCCACTGGTTTTTCTGCTGCTACTTCTGGTGCTACAGAGTCGTCCTGATCCTGCTCTATGTGGTCCATTTTATCCGGGCTTTCATTCTGGAAGCCATCAACTGTTGTCCGACTCTTAATTGGACTTTTGGGCACTAGGATTTTAATACCTGATTTTGCAAGGTCCATATTTTTCCTTCCAGAAAGAGATGGAGAATTGTTTTTCCGGAACTTCTGGGTGGCAGAAAAGAGTTGATTATTTTTTGACTCATGGTCTTTACCCATAACTAAAGATTTAGTGGATGTCTTTGAAAAAGAACTATTGGTAGATCTAGAAATTTGTTTTCTGGCATTATTTGGAGAGGTCCTGTTTGTCCTGGTTAATGTGCTTTCTTTCTGCTTTTCATTGTGGCGTCTGTTAAATTCATGTATATATTCCTCACAATTAACAAGGTGCTGTTCTGGCTCCCAAGTATCATCTTCACTGTCGTATCCTTTCCATCGCACCAAATACTCTGTTTTTCCCTTCTTGTTTTTCCTCTTGTCAACAATTCTCTCTACCTGTTAAAAAGAAAAATTAAACATTAGACACAGGCAGATATACAACTCAAGTGAGCAACTTGCATACAAATAATTTCTTCAGTGTAGATAGATATAAAAAGACTCTTGTAGTTCTGTAATTCTGCACTGCAGCTCTATAGCTTACAGTCTTTTCACTGCTGACTGGAAATTCATCTCTTTAAACTTCAGATTATTACTTCCATCTCATAAAAGACATTCTAAAATACCAAAATTGTTCTTCAGTAAGTATTTCGCATGCACAAGAATCTGAATATGACATATTACAGTTGACAATCAGCACTGGCCCCAGTGAAGTTCTGACACCAACTTCAACACGGATAGGATTTCCCTCTCTGAATATAGAGATCATGTTCAAATATGCTTTATAAACACAGTGTGTTTACCTTACAAACCTTATCAATTTGTTATTGTTTGAATAATTTGCTTGCTTAGCAGAAGGCATATGCAAGAATCGCTTACTTACAGTGAGCTATCCTTTAGTTACCAGGGACAATATAGTACAGCTCAAAAACTGGGACAAATACAGAAGATTTTTTTTTAGAGGCTGTTCCTGTGAAAACAGAGAACTTGTTTTGTCCAGAGTCTTTGATACACATACTTGAACAAATTACCATGCCTCACTTATCTGCAAATAGAGATGATATTTATGTCACAAGTATTAAGCATGCACATGCTACAACTGCATGTGGGACCTACAGGCTAGAGGAATTCAGGCACCGGGGTAAAGCAGACAGGGCAGACAGCAGCAGCTGCAGGGACAGAGGCTCATGCCTTGTACCAAAACTCATGCCAGTCATGCTAGTCCCACAGAAAGGGAATTCTTTTACAGAAAAAGAGATGTAAGTGCAAGGCTAGTCTCAGGATTTCCCCTTTTTATTTAATTTCTCCTACCCAGGCTTCTCCTTCTGATAAATCCTTCAGCCCACTTCATTTCAGTTATGGGACCAATACAGCTTTCTTCCCCATCATTATCTTCCTTTTGGTTATTTAAAAAAAGAAAGGGGGTGGGGGGGCAGGAAACAGGATGGGACTACTACTTATTACCTACTAGCCCTAGTGCCTAGCCCCTCATGAACAAAGACCACACATGTAAGCTAAGGTCACTCAGACTTCAGAGAATCTCTGAAGACCAGTAACGTTTACTGGCATGGCATTTAACTGAATGGAACATCTACAGAAGAGTTTGGAAGGATGGAAGGAAAATACAGGTATATATGTCATTACCAAATAATATGACTGTTGACAACAGATTCTCTTAAGAGGGCACCACAGTTTTATGTGTGGCATGTTATCATAATGTACTGCCTGGTTTTCAACACTGAGGTTAAATGATTACTATTATTATAATCTCAGCAGCAATATAACTACACATCCTAGAACTTCATGTGACACCCTGAAGGTGTTGTACTGTGCTATCCTCTCCTTAGGATGTTGCATAGTTCTGTTTGCATAGGCTTTACAAAACCAAAAAAAAACCCCAAACAACACACCAATAAAAACCAAACACAAACTGTCAGGCTAGCTCCACCTTTACCTTGTTGCTCAATTGTACAATTCAACATATTTTATAGGGAGTAATGCAATATAAATGGTCCAAATATTATTTAAAATGTTAAAATACATTAAAACTATTTTTATTCTGGTTATTTCACTTTTTAGTGAAGTTATCAGACTTCAAAAAAACATTAGAAAAATGAAACTATTACTTCTCCACGAGACTATATTTAAGAACATCTTAACAAAAATGCCACCCCAAATACGAAAGCCATTATAGAGAAATACGCCTTCAAAATTTTTTTCGTAGAGACTGAGTAAAAAGACCTTCAAATATTAAGCCAGAAATGTTAAACTGAAAAATATAAAAAGAAACTCATGAATTAAACCTGATATATTGTCAAAAAAAGCAGTTACTGCAATAGTCTTGCTTATCCTCTCCCTCTTTCAACCTTCTAAAATAGATTTTAAAAATACGATTCTCAGAGAAAGATCTCTACTACTAGGAAGTTATTTTTATTTTCTAGCAGGAAATCTTTGCAACAAACAGCATCAATTACTGGGCACAAAGTTCTACTAAGGTCTTTAAATACTGAAAGGCCACCCATTAAGGACATGCCCTTTTCAAGTAGGAAGCCATCCCTCTCATCCAAAAAAACAGATACCTTGCAGAGATGAACTCTAGAACAGGAGACGCAAAAATCCATTCCTAACCTGATGATTTATAGACCAAACAGAAACGCATAAAGAAAACTGTTATATTTAGCTGTATTGTCCAAGCCTGGAACAAAAACTACTTTGACATTGCTCTTTTTGATTAAAAGGATGTTTTTTCCTAACCCTTTAATTCTTCTTGAAGACATTGTTTTATTTACAACACAAAAATGATAGCAATTAACCTGTGATACACAATTTATCATGGGGCTTCAGAGCTTTAGCAAGGGACTTTTGGATTGCCTCAGCTTCATTAGTTTAACTCCCCTAGGACCACTTGCAAAACCACTTAGGAATATTCTGCCTCAATACTTTCGCTGATGATGACAACTACATAAGTGTTTCTCATTCAGATTTGGGAAAAGGAAACTGGAATGCTTCCACGACGCACACAGGGTTTGAGTATAGAACAGGAATAGGAATATCCATCCTGAACTAGTGGCTTATTTAAACTCTTTTATGGCAAAAATAGAAACTACAAACTTGTACTTCTCCTCTTTTCCTACTGAAAAAGAAAGCTTGTTCAAGTCATCCATTTCTACTTTGGTATACAGTAGTGACATGACATGAAATACAATGTGAGACACCTCAAAGTCTTATGTTAGAAGATACTACAACTTACATCCAAATATTAAAATGAAAAAAAGAATATAACTGGCTGGGGAAAAAAGTCCACGTTCCTACTTCCTGACACATCAGTTTGATGATACAGCTAACCTGTTGGAACAGCTAAGTAACATCCACACAGGCAGTAATGCTTCTCGCCCGGCTATTGTTACCCTGGAACTGAGCACGTGCTTTTCTGATCTTACACCAAGTTAGTTCAGAGAGTTAAAAACTGGCAGAGTGCCCCTAAGCACCAGGGGAAGAGCAAGACCTCATCCTTTGCCATAATCACACCAGAAATGCTGGCGACAACTAGTTTGTGCCAACTTCCATTTCTACAGTGTCCAATGCCTTCTGCCACGGGGTAGTAATTAAAAGGTTTTGTACTGCCAGGATTTGCTGCTAATGGTTAGTCTTCAAGTGTTATAGAAGAATCAAAACAAAATGGAAAATTATAGAAAAAGGAAAGACAAAACAAGTGTGAGGGAAATTTATCAGGCAAACTATCCGGGTGGCAAAAGATAACATGTCCCAGTTTATGTCAGCATGCTAAGTTATCACTTTCCCCACATGGGGTACTGATCAATGACACTCAAAAACTCAGCCCACAGAAAAACAACGCACTGCTCAGAGGTATAATCCAACAGTGGAGTGCCCAAATTACAATCCCACGCACCATAATTATATCTGAGATTTCTCATCTGTAAAATGGTAAATTTCCCTTCCTTCCATGAACGTGGTGAGAATCGGCTCATGTTTGCTTTCTCTCCTTGAAGAAACAGATACTTTGATTTTAATTGCTTTTATTAACAAAAAATACCATACGTATACTTTTTAAAAAAACGGACAGGAACAAGGTGAGATTGCAGGCCAAAGTGCTGTTGGCCACAGCTCTGCCAGGTGAAAACGGCAGCACTGCAACTGCTCATCCTCGTCCTGTGCTCAGGGACAACAGCTCCTCCCCTATCTGTCAGCACAACTTCTTGTGCAATTATTCCCTAATGTAGTTCTGTCAAAGTGACCTGCTTTAGATATTAAGAATACCTGAGCTAATGTAGGCATCCTGAAATAACCGGTTTGGAGAGCAGCCACATATGCGGCATTTTCTGACACATCTAAGAGGATCGCAACTTTCAGCGGAGGACAACAAACACCCATGGGCAGGACAGGTACAGTAACCTCTTAGCTGTGCTGCACTCAGAAAAATGACATCCAATCTTAATCCGTAATGAAAGATCTTTAGTTCAGGTCAATAAAAGTAAGCATGAAATTCAAAAGGATGTTCTCAGTCTAAAGCATTTTAATTTGGGCATATTTGTAAACTCTATATAAGGCATACTCTGTGTGTATATATATATGTTATGTATACATAAAGATTATACTTTAATTGAACAGAAGATTTGAAGAGATTAAACTAAGGTGCAGCTGTTGGGGGGGCAACAAAAAACAGAATGAGCAAAATAAACATATAAGTAGGCCTGTAAATATTCAATGAGTGCTGCCTTGTTTATCATAAATCCATTCTCCATTCCCATCGTGTTCTTCTCTGTCCTCACATTCATGTCAGGCTAAATTAATTTAAAGTTAACAGAATAGAATCTATTTGACTTCATACTCTTATCTGTGGTCTGTAAAATATAGGAGAAGGCCTTGCTCTGTTAGCTGAAGGCTATGTTTACATTAGTGTTTTGGTTCAGAGCACTAGTGCAATTTAGAAGGAAATCCTTCTCCCCTCCACACTATTCCCGCTTACTGTGCAATGGTTTTGTTCACAGACCAGTTTTTGTATAAGTGATGTGTATTCTTTATGGAGAAATATAAACTGGAAATGGAAATGTACCGACGCAATGGTGTTATCTGTCATGCTTCAACCCCTAAGGGGGCACACAGGTCCAAGCAAATCACAGCTCTGAACAGTTTCAACACATGTTGTGGCATGGATATCTGATCCTGAGAGGCTCCACTAAATCTAGTCCAAAATAAAAGTGCTGCACAGCAGAATATGTAGAGGTGGGGGTCACAGCACCAACTGCTTCACTCTACGCCAGTTGAGCCAAATTACTACTGTAGACATTCCCCAATACAGAGACCGATGCTAGAATAAATGCAAGTCTTGTACACATGTATGTGCTACATGTTAACAATCACTCTTGGTTAAATTGGAAACTGTTCCATGTACAAATGGGACCTAAATGATCAACCACAAGCAACCAGCAATGTTTATGAATGACTATATCTTCTATTTATTAAAATCTTACAGAAGTCAATAATAAACAGTATTCAAATACTTCTTCTTGTAAATAAGATAAATGCATTCTACATTAAAAAATGCCAACTCGTATACAGCAGCATACAACACATGAAAAAGTTAAGTGCCAAGTTTTGCTTAAAGTAAAAGGAGAAAGTAGCTTTGGAAAGAGTCATTCAAACCCAAATTTGATGAGGATTTCAAAATACACCTGAAGGTCTGCAAAATGAGCACTAAAATCTTCAATCTACACATTTTATTAGAAAAAACATAATTTGCAATAGTACGACTTACACCAGTTCAAAGCACTGCTCACGCAGTTAGCACCAGCAGGTAAATTTTAAAAACAGCTTAACACACATACATTCAGAATACCAAAACCATGGTATTGTATGGTTTAAGTTCAAACAACCTCATTAAAAAAATTACACTAGGATACCATATAAGTCCTAAAGTTCATCTTCACTGCAGCTCCATGCTACTCCATTCACATTAGCCTGGGAGCGAACATAAGCCTGCCACCACATGCTCCTGGAGCTGACTGATTTGATTAGCAGGACAGAGTGATTGGATTAACAGTTGATGAACTGTTGTAAACTGAGCCGCTGCATCCTTATGGCATGACTGGCCAGAGTGTCTAAATGGTACGGGACTCTCTGGCTATGGTGACGACTGTTTTACATATACATTGTTCTGGAAGCCAAAGCTGTACAAAACAAGTACAGATCAGATGTGGGCAGATTACTGCCTTTCTTTCAAATCAGCTACAGCAGATGATACAGCTGTTGTGTTACTTTTGTGACAGCTCTGGAATGAGGGATGATACCTGATCTGGCTCAAGACCTGCCAATATAGAGTTCACCCGCTCTGTTACAAATATTTGAAATTAAAAGAAATGCAATTTAATCACAAAATGATAAGTTTTGTGTTCTGTGTTAAGAGTTTGTAAAGCTAGTTATAGGATTGTTAAGTTTGAAACAGGTAACCATAGACACTGTTAGGTTTGAAGTAGGTAACCATAGAAACCCCACTAGATAAGTTGCTGGACTTCTTGCTAGAGACCGTCATGGACATTAGTTGAATACAATGGAGTTACTGGATGAACAAGTTGCAACACGTTAGGGACCAACTAGAACTGATCTTGAGACTTGATTGAGAGCCAAGGTACTACCACGCCTGCGCAAGAAGGAAAGGTAAAAAGTGCACAGCGCAGAAGACATATGGCCTTCATCGCGGAGACCCCGGCCCACAACCACCAGAAGAAACTGCGCGTGCTCAGTCGGGAGGAGTTATAGGTGGAGACTATGGAAATGATTTCCTGGAACTCATTATAATAAAGACCGCCTTTTCGGGGAAAAGTTATGAATATGTATAGGCGTCCTTGTATACGTGATGGATATGTAATATTTTACTATATAAATATGAGGTGAATTATTGAGGGGGGCGCGCACGGCTTTGGAGGGGCTACCCCTGTGCTGCTCACCGCTGCAATAAAGGTGTGCCTGCTTCTTAATGCTACATTGGTGTTAACAGGTTTTATTCCCGATTTCGGTGACAACTCTACTGTCTTCTGGCAATCAGAACCAGCAAGATGAGTTCATACAGGATCATCACTTTACAACCTGCAGCCACTCCCAACCTCCTTTTGAGG
The DNA here is from genome assembly GCF_013368605.1 of Nyctibius grandis. Taxonomy (NCBI): domain Eukaryota; kingdom Metazoa; phylum Chordata; class Aves; order Nyctibiiformes; family Nyctibiidae; genus Nyctibius; species Nyctibius grandis. The sequence continues at coordinate 15,378,232 of NC_090660.1, forward strand.
AAGCAGTGTGTGAAGTGCAGTTGGAACACATTCATGTCTATGAACAGGAGTCACGTAAAGGGCTAATACGCTTCTGGTGGTCCTTCACGCTAGGGGTGCAGTAAAGAGAACCGTATATCCCAACCCTCCTTCCAAAAATTAGATAACCATGCTAAAACAAATATTAAGATTCCTCTTTTTCCCAAGCTTTATTTCAATCAAAGACTGTCCATTCTTTTAGGATTCCTGGACACAAGTCATGCGAGAGCTAACTTTGTGCCTATCCACAACATTAAATTAATATACTGGCCTGCAGGTCATAGTCAAAGTTTTAATTCACCCTCGATATAAATTTCTAATCATGTTGCCTATAAAAATACAATTGCCTCAGTCAAGCTCATAATTCATCATCAACTTTATGACTTATATCCTTCCATAGTCTTAACAAAGACAATAGACAAAAGAATTTAATTACCACATTCTCATCAACACCAATGGTTCCAGGGAATCACAGCTGTGGCACATGCCATGCCTGGCTGCACAGGCACCTCCTGAAAAGGCACTTTAGGAAGTTTTATGCCCTATACTTACACTCAACAAACTGAGTATCACTGTACCGGACGCTCTTTTATGATCTATTGAAAAATCAGTTCGCAGTCAGAAAAAAAAGGTCTTAGGAAGCCTTTTCCATAAAGGACACCAAGGAAACTGTGGGGAAGGAGAGCCTGTGACACAGTCACTTTGCTTTAGAGAATTAACTCACTGGAGAAACAGTTTGCCTGAGATTGACTCCCTCAAAAGTCACCACTGATGACTGATGCAAAAATGTCAGCACCACAGATCCTTCCAGATACAATTTACATAGAAACAATCACAGCAAGTTGTGGTGCAAGTTACAGCCTAATGCAGAATTTATCAACTGCCTTACCGTAACTATAGTTATCTAACTATTGCAAAAATGATTAGAAAATCTTACTCTCATCAATTCACTTTTCGTAACAGTTCTAACCTTTTATTTACAAAGAGATAAGACAGTCTTATAAATATTCTATTTTGCACGAAAGCAGAATGAAAGTGCATGAAAAGTTGTTAATATATGTACAAATATAAAATATAAAAAACCGCCTGCAACAATGTATTCTTACCAAACATGCACTGTTTTCCTCCCTTTGAAATAAGAACAAGTAGCATCAAATAGGTTTCTCTTCTTAAACGGAAATGGCCCTAATCAGAAGCAGCTATTAAAAACTACTAGCATTTGATTTAAGATACACATTCTGGATGGTCAAAGCTACTACATAAGTATTACTGTGTTATTCTCATAAAGCTATCAACATGTTTCTCATCACCAGTTACCAGAAGATCTCAGCATCACCCACACATAGAATTCCAAAGGAAATTCTTCACATCTTCAATTCATTTGTAAAAGCTATATCCCAGGAAGCAAATCCTGGATCTTTTTTTTTTTTCCCCAGAGGTAAATATTCCATCTGCACTTGTTAAGTTCTGCTACTGGTATCTCTCCACTGCAGTCATGAAAGCTACAGGTCCCAAACTTGGTGCAACCAACACCTTTTTCAGGAGAAACTGAACCTTCAACAGTACACAATTACAAAGACTCTATAAAGGCAAATAACTGATATAGATTCGAAATATTTTATCTAAAAAGAGTGTCTTAAGGAGAGAGTAGGTCACAGCAAAACTGCACTCCAAATATGTTAGAGAACACTTTGTCATGGCTAAGCAAACTTCAGAAACAGGAACTGTAACAAGAAAGAAGAGCAAGAAAATCACAGGAGAGTTGAAGAGGGAACTTGGTATGCTGTACTTAACTTACCAAATTCTACTTAATTCTACAATAACACTTTTATCTGCCAAAACCAAATGAGGCTTTTCAGCACCCTACTGCTTGCAAAAGGGACAGTGACATGAGCCTGCTACTGTAGATCACTTGACCAAACCTCAGTCAGAAGAGACACTAGACCTCATATAAGCTCTTAGAAGCTTATTCAGTAGCAGTCTCTTCTTCCTTTTGTTCCTCTTAGAGGTCCTGAGGTGCTTATCCTAAATAAAGATAGTAGCGACAGCTTTCTTTGGAATCCCTGCATTGGAGAAGGCACAATACCACTTACGGCCTCCTACCAGGTTCCTCTCACCCTTGCACCAAAAGCTTATTTCAGCAAGACGTAACTCAAGCTTCTGGATACAAGACTATGACTGCATTTTTGTTTTCAAATACAGAAAAACACACTAAACAATTCCATATCATAGTTAAGAATAACATTATTTACTGGTTCTTTCTGTATTCCTTACCTCAATTCAAACACGTCCTAGAAGAACATGCTGTACGAACACGGGTCCCCAGTCCCTCTGCCTGCAATACCATTTCCCTCAGTACTTTATCTAATCCCATCTAGAAAAGCTGGTGATACGGTAATTTCCCCTAATTAATCAACCTCAGTGCTGCACAGCTGCCTCTTAGTTCTGACATACTGTTTCTCTATGGGACTTATTAGTAGATGAACTATTTTTCCAGCTGGAAAAAGGCATTTCTCTGTTTTAGGTCTCAAGTCCCTCCATCTCCCCAGCTTTTAGTCTGAACCTAAATTCTTGTTTCTTCTTTAATACCACTGCAGTTTCTATGACTCCACTCCCCCATTTTCTTTCGGAACAGGGCTATGTTGTACAAATAAAGCTGTGGGATCTGGTAACTCTGCTTGACAAAGATTCTTCCAGCTTCAAGTTTCAAGGTTTTAAAGTTTTACAATGCTCTTCCAGTCAATACCTTCCTAACAAAAAAAAAAAAAAAAATTCAGAGTACATACAAATAAGTTCATGATCTTTGGCACTTAATTAACTTTTTACTAGGCCCACACATGGCACATAAGCAGTACAAGTTTTGCAATGAGGTATGTGTTCAAATGACTTTCTTATTTCACCAGTATTTGTAACTTTAAGGGGTTCCTAAGCCTCAAACACGTTCATCCTTCAAACATGCCAATCAGAAATAAAACTAGCCTTCATTGTATCTCTGTTTTTAACATACATATACCTCCTGCTGGCATAATTTCTGTGAAAATATATTTCCAATAATTACAATTTTTCCAAAATGTATCTAATGCTTTGGGCATGATATATACTTTTTAACATCAAATCACTAATCATTCAACCTAACATATTACACTGATACTACAAGTCCTGAATCAAAGGGACTGATGCCTGTAAGATTTTCTTCTATTGTCTTTTGAAAATATGCACTGTCTTAAGCTCCATTATTTACTGATTCTATCCACCATCAGTTCACACATGTATACTAATAGTAACAGAAACTAGACATTAAACTCATTACCCTGATGTTGGCTGTAAAACATGTTGTCCCATTACAAAATCCCTCATGCTTTGGCAATGAAAAAAAACACCATGAGAAGCAAAGTGTTTTAGGCTTGGAAAATGGCAGCTGCATTAACAGCAGCTTGTGTTGAGGTAGTTAAACTCATTTTTCAACAATTGAGATTTTTTTTTAATTAGCTGGGTAGCAGCAACTTCTCTATTACATGGTTAACAAAAATTTCTGAAGTAACTGAGCTATAAACACCTTCTTCAGAAGAATCTTCTATTCGTTATCCTCTGGAATTAAATAAAATAAGGACAAATACACGCGGTTTCCAAAATCAGGTAATAAAATAAAAGAAGTTATTTGTTACTCAAAACACCACTTCTTGCCCATTATTTTTGTCCAGAAAACATTGTCTCAAAATTGGCTGAGCATGAAGTAGCCATTGCACTCTTGATAAAACACTTTAAAACTGTGCCCTTTAAGGTCACAATGCAAGATGTTAAAGAAACCTAAATTCTTTGTTCTGCAGATTTTGCCAACGCTCTTTAAAGTCTGCGGAAAGCCAGGGCTTTTCCCAACAAGAACCACGGCTGAAATCTTCATGTAGGCAAAAATGGCACGGCACTACAAATTGTTAAAGTCCATCCTCAAGAACAAAGGAACCAAGAGTTACCTTCTACGAGCACAAGTTTCTTTCTCTACTTGAATTCAAGTCTTTCCCTCTGCAGAGATGTCACATAAAATATTCTGTCAACTTTCTATTATTACTACAAAAATATTGTAAGTAAACTACCACGTGCTGGTTTGCAGAGGAAGAACATATTTTTCTGTATTTTCCACCAGATGTGGATACTGTATTGGCTTTTGGTGCATCCTCTGCCACCCGCTGTACTCACTTCTAAGATGACAATACATCTGTTTAAAAGAGTAGTTCCTGAAAAAGGAAAAACAATACCATCTCTCATGCCACCTCCTTCAGTCTCAGTTGGTTTTTATTCCCTTCCCTGTGTTTGTCCCCGTCTGAATCTGATACTGCTATTTGCAGTGCTTTTCCTAATCCCACATCATAGCTTGCTCTCCAAATAATGCCTTGAGGATTATTTTCCTCATCATTTTATACTGTAACAGCATATTAAACCCTTACTCATTTCTCTAGTTTCAACACTGAAGTAATTTGTAAAATACACTGAAAAAAAACACTTTTTATTTTTTTTTAAAAAAAAAAATCATTGTGTTCACTTTAATCTATGCAGCTGTTTGTGGTACAGTCACTGTTTGCGAACAGGTTTTTTGTTATATAGAAAGTATTTAAAGTTAGCCCCAAACCTTTCTTTTTGCCTTAGTTATGTTCACAATTTCACTGACAGATCTCAAATTATTATTTTTATAGGCTCTAGAGAAGAAATGACTGTCTCACCTCTTTGTTTATGAAATAGACAAATTCACCAATGAGCACGTGGAGAATCAAGACTTAAGCATGTAATTCACTGGCATCTATTTTCTCCTTCATTATTGTCTTTAAATATTAAAAGTCAGTTTAAATATGCACTGTAAGCATGAACATTTTTTTACTTAAGAGCTGTTTTTAATATATAACATCTTAGATTTTTTGCCCTTTCTCCATTGAAAAACCTGATATCCAAACTAATGACAAAAGAATGTAAAAATTCACATAAAATTATCTTCACGTTGCAACGTAAGCGTTATTTACAGATTGCTTGTACTGAGAAATGGCCAGTGTCAACAGTGGGGAGTTACCCTTCCAAAATAACTACTGCCTCACAAAAAGACCTTTCCTGCAGAAGTAATGCCAGTCAGTTTCTTTGCACAAAGAAGTCCTCAAATTCAGGATTGCTCAGGCAAGATCTAGCATGTTCATCTTCCAAACTTCTAGCCTTGGTAATCCCTGCCTACATAAAATAGAAAGAATTTATTTAGAAGCAAGTTGCCAAATTCCAGGGATATGGCATTACACTCGTTTGGTCATAGTACAGCTACAGTAACACTGAAACACAGAAGCATGTTTCACTTTCTTCCAAATTTGCCTGGAAGGACAGGTGAGAGTTCCTTTCTCCCTACACATCTGTCTTTATACCTAGCATTATTACTGCACACCTATACTGCATTGAAAGAATTTATGCTGCAAATTCCTTGCCAAGAGGCCATCTGTTTCCAGAAATAGTCACATTTTTTGAAAATCTTTTGAATTCAGGATCTTCTTTAAAAATAGATAATTTTCCTTTTTTCAGGTGCTGGTAATTAATCTAGTCATCCGTTGGCAGTGTCCAGTATCACCTGTAAATTCACAATGGCCTCTGGCTAACTTAGATATGTTTTAAAACATACCTTTAAAAAAGATGTTTGCACATTAAAGGTCTTTTGTGATAGTTTTTGATAGCATTTTTAAGGCTTTAGCACCGTAAAGTACAATTAGTGCTACTTAGCACAGGATTTCATCTTATCCCTACAGTTACTCAAAAATTAAATTAATTGATATTGATACCGTTACAGTGGTGCTAGAGAGAACAGAAATGAATCTCTAAAACAAATGCACAAATTTAGATGCAATCCAAAGCACTAATGATTTTGTAAAGGGATTTCCTGGAAACTGTGTCCAAACCACCATACTTTGTCATGTAGTTCACGAGCCTGCATCTTCCACACCTTACTATAACGCAGAGGTTTGTCTTTTTCCTTGCTTTCTTTATTATTACTAATCAGTCACTAAGATATATATCACTGATTAATTTAGACTTTGATTTAAAATTTTTTTTTTTAAAGGCGTGTTAGTAATGCATGTACTACATTTCGGGGGGAATGTAAGATTTATTTAGGTTTTTTCCCCTCAACATACAAGGTCTTAAAGAACCTTCCGTCCTCTCATAATTATAATCCATGACAACAAACACCTTTGTTTCATATTCTGTTGAATCTGGAATAACTTGGCCCTGTTACTGTGAAGAACATAGCTGATTCCTTCCTTTTCCAGAAAGCAGCAATGTTATTAATTAAACTGGGGAATGGATCTGCCTAAAAATAAATACATCCAAAAATGTTTTGGTTTTCAGTTGGTTTATTGCGTAATCATATGCTTACATGATGGAAGTGGGACAGAGCAGGGGAAAAAAAAAGTAAGTGGAGATACAGCAATGGTGAGTTTTGCTGGAATAACGAGAATGCAGAATTGTGGTGAAAATTGCTGCAGTTCTGTAGCAGCATGTTTTATATGGGTTTGTCATGAACACAAAGGAATTTTAACCCAGAGTCCCCTAGCCTGAAAAAAAATCAGAGATGAGGAAGTTACCTGAAGGAATGCATTATTTTTGGAGATTACTTTAAAGACTGAATACTGAGTTCATATGCATGAAAATAATTACAAATTGTATAAGTATTAAAGATAATTAATTGCATAATCAAGAATTCTTAAAGACTAATTAATTACATTTTATGGAATACCAGAAAGTGTATGAATTAAAACCTTCCAATTTCTTGCTTGCATATATTTGTCTTTCACTCCTTGTTTTTGAAATTTCTTCAATTACATGAGGATGATATCACAGTTTTGAAAAGTCTGTCTCCTTCAAAAGCTTTTCTACCCAAAGTCTTTAATCATTTGTTTTATGACATGAATCTTTTCACAGTAATCAAATACAACGTGGTGCCAAAACAAAGGATTAGGACTTTGTCTCTTCTTCTATGTACTCCTTACCCTGACTACAGGTTTAAAGAAGTCTTGCTTTCTAACAACTAAAACAGAGGACAAGTAAAAATGAAACCACTCCAATCCAGAAAACAAAACAAACCAAATTTTGCAAGGACCCTATATTAGTACTCCTCATAAACGCAAGAAGGGTTATGTAAAAGTTTTAAATTTTGTTCTGTAGACACGTCATTTTAATTTGTCATCTCACATTTCAAAATAATTATTCAAGGGCCAGATTGGAATCTTCATTCAGAGAGCTCTGTTTAGAAAAAAACAATGCATGACTGCTTCCAAACTAGACATGCATTTAAGTCAAGCATTTTTTATTTTTTTTTTTTTTTAAATCCAGATATTCAGATGCCAATTTCTGAATTAAATTATTATTCTTGACGTTTCCAGAATTCTGTGATGTCTCACTGGAGCAAGGAGAAAGGGAAGTGAAACAAACTCCTCTTTAATCCTAAAGGACAAAGTAACTGATGAACGTGAAATTTCATTTCAGTTTCCACTATACACAAACAGTGAGTGTCACTTTCAAAAGAAATCTGGGGGGAAACGGTTTATTTCTTCTAAAGGATTTTGTGTGCATCTGTGTGTATGTACCTTAGAGACACCCTGCTAACAGTACCTTAACTTACAATTGGATGCTTTTTTTCCTACCTACCGGTCTATGACAGGATATGAAAGAGATACACTTCTTCAGACCAACTACTGCTAGAGCACACATTTATTTTGCCTTTTTTTTAAATCTTAACGTCATGAGAGCGACAGCCCTTTTGTTAAGTGTAATGCATGTATTAGGTGCAGTGCAAGCTTTCTTCTGCCGTTAGCCATAATATAACTGTTTCAATCTGCCTCCTTACACCCTAAAACACTGCTGCACAAGTTGTGCCAGCTCTCTCTTACACCTTCACAGCTTTCCAAGTGCCAGTATCCTGCCTAGAGCAAGGCATCCAGTTTGCAGTCTACATCACCATTCCTCCCCTGGCCCTCCTCAACAAAAAAATAAATCAGGAAGGGTGATACGTGTATTTATGTAAAAAGGGAGGGAAACTGAGAATTCAAAATACTGTCACAAATTAGGGAAGTTGTTATAACAAAGTGGAGTAAGTTCTTTACCTGGAAAAAAAATATTAAGAGTTAAAAAAATAAAAATCCTATTAAAAATTGCAACCAAATTTAGATAAATTCAGTTTGACAGATAAAATTAGGAGAAGTAAGATGGAAACGACTGACCATGGAAGTATGCTTTACAGTATTATTTGTTATTTTAATAATGCTAATTGAGAATACTTTTAACTGTTACTTATTATCGGGGGAGAAGATTTACTTTGTAAACACAGTAGTAATACAAATTAAATAAAATTAAATTGCTGTGATTCTGTTTATCAAAGAGTCTGGAGCCAGTTCTGAGGAATGAAAGTGGCAATATCCAGAATTAAAGAGAAATCCTTCAAGACTTTACTAAACTAACAGTTGAAATTAAGGTTCTGCTGACTATATTTAAAATTTATGTGTCTATGGGATAGAGATGCTCATGTTTTATATGGGTGGGGGTGGACAGACAAGACAAACAACTTTACAATCCAACTTCCTAGAACAGATGGTAGTCTGAGGGGCTGCTTTTTTGAACTCCTGATATTTGCAAGGATTGGTAAATTGAGCTACAGTACTCTATGTGTAGAACTGAATCCTCTGCTGAAACAGGCTTTAGATCTCAAAGCCTCCAGACAGATCTTTGAGGACCAGTGGCCTTCTGAGTCTGCTTTTGTCTTATCCTTTTTCCAACTATTTTAGCTCACCCCACCTCCCGCCAAAATAAATCTAAAGCACCACCTTTTTTTGTACTTCCCAGTGCCACTGGATTCTTCTTGCGTAAACAACTCATTACAAACATGAAAATGTTGAACTCTGAGGACTAGACAATTTTCCAACCTAGAAAAGCCCAAAACACAATTAATGAACTTTTTGAAGTTTGCTTGAATTCCTCAAGTACTGCACGGTATAAATACGAATACTATCCACATGACATGTGAAGTTGTCTCTCCATCTTTCTTCGAGATCAGATGATCTCAAGTGACAAGAACTATCAGAAGTTTGTAACTGTTTCCAAAGAAGGAAAAACTGAACAGGCTGACTCTTCAGTCTGGGGACAAGATGAATGAGGTTAAGAGGTATATGAAATGATGAATAAGAAAATGAACAGGAAATATTTCCTATACTTCCCATGACAACAACAACAAAAAGCAGGGGATACCTAGTGAAAAAAATAATTTTAAATATTACATTTGTATTTAAAAATAAAACTAAGTTGCAGAACATATTGCCACATCACCTAGTGGAGGGACTAGATGAATTTACGAACTATAGATACATTATAGATTACTAAATACTGAGTGCAAACTGTAGCTCAGGAAGCTCTTAAATTACTGTCTCCCAGTAACGAGAAGGGTATGCCAAAGGAATAGCTACTCTGTGCTGTCTTATTATTCTTTATCCATTCACTACTGTCATTTCAACACAGGACACTACCTATGTGGATCTTTGGGCTAGTCCAGTAAAGCATCTCTTACATCAAAAGCCACTCAGGATTTTTAAGTAGAAAGATGAGGATTAATATTTCATTGACAACAGGGTAAAGAACCTTTGTGGAAAAGCCAAGGCCACCAGAAGATCAAGTGCTTGAACTGGAGTAATAGCCCTTATGTTCTGTTTCATTCAGACCAGTGACACTTTGGAGTCAGGGTTACAGAGGCAGTTTAGAAAGTATAGACAACATAAACATAACTACCTATTAAATTTAAATGTTGCCAGGAATTTTTCAAATGAAATATTTTCTTCACAGTAAGGCAGTTTTCATTAAATTAATGTTTCTATGGGGAATTTCAATTCTCCTGAAAGTTTTATTTTCTCCAGTCAACAAAATTATAAGACATTTTTTCATTCTTTGCCTGATCCAAGTTGGAACATCTCAACATGATATTTAAAGCAACTCAATGAACTCTGCTTTAATTCAAAACAAATTTAACTTCCTTTTCCCTCAAAAGCTGACATGATAGCCTCTCCTCCGAGCTCCTAAAGCCCCCAACTCTTTTCAGAGGATCACAAGCCCTTCCTCAGAAGATGATGCAATTCCTCACATTATGCAGGCATGCCTCCTACCTGCCTGTGAGGAAGCACAGGAGAGAGATTAAGTCTCAGTGCATTCTGGGAGAAACGACTTGGCCAAAGATCCTGGTTCATCTGGGTAATATATTGAGGTTCCAAAATTACAACACCCTGAAGATGATATGCCACAGTGGTGAAATGCAGGTTGAAGTATCAAGTCAGCTCAACTTCAACATTCCCAAGAAAAAACAAGAAGAGAATTTCTACTGTCAAAAAGTTAATTTAAACTAACTTCCACTAAGAAAAAGCCCAACCGTCCTCTGTTGTTCCCCTTAAACCCTCCAAATCCAAACAAATTCTGTTTGTCAGAATTTCCCTGTGTTGGAAATTCTAACTTTTAGCTAGCTCTTCACAGAAATGCTTTCAGTGAGGACCCTGATATTTGAAGGTTAATTCGCTTCCAAGAGGGCAAAGCAGAGGACACTTGAAAACACATAACACTTTTAGAGCAGAAAGCCAGCAGACAGGTAAGACGCAGATTACCCCAGACACCAAAAGCGAGATGTTCTATACATACACAGCCTGCTAAAGTCTCCGAATTTAACCCGCTCAATGGAATTCAACCATACCCTACAGCAAGGTGATATTCAGGCAATCATGTAGCTAGGATACCAATGCCAGAAACGAGTGGAAATGCAAAAGCCTTGCCTTCTAAATTAAAACAAACCACACAAACCCCCCACATTTCCATACGAATACATTAAAAATACCAGCATAACTGAGACAGTGGTGTCTAATACAATGGTACCAGTTACTTTTCTTTTTTACGGGCACTGGTGCCAATTTACACAGTCCCTGCTCTTTGGATCCTCCCCCCCGACATTAGCACAGAGTTTTTCAGCTACACAATGAACCAGTCTGGGAAACAGATCCAGCTTTAAAATGTCCCAATAAAGAAAAAATATTTTAAACTTAAATTGGTTTCCAGTAGCATGTTGCACCATCATTGCTCAAAAGCTTTGCCATGCACAGGGACAGGAAGGTGCAGCCAGGCACAGGAAAAGAACTTTTCTGCTTTTTGTAGCACCAGTGCTAACTTATGCCAACATAACATTAATTTTCACTGTGGTCTGATGGAACAGAATGAAGGTCTACAGATGCTTACAGGTAAGGTGTTACGTTGCAGGTAAATTATAAACTGTCACTGAAACAGGCAGTCGTTATTTCACTATGACTCTTCCTCATCCCTTATATCAATTGTAGGGATATTGCAGCTCCTGAAGAATCCATTTAATTACTTTAATCAATGCAAAGCTAGTCATTTTGAGAATAACTGGGTTATTTTTCCTTTTATTCTTTTTTTGTTTTCTGTCAGCTAACAGGCTGACATCAGAAAGGCTTTCTGAATTACTTTGAAACCAAGAACTTTGACAGCAACTAGATGATGAAACCAAAACAGAGAAAGGTCTTCAAAAAGGATAGCTCAGAGACCTTGTTGTTGGGTTTGATAGCCTTTGCAGGCATTAGTTATAGTTTCCATTGAAGACAGCTCTTCCCCAGAATTGCAAGCTCTCTCTTCTGCTTGATGTGATTTGACAAACCCGATGACTTTAAGAAGAAATGGCACCAGTCAGTGATAATCAATCACAACCGTTCTTGTGCAGATACCAAAATGTCCAAAGACTTCTTGTAGTGGAACACTTTGTCCCACTGTCACAATATATTCTGTCTTACCGCCTGTTTTTATCTTCCTTCTTCTCCTTTCCTCTCTTCTTCCCCACAATCAACTGCCTCCTAATAACTGAACCCATTGAAGATTAACTTAATGATTAAGTACTACAATGTTCCTACCCATTCAGCAAACAAAGCCAAAGCCTTAGAAAGGTCATTTCATCACATCACCTAGCCATTTGCCTGGCTTTCCTATAAGGGAAGTTTCATGTCAACAACTAAATTATTTCTGCCACTGTCCCACTCTTCCCACTCCCAGGGTGTCCCAGACCCTTCCCTTGGGAATAGCACTGGAGTTCATCTGATCTCAGAGGGAGAGAATTCAGGAACATTTTATCCCTCACCTGGTATAAAACTCACTAGCTTTCCTAATTGCCTCGCCAACAGATCAGCTCATCAGCAATGCTCCTACAAGGGAGGAAACTGTAGTTTGGGATGGGTCAAAAGGGAAACACAGAGAGTCTCCACCCTCAGCTCAGCTTAAAAGCTGCAATGAAAATGCATCTCGAAGCTGTTCACCTCCATCCCCTATTGTTTGGATACACGGGTCCAACCCCCCCGGTAATTGAGGATCTTTTCAAACCTCCTGACTCATGAGTCATCCTACACTTTGCTTGGTAGTTAACTCCACCCTTTCTCAAATCATCTGAATGAGTTTGGTGGGGGTTGTTTAGTGTTGGTTATCAGAAAAAAACCTAACAACTGCATACCGAGAATAAGAAATAAACCAAACCACACCAAATAGAAAGCCAAATTTAAAGGAGAAAATAATGTTGCAGGTACTATAAATGGGCTAGAACAAAGTTCAGCTAGCTCTTGCTCAACCTGCTTTTTAAATTTACTTTTCCCACTCTATCCTTCTCTTCATCTAGCCACTGATCAAATTTACTTTAAGTCAATTTTGTTCCCACCTTCTTTCCTGCTCTTTTTAACACCCCTGGACACACACACAAAATGGAAATGAATCAGATCAATTTAGTGAGAGTTGCTTTTGCCAGCTCAGTTCAATGGTCTTTTCACTCCTCTCTTCAACCATATCTGCAGCTTAAAAAAATTTGGGGTCCAGTTTTGTTTTTCTCTTTCATGACATTTTGGGAACAAATTCTTTATGATTCAGTTTGTTCAGCTCTTCCTTCTGGGTACACCCTTCCTGTTGCACCAGATAGGTGCCTTAACAAGAATGAATAAACTCGGAGCCATGGGAACAGCAGAATGGACTCACTAGAAGAAAAAAAAAAAATGAACAAACAACAAGCAAAACTAAGACCACCACAGATTTTAATCCTGGTTTAAATCAACGTTTTCTGCTTGCTTGAATCTTACATTTCAACAGCAGCTGCACCCTGCGTTTTAAGGAAAGGCCCATTTTCATTGGTTGGTATTGTTAAGTCAAAACGATAAATACCATCTTTTAACCAAAGTTGGCGGGTTTTGCTGAACAGGACAATACAACACTCACATTTATTAGTGTGATGATAAAGGTGTGAAAAGATTGAACCGATTCTTTTTTCAGCCAAGAAATGCACCATTCTTAATCCTAAAAGAATTAAGGAAACTCTGAATATCCAGGGTTTTATTTATAACTTACATTAATTTTTATTTGGATGCAAACTAAAATTTAACTACAGTGTATGAAGCTTACCTGATTGTTTATTTTACTATTATTTAACTAAAAATAGGTTATGCACTTATATACTTAGTTGGTTTTTGTTTTGCTTTGTTTTTTTCTTACTTAAAATTATTTTATTATAAATTGTTTTGAGAAAATAATCAGTAGCAGGGAGCTAAACTTGGTTTTGTGTTTATGCTTCAAGACCTTGGAAGTAAAATATCATAACTAATACCTATTCTTTCATTTAGACAGGAATATATAAGACATTGATTTCTGAAATCCAAAATGTTTTCTTTGCTTTTAATACGTTACTCAATTAATTGAGACAATTGAATAACCTGAAATGAATAAAGTATCTCTGTGCATCTATAAAAAGTTTGCTACTACTTCTAAGAATGGATTAGGTACCTAAAACTCTGATTCAGTCATGTAATTCTCTGGCAGCAAAATACACAGTATTTTATACTTTTCTGTAGTTTTCTGTACCTTGGTAGGTTATAGAAAGTTCACCGTTTAACAGATGTATCATATTTTAAGTATGTTTTTCAATAAAGTTAAATACTTATTTAAAAATATACCTAGCCATATCATCACATATTCAGAATTTTATATTAATCTGTATCTTATTTGCTTATTTAGCATAATGTTGTTACTTTCATGTTCTGTCAAGAAGAGAATTTTTTAAATTCCTCAGATTCAGTTTTCTTACAGCTACCTGAGAGTTACTGTATCTGTTAAATGCTACTACTTCACTGCCTAAGCCTCTCTCTCCAGAGAAAGAGAAGACGTTATAGTAGTAAACATTGGCTAAATTAAACTCAGACCAAATTCTAAATTTAAAAAACAGTTTCAGACAATTTTTTAGACTAGTAGTGGGGATCTGCTAATGCACAACAGCTGGGGACAGCTATTTAAATCTAGGAAATGAAAACTTTAATTAGGGAAGTATGTTTAAGGGACACAAGGAGCCCCAAGTACAGTATTTGAGGATTTGTTCAGATAACCATTTTCAGATCTGGGAATCAATATATGCTCCTTTCACATATTATTATTGAGTGTATCAGATACATGTACACCTCTGTAACTGCTTCTGGCTTAAAAATCTACATACATACATGTTTCAGACACGAAAAACAAAAAAAACCCAATTTTTTGAATGTATCTTAAAACTATTTGGAAAAAAAAAATTCCGTCTAAAGGACAGTTTGCTTGAGTAAGCATTTTCCACGTAAGTGGAAAAGTTGCAGGATTAGCTTTGCATTCTTTTAGAAAACAGAAGTGGATATCCTGCTACTTAGCAAGGCACTAGCAGTTACTTTATTCTGAATTGTTTCCAAAAAACTCTTTCCTTAATGATGGATCCAGGTATGTGCTTTAGTATTTAAAGATCAGTGTGAGAGCAAAGGGTCAAAGGTAAATATATTCAATTTTAGCCAGCAAGTTTTACATTTAATGGTGTGATTCAATCACACCAACTCAGTTTGCGAGATATTTTGCTGACTACCAACAGTGCTAATGCATCAAAATCAGCAGAAACAGATCTTACTGTGACACCAGAGGAAATTAAAAAAATGCTCAGCTTGGCACCTGCCAGACAACTTGAATCCTGCTGGTAAGCACTTAGTTACATAGTTGATCCAAAAAGATTTAACATACAGCAAGAGAAGGAAAAGACTAGAGAGGATGAGAGCGTCAACAGAAAAGAACAATAGAGAGTACACTCTGAAAAAGAGCATTATTTAAAAGACAACTCTGCAACCCTCGCTGTCTTCGGTTCTCAAGGTGGAAGAATAAATGGTATTTTTTTTTTAATAAGGGCTTAAGGAAATAATGTTTGAGAATAAGGATTCAAGCAGAAAGGAAGAAGGAACACTGTGAAAGAGGCCAAGTAAAAAGAAGGTGAGGATTAGGAGCGAATAAAGGATACAAAGGTTGTATGTAGAAAGTACTGTACAATAGTAGTTCCATCACAAAGACAAGCAGGTGGCTTTTTAGCACTGTATGCAGTAACAAATTTGAAAGTGACTTGGAGTAGAAGGTGGGAGTAAAATGGCCAAATGGAAAAGCAGAAAAACCACTGTGGGTGAAGAAGTGGGCTACAGCACCACAAGCACAGCTGTTAAGACAGTTGCCTGGCTGATGCTTAGCAGTACCGTGGTTTGAGAATCTGGATGCTAGCTCCTGGCTAAACTCAGTCAGGACTCACAAAGGATCAAGTACATGCTTAAGCCCCAGTGAAGACTGTGTTCTAGTAGATATGCTCAGACTACAAGTAACACTCATATTTCACTAAAGTCTATGCAAAACTCAACTGCTCAAGATGTGTGTAAAATTAATTTAAGCAATTCTGAAAAAATTAAACCAGGAAAAGGGCCATTTTTAGAAACAGCACTACACCATTGCTTAGTTTTTCTCTCAAGCTAAACAAGAATTATTCCTACAGTGGAACTGGACAGCACTGAAATTATCATCATCTAAGTATTGCCTTCCAGAAAGGCATTGTTTTTCTCAGAAAAGCAGTTGGATATTTTGAAGTATCTTTATGGTGGTGCAATACATTCTTCTGAACACCTCCTCCGCCCAGCAACCGGTCTAAGGTCTGAACCTGAGTTCTCAACATAAAAGAATGTTTTTCATTATTTGCCTTGCAGTACAACCCTTACTGTGATTCCCATCTTAAGGATGTAGTGCAGGTGTAAACAGGTAGATAGACAACTACATTTCATCAAACTTTCCCCTAATCTGTCACTGACAGAGATTTGGGTACCTTCCAGTAATCTTTAGTGCCTTCTTTATTTAGTTATGAAGATTATGAAGCGTTTTTGAGCAACATTCCTCCACAGCACTGAGTGCGTTTTGAGACCACAGTATTCTTGAGAGGGTTTTTCTCTGATTCCAAGACACTTTGGGAGATCATAAGCAAACAAATTCTTAAAGACAAAACAACTACATGAAGAAAGGAAGTTTCCTTAGGAAAGAAATGAAGGAGTAAGATTCAGAAGCCTTATAAAGCATCTGACTGAGCCTCCAGGACAAAACAATTTTTTATACCACTGAAAAAATGAGAGGGCCTTGCAAGCGATCTTTTGCCACCCCTACATGTACATCTGTTACCACTGGGACCTATATTTGTCTTTCTTTGAGAGGATGTCTAAACTCAAGGGCAGAATTTAAGGAGGTACTAAGTGCTAGCAGCGAAAAAGCGATCTAGTACTCTGATTTGCTCTTAGAGGAGGTCGCTGACCTGCCTCGGACAGCACCACAATTACAAAGCATTTAGAGGCCGATTTATCCCTTTTGAAAGCCAAATGGGAGAGTGTGAAAGAGCTTCTTCAACACTTTGTTTTGTTTTCTATGAAAAAATCAGAAAAATATGGGAAAAGACTACAACACAAAGACCAGTTACAGGCAGATGTTCAAGCTGAGAATTCATCTTACTGAGAATGAACAGAAGCCCTGTAATGGCAACTTGCAGGAAAGCATTACTCATTGGGTGACCTGCTACCTGCTCATCCTTGCTTCCTTCCTTTTAAGAATCTTTTTAAAAGCTAAAAAACAAAACAAAACAAAAAAAGGACATATTTTTCTTGAAGTTCCCTTCTGTTTCTCCCCCACCTCTGTGCTGGCATGGCTGTTGTGCAGATGCATATTGTACCCATTCGGAGAACTAATTCTGCCGAGAATCAGGCCAAGATAGTATTTATGTTTTAGCTGAATTTCTGGACCTGGTTCATATTCAGCCATAGAAAGAGATAAGCCAGCACAATGGAAGAGAGCACACTGTAAAAAAATCAAACGTCACCTCCCCCACACCATTCCTGCTGCAGTAGACTGACTTAATAGATATGAAAACTACAGCCTAACACTAAGATTGGGTAACATTAGATTTATATCAAGGGAGTAGAGAAATACAGGGAGACTAAAGGCCGACACCACCCCTGCCCCTACATAAATCCCCAAAGAACCTGATCATCATCGTCCTCTGCAGTTTTCCAACAGAGCGAGTCAAAAGACCACCTGGCTTCTTTTCAGGGCCAGCAGCTTGTCCCCCACAGACAGCAACGGACATCACAATAAGATGGGACTCACCACAATGAATTCCTGTTCTACATGGTTCCTTGCTCCTCTGCTTCAGAACAAAGTATCCCAAACCTCAGCAGAGCAGGTTGTTGTGCTGGACACTGTCCACAGAGGTACCCCAGACAAGCTTCAAATGCAGGATTAGACTGCTGTTCTGTAAGACTGCATCAAATAGGTAAACTGATGGTGGGCTGCCTTCGGCTTATCATTTCTAATCATCAACCTGACCTTGCTCATGCTGGGGGAGTCCAAATCAGTCCTGTATGTTGCTTTGTTTCTCATACCAGGGAAGTTTTCAGACATATGTCAGTTCACAACAAAGGATGAGAAAATCATGTGTCTGAAACATTAACCAGCATTCCTCTAGAACTGTATTTCTAAACAATTGTTTTGGGCATTTTTAAAGCAGGCTTATTTCTGGAAATATCAATACGCAGGACTGAGTCATACACATCACTTGTGGTTGGTTGAGAACTGCCTGCTGATATGAGGAGTTGTCAAGGTATTCTCAAAGTCAGTAAGGTACAACCAAAAGGTACAAAGTCCAAAATGCATGGAGTTCTTTTCTTTTGATGTATGGCATAACTGGGATATTTCTGAGAAACATTTGCAAGCTGTGAATGGTAGGACTGATTATGTAAAACGTGGTACTCTGAAGGGGGCAGAGGCCCTGAGGTGGAAGGTGATTTAAATGAAAAAGTCCTCCCTCAGTGATGACATTAGTTTTTAGCATTTTGTTGGAGACGTGTGGTGGTACGCTCCTATCAATGTTCTGATGTCTAAGCCTTTCCATCAGTGGGGTAAGGGCTTTAAATTAGATCTTTATCATCACTATTTGAAATCCTTCAAGGCAGAAAACTTCTAGTTGTAGAAGAAAGACCAATTTTTGTGTGGTCAAGTAATTTCCAAAATGAACAGCTAAAAGGAATTGGTAAGGAAGTGAAAAAGATTAGAAACTGAAAAAATCTTCTGGTTTTATTTCCATATTTCTACTAACAAATATAGAATATTTTACTGTTAGAAGAGGTGCAGAGGACAAGCACTGCTGCAGCTGACAGTGAATACACAGTCCTGAATTTAAGAGTAGATTAGCACTATGTACCACAAGGAAAAAAGGAGTCTACTGTCTAACATTACTGTCAGCACTCTCAGAACTGTTATTATCAGGACAATAAAGAGACTTTTCTCTTTTCATACAGTTGGTTTTCAATTGCTCAGCCCAATTATAAAATCTTGTGCTTTTACAAAGTAGGCACCAGAGGGAGACCTGCACTTTAGTTCAACTACGAAATAATGCTGGCAGGAGCCATTCAAAAGTGGACAATCAAAGCCTCTTGGCCAATATACCCTAAGTGGTTCCAGGTGAAATTCTGGCTAACAGGAGCACTTGGAAAGGGACTGGTGTTGACAGTCTTCTCTTTTTAATGGGCCAAAAAACTTTGAGTGCTCCATGAAGAAAAGCAGGTTCCCAAATTTCAGGCTGTAGATGAGCATACCTCAACCAGTTTGGGCACAGCTGGGAAAGACCTGCTCTTTGCCACCCATGCCCCCAGCTTATCATCACATCCTGTTGATGGTTACCACTTCTCACATCTTCTGGATGAGCTGCGTATATAAGAACTCCCTAAACATGTCGGTCAAAATAAGCGAGATCAGCTTAAGTAATTTAAATAACAAATCTTTCCTAACATGGCTCAATTTGACCGAATTGGATTAGGGAGAGCTCCCATGAGCAGCTCAGCTAGCAGACCAGAGAGGGCAGTAACCCCAGGTACAGGGCAGTGATGAATGCTTTGGGGTGGACTTACTCTTTCATTGACAAAGCTGCTTCTGAAGGATGACTGTAAATATATATATTGTAGGCAGGTTGCTATTGTTTTCTAAGCCTGATAAGAGACAGCAAGAGAAACTATATGGGCAGGTAATATACTATTCTCTTAAAAACATGTTATCTTAAATTCAAGTGGGGAAAGGCAAGGGGCAATGGCTTCTAGGAAGCAGGCAAGAGCCCAGAAAATTGATCCCATGCACATGGAGTCAAGCATACTAACTGGAATTCATGTAGACACAGAAAAATAAAATCGTTATTATGAATGATAGGTCTGTTGGTATGGAAAAAGCTATCGACTCCTTACCTATACAGCTGGATACTTATGATAAATCCAAATGTTTATACTTACGATAATCAAGAGTTATTCATGGGAACATAGAACGCTCATTAGAAGTACTCCCCCTACCCCATAATCTTTCTTATTATCCAAAGGGCAAAAAACATCAACAAAATCATCAGCTCCTTACATGCATTCTAAGTTAAGAAAATTATTGAACATCAAAGAATAAGGAGCAAATTCTAGCAAAAAAAACAAAATTTGAGTGTGCTCTCTTGTGATAAAACAGGCAGTCTTACTCAATAAATTTCTAGAAAGTTTGTTTTTTAACTTCCAGATTGAGAATTTTGGCTTTGCATTTTTGTTCTAAGTAGATACAACTCAAGTTTTTAATGAACAAATTCATTCTAGATGCTTCCAACTACAAATACAAAAACATTGCTATTTCAACTACAGTTAGTATACCTTTAATATAATTTTGCATGCTACTTTAGAGATATTTCATTACAGGGGAGTTGGTAGTGAAATAATGCCACATTTAAAGTTTCCTTACAATGGCAGTCTCTTTCAGAAGTTATACCACCTCCAAAGTTGCCAGCAGCTTCTGAAACTCAGCAGATTGAACTGTCCAAAAGGATGCTTTTCCATAGCTGCTTAAAGCAATACTCACGGGGTTGCCAAAATTTAAACTGAACCTGCTCTTGGAGAAAATCTGGCCTCAAATTAACCCTAGTAAGCAAAACAGGAGGAAAAAAAAGTGTGAGATAGTGAGGGAGAAGATTTTCCAGATGGATAAACTCCCTAAACCTACTCTGTTTGAAATCCTGAGTGCCAGTGTTGGTAGAGGGAACACCCAGCAGATGAGGTGAGGGTGTATCAACACACATTACCTTGGAAACACATGGGAATCTCTAGTCCTTGAGAACAAGGACAAACAGGAGAACCTAAACATGTCAGTTCCATGGGTTTTGCTCATGGCTTACACATCTCTCCTTGGAGCACCAAAGGGGAAGTACCCCTTCCCACTGAATTCATCGGAAAGGGTAGATTAGTTGTGCACCTTCTAGTTCTCCTTTAATTACGACTGCAAATGGTTTTCTTCCCTGACCATAGGACCCATGATCCAGTCTGTGCACAAATTAGATACAAACAAAGAAAATTAAGAACTCAGAGGCAACCACAAATCTGGCATTTCCTCAATCATCTAGAGTGTTTGAATTTGTGACGTAAATAACAGTCTTTTTACGATGTGGTATTATATCTATAAAGAAAAAAAAAAGACACTCAGAAATAGCCCTTGCCCTAGAGAGCTCACAATCCTCCTCCTTGCAGGGGTGCAAGAGTTTTATCAGATTTATCAAGTATGTACGAACAAGGGGATAACCTAAATGTGGTTTGTTTATATGCACATCTTTATCAGGCAAGCAAAAGTAATTATCTCATAATTCGGTGTGAGCTGAACTGAAATATCTTTTTTTTTTGACAGCACATATGCATTGCCAGTTAACTGTATCACAGAGCAGATTTGGTATAGTTTCAATTACATTGTATCACTTTTTTTTTAAACAGTCAAATAAAATAACGACACCAAGCTGTCTGATGCCCTCGACACGTGGGAGGGAAGGGACGCCATCCAGAGGGACCTGGACAGGCTTGAGAAGTGGGCCTGAGTGAACCACAAGAAATTCAACAAGGCCAAATGCAAGGTCCTGCATGTGGGTCGGGGCAATCCCAAGCACAAATACAGGCTGGGCAGAGAATGGATTGAGAGCAGCCCTGAGGAGAAGGACTTGGGGGTGATGGTTGATGAGAAGCTCAACATGAGCCGGCAACGTGCACTTGCAGCCCAGAAGGCCAACCGTATCCTGGGCTGCATCAAAAGAAGCGTGGCCAGCAGATCGAGGGAGGTGATTCTGCCCCTTTACTCCACTCTCGTGGGACCCCACCTGGAGTACTGTGTCCAGCTCTGGGGCCCCCAACATAAGAAGGACATAGAGCTGTTCAAGTGAGTCCAGAGGAGGGCCACAAAGATCATCAGAGGGCTGGAGCACCTCTCCTATGAAGACAGGCTGAGAGAGTTGGGGCTGTTCAGCCTGGAGAAGAGGAGGCTCTGGGGAGACCTTCTAGCAGCCTTCCAGTACCTGAAGGGGGCCTACAGGAAAGTGGGAGAGGGACTTTTTACAAGGGCAAGTAGTGACAGGACAAAGGGTTATGGTTTTAAACTGAAAGAGGGGAGATTTAGATTAGATATTAGGAAGAAACTCTTTCCTGTGAGGGTGGTGAGACACTGGAACAGGTTGCCCAGAGCTGTGGATGTCCCCTCCCTGGCAGTGTTTAAGGCCAGGTTGGATGGCCAGGTTGAGCAACCTGGTCTAGTGGAAAGGTGTCCCTGCCCATGGCAGGGGGGTTGGAACTAGATGATCTTCAAGGTCCCTTCCAACCCAAACCATTCTACGATGGTATGATTCTATGAAAACAGTCTTTCTAAAAAGCGTCAAATTAGTTATTTAAAAAGTTATGGTGAACTACCAAAATGTGCCCTAACACAGGGAACATTTGCGTGCATGGCTACACTTCCTCGTTCATTTCCATGAATAATATTCAAAGGTAGTCTGGTCTATTCTCAGCCTGCTACCAAAACATCGAGCAAGTTATCACGAAATTTAGTACATCATGCCTGCCTTCCATTTTCCCCACAAACCCATTAGCATGGACGCAAGGAAGTGGTGGAAAGAAGAAGGAAAAGATTAGGCCTGACCGAATTTCACCATTTAGCTAGATACAGTGACTGTACTTACTAACTGCAAAAGTGGAAAAGAAACCAAACTCATAGAGCTTAGCAGTCTGTGCAATTCAGAGTTGTTTCTCCTATTTAGGTCATGTTTTCCTAAAAAGCGTGAGAAGCTAAAGCCACATTACAAGGAAGGGCATGGTAATTAAAGAGGTAAGAAGCTTGTTTTCTTCCCAAAGGATGCAGTACACGCTTACATACGTACACAGAGTAAGCATAAACTCTATAGCGTGTACCAAAGAAATCATATAGAATTTAGATACACAATACACAATCTCAAGAAGCGTATCATAAAATAACATTCAGAGATTTCCACAAAGAACTACATAGATACGCAAGCCTATCTACTAAATAATGTCCATTTTTGAAGTTAAAATAGATTTTTCTTGATATACCATTTTCCATCATAGCGTCTTTGAAAAATGAGATATTTTAAATCTAAGATAAGCATAGGTCTTGAAAACAGCATTTCATTTCCACAAGTATTTTTCAATAAGATCTTAATTACCTTACTAACACATCTTGTGAACTGAAGAATCTTAACTTGCAAGACATAATTTAGGAACAACTTTATCCTTTGAAAGCACTGAAGTAATTCAGAGACCTTTATCATAGTAAACAAAATCACCATTCAAACCAGAAAAACCTAGAATTCAGGAAATCAGATTAAAGATTTTCTGATAAAAATTTTAGATGCTCAAGGTAAACATCTGAAAGAATCCAGACAAGCTGAAAAGCTACATATTGAACTCAAATTCCACTGTAAAACTGCCATTGAACTGAAAGAAACTTTTTTAAACCACAGAAGTGTTCAAGAACAAACTTCTGGAAAACTCTATCTGTGCCATCTGCAGAAAGTAGGATTTTATACAGAGCCTTAACTTTTTTTTCCCCTTGATCATAACAACTTTCATTCCACATGCAACTCCAGCTTTTGCCTGCAGTTACTCCGATGCCATAGTGCTTCTGGAGTTTAACAGAACAGAACATGGCAGATACTGACAAGAAGAGACAAAAATCTACATCTGAACTGTTAAAACCAATTTAGAAATCACACAAAACAAACAAAAACTGCAACAAAAAGGAATTCTGACATATTCACCTCTACATTCATCAAACAGAAAGACCTACTTAGTCTTTTTTACACTGTTTATGAAGTAAGTTGAAGACTAAGCTCAATAGCTGTGACATGGTTAAAAATAGCTGTACGGCTTAAGCAAGGCAACTCATACTGCTCCACAGGAAGAATTATTCTCCTGGTCAAAATATTTGCCTTTTCAATGAGCTGAACTTTCAGGTCATCTGTTAACAATGTAGATTCTTTCCTGTCTAGAAGAACTTTATTGTCTCTCCTTTAACAAATAGCAGAGTATTGTTCCCAGCTGGTTGCTAATTCACACTATTATCATGTAAAAATCTTTCAAAATGCTACATAGAAGCCGTATGTGTTGCTTGGATAATTACATATTTTGATTTAATAAATCTCATACTTAATTCCTCTGTATGTGTAAAATAAAATTTAAGCTCATCTTTATTATATCCTCCCCCCACAGCCCCAGCCCTCCCTTTTCTCTTCTCTTTTCAGCCTTCCCTTCAAAAATACAGATGCACATTACACCCGAGTACAGGGTGCCTTTGATGCTGAAAACACTTTTGTCAGATTTTGTAGATGACCTGTGTGAGCGATGATCATTTAGTTTGCCTTCCTGTATAACAGATAATTTCACTCCAAAATTCCTGCTTCAGGCCATCACATTGTGCTTGAACTAAAGGCATCTTCTTGGAAAAATTCACAGCTTTTTATCACTGATATCCAGAACATGCTTAAATAAACTGTTCTGATAGACAACTGCCTTCAGTATTAAATTTATTATATTTCTAGAATAATAATACCTCAGTTCAGCTTTCAGGTCCTGTATTTTGTCAAACCATTGCCTACTATACCTAAAGGACTGCTCCTTCTGAAATCTTTGCCCCATAAAGTACTTACAGGGCATCAGTCACTTCCCAAACTTCCTTTTGCTAAACTGAATAGACTGAGCTTCTCCAGGCTCTTATTACACACCGGGGTTTGTTCACTTACTTGTTTTTAATTGTCCTTGACATGTTTTTCCAAATCTTTTTAAGTTTATCTAGGTTTTGGGTTTTTTTGTATCTTAAGCTCAAACAGGATGTAATTTTCTAACATTATCTCACTAGAGCTATACAGCAAAATAAAAGCACACCTAATTCCACTTGATATCCCCTATATCCATACCAAGGGACTGCACTGTGCATTTTAGCTACTGTATCGTATCACCGAATTACTCCTTTCCAAAGTACTACTCTCCATCCTACGTGTATGATCTTACTGTCTAGACAGATATATTTAGCTATATTAACATACGTTGAAATGATCCCCATTAACTACGTACAGACCATCCTTCACACTTATTAATCCATCAATTTTTTGCACATATGCATTTTACCAGAGATTATATTCTATTTTCCTCCAGATCATTATCCAAATCCTCAAAGCAATGGGCTGTGAAAAACTTCTATAAAATCCAACATGAACGTCCTTCATCTATTACTGCTTTATGATCTTTCAATTAACCAGTTTGAAATGTATTTAATATGGGCCATGTTGACTTAGCAAAAAGCTAGGTTTTAAAAATCAGAATACCATGCAGTACTGCATCAGGTGCCTTATGAAACCTTACTATACCTACATGAGTATTTTTGCCAAGCAAACACTTTCAGCCTCAGAATAAAGAAATAAATACAGACAAGTTCTAATCATCATGAACAGCTGGGCAAGCAGTGACTCTGCTTTCTTCAATTTTCTGCTAAGAAATTCTCTTTTCAGCCTTTCCACAGTTCTTTCTGAGATCATTATCAGCCTGTCCAGTCTAGTATTTATGTTATATCCTGGCCTATCCTATCTCATTTAAACTTCTACAACAATTAAAATTAAAACAAAACAAAATACAGAACCCAATACCTCAGATACCTTCAGTTGGTTGGGTTTGTTTCTTTGTTTTAAATCCTGACTCTGTAGACTAAAGAAAAAAAATAAATTTGTTTGTTCCTACCAGAATAAAGAAATATTTTTTGTAAGTCACTGTAAATTGTGAACACAACATCCAGATTTTGGCCAGAGGACCACAGTATTTTGACTCAAAGTATGTTTTTTAAAGAATCATAGAATAGTGTTTTTTGCAGTATTTCTGTCTCTTAACTGTTATTGTCCCTATCGAGTAGATGCATGTCATTACCAGCATTTTTTTGCTCTCAATAAATAAGAATTTTCATATTGTTCTTAACCCCATTGATAGAAGGTTGATGATTAGTGTCTATATAATCTACTACAAATGGTCTTTTCGTTGTGACAGCTAATAGTCACTACTGCTCATGGCATTTTCTCTGAATCTTCACTCATTTGAATCTTCACCTCTGCCTTACTATGCTATGACAGTTTCATACCAATCCCTACTGACTTTTCACTGTAAGAATTACAAATCCCCTAAGTAGCTCTTATTTTTAAGTAATATAACTTTGAGACAAAATTGTTTTCTTTATATTTTCAGTAAAATCTGTATTACACTATTTGTAGGAAGTAATCCTTTTAGGAAAAGTGATTATATATTATTGGCAATGCCTGTAACGGATAGAGCCAATTCAAAAAAGCAATGATAACTATCAGTGCTGACTGTTTTCGTGGAAGTGATCTTATATTTCATTTCATTTTTGTCAGAAGAGTAAAATTGAACAGAACAGAACTTCTCATTCTCAGAAAAGTACGATGAATGACCTGCACATATTAGAAATTCCAGGAAAATTTTATTAATGATCACCTAATATAATCACTCTGAAATATCAATCCATAGTTTCTTTGCATCTAGACATTTAAAGAAAGATTCCTCTGTCACATAAATCCCAGGAAAATGTGCCTTTATCTCTATAAAAAGAAAGTTCAGACCTTGCAGAACTTTCTGAGGCAACTTTCTGTCCTTAAGCGTATATCTGTTTAGTTGCTTTTATGGTGAGAATAATCAGAAATAGAATACAATGTTTTAATCCTTGCTTTCTGGGTGTAAAAAAAACCAGTGCCTAGGCCAGGCTGGCTGTTAAAAAGGAAAAATAGAAGGGGCAATAATAATGGCCTGATTTTATAATTTGATTCTGCTCTTAATAAAGTGTGGCGCTCAATAAAAACTGGCACAGTGGAAGTCTGTTTGACTTAGTAACTTTCACATTAGTAGTCTAAAGTGTCTGTTGTTTGGTTTTAGTTTTGTTTTAAACACCTTGTTGGCAAGTAAATAAATTTTAATATACTGGATTGAGTTTCCAGATGATGATCAACAGATTTTTTTAAAACTATAATCTTTAAAATTATTTATTTAATAATCTGGGGGTTTTTTTAAACTAAATGAAGGATCAATGCCAATGGCTAGCAACGTCATTAAATTGTAGTGGTTTAGAAGCAAAGTATACCTTTTAAACTTATTTCTACATGCACCTGTTAAAACAATGAGTCATCTGAATATACATTCATGCAATCTTAATTTTTGTGTGCTACACCCCTGACATAACCAATATTTTAATCTATTTTATGTTTTCAAAAGGCATACAAATGCAGACTACATTTGTAATAAGTATATTACATCTTTTTAATAAAAGAAAATTGTCTTTAAAATGCTGAATACATAATCCAGTCTTTTTATCATCATATTTAACATTTACGAATAATACATTTCTTAATTAAGTATTAGCTACATCTAAATAATTGACAGAATATCTTTTGCTTAATATAAACAAAATAAGAGGCCTACACACACACAGAGAACTGAGAACATTGGATTTGGGGCACTTGAACTGCTTGGCTGCTTTCTAAATTCTCACTCAATTACCATCTCTATGTTCCCTAGTCCTTCCATAATACAGCACTAGCCTTGTAGTCTTTAGTATTAGTAGATACTAGTCTTTCCTAACCAGTTTTTATTTATATATTGGAAGGAGTTAAAGAGCAACACAGTTTACTTTCCTTATCAGTTTTCCCACCTTCACATAAACACATTCAAAGTGAAAATAATTTGTTCCTGCCTGTGAAACTGAAACCAA
Organism: Nyctibius grandis; assembly: GCF_013368605.1. NCBI lineage: Eukaryota > Metazoa > Chordata > Aves > Nyctibiiformes > Nyctibiidae > Nyctibius > Nyctibius grandis. The sequence continues at coordinate 15,405,784 of NC_090660.1, forward strand.
AAGTAATTAAAGCATAAGTTTTTCTACCCAAAAGATTTTGATGGCACCTATACTTTGAACTTTAACTCCATTGGAGGGGATAAAAATAACCTTTATGAATACCAGCATTTTAAATGAAATGCAGCTTAAAGTGAGCTCAACTACGAGGAGACATCCTGTCCCACTCCCTGCCCACTGCCCACTCAGTGAATAACCAGAATCCTTAGAAATAAATTATACTTTTAACTACGCTTGTATGTGTGCCCTCCCCACCCTGTCTTCAGATTGGGTTTGCACAACAGCATCAGAGCATAATTATAATATAATCAGCGTGGACAGGGAAAAGACAACCTTATACAGCTGTAGAAGTTTCATTACCAGTGTGGCACACTAAAAGTAACAAAAAGTTTCAGCGATTTTTGTAACTGCTGTGCTTAAAGTAAATTTCAGGGAATCGTTCATAAGTAGCAGTCATGCAGCACTGAGAAGCAAGTAGAACCCCAAATTTTTGCAAGCACAAGTTTTCCATTTTCATATTAAAATGGCAGTGTAACAAGCCACTGAAACTTCACAGGGCAGCGTCCTCTACTCTGAACGTGATCACCCCATCACTCGCGCAGCCCCTTTCTCAGGGGCGCTGCTCCTCACCCTGTCACAGCATGGTGCTGCCTGACCTCAAGGCGCAGTCCAGGGACACGGGCTCTGTGAGTCAGCACAAGCCAAGGGCAAGAAGCCGTGCAGCCCCACTCTAAGTCAGACCAGCAAGTTGATCCAGCTGAAAATTACACATGCAGTTTGATGGATTCTTTGTTTTTTTCTAAACAGAGCCAAGTCATTGCTGCAACCATCCCCCCACATCTACCCAGTTTTTTCTCCTGTCTCCCTTCAACCATGCCATATATTCCTGCTCCTTTACTTCAAGCGGCACCTCTTGGATTTCAAACTGAGTCAGTCAGAAAACTGCCAGAAAACTATTTCCACAAAAGCAGTGGACGGCCTTCAGCTAGACAGGCTTATTTAAACGGCATTCACCTGACCCAGTGACACAAATCAGTGTTGGTGCAAAGGAAGGGGGAAGAACGAGCAGCTTCCCGAGGAGGCAGGGATGGCAAGCAAGGCTCACAGCACTTAAATTTGCTTAAGCTGCAGAGAAGAGAGCCCTCAGACTCCCAGTTGGAAGTGGACAAGGAACAGACAGTCTCCTTCCTTAACATTTAGTATGTTTCAAAAGTAACTTTTAAACATCATGTCACTCAAAGACACATTAAGGGAAAGAGAGGAAAACTGACACAAATGCTGTCAGGATACACAAATTTCTTTCTCCAGTCTCAGGGCTCGCTCACTGAGGCTGTTCTTCTGTGGTCAACACTTGGTGGCTCAACAGCTCCAATGACCTTCCACACCTGCTTCGTCATCCTGGCAAATATGCGTACGGCCATGCACTGAACCAGACTGAGGAACTGATTCAACCAAATAAACATTTTTGGAGCCAGGGTTTTTTGTTTGGTTGTTTTTAATTATGCCAGATCAATTTTCCAATCCTCTTAATGCATGGCCAAGCTGCTGTTGTGGCTCAACGGAAGGAACAGCTGAGTGGTCAGAGGAAGGACCTGCTGAAGTCAATTATAAAGCACTGCCACCCAAATACCTTCTGAGATTTAATTCAAAATGAAGTAAAATACAACAATTATGGTTTAAAAACATAACTTGATCAGTTACTGTCACTCAGATAACAAACCTTCACTTACACCACAGTAGCTCAGTGCTGTGCCTAAACACTTTATACTTCAACAGCACAATCCCTTAACAACGTTCACCTACTAACACAGTTCACAGTCCCAAGGGAAGGCCTGTAATAAATGAAAAGTTGGGTATTATCCTGCATTAGGTTCAGAACACAGCAGAAAAAGGAAAGAAACCCTCAGTGATTAGGAGGTCACATTAAGTATATTTAACTTAACTGACTAAATTAACCTGACTAGCCTTTCTATACTTCTTTGTAAAGAAAGGGGATGAAGTCTGATGACCTTCTAAAAGAATTTCACTTAGATGGTCTGAATGGCCTTCTGGATGACTCTCTACAGAGGATACCAAAGATAACACTGCATGCTAGTTAAATACCTCTCTGCCGTTAGCCCTACCAAAACCAAACCAAAACAAACCCCAACATAAAAGGCAGACAAGTTTGTCTGTGGCTTGTACTTGTAGCCTATTCTCCCTCTATGAGACCCAATCAGCCTGCTCTACTTTATTCCAAGATGTTCTGACAACAAATATTTGGAGGGAAAAAAAAAATAAAAAAAAGGCTTTATTCTGCTTGTGCTTTAGCTCAGGGGTTCAAACTTTGCCAGGGAGATGAGCAAATAATTAGCAATCATCTCTGAATAACTCAGTCTGAGTGATAACTCAGTGCTAGTCTAACTATGATAGAGAAAAGAGAGAATTGCATTTTTCAAGACAGCGTCCAGGTGTCCTAATGGTGAGATCCTCCATTTTTCCCCAATGACGCCTGCCTACCCATCTTTCTACAAAAGTTAAGGCAGATCTAATAGGATATGCCTTTCTTCCACTGCATAAAAAAGTCACAGTTTCTTGCTCAGAAAAACAAAAATCATCCTTACTTTACAATCAATAGACAACTGATTCCACACTGAAATTGTCCTTTTCTGTGTAAGTCGGATGGAAAAAGATTTTTCTGGTGGTTTGACTGAAATGAAAGAGACAGGTATTGGGAAGATGCTGAGAAGGTAAAGCTCAAACATTTCACAAAAGGGATAAATGAATGAAAAGGAGGCATTCATTTAGTGAAAAGCAGAACATAAAATTATCACATGGTTCCACAGTCCAATCACTACTTCTTCTTCCCCTTCTCATAATTTACTATGTCTCAGTATACTTTAAGGCTTTATTTACCATATAAAGATCTAAAATCCCTTCCCTCAAATTAATCACTTCCATTCACATCTTAGTTCAAGCTTTATAAATATAAACAAGTGTACAGAAGAAAAATAAAAAAGAGCCAAATAAAGATTATTTTACTAATGGAAAGAATAAAACTATATATATATACACATAGGTTAGAATAATGACTCTTATTAATTCCCATTATTTATAAAAATGTCCATCACGAACAAGCAAAAAAGCCAAAGGACATAATTTTTACTTGGCAGTAAGAATGTCATAATAAAGCAAATGATTTTGTGTGCATGCAAGGAATCAGTTTTTTTACATTTAATAGCTTTGATTAGAGACATGTATGTTCAAGTGCAGAGGATTAAATTCTTTAGAATAAACTAGGCTGTAATTACTTGAATAAGGACTTAAACATTGAATAATTCAATTAATATTGAATATATTTGAATAACACACAGCAATAAAGACAGGAACTTCCCATTTTACAGACCAGTATCAGTAAAGAATGGTTAACTAAGATCTTCACTTGCACTGAAAAAAATTTATCTCACACTATTTTAACTTAACTGACAGCTGTCCATCATTCATTGCTTTGCATGAGTATCCAAAGGTATGAAGAACTAGAGCACAACAATTTTATCTGGATAAACAGAGGAAAATAACATAGGAATAGCGATAAATGAATAACAGTTAAGTTTCATATGTCACTATGGGTGGATCAAGACCTAACATTTATGGGGACAGAAACCATATGACGTCCTAGTGCTCATTCTATCTCCTCACTAAATCCACTAATGGCAGCAGAGATAACTGCCAAAACACCATCTTATTCAATATGCTTGTTCTGCATTGCACCAGTTTCAGGGCAAAACTGAGCTTAAAATTGAAATTGATCCTTGTAAAGAACTGGTTTTAAAGATAAGGTGTTTTAATGATTTATCTCAATAAGCATTTTTTAAAAAAATCAATAAAAGACAAACAACCCTGCTATCAAATCCTTACTGATACGGAAGTAGAGAAGCATGGCACGGATTGCATACAATTATGACAAATGTATCCTGCTGACGAAAAAATGAGCAAGATCCCATCTTTGTGTGGTTTTAAAGATTTGTGAAGTAGTAATCCTTCATACCCAGTGCACTTCTGTAGTCACGGACATAAGCTGTCAAATCAACAACTGCTTGATGCACTGACTTCCATGTTTTAACACTCCTACAATGTTACATCTCAAAGAAGCATCCTTAAATACAATAATTTCCATCTTCTCATTCAGAACCTAATATTTTGTTCTCAGGCAGTTTAAATAAATAAGCACAAATCTCAGGAGATCTGATGAGTACAATGTGGGAGAGAGGAAAAACAAATCAATTAAGGAGCTGCCTTGATACAAGAGAGATGCCTCTAATATGAGTGAAATAGAATCTGAAACACTGATGGATCTTTTGAAACAGGACGCTACCTTATTTGCCATCGGCATCTGGGAAAAAATTCTTTGTTGTTATTGATCATCATTCCTTGATGACCAGGGTAAAAATACAGCTTTTTCCAATGTTAATTCTCTGGAAGTCATACCTCTCAAAAGTCATATGATAATAAACTCATCCTAGACGTCTGTATTGCATTGTCTTATAGATGTTTTTTTCAAATTAAAATGAGAGTGTCCTTTACTCTCCCACTCAACACACACCCTTTTGTACAACCAAATCAAAACACGAAGTACATAACACCAAGCATATGAACCAGACAAAGCAAAGAACAAATTTGAAAACAATTTGTAAGCTGAGTTTTAACCTTCTCTAGCCATGTACATACATTATAAATAACCTGGTGTGCACCAACAGTTTAAATTTCAACTTTGAAACTCCTGACCTTACTGTATCATAAGTGAAAATTGATTGACTCCTCTAAAACTGAACTAATTTAAAACTTCCGTTGCCCTTGGGAATGTTTGCACATCTAGTTACTCCTTCCGCTGCAAAGGACAGTGGTGAGCTCTTCCCATGGACACCTCGGTCTTCCAGGGGAAGAAGCTCTACAGCGTCACTTTCAGGAAGCATTAGAAATTGTTTAGCTGGAAATGCTCACTCAACCGTCGAGTTCCTTTGAATACATCTATTTAGAATAAATATATTTATGATCTAATTCCACAGAAAAGTACACTAAGGACAAAAGCTCAAGATTCTCAGTCTGCTGTAAACATCATTGCTTTTACTTTCTTTCTGTTTCTTTGTTCTTAGAAAGCACTGTTAATCAAAGATCAAGTTTGGTCCTTATCTGTGACCCAAACAAGAAGGAAAAAATGTGCCAGCCCTGAAAACATGAGGGGCCATCCAAGAGTTACGGTATAGAGTTACTGTATGGCAAAAAGCCTACAGAGAAAAAAAATCCCTGATAAGGAAATGTTTTCCATCAATCTTCCTAATTTTAGAAAGATTATACTACAGTAAAATCTACTATGGTTTATATTTACACTTACAAAATAGTACTAATTTCAAATCATGAGATTAATTCCTAGAATTATTATTACAAGCACTATTACAATTTGTTTTATTCTGTGGCCATATTCTCCTCTCTAAATTTTCTAGACTAGGAGTCTACTTACACAAAGCAGTTAGCTAGACTTTATTTCGGGATACAGACCTTAAGCACATGAAGTCTCCAATGAAGAGTTTGCAGGTATCTAGAGCATACACTGCTGCTGACTTTAGATTTCACTCAGAGTTGGTGTTTCTGTTTCGTTTGATCACATACTCTAACAACCTCTTCATGAAAATTAAAGTTCAAGTTAATACAGTGTTTGGTAACAGCAATGTAGTCAGTGGTTATGACTCAGAAAAGACTTGTACAAACACCTTAAACTCTAGCATTTGAAGAAGACCCCAGTGAGTGTTTAGAAATGCTGTCTGAAAAGAAATTATGAAAGTTTAGCCCAATGAACAATTGTGCTAACATGAGTGAGCGACCTGGCAATCATACCGTACTGCCGCTTACACCGTGCCCTGCCGGGACCAACAGAAACACGCACGGCACCGCTCTTCCCGCAGGCGTGCCCATCTTTGCCCGAGCCTGCAGCGGCGACCCTCCGGCAGGCGTGCACAGGGAATGAGGGTGGGCTCTGAACATCTGGGGAGCTCAGGTCATGCTGCTGGCATTTTAGAACCAAGGCTGAAATGCGCCTTGGTCCCAACAAAACCAGCCACGAAAGCTCCCAATGATTATTGCGGTGCCATGTTCTCCATTTTTTCCCTCTACAGCAAGACATTACAGACCTGTGATAGGAATCAGAATGCTGGACTGGACGGATCTTTTGTGTCAGTAGGTATAGTCTTACATTCTCATTATTTCTTAGAGATACAATCCCATGTCTGTTAGTTTTAACCTTGTAAGTGACCTAGCCGCTAAAATATGATGGAAGAGTCACACTGTGCTAGCACAAGCTATATTTTATACATACAACTGGGGAAAATCAGGTGCTGAAATCAGAACAGAACAAGCCTGATTTAGCAATTAGCCAAACTATAATCCAGCTAACTGTCCCAAAGTTACTTTGAATTGTTTTGTACCCTTCATATATCTACATTGTTACTGATAACAAAAATTTAGTCAATATACAAGACAGCGTTTCATTGAAGAACTGCGTTTTATGGAAAGAACTTCAAAAACTATAGACTTCTGAATATCCACTGAACACAAGATTCAACACATCACAGTGTCAGGGAAGTATTATGGAGTTAAGGTATATTCATTTCAACACTCTTAAGAATGTACCTCTATGGTTCCCCTACACAGATATTTACGAAAGGTACATCTAACATTTTTCTATGATAAACACATCCCAACATACTTCCCATAGTTGCTTTAAACTGTGGCATCTTCAAACTAAAGCAAATTTTTTTATTATTCCCTAAACCAAGCAAATTTCCATAAACTAGTGTTCTACAGAAAGTGGAGATGCTTAGAGAGGTATTTAAATGTCTTTGCAAAATTAAAATCACAAAGTCACTTTTAAACAAAAAGAAAAAAGTACAACTCCTTCCTTCCCTGTTCATCCAGGATACTCAAAATAAACCCTGGGTTTTGGTTTTTCAGATGCTACTATGACAATCAGCAAAGACTGAACATTAAGACTTAATTTACTTAAAAGCTGTGAAACTTTCAGAAACTGTGGGGGCAGGAGAGTTGGAGAGGCACAACTACAAATGTGGTTAGGCCACTTAAAACACATACCTTATCTTTACCCACAAAAAAAATGAAACAAACAAACCATCAGACATAACATGGCCAAGAAGGAAGATTTGATCAGAACTATACTAATACATTTTATGCAGTGCTACTGCAAAATGTAAAGCCTCACTGAAGATCACAACAAAACTGATAGTTACAGTAGTTACTTTGTTTCATTATTCAATAAAACAAATATATAGTTAAAAGATACTTAGTAAATAGTTGCTTTATTTCGCTTTTGATGCTAGCAAAGTGGCTTCAAAATCATTCAAAAATGCAAATCTATGGTCAAAAAATGTTTTTTATCCGTATCTATTCTATGTATTCATACATATTCATAGATACCTTGAAAAAGATCTACAGCAGGTCACCATTAAGGGACACGTAACTCTTCTGAGCATGTTTACGAAAACAGTAAATATTCTTGCCTTTATAGTGTACTGAACCAGTAACACGCCAATTTTCTTTTCCTCTAAGTAATATGGAGAGAGGTTCAAAGAAATTATTTCAAAGAACACAAAATTCTTGCGCGTAAATATTAAAAGCCCATCAAAACTTAGAAAAGTAAAAGCTCCTCTTAGAGAGCTACTATCGCTTTGAAGAATACATTTGATAATAAAAAATACAGAACTTCAATTTTTAAGATATTTTCTGGACTAAGACTATACTGTCAGAGAAAGCACACAGTACATTTAATATGAAAATTATTAATGTTTTACTCAAAGGTAAACAAAAAAAACAACCATGTATGTATTGACAAATAAGGTTATCACATGCCATCCAGCCACCCAAAATCTCAAAGGCAGAGAAGTTGTTAACTGGGAGAGACTTGTGCATCCCTTTCCACCTTGCAAATACAGTCTGTGGAGCTCATCCTTCCAACAGATGTTCAAAAATAATGCATCACCCAGTAACACCAGATTTGGAGTTTATTATAGAAGAGTAAGAGTAGCTTTTTAGGCCTGCATATTAGTTATATCCAACAGATCACAGAATCACAGAATGTTAGGGATTGGAAGGGACCTCGAAAGATCATCTAGTCCAATCCCCCTGCCGGGGCAGGATTGCCTAGACCATATCACACAGGAACGCGTCCAGGCGGGTTTTGAATGTCTCCAGAGAAGGAGACTCCACAACCTCTCTGGGCAGCCTGTTCCAGTGTTCGGTCACCCTCACTGTAAAGAAGTTTTTCCTCATATTTATGTGGAACCTCCTGTGTTCCAGCTTGCACCCATTGCCCCTTGTCCTGTCAAGGGATGTCACTGAGAAGAGCCTGGCTCCATCCTCATGACACTTGCCCTTTACATATTTATAAACATTAATGAGGTCACCCCTCAGTCTCCTCTCCTCTAAGCTAAAGAGACCCAGCTCCCTCAGCCTCTCCTCATAAGGGAGATGTTCCACTCCCTTAATCATCTTCGTGGCTCTGCGCTGGACTCTCTCTAGCAGTTCCCTGTCCTTCTTGAACTGAGGGACCCAGAACTGGACACAATACTCCAGATGCGGCCTCACCAGGGCAGAGTAGATGGGGAGGAGAACCTCTCTCGACCTGCTGACCACACCCCTTCTAATACACCCCAGGATGCCATTGGCCTTCTTGGCCACAAGGGCACACTGCTGGCTCATGGTCATCCTGTTGTCCACTAGGACCCCCAGGTCCCTTTCCCCTATGCTGCTCTCCAACAGGTCTGTCCCCAACTTGTACTGGTACATGGGGTTGTTCTTGCCCAGATGCAGGACTCTACACTTGCCCTTGTTATATTTCATTAAATTTCTCCCCGCCCAACTCTCCAGCCTGTCCAGGTCTCTCTGAAAGGCTGCGCAGCCTTCCCGTGCGTCAGCCACTCCTCCCAGTTTGGTGTCATCAGCGAACTTGCTGACAGTGCACTCTATTCCCTCATCCAAGTCATTAATGAATATATTGAATAGAACTGGTCCCAGTACCGACCCTTGAGGGACTCCGCTAGACACAGACCTCCAACTGGACTCTGTCCCATTGACCACCACTCTCTGGCTTCTTTCCTTCAGCCAGTTCACAATCCACCTCACTACCCGATCATCCAGACCACACTTCCTCAGTTTAGCTGCGAGGATGCTGTGGGAGACCGTGTCAAACGCTTTACTGAAATCGAGAGAGACCACATCCACAGATTTACCATCATCTATCCACCGGGTTACGTCCTCATAAAAGGCTATCAAGCTGGTTAAGCGTGACTTCCCCTTGGTGAAGCCATGCTGAGTGCCCCTAATGATCCCCCTATCCTTGATGTGCCTAGAGACAGCACCAAGGACAAGTTGTTCCATCACCTTTCTGGGGATCTGCACATTCAGCTATCACACATTTAAGAAGTCATTGTGGTTGTCAAAGTTTTGTATCAAATACAGTCTTTGCAAACGTGGAGTATTTATCAGAGAGAGATGAAACCGTAACTGTTAGCAACGTGTTTTTTCCACCGCTTTGGCACCAGTCAGACACGCCACAGCAGTCAGGAAGAAATGAAGCTGCACCTACTGAGAAGTCAAAGAGGCACACGGCATCGCTGACGCTGTTCCAGCTATGCCAACCTTCCTGAGGAACAAGGGGCTGTGGCACGTCTCATTAAGTCCTTTGTGTCCAATAATTTATCCTCATTCAAGAGGTACCGAAGTCAGCATAGTGGAAGCAACCTTCTGCAACATCACAGCCTTGTAAGGTGGAAGTTATTATTCCGTAATGCTAAATGTGACTGGCAACACATTAGCCAATCTTCAATTGACCAAAAAACTCTAGAAATAAAATCACAGTCTGCTGTGAAAGACAGAGACTGCAAAGGCAAGAATTATTGCATGCTTTGTGGATGGGGCATCTCTCCCCCTCTCCCACTTCCTCTCCCTCCCATCCTTCTTTCCCCTGAGGGACACGGGCAATTCAAAGCAAGTTACACAGAAAAAAAAAAAAAACAAACTATTTTCTTAATATACCTATTACATGTATGTACAAAATCGTTTTGTGCATAAAAACTGCTAAAACATCTCCTTATCTGTGAACCATTTGTGATACCACACAGGACACAGGCAGCGTTTCATTCCTTTGGCCGCAGGTGTTTGAATTCTGGGAGCAGCCACCAGCGCCTTGCCAGGCCAGCGGCCCCGCAGAGGGCAGGGCACGCCAGAGGAGCCCCCGGGGCTCAGGCATTTCCCCAGTGGCAGCAGCAGCAGAAGATGGGGCACCAAAGCTCCTCACTTCTGTCTAGACCTCTGGGACAGGAGATGAGAGATAACTCAAGCTGGTGAAAAGCAGTGTGGCAAGGGACATGGAAAAGAGATGAGTTTCTTGTGCTGAACATGGTGGCTCCATTCCTGTAGTGCTCCCGCAATTAGCGCTCTGGTTTAAAGAAGTAAAAGTCATCAAAGGGGGATGAACAGCTAATCCTCAACTCTATTTTAAGTCAGATGCACAGTTCGTAAGGGGTGGAAGCAATGCAAACAGGTCTGATGTAAACTCCTAGTCTTGTTTAGTTGGCTGGGGTTAGTCAAGCAAGTCTTAGTCTTTTACCTTTTCTGAAACAAGCAATAACATTTGCACCACTTGTCAAAATAAAAGGAGAAAGATTCAGGCATTACAGCTCAATGACTGTAAGACCCCCTTTATGAACAAGTGTTACTCATGTTTAACCAAGATTTAGAAATCAGAACATCAGAAACAAGGAGCAGAAGATAGGTCCCAAGGAAGTTTGGACTTCCTGCAAGAGAGGTTGAATAAAACGAACCCGTTTCAATGGGGAAAAAAAACGGCTATTGCCCAAACAGGCAATTCTAATTTATTGTTAATAGCAATTTTTCATCAAATAACCATAAGAAATTACAACAAACTCCAAGCTGTGTACTGTAGATAATGGATTTGCCCTTTCAGTTAACTCAGGCAAAACAAATGTTTGAACTTTTCAGTAAACACACACAAAACATGATGATCTGATCTCTGCAGTGTAACTAGGGCTGTGATACAAACTTTGGTTTTAAGTGGGTAATTCACATGCAGTATCAAATTTTCAACTAAATGACATAATTTCTCCTTCAGTTTTCTACTCTATCACTGAAAAAACTAGCACAGCAGCTGAAGAACAGCCCACAGTATCAAAAACATTTTTTAAATTTGTGGTCACTACTGTATACAGAAAGTTTAATTTTCCATAGAATATATGTCATTGGGCCTTACTTATTAGGTGATCAAACTTGACATATAGCCTAATGCAAGGCCATAGTATTTCAGCCAGTTGGTCCTGAAATTAGTTTCAGTTTGTAATTTCACTGTATCTGTACAATTTAATGTCAGAGGCTTTAGTTCTAAAAATAAAACCAAAAATACCGAATCATCATTGGAAGTGAAGTATCACCTTAAGAGTACTAGACATTGGGATGAAAAAAATGCATATGTATTTTGCAAGACACTTGGAGAATTTTAAAAAAAAAAGGCATTGTCTATTCTATAAAACACACAAAAATGCATAATTTTGGACTACAGGATTTTAAATATGTTACCCTGTAATACTTTAATGGGAATCAATTAAGCCACCTTAAAATGCTTAGGTTACGAGGAATGTCAAGGTGAAACACAGAGTGAAAAAAAAGACACCAATGCACAGGTGCATTTGGAAATTTCACACAAATTGTTTTGCTTACTTCTTGGTAAAACCCAGTAAGAATGTTTTGATATGAGTAGCAACCATAGCCCAAGCGTAACTACAGTTACCCAAATGGATCCAGCAGGCCATGTATGCCATCAGCTGTACCAGTAATTCTCAGAGGAAAGATGGAAACACTTGGTTGTTTGATTAGATACAATCTCCAACAGGCAAAGAACTTCAATATATTTCTACCACACATTGTACAAAAGAAGTTATTAAATTTTAGAAGTAAGAGACCCTTCCAAACTCAGCACAGCTTTAGCATTTGTCTACCAACCACCATTGGTACTTTCTGACCTGCTGGCTAACACACAGTTGTCCTGTGGAGTACTTTTATAGGATCACTTCCACATTTCATCAAACAAATTTGTCATGCCAACCACAATTCAGGATGATTTCAATACCAGACACCACTGCAAGTGTCTGCCAGAGGAGGTCGAGTGATTTGACTGCAGAGAGAGCAAACATAGTTTGCTTCCAAATGAACCTTCTAAATGAGTTGGGTACCCTACTTCTAATTACTCCAGTGAGGATGATGAGAATAAGCAACATCTTCCGATGAGTGGGAATCAGTCCATAAAGCAAAGCAAACTTGTCACACTGTAAAAAAAAAGTAGCCCTACTGCAGCTGTACAAAGGACTTTCCAAAAGCTACAGTAACGCAGACAGCAGCAGGCACCCACGAAGAAAGATGCCATAAGATGTCAACACCTCTTGAAATAAATTTGGAGGAAAAAAAACCCTGACGGCACCTTTTCTTATGTTTTCCTTTACCTGTCCTGTTCGCCAGTTTCTCCAAGTCTGTCCACCTCAGTAACATGTTGTCACTTGAACAATCAAACTTACAAACAGAAAAACTATGTTATTCGCCTCACCCATACAGGTTGGCAACATTACCACTTGTTTCACTTTCCATATAGAAAAAAAAGGGTCTATTCAACGTTTTTCAATAAAAGTTTCATATTTTCGTCAGATCTCCTCCTCCCTCAAAAAAAAAAAAGCAGGTAATCTTACCACAACCTCTAAAATGCTTGGGAACAAATGACATACAGGATATACAGCCAGCTCAACAAAGTCATCCTTCCAGCTCGTTAGTGTATTTCAAGGTTTTGATCTTTGAATTCCAAATCATTGGCCTACAGTTCGGAACCCTCTCGCCAGAGATGATATCCAGAGTAAAAATAAAAATTATCCCACCGAAAAAACAACTGAATCCATAAAGATTTTTTTTTCTTAAAAAACAATAACAAAAAAGGAACTTACCTTTATTTTTACTGTTTATAAGAGGAATTCTCATTTGCAATTTGGAAGAACCATGGCACTTAGCAGGAATAGTAAGCATTCATACTTAGTCTAACAATCTCAAATAGATTATACACTTTTTTGGATCAAGACACAATACAAAGATTCAGAAGGAAAAATGGTGGTATAACAAATGGCACTGCATTGCAATTACCAGATTCTAAGAATATTGTATGGCATGAATGACAAAGAAAATATCCATGAAACAGAAGTAAAACTCCAGTCAATAACATGGGCAGTTCATAGAAGGGTTTAAATTACCTAATATTCAACATTTCAGGTCAACATGCAGTTACGTACTTCCCAAATTAGTGTTCACTATATTTAAATTATTTATTATTTTATGATTTTTCAGGCATGGCTATAAATTTCATTATAAGACAAAACTTGTCAAAAATGAACAGCAATTTAGAGAAAAAAAATTGCAAATGAGACAGCTTGACCGCATCCAAGTCCAAAAGCATTAACAATTTCAGCATCTCAAATAAACTTTGCACTTACACCATTAAAGAATGTGTCTGATTTTAGAAATAAAAAAGCAGTTTATCACTTCAGGCGTTTTGCAAAAAACGCTTTCACCCAATGAACAGAACACCTCTCCTGCCCAGTGAGGACAGCCACACTCAACAGACTACTGAGCCTTTTGCACAAGTCAACATGTCAAACACAACTTAAGACAACCAAGAAGATTAATGAGCAGCTTTCACTCTTAACCTCAATCTAATGTCCAGCAAATAGAATTTTTCTGCTCATTTTTTATGCCTATCGAAACCGATATGCCGTTGTCGATCTTTGACGAAACACAGCGACGCACAAAGAGCAAGCATTGGCCACAGCACAGTCTATGGGCCCAACTCCACAAACCCGACAGAACTTTTTCCAAAGTCAAAGCAAGTTTTTGGCAATTCTTTCACATGCAGAGTGGTCCGTAAGTTTCTCTCCTACTTCCAGGGATGATCCCTTCAAGATTGGCTTAAGCCACATTATGAGGATGGGGAAACTTGCCAAAGCAATTAACCATGATTTATCTGCCTTGGGAATACAGGCCTTCAGTCTTCTAGTCTATCAGTTCAGCACCTCTGCTCGGCAGTCAACTTGCCTAAAATATAACCTCACCCAGGGCACCTTTCACTGGCTGCTACAGGTCTGTTCACCCACGGCAGCGCAGATGTAACTCCATTAACGGGAGACACATGTGCACCAACAGTACAGTAAGACATCTTCTGTCAAGTGTCCTGAAGGCTGTCTGTCTCCCTTTGACCTTAGCCTTCCAGCCTCTGGATATAAATATTTTTTTACAGAACACTGTCTGGATGCACATGAACTATGAGATAAAAGCGTTTTTGGTTTTGGGTGGCCACTTCTTTGCCCAAAAGACAAGAATGGCTCCAAAACAACAACGGCTTTTCACTCCCAGGGATGACTTCTTGTAAAAATACAAACGAGGAAGTCAGATCCAAGAGAACCATAATGCTTTTCAATTAAGGGCAAGGATGTGAAATTGCCACACACAAGACAGGAAATTCAAACTTAGGCTGTCACCCCATTCCCTTCTTCACCCCCAAACCTCCCTCTCCCGTCAGCACAGCCTTTGACCACCTCCCGAGCGACGAGTGAAGGATGGCGTGTCAGAGCCTCAACTTTGAATCCTTCTGGCTTCCCTCGCAACCTTAACCGTAGCGTTAGAGCACCGAGAGCCGAGGAGTTTAAATTTTAATATTTTGCATCACCGCGGCTCGCTGCATGGCCGAGGCACAGGATGGTAGCACAGGACTTTGGTACAGACACGAACCCGGGAGGAAAGCCCCCCTGCCCGCCCCCGGACACAGGCAGTAACTCGGCTTTGCACACATTTTTGCACGCCGCCGGGCTCGCACTCCGGCGTGCTCACTCCCGGGGCAAGCCGCGGCTGTCAGCGCTGCTCCCCACCATCCAGCACCCCCTCTCCCTCCTCCTTCTGAAGTCAAAGTGTTGCGTGAACGTGGGCCGGGGCGGGGGGGGGGGAGGGCAGGCCACGGGTAACACTTTGCCGTCTCCTCCTTTCAGTCACATTTCCGTCCTCCTCCAGCAAAACTGGGGAGGGAAGGGGGGGCGGGGGGCCAGGCTGGGCGGGGGACACACACACACGCAGGCGCTGGGCCCAGCGGGAAGGGGCAGCCGCAGCAAGTGTGGGTGACAAGACCGCCGGCTCTCCCGAGAGCAACAAAAAGGCGGGTGGGGTGGGGTGGCCGGCGGGGCCGGGGGCAGGGCCGGCGCTCGGGGGCTGTTACCTCGTAGAGTTCCTCGGAAGCCATGCTGGGGAGCCTCACAAGGTGGAGTTGGGTGCTGGTTTGGAAATACTTTGTTTCAGTTGGTGTCCGTGTGGCCTCCTCCTCCTCTTCTCCCTCCTCCTCCTCCTCGTCGTTGTCGTCGTCGTCTTCTTCTTCTTCTTCTTCTCCTCCCTCTCCCTCCTCCTCCTCTTCCCCTCCTTCTTCTCCTCCTCCTCCTCCTCTTCTTCTTCCTCCTCCCTGCGCGTCTCTCTCCAGCGCAACTAGCAGCTCCGCTCGCTAAATGCCAGTGAGGTGCTGCTGCTGCTGCTGCTGCTGCTGGTGGCGGCGGCGGCGGCGGCGGGGCTGCGCGCACGGCAGCTGCGCAACTCGCTCGCTCGCCCTCGCGCTGCCTCTCGCACACCCCGCGAGGCCGGCACGCACGCACGCACACACTCACTCGCGCGCACACACGCGCACTCACACACACACTCTCACTCGCACACACGCACTCGCGCACGGCGGCGGCGGCGGCGCCCCGCACCCCCACCCCTCCGTCCCCGGCTCGCTCGCTCGCTCGCTCCCTCCCCAGGAACACTAATCGAGCGCAGAGAGAGCGCCACACGCAACCACTCCGCCTCGGCTCCCGCCGCCCCCGGCACCATCCTCCTCCTCTTCCTCCTCCTTCTCCCCCCCCCCCCCCCCCCCGCTTTGATCTCCCATTGTCTGTTCAGCGGAGCGCGGCGGCGGCGCGGGGGGCGGGAGGGGCCGCGCCCGGGGGAGCGGGGGGCCGCGGGACGGCCGAGGAGTTTGGAGGGGAGGGTGTGGTGCGGGGACGGCGGTGGGACACGGGGCCCACGCGCGTGCGGGGCCCTCGTCCCTTCCCTGAGCCCCCCGCGCTCGCCCCTCGCCTCGCCCTACTGCGCCTTGTCCGGACCCCAGGGCCTTCCTGGCCCCGCTCCTCCGCTGGCTCCGGCCAGTTCCCAGTCCGTTGCCCTGCTCTGCCACCACCGTTTGTGTAAGCAACGGTGTAACAACACGTCTGCAAACGTTTGTCCGTCCAGACTTACTTGGTTGAATGCCTTTGCCATAAGGGAGTGAAGGACACGGGCAAATCCACACGGGAACTAAGCAGCCCTCAACGATCATTGCCAGCGACACATATGTGGCTTACATCTCCCAACTGACCGTGTTTTCAAAATTGGGAGGGCCCCATCAAAGCTTCCCTGGTACGATGGGTCAACAGAAAGTAGCTGGGTTGTTGACTTTGTTACGAGTCCGGTACCAGTTACATCACGCAACTTGTTTTTGTCACGTCTTATGTCATCTGGGGGTGCTTCATAGCAAATTGTGCAAATAAGGTGCCATGGCGTAAACCATTAACTTGATGAATTGAAGGCAAGGTTGTGCAAAGGTAGATGTGATGAGTTACTCCTTCAGGAGCAAATTCTTCAAGATGGTGTTTCTGATCTCCAAAGGGCTGAAGGGTGGGACAAAACCAGTGTCAGGACAGGAGTGCCTTACCATGCGTTCTATCATACCAAGGCATTTGTTCCGGCGAGTGGTTCTTATTGTATACCACACCAGGAAGCCATACTCTGCCACAGAATAGCACAAGTTAAAGCAGAGTTCATCACGTTTGTGTAATCAACCAACCCATTGACTCAACTAATTTTTGATCAAGTTACCTCTTATTTTTATTTTTTTTGCCAAAGTCTTTCAAAAACATTTCTGGAAAGCCAAGGAACTCCTCAACGTTCTACTTTGAGAAAACAAGTTTTGCACCATTGTCCAGCAGGTACCCATTCGGAAAACATGAGTTTTGGATGATTTATGTAGAAAGAGCTGGAGATTCCTTTCTCAGACTTGGTTAACCTGCCCAGTCTTTGTGACAAATACATCATGTCTCCCAGGTCAATGTCCTTCTTCTGGATAACTGAAATTCTGGTATTGGACTGCTAGATAGACATCATTTGTGCAGATAAAACATCTAACAACTTTCATACTTTTCACACTTTCCTAATTTCCTAACTAGTCTATGAAAAGGTTAGAACTGATCTGTGTTTAAACCACTTCTTGAGATCTTGAAGAGCTAGGCTTAATCTAAGTGGTGAAAATGGGGGTCATTCAGTGCCAGTAACAGGATCATTGACAGAAGGATAGGCCTATGTATAAAATAAATAGAGATGGGTACGGTCTAGGAACTCTGTGACTACCTTCTGGAGGCGAGCATTTATTCACAGTTCCTAAGATGTGGTCTGAATCCTTTTTGAGCTGTACTCAGCATACCTTCATTGTAGCCAGCCTTTGAAGGACAATCTTTTAAAGTAATTGGTACTCATGTTTTATCAAAGAGATGGCAGCAGTCATTGCTGAAGATGTTACTTTGCTTGCAAGGCATAAGAATAGAACATCTTAATTTGTACTAAGGGTCTTACTATTGCAGTAAACCAGGTCTTGGGTGTTTTGTCTTCTGGATGACTAAAAAGAAACATGGTTCATCAGTACTGCTCTATTTTTAGTACTTCAAGGAAACAACAAAAGCTCAGGGTTGCTACTAAATTTTAATGTTTCAACCACACTCCACATTTCATCTTCAGTGAAAGAAGTTCTTCTTTTACACATATTCATTGCTTGCATTGCCATTAATTCTTCTTTGCCTTCTATTCTGACCTTTGGTCCTTGTTGCTTTGTAAGACTTTTCAGGAGAATCAACCATACTATTCAAAAATACCATGTGATAGTGCTATGGTTCAAGCATCTGAGAGGTATTAGGTTTTGTGACTGGTGCCCTGGTTTTGCAGTTAGATTTTGCTACACCAAGTTCCATGATAGCTTGCTCTTATCTTCCTTTCTCTAGAGAAAATCAAGTTGTCCAAAAGTTGTACGGTGAATAGTCTAGATCACCATTTCCTTCTTATTTCTGAAGGTGTTTCACACTGTCCTCATTGAAGCAGGACATGTCAATTTTTAACAATATTTTGGTTGTTGAAACCAATTTTCCTACCAACTTCCTAAATGGCTTTACTAACATAGCATATAAATGTTTCTAGTAGAGAAGTTGTATGGAATACAGTACTGGAGCAGTCTAGGAAGAGTGGAAAGCCAGGCCAGTTTGAGTTCTGACAGTGGCAGCAAATGTTTTTAGAGGCGCCTGAAACAGCCTCGGTAAATCCAGCTTCAGAAAGAATCAGGCAATGTCAGCCAGGCAGGATGTTTTACCATACGCATACAGTGCTTCGAGTTTGAAGTGGACAACTGCCTATAGTGGCAGTCCTGGTAAAGTCAGGAGGACAGTCATTCTTCTGTTTAGCAGAATGAAGAATGTTCTAATTTATGGGCAAGGTACAGATCATGAGATCAAGTTTATTTGAAAGGTCAACTCCATTTTGACCTCACTGTGTGCCATTGTAATGTCTATAAAGATCTTCATAGATGGTGGAATAGTTGAATTTGAAATAGTTATGGTGGTAGGCCACAGCTGGCTGAAAGTTTACAGTACGAAAATATAGAGGACTGTGTTAGATGGGAATGGGTCTACATTTCCAGGATTTGCTCTCACCAAGGGATCACAGCCATATTTGATATGCAGAAGATCATAACTCTTTATGGTAGGCTGTCAGTAACTTGTGATGGGTTATATTAAGGTGATTATCTGCCTTTTAGTATTTGGGAGTAGGACTTGGAAATGAAGCATTTAGTAGTTGAGATACAGTCAGGGATTAGCTGAAGGATTTCAAAAGGTGGGAGTGATATGGCTAAAAGTGATGGTCTACACTGTAGGCATTAACATCTCGTCAAATCATCCTGTGCTACTTTTTCACACTCAACGAAAAGCTAGTCAGCATAGTCAATGGTATTGACAGTATGCTTCATCTCATCCTAAAGTAGAGCCTTATGTCTGGTCAGATGAATTGAAGTCTAAATCTGAATTACTTTGTTGACTGTATTTTTACTGATTGGAAATATGGCACCAATTCTGCAACTGGCTAAAGAAAGGTGAAATTAATCCTACTCATGTTTCTATGATCCAGTCTTTCTTGATCTAAGACAACTGGATAATTTAAAACTCCATACTGGCCAAACTATGCTGACAGATTAGATATGAAATACATAATATCCCTTTGCACCTAATATTGTTTCTTTCCTATTTTTATCCTATGCTCATTTGTCCTCATCTTAACACCTAGAATGTGGCTCATTCTTGCACTCTGATATTCTCTGCAATTTCTTTACCTCTTCCTTTCCTTACCTCTTCCTCATCTCCATTTCAGTCTCTTGTCTTCTAAGTGGTCCGAGACACTTAAGTTCAAATGAAGAAACAAAAATGCTAGAAGAAGCATTTCTTGCTATCTGTATCTATACTTCCAACACAGAGCTGAGAACTACATTTCCCATTTTCCCATTCCCCCATTGTAGTGGGGGCAGTTTAAACAGAGGTCATTTCAGGCAGAAAGAAGGGTTTAGTTCTGTGACACATCATTGAGGAAAAGGTGATCACCTGAAGGAAAGACTGTTAAACAAGATTCTTTACATGGAAGTCTAGAAGAGAGGGTCTCCTAATTCTCTAAACCAGTAAGACATTACTTTTGTTGATCTGCAAAAGATTGACTTCTAAATTAGATTGACAGTAACATGATCAGATTTAAATAACTGAAGAGAAGAATGGTAATTATGCTTATAGTAATAGATTCTTGGTAATTTTTGTGGACTGACTTCATCATATCTAGCTCTTTATTGTTAAGTATGTAGTTTCTTTCCCCAAATTCTTGCTTTCAGAGAATGCTGGCTGATACTCCACTGTTTCCTTGTAGACTTCCATGATAGACTCAATGTAATAACTTTTTTTAACAACCATTAATGTTTCTTCACAATCTGCCCATGAAATGAGTTTGTATTGTTATCCATCCTCTACCCATGTAGAACTGACACATGAAATTAAAGTAAATGTTTTCAGAGATGTCCACTGATTTCTGCCGTTCAATTAAAGAGGCCTAGATTTAAGTACCTAGGAGAATATAGTACCTTTCATTTTAAAAGTAGCGTTCTTATTGATATTTGTTACAGATGTAAGTACTAGATGCTTCTGTAACTCCAGCTGGGTACCCAACATCTTGAATTGAGTTTCCAAAGATATATACAGAAGCCATCCGTGACTACTATGTTTTAAATTACTTGCTTGGTATCAAATGGAAGCCTTGTGACAGAAGTAGGACTAAATTATAATCTCATAGGACAAAATGCATGTTTTATCTATAGGACCTGCTTTTCTCTTCCTGCATTCTCCTGCCTCTTTCACCACCCACCTTTCTGGTTCTGCAACACACGAAATTGGAATCTTAAATATGACAGCTTCCATCAGTACACAGAAACAGGCATAGATAGCCCTGATTATGGGAGCCGTGCAGTCAATGGTAACAGAGATGAGATAAATGTCTCTTTATGTCCCTGGTAAATCTGTCTGCTACACATCCCTGATTTATTCCTAGAAGACACTCTGTGCCTTGAATGAGGCAAAAGCTCCACAGAAGAGGCAATGCGAATAGCTGATTGGAGAACATACATAGACAGGGAAGGTGCACAGGTATACCCTAACTTTTTAAAAGTTTGTTTAAAAGCCCCTAACTGGAAATCTAAAATAAAAATAATCTTGCGCAATCACATTGCTCGCCCTTTTACCTTACCCTACTGGTCAGCAGCAGAGTCTAGATGTTTACATCCACATCAGAGATAAAAAGTTTTAGCTACTTCCTTGAACTCCCTGGCTCTATTCAAAGTAGTGCTGTCTTACCACTGGAATGTAGCTTCCCGTGCCTTGGTGAGGATGAGAACTGGTTTGTAAAACAACTAAGAAAACAAAATCCTAACTTAATAGTTGAATTGGGATGGGAGTGTGGAGTGAAGTTGAAGGATACTTTTATCCTTACAGAACACTTTAAATGGCTGATCATCTGTAACAGTTTGCTCATTCTCATAGTCAATGTAATGATCATTATGAAGAGTGCATTATCTGAAAATTAATATAGGGAATGTCCTCTTCAGTTTTTGAAAGGAGGTGTCATAAGCTAAAAAAGTAGTAGGTTGAGAACTGATGTAAATGTAGGTACTATGTCTGAAAGATAGCCATTCTTTGTTTTTCTCTGGAATCGGTAATTTAACTTCTCATGACTAAATACAGTTTTAGAGTGAGTAAGTGTGTGGAGAAGAGAGAGAGCTGAAATTCTAAATTTTTATAGAGAATACAGAGAGTGCTACAGATTTTTAATGAATTAGATATTCCAGTATAGCTCATGCAGGATATTTGTTCATAGAGAACTTTTTTTTTCCCCTGGTTATGAGTATGGTATTTACAGGTTGACTTTTCCAGAGTTTAAAAATCTCCAGCATTTTTTTTTTCTCAACATGACATATCAAGCCTTTTCAAAATCCTATAACCAGTGTTATCAAGTGAAGAGAATGTTAGTCTGGGTGGTAAACTGTTAGCTGCTTTCCATGATAAGGACATTTGTAGATATTGAGAAAGAAGGGGGTATTCCTTCTGATAATTGTAGAAAGACTAAAAACCATAACTTTTTCCATTCAGATGAGAAAAATAAAAAGCTTAACTATCTTTTCTTCTTAAATAACTGAAAAAGGAAAAACTGAAAAATGCAGAGCAAAGCTGTCTTCTAGAGCAATAGAAATGCATTACTATGAATAAAGAATATGAACTTTTTGATCTAACAGTTGAGTTTTTGCAGATCAGAAATGGGTCAAAAAATCTATGTTTTTCTTTCAGTTTCGAGATTCAACCCTGTATTTTTCTGTGACTGGTAATTTTACTTTAACGTGGTGATGTCAGACTATCAAATACTGTTGTGATGTCTCAACCAGAGTGGCTGGCAGAATGTTATGGGTTTCAATCCTTTCTTTCCTCCAGTGCATAGGACTGCAACATATCTTCTGAAAAAAATGATGAAGAAACAAACATCCATGGGATCATCTGCTTAGGTCTGATCGCCTGGTTCTGTACCTGCCTCTTGTAATTCAACAGGCCCTGCAGCTTCCCCTCAGTACTGGGAATATAGATGTAGATATGTGGGGTCCAGTGTTTGATTTCCCTTGACTGTCCAGAGGAAGGTTTTCTATATAGTGGATTAAATTTAGACTTTCTATAATCTGTAATTGTCATAAAGTAGGTTTATCCAGTCCACTGCAGTGTAGCCTCGTTCTAGCAGTACCTCTTACCAAAAGTTTTACTCATATATAAGAATATTACGCTAATCAGTTAGGCTTGATGCTTAAAAAACTTTTCACAAAACTGTGCAAACTGCCTTTCAGCATAGGGAAGGGAAAGTAAAATGTCTGCTTGATTCACCATTAGACTGCAGATTTGATTGTGGATTCAATATAGCCTGAACAAAAATAATGTTATCTTCTGTAAAGGAAGGGATGCAAAAGGTAAGGAATCTTCAGTGAGAAAATTAATGTCTTTTCTTGGAGATGGTTCGTGAACAGTTCCTTTTTGGGGAAGCATGTTCATGTCAGAATATAGCTTAATAAATGTGACAAAGTGGAAGAGGAAGTGGTCTGATTGCTTTTCATTTTGTTTCCTTATCCTTCTCTGAAGTTGTCCGTAGGGCTTACTGATTTGACCGGTGGTCCGTAGATGAATTAATGACCTTTTGCAATAATTGTGGCAATGTGAAAGATCAAAACTATGCTATGGCTTCTTGAGACTTATTCAGCACCGCCATTGGAAATAAATGTATTTCCTAGCGATAGACCATAACAGTATGATCCTTTGTCATAGAAGCCTTAGTCAACATGGCCACTCGTCTTGGGTCAGTTTACAGATGGAGGTTTTGCAGCTGAAAATTAGCGGATCTGAAATTGCAGATTCATGCAATTTTCATCTTTTCAGGTAGTCCCCACTAACAAAGGCTGGCACATGCAGTCAATAGCCTTGTTGTTCAGACTGGCGGCACTGGAACAAAAGGCCTTGTTCCAGAAGTTTGCCTGTATTAAGATAGGCTGAATTCTACTGGATTTGCTCTGTTAAATTTTAGCAGCTGGTAGCTGGCGATCTTTTGGCATCATTATTCAAGTTTTGCTGTCAATAGACAAGGGTAATTCACTAGTAAACGCTTTACTAGGTTTTGCCATCAAGCCTCTCTGTCATCTTGAACTGTGTTCATTGTCCTCACACAAGGAGATTGTGTTTTAGCAGGGCATGGATATGTTTCTATCAGTCTTTCTACAGCAATGCAATGGGGAATGACTTTTCCTCTAGAAGGTCAAGCATTAACACAGATGCAATGCCTATCTTTTATTTTGGCATTAATAACTTTATTTTGCAGCACAATCTATTATTCTTAAAAACAACAAAAAAGTTAATAAAAAAAAATGGTCTAAAGTCCTGTCTAATCAAACTGAAAAACTAACTAAATGCCAGCCATGTTGGTGTATTTACGCCAGCTTGGCTCACTGAAATTTCAAAAATGATCACTGCTGTAGTTTGGAAGGAACTCTTGCCATTAAAAGTTCCCTACATCTACCTTTTGTAATCTTACCCTTAGATCTCTGTGCAGCAGTAAGGAAATGAAGTGAGCAAAGGAGATATGAGGACACTCCAGTGAGTACTTCCTCAATGAGTCAAGCAGCTGTCAAGTTTTATTGTTGGCACATCCCAATAATGAGAAACTACAAAAGCTATTCAAAGAAGAACATATTTTTCCTGAACATTGTTCTGGGAAAAAACACCAACGACAAACTGAATCTTTTCAGGTGAAATGTTCTTTTAAAGAATTCATCAAGAGGCATATATTGAGAAGCTGTAATCCAAGTGGTTTAAACTCAGCAAAGATGATAATATAAAAGTGTCTTATACTAGAAAGTGTTGAGGAATGTTAAGTAGGCATTACTATCTGTATTGGCTGTAGCAAAAAAAGTGTAACGTAGCGTGTAATGCGCTCCCCAAAGATACGATCTCAGATCAGCACAGGAATGCATAAACACTACATAGTATAAAGATTTTTAAAAATAAATACGGGATTATTCCATTACTCACAATATAGTCATACAGGTCATCCCAAATGAGTGCAGAAGATAACATCTTTATATATCACATCATAGTGTAACATTTTTTCAATATAATACATATATCAGACAGGAAATATTTGAAGAATATTTTTGAAAATTTGAAAAAACAGTATTGCAATTGTTGTCTGTATCTTTTGAACCTATAAAGGCTGCTCTAATTAACTTGACTGCAATAGTTCAAGGTTCAGACAAGATGAAGACTTAAGAGAAATATCTGCAAAAGACCTCAGAACTACTTAAAATTATTTCTGTTTATGGAAGCGGTTTTAAAGTGCAAAAAAGGATTTTCTACACCTACAAAGGCTGGAACACTGCCACTTCCCAAGGGAATAGACTTTTTACTCAAAGCTCTGCAGAATGGCAAGAAAAAAAACCCTGTCAACCATCAAAAATATATATCACAAATCAGTTACATTTCTATTAAAAGTATCTTAAGTCCAGAGCAGAGAACAGTGACTATTCATCTTCCTGGCTCTGTTCAGAGAATCTGTCATGTGGAACATGTCAAAGAAACTGGAGATGGCGTCACAGATGAAACTTCCCTGTTTCTTCATGGAACAGGAGAAGCCAAGGGCTCAGGGCCTGCTCCAAATCCTATTCTTTAGGTTAGTTGTTCTTGAGTATACTTGAAACATACCAAAGAAAATAATCAGTAAGTTGCATATAATAAGACAAAACAGATTTTTGCGCTTTATGGACATACTCCATTAGTCAGGTCATAAAACTCATTGACTTCAAAGGGTCAAAGCTTTGTAAAACAACTTCTAAGACTCAGCAAACATAATTTTGCTAAAGAGAAGTATTCATTCTTGGGCAGAGAACGTATATGGATTCAAGGGGTAATAAACTCAAAAGGGTTTTTTTTTTGCAGAGTTCTAAGTGCAAGAGTAGACAGTGGAGTCAGTAACAGCTTTTACCAGAATCCTAACATGTCATTTTCAATGTTACAGGAGTGACTTCACCTCTGGCTCCTCTCAGACTTGCCTGATCCTGGGCTTGTGTTTTTGTGCAATCTTGCTTTTCTTTCATTTTCAATCAGGAGGCAAGCGCTATCTTGTATATACTAATGCCTACCATCCTGCAGATCCAACTGGTTTCAGGCACCTGTTTTCCTTTTGATATTAACAAACAGCTCCCTTAAAAGAAGGCATCTTTTTTAACAGTTGGAATAAAGCATGAGAGAAAAGAGGATTTTAGAAACACCAAAGAGCCTAAGCACATATTTAGTTCAATTTTGGTTAAGGTCCAGCTGGAACCAATCCACTTCATAGGGATATGCAGGAATAACATAGTCATGCTGATAGTCATCAAATCATCAAATGGCTTCTCACAATTCTCCTCCCACTCCCAAGGACAGGCAACCTCTAACAACTGACACCATCAACTCTGAAAGAGTATCTCAGCTCAAATAACCTGACTTACAGAAGTGAGTTTAAAAACAGTGGGGATATTAATGAAAGTAGTACTCCATTGTGGGAATACTCTCATCCACAGAAGGTTAACCCAGGTGTTCAGATGTATGTGTCTGTCACCTGGCTGGAAGTGAAGATGCACTTCAAGACCTGAAAGTCACATGTCCAGTGCCTTACAGAAACTTCATATTAAGGACAGATCCAAATACAGCATGAAAAATTATTCAAAGGCACACCCACATTTGTCACAGTCACATTCCTATTACATTGTGTAAGAAGAAAACAATATCTGGCAAAAATGAAATAAACAGAGGCACATGAATGAAAGAGAACTGGTTACAATACTTTCACATTTATCTGATATTCTAAGGTCAGTTAAAATATGTATTCGGTGTTATCACGTAAATGTCACATAGGGAAATATAATACTAGTTTACTTACAGAAAGTTGAAGAGAACGGCTGTATGTCCTCAACAGAGATGAAACAATGCAATAGTTAGTGAAGATAAATACATATATTTTCAAAGTCCACTTTCCAACTTCTTATTTATTCTGTTCCATAGAAGTCTCTGCTAGCTTTCATCCTGGGTACTTTCTCAGTAACATGAAACACAACTACATTCCTGATTATGAAAATGTAGCAGTCAACAAGGTGAGTAGGTTTATTTTCTGTGCAACTGGTTAAGGAGAGTTTTCAATCCTTTCAGCTAATTTGGAATCTCAGGGGATGGAGGGAATTTATGAAGGTGAAGATTAATAACCATCCTCTATGCTATTCCTGACACACTGAAAAATATTTAAAACAGTGTTTGCATGGCCGTTAGGATCCTTGGGTTTTGAAGAGCTGCCCAAGGTAAGAATTTGTTTCGCATTTTAGGATATAAAGAAAAGAATTTTTGTTTTCAGCAGAACATAAATCTTAAAGCAAGACACCTATGCACATACACAGATTTTTCCCTCCACTATAAATAGTATTCAACATGCAAACTAATGCCTTGCTGATTCAGGCTTGCTGAAGAAATGCAATTTCTATTTAAATCTTGTTAGGGAATTATAAATGTTTTTTTGGGAAGTAAAAACAAAAATAAAAATGTCCCCACAACAGATATTGTTTCAGAAAACAAACCCGTGCCTGAAAAGAGGGAAAACAATTCTATTCCTCTGGGGAATTTCAAGTTTTGGCTGTTAAGTGTCCACCAAGATAAAGGTTGGTAAGAAATTTACATTTCTGGATTTTTGTCAACTGGTAATCAAGCAACAACATTGTGAGTATTCAACTAACGTGCAAAATCTGAATGATTTTGTGTGCTTAATGATGATTCTTGTCATTTCTTGGGGTGTTTATTTTTTCTTTTTTTAATCACATTGTCTTCTTCGGTACTAATCCTGCATTCCTATTTGTGAAACAAATCTTGTAATCCAGGTTCATGTTGGCTTTGTCTATATTTGTTCTCATCTCTTTTCTCCTGCATGCAACAGGATGAAGTTAAGGGATCCCTACAGTTTTTCCATTAGTGACAGTGGTAATTAGAGTTATAAAAAAGACTAAGATTGGTCAGCTTTGACTTCCATTCAGAGATGAATAGTCCCAGTCAGATTTCATTGTGAATGGAATTTTCAGGCACTTCGGAGTTTTGAGGACCTCATTGGCTCCTTAAGGCTCCACTTTTGTTTCCTGGCTTTTGCAACTGGCTGTTAGTCTCCTTCAAATTACATGAAATTCACTTTATCTTTTCAATCAAAAAAAAAATTATTATTGTTGGTTTTGTTGTTGTTATTATTATACACAGAACAAAAGTTAATTTTTTCCAACTGTGATTTGAGAGATAAAGGTTCCAGATACTTTCTTCCTATTCACTTTAGAATGTTGCATCTTAAATAGAATCATAGAATCATAGAATGGTTTGGGTTGGGAGGTGATAGTTGTTCTGATCTCAGGAACATAGTCCATTAAATTCTAGAGCAACTCAATTACACTTCAGGATTCACTAACAATGCCGCGGAAGCCCACACTGCTACCACATTACATGATTTTGCTCAGAAAGCGTATTGTAATTTAGTTTAATTTATAACTGCAAGTGGGTTAGAGGACATATCTGTGGTTCTTTTTACAAACCTAACCAAAGAATTAATTGTTTAAAAACTCCTTTCAAATCCAGCTTGGTATAGATCATTTGTTATTAAGACTTCTTTCACACTAGCTTTTTTATACTTTTGCTATGTATAGAGTGACTTGAGAAATATGTAGTAGAGATTCCTGCCACAGTGTGTACTACCAAGTTGCTATACACTTATGCCAAATAGCCTTGGCATTCCTGGTTTTCAAAGTGTGAATAATGTCAAATTTGCTCTTTGGAGATTTTCTGTTGATCTTTCTTTCTCTTCAGACATAATCTCCAAGTGCAGGTGGGCATGACATGTTTGGTGCCACATTCAGACTATTTTACTAGATAATGCAATGCATTCATAGAAAAAAGTAACACTTGGTGAAAAAGCCTGTACAGTTTTTTTCTGATACTTTCCCTGGAGCCTTTGCTAACTCATTCTGTAGTACAGTAGTACCCACAGAATGTGCTCTTGAGATACAGCTCAACAAGCCTTTCAAATATGTCAAAGACAAGTTTTTTTCTTCTAATTAAGTAGGCATTTACTCTGAGCAACTACTCTAGTGGTGGAACCATCTTCTAAAACTCACTAATATTCACAGGTATTTCTGCTATCATTCCAGAGGGCCTCCAGTAATGCTGACAAGCTGTGCAGATTGGTGTAAGTATTTTCCTCCTTTTCCACAGGTAAGTCCACCTCTTGCTCAAGCACTTTACAACTTCTGCAAAATTGTTTTGGGTGTATTTTTGTTGTAAACTTCTGTAATAATGATTTATATGGTGTTCTTTTGATCAATACACATTAAGTTGCAGTGACCCTCCAATGTATAGTCTGTTACAAGATAAACATAGTAAGTCTATATCACATAAATCATATACATCACATATATCATAACAGTTTCAAAACCACAAGGTAATGAGCACCTTCTCCAATTAACACACTAGCACAAGGCTCTGATGGAAAGGGATGCTAACCCACAGTCCTAAGTCCTAAGATATGCAACTTCTGCTAGATGCCAGTGCTAGCAACAGAGACAGAAGTGAATCAATCATTGCTCTGTCTTAAAAACAAAATATCACTAAGCCCTAGAGCCTCCTGCTTCCAGTTCTTCCAGTTAATTTTTGGCTCTGGAAATTGAAACTAAACCTTCTTAGTTATCATGACAAAGCACTTTTTTCCATCTGCAATATCCTTTGAGAAAACGAATACGAATGTCTTTTATTTGGAGAAAAGTCGGAAAAATAAATCGTACAAACAGCTCAAAATAATTCCATCATACATATGATCAACCTCACAGATGCAAATAGAAGTTAACCTACTCATCAACCTGCTTGGCTTTGGTGATCTCAAGACTAGCAAAGGGAGAGCCTCTGTTGTCTGTTCCAGGCTAAAGAAAATCACTTATGTTGAGAACAACTTATTTGTGCAACTAGCTGGTTCAGTATTCTGTTATGAGCCAGGCTGTGACCAACATGACAGTACGGTCATCACCTATCAGTCCCCTTGGTGAAATCAGATCTGTTCTACCAATGCTACCAGCCTGATAATTCTCATTAGCTGACTCTGCAAATACAGCTGCCAGTCTACTCCAGTCCAACTCACTTTATGCAGGTACACAATCTCCAAGTAGATACGCAATCTCCAAGTAGATACGCCTGTGCAAAGGAAATGCTTCCTCTCTGAGTTTGTTGATTTTTTATTACCAAACCAAAGTCCACTTCCTACAAAGGCAGAGTGATTCTGTGACTTGCGGTCATCTTTTGCAAGCCTTATGCATTTTCCCTTGTCAGCTATTAAAAATTTATCAACATTTATGCAATTCAAACAAATTCTGAGCACAGCAACTCGGTATATGGAATGTCAGGTAATGAATATTGTAGTTATTTAAATAAGCTGGCTAGTACTGACTTTTCCCCTTCTCCCTCAGAGTGAAAAAGAAAGTACTATTGCATTACTTGTAGTGGTACAGACATTATAATTAATACAATACAAAGAGGTCTTTTTGCTTTGCAGGTGCCAATAAGCAACCTCAAGGGAATTTTCAAGAATCCTTGGTGTATTTAGAGTTTTATTGCAGCAAAACTGCATGATGTAAGTGCTGTTCATTTCACCCTCTTTCAGCTATGGTGCCTTTAGTTGGCCTGCTTATACATATAAAACACACATGCCTCTTTCTCCTCTTTCCTCAGGCTTTCTAAAATACTTAAGCAGAGTTTCAAAACAGCTTATATACTATGACACATGCACCAAATACATTAAAAGAACATTATGAAAGTTGCAAAGTCAAAAACTCTAAGTTGCCTTAATGGAACTCTATTTTTAGAGACATCATGATACTGTCTTTAGTTACACAATTACATACTTTTTGTTTTTCCACAAGGCAACTTTAATTCCTTATCTCAGAATGCTTGTTTTACAAGTTTCATGATCTGTTAACACAGTTTTTTTTCTTTTTCATTTTTATAGAGAATTAAAGAAGCAAACAAAATGCCAGGATGTCCTCGTGTGGCATCATAAAGATTGCAGTATCATCATTCGTTAGCAGGGTTAAAATTTTTAGTTATAGAAAGGAGGTTCCTACCATTTCAGTTAGTGAGTAACAGTTAGTATTAGTAAGCTATCCACTTCCATATGGTCCACCAATAGAGAGGAAAGAGGACGTCATTTCAGGGTTGGTGTGAGTGGACGTAGGACTAGGCAGTCAAAAAAAGTTTGGGAGTGGAGGTGTTCCCTGCATTCCCATCTGTCTCTGCTGCAGCTTCGACCATTTTAACTTTTATTGCCATGAGTAATCTTGTAGCCACACAATAAATCAGACTAGCCTGCTGATCTTACTGAAAGTTATCTCCACAAAATAATATCTAGTGTCCGTTCAGATCTGTGAGCTGCATCAGCACCTACTGTAGGCCTGTACTCCTTGGTGTTGAAGCAATAAAAGGGCAGCCAGAGGCAGGAGAGAACGTATGCTCATCCTTTTCAGTGTCAGTGTGGTCTTAAATCCAGTTAAGACCACATACTGAGATACCCAAACGTTAGGGAGTTTCACAAGTACTTGCTGACAGCAGCAGAATGTTAACAGTCGAGAAACTTGGGTTCAGGTCTAAGTGCTGCTAGGGTGTGCTCTAGTAGGGAGAGGATTTTCCTCTGTTCACCACAGCTGAATATTTACTGTCCCCATCCACCCAAATCTGTCTTGCAGATCCTCTTTCTTTTCTTTATAATCTTAGTATAGTCTCTGTATCATTGACTTCTTGCCAAACTAATATATGTCTTCGGTTTCAGGATTCTCCTTGCAGCTCCAGCCCCCCTCTCCCATTTTAAGTTTTTTGGCTGTGGCTTGCAACCAGTTTCCTGCTCTGGTCCAGCGTGCTTAGCTGTTCCCAGGCTGCTCTTGCGCCCTGCTCCCTGTTCTGTTTAATCCTCTTCAAACACATGCACAATCACAGCCTCTTCTCCCAGTCCCACTATCAGTTTCCACCAGCTTTTTGCCTGCTTCATTGTCCTTCTTGCCAGTTCCCATCTCCCAGTCTTTCATTCCTCCAGCCCAGACTTCTTGCTCCAGTTTCTTCATTTAGTTAGTCTCAGGATCCCCTTCAACTTCCCGTTCTGTTTCAACCTTCCCATCCCCTAGCTATCTTAGTCTCAAATCTCCCTTTCCTGAAGCTGATTTGCTTTTCTCAATTTGCCAATAACAGCAACCAGCTGCCTTGGTCCCCAAAGTCCATCCAAACTCCCCCAGTCCAAGCTTTGCTACGTTTTAGCATTTCAGACAGATTGATTTTCCTTTCTGTATTTCATTCCTGTTCTTTATTACTGACTTGGCAACATAAGAACACCAAGACCACAGAGAAGAGTCTTCCCATTTTCAGCTCCGATGCCTGCTCCTGCAGTGCTCTATAGCAACCTGGAGCGGCAGCGGCAGGGATTGTCCAGCTCAGCACCTCAGCGTGGAAAGACTCGTAAGAGACTAGCTGTCAAATTGTGGCTAGGCACTGCTGAGCATGTGCAAAGACTGGATCTCATAAAAGGCTTATCGTTGTGGCAGTTCATCAGGGAGATTACAAAAGGCTCATCCCTGACATAGAAGCCATTTTGCTGCCAAATTTTAAGTCCCTCACCCACATTAGAAATACATATGAGCATCTCAATAAAATAATCGTAGTATTTTAAGCAGGATCACATCAATTTAAAATAAATGCATTGAAAAGAAGGCATCACTTAACAACTGGTAATCTATTTTTTACGTCCCTCAGTGCAAAGTTAAGAAAAGGATACATAATACATTTTTTCCAGTGAGGTTTAGAAAAAAGCTGCTTTGTAGTCATCCAACATTTGTCACTATAATGGTGAGAGGGAGACATTCCATTAGTCACTAATAAGTAAGTTATTTTACTTTGGAAATATTGTATAACTGTTTGTCACAACATTTTATTCTATTTTAAGAGTTACATGCTAACTTATTTTATTTACATTTGCATAGCTGAGTATACACAGACTGTCAGTTACTGCATTTTATCTGAGAGAGAGTTTCTTAAGAAGCATCCTGGCTTCTTAAGATCTTGTCAACTTGAGTCTTATTACCTGACTGCATCCTAAGTGTTTGTCCACATGGGAGAAAATTGCCCTTTATATGAATTATATCAGTTGTATAGCTATGTATTATAAGGCACTTTCTTATGAGGAAATTCCTCATTTTGGAAATGAAAGAGTGCTTGTATTTGGTAGCTTGATAAATTATAACTTATGTGATATCTTTTATTAGAGTCTCTCTAATGACCTATAAACCTGTTAAATAATTTCAAACAAAATTGAGAGAAGGACAGAGATCTCAGTTCCCTAAAATGTAGTGGAAATCAGCAGCAATGATTGTCGCTGCTAAGGGAAAGGCACGTTACTATGGTGTGGATGTTTAGAGATAAAGAACTGAAACCAATAGAAAAGCAGGCTTCCTTAGTGCTCCCCTTGCTCATGAAAGCATTTATTTCTACATAGCTTAACCCCCATCTCAAGCTATACAAACTAAATTTTAAAAAGTCTTTTTGTTACAGGCAGCCTCAGTAGTTGCTTGATGTATTCCATTATGAGTTTATTTTCACTTGCCTATTTTGAAAAACTTAAAAGCCATCTGGACTCAAATTTGGACTTATCCTTTTCCAGAAGGTCTGTTTCAGTTTGAGCTTCTGGGGGAAGTTTCTTCTGAAACAGAATATAAAACCTCTGTGGTTTTTTTCCCCGTGTTAGAATAAAACTAACAAACTAGCTGTAATATTCCAGTAATTTGGGGCAAAGAATTTGGCAAGGTTATTACTCTTCCTTGGAAAATGCACCCAGTAATTATTAGGCCAAATGGCATTCTTTGGAAAAGCCTAGAGAGAGTTGCTAGCTAAATATGATTACACTCTTCTGTGTCACAGCTCCTTTGTGTGACTTTCCCTCCAAAGCATCTTGGCCCATTCCTGCCCAAAGTTTTAGGAAAATGTAAATACTAAATAAAACTACTGCTCCTTGTTGTGGTATGTATTATATATGTCTACACGTAGAAATACTGAAAGCGAGAAAACACTCACTCCTTTGCTGTCAGTGTTTCCCTAGCATTAACTTCAATCCTGTATTTTTTGGTTCCTCCAAATTTGTGGACTTTGTTAGTATTATGGATTTTCAGCGACTAAGTATAGGTGCAGCTCACATTGAGGAATAATATAAAGAACCACTGTTTAGGCTGAACTTTAGTAGCTAAGTTTTGTGGCAGTCAATTTCACTTCTTTTCCGTAGAGTCTTGTTAATGAGGATGCACAACTGGGACTTACATGTAGGATGTCATGTGGAAGCTTCCTGATAGATAGTGGATGGTTTAGGCTGGTAACTGAGGTCATCTGAGACATCAGCATTTGAATCAGACAGCTGAGTAAAATGACTGAATAAACTTTTTGTATGTGATGGTAATTTTTCCATCTGAGCAACTCCTGGAAAGTTGGCCCAATGAAAAGACAGGTGGCCCAGTGAAAACTGGATGTCACAACATTAGTTTCACTTGTATATCTTCTATACTGCTGTTATTTACATGATGTCAGTCAGATTTCATGCAGTTTAAAATATATGCCTATTTTATTGCCATTTTTAAACAAAACTGTAGTAACTATGGAGCTGAGGAGTGAAGAAAAGAAACCTACAGCCATGCATCTAATTGAGCAAAGGTGAAATGTATAAATCTCAGGGTTCAGAAGGTATATGTGCCAGCACAACATCATTTCAGAACATGAATTCATGTTCTGCTGCTCAGATCTCCAGTCATATTTCAGCTCTACTTGTTGCCAGAAACTTGAATCAGGGTAAAAAAACACAGATTCTTTTTTAACCTCAGACCGTGTTGCTGGTCCTGGTTATAACATAGCTTCAGAGAGAGTCATATTAGCACAACTGAACTGGGCAGTGAACTCCTACAAATGGCCCAGGGCAGGGGAGGATAAAAATACTTCAAGCTGGTTTTGCCACCATGAGAAAAGTTTGTGTACTAAAGCCTAAAAGGGACTACAGGAAAGATCATGGTAACTGATAGGCCTTGGGGAAAACACCTCTTGATCATTGCAGTAAGAGAAGTGTATGGGGGAGGCCTAGATTCTTTACTTGATTTTAACTGGATAGTATTTAGGAAAGGGGTCTTAGCCCCCTTGGAGTAAATATGAAACGGTTCATACATACCTATAGGAGATACATTGAGAGGAGTCAACAGAAATGAATAGATTTTCACATTAGTTCTTAGGGATTGAGACAACCTGTCCACCTTGGTGTGTGTTCACTTTACCTCCTTCAAAGTCTATCAGTTTTCCAAACAACTTCACTATCAACATGGAATTTAAAGCACTCTCAATAATAAAATCAGCTATTTCCTGAGGAGAGCTACATCTGAGGAAAGCCCGGACTACATGTGTCAAAATTTTCCCACAGAAGAAAATGATTCATTGTCTGAACACACCAGTATTCAGTTATGTACACAGGCTTCAGGACACATTTAAAATTGAAAGGTGTTGTACTATGGGCATCACATATTGGAAATGCCTTGGTCAAATGATCTGAAGTTTTTACCACTAATTCTGCTTCAGTCCCTACTATTTCAATTTTCAAGACAATGCACTTTTGTATGTAAATCAAGCATCTTGATTATGAAGATAAGTTCCTTTGAGCAGAAAGGCAACTGAAGCAAATTATCTTAAACTTGCACTTATAATTCTTCCCTTCCCTAGGCACATCAATTTTTAGAATAATCTGTGTATGCACATCGATTATAAAGCGTTTTGAAATATTGGCTCTTAAACCTGAATCATTGTTTTCAGAGCAAAAATTCCTGAAGGAGCTCCTGCAGAATGCAAACAACATATATAAAAATTTTTAACAATGGCAAGACTCAAATCCACACTATCCAAGTGCTGATTGGGTTTGATGGCTTCAGCATGTTACCATAAGCCACCCGTTTATTCTGGTACTAGTCTGCCTGCAAATACTTTGGCTTGTAACTGGACTCCACTCCTGTTGTACAAATTATTTTATTTGAGTCATTACCTGGGCTTGACTCCCCTCTTGTCTCTTCTCAGGTTCTTTTAACATACTGCTTTCCCTATGGAATTTAGAGTGCTGTAGCCAGATTTGAAACACATACTTATTCTAAGAAGGGTCAGCATTAAAATTTGGGCCAAAATGTACAAAAAATATTAAAATAACTATGGCAGCTTGATGTCACATGAGTTTTTTAGAGGAACAGCGTTTTTAGAGTGTCCTATTCAAACAGTCTCAGTTTTTTACCATAAACTTTAACTGGATCCTTAGTAGGTTAGAACTGTAGTACTGCAACACAGAATGCAACAGATGATACAAATAATCGCCACAATCCAGCTTTGTTATATATGCTCATTGGAGACAATTACATTAGTACTTATGTAATTTGTATACTTATATTACATATGTAACTTGTATAACATGATGTGACATAAGAATAAGGGTAGGGAGAAACTTGCTAGCTGTTGTCTGATAGGATGGTCCTCACTGACATGCTCCCTCACACTCTTCTTTTCCTGGGGAATAATGTAATAGTCTACCTTGTGATTGATACAGCGAGATGCAAGCTCAGGTCTGTAAGCACAGCACCATTTTATTCCAGTATTCTTCTAATACTAGGTATCTTTTGGTTACAAAGAAAATTATCTATCTTGAGATGGATGCTTGGTCCCTGAATATCAGCAGTGCCTTTGCAGTGTATCACACCTCCCCGCAACGGACTTCCATTGCAGTAGTGAAATGCCTCTATCTCTAAATATACAGGTAAGAGACACTGTGAGTCTTTTTCCCTTGAATGCAGAACGATTGTGGATAAGATGGATCAAGAACCGATGAGCGAAAAAGATTCTTCAGAGATTTGGGTTGCCCAGCAGAACGTGCATTTGAAAAGGGAATATGCATAAGAAGGCACAAACTGGCTAGAGCATGGAGGTGTCTCTTTAAGTGTGAGTTATATCAAACTGAGTGGGATGAATGGCTGTTTTTGCCTGTTTATGTCTCTCATCAGCTGAGCACAAACACTAGTGCTAATGATTAGCCTTCTGCCCTTGGCTAGCAATTTTCCCAGAGTAGCATCATAACACATGCAGTCTCCAGACCAGCCACAGGGTTTTTTTGGGACAATTACATTTACATTCTCTTCTGAATAATATGTGACTATAGCCAAGCACAAAGATAGCTACATTCTCTATACCACCCAGAATTTCGACAAAGCAGTTATCTGTTCATTCCTGAACCATATCATGTTTCTTTCCTGGTATTTCTTAAGTGCCACAACTTCTAACCCATGTTTACTTCTCCATCTCCATCTCCATCACTCAAAACTTAAAGGTACGTGAAAAAAGCCTGACATGGAATGACTGTGTTTACAGTAAAACGGTATTATTTTGAAATAATAGATAATCCATTTTAGTAAGCAGCCCTCTTCGTATTTCCCAATGATGACACATCTGGGAAGACAAAGCAGAAGTTAAGGCATAAGCCTGGGATAGTCGACAACATACATGAGTATCAGGTATGTATCATAGATCGTTGCCATATTCACTGAGTCAGCTTCTATATCCTTTGAAGTAGGTGCCTGATTCTCTTAGGTTGTTATGTAAGTCATCCACAGATTCCAGGACTATAGGTAGCACGCAATTTAATGGAAAACTGGCTTATTCTTGTGCTAAATTTCCCATTAGAATGTTGATATCATTCATTACATATCACAGGGAGGTCTTTGGAAACAAATAGATAACATAAGAAGTTGGAGTGTCTTTTATGTCATGGGCATGATGTCGTCATGGGCATGATGTCATCATGGAAAAAAAAAAAAAAAAAAAAAAAGAAGAAAAAAGGGTTGAAGTCAAGCCAGGACTGATGAGCTTGTGTTCAGGTGTTCAAATTTGCTCTGACACACTGAAGAATCTACTGCAGAGCTACAGGTGTAACCTTTGGGATATATTCTCTGACTGCCTTTTCATCCTGTCTCCTCTTATTTTCTAGTCTCGTCTGTCTTTCTCACCTTTTGCATCACAAACAGAATCTGCCTGTTTTCTTCCTCCACAGTCTCTTCACTCTCTTTGCTACCAATAATACCCTCCTACCCAACCTATCCTAACTACTTTATTTCCTTTGCCCCACTTGTTTGCTATCCACACTTTTCTAATACTCTAGTCTTAGAACAATAACTGCTTCATTAGCACAGTCACTTTTCGTTGGCAAGTAAGCCTAATGACTCATTTGTGTATCTATGTGTTTGTCCCTACCTGTAAGTTACTTTAAAGGCTTGGTGGAGTTTCTGGTCAAATAAAATACTTTTTCTGTAAGTGAATGAGGAAATTACAGTAATCTTCATTTGGCTGCCACAGCAATTTCCTGATTTCATTCAGCAATGACATATGAAATTTAAAATGGGGGTAGAAGTCTTCTGACTTGTCAATGTAACTGACCCAATTATGTAGCTCCTTTGGCACATGGTTCAGGTAAGCAAAAAAATATATTTATTTCTCCTTCTTGCCCTTCTTCAGTGGAAAAATCAGAAGTGGGAAGGAAGGGTGAAGAACCCTGCAAAAATAAAGTGCTGACTCTGGGAGAGATCCTACCTGCTTCATTAGTCTACACGGTTCTTGGATACCTACCAGTTTAGGTGGTTTCTAACCTGTCCAAGTAGAGACTGAGTCTAGAAATTAATTAGGAGGATATTCTTGGTAGTGGTGAGTATTCTATTCACTGCAGGGGGAAAAGGAGAGAAGCAGGGTGAGAACTTGGCAGTAAGTCGACTTCATTGATTAAACAGAGCTTGTTTCTTATGGTCTACTTGTTCAGCAGCCTACTCGAGGTCACAGAGGTTTAAAAATGACTGCTTTAAAGCTCTAATTTTGCAAGTTCATCTGGTGGGCTGATTATTGATAACACATGAAGCCCCATTAACATCAACAGGATTTTGTGCAGGTGAAAGATACCTCCCTAGAGAATGAGACCTGTAGTCAACAGTAAAGCTCGTTGTTGAAACAAATTATTTTTCAGAAACCAAGTATGTAATTAACATACACATAATAAAATTTTCTGTACATCCTTTGGAGAATTCAGATCCATCCACTGGAACATGTTGATTCCTAATGCCAGTTATAAAAGCTAAAACACTGACATCACAAACAATTATAGAAGATGAACTGAAACACAGTTGTAAAAAAAGCTAATGGGTCATGGGTGTGCCATTTCAGTAGTGCTGGTAGATAAAATGTGTTTGTACTGTTTCAATCTTTAGTTAGGGGGAATACAATTTTCCTGAGAGCTAGATTCACTGTGGAGGTTGAATTCCGTTCTCAGTCTTTTCACTTTCCAGAGGGAACGGAGACTGTGCTTTTGAAAGTGGATAGGAGCCTCCTCCCCTCCCCCTCGGCTTAGTCATTTTCTCTGACTTTGCAGAATTGTGACTTATGCAAAGTCATAGAGAGCCAACGTCAGAGCTGCAAATAGTTCTTCCATTCCTCTGTTCTGACTATTAGATCACTGTTCTTACAGTGCACAGGATCAAAGGTAGGTGTGTTTTGAGGAACCTTCCTTATCAGACATTTAATATCCTTTAATACCATGTTGCAACTAAATTGGCACGCTCGTAGAGTAAGACTCCTTTGAGAAAGCTCTAACTAACAAGCCAAGGGAAAGTTACTTATTAAAAATGCACTAAAAGGATCACAAGTATTCCTCTTATCATTCCCTGATATTTTAGATAAAGGATCTCTAGCTAAAGATAGCAGGGAATGTTTCAAAAATTCCCAAAGTTTTTTTCTTCTGAAAACAGGATTTAAGATCCTTGCACAATAATTGTACTCTCGATTTTCTGCCTCATACAAATTAGCTGAAGATACTTTATAGGTTACTCAGTTAAATTTTGTTTATATTTTCTACAATAAGCATGGTGAATTCATAAGTGTATGAAGATTTCCCTAACATCCAGATGGATGTTTTAATTTGATCTCTGAAATACTACCAAAATGTTTTCATCATATTTATCCTTGGCCAAGGGCTGGTAGCCATTACAAGTAACAGTTACTACATGAGTAAGATAAAATTTGATCTGGCTTAATATCTTCTCACTATAGGCATCTAAAAGCTAGTTATTTACTCTGGGCTAGTCATATGCATCTCCCTTACAATCAAGGGATAGAGTTAGGAACTTCAGGAAGGACTCCACTGATGCCCTTCAGACATTTATTCTACATTTCTTTAAGGTCGCTTCCAACCGAAACCATTCTACGATTCTATGATATGATATGATTTCTATTCATCATTGTTGGGAAGTGCCAGTCTCTCTCTGTTGACTATAGAGGGAGCCTTGACAACTCACTTAGACAGGTGGAGCATAGCTTTTATATGATTAATATTAGCGAGCTGAATCCCACCCTTACAGAGATCAGAAAGACAGCAGTCTATTGCTTCTTAGCGCTTTATCTTCCATTCCTTTTGTGGATGTCACACAAGTGTATTATTCCAGCTGTGTTCATGTTTGTAACTTAAAAAAAAAATAGCATAAAAGTATCTATAATCAGAAACCTTGCTGCTTTCACAGATGTGTTTTGTAAGACAAATAACCAAAATCCCTATCCTGTTTTAGACCTCAAAATACTCAATGCTCTCCAGTTAATTTTGAATTCTTTAAAAAGAGCTTTTGAAAGGATGCAAAATGATGGAGATGATTCCAGTTTTGCCTTCAAGAGCTATGTTTGAAGAACATTAACTGTGCATGTGCACAATATATAGAACAGACCATTTCAAATCTCTGTGAATGTTAACCAAAGTATCTATTTTTCTTAAACATTCTGTACATCTGAAAACCATCAAACACAGCTGATCCACTCATCTCAAAAAATGGTGACACAGAGATGCCTAAACTTTGGTTTAGACACTCTACCAAGGTATGC
Source organism: Nyctibius grandis (assembly GCF_013368605.1). Lineage (NCBI taxonomy): Eukaryota > Metazoa > Chordata > Aves > Nyctibiiformes > Nyctibiidae > Nyctibius > Nyctibius grandis. Next base: position 15,446,169 of record NC_090660.1, read on the forward strand.
ATTATTTTCCGTATATTTATATATATAAAACATTGTAGAATAGGGATATATAAAGGGTCTACCATACCAATAGATTGTGCTTGGACCTAATATGTTAGACATTTGAGTTTTATCACTGATGTCTCTATAAAAGTACAAATGGAACCAGAGGTAGGATTTGTCTGACCAGGAGTAGATGTCAACAGTGTCTATCTTTGAGCTTTTTGTCTAGACTTCTTTTATAATCAATGAGAGAGAAAATGACACTCCTAAACATGATTTACTTAAGCATAAAGTAGATATCGTAAATAGGTCAGATGAGTTATTCCCTATAAATTATCTTTCTTTTTTGACTAGAGTGAGCCCAATATGACTAGCTCAGATATAAAAGCTTATATTGTAGAATTTGGTGAGACTGATCATAAGCCTTGCTGAAGCATTAGGCATTCATCACAAAAGGTGGGATTTTGAGAGAAGCTGATAGGTGTTAAGGCAATGGGAGAAACATTAAGTCTTGTTAGCCCCTGACAAGCTAAATCAATCACTCAACTCTGAAGTCAGGGGACTTTCTGGAGCACAGAACCAGTGTCAGAAGGTTTTGATGAAATGCTGACATGTAGAAAGGCAAGATTTCTGAATGGCAAAACATCTACCAAATTGGTTGCTCTATTCAGCTTCTGAGTAGAAGTTTGTATTTTATACGTCTTTTGTATTCTCTATGTACATCTCCACACACCTCAAAAGGAATGTCAGTTACTGACAAAGAAGTAGCCTGTCACAGACTGGATTATAATAGCGAGTCATGAAACAGGGACTTGGATGTGAGTGAACAGATTTTGTTGTGTTTACACAGACAGACATGGAAGCCTTGGTCAGTAAAGACAGATTTAACATTATTTTACTCTGCATCATTTTATCTTCAACTTAACATGCCAAAGAAGTTGCAAAGAGGATGAATTTGGTCCATTTTGGTGGCACTGAGCTATTTATGAAGTGTGTGTATGAGATTGCATATCAAGAAAGAAAGGCAATAAGGAAATTGGTCATAATTATTTTTAAATATATTCAAAATAATTCACATTGAAAACAAATGCATTAAGAGAACTTCCTTGAAGTATCAGTAACTTAAAAGTACTTAATAATAACAAAGGAGTAACTTGAAGTATATTTAGTCCATCTTTCACCAGCAACTGGAATTTTTCCTACATTATGTTAAAATCTGGACAGTATGTATGCAAACGTCAGGACCAATTCCTGTGTTATTAATATTACTTTGATATAAACAACATTGACCAGAATAGAAGTGTATTGGGTTTGCATGGCAAGGTTTTCGTGACAGGGGGGGCTGCAGGGGTGGCTTCTGTGAGAACAGGCCAGAAGCTTCCCCTATGTCAGATAGAGCCAATGCCAGCCAATGCCAAGACGGACCCACCGCTGGCCAAAGCTGAGCCCATCAGCGATGGTGGTAGCGCCTTTGTGATAACATATTTAAGAAGGGGAAAGGTCCAGAGGGACCTTGACAGGCTTGAGAGCTGGGCCTGTGCAAACCGCATGAAGTTCAACAAGGCCAAGTGCAAGGTCCTGCATGTGGGTCGGGACAATCCCAAGCACAAATACAGGCTGGGCAGAGAATGGATTGAGAGCAGCCCTGAGGAGAAGGACTTGGGGGTGATGGTTGACAAGAAGCTCAACATGAGCCAGCAATGTGCACTTGCAGCCCAGAAGGCCAACCGTATCCTGGGCTGCATCAAAAGAAGCGTGGCCAGCAGGTCAAGGGAGGTGATTCTGCCCCTTTACTCCACTCTCGTGAGACCCCACCTGGAGTACTGTGTCCAGCTCTGTGGCCCCCAACATAAGAAGGACATGGAGCTGTTGGAGTGAGTCCAGAGGAGGGCCACAAAGATGATCAGAGGGCTGGAGCACCTCTCCTATAAAGACAGGCTGAGAGAGTTGAGGCTTTTCAGCCTGGAGAAGAGAAGGCTCTAGAGAGACCTTCTAGCAGCCTTCCAGTACCTGAAGGGGGCCTACAGGAAAGCGGGAGAGGGGCTTTTTGCAAGGACAAGTAGTGACAGGACAAGGGGTAATGGTTTTAAACTGAAAGAGGGGAGATTTAGATTAGATATTAGGAAGAAATTCTTTCCTGTGAGGGTAGTGAGACATTGGAACAGGTTGCCCAGAGAAGTTGTGGGTGCCCCCTCCCTGGCAGTGTTCAAAGCCAGGTTGGATAAGGCTTTGAGCAACCTGGTCTAGAGGAAAGGTGTCCCTGCCTGTGGCAGAGGGGTTGGAACTAGATGATCTTTAAGGTTCCTTCCAACCCAAACCTTTCTACAATTCTATGATTCTATGAAAAAGCTGCTGCACAACTGCAGCCAGAGAAGAGGAACGAGAATATGTGAGAGAAACAACTCTGCAGACATCAAAGTCAGTAAAGAAGGAGGGGGAGGAGGTGCTCCAGGCGCCAGAGCAGATTCTCCTGCAGCCTTTGGTGAAGACCATGCTGAAGCAGGCTGTCCTCCTGCAGCCCATGGAGGTCCACAGTGGAGCAGATAACTACCTGCAGCCTATGGAGGACCCCATGCCAGAGCAGGTGGATGCACCTGAAGGAGGCTGTGACCCCATGGAGAGCCTGAATTGGAGCAGGCTCCTGGCAGGACCTGTGACCCCATGGAGAGGAGCCAACAGTGGAGCAGGTTTGCTGGCAGGACTTGTGACCTCGTGGGGGACCCATGCTGGAGCCATCTGTTCCTGAAGGACTGCACCCCATGGAAGGGACCCACACTGGAGCAGTTTGTTCCTGAAGGACTGCACCCTGTGGAAAGGACCCATGCTGGAGCAGTTTGTGAAGAACTGCAGCCCGTGGGAAGGACCCACATTGGAGAAGTTCATGGAGGACTGTCTCCCATGGGTGGGACTCCATGCTGGAGCAGGGGAAGAGTGTGAGGAGTCCTCGCCCTGAGGAGGAAGGAGCGGCAGAAATAATGTGTGATGAAATGACCACAAGCCCCATTCCCCATCCCTCATGGTGATCAGGGGGAGGAAGTAGAGAATTTGGGAGTGAAGCTGAGCCTAGGAAGAAGGGAGAGGTGGGGGGGAAGGTGTTTTAAGATTTGTTTTTATTTCTCGTTATCCTACTCTGACTTTTGATTGTCAATAAATTAAACAAATTTCCCCAAGTTGAGTCTGTTTTGCCTGTGATGGTAGTTGCTGAGTGATGTCCCTATACCTAGCATATCCACTAGGGCAGGTGTGGTGGCCATTCGCAGGAATATCCTTTCAGACCTGTGAAGCAATAAAAGAAAACTCAAGAAAACTCATGTAGGTAATTTTATTTAGCAGATATGGAAGAAAAAGTTGGAATAATTGGTCGGTTGCAGACAAGGAACTGACATACTGAGAATGAATGAAATGGCTTGAAAAGTGGGAATATTCCTGAAAGGCATTCTTTAAAAAAAATGAACTTATTCTTGATGTGATAGCAAAGAAGGAGCCAGTGGAGAGAGACAAAAAGAAACTAAGCCTAGAAAAATGGTCTTTACAACAGTAGTATGAATATTGTTTCTGTTAAGAGCAGCAGAAAAAGGTTATAGTGTTTGAAGGTAAAGATTATGAGAATTTGGAAGAGTTATAAGTTTGTAGCTATCTACAGGCTCCAGAAATAATACGCAAGATGGAAACCTAATCTGATTTTCAGACCTAAAAACATATCTGCTTTACCTGCCTGTCTGACAAGCCTGGAGATGGTATTATTCACAGCAGTTCTAAATGAGGGAAGCTGTAAGGACTAACTAGGGAAGAGAGGAGTGTGTGACACGCTTTAGTCATACTGCATTTGAGCTGATAGCTATCAGAAGATGCTGAAGTTGAGAGACGAGCCAAGATGTTATGGATGAAGTAGAGGTATAAGTTTGTGTCTCCACATGGAGATGGTAGTTAAACTTGTACTTGTGGATGAGAATACTGAGAGACAGGCAGACAAAAAGAATCACAGAATCAGAGAATCAACCAGGTTGGAAGAGACCTCAGGGATCATCGAGTCCAACCGTTGCCCTTACACCACCCTGTCAACTAGATCATGGCACTAAGTGCCATGTCCAGTCTTTTCTTAAACACATCCAGAGATGGTGACTCTACCACCTCCCTAAGCAGCCCATTCCAATGTCTAATGACCCTTTCTGAAAAGAAATTCTTCCTAATGTCCAACCTGAACCTCCCCTGGCGAAGCTTGAGGCTGTGTCCTCTTGTCCTATCGCTAGTTGCCTGGGAGAAGAGGCCAACTCCCACTTCACTACAACCTCCCTGCAGGTAGTTGTAGACTGCAATAAGGTCACCTCTGAGCCTCCTCTTCTCCAGGCTAAACAACCCCAGCTCCCTCAGCCGTTCCTCGTAGGTCAGACCCTCCAGACCCTTCACCAGCTTGGTCGCCCTCCTCTGGACTTGCTCCAACACCTCAACATCTTTCTTGAAGTGTGGGGCCCAGAACTGGACACAGTATTCAAGGTGCGGCCTCACCAGTGCCAAGTACAGAGGGACGATCACTTCCCTAGACCGGCTGGCTACACTATTCCTAATAGAGGCCAGGATGCCATTGGCCTTCTTGGCTACCTGGGCACACTGCTGGCTCATGTTCAGCCGGCTGTTGATCAGCACCCCCAGGTCTCTTTCCACCGGGCTGCTTTCTAACCACTCCTCCCCCAGCCTGTAGAGCTACATGGGGTTGTTGTGGCCGAAGTGTAAGACCCGGCACTTGTTCTTGTTGAACCTCAGGCCGTTGGTCTCGGCCCATCTATCTAACCTGTCCAGATCCCTCTGTAGGGCCTTCCTACCCTCCAGCAGATCGACACTCCCACCCAGCTTGGTGTCATCTGCAAATTTGCTGAGGGTGCACTCAATCCCTACGTCTAGATCATCTATAAAGGTATTGAACAGCACCGGCCCCAGAACTGAGCCCTGGGGAACACCGCTAGTGACCGGCCGCCAGTTGGACTTTGCCCCATTCACCACCACTCTCTGGGCTTGACCATCCAGCCAGTTTTTAACCCATTGAAGAGTCCACCCATCCAAGCCCCGGGCAGTCAGTTTGTCTACGAGGATGCTGTGGGAGACAGTGTCGAATGCCTTACTGAAGTCTAGATAGACTACATCCACAGCCCTGCCCTCATCTACTAAGTGGGTCACTTTGTCGTAGAAGGAGACCAGGTTGGTCAAGCAGGACCTGCCTTTCATGAATCCATGTTGGCTGGCCCCAATGCCCCGATTGTCCTGCATGTGCCGTGTAATGGCACTCAGGATGATCTGTTCCATCACCTTGCCTGGCACCGAGGTCAGGCTAACAGGCTTATAGTTCCCTGGATCATCCTTCCGGCCCTTGTAGATGGGCGTTACATTTGCTAATTTCCAGTCAGCTGGAACTTCTCCAGTTAACCAGGACTGCCGGTAGATAATCGAGAGTGGTTTGGCAAGTTCATTTGCCAGTTCCTTCATTACTCTAGGGTGAATCCCATCCAGGCCCATAGCCTTGTGGGTGTCCAACTGGCACAGCAGGTCACTAACCGTCTCCTCCTGGATTACGGGAGGTTCACACAGCCCCCCGTCCCTAACTTCAGGCTCTGGGGGCCGAGTCTCCTGAGGACAACCGGTCTTGACATTAAAGACTGAGGCAAAGAAGGCATTGAGCACCTCTGCCTTTTCCTCATCCCCTGACACTAGACTACCCTCCTCATTCAGCAAGTGGTGGAGGCTCTCCTTGACCCTCCTTTTGCTGTTGATGTACTTGTGAAAGCTTTTTTTGTTATCTTTGACTGTAGCAGCCAAATCAAGCTCTAATTGAGCTTTGGCCCTTCTCATCTTCTCCCTACATGACCTGGCCACGTCCCTATAGACCTCCCAAGTTACCTGACCCTTCTTCCAGAGCAAATAGGCTCTCTTTTTTTCCTTAAGTTCTAGCCTTGGACCACAGGACTTTAAAGTACCTTCTGAAGACTGATAGGTCAAACACTTGATCTCCTTTGGAGTGTGGGTGTGAATCTGCAGATTCCTGTATGTGATACTCCCTCTGGTTTTGCTGGAATGTGAAGAGGTTGATTTTCTCATATGGGGTTTTTTTTCTGCCTTTTTGCTGATCCTACTGCTACCTCCTACTAAAGGAACAGACTAGCACAGCAGGAAGGAACATTATGTGGAATGTGCCTGCCATCCTGCTGGGAAACTGGGCACTGCCTAGCCACTATGAAGGCAAAACCAATGCAAGTAGTTTGTATTTATATTAAAATAAGTAATCAGATGCAATTTTTTTTGAGGACAGCAGGTAGCCTGTGTCTTACTTATGAATGCAGTTATGAAGGAGGCAGATAAAAGTTTTTTCCTGTTAGGTCTCTTGTTCATTTTTATAAAAATAAGCAGCCAACCATGTTTACAACACTTCTTCAACTGTAAGCGCTGATTGTTAGCCAATAGCAAATCAAGGAAGGACATCTAATGCATTAATTGACAACCATAAACAATCTGTTATAGGTGGAGAAACCACAGTGGCTGATTCTGCTTATTCAAATCCCTATTTTTAAGATTTTCCTCTTCCATGAAAATCACAGAAATTGAGACAATATTTTTTTTAAAAAAAGCCCACAGCTGTTAACTGAGTTATCAAGTTCTCTAAATGCTTGAACAGAATAACCAGGTAACATTATTGCTATAAACCTTGACCCACATCCTCTCTGTTCCATTTGTTACATTTGCTTGATGTAGTTGGAACTTAATGCATACAGGTACAGCAAACTACCATTTGCAAATGGCCATTTGTGAGAATGGAGTCTTAGGTGATAAAACCGTGAGACTGGTATAGGATCTGATAATGAGAAAAAGTAAACAAGGATAGTTTCACTGACTGCTATTTATGTTACCTTCCTCTCACAGTAATACATGGTGTGTTATCAGCCAGATTTTGCATCCTTTCTGCAAAATCAGAAATCACTAAAGCTTCACAAAACAGCCATCAAGTATTCCGCGTTGATCTTCATATGTCCTTGGCATTGTTTAGTCCCATAAATTTTCTCTCACTGAGTAATATTTGCAGGATTTTTTTCATTTATACTCGTGTGTGTGTTCCTCCAGCTGCTCAGTGGCAAGTATGCTATGGCACAAGCTTTGGCCTCATTCTTAATATGTGCCCCAAATATTTCTATTTTCCTTTCTGGATAACTGGAAAGATGGGTCTGCTAAACTTTCTGATGAATGTGGACATGTAATACCTAGTACTTTATTCAGACATTTGATTTTGAAGAGACTTAGACACTTTTTTTTTCGTCTTTTGGCTTTCTAGCTTTCACATACATATATTGTGGTGGAATAAATTTGCAACTGGAAACTGATAGATAGTTCCTTAAGCTCTATGTTCTTGATAACCAAATCTTGTTTAAGCTTGTAAATATAGATGATAACATTTTAAAACATCCTTTTAGATGTTTTCTTGGCTTGCATGGGTATGTTAGCTCAATGCTTAATAGAAGTCAATAAAGTAAACCTAATATTATGAATTTTTAGGGAAAAACTAGAGAATACAACAGAGAACATCGTATGCCTCCATGCTGAACTTGTTTCTAGGATACTGTGTGAGGACCTGATGACCCCTTCTGCCAATACCCCTTCCCCCAAAACAAGGAGAGTAAATCTTGAAAAGGTTTAGAGAAGGGCTAAAAGAACATGGGAACAGCTTCTATACAAGCAGCAAACAGGTAGGTTAGCACTCTTCAGCCTGGAAAAGATGTTTGAGGAGGAAAGAACAGAGTCTGATAAAATCCTGAGCGGCATGGAGAAGGTAGAAAATTATTAATTATTCACGGTCTCTTCTGATACAAGAATTAGAAGGAAACAAAAGAAGGCAGCAGACTCAAACCAAGGAAGAAGTGATTCTTCACAAAGCATATAGTTAAGCTGCAGAGCTGTGAAACAGTGAGAGTTACTGTTTACATTAAAACTGTCTCAGGCTCAGAGTGTCCCTAAGCTGCAAATTAGAAATACAGAATCACATAGGTTGGAAGGGATCACCTTCTAGTCCAACCCCCTGCTCAAAGCAGGCCCAGGTAGAGAAGGTTGTCAAGGACAGTGTCCAGATGGGTCTCGTGTGCCTCCAAGGTGGAGATTCCACAACTGCTCTGGGCATCTTCATAATAAAAATTCTTTTCCCTGTATTGAGTGAGAATTTCCCAGGTTTCATGCTGTGTCTGTTGCCTCTTGTCCTTCCACCGTGAACCTCCAAGAAGAGAGTCCCTGCCTGTGCTATCTTGTAGGTGAGCTGGTCCCCAGCTCTTAACCAGTTGCCCCAGCCTGTGCTGTTGCTTGGGTTTATTCCATCCTTGGTGCAGCACTTTGCCTTTGTCTTTATTGAACTTCATGAGGTTCCTCTCAGCCCCTTTTTCTAGCTTATCTAGCTGTAAAAATATACAGGAGGCAGGCATCGTATTCACTATCCCTAGTTTGCTATCATCTGCAAACTTGCTTATAGGGCACTCTAGCCCATCATCCAGCTTGTTAATAACAATGTTGAATGGTCTTGCCACTGGTATTGACCCCTGAGGGATAATCACTAGTAACTGTCTGTCTGTTGACACCTCTTACATCTGATCACTCAGCTTCAAGACCCATGGTCCAGCCAAATTTTTACCCACCTTATCATACACTTTTCCAGTCCACATCTTAGTTATTTGCCCATAAGGATACTATAGGAGACCATGTCAAAGACCTGCTAAAGTCAAGGTGTACAACATTTACTGCTGTCCCATTAGCCACATGGCTAGCCATCTCATCATAGAAAATCCATTGGTTAGACATGATTTGCCCTTGGTAAATACATTCTGGCTGTTCCAGTCACCACCTTCTCCTTCTTGTGGCTGGAAATAGCTCTCAAGAGGATTTGCTCTTTGACCTTCCCAGGGACTGAGGTGAGGCTGACCAGTCTGTACTTCCCTATCCTTTTTGCCCTTCTTAAAGATGGCTATGATGTTTGCCTTTTCTCAATACCTTTAGATGCACCTGATCTGGTCACATGGACTTGTGTGTGCTTGATTGGCTTAAGAGCTCCCTAATTGTACCTCCCTTTACATTCACACTGACTCAGTTAGTATGCAGTGGGAACTGGGCAGTCAGAGGGCAGACCTAACCGATGAAAACAAAAGCAAAAAAAACTTGACTATATCAGCCTGTTCCATACCCTTTATCACCAGGTCTCCTCCCCCATTAAGCACCAGGCCCACATTTTCTTCAGCCTTGCTTTTGCTGCCAGTGTAGTTGTGGAAGTCCTTCCTCTTGCCCTTCACATCCCTCGCTAGTTTCAACTCCAGCTGAGCTTTGGTTTTCCTAATTCCTTCCTCTGTACCCAAGAAATGACTCTATAATCTTCCTGGGTAGCCTTCCTTCTTTGTATTTTCTTCTTGCATTTGAGCTCAGTCAGGAGTTCTCCAATCACCAAGCTACCTTCTGCCATACTTGGTCAACTTTCTGCTCATTGGAATGGATCTTTCTTGCATTTTGAGGAAGTTGTACTAAAAGATCAACCAGTTGTCTTGGGCCCCTTTGCCCTCTAGGGTAGAATCCTATGGGATTCTACTGAGCAGATCCCTGAATAACCGAAAACTTGCTCTTCTGAAGTCCAGGGTTGTGATCCTACTATTTGTCTATCTCCTGTCAGGGTTTTTAACTCCATGATCTAATAGTCACGGCAGCTAAGACTGCTCATCTTTATATCAGTGACTTGCTAGAGAGTATAAGGTCCAGGAGACCACCCTTCTCTAAGCAGCTCCATTATAACCTGTGCCAAGAAGTTGTCATTGATGTGTTCCAGAAACCTCCTGGGTTGCTTGCCACAGCCCTATTGTCCTTCCAGCAGATATTAGGGTGTTTGAGTACCTAGGTGTGCAATCATGAGGCTTCTGGATGTCTAAAGAAACCTTCATCTATTTTCTTGATCAACATCTTCTTGATCAGGCAGTCTGTAGCATGTTTACCACAATACCACCTGTGTTGGTCTGTCCTCTGGTTCTTAACCATAAGGTCTCAGGTGGGTCTTCACCTATTCCAAGGCAAAGCTCCATGCACTCTAGCCACTCCTTTGCATAGAGTGCAACCCCTCCTCCTAGCCTTCGCAGCCTGTCTTTCCTGAAAAGCCTGTATTGGTTTACTGCAGCTCCCGTCCTGTGAGCTATCCCACCATGTCTCTGTAATCCTAATGAGGTCACCGGTCCTCAACTGCATGGACTGCTAACCCTTCTTGTTTGCTCCCAGGCTGTACATTTGTGTACAGGCACTTGGGATGGGCCCCTAGCCATGCTGCTTTCACAAGGGGAGTGTGATAGCCTGCCTACTCATGTTGTCTCCCAGACACTTCCTCAAATTGCTGGCTGCTGGGAGAGTATTTGGAAAAGTGTCATCATTTGCTTGTTCCATTTTTGTGCTCTTCCCCAGACATCTGCTCCTGATCACCACCCTTGGTGCATACCTGAAGAACTGTCACCAGTAGGAGGGATTATGTCTGTTAAGTTCTGATGTCAAGAGTAGGACATGAACCCAAGTCTCCACAAAAAAGTCAGAAAATACGCCACAGAAAAACTTACAGCTTTCAGCCTAGTACCTCCGCCCCCACTTGGCAACCCTCTGAAACAGGATACTGGGCCACACAAACCCAGTACAACCATGCTCATATTCTTGGGTTGCTGCCCAGAACAGATATGCAAACTGAATTACTACTTTTGTTCCTCTGCCTTTTAAGATAATGCTTGATCTGGAACTACTGAAATTCTTGCTAGGTGTTTTTCATAATTGTTTTTTAACTCAGCCTTTTGATGCTGAGTAGTCCTTCAATCTTTGCTTGCATGCTAATTGAGCTATCCCCTAGAAAAAACAGGTTGTCAGCAAAATCCAAATCTCATAATGTACTGTTGTTGAACTAGGTGAAGTTTGTGTTACAGCAAACCTCTTTTTTTCATAATGAATGAATGACAATACCAACAGAAAATGTGAAAGAACACTTCCCTATTTGACAGAGTCTATGTTAAACCTTTTAACATGTACTGACCTTGATTCTACCTTAGGCTGAACCTTATATGAAGACTCATTGATGTTAATTTTTTTGGCATACACAAGATTTAAATATGTTCCAGAATGATTCACAGAGATGCTGTGAATAGTTTCTGGAAATTTATGATATTTATAACAACTTTTTTTTTTCACGGCTCCATGCTCAATTTCATGACTGTTTTTATGCTGAAAAAAATTGGTTAACACATGACTTTCTGAATCAAGCCTTGATTGATCATCCTTTTGCTTCCTTTCTTCCATTCAAGATGATATTGTAGGAGATTTGGTATTGCTCACAAAAGCATAATACACATCAGATGCTGCAAAGGCATAGGTTAGTTTTTGTATTATTTTGATTATGATGCTATTTTCTTATTGTTCTGCAAACCAGTAAGGTTGCTGAGGCAAAGCAAAAGCAAGTGTCAGAACCTCTCCAAACAGGTGCTGATTAAGAAATTATGTGATGACAGTGCTAACAATACATCATAAAGCACAGAGTTGTAAATGTTTGCTAGGGCTAGTAAAAAATAACAGAAAAAAATGGATGTATTTTTAAACTTCTTTACAGTTTAAAATGTATGGACTCCGGTTGTCAAAGTGATGTTTTTTGGAGACTACTCAAATGTCTGTATTATTAACAGAAAATGTCCTCAGGTCTATCTCATCAGGTCTTACTCTTTCATGTATTATTTTGGGTATAGAAACTGGACTGCAAACCCACCTGGTTCATCTGGTTTTGGTATTCCCAAAACTTCTGCTCAGAGCAACAAAACAAAGGGTCTTTTTATTCCTAAACTTCACACTGCTGAACTCATTCTAAGCATGAGACTCTGCAGAAAGGATGATGGAGACACCCTGTCTGATAATGAAGAAGCTGCCCTCTGCGTCTTTTGCACAGCACACCTAGGGAAGCCTTTCTATCGGTTGTACCTCATCATAAGCAATGAGTGGAATGAAGACAACTGCAGAAATGGGTACAGAAACATCAGAGCTATGTTGCCCTGCTTATGTCATGAGCTATAAACCCTGAAATGTGTACAATGCAGGTACTGGGTTCTCAGCTCTAACTCTTCCACTCTATGTGTCCACACTACTTGCTAATGTAGACATAGCATCTGTAGTTCCCCTTTTACATGTACTGCCTCATCTCTCACCTCTTTAAATTGGCAGCTCCCGGTGCTCTGCTTCTTCCTCTATGTGACTGAGACAAACATCTACTGGATTTGAAAAGATGTTCTTTCATCTCCCCTTGATTATGAGTTTGGGAGTGTCTTAAAACTCAATCTCTGTCTTTAAAGTCATTTTAAGACCATTAAAAACATCTGAGTCCTACATGAATAGGATAAATTTTGGGAAGGGAAAAAAAGCCAGGGAATTAAAAGACTGAAAAAAAATTAAAGCAAAATAGTTTTGATTAATAGAGAAAATTCAAGGTAACATTGTGAAAATTCAGATATGACTGGATTTTGGAAGATATACAAATCAACACAAAAAAATAACCTAAAAAAAAATCATAGAGCCAGTGGGTAAGTCGTGCACTGAGTAGATGAGGAATACTTTCACTTAATCGTTTTGCAGCTCAATAGCAGACTGAGCCTCCTCTAGTGCATCTTCCTCTGCTGCAGACTGTTTGTGTAACAAGAACAATGTCTGAGAGGAGGTATGTCAGTTTCAGTTCTTTTTCCACAGTTTCTAGCCGCTTGACAAATATAAATTGCATACTTTTTCTGTGACGGGGGAAATATTGTATAAGGAATTGTGACCTGATTATTTATCTACGATTTATTTAACTTTTCGTATTTTCACCTCTGAGAATCAAAAAGGTTGGCATTCCTCAGAACCTAGGAAATGGATTTTTAATTAGATACCCAGAGAACAACTCCAGATGATGGATGTGAAGCTGATTTTAGTATTCTGTGTGACTCCTGTCCAATGATTTCTGCACTGTATTTTAAGCCAGGGCTTAAGCTCAGGTACAGCCAGTCCACTGACCACTCACTGCTGTGTCTAGTCTGGCACTGGCTGCAGGGGAGAAGACAAGGGAGGGTGAGGTGAGTGAGGACAGTATTTTCCATGACCCCATTAAGGTGATACAGGAGCTTGCTTGAGGAGTTCTCTTTTTTCTTTCTGGGAGGCCAGCAGGACTGAAACAACTATTAGGTGCTGCTACCCACCTAGCATTGGGGAATTTCTTCCACAGTGCAGAGAGATGGAGAACTCTAGAGCTAAATGAAGTTTTCCTTTATTCAGTTCCTACTCTTCCTGGCAGCTGATCAGCATTAAATGCAAATATTACTAGGATGATACTGAGAAGAAGTGTGAGGAGAGGGAGAACTGTATTTGGGTCTAAAGAGCTGTTTCTCCACACCTTGCTTGGGGAGGCAGGACGCTGGAATCAGCAGACAATACTGCCACCCAACTGGTACAGGAAGCTGGTATGGACGAACGAGAAGTTTCTTTTGGTTCCAATGACCTTTTACTTCCATCCATTCCCAAAAGATATGTACTTATCACATATAAGCCTGAAGCCTATCTTACTGAGTAGCCCTTTATGGGCTGGCAAGTTTGAGGGGTGAGCTAAGGGACAGTCAAGATTTATATTCAATAATGTGAATGTAAATTGGGTTAGATTGGGGTTAGAGTATTGATTCAAAAGTAATACGTAATTAAAATATGCTCAGTGAATTGATACCTAAACTAAAGAAAAAGCCTCCTCTCAACTCTGTTGGGATAAGTCTGCACAAGTGTTGCCTACAGCCTGAGCTAACCAGCTATGGATTGGATGCTGAGTAGCTGTGGTTACTGCAGATCTGTGCTTGATCTAAAATGCTCTGTTGAATAGTATGCTATAGCAAACTGGGCTTAGCACTAGGCTTACAGTGCTATATAGCATTGCTATATGAGGCATATGCATCTGAAAATACTATGTGGGTATATTATTAGTCCAACAACCTTAAGGAGGTCAAAAGCAGTAAAATGGAGGAACTTGAACAGCTTAGAACTTGGATAACACAAGCCCCAGAAACCAAGACAGCTGAAATCTGTATTTACAGAAACAAAGCCAAGAACTATTGCATCTCTTAGGTCATGTAAGATCTACACTGATGTTTTGAAGAAAAAATAAATAGTATTAACATTTGCAAATAATGATGTGGAAGATTATGTAAATATAGAAAAGAACAAAAATATTACAAATTAACCTTGAGGGAAGGAGAAAGGAAGAGGAAAGGAATCAGAAAGATTTATTCATTCATGTGCTTATATGAGAGGACACTTTGCTGAAGAATGGACAGTAAATTAGTGAAGAGGTTGCAGTGCAAAGTACAGTCCCATGAGAAAGTCACTACAGAAGAAACAACGGTACAAACTTAAAGTGTTTCTGTTACCGCATGTTAATTGCCAGGGTGCACACTTACATTATTTAGTAAATGGGAGGTAGTCTATGCTACAGTGAAAGAGGTAAGTTACATTGCTTAATAATATACAATCAGCCATTTTCACTGTCATAAATATAAGTTATCACCCTTGCTTACCTTGTGGTAACTTATTAATGTAACAAAACTCTGAAAAACATTGAAGTAAGCTATTGGAATTGGGTTATATATATTGAGATGTTACTGAAATGGGAAATAAGTGTTTTTCCTCTAAAATTTGGGCAAGTTCTAGTCTAGTATGCCAGTAACCCTCAGAGCACTTCATTCTGGACTTTGTCAGAAAGATAAAGACAAACTGAATCCTTAATTGTTGCTTAGTATTTTAATGTTTATACATTTTTTTTCTTACTTTTTAATCCTATCACCTGGAAAGGCAAGGGCCTCGTTACCTTTATTGCCTATCAGACTCTACACAGAGCAAAAAGAAAGAAATATATTTGTGACTGGGCAAAATTTTCTATATATAAAGACAGAGTAACCCTAATGATTTCAGTGGTATTATTTCTGTATTACACCAGCAAAAGTGAGATGAAATTTTGTGACGACACACCTCTGTACCACTAAAAATGACCTAAAAAATTTTTTTTTATAAAATCTGTATGTAACAGTCTTAAAGTGATACCTGTCTTTACAGTTGACATTAGAGTGTCCTTTCTTTTCAGTCTAAGGTGCCTATTCCTTCACAAGCTAGCTGGAAATATTTCTTTTCCAGAGAAGCATATGGTCTGGCTTTATGAATAATAAACCTCATGGGTAGCTCCTTACCAGTTAAAAGGTTTTCAGAATATTAATCCTGAGAATCTGAATGTAAGGGAGGGGTATGTGCACTATAAACTGAATTTTCATTCACTTTTTGAAGTTTCTGTCTTCTATTTGCATGAGGGGACCATCTTTTCAGAAAGCAGGAGACACTGGCCGTTTGAAAACTCAAACTGTTTTAAGGTGTCACAAACACAATAATAAAGTTCATTGGTCATTTAAAAAATCAAAAAAAACTGTAAACAGGTATAATTAAAAATATTTCTGAACCTCAGATACATTTAAACTAACTTATCATCCTTATCTTTAAAAGCTGAATTTAATACTGTACATTTTACTTTGATACCATTAAACTACAAACGAATAGTTTTCAAATGATAACACACTATGAAGCAGTCAGTTTATGTGTTTCTGGTGGTAGGAAGGACAGAAGAGATGATAAATAAATAATTTTGTGGAACTTGACCTACTTATTATATCTTTCTACATGAGCATTATGAATATATGTTCTAAGAGCTTCTAGCTCTCTCTACCAACTAAAAGTTATTTTTTTTCCCTCTGAATTGTGTGTCACATCCTGCATTCAAAATACCTTACAGAAAACTCACGGTCACACAACTATGGTAAAATATCTGTTCACTGGACAGGGGAAAGGGAAAACAGTTGTGGCAGACCACTGTGGGTTTGGATTTTTTGGCTTGTAATTTAGTACACCTTGCCCACTTTGATCTGAAGTGTCCTCCATGTCTAACAGTGCTACAATGAGCGTAGGTAGCATTTAGGGTTTACTCCTGTTCAGATTAAATCAATGTTAAAGCTCATTAAACTTTCTAAGCATAGGATAAAACTTTTAGAGAGGCATGGTTTGAGTTTGAGACTCATCTAAAGCAGAACGGTATTGAATAACTTGTGTTGGTTTAAGCAAACTGAGTGTTTATACTGAAAATCATCTGTGGATCATGCTTCTAAAGGACAACATACAGTTGACTAGAACACATATGCTGACATATCCATATCTTTGAATTTACTAAAGGAATTTAGGCACAGTCCTAGTATCTAATGACTGTGAAATGAAAAAATGTTTTCACTGCTGGCAATGAAACAGGGAGCCCAGGTATGACTGGCTATTGTGCTGCTTGCTTTGATTTCCATCTGAAACATTTACCCACTTGTTTTGTTAGCTTTCATTCAGAGGTGTCTCTCTTGAGGCCCTTGATTAGTTTTTATCCCATAGCCCCGAATGCAAAAGTGTGCACCACCTCTTTCAGGGCTGCACCTTCAGCTCTGTGCCCCCCAGGGGGTACAAGGACATAATCTCCTCCTTTCTACAAAAGCAGCTCTATTAGCAGAGTCTCATCTGCCTATTGAAGGCCAAAGTCTGCCATGAAAAAGCAGTCTTGGGATTTATTATAATAATAATAATAATAATAATAATAGAAAGAATAAAAACAACAACAACAATAATAATAAAAAATTAGGAATTCTTTCTTATTTGGCATCACCTGCAGCTCAGTGCCATTGCTATCAGAGTAATCCACAGGGTCAGTGCTGCCATAAGAGAAAAGCTGCCACTGAAGAAAAGCAGAAGCATCATTCCTTGTTACTCTTAGAGTAGTTCTGTCCTAGCTGGACTCTGCTTACTTCATAAGAACTGATGAGATCTCAGACCTAAGTGGTGTGGCCACAGGCAAATAAAAGAAAACACAAATATAAATCTGGGAGACTTCTGTTTGCAATAGTAATGCTATAAGCAGAAGCACTAAGCTGCACTTATCTCATTTGAATTCTGCTTTTCCCGTCTCTCCTCATAAGAACCACTCATATGAGCTAAGTATTTCCCTCAGTAACCATCCTTGCATTATTAATAACCAACTCAGTTTTGCCTGCTAGAATAAGAGCCCTCCTTTAATGTATAGGGTTAGGTTCAAGTAACAGTCTTTCATCAATGCACATATTATCAGTCCTTTCCACTAATTGGTCTCAAAGTATGTCATCAATCTATCTTATCACCAAATCCACATGGTTTGTAGTCTGTTCTCCTACTCAGATGCTAACATTCAGCTAAAGACCTGGATAGACAAGCAGGAGGAAAAGCTGAGACAAATGAATTGTGTGTTAGCCATGGTCCACAGCCAAAACAGCAAGAATGAAGAGACATAAAGCTATCTAATGCTCTTAGAAGAACAAACATACTACATGTAAAAGAACATCAGAAGCAAAAATCAGTGACGGAGGCCCATAACTCTGGACCTAATGCTTCAGATTCTTATCCATTTTGATGCAAACAGGTCTGTCACTGGAGCTAATCTCTGAAGGACATGTGTTTACCCTAAACAGTTCTGCTAATTGTTATATTATCCAAAAATAGACACATTGGGCACAGAATTAGCTATTTCTGATTACAAGAGGAACAATTTGGTAGTTGGGACTATAGTAAGTTTACTTTTTTTGCATTTAATATACCTAGACAAATAGTCATTATCTCTAAAGAGAAACTGTATATAGTTTACGATAGAAAGAACAGGTTGCAGACAGTCTCTGCCTACCTCAGAGTGATTTATTTATGTTGGCTCTTAATCATTGTCAGCTTTGTTATCCATGTGGAAGATGTGACTCTAAATGAAAGTATTGGAGCTGAGATTTTTTTTTTCTGCACAACAAGTGTTTTTTTTTTATGACAACAAAGTTGATCTCAATTCTAACGGACAGCATAACAGAAGCCATGAGGCTATCAAGCTATGATTACACAGTTGTGTCAGAGAAATTTTCTTCTCGTGAAATTAATTTCTCTCACTGCACAGAGTTAACATCTCATGTGCCAGGGAGAGATGATGTATTGGCACACTCTTGGGAGAGAGTCTTCTTTCAATAGCACAAATGTTCTGTTAAAGGCTTTAGCATATATTACCTGTGTATATTTTCTACAGGTGGCATACTTATTAGTCACCACTTCCTCATTGACAAGACAATGGTCATCTAGGGCTTTAATGCAAGACTAAGCAACATATAACACCTACTTCGAGTATGGCTTCCTGCTCCATGGTCACCATTTCCTCTCTGGGTATCCTATGGCTCTACCAAAGTGAGAGGCATCAGTTAGATTTCCTGCTGCTGAGCTGAGCTGGGCTACTGACTTGTGGGCTTTTCACCTCCAGATTCTTCAGGAATCAGATCCTAATGTCTTTCACAGACAGCTGGACCCTACAGCATGGATCCAGGGGCCCCATTCCTTAGGCATGTTGACCTTTTTGGGCAGCTGGACTTAAGTAATCAGCCTTGAAAATCTGCACTAGCAGCTGAAGCATACAAGGCTGAAAACCCTGGGTCATACTGGTGTCTTCCCCTCCCAGCCATGAGGAGGACTGGCCGTCTGCCTAACCACGTGTGAACCCAGCCTGCCATGGCAGGGGAGGCAGGGAGGGTGCCTGTGGGGTGGGCAGGATGGGGTCTGCGGGGCGCAGCCCTGGAGGGGGTAGCCAAGGGCCGCTTCCCTCCGGAAGCCTCTGGCGGCTGGGAGCACAGGTGCTTGGGCTGCACAAGCAGCAACATGCAAGGGCACAGCCTGGAGAGCTTCATTTTCAGCTGACTAACCTCTCTCCTTGGCAAGAAGCAACATTTCCTTGTATTTAAAAAAAAAGAGAGAGAGTGGGAGAGAGTGCATGAGAGAGAGCGCTATTTTTGTCCTCAGCGTCTACTCTGGAGTCTGGGAGAAGGCTCTAAAACCTGTATGCATGTGCAATGGTCTGTTGGGACGAGAGTATTTTCTCTTGTAGTGGAAACAAGGAGCTTCAGGCTTTTGATCAGGCTTTTAAGCAGTGGAGTTTCACCACATTTTTGCTACTTTTCTGGAGGAGATGCATAGCAAGAATGCCCATCCAACTCCTTCCTCCCTGCTCCTCCTACCTCATCTTCAGTCTCTGGGAAACACTTAGATCAGCAGTCCCAGCAACCATCCCTCTGTCTTTGCCTATCTAGGATGATCAGTGACAGCTTTTATTTAAAACTTCAGGTTTAAGATCCTTTTTTCAGCAAATGAGAGGTATTTTGTGATTTGTGTTCTCCCAAATCCTCAATCCTCCAAGTCTTTTCATCTAGCGTGAGAAGGATTTTGCTGGTTTTCTACTCTCTCTTAATCAAATGCATAGAACAAATTTAACGCTGCTTCTCAGAGAGTTAAATTGGATTTGTCCAAGTGGACACTGTTACAGGCCTCCTTTATAGGTGGGATTAATTTTATTAAAATATAATCCTCCCATACTCACATTATCCCCTTCAGACATTCTCTTTTAATCTTTTGCAAAGTAGCATTAAAACAGTTTCTGGCATTCATTAAGAATTATATTAAAATGCAGACACACCTTTTTAGGCTACAACTGTTGTGAAAATGCAAACCTGGGATTTCCTTTTCTTGGAGGCCCTCTCAGAGCCAATTGGATAGGAATGAGCAAGATGCAGTTGCATCAGTCCCATCAACATGACGACCACAGGGGCACGAAGTAATCCCATGACCACTCAACTGCTTTCCTTCTGGGACAGAGGCACAGTTTATTTTCTGTCTCCCGGTCCTGGAAATCAACACGTGTTGCTCCGTAGCCTTGCTTTGAAGGAAGGTCTACAGATGCTTCTGTGATTTTCCATTTCACCCCCACGCAGTGCAAGGCCTATGCACCACTTAAATCCCCATCAAAATAGGGCTTAGGTAATACCCTTGGCAGAAGGGCGAGTTCCACCCACATTCCTCTGTGCTCATCTGGGCTGTGGAACGAGAACTGGAAAGCTGTGTATGTGTGTTTTTTTTTTTTGCTGCTTGGAACTAAGTACTTACTGTGCACCTATTTCAGCTTTGTTTCTGCTTGTGCTTTCTGTAAAGCCAAAAACTCCCCGCGTAAAAGCTGTTTGTGTGATAAATTTAGAATTCCAAGATCAAGCTGAAAGACTAAAAATGGGAAATCTTTGCTGTTCATTAATCTCGTACTGGGAATAAGCAGGGAGAGACTTCTCAATTACATTATTCACCTCAAAAGAGATTCTCAAGTTTCCAAAACCCTGTCAGTCAGTTATGAAACATATGTATGTTGCAAAAAAGTAAATAAATCTCTTTTGACCGGTCTCCTAATCTCTGGCAAAGCCCTACAGTATATGTAGTTTACTATTAATGGTAGCATGTTGTAGTCCACCTGTAAGTGAGTAATAAAGGATAATTAAATATATATAGTACAATAAAAGGCAAAGGCATGATGAAAAGCCAAGTAGAGAAGAATACAAGAGCAAAGAGAAAAGCAGTGTGTTTGGAATTACTTCGTTTTTAACTAAAACGCAAAACCTTGGCAAAAATATCATACATTTCAACATATAGTAAGCCCTGAAGAAAATAAGATCCTTGATCTGTTTTTGTAAAAATCGTATTGCCTAATGTTGTAGTACTTCTGATACTGATACACCTCAAACGATTTGTGGGAAACAGAAGCACATTTTTGGTACATGTTGTTACATAGCCATAAAATGAACCTACCCATACCTAGCTAAAAAAGGTAGCCACAGGTACCTACCTAGGAGATCTGAGGAAGAGCTGGAAAAACAGACACTGGAAAGAGGATGTAAAAAAGGAGAGGGTGCAGCAGCTGTATCTGTACGCAGAGACAGAAGCGTTCACAAAATGGGTGCTCTTTTTTTCTCCTGTCACTGACAAAAGCAAGTTTTCAAAACTCTTGCAATGTGGCATTATCAATGCAATTAAACCACAGCAAGTTCTCACTTAGTTTTAACAAATTCACTTTATACTTTGTAGTGGTTGCTTAAGAGATCAGTTCTGAAACTGGAAAGCTCTTCAGAAAGTTCACTTTCTTAAATCTGTCTTTTTGGAGGCAGGGAATTCATAAGGGTCTCCTAAATTATCCTATCTACCAGTATTTGCTTACCTAAGTTTTCAGCTATCTTGTGTGAACTCAGACTCAGTCCTCGACATGCTACAAGCAATGCATTAGCAGTTTCAGTCTTGGACGGGTCCATGCTAATGTTGGAAATTAATCTCTGCTCCATCTTCCTCCCATAGTAAATATCAGGTTTGTAAAACAAGAGTGGGAATCTCTACGACAATTTTAACCACTCTTCTTGATTGAAGCATAAACCTACTCTTTGTCTCTAGTATCACCTGTGGATCTGAAGAAATCTGTCCAGCCACCTGCTCATCTCTTCACCAAGGATATAATCCAGACCGAAACTACTACTGCATTGGATTGGCCCATCCAGCTTTCACTTGCATCATATAACACAGTTGCAGCCATGTAGCTATTCAGCTTCATTTAGATGAGGACCACAGTAATCTGGTAGGTGCATTACATGATATTATCTTGGCAGGATGGAACTGAAATTCCTTAGTATGCCCAGCTCTTGGCATCTTTAGCCACCAGTATCTTGGATTGCCACAGCTACACTCTTACCAGAATCCCAGCTAATTAATTTAAAACCAGCCCTACAATTTCCAAACTGCTTTGCTTTACCCCTTCACATTCCAGAAATAAGAGCAAATCTGTAATACAGCAGAAAGGATAGCCTAGCTGCCTTTAGAATACCCTCTCTGCTAGTTGGGTTATATTTGCATTGTTACACTGAATTCCCTGTACACTGTTCTCATTAAGCCACATTGCCACCATATGAGCGCACCTGGATATCTTTGTATGGCACTATATTGTGCCCCGTAGACATAGTCACAACTCCAAGCCATTGGTTTAGCAGTGAAAGGGTAAGTATTTCCAGGTCAGATGTTGTGACAAAGCCCTCGCAGGTAGGCTCTGTCAAATCTTGCAGCAGAGTTCGAAAAGTTATGGGTTTTATTTGTCTATACCCATCTCTTTCTTGGATGTTACTACACCTGTGCAAGCAGAAGCAGAATGGAGCAGGGCAGAGCCACTGCATTTCAGAACTTTGGCACAAATGTAAGTTGATGTTTCTCTGTATACTCATGCGCTGCCTTGTTTTTGATGAGTCAAGCATGCTAAACAAATTTTTTATAATGCATGCTGATCCATATCATCAAAGGGTCCAAAGAGGCTGCCTTTTGTTCCAGCAAATGCCACTGTTAAAAACCTGTTTCATCCTGATAGCAAAAATCTACCTTATTGTCTATTGCAAAGATTTACTAGTTTGCTTTGTGTCACCTGCTTGTATTAGGAAATCTCTGTCATATGGAAAATATATTTCCATTGTGATATGTGTGTATTATATATACACATTTTTTCCAATTGTGAGATATATGTCTATATATATGTATATAGAGCTATATGAGTACCTTTCCTACAAAATATGTGTCTAAATAAGCTGATAACCTAAAAGAAAATTCTCCCTTATGTTACTTCACACTCCCACTGCAAAACTGCTACCTCCCATAAACCCCCAGCAATACTTTCCATTTGTCCTACACAGTTCCCTACACACAGCAATTCAATGAGTACTAACCCACCAGCTTGGCAAGGAGATGAACACGCTGTGGCGAGCTCTAAGCTGTGCGCATGCAGACCGCCAAAAATGATCGACTTTGGACAAGTTCTAAAGTTGGGGGAGGGGAGGAAGAAAATAGGGATTGATAGGTGGTGTAATTGCATATGGTTAGAAAAACTTAGAAATCAAGGCTAAAAACAATGAAATAAAATAAGAACAGCCAATAGCCAGAGACATCAAGGAAAATGATAAGATGTTAAACTTTATCATAAATGGAGAACTTTTACTGCAGGTTAATCTGCCGCTGTTTAACTCTTAGCTGTTAAGAGGATATGGGATGAACAGATAAGGCTTTAGAAATAAAAACTGTATTTTCATATCTCTGCTGGTGATGACATGGGTGATATTTCTGGACTGCTGTTATGTTTTTAAAGGTAATCAAGTCATGGTATTAAAGGTAGTGATTTCTAGAAATCCTGTTGATCAGAATAACTAAAAGAAGTTGGAAAAAAGCAAATCCCCAGAAGCAGTGCTATTAACACTGCAATTTGAAGGAAATTAGAGAAAAAAGCAAATAAAATCATTAGATCTAATTACTAAATCTTATAAAAACCTGTTAAACAAAAATGAGCTTTAAAAGTAAATTAGCATTTCAAAATATATATTTTCCCCATTTTTAATGATTTCCTCAACCAGCTTTAGATATTGTTATTACTGGTACTAAGCATGAGATACACTGCATCTTAGGATGTAGATACACATGCATCTAGGAACAGAATGGTCCTAGACTATCTGTAGGTGTCTGTTTGCGTCTAAGGCTGTGCTTCCCAGTGAAGGATGATGATGTTTGGCCAACCCTATGGGCTTGAAAGGTGCTCTGGAGGCAATGACCTCCCCAAGGAAAGGTCACTGAGCTTTGTCTCCTCTCCTCTCTTTCCCCAAATTGCCGTATGAAGTGTGTAACATTTACTCCAAGTCAATGGAAGGGAGCCAAAGGCTGTGGCTTTAGCTCCAATGTGTTGGTGATGGATGGTTGGCTCTTTCTCTCCATCCTTCCCTGTCCCTTGATACGATGGAGAGTTGTACTGAGTTTGGGGGATGCACCACTACAATAGAACCAGCATCCAGAAAGAGAGATGTACTTCCCATGGGAGCAGAAACTGTCTGGCTAGGGCAGCTAAAGGGCTCAGCTGTTAATAGTTGTGAGACAGAAATAGGACTTCCTCAGAGCTTCTCTATTGAGTTGGAGTACTAGGCAGGAATGCTAATGGGATGCATCAGGAAATATATGGGTTTTCAGTAGGCTCAGCTAAGAGTAGAGAAAACTTGATAAGAGTAGGGGAATGAAAGGGTATTTTGCTGGAAGCTGAGATGCAGGATTTCAAGAAAGGGTTTGCACTGGGGAATCTGTTTTACTGGAGGCTGAGATGCAAGTACTGTTTAAGAATGGGGAGCGGGTAGCATAGTTTATTAGGCTGACACAGACCTTCAAGACTGGATTGCAAGGAAAGAGTCCTGATCTAAAAAGATTGAGAGCTACTGGTTTGAACAGCCATTTCCTCAGTGATACTACATCTTTTGGTTTTACTTACTTTGTGGAAGTGACAACTGCACTACTGTAAGCAGTATCATCTCATTTTGCAGATAACCAGGTTCGGGAAAGACACAAGGTGGTCTGGTTGATTCATTCTTGACATCAGAGTCTGACTGCTGACAAGAAAAGAGTTTCTGAGTTAAGCGACTAGCCTTCAATGAGAATGATTTGGATTCAATTCTTCAACCTTCATGCACCATGCCTTTAGCCCTGTTCTGCCACAGCCTTTGGGTGACACTAAGTGTTTAATTTCTCTAGGTTTTCATTCCTAATGCAACATAGCAAGGCTATAGTTCAGATAACTGCTTCATTTATGTTGTGAGGGGATGAGAAAAAACAATAAAACATGCAATATAAATTCCAAGGGAGTAGTTGACTGATTGCCATGAAACCACATAAACTTCTAAACAGCTTCATTTATGACTGGCCTGGTACTGAATATTCACTAGCTTACAAAAATAAATTTATTAAAAAATAATGCAGTAGTATTACCAGAGTTGCTAAATTCAATTACTATTGCATTGTGACACAACTTGGAAGACCTCTTTGTCAGATAATGTAATTGAGAGATTATTTCACTGCTGTCAGATTAAGATGTAGTTGAACTGTCTCTCGTGTTAAAATTTTTTGCTTGGATTCCTTCTGAAATATAAAGAAATGGGCTCCTGTCTTGAAATTGTTAGATTCTTTCCTACCCTTTAGCGTATTTTCAGAGCATTTTAAAATAATCTCCAATAGCCAAAGATTATCTTTAAATTATTATTGTGAAATGTAAAAGGCTGTAAAAGTAGGAATAGTAATGGAATAGGGCTGGAAAAAAAGAACAATAAAGAAAATCAAAGGTATTGCTACTAAAATAATGCCTCTCTCCTGGAATTAACAAACTGAGCTATAACAGTTTGTTTATTTAGCATTGTGTCTCTTCTACACCCCATCTTTTGTTTAGAAAATACCTCTTTTGCAGTTCATTAGCTTTTCATTTTCAAGGGGAACAAATTTAGGCAACGTACTTTGTCCTTCCAGTTTACATGCTAGAAAATCCTCAGTATCTGTGTACATTAGGAAGCTTGACTGCTTAGATCAAGTCAGTTTAAAACCAATTTAATTGAGTTCAAACTACTACAGGGACACTTCATTTCAGTCAGGTATATGCCAGTTCCAAGTAGTTTAAAATAAAGTGAAACAATAGGAGACTAAACTAGTATTTACACAAATGTTGCATTACCTTCATTTAAATTGGAGTCACTTTTTTGGCAGGCTCTCTGTAAAACATTGCTTTTTTCTCAGGGTAAGCCTGACTACAGTAAGTAATAGAACTACGTAATTTCATTAATTACCACCCTTCAACTGGAGGTTACTGCCTGTTCAGTTGAAATGTGGTAAGTGGAGTGAATTCCCTACCACAAACATGAAAATAGAAAAGATTAAATGAAAACACATCTTTGACGGGGACATGACTTCTACCTGAAGGCTTTCATCCAGTCCTACTGTATAAGAGCAAGGGAACATAAATAAATTGATTTTCAATTTAAAGCTATTGAGATAGATCATGACTGATGATTACTAATAATAAGCTATTCCATAACCAGAGAAACCAGTGAAGCCTGCTTTCTTATGCAGTTGCGTCCTATGACCTTTAAGATGTAAGGACAGAAAACCCAGCTCCCTTATGCAACTCTCCTGAATTCTTCCCCTGCATTGCACAGTATCCATAGCTTTCTTCTATACCACTCTATGAACTGAGAAGAAATAGCATATGCAGTGGCTGAGTTGTAGCTCCATATGTGTAGATAGGTTAGATCTGATGTAGACAACAGTCACAGAGTCAGAAGGGCAAGCAGAACAGGTAACTGTTGGGATCACATTGTAGCATTTCCCTGAAGGGGCAGCGAGGAGAGAATGAGAGTGCCAGTTTGGCTCACTCTCTGCTTATTTGACAATTTTCAGGAAATTTCAGTAACTTAATAACTACAAACACTCTTAGTCTCCGTCTAATTTAGTTTAAAGCTGCTGATTGAGTAAAAAAATGTGTGAAAAGAAAGACACCTCAGCCATACAAGCTTTACTTCCTTAGGCAAAGGAATGCTATGAACAAGTTTCACATATATGTTTAGGTATTTCAGACACTTCAGTGTATATGGATATCCTGAAGTTTTTGCAGGTAGGCACATTGAGGAATGGACACATTATGTTTCTTGCCAAATACTGATCACTTAGCTAATGGCAGGCCTGTGAGGAGAAAATGTAGTTTCACTTCCAGTCTCATAACCTAACCACTGGATAATGCTGTTCTTTGTCATTCACTTCCATGGAGAAATCAACGAGTTTACTTTCACTGGGAAGATGAAAAGACCGGTCATAGTAGCTTTCTTGTATTTTTATTCTAGTAAGCAACTTAACATGACGAATGGGTTTCCAATTTCCAGTTGTCTTAGCTGCAGCAACAATGGAAGCACTGACCCGAGGATAAAATGTCAACAAAATGCCCAGTCACAGAACAAGGCCCTTCTGGGACACCAAACTTTACATCAATATTTGAATTTGTCAGAAGCTGAAAACCTGCTTTCATCAGAAATTCAAAACATTTCTGGTTTCGGCTTGGAAATATTTGAAATGGACCTATTTCACATTTTGCAGTTTACTACGCATTTTTAATTAAAAATCATGGAAAGACTTATCAAAAGCTTTCAAGTCTTGTAAACTTTAATGAACTATTATGTTTCCCAAATGGTTTGAAACTGATTTGTTTTGCCAGTATTGATAAGAGGAGCTTGAAAAGGCAATTTTTGACAAATTTTTTCATTATTCCATTAGAGGCTCTAATGAGCATCTTGATGTAATGGGAGCCACACAAGCACTTTCCTACTGTTGTCGTTAATTCAATCAGAATCGTCATGCTAATAATACTCAACATCTTTACTGCTTTCGATGCCATTGATTAGGGAGGAGGTTTTGCAGACCTGGCTGTGAGACCTCACCGGGATGAACAGTTATACTTTAAGATGGCTTTGATCATTCCTGGCAGACCTGCAGCTACTCCTTTTACTCATGACCTTTCACCACTCCTATTCAAGAGCACTTCAGCAAGACTTCTGGGAAAGAATGTGCAATGCCCTGAGCTACAATGCCAGTGATACACTGACAGCACCCAGCTCTGCGCCTCAAGGCTGGCTTGTTCCCAGCTGTTCTACTGTCTGTAGGAAATCGGAAGCCTGCTGCATGAAAGGCAGATGGTGTGATGGACAACCTCTGATCCCTATCGGCAAGTTACACAATGTAGACTGGTAGATCTTTTCAGTACATGATAAAATGAATTGTGCTTTCACTGTCACCAAATTAATTCTTGTTTTTAGTGCTTGCAGACCATCACAACTGAAGATGGTTTGCTAGTCCTATCTAAAATATTGGAAAATAGTCATGCTGTCAGTCTGATTTTACACACTCTTCCTTCATTTTTGTGTGAGAACATTATCAGCTCAAGGAAAACAGGCTCTGATAAGTATGGTGAAGATATACAGAGATTTATTTTCCTAGTCTAACATTAGGTTAGAGATATATACAAAAATAGCAAAGGAAAATTGAAATTAACTTTAAAAATAAAGACAGAATAAATTTTTTGAAAGTAACAACACAGAAGTTTATTAATCAGTAAACCAAATAAAAATAAATAGTTTCTGAAATGAAAGAAACCCAGAACCACTGTCCATGAAATGAGTGGAATTGCAGGCTAAGACACTAGTTATTCTGAATAATGTGATTGAAATTTATTCCTATATACATAAAGTAGTTTATCTTCTACTCCAAATATTAGTCTTGATGAAGTGAGGAACCCTTAACATCAAATCTGCTGACTTATATTCATCGCCTGGAGTAGTAAAGTTGCATTTTTAATCTGTACTTTAGTACACTCTGTAGATGAGGCCAAGACTTTACTTTTATTACCTGAAAAAAAGCTCTTTACCGCATATTTCCTCTGTGAGAATTTCTAGAAGCTCCATCCTCCCAGTTTGCACATTTTGAGAATAAATAAAGTGCTGAGTGATTAGACCTCATACTTGTTGATACACTTGAGTAGACTGAGGTG
Organism: Nyctibius grandis; assembly: GCF_013368605.1. Taxonomy (NCBI): domain Eukaryota; kingdom Metazoa; phylum Chordata; class Aves; order Nyctibiiformes; family Nyctibiidae; genus Nyctibius; species Nyctibius grandis. Next base: position 15,474,520 of record NC_090660.1, read on the forward strand.
TTTTTAATAGGGAGTTTGGAGGGAATACATTTCTCCTCTCCCACTAAAACTACCTAATGAAATGCCTGTTGCCTCATCTTCAATTACCATTGTCGAAGTTGCACACAACCTAGATTTTCGACACACCGCAAGTGGGGTGCATTTGTACAGACACGTGCTTGCAGTGAGACAATGTTGTAGCTAACAGGCTTGGCTCATGTCATAATGGGAAGTACAAGCTGCTCTGTGGACACGGAGGCAGACTGTATTTCTCATCAGCATGGAGAGCTTACGTCATTTTTCAGAGTTGCAGGGGCTGTGATGGCATTTGTTTACCTAACCGATTCCTGTGCCAGGTACAGCGTGGCAGGCGAGAACCAGGAGACAGACGGGATGGCTCTCTTTCAGACTTTTGCTCAGGGTCCAGTGCTGGGTGTCTCTGGTTTCCAGATGGGGTGTGCCTTCAACTGCTGTTTCTCTGGTTGCCAGGAGAGACAAAGATAAATGAAATGGCAGAGCATTCCAAGCCCGCATTCAGGCTACAGTTGCTAGGTGGTTTTGGTTCCCAGATAGGGCGTCTCCACTGTTTCTGTGGCTCCCAGAAGGGACAATGAAGATGGATGACATGGCAAAGTGCTTTACAGCTTTCATTCAGACTCCAGTGTCTTCCCCGTTCTGGTACAAGATTCCCCAATATCTGAGGAAAAGGAGGAAAGTGACAAGTGTGTCAAACTTGTGTATTAAAGAAGATATGAGGGTAGGATTTCTTGTAAATGTTGTTTTTTTCCATATGCAGAGACATGCTTGCAAGTCATCAGTCTCCAAGAGTTGGTCCCAAAATACTGTTATTTAGATAAAAGGTTTAAATATCTGTCATCACTGCCTTTCCTGGAATAAAGAAGAAGGGAATTACTTAGAAGTGCTTTAGAGATGAGGAACATTCAGCTCTGGCTATAGCCAGCTGAGGAGAGGAGGGAGAGAGGCAGGCTGGGGCATGAGGAGGAAATCCTACTGAGAGGCAGCAGTGGGAGCAGCAAGCCAAAGAAGATGGGAGGGAGACAGAACAATCTGTTGCTGTGGGAAGAGGTCACCACGGTAACTGCTTCCTGGACATCCTGATCTCCTCAGCAACAGCAGAGAACTCAGCTTTCCAAAGGCACCTAACTATAGGCAAAGCAGGTCATGGAGCCATGGCTGCAGCCTTTGGGAACAGACTGTTTTGCTTGTGCCTAAAGCCAGCTGCAAGGAAGACAAAGAAGCAACACTTTTAAGTTTTTCCATGTTCCTTTTTTTCCATTCCTGGTATAAGACACCCAAGGAAACTGTAGAGCGTGGCTGTGAATCTTCCTTGCATTGTAGACCTTCAAAATAATAAGTAGAGAACAGCTAATAGCTAAGAATTAGACTGCTGCCTGTTACAAGGAGAGAAGCATTTATTCGTGTGTGTGTATGTATGTTTGTATGTAGACTTACGCATATGCACACACTGTGGATTTAATACTCATTTGTTTCATCACCGTTTTATTCTTTCTCTCTTTTATACTTGTAAAAAATTGTCACATCTAATTGTCAGTTTTAATGAAAGACACAGTGGGCTGAAATCTGAGGACTAGGTATTCTGCTTTTATTAGCAGGTAGATAGCTTTAGGGGATAGTATCAGGGGACTTGACTTTTCTTCAGCCACAGCAATAGCCTAAGCATCCCCTGCTTCTGCCTGCTACCTTGCACTGCACTCTCACTTGTGTTGATATCACTTTTGATGAGGCTACATCATGCCACCTGGCAAAAAAACACTGGAGAAGAAAGAATGCTATTTTTAACTGGAATATATTTCAAATCTAGATCACCTTGCAGCTCCAGAAACAGTTATAGTGGCACAACTGAGAAGGCAACAGGGGCTGTTCAAGATGTCTCCAGTGGCCCAAAGAAACACAGTGTGCAGTCAACCATAGTGTTTGCTGTGCCAGAGTAGGTAAGGATACTCACATTGTTTGACTTTGGCATCTTAGTTTACAAGCATTTGTATGTATGTCAGTGATGGTCTCAAAAGAAGGAGAATGAATGGCCAGCAAGGGGATTTCCCCATTTTGGCAGCGGTAGTCCCTGCATTGGTTCAAGATGTAGCGTGAAACTCGCCCTTTAGTGTTAGAGAGTGGGTAAAGGGAATTTTTCTGTCAGGGCAGGCATTATCTTTCTAATGTGTTTGTAAAATACCTGGCACAGGAAGGGTGGTGTCTTCCTCTGATAGAACTGGCAAGAAGAATAAAGCACTTCAGGAAATCTCGCACTCAGCAAGAGGAGCTTAATCTCATTAAAGGGACATGAGGATGATACATTGTATAAGCTGATTAACATTTGCGCAGAGAACACTACTACTTTTGAGAGATTTTGAGAAAGGATGACTATTTATAGTGTGAGGAAGCTGAAAAAATGCCAAATATCTTCTATTAAAAAAAAAAAACCAAACCCAACAATAATAGGTGTAATAAAAGCCTTGTTTACACTACTGCAAAAGAGCTCTCCAGTAATTCAAAATAAAACTATTTGCCTTTGCACACTGAATTTTTCTTTCTATGTATTTCTCATAGATGGAGTGGTTTAGTGGAGTAGGAAACAAAAAGATAAACAGTCAAATGACTTCAGACATACATAATTGAAACTTAATTTAATGCTTCTGAAAGGCACTGGATTAGCAACATCAGAAATTGAGTTATTCATCCACAGAACAAGAACTTTCTGTGCAGTACCAGTGACATCTTTTCATCTGATCCCATGAACAGGCCTCCACAAGGAACAACGGAAAATGTTCAGATGAGAAATATAGTTTTTTGATTCTCTGATACAATAGGAGCTGGCACTTTTTTGTTTATTTTGGGCTGAAAGGAAGGAGCTGGTGCTGGTATTATCTACTTACTAGGATCTGAATTGAAATGACTAGCTTATTTCATATTGAGTTATAGAACATCACCAAATCAACTGAAGTTCCTCAGGGCTCCCGTTACTGACTTATGGTGGATTTCAGTTGGTGACCTATAATACAAAGGACCTAATTCCCATTACCAGCTCTCTTAGCAGTTTGCAGACTATTTTTTTTTGCCAAATTAGCATTTGTTTCTGATATATAAAATTATCCACAGTTGGGATACCCCTGTAATTTTAGAGATGAAATCAGCTATTTTCTCACACAAATGCATAATCATATAATCAACCTGGCTTAGTTTTTAAAGGTATCTATCTTCAAAGACTTTTTAATGGGCAGCGCTGGCTCTTCTTAGGCTAGTTGTGCACTTCAAAAAGGGCACAGTCAGACAAGCTCTGGCAAATCTAGCTTTTGCTTTTGCAGTTTAAGAAATTACTGCCCCCAGCTCTCTGTTCAGCCTCTCCTCAAAGTTACGAACCCTACACCAGGCTTTGTAGGGAATTGGCTGAGACATGCAAATCCATTCCCTTTTGCTGACTTTGTTATGTGCGCACTAACCTCCCGGAAAGGCCTGGTGCAGATTCAACCAAAGGTGCTGTTTCTGTTGTGAACGTGGAGAAATGTGAGGCTTGGCCACTGTAAACAGCAGGGCATGTGGAGAAAGCCAGATCAACTAGGACACAACAGGAGCCAGGGAAACCTTTGTCAGCATGAGCAAAGGTCATGTCTCCATTGGCTTCTGTATGTCCACCCCTTTTGCCATAAAGACCTATGGCTATAGAATGTATTTAATTTTTCTAACATTCTCTGGTAGAAAACAGCCTGCAGTTCCCATCCTTTGGCTGCTTTCACCAAGTGGGGATCCTTGTTGCTCTCACCCATATTCCTTCTAACCCCAGGTGGTACATGCAGTTCACCTTTGACAGTGTCCCGCTTTGACAAAACCCAAAGTCCAGAGCTGATACCACCTTTACGATTGTGCTTTGAGGTCCTCAGGAAAACAACCAAGCAAGAAGGATCTCTAAAAAAACCTAAACCGTGGGCATATAAATGTAGAATTTAGGGAGAGGTGCCTGAGGACTGGAGGAATGCGAATGTCACTCCAGTCTTCAAAAAGGGCAGGAAGGAGGACCCGGGTAACTATAGACCGGTCAGCCTCACCTCCATCCCCGGAAAGGTGATGGAGCAACTTGTCCTTGGTGCTGTCTCTAGGCACATCAAGGATAGGGGCATCATTAGGGGCACTCAGCATGGCTTCACCAACGGGAAGTCTTGCTCAACCAACTTGATAGCCTTTTATGAGGATGTTACCCGGTGGATAGATGATGGTAAAGCTGTGGATGTGCTCTATCTCGATTTCAGTAAAGCGTTTGACACGGTCTCCCACAGCATCCTTGCAGCTAAACTGGGGAAGTGTGGTCTGGATGATCGGATAGTGAGGTGGATTGTAAACTGGCTGAAGGAAAGAAGCCAGAGAGTAGTGGTCAGCGGGACAGAGTCCAGTTGGAGGTCTGTGTCTAGCGGAGTTCCGCAAGGGTCGGTTCTGGGACCAGTTCTATTCAATATATTCATTAATGACTTGGATGAGGGATTAGAGTGCGCTGTCAGCAAGTTCGCTGATGACACCAAACTGGGAGGAGTGGCTGACACACCGGAAGGCTGCGCAGCCATTCAGAGAGACCTGGACAGGCTGGAGAGTTGGGCGGGGAGAAATTTAATGAAATATAACAAGGGCAAGTGTAGAGTCCTGCATCTGGGCAAGAACAACCCCATGTACCAGTACAAGTTGGGGACAGACCTGTTGGAGAGCAGCGTAGGGGAAAGGGACCTGGGGGTCCTAGTGGACAACAGGATGACCATGAGCCAGCAGTGTGCCCTTGTGGCCAAGAAGGCCAATGGCATCCTGGGGTGTATTAGAAGGGGTGTGGTTAGCAGGTCGAGAGAGGTTCTCCTCCCCCTCTACTCTGCCCTGGTGAGGCCGCATCTGGAGTATCGTGTCCAGTTCTGGGCCCCTCAGTTCAAGAAGGACAGGGAACTGCTAGAGAGAGTCCAGCGCAGAGCCACGAAGATGATTAAGGGAGTGGAACATCTCCCTTATGAGGAGAGGCTGAGGGAGCTGGGTCTCTTTAGCTTAGAGAAGAGGAGACTGAGGGGTGACCTCATTAATGTTTATAAATATGTAAAGGGCAAGTGTCAAGAGGATGGAGCCAGGCTCTTCTCAGTGACATCCCTTGACAGGACAAGGGGCAATGGGTGCAAGCTGGAGCACAGGAGGTTCCACTTAAATTTGAGGAAAAACTTCTTTACTGTAAGGGTGACTGAACACTGGAACAGGCTGCCCAGAGAGGTTGTGGAGTCTCCTTCTCTGGAGACATTCAAAACCCGCCTGGACGCGTTCCTGTGTGATATGGTCTAGGCAATCCTGCCCCGGCAGGGGGATTGGACTAGATGATCTTTCGAGGTCCCTTCCAATCCCTAACATTCTGTGATTCTGTGATTCTGTGACAAACTCAGAGCTTATTTCCTAATTTATGGTCAGGGATAATTTGTACATAAATGACTGGGCTTTTGTTTATAATGAATTTGAAGCATAGCACATGATCTAGACCAGGTGGACAGGTAAAATAATGTTAGGAGTAAGAACTGTCACTCAGCCTACTGAAGCACACTAGCAATTTAGATAGGTAATTAAATTGTTTACCTTAATCAGGAAAAGGCTTGTGAGGCTTTGAGAATCTCCTTCTATTTTGTAGTCAAGATATAAAATGTTCTCTAATGGGAGTGAAGTTTATGAGGGGAAAAATATTTCCTCTGTGTAAGGATATTTGTGAGAGGAATTTCAATTGAGGGCACTTCATTAAAAACAGGATCTCTAAGCATCCCTTTCTGTTGTGCTTTACCATGTGTGAAGGTATTTTTAAATAAAAATAACTGAAAATATTAATAGGTATATATGATCAATTTGCTGAAATGTGTAAGTGAAACCTCAAACATACTTAATGCTCATGCTTCAAGCTTGCCTGTTTTCAAATGTTCCATAGAATCAAATTAACTACTGTGGTTTGCTGTCAATGGTTGGCAGCAGGCATATTGCTCAGTAGATCCAAATATGACATTTCAAATTGTTATTTAATCCATGAGGAAAGGAGTGATTGTCACATCTTGATATATTTAGTATTGTGAGATTGATAAAGGTTCACTCTGTAGCTCTTAGAAATAATAGAGTGTTATTGAATCAAGTGAGGCTCATGCAGGGTGTGCTATTGCTGCTGTAAATTAGAATTACAGCCCATATAGTGACATGTCCATGGTGGAATTGTCTCTCTAATCTCAGGTTGTCTTTACTAAGCTGCTTTCCTGGAAAGGTATGCATATTATGAATTATTTCTGTTCCTTGCACTTAATGTATGGGCAAATTATGTGCTAGTGCTCTCTGTGAGGCTCTAGGATCCATAAAGGCATAAAATATATGTTGGATTGTAGTTTTATTAGATTGGACAACAGATTTTGAATAACGATTTATAAAATGGTAATACTTGTTTCTTTTCCAACATTGATATTTTAGTGATTTTTTTTTAATTCCAATTTAAAAAAAAATTGAAGATTAATGATGTGACACTTTTTTCCCCTTCTTTTTCTAAGAAAATAAATTCTATGGTATTGCATTTTCTGTCTCAGTCTGTACAAGCGCTTCTTGTCCTATAACAACTTAGATCCTGTTGGCCAATTTCAATCACGTTTTGCAAGGGATGGACATTTGACAGATATTAAGTTCCTACAAAGTTTATGAAAAGATTTGACCAAGTAGAAAAGACAGATTATTGCGACAGAGACCCTTACAAATCCCTCCATTGAAGGAAAGGTGCAATGTGAGCTCAAACCTTGGTAGACTAGGCAGAACACACATGCAAGGTCAATCTTGAGATGCAAATCCAAAGAAAACCTCATTTGTATCTGCTGTTCACAGAGCTACATGTTGGTTGATGTGCCTTTGCTCTCCCTCTTCCCACTAAATGTATCCCTCTTTTGTGATGTCTCAAAACAAAGAGTTCGATAATATGTTTGGGCAAACCTAACGTTTCACTGCTATGGAAAGGGGCAGTCCTACTCCTTGCTCCTCCCTTCCTGCACTCCTGCTTCTGGCCATCCTGTCATGTCCCCTCCCTTGTGCTGGGCTGGTTCAGCTCACTAGCCTTAGAAAAAAATCGTTTGCTTCTCTGGTGTTTTTTTTTCTGGGTTAATAAGTGGAATTAGTTCAGTGCATGTCTTAAGAGTGCCAGGGCTCACACAAGGGAGTGGCGACTGTGTGTTAACAGCAGCAGGATAGCAGCAGTGAGGTGCTAGATTGACTCCGTTTGATAATGAATTTTACTTTAAGGCCACTCTATCTCTGCTAGAGATTATCCACACATGAGTTTTTGTAAGGTTTTATTTCTGTTCATTGATATTGTATCTTTAGTTAATTTGGCTTAGTTGTCCTAGGAATTCCTGTTTCAATGTGAGAGCTTTGTAGCCTATAAAAGAGCAAGCCACAGGTAAAGCACAGAAAACAGAGGCTTTGTCTATATAAAAGAGAGAATACTGGAAGTTCAGGAGGTGAAAAATCACGCCACTACCACTTACTATGGGCTTTGACAGAGAGGACGACTTGGTGCATTTAGCTATACCGGAGAAGCAGCCAATGTTGCCTGTCCTACCTATCCATGCCACTCACCTGCAAGAAATCATTGCACCCAAAGATGCATTCACCATGTTTTAACACATGCCAAACTTCAGCCGGGATTAAGGCAAGCGAACTGTCACAACCCCATGTCCTGCCTTGCCGGGATAGCAGCAGGAGTGCTGGTCAGAGCAGGAAGGCGATACAGCTGCCATTTGTTACTCAGGATCACGACTCCAGCAGATAATTAGGTCTGAGCCTGTTCCAAGAGAGTTATTACTCTGGAGATGTGTCCATTTCAATTCTGGAAATGATCCTATTGGGAACAAAAAGCTGGGAATACTATTAATGGAAAGACATTTCTTAGAAATTGAAAGAAAGGAATAAATGAGGATGAAAGACCTCCCACATTTAAATGTACAGTAATCACAAGTGTAAAGGCATAATTAAAAAGCCACAGAGTTCTAGGTAATATTTAAACTGATAGCAACAGCTGAAAATGATAAAGATTCTTCTACAGGAAAACTAAATATTTCCAGTATTGGTAAAAATATTTGCATGTGGAACACTTCAGGCATTGACATATTAGACACTCATAGATTATGCTGGATATTTAGTTAATGCTTCGCTTTGTCTTGTATAAAATAGTGATGTCATTCGTTTGCTGCCTTGAACAAACTGGACTTTAAGTAGTACTGAGGGTTCATTGCTATTTTTCGCCTGGTTTCTTAAGAAAAGAGGTTCACAGATCCCACATGTGTACATGTGTGTGTCTATCTCTTCTTCTCCATGTACATCTTGAGTCCATTGATTAATTTCAACCAAAGTCGTCAGAAGGGTGATCACACAGAAATTAAGACCTTCTTTTCACGAAAACAGGCAAAGAGAAAAAGCACTTGCTAAGTGAAAGTACAGAAGATGAGTTCAGCTGTTACTATGCCCCTATCCAGAATCCACATATCTGGGAAAAACGGGATTACTTCACCCTTAAGTAATTAGAGGTCACACCTTCTTAGACACCAGAAAATCCAACCATGATGCACAAATCTGTAGGAAACAAGGCTTCTACCATTCACATATTCAGTTGCTATATTACCATAAAGACACTAATCCAGATATTTTGCTTTTCATGCAGTGGCTTCTGCAATATTTGTGCATAACTCTGTGTTGTGGGTTAACCCCAGTAGGCAGCTAAGCCAGACCCAGTACGCTGTACCAATAATATTTTGTTTTCAATTTAGTAATGAAAATGACCATTCCTGTCATAGCTATATTTGTAGCTGAAGACTATGACTGTCTAAGTGAAGCAGCATCCAAGACAGCCACACCATACTGCAGAGGAACATATGAATGTAAGTGCCCTATAAAAACATAATTTATACAGAACAAAGAAACCTTTTCAGGCTACAAAGCATGATATGAAAATTGGAGCCGCATCAGCTGCCTCTGGATTCCAGCACTGCAAATTGTCTAAACTGCACTCTGTAATTAAGCAGAGTTATCAAGCTAGTGTTAAAGAAGATATATTGAGGGTCAGAAGCAAACAAACTGCAGCAGCACAGAGCTCCTGAAGGCTAAATTTTCCTGCTAAGCAGCAGTGTGAAATGACCTGTGTTGCTATGACCAAAATTACTGCCATTTTCAAACTAGCTAATTTAACTGTACTTCGGGTGTCTCTGTGCTACACCATTATTTGCCACATAGACACTCTTGTCTGCATCCTGGTAAACAAAGCTAATAGGGTAGTTGTCATGGTTCAACCCCAGCCAGCAACTAAGCCCCACACAGCCACTCGCTCACTCCCCCGCAGCAGGATGGGGGAGAGAATCGGAAGACTAAAAATGAGAAAACTTGTGGGTTGAGACAAAGACAGTTTAACAGGTAAAGCAAAAGCTGCATGCACAAGCAAAGCAAAACAAGGAATTCATTCACTACTTCCCATGGGCAGGCAGGTGTTCAGCCATCTCCAGGACAGCAGGGCTCCATCACATGTAACGGTGACTTGGGAAGACAAACGTCATCACACTGAACATCCCCCCTTTTATTGCTGAGCATGACGTCATATGGTGTGGAATATCCCTTTGGTCAGTTGACAACAGCAGTCCCAGCTGTGTCCCCTCCTAACGTCTTATGCACCCCCAGCCTACTCGCTGGTGGAGCAGTGTGAGAAGCAGAAAAGGCCTTGGCTCTGTGTAAGCACTGTTCATCAATAACTAAAACATCCCTGTGTTACCAACACTGTTTTCAGCACAAATCCAAAACGTAGTCCCATACTAGCTACTATGAAGAAAATTAACTCTACTCCAGCCAAAATCAGCACAGTAGTACAAGCTATTTCACCTGTCAACTCAGTATCTTAACCTTCCTGGATGTGCTGTGTGTTAGAGAAGCTGGCACAGAAATCTAGTAAAGACCTCTGATCTCCAGCAAATCAAGAACTGTCAACATGTTGTGGTACTCTGGGCAAAAGAGATGAAGAAGTTCATTTTAAACTGTAAGGCTCCTGTTTTCGCTGAGGTGAAATTTTCCTGCAGGAAGCTTATAAAAATTTCCTATTGTGTATGCCTATAAACAACACAGATGCACTGAATTCTTTTTAAGGTTTAGAAAAAGTAAAGGTATCTAAAAAAAGCCTTATTTTAATTTGTTGTTCACAACTATTTTTAGTTTAATATAATTAAAACTTAAAAACTGCAGACTTACCCACATACATATACTGATGAAGTCTACTATAAAGAGCATGTATTGAATTTAATATTGCCTCAATTAAGTATTTGCATTTCCTCCATAACTTTTCATTTACAATAATGCATTTGTCAATGAAAGTATTTTACTTGTGGATATGCAAAGAAATTTAAAGCATTTTGCTGTGGTGAAACCAACACAAAATATATTTACCAGCAGTCAGGATTTACAGGACAGGACCGTATAACAGAGCCAGGTTTATAAACATACCAGGTTCCCTCTTGTGGAAAAATTCCCTAGTACCTAAGTCTTGCCTCAAGCCCCAGACCCTCCTGACAGCTGACACAGGGTTCACATCTCATTTCTGCCCCATCAGGAAAAGTGCCTAGTCCTGCTGGGAACTTGCATCAATTTAGCTCATTCTAATGAATCTTTATTGGCACAGAAGAAAGAATATTCCCGTGGTTAGCACGGTAGCCACAGGCTACTTCTGTGATCTTGAGCAGTCACTTAAAGGCAGAATTGTTAAAGAATGCAGTATGTAGTCAGTAGGATTTTCAGAAGCACTTAAGGGCCTGTTTGCCACAGAGAACAATAGAAATTAGGCACCTGGTGCTCTCAAAAATCCTGTCTAGGTGCCTATGGCCATGTCTAGACTGCAGAGCAGTTGTACTCCAAGGCTCTACACCTTGTGTGCAGATTTCCTTCCCGTGGAAACCAAGGCGCAGGGTGCAGAAAAGGGGATGCTCTGCTCAGAGATTGCACTTTGACAGCTGACGCACTGGGAAGCACTCCTGCAGCCCTACCTACACCTTTGAGTATCTAAACAGTTTTAAGCTTCTAAACAAAATGTCAAAGTACATTAAAAATCAAGCTCTTTATTGCTCTGGGACTTGTTTCATCATCAGTAAGATAGAGATAATAATTCTTTTCTCACGTGGCCATTACAAAGAAAAATACATCAACAACTTTGCAGAACTCGGAAGCCATACAGACACCAACCAAGAAGCACGTGACTCTTAGTCTGTGCAGGGGCTGTATTACCAGCAGGGGAAGAGAAGTTAAGGTGGTACTAGTCCTCCTATTAATGCAGCTTTGTTCAGCATGTAACTCCCCATTCACAGTGCAGTAATATTCCTCCCTGTGATGTGAGCAATAGATACAATCTTCCCAGAATCAAATGGTGTCACTAACAGGCTGTGTCTGCACGTCTTTTCCACCCCCAATGGCTATATAAATTCTCACCGACAACTGCATACAAACATTTGATCTACCTTGGATTTCCATTTCTCCAAAATAACGTCCAACTTATGCCCAGTAGGTTCTATGGCTAAGCTCCACTTTTGCACTGAACTGTAGGAGTTATTTATAGCCATAAATGAGCATGATTTTTGAGAATACTGTCTCTATAGAAACTGGTGGTGGACTAGACCAAAGAGGTTTCTTAGAGGAAGCTCCCTACTCTTTTCCCTTTGTAGATGATGCCAGAAAGAGCGTGAACTCCTTGTTGGCTGGTAGGGAAGGATGCATTTGGCATATTTGGTATTACTGTTTCTCTTCCATGAGTAAAAATGTAAACATTTACAATTGACAGCATTTACTTACATAAAAATCTTTTTTTCATTTGTATTTCAGCTGGGCCCATGTGTTCACTTCACTTACATTCCAAAAAACCAAGGGAAATTCCAGCACACACACACAAAATTGCATTAAGATGGTGCTAAGGTTGCTGACTCTCATTCCTAAATAACACAAAAACTAAAAGTACAGGAAATCCTGAGTTAAGGCTCTTCTACAAACTTTAGACATAATTTCCTTTTTCATACATAATACTTCCTTCAGTGCTGGTGGAATCAATTTGTGGCTGGCTGTTCTGGCATTGGGACAATGATGTGGCAGTGGAGTACAGCAAAGCTGCATGGTCCCATTTCATTTCCACTTATATGTGTGGTATTACCATAAGGCCAAACCTTTCAAAAACAGGTAGTGATTTTGAGTACTTAAAGCTGAGATGTCTAAAGTGCTCCAATTTTTTGAGATTGCTGCCAGAAGGAAAACTGAAAAACATTTTAAGAAAAGGGAAAATCCTACATGGAATATGAATCCCACTGAGAGATGCACTTTCAGGTAATTGCCAGTCATGGTCAAATTGCTTTCTGTGTAGAGATTTCAACATCTTTCCGATCCCTAATAATTCACTTTTCTCGAGGCACCTCATGAAATCTGAGTATTACAACAAACACCAGTCTTTCCCTGAAGGGAACTCCTGCTGTGAAAGATAATAGTAAATTGCATTAGCACGTTTCCTGTAACCAAACGGGTCTGTGCTATGGGTGCAATCATTAAAAGCCCTTCACCTACTGAGGTGCTATCAGTTTCAGGGACAGGTTCCATACTTGGAGGCCTGACAGTGAATTGCGCTTGCTGCTGGGGAAGGAAGCAATAAATGTTTAGATGCTGATAGCAACATTCCTCGCTATTTTCGAACAGGAAGTTAATGAGCAACATGTAGCTGGAACAGCAAGGAATGTCCCACTAGTCACTCTGAATTTCGTTACTGTTTGGAACTTGCCCAGCCTGTCAAGGGTAGTGCTGCAACTCATGTGAGAACAACCATCTTGTGTTTTTTCACTCTCCTTTGACAAAAAAAAAAAAAAAAAAAAAGGCAGCATACTTTGGCACTGCTATGGCACCAAATAACCTGATAGCAGAGCTACAAATGAGACCTATCACTGTGGCATCTTGAGATGTATTAAAACATATTTAAGTGAATCTTCCAAACTCAAATAGCATGGGGTTTTCAAGGCTTTCCTTAACCATATAAGCTCCTTTATAGAATGGCAAAACCAAACCTGATTAACTAGATACCAATAAACAACTATATACACTGAAAGCCTTCTGTTCACACAGAGTAATAACTGCCTTGATGAACAGTCCATAGTGAAGTTACTTCCATTTTATATTGCAGCTAAGATGATGCAGCAATGCAGCTGATGGGGTGGAAGAAGTCCTATACCCCAGTCAGTCTGTGGCCATGTACTCCCACTGCTTCCTCCCTATCATACCTAACAAAAGTGTAGCTGCAAGGTGAGTCAGTTCAACTGGCTGATCCAGTAGAAAACTAACTCTGAAAAAAAAAGAAACAGTTCCTCACACTGAGGCTGTGTGACTTTGATCTGGTAAGAACGACCAGGGGAGAGAAGGACAGAGCAAGACCATGCTTTCTAGCAGCTGCCATCAGCAGAGTCCCTTAACTATAGCATGAAAAATCACTCTCCAGCTAACTGAAGAGAATGGTGCAATTTGGTGTAAGGACAGCTGGCATCTTCGTCTCTATGCACAAATGAAAGCAGTGGACCACAAGGCAAACAGAACTCAGGGTCAGTACACCCTTATCCGGCATGCTAAAAGCAGTCTGACAGACCGCTGAGAAGAGCTAGTCTCAGGATGGGGGCCCTTAATTAAGTCAGCAGCAGGGCACAGCCGCAACAAGGCATTAACACCTGAGGGCTTTAAAAATAGCCATTGTCACTGTGCATTGGCATAAGAAGCACACTTCAAATTAGGATGGAATTTAGAAAAGCAGTATCAGGAGCCTGCCTGTCCCATCCCATTCAGGAGCTGAGCAACTATATTTTGCAGAAGCTCCAAAATGCCTGTCTGTTGTAGTTCCATTCATCATAGAACTTTTCAGTAGTTTGGCTTATATGTGACAAAGAAACCTGTAGTGATGTCCACCCTGGACAAAAATGAGGAAGTCATTTAACCTAACTACGTCATCCTAGGTTAGCTACTTCTCCTAGACAGCCATTACAGGCAACACCAAGAAATATTCACCTCAAGTCTCATTCTTTTGCCTTACTTTGGACATCTACATTAGATGAAAAGGATTGTGCTCCACAAGATGCTTACTTCTTTCCCTTGACTGTAAAGGGAACTTCGGGTGATTAGCTCAGGTGCAGCTGTCTGTTTCAGACAGCCGAAGTTAAGTGAGAGGCATCTCTTCTGAGGAGCTGCCACCTTATGTCCAGCTATAGATGATGAAATACACAGTACTATGATTCAAATATTCAGGAGTAAATCTAGTGAGACTCGGAATTATTTGGTTATGCTACTTCTGTCACCCCGTTCTCTTAGAGGCTTCCCCTACCTAGTTAACCTCATATCAATCTCAATGTGTCAGGTCAAAGCCACAGGCAGTTCATATCTATCTTAACTAAGCACTGTAAGAGAAGACAAGAGTACATTTTCTGGATTTCAATAACAAAATTTCAGTAATTAAATATCAGAGCAATTCATTTCAGCAACCTCTCTGCAACTGCCTTGTGTACTGCTTTGTTCAATTTAGTTCTAGAAGTTCAAAGAAGCTGAATGTCTACTGGTTTCCTAGGCATCTTTGTGAATCTTATTATCAGGGCAATGTTGCCCTAACATTTACATGTAGTAGTCTCTCATTTAATTTAAATCTGCTCATTCTTGTTGTAGTTTCCTTTACAGCAGTAAACCATCTCTCCCATCTCTTGGTACTTAGATGCTCCAAAGATTTTATGGCATTACTATACAATGCTTGGTACTTGGCGATTCAGGTATATCTGTGTGGATCTCAACCTTTCCTTGCGAGCCAAGACAACTTTCCACACAATTACTACCTTGAAAAAGCTCTCCTAAAAAATTAGCTTAAATTAATCCAGTGAAAAAAAAACCTCATCTTTTTTTTTAATTTACAGTCATAGACTCTTTGACCTATGCGAAATTCATCAGTAACTCTTGGAGCTTTCACAGTCTGTCTGGGTTTAGAATCCTTTCTTGGTACCAGCCACCGATAATACTGTTACCGCCAAAGGAGAAGAGCTCAGGTGCTGCTTCAGGTTTGCCCTGTGCTGAGCCTTCAACATGCTTCCTTAATTTTCAATATACAATAAGCACTGTAACTGTTTTAAAAATTTTTAAACCAGTACGAAAAATACAGAATTCAAACCCAATTGATAAGTCAATGGAAAAAAGGGCTCAAATACACAAGAGACTTGCTGCATCTTGACAAGCAGAGGCAGTGCATCCACTGAGTACTCCGTATCCAGACTCTTAGTCCATAATAAATGCAATGGAAAAGGCACTAGCAATGGCATGGGGCTTTGAGTCCAAAGTCTTGACAACTAGCAGTATATCTGGTATTTGTCTTAAAAGTCTTTGCTTCTGGTTTAACTTCATAACATAGCACAGATAATATGTAAGTGAAGTGCATTGCCTTTACAATTACAGAAAAGGACTTGATTACATTGCAAAAACACCTCCAAAGCTCAGAAACTGGAAGAGAAATCACCCCTTTCCCCCAACCCTCTTTAAATCTCACAAATTTTGAATCACTTTCTTGATTTTGTGAGACCTGATTCAGGATCTCCGAATGGCTGGAGTTATCTGTATGGCAATAATTGCAGCTATTTTATAATAAATAAAATAACATCCTTTTTAATGAAAAAAAAGCTTTCAAAGTAGTGTCATTGCACTCTCCTACAGCAGCTTTGGTATGAAACTTGACACTATAACAACAGCAAAGCCATGAGTTTTTCTCTGATGACTGTGAAAAGAATTTTTGCTCCAAATTTTAACCGACATTATATTATAGACAGGCCTGGATGCACACATGCTTAGCAAGGTTGTCCAACATTTCCCATTATGAGACCGTTTTCAGTTATTTGTAACATCACCGAAGTTTAATTATTTGCACTGAAATTTTCCACACTGAGCATCTGCCTCAGGCTGAATTTGGTTTTTTTGGAAACACAACTCAGCCATTTCTGAGATCAAGGCTACGGGAAAATACGTCATTTTCTTCTTAGAAAAAACAACAGAGTTCTGCTGAATTTTTTTAGGGCTACCATGACTTGTAGAAGAAGAAGGCTTAAAGTTTGGCAGAGGCTTGCCTTTATTTCAAGGACGTACCTCTCTCCCTCTCTTAATAGAATTTGTTAAATTTGGCTAAGTTCGAGTCCTTCAGAAAAAAAAAACAAAAAAGCAGTTCACACATGCTCCGTACAGAAGTCTCAGGTGTCAGCAGTTGCATTTCTCAAAGATTCTGTAATTACAGAACATGTTCCAGACTGAGGCTGAGCAGGATTTTCCTTGCAACTACAGCTCTACGTCATACTGGGCTACAGTCCAAGATGGAGCGCAGAAGCTCTATTTCTCCCACCTACTCCAAACAGGAAGCGAGAAGGAGGAAGCGGCACTATTTAAAAGCAGAGCTTGCAAAAAGATGATCTGTCTGGAGATGAGGAGCAGACAGGAACCAGGATACCTGAACACAAAGGCAGACTGAAAGAAGAGGGAACTGGGATGGTTATGGTGATAGAGACAGTAAACCGCACGTGGAAAAGGAGGTGAAGAGATTCAGAGCCAGCAGGAAAGAAAAATTTAAGAAGAGTTGCTGAATTGTTGGCAACTGTGAGAAAGACTGAAGGATCCACTCAGTTTGGGTGAGGGATTGGTGCTGGACATCAGTCTACAGAGAAATCTATGGTGGAGAAGGAAAAGGGGCCAGGAGAGACAGAAGAGTTTAAAAGCTAGAAAGGAATGCAACTACTGGAAGGAGCTGAAACGTGCTGAGAAACAGAAATGGAGCTGGAAAGAGAAACGAGGTTAAGGAGGAAATAAGACTGAGGCACTGACTGGTAAAGCCAGAAGTGGTTATGCTTTGCAGGAATAAATTCAAGCATCTGAGTCCTGTGGATGTGCATTCAATCTGGACCTTGTAGCGGAGCCCAAGAACCTTGACTTCAACAATCCAGCCATTGTCAGAAAATAGGTTGGAAACTGTCCATCAAAACATTCTATCAATTTTTTGTGGTCCACAGAGAGGACAGAAAGTGTTATTCCTAGTTATTCTGTTAGCTTAAATGTCAGGAGACTATGTGGGGCATCTACGTTTTCCTAACCCATTGATAAAACATGCACATTTAGGTATGACAACTGGAGCATGTGGAGATTTTTTTTTCTAGTTTGGATCAAAAAAGAGAAACTTACCTACACATAGAAAAGTATGACAGAACATTTTTAAGACTCCAAACCAAGTGTTCAGAAGTTAGAAAACAGAAAAACTAAAGCTATACAATCATGGAGGCTGTATATTGGGTCCTTTGTGTTTAGGTGGAGACATTTCTTAATTGCATGATTACTTATCTGTTTAATTTATTTAACAATGGCATTATACACCACCTTCTCTTTCAAAATCCCTGTGTAATTCTTAGCAAGTCATCTACACTAAAAGCTTTTCATATGTGGTGCCTCTTTTTCTGGATGCCTCACCTGAATTCCTATGATCTGGCTTACAGAAGTGTTGCACGCTTGAGAAGTCAACAGGAATTACAACTTCAATAAATAAATTGCTATATAAAGCTCAAGATTACACACCTTGAACTGAGCACCCCAAACTACAGGATAGTTTTAACCTTATCTCTGCAAAAAGTAGGAGTAGCAATATCACTTTAACTGCTAGAGGTGTATCATAAAAGTAAACATATTCATATTTGTGAGGCACTCAGAGAGTACAGTTACAAGCACTACTGAAAAGATAAAGAGGAGATTAATCATTCTGTTGTCAGGTAAGATTTTAATACTGTGAAATAAACAAGGCAGAGGGCCTCATACCGAACAAGGACAGGAAAACAAAATATAAGATACAATTTGAAAACTACCTGTCACCCCTGAGTGCTGACTGAGGCTTGGATCTTGAAGAAAAAAACCCTATGTGGATATGTAACTAAAGGCATTTGCACAGGTGAGATGAGTGAAGTTTGCATACAACCTGACTTCTGGCATTTCCTTCCTTTTGATTATTTGGCTTTGCAGCTTTAATGACATTCTTAAAGCCTATCATTTAATAAATTTTATACAAACATACAGAGCCTTAGGAATCCTGCATATTAGAATCGCCAATATCACCAAAACCCCAAGATGGCATTATAGTTTTGTTTTACAAAGCTGTTTGAAAACATGCTTTTGCTTTGAATGCTGTATGTAGTTAAAATGTTTCAAAACCTCTTCTTTCTCTCTTACCTCCTCTCTGTTTCCATTTCTCTCCTTTATTCTCTACAAATGCCTTCTTTCTTCAAAAACTGCAGGACTAGCTCTGGCTCAAACAGCTGCAGAAACAGCTTGACTTCAGACATTTACCACAGCAGATTTGCTTAATCAACCAACCATCAGAGCAGCTTTGTTCCAAGCAGTTGCCAAAAGCCTGTCATGCTACAACTTCAAAAAGCTGCTCCAGCAGCTTTGCTGCGCACCAGAGATGCTCATCATGCATAGAGGTGACATCATACATTTCTAAGTAGGAAATGCAATGATATAAATGTTCTGTATATTTCTGTGGTACAGATTTTTATACATCTAATTAAGGTATTTGTAGTAATGAATGCCATACTTTAGAGTCCACTTTATCTAGTTTGTTTCTTTTACAAGAAGTTGTTACTTTGTTCTACACACTTTCCACAGTTGCCCTCTGTCCAAACATAAATTATTTCAAAGAGTTTAAAGAAAATTCTTTCAACAAATTTGACGATGTAACTGAAACCAAAAAACAACAGAGAGCCATCAGAATAAAAGACTAGGAAGCATGCTGTATGGTCATCATGTTCCAGCCATCATCAATGACTGCCACATTTTTGTGGTTATGGTAGATCAATTGTTTAATCTGTATTAAAGCCTTCAGTGAGAATGACTCTACCAGCTCCTGAGGCAAACCTACCCCAGAATGACAGTACCCCTACCTTCAGCAAGTTTTTCCCAATAGCTAACCTGAATCTTTCTTCCTGCAATTTAAGTCCATTACTTTTTGTCACACAAGAAGTCTTGTCTCCACGGACTGGAAGAACAATGTATAAACTTCCCTCTAAAAGTCTTCTCTCCTTTAAAGTACACAACAACTGTTCTTTCAGCCTTAGCTCAGTGAAAGTGTTTTTTTTTGACTTGCAATTATTTTCAATGCTATTCTCTGGACTGTCTTGAGTAGTTCACTCCTTTCTTGAAGAGCAATGCCCAAAGCTGGACACTGTAGTCCAGCTGAGGCCTTGCCAGCTGTGAGAAGAGTGGAAGGATTACTCTCAGTGATTTGTAAGCTGTGCTCTTATTAAGAGAACTGTGCACATAGTTAATGCCAGAGAGGGTAAGTACTGTATCCTAAATGTCACAGGCACTTAAATCTCACTTGGGAATACTCAACAAGCATGCAGGAAATATATTAGGTCAGCTAGTAAGATTAGACTTTGAACATACAAAAAGTTCTGGTAAGTATAAATATTTGTAGCTTTAAAAAATGTACACACCAATTTCCCGCAGTGGCATAACTAGCTTAGAAGTGAAGCACTGATCTGTTCTTGTGAACCCACTTTTTTTGAAGTTTAGAAATAACAGCCACACCAATAGCAGTTAAATGTTCATGTTTAATTCAAACAGACCTGTGTGAGCTTTGTTAAATATCTTGTGATTTCTCAGCATTTTTTCTGCCGTGCTTCTTGCAAATTACATACATTAGATGCTTTATCTTTCATGGCAGGCCTCATGTTTGGGCATATCCATCATGCTGGACTTTTTCTGTCATACTTCTCTCTTCTAGACAGTCTACTGCATATGCTTAGCTGTTTCAACTCATGCTTTGAGGTATTGGATACAATATCTCTATCTAGTTATTATATCCAGTTGGAGACATAATTTTATATTTATAGCATCAGTAATCTTTCCTCTGAATGTTATGGACCTTTTCCTAATGGTCATTCAACTAGAACAACTCACCAAAGTGGTAGTACCACTTCATGAGTAAAAAATACCTCTAGAAATGGATAGCACTTCTGTTCTGTTTATTTCAAATTTTCCTTCTGCTTACTCCTTCCTTTCATTATTCAGAATATGCTCTTGGCAGAAAATTATCTTCAGGTCTCTATTTTTCACTTAATGTATGGATGACCACATTTCTGGGTGTTTTGTGTTTCACTTGGGAACTTTATTCACTTTGGGATGAGAGATGCTATGATCATGTAAGGTATAGGTACAGTATTATCACCATTAGTGCTGCATATTAATAACTCTAACACACATCTGTTCCTCACTTGTTGCCGAGTATTTGTAGCCTTATAAATTAAGCAGCATGAAAATTTTGCTGCTCTCTAATTACAGTGCTCTTTATCCAAGTAGTACAGAGTAAACAGTAAGATTTTAAGTCTTACAGTGAATCATGCTGATGGTAGAAAATATAAAATCTACACCTTATCATTATTACTTATGTACTACAGTAGCGATCAGGGTCCCATTGTGCAAAGAATTATGCAAGCACGCAGTAAAATAGATGATGGTAAAGCTGTGGATGTGGTCTATCTTGATTTCAGTAAAGCGTTTGACACGGTCTCCCACAGCATCCTCGCAGCTAAACTGAGGAAGTGTGGTCTGGATGATCAGATAGTGAGGTGGATTGTGAACTGGCTGAAGGAAAGAAGCCAGAGAGTGGTGGTCAATGGGACAGAGTCCAGTTGGAGGCCTGTGTCTAGCGGAGTCCCTCAAGGGTCGGTACTGGGACCAGTTCTATTCAATATATTCATTAATGACTTGGATGAGGGAATAGAGTGCGCTGTCAGCAAGTTCGCTGATGACACAAAACTGGGAGGAGTGGCTGACACACGGGAAGGCTGCGCAGCATTCAGAGAGACCTGGACAGGCTGGAGAGTTGGGCGGGGAGAAATTTAATGAAATATAACAAGGGCAAGTGTAGAGTCCTGCATCTGGGCAAGAACAACCCCATGTACCAGTACAAGTTGGGGACAGACCTGTTGGAGAGCAGCGTAGGGGAAAGGGACCTGGGGGTCCTAGTGGACAGCAGGATGACCATGAGCCAGCAGTGTGCCCTTGTGGCCAAGAAGGCCAATGGCATCCTGGGGTGTATTAGAAGGGGTGTGGTTAGCAGGTCACGAGAGGTTCTCCTCCCCCTCTACTCTGCCCTGGTGAGGCCGCATCTGGAATATTGTGTCCAGTTCTGGGCCCCTCAGTTCAAGAAGGACAGGGAACTGCTAGAGAGAGTCCAGCGCAGAGCCACGAAGATGATTAAGGGAGTGGAACATCTCCCTTATGAGGAGAGGCTGAGGGAGCTGGGTCTCTTTAGCTTAGAGAAGAGGAGACTGAGGGGTGACCTCATTAATTTTTATAAATATGTAAAGGGCAAGTGTCATGAGGATGGAGCCAGGCTCTTCTCAGTGACATCCCTTGACAGGACAAGGGGCAATAGGTGCAAGCTGGAACACAGGAGGTTCCACATAAATATGAGGAAAAACTTCTTTACAGTGAGGGTGACCGAACACTGGAACAGGCTGCCCAGAGCGGCTGTGGAGTCTCCTTCTCTGGAGACATTCAAAACCCGCCTGGACGCATTCCTGTGTGATATGGTCTAGGCAATCCTGCTCCGGCAGGGGGATTGGACTAGATGATCTTTCGAGGTCCCTTCCAATCCCTAACATTCTGTGATTCTGTGATTCTGTGAAAAGGCAAACCTTATTCTGAAGACTAACAGCATAGGTGGGTAGTCTTTCTTTCCTTCTTTCTATCATTATTTCCATTTTAACAGAGGAGGAAGTCAGAGCATGAAAGCGAGTTACTTGCGGATCAGAGAAATGTGAAAGAGTCAGAGATTGAATCCTGAACCACTGAGTCAAGCCCAGTTCTTTAGCTGTGATTCACCTGCACTATGTACAACATCAGCAAAACAAAATTTAAAACCCTCAGACCCTCCATTTGTCAATTTTATAACTGCCCTATGGAAGACCATCCCTAAACTAAGGTGAAGAGTAAAGAGCAAAGACAGAATAAGAGTATAATAGAATATATTGCAATTATACTAAGGTCCTACCCGTCCATCCAGACCTGGGAAACGTCTTTTCTCAGAACAATGAGTTATAAACAAAGCTTTGAACCAATGGATAAATCAGTCTTTCTATGGAATCGAATCTGCAGGAATCGCCTTCAGTGTCTGTGTCTGGTAACCTTCGTATCAGCAGTACTGAGTAATTTGAACAGAAATAAAACAAGTCAACAGCTTTTCAAACAGAGTTTAACAGAGAAATAATTATGGAAATTGGATTCTATGGCAACAGACTAGAATCTGAAACTTGATAAAGCATATTTCAGTACAGCTGCTACAGAACAGTTATGTGGCTAGGAGTCTGCCCTGTCTGCAGTTCATGGTTCATGGGCCCTAGCTCATGTTGTCAGCCAAAGTCAGTGGTTTGATCTTCTGCAGTTTTTCCACACCAATTCATTCCCAGAAGTTATATTCCTTGCCAAAATATCACACCTGGAGTTCAGTCAGTTGTGAAAGAGCTGTGTCAAGTTGACATCTGAGAACACTGAAAAATGGTGAGTATACTCCAGGTAAAATGCCTTCTTTTGGCAAGCTGCCTTTTAGCTTGCCTTTTGGTCCCTGAGAATTTGAAGATTAGTGTTTAGGCTCAGGTAAAGATGTTTTTAGTTTTCCTGAGAAAAATTCAAGTCTGATGCCTTTTCCCACAGCATGGTTCTTCCCTTTAAGAAGATAGTGTCTGATTTCAAAATCCCAGTGATCTGTCTCTCCCAAGGAACATGTAATCCCGAGATCTGTCTCTTCCTGTGAGTCCACTCATGTTGGCTCCAGCCCTTCGAGACAGCCAATGTCTGTTGTGATTGCAAAGGACCAGCAGCAGGGTCTATGATTTGCATGCTAGTTGTACGACAGACCCACAGTAACTTAAAGCAATTCAGGACATCTGTAAGCTGGATGCAGGTCTCAAAGGACCATCAGCTGGGGACTACAGGAGACTAATAAGCACTCGACAGACTGGAAGGCAATAAGAGTGTGTCTGCATGAGCTGCCTTACTAGCAAACACCTCTCAGAAAAATGACTGTCTTACTGAGAAGATCCTGTGGATTTTCAGGCACCAGGGGACAGAAGCAAGAAAATTAACCTAAGTAATTGGCCCTACGGTTCTGTTTCCTCTCAGTTGTATTTTCCATTTAACACTGCCTACTCTGAATTCATATGGCCCTTATATATCCTCTATGGTTTTTTTTTTGAAGGAGTGTGGATACTATGAGCTAGATCCCTGAGAGACAGTGGCAGCCCCATGTTTCATGTTCTAGCCCTGAGTTAGATGCCTACACTGCAGAGCTCAAAGACTGAGACACTCTGAGTAGGAAAACAACAAAGTCAACAAAAAATAGCAAAAGTATGGAGACTAAGCTCTCTGAAGGATTTAAGTGCTTAATCTGAGGCTATAGCAAGAAACTTCTTCTGGTGTTTGCTACCTTGAATGCACGGTTGGGCTCATATATTCCAAAGAGGGGCATAGCCAGAAACTCAATTTTATCCAATAGTTCAGTGGTTAGTTTGAGGGCAGAAAAAGAGCCATAATTCCTCTTTCTGAAGGTGCTTTACTTCACTGAGAATAATTAAATATTCATTAGGCAAAAGAGAGAGCAATACTTCATTGCCTAGCATTCGAGCCACTCAGCTACAAGAGAAGAGTCCTCAGTGCCTGCATCGATGAAGTTTTAAGTATCCCATATTAAGTAATCATGAGAGCAGGGACTTGGATTCAGTCCTCTCTTTACTTAGGTGAGAGAGCTAACCACTGAGCTGTGTTATCACACTAGTTTTTATATTTCCTGCACACTCTCAGTTCTAAAAAATATTTTGCTACTCTGTGCACACTAGAAAAACATAGAAAGAATGTATGTTGAATGCCTTCTCTCTGGAAAGCAGACTACACCTAAAGTTAAAACGGTCTTGGAAGGTGGGAAATACTTATTCAAAAGACAGAGGCATGAACAAAAGAAATAGTGTCTTCCATGTCTCAGCTGAACTATTTAGCTGGTGAGTAGAAGCGCAAGAAGAGTGATGAGACATCCCTGGCCATGTTTCCTGTATGGCCCAATCTAACATGTCTGTACTCAGGGTATTTTCTGGACTGGATTTTGGGTATAAGCTAAGGGATGGAATATCTTCCTTGAGAAATACAAGGCTGAGTCATCAATCCTTCCAGTTGCATTCATTTAGCCACTTAGTAAATATCACCTATGAAAACTTGGGGACTTAGAGATTTTATATGCCTCCAGGCAAAGAAGCTTCTAAGTGAGGACTTTGAATGCCTATATTTGGGATACAAATGCCTAAATATTCCTGGAGTTCCACTATATACACAATATTTGACCATAAATGTCTAGCAGGTACACATAAGAATTTGCTTTGTTTGACCTCAATGTAATTTCTCTTTTAAAGCTATCCAATTTTTGTCAGATTATTTCTGGGAGCCAGAGACTGAGTAGCTGTTATTAATTCAGTGACTAGGTAAGAAAATAGCTTGAGGAAAACGATACATTGTTCTGCTTAGCACTTGGAATGTGGACTTAGTAAGAGTCATGTGTTTTAACTTTTTGTTATTTTTATTTTGACGTTCCTTCCTAAGCTTTGGTAACGTGTATATCACCTTCTGTAATGGTTTCCCATCATATGAGTTTTGAGTTGGTGTGGTACTGTATTTTATAAAAAAGAGATGTTTTCAACTTGAACAGGGTGACTGTACAAGCTTGGAAGTACCATAAAAAACCGGCGTACTACTTTCATCAGTGGTATTTTCATTGGGCTTTGAAAAAATGGATACTTTATTTTAAGGACAAGCTAGCACACATCTAGTGAGTCTGTAACTCTGTTTTGATTAGAAATAGATTTGGACAGTGCACAGGACTATCATTCAACTGTCCTTGGTTTTGCACCAGTCATCTCAGTTCTCGTACAAAAAAACCATCATCTGAGTGAGAAAATAGGGCAGCAGGGAAAATCACGAGATACAAAATAAGCTAAAATTGCCAGTTTTACATGAATATAAGGATCTGCCTACATGGTTAAGTGGAACCAAAATAACAAAATGGTTCATATATTATGTTTAGAGTTATGGTAGTTCAGGTCTTCATGAGTGCTATAATTTTAGAACAACAGCGCTCAATTGTGAAATAACATAGATATTGCAAGTACATTATTTAGAAATAGGGCAACCTTCTTCTAAATAAAAGCACTCACAGACAGTCAAAAATCCTGCATTGAGACAAGGCCAAATTCCTTTCTTGGATATTTGGCATTAGCTGTTTATAGGATGTATAATGGCCATGTTGAGCACAGTAATCAGGAAAGGCTTCTCCTGAAAGCCTACTGGCAGTCCTCTGCCTTTGGACTGTCAGTGTCTACACTCTGAAGTCCAAAGTGTTCCTCTAACTGGAATGTCTAGAAAGTGAAAAGGACCTAAGAAGAAAGTTCAGATAACACTAAAAATATCACTTATGGCAAAGTGAGGAGATCCAAGCAGATCTTTAATAATAGAATATGATTTGTTGATGGGTAAGCAGAAAAAGAGGAGACATATATTTGAGTATTTTTGATTTTGTTATGAAATAAAAGCTTTACAAGTATCCGTATTTTAAAACCACTTTATTTCTGCTTGCTGTGTACATAGAGATCTCAAATAAATCTTTTCTGTTTTTGAAAGATTTCTTGGATGGCTTAGATGAATAAGTACGGTAGGAAGATTTTGTCCATTAATCATAGGGTTCAATTTTTCACCAGAGAATCTTTCCATACAAATATCAGAGCTGAATAAGCATTTGAAGCAAAAAGAACTTGAAGCTGACTAAAATTATTTCCTCTTTCAATTAAGTACATTTCACTTGCCTGGTTGCTTGTATTACAAATGAATCACAAATTTTTTCAGGGCAATCGAGATCACACTTTCACCTTTAAATATATAAAAAATAAGCGTCCCAGATATTCTTCTTTAAGATATCTCCTTTTTCTGGGGGGAAGGAAACCCTCATCCTGTATATGCCACAGAGCAGCAACAGAGAGACACAACCTATCTTCACCAGCCTCAGCGAACACCTTCTTGCGTAAACTCGCATCTGCAGCCATATCAAGTTACACTTTGAGATTCTCAGGAAAGTACATGCTTAACTTTAAGAATGTGCATATTTTTCACAGAGCTTAAGCATATGTTAATGAGCTTCTTTGCATGGGGACAATTTCCTGAAATGGGACCGAAGTCTGCCATCAGATATTACAAGCTCCACAAGTTCCAACTTCCCACAACCTCTAATGAAAATGTTGCAAGAGGCACCTGTGGCAATCCTCAGGCAGTGCCTTCTCTTCTGAATCAGATACACCCGACAGTCCAGAAAAGTGAGGAAACTCTACAGCTGGAGGAACTACCTTCTAGGGGAGGGGAAGGGTCTGAATGCTTCAGATAATTCAAGGTATGACAGCATTTGTTGTAAAAATGGTGTGCCTGGTTAACCTAGTACTATTTGCCAAATTCCAGTGCAGTCAATTATAAGCATTACCACATAGTCAAGACTCAAACAGTAATTTGTAACCTGTGCTTGGGTTTAGATGCATTTGTGTCGTCTTCTATATTAAGTGGGGACAGTCTTACTTAGACAAATGAGTATTTTTAATCATCCAGGACCAAGAGCCTTTGTAGCAAACTGTGTAAGGAATATCTCCAAGGAAACAATGGGTTTGCTTCCTATTTGCACAGTGTAACTTAGAGCTGAGTCTGTGTCCTGGTTTGGCCTAAACCAGGCCGATTTTCCTTTCAGTGATTTTTACTTTCAGCTAAGTCTCCTCTAAGTAGCTGCACTTTCTGAAACTAACTGCATGTTTTGCAGACAGCGTCTGCTTCCAGGACTGATAACGCTCGAAGTTTGTAGTTATCGCTGAGGCACCGGTAGGGATGTTGTGCAGAAAGGCTCTTGCTGTACTTAGTCTTAGAGAAACCAAGGTCACTGCTGAATTCCTCACTGCTTATGAGTGAAGAGCCGAAGGGGGGTCGCAGCTGCAGGGGGGAGCAGACAGGGCAGGTGACCCAAAATTGACCAACGAGGGTATTCCATCCCATACACGTCATTCTCGGTATAAAGCGGGGGGATCATGAGGGTCTCACCCTCTTTCTGCTATGGCCGGTGTCCAGGGAGGATTCTGTCTGTTTTCCTGCTGCCCCCGATCCCGATCCGTGCATCCCTGAATCCAGCTCTCGACCGTCGCTAGGCCCAGCCTGGGCCTTCCTGGAGCCTGCCCTGGCAGTGCCGGTGGTGACATGGCTGACTTCAGGGGAGCTCAATCTTGGTTTTATATATATATTTGTATATATTTGATTATTTCTATTATTATTATTATTATACTCTTTTCCATTATTATAGTTTATTAAAACTGTTTTAACTTTCCAACCCGTAAGTCTCTCTCCCTTTTCCCTTTCCCTTTCCCTTTGGGGGGAGGGGCAGGGGGGGGGATAACAGA
Source organism: Nyctibius grandis (assembly GCF_013368605.1). Taxonomy (NCBI): domain Eukaryota; kingdom Metazoa; phylum Chordata; class Aves; order Nyctibiiformes; family Nyctibiidae; genus Nyctibius; species Nyctibius grandis. Next base: position 15,502,116 of record NC_090660.1, read on the forward strand.
GAGCATCTGCCACAGGTTTAATAGCCGGCCCAGCTTTAAACCGTGACAGTCTGTCAGGTAGCTGATAAAGGTTGTCACAACTATCAGCTGTAGAGAGGGATTGGGACAACCCTTCTGCTCAGTTTAACAGCTCAAGAGAATTGTGATGTTCCTGGGCTGCATTGCCAGCTGTGGGGAGAACCATGGACACTATGTTCGTTACTTTATAAGCAACTGTAATTACTGCTGGAAGTCGTGCTTGCTGAAAAGTCGGAGTGACCATTTGACTTCTAGTGTAATGAATAAATAAAGACTCTCTGCAGTAATCTGCAGGCTTTGGCTGTAGACGTGGAGAGGATTAAGCCCTTGGTAGTACTCTCACTTTCCTATCAAATGGTGCAAGAACACTATAGAGGCATCTGCACGGGCTGTGCAAGCAAAGGTACAACTTGCTGATATATGAAGGAACTTTGTTCCTAAGTCAGAACTTCGCTTGACAAAATATTTTATCACAGACAAAATCCCTACACAGACCTTAGCATAAAAAAGGAGCACGCAGAAATAGCGCTGAACTTGCATGGTTGCTTCCATAGCAAGCATATTCTTTTGAATGGTTTTTCTTTTCACCTATGAATATCTTTCTTCGTACATTTTAAAACTATACATAAACAAGCTTTAAACACACCACCAACATACACTAATAAGCTAAGTATTTTTTTCAGGTAACTTTTTGTAAGGTATTGGTATTTGCTAGCTTCAAATCTTCTCTTCTTTTAGTAAATTTTGAGGTAGTTCTTTGTACTGTCATGCTAATTTCCATTTTGGAGAGCTGAAAGATGTGGTTCATAGTAATGTTTTGGCACTTTCAATGAAATTTTCAGATACAGCTAAGGGTCAACTCAGGAAGAGGCATGTTTAAAAGTTCTTCTCACCCCAGTATTAAAATACATTGTGATAATTCAGATTTAAAAACAAAACAAAACAAAACCAACAAAATAGACCTAAATGTATCTAATATACTAGAGAACTAAGTAGGATTAAGTGCTGCCAGCTGAGAGACTCAAGTATAAAAGTGATTTGAGACTGCAGGCCCTAAGCCAGTGGAAGCTGAAAAGCTTTGCAGATGTGATGTGGTCATTCTCTGTTGACGTTGGTGGTCATGCTGTTATCACAGTACTGCTCCCACAGCTGTCATTGGAGTGATGTTGGCAGAGCCTCTGCTGGGAGGCATCTGCCTTGCTCTTCTAACTGGAGTTGAAATGCTATGATGACAGCTGCACAGAAAGTGAAGAAAAAGGGAAGACAATAGAAAACTGAAAGAAATATTGAAGATATAAATGGAAGCAACTATGCTAACCAGTGTCAAGATGCAGACCAGAATTTCACAGAAGTTAGAAAATGCAGCTACAGGGGTGTCATTTTTATTTCAATTACAGTGATGGAAAACTGGGATTAGGTTAAGTGACTCTATAGTTAGACCAATACAATCAGAATCTGCCTTGGATCCTTATAGTAGTTTTAGTTCACCTCCCTTGCCTGTTTATGCTACAGTGGCTCTTCAGAGCAGCATAGTATGATCACACAACATACACATGACGTTTTATGGCAATGCTATAAAAGAAGTTGACCACTGAACATAACAGGTTGCAGTCAGCTTCTATGAACATTGAGAGAGGTTGCTTTCAGTGTACTCTGATCTATTGTTTTTCATTGGAAGGATGGTAATGATGCATCAATTTTTATCTCTAAGCAACATCCACTGTTCTGGCAGTTAAAAAACATATTATAACATACAGAAAATGGCATTTTTGTTGAGAACACTATGTCTATTTTTTTCTATTGTTCTGTATATTAAGCCTTACCCCCACTTATGTGTAACTTAGTCCCAGTGGAAAAGCTATTGTAACTGGTATGTATTTGTTATAAGGACTTGGAATGTAACAAATACTTTGAGAGCACATACATAACCTAAATGAGCTCAGAGAAACACAGACCATTCTGCTAGGCTGCCTAAATCATGAACGGGCTGAATTGTTGTTCAAATACGACAACTGAACACCTCACGTACTAAACTGAACAACCACCCTCCACACACGTGCTTTTCAGGTGCAAGAGATTAAACTGTAGCCCAAAGCCTGGCTCTCTGCTGTATGTGAATTGAGCCCTAAAGCAAAAAAGCCCACCTCACTCCATTGCACTTACAGCTCAAGTATTAAAGAATCTGCACACTGGGGCATCCTTGCCTCTGTTTGCTAAAGACTGGATGGTGCTGGAAAAGTGGACTTTTGAGGGACACACAACTTGAATCTGCATGACTTAGAACAGATGGAGGATAAGAACAGCCTGCTGTGCATGCGACAGTACCTTACCTAACTGTATGTGGCAACGTGCCAAATGTGTGGGTGTCCTGGCCCTCAAATACACAAGGAGAATGAGTGTTACCTTTACAAGCATAATACCTTGCTGTATTTTCATGTAATGAAAGCATTTGGTTTCCTTCCTTTTTTGAGGCTAGGGCTTGGAAATATACACGATGGTACATGTGCCATGATCTACAGCAGTAGCACTCCTCCACAAAGTACAATTTTTTTCTAGGATGCCAAAGTACCTGTGGTTAATACTTGCACATAAGACAACTACTTAGTCACAAAGTGAACATATGTGACAGTATGCAAAAGCAGCAGAGGAGACAATGGGAGAAGTTGCACAGACTTCCCTCTGTGCTAAAAAAGTATTTAGAGAGAGATTTCCTGCAACAAACATGAGTAATAAATAAATAAAATAGTGAAAAAATAATAAAACTGTCTATAATGATATCCACATTACCAAATTATGCAATAGTCAGTACTTATGGTTGTCCCATTTTGTGGGCAAACATCTGTTAATGGTTCTTTTTTCTGTTTCTGAGCATCCATGTCTTCCTACTGAGATCTGGCTTGGATTATTTCCAGAAGCTTCTTTATAGTTTCTGTTCCCTAAACGCAGTGGTATTGTTGTGGTGTTGTCCCTCTGTTTTGTGAGGGCAAAGAGGGCCATGTCTGTGCTTTCTATCCCAGTTTCTCTCCTCACATCCAGGAGTTCACTCCAAAGAGCCACAATAACCAGACTCGAGCGGTAGAAGAATGGGATCCTGTTCCCTAGATAGGAACAACAGCAGCAGTATCAGACAAGAAAAAAAAGCAAAAGTCCTCAGCAAAGGTGAGAAATCTTGGCAGTATTAACTGAGAAAAGGAAAATTACGTAAGAAACACTATACTATAGCAGTGACTAAGCATCAAAGACTAATTCAAGACCCTTGAATGCAATGATAGAGGTATTAAGGGACTGCTCAGATGCAGGGTAAGGCTTACACAGAAAAGAAGAAACAAAGGAGTTAACTTCAAAGCAAAATGCTTGTGAGCAATGAGACCTTTTCTGTTTCAAAGGAAAATTCCATGCCTTCCCTTCTGGTTGGCCTGCCATAGCGGATATGCTTTTGGAGTACAGCATGTACAGTGCATAAGCAACTACTGGCATTCATGGTTGGCTTCCAAATCAGCAGTGCTTAAAAATATGAGGCGCAAACTTGGCTTTCTCTTCTATCCTGGGTTTTGTTATTGTTGTTTTTGTTGTTCATGTTGTTGCCCTGAAAGAGCATTTGCTCACTTTTTAAAAAAAAGAACTAATTTTAACTCTGTGGGTGTATTTCTCCTTTATTCATTCAAAATGCTCTTCCTTTCCTTCTGATGTCAGTGGCAGACAGTTGGCAGTTTCCTGTAAAGAATCAGTGCTTTAGCTGACTGTGCGAACCAGCACTTCTCCTGCAGACATTAAATAGCATCTCAGACCACCCCTGGGGCAATACCAGAAGGAATACCTCTGCTAGCGCAAATACAGTAACTATTCCTCCCAGGTACTGGGAAAACGTAACTCTAGAAAATGTAACTAAACTGAGTGACAAGCAAGGATCAGCCTGAGAACTTCAGGTTCATCATAAGCAATCATGTCTCCTAATTAGCAAAATACTTACTGTTATCCATGCTCTCTTCCCAAAACAGTGTATCTCGCCGGAATTAAAAGATATGGCTCTAGGTATTGTTTGTATTATTCCAGATCTACATGTGTTGGTGACAGAATGAGACACTCAAGATGGCTAGCAGTAAAAACCTTCAGTGTGAATGAAGATGATTACTACTCAGAGCCAAGCAGCAGGTCAGTATGTCCTTGGACATGGATAATTTTAACAACGTGGAAATGTTCAAGAATGGATTGGTTAGAGCAGCTGTGCAAGTGTGAGGAAATTGCTCTCACCAGAGCTGTGGCAAGAAGAAAACCCTGGGACAGGATGACAGCAGGAAGTAAAGCTCAACCAAGAGGCTTTTTCACACTCAAAACTAGCTTCTCTATGTGCCTGTAATCCCCTATGCCAACAGATTCATATATACCATGGCTGCAGTTTAGGTAAATTACACATAACCAAACAAGGAGGGCAGACCAAGGTTTTTCAGCCTTCATGTCTATGTATAATTATAAATGTCTCCATACAGTAATATTTTGGATTATTTTAGTTATTCAGTATTCAGAAAGAAGTCTAGGGTAATCAAAACAGGTATAAAAACCCAAATATATCAGGATAAAATGTGTGTGTCAAACTTACTTCATGAGGACATCAAAAAGCATATGGCCTCCTATTAGCAACAACGACAGAAAGTCCCCAGCCTCAGTTATTTCTTCAGAACTACCTGCATTTCACTTCAGGGCACCTGTCCAATGACGCTATCCTTCAACTAGTCATTCTTGCAGTGGTGAGTTCTTGCTTGTAAAAATGACCACACCATGGAAACTAAACCTCTCCTAGTATCTTACCTTATGCAATTAAGAAGGGTTAAGTGGACAGCCAACACTTTCATAGAACTTTGTCACAAGGCTTTAGAAGAAAAAACTTATAGGACACATTGGTACAGATCACCAACAAAAGCTAGCTCATACCAGGCTGGCCTTCATTTCGGTGAGACCAGTGGAGACTTGCCAATGAAAGCCTTCTTGCCCTCTTTGGTTTGGGAAAAATGCATTACAGTAGGAAATGTGTCAACTAACACAATGTTAAATACAGTTTTGTTCATACTGCAGGAAAGAACAGCAATGTTTAAAACTGTGTCTGCTGGTCAGAATTAGCCTGTGAACTGGTTGAAGAGAAACGTGAATAAAAGTACTGTTCCCCTTTCTGTTCCTACTTGAAACTTCACTGTAGCATGGTTGAAAACACATATGCTCTTTCTCACAGTGGGGAAGAGACTCAAATGCCTCATGTCTAAAATGTTCAGACAACGGTCTCTTGTCTGTTCTGTAGCGATTAGTTGCTTGACTCTAATAAGGTTGCTATTAAAACAACCCAGTTTAATGTCTTTCATGTTGTATTGACTTCATGTCAAATAATGTTTATATAAATATTCTTTGAGCCATGGGAAACTTGCAGGATGTTTTGTCAAAGTCCTTGTAGTGTTTGTCTCAGATATTGTTCAGAGATATGAAGACTATAAGAGATTCTAAATAAAATGCAAATTCATGAAAAAGAGGGTTTTTTCTTCAGCAGTATTTTGCACTTTATTTGTAACTGTATTTAAACACACTTCATCCATTCCCACCTTTCATCAGGGATCCTGTGCTCTTAGATCCCAGTGTTTCTTCAGTTTTCCAGTCTTAACAACTCTTTCCATCAGAGATTTTCCATTTTTCTTCAGAATTTCTCCTTTTCCTTCCTCTCCAAAGTCCTTGTTGAAAGCCTTCAACAAATCGAATACTTGGCAGCAACTTCTTTTGTCTTCATTTTAAAACCTGTCACCTATGTTTCTGTAGGATGATATTTGAAACTAGTCTAGCAGAGTGATTTATAAACTTAGAGACTGCTTAATTTGACCTCCTTCACCTTCAGAGGGCATGGAAAAGGAAACAGAGATTCATCTTCTGCCATTCCATGGGCTCCCAAGCTCCTTTTCTTTGAGAACAGGACATGATCATTTATCCTGAGTAAAATATTGCATGTTACACATGCTCTACTATCTCTATAATATATCATGTTTTGACTTACGTTTTTCTCACAATGTATTAATGTTAAATGCTGTAACCAGTAAAAACCTCCAGTGCCTTCATTTTTTCCTTTACTGGTGACTTGCCAAAGCATCAATACTTGGTTCTATCTTCATGATATTTTACTTTGACATTCACATGGTCAAATAAGCTAAAAATAAAGGAACCTAGGTTTTTCTTTCTGCTTGATAATCTGGATGGAAATTATGCAGTGGTGCAAAGGGGGTTCAGGAATTTTGAACAAACATATCTTTATTAAAGTGTGGCATTATTAGCAACAGCAGTCAGATGTAACGAGTCATGTTGTGTTAGTTTCAATGGAATAGGTAAGACTTCAGTTATAGGTGTTAATGTGATCTTACCAGTGTAAAGTGTTAAACCGTTTAACATGGTTTGTGGTTTTAAGTACAGAGAGCTTAGCCTGCTCATTCACATGGCAGCTGCACTAGAAATTCATGCCAAAGCTGGGAAGTATATTGATTAGTATGTACAAAAACAAAGCACAAGGCATTTGGAAATTGAAATCAAGTGGTTAAACAAGACTAACTTAATCAAAATCTGTCAGAGTCCCTTTGCTAGACACAGGTTATTCATTTAGAATCCATTATGCTATCCAGAAGTCCTTCTTAGCCCAAAAAGAAGGGTTTAATTCTCTTATTCATCTCTCGGTTCATGACTGTAGCAGTAAAGATTGATTTCCTGCTTTTGATAATAAATATAGACAGGGAAAGGAGAAAGGATAGGAGAGCGGAAAGCAGGGTAGGTGTAGCTGTTGCTGAGCTTTTCAGCTTACAAGACAACCGAGTAGTCATGGAAAACAGTTTGGAGTAGCCAGTCACCCCTGGTAACTGCTGACCTGGAGCCTGATTACCTTGCCTGTATGGGATATCCCCTGCCTGGCCAAGTCAGCTCTCCTTCTTTCCACTCACCATCTCACATTTGGTAGAGCAGCACAGGCCAACTCAAAGTGAGTGACAGAAAGAGACAGCAAAAAAGATATAACAAGGGGAAAGAAAGAGACTCAGAGAAGATGGAAAGGCGAGGCAGGACCTCACTTTTGTCAGGTTGCTGGTTTGTTGGGAACAGCCAGGTACCCTCTCATGTTTGATGGCCTGGGTCTGGTAGAAGCTGCCCAGTGGAGGGAAGAGTCAACCAGTGGCCTTTTCTCAGGAAGTCCTTCAGAAACCCCTTCTACCATATTGGTCCCTGCTATTTTGCTTTTTAAAGGTTCAACAGGTGATATGAGATCAAACAGGCCATCCCTTTATTTCATTCACTTATTTTGGCCCAGTAATTTCTCACTTCACCCTTTCCTTATTTGTCATATACCATCTTCATACCACCCTTGATTGGATCAGGAAGACCCCTCTGAATGAGCGATTGTTGTCTCGATTTCTTAACCCTTCTGCCAGCTTTAACTCTTACAGGTAATTGCAGCACTTTATGAACTCTTACCAATTTCTCACAGATGATTTCACAACTGCAATAGAAACGCAGTCTCCAATTATCACAAAGGTAGGGAGAAGTCAACAAATAAGTAATAAAATGTGTTTCATTTCAGCCAGGGATGCTTACTGGAATGTGAGGTTCCACTAGAGAAATTAAATACCCTAATAAGGCAGGGAGGAAACTAAGGCTGCTGATCTAGCTGTCATGGCTAAATCTGTTTTACATTCCAAGAATTGACTTCAGGATTTCCACTAACCACTATAAAGTTCAAAACAATCCATCCAATGCTTTAGGCTGGTGAGTCTTTCTCCATGGTAAAGGTTTCACAACACATTCTCTCAGAGATGGCAGTTAGCCACCTGGCAGTCAGTCTTATGAAAGGTTTTCTTCCTTTTAATTATAAAAATATCCACACAAATGCCTCCCTTGCCTATCATGATGTTGCCACAATACAGCTGAAAGTGATTTATGAAGGAGTAAATTAACACATTCTTACTACGGTCATTATAGCTGTAGTTGATTGGGCAGTATTGAGTGCTGCATTTTTGCAGTCTAGGTACCAGAATCATTCATTTGATCTGATTTACACTGACGACATTCAGTGCTGTCACTCTTATGATATAGCAACTTGTCAATGCCAGCTATTTAATTTTGTAAAGCCATCACCCCAAATTTATTAGTGATGGGTCTTAAATGGCAATTCAGGCCTGAATAGTCTTATATTTTGGGAGCAGTGAACATCCTTGAAACAGGCTTACATTAATGTCTTCTATCTTGCAATTGGGCAGACTAGGAACACTCACGCAGCGAGCGATAGCTGTTCAGCTGAGCTTCGCAGCTGCTCCCTTCTGCTACAACCAGCAGAATGGAGTATTTGGATTGCCATAATATAAAAAAATGAAAAGGACTGGATCTAGAACTAAGCCTTGGTTTTCCTCTCGCTTGAATGCATGGTTATACATAGACACAGATCAGTGCCTGCTGTTGCCTGCATGAATTTTACTATTGACTTCAGTAGCTGTATGGCTGGTCCTCTCTACACTGGGGGTAGATTGACTGGTTATTTAATTAACTAGTTTAAGCAGCATTAGCAATAATCTCAGCAGCACCCAATGGATTTTCTGCTTTAAATATACTGTGCACTTCCCTATTTATAGTAAACACCAGCAGTGGGATTCATCTGTCCGAATATAGATTCTGCATTGTAAGTGTCTGTATCTGAGTTCCCTTTACAGTCGAGGGAAAAGAACTTCTGAGGGCAGAGCTCCTCTCATCCCATTTCTGATGTCTAAAACAGATTAAATGAGAATGACCTTCATCCAGGAGATAGTGTAGGAAGGCCTATTTCTGTCCATTCACTATGGAGGGAGTCTGGCCAACTGGCAATGGTATAGATGCCTACACTGTAGAGGCTACCACACAGAGAGATGTTGCCTGCCCTAAAGTAATATCAAGAAGGCTGTGGCCATCAAGCAGCCCCTGTGTTTCCTCAGATAAACAATTTACCAATTTGCTGCCTTGCAATAATGTTATCCTGTATCTCCTACTCATTTCATTTGGAAGCAGGGCATATTCTAGAATGGTATTTCAGACCCACCCTTCTCACTGGCTTTCACTCTTCTCCCCGTAGTTTCAACTCCATGGTCTCATTTTTCTCACCAAGGAGGTAACGAGCTATTGAAATGAAACAGTGCTGCTGTGTAGACGGTTGAGGAGATCATTGTTGAGCAATGTAACATGCTCTTATCCTTTGTCCCCAGAGGACTGAGCAAACGTTTTGTGAGGCAATCCCATTTACTGCTGATGCCAATGCCAGGAAATGAACAATCTGTGTTAGCTTTTGACTTTTAAAAACAATGGGCTGGAGGCAATGCCCTCTGAATTTACCAGGAGTCTTGTTCTTCCTTTGTTTTCAAAGGGCATGGGGTCAGTCTCAACACTAGGAGTTTATTTTGCTTTGTTTATACATTTAATGAGAAATAAAAGTTAAAAGCAGGTGTAGTTGTGATTATGTGCAGTTGATCTATATGGTGAAAGCAGAATGTGACTTTTAAACAAACAACAATCAACTTTCCTAGTTAAAATGTTTTTGTACTAATTTCAGATGGAATTTTTAATCACACGTGTCCCAGTTTAAGGTTTATACGGGAGTTTATTGGCCTCTGCATTATAAAATCTAGACACACAACGATTTTGTTGTAAAGTTCTTGTTATGCTTTTAAAGAGAAATTTCCCAAAGAATATGTGTATTGCTGATGATCCGTTTGTGTAGCAGTTCTTCCCTAGCTTGACAATCTTTTATGTAAATATTGATAAGGCTTCTGTCACTCATGTTTCCCTTTCCTCCATTTTCCCTCTCCCTCTGTGAAACTTCCCTCTGAGGACCATGCACAATCCACAGTGTATGTATGTATGGGGTGTAATGCACGGACTTCTGATCTCACTTAGAATCTGAAGAAATTACTGCAGTCCAAAACCAGTTGCCAACATTTCTGAAACATTAGTTACCCTCAAAACATGTTTATGTGGTACAGCAATGTTATTATCCTTACTTTAGAGGTAAGAAATTGAATCACAAAAGAAAACAATTGACTTATTCATGATCGCATGGACCCAAGAACAGAGTCTTTCCTGAGGCCATGCCCCATTCCCTTAGGCAGAGAACCATACACCCTCAGTCCTACACAATTGGTGTGCATATATATACCAATTTAGGGTTATGTTCATTGACTACATTCCCTATTTGTGATATGGTTGATTTGCAGAAAGGACAGGTTTGCAGGGACTCCAACCCATAGGGATGAGATCCACTTCGGACATTTAGATGATCCTGGCAGTCCTGAGGCTGAGCACAAAGTTGCAGCTGTGCACGTTTCATGCATATGGCACAACTGCCTGTTAGGGCTTGGACTGTGCCTGCCACACAACTCACGGATATCACCAAACACCATCTCTCTAGGCTATAGGCAAGTGGATGGGTATAACTGGCAGTAAGCTCTCCTTCAAGAGGCTTTCTTATGTATGGAAACATATACAACATCTTCATAATCACACATCTTTCTTAGTCTCTTTTAACACCTTTATTTTAATCTAGAGGGGTGATGGAGTAAATTCTCACCAAGTTTGTGGATGACACCAAACAGGGGGAACCAGCTGATGCACTTCAGGGAAGGGCTGCCATCCACAGTGACCTAAATAGGCCGGAGGAACAGGTCAATCACAACCTTATGAAATTCAGCAAGGGGAAATGGGAAGCCCTGTACCTGAGAAGGAATAACCCTGGTAATGATACAGTCCAGGGACTGACTAGATGCGGAGCAGCTCTGTTGAGAAGGACCTGTGAATCATGGTGGGCAGTCATCTGGGCATAAACCAGCAACATGCTGGCAGCAAGGAAAGCCAACAGCATCCTGGGCTGTTTCAGCAGAAGTACAGCCAGGAAAGTCATAATCTCCCTTTACTCGGTGCTTATTAGACCACATCTAAAATACTCTGTACAGTTTTGGATTCCACAATACAAGAAATCCACCGATACACTGGAGCAGGTTCAGCAGAGGGCTACCAAGATGCTCAAAGGTCTGCAGTACTTGTCCTGGAGGGAGAAGCTGGGGAAAAGGTGCTTGTTCAGCCTGGAGAAGAGACAGCTTTCAACTAGCAGCCTGCCAATATGTATGAGGAGGTGGCACCAGGCTCTTCACGGCAGCACATAGTTGGAGGATGACAGGCAATGGGCATAAACTGAAACAAGAGAGCTTCAGGGTGGATATAAAGAAAAACTTTTCCCTGTGTCAAGCAGAAAAACAGGTTAGCAGCAAGGCAGTGCAATCCCCTTGAGCTTTTCAAGACCTGACTGGATAAATTCCAGAGTAACCTTGGTCTGATCTCATAGGTAGCCTGCCTGAGAAGAAAGCAGGACTAGAGACTTCTTGAGGTTCCTCCCAGCTTGAATTATCCTACAATCTTATGAAAGAGAGTTGTCATCAAAAGATTTTGTCTGGGAAGCACCAGATAATATTTTCAAGCAAACTTCAGGAAGGAGAGTAAATGCATACTAAAATCTCACAGCAGGCACATTACACATTTTGCAGAGAGCAGTTACTTCCCTTATATAACAGCCTTTGCATTGTTCCTATTTTTAATCCCTTTATTATCACTGATCACCACTAATGCAAGGAGTGAGACAGGAGTGTGGTCTGCCATGCTGCTTATGATGGCTTTTGGCTGCACTGCAGAGCATGCACAAGATTGCTTATGTTTATGGAGAGACATTCTGGCCTGTGCCTCACTACAAAAACATGTGCTTCACTTATGCAAAATCCTCACAAGTCTAAAGTAATTAAAGTTGCTGTATTGCTATCTGGTATTTCAGTCAGAAGTGTGTGAGTGTGCACTATGTGACACACCACAGTGAGTCTGACATGCTGGAGAGATATCTGAGTTGCAACTGAGTTATTGTGCAAGCACATACCATCTGTGCAATAAAAGGGATGGCCTGAATATGGCTATTTATCCATGCTCTACTATCCAGGCCAGAGGCCTGGAAATCTTGGCCAAATGGCCTTATTTATCTTTTTCCACGTGTATATAAAATAGAATAAATGACAAAAAAAAAAGAGGATAGGGCAATGCAGATGTAGGGTACTCCTAGAACAAATGTGTGTGGTCATCTCTTTCCCTGATAGACCTTAAAATTTTAGGACACGCCTCTTTTGCTTCCCATGCTGAAGAAGTGTCACCCCTTTCTTGTCCAAGGATAAAAGTAAGTCACAGAACTACAGCTTTCTTTTTCTGTTCCTGGGATGGTATGAGAGTAAGGAGAAATAGATCCCATGTTGGCGGGATGTGCCAATTTAAAACACAGCCTATTTCTAAAACTATTTACTACTGTCTCTCAACTAGCCTGATATTTGCTGAGAGGCCTACTCAGCCAGCCATCCTCAGTCCAGGAGGTTCCTCCAGTGCATTGATGATAACTTTCTGATGCAAATGGTGGATGAGCCAACTAGGAGAGGAGCGCTGCTGGATCTGATCCTCGCTAACAAGGAGGGTCTGGTTGAAGAGGTGAAGGTTGAGGGCAGCCTTGGTTGTAGTGCCCATGAGATGGTAGAGTTCAGGATCTCATGTGGCAGGAACAGAATAGCTAGCAGAATCACAACCCTGGACTTCAGGAGGGCCAACTTTGGCCTTTTCAAGCAATTGCTAGGGGAAATCCCATGGGACAGGGTACTAGAAGGTAAGGGGGCCCAAGATAGTTGGTTAGCATTCAAGGACTGCTTCTTCCGAGCTCAAGATCAGAGCATCCCAGCAGGTAGGAAGTCAAGAAAGGGTACCAGGAGACCTGCATGGTTAAACAGGGAACTGCTGGGCAAACTCAAGTGGAAGAAGAGGGTGTACAGATCATGGAAGGAGGGGCTGGCCACTTGGGAGGAATATAAGTCTGTTGTCAGAGGATGTAGGGAGGCAACTAGGAAAGCTAAGGCCTCCTTGGAATTAAACCTTGCAAGAGAGGTCAAGGGCAACAGAAAGGGCTTCTTCAAATACATTGCAGGTAAAACCAACACTAGAGGCAATGTAGGCCCACTGATGAATGAGGTGGGGGCCCTGGAGACAGAGGATAAAAAGAAGGCGGAGTTACTGAATGCCTTCTTTGCCTCTGTCTATACTGCTGGAGGCTGTCCTGAGGAGCCCTGGACCCCTGCGGCCTCAGAAGAAGTCAGGATAGAGGAGGAATCTGTCTTGGTTGATGAGGGCTGGGTCAGGGGCCAATTAAGCAATCTGGACGTCCATAAATCCATGGGCCCTGATGGGATGCACCCGCGGGTGCTGAGGGAGCTGGCGGAAGTCATTGCTAGGCCACTCTCCATCATCTTTGCTAAGTCGTGGGCAACGGGAGAGGTGCCTGAGGACTGGAGGAAAGCGAATGTCACTCCAGTCTTCAAAAAGGGCAAGAAGGAGGACCTGGGTAACTATAGACCGGTCAGCCTCACCTCCATCCCCGGAAAGGTGATGGAACAACTTGTCCTTGGTGCTGTCTCTAGGCACATCAAGGATAGGGGGATCATTAGGGGCACTCAGCATGGCTTCACCAAGGGGAAGTCATGCTTAACCAACCTGATAGCCTTTTATGAGGACATAACCCGGTGGATAGATGATGGTAAAGCTGTGGATGTGGTCTATCTTGATTTCAGTAAAGCATTTGACACGGTCTCCCACAGCATCGTCGCAGCTAAACTGAGGAAGTGTGGTCTGGATGATCGGGTAGTGAGGTGGATTGTGAACTGGCTGAAGGAAAGGAGCCAGAGAGTGGTGGTCAATGGGACAGAGTCCAGTTGGAGGTCTGTGTCTAGCGGAGTCCCTCAAGGGTCGGTACTGGGACCAGTTCTATTCAATATATTCATTAATGACTTGGATGAGGGAATAGAGTGCACTGTCAGCAAGTTCGCTGATGACACAAAACTGGGAGGAGTGGCTGACACACCGGAAGGCTGCGCAGCCATTCAGAGAGACCTGGACAGGCTGGAGAGTTGGGCGGGAAGAAATTTAATGAAATATAACAAGGGCAAGTGTAGAGTCCTGCATCTGGGCAAGAACAACCCCATGTATGAGTACAAGTTGGGGACAGACCTGTTGGAGAGCAGCAGAGGGGAAAGGGACCTGGGGGTCCTAGTGGACAACAGGATGACCATGAGCCAGCAGTGTGCCCTTGTGGCCAAGAAGGCCAATGGCATCCTGGGGTGTATTAGAAGGGGTGTGGTTAGCAGGTCGAGAGAGGTTCTCCTCTCCCTCTACTCTGCCCTGGTGAGGCCGCATCTGGAATATTGTGTCCAGTTCTGGGCCCCTCAGTTCAAGAAGGACAGGGAACTGCTAGAGAGAGTCCAGCGCAGAGCCACGAAGATGATTAAGGGAGTGGAACATCTCCCTTATGAGGAGAGGCTGAGGGAGCTGGGTCTCTTTAGCTTAGAGAAGAGGAGACTGAGGGGTGACCTCATTAATGTTTATAAATATGTAAAGGGCAAGTGTCATGAGGATGGAGCCAGGCTCTTCTCAGTGACATCCCTTGACAGGACAAGGGGCAATGGGTGCAAGCTGGAACACAGGAGGTTCCACATAAATATGAGGAAAAACTTCTTTACGGTGAGGGTGACCGAACACTGGAACAGGCTGCCCAGAGCGGCTGTGGAGTCTCCTTCTCTGGAGACATTCAAAACCCGCCTGGACGCGTTCCTGTGTGATATGGTCTAGGTAATCCTGCTCCGGCAGGGGGATTGGACTAGATGATCTTTCGAGGTCCCTTCCAATCCCTAACATTCTGTGATTCTGTGATTCCGTATTTCCTGCACTGGCTTTGCTGCCTGCTGCCAGGCATCTCTTCTGTGTGAGGGTAGCTGTTCTGCAGGGCTGGTGGGAAGAATCACTGTAGAGCAGATTGATTTCCAGGTCCCAGAGCAGTCCTGATGTCTTATGCTTACAAGGCACCCAGTCCCCTCTTGGGCTTTCAGCACAGCTTTCTCCCACAGGGTCAGTACTCTGTCCAAAAAGTGAAAAGGGCAGTGATAAAGCTGATGAGTGGTTCCCAGCTTGTTTTCTTTATTCAGGTCTTGTTTACACTCTAGTTCCCAGAAGCCTCTGTGACCTGTTGCGAACTAGTAGCCTCATCTTAGCAGAAGAACCAATGAAATAAAACAGGCGCAAAATGTGAAAGTAAGAAAGTTTTCACTGAGTTCTCTAAAAAGCTTTGGGCTTGTCTATGCATAGATTTTTGTGCTGATCTAACAAAACTGAATTGGGGTTGCATCAATTTAATTAAATCACTGCAAAAGCTGTGTAATCTAATCCTTTGTTTTGGTTAACACCTATGCAACCCAAACATCTGAGCAATAGCTACATAAAGAGCTCAAAGGCATAAAAAAGACTCAAGCTCCAGCCCACCAATCTCAGCTTTAATTAAGGACTGAGAAAGCGTGCACTTCATGCCCCTATACTTCACTGTAAAGCAGGGAGAAACAGAGAAAGTAGTAGATGTTCCTAAATTAAAGAAACTCATGCCTGGTAGGGTTAGGCTAAACCAAATCAAGTAACTTTCAGGTCTTCTTCTTCATAAAACTAGCACTAAATGCCAAAAGATTTTTTTTATTTTTTATATATATGTATTGCAAGCCACCTTTAAGAACAAAGGGAAAGAGTCTCCTTGACAATATTGTATGAGTCCCTTGAGGCTTTTCCAACACTTCATTTTAGTCATCTGGAACAACTTATTGATACACAGTCATGCCTTTCAGAAATTTCCAGAGAAATTAACCCACTATTACTCACACTGTAAATCCCTAGGGAGCAGTCCGGTTGATGCTTTTGTGTAGAGTGACTCCTGCGACACACAACAGTGCCAGACTCATGGAGACCATCAGAGCTTTCTGAATGATCAGCAAAAATGGATCGCTTTCCGACTTTGCCAGTTGGCAGCTGACAGCATCTCTAATGGTGAGTTGGCTGCTCCTCCCCCTTCCATTTGCCAGCGTGGATCCTGAAAGGGAAACCTCAGGAAACCCAGGAGGCACTAAATTAGCTGAGGTGGAGGTTATTTGCTTATTTTTGAGTGCAGTAGAAACAGACTGAAAATTAGCTCGCTAAAAGTCAACAAGAGATGGCTTCTGTTGCTCTGCTGTGTAAATGAAAAGGGGGCTCTGGAGTCTTTCTCTCTTACACTCTTAAATACAGATTATCCAGGAACCCTCTTTGTGCTCCTCTGAGAATAAAAGCGGATCTGGGAATTACAGGATCTGGGACTGGCGCCAGCAAGAATATATTCTGCACTTCTTTACAGTTATGTAGCTGTTGCCTTTCCTACAAAAGCCCAAGCAGGGATCCCTGGGGACATGCTTACCACATCTTCTCGTTGAAAGCTGATTATTGCTGTGGTTGTGGGCGTCTCTCCTTAGCTTGCCACTGCCTTCTGCCACTGCAGCCTAGGTTCAAGAAAGCCAGCAGCCCGATGAGATAACTTTGCACTGCACTCACTAAACACACTGCTGGTCAGCCAGGTGGGCTGTGGATGAATATCCTCCTCCTGGCCCAGCTGTGCTCTCAATGTTCTGCCAACAAAAAACAGTGGCATCAGCTACAACAGTAATGAACTCCTCCACAATATGCAGTGCCTTCTCTGATAACCCAGGAGTTTGGAAGATAACACAGAATTCTTCTAAATCTTTATCAGCAGTAATTTCATTGCTCCTAAGTTCATAAAAAGTTTTCTTTCTTCTTAAATTATGTCCAAATTTTTTGCTTGGTCACATCTGTTATATCCTTTTAGGTATGATGGAGTTATTAAGGTATAAGTGTAGTCAGAACTGGCCTCTGTTCTCATTATTTTGTTCTGACATGCACCAGTTAAAAGACAGACTTTTGTGCAGTTTCCTGACCCAGATCTCTTCTGCTGGTCCTATTTTTATTATTGTTGTGAGGCGTGATGTATGTATCAATCAAAGTATCCTTGTTTCCACCAGAACCTTTACATTTTTTCTTTTGCCAAATAAGCCTCTTTTCAGTGTGTATAATACCAATAATGTTTCAGTAACTTTAATTACTTGCACATTACAAGCACAAACACTTTTTGTTCGCTGGTGAACACATACATCATCCCCTTAAAGCCTTGCGCACATACGTGCAAGCAGGCACACATGCAGGCCTACACTGCTCTTCCAGTGGAAAGAAATAATCTATGTTCATAGACATTTTCTGTGTTTACAGAACAGACATCTTTAGGCTCAGTTATTACAACGCTCCATTATTTCTTTTGTTGCAGAATGGTAGGGCTGGCAGGGACTTAGGTAAGCCTCATTAAGCAACTCTTGCAGTATGCATAATCACTGTGATGGAAGTTATAGGAGTATTTATGATATTCTTACATGAATCAGTTAAATATGGGACTTAAAATGACTCATGGTTCTGCAGCATTCACTTCCCATCTGTCTGACCTTTGTTCCTTACACAGGCGTGCTGGATCTTCTTCCCACAAAAATCTGAACCTGGTATATAACTGACAAGAATGCTGTATGACTTACATCCATCACAGAATGGGAGCGCGCCTTAGGCTGCAAGGTTGGTTACTCTGTTTTCAAAAACATACTCACAAGTCATCTCTACAAATGGTACAGAATAGCAGCTCTGGAAGTACTAGCATTAGTTATTCATCGACATACATAGCTACTGAAAGGTTATGTGTCTTCACAGCTCACTGGCTTTCTCTACTCATAGAGGAATGTCTCATACAAAGCTTCACTGCCATCCTGCCCATCAGTGTATGTACCATTGCACACAATAACGTGCAGAAACACTTCTCACTAGTTGTCATCTTTGTCTCTGGATGAACTACGGTTGCATTCCTAGTTGCAACTGTAGAGACAGTAGGAGGGGCAGTGCTGCCAGCTCATTATGAACGCTCAAAATCCCTTCCCCCATTGACCATCAAGGAAAATATTACTCACAGGCTATGCAAGTGGTATGGCACACTCTATTTTCATAGCACTTAACTGCAGTAGCATTAAATTCACTTCCTTTTCCTTCACTATCTGGAATGTGAAAAGTGGTGATCCACTGGGAAAACAAATAAAGGCAGATTCAGCTAAGGAAGGTCAAATCAAAACACTTTGGGCTATGACTAAGGGCTTGAAGAACCAGCAGAAACGCATTGCTGACTGCACTTTCACAACACAGCAGGTTCATGGCAGGAAGCTCTGAAGAGAATCTGTGTGCTGCCAATGCAACAATTAATTCCCTAAACTGCACTGTAATTTGGAAGCAGTTGGGTAAGCATCTTAATATTTCCTATTGAAAGGGGAACAAACTTCCCAAGAACTTCTATGAGAAGTTTTCTGATTTCCAGCAATTTTAAGGTACAAAAAAAAAAATCATCAAAGTGTGGTGAAAAAAACAAAACACATGAGAGCATTTTATACCACCATAGCACTGGTAATAATCACTACTTCATTGATAATCCACAGTCCTACATTCAATAACACCGTTTGCCTTATAAATTAGGTAAAAATTCATGGAGAATAACCTACCACTAGTATAGCAAAAACTACTCTTAAATAAAAAGGACTGCTAACTTAAGTGATGACTATGAACCCTCCATAACTCTCTATAATAATTTTGAGAGTGCATGAGCACAGCATTTTTAATACCACCCCTTCACATTCTGACACTTGCACTCTCTATCTGCACAGCAGTAACACCGAGGACATTATAGACCTACCTCCCACAAAACTCCACATTTGACAACAATATTGGCTAAAAATAAAAAAATAACTCAGAAAAAGTGCAAAGGGTTTTTCAGTTGCATGAGTTCGCTCATCTGGTTCATAGCACAGACCCCACATGCAGTTGTTCCAGCATAAATGAGGGATTAGCAAGGGGATGGAAAAGAGGCCAGTGACAGAGATATGGGAGCTGTTTATACAAGCACTGCTGCTGGGAAAATGCATGTGCAACCACAGAAAAATTCAGTTTCTATTATTTATATATGAACTTGAGCTCTGGAAATGAAGTAGGTACAAACCACACACCACCTCTCACCAGTATAACACCAATACTTATTCATAGACAGCAACTCCACTTTAAGACAGACACCATCTTGGGAATTGCTCACAAATTGAAGGAGAAAACAAATTGACTTGAATGTCATACACTTTTGTCTGCACCAATTCTTGCATGAGAAAGTCAATAGCAACGCAACATGTCTCCTATAGGCTGAACATTTCCTGGCTCCCTAAGAAAGAAGCAGTCTGAAAACAGGTACAATATTCGCACTGCTGGTACGTGTTGTAGCTATCAACCAAGGGAGAAACTGCCTGCATGCTGTGTTATCAGTGTGTTGTCTGTATGGCTGTGCAGCAGATTGTTGCTGCTTCCTTAATGCTGCTCCTGCAGATTTCATCATTGCTTTCAAGTGTATGATTAAAAATGCATTATACTGGGGCTGCAAATTAATCATTAAATTTGAACTGCAGTCAGACAACCCCTCCTAGTTTACAGTCACCCTAAAGTTCATTCTACCAGGTATTTATTTCATATATGGTTGAAGCTGTCTTTCAATGTCATCTAGGAATGCCTTCAGAAAAAAAAAAACGTTAAGTATGCAGGGCCACTTGGAACTGCAGCACTGTGAAGACGTTATGAATGACAGTGTTTTGGCAGACATGAAGCCAAGATCACTTTTCCCAAAGGAAGCAAACATTGAAAACACACTTTGCCTGGCCTCCCTATGTATAAGTCAACAACTTCCTATAATGATTCACTAAGACTTATATCATCATCACTGTTGTTATTTATACAGAGAGCTCTTCAGAGAAAGAATTATCTCTTGCTGTGTATGTGCCCAGCATCTGCCATGGCTACCACCACAGAACATGAAATTGCATTACTTCCTAGTTAATATGCCTTTCCTATGGAACATTTCTGTGATCATATGGAAAAAAAACCCGAGGGATAAGCAAACAGGCACAGGAATTCCATCAACAGCTCTTGAGAAATCCATGAAAATATTTTGAATGCTTCTTCAGCACACATTTCCATGCACACTTGCGTATCAGCAGGTCAGGAACTGCCTAATGCTGAAGCAGTGCCCAGCTGAGGACCACTGGTGGGACTAGCCAAAGTCTATTGGGAATCTGCCAGTGATCAGTGTTCTTATCTTGGAGGCCTGGTCTGAATACAAAAATGTCTCCTTCCTCTTCCCAGGTTAAACATTCCCCATGTAACTCATGACTTGAAAACATGCCTGTCTGACCAGTCAGTGCTTTGAACCAGGCCAAAAAGCCACAGAGTCACCATCCTACAGAACCGTACAGATTGGGCTGTTTCTGAGCTGAGCTCACATGGGCCTAAGTGAATGCTTCCAGAATGCCCTACATCAGTTTGATGTTCCAGCTGACAGTACAGAAACTCCAGCAGACACTTTTTGTTCCTCATCAAGCACAGAGTAAAAGTCGAGCATTTTCCCTGGCCTCTGTTATAAGAAAAGAAGTTGGCAATGGTTGATGAAAATTTTCCTAGCAATTCAGCAGGATATAATCTTTCCTCTCACAGTTCCACAAGGCTCTGAAGGGCCCTTCAGAATTTGCTATAGCTTCAGAGATAAGTGCCCAGGGAGCAAAATTCTGCAGTTCTGCATAGCAGAAGGGCAAGCTGAGAACAGCAGTGAAGTGAAACAGTTAGAGTGGACATACTGCATCATTAGCACTCACGCACGCGTTTCCCTCATCAGTCAATTCCACAGAGTACAGAGATCAAGTGGATCATTCATTCTTCACAGTAGAATTAGAGTTCACCTGCATTTTAAAGCACCATTTTAGTGAGATATGTCTAACAGCAGGAGAGCAAAATAAATAGCGTATTATTAGTGAGTGCACTCTGCATTAGATTCATCAATTTAGTCATCTACTGAAGTATTCTCCCATCCTTTTGTACTCTATGTAGGCAAGAGTTGCAAACATAAATACTGGCACAGAGAGGTATTGTAGATAAAATACAACTTACTGGCACTGTACTTAGAGAATAATAGCATACAATAAATACAGCCTAATGTATGTTATCACTGGCAACAGAAATTTGCAACTGTGGAAAATATTCTAATTCCACAAATTTATGACATCTGTGTACTATAAAGTAGACTATGCCACACTCTACCATTTTATAAGTTCCCATTTTTTTTTCTATTAAGAGAGTCTTATCTTATACAGCTTTCCTTCTACAGCAAGTTGCATAAATCAAGTTTCCAACCTTCTAGCGAGTTCACAGCACAGACACTTCCATGGTACCAAAGGGAATCAGAATTGCCTATTCATCTTAATGGTGTGCTAACTTGCCCCATTAAGTCCATTTTAATGTTTAATTTGAGGTCATGTTTGTCTATAGTAAGACAAAGCAGCATGTATGAATAAAGAAAACAGACATAAAATACAATATTTTTCTAGCTGCTAAATAACATAAAATATGTGTGTAAATCACAATTAAGAAAGCCACAATTAAGCAAAAAAAACATGCCATCCTCACAGCATACCAGGATCCCCTTTTCATTTAGGACAGACATTTATACACTTCATAGAATCATAGAATCATAGAATGGTTTCGGTTGGAAGGGACCTTAAATATCACCTAGTTCCAACCCCCTGCCATTGGCAGGGACACCTTTCCACTAGACCGGGTTGCTCAAAGCCCCATCCAACCTGGCCTTAAACACTGCCAGGGAAGGGGCAGCCACAGCTTCTCTGGGCAACCTGTGCCAGTGTCTCACCACCCTCACAGAAAAGAATTGCTTCCTCATATCTAATCTAAATCTCCCCTCTTTCAGTTTAAAACCGTTCCCCTTTTCCTATCACTACTTGCCCTTGTAAAAAGCCCCTCTCCAGCTTTCCTGTAGGCCCCCCTCAGGGGAAGATGTTTAATTACTCACTTGTTTGTATAAAGAAAAAAAAGTTTTCTACTTCTGTTAATACCTATTATAGCCATTCCCACTAGATGATGGATAAGGTTGTGCGAGGTGTTCAGTGCTTTACTCTCATCTATGATCAGACTCTCCCTCAGGCTGGATCTAATTCACCTCAGACCAGCAGCCACCTGTTGGTTTTTGGATGACAATTTCCCCTCAACTTTGAAAAAGAGAAAGAGAATGCGTAACTCGGAAAGAAGGGGTCGAGAGGTAGAGGAAGGTGTCAAGGACAATGTGATAACTCAGATGCGAAAAAACACACTTTAGCAACAACGGAGTATATAAACTTACGGGGTGTCCACTGGAAGGTGCTGGTGGGGCCTGGGCTGCAGGGCGGCCCCTGTGAGGAGCGGCCGGGGCTGTCCCGCACCGGACATAGCCGGTTCCAGCCGGCTCCAGCGGCCCCAGCGCAGGGCCCAGCTGAGCCCCTCAGCCCCGGGCGGGCGCCTCAGGGAAAGCCTGTGTCAGAAAGGGCAAAACGCTGCCCGGCAGCCAGGGCTGAGGGGAACGGGGTGAGAAACAGCCCTGCGAGCCCCGAGGGGAGAGCAGGAGGAGGGGAGGGGGGGCTCCGGGCACCCCAGCAGAGAGTCCCTTGCAGCTCCTGGGGGAGACTATGGCGGAGCAGGTGTTTCCACACCGGAGCAGATATCGACACCATAGCCCACAGAAGACCCTACACCAGAGGAGGTAGATATTCCCTGAAGGAAGCTGCAGCCCATGGAGAGCCCACATTGGAGCAGGCGTCTGGTATGACCTGCAGCTTGTGGAGAGGAGCCTACTCAGGAGCAGGTCTATCCTGAAGGACTGCAGCATGTGGAGAGCCCACACTGGAGCAGGGGACAAGTGTGAGGAGCAAGAAGCAGCAGAGAGGAGCTGTTATGGACTGACCAAAGCCCCCCATTCCCCATCCCCCTGCATCACTTGGGGGCAGGAGGCAGAGGAGTTGGGACTGAGGGAGTGAAGTTGAGCTTGGGAAGAAGAGGGGTGGGGGTAAAGTGTTTTAGTTTTTGTCTTTGTTTCTCACCATCCTACTCTTCTTGTAATTGTCAGTAAATTAAACCAATTTCCCCCAAGTCAAGTCTGTTTTGTCTGATGGAAATTAGTAAATGATCTCCCTGTCTTTATCTTGACCCACAAGCTTTTCTTCCTCATTTTCTCTCCTTGTCCCATTAAGGAGGGGACTGAGCAAGCATCTGGGTGGGCATCTGGCAAGTGACCCAGGTCAACCCATCACAACGAATAAGAACTTTACAGTCCTGGGAGATACGACATAGATAAGGACATGTGGGAAACACAGAGTTAAGTACGCTAAACTCAGCACTGAGCAATAGAAAGATGACCTTCTTTCTGCTCATGTCATATGAGGAGTTTGTCTCTTCACACCAGTCTTGTCACTATCCTGTACAGTAGAAATCCATTAATAGAGCATCCATTGAGCATTTCTAATGATTAATTTCTGCCAGCTTTACTTATGCTGAGTATTCCCACTGACTACAGGTCATAAAGTTGGCGGAATCTGGCCTTGTTCTAAAAATCACTTCTTCCAGGGGTCAGCCATTGAGATTAGTAACTAACAATATTTTCCAGCAAAGCTTCTCATATTGAATGTAAAAAGTCAACCTACTGCATGGCAAAACAACATTTGCAATTGTTCTACAGAATACTCCCTACAGCTTATGCAGCATTGGACTTCTCAGTATCAGTTGATTTGATCTTGGTTGAAGAGCCAACCTGCAGAATGAAGTTGAGGAAAGTGAATACAAGTTAAGTTTATGTGTATGTCAGAATGCACTTACTACGACAGAGGATAGAAGATGGCATATAATTCATGCCAAAAATCAACTTTCAACACAGTTGTCACAGCCTACCTGTTGATTAGGTATAGTCAAAGACTTAAGACTAATATTCATTCTCACCTGTAATACTTCAAGGACTATCAAAAAATGACAGATCATTGACACAAAAAGCAAAGCAAACATTCACCCATTTTTAGATTTAAACTCAAGGTATCTAAGCTAGTCTCATGATCTTTCACTGGCATAAATGTTCACATGAAACAAGTTTCAAAATGTTGAATCCAGTGTAATCTTGGAAGTGGAATTTTAAACTCAGACACAAGTATTATTGCTGAAATACTTCCACATTTAGGAAATCAGAGAATGAAAACAATGGCATGGGAGTTTTTAATTGGTCTATACTCAGACATGAAAAAAATCTGTGGAGGACTGTTTGCACTCCAGCCACAGAGTCAAAGACATTTGCACTAATATTTATCACATACTCTAGAATAATGGGAACAAGCAGTGAAATCAGTCTATTCACTGACAGCCACCAAGCAGAGAGAAAAGGCTACATTTCTTGTCATTGTTGGTAAGTGCCAGCAAAACACATTTGGATAGCAGGGAAAAAATGTCCCATGATCCAACTGATCATGAACATTAAAGACGAAAAGACATAGTTAAGCATTTGAGAGGCAAAGGCAGCTATCACAGCCCCAACTTCAGCACCATACCTTGCAACATGTTGTTATGACTCTCAGTAGTGACTGAGAGTAAGTGTAGAATGACCTTTACTCATCAGCCAAGAGCAGAACAATAAACACTGTTAAGGACAGCAGAGTTATAACTCAATTATGTCCAGATAAAAAGTAAGATAATATGAAAGGTCATTTATTTCAAAGGAAGAGTTCTGAATTTCTTTATTTCTGTTGTTCTCCCTCCTTAACCTGTGTTTTGAAATGGAAACATTGTCATTACATGATTTAAGCATGAAATTTCCATTGGATAAAGCAGGAAGGCAATTCAGTCAGAAATAATTTTCTGTTTATGCAGTGGCCCTTTCTATTAATTGCCTATGGTCAATCGTGAGGGTTATAAAAATACTGAGGAAGTCTAAGTGCATGTTAAAAATCCTCATCCAGTCTTACAGTATCTCATGTCTTTACTGTTACAACCTCTTTCTCTATGACTTCCTTCTGCTGTTATCTTGAAAAGCCTGTGTATTCCAATGGCTCTGCAAACACTGAAAATGGGTGTCATTGGGAAAATCAAACACTCTACACTCCTGTTATTTCAGTAGAGCTGCAATAGTGTAAAACTGGAGGCAAAAAATGATGAATAAGCATTCACATTTTATTGAGGAGAATTTTAAACAGCTACTCTAATTCCCTGCTGGTATCGCTAAGGTAGAGTTCAGAGGATGCATGAGACAAGCAGACTGTCAAATTATGCTCAAGGCCCACTATTGTTGCATTAATATTATAGTAATTGTGGATTCTTTCCTTCCAAAATCACACACATATGCAGTCTACAGGCCTGAATCTTCATTCCTTATCTCCAGAAATGCCTGTAGAGTTTCCCTCAACAGTATGACTGGAGTGCCAAACACAACCTTTTCATTGCTCATGGTTTCTGATTTGTTCTTTCACTCCCAGCATTACCTCCAGTGGATGCCTTAGGTTAATAAGTGAACCATGTAACTGTACTAAAGGATTCTAAAAGAAATAGCAGGAGACAACTGTCACCATGGTACCAAACTGTACCTTCTTTTTCTTGAAGAGAATCATTAATAAGATTGTACAGATGAGGTGGGAGGGGAGTTACCAACAGTAGCAATGCATTGTCTAACATCCTGAACTTAAATGAAGGAAATTGTTTGAGAATCCAAGACTTACAGAAACATCTGACAACCTATTCCCACTTGCATTCACATATTTTCCACAAAGTCTTAAACACATCTACTGAAAAGGAAACAATTGAACAGCTAGTATAAGCTATTCATCCGTGACCTGCAGTAAAAAGTAAGGAACAATGTACTTGATTCATGCAGTCATATATTTTCCTGTCCCATTATCAATCTCCATGCTCTCTTTTGGAACTTAAATGAGATTATCCTGCTGTATGTTAGCCCTAAAGAGGTATACATTTCTTTCAGAGAAGATACTAATTTGGCCAGGGAATCAAACTCCTGCCTTCAATCTCTTGCTGAACAAAGGGCTTTGAACAAGTGAACTTCTCAGCCTAATGTGGAAACACTGATAACTTTCTCAGAAGAAATACCAAAACTGTAAGGGAAACATCCAATATTGCTGTCTTTATTAACAGGTATTGAGTGAAAGCAAGCCTCTAACAGTAAAGATTCCCTAGCTGTAAGATATTTAAAATCTGAAAGTACATCTAGATTCATATACTCTTTTTTTTTCTCTCTTTAACGTATATAGAGTATCATCCTTTATGAAAGTGGTGAATATCATATGAATATGCAAGTAGCTTTTTTAGGTTTTACTCATGGTGTCTATCACCACGGTAAGTCAGGCAGCAATCCTGTAGAGAGAGTAAGGCAGAAACTCCTGCAGAATTGAGTCCATAAGTGAAGTGGAAAAATTACAAAAATAGACAAAAGTTGATAATTCTGTAACTATTATCTACTCAGCATATTCAGACTTGCAGGACTTGCAGAACAGCTGCAGATACACTGCAAGTTGCAACGATCCAGAGCTTTTTACTCTACGAACTCATGAACCGAGAGCACTTTGGTATCTGATATTTGGAACAGACTTTGTTCTGTGACTTCTCACACGGCATTTTTCATGTGGCTTGATAGGGTAAACACAGACTTTATAATTAGTTAGGGAAAACTGAGGCTTTCGTATGTTAACATGGCAAAGTAGCAAGAAAAATGGAGAGAGGAGCACCTCTCAGAATGAGGCAACAAAAAGCTTTCTCTTGAAAGTATTTATAATAGAAATTGACTTCATCACCTTTGAAATTGCTGCTGAAGATGTAAATATTTTGGGGGAAAATGATTTCAAAAAGGAAAAAATTCAAACTTCAGAATTTCTGATTTTTATTTTCAATGATGCTTAGGACAGATTTATCAGAAAATGCAAAAAGAAATTCCAGACCAGTTCTGAGTGACCAGAGATGACTCAGTTTAGTCAATGCTGATTTTTCATGCCCCACCTGTGGTTGGTAGTAGGTGATAGGTACCACCCTATTTCAAACTCATACAGCAGGGTGGGTCAGGTTGAACTTTGAAGATACCTGTCTATGAAGGGAGCTTAAATGAGCAGGTCAGACTAGAGGCCTAGCTTTTTAACTTCTAAAACTGGAGAAAACACATCTCATGTTAGGAATGCTTCGGCTGTTCTGCTGGTGAAAATGATCTTCCATTCAGCCACTCAGAGAATGTCCCAGCTCTAAGAGATCACCCTTGTGCTTAAAAAAGAAAAGTAATGTTGCTCTGATGATCAGTTAAAGGTGATTTAAAGATGTGATGTGTGATACAACCATTGTCTTTTAGGTCTTTCCCATCTCATTAATGTATTTTTAAACAAAGTAGTTTGGGCAGAGCAAATATAAGTATACAACAGCCAAAACCAGGCTAAATGTTCTTAAAAGGCAATGTCTCACCTTGGCCATTCTATCTTTCTAAAACTATTCATATATTTAATTTTTAGATCAGATCTGTGTAAGTCACAAGACTGTTTAATAAAACCATTTACTTTTGTTGTTTTTTTTCCAGAGTATTATCTTCTTGTTCAGTACTTTGAAAGAGCCGCTGGTGCTTTGAAGACCTTTGTATATCTGATTTCCACAAATGGTTGATTTTAATCATGACTGTTGTTTTAATAATAAATTAAAATTATTTTCTGCAGTGCAAAAAAGGACAATTTTGAAAATGCCCTCAGTTCTTACCAGTGTCACTGGTGTATAGCATTTGAAGTGCCTGACTCTCAGTGCACTTCAAATAGGACCTCTTATTTCAATGGTCCTTTACATCATGAAAAAGCTTCCACATTTGCCAAGTGGTGTTTCAAGTGAACTGTGTGTCATTTCAAAGCAAAGTACTAGATCTCCTACAGAGTAGCCTTTTGGTTTTAGTGCAATTAATTTTAGTGTTTTCCTTTGAACTTACAGCAAATGAGGCCTATATTATTGAACTCCTGTTGGACTTTTCACTTCAGCAGACACAGAGCTGTCATACAACTTCACGATTTGACATTAGTCTACAACCATTGGGACTACAGTCCTGCAAAGGAGCAAAGACCTCCCTCTATCTATCCTCAGGTTACAAATTAGCTTCCTGATCAGATCACCCGGACAACTGCATAGAAGAGTAATGGACCCAACTGGTGTACTGAAAGTTTTACCAAACCACCTGTTAGAAGATGCTATAACAGGACCACCCAAATGACAGGGACACTATGAACAAGCATCTGGAATGCATTGTATTTAAAAAATATTCATGAGGAAAGAATGTCTCTCCAATCCAAACAATTATACAGATAAAATTTATTGTCAGTACCAGGAGAAGGCACAGATTCAGTAAATTTTGCCTGAATATAGCTCTCAGGGATTTGATGTCTCCGGTATTCCTGTACTTCCCAGTCTTCTTCCAATTGCTTGGGAAGCAGGTGCACAGCGCTTCTGCAGACTTCCTGACTACACAGTGCTGGAACTGGCTTCCTGAACCTCAGAAAAACCATGCAGTTGATCCTGCGCAGGGATGTGGAATAGAGCAGTCTTACTGTAAAAGAACAGCCATTTGGTGGTTCCTAGACAAAGAGTCTTTGGGGAAGAAGGTCTTCGTGATCAGTTGCCAAATGGCTGCTTTACAAGATGACAGATGTCCATTGTCTCCCAAATTCTGACTTCAGCTTTAGGTCAAGCAGCTCCCTCCAAACATCCTGGTTTTATCCCATGTGGAATTCTGTCAATCTCTGTGCAACTCTTGTGGCTGAAGCACATGCTTTGTTAAACTCATCCTTGATAATCAACACTCGCCAAGGACTCTAGGTGTGTATAGAAGATACTGTTTTATAAGATTATCCCTGCTCCATTTCAGCACTTAATGTATTCTCCCTTTTTCTAGATAAACCACTTAATCTTCTAGGCATTTATTGTGAATCCAAGGCAACTACACCAATTTTCTAAGATAGCCAAGAACCTCTCATCAATTCAAGTGTGTCTGCCAATTATACGACATCATCTATACAAGCTAGGAAGCTTAACTCTCTATCAGAGAGCCTCAAACAACAAAAAGTTTTGTGGACCAGATCCAGCCTGTCAGCACAATTTTAGTCTAGCAGTCCGTTGCTTACTACCCACTTATCACAGGCCCTTCAGACACAATTTGGGAGAAGGATAGAGGCTAGATGTCTTGAGTTTGTTACTCTCTAACCTCTTCTTTCAAGTTCTTTCAAGACTGAAACAACTGGACTGTACTCTACTCACCGCATAGCAATAGCGTAAGCTTTTTCACATCACATAGTTTGCATGACCTGTGACAAAAGCACACATGAATTTTGGGGAAAATTATAGGGACTACTTGTATGACCAGCCATGCAATAGAGAGTCCCAAGGACCACACCCACAGGGACATCTCCATTTTGGTCACATCATAGACATGCTTGCAGATGCAGGACAGACAAGACTTTGAGGCATGCAGTCCTCATAAGATGGAATAAAGCCTTTTCCAACAAGATGTTTGAAGAACACTGCTAATCCAGTGTTACACACTGGAATTCATCATGGCTAGTTAAAGAGAGAGATGAAGAGGAACAGCAGCTCTGTGGCCCTTTCTGCTCCATAAACCTTTGGAATGAATCCGTTGCTCAGTTGCCCATCAGTTCTTAGGAGACTGTAGAAGTCCTTATACACACCTTTTAGCATTGTTGTCACCTTATCTTTAGCCCTGATTAGTCTGATTCACATTGATCCCTTTTGAGCTGCACCTAATGTCATTATAAGATCAATGCAAAAAAGAATTGGATTTTTTTAAAATAAGGCTTTAAATCCTATTCTTACTTTTTTCCCAGTCCCCTGTTAAAATACGAATATTCAATCAATACAGTTTTGGCCAGGCCATGCTGAACTGTTTTTCAGCTCCTCTTTCTTTTAAAAGTGGCCTTAATCTGTTCACAAGTACTTTTGAAATTGCTTTTCCTAGTATTGATGATAAATTTTATCTGTATAATTATTTGGATTGACAAGACATTCTCTCCTCATGAATGCTTTCTAAATATAGTGCATTCCAGATGCTTGTTCCAGATGCTTCTGCCACCTTAGCGATAGTTATATGTTCCTGCAGCTTTTGCATTTTTATTTGCCTCAGTGTTGGTTCTGTTTCTTCTGTGGATGAAGATTCAGTGCTGAGATCCTTTGTTGTGCTGAGAGGCATACCATCTTGCCTTTCAAACTGTCCTCTCCCTACTGCATGCCCAGAATGCATGTATCATCAGCTACAGGGAATACATGTTTTCAAAACATCCTTCTTTACCTGCAGCACCTCTTTGTGACTTGTCAAGTTATTTTTAGACATCCTAGCACAAGTAGTATTGGCTCAGTTTCTTTTCCTGTACTAGTTAACCACCATGTAAATTGTTTTTCTAGCTAGTCTGAGGTATTCTCTAGTTGCTGAGTTTCTTTCTCCCAAATCTTTGCTTGTGCTGTCTTTGTGATCTCTTCACTGCTTTGATTATGCTCTTGCTTTGCCAGCAGACTTGGCCTGTTTATGCTTTTCTTGTAACATTCTATTTTGTTGCTTGTCCAGCTTGTCTTTTTTTGTTTATGACTTCCAATAACTTCCTCTGAAGTATTTGGTATCACTTTCTCAAATATTTCCCATACAAGCTATAGTGAGATTTCTTCAGCATCCCAAAGTAATGGCCTGAAATGCACTCTCAGCTTCACCTTGCATGTCTCCTTTGAACTTAGAAAGGATGACAGAGACAGCAACATCCAATCCTCTTGGGCTAGATCTTACTCTTTCCCAGAACAGAACAGAACAGTTCATGCTCACAACCACACTCTGTATTTCTAGAGATGGTAGCATCCCACCATGACTGTCCATATCTTTGACTGAAAATAATGTCTTTAATGTGGTTTTTGGTCTGACCATATAGGGACATCATATGACTTCATACATGTATATGTATCTGAGAGAGCCAAGAAAGCCAAAGAGACATTACGCATTACTTTCATGACCTAGCTATTCACTGGCTTTTTATTTTTTAATTCAGCCCTCACGTTCATACCATCAATTATCAGAATCTGGAAGCTTGTCTAGGGTGTGGTTTCATCCATCCTTCTTCTATGTGTCTTCTGCTTCTTTGGTTGGTGTCTGCACCAGCATATCATATTTATGCACCGTCAGTATACCAGTTATAAACATGCAGTACCAATGTACCTAAGTAACAGTCTCCAGTGGCTCACTGAGGAAATTGTTGTGTTGCCTACTGCTGTAGCAATGCTATTGGCATGCTTTGCCTGCCCACCTCTATATCTGAAGTTGGAAAAGTGTAATTTCTTATTGTCGCCTCTCCTGTGTTCTGTTCTGAGAATTCCTGAATTCTCTAAATTTTGTTACATATTGATATGCTATTGTAATATAAAACAATGTGACACAACTGGATGCAAATACTTCCAGCTTTCTTTAAGCCAAATATTTTGACCCTCTCAAATGATTTTTTTTTGTTCTAAATTTCGTTTTGCAAAGACTGTTCTGTTTCCACTCTAATTCACACCAGAGCAAATTAGGAAATGTCAGAATCCCCCAAGAGAAATGAAATGCAGGGCTTTGACCAGCTCTAGTAAGTCACTGACATAGACCAAAGTATATCCTTGCAGTTCAGAAATTTATATGCAGGATATACCTTGATGGGATAGGGAAGCTGGGATAGTGCTGCTGACTCACTGTGATTCTAATCTTTATGCTCAAGAAACTGTTGATGTACGCAACTTCCTGCAATGCCAGTTTGGTCACTGCAGTCTCAGTACTGCCAGATTTACTACAGGAAAATTCCCATGGACTTCCATGGACTCACTCTCAAGTGAGTGTCTGAGGAAGAATGAAGACATAAAGAATCTTCTCCTTTTGAGGGGCCACCACAAGGTCTCCCTGACAAGGTAATTCTACTTTAATTTTTCCTTCCTCTTTTAGAAAAGACAAGGGGGATCTCATACTGCTGCATTCAATGAAGTGCAAGCTAAACTTCACAAATGAGTTTTTCAGCAGGAGCACTGCCTTTCTGTCCTAGGGAAATAAGCAGACTTTTGCCTCTGTCTAGACTAAGCAGCAGAAGTGTGTCAGAGCATGTGCTGGAGTCCTGATCCCCCCATTTTACACAGTGGAGACTTGGCTGGGTAGCAATGCTCCATTCTGGCCTATTACAGTCACATTCCCTTCCCATTGCCATTGGGAAACCAATCGTTGGGAGAGATGGTGTCTAAATAGACAGGCTACGCTCTAAAGTGAGGGTGGGATGCAGCCAATGCACGTACCTGGACTTCAGATTTACGATCTGCTCCAGTTGAGACTTTTCCCAAAAAAGAAAGCGGCTACAGCATTTTTGTCACCCTCAAAATGTGGAAAGGCTCCTATTTATATTGTTTCAGTCTGTATGTATAAGCAGTCCCTGGAGGGAAGTGGAAAGGCTGAGCTGTTTGTGCAAGATACCATCAACCAAGTGGGGCTCTTTGGTATCTAAGGTATCGAGCAGTCTGAGGGCAGAATCAGCCTGACAACAAGGAGTATTTGAAGAGTTGTCACTTACTTAAATACCAGAGAATAGAGAGTTATATATGAATCAGCATAAGTTTGTATTCAGTCTAAGGATTTGATTCTCCTCTCACCTCTGTGGAAGTGTAAAGAAACCACTAAGAAGCCAACGGTGTATAAACAGTGTAAGATGAAAAACAGAGCAGGAGGTATTCTGTAGTTTGTGGGTCCTGATAATCAAATACACAGTATTACAGCATGGCAACTCCACTCAATTCAACAGATCAGCATGAACAAAACAGCAGAGAACCAGACCTAGTAACGAGCAGACAGTGACCTTAAATCATTCAGGACCAAACTGTGTTCTCATTGACAGTAGTGAAAATCAAGCAGAACGGCATGGATTTCAGAGCAGAACTTGGCCATAAGTCACAGGACTGAGACAGTGAGTCATTCTCGCACGCCAGATGCCATTCACCATGTACAGAAACAGCACATGTGCTGGAGATGTTCTTGCCAAAAAAGGACACAGTAGCTCCAGGTACTGAGATACGATGACAGTGTCTCTGCATCCGACCTGTTCAGCAGGACTAACATGAAGAGGAAATGAAGTTGATTTCTTCCAGGAATGGTCAGACCTTTTTTATTTAAATCCAGATGAAATAGATGATAAGACTATTTTTTAAAAAATCAGAGTGAGCTTAGCCACTGGCACTCTTCAAAAGTGAAGATATTTCATATCATTTGCATCACAGATTTGCATTCTGCCATTTTTTTATACTGGGCCAAAGATGCTGGAGGAAAATCACTTTAAATAAGCTTGCTATGGAATCCAAGACAATGCACCCTGGCCAGGGCTATGAGGGCTCTACTGCTGATGGGTTTGCTGCCAGACAATTGGTGGGCAGAAATGCTGCCTAGAAAAATGCTCACTCTGTGTCTGAAAGGAAGTTCAAGGAGTAAAGTAGTCTGTCCCAAAACCGCTGTTGCTGCTGGAATGTTTGACAACAAGTAGGTTTGCGCTAGAGAGCACTCTTATTTTTCAAGTCTGTAATAACAGGTCACTACTATGCACAGCTTATCTTCAAGATAGACCTGAAAGAATTTCTTTGGTGAAGGATAGACCTGGCAATCCAAATCATTCAGCACTATTTACTTAGACTGGAAAATAATAGAATTTAGGAACTTATTCCTGGTTACTGGAATTGCCTGTTTTTGTAATTGCATATTAAAACTAGATGACTCTCCAACAGACAGATGTTACAACTGACACTTTAAAACGCAGGTTTAGTCTACTCACCGCCTGCAGGGGAAACACGTCTTCTAAACAAGCACATGAATGGCACTTTTACAGCGGGGCTTGCCAAGAGATAAGGTCATGCAGCCTTGGGGTAATGGCATCTCTGTGACAGGGAAAAAGCAGGCTAGCTAGTGTATCACCCATCATGAGCATTTCCACTTAGGAAGAGCGAGATCAAGCTGTAACTTTGTTTTGTTCATAAGGTACACTTGGGATGACCACAGCAGTGAGCAAGCTAGAACACATGATGGGACACTGCAAAACCACACCATCAGGGTAACAGAGATTCTTGCTTGCTAGGAATGGTCTGGAAAGCAAGAAGCAGTGCTGGGAGAGAAAGCACAGGACTTGGTCTGCACCATCCTCAAAGAGGAATCCCAGTAACTGGCAATTCTGAAGAGAAAGTCCTGTGTTGTTCATTTTCTTGCTTTCTTTTGAACTGTATCTGTAACTAGAACCAAGCCACTTCATTAGTAATTTTACACTTCTGTTTCAGGACCTGTTGGGAACAGATCTTCCATCCCGTATTTTACAACTGCCACTTGAAGTCTCCCTTGGTGCGCAAACAACGGTTTGTCTTTGGATCCACGATGGAGGTATTATATAATACAGCTACAGAAGGAAAAAAGTAGCTTCCATCCTTTTTTCAGGCATCCCTCCTGTGATGTCTGTATGAAACACAGATTGAAAGCAGGCTCTGAATTCAGGCTGTTCTCTCTAAGTACCACATGTAGGTGAAATTATTACAACTTAATAGATTTATCATGACAGCTAAGGGACTGAAAAAGAATAATACTTTTCTGTGGCCCCGCTGTGTGAAAATGTATGTAATAACAGAATCTGAGAGCACTGGGAGATGTTTTGTTTTATTCAGAGGCATTGTCCAGAGTAGTCTCAGATAATATGCTCACAATGGAGACTTCCATTATCAGGATGATACATTTCTGCAAAGTGAATTTTGAAGAAAATCTTTTCTGATAGTTTTCACAAAAGCAACTTAATCTAATTTCATAACTATGTATAATTTTAATCATTGAAAGATTGATCCTCTGAGATTATGTTTCACCATAAACAATTGTCCAGAACTTTTCCTGCCTTCCATGACCTTGGCAATGAATACAATGACAGGGAGAATTCCTCCATGACAGTTTTATGTTCTAGGATTCATAAGGCAGATTTTTGTAGTTAATCACATGAAAAGCAATGGATTGCACAGGCTGCAAATCCAAACTACTTGCAAAAGTCAGAACAAGGAGTGTAGTTTATTTCTATATTGGACAACAATGAAAAAAACTTGTCTGGGGAAGGAAAGGGTGAGATGATCTTTATTTTCTCTAATTTTGCTACTTTTCCTCTAATTTAGTAATTAAGATCTCTACAATTCTTACAACAAAATCAGTGACCCTTACACCTTGCTGTTTCAAGTCAAGGTGATACTCTTGACTACTGTGAGAAGACTTTCAGCTGAATCTAGATTCAAGCTTTCTTTTTTTTTTGAGTGTTGTTTTCCCTACAATTATAGTTAATGAAGTAATTATTAAGCAAAAACTAATTCTGATTTTGACTGACTTATCTAAAAGATCTAATTACTATAGCAGGAAAAATGAATATTTCTACTGGGATATGATAACAAATAAATTCAGAAAGGATACATCATTCTTCTGAATGGATCAGTAAGAGCAATCGCTTTGATCTCATATTTATATTTCCAAATTCAAAAAAATTAAGTAATGGGGACATTTTGGCATTGAGTGGCTTATAATTTAGTATCAGTACCAATCTTTATTTTCCAGATATTTGCAAAGTTAATTAACAACACCATGACATGTATATTGATTATCTATATTCTTAGGGGAGTTTTGTCACCAGCTCTGTGGGAGAAGATGCTGGACTTCGCCTGGCTAAGCAAAAAATACTCATCTGGAAGCTGGGAACTTGGCCTTTGCCATTGGTTAAAATAGCTGTTTTGGACATCTTATATGGTCTTGAATTGCGGTTATGCACATCATTTATTAATGCTTATATACAACACTGGAAAGAATTGGATTTTTTAAGCATATTTGTGATATATGGAGCACCGAAGATGTACATATCATTGATACAAAATCCTGTTCCACCTTATTGAAATCAACTAGGATTACACAGCTGTAAATTCTTACAGAATTTTTGTCGGTGAGTGTATTATATCTAATTATCCCGCCTTATCCTAATTATCTTTAATCTGTCCTGTTTGGAGCAGTAGTTAAGAGGCACTACAAATGGATTCCAAAGATGTTAAGTAAGAATTTACAGGGATACTTATGTGGCTTAAGGCCCAATTATAGCTTTTGTTTGAGCTTTTACACTGCATTGCTACTAATATTAAGTTATAATATGTGTTAATTCTACCCCACACTTTTTAAAAATTCCATCGAGGAAAACGGTTTTCTTGGACCAGGCCTCGTTGCATCTGTAGGCCCACCCTGACGGGACGGGTGTACGCAGCAGAAATAAATCCATCATGAAGCCAGAAAGGAAAGGGAGCTTAGCAGACAGGCTCACGCGTCAGAGAGGAGGAAGGAGACCGTGCAGGTAGCTACAGCCGGCTACCTTGGCCCTGGTGGGGAGGACACCCGGGCCCCTCTTGGGGGCAGGGGGAATGTTTAGTTTCCTTCTTTTTCTGCCCTTCTGATCCACAGCATTTGCAGTCGGTGCTCCCTCTCGTGCAGTGCTGTTGGCTGAGGTCATCGCAGCAGAGCAGCAGGCAATTGCTCAACCTGTGCATTTTACGGGCTCCTTCCCTTGCTGTTCTGTCTCATGTTCACCAGGTAGCTACTTGCCTGGCACTTGGGAGAGAAATGCTTAGGCTGCAGGCAGGAAGGGCTGCCAGCAGGTACAAAAACAGAGCCTGCAGACATGGCGAATGGTAGGGGAAAGCAATGTACATGTTTCTTCCCTTTCCCTGGCAAAAAGTAATGGGACAGTATGAAGCCTGGCTGGTTAGACAGCTGACCAGTATGTGAAGGTGCTAGAAAAAAGGTGTTTGCTGAATGTTGTAGAGGGATGCACACTTTTTACCCCCCAAAAGCATTAAATATCAGTGTTACAAGGCTTATCACATTTTCCTTCTAAAGCATTAAAAGATTCCATTATTAAAGGAAAAGTATATGGGACACAAGTCCAGTTCATCTAAAAAATTGCTGCAGGGGAGAAATGAACAACAGCTGCCAGCTCAAGCCAAAGGAACAGAGGCAGCAGAAACAAACTGGCCAGGGAGGGAGACAACAATCCAGTAGACATCTTATGGTAAGCAGTACAGAAAGAAGACTGAAACATGCCTGGGGGCAAGGATGTTACGGATGTTGAAAACGAGATTGATTTTATATCCCAGTGCTGTAGCTGACCAAAAAAAAAAAAAAAAAAGAATAAAAGAAGCAGTTCACACACCAAGTAGGAATGTACAGACTTGCTATGAAAAAGAGACTGTCTGCAGCACAAGTTTAAGGCACCAGCATTTTTGTACTGCAAATGGCATGCACTTAGCTTCTTCATTTACAACTGTGAGTTGAGTTTAGTGACCTGTTTGTAGCAGAACTGCGGATGCAACTGTAACATGGCTGCAGCAACATGGATAAGCTGTCCCCTCAGCTTGTAGCAACGTTACCAGTTGTGGGTGAGGTGATATAGACACCAGGAAAAGTGAGACTTTGCAGAAATACTTAGAACAAAAGACAAAAAATTACTTAACCCAGATGACCAATTGTGTTCTCAAAAGGAAACAATAACCTACCAGAAGGCAGTGAAATTTTATAACATTTATCACGCAATGCCAAGGAATAGAAAAATGTAGCAAAAAATGAGCTATTGAAAGTAAAAAGAAAATATGAGACACACTGTTTCTGAAGACTGATAGCCCTTCTAAACTCTCAGGTCTGCAAGGAGACCTAGGGTCATATTATGCAAAGATAATGCCCAAATCAATTGCTAGTTTAACAGGGCTCTGCCATGGAAAGGGGAAGAGTGCCTGGCAGCAGCTACTGCCAGCTACTTGTGGAAGACTAGGAAAAAGATGATAAGGATGTAAAGAGTGATCTTCCCCTTATGAGACTCCCCTGCCTTCTGGCTGTCAGCCATTTAGGAGCTTTCTCAGCCGAAGGCTGCATTCAGAGCACAGCACTTAACATGTTCCATGCCCTATAGATTTGTTCAATCCTTTTTGAATCCAGTTCCACATTTGCACTGATTGTGCTCTTTGGAGTGAGATGATTTCGTCAGTTTATCTTTGTGTATGAGGCTGACGTGCAATGTAATCACAAGTAATTAGAAAGCATCAGGAGCTGACTTCAGCTGAAGCTCAAGATATTGAAACAACAGGATGGTGATATGAGTCTGTTGTAGCATTTGTCTATGGCTGGCGGTGATGACAGCCAGCAATTCACTCATTCAAGTTCAATGAAAGCTCATAATAAAAATCAGCATCGAGTTTTTCTCAGGAAGATTTTTTCCAGAAAAAAACAACAAATGAGGATAAAACCCTGTCTAGAAAATCATTACATGTATTGGATTACTTGAGCAAGACACAGTTTTCAGAGTAGGACAACAATGGTTCTATGCAACCAATGGTAGACTTCATCCACACATCACAGTATGTTCATATTTGCAAGGGAAAGCTCCAGCCAATTCAGTGAAGCACTGACAAAAATGGGATGCCATACAGCAGAAAATTGCTTCGAAATCTTTTGAAAGGAACAAATGATGGAGAAGGCTGCCTCCTGCTAACAGAGAGTGCAATGTATTTGAAGTTGAGATTTTGTCTAAAGGAAACCAAGCCCTAATCCTGGTTAATGGAAGGAGTACGCCTACAGACCAGACTACTCTTAAGGACAGATTTAGAAGGGTATTTAGCTGTTTAATAATACAAATAGGCATCTAGCGCATTCTACGGAAGAGCTTAAGCGCTTAAAGCCCATTGGCTTTAGGCATTTCTGGGAGGAGAAATACCTTCACAAGTCTGGTCCAAAAGGATAGTTCACATCACTCTGCTGGCAAACAGAAAGCCTCTGTAGCAAATACCAGTAAGTTAGCTGCTCAGGCATAATAAATATCTGTCCACAATACTAAATGTATTACAAAGAAGAAGTAAAACCTTTCATGACGACAGGTAACCCAGAAGGAAGCCTTACGCCTATATACTCACACTGGCAGTACATACTGAATGTCTAACTTTGAATTCATGGCTCTTCCTAAGTAACTTTTTTTTAAAAAACTTTTGGCTTCTAGTGCAGTCCCATTTTTAACCTTGGCTGTTACTTTGAGAAGGGCTTTCTGGATGGCACCATCTGTCTGTCACCAGTTACTGCTCAGTCATATGCAGTTGTGAGAATATGCCCTAGAACAGCAGAATATTCTATTCCATCTAGTTTCCGAGATCATGCTTCATAATACTGTAATATCTGATAATATCTTCCTGTTTTCTTTGGTGGTTTAACAGTCATTTTGGTGAACTGTTTGATTTAAAACTAGGCTTGTAATTCTTTACCTGTAAATTATGTCCTTTTGCCTATTTTTATCTCTTCATCTGCTACAAACAACAATGATGTGATACACTTTATGTGACTGACTGCACTTTGAGTTTTGGTTGTCATGAGTGGTACAGTCTCAAAATATACTGAGTAATAGTATAGATAAATCCCTTTAATATGCCAACAGCCTACTTCTAGGATTACCCACGGATGAACATCAGTAGTTCATAAATCCTGAGTAGTTCTTTTCTCCTTGCAGAAGCAAATGTGTATCATAATACAAAGATAAGAGCTTTATGAAGACTGCATGGTTTTACCTGTATATTGCTTTTTGTCTAGATGAACCCCAGTTGATACAAACTTATTATCACTGCAATTTGTGAAAATCCTATGGTCAGATTTGCTAGCCTGGTCTCCCTCCAATGTATAGCATACCATTAAATTCAATGGCATGGCTACACATGCACTTTAAATATGTACCTTCAGACTCATTGCACATTTTATAGTGTTTGTTCAAAACTACTGTTACACATAGATTTGATCTGAACTGAATCACATTTTCCCTAAAGGAGTTCGCAAAACTACACAGGAGAACTTAGCAGAGGAACTGACTTCATGCATTCCTACAGAAATACGTAGGCCTGGGCCAGTATTTCAGCATACTTGTATTTTACTAAGGCTTGCACTTGGATCTACAATTGGCAGCTCAGGCTGATCAATAAATGAGAGCTTTTCCCTACATAAATGTTGCACCAACTGAACCACAATCGATGGTTTAATTTAGTGATAGTGGTGCAAATTCCTTTGTGCACATGGCTGAAAACCTCAAACCCTGCAAGGAACTGACTTAATTCTAATAAATTTAAGCCAGATTAAAATCTAATCAAGAATATTCACATGGGATTTTGTAAGAATTTAACTAAATTTTAAAACATATATCTGGATAAACAGATGCAACTTTGTATATAAATGGACCTAATATTACAAAATTATATTGAAGTAATTTTTCAAGTCTTCCAGCCTATTTTCAAGAACTGCAATTTTATCCGTAAATTCATTGTAATTCTGATTAAATTCTTTTTGCTGCATGCTGATCAGCTGTTCACATCAGACAGAGTAGAGGAAGGAGGACGAATAAGATTTATAACAATTTAGAATCTAGCAGCCATTATGCTTTCAGTTTCTCGTAAGTTTTAATAATTAATGTCCTGAGAATAGCAGATGGCCCCAATTCTTTTTAAATTACTGTAGTTAAAAATACGTATTTTTTTAGTCCTCCAATATGGCACCAAATGTTACTGCTTCTGGCTCCAGCGCTTCCTTCTTTCTGACTTACTTACTTACACTCTCTGATTTATTTCTATTCCTCTGCTTCAGCTGAGAGACAAGTTGAAAGCAATTGTCACTCCACACAGAAGCACAGATATGTAATGTCTGTTTCTTTTTAAACATGTAGATGAAGGACTACTGAGTTGATTTTGAATCTGTATATACCTATAGTTTGGAAATTGCACTGATCCAAATTCCACCAAGGTCTTGCCTACACAGGAAGACTTAACAGTATATCACTTCTTGTCAGTATATCAGTTCCTCTAGTTTTACTCTCTATGTAAACATTCTTGTTCCCAAATCAGAGTATCATCCAGCAACAAGAATTTAAGAGTCATCAGTCACGGTCACCTACAGTTGTCAGTAACCATACAGTACGTGTCTCTTTTCTGAAGTTCCACAGTAGTAGAACTCCATTGACTACAATACACCACAAACACTTCCTAAAACCTTGTGACAAATGTAAAACTTGGGGTAATTCACAGAAACAATGTTCTGCAGGACAAAAATCAACACTATTGTCACCATGCTACGGCCCTGCAATAGCAGAGCAGTTCCTAAACAATATTCCTAGAGTATGTGAGGAGGCAAAGAATGACCCTCAAAAAAGAGAATGGCAAGAGACCCAAAGCTAATGTTCCCTGCCAACCTGTCCTAAGTGAAATGTTTTGCTTTCACCCTAAATCTGACCACTGGTTTATCTCTGAGCACATGAGCAGAACGCACAACTTTCTGACCTCTACAGGCAACCGGGAGATGCCATAAGACGTGAGATTTTTAGTGTGTAAGGACAGTGCAGACGAATAGTGAGTCAGCTTCTCTGCGATCAGTGATTTTTGGAGATGCCAATACCTTGGGTACTCAAGGGATCTTAATTTCCCATCCCCAGAAATTTTCTCATTCCATCATACAGTCCCACACTTAAGTTTATAAAGTTCAATTTTTAAGGCATCATTGGCTTCTCACCCTCACTACTGTGTGGAAGCTCACTCCTAGCCATGTCCTAGAAATCTGCTAGGACTTTTTTTTCTCATTTTTTTATCTGAAGTTCTTTGATTTGTGATGATGTTATTCTTCAGATTTTCTCCATTCTTAGTATCTACTATAATATCATTTCATTCTCTTTTGGTCTTCCTTCCTCTGCAGCTATTCCATTTTCATCTCCTCTTCTTGAACATTGGTGAAAATTTGCATGTAATACTGCAAAAAGGGTCTTATTGGTGCTTTGTACAATGCGGCTCCTGCATCCCTATCTCTACTACAAGTACTTCAGCCAATGCTTCCTAATACTGCATTTCACAGCTGCTTCAAAATGGTCACCAGCTGTCACCCTCCAGTAACCAATACACTGAGAACTTTTTCTTCCACTTGGTTCCCTGTGATGGATGGTATTTTTAGCAGTTTGTGCTGGTATGTCATATTCCTTTAAGAAAGAAGGGACTGAGTCACCCTGGCCCGGTGGAGAAGGGGAGACTGCTCTTACCCTGCAGCAACTGCCTGGAGGAGAGACACTTCCGTG
The DNA here is from genome assembly GCF_013368605.1 of Nyctibius grandis. Taxonomy (NCBI): domain Eukaryota; kingdom Metazoa; phylum Chordata; class Aves; order Nyctibiiformes; family Nyctibiidae; genus Nyctibius; species Nyctibius grandis. Next base: position 15,544,244 of record NC_090660.1, read on the forward strand.
ACAGCAGGGTGGAGCTGGCAGAGAAGAGGCAAAAAAATCCTGCAGAGCAGCAGAGGAACTGAGAGACTGCTCTCTAAGGAGCAGGGCACACAGCCAAGGCTAGATCTCTATACCTTCTTCTTACGGTCCAAGAGAGGACCACACAGAATTTCTGCAACCCAGAAAGCCACTCAATGGACTGAAATCACAACTAGAAAGAAGAATCCAGCCAAGAAAGTTGCTGTGGGCAGGACGGGAGTTGTTTAGAAATTCATTTTATTTCTGTTGCACCTCACCTAGCCACTGAGCTGTCTTTGTTTAAAACACAAACTATTCTAGTGTATATGCAAGCAAAACCTGGCCTTTTGAGGTTAAAACCCCTTTTTAATCTACTTTGGTGAGATCACTGTAAGAAGGATGCCTAGGCAGATCCACTGCAAAGCTCTGGCTGGCTTAATATCCCATGCATGCGTGACTTTGTGCTACTGAACCCGCTACCATTTCTGTCACTTGTCCTTAAGCTGAAAATGATTAAACAGGGTAGGATAGAAACAAGACTGTTCTGTGAGGAAGTGTCAACAGATCGCCTTCTTCGTCTTGAGAACTTCTCTTTTCATACATTGCAGTCTCACGCTAGTCAGTGCTTTATCGAGCTAATCAGTTCTTGCGGTAATCCTCATCATTTCCACTTCAGTAATAATTTGCCTTCACACTGCAACAAGGGCTGCTCTAGCATGTGTGAAAATTCAGGCTATCACATTGTCCCTGTGTAAAAGGTCAATTATCTTATCCAAAAAGATTTTAGTCTGACACTACCTACATTTGAGAAAAGCAGGATTATCCCATTTTGCATTTGCCTTCAGGGCTTTAATTATTCTTTCCTTCAAATATTTTCCAACACTTTATACAGTGTTTCACTCAAACTAAAAGACTCCTCAGAGTTATCTGGGTGATTTCTCTTTTCCCATTTTTTCGAATGTAAAAATGAAGGGAGATAGAGAGTATATTGACATGAGTACATTTATTCTGGTGATAAGGCCTGAATTTTTATTCAATTGAGGAGAGCCATCTTTTATCAAATTTTTTGGCTTCTTTTATAGGTATAATACAGTGTGATCAAGGTTTCCAAGGTTGTCAAATCTTCAGCTTTGCAAGAACAGCCAACATGCCAGGTTCATAACAAATATAAAAGATTTTACAAAGAACCCCATTTCAGCAAAGCCTCATTTTTCATCAGAACACTTTGTCAAAAATATTAATCAGACCTAGCCATAGATTTCTTTTACTATATAGTCTTTTCCATCATGTCTGTAGTTTTTATGACAAGCTTAACTGGCTGAATATATGTTCTGTTTGGGTTTTCACACTCTGACCATAACCTTGCTGCCTAAGCTGTTGCTTAATCATTTAAGTTCTGGGTAAACATAGGCTAATGTCACTGGTGCATTATGTAAGTGCTTTTATGGGAGAGTATTTCACTAGAAGACAAATATTTAAGAATCTTTCCTTGTATAAATTATCTTCATTTCAATAATATTCACAGTGACTGATGAGTAATTTAAGATGTATTGTCATAATTTTTAAAACATGTTTTCAAAGCACTTTACAATATACTCAAACTCATGGACAATTAATGGTGAATGAAAAAAAGTGGTTAGAGACCACTTTTTCATTTCAATGAGTACTTGGTGATTATCAGGCTATTTAAAACGTTTATAACATTGTGAGTAGATCCATCTACAAACAACATAGCTTCATAGATTTTAAACACAGAAGGGAATACTCTAGTACACAATATTGCACTAATGATTCCCTGTATCACAAAAGGCTGTAAGCCTTATAATTAATCCCTACTTCAAATCCAAGAGCAGTCTTGCTTTGAAAATTTCCAGTGATGCATCTCTTTCTTACAATTCTTGCTTAGATGTGCCAGTGCTGATTTTTGCTATCCCGACGTTTTCATTTTATTTCTAGTTGTACCTTTCAACGTCAGACCATCTTACATTTTGCTTATTAGGTATAAGAGCTGCGTTCTATTTTATGTTCTTCACGGAAATCAAACCACCCCTGTACCTCTGCATCAGTGAGGTTTTTGCATTTCTCGCTGTAAGTCATGGCCTCTCTTTCTCTAATCATCTGTGTCTCTTCCAAAGCAACTATTTAACATCCTTCTCAAGAGCGTATTTTGGATGGACAGCATTTTGGTAGACAGTCTACCAATGGCTGAATCAGTGCTAATACCAGTCATAACATAACCTTCTTATTTTACTTGTTGTTTCCCAAGGATCATATTAGCCACTGCATCATACTATGGAGATTTGCTTAGTTTGTTATTAATCACAACACTTAATTTTGTCAGTCATTACTTTCCATACTTTTGTCTCACCTTCTGTAAGGTTGGCCTATATCCTTTAAGATGTCTGTGCTGAAATACATTTTGCTTGCTTGCATCTGGCTTATCGAACCATTTATGCCACTGTCTTGATGTTCTGTTTTTATTATAATTCAGCACTCCCCCACAGTTTGTGAAATGTGCAGATTTTATCAGTAACTGCTTGATGATGATTTGCCTTTTATAGTAAATATTTTTAAATCAGTTTATAGCCTATCATATTGAATCTTACTTGGGTTACTTTTGAAGTTGATGAGCAATGACAGTCCATACAATGAATCAACAATACTGATCAGGAGAGCAGCCTGTATGAGAAAGTGTTTTGAGTGAACTTGTACTTTGTGTAACAAAATGTGGCAGGCTGTGACCAAATTCTTCAGTGCACTGCTTCTGCTCTGTGACTCAAGGCTGAGTTTTTAAATTGGAGATGAATATTATGCTTTAAAAATGTATCTGTATTTTCAGAGAAAACAATCACTGCACTAAAAAAGATGAGGTCATTTTGAGAACATGAACATTTCTGCAGATAGCAATAGTTGTCTAAATAATCCTTGTTTTCCCAATAATAGAGGCCAGTGATTTGAAAGACTAAAATCCAGTGTCTCGCAAAATATTTCAGCAGATAAAATCTCACCTGCTCTGTTTGTGTTTCAGAGGTGTAGGGAGCCTGGAATGGGTGTGGCGGAGGCATGCGAGCTGAGAGTACCAGCCACAGGAACCAGTAGAACCAGTTCTTCCCTCTACAGCCTGGGAAATCCTGCCTTCAAAGACATGACTTGACTGCTTTTACTAAAATATCCAGCTCACATTCAGGTAAAATTCAGACTATAAATCACTGTCTACTGAGGCCTACCTGGATGTAGGCCATTTTCATAAAAGCACACATGTTTTCCTACCATATGACAACAGAATTTGACTGGCATGTTTTGGATATTTCTCCAAGTGTGAAGCCAAAGAGAGCCATGGCAAACTTTTTTTCTTAAAACTGTAGGATTTTTTTTTCCTGGGAATCAACTCCTGCCAACATGTATTCCATCACAATCACAATCACATTTAAAATGCACTGCTTTAAATGCACCGTCCAGGTCTTCCACTAACTGCAGATGTTGGAATCTCTGGCATTTATCCCGCTGTTTAGGTTCTCTCCATCTGTCCTTCAGAGTGAGAATGATTTTTGCAGTGCTAGGTTAATGGTTAGACTTGATAATCGTAAAGGTCCTTTCCAACCAAAACGATTCTGATTCTGTGATTCCACAATGTGTATGCTTTTTACAGACAATGGAAGAAATGTTCTTTTTCAAAAATCAAATCTAATTAAACAATACTAAAAACCAATAGCAAGCAGCACCTCATTTTAAATCTGTAGCATTTAAACACATAGAATGCTAAATAAATCCAAACACATATTCTTCTTATTTGACTGGACTACACAAGCCATGGTTAGGTTCCTGTATTCCTTGCTGAGGAAGGAAATATGAAAAGAAATTGTGTCCAGCTTTGCAATTTGAGTTTTAGTGACAGGTCTTTTCTTTGTGTAAATCTACATGTATAGATCAATTTGATATTGATATCATAGTCAACGCACAATTTATTTCATGTTTCATTGGGATTACTATCTTTTCTCTGTGTAGCTCATAATAATAATTGCTATGTTTAAAGGAGGTTGTTGAAAGGCAAAGAAACGGAGCACTGCGATTAAGACCAGTGATGATGTATAAAAGGAAGGGAAGAGTAAGTCATTATATACGATACACAGGTCAGGATAGACTGACCTGAACAGCTAAACACTTATTAATAATGTATTCATTTCCAGCGATCTTTAAGTTGTTCATGGATTCTCTCTTCACACCTCAGTTTTTATGTTTACGTATTGTATTCATCCACAGTGATGACATTAATTCAAGAATCATTTCAATTTGAAAGAGTATGGGTTTCCAAAGGAGTGAATCTGTGCTACACAAATGTCCTCCAGGGGCTTCTTCAGATTGCTCTGATCTTTAAAAAGGGACATTTTGTTTTAAACAGTGGAGACAGTTTGTCAGGGGAATCGCTAAATACTGGGTGTTAAGGTAATTCACAAAGCAATCAAATTAATCAATCTGATCCTGTATTATAAGAAGGAAAAATTTACTAAAAGGCTACAGCTCAGATTGTAGGAAAACTTGGCTATGTTATTTAGGACCTCAAAAAAAAAAAAAAAAAAGAAACAGAAATAATTTACTGAAGGAAAATATTCTCCACCTGAGATTAAAAAAGGAGAAATAGGTCAGCTATAGACTGTAGGTTTGAAACAGACAAGCTACAGAAGAAATTTAGGACAAGAGGCTATTACATCAGACAATTAGAGGAAGAGGAAGGAAAAGACAGTTGATAAGCAGAGACTGCAATTACTCAGCAGAAGAGTTAAGGACCATGAAAAATCCTTTGCTCTTTTTTCATCAGTTTGCTCCACACTTATGTCAACTTTTACTTGATGGCTGGGAATGCAGGGGTGTGATCTTACTTTGCTCTAAACTGTCAACAGAAAGGAAATTTAAAGGATGAATCTGAGTCCTCCTTTAAGACACATGAAAAACAGACCCATTATAGCTTGATTCATATGGAACAACTCACTAGCCTGACACCCACTCATTTCCTTTCAATCACAATGCAGGGGAGTTTCCTGTTTAATCACTTCTCAGATGGTCATAATTTTGTTAGCTTCATCCTTTCATCTTCATGATCGTCATGAATTCAACATTAGAAAACATATGCTAATTAGGAGTTGCTGTATGGTGTGTACACTAAATAGCTGGATCAACAAGAAGGTGGAAATGATAAACCCATACTGAGAGAAGGTGGGGAAACTGCTCAGGTGAAAACAAACGAAAAAATCCCACCTTCATTGAACTGATGGGGACAGAGGTAGCATATGCACTATAAGAAGTTCACACAGGAAATCTAAAGGCAGAAGAAGATTTAGGATAGAGAAACTCAATACAATCATCATCTGCTATTGCTGATGCAATGAAGATATGTAGCCAACAGGGAACACTAACAAAAAAAAGTGTTGAAAATATCCGAAATTAGGCGATAAAGTAACGCTTTGCCCTACCAGTCCCGATAATTCAGTAGCAGTTCTGGTTCCATGTAAGGATATAGCCATTTATTTATAAACAAAAGAGACAGAAAAGAAATGTAAATTTATAGGCTTGTTTAAAATGATTGATGTCAATTATCACTAAATCACGGATGTGTCTAACACAGGTGACAACATGTAGGATGACAGTTTTATCCATAATAAGGCATATCCTGTACAGGGCTCCTCATAGCACAAAATCGTTTTTCCAGACAACTTTCTATTCCACATAGAAGATATTTTCCATGAGTCATTTTTTTTAAATGTAAAAGAGAATTAACTTTGATTGTTCTCATGTCCTTTTATGTTTGCTGTCTAAGAACATTTAGGTGATATAATGTCTGCAGAAAGTGCATTTTAAAGGCAGGTTCCTCATGCTCTGTTCTATGTTGTGCATTAAACTCTCCAGTATTCTCCATGCTCACCTAGTTATTGTATCAAAGATTAATGTGATGCTCAGGAATCACATAGTAATTTGATAGAAAGCAGACAGTAATTGCAGAGCTCCAGAGCTCCCTTCTCTGCCTCCTAAAATCCATACAAATCCATACAGTTGAATCGTATATTCTTCATCTTTCACCAATCAAAAACTTCTCTGCAGCCCATCCCTTTTCTGTTAAGAGTATTAACAGAGTCCCTTACTTGCCAGATTCAGCACAAAAAAAAAGAGCCTGTTACTCGGTCCCTTGTAATTGAGACAGCTGAGCAAGGGGCATCTGACCCTCTTGTGTTACTTCATGACAAAAATCACTTTGAGAAAATATCTGAGGATGTTGCTGAGGTAAAAAAGTGTTAAATAAAATGAGCATGCATGGTTGGTCATTGAGAACAAGGGAAGCTGAAAATAGAAACTGCTTGTGAAAAGAAGCATCACAGGCTTCAGAAACAGCTCCAGAAAGAGTGCTATTGAGACAAAATGAAATTGGGGGAAGATCAGGGAGAAACAGCTTGAGAATTGTGATCTTTCATAGAGGATGCAAAAAAAGGAGCACCATGATGTTAGCTGGTGATTAGGGAGAGCATGGTAACAACAGCAGTGAATCTTTAACATAACATGTAGCCTGACAAACTCTAGTAGAAGGAGCTAGTGAGGGAGAGCAAGAGATCTTTATGCCTTTTTTAGTCAGGCTTCTCATCTGCTAACGCTACCAGAAACTAGCTTCAATCAAAATGTTCCAAGAGCCTTACATTTCACTCCAAGCCTATTAAAGGACCAATTGCCTACATGGAGAGAGGCTTGAATGAGTTTTATCTCTCAGCAATGTTTACTGCCTCTTTCCACCAGAACTTGGTGTGAAATTTGCACCACACTTCTTGAGCAGATCTACTGGTTCATTGCATGCCACTGCCCCGTCTCTGGAGCTGTCTCTGGCTGTCTTCTGACCTTATACTCAGCTGATTCACCTCATTAAAAGGGGATAAAATAAAGCTAGCAAAAAAACAAAACAAAATTTTTGCTTGTTTAGGAAGATGAATTTGTTCAGTCTGCAGCTGGAGGAGGTAATGGGACATACAGCTGAGAGTGTGTTGGAGAGAAACGTGCAAGTGGGATTGATCCATTTTGTGACAGCTGTACTGTGAAAATTCACCTTTAGAAAAGAGGACAGACACTGTTCCTTTGCACCAAATATCTTGATTTGATTTTAAGATTTAAAAAAGCAATAAGAGAAATTAATCCTTTAAAAAAACTGGAAGATTCAATTATGACATAGAAAAGACAAGTGGTGGTGATTTTTCATGATGTGCTTTAAGAACATGATGGAAAAGAGGACAAAATTCAACACATGAAAAGCCATCACTGAAGTCAGAAACTGGATTACACTATTTTGTTTCCTGAAAATTTTAAACTTACAAAGGAGAAGAGGATGCTTTGTTTTATGAAAAGGTTTGAAAGAGATCCAGTATTACCAAAACAGATGATCCCTCCCCTCAAAGATAATGAAGACAAGATGACATGAAGTATTTTAAAAGACGGGTTACTATTGCACTAAAATTCAGTTTTCAGTTCATCGTCAAACTGTAAAAGTGTAAGCCCACCATTTTGTCTTCCTTTTAAACTCTCATTTTCCTTTCTTTAGGTCTCCTTGACTTTACCAGCAGAGGGAGCAGGTGGAAGAGCAAATGGGTAGGGAAAAGAAACTGACTTCGATTAAACTTTGATCTTTGCTCTTTGTTCCAGCCAGTGAAAACAAGGACCAGTTTCAGCAGCTGCTGCTTAGTGGGTCAGAGCATCCACAGCACGAATACACTTCCTTTGCTTGAGTTCTCCCTTCTTCCTCTTACAGTTCCTGGCAGCAAAGGAGTATTAGAATGCTTGACTGTTCCACTGGTCCTGCCTTATTTTCATCCCTGTGCACTGGCAATATTTAGCAGAAAATTGAGGCAGAGTTCTCTAGTTGATGACATTTTAAATTCAGCTACACACTACTTTCCACCCTCATGTGATTTCACTGGGTCTCAACCATTTTTCAAGCACTGTGCTTTACTGTAAATCTGGAAACATGCAGCCTATTTCTGTAAAATGAAAACTCATAAGGAAATTCATGTCTGAATAATGCAGTGCTAGCTTCAATCTATTGGAGAAACTTTCCAGTTCACCTGCCTCTCGCAAGGGGATTTGATAAGCTAAAGTCTTGTTCAAAACAATACTTATAAGCCATTAAATGTTTTATCTGAGAATGTTAGTGTTCTCTTAAAAACACCTGGTTTTCTTCCAACCTCTCATTTCTACCTATTCATGTTAGAGGTTTGATGAGCTTATGAGCGATACGGCTTCCTATGCACCATTCCTCAATATGAAAGTGACTCAATACCTAATGATGAAATTAAGCCAATTACGATCTCTCATTGTGCATCAAAGATCCTGCAATTTTCTCTTTTTTCAGAAAAAACTCAGCATGTAGGAAGATGGAGACTAGCACTCTTTCTTTTTGAAAGATAAACCTTTTGGCAATATGGGCTTATTTTCCTTAAAACAAATGTCAGTGTATGGGACGTGCAAAAAATGGTTTACAAGGATCAGGCACTGTTCTGTCCTCGATCAGGAAGAGAAGGAACAGTGGGATCAGGTCAGAGATTTAAGGAAATGCTTGATATCAGAATTCTCAGGCAGACATTCCCAATAAAATCTTATGCAAGCAGTTTAGCACTAACATGAAGTAAACAGGCTTCTCTCAGTCCAACCTGGAGTTGCCTCTTTTTTTTTTTTTTTTAACTCAGTCATGTGAGTCTTTGAGCAAGTCAAACTTATTCCATACAGGGTAAAGGTGAGAACCCAATAGGTCTGAAAACAATGTCACTTGCATTAGACCAAAGGTGAGTAATTACTAACCAAAAAGCCATCACTGACCAGTTTCTGAAATTCTGACTAGTACTTTACAAAAATGATTCACCACATAGCATAGAGGAAATGGGTAGCTTTGTAAGAACTGCAGATTCCCACAGCAGAGCTATAGGTGTGGCTTATCTACCCTTCTCAACCAGAGGAGATAAACAAGGCTTTGAAGGAAAAAAACCAGCCAAAGCCCTTAGCTCTGTTGCTGTACCTGGAAAAGTCCACCAAATCTTCAAGAAAACTCTCAGCTTTCAGCCAGTAAGGAGTTATTTAGAGAAGGTACAGAAAGATTACAACCAACTGGAAGAAAAGCCTTTGAATCTGTCCTTAAAGTGGAAAACGCTGTGCAGAACCACAGCAGATATTCGCCTGTCTTCCTCATATAAAACTGTTTCAGGCTATATTTCATAAGAGGTTTGATGAGCTTATGAGTGATACCGCTCAGGCTAATCAGGCTAGATGTATTTTCTAAAAAGTTCAGACGACCATCAATTGATTAATATTAGCATCCCATCCACATTATAGAGTCCCTATGCAGCCATTTTTCTCTAAACAGAAGAAGGTTTCGATTGACTGACCTAGCCGCACACTGAAGATTACACAGACCAGTAGTTGGCAAGTTTTGTCCGGTTTTGGACTCATCAACATTTTCCCATGGAAGTGCAGATCCCTAAAGAGTGAACTGAAACTGACTGACAACAGCCTTGCAATTCTTAGTTGCCTTTCTTGGACCACTCAGAAGTACCAAACCATGGGCTGAAAATCACTGACATATATATGTCATATATGGTTGTGTGTGAAATAGTTCTAAGTCTAATAACTTGATAAATATTTCTTTCCCCTCCTTCCTTTTTTAGTCTCTTTCAAGGAACTAGTCAGGACTGTCTCTTTTCACCTCAGTCTGACAGGACTGTATTCTTAAGGTATAAATGGACTCAAGACAAGACTTGAGAAGATAAAAATCCTTTTACATGCAAATGATATCCTCTTACTTGGTACAATCCCAGATCAGTCTAGTATGTACTGTATTCTCTGTTTATAAAATAAATTAGAATAAATTGAAAGGACTGATCTTCTCACTAAATAAGTTGGAAGCACTCCCTCTATAGGGCCATTCAGATGGGAAGAAAGGAACTTCAAACATGTTGGCATTCAGTTTCCAAAGGAAATTCACAGTCAAGGTTAACCTAGCCCTATTAATTATGCAGTTAGTAAGTGACTTAAATAGATGGTGAGTGCTGCTTCTTTCCATATGGGGAAAAGTAAACATAATTAAAATGAATGCTGGCCCTGGTATTTTATTTACTTTCAACTCTCTCCCTATCCATATTCCTGACATTCATTTTAACAAAACTAACATGTTGAGCTTCTCCTTGTGGGACACTGGTAACCAGACCAGAAATGCTCTACAAGCCCTATAGAGGGCATTAACCTCTGAGTGAGTGGTCACCAAGAGGCCACAGATAAATCTGGGATTACTTGTGCATCCTCTAAGCGACAGCCCCAGATCCTGTCTAATTAGTCCACTTGTTAATATTGCATACATTAATACTCAGGAATATATGTTGATGAGCAGATTAGAGAAAATATGCAAGGACTCAAAAACTGCTACCTATGCAAGGCAATTCCTGAAATATCTCAGTCCTTGCACTCAGACCCAGATTGCTTAATACAGGATGGCCAGCCTGTAAAAACCAGGTAGCATCTATGCCATACAGGTAATTACCATGCTGTAACATTGCTTGTTGTTTGCTACAGAGCATGAGGATATCTTATCCTTCAATGGATCTTGTCAATGCTATGCATCTTTCTCATTGCAGAGCTAGATGATTTTCACTATGATTGCAGTATGTACAATCAAGTTCTTCCACTAATAGCCCACACTGAAAACTAACAAAAAAGGTAAAATGCAATACTGTCCTGCATCTGACTTCCACCTACAAACATGGCACGGCTCACTGATTCTCTAGTGAAACTGCCTAAAATAGTTCACTTAAATCTGGGCCTTATTTTTTCAACTGCTGCTCAGAAATTTTCATGAATGGCACTCGGCAAACCTTAACTCAAAGGACTATGTCTAGGCTCTGAAATGGTGCCAGCTCTTTTAAACATGTACGTCAATGATCTGCCTGAAACTTGAGCTTGTAAATAACCTGACCTGATGACATCTGTTTGGGCATTAATTCTTAGGACTTTTCTGACCTTGAAAGTAACCTGAAACCTGATTCAGCAGTTATACTGTCATAACTGGCATTTGCCGTTGGATGCTTCGCTATTGTAATTTCTCCTTTAATTCAAGTTTAGTTTCTCAGTTAATGGAATACAGTCCATATCTGCTCTATCTCATAGTTTCTCTTGATAGATCTCTGACTTACCTTGTCGATCTGATAACGCTGGCTGTCAATGTCAAGACCTGCAACAACCTATTGATAAAGCTGTTGGACCTACCATGCACAACCTTCAAACATTTGCTGTCGCTTCACTACTCAGGAAACAGTGTGGTCTTCCAATGTTGACTTCCTCACCTCATAGTACATTAGCCAACATGCAGCTCCATGCAATTACATCCAGTATTTTGTGTTACCCATGCTGACTAACAATGTCCTACCACACTTCTATTCTGAAGACACTGGAGCCAAAACTGGTCATGAATATCAAAACCTTGCCTGACCTTCTGCTGTATTTGAAACTCTCTATTTAGCCCTTGTTCAACTCGCCTAATATTCTGACATGTCATATGGTCAGCCCTGTTACACTGTGGCATTTTGACAGCAGAAAACACAGACTCTGTTGGCAGCAAACTGTTGAAAATCCTACCCTTTGAGAGCCATGTTTTATGCTGTGATCTTCCTAAAATATTTCCAGATTGCCCGAAGCTAGAATGCTGCAACCAGACTCTGTTACAGCATAAGGAAAGTCTGAAATGCAGGTGCAAGCTATGATTCACAACATACAACATAAATTTCCTAACTAGACGAGGTCTAAGTGCACCAGATTCTGTCTCTGAAAATGCTGAGGTTTCATATGACCAGATTTGCATATACTAGTATTGCTAGTAATATTATTTATATGACCACTCTATCACTGAGCATGTTAAACAACCAAAAGAAGCCAGGGTAAAGAGATGCTTTCAAGGAGACATAGCATACATATTAGAATTAGGAAATGACTATGGTTTAAAGATGAAAATTTCTGTCCCATTGGTCAACATCTCAGTCTCATTCGTCAGTAGCATTCAGACCATGCACCCTGACCAACAGGCAGCTGGTGGTCACATCATGTCACTCCACATTTTTAGTACGTTTTCAGGTCCACAGGTATTGAGCATATCTATCTCTTCAAGAAGCCACAGGAATCCTACCTATACAGTGATGCTGCTGTAAAATAAAGTTGGCATTTCAATTTACAGTGTGCTAACTACTTCATACTGTGTCCCCCATCAATGCTCATTTAAAATCACACAGGCATCAATTGCAGAGGTGGAAAGTGGGAGAAAGAGGCCTCTGTACTGATATTTAACAGTATGGTGAGCTAAAACAAGAAACACACAAACCTTTTGTATGAATCATTTTGTTTTCACGTTACTGAAATGCTATTTACAGTACATGTGGAAAAATAACTATAAGTTGTAATTTACCCTCAAAGGACTATAATGGAGCCACAGATGTGCTGAAAACTACACACATCTTTCTTTAACCCCAGCTGGACTTAGGGCAGCAGTGCCATGAGGAAATAAGATAATGAATAAAGGCTTATATTTACATCGTTAGACTTGTCTGATCACATCAGGTATTTGTATCAATGTACATGTGCATTTGCAGTGTTGTAGAGGGAGTGTTCAGCATAGAACTGGAAACTAAATGTCTTCATATTTCTGCTGTTCATTTCCTCCAATTATGTCACTTATATTTACGAAGAATTTCTCTGGAGTCCAGTGATCAGCTGATAACTTCTTCCACATGAATCATGATAATGTCTGTTGCTGTTCGCAAAGCACTGGAAATTATCAAGATGAATAGAGTGGGAATGACCCTTTTTCTCATCAGAATGTAGTTTGTTCTGGTTTTTTTTTTCTGCTGGTAATTGGTACTCATTGGTAATTGTTGAAGCAGATAACTATTCCAAAGAAAGCAGAACTCTGAGGAATAGAGGTATTTCTTGAAGTAGGGGGATATGATTAGTTCCTCACATTATTAAAAAAGACACTATTGAAAATAAAGTGCAAACAAATCCCAGCACCACTTATCAAAGCAACAATCAGTAAGTGCTGATCAACTTATTAACTAGTTTCTTTCAGAGGGGGTTTCAAGGGTTGTTTTAATGTAGAATGTGTAATTTGGTCTGAAAAAAAAATTCAGTTTCATAGAGGGACATTTTTTCTCCTCACATGTGCCAGAACACAATTTATTTGTGCATAAACTTGGCTTTTACTATGCAAATCTTTTATACTTGAGATTTTGTAGGGACTGGCAACTGTAAATATAAATTTTAAATACTTTGGTCCAGATGCTTAAACTCTTATTATGTTTAAATAGCACCTTGTTCCTTAAGTGACTCCACTGGAGTGAGATACAGTATAATTTATTAGAATCTGGCAGTGAGTGGTTTGCTTCATTATTAACACCAATATCTTGCAGTTCTGCCACCAGATGCTAAACAGTTACAGGATATTTGTTTAAAATGGATTACAACAAAATCAAAGCAGAATCCAATGATATAGTTTTGTTTACAAAGGCTGAAGTCTGATATCGTTATTCATGTGACAACTGGCTCATATTCAAGTCACAAGCCTTTCTGCATGTAATCTATCTCACAAGCCCTGAAACAGACCTGAAGACACACTAACAGTGCTCAGTTTTTCTCTACTATCTAACAACTATTCAATTAAGAAAAGGCTGTAGATGGCATATTATGTGACATTAATGGCTGAGCTGGGAGTCATGTGTGCAATTTCTTTAAGTCCATAATGAATGATTTGTGGCAGGGCAGATCTATGTGTGAGGCCATGGAGGAGGGGCAAAACAAATATTCTTGACTGTAATTGACTGTTAAAATGATTGAAAGTCAGTGGGCTCCTAGCCTGTAGCGGTGATAGTTTTATTTCATTTTTTCTTTTTCATAAAGACAGCAAGAAACAGAAAATGTGATAACAGTAAGGAGACCGCAGTTCTTTGGGAAGCTTAGGAATGCATTATACGGGGAGTGATTTCAGTGAGCTAGGGATGTCAGCTCACACGCAATAGCAGATTAAAGGAGGATGGCTGAAGTAGTTACAGCTCCTGGCTGCCTGCTTGCTCTTTGCTGCTGCTTCAAAACCAAGGAGAGCTTCAAAGGCTGTATAACATCTCCTGCACCCTCGTATTTATAATGTTTTATAGGTGTAGGTTAAGGTAAATTGAAAACAGGGCTGCTTTGCTGCAATGGACAAGACTGTTACCTTCAGAGGTTCTTTAGGTGGCTATTCTCTCTACCTATTTCTGCTGTATATACCTCAACAGCACCCTTTGAAGAAGGGCTCGTACAGAAAAAGGGAGGTGGCAACAGCTTCTGTTCTTTCAACTTTGTCACCACTGGTGAATCTCATCAGTAGTGGACAGGCATCCCTATTAAGAGTTCGTCACTGCTGGCATTAGTGAAGAGCTTGGCTCAGAGTCTAGATTTGGCTAACTCCTGAGGGACCCGAGAGCTTTGTGAAACGTCTGTGTCCCAAGGAAGCAGAAGACAACCTTGGGATAGTGAATGAACTCCTATCTAACACTCACTATGTAATACCCTGGAGAAAGGGTGGCTTACATGCAACCAGTACAGCAGGTATTATTTTTACAGCCGACCACCATTTTATATATTCATAAGTACACACACACATACTTACACACACACGCACACCCCCTGCATTATTCTTGTGTAACACTAAAGTCTGTGTTAGTGGGAGCCTTGTTAAATGTGTTTGAAAGGATCTATTCAACTCTCAGCGAGTAAAGATTTCCTTTCCCCTGTTGTGGAAGTTTTCTTTTTTTTTACTTTTTCCATTTAAATATTTATTCTGCATTTTGGAATGGATAAAACCAGCTGGAAGAAGGAAAATACTGCCCCAGAAATGAAGAGTATAAGAAACTGGTAATGGGAACAAGGTTAAGGACAGTAAGGCAGCACAGGGAAATCTTCATGAAGAACTTCTAAGTGAAAGGGTTTGTACCTCAAGATCATAGTGAATCAAAAACACCGACCACACACTAGAAAGAAGAAAGGCCACATGTTTCCGAATTGCCTGACTCAGATGAACATGACTGGTGGGTCAAAAGGCCACTTAGTTCGATAGCTGGGACAGTAGACAGTAGCAGATATCTCAGAAAGTATAAAAGAAACAGAGCAAAAAAAGAATGATATTTCTGCTGATATTTTCCCCCAGCTGCTATGAACTGGTAATGTGACATCGCAAGGTTCTTCTATGAGGGCCTTTTCTCACTGTTTACCTCCTTTCCCAGATCATTCCAGAATCTGAGTGGTCCCAACACAGATGCCCGAGAAACTCCATTGGAAATGTCAGTCCATTCCAAACGTATGCACTGATTTCCTTGTAGTCAGCTCCTAATACACAGAAAGGCCTTCCCTTTTATCCAGTGGGAGCTTAATTTCCATAGGAGTCTTGTGTGAGTCTCTGTTGAATGACTTTTGAAAATGCAATATACTTTGCTGATAACCAGAGACTCTGTAAACGTGACCTTACTGACTCCTTCAGAGTGTTTTAACAGATTTAGGAGATGTGACACTTGTCTACAAAAGCCCTAGTATTTATTGATATGTCCTCTAGCATAAATCCACAAATTTGCATGGTATGGAGGTCAGACATACAGGTCCTTGAATCACAATGGGAGTCTTTCCCTGTCAGGTAGGTTTAAGCAAAAGAGCTATAAAGAAGCCAGCAACTAGAATGTCTAAATAGCTTTAAATCATGTTAAGTACTTTGGGACGAGTCAGGCAGTAGTATCAACAATGAGAACACTTTGGCACCAACAGGCAGATTGAGAGTGTGTCATATCAGAAATTATTGTGAGTTTGATGAAGACACATTTTTTTCAGCGGAAAGCTTTTTTGCAGAGGAAATTTTTACAGCAACACAAATGACAACCCTGCCAGGAATCCCTGCAGTACTATGGCTCAGGGACAGTATCTCTTTTTCCCATCCCATCCCTACCTGGCCATTGCTCCCCTTTCCCCCTTCCAGGCCTTCTTCCCCACCCGAATGGAGGGCCTTTTCAAAGAGCAAAGTGGACAGAGGCCAAGTGAAGAGCTCACCCTTTCCTTGTTTCAGGAAGTTGGACATCCAAGGCCAGCATTTATTCTCACCAGGGACTATTTTAAAGCTCTAAAATCAGCACTGACAAAAAGCTTTCCTAACATGCAGCCTAATTTTTTTTTTTTTAGCATGAGTCAGTTGCTCCTGGTTATACAATCATGTGCTCTGCAACCCTGTGGAATTTGTTTCCTTTTGTATCCCCAAAACACGTGTAGATATTGATGCTCTCCCTTTAATTCTTTTTTATGATGATTCAAAAATGTATTATCTACACAGAGATGACATTTCAAGTCATGCTGTGGTTTGACTTTGTTCTGCAAGCACTTTACTTGTAAGAAATGAGAGACAAAGGCAGATGATGATAGGTCTTCATATTGGTAAGATTCATGGGGAACTTGGGGGCTTAGATATTAGTGCAGGTTTCCTTTCATAGTATTATTTTTATCTCCTCAGTAGCCCACAGATGCCTAGGGGCTTGGGAAACCACTACATGAGGCTCAGCCCAAGCCTTCCAGCAGTAGTCTTTCTCTGAGGATCTCAGTCAAGGATTCAGACAATACTAATTACATGATTACATAGGTAAACAGTGCCATGAGAGGGCAAAGTCTGGCCAAAAGTGATTGCTTAATTTAATAGTCACTATGACAGCAGTGACAAGTACACACTCTAATCCTCAGTTCAGAAGCCTGGATGGATGTTTTGGAACAACCCTGCAGGTGCATAGGCATGCACACACACGTGTTTCTGACTTTCTTCATAATACAACCCTTCTAACTCCTCCATGCTAATAACTGTCTTTTAACCTTTCCTCCAGCTTTTCAGTCATGTGCTATGATGTTTTTCATAGTATAAAGTTTGCTAGCGTGATCCAGTGAAGTGTGAAAATGTAAACCAAAAACTCTAGGGCTTTCACTACCACTATGCAAAGCAAGACTTTAATATTTCTTTTCCATGATTTTGAGAAGTTTATATACAGACCCTGTATAGTGTTGACTTTCACTCCTTGGTGTACTTTGCTGAAAAATCGTACATAGTTTTTTTGTCCATTATCACTATCTTTTCTTTTCTTTTGGCGCCAGTGCATTTTTTCCCTCCTTTCTCTCACCTACACTGAAGTCCCTTTCATCCACATTTAGTGGCTTATTTGTCTCTGTATCTATTCAGCTCTGCAAGCAACTTCTTTCTTTTGCTAGCTCTATCCTAATATCCTCTCTTTTCTTTTCTCCTTTTACCCCCAGGGCTGGTTAAAGGCTTTTCCTTTTTTTTAAGCACAAGTGTTCTGGAGAGCAGACAGCCATTCTTAGATGGACTGTACGCATTCAGTCCAACAGCACGTTATTTTATTAAGATGACTGCTACTGATGATGGGACATTTGGATGCTGCTCCCTCCTTGTCCTTGCTTGTTGGAGTTCACAGCTTAATTATGTGATTTGGGGGAGAGGCAGAGGGCACTGGGAAGAGGAAATAAGTGTCCCTTGCAAATGTTTGTTAGGGAGGTTGACAATGGTAAAGAGAGCTACAAACAATTCATCCTGAGACAGCAGTATTTTGATTTACATATTAATGTAATTTTACTATTTTCATGACTGCCAGAGTGTGTGATCTTAACCATAAACAAAGAGAATGGAAATTAGGTTTAAAATGGAAAGCTATGTAGATGGTTCCTGTTATGTCACTCCCTCTGGCAGAAAAAGCAGGAAGACTGTGCTTAGATTTCTCAAGATATTAAACATGTGGTAGTTGTCTCAAATGTTGTTAATACAGCTATGAATATGCCGTCTGAAGAGTAACTATGCTGTCTTTTCTTTTTTCTCTGTAAGTTGAAAGAACAACTTCTCCCTTTTGCATTTTCCTACCCAAAACGTATTTAGTTTGAAGGCACTTTCTAGACTCACCTTTTAAAATAGTTTATTCAGAGGAGTCTGAGTATCAGCACCGCTAAATATATGGGACAACTGGACACAGTTACTTGTGTCAAGCTGCTTGTAAAATTAAATATTCCCTGGATCAGGTCCTGTATTTGCTAAGTTTAATATGATGAAATGAATAAAGAACACTAGAATTTATCATAAAAACTGCAAAACCTTTCACTTTACCAAAAAACATTTTAACCTGCAACCATACTGTGCAAAGCAGGTGCCATTTAAAATTCAGAACATTGTTTATGGTCTAAAAGAAGAATGTTAAAAGGTCCCACTGATCAATGATAAAACATGATAATGCTACCACCGTTCTAATTCCCCTTCAATAACTATTCTTTTCCTGTTCACTTTTCTTCTTTGGAGATGCTTGCATCTTCTAAACTACTATTTCTAAACCCAGTCTCCCACATCTGCTCACTGTGGCTACAACTCTGACTTTGAAAAACTGATATCAGACCTTCTGACTTTGTTTAATCAGGCAGGAGGTAAGGGTTGTTTTGAAATGGAGTTGATCTAGCAAGAGTAGCAAACAAAATGCAGGAAAAAGGCAAGAAGGGGTTTAAATACATGTACTTCTTTGGCTCACAAATAGCTGTGAGCACTCCCATAGGGTGCCACACATCTGTTCCAGCTTTATTTTCTCATATCCCAGGATTATCTGTTCTGTCTCAGAGTTGTGGCTCTTGGATCTGTAATGCAACACTTGACATCAGTTTGGCTCATGGGATATTATCTTTCCCATTATAAACTAATTCAACTTTTGAAAAAGTAGTGTCCTACTTTCAAATGAAATTGTTCTAGAAAAAAATCACACTTCCAAACATTAAGCACACACTCTTTTGTCTGCTTTCACAAAGAATTAAATCTCTGTTATCCTGAAATAATTTTAGACAGTCATCATATCACACTAAATCGTCTGCTTCAAGAGCTCTATTAAGGACAGGCAAACTTATTTGAACAGTACAAGAACTGGCCTAACCCTTAACATTAACCTTAAAACAGCATCAGACTGAAGTTCAAAGAAGTTCAGCCAGCCCTTGCATGTTCCCCTTACCCACAAGTACTTTCATCTACCTCAACACATCTTCATTTTAGAGAGAACTGGGAAGCAATGTAAGAAATCGTTGCTATTTTCTTTCAACTGAATTCAACAGCACAATAATTCCCATAAGGCAGCCCAGCTACCATATTTTTCATCCCAATCACTGGAAGAGGTGAAGATACAACTTCTATGAAATGTCAAAAACTATAGATAAATTTCAAAAAAACAAACAGCAAAATTCATACTTCACTAGGTTCACCATCACTGTGTGATAGGTGAGAAGACATTACCTTTTAAAAATGTTTCAGAGCAACAACAATAAAAGAGAAAACAATTCAGCCAGTAGACTGAAAACAAAAGATTTATGACTTTTCCTAGCCTTATTAGAGACTATTATGTGAAAGATCTTATGCAAATACTTAGTGGAAATTTATGTATAATATTATCTTCTGGCAGAACTCTTTTTTTGCCTTTCTGTGTGTAGTAGTGAATTAGAGATTATTTTACATGCTCTTCTATGAGCAGAAATGGAAAATAAAGGGAGTTTCCCTGCATGATTCTTTTTATAACTGGAAATACATTTGCTTTTCTTCAGGTTTTATAAGCACTAAATCATATTATAGCATTGAAGACAGTGGGAGTCTTGCCTGTATTCTCTGTCAGGACTGGGCCTATTGAAATTTCTGACTGGAAAATAAAGAGCCCAACACAAAAGGCTGCAAAACAGAGAGCTTATATTCAGCCATAAAACCACAAAACTGACTTTGCATTTTGTCTACGAATACGAGAAAAGCATCAGATGAAAACTTAGCAGGTTGCTCTATGGGAGGATTCCTGACAACTGCAAGCATCTGCCATTAAACTAGGGATCAAATCCCATTTGACAATCTCAGGCATGGTGGTTACTGATGCTCACAGGGCATTTGTTAAGAGTAGAGACAGTATTATGCTTATTACCCCTATTTTGACTGTGTAAATCTGGTTTTCACCCAGCACCTCAAGTCTCAACCCAATGGAGTTAGTAGGAGTTCTTCTGTGTACTTTAAGCACTTTGGATACATTTTATATCTGTTGTATAAGCAGTAGAGAAAGCATACATGGAGATTCAAACAAGCAGTGTGGTTAAGCTGCATACCAGAGAATGAGTGTTCAGTTTAACTTAGTTGCGCTAGTTGTTCTCTTGGTTTTGTTTTTTCTCTTCCAGATGACTGTTTCTAGTGAGCAAGACACACATAACAGTAGGTAGGTCTCCTACTCTTAACTGCTGGATCAGCTTTTCCTGAATCCTTCACTTTCTTTATAATTTTTGATGCTCGAGGTGAGTCAGTGCTGCTCAGCTACATGGGTGCCTCCCAGAACTCACATTTCATAAGCCATTTTCAAGATTTAAACAAAGAAAGAATGATTACCCCAAAATGGACCAATGCTGTTTACATTGAAGGCTGGTTTTGACACGTTCTGAGGCTGCTTGTTTGCAAGGTGATTGATGCTTCTGTTGCAGTGCTCCTGTATCTAAGTGAACAACCTTGAAGAAAGGTCTTAACTCGTGACAGCATGACTGGATCTCTGAACACAGGCACCTTGCCCCATTTCCTATTCACTCGCATGTGCAAAAGTGTTAGTATTATCTTCAGTCCTCAAGAGGCGCATACCTGACTGTGGTGAAACGGGGCTCAAGGGGCTGACACAGCTAATGATGTATCTGGAGATGAAGACAGACTGAGACGTGGCGGGTTCCAGCGTGCTGGTTGAGAACGTAAGAATTTCTTATTTGCTCAACTTCTGCATTTGCTACTACAGCTCACCTGCCAGTGCAACCATTTGGGAGACTGGTTTTGATTTTCCTCTGTATCTCAGTGTAGTACGCAAGCCGGAACACTGCAGCTCTTAAGAGCGCTTTACAGCACGATGGCATATTTTAAAGATGACAGCATTGTGAACTGTTCCAGAGGAGCTATTTGGCTTTTAGGATGACTGCTCTAGAAAGAATTCTCTGGCTTAACAGCACCAGGAAAAGGGCAAGACAAATACAGATGCTGCAATCTGGTTAAGGAAATGACACGCTCTTGTGCTGTAGTACTTACTTAAGCACAGTCTCTAGCTGACACCATTTATGAGCTGTTACATACAGCTGCAATCACACACAGGCTCAGCGAGGCTTTCCATAGGGCTCACATTTGTTTTCACATTCACTTTGTAAATGAGTTTGTAATGTGGTGCAAATGGTAGTAAATGGACATTAAATGAGGCTTGTATGTAGACTGATCCTTTGTAAATATATAGGCTATTATAAAAGCAAATAGCAAGAAGGCAAGCTAAATAACTGCAGCCTCTGTGACAGAAACCAGTGAAAAAGGAGTTGTTTTACATATACAGCATTTTGAAATGTGGGTTTCCTGTTTAAACTGTCTTCACGCCAGCCTCAACTTCTCTCTCCATACTAAACCTACAACATATTTTATATTGCCATGGATACTTTGGACGGAAGACAGTGTGCACTAGCAATCAAATTTTCCGCAGGAAACTATTCCAAGAACCTGCCCCACACTGCAGTGCTCATACCGATTTTTTGCTCAACAGTATACAATCTTTTTCTAAAGGGTATGACTATCTGGGACTTCAGCTGCCTGTCTGCAAGTCTGGAACAGGCCCAAGGCATTACCATTCTCCAGGATAATTACTGCTAACTGCATTTTGCTGTCACTTGCCATTGCTAGCTATTTACACCCTCCTAAGCAGGGTCTGATAGACTGCAGGAGGAAACTCTCTTCAGGGTGCAAAGAAGAAATGTGAGTTGACATTTTAAAAAATCGTTGGAAGACTAAAGTACAAGCAAACCACAACGGTGGCCGAACAGAAGTGAATGCACAGGAATTACACGGAGTTGAAGGTATTAGAGGTTTAAAGGGGGAATAGTAAGCAGTAATACTTATGATGTAAGCATCTCATGTAGGAAAAAAACCTTAAATCAAAAAATAAAAAAGCTAAAGAAGATGGCTACTTTAGGCGAACTGCACAATGAACTTTTACTTGCCTCAGAGGTCAGGAACGTGATCTGTAACTTTTCAGTATCTGTTCTTCTTCTTCATTGCTTCTCGCCTAGCAATTTGACCTGAGGTCTTTTGTCCCATCCAGTAGTGGACATCCCTCAGGGCAACATTCAGTTATGGGCTGCAAGGTTATTTGAATGCTTCATAATCCTTCTCCCTGTAAACAACCTCATAGTACTGTCAAGCTTTTTGAATAAGAGGTCAGTGGGGTTCCAGAGGTGGTGGAAAGGGGTCTTCTCCTCTTCTCTCAGTAATCTTCATGCCCAGGTAGTCTGAGCTCAGTGGAGGCTGAATGAGCATCTCCTCAAACTACAGGAACATGCAGCAACTTCCTCCTCTCTTTTCCTCCAGCTGGGGCACAGAACAATCCTTTCCCTGGAACAGCCTTTTCCCTCTGCCTTTCCCTTCTGGTATCTGGTGGCTATGCACATGAAAGCTCTGCTCTGTGATGATGCTTTCCTAGGAGAACTGGGAGTGCCACAAGTCAGGAGAGCAGAGGGGAAGTGCAGCCTGGCCCAGCCGGTCTCCTTCCCCACTGATGGAGCGGAGAGGTCACACGTAGCAATATCACAGCCCTCGGGAGGACAACGGATGGATGGCCACAGCAAATCCAGGGCTGTCCAAGTCTGTGAGAAACAGGGCACAAAATTAGATTCACATATATTATGGTACTGAAGTGGTAGTTTATATGTAATGATTGTTTATTATTGTCATCAATTTGAATACCTCCAACTTAACAAAACTTAACACTCCAGATTTATCTCCCTGGATGTGTATAGCTTGTGTTTGTGCCTCACCACAATTATATCTGCTGCCTTTGAGGGCAAAACCTGATCCTGTATGGAAACTACAATAGCAACAATGCATACCTCGGTACAAGCTGTCTTACATGATTCCTCTTGTTAAACTAAAGTAATCTCAGGTAAGACCCATTCACTTTTCTGAAGTTACACAGCTCTTGCATAAAGCAGAAAACTTTAACTTATTTCCTAAGCCAATTTTTTTAATACATCTTCCATGTATTCCCTTCTATTTGATCAAACAATTTTTTGGGGTGTGCAGAGAAATGTTTTTATGCAATGTGATACAACTGAGACATTCCTTTTGCTGTACACAATTCATCTATCTAAAACAATCTTCAATAAGATTACAAACACTTGGTACTGTATACTTACTCATAGTATACTCATTTCTCAATCTGCCAATATCTTGGCACAAATTTTCATTTAATATTTATTAAAGAAAGATACAGATCTATACAACTAGTAGTTGCTGTACTCTCTCTTCCCTTTATAGGCTACGTTTCTCCCTGCTTCCTTTCTAGGGGAAGCATCATCTCCTCCTGGCTTGATCACATTAAATGCCTATTAATATAGAAGTGAAAACTCTTTTTAAAGCCTTTGTAAATTCAGCCTTTAAACCCTCATGGACTGCTTCCTTACTTATCTTAGATTTTTAAAGGCATATCCACTCCTTTCTTTAAAATTAAGCTCTCCAAAATAGGCCTTTATTAAATATTGTTCGTCTTGGATTCTGGACTTCTAAAGAGAGGAAGCTCATGGACAACAATGCCTCCTGACTCTTCTTTTGGTCTTGCCAGCACACATTTCATTTTTTATATGGCTGTTACCATTGTCTCCTAAATATTTCTGAGAATCGCTCCCTAGGTCTTTTACTTCTAATTGGTTACACAAAGGAATCCCCTTCAGTCTCTATAAATATCAGCTGGTTGAATCCAAACTGCTTCCCAGATCAGATCTATCAGGGAGTGTTAAGACCATCTGATCACTGCTATACATTTAGTGGTAAGTTGATATAGAAAGACACTGAAGGATAAATATTATCCTTCAAGACATTATAGGATTTGTATCATGTGGTATGAAATAGTAAATGGAGTTTCTAAAATCATGATTCATCACCCTCCAAATATTACTCAGATCCAGTGCTTTTAACAAATTTGTAACTTTTCTAAATATCCTGCTCTGGACAGTACTCATCTGTCCTGAACTCTTATCAGCTGAACCTAAGACTTCATTAAAATTGCCCCCCAGGAAGGTAACTTCATCTTCCCTGAATGCTATAAGAAATCTAAAAAGCTACACAAAGAAAAGGAAAAAGAAAGAGGAAACATTGATGACAGGAACTTTTGTTAATTTTCCCTTTAGGCAACTTTTGATCAGAAGCATCTGCCGCTTTCACCTAGCAACTTTATTTTTAAGACAAGCAGTATATTGAGCCAGTAAAATTGGCATGCCTCTCTCCCACTCAAGAAAGAGCAATGGCTCAGTTTCCGTGCTTTTCAAATGTTTTTTTCTTGTCATGGCACAACAGCAGGTGTACCACTCTGTGGGACCTTGTAAAGTCTTCTTTCAACCAGGTCTTTAAAAATTTATGAAAGTAATTTTCATTGGCTCTATCATTCTACCAATATTATTTTATTCTTTTTTATTTTCAAAGCATATCCCTTCTTCTCTTAACTTAGGTGTTACAAATATTTATAAACCATCGAATATGCAACAATAAGGATTTTATTTTAATGCTAATTTCATTCTTTAAAAGAGCCACTGAAGATCTGTCTTTCTTCTAGGTCTTGTCAATGGATTGTGATTTGAATTTTTTTGGTCCCAAAGCATTTGCTATTATATGTTAGAGCCCTAAAATTGCTGACAGAAGTCACAATTAGCCAGAATTTATTTCCCCATCAGCATTCCCTGGCTGTTTAATCCCTTCCCCTTGTCACCTTCCCAGAAACAGAAATATTTCTTACTGCAGAAAAAGGACAAAAATTCAATGTCCCTAGTCCTAGAGAGGGGTGGTTAGCCCCTCCTAAGGAAGGTTCTTGACTGGGAACCTGGGTGAAGCTGTGGCCCTGTGATATATTTGTCGAAGACTGGCTTCCTGGCTCATTTCTCCTCTGCTATGATTGCACCTTCTCCTTCCCAGTGCTTTCCTTTCAGCCTCAGAAAACCCCCTTCTCCCACATGCATTTCCAGTTCACTTGCACCTCTATTATTTCCTGTGATGTTACACCTTCCACTTCTTAATCTCTCCTTCATATTGTTCTTCAGTCTTAATCAAATCCTCTTGAATACTCACGTTTGTGATTTTTTTTTTTTATTTGTGGTCTTCTTACCCCTGTACTTCAATTTCATCTTTATTTTGGCTATAAGTTTGCTATGCAGTATCATGGTGCTGCCTCTTGATGTCTAGATCAGCTTCAGATTGTATTTCTACACTGTTTTTCAACGAGATTCAGTTCTTCAGGGATTTAATCTTTTCCTTTTTCTTTTTATGATGTGTCCTTGATATGTAATAAGGTATTTGAAAGGAAAATTCTTTATTGTATATTTGCTGTTCTAAAGCAGGCCGTAATATTGCTCACTTCTTCCTTCTCCCTTAAAGCAGCCAGAGATGGACCCTGAAACATTTCTGGTTTATGTTCTCCCCGCAAAAAGGCTATAGCCTTCTTCAGAATCTTATCCTTCTGTTTAGAAGAGCGCAATCTTCATATTATGGGTTTGTTGGCAGGGGTACAGAAAGCTTTCTGGGCTCAGAAATGATTGCTGGATTTGTTTCCAGTTGCACAAAGAAGTGAAGATCCTGCCTGAAGTATTTAAAAGGAATTCCCTTCTTTACACCTCCTGTGAACTTCCTCTCCTCACTCTTAAATTACTTTTTCTTTTATGATTTTTCTCTACAAACTCCTTGTGGTTTTACTCTTGATCAAGTCTTGATTTATTTTGCAGCTTTGTTCCTCGCTGCAAGATTTTCCACCCCTCTTACTTTTTTTAGGCCAATGACCCTGCCCACTAAATCCTTCCATCAGATTTAACCACACAAATCCTCACCTCTATGGAGGATTTTGAGAGACCTGTTTTTTTGATATCTGGCTGGTGTTAACTCCTCAAAGTCTCTCCGGTAACTGGGCTTGTTTTTGTCGTTTTCCTTTTCTTGTCTCTACGTTTTCTTTCCCCCTGCAGCAATCACCTCTGGTAGTACAGGCACTGTGTGCTGTTCTGTGCTAAGATCTCCCAGTATTTTTTTTTGGTCGGGGGTGAGAGTAGGAGTAGAGATAGTGGTCCCCTAAACAGAAGAAGACAGGGAGCAATGGTATTTGCAAATCATATCATCTCCTCCTTAAAGCTCCAGTTTGAGCAGCCATCTGCTCCTGCAACCCCTGGTGGTCCCCTAACAAACCATTTCTAATGCATTCATGAGGTCAAAATTGCTTCAGCTGAAGTCAGTGGCATGGTTTAGCTATCCAGGGAATGTAAAAATGCATAATTTAGGCATTTTGTTGTGGGACTATGCAAATGGCAGTTGCAGAAGCACATGCAGAGGCAGTGACAAGCTAAGTTTGAGTTCTGCATAGAACAATTTGTATCACATTCCTTTCTTCTTCACAGCTATTTCACGCCCCTAAACAGCTATAATTCCTCGGAAGTGAAGGAGCACTTAAGTGGCAACTCCCTGTGTGAAGGACACACAATAGGGACTGGGTGCATTTTTTTTCTCTCTGCATATCCCAGGCTGGATGTGGACTCTAACGCTAACCCTAACCCTGAACCTATTCTGGAGAAGTAGGCAGCAATCTGATTGTCTCCCCATATCCTACACCCAGTATCAGTAACAGCGTCTTTTTATTAAAAGAAAATAAATGCTTATTAACATAGCTTGATGGGCATCTTCTGACTTAAGTTTTTCATTTTAAAATAGCATATCTGAAACACTCCTCTGAAACCACTTTCACTGTCCTCACTGTGACAACTGAGACTATGCTGCTAGTTTTGACAAGGATGACATCTCTGATTGAAAGGAGAAGTGCTGATTCATTTAGCCTAGGGCAGCATATGGTCGGTCCAGTGATTGGACTACCGGCTTGGGATGTGAGATATAAAAGTTGTGATTTGCTGCTACAGCTCATTTACATCAGGACAATACCTGTCAAGAGTATCCTGCTTAACTGCCTGTGCCGTAAGATCATGGCACCTCAGTCACCCTGCTAAATAGTGCCTGAGAGATGGTGGGTAGAGTAGGGATAGACCATAAAAGGCCCTGAAGGTTAGAGAAAAGCAACAGAAAGAGGAAATCAGAGATCAGGCTTTCTTGCTGAAACTATTTCGCTTCATACAAGTCATTAAAAATCCAGCATGCCAGAAGAGAGTCTTTACGCATTTACTGGCTTTTTCTTAAAAAATTTCAAAAGCTTTTGACTTGTATGGAATGGGAAACATTTTGAAATCTCAGAAAATAAAACAAAACTGGATATTTTTTCCTGTTCTTTTTTTTCTCTCAAATAAGAAGGAAAGATGAACCTCTGGGCTGGCATTCAGAATGCCTCGATTCAGTTCCTGCTTCTTCTGTGGGCTTCCTATGTAAATTTCTATTCTCCTGTAGTCTTCCCATTGCAAAAATGGGAATATTTCCTTTATCCTACTAGGTATCCAATTCACCTCTTTGCCTGTACACTGTTTTCTGTCTTTCTGTTATGGTGTCTTCCTTAAAGGGTTCTGAATTCGGACAAATTCCTTATCCTTTCTTAGAAGTATGTTGTGACCTTAAGGAATTTTAGACAGTATTAAGAAGAAATCTGTCATGCTCAGGCCATATTTCAAACTTCATATTGGAACAGAAGCATCGCACGAGATCATAAATCCAGCAGATCTGCTGAGCTAGCCATATTTGGAAGGATCCAGATCTTTTCAATGATCTCAATTATGTTGCATTTTAAAAACTAGGAAACTTGGATCATTTAAAAAATATCCACTTCTCAAAGCCATTCTGACTCACTGATCACAGATGAATCAGAGAAGTCAGGCAAACCATATTTCTGGAACAGTAAGTAACCCTGCTACAGCAGGATTTGATTCTAAACCCTGATTCAAGAAAACACTTAAGCCTGTGTTTCAGTCCCCTTTTTGGGATAAGGAATATGATAACAAGGCCTCTCCTGTGAGAACGTTCTCTGGAATCGAGGCAGCCTGTAGTAGCCTGATGTGGAAATGTGCTGAAAAGAGTATAAAATTGACCTTCAACTTGAGTATAATACAGCTTTATCTGATGTCATCTAATGATAGCTACAGATTGTGGTATAGCTGCAAGCTAGATCTGAACTTGATTCCTCACTAACTGGCAGATCTGGTATGTTATCTGGGACCACTTCAAAGAGCCCTCTTGGCCCAGCTGTGGGTTGCCACCCCTACATTTACCCTGGCTTCTGTAGTCACACAGCTGCAAGTGGAGTTGGCTCAGTTTGATGCTCTTGACAAATATCCATCCTCCACAGAAAAAAAAAAGAAGCAGGAAAAAAAAAAAGAAAGAAAGATAAAGATTTGTTTTCCCTCAGATCAGAAAGCTGAACCATTTCGCCCTACGGCCACATAATCGCTAGACTGAGAGGAAGGAAGAGTGTGGGAAGTTACAGTTATGGGTAATGGATGGAGACTGCTCATATTCTTAGCAGCCTGCAGTCACACTGTGTTAGGTGTAATGTGAAACTGCACCCTTGGTTGCTAAGAGAGATCTTTGCTAGCTTTCTTTGAAATAGCACGTTAGCTAAACTACTCAACAATACTAATGTACATCACACATGGGTGCTATTACAAGCGAACTCTGCCGTTCAGACTTCACTAAGCTGAGCAACTCGGTTAGCCAAATGTTAACTGCTGCTTCCTCTGCTGCTTTTCTTTGCTTTGCCACCATGATATTTTTTGTGTTTAGTTCATACCACTTTAAGTAATCTTTTCTCTACCTTATGGAAAAATACTAGTGCTTCAGCTAACCCCCTTGGGAATACGTCTGAAAGAAATCTACTTAAACGAGCAATGACCACATTACAGTGTTATACTTTTTCACTAAATCTGAATAGTGAATGGTCCCCAAAATGCTCCAGTTAGTAAGGTTTCGCTACTGCAGGAGTCATAGACATATATCGAAAGACACACATGGGAATTAAGATATGAGAGCACAGTATCACTATAAATGCTACCTTGATGTTTTTTTTAGGATTTATTTTATTTTCACAATCAATTATGACATGTATGATTTCAAAGTGAAAATACTTTTTATAGACAAAGAATGCCCCCATCATTTCGGGTTTATTTGGTTAAGCTATTTCAAAGTCAACATTTATGTATTTTCTTTCCAGATGCTCATTTGTTCTTGTATGTTCTTCAAATCAAATTGGCAAGTGATCAGTCTTTAACAAAGGGTATGACTTTGCAGATGCAAAAGGGAATTTAAAACATACTGCAGTGCATCAGTCTTGTAATATTGAGATCGTCATGAAAACAAAATACAAAGTTATTTTGCTTACTTAATTTGATGCTTAAGTCAGGTTTTGTGAAGTGTCCCAGTGAATAAGCCCTTCAACTCACTTCGCTAAGTTAATTATAGCAGGTAACATCAGTGATCACAGTGGTTCAGATTGCAAGATAGTTTCCATGTTATGACACTACCTTAAAGTGTTCACAGCTTTCTGAAAACACTCACATCTTGAAATGAAGCTTCTTAAATTCTGCCTGGTAGTGGTCTATTTTTGTAGAGAAGAGCTATGAGAAAGTGTTCAAATATGTGGAAAAAGGAAGCTACAGTAAAACACATTAGTATTTGTGAGTTATTTTACTCATCCATTTCTGAACAGAGTGTTGCTTGAAATTCACAGAACTTACAACCTAATCCAAAGCCCAGGAGAATTAATGGAAATATCCACAATAGCTGCAGTGAGCTTTAGCTCAGGTGCACTGTGTTTAACAGAGTGAGTTATCTTTGTTTGTTTTAAAAGTAATACTTGGTTTTGAATCAAAGACCTGCTAGCCTAAAAATCTGCTGTTGTGAGGGTAACAGAAAATTATAGTGGACCTATGTTTTGCTAAACCTGCATATGTGGTTTTCAAAAGACTTGTCTAGACACAGAATATTGTTATTTACATCAGTCTATTTATATCAGAAAAAGCAAACACACAAAAATGTCTTTCCCAAACCCCACACCATTTTAAACTAATAGTCACACTGGTACAAAACTCAGAAGCATGGAACAGTTGAAAATCCTTATTGACAATGAATTAACATTTCTCTCATTGAAGTTACTGGGCACTCTTCTCCAGTAGGAGTAGGACAAGACTAATAACTAGTGCTTTTGAAAAAAGCCTTTTCCTTAGCCCATATTTGAACCAGAAATATAACACTTATTATCTGAATAGCTATTCAGCTTTCAAATTCTCTGGAAAAGAGAAAGCACCAGACCAGAGAGTTCTTCAAGCTGAAGAACTTTTGGGTAAGTCATTAACCAAACATCCAAACATCCATCATTAAGGAGAAAAACAAATCTATGTGCCCTTCTCCCACACACACATGTGGTTAGTCTATTATTAAATCCTCAATGAAATTTGCATAGTTACAACCACAGACAGTCTCAGGAAATGCTAAGTGTCAGTGACAGGAACATCACTTAAGGTGGCCATCCTTAAGACAGATCATAGCATCTAAGGGGGAGAACGTGAGCTTCTAGGAGACAAGATCTGGCACCACAGAATTTTCTGTGCAACCTTAGATCAGTGATTTCAGAAGGATTCTTCTGAACTGATTTAAACCCTTTGAAAATTCCAGTATCTGGTACACAAAAATAATCTAGGTGCTTTTTAAAGTCAGGGAAGAGAGACCAGCACCTCTGCAAAGTTTGCTGCCTGTCACAGGATCAGATGAGTGCCTAACCTACTGAAGCATGGTACAAGCCTAGATGACCAGCCCACAGAGACAACCAATTTTCAGATGCAAGAAAAATTCTCCTTCTTCACCTCCTAAAGACCTTAGTTTTTCAACTGTAAGATTATCCCTGGCTACAAGGATAATAGTATCTCCCTACTACTTAGGACTGATTTAAAGATTAATACATGTAAAGGCGGAAATAAGAAATAGATAATTACCTAAAAAAGACAGAGGAACGCCAGGGCTGTATCCTGATAGAGAAAGGCCTCCATGTATGTCATTACATAGCTCCATTTAAGCAAGCAGGAATAACTGCTTATGCAGTCAAGCACAAGTATCTGGCTGCAGGATTAGGTCATGTCACGAGCTATTTTCTCTCCCCATCTTTTGGGTTAAATGTCTTGCTCATTACTGTTGTTAATCTGTTCCATAAGACATACAGCTACTGTACCATGAATTTCGTATATGCTGATATTATGGGAAACACTAATTTTCGCATGTACCAACTAAATTATTTCAGCCTGAATGTTGTATTATCATAGGTTTTTCCATTTAGTACCATTACGTATCTAAACCACACAGTTCAAATTAAGGAAGTCTTAAAATGCTTATTCAGTACTTGGTGAATAAACCTTCTGAAACACATGGAGACCAGCCTTTTAATGTAAATAATTTGATTATTTCTAGAAGCAGATATTCAAGACAACATACTTCGTTCAACATTTTTTGTTCCTGAAAATGTTTGCCTTGACTCTTCAATATCTAGGAAGTAAGTATGGCTATTTTGAAAAGTTTGGATGTAAATTATGGTGAACAACAACATCTTGGGACATTAATGCTGTATTAACAAGCCTCCAGAGAAATGTCTGTATTGTATAAACCTGTTCTCTTTCAATATATTTTCAAATGTGTTGATACTTTCAAACTTTCATGAAATGTTTTTTGCCTTGGATAGTATCCCTTCTATTTTTTGTCATATTTCATGTAAGTCAACACATGCACCTCTTTAAAACACTGCAGGCCTGTGACTGAAAGCGATAAAAAAGAAATATTTGAGACACAGTGAAATAATCCAGGATACCCCAACTTCTCCATTTTTACTTCAGCTTTAAAAAAAGCATTTGTATTCAAGAGCCCAAGACAAATTTTCAAACTAGAGACCTTTAAGTTAGTGACTTAGCTTCAATTAGCAGCTAAATAAAAAAGGCCTGATTTTCAGACATGAAATCAATAGAAACCCCGGATACTTAATATCATAGGTCTGTAAACCAGTCCTGCGTGTTTAGATGGCTAAAGATAATTACCAATTTTCAGAAGACTTAATGGTCTCAATTAGAAATAAACATAGTTACCAGCTCTGGAAAGCAGACCCTGTTGTTCTAAAGTATCGATCTATTCCTTTGTATGTGCCATCTTTTAAGTTTTTATTTAGGATAAAAAGAAATTAAAAAAAATTCTTTCTTCATCAGAACAGATCCAGCCATCATGTACAGGGCTTTCGACAGGATTTCTAACCAAAGCTGAATTGTGCCCTTTTATACATTGATATAAGGCAGGAGTACCTTTGTTGAAGTTAGTGGAATGACTTTCATACTTTTTCAGAAAAAAAATCCTCCTGTTTCATAGGTTATACATTTTAGTTAATTTTCAATTCAAATGTAAATATGCAGTTCTAGAAACAGGATTGTTGCAACTCTTCTGAAACTCAAATGGAAGAGAAGAGTTTGCAGCAGGAAAGGCTTCAGCTGCAATGAGAAGTTTGGAGCTTCCACTGCAACATTTCTATAAATAATTCTCACAATAAAGGGACCAACTTGGTCTTGCAGGCACTGAGTTCTTTCATCTTGTTACCAAGAAGTTCACACATGAAACAAGGCTAAAGAAATTTCACTCCCTATTACAAAGAATATCAGCAGGAAAGGAAGTTCCACCTAATTGATCATTAAATTTGGAAGAACACAACGCTTCATTGATTCTGAGTATCAGAGGCAGATTTAGCAACAGTTTTTTTTTTTAAAAAAAAACCCACTCTTCATGCAACATACTAGACTTTCTCCAATTTTACTGCAAAGCAGAAATGCGATGCCTTTCGTCGCTAAGTGAAGTGGTGCTACTCTGTTCAGAACACCAAAAAATTTTGCTTCTTACAGAAGAAGGTTCCATGGAAACCAGTGAACACTGATGAACATTTGACAATCATCTATTTTTACTTCTAACAAGTCTACACACCACAAAGATCATTTTACCTTGCTTTTTCAGAAATTTGTTTCCTTACCATTTGAAATAAAATGTGGTATTTCTAATTTATCAAATGGATTTTCTCTGCAAGTGTTAAAAATGGAGAAAAAAAGTTCTTAAAGATATTAGAAATAATAATTTGGCATGGAGATCTGGGATTTCTTTCAGTTCTGCAGAACACCGGGCTATAAGTAATTGTAAACAATGCGATTAAAATTTGAAAATACATATTCAGAAATAAGAGGATTTCTTATTCTTCAAATATTTCTGAAGGAGTTTTATTTCAACATACAAGCTATTTCAGTGAAATTAATTGTTCTCCCCAACATTAAAAGTTAACCACTTCTAATGTGACGAATATAGCATGTACCTACTTCTCACTCCCTTGTATGGGACCCCATAGAGGTTGTCTCCCTTATTTTTTATAGAGCATTGTATCTCTGTACAGAGCATGTCAGCTATGTTACAACGCCATGGACGGCATAAAAGTCCTCCTGTGTTTTATGTTGGATCTATGTAAAATAATAAACTTCCCTGAAATGTTAATAGATCAAACAGATGGGTGCAGAGAAGGGAAAGAGAAATCTTAGGTTCTTATAGCCATTTAAAAAAAAGCGTAGCTGATGTACAGAGATTTGTGATTTCAGTAACTGATAATGGAAATCTAATTAATATAATGAAAAGCTTCTCTTTCTCCCAATCCTTAAAGTCTCTTAAAATCCTAACCCAGTCACCAGTGAAGACAATGAAGATCTTTCAATTTACTTGAAAATGCTCCAGATTCAGCCCCAACATCTAGCATGCTTGCTCTCTACAAGCTAAAATTTTTCTGGGAATTTTGTATTTTATGTAATGCTTAGGCTGGTTTCCTTTTTTATTTCCAAATTAAAACATGGTGTCTTAAGAAGTCTTCAGTCTCAGATTAGTTTTCACAATTATCTATCTGTCTTTCACATAGGGCACTAGGACTACTGGATGTAGGAGAGGTTCATCCTCTTTAATATTGCCTATACTAAGTAATAACTTCAAAGGGTTCCATACTTATCAAACTAAAACAGTTCTTTATTAAAACAGCTATAAACAGAGCCACCACAGCTGCATTTATTTTATGCACATTTCATCCATGTACACAAAACTAACTTTATGGGGCTTCTCCCAGGTTATTCCTTCATGCAACCTGTGCTCCCCCTCAGAGTTCTGTGCCAGTTCTGGCATGTTTGTGCTGTTCCAGGGAGCAATGGCCCATGAGTCATTGTGGATGAGGAGCTGGAGCTTTTGCTTTTTTTCTTTTTTTTTTTTTTTTTTAAATTAAAACATGTTTAAAACATTGCATCATTTTAATCCATTTAATTCACAATGGCATACGGTTGACGGGTTTATGCGGTTTTCTGTCTGTTGTCTTGGTCTAACACTATCTTCGTGCCTTTTTTTTCAATATTAAATTTGGCTTCCCAGATCATAAATTCTTCAGGACAAGTGTGATTTTTTCCCAGAGAAATGAACTCCTGTATATACGCGGACCCTCTAGCCCAGCATGCAATACTAGTGCTTCTATAACTCAGAAGGGTTAACAAGTTCTAATCAGTCTAATCAGTGACAAATGCATATTCACCTTGTGTTAATGACTACTTAGAAGACATACAAGTTAGTCACGTTGTTTGAGAGGTTTTTACAATAGATTTGTTCATCACTGTTTGCATACATTTTTAAGTAACCGTGATATTCTTCATGCAAGTCTGTAAACTTCTGCAAACAAATCCAATCCAAGATATTACCTAGTCTTAGCTGTCCCTTCTCTTTCTGTTCAGTTAATTGACTAATGTCATGATAAACAAGTAAGAGATCACCCTAATGTTACAAATATTTGAAATTAAAAGAAATTCAATTTAATCATAAAATGATAAGTTTGTGTTCTGTATCTGTAAAGCTAGTTATAGGATTGTTAAGTTTGAAACAGGTAACCATAGACACTGTTAGGTTTGAAGTAGGTAACCATAGAAACCCCACTAGAGAAGTTGTTGGACTTCTTCTTAGAGACCGTCAAGGACATTAGTTGAATACAATGGAGTTACTGGATGAACAAGTTGCAACACGTTAGGGACCAACTAGAACTGATCTTGAGACTTGATTGAGAGCCAAGGTACTACCACGCCTGCGCAAGAAGGAAAGGTAAAAAGTGCACAGCGCAGAAGACATATGGCCTTCATCGCGGAGACCCCGGCCCACAACCACCAGAAGAAACTGCGCGTGCTCAGTCGGGAGGAGTTATAGGTGGAGACTATGGAAATGATTTCCTGGAACTCATTATAATAAAGACCGCCTTTTCGGGGAAAAGTTATGAATATGTATAGGCGTCCTTGGATACGTGATGGATATGTAATATTTTACTATATAAATATGAGATGAATTACTGAGGAAGGCGCACACGGCTTTTGAGGGGCTACCCCTGTGCTGCCCAGCGCTGCAATAAAGGTGTGCCTGCTTCTTAATGCTACATTGATGTTAAGAGGTTTTATTCCCGATTTCGGTGACACTAACACAAGGTTATATTTTTCCAATAGAATGGAAAAGGTGACAGTAGAGATATTTCAGTTTCGCATCCAGTAGCATATATTATTAAAGCATCAACTCATATCTGTCACATGAAGTCATATTTCTTTTTAATAAATTAAATAACTTCAAGTATTGTTATTGTGCCGTGGCTTTCAGAGGAAGGTTTATCAAGAAGGAGGCATCTTTGACTATTCAGTTAGAAAAGGAGTTATATTCCTGACAGTTTTGTGACGGGAATAAAACACACACCCCTCTTTTAAATCATAGTTGCATCCCCGGTAAAGCCCAAACCCTCTTCAGGCAGCTCCAGGGCTCAAACAACACATCTTTGAAAGAGCAGAGGAAGCAATCTGCGTATTGAAATGTAAATATTCACTACAGTGTACGGTACGTAGGAATTCTGAAGGAAAGCAGGATGCTGAGCATATTTATTCATCCATCATTACCCAGAATTCTCTGTCTGCTGTTTCACATAAATGCTTTTCAGTTTGTTTGAGCTCTGGAAGAAACAGAGCTTGGGCATTGCTTTGGAATAGGCGAAGTTCTTTTCTTGGCATTTATAGAGCACTAAAACTCATTTAAAGGCTTGATTCAAGAACAGATGAGTCAGTACCTTCATTAACAGATTTTTAGACCTTCACATAAAAGTTGCAGGTTTGGGTTTATTGCGAGAAGTAACAGGGCTGTAGGCTCATCCCCTCCTCCTTTCCGTTAGCACAGCCTCACATGCTACAGCTGTGGTTGTGTAAAGGATTTAAATCAGTTCCATTTGTATGTTCAGGCAATGCATTTGAAGATGAAAGATGGGTAAGTGCCAAGTATTGAACGCTGCTGATAACTGGGAGAAAAAAAAAATAATCACTGATCTGTAGGAGACAGTCTGTTTCATTTTTAAGGAGTCCATCTTACATGACATTGGCAATCCAAAGTGTAGGACTTCACCAAGAGTTTATTTTCTCAAGTTACTGGTACTTTTGGAAAAGAAAGACAAACAAATAAAAAAAATCTAAGAAATTTAATTATGAGTTAGCCCAAAAGGACTTTTAAAGAGTATTTCATTCAGTCAAAAAGAAAGATTCATTTCAGGCAAACAAGATTTTGTTTCAGCATTCAACTTTTCTTTTTTAAGAAAAGTGTTTCAAAAAATTGACTAAAATTCCAAGAGAAAAATTATAACATTGTGTTTTAAGGATGTTAAAATAAAACATTGCCTTACTTTCAATTAACAGTTTAGCAAATTCGTGAAACACGTTGGTTTTACTCCTACCATCTTCTCTGAAGGGGATCTTAGCTATAGTAGTTCACTCAGTACTAGTGAAGAGGCTTTACACTAATGTAGTTTACAATCTTGTAATTTTTCTGCCAAAGGGACACAAATGTAAATTGAATAATATTCCAAATAATATGTGCACATGTGAAAATGAGCCATTCTTCTTTCTTAACAAAGTGTTTAAGAAACATAAATACCTGTGAAATAAAAAAAGTATCTTAACAAATCCTGAAAATCTTAACAGGACACTTGAACTGAGAAAATTATGGTCACATTATCTACTATTATAAAGTCACAACAAATCCAAACCAGACTATTTCAATATTACTGTAGTATGTTATATTACTGTTTCTGAACTTGACTTGTTGATTCCTTTCTTTCAAAATTATGGTGGATTATCTTTCTTAGTAAACTCTACATAAATAATTTTTTCCCCCACAGATCTGCCACTTCCGTGTATTCAGAATCCATTTAATGATTTTAATGACAAGAAAGTTTTGACATTTACTGGCAGTTAATGTTCCGCATCTGATACAGATAACAGAGCTCAGTTGAACTAAATTCCGTCTTTTGAATAATCAACGTAACTTTTTACAAAATTCAAGAGATGGAACAGGTCAGCAGAAGTAAGAAGCAATCCCGCTTGATCTTCAGAGGCCAGTAGGGACAGCACTAAAAGCCATCTGTCTACTTTCAAACTAAAGAG
Organism: Nyctibius grandis; assembly: GCF_013368605.1. Classification (NCBI taxonomy): domain Eukaryota; kingdom Metazoa; phylum Chordata; class Aves; order Nyctibiiformes; family Nyctibiidae; genus Nyctibius; species Nyctibius grandis. Next base: position 15,581,852 of record NC_090660.1, read on the forward strand.
AGTTTACCTTTTAGTGCTGTTCTTTGAGGTAGAATCTGCACCTCTGTGAGTCAAGAGCAAAGAGGCAATGGTAAATAAACAAACCCAGTGGAAAAAGAAATTATCTGTGCTGCAGCTATGTGTCTTTACACTTCTTGGTCCAGTGGCCAGAACTCAGTTGAATGAACTGCAAATGCAAAGAATAAGATCCTTCAGAGCATGCAAGAAAATTTTATGAACATTTTATGTTGAAGAGTGGGTTTAAAAAAAAATATATGGGAAAAATCACCAAATATCTTTTAAAGAAGAGAACGTAAAAAAAAAATAATTTAAAAACCTGTTTATAACTGCAATAATCAAGTAATTAATTAAATTAATCTGGAGTAAAATTTGTGATGATCGATTTTACTACGAGACTGAATTGTCAAGAATTTCAATCTGGAATGCAGCAAAACACAGGCAGTGCAAGAAATTTTAAGAGAATCAGAATCTAAAAAAACTGTTCCTGCTCTAATGGGATGATTACGTGTTGACTTTTGACATGGGGTCAAAAGCTGGTATTCCATCTAAGAACAAATCCAGAAATTTAACCTGATATCCAGAGATTTCAGAGGAGTTGATGGTGGACTTGGAAAATTTTATGGTGATTGAGGATGTGCATGCACATCACGTGCACATCATGTGCATGTTGAAAAGAAAAATCTAAAAACAGTTAAGAGAGATAAAGAACTACTAAACTTGTGAACAGCAAAAAAATAGGATTATATCCCTTACTTCTGTGAAAATAATATACAGTGACTTATGAAGAGGAGGTTAACCCAGCTGTAAGCTTTAATGTTCAGAAGAATTAAATCCTCAGCTTTAAATAACATTTGCAGTAAATTAAACCAGGAGTTATGCAATGTCTGGAGCACATTGTAACCATCCCATGATTACCATAGCCAGCCAAACCCTGTCCCCGAGCAGGCAAAACTCCTAACTGGGATCAAGGTTTTTATCCAGTGTTTAGTCTCCTTTGACCTGATTCATTTCACCACCCTTACTTCGGAAGGAAGGGGAAAGTTTTGTTGCTCTGAAAGCCAGTGCAGATACCTGGGCCAAAATTATGCCTGACGTAACTCAAATGATGACACACCAGGGATGGATTTGGCCCAGTGTCTGGGGAGGTTAATGCTCTTCCTGAACTGGAGATCAGTGTTAATTCACCTCAGTTCTTTAGCTTTGCTACAGCTACAACTGCAGGTCAGGCTCGAGGGACCAAGGGGCTAGGTGACCTGGTTGCTGTAAAGAGGGGAGTGTGAGTTTCCTGCTGGCGGGCCAATAGTTCTTTTTGTGCCTTTACAATTTTGATGAAGTGTTCATTTCTTTTCAAAGACACATTTCTTTACAAACGTGACAAAAGCTCTCCTACCAGCCACTCTCTTTTCGGTCCATTCTGCTCCAGGCACTGCTGCTGAAACCCTGTTGTTGGTAGCATTTCAAGCTAGCGGGAGCTGTGGCAGGTCACAAACTGCACATCAACATTTCCTTAGCAATAGTTGCTGCCATATCTCCTGCACTAACCACCTTCGTAGAAACAGGGCTACTATATGCTGTTTTAAGGGCTGGATTCTGCTCTTATCCCAATTCATGAGATGGAAATGGTGTGGCATCATTACAACTAAGAGTGGAATTTAGAGCTTGTGCTAAAAATGCTGTCTGGCTGGGAGTGCTTGCCTCCTGCATTTCAAACGTTCCTTGTCTGAGCACGCATCCCAGTTGAACAGCTCCACACACATACAGATGAGCAATAATGACTTCTCATTAAATGTCCTTTTCCCCCCAAGACAGTTCTTAATGGTGAAAAGAATTGTAGATTTACTGCAAGTTTGACGCATAAATTACAAGAGAGCTACGGAGAGAGTCTGGATGTCCTGATGGCAATGCTGCCACACCTTGCAAGAAAGCTCAGGCAGCAGCATTACGTGACTCATTTTTAAGGCAGACACGGGAAGCTGCTGAGTGCAGGAAATGCTCATCTCTACGGTGCCTGCAAATGAAAATAAAAGGTCATTGACAAGTCTGCAGGAGGAAACATTTGGTCCTCTTCTGGCACAGACCTCCTCTCCCCCAAAAGAAAACTCAGTAGGGCAGAACAGGAAAATGAAGGTGGCTTTACATTGCCTTTTTGCTTCCAACTGCCCTCGGCTGGCTGATGAGTTGCTTTATCCTGAGGCAAAGATAAAGCATGACCTGCCCTACACCTGCCGCCTCTAGGTCACAGCGGGGTGTTCTGGGCACACCGCAGCACAGTTTGTTGTGTACTTCCAAGTGTGGTCCCCTTCTACTGGAGGACTTTAAGGATGCCAGAAGAGAGGTAATGATGTGACTTACACACCAGCTGAGGAAGTCCTGCTTCATGATCACCTTCTAATAGCAAGGTCAATCATCTGTGCAGCCATGAATCACAATGAATGAGTCTCATGTTGCTGTTAGGCTGGGAAACAGCTGGAAGAAAGCCCTACTTTTAAATTACACTTGGACAGGGACACCAGGTTAACTCACAAATCCCATCAGTATTGATAAATTCAAATCACCAGAATCCTATCTAGTACTCAAATAATATTTTAATAGTATGGTTAATAAGTTAAGCTTCCAGTCAGCTCTAAAATATGCAAACTTTTTCTTTGCCACTGGAGAACTTCCCAATTCTTGTTCACAATCAGTGTTAGATAAACCATCAATACACCTGCCCTTGCTTTCACAATAACACTGCCCTGTAATCTATTCAATCCCTGCCCAATCTCACCACGTAAAATGCTGTGACCTAAACCAGCTACTTTTCCTTCCAAGTGAGACAAAGAACCCACAGCTCTTCTGCTTGTGTCTCCTTATTCCACACCCAGTCTACATTTTCTCCCTATTCCCGACCTTCAAGCGAAATTCTTGGACTGCAATGACATTAATTCCATCTGCTTTCCCCATGTCTGACTTTCTTGATCTGCAATATCTCTCACTCCAAGATGCCACTCCAAATCTTGGGATGAGGGGAGGGTCAGCTTGCTTCAGCCAGCAGTGAAAGGACTAGAGCTATGAAAGACATACTCTTTTCCTCCCATGTTAAAATGAGTTTGGTTTGTCTTTAGGTGGTACAGATCATGGGAAGCTTTCTTCTTCCTTCCTCTGTGAATATTTCTCAGAAAATGTCATGTGATTCCCTGGCATTAGTCACAAGGATTAACAGAAAGTTGAGAATTACCAAGAAGGGAGTAAAGAATATAACAGAACGCAGTTTTATACCACTATATGAATCCATGGTACACTCATACCTGAATAGTGAATGTACTTCTGGCCATTCTAACCCATAAATATTATAACAGAACTAGAAAAGGAGCAGAGGAGGATAGAAAGGATGATCAAAACAGTGAAAGGTTTGTCTCAGACATGGACGAAGGCCCTTCAGTCTGGAGAAAACACAACCTAGGGAGATTATCAGATAACTAAAATATCTAGAGTGGCAAGCAGAACAACTACTCATTGTTTCTTAGAAGAGAAGGAAGCAAGAGGCCCCCAGTGGAAATTATCAAGCCTGAAGATTAAAATATCACAAGGGAAGTGTTTTTCCACGGACTGCAGAATGAAGCAGTGGGACTCATTGACACAGGATGTTGTGGAGGTCAAAAGGAAAAACTGATTAAAAAGGACTAGACCAACTCATAAAAAAGTCTGCTGAGCCCTGTTAAATGTGACGGTCTGGATGTAAGCCACAAATCTAAAAATCCCTCACCACCTATTATTCGAAGATGGAAAGGTATACCACAGGAAGAACACACTTACCTTGTTTACTATATTTCTCTAAACATCCATTACCAGCCCTGCTAATAGGCTGAAAGCTGGCTTTCCCGTCTCATCTAGTAGGGCCATCTTTGTGGTTTTTGTTTCTTCCTCCCAGTAAGACTGGAAGATGTGGCCAAAGTATCCTATTTCCTTCACTGAGCCTCCCAGAGGAAGGAATGCCAGTGGGACACTTTGCACCAGACCCCTTGCTCCGAGGTGCTAGCATATGTTCTGACTCATTACATGCATATGATGAATCCCAGAATATATAGTTCGCTGCCTCAGCTTTGCCCTTGGCCTGCTGCGTGCCTTGCTTGGTGATTATCCCGAAGCTTAGTATATTCTGTGCAACAGGGATTTACAAAGGAAAAACCACCGATGTTACCAAGAACATCCAGCTTTTCCTATCATGGCTGTCAGTACCTTGGGAGAGACAGGCATAGAAGAGTAATCCAGAGATTAGGGTGATACCCTGGCCACAGACGTTTTTGTGACTTTGGATTCACCCTTTCTGTGCCTTGTTTCTCCACCTACAAGATAACAACAACCGAGTGTTTTTGTGGTGTTTTTTTTATATCTTGCAAGAAGTTTATGTGGCTAAATATGTCAGATGTTTCAATAACAAGTGAGACAGAAGCTGTAAAAATACCTGAATTTACACTGCATGACTGCAAATGGAGATGTAGTTAAGTCCATCTCTGACATTTCCAAATCACTTTTGCTCCCCCCAATTTAAAGCATATAGTCTTTTTAAAAATAAAAGGGAAAACTAGCATGGTTCACTAAGAGTACTTCTTTAGAAGCTAGAGGGTGGATTTGCCCCACTTCATATCAAACCGTTCATACCAGATGGTTGCAATGTCAATGTAAGGACGAAGCCAGTGCAGATTTTAGAAAATGGCAATGTTGTGGAAAAAGTGCTCCCTCTGGTTATTTTGCTGGAGAATTAATTGCTTACAGCAGAGGAGAAGTAGGGCAGAGGGCAGTTGGGTTTACCTGCATTGCTTTCACCACTACATTCAGGATGACGGTTGTTTGTCAAACTCACGTTTTTGCTTCTCCCCCAACAAGGACACACATTCCTGACACGCTGTGTTAGTTTTCTGAGGAGGTGACAGCTCTTTCTCAGAGGCCGTGCATTTTCTGGATGCAATAGGGAGTGAAAGAATATAGTTTCGTACCCAGTATGGGAGTCATTCGTTTTGCCTGCTGCATCAGCCATGTTGTTAGGAGCAGAGACCCAAAATGACAGACGTGACTGAGGCAGCTGCTGGAGCTAGCACAGCTTCCTTCAAACCCCCCTGGTCTGACACAACAACAGTGCAGCGTGCTGGCAGTCCTGGAGGATTACAGCAACACTGCTGGCTTTCTGTTAACCCTTTGGAGCTCACAACCTGCCAAACGAGGTAATGAGCTGTTGGGTGAAAAATAATGATGGCATCCAGCACTCAGAGGCAAAGTGTCTCTCCAGAGACAGTACCTTAAATAACAATACACTTGTATAGTATCTGTTGCTAGTTTGGCACAGTCAACTCTACCTGCCTTAAAAAAATAACAAAAAAGGAAATTATCTTCCAAAATTTTGCAAGTGGAAAGAAAAAACCCAAACAGGTCATGCCAAGACATTGAGTGGAAATAACAGCAGTAACTTCAAGGGTTATCACTTCAGGAGGAGAATTAACGTAAATAATTTGTGCATCCACCCAGGGAAGTAATGGGGCCAGTTTCTGGTCAATGTCATTTAGACTGAGACAGCAGGTACAAAAAATTCAAGTGCAGTGTGCTTGATTGCTGAGAAGAGATCTTCACAAACTATCGATTGCCATGTTTAAAAAAAAAAAAGAAAAAAGCAGTAGTGCCTGAGAGAAGTGCTGAACTGAAAACCCCAGAAAGTAAGTATAATCTCAAAATACATCTTTGGGACAGTCAGGTGTCACTTCTGCTCTGCAGGGGCCCACCAACGCTAATTTCAATCTACTTTACATATCAACAGCAGAGAAGTTTTGGCATCTCAGCCATGCTGTCCAGGACCATGAATACTCATTTTGGGTGTCCAAACCGTGTCATAATTCCAGGCTAGGTGGATACTAATGGGTATCATTATGATACCTCCTAGTTAAAGGCAATCACGCCTCTGCCATACGTTTGCGCTCCAGAGAAAACACAGATTGGCAGTGCTATGTCTACATTTTGCAGGAGGTTACCACTCCTCCCTGTAATGATCGCTTCTTACAGGAATACTCTAATGATAGCCTGAGGAAGGACCAGGAAGATGGACTTTTGCCCATACCAACCCTCAGCTGCTTTTGATGTTGACAGTATGGGTTGTTTTTCTTTTAATACATGTTAATTGCTGTATCCCTTGTGTTAGGTAGCACAACAGAAAAATCATGGACTTTTGTTACAGGGTGTACCTACAACAATTTGCAACAAATGATCAGGAAAAAAATGGCTGTTTTCTGTGACAATCTGTAAAGGGTTTACAGATAGCAAACACAAAAAGTCAAGACTATCCTACTGTGAGTCCTCAAATCAGTTTGGTTTCAGAATGTAGCATTTTCTAGAACATGTGATTTAACCGATACCTTTATTATTGCTTATTTTGCTTTTCATCCTCTTTCTTCCTCCTTCAGCACCTTATATATCTAAGTATCAGCAGGTCCTTTTAAGTCTCTGTCATTGAACATCTTATCCCTCCTTTCCCTTCTTTGAGAAATCGCCTCCTCTTTCCTGTTTATAAGGTCAAGAACACAGTTCATTCCCCACGCCAGCTCTTTCTTTTTTTTGCCTTTCGTCTGAAACTATCAGTAAGGATGACATAAGTGACATTGAGTAAGACTGGTTGGACAACGCTACACTAGGAATTAGTCATAGACCAGCTGACATCCAATCCTCTTTCATTCTTCTCTTTTTCTTACATTTATCTTTGAAAAAGACCTTTTCCCCAAACTACAAAATGCACTAATCCATGAAGCATTCCAAAAATAAGGAAATGAATATTTAATTGCTTTAATTCTACTATGCTATTGAAAGTGCAATTTCAAGCAAGTTCATTTTACATGTGGTGATATTAAGGCAGTCAGTTTCAGTCCCCAGGTCTCATCACAACTGCTGAAGCCATGAATAGATTTGGGTATATGTTGCATTGTTTCAGTACATTGAAATTCTGACTGTGTGTCTAGTTAATGTTGCTCATTACAAGTGAAAATCAAAGCTCCTCCTGTCCCTCCTGATTTGCAAAAAAAGGCTCTGTACCTCTTTGCTGCAAATAAACTATATTGCAGCACACACAGAGCACAGCTACCAATTCTATATTTTGTCCAACCAAAAAAGTTCACTTAGGAAGCACTCCAAAGTTGCACAGAAGTTGGCATTTCCGATTATTCAGGCTGAACGATTCCCACAGGCCAGATGTCAAGCACAATTTGCAAAGGCTCCTGGCACTCTGACCAAGGGGGAATTCCCCAATGTATGTTGTAACACAGAGAGCAGCAATAACATTTTAATCAGATGGCGGTGCCTGCTGGGAAGCTCCATTATAAAGCTTTGTTATGCCCAACAGGACTGCAGTTCAGTGTGGCCGGGGAGTCTACAGAGGGCTGTGTTTCCTTAGTTCAGCCACCATGGATATCAATGCAAAATTAAACAAAAGATGTTTCCCCTCTCCCTTGACACTTACACACTAGAGTAAGTGACTGTAGTAAATTACTCCCTCTGCGTAATAGTATAAGCTATTTTAAGAGCTGTCTGCTCTGAAGTTAGACCAGGGAATTCCTTGTATGTTAACAAGGGAAGTCACAATTAGGAAGCAGAGACAGAGGTCTTAATCTGGAAGACTAACAAAACATGGGTGAAAGATGGATCCTAACAGCTCACTTTGGGCACTTAAATGCATGTTAAGCATGAGCTCTTCATCTATACTAAACTTGTAAGTTATGTTAGTGAACACATTTTTGCAATCAGGCCTTTAAATCAAAAGTAGACTTTCTGATTTGCTTTTATGTCAAAACCATTCTATCTATCTTTTTAAGACACTGAGGAATGTAAGGGCAAAAATATCAGCCTTCATCTCATTGTCTAGCTGAGGAGGCCTCAATATAAAACCAAAAATACTTCAAGGGAAGAGGAACAAGAAGAAAGAAACATAAAACTATGGATTCAGTAGAAAAAGAAGTAGTGTATTTTAAAAAACCCCACAGTTCAAATTGAATAAAAAATACATAACCTTGAAATTTATATCCTATAAGTACAATAGTTATTAAGTTCATGTTTTAAATACATGAACTAGAATCTTTCTTGAAGCAATTACTGTAACCCTAATTAAATTGTGGCTCTTGTACATTAATATCACTTATCTCTTTAAAAACCACACTATTAATTTATCAAGGAGACAACTTGGTAATATGGTGAAGGCAATAAAATAAATCAATATCTGTAACGCCCACTGCTTGAGGGAACAGACTTCATTCAGAAGTACACAGGCAGTGAATCTGCACTGACTTCTGTACAGCTGCACTGATTCACCCCTCTCAAGATGGCATCTGCCTTATTAACACTAAAACTTTCTTCTTTATGTGTTCTGTTGCCTCTTTTTTCTATACATGGCCATGAAGAAAATCATATTGTCATAGAGTATGATCTGTAATGAGGCTGTGTTATAATGCGTTCTTCTTTGCTGTAAAAATGCATGTTAGTGTGAGGGGAAAGAAGATATGGGCAAAAATAAGTTTGGGGGGAGAATGAGAAGTGAAATTAAAAAATAAAACAAAACAAAAACTTTTGCATTGAAAAGTATTTTAGCTACTGATAATGAAGTTTCCAGATGAACCAGAAAAGAAAGGAGGAAGATTGGGATGTACCTCTGGAAGCTATTTCTGAACAGCAGACAGATGGTTGGGATGGCTTGCATGTGCTTGACAGCAGCTACTCTGTGGAATAATAAAGGAATATTAGACAACTAGTTGATCTGCAGGTGGGTTCGGATGGCAGAGAACCATCTGCACTCAAAGTGGCACTACTTTATGGGAAGGAAAATGTACAAATCCTCTGAAGAAGAGCAATACAAACAAAGAAGTGCAGAGGGAGAAGTAGGACAAGCTTCCCCCACTGCCACAGAAGTATGTATGCTTCAATCTCTCTCACATGAGTGTCATAGGAAAAGTTTTTTGCTGGTCCTTGTTTACCAGGCTATTGCAATGGCAACTGTGTTGATAACATCTCTATCTAACTCAAATGTTTGGTGAGTATTTCTTTCAGCTCTGTTAGATCTCACCAATTTCATTACTCCTGTTTCTTCTTTTGACCATACTTCTAACATTGTTTCCTTTAAGCATTCTTCTAGAGACAATTTCTTCAGCAGGACCCCACAAACACCTCCCTGATTTGCAAAGACATCATCTGTATTTACATGCATGTTTGTGGGTCAAAAGCCAAGCTCCAAATCACTTCAGTGTTTGCCTTCAATGACACGGTGAAGTCCACACACACCGGCTTTGGGCCACGCACATAAACCATAACGTACAGCTCCACCTGCTGCTGGAGGTGCCTCCTGCTTGGCTCATCACCACACAGTTTCGTGCAAATACATCTAGAAAGGACACAAAGTTTGTACCACTGAATAGTCTTTGGGACTTTTATGTTGTCTGCCATTCATGCAGGCTTCCAGATGAGCCTATCAGCTTTGCTCCTGTGTTCATAAATAGGGCCGGCCCCCAGCACTGAGCTTGGACTACCAGCAAACATCATGCCCCAAAGCTGCCCTGCCTATGCTTTACAGATGCTCTGCTGAAGGCTTCTTGCAAATCCCTTCACTTGCAAACCAGAAATATAGAGGAAATATCTTTTTCAAAGACACTAAAGCACACTTACTAAACTAGAATATATTTTCTTGTAGCTGTGCTACAAGGAAAGAAGACCAGTAAAGAAATGAGAGTGAAAATCAACTGCCCACTTTTGAAAATTGTTTATAAGCATTTGTGAAAAAAAAAATCTGGGGTTCTGATTTGGTAAAAAATTATGAAATACTGATTTCTACCAGGTTTGTATTAAAATCCTTTTTTTCTTAAGGAAATCGGAGGAGTAGGGGGAAAAACAAAAGCAAAGAATGAGAAGGTAGAACAAAGAGATGCTTCCCTCAAATGAGAACATGTAATTTATTCACAGCTTGGCATAATAACAAGGATCTAGTTCTCAGGAAGACTGAAAGAGACTTCATGCTGCTCTGTGGCTCATTACCACAGCTGGAGGCCTCCAAGCCTGGCCCAAGCTTCAGCGTGGCAGTGTCTGTGGAGCAACTACCAGGGGGCACCTTATTGAAACTAATTATTGGAGGCACACTTAATGAAAGTAAAGTTATATCCACATCTTATAGAACTAAGAAAGCATCTAGGGTGGGACACGGTCAGCATGTACCATGATGGTTCCCCAGGCAACCTGGCCTGCATTCTTAGATGTTCGGCACAAAGGGAGCTTGGCGTGCTAACTCTGAGAGAACAGAGGGTGGAACGGTGTGGAGATAACCATGGCCAGGCTCTGTGTAAACAAGGGAGGTACGGGAACTCCATGGTGCCTTGTAGCTGATAAATCACATAGCTACTGTCAAATAAGAAATAATACCCTGTTCCACCCAGAATGCTGGTTGCGATTGTGGCAAAATCATGTCCTGTGGATGAACTTTGCTCACTATAATCTCATTACAATACCAAAACACACCTCCATTCCAAAAGCTACCTGCCTCCCTCTGCCCCTGAGCATGCTCTCTGAATCTTTCTTAGTCTATACCTTTAAAATGGAAGAGAGAGAATTTTACACCAACGAATAATAACGGTATGTATGACTAGAGTCACTCAAGCTCCACCTAAACATAGAAAATAGTATAAAATGCCTTTAAGAAAGATGCAAGGTGGGGAAGATAGAAACCATCGCTAAGAAGTCGGGGAGATATAACTACAGACTACTGGGATCAGTTGGCGGTCTGAACCTCCCTTCTCCACCCACAGTGACTCCTTTAGGTAAGACTCGTACACTTGGTTATACCAGGTGCTTCTCTGGGAAACTTAGAAACCAAGCTTGCATTTGTAATCGTATTAGTAGTGCTATATAGTAATCTTGCAATATATATATGTACATTGGTACCTAGGTGTACTTTGCAGACAGTGTATTCATCACCAGAAATCTAAAAGAATCTGTATCTGTTGCTTAAATAAATTACCTTAAATGTGGAACTGGTCGCGAGGATTTTATTTTGGTGGATGCGCCCAGATTTATGGCATAATCTGGAACCGTGTTGGTTCATCAGTTGCGACTGGGCCCTGCGCTATTAGTGCATACAGACCTGTGTTAGTTCAACATATTAGCTGATGAACGCAGCCGGACTGGTAGTGCTGACTTTGGCCTCTCTCAGCCACAGTTTAAGGTATCAAATTGGGCATCGTTCAGAAGATAAGCTCAGCCACCCCCAGCCCCTCTAATATCTGAAGACAAGCTGGAATGCAAGGGGGTTTAGCTTCTGCCAAATTAGTCCTCCTAAATGCAACAGTGTCCCAGCAGGAGCACTCCCGGCTCAAGCCCCCAGTGGGAACAAGTGTGCCGAGCTCCAGGGGCTGGGGCTTCAGAGTCCATGAGCTCTGAATGTCTGTCTGATGAACACTGTCTTGGGTACATCAAAAATATAGTTGATGAACTCAGCCTCTACCAAATGAAATGTTTGAGTCACAGAATTGTCATTTTCTGGGGGAAAAAATTGCACCACTGGAAAATTTCTGATTCATTTTTACCAAAAATTCAGGGGAGTTTGGTGACAAAAGCCACCTGAATCCTCTGCAATGTGATGTAGGAAAATGGTTCCCACTCTTTAAAATTTCTTTGAAAGAAGTAGATATGCAGGCAAACGCTAAACTGGTAACTAGATACTATAGATCCACAAAATGTTCCAGCAGGAGCATGAATGATACTGCAAGACAAAGTCAGCCAGAAATTTAAAGTATAATTTTGTTTTGTTAAAATTTTCTTCCAGGAAAAGTGTTTTTCTTTACAAGGAATCAGCTACCTGGCAAGAATATTCCCATATGTGTTACAGATATCTAAAATGAAATAAAATAAAATAAAGTTATAAAAGTTGAGAGTACAGATTTGGGAGCAAGGTTTTTGTAGTCTAACTGGTCAAAGAAGTAGGTAAAGGTTTTCAAGAAGTGGCTTTTTGCAAGACTTATTAAGATCTATGCTTTCTAAATGATAGTAATAATAAAGACATACACCATGCCTAGGTATAAAATTGTTCTCCTACTTTAAATTTGGAGATAATCACCATATGGCACAATGATTTCAATACAGCTGAAACAATCTGTGGTTCCCCATGACAGCATTCCAGGTAAATAAACAACAGGTAAACTTCAAATGGTTTCAGGTTTGGATGAAAACCAACATTTCTGGCAGGTTTGACCTGATACAGAACATATAAAACTCTGCATCTTCAGCTCATATATTGAAAAACATACATTTAAGCTATCTCATTTTGTAGTTAAGTCCCAAAACATATTTCTCACACAACAGTATCAGGAGGAAATAAGATTGTGAAAGACCTCTTGTCTAGCACACAGACAATCACTATCATAACGCAGGGCTCTGCAACAGAAACTTCTGCAATACGCCAAAGAGGAGGGAAGAAAAAGAGGAGAAACACCTACTAAGCTGAAATGACTGGGAGAAGTACATAAACCAAATGCTGATTGCCAAACAAGTTTGATCAAATCCAGGAAAGATGGAAACAATTTTGCAAATGGCAAAGCTCCAAAACAGTGATGCCTTACATAAGGTTCAGGGAATGTTTCCTTTGAAGATAAAAGGTACTCAAGTGTGAAATCTGTGATCAATATAGGAAGCAGAATGAAAAAGCAAACCAGCCACAAACAAAAATTTCTGATGGCATTTTAATTCCACATGCATTAGACAGCACCCAGGGAGAAGACCAATGACTGTATATACTTCAAATAAACTGCATGTAAAATATACAAAGTGCTCATCCTTGATAGTATACCTGTTTCCTTTACCAGTTAGGGGCTCCTTCATTTGCATTTCTTTTTATTCTCTGAAGTCTTGAAAGAATGAGATTTTATCAAATTAAATAAGTCTACTCTTATTTGCTAAGGAGTATTGCCAATCTTTTTATGAACATTCAGGAGCTTTGTGTAGCTATAAATATTTGCTCTTGAAGTGTTTAGCAACTTCAGGAAGTATCATCAGCAATTAGAAGAAGAACGCATTTAATTTGAAATTAGCTGCGATAAAACCTTGCACTATTCCAACTGAACTATCTCAGGGTGAAATATTGGCTGTATGATTTCAAGAACGCCTGTCTCCCACTGATACAAATAATCCAGTTAGAGAAAGTCTAGTGGATTGTCTAAACCAGCTTAAAACTGATTTTCCCACTGCTATATCTTTCAGAAATGAAGTACTACCAATCAGTCTCTTGACTAGGGACAGACCTAAAGAACAAAGCATGGCTCCAAAGATCAATTTTCCTCAAAACTTGGCGAACATTTGGGTTTGTTTTCTGATTTGTTTTCTGACTCCTGAAAATGAGATACAAAATTAGACTTTTCAATATGATATCTTTTAGTTAATGCCTGTTTTGTTGCCAGTTAGAAATGAGAGTGTTTCAGCACTCAACCGAACACATATTTTAACACCCTGTCCAATTTTAAGCATGGTAAAAATTAACAGTCTTGACTGCAGTCAAAATAGTATCTCCTATGTCTCCTAACAAGACAGAGAACAGAAGAATGGCTGACCTCTCAGGGCAAACTCAAAACATAGACAACAGTCCTTTCTGATGTGTGGTAAGTCGAGCAGGCATGGCAGGAGGCTGTTTTGGCAAACATCACTTCCATTTGATGAAGAAACATATGGGAAGCTACAGGCTGGTCAGACTCATCTCAGTCCCTGAGAAGAAAGTGTAGCAAATCTTCCTGAACATCATTTCTGGACACAGGAAGTAGATGAAGATGATGAAATAAGTGATTCAGTAAACAAGGGGATGGAAGTGGATGTCATTTACCTTGACTTTAGTAAGGCTTTTGTCACAGTCTCCCAAAGCATCTTTTCAGCCTACCTGGGAAGGTATGGCTTGCGTGGGTGGAAATCTAGTTGAACTGCCACCCTCAAATAACTCAATGACCAAAGAGCAGCCAGTTACTAACGATGTTTCTAAAGTGTTGGTCTTGGTACTGGTACTGGTACTGCTTAATATCTGCATTAACAAACAGGACACAACCAATCATTGTTACCAACACACTACTAGCAACAGGACATGGTCTTGGCCATAGAGACTCAAGGCTGGAGATGGACATAGTCCTAGTATAATGCTATTGACTGGTGCTACTAGAAAGTGTATATAGTAATTGCATAAATAAACATACCAACACACATCCAATACGTAAAAAACGAACGTACTTGATATTGACCTCATTTTATTTGCTGTTCATTTGCCTAGACACTTCAGAGCAGGGAACAAATCTACTTTTTAGTTTTTTTGAGAAGCAGCTTCTAGAGTCGGTTGTGACTGGGATCTCAGGGAACTATCAGTCAGGTGAAGTACGTTAAAGTACTTACAGCCACAAATTAGGAATCTTTTCTGATTTCCAGAAAATGGCCTCTTTGTATATAAACTCATAATTCCAGGATGGGATTTTTGATGGGTAAGTAGACTCACAAAAAATGTCTCAGACCTCTCAATTTTTAATATGCAATTTAGGTACCTAATTCACATTGATTTAATTCACTCTTTTGACATGTTTCTGTTCCAGAAGCTAGATGGAAATTGTCGCTTTCCCTTTGCTTTTCTTACTTGTCAGAATATTCTCTGCTCCAGTCTTTTGGGTAACTACAGATGTCCTGAAACTTTTCTAAATATGAGTTGGCACTGTGCTGTGCAAGCCAGGGCATCCTGCTTGGTATTTTAACTTCTCTATTCCCAGCTCAAGTGACTAAGCATATTTGTCTAAGAATGTATACTGTATATACAAATATGAAGGATTTATTGCCTTTGATCCATTTCTTTAAATATGTGAATAGTATTCTGAGAGATCCTATCAAATGTTAATATAAGAAGTGTTGGGAAGGAAATCTCTTTATCAAAGTTCTTTTTTTAAAAACTAGAAAATAATTTTTCTGGAAATACTCTTTATTATTCCTAGGGAAGAATAAAGCATTTATAAAAAAAGACAAACAACCCCAAAAGATACTTCATGCCTCCTGATAGTCTCTGCCATGACTGAATAGAAGATGACTTGTGTGAGAGATTCCTGCATGACAGATGATGTTGGGCATACCTCTCAGCACATACCTCTTCAGCCTCTGTCCACTGTAAGAGACCTGGACATATAAGGGCTTGTAGTCTATTAATTTATGCAGGTCTGTTTGATAGGGCTGGAGCACTGCAAGTTTAGCTTGTTCACTTTGTTTCTGCTCTAAGCCTTCATGAAAAAACTCATTGTGTGCATCAGATTAGCAACTCCTCTATGCTATATGCATCCAGAAAGCCTTGAGGTGTATGCAACTCATCCCAAAGACCTCCTTCAAGCCAAATACAGTCATCTACAATAACACTTACAATGAATACCTTTTGATGATTTGAGGCTGATGGAAGACTACTGTGGAGGGCACCGTGGACGAAAAGAATTGCATTCGTATCCAATTTTAGGTCTGCTTGCTGACTTTGTATCTCAGGTATGCGCTAATGCTGCTATTGATGAGAAAAACCTTGGACACCGTCCTGGTTTGGCCTAAACCAGGCCAATTTTCCTTTCAGTGATTTTTCCTTTCAGCTAAGTCTCCTCTAAGTAACTGCACTTTCTGAAACTAACTGCATGTTTTGCAGACAGTGTCTGCTTCCAGGACTGATAACACTCAAAGTTTGTAGTTATCACTGAGGCACCGGTAGGGATGTTATGCAGAAAGGCTCTTGCTGTACTTATTCTCAGAGAAACCAAGGTCACTGCTAAATTCCTCACTGCTTACAAGTGAAGAGCCGAAGGGGGGTCGCACCTGCAGGGGGGAGCGGGCAGGGCAGGTGACCCCAAATTGACCAACAAAGGTATTCCATCCCATACACGTCATTCTCAGTACAAAGCGGGGGGATCACGAGGGTCTCACTCTCTTTCTGCTATGGCCGGTGTCCGAAGAGGACTCTGTCCATTTTCCTGCTGCCCCTGATCCCGATCCGTGCACTCCTGAGTCCAGCTTTCGACCGTCGCTGGGCCCAGCCTGGGCCTTCCCGGAGCCTGCCCTGCAGTGCCGGTGGTGACAGGGCCAACATCAGGGGAGCTCGATCTTGTTTTTTGTATATATTTGTATATATTTTTATATATTTGATTATTCCAATATTTTTATTATACTCTTTTTCATTATTATAGTTGATTAAAACTGTTTTAACTTTCCAGCCCGTAAGTCTCTCTCCTTTTTCCCTTCCCCTTCAGGGGGGGTGGAAGGGTTAACAGAGAGCATCTGCCACAGGTTTAATAGCCGGCCCAGCTTTAAACCGTGACAGACACAAAACACTGCCGGACTAAAAGCATGTGTTTGATGCTGGATTCTACTGGAATTGAGTTCCCTTATACTATAAAATAACATCCCTCTTAACTATCTTGTTTATAATTTGAACTCATTCATTCAGGAAGACATTGACTCTGATAATAGTAAGTGCACATAAAAGACTCCTGCAACTTACCACTAACAGCAAAACCAAAGCAACAGTAAACTGCCCAGCAAAAGCAGTGATACCGATCTTGTGGTTCAGTGACTAATACATATACCATAAACTACAGATTACCAAGCCTGTGCAATGAATTTTAAGATCTGTTCAAAGAACTATCAAAAGCAGTTTCTGGTCCCTCTAACATCCGTGATTTCAACAAAAGTGTAATCAGGACAAAATGAAGCACATCTAAGCAAGTGTATGTTGTCTATCAGGAGCATGACTAGATCAAGACTGGAAACAATGCACTGCACTTTTGTTCTAATCCAAAGGAAAAAAGTGTAACTTGTTACTGTTTTGCTCTTTTGTAATAAATATTAAGTAGAAATAGAAACAGTCAAACAACGCATATACTAAACACAACAGTTTCCAAGAGTTCCCCTTCAAACGTAACTATACTTTTTTATCCATGCAAAAAATATCTTATTATCAAACTTACTAATTTAAGTGGGGTTGCATCAAAAAGAACATCTAAACTTCAGCTAGCAGAGTAAAATTTACAGTAAAGCTGAGGAGTGTTGAATTTTGGATCCTATACGAGGCTATGGATTTATCTTTAAAAATACTCAAAGGACTGACTGAAGTCACCTCCTTATTATTGAACATCAGGTTCTGTAATTATAGGTTAGAGATTTGTTCCAGCCTGTGAAGTTTGTTTTCAGAACAATGTCCTCTCAAATTAGTCCTGCAGTTTACAAAATATTAGTACACTTGTAGTAACTGAAGTTCATGATGTTTTTGTTAAAGGCATTCACTGCCAATTAATGGTTGGGAAGACAAAATAACACAGAATCATAGAATGGTTTGGGTTAGAAGGGACCTTAAAGATCACGTAGTTCCAACCCCCCTGCCACAGGCAGACACCTTTCCACTAGACCAGGTTGCTCAAAGCCCCATCCAACCTGGCCTTGAACACTGACAGGGAGGGGGCAGCCACAACTTCTCCGGGCAACCTGCTCCAGTGTCTCACCACCCTCACAGGAAAGAATTTCTTCCTAATATCTAATCTAAATCTCCCCTCTTTCAGTTTAAAACCGTTCCCCCTCGTCCTATCACTACTTGCCCTTGTAAAAAGTCCCTCTCCATCTTTCCTGTAGGCCCCCTTCAGGTACTGGAAGGCTGCTAGAAGGTCTCCCTGGAGCCTTCTCTTCTCCAGGCTGAACAGCCCCAACTCTCTCAGCCTCTCTTCACAGGACAGGTGCTCCAGCCCTCTGATCATCTTCGTGGCCCTCCTCTGGACTCACTCCAACAGCTCCATGTCCTTCTTATGTTGGGGGCCCCAGAGCTGGACACAGTACTCCAGGTGGGGTCATGCATTTGAAAGAGTAATTAAGTTTACCATACTTTAAATATATCTGAAACTGACTTAAGGGAAGGCACAAACACCTTGACATTTGTCATATTCTGTTTCTCACTTCCTCAAAAAGGAAGGGCACAAATTGATCTATGATTTGTTCATAAAACTACTCATATAAAATAGAATTATTACAGATGTCAATAGCTGAGCTGAGTACAAGCCAAGTTCTATTTAGTCACATTTATGTAATCCTCCTGGAGTTAAGGGCAAGTCAAAGAATTGGGGAAGTCAAAGAATTGGGCCTTAAATTTATCCAAAATATTAATACTCCTGGAAAGCTAAACAACAAAGAAATCTGACTGAAACTATGGGACCATTTACAATAAAGTCTGCTGGCTCTCAAGATCTTGGTCCTGATTATGCTTCTACCAGCACCAGTGATGTGTAATTCAACTGGAGGCACTGTAAAATGAGTAGGCGAGACCACAATCGTGCCTTTTGAGCCCAGTATCAACCTCTTCACAACTTTTATTTAAAATAAAAGTTTTTTCTCCTTGATTCATATTACACTTTTCTTCCTAGAAATCCTGGCAGAAAAACAGTCTCTCTATTCTTTCTCTCTCTTTTACTCTTTTTCCTCAGAGGTACATAGAAATTACACAGCATTTAGAGAAGCTGCCAAGGACAGTTCAGCTAAGAGTGTCATAACAGGCATCACATTTCATGCGTTTCTTAGGCAGCCTTGATGTAATACAGAAAAGATCAGATGGTCTTTGGCATGTGTGAGTGGAGGACAGACCAATTTACCAGGTCAAAGCTACAGCAGGAGGAAGCTGGTTGGAATGCAAGGAGTTTACTTCCCAGCCTCAAAACTCATGGAAAGCCCCTCAGGAAGAGCTTCGAAGCTTAGCAAACCAGGCAGAGAGCTGAATATTTGCATCTGTTGCACCTCCTGAATATCTCTGTGGGCATTTACTGCCAAACTCACACTGACTGGGTTACTGCACATCAGACCAAGTCCTCATTTCTGCCTCCCACCTTCTCATGTACAGGCTCTATAGTAAAACAAGGGGCTCCAGGAACTGGTAGGCCTGCAGAGAGGACAAGTCTATTAAAAGCCAGGCTGCTGAGGATCGCAGCAGGGACAGCATAGAACCATGGTTGGTAACAAAAAGGAAACAGAGAAATGTCTGTGACCTCTGTTATAACTCAGAGCACTCTCAACCTCCATAATGCTGTCTTACTGATAGTCAAAGATGAGCATCTGGAGGAATCCTGATTAAAATAAAATACAAACCAGCTGAGCCCAGTTTTATGCCTCATCACCACTAGAGGGGTGGTCTGGATCCCTTACCCCATCACTTCCTTTGTGCCTGTCAGACACAGCTCCATCATCAGGCTGTACCTGCTGTAAAAGTGGCTGAATCCCACATTTAAGAGCATCAGTTTGCATAGGTGTGTTCAGGAGACTTCCTTGTTGTTTCAGGAAGCAGCAATTACTGCTGTCATGGGAACAACCTCAGCAATTTTGCAGAAAATTTGGAGAGTGAGTAAACAAATTAAGACAGGACATTTTTAAACTTTGGTCCATAAGAACCTGAGGCAAAGACCACCGAAGACAGCAAAAAATTCTGGTGCAAAAGCTCTGCTGGTGCAGCTATGCTGTTTCCAGATTTCAGCTAATATCTGTACTCTACACTGAGCTACAGCCTACAGTACGAGCTGCTCAGGGAACTAGTTTTGAGATTGCTGTGTTGTTATCTGTGATATAGGCAAGCTTTGGGCACTGTTCTGAGACAGATACAGATGGACTTTGAAAATGCATTTGTACCATCACAGTGGTAGTCAGCTGGCAACAGTAGTTTTTTCCAGGAAACTTCATGAGAATTCAGGAGAAACAGGACTGTCCCTACATCAGTCTATTTGCAACACAAGTCCCACAGCTTTTTCAGCATCTCCTCCCACTATCTTAATTACTCATGTATCCAGTCTCATTTTACTGCATCTCAGACTCCTATAAAGGCTTTTGCACTCTTCTCAACTCTCATAATTCTAATAACAGTTTTCAGGAAAAATAAGTTTTTGGTCTGCTTACAAGGGTCTTCCTACACGGAATAAGACTTTAAAGTACTAAAAGTCCTGCAAATTTTATTCAAATTAAATGTCAAGCCACCCACAATGAGTTCAGAGGTAGCCGGTTTCTGTTGTGACTTACTCCTTTGCACAATAGTTGAGATAGATTAGATTGAGACAGGAAGGGCAAGTTCTTACCGCACCAGCTAGAGCAGCAGAGAGGCTCCAAGGCATGTACGAAGGGAGGGAGGGAAGGAAGGAAGGAAGGAAATGAAGAGGGGGAAGCACCATTTTTCAAGACAGGAAGAGGACAATAACTTCTCATCTCCTTTAGCAGAGAAATACAGGTCTAGATGGAACATCATAAGTTAATGTGTTCAAGTGCCCTGCTAAGGCATTCCTGCTAACCTCAAGATTACTCTGTTGATGGCCAACTTACACCCATTTGTTCTTGGGACAAGACTGGGAAGAGGCATATGCCTTTCACTTATTTAAAACTCAGCACTTGCTTGTGGATAATAAAGGCAGATAAAACAAGATGTTTGTTTCATTTTTATTTAAGCAACCCTCTTATCTAATTAAATCCAGTTCTTATACTTCCTTTCCTCCCTCCCTCCCCAAAAATCTTAAGACAAAACCAAAATAGTCAAGACCTTCTTTTCACTTTTACTTTATTAAAAAGGTTGTTTTTAAAAAAAAAATGAATTTTCTTCAAATGTCAGGGGAAGTTAAAAATAGGAAGGTACCAGAAAAGCCTTTTATAGTGCAGTCATAACAGTACCACATCATTGTTGAGCACCACAATTAAAATGATACATTATGACAGTGATGTGATACATCTCTGTGTTTGGTCTTTCAGATGCCGCAAAAAATTAGTACAATTTTTGTTCTGTCTGCCAAACATTTTTTTCCAAATGGGGTACTCATATATTTTGAGACAGTAAAGTATTCTTTCCTTTAGGTGCTGTGATACAGGTATATTTTAAACACATTTTTCAGGTGTAACATTATTGTATAGCCACCAAAAAAAAAAAAATAAAAAAGCTGGACACGAGCTGGCACTGTGTGCTCCCAGCCCAGAAAGCCAATTGTATCCTGTAGCCTGAGCTGCATCAAAAAAAGCGTGGCCAGCAGGTCAAGGGAGGAGATTCTGCCCCTCTACTCTGTGCTGGTGAGACCCCACCTGGAGTACTGCATCCCGTTCTGGAGTCCTCAGCACAGGAAAGATGTGGACTTGTTGGACGAAGTCCAGAGGAGGGCCACAAAACTGATCAGAGGGATGGAACGCCTCTCCTACAAAAACAAGCTGAGAGTTGAGGTCATTCAGCCTGGGGAAGAGAAGGCTCTGGGGAGACCTTATTGTGGCCTTCCAATACTTCAAGGGGTCTTATAAGAAAGACGGAGACAGACTTCATAGTAGGGCCTGTTGCAATAGGACAAAGGGTAATGGTTTTAAGCTAAAAGAGGGTAGATTCATACTAGATAAAAGGAAGAATTTTTTTATGCTGAGGGTGGTGAAACACAGGAACAGGTTGCCCAGAGAGGTGGTAGATGCCCCATCCCTGAAACATTCAAGGTCAGATTGGACCTGAGCAACCTAATCTAGTTGAAGATGTCCCTGCTCACTGTGGGGAGGTTGGACTAGATGACCTTTAAAGGCCCCTTCCAACCCAAACCATTCTATGATTCTGTGACCTAATGATATGGAATAGCTTATTCTGTCCTAGCTAACAAGTCATCCCCCCTCCCCCACTGCCCCACTTAGGGTAGATAGTTGTGGGGTTTGGGTTTTTTCTTCCCTGTTGGCTTTTTTCTGAGTTAGGTCATTATTAAATTCTGTTGATCTTCTCAGTCTTAATTCATGCGACACTTTTGTCACATTGGTAGCATGCTTTTCTGTGAATTGCCTTCTAGTTTCAACATCACTTTTGTTGTTGAGTTACCTCAGTCTTATTTGTACCTGCTGCCACTAATTTACCCAGTACATTTAGCCATGGGCCTACATTTTCCTCATTTGTTCTTTTACTGCTAACGTAGTGGTAAGTGTGCCCTTGAAGTTTATTGTCAGTTTCAGCTCTAGCTGAACTTTCGCTTTCCTACTATCACCCAGGTTGGCCTGGGCAAATTCTATATTTCTTCTTGGTACTCTGCTCCTTCTTCTACCTCTTATATATGTTTTTTTTTGCATTGGAGCTCAGTCACATATTCCCTATTTGGTCAAGCCAGTCTCATGACACATATACTCATTTTCCTGAGTCCTGGCATGGACAACTCTTTACTCCTTAAGGACAATATCTTCTAAGTGAGCCAGCTCTTTCGAGCTCCTTTGCCCTTCAGAGCTGCCTCCTACAGAATCCCACCTACCAGCTCCCTGAATATGCCAAAGTCTGCTCTTCTGAAGTTCAGGGTCTTGTTCCCTGTTTTTCGCCTGCCTCACCCCCCTCAGGATCTTGAACATCACTGTTCCATGGTCACTAGTGACAAGGCTGCCATTGATCTCATCAACAAACCACATCATCTCAGATCATAGTGTTCAAAGGGCTGAGGTACTCAGTCCTATAACACATGTAATAGAGATCACTCCTGTAAGGTTCAAGTCCCACAGCTCAAAACACTTGCAGAGGAAGCTTCATTGTGAAACAGCAAATGTGTTTATTTCCTTTTCCTTCCTAAAAAATGTAAGAAATGGCAAAGGCTGTACTGTGTGCTCATATGTATTTCATTATTTAGGGGAATTTATATCAGCTTTTACAAGATACAGTTATCAATCCTGACATGTCACATAAATACATTTATTCTTTATAGAATAGGGCACTGGGGGATTTTGAAGCAGTGCTGTTATCCACTTTCTTTTAAATGCCCAGCAATGACAACTGTACCAGTCTCCTATGAATTCAGAGACAGATGTTTATTTCTTTATGCTTCACTGTCTTTCTCCACCCTGTTGTCTCTAAATTGTGAGCTCTTTGTGGCAGAAAAGCCTTTTGTTCATTGTTTTGTGGTGGGGTTTTTTGGACAGCACACAGAACAATGAAGAATGAGGTTCCTAATGTTGCTTTACATAATACTAAGCAACACATGTTCGTCCATTGTTTTCCATTTTTATATCTATATAGGTGACATTTTAGACCATTTTTACCCAGCTCAGCCAAACTCCTGAAAGTGCTCCATACACATCTTCCCAAAGACAGTGGTTTCCGCTGCAGTGAGCAGAAGAATGTTCCAAATGCTCTTCTTCAAATGTGTAATGTAAATACTGCCCAATATGTAACCGACAGATATTATCAGCTTTCTGAAGAGAAATAGAGGCACAAAAAGATAACCCAGGTATGGGCTGCTATTGCCAGAGGGAGCAAAACAATCTCTGTTACAGTGAGTGGTTTTGTTCAAAAATAACATAAAGAGAAACTGGAAAGAACATGATATTGTCCTGCATGAGAGGAAGAGAGTTCTTATTAACTGCCACTGAACTTTGTACTTAAGTTTTTACACTTAAGTGCAATTTAAGCAGAGAAAGGTTACTTTTTGTTTTTGAAAGCTTTGGAACACCAGTGTTGTGACATGCCTTCAATGAAACAAGTCATGTAGAATAAATTTTACGTTTAAAAAAATTACACATTCCCCACAAGCACAGGTGCAAATTTCATGGATGGTGAAGAAAGTACAAACAGTCTGTCTCTAAAGGCTTTGTTTCCGCTTTTCACAAGTACGCACACTGTACTAATTGTACTTCTACAATGAGTTGGTAAGTTAAGTTCCTTACAAAGCTTAGCAAGTGCTACCTAAAACACCAATACCTGCTGGGGAGAGGCTATACCTCTGGCCTCTGGAGATGACACTACTCAGGTCAACAGAGAAGAGGTCCAACTACCCCAATACCTGACCCATGTTCATCAGACAGTTAACTACTAACAGTCATCCCAACAGCTGAAGTGTTTAAGAATAGAGTCTACAGCTATATAGTCTATTAAAGCATAATCAAAAAAGCACGTGATTTCAGGAATACTGATGAATAACTCTATATTCTCATTTGTGTCTATATGTCAGAATATGTTTCATTGTGGTATACTTTGTGTACAAAAGTAAGCAGGGGAGTAGCAAATGTCCCTCGGTGCATTGGTAAGGCACAGCGAGGAAATCCTGCGTGCTCTCTGCACCTCTGCCACGTTCATGCAGAGGGAACCAAAAGCTTTTCTTTGGCCTCGGGCATCGCCACAAGCAAATGAACGTCTATGCTATAAGCACCCTTCTTTACACAGGCTGGAGGTGCAGAGGAATTTGCAGGGACGCCCAGCAGCTGTGCCCAGTGCGTGGCCACCAAGGGCAGGGACAGCCCTCTGGGCCCCCTGGGCACAGGGACTGTCTCGGGACCAGCAGCCCAAAGGCTTCCTCACAGGGATGCTGGGCGGAGGGGCGGTGGGAGGGGCTGCGCAGGGGGCACCCCGTCACCCCCATGTCACAATGCCACCGCCTGGCAACGCCGCAGTCACAGTGCCCCGGGGCACTATAAAAGGGAGCATCCTCCCCTGTCCTGCTGCCACAGCTGGCCCGCAGGCAGCCCAAACACATCTCAGAGGAAGTCCTTGAGGAGCCCGTGCAACTACTTGGAGGCGGCTGAGGGAGCAAGACCCCAGGAAGCTGGAGGAGGCTGCTGGAGATAAGAAGCACCAGCACCTGGAGGTGCCCAAGGCTTTTCAAATGGATCAGGCCTTTTCACAGCATAGCAGTGGCAAGAGCAAGGGAATGCCACCTTGAGGAGCACTGCAGAGCTCGCCGTCCTCATCCCCTGCAGAGGCGGGGGCAGCAGCCGTAAGAAACGGGATGCAGAGCTGTTGCCAGGGTTGCTTTGGAGCAGCTACTGGCGCCCCACCAGGCACAGGAAGCATTCTTGCCCCTGAGATCGATCAGGCTGGGGGCCTTTTGCCACTCTCAGAAGGCCCTGAGATGGCTCCAGCTTGAGGGACAATAGGGCTTGGGCATCTCCTGGGAGGCGTGACCAGGCTGTGGGATGAGGAGGCAGGTCTTGCTCACATGCTCAGGAAATAGCCGATCGCCAGTGCTGGGCTCAGGAAGGAATTTTCCCCCGGGGCACATTGGCACTGGTCCCTGGGGGTTTTTTGCCTTCCTCCGCAGCATTGAGCATGACCACTTAAGTGTCAGGGCTCCTCTTCTCCCTTTCGCCTGCGTTACTGCCTGCTGCTCGTGCACCACGAAGATGGCCTCTCGTGTCCTGCAGCTGGGGGAGGAAGGCTTTTTTTCCCCCCACGGTGCGCTACCAACTGTCCCCGGGGGGTTTTTCCTTCCTCTGCAGCACTGAGCACGGCCCCCTGCCAGGGCTTCTTCGGGCCCTTTTGCCTCGGGTCCTGCTGCTCATGCTCCACGCAGGTGGCCCTCGTGCCCCGCATCCAGGGGGAGGAAGTTCTCTCAACTCCCAGGGCGGCACCCACCAGGGTGGCCCCCGGGGGTTGCTGCTTTTCCTCTGTAGCACTGAGCACAGCCCCTTGCCAGGGCTCCTCTGGGCCCTTTCACCTACGTTCTTGCCTGCCGCTCTTGTGGCTCTTGCCTTGGAGGGCCAAGGCACCACTCGTGCCATGGCTCTCTCGGGCTCTTTTGCCCATTGCAAGTTTGGAGCGGGAGTGAGCTCTGCTCTTCCCTCGGCTCCATTGCCCCAGGGCTTCTTGCTTGTGCAAAACAGCCTGTGCTTGCAAGGGCTCCAGCCTTGCTGCACCATCCGGAGCTGCCACTTTGCAGCTCTCCCCGCAAGCAATACGAGCACAGGGCAGGCACGAGAGCGCTTCTCACGCATCACTGGCCGAGAAGCACGGCGACGGAGCAAGGCTGGGAAGGCAAACAGCATGTCTGGCATCGCTACGTGTGTCCTGCTTTGGAAAACAGCCCACAGCAGCACACACCTCTTCGTCGTCTTCTTCTTCCTCTGCATTTGTGCGTGGTCGGTACCGACCCTCATTCTTCAAGCTCTCACTCCAGGAAACAGAGATTCCTTGGCCCCTATTCCTGGGGCTACTGTCTGCGGCTCTGTGGCTTTCCTTTGCCAGGCTGCAAGGCATGGTTTTTCAAGCTAAACTCAACAATGCATCAGCCTGCTCCTGGCTACACGTGTGCACTGCGTCATTGGTTGTGAGCATCCGCTCTGAACCGGATACAGAAGCAAGGCATAAAATGACATAAAATAACATAAAATAATATAACATAACAAAACACAACATAAAATAACATAAAGTAACATAAAATAACAGAACATATCGTAACATAAAAGAAAAGAAAACAAAATGAAATCCTGTTTCCACTTGTAGCCTTTTTGGTTTGTGTCCTTGAGAGTGTTTTTAGAGCTGAAAAATCCCCTGGCATTTCAGGCAAATAATGCTGTCATGGTTATTCGACTCATTGTGAGTGCAGAAAACTAGAATGGAAGAGAAGAGTTCAGTCGGAAGGGACCTACATCGATCACCTAGTCCGACTGCCAGACCACTTGAGGCTGACCAAAAGGTAAAGCATGGCATTAAGGGCATTGTCCAAATGCCTCTTAAACACTGACAGGCACGGGGCATCGACCAGCTCTCCAGGAAGCCTGTTCCAGGGTTTGACCACCCTCTCCGTAAAGAAATGTTTCCTCGGGCCAAGTCCGAAGCTCCCCTGATGGATGCAGTTTTGAACCATTCCCACGTGTCTCGCACTGGGTACCAGGGAGAAGAGGTCAGCACCTCCCTCTCCGCTTCCCCTCCTCAGAAGCTGGAGACAGCACTGAGGTCACCCCTCAGACTCCTCCTCTCCAAACTAGCCAAAGCCCGTGTCCTCAGCCGCTCCTCAGGGGACATGCCTGACAGCCAAACCCAAGGAATTTTGACAAAATAATCCTAAAAGTAGCTCTACTCTCCAGCTGGGATGTGGAGACTTTAGGCAACGTAGCGTCCCAAGATTGTAAGTGGAGCACCATTGCCCATCCAGAGCAAAGACCAACTATGTCTCTTTGGATGGAAGGTGAGCAAATCTCCACCTGTTCCCTACACGCATATTGAAACAGAAGATTTTTGTTGAGATTGTATTTCAAAGCCCTTTTGAAAGTACTCCCTTAATCCAGGTGATAAATAACGCTTCTCAGACTTCAGGGGTTTTAAAAGGATTTGTTTTTATGAGAGGACTAGGTATCACAGAATTGCTGACCACTACACCACTTGTATACAGACATTTGGATAAACACAATATATCTGAATATTTAGTATGAATTCTTTAAGATGAGAGAGGCCTGGAATTCATAGACATCAAGAGTATGTTGTGATCTTGCTCAAAATACTCAAGAACAACGGGATGGATCCAGCAAGCAGTTGTAGAGGGGTTTCTGGAGGAGAATGGTCATGTCATGAGCCAGAAGTATGAGAGTATGGAGTGAGGGCCTAGCTGCGTGACAACAGTCATGTAGTTATTGTCCACAAGCTGACTTTGGAGAGAAGAGATGAGGAAAAACAGCAGCTGAGCAAACAAGAATTGAGGGAGTAGCCGAGGGAGCCGAACACGGAGGAGAAGAAACAAGAACTGATGGAGCCAACTAAGAAAGGACCAGTGGCAGAGCAGTGACCAATCAACACATCAAAGAAGAGTATGCTTGAAGTGTGGCCAGTAATATTAACCAGTAGCAATGCACATGCTTACAGCCAGGGAAAGTACAAATGTATAAAAGGGACAGCTTATGCTTAATAAAGCGTCTTCACTTTGATTCACATTGGATTGTGTGGAGTCCTGTTTCTTCTCCTCAAGCAGTGGTTAGGCAGCTGTCAGCCTGTGAAACTAGTCCTGCCATATGTTTCTTTGAAGCAAAGAGAAGACACCTTTCAGACCTGCCTTGAAAGAAGAGAGTAATCTCATAGTAATAGATCTACTAGAAGTGTACATGGTTTTGGATCTCATCTGAAAAAAAAGGTTGCAGAGCTCTCAGGAAATAATGTTATAGTCAAACAAGACAGGTTTATTTGGACTATGTTAAGTGTTGCTCTAATGTCCTATTTGCTCTGAGAACTGCCCTCCTCCCCCCATAGTACGCTCAATTTCTATAGATCACAATTAAAAAAAAAAAAAACAAAACAGAACGAGGCAACTTCAGGAAAAGGAGCAGCAAAGAATGCTAAAACCAGCCCCAGGCCACGTTGGTATTATTGCTGGCATAAGTCTGCGCCAAAGAAGAAACACTGCTAATAGTATTTTGCAGAGTTTGTGGAAAGTGCCTGGTCATTGGAAAAGCAAAACGGTGCAAAAATCTGCAACTGATGTGGTAATCCATACATGTTGGGGCACAGCATTACAATGTGCTGACAGTACAACAGAGACACGAAAGTATTTGTTTTAAGAAGACAGCTGCAGACCACAATACAATAATAAATACTTTTTTGCACAGCTTTATCAATAAACTGCATTTTATCAAATGCTTGACCAAAAGGACAGTTAAAAAGATATTACAAGCATAAGCATGACAAAGGAATCTATAATACTTCTATAATATGTAAAGCAGTTCCTCTGCTTTAAGCTAGCCAAAGATTAGTGTGAGGAAGCATAACTCCTCAGATTATCTGTGGAGGACAGATGCACTCCTGTTATTTTGCTCTCAGTAGGTATAAATAAATCAGTCATTTCTGAAGACACAAATGTTCCTGTAGTCCAACTGGGAAAGTACAGCAATGAAATCCTACACAACATACCAGAAAAGGAGGGAGTGAGGGGAAAACCAAACCAAAGTTTAATAAGAGAATACGCTCCCTTGGAATCAACACCTGCAAACCAGTGACGAGCCTTTGCAGGATTCCTGTTTACAACTTGCATCAGCAGTGCAAGGGAAAAATGAAAACACTGAAGTTTTTGCAATCGGGTGAATTTATCAGCAGACTTCTTCTGGGCTTGAGCAAGTCTGGAGTTTTCTCAGCTCTGTCTCAGAATTTGCAGGAATTCACATGGCATCTCTATGTCCGTAAATGTGCAGCAACCGATAGTAGTGAAAGCCGTTAGCAATTCTTCTGCTCCAGAAAGTTTCTATTTCACTCCAGACAGCTCCTGCTGTGCAAAAGCTACCTATAACAGCTTGTACTCTGCGCAAAAGTAAAGCTGGATTTGGGAGATTTCTGCAGTATTGGCCCACGGTATCAGTTCCAGACAACTAACTGGCTGGCTTGCAGCAAATGACCCAGAATATAGAGCCATATTAGCTATAAGCTTACACTGTTCAAAACACCAGTGAACTAAAGGGTGCTAAAGACCATTTTGAAGGGGATTCGTGGGAGGAGAATTAGTAGGTTGTCTCAAGTTTACATTTAATTCCTCATAATTAACTTACAGTACATCCAGAGGGACCTTGACAGGCTTGAGAGGTGGGCCCATGCGAACAGCGTGAAGTTCAACAAGGCCAAGTGCAAGGTCCTGCACGTGGGTTGGGGCAATCCCAAGCACAAATACAGGCTGGGCAGAGAATGGATTGAGAGCAGCCCTGCGGAGAAGGACTTGGGGGTGATGGTTGATGAGAAGCTCAACATGAGCCAGCAATGTGCACTTGCAGCCCAGAAAGCCAACCGTATCTTGGGCTGCATCAAAAGCAGCGTGGCCAGCAGGTTGAGGGAGGTGATTCTGCCCCTCTACTCTGCTCTCGTGAGACCCCACCTGGAGTACTGCATCCAGCTCTGGGGCCCCCAACACAGGAAGGACATGGAGCTGTTGGAACAAGTCCAGAGGAGGGCCACGAAGACGATCAGAGGGCTGGAGCACCTCTCCTATGAAGACAGACTGAGAGAGTTGGGGTTGTTCAGCCTGGAGAAGAGAAGGCTCCAGGGAGACCTTCTAGCAGCCTTCCAGTACTTGAAGGGGGCCTACAGGAAAGCTGAAGAGGGGCTTTTTACAAGGGCAAGTAGTGACAGGATGAGGGGGAATGGTTTTAAACTGAAAGAGGACAGATTTAGATTAGATATTAGAAAGAAATTCGATACTGTGAGGGTAGTGAGACTGGAACAGGTTGCCCAGAGATATTGTTGGATGCCCCCTCCCTGGCAGTGTTCAAAGCCAGGTTGGATGGGGCTTTGAGCAACCTGGTCTAGTGGAAAGGTGTCCCTGCCCATGGCAGGGGGGTGGAACTAGATGATCTTTAAGGTCCCTTCTAACCCAAACCATTCTATGATTCTACGATACATCTAGTGGCCTTTCTCCAAGAAGACACTGTGTTTGTTTATAAAACAATGGGTATACGTTATATTTCCTAGATTGTGTTAAGCATCTTTAATTACTAAAGAAGCATGGCTCAAGCATTCCAACTTGTGTTTGCCAGTAGAAGGGAAAGGTAATGTCATTAAAAATACACATCAATGCTGTTATGTTCCAGGTTACCAAAGGCTACTAAACTCTGGATAAAGAGATATATTTTCAAAAAACATCATTAGAATTTATGCTTCAGAAGTTACCAATTGCTAATGTTTCTGGTCTTACTTCATTTACTTATTGGGATTGCATTCAGCCCTGCATTTTCTATTCTTTGCAGCTTGCAGTCTGAAAGCTATTCTCCAGGAAAGCAAGCAAATACAACACTCTTATTTCTCCACACTCAGTTACTTTAAGGATTTGACAGATTATGAATCATTCGATTAGTGTTTTTTTCTATATTGTATTCGATCATCTGTGCTGCTCCAGTACAAA
Organism: Nyctibius grandis; assembly: GCF_013368605.1. Lineage (NCBI taxonomy): Eukaryota > Metazoa > Chordata > Aves > Nyctibiiformes > Nyctibiidae > Nyctibius > Nyctibius grandis. The sequence continues at coordinate 15,612,451 of NC_090660.1, forward strand.
GGATACCGTCTTAACATCTTCCTTGTCCTCCTTTTACAAGGCTTTACCACCAGGAGGAGCTGAAAGGCGCCTTGGGACGAGGTAGAAAACTCGAACACGCAGGGAGCCAGCATTTGCTCCAAACTCAGCCACTACCGGAACAAGTATTTCAGACAACTGCTTACAACATTTATAATCAGAATACTTAGCACGGCTGAAAATCAAAGGCTACACTAGACTTCTGTATCCTAAAATTATCCAATGCAATTTCTATTCTTTAAAAAAACACTTCTAGGTCACTAATAAAAAGAGTTAACTATTATTCCTAGCTTCCACTTCTTCTCCCACGCACAGGATGAGGGGGAACCAACTGTTAGCACCGGGATTCACGCATAGTCACATGCATGTGTGTGTGCAAAGGTCCCTTCTGGGTGGGAGGTAGTTTTTTTTTTTTCAAGCAGGCAAGTCCACCACAAGCTGAAGCCTAAACTGAACTGGCTGAGTTGTCTCCAGAGAAGAAGGGAAAATGGAATAGCATATATTACACTCTAATGTCTTCTAAAAATTTAGTGTACACATTATTTTTAAATCCCAGAGGAGAAATTAGTCACGAATTTTGTTTGAAGCCTATGGAATTTTATGTTATTTCCTGCTCAATTTTGCAGCAGCTTTACTATTTAGTTATAGAGATGTAAAACACCAATAGCTTACTGTCAACATGCTATTCAAAGCAATAGTCATAACAAATATTTTACAAGCCAACCATACTTTGAAATGTTTTAACTTTTTTCCTAACTCAGATTAATGACATATTTCTTCATGAAGAGAAAAGGATGAGAAAATTACCACTTTTTTTCACCAATTAACAGGAAGTAAGTATATAAATTAAATAATACCACTGTATCCTTCTTCTTTTCATCCTGTTTTCTGTGTTTCAGCATCTAGCCTTGTCTATCCTGAATCAGACACTTCAGTCATTTTCTGATATTTCTTCTGTCCTGACCTTTCCTTCTCATTCTGTTTCTCCCAATGTATGAGCAATATAAATCAGTTCACTCTTCAGGCCTGTTCATCCTTTTGCTTCTCTACTGCTTGCTGCTGTCTACCAGCAGACAACTGGTGCTAGTGACTGGTATGATCTGGACACCTAATTGCTAGGAATTAGAAGCAAGCTTGATCTAATTCCATCATATGCCTCTTTAGGAGTGCATTTTATTTTGCAAAAGAAATTCCTATTTCCAAACTTGACATGTTGTTCAAATACATCATCCCAGGACATGCAGTCAGTAATGAAGTTTTATTTTAATTGCAGGAACTTTATAATTTTGCTTTCAGTGATATAATAAACAGGATAATTTGGAGCACTGAGATGTTTTACTAATAGCTTTCACCACTTATGCTGAGGGTCTCTAGGCCCTCATATAAATTGGAGCTATACATAAAAAAGCTGCTGTCATGAATATAACTGCGTACACCATGTACTCTTTCAATAAACTGACACTCCATCTTCTTTGTGTATTGCCCAAACAAATTCAAAATCCACAACAGATATATTTAGGGTCTCCAAAGATAAATCAGTTCAAATCTTCTGAGAGGCATACTATGGCTCTGCACCTTCCAAATAAATAATAGTTCAATGTTAAGGAAAATAGCTGGAAAACATTCTCCACACGTAACTAAAAGCATGTTTTAGAGCTGGACAATGAAAGGATATTCACTGTATATTGGAGGAAGAACACCATTATCCTTTCCTCAACTAAGCATTTCCACCACAACAGAGAGAGTAAAATTCTACTGACTTTTTGCAACAACACCAAATTCCTTGTCAAGCATGGTTTGCCCCTTTAAGAATGAGACAACGCTTATGGCTTACAGTGTTGGTAGCACTGGTGGGATGCACAGATTGCATGCATATGTGCAGGAAGGAGGCAGCATGGTTTTCAGCAAACTTTACCTAGTTGTTTGAGAAACAGTCTTACTTACTGGAACAAAACGGGTGATGTTAGACTGAACGATGCTAACTTCTGCTCCCGGCTATGCCAAATCCATTTCATGCAGCTTGGGCTGCCCTTTTGAGTAGGAGCAGTCTTGCCTTTCATTTCACCTACAACTCAAGGCCATTTACTGGTGATGCTCAGGTTCTCTCTCTGAGAAGTACTGTGCCCCAGAATTGCGGCAGTTCATTCTGTAATCAAGCTGGAGCCCAAGTTCTCACTTCATTCATATTCATGAGATCCCTGATTTCATTAGTTGTGCTTCCATGCAACGGAAAGGGAAGTAGCAATGGAGGGTCAGATCATTGCCAAATGGATAAATGCAGGTAAATGCCTTGGTCTCCATTACAACTACATGATTTAAAGGTTTTCTCCACGATTTTAGCTGCCAGACATTTGCACCAAAACCAAAATATTCTGCAACATAATTGGGAAAAGGCATTTTCATAAACACTCCCCTCTAAGAAAAGCATCTCCACCCCATGGATTACCCTGTCTTAGATTATTATTGACTGAATTGATTTAAAATAACTAGTAACACAGGGGCAAGTCTGAGGTCGGGGCCAGGGGGCGGGGGGAGATGAGAGCACAAGAGAATAAAGACTGAGAGGGTAATTTGAGAAAAGAAAACAAGATAAAGGGAAGAAAAACCTACAGGAAGAGAGAAATTACTTAAGAGAAAGCAAAGGGAGAATATATTTTAAGTATTGAGCTTTGAAAATTTTGACCAAGTACGGTAAGTTTTCACTTGAGTTGACTCTCAAGTTACAGGATTCTTTAAAAGGGAGGGGGGATTTCCCCATGGAAAGTACTGCTATTATTCTAATGATTAATAGATTCCTTTATACGAGCTGCTTATCAACCCAATTTAAAAAATTGATAGTTTCAAAATAAATGAAAGAAATCAGTCAGATTAGTTACACATCCGTTCAGAGTAATATACCCCTCGTATCAAAGCATCTAGGTAGCAAGTATACTTCCTTAACCTCATAAGATGCGTATGATGTAGAGGCATTTCGATCCAATTCATACAGATGTCGAACAAAGATGCATAGAGTCAGCTCTCTGTTTTAATTGCTATTCAGCACACAAATGATGTTACCAGGGAACTATCAATTATAACTCTATTATAACTCAACTATTGACCCTGAGTAGAAATAAACACCTTAGCATCTCTATTCAAAATAACTATTTTCTGCCCCACATGTATATCATTTAACATTTATCTGGACTGAATTCATCTGCCATTTTATCATCCAGTCACTCAATATCATCATGTCCTTCTGCACATCTTTGCCATTGGCACGCATCGTTCCTACCGTGAATAACTCCATCGGAGTTATCAGGTCAACGGATGAGGAAAGAGCAGCGCACGTTATTTATCTTAACTATAGTAGGCTTTTGACACTGTCTCCTCTAACACCCTCGTACACAGACTGAAAAAGTACAGACTATATAAGCGAACAGCAAAGCGGACTGAAAACTGCCTGAACTGCCGGGCTCAAATGGTTGCCATCAGCTGTGTGAAGCCCACCTGGAGGCCAGTCACCAGTGGTGCATCCCTAAGATCGATACCGAGACCTATACTGTTTAACCCAAATGACAGGACTGAGCGCACCCTCAGTAAGTTTGCAGATAATACAAAACTGTGAGGAATGGCTGATACACCAGACAGTTGTGCTGTCATTCAGAAGGACCTGGACAGGCTAGGGCACCAGGCAGACAGGAATCTTATGAAGTTCAATAAGGTTCTGCACCTGGGACCACACACCAAAGCAGGCTGGAGACTAAGTGGCTGGAAAGCCGCTTTGCAGAAAAGGACTTGGGAGGTCCTCATAGACAACTAGCTGTCCATGAGCCTTGGATGTGCCCTTGTGGCAAAGGTGGCTAACAGCATCCTGGGCTGCATTAGAAAAATTGTTGCCAGCAGGTTGAGGGAGATGATTCTTCCCCTCTGCTCAGCACAGATGAGACACATTTGGAGTTTTGTGCCCAGTTCTGGACTCCTCAGTAGAAGAGAGACATGGACATGCTGGAGAGGGTCCACCATCCAAGATTAATAAGGGATCGGGACACTGGACGTATAAGTAGAGGCTGGGAGATTATGGAGAAGAGAAGCCTCAGGGCGATCTTCTCAAGGTGTGTAAATACCTGATGGAGGATGTAAAGACAATAGAGCCAGACCCTGCTCAGTGCTCCCCAGTGACAGGACAGGTGGCAATGGAGACAAACTGAAATACAGGAAAGCCCATTTAAAGATAAGAAAAAACTTTTTTACTGTGACAGTGGTCAAACACTGGCAGATGTTGCCCAGAGAGGTTATGGAGTCTCCATCCTTAGAGATATTCAAAACCAAATTGGACATGGTTCTGAGCAACCGACTCTAAATTTACCCTGCTTTGAGCAGGGCACTTGGACTCGATGATCTCCAGAGGTCCCTTCCAAACTTAACAATTCTACGACTCTTTAGAAAAAATATGCCAAAAGAATATATCATGTTTACCTATGATGTCCTTAAAAATTCTATTCTTTTTTTATAATTTCTATCAATCCCACGTAACTAAGAGGTCTTTCTAATACATACTGACTAAAATTGCATTTCAAAACTAAACTTGCCTTAAAGCCAAAAGACAATGTAAAGAAGAATTACAAAGGAAAAATTTTATGTATTAGGGTAGCTTCCAAGAACATGATCAACACAAAAAAAAAAAAAAATCACTAGCTCACATTTAAAGAGGGGTGTCCAGTACCTGGCACCTGAACTTTGCAAGCAGTTCAAGCACAGCTCCTGACATAGACCTGCATCATACCCTTGTCAACAGGCTTCTAGTGTCCTGGAGTCTGCTAGGACATCTAAGCCCTGGGCTGTGGGAGGAACTGAATTAGCAGGAACCAGTCTCCAAATTACACCGGATCCTAGCTGAGTGTCCTGCCCCATTTACCTCCAACCCGGTTGTGATTTACTGCTAAAATTCCTTCTTTCCCTAGCTTGCTGATACCTGTCTTCTAGCTGTTAGCTATATGAAGATTTTGATACATGACTATATTCATGCGAAGATCAATTATCCCTATACTAGAAGATGATTCTTATACTTTTGGATAAATATATAGAAAATATTGATATTAATATAAACAAAAAGAATGAGAAAACATTATTGCAAAACAGCACTTAAATAAACCTATACCGAAGCTGCTATGCTGCCAGCACACATTTATTTTATTTTGTTCAGCTGAACAGTCCCACGGAGATCAGCAAAAATAGAAAGCATGTTACAGTTCCATACCTTACAGAATTGATGACTTAGGAAAATTAATCAATTGGAAATTATGAGCACAACTACAATCAAAAGGAAAGACTGGTATCTTCCAATGAAAAAGGCTTAACCAAGATCTAGTGGCAATTTTGATCTTTTAATGAATATAGAAATCCTTACCTGGAAGGAAAACAAGTAACAGTTGTCTTCTCTTGAGCTTGCAATGCAGGCCAAATCTGAACCAGCTATTACTGCCTGACGACTTGTTGCCATGGCCTCCAGCTAGCCCAGCTATGGCTCATTCAATTTGTCACAGGTGTATCAGTAATCAGCCAGCAGCAGCCAGGGCAGTAGCCCTGGGCATCCTGCAGAAACCAGCCACTTGCTGCAGGCAGGGAGCTTGAGGAAGTCAAAGCCGAGAAAACAGCTCAAAACACATTTGCAGCTCCCTCAAGATACAAAGTTGCCTGGTTCTCTTTTCCATCTGCCTTATGCTAATTTTATTGCCATTAAAAACAATGTAAGAGGACAGCCTGTACATGACTTAAGTGCTGTGGAAACTGTGGAACACTACTAAAGCAATACTTAAATAAATTTATGGCTCTTTTGTAAGACTTACAGGCTTGAACCTAAGCCTCTCAAGGCCTGGCTGGGTGCTTTCACCTGTAGGTAATGTGTAAAAGATGAGCAAAGCCAACTTTTCCTGCCCCATCCCTTTCCCTGCCATTTCCTTCATTCCTACGTTAACATAAGAACAAGCTCTTTAAAATTGTCTCAGGAAATGAAGATAGGTGCATACCCTTGGGGCAATCCTGCAGACACCATCCTTCATTGGGGAGTCATCTGTCTGCAACCTTATGTCAGCTCTAGACAGAAATGGGACTGAAAGCATTCCCCTAAACTCAGCAATTCAGGTCAGTAAACTTCAGGCAGCTCCCTAAACAGCAGATAAATTCTAATGTCATCCTTCTTTTTCTCTTCTACAAGTGCATGGGAAATTAAAAGTTGGGCAACAATAGGAGGCATTTAAATCCTTTTGAGGTATAGATCTCTCAAAATGAAAGCAAGTTATACGTCACTTTTGGATGCTGAACCTTTCAGCAGGTACATAGACTCGTATGCCACCGTGACAGCGGTTATAGATGCTTTTCCACTGAGAATGTTTTAGAAGATCAGGGCCCAGAATTCTTTTTGTTGGGTTTTTTATTTTTCCATCTGGTTAAAAATTTGTGGTGGTTCAGGCATATCTACCACCACTTCCTCAGAACCATTGTTTTACTAACCTTTCCTAGTATCATCACCAGTACTCCTCAGAATGGATCCAGTTCTCAATGTAAAATAAATTGAGGCTACAAAAATAATAAAATATAAGTATTTTAATACTCTGTTTTGTACCTGACAAATACGAAGTACCTGACATGCTGAGACCATTGCCTGCTCCTTTGATCAGTGTTGTCACTGCTATGTCTTGTCTCACTCATTTTATCTGTATGCTGTCTCTTGATCCATAGTCTTTCTTACACATCACTGTAAACCTTACTCCTTTTGACGTGGAATGTCTTCTTGTCTTGTGTCTGTACAAAACCTGTCACTATGGCGAGCAGGCCTATGGCTCGTGCTACCACAAGACAAGTGTTAAACAATGAAGAAACAAAACTTGGGCTTAACAACCCTCCAGAAGAGATGAATGCTCCGCATAGTCCCCTTGAGAAATTCAGAGCTGTTCTGTGCTAAACGCAAACTAAACCATGCATATGTATTGATGGTAAGGGCTGATTTAAGCATGCACCTGAACAAATCAAGGAGTAATTAAAAATCACCTAAATACTAAGAAGTAAAAAAAAGTATGAGCGCTGTTATCTGCAAATACCAGCTGAAATGCCAGTCCTCATTTAAAAAAAAACCAAATCCTTAACCAGAAATTCACTACCATTCAAGACCATTGCTAAGTAAATACCAAATCAGCTGGATTCCAGTAAGATACACTGCAGTGGATGAGTCCAAACCATTCTGACAAATATTCTTTCTGAAAAACATCCGAAATAACTCACACTGATAATTATTATTTTTCACAGATGTTGCTTGTGATTACTTTGGCTACCTAGTTTAACCCAAAACATTTCTACAAGAAAGCAGGAGAGATGCTCTCAAGGAAGGTGAATATCCTGGCGATATCCTGGTCTAGACAAAAGCAGAGAGAGATTAAGGGCTGTGGAGGTGCAATGTAGGTATCAGTGAATAATCATCAGAGCACAGTATGAAACCTGTTCACTGAAGTTACATTATTTTATTGTTTATTTAAAACTTTTGTTTTTTCAATGTAGATTAACTGTCTGAATGTATTACCATTCAGGAAAGCACTGTAATGGATCTAGATGGTAACTGTCAGTCAGATTTGGGGGGAGAAAAGGAGATAGTGGCATATACTAAGGATCAAAGCAACAGAAACACATTTTGCTAGACTGCAAAGTTGCAGCCTGAAAGAATGCCAACAGTTAAACTTCGTTAGGGGACAATGTGATTACCTATGACCTACTAAAAGCTAATACAGAGAGAGAGGGAAAGGGGTCTACCCTCCCTCCAACAAGAAGGACATTGCTATCTTAAAGAGATCCACAAGGGAAGTTTTGAGATGAATTTTGCCTTTACTGGAACAGAATTGCCCTAGATGAAGAACAGCAGATCAGGAATCCTCCCTCAGCAAAAGGATATATTAAGTACGTGCTGAAGTATTTTGGGAACATGCAGACAAAAACCATGTTGAATCACTTAGCAGTCTGATTGAGACCATCCTGAGAAAAACTCTGCCCTCGATAAGTAAACCAGTCCTGCACGACAGGCAGCCTGCAAAGCAAATTACACACTGAGCAGCCAAAAGGCAGCAAATACATCCTGCAGTCTGGATGCTCACTGGGCCAAACTGGGATTGCTGGAGTTGTAGGAGGTGCAGTCTGACACTGATAAACCCAAGTCTTAAATGGTTTAACTGCTCTAAGTTTATGCTACCCTGAATTCAGCAGCTTGGTAGGAGTCATTAGATTGTTGATACCTTTTTTATTACTAATATTCATGTCAATAAAGCCAGACAGAGATCTACCCCAATTAGAGTGTGGTCACCATATGGAAAATGAGATTTACTAACCTAGTGAGGGAACTAAGTCTTACTAGACATATGGATGTAGTCCAAATATAAATGTTTCAGCAATCATGCCCTCTTGAATAGCGACTATGCTCTGAGCTGTGTCAGCTCCACTGTTTTTATGGAGAGAGTAAATCAAAATGGGAAACTGGTCCAGCTGGTGGGTTTCCTGAGTGGGCTATTTTTTAACTGGATCAGTTCTCTCTCTGATCTGGTTCACTGAATGCCCACACAAATACTGGTGTCGACACAGCACAACGGGCTATGCAAGGGTGAACATAAACAAGCAGAGGTAGAGATTGCTGCCACTACAGTACATCAAGGCCCAGAGAATCCCACACATGAGAAAAATGTTTTAACAATTGTTTGATAGAGGGTGAAGCTCATGATGCAGTCTTTTGCTTACTAGGACCATTAATAGTTTCACTTTCCTCTTCAGACAAAAAAATGTGTAGGGACTTAATATCTTTGCCTACCCCACTTGTCAACTTTTGTTTTAACATGCTAATAGGTGCACATTACTTTTGCTTTATAACTCACTTCCTAGAGGAGCAAGCTAACAGCCCCATTTATACCTACTTATAGAGATACTTTCTCTGATATGAGAGTAAAACATTTTAGCAATACAAACAGCCCAAGACAGAAAGCATACCAAATCCCTGAGGCTATGACAGAAAGCGAAACAAATCCCTCAGAGGTGATGTGTTAATGCTTTAATGCCATAAGCCGACGTAACAAAGCACTGCTGCTGAAAGAAGCAATCCTACTGCCTGTCAGGCTTCCTTATGTCTCCCTCCTTGGCCCCAACACGAACGTGCATTCAGTTGTGTGATGAAAAGGATCAGGGGTTTGAGCTGGGTCACAACTGACCTTTATTCATTTACTTACTTGGTTTTGCCTGGTTAACTGTAACTCAGATCAATTCCCTGAACCGGTTCAATGCTTGGCCATGAGAACAGCCGTGTCAGCAGAAAAGAAGGCATGGGAGTGAACTGGGAGGGACTGAGGAAAACAGAAAGACTGCTCCTTTTAGTAGCAGTGTTTGTTTATGCTGGCTTAAAGTTTAAACTGTGAAATGATGGCCCAAAATACTTTTTTTTTTTTAAAGTGAAAGTACAGAAAGTAGGAGTGCCAGTTCTTTGACAAAAGAGTCTGACGAGCCCACAGCCAATATCTGCATCATTTAGCAGTTCAGGAAACTAAAAAGGGCTCCAGCTTAGGAAGATTTAAATTCCCTTAATTAACAACAATTCTGTTGTTGGTTGATTCGTATATAAAATAAGACTCCTGTAATCACACCTCCTGATTGAACTCCTGCCAATAACGTTTCTTTCCCAGGTGCTCTTAGTGTGGAAAACCGATGCAACCCAACATATCACTTTAGATGCATTCAAACAGTACTTTCTTATTTCCCGCATTTCGCAGGTTATTTTTAAGTGGATATCTTGCCAGACCTGGCAAATAGGACACATGTAACCTTTCACAAATAATTATAGCACTTCAGAACAGCAGGCTGAGAATGTACATGTTCCATAGATTGTTAATAGGGTTTGCAAATCTACAACATATTTAAAAACATATAGGTCTTCCAAAAGCTAAATATATAGCTTTGCTGGTTACCGGGTAAACTTCTACCAAACCTCTTCGAGGTTGTTTTGCATGTTATTTCCTAAAAAAAATATTATTTGTATTTGTACTTTTGTTTTTATTCTGGTTAGATATCTTAAGAATAATATTCCTCTGCAGTTTAAATTTTCAGTCAATACACTGAGCAACCTGCTGAGGAAAGTGTAGCAATTTCTGAACATCAACACACCAGTTACAGAGAGAAGCCTCAAAACAAGATTACCAAATAGTTTATTTAAACATGCAACAGTGACGTGTAAGACCAGCTTAGGGCTGGCGATAAGAAGCACAAAAGTTATCATGATTACAGAGTATATAGACTTCTCCTGTTTCGGAATACTGGAAGGAAATTGTGAATGACCAAAGTAAATAGGAATCTGTCCACGTTTTACCTAAGGAAAATTGTACTAGGCCCTGCCCAACACAGACTCCTCCTGCAGCTGTATTGTAAAGGGATCAGAAAGACTGTACAGTGAAATACTGAGAGACAATATCGAGAGACAGTACAGCACATAGAGGACTAAGCAATAAAAATCCAATGTGACAGCTAACTTTATGGCACACTTGAGGCAAGTCCTTCAATAGTGGCAAAGTGCCTAAACAATTACAGCACTTTCCAGACATGAGGCTTTAGCCCTTCAGATCCTCATTTTGAAAATATTTCAGTGAGGTAGGCCTAAACTTGTAGTGCAGCTCCTATGATCTTAATAAAAATGTTACGTGTTGTACAACCGAATGCTGAGAGTTTTAGAAAGATTCATGATTCAAGATAGAGGAGATTATGTTTTTATTAGAGGAGGATAATCTGCAGCTAGATGGGGTAAATCAATTTGCATTCATTGTAAAAGAACTGCAATGATTTGGAGTATCAAGGATGTTTTTGGATGGAACACTATGGCAGAGTGTGAGAATATAGAGACAGCTCACGGCATGCACCAGTTGATCAGTGGGGGTGATTTATGACAATTGTGGACTAAGAACTTGGTATTTTAGATCTGAACTAAGAACAATGCTGCAAAAAGGTGATTCCTCCAAAATTACTGATTGCCCGAGAATGAACTAGCAATCCAGTCAAGAAAAGTGGAGTAGAGCACTGTATAATTAGTTAGCTGCTGATTAGAGCTCATGTTTATATTTCTCTGTTGATAAAAATCTCTGCTTAAGTAAATGGGTCCAAGTCTAGTTTCTTCTTGGGCATCAGGAACTGAGCATACCTTTCATGCCGAGATAAGAACACGGCCCACATAAACATGGGTTTCCAAAACCAGTCTTACAAAGATGTCAGTGATTAACACCCTTTGCTAACATTGTAGTTTCCTACACCGTAGCAGCAAAACTATGAAAACCTCTCTCCCACGTGTCTGAAATGGCTTGTCATCATCAATGCAAAAAACATGATCATATCATCACACAAGTCAGTCCTGCAGGATTTATTTGACTGATTTTCAAGGCGAAGGTGAACAAATCATCAGGATAACTTTCTGTTAAATATGCATTAAAGTTCCCTGTAGTGATAATGCAAAACCATTTGCCATGGAAATCAAATTCTGAATAATAAAGTACCTGACACATCTGCTTCCTGGATGAAGAATTTCCCATCAAAGAGAGAACAGCTGCCTTGTCATGGTAAAGGATGACAAGTACTCAACTCCTTAATACTGGGTTCAGTTCAGTGACATTACAGAAAGTAGATTTCAAAAAATCTATGGGAAAAACTGGCAAACACCTGACATAATGACTGCAGAAATTATTGCAAAGCTGAAGAAATCATTGCAATCTTGAAGAAACTGGAGATGCAGATGATACAGTGATCACCTTGATGTATCAGAATCAGCTCCCATGATGTCAGCATCTTTACTCCCTTCCATCATAACGTTACGTGAAACACTTTTTGTTCAGGCTTGTGTCAGCATGTCAAAGAACCTGCGATTATGCTGAAACACATAGCCCATAGGTACAGATTCCAACAGCCAAATCACTCCTTCTGCAACCAAAACACCATGATGCAGTGGTCTGAAAACTTACTATGTGATTTTGTGTTTTATAATAAGGGCACAATAGTTTCTCTAGCATACACGTAGCTTAGAGTTATTATGACAGGACATATATGGTAAAATGAACTTATGCACATACAAAGGGCCAGAACAAAAGTGTGTAACATTAAGCCACATTTAAATCCCATCCTGTGAGGCATGTGACTTTGCTCCCCCAAGATTCCACTTTCAGGAGTAAGAATATGTTGCAAAGAAGAAACGGTTAAAAGCATGCTAAGAAAATAAGTAATATCACATACGTAAGGAAAAGATTAACACCACCAACAGAATAGAGAGATGTTTATGTGACATGCTATTCACAAAATGCTTTTTTAAAATTTTAGCTCACCTGAGCAGTCAGATGAACGTTAAGTAGCTAAGTAGTTGACAGGAAGGCAAGAGAAGAAAAAAGAGAGAATAAAGAAAGAAAGAAGGAGGACATCTGGAGGTATAGGTTTCTAGAGAGGTTTCTAGAGACAGACATACAGCAAATTGCACTCTTGTAGACACAATACATGGATTGTGTTATGTATCTTGGAGAGGTTATGAGAAAAAGAAGTCGCTGCAGTTACTATTTCTTTATGCTCCTCTCTGGTGAGCACTGAATACTGCTGGTGTCTGTCTTCTAATTCCTATAGCACACAATTCATCTTTGACTGAACTCAGAGATGCCTTTTTGCTGTCTTCGGGTAAAGCTGGTAAATGTTCATTCATTCTCAGAAGTTCCAGTGTGACTTTATTAAAAAGGCAGGCCTATTTAAACTGACATAAATTCAATAGAAAGAAATTAAGGAAAGCAAAATCTAAGAGATTTAATCTCAGATATTTAACAGCAAAAGCTTTCTGCAAGTGGTATTGGGTGAGAAGGAAGCTCCCAAATAGAGCACAGCTGCTGTGCTTTGTATTCACCTGCATAAAGGCAATAGAAAACATACTGCAAGAGACTATTTTGTCTTGCAATTGAAATGTGTGAGCTGGGTCTAATGGGTCTCTTTCCTTACTGTTAGTTATCTTCAACTAAGCAAATATACAAAAGGCTCTTATGTTTTTAGGAGGGTAATAATTTAAAGGCAAAGAGAATTCAGGAGAAGTGCACCTTTTTGTTTCTCCTCATGTAGCTTCTAGACAGTAGCACAAAATGTGAAGCTGTACTATTGAACTAAAGGAAAGAATATGAGAATTTTACACAACGATAAAAATGCAGCCAGGAAAAATCCCTCATCTTACCATTAACAATAAAATGCTAGAGAGGGCATTGTCATTAGGGACTTGTTTGTCAAACGATAAATCTGAAGCAACTTACTAAATGAGTTCTCTAGGGAGTCCTCTCTAGATTCATTACATTAGTGCTAACAATACTGCTACAGTAAACTTTCAACTGATGTTCACCATATTACATTTCTGTAATGATTATTTCTGGCCTTTTCATACTACAAGACTAAAACTGTTGTGCGCATAAGGTTTCAGTAAAAAGGTGTTATTATTTGACAACACAAATGCTAGCATTTCAAAGCCATATTTTCCTCTTTCTTATTCACAGAAAGCCTCATTCCTATATCTCAGAGCAAAATTTAGCCATATTTTGGTTTTATGCATTCAAAATACTGTCTCTGTCTAACAAGGTACATACTTTAAAGCCATGAGTTTTGCTTGATTAGGGCTAAGTAAGGATATAGATCAGCAATAGCATTTACTACACTTTTGGGAGGGTGCTTACAAAGGCTTCTACAAACGTGAATTAATTTCACCTCACAGACCTGTGTGGCAGAGAAGGAAATTGCCACTGAGAGGCTAAAATGTAAATAAATACCTATTTTAAGTAGGTCAGCTAGAGGTGCAAACCAGTAAAGGTTGTGTCTGAAATTGAGAAATGTTAGGCTCTTGGACCTGTAATCACAAGTAAAATTCAAGGTGTATCAAGTTCAAAGAACACTTGTACTTGAAATCCAAGGTTATGTTAGAAGTCAGCTACGTGTGATTTGACCAGGGTCACACATCACGACCTTCGCAGTATGAGGGAAAAAAAGTGCCGTCCTAATCACTAATCTCTAGCGGTTATGTAAACTTTTGGAAAACTGTGATCAGACATTTCAGAAAGGAGAACCCCACAGTTCATTATGGCTTTGAAACATTCGTCCTTGAGGGGGAACTCAAAGTCTTAAATGCATTGACTTTTTGGGAGAGGAAAAAAAAAACCACAGGGCTAAAAGGGGATTTTGTTGGATGTGTTTTGAAAGGAGACTGATAGAGCTGAGTATCTGAATCGTGAAGAACTTCCGAGCCCCTGACCGAACACAGAAACATCTTTCAAAGAGCAGGTAACATCAGCAAGGAAAAATTAAAGATACCCTCAGGAGCTGAAGCTGAAGGAGCAAAAGCTTAGCAATAACTAGCAAAATCTTTAGAGTTAGATAGGGCAAACGCAAGCGTTTATTCGACCTTTGCACAGTGCCAGCCCTCCCAAGGTACTGACAGGAGGCTGTTCAGCAGCCCGCCGGGTGATTCGTGTGGAAAAACGACGCAAACGTTACTAAGAGCTACCTAGAGCGCAAAAATAGTGAGATAATACAAGTAATGGCCCTGATTAACAACGCGATGTATGTTACAGGGCACTTTTGGAGGGCTGAGCCGAGCCCAGGACTTTTGCCCACGGAGAAGGTCTGGTCTCATTTTCCGCAGCCCGCTCCGGCGGCCCTGGCTGCCCGCCCGGTGTGCACGGCAGCCTGTTTCCCTTCCGACCCGAAGGGCACTTCCTAGGGTCTGGCTCCCCAGCACTGCCCCACAGCTGCCCGCGGTTGCTTGCAGCGACGGGAGAGGGGCCTTGCTGCCCGCTCCTCCCACCGCCCCAGGCCCACACCGCCGCCCCAGGCCCTCCCGCCAAGCCCGCCCCGGCCCGGCCCCTCAGCGGCTCCCGGCAAAGCCACTGCCCACAGCCCGGCCTCCCCCCGGCGCTGGAGGCGGTGCCCTCCGGGGTGCGGCTGCTTTCTCCTCAGCCGAGGGCGCGGCGACTCCGGTGGGGCGGAGTTTGCCGTCTCCTCGCCCTCACGCCCCCCTGTTATGGCGGCCCCGGCCCTGACCTTCGTCCGCAGGTTGTGCTGGCGGCCGCTCTGCGGAATAAGGTGAGTCCCGATCGCCCGTGCGCTGTCCCAGCAGCTGGGGGCCCTGGCGCCGTCCTGCCCCGGGGAGGGACCGCTCCGCCAGCCGCTGCCCTCCCGGTCTGTGTGACCGGTAGCGGGCCCTGCGCGGCCTTCCCCCTCCCCAGCGCCCGGCTCCTCGCGGGCTGCCTGGCGGAGCCCCCTCACAGGGCTCGAGGGGAGGCAGGGGGCAGGCAGCGAGGGGCCGGCGGGGTGCAACTGGCGTGGGGCGGCCGTTGCCTCAGGCCTGGGCAGCCCCATCTCCCTCGTGCCGGGGCCCGGCGTGGAAATCAAGTGCCCTGCTGCCTGTGCCGCTTGATGGCCTGGGTTAGCTGTCCTGTGTGGCCCGTACGTGCGTGGTTAATGCACAGGATGAGACATTGCTTTCATGGCAAGAGCGGGGAGATCACTGTCCGTTTAAAACAGGGACGCTTCTAGCCATACGAGCCACCTTTTAAGTGTTTGAACACGCTTTGGAGGTGGGAAACCTGCATTTGTTGCCTTCCTCGAACAGGGGCTGTACTTTCAAATTTCTGTCTCCTCAAGCAAATGTTTAACCACCAAAGAAACTGTTGGTTAGGCTGGGGGTAAGGCACCTGAAACCGCACTGAAACACACAGAAGAATGCGTGATTACGTGTTTTCTTGTGCTTCCCCCCCGTCAGTCCCACAAAAACAAGCTTAGTTGTGTGTCCAGCTAATTAGGGCTTCTTGCTAAAGACAACTCCGGCTTTCCAAATAGTGATGTAATATTTCCTGCGGTGTGCCTTTTACAAATATCTTTTAAGGTGTTTCCAAATGAAGTGTCACATGTAGTAACGCGCGCTGAAGCAGCTGTGCACCTCCAGGATTAGTTGGGCTGTGGAAAGCAGAAAGGATGGCTTGATGTGTGAGTAGACTGAGAGTTGCAGGATTGACATTTTTATTGAAAATGGTTAAATTGGAAATTACTGTAAAATTGCTTGTGTATGAATAAGAATCACCAAGTGCGTCAATTTGTAGAATTTCCTCTTCCTATACCAGGGCAATCCCAAGCACAAATCCAGGCTGGGCAGAGAATGGATTGAGAGCAGCCCTGAGGAGAAGGACTTGGGGGTAATGGTTGATGCGAAGCTCAACATGAGCCGGCAATGTGCGCTTGCAGCCCAGAAAGCCAACCGTATCCTGGGCCGCATCAAAAGCAGCGTGGCCAGCAGATCGAGGGAGGTGATTCTGCCCCTCTACTCTGCTCTCGTGAGACCCCACCTGGAGTACTGCATTCAGCTCTGGGGCCCCCAACATAAGAAGGACATGGAGCTGTTGGAGCGATTCCAGAGGAGGGCCACGAAGATGATCAGAGGGCCGGAGCACCTCTCCTGTGAAGACAGGCTGAGAGAGTTGGGGTTGTTCAGCCTGGAGAAGAGAAGGCTCCTGGGAGACCTTATTGTGGCCTTTCAGTACCTGAAGGGGGCCTACAGGAAACCTGGAGAGGGACTTTCTACAAGGGCATGTAGTGATAGGATGAGGGGTAATGATTTTAAACTGAAAGAGGATAGATTTTGAGATATTAGGAATTAGATATTAGAAAGAAATTCGATACTGTGAGGGTAGTGAGACACTGGCACAGGTTTCCCAGAGATGTGGCTGCCCCTTCCCTGGCAGTGTTCAAGGCCAGGTTGGATGGGACTTTGAGCAACCTGTTCTAGTGGAAAGGTGTCCCTGCCCATGGCAGGGGGGTTAGAACTAGATGATCTTTAAGGTCTCTTCTAACACAAACCATTCCGTGATTCTATGATAATTGCAGATGTCAGCACATCTGGAGCACATGTAAGCCTTGCCTTGTGGAAAACCTCTTTGAGGCTACTATCATCCTGGAGATGACCAGTAAGTTTGGTCGTATTCCTTCTTCTGTCCTGTTTTTTTTTGCCAGGTTTGGCCATGAGGAGCTCATCGGCCTCAGAGAGAGCCTGCCTTGTATCCGTGTAGTGGGAAACGTCTAGTCCTTTCTGTCGGTGGTATTCAGATAGCTGTGGTTGGATATGGACATACAAATTTTAGTAGCTTTGTTCTGATATTCTCATGCTGGCTGAGCAAAAAGGACGCTATTTCCTCTTCACTTCTCACTTTCCCCCTGCCAGGCCCTATTTCTGTATTGCAGCAGCTGCTTTCCTGTCTATTTCCTTTTGTCTGCTGTCACCCCCAATCCAATCCCCTTTTACAAGGAGGAGAAATGGATTTTTGTGGTTTTGCTCTCAAGTAATATATCAGACTATATTCTTAAAAACCCTGTTTGCTAACACCCCTGGGTCTTCTGTGGGTCTGTACCAAAACCTCTGGTGCAGGCAGTAGAAGTTGCTTTTATGCCTGAAACTTTTGCCCAGATGTTAGGTCTTGCCTGAGCTGGATATGGTTTCCCTCCTGATCTGAGTGTGGTGTAGGCAGCAGGTGTCCACAGCCTCCTGAATGTCTGCCCACCAACTTCCCCACCCGCTAGCACTTGGGTGGGAATGCATCCTGGCATGTTGGCGTAGGAAATGTGTCCATGTACAGGGTTGTGTTTTATCCACAGCACAAAATGCATAAATACCCTGATCGTACACCAGGAAGGCCCTGTGGAGTACGCTTTTTACTCCCTGTTACTGTCTTACATGGGCCCCTGTGTTTTGATTTCCGAGTCTCTTAAGTCATGCCTCTCAGTGCTGTGTCTTAGGCAGTACTAGCTTGCCTTGCTCAGCTGTTTGCTGTTCCCTATCAGCCAGCCAACATTTTTTTTTTCTGTGACAGATTTCTGTTTATCATTTCATGTGACCACGAAATGTTAGTTTTCGATAGTGGGGGAAGTAAGGAGGGGCAAGAGCAGAACTTCTGCCTTAGATTTCTGGCGGACAGACTTTAGCCTGTTTAGGAGGTTGGTGGACAGAGTCCCTTGGGAGTCGGTCCTGAACGGCAAAGGAGTCCAGGAAGGCTGGACATGCTTTAAAAAGGAATTGTTAAATATTCAGGAACAAGCTGTCCCGGTGTGTAGAAAGACAAGCCGTCGGGGAAAAAGACCGGCCTGTTTAAACAGAGAACTTAGGCTAGAACTTAAGGAAAAACAGAGAACCTATTTGCTCTGGAAGAAGGGTCAGGTAACTTGGGAGGTCTATAGGGATGTTGCCAGATCATATAGGAGAAGATTAGAAGGGCCAAAGCTCAATTAGAGCTTGATTTGGCTGCTGTGGTCAAAGATAACAAAAAAAGTTTCTACAAATACGTCAACAGCAAAAGGAGGGTCAAGGAGAGCCTCCACCACTTGCTGAATGAGGAGGGTAGTGTAGTGTCAGGGGATGAGGAAAAGGCAGAGGTGCTCAATGCCTTCTTTGCCTCAGTCTTTAATGTCAGGACCGGTTGTCCTCAGGAGACTCAGCCCCCAGAGCCTGAAGTCAGGTGCGGGGGGGCTGTGTGAACCCCCCGTAATCCAGGAGGAGACGGTTAGTGACCTGCTGTGCCAATTGGACATCCACAAGGCTATGGGCCCAGATGGGATTCACCCCAGTGTAATGAAGGAACTGGCAAATGAACTTGCCAAACCACTCTCGATTATCTACTGGCAGTCCTGGTTAACTGGAGAAGTTCCAGCTGACTGGAAATTAGCAAATGTAACGCCCATCTACAAGAAGGGTCGGAAGGATGATCCAGGGAACTATAAGCCTGTCAGCCTGACCTCGGTGCCAGGCAAGGTGATGGAACAGATCATCCTGAGTGCCATTACACGGCACATGCAGGCCAATCGGGGCATCGGGGCCAGCCAACATGGATTCATGAAAGGCAGGTCCTGCTTGACCAACCTGGTCTCCTTCTATGACAAAGTGACCCGCTTAGTAGATGAGGGCAGGGCTGTGGATGTAGTCTATCTAGACTTCGGTAAGGCATTCGACACTGTCTCCCACAGCATCCTCCTAGACAAACTGGCTGCCCGGGGCTTGGATGGGTGGACTCTTCAATGGGTTAAAAACTGGCTGGATGGCCGAGCCCAGAGAGTGGTGGTGAATGGGGCAAAGTCCAACTGGCGGCCGGTCACTAGCGGTGTTCCCCAGGGCTCAGTTCTGGGGCCGGTGCTGTTCAATATCTTTATAGATGATCTAGATGTAGGGATTGAGTGCACCCTCAGGAAATTTGCAGATGACACCAAGCTGGGTGGGAGTGTCGATCTGCTGGAGGGTAGGAAGGCCCTACAGAGGGATCTGGACAGGTTAGATAGATGGGCCGAGACCAACGGCCTGAGGTTCAACAAGAACAAGTGCCGGGTCTTACACTTTGGCCACAACAACCCCATGCAGCGCTACAGGCTGGGGGAGGAGTGGTTAGAAAGCGGCCCGGTGGAAAGAGACCTGTGGGTGCTGATCGACAGCCGGCTAAACATGAGCCAGCAGTGTGCCCAGGTGGCCAAGAAGGGCAATGGCATCCTGGCCTCTATTAAGAATAGTGTAGCCAGCCGGTCTAGGGAAGTGATCGTCCCTCTGTACTCGGCACTGGTGAGGCCACACCTTGAATCCTGTGTCCAGTTCTGGGCCCCGCACTTCAAGAAAGATGTTGAGGTGTTGGAGCAAGTCCAGAGGAGGGCGACCAAGCTGGTGAAGGGTCTGGAGGGTCTGACCTACGAGGAATGGCTGAGGGAGCTGGGGTTATTTAGCCTGGAGAAGAGGAGGCTCAGAGGTGACCTTATTGCAGTCTACAACTACCTGAAGGGAGGTTGTAGCGGAGTGGGAGTCAGCCTCTTTTCCTGGGCAGCTAGCAATAGGACAAGAGGACACAGCCTCAAGCTGCACCAGGGGAGGTTCAGGTTGGACATTAGGAAGCATTTCTTCTCAGAAAGGGTCATTAGACATTGGAACGGGCTGCCCAGGGAGGTGGTGGAGTCACCATCTCTGGATGTATTTTAAGAAAAGACTGGACATTGCACTTAGTGCCATGGTCTAGTTGACATGGTGGTGTCAGGGCAATGGTTGGACCCAATGATCCCAGAGGTCTCTTCCAAACTGATTGATTCTGTGATCAGCTATCCTGAGTTTATGCTGGATTCTGTAGGTCTCAGATGCTCTGCTCTGTTCCTCCTTGAGATAACTGTGCTTATCTTTTCAAACTTCCCTTTGGTAGGTCAGGCCTCTAGTTCTAGTGAGCCAGCTCGTCTTTCCCAACCTTTGTCTGTGGACTACAGATCCTTGTCTGACCACCAGAAAAGCAAGCAGAGCACATAACTGCCTTTATTTTATTTTTTTTTTAATCTTAGTCTTTTCTGTCTTGGTGCACATCAATAAAAAGTTTAGAGAGCTTGTCATATTTCCCTTACCTAAGTAGTAATAATTTTCTCTTTATCTATATTAAAAAAAAATATCATCTTCTTTCCTTTCTTGAAACCTTGCCCAATTTGACTTTTGCAGTAACTTTTTGCAAAATACTGGTAGAATCAGGTTGCCCTAACATTGTGACTGTAAGGTAACTTTCAGAGTCTTCCAGAAAGGGTCTTCCTACCACCGATGAAGCTTGAATTTCTCTTTTTCTTTAAGATTTGGGATTCTGAAACATACCCATTAGAGTAAACTCATCCACTGTCTTTTAAATACTGAGCCTAACTAGTCAATGGAAAATGATCAATTAAATCTCTTAATGGGAGACTTTTTCTGCAAACGCTAGTATTAATTGTATGAGTTATTGCATCTTGTTTGCACATGCTGGTTTACCAATATGACTTAAAAGACAAAAGGTAGTGGGGAAATGATTGAACAGTTGTCCAGAAAAGCATCTTAATAAACTTACGTCCTTATTTAAGCACCCTCTTAAACTGTTTTACACAGAAATACACGCAGCAGTTAAAATCAACAAAATTAAATCCGGAGCAGCAAGCTCACTACCTGTATGTAGCTGAGCCAGATCAGACAGTTTGCAGCTAATATAAAGCCAAGGTTTGTGGAAGTCTTGAAGGTGGGTTGGCTTGGAACACAGCTTTCTGTTGTAGTTAATTTGCTTTGAAGCAGCAGGTCATTGAAGTCAGTGTGACCTTGTCAGCTTTGTCTGCTTGAGTCAGTCATCGCTAGGTGGTTCTGTAGCAGCCTTGCTACAGAACTTTGATAATGTGAATGTAAATAAGGTGGTGATTAACTATACTTTTTGTCGTTGAATTTTGTTAGGCTTGAACAGCCGTTCTCTCCAAAGTGGGCTCTTAAGTATCTCCCACTTGACATGAGGAACCGCAGCTACTTTCTGCCCTTGCTTTTTAAGATTTCTCTCCGCATCAGAAGTTAGTTATGAGTTTCTTGAGGAGAATGTAAATATGTTTTCAAATGTTTGTTTTTTTTTTTTAATTTAATGTGGTGCTAGGAATTAATTTTGAGCTTTTGCTAGGGTAGAAGATACCGTCTTTGAACAGTACCATTCTAAGAAGCTACTTATTTCTCTCTTCCACTGTACTTCTCCCCCTGTGCAAATTATGTTCTGTTGGCAACTGTGATCTAGTGAAGGGAGCAAGCATGCTATATTTCATTCTTGCATAGCAGTCCTCACTAGGATGGAAATTGGTCGGTTTATTTTTAGCAAAAATTTTGGAACATTGCACGTATGAAGAAATGAAAAACATTTGAATGTCAGGAATTCAGGATTCATAGTGCAAAACATGACATTCTACCTGGGCTTGACATGCAGACTTAATTGACTGTAAGGAACCTTGTTTACAAGTAACATCCATTTATAGTAATGCCAGAGTAGAACCCAGAGGTTTTACTGGTAGTTATCTTTGTTAGAATGACCACATAGAGAAGATTGAACCAGTTATGTCCATCTCTTCTCTTTTCCACTTTATTGTTGTATTCAGCATAAGAATATTTGTGATTTTTTTTCCTATTTCCTGACCTATTTTAAAAGAATAATTTAAATGTCGATCAATGTGAAACAATCTGCCTAAAACTATTATATATTGGTATTCAGTTCAGATTGGATTTTTCTTCATTATTCTGATGTAGTAAATGATTGAGCCTTTGTATTGTGATGAGTCCACTGATTACAGTGAACATTTTTCAGTTTTCCTTGATGTTCATTATAATAAAATTTAGACTGTAATCAGTAAACTCCGGCAAAAACCGTGAGCTAAGATTTTAAAGGTCTTGCTAAACCGTCCTTTATTTCACAGAGAAACAGAAACTGTTGCCACGTAATTCAGTACTAGATGCTCCATCAGAAAAGAGGAAGCAAAAGCTCTCTTGGAATGGATTCTGGAAGGCTTCTTTCTTCCTTCAAAACTCAGACTTTAAGTCACTGGATAAGTGGTGCTGTTTGTTTGTCTTTGAAGAGGTCTGGCAGCAGTAACAACGCGTAGCAACTTGATAATTTGCCAACATCCTGGTTTTTAAATTATCATGGAGGTAGTCTTTTATCACTGAAAGCAATTATATTAAAGAGAAAAAACACTCTTACAATTGTCAGAATTCTGACAATTGTAAGAGTGTTTTTTTTCTAGTGCTGGTGCTTTTAATATGAGCAGTATTAAGTAATGCCAGTTAGCCAGCTACGGAAAGGAGACCATGAGCATTATCAGTGAGCTAATAACTTCGTTATTTTGTTCATAAGCTACTGACTCTTCGTGTTGACCTAAATACCTACAGAAAGGGTAACAGAACTAGATAGCAGTAAATTCAGTAGTTAGATTTCATTTGTGCTGAAATCCAGAGAAATTGTGTAATGTTTTGTATGTTGCTGTTTTGCTGTGTGTATGAAAGCTACTTTTTTTCTGATAATGTGGAGTACTCCACATGGAAACTTCTGTGATCCAGTCAGTGAATGAAGTCTATTTTAATGGAAGATTAAATGGAAATTATCACTGCGTTGGTGTAGAAACAAGTAAACACAACTTTGCCCTCAGTGCTATCTAACCACGTAGTTCATAGTAGCTTTTTGGCCATGGTAGTGCAATGCCATGTTTAAAAACAAAGTAAAAAACCCCACCCCCAAACCCCAAAACTTCCTCCTGTCTGAATATCGTAGTCCTTTTAACCTGCTCACAAAATTGTCGTCTTCTATTGGCATCTGACTCCCCAGAAGGAAAGGGGTTTTTTCTCTCTTCTTGCCCTTCATCCACGCTTTTTTTCTCCTTTTTCCCTTTTCCCTGCCCTCCCAATGTTATTTCTCTGCCAAAAATAAGGTTAGGTTGGAGAAGGAAGCCACACAAGAGTTGTCCCTTGTAGGTCCTGATGTAATTCTTGATATTTCACCTATTTTACCTGTAGCAAGGGTAGCTTGCAGATGAACCTTTTCCTTTGTGGCAGAGGGCACACACACCTGCCCTCCATCCCAGCCTGGTCTGTCGTTGTCTGAGCAGTGGCAGAGGGGGAAACTTTGCTTTTAGTGAGTGTTATGATTTCAAGGAGTTTATAGTGTACTTTGCTCTGTGAAAGATCTTTACTAATTTAGGTAGTCAGTAGTTTTGGGGGATTTTTTTTCTGTCATGATGCTGCAGATTGATCTTTATGATTGGACTTCCTGGCTACAAAGACTGGATGTGTACATTCATCCAGCACTGGTTTTGTCCTTTAATGTAGATTGACTTACAGAGTGAGCCTGCCAGCTGAGAATTTAAACAGTCACAGTTCAATAGCAAGTGTAGTATTCCTATTTTCTGAGCATCCTAGAACAGATCATCCCAATTCCTCCCCTGAAACAGACCCTGAAGGCTCACACATGAAGGCGAGAAGAGCTATAGCTTCAAAGTCTAGTTTAGAGATGAACTGTTAAAGTTAGTGGGCTGCTTGTGTACTGCTTCAGTATAGCTAGCAAGTTAAATGTGTGTGTTTTTCACAGAATCACAGACTGGTTGAAGTTGGAAGGGACCTCTGGAGGTCATCTGGTTCAACCTCCCTGCTTAATCAGGGTCATCTAGAACAAGCTGCCCAGGACCATGTCCAGAAGGCTTTTCAGTATCTCCAAGGACAGAGATCCTACCACCTCCCTGGACAACCTGTGCCAGTGCTCGGTCACCCTCACAGTAAGAAAGTGTTTCCTTGTGTTCGGGAGGAACCTCCTGTGTTTCAGTTTGTGCCCATTGCCTGTTGTCCAGTCACTGGGCACCATGGAGAAGAGCTTGGCTCCATACTCTTTATACCCTCCCTTCAGATATTTTTATACCTTGAGGAGATCACCCCCAGTCCTTCTCTTCTCCAGGCTGAACAGTCCCAACTCTCTCAGCCTCTTTTCATAAGTGAGATGCTCCAGTCCTTTAATCATCTTCATGGCCCTTCACTGGACTCTCTCCAGTACGTCCGTGTCTCTCATGTACTGGGGAGCTCAGAACCAGACACAGTAATGCAGATGTGGCCTCACCAGTGCTGAGTAGAGGGGATTCCATTCTTAATTGGGAATAAAAATGATGTCTTGAGGATTAGACTTTTTGTGTTGTGTGGATTCTTTGCTGACTCTTTGCCCTCCAAAAAAGTGGCTACTGTTTTTGTAGTAAGGTGCTCTGATAATATTTATTCTGAAAATATGGTATAAGAGGTATATAACTTGTAGAATGCACAATAATTGTTGAATAATTTGGTCCTTAGAAGCCAACCCTTAAAAGTAAATTTTTTATTTCAAATATGCTATCATTTTATGCAATGATAAATGTGCTTGTAAAATGCTTACTGCTTCAAACACATCAGTGTAGCAAGCCTGTTTCTGAAACAAAAGAATCTTTCTGGTTGCTTTTGTGTTGTTGTTCTTAATTGCCAGTAAGATGCCAGATGAAACACCCTTTTATTTTGGGGAAGAACTTCCAAGTTATTTGGATTGTCAGCCACTTCCCAGACCAATAGTTCTTCATAATCTCTACAGTGATGGCAGAAGCCAGTACGACTCTGTACACGTTGCATTCCCCACTAATAACTGCCACGATCTAATGTGAGCCTCTGACCTCTGTCTTGGGAGCTACTGATAAACGCTATGATTTAAGCTTTTTACAGTGTTTCAGCAAGACATGACTGGAAGTCTCTTGGAACGTGTAATTTTTATTTCTAAAAGTGACAAACATTCTCAGTGCTTTATTTCATACACAAGACTTAGTAGTGTGTCACATCTACAAGCTCAATCATTCTCTGATAAAACTAAGAGCAAGGTATGTTACAGAGGGTATCTAAAGAGAAAGTTATCAGCTAGAATTTGATAAAACTTTTCAATAACGTTGTTATTCATAGAGCAGCTGTAAATTCTGCTGTGACAGAAATGTACTTGCAAGTCTTGCATGTATGTGAGAACTTCAGCTCTAAACCCAAGTCACCATCAGATTTTTATCAAGTAAATTGGCCTGTGTCTTTACAGGACACCTGTAAGTTTGTCTGGTTGTGGGTGGTGGAAATAGTGCCAAAACCAAGAGCAGTGTGCTACTTTGTGTTTAGATCTAATTTGTTTAATTTTAAATTATCTGAAATAATTCTGTATTTGGACAAGATAAGCCATTGACAAATACTGCTTTGTTATTGTCATAGAGCTTGTTCAGTATTCTTTGTGTCCATCCCTATTGTATTTAGATGTCATGGATTCAGGAGAGAAAGTAAGCTTCAGACAAATTGTTTCTCGTCATTCACAGGCTCAGCTGAACTAGCAGGAGTGTTGGTGGGTTTTCTAATGTGGATGTGGGCTCTAGCAGCTGGTTGTATCCTTGTCAGAAACCTACCTACCTTGGCCAAAATCCATTAACATCAAAGCATACACTTTCTTGCTCTCCATACAGTCAGCAGGATTTGTCCCCAGAAGCCAAACAAAAATGGCTTTTTCCGTTCTCCATTAGCAGCAAAATTATTTTGAGTATTTGTTCGTAACTGTTTTGTTAAAGTCACCTTGGATAAGGATGTATAAAGAACCTATAGGAGTTTGTTGCTCTCCAAATAGTACAATAATCTTTGAGTGATTCTCAGCAAATGTCACGTGTATGAGGGTCACAGCTCTATATTATTCCGCTAACATTCAATGTTTATAACTTTTGAATGTGTTTCAGAAGATATCTTCCTGCTTGCAAGTATGTCTTACACAGACTGAGGATGTACAGGAAATTGTCGAGCTTTAGTCATTCACCATGTCTGGTTAACTTAAGTCTGCTTGAAAGAGAGAGCTCTTGCAGAGATTTCGGGAGATGATCCCATTTTCCCTTCCAGCAGCTGTGATGAGAGAATATTAACTGTGCTGTATAGAGCACAAAGAGCAGCCCATTTCAGATCTCAGTGAATGGTAATCTAGATCTTTGATTCTTAGCTATTCTTTAATATTGAAAAAAACTCCATCAAGCGCAGCTGAGCCACTTACACTAAACAACAGTGATTCACCACTTCAATTTGCCAACAGACACATCATTATCTTCTAGTTTTTATATGTCAAAACAGTGTAGGAGTGTAAAATAGTAAAAGCTGGTAAGGATTTGTACACCAAACTTGTGTTTAGAACAACTATTGAAATGTTCTAATGTAAAGGAGGAAATAATTTGACTTTCATTTCTTTCTGTTTATTAAAGGACCAGTAAGTGAATTGGTTATAGAGTATTTGCACTGATATTTTGGAAATACCAGAACATTAGAAGCAGTCCTATTACCTGAGAGCAATAAGTTTTAGTTCCTCCATACTAGCTACAGTATAATCACAGAATCACAGAATGTTAGGGATTGGAAGGGACCTCGAAAGATCATCTAGTCCAATCCCCTGCCGGAGCAGGATTGCCTAGACCATATCACACAGGAACGCGTCCAGGCGGGTTTTGAATGTCTCCAGAGAAGGAGACTCCACAACCTCTCTGGGCAGCCTGTTCCAGTGTTTGGTCACCCTCACCGTAAAGAAGTTTTTCCTCATATTTATGTAGAACCTCCTGTGTTCCAGCTTGCACCCGTTGCCCCTTGTCCTGTCAAGGGATGTCACTGAGAAGAGCCTGGCTCCATCCTCATGACACTTGCCCTTTACATATTTATAAACATTAATGAGGTCACCCCTCAGTCTCCTCTTCTCTAAGCTAAAGAGACCCAGCTCCCTCAGCCTCTCCTCATAAGGGAGATGTTCCACTCCCTTAATCATCTTTGTGGCTCTGCGCTGGACTCTCTCTAGCAGTTCCCTGTCCTTCTTGAACTGAGGGGCCCAGAACTGGACACAATATTCCAGATGCGGCCTCACCAGGGCAGAGTAGAGGGGGAGGAGAACCTCTCTCTACCTGCTAACCACACCCCTTCTAATACACCCCAGGATGCCATTGGCGTTCTTGGCCACAAGGGCACATTGCTGGCTCATGGTCATCCTGTTGTCCACTAGGACCCCTAGGTCCCTTTCCCCTACGCTGCTCTCCAACAGGTCTGTCCCCAGCTTGTACTGGTACATGGGGTTGTTCTTGCCCAGATGCAGGACTCTACACTTGCCCTTGTTATATTTCATTAAATTTCTCCCCGCCCAACTCTCCAGCCTGTCCAGGTCTCTCTGAATGGCTGCGCAGCCTTCCGGTGCGTCAGCCACTCCTCCCAGTTTTGTGTCATCAGCGAACTTGCTGACAGTGCACTCTGTTCCCTCATCCAAGTCATTAATGAATATATTGAATAGAACTGGTCCCAGTACCAACCCTTGAGGGACTCCGCTAGACACAGACCTCCAACTGGACTCTGTCCCATTGACCACCACTCTCTGGCTCCTTTCCTTCAGCCAGTTCACAATCCACCTCACTACCCGATCATCCAGACCACACTTCCTCAGTTTAGCTGCAAGGATGCTGTGGGAGACCGTGTCAAACGCTTTACTGAAATCAAGACAGACCACATCCACAGCTTTACCATCATCTGTCCACCGGGTTACGTCCTCATAAAAGGCTATCAAGTTGGTTAAGCATGACTTCCCCTTGGTGAAGCCATGTTGACTGCCCCTAATGATCCCCCTATCCTTGATGTGCCTAGAGACAGCATCAAAAACAAGTTGTTCCATCACCTTTCCGGGGATGGAGGTGAGGCTGACCGGTCTATAGTTACCCGGGTCCTCCTTCTTGCCCTTTTTGAAGACTGGAGTGACATTCGCTTTCCTCCAGTCCTCAGGCACCTCTCCCGATGCCCACGACTTAGCAAAGATGAGGGAGAGTGGCCTAGCAATGACTTCTGCCAGCTCTCTCAGCACCCGCGGGTGCATCCCATCAGGGCCCATGGATTTATGGACATACAGATTTCTTAATTGGTCCCTGACCCAGCCCTCATCAACCAAGACAGATTCCTCCTCTATCCTGACTTCTTCTGGGGCCTCAGGGGTCCGGGGCTCCTCAGGACAGCCTCCAGCAGTATAGACAGAGGCAAAGAAGGCATTCAGTAACTCCGTCTTCTTTTTATCCTCTGTCTCCAGGGCCCCCACCTCATTCATCAGTGGGCCTACATTGCCTCTAGTGTTGGCTTTACCTGCAATGTATTTGAAGAAGCCCTTTCTGTTGTCCTTGACCTCTCTTGCAAGGTTTAATTCCAAGGAGGCCTTAGCTTTCCTAGTTGCCTCCCTACATCCTCTGACAACAGACTTATATTCCTCCCAAGTGGCCAGCCCCTCCTTCCACGATCTGTACACCCTCTTCTTCCACTTGAGTTTGCCCAGCAGTTCCCTGTTTAACTATGCAGGTCTCCTGCTACCCTTCCTTGACTTCCTACCTGCTGGGATGCTCTGATCTTGAGCTCGGAAGAAGCAGTCCTTGAATGCTAACCAACTATCTTGGGCCCCCTTACCTTCTAGTACCCTGTCCCATGGGATTTCCCCTAGCAATTGCTTGAAAAGGCCAAAGTTGGCCCTCCTGAAGTCCAGGGTTGTGATTCTGCTAGCTATTCTGTTCCTGCCACATGAGATCCTGAACTCTACCATCTCATGGTTACTACAACCGAGGCTGCCCTCAACCTTCACCTCTTCAACCAGACCCTCCTTGTTAGTGAGGATAAGATCCAGCAATGCTCCTCTCCTAGTTGGCTCATCCACCATTTGCATCAGAAAGTTATCATCAATGCACTGGAGGAACCTCCTGGACTGAGGATGGCTGGCTGAGTAGGCCTCCCAGCAAATATCAGGGTAGTTGAAATCCCCCACAACAACCAGGCCCTGTAATTGCGAGACTGCTCTCAGCTGCCTGTAGAAGGCCTCATCACCCTCCTCATCCTGATCTGGTGGCCTGTAATAGACACCCACAACAGTATCACCCCTGCCAGCCTGCCCCTTAATTCGCACCCACAAACTCTCAACTCGCTCCTGATCCACCCCTGGACAGAACTCAATACATTCCAGCTGCTCACTCACATAAAGAGCAACTCCACCACCTCTCCTTAGCGGCCTGTCTTTCCTGAACAGGACACAGCCGTCCATGACCACATTCCAGTCATGTGAGGCGTCCCACCAAGTCTCTGTAATTGCCACTAGATCATAGCCCCCCGACCGAACACGGATTTCTAACTCCTCCTGTTTATTCCCCATGCTGCGTGCATTGGTGTACAGGCATTTCAGGGAGCGAGCTGGGCACACCGATTTCACCCCAGGGGGATGGGAGGCCTCCTGGTCTACCTCAACACTAGAGCGTTGCCCCAGTGGTGCAAGCCCAGCTACTACCCCATCCCCCTTCGAATCTAGTTTAAAGCTCTCCGAATGAGCCCTGCTAATTCCTGTCCCAGAACCCTTTTGCCCTTACGACATAAACCTTTCCCATGTATCACTGTCACGCCTGGTGTCTTATAAAACCAGCCATTATCAAAGAACCCAAAGCCCTGCCTGTAGCACCAGTCTCGTAGCCAGGCATTAATAGAGAGAATCCTACTATTCCATCCCACATCATCACCTGAAAATGGAAGGAGGGAGGAGAAAACAACTTGTGCCCCAGACTCTTTCACCAACCGTCCTAGGGCCTTGTAGTCTTTCTTCATCCCCCTCAGACTACGGGATGCAGCTTCTTCCCCACCTGTCTGGAAGATCAGCAGGGGGTAGTAGTCTGTGGCCTTCACCAGGTTGGGGAGTTTCCTGGTGATATCCCTGATTCGGGCTCCAGGCAGACTGCAGACCTCCCTGTGATGGGGGTCAGCTCTGCATATTGGGCCCTCAGATCCCTTTAGGAAGGAGTCTCCAACCACTAAAACTCTTCTCTTCTTCCTTGTGGAGGAGGTAGCTGTACGCCTGTCAGGTTTTTCTGACTGTGGTGGGACCTCTGATATAGGTTGCCTCTCCACCACATCCCCATTGGACCGGCTGTATTCCACTAGGGCTTCATATCTATTGCTCAGAGGCACCTGAGGAGGCAAGGTAGGCAAGGAGGGCACTCGCCTTTTGCCACGGCCATAGACTTGTCTCCACTCACTCCTCTCCTCTAGGTTATTGTTTTCCACCTGAGAGGGGCAGAGTACAGGGGTCCCTCAATCCTGGGAGCTCTCCGGCAGGTGCTCCCATTTTTGTTGCAGGGAAGGCAGAGCCTGGCTCCACCAGTCTATCTCCATTTCAGCCTCCCAAATGCTCCTAAGCCTTTCTACTTTGGCTTGAAGCCTTTCAACCTGGCTTTGCAGCTGTGCCGCTCGGCCGAGCAGATCATCTACCTGCTCACAGCGCACACAGCCCCCTGACACCACAGAGATGCTGTAGCATTCCCTGCAGCCTGCAACCTGCACCATCGCCTCCTTCCGTGGGAGCTCTGTCTGGGTTCCCACATCCATTTTGGTCTTCTTCCGCCGGGTGGAGACCATTGTTCTTTCACTGAGCTGGGAAATACCTGTTGGTGACACCCCTGGTTCACAGCTCCTTGGCGCCTTCCTCGCCTTGTGCACTGGCAGGGAGTCAGCGCCCTCCCCAACGAGCTGCAAACGGCTGCAGCCTCTCCTGCCCTGGGACACACCCAGTCACTGCTGAGTCTCCCTCTCCCCTCTGGCCAGGGACTAGTCCCTGCCCTCCAGGAGGCTTTTTATCACCTGATCAACAGGGCGTGGTGCTACACCCCCTCCTCTCCTGATTCGTTGCCGGGAACCTCCGGGTCTGGGGTGGGGTGGGAAGCAGCTCGGGGCTCATGCTCGGGGAGGGCTCGGGGGGGCCCAGAGTGCGAAAACCGCCCGGTTAAGCCCGATGTCGCCCTCGCCCCTGCACTAACCTCAAGTCGCTGCCGCCGCTGTCGCTGCTGCCGCCGCTGTCGCTGCTGCCGCCACTGTCCAAATGGGGTACTGCCAGGGACTGTGCTGGTACAACAGGGAGGTATAGTTATTTTCTTACGTTTTTTAGGAAAACTGAAGTTCTGTCTACTGAGTCATCAACACCGCCATGTTATCACCATGATTAATAAAACTGTATTTCCCCAAGTGAACCAAATGCATTGATCTCTAGAGAATAACTTTGGTGCTGATAAGACTTTCTTAGGCTTCTGGTTTTTGGTCTAAGAGGTGATGCGCTTGTTATAATAAGTCTTTGCAGGAGCCTTGTGAACAGCAGCGTTGCTTTACCAAACAGACCTGTGCATTAGTTCTTGCTGCACAAAGAAATAAAATTACTCTGGCTGCTAAGCTGGTGTTAACCTACTGCTAACCTACTGCCATGGTGCGTGTTAGCAGGTGATGGCAATGTGGGACTCAACAGAGTGAGCCTGTGAACTTATGTGGGGAGAGTACAGACTGCTTTGCATGCAGTAGTTGCTGCAAGTTAGTCAACTTGTTTGTAAGGTGTAAAAGTTGCTGTCATGAAAAGTGTGGGGTTTGGGGTTTAACTCGAAGGAACAACTCAATTATTTAACTGTTTCCTTCTTTTGTAGTTGCTAGATGTTAGAAAATATACCAGTTACTGAAATTTGAACAGACAAAAATTGTTAGAGGCAGTCTCTGCTTCTCCATCTTCTGAATGAAGACTGAATTTCATCTGCCCATGTTCTGAATTGTTTTAGTTTTAACTAATGGAAGAGGATCTTGAAAGAGGTGCATACAAATGAGGGGAAGTGGAAGTTTTTACATGGGATGGTTGTGGAAGCAGATGCAGGCTTTTTCAAGATGACAGAAATTGCAAAGGAAGATGTTCATGTGTCAGATATGGTTACTCCACATTTCCCAGTATAAGAGAAGAAACTTGAAAGGACAGGACTAGAAATTAAGAGCTGAAGTAATTTGACTTTATTAGTGTTAAAACTGTCAAGCTGAGGTTTCTTTAGTATGACATCATCACTGCCTGCTATACAACTCCTATTTGTAAGAAAGTCTGTCTGTACAACTTCCAGGGATACTGCTTTCCACCTAAAAGTCTGACAAGATATTGTAACAGACATCATATTCATTTGATACACACTCATGAGAAACAAAATAATTCTGCAGAGGAAAAAAAAATTTAAAAAAAGAAGAAATGACCTGAAAAGAGTATATGACAAGAAATAGTGTGTATAGTCAAATAATCTGAAGTTCTTTGGGAGAAGCCTGTAACAGGATGACATAAAAAAAGAGGGGGTTGCTTTGCTTCTACAGCCAGAAGAACCTTTGCCCAGAATTTCCGTATTAATTAACTATCCACCCCCCACATACCACTTATTTTTTTTCCTCCAGCAGCAAAGGAGGAATGATTGCTCCAAACATGCCACAGGCTGCTCATTTTGCTTTAGCACTGTCAGGTGCCTCTTCTTTTCCCAGTTCAGATCTAGGTAGCTTGTAGGGAGAGAGTGGAGGACAGAGAGGTATGGTGGAAATTTGACATTAGCCTTGTCCACCTCCAGCTATCCAGGGAAGGCTCTAATATTGCTCTGTGTGTGCTCCGGCTACGTGAAAATTTATGAATCCTTAATGTTACATTATTGTGTAGGTAAATATCTGTTTGGATTCAATAGTATATAACCAAAGGCATGATGAACAGTGGTTTGGGCAACTTGCAGGTTAAAATTTGTGATGATTTCTGTGTTAATAGCATAGACAGTAGTTTCTTCTCGCCCAGCAAAATAAAGTGAAGTACAACTTTAAATTTGTTGGATGCAGAAAATACTGCAAGTGAACATGGAAAACAGTAACATTATTTTCCTAGTTACAGAGAAAGCTATGAAATACTGGCACTGTTAATGCTTTGCTTGTTGTCATTATTTGGGTATCAACCTTTCTTTTTTTAGTCTTCTTTTTAGAGAGTCTAATATGAAATCTTGGGGAGAAAAATAAGAGATGTTGATGTTTGTTGAATATCTTTTTCCAGATGGTCCAGTTATTTTTCTTACAGTTACAATTTGAATACTGGTTTCTATTCCCCTCGCATGCCTCATTTCCTAACAGTTGCTGCAATTGCCCACAGTGGCAACCTTTCCCACTAGCTCTGCTCCTGCAACCCTTGATGTAGCTGAACTACTGATCGAAGGTTGCTATTCCTTCTCCAGATTCCTTTCTTTCTCCTCTGTGGAAAAGAATCAGGATAATTTTGCGGGAGAATCAAAATGGGAGAAGCGCTACTGAAAGAGGGGGACTGAAGCCTGAGACTCTGCTTGGAGCAGGAATGCTCTGTGGCCAGATGCCAGCAGGCAAGGACTACCCCAGTCACCCCGCTGGGGAGGGCTCGTGGTTCCTCCACTGTGGCTGTGTGTGTCCCAACAGCAGGAGGACAGGGAGCGAGGAGGTCTCATTTGGTTGCTGTCCTGCTTGACTTTGCAGCAGCCTCGCAGAGTGGCAGTTGCTGGTGCCGGAGCAGACCAGGTGAAGTGCTCGGGATAAGTTTTGGACTCCTGAACCTCGTGGAACAGTTAAGGCTCTGGCTGGCACCTCAGAAACAGCAATAGGCTGGGCAACATGTGCTGTCTCCTCTTTGCAGGGACTCTGGAGAGGCACGTAACCAGAAGCGTGTTTTAGGTTATAGCCAAACACTTGGCGCCTTGAGGTTTGTGGGAATTGATTGCTTTGTATCCTAACTAAAAAAAACCCAACCCATACAACTCCTTCTACAGTAGCAGCAGCAAAACAGTCTTTTATTTCATTTTTGCTTATGGCGGAAAGAACGTGAGGAGAAATATTGCCACTTTATGATGCTGCAATACCAGGTCTGTGTGAAATGGCAAAGGACGGTTAGTGTGCTGCTCACCGTTCTCATGGGGAACGTGTGGGAAAGAGCAGCGCAAAAGATCACAGCACCTTGAGATAGTGATCGTGGCAAAGAAGAGATGTCTCGTGTTATCTGAAATATTACACATAACGTGCGAAGGATGTCCACATCTTCTATTAAACATGTTCCAGGGTTCATCTGAGTGATGCTTTAATGTATTGCTTTCTTCTGTCTGACAACACTTCCCATTCTTTTTCTTCCTTCTCTTTAAAGCTAATTACAATAATGTGAAATTAGCATTTTCCAGTTTTGTCAGGAATTTTAAACCCACATGTTTCCAGCACCTTTTAATCGCTGCTTTTAATCCCAATAGGATTTTTAACTGCTTTTGTCTGTGTTTTATTTCCCCAGGATATACTAACATTTATTAAGTAAATGGAGCACGGAGTTCAGGTATATACATCCCTTTCTTTTGCCAGGCATGTCTTATCTTTCCTATGCAAAGAGATCTTTTGGCTTTTGAAAGAATGTATGTGTATAACAGAAAATATTCTTTCCGTGCCTGCCATTCAAACTCAGTAGCTGCCCCAAAAATAAATACCAGAAATTTAGATTTTATTAGTACAGAAGGGCTGTAATAGGACAGAAAACCAATAGATCTTACAAACATTTTTACGAGACAAATAAAACCTTCTATCTGCATGAAATGAAAGAGTAGTAAAATTAATTGGACACAGTTGGCATTCTTCACACTTCCTGCCTGCAACTTTTAGGCTTGCAACAGAAAATAAATTTTATTTAAGAAATAAGAGCAACGAGATGTTTCTGAAGTAGGCGGTGCTATTGAATTTCTCCAAAATTCTCATTAGATGTGGATAAAAAGGCAGAATTTTCATGTTAGATATTATTTTAAAATGATGATTCTGTAACTGAAATGTTAAGAGATTAAAGATTAAGCATTCTATCAGTCAGCATTTGAGAGAATTTTTCAAATGTAACTGGTTATGAAGTCTGTCATGTATCTTGTTCTGACGTGACAGCTGTGTCTGTAAGGTAGAATGGCGCCAGTTGGGGGTTTTGTTACTAAACTAGAGAAGGAATGTTGATACATAAACTGCTAACATTTTAAAAATAGTAAAAATACTTAACAGAGATTGCAATTTAACCCAAGAAAGCTGAAAAAACATTCTTTTCCCCTACTGAAACAAGCCAATATTATTAGACTTCTTGGCTTTTGATTCAAAACTTCGTTGAAGTAAACCTGCTTTTACAAAGCATTATAGGGTTGAGTTATGTTTGGTTCTTTGGGGTGGGGTTTGGGGTTTTGGGCGGGGGGTTTGTTTTTTATTTTTAATTGAATTACCTTTTTTCTGGTGGAAAGTTCTTCTCCCAGGATATTTTGACTAACTCTTATTTCAAGTGTCTACAGGCTGTTTTACAACCAGTCCTTTTCCAAAGTACATTTTGAAATTAGTTTTCACTTATGCTGCCCTGATTGGAGAATCAGGCTTTCAGATTTAAGTGCTTTGAGATAGAAGCACACAAACTTGAAAAGATCACAGGAACCAGACAGGCTGCATACGCGTTTTAATTCATAGACATATAAAGCTGTTAATGTTGCATAAAGAGATTTAAACCATTAATAAAAATGTTTTGTATTTCTTATTTGTTTGTCACAGACAGAACCTGTAGGGCTCTGGTTTATTCCAGAAACAGCAAAACATTAGTTTATCACTACTGCCAGTTAGTGGTCTGTGTATGATCATCTGGTATATTACTGCATAGTTTCTTTGTCACCTGGCAGCATTGAATCTAGCACTTTACATACCTCCAAAGGTTAATTATGTTGCAGCTAAAGCAAACTTCTAAAGCAGCTTTCTTGTCACTTTTAGTATCTTGCTTTTTGTTGTTATGTTTTTGAGCAGTGCAGGTACAAATACTTAACGTTTTGCATTTCCTTTAAATGTCTTAAAAAGCAGCATATTTGCTCTCCTCTAGTCTTACACAAAAACCGAGCAATGGGATTTTTTTTCCACTTACTAACAGGCGAGCACAAGCTGTTTGCATTCCAGCGATTCACCTGCACATGACTGCAGCCACCATGCAAGTCAGCCAGAAAGACTTTGAAAAGGCTCAAGAACAGCTGAAGCTTTTGAAAAACGATCCTGGGAATGAAACTAAGTTGAAGCTCTATGCTTTGTTTAAACAGGTAGGCTTGACTTATTTTATTTCATAAGGGGCATTTATAATCTGAGGGGATGGACCTGTAAAATATTTACTTACAATACATTTGAACAAACCCTATTTTATCTTAACAAGTTCTTCATTTCAAATGCTCAAATTCTTTTCGTGAAATGTCAGCACCTCAAACGTTGCCTGAGTTCTGAGGGAATCCAAGCCCATCTCGTCTTATAAATCATGCTTTGAATAGAAATCTTTATTCAAAGAAATAGAGCCAAATTACATCCATTGTGTGATGCCTTCCATATAATATAGCATATGTTGATGCAGCTCTGGAAAATTGCTTATGTCTAGGTAAAAGGGTATGCCACATGCTTCCTTTTAAATTTGTTGTATCTACAGTCAGTTAGCTGGGCCTGTGATATAACAGTGTTGATATTTGAAGGTTGATTTCTGGTTCTTTCGTTCTTTCTTTCTTTCTTTCTTTTTCTCTTTTTGTGTGGGAAGTATTTGTGGATCAAGATTGGCTGCAGGGTCAGTACAGGCTGTGGCTTGTTATGTCCTTTAAATAAAAACTTAAAGACAGCTGACTGTTCCAGGTAGTTTTACTAATTAATAATAATAAGCTCATAAATGTATTCTTTCTTCCCGCTTCCCACTCGAAATATTTCTCTCTGATAGCATACTTACTTTTTACAGAAAAACTGGTCTTACAATACTTCAGGATAGCTCAGACTTTTGCAGTTCAGCTGGTCTGATGCGCTATAGTCAACTTTGAAGTAAGATCCAACTTAATAGATTTTTATGCAATGGTTTCTTTGTTCACACAGCTTACAAGTATTTAACTTTCTTTTCAAATATAAAACTTCCACAATTTTTGATGTAGGAGAACTTACATGGGTGTTTTGGAAACTAATGTCTCATGTTGGTTATGTGCTTCTGAAAGCCCAGCACCAGGTATTAAGAAAGAGCAGACACTGAAAACTTCATGTTATGTGAACTGTCTGAATATTGCCCAACCACTAGGTATTGTTTCTGTCTCAGAGCTGAATTCTGTATCCTGATCAGATAAATATTCCTAACAGTCATCATCTGCTTCTACCAAGGCGTCTGAACTTTAATCAAAGGTTTAAATGAGTTTTGTTTCACTCTCTTTTCAGGCTACTGAAGGTCCCTGCAATTCTCCAAAACCAGGTATGCTGGACTTTGTCAAGAAAGCCAAGTGGGATGCATGGAATTCTCTTGGCAATTTGTCTCAGGTGATAATACCTAGAATTTTACTTAGATACTTTGTAGATTACTCTACCTGGAAGTGCC
The DNA here is from genome assembly GCF_013368605.1 of Nyctibius grandis. NCBI lineage: Eukaryota > Metazoa > Chordata > Aves > Nyctibiiformes > Nyctibiidae > Nyctibius > Nyctibius grandis. The sequence continues at coordinate 15,650,079 of NC_090660.1, forward strand.
TGGTCTGTAAGTGAACAGCTGATGTCTAAACATATTATGTGCTAGTTGAGCAACTCTGCTTCAGACACCAAAATGTTTCATGCTGTATTCTACAGTCATTTCACTGCTTCAAAGTTTGAAGTTTTTTTTACTGTGTAAGCCTAGTTCTACATTATTGCTACCAGCTTGTATCAGCGTAAGAGATCTTATGTATATGTTGACTTTCAATAAAAATAGGTTTTCGTGCTATGTTCTATTCTGCTCTTCCCTTTAAGAAACATGGGTTGAGCTTCTCAGTTCTTACAACAAAGAGCAAATTTACGCATCGAGCATATTGAGGACATTTTAAAAAGTCAGTGTCTTACGCCACTGACTAAAATACTAGAAAAAAGTGGTATATTGAGAGCCTCTCTTCATTCTTTCTCAGGATATCCTGACATCTTTAATACCTTTTGTGACCTTTAGAGAAGTCTTTACTTCAAGTGAAGCAAGCAGGCAGAATATAGATGCAAAGACACATGTGTTCTTTTTTCACGCAGACTGTCATAAGTCTGGCATCACACTTAGCTACCGCAGTTTCTTCAGCTACTATTAAGTGAAGGAAACATAAGCTTTACAAACCGGCTGTGTCACTACTGCATTAGGCCTGCTGTTCAGGAATAGTTTCTGAGGTCAGTCAAAGATATTACTTAGTAGAGAGGTTATTTTCTTTTTTCTTTTAAAAGAAATGTGCTTGTATAATTTCATGAGCATAACATTTTTGTGCTGCCTTTGGGTTTTTGAGATGTGTTTTGTTTTTTTGTTTGAGTTGGGCTTTTTGAGATGGCACTGCAGCTTTTAGGAAAAGCCAAGAAACACTTAAGGAAAAGAATCTGCTCTTGAAGTTATTGTAGAGAGAGAATAGACAATTTCATGTGCTAGAGATTACGGATTATAGAATTGTTCAAAGTATGTTATCTTTTCAAGAAAATAGGTTGCAACAACCAAGAACTTACAATTCTTTTAAATCGCTGCGTACTGTAGAAAAAGGGAGGCAGGATTCTTTAGGCTTTTGCATGTCATGTTTGTACTAAATGAAAACTAGTGTCTTCAAACAATTATAAAATACCATGGACCCATTTCAGAACTCTTATTTTCAGCATCACATGTTCTAAAATAAAAACTTTTATTTCTTTGGAGAAATGTCCAACCAGAAAGCAGAAACAAAGGATCCATAGAAATGTGTAAATGCTGGGATGATGACAAAGGTCTCTCTGGTTAATCTTAGGCATGGATGGGGGCACTTCTCCAACAAAATTAATGTCATCATCCCAGCATCTACGCACTTTTTTTTTTTGCTGATTGCTGCTGATTTCCAGCTGACTTTAAGCATGATCTGCAGTGTTTAAGTATAGCATATTCGCCTTCTCACCCTAATTAGAATGCTTTCTAATTGAGATTTTTTTTTTCTTTTGTCCTGAAGCACAGTCCCCTTTGTTTTTTCCCCTGCAGATACCCATTTTATGAATACCATAACAAACTGATATGGATTTCAGCATTTGATAATCTTGTGTGATTTTTTTTTTTTTTTCGTTACAGGATAATGCCAGACAGAAATATACTGAACTTGTCTCAAGTCTAGTCTCCGCCAAGTCTGCTGACCAGAAGAAAGATGCTTCTCCAGAAGAGAGCAGACATGATGGCTATGAAACAATACTAGTTACCACTAAAAACAATATCACAAAGATAATGTTTAACCGACCTGATAAGAAGAATGCCATCAACAATAAGGTAAATAAATTAATATGGGAGAATTAATGATTTTGTCTTTCCTGGGTAAGCTACTTATGTTTTTAAAGAATCGTTACTACAGGTTTAGTAGAACTAGCTGAAGCATGGTGGGCTGAATTTTATGAGGGCTTAGTATCTTTACTCCAATGACAACCTAAGGAATAAATATCCAGTACAAAATAAAACCATTCAGTTAAAATTTTATGGATTGGGCTTTTCTGTGTCTTTTGGATTTTTTTCAAACTTACTGTAGGATTACGGTCTGCACTGAACTAAAATGACAAGCTCCAGGAAGACTAACCTGTTTTGTGGAGACTAGATTTGACTGTAGCCTTATGTATGACAAAGCACGTGTGCAGCCTACTTTGGCTCAGCGCTGTTCAGTGTATGTCTAGATAGCCTTCTGCTTCTCATGGCTATCTTCATGAGGAAGTCCATCCTGTTGGAAACGTGATCGTCCTGTTTCACAACTGTGAAGACAGCAGAACAGGGACTTCACCCCACTGCTTCTAATTCTTTGATATATTATTTTGTCCACTTAAACTACTTCCCAGGTTTTAAAATTAGCTGTTTCCAGTTAATGTCTGTTTTCCAGAGGACCTTATTCTGGCCTTCAGATTTGCATCAGAAGTCTTGAGTATTGCAAGCATGTGTCTTTATGGTCAGAAATAGCTCACATGTAACACTTAACACTTTTTTTCATACTTAAAAGGACCGTAGTTAATCTGTCTCTCAAGTTCCTTGTTGTCAGTGTGAATCTCCTTTTTATGGTCTTTTGCAGCATCACATTTGTACTTTGTTGATTCTCCTCTTATGCAGATGTACAGAGAAATTATCAAAGCACTTGAAGAAGCTGGAAAAGATGATTCAACCATAGCAGTTATTACTGGTACCACACTTCATATGCCTCTCTTAGATTTGTTCTATATTATGCCAAAGTACAGTACTGATATAAACTATCTACCTGTATTTAGACTAAGATAGAATTGTGTAAGTGAGGAAATTCTTTCCTCAAGTATAGACCAAAGATTTTTCCAAAGTGTTTTGGCAAAATTATTTCAAGGTGATGTTTCAAATACTTTAGCAAGCTTGCTTTTACATGAGAACATCTTTCTGAGATGAGAAGGTAGACATGAAATACTGCTAAGGGCTTTATTACTTTTGAGTAGCTCATATATCTGCTCCACAGCATCTTCACTACTGCTTTTGAAGTTCATTGGTATGGGTTTAGTCAGTTTTCTCTGTGTGATACATTGGAACATACTGAAAACAAGCCCCTCAAATCCTGCGCTGACATGGCCAGTAGAAAGTTTACACACATATTTACCCATGATCATCAGAAAAAACCTGATACTTTATGTTGGGTTTTTTTTTTTCTGTGGCTGCCATGGGAAAGGATTGGCCAGGAAAGCTGCAACCTGGCCCAGCTGTATACATCCCAGTCACCAGATGTGTGTAGCTGGATGACTGCAGCAAAAATGTGAAAAGGCAGCCCAAACTCATGCTGCCTGTGAAGTCTAGCTGCTCTGGGGTCATGTCATTTGGATTCTGTAGAGGACCCTTTGGTCCGTCTCTGATGCTGACTGAATGACACAGTGGCAAGGGCAGGTGGGAGGGACAGAATGGCTGAGGGCTGGCGCTGCCTGTCTGGCCCATCCTTATTGCAGATAGGTCTGTGTTTAGGAAACTAGCTAAAGGTAAGCTTTCGCTGGCAGCTAAGTGCTGTGGACACAAGGTGAATTTGTGCTTAAGCCCATTTACTTGTTACTTCTGAGGTAGTTGCATATGTATTCTTCTCCACTGTCGTCTCTACCAACAGCTTGTATTCCCAGGATGCTGAATTTCCTTTCAGTAGCAATGAGTAGGCACAACAACCCTTACAAAATGAGAAGGGTAGTTCGCAGAATCACAGAATCAAACAGGTTGGAAGAGACCTCTGGGATCATCAAGTCCAACCATTGCCCTGACACCACCATGTCAACTAGACCATGGCACTAAGTGCCGTGTCCAGTCTTTTTTTAAACACATCCAGAGATGGTGACTCCACCACCTCCCTGGGCAGCCCGTTCCAATGTCTAATGACCCTTTCTGAAAAGAAATGCTTCCTAATGTCCAACGTGAACCTCCCCTGGCGAAGCTTGAGGCTATGTCCTCTTGTCCTATTGCTAGTTGCCTGGGAGAAGAGGCTGACTCCCACTCCGCTACAACCTCCCTTCAGGTAGTTGTAGACTGCAATAAGGTCACCTCTGAGCCTCCTCTTCTCCAGGCTAAACAACCCCAGCTCTCTCAGCCGTTCCTCGTAGGTCATACCCTCCAGACCCTTCACCAGCTTGATCGCCCTCCTCTGGACTCGCTCCAACACCTCAACATCTTTCTTGAAGTGCGGGGCCCAGAACTGGACACAGGATTCAAGGTGTGGCCTCACCAGTGCCGAGTACAGAGTTCACACAACTGGAATGTCTTAACGTGTACAGCTAGGAGTAAACAGGAAACACCCCTGCACAAACCTTTCTGTTCCATTTTACATAGTTAGTAAGAGCACTGCAGTGTAAAGTAATGGATTTGCTAACCAGTGAAAGGTCCCATCCCGTGAATGTCCTCATGGAGCATAGGATTATTTAGACAATTAAATCAGGCAGTCTAGCTTTTAAATATTCCTTGTTTTTTGATGGTGCCTCAAACTGACTTATACATTCACTAACAGGTTATCTGCTGCTTATTGAAGAGTACTTGTTTCAGTGTAGTGATTTCAATGCAGTGCTGTCAGTCTCATCCTTAGAATGCTATGCCTTTTCCTTAATTGGTCATAAAAACCGTGAAACTCCTACCACGTATTAAATAGGCTGTTCTGTCTACTTTTGATTCCTTCATCAATTTGAAGGGGGATGAAGGGAGATGCATAAACTTTCCATTTTCCTGTTTAAAAAAAAGTTTCTCACGTCTTACTGTGTGAATGATTGTGAATTGACAGGGAAAAAAAATAAGCGAGTATGCAGGGAAAGAAATAAAATAAATATTTTTCCGTCTGACAGTGTTACAGAAAAAAGAAAACGTCCCCCCCTCAAATCTTTCAAATTTAATATTCTTTGGCTTTTTACCCATTGTTTTTCAGCAAATTGTCAGTCAAAACTTATTTTTAAACCATAGATGTCCTTTAAGGTAGTGTGTGTACTTTGAGACGATCCCTCTAATTACTTAATAATGTTAGACACTTAGAATGAAATTCTTTTGTAAATGTAATAAATGGAAGCTTCTCTTCTCTTACCTACTCAGAAACCATTGGTGCATTTATTCATATGTGTTCTCTGCAGGAAATGGAGACTACTATAGTAGTGGAAATGATCTGAATAATTTTACTGATGTCCAACCCAGTGAAATGGAGAAGATGGCAAGAGATGGAGCAGTATTACTCAAGTAGAACATCTTGGTTTTGTATATGCATAAGTTACTGTAATGGGTAAAATATAATTTGCAGGTGTATTGATTAGAAAACACAACAGCGGGGACCCAGTTATGCTACAATACATCCGTTTAGATGACTGTGTCTAAGAGCTCACCATGTACATAAACACAAAGACATACGGGAGAAGTAGTATTACTTGTGTGAAATAAATGAGGAAATGAGATGAATATTAGAAATCTTTTTAAGTACAGTGATGTTAAAGACTCCATTTTATTTTTAGTCACCAAAGTACATGCGGATATAATGACAAAAACATGATTTTGACTGTATAGTTTGTAAGCTGCAATGAAAAAATGGTGGAGTTTTTTATATCCAACAGTGTCTACGCTAGCAGGACATGCCAAAATACCTTCATTGTCAGACTTCTTTGAATAGAGACTAGGTGTAATGCATTTGTTCAAAATTGCCCAGGAGTTCTGAGATCTTGGTTCCATCTTTGAGTCTGAATCAAAGTAATTTATTTCCTAAGGCCAAGGAGATCAGGGGCATCATCTGACACAGTGGCTGAATATGTTTTTTTGGGACAAACAACATGTGTCTTTCTTCCCTACTTAAACAGACTTTGTCTTCTCTTACTTCTGAATCTGATGATTACATCTGAAAGATGCTTGCAGGTTGGATTGCTTCCTCAAGCACTTGCAATTGATGGAAAATTTAAAATACACAGAAATGCAAACAGCAGCTTTTACTTAGCAAGCTGTCTGTGGATCACAGTTGCCCCTACAAAGTGATAATGATGGAGTCCAAATCTGTTGTGAAGACGTTATTGAGTGGTATCTGGCAAGCATTCCAGCCTGCAGTGTTTTTAGGGTGTTCAACACAATGCATAGCCTCACGTGTACTTTATGGTCTTTCATCTTGCTTTTGTGAGAAGACCGTATTTGCTATGCTGTTACTATTACACAAGCACAGTGCTTCATTACAACTGATGAACAGAGATGCCAGAGAAGTGGAGTTCTTACAACACTTTTGAAAAATACTATATTTTGAGAATGTATTTTGCACTTCTTGGATGGAGAAGTAGCTGTCAAATGAAACAAAATACTATTTCTCAAACCTCTGCAGAACAGCACTAGGGAATTCTGTGTTGTGGTAGCATCACAATTTTGGTGCCTGCTGGGGCTTCACTGCAGAACAGAATCTGTGAAGGGAATGGATACCCCATGGGTGGAGTTGGGCTGGATATATAGGCAGATGGATAGACAGGGCAAAAGCCTGTTCTTGTTAGTGAGCTGTATTCAGTAACGGTATCTGAAGAGGACAGGACTTTCATAACTTGATTGCAGGAACTAGGAAAGCTGTGCTGACATGTACGTGTTTGATTCTTAGTTGGTAAGGAAATGCAGATATTTCAAATAGTTCTTATTTTCTTTGTCAGAATTCATTTGGGAAAGGGTCAAAAACATATGCTACATAGAATCTAGCTCATAGTTTTTGTTTTGCAGTATCTAATCACGTGTTTTGTTTATATTTGATGAAAAAGACTAGGATGTGTTTCTTACATTCTGTTTTTTTTCTCTCTAGAGAGTTTGTGGGTCATTTTATTGATTTTCCTAAACCACTGATTGCAGTGGTAAATGGCCCAGCTATTGGAATCTGTGTAACAGTCCTTGGATTGTGTGACGTTGTCTATGCTTCTGACAGGGTAAGTACATTACATAGCTGATCCCAAGGCAGTCTTTAAGCTTCTTTCTGTAGCAAATATTATTTGGTTTGGGGTAATCTGACAGAAAAGGACAGACAAATGTGAAGGCTTTTTGTACCACGTCAAGAAACACCTATATTAATTACCAGCACAGGCGTACATCAGCCAGTGGTTAACATGCATGGAATTTCCCTGCTGTAGTTATGGTTATCAAGTTACTGACTTCAGTTTGGAGACTTTTTACTGTATCAGTGGTTACAGTAAAGAGTAGCTGATGTGAAATGATGGTTGTAAGGCCCCTTTCAGGTGTGGGAGGGGGAAGAGAGATTATTATGGAGTGGAAGTGCAGTAACTGGCATTTTTTTCTAATCTGTGTTCCAAGCTAGCTTTGGAAAAGCTTTGATTTATTCAACTTGAGATTCCTTTGAAGATAACTTGCCAAATACATAACCAAAAGCCTGTATGAAGGCATAGCACAGAATCCCATTTTATGGCTTATTTTTATATTCTCTGTTGTTCATTTGTATAAGGTTATTAAACAGATACAGAACTTAACCCAAGGTCTTAATTAATTTTAGGCAACCTTTTGCTTGCAGAAGTGTCTGTGATGGTACTTTGACTCCTGCTTCAGCACTGTGTCAGATTTGTCTTTAAAGTCCCTGCTGGATTGGGTTTTGTCACTATGAGTCTTCGGAAAATTTTGTTACAAGGGGACCAACTCCTTCTGCTTGCCCTGTAACAGGATCAACTAGGACCATGTCACTCCTGACGTATGCTTGTATAATGTACATGACTTATTCAGTCTATTCCAGTCCCTAGATCTCCTTTTACTGGAAAATTGTTGGCTTCTCCCTCTTCCTACTCTCTCATCTGATCTTTTTTTGCTGCAGGGTGAACCTATTGTTTCTTGTTCCTGAATTTAAAGAGCCGACTATTTTCATCCTCCCTTACAATAGCTGTAAATGTGCTTAGCCATCAGTGTACTTAGACTGTTAGATATGTCTCGAGTATACATCCACTCTCTCAAGCTTTTCTTTTTTTTTTTTTTGAGCTAAGCAGCTGCAATTCATTCAGGTTTCCCTCGTGTGCTTTCTTAGGCCTGCAGTCACATTCCTCTGGACTCCTTCCAGTTGTTCTGTGTCTCTTTAAGCATAGTGGTACAAACTGGGCACATCACTCCAGCTCACGTCTTACTGATGCGAAGTAGAGCGGAAGGACTTCTCCACGTTCTGCAGGCTGTGTTTCTGTTTTGACATCCCACAGTGTTATTTGATTTACATACTTATGATCTGCCGTAATGCCTGGATCCCTTAATGTAGAGTTGCCAGTTAAACAGTTGTTCCCGTTGTATATCGTATACTGCATACCAGGTTATTCGTGCCAAACTTTTAACTTGTCCATATTAAACAGCATCTTCTTACTCGTACCTCTCCACTTTATTAAGACTATTTTGAATTCTAATCACTTCCCCTTCAGCATAATATCTCCTACAGCCACAAGTTAGTGTAGATTTAGTTGACGTTTAATCCAAATAAACATTAAATGTTTTGTCCTGTTAATAGTATCCTTCTTTCTTGAATGGTTTGAGATTGAACTTCCTTTTACTACTTGTATACGTAATCAGTGGTAAATGCATCTTATTTTTGCCTTGTATTTCTATTTTTTTAACCTACGCATGCTTATATAAGTTTCATACTTTGTTGTCTGATGTAGTTTTCACTTTCTGTGTACTTGTATTTGAAGTCAGTGATGAGCTCATAATTTAGCTGAGACAATCTGTTAGTACCTTCCTACCTGCACTGGGACAGCTTTTGCTTGTGCTCTTGGTGACAGTTCTTCAAGGATTTCTGCAGCGTCTCAATGAGCCTTTCACTTAGATTAGTCTTCATGAGAACTTTCCTATTAACGTCAATCTTATTGAAGCCTTCTCAAAGGTGGTTATTCTCTATTCTTCCTTTTCCAGGATTGTGAACTGCCATGCAGTAAGGTCATTCTCATCCGAATTAATATTTAATTTCACATTCTCCAGTAGCGTGGTTGGAGTGCCTTAGGCATTGACTCCCTACTTCGGAAGTGGCCAGCTTTGCTATGTCCAGGATCTGGTTTTATTCTCAGGCAGATATTACCAGCCACATTTGCGGGACACTGCACAGCCCAGTCTGACAACAGATCAGCATTTTGGGTGGTTAGTTAACATTGCCTTCTGCACTAGATTTTGCTCCAGTTCATGGGGTACCAGTTTGTACCCCTGGTGTAGTTATCTCCCCTTGCTTAAGCATGACCAATACTAGCCTGTATCCTGGCAGATGTTGTCTGATTTTTTCTTACAATGATATAAATGTCACTTTCTTGCTAGGAAGTCTATTGATCTGTTGTAATGCATGACCATCTGCAGTACAGTAAGAGATGATTACCTTCTATTACAGTGAAGGCTGCACTGGCAACTTGTGCACTCTTTGTGTATCAGTTCATGTTTTTAAATGGAAATAAAAGCAAGCATTTCATCTTCCTTGCTTAAAGTTGATGTGGGTTGTCAAAACATAACATTTTGCAGTTCAGTTCTAACTTGCAATCAGGGTATTGTTTTGTATGATCCCATGATGCATTTCTGCCACAGGTTCTTTTTAAATTTGCATAAAATTTGAGGAATGAGGATTCAGTGATTTGAATTTTCAGGAGCAGTATAAACTTAGTGTGCCTTCAGAAAGCAAAATGCTCTTTACTGCTTAAGTTATTTGGGCTATATATTTAATAACTATTAGGGCAGATGTGTATGAACATCCTTTCTGTAAAGATTTTGCACATGCAAATTAGTTTCTCTAAATGCCCTATTCAGATAAGGTAACTTCATCAATGGGTATGATAAGGGAATTAGATTATACAAAGTCAGCTCTTGGGTGCATTGAAAGGATGAAGCAGTGTTACTGAATGGTATTTAAAGCCTATTATGGTAACAGTTCAAATGTATTTCGGGTTAACTCTGTTACAGTAGAAGCTTTAAAATGAAAACTAAACCTAGTACTTTAGTCCTGTGCTCTGTTGTGAAGTTTGCTTTTGTTTTATTCTTTCCTCCCCCCACACCCCACCCCCAGGCTACATTTCACTGCCCGTTTAGTCAACTTGGACAGAGTCCAGAAGGATGTTCCTCTTACCTGTTTCCAAAAATCATGGGCTTAGCCAAGGTAAGAATGTCTGCACTGTATGTGGCATCATCTGCCTTTGTGTGTTGGTATTGTTCAACTGTAAGAGCAAGTGGAGTTACAGCAAGAGTTCTCAAAGGAAACTCCTGTTCACATCTTATGAAACAAAGAAGAAGAAATGCAATGGCAGTGTTAGCACAAGCACCATAACAGAGTAGTGACCACTTCTAAAGCCATACCGTGATACTGATGGAAGTTTTCTTTCTCATGGCTTCCTCCACCTTCTTGAGACAATTTCTATACGGTGAAAAGTTGTATCTTTCTTCCAGTAATGGGAGGGAATGATGTAAAGAAGAGTTAAAAAAAGAAAATAAGAGCACTCTTAAGAAGTGTCTTGGCTGCATTTATCAGGCAAGGGAGCAAGTGTTGAGTGGTTTCTACCAGCCCTGTGGGAAACTTTTATTTAACCGTTCCTCCAAATGTGAATGCGAAGCAATCCATTTATGTATTTACTTCCAGCCCTTTTATATTATATATTTTGTTCTAGTATATATTGGCCTTCTGTCCATACTCTTCTTTTCTCTGTCTACTCTAGAAATAAGGACACTAAATAATAGTAATGTTAAAAAAAAAAAAAAAAAAGAGACAGCAGAATCTACATTTTCATTTCTTAGAACAGCATAACACCCTTTCTCTTTCTTTTGATATCCCACAGAAAAAAAAATCTGGGTGGTTTCAAATGCTTACCTGATATTGCCTGCGTTAATATAGTGCATTTTTGTTGAGCAGTGTTTAAATCTGTAAGGAGTAGAGCAAGTGCTTCATAAACATCCAGGTATCAAGGATAGTCTATTCAGTGAGATATAACCTACCAGTCCATGTTCTAGAAATCATGGAGTCACTGCAGGAAGTGAACAAACAAATTTATGATGAGGTAATTTCAGGTGACAACCTTGGAGTTCTGCTCAGAAAGACATGTGGACTATTGGTGAACAATAGGTGTTGGAGGCCAGTCACTAGTGGTGTAGCCCAGGGGTTGATACTGGGTCTAATACTTATTCAACCTCTTCATTATGGCCCAGGTGATGGGACTGAGTGTACCCTCAGCTGTGATACAAAACTGAGAGGAATGGTTGATACACCAGATGCAGTGCTATTCAAGGGACCTGAGCAGGCTGGAGAATTGGAGAATCTCATAGACTTCAGCAAAGGAAAAGGCAAAGTTCTGTACCTGGGAAGAAATAATTCCACACCCCAGTGCCTGCTGGGGGCTTACTGGCTGGAAAGGACCTGTGCATCCTGGTGGACAACAAGTTGCCCATGAGCCAGCAACGCACCCTTGAAGCAAAGGCAGCCAATGGTATCCTGGGTTGCATTAGATGGAGCATTGCCAGCAGGTCGAGGGAGGTGATTCTTCCCCTCTGCTCAACAGTGATGAGACCACAGCTGGAGTGCTATGTTTGTATCTGAGCTCTGGCTACAAGGGAGACATGGACATACTGGAGCAGGCCCAGCAAAGAGCCACAAAGATGATTAAGGCGTTGGAGCATATTACATATGAGAAGAGGCTGAGAGAGCTGGGACTGTTTTTCGTGGAGCAGAGAAGGCTTTGGGGAATCTCACCAATGTTTATAAATACCTGATGGGAGGGGGTAAAGAAGATAGAGACAGGTTCTTGTCAGTGGTGCCCGCTGACAGGACAAGAAGAAAGGGGTACAAATTGAAACACAGAAAATTCTGTCTGAATGTGAAAGAATAATTTTATAGTGGGGGTGGTGACACACGGCAACAGGCTATGCAGAGATGCTGTGAAGTCTTCATCCTTGCAGATACTCAAAACCCAACAGGACACAGTCCTGGACAGCCTGCTCCAGCTGACCGTGCTTGAGCAGGGGCTTTGAACTAGGCAGTATCTGGAGGTACCTTCCAACCTCATCTATTCTGTGATTCTGTGTTCTTTTCAGAGGGCAAACATTAACGAGCAAGGGAGTAAAACAAATGTGACTTGGAAGCTTGTACCCTTCCTGACAGACTACTCAAGTCTTGTGTCTTGTTGAATCACACTTTCTACTTTTCTTTATATAGGCAAATGAGATTTTGCTTTTCAATAAAAAGCTGACTGCAGCAGAAGCCTGTGACCAAGGACTTGTGACTGAAGTCTTCCCTGACGGGACTTTTCAGAAGGAAGTTTGGGCAAGATTAGAAGCTTATGCAAGCCTCCCCAAAAATGTCAGTATTTTAAATTTTTTCCACCTTGTAAGCCTGCAGCATTCAGAATCCTCCTGCCAAACCTATCCTATTACTTGGTTTCACTTCATCCTTATTTGGAATAACAAGGCTCAGTATGTTTTCCTTCAAGCATAGGATTGTCTCTCTGCTGCTGGGAAACAGATACCTCTCTTCTGCCATGGCTGAATCTAAGAGAGTGCACTGTACGCAGAGATTCGGTGGCTGAAAAGCCTTAAAAACTAACTAATTAATCCACTTGCAGTCTCTGTGCGCCTGCCTTGAATGCTTTGTCTTAGATTTTTATTTTGGCAATAGTTGAGGTTTAAGAGCTTTACCATTGGTTCTACAATATTAATTGTACTGTGTGCACTGTGGGTGCTCAGGATGATGCTGAGTGGCTTCACTTTTTACTGAATTCAGTCATCCTGCTCACTAGTTTGGATTTTGAAAAACTGCTTGAGTCACAATGGTATTATGTTACATTGGAAGAGGAGGAGACACTCGTGCCAACTGCTGATAATGTAGGTTGCATTTGGCAATGCAGACAGTTGAACAGGTTTTGCTTCTTATGCCCATCTACTTGGACTATGAGCACTTGGTAGACTGCTGTTTTGCTTCCCATGAACCTACTCCACCTTATTAGCAGTCTTAGTAATTAAACACAGTAACTACTTCCAGCGAAAAGGCTGACTAAGAGCTAAAAAGTACAATGTTAATACAACCCACTTTGAGTTCTAATATGTTTATTGTGCTATTTTCTGAAACATCAGATTAAGGTACAGAAAATATAACTTCATAATCTTCCTCTCTTTCTCCTCCAGTCCTTGGCAGTGTCAAAGCAACTGTTACGAAGCATGGAAAAGGAGAAGCTCCATGCAGTCAACAGTAAAGAGTGTGAAGTCCTGAAGGAGAGGTGGTTATCTGATGAATTTGTAAATGCTGTTGTCAGCTTCTTTCAGAAGAAATCAAAACTCTAATCTTCACCAGCAGAATAATTCACCTTCTGGCAATAGCTTAATCTGCCCTTATCATTAATAAGCTTTCCCTTTAAATAATAATTCTTATACCTTTTGATGTGATATATTTCTCTTCTGAGTACTGGGTTAAAACTGTTCATAAAATTAACACAATGTGATGTGCCTTGGATCCATTATGGATATTTAGGTTGGACAAAAAAGGTTCATTCTGTAGGCAGCAGTAATGCTTCCGAATAATACTAAAGCAGATTGTCTTCCAAAAGAAGCAACAGATTCAATAGCACTGTATTTTGATAGCTCTTCAATAAATGTCTTCTGAGTGATTCTTTTTATTCATCTGTGGGGAAGGAAATACTGTATTAATGAAAAAATAAATAGAAGTATTTAGTTACTGTTGTGCTGATTCTTACTTCTTCTGTTAAATATCCTCGGTGAGAGGGAAAGTGGTTCCTGGAGGTATATTAATGTAATAGTCTTACAAAAAGTATTCACTTTGCTAACTTGAAGACTCTCAAAGATGTTTGTTGTGAGCTTTATGGTTCTAATTTTAAGTATATTTTTCCATTAATTGCTTCATATTGCAGTGGGTTTTTTTTTGCTGAAAAATCCCATTAGAGATAGTATGACCTTTTACTGTAGCCGTTTCAGAGTTAAACTAGCAAAACAATTACTTTTCAACAGAAAATTTCTCTGTTGTTCGTGGATGGTTTTGGGTAGAGAGTGTACCAGTCACTTCAGAGGGACAGGGTCAGGCCTCTGGAAGTATCTTAGCATTTGCCTCATGCCAACGAAAGGAAATCGTGGAGAAGCAGCAGTTACTCCTCAAGAAAAGCCTCGTAATGACAAGGAGCTGATTGTTGTAAAAAAAAAAAAAAAAAAAAAAAAAAGACACAAAACAACACCAACTTTAATTTCAGTGTTCTAGACTCTTATCTCAAGAGCGTTGATGGTAAGAAACCCAAAAGGTGTCACTCTGGCCCTGGCCCCGTGTGCTTAGGCAGGTATGTACATAAAAGCGGGGGTTCAGTGAGTGCCTATGGGCAATGCAGAGGGAGGCTGGCACAGGTGCAGCAGCAATTGAGGTGGATGCTGCTTTCTTGTCTGGATGCAAGTGCCAGAGCACTAGGGCGCAGCATGGGGGTGGGAGCTGCTGGAGCAGAGCAGCAAGCTGCCAGAAAGGGATGGCTTTGGGTGCTGCCAGCACACTTTGGTTGAGACTTGCAGTGCTGCTGTCAGAAAGTTGCCTGCACCTGGGCAGCTCGGACATCAGGATGGCTGCTTGGCAGTGGCACCACTGCCTCACATGGTAAGTAGGTCTTAAAATGCAGACTTTGCCTCCAACATGTTACCTGGCCCATGGGATTTAACTACTGAGAAAGAAAAAGATAAATGGGATCAGAGAAAAACGAGAAGCGGGGGTATGCACCACTGAGCTATGCTACAGTAGTTAAATTTGATGCTAAGAAGTATTAAATGTATTTAGGGTTCTCCTTAACCCTCTGTGAGAGTCGATGATGCTGCACAGGATTACCAAAAAAAACCAAGTCTGCTGTCACATGCAGGGTGGCAGAAGCAGGGGCAACAGAAACACGGCGAGTGAAGTGGTTGAGAGCTACAGGGGAGAAGGAGAGGGTAAATCTGCCAGGGAGACCCAAGACCAGCCTTGGACCCAGCTGACAGGCAAGAGAGGGAAACCAAAATAATTCTGTTATCATGAAGTACCATGGAAAAGGGCCGGGGAGGGCATGCTTCCAGCAGCCGTGAAACAGCCAAGGGACAGCGGGGCTCTTCTGCCTTCCGTCCCAGCGCCCAGAGAGGGGATGTGGCCCCAGGCCCACAGGCAGGGCGGTGGGAGGAAGGATGTGTCTGTGGGGTGACACGCACGGGCAATGCCACAGGGCTGGTGCAGTGGTGGGACTGAGGGGTGGCTGAGGCCCAGAGGATGGTGGCAGGAGAGGCAATGAGAGAAGCAGCTGACGGGGAGACCCAGGTGGGAGGCGAGTGCTGCCGGCAGGCTAGGCAGGCTCAGGGCCACCATGATGCCTCAGCCCCATGAGGCAACAGCCTCCGCCATCCCACCCAGGTGCTCTCTGCTGTGGACGGGGCAGCCATTGTGCTGCTGGTAAGAAGCCATGCTGAGGCAGCGGGTTGCCCAGTGGGGCTACGCTGGCTCTGGGCAGGCATTGCTGGGACACCCCAAGGTGTGAGGCTCGGTGCTGGCTGCAAAATGGAGGCAGTTGTGTGGGGCAAGGAGGAGGCCAAGAGCTGTGGCCCCGGCCTGGGGCAGCCCCTGGGCTTGGGGCAGCACAGGGGACACGCCTTCAGGACCAGAGGGTGAAACATGGCTTTGTCTTACCAAGGCTTTTGTGGCTTGTCTGCTTTTTTTTTTCCCCACCGCACTGCTCACACAAGCCTGATACATTTTCTGAGGGGGTTTTATGGCACTGTAGTGGTGGCCATTGTTAGCATAGCCAGGGATAAACAGTTGTTCAGTCTTTTGAAAACTCTTTATCAGCAATAATGTTTAGTAGATTCAGTAGTGCATGAGCTATGTCATCAACTGTATCTTGTGTGTGTGTGATGTGTTTGGTTTCCTCAAGGAAAAATGCAGCCATTGATAATCTGTTGATGGATGAAATAGCAGAAACAGGGTTTCCTTGATCAGTAGATGCCAGCATACCACTTAAAGCAATGGGAGATGAACCATTACTTGTTTTGTAATGAATTAGATCTGTTGAAGTATTTTTTCCTGTTCTGACTCTCTGTGAGTAATAAGAATAAATCAACATTGCTTCTACAGAATGGAACTCCTGGGTGTTTTTAGTTAACTTTTTTAAAAGTTAAATCATTGTCTCAGATCACTTACAAAGTTCACTTCATAACTTTTTTGTTCACAAAACACTTTTTTCTGATTAGCAGCATCTTTAGTAATTTTTACATATTTTATGTGTCCAGTATTAAGAACAATAAAACAAGTCTGATGAATCTCTTAAAACAATTTCTATTTACTCTATACAACAAATTAGCAACTTTAGATAATTTCTTCTGAAATACAGTCACTTATTAATTATATTTATTATAATTGGATTCTGAGGATTACATCAAATGTCCCTTATGTTCCCTTCAAGGTGTCACCATTGAGTAGTGTGTGTCTTACTAACACAGAGGTGCAATGTGCAATAGGATTCAGGTCACATTTGGCACAATTATACACGTGCTTAATGATCTGCCTCCATGTCTGCATAGAATCACAGGTAAATAATCAAATAGATCACACAGAAATACCAATGGCAAGATATCTGCACCTAGTTCCAGAAAATAAGGTGTTCTAAGCTTACACTGGATGTAAGACCTGCAACATTCATTGATTATATTCATTACAGATCCTGCTCATAGAACACCTGTTCAACTAAAAGCAGATTTGAGACCAGCAATTAGAAATCCCAAGTCTGTCAAA
Source organism: Nyctibius grandis (assembly GCF_013368605.1). Lineage (NCBI taxonomy): Eukaryota > Metazoa > Chordata > Aves > Nyctibiiformes > Nyctibiidae > Nyctibius > Nyctibius grandis. Next base: position 15,666,739 of record NC_090660.1, read on the forward strand.
ACCACAAAACTCTGCATATAAGGGCATTGTGAAACATTAGTAATATACTCCACATTTTTATCATAAATGATTCAGTATTTTCAGGCTGCATCATGATGCTGGCTTTTATGTTTCTAACGTCAATGAATTTACAGTTCGGTTGTAAATATCTTGTAACAACTCTGCTGTGTTGAATTGCCTCTCCGTTGTTCCAGCTGGATGTGAACACGTCCATGAGAGTAATGTAGTAGATCTCATATCTAAAAAAGGACTTCTAAGTTTTTCAAACAAGTTAGAATTTATGATAAAAAACTCTGAACCATGGCCATTCTTAAAAGGTTTCCTCCATCTATAACCTTTCCTAGACACTTAGGGACAGACAACTATGCATGTTATATAATCTTCTTGTAGTAACGATACAAAATATTTTTATTCACAAGATTTTCTTGGAGGATTAGTTTTCCTCTTTGATTTGCAACTGAGCAAACTTTAAAACGCACCCCATATTGCCTGTAACAAGTGAAATGTAAAATCAATATATTTTAGCTGTAAGTAGGGGGAATAGGTCTAGAATGCAACATCTAAACCCTGGAGGAAAAAAGAAATAAAATCAAACCCTTTTGTGACTTACCAACCACTTCTCCATTCAGTATAATCAAGATGTGTGCAGCTGAAAGCAGTTTGTATTGAGTGTTTAACATGATACTCCTTTAATTAATTAGTTGGAGTGGAACACACATGTGATGGCAGTTCAGCAGCTTCTCACTGAGAAGGTTACACAGCACAAGACGGCAAACAACAGAACTGGCAGCAAAGCCTGCAGAGCTTTGCAAGGCAATCAGCTCGGCGTTTGCAGAGGGCTGCAGCAAAAAGGCTAAGATGCTATTGTCATATTGTCTGAAACTTTGGGATTAAAATATAAATCTATATGACTGAAAATGCAATAGTAGCTTCTCAGGCGGTAGCTACTCTCTGGATCAAAGGGGTTTTTTTACCTCTTCTGACAGAAAACACCCAGACTCTCCTCAGGCCTTCTCCCATCACTGCCCAAAGGTCAGGTTGAGAGTGGTAGGATGCTGATGAGGACCTGATATCTGTTAGTCTGCCACAGCTGGGTACAGGTGAGAAGTGTCATCTGAAGGAGTGCCAAGCTGCATGCAGACAGTTGGTCATAGCACTGCCACAGAGGGGTTGCAGCGCATTATTCATCCCTACGTGAATCCTCCTGCTGTCTCAGGAGTGCCCTGGGCTCTGCACTCCAGGCCGAGACGTTCTTTTCTGGGACTTGCAAACCTTATGAACCAGTGCTTTTTATGAGTGCAAAGTTTACATGCACCCATATTATGTTAGAGATATAGTGTGCTAAGAATATAAACAAGATGAGGTTTGTAGGAAGATAATCTTTATTAGAGTAGTTAGTGTAGAGTAAAAAGTTGAAAATTTTTCTAGCGTGTAGCTCTTTCTTCATGTACCCTCAGAAGCACACCTCTTTTCTCCGACTATGGTAGTTAGTTTTATAGAAGTTATTTCTCCCTTCCTAAAATCCCCATCTTGTTCAAACGCAAACACAATATTTGAGGTATGTTGTTAAAAGCCAAGCTCAGCTCACTGAAACTAACAGATATATGCTTGTAACTGGTTAAAACTTTCTAGTAAAAGGTCAAAGAAAAAAAGGAAGTGATAATTTCTGAGAAGTGTTTTCACATGTGGTATATTCCAAATTGGTTTGTTCTTTTTGCAGGACTCTTGCAGACTTCCAGAGGACCTATTGCTAGTTTTGAGGTTGTCTGAAAATAAGTGTAGCACAACACAAGTGGACTTCGTTGGCCAAATCAATAAGGTATCCCGTTTTATTTCATATTCCTTATGCTCTGTCACGGTTTAAAGCTGGGCTGGCTATTAAACCGGTGGCAGAAGCTCTCTATTATCCTCCCTTCCCACCCCCAGAAGGGAAAGGGAAAAGGGAGAGAGACTTACGGGTTGGAAAGTTAAAACAGTTTTAATAAACTATAATAATGAAAAAGAGTATAATAATAGAAATAATCAAATATATACAAAACCAAGATCGATCTCCCCCAATGCTGGTCATGTCACCACCGGCACTGCAGGGCAAGCTCTGGGAAGGCCCAGGCTGGGCCCAGCGACGGACGGGAATTGGATTCAGGGATGCACAGTGCAGGATGGGGAGCAGCAGGAAAATGGACAGAGTCCTCTTCAGACACTGGCCATAGCAGAAAGAGAGCGAGACCCTCGTGATCTCCCCGCTTTATACTGAGAATGACGTGTATGGGATGGAATACCTTCGTTGGTCAATTTTGAGTCACCTGCCCTGTCCGCTCCTCCCTGCAGGTGCGACCCCCCTTTGGCTCTTCACTTGTAAGCAGTGAGGAATTCAGCAGTGACCTTGGTTTCTCTAAGACTAAGTACAGCAAGAGCCTTTCTGCATAACATTCCTACCGGTGCCTCAGATAACTACAAACTTTGAGTGTTATCAGTCCTGGAAGCAGACACTGTCTGCAAAACATGCAGTTAGTTTCAGAAAGTGCAGTTACTTAGAGGAGACTTAGCTGAAAGGAAAAATCACTGAAAGGAAAATTGGTCTGTTTTAGGCCAAACCAGGACATGCTCATTCTGAAACATGTTTCTGATATTTAAACAAAACTGTTTTCCTTACTTTAGCAAACTCAAAATATTAGCGAAGAAGGAATGTTTCATGCCTGGAAGAAGACACATAATGAAGGCAAAATTGCTGTAAGAAGGTAAAATAATTTTTTAATAATTATATCAAATTAAATTGAGTAGTTAATGTCATAGCCATCCAGCCAGGCTGAACAGGTGAGAGCAATGCATGCAAAGACATGTTAGCACTCTGTGGAATTAAATATCAACAGGTAATTATCAGCTTATATATTTTCTAATTGGAGCACTCAAAGGGCTTTTATTAATTGATGTAAATTTGTTTTCATTAAAGTTAAGGAAGGGCACTTGGGAGGTAACAAGCTGTTCAAGTAAAAGCCTTTAGTCTCTATTCTAAAGCATGTTATTTTGTACTACAGTTACACCCTGAGGATGCTTGTAGATAACTAAGTATAGAATTCATTAACTCCGTTATTAGTGTAATTTCTTCAGTAGATTCTCTGTATACTTTGCCTGATGCTGGTTTTCATTATTAAAGGAGTAGCATACAGCAGAGATTTTTGTTTGGCTGTTTTTCTTTTATTGGTACTAGGCTTTCTCTTCCAGTTTAGTTAAGACCCTAGAACTGTAAGAACCATGTCAGTACTTTAGATTACAAACAATATTTCTTATGCACCACGTGTTCTAATGTATAGGAAATGTTTACGTAGATTGAAAACTTCAACCTGAATTTTGGATAATTCACTTACCTTCTTTTCTCTAAATGTATATGTAAATAAACTGATGGTATCTCCAGTTTGTATCCCTCATGATAGTATGTGTTCACCTTAATTAACCTTTTGTGATGGGTAGGGTTTCATATTTTTCAGCCAGTAAAATATCTATTGCAAATGTATTTTTACCCAGCACTTTAGATAGAAGTAGTATAACTAATCTTACAGATATGAAATAAGGTATTCTTTTCCTATTGATATGAAGGTTAATTTAAAAATCTGGAAAAGATTTGCATAGATAAAAAATTTAGAATTCAATTACTTACATTTAGAATTAAAGAACTCACAGAAATTCTGTGGAGTTTGTAACAACATACCTAAAAGAAGATAACGAAAAATCTGTAAGTTGTTACAATATACATTGATTGAAGGGATATTTTTGCTCTCTCACAGCACTGCTGAATACATGCTATTTCTTTTTTACATTTGAAGTGACATAACGTTTTAAAACTTTTTTTAAAAAAAAGTATCTAAGCAACAAAAGGGTAGAAGCTAACTTCTGATCATATTGTTCCATTAGCTCTGATCTTCTAAATATATGTGACTTTACCTTTCTTTTGTGATACAAGGACAGAATGCTAAGGTTTTTTATCAAGGTCTACTATTGTACAAGGAGAAGCAGCAGAAGGTACAGTTAAGCACATAAAGTTAGTGGAGAGAGTTTCTTGGAAATCTCTTCCCTACTCTGCAGTAATAAAATAGAACAAAACATAGTCTGTGTTTGTCAAGGACAAACAATATCAAACTGATCTAATTTCCTTCATTAATTTGACTGGTTTGGTATATAAGAGAACAGCAGTGAATGCAGTTTAAAGTTTAGTGAGGTTTTTGTGCTGTTCTGCTATGCAGCTGCCGTAAACAATTCCAGGAAATGTGATCGAGATTAAATCACAATTGTAGAGTTGTAGAATTGGCTGAAACACTCTACTAAGCAGTAGTAGACTGGGATCTGACAGGAGTTTATTCTGTTGTTGCTTTTGTTCAGTGTGTTCACAAGTGAGTTGGAAGTCAGAAGAGAGCATTGTGTTACAAAATATATGGCTAGCACCAAGTTTCAAGGTCATCCTGATGAGCTGGATTGTTCATGATCAACAGGCTGAATTTCAGTAGAGAGAAGCACCTTTCCACTCATACTACTAATGCTGAATTTTCTTTTGATGATTCTACTGATGATTAGATTATCTTCTAGTGATGATGAAATTAGATACCCCAAGAACTAACATAATTGCTCTGAAATGGTTACCTCAGAAATATTTCAATAGCAAATATCTTATTTTAGCAAAACCTTAAGTATGTTAGTTTGAAATTTAGTTCTCACTACTACCCATCAAGGGAGAACAAATTCTGCCATATAGGTAAGAACCCAAAATACATGAAAAAACACTTCTGTTAAGCACTGCCCTTTCCCAAGCCCTTCACTTCCTTCATAGTTCTTCAGCTCATAGAAAAAGGTGAGTCTAATGGGGTAGAGTGGCAAATTGTCCCAAGTTTTGCTACTCTGTGCTGTAGCTAGCAGAGAGCACACTGGTAAGTTTTTGAAGGGTTTTTTATATGCTTTTGAAAGCTTTTTGTAAACTATAGATTTCAAAACATTTGGGAAGGATCTCTGTGAGATTGCACATCCCCTTACAGGACATCCCTGTAGCAGTTGCGCCGTCTGCGCCATAGGAAATCAGGAAAGCAGTTAAAATATGCTTTATCATCTCTACTGGGAGTCAACTGGAAACTAGGAGAGCCATGATGGTGGCCTCTGTCAATCTCTCCTTCCCTAGTCGTAAAATCTTGTGAAAGTCCGGTGGCTTAAGCAGTGCTCAGTAAAGGCAGATGATATTTTACTTCTGTGATGGATGGTAAACCAAGAAACAATTTAAACTTTTGTAAACTCCATTCACTTGCATTTCACACAAAATCAGCTTAAAACAAACGACAGTTTCCCTTGTGCCTTTCTAGCTTCATTTCCTTTCACCATTCCTATTAAAGAAAAACACCTTGATACCACTTTATTTTCTTCTTCTGGACAGTATCTCAACATAGGTATTCATCACAGGGTACTAGGCTTCTCCTGGTTATTGGAACAAAGGAGACGATTGGAGCTAGAATACTTTTTAAACGAAAACCAGACTGCTCTGTTTTTTGTTGGTTTTGCCCAGTATCTAGCTGTGTTATGGCAGTTTGGATAGTTTTTAATTCATGATGTTGCAACACATACTCTGAACAAGACTGTGCTTTGCCACAGTAAAATTTCCTTTGTGTAAGGTCAGCTGGAAAGAAGCAGGGAAACCTAGAAGGTAACACATTGGCAGTAGTTCATCACCTGTGTTTTGATGTCTCAGTCTATGCTAAGTGTTTGCTTTTTTCTGTAGTTGGTGTATTTATTAGAAAATCAAAAAAATGTACTGTGTTGTGAATCCAGGAGGAACAGTACAGAAAAGGCCTTCTGCCTCCCCCAGCCTCCCCTTGACCCTAGGAGCATAAGAAGATAAACTGGGTGTGCACCTTCTTGTGGGAGTCCAGAAGAAACTCAGAAGTCTGTTACACAGGATTGGTTTTCAGTCTTTGGGGCTGAACATGGCTCATGCAAACTACAAGAATGAGTGTTCCTTTTGGGAACACCCATTTTCGTGTAGAAGATAAAGAACCCAGGATTACATTTGTTAAAAATAAAATCCACATTACGTTTTTTGACAATAGAGTGGATGAGTCGGAAGTTGAATATGTAATACCCTGAAGAGAAAAACAAAAGATAGGTAACTCAGCATGACATTCAGCTTTTGATATTTTAATAAAATTAGCAATCTTGCATTTATACTTGAGTGAGGGGAGTACAGTTGGGTTTTAGTTGCTTGTAGGCATTGAAAAAGAGTGAGGGGTTAGTGCACATTTATTATATGCTTAAATCAAAATAGCAGCAAATTTCAAGTAAATCTAGTGGAGTACTGCTTTCCTTCTTGTGACATGGAATATCAACGGCTGCACCCTTAGCATACAGAGTATAATGAAGGTCAAGATCTTTACTGGATTCAGCAGGTCCACTATTTCACCTCTAGTACGTTTTTTTCCTCTAAATGGAGTCTCCAGTTTACTTCTGCCTTTTTTCCTTCCTCAGACACACTAATAAGCCTCCAGTGGAAACTCCAGCTCACATGATATTGAACACCATCTTATACCAACCTATCTTCAGCAGACACTAATAGTAATCTGTTGGACAAAAGGAGACTGGGATGTTTTTTCAGTACTAGAAGTGAAGCCCTTATTTCTGACTTTGAGCTTGCTACTGAATGTAGTACTGAAGATACCCTCTCTGTTTCCAAATGTAGTTCTGGGTTACAAAATCGTAACACAGAGGAGAGTCTTTTAATGGAAGAAAATAATGCATCTGAGACTGAAAACAGAAACGATGTTTTGCCTAAATATTTCAAAAGCGTGGATTTGAAGTTAAAGCCATAAGCAATAGAAAACAACTGAGGAACTAATGTCCAGACATGAAAACAAAATATTCCTCTCTCCTCCCTTCCCCGCCATTCATTAGTCTTTGCAAAAGGCAGACTTTTCAAAATAGGATAACCATAAGTTAGGTTTTGATCTGTCCCCAGAAGGCCCTGATGTGACACTGTTCTCTCATCTACTGGAAACGGAAGGAATGCAGCTTCTGCCCACATTCCAGGAGAAGATGAAGACCTCACAGCTTCTCCCCTGACAGTTGTCAGCAATCGACCTATTTCTTCAAAGTCCACATATCAGTCAAGCAGGACTGTCTCATTCTCCCTGTCTTCAGACAGGTTTTAATCAAGAAAAAATTTCAGGTGCTGTACATGCGAGCAGAGCTGTTCAAAATGTGTCTGCCAGTACTGTGGGACAGGCAGGTACATAGTGGAACACCCACCCTTGGCAGTTCAGCTGTGAAGGATGTTAGAGCATCATGTGATGCTCCAGAGAGCAATAAAATGCCCACAATGTTAAACTCAAACCCTATGCCCATGAGGACACCTCCCTCTTGCTCTGTTGCTGAACCAAGCTCTCATTCAGCTGTTGTAGCAACTTCTAAGTTACAGTCACCAAATACAGCTGCCACCTTCTCTTTCTAGGCCATTGTATAGGAATGATATAGGACCCAAACCTCTTCAGAAAGAGCTCAGTAATGAGTAAGCTTGTCTTGTCAAAAAGGTAGAATCTCTCTTTGCCATGGCAAAGCTGAAACATATTAATACTGACAAATATTAATTTCTTGAATTCCTACTTGTTGTGAGTAAGTCTCATTCAGCACTGCTGGTTTAGTGTAGTTTATAAGTTGAGTCAGTGTTTTTTTTACTGTTTAGATGTGATGGGTAATACCTCATCAGAATTGAATACAGATGTGTCATTAAAAAAAAAAATCAGATTTTATTCATCTTATGTGCCAGCATGTTATGTGCCGGCTTGTTTTATAAAGAGGTCTTACAAAATGTCAGACCTCTTTATAAAACAAGCCCACAGGTTAACTGCCTTCCAAAGGGCTTATACTTGCTACAATTACAGCTTTTTTCAAATGTTTGTAGAACATTTGTAATAAAATGTAGCATACAGACTGCATGTTAATTACAGCTGTGTTACTTAGCATAAATACATTGAAACAGTGAAAAAGTGGTGGTATGACTTCCACATAGTCTCTGGACCACATACCAACTGCCTAAAACTCTGGTGTAGGCTGAAAGCTTTTCAGGCTCCAGTGGGATTACTCGTATTTACCTCGGTACAAATAGAATGATCTGTAAAATAGCTTACTGATAGCTTGACTGTTGCCTGAAACCAAATAATGGGTGGCCTTGTAAATCAAATACGTATTTTATCTAAGTAAATACATTTGCCCATCTCTCAGAATTCAGGAGTCAAACATATTCCTGTGGACTCTTGGATTCTAGAGAACTATGGTGACTATTCCAAGAAACCTCCTTAAACTTTTATGAGTAATTACGTACTTGATTTCATCTTTTTGTCTATAAGAGGGTTGTTTCCGTTAAGTATGTGTTTAGACTGCATTCATTTGTCTGTGTACAGGAGGTTCCCACACATTAATTTTGCTAGTTTTGTCACTTTAAAATTCAGCTGTTGCTTCAGGTATGCAGGTCTTCTGTGAAATGTCTTAATTGCTCTTAATTGCATATATTCAATTACTGCATAATTTACCACATGGTAAGAGAATTTCTGGATTATTTTTAAAGAAGGAAAACCTTAAGAAAAAAACATGTTGACCTAGGCATTATTTGGGATCCTCGTGCAATCATAGCTGAATTTTTTTACTAAGCCTTTCTGAACAGATATGGGTTAATTACTTGCAAATAGGAATGGACCTGGTATATTAGCTTTAATGAGCTAGCAGAGCAATTTGGGTCACCCATTTCCTCTCCTGTCAGCGTGCCTGGGTGTTCTGTAAAAGAGGCAGGGAACTCCATGCCTAAATTTGCTCTGCCAGATTTATTTAATTTAAGCCTCCTAGGGGAAGAAAATGGATAGGCATTATGTGTGTTTCAGATTTAACTTAAAAACTCCCAGGAAGAGTGACTAAACTGTCACCTTCCTGTGTGTAGGAGACCATTCACAGGAAGAGTGATTGCAAGCAGTCCTCTTGTTCAGCCATGATGTCAAGACATCTTCCTTCAAGAGGCTGAAGGGAATGGTGCCTCTACTGGATTCAGCCAGCAGGCTTAATCTGTCTGAATATTAAATCCAGACTAAATTTTGTAAAAACATGTATGGAATTCAGTGTGTTACCTTTCTGGAGGTCTAGCAGATACACAAGTACACATGGTACGAAGGTCAGCTTGGCTTTAGTTGAGCAGAACTTTGTTTGCTCCCATGGAAAGACTGCAGCCCAAACGTAGGGCTGTTCTATACTGAGTATATCAGCTGGATAATGTTTTTAGGACGACCTTTGTTTTAACATAGGAAATAGATAGACAGATAGATAGATTTGTAGAATATCTGAGCTTTAGGTGCATTTAGATAAGGTAAAGCTCCTTTTATAGGTAGCATGTGAAGTTCAGCTTCCTCATTTGAGAACAGGGTTTAGGAGCAGAAAGAATAGAGATAAATTCACAGCTTGGTGAGTGTGACAGCTCAAAGCCACTGTCAAGAGTATTTGCAGAAGAAACTTGTTTTTGTCAAAAATCATGAATATTAGTTCTGCTGCTCCTGCTTGTAATGCGTTCAGCACCATGCTTACTCTTTGCTGGAGTTCAGCTCAAATTCAATAAATTGCAGGAAGAATATTCTCCCATTTATTCTAATTGAGGTTTTTATACATTAGGCAAGAACTATGGTAACAGTGAGATATGGGACTTAGGATAAGGCTTCAACATTTGTATTACTTCAGAACCAAAACCTCATTCATTGCAAGGAACTTAGCATAAAAATGAATGCTGTTTGTTAGTAAATGAACCTTTACAAATGACAGAAAGAAAACCCAAATCATTTCAGTCCTAAGCTATAGGTCATCTGGTCCCATTCTGATGATTCCATGCAGAAATAATTGACACAATGAAGAATTCAACAGGTGTATCACAGAAGGAATGGCCAAGTTTTTCATTTAAAGTAATTATTTGTCACAAGTTTAAATTAAGTTTTAGTTATTTAAGTATTTAGATGAACAAAACTAAGACGTGGAAGTCAAAGAGACGTTTGGTAGTGTCACTTCTGTACCCACATGTGTATAACAAATATATTTGGATTAATAATTTGATACATAATTCACAAGAAATGAAAATACACACTCCATCCCACTTCACCATGGTGCTTCTCCCATTTGACTAGCCTCATTTTTTTTTCTTATAAATATTCATCTATAAATACTTCTGTCTTTCCTTCACTGTAATAACAATGCAATTCTTTCATTCCCTAACTCATACAAGCTAGTACCTCCCTATAAAAGAGGAAAAAAAGGCATGGGGAAAACCAAAGTGAAACCCACACAAATTCTTTGGCACTGACAGGGCTTCCAAAACCAGAGAGGCAACTTAACAAAAGACAACAGTTCCATTTTACACGTATTCAGGAAGACCCCATTCAAAGAACTACACTTTGGTTTTGGTGTATTTAAAAATTGTTCAATATTTATGACATTTGTAAACACAATAGAAGACAGGATTCAAGTAAGTTTTAAGCATACTTTATTAATTTCAAGCAATTACCATTTCCCAGCATCCTCCACCCGAATTACAATTTTACAGGAACTGTAGAAGATCGCTCTGTCTCCAGCAGTGTCACAGTCTGGTCTGCTTTCTGTGTACGGGTCGATATACACATAACAGTTCTTCAGAGGTTTAATGCCACTTACCCTATGTACGGAGATAAAGCATTATTAAAAAGGTTTTAAAGGCATCATTATATTCTATCCAAAACTCTTAAACAATTTCTAAATTATAGTAGTGTACACCAAGGTAATAAAAACACATCCTAACTGCATAGGGCTGTTATCTTGTTTTTTTCTGAATGTTTGGCAAACTAAGTATGTTCAATGTGAAGCTCCTTGTCACCACAAGGGAGAAGGCAACAGAAATTAGCACAGTAGATTTAGCCAAACTTTCTATATGAAGAACCTCAGGTGAAGATACAAATTACATCTTCATGTACAGGAGCAAAAGATAAATTATCCTCCCTCTTAGATCAGCTGAGAAATAGTTCAACACAGGAACTCTGTTGCACAGCTGTTCTGTTTGCAGCAAGCTGCAACCGCTGAAATTCAGCTGCCTGCAGCAGCACTGGGAGCTACTCTGCTCTCCTCAGAGACCACAGGCTACTGGGACAGGCATTGCCTAAAACTGGAGAGGTTCCTTAACAGGGTCAAAAAGTCCTGAATTCCAGAGGCTTTTGAAGCCAGAACAAAGATTTTCTATTGTTGCCAACAACAAGTACCAGCTTCAGCTGATACTGGATGGGACTGAAATCCACTTGTTTTGAGTAGCCCCTGTCAGCTAGTCTCTGTAGCAACAATAAAGTTTGGCAGAATTAAAATAAACAATGAACCCGCTGAAGTTAAAGAAAAAAGTCCATCATCTGCTTAAATATTTACTAGTTAAAACACATGTATTTTAACCAAATAGAACAGCAGATTTTTTCCTATATTTCATAGGTTTTGTACTGATCATTCTACCATTTTAAGAAAACTGCATTTAAAGCAATGCTTGTTTACCTACATTTAATCAAAATAAAAAAATCTCTTCAATCAGAAATGGAACAAGCACATCTACGTAACAAATTCTAATACTGTAAGTATGTTTCAGGAATTATCAGTACTGCAGCAGTGTTAATCAACTCTAAATTGGAATGCTGGAAACCAAAAGATTTAGACAGAACTACACGAAGAATATTTTTCATATATTTTATAGGACAGAAACCTTTGTTCATGTCTTCTGGTAGCCATCATCTTCTTTTGAGCTGCACCTACAACACAAAGAACAAGTAAACGAGCAACTTTATGCTTCTCCAGAATAGCTTATAACAGTTCTGTAGGCATTAAGGGGCATCTTTTCTACTGCTTTGTTTCTGTATCACCAACTCATTTCATTGTTTTATAATCCTATTTTAAGAATAAAGTACAAAGCAACAGAAAGAATAAGCTATTACTACATCTGTGTAAAATTGCCCTCAGAAGTGCTGCCTATGTTGTAGAAGTGCAAGTTACTTTCTGTATTTAACTAGCAAGCAACTAGTATTTCATTAAACACAAAAGCTATTTTTTTTTATTTCCTGTATGAACAAGATACCTTAACACGTGGAAATAAGGCGAGATTATTTTTTATCAAGAATTTTACAATATAAATTGAGAAGAGACAGGCTGAAGGCTCCAGATAAGCATACAAAACCACCCATCGCCTGCTTGTTTTCGTAGCTAGTTCATTACATCTCCTCGGTGGGGTATTCCCCACCAGCAGAATGACTGCTTTGTGTCATTTTTCCATTCTTGAGTGCACTAAGAGTGCATGATTGTTGCCATTATGTACCTAGATGGATACAAAAACCCTTCTTAGTTCAAAGTATTATAAAGTACGTGAAAACAGTGGGGTTTTCACAGCTTTTCAGAATATATTAATAAAAATGAAAAGATGAACTTCTTAATAGTGTCAAAGAGAACATTAAAACAGCAGTGTGGACCTGAAAAGTTTGATTCTGGTTTCCTCACGCTGTATAACCAACTCAAATGTTTCAAGCTGTTTTAACTTGTTGTTAAATGTTTATCATCTACACATGCTGTCAGAAATAACCTTGTTAGGAAGGTGAAGTTGGTGTCTCAGCAAATCAGACCCATGGAGTAGGCGTTGAGTGGCCTGTGACTCGCTTTCCTTTTTCTCTTTCAGCACCATCAAAAGGAAAAGTGAGAAAAACAGCACAAACATTAGTTAAAGCCTGAATTTAATCCCATGTCCTACAGGAATAATTTCATTACAATCAAAGCAGACAGACAGTATCTGTAGGGTTTTTTGCCTTGTTTTTGTTTAAGCAGTGATAATTATATATCTAATTAACATAGCCTACAGCTCTCCCAAAGATCATAAGGTTTAATAATCCCTTTAATTAAATGATTAATAGGAAATGCAGGGGTGGCTCTTACAAATTACCTGATTTACCATCACTGAAGACAGATTCTTTTAAAAATGGCTACAAATGCCTTGTTCACAAAAGACTTTATTATCTAATGATGCATACTGAAAACATACAGAAACCTGCATGGTCCACTTTTACATGCAGCAGAACAATCTTCACTTTACAGTAAGTAAGTGTCAACTGTTTTATGCAAGAGACAACACTTTAAAGTCACATTTCTTAAAGAAAAGCTTCATTTACAAAAGAAATAAAAGGTAAAGAAGCAATTACCGCTTTTAAAAAGCAGCTGCTTTGTTCAAGAGTGGAAGGTTTATGCCTGTATTGAAAGACAACATGATCACAAATAATGAAAACAATGAACAAATGAAACACTTTTAGCATAAAGCAGTACACTTTCAAAATGACATACAAATAGTTAAAAAATTTCATTATGTTGTCTATCTATCCTTTAGATATAAGGTCTTTCGAATGAGATCCCAACATATGTAATTACTAAATGAAAACTCTTCCTTAAGTATTGGTTCTATGTCATAGTGAATTGTATTTAACAAAATGTATACAAAGTCTATAGCAAGTTGATTAAAAAAATTAAAGTAATAAGAAACAGTACACTGAAGGCGCTCTATCCATCAAGTGCGCACTCTTGAAATTTTAAATGTGATGAACAGAACAGAAGTTGTAACTATGCCACGGTTGCAATGCCAGAAAATAAAACAAGATCACTTATCAAACATGCAGGGAATTCTGCCACAATGCTATTGTCTCTCATTTGTCAGTTGTTCCAGTAAAATAACAGCTTAAACACCGGTGATGTTGATGGGATAGCTTACCTTCAGTGTACTGAAAGTTGTACACAACCTGCTTTAAAAGAGGAGACCATCCCTGCGGGCAGGCTCAAGAAGGAACAGGCCCCCTTCGGCACTGACTACACCAAGGGCATGCTGCTGTGGCCTGCACACACACACCTAGGAAAATGTGAATATAAACAGCATTTATGCTGGCCATTTTTTAAAGACAAAAATGAAGCCAAGTCTGCTAAAAACAAATCAACCACCCAGTATTACTGCTCTTTTTTTTTTCTTTCTTTTTTTTTTTTTAATAACAGATGCTTTTTTTTTTTATAATATATACGAACTGCAACCATATACATTAGCATTGTACTTCTGTGCAGTCTTGGCAATTAAAACAGTTCTACAGTGAAAATTTTCACATAAGACACAAAACAGAATTACTCTAACATTTCTAAAAGAAATATCAGCCTTGATGTTAATTCAAATGTATCATTTCTTCCTCAACTTTGCAGGGGAAATATTTATGTTTATATACATTAATAACTGCTGTGAAATTTCTTCAGTCTTTGTATCTTAATTACTCAAACCCTTTGAACTTCTTCATCTGGTTTAAATTTTTTCCTGGATGAAGGCGTGCTGCAGAGCCTGGTTGATGCTAATCCGTTTAGCTGGGTCTAACATTAGAATCTGGTCCAACAAGTCCTTTAGCTGGTGTACTTTTTTACGCTGGTCTTCAGGGAGTCGTTGGCACCCAATCAAGTCTGCTAACAGGTCCTTGGTTGGATTAATGGTGCTCATAACAGTAACTTTCTCCTACAAATACAAAAACAGCAACCTTGTAGCACAGAAGTAATGCACAAAACCCCTACCCCTTTTACAGAGCTTCAGCAGGAACTCTTCTGCAGGGTTATCTCATATCTCATCAGCAATGCCCATCGTCGTCATACGGCCTCATAAATCCTCATGTGGGCAAAGGAAAAGAGTGGAAACAATGCTGTCAGGGGTAGGCCAGGCTGCATCTTTTGCCAACAGCAGGTGCACACATGAACCTAACATCCCCATTAACTGAGAACGTCAAAATTCCACATGGAAATTTTTCATACCCTACCACTAATTCTGTAATTCTTGAGAAATATACTACGTTAAAATGATACAGAAAGTAATAGTGACCTCCTACAACAGAAGCACATCATACTGAAGTTGGGACTTCCTTCTCTAAAATGAAGATAGATTTTCTTTTCTTAGTAATTTAAGGATAGATTATGCGGAGATACCCTGTATACCTACCAAGACTAAACTTAGATTTCTCTTAAACATGTTCCTAAATCATAGGAAAAACCTCTGTTGCCTGTTTGTAACTATGTAACCTGGCCATACTGCTGCAAAAGGACATTCTAATAGCTTATAAAAAAATCTTATTTTTAATTAAGATGTCAAGGTACGTTTGAAAGATCATAATAGTAGGAAAGTTTGGAAAAAAGTAATAGGTTAGTCGACACATTAAGGACTTACCCTTTCTGTCACTTTATCTACTTCTATATACATAAAGTTGAGATTTTGATCAAAGTGCTGATCTTTGAACACACCTTTTCGAATCATCTGGAAAACAAGGGAGAGGCAAGAGTTTCAGGCAAGTTCTTTGTGTCTTACAAATTCCACAATTAGTGTCAATATCTACTAATTTACTGCAACACGAAGAATTTAATAGCAATGAAGAATGTATCGAAACAGCAGTAACAAATGTCTAGATTGAATCAAAAAAATACAGTTCAAACCAGCTGAAAAAGGACACAGTATCTTCCATTGACTTACGTATTTTTTTTTCAGGTCAGTGCTTAGAAGGTTTCTGCTTTCACTTTATACTTAGTCTATGAAAAAGAAGCTGTATACTTTCACTTCATAAGATTTTAAATCAATATAAATTATACAGTCAGAGTGATGTCTGATACTTACTTGCTGTTAAGAGAAGATGTATATGATAAGAAACAGAATTCAGGGAGAAAAAAGAAAGTATGTTCTACTGTTCATTACGGCAGTTTCAGATATTAGTTAAAAATCATGTACTTATTTTTCTTACCTTGTTTGGCATCTTTCCTTTGAGATCCATGGCTAGTTTCAACATATGGTTATTGGTTTTGCCAGGAAAGAGTATTTTTCCTGTATAAAGTTCATATAACGTGCAGCCTACAGACCACATATCTATACCATAGTCATACATTTTTCCTATAACTGAAACAGAGCAATTCCAGTTAATTCCATGAAGGCAGCCTTAAACACTATAATATCACAAAACCAGACAGATGAAAAAAAATCTGATTTGTAAACTATATTGGTGCTCCTCCTCTTAGAAATAAGCAGTCACCATAAAAAAAAAAGGATGCAAGCCTTTTAACTTTTACAGTATCTCTATTTTAGAAAGGGAGGTTTTTACCTAGCACCCAAACTAATCAGAGCATGAATTAAGTTAGTAAAAAACAAGAAGTCAGAACAATACCTCTAAATTAAAACATAACTATAACCAATCAGAATGGCTTCTCCCTGTCCTCACTGAGCTGAACCACCAACATACAGGAAGAGGCACACAAGCATGCTTTCAAAGTCTGAATTTTTGATTGCCATCATATTTCCAGAGTGATGTTTTGCTAAGACCAAACAGAGAGTAAATTCAAGTCAAATTCTCATTTGCTAGTACTGGTATATCCTGCTGCTGCTTAAGATACATGTGGCCAATCCAAATGTACTTACTGATTTCTGGAGCTCGATAAAATCTACTAACTAGGTATGGTGTGATGTCGTTATCTGCAACATGCGAAGCCGATCCAAAATCGCAAAGCTTTAATATCGTTTTAGACTCATTCACCTGAAAGTTAAACATAAATATCCATTAGCACTATTTGTAGACAGAATTAGCAATAGCACTGTGAAAGTAAAAACACTTTAAGTCAGAGATAAGAAAGACATTCAGCCTTTGAATTAGAAGTTCTTCCCATATTTCAATCCTTCCTCCCTGTATTGTAAGGAACCTGTAAAACCTTCCTAAATTGAAAGTGACAGTTAGTGTCTTCAGAGCCTACAAAATACAAAAAAGGTCAGTTTCACGTACTTTTCCCTTACCAAAATATCCTTGGTGGAGCTGGATTTCATTCCAGATACTGAAATTGCATCAGTTTAGACTTCCAACTCTATTATCCAGAGTACCACTCATAAAACAGCATATCATTCACATATTTCATGCTTATATAGTAAATTTTACTGCTGTGATGGCAAGAAGAGAACATTTTAAACAAAATAAAAATCTGAGTTTGTCATAAGGATGACCACCAAGAAAACCAAAGGAAACATGCTTAATTCCCCTGATGTAGCTCTCACTCTCTGCTAACCAGAATGTTTAATGGAAAGATAAAAGAAAAGAAAAAAGGCATTAAGGACTTTTCCCCATTATCTCATTCACATAAACAAAATCTCCATCCAGACTCAAAACAACCTACTTCCATTTTGCAGAAAGCCAGAACACTTTTCAACCACTGATCGAAAAAGTCCCAAGATTTCTCCTAAGAAAGAATACTGTCTTACTTTGGAAGATCTGCTTTCTAAAAAGATACAAGTGGATACAGGTTTGGTTGAAAAAGATTGCACTAAATAAGATTTTATTTAGATGCTGTATTGTATTTCTTTCTTACTATTTATACCACAATAGCATTTTATATCAAAACATGAACCCTTAACATTTTCAGTTACAGTAAATTTTGACTTCACTTAAATGAACAGAATTATATTCATTTTAAATACTTAATTTTACACTATAGACTGTGCAAAATAAGTTTCAATTATTTCTTACTTACCAAAATATTATCTGGTTTAATATCTGCATGTAGGATATTGCATCTTTTAAGAAGTTTTAAAGCCAGGAACAGCTGCTGACTGTAGGAACGCACAGCTTTAATATGGAGTCCAACATCTTTCCCATACTTTTTCAACACCTCTCGTAAATTCATACTATTACAAGAAAGAAAGGGAGAGAGACAGAATAGAAAAGAGCTTAGCAAAGGAAAATATAGCAGCCTCCTGAACTGTAAGACAAACTTGAAGAAACCAGTTAGCTTTAGACATTTTTGAGAAAAAGCAGCATTCAGCATAACATAGGTACCGCCCTGTTAGCTACAGCAATGAAACAAGAACACTGGTCTATCAGATCTATCCTACACTGTATAACTACTTACAAGACCGGACTTACTTAGTTCAGAACACATTTTTAATCAAGATTAATTACAGAGGATTTATTTGCACACGAAGAGCATTTTCTTAACAACTGTACTGCCTTTGTACTAGTTTACTGAAGAAATAAATAAAAAAGGAAGTACGCAAAAGATACAATTTGAGGAGGCGATTTTCTGATGACTTAAACAGCAAATAAAAATACCACAATTCCAAGACAAAAACATCACTGCGTATAAATCATGTACAAGAGTGTTATAAAGAGAGCGTGCAGCACAAGAAAATGATTTCTTGTATAGCTTATTACTGAAAATATAATAATAATTTCATGAAATTTGCATTGCTTCAGCATTTAACTTCACCTCAAATGTGGCAAAAATTAAAATACGACACACACAGAAAACTTAGGATATGAACAACTGATGTCCCTAAGCAGGAATGGGAACTAAGGTAGTGAATATATTCAGATCCATCATAAAATAGTGTCTACAATTAACCTGTCAAAAGAGCCTGATTATTTAAAGAAAAAATGAGCATGCAAAGAAAGTAATGTAACAATTTTCTTCCTTAGACTGTTGTTACATATGTACTCTTCACAGAATATACAGCATTTGCTGAACCTCTCTGGGAATGCATTCTTAATCCAAACACTTAAAATAAAGAATTATGAAAACTAATAAAAAGATTGTGACACACACACAAAATAGATCATTAAGAGCAGCACTAGTGAGATGAACCATCTTTAATAATACATTATTTTGTTTCAAATAATGCCCAGGCAGAAAGTTCACAATGATGCTTTAAGTAAATCAGAAACAGTTCAGTAGTCTGTGGATTTGTGCCTCCAGATATTTTTTTTTTTTTAAAAGTTCCCTGCATTCTTGTATCTTGGCTATAGAACAAGGTATCAAAACAATAACCAAAACTGGAAAGGTAAAGATCACTCAACAGTACTTTACTTTTTACAGAGAACCCCTAACATTTGTCATCTTACCTGAGTGGCTCAAATACCAGACAGAGATGTTGTTTGTGGTAGAAATGCCTGAACAACCGTAGACAGTGAAACTTGTCATCAGGATCTGCATCATTGAGCTTCTTCAAAAATTCCAGTTCTTTTAGGCCAGTTTTTTGCCTGAAAACAAAGAAATATGATTAGAAAACAAAATCAGTGAAGTTCTAATACTTTTTTAAAATCTAGACATTCACTTGAGTGGCTATAATTATCAGGAAATGAGAAGTGTCTTGCCATTACTTCATGCACCACAGCTTAAAAAAAATCACAACAGTGGTTTGCTGTCAGTGTCACCACATTGGGTAAGTTTATTTTATTCTTTGATCTTCACTGTGCCTTTGTAACCTGCCTATCCTTTCCTCCTCCCCTCTCAGCTGCATGTAAAGCTAAAATTAGATTTGCCCTTGTAATACGACACTTCAAACAACACTCGAGAAGTTTACTTTTTTAAAAAAAGTACTTAACCACATTATTAGAAAAAGTTTTAAGCTAAACTGACTAGAGAGTCAAGTACGCACCCGAACTGATTCTATGACATTCCAAAATGAAATATCTTATCACCCCCCCCCCTTTTTTTTTTTAAACTTTTCCAGATATCTATTCATAGAACTCAAAATAACCCAGTTATATGCACAGCAAGAAAACTTAAAACTTCCAAGGTAAAATGCATGGAAAAGATTTTCATTTAAGTTGTCTTTAACGGAAGAGGACATAATACTGCAGCAGATACTGAAAATGAATATTATAGACAAGTCCTCACGTATCGTGGTTTAATAGATGATACTTGTTAATGTTCACTTATTCTGAAAGACCTCAAATTTTTTTATATTTCAACAGGTAGAGTGCCATCGCTTTTTATATATCTTATATACATGCAAACACATAGAGAACATACAAAAATAATTAATGTATGGAGGTCTTTTTGTAAGTTGCAGGTGACCAATTAGGATCCAACCCATAGCCTGCCAAATCGATTTGGTCCATCAAAACAGATTTTTTACAGTCCACGACTCCCATCTCAAAAACTTTTAGGGCTGGGCAAGCCTCATAATTAACTGTAACCTTGTTTCTTGCTACCACTGTTCCCTGCAGTTTTGCAAATGAGAAAGTGCCTGATGAAAATGCAAGTACCCTTCTCCTGTGACAGATGTAAAGAAGCGTGGATACATAGTCCTCAAGCGCTTCCCATTATCTGGCTCATATTAGCAGAAAAGGCAGGAATCACAGCTGTAATCTGTTACTTCACTTGAAACAAAGGGAGATTCAAATCACATCATGAAAAACTTCCAACTGTTACATACGCTTTATTATTACTAAACAAAAACATTACTCACATAAGTTCATTGTTCCTGATGATTTTAACCGCTACTTCTTGGTTTGCTCTTGCCATGTCCCTGGCTCGCACTACGTTACTGAAGACTCCCTGACCAGTGTAACCATAGACATTGTAACGTTTATCTAGAACTTCACCTATGTTAACACCTGAAGGATAAAATCAAGCAGTTTAGAGAGTAGTGAGTGACATACATCATGAAACTTTTTATGAAAAATAAACCGTTCTGTATAATTCAGAAAAACAGGAGAAACAGAATCATTGCTTAATTTCATGGTGTACAATGTTTTGTATCCCTTAGCTCTTGTGGAATTTATGGGGAACAAACTGTGATTCTGTAAATCTGGAGTCTTTTCATAACTGAGGTTAAAACCTGCATGCTCATTTCATCCACTACATTACACACTCAGTGAAGGCACTGTGGTACATTTACATTAGAGTAACGTTTCAGTACTTTTACATGAGGATCTTTTCTATTCAGCACCCTCTTCTAGCTGTCCTTGCAAATTAACAAATACAACTTACGGTAATAGCCTTCTGCATCCGTCCAGTTATCCCTGAGATTAGGGTTTTCTTTGAAGTCTTTTCCAAACCCAGCAGCCCTCAGACGAGCACTCTGAAATGAAAAGTAATAGCGTTGCTTATGTGCTCTCTTTTTCCTTGATGTTTACTTACCAAAAGCCCTTTTTTCCTCCTGAAACACTGTTCCTCTCCACAGTACAAACACACTTATCTTGTAGGAGAGATAAACTACTGCACACAAAATGCTATTTACATACCAGTATCTAAAGACTAACACAAGGAAAGAGGATGGGAACAACCAACAGAACTATTATTAAACATAAATGGGCAAAGTTTCAATTAATACCCACAAGGATTTTCTACAAGTCGTGTTAGAATGCACATTTTGGACCATCGGAATAAGATACTGTTTTTACTTACAGTATGTTTGTAGTAAAAAAGTTTAGCAATTTGCAAGGAAAATGTAACTGTTTAAGCCTTGAATTTCTGCTCATTCAACGTTACTTCACAGATTTCATACTACTATACTTATGATCATAAAATTACTACAATTGCCGTTGACATCTCTTAACAGATTTGGCAATATATTATCAGAAATTCAAATCTACGAGTAGTGAAGAATATCTTCAATTGAACAGCTCTTTCTGGAAGGGGGAACTGCTCACTAACAAGCCATTTAAATCCCTACTTGTAATTTTTGAATTTTTAAAAGGGCCCCCCACCCGTCCTTCAAGTATTTATCTTTTTCGAGGTCAAAGGGTTTTGATTTTTTTTTTTTTTTAATTATTATTACCAGTGACACTATGGCAGCCTTTTGTCACCAATGCTTCTGTCATAACTAACAGATATGTCTGCCATAAACAAAAATTAACTGGAGAATTTCTAAGTTAAGAAGAAAGTTGTTGTCTTGACTTATTTCTCAGTGTTGTGCTTCAGCAACAAGGTAGATTTACAGCGAATGGCAAGTAAAGTCTCAAAACTAGTCACTGGACTGCCAAGATTTGCAGGCTGCTTCAGCACATTTAGAGAAAACTGCTGGAATAGTGCAAAAGTAAAAAGAGGAAATGTATCTCCTTGATCTGAAGAAAAACAAAACAAACCCAACCACCAAACAAACCACCACATTACTCCAACACAGCATCACTAGCAAATTGAAGTATCTTACACAGTTTTTTAAGTAACTATACATGAACCTCTGAAAAAAAGCACATATTTAGAACAGTGCAGCACAGTAACAGTAACATAAAGCTTAACTTATAAATAGGTTTGTTACCATGTGCCGTTATAGGTCCTATCAAGAGGTGAATTCCCTAATTGCTTAGTCTTATAAAACTCCCCCTAATTTCAGCAGGTTTTCTTTCACTGAAATATTAATTAAGCACTACTTCGCCTTGGCTGACCAAAAGATTCGGAACATACCATCCACTCAGTTACACATGCTCTTACAAATCAAAGTTTCCACACAGCAACTCTCTAACAAAAATCAAGCAAAAAAAAAAAATCATACATTTAATCTCCAAGAATTACCTACATCAAAGTATGCAGCGAACATATCATCTGATTCTGTGAACATATCAGGAGCTAGCAGCTTCTTCTGAGCTGAACCTTAAAATAAAATTTACATTACTCAACATGAAAAAGACGACAAACTAATAACTGTAACCAGTATAATTCATGACTTGGTACCTTTACAATATAATCTAAGATCAGTATGTTGACAAACAGGTAGCTCTACTAATGTTTCTAGCAAACACCATTTTACATTCTAGAAATACAAAACTCGGATAAGTTGTTCAAATCACTCAAAAATTTACACCTCCTTGAAAAATTAAATATAATAGCTTTCAAATCATTCACACAGCAGAAAGAAAAGAGTACATACTTACATGATCCCTACACACAATGAGTATATATATATAAAAATAAATATAAAATGACTGCGTGTATATATAAAAAAAATACAGACATGTTTTCAATACACAAGTTCAGGCTTTTCTGCTAATCACAAAGTGTTTTACTAAAAACCAAAGTTGTAAAGCCCAGAATTTGTTTCTTTGGAAAGTGTTTTCTTCAACGCTGTCAAAAAGGACCTCGTGTGTAGCTTTTGGTCAAAGACTATTACGTTTAAGAGAAACATTTTTAATGTGGGCAAGATTAAAGATGATTAAAAGGTGCAAAAGGGATAAAGTCCCAAAGACATTTTAATTGGTTGATAAGATAAAAGCAAAGATATATAAATGAAGCACACATTAGTGAGAGCAAGTAAACTTCAAACTATTTCACAACACACATTATGGTAGCACCCCTTCATGACCACAGTAAATCACAGGCACTCCCTTTAGGGTATTAAGCAATGGAGATAAATAAATGGTTAACCTCAGATTCTTCAGGTCTTATGATGCATATGGCCAACCATTTTCACACAAAATAACTAGACTGAAATCTTCTGAGAGCATCAAAAACTCTCGTCCATCATGCTGACACTATTGTTTCACGGTATAGACCTGCCACCAGACACTATGGGGAGACAGGTTACACCACTGTTTCAAGGTAGACAGACCCTTCCAGCAAATTCCTCAAATTTTCCTTTTAGTTCCAGTTACTCACACTTGCACTGGGCTACCATGAGTTATTAACTAGTTCCTTAGCAACTTACTATTCTGCCTCTATATGAGGTCAGGATATAAAGAAAAAAAATGGCTCTTATAAAAAAAAAGGTGATCCACTGCTTCCATCTGTTGCTATAGCCACATCCAACTCAGAATCCCAACAATATACGAAAATTCCCAGATTTGACTGTAACAAACCTTTTTCGTATCTTAAAAATGTCTATGCAGTTAACAGTTACTCTTTCATGGACAAAGTTAGAAAGCAGTACGTGCCTCTGACAAAAAAAGGAAAAAGTTATTGTCTGTTACAGCTAAGATGACCTAGTCTAAACTTGTGGTATGCAAATAAAGGAAAAGTGCTTAAGATAGTTCTTTCCACCTACAGAGCAGGAGAACAATCTGAAAACATACTGCTCAAGGGAATGCCAGAACAAACTACGAAGCAGTATACTAGTTCCAAAGAGATGCAGCTTTATTACTTCAAAGAGAAGCATCCACTAGAACACAGCATATTTAGCCCCAAAGGATACATCTAGTGCATGACATGAAATACAAGCTAACTGTCCAACCACTTCCTGAGGGGTTGGGCAGGTTTCACCGCCCTTGTTAAACAGCATGCTGTTGCAATTAAACTGTAAAGAGAAACTGAAGTAGTTAAAACTAGCTCAGGTATGTCCACGCAGCAACTAGTCACACCTTTTGACTACTGGGAAGATGTACAGGAATCCACTTTCAAAAGACAAAAAAAACAAACAAAAAAACCAAACCAAAACAAAAAAAGGCAGATTTTCAATATTACAGGGTGCACTGGGAGATGCTCTACGTTCCTTTTGCCACAGGAGGCACAAGGCAGGTTTTATATGAACATGTATTTCGTTTCAGTATTGTTGTACAATACATTATGTGCAGGGAGGAAGAGGAAGAAATAGACATTTCTTCAGCAAGAAGTTATGCCACCAAAATGGACTTACTAGTCTTAATCGTTCTAAATTACTACAGACCCACTCATATTCTAATACAGTGGCTTCGACCAAAAAAAAGGGACAAAATGGACATGGTTTCCAACCCACCCCAAGATAAAGACCAGGACTATATTAAGCTTCTAAGCAAACAACATGTGTAAGAAAAAACAGGAAGTTAAAAATGGTGATTCTTAACTATAGACACAGACATCATTATTTGCTCTTCCAAATGTATAGCGTGAACTATGTTAAGAGCTTCAAAATATAGCGCAGGTTTCATTCATATCATCCTCCTTAACAAGCAAGCTTTATTTTAATGTTACGTTGTAAGTACCATAATATTAATGGAAACATTCTCAAATTCTGTCCAAAAAGTCAGTCTACTTCCAAGCCTGGGAGTATATAAGGAAACTAAGTAAAATGTCTCTTTTGAAGTGCTCTGCTTAAGAGTTGAGCTTTCATAAATTGCACTATACAGTGAGATTTCAGATTCTTACCATTGTTCTGTTCAACTGTCATGAGGTTGTGCTTGGCTTTTACTGATGCCTCAAACGTGTCCACATTTTCCCGTTCGTACTCCTTAACGTCAGCAGCTACTCTTTCTAGGATATCGTCTGGTGAATTTGAGCGACTACGTGTACTGCTTTGAGGACTGCTTGGTTCAGATGGTACAGATATATTACTGTCTTCTGTCTGGCCTTTGTATTTCTAAAAAGAAATTTAATTATTAATCTCACCATCACATCTTATCACAATTTAAACATTTTTATACTCACTCTTTCAGTGGTTTGTGCTAAACCTTAATCTTTGCTTTCATAATCACGTACATCTCTAATGGCAACAGATTATTTGCAGAATAGGATACAGCTTTTGAAAACTCACTTTGCTACAATGCACCACAGCCCAGACCATAAAAGACGACTGAAAAATTTATGTGTCCTTCAGGTTTTTACATTTCCATAAAAAGCTATTTTTATTGAAGATTAACTATTTTGTTGTGCGTGACAAAATGTCAGTACCAATACATTTATTACTAAACCACTCTAGCACACAGGTAGTGAAATAAAGTCTTTAAGGAAAAATTAGTGATCTTATATCTTACATCCCAGAATCTTTTCCATTTTTATTAGCGTTATGGTACAGAAAAGTAGTTTTTTGATTCAGGTTTTTTATTTGACTTGGAAATTCTTTTTACTCGTTCATTCTTGTTGAAAAATTTCAGATGCATTAAAAAAGTTCAAGACAACACCTTTATAAATTATTTTTTTTAGCTCAAGTAGTATAGAATTATACTAATGTCACTTCCTCTCCCAAAAGTTAAAAATAAAACTGAATAAACGCTGATACCACTCAGTAATCAATTCAATAACACAAGCAGAGGTTTCCCATTGAGAGAATGGAGCTCTGAAATTTGCTTCCTGCATGGACCAAGAATAGGTGTAACCAGCCTCTAAAAATAATTTATATGGTTTTGCTCACTCGCAGTTCTGAAGGATCTTACAATGGCCTTAGCATAAAAGTCAAACGATGAACGGTACATTATAACTGCTGTTTTTATAACTAAATATTAAGTAAATATGCTACAGCATTTTGCTTACTATGTTCTAACTGCATACCAAATCCCAACTTCGAAGAAAGATAACCAACTTGTGCTGCAGAACTACATCCCCTTTGGTCACAGCTCCCTTCCAGGGGTCTCAATCACATATCACCTGTCACTACTGTTACCTTCTTGCCAGGAACAAGTTGTTCATGGGAACCCACACGTGTAACTGAATACATTATCTACTTCCATGAAGAGGGAACTCATGCCAGTGGCTTTATGAAGTTTTGAAAATGGATAACTTCTACTTGAAACAAACTGACCAGTTAGGTTAATTGATGTGTAACTCAACGCCATATTGACATGATGATATCAATGATACAGCTATGAAGAAAACCTACAGATTAAGATAACTGAAGAACATTTCTAACATGTCATAGGACTGTCAGAGAATGTTTAACTGTAGCACAAAAATGACTCACAGAAGAGTTGCTTCAGTCTTAAAAGCAATGCTGTTGCAATAGAAGCATAAAATTTAACTGAGACTAACATTTACAATAAATTAATTGGAAAAAATATAGTAATAGTAATTAGTATTCTAATGTACTAATAGGCTAAGAGCCTTCCTTTATCACAGCATTTTACACTAAAAGCATAAAATTAGTTTCTGTAACCCATGTGATAATATAACCGTGTACCTGAACAATTGCTTGTCGCTGTAATCTTCTTTGTCTTATCTCTGCTTCTTCATCCTCTTCTTCCAAATCAAAGTCTTCAAGACTATAAAAATATAATTAATTTTTAAATAACATCATAAACATAAGATTATCTACTGAATTTTACCAAATGCAGTTCTTTGGCGTAGAAAGCACACAATATATTAAACAATTGCTGTTCAACTGACTCAGAAAGCAAAGGTGTATTAAATCCCAGTGTGTGTATTTACATCTCCTTACAGAAAAAATTTATCTTTTGGTATCTCATTGGGACTTTTGAATATTTCATTTTTAACTGCAAACAATTAACAGTAACTGCTTTTAAAGAAAAAAAAAAAAAACAAACAAGAAAAACCTTGTTCGTTTTCATTCCAGCATCATTCTTCCTTGATAATTTGATTAAGAATTTGTGCAATTGGAGTAAGTAGATATTTAGCAAACACAAAAACAATTTGCATATAGCAAGGAGTTCTTTCAGCTGTTACAGTTTTTCCTCAAGCAATAAGCTTGAGGAAACAGACCAAATACTTTCACAAGATACGGATCAAGTTGAATTTAGAAACCAAAAAACATATCATCCCCTCAGGTCTGACCACCAGGTCTTGATATTTCTTGCATACTCCAAACTTTGCCAGATCATCCCAACAGTAATTTGACGAGATCACAAGTACTAAAACATGATTAAGGTTTTAGGTGACACCTAAAAACTACTCCAGGAAGATTCATTCTCCATATCAGTGGATCTGTATTCTTAGATAATCAGCGTAAATTAGAAATTAATTCTTACTTTTCATCTGATGAAGACTCCTGTTCAGCTTTCATACCCTCAGAAAGACTACCTTTAAATTTGTCTTCTTTAACTTTGCTTCTGCTCCTACGTCTATGGCCACCACGTGACCTGGATCTCCTTCGAAGGCGAGATCTACTTCTTCGGCCTCTATCCCTGGTAACAATAAGAGGGGTTTGGGTTTTTGGGGTTTGGGTTTGGTTTAGTTTTTTGAACAAAAGAAGGAAAACCTATTTATAAAACATAAAGGTACACACTGACTCCAAGCAATAAAACAAATTAATTCATGGAGGACATAATGAATTCAACTATGCTAGCATACATAAACATAGACAAAAAAAATGCATTGGCTTTTTACACATAAGATAGCAATCTTCATTCTTTTAATAATATTTTACAAAATGTATTAAAAAAATGCAGTGTCTTTACCTCCTCCGAGGAGACCTACTCCGCCTTCTTGGAGATCGGCTACGTCGAAGGGGTGAACGAGACCTCCTTCTAATGGGGGACCGAGACCTTCTTCTGGTTGGGGACCATCTACTGGGTGGGCTAACATCTTTTGATCTTTCACGTCTAGACAAAATATCATCTCTGGTCCGTGTTCTTAAAACAGAGGAAGACAATGGTAGTAAAATCAGAAGCAAACTGAAAACAAAAATCACAATTCCCTCTAAAAGCTCACTTTAAAATCTTACTGCAGGTGAGGGACCACCAGACCAGCTTCTGAGGGAGGGATGGATAAGTAAGCTGCAGAGCTGGCTGCCCTTGTGTGTGTCTGCCCACCCTGGGAAATATGTGCCCATGCATAGGTCTAGCTCAGGACAACTCTGGAAACAGAGCTTGGTAATTACTACCACAAAGCTGAGAGAGGTTTTTTAAAAAAAATCTTGTGTTTAAGTCTTACGTAAGTAGTGGCCTGTTTTCATGTTTAGCAGAAACAGTATTTAAACAATAAATAACACCTAAAAACTAATTCTTGTGAATTTTCTCAGCCACTTTACAACACAGTACTGAAATTTAGGACCACGCTACTCCACAGCAATGACTTTAATGTCTCTCTCAATTTGGGTACTTGAACTGGACAGCTTCAGCATTTCACACATTCTAATACAGCAGCTGAAAACTAAAATTCTTAATTAACATGGAAACTAACCCTTCTCAAATTAAAAAAATAATTCAAGTTTGACACTATATACTTTCAAAATTTGTTCATTCTTGTCTATACAGATTCACAATTATTCAAGGAAAAAAAATCCTTGACAGGACAACTACATTAAAAAGCTTAATTGCATTCCATGACAGCAAGACTTCAATCTAAAACCATGAAGGATAGAATTTAAAAATATTTAACAACTATTCTAATGAGGCTGCAAGAGAAATTCTTGGAAGGTATTTCCACATCATTGTTCAAAGAAAAAAGAAAATGTTGCTACTCTGTTTCTCGCCTCCCCTCCCTTTTTTTTTTTTTTTAAGTCAAATTGGGACTAGTTATTTCAGGTGTTATCACTCATCAATGAACAAAATCTCTTGGGTCTGAAAGATTAACTCCACCCATTCTGTAATGTTTTTTTGTTTGGTTTGAGACTGTTATATCAACTTCAGTTACCTTAGCTACATACAACGACCAGGCACACAGAAATGATGCAAAATAGGAAACAGTGGGACAGAAGGAAAATTTACACACATGCAGAAGTACTGGCAGTTTCTACAAGAAATTACTGTAGACTCAAATGCTGGAGCAGGCTCATCCCTTTAACCCATTTAATTTACATTATGTTCTTGTGAACAATATTACAAAAAAAAGCCAAGGGATGAACTGACAGTTACAGGTTTTCCTGGTTAACAAAGTGGGCCAAAACCCAATCAAAATAACTGTAAAAAAAATTACATCAGTTCAGGGATCACGGGTATGAGATAAAAAGTAGAAGCTGATTAAGAATTCATAGTGACATCATATAATGAGTAACTTCAGTCAAAGACCTGAGAAGTATCTTACTAGAAACAAACAGGAAAAAAATTACTAGGAATTTTTGGTTAAAGCTGTTCACTAAAGCTCCTGAAATTCTCTGGCAGCCTGAGTAATTACAGGTAGTTAAAACTCCAACATAGTTGGAGCTGTTTCAGGATGTCCCACAAAGAAAGATTATTCCTGCTGATTTGCAAACACTTCCAGCAGAAAATATTTCTCAGTAGTCCCCCACTCACATGCTGCTCACCACGGTGTTACAAAAGTATGAACTTGATAGCAAAATGCTAGACACATGCACCGCGTGAAATAGTGTCTAGACAACTAATTCAAACTGGCTGCAATGCAAGCTGTCATGAGAAATGAAAACTGAGAGATGCAAAATGCTACGGAAGAGAAGTCAAACACGATGTCAAAGAAACTTAGTGGTTGCGCCGATACATTCCTGACTCACCAGGAAGCAGCCAGATAAACTGCTAGTGTTTACAATGCTTTGCTTAATCTGGTTAACACCGCTGGGGCCATCCTCCAAAGTACCTGCAGTATGGCTAAGCAGCAGTACAGACAAATAAGCTGATAATGCGCCTGTAGAAGACACCCCACACCTGAAGCCAGAGTAACCTTCAGTGATGCAGGCAGAAAGACTTTCACATTTATTAGGCACTTATTTACTGAGCTAGATCTTTGTGGTTCTGATACATGGTTTTAAATTCACACTTCTTTGTTCTTAGTTCTTGGACTGGGTGAAGCTAAACCCTATGATAAAACGTTTTAAATTATTCATTATCTGAAAGTAACGCTGAACCCTTCTGCCTGTTGAACTTCTTACATTTAATGAATTAACTTGCAAAAATGTATACACATACATTGTTCTCTGCTTGGGAACTTACCATCCAGGCCTTATCAGCTTCAGAGAAGGAGATGCTAGTAACGATTGTCTCACAGTTCATATTAAATTTCAAGGTAACTGCTTTCATAGGCTAAATTGCCTTTTTAAAAAACGCCAAGACTAAAAATACATTAAAAAGATTTCAGTCTTTCTCGTTTAAGTGTATACAAAATATGTTAATGATATGCAACAGACCGATAACGAAGCAACACTACCATACCTCTACCAAATTAAAAATACAAAATATTTTTAAGAAAAAAATGACTGTGAGAAGGACATCTTGATATAAAAATTTGCTTACATTCACACATGCTGACTCTATCATTAGGGGTTTTCCTGAGGGGAAAAGTGGTTAATTACCCACTTTTAGCCAACACTGACATGTAAGAGTGGAGGGGACTCTCACTCCACAGAAATTCCTGAAAGCAACAGAACTATAACGAAGCAGCAAAATAGAAGCCAAATTCTGAATCCAACCAAGCGACAAAAAGGAGAACCTGAGCTACAAAACTTGTTCCCAGTAATGGTGTGAGCAGCAAATAACTCAGCACTTCAACAACCAAAGCTGAATTTGCACATCTGACAGCTGGGGAGAGTATTTTTTAAAAACTGAATACATACAAAGTAAGCTCACAGTATAGTGCACAATCCGATTATCTTTTCTGATAGCTAAATAATAATAAAACAAAGAGATAAACACCGAACTAGAAGATAGTTCATCCTGTACTGCATTTTTACAATGGTTCATGACATCTTTAAGTTACCTGGGAGAAGAAAGACGCCTTCTTTCTGATTCTCTTCTTTTCCTTTCTGCAGACCTACTCCTCACTCTTCTAACCGGAGACCGGGTTCGAGAGGGGGATTTACTCTGTTTAGATCTACGATCGTTAAAGAGAGGGGATCTGCTTCTTCTTGACTTTTCACGTTGTTTGGGAGATAAGCTTCTTCCTTTTGGGCTACGGCCAGGTCGTCTAGGGGACCTGTTTTCTTTCCCTGAAGAAGCATCTTTAGAAGGAGATTTAATTGGCTTTTTTTCTTTGTCAGTCTCTGATCTCCGAGGTTTTCTATCTTTGGACCGTGATCTTCTGTCTTTGGATTTGCTTCTTAGTTCTGCTGGAGATTTAGATTTTCTGCCACGATCTCTGCTTTTGTTTTCGTTTACAACTGGAGACTTTCTGCGATCTCTTGATTTACTTTTATCATCAGCCTTATTTCTATCCTCTGGGGGAGATTTAGACTTTCTGTTTTTCTCCTGAGATCGCCTTTTAAGCACTGGAGACCTAGACTTCCTTGTCTGATCTTGAGACTTACTTCTCTTATAAGGGCTTTTGGATTTCCTCCTCTCTTTTGACTTGCTTCTAGTTGTCTTCTCTTTGATTCCATCGACTCCTACCTTGCCTTTCTTTTTGTCAGATCTGTGCCTAGTCCTTTCTTTTGATTCACTCTTACTTCCTTTCTTGGAACTAGTTTTATTGTCCACAGGTTCTAATTTCCCCTTAGTGTTTGACTTAGCTGTAGGTCTCGTTCCATTTCGCACTTTTTCATTTATCTCCCCCTCTTCCTCAGATCCTGACTCATAACCTTGTAATATTAATCCCATCCCAGACTGGACTTTTCCTTCCATTAATTCATTTTCAAGTTCAGCTTTCAATAATGCTCTTTGTTTCTCCAAGTCTTCCAGAGGAGCTAAAAAATCAATTTTAGTTCTTTTAGCTGGTCCATCTTCCTTGTCAGAGGTATCAGCTACCTCTTTCCGTTTATGTTTCTTATGCTTGTGTCTGTGTTTATGTTTTTTGTCCTTATCTTCTTCTGAAGAATGTTTATGTTTCTTGTGTTTACTTCGGTGTTTGTGTTTCTTTTTTTTGTGTCGGCTGTGCTTGTTCTGAGGTTGGTCTGCCTCTGAGACTTCCCCATTTTCTTCATTTATACTTCTCTCAGATGCATTAGCATCCTCAACCCTGCAAAGAATAAAAACTACAGATCAGTACTATCAACTCACTGCAGTCCTTAATGTTGTGTTAAGTTGACAGTCTTTTTTATGATAGAAACTAACTGGCATTTAATTACTTACCTTTGGGAGATTTAAAAAATGTACAACTAACATAACAAAGTTACAAGAGTACATGCACTTCCTCAAGAACAGACAGCTGTGATGGCACAAAGAAACACTATGGAAGGAAGACACAGCAAACGCACTAACAAAACAAAACTCACGGGTGAAATCAGTGCTTGTGCTTTTAGGTTCAACGTTGACAATATCCGTTAATGTTATACAACAGTGCTCCATATTTATGCATCCTGTCAGTCCATGACCTATCTTATCTGCTGTTCCACTCCAACACCTAATCCAAGCTATGCCTTCTTCTAAAAGTATTTTCAAATGGCAGAACACATGTGTGCTCCAAAGATCAAAACTTATTTCAAGGGATGATGCTGACCATCTAATGAAACCATGTTGCAAAATCTCACAGAGTCGACTGATTCTCTTAACGGCTATTTCTTTCTGTAAGTGAACACAGCCATTAGAAAATAAAGAACTGTTCTTATTGTGCATTTATATTATTTACGCAATACAAGGAACACTATTGAGGAACAGGACAAATTAAGGAGGTTTAATTTCAGAAAATCTTTCTGATAGTACACAGCAGACTATCAGCTTCCTAAGAAAAAAGCTGTAATCTTTAGACCTGTAAAATGGCACTGGCCAAAAAAGCAGAAAATAAATCTGCAACAGGTTATTAAGATAATAACATATAGTGTTTCTTCAAAAAAAAAAAAAAATCATTTCAATTAGCTCGTCACAGCAACAAGCAATTTAAATAGTGTACTTCTTAACTTCAAAAATTATAAAATTCAGCCCTGACATTATGCATTCACTTATATTGTCTTCCTTAGACATTGAAACTGGCTTACCAATGATTTTTTTTACAGTGTTTAGCAAATAATCTCTTCAGAACATCAATTAAGTTACTGTCTGTAGTAAGAAGGATATTTGCCCTTTGAAATCCATTGCCAAATACTATAGGTGCCAGAGTTCACCTTCCTACAAACTCATCCCATCTAAGCTACAGTTTCAGAATTTACTAGCTAACACTTTAATAACTTAAACATAGCTCTTTCTGTATCCCAAGCCTCATTCATTGAAAAGAAACTCCCTAAACACAATGGCCAGGAGTGGTGGGGGGATGTACACCGAAATGTAGAGATATCTTCCCAACTCTACTAGTTTCATACGACACATGTTTCTGAAGAATATGATCAATGATCCAACAGAATAAATATATCAGAGGTACTCTAAGCCAGGCCTAAAGGATGGCACTTCACTATAAATTTGATTAGTGTCTTCCTATTTAAAGACAGGATCTTCAAACAGTGCAGTTATTGATTCTCTCCTGCTTGAGTTAACACAAATTCCAGTACTAGTAAATAATCCAGACTTCTCTGCAACATACACTACAATTATTTGCTAAAATCATTAACGCTTTAGTGCTCTGAAATGAAAAACTTCCTAAGGGAACAGACCGTTTGAGTTAAAAATATGCAATATTCAGAGATTTAAGTCAGAATGTTGTACGCTTTTTCTTCTACATCTTTCCCAAAGCATCTAGAAAGAAGAGTTTTTCTTAATTGCTTCCTCCTGATGCTCCACACCATTATCACAACAGAATATAGGAAAGAAAGCGAACAAACTGCCTTAAAACAAGTTTGCTATGTTGCATTTGGCACAAAAGACACAAAAGAAGAAGGAAAAAGTATTAGATGTAAAACTTTTTCATCTTGGATTTGCAATCCAGAGCAAGTATGTCAGTCAAGTTAGCTAAAGGGCAGAGAAATGTCACAAGGAGAATTTTAAGGGAACTATGCATCTTTCAAGTTTCTTTTAGTCAGATACAGGATCCTGTATAAGTCCCGATAACATATTAATGGTACTTCAGTACATTATAAAAATACTACAGAACAACAAAAACCACATCCATTCAGGCTGCTCCAGATTAAGCCTTCCTTCTCTTAACAGCAGAAAGTGGCACTGAAATCTACAAGGAAGTTATTTCGTTATCATATGTATTGAAACGTTATGTAACAACCTCACCTTACATTCTGTAAAAGCAACCTAGTAGCAGAGGTGCCGGATGAGATGCAGCAGCACAGCAGTATCTTAGGCCACTGCAGACTGTTAAAACGATGGCCAGCTTTCTTTGTATTTGTACCTCAGCTACAAAGTTACTCTTAATTTTGTTAATATGCATTAAATATTTCAGAGCTTATTCATGTATAGGAATCTTTATTTCAAGTAATTCCATCAAAACATGCATAAACTTTTACTTCATTTAAACACTTTAGAGGTGTAATGACCTGGATGAGAAAGCTTTTAAGATTATTTTAGAAGGTAACTACATGTTTAGGTGCTAATGGTTTTAAGTAGGGAGGAATTCTGACATGATTTTGTTATAGCCCCACTTTTGCTTACTTCCGAATTCAAGGCGAAGGACGATAGGAAGTTAATGAAGATTTGCAAAGAGATTTCACCCATCTTTCCTTACATTCAGGCTTCCTACCGCCAGTTTCTACCTTATTGCTCTTAGTTATGTTTCTCTGTACAATACTAGATCCTCCTCTTCACATGCTTACATGTTGTACATGGTTCACATCCACTGCTTTTCCTCACCTGTTTTCTACTCCCACGATTAAAACAAAAAAAGTCTCAAATCGCTACTTTTAAAGGAAGAGAAAATACAGAAAGCCGTTTATATAGCTAAAATGTTTGTACAGAGAAGAGCAGCAATAAAGCAAGCATTAGGCTGTCAACTCCGGACAAAAGTTGCAGAGAATAAAGTGTCCACGAGCTCGTGAGCGTTGACAACCCCAAACCTCACGACGCCAACCGGGGTGCCAGGAACATACACCCCCTGAGCCCCGGCCCGGCGGGGCGGCGGCAGCTCGATCTCCGCTTCCCAACGGGAGCCGGGAGTTGCCAGTCATTGCGAGGGCTGGAAGGAGGGGCTGGCGGCAACAAATCGCTTTTTGCTTCCACCAGCACAGGGCACTTCTTATACCGCGAGAGCGGCCGCGACTCGGGGGAGGTGGGCTCGCCGCAGGGCGGGCAGCGGCGGGGCAGCCCCGAGGCACCCGCGGGCCCGGCTCCCCCCACGCCCCGCTCGGACAGAGAGCCGCGGGGTGAGGGGGGGATCCCGGGGAGCGCCGGCCCGGCTGCGCCTCAGGGATGCCCGCGCTCTGCGCGCCGCCGGCCCGGCCCGGGAGGGAGCAGCCTCGACACCACGCGGAGGGAGAAGATTCCCCGCCGCTTACCCCGCCCGCCCCGCTGCAAACCCGATTCCCCGGGGAGGGGCAGGAGGTGCCGGAGAGGTCGCGGGGAGGGCAGCCCCGGAGCGGGGAGGGCAGCACCGGAGCTACCGCCCCCCCCCCCCGAGGCGGGAAGGCGCACGCGGAACCGAGGACACGCGCCCGCCGGTCCCGGCCCCGCTTCCCCTCCCCCCCCACAGCGGGCCGGCTCGCGGCCTCCTGCGCGCCGCCACCCCCCCACCACCCCCGTCTTCCCCGTCGCCGATCGGCGGGAACCGGCTCCCGTGCCCCGGCCCCACTGGGCCGCCTCACGGCGGGGCGGCCGCCGAGCGACTCCTACAGCAACCCCTCTCCCCCGGAGCGGCTACCTTCCCCCATCTCCCTCCTCCTCCTCCCTCGCCACCTCCACCCGGGCCGCTTCCCGTCCTCCCCGCCTCCCCTCGCCCGCGCTTCCCGTCCGCCTCGCTCTTCCCCGAGGCGCCATAGCGAGGAGCCTCCCAGCCGGTCTCTTACTCGGGCGCTCGCTGCTCGGGCTCTGCCGCGGCGGCCATTTTGAACTTCCAAACTCCTTCGCTGCCGCTGGGGAGACGCGGGCCGCGGCGCAGGCGCACGGAGGGGCGGCGGGGTGAGGCGGGGGCAGCCGGCCGCCGGAAGTGATCCCCGCGTCCCGATAGGCAGCGCGCCGGAAGCTCCGCCCCCTCCGTCCGCGGGGGTGGCTGAGCGGAGGCGGCGCCCTGGGGGCGGCGGGAGCGGTTGGGGGGCCGGGGCGGCGAGTGGCGGCAGCGGCTCGGGTTCGGTGCTGCCGCTGCTGACGCCGGGTGAGGAGGGGAAGGTGGAGCGAAGATCGGGTGCTCGGCCCCGACACCCGCGTTCGCAGCGGCACCTCCTCGCCCCTCGGCGTGGCCGGGCAGCGGCCCCGCGCCTCTCCTCAGGGAACCTCACCGGGCCGAGGGCGCCGCGTCCAGCCGCTCGAGTTCGGAGAGGGCCTGGCGACGGGAGAGGCCGCCGCCGCCGCCGCAGCAGCAGCAGCCCGGGGAGGAGCTGCCGGGCCTTTCGATGCGGGCTCTGCGGGGCCAGCTGGCGCGTCCGGTAAGGCGCTGCTCCTCGGTTTGCTTTGCCGGGCTCTGGCTGTACGAAGCTGCGCGGGGAGGGCCGGCGGGCCTTAGCGGCGGGGTGCTGGGCTGTGCGTAGGGTGCACTGGTGAATGGTTGCGGTCCCGGGGCCTCACTGTGTTAGCGGTGCAGCTTTCTCACCAGCATTCTTTGCTTTAAGGTTAATACCGCCTGTTTCATAGGGGGAACTGTTACAAACTTAACACAAAAAATGATGTAATATTAATATTAACCTGTAGTTCATTTTTAATTTCTGCAAGAGATTTGAGAAATCATTTATGGCATCATTTTTCTCCTGGCAAAACCCTCGCTTCTTTCAGATCCACAGGCATCCCTACGACTAGAATCTGAATCTAGATTTCAGTGTCGCCTAGAGTTTTTATAAAAGACATCTGAAATCATAAAGTGGCTTTTAACTGGTTCGTTTATTGTCTTTTGTAGATTTACCTGCCAGCAACTACGGAAGATGAATGGATTTAAATACAAGTACCAAGGCGTTGCATCAATGAACCTGCATCACCCCGAGGAAATCGCAACATCCCAGTTGTATGCTGCTGTGTCTGGAGGTTTTGAAGCCCAGATTGCCAGCCTGGTGGAAATGTTTCTGATGGAGGTATACAGGTGCAAGCAACATCAGAAGTAAGGTCAGGACACACCTGGCTCATATGCGAGAAACAGATACAGTGTGTGAAATTTCAGGCTTTGGTCCTAAAATGGACCAAGATGAAAATGAGCTGTATAGCGTGGGAGATGAAGCTAACCAAGAAAATAAAGAAAATGAAGAAAGTCTTGCAAAAAAAGCCTGTCTTATTGCTTGTGTATCAGATGCTTCAAAATGTCACCGTTGTGACATGAGCCCAAGCAGTCAGAACAATAATCCTCATGTCTCTCCCTCCTCTGAAGTGAACACCTTGTTTGGAGAAGCAGCAGCTCATTTGTGCCTTGAGGAGCCCTGTTCTGCAGTGCCGACTTCTTTTTCGTATTCCAAGAGCAAAGATGAAGAAGCAGCCCAGTCTGTGCATCTTGGTCTCTGTCGTGATTCCAGTGTTAGAACTCGGACCTTAGCTGGGGAGATAAAGACCCCTGAAGCTGAATCAAGGTGTAAGAATTACAAAAATGTGAAGAAAGCTAGATGTGACACTAAAGGGTTAGTTTATCCTGTGAAAGATGCTTGCACCTTAAAGCTGGGTTCTGAGAGAACACAGCATTTCTGCAACGCTTGCAACATAGCGCTGAAGTTGAAAGAGTCTCATAAAATCCATGAAAAGGGTCGTGATTTGGATCATGGCTTTAAATGCGTTTATTGTTGCATACTGAGTGGGACTTAACGGGAAATCGTTTAAAATCACACAAGCAGATAAAAGAAACCTACCAGTGCCTCATCTGTGAAAGTGTTTTTGTCACAAAGTGCCTGTGAAGTGCACAGAAACGGCCATCAGAGGAAACTTCACCTCTTTCAGTGCACAATGTATTCATCATGTTCTGAAACAGAGTGGATAAGAAATCTTCATGTAGCTTGCCACTATCAGGATATGTTTAAATGTCTACAGAGTGATTTTACCAGTAAGTGAAATTTTATTTTTTATTTTCATACAATTGCCTCAGCTATAAACTTCTCTGTGCACATAACTTTATTTGGTCAATGCAAAATTTATTAGAGAATTTCAGCAGGAGCTGTAAATGCTATCATGAGAAGCTACAGTAAAACATCATCATACTTGTTTAAACCAAGAAAATATAAGAATTGCCAAAATTCTAGGAAGTGTTGTAAATGTTCACTTTTTGATGATGTTCTTTTGTTCTGTAAAATCCTGTCTCATTTTATATTGTCGATTTTGAATATTTCTAGGAGTATTTGACCATCATATTCCAATAATTTCAATATTACTAGCTTTTTAATGGTTCTGTAACATTACTGTGAAGGGACTTCTATCAAGGTTAATGCTTTTTATCTGCTAAGTTTTGTGACACTGCTAATAGCTAAATATTATTTCCGTTTATAAATGGAGGACCTTGGCAGAGTAATGTAACTTGTCTCTTAAATCACAAAAGGATGCAATTCCAGTGCTCTTCTCATTGACCAGGAACGTTGCTTTTGTACCAGTTGTACTGTATTAAAGTAAGGAAGGAAAAAAGTAAAAACGTTTCTGTTACTAATTGCAAGTGTTTTGCCCTCAATAAAGCCATGCATTTAGTGCTTACCTGCAAGTCTGTACATAAAATCTTGAAAGATTTGTGTACAAAGGTGGTCTGGGCATTTTTCTCTGTAACCATTCAGTGTTGCAGGTGATGGCAGTGATTGATTGTTTTTAGCAAGGTTTCCATGGCTGCTGCTGCTGCTTCTGCTCAGAGACCAAATTCTTGCTGTCTGGGTTGAACTGCTGATTTGCTTCTGATTTCTCTGTAAGGCCAGTGCAAAAACAAGTAATTTATGTGATATAAGATGATGTCTCACAGGAGTGCCCTGGAGTTTGTGGCAGTGGTCAGATAAGAAAATGGGTCATGTTAGGGGCGTTGGGGAACGTGGAATAAAAGGGCTTCCTGTGATTGTAGGGAGGCCGGGCATGGCATCTGTGTTGCGGGGTAGATTTTGAAGAGTTTAGATCAGATTATGCAGTCTAATTTTGAAGTCGTCTTTGTCTTGGGGATAGGTGGAGTTGTTCTGAGTTTTTACTGTTTAAAAGGGCAGGAGATAGAATTTTTATAGAAGGTTACTGGAGAGTTTCAGTAGGAAAAGTAACTAAAAAAAAGGGTCATTTTTAGAACTAAAACAAAATGAGTATTTTATTTGCTTCACAACGGTGTACAGTGTCTCCACTTAATTGTATGCAACTGTAAGCTGACAACAAGGCTGCAATCCAGTCTTAACTTTTTTTGTAAGAGGCTGGGAAGGAGAGCACAGAGAAAGACAGCTGAAAATCACAGTATTTCAAAATAGAGATGACTACAACAACTAAAAGATTTATCAGTGCTTATACAACGTTTTCTTAAGTGAAAGGAGGACTGTTTCTTATTGATAAATTATCAGTTGTCTCTTGAATGAGTAATTTCCTTCCATTACTGGGGGGGAGATGTCAAAAATCTGTCTCCCTTACAACTGTAGTGAGAAAACAACCAGGGACTAGGTTTTCTGGAATATTTTTTTTGACAATTTTCTGGGTGCAATGAATTTTGAAGATTATAACGTACCATTCACTGTTATGTTAACATATGCAGAAAGCTTACTTAATTTTAGCTTCCTGTTGAAAAATTTAATAGATTAAATACTTAATAACTTTTTAAGCTGTTGGTAGTATTATAGAATTGTAAATATTTTACATTTGTTTTGAATATTGTTTGCATTTTTTGTGATAAATGTGAGCAAAGGAATCCTTTCTAAATATCTGTTTAACACTGTGCTGATTTCTATAAATTTTTG
This sequence comes from Nyctibius grandis, assembly GCF_013368605.1. Classification (NCBI taxonomy): domain Eukaryota; kingdom Metazoa; phylum Chordata; class Aves; order Nyctibiiformes; family Nyctibiidae; genus Nyctibius; species Nyctibius grandis. The sequence continues at coordinate 15,706,880 of NC_090660.1, forward strand.
AGGTGGAGAAGAAACATTAAAGAAATTGTGAGAAGTCTTCAGCTTGCTAGTATTTTTCAGATGTTTCATTCCATTAAAAGGAGGTTTACTGTAACATTAGAAAGAACTACTGTCTGCCAGTTTATTATGCTTATGGGGCTGACACAATGATGCAAGCCTTCCTGCTTGCTATGGGGATATTTTTTGAAATAAGTTTTAACTGTAGCTTCTTAGCACCAAGCTTGTGTTTAACTTAATGTCAAGTTTTATCTGTAATTGCTAACATTATTTGCTACAGTATACTTGTTATAACTTTTAACCTACATGAAAGCCTAACTGGTTAGTGGAAAAAAATGTACAAATTGCTAAAATACTTCAGTGGAGTATACTGAAGTTTCTTTTTAATTTCTTATTTAGGAGAAAGCTTTCAATTTGTTATGCTGAGAGATTCTTGTGTGTGATTATGCGATGTTATTTGTTGTTTACTTATGTAAGTTAAAACAGTTGTCGATATTTGTATAGGCTGTATAGTGACAGTTTGCCATCTGCATCAGGGATAAAGAGGCAAAAGACCTGAAAGACTAATCACGCTGCCTGTCATCATTTTTGGTCTTTGAATCTTAAACCTTAAAACAGAGTTTAGAAGTTGCTACAAAGTTGAGTGATTTTATATTAAAACCTTTACAGGAAAGGGTTAGTGATCTTGATTGCATTGCCATTAAAGAGCAATCTTCTGTGCAAAACCCACAAGCTCCAACCAGTACTTTCTCCAGACCAAATTTAGACTGTCAGCAGACGTGCTTAGAAGGAAATGGACAAGTAAAGTGTATTGCATCTCACCACTAAAAATAATCCTTTGAAGCTTGGGTATTTTGATGTTTCCTAAGTATCTGTTTCTTCAATATTTCTCTCATGCTCCATAATTCACGTCAGAATAACTCCACTGCAAGTATATATTTTGCTAACTCATTTTAAGTTGTGGTTTGAAATCTTTGAGAACTGCTTGTTATCCTGTTTGGGTTTTTTTTTTTGATCTGTTGTGACATTAGGGGAGAGGAGTGAATTGAGCATCCTTAGAGCTGAGCTGACCTTGCTTTTGCTGCCAGAGCCCCCATGGTCTTCATAATTAATAATTGCTCTTTCTTCTGAAATGCTGTACATCTCAGCCAAATTCAGCCTCATATTGCTTAAATAAGCACAAACCACTTTTAAAACTACATAGGAATTAAGTTTTAACTTTTATGTTAGTAATTGTTTAATGTGGAGAAATGTCTTTCTTCTATTTTAAATTAATGTATTTAATCTGATTTTTAACCTATTATAACAATCTGTGGCTTTTAATACAGCTAAGGAATTTTCTACAAGCATCTGTGCAGCCATGGTTACAGTTTCAAACTGCATCCGTGTACTGAATGAGAGACGTTTTTCCCAAATGTAGATGGATTTTTTTTCTTATTTTTTTATTCCCCCTCTCTCTCCCTTCAATAGGTGTCTTTCTTTTACTTTCTTTTAACTGCTTACTTTATAAAGTGCAACAAATGCTTTGTAAATACTAGAAACATGTACTGGATTTCTGATTAAATGTTTTACTTCTGTCTCCTTTTATAGAGTGAAGGTGAATTTCCCACTGCTAAACATTTGCTTAATGCAAGTGTATGTACAAGTAAACTTGTTTTAATTGGTGGAAGGAGGCTTTACAATTCATTAAGGTAGATTGAAACTGTGGTTTGAGGGGGGGAAAGAGGATTAGGAACTTCTTACAGTTTGCTTGAAGGCACTAAACAAGGATCCTCATCTTCAAAGGCTATTGATGGTGGTGGGATGCAGCAGCTGCATTGAGCTCGCAGATGAGCAACTCTTAAGTAGATAAAGGAGAAAGGAAGACAACAAGGACACTCAGTGGAGGTAATCTAGATGCATGACATGAGGAGATGCTTGGGATTTGGGTACATTTTAAGTTGATTTTAGTTTCTGATGGGCTTATTGATAGTTGCTTGGTTAGATAACCAGTGGTCTGTTAGTTTAAAAGGAAATTCTTCTTTGTTAAGTTAGTAGCAGCAAGTTTATCTTCTTTCATCAGTCTTGCTCCATCTTACTCAGTGAGAGCTTTATTTCCATCTGCAATAGGTAGAGATTCTTGCTTCATGCAAGGGAGGCTCTGTATTCCTTCACAGTCTTGTTTTTTTGTTATCAAACTGAGCCCTTCACTTGGGAGGGGGAGATACTGTACTGCTTAAAATTTCAAAGAAGAAGGACGCTTCATGTCTGAACCTTTTCAGACTTTAGCTTTGTGTCAATGTGACTGGAATAACACCAGAACTACTGTATTCTGAACAACAGCCAGCCAGGTTCAATCTACAATTTAGGTCTGTTTTGACCAAGACCTTTGTCTCTTTCTGATTCCTTTTTTGACATTTAATGATGTCAAAAGCACACGTTGCATTTCATACCGTTAGCGGTTCCAGTTCCTGAGACCTTGACCTACAAAGTCCTAGACCTGTGGTTAGAACAGAGCAATGTGGAGAGATTTGTGATTTCTGACTGCTGTCTTTGGTTCATCTTCTTAACTGAAGCAGGGCGAATCTGATGGAGAAATGTATAGCAGCCTGTCAATCAATATATATTTACTTTAATTCCATCAAATGAGCAATACTTGTGGCTAACGTCAACACTTCTTAAATACTAAAGCAACTTTCAAAGGACTCTATCCAGATTTGTCTTTTGCAGGGTGTACAAAAGGAGAGGCGGGAGCTGTGCATATTTACACCATCAAATTTGATTTTGTAATTTATTTTTTAATAGCAGTAGAGGCTATGCGCCTCTAGCAGCAGTTCCTCTTCATGCTGATAAATATACTTTCCCCAAGATTATGTTGAAGAAGGCCCCTTCCTCTGAAAACAGAAATTAAATGAATTTATGACATACGCTTGTGTATCTATATTTTAACTGCTTATTTCATGTTTAGTGTTATAAAACCACACTGCATTTTTTTACTACTCTAGATGCTCTGCTTTGTTACCAAAGCTGCTGTTTATTTAAAATATACTGTTTTCACTTGCTCGCCTGTCTGTCTTTTTGTGTTTGTTTGAACTGTATTGGCTGAAATGTTTTATGTTGATTCTTTGCCTCCAAGTGATAGTTTTCCTTTAAAAACAGATCAGCCAAAATGATTCAACCAATTTTCTGAAATGCATATGGGAAAAAACTTTCAGTTCATAATGTTTTCAAGTGGAACCAGTAAGACTGTGGATACCATTTATTTAAAAAGCCCTAATGTTCCATAGCTTGAAGGAAAGATCTTAGCATTTTTCAGATACTGTCTTTGGTTAGAATAGGTGAAAAGCACACTCCTGATGCAAAAGTCTGTCGAATTTGGCCTCTTCGCAGCCTCTGAAAAATGCCTTGAACAGTGAAGATACCTCACTGCAGGAAGCTAATTGTGACAGGCTGTTTTTAGGGAGGCGGGGACAGAAACTAAGAAAACTTACCAGTTTTCTTTTGTGTCTGGCTGCAAAAATTTTTAATTCTTTCATAGACAGCATATAATAAAAGTGGGATACTAAAGATCAGTGGGGCTGGAAAACCTGTGAGAGGTTGCTAGAGGACATGATGAGATGAGGAGATGAACTCAAGCAGAATTTAGCATGTTAGGAAACCTGCTAGTGGGACAGGACATAGTGGGCAGAGAATAATGAACTGGGGAGTCTCGGAGAATAAAAATAACTTGGGCAACAGGGTGGCCTGAAGTGGACAGAAAGGATTTAGAGTCTCAGATACATGAACAACAGGGTATGCAATCACTTCTGTTTACTAGTGCTCTCATTAGTCAAAGGGCAATTAGTTCAAGCATCAGAGGTTTCTGGTGTATCTCAGAGTTGCAGCTATGCTAGTCGCCCCGAATATAATCCCCCATCGTGAAAACTGGAATTTATGTTTTAACTTCTTAGGTATTTTGTTTCAAAAAATACGGCCTAAAACGTATTAAACATGTTTTTAAAAAACCCACAAAAATTCAAGAAAATTCACAATAAAGGTTGCAAAGTCAAATATTCATTAACTGGGTGGGTGGGTACACTTGCAAAATCTTAATTGCCTGACTTGACTGTATACAAATTCCCCCTCCCATGCCCCCATGTCATCCTTCCAAAATTCAGTGTGTAGAATGGGTAGTGCATCATTAGCCTTGGTTTATTCTTTAGTGAGCATAGAGTGTATACACAAAAAGCAATGAAATTAAGGTTACCAAGGCAACTTTAATTTTGGCAATTCCTAATTTTTATGTCTTGGCTTAGCAACCTTAATGAGCTGGGATTTGGGGCTTTTTTTTTAATATAGGGTTTGTTTTGTGTTGTAGGAAATATATTGGGAATGTACCTTAACATAGTAAAATAAATTACCAGAAATGCCGTTATTTTTAGTGGTGTGTGCTGTGTGCTCTTAGTTACTAGGCTGTGAGACTGTACAGTACATTGCTATATAAAAGTTCACTTATTGCTTCCTTAGGTCCTGGGGCATCTAGACCCTTTAGGGTCACTGGCTTCAGCTCCATCATGACATCCTAACATATACTGTGTTGGTGGTGATGTATTGACCACCGAACCATGCTGAAGCATGGAGCTGGTGTACGCTGAATGGAGGGTCAGGTAAGTGTTTGTTTATTCATAATACTGTCTTGAATATACCATCTCAAAAAAGCGTAAGACATTTACATATTTTTTTTTTTTTTATCTGTAAACGGTCATAAAATTGGCAATTTATCCTCCCTTGTCCCGCAGTCACTAGAGGCTCCATAGTCCAGTGGGGTTTGTAACCTGTTGCTTGCTGTGCCATCATGTTAAAAGGAATTGGCAATTTAATAAATGAGGCTTGATGACACTGGGTGAGGAAAAATCTTTTATTTTTTTCTTCCTGTAAGCAGCAGTGTGCTGAAATGTCTTACATTACCAAGCTCTTGCAGGGAGCATTTGATACATACTGTTTAAGTTGATGGATTTTACAAGTCGCCTTCAGAGTTGGTGCAACTGTTTTGAAATGGATTCATTTATACAACAATTAACATCACCTTTCATATCTTGTTTGTAGGCTTGGGGGGAGGGGAGAAGGGAAAAAGAGAATTTTTGGTATTTTGTTGCTTAAATACTGAACTTGTACAAAAGCAGTAATATGCAAACTATGTCAGGACCAAAAAGACTGAGTCAAATTAAGTGATTCTTTGCCAAATTGTATTTTCTGTGGATGAAAGTATTCCCCTTGCTCTGAAACAAATGCTGGCTATCTTCTCAGTCATCTAACGGGCTTATTTAGTTTTTTTTCCTAGTCTTGCAAAATATGCTATATATTTAAAAGTGTACACAGCACTGTGTTTTTTACATTTATATTTTAGGTTGGAAATGGCTGTCATTTTACTGCTCTTGATATTAGTCTTAACAATGTAATTAGAATTTTATGCTATTTTAACAACAGTGTGAGGAAGGAAACTTAATATTTGGATATTCCTAACATAAAAATAAATCAATTCCTTGCAACTTAGTAGTTATGTTATATACATATGTTGCTTCCTTATCTACATGTATAACGATAATTGGAAGATTAGTTGAGGAAACTTAGAAAATACAACTATTTAAAATGTGCATTGTTGGATAAAGCTTTTGTATGATAAATACATTGTAATCTGGTAAACCGAAGGGATTCAGGTCAAATGAGATTCCTGGGAATCCTGGTTCTCCTTCCTGCTTCGTCACATTTAAAAAACAGGGATATTTATTGTGGTGTCAAGTGTGTCAAACACAGTACTGACTTTCCAAATGCTGTCATTTTTATCATTACAATTTGTGCTTATTTCACTTTGTTTTTCTATTTGTGCTGAACAGCACTGTGGCAATTTTATAATGAAAGTGTACATCCAAGAATGATAATCTGTACTTCCAGGGTGGCTGTGAATGGCAGTTAAACAGGGCTGTAAGTCATCTGCCTATTCATTATGTTTACAATATGTACAAAAGTGAAATAGATCAGTTCTTTCCTCAACATAACCTATATTTAACAACTTGGATCTAATTCTGCCCTACAGTTCAAACAAACAAACAAACAAAAACCCCCAAACAAATGGCTTGTCTAGCTTTTTTGGGGAAGGTATTTTTTTTCCCCTTGTGTGTGTGTGTGTTTCACAAACATAACACAGAATGATCGGCAAGGTTTTTCTTCTCTGTTAGTGGACTGAATTATGAGGGTTACACTATCTCAAAAGTCCCTCTATAACTTTGTCTTTCACCTGAAAGTATCTTAACAAATTCTTAAGTCTTTTCAGTCACTGATAGTAGAGTGAAATATTGGTTGATACTGTATTTTGGGTTTCTTTTTGAATTAATTTACTTATTTGTTAATTGGCAATCTAGAGCAGAGTTGAACCAGCATATGGAAAATCACTAAACTTCTAGAGCCCTTCTGTCTTCATTTTGGGATCAGGTACTCAATACCAGACGTCAGATGGATGGGCATCACGAACAGATCAATCAGGAAAAAAAAACAAATGAGAAACAAATGAAAGAGAAGAAAGAAGGCTGAAAATAATCCTGGGTGCTCCAACACAAAAGCAACTAGAAAGAAGGATTCAAGTTAATTTGCATGTAGTACCTGCAGTAAGTATGACCCTTACTACAGCAAAACTTGCATTTTTTTTGTTATGCTCCAAGTACTTCTGTAGATCTTCATTGCAGATCAGTTGATAATGTGGCACGTTATTTATTTACTTATTTCTACAAGAAAGTTGCCCACAGATAGCCTGAACAAAAATGAGGTACCCTATTCAAAGAGCTGTCTTCTACTTCCTTTCTGATAATACCAGTCTTTTGAATAAAGTAAGCAGGTGCTGATCAAAAGGTGTTTCTAAAGATTTTCTCTTACATTTTGTTACAAGCAATAATAAAGGAGAGCCACTGAGATGTGCTCTTTGAAGAGCCAAGAGATGTGCTGTGACACTTCTTGGAATTCTGCAAGTAAACTAGATGAGAAAACTGTGACAATGTACAGCTTCCTTTGCAGTCATGGCTGCATTTCTAAGAGGCGTATTTATTGAAGCACCGATTTTATCACTTAATGCAAAATTCCACTTACCTGCAGGTCTAAGAGTTAACGCTAAGATTTTGTCTGACCTCAAGTGCATTCTCTCTTCCAAAGAGAACTTGAGAAGGCATTTGATGCTTTCCTGTTATTCAAAAAAGATGTTTTTTTTCTTTGATAAAGAAGATAGTGATCTCTGGTAGACATCTGTCCATGAGTTGACATCATGCAATATTCTAATGATAGCTTTTCTAGTATTTAGGTAGAGAAGTTAGTGGACATTCTATTTCCCTACATTTCTTCTAAGAATGTGAGTTTGGTTTTGTTGATGTTGTTTATGGCCATACATATGTCTGTTACATTATTAGAAAACATTTTCACGATAGACACCTTCAGTTTAACTAGAGAAATCACTTTTTGACTTTGAAAGTTGTGTATTGTAATCTAATTAATTTAAATTTTCAAAGTTTTTTCCACAAATAGCTGCTTTACCCCGCCGTTTTCTAGGTCTGAAGTAATTGTCTATACTGAATCTAGGTTTCCTGGATTGAAGTTGTTATTGCTCACGTGGAAATAAATAAATACGTTTTAGTAGCTTGCTGAAATTGCTGTAATAAAAAAAGAAAAAAGGAATTTGGGTTTAGATAGTCAAAGGCCTGATTACTTGTAGTGAACTAGCAGCTTTGGTAGTAGGTAGGGAGTAGACCAACGTGCTGATGATGTACCTTTCACATAGGCATTTGTCTTTTTTTTTTTTTTTTTAAATAGTCAGTTAACAAGCCTTGTGATAGTCAACGCACAGTTCAGTCATTACAAATTCACAAAGCAGGTAGACAAGTTGCTCCCATGTTCACAGTGAGGTATTTTAAAATAACTTTTCTCAGTTTTACAATAGTTGGAGAAGTATAAGGTTAAGCACTTTACATCATTATATCATCCCAATGGTTATTTTTGAACCAGTGGAGGATGGCAATCCAAATTTATTCTGATGTTACATATGGAATGTGACATTATCTGGTGAACGTATTACCTGTCTGTTTCAGAACTAAGAGGAGCATTTATAGACTGGGTCTCTGGAGCTCTCTCTGGAACAATGCTTGTAATTACTGCAAAGATTAAGAACTTACTTGAACTTTTCATACCTAGTTCTGACTTGAGTTTTGCTGTGCTGTCTGTACAGCAAAGCAAACTTCATGTTAACACTGTATGTTTGTTACAGCTTCTTTGAAGGGCAAACTAACGAAACTAGCAATTAGCCGTGTTACCCACCAGTGGCTGTCTCTTATTTCTTTCCACTGAAGGCCCCGACCCCACAGCAGAACAGACTCCATTGCGAATCACAGCCAGTGGGTGCTGTGTCCTGCAGCTTAGGTTGGATAGCTGATGGCAGAATGGCATAAGGGTAACGCTGCTCACTGCGACTTTTGAGTGCGCAGTCTGTGCTGCTACGCAGAGCTCCGGGGTGCCAAAGCAAGTAACCTCATTTTCTCTTCTTCCTGGAATTGTCTCTCTTTATGCCTAGATTAACACACTCATTTGGGAAATATATTTTAGAGAATTGTCTCTCTTTATGCCTAGATTAACACACTCATTTGGGAAATATATTTTAGAGAATTGTCTCTCTTTATGCCTAGATTAACACACTCATTTGGGAAATATATTTTAGACTCTATTGATACTTCAAAATTAAAACTTAAAAAAAAAAGCCTTTACACTGCGAAAGATCTGCTGTCACAAGGTTGAGTTACCAGAGAGGTATAGGTAAACGGTACAGAGGGAACAGCTGTTTTCTGGCTGTCTTGGGCTGCTTTTTTTGTTCGTTTTGGTTTTCCCCAGAAGAGGGCAGCAGGTGAACAACAACACACTGGCTTTCCCTTTTCAAATGCTTTTTCGGTGTTCCTTTACCTGTAAACCTCAGTGCAGACTACCTACTGATGTTAAGAGTTTAAAATTATGATTTCCACATAATTTGTTTGCTACAAGGCTAGCTGGAATATATGAATTGGAAGTCTTCCTTCTTTTGAGTATTAGGCAGTAGAATTTATTTAGTAAAATCTATTTCAAGTTTATAAAAAAGGCATTTCTATATGAAGGTTTAAGATTTTTATGGCTATGGCATTAGGTGTGTGTATATTTTAAAGGATAAAATAACTGAACCCCATGACATTATTAGTTAATGTCACTTAAGTCTTGCTTGCATCTTTCAAATATTTATTTTCTATATTTCGGGTTAATTTATTGTAATATTACAATTCAAAACAATGTTCTCATGGCCATTTTTCTCCCATCAGAAAATAAACCAGAATACACTAAATATAGTGATGCTTTTTAGTTCATATGTTATTTAGTGCATTTATGTACTAGGGTGGCTTGTGCATTCTGCTGACAGTGCATGTGAATTAAAGCCTCAGTTCACAGGTAATACTAAATGATAATACTAGTTATACTAAACAGTAAACCAAATTTTATTGTCTCATTTCAGCAATGAAGTACAGTTTTATCATCTAAAACTTTGTGGAGGTGTACCATATTACTGATTAGCAGTATTTTTTTTAATTACTGTGTGGGAAAATGCTGATTAATACCTACTATTGTGAATTTTTTGAAAGTGTGGGGCCATAATTCTGTTTAAGTTACAGATCGAGTAGTTAGCAAAAAGCCACAGAGAGAGGGCAGTCTAACCTTTTCAGTTGCTGGTAGTTCATATAAAGAAGGGAAAATCATAATGGCATCTGTGAGGATCAGCTGCCTATAATCAGTATTCAAAAGCTAGCTGGGAAGAATGAAACTGATTCCTAACAAGGCTGATTTATTGATAGTCTTGCCTGACTGTGTCATTAAAATTGTAAGAGTTACAATGGATGCGGGACCTTTGTGGAGCCTAAAACTTGATCAAGAGAACTCAAGATGCTTTGGTCTTAATGGGTTGGAATTCCCACTGTCTCAAACACACCTTATTTACATCTGAAGGATGAAAGTTTGTATCATCCATATTACAATTCCAGGTTGCTTTGGACTTTCGCTCCTTAAGCTTAGAAGATTGGGCCAACCCTCCTGGTAACAGTGTCTTTCTTTTCTACTTAAAGAAAAAAAGAACACATCAGTATTTGTGGGGAGTTTGCACCACAAGTACTGCATAAGATGGGCACTGCCCACAATATTATCAGAATTCTGAAATCTACATTTAAAGCTATTACACCTGCTGGAAATAGGGAGCTATGCTTACACGTTTTTTCAGGAGTAATTCAAATAGCTAGAAAATCCAAATAGCTCCAATTTTCTACAAAGCATTTAATCCCCTAACAAAGGAAGGTTGTTCTGTTACGTCACTGTGAAAGACAAGTCCTTTAAATGTATAAAAAGTACGGTTTTAATTCTGATTTCAATGAGTAGCAATGGTAACAAAGAATGTTTTCCTAGTCTGTGAATCGGCATGTTATACCTTTGAACTTCTGTACTTGTATTGGATTCACAAAGATATTACAGAAATTAGCCCCTGCATTTTTGGTCTCTACTTCACAGCTCTAAAAAAGTTCTGTCTGCCCTGTGGGTGTTTAGAATCTGGATCTTTGACAATTTTTCTTTGTGTGTTTTTTTTCCTCTTGAAAGATTACAAATCTTTAGGGAAGAGTGGAAAAGTTAATACAAAGAGTTATTCAGAATGGCACCACTTGCCTTTCAGAGTTGACTTTCATTTTGAAGCCTGCTGTTTAAATCTCAGATTTTTCCGTCTAGGCCCTTGGTTCTACTGAGACCATTGTTTTGGCTTTCGCACCTTCTATGCATCGAACGCTTCCAACAACTCCCCTGAGCACTTAAGTTCCCTCATGCAAGTTAAGGGCTTTTATTCTTTGAGCAATGTAATCTTTATTTCTCTGGTGCAAGAAAGTGTTAATCCACACAAATAACAGAGGATTAAAGCCTCTTTTGCATCTTGCTTGTTTTCAATACTGTTGCATAAAATAACAGCTGTATGATTCAGTCTTAATTCAGAATTAGCAGGAATACTCTTACTAGTAGAAGTCTTGAGTATAATATAAACTAGTGTGGTTGTTTTCTAAAATACTTTGGTTTTCAAAATACTGGACTTTAATTACCTTCACAAATGTGTCATGAAAATAGCTGTTTTCATTATAGAGTGTTTAAAGAATGAGTAATCCTGTTTATTGCATCTAATGTGAATCTGCTGTGTGTATTTCGAAATAGTATTTACTTAGTAATTAATTATTTACAGGTATGATCCGTAAGGACATTGTTTCCTTTTGCTGAGTGCTGATCAATAATCTGGATAGAGGTGTAAGCACCTTTTGAACCTGCTATAGCTGACTTCCACAGGACAAGGATTTTAAAGTTGTTCTTTGCTTATATTTCTCCCTTTGAAATTATTGTGTGTTACAGATGTGACTTTACAGCACTATAGACTCTTTTGTGAATTTGTGAACAACCGGTGCTTCCTCTGTTGTTGAGTTTTGGGGAACTTTAAGTGCCTAAGACATAGAGTTAAATGGTTTTGAGGTATTCTAAGCGTGGTGTGAGGAAAAATCTGGAAAATCAAGGAATTTGGAACAGCAGATCTGTGATCTGTGTAGGCCTTTTAAAACGTTTTACAATTCTGTTCCCTAGGAATCCTCTCTTTGTATATAAGCATACGTAATATTCATATGCATTATTTTTCCTTCTAAATAAATTCCACTTGCTGGGCTTAAAAAGTAGCATGTCATGCAATTGAGAAAGTAGTATCTGTCTTTTTCATTCAAACAAAAAATTCTAGAAGACTTTGGTGGACCATTCAAACATCAAAATACAACAGTCCAATAAAATCATGTTGCGTTATGCAGTATTGGCTGCTAGTACATTATTCAGCACAGCAAAGTATGTCATTCTGGAAATATAAATAAATAGTTCAAAGATAATAAAATAATGACTGAAGTACTTGATTGTAGACAGGTCTGATAGGAATCTCTGTGCTCTTATCCCTCCCATAATGATATTAATCTTTCCTAACTAATAGCTTTAAACACTCATGATAAAAGGCATTAAAAGCCTAAATTAACACCATAACTGAGAAATGTCATCCCTTCAGACCACTAGCACAGGAAGAATAGATGATGATTTTCCAGCTGTGACAAGGTTCATTTCCTTTCTGACAGGAAGCATTCGTGTAGTTGGCTCTGCAGAAACACATGGGAACGCACGCTGGCGTCAAAGCCTTTCACTGCCAGCTCTGTGAACACAAAACAAGGCTCAGGGCCTCTCTGACACAGCATATGTTAGTGCATACAGGTGGATTACACGCGTGTCATGCTTATGTTGCCAGTTAGGTATACTGCTTATGGAGAAAAAAAAAGTACTGTATGGTTGAATATTGAATGCTGTGTAGGAGTGCTGCTTTTGTGCTGTGCAAAGGATTTCTAGAGAAAAGGGGTATTTTTTTACCTATTGGTAGTTCTCCCTCTTGCGTTGAATATGCAAAAACCAAACACTGATCATAATTTAACAAAGCAGGCAACTTTTTAACTTAAATGTTTTTTATGGCATTGAGGGATATTGATCTTTGAGGATATGTTTGATTTGCCTTCCCAAATATGGGTATATTTACGGAAATCCTGGTTTAGGATCCATGTTCAGAAGACACCTATGCGAAGGTATACATACTGCAAAGACAAGGACAGCTTATGACGCTGGCTCGTTAACTGAGAAGGATGCCTTTGCTAGTTCAGATGGATGGGGACTTCAGCCAGTTCATAATTTTTTGTTCCATACTGGCACTTTATGACCAGGAAAGAATGAGCACATCTGCTGAAAACTTTTTAAATCAGCTTGCACATACTGGCATATTTCGAGATTTTTAATATAATAGATTGTTGTTTGTCCACCTTGGCTGTGTTCCCGTTCATTTTCTGGAAAGCTTCCTGCCTCACTCTTCTGTTTTAAAGTTCAGCATTGAACCGCTATCAAGGGCCCAGCCTCTCTGTGACTGATGCTCTGGGGTTTTCTGTCTTGGTCAAGTGATTTGTTTACATAGACTTTGGGTTGCCATGGTTATATGAAGTCCATCAGTCTGCCAAAAAAGGCACTTGCATTAGAAATTCTGAATTTACACAGAAGAACGGACTTTGTATCACTGTCTGCCTGGAACTGTTGGATCTGCTCCATCTTGTTGGTATTTTAAAAATGAAGCCTTTCTCCTTTTTTCTGAACTGAGTATTTTACAGGATTAGAAAATAAGTTTAACAATGAATAGGATGGGAACGTGCTATGTTGTGTTAATGGCCCTCTGAAGCCTGCTACTTGATGCGTGCAGTGAGTGGGTGGACAGGACAGTGGGGAGCCAATTAGCTGCTTGTGATAATATTTAAATAGATCAGTTTGTGGAGAACTCTTCCTATAGGATCTGGCAGCGCAGTGAATAGGGAATATCTGCCTTTGTCCACACTGGCGAAATTAACTTTTCAATGAGTTGAAGAAATGAAATGGTCTTGCAGTGGTTTGGCAGGAGTGTGGCGCTCCAACACTTGAGCAACGTGGGTGGTGCTCCATCCTGCAGCGTTGGAGCCGTGGCGTCACACACGGCAGCAGAGGAGAGCAGGCAGATGTCTGGCAGGAAAGAGAGGTGTGAAGGGGGCTGATAGACGTCTCATGCTACTGGGACAGATGGCTCTCAGTCTCTGTGGTAGCAAGTATGCCGTGTCTTCAAAGACAGACATTTGCTCTCTTAAACATTCTTGGCTTACGTAGAAGGCAACTGACAGGGCTTCAAAAGGTGCAAGAAGAGTGATACCCAAAGAAGAGATAAGTGACTTCTCCTAGGAGTCTGGCTACACACTGTGGCCGGGCATTGCTAAGGATGTTCAGGTGCATAAGTAGACAAGTGACCAAAACCATGCAAAATAAATTAAACTTTTGCAAAAAATTAACAAAATAAGTCACTGTCTAGAAGGATGGCAAATCCAGAACTGTATCCCGTTCCTTGTTCTGCAGCTGACCTGCTATGTAACCTACAGCAAACATATTTAATGAGTTTTAGGAAGCTGCTTATTACCTATGAAAATGTAATTTATCATCTAGGTAGCGAACCATTGACAACTGCTCCTGAAAATGTCATCAGCCTCTTCCTGTTTGCTTCCCTATTGACAACTGGGAGTAAACATAAAAAGATGCTTTGATTTCCACATCATGCTGACTATACAATGTGATATCCCCTGCATTAATTCTTAAAAGATAACGCTAATAAAACTGGAGCTGGAGAGTTACTTGTAATAACGTTGGCATGAAATACTGTCTTGAGGAGAATTATTACTATACCAGAGTTGCCGTTAGGACTTAGATTCTTAAAATATGTTCACTTTTCATTATTTTTTAACTCAAATGTATTTGTTTGGTTTGTGTTTTTATTTTTTGCTGCAAAAATGAAAATAGGCATGCCTATTTGGGGGTTGGACCAAATGACCTCCGGAGATTCCATTCAACCTTGACCGTTCTGTGATTCTGTTTCATTTTTGTTTTAGTCGGTGGTTTCTTTCTGCTTAGGTTCGTTTCAGGTTCTCCACTGTAAGGCTGATATTTCAGAATTTTAGTACATCAGAAAAATATGAAGATAAATATTGTAAATTAGAAATTCAGTGGGAATGTAGATGAAAGGGGAGGTTAGTCCTTTAAGAATGTACCTCTCAATGTTTTTGTTATTGAAAGTCATTGTTTTCCTTTCTATTTGTGACCCAAGTCCTTGCTGTCTTTACAGAAAATTCTTTATGTGTTTTCTTCATTAAGTTAAAATGATTCTCCTTTAATGCCATTTCCTTTTGCTCCTTGAAAATTTCCTGTTCTGCTACATTTCCCCTTTCTGAGGGATTTTGTTTGTTTGTTTGTTTTTAATTGGTGACATGAAGTATGCTGAAAGTTGTCCCTCTGAACTTTGATTCAGAAAAAAAGATCAAAACTAAATCTGGAAATGGTTCTGGCCAGTATTTCTTGATTAGACTTACGGAGGAAGCCAAATTTAGATGCAGTAGGTCTCCTACTGGTAAAACAGACTGTAACCTTTAACTCCCTAGACCATTATCTAAAATCATGGTTCATTAACAACAAGATCATGTGAAAGATGAGCTGTGGCTTTGAAGTTGTGTTGTAAATGCTGATATTCTTTTGAATTTCTCCCACACATTGTGTTCCCATAGAAGATACTACATCATTTTTGCTTTCCATTTCTTGGTAGGTGAGAAACCTTTCAAATGTGAGATCTGCTCTTAACGTCTCCATTGACGCAAGCTCTCTGCAGCAGCACTTCCGAACACACGCTAGTGAGAGGCCCTATAAATGCTGACTCTGTTCATATACTTGGTAAGTGTAAATAATCCCTCTGTCGGACAAAGTCTGTAAATCTGTTGGCCTTTAAAAAACAACAACAAAACCACACACTTCAAGGTATGCACTCCTACCCACTAATAAAAGCCAAGTCCAGCATTTAAATATATTCCTGTGGGGAGCTTGGCCCTATGAAGGCTCTTTTGTTTAAAGGGATTGCTTTCTGTCCCCTCTTTACAGCTCTTTCTGTAACTACTGCATAAACTGTGCTGGAAGATATATGGAGCACTAATGTGATAAATACAAAAATATGCAATAGAAGAAGATGATAGTGTCTGTGTGTGAAGAGGTACTGGGACAAATGGAAGTGACTTGTATAAAAACAAAAATGTGTTCGTTCACTAGCTGTATTAGGTGCACTGTGCTGCGTTTTCACACTGATTTTGTCTGCAGCTTTGCTTGTAGTGTTTTGATTCTACCCTCCTGCCCCCACTGATTGAGGAAATGATCACATTTCTGACAGTGCTAACACATTTGATTTTGCAGTGTTGGCAGAGCGCATCATGTGATGAGTGGGAGCATTAGCTAGTCTTAGTAAAGCTGAAGTACATATTGAAAGTATGTACTTAGCAGCCTTAGAGGCCGTTTAAATGTTAAATTCTTGTGTGTTTAAACTCTGTGCGCTAAATGATCTACTGTTTGCTTTGTTGGTTTGTTTTTTTTTTTTAAACTTGAAAGGTTTAAACTAACTTAGGCTAATGTCCACAAGTCACTACTTGAGGTATACAGTGGTTGGTAGAGAGACGGCTTGATTAGTTTTGGTTTGTTACTTATGTTTTTTACTTAAGCTTCATTTACTCTGTTTCTTTTTCTGTCATAATAAAGGTTATTAGCGCTCCTTTTGGAGAGTCTTTTGATGCCAGAATTAAAATCTGGAAGTGCATCTGTCAAAAGTGGTAAGATACTTTGAGCTTAAAGGAAGTTCCTTCTTCACCGAGAGTTTTTCAGTATCTGGTGATGGAATAACAGAGAAAAAGGCTTTTTCCTAATTTTTGTGGCAGCTGTGTAAAAATGCAGAATTGTAAACATTATCCAAATATAACAAAAAAAGGAAGGAAATTTGTGTAATGGAATGGTCACTTGCTGGCCTTGTTACAAAGACTGATACTTGTTTGCAGATATTTACTTTCTAGTGATACAAAAATCGGAGATCTCCAAACCCCCTTGCCGAAGTGGGAAGCTGGGTGCGGCTGGGTAAAGAGTCCGAAAGAAAACTCAGTAACACTGGAGTGTTATTAAGCAGGCATTCTTTATTGCAGTGCTGGGCAGCACTGGGGGTTATCCACCATGAGTGCTCCGCCAATTTTGCAAATTTTCAGAGACTATATACCATAAAGTTATACATAGCCACAGAATTTCCGAGAACTCATTTACATAATCATGAGATTTCCTGGAACTCATTAATATGTGTAAATATCCGTTCCACATGTGCAGTCGTTTTCTCTGGTGGTCGTCAGGGGTCTTCAGACGAAGGCCAGTAGTCTTCCTCACTGTGTTCGCTGACTGACCCCTGCTTCTGCGCAAACTCAGTCCAGGGATCACGTAGGCCATGTAGGCCACGTCCTTCGAGGCAGCTGTTGCAATTCCCTTATCTTTATGTTTCCATGCCTCTCTTTTCCCAAGGCCAAGTTGTCTGAAGTGAAACACAGCCATCTTAATTAGAAACTATCTTCTCAAGGCCCAGTTGTCTGAAGTGAGATACGGCCATCTTCATTAAAAGGCTCCCCTTTATTTATTTATATAACTAGGTTAGTTGAGTGTCTAAGGTATTTACAACATCCCTTGTTCTTGGGGCCCCCAACCGTTTCACTAGGAAATATCATATATGTCCTGATACATGAGCAGGAGAAAATAGTGGTTGGAAAATTTGAGGGGAACAGTAGTTGTGAGCTCCAGACTATAGAGTGGAACACTGGTGACCTAGTACTCTTTACGTATTACTGTAGTAGGCACAAGAAAAAGAGTTTCCTCTCCTATCAGATAAACTTTAGTTATAGGATACAGCTAAGCATGACAGGGGACTGTCATTAAGTCCTGTACTACTAAAAATCTATTTTTCTTAATAAACCATTCTGTAACACCTGTCATAGTATTTTGTCTCTTTTTGCAGTATTACTTTACAAGTACATACTTTTTCATTTATTTGTAATAAGTCAGCCCTGCTTACAGGCATCAAAGATTAACAATGTGCCTCCTTCCACCAGCCTGCTTTGCCCTGTTAGAGGTACATTAGCCATCATAATATAAACACTCGCATGCTTAACTTTTGCTGTGGAACTAGTTCCATTTGAAATTAATAGAATTGTTCTTTAATAAGTTAAAAGCTTATTTTATAATGAGAGCCTGTGAGATGAGGAAGCGAACGTTTTAACCAGTGGCTGTGAGAGCAAATGATAACACTGTCTGAAAGTACTCTTTTTCTTGTATGTAAAATCTATACTTACAAAATATGTAGTTCCTGTCTGCATAGTGGTAACTGCAAATGCCTGCATAGTGTTCCAGACGTAAATAGTTTGGATGTTTGAAATTGCCACTTGTGAAATAGTTTGCCTGAATTGGATAAATACAGTTAAGGTGGTTGGTTTTTTTTCTTGAGTAGTCTATTTCAGGTCTGTTATAGTCTTAAGATTTTTAAGCACACTAGAATATAACACGCTCTATTTCTGAAATTGTACCAAAAGGACAACAAAATGTAGGAATACTAAAGAAGAAAATAAGAAAGAAAAAACCCTAAGCAAACCCAACCCTTTTACTGTCCCCAAGCATATACTTTACACACACATAGAAGCCATTGACTGGTTCAGTGGGCTGTATTCAAAAGTGAGGTGTAAAGGGTAGAAATCATGAACGAACACGCATTCATGGCATAACTGCAGTGATGAACTATACAGAAAAGCGGCATCTCTAAACTTTTCCAGTATTCTGATTTAGTTTGTGAATAAATATATATTGTTTACCGATACTCAATTAGAAAAGTTTCATTATTCAAGCTCTCACCCATTAAGATTATTTGTGGTTTGAGTTTACCAGATACATTGAATGAAAAACAATATCATGAAATCTGCAGTCGCAACTGCTCATCAAAATTCAGGATTACAGTGACATGTAATTTTAAAGTGCATCTCTGCGTCCATCGATATGTATAGATATATTTATGTGTGTGTATGTTTAATGAACTCGAGACTTAAAATGCATATGTACCTGGGCTGTTTACAACAGCATCTTTTTACTTTAAGGCTTTTGTCTTATCAAGAGCTGAAAGCTATGTAGAAGAAGAGATGTAAATTTGCTTGAGATATCTGCCTTGCTTAGTGACTTGGAAGAGTCAGATGACTGCTTCTGATGGCACAGAATCTGACAGCTTCACATTTTTGGTAGTTTTGCTGTCAAAGAGTGCAAGAGAATTTCCTGAAAGTTGTGCGTTCCTGATAATAATAGAGACAGGGAGAGTTCTGTGCTGCTTTAATAAGAAAGTATGGGAAAATGTCATCTTTTCTGTAAATCTTAGCTTGAAAATGCAAGTTTTTCCATGTTTCTGTAGTAAAATATTTTCTTACATGCCAAATCAACAAATTCCATTTTTTGTTATGTGTGAGGAGAAAGGCAGGGTTAAGGTATGCTTTTCTAAAGTCTAGAGTCTTTTGCTTGTTGCATTCATGTGAATAACACCACCACCTAAGTACCACAACCCCAAATAGAAAACCCATAAATATTTGCAGCACCAAGCATGAGGTTTTTAAACTGATATGATGTATACATTGTAAGTCTAAGAATTAATTTTAGCCATCTTAGTTGTTTAATCTGACCTCTCTGTGGATCCCCTTCTATACTCAATGGAGAATGATGGGCATTCCCCAAGACATCTTAATTTCATATGAGACATTAAATGTGTGGGGTAATTCGCCCACATTAGGGCTGCTTACTGCCTGCCTACAGTTAACTTTACAGAGGAAATCTAGAGGGTAATACGCCAGTTGGCTAACGTTATGTGGGGTGAATCCTACTGTAGGTGATTGTTTTAATTTCTTAGCTCATAGGGCTGCAAATAGTTGTTATCAAAATAAACAGATCCTCAATATCTGTTTAAGGGAAACCTTAAGTTCAGAGAAGCTCACATTACAAGTTGGTAAGTTTTGAAATGTGATTGTTTGATGTTAGGTAACAAGTGCTGAGACTAACCCGCATGTCTCAGTCTGGGTTCTCTTACAGCTGGTAAACAGCTGTATTCTAGGTTGGCCTTGTATGGGGGAAGTGCCGAAACCCAAAGGTTTAGATTCTAGATTTGATATTCCCTGAATCTGAAAGAGCTGAGGTTTTGATTAGGATCAGATGATAATTCCACTGTCTCATGGCAGGATTTGGACCCAGAGTAAGTATGTAGCAGACCTCACACTTTAATATAGAATGAATCCTTGACAGTATTTGTATTGCAGTTAAGCTCTTTATTTTGAGATCTGTCCCTCTGTCATAATGCAAAATAGGTAGAATGAAATGACAAATGCAAGGTCAAAGCTTTTCAGTATATTCAGACTAGTTTGCAGCTTTCACTACGTTGAGCTGGAATTCTATGCAGATATACACATGCACATGCAAATATGTGCATCCCTGGTGTATGCATGCTGGTGCAGTTGTATCCTACGGATATAAATGCATATAGGTCCTATTAAGACTTAAAAGTAAATTGGGACACTTTTGCTTGTAGGCGTTTAGATTCTTATTGTCTGTACAGAGGTTTTATTTTCAAAGAACAGATACATCCACAGGTGCACAACTGACACGAAAATAGCAACACTGCTGAAAACATGGTGCAAACTCCACTAACTTACTCCAGTGGTACAAAAAAAAAATGGTGAAAGGTGTCATCTTGCTTGTGTGAAATGAGAGACCTTCTAGAAACCTTCACTTGGGCATAGAGCTAGCTGTAAGTGAAATTATTGGGCTAGGAGTCAGGAGAGCCATGTTCTGGTCTAGCTCTGCCACTGGTCAGAGCCATGAGATCTTGCTAGGGGTGACTCATCCCCTGACCTGTTTGGCTCGTTCGGATTTGTGAACACTCCAGCAAGAGACCGACTGCCTGTGTTTGTTCCATGCTCACTGCTACTGATGGTACTAATGTCTGATACATTTTTAATTTTTTTACAGCGTTCAGAAGAAGAGCTTGAACCTTCACATACGCTGACATCGCACTGGTGGGGCATTTGGCTGTAGTTTCTGCTACTATTCTTCCCCTGACAAACAACTTCCCCGAAAACACATTGAGAAATATCACATGGGTTCAGGAGCCTCATTAACCACTTCTCAGCCCACCTTTACACTCAAGTCACTTCCTGTGGAACATTAGGTTCTTCACACTTAAAACTTCCACCAGAGCATACTGGCAAATAAAGATGCTGTTGGCATTGTCAGACTTCTGTGCTGAAAGCCAGGGATTATCTGGAAGAAGAAACGGTCCTTATGCGGCAATTAAAAGCACTTAGAATGATCTTCCCGAAAAGCTTTGTGTGCGTTATGGTACAGATGGTAACTCCAGTGTGCTGAGAGGAGCGTGGAGGTTTGTGTTGCACAAAGGGTGGACATGTTGATTTTTGTTCTGATTACCTCTTGCTGATATATTCTGCTTACTTACAAATGAAGAGTTTGACATTTCAGGGCAGAATCTGTTGAAATGTACCAAAGCTGACAGTGAACCCTACAGGTAGTTTCTGTACTACATCTCTCATTTTTAATACAGGTCTCTCTATAAAACAGTAAATGATTCCAGAAAATCTACTGATGCTGTAGCGCGCATATAAGTTTCTTCATTTTTTTTAATAACAAAATGTGTCTATTATAAGGTAATCCAATGTTGAAGTAAAAATATAAACTATTGAAATATGACATCAAATAAACTTGATTTGAAAATTCAGGGATTAAATACATCTCTACCTTATTTAGCCAAATAGAAATTGCTCACTTTAAAAAAAGATTAAATTAGAAGAATGGAATACTTCCTAATTTTAGAGTGTTAGGGGCCTGGTTATACTCTAAGACTCTACATTTATTCTTTGACTATGGGGGTTTTGTGGAGTCTGTTATTGGCTATGAATGTTACTCAGAAAATGTAACTCTTGCTGAAAGTAAAAAATCTAATATCGCAACTTCCTACCAGACAGAAGCAAATAGTGACTGAAGTGTGCCTCACTGTTCTCTTAAACACAATTGTTTCCCTTCAGCTAAGTTGTAGATATCTTGATTTACAGGAAAATATTTGTAAGAGAGTTATGTGGAAAGTACCTACTGGCAAATTGGAGGTAGAATCTTTATCAAAGAATTAAAGAGACACTTTTTTCAGAGAAGAAAATGCTTATACTGTTAGAAACTGATGAGCATCACAGACCTCATCTTCCTGTTGTACAGTTGCAATAGAAAAGGTTGGAAATGCATTGCCAAACATAAACACTTGGTTCCTCTTCATCTGGAAATATAATAATTGGATATTTACAACTGAGCACATACAGAATTACTCATGGGAAATATTTTCTTTCCTTAATGCAATTTACATTGCAGCATTTTAACTTGTTTGTACAATAGTCTGGTGGTTCTTTAACTTGAAATTGCTTGAATGGTAAGTACTCATTTACGACAACAGCAGTACTTTACTCTGAAGGATTCCAGCAGCTTTTCACTAACTTTGCATTGGGGAAATATTTTGATCCTTGTTGATGTTAGGCCCAGAGGACATTGACTTAACATGTTGATTGTTTAATGGCATTTAGCAGTAGTAAAAGATGTGAACTGCAGAGGGGATGGAGATATGTGGAATTTAATTAACCAAACTGGAGTTCAGCCAAAACTCAGATCAACAGTCCCAATCCTGCAAAAAGCACGAGGGGACTTCTGATAGTTGATAAGTGAACTGAGCTTTCATTTTGATGTCACCTTGACAATTGTGGTGCAAGCAATCTAGTACCTACTTTTCTAGGGAATTTATTCAGTAATGTTGTGAAGGATGGTCTGTACCACTTACTAAATTACTAGAGATTACTTCTGGCAGCATTCTATCCTGTTTTTACCTCTTTCATATAAGCACCAAGCTCAACCTTAGCATTTGAGAACAGGCAAGAGTACAGCTTGGAGTAGCAGAGCTGCAGGCATAGCATGGTGCAGTTGCATGCCCACTAGAATTTTTAATGTGCTGTGGTTTTTTTTTTCCCCTATTTTTTTCCCACTGTTGTTAGTGCAGGCTGTATAATAGGCTTGATAAGTTAATTAGGAATGGGATCTTGAATATAAAATAAGTGCTTTATTTCTTTTTTATATATTTATTAGCCTATTGTAAGGAGGCAGAAATATTCAGCATTAGCTATTTTACTGAAAAGACTGACTGCTGATAGCAGGTTTTGTACATATAAGGTATGATTTATAGAGCCAATTTCTGATCTATTCTTTATACCAGCCTCAGGCAGTACAGTTATTCTGCAGTAAAGTGAAGGATTTGGATGTGTCCTTATAAGTGATCTTTCAATAGGAATATGACACGGTCTATCAGAAAATACTCCCTTGCTCTCTAGAAAAGGAACAAAATTTAGATGCAGCAAGTAGTAATCTTGACATGGTTCTTGTTTGTTGTGTAATGCATCTTGGTATACTAGTGTTTTATCAAAAGTCCACACAGCGTGGTCATTCAGGAGTGGCTATTAGTGGAAGACTAAAGTGGCTATCATGTAAAACTGTCAATATAAAATATTTTAAATATAGTTAGATCAGTAAACAATTAGTTTCTAGATCAACTGTCACATATATTACAAATCTTCCAAGTCTGCTTCCAGCTCTAATCACAATTTTTCTAGGAATATCTGCGTTAGTATGCTTTGTTTTCTTTCCGTGTGAACCAGTAAGCAATGGTGCGTTTGTGGTTTTTTGAATGTCAACTTACGCAAGTCCGAGGGGAAGCTGAGGTGGGTTTTCTGTGTGACTATTATAAAGATGCTAAATGAACTGTGTTTCCTCTTGAGCAAAGTGCCCCTTGCATTCCCTTTCCTTCTAACTTCCCTTTGCTGTCAGAAAAGACATTTCACAGAGCAGTAGTTTCACAAAGTGCAGCCTCAGCGTAGGTTAGGGGCTGTAACAGAGTTGACAAAGGACTCTTGTCTTGTTATATGCAGGCAAAGGTTCTACTGCTATAAATAATGCATGTTTTAATTGGAAACTGCAAATGGAAATATCAGTCTCTACAGGCTTGTTAATTCTGGTATAATCTTTTAGGGGCAGATTCTACTTACATGCTGAACACGCAACACATTCCCCAGATTTGTGGTTGGTTGTTTTTATTAGTACTACCTGTGCTAGTGAGCTCCTGCCTATAAATTGAGACAAATGTCATATCTAGCTAACCATCTGGGAATTTCTATCACCGTATATTGTGAAAGTTGCCTAAAACACTATTACAAGACTGGGTATCCACTGATGTTAAGAGCTCTAGATTCCATTTCCCTCGGTCAGTATCAATAGGATCATGCACTGTACCTACTGAAAGGAAATTTAACTATTAGTAGGGGATGAGTTTAAAAGCAGATAATAAACATACTCATTTCTTGCCAGATTTTCTGGGGTTAATCACACTGTGCCTGATGTTAGCCATGGGTCTAGGCTTGCATGCACAATTACTGTAGCTAAGCTGATACCTGGCTAATTCATGAAGCTGGAATACTAATAGCATCTAAGAAGATGAGCACAGCTTTTTGTGCCGTTTTAATTAAATTGGTTTAAAACCACACCTTAAGGCCTCTTCTAAACATAACATCCTATGAACTTCAGTAAAAGGGTCCGACAGTTACCTAAGTGGTGCATAAGTGTGTATGTACAAATCTGTGTGAAGGCTATTAGCTTGATTTGGGCTAGACTTTTTGCTTTAATTTGGATCATTTCTATTTGTGTGCATTCACCAGTCTTGTTTTAAACTCATTTAACAGTGTCAAGATTAATTTTGCACATTTTTTTAGTTTATAGATATTAAAATAGTAAATGAGCCCCACCCACAACTTGCAGAACTATAGAAAAAATTGGGAAACAGATCAGGGTGGTCCAATGTAATTTTATTGCTGTCCAGTTCCGGCACCCTAATCTGCTGCTGTTTGTGGGCAAGCCTGAGCAACGTATGCCTAGAATGCTTCTAAGAAGTAGAATTTAGGAAATGGGGTTTAAATGTGTAGAACTCCTAAGCAATGTGGGATCCTTCCAGAAGTGACTGAAGGCTTATTTCAGAAAATGCTGTAGGAGCACCAGTCCCCAAGCTTTGAGTGCCTAGAGCAACCCAGTGCCCCAGCATGGGTATGTATTGAGCTACAGGTGAGCTGGGTGCCTCAGAGTCTAATCCAGAAGATGCTGACATTGAGCAGGGAGCCTTCAAGTTAAGAGGCAAGGCTGAATGTAGGATTGAGTTTTACCCCTAATCGTCACACTTGGATAACTCTGGCTGGTCATGATTCAGTCATGAACTCTTACCTTCTAGTTTGATGGCTGGAGCTTGCTTTGACAAAGCACAACCAGGGAAAGTCCCAGGGCCCCTACTTTAATTTATTTGCCTGTGTGTAGATATCACATTGCAGTTCAGCTCACTCCTTTGCACAGGAAAGCAAGGTTTCATAGTCTGTGTTTCCCAAGAGAGTGCAGAAGGGTAAAACCTTTTGGAAATGGGGTTGATCAAGTGCTCCTATGACAGTGGTATTTATGCATGAGGAGACCAGGCTTCTAATTTCTATTCCAGAAAATATGTAAATTTTCTATATTAAATGAAATGGGGATTAGGTCTCATCATTCCATGTAGCACGTCTTAAGTGCTATATTGTATAGACATTCTCTTTTTCTGTTGGCTAATAATTACTGAATTAGTCTACGTGCGTAGCGATGGTTTCAGATGTTCTTCTAGCTTTATGGTGAGGGCCCTTTCTTTAGGGGTGGTGGGGATATCACCAGGCAGAAGAGGTTTTCTGAATTTTTCCTTCACTAAGGTTACAAAGCAAGTCAGGGGCAGAAGTCAGGTGGGGAAAAATAGTTCTGTCTCATGCATCAGTCTTTTCAAATATACCTGTCCTTTTTAGGACAGTTGTAAAAATGTAAAAGAAGGGTAACTTCCTTCCCTTCTTCCCCTAGAAGATTCTTCTTGAAAACAAGTTCAGGATAGCTAATAAAACTGAAAAGGTAGGAAGGAGAAGTCTGACTTGAATAGAATGGCTCGAGCCTGATTTTTGTTGGAGGACCAATAATTAAAACATTAACTCTATGTTCTGCAAGGTAGTGCATTGTATTAGTACGTTATTCTTTTCCTGATCATAACTAAACAGGCTGTAGTGGTATACATGATGTACATTCTTGGATTGCATTGCTTGAAAGCATCTTGAATAATTTTTCAAGTTTATAGAAAACCTAAATCAATGTTTTTAACTTGTCATTCCTCTTTTCAAAGGTCATTCTGCATATAACAGGAAATGCAAAAGGCCAGCAGAAATAAATTGACTACAAACACAGCAGCAGTGTTGGCAGAAAATATCTCAAAAACATTTATGGATTATGTTTCCTCATTTACAGTGTGTTGATTATTTTCACAATAAGCAGCTGCCTGTGGACTGTTAGATACAGAAGATGTGCCAAAAGATGGCATGTGAAGATGAACCAACAGACACAGGGCAGGTGAAAGTTCCACGCTGTAAACTGATGTTCAGCATTCTTTTGGGTCATTGCCGTGATAATTCCACACCCAGTGAGTAATACTGTCATACGGCAGTGACAAGCCACTATAGCCCAGGGAGAAGGAAGCTCTTTTTGTGTTCCTAACTAGGCATATTCAAAGGTATGCCCATAAACTGTTGCTGGAAGTGCTGACTGCTTCTAATTGTTGTTAATTTATTCTGGTCTGCACTGTACTGATTAATAGCTGTTAGCAGGAACAGAGGAATTTTCCACTTTATAGGTGGGGCTCAGAGCCTTGTCAGTTCAAGTCTTGCCGGAGAACAGTGTGCTGCTATAATTATTAGTAATTCTTACCCCTGGGGAAAGGAATCTGTAGCACTCCTCTTTTGTGTCATGAGGAATACTTTGGCTAGAATTTTACTCTTCTTGCCAGTATGGGTTGGCAAGAAATCGTGGTTCCTTGTCCTGTCTGTCTCTCCAGTGGCCCTGACACTAGGGTTACATGCACTAGCAGCTCTTGTCCAGAATGAGATTGCTCAGGGGGTTGTTGCCAGATTTTTGCTACTGACGCACTCGCTGTGAGGCAGTGTCTCTCTTTGGCTTCTGGTTTTTAGGGTGAGTGTGTCCAGTGTTAGAAAATGTCATGCAACAGTAAATAGCTGCGTTACTGTTTATTGTCGTAATTCTTTGTTCATACATAAATACAAGGAAACAACAGCCTAATATAATCTTTTCACATACTAAGAAAGTATCACTTCCTCAGTGATAGTTGGTGCCACTGGCTCGAGGCGTTTGATTGTTGTCTGAATTTCGGAAATGATGTCTTGGTGATTGGAATGCCTTTTCTTCACTTGCCAGCTGCTGCATGGAGGTGCAGCAGTTCCATTTTCATGTGGCAGCCTTGACTTCTGTTTCCTTAACAGAAAGTGAGCAATGCAGCACACCTTTCACAGGACGCAATTAAACCTGCCTTAGTCACTGCTGGAGGAACAGGTAGAAACAGGTCATTTAATAGAAACTGCTCTAATAAAACTGAGACAAACATGTCCTGTTAAAGATACGGGGAAGTCTCTTCAGGCAAAAAACCTGCTTCCTAAGGATGGACTTTGCGTGGCCTTCCTCCTATTGTACTTTCCTTCCTGTAGATGACAGATATGGTTAAATGCTGGTACCAGTCATGTTATTCAGCGTGAAGCCAGAATTTCATGCGCCATTTCTTCAGGCAATGGCTTTACTTCCCCACACTGCTAAAAGGGGTCACGCTGGCTGCTACTGAATCTTCCCAGCCTGATCTTATATTAATTTCAAACTCTCTTGGAGCCAGATGTGTGATTAATCTTTCCAAACTTTAGTAGGCTAAGAAATCATGCATTCCGTCTAAAATTAGGCACTTGGATTCCTTCTAGAGCCAATGGAGGGGGTATTTATTTCCTGGGAGTAATTAATCCCACCCTGATTGGGGGTGGTGGGGTAGCACGGTGGCTGGTGTAGCCACAGCAGGAAGTGTTGTAACAGCCGGCGCCTCTGCTCTCTGCAAACCTGATGTTGCAACAGGATCTGCCGAGAGATCTCTTTCCAGGTTAGGTTTTCAGTAAGATGAAATGCTGTCAATAGTCAAACTGGTTATTAAAACTCCTTTATGGGATCTATCTGAAAATTGCAATGGCATTTAAAAAAGAAGAGTCCCTGCCGTCTAGTCCTGAATGTCGAATTCAGATGAGTAAGAAAAGCAGTATTGTCCGTCATATTTTTCTCTGCTATGTTTTAGAGAGCTCCTCAGACCAAAGTTGTTGAAAGACCCCTACTATGTAACAGATTTGAAGAAAAAGTAACACACTAGTACAGATTTTAAGGCCAAAACAGATCATCAGGTCAACATCTCCCAGATAGCATACAGACCACATTTATCTCAGAAGATAAACTATCAGTAGCCATAGCACAAAATTGCTTTTATAATATTCTCACTTAAGCAATTCCATGAGCAGCAAAACTAATGAAGCTTTGTTTCCAATGTGTATGTATGCGTGTCTCACCTCCTCCCATGTGGATTCTCTGGTGTCTAATGCTGTGGCCAGTCACTCAGTGGGGAATACGAGTTCCTCTCTCTTTTGTCTATTTTTACAAATTATTTAAGAGCTTAGTATTTTAGAAACCCCCTACCTTTCTGTTACAGTTGGTTATAAATTTGCCACTGGATTCCAGAATTACTAAGAGGTAGTGGACAGACCCATGTCTATGTAGAGTACAAAGACACATGCTTTATTTTCATAGGAAACTTGGCAACAAATTTAGAGTGAGGGGTGTGGTGATGTGTTAGAGTATTGAGAAATGACTGATTTCAGAGTGTGGTTGGCCCCAAAGAGCACAGAAAGGTGCCTGTGTCAGATCTCCTACCTCGCCTGTTCTCTGTAGTCCACTCCACAGAAGTCCTGTGTGCCAGCTCCCGCTAGACAAGAGGTGGCTTGTGTTTTATGAAAATACTATGTCATTTAAAACCAAAAAACAAATGTGCTGTTTCTGTTCATAATCTGTCTTAGGAATGTGTCACAGTTAAAATGTTGCTTATTTTATTGCTAAATTTGTGTTGTTTTTAGCTTTAATTTTTTACTATTGATTCTTGCAATGCATTTCTCTGCTAGGTTAGTCAACCCTCTGAGACCAGCTGTTTTTCCCCATGAAAGGGGTGTGTGTGCCGTAATTGGATCACTCCTGATTTCTTTTTTGATAAACAAAGCACAGTGAACTCTTTAGGCCCCTGTGGTAGGGCATTTTCTCTAGCCTTTGTACTACTCTGGCTGTTCTCTTCACTCTGTAATTGCAATCAGTGTGGTCAAAAAACAACTTATAAATTATTTGTCAGATTCTGTCAATAGTATGGTTTCTGGCTGGCACAGAACTTGCAGAGAGTGATATCCTCTTTCCTATCTGCTTTGCGCAATAAAAATATATGATAATGGAAGAATGGCAACATCGACTGTTTTTTTTTTTCTTTTTTTCCAATGTGGTTGTGAAGATGCTAGTACAGTACAAGCTGTAAAACCAGCTAATTTATGAAGTTGCATTTTTATAATATTTATCTTCAGTTTTCCTTTTACAACTCTTGCATTCATTGGCAAGTATTTGTCAAACCATGCTGTTCCTTTGAGATCCTCAAAGGCTCTGCTCAAAGCCCAGTAGCGTGTGCATTCATGAAGATGTTGGCCTATCACAACCTGTTTCGGTTTTTCTCTCTATGAAGATCAATTTAAATTTCTTATTGCCAGCTATTTCTTTCTACAGCGTTTTTTTTTCTCTTGTGATTACCAGTCCTGATTGATTCAACTCCTTGCCCTGCTTGGGTAAGGTATCAGGGCTGTTCCATTATGTTAACTTCTCTGGCAAACTAGCATCACAGAAGATTTAAAACTGTAAGCAGAAGGAGCATGTGTTTGACCAGATTTTGCTCTTTTAAAAATGCCCTCTGAAGTAGTAATTTAATTTATTTTTTAATTGCAATAATAAATGTGGTTAAGTTTACAGTTTGTCTTAGTTTTATCCAGAGTTGTCATCCTATTGTGTTTTTCTTGGGTAAATACTTGCAACAGTTTTGTTTGCTTGCTCCTGTCTGGTGCATGAGAGAGTGATCTCATTGATTGCTGAACCCTTTTGCTCATGGAAGAGTGACTGTTCCAGGCACACACAGTGCTATGCTTAATCCTTAGTCTCTGAGGATGATCAATAGGTTCAAGTTAACCATTTCACCTTATGGCTAAACATTAATTATGCAGAGTGTACTAATGTCCTGTTTTTAGAAACATTTTAACCTTCTGCATTCAGTGATTACCTGCTGACAGGTCATTTTTTTTGTGTGCTGCTGCAGAGCAAAGTTAAAACTTAGCTGGCTGCAACTGTGCCTCTTGCTGGGTGATGAGTTGTATGGGTTTAAGACAACGCTACTGACAAAATGGGTTGCAAATCAGATTCTTTTGTTGTTACAAAACAGCCAGGCTAGAACGAAATGGCGGTGGTTCAAGCACATGCTAGACAGACCATATGTTCCTTACAGTGAAATGAAGCAGTGTTGTATATCTGTATTGCTAAGCATAAGGACAACAGCTCCAGCTTCCAGAACTGCTGGCAGGAGTCCTACATAGAAGAAATGTACTCTTCCTCTATCCTTTAAAAGTCATTTAGGAGCGAAGCCAAAGTCTGTTCCTGCCCGTCTCATGCTAGAGCAAGATGTACTAGGAAAACACGCCTGATATAAAGGAGTGGACATCATTAATGTATTTCAACTATATATGCAACTAAGTTCTAAAATGGTCAGCTAAAATAATCACAAAACTATCACTGCTGAAATACAGGACTGCAAAGGATCTTTTGGGTCATTGAGTCCCATCCCTCCTCTCCCAAGAGTTAAATGAATTCTGCTTAATTTGTCAAATTCCATTTTGAGAGTTGTCATTTTCCTACCCTATTGGAAAGCTGCTCCAGAGTTCTGATTCTCTCCTACTTTAAAAGTCATCTTCTAGTTCTCTCCACAAATCCTAGACCTATCTTCTATATTTTGATCTCTGTTTGCATTTGCTCTCAGAGCTCTTCTTTCTCTGCTTGGTCCTTCTTTTGAGAATACTTTTCTAGAGAGCGTGCTCTCTCTTCTTCAGAGCTTGTAAGCAGCCAGAAGCAACAGGAATGCTTCTCTGTGATGTCTGGTAAACCAGTGTTTCAGGTGAGACTTGCTTTATGAACTGTGCTTGACACCTTAGAAATGATACTAAGTTCCAGAAAATCCCAGTCTTAAGAACATGTTTACATTAACTGTAAACACATTATTCTGGATTGGAACCATGTTGTTCCCCCCTAGGATTCTCAAAGTATGTTTTTAGATTATCACTAATGGTGAGGGAAAATAACGGGAATGGTCGAATCAAAAGTTGCCTATCTGCAGGACACCTCCTTCAGTGAGAAAGAAATGAGGGCCTCATCACTGAGGACATATGCTGTCAGCCCCGGGGCTTTTGCGGGATTCTTGGCCGAGTAAAAACACAGGGACCAGGCCTAAGACAGCTGCTTGTACTCCTGTATAAGTTTAGATGCCAGCAAGTGGCAGCTGATTTGTCAGTTTTCTAAAACTATAAAGTCTGCGCTAGAACATGGCCGGTAGTGGTGGGGTAGGGATGTAGAGTCAGAAATATTAATATAACTGTGACGTCAACTGTTTGAGTGCAGTGTAATGTATTGAGGAAATTCCAGCTGTAAGGTGTGTTGTCTGTGTCCCAGTCTGTTCCCAGGTGAAACGCCGTCTGCCTGTGTTGCTGGACATTGAAAGCTTGCTCTAGAAGGTGGAAACAGGCCTCTATTGGTTTACTTTGATATTAATATTGAAACTAATGGAAGCTTCATTTTAGTCTACCCTTAAAACTGCATTTTACTGTTTTCCAATATAAGTCACTTAAAATCTAACTCCACAATTGTATATTTGACGTGGGGTACAAGTATCTCGGGTCTTGTCCAGATTGCGTAAGGAGGGTGAGGTGAGGTAATGTGCACGGGCAGAAATGAAGGTGAAAAACACATTCCCTGGATCTTCTCTAGTCAAGGGATTCCTCAACATGTTAACTAAGGCTGATGCTTCTTCAGTGTTTCTTCTTACTGTAGAGAAACCCTCAGTGAATAGCGAATGTCTTGCTCTCAGATGAGAGCTCAATTTCTGTACTTCACTGCTGGCTACTTGGGGGTGCCATTAGCAGTGTTTGAGATTTTTGAGAGAAATACCCAATTGCTTTGTGGCTGGGAGAAGATTTTGAGATGACAAGTGGAGTTTGAGTAAAAGTGCTGGATGAAGACGTAGCTGTTGATGCTTTAGTGCTGTGTAGTAGAAAAGGCAGTTGTTCCAGCATGCAAGTGGTGAGTGAGCCAAATCATCCTCATGTGGATTTGCTGGAAGGCTCTGTTTTTTCTCTTTTAAAGGCGTATCATTTCAGCTTTACAATTTGCATGACCTTAATGAGTGACCGTAGACACCTGAACTGGTAAATCTCCATAGGAGAATAGTTGTATAATCTCACCCTTTTCAAAGATCCCACTGTCTTTTATGTGGTACTCTAACTAAATCAGAACAGGGATAAAAACAAATAAGCCCTGCTGTGACTTAGGCATGGGTAAGACAATGACAACGCAGTCAAATGCTGAAGCAAATTGCTCAGACTATGAGAAGTGTAGCTCGACAGCCTTCATCACCCACCCCCACCCTCCTATCCCCACACCCCGTCTTTCACCCTTGGGATCTTTTTCTGCTCGTTTCAGGTCATGATATTATTAACTCTGGTGCTGTGCTCTGCATACGGGGTAGCAGAATGAAGTGCACGCGCACATCAGATAGAAGGTAAATCTCACATGGTTGCTTTGGCTTTGCCTTCTGACTTATTCACTCCTGGGTTTGGTTATGATGTCATTTGCTAAAAAGCAGAAGGGATTAAGCCATTAGCAATAGGTCATTTCCTTCTTTTCATTTTCTTTTCATGAAATGCTTTCACACTGTTAGGCAGATCGTTGGCTCTGCATTGAACCTGCCTGAAATTACGTGTTGTGCTAGCTGCCATCCAGGAAAGGAGAGACAATTTAAATACCTCTCCATGCAGTGACAACTGAAAAAAATAGAACACCTGGGAACCACTAAGCAAGTCTGGGGAAGTGTGAGAGGCATGTGGCTTAGTGGTTTCCTCAGTGCTGACAACAAATGTAAGGGACCAGTTTCATCCTAGCACTGTGTGTATGCAGCAGAAGTAGTAGGAAGCCCACAGAATCAGAAGAAACTAATATATACCCCAAACTTTGTCACTCATGGGTCTCCCAAGACAGTGTGAGAAATACAGTGCTGCTAGAAGGAGGCTTGGGACTGTGAGAAATGGCATTGTGTTGTGCTGTTTGACTCGCACTGTGTACATCACTATGGGTTTTTGAGGTCAGGTCTGCAGCTGGTATAAATCATGACAGTAAAAAGAAATGTTGGTGCAAATTTTCTTTATAATTCTTAATTCATTTTTCTAAATCATATGGCAACTGCAAAGCAATTTGTCTTCTTTAGCCTGGGGCAAAAATCCTAAACACTTGGATCATTTAAGTAAAAAACCCAACACATCTTCAGATGAAGATGTAACTTAGGTCCAGCTGCAAACCACCCAACCCAATCACATTAATGGAAAGTAGTTCAGAATTCAACATCACTAGCATCAAGCACGGCAGCAGCATTGGATTTAAAGCCAAGTTGTCCTCTGCTCTTGTGCTGGTGTAAATTTGGGTCATATCCAAAGAAATCAGTGGGCTTGCACTGGTGAAAGTGAAGAGACTGATTGTCTCCACTGGAGTGTTTGGGCCTCTTCTGCAGAATTGCAGTTCCCTTTCTAATAAGGGATGGTGTCAGGTTAGGATGGTTATTTATAAGTCCCTTTAGATGCTGTAAAAATAGCTGTGCTGTTTGACATGAACAAACTCCCTTTGGAAAACCACACAGCAAGGGACATCTGTAGCCGGACCTATGTTGCAGACTTCGTTGGCACAGCAGTATCAGCCAGGGTTATCAAAAGGTGTGATTTCTGGCTAGAGGAGCCAGGCTAGGAAAATCTCCTAATACAAATGCAGTTACACCAATGTAATTATTATATGGTTATAGAGTGACTTTCAGAAGGGTTGCCAAATACAGTGGTTGTGCTGCTGTTAAGTTACATCCACATTAGGGATGTTCTGCTGGCTGCATAGACTGAAATAGTTACTCCAGCAAAAGGTCCTGTTAGTATAGATCAGATACATATCTTTTAGGACCTGACTTCTTTATCACAGCAGTTAATAATTAGCAGGCTTTAGGCAAACAGAGGATCTGTGTTTTTCAGCAAACCATGGAAGACAGGTTAAAGCTGCCAAAACCAGCCTTTGCATCATGGCATTTATGAAGCAGTAATTACAGTTCCCTTGCAAGCACAACATGGAAGAAAAATAGATTTTAAAAAGTGTTTGTGTTTTACTCATTAGCCAGTAGGTTTCTTTTTTTTTTTTGTGGTGGTGGTTGTCAAGAGTTACCAAAATACATGATGTATAATACCAAGGGAAGTAGAAATGCGTTGCAGGGATTTAAAAGCATAACACAGTGTTTGGTTTTGAGTGATGAAGGAGAAGTGATACTGCATCTCATCTGGATATAGAAGTTTACCCTGGAACCTAACTCCCAGTGTTTTTGGAGCCCATCCGTGAACCCAATCCCCAAACCACGTACCTCCCTGGGAACAGCAGATGCTTCACATTTAATAGAGTTCTTTTCTCCCTCCCTTCCTTATTTATGGAGCATTTCTCCTGGTCTGGAAAAAGTACTGGTGATCTTTTGCCTAGTTAAAAATAAATAGGGTTCCAGAAATGAATAATAAACAGGGCTAATAATAATAATATTAAATAAGCAAGCTGCTCTCTTAGAGAAAAAAAAGAAAGAAAATCTAACTTTTTGTAGCTATTTGCTTTATTTTAGCAACATAATTTGCAGTAATGCTTCCAGGAGAGAGGTTCTTGGAGAGCTGTAACTCTTCTGTTCTGTAATTTGTTGCAGTTTTGGACAATCTAGGCACTGATACTGATGGCAGAATGGGGAAGGTGGGTCAAATTTGTTCTTATGTGTACACTAGCACTTGCATTAATCTTTGGTTTATATACTCCTGGAAAGATTCACATCCCTCCCCTCCAAGTATGGCCTCCACGTGTCTGGGATTTGTTACATTCCCGTCAATGCAGCATAAATCCTTATTAGATAGGTCGTAATGATTCTTACTATTCAGCTAGGGCTTGTATCTGATGACTGTAGCCATTTACTAGTAAAATTTGAAACAGGCTTCTACTGGAACATGTAATAAAACAACCTTTGAATTTTTAGTATCTCTTATTGCATAAGCTAGTTTTATTAATTCTGCCCCTTCACACTGACTTCTTAAGGCATCTTCCTGAATATGTTGCCAAATTAAGACATTGTGGGGAAAAATATCAGAAGAGAAGGAAAAAACCTCTAGAACCAAAAGGCAAGAGAAAGTCTGTGTGATCTGAAATGGGGCTGAGAACTAGCAAAGCAAAGTAGCACCAGGAAAACTGCTGCAGGCAACACTGCTGAGAAGAGCTGTGGTGGACTGGTTCTGGTAGGCAAAAGCAGAAAACTCGAGGCTCTGTTGCTCTGCAATGCATCTAGGACGCTTAAACCCATTTTTAATGACATGAATGCAAAAGGATGGAAAATGAGGTTCAGCAGTTAGTTTTAGTGTAATACAGTAAATTATCCCAGGGCCTGATCCAGCGATGTAGTGAGCATTCTCCAACATCATCCAGTAAAAGCAGACAAGAAAATTGAACTTTTTCCAGGTGGACTCCCACAGATCATCCACTGCATGTCCAAATATTTCATAGGAAAGCACACCACCTGATAACATTTAGGGTAAGCAGTAGCAGGATTATGAGCTCCTCTCACTGATCCAAAACTGTCATCTCTGCTATGTTTCAAAAAGAATCTTCTCTAGAATTTCTACTGTGCATCTCTTCAGGAGATAACCTTTTGTTTTGGGGGCGGGGGGGGGGGGGTGTGTGAATTCTGGTTTTACCCTTCAACTTTTCTGTTTGCTATTACAGTGTCTCTTGTGAGAGCCAATGGAAAGTGATTTTGAAATCGTTTGGGATGGAGCATCTGCTGTGGTTTGAGATCTGTTGTGCTGCTGATCGGATTAGCACCACTGAACTGTTTTGCATGCTCGTCACAGGAGATGAACAAGCAGACTTCCAGAGAGTGAGGGAGACCTTTACACTTTAAAAAAACAAATTCTGATTATGTCAGATGGGCTTTGTAGAAAATGTTACAACTCCACTCACTTATTGTGGAAAGGGCTTTAGTATTTGAAAACTTCACACTTTCACTGGATCTTACCAGTGGGTCGATGTGGTTGTCATGCTACATTTTGGAAGCCCTGGAAAAAGGAGTGTGGTTTTGATAGCTGTTATGTGATTTGGCCTGCATCACAAATATGGCTTTAATTCACAGTTTACTTATAAACAACTGAAAATGTCTAAATGTACAAGGTTGAATTTGCTTCCTTCCTGGCATGAAAAACCAACTAACCAGCCCCTTGCCCCCAAGATAGCACTGATTTGTGGGGGAGTGAGCTTGGGAATGTAACCCTCCAAAAGAGAGGGACGGTTTGATATCCAAGTGAGTTTTATTAATTCAAATAACCGTACAAGTTGCAGATGTCTTTATTTACTGTTAAAGTCTCTAAAACCTGATTTCCAGTTGACAGCCTAGTAAGTCCTCTTGTCACCAAACTTACTCCCTCCTGTCTTATTGATGGAGGGACTTAAAAACAGGTTCACTCTGAAAATGTAAAGTACAGAGCAGGAATAACTAGCTGCCTGGAACAGACAGGGGAGTTTTATGTGAGGATGAGAAGATGAGAAAAATTACTGCATCAAGCAAAAGAAGATACAAAATTTAAAACCAGTAGCAGGAAAAGCTTTTTAAAAAGAACTGCCAAAGCTTGTGCTCATCTGACATGATGAGAAAACCTGACTGGCTCACCTGGAAATGGAAGGCACCCCTAAAGAAAGTTCAGGAGGCCACTCTAGTTTACTGACTTTCAAGGTACAAGATCTGTCCAGATGTTTGAGCTATTCTTGCAGTGTTTGAAAGTGCATATTTTCTTAAGAGGTATAATGTCGTCCTGAATTACTCCAGTTGGAGGAACTCTGTTACTCTCATTAGCCTGAGAAACGGATAATACGAGCTGGAGGCAGACATGATACAGCCACCTCTCTGAAAGGCCCTTGTTGGTTCATTCATAATGTTCAGTAACCTTGTTATAATTGCATTTCTGGGTTTCTCCTTGGAGGGCTGTTCCTGGTGCATTGTAACTCACCTAACCAGTTGCAGTAGTTTGAGAGCAACCACTGTGGCTGTGCAGGCCGAATGCAAGACGTATCTTGGAGGTTCTTGTAAGCTTTTGTAAGTTTGCATTAGCGAAACTATATTCCTAGGTGTTCACGGTCACTCCAGCAACTCTGCTTCCAAACTCTGCCCTCAAAGTCAGTGAAGCAGGATGCCAAGCTTCAAATCCATCAGGTCACGACAGCAAGATAGGCTGCATCAGAACAGACCAGTTTTCACACCACATATATGTGAGGCATTTACTCTGGTGCTAATGCGCTGGGATAAGTATGGTGATGGACAGAAAGCCAGGGCAGATGCAACCTGAGACCTTGCTGAGCTGCATATGTCATCATGTAAGGAAGTAGTGTTCTACCAAGGCAAAACAGTGCAGAAGACTGCAGCATAGGACAACAGCAATCTGGTCTTAGACTGTCTTTGGTTTTCCCAGCTCTCATTTTTGGTTAACCAGAATAGGAGGTTGTATGAATAGCATTTCACTGTGTCTACTCCTGATCTTAAAAAGAAATTTTAAGTAGCACACAGCAACCAATTTACTTCCTGACCTGAAGCGCAGTATGAATTATCACCCTCAAACAGCGGGATTTAAAGTAGTTCAGTTTCAAGCTCAGGCTTTCTGATCCAAAGCTTTTGGGAGTGAGACACTCTTGCCTTTACAGACAGCAAAGCCTGGAGGGACCCAAAGAGATTAGGAGCTGCTGCAGCTTCGCTCCTATTCTCTCAGCGTAATTTCCTGCCCATGTTGGTGTTGTAAGTACAGTTGCAAGGAGGTGCAACATAAGGTAGTTTTAAGTATTTTTGGCTTCATTTCCCATCAGTCCCTTTTTGCTTATTTGTACTGAACCTGTTACAACCTGTCTGGATAAGAAACAATTCCAGAGTAAACAGGGAGCAGCTGTTTGCCGCTTTGAAGGGACCTGTGTCCCACTAGTACTACACATAGCACAGTTTGAGGACCCCATTGCAGGTAACATGTTTTCTAGAAAGAAAGTTGGTTTACAACTTAGAGTGGTAAAAACTGAGGCACACAGTATTGAATCCCAGCCTCTGAAGTGACAAGCATGTCCTCAAAACGTGCGAGTCCTCTGCTTCTCTACAGAGCTCTTTCTGCTTTGCAGACATGCCCAGTACTTAATTGCTGTAGAGTGCTAGAACTATACTAAAAGATCAAATTCCTCAAGGTCCTTAGTGCTATACAGTGTATATTAAATTATGTTTTATCTGGGTTTAATGCAGATTTTTTGCAATGTTTTTGCTCTTTGCTATTACTTATTTGTTTAAAAATATACAGAGGGGGCAGAATGCAGAGTTTCCATTTGAAAACTAGGAATGGTAAAAGTAGTATTTGCTGAAACGTGGGAAATGAGTATTCTGTTCTGGGCCAGTTTGTTTTGGGATCTGGGAGGATGCAAGTCCTCAGCTGGTTGCTAAGCATCATTTCACACTCTTCAGATAGTGTAATCCAGCATTTCCTTCTCTGACTCATTCTTGTCCCACTTGTACATCAACAGGTTTTTTCTTCTTTCTCTCTGGAAGTTTAGCAGTTTTTCAAGAAGAAAGAAAAAATATTTGATTTTCTTCTCCAGAAAAAAAAATAAAAACACCTTTGTAGTATTTTTATACTGATATTTGACCTCAGCAAGAGACAATGGAAACATTTTTGACAGAAACCAAGGCCCTTAGTAAGGAGAACATTCTTAAGTGTCTTCTGAATTTTTGACTTCTCATTGTAACTGGGCTTGCAGCACATTTGCATAAGCCTGAAATTAAGCACAGGCTTGAATTTTTTACTGGGCTGCTATCTCTAGGTAGCTGGTATGTCTTTTGGTGCCAGGAAGAAACAGGTTCTCAGAGGACTGAATTAACAGTCTCTTAAAAATCTGTGTCTTTTGCATATACTGTTATTGGTCATACAATAAACCACGTTGTCTCTGCATTTCATTAGCTTTGCCCATGCATGCGTACATAAATAGTATGGCAATGCCCATTGAACAGACAAACTCTCAGTACTCCATTGTGTTTGCACATGCATGCATAAGAATGTTGCATTTTAATATATAAAGGCTCTTGTTATGTGGTCTCTGATGATGGTTGTGGAAGTAGGCAAGCTTCCTGGAGCGTCCTGTCTTGTGCTGCCAATGACCCTGTCTCACTGTTTATCTGCACTGAGCAAAGAGATTTGGCTTTCCAGACCAAATACTCTTGTTTCACATGGTGGGATTTCTGTTTTAAAAATAATCTGCCCTCTTTCCTGGACTTTCCTACTTTCCTTGTTAAAAAAAAAAAAAATTGCTCCTTTTGCAATGTGTGTTGTAGTTCAGTCTTTTTCAACTGAACCCATCATTTTAATTCTATAAAAAGAATTGTTCAGACTGGACAAAATGACACAGATCTGTGCAGCAAACGGTGTTTGCAAGGTAGGTATCAATGTCACACCCAGAACCACAAAGAAATTAAATTTTTTTTAAATATTACTGCATTTCCAGACACCATAATTTTTGTGCAGGGAACAAGACCGGGTTCTTATGGATTAAGCAGCAAATGATCAAATTATTAAGAAGTCTATCATAGTGTGTAGTGCAGTGGAAACATGATTAAAAATCCTTTTGGAACTCTTAATGTGGATTTCTATGTAGGAAAAGACACAGGTGATACTTATGAGTGTGAACCAGTAATTAAAAGCTACATAATATATACATGCTTGCACATATATTAAAAAAACCTGTGTAGTGGAGAACATAGGTGATAGAGATAACCAGCAGTGTAAGATGATGCTGAATAAAAAGTTTACAGCTTCCCATGACTGTGCTTTGGCTGTGAACTAAATGGTATCTCCCTCCTATTCTAGTCTAGAGATGGCTGTAGAGAGTTGATGACCTTCCTTGTTTGTGTGATAGTGTGAGGTGTTATCAGTGGAGAATTAGATCAGTGCTGCCTCATTCAGGTCAGGTTTTATTCAAATTCCAGTTTGAAAACTGGTCATGACAGAGGAAAGCATTTTACTGAACTGCTCAAGCTGAAGTCTCTTCCTAGACATCCTTCCAGACCAGCAGTGCCATTCTCCCCCAGCTTTCCCCAGTATCCCCCTTCCCCGTGAGGTGTTTTTGTTTCTGCCCCAGCAGGGCTAGTTGTGCTGACTCCTCTGTAGGAGCATGTCCTGATGTCTTCTGAAGTCAGACGGCATCTGCTTATTTAATCAAATGATTATCAAAGCAAACCCTCAGCTCAGGCAATTGCAGTGCTTCCTATAGCCAGTGGAGAAACATTAACTTCTGATCTGGCAGTTTTTGGGTACCATCTGCCTGGCCAGGCTGTCAGAAAGCACAGCTCAGTAACCCAGCCGGTGGTGTTTGAGGATATAGCATGGTGGAATATGGGCAGAACATGGGGGTTGCTTCTCCATCCTCAGTTATTGCTCTAAACCAGCCTTTCAGGAAGCTTCCAGCTGACGTGGAAAAATCTTAGAAACCAAAGTAAATACAGCAGGGAGTGATGACTCTCCACATTTCCTCTCATCAGCCCCACCATTTTTATGAAGATGCTGCTCCTGGAGGGAAACAACCAGGTAAATCCTGGCCTCTGCTGGGAATGGCCAAATAAAGTCCCAGGTAGTGCTACGGGAGATAGGTAAGCTGACAGATAACGCTTGACTCACCGGACCTGAACTGGTGCTCTAAAAGTGAAAGCTGCCATGACCATTCATCAGTTTCCTCTGTCTGAAATGGAATCCTTGAAGCCATTTGGGTTTGAAGTGCTCAGAAAAATTAGACTTCATCTGCCAGGGGAGGGGAGCAGGGGGGAGATCAACATTTTTGATTATTTCTCTGCTTTTAGCTCCACAGTTCTGTGTTATGCATTATTCATGGCATCAGCGTATGGTACTGCTGACATTTGTCATTGCTGGTTTCATTATATGCAAATGTGCAAGCCCCTTTTGTAGACATTACATGAGACTTTTTTTCATTACGTGAAAGAGTGAATGTGTAATTAACAGTGTAGCAGTGAAACCAGCGCTTACTTGGCCTATCATAACAGGAATCTGTTCTTCTCTAATAGCATTTTCAGTTCATCACACACACCGTATCTCCTTGGGATAAGAGTAATAATCTTGCCTTTCTTGAGTCAGAGCCAAATGGCTTTTGTTTTTTTCCTTATTGCTGTAAAAGTACTACAAACACTGTTGTACATGGTAATTTAAGCTACCCCTGTTCAGATATTGCTGGCCTCTGCTAGTACATAAACCTCTGCAACATCAGGCTTTCATTAGCCATGAGTATGAGAATTAAGCTCTGAACGTGGTTATCCTGATATATCTCTGGAAAATGTCCATTGCGATGCACAGCCTGACTGCAGATGTTGCATTGTACCTAGGATGATGGAGAGAGCACGCCTTGGGAAATGAGTCAAGGCAACTGGTACCCTGTGAATGAGGCCCCTAGATTTATGTGTAAATAAGAGAGGATTTTGGCTCCAGAGTACCAAATGATACTCAGGGGATGGTGCTTTCATTGCATTTATTTTAAGAAAAATCTACTGTTGGAGCAGGAGCAATTTAACTCTTATTATGTTCATTTCTATGTGGCTCACTGAAATATTCCCTGCTGGAATATTATTCGGAGGCTTATTATCCCTGTATAAAGCTCTTCATTTATTTAAAGTTTCTTAGGTTAAAACCTCACGTACTAAAGAAATGATTGTAACAAGTACTTTCTATATTTTAGAGTTCACCCAACCTTTCAAACAAACAAAAATATTGCCCTTTTCCCTGCCCTCTTTTCTTTAGGTCCGTGTTCAGTCTTCCAACACAGTGCTCAGATAAACAGGTTCTGTTTGCAGCTCTTTGCAGGAACAGTGGGGGAATAGAGAAAAAATTATTTATACAAATTGTTGTTACTTCAGTGTGGAGGAAAAAACACCACAGAGCTGTGCTGAGAATCTTTCTAGAGCCGCTGCAGTCTGGTTCAGGGACTGAGTGGGGAGATAGTGGACTAAACCAGCCCGCGAGGAGCAGAGACGTGCTTCCCAGGAGTCTTGCCTCCCCTCGGCCTGTTGTTGCTGCAAGCTCAGCAATAAAGGAAGTAAGAACAGGGAAATTTAAATGTAT
Source organism: Nyctibius grandis (assembly GCF_013368605.1). Classification (NCBI taxonomy): domain Eukaryota; kingdom Metazoa; phylum Chordata; class Aves; order Nyctibiiformes; family Nyctibiidae; genus Nyctibius; species Nyctibius grandis. Next base: position 15,748,993 of record NC_090660.1, read on the forward strand.
GCTTTCTAAAACATGTAGTGTATACTGTCTTCTAGCCTGCTGTGGCTGTACCGGAAGGCAGAGCTTCCCTGGAATATTTGCAGAAATGGTTTAAAACTTCCCCATCTCTCATTTGGAATTTTAATTTTGGCCAAAAAGGGATTTTTCACTAAAAATGAAAATGTTTCCTTCAAAAGTCTTTACAGCAGAAAATCTTTTTGTTTGTTAAATTAAACCCAAACCATTTTACTTCAGAACCCCCGTCCTCTCCTGTTTAAAGTCTCCATGGAAAATAATTTGTGATTTTTTTGGTTGTTTTTTTTTTTTTTTCACCAGCTAAACGAATAAAATGTACTAGAGTCTTAGGAATATTCCACTTTTGTTGAAATATCTTAGCAAATGAAGCCTTCCCTAATCTGTGATTTCATTTCATTACCTCTGCACACACCGTAAGCTCAGCAGTACTCAAAAGCCGTTCACTGTACTGACACCAGACTGAACCCTGCCGTAATTCCTGCAACTCAGTGGGTGAATTTGCCCTCTGAAAGCTCCAAGGCAATTTACCAAACCTCATTTGCAGGAAGGATCAGGTGAGAAATTGTTGCTGTTCTGTGTAATCTCATTCAGTTTTCCAGATGAGAAGGGCCTGTGTTGATCCTCCTGTTCTGCAGCAGGATTTTCAGTGGCGATCAGGCACGTGAAGGTCACGCACATGCCGCTTCAGCTGTGTGGTTTTTACCTCTGGAAACAAGAACTTCTCAAAAAAGGCACAATTGTTATTGCTACTTATACTTATGCCTTGAAAGAACTGCCATTATGTAGTAAATTACAGTGTTTGTATATGGGTTTGGGACCTTGAACAAAAATAGAGAGTTTTCTTAATCCTGTTTGTCAGAGGCTAAGATTAAGTGTAGATGATCCACTAAAAGAAAAATTGAAATAGTGTCTGGATTTGATCCTAGCCTGACAGAAGTGCTAAACTAAAGATGAAGCTATTCACTCTTAAAGCTGAGCCAGAGATTCTCCTGGAAACCATTATGGCTAATGATAAATGCTATAGAAATCATTAATGTATGAAAATATAGAACGCACGACATCCAGAGAGATATAAACGAAGCCAAGCAGAATTCCTAGACATTTCTGGCACTGTTGCACGGAGAGGTCTTTGTGGTGTTGTGAATAAAAAGTATTTAACCCCTGGCAAAAGCAGTTTGCAAGTACCATACATCTCAGAGTAGACGATGGCTTTACAAGGTGGCAAAGGGAGAAACTGTGAAATTCTACCCAGTGTAACCCCAGATATTCTCTAGGGCTCGGGTGGTGCATCTGGGACTCCTGAAGCATCTTTTGCGTTGTAGCCTGATGCCATTGCTGGGAACAAGCTCCTGCCAGATGTGGAGCTTGGGTTTACAAGGTGCAGCTGGAAGAATGAGTGCAGCTCTATTAGTTGTGTCTATTATCGGGGGAAAGGGAGGGCAATGATTAGGGTACGTGAGTTCAGAGGTAACTGGGCTAAAGATCATAGGTCAGATTGCTGTCATTAGTAGAAGTCTGGGACTGCTGTTGTGTATGTGCAAAATAATATGCATTTTATAAAGAAATTCCAAGAAAAATACAGCATATGCTCTGATTCTTTTTGCCTAATGTGAAAAGGAGGTCTGTACTAGTACTCCTTCCCTTTAATACAGCGCATCAGAAGGCAGCCATGAGCTAGCCAATTTATTCCAAGGGAAAAATGAGAGATGGAAAGGAGGCAAGATTTTTGTAGAAGTTTTTCAGTGTAGAAATTTAAAAAAACAGCATTGTTTAGATGTCGCTGAACTATTGCAGGCTGCTCAGGCTGAAGTGAAGGAAGCTTCATAAGATTATTTCTAGTACAGAGTGGTTTTTACGATGTCCAACTGTAGTGGAAATGGATCTCCAGAAATTTATAGTGTCTGTCTTAGGATTCAGATCTGTGCTTGACATGTAGGAAGAGCCTGTATGGTTAAATGAGGCTTCAAAGGTGACAAGTGTGTTGAGAGCTTCAAAGCCATTTGGATCAGCTGTAGAAGTACAGAACTAAGTCTTCTGGTCAAAGCATTTGAGAAACATAACAGGAAAAGGTACATGAACAAGTGTTTGTTAAGAGTTTACGACTGAAATTCACACATCTATGACAGAAAAGAAAATATGTTGCTTGCTTACGGCTGAAACTGCTAAAGCCTTATGGTCAGCAAATGCTGAAATGCAGTTTATTGTGTTGCCTCTGGAAATGATCACTGTGAGAAGTCACTGTGATCAGCAATATGTAGCCTTACTCCCAGCAGGAGAGGGAAATGCTTTTTCTGCTTTGAAAAATTCAAGAGTTGACTTCAAACCAAGTTGTTGTACATCTATTGCTATGCAGGAGTCAGAATTTGGTTACAACATGCTCTGTAAAAAGCCCCAGATGAATTTTCTGTGATGCTCTAAAAATCTCTTCCTTTCCAAGAAAAATCTAGTAGTGACCAAAAGTAGAACAACACAGACAGGCTGTATACAACAGAGCTGCCAAAATAGTTCCCTGTTCTAGCCCAGGAGAGGAGCAGAAGGACAAAAGAGGGTTAAAATCCATGCAAACCTATCAGCCAGGCCTGTGTCCCTGCTGTTCCTCACCACCATTTCTGCTGTGCTGTTGCGGTTTCTTTCTGCCAAGTGTAGAAGCAGACCATTACTTACTCTTAGGCATTGGGGAATAGATGCACCAAGCAATTTGTAGTGATAGTGTGCCTGCTTTGATACGTACAACCTTTGAAAAGGGACTTTCTTCCAGAAAGTGATATGATGTTCTGCCCTGTGCCCCAGATTTCCCTACCCCAAAAGTCAAGCTAAAAGTCTCCCCCTGTACTCGACACTGGTGTGGCTGTACCTCGAACACTGTGTTCAGTTTTGGGCCGCTCACTACAAGAAAGACGTCAAGGTGCTGGAGAGAGTCCAAAGAAGGGCAACGAAGCTGGTGAAGGGTCTAGAGAACAAGTCTGATGAGGAGTGGCTGAGGGAACTGGTGGTGTTTAGTCTGGAGAAAAGGGGACTGAGGGGAGACCTTATCACTCTCTACAAGTACCTGAAAGGAGGTTGTAGCGACGTGGGTGTCAGTCTCTTCTCCCAAGTAACAAATGATAGGACGAGAAGAAACAGCCTCAAGTTGCGCCAGGGGAGGTTTAGATTGGATATCAGGAAAAATTTCTTCACTGAAAGGGTTATCAAGCAGTGGAGCAGGCTGCCCAGGGAAGTGGTGGAGTCACCATCCCTGGAGGTATTTAAAAGACACGTAGCTGTGGTGCTTAGGGCTATGGTTTAGTGGTGGACTTGGCAGTGCTAGGTTAACAGTTGGACTTGATGATCTCAAAGGTCCTTTCCAACCGAAACGATTCTATGATTCCATGAAAATCAAATTCATAAATAAACATCCTCCCTCATGAAATGCCACTCCAAACACGGTTCCTACCCCCCAAAGAAGGCCACTGCTGTCATTCTTTAGTGGGCACTGACATGATTTGAATGTCTTTGAATGGCACTTTTCTATTGAACTCTCTTTTTTTTCTGCTGCTGGGCTCTTTCGTTATCTGTGGCTCTGGTCTTGCTCATCTGCATTCAATTTATTTTGTGGTTTTGAGAACTGCAGCAGTTAATGCTGAAAGCCATGAAGGCTGATAACGAATTGCAAATCCTTTCAGTAAATTCTTCTGAAATGAGCACAGTGCTTGAGAAAGGTCCTGAGCAGACAGGATCAGGACCCAAAGTCTCTTCGTGCCACGCTTGTGTAGGAATCTCTACCAAGGCAACGTTCCCTGTATTTTAGCAATGTGCTCCCTTGCATGTGGTGCCTTGATAGGACATGGCCACAGAGCTTGATGCACCTGGCTGCTGCTCTTGGCTCTGCCGGGGAGCTGCCGGCCAGCTGCTCTACCTACATGTGCCTCATCTTCCTCTGCAGAATGGGGATGGTGCTACCAGCCATCACGGGCTGGCTTTGGAAAGCGCTCTGAAGGGAAAGGGAGAGTGGCCGGACAGTTATCCTAGACCCAGAGGCAAACAGCAGTTTGTGTATGTGTGTACTGCAATCTCATTAGCATTACTCAGCCGTTACTTGAACCGTTTATAGCTCTGAGAAAGTCTGTCTCTGACCGCGTTGTATAATTCATACAATATTCTATGTCATTGGCTAATAAATGTATTTATGTATTGTAGCATGGATACACCTGGCCAGTACTGGACTCCGTGAGTGCAGTTGTTGCCTTTTGGTTACCCTAGAAATATATGGTGAAATATCCTTTAAATGATAGGATAATGTTAAAATTAATCTTCTAGCATGCTTCAGTGTAAAGCTTGATTAGCTAGTAGCCAGAGCAGCACAAGACAGAACTGCTTCTGAGTTTTGCTATTAATTATGTATTATCATTTATTAATAATTGATACTGCTTTTTTTTAGATGGGCATAGGGGCTTGGAGCTAGTTACATGTGCCTAAGAAAACGATCTCTACAAGGAGGGGTTGAAACTGGCAGGAATTGCACTTGGGGATCAGCACGGCTGCAGTCCTGCAGCTTGTTGTTGTTTCTGACAGTGAAGCTCTTGTGGGGCAGGAAGGGAGGGAAGGGGAAACACAACCACAGCTGGAGTTTTCCCTTCTGTGCTCTGCTGCCTCCCCCACCGTGCCTCGCAGCCAAACTGCAAAGCTCTTGCGAGCTGGCACAGCTGCTGTAGAAGCAAGTCCTGGGTGCAGTAGCATCCCCAAGGTTGCTCAGTGAGGGTGAATTTCACAGTCTGCCACAGCTGAGCTGGGGTGTGCCAGCAAGAGGGACCGTCAACTGCTGAGTGCTGGGGAAAGGCGGGGAGCACCGGCTGAACAGGGCAGCTCTGGGATAGGGGAAAGGGTAACCCTAGTGCTTTAGTTAATACTGAATTATGATCCCAGCTTTTTCACTTGTGTTCATTTGCGTATTGGTTTCTTTTTGCATGACCTTTTTGGACTGGAGGAGAGCCCAAGCCAAAATCCCATTTATGAGCACTGTCCACTCTTACTCTCTTAGGGTCTGGATAGAAAGAGCCCACATCTCAGCTGTCATGGAAGTGATGCCTCCAGAGCTTATTGCATTTTGGGTCCATTTCTACATTGTTTTTAGCAGCCAGAAGATTTGCTGAGGGGCTGAGCTGCAGAAAAAACAAGGTTATTGTAGTAATTTGAAATTTTAACGCTGAGAATGAGAGGTAAATCCAGAGGTGTTCCTGTTGTCTCTTTCTAACAAATGAAAAATAGTACCCAGGGAATCCCACTTAGGCACAGAATTCAACCCCCCGAGCAGTTTCTCATGAATTTTTGCTTTGGATGGTGACTTTTACCCGTGTTTTGGTTAAAGTTCCTTGACAGTTTAAGCTACCTGTTTCTTTCAAGAAACTTAATGGCTTTGTGAAACTATCTTAAATTCATGACAACTCTTAAAGCCCCTGTTACTCTTCCTCTGTAAGGTTCAATGATTTTTAACAAGAATATTGGAGAGGTCACTGCAGACTTCACTAATCACATATATCAAATATTCAACATCCTTTCTTCCTGGAAGGAACTGGCTAGAGCATCTTTCAAGTTAGACTAGATAAATAGTGAGAGCATTGCTTCTATTTTTCATGAGTTAATATAATAACGTGTCAAAAGATAAATATGCTCTATATAAAAAATGCTATTGCTTGTGCTACAGGGGATTTATTACTTCACTAATAATAATATTTAACATGTATATGCAATTTTATGTGAAATAAAATGGCAGTGCGATGAAGACTGTTTTGCAGGGCTACAACTGTGCTATAAGAAGATTTGAGGTAACTGTATTATAATGAGACATCAATTAATGCATGTACCACTACTAGAGCACAGATTAGAAGCAGGAAACATGTATTACAAAAACCACTTAAAGGCTTACACAGTCTAAGTTTCAGGCAGGACCTGAAGAAGGTAGCCCAGAATACAGGTGTTATTTCTGGTTATGTCCTTTCATGGAGCTATGGAGGTGTTTTCATGAGTTACCACTGTGCCTTGTTACTCAAGTGAAAACTCCCACTCTATACAAAAGCATTTTATAATGCCAAAACCGTGGTCATACAGCCCATACAGGGTCTGCAACCCTTTCCCTCTGAGGACCACTCTGGCATTTCTTGAGGAAAAGCACCATGGATATATGGTGGTTCGCAAACCTCAAACTGAGAATTGCTGCTACAGGTGATGGTATATGATGGTATATTTCTTGTGTTTATCCATCGTAGGTAATGATTTCGGAGGTAGTTGGGACAGAGAACAAAAAAACAACCAAACAAGAAAAGATAGGATGTATTCTGAAATATTGTAGCTTTCCATATTTGGTTTCAGCAGTGAGATGAAAATTTTTATTTCCTTTTTTTTTTTTTTAATTAATAAAAGCCCTGCAGACATTTTGCTCTAATTGGAAGCTGCAAATAACTGAGCAAGAAAAGAACTTAAACAGAATAGAGAGCTGCAATAGGGAGCCAAAACTGTGGGTGGGCCTTCCACAGAGCTAAAGAAATGAAGAAAAAAAATGGGAAAGCAGACTATCTCTGAGGCATTTTCCTCCAAAAAACTTTTGTGAGATGGCAATTCAGCTTCCAGCAGTTGAGGAGGCAATAATCTGAATGACAAGCATACTGGAAAAAAACTGTGGCTGTACTGGCAGTGTTGCTTGCTTCGTGCTGGCTGCTTCAGAGCGTGAATTCTGTAGTTTTGGTTTTCGGTGGTGGTGGGTTTTGTTCACCTGACGTCCCAGAATTTGCAACTCGTTTTGGAGCAGTAAGGTTCATGTTGGTGCGGTGCCATGTACTGGCCTCAGCTTGTAGGGCTGTTAATTCACTGACGTTGCTGATAAAATCAAACAAATAAAAGGGATCAGCAGAACCCATGCAAAATAGGAAGCTCTTCAGAGAGGCTTTTGATTACTAGTTAGTTGGATTATGGTCACTTCAATTATTACTACATTTTTACTCTATTGTTTTCCTGTCTAGGATAGCTGTGCCTTTGAAAGCAGGTATCAAGAGTCTTTTAGATGTCATATCACATGTTAGAGATTTTAAGGCTTCTGCAGTAATAAAGACCAATGGAACTCTTCAGTTTTATTGCTTAAGCGCTGAGCTTGTGGTTTGATCAGATTAGCCTTATATGGGCCTTTCTTTTAAAACACTGACAAATATGACCGCAGTGGCATATATCACAACTGGGTTGTATCCCAGGTATCAGGACACATCCTCCAATATTTTTGCAGAATAGTTTGGACCAGTCTTAGGAGTGACCAAATGCTGGAATAGCTTCTTTCAGTGTCATGTTTTATGTATGGGTCTCTGATAGATATATAGCTTAAGGCTAGGCTTTTCCCGCTGTAGCTGGACTTTTAAATAAGTATTTCAAAGGTGCTGAGTTGCTCTGGGGACTCCCTGCATGTCGTGTGAACTGGTGGCATTCAGCTGAAGTGACAGCACTAGAGGAATTTTGAAAGTGTGTTTGTGTGAGTTTCCCTAGTGCTGATCTTTTCTAACACATCCAAATTTTAAAATCTTGACTCATATTTATTTGCTAATCTCCAAGAGTTAATTGCTTCCTTGTGGAAATCCCAGAACAAAATGTACTCCCTACACTGTCCTTGGAGAGAGGCAGAATACACATTTCTTGACGTACGTTTCTTTTTCTGAGGCTTTTTTATCAGTGATGGTGTCGCTTGATTCGTTTTCTTCACTTCTCACTGATACAGGTGAATGAGGAAGGGGTAATGATCCCTCCTCAAACTTGCCATAGAAAATCTGGCTGCTTAATAAACCCGTGGACTGACAATCAGAAGGCACATATGTGAAGTGGCCTCCACAGCTGTGGCCACGAACACCCAAGCGGTTTGCTGCCTATGTGGGACAGCCCACTTCTGGACTAGGGGGGCTATCGTCACCTCCAGAATAGGCTTGTCACAGGCGAACTACCTCTTGGGAAAGGTCCCTAGACCATTCTAACTGCCAGACCATGTCTGGTGATGATTTGAGGAGAGTGTGGCTGGAAGTGGTAAATTTGTGACAGAGAGGATGTTCAGGTAGTTAACTGATGGAGAGGAGCACGTTGGAGCACTTGGAAATGCTCTTGGTCATGCTTTGTCAACATGGCCTACGTGGATAGGGTGTGCTGATTCTCTTTTTTCACATGCAAACCATATCGGATATGGCAAGAGTGCTGGATATGGCAAGAGCACTGGAACAGGAGTTGTAAAAGCTCATTTCTAACTCTGCCTCAAAAGCAGATCTATGGCTTGATCCTCATCAAGGTAGCTGTCACTGTGCCTCTGGCTGAAAACATGGGGAAAATTACATTTCTTAAATGACTTCTGATCATATTACTACTATGGATGTTACTACTACTTAGGAGCACTTTGTGGATCTACTCAATCTGGCTGTAGCCACTACTGCTGCTCCAAACAAGAACTATTGCAATTTCAATGTCACCTGATGGGCAGGAAGCCAGCTTGACCACGTTAATTCTCAGAAGTTTGAGTACTCTTACCATTATATCAACACACACGAATGTTGGTAGTGGTTGTAAAATTATGCAGCCTTAAAAAAAAAAATCCAGACACATGCCAGTTCTATTATAGACCCCATCTGTGCATCTACTGGTTCAAAATGGAAAAAAAATCCCTTGCCTAGCATGTTGATCAACTAATTATTATAAACTACATCTCACAGTAACATCCTGTTTCAATGGTGTACAGCTGTTTCTGTCTCTCTGTGTTTCTTTCTCCTTTCTGTGTCTTTTCCCAGTCTTCCTTGTCAGTGCTTTGTAGCCAGTGGAAGAATTGATAAAGTCTTTAAAATGCTTGATCTGAGGTCTTGGTCCAAACCAGTGCACTCAGTCTTTCAAATGAATTCACTAGACTTTAGATAATTATCTAATCATAAAAGGCGAGGAGCAGTGAAACATACCCTCTGCTTTTTTTTCCCCTGCAAAGCTACAGTTTTTTATCTTCTTCTGAAGGCCCACAGGGATTTGAATCTGCTTCTCAGGCTGCCCCGTGGTGTGGCATGATCTGTCGGGTGCTGCAGCAGCAGCAGTACTGGCTTACGGAGCTCCTGTCCCAGTCAGGTCAGGTCAGGGTTTCACAAGCCATTGTGCTCGGCAGCAAGACTTGCCCCATCTCTGCCTGCCCTTATTTCCCCTTCTCCTTTCCAGGCTCCCCATTTGGTTGGGCTAACACAGTGGCTGATGGGATCCCACCCTAAATGGGCTTGGGGAACCAGTTTGGGTTATAACTCCTTATTTCCTTCCTCTCCCCCAAATTTCCATGCTCTTTTTTTTTAAGCTGGACTTTTCCCCTTATTGGTTTTACACGTCAGCCATGCAAAGAGCCATGTTGGCAGAGCTGAAGAGGAACAGCATGGGGTGAGGAGCAGGGAAGTAAGGGCAATAAGCCAGGAACTATTTGAAGGGTGTTTTCTCCCAACCAGTCAATGTGGAAGCCAAGGAAATGGAGTTAACCCAAAAGACTAAATTGTGAGGCTCCTGCTTGGGGTTCAGCTTTTACTCTGAGTATTTCCACCAAAATTGCTGCTTCTGCTCCTGGGAAGAAAGTGTGAGCATAGTCTAATGCTATCAGCCCCTGACTCCAAGGCAGGCCCATCTGGTGATGGATCTCTTTCAAACATGAAGTAAATTTGGACTGATTTATGCTTTTACCTAAAAATCATGCAGTACTTCCAGAGCTGAATATTCAGTTGACTCTGAACCAGGCAGTGTTATAGATATGTTTATTTTAGTGGTTTGTCTTTGCAAATCAGCTCAGACTGAAGGCAGAGAAAGATTTGCATGAATGATTGCAAACAAAAAACTGCTGATTTCCCCAAATTCTAGTTAATTGACCATCCACCAACTCTAGGAAAAACAGATGGAAACGGTAGCCAGAAAAATATTTTTTAAAATAAAATCCTTGAAACACCAACAAAGAACTTGCAGCACAAGTCTATAGCAACTGTCTCTTTGGGATCTTTAGTATTCGTTCAGAATAGGCAGCAGAGCAGGGCATACATGACCCTTGGACCTCACTTCTTGTTGGCTGAGAGCCACACAATTGTTGCACATTATAAACATTGCCTCCTCTTCCTTGGCACTGACAGGTTTTCCCACGGGGAAGTCAATGCTAGCAGCACCAAAGGCTTTCTGAAGGTTTCTCAGAGAAAGAGATCATATCTGAAAACCTGAGTCCAAGTGGCAAGCCAAGGAAAGACCTCTGCAACAAGTCATCTAGAAAAGACAGAAAACCTTTTGTCTGAGGAGGAAGTTCCTTGCCCTCAGTTTCAAAGAATATCTCTGAGGAAATGCCTGTGGAGTCTGTGAATATACCCAAGGAATCCTTCTCCTGTCATATTATAATTTGGATTGCAATTTTATTGCAGTGTATAAACCAAATCCAAGATCTAAGTCTCTGTTCCCTGTTGGTCTCTTGGCTGTTCATGTAGGAGGGATGAGGAGAGAACATACAAATGTCCTCATTTGCACTTCTTGTTTGAAGGCTGTATTGTGCAGTCTAGACAATGGGGGAGATTAGTCTGCTTGAAAGAAGTTGCATGTTACAGATAATCTTTGGGAGATGGCTGGTCCTGAGGGAGGGATATGAAGGCTGTGTTAATGCCTGAGGAAGAGATGCTTAGTGTTTCACTGCAGGCTAACCCTTGACATTCATCTGCTGGCCCTACTCTCCAGGCTGATGATACGACGCATGTTCCTCTTCAACTGCTGGAAGAAAGAAGCAGTTTTGTACAATGACTGTAGGGGGTTGGAACTATTTCTGAATTCAGTGAGAAATTTTATTACAGAAAATGATGGGATAGTATTCTTTTAAACTCCTGCTGTCACCATCTCAGGTAAGAGGATCCAAGGAGTTTGCCCTGTAAAGTAAGGCCTCTGAGGAAGTCTGTGCACTTCAACCTAGTGATTCTTTTTTTCCAATACAAAAGTTATTTCACATGCCCTGGGGGCCAGAAAACGTAGTCTTCACTTGCCCTTACTCACAACTTACAGAAAACTTCCGTACAAATTAAAGCTGTGATACCAATCATCAAAAGCCATGACTACCATATGTGCTTCAGGAAGAGAACATGAGATATCAGGGGACATCTCTGATTTTTTTTTTTCCTCTACAGTATTAAATCACTCTACAGTTTCCAACAGCAGGGGTATTCCTGCAGTGACTGAAAATGTGTTAGGAGACTTTCTCTATGAAAATAGTGATATTTTCTCCCCACCCTTTCAAGGCAGACTCAGATCTTCTCCCCCCAGTTCCGTGAGCACTTGTAGCTGCCTCAGGTTTCACAGGGAGGTTTTCTTCCTCTGAGTGCCTTAAGATATTCCTCTATAGATGTGAGCTTCATAGCTTCACCATCCAGAAGGTGTGTGTAGCAAGTCCTTGCCATACCAGGCAGTAATTTGAAATTAGGCAGCTTAATCCTCAGCCATGAGGCAACCAAATAACAGTGCATATGAAAAAGAGAGGCATTACATGCTCCACCAAGGGGTCAGCCACTCAGGAAAAACACCACCTTACTTCATGCACCCTTTTTTTTCTACCTCAGGTTTTGCTGTTATCACACACCACATCTTTTTTAAACCTCCCAGGTCATTGCATGAGTCATGCCTTGGCTGAGGCTTCCCTTCTTGAAGGAGGACACAGTTTTGCCATGGCTGAAGCCAGTCCAAATCCAGCTGGCTGTCAGCTCATGCTTGCTCCCCCCATAGGTAGTTCTGTTATCAGGCAGTGGGGTGGTTTAAGGAGTTGATCTGGCTAAAAATGTGTTTAGCAAAAAGTAAAAAATTAATTTTAAGCTCCTCGAGGTGGCTTATTTTCCAGTTGCTATACTACTTATTGCTGGCACAAGTGAAAAGGTAGGGAGACAATCCGCAAAGACAGAATGTCTGTGTGATTCAGCATCCTGCAATATGCTTAAGGTCAGGTTAGACACAGCCATAGTGATTCCATGCTTGCTGTTGGATAGGGATTTTTCAAGAGTTGTGGACAGAGTTTCTTTCTGAATGATGGTAAAGTCACAGAACTCTATGGGGAAGCAGAATTAAATGTCTTTATCCTTGCTTCCATTGATGAGTTCTGTAGGAATGTCATAGAGGTCTTGTGAAGGATGAAATGCGAGTGATGTTCTGCTTGCAAAGATCAGAGCAGAAATAGCCAGCCTAGGGATGCAAATTCGGATATTTTGTTCTGCTTTGGGAGAGCTGAGACCATTCTAACACACTTTTCTAATATACCGAGCAAGCACGGTGTCATGGGAAGCTTGCTGCACAGACTGCTGTACGGTAAACAGGCAGGAGAGCGGCTGGGCCTTGCTGACTCAGCCGTACCGACGCCGGTGCTTCCCCACGTCCTGCTGCTTTGCATCCGCAGCGCCGGTGTCACCGCTTTCAATCACAGATGTGTCACCTCCTGCAGCCATGAAGCACAGACAGGGAGGCGAGCACACGCACACAGATACCCCCCCGCCACGCACACGTACGTACGGCCACACAGCAGCGAGCGGATCCTGGCAGTTGCACAGCAGCAGCAATGCCCTTACGGCTCACGCAGCTGCTCTGCATCCGAGGCAGGGATGTCCCCTGTGCTGCGATGGCAGATGTCAGACACAGCAATTTAGGGGACAGGGTGCCACTGCAGCCCCAGCCAGGAGGCCATGAAAGAAAGGGCACAAAGCAAGGCTGCATCTGTTCTGGAACAAAGGACATCTGTGCCTGGCTTGAGCAGCTTTTTGGCATGATTTCACAAGGACAAAGGCTCAGGTTGACTGATACAAGGCTGGCACTCCATAAAACAAGCCACAGGGTCTTAGGCTGTCCAAATGTGTGCTGACAGTGAGACGGTGCTCTGGTAGGCGTGAGGTTTTATTCTTCCATCTAAGGGGAGAGTGTAGCACAGGATGTCCTGTGCGCAGCCTTTAACCACACATCTGCCCATGTATTAGGATCTCTTTGTGCCATTCAAAACCTAGACTACTATCAGATTATAGACAACAGATGTTCTGTTCAAGTGGTTTTGTGTGTGACATCCTCATAGCGGGAAAATTTCTTTTGCTTCTTTAGAAGCTGGGTTCATCTGTTGCTCTCTCCAGGTTGTTAAATTTTAGTTGTGGGCAACTTATTTATGGAAGGGCTGCAAACCACAGATGCACATCTGCCTTCTGCATGAATGTGAGTCTTAAAGGAGAAAATCTTTTAGGAAGGACTGATGTGCCTTCTAATGTGCCTTCAGTAAAGTGATCTGGAATGCTTTTTAGCTGGGGGGATCACAGCAGAAAATTTTGTAGCAGAGTGTGTGTGCACATGTGCACACAAACATAATGCAGTGGAGATTTAGGAGAACAATATCATACAAAACCAGAACAGTCTGGGTTATTCATTACTAAGATTGCACTAACAAGATGAGTATATTTAGTATTTTACATACTGAAAAACAGAAGCAATGACCATTAACATTTTAAGACCTTGTAACTTTTTCCTACGCGTTCCTTTCCATGTTCAGCCCAAGTTGCCACATGCCTGTCTCTGAGGCGTGGGGAACAGCCAGCAAAATCCTTACTGTGGGCCCACAAGGCACAAATGCATGAGAACTCTGTAATGCCTTTAGGCATTAAAAAAAACCCAAACAAAATCTATGGAAACTTTTTGATTTTACTCTTAATCCCATGCTGGCTCCATTCTGTTATGCTGCCCATGCTTGATAGTGTTAAGACAGAACAAGGAAGAAAGATTTAATGTGGTTTATAAAGCTCTGGTGGGGATGGCATACCCACTGTCCTGCAGCTAAAAGCCTCTGACCTTGTATCTCATAATGATAGTTGCCGAAACTGTTGGCTTTGCCCAGCTGTTTAAGCAGCTGGTTTTCCTACTGCATCTTTGAAGAAAAAGAAAATAAAGTGTATTACAGGGAACCAAGACTGAACGTGTGTATCCTCACTCTACTCAATGAATAGGAAATATGACTGAGAAAAAAAAAGGAAGAATTTCAGAACTGTAACATCCTGCTAGATGGTCTGAAACTTAACACCTGCTGTTGCATCTGCTATCTCTGCAGTCTTAAGAGAGAGCTGTGAGGCTCAAAATTCACACTGGGATCCAGATGAACTCTGTATACCACAGAGTTAAAATAAAGAAGGTAGAAATCGTTCTTGTATATACAAGGGTGTCCAGATAGAATTTCAAATGCCCAGTGATGATACGAGAAACTGCAATAAGAGAATGGTTAACAGAAGATCTAATTTTGAACTGCTAATTGAAGATTTTCTTCTGCAGAACAATTTGTTACATACTGCTATTTGATGGCTTTTGCAAACACACATCTGTAATAGCACTTCTGGGATTTGAGCAGTCTGCAATGCTAAAGCCCCTGTTCATTTCCTTTAGCCCTCAAAATGACAAAAGTCATGGTAAGTACAGAGACACATATGGAGAGTTCACATTGTCTGGCTTTATTTTCATTTAGCTGGAGAGCCGAAAATAAAATTGCAGGCATCATATGCAGCCAATGAGACCTTCAGAGAGTGTCTGAGAGTTCCTAAATGATGGGGAGCTTTCCTCTCTCCATTCCCTATACAAGCAGTCCAAGCTTGGGTAGTGTGAATTCTCCACTTGAACTGAGCTGATGTGCTGGATCCTGAGATATGCTCTGAAGTCCTTCCTGCCAACTTTATCCAGTTCCTGGCCCCTGGCTAGCACATGCTGAGCACAGGAGGAGACAGAGCCCTCTTCCAGAACATCATGTTTTCATCTGAACCCAGTACCACTGGCAAAGGATGAACTCTTTGAAGGCTCTTCCTGGTTCTTGCTTAGGAAGCTGCTCTTAGGTTTAATTCATGGCCTACACAAGGTCAGTATGCTCCATCGGCAGGTGAGATAAAGCCATCAATTTTAGCATAAAACATCTTGGTGGAGGCTTGTGGGCATAGAAAGAGTTTAAGACATCTATGGATACTCTTGGTGCTAGTGCCACCTTCAGCACCACCGGTCTCCTCATTTTTGTTTCATTCTTCATTGGTTATAATGATGAATCAGATCAGGGAACTTATTTGGGTTAAAAATATCCTGATTTAAAACCTCAGTCAATTCCCTGATCAGTTCACCTTGTGATGTTTATAGCTGCATTATATAACTACATCCCAAATAAATGTTCCCTAAGAGCAAAGTGATACCACCTGAGGTTTGTTCAAACACGAGTCTCTAATCAGTAAGTGTCCTGGCACCGCTGAGGGGGTGCTGAAGTAGTGGAAATGAATAGCTGTGAAGGGGATGGGAGCCAGTGGAAGGTCGAATGAGCACTGCCACTAAAAGAGACATCCAGGACCCATGGTCTGGGTGGATTGTAGATGTAATGTACCATAGAGAGGCCAGCAAAAGAGATATTCCTGAATTACTATTAATTAGGAAATGCAGAGATAGGTCTCAAGCTCCTACTACAGACCTGTGCAAATTAGTCTGCTGGAGATTTTTCATTCCGCAAATTCCTCAAACACTCCAGTAGTTATATATAGCCAAAGTTGTTGGAAGGCAGCCATTTATGAGGAAAAGGACAGTAGTTGGCATGTACTGCTACTATGACTGGCACTCAGAGAAACTGTAATGATATACAAAGTCAAAGAGGTGTTGTGTTTAAAGGTAACGAATTCTTTAAGCCATCATTATTTTAAAGTGTTCCCTCAAGAAGATGAAACTGTTTATTTTATTAGCAAAATAAGAAAAGCTGGACTTTATTTTTTCTGGTTTTGAAGTGTGATTTGGCCACCCTCTCCAGCTATCTGAAGCAAAATAAGAGGCATTGTTTATTTACTGGTTTAAAGCCAGTTTCTTGTACTGAAGTTTTCTAAATCCAGTATTGTAAGGATCAGTACTTTGCAATGTATATTTTAGCGTTTTAACATGTATTTTAGATTATGTTGTTTCAAAATTAAGTGCCTAAGGTATTCACAGTAATGACTGAGAGAACTTGAGAAGGTTCATCTCTTGCAAAATGTCATTCCCACTCTTCTTAGTTAGCCTTAGCCCCCAGCCAAAATTTATATCCAAGTTATATACCACACCCCAAAGAAATACTAACGTTTTCATAAGAGGAAAAGAATGTTTTGGGATTGCCAGAATAAAAGCTTCCAGAATTATCTTGGTGATTGAGTCATAAACAAACTCGCTCTGAAATGGAGGGATAAAAGTCATAGGGATTAATACCAGATCTTGCATGTTTGTAACTGTTAGTACTTCTCCAGTCCTGCTGTGGAGGTGAACGGATGCTCCAGATGTGAACTGTGGTCATGCAGAGTCCAGAGATGGCAAGGTCCAACCTTGGTTCTGGTCCCTGTCGCTCTCTCCTGTCTTTACAGTTAGCCAAATCCAAGCTCTAGAGCCAAATATCTCGGTGCCTTGAACTGACACTGAGACCTTAACTACCCCACTGGCTCCTGTAAAATCCTGTGCCCTAAAGAAAGGGTCAGGACGGCGTTGTAAGGAATGGAAAGGAGATTGTTAATTAATGCTACGAGTAGCAAATAGAACCCACCATTTCTCCACAGGATTTAGCATCTGAATTATTTAAACACACTCTGGGTTGTCTGCTGTCCCCAGAGAGCCCTCCCTAGGGCTGAATGAAGAACTTTGCAGGTCTCTTGCTCATTTCTTGACATTACAATGAGCCATTTATTTTCCAGTGGAGAGTTTAAAAATGAACACTGGAAATTCTTAAATAAAACCATGCAATTTAAAAAATTTGAATGCACTGTCCTTCTGCCCCAGTTCCTTCATCACTTCCAGTTGCAGATGGATGGCAGTCAAAAACACGCTATTGTTGTTTGCATGTTTTGTCTTTAATAGATCTTTCTCTCTGCATTTTATTCTGAGATTTTCCTGATGGATGTGACAGAAATCTGAAAGCTGTAGGTTTTATTTATGTAATTACCCACCTACTTTGCCGTTAAGCTCCAGGAATTATCATTTTCTTTCCTCTGAGGAGTCATTAATTCTGTAACATGAATTATCCACGGTTGTAGAGACTGCAAACTGTCTGCTGGCACAGTGGCCCCTGTGGTAGAGGGTAGAGAAGCCTCATCATGGTACCCATTAGCACTATTTTAGTTAAGAACCTGTCAGTCTCCATTAAGCCCCCCATTATTCAGGATTTCTGGGCAATCTATAAATATTTGCTCAGGTACAAAAGAGCTCAGCTGAAGAGCTCATGTTTTTAGCTGGAGGTTAGGTTTGGTTGTTTGTTGTTTTGTTTTTCATCTTGTTTTAAAAAGATGCTCTCAAGGTTAATGGAACCATAATTTGACCTCCCTTTTTAATACTGTGCCTGTTTGCCCTATGCGTGTATTTCTGTATATGTGAGTATTCCCCTGACAAATGTGTCACAACGTGAGTCACTGCGAAAGATGGAGACCAAGCAATAAAGTTCATTGGCAGTCTGTTTAAGACTGAATTCAGCAGTAGTCAGGGCACAGTGTATCTTCTGTCATAAGGTTTTGAACCTTTATTGGAAAAAAACGTCCTGTAATCACTCCTCGATGCCTCTCTTAGGGCCTAATCATGCTATGGGATGTGCCTACACTGGCCTAAATGCTCGATGAATGGTGTCATCATCTCCTGCCCTGACCCAACAAAGCGCTTTAGTGGGGGGGATACATTTTGTCACTTATAGGTCTGATGGGTTTGCCTTTTATTAAATGGTATAGAAGTTCTCCTAATGAAGGTAGTGGTGGGTTTTTTCCTGAGTGTTCATAGTACAGCGAGCCTCCTAATGGAAGCAATCAGAATTATCATCAATCATAGTGAACTGAACTGAGCTCCGCTGTCCTTATTACGAAAGGCCTGGACCAATTACTTTAAAGGCCAAATCATATCTCATAAAGCTCCTCTGGTAAAGAATACTGCATGTTTTGCTTAGTGTTTATGGGTGTTCATCTGCATAGCTGGCATCATATAGATAGATGTAAGTGCAAGGAGGAAAAAATCTGTTTGGGCCTCGCTAGTCTGTCTCTAATTTGGGAGACAGAGTAAGGGGCAGGCTTTTAGCTGTCAAGCTTTTCGTATTCAGTCTTGCATTGTACGATATGTTACAAACGTATACTAAATCCTACGTTGAAAAAACTATTGCTAAAGTCTCGCCCTTGGGAACTGAGAAGACTACAAATTAAGGTCACAGTGCAATCTGAATTTGGCCCATTTGGACATACAGAGTAGAATAAAGTCTTTGTTGACTCCTACAATTTCAGTGCACGTGACTGACCAGATCTGTGTCTAAAAGGTACAGAAACCAAAATAATCTAATTTTACGCTTACTGCTTCCCTAAACCTTCTAGGAAAGCCTGTGGGAATGTAAATCTTTTTACTTTCAGTAGATACGGTAGGGAGTACTAAGCCAACCTGACATACCAAAGTCCATGTGACCACATGGAATGCACCCAAGGGTGTGAAGGGAGCTGACCAATGTCATAGTGAGGCTGCTCTCTATCCTTTCTGAAAGGTTATAGCGACTGAGGTAGGTTCCTGATGACTGGGAAAAGGCACCACACCTGCATTCAAGGAGAGGAAGGAGGATCCAGGGAGCTATGAGTTCCTCAGACTCACATCAGTCCCTGGGAAGATCATGGAGACTTGTGAGACAGTATCTGGGATACTATGTCCAGTTTTGGGCTCCCCAGTGCAAGAAAAGTATTGACATACTGGAGTGAGTTCAGTGGGGGGCCACCAAAATGACTAGAGGTCTGGAGCACAAGATGTGTAAAAAGAGACTGAGAGAGGTGGGTCTGTCCCACCTGGAGAAGAGAAGGCTGAAGAGAGATCTTATTGCTGTCTACAACTACCTAATGGGACAATATAGAAAAGATTGAGCCAGACTTTTTGGGCACACTGTGACAGGACGAGAAGAACCAAACACATGCTGGAACATGGGAAATTCTGACTTTGTATAAGGAAATTTTTTTACCGTGAAGGTTGTCAAGCACTGGAACATGTTCTTAGAGAAGCTATAAACTCTCCACCCTTGGGGATCTTCAAAACACAGCTGCACAAGCTTTAACTAAATCTGCTTTGAGCAGGAGGTTGCACTGGAGACCTCTGGAAGTCCCTTCCAACCAGAATGACTGCATGCTGGTTTTGAAGGAAACAAGGTATTATGTTTATTTCAGTAATTTAATGGGACACCCTAGATCTTGTGATTGGAGGTAAAAATAGAGTTTGGAGTTTGCCAGACCTCCAAACGATCACATCTGTGTTTCCAACTTTTGTCTCACAATAGGAGAGCAGTTGCTTTCTTGAAATTGTTTCAGATGATGCCTGGCTGTGGGAGGCAATTGCAATGACACAGCAGAAAATTATCATGATATTGTCACACGTAGAAAAGGTTTAATGATAGCAACTTAGGTCATGGCCAAACTCAACCTTAGAAAGTCTTTTTTTAGGTTCTTCCACCCTTGTCATTCTAAAGGAGACGGTTCATCACAGCCTTTCTGGAGTTTTGCATCGCAGCAATTCCACTGTTAACTGTGAAATTGTATCAGTGTATATAACTGGAGCACACTATTAGCGTAGCGAGCCCAGAAAATGCCAGACACTTGCAAAATAGTACGCTATTAAAACCGTATGTATAACAGCTTTTCAATTACGATTTGATTTGACTTCGTAATTTTGTTAAAGGACTTAGGCTGGGTTTATACCACTATATTAAATGTGCCTGGGAACGTTCCCAGCCATTGAGGCCAACTGGCATGGAACAGCCTGCATCCATGCCGGTGAACTGGGTGTGCCTGCGTGAGGTTGCTGCAAGCAAACTGCTGCTTGGGTATGGTTCCTGGCACACTGCTGCAACCAAAACAGGTCCAGAAGTTGCTTGGGAAAGCACTAGTTGGAGCAGGCTACGTTGATGCCAGGGAACTCTCTCACAGTTTATTAGCATAGGTAACAGTGTTGGAGTGCATAGGCCCATTGTGGGCATGCTTGAATTTACTAGTAGAGCTTTATGCTGTAAGGCAGATGAGCTCTTAAGCCCTTGTGATGAGAAAAGGAGACCTGAATGCGTATTCCTGAGACATTAAATACTGTTAGATGTTCTGGATCCTCTCCTAGTACCAGCCTGCTATACAGTTCTTGGGGAAAGGGCTTAGCCTTTTGGGTTGGCTTTCATCCCTTCACAAGAAATTTTGTATTTACAGCTACTTTCATGTTTTTCTCTCTGGTAATTCCCAGTATGTTGGGCCTTAGGTCACGAAAATGTTAGTAAGCAAATTTAAAACTCAATTAAATTTCTGCTTCTGTTATGGTTCTCTCCTATGAATAAATAAGTGTGCAGACAGAGTCTCCTGCAAGAAAATAGAGCAGGCATGAGAGCCAGGCTTACCTGCCCAACTGACCCTCTTTGAGACTGTGACTTCTCTGTGACTTCAACCAATGCAGGTAAAAGTGTGTTTCACTGATGTCCATGAGATATACCCTGAAAAATCTTTTGTGCTACAAACAATATGTATTTTTCAAATATCTCAAAATTAAAAGACCTAGAAACATACATTTCTTGTTCCCATTGCCAAGTAAACCCAGCTCAGTGTGCACTACAGACCTTAGAAAGGCTGAAAGTCAGAAAAGTTAAAACCCAAGGATGTTGTTTGTCTCTGCTGTATGTGAGTAGAGGACTAGCATATGTCTGCATAAATCTCATCTACAAAAGATGTACAACTGGAATTAACCTGGTCCAGTAAGGACCATAACTATTCTTGAGGACTGTGGAATGTAAGTGCTGAAGTGGAGCAATTGCTTGAGTTGGCCATGAGGCATGTTTCTGTTCTGAACTTTATTTCTGTTATAAGTATGGAAGAAATCCCTCTATTTTTGGTGGATTCAAAAACAGCCTACAGAGGAGGTCTGACCAATACTCTGGGGATGTTGCTGGCACTATAGCTTCAGTGCCTGCATATATTTCTTTTCTTTGTTCATAACATAAATTTTCAAGGTGTAAAGGACAGAAAGCAGATGGCAGTGGGAATCTCTTCGTTTTCCCCTTTTCCTACTTGGAGAAAGCATCCATGCAAGACAGAATGGTACCAGAAGGTGACACGCTTTTTCCCTGGAAGGACTCCTAATGCAGCAAATTGACAGTATCTGCTGTGGTTGCATTGAGCTACCTTCAGAACTGAAGGAATCCTTCCTGGGACTGCAGAAACAAAGTCACTGAAACGATTGCCAGGTAGAGCCATTTTGTTGTTCATTATGAGGGTATTTCTACATCTGGCCTGGGAAAATATGTCCCTGGTCTTTCATAAACTATCTTTGAAAGCTTCTGTGCGTGTCCAAGGATGCTCTTAGGGAAGCATTGCACAAACTCTGCTCCAGGGAAACCCTCCGTGGTCAGAAGGCTACAGAAAATAGTTTTGGCTGGTTGCATGGGTTGCATCAGGGCTTATGTAGGATGCATCCCAGTAGGCGGCAAACCCTGGAGCTGCAAGGATGTACAGGGCCTTGCAGCTGTTCGGCAGGCCATGCACCACACTCTGCTCCTGCCTAAAGAAGGGAAATTCTGTGGACTTGCAAAGGTCCATTGGTTCAGAAATATGAAAATTACTCCTCTGGAGCTGGTTTTCTGCTTGCTGAAATCAACGCATAGGCTTTCACTGGAGTTCTTCATCCTTGCCTCAAGCCCTTAATCCCATATTCAGGGACAGAAGGAATGTTACTGTGACACAGTAGATATCCCCCAAACCTTACAATTTATTTTCTATCAATCTCTTTTTGAGTCTGGAATCAAATTATAACACAATTGTAACAGATATTAGTAGTGATGACCAATTCATCACAGAATCACAGAATCACAGAATCAACCAGGTTGGAAGAGACCTCAGGGATCATCGAGTCCAACCGTTGCCCTGGCACCATCCTGTCAAATAGACCATGGCACTAAGTGCCATGTCCAGTCTTTTCTTAAACACATCCAGAGATGGTGACTCCACCACCTCCCTGGGCAGCCCATTCCAATGTCTAATAACCCTTTCTGAAAAGAAATTCTTCCTAATGTCCAACCTGAACCTCCCCTGGCGAAGCTTGAGGCTGTGTCCTCTTGTCCTATCGCTAGTTGCCTGGGAGAAGAGGCCAACTCCCACTTCACTACAACCTCCCTTCAGGTAGTTGTAGACGGCAATAAGGTCACCTCTGAGCCTCCTCTTCTCCAGGCTAAACAACCCCAGCTCCCTCAGCCGTTCCTCGTAGGTCATACCCTCCAGACCCTTCACCAGCTTGGTCATCTAATCCTTAGAACAGGCACATAGTGCTGTTCTTTAAGTCTTTTTGCACAGATATAAGGAGTGAAAGAGTTCAGTTCTAATGTATGCCATAAATGTTGTTGGGGTTTTCTTTACAATTTTTAAGCTGGTCCTCAAAAATCCTTTTTCTCCCCATTTTGGGGCAGTTAATTTTAACTCCAATATCACGTATAGTTCTGATCACTCTCTTTGCAGAAAGGTGAATTGGAACTGGCAGATGCAGAAAAGTGCAGTGAGAAAGATCAGCAGTATGGGGATCCTGCTTTACAGTAGGAAATTGAAGGGAATGATTTGTTTAACCTTGCAAAACAAAAGCAGAAATGGGATATGTTTGCTGTCTGGAAATGTATTAGGTGGGTAAATACCAGAGAGGAGAAAAGGAGCCATGGACGCCTTAGAATACAAATGACCAGGAATAAATTTGAGCCTGAAATTAGAAAATGGTTTCTAGGCATTCGAACAGTAGCCCCACAAGTGGGATTCATGGCTGCTTTTAAAGCAGATCTTGCTGCAGTTATGAATGGGAAAGGGTGGTGTAGGCATGTGTATTAGCAGTGGGCTGGACTGAATGGCCTGGTAGGTGCCTGCTAGTGTTGTCTTCCTGCCATTACTGTGCTGAAAAATTGTCTTGGAGATAATACTGTGATGAGGGCGAGATACACATCCGGCAGATTTCTTCCTTCTTTAGCTGGAGTTTCTCTTCCTAATTTTAAATGCTCTTTTGCTATGGGTTGCAACATTTCCTGGTTTCACTGTTTGCCTTTGGGAAAAAATCCAAATACTTCTAGAGGTGGGCCTGAGACGTTTTGAGGACAGCACATACCTGCTCCAGGGCAGGAAAGACAGCAAGGACAAGCTGGGAAGGCTCTTTTGGCCCTGGCCCACCTCAGACATCCTAATGAGGTCAGATCCAGGACCTGCATCCCATAAAGCTTTTTGTGGGAGACAAACCCACAAAACTTTTCAGTTCATCTTGCTTGGGATAGCTTTGCAGGGGCAGAGAATCTGCTCTGCCAAGGTGGCAGGTACAATTGTAAAAGAGAACAGTGTATTCTGTGACAGGTTTCTTCAAAATGTGAACAGGTATTCCTGGATATTTGAACAGATACTCCTACATGCTCTAATGCTGATATTTTTCTGCCAGGTTTTCAGCAAGCAGAATTACTAGAGGGCCCAGGCAGCAGCATCCTCACGAGAGCAGCTCTTCTGTGTACCTGAAGATTTCTACACAAGGGAAATTTGCGATGACCTTTCCCCCTGCAGACTGAGCCCTACTGGTGAATGTCCAGCCGTATATGAGGACAAGGTAGATTATTTTGTGTTGTGGAAGAAAAAAGGAGGTAAAAGGGTAGGTTGACACAGGCTGAAAGAAATTACAGGAAAGCAGATCCGGTACACTGGGGACTTAGGCTGCCCTAAAAACAAGACAAATGGGGTCCAGTAAGTGACAATCCAATTTCACTCGATGTTCCCAGAAGCTGTGGGAAGAAATTATCCTCTTAACATAGAGTCAAGGCTTATTGAAGTGGATGAGAAAATTGGCTGAATCACACCCAGAGGGTGTCAGTGCCACAGTTTGGTAGAAAAACTGACTTAAATGATGAAAAGGGTAGTGCCTTTCTGTGGAGAATGGAGCTGGTCCAACTCACGAGTAATGACCAAGCCATGAGCAGCTGAGGCACTAGAGACCTGTATGACAGAACCCCTGAACTGTGGGGGGCTAGAGGGGAAAGAAATGCCTTAAAAGACTCAGTGGCAAACTAACTGAAGAAGAACCCTTTGCGATAAATAAATCCAAATTGTAGAGAATTTTTACTATTTTTTTGTCTTGCTCCATTATTATTTTGATATTGTCACGGTTTAAAGCTGGGCCGGCTATTAAACCTGTGGCAGATGCTCTCTGTTAACCCTCCCCCCCACCCGAAGGGAAAGGGAAAGGGAAAAGGGAGAGAGGCTTCCGGGTTGGAAAGTTAAAAATCACTGAAAGGAAAATTGGCCTGGTTTGGGGCATGCATGTAACATCAATGTATAATCAATAAAACCTTCATGTTGTAAATGAGTTGGAAGTTGTTTGTGGCATAGGGCATCTCAAAGCTCCCACCCTGCCCCAAATGTGTAGTAACCTCACATCTGCGCTGATATCTGCTATGTAGATCAGTCATGTAGAGTAGAAAATAAGCAAGCTGAATCTCTCTCACAGGTCTAAATGATTCTTGTTGTGGAGGGCACTGTGTTAAATGATTGGTGAGAAATTTGGCCCTGAACACAATTTGTTTCCTTGCTTGTTTACTTCCTTGCAATATCACTCCTACACTTTTTATAGTATGTCAAAACTCCGTAATACCTCTCCTTGCTCCTGATGCTTAGATGACAGTGTTTTATGTGTAGTTCATCCAATCCACCTAACCTTTTCAGCTGAATACACATCATGTGACAGATAAGAGAATGCAGTTCTTCTATTCTCTAACATTTTTAGTGCAGACTTATTGTCTGTGTTGGCATGAATATCTATTCTTGCCTTTGTCATGTTGTCTTCTGTTTAAAATAGAGATAAGATAGACAAAGATTCTACTTTACTTCACAGGAGTGTTTGAAGGTTAATGTAATTAATATTTGCTAAGTATTGGCTGGAAGATGCTAGGGAATTACAAGGTATTACAGCTATTCCAAGTGAGGTGTTTGATGGTTAATGAATACCTACAACAGCACAAAATGGATCCACTAGAGGAACTTTATTCCTGTGGCTTGCATCCAGGCAAATCAGCTTGGAATCCTCTCATCCCAACTTCCCTATAAAGGTTTGAGGAATAGATGAAGCTATACTGAAAAATATTTATCAGCCAGCTGCTGCTGGTGACATCAGCTTGGCCCGTTGCAGGGAACAAAGCATGCATTGCTAACTCCTGTTAAATAAAGCAGATGACTTTTCTTTTTTTCCTTTTTAAAGAGCAGATTTCCTTATGGAAAAGAAAAAAAAAAAAGCCAACACCAAGGAACCAATCTCATTCCAGTACTTTCAGGTTTCTTGGCTCCCTCCTACTTCCAATTATTTATGGAACAAGCTGTGTGTGAGTCACATGGTGGAGCTGGAATGATTCAGGACTTTGTTGAGCGAAGAGAAACAGGAAAAGAAGGGCCTGGCAGTTCAGACAAATTACATCAGTGCTTCGGCATCCCGTCCCAGGCCTTGGAAAATGCAGCCCTTGCTGTGAGAAGGGTTGCGGAGTGATGCTCGGAGGCAGAAGCGATTTGGTTTCTTGGCCATCCTGCAGAATAGCACTAGACGTAGTCTTGTAAGGTTTATCGGTAATGACAAGTCAAATGGGAGATACGGATGTGTAAATTGTAGCAAGGGAAAGGGCTGAAAGTATTGAAGAAAAATCACATCCAAACAGGTGATTATGCATCTGTAAAAAAGTACAGAAACTAAGGAGCATCTAATCTTCTTTACATTTCTCAGTTGATTGCCAGTGCAGGTTTGCTTGGCTGGATTTTCTTTTTTTTTTTCCTTCTTAAGAATAGGAATTATAGCGATGTGACAATTCCTGTGAACTCTGCAAGCACAAGGCTAGCAAAGAATGTGTGTGTTTTCTAGGATAATGAAAAGGAAGCCGTGAGGCACTCATCACAACCTGATATTCTTTATCCCTGGGTTCTCGTTACTGTGCTTCTGGTACCTCATAAGACATTAGCTGGAAAATCTTGAGATGGGAAGGCAGCATGTTTGTGTTGACATATTTTCCTTTCAAAGTAGGGCTTTGGCTTAAGGACCACTCAGTGGCAGAGCTGATAAGACTCTCTGAAATCCAACACATTGCTATAGCTCAGTAGATGGTGCCTGAGACAATGGTTGTCTCTGCAGCTACTACAATGCAAGAATAAAATAAAAATCAGTGGCAATGGCTGGCAAGAAGCATGTCCCGATGTAAAAGTGACGGAGCTACATCAGTGAGGAACAAAATCAAGTATGTGCTGATTTCAAAATTGTTTTTTAAACTTGATTTCTATAAATTTATGGGCATCAGTACTTTTATTCTCATTAAATATGTCCTATTTTTAAGGAAGGTACATACTTAATGTTAGTAATGACGTTTTACCGACATAGTATAGTGATCTGAAAAGTCACACCTTGTGGCAAGCTGGTGAAAAGAAAATTTCTAAATCAACAGGCTCAAAGCGTAGAAAATATTTTACAAAACCACACTGATTCCGTTTCCTGCGTTACGGCCTTCTTGCTGAAAGGACTGAAAAAGCCCAGTTTTAGCCTCTGCAGCGTGACCCAGGTGTTCAGCCCTGCTCTAGAGACAGTGTAGCCGAAGCACGGGCATCGTGCCAACGCAGGGCAGAGGGTGAGAACGCTCCCAGCGCCGCCGCAACCACCTCTGCTGTAATGCCTGCCGCTCTTCCAGGCTCTCTATATTGCGCTGGGGGAGTGTAGTGTAAGAGAAGATATAGAAAAAGGAGGTGTAGCCGGTTAGGCTGCCCCTCTGGCACTGATTCCTCCCTAACTGTGCTCATTTGCAATCGGCACAAGCGGTGCACAAAGCGAAGCAGCTGCTGGGGCTGCTGGATGGGGACCAGCTGCAGCGGTGGGGCCGGGCAGGTCAGTTTGCAATGTCACTTGCACAGCCATGGGACTGAGTCAGGAGGAAGGCGAAAGGGCAGAAGCAGGCAATGATAATCATAGCACAGGTAAAAGAACAGCTCAGCAGCAGGAAGGAGGGTGCTGCGCTCTTTGGGGTGAGGCTGCGACGGCTTGCGGAGGGCATGCAGCGCCCGTGGTTTGCTAAAGTAAGCTTTCCTGGCAACTGTGGCTGGCAGCAGGGCTCTGGTCGTTGCCTGCTGTGGCAGGTGAGGATGCTCAGAAGTGTGTTTATTTTGGCCAGCGGAGCTCTCTGGCCCTGCCTGCAAAAGGCACTTGAGGAAGCTGGTTGGTGCCGAGGACCTTCTGCAGGTGGATGCTCTTGCAGAAGGAAACCCTGATGTGGAAGTCACTGGGTTTTACCCCTTTGCCTCCCACCGACCAGCACTGGTTTTCGGAGGAGCTCCTCACCAGGTCAGCAGCGCCTGTGCCATATTCAAAGCCACAGCTGAGGGTCCCTCTCTGCCCAGTGCCAGCGAGTGGCCCCAGGCACGATGTTTCCTTCTTTCGCCTTTAAGGTGTAGTTCAGCAAGAGGAAAAAAGGTGGCACAAAGAGGGTAATTAATTTAATCTGTTTGGAGCAGAAGTGACCGTCCTTGCGAATCCCTTCCCTGCTAGCAGCTCCGGTGCCATTGCAGCAGGCATGGCTGGCGCAGGGGTACGAAAATAAACTCATGAGTCACTGGGAGGAAATCTCAGGAATGATGAGTTTTTAAAACCCGCTTAATTAAAGCCTTATATTTTGTCACTGTAGGCACACGTTCATCTTACAGCAGTCCTAGTAGTGCGAGCATAAGGCCGAAGAGGGAAATGCTGCAGCAGTGGATGACTTTATGTGTGGGAGGGAAGTTATATTTTCCCTTGAGAGTTCAGGGAGTTTGCGCTGGGGACTAGCAAGCGCTCCCGCAGCAGCAGCAGCCAGGCGGAAACCACTAGACCTTATGTGGGTTAGTCATGTCAAGTCACAAGATGTGACATCGACTGATGACTCTGGCACACATGGCAAATTGCTTATTTTCATATGTGGAAAGCACAAATAAAAGCAATTAATTCCCCATTTCCCTTTTTCTTGGGAAAATGAGCAAACAAAACAAAACTGTTTTGATTGGATAAAATATTTCAGCAGCATTCAAGTTTTTGTTGATTTACATTTGTTCAAACCTCCTTTAATTCCCTTTTAAAATTATATTTAGTCAATTTTCAAAATAGAAAAAAAATTTATTTGAGGATGGCAAAATAATTGTTTTGGGTTATCCTAATTTTTCTACTCTTCTTTTGACTTAAACTGTTTTATGATCTTGTTCCATTTGTAGGTCATTTCCCCCTTCCACAAAGCTTCATTTTTCAGGGAAGTTTTATATTATATAACATATTAAATATCTTAATATATTTTGTCTATTTTAGCCTCAAAAAATGCCCCGATCCAGGTGTAAGCAAGCAGCATTGTCATTCTCCTGCTTTAGTCACTCTTTCCTGAATAGGAATTCAGGTTCCTATACATGCCTCCACATATAATTTGTCTCCACCAAAACCATCCACTCTGAAATTCCCGGGAACAACTGTCTTGCTTCTTAATTTTAAAAATTTGACACTTTGCCTACAAGTGACTGGATTTTCAGAGTCCCAGGCCTTTTTTCTTCTCCATGAGCCATAGTAAATAAAGCTATTTCTAATGAACTCTGTGGGCTTGCACTGATGCCAAATTTGGAACTCTGTATCTGCGAAATCTGTTGCAGAGGAAGTCCCTCAAAAGCAGAGCAATGCCAGTTACAGGTACTACGAAATTCATGTGAAGCTGCCTAGTGGCAGCTGCCTAGAAGCAGCCTACATGGGCTGAAGGTCCAACCTGTATTTAAGACTATGGGCTTAAGATGTGGGATCCGGTTTAAGATGTGGGATCCGGACATTTTCAGTGGTGTTATGTTTTACAGCTTGGGGTTTTGTCTAACAGCACTTTGAAGGGAGAGATTTAACTATGGGGGAAAAAAAGAAGCAAAGAGTTATTTTGCATTTGAAGCCTGCCACCCAAAAGGAGCTGGATTTTGCCTTGAATGTGTACATTATTGGAGGAAATCTACTCTGAGTTAAAGGGATAAAATGTCTTATGAAAACTGAAGAATATGTAGACCTTTCTTGTATACCACAGTGTGAAAGAGGAGGATGGAAGTTGAATAGTTCCTGTGTTTTCAGCCAGGACCCTGACAGCTGAGAAAATAAATGGCTGATTTAGTGAAGCTGAAGTTGGTTGCAGTGGGAGAATAATTGTAATTACCGGTGGAATACAGAGCTTCCACACAAGGCCAATTACAGATGTCCCATAACACCATGACTATTTTTAATTAGTTGTGTATGTGGGAGAGGGAAAAAATCTTCTATTTAGGTATGTTGTCTGGCAGCAAAAATTCAAGAAGCATTAGCTACATAAGTCAGATGAGTGAGTTTTGCCCCGTCCTCTCAGATGGTGGGAGGCGGCTGTAATTTATTTCCTCTGGTCTGGGTTTTTATTTTGTAAATGCATTATTGATCTTTTTTTTGTTGATGTTAGCTGTTGGTAGCTTCAGTTGCATTCCAACAGCTCCTTTAGACACCCTCTATATACCTAGACAGCCCATTTTTGCTTCCTACGGATGATGTGCAACATTTGATTGAACCCGGAGGGTGGATGACCAGCTCAGATACCCCAGCCCTAAGATTCTTCTCTCTAATAGGAATGCCCCTGTGACAGCCCGGGGACATCTTCTGAGGGCAGTCACTCAGATGTACTTTTCTTTTTGTTTGTTTCATTGATGCATGCTTCTTCTGCAGTCTGTTCCCAGGAACATTCAGAGGACAATTTTACTGCTCTGTGTGCCCATTCTGTAATGCTGTCAGCAGACCGTCTGGGCCATGAATTAAAATAATAGAGGAATATGGGTGCCTCAAGCTCTTTGCCTGAAATAGTGGCCATTTAATGGTCTAGATGAAGATCTGTTTACAACCTTTCATCTTTCTTGACCAGCATGAATTCATATATGCATCCGTTTTGAACAGCCACATGAATATAAAGAAACAGTTAAGAGTGTTTGAAGTCTTGTTATGGGACAGTGATTCCCAGGAAGTGAGAAGATGAATGCAATAAAATAATACTCTGACCATTCTACTTTCAAAGTATTTCATAAACATTAGCTTGTTCTCAAAACACTTCCGTTAATTAGAGAAACTTCATCCACCGTTTACAAAAGAGGGATCTGAAAGGCAATGAGCTGGAAATTTCAATGAAGCTCCTGACTCCCACAACTTTCCTTGGCTCAGTACAACTTGCTTTCCTTCCGGGCACCAAAACATTCAGTGCTTCCTATAAAAACTACACTGTAGGCCTTCTGAGCCTACAAAACTGGTGTCCCCAATGCAGCCTTGACTATTATAACAATACTGACCTTTTATCAGGTGCTTGTCAGCTGCTTAAGCAAGTTTTCTTCACAAGATGGTGGTGATAGACTGATGCTTTCTGCAAAGAAGGAATCTCATATCTTTGTTGTTCTGCAGTTTCCCCCAGAATCTTTTTGCCAGCTGCAGAAATAACCTCCACATGGGCAGAAGCATCCTAGGTTATCTCCATCTCTTCTTGCCTAGCAGCAGGTTGCTCACAACAATCCCCACTGTGGATCTGACATTCCCTTCCATGATACCCATACAGTCACGGGTATCCTTCAGTCTATAGCCAGAAGTCTATCATTAAGAGAAAATGCATTTGATTCAAGTTACTGACATATTTGGAGTTGGATCTAAGTTGTGAGTTAGTCTTATCTGACCCCTAGAAATGCATGGGGTCTGCAAATGAAGCCAACTGCATGTGGAGGGCCTACATAGGAAAGTCCACACACAGATTAACTTTGCCAGGATTTGTTCAGGACCAGAGCAGAGTTATGTGACCAGTTATTTTGGTCTGGCCCATGTGCCATATGGGAAATAGCTGTTGTGGGCCTGGGAAAATACATGGAACCTTCTAAGCATTCATGAAAACTTCCTTTCCCAGGGAAATAAATTACATTCTGGCAGTTTCAGATTTTATGGGTATTGTTTGGCTTCTGCTGTCTATTTCCTGATAAAATTACTCCTTTCCAAGGCATATGGCACCACTTCCTCATGTCACTGCCATTACCAGGGTCTGCATCGTTGCCTCACATGGCCTTTATTCAGGACTTTGGGCATGTGCTGAAAGTAGCAGGATGCTTTGAAAAGGACCTGCGCCTTTACACAAAACCGTAGCCATATCATGTTACCCGGATGTCGTACTTCACCGCAGTCCCGCAGTGCGTGTTTCCCCACGTATGGCTCCATCCCATACCCTGTTGCACGCCCTTGGTTGGGGGTGTTCCTCTTCAGCAACAGCCTGCGTCTCGCAGGGCCTGGCCTTTTGCAGAGGGTGCATTTTTATGCTCTATTTTAGGAAGGGGTTCATACAAAAGGCCTTCAGGGAGTCTGGGCTTCCACTGACAAACTGTGGGCAGTTCTCCAATGTTTCATAGCATTATTGGGGAACTTGAGGGGGTCATTTCATCTTACTACTTCTTCCTTATGCATGATCCCCAGTAGAAGAGCCATAAAACTGCGACTCTCATGAAAGCAGTGCCTCTGAAAATTGGGACCAAATACTGTCACAGAGGTAGCAAATTTTCTGCACTCTGAGCTTTTCAGTGAGATGCTTTCTCAAAACAGTTTTGAGATTCTTTTACTACAAATCACATGCTTTGGCCATATTTTGATGTTCCTAAGAGTGTGGTTTTTTTTTTACCTGCAACCATTTTCTTAAAAGAATCATGCTTGCTTTATGTTGCAGAGCTCTTCTGACATCACCAAGGACTTCATGTTCTGTTGAATAATCTGATCGCCTGAGTGTCTGTGTTATTTCTCATCCCTTTTTTTCCTTTGATCCAGACACATAAGTAATGGTCTCCAAGGGGTCTTTGGAGACAACAGGGATATTTAAGGATATTTAAAGGATATGTAAAGATAAATCACATTTTCTTTCCAAATAGTTGTAGCTCTACAACTTTGTATTATTACTAGTTGGCTCACTATTTGAAAAGACCACTCTGCCATTGTGTTTTGAAACAAATTGGTCTGGTAGATCATCAGATAATTAGCAACAGTGTATCTGAAGTACTGCCTGCACCCTCTAGCAGGTTTATCACTTAATCCAGTGGTTTGCTCCTTCTACTACGGAAGAGTAAAGGGCTGAATCCCTTAGAAAACAGATAAAATGTAGATTGCTAAGTTTAATAGTGCTGTCAATGAATGAGGGCCCAGGCTCAGATTTATAGGTTATTGGGTGTCCTTCCACTTTTTGCATGGCCTGTGTGATGTGGACGGCTGAAGTTCATCAGGCTGTGACTCAGCTGAAATCCCTTTGCATGTCACTGAGACTTTGCTCCACAGACCTAAATTACTCTGGAAAATGACCTCTTAATGCCATGGAATTACCTTTAAAAAATGAAGCTGTGGTACTTTCCTCTGCTTTTGTGCCCAGCTCTCCCTCCTGTAATTGGATCCACTAGAAGCTAATTAAGTTCTCTGTGTAAATTATGAAGATACCTCAAAGTTTGTATTAATTAGGCTCACAAATAGCAGCAGGAGTACGTAACACTTACTGATGACTCCTCCTTTCTGCTAGAAGGGAAGATGTGTTTACTACAGGCTGGGAAGGCAGCTGAACCCCTCCCGGAGGTAATGTCGCTCAGCACTGCTCACCAAACTTGGCTCTCCCGCCTCTACCTGAGCCATTCCTGTGGTTACCTATGCAGGCTTCCTCACTGTGTGCTTGCTTTGATGCTAAGAGACAGTGATAATTGCAGCATTGTGAAATACTGAGAAGATTGGCTTGGCTGAAGGACATAAATCCAGGAGGGGAAATGCTGGGAGGATGAATGATTTCACAGACCAAAGGCTTCCCACGTTGACGTGATAGCAATAAAACTGCTTAACTCCGAGCATTGCAATCTCAAGTGAAAGGAAACCCTGGCAGACTTTAATGAGTGATGCATTCAGACCTTGTTGGTTTCCCTTTGCTTTGCAGTCAGTGCAGAGGATGGAGACTGGCACTAACCCTCTTTCACATGAGTCAAAACAAGAGCTTGCGTGGCAGCTAGACCCATGAGATCATGGAAGGATGCAGGAGCAGATCTGGGTTATTATTTCATCAAGCTGGGAGATGCCAAGAAGATCACACGATACAATTATCTCAGCCTCCAGGTAAGAAGCAGACACTTTGACTCCCCACTGTTGACTGCATAGCACTAATACTCACTGGAGACGGTCTTTTCTAATTTCTTTTTTTTTTCCCTAAGAATAATGGTGTGAGTGCTGCATCCTGATGAACCTTCTAGACTAATTACTTGACACTGAGTTCCTGATGTCAATTGAAAACAGCGGGCAGAGAAAAATATTTAAGAACAGAAGATATTTTTCTTAACTTGACAGCTGTTACCCAAAGAAGAGCAGCATGGTCATGACATTTTCTGTTCACCTGCAAGCCTCAAATGAGGTTTGAGATTCTCTGAAACTTATGCGAACTCCAGATGAGAGACACAGCAAGCACCAAAAAATCACAGAGGAGGTTTGAAGTGATCCATTTAAAAAAAAATTGACCATGCATCATGTGGGTTTTCCAGCAGCTGTTAGCAGTGATTTAGTTGACTTTCGGGCAATGTGTAGAGAAATTAAAACCAAGTACATCTCAAAATTCTTTCTGCAGTGTTTTCCAAAGCCCTTATAAGCTGAAGAAATTCAGCCTAGCTAATCCAGGGGTCTGTGCTGCCAGTTTTTATTAGAGTTGTCCCTTGTGACTCTCTCAATTACAGGATTGCTGCTGCTACTCTAGCATTATACTTACCAACATTGTAAGATGCTCCATAGACATATAATGGTAGCCAGCAAACTCCTTTCCTCATAGGTTAGTGTTTTTGAACAAACAAACAAATTAACTAAAGAAGTAAAAAATCAACACATTTAAAAGTTCAACCAAGGTAACGGTCCCAAACATAGCACTTACTCTCCCTTGCTGTAGTGCAAACAAGCAATTCACAGGCCTTCTGAGAAGATGCAGGGTACTGTTAATTACATGATTTATGAAAGAGATAACAATTCATATTACGGTAGGAAAATCATATTATGAAATCTTATCATGGAAGTGGCCGTGGGAACTCTTTCTAGTTCTGTGCGCTTGCTGGTTTGTCTGGGTTAGGAACTGTGGGTGTCAGAATGAGAGATTTCTTCTAGATTTCATTTCTGCCTAGAAAAATTTTGGATGCTATTTGCTGGTTGGTATCTTTGAGTATTAGCCAAAGTATTAATATAGACCATTATTTTCCTCCCCTGTGGAAATATTGATTGATTTGTGTTGGAAAAGCAATGTTCAGGCTCTTGCAAGCTATTCAGGAGCAAGGAATAGTTGTTGCTTTTCCTGTGAAGAAAACATGGGATTTTGGGCTTGAATCTGG
This sequence comes from Nyctibius grandis, assembly GCF_013368605.1. Classification (NCBI taxonomy): domain Eukaryota; kingdom Metazoa; phylum Chordata; class Aves; order Nyctibiiformes; family Nyctibiidae; genus Nyctibius; species Nyctibius grandis. Next base: position 15,783,426 of record NC_090660.1, read on the forward strand.
AGCTGCAGGGAAAGTGTCCTCAGAAGTTAGATGTTAAAAGAGCAGAAACAATAAAAATTGGGTGCCATAACACCTCACTTTTCCCCCATGCAGATCATTCACTATGGAGAGGACAGCTCAAAAACATTGTGGCTGTACAGTGCTGTGACTATGAAAGCTGTCACTGCCAGACCTACCCTGTGGGGTTCACTTTGGGCTGAGTCGCTACTGAACAGTAGTGGCCCCTTGACTGCTGGAGGAAGCTCCTGCCTCCCCTGGCCCACGATGGCTCTGCAAAACAGAAAAACCCATGATGCTGGAGGGCAGGAGTTAAGGGTGAGAATATTTCCACAAAATAAGAAGGAGTTTTGAAACCATGCAGAACAGGAGAGAAAACAGAGAAGAACTAATGGGAGGAGCAAATAATAAAATCGAGGTTTCTCCAGAGTTTAGTTCTCAGGTATCTGTTTCTCAATTTTGTTTCATCAAAAATCTGAATGTTGTGCAAACTTCTTTACACAAGTTCATACTACCTGAGTGTTAACTGTATTGATTTGAATGTGCTTATAAATGAATCACGAGGATGTCAACAGGCTGGTATCTGGCTCTCATGAGGGAGTCCACAAAACAGGAACCACCTCAGCAAGGCCAAAGCAAAGGATTTGACAAGGATATAATCTTGACTGCCTGATCAGAGGCTCATGACAGAGGGCATGTGCCAAAGGCTGCTGGTTGCAAGACTGTGCAATGCATGTTTCTTTTGGCTTTCTCTGTGGAACTTGCTGGAGAGACACGTTGCAGCTCTTGTCCTAAGGGGTGATAATAGTGAAATTATCCAAGCGAGCTGGCTGCAAGCCAAAGGAGGAGGGGAAGGGAAAGAACCCTGCAGCCATGTAAAACCTGTGAAGAGAAAAAGATAGTGCAACAGACAAATGCTGGTGCAGGCACTGCTGCTGTTTCAGAGGCTCCAAGCTAGGATCTCAAGCAAAACGTTAAAGTTTCTTTTTCCTTTTCTGCCTCAGTGCAGGAAAGCTCCAGGAGAGCTATGCAAGAAATGTTTTTTCTGATGGAGGTTTATTAAAGAGATTACATTGCCTGGGGAGGGCTGAAAGGCTATTCTAGACCACGGAGGACCAAAGTGGAATTGAGCCCAGAGACAGAAGGAAAGCTTCTTGTGGACTTTGCAGGTTGTCTTGAAAGGCAACCCTTTTGGGTTGGAGATATGAAGACAGAAAATAGTGGCTGACTTTCTCAACAGAGAGTAAGCATGCAGCTCAGAAGAGAAATGGGATACCTGTTGTGGGTGAAGAGGCACAGCACCAAAGAGGGTTTCAAAAGGGCAGTGGGACTATACCGATGGATGCTGCTTCCTTTTCTGCAAGATGCCTTTAGTTTGCAGCACAGAAAAAGAGCTGCATGTTCTACATGTGTGGAGTTGAGGCTTGAAATAAGCACAGGTATTTTTGTAGCATCTATTGGGTTCTGTTTTGAGGGTTTCCACATCATGTAAATGTAAATTTGGCATGCGTATGGGAGAGTAGCCATCTTGGATATTAATGCCTGTGCCATATTCTGTAACATTTAGTCATTCTAACGAAATGTGCTGCCTTCATCTTCTGTCCCAGACTGTGATGCAGCATAAGCAATTTGACATAAGAGATGTTTGGAAATCAGTCTTTAACAGAGACCTGAGATTTCCAGATAATACATTGCAGCAGCCCTCATCGTGCTTTATTCAGTAAACTTGAAAATGTCTCAAGGGAGGGAAAGAGAGGAAATTCCATGTTTTCCTTTGCAGCTCAAGGAAATTACCATAGCTTGCCCTAAAGAAACCTGCAGCAAAGGCTTGGCTGCACTGAAATCAGTGGCAAAACTCACATGATTTCATGAGGTGGTGCTTCATATCTGATGTTTTTCTTCTTGGCAATTAACCTCTCTGACTTTTTCTGTCACGCCTTGAATCTTGCTCATGACTGCACTTCTATTGCCTCCAAACTGGAAAGTGCTGTTCATGGGCTGATACATTTATTGCAACCACCTCCTCCCTATTTTATATGCAATCTCTTATTTTTCTTGCCTCCTGCTATTTTCTTTTCCCCTGGAGAGAAATTCAAGTTGCACACTGTGCTTCTGCCCTGTTGCATATATGCATGTATTTTTCTGATATCAATCCCCAGGTGCAGATGGTGGTTCTAGGTAGGATCTGAAACTGAGTAGATGGTCCACCTCCTCTTGGAACTGGGGTCTGAGCTGAGAGGAGCCTTGACACAGCCTTTGTACAGTGGCTGTTGCCACCTTGGAAGAGTTTTCTGGAAATTCTTGTCAAAACTGATCTAGAACCATATTCAGATTTAATCCTTGATTTCCAGCTCTACAGCTCTGTGGCCTTTGTGAGATTAGACGGACTGCAGCGGCTTACCCTAAAAGCCTGTTAATCTAAACCTTATCTGAAACAAACACATTATTTCAAAAAGGCTTGTCATTTTATATCCAATCGCTGGCGCTGGCTCTTCCTTTGCGCACAACTGTCTCATCTTGTTATGCATGTGTACGTACATCTAAGAGGTCACCTACTAAGAACTTTCATAACTTGGTTTTGCATTTGAACTACAAGGTTACACGCTCTGTTGCTCCCATAGGCTGTATTTCATGGCACTTGGGAGGATTTTTGCATTGCAGTACTTCTTGTGACTACAAACTTTGTGTGTCTTACCATCCTCCTTTTCAGAGTGTGTGTCCCGCAGCTGCCTGGCAAGGGCTGTGAGTGTTGTCCTTTGCTGTGCAGCAGCCTCCTCTCTGCTCTCACTGTGGGGGAGAATGTGTGTGTCTCTCACTGCTCCTTTCCTCCCTTCCCTGCTCCATCCTGCCAGGGGTTTCTGATGCACCCCAAACTGCCCACTTTCATCTATGCCATTTGGCATTTCAGGGTGTCACCTTTTAAAGCATACCAGGAGATGGGCAGAGATAAGGTAAGGGAGGGAGCAGTAGCAGACTGGAGTGTTAATGCCTGCCATTGGGTGATCTGCACAACTGCAGATGTGGCCCAGGCTGCCAACAAGGTACTAGCCATTCTTTATCTCACCGTCTTGTTGGGAGGGGATCTTAAACCCATTCCAACTCAGATCAATAGGTTTCTGCCCATAGATGTCTCTAGCTTTCCTTACAGCGTTAGGACTGATCACATTCAGCAGTGATGGAAGTTACAGAGTGCCCAAGAGCATCAGCTTGAACATGAGAAGATTGTTTCTGTGGGCACTTCTGCATCAGTAGCTCTTAGTCAGTTTCCACTACTTAAGGTATCCAGGGCCTTCATGGAGACCCTTTTGGTTTTAAAACAGCAATAAGAACTTAATGCATATGGATAATAGGTCTCAAAAGGACATGATGACCGTATTAGAATAAATGCTTTGCTGTTAGTAAAGTTTTCAGAGAAGGCATTTCTATGGTCTTCCTCTTGTATCCTGCAACTAAACTGTCCCATTTGTGTTTGCAACAAAAGTGTAGGTGAATGTTCAGGTACCAAAAATGCCTTTTGATTGGCTTGTGTTCACCTTCCATGTCTTGTGTTCTAGGAGTCTTCTCTTTTCTACATTGTAAGCTCTGATGCTCCCTTGCGTTACTAAATTCACCAAGGCCAGGTTTGCAGTTGATGGGGTTTGCGGTTCTGCAGCTTACAGAACTGCCCAGAAGCAGTAGGCCAATATCCCAGCAGTACAAACAGATCTTTGTTATCTTCCTTGTTCCGATTTCCAAATGTATACACCAGCAAGCTCAGCGCACATATTGTCCAGTATTTCCTATTAAAAAATAGCTTAAGCTTATAACTGCAAATGGTCTTTACATGATGGTATAGTGGTAGTGTCCTCTACCATTAGACTTAGACTTTCAGAAGAACTGACTTGAAAATAAGCTCTGCCACTATTGTAAGCCCCAGAGCACCAACTGTCTTTGGTGGCAGCAAGTTCGAGCTGAAATTGTTAAAAGGTTGTTCTTTAAAACTCCAAACTTTCCACATTATTTTATTTTTATGCTGTTTTAAATTGTATGGTATGTGATGGCTGGCTAGGAATTATCTGAGCTGTGAGTATGAGTTTGTCAAAAAGCATCAATTCATCTTTTGCGAGACAAGAAGGAAGTGACATAACAGCTATCAAAAAACCTCCCAAACCTGTCCTTGCAGAGTATCCTTAAAATAACCCTTTTCAAATGATAAAAATCTGGTTTGTATATGTGCAAAGAATTTCCTTTTCCTCTCCTCCTCACAGAGGCATTCATTATGTTTCAGCGTGCCCAGGTTGATTCTGTGCTGGACTCCTGGTGTACCCAAATACCTCTGTTGTCCCCAGTAACCAAGATTCAACTTGAGAATAGTTTTATTGATATACTTGGACCAAATCCCATCATCCAACATGGGTTGTTAATGCAATTCCAGAGATACATGGTGTTCCTCTGGATTTGCATCTGTGAAGTAAAGGCTGAGCCTAACTTTGAAGGTGTTCCAGGCTCCTGTCTGATGTCACCAACTATCACGCTCGGCGGCAACTATCACGCTCGGTGAGGGTGGAGTTACCTCCTTGCTGCTGAAGGCAGAAGTCACCCACTAGTCTTGGCTGAACACATACCAACCCTTGAAATTCCAACCCTTCAGTTAATTTTATTGAAGAAAGAAGTAATGGGCAAAGTTGAATCTCTCTCTCTTTATGGAGGTGCTTACAGAGCAAGGTTGCACTGTGCCTGGGAATGCCATGTCTGACTCCTATGAACAGGAGCAAGATGATAAGGTGTTCTGCTGAACAAGATCTTAAAATGCCTATGTTCCTATGGAGTGCCGACTGAAAATGGACTTCATTTTTTGCAAACATGAATAAAATCATGAAGGGAAATGAACAGGATAGTAAAATGCTCTTAAATGTCCTGAATTTCTAATGGAGAAGATAAAAGAGTCGGTGTATATATGTGTATGTAGAGAGACCGTGATTTTTTTTTTTTTTTTTTTAATTCCTGGTGGAAAGAAGAGAAGCTGGTATTGCTTTCTATTACTTTGTATGTTCTTTTCCTGGAAAACATTTTGGATACAAAATTGAGGAGAAAAAAACTTTTGATGGATTTCAAAACAACCAACCAAATACAGAAACTTGGTTTTCTGCCCCTTTTTGTAACACATCTTCAAATGAAAACATAGGCAAATGAAAGTGGGAAGAGTTTCAATGAAAACTCATTTTTAAACATTTTTCTTTGGCTCTACAAAGGGAGGGGAGAGCTACGTCTGTGTGAGGAAAATACCAGTTTTATCCTCCTTTCAGTTTTTGAAAGGGAAGGTCTTTGTAGCATTTACCACACAGGAGGGAGTTATTGCCCAGAGCTGAGCACAACTGAGAAAATTATTTTGACCTGATATATAGAAGTAGTGTCTAGACAGAGAGCATTTGAAGTGCTTGAGGGGAAACTGAGGGTAGGAACCAGTTATGACAAACTGAGCTTTTGAAGTGACAAATAGAAGCAAACATGTATAAACTTAAGATCTGATAAAGTAAATGTGAGATTTGCTGCTGATGAAAAAGAAACTAGAATATAGGACCAGCTAAATTAGAGTGTGGTTTGTTTCTGCTGCCCTCCTCTTCCAAACAGGAGACAGAGCACTTGCTTGTGGGGCCATGCTATGCAACCAGAAAGGTGAAACCACAAAACCAAGGCTTTCTTCTTTTACCTGGTCCAGCCTGCAGTCTGGATTGGTCTCACAAGGATTTTCATCAGGACGACCTAGAGGTTAATGAACTGCTGTGTGTAGGCAAGAAAGGACCATAATGTACTAAGCTGGATTCTGCTCTGCAGGCAGGTGAAGGGAGCTGTACTTGTGGGGTCCCGAATATGCCATTTTCTGGGGCTTTTTGCCTTAGCTAAGATAAATGCGTACTTCATGGTGTTGTGGGTTGTAAAGACACCAAGGGAAATGTTGCCTGCATCTGGAGGAGTTGAACTGAAGTGATTTCTGACTATGTGTGCTTCTGAAATGTCAGAAGTGGAAATCTGTTATTGGGATGAGAATTTTGATTACAGAAGAGAATTATCAAAGGCAAAGACCTATAGCCAAACTGGTCATTTGCACCTCTACAAAACATCCTGAAGCTTAGAAGATCACATTTGAATTCTTGATCTGTATCAAGGCATTCAGGCTTGGTCTCTGCTAACCCAGTGAAGAGCCTATGGCACTGACACAAACTAAGGAAAGTTACTGAAATACTGGAGTTTCTTAGACTAGAGACAATAATTTCATAGATAATGCTAATTAGAAGAGACTCATTTCAGGAGAAGCTTCTGTTGTTGGGGAGAATTGGAGGTGGACCTCCTTGATCCTAGTTCGGTGTTTTATTCTGAATTAACCTTTTAGAGTGTCTGTGTGTGTTATACTTGAACTACTTAGTGAGTAGGAACACTTGTCCCTACTAAAATACGTTATTACATATGCTTTCCTTGTATCTTCCATCATATTTAATCAGATGTGGTGTAGTTCCTTCAATGAAGGGTTTTACAAGTACATAGCATGATTATAGCTGGTATATGTGTAATTGGTAACTATTATTTATCTATGTCCATTTCCTTCTGTCTGAATCAATAACATACCAACACTTTTATGAAATCACAATCAATTACTGTGGAAGTGAGTCAGATGTCATCTTCCACGCCAGCATTTATGACTGACTAAGTTAAGAGGGACAAACAAGCTGACTAGACTGAATACTTGGGGTGAAGAAAAGCTCTCCTATTCCCATGATCTAAAAATACTGTTCCTAGTTGTATTTGCAGGGGGCACACCACAGTGGAGGTCCAAGGTGACACCAGCAGGGCTTTGGGGCTCCAGAGCACCTTCAGCCTTGCTGCTCTCCTCTCGTTTTGTTTTGTTTCCTTAACTGCAAAATGCTGATGATCCTGTTGTTGCGTTTTAGCCCTTAGTTTTGCCTTATGAACTATTTAGGCCCCCATTAGGAAAGTGTTTTCTTCAGGCAGGATTTAAAAAGCACATAAGCCAAAATCCAGTGATGTCAGAAAGACGAGGGAAGAGCATGCGTAAGCAGGGGGTTTGGTTATCTTTAAATAGGCACACCAAATCAGAACTTGCTTTTCTTTCTTTCTTTGGGCCCTGATGTTTTTATTATGATTTTTTTCTAGAATGTCTAAACCTGTAGTAAGACAAATAATAAATCCTCATGATCTTAACGAAAATGACAACATGGAGCATGCAGTAGATACTGTTCTTCCCTAACTTCTTTTGGACCACATTTTTCTGCTGCTACGTGGTATAAGGACTATTTACTTTTGAACTACAGTAAATTATTGAAGTTCTTGAGTTCTGACACTTTGTCAGATATCAGCTTTAAGACTACATGGGTGTATTCTACATAGTGGAAGATCTTCAACCCAAGCTTTTTGGTCCCTTTACTTCTGAGGGGACTGGAGCAGCAAAGGGAGGTCAGCATGAGTCTGGAAGCATTAGGTGATCCAGTGACACATGCTGTAATAATGTTATACTGCACTTGTCTCAAATAATTTGATCTCTCTTTTTTGCAGGGAATAGATGTCAGGGAAAGATCTTACTTCATTTATTAGTCCAAATGACCCCAGCAGAGTTAATATAGTCCAAAACCAGGACTTGTTGCCACTAAAATGACTACTTTGTTACTCACAATGACCTTAAGAGTTATGCATCATTTAAAGCATGGCAATAGTTTAACAAAACCTGTTTCCTTCTATACTGTCCCATCTTGGCTTTCAGAGGAATGACTCCATCACGTATCACAGGACAGGGAATGACCATAAACATGGCAGAAGAGAAGATGATGATATTACAGGCTTTAGCACTTCCGGTACGTTTAATTCTCTTTGGGTACAGCAAGGACATTTGAGGTTTAATCCTTGAAAATAGAATAAAATGAAGGTAAATTACAGGGCATGAGAACTACCCAAGGAGAACGTCTTTGAGAATAAATCTAAAATTGAAATGTTTGTAATATCTTGCTGAGATTTACTCAAGGCACAATCGAACATAACAACAACATAATGTTGTCTTTTGCAAAAGAGTACGTAAATTATATGCCAAGTACAATGTACTGTATTAACAAGTGCTCTTGGATTGTAGCTATAGTCCTGTACCAGAAGTGATGAGAGATAAGAAGGAATGACCTGAGAGACTTCTAACAAAGCTTTTCCAAACTGTATTGCTTCTGGGCAGGTCTTGGTAACAATCCATGGCATATGATCTGATCCAACCAGAATTACAGGGTTACAGGCATGATGCAAAACATAATTTGCTAGCAAGGTATGAATGCTTAACAAAATATATGTGGTAAGACTAGACAGCAGTAGTGTTAAAATGTGCTTCCTTTTGAGCCAAGTGGTAAATACTTATCATGTCTGACCTGTATCACTGATCTTTACTGTATCACTATGCATGCCTATACAGCATGACACATGATGCTGCATAGGCGTGACAATATGTTGTAATGAGGCACTGTTCATGAAAGTTTTCACTTCAAGTATAGTGAAGGTGAAATTGCTCCTAAATGCAGTTGAGAGCTGCTATTATATGGTGCTTTGGTGCCAGCAAATCCACCATAGGTTTTCTTCCGCTTCCCACCATGACAAGAGAAACCATTGCTTTCTCTTTTGACTTCCTTCGTCTTCCTTTGTGTGCAATACGTTTTTTGCAGACAAGCAAAACTGAGCAATGGGATTTCCCTTTAAAAATGTTATTCTTTATTTTTCTTTTGGTCACTGATTGTTAGTAGGAACCCCAAAAATTCACACTGGAAATGTAACAAGACAGTGAAGAAGTAAATCCTCTGAGTGCTGATAGTTCCTTCTTACATTTACTAGGATGTATATACAATGTACAAATACTATTTTTAATCTTTGTTTTACGCAATCGTTCATGATCATTGGCCTCCTTCCCCATTATAAACACTAGATCTGTTTCTGGAACATCTGTCCCTGTCTAGAGGGGTGTGTTGGAGACACACAGCACCCTCCTGAAAAGAATGCAGTCCATACACTAATAAAATTCTTCATTAGCCCCATTTATAACTTTGGTTATAGTGAATGATATTATATTTGCTCTGAAGGAAAAAGTTTAATTGTCCCTTGTGTTTTGCAAGGAAAAGCTTTGTAAACTTCTTGTAATTACAGGCTGCTAAATATTGAAATTTGTTCTTATTGAGCATACAAAAATTTATTTTCTGTTTATTGAAAATTCCAGTATTATTTACTTAACTAAAGACTTGAATGCTTATTTTGTGTGGGTGAGGCAGAGGAAAAGAAGCATTTTGCACACAGGGTTTTTCCCTTTGAAATGTGGGAGTTGTGCGTCATTGCACACCAACATTAAAACAAGTCCTACCCCAGCACAAGCCAGGTTCAAGCCCTTGGAGTGAAATCCTAACTGCGAAATCTTATGGTAGAGCCCTTGTCAACTTCAGCAAAGCTGGAATTTTATCACGAGGCTTTACCATCTCCTTCATGGTCATGACCATTACAGCTTTCAGACTCAAGGAAGCATGTGCTTTTTATTCCCCCTTATTTTGAATGATGGAGTATAATTACAGTCCCTATGCTCCGGATTCAATTCTTCATATTTTGCAAAAGTGCTAAGACTTCAAAGCAGAGAAGATTCATGGGCAGGGCTTTCTACCACAGAACTGCCAAAGAAAATGCCACTTTTTGAAAGGCTGGTTTCTGAAAAGGCATTATATGATTTTAATATTTTATTCTGTATGTTGTTGTTGTTAAAGCTCTAATCCTCCTACAAATTCCCCAAAGCATTTTTCTTGCGGGGTGGAGGGGGTTCATTCTGGAATGCTTTTTAAAATACAGATGTGTATGAAGAAGTATTTGAACTAGCATTACCCAAGCAGAAATGGGAGTTAATTTGAAAACAGAGTGTAGCATTTCAAAGCACGGAATGAGGTAAGTTTTCAGCACAGAGCTTACTCTTCACCATAGAAGTTGCCATATAGACAGTCTTTCCAGATCAAAAACCTATAATACACCCAGGATGTAGTTAAAAACTCTTCTTCATGTGGAACCTGATCCTGCACATCTTTGTCAAGTTGGTCATCACTTATCTAGGTCATTATGAAGAATTAAGCCAGCCCCATGGTTTTCAGTGTCAGAAGAGCTAATGCAGCAGGATGAGCTGCAGTGGTTTCTGACTCCTTTCATTTCTGTGAGAAGGCAGTACCCTGTCTGGCCCTTTGATGGGACACACAATAAACACTCTGGACATTTCATGCACATCCCCATATAGCTGAGAGGACTTCAGAAGTCCTTGTGCAGCTGGTGGAGAGCAGCCTTCCCTGCTCAGGTCCCACAGGCCCCTTTGGCCAACGTATGGTGGCACATACATAAATTTAGGAGCTGAGAATGTTATTTATGCAGCTTCCTACCTGTGCCAACAAAGAGTGATATGCACTAACTGCTTTCTTTTGATGCCTTTTTGTTCTTCTTAAGCAATACCTAGCTTGATTGGTCTTTTTCTTGTACGGTCATTTATGCTGAGATTCAGCGGGGCATGCATTTCTCAGTCCCCGTGATGTAGATCAAGAAGAATTTCTTTCTTGGGGAGTTGTTCAGACTCACGCCAGTGTAAAAAGGATAAGAATCTCCCTGGATGACACTAGTGGATTTAGTCTGGGTTTATGTTTGTAGAGCAGGGGAGCAGGGATTTTCTTGGAAGAAACAGGCAAAAGTCCTATTTCAAAAGCTTCAACAGCAGTTAAGCTTTAATAATACACTCCCTTCTTTGCTTTGCTGTGAATACCTGCCAGAAGAGAGGAAAGGATTTCTTTCTTCTGAATCCCAAATGCATTAATCTATGAAGTGACTGGTCAAGACAAAGGTTAAGTGTCAGATGATATCTGGAGTAGATTTTAGTATAATGGCTCATATTACATATGGTTGAGAAAGAGGGCGGGTGTTTGGTTTTGTTTTTATACATTGCATCTGAAAAGTCCTGCTTCCTAAAACTTTGCAGTTCTACTGTGACAAGGGGTGGATTTTTTTTTTACTTGTTTGTGTAGATATCTTGCAACTTTTATTGCTTTGTAATTTTTTATAAAACCATTTAGGTTAGAAGGGACATCAGGAGGTCTCTAGTCCAACCTCCTGCCCAAAGCAGGATTAGCTATGAGATCAGACCAGGTTGCTCAGGGCTTTATCCAGTCAGGTCCTGAAATCCTCGGAGGACCAAGGTTGCGCAACCTCTCTTGGCAACCTGAGCCAATGTCTGACTGTCCCAGTTTGGAGTTTTCCCCTTCTATCCCTGTTTCAATTTGTGGCCATTGTCTCTCTGCTGTGCACCTCTCTCTTTATCTCTTCTCAAAGGTGCTGGACGTCTGCTGTCAGGTCCCCAAAGCCATCCCTTCTTGAGGCTGAACAAGCCTTGGTCCCTCAGCATCTCCTCACAGACTTGTGTGCCAGCCCCTGGCCCTCCCCTGGACTTGTCCTATGTGACTGTCCTCGTTCTCGCCCTGGGGCCAGAACTGGATGCCATATTCTAGGTGCAGTCTCATGAATGCCAGGTAAAAGGAAATAATCGCTGCCTTTGATCTGCTGCTCGTGATGCTGCTGGTATGGCCGGGGGTGAGGCTGCTGGTACAGCCTGGGATGCTGCTGGCCATCCTGGCTGCCAGGGAGGCTGTGGCTGGTGCCCAGGTCGCTGCTCACCACTACCCCCAGGTCCTTCTCAGCAGCACTGCTCCCCGGCCAGGCAGGCCCCAGCCAGCACTGAAGCCAGGGGTTGTTCCTCAGAGTATTCCTCCCTGGCACAGAAGCAAGCCCTTGAGCTTTCTGAAGACCATTTCTTTAAGAAGTGAACAAGTTCAATGACCCTTTCTGAGCACATCAAACCTGTGGCCTAATAACTGTGACAAATTCCTTCCAGCGGTCTTTCCTCTCCTTGGGAACAGAAAGGTGCTGATGGCACTTCTGTTAAACACGTGCGCCCCGGTAATGATCTCCGTGGGAGACTGAGGTGCACAACAGGGGTTTCTACTGCACACCGTGTTTCTTCAATCCTATTAAGGAAAGCAAAGCAAAGTGTTACTTCTATTTCTAAAATGATCATTAGTTGTTAAAGCCACCATTACTTTTCCAGAAATACCATGGTGCTATCAATAAGGCAAAAAGTACAGCAAAAAAATGCACTTCTAATTACTTATGTAGAGGTGAACTCTTAATTCTGTAACTGGCATCTACGCTTTATTTTGAAGGAGTGGGAGGGCTGCCTGGAAAGGAACGAAGAAGAAAGAAAGTCTGAATTCTGACCTCGGTTATGCCAGCTAGTATGCAGGGCAGCTGGGATCCAAATATGTTTTAGGAAGGACTTTAAGATTTCGCTTGTTAAATCTGTACAAAATGAATTACTGTAACAAAGGAAGAAAGCAAGCCTTGTAGTGATAGGACAATAAGGGGTTTATTCCTGTTTTTCACAGAATTTCCTTGGTGATCTTGACATTTTTAGGCTGTGTGACTTGGTCAAGCTTGAGCGCCTGTGGGTAGGCACCAGACATTCATGTGCAGAGGTGCTTCTAGTAAGCAGTCTGATTTTGAGAGAGTTTGATCATCAAACCTCTCAGTTCTCAACAGGACAGAGGATGTTGTTCTCCGCCTGGCCTCTTAATTTATCTGATGCGCTGTGGTCTGACCGGATCTCCCTGAGTAAGTCACTGATGCTTATACAACCACATCTATGCTTCGTGCTTTCTTGTGGGAAGAAGGACTGATTCAATGTGCGGTTCTGCCTTAGAGCCAGCCAGACAGGATCTGGGCCTCCAGTCCTGTTCGCTGTTTGCAGAATTGGTTTTTCACATTTCTGAATCAGTGGGAACAGCTGATATCTTGGATGATCCCGGTGCTGAGTGGGAGACTCAACTGAGTGTTGCATTCTCAGCAATGCAAGAGAAAAATAAGAGATGACACTTCACCTTCTTCTCAAAGAAGTCAGCCTCAAATCTACTACTTTTTTTTATGTCCCCTGCTATCAGAGGAAATCTGAGCAGGATTTGAAGAGGAAGACCTTTATAGGGGAGATCTTATCACATGTATTGAACCTGGAAAGCATTATGTATTTTTAACAGTTTTATGCTGACAATGGTGGGAAGTAAGCTGGAGACAATGGCAACTTTATGGAAGGACACAGCATGTTATGTATTCTGATATTTATTTCCCTCAGTCATGTGCTGGGGTCTCCTGTCTGGTAGTGGCAACCACATGAAGGGGTAGCTACTCAGTCTCTGTCTTCCATGCTGGACAACTTTGTCATTGCTCTAGGAGGCAAACAAGGGTTGCTTTTTCTGGGAAAATTAGGCCAACTCATTTGAGTACCAACTATGGCTTTGGAAAACTGCTACAGGATAAATAGCTTTTGGGCTTACACCGAAAGAAACTGCTTATCAGTTTTGAAGGTTGTGATATAGCATTGAGAAGGATATGAAGAATAACAACTCTGGGGACACCCTGTTTCACCATCTCAGGTGTTATGGCATCACCAATCCTTGGAACTGCAACCAAGATGAAAAATGATGGCGTTGGGTAAAATGAGCTCTTCTGTTTTGAACCACATTGTGCCATGGTTTTGGGTTGTACTGTGGTAAATTTATTTGTAGACTTTATTCCATCTCTCTGGTTTTCTTTTTAAAGGGAGATAATTCTTGCTGGCAATTGTCAGAGAAGCTAAAAGATAAATTAGTTAGTGATTTTCAGCACTTAGAACTACTAATACTTTTCTGTTGTAACAGTTATTTGCTGCTGTTATATACTGGCACTTCTCAGTAGAAGAGAGCAATGCAAACATGTATTTTAACAAGTCTCTGCTGCAGCACCACTGACTGTAGCCAGCTATTGTTCTCCCGAGTCCTGCCTCAGACAAGGAGTGAGAAGTTTCCTGGCATTTAGGTCCAGACCTTTTTGACAGGAAGCCGGGGAACAATTAGGAGGCAGTTGAATCGCTCCCCCCCCACACACACGCGCCTTTTTAAAATGAAAACTGTAAAGAAGAGGAAGTCGAAAGAGTTTCCCTTGTTTTATTCAGCTGCTGTGCAAGGGGCTGGCTATATATGTAATAGTTGTTCTTAACTACTTTGGAGACAGGTTTTTTTCTGGCGTGTGGTGGAATCAAGCCACTCTAAAGAGAGAAGTTGCCCAACTTCTTGCTCGAAAGAAGGTGGCATTTGTGAGTGGAGGCGAGGCAGGAACAAAAGCTTGCCACTGCCCCACCTGCCAGAAGGATGGGCTCGCGTCCGTCCATCACCTATTGGAAACCATGCGACTGGCAGCTCCCCCCAAGCAGATGGCTGATATTTATGCTGTTTTGCCTTTGTGTTTCTTGTTTCCTTTCAGGATAGGAGGATACAAGGCCCTAGCATTGATTTTTCTATGCAGCTAAAAAGACAAGAAAGCTGCTGTGCTTTTGAAGCTTTAGACTGTCGGTTTTCTTATTCCCTGTAGGTCTTCCCAAGGTCTCACATCTCTTTTTCATCTATGCAGATGCCTCTGTCTTCTCTAAATCCTTCCTGGTGACTCCTTTTAGGAAGGAAAAGAAAACTGAAATTCTGGTCCCATTGAAGCATTTTGCTATAAAGCTCCGATTCTGTGCTTAATTCTGCATGGGCTTAATTGGTATCTCTGTTTAATTGTGCTGACCCACAGTTGGGTGGGTCATGGGAGCACTCAGAGCTCCCTAGTAATTTGCACCAATGAAGCTGTGTTTGTGTAGTTACGTCACTCCAAAATGTTCAGAGGCAGAAAAACTTCCAATTCTTATGGGGAATATCTTTAGGGCTGAGGGAGAAGGCGTCCCCCGTTTCCTTTAGTCCTCACAAAGACTGTTCCCCCTCTATTCCCATCCAGTCCTGCAAGCTGAATTATTAGAAATTTCTTGCAGCAACTAACAAATCTGGCTTTGCATTTGGGACCCTGTGAGCAAATAGTATCCTTTTAATATTAACAGAGCTTTTAATTCCAGATCTTTTTGTTCAGAAGGTTCACTGCACAAGCAGCATTATCGGGTTTTGATCACAAATGCTGTAAGAAAGCAATTGAAATGCAAAGAAAACAGATCCTCACAAAACTATTACCATATATATATTCTTTTTTTGAAACAGAGCGTGCACTGGGAAGACATGCTGTCAAACGAGTTTCCAAAAGTAAATACAATTCAAAGAAAATTTCACATAATAATAGTATGTACGTCTCTTGTTTGGATAAGAAACATTAGCTAACTGTATGTACTTCTCATTTAATCTTAACTTTTTTAGTAGGCTAAGTGCAGTAGGTTACCATGAGATAACATAAGAACTAACATAGGATGTTCAGTAACGATTGGAGGAGAAAAAGTGTAAGTAAGTTTAGCAGCTACAACTAACCATTCTAGGCAATTTTTGTCACCTCAGCTTGACTTAGGGTAAATGAAAATAAGAAAACTGAGAAACATAAGTGGCAGGAGAGGAAAAACAAGCCTTAGTGTTTTGCAGGCAACAGCTGAAGTGAAGCAGCTTGATCAACAAACTAGCCAGTAGATGCACTTTTTACCATACTTAAATTAAGATAAACTTGCATTATCCTGTCTCTTTGCCTTATATAATTAAATCATTTAATGTTAGTGATGACACTGTTAGGGTCTGGCATAAAAGAAGAGTCTGGCACCAAGATGGTGTTCCTGCAGCAACGAACCCCTGTTCATGCAGCAGTTCCCATCTACAGAGGTTGTGAAAATCTCTTTCACGGTTAGTCCCTGAACTGAAGTTAAGTAAGGTTTTCAGGCCTCATTGGTAAATTCCCTACTAGAGTTCTTCAGAAACCTTTTTCTTTTATCTTTAGATATTTATGATTTCTTCTTTTGTTAATTTTTGGTTCTACTTAGAAAATATGCATTTTCCATAAGAAGTCTGTAATGCATCATTGTTTGCTTATTCATTGTATTACATCTTTAATTTTTTAAGTCAAATTATTTTTAACTATTCCCATTAAAACCTCATCCTTCTAGGGGAGGGCTCCTTGAACTCGCTTAATTTCCGGTTGTTTGCTGGGGTCAATGATTGTATGCACAACTGCCAACTTCTAATACAATTAATTTCTATTTGTATTAGTTTCACTGAAGAAACAGAAGAGATGGTCTTGGACTAAGGACTGCATTGGGCTCATACAGTGATGACTAGGGGTAAAACTGTGCTGAGGAGGCATAAATAAAACATGCATTGCATTTACAGTAATCTTGCAGTAGGATATTGCAGCAATTTCTGCTGCATAGCCTCTGCTTGCACTAGAAATTGAGGACTTAGCACTGGAATACAATGAGCTTTATACCTGCATTGTACGGAAACAAGAACCAGACAACTCCCACTGGCTTTGCGTCTCATCTTCTCCCAAATGAAACAAACAAAATACCATTGATGCTGAAACCTGATGGATTTTTGTGCTTGGAGCATCTATGCAATCAAGCCCAAATGTTTTTAACGTGGGTAGAGGTTGTTTTTCCAGCAATCATCTGTACTGAAACCACTCTATGTCTTTTGCTTCATTCTTCATGTTCCTCTGAGGCTTCACAGTGTGTTCAGTTGAGACTCAACCCTTGGTTGAAGTATCTGACCTTACTTGTTTAAGGGGCAAACCGTCACTGTCCTATGGAAACACAAAAATTTTGTAGGTTCTTTGTTAACCTCCTTATATTGAGAGCGATGAGTTCTCCATCAGATCTTGTCCTTTATAAGAAGAAGGTGCTATGTTACCTTTCGTGACCTTTTTTCTGTGTGTGTTAAGTGTACATGAACCAAACCATATGTATGGTTGAGGTACTGAGGTCTTTATAATATGACAAATAATAAAAAGGGCTTTAGGGACAATACTTATATGTCTGGCTGGAAGGGAGAAAATACATAAGGCCAACACAGTAATTGACTTAGAACACTATAAAGGGAATTATCTTTTCTCATAGAGAAAAGAGCCTCGATTCACACATGAGCTGCGCCAAGTAGAACTGATGAATATAGCACAATAGTCCTAACAGATTGACTACAAGCTCCATCCTGAATAAGAAGAAAAAGAAACAAAGAGAAAGGGGGCAGGGAAATGGTTTCCTTCTTGCTCTTAGGAAGAGTTAGAAAAATAGAGTGCTGAGCAATATAGGGAAAAAAAAGGAAAGAGTCACATATTACTCACGCTTCACTCGTGTTTGGTACATTCACATGGGCATATTAGGCATGAAAAGAACTCTGAAATGTAAATAGAGACATTCAGTGTGTGGTTTTACTTGATTTTTTAAGAAGGAAGGGAACAGAACGAATGGACTCCCCACTCTGCTGTTTCTCAGAAGGAATCCCTTCTGAAGTCATTCTGATGAAAGAATAATTAACCTTGTTTTTGTTAATGGGTCTTTCCTTTGTGGCTCAGATAACGAAAAATGGGGGAGAGCATGGGCCACCCTGGCGATCAAGGAAACATCACAAAAATTGAGGATGAGGTTGTTGTGCACAAACTAAACTACCAAAGGTATGATGGGCTTGAATTTAATCCCTGTAATTATACTAATGATGCAGAATATAGCCAGACTGAAATAACTCAGGTAATTACTTAGCATATTGCTCTAGTTTCTGCAATGGCAGTCATTGTTTACATCTCTAATTATACCGTGTAGACACATCAAATCACTCACGCTTGTTTTGACTTGAAGTATTTGAAGCAGCAAACACTGATGAGCTGTATCTTACAGATGCAGCTATGTGAATGAATGCAATTCAGTAATACTTGTTCATCAGGCTCGGGGTCCAGCTCTGCATGTCTTTCATACTCAGCATTCCTGTTGCTGTGACTTCCTTATGTATTTCTTTCATTGAGAACTGCTCTTTGCCTTGAGCATGTGTTGAAGGGCTCCATATTCACATCGCTAAGCACTTCATTTTAAGAGCACTGGTAGACTGCTGCAGGTCAGCTGGACTGCTCGTATGTTTTAAGGGAGGGTTACCACTGGTGAGGATATAGCCAGAGTTTTCAGTGTCTAAAACAAAGCCAATTGCTTATCCTGGGGTAGTGTAATGAGAGCGAAAAATTTGTTCCAATTACTGACAGGAGCAGAAAGAAAAATGCCCAACTTGAAGTTATTATCCTTCACCTGCCATTTTTAAATGGAGTGATCTTTCTTCACAACAATGAGAAAAAAAAATGGAAGAACATTAGAGCAGCTTCATCCTTTACAAAAAAAAAAAAAGCTAAGATTTCTTAGCATGTGCAAATGGCTCAGCTGTGCATTTACGGCTCTAGTGGACATATGCAATGTGATTTTTTCCCCCCGCCCTGCAAAACAGTATGTTCTCTAAGGACTGTATACAAGTCCATGTGCCAAGTGCTACAAATATTTCAGCCTTTAGGACAACCTCTTTCTGCAGTCCTAGGCAAGCTGCTTTCTCTGCTCTGTGGCTCTGTCTCCCCTTCTGCAGACTCAGAATAATAATGCTCGTCTTTTTGAACACTTTAGGGCTTTCTAGTTAGATGTGAAATACAGATTTGCAGTGTTAGGCCATACAAAGGATCATTACAAACCATACTGAAGGCCAGTGCTCTGGACCTTTTATTGCCCAACTGGTTGATTGCACTAGGCTAAGACTCTGAAAATGCAGATAAATTTTGTCTCGCATATTTTTATGCCAATGGTTTTTTTAGTAACCTGCAGGTATGTTTAATTTATTTTGCTCTGCTGGAAACATAGTGAAGATATACTTTCTATGTTGTCTCCAGGAAAAAAGCTCATAAAGGGTAAATTGTTCCACTAGAAATATTCTGCTATTAGATGAAGCTAGTTTACCCTTTGGCAGGAATATACCTAGCTTCCAACTGCAGTTACAGCTCCTTGAGCATTTATAATACACTTTTTAATGGAAAGAATTTCAGGCTCTTCTATTAAATCAAATTCAACATCAACTCTGAGGGAGAGGAAGGGGACTTTCAAGCAGTTTTTTATCCAGAAAACATTACAGATTCTAAAAATAGATTGTGCATACATTAATGTCTATATTATGAGGTAGCCAAAGCTGGAAGGATGTCGAGCACTTTATAAACTCCCATTGACTCCAGGGGGGCTCAGTACTTCACAGAATCAGCCTGGGGGAGAGAGGAGAACAAAGTGAGAATACACAGTCCCAGCAGTGCTCTGGCTGTGCATGCAAACCGCCCCACAGGAGCATGAAAGGATGTTTCAGTCAGCAGCTGATTTCATCAAGGGCTCCCTCTCACCAGAGGTGTTCAGAAGGGACAATCTTGTCATAGGAACTAGAGACTAGAACAGGATGAGCTGCTTTGCCTTTGGATTGCACATTAAAAAAACACGACACATTTTAACAGAAGGGTGCACATTGTGGGAGAACAGAAAAGGAGTGCCCACTCCACGTTGTTTGTGGGTATTACAGAGGTGTGGGCTGCTTTTTAAAGGTCATTATCTTATTTTCAGTGTTTGTATAAGTGGATAAAGCTTCAATCCCTCCTACTTTCCAAATTATTTTTGGTACAGTTCAGCAATAGGTGAGCATTTTATTTATTCCAACACCGCACTGGCAACAAAGCAGAATGAGCTAACTGAGCATCTTTGCTTTGGTCTCCTGTGTTTACAAATCTGCTAGCTGAGGCTGGAAATGTGACTCTGCCCTTCACTGTAGAGTCCAGGCCATCCATGTTTTCACAGCAGGAATGATTTTTAAGAGTCACCAGGCAAGAGGTCTTTGGTAACTCCAGGCTTGGGAGCTATGACTGCTTTTTGACTCATTAAGTGGCTTGATGAAATCTTTGGGTCTCAAATAGTTAGAATGAGCAACTACTAATGGAGCCAGGCACCTTGGATGGAATTTTTGCTTATTTACAAGAATGTAGAAAGTGAGCTTCCTTAAGCAAAGGAAGACTTGAACAACCAGAGAGCCTCTTACCCCAAAGCAGGCATTATCCCCCTCCTGCCCCTCTCAGACTCTTTCCAGGGTGATGCACCAAAGCTATTCAGACTCCTTCCTCACATCAGCATTTTCTAACACTTGAGTTTTGGTGGCAGTATCAGCTAAGGGAAATACCTCCCCTCTCTGCCCCCAGCTGGTTCTTCGTGCTCCATACCTCAATACTTGGTTTTAACCTAGATCACCTGGCAGGGGTAGTCACTGCGGTGCAGAAAACATACATAACCCTTTGACAGTGCTGGCAAAGCCAGTTGGCCTTCAGATCACAGCCTGCCTCTATCCTTGAGCTTTGACTTGGCTCTTCCATGAGAATCATCACCTTTAGCTGTTCCTGCCCCAGAGAGACTCTGCAACACCTCTCACCTCTGTCTCAGGTGGAGATGCGTGTTGGCTGGTTAGTGGCTGCTGCTATTTCAATAATGTATTTCCTTTAAAGAGTTTAATGATCTAAACTGAAGTAGTGAAACCTGCCAGCTTCACTGGTCGCGCTCACAAAAGATACCATCTGTTTTTTCCTTAAGATGAAAACTACTTTCTTTATCCCTTGTTTGTAGTAGTGGATGCTCCTTATTACTTACTATAAACCCTATTGCCAAAAATGAGAACTTTAACTACAAATGAAGTACAAAAGCCTCTTGCTACCCTGTGAAGTATATAGGTCATGGATGTGGACAGAAAGAGGGTGAATCATCATGCCTCTCTGCTAAGGGGGTTGAAGGCAAAATGGCAAAAGGGAGATCTAAAATGACTTTCAAACAATAACAGGGAGACATCTTCTTAGACATTTAGATAAAGTTCCTCCCAAATGCAGATGCAGTCTGGGAGACAATAATTGTTGGGGACTATGACTGGTGAGGGCAAAAGAAGGTGCTGCAGTGGACTGCAGGGTGTAGGACACATAGAGAAAATGTAGACAGGATGGAAACGGCTTTCAGAAGTCTTCATAGCCTGCTTGTATATGACAGAAGGCAATCATCCCTATCATTTCCACTACACTGATGAAGAAACCTGAGAAACCAGCGCTGACAGATGTCATGGCGCAGCACAAGGTCAGAACCACAGACTCATTCAACTTCATTTGCATTTCTAGCCATGGTTCACATCGCAAGTGTAAGAGGCAAGAGTCACCTGCTCTTGGGCTTCCTAAGCCCCGTGATTTGGCCCTCGCCTCTTCTCAAATTCAGATAATTTTGTTGCATCACTTTGGTTGTGTTTGCATCAGCTGAAGACTTGAGAGTGAATTTTTGGCCAGGGTAACCTTGACAGGTCCTGAGTACTTTCAGCAAACTGATTAACAGTATGTGGTAGGTACTCTGCACAGATTTTAGATGAATGAAATTGTTTACCAGTTTGTGAAAGTAAAATGCAAGACTGGAAAATTGTTAGGTAGAAATCAAACTAATAAGTGGCCAAGAAAATGCGTGCATTCCCATAATATTTTATGGCTCCAACGAGATAGTAAGAACACAAAAATGCAAGGGGATAAAAAACGTACTCAGTTGGCATCTTTATTCTCTAAGGTGCAATTGCCACTAATTAGTTTTGTCTCAAAACTTAAATATGGAAAATAGTAACCCTACATGTCACACAAGAAGGAATAAAATGTGTTTCAATAAAAGCCTGTCTTTAGACAAGGGCAAATACCTGCTTGCCATTTTCTGCTGAAGAGCAGCCGCTGCGCAGTGTCTCTGCCCATGCTGCATACACATGAAAGACTTGTCAAATGCAAATGCCCACCCTCTATGTACTTTTAAAAGCGCACAACAGATACAATTTGTAGAGCAACAATAAAAGGTGCTGATAATAAAAGATACTTTCATCTGGAAGATGTCTATGCCCTTTAGGGCCATCCATCCTATCCTGCACAGCCATTTTATCCATGCTACAGATAATCTTGCGAGTCCTGCCGTCCTCGGCACGCCACTAGTCTAATGCAAACATTTATTTTCTGTGCGTGAGCATTTTCCGGCAAAACTTTTCTGGAGCCACACAGTCACAGATGATTATTACTAACGCAACTTTCATGAACAGCAGTTGTGCCCAGATTTAATGGCTGGCCAGCATTACACTGCTATAATAGGGATGCTCAGGAGCATACCCGGGACATGAGAGGACATATATATGCATGTTCTGCTGCCTGAGCTGAGAATGAGACTAAATTGCAGTGAGCTACTGACTCACCCACAGGCAATGGGTGGCCACACTAGAAGCGCTCAGTGGCAGGATTTAAAGCTATGCCACAGTTTTACTTTTGACTCCAAAAAGGGGATGTTGTACTTCTGTACTTTCTGGATTAAGATTTTTTTTTCTGGAACAGAATTGTACTCATGGGGGAATAACGAACTGATCCTGCATGCGTGGCGTCGGGCACAGGAGTACTTCTACCTTTCATACTCCTAAAATTCAGGATCTGGCATCAGTATGTCAGCTTCAAGTCCTTTAGATGTAGAATTTTCAGCATAGGCTCATTTTCCATGAGCAGGCAGTGACAGGCACATAGGGTTTTGTGTGATTTGAATATTTTAATTCAGTTGAAAGTGTGGCACCAGTCAGACTGAAAGAGAAAAATAAAACCAAACATTTAATGCTTGAGCCTACAGGATGGTGCACGCCACCCTTAGCCCAGCAGCAGCTGAGGACCCTCAACCAAGACCTTACAGAATCCAGCTGAAGCCAGAGCTCTGACGAGGTGCTGAGAGCCTTGGAGGTCTGTTGAGTGACATACAGTTTGTGGACAGGCCGACCAGAGCAAAAATCATTCTATTGCAAAGGCAGAAAATACCAGTCAGAATGAGCAGAACTCAAGTGCTTTCCTTGCTTAAATAGAAGGAACTCAAGGCTGACATCTTTAAAAAAAAGGGGGCTACTCTCGCAGTTCTCTTCCTGGAAGTTTCGCTTCCTTAGGATATGTGGTTATTTTGGGCTACCACAGCAACTGTCAGAAGAGAAGGCATTTTATTTTCTTGTTGTGTTTTTACATGGAAGGCCTGGGAAGACCACCACGTACTGGAACAAGAGGAGGGATTACAAAATCCTGCCCCGAGCAAAGGGAGCTGTGTGGAGATCTTCCTACAGTACAAAGGTTCACAACAATTCCTTTCCTGTGAAGCCTCACTGAATACTCTGAACAGCTAATATGGGGTACTCGGGAGATGTCTAGCCCGACAGTGATGTGAAAACCCTTTTTGTGGCAATGCAAGGTGAAGTGGGTGGGCCTCTGCCACACGCTTTGCTCCGGGCAGGGGTACACAGCTCTCCTTGGAAAGTGTGTGCCTTCAGCTTGTTTGCTTTGTATCGCAGCTACAGGCCCAATGCTCTTCTCAGTGAAGTCGGTTTGGTAGGGATCACTGCTGAGCGCCTCAGGATCCACTCCGACATCTAGAGTATTGCCCGTTCTGTTTTGAAAAATGCAGTTTTCTCTAAAGAAATGTCTGCAGGTGCTGTAGAGTAAAGCTGCAGTATACAGGCACGTGCCTTTCTGTTTGGAGAAATGGGGCTCAGTTGTTTGCATTCTTTACATATGACTGTGCTTCAGAGTGAACTAAACCCAATTTTGTTATGTAGAAGTTAAATCGAGAAAATATACAATTATGTACTTGAATAGGAAGCTTGGGACATCATTGCATTTGTTGGTTTGGAGTTGGTTTACCATAGAGGCATGTGGCACCTGAATGATTTAGACAGTTACTAGCAACATGTTATCTATTGAAAAGAGTGTGATTTAGTTATTTAATTGTGTACTTTACAGGAAACTATTAAGTATCTTTCACCTCTGTGCCCCACCCCACTGTGCTTATTTGTCCTGTCCCAAGCTGATCCAGCTGTGATGTTCTCCAAGCACCACTTGTTGGATGATACCCGTAACAGTGGTCTTGCCTCTGGGCTCTGCTGATCTTTCGGAGCAGTTAAACAGCACCCACATTGTTACCGTGTGAAGTCCTGGCCTCCTGAGCCCCAGATGCCACGCTGGCGAAAACCGGCTTAAATTTGATAATACGTAGTGTGAGTGCAATGACCTCCGACCTCCCCAAATTATACACACAGGAAGAGTCTCTCCTGCCCCGGGCCATGGCATGACCCCGGGAAGTTGCCCACCACCTCCCTCCGTCCCGCCGAGCCCCTCTGCAGCAGAAAGCCGGGTGCCGGAGGCCACTGCCTTCAAACAGAGGCCTGTCCCGGATGATGCATCACCGCGCTGTCATTCGCTTCACCTTCAGTATGTACATCTTAACCTTGCAGCTTCCAGGCATTTTCAGGCATCCAGGTATCTCCCACACACTTCCTCGCTTTATAGTGACTCTCTGGTTTTGCCAGATGACGCCTTCTGACTGCCGCAGCCCCCGCCAGCTCTCCCAGTGCGCTAAGACAGTTCTTGGGGTCCCAGTGGGAAGGAGGGGCTGTATTTGCAAGCGCAGGCCTCCCCATCTTCCTCCGATCTGCGATGCTGCCAGACGCTCCCTCAGGGATGGTGTCCCACCAGCCTATTAAGAAAAGGCCGAAGGAGTCCCAGGCACCAGCCGCGTACTCCCTTTCTCCTGCTGTTCCTCTCTGTGATGGACCCCCCTCTCCCCGGAGATGCCGGCACGGCTGCCGGGGTCTCCGTTTAGGCTTCCCAGGGCACAGAGGGACGCTTTTCAACCCTGTGCGGTGCTGGGGGCTGACAGCCTCGCCTGCCGCAGCTGGAGGCGGTGTAAGCCATTCCCCCTCTTCCTCCTTCGGCTGGCCGGGCTGGGAAGTTTGGTTTTTTTTAAAAAAAAAAAAAAGAAAAAAACTTCTGGAGTCATTGGGAGGGGAAAAAATTTCCTCGTCATGTCTGTGGCGTCTGCGAAATCGTCCCGAGAAGGAAGAGGAGGATCCCGCCGCGGGGACCGCGGGTGTTTGGCGTAGCGGGTGGGCGCTGGCCGCGGAGCCGGGGCCGGGGGGGTCACAGCGGCCGCGGGCAGCCCCGCACCCCCCCCGCCGTGGACGGGAGGGGCTCTGCCTTCCTGCGGCCCCGGGGAAGAAGGGGCCGAGCAAGCCCGCTCCCCGCCCCGGGAGGGGGTGAGAGCCGCCCTGCTTGGTGCCGGGGGCTCGGCGGAGCAGGGGCCGGGGTGCCCGGGCCGCCCCTCGCTGCGGGCCGCCCTCTGTGAGGCGCCGGCGGGCCCTCCCTCCGGCGGGAGGCGGCTCAGCCCCGGCGGGCAGGGCAGGGTCGGGCCGGGGGGGGCCGTGCGGCGGGTGGCACCCCCCTTCTCTCTTCTTCCTCCTCCTCCTCCTCTTCCTCCTCCTCCTCCTCTTAACTTGGCCGCGGCGGCGCGGGGCGGTGCGCTTCGCCCTCCGCCGGCGGCGGGGGATGCGCGGGCGGCGGCGGGATGGCCTCGGCCGTGTTTGAGGGCACCTCTCTGGTGAACATGTACGTGCGGGGCTGCTGGGTAAACGGGATCCGGCGGCTCATCATCAGCCGGCGGGGCGACGAGGAGGAGTTTTACGAGATCCGCACCGAGTGGTCGGACCGCAACATCCTCTACCTGCACCGCAGCTACTCCGACCTCGGACGCCTCTTCAAGCGGCTCCTCGACTCCTTCCCTGAGGACCGGCCCGAGCTGTCCCGCTCCCCCCTGCTCCAAGGTTTGGGCAGCCTCCGCCGGCCCAGCCCTCGCTGCTTGGCTGGCGGGCGGGCGGGCTTGCTGCCGCTTCCCCCGGGGTGGCGGTGGCTGGGCGGGCGGTCGGTCCCCCCGGGCGGAGGGAAGCGGGGTGAGGAGCGGGAGCCGCTGCGGGACCGGACGGGGCGGGGGCTGGAAAGCTGTGGGGGCGTTTTGCGGTCGGAAACTTCTCCCGGGCTGTTGATTTGTATTGTATTTTTTTGGTAAATATACGGTGGGGGTGAAGGGCTGCCCCGCAGCCCGGGGGGGCGAGCCCCGCAGGGCTCCGGGCTCGCGTAGGAGGGAGACCCCAGCCCCGCCGCTGTCCCCACCTACGCCGGGACGGCGGCTCCGGGCTGGGCTGGGCTGGGCTGGGGGAGCAGACGGGTCCCTGTTCGCGCTGCCCCTCCCCGCTGCCTCCGGCTTCCCCGAGGCTTCCCGAGAGAGGGCTGGGGGGGTTGTTGGCAGGAGAAGGGCTGTAGCTGAAAAATCTCCGCATGTTGGTATGTTGTTTGCCACAAGGAGAAGGGCGGGGGGGAAGAGGCTGCGGCGCTTGCCAGTGGACGGAACGACTCTGGGAGCTGGCATCATTCCTCGCATAACTTCTGCAAAACAGTGGAATTGCACCAGCGGTTAGAGCCGTGTTTTCTCTTTTCGTTTCTGAAGTGGATTAACCCAACTCGGAGGATGTTGCCCGTGCTCAGGCCTCTCTGTGCAGAAGCAGCGTGTACCTGTTAAGCTGTCTCGGGGTTTGGTTTTGGTTTGTTTAACGTTTGGGGTATTTTTTAGATACAGTTATGTGTTTTAGTCTAAAATATTTCAAGTGTGCAGAGTGGTGCGGAGCATCTGCTCATCTGAAAATGGATGTGTGCGTAGATGTGTGGTAGACTTCCAGTCTCCCCAGTTGTTTGGGTAACTACATAAATTATTTGATTGAACAGGAACGGGGAGAAGCTGGTATTTTGTGAATGTTTTCCTGTGTGAGAGGATGGAAAAGTTCTCCCCTGTTCTCACCTCGCCTCACACGTTGCTAGTGTGACCCTGCCCTTGCAGAGGGTCAGCGTTTTGACATTCTCGGGGCTGATTCTCCACCCTGCACACCGGTGTAAAACCAATAAAACTTATTTCTGGGCCCTACCTGTGTGACAGTGGGCTCTGTTCCCTGCGGGGCGCGGGGGGGGGCGGGGCGCGGAGCAGCGCCAGCGGGTCTCTCCCGGGCTGACTTCGCCAAGGATGTTTTCTGACGGGTACTTAAAGTGAGACAGGTCTTTTTGTATTGTCCTGCCGGATCCCTACGTGCTGGTGGTGGCCTGTTGTGCCTAATTCATAAATGCTCATCCATCTCCCTCTCCTTACCTTCGTCCTGCCGGGGCTCCCCCGGCGCTGGGCTGTTCCCCGTCGCGCTGCGAGGGGGTGGCAGCTCGGCCCCGCCGGCTCGGGGACACCCGCCGCCACTCGCGGGCCCCGAGTGCCCTCTGCAGACGGCGGGGGTGGGCGCAGGGCTGCGGGGTGGCGGCAGCCCCGCCGTCCCCTTGCTGCCCGCTCCAGGCTGCGGGGTGGGAGATGCCTGCGGGCGCTGGGTGCCGGAGGGGGCTGTCGCCCCCTCACCTGGGTGCAGGCTGGGAATGGGGAGTCCTCTGGCTGTTCCTGCAGATCCCTGCACCCCCACCTCTCAGCCCTGCTGTGTGCCTGGCACAGTGTGCTTATACCGTGTCTCAGCGATTAGGTCACTGACCAGGGAGCTAAAATATTGGAAAAATCTATATCCATTGAGGGTGCCCTACGTAAAGTACTCCGAGCGTGAGTTTTAGTAGTGCTGAGCGGCAGTAAATTCTAAGTAAGACGGCCTTTAAGTGTCTATGGCACTAGGGCTCTGCTTTTGAGGATGCTGGGCAGGTCTGAAGCGAGCCTGCCTGTGGCCTGCAGGGCACAGCACCTGCCAGGGTCACTGTGACTAAAATTTGGCTTCCCAGGGTGCCAGTCATCCTTTTACTTGTTGGCTTTATGGGGCTCTGAAGAGTAGGTTGGCAGCCGGGCTGGGGTGTGTGCTGGGTCTGGCTGGGAACGGACTTGGTCCTTGCTGGCCCTGGCCTCCTGCCCCTGCCAGCATGCTCCCTCCCGTCGCTCAGGCACAGGAGCCCCTGTGTGTCCTAAAGCCATTCTCATTCCTCAGCACCTCTCTCAAGTGAGCATGGTTCCTTTCTTGTCTCAAGACCTGCCACAGCTTTTGTAAAATATTAGACTGTTTTCACATCTCTCTGAGGCATCGTTTGTGCAGTTGGAGCCAAATGGGATTATAGTCCCTTGCACTGGCTTTACTTGACAGTCCCATGTAACATACACCATTAGTGCATGAACAGCTGGGAAAGAGTAAGCATCCTCAGCCTGCAATGCTCAATTCCTGCCAGCAACCTTCACTTACCCTTATCTCAGGAACAGGCGTACTGACTTCAGTAGAATCAGGAACAAGCAAAGAATCAGTCCAGGATTTGAAAAATCGAAACCCAATATAAGCAGATCATGATCTGTTCAGCTTGCTGAAGGGGGGGGGTTAACTTTGCAACAGAGATGGAATAAAAATCAAGAGTAATTTCTAAGCAATCACAGCATGCTTCACAATTTCAGTAACACTCTGTTTAAAATTGCGCTGCTCCTGCTCGAAAGAAAATTACTTTGCAGAGTGTGCCTCTCTGCATAGAGAACACTTCATCATACCAGCATTCTAAAGTGACTGGCCACAGCCTTGTGTAACTTCACCAAGCTGAAACATAAAAATCTTATTTAACTAAGTGACACTAATACAAAGCTTTGGCTGTAAGAAGAGATTGCACGGGGCCTGTCCGGTCTTTAGAAAACTCGTGGGGTAAGCTTGGTTTCTTAATGTCCTGTTTAAAAGCAGACGTCCTGCCGCCTACAGTAAAGCTCAATATATTTAACCCAACAAAAACACCAGACAAAAGCATGCTCTTGTGTGTGTTAGCATTGTCATATACATTTGTGTCTATTTTTATATACATACAAATGGATTTGCATATGTGTGTGAGTTTGTATACGTGTGTGTGTTTATCTTAGGCTTTCTGAAAGAAGCTGAATATTAGCTGTGCCTTTTATCTGGAGGAAGTGGTAAAATGTTGCAAACCAAATTTGCATTGTGTTGAAGGGATCCCAAGTTCCTACAGATTTGCCTAAAAGCATTAAAAGGACTAGCATCCTACAGCTCAGTCAAGCTGCAGTATGTTGCATTTAAGGGATATGTTTGAGGAGTGAAAGCTTGAGCTATTTGATGTTATTAACTTTTAAAAAGAAGGTGTTTTTTTTTTTAAAATGTCAGCAATATTAGAAAATTGTTTGTTACCATTACTGCTGGTTTCAGCAAACAGCTCATACTGAGCAGGAGTGTGCTCCTTTTCTTGCTCAGCAACAGCAAACCATCCTCTCCTTTCCTTTCTCCAACCCTTGTACCCTTGGACCAACTTCCACAACACTCTCCCTCTCTGTATTTCTCAGATCTGCAGAGTGCTTTGAGATGACAGAGGATGGGAGGTATAGTTTTCTGCACTGGCTGTTCATCTTACCCTTTCTTTGATATGAGAAGAGGGGAGGTCCCAGGAGGGGAGTATGGTGTTCACACAGTCTGGTCTTGTCTTTGATAACTAATCAGAACACATTGCAAAGTGCACTCTCTGCATCTGGAGTGTACTATGATGCTGAGGGCCAAGGATGTTCAACAACACAAGGTATCTTACTAGTAAGCTGGTAAACAAGGTTAGATATGTGCATACCTGCAGGGTGACTGTGATTCATTGTGATGGTGCCAGTAACTTGCTAGTATTTTGTGTCTGAAATGTGCCCATCCCTTGCTCTAGGCAAATACACAAAAGAGGATCACAGAAAAACACAGACTGGTTCACTCTTAGCAGAGCTAGAACACAGCCTAATGTTACTAAACTGTCTGTTTCTATACGCAAAATGAACAACTTTTGTATTTAAATCAGTCTTCATGAGAAAGGCAGCACTACGGACTTAGAAGCTGACTTAAAATTGGTGATTTAGAAATAGTTGCAACAGACCCAGTAGACACTGGAAGTGAAGTATAAACGTGGAAAAGTACTCTTTTTTCCCTCCTCCTATTTTCTCTAAATATTGCTTCTGAGGGGTTCTCATCTAAGATTTATCCTAGAACTTGATCCAGCTTCAGTGCAGTCGGCAGTCAGACACCTGCATCTCGCTTGAGCGTGGGCAGGATCAGCCCCTTAAGCGCAGGCCCAGGAAGCCAGAAGAGAGCATTAGCAGCCTTTCAAAGTTGGGATTTGTTTTGCCCTTGGAATGGTGGAGTGGTTTCTGGCAATCCTCCTCTGCCACTGGTTTGTTGCCTTTGTCATCAGAATGGAGGCTCAGATGCTCTTCCAATGTCGCTGTTCGTATCTCACCCACGCATAGTGCCTGGTCCTGCTCTGATACTCTGAGCTGTCAAGTCAGAAACTCTCTTCAGTCTTACAGATTTTTTTTTTTGCTGGATGAGCCCTCTCTTCCCAAAGTGCTCATTTTCCTCCCCCTTCCTTCTTTCCATGCCTCCTCTGACTCATTCTGCTCTGTTGTGGCCTTTTTTCCCTTTGCTCTCCTTTCTGTTATTTTCTCTCTGCTCCTACAAGTTGCTTTCCCTGAGCCACTTTCTGTTCCCTTTCTTTGCCTCCAGGTTCCCCCACCAGCTTGCTGACATCCGTGGTTATCTGTGGCTCTCCAGAACTTTTCTGTTCCCTTCTGCCTTGCCAGTACAACCTCCGTCCATCCATAGAATCTCTCCAGTAAAGGTGGAGATTTCCTATAGAAACTTTGCATCTGTACCTTCCCTCATAGCACAGAGGTAGTCACTTCACCTGCAGGAGACCCTGAGCAGTCCATCCCAGATAACTAACGCTGAGCTCTAGCTCTGAGGCTTGTGCCAGCCCTCCAGCATGGTTGCCTCATGTGGGAGGCAGATGATCGGTGGTTTTCTGTGTCTGAGTGGCTGTGCACCTGGAAGCAAATGGGAAGCTCCTCCAGGGCTGCCGTTGGAAGGACTTGCACAAAGCAGAAGGCAGTTCCTGAAGAGCTGGCCCAGGACCATTATGTTTGCTTGCAAATGCCACATTCATAACTCACGGTTTTGTATATGCTGCATTATAGTGTTGTTGTTGTTTACGAGACCATCTGGGAGTGTGATTTATGAGAAGAGGGAGCTCTACAGAAGCAGCATAGTGGTTTCCACAGACAGCAGCTGTTTCGGTGCTTTGACAATATAGATAAATACACTGCATCTATTGTGCCCTTTTCATTGTTGACATTGTCAACAGTTCATTAGTGGAGCTTGCTCAGAGCTTCTGTCTGTCAGACAAAGGATGGTTATCAGGCTCCAACAGTGCTGTATAGCCGAAATTAAGTTTGGGGCTTCTGGGTTTGTTTTTTTATTAGCTGAATTTCATGGTTCATCGGTAATGATAGAGATAAATGAAGCTGGCTGTCTCGTTATAAAGCTAGGCACAAGTTGCCTTTTTGTGGTGGACTGAGGCAACGTGTCAGGGAGGCTTGTGGTGGAAAGGAATGGAAATGAGATTGTGTTTTCATGACAGTTCTCACCTGATAAGAAACCAGTGCTAAAAATGGTTGTAGGAGCTTACATTTTTCATGAGGCTTTGACTGCTTTGTTCACTTTTATCTCATGCTTCTTTGATGCAGGCATCAGGACAGGGAGCTCTGTGGGGAAAGTCTGTCTGCTGAGTTCTGTCACCAGGAGGTGCCGTCTCCCCTCCAGAGATCCAGGGAGATCCTGTAACTAATAATACAGGTGTGGAAAACCCATCAGCTGTAGGGTCTGGACTTCTCAGCTTTTGTCTTGCCTCCTTGCTTTGCACAGGTATTCCAGTGTGCCAGGGTCTTCACGTGGTCACGGTCACAACCCCTGCTCTGGGGGGTTTAAGTTGGACAGTGGTTTGGATAGGACTTTGCTCCATCCATATTTTTACATCTGCTGCATATGAAGTGCAAAAGAAGAAATGGCCTGTGTTAGAGCTAGGTGAGCGCAGCGTGGGCAGGGTTTTGAAAGCTCTCTGTCTTTCTGCGTCTAATAGATTTTTCTCAGTATCTTTAATCTTATTCCTCAACATCAAGTTTAAGGAGGGCAGTACAACACATAACAAACTTCAAAAATCCACCCCCCTGCGCCTCTCTTTTCAACTCCATCATATCCTTTTAACTTCTCCCTGAGTAATGCCACCAAGATGGATCACATCAGTGATATTGCATAAATAGTAAACCCTTTGTAAAGGTTTTAGAAACTGTAGTGGCTCTTGTCATATGAGATGGATGAATTTTCCCATGAGGGGAAGGGGCAAGTGTGTCTGCCTCAAGAGAGAGGTGTCGTAGAATTAGGCAAAAGGTATCAAAGAGGAGTTGCCAGAGCTGCCAGACTAAGTCAGACCAGTGCCTAGCTAGCTCTGGGATCCTGTCCCTAGTGATGAGAACCAGATGCTCCAGAAGTCAGCATAAATAACCAGCAGAGAACAGAAAAGCGACAGTCCTGGTCTCTAGTAATTGGAGATCTCATATCCCTGATTGCATGTAATTATCTGCTCTTCTCTGGATCTTATCAAGTCTTTGGACTTAAGGGATTCCTGTGGTGTTATTTCTGCAGAGTTATTGAAGAAAAGTTGTGTGAAACATGCCTTCCTATCTGCTGTTTTTTTGAATTTCCTGCCTTTACATACCACCGAGTATTCCTTTGTCCTTCTAACAACCTTTTATCCTCTTCTCCTCCCTCGGAGGGGTAGCAGCTGTAAGTGGGATCTGTTTTGGCCTCCTCAGAGTCCATTCTGAGATGGCTAATGCTGTAGTTCCCAGGCAGCGAGGTTCAGGGAACGTGTGTCTGTGCGGAGGAGGGATGCTAGCAGGGCAGCTGCTGGGAGGAGAGAGACGACGTGGCCATGAAGCAGGGAAAGATGCCAGCTGAAGTGGTATTGAGAAGAGCTCAGTTCAGCAGAGGGAAGAAATGGGAAGCAGTGCAAAGGAGCAAAATAGCAGAAATCATTGGGCTGAGTTGCCACCCTTCTGCCCTGATCCATGTCCCAGCTGAGTAGCTTCAGTTCCTGCGTGATGCTGTGGAATATCTGTCTGTGGGAATATTCAGAAGTTGACTGGATGTGGTCCCCAGCAGCCTGATCTGACTTTGGTCTTGGCCCTTCTTTAGAACTAGATTCAACTCTTCCAGTAGACATTATTCTGTGATTTTGTATACCTCCTCTTGTGGCTGGGACCTTCCTGCTATTGCTCCATCTACATCCTGAATTGTGTGTGTGCACACGGGTTAGAACGTATCTGAAAGGAGGAATGAGGGTACAGGATAAAAAAGATAGAGCACTGCAGTGTTAATGAATACTGTAACTGGGGAAAAGGAATATATCTCCTGTTGAAGCCATACAGTCTTGTCAGGAGAGAGAGCAGAGTAGCAGTCTTCTGTGCAAGACAGCTTATGTGTCTTCCCTAAAGATCTGAAATCCCTAACTGCTGCTTATGGGCTTGTGCAAAGAGAGAAGGATGAGCTCAAAATCTGAATCTATAGGCCTTAAATCTTTCTTGCAGTGTGGGTTAGCAGAACACAGTAAGATTTCTCCCTGGATTTATCTGCTGCTCCTTTTTTCACTTTGATATCCACTCTCCAGTCTTCCCATAGGGGATGGAGAGAGGATTAGGTGAGGAAGGCTCAATGCCGTATTTTAATCTTCGTGTACATACTAAAATACACAGCATTTAGGAGTATCACCATTCCATCTTGCACATGTCTTCAGAAAGTACACCTTGGCTTCTGCTCTTGCTCGGCCTCCTGTACGTATTGAACTGATTTTGAGAAAGTAGGAGATCTCTTAGACACTCTTTTTTCCTCTCCTGACCACAAGCCTGAAGTGGAGTCCTTCAGATTGGAGAAATAGGGTTTGCCCACAATTTGAGATCATGTATACATAGCGACTTGTACATAGCAACACATCTGCAGAAAAACAGACTTCTCTGTGTCATCACTGGGAGATGGCATGTGAGATATACCTGACTTGGGCATGAACTCACTCTTCCTTCAAAGGCACTAGAGAATTGGTGAGACAGCGTGCTGATCGTGGCCATCAATTGTCAGGACTGCATCGTGATTTCATTACGAGCCATGGAGCACGTGCTGCGATTCCTGTCCCGTTTCATTTGGTAGAAGCACACAGCGCGTTATCTGCAGTTGTCAAAATATCATAGTTGCAGATTTGGTGGCTCACATGGCAGCAATAGGACAGGCCTACCACGGCTTGTGGGTTGACATCAGTAATTGGCTCCCTGTTCCTTCTCCTCCTCTGCTGAGCTCGTTTCCTGCTCGTTTGCAGCTCTGGGCCCCTCTCCCACGCCGTGAGCCAGTGTGCCAGGTACACAGCTGCTCGCCTGCTCTCTCAGCCTCATGCAGCTGCTCCGGCACCAGGGTCCCAGAGCAGGAAGGATGCTGCAGGTCTCTGGTGCTGTTTGTGCCGTGTTTTTTCCAGAGATCTGTTGCTATGCATTAAGTCGCTATGTACGCGTGGTCTCAAACTGCGGGCAAATCCTTTTCACCCAGTCTTAAGGACTCCGCTTGGGCCTTTTGGTCAGGCAAGGGGCAGAGAAGATATCAAAGGGATTGTCTTCTCCTTTCTTAAGATGAGGTCGCTGACTACGGGGGTTGTGCGCACAGCAGAACCCTGCTAAAAGCAAATATCCCAGGTACAGGCGAGTGCCACCCTGGGTTAGGCGCTGTGCCTGTATCGTCCCTCCTGTCACCCAGTGTGTGGGCTCCCTTGTGCGCTGGGTCAAGGAATCTTAGAGGTATGTGGTATTTGGCAACAGGTTTTCTGCTAAAAAAGGAGTCAGCGGGGCTCCAGTTTACCTCAGGCCCTATAAACATAGGTGTTTATAGCATTTAAATCACTTGAAATGCTAGTTAATTGTCCAAGCACAGCATGGACAACAAGACAGAGAGCAAAGTTTTCCTGGGAGGAGTTTGCGCGTGTTTTCCATTAGCAGTCAGACAGGGGCCAGGGCAGAGGAAAAGGCATGAGAACAGCTTTTCACCATGACCTCACGAAGAGATTTCCCAGCTCTGAGCTCAGCTCCGTTGCATGACTGAACAAGTGGAAGAAAGCGCAGCTGATTCCAGGCTACTGGTTTCTTTATTGGTGTCTTGTTTTTATTTTATAGCAAGCTGTCTGGATAAGGGTTCTTGGGGTCTAAAAGCCCCAGATGGAAAAATGGGCACGTATTTATGGTCCTTGGGCATAGAGACAATAGCCTCAGGACATGTTGTAGCTGCTGTATGGATGCTGCATACGTGGCCAGTGAGTCCCGTGCACTCCAGATGCATCCAGCTTGTGGTGCATTGGTGACAGGGTTAATGTACGTTGGAGGTGCTGGGCTCTGTCTGCAGAGTCAGCTGGCATGTGCCTCGTGTCTGTTTGTCTAGGCATTTCCAGCATTTGGAGATCCTACAGCAATCTCTGGCTTGTTTGGTTTTTTTTTCTTTCTTTCTGCCTCGTCAAAGCTTCCAAACAGGAAAAAGAGGACAGACAGGGGAGAAACCCCCCAAAGTGAAGAATAGATACAGAAAGCTCGAGTGCAGTTCTGTGGCCCTTCTTTACACGAGTCCTGATTCCTGCTCAAACTCAGTCAGGCTACTTGCATGAATATGTAGCGCCTGGGTGAGAAAGGAGTTTGAATCGGGCATCCTAGCCTGTGGTCTCTTGCTTCTTCTGCTAAGGCTGGGGTTTCCTGAGGTGAAGCCTTTGACAAGAGCAGTTCGAGGTGTTCCCCGCTGCTCACCTAATTGTGCTGGCAAAGCAGAGGCAGCGTGTGTTGAGGTGTGGGAGAGGAAATGAGTTGCAGGGGAGAGCGGGAGCACCTTGAA
Organism: Nyctibius grandis; assembly: GCF_013368605.1. NCBI lineage: Eukaryota > Metazoa > Chordata > Aves > Nyctibiiformes > Nyctibiidae > Nyctibius > Nyctibius grandis. Next base: position 15,818,936 of record NC_090660.1, read on the forward strand.
CCAGTGTTGTCACCGGAGACTTCACCTTGCGAAACCACAGCGTTCTTCATGCACGTATGTGCTGTGGCTGATGACAGCAGCCAGTTAGTGAGCGCTGAAGGGGAGCAAAAGGAAGGACTGGGGTCTCCACTCCTCCCTGCTGCCTGGGCATGCAGTGCCTTGCTCTGGTTAGCGCAGCTGTCGAGTTGTTAGCAATCCCTCGGGCTGTGGGATCCCAAGCTACGACTGACTGAAAACCACGAGGGCAACTGTTAACTCTTAAAAACAGAGACTTATAGAATTAAGATAAATGAGAGCCTTACAAACTTTGTGGCTATTGCAGAAGAAATTACAGGGTTCGAGATATATATATATATATATATATCTCCAGTCAAGTGGTTTCTGTGTATTTGGACTGTAGACACATGAAAACGAAGGCTTTAGCCCAGCCAAACTGAATTCCCTGTATGGGGAATTCATGTAAGGTCAGCAGCTTTACACCTCAAAACTGTGCATCTGTAATCATTAAGCACATATATAGGAAGCTGTCCAGGCAGATGTATCACTCTCCTTCCTACGCCGTCTGCCTTTTGGTTTTGATATTACTAAAAACTTCAGTAAGGAACATTTTTTTATTGTGTCAGATGATAGAAGTCGTCTGTGCCAGTTTCCAAGTAGGAGTTTTGGTTTGTATGGCTGGTGCCTTTCCAAGGGCTGGAAGGAGGAATATACCAGGGCTGGAAATTCCTGGTGAATGCAAGAAGCTGTAAAACCTCCCACTGGGTGATCTGTGACAGTGTGACAGGCTGACGGCCTCATCCGACTTCTCTTGCTGAAGCATAAAAAGGCTGTGTGAAGCTGCAGATGCTTTGTCTGATTACTAATGAGAGAAAATCTGAAATGCTTGGCTGTTTTTCCTTACAGGATGAGTGCTCAGTGTTGTTGGTGAGGTGGGTTTTTTTCTTTTTTTTCTTTTCCCCCTGGTCTGAATACCTTCATTTGTTTGAAAGTATCCCTCTTCCTGGTAAAATACTGGTTTCAACAGTAAATGCTTCTTCGGGAAAGTGTCCGAGGTCAAGGGCGGATTTGAGAGAGAGCAGTTGAACGCCGAGTCCCGTGTGGGTCAGCGATGAGGTGTTTGCCTGCAAGGTGGGAGTCAGGCAGTCTCTGCTCTGAATGTGTCAGTATTTATGTAGACTGGAGCAAGACCAGCAGGAGAAGGGGAGGCATCCCCTGGTAGCCGGCAACATGGTGGCCAGCTCTGTTTTCTCTGATGTGGGCTACAGCAGGGCGAGAGCATGTTTCTAACATCAGAGGTGGATGTCTGAGCTGTGGGACCGTTGGCAGGGTTTTTTTTAGGGAAGATGAAAACACTTTTTTTGAAAGGCTTGAACTTAATTCAGATGTGGGATGGGAACACATTTGTGGAGGGGCAAAGCAGATCCACCCAGGCCTGCTCACACCCAGTAGTTAAGAAGATGAAGGGTGCTGGTCTGCAATTCAGGTCTGTAACGTCAAGCACAACCCAGCTAATGCACAGTCTGTGGACCCACGCAGATGAGTTAATTTGCATTTACAGCCTTTCAGAGAATTCCCATGCAAAGCTAAGCGACTGTAGCGTACACCGGTCAAAGCAGGATACACGTCTGCCTGCCTTATATGCCTGCTGGTGTGCTCTGCGCTGCTGTCAGAAGAGGGAGCGAGCTGTACTGTGGTGAAGTGGTAGCGATGCTGGGATCATATCTTGTCAGTAACAAACAACAAGGACTGATGCAGACTGAAACATTTTGTGGATGTTGTCCCCACACTGTGCATGTTTGATGGCTCTTTCTGTACGTTTGCCTTTGGAATAGGGAGATGGAGATGCACTTAGAGTTTAGAACTTACAATTTTAGTATATTGAAGTGGTTTCTCACAGACTGCCTTTGCAGATTTTTAGTGTTGATTTTCATTTAGATGGTTTTGATGTATTTGGTCTTTTTCTCCTCCAGATTTTTGTATTTTTTTTTACCAGTGAAGCTTGTTAAATTTAACAGAATCACAGAATCACAGAATCAACCAGGTTGGAAGAGACCTCTGGGATCGAGTCCAACCATTGCCCTGACACCACCATGTCAACTAGACCATGGCACTAAGTGCCACGGCCAGTCTTTTCTTAAACACATCCAGAGATGGTGACTCCACCACTTCCCCAGGCAGCCCAATAGTCTCTTAGGTATTTAATTTTCATGCGTGTATTCTGTTCCTTGGAAAAGCTGCCCAAACGTAGAAGTGAAATGATGACTGGGTTAGAAAAAGTAGGTTACAAAGATCAGAAATAAAGGGCTGCTAGAGGGGTGCAAGATTTTGGGGTTTACTTCTGCTCACATTCCCTGTATGTGCATATAACCTGTGCTATATTTTCCTGAGTCTGCTAGTGGAGAGGGAAGTGACAGATGTCCCGCAGGTTATACATACGAAATACGGTATTGCAGTTGAAGATCCCCATATTGAGCAATTCAGAATTAGAAGCATTGTAATACATCATTCTGGACACCAGACAGCAAAATTTCCATTTTAATCCCTTCTGCAGCACTGTCATAATTCAGTGATTGAAAAAAAAAAAAATCCAAAAAGTTATTTTGCACTTGAAGAATGATAGTGAGAAATCTTCCTTGGGCCACTCACTGGCGCCTACATTCAAAGAAATACAAGACTACCCTCAAGGCCTTTTGTTTAGCTTGTGTTTATCTTTTCCTCTTATCTGTGGGTTGTGTTTTTTGGTTTTCTTGGGTTTATCTTTTGCTTTTTATTGACAGAAAAAAGGATGAATCATGGTTCTTGGAAGCAGAAAACAGGCTGTTTGACTGTCACTGCTGGGAATATTGTGTAGTGAAACTGTGGGTGAGGAAGTAGGTGGTTCTACTTCTGCTTGTCTTAACACTCCTAAATATGATCATAAACAGCTGAATTTGTGTCAGGCTTGCAACTCTGCTTGTAACTACACCCACCTCAGTTTGGGGTACATGCTTTATCATCAGTGTGGGGTAAAAGACGTTTCTGGGAGGCATGATATTTGAGGTTGCTCCGCATCTTCTTGAGCGGCTGCTGCTGGCTGCTGAAGTATGTGTATACAAGAAAGTGTTCTTTTGTCTATGCTCACAATCTGTTCACTTTGTTTCTAGGGCTCATCACTATAAAAGAAGCCCATGATATAGAAGCCAGACTTAATGAAGTGGAAAAGCTTCTGAAGACTATTATAAACATGCCCTGGAAGGTGAGTAAGCCAAGTTCCACATTTAGCCCAGCCTGACTCCTCCTTGATGGGGACATGCACCCTCTTGCAGATTAGAAAGTGTTGGGCTTTGCCAAACTCTAAAAGAAGCACCAATTTATTGAGTATCTTGGAGAAGTGCTGAGTGCCAGAACCGTGTAATGACATCTCCAGGCTGTTGCTTGTAATAAGACTTTCTGTTGTACTACAAATGGTGGAAAGGGAGAAGAGGGACAAAGCAAACTACTGGTAAAGAATGGATGTCTGTTTCTTTTTCTCTTTTCAAGTATTCAAGATCTGAAGTTGTCCTCACGTTCTTTGAGAGATCGCCTTTGGACCAAGTTCTAAAAAATGACAACGTCCATAAAATTCAGCCAAGCTTTCAAAGTCCAGTTAAAATATCAGGTAAGAGTTGTTAGCTTCCTACAGCTGACACAAGAATTAGAGAATGAAAATGACTGTATTTGCTGTTCCCCTTGTTCTTTCTCCATCAGCAATTCAAAAGATGATAGTTCTCCATAGTCTACTTTGTATACAGAACATGTAATTAGCCTTGACATACTATGCAACGTGCATTCAGGCAGTAAGGGGGCAGGTGAAATTGAAGACTGATAAATGCAAAGAAGTGGATGTGAGGAAAATACAGTCCTCGTTATTGTCACATATGATAGTGCTGTTACCACTTAGGAAGGAGATTTTGAGGCTATTGATACAGTTTTGTGAAAAATGTAAGCTCAGTGCCAAGTGGTGAGCAAAACCAGCAGTGAGAATATTAGATATTATTAGGCAAGGAGGGGAGAACAGAAGAAAGGAGCACCACCCCATCTTGAATACAGTGTGAGCTATTCTGGTCTCTCCATCTAAGAAAGGATATAATAGAATTTAAAAGCATACAAATAAAGGACAAGGATTCAAATCGCTGAACAGCTTCTCCAAGAAAAAGGTTAAATAAAGAAGGGCACTTCAACTTTGAGAAGAGATGACAGAGTGGGGATATGATGGGAGTCTACAAAGCTGTGAATAGAAGGAGGTTGATTACCCTGTACTTCTCATGAAACAAGAACTATAGGTTATCCAATAAAGTTGACAGACAGCAGGCTTTAAACAAACAAAAGAAAGGTTATAATGTTGTTTTGTTTCCATACGGAGCACAGTTAAGGAGTGGAACTCATTGTCACAGGATATGGTGGAACTGAAAGCATAAATGACTTCAAAAAGGAATTGGACGAGCAAGGGGAGGAAAAGTACATTGAGACCTGTCACAGGTGGAGACATAGGAAGTTTCTAAACCACAGATTGCTAGTGGGTAAAATGGAGAGAAGTATTACTCTATCGTTGCCTATTCTTTCAGCCTGTCCCTTCCGCGTCTGCTACTGACCCTTGTTAAAACGTTTGTGGACTTTTGGTGTTCCTGGTTTTTGTATTTCTGTACTGAAAGATTTCGTCTGAGCCTAATGGCAACTGTGGTTTTTTTTCTTGCCAGAAGAATTTATTTCAGAGAGTGAAAGAAAAGTGAAATACTACATAGTCCTCCAAGGTGCATGAAGTGTTTAGCGTGAAACTGGTGTCAGTTTTCTGAGGTACTAACAGTATATCGGTTAATGGCCTGGCAGCATGTCAACATGCTAGAGGGGTAAACAGTGTGTCTTAAAGATCAATCTTATACACAGGGTAGACTTTTTGTAATTGATCCTGAGCTCTGGTTGTCAGTGAACTGGTCCTCTGTTAAATAAATATTCTTTGAATTAAATGCTAAATGGTTTGTTTACCCACCAATAACTCTTTATAAGTGTACTGCGTAATACAGAGCCTCAGTGAGAAACGTGGTCTTGCAAGTCTGTCTGGGCTGGTGCCTTCTTGTAGGGACCCCTGAGCCCAGGCTGCAACACAGCACAGGGACTGTAAAGAAGAGAACCCAGGGCCCTACTGCAAAGCCCGGGTGACGCAGGTCTGGCTTCCTGGGAGTGAGAGATGGGAGCCAACATGCGTGTCTCACGCCCCATCTGTGGCTAGGGAGGTTTGGATGATGTCTTGAGTCGAAACCTCAGGTAAAATTTCTCATGTGGTTCCTGACATTAGTCATCTTCCAAAGGCTGAACGTGGTTACTCGCGTTGCTCCTGGATGCCAGGACATGTTCTCAGCACTGATCCTTGAGAGCATATTCACTGGTTTTGTCTGAAATATGTTGCAAGCTGCAAAGTAGGTCCTAGCACCTGCCCGTTATGAAATGAAGGATCCCCAAACTATAGGCTTTAAAAATATTTCAAAGGGTGGCTTCTGTCAGTGGTACCTTGTTCTTTTTGCAAACAGGCAAATATCAAGAATAAATGTATTTCGAATTGGATTGGTTAGAAACTGCAGTGTTGCTCTGACTCGGGACTTTTTGCTGTTTGGAAGGGTTTAATATAATTTTTGTGAGGGTGTGTGCCCCCTTAGGGCACACGTACTCTGTGTGTGCTTGACTGAATATGTCAAGTGGTGGGTACAACAGAGAGAAGATGGTCAAGATGAATGTAAATTCAGAGTGAGGGTGCCTGGCTGATGGACAGAGACTAGCAGCAAACGAAACCCTCCTGCCAGCCTCTGTGTAGAGGACCTGTGGAAACTATGTTAGCTGAATAATAACATCTTTTGTTTTAATTCTAAATTAATTTTGGTAGAGACGAGTCATACCTAATTAATTGGAGGAGGATTTTCCTACCTATGCAGCTATCCAAAAGCATCTTGTGGTAATGAGTTTTATTATTTAAGTGATTGCTGCAAAGAATTTAAGAACATAGACAGAAATTTCATGATAATTGATATTTGCCTCATCTGAATGTTTTACACTGGCAATGGTTCCAGTGCCTGGCGGTGTTGTCAGTAGATGGCAGTAAATGTTAAAGTCTAAAGCAGTTCACACAGCAATGAAATGGTGTAACTATTAGGTCATGTCAAGGACACTAGGAAAACACTGTGGCATTCATGGTAGTCATAGTGCAGCTTTCTACATGGCTTGCAGACTTAGAAAAGCAGGCAAAAATGTTTTATATTCTCTGAAAAAACAAACTGTCCCCCGTGTGGTCATGTTCAGAGTGGTAGGTGATGGGGAAGAGAAAAAGGGCTGCCCTCTTAGATGAAAGCTGAATTTGAATTTATGGTGTAAATCTTATTCTGCAGTATGATATTGGTTCAAGATGAGTCATGACTGAAGTGTGATTCTGCTGGGATTCAGTGTTTTTAGCACCCCGAAACGTATTCTGCTAAAGTCAGTCACGGTAAAATACAGACTGAAAGTCAAAGCTGACTTTCTCAAGAAAAATATGGAAGTGAGTTCTGGCTTTACCTTAATGTAGGAACATGTAAATGGACACTTAAAAAAAATTACCTCCCTTCTTTCTCCTGTCTTCTCTCCTGCTCATTACTTGACCTGTATGTATCGTTGAAATTGGTCTGTTTGAGGATTCCCTGCACATATGTTTTGTGCCTACTGTATTTTCTGTCACAGACTAATTTCCTTCTTTTGTGCTGATAATGCAAGGGTGTAACACAGAGTCCTCATGCCTTGAAGCAAATCAAGACTCTTCCCACTTAAGTCAGTGCTGATTTATATAGAGATGTACCTTCATTTTGTAGTGGCCCTAGCTTCATCTAAGATTGTGTGACAAGAAGAAATCTTTGTGACTTGCCTAGTCTGCCTTTCCGTGTACCACAGATGTGGATTAACTTCTCATTCACAACAAATACTATTCTTTAATTATAAACTCTCCCTGTGGTAGTAAGTCATTAGGATTAGGTGTAAATTTTAGCTCTTCTGGATTGGAGGCTTCTTACACAGTGAGGAAGAAATAAGCAGAGTTGAAGGCAGTGTAGAAGATGGTATTGTTTTGCATGTCTTAAAGATGGTGGTTGAATTAACTTGGAAGGTCACTTTTTATTTCCTTTTTCCTGTCTTTTGGGGTTTGGCTTAAGCCTGGGACTGTCTAGGAAAAATACAATTATGTTTTGGTAGTGGTAGATTGCAATAGGTGGATGGGCTGCCATTTTGCTAGGGGTGACAAGAATTTTGCCGCTGGCAATAATGGGACTGAAACTGGGCCTTGCTTCAAACGCTTCGTATGATGAATTGATTACGTGAATAAAATTGCTTAAGCACTGGCAGTTTGCAGATGTAAGAAGCCATGAAATGAACTCTTCATTCCTGCTTTCATGTGCAGATTTTCAGTGTCACACACACATCCCAGTTCATAACCATGTCAATTCCATATGATATACAGTTGTTTTCCAGATTTTTTTTTTCTGGATTTTCATCTTGTTTTTCTTTCTTCTCTCAACAGAAATCATGCGATCAAATGGATTTTGTTTAGCCAACACTGAAACAATAGTCATTGACCACAGTATACCCAATGGAAAAGAGAAGCACTTGGATGTAGATTCAGCAGAACACTTGTAAGTGGGGTTTGTGCATGAGTAATACTGTCAGCTTTGGATAAACTGCAGCTTTTTTCCTCCCCTCCCTTGCAAAATGTTATCCTCTGTCTAGGTGCAGGACTGGTACAGTTGTCATTCTGACTGGTTAAAGATTACTGGGCCTGATTGCTAAGGCTTCACAGCTCTTTCTATTAAGATGGATAAATGGCTGTCGGTGAGAATGATTAACCTTGAGAAGCTCAGTCCTCTGTGTATGAAAAAAGCTGTGGTTGTCACAGGGGTCCTGCCAGGTGAGAATAGAGGAGTTTTTTCTTTCTCTCATGACTGTGATGAGAGCTGGCTTGAGCCCCAATCTGGAAACTCAAGCATCCTTACAAATGGAATATCCTAGGAAGGATATGCTTTATTTGGGAAGCAAAACACCATCCTTAGAGGAGGGGAACACACCCCTGAACTTAATCAAAGGAACCTGAGCAGCTGCTCAGGTGTTGCCACATGCTGGGACTTGGTGAAGTATGTGTATTTCATTAAGGAAGAGGGAAGTTAGACTAGTCTTATTTGTAAATTCTGCCTCCTAATGTATATAGGTATTCTGAGGTCAGAGACCTGTAAGCAGGAAGGCTTTCATGTAGGTTGTAAGTCAGTGACTGTATTGACAGATGGGTATTGATGGAAATCAGCTTCTACAGATTTCTGTCATGGCAGGTGATTGATATTTCAATGAGCGTCAGGTAATGAAGCACTTAAATATTTTTAATGAGAAACATTGACCTACTTTTTCATTAGAGCAGTCAAAATGATGGAAACAGAGCAGTAAAAGCCTTATGGAGGCTTTATCTTTGAATGCAGCACTCTGCATTACCACGTTTGAAATGTGGTCATCGCCAGTCTGCGGAAAGGCATAGAGTGTGACAACATTTTGTCAGGGGCTGGAGTGTATCTCTGGCTTCAGTGTAATTTTTTGAAGTCTTTCTATTAACTTATCACTCAATGTTTTGAACCTTGACCTTGCTAACAGCATTGAAGCTTATAAGCTTGTATTAATGAGGCTGAAGTGAGACACGAGGTAATTCTGTAAGGCCAGCATCTGGAAATTAAAGTTGTAATAGTGGATCACTTTTCAGCACTGAGAGTGATAAATAATAGGAGCAAATTACCAAAGAAAGCCTTTTCGTGCCTTATTTTGATTATTTTAAAAACTTCGATTAAAAAAATATTAAAATCCAATTTCAATTTAAAAAAACGTGCTGCAGCCCAAACAAAACTTACTGGTCTGGGATCAGAAACTGTCATCATCTAATTGTCATCCCGTTGAAGTCAGAGACTATTAAGGCCAGAAAATATTAATATGACATATGGTAGGCATGGTTTCCCAGAAGCTGTGGTAGAAGAAATAAATCAGGGTAACGGCCTGTCTTTGTGCATTTGTATTTTAACTTCCCTGAAGGAAGTTAAATCTGGAGTCGAGAGGTTAATAAATTTCAACTGTTTTACATGGTGCCCTAAATTTGCCCATCCTGCAGCTGTCTTTTATAGCCAAGAGGTAATGGCTACGAGGTAATGGCACTTGTGTAGCACAGCTGTTTTTTAAAAATCAAACTTCTTTTAAAAGCAGAAGTTTTCTCTACTGTTGCTTTAAATGTAGGTTGGTAGCCCAGAAAGGAAGCTTTAAAATCTTTCAAAATCCTATGCAGTTCCTTTTTGGTCTCTGTAAAAGTGTATTTATGGGATTGGTCTTTTCTATTCTGAAATCAGAGTTAATTCCTTGTGGACTTGTATATCCTCAGATGGGAACGTTTTCCTTTCAGCAACATTAAACTCTGTGTGACTTTTGGGTTTTGTGTACTTGCATCAGACGTTTTGCAAAGCAAACCTGTATTTTTTGGAGAGAAGCACTTGGAGCTTCAGCAGGTAGCATTCATTCCCCAAGGCTCCACTGCACTGGTTAGCTGTTGTAGCCTGTAGCACTACCTACCCAGTGATCCATCAGCTGAAAAGTCTCATACTTGTTGCAAATGGAACTATAGCATTTTTGCAAGTTGGAGTGGCTTACTTTGTTGTTCTGGAGAAGTTGCTTTCTGCTTCCTTCATTTTCTCTCTAATTTTAGTTGGCAGTACACCATACTGTTGCAAAATGTGGTGAACTCAGTGTGGTCAGCATCCATGTGCCATGAATAGTCCTTTTATGTGTGCTTCTTTGAGTACTCTGCAGTCCCTTTGGAAGAAAAGGTGGTAAATAAATGCATTCGAACTTATGCTTTGGTTTTGTTAAAGGTGCATTCGCCTGCCAGGACTGTTTGCACTTCTGTCTTTTGGGTCAGGAGCAGAGGCTGTGGTGTTGGACATGCTACCTTTTTGGCAAACTCACTCCAGTACTAGATGTGCATTTTCAGGACAGTGCTACCGTTGTCAGAATCATCTTGTGGTCCATGGGACAGACTTTCATGGGTGGCCATGCAAAAGCAGCACAGAGGTGGTGAAGTGAGATACAGAATGTTTCCAGGAAAACAAGATCCTACTCTTGGCAGAAAAAGAAAAAGCTTCCCCTGTGCTTTTTAGTCTTAGGTGGGAGGAGAACTGTTCAGGTAGGTACTGCTTGTACTTAAGGTGATGAGAGGAACTGGGCTGTTGTCTCACACCATGTTTACACTTGGGATTGCTTCTGTGAGTTAACAAGCTTCTATGTACCTCTTCTTCCTGGCAAATGTGAGCAGTAAATCTAATGCATTAACAGGAATTAAAATTATAAAGGTGGTTGTCTTACGGCACAAGGAGTAGGCCCTTGTGAAGGACGGTGTGTCTCTCAAGGTACTTCTGAAAAAAATAGCAAGAGGAGCAGTCTGGGCGTTTAGGAGTCTGCACGTCCACAGTAGTTTGCAGAGTTTATTTTGGGAAAAAGACCTGTTGGTAACAACACAAAAGCATTTTGACTGTTGGGTGTCCTATACAGCTGCTAGCTGTAGTAAACTGTCCTGGCTTCTTGGGTTTGGTTTCCTACGAGCGCTCCAGAGCAGTGCTTTGCAGAATTCTGTGCCCACACTTCCTTTTGGTGGCAAGGAAAGCTTTCTGCATAAGCACAGCATATGAATGCCACTGCTTTGTACCTCACGTGCTGCTTGTAGTACCCTGTCAGTGAGGCTGAAGAACCACAAAATCTGTGGGGCCTTCCAGTTGTAATAATTGAGTTCTAGACAATTGACAAGAAAAGGAGACCAGAATCTGAATAGCCTTCTCGACTCCTCTTCTGCTTGCTTTGTTCTGTCTGCTCCACTGGTATTTCATAATCTGTTGTTTCTGGATCACTAGCAGTCTGTAAGACAGCACAACATGATCTGTGAAGTGCTTGCAAGATACCAATACAGCTCCCTTCTGCACGTGTTCCCACACAGGCAGGCAGGCAGGCAAACAGCCTGGAGGGAGTAGAGGAATGAGGATAATAAACATTCAAAGTTCAGTCTCATTTCAGTTTGATTGTAAGTAAAGAGCATAGCAACAGCACTGCAGGAGAAAATCCATGAGTTTCTGCTCAAAAAAAATTGTGGTCCTCATAGTTAAAAAAGAGATGAGAAGGACCAGGCAGGAGTGTGGAAAAGAGACAGAGCTGTGTCCATACATTGCAGGATGTATAGACTCTGCTATCCAGTAACCCATGATGCTTCCAAAGAAAGAGTTTTGAGCAGAGATGGGAGTGGGAGATTATCTGGGTTTTTGGGTCCTCTGAAATATGTGACTCTTAGGGCTCTCTAGGGTGAGGTTAGAGGGATGTCCGCAGTTGCGTCACTTAACTGAAGGAGTTTAACTAGTTCATGTGTAGGTGAGATGCAGTTTTAAACCAAATTATTTTAAAGCTTCATCTGTTTATCTGCTATTCAGTGAGCTGAAGTATGCCAGCCTAAAAAGAGACACGTCCTGTAGTCAGAGCTAGGTTAGGATTTCTTTTTCCATCCTGTGCAATTTTTCAGTTTCTATTTCTTTTTTTTTCCTCACTCTATCAGAATGAATGCACGTTATTTGAAAATATTTAAGAAGAGTGTGAGAAAAAAAGACTTGACTGTTCAAGTCCCTTGCCTGAACTGAGATGAGATTTAATCCTTGGCGTGCAGAGACTGCCTTTGACTGCTAGGCTATCTGGGAAGAAGTAAAATGTTCTATTAACTGCAGAAATTCAAGCCTCCTTGGAACAGAAACATGTGTAACTGAGGAAAGTGTAGGTTTTAACAAGTTGATGCCTTCTGGTCAAGAGTAGGCATGAGACAGTGGGTAATCCTTGCAAAAGTTCAGGTTATAACAGAGGAGTTAGGAAGTGGGAAGGAAAATACCAAAACAAGTGAAACTAAATTTGTGAATCTCTTTATATTTGGATGTTCTCTGCTTGTCAAAACCTAAATCTTGTGCCATGGGGAGCACAGCAGGGGTCTGGAGGAAGGACACTCTAGTCATTGTTTACTATTTGTGTTAGACCTTTGGCCTCATAGAAAAGCCAAACCCAGAGAAGGTACCTGTGAAGTGAAAGGGTGAGAGTCCAAGTTCAGACAGGAAACAAAGGCAGTTTCCTTTCCATTCTTGTGTAGGAACTGAGGCATTTCGTGTTGCTGCCACATGCTGTGAGAACAAAATGGAAGGATGTGGACCTTGGCTGCCTGATTTGCTCTTCCAGAGCTCACTTGCTGCTTCCTTGCTTCCTTGCTAGTAGCTTTGAAAGTCAGGGAGGACAAGATGATTTGCTTGCATGCACCATGGTTCTCATTGCCCTATGGTTTATTCATATACACATGGGTGTGGGGAAGAGGAGGTGTGGATGAGATCCGCTCTGACTACTTTCTGTAAAGATTTTCACATACTGTAGTGAAAGTTCTTCTAGACTCGTAAAAATGTCATTGTAGAGGTATCCAGAATTGCCTGACAAGGCAATTCCGATGTCCTGGGAAATCATTAATTCGTTAGTAGGAGAGGAGCACTGGGGCACGAAAACAAATTAATAATGTTTTTGATCTGGCTCATCTTAAATGCAATGCGGTAACCAGATGTCACAAGATATGAAGTTCTGGTGTTATAATGACAAGTGCTATGAAGAGTCAGTGTCATACTAGAGAGGAGTCATAAAAGTCCTTTTTACTGAAGACTGCTATCTAAAGAGATGAGAACTCGAGCTCCTAGTATGCTGCACAGCTGTGTTTTAGCACAGTTTTAAAAGGGAATAGCCATCCTGTTTTACTGAGAGCAAACTCTTCAGTCCATTAATTTCCAGAGGTAATAAAGAAACAGGTTTTCGGTTTATTTAGGGACATGGAAAGCTGTGGTTTCCATTTACTTTCAGCTCTCTCTAAGAAGTGTTGAATCTTGGTTTATGAAAGTGACAGTAGATGCCACTGGTGTCTCTAGTATGTTGTGCTAGCATAATGATACATAGGCTGATGTCAGAGAAACTATAGCTTCATGATTCATAGTTGATCTGCATGGACCTTCCTTGACAACTTCTAGTATGAATTCGAATTTCAGGCTGCCAAGAGAAGGAGTGAGATACTGAAGCTTTGGAAAAAGAGTTGGGACTCTAGATCTTTGTCTTTCAAACTGAGCTTCACAAAGCAGAAGCTGCAAGCCAGCATTAGAAATACTTCTACTGCAACACTGGTCTGGTGTGAAGGAAGTCCACGTGTTACATTTACTCAGAAATTTAACTTGCAGTACCAGCAGAAGCATTCTTGGCTGCAGCCCTTTTTCCACGTAGTCCCCTCAAAAATGTCTTTTCTCAAAATTTCCAGGGGTCAGTTTTCAGATATCCTAGCCTTCTCCCTCTCCCTCAGTACTTCTCTTCAAATTCCTTTGACTTTGATTTTCTAAATGAACATTAATGACTTAATACCTTTTGGTGTTTTTTTCTTTATTTATTTCTCCTCAGGTTTGAAAGTGTTAGTGACTTTACCTCAGAGCTAGAAGACAGTGATGATCCAACAGCTTATGTCACCAATTTGACATACTACCACCTGGTCCCATTTGAGACTGATATTCTGGACTGAGGCTGCTCAGTGACGCAGCCAGCCAGCAGCCAGCCGACCTCTTCGTCCATAGGCTCTGCTGTCTCCAGCGTTGCATCTCTGTGAATGAGGCTGTGCGGGCAAGATCGAATAAGGCTCCGCAGGCAAGAACAACAGCAGAGAAGTTGCAGCAAGTACACCACAAAGCTGGTTTTGTGGTCTGCCCCTCCATTGTGTGTTATGGAGACATCTTGTAAGGAAGTAACTGCTTCGCTGTTGACAACAAACTCGTTTTTTCCATGAAAGCAAGGCAGCAGAGGCCTCCTGAGGCTCGAGGAAATCTCTGCTCTGTCTGTGGGAACTGCCACTCTGACGCATCTATTGGAAACTTGTGCTGCAGTATGCTGTCACCCATGCTCCTTGGCTTGCAGTGCAAGTTGAGGCTTCCTCTTTTACGATATCACCAGAAACTTCCCCAGATGGTGTGACCACACTTTTTAAGCTATGTATGCAAGAAGGCGAGCAAACGAGCTGAATTTTGTCAGTTCCCTCTGCGGTTGCTTAATGGAGGGCTTGGAGGTCACTTTTTGCTCAGCTGCCAGATGACTGGTGCCTTACATGAGATGTCAGAAATACCATTGAGTGCCTCCAGGAAACAGAGCACATGAGCTGACCACTTTACTTCTTTTAATCATGGGTTTTTATATAATCACTGAAGAGGCAAATACTCTTTCCTGGAATAGTAAAGCAGACAGCAGCTGGCATTGCAATGGACTGTGCATGATGTTTGGGTACCCGTATGATTTCAGAAATCTGGAAAGCTGATGGGAAAGCTGAGCTGCCCTGCTAAGAAAGGTCAAGGATATGGCAAGCACTTGGATATGATCTTTTTTCATGTGGACCAGCAAATGCGAATGGTGCTTACAGTTATTTACATCAGAGAGAGAATTCCCTATGCATATTTCTCCCCAGAGGATGGGGAGGAAGACAATAAGATTTATGTAGTGCTTGGACTGAAAAAGAATGATAAGCTACAGTGTGTCTACAGTGGTAGGACAATCACTTTCTGCTGCCAGCCTGGCTTAAGGAGTCTGCCTGGCTTTCCAAGATCTGTCTGCAGGGCCGGGTGCAGGCCTTGTTGTCATGTAACACCATGGATTTTGGTGGAGGTAGGACAGTGGGTGCAAGAGCGAGATGGGACCCTGCAGTCTCTTGACTACTGAGTAGTGCAATGTTACAATCTCCTTGGGGTCTCTCTCTTGCAGAGTGCTCCGAAATCCCGTCTCTCACTGTGAGTGCTCAACACTCGCCAATGTGACCTTTCGTTGAGCTTTTTGTGATTTGTTTGCAAACATGAATTTGAAGGGATTGAAATGGGAAGGAATGCATTTTGGACTTGTTTCTTGGTAAAGGGGGTTGCTTGGTCCTGAAGAAGTTGATACAACTCCCTTCTGCAGACTTTTCATTTCTATATATAGAATAACAGTCAAACAGTATTTGCTAATGTAAATAATAAATTATTGAGAATCCTAATTCTTTTACACAGTATGTTTTTAAAGTATATTTTAATGAAATAAAATATAACTCACCTTCAGTACACTTCTGCAGCTTAAAACAGCGGCTTCCTTTTTTTTTTTTTCATTTGAGGACGCTTTCCCAGCCATGCCAAATCGTTTCTCTTTCTAGTAGTTTTGGAAACATGCTGAGTTTTGACAATTCTTTCTGTGCTCCATGTGTTGCCTATACTGTAGATATGGTGCATACCCATGTGAAAGCTCTCCGCCTAACTGTTGATCTTGTGTCTAGGTATATGTGGTTTAGTGCCATTAAGTTTAGTGGAGGAGTTCTGCACTTTCAAGACTATAAGTGAAATCAAATCTGTCAGTTATTCTTTTTTGAAGATAAAGCAGATTCTTATATGTTAAATTTCTGGAATACAAAGGGATACGTTCTCTCTCATGCAAAGGCTTTCTGAGCAGCGTCTTGAATTAGAATTGGGTAGGTTTTTTGTTCATTTGTTTTACTCTCATTAGTTTTAACTCTTCTGTCAGTGCTTTTAGTTAACCATGATGGGGTAGAAATAGTATGTAGTAAACATGTGCATTGGATTGGGAATTGGAATATTTTATTTCAATTCCTGGTTCTGCTGTCAGCCTGCCATGTTGCTTTGGGTAATTCTACTTCTTCTCACTATCCCTGATTTTTCCTTGAGTAATATTTTGAAAAGCACCAAGTGTCATTGGCTTTTTATGCAATATTGTCCCCTGATTCATTTGAATTTTCCTATGAATTTTTAACCTCATGATAACTACTTACCTTTTTTAAAGCACTTTAAAATATATGGATTAAAAAATAAATAGAGAAGTATTGCTGATTTTTAAAATGTACAACCACATTCTTCATATGAAAACCAGCTAAGCTGCATGCACAGTAAAGTCTTCAGGGAAGGGGGAGTCTAATTCAAAGGAACTAATCTACAAACAGAAGTTGCACCCATTTCACTTGGATTTTTCAAAAGCCATTTTGATCAAGTATTTTCCAGAGTTGATGTCTTGTGGTTTATTTCTCTTAGCTGAAATATGTTTATTTGATAAATCAAAGAAATGCAAATGACCGTGTGTATTACTTTGTCCATAGAGTCAATTTAAAAACTGTTCTTTGGTTAAATCACTGCAACTTTCTCATATGGATTAGATCTGTACAACTGGGAGAGGTTCAGAGTATGAACTATGCTTATAGTCAATTCATATGTACAGAGACCTTACTGTTGATCAAAAAAAAAAATCTTAGTTTGAACACATGATTGAAAAGGAACACAGAGAAATTTTTTTTTCTTTTTCTTGTCAACCAGCTCTAATTATAATGTCCACTCTTGCCGTGCCCTGATATAGTCTCTCTTCTATTCTGGGCCAGTTGTTCTCCAGCTCATGTTTTATAATACTCTGAATTACTCTGTGGGGCCGGACTGGCACGCAGTTCACCCACAATGCCAGAGGGCACAAGACCACTGCAGAGCCGACATGCACCTTCTGCTGTGTCCTGTCAGGACCTGGGCCACTCTTTTTGGCTTCCCAGTAATGTCCTCGGCATTACACAGGAGTGTGAGGAGACCTGGGCTTATGGTACCTGCCTCAGCTGAAGCATCCAGTGCTCAGAAGCAAATAGAAGGCGGCAAAGTGTAACCCCAAGTGCTCAGTCTGTGAGTCAGATGTGTTTCTTCTCTTGGAGTGACTCTCTTCCAAAACAGCCTTGCAAATGTCTTTTGTGGGGCAGGAGGGTTGCGTGCATTTTTTCCTTCCACAGAGCCCTTTTGGGGAATTTTTAAGCCAGGGGATTTATGTCACAACAGAGCCCCTCACAGAAGAAAATTTATTTTTCAACAAAGTGAATGTCTAAAAACATATCTTAGCTACTTCCTCTTCATTCACCTTGGTGACGGCAAAAAAAGGTTCCTGTCTGCTTGCGGCTGCTTCTCTGCTGGGGTAAAAAAAAAAAAGGTCTGGAGAAACAGGGATTCATCCTGAAATCTCTCTGCTTTGGGGAATTTGCCTTAATTTTTGTCCGTGGTAGGTTGTCACTGGGCTGCTGGAACTCCTTTCTGGATCCCATCAGTCAGAAAGAGCGTGTGTCTGCAGAAATCATGGCTGCCTCATTGCACCAGAGCCCCAGGTCGCTCCTTGGCTGGGGTGGCTTGTTTATACACAACTTGCAGCCGTGGTGGTGGGCAGTTAATGCACGTCAGTCTGTATGGGGCACTGCCCGTTTATATGGTTGTATATAAACAATCCTTTTGACGTACCGAGGGTGTAAGCGCACGCAGAGCAGCTATCAGCAAAGCACAGTCCTCATGTTGCTTCACAGTGACTTGTCCCGTTAACTGGAAAGAAACGCCTCAGCCATCAGGCTGAGCGTACAGGGCTTCCCCTCCCTCGGCCCGCTGGGGCCATGGCGGCAGCCACAGCTGCCTTGTGCCCGGCCTTTGCTGGTGCCCCAGCGTCCTGGCCGCAGGGAAGGGCACGCGGAGCCTGAACCAATGCCGGGCTCGGTGCCTGAGGGAGGGCCTCATGCCCAGCCTGGCGAGGTTTGCATGGGACGGCTCGCTGTGGCTGCTGCCAGGAAAGCTATTTATAACCAGGAATTGAACACCCCTTGCAGTCCTTTGCTTAAGTGCTTAACATACGCCGTGGTGATTGGTTTTCCCTTTCGTTGTTTGGGCACCTTGGGGTTTCTTCCTTTTCTTTCCTGTGTTTCCAGTTTCTCAAGCTGGATGTCAAGGTGCTGCGAGGGCGGGCCGGTGGCAGCGGGGCCTCCCAGGGGCTGGCAGCCGGGGCCTGGCCCACCGCCCTGCCAGGAGGAGGGCACTGGGGACACCGGGGCAGCCCCGGACATCGGGCACCTCCCTGGGTCAAGGACCGCCTGGGAGGTGGGCCCACCGTGGCGACCTGGAGACAGGCCCTGCTGAGGTGTCGCTGGGGCAGGGGCTGATGGCCCCAGGAGGCTGACATGGGGTCCTGGGCTGTGGGCGGGTGGGGGGATCCCAGGGACAGGCAGGGACAGGCAGGGCTGGTGGTACCCTTGGAGCCCAGATACTGAATGCTCAGGATTTTTATCCTGCATGTTTTGGAAATACACGTATTTTTTCCATTGCAGCAAACAGTTAAACAAGTACCCATGTTATTCTGGGGACATGAAATATGGTGCAGAATTGGGTTATTGCTGTACTATTGAGTTAAAAACAAAAAAAAGCAGTCTTTCATCATTTTAAGAAAAATGTAGCTGAAATAAAATTCCAGCTCTTAGGTTTCTAAACAAGGCCTCTTCGCTCTGAATCCGTTGTGGCTGGTAAAATCCCCCGTGCCCAGGTCTGCAGAACCCTGTGAAAAATATCTTGGGGGATGCAAAGTGCTGCCATCCATCTCGATGGTGCATTTCTTCAGAAACCTAACCACGAACATGTAATTTTCAGCATTATTCATTAGTTACCATCTGATGATTCTAACAGAAATGCATGGCACAAGGATCTTATCCCCAACCCCTTCTCCGCAATGCAAAGCCAATTCCTTTGTAAGCCGAGTTGTTAAAAAGCTGGTCTTTATTTTCTCTGCAACTTTGGCTTCTCCCTTTGGCACACTGCATGGGAATTGTGTGTACCAGCCCTTGGTATTAGCTGCGTGAGCAGAATAGAGTTGAAGTATGCTGGTATCTAGTGAAGAAACAGGAGGTCTGTGTCTCTTGGAAGGAATGATGACGACAAAATAATTTCATTTTTATTTTTCAAATCATGAAATATGCTGGCATTATAATGTTGCCAAGTCTTAAGAGAGTTAGGGAAGAGAAAGGGTATCACACTACGCTATGTCTTGTCCACCAGTCTTTTTGTTATTTTTTTGTTATAGCAAATACTTTTAAAAAGCTCAGCCTTGGATGCCAAGGCCATTCTTTATAGCAGCAATAGTCTGTAGCTCAGCATCAAACTCTTTAAAAAATATATGAATGTTTTCTAATTGCTTCTTATAAGAATGTTCATTCCTGTTCCAGTCAGCTGTCTCTGAACTCCCTTCCCCACACATACACAAATTATTCAGGCTATTTTACCGGTCAGCTTTCGTCAATGTAATTGCTTTCTTATGGAAATAGTCACACCCTGAAGTGCAGTTCCCAAGTTTTATAGCACACAGAGCATTCCCATTTTCAGTGTTGTCAGGTAATTTCTTCTTGCTCTAAAATCATTCTCATTATAATTAATATTGTTAGTAATACATACATTGGGGGATCTAGCAGGCAGATGCCTTGCTGCAGAGGCTTAGGTTGTTGTTCTTCACTTGAAAGTCTGCTCTTAAGGGACCCTGCTCAGGTAAGAATTTAGAGAAAAGCTCCTTATTCTCTAAAGATGCCTTGTCAAACCTTGCATAGTAGTAAAATCCGCTTTCTGTTGCCTGGTGAGGCTACCTACATGTCTGAACTGAAGAGCTCGCTGGTTCCAGATCAGCTCTCAGCTGTCCAGGGGCCCGCTGCTGCCAGAATGGACTGGATTAGACCCCAGCCCGCACCCGGGCTGTGGAGATGCCTTCAACACCCATCTTCTAGTCCTCAAATTCTGCTAAACAATTTTCAGAAACTTTTCGATAGAAATGACAGCTGATATACTGGCAAGAAGAAAATACAAATACGAACACTGAATCTCGATGAAAAGCATCCCAGCATCAGCTCTGTGTGTATTATTTCAATTAAACTTCAAAAAATAAAGGATTCTTCTCTAAAATGTTTTACAGGATATGCTGGAACTCCATGTAAGACCTTGCATGTCCCTCTGGTACAGCTACTTCTGACACAATCTGGCAAAAATCAGTACTTTGCCACAGTTGCAGAATGCGTGTTTATAAGGTCTGTAAGCCACTGAGCCTCCTTCAGCTCCACTGGCATCGCATGGGAAGCTCTCAACTCCTTGGAGGCACTGGTCCTCTCTACAAAGCTCTGGGTTATAACTTTAAAATGTCTCCAGCATTCTGAAGAGCTCCAAGCAGCTTTAGGAGTTTCCATTAGTAAGTTAGCTTCGTTTAGCATTGTAGTTTAGTTTGGAAACCATCTGCAATTAATCATGTCCTCTTGTTTAGCTGAATCACCTTGTACTGGGCAGGCTGGAGACAGAAATAGTTACATGTATCAGAAGCCAACTTTGTTATGTAAAATTAAAAAAAAAAAACACCAGCACCATCACCAGCAAAACAACCATTGTCCATTATGTTCCCTTGTAGCTATTAAAATTAAGTGGAACAGAATCCATGACTTCTGAACGAACATACGCTCTTTTCAAAACAGAAATTTCCCAAATTTTGCCAAGTTTCCTTTTGTCTCATGGGCGCTGGCTGCAGTGGCTGAGCACAGTGGTACCACATGCTGCATTCAGCCGTCTTAAAGTGACCTTCAGATAGAAAAGCAAGCAGTGGGTGTGTGTGGAAGGGGGGGCAGGAGGTGCAAGGATGGCTTTGAAGGAGAGGGATGGAGAAATAAGGGAAGGATTGTAGTGCAAACAGAGGACATCTCCAGGTATAGTTTCAGCCTTGAAGCTGCAGTAAGTCATCTTTGTCAGGGTGAGGGTGGGCTTGTGTGCTCTTGTACCGGCAGTGCCTGGGCACTGAATCATGCTGTTCCTCACCTGCCACCCTGCAAGGAACAGTATGAGCCCTGGTTGGTTTTGTTGAACAGAGGTGATGGCTGTGTCTGATCAGGAGCCCTTGTATAAAATGGGTGTGCTGAACTTTTTGGAAACAGATGTTTTGCAGTGACAAAATTTATTGTGGTTGCCCCTTTAAAGCACCACACAGCTAATGTAAAGGGTTTAGCAATTCAACTTCTGTTTCTGTTAGTCCCCCATGCATCTTACACTATGTGCTTTGTTTCCATAATTTAGGACCAAAAATGCACATGGGTGCAGGTGTGAGGGCACTGACAGGCTTTGATTGCCCTGACCACCCTCACCTGGGACCCCACCCACACCCTCTCACTAGGGGATCTACTTCAGCTCAGCCCAGGGCTTTTAGTCCTTTCCTAAGATGGGCTACAAGAGTGTCTGTACTTAGTTCTGCTCCTGAGTTGTTGTAGGGATTTCCTGAGCTGATCTGGCGTGTGTGTTGCTTGATGGGAGGTGTTGCTGTCGCTACCCTGCTCTGCTCACAGTGAGTTCCCCTGTTTCACTCATCATGACAAACCTCATCTTTACAAACCTTTCCTGACAGGAGCATGAACTTTTCCGTTACAGGGAAGTGCTTCCTGGAGATGTTGTCTAAAGAGAGTATGTGCTCGGGAATATGTTTTTTTGTACAATGTATAAGTTAACAATGTAGATAGCTGCGTCTAAAGAATATAGCTGCCTCATGGGTCAACTGCTAGAAAACACTGACATGACATTGATATTTATGATGAATTCATGATGCTCTGAGTTTTAGAATGAAATGACAAAACGTGTTCACATGTAACTTCCATAAATAATCGCTTTACAGACTGTGATGATTGAGAGCTTTGCTTGTGTTTTGCTTCTGATTCCAGCTTGTATTGGTAGAAATTTTATCAATGGGCAGTTCACTTGAAATGGCTTATTGGCATCCTCTCTCTGTAGAGTGAGTAAATATTTAATCCAGCAAACAAGCTGGCATGATAGTAATTACAAATTCAAACCCATATTGGTTATATACTTTGTGACTCTAGGTGGTAAATATGATCATTGCAGGAGGAAGGGTGGAGGTGTCCCCTGGCAGGTGATCCATAAAGGTCAGGGTTTTGATGGGTGGGACATCACTATGGAGTCTGCACAATTGCTTCTGGTGCTAGACATGTTGAATGTGCAGGCAATGCACTTTTCAGAAAGAACAATTTTTATCTTCTTTCTACGTAATCACTACTGAAGTGCAGATGGGAAAATATCAGAATACCCTGGGCTGTTGGTTGTGAATAGGTTAAGGGGGCTGGGAGTCCCACTCCTCAAGTGGAGGAAACAATAGGGATATTTAACCAATCTGTACTGAAATATGCAGAACTGCAGTTTCTAGGCTGTAAGAAGACTTGTGATTAAATGTCTCCTTTGCTTAAGAACCTGAGAAATGATGGAAGCAAGCCAGCTGTGGAGGATGGGTGATTAGGTACATGACTGAGGGCAGGAAAAGCAGGCTGCTAATGGATGTAAGCAGTTGTTAGCTAAACAGGATCAAGAATGCTAGCTGAGGGATATAGTAACAAGTACTATAGCAATATATAATGAACTCACTGGGCTTTGGCTTAAGCTGTCTGAAGTGTTTACATGGAAAACAGACGTTGTTTTCCATAGAACTACAGTGCCAGACAGGATTTTTATGAAGCAAGCAACAGGGCAGGGAAATACGTAGTTCAGTGAGTCAGGGGAGACTTGCAGAGCAGTTGCATGGCCACGATAAATAGAAAAGATCGAATTGCCACTTTAGGCAGCTCTGAGATTGCAAATGCAAGTTCAGGATTTTAGCCTGATCAGGGAGTATCAGGCACTGTAGTGTCTCCTGGAAGGATAAGTTTCACCAGTAGAGTGCTTCAGGTTAATGGGGGAAGCAGGATGCAATTAGAATTTAATGTGCAAGTTTATTAAGCATCTAAATGGTGATTCATTAATAGCTGCGAAGGAAGATGGATATCTTTCGTATTTTATACAGTTAGATGCTCTCACTTGGGAACCTCCCCTAACACATTTAATTAGTCTGAAGTGGGAAAATACTCTCCCTGTGTATGGTACCATTAGCGTTCCGGTCAGTGAAGCAACCTCCGACATAGCACACATCAAATGGGACTCCAGGCTGCTGTGCTAAACATAGCTGCGTACCGCGTACGACTGCAGCGTGGGCGACGGTTACAGCCTAGAAATGTAGACACTGATAGCGCTTATGAATGTTGAATTCTTGGTTAAAGGAGATGTGTGGGGCACACATTTGGAAGATGTGTTACTCTGAACAATCAAAACCTGTAGTGAGCTTTCTAGAGCATAGGAATAATTTCCCCAGGTGGGAACAGACAGCTTCCCACCTGGCTGTTAACACACTTCAAGAAGTGGTGAAATTGAATTTCTTAGATCGGGACTTGAGATGGCTCTGCTCTGCACACTCCTGCATGGTATTTATATAACCAAGCTATTCCCAAATAAACCACCTCTAAACTAGTGTCAGCACAAGGCTTGTAGCAGGATCTGCAACTCAGTCACCCAGTGTAGATGCACCACCTTGCATATTTAAGGTAAGGGCTGTTTATCACAGAGTCACAGAATGTTAGGGATTGGAAGGGACCTCAAAAGATCATCTAGTCCATTCCCCCTGCCGGAGCAGGATTACCTAGACCATATCACACAGGAATGCGTCCAGGCGGGTTTTGAATGTCTCCAGAGAAGGAGACTCCACAACCTCTCTGGGCAGCCTGTTCCAGTGTTCGGTCACCCTCACCGTAAAGAAGTTTTTCCTCATATTTATGCGGAACCTCCTGTGTTCCAGCTTGCACCCATTGCCCCTTGTCCTGTCAATGGATGTCACTGAGAAGAGCCTGGCTCTATCCTCATGACACCTGCCCTTTACATATTTATAAACATTAATGAGGTCACCCCTCAGTCTCCTCTTCTCTAAGCTAAAGAGACCCAGCTCCCTCAGCCTCTCCTCATAAGGGAGATGTTCCACCCCCTTAATCATCTTTGTGGCTCTGTGCTGGACTCTCTCTAGCAGTTCCCTGTCCTTCTTGAACTGAGGGGCCCAGAACTGGACACAATATTCCAGATGCAGCCTCACCAGGGCAGAGTAGAGGGGGAGGAGAACTTCTCTTGACCTAACCACACCCCTTCTAATACACCCCAGGATGCCATTGGCCTTCTTGGCCACAAGGGCACATTGCTGGCTCATGGTCATCCTGCTGTCCACTAGGACCCCCAGGTCCCTTTCCCCTCTGCTGCTCTCCAACAGGTCTGTCCCCAACTTGTACTCATACATGGGGTTGTTCTTGCCCAGACGCAGGACTCTACACTTGCCCTTGTTATATTGCATTAAATTTCTCCCCGCCCAACTCTCCAGCCTGTCCAGGTCTCTCTGAATGGCTGCACAGCCTTCCGGTGTGTCAGCCACTCCTCCCGGTTTGGTGTCATTGACAGCTTGCTGAGATGTGACTATACAGCCTGAGCTGAGTTTTGTTTCTAACTTTCTGTGCCTCTGTGTACCTCAGCACACAGTCACCAGAACTGCGTTAGCATTCCTTTTGAAGGCCAGATTGATAATTACTATTGCAGGAGTGATTTTTCTAAAGTGTAGCTAGAGGAAGACTACAGGTCATCTCCTTTGTAGCTTGGCATAGTAAAATTGGTGCGAAACTACAAATTTGTAGAAAGGAAAGCCTGCTAGCTGAGGCTACAAGCTGGCTACGTTGGCACAAGCTGTTTAATGCATAATACTCACTAATAAATATTATTCCTGGTGCTTCAGTATGAAAAGCTGTTTTCTGCAAGTTTCTAAATGTATTTTTACAAGGCTTAGGAATGATAGCTGATGCCCGGCCTCATGTGCTAGTGTGTTACTTTGCACACAGAAAAGGACCAAGCTCTTTTCTGTAGTTCATATTGTCCCTGCTCTGTAAATGAAGCCTCTTGCTTAACTTCCTGGAGTTAGTGGCAAACTTCCAAGTCTTCCCAGCTCCAGTTAGGGCTGTTGCTGTTGACATTTGTTACAGGGAGGGAGGAAGGAGCATTCTTTTGCTCTCACGAGAAAGTTTAATCTGTTTTTAGAGCAAGAGAATCTAACACGGAGCAGGTAAGCAACCAGATCAAGGTTGTGCACAGCAAATGTGTGTGGAGTACGCAGCTGCTGAGCCTCCTCTGCTAACAGCAGGATAAACTGGAGGCCCCTGTTTCTCCTCCTCTCCACACCTCTCTTATCAAAACCATTCCTCAGGCTTAGTCTTCATGAATGTGAAATATATTATGATTATGTAATATGAATCCAAATCTGAGAATTGGCTAGGTAAAGGAATTGCTTCTCCTTCCAGCCTCTCTTCCAGGCAGCGGTGAGTCTGCAGCTGCTCCACAGGGGAAGGGCAGCTGGGAGTGAAGGTGTGAAGCAAAGCAGGTAGGGCAATGCCCTCACAACGCGTCCTGTCCCACAGTGCCCAGGCAGAGTGCATAGTGCCAGACAAGTCCATAGTGACAAGCAGGTCCAAGGCTGGGAAGCTAAGTCATTGGGTCAGGGTCTAGGCTGGTGAGGGACAAGGATGGGCACAGGGACACCTACAGCATGGCTCCAGCAGGAACCAAGGGCAAGGGCTTGAGCTTAAATGCTGTAGAAAGAGCAGAGGCCCCCAGTAAGGCTTCTCCTGGCTTTGTTCCCAGCAATCAGGTCCAAGGTCACACAGCTGCACCTTATCAGAGGTGGCCTTGAGCAATGTCTGTCAAGGCCCTGGGAGGGGGAGGAGAAGCTGCAAGGCCTAACACCAAGAACAAAAAGTTCACTGCAAAGTTGGTGGGGCCATCTGATAGCGGTGTGAATGAGATTATTGCAGAGAAGTTAATTATTAGTCTGCTTGCTGTAGAAGAAGCTGGGGATATTTCCTATGCCATTCTTTTAAGCAGTGGTTCAGCAGGCCATCAGCTTAAAATTAGAAGTAATTATGGAACAGGTTGAGGTCCAAATAAGCAAAATTAAAATTCACTGATTGCCAGGGCTGGTGCTAATCACCCAAGTGTTCTGGAGCAACTCAAGCATAGACTGAAGAATGAAGAAGGATCTGCTGAATTTGAGAGATGAATAGTGAGATAGCAGATGAAATTCAGTGTAGGTAGATGTAACTCCTGGACAAAAGTAATCATGGCCTCACATGTAATATGATGAGCTATGACTTCATTACTGTCACTTAAGAGTGAGACTCTAGGTTTATAATAGGTAGCTACATGAAACCAACAGCTTAGCACTCAGTAGCGATGGAAAAAAGATCAAATGTTTTCACTTTCTGGGAAAAGAATAGAGATAAAAAAAGCTGTTGTATGACTCCAAGGTGTTCACCCCCTCCATGCAATTCTGGTCCTCTCATCTCAAGATGTGTTAAAGCAGGAGAAAGTCTGAAGAAAGGCAATGTGTGTGAGCAAACGTATGAGATGATCTGTGCAAGGAACAGTTAAGCAGGCTGAACTTTCCATCCTTGGAAAAGGACAATGTATAAATGATAAGATAGAGATCTACGAAATCATGAGTGACATGGAAGAGGTGAACAGAGATTGATTGTTTGTTATTTTTTCTGGCATGAGAACAGGAGGCCACCGAGTGACACTAGAAGGAGGTAGGCTTAATGCAAATAGGAGGTGGTTGTTCATGTGGACTGAATGAGGCCTGTTGTACTGCCTGCCAAAGGATGGTGTAGATGCAAGAAGCTGATATGGTTTGGAAAGAAGCCTGGAAAAGTGTTCGAAATAGAGCTTCTTTGAGGTTTACCATCTAGACAAACCACAACACGCTCAAGGAGTCCCCTGAGGCTGGGGAGAGTTGGAGGTGGGGAGAGTATTAGGATGCAAGTACCTCCCGAGTAGTACTTACTCTTCCTCATTTACAGGCATTGTTGGAAGTAGAAAACTGAACTGAGTGGACCAAGGTCTGCTCAGATATGACTCTTCCTTTGTTGTTATGATTTTACACAGGAGCATACCTTATGTTCTTGTCATCAAAAGTAAAAAATAATGTTACTTTTTTGAATTCAAAGTGCATCTGTCCTAGGCATGATGCAAGGTTGACATATACTGCCATGAAAATTCAGTATTGAGTCCTTCGATTCATCAAATATGCAGTGCCAAAGCTTTTCTGAACGTGTGTAAATCTTCACAGAGTACAGCTACAATGCTAAAGAACAGCCTGAGACAGTCCTCTGTTTTATTGTCCAGTGAGGAAGGTGAGCAGCCTGACAGCTTACCCTCCACTGTCAGGAAAATGTGGTTTTCTCCTGTTCTGCATATTCCCCACGCCATTGGGAATGCTTCTATGAAGATAAGATGCTGTCTTGCTCTTTGTGTACAACCTTCTTAAAATGTTTGTTCTTTTCTGTCCTTCTGCTTTTGTGTTTTGAGGGAATTTGCCATGAGTGGTTTCCATGGTTACAGGGATATGGCTGCACTTGGAGTGAGAAATCTGCAGAGAGCAAATACAGAAACCAGCGCATCCGGGACAGGGGAAATGTGCTTTGTATCCATAATGGCCATTCCACCCTAGGTAAAAGCAAATGTGAAATTGGAAAAATGGATGTTATTCTTAACCTCCTTGTCTTACTGTGAAACAGAATTCTCTTCTTTACCTTTAGGTCTTTTTAGACTCCTGAAAGCACTCTGATTTCTGTGGTTTCTTGAGTGTTAAAGGGCAGGAAACAGGCTATGTTGCAAAATATGCTACTAAACCAAGTTGTGCAATTTTCTTGTGTAAGAAAGAAAAGTGCTTTCTCCCTCTTATTCAGGATTGTTCCTCCATTTTATTTGGAGGAAAGAACAAAATGGAAGTGTGAAGTCCAGAGTTTTGGGAGGGATGCAATGGTTCTCTCCTTGCCTTTACACTGCTCGGTAGCATTGGCAAGTACTTGAGACTCTCTGACCAGCTCTGTACAGCACTTGGTTTGTTGAACCCAGGAACAGTTGGCCACATCACCAGGAGTACAGGGTATGTTTTAAATGTGTATGTGGCTATGCACAAAAATCTTATGAAGTAGCTGTGTTTTCACACATTAAGTGGCTGCTATAAACCTGAAGCAAGCCTTGGTCCCATGACTCATAGAATCGTTTTGGTTGGAAAGGACTTTTAAGATCGACGAGTCCAACAGTTAACCTAACACTGCCAAGTCCACCACTAAACTATGTCTCTAAGCACCACACCTACTCGTCTTTTAAATACCTCCAGGGATGGTGATTCCACTACTTCCCTGGGCAGCCTGTTCCAATGCTTGATAACCCTTTCAGTGAAGAAATTTTTCCTGATATCCAGTCTAAACCTCCCCTGGTGCAACCTGAGACCATTTCCTCTCATCCTATCACTTGTTATGTGGGAGAAGAGACTAACACCCGCCTCACCACAGCCTCCTTTCAGGTAGTTGTAGAGAGCGATAAGGTCTCCCCACAGCCTCCTTTTCTCCAGACTACAACCCCAGTTCCCTCAGCTGCTCCTCATAAGACTTGTGCTCTAGACCCTTCACCAGATTTGTTGCCCTTCTTTGGGGTCTCTACAGCACCTCAGTGATTGTCACTGAAGATCTCATTGCCTCTGCTACCAAATTTGAGGGAGCCTTCACTACAAAACCAGAGGGTGAATTAGCAGGCCTTTCTGAAAAGGCCAGCACAGAGCCTCTGCATGTATTTGTAGCCTGGAGTGAGGAGCTAGGGGATAACTAAGTCACCCTTTACAAGAAGTTTTTAATCTGGAGTCTTAATTGCCAATCAGGTAACTTTGGTTAATGCTCTCCTGCAAGTCCTGGCTGTAGTGAAGAGAAAGGGGAAAGAAAAAAGCAATTAACGAAGAAAAATTGTACAGTAGAAATTAAACTTTGTGATTTCTCTTGTTCTCCTTCTCCACAGTGTTTAACTGTAGTTCTTTACCACTTTAACACAGAACTGTGTATTTGAGCAAGCATCAACAAAATTTCCAAGGTGAGTGCAGCTGCATCTCATGGATGCTGATAAAAGCACTCAAGGGACTAACTGATGTTCCAGGCAAGACTATCAAAGGATTTATGCTAATTTGTTTTATTTTCATTAATTGTTATAAATCCTTCATGTATCTACAATTAAAAATGAGCCTTTTTGCTAAATACACCCAAAAAGCTACTCCATTTTTAAAATGTTTTTTGTTGTAAAGCCCAAGTTGCAGATGTCTTTTTGTTCGCAACTTCTACAGTACAGCTCTGCAGTACTCAAAAACAAAATAAGTTTTTGATGGAAGAAGTAGCTAACCATTTAGAAGAGCTCACCAAGCAGTAGAACATTGCAAATGGCAATAAATATTCAAATCCCAAAGCAAAACATTTCCAGGCTTCCATATTCCAATAAAATTATTAAAGTGAATGCCTTGCTATTTATAGCAGGTGGCAGCTTAACTCTGTAGGATATTCATATTTAATAGAGTGCTCTTGTAATGCTGCCAGTGCTGAAGCGTTAAGGAACTATTTGCTGTGATGGATGGGTTTCAGCTGAGCATGTGGCCAGGCACAGCTTTCTGCTGATGCTTGGCCACCACAACAGCTACCTGCCAGCCGTGAGGCTCTCCTGACAAGACAGCGGCCCCTTGATAGGTAGAATTTTTGACATGTTTATTGGTGTTCTTAATCACCTGATAAAGATGGCTATGGTGGTCACTTCTTACACTGCTGGCAGCCATAGGGCACAGCTCTGTGCTCAAACCAAATTTGGAGAGAATTGGGACTGCTCTGAGATGTGCAGTAGTAATTGTATGTGTGCCTCTGACAGCCAGCGTTTGGCTGCGTCTGTGGGGTTTTATCCCATTTACTTCACGAAAATAACCTCTTGCAGCTTTGCCTTCATCTTTGAGAGACATGCAGCAGCCCTGGAAAAATGTGGGGCTCTGCTAGCTCAACAAAAATCAAGGTGGACCCCTAGGAATCAGTGATAGGAAAAAAAAAAAAAAAAAGTCGGCTAGCAGCCCAGAAACAGTTCTGCAAAGGACAGTTTAGGTCCAAATGGTATTTGTGGTTGGTTCATTATCCTATGTGAGGAACCTCTGCCAGCTGCATGTTAAATGAGATGACTAACATCCGCCACATACTCATTAAATATCGCACATTTATGATATAAAACCCTTTGCCAAATCTGGTGCTAATTAGGATCTATAATGAGTGTTATTCTTCTCTTAGTTAATATGAACAGGGCAGAATTTTCAGTAATACCTAAGTGACGGAGGAGCTCACATCTGCTTTTCCAAGAGAAAAGCATTTAATTGGACTGAAATGGCATGCAAACAGCAGTAGCAGTGGCTACTTTTGTAAACTTGGAGGCCTGACTGCACTGGGGCTGTTGACTGGCTTAAGTGTGTTATTCTGCTATAGTGAGTTTGGTTATCACTGAGGTAATGTGATGGGTTTCCTTCAGCTACCTCCTTTCTTCTGGCTCACTCCCTCCCCCGAAACATGGATGACTATTCTGGAGAAGTACTGCACTTGAAAAATGAGTCACTATTCCAGAACCAAATCTCTCTTCTGCCAAGAGTTTCCACTCAAATGAACCTGCAGTATCTGAGTTTCTCACTCATAAGCTGCACTCCAAATTCCCTGTGACACAGGTCTGTGATGTTAGAAGGTCTTCTGGTTGTCTAAAGGCAAAACTACAGAACATAGTAAGCATAGCTTTATTTTTTTCTTTCCTTCATCTGTCATTCCTTCTGACTCTGTCGTCTGTGCCACTACTTTTTGAATATGAGGATCCTTAGAATTCATTTGACAGATGGTCACTGCAGCACTAGAAGATGAAGATAATATTGCAGAAGGCTGCAACAGATGTCTGCAACTGTATGGTAAAGCCATTACATCAAATTCTTCAAGGCTGTCAAGCTGTGATCTGGTCTGCACTGGAAATTATGTGGCAAGAGGAAAAAGCTCCCTATTTTCATTTTACAGAAAATGGTTTTTAAGATGCGTCAAATATTGAGCAGAAGGAACACCATGAAAAATTGATACTAGAGCATGTACAGTTGTGATTCAGAGCATAACACTGCATTTATGATTGGACTCGGTGATCCCAGAGGTCTATTCCAACCTGACTGATTCTGTGATTCTGTAATTAGAAAACATTAATCCTCTTTTGTACAAACAAGAAGCACAACCTTGATCATCATGTTTGGAGCACAAGTCCTGTGGTTCAGTCTGTCATAAGCTGAGAAACCTGAAGAGAAACAGATTGGGGGGTGGGGAGGAAATCTATTCTCAGGGATTCCTTGGTTACTGATCAAATCCAGCACTTATTTCCTCCTTCATGAAGGCAAAGTCTCTTTGGACATTGAACAAGTAAGGAGAAATGATTTGGGGACCTGCCATCATGTTATCTTAAAGGAACTGTGTCTTTTGCAGCTGGCCTAGTATAAAAAAAAAATCTGACTTTTTTTTTTTTCTTCTGGCACAGGAAAAAAATTAATTTTGAAAAATGCTTTTAAATGTCATTTTTTACAGATTTTTTTCAAACATTCAAATTTATATATATGTGTGTGCAAACTAAAACTTGTCTAAATCAAGAGTCAAAGCCCCATAAAACACAATTTCCTTTTTCCTAATTGAAACATTTTAAAAATTGCAGTTCCAAAAGCAAATATGAAAAAGATCTAGGGGTATAGAATAAGGTGTAGAGCTTAAAAATAGAGCTGATCGAAAGAGAACATGAATGCATGACTACTCTCAGTCCACCAGTGTGCCCACCTTTCTCCCCTAAAGCTTGACTACAAGTCTTCGCAGGGTCAATTCAGCCTTTTTCCAGTTGCAGCAGATAAAAAATTCTATGCAGTTTACAGTGCAGGGGCTGTTGGACAAAAGCCGAGGTCTTGATCTAGCTCTTACTGAAGCAAATGGAAAGATGCCTGTTAACCTGAGGAGCTTTAGATGTGACTCTTGGCCCATGACAAAAGATTTTAATGGAGCCTTTTGTAGTAGCTAGGTTTGCTCTGACTTCTTTGTCTATATAACTTAGCCCGTGAACTGCAAACGTTAGAAGACAATCAGCAGTGCCCTTTTGAGAGGGATGGGTAAGAGGTATTTTAAAATAACTTCAAATATTTAGAGATTGAGAGATCTGTGTGCCTAAGCCCGTAAAAAGCAGAGTCTTTAGGGGGAAACAGTGGAGATGGGCCTTCTGAAGGCACAAGTCAGACACATGCTCAAGGGGTAGCTATTAAATAATGAGAAAACCTGCTCTGTTAAAGCCATTAAGGACCAGTGCTGTCAGTGTTGCAATGTATGGCCAAGGATGCAGCTCAACAGTGACAAATACGAAGGTTTGACTTTGCCAGACAGAAACTTGCCCCTTCAGGACCTCCCTTTCCAATGCAAGGCCTCCATCTCATGGCTCAAGCTGGGGAGGATGCATGTTCTGGGAGACAGAGGATCCCCACTGGGTGTGACTTAGATCACTTAACCTGGAGCCAGTGAAATGAAGACAAGCTCGAAGTCAGACCTGAGGGGCAAGATCTTGGTACTCAAGAGAAGCTGGTTTCTGTGGGAAGAGAGATCCTAACTCCTGCTGGACCCCTGCAAGTGGACATCTGTTGCCTCACTCAGCTGCAAGTTGCTTCCAGGTTCCTGCAGCTGCTGTGGATCAGGCTGCCTCCTCTGCAATTCGCTGCCCTAGTCAGCAGCACCCTGTCCCTGTGCAGGATGGTTTGGTATTTGCTGAGCTCCTGCAGTTCCCCTGTAAGAGTTCAGGTGCTCTCCTGCAGCGAGGGGGAGCCCAGCATATGGTCCTCACCTCAAAGTGCTCTGCTGGGGTTGCCTGATGAAATGAACTGGTCATCTCAGGATATGTACTGAGAGAGGAATATACATTGCATAGGCCACGGGCTGCTGCTAGACAATGAAGGCAAATACTCTTTTGCAATACCTTAAAGGGCAGAAAGACTTTGAGCTGTTACCAGGTGCTGAAGCAGAGCTGAGCATGTCTTGTGCTCAGCTGATTGTAGGAAGGTATTTCTTCCCACTGGGTTCAGCTTTATCATTTAACTTCGTGCATTTGGTGAGAGTCTGACAGGCTTCAGAAGCGACAAGCAAACCCACAGAGGTAGAGCGGGGGACAAACGTATGAAAAAATCAGATCAGCAGAGCTATTCCTATCTGCTCTTTGAGTATTGTGGACAAGAGATAGCAATTGAGTTACTTGTAGAGGTATCCCAGCCTGTTTTGAGGAA
Source organism: Nyctibius grandis (assembly GCF_013368605.1). Taxonomy (NCBI): domain Eukaryota; kingdom Metazoa; phylum Chordata; class Aves; order Nyctibiiformes; family Nyctibiidae; genus Nyctibius; species Nyctibius grandis. Next base: position 15,851,957 of record NC_090660.1, read on the forward strand.
AATAATGAGCTGTTGTTGCTGTAATCCAAAAACAGTTTTGGTAATAAGGATGACTGATTCTCAGATTAAGCTAGGCATCCCATCAGATCTAGTGTTTCCATTTAGAAACAGATGCCAGGAAAAAACTGATGTGTTTCCTTTCGAGTGCAAAGGATGTATCTCTGTTCAAAGGAAGCAGAGCTACAGTTTTGATTTGATCTACCAACATTAGCTGAGTATGTGTTCTTTAGAAAGTAGGTCACAGCAAGAAAAGTAGTTAAAGAAAAGAAAGACGAGCAGTCGTAGCTATAGAGATTAGGTGCTGGTGTTCAGGAGATGAATGGCACTAACTGACAAGCAGCCCTCTTCCAGTTGGGCATAAATATTAATGCCTTCCACATTCATGCTAGACAGAGCCTTTTATTAAAACCTACTAAATAGCAATATTACAACCTGAGTTTCTCAGATTGGAGGGCTTTGAGCCTACTGTGGCTGCCTGGTAGGAAAAAATGTAAAGCTGCTCTTGTAAATGGTCACTCTGTGGTCACTTGTAGGAGTGAGGAATTTTAATTCTGACTTGTGATCTGACTTCCAAAATGTGACACGTCACTTTTCAAGACAGTAGCTCACTAAATAAATATAAAATAAATGCCACCATTGTTTCCTTGCTGCAAATATCCGTTTATTCAGTGGCTGTACATCCCATCCTAGCTTGTCCCCCAGCTTTGTTTCTGTGCCTGTGCTGTGAGAATAGCCAGGGCTCTTGCTTGAGTCCTTCACTTTCCTGCCATAGTGTTAGCAACAATCTCACACCTCATCTGCCCTAAAGCTCCTCATCCTGGCAGAGGTAAATGCTCAAGTACACAAACGATAACCCTGGATTTCAGTAGGGCCAACTTTGGCCTTTTCAAGCAATTGCTAGGGGAAATCCCATGGGACAGGGTACTAGAAGGTAAGGGGGCCCAAGATAGTTGGTTAGCATTCAAGGACTGCTTCTTCCGAGCTCAAGATCAGAGCATCCCAGCAGGCAGGAGTCAAGGAAGGGTACCAGGAGACCTGCATGGTTAAACAGGGAACTGCTGGGCAAACTCAAGTGGAAGAAGAGGGTGTACAGATCGTGGAAGGAGGGGCTGGCCACTTGGGAGGAATATAAGTCTGTTGTCAGAGGATGTAGGGAGGCAACTAGGAAAGCTAAGGCCTCCTTGGAATTAAACCTTGCAAGGGAGGTCAAGGACAACAAGAAGGGCTTCTTCAAATACATTGCAGTAAAGCCAACACTAGAGGCAATGTAGGCCCACTGATGAATGAGGTGGGGGCCCTGGAGACAGAGGATAAAAAGAAGGCGGAGTTACTCAATGCCTTCTTTGCTCTGTCTATACTGCTGGAGGGCTGTTCCTGAGGAGCCCCGGAACCCTGAGGCCCCAGAAGAAGTCAGGATAGAGGAGGAATCTGTCTTGGTTGATGAGGGCTGGGTCAGGGACCAATTAAGCAACCTGGACATCCATAAATCCATGGGCCCTGATGGGATGCACCCGCGGGTGCTGAGGGAGCTGGCGGAAGTCATTGCTAGGCCACTCTCCATCATCTTTGCTAAGTCGTGGGCAACGGGAGAGGTGCCTGAGGACTGGAGGAAAGCGAATGTCACTCCAGTCTTCAAAAAGGGCAAGAAGGAAGACCCGGGTAACTACAGACCGGTCAGCCTCACCTCCATCCCCGGAAAGGTGATGGAACAACTTGTCCTTGGTGCTGTCTCTAGGCACATCAAGGATAGGGGGATCATTAGGGGCAGTCAACATGGCTTCACCAAGGGGAAGTCATGCTTAACCAACCTGATAGCCTTTTATGAGGACATAACCCGGTGGATAGATGATGGTAAAGCTGTGGATGTGGTCTATCTCGATTTCAGTAAAGCGTTTGACAAGGTCTCCCACAGCATCCTCACAGCTAAACTGAGGAAGTGTGGTCTGGATGATCGGGTAGTGAGGTGGATTGTGAACTGGCTGAAGGAAAGAAGCCAGAGAGTGGTGGTCAATGGGACAGAGTCCAGTTGGAGGCCTGTGTCTAGCGGAGTCCCTCAAGGGTCGGTACTGGGACCAGTTCTATTCAATATATTCATTAATGACTTGGATGAGGGAATAGAGTGCACTGTCAGCAAGTTCGCTGATGACACAAAACTGGGAGGAGTGGCTGATGCACCGGAAGGCTGTGCAGCCATTCAGAGGGACCTAGACAGGCTGGAGAGTTGGGCGGGGAGAAACTTGATGAAATATAACAAGGGCAAGTGTAGAGTCCTGCGTCTGGGCAAGAACAACCCCATGTACCAGTACAAGTTGGGGACAGACCTGTTGGAGAGCAGCAGAGGGGAAAGGGACCTGGGGGTCCTAGTGGACAGCAGGATGACCATGAGCCAGCAATGTGCCCTTGTGGCCAAGAAGGCCAATGGCATCCTGGGGTGTATTAGAAGAGGTGTGGTTAGGTCAAGAGAAGTTCCCCCTCTACTCTGCCCTGGTGAGGCCGCATCTGGAATATTGTGTCCAGTTCTGGGCCCCTCAGTTCAAGAAGGACAGGGAACTGCTAGAGAGAGTCCAGCGCAGAGCCATGAAGATGATTAAGGGGGTGGAACATCTCCCTTATGAGGAGAGGCTGAGGGAGCTGGGTCTCTTTAGCTTAGAGAAGAGGAGACTGAGGGGTGGGGTGACCTCATTAATGTTTATAAATATGTAAAGGGCAGGTGTCATGAGGATAGAGCCAGGCTCTTCTCAGTGACATCCCTTGACAGGACAAGGGGCAATGGGTGCAAGCTGGAACACAGGAGGTTCCACATAAATATGAGGAAAAACTTCTTTACGGTGAGGGTGACCGAACACTGGAACAGGCTGCCCAGAGAGGTTGTGGAGTCTCCTTCTCTGGAGACATTCAAAACCCGCCTGGACGCATTCCTGTGTGATATGGTCTAGGTAATCCTGCTCCGGCAGGGGGAATGGACTAGATGATCTTTCGAGGTCCCTTCCAATCCCTAACATTCTGTGATTCTGTGATCACTGCCTCTAAGTAAGCTGTGATCAGCTGCCACGTTTGTGTTAGTAAGGTGGTGCGAGACTTGAGTGCTCCTGTCCCCTTTTGGCTTTTGTGTAAAACAAAGCTGTCTGGCTTAGGAGCATCCTCCAAAAGATACTGTTCACATTCCCCAAGGTTGTTAGATATGCTTTGGGCACAGCAAACACTTCTAGCTGGGAGAGAAAGATGGCAACTACAGTTTAAAAAGAAAAACTCTGTTTTCACATGGTGTGAGGGTCTAGGACTTCAGAGGAAGGTCTGTGGACTGTGGCACACAGGAAGCAAGTGGAGGTGATGTTTTCAGTTTAGTATGTGTCCTCATAGCCTGTGATTGCAGGGCGCTGCTTTTGATGACCTCAGTGGTTTCTGACAACTCTGTTCTTTGCTTTTCTACTTACCTCTTGATCACTTCAAACACATACTTATGTGGTGCCAAAACTGAATGGGACTGAAAAGGGATTTCTTTTTTTAAAGGCATGGTTCCTGTGGAGTGGTGGTGGTGTTACTGAGTGGTGCAAGTAGCTGTGTTAGAAGCAGGGAGATACCTCCACTGAGTGCAAAAGGAACGTGTTACAAGCCATATGTGTACCTGTGATCCCTCCTGCACTGCGTACCCTCCCACTGCCCTCAGATCCAACTGGCCCCAGTACACCCACTTTTCTGGTACCCTTAAATAAGGGGGTACGTGTTACGTGGTGAGAGGCTCTTACTACTCACTGCAACTGTATTTGTACTGTCTGATGTACTTTCAGCTGAAGAGTTACAAACTGAGGCCAGGCAGGACATTAACTGTTGGGCTGGCTTCTTGAGTTCTATTTTCTCATTTTTATTATAACTGTCGTATTATTTTCCTTGTCATAAGAAAAGACTCTTACAATATTGAATTACTTCCTAGCTAATACGTTATTACCCCAGCTGTTTAAGGAGTATAGTTTAAAACATATTAGGTGATATACTCAATATTGTGATTACATATTGTTCTTGTTTGCAATTATACTATAATAATTACAGTATGGCAATCTGGAAAGAGTCCATCATGTCATTCTTATCAGTGTAGTGCTGTTACTAGAGAAAATTTGCATTTAGGACTGCCCTTTTCTAGTGTGATTTAAGGAATGAGGCTCTTCATAGAGTCAAATATAAATATTTGAGTTAAATATACATATATGACTGTGTACATATATATGTGTATATATATGTACATATATATTTGAATATTCACCAGCATTTCCATATATTGAAGAAGATTTACACTTTAAAGGAAGAATTTGGGAATTGGGATCTAAATACTGGGACGGAACTAAAAATCAGTTAATTTCACTAACACTGTTCCAACCCTTGTGTTTCTTGGCTGCTTCTCGCTATTGCATTTGTCCCTCTGGAAGGGAACATAAGACCCAACCAATAGACCTAACGTGTTATTTTAAATATCAGGCATATCAAGGCATGGGCTTGATGGAATTTCTCAGAGGTATTGCTCCTACTGACAGTGTTTGTGCTCTCACATGAAGCAGCAGCAGTATGCACTAAGGCACTTCACGGAGGAGCCAGCCTGTATTTACCCAGACAAAGCCCTTCTGAGTTCAGAGCCATGAAGGCCTGTCAACAGACTTAAGAAATCTATGGTATGGCTTGCCTCTGAGAATGATCTACAAGACCCTGAGGCTTAAACCAGCTATTATCAGCAGATTCTCTGTCCTTCCTATGGCCCTTAATGAAGGGGATAGGCGATACTTCAGTACATGAATTTCTACATGACTGTCAAAAATCAAAATGCATGGGCTGATTCAATCTTATTTGCTTACAAGAGTTTCAGGCTTCTGTAAGTATGTTGGCTTTCAGAGAAGCAATTTTGTTGACTATAATGTTGTGCTACTGGCTGTTGTTGCTGCTGATGCCTCATCACATAACTGTGCAGATACCCTGGGCAATGGTGGGAACATAGCTATAAATAAGGCAACAGTGAATCACACTCAGTATCACAGGAAGAAAACTAGCTTCCCCTCTGTGTTTATGTGTTGGAGTTTGTTTAGAAACTTCAGGTGAATCACTGCAGCAGTTCTAGCTGTTTTTCTGTTACCTCTTGCCTGTCATAAATCCCAGTAGACTGGGATTCAACGTACAAAGTTAGAGAAAATTTGAAACCTTTTATCAAGCAACAAGCCTGTTAATTTATTTCTCTGATGGCTCTTCATTAGTTTAGACTGGTAGTGTTGTCAGTATGAAAGGAATTGGTCCTTGTGATGGCTTTAGGAGGCTGTGAATGTAATGGGAGTTGTAAGTGGAAAAGCAATCATCTTGTTGCTTGAAGTAATCAATGAAATCATCCCTTTCATTCCAGCTGTTTCAATCTCATAAATGTGATATCATTCTGTCCACGATCTACCAGAAAGAGGTATTTTTTGCGAGTGTTAGTCAGTCAGAGGCTTTGCAGTAGGTCATGCTTGTATGTTGATTACTGCTGCAGTCCAAAGCCTCATGTGCCAGTGCAATAGCTGATTTTGGGTGTCAGGTTATAACCATGGGGAAATGCTTGCAGAAACTGTGCTTTTACACTGATCAGGGCTAGAGCTTCATTGTTATTCAAATTATTTTTAGCACTGAAGACCAATGTCAAACTGAGTGGTTAGAAGAGGTTTACACCTCCAATAAGCAACATGGCCACAAGATGATGCAAAGCTGAGCGAGAAGGAGATATGGGCTGGGAAGCCTGCCTCTACCTCTCAAGGCAGAGAAGTCAGTGACAACGGCAATTCCTGTACACTGGAATCTGTGACTATGTTGCTTGCTTGTCCCCAAAGCTGCAACTGGCCTGAAAGTGGGGAAGGCAGGCGTAGGACTGATGATCTTGTATTCTGGTTTGCATCCAGTGGACAGGCACTTCATAGGGAAGACATAGGAGTGCTACAAGAAAGAATCCCATCTTCTTTCCCATGCAGTGCAAAGAAATCCCACTAGAGTCCAGAAAATAGCCACCCTCCTATAGGCATTGGACCAAGCCAGAACAGCCCTTCTTTAGAATCCATCTTTCTTAATCTTGCCAGAAATTTTATTTCATGCAGGCAAAAGAGTTGGCATTTGCTGCTAATAATGACTAGATATTTCTTATTTATTACACTGATTTTTCAAAAGCAAAACCAAATAATTCCCTCTTCTGGCATTTTTTTTTTTTGTAGCCTGTCTGTTCAATAATTTAATGACTCGTTAAGCATCTTTGAGGCAGGAACCATCATATTGTACCGAAGTTAATACAAGGCAATCCTTCCTCACAGCCAGGACATCATAACAAATGCAAAATACTGGTGTATCATTTGAAATAAAAAGTTCCAAAGAACAACTCTGCCATTTTTCTATATCTTCAGAATGACTCTTTTGCACTAAACAAAATATTACAAATAAACACTGAAACTGTCATTTCCTGGTACCCACTTCCGAGTTTTCTAAATTCTTTCACAGCTATCTCTTGTACTTTAGCTGCTCTTGTTTGCTGTTCCCTACTGACTGCCAGGTTAACAATAGAAGGAAGGATAGGTCATAGACTTTTGTCCAGATGTTGCTTTTGAACAAAGCTCCACTCAATATTAAATTCCTTAATTATCATGTCCACAGCTACAGAGACTATGTCCAGCAGCCAGCCTCCATGAGGTCTCCTGTGTTGCTGCAGCCTCTGAAGCAGCACAGTTGGGCCTTTTGGACATAGGCAAAGTGGAAATGCACTTTCCAATCCATAGGTACATTCTCTGACTACGAGGAAGCTGGATTCTTACTGAATGTATTAAGGTGCCTATTTTGGATGTCTAACAAGACAGGAGAGGACCAAAGTGAGACATGTCTAATCCCTGTCTAATCAGTGAGTGTTCTAAGAGCGGGTGTTCTCAGTGGGTGATTTTCATGGAGTCAGATACTTGCAGTATTGTCTTGTTTGATGAAACTAAGACATATTTACTCTGTGTGTATTATGTTTAACTGAATCGTTGCCTTAAAAGAGATTTCATATAGATAATGTTGGTAAATATGTTTAACTCTCATTCAAAGATCAATGCGTATAGCTAGCGTTAGAGACAGAACTGAACCATACACTAATGTGCTTGAGCAGTCTTTTGCCTTTCCTGGCATGGTTCTAGATCATGCAGAATAAAATCTTCTATCTAGCTCTTATGACTTTTAAACAACAGATTGTAAGTTTTAGAGTCTGGGTATGATGAAAAGATGACTGACATTTTAAAAAAGTATATTTGTAGAGAAAAAGCTCCTAAAATGAGCTTGACTTGCACCTGTGTTTTCATTATTATGTGGCTAATGCAGAACAGAAATAAGGATGTAATACTGATGTATAGCTGAACTTTCTGGTTAACAGCAGTCTGGGGAATTGTAGTTGCCTGAGACTTCAAGTAGCTTTATTTGAACTATCTATTTGTTATAGGAAATCATTTTGGAAACCTCCCTCTCCTTTTGATCACTAACCTTGAACTTTGTCGGTTTGGAATGGCTGTGTTTGGAGGGTCCTCAACAAGCACTGGGGTAAAGAGCTCATCAGGGTCCAGATGTGAATGAGAAGATAGATCAAGGGGTGAGGAGGGCCTCTCGAAGATAGATCGAGGGGTGAGGTGTGCTTCTTGCTGCATGGAGCAGCCCAGACTGTAGCGTGCAAAAGGAAAGCTCTCAAAGTGAGTTTCCCTAATATAGCCCAGTGCTCTGGCCACCAGGCTTGGGGCAGAGAGGGAGTCCCTCAGTTCTGGTTTGTGAATAAGCAATTGTAACAACAGCTACAGCAACTCTTTCTAGCAACGCCAAGCTAAACAAGAGGTATCCCTTCATGTTGAAGAGGCTTGATATCATGGATTTCTTGGGTCAAGTGAAACCTGTTCTCATGCGGGGACATGTACTAGTATAAGGAGGCCCTGCTTTGCTGGGGAAGGCTGATTAACTCTGATATCACAGCTCTCCTCTGCATCCCTTTTTAACATGCATTCACAGCCAGTCTGTGGATGTGCATTCACTGTGGTAGTACCTTGCCAAGCAAGTGAATGTGGTTTACTTTGTGGGACAGTTGTAAAGTGACTCCTTGGAGTAACTAGGGACATGTTCCGACACTTCAGCTTTCAAGCCCAGCAAGCATATTTTTTTCTTTTCCTCAAAGAACGAGGAGGCCAAATATGCCAAAGAACGAGGAGGCCAAATATGCCAGGACAATGTCAATTTCAAGGTGCAAAGCTTAAAAGACCCATGTGAGGATATCAATGCACTTTGGACACTAATGTGTGTAAAAGTCATTCCATGGGCTCAGGCAGGAATCGCAGATGGAAGTGCAATTGGATACCCAAAGATGCACATTCCCAAGGGGGAGAGAGGTGGCACTACATGCATACAGTCTGCTGTGATTGTCTAGTCAGAGCATGATGGTGTATTACCTGTCAAGGCCTGTTTAGAGAGGGAATAAGCCCTTCAGCCCAGCTGTGTCTTATATGACTCCAGATTGAAGGTTTGGCAGCTATTTATTAGCCTGTGTGCCTGGACATGGTGTCCATCATAATGTGATTGCCTGGCAGAGTACATTCTCTGTATTTAATTTGCTGTGCATCCAGAGCAACAGATTAAATAACAATAATAGTTCAGTAAATAAGGTTTCTATTTACACAAATTTCTCTTCCCTAGTTGTTTCCTACCCTTTCCCCCCAAATCTTCGGGCTTTCATGGAATTGCTCTGTTTGGACTTGCCTGTGCCTAGATCTGCCTGTGTGAGCCTGCCTGGGTTTCAAACCACAGCTCATTCTTCTTACTAATGAACATCATTTGGTCCCTGATCAGTGAAATCAGTTAGCCAGTGATTTGCACCAGTTGTGGTTTTGATGCAGCAATGCATGAGGTTAAGTAGATAATACCAGGGGAGGCTTGTTGCTGCTGCAAACACCATTCAGGGATTTTTTTTTTTTTTTAATGGAAACTGTTTTAAAATCTCCTCACACAGCAATAGAAAGTGCCTTTTCTTCTACAGGTATGATGAAAAGTTAAGTAGGTCATTTTTTATCTTTAAAATATAAAGCTTGAAAACCCTTCTCTGAAATAGTCTCGACTTGGTAAATCTAGCAAAGGGTATTTTTGTCATTGCTTGATGATGCCATCAACTAGAGATAATGCTACTGCAATCTGGGGTTACTCTGTGGCACTGGGTCACTGTTGGCTCTTGGTTTGAAGTAGGCTTCCAGTGATGTAAACTTCAAGTAGGAAAGTGAAAGTATTGTCAAACCACAGTGGGGTCTTCAGTGGCCTTGGTGAACAGCTGAACATGTACGTTCACCTCCTGCTCAATGTCTGCTGCTCCTTTCCTTTTAAAGGGAGTAAAGACACAGCAAATTGGAAAGTGGGTTGAAAGGTGAGACTCCCATTTGACCAGGAATAGTCTGACTTGCTGGCTGCTGGGTAGTCTCCCCTGAATCCCTAAAATCCCAATGGTCAATGCTTTATTTTCTGAGCTACCTGAATCTCTAGATGAGGAGATGCACTTTTCAAATCTAGCTATTCAAGGAGGAAGATTTAGACTTATAGAAAAGTTCTGTACTACTTACTGATGATGGTCATTTGCTGAGTGCTGTTCAGGAGCATAGCAGAAGGCACAAAGCGTTCCTCTCCCAAAAAAAACCTTGTTTATGTGTATATCCTACTCTTGTAATTTAGGTCAGAGAAGGTTAGGCTTTACCTTCTTTTTCAGAAGCTGGATCTCTTGTAAACATGACATTGTTCTTCATCTTCCAAGCAATGTATACATATATATCTGCAACTGCATGCATGCATACACACTGTCTTTAGAGATAAATACCTCCTCTTCATGCCACTACCAATTTCTAGGGGCCTTCCACCCATCCTAGTGCATGGCATTTACCAGCTCTTGTCCCTGCTGTGACAGAGCTGCAGCTCAGAGCTATGTGCTTGCGTAGGATGAAGAAGAAATATTCCAGCTATTCTAATTTTCTTTCACTGAAAAGGCTCATAGAGGCTTAAAGCCTGTGTTAATTGTGGGTGGACAGAGGAGGGATTGTTGGACATCAGGGCCCCCATAAGACCCAGCAGGTCACGTTCATAGCCTAATGCAAGGACAGGTTCCATCTGCATTTTGATTAGGACTGTGCCTGCCTCTGTGTAGCACTTGCTCTTCACGCATAGTACCTCTGCGAATTTCTGACTGCCCGCTTATTTCAAGAAGCTGCAGCACCAGCTGTACAGGCAACTCTGCATGTTTCTCCTCTAGATCCTACCATACGTCAGGGTCTTTCTTGCAGTAACTGGAGCATGCTCTCCTAGAGTGAAAAATAACAGGTAACAGTTTTCAAAATCCCTGCAGGCATCTCTTAAACCAGACTGCTTGCTTGTTTTAGTTGTAAGGAAACACAGAAGACCACAAAGAGAAGGAAACTGGTCAACCAGTTGTCCAAGTTGAAAGTGACAGGTTTAATCCCACCCCTAACACCTGCTGTGTTTCTGTCTCTTCCCCCTGCTCTGCACTGTTTCCTCTGCTTCAAGCTATGAAACCATAGGATCTTCTTCGGCTCAGCAGCCAACCATATTTAGGACATCCATCGTGAAGAGGCATGGTCTATCCTTAACTCCGTTTCTGGCCTGCGGTGTAACTGGGCAGATCACTTGGTGCTTGTGCCTCAGTTTCCCTTGTGAAAAATGGAAATGGTGATACTTCTCTGGAGTGCTAAATCATCTATAGGCAGGAAATATTGCAGACAAACCAAGTCATATTGTTGGTCACTAAAATCTTGTAGCTGGGAGGAGTGATGAGGCAGCGGTAGGAGCCACTGGTATAATGCAGAGACTTCTAATTCCACTGGGTGGCAGCTGAGACTTTCTTTAGGTGAGGAATAATGTTTTCTCCTTTGGGTTAAAGGCAGCAACTTCTTCGCAAGAAGAAAGCAGATCCAGAACCAAGCCCTACTGCAAGCTCATGAGGCTGTAACCAACTGAGATGGCTGGTTTCCCTTTGTTTACAGTCTTTAAATCCCTTAATTTAATACAATAAACCAAGGTCTCTTGAACTGAAAAACCCATCAAACATGCTGGTTTCAGATTACCAGTCACTTACAATATTTTTAAAGGCTTATAAACCAAAACCACCTCAGCAGAAGCCCACCCATTTTTCATTTGATGTATTTTCTGTTGCAGCGTGCATGAAAACCAGGACGTGAGATATCGCGTCTCCTAACTATGTTGGTGAAGGAGGCAGATACCTAAACAAACACCTCCTGTTGTACAGATGTGCAGAGCGGATTATGTTGCCTACAAACACCACTTCCCCTCAGCTGTGTCGGGCACTGGCAGAAACCAACCATTGCATCAAAAGCCACTGGGCCTGAAATGGTGTTTTGGTAATCCCGTTGTGCTGCTAACAGGGTGCTGTGGTGGGCAATACCCTGAAAGCACAGGTCAAAGCACTGCTGTGAGGGGAGGCACTACACTGTCCTGTGCTCTGTCTGGCTCAGTGTTATCTGCACCCTCCACCCCTGCTGCCCCCAGTGTGAAATAACCTTTCAGTGGTATCTACCACTCTCCCTCTCTGTTTTGGTGCCTTAAGAAGTTGTTTTCTGATGTCTGTTTCTTCCTTGGTGCTTTGTACTGTTTGTACCTCACAAACAGAAATACCGAGCAGCCCTGCAGGATATCGAACCATTCAGTGGTTGGCTCTTGCTTTTCTGTTCAAGAGGTAAAGCAAAACCTCTGTAAATCATGGCAGACTTATGGATTAGGCTGCAAAGTAGTGGCAAGAATTGCTCAAAGCTGGTCAGATGCTGTATTGGTGCTTCAGGAGGAACTGCTGTCTGTCTCCATTGGAAAACCACAGTCTCACTAGCCCTGCTTGGTGGCTTTCCTCTAGGGACTTGAGCACCCTGTCCTTTCAAGCAGTTCTTCCACAAACCCAAGATTTCTTCTTATTTGCATGGAGGAAAAATAGTCCTTTCTATCTCTCTTTGTGCTGCCTCAAAGTGAGTCACACCATAAAGTTTGCCACAGAGCTTTTGCTTTTTACTGCACACTTATATGCAAGTGCCTCACCCAAGGATTGCTTGTTCTCTCTTCTGTTCTTACCCATCCAGTTCATTCAGGGTATGTTGTTCACATGGGTGCAGTGGGTAGAAAGGGGCTGCAGATGCTTTCTGTGAAGGTTCCCTGTCTCAGAAGAGCTAGCACAGCTGTGCGAGGCTGGCAAAGGCAGCTTTTGCAGGAATTGTCTTCGGGGTGGGCAGGGGTCATGATAGGAACAGCAAGGCTGTGGTTCATCTGCCACTGGTGTAATAGTTCTATGCCAGGAGAGTAAATAAGAGCCATTCTCAGCCTAGTCCTAACATTAGCGAGCTGTGAAAAGGAACATGACACCTGGCTTCTTCCCTGCCCGGTAGATTTTGGCTGCAGAAGAGAAGCAGGCTGCCCTTAGCATGGGTGCAGGATGTCTCCACAATGCTGTATGAAGCTGGCCTGAGTGTCAGCATATTTGCTTAAGAATGTGGGAGGGTTTGAATGTGTGAGGGAACACCACAGATATAATTAGAGGGTGACAGAGTACGGAGGCTCATTCTTGAGTGTTAATAAGCTTTGACAAGAGTCATGGATGAAAGAAGAAACAGTTGTAAATCTTAAGTGGGGCTGGCTTCAACCCTGAGACAATTCACATCTTCCTGCTGAAGATGTGCCAGATGACTGTGAAGAATGATGGGTTCCCTTGTTTGTCTGAATTGATTTTGAAAGGCATTTGATGGCCAGTATGGATGGACATGGGACTATTCATAGGGCCTTCAGTATTATGGTGAACAAGACAGTAGAAATGTTGAGTGCCGCACAGGAGTGGGTAACCTGAGAAAGGAGTGGGTTTAGCTTCAGCAGTTCTTCCTTTGCTGCCCTGTGGTACTACCATAGACCAGATGAGGAAGAAGTAACACAGGTTTTTCAGCAACACAGGCTGGCATTGTGTAGGTAGATGATGAAAATCTTTTTACACTTAAACTTTCTAGACCACTTATTGCTACTAAGTGGCACACTAAAACCTAAAAAACAACTAAAAGTAGTTAGGTTCACATCAGTTGCACTCATGAAAATGCCATGTCAAGCAGTACTAATACGTTGGAAGGCAAACATCAGCAATGAAATTGAGTTCTCTGCCTGGATGACACAGACTATCGAAAGGGAACCCTGAAAAAAGTCAAGCCAGGGAAAACTGAAGCTGACTTCAACTCTGAAAAGAAATCAAGCTGAAACAAAATGAAAAATTCACCATAACTCAGTGTATAGCTGTGACACCTGGTGCCTTCCTAGAATAGTAGAGGACTTTAAAAACTTGTGCTCATAAAATGGAAAAGATTTCTCCACTGGTGATGAAATTGAGAAAGATTTCTCCACCTGATTACTGAGCTGAAATGTAACAGCAATGCTAGACATAGGTGCTGTGTGTGCTGGAGGGGCAGCATGCAGACTCCCTCCAAGAAGGTGTCAAATCCAGATCAGCCCTCATGAGGTGAAGCAAAAGTCCTAAAAATCTTTATAGGGAGAAGCAGAGTGGGTGGCAGAGGATGGCAGGAAGAGAGCAGCTTTCACCCTGCACAGCAGTGCTGGCCTGGGGCAGGTGCAGTTTAAGTGTGATTGAAAAGGTGTGACTGGAGCCATTCACCTCTTCTGAAGCTGGTTTGCTTTCTTGTGGGCATCAGCCCCTCCTGAGACCACAGACTGTCCCCAGCATGACGCAGCACGATGCCCTGCAACACTCATGCACCCTGGCTCAGCCTGCTTTAATCCTCTCATCCTCACTTTGTCCCTCTGCTAACGAAGAGCAGAGCTGTAAAAGAAAGCAGCTCCAAAAGCTCTTTGGCTCCCTGTTCTGGCAAGAGCCTGAGGTGAGCCAGTGATGAGCCCCGCTCTGCACCCCAGAAGCGCAAGCTTTCCTGTCCCATGCACCCCAGCAGCCTCTGCCTGACCTGGGAGCACGCTGCTCCCCAGAGTGGTTTGCCAGTGTGTCCCAGGCTGCCTCCTGCTGAGTCTGCAGCAGGGGATGGTCTGATTAAACAAGCGTAAGTAAGTGTAGTAGTTCAATGCTTCTTATTTTTGCACTGGCAGCATCATTGGGTGAGAGCATTGTGACTTTCTTCCCTGCTGCTCTTCTCCCATCCTAGAAATAAGAACAAATCTTGTTTCATTGCTGTTATTTAATTAACTGTATTAACTTAATTCCATTGATTTATTTAATTAGGTTTTCTAGCTAATTAATCTGAAGGTGCTGATCAGGAGCGAAACTGGTTTGGGATGATCACCATACCAGGAGCACCTGCTTTTAGCTGACCTGCTTCCTTTGTTTCCAGCAAGGCCAAGCTTCAAGCTTTCGGAAACATGAGCCTGTTCTCATGTGTATCATAAGAGCAGCTAATAGTTTTGTTCCTAGGGTGTAGTTACACCACACGGACAAGACCATAACTAGTGGCTGGGACGAGCACAGCAAAAAAATATGTCCATGAAACCCAGCACTTGGTAAATGCTCTGTACTTAAAGCTGGGGGTCTTTGAGGAGCTCTGGGCTGATGGACTGGAAGGGCAATTGGGGGTCAAATTCTTCATTGCTGCCATTTCACTACGATTCCTCAACACATTTTCTGTGTGTTGAGCTGTTTTTAAAAAAGACTCGAGTACTGCTTGCCTTACCCTTTTGTTTACCAGAGGGACAGATGAATCATTGACTTCTATATTGCTCAACATTTGAAAACCAAAGACCATGTAATTGGGGCAGGGGATTTTGGGCTGATCCATACAAATAGTTGAACTGACTTAACTGTAATCAGTAATGGAAAACATCACTTGGAAACACAACTGGAAACAGTATTTTGGCTGATGGCAATTATGTCTTAGCTTGGTGGTTTATTAACTTGAAACTAAGTTTTAAATTGATATCACAATTAACTTACCAACTGAAAGGTAAATTGCTCTGACCCATAACTGTTATAAATGAATTCAACTGTGTCCCCAAAGGAGTTTCTGAAGGATTAACTGAATCAGTTTAATAACTAATTGTAGTTAAACTGGTGGGAAGTACTTTGCGTAAACCAGTTCTGGGGGCTGGGAGGTTTCATGGTGAATCAGGAGAAGGGTTGCAAGGCAACACCTGGAGGGAAACATCAGAGACTGTTTGGGGCTTAACACCTGGATCTGCTTTGCAAGGAGAGCTATGTGCATCAGCAGAGCATCATTTCTTTTGCTGTTATTGGGAAGATACAAAGATCTCACTAAAACTAGATCAAAGTGCTTACAACCATGTGACACAAACTGCTGGTACAGTATAGTTGTATTCTGTTGCTTCAGGTTAGTTGAAAGCATGACACAGTATCACCTATTTTTCAGCAGACTCTGGTAGATCATTTACTGCTTATCTGTACCACCTGGACAGATGCATCTGGATCTAGCGATCCTGTAAAGTGTATAAATTCTTTATTGTGTGCACCAGCTCCTTGTGACACAAATGTATTTGTGTGAGCATGTCTAATCTGGATCAGACTTGCACTGGGCATGAATTTAGCATTAATGATTTTTAAATCCTAGCCTAAGAAATAGCAGCCAGGGTATGAGTTATACTACTCCACTATCCCCTGGCTGAGATAGTGTAGGTTGTTGCCACACACGTAATGGTATTGTTTTCTCTGAAAGATAATAGTGTTTCAAAGACAGCTTCGACTTGGTGGTAAGGAAGAGAAAAATATCCTCCATGATCCTGCCACGTATGGGCAGAAAAGGTAAGCAAATCTTTTAAGCAGATGGGAGTGAGAGCACAGATCACACAATTTGTCGCATCTTTGGAGATGGTAGCTCGGATAGCATTTCCTTAGGCATCCAGATGCATAGGGTGCAAATCATCTTGACTGTTGATGGTAATGAGAACAGCTGTTCACTAACTTGTGCAATTGTAAACAAAGTGTGGTTTAATGGGCACAAAATCATCTCTTTGCAAAGAGCAACCCAACCTCCCCCACCAGATGCAAGCTCCTAGGGCAGGCTCTGCTGAGCATGGCCTGTGTACCAGACCCAGATGTGGTCTGCGTGTGCTCAGCCCAGCATGGGAGGACCCAAAACGTGTCTCCATGGGCTTGGCTCCTGCACCTCAGCCTTGTGCTCCACAGCACTGCCTGTGTGCCTGAAGCTGAGCTCGCCATCGCCTCAGCTAGCACAAAATGTTATGAGCTCTTCTAGATCATGAGACATCTGTATCACACACTGATCAGCACCTTTGATAGCCCTCTTAGCAGATTGCTCAGTGATGGATTGGGCATAAAGATTAATTTCTCTTGGATCAGGGAAGGAGTAAGTGAGACTCGACAGCTCACCCTCATTTTGCCTGTGTTGTGAGGGTTTGAGGGCTTTTGGCCTTTTTTTTTTTTTTTTGGTGCTCTTTTGGTGGTTGGTTGGGGTATTTTGCAGTTAAACAATCTCCGTGGGCAGTATTGACTTCACTACGGTAAGTAAAAAATACCGTACTTATAATCACAGTCTGTTGGCCTGGGTCTTCTTCCTAAATTAACAGATGACAGGGTGAGCGTCGGTTTCTGAGGACTTAGTAGAGAGGGTGGGAAGCAGTATGATGGTACTCTCAGTTCACCCTCAGTAAATTCAGTGAGCTGTGTACACATCGCACAGACAGAGACTGTTTGTTCAAGAAAGGCATCAGGCTCCACTTACTCTTAGCACAGAACTGAGCTCATTGGGAGCTTGCAAGCCTCAAAGGATAGTCCTTTATCTTCTTCTTACTTTAATTAAGAAATCCATAAGAAATACAAAGCAATCCCTGGCTGCAGAGCACTGGCAGCATCTTGTGTTTTAAGTGGAAACGCCCTGTATTTTTCTCCTAGACCGCCGGTGATACTGCAAAGTTAATAATCTTAAGTGGTGTTTATCATTGCATGTAACAAAGAGTTGTAATGACATCCTATTTATATCAAAAAAGTCTCTGTGAGTGTGTCACCTCTGTGTTTTGATACACCTGTCTCTCAAATGTCTTCTGATAGACATCTCTGCCAGTCTTTGAGAGGCAGTAGGAGTAAAATCTGCTAGGACACTTAACACAAGACTAAGTATTTTGGCTTGACTTGGATTGGTGGCTGCATAATGCTCCAAACTGTACTTTCCTAGTCAGGTTTGTGAGAGTTCTTCCTTGCAGAGAAAGGGCTGTGCTAGTGCAAGATTCTTATAGTTGTCTGTCATCACCTGTCATGAGACAGCCCAGAGACCCACAACCGCACATGGGGTGCAAGCATTTGCAGTCTGCTTGGACCAGACACAATAAAGCAATAATAAAAATAAGAGGGAGAACTGGGGCAGAAGGACAAGGGTAAGAGCGATGAGGGAACCTGGGTGGGTTGCAGAGCTATGCACACTGGCAGGTATGTATGCTACATGAATCATGTCTTGCAGTCCTCTTGGCTAATCTCATTGCTCCCACCATGATTAAGGGGTTAGGAATGAGGATGTAAATGCAGGCAGCCAGCACAGGCCCCCCGTGGCTGGTGAGCAGTTGTGTTTTCAAATCAACAAAGCAGAAATCTGGGAGGAAAGACCTACCCCTGCCCTTAGTCCTTTGTCCCAGCTTCTAACCCAAAGAGTGTGAATGAGGACAGGAGCTGGTTGTCCTCAGCGGATCCCACCAAACTGGGAAAGCAGCAGATGAAATAGCTGCACTGATATCTGGGATCCAAAAGATAATTCCCATCATGGCAATTTTTAGGATAGGCCATGCTTTTTTCTTTCCTATTCTGAGAACTCCTCCCAGTGACACGTCTCATGGTATGAAATGTATCCTGGTGGATAAAGATGATAGTTTAGGTTTCAGGTGCTGTAAATAATTTCAAGAATAATGATATTTTATGTTTATGCTAAATCTTTCATCTCAGGATGCAAATGATCTTGCTGTGATACAGGTATTGCACTTAAAACATAATACCATCACACAGATGGGGAAATGACAGCTAACCTAATGTCACACAAAGTTTCTCTGTTGCAGTTGGGAATAAAATATGAGTTTCTTAGTCCTTGGTTCCCAAAACAAGATCCTCCTCAACAAGAAATCTTTTCCTAAGTGGGATATTGACTAACAACGATCGTACACGCTAGTAGCTGTGGTATTCAGCGTCTTTTTATAGAGGAGTTTGCCTCAACTGATGAAGAAGTTATGACTCTATATCAGATGCGCTTTACTCTGACACCATTTTCACTACTAGTCTGCCTTGTCACAACCTTCATTCCTATCACACTTCAGGTTTTTGAGGTTTTATAGGAAGAAATACTATTTGCCCTGAGAGGAAAAGAAACAAATGAAAGCAAACCTCTCCAGTGTATATCATCTGAATTATCCTACACAGTACGCAAGTGTGATAATCACTTTAAAGAAAGGTATCTCTGTCTTTTCCTAAAACTTTTTTTTTATTTTTAATGGCAGTTAAGTTAAGGCTAAAACTTTTTATATTACATCTCTGTGCGGCCACTTAAAGCTGTGTAGTGAGTGTATATATTAAGAAAAAAACAAAACCAAAAAACAAACCACAGAAAAAAAAACAAAAACAAATAAACAAACAAAACAAACAAACAAACAAAAAACCCCAAATCATTCTATTTCACCCTAATAAAATTGACCACACAAGGTGTGGAGTGATACAGAAAAATCTTTTTTTTTTTTTCCCCTTCTCCTAGCTGACTGCGTCTATCAGTGTGGAAGACTGAACACGCTGGCATTCAGCTCTGTCAAAAGCAAAACTCCATGATGTGCTGTGTTTCAGCAAATACTGATCCTTTGTTGCAAGGCTTTCTGTATGCATCATCGGTCACTTGACGTTTCACGTACCCTAGAAACCTAGAAACAGCAGCATCAATGCTAATTTGTTTATATATTTTAAGGAACTTAATTTACGGTTTGACTTTGGTCACATTACTTCACAAATTAACTTTCAAGTGCCTGACTGAACAGAGAATAACTGGACACCAGCCAGCCTGCCTGTGGCCTTACCATTTTTTCTCCTTATTCGCCATTCCAGTGACTCAACTCCTCCATAACACCAGGACCTCCATAGTGCTCATGACCTCCCCAAGGCTTGCTAAAATTATTTGTCATTATGATTCGCTGACTGACGGACACCGAGGACTATGTTCATGACACGTGGGTAAAGCTAAACTGCTTTAGCTGTAGGCTTAATCCAGTAGATGGAGCAGCTGCCTGACACTGTGGAAATACCCTTATCTTTGTCCATGGTAGTGTGATCTGCTGGCCTGGGGCACCTGGTAGTTATTAACCGATATGTGGTCATTCTTATTTGCTAGCATCCCCAGGCAGGAGAAAAAGCTCTGTTCCACTGGATGCTTTGATGAAGTTTCACTTCTTCCTGCTCTCATGTGCTCCTGTCAAATTAGCTCCCAAATTCAGAGGTTGTCATAGGCTCTTAGAGCTGCAAGGCAGATGGGCATCTCTGCTACAGATGGTATAAATCTAGTATGTCATCTGACACTGGACTGACTGATGGAAACTGATCTGAGATTCAGCCTGCTGTGGGGCTTAAGAGAAACAGGCGGTACCTGCTCATGTTCTATAATTATCAGTGACTATCCTTATAGTCAAAGATAGCCTGACGCACCTTGTGCAGTTAAGGACCTCAAGCTAATAGCTGCAATACACGAAGAAGCCCCTTGCCTTGCATATAAACCGTTCCACGTTGTCCTGTGGGAACATAAAGCAAACTTACCATTCCCAAAGGTTTGTGCACTCCTATTACAACATTTCCCCTATTCCATCCTGGATCTGTTTTCTGTCTCATCTATTTTTTTTGTTAACCTTCTTACCTGGTGCCCTGTTCTCTTGACTGAGTAAAGCGCTGCTAAATTTATTTCCATCTTGACATTGTGACATGTGCTTTAGAGACAATGACAATTTCAGACAAACCATGGCATGATAGGCCCTCATCCTAATACTGTTTAAACATATACTACTTCAGGAAGCCAAGGAAAACTGGGTAATGATGGCATCTGTATCTTGATTACAAATCTGTGTCTACGAATGCAAAAACTGTAGCTGCCCTGAATATGTGAGCTATTGTGCCATGTCAGTGCTATCCCAGGCAGCGGGGCTGTGTCCTCACACAGAGCACAAGAGCGATGCCTTTGCATCCTCTCAAGGCCCTGCTCATGGAGCCCAAAGAGAGCTTGTGGGGCTGTTCAGGTGTTACAAAGGCAACATACTGCCTTGCTCCACAGGGGCATTCTTGGATTACCCTCTAAGGTCTCATCTGCTCACACTATTGAGAGCTGTTCCACAGACATGTAGATTTGTTGCCAGGACAATAACACTATGCAAAGAGGAAACTTTTTTTTTAATATGTCATTTTAATATTGGCATAAGCCCCTGGAGCAGTCTCTGTCAGTTTGGCTTTGTGGTGCTTTGTCACTAGCAGAACCAAGGCGAGTTCTAGCAGCAAAATCTCTGTTGCTGCATCTATTCTAGGAGCAATTGCCAATACAGTTATGTCTATATCCAACATAAAGGCCAGTTTTCCCCTCAGGGAGACCATGGGCTAGTTTCCAGTTACAAGTGACTGGTGGTAAATCTCTTGCTAGCCTGGAAACTTCTTCTGGCAAACTCCTGGACCCATTTCTCACTTCTGTTTTCTTGCTGCGAGTCAGGGAATGATGTGGGCATGACTGATCCTCTGCTCATGGTGGCCTTGCAGGAAGTTAGGCCAACAGCATAAATCAGAGTGCTCCCTGGACTGCTTCTGCCCTTGCCAGGCTTGGACTGAGCTTTCCTATGCACCTGGAGGTGACATCCATTCGCTCCTGCACTGAGAAGAGCTCTGCTTCCAGAGGGAATCTGGCCTGTTGTGATTAATTCTTCGGTTAAAGCCTAGGTGCCTTTCCTTTAATTTTTTTGCTTCTAAGACATCTTCTCATGTTGCAGTATTAAATATCTAAATCCCTCAGGGATTCATTAGCAATAAGTGATACAGGATGTAGTCTGAGAGCTGGGAAAGAGGTCTTTATTGACAATACGCAGAGACCATGTTTGAAGCAAGAGGCCAGTGTCTGGTGGAGCCCCAGCTTCTACTTTGCATTCCTCAACATCTGGCTAATTTCTTCCTAAAATACATCTCCCTTTCTCATTTTCTGTGCTATAGCTGTACCTTGTCTTGGCTGGCTGTAATAGAGAGTGAGCAGTCTACTTTAAATCCATATTTTCAAATATCTTTTTAGCCTTCATATAATATTAATAACTTCTTAGAAAAATAAAACTGAAGGCTATATTTGAATTGATGTTTTTCATTGGTTATGTAGTTTTCTGTTATTTTGGTAATATTAAAAAAATAATATTATTTCCATAGCGGTTCTAATTTCTTGACTTTCTAATTAGCTGTCTTCCTTACACTTCACAAAGGAAACTTATCCCTTGTGGATAAATCAGTGGTGTTTCTCTCTGATTTTTTCTCTCTGCATTTTTTTATCAAGTATTGTCTAAAATGCAGAGTCCAATTAAATCCAGTGGGCCCTTGATGGGAATAAAACAGGACTGGGGATTTTCCCTCAGCTGGAGCCTGACGTGCCTCTTCACATCTCTATTCACTGCTTCTCTTTTCTGATTGAAGGTGCCAGTTAGTGTCAGCTGTGGTTTGATGGTATGGAAAACTTATCCAGGGAGAACCAAATGGAGACTAAACTGCCATCAGGCGATAATGATTGCTGCTTTACTGAGCCAATAGACTCATGCAAAGATGGTGTTTGTGAGACTATACCCTTAACCAGACATTCATGTGTCTCCTAGTCTTTCTATGTGGGTTCCTTCGTAATACAGCATTTCTCTTTGACTTCTGTCAAGGTAAGAAACCTGATGTTCTCTCCATAGCCAAGCTGTAAAAGTATCAGCTATTTGGAGAATTTTCTTGAGGCAATAACTGTGGCAAATGTCTTATCTCCCTTTCTCCCTGCTGCTGCTTGCACCATTAAAACTAGCTTCTGCAAGGTGCAGAGAATTTATGCCCAGGAGAAACAGCGAAACTCTTCCCAAGTTGACGAGCCCTGACAACTCTATCTGACATTTTATGTTGCTGTTTTTCTGACCCTGTGGCAGGGTAAGCAGATACCCAGTGGATGTTCCTGGGAAATGAGCCTGTCAAGCCACAGAGGAGCTGCTTCAGGAACATTTGAGAGGGTAGAGAAGATCCATGCTGTTTCCTAACCAGGTTGTGCCCTGGTGGGGGGAACTGACTCATGCAAGAGCAGGATGGCTAATTCCTTTGGAATGAGAAACAGGCCTAAAGCTTTACCCCTGAGGATGAATGAAAGCTTTGCAGTGTATACACAGATGTTTAGGATGAACTGATTTCCAGCTTGTTTTTATTATCTCTCTGCAAATCTTGACATGCATCTGCCTGTGCAGCAATTGTTTTAGTTCACTTGTGAGCAGGCATTTTTGAGGCATTGGTCCTTGCCGGCTGAGATGACCTTGTTCACCCCACCATGTCTTGTCCTTTCATCTGGCAGCCAGCAATCAGTGCAGAGGACCCAAGCTCAAGGTCAGACAATGATGGAAGAGGTGGTGGCTTGCAATGATTTCCAGGGGGTGAAGAATTGCAGGTACAGAGGGATGCTACCAAGGTCTCATTTTAGCTTGGAGTGTTTTTTTCCACCAAAAAAACCCCAGGAATCAATAAATTAAATCAGCTTTTTTCTTGTTTGTTTGGGGATTTTTACCTACTTTCTTCTTTGATGTGTTTTGTTTGATTGGTTGGGTTTTTTTGTAATAGCAAGTGCTTTTTCATGGGAAACCTCAGAGTATTTAACATTATCTGAAACCCAGAATGAATTCTGGAAACTTTAAAGCATCTGGGGAGTACCTATAATTCTAATTATGACTTATTTCTTTTTTTATTTAACAGGAAAGAAAAAAAAAAAGACAAGTCACTTCAACTTAATGTAAGGGGTTTCCAGAGCAGAAGTTGCAGCCAAGTATTTGGGTATTTTTAACATTTTTTTGTACAGTTCAAGCGCTGACCTCTAGCTCTAGAAACACCAGAACAAGAGTTTGGTTGTGGTAACCAGAAAAGCACACGGAAATGCATCGGTGGGTTAAATTCTGCAATGATTTAATTCTCGTACAGAGCTACTGGCTTTTCTGGAGCTGCCCCAATAGGGCAGAATTTCTCGTCACCCATGACTTCTTCCATTCTCAGTAGGGAGTGGAAATGTTATTCAAAAGTGAAGTGAAGGCTAAGAGCTGGGAAGGAGATCTGTCCTGGTGAGGTTCCTGTCCGTGTGTCTGAAATCCTCCTCACGTCTTGGCCAATCCAGTGCACAACCAAAACAGGTTTCTGGGGCAGTTTGGGACTTCAGAGCACAGCTAACCTATTCCTCTGCCCAAGGCAGAATTGGCCATAACTGTGCTGCTCCTGAGAGACATTTGAAGGACAGTAGGGTTTGGCAAATACTATCTGTTGCTAAAATACTATTTGTCTTCTAAAATGCTTGGAGACAGATGCACTCTAGCAGCCAGGCTACCCAGTGTAACCAGTGTTTTTATGGTGTTTTTATGAACCTCTGAACTTTACCTGCTGTATTTATAAACAATCAGCTACATCAAGAGTTATTTTGTCTTTTGACTGTGACTTGGACGCAAAATTTCCAAGGGGAAGTGCAAATTCCAGACTGGCACCTCCTTGTGTGTGCAGCAAGCTTGGATCAGACTATTCAGGTCTGCCACGTGAATAGGCTGAAGAAAGACCTATAGGGTAGGAAAAAGGGTGGTTATTAAAAAGCTTGGCAGGGGTCTATGAGTCTGGCACAGGTCAGGAAGGAAGTGTAAAGAGAGAGAAGAGCCAGAAAACTCAAGCCATGGGGCTTTTTTCCTGAAAGAAGGTGTAAGGCAGGAATGGGAGAGAACCGTTCACTCCTGGAAAAGCTCTAAAGAGGAGGTGAAGATGCTGACTGCAAGAGTTCAACAGAGGCTGAAGTAGCAGTCAGGTTAAACTATGTTATGGGTGACCCTTTTGGAAAATCTGATGCCTGGTGAGGCCTCTCCAGCTGAGCCTCTGCTAGACAGCTGGTGGTGATTGTTCTTCATTGAGCACTTCCCTCAACCTGGGAGAAAAGCCCCTGCTGCAGGAGGTCATGCTTCTGGTCCCCTCCCTTAGACTTTATGTTTAGGAGGAGTTTTGAGTTGGCTGGTGGGCTGTACTTCCTGCTGTATGAGATCCTGATGGATGTCAAGAAGCTGAGGCAGGTGCTGGGCAGATGTAAGCTGTGCCCTTTCCAGGGCTCTACTGACCATCAGGTAATCTTCTCTTAGATTTGATTAAGAGATGTCACTCTCTTGTATGACAAGCAGCAAAGTTCTGGCTCCAAAGTCCCCTGGTAAATCGGTGCGTTCAAAATATTCACAGACAAGCAGAAGTCTCAGAGATAATCTCCTCCTCTATAAAATTTGACTGAAGTTAAGGCGGGTGCTGTTTTGAAGGTATGATAGTAAATACACCTACAATCAAAGAAATTTAAAGGAATCTCTTGGTTTAGGAGGAAAATGCTAATGGAAAGCAGCTAGGGTGAACATCCAGAAACATGCTGTTTCCAAAGGGAAGAAACATTTAAGTCTACTGGTGCTTTTGAAGAATGTATTATCCAGATTGTTAGCATTACAGGGAAGTAGTGGTCCTCAGACATACTTGCACACACTGCCAAGTTTGAAATTACTTTTCCTCAATACAAATGTATCTGTGTGTATAGCCTAGCTATAAAGCTGCTTCTTGAATATCTCTGTTGCTTTATGGTAAGCTGAAAATTAGAGGAGTCTGGCTTTATAGTTTGGGCAAAGGCTCTTCTTGACTTCCCTATGCTGTAATGAACTCTTAAGTACCTGGATCAGTTTTGCTAAACTAATAAGTTCTGAAATATCTGTGTTTTATTTTGCTGCCTCAGAAACATCTTGCTCTGGTGTGAAATTCAAAGCCACTTTAATTTCCTGGAGTAGCTTAAAGAGATACAGGCAGTTTAGACCGTAACAATATTTGTATGCTTAACAGTGTCATCAGCACTCTAAGAATGATTGAATATCTGTTGCTGTATTAGGTCCTGTGAAAAATCAATCTCCAAGTAAATCTTAAATTTGTTACTTTCTGCATAAATAAATCAAAATAGATCATAAAGTTTTGAGATGTCCAAAAGCCAATCAATAGTATTTATCATTTACTTTTTGTTCTAGAATTCTTTTCCAAAAGTCTTTGGTATATAAACTACTTTGCAATAACTTACAAAATGTGCTAATAGAGAAGGACGGCTGGTTTAAGAGTACTCCTGACCACTTCTTACCACTTTTTCTGTTCTTTGTAATACCGTGTGGCCAAGTAACAATTTTGACTCGTGGTTGAAAGAAAAACATGTAATTTTTTTTTTTCCTTGGAGTTTAGTTTCCAGTTTGGTTGATTATGGTGCCACTTGAATGTGGTTCTATATAATTAACTTGTGTATGTGTTTTTGTTTTGTTTGAGTTTGTTTTTATTTTAATGTAAGAGCCTTGGCTATCTTGGGTATGGCTATGGCTTGGCTATGCTGGTTCAGCAGTTTTGTGGAATGACCCTGAGAGCTACTGATTCTGAGAAGAGGAAGAAAGAAACCATGAACCTTGCAATGTACCAAACTGCATGTGTTAGCATTATGCAGTATCTTTCTCCAGAGCAGGGTAGCATCCAGAAGCCTTTCCCAGGATTAGCTGGCAGTGTGAGAATGCAGAGTGGTTTTATCTGCCAAGCACAGTGCAGAGATACTGGAAGCAGGTCAGGAATGAGGATCACAAAGTCTAGCTGTAATTGTTGCTTTGGTTAATGAGGCAGGCTCTTGAGAAGGATCTGGTACTTCAGGACTTCACCTAGCTTGAAGTCAAGGCTGCATAGAAAGCCTATGGGTGCAGAAATCTCCACTGGGTGTGTAGCAACACTAAAAAGATTTGATCCTTATTTGTTAGGTTGGTCCTGAGACAAGAAGTAACACTACAACTGAGTTATGAGGATTCTTGCAAGCAGAAGTGGGAGGTTGGAACATGCCATACTCGGTACAAAGGCTTTTACTGGAAATTATTATAGGCCTATGTTAGTATTCTAAAAATATTTATTGGAATAGGTTGGAGAGGGGGGCATTTGTCCAGGTAAAAAGAAGATAATTGTCGCTGCAAAAGACAGTGAACAGCTTCTCTGGTGTGTAACTGAGTAAAAATGGTCCAAGATCTGGATCTCAGCATAACGGGCACTGGTGAAATGGTCAGTGTCAGACTGTAGTACAAGCAAATGCATGCAGCCTGCTTGCTCGTTAGCTTTTCATGCTCTCCTCTGTCATAGGTTTGTACGTATGGTGTTTTACTTATTTATGCCCAGGTGATATATATGAATGAGAGCTGGCAGCAGCTGCTGAATAATGGATGAAATACCAGAATTCTGCTGGTGGCAATCTCCACAGCGTGGGGAGCTGTGCTGAGGGCTTGCTGCTCCCCTGGCTGAGCTGTTTGCTCAAATGCTCTTCCCTGGCAATAGCCAGAAACTTCCAGCAAGTCCTGAGGTGTTTCAGTGAAGAATGTCTTCCCGCAGAGTATACCTTGACATCTTACATCATGGTCTGTTTCATTTTCTAGCTGGTTGCTCCCATTTCTAATGAAGAGCCTGACTAGCTCTGGTCTACAGGAATAACAATCCTGTCTTTTCACTACCTTTTGAGGCACTTCCAAAGTGCATCCTGTAAGGCTTTTATGCACAATTTCAAATGAATAAGCTTTGCTAAAATTGAAAGCAGAAATGTTTTAATTAGAGTAGCCTAATAGGCTGACTGAGCTCTGAATGCAACAGTGGCAGAAGATCACTGAAAAGCTTCTGCCCTTATCTGGCCTTAATCATATATCTTGGTTTTCAGGGCACTTGGAGGCTTTATTTTGAATGTTTCATAGATTACACTGACTAATATGAGAACAGGGTCATTAGTATAATAAATCTCAGGTAAGTGTAGAGCTAGCCTTAGGAAACCTTTCTGTATTTGGCCTCTGGTATCCATTGCTGTAGCAGTCTATAAAAAATAAGTGTTGGCATCTGGTGAAGGGTATTGGTATGCACATGTGAAATGCTAATGCTGCCATTTTTCCAGCAAAACGGGGCCAGACAGTCTCAGCTTTGGCAACACAGCCCTGTAATATGCCTTGTTTGCCCTGGAGGAAGCCGAGCTCTTCCTTGCTGAGCACCTGTCTATTAAAGACAGCTAATGCTAAAGGTCTGGTTACAGTTCAGTGACTTCTTCACACAGTGATTAATTTTTCTCTCCACTAACCAAGGAATTTGCTTCTATAGCACAGCTGACGAAATAGGTATTTATAACCTCATTTGTAGGAGGGATGGGAGTTGGTTGAGCTACAACAGCCTGGTTAAAAACATCTGACCACTATCACACAAACCGTGGTCAAGGACTCACTCTTCTTCCCCTTTTGGCCAGGCAGGGCTTGACCTCAGTGGGACCTCACTTGCTTCACCTGTCTGATGACCCATGGGCTTGCAGTGTGAGTGGGAGGGGTGCTGGCTGGCTCGCTCGCCTGCCTGTGTTTTGCTCTTCTTCTCCAAGGGCTAATCACTATTTATTCATGTCTCAAAGTCCATATCAGATCAGAAGGGCTGGAGAGCGTGAGGAGAAGCAGCAGAGAAACCAGCTCGTGGTGAGACTATCAGGGGTACCATCCAACTCTGTGTGCAATAAACCAGCTGCCCTCTCTCTGCAGCTGCTGCTCCTCCTTTCCAGTGGCACTGGGTAAGCTAGAAGGGAAGGGCTCTTAATGCTTACGTGCCTAATCCCAAACTTTTGGGGATATCCCATAGTCCAGCAGTGACAGAGAAACAGCTACCCTGCCTCAATTGAAGTGATCAAATAACGCTCGAGGGCAGTGGGTGTTTGAAAGCACACCAACAAGATTATTTAGCGGACTTGCCTTTGGGCAGTGTGATTAAATTGCATCCAAATGAGTTTGTTGCTAATTCCATCCTAGCTTGCTCTGTTGCTGTAAACTGCTGGAGATATCTCTGCTGGCTCCCTTGCTCCGGCGCACAAAGGCTTCTCTGAGTGCGTGTCTGTAACAGTGTCACTATTTTCTTTCTTTCTTTTTTTTTTTTAATCCTTCATTCCCAAATGATTCTGAACAGATTGCTTTTCCCTCTGTGTAGCTTTGTACAGATAATACAGTAGCGAAAGCAGCGGGGAGCTGGGGGGAGAGAATTAACACTCTGTTCCTCGCTTTGGGATTAGTGACCAGAAGCATGTGGGGGACCTGGCTCGGGGAGGACTGTCCCCCCCCCCACTCCCCACAAGTCTCCTGCTCTCGGGCTGGGATGCAGCTCTGCTTTGCTTAAAAAACGGAATGGCTAAGGAAGGCTGCCAGGGGGGAAGGGGAGCAGTGCTAAAGCGTGCATGTGTGTGTCATTGGGTCATCTCAGCAGCACAACTTCACAAAAGCTAAAGCCAACACTCCTGTGACACAGTTGTTACCTGTTTATGGCTCTGTAGATGTCAGCTTTCCCATCTCTTGTCAAAGGCCTGGAGAAGCCTCGGTTCATCTCTGGACAGCGGGTCTGTCAGCAGCTGCTCCCTTCTTTTGGCTCTTTGGCATGTGCACGGCAGCTGAGGGGGATGAAGAGCCGCAGCCGGTCGGGGTAGATCCCATACAGTGCAGCAGCACCGGAGGGGTGGTAGGGGGGTGGCATGGGTTCAGCTGGCCCCCGGCCCCATGGTGTAAGGGTGTGGGGGATTGGAAAGCCTGTCTGTAGGACCAGGTGTAAAGGATGACACCAAGGGGGCTGAGGAAAATAGCTGTCCCCTGCAGACCCGTGGTGGCACCTTCCTGACCTGGGCAGTGCTGCCGGGCAAGCCTCTTTGGTCAGCTGCTGCAAAGGGGGAACGGGGTGCAGGGGTTGGGGAGAGCTTGTCTGAGAGAACTGGCTTCCCTCTCTGCAGAAGTTATTGAACGAGTGCGCAAGGTAAATTATGTTTGACTTGCAGGGGAACCTTTAGCGCTGGAAATACCAGCTTCCTCAGACTGTCCAGTGACTTTGCTTTGGTTGGAAAGAAGTATCTTTCCTACTTATTCTCTGTCTGAACTTTCTTATCTGAATTTTCAACATATTTCGGAGCATTCACAGACCCTCTCTATTCCCCCTCACTCTGGAAAATTAGACTGCAATGTCTTCTATTCAAGACAAAACTAATTAAAAGGTACAGGGAATAAAGCCTGCTTTCTAGTCGCTCTCTTGCATGCTGGATTTTCACTTCAAAATGTCTGCCTCTAATTACCGCTCATCCTTCCTGTGGAGAAGGTGGCCGATCGCAGGCCCTGGTGGGCCTGGCTGCAGTGCTCTGGGGAGGGAAGCTGGGTACTCACTGGTACCTGGCTCCCACTGATAGGGCTTCCAGCAAATATCTTTAAGCAAATATTTAGCAAATGCCCAGGGCTGCTGGTAAGAAGAAGAAAGTCACCGAAGCAGTTTAAATAATGTCCTGTCCTCTGTGAGGTGGTGGTGGTAAGGGCTGGGGATGTAAGTGCATCCCAGCTCCTCTGGTACAAAGTATTGCTTTCAGCATCATGCATTTTTCAGTTATTATCCCACCACATGTGGCTTCCCTCCACCTTTAAAATAGCCATGCTAACCTTTAATCCACAATGAAAATGCTGAATCAGCATGTAACACATGCTGCAATGTATCTTGCCCCCTTAAACAGGTATTTTGAGCAACCTGGTCTAGTGGAAAGCTGTCCCTGCCCATGGCAGAAGGGTTGGAACTAGATGATCTTTAAGATCTCTTCCAACCCAAACTGTTCTGTGATTCTATGGTACATGTTCCAGTCTGCCTGGGCTGACTCAGAGACAATGACGAGCACTTTGTCTTGCTTTACCTTTTTAATCTTTTCAAATAATAATTTTTCTTTCATCTGGTTTTCTTGGTTACCCAAAACATTGGCTTTTAACAGTAACTGGGGAATTCCACTTCTGAGTAAAAACATAGTTCTATTATACTTAAGCAAGTTTGGGGTTTTTATATTTTTGTACTTATTTTTTGGCTTTTGTATTTATTTATGCTTGTACCCGCCTACTTGAGCTTTCTAGGAGGAACTAGACCACTTATCCAGCAAACAGTCGTCTCCAAAACCCAACTGCAGGCTCAGCATGAGGCATTTTGTGGGGACTTTCTTCCATGGACTCCTTCCAAACCTGCCTTTGCTGTTCCTCCATAGTCTCATCTGTTTCACTGCCGAGTTTGCTTTTTATCTTTAGTATAAACAGTCATTGTTCAGCAGTAGAAAATAATCGGACGAGGAAACCTGACTTCATTCCACTGAGTCAGGTGCTTTTTTATCCTGCTTGGGAGTGGGAGCAGGGAGGAGAAACAAACCCCTCCAGCTCTGTTTTTTAAACTGGTTTTTCAATGTCTGTGGTGATCCTTTTGCCTTATGGATGCTCATAGTTGCTGCTGGCAGAGCAAAATGTCTTATCAGTGCCTCTCAGGGATGCTCTGAGGGGCAGATGAGGCCAGCTGCTCTGGCAGCTGCCTGTGCACAAAGGCACGAAAACCTGTCACATCACTACACACGTGCCCACACCACAGAAGATGGTTACTTTTTGGTTTTGAGTAAAACACAGACCACTGGAAATGTTATTTCTGAAGTGAAGGGGAGGAGCTATGGCTTAGGGGAAAGATGATGCTTTTAAACAAACAAACAAAAACAGATGCACTTTTACCCCCCACCCCCACCCTATTGGTTAATAATATGACTTCCAAAGCTGTAAACAAAATTTCAAAGTTTTTTGACCTCTCAGCTTGAAAACATCAAGGGGAAAAATGGGACAGTTTGGCAGGATTGCTATGGAGCTCTTCCTTTACTTTCTGAAGAAGTTTCAGGCAGCCTCAGGGATGTTCACATTATCGTTATTAGTCACCCCATGTGCTCACAGTCTTTTAGAGGCTCTGTTTACTCTTGGTAGGAGAGGGGGAAGTCCAGCAACAGTAAATTTGGAAACATGAACACATGCCTTCATATTTACTTGGGTTTTTATTCTCGGGTTTGGCTTTACTGATGACATAAAAATGAGGATAGAGAGATCTGCATAATTAGTCTATCTGGTATTGTTTACTGTTAAAGCAGAGAGATTACTGGAAGGTAAGAAGTTACTTAAAAAATATCTTATTTACCCCTTCCTTACCCCCACACGTGTATACCCTTCCCCTAGTTTTTAAGAGCCTAATGTTGCTTTTTAACAGGTCTGACTATTCACATCTAAACCAGACTCAGGACATAAAAGCATCACAGGAGTTTGCATTTGTTCTCATTGCGATCAACTGCTGCTTTTTCAAATGTTTTGTTATAATTTTTAACTAAAATTTAAATGTATGTTTATAATGTCCCTTTTAAATTACCTGAACTACACGTATATCTGGAGGTGTGATGCATGTCTGAAGGTGTGATGCTTCTTCCAGTGTGACAAAAACTAACGCAGGCGCTGACGCCTCCCAGGGCTAGTCCTGTGCTGAGGGTTACTGGAGTACAGCAAAAAGCCCTCTGAATAGGAGCCAGGAGGTTGACCCTGTAGCTTGAGTGTCAGATCCAAGAGGAAGGTGCCGAGAGGATTAATCTGTCTTTAAAATAGAGCTTTTTGAGTATCAGGCTTTTAGTTACATCTGTTTTGATCATAAGCTGACTCTAGACTGATATTGAAGCAGCTTGGCTATTAATTTTCCTGCAAAGGAACTTTGAACCTCTCCACATTGCAAGGTTTTGAAAGCATTTGAACATATAGTACATGCCTGATGGGTCCAAGCTGAGGTTCTGTTGCAAATTGGACAAGTCTGAGTATCCTGAAGGCCCGGAAGATGTAGTAAGCAGGTGTCAGACTTGCATTGCCCAGCTCCAGGATTTTTTTAACAGTGTTAAGAAGTTAATGGTAAAATGTGCGTGTTCAGATCCTCCCAAATGCTCCAGTTTTGGCAATTCATTGATACTGTGTGGGAAAATGCACACTGAGCATTGTAGCTGCTAAGTTTCGTTTTACTCTGTGGAACCATGCTTATCTATTTGGCAGGGAGAATGGCTTTTAGTGCAGTCCTTCTCCGCTCTGGTCTGCAAGACATTGGTGGATAAATATCCAAATGAAAAAAAGGGAAAAATAAAAGACCAGACTCTCATACATGTCACTAGTCATGCGAGCAAACAAATTTAATTGAGGGATTAGAGGGGAACAAAAGCAATAAATGAACATAAAGGTCAACCTAACTTTTATATGGTTGTTCATGAAAACATCATGTGATCTTGCTGTGTAAGATTTTTTTCAAAGCCTTAATTAATTCTTCCTTTAAAAAAAAATGTAGAAGTTAGGAAATGCTGACCTAGCGTTTATCTATGAATAAAGTCTTCTCTGTAAGCGTTACAACTCATGAGCAAAGGCTTTGAAATCTTCCTTCGCTTGTAATGGAGCTGAATGAGTTCAGTGGTAAATATGCAACAAGTGTAATGCCTGTTTCCGCTCTTTGTTCCCCTGAGAGTCATTTAAACAAAACAAATTCAGTGCTCACTAATAAAGTGCGTAGGTAGCTATTGCAGCTTAATAGCCTGTGCTCGACCACTTTCCTTGGCAGGGAGTTTAAGGAACGTTTCCAGCTAGGTTATGATATCTTAGAATCATAGAATCATAGAATGGTTTGGGTTTGAAGGGACCTTAAAGATCATCTAGTTCCAACCCCCCTGCCACAGGCAGGCACACCTTTCCTCTAGACCAGGTTGCTCAAAGCCTATTATCTTCATCATGGGCTGTTATCGGGAGTTGCATTTCCCAGTGTCAAGTCCCAGCACTGAAGATATGCTGCTTTTTGAGAGCCTGGGACCACTCAGAAGGTACAGAGTTAAATGCAGCGTATGTGCTGCTCCCCATGGCCCATTGTTATTGCTGCAGCCTTCTCCACTTGCATTCAAAATGTTTTCCAAACAGAGCATGTATTGGGAGTTTGTCTGTTTGCTTTTCTTTCTTTTTTTTTTTTGAACTATCATTGGCTATTGTTTGTGTCTAGCTACACCATTTTTCTGCAGCTCTGCCTCCTTTCTTCAGCTGCATTTTAGTGAGGAGCAGGGTATAAATGTTCTGCTCATGGTGTCTCCTGAATCTGGTGCTCTGTGTCCAATGTAGCTGTCTGATTAACACACAAAAGTGTTGCAGATTTTCTTGGCTACAAAGGATGATGAAGAGGTGTGCTCCTTCAGGTCATCTCTGGATCTAGCCCAGTTCTGCTGTGGGAAATCAGACCAGCAATGGGACATGGGGAACAGGGTAATGTGGGACAGTCTAGAAACTGTTCCCTGCTGCCTGTAGGTAGAAAGAGCAGGGACAGATTACAGGAGAAGACTAACAGTCATAATGTGCAATCTACTTGCATTGTATTCATGCACCTTGAAGGATGAACCTGTTGAACAGCCCTCTGTAGATGAGGACCCTGGCCACACTTAGGCCTGACCTCATGCCAGTTTTGCTGCAGCAGCTGATCTGGGCAGTCCCCCAGCCTAGCACTGCCACCTCCTCTGTACAACCTGGTGACTTCTAGGACGTGACTCCCTGTGTGGGCAGGAGGTAGGGACAGCAATTGCCTGAGCCAGAAATGCTGCTGGGATTTACTTGGTGAGCTGTGCTCTAAGATCCACTTCCCTTACCCAGCCCCTGTGCAAATCTTGTGCTGAGCATGTGTAACCACGGTACAAACCTCCATAAAAAGGGACCAAGTCTTCCTTCATTTACAAATGGATGACTGTAGTTTACTTTTTTAGTTTTCTAGTGATGTTTGGAAAGTGGTGAAAGAAACTAGAAAAAAGGTGCTATGTACTGAGGAGCTAATAGTCCGTGTTTTCCAAAGGGTTTGTACTCATAGCTTGGCAACCTCGAGGTTTGTCTTTCCTTTTGGGGGTTCTCCTTCATTTGCCAAGGTAGGAGCCTGCACTGCAGCCTTTTCCTTGTTCAGGACATCTATGTGGGTTTACTTACAGCATCTCCACCTGTTTGGATCATTTCTTTAATGTTATAAATACAATAAGCATATTGAAATTAGCTGAACGGGTCCCTAATTACTAGAGGTTGAAAAGGAGCTCAATAATGTGACAACACATCCCCTTTTCTCAGAGAAACTATAAAGTGCTGATTTGCGTAGTGTCCTCTAACTGATGCTCTCTCAGTTTAGTTCTGCACTTTTTTCTTTCTAGCTTGGTGTGAATGCGTGCTCCTCTTCTAGAAGATTGATCATCTAGAAATCATGCCTGAAAGATTTTTAATTTACCTTCAGGATCTAAAGGAAGCTGAAGTTCAGATGTATGATACGATTAAGTACAGTCCAGTTTCAATCAGAACCTGTTATTCTTGCCAACTGAACTCCTAATTGGAAAGGAGCAAAGTGTTTCTGGTGAGCAGCAGATTAACTGAAAAATTTAGAACAAAATTATTCACTATCCTGGGTCAAATTCAGTCAATAGCTGAGCTGAATTAAAAAGATCTTGAAACACTAAAATTTAGAATATATTTTGATGCTTAATTGCGTATTTCAAAAGGCTTTTAAAAATTATTTAAGCTTTAGGAAATTGAGTTGAGCCAATATAAGACTGGAATTTCTCAGTTATTTTGCTCTTGGTTTTGTTAAGAAATAAACACAGCTGCAATTTTGGTTCAGTCTAACAAAAAAATTGGGATTTGCTCCCAAACAAACCTTATTACATGCCCAGTGCTGCTACTAGTAACTCATTCAACTTTGCACACATCGGTGGTTATTGTTTATAACAGTTTCTATAGCTGAACTCCTAAGAGTTATTTTTTCGCCTCTCAGAACAACAGTATCTAAAATGCTGTATGTCAAACTATGTGCTTTGGAGGCTGGTTTTATGTGCCCTACTTTTTCAAATGGCACAGATCACTGATTTAAGGAGCTCTGGTCAGCCCTCGCTGCTCCTGAAAAGCCAGCCGTTGCCCTCAGTGCTCACCTGTGGATACAGAACCTGAATTTTTAGCCTGGTAGCTTAAATGCCTACATCGTATCTTACAGTATTTTTCACATCAGCTATATATTTGGCTTGTTCTGGTACTCTCCAGGCAACTGCGCAGCCACTCTGAGTCCTTCTCCAGAATGGTTGTGTTCATAGTTACAGTCTTCAGCCACCTGAAAGCCATCACGAGAGTTTAACATAAGGCTTCTTCTACTTTCCCCTTTTGGTAGGCTGGTGCTGCCTCTGGTATCACTATCTGCAAATCAAAACAGGGCTGGTTTTCCCTTTCAGTGGATGTACTGTTCTGCCTTTGTGTAGCACCTGGTTGCACCAAACTGTACAGGAGCCCCTGAGGACTCTGAGCAGGGTGCAGTGGTGGGGTGCGGATCTGGGTGCTGCACCCTTGAATGTGCTGAGACTGAGACCATGCGTGGTCAGGGTTGAGCAAGGAGAAAACAGGGCTGGGTGCCCAGGGTCTCTGTAGGGAACATTAATCTAATGGGCCTGTAGCATCTCCAGCAAATTGCTGTAGTTGTCAGGACTCACTGCTGTTGTGAAGCCTGGTATGTGGTGGTCTTCCCTCCTGTTAACACAGGCATCAATGGACTGCCTATTCCATCCTCATAAAGGAAGCCTGTTTTGCAGAAGACATGATGCAAAGAGGCTGCAAGCTTGAAATATCTGGATGTATTCCAATTTCTCCTCCCAGAAGTCTTGTTCTAACAAATAGTGTCTAATATACACACAGTACAAGGGGGTGCAGGGAGAGACTCAGCAGGAGATGGGATCATACAAAACATCACCAGTCTTGGAGCAGCATGATTAAATAGCCTGCACTAGATTTTTTTAAGTCAAGGTGGAGTGATTCTTTGTTTGTGGAATCCCATTACCTGGCAAAGGCTGCAACCCGGCTCATATGTATGATCAGCTATACTTTTGAACTTAGGGGGTTATTTTCCAGTCTTCCCATAGTCGTGCATATGGATTTCAGGATGTGCCTAGGCAGGAATATTCAACTTATGTGAGAACCAGCTGGTGAAAGGAAAGATGTTGGGAGTTTCCCCACCCACTCCAGCAGATGGATAGTCTTCATTTGTCAGTCTAGCACAAGGCAAAACGAACCAAGCTCTCCCCCATGCTCGTCCCCAAACTTTCATCTTCCTCTGCCTGAGTTCACAGCAGCTGATAGTCCATAAATTGTCCAAGACTGTCATTGCTTGCTGTTTATTTAGGTTTAGACATTCATAAACCCAGTTTGGAAAATGACTATAACAGAGCCAAGTAGTGAAATTTGCTAAAGGAAGTTCTGTGGTTCGAGAAGAAACTGAAAAAATTTCTCCCTCTGCTCTCAGCAGTCTGGATGAGCTACTGACAAGTACAACGGAGCCATTGGTCTCCAGGCTCTGTCCTGCTTTGTTTAGTATCTTTAAACCTCAGTGTGCAGAGCTAGGCTCCTTACCCATATGCTCCTGGGAATATGGTAACAAAAGCATATGTACTCCCCAGGAGGGATTAAAGAACCACCTTGAAAAACAGGCAAATTGGAAAAATAAACCATAGCAAGATAAGCGAGCAAAGGAAGAAGAGCACAAAAGTATTAGTCATCCCTTAATTGCTCTTGGAGCCCAATATGCTTAACATCCTGAAATAGAAAGCCCATCACTTCAGTTCTGCACATTAGCAATTTAAAAAGAAATAAAGTAAAACAAGATCTCCTGAGAATGAAATCATATATATATTCATATTGTCAAACAAGTATTTTTCCTGTTTGTAGCCTCTCAGCTTACTTCTCATATTTTATTATATTCAGGAGTTCTAGACAAATTCCTTTTTGGACAAGAGGAAAGTTTTGCCTGGGTTTCAAGGAAGCTTATTTCATATTTCATGACCTGAGTGTGCCGACACATTATTAATTTAGGAAAAGTTTTGAGTGAATAAACTTGAGAGCTGAGCAAGAGCTCTCAGGCTTGAATGTTTTCTTGCTTAGCAGAAGCCCATGCGTCAGAGGTGAGGGCACCCACGGACCCATTCGATGCAGCATAGTCACCAGGTGCCCGAGAGCAGTTGGGCTCCCATCTTTTAAGCATTTTCATTTTTCAGCCATCAAGAAAACCTGTAATTTTTCTTGTAGTTTCTTCAACCGCTTGTCAGCTCAACTCCCCCTCTCCCCATTGCACAGTAAACGTAAAAGGAAATCGTCAAAGTGGGACTGTTTGTTTTGCGCTTAATAGACGCTGTGATCTGCCCTACAGACCTCCAGGGACTGTCCATTGTTCTCATTCCTGTGGCGTATCGGCTGTGCCAAAAATTGTCATCCTCCGTCTTCTGTCAAAGGACGTTTCCCCCTCCCTTTTCTTCCTCCCTCTGACTTTCTTTTTCTCTCATTCCTGCTTTATGCAACTGGTAGTATTTCAGCTCTCAGGAGTATTTGGTACAATTTCTGGGTATCCGCTCTGATGCGCTCGTTCCTTGCGTACAGCTCTGGTTTGGAGGCGTCAGATCCGTTCTGTGTGGTGTGCTGGGGCTATGAAAATGGTAGCCTTTTGAAATCTAGGTGTGCACATATTAATTGCAGGTGCAGGGTTAATGCTGTGGGATCATGGGTGACCTATAATTTTCCTCAGTGTTGCTTACCTAACAGCCTGCAACTGTAATCAAGCAGGTTTACAGCCTTTACTGTGTTTCCCATGAGGTGCTGCTTGCAGTGATATTTTTGACGACAGAGAAAATTACATATTGGAAAAAACCTTTAGAGTTTATAATTACATGGCTGAGATTAAATAGTACCATGTTGAAGAGCAGTTGTTATATGAAAATGACCAATAACATTTTAAACTGAAATGGCATTTCTAACTATTTTCTTTGAAATTAATACCTAGTGCTTTATTTAGTTATTTCGCTATGTGTTAAGAATGTATGGAAGTATGTATTACCATGAATTTTAGAAGTACTTTCTAGCAGTAGATTAAAATGTTATTTAAACAGGGGCCAGACAGGTTACCAAGCCTTTTCATTTCCAGATCACAAGTCTACAGACTGCTCAAGAGCCTGTAAGTGAAAAAAAAAATAAAAAAGGAGCCTGAGGCAAAATCTGAAGTCAGAATATTGGGACTAGAGGTCCAAGATCAGATTTGGAAGTTCAGACTAATTTTTAATTTGTTTTAGAATCCAAGCTGTCCACCATCAACCCCACACTGCAATCACAGGTATCAGTGTTGCTTATGGTTTCTAGTGCAGGAACCAGCAGGACCTGAAGAAGCTGTTCAGCCTCAGAAGAAATGGTCCACGACCTAAAAAACTTTCAAGAGAAATGAAAAAAAACACTGAGCTAACAGGCTAAAGGAAGCACAAAGGCATAAGGTTGACAAGACTGTTCAGCCCTGGAAGCAGAGGCACACAAGCTGCTCAGCAGTTGTCCAGGCACTGCATGTAGTCTACATGGCAGAGGAGACAGAGGAAGGGAACGAGGTGGATATGCATTGACTGTGTAGAGCTGTTCCTAGTTATGGGGGGCGACCTGAAGAGAAAGCATGAAGGTGCTTGTTCTACTGTCTAGCAAGTGGGCAATGAAATGGCCTTTGCCCACGAGAAGCAGAAATTCAGACTTCAGTATATCCTCTCAGAGAGGCTGATGACTACCAAAGACTAGAGTGGGTTTTGTCTCTCTATGCTGATCACAGCTTGGAGAAAGCTTGGGTGAACAGTACATCTTGCTATACTAATTCCAGGATGAAGCATGATTTAATCCTGCAGTAAAGTCTCGGTGCGCTTCATCAGAGCCAAATGCACATGCATTGGTCTCTCAAACGGGCTCAGCAGGAGCGGTGGCACTCACAGCATCTGTTGAGCTGACTTCCAGCCTTCTGCTGCTGGTGGATTCTGTAGGTAACAGTAGAGACAGCAGAAATATCAACATTAAAGGGAAGGAATTCAAAGAAAGAGTCTTTGAAACGAGGTCTTCAAATACTGTTGGTTTTCATGCGTGTTCACTAATCCTGTATTGCTGGGAGCTAATACTTAAAGAGAGGATCACTGAAGGAGGCTGAATGGGGAAAAGCGGGTTTTGAGGAACACCTGGGGAATAGGATCCCCACTATCAACTTTGTAGAGTGGGACTTCATGTTGTTCTCATTGTTTCTCGTTTGTACCTGCTGTTATATTCTACAGCCTCAGAGCTTTCCCTCGTTATGTCATGGTAACTGCTCTGGAGAGTAGCTGTGAGTAGGGGAAACCACTGAAAAAAATGTTTATGTTAGAAACACAGGATATCCATGGTGTGATGGACTTTACTTATAGAGTGGAGAGACATAGCATTGGCAGTGCTGTTGAGCTACATCTATGGAGGGAGTTTTCACCTTGCCTTAACAAGGAGAGAACCGGGCATCACATACCGCCTGGGAGAGGAAAAATGGCCATTGGGCTTGAAAGGCTGAGCTCCTGCCATCACTCTGAGCAATGCTCCAGACCCACATAACATTAACTGT
Source organism: Nyctibius grandis (assembly GCF_013368605.1). Classification (NCBI taxonomy): domain Eukaryota; kingdom Metazoa; phylum Chordata; class Aves; order Nyctibiiformes; family Nyctibiidae; genus Nyctibius; species Nyctibius grandis. Next base: position 15,891,540 of record NC_090660.1, read on the forward strand.
TTTATAGTCAGCAGCTGAGGAAAGCCTGTCATTGTCAGGCTGTTTTGGTGATTACCTGTGCCTGCCGGATGGCCGTGGCAGCTGAATGACACGATCACAGGACAAACTAGCAGGGGAGAAAACTGGTTATTCCTGGCAGAGCACCACACTGAGACCCTGGCTTCCTGCTGCAAAAACAGGAAACATTTTTTTTCTGGAACAATGAAGGGCTAAATTCAGTGCTGGGGTACATTCACAAAAGTCCCCACACCTTTACAACTAGGCAGTTTTCTGTGCCCAGTGTCCCTGGAATAATAACTAAAGAGAGAAAAGGCTTTTTAGGTAGGTTCATTTTGTCTTTCCTGTAAAAGATGGAGACCGTGGGGGTTTGCATGCTCTGGTGTTTTGGCCAATCCGCTCCTAAATGGTCCAGCTGGTTGGACTCCTACTCACTGTTCAGGCAGGCTATTCTATAATGTGTTTCACTGTGAATTGTTTTGGTAGTGAGCTTAAATTTTTCTTTGTGATTCCCCCACCCCACCTCTTCCTGGAGCACATGCAAGACACCCGATGGGTACCAACAGCAAGGTAGGAGCAGGGATGGATGGGTGGTACCTTTTCTCTTTTATTTTTTTTTTAAGGTGAGCATCTCAGCATTGAACTGCCAAAACCACTTGTCTAGTTTTCTGTTGTAAACACCCATAGGTGTGAATTGTTAGCGAGTTTTCTATGAGCAGCAATGAAATGGATTATTTCAGATAATTAGAAAAATTTCCAATACACATTGTTAAAAGGCTTTTCTTTTTTTTCCTTCTTTCCCTTTATGGCTTGTACCCCAGGATCTTTAGTATTAACAAAATTAATCTGTACTGATAAAATTTCAATGTTCATCCACTCTCCCAACTGAGGCAATTTGGACTATCAGCTATTTTGCATGTGTGGGATGATGATACAGAAGTAGAGAGGTCCTTGTTGAGGTATGTGCTGATGGGTTAAGTGTTTGGTATGACTCTGGGGCAATCAAATTACTAGTGCAAGCTTTTGAAACTGTATCACAGAACATAAATACCTAAAAAGACTGAATACAGACTGTACAAGCTCTTGGGGTTTTGTTTGTTTTGTTTTCTAAGCCAAACTCAACTTCATTTGAGCATAGTGAACTACATAAATTATTTCTCTTTCTATACAATTAAACATTTTAAAATATTTTTCCCCTCCCACTGTTGACATATATATACTCCTGCCTGGTAGGTGCTTTCAACAAGCCAAAAGTACACCCTCTCACAAATAAGCACAGACCTCCAGGCAAAAGTCTAACCCTCGCAGTGACCCTCATCTGGGGCAGGATGAAGCAATCAGCATCGAGGTCTCCACTGAGAGGAGCCTCGCAGAGGGGAACTTGTTATTATTTCATTCTGCAGCTGAAGAAACACACAGTAGTGGCAGGGAGCTTTGGGCAGCTGATTTAAAGATTGATTTTGCAAGCTGTTCGTTACTATCTGGCATTCATAAAATTCACCTTGAATAACTGGTTGATTTTCCTACTAACACTTAAACTCCTGCGAGAACAGCATCCTGCTGGCTGAATGTATTCAGGCCATCTCTTGAGCTACACCAGAGGGTACCAGCTGCACTGAAATCCAATGAGTAGTGATTTTTTTTTTTTTTCCTGCCATTTATAAGGATCTGCTCTGCTCTTTCATGGGAACTTTGCTAATGCGAGCAGTGAATGCTGTCCCCAGAGAGAGCCTCCCGCTGGCTTCAGCTCTGTTTGGAGAAAATGAGGTAGGATTAAAAGAGCACAATTTCTTCTGGGCAGTTGGTTTGTGGCCAGCCACATGGTGGAATATCTTGGACATAAATTTTAATGTATTGCAGAGTTGCTAATCAACATCAAACGTGAACGTCAGTGGCTGATAAATTTAATTGGGTGTTTGTTTAAGAGCGTTGCAGGAAGTATGTGCTTGAAGCATCAAAGAATGAGTTTTAGAACTTCAAACAATACTCTGGTTACATTTTGGGGAAGGGCCGTCACCAGATCTGTGCTGTTTGACTGCTGCATTGATACCTATTGCATCAATTTCTGAACTTGTGTGGCACTTAGTAAAATATGTGTGTACATAAATAGACTTACAAAGAACAATATGCATGTATGTAAATAAATTAAGAAGAACAATGTTAAAACAACATTTTAATGGTAAGCAGCAAAGACCTGGCTAGGCAATGCAAGTGTCAAGGATGCCTGCTGAATCTTAATTTGCTCCTCCTTTCATCCCACCCCCGTATTGTGAACACAGTTCTCGTGTGATCACACACTGCATTTCTAGCAGGATAGTGAATGCACAGAGTGGCTCTGGTGAGAAGCTGGGGCTGTGGAAAGAGACTGATTCCTCTAAAAGAGGACTTACCTACTCTCTCTGTCTGCAGTGGGTAGGACAAAAGATTCGAGCCATATCAAGGAGATGTAGCTTAGACTTCATGAAGAAATTGCGAACAGTTCTGCAAGCAGCAAGATGCTGACATAGAGTCACCTGGAAAGATGGAGGAATTGCCAGTCCTCAGAGCGTGAGACTGGCATCAGGGATAAAGCAGGGCTACCTCTTTCTGCATCAAAGGAAGGGAGGGGACTAGATGGCTTCCAGGTTCCTTCCATGCATTCCCATTCACTCTGAATCCTTGTTTTCCACCTACTTTTCAGTGACAGCAAAAGGTAGAAGGCACATGACAAATGAGGCAGGCATTGGTAGAAGGGAAAAGGAGCCTTTGCCAGCTGAATGTGATCCTAGAGAAAGCTGTCCCTTCCCAGCCTATGCCATGGAACTCCTGCAAGGTGCTGCAGATGTTTTGCAGCTGTCAGTTTTTCCCAGTTGGCATTCTGGGTGTGCTCACCTGCAGTCTCATTTGAAGCATTAAGCCCTAAACATTTAAACTGAAATTAGCAGAATGTGTGCTCTGAATATGTGATTTTGACCTTTCCAGAAAGCTACATCTTTCTGTGTGTCATCTGCCTTTCCGTAAAATTAGGGTAATACAGCATCTTAAGGGGATTGCTTAAGTAAGTTTTTTAATACTTTCCAAGTGCTTGGATGCTGTAGTGATGTGCAGTGAGGATGAGGCCACAAGGAAATGATGAATTCTGTCTCCACAGCAGGGTCTGAACAGTGTGCCATAAAGAAGGCCAAAGGCCACATGCTGAGTGACAAGAAGAAAACAAGATATTGAATGACTGCTGATTAAGTGAAGATGAAGTGATTTTCATTTTTTGTCTTGGATGAGGCAGGAATGCTAGGGAAAAACTAGTATGTGATGTCTTATTGAAGACTCTGTAATAATTTAGTCTCCTTTTGCATAAGGATTAAGGTGGGTGGTTTTCCTCACCATTCTGTGAGGGTTCTAAAACATTCCCATGCTACACGCAAGCATCTACCTTAAACTAAGAAATAGAAACAACCCAAACAACAGCAAAAAAAACAGCTGTGTGAATGTGACGTCTGTGTGATTTGCCAGCTGGTGGATCACTCAGCCCGGCACATGGACAAGCTGACAGAGGTGGCAGGGTGACCTTCTCCAGGCTGATCAGTGCTTGGGATTTGGGACTCCTTTGCCAGGAGTTGGACAAAGTTGATGTGTAGCAGTGGAATGATGACATTTGGGTATCCTGGCTTCATCTCAGATTTGGGAGGGACTATACTAAAGCAAGCATAGACTTTTTTGTCTCAGTCCTTGTACTATGCTTGTTTTCCCTTGTCAGTCATAGTTACTTTCTGCGGCCACTGTCTTGGGCTGCCCAATTGCGCTCGATCGCCTTAGCCACAAAATTAAAAAACGAAAAACTTCTGATACCCCCACCCTGCAGAAATGGCCCAAGTGTTGTGCTTTTGTGTGAGAGGTGTTGGGCAGCTTATGTGTTGCAGCTCTGTCTGCAGTATCCTGTAGCTGTGTTGTTACTGGCAGAAATGGCTTGAGGCTGTGAGGCAGAAACTGTAGGAGGACTTAAAATCTCTTATTGTAACAACTGATAGAGTTAGGAAAAAAAGCTTGGCAAGCATTAAGACCTGAAGAGGGACCTATGCACCTGAGAGCTCATTTATTAGGGTATCAGTTATGCCACTGAGGGCTCCTACACCACCATACAAACCTCTCTGGTCTTCAGCATGTTAAGCAGAGAGTATGTTGGACAACATGGTGCTCTGGCCCCATGGATTAAGAGTGAGCTTGAAAGAGTATGAAGGAAGTATGGGGCTTGGAGGTGGAGGTGTACTCTAAGATGATGAGACCTGAAGGTGCCTTGTCTTTCTGTATAGAAGATGAGGCTGGGCCATGCTGTGTTTCAGCTGCCCGGAGCTGACCAGGAGCTCTAGGTCGTCTGCACTGAATTAAAGCCTCCCATGTTTCGAGTTTTAGGCATTCCTCCAGGCCCCAAGAACTGAGGGACAAGAAATGAGTTGTATCAACCCCTCTCCCTCCCTCTCCACTGACTCGTGCATCCCCTTGTGTCTCTCCCTTCCTAGATGCATGTCACACCTGCTAGCCCTCACTGCAAAGCTCCCCTGCCAGTCCCTGGTATATCCATCTACCTGCTAGAAGAAGAGGCTATCAGCCTCTGCTATGGGATAACCCTGCTCTGGTGATTAAAATTCAGGAATAAAGTTGAGCCTCTTAACAGCACTCCTATGAACTGTATATCGTTCCAAAGAAGGGCAACAAACTGGTGAAGAGTCTAGAGCCACAAGTCTTACGAGGAGCAGCTGAGGCAACTGGGGTTGTTTAGCCTGGAGAAAAGGCGGCTGAGGGGAGACCTTATCACTCTCTACAACTACCTGAAAGGAAGATGTAGCAAGGCGGTTATTGGTCTCTTCTCCCAGGTAGCAAGCAATAGGACAAGAGGAAATGGCCTCATGTTGCAGCAGGGCAGGTTTAGACTGTATATCAGGAAAAATTTCTTCACTGAAAGGGTTATCAAGCATTGGAACAAGCTGCCCAGGGAAGTGGTTGAGTCACCATCCCTGGAGGTATTTAAAAGACAAGTAGATGTGATGCTTAGGGACATGGTTTAGTGGTGGACTTGGCAGTGCTAGGTTAATGGTTGGACTCTATGATCTCAAAGGTCCTTTCCAGCCAAGACAATGCTATGATTCATTCTGGGGAGAACCTGGATTGCTTTGTTCTTCATTCCAGCAACTTGTCTCCAAAAACTACTACATCCTTATTTTGCAGGACATAATCTGGGATGGTGTAAAATGCCAGGTGTTGCCACAGCATGTGAGAAATGCTGTGGTTCTCCGAACGAAATGGACTGTGCAATGGACAGAGACTGAGGTATAGGTTTGCACATGGACACAGCTGACATGGTGTACATATATGACAGGAAGGTATACTGAGGGGCTTCTGTCTGATCATAGCTAGCCTTTGTTCTACTTCTTAAAGAAAAACCGGAAAGCATGATGCAACCTCCAGTAAAACATATCTCATTCCTTCTTGCTGTCCCTCTTAGGCAAATGATGCAACACCTGAGGCTGTTGACACATTGAACTGATCTCACAGCTGACTAATGAGGAGGCAGACAAGCAAAGGTGAGCCTTAACTGAGTAATGGGCATAATGGGCTTGATGCCTTTGTGTAACTTCTTACGATCAAATATTATTACACCAGCAGCAAAGAAGACCAAAAGAGATTCTATTCCTCTGGGACTCCCTAATTTTAGATTAGAAAGTGAGTTAGTCAGATGAGAGATGCTTAAAATGAATAGGATTGTCTTTCCATGCACGCTCAGGAATTCCTTGCTTCAATCACAAAAACCACTAATAGAGCTGTGGCAAAGAGAGAGCTGAAATTCTCATTTCAGTCAATTTCTGCCCTCACTTACCCCAGTGCAGACACGTTCCTTCCTGGTGGTCTGGCTCAGCTGCAGTCAAGGACACTAGGTCATTCCTGAAGGATCTTTGCTGATGTGTGCACTGCAGAGCACCCTGATCAATTACAGATGGAAAAATCCATATTCTAAATTTTTTTTAACGGAATACATTGCATCCAGTGGTTGAGGCACTGTAACTATAACAATTTGTCACTGTCCTTAGTGTTGCTGCTTTGTAAAATAAACAAGGGTCTTGCAATCTTTCAAAACATGGTGGCCTTGATCAGCTTTTTCCTGATTATAACTATCATCCTCAGTAGGTATTCAGCTAATGGTCCCATATTCATTGTGAAGCTTGAAATAATAATATTTGGAATATAATGCAATTAATTTCAAGGTGTGTCTCGTTAAATCTATTGGTACTCTTATTTAGCTCAACTAATGTTACTAATGATACTTTTGAGGGAACGTGGGTTTCTTTGACATTGTACTCTGAGACTTATTGATTAACAATAATAAAATCTGGCCTCACTTGCCTATGTGGAATTTCAAGTAAAAAGCTGCTGGTGCAGCAAGAACAGCTAATTGACTGCATAACTCTCCCCCATCGGAGATCATAAAGATAAAAGAAAAGAGATCAGGGCCTAATTGTTTTCTAATGGAGACAGTTGATACACAAACTACTGTTGCATTAACAGAGCAGCACAGAGTGCCGTTTTCGGAGGTGAGGTAGGAGCGGAGCTGAGCGTGCCCACATGAGAAGTGGCCCACACGGAGCAGCTCTGCAGTGCATTACCAGACCCCTTGCAGAACGCCTTTAGGAGCGGATTATTGCTCCTCTGAAAAGAAGAAAACCCCAACACTGTTAGCAGGGCAGGGCAAAGCCAATGCTGGCTTGTTGTGCGGCTACAGCATCTTGAAGCATAACCACGGGCAGTCTGCAGGATGGCGTGTCTGTGACTGCTCTGCAATGATACTAATGGTCAACAAGAAGTCAATCCTAAAGCACTAGCTTATATTCAAAAGCAAAATCCCATCAATAAAATCAGTGTTCACAAAAGAAGTAGGGAGGAAAAGGCAAAGGTATCGAAATGCTTCTGGGATGTTGTCACCCAAATATTAATAGAAACGAAGAATTTCTAGGCCAGGTACTTTAACGTATGGCCCGATCTCCAAAGCAAGCCCTTGGAGTCCCAGCAGTGTGCATGTGAACCTCAAGGGCTCTGCTGTTACAAAAACTCTCCCCTGAAATGGGTGGTGCACCCACACACGCCAGCATCCTCTCCCCATGTGTGACTGTGTAGAAGGATGTGCAAGAGCTCCATCCAATAACCCTTCCTGTCTCAGTCCTACCCTAATCTCTAATAACTGCAGACTGGCTTAAGGCCTGAAGCATAACGTTTAATCTCTCTTCTTAAATTTGCATAAGTATTTGTAACTTTATTCTCAGTAGCCGCATAAATCGTCCAGTCTCTCTGAATTCTGCTGTGCTCACCAGCACCCTGGGGCACAGAGCTCCTTGCTCTTCATGAAGTGCTTGCCCTCTCTCACAGTTTTGAAGCCATCACCTTTTACAGCCACCAGTTGTCCCCTTGCTGTTGTGTTACTAGTTAGGGAGAACAGGATTTCTACACCTTGAATTGTTAATAATTTATTATACTTTTTCATCTCCCATTTCTAGCTACCTCCTCTGAGTGAGAAACTCAAGGGGTTTAATCACTCTATCCTGAGCCTTTCTAAGCCTTTGACTGCTCCTGTTATTCCCTTCTGAAAAACTTTTGGTTATTCAACAGCCATTTTTTTAGGATAAACAGCAGTGAGCATGCTGTTCCAAGAGGCCAGCCCATTTGTCCATTCATCTTACAACATTGTGACATTTTTTGGTATTTATCTTCATCTCATTCCTTATAGATCCTTCTTGTTGCCTTTTGACTGAAGTTGGAGATTGAGCATAAATCTTCACTGAGCTGTCTGAGGTGACAGCTGAGGTTTGAAAAATGTGTCTATTTATTTTCCCTGATTTATCAATAAGCTAAGGACTAAAAAAAATCCTGGGGAGGGGAAAAGCCCCGAATTTACTTTTTCCCTGCCCACCTGGCATTCTTTACTGCTCTGTGCAAAGTTTTAGAGACTTAACTTACAAATGTGCAGTCTTGATCTAACTGTGGTATATGCTTGGGGTAATTGGGAGCAAAAGTAGATCATTAGAAGACCTACAGGTTTTTATTTGAAATAACATCTGTTTCAACATAAAAGGCCAAGGTAATCTCAGAAATGCCGAGCTTGTTTTCTCTTCTCATAGTATTTCTTCACAGACTTTTATTTCTGTAAATTGGCAATACTGCAGTAAATAAGGAATTCAGAGTTTGAGTCAAACTATGGACAAACACATAACATAAGATGCAAAGCTCTGGAAACATGTAACATGAAAGCGTTATTAACCCTTAGTCTCATTAAGATCTAGTGGATAATTTTAGTTCTAGGCTCTTGCATGTAGACTGATGCGTTTGGATAGTGGGACTTATGATTATAACTTTGTGCTGATATAAATACTTACAGCTTATCAACCACCCTGGATGCTGTTTTATAGCATCAGCAAGTTTAACATTTATTAACCGCAGGATGAAGCAGGAAAGTGAAAGCAATACTGCTCCTCGGTAGCTTCTCGGTTTACCGTGCATCACTCACAGGCTGAAATCCACCTGAGAAAAGAGGAAGGCTCATGCAGTATTCAGGATCCAGCACAGGTGAGAAATTACACACATGACAGGCTCGGTAGCCTGCCTGAGTTTTGCACAGCAGGGCTTGGTTCACAAGAGCCATGCCTGATGTACGATTTAATAAGGCAAGCGAAAGGGAAGGCATGACGGAGTCCTCACCTAAACCAGATTAGGATGCCGAGCTCATGCTGATCTGCAGACTGGCGCAAAGCAGAGCATTGACCAGAGCCAGCAGAAACTCTTGTTTTGTTGGTGGTTGCCAGGTAGCGTAAGCCTTGTGAAGGGTTATTATCCAAATAACAAAAGAGAAGGGTAAGTTTTCACTGACATAGAAAGATTACATTGCTGAGGTTCATCTCTGCACAACAATTTTCTTCCTGTTGTTGCTTTTCCTGTCTTCTCTCAACTACAAATAGAGAATGTCAGAAGTGGGAGATGAAAAGCAAAGCTTGGCCTGTAAAAAGAGCAGAAACTTGATTTTAGAGTGGTTTTAAGAGATTTTGAAACTTTTCTAGCACAGGGAGTTTGTAAGTGTGAACTACTGCCTCACCTCAGGACTACATTTATGAGACTGATGAAAGCAGTGGAGCTGGAGCAGCCTCTTAGCTGTGGGGAAATAATTGCTGTAATGAAGTAATGGGCTGTTATGTGGTCTTGCACCCCAAAGTCCTGGTCTCACGGCTAAGGGACATGGTCAGCATCAGCGTGTGGTGGGCACCAGCAGTACATGTTTGTGCTGCTGATGCCACCAGTGCTCACAAGGACATGAGCAGGTTCCCCAGTGAGGGGTACAGATCAAAAGAGGTTCCCTTGTTTCTTACCAAGCTCCTTGCACGACCTGTTGGCCCATCTCTGTCCGTTAAGGATCGCAGTTATGGCTGCGGTGGTTTAATTGAGCTGCCTGGTCTCAAACTGCAGCCTTCAGCTCTCAGCTGTCTTCACCTTCACATAGCTGAAAGTAAATGTCAGAGGGGATAGGTAGGGTGCTTAAACCTTGTGAAAGGCTGGAAAAGTCCAATCCTCTTTCAGCCTCGTCCACTGGAACACCAATATCCCAGATTGTTGGCTTTTTACACAAACCGCTTGCTTTATTCTGACTACTTCTGCTGGAGTTACTGACCAGAGCCAGACCCCTGTACTTCAGAAATGCCTGCTTCAGAGCACGGCAGTGCACTGGGCAAGATGGGATCTGGCTGTTGTAGGAAGCAGCAGGGCAGAGCAAGACAGGTACAAATTCTGGGACGGTACCAAGGGCTGGGATGGAGAAGTCACTGTCATGTCTGCCCCAGGAATGCAAGCCAAGGAGGTGATAGCAGGAGAAACAACCAGCAAGCCGAGTAATTATTATGCAAATCAATAATAAAAAAAATACATCACTGTATTCTTCCACTAGTTACTTTTACTCTCCTATCCCTCTTCTCTGGTACACAAGAGTTTCCTCTAGAGAATTATTTTTACTACTGCTATCAAGTTCACTAACAAGGGAGAGCTTAATTTACAAAATAATTGTCACTTTCTGCAGTGTCTCCATCATCCGTTGTGTAGCATCCCAGCCTGGCCATAGACTCCCCATATAAGCTTCCTGCTTCGGACAGGCTTTGATGCTGCCTACGGCTACTCCTTCTGCCCCTCAGGAGCCAGTCAGAGGCACTGAATGGCCAAAAGTGCTCCATGTTGAAATTCATGCTCCTGAATGGATTATACTTGTCCTTACATGGCCAAAGGGCTTTCGTCTTCAAAGCCCTCAAACCAGCAAACCCATTTTTGACTGTAAGGCTTTGGGGGCAAGGCTGCCTCTTGGTGTTGTCTGATAGCATCCAGCACTGTGTGAGCACACCTTGCTGAGGGCTTTTGTTATTCCTGGGAGGAAAAAGGGTTTTTGAAGGATGAAAGAAAGAACTTGGAACTGCTATGTTTTATTTAAGACTGCTTGGAATACTTCCTATGCAGGCTGCTTTTCACAGTGTTTTCTTCCTCTCTTTTGGGACAAACACTGCTTTTTCTTTATCAAAAGGAAGGATGTAGCTGCTCACAGACCTGGGGGAGAGGGAGGTTGCTTCTGCTGTCTTCATTGTATTCATTTGTGGATTTTGTAGCTTGGTTTCTTAAGATAAGCAAAGCCTGTACAGTCATGTCATCTGTCTGTCTTCCTACACAATTATTCTTGAATTTATTGGCAAATTTCATTCTAACCTGATAGAGGTGCTTCAGATATCAATGATACTAAATTTCTGTAAGTTTTAAGGCAATAGATTATAGATAAGCAGGAAAGATTATGTTAACATCCTTACTGGGGGACAAGCTAATGAACTGATCCTTTACATCAGAGAATCCACATGGAAAAAATAGGTATCTGTAATTCTGCCATCTGTGGAGCTACTGTAGAAAACTGGCTTACATGACAGAGGGCATAAAAAAAGCAAATATTGTATTGTCAAGATGTGACTCGTGCTAAACTATACATGCAAGTGGAGCATACAAGGTATGCTTTGCAGACAGGATGATGGTGCAACCACTTCAATGGGCAAGAGAAAACACAGCAGGTTCTTCAGCCCCACTTGTGCATTCAATAGCCAAACATGCTTCCTGGCTATAGGAAGCCTGCTGAGGAATTTGGGGAATGATTACCATCCAATCTCAGTGAAGAGCCTAGGGGAGGACTCACCAGCTTTTCAACTTAATTTTCATATTTCAAAGTGAGCTGCGCTGAGCTCTGGTGAGGGTGGTACCAGGGCAGTACCTATGCTATTCCTAGACTCCTCGTGTCGCAGATGTTAATCAAGAGCAACAGCATGAAGGGCAAAGGTACTAGTTGCAGAAAAGGACAGTAGGTCAAAATCACTTTTGTCATCCTCTATAAATCTCACAGTTCTACCTCCAGGACTAAAACCTAAAACTGCCCAGTGTGCAACTTCTGTGTACAACAGCACAAACCTTAAATTGCTGGCACTGCATTACCCTCCACTTGAAAACACACTGGCTGTATTTTAACTACACTTAGGTCGCATGCTGTCAAGGGAAGTCAGAAACTCCATCTCTTTGAATTCAATTATATTGATGATTCTTTAAACATCAGTGAGGTACTCGCTCTGAGGTGTAGTGGCTTCTGGATTTTTGTGACTTTCTAGCATGTACAGGCAAGAAAGCTCCTGTGTGTTCGTCTATCATGGACTTGTAATCAGACGTTACAGAATTGTTTCTGTAGAAGATGAAGTCATTGTGTGCTGTAATTTGTGGCAGTTTAGACTAGATAGCTGGAATTAAAAAAAAAAAAATTTTCTTTAAAAAACAAAAGCGTTCTTAATCTACCAGCTACCTGTAAATAACAGTTATGATGAAGCTCTTTGCCAACTGAGAGCAAGTCCCCCACTGAGAAATGAGAGAGGCAGGGCAACATCTGCCACTGTGCGTGCAAATGGCAGGTCCCCAGTGTGTGTGACCGGGGGGGAAGGGAATGGCGACCTCCGAGGATGCACCTGGCTGAGGTGAAATATCATACTGTTGCAATTAATAAAAGAACAGGCACGCCTGCCACGGAGTATGTGCCCTGTTGTCTGGGAGACCTTCTTTGGCAGAGTAACATACTGGCCCTACACTGTTGCTCTGTGAATGGTAAGGCTATTAAAACCACTGGTGTAACTTAAATTTAAAATTCAAGGCTGCTCAGTGGCTTAATGCGTTGGGCCCTTTGCTACCTCACAGAAGGACTGATACAGATTTTCATTCCCACCCTAAGTCCCTGATCTTACCTCCTTAGAGATGTCAGTTCATTACCCCATAGGTCACTTCAAATGCGCTGCTTGACACGAGTGAGGGGAGCAGGGCTTGGACCGATAGAAAATACTGCAGAGGCAGCGCAATATCCGTCAGAGGAGGAAGCAAATTGTGTCGTTCCTAAATGATCACTATAGTCAATATAAAGAGGAGTGCTTATATCCTGAAAAGCAATTTCTGTCTAGTGGCTTTTTTGCCTGGCTGTGACCAAGCACTTTCTAGGAGCAGCAACGCAGGAGGAAGGGGTTGTCAGACCTCCAGCAGGGAACTGGAAGACTTGGTGAATAAATAGCATCAAAAAAACTAATCAAATTTGATTTTTTCATAGTAACACTTCAGGATCCTACTTCATTTTTGGCTGTCTTTCCAGCAGCACACAACTGGTGATCAAACCAGTCAACCTTCAAGAGTTGGGCTGTTTGGATGGAATAATTGGGCTTTATCGGCTGTCTCTTAGGGTCTCATTACTGCGCTTAACAAAAATGGACAGTACAGCACAGTCTGTATTGTCAGTATAGTTTACTGGAGTTTCACATGTCTACGGCCACGACACCAGCTACAGGATCTCCGTGAGTGGTTTGTGAGTGCTAAAGGGGCCTGGGAGAAGCTTTGCTCAAACACAATTTTTGGCTTTGGCAACTCTTGATTTTCAGAGGGAAAGTGGAGTTAAGGAAAATGGATGGGGAGGACAGACTTGTCTGGTGTGCATTACACTCCTGGTACTGACAGTCAGGATACCTGGATCTGCATGCCAGGCTTGACACCATCATGGTGTGGAACTTTCACGAGTCATCGCTTGCTGTGCCTCCCCCATCACTCCCTCTGTGAAATAACCCTGAGGAATAGATGACACAGCATGCTGTAAAGATTAGTCTTTGAATGTAGATTTATGATCTTTGGATGAAACTTGTGGTCCATGTAACATGTAATAGTAAGCAGAGCAGTGCAGTGAAGTTTCTTTGGTAGTTGCCTGTACGGTGTAATAGAGAAAGCTCCCAGTAGCATGTGTTTTGCCTTGTGGTAATTTATCCATGCTTTTAACCTTGCTGTTGAAATTTCACAATTTTAACTGCCATCTGTGTCAGAAAATGGATGTCACCTAACTATTCTCCAGCTCACTGCCACACACTAATTAGCTCAGAAGACAGCTCTGGTGAAACTAAAGCCCAGTCATATATGGGGATGGTAAAAAGTGAGTTGATCCAGAAGTCAAGGGATCTGCCACAATGGGCTCTGCATCATAGGACAAAACAGACAAAATTTGTTTAAAAAGGATTAGCATTCAGTTACTGCAGCTTTAAATTCCTATGTATTGTGCAACATATTGGTGCCAACTGCTAACCTGAAAGAGCAGACCACAGTACTCAGGGGGCACAGATACACATGTAGTTTTTCAGCTCTACTTTAGAGAAAATAATTTAATGATGTGCCATTCAGAAAAATTATTTCATAAAAATACTCGTCTTGTACAACAGAGTTAAGGCCAGCCCACCAATGGATCTACCATTTTATCTTAATACTGACTTGATTGCAAATCCAAAGCGTTACATGCGGCTTTTTCCCTCTTGTTTTAAGAGCTTTCCTCCATCTCCCCAGCAAGCAAAAGGAACGTGACAGCAATATTCAAAGCCTAATCCATTGAGCTCAAGTTATCAGTTAACTTGTGCTGAACAGGTAAGCTGTGCTTATTGTTTAACTTAACTTCTCAAGCTTAAAAAGTCCAAGCTTAAAAAGTCCAAGCAAACAGTATAAGCTCACTCATACAATTGCATGAAATGCCACTTGGCCTGTGTGGACACTCCTGCTGTGTCTACTCATATTGTTTCCATCTCATCTGTTTCAATGGTATCTCTGTCACATTGCAGTTGGCTGATGATACCAGATACTTAAAAGTCCATTTCTGCTCTTGCTGACAGCTTAGTGTAAGTTGTCTTAAAGGATCAAAAGGGATGTCCTGCTTTTCTTTGTGTGTTGCAAAGGTACCCGATAAATCAGGAAGTTTAACACAGTCATACAATTACAACACACAGCTGCATACAGCTACATAGTACATTAAATCCTTGATAACGCATTCAAACTAAAACTCCAAAATACATTTATACCCATTCCTTAATTATTCAACAAAATGCTGACAGCTTGCGTGAGCTGTGAAAGCGTAAGCTTGGGACCCGTGGGAAGCCTTGCTGGCTTTCTCTTAGTTTCAGCAAACAAATAGAATTTGGAGTGCAATACACTCCCGTGGAGAGGATCAGCACAAAAGATATGCATCTTGAAGACCTATTTCGAGGACTCAACCAGGACTTAATTGGTACATTTCATGGTAGATCATTACCAGGCATGAATTGCACTTCAAGTGAGTACAACTCCAGACTAAGGATTTTGTTTGTTGGAGTTATTTTTTCAAGATCTTTACTTTCACATTCAAGAACAAGGTGAATTCTCTTCCCTGGCACACCAGCAGAATTGTTCTGCAGTTCCCAGTGAATTACGCTGTTCAAATCCTTTAAAAATCCTGAGGTTTCCATGGTGTCACTAAAAGGCATCATTTGAAGGGAATGTCATTGCTCTCGCACAAATGAGGGTAGAAATTACTCAGAGAATTTTCATTTTTACCATCTTTTATGAGAAGTAAAAAAAAAAAAACCACCAAAACAATAAAGGCTTCACTTGAACGCAGTGACCCCAGCCTGCAGCTGCAGCTGCAACAGAGAAATTAACTTTTATTTTGTATACTGAGTGCATCAGAAAGAAAGAGGCAAGTGCTGATGGATTACAACATGCTGCTGCTATTTCTGCTGCAGTGCAGAACAATGCTTTCAGATGTGAGCCCCAAAGAAGTGAGGTGGGTCCTGGTCTGGGGCATGCTGGACTTATACTCAGGTAGCACAGCTACGAATGTGCTGGTCCTCTACAGGTTGGCACTGAACCTCACAGATAAGATAACACAGGGAAAGTGCCGCTCCATCCCATGTAGCTAAATTGGGGATTACAGGCAGCAGCCTCTGTACCCAGCGCAGCTCCTTGGAAAGCCTGTAAATTCATGTATTTTCTTTTCCAGGGATGCCTGGAAGGCATCACTGATGAAGGCAGTGGCTGTCATGACTAGTTTAATTAGTACTTCTACACATGAATTCTACTAAATTTAGCACCTGAGTCTGCTAATCTACAAGCCAGCTGGAGGGCATTGGATATCAAAGGGAAAGGGAAAGTAATTGCTCTGGCCTTGGGGATTAAACATTAAAATTATGATGGAGAATTTAGTCAATAGACACTTTTTTTTTCCTTTCTCAGGGAAAAATAAATTTGGTAACAATTGCCTGGAAAACAACCAACATGTTGAATATCTGCATACCATGTACACCCAGTAGAATACATGATATTATTGAATTGGTTTTGGATCAAGTCACAAGCAGGATTTTACAGACTGATCCTATTAATTACCACCTATTAGTTATCTGGAAGTAAGAGCTACAGGTTTTTTTGTATGTGAACTCTGGTGGAGAGTCAAGGTCTCCTTCAGCACATTGTCTCTTCCCACGCTGTGTATAGGGACTGAAAATTCACTGCCATAATGTCCCTGTGAGCAGGAGGATAGATATATCCTCTCGTGCTACAATCAGGAAGGACATAGGGTTAAACAGTTGAATGTTATTTTTCACAGTCTCTCCAGAGACTCTTGAAAACTTGTTCTTTTCAGGCCCAAAGGAGTACAGACTCCTGATAGCCTCAGAGGGATTTCAGGCAGATCACCTCTCCCTAGGGTATCAGCCAAGCCTTAGCAGCAGAGACCAAGCTGAAGATCCCCAGGGTGTGCTCTGGTTCCTCTCACTCCTCCCTAAAAAGTGAAGAAAAAAAAAAAAGTGGAAAAAAATTAAAAGCTGGAGGAGGTCACTGCATCTGCGCTCGAACAATGCTTTTTTTTCTCCGTGCTGCTTCCTCTCCTCATGCACTGTGTCCCTAAGTGAGGACATGTGGCCCCTTTTGTCCTCACAGGTCCAAGGTGAGGCAAAACGACCCCGCATCTGCTCAGCTCTCTTGCTGGGAGCCCTTGTCTCACCCCGGAGAGCAGGGGAGGAGGGTGCAGTGGGAGCCCTGCTTCACCAGGGCTCAGTTTTGAAGATACTTACCCAAGTCTCACTGTGCCAAGACGCAGGGGATGGAGGGTGTCACCTCACTATGCCATCTAGGTCTTTTTGGGGTTCACTTTGGAAGGAACCAGAGAAGTCACATTGCCAGTACAATCAATAGCTAAGGGACAGGATTTTTCTCCCTTGCTACATCCTAGACCTTGACAAAAAAATACAATGCATGTGTAAAGCCAGCAAAATAATTCATACTAACCGAATATTGTAGATTTTTTTTAAATGCATTTTCCTTAAAATCCTGCAATCCTACACTATTTTTTCTGTTTAAAGAATACAAAAGAAAAGCGTCTATTTTAAGGTTAGCCCTGCTAGCATGGCTTAATGAAACCGATTAGTGTGGATAGACATGCAACAACTGATGTAAGGCATGTAGCTTGGTGTGCTCTGCATTGCTGTCTGGAGATGTCCAACTCTTACCCTTGGCTGCAGAGGTACATTTGGCTCCTACCTTCAGGCATTATATTGCATTTAAACTAGGTGCTGGAAAGGCGAGGGAGATTGGATATGCTCAAAATGTCCCCTGCCACCAGTGATTACAATCAAATGCCAATTGCCTGTTTGGGTTTTTCAGGTACTTCATCAGCCATAATTTATGCTTTGATACGTCTATAGCTCGGGAAAACATGGCTTTTCTCTCCGTTTGCCCTGATTTGACTTTTTTCCAGCAGTGATTCCACTATTCAGAAACCAGTAACAGCAGATTTTGTTTCTCTAACTAGATTTCAGGTACAAATTACTTGTAAGTAAGTGCCCAGAAAAAGCTTTTGCATTGCTCTATTCCTTCTTTTGGGGAAAAAAATAATGTTTGAGACAAGTTCTGGAGGTGTTGGGCTTCTGTATATCCCCACAAAACAGATGAGATTCTTCAAAGTGAACAAAGAAAGTCAGTGTTGTATTGTTTTCTGAGTTCCAGGAAGAAAAAGGAAAATGGTAAAGTCCCAATGGACATATTAAGCACTATACTTTATCTTGCAAAAAAAAAAAAAAAATAAAGGCTTGCACTGCCATTGTGCAGAACAAGATGAAAATATATCCTTAAGTGGAGACGTAGACTTGAAACTCTATTCAGTTGCTTTGTGTACAAGCGGACTGTGACCCTGGTGTTTCAAAGAGTCACAACAAGTACTCAACCTCATTTGTTTAAAATGAGATAATGGAAATCATGGCTCTTAAAACCACAAGGGAAGTTTCAAAAAAAAAAAAAAAAAAAAGGACTAAACTGTGGTGGGCAAAATTACAGCACTTTCTAATACAGCACAAGCTGTTCCGTGCCTGCTGTATGTGGGTAACAGCATGAATGCTCCTGGAGTGTTCACTGTGTTACAGAAGGTGGTTACAGGACCTGTATTATTCCTGCTAAAGCTAAAACCTACCTATTATTGAGAATAATATTATGATGCAGCTTCTGAAATGGCAGCCTGGCGCAGGCTTTGCAGTCAGGCTCTCAGAGAAGGCTGTAAGCTGGGAACTTGGCACGCAAGGAAACTGTTACAGAAAGTATTTACCCAGGGGATATTCCTGAAAATGTTGATAAAATCTGAAAACAGACCTTAATTACATGTTTAAAGGAGAGGCTACATTTTGGGACATGAAATGTAAAGTGTTACATAGCTTGTTCCCCTCTCCCCAGTAAAACAGCCTGCCAGCAGCAAAGCAGTTCACTTTCCGAAAACTTTGTTGCACTGTACTTGATGTGGGAAGTTGAAGGAGGTTCAGAAGTTCAGTAAAGGCAGTAAAACGTACAGTCAAATTGGCAACATAGTCCTTGCACCCCCATCCCAGAAGAGCTTAAATTTCCCTGTGATGTTGGACTGGATTTAAAAAGAAAGTTGCAAGCACTGTGGACTTCATCAAAACCATGTCAGAAACCCTGCAAGGAATAGACGTGTTAATAAAAGAAAGTGAATCACTTGTTCGCTTCAGCGGGCTGATGGATCAAATCCACCAGAAGAGTGTGAATCTGGATGGGCTCAGAATTTCCTTGCCTCTGAGGAACTGGAAATTTCCCAGGAAAACACGTATAGAACAGGAGAACTCAAATACCAAAACTTTACAGACTAGATGTCTAAATTCTCCGCCTCCCAGATATTTTGTGTAAAGTACAGTATCCAATCAAAATCTGATCAGAGGCTCTTCAAAGCTATTTTAAAACTTGAGAACATCACACCACCAATTACACTGGCCATGCAAGATATGCTACAGTTGTATGGGTTGGATTTCAACCCCATGCAACCTGTGACTCAGCTTTGCCTGTTGCAGGCCAGCTATCAATTTGCAGAAGGTCACTGAGGTCCATTCCAAAATATTTTTTGTTCAGCCAAACCAAACACTGACTGTTTTGCAAAAAGGTGAAGCTGATACTAATGTTTTCCATGATAGTAGCAGCCAATCCTAAAAATGAGAGGAATATAGTTGCCTAGTATCAGTTACAGCTCAGGAGCCTGCACCTCATGCAATGAAAAGAAAAAGAAAAGTCTGATGTAAAGGTCACAGGAGTTTTATGTAAATTCACTTAAAGAAAACATCAGCCGCTGAACTTCATCCGACTTGGACTCCGTTCCTCTATATGTGTTTTAAAAGAAGTAATTATTAGCTTTGTACCATTTATACTTGTCCACTTCTAATAAAATGAGGAAAAGAAACTTTGTTCTAAACTTTAAAGCTTGCAATCTGTAATCTTCTTCCTTTTTTAATATAGGCTAATGCTCATTAAGCACTGCACTGATTTGCTCTGAGGTCTTGGAGCGGTGGGTGGGACACTTCATTCCCAGCAGAGTGAACAACATACTTTGCATCTACGTTCACTAACTAGATAAAGGTTTGTCCTCAAATCTGAAAATACTGTAAGGACGGGTTTAAGTATCTAAGAAGAAAACTTTAAAATAACTGACTCCAGGAGCATTTTCCCATAGCAACATGATTTTAAAAATAATTGAGAGAGGTTAACAGAGAATTGCTGCATAATTATACAAATAGGTCTTCATCTCTTGCCACTGGGTTCTTAATCACAAAGGTGAGTTGCAGAGGAGAAGCTGAACTGGGCACAAGTTAGACCCATAAGCTCCAGGTAAGCTTATGAAAATAAGCAGGAGCCAGTGAGGTGCCTAGTCACAATAGCTGTTTGACACCGAACAAAGAGATCATGAATAGGTCAACACCACTCTGAAACCAGCCTAACAATTGCCCTCCTGCCTAAAGCCCAGGAATAGTATTAAAGCTAACAACCATACAGAGCCTTTTGTCAAAGTGGCCAGGAACACTTGATCCCCATGGAAAGGAACTGGAGATAAGAAATGTCCTGCCTGAGGTAGTTGGCAGGACAGCTAAGCTGCAAGGCACAGGAGGCTTTTGGCAAGGTATGGTTTAGCTCACTGCCTATCTCATTGCAAACAACCACAAAACTGGTGGGAGCCTTTGATGTTCTCCCGTGACATGATCACAAGTGTGAGCAATTTACAACATCTGCAGTCATTGGTAGGGACTACTTTATTTTTTAAAGGCTGGCTACTTTAAACTCATTGCTCAGTTGATGTCTTCCTGAGGAAGATGGCTGAACCTTTGGCTTGTGTGAAAGGAATGTTTGCTTGAAAATAGATACAGGTTTGCCAGCAAAAAGCAGCCTCCTCCTTGCTGATTGAGGCCATCGGCATTGCCTGTGCTGCTGGCTGACCATCCATGGACCAGCTGAGTGGGTAGGGGGAAGCAGAGAAAGGCCACAGCAAAAGCTGCTCATCAGTGGTCCTCTGTTCTTCTATCTCTTATCACAAACAGATGCCTTGTATGGATGAAAGTCTAATTTCTCTTTCCCCCATCATCCTATACCAGGTTTGTTTCTTCACAATATAGTTTACAATTTGCTGTTTTCTTTATCTTTAAAGCCTGTTTTCTTTTTTTTTTAAAGTCAAACTTCCCCAAGCCAGGTGTTTTTTTTTCCCAGCTAACTCCTCCCTTGTAGCATTTCTTCTCTGTCCAGGTGTAACCTCTCATTCTCTAGCTGCTGGTGGCAGCTTCCTCCCACCCCCCCCCAGTAAAACTTTTCTAACTGGATGCCTTGGGGTGCAGAGGAACTTGTATTTTCTGTTCGTCTGCTGTATTTTCAGATTCCTCAGATGCAGCATCCTCACCAGAGGGAGAAAAGGCTGGGGCAAGTCTGCAGTGGGTCATTTGGTGCAGCGTACTTGGTATGGCTGACACCTCTCGCTTTCCCTGGGATAAGCTGAGTATGTACTGAGTAACCATCCTGGCGAGCTGCATGTGCCGGCCAGACCCTACTGGTCCAGAGCAAAACTAGCTGGAATTTCACCCGTTACTTTAGATGATCCTGAAGCAGGTCCTGGGGCTCTAGTGGTGTGAAATACAGAGCCCTTTGGATGAACAAAGGGACGCACCTCTCTTCCTCTCTCCCTTTTTCTCTTTTTTTTTTTTTTTTTTTTAAATTTCAAAAGTCCATGGACTCCTTGATTTTAGGCTGCATAAATTCAGGCCAAAAAAATGTTATGGAAGAAGTGTTTGCTATTGCCAGA
Organism: Nyctibius grandis; assembly: GCF_013368605.1. NCBI lineage: Eukaryota > Metazoa > Chordata > Aves > Nyctibiiformes > Nyctibiidae > Nyctibius > Nyctibius grandis. Next base: position 15,912,535 of record NC_090660.1, read on the forward strand.
GTGGAGGCTAGTAGCTCAAGACATTACTAGCATGCTGGAAAGGGAGTTTTGACCTCTGTGGGGTAAAGTATAAATCGGTGGTTATACCTGGAAATATAAAGTCTGCTGGGCTGAACGCACTGCAGAGCTGTATTTGCACAAGCTGGCCTGGGTTGCAGGTGACTACAAACTCTTTAACTCTAGCAGTGCAAGTCTCTTATCTCTCAGCTCTTCAAATGTTGATAGAAAATACAAATATATTGAATATTGTGTTATGATTTTTTTTCCTAACCTCTTTCTTTCCCTTTTCTTCTTAAGGCCATTATTTTGTTTCATAACGGTTTTCTTGAGCAAAATCAACATGCTCTTTCTCCAACTTGAACTAATTAATGCTCTTATTTCCCTCTTAAACCATGTGCACACAGTCGTGCTTGTTTTATAGTCAGAGAATATGCTCCTCTCCTTGAAATTTTTGAAAGGATTTATTCAGAAGAATCATGAGCTGAGCTGTGAGCCACCGGTGCTGGTGTCCCCTGTGGATGGGTGGTGGGAGAGTACCCAGAGCTGCACTTGTGCAGGTCAAATTAGCAAGGTCTGGGCTGGGTATTCTAATTCCTGTCTGTGATATAGGATAGGATAGGATAGAATAGAATAATTGGAAAGCACCTACAACAATCATCTAGTCCAACTGCAAACAGGACTTGCAGGGTACAAAGCAGCAGTGGGTGCCAGGTAACATGTAAATAGGTGGATGTATATATGTCAACATCACATGGCTATATGACACAGTTTAATTAACACTTTGCCCCTTCTCAGCCTCTCCACAGGTAACACCCAGTTTGGGCCTGTGTTGAAGCATAGAAGAGGCTCAAGTCTTGCCGCTATACCTTGGAGCTCACTCCCAGCCCGTGTAAGCACAGACTCATGGCAAAACATTTGGACACTAGGTGAGTCCGAGCTTTCATATACAATATAGGAGCAGGCATGGAAAGAAACACTCCTCATTGAGCATGTCTCTTACCCAGATGTAAAAAAAAAAAAAAAATCAAAGGGAAATATTTCATGTGCAAATAAAGTTCTTGATTATAGGTTCCATTGTTATTAAATATTCCAGTTAGGTCCTGCAAGATTGGAACTTGGTGATTCATACATGTGAGGGAATTAGGCTTTGAGTTGCCATCCTTGACATAGTTTGGTTACTTTCTGTAGCGTATACACGTGCTTGCACAGTTAGTCTGCGTGCAAGGTGTAATTTATCTGTCTGAGGGCTGCACTCTGAGTCACTGAGTTCCCTCAGGGCATCCTGATTCATTTCATCTGATAATCCTCAAGGAATATCCTAGGTGCTGTTTGTTTTTTGCTTTATCTTTAGAAATGGAGTTATCCAGTAAAAGTGACAGGAAGCATCTGCACGTAGCAGGATGTGATTCCCATTATAGATGAGAATGCACCCATCTTGCTCCTGAGCTAAGTATTACTGTTCCAGTCTCAGTATTTCTGTTAAGAATCTGTCAGCAGCCTTAGAGGAGGATGCAGAAAATACATACATATATTTGCACTAAGTGATTTTTCAACGTCAGATGTTCGGCTACCATCTTATGACCAAGGCAAAGTAAAATGAATGTTGTTAGAGACTTTGGTATTTTGAAGCAGGAATCTGGCTCAAAGCCTGTTCAATTTAATTTAATTCTTCATTTAATTTAATTTATTTTATTCTAGTATTTGAAGATCTGTTTAAAACAATAAAAAAAACACACTGGACTGACTTAATTCCTACTCAATTTCACTACATACCATTAAGGCATTCAAACAATGTGTCTAAAAATTATGCACATTGTAGAACTTGTCTTGTGTAAGTACTCATTAGTTTTTTGCATTGTTTTAATGTACATGCACAGAGAAAAAGCCCTACGTTGAAACATCATGAAGAATGCAAAATTAAACACTTGAAAGTCAGAAATTACACAAGGTAAAGTAGTTTGTGTAAATCTAATTTGGCCTCTGTGTGTGTTCACGTAATGTGTATGTGTTATACATATATGTACACAAAGTGTATAATATTTGTGTATGTACAGTGAGAAAAGCCTTTAATTACATGACTACCTACTGTTTTTTCCACAGAGGGCTTGCCTTATTCAGTGAACAGGATAAACCTGCTTCACATGTGGGTCACCTTACTGTGAAGAAGGCCGTTCCCTATACGACACTGCCTCGTTAATTGTGGAGGTAGGTGAATCACAAATGAGGTGGGAGACTGTAAGAAGAGTTGAAGGGTGTCACTGCTTCTCCAGGGAGTTAAATTCATTACTTAGAAAGTGAACTGGCTGGTTACTGACAAGTATAGAGGTATCTGAGCGAGCTCCTGAACTCCCCTCAAGAAAAATTATCAGGACAAACTTAGGCGATTTCAGTTGCTGATCTGAGTGAACTTAACTGATTTATCCTACTGTAAAGTAGGAGGTGCATGTGGGAACCGCTCTGCAGGCAGACTGCAAGGGGAACTACTTTCTAGCAAGGAAATGGTGACAAGCAGTAGATGGAGGTAAATTCTTCTGGTGGCACAGCTGTGTCTAGAAGACATCTGTTCACAACCTGGACCAAGCTAGGGTAGAACTAGTTTGGGTTTATCTTTCTTACTCTACAGTCACTAATATTCTATATCAGTACCATTGTCTTTGTTAATGAAATTAATAACCTCATTTTTAAAAAATGCTAGTGTGATAAAGTTTGTTTTCCTGAAATCCATGTTAAGTGGCTCTAATTATCTTACCTAGTTTTAATTTTTTTATTAATTGAGTGCTACTTCAGCTGCTCCATCATTTTGCCCAGGAGTGATATCAGGCTTCCATCTCTTCCTCAAAGCACCATATGATGTTATTCCGGTTGCATTTGTCTCATTTTATGAGTGCATGCCTTGAGACTCTGGAATCTGGTTTACAAAAGCACTGCACATTCACAGTTGCCAACAGTAGTTGTGCTTTGAAAATACAAAATGCTGCACCATGCTCAAGAATGCTAAACTGCTGGGAGCTGCAAGTCCACAAAATTTCATGATTTTCACCTTAACCTATCTGCCTCTGACTTTCCCAATATGAAAGGACGTAATAAACCTTCCCATTATGGAGACACTGTGAAAATAAATGCATTAATATTTGTGAAACACTTGGATACTTCATAGGGGAGAATTAAAAAAAAAGCCCATGAGGACATTAATCATTAGTTCTTGAGAGCAGGGTTTGAAGATAAGATAGTGCATTAAATAAGTCATGGGTCTCCATACTGAACAAGGAGAAAACAAAATATTGAATTGCTGCTCATTAAGATCCAGGTTCTCAAAGGTATTTTAAGTGCCTAAATCCTGCTGAGAGTCAGGACTTAAGTGGTAATCTTTTTTTTTTTCTTTAACTCAATAAGAAAGGAGATCTGCAAGAAAAAATTGTATGTAATCATGTAATTTTAGGTTGCATCATAATGCACTGTTAATTAAAGGTTGCATCAGAATGCATGTGCACAAGATTTGGGGCACAAATTAACATTGCCCAAGCAATCTTAGTTACAGCATTTACCGACATCAGATTGCTTGACTTTGCAACATCTATGATCTTTTCCAATAGTTAGTGTACAAATAATTTTCTCTGTTTTTATGATAATAAATGAAGCCACCCACATTCCCCATCACGCTCACATCCCTAGTAGATAGGGGATGGGAACCCTTCCCCTGCTGCATCCCTCCCTGTATGGGGTACAAGTAATAGGTTGTCATCTTCTACTTGAATCAGCATCAGGGAGGGATCGAACATTTTGCCAGTGAGTTTCACTAATGTTTGCTGACATTGTAAGAATAGTGAAAGTCAGGTGTATTTGGTTCAATCAAGATTGGAGGAGAGCCTGTTCCCCAAGCAGCTTAGCCCGTTTTACCATTTTCAACTCATTCCTCTTTCTTTCTGTTTGTCTTGCCCCACATCCAGCTCTTACAGTACTCACCTGGCCCTCCTGAACTGAAAAATCCCCTATAGCATCTGGATAAAGCCCTGCACATCCTGATCTGACCTCACAGCTGATCCTGCTTTGAGAGGAGGTGAGACTAGAGATCTCCTGATCCCTTCCAGCCTGAATTATCCTGTGATCTGGTGAACACATTGTGCTTTCCTCCATTATATAAATAGTCTGCCTTCCAACAGGTGATCTTATTAGTCAATCTTTGTACCAAGTAGCTTTGGTTTATTGCATTGTCATAATTTCACCTCTACAGTACAGGATTCCTTTAGACAAAAAAGGCAGCCAAGCATACATCCCATAAAATAAAATATAGCTAGGGTTGTTATTATGCGGAATGAAGTTGTTGCAAATTCCACATAAACCAGGAATTTGTGCCAGGAGCTCTTCAAAGTACTGTGACCGGCCTTCCAAGAATCTGGAAATGTTAATGTCAAGCTTGATTTTTTTTCCCCTCCTCTCCATAAACATGATGATATTTCTCTGGATCCTGGCTTCAAATCCTCTGAGCTGTGGTGGGGTGCAGAGAGAGGGGATACTCATTCTGCAACGAGAGGCTTGCTCTGCAATGAGATGAAGTTCACCAGTTTCCACCACTGTCACGTTGTCCCAGCTCTGAGGCTGCTCTCTCTGCGTTATGGCCAGGATCAAACTGCTCCTGTCAGAGGACAACAAAGCCGTCTTTTCTGCTCCTCTTCCCCAAATTGTTGAGGACCTCGGTTACAATGGTACACAATTTCCTTAATATAACTCAACGAATGTGGATAAAATAAGCCAAAATACATTGATTCATTCTCTTCTTGAATACAATTCATCTTTTAAACGTTATCTTTTTGTCTTCAGACAAAGAGGTACCCCAAAGATGCTCCATTTTCTATCTGAGGTCAAAGAGGCACTGTTGGAGAAACTATGTTTGATCACAAAAGGTAGTGTCTTGTGAAGCCTTGCACATGAGAGAGGCTTGACTCTGTAATCTTAACTTCAGCATTTACTCATGTGTAAACTCCACCACACAGCTGGAATATTCCTTTCAAGTCTTGCTCATTTCCTCATTCAAACCAAAACCAATATTCACAAGAATATGTAGAGGCACTTCTGTTATTTGAAAGATATTATTTCATGAAGTTTTTCTTCAGTAGTACTTATTCCATCAAAAATTAATTTCTTAACTCCTAGAAATGTGTTTTCTTTCCTTTTTTATCCTCAACCTTCTTGTAGTCAGAAACAGTCTCTTTTGAGGATCACTGTTTCAAGGGCAGGAGAACTTCTACTATGTAAAAATACGTAACTCTCAGGAGTAGGCTACCTTTGAAATTTTTCAGTTCCAAATGAAATCTCAGGATGTAGGAGCAGCCCAGAAGAGGTGTTTGGGATTAAAATGTTTGGTCAGCTTGAGCAAGGGTTGTCATTTCTCGTTATGGGCTTTTCATTGTACTGTATGACTTTATTCTGTTTCTACAGATCTACTCATTCACAGTACACTCTACCTCCTTCTCTAAGGGCTCTTCCCTCCCACCTCGTCTATGTTTTCAGTTCTTTGCTTTCTTCAGTCAAATCTCTTTTTCCTCAAAACTTCAACTGGAGACCTCCGTTCCTAACGTCCCCTTCTCTCCACTTCTCTCTGCCAACCCCAGACCATGCTGAGACCTTTTCCCCTTTGTGGGAAAAGAGAGCAAGTAGTTGATTGCTGGGAGTTATTAGAAGATCTGTTCCAAACAATCCCATTGCAGAAGAAATCTTGGAAGACATCTGAAGAAGCATCTGATCGGGCTAAATCATGAGCTCACGACACGAAAAGAAAGCACAGAGAAAGTAGGTCAGGCTTCCAGAGGGTAAGTGCAGAAGTACCGCCTAGCAAGAGCACATGGGGACAAACACAAAAAAGCCAATACAACAAATAAAACTTAACTAGCAAGAGCATTGCAAGTAACAAGAAATCGTTCGGTAAGTACATCAGTGGTAAGAGGAAGTCGAAAGCAAGTGGATTACTCATGAGAGAGAGAGAAAGCTATTGACTGATGCTGAGAAGGCTCAGAGTGCCTCATGCCTTTTTTGCACCAGTCTTGGCTAAAAGAGGTCACTTGTGATCAGGTGATTGACGTAATACATATTAATGACAGGGAATGAGGTTTCAGCCCAGACTGAGACTGAACCGGTTACAAGAGTGTGTAGATAACTTTGAGATGTTCAAATCAACAGGCTGGCTGGACATCACGCCAGGGTACTGAAGGAAGTGGCTCAAACAACGTTGGAAACACAAGTGTTTATCTCTGAGAGCTTGGGGAAGACAGCCAGGGACCCTGCTGATAGGAAAAGGCAAAACTGGTGCCTATCTTTAAAAAGGGCATTGAAAAATAAATTAATACCTAAATAAATAGACCAGCCAGACATTTTTTCCCCAGAAAGCACGCAGTACAAATAGACACATAATTTGTAAACAGACAGAAGGAAACAAAGAGACAAGCAGCTATTAACATGGACTTGTCAACAAGAAATTGGGACAAGACGGCCAAATTTCCTTTGGCGACAGAGGAACAGACCTTGTTATGGAAGAAAAGAGCACGGGCCGCAATCATCTGCACCTTGGTTAGGCTCTGCACATTCGTTCATAAATAAGGGAGTTCAGTTCATGTGAAAAAGTTGGGCAGTGGGTACAAAACTGTGCAAACACCAGCTGTCAGTGGTTTACTGACAAACGGTGAATGATAGATGCAGTTCCAAAGGGGTCTGTCCTGGGACATTTCATTAGCAGCCTTCAGAGACGGCACTAATCGGGGAGAGACTGCAAGTACATTGGAGAATGAAAAAAGAATTCAAAATAATCCTAAGAAATTGCTTGGAAAGCGCAGAATGTGACTGAAAAGCAACAAGAGGAGTTGCTTTTGCAGGCAGGGTTAACTCCCTGCACCCACAGAGGCTGGGGCACCGCTCAGCACATGCTGCAGGCAGGAGCTGAGGGGAAACCAGAGGAGAGCTGGAGGCAACCGGTGGCTGAGGAGACAGCAGGAGGGGTGGACAAATTACAGCTGGTTGTCATAAAGAAAACATGGCATGGGGACATGATAACAGCCGTGATAACAGCCATCAGATGTAAAAGGGCACTGCAACACATGAAGAGAGAGAAGAGACTTCCCTGGGCAGGGGAGCACCAGGTTCACGTTTCAGTAAGGAATATTCAGATCAGACAGGAGGACAAAGCATCGCCTGGGGAGGCTGGGGGGCAGGTCGGGTACTGGGGATCCCTCAGAGCAGGACTGAGTGAAGCCATAAAAAGGCATCCAGAGCCACCAGTAGATGGGAAACCTTTCTGGTGTCCTATGTAAGGAAAGCAGCTACAGGGAAGAAGATCTACGGAGGTAATGGTGTGTAACTTTCTTGCAGAGACAAGATCAAGTAAATGAAAAGCCACCAACAACTCGCTCTTCCATTTACGTTCGGTAATGATGCCAGTCCTCTTCTAATGCACCCAAGTATTTTCTGCTCGCTAACCATGTTCATGTGTACGAGCGTATATTGATCTGTTGTCTCTCTTTCCCTTCTTCCAAAGGCAAAAATAACCACGCGGCTCAGTAATGCACGGGCTGTGCTCCATGATGAAAATAGTCTGATGCGCTTACATGCTGCCCAGGGAGGTGGTGGAGTCACCATCTCTGGATGTGTTTAAGAAAAGATGGGACATGGCACTTAGTGCCATGGTCTAGTTGACAGGGTGGTGTAAGGGCAACGGTTGGACTCGATGATCCCTGAGGTCTCTTCCAACCTGGTTGATTCTGTGATTCTGTGATTCTGTGAAGTAAATTTAGCTTAACAAAAAAAAACCTTCATGAATTTGAACTATTTTACAATTAATTTTACAATTAATGTTAGGTCTTAATATGATTATTATTTTTCTTAAGTGTCTACTAATTTGAGAGGCTGACTGAAGCAATGCAGGTATGTCTTCTCGCACCGCTCTAGGTCTCACAAATGCCCCCCTTCGACTTTCGGGTCTTCCCTCCGGGTCTGCCCCCGCTCCAGCCTCCCCTCTTCAGCCACCCAGGGGGCTCCTGCCGCTTGGCTCCCCGGCGCGGTGCCCCTCCGGCCCGGCCGGCTGCGCCGCGTTATCGAAGGGACACCGTGTCGATAATCGATACGCAAACAGCGCGCTGGAGAGCGAGAGCCCCTCCTCCCCCGGCCCCCACCCTGCCCGCCCCGGCCCCGCTCAGCCCCCCGCCCCACCTGCCCGGGCCCGCCGGAGCGCAGCGCGGCCACGGGGCGGCGCCGAGCCCGCCCCGCGCCCTCCCCGCCCCCCGGCGCCGTCCCGCCCCCGGCGGCGGCGGGTCCCTGCAGGGGGGCCGGGCCGGGCCGGCGGTGCGGTGCGGCGGGAGCAGGTGCGGCCGCCCGGCACCGCGGGGGCGGAGCGGCGGGGCCGGGCCGGCAGGTGGGGGCTGCCGGGAGGCGAGGAGCCGGGCGGGCTGCCCGCCTCCGGAGGTGCGGCCGACGGCTCGGCTCGCCTCGGCGAGAGGGCTGCCGCGGGAGGCGCACGGCGGCGGCGGTCTCCGCAGCCCGGGCCGCGGAGGGGCCGGCGGGGCCCCTTGCTGCAGAGCCAGATGTGCGGGACGCGGGGCTGCGAGGGGCCGGCGGGAGGGTGCTGGGGGCTGCCGCCGCCGCCGCTGCTGCTGCTGCTGCCGCGGCCGGGGGGGGACCCTTAGCTGTGCGGGAAGCGGGAAAGCCGCGGCGGGAGCTGTTATTTTCTTCTCCTCCTTCCTTTGCCTTCCCTCTCCTCCCTCCTCCTCCTTCTCACCAAAACCGGGAGAGGAGGCGTGTTCGTAGAGCCTTGCTGCACCGGTTTTGCTTGGTTTGTTGTTGCAGGGTTTGGTTCGCAGGGTGGCTTTTTTTTTTTTGTTTTTTTTTCTTTTTACTCCCCGTTCTACCACCCTCTCTCTCTCCTTTGGCCCATTGCATGCTCGGATCCGGCTGGATCCTTCCTTTTATTTTCGGCGGTGCTTCTCGGAGGGGGGAAGGGAGCGCTGGGATGAGTGCAGCTTGACGCACAGGCGAGGGAAGGGGGGGCACCGCCGGCAGCTGCAGCGGTTCGTGGCCGCAGGGTGCGGGTGAGGAAGGGAGCGGGCGAGGGGCTCGCTCGGTGCCTCCCCCTTGATTCGCTCTTCTCCTTCCCTCCCCCCCCCCCCCCCCAATCCATCTCCTGCCGGGTCTGGTTGGGAGCGTGTGTGCAGTATATTACGTTGCAAGGTGTGTGTGTGTGTGGAGGAGAGGGAGGGAAGGACTCGCGAGGGAGCCGGGGCTGCCCCAGCGCCCCCCCTCCATGTGAGCCCTCCCGGGCGGCTGGATGGCGATAGACCGGCGCCGTGAGGCGGGCGGCGGGGGCCGGCCGCTGCCGGAGGAGAACGGCTCGGGGCCGGGGGACGGAGGGGGGGGTACCGCCGCCCCCCTGGGGCCGCCCCCCGCCAACGCCGCCGGGGCCGAGATCCAGGCGGTGCCGGTGCCGCCGCCCGCCGCCGCCTGCAGCCCGCTGCTCCTCGACTACGACGGCTCGGTGCTGCCCTTCCTCGGGGGGCTGGGCGGCCGGTACCAGCGGACCCTGGTGCTGCTCACCTGGGTGCCGGCCCTCTTCATCGGCTTCAGCAAGTTCTCGGACTCCTTCCTCCTGGACCAGCCCGACTTCTGGTGCCGGGAGGCGGACGGGCAGGGCAACTGGAGCGGGTCCCTGGCGCCGGGTCACGCCAACCGCAGCGGCAACGGCAGCATCTTCCCCCCGCCCGGGCTGCCCACCCCCGCGGGGGGCAACGCTAGCGAGTGCGACTGCCACGAGTGGCACTACCGCATCAGAGCCGGCCTCGTCCAAAACGTCGTGAGCAAGGTGAGAAAGGCGGCTTCCCTCGGTCCCCCTCCCCGTCCAGCCCTCACGGACCCACTCCGCACCCACTCCTCCCAAGGCGAGGGGAGCAGCTGGACACGGTGCGGATCTGTTCGTGCGTGCCGCTGCCGGGTCGGTCAGGTGCTCTGTGGGTCATTCTCCCACCAGGAGTAAATCCCGCACCCCCGTAATCCTTTCCCTCCACGGGTGTCACTCTGGGCATCTGTCCTGTGGGTTTGTACCTGGGCGCTGGTTGCGGCGCTAGGCTGCAAAGTTACGGGATCCTCGGCGGCTCTTTGGGATCCCAGCAATGGCAGCTGCCCTGCTTTCTCGGGATGCAGTTGTCTGTGGGAAAGACAATGGGGACGAGTGTCACCAGCTAGCGAGGGGAAAAGGGTTGTGGAGAAGGCTCCAGTTGTGATGTTCATCTTTGTGTGAGTCTACCGAAGCAGACATAGAAGCCAAAAACCAGGCTGATTTTGGGGGAAGCTGATGAGGTGGTCACTGCTGGGAAGAAAACCAGACAAAGTTCTGCTGAATTCTTCTAGTTTTGTACTTATTCCCTTGATAACTGTTTCAGTAGAGCAATAAAAGAAGAAATGTCTCACACAAGTTGTTGTACTCCAGAGGCAGAAAGTGCATGCTGCTCTCTTTTGTGTTTTCTAATGTAATGGCTAAGGTAGAAAATTTCTCTTGAGGAGGGCTGTGCAGCCTTCTGCTCTTACTTCGTATTTGCCGAGTAGCACATGCAAAAAAACACCTCCCCTTTCCACCTGAAAGCTTTTGCTTGTTTATGGTACTGGCCCTGTGAAAGCCCTCTGGATGGGCCTCGTTGGTATTAACAGGCAACTGGAGCTCTTGGAAATGTAAAATGAAACTGTTACAGCAGGAAAGTAGTTCCCTTAGTCTCAAGACTCCCCCTAAGATCAGCAAAAATTACTTCCTGCCTAGGAGCGGTGTTTTGGATTAACTGTGTTTGTCTAGTTAGGAGAAAGAAATGCAGCGATAATCAGCTGACCGGGACGATTGTGCTTTCGTTAGCTGGCACGCATTTGTATTAATCATTGAAAATCATTTCAGTTTCTCTTTGTGTCCCTTGAAAGAGTGTGCAATAGGGGAAAAAATAGGTAAAGCAAATCCCTCAAAACCTTGAACCCAGAATGGATTAAGAAAAAGCAACTCTGCTACATGCCTTCAATAAGAAAAACACGGGCACATGGTGGACTTGAATGGTTTGGGATGTAGATGTGCATAATGAAATTTGACATTTAAGAGAGGCAGATTTTCTTCTGTTTATAGACAGAGACTGAGCTATTCATATGTTTTAGGGTTTAACACTGATGCTTAAGCATGAAAAGAATGATCTTGAAATATTTCTTTTTAGTGTAAACTGTAAGAAAAATTTTTTTGGAAATGTTTGAATCTTTGAAGATTGTCATCAAGTTGGCCACAAAAGGTTGGGGGAGAGTTAGTTTGCTATCTTGTATGCTTCCTTAAAAATAATAAAAAAAGTGTTCTTTGGAAGAACTTGCAGTAAAGGGCAGATCAGTTTTAAGGGATAAATAAACAGCTGTGGTCCCTGCTGTCTTGTTTTCTGTTAGAAAGAATAATAATAATCTTTTGAGACTATGGGTTTTTTCAGTGTGGAGTTTTTGTTTTTGTTGTATGCTCGCTTCCAAAAACTTGGCAGCTTTTTTGCTCTGATTTGTAATCCCATGTAATTATAATTAGGTTGTTTTCTCAGGGTCAGGATCCCTCCTTAGTTTGTGCTTTGGTTTTGTTTTGGGGGTTTTCTGGGTGGGTGTGCTGTCTGGTTTTATCCTGATGAAGAAAGAGGGGAAAAACCCAGGCAGAACATCAGTGTAGCTTCATTCGGAGTTCCTTTCTTATAAACGCCCAGAAGCTCTGATACTGTGGGAGTGATACTCATAACTGCTGACTCCTCTTATGTGCATCCCACCACCCTTTGTGAGAAAGAGCTGTGCTGATGAATTCAGATTTCCCTTAACTCCCCTCAAAAATACATTTGTTTCCGTAATGTATTATGCAATGTTCTCATCTTTCTAAATAGAGTTTTATTAAATCTCAGTCTAATATATGCTCATCTGTGTAGTAGCCAGGGGTTATATTGAAATATCATAAAGAGAGCCAAAAGTATATTAATAAAAAATACACTTATGTTTGGCCAGTAAATCCCTTTGTTCTCATCTTCAGCAGTCCAGGCTAATTGCTGCTGGATGCTCCATCGTTGCTTTGTCTTCAGAAACAATGAAACAATTGTGGTTATTTAGCACAAAGCATATTTCCTGCTCTGCATTTTGTTGGTGTACGTGCATGTGAGACATCACTGTCCCCCGTTCCTCGGGAGCAGATAGCTGTCCTTAAACTGTGTCAAGTTTGCCTCCATAGCCTTTCCCCTAATGGTACTTTTCATCAGATGTTGTCTCTTGGTCCTTGCTTTCTCAGCTCTCCCTTCCCTCGTGCCCCTTTTCTCCCAGCCTGTGTCATGCTTGGGACTGATGGAGTGGAGATCTTGCTGTTTCCAGCCCCGCTCCGTGCTTTGCGTAGCTCTGCTTCTCTTTGAGTCTGCTGGAGCCAGGGGTGGCCTTGCACCTTCCTTGAAAAGTGGCATTGCCATGCTAGGCGCTGCCATTAGCATGACCTCCTCGACTGAGTCACTGGGAACGGTGCTTTTTATAGTGCTGCCAGTCACTTAGAACTGGAAATGGTAATAAAGGATGTACTGCTTATTATTTAACACTGTTGAAATACATACAGCGAAGAGGTCAGATGCGTAATTTAACCACAGGGATTCCAGCGGCCATATTAAATCACCCATCTGAGCTAATGTCCTGACTTGGTACATAAATCTTGAACTTTAGCTTGGTTCGTACATAAATATCTTCCTTTAGGACAATTCATTTGTAAGGCTTTTTCACTGCTAAATGCTTCTTGGAGGATTTTCATAGAACCGTATCATAGAATGGTTTCGGTTGGAAGGGACCTTAAAGATCACCTAGTTCCAACCCCTCTGCCATGGGCAGGGACACCTTCCACTAGACCAGGTTGCTCAAAGCCTCATCCAAGCTGGTCTTAAACACTGCCAGGGAGGGGGCATCCACAGCTTCTCTGGGCAACCTGTTCTGGTGTCTCACCACCCTCACAGGAAAGAATTTCTTCCTAATATCTCATCTAAATCTACCCTCTTGCATTTTAAATCTATTTATTTTCATCATTCATTTATTCATTGGTTGGACTCGATGATCCCAGAGGTCTCTTCCAACCTGATTGATTCTGTGATTCTGTGATCTGTTCTTTATCGCAACATCACCATTATCACACTGCTATAAACAGAGTGCATGTGTGTTGTTTGTGAGATGTATCCTGAACTAGCCTTTAGGCAAAAGGCTATTAAAAAAAAACCCAAACCAAACAAAATCTGTCTTTTAAATGGTCCATGTATCTCGCCACTGTCCAGAGGAAGAATGCTGAGAAATACTCCTCTTCTTTTTTGCCACGGGGAAGCCTGAGGTCTCATTTTACCCGTTTGCAAAGTGACGCTTCAGGTAAATTATTAGCATTAATGCCATAAGCAACATAATGACAACTAAACGTAGGTAGCTGTGAAGCCTAGCACGAAGTTGGAGCGCGTACTCAGCAAGGACTTTTCTAACTCTCTCGTTAACTTCTTTAGTGCCTGGATCTTCTGACTATCTGCAAAGCCAGCTGTAATCTTGGGGCAGTTTTCACGGAAGCTCTTAGTTACAGGATTGATGGTTGTTGGTTTTCCCTCCATTACTAGGATGCCCTGTCCGCTGTGTTCGATTGCATTACACGGTGGGGTTGTTTGCTCTGAATGCTAATTTGTATAATGGACACCAAAAGCTGACAATGGGCAAGGACTGAGGCTTGATTAAATTGCAGGGGCTGATGGCACAGCATCCCTGTGTGCACCCGCAGCGTTCCAGATCATTCCACCTCTTGGGATTGGCATAGAGGGAAGTGGTTAGTTGAAGGCTGCGTTTTAATCACCCAGAGCAATTATGTAATAATATTTCATGTCTAGTCACAAGGGAATTCCTGTTGTGGCTGCTTTGCTGCTCCAGATGCCTTGTTTTGCTGCAATGCTGTTCTCTTGGCTCTCAACTTCCCACTTAATTTGGGTTGAGTCATCTTCTTTCCCAAGTAACATGCTATCATTTTACCTATTTGCCACTGGTTCAATTGTTCTCGTGCCAGTTTGGCTGAGCCTCTAGCAAATTGTCCTACTCAAAAGAGCGGAGCTTAATTCAGGAGAGTCAAATGGTCCAGGGGCAGTGCTATCTTGGTGTGAACTTGGATCAGTTTAGGCTGGGATGCTATGCTCTTTGCTCCTGCAAGAGAGAATGACTGCGCCCTCCCAGCCTTTCTTTCCGTTGATTTTATGTCAGTTCTGGCACTTTTCTGGGCATGTCTTCAGCTGATTTAGTTTCCTAGCCTGGTAGAAAACTTTCTCTTTAAATACATTCTTTTTATTATTATCTTTTTTCCTGGGTTTTCTACTGGGTTAATGAAGTGAAATGGCACTGTGAGGTGACATGTGCAATAGATTGTGGTGTTGTCTCATGGGATTATTGCAGGTATCTACAAGTAGACAGAAATGATTTGTTTGTTGTATCTGTGTGTGGTAACAGTGATGATAAATTTGGCACTGCTTGTAGGGTGATATTTCTTGGGGTAGGGGATAGGTGTGCATTTCAAGTGGCTTTTCAGAGTATTACTTAATTTGAAGTTAATTAATTTGCAGGGGATCACTCTGACAAGGTCCTTTGCAAAAGAAGAGCTGTGCCACCCTTTCCAGGCACGAATGGAAGGAGGTCTCTTGCTCAGCTCTGCGTATCCTCCAGTTGGCTGGTCTCTGCAAAGAGACTTTGGAGATGCTGATGCTTCTCTTTTTTTCTCCAGCCGCCGGGATTTGTCTTGCCAGTGTTGGTTCCTGGCTGACTGACTTCTGTTTAGTCCCAAATCAATGAAAACCTTGAGTTATTGTACCCAGTGCGGTAGTTGGGTCAGAAGCAGCAAGATATCACCCGTGCCCTTGCTTCCCTTGTACAGATTGAAGGGGGTGCAGGGACCTGCAAGGCAGATGTTTGCAACAGGCAGAAAGAGTATTCTGAATTTCTTTCAGTCGAGGCTTTGAAATGACTGTCTCTGCTCCTAACAAGTGCTGAAGGGGTCAACAAGTCCTTGTGGTCAGACATATCCAGCAATATTGACAGACCAGAGTAAAATTCTATTACATTTTTTTTGTGGCTTCCTCAGCTATGGAAGAGATCCCAAACTTTTTTTTTTCCTTCCCTCTGCAAGTTAGCTGATAAGAGTTAGCTGTTGCTGGTCTGAGCGCCTGCAGGCTTGAGAAATCTGCTTGTTAAAGAGGGAGCAGGGGGAGCTGACAGCCTGTCCTGCTGCAGCTGATCTGGGGCCTGCCCGTACACACTGAACGTGGTGATGGAGTCTCCTGGTTATCAGGGCACTGGTGAACACCACCCTAAAACATTGGGGTGAGATTCTGGCTGCGTGGAGTGAAGGAAGGGGATGGCTGTTTTGGGAACAGTATTTGCAATTTCCCAGTGGTGCGGAACTGTCCTCTGCCTGCCTGCAAACAGCAAGTTACCTGATGTTGATTTTTGAGATAACCAAGTATGATGATATCACCAGACTACAAATACTTGTTTAGTGAGCCTAGATACCGTTTTTATTTATTTGGGGGGGGGGGGGGAGGGTGTTGTGTACGGGCCAAAAAATTTTTAAGCGATTGGTCTCAAAAACAGAGACTGGGTTAAGACCGATAGTGATGTCAGAACTCGGGTAGTCTTAGATTTTCTCTCTGGTATGGATTTTTTTTTTGCTAGAGGGAACATACATGGAGTTAATGTTTATTATCACCCTTAAGATAAAGCACCTTGGATACAGGAATCTGATTTCAGCCTACCATAAATAGTTTGTAGCATTGATAGAACTAACAGTAATCCTTCAGGAAGGTAGTTCCGTATTAGAACATCTTGAAGTCATTCTCAGCTTTCCAAGACTTGCTATTGAGACTTTCATATTCCTCATTTTTCTGTTTGCATGTCAAACAACTGCATTTTTTTTTCTGGATGGACGTGATGTTTGAAATGGTTGGGGTTTTGTTTGTTTCCACTCCCTGATACGTCCTGTATCTCTGTCGTTTAGTTTAAATATACCAGCCCTGCCCATGCTGTGGCAGAAATTGCAGGCTAAGGTGTATATTTACCAGCTGTTCAGGCAGTTTAAAACCAAATTTCTGAAGTGCTCTAACAATTTTACCTCTTCTTACTTTGGCTACAAGAGTGCAATTATAGAAGATGACCTCATGTTTTTCTTAAAGCGTTTGTCAAAGAGGAGGAACTGGCACTTAGGAAGGTGTCTAACTGGGAGCCCATTCTGATGGTAACGTTGAGATGAGGATTGCAGGCCAGCTGAACATGAAGGTGTTAGTAAAATAACATCTGGAATGGCATGACACTTATGGCTTTCCTTAACTTAAAAACTTTTGGCCACACTAATGGTGGAAAGTCTTCAATTAAAGCTTTCCAAATGAATTCTAGAGAGCTGCTAAATTTAGAAAATGCTGAAAGGGATCCAGTGCTTTTGCTACCTTGTCTTTTGTTTTCCTTGTCAGCCTATTTGATTCTGCCTGGTTTCCCTTCTGCGCTACCTGGCATCCCTGCTTGGGACAGTTGCTCTCACTCACTCCCTTTCATACTCCTTCCTCCTCCTGCTCTTCTGCAGCACAGCCTGGCCAGTGCTGGGTTACCCATGGGTAACTGTGGAATTAATTAGGCTGAGATCTTGCTGTAGAAGAAAGGAATGGGGTTTGCTGTAGAGGATGTGTAGAAGATCGGAGAACCCTGTCATAGGAAGATGCTGCAGCAGTGCTGAGCGTTCAGTTCTTGTACTGAATTCCCTCAGAACAGCTTCTCTTGGGCTCCAACTACCTCAACTCTGAAATGTCTGCTTAGTTGACTTTTGACAGGAGGTGACTTTGTGTGCACTCTGAATTCCTTGTTAGAGTCAAGGGGGAAAGAAGGGACCTGAAGGAGGGAGAAAGGAGGTTAAGTCTCCTTCCAGAACGTGTCATCAGGGTGTGTGGCAGAGATACCCAGGCAAAACCAGTGTCAGCGCCTGATAACCAATCAGCACCATACTGGAGCCGCGCCGGCCCACGCCCAGTGCGGGCACTGCGGAGCCTGCTGTGCCACCGGCCCATAAAACCTGGCAGGCAGCCACGATTAACGTGCGCGTTGAGTAGCTCCCACCGATCCAGGCCACGTCACACCTGCTGGGAACGCGCAGTATGTCTGTGCCTATTCCCGCGTGGCGGGAGGTGCATCGGCAGCTGGCTGCGGTGTGCGCCTGTGTTTGGTGCAAGCGGCGCGTTCGGGGCAGAAACTCCTGCCTGCCCTTCGAGCTGAAGAGGCGAGGGCAAGTGTGCTTAGGAGATGATGGGCTGGGTGGGACTTGCTCCTGTGGAGAAGCCTTTTTTCTTTTTCTTTAACTCTCTCATCTCCTCAGGAGGAAAATTCAATGTGCAGTACAGGGCTCTGTTAGGATTTTCGTTTTGCCTTTTTGTTTGGAAGAGCCCCAAATGCCGGTTATCCTGCTCAAACACAAGAACAAAGGTCTAAATAAGTGAATATATCCTGATACTTGTTTCTGGGATGCCTACTTAGATCCACAAGTAGCAAAGCCGGGAGAATCAGGAATGCTGCTTGTGAGATGCAGGGAAGTGGCATGTTCGCCTTGTCCAGCAGCGTGTGATTTATAGTTATAGAACCAGAGCAGGGTGGTCTGGTTCCCTGGAAAAGGTTTTCGGCTCCAGACAGTTGTGGAGGAATTCATTTTGGCTCATGTACTATCTCCTTGTTACTTTGCAGCGCTCTGGAGCTGCCTGGCCTCCAGGCCAAAGTCCATGAGCCTGTAGACAATGTTGCAATGTCCACCCTACAAATATTACTAAGGATAGCGAATGTAAATTAAACAGTAAGATCTTTTCCCCTGCTTTGTCTCCCAGGGCTATGTAAAGCATTGTCTGCATGAACAATACAAGCTCAACAGACCAGTTTCTTATTTTGATTTGTAAAACAAGTGGAATATTTTTCTCCTTTCTTCCTTCCCCTTAATATTTGTTTAAGTTTGAATTAATACCAGACCCTCTTTTCTCCCCTCTCCCTCTCCTTTTCTTCTTGCCTGAGTTACAACAGCTGTAGTCCTCAAATGATGAGAGGGCAAGGTCATGGCAGCAATAATTGCATGTCAAAATTAAGGTGTCTGGTCTTTTCATCTATGGTGACTTTGAGCAAGTATTTCTCATGAGAAATGGCTTCCTCCTCTTGTCATCTCCTTCACCCTTCTCCATTTCAGAGTTTTTACTCCATGCTTGACATTTTCAAGTTTTTTCCCCCAATCCTTAAAAAGGCCCAACAAGAGAGTGAATTAGGTTGTGCCATGTCAGCCCTCTCAAGGCTGTGTGCGTGCAGTATGTTTTACACATGTGTGGTTTTGGCAGCCTGAAAAATACCAGTCCTCAAAGTGTTAATTTGTTTTCGATAATCGGATGATAGCAAATGTTAATATTTAACCAAACTGTTGGGGTTTTTTTTTTTACATATGGCTTCTATTTACAGTGCCTAGACCTGTTCTAAACACCAATTTGAAAACTAGTTTTAACTTTTTCTTTAATTTGGTTGCAAAGCCAGTCCCAGCAACACATACCTTGTTCAGAATAAAGGTTGTAGACAGCTGAAAACCGTTTTTCTGTGTGTGTCTCAGTCAGTCCTAGTGATGGGTGTTGTTGCTCCTGGTCTTTTCACGTAGCCGGAGGGAGACAAACAGCTACAGGTCTTATAGGAAAGAATAGGTTTGAAGTTAAAGTCAGTTTTGCAACAGTGGCTCCTAATGATGCCAGAATACATCTAGAAAAGATACTTAATTACATCACAGAGATGTAAAAGAGAGACAGAAATACCCTGATCCTGCTCGCTGGAAATGAATATACTGTTCATGAAAGCTGCAAGCAAGAATTTGTATCTTCCAACTCTTTGATGTCAGATGACATTATGGAGTTGGAAAAAGTGAAGCAGATCGCATCAGCTGAGAAACAGGTTAGTTGACTAATCTGGGGAGGGTGAAAGCTGGAGAAGATCAAAATGTCTCAGAATAAAGGGAACTCCTGCTACTGGAAATAAAAGAAGTAGGGAAGGAGAAGTGGGTGGTATATGGGTGCTACTAAAATTGATTTAATCGTGTTGAGTATTCAGAAGACTGTCATATGATTAACAAATCGTATTTTAATTGTCTGCATATTAGTGATGATTATTTACTTAGCGAACTTCCTTCTTCCCTATCTCAGTGGGGAAAAGGAACAGATCTGTGATGAGAGTAAGGTTGGGAACAGAAGAGCTAATTGCTTCTGATTAAAGTGTGAAGTTGAAGGGTAGATGAAAGTCTTCTAGTTTTGTGGTGTTTCAGGTGACATCTCATTATCTTGGGACTCTGTGCTTGGTGGATAGCTTGAAGGGTCTTTTTTGCTTATGGCATATACTAAGGAATAATTTAGCACAGAGCATTCAATTTAAAGTCTTTTCCAGGTTAGTTTACTGGCTGTGAAACAAAGTTGGTTTGTGTCCTCTTGCATATTTGAAGTTTTGGGCTTGTTCGGTGATTGCAGTGTTGCTTGAGCTGTCTCGCCACGCTGGGGAGATGGCTCTTACAGGTGAGCCGTGACTGAAAGGCATTAGATATGACACAGGGCCCGCAGATGTGCGTGGTGCAGCCTGGCTGTCAGCCTGGTGCTGCTTTGGCAGGCGGAGGCAGGAGATGCTCCAGTAATGCATCTGCTGTCAGCATCACCTTCCTGCTGCTGGGGGAACGGGGCCACATGCATACTGGGTGCGAGCGGGACAGCGTCTCTCCATAGGACATAGTAGGGACAGCCTAGTTACCCCGAGGTAATTAATATAGGAGGCAACATATCTCTGCCTGTCTGAATGCAAGCAGCTTGACACAACCTGTGCCTTAGGTGTCCCATCTTCACAATGGAGTTGAAGTTTGCAAAGCAGGAGGAAGTGCTGTTTTATATATCGGTGTTCACATGGTGATGTGCGGCAGCACGGCACCGAGCCTGTGTGCTTTATTTTTAAGGCTGAAATACCAGACTTAAAGAAGATATACTTCAAAAATTAATGTGGAAATTTCACAACGAAGTCATGCATATCCAAAAATGTGGTTTTGAAGAATGTGCTTCAGCAACTCTGGCTATGTTAAACTTCAGAAACCATTAGGGAAATTTGTGAAGTCCACAGTTGTGCAGTCCTGTACTGTTTTGCGGGGATGGAAACTGTTTTCATAGGTACATGAAACTGCTTTCATACAACGCTACATGATCTAATTATAGCTTTCTTGGAACACTGCTAAGCACGTGTCCTCTGGCTCACGCGCCCTCTCCTCTTTCTCTCTCCCCACTCTCCTCCTCCCCATGTCCCCAAAACCTTTGGCTTTGTGGTAGTAGTCAAAAGTAGTTTCTTTCCTTTATTTTTCAATTAGTGCATTGCCCAGGCAGTCACATCTGTAGTTAAAGCAATGACAATTTCTGTGTATATTACCTTGTGTTCACTGTTCACAAGAGATTTTCCTGGGCTGTAGCTTTCCCTGCTAGCTGTCTACTGTGGTCAGAAATGGTTTACTGGCTTCCAAGAATGAAAAGTGCAGAAAATGTTGTTCCCACTGTAAGAAAAATGAGTCGGACAAGAAGCTGAACAAAACAAACCCTTGCATCTGTTGAGTTAGCAAGCTCCAGTGTATGGGAATAGGGACCCCAGATTTGTCAGGAAGAGGAAGGAGGCAGATATTGATACTCTGGTACCAACAGTATCATTTTGCTACCTGAGTAAAAAAAGTTCTTGCAAACTTGGATGGTTAAAAACCTCTTAAAATACCAGTGTGTACTTTATTAGAAGGATTTATCTTTGAGAGGTCCTAAGCACTCAGGCACTGGTCGAAGATTTTCAGCAAAAGCATCCACTTATGATACAGCTGAAGAAAGCTAGATGTACTCAGCACTTGAAGGTCTAGCATCATACAGAGTGGATGTAGCTTAAAAGTCAGGTGTTGACTGTGTGGTGAGTTGAGGCATTCCAGCGTAGGTGGTGTAGGCTTCTTTGAGTTGCTGTTCAAAGAAAACAAACAGCAAAACCTCTTAATAGCTGGTTTGTTGTTTTTTTTTTTTTTTTTTTTTTTTTTTTTAATGACTCTTCTGTTTTCCAGTAAGTCCAGTTGTGTCCAATAAGAACATGAGGAAAGATGTAGTTTGGAGATGTTTGGTTCTGAATGTGGCTGATCAAAGAAAGAGGAAATAATTCATGTTTATACTTTCTTCTCAAGTCTTCCAGGATTATTTGGGTTATTTTTTTACTCTTCTTAATGTTCCCATTTTGAAATGTGACCTTCTTGATACTTCCAACCAGCTGGTTGTACTGGTGGTCAAAAAATGCCAGGTGTTCTCAAGAATGCTTTATTAACACTTAAAATACAGATCGGGGGAGTGCTTTGCCCAGCTGTGATCTCAAATGAGAGACATCCCTACCCTGAACATTGAAGGTTAAATGGTTTCAATGCTCTGTTGTTGCCACAGCTGAGAGGGAGATACAGGGACACCTGAACAGCATGGTCATGGGGCAGTAAAACCACCCCAACTTTAAGTGTTGCAGTTGAGCTGGCATGTCCCTTGGGGAGGCCTCTCTCGTAACCTCTCTACAGTGGTTTAACTGCACAGTTATCTTCTGTAAAGTTGAGCATCATGCCATTTTTCTGGAACTTGTACACTTTCTTTAACATTAAAAATGCAGCCAGAGGGTCATCTTTGGCCAGGGGTTGAGAAGGAGTGGAGAGAAGCATTGTCCTGTAGCAACCTGGATGGAAATCCTGGTACAGTGGTCTCCTGTGGCTGTAACTATGAGTTCTACTCAGATAACTTAGTACTGGGAAAAGGCATTAGTGGTAGGTATATTAGGGTAGAAATACTGACTTTTTTGCTTTTTTTTCATGGTGGGTTTTTTTTTTTTTTTTGGTAGTGCTTGATCTGCTGACTTGGAATTTTTCCTCCAGGAATAAGTACCTGGAGACTGTTTTGCTTTTTGTTACATATATTGTATGAAAAGCATAACTTTTTTTAAAAATTACTTTATTCTTTTTAAAAACAACTTTGTGGTTCACAGGTTTTTTGGGGAAAAAAACACTCTAAGAGAATCTGAAGGCATCATAAATTTAAACTCTCACTAGATGAGGTATTTATATAGAAGATGGATTCTAGTACTGTGCAGGGAAAATTGACAGGGTTTGGTTATAAAAAGATGAAGCAGAGGAACAAAGAAAGAAGAGACCAAACATGCACCGACCTCAGTGACAAACGACAGATTTTTATTTTCATTTACTGGTCTTAAAATCACCATCTACTGTGCAGGGGAGCTTGTGGCTTTTCCCCAGGAGGGATCTGGGGCTGCCGCAGTGAGCTGTGGCGTGAGTGATATTTAGAGGCTGGGGCTCCCGAAGCAGGACCTTTTCTCTAGGGGCCAAGCAGGTATGTGCGGTGCGTGGGGCATGTTATGTGCCTCAGGACAGAGTCTGCAAAGCCCAGCACAGCAGCCGGGTGCTGCCTGGCCGGGGGAAGGACTGAGGGTACAGCTTCGTGCCTGGCGTAGGGTCTTCCAAGGCAGTGATCCTCTGGTCTCCTTGTGCTGAAACTGATGCAAAGAGCAGTTGGAGCAGGGCCAGTATGCCTGCAGACTGTTTAGGGAAGGGTCCGCTTTCTTTCAGCAGTAGTCTGGGCATCAGTCATTGGAAACAGACTGCAAAGCCATGGTGTGGGGAGAGGGTGTCCAGTTCCCCTCTCGTGGGCTCTTTATGCCAGGCTCTGGGCAGGCATTGGACCAGAGCATCTTTCATCCTCTCTCTTTGCTCTTTTTGGAACAGAAGGGTCTGCCTTGCGCTTTTCCATGCAATCAGGGTGAAGGCAGAACAAATCAAATCCTTGGTAGGCACCTTATTGTGGCCTTTTTGCAGTGGGTATTCAGTGTTGCTTAGATGCCACAGGCAGCATTATGGCCTCTGGAGGACAAGTGCTTTTGAAGCAGGAGCCCTTAACTGAGACAGCTCGTGTTTGTGGTAATAAACATGCAGCAGACTTTACATTTGCAACTTTTATAACCTGACTTCAGTGCAAACACTGCATGAGCCCTGTCCAGATCTTCACTTCCTGTAAAGAAGTTACAGGATGGTTACTTTTTGGGCGTGTTACCTTTTGCCAGATGTCTTCCCAAGCATCTTGTGTTTCAGGTAGTCCTTCATCTTGATATGAAGCAGTGACTCACAGCACGGGTGGTGACTCACTGATATCAATTAAACATTAGGAACCTGAAGGTGTGACTCCTTAAGCTTTGACAAAAAAACTCTGTCACAACATGAAAAAAGCATTTGCAATATATTGCGCATCTGCATAGGTGGCAAATTCTCTACGTTGCTGTACTGCTATGAAAAAAAAGCTTTTGTTTTTTAAATAGTTCCCTTTCCACCAGCATATTTTATATACAGTTATTTTTGTTTCAGCATAGCATACAGTCCTATTCGTTTAGCAAGTCTCTTTATCAGATCTCTTGCGTTAGGAGGATGGATGGAGGACAGAAAGAGAGACAAAACCCAGGGACACAAAGAGAAATCCCAGGGAGCACTGTAAATTTAGCAGCACCCTTCCTTCAGGCTGGGTGCTGTTAACTCCCAAGTGGGACACCAGGGGATTCAGCTAGAGCAGTTACAGGATTTAATGGTCTCTCTGCTTGTAACAGATTAATCTACCTTTTGTAAGAGGCGGCAGAGAATTACTGTCTAGTCTCCAGCCAAAACAACCTCCCAGTGCAGATTTACTCGGAGTGCCACTTGAACTGTCATTAGCGCTGCCCAGCGTTTTGTTCTGCAGGGATGTGGAAATCTGTCCCCTCCTTTCTCTGTGGAGCAAACGTGGGTGTCATGTTTGTGGGATGAAACTACCAGTGCTTACAGCAGGACCTACCACGGCTTCGGGCGCAGCCGTGTTGTGTGGGCACACATCGAATATGCTCTGCTCTGCTGAGCCCAGGTGTAGGTAAGGGAAGAGGCAGCATTGATCCTATATAATGGCTCCCGCTTTATTTCTAGCTCTTTAAAGCTGAGGCTGCAGTCCTCTGCTTTACCATGGGGAAGAAAAGGGGTAGCGCAGGTCTCTGGCAAAATTCCCACACTTTGAGCATGAAGAAGCCTTGCTGGTTTGCTCTGCTGCTGTGTTAAGATGGGTGGGGACAATACTCTAGCGATTAAATATGTATGTTGTCCTATTAATGTCATCTTTACCTGAATCTGCTTTTGACTGCAGCATCCGTTTTTTCTTTTGTGCCATCTCCTTATTCTTCTGTCTCTCTGGAAGTCAAATTCCCTGGTGGCACCCACGACCATCCTGCTGAATTTCTTCTGGATAAATGCTTCACAGTGGCCTCTCTCTGGTTTGTCATAGCTGACAGAGGAGAAACCAGAGGATACTTATGCTCTTAGTACTGAGCGAGTAACTTGGGGTTGTGGCAGATTCTCTGGAAGTTTGTGCTAAAGCATCTGTTGAAATATTTCACCATTTCCCTATTTACGAATTCTGAGGGTTTTGGAGAGCGAGAGATTGGGGAAGGTCAAGGGCTGCCTGCATCTGTTGGCGCCCATGTTAGGCTGCCCTTGTGGGCTTGGGGGATCTGCTCTGATTTACGCTGGTCTGCAAGAGCGAATGCATAACTGAGGGCAGGGAAGGGCCAGACCCAGGGTTTGCAAGGAAATACATGTTTTTATTTTGAGAGCAGCTGGGGAGTTGGGCAATAGCCTTAAAAACAAACAAACAAACGATGACTCGCAGATAAGTTATCAAAAGGAGTGGGTGCATTTTAGGCACCACTGAAGGACATGCTGATAGATTGACTTCTCTTTTGCTTTTAAACTCTGTCTCTGTGTGCCAGTGTGCCAAAGTGGTTTGACATCTGTTGTTGCCCTGGCCTGAAATTTCACAACAGCCCTTCATGAGATTTTGGCTCTTCCAACCATGAACCTTTACCTACGTGTAATCTGGTACTGCACGTTCTCTGCCTGGGGCTCATGCGAGGGCTTGCTCTCCTTGACTAGCAATAGCGAGCTGTGAAGATGAAAAGGCACCGGGATATCTGCTTTTTCTTTTTGCACTTGGATGACATCACTGTTCCTCTGACAGCAATGAAAGTAAAAATTAACAACTTGTAGAGATTAGATTGCCTCTTGTATATGACTATTTTTAATAAACTTAATTTGTACTCCACAAACAAAAATGATTTCTCATTTCTAAGCAGCATAGACACCTTCTGGATTGTGAAAATAAACCCAGAGCATTTGAAAGCCTGCTTGGAGCTCAGATGTACCTCCTGAATTTTGTTTTGTATGCAGCTTGTCTGGGCAGATATTTTTGTTTGCTAACTGGAGATTCCTTCTGTAGTTGCAAATATTAGGAATTGCATTTCCCTCGCTTGCTAAATACTTCTAAAAAGTCATCATCTTTGGAGAGCAATTCTCATTGCCTTGCTGAGCTGTTTGCTGCAAATAATTCATAGCTATTTGGTGGAAAAAATATTTGCTCATACTACTTGCTTTTGGTTCCTTAGTGCCTTCGGTCTGTAGGTTGGAGGATCAGGCATATATGTCCCACCTTCTACAAGTCAGTGCAGTGAGAAACTCAAAAATACATTTGACTAAAACAAAAAGCCTGAGCCTGAAAGCTGGCACATTTCTTTTGGCCACAAAAGCTCTATACTGCTTGGTGAGATGGTATACTGTAGGGAGGACGTCTCCTGTGGTGTTGAACCAGAGGGCTGAGTCAGAGGTAGCCTTCTTTGTGGAAGGGCTGTATGTCATGGAAATGCTTAGAAGTGCAGCATGCCTAATTGAACTCTTTTGAGGGAAGCTTTCTTTTGAAGTTGCATCTGACTTTTAAAACTAAATTGCATACTTTTACTTTGTGTTTTTGGCCATGAAACTTCAGCTACTGGTGTCAGGAAGGCTGCTACTATTACATTACACATGAACAGCCATTTATTCTGCAAAGTTTCAGTTTTGGGATATCGGACTCTTCAAAGTTAGCTGTACATATTTTTCATGAAATGTGCATGGCTCCCATTACCATCAATATTTGAACACTTCACAAACCACAAAAAACCAATTTATTCAAGGGTATAATAGTACTGTCCACACTTTATACATGAGAGAGATTAAGTTAC
Organism: Nyctibius grandis; assembly: GCF_013368605.1. Classification (NCBI taxonomy): domain Eukaryota; kingdom Metazoa; phylum Chordata; class Aves; order Nyctibiiformes; family Nyctibiidae; genus Nyctibius; species Nyctibius grandis. Next base: position 15,938,734 of record NC_090660.1, read on the forward strand.
ATGTCTGAGGATGCTGGGCTAGAGCCAGGAATGCAGCCTGGCTCTCCTGAGGCTCAGTCTAATGCCTCAGAGGAAAATGTCTTGGAGTTTAGGGAAGCCTGACTAGAAACCTTGCTGTTCCCGTCTTTCTCATGGGAATCAGGCAGTGCCCTAATGACAGGTGCCTGAAATGGTCCATTTTCTTTTCCTTTGGACAGAATGGGTAATCTCAGTATCAGGGATAGCTTTAGTGTGGAAGTCCAGCCCCTGTCTGATCTCCGAGCTGTGAAATGTCACTGTGGGAGCTGCTGTCCCAAGGAGTTGTGTGGCTGCGCTGGGCTCTCTGGCTGCCCTCTCTGGCTTCGTGCCAGGACCTGGACTTTCAGACCTGGCCTGCCGAGCCATGCTGTTAGTCAGTCTTCATCCCCTCCCACCACCTGGGGAACCGGGATGCTTTTCTGAAAGCAAAACTGTCTTGAGGCTTTGTCCATGGCAGCCTGGAGCTAATGGCAATCAGGGGTCTGTGGCAAAGCAGCCGCTTTTCCCCGTGTTTCCAAGCGGCCCTGAGGAGGTCAGTAGGAGAACCTGCTCTTAAATTGTCGGGCTCGCTGCCGGTGAGCTTCGTGGGGCTCTGGTAGTAGGTGTCTGGGGCTGCTGCGATGAGATGCTTAGCCACATCAGTACTGCCAATGTCTAAACTCATGTGGCCTGGAGAGGGGGAGGCTTAAACATTGAATATTTTCATTTTATAATTAAGGGCCTGATAAAACTCGCTGAGTTGAACAAGTCTTTAATTTGCTTCTTGGGGTCCGGGTTTTGACTTGAGGGGAAAGCTTTCCTCTGCCGTTTCCATGCACTCGCGCTAGGACTGAAATTTGGAAGAAGGTCTACACCAACATGAGTATGTTTAAACACATCTGAGAATAACTAACTTATTTCAGTTTATCTGTCTTTTTTTCTTCCAGTGGGATCTTGTTTGTGATTCTGCCTGGAAAGTCCACATTGCTAAATTCTCCCTCCTGGTAGGATTAATCTTCGGCCACTTAATAACAGGATGTATAGCTGACTGGTAAGTGAAAAATCTTCTAATGCAATGTAACTCTAAATAAATAACAATAAAATATTAAATACTGTTTCGATTTGCTTCTACTTTATATTCATGAAGAACCTTTGCATAATATTTTTCAAGTTCTGAAAGAAGTATGATGAATAAACAGTTTAAAACTGTGTTCGTTGCTTGAACTGAGTAATTTATATCAAGGTAAATAACACGAAAATAAGCTATTTGGTAGTTGACTTAGTTATTTCCTGCAGACGCAATTTATTAGAGCTGTAATGCTCGTACAGAATTAAGTATTTTCTAATTATGTAAGTGAAGCCTTTGGTTTAGGTTTTTCTTCTTTTTTTAACCAAGAGATAGGGCCAAAAGAAATTGGAAGCGGCATTGATTTGACTGAATACAAGACTAGTGTAATGTCAGCCTTGTGCTTACACAGTATCTTTCAGGGGGTAGAAGGCTGTTTTTTGCAAACCTTTCCATTGTTCTGTTTTTAAAGTTCTTGTTAAGCAAACATTTTGATGCAGTGTTAAGGAATCGCTGACTTATGTGCTGTTAATATTGGAGTATTCAATTTAAAAGCATGGAGTGCAATTCCTTAAATTGCAGTAGTGAAAACATTATTGGATACCCCAGTTATTCTTAGAGTTCAGCTTTTATTTAAAGAACGGGTCTTGTAGTGCAAAAGAGGGGGGAAGAAAATTAAAGGCACGACTCAAGTGACTTCACTGGAAACTCGCAGCATCTGAAACAATAGCTCTGCGATGCTGTCCCAGTCATTTCAGTGGCTTCCAGCACAGTTGCCAATGCTGCTGCTTCAAATGGCCCCAAGTTAACTCTTTTGCCATTCCTCAAAACAGAAAAGGAAGAAGAGTTGCCTATTAGGGAAATCTTACAAAACCTCAGCAACTCGCCAGTCAGTGGGGAGAGAAAAGGCCCGCTCTAGCTGTGCAGCAATTTGGCTCAAACATTTCACAGAATCACAGAATGTTCAAAATTGCGTCTTAATTCTTGAATAGTCGCTAAAAGTTTTTAGGCAAGTGAGGAATCATGACTTTCAGTGAAGTAGGGAACATGCATGATGAAATACAGTTGAATTTGATTAAAATACCGAAATAAAACAGGGCTCTAACAACACGTAGAAAGTATAGTGGGGAAACGAATGAGGGATCTTGTTCGGCTTCCCTAAAAAGGAATCAGTGTGGAGAAAGCAGACTTATTCCCAAGTTAGGGAAATGCTGCTATAATTGACAAACAAGTCACAAATAAGTGAACAACTTGTTGCCTAAGGCACTGGCTTCAAGAGAGAAATGCAGTAAGCAGATTTAATAGCGCTCTGCAACCAAAAGAAGGAGCATCCTGCTCTTCCATCCATTTCTGTCCCCAGTGTGTACTTTTTGCTGCCACGTGCGCTTGTTGGACCCCTCTGCAAGCTGCTTAGCTGAGCTAATGAAGCATAAAATTACCCTGATATAAAAATTACATTTAGGCTTTTTTTTTTTTTTTTTAAGTGAGTTTAACAGAGCTTAAGGAGAAGCTGGTTTCCAGTTGTGGTGCAAAGGAGAAAAAGGGTAACTTGGTGGCTGGGTGGATGAGTGAGCCTCTTGCCCTTTTGTGGGTGACCAAAAAGGACAAGGTTTGTTGCCACCAAACCCAGTCCCCGTCCTTGCCATCTGATGTAACTGACCCACAGGGGTCTTGTGCTGGGTAGTCTTTTTGTTATTTAGCACTAGCATTTGGGGCTGGTAAAAGAAGGCTTAAATGGGATTTACTTAGCTACTTAATCACAACTTGGGTTGCCACTAAGGCAGGGGGTTGTGTGGAGAGACAGATACAAAGGGGATTGTTCCTGTAGAAAGGGAAAAAGAACAAAAAAAAAGGATGTCGGTCCCAAGCAAGAGTAGGGGAGATTAAACAGAGTAATGTATAAAAGTGTTACAAACTTTCAAAATCTGTTTTCATTTCACTTATATACCACGGGCCAGTTTAGATAATTAGAAGATGCTTTGGTTTTTTTTCACCATTAGGTTTTAGGGCTTTGCTTTTCCTTTTTAAAAGAAAGCTTTTAAGACTGTATGTGGCAAAGGCGTAGAGTGTATTAAGGTCATTTGCTATGTAAACTGAGCAGTCTACATTCAAAATACAGTAGGTGTACACACTTGGATAGCTCTATGTGGAAAATCTATAGGAAGAAGATCTGTAAACATGTTCAGCTGTGTGAAAAACGACTGTGTCCCAACACCTGAATGAGTTACTTGTTCAAAAGGCAGAGCGCTGCTGGCAGTTTTGCCTCCTCTGGACAGAGGCAGTTGAGGTCTCTATGGAAGGCTTCCTTCTGGAGCAGGCGGGCTTGGTGTTCATGTAGCATCAAGATAGCAGGTTTCTGCCTCTTATTGCCCAGTACTGCCCCTCCTTTGCACCTGCTCTGTTTTTTTATGGAGCCTTTATGCCAGTTCAAGTCCCAAAACTTGCAAAGAATGGCATGGGAAGAGCAATTTGATTGGCAGCAAGAGCAAAGCTTAGTCTTCTCAGGGTGGCAAGGTACATGCGTAGAAGCATGGGAAGAGCAGGTCTTTTCCTCGAACCCATTCACTTTCCCCCTGTGGTGCAACTCTGATGATGTTAGGAGTATCTTTTTGATGCATCTGCATATCACGCTGTGCGGATTGCAGATTCTTCAAAAGCCTGGAGTTGTTTGTATCCCTAGTTATTTACCTGTGCAGGCAGCATTTAGCATTTGATCTAGATAATAGTATGCAGTGTAGGCTGAGACTTTCGTGGCACAGAAATCTCTCTCTGGAATAGTTTGGATGGCAGCAGATAACATCCTAGGGCTGTTTTACCAGGGAAGTTGTGTATGGTTTAATTTCTCACAGCATTTCCATGTACTGTTAGTCAGATAATTCTGTCTACAAATAAAAGGCTTTTTTAATACTCTAAGACACCATTCTGTCAAAACACTGCTGGATCACCAATGTATGGCTGATAGCTGCCCTGGAGTTTTGATTTGTGAAGAATGTGCGGCATGCCTTGGTGAGGAAGGAGACTAGTTTTGTGTCTGGGAGGAGATGCTGTTGATGCCTCTTACCAGAGGGATTATCTGGTGTCAGTTGGTTTTCACAGGCCCAGGAGGGTCTTGGGTTCCCTGATTCTTTGTTAGCAACAGCCGTTCATTTGCATAACTTGTATAATGTTAGAAGAAATTCTACATCCTAATGATGGATAACCTTGAGTAAAGAGAGTGGGAGGAGAGGGAAGCAGGGAACTGATGTATGCTAAGCATGAGGTCTTTTTTAATCAACATCAGGGGATGGCAGGTCAAGCTTCTGATGAGAATTAAATTCCTAATTCTGAGTGTTTGCATAATGCCTTTCATCTACAAAACACTTCCACAAATACTAATTAGTATGAATTACAGCTTGGTGATTACAAAAATAGGGCTGAGAAAGTCTGTGCAGATAGCTGATAACACAAAGGTCATAGGTTTTATTTCTGTATTCAAGGTTTCTTGTGAGGTACTTCCCCTCCCTGCCCAAGTGCTTTGTGTTCCACAAATATAAAATCTGAAGCACACACAGCAGTAATTGCCCCAGTGTCCAGCACGTTCCCAGTGCATTGCATATCACCAAGGCAGGGATGTTGTGTTCCCACCCTGAGCTCAACAGCAGTTCATCTTCTGGTGGGCTGGGTTTGTGCATTGACTAAGAGCAGCCTGCTTTGACCTTGCTGTCTTCAGTTAGCATGTTGGTACTTTCTATTTTTGAAAGGTTAATGCTAACAAGTTAAATCTTCGAGGTGCCCCACAGGTGAGCTACAGCTGAAAAAAACAGTAAACCTGACCTCATGCAGGGAGCTGTGGCATCACCTTCTTAGTTGTGACTTTGAAAAAGCATGAATAGTGACACACATACCAGTGCATTCTTCTAGTTCCCAAAAATGTCAAAAATTATAAGAATGTCTCCTTTTCAGCCCTTCACCCTGTATTTTATTGATCTTGTTCCATTTTAAGTAAAGCAAAATCCAAAGTTTTAATTGTGAATGCATGTATACAGTATACTTTATAGCTGCTGGCAACAATCTGCTGAAATAATTGAATAGAAATGCTTCAGTATGTGGCATTGGACTGAGTTGTGAGATTTAAATGCTCTTTATTGTGCTGACATTCAACCTGATGGCTGGCTTGCAGCTGACAGACTACTTTGAATGGGTCTGTGAAAGCTGCCTACGAAAAGCAAGTTCATATATTCTTTGTGGAAATGGCATATGGAGCTGACTAAAAGGGATCCTCAGTTCCACTGGAAAACTTGTGGGAGTTGACAAGTTGAAAAATTTTGGAAATCCCCACAGAATGATCCAATTCTTGCTTAAAAATAGTTGCGTGCTCTGGTGCTTCATATCATTCTCCTTGCACAGGAAGAGCTGGGGAAAGGGGAATTATAAACACTAAGCATATAAGTAAGAGATGTGAAAATCTCATATTCTTTTGACATAAAAGAGCCAAACTCTCCAGCAAGTGCCCCCATGTTCAGTGGCAGTGTAGCTCTTCCTCCTTGTCAGCGCTGCACCAACATGTGCAACTATAGGTTGCAGCTGCGAAGCCTGCCTGCAAAGGAGGACTGAAAATCCTCACGTCCACGTTGCCAGTAATCATTTTTGGAGCGGTTTCTTCCCAGTCCTCCAGTCGAGCTGGTTTTGCAAATCTCAGCAGCCGCTGTGGGATTATGGGGTGGAGGGACTTGTAAGTTCACTGTTCTCCTGCAAGCGTTACTGTCAACACTTTAAGGCCCAGGGAAGTAACAGGAGCCCTGTTTAACGCTTGGTCAATGAGGCCAGGAAAAGTAGTTTTTCGAGCCTTCTCCTCTTGCAGATGAGACTGAGAAACACACGTCTGTTGGGAAGAAGGGAACTTTGCAGTAAGCTCGGTGGCTGTATACTATGGAAAAATAATAATATACCATGCTATATTTAACATGAAATACCATATACTCTACTGTGCTACTACAGAAAGCTCTCAGAAGTTGTTTTTAATCTCCAAGGTATTTGTTTATGACCTTACTGTAGTTCCTAGATGTTTCCTTTCTCGCCCTTGGTGTTTTGAAAATGGCGTTTAAATCAAGTGGTAATACATCGTGTGCTGTCCCCGCTTAATCCCATTGGAAATGAACTTGTCAGTGCAACGCTTATGGAGGAATCTGGGTTTTAGTAAGCAGAAAAAAAATGAGAACAATGAAACAAACATTAAAAATGGATTATAATATTGGGAACAAATTGCATGACTTGTTCCCCTCTTTGCTAGTTGTTATGTCCATCCAGCATTATGTCCATCCTGGCTTTTAACACCATTTCTCCCTACTTGCTTGTTTTTAGGGTTGGTCGACGGCCTGTACTGCTCTTCTCTGTCATATTCATTTTGATATTTGGACTGACTGTGGCACTCTCAGTGAACGTGACCATGTTCAGCACACTCAGGTTTTTTGAGGGGTTTTGCCTGGCTGGAATAGTCCTCTCCCTGTACGCACTGCGTGAGTATGCCTTCATCACCAAATGTGTCTTTATTGAGTACGTGGTTTCCTGTTCTCTGGCTTCTCACTTTCATCCAAACAGATCAAACCAGAATCGTACGGACTGAAAAAGCTTTAGCCTGAATTTTGGTAAGGTGGTAGGGATTTTGCAACTGTCTCTTTAGGTTGCAACAGAGCAATTTGTGCAGCTGTTTGTGAGCTCATTTTAAAAGAGTTATAAGGTGTTTTGGGTTTGCTTGTTGTTATTTAAACCTGGGAGTCATCTGTGTCGTGGCCATAATGTGTAATGGGAGTGGATTTCACCTTGCAGTATTGAGCTCAGTAGGACACTTCCCACTTTTACTGTGTCTAGTGGTACGTATTCTGGCACTTTTTCAGAAATTCCTCTGTTACTTGCAGGAAGAGATCCTGTGTCCCTGCCTCAGGATTGTAAAGTACAGCAAAAACATGTGAGAAAAATATCTTGAAGTCCTTTTATCAACCATTTCTTTGGGGTTTCTTTTGTTATTTTTGTCTGTTTCATGGGGGAAAAAAACAACTGAGAGAAACTTGGGGGAAAGCTTGTAAGAAATGCCTACATGCTCACATCTGGGGTGACTAGTAAACTTGTAGCTAAAACATATGCAAACCCCTTTCCGAGGCTTTACCTTCAGTGAGTACATGAGTGATGCCACCAGCCTAATCTGCGTCCCTTGGATATGCTCCGGAGAGCTCTGTCTCTTGTGCTTCCTTGGCTGTTTATAATTATCAGGTAGTACTGTACCAACCGAGAAAAATGCAAGATTTGCCCTATTTTCTTATGACTCTGGAAAAGTATTATCTAACTATATCCTGGAAGTTGCTGTACAGATCTTCATAAATTTTTATTTACTTCCTATCATAGATGATATCTAACCCACCAAGATATCCTTACTCTGCATGGAGTGCTTCATAGTATTAAGTTCCATAGTATTTGCTTTGATTTTGGTGTGCACCAAGGGGAAAGAAGCCTGACTAGAGTATACAAGAGTTTGTTCTGTATTGCACTTCTTCGTTATAGCTGATATGGTACTCAAGATACACATTTTTTTCTTCTCTTGCCTTTGGTCATGTAATGTCTATTGAGAATTTTTCAACAAAAAACAAAACTACCACTGAAGACATTATGCTTTTATTGGGAAGTGTTTTAACCTGTGTAGTTCCCATGGGAGGGAGCTTCAGCCATTACCAGTATGACATTCAGCTGGAAATTAGGCTTGTTGGGATTTTTCACAGCCCAATACAGGATGTTAGTTTTCCTTAGATGGTGTTTTGTTTTTTTTTTTACTTTTAAGAGAGTCATTTCAACTGAAGATTTTTGTGGGGAAATGCTATCTAAGTAAAAGTTTCATTGTGGACCTTCTGAGATCAGAGCGAGAGAGTGCACGTGCCACCTTAGATCAGACAGTAGCTTGCCAGCCAAGGCTTTCCTTCAGCAAATGGGAGATGCTGGTTAGTTCATGATCTGCTTGATCCAGAGCAAGGATTTGTGTCTGATTCCCCCCTATAGTTCAAGTGTTTGCTACAACTGCTGTGTGTCTGTGTCCATTGCAAATGGGCAGCTATCTGGCTAGACAATGCACAAATAGAGCTGGTAAGTGTTAGGAGAGATCCGTTTGAAATTAGCTGCAGTCTGAACATCAGTGCCCTTCTATGCAAGTGAGAAAATGTGAAAGACACAGCATCTGCACCTCTGGTAAATCTTCTGACCCTTCTGGCTGGGGAGGTGAGGGGAGTGGATTTTTCTGTATTGAATATTTTCATTTAAACAAACAACAACAAAAAGTTTTCGTCTCGGTGTAGAGTTGTGGGAGAGGATTAATCCCTAAAGTCTTAAGAGAATGGGAGGAACAGGGGAGTCTTGTTTATTTTGTGGTTGGTTTTGATTTTAGTACTCATAATCTGTTAGGCTTCCTCTCAGTTTAGATTTACTATTTTTCCCTTTCTGCTACAATCTGTAGCATGCCTTTGTGGAGTCATCTTCTGTTTCATAGCTCCTCTTCCCTTTCTCTTACTGGCCTTGATTCCTTCCCCTGGAGGTTTATTGCCCCTGAATTCCCGGCTGGCTGCCCTGAGCAGAACAATAGAAGGTGGAAAGTTTGATCTGCTGGACGCAATCATTAGCCGAAGTTTTCAAAGCTGCTGTGCAGAAGCAAACTGTATAGGCTTGCATAGCCTGTAAAAGTAATTAGCCTGCCACAGGGATCCTTTTACACTGTGTGAGCTTGCTAGTTGTGCTTGGATTTATGGCCTGCCTAAGGGAAATGGTAAATAACAGTCCTGGATGCTTTGGGAATGGGAAGAGCACCAAAGTGCTGTCTTTAAAACACAGAGCTGCCAAGGTTGAGCTGCCCTCACCATCCAAACCACACTCTTTGTAATAGCCTAACGCTGTTCTCCTACCTGTCTGCCCTAAGGTGCAGAGTGAGCCTGGGACGAGCCTTGCCTTCTATGGAGGCACAGCACTGAGCCCGAGCCATCTGTACTCTTCTACAGGCTTTCCTTAGTGTTGTAGTGAGCTAGCTTCTGGTGGCCTCCAAGTACAGCCTCTTGCCTGGAGCTGCTCAGGACTTGTCTAAAGAAACCACCTTTGGATGTTGATTAGTTGAACTGAAAAGTTTTCCTGCAGCTGCTGTAGTTTCGTTGGAAAAGGTGTTTCAGGTGAAATTTCTAGTGAACCTGAAGGAAGAAAGGCTTGGCACAGGTGATGGTGCTTGCTACGGGGCAGAAGTGAACTTGGGGCTTTCTCCTCCTGGATGTTGTGGGTCATTGCATCATCTAGGAGAACAAAAGGCAGTTAATCTTCGTCCACTGAACAAACACAGCTTTGAAAGGCTTTTGTTTCATGCTGATGGGGGCGGGGGGTGGCTTCTACCATCATCCAGAAGTGGTTTTCTGCCCGGTATGCAACCTTCAACGCGTTCTGGTGCTCCTGAGCATCTGGCACATGTCTTGTGTGGTGAGGCACCAGAAAGGTCCTCAGGAAACTCCCCACAAGGGCAAAATGGCTCCCGATATGCCACGCTCGGCAGTCATCTGATTCGTAGAGCTGAAGCCATTTGCTGTGATATGCTGGTTGGGTCCCCTGCTATGTTTGCTCAGCATATTTCTGCAGAAATGGGCCACCCCTTGTTGGAGGAGAGTGCTGGGAGTGGAGGCAAAATCTCCCAGAGATAGAAATGGTGGACGGGTGCTAAGGAGCACTCTCGCTGCAATGGTTGGAAGGGGATATATGGCCTGTCCAGCAGTTAAATGTAGAAAAGAGTGTAGATTGTGGGGCTGGAGGAGGACAGGTTGTTTAAGAGGAAGCAGGGGAAAAGCTGTCTATTTCTGAGAGTGTCTTTTGTCCCAGTATTTGTTGCTGTGTGTACGTCCAGGGAGGAAGGACGGGCATCCTGCACCTGCTGGCTCAGCATGGTTGGATGCATGGCGCTGTAGCCTGCTGCCCAGCTGAAGGCGAGGAGGTTTGAGTTTACTGATTGGGGTGGAAAGTCCCATGGCCAGCCCTGTGAGGAGTTTGCTTTGGCCGAGGGTGAGGGGAAGAGGTGTGGGAGCCCTGAGCGGGGACACGTGTGCCTGAGTAATGTCTCAGCTGGTGTCTGTGGACTCACACGGCAGGCAAGGTGTGCCACTCTTACTGCAAATAGCTCTGCTTGCTGGTTGCAATTCATGTGGGACAAAGTACACTCAGCAAATGTGGAAGTCATGGGAGAAAGCAAATCTGATTATCTCGAGGGTGGGGAGGGTGTTGCTTCTGGGTCACGTTAGTCTCGCTGGGGCATTGCCTTGGCCATGACCCCGGGGCAGCCTTTTCCTGCGTGCTTGTGCAGAAGGCCAGATGCTGAGACTGACTCAGCGCACATCCCTTCCTTAGGGCTCGCTTTCGTGAGCTGGCGTGAGCTGATGCAAGAGCTCTCATGACTGAGGGCAGGAGTTCTCCCTCTCCGTTCTCCCCCTCTCCTCTCACGTGCTGCTGCCCAGGCCGTGTGGGCGCCAGCATCTGCCCGAGCCCTCTGTGGGGAAGCCATCCACCTTCCCTCTGGAGAAGACCAAGTGTGCTCTTGTCAGTGGGATGTACCCTCTGGTCTTGTCTCCTCTTCCTTTGGGAGATCTTCTGCTGGGCATCGCAGCCCTTGCACTGCCTGGGGGATAGAGCGGGAGCGTGGCCCCGTGCCATGCAGGGCCAGTTAAATGGGTAAGGAGCCGCAAGGGTTCCCTTCCAGCTGATCACTTCGTATGTCGTACCCGGTGTCCCTGCTTTTGTCACTTTCTGGAGTTGAAGCTAGGATGATGATGTTAATTAGACTACTTAAGGGGGAGGAGAGGAGGGGAAAGGGGAAAAGTTTTATTTTTCTGGCAAATGCTCCTGGCAGGTTTAACAAGTCTCCTGTTAAAGTGCTGCATGCCATCGCTAATGACTGCACCTGAGCTCGGACAGCGCAAGCCATGGTGGGGATTCGCGTGCAATCGCAGGCTGTTCAACAGTTTCATGGGTGACTGAACTACAGATTATGCTGCAAAATGAGAAAGTCTAGACTTGAATGAACCAGTAAACAGGCTCTGGAAATAGCTTTGTTGAAAGGGAGACGTCTTCTCAGATTGGAGCGAAGAAGCAGGAGTCGCCCTCCAATGCGTAGTAGGATGAGTAGGCACGTTGTTTTCTCTTATGCTGTTGAGAGAAGAAAGGTAGAAACGCTGTTGAAAATCATAGGTTGTATTTTAAAAGCCTAGAGAAGCTTGGCAAAGGCTTCCAGACTGGCTTAGATGTCCAGCTGTGATATAGCTTTCTCATTTATAGCTAGGTCAATCTAACCTGGTACTCCTGTAAATTGCCCTGATCTGAGAGAGACTAAATGTGGCTTCTTAAGATTTTTTTTTTCACATGTATTCTGGAAAGCTAGAGTGGTGTGCTAGAAAACTTGCTCCAGGCTGAAGAATGAGCAAGTGACAAAATGGAGCATGGAAGCCTCTGGGTGTTGGGCTGTTGTGATGACAGATTTGTAAAATAATTTTGTTTCCAGTCAGGTATCAATATAAAGGGTGAGATTTATCTCCTTCTAACCCCCCTTTTTTCCCTCCCCTGGCTCTTCCCTCCCAGAAGTGTATAGACTCAGATCTTGGAGCATCCCAAGTTTATAATTACCACCTCCCTTGGAGTTTGAATGGTGTAAACAATGTAACTACTTGATTTATTCTCTGTTTTCCTCTCCTGACTTTTCGGTAGCAAGCACGGCCTTGGCTAGGCAAGGCAGGTGAAGCACTGGAAACTGCAGGTTCTGAAGTTAATCTGTGTAATCTGAACCAGCTCAATAAATAACTCTGCAACACATTCCCAAATTGGATGATGCGGAAAACATCTGACTGCTTTCCAGTGCGTTGACATGTGCTTTAGCTCTGCAGAACGTGCAGTTCTGTCTGCTGACAGGTGTGTGATCAGATCGAGGTGGTTAAGCCACCTGCCTTCTGTTTGTGTAACCTGCCTTTCCTTGCTCCGTGTCACTTGATGCAGATCTAGTAGGGGTGATCACAGAGGGATTGACTGAATGAAAATCTTACTGGATCACCCTAAAGTGACCATTAATTGTTAGATGATAAAACTTTGTTTAAAGAGCAGCCACAGGCTGTTCTAACATTAAGATGGGGTATGAGTTTCTGGGAACAGCACCTCTGTGTTTTTACTAGCTTTGCAAGAACTGTTAAAAAATAGTATGAAGTAGGAGCACTCCAGCTGCTCAAAAAAAGGACTGTGCATGCCTCTTATCAAATGCCTGGGGGCTCAATTTATGCAAGAGTGGAAAAGGTTATTGGAATTACAGTACTCTCCTTACAAGTATAAATCTTCCTAGCTCTACGTTGCTTCCTTCAGTACAATCAAGTTATGACTCCTCGTATAATCTGTTGGCCTCTTTCTCCTCAGTTCTACCTCTGAATTTCCTTCCCTTTTCTGATGGTCAGAGTGGGTATGAGCTCTTCTAGGCACACAGTGTCTGCCATTAGGGCATGGGCTGTCATCCTTATTTTAACCTCTAAAAGCTGTATTCTGTAGCAGAGGTGCCCTTGAAGCATTGCTAACATATTGTACCGAATCCTGGAAGAACTGTACCATTTAAGGCAGTCCATCTGAAATGAATTTATACAAACTCTTAAAGTATGCTAAAGGGGAATAAAAGGAGGATCTTTCTAAAACTCCTTGGGAGGTTAGATCATATTAGGTTAATGCAGAAATTGCAGCAGGATCTAGTTTTCACCAGTTTTTCCATTTCAATTGCTGAAAATCGTGTGTGTTGTCAATGTGACCAAAAAGCCCAGAGAATTAATTTTACTTGAGGTACTTCTTGTATGACTGGTCAATTGGCAATGCAACTGAGGTGCAACACTGCAGTTGTTATACTTGTGATGATGACAATCAGATGAGATTAGAGTGCACTTGCAGTTTCCTCAGCTCAAAACATAGTTTGCATTTACCATTTAAAGTGTCTGCCTGTTAATTGTTCCAAACCAGCTCCAGCAGCCTGGGTATGCTCAGTATGTGAAATCTTACCTTCTGCCATGCAAATACTTGTAACTGTAACTGTTCAGGATTCTACTGACACTTTAAGAGATTTTTATTTTATTTGTATTTTAATCTGAGCAATTGGCAAATAGACTCATCCCTTTGTGCAGCTAAGAGCCCACTGCCACTGAAAGGAAACGGGGGTGGCTCCTCTCCTCCCCTTCCAAATTCCTTTGCATTGTCTCAGCTGCTCATACAACCATGGCTGAAAACTACAAGGGGGTGTTTCAGATGGGTGTATAGTGAAATCCAGAAAAATGCCTTTCACTTGCAACTCTGACACTCTGCTAAAGTGTTGTTAGAGCCTTACTGTAAGCATAAATTGTAAAGTGTCTGTTCCCCCTGCATTTTTTTTTTTTCCCTTGTTTTAAGACAGGTGCTAAATGGCTCTTCATTGCTATGTAGATCCAAGCTAGTGTTCAGCGTTGTGGAGGGTTGCTGGTAGCAAAAGCTTCGCATAACTCGTGTGCATGCATCCGTGCAAGCCCTGTCCAAAGTGACTGATGCTGCCATGGGTACGTGGGTTGTCTGTATCTTGCGGAGTCCTTCAGCTGCCGTGCACCAGCGCAATGCCCCTGCTAGCCTCCCTCCTGAGAGCGGGTCTCAGAAGTACTTCCAAGGAGTCCTTCTGGCAGGAGGAGAGCGCTCCACCACGGCTGTCAGGTCTGCTCCTTCTCACCAGCAAATTAAAGTGCAGAGCCTCACCACTCTGACCTGCCCAGTGCCTGAGCTCCAACTGCTTTGCTTATTTTGGCTGGGAAATGGTTATGTACTTTGCAGTTACAGGGGCTTGATAGTGCAACAATATTTGTAGAATCATAGAATGGTTTGGGTTGGAAAGGACCTTAAAGATCATCTAGTTCCAAACCCCCTGCCATGGGCAGGGACACCTTCCACTAGACCAGGTTGCTCAAAGCCCCATCCAACCTGGTCTTGACACTGCCAAGGAGGGGGCAACCACAACTTCTTTGGGCGACCTGTTCTGGTGTCTCACCACCCTCATGGTAAAGAATTTACTCCTAATATCTAATCTAAATCTCCCCTCTTTCAGTTTAAAACTGTTCCCCCTCGTCCTGTCACTACTTGTCCTTGTAAAAAGCCCCTCTCCAGTGGAACATCTCCCTTATGAGGAGAGGCTGAGGGAGCTGGGTCTCTTTAGCTTAGAGAAGAGGAGACTGAGGGGTGACCTCATCAATGTTTATAAATATGTAAAGGGCAAGTGTCATGAGGATGGAGCCAGGCTCTTCTCAGTGACATCCCTTGACAGGACAAGGGGCAATGGGTGCAAGCTGGAACACAGGAGGTTCTGCATAAATATGAGGAAAAACTTCTTTACGGTGAGGGTGACCGAACACTGGAACAGGCTGCCCAGAGAGGTTGTGGAGTCTCCTTCTCTGGAGACATTCAAAACCCGCCTGGACGCGTTCCTGTGTGATATGGTCTAGGCAATCCTGCTCCGGCAGGGGGATTGGACTAGATGATCTTTCGAGGTCCCTTCCAATCCCTAACATTCTGTGATTCTGTGATTTTCCTGTAGGCCCCCTTCAGGTCCTGGAAGGCTGCTATAATGTCTCCCAGAGCCTTCTCTTCTCCAGGCTGAACAGCCCCAACTCTCTCAGCCTGTCTTCATAGGAGAGGTACTCCAGCCCTCTGATCACCTTTGTGGCCCTCCTATGAACTCGCTGCAGCAGCTCCATGCCTTTCTTATGTTGGGGGCCCCAGAGCTGGATGCAGTACTCCAGGTGTCATGAGAGCAGAGCAGAGGGCCAGAATCACCTCCCTCAACCTGCTGGCCACGCTGCTTTTGATGCAGCCCAGGATACAGTTGGCTTTCTGGGCTGCAAGCACGCACTGCCGGCTCATGTTGGGCTTCTCGTCAACCATCACCCCCAAGTCCTTCTCCTCAGAGCTGCTCTCAATCCATTCTCTGCCCAGCCTGTATTTGTGCTTAGGATTGCCCCAACCCACGTGCAGGACCTTGCATTTGGCCTTGTTGAACTTCATGTGGTTCACACAGGCCCAGCTCTCAAGCCTGTCAAGGTCCCTCTGGATGGCACCCCTTCCCTCCAGCGTGTTGACCACACCGCACAGCTTGGTGTCATCGGCAAACTTGCTGAGAGCACGCTCAATCCCACTGTCCATGTTGCCGACAAAGATGTTAAACAGGACCGGTCCCAATACCGACCCCTGAGGAACGCCACTTGTCACTGGTGTCCACTTGGATATCAAGCCATTGACCGCAACTCTTTGAGTGCGATCATCCAGCCAATTCCTTATCCACCAAGTGGTCCATCCATCAAGTCCGTGTCTCTCCAGTTTAGAGATAAGGGTGTCATGCGGAACAGTGTCAAATGCTTTGCACAAGTCCAGGTACATGACATCAGTCGCTCTTCTCTTATCCACTAACGCTGCAACCCCATCGTAGAAGGCCACCAAATTTGTCAGGCATGATTTGCCCTTAGTGAAGCCATATTGGCTGTCACCAATCACCTCCTTGATTTCTGTGTGCCTCAGTATAGTTTCCAGGAGGATCTGCTCCATGATTTCGCCAGGCACAGAGGTGAGACTGACTGGCCTGTAGTTCCCTGTGTCTTCCTTTTTTTCCCTTTTTAAAAATAGGAGTTATGTTTCCCCTTTTCCAGTCAGTGGGAACTTCACCAGACTGCCACAACTTCTCAAATATGATGGATAGTGGCTTAGCAGCTTCATCTGCCAGATGCACCTCATCAGGTCCTGTGGACTTGTGCACCTTCAGGTTCCTTAGATGGTCTCGAACTGGATCTTCTCCTACAATAGGCGGTTCTTCATCCTTCCATTCTCTGCCTCTGCCTTCTGCGGCTTGGGCGGTGTGACTACAGCACTTGCTGGTGAAGACTGAGGCAAAAAAAAGTCATTGAGTACCTCAGCCTTCTCCATATCCCAAGTAACCAGGTCTTCCGTTTCCTTCCAGAGAGGGCCCACATTTTCCCTAGTCTTCCTTTTATCACTGACATACCTATAGAAGCATTTCTTGTTGCCCTTGACATCCCTGGCCAGATTTAATTCTATCAGGGCTTTAGCTTTCCTCACCTTGATCCCTGGCTGCTCAGACAATTTCTCTGTATTCCTCCCAGGCTACCTGCCTGTATCACTGGTGTATGTCTGATGTTGTTGCGGGTTTATGGTTAATCCCATACTTCCATGGTCTGAGAGGTATGTTGTGGTGGGTTGTTTTGTTTTTTTCTGAGAAATGCAAGTGGTTCAGAGACAGGGATGTGAAAGCTCTGTCAGTTGTGATTTTTTTAAATTTTTTTTAAAATTTTTTATTCTTTCCTAGCAAGAAACTGAATTTGTTGCAGAGAGCATCAGAGAGAAGTCATACATGTAAAGCCTATTCTGCTAAATCTGTTGGCTTACTGAGTTTTAGCTATCCTGTTCCTTGGCTGTGTCCTTACACTTGGTACAACTTGAAAACTAGTAGAGCTAGTGTTGGAGATGAGATGGGCAGCAACAAGCTCAGGAGCTGCCCTTCAGGTAGTCAACACACAGGGATGGATATTTTTTCCCCAGCTGCTTCTTCCAGTGAGGCACAGATATATGCACATTTCTCTCGTGTGCGTGTGTTAAATTTCTGCTGCAAAAGGAAGCGTGCTCAGGCTCATAAATCACCTGTGAATGAATAGTGCTTTACTTCCCTTTCCTGCCTGTCCCTACAGGTTAGCTCGTCAGGAAAATGCAAGCCAAATTATCGTGGCAACATGATGTGCATAAAGGGAAAACCACGCATGTGAGAAAGGTGGATTTAGAAGCTGTCTGTAGTGACTTGAAACATTCAAGTCCAGCAACAAATGTCAGCACACAAATTCACATAAATATTTATGTGCCTTTCAAGAGGAATTGTAATTTGACAAGGCTAGCCAAATTTCTATCCCTACTCACCCAGACATGACTCCTATTTTCTCGCTTACAAATAACGTAACCCCGTGGGATTTTTACTAGTTCAAGTTAATTAAATTTCACTCAAAGCATGAAATTTGCAGGCAACGCTCATTGCAGTATTTCTGCAAATGCATATTATTTAGTCAGATACAATAAAAAGTTCACTTTTGTTTTAATTCTTCGTTTTATTTGCCTGTCTACAGAATTTAATCATACATGCTGCACAAGTGCTTATATCACTCATTTTTCTTTTTTAAAGAAAACTGCTCAATGTTGCATTGTGGATGAATTTGTTTATAAGTCATATGCTACAATTACTGATGGACCTAAAAGTATGTGCTATGTTTTTGGCTTTTGAGAACATCTGGTCCCTTTTTAAATGAACTGTACATACACTTACGTAGTTCTTAGAGATAAGTTGAGACATAGGTGCTTGTTAGTATCTTTGAAAACTTGTTTGCTCACATTCTTTGAATTCTGGCTATGGTATGAATTGTGAGAGTTGAAACTGGTGTACTGAAGTGTAAAGAATGATGTGCAAATCTTTGCAAGCACTACTCCAGTTTTGCATATATGAGCTGTGTGTCTACTTTAGTCACCCATACATTCAGTAAGGAATCTTTCAATTATAGTTAATCTTGAATTTAGGCTTGGTAATAAAACAGGTAGTATCTTAGAGAAAAAGGATGTTTGAAGAAGGCTCCATGGCTTGGAAATGTAGCTGTCCCTTGATGAACAGTGCCTGTACTGAACTGTGGGAGGGAGCATGGTCCAGTATTTGCACCAGAAGTTCTGGGTCCGTGTTCCTGCGCCTCTGTGGGTGATTTCACGAGCTTCTGGATGCCCCAGCATCTCTTTCCAACCATCTTGTGTTTGGAGGAATTCAGGGCCAACTAACCATTCTTGTGGCTTCTGTCCTATGCCTGTGGCAGACATCACCCTCTTGTAGAGCAAACTATTAGCTCGTGCACTGATGCCCCAGTCCTCTCCCATACAGTCAGGCATTTAAGTGCAAATACATCTCCATCAGTGGCTTACCTCACATACTCAATATATTAGGTTAAGGGCATGCATTTCATTCTGCTGCTGTTTATTCTCAGAGGAGAATTATCTCTGGCAGAAGCATCAGCAGAGCACAGTGTTTGCACATGCCTTGGCCAGCCGGGGACATGAGGAAGTGCCTCGGTGTGGTGGAAGAAGGCAAGCTCTGCTCGACCGCTGTGTGCTATAATTAATAATTCTGTTAACCAATGCAGACTGGAAGGCCTGTGTGCCCCAGGACTAAGGCATAGGTGGGTTATTTTATCTACCATCTGTTATCCAAACACTTGAGACTAGTTCCCTGGAGAAATGAGGAGGGCATTTTCTCCACATAGTGTTCAGTTCAATAGGTATTCAAGCACATGGACCAGGGATTGTTGCCTTAAATAAATAAAGAAATGAATCCCTAGAGTGTTCTGCTTGATGTGAAACTGCTGTCTAGAAGGAACAAAGTGCTCTTCTGTCAGCTTCTCTTTAAGGGCCTTCTCCAGTTCCAGTTCTGCTTCCACCATAATTTCACTCCTGTACTAGTACTAGTAGGCAGTGTTGGTGTCTCCTGGGTATAGAGCTGTTCTCCCTTGGAACACTCGCTTTACAGCTTTATAAGATAAGTCAGGAGAAAGAAAAGTAACAAAAAACATACAGGAAGCAGAATCAATAATGTGGTGAGGCAAAAAGCAATATAAGGGAAGAAATGTTTTTCTTATTATAGCAAACAAAAATGGATTGAAGGCAGGGAGGGAAAACAAGAGCAACTTAAAAAGATTGTATAATGGTAGAAGTAGCTTATGTGGTGAAACTGCAACCAGCATTCGTAATAAAATTTCATTTTGGTTTCATTTATAGCTTTGACTTTGAAAAGGGGGTTTTGTCTAGAACTTGACTGACTTGTTTTTCAAGGCACAAAACCAAATCTGTGTTTCTAGGAAGCTTGAAGAAAATTAATTAAAGAACTTTTGAATTACAGATCCATTAAAAATGACTGCTTTGAAAGTTATATATATAAATAAAGCTGTCAGTATTAGTCATCTACTGGTAAAAAATGGCTTCTCGTATCTGTACTGTAGAGAAACCCAATTACTTGCACTCTAATGCTTTGGAATTTGGTCAAGAGAAGCTTTGATTATATGAACCTTGACTCTACCCATATGAGTCTTTTCAGATGTCATGTGTGAGTTTAGAGTTGTGAATCAGCCTGAAGCGTCCCATCCTTGCTTATTTTTTTTTTCTTTAGTGTCTGTTCTAAGTCTGGAAGAAAATATATAAAGTTCAACCTGCATCTTGTAAACCTTAAACTTGAGGGGTTTGAGTTTTTCAGGAGACAGACTTCATCCTTCTTGACTGAGTGTTGCATTTCAATAAAATAAGTGTTCATGCAGCTGCCTTTCTTCCCTTCCTGACTTTTCCTTAATGCTCTTCTTTGGCTGAGGGTAGGTGCTTCACTTGGGTCTGGGGTCAGTAATGTGCGGCAAAGCAGAGAAAAAGAATAGCCAATGCATGACCCAAAGAGGGAAAATAAAGAAAATAGAATATATAATATGTACAACAGCTGCCTCTTCTCTCTTGCTGCTGATAAGAGAGAACGTGACAGATATTTTTCTAAAAGAAGAAATCTGCTGCTATCCAATGAAGAATAATAGCAGCAATTAAAGATTTTGTATCCTAGTTATTTTGGAAACAAAAACACGGCCAGACAAATCAGGCAGTGTGTCACGCTGGCTTGTGTGAATCCGAGTCACACTGCTGTGCTTTGCTGGGATCCTGGCTTGGAGTTTCAGTGCCTGGTGACTTGCACTGGAGATACTAGTGCCTTTTCCTGCCAGGACAGCTTTGCGTATGACTCCTGTTCTGATTAGGAAACGCTTATTTACTCATGGTCTCTGTCCCTCTGCCAGGCCACTGATGCACGTCCTACTTGCCCAGTGCCACTCGGCTGCAAAGTGGCTCCGCTCACAGCAGTGCAGTGCAGATGAAATACCTCACAGAAGTGGACTTCTTTGAGAAATAACCCACCTGCCTACCCAAGCAGGGCCTTTTATTTATGTGTATATACAAAAAAGATCCTTTCTGCCCTGATTCCTGGGAGTAGTTAAAATCTCAAAATGACGCTTTTGCCCTGCAAGAGAATCTGAGAGCAGCTCGGGGACAGCCTAAGCTGACCCAGATCTGCATGCTCTGGATCTGCCCATCCTTCCCCGACTGGTGCTCCCACCTGCTGCTGGCCCTACAGTGAACTGATTCAAGTGTGTGAACCAGGAGAAAACTGTCAGTTTTATTGTTTGGTTCGTTTTTAAGTCAGTTTTCCCCTGGTCTCCTTCCCACCAAAAGCTCAACGCAGGGTTGGATGTGCATGGGCAGACAAAGGAGGAGAGCAGGAGAAGGTAACTGGGGAGTCAAGGAGAAAGGAGAGGCTGCAAGAGCCACGATGCTAATTTGACTTGCCATCACGTCCTGCTACAGATGCAGTTTAAGAGCCCTTGTGGCTTGCTGGTAGTGCAGATGAATCAATTCTTGCAAGCTTACTGCACCAACCTTAGGGCAGGAAATTGTCTTGGTGAAAACAGATTAGGCTGTTACAAGTCACTGTGAAGCTTGCCTGTATTCAGTGTGGGTCATTCTTGAACATGGGATTTAAAACTTCTTTCTTACAGGCTTTTTAAAGGTTAGACAGTGTTTAATTGCATCTTGGCAGAAACAGCAGGTCTAATATGTTTAGAAACGTGTGTCTTGGACAGGTTGATGTTTCCTTTCAGTATAGCTGTCCTTGAAGTAGTAGCAGATGAAGTTCTCCCACTTGTAGGCACTGACTAACTTGTCTTGGAGAAGAGTTAGATAAACTGGCAGCAGAGAAAAGGATTCTTAAAAATAATTTATAGGGATCTTTATGGCTTTAACTTCATTTACTTCAGCTCTCAGAGTGAGGAAACTGGCTTTGGATTTATTTAAAACTTTGAAGCTCACTTGGAGAGCCAAATATGATTAGGTCTTGGTTATGAGACTTCCACTTTTCCTGGCTGGCTTTTCTTAGCAACATCCAAATTAGTGAATAAATAGAAGCCTCCAGTCTGCTGCTGACAACAAATAATCTGTGATTCAGAGTAAAACATCTTGATTGTGGACTTGGCAGTCCTAAACCTTCAGGAGCAGATATGCAGACCATCAATCTGATTTACGGTACTGGAAAGACCCAGTTTCTCTGAAAAGGTCATTTTTGTTGCTGTCCCTTCAGTTTTGCTTCAGTAAATTTTACCCTTTAAGGAGGCTAGATTTTATTTTTGGTTTTAGGGAAAAAAAAGAAGGTTAGTACTTGAACTGAGAGACAGAGGTTATGATGTTTTTGTCTAATATAAAGATACTGAAAGATACTCTGTATTGAATTGTCTGACCAACTCCTATGACCTTGATCTTCTACTCAGAGCATTTGCAAAGTCTTTGTGATTGTCGTAGTGTTCCTTTTTTATTTCTACTTGCTTAATTGATTTCTGATTGCCACTTAGGTGGCTGCCACAGCACGTTCATCTCTATTTTAAAATATACTGTGTAAAATGAGGAAATTACGAAGGGAGGTTTCTGGGTTTATGTGTTCAGACTTCAGCTGTATCTCCCGTTTGTTTTGTTATATATGTTATATATATGTATACTATAAATGGTAGTACTGAAAAGAGTAAGTTTCACTTTCTCAACACTGGAAGGGACTAGTGATTATTCTTTGGAAAAGACATCTATGAGAAAGGTATGCTACAACACTTGTTATATTAAGGAAATTCACTAAGGTTTGTAAGATTTCTATGAAAATGAATTTGTCCTGATAATTCTGAATTGGGAATATTGGTCTGCAAAATATTATGTGCAATTCTAATTTCAAATAATAAAATTTTAGTGACTTAAATTTAAGATGTCACTGTAACAAGGTTAAATGCCAAAACAAACAATCTCTAAGGGTTTTTTTTCATACTGCATTGCAGTTATACCTGTACAATGTGTGACTGGTATGAAATAGTGCTGTTGTGATGTAAACCATGAGACAATTTCAAGACAGGCGTTCAGTGTAAAATGCAATAGATTTAATTTAATTTAAAAGGTAAGTGTAAAATTATTATACATTTGAGAAACCTAAACCTACAAACTGAAAACTTTCATTGCCCATTTGTTTTGCAAACTGGAGTATCTTCAGAAATCATCCGTGTTCCTGCTGACTGAGGAGTGGTGTGGGAATAGAATGTGGCTGTCAAAGCCGTCCCGTGTTGTTGGTGCCTGGAGAGGTAGGCACTGGTGCTTTCTCCTCTGAAACCCTCTCCTCCTGCTCCAGCACAGGTGTATGTTGAGAGGTGCTGTCAGAGCGGTGCAGGTCTGAGGGCCAGCAGAGCTGCTGCCTGTGTGTCCAGTACCCGGTCCTCAGAGTACCTGTGTTTTCCTGGTGGTCTTTAAGGAAAAGTTTTACTGTATAGGAACTGTGCTGCAGCTGTGATGTCAGTAAGATACTAATGTTCAGTAATTATTGCATATAGTGTTACCATTGCTGTGGTCACCATGTAGGAGAACTGTGTTTCCACTCTTGTAACTGCACATTAACTACCGAGGGTGAGACCTGGGGGAATTGCTCAGCAGCTCCTGCTGCCAGGAGAAGCAACCGTGCTCCCCCGCATCCCTCTTGGCAGCCGCTTGCTTTCTGCCGGCTTTGACATTTGTCTCATCGTCTTCAGCCACTTAATCCAGCCAACAAACAAGCAAAAGTTCACTTTTCTTTGCTGAGCTGATTTTCTGCTCTTCTGTTGAAATATCCAATTAGGGAGTAAACAGATGCAAATGTCAGAGGTAAATGTCAGGGGAGGCAAGAATTCAGGAAGGTGGACTTTGCTGATGGGGTGGCAAACTGCACCCTGACCATCGCTCTCTCACGAAACTAAATCTGAAAATAGAGCAAAGGTGTGGCTCCGCATTACAGCCCTCGAACGGCACAGCCAGTTTCAGAAGTTTCTGCCACGTGTTGGCACCTCCTGAATTTTGCTGATTTACCTGGTTTCGTAACTGCATTCAAAACCAGCTGTGAAAGGTGATGTGGCTTAAACAAAATAATTCAAAAGCACCTCTTGAAATATTATTCCCGCCCCAGCACCACCAGTTGCTCTGCTCTGCTTTTTAACAGATCCGCCTTAGGATTATTGTGTGATTGCATCAGCAGTGGAATTGGTGCAGATGAGGGAACCGTAACATGTAGTGTGCTCTTTCCTTTGCACATCACATTGTCTGTGTGCATTCAGGATGAACTATACGTAGACGAGTTTCTCATGTACTGCAGAGTATGCTTCAGATGGAGCAAAATTAAAAGGGAAGAAATCGGAGCATCATCTTGTGAAGAAAATTGACTTCTTAAAGTATAAAGTTTTCTAATGGCAGCACGCAACCTTGTCTGCCATGGCTACGGTCTTTGGACCCCAGTAAAGGAAGTTAAAGAAATGATGAGTGATGAATGGTGTGTGTGTGGTTCCAGCTGAGCTGGCCACCCTCCCATGGAAAGGTCAGGGAGGAGAAGAGACTCTCTTTCACTCAATTGTTTCTAATAGAAAGTCATGGTCTTTTTTCATTTGGAATTCTGAAATATTAGCAGCAGACCTAGCAAAGATGGATGCATGAGTGAATGGCAGCGAACGGATGAAAGGCACATGATGAAGCACTAAATGGAAAGCATGGCATGTGGGGGCATGTGACTTAGAGGAGGGCAATATTGCCTAAAAACATATATACATTTCTTCTTTGAAAACTATATTGTGTTGAGATAGAAACTTTCTACAGAAAATGCTTGACTTCTCTGGCATCTCCCTGTGCTGGGGTTGAAACTGTAAATGCTGGGTCAAACTTACATCTCTATTCTCTGGAGATAACATGGTACTTTCGAATGCTATGTGTGTTTTATTCCTCATGCCTGGATTCCTGGATCATGTATTTTCACTACAGTTTCTTTCCTTGCTTAACTAGTCTGCTGTATCATGGGAATCCTTAAGTAACCAGGACAGACTTAGGTGAAAGCAGATGTCAAAATATTAAAATTTCTTGTGGGATAGAAACTTCCCATCCCACGCACACAGCATATATAACCTATTGTTGGCATAGTCTACCATGCAATACCTTCATTTCTCTTCCTCTGTATCGAGTTCTTAATGACCTGAGACTGGCTTACAGAAAATGCTGACTGAACATAATCCAGAATGGCCTGAAATATTCAGCGATACTTGTGTCCTGCATGGGTGTGTGATGGGAAAGGCATTTGTTCTGAAAATCTGCAGACATTAGTATCAACAGTGTTTATTTGCACCTGAGAACCTAATGAATATTCTTTCCCCCGTTGATTTCAACTGGGATAACTGATAGTCCAAAACCTTCGGATGGGAAGTCAGAGCCTTTCTTTGGTAGCTCTTGGAAAGCCTGTGAGCTGCAGAGTCAAAGGCAAGAAGAGCTATGAGGCCGCCTCACTCCTGTGGTCATGGTTGCCACTGGAATCCTCCATTCCAGAGGGAAACAAATTCCCAAGTGCTGGGTTGTGGGTTTTTCTTCATTTCTTTTGTATCCTTTTTGTGGGGCTTGGAAACATTTAATCTTTCTGTGTACCTTATGCCAAAGGCAGTGTGTTGAAGAAGTACAATGAAAGATTGGCGGATGCAATTTGCAAACTTAGTTATCTGCATGATGATAAAAATGGTATGAGATCAGGTGCTAGATTTACAAGGAGATAACACAGGCTTTTTAATTCTCATATGCTCGAGTGCTTGACTCTTTTTGCAATGTTAATACATTGCATGTGACATAGGAGGAGACTTCATTTTTGTGTATGTGCGTGATGTCTTAGGCCATCTGAAGGGACAGAAATTCCTCACTGTGGCATCAAGTAGTTTCTCTGTGGACTTGGAGCCTTTGAGTGAAATGAGAGGACTGTAGGATGAGCATTAATGCGTTAGTAGGCTCTCCACTGTCATTTTCATCACCTGGCTTCTGGCAGGACTAAGCACTCTGACACTGCTCATGTTGCTGGGGTGAGGGGCAGGGACGGAGCAAGCCATGCCTTTAGGAAGATTGGCTTTCAAAATAACCGTGGAAAATAGGCTGGCACCCTGAAATCGCACGTAAAGCCATTGTGAGAGTACGTACTGCTGCATCTGTAAGAGGTGATGCGCTGTGCAGCGCCTGACTGGAGGGGACACAGACCTGCTCACGTGCACCTGCATGACATGGGAACGTTTCCCTCTGTGTGTCATGAACTAATGAAATGTGACTTGAAAGCACTAGGAGGGTGTGGGTGGGTTGTGGAGGTGGTGTTTTAACCACTGGTCCAAGCTGTGGTCTGTCTTGTGCTTTCCTAAGGTAGCACAAATTTTTGTTTTCTGGTTCATTATGTTAGCAAAGGAACACATAAATGGTTTGTTTGTGGACTTTATGTCATAAAATCATCATTAAAAAAACACAACAGTAAAACCAAAAACCCTAAATTCTTTGTTAATGTAGTTCTTGAATTCCCAAGTTGGAATGTAAAATGGAATTATTTCTTAACTTAGGAAACTTTAAAAGAGAAGAGGAAAAAAGGGTTAAGTCCAAAATGGTGCTATAGCCTTTAGGTGTCTCAGTATGGAAAAAGATGATGGGATGCAGTGCAGTCAGCACATCACTTTTGATCCGATGCAAATACTCTTCACCTTAGCAAAGGCATATGATGCTGTGTGTGTCTGCCTTACTATTGACCCTGATTTCCTGGCAGTGCCACTTAATGGCTTTTGTTTGTTTGGAGACAGGCCTCGGCTGAGTTTCCCAGCCACACCAGTGTGATCTGTCCCTGAAATGTCCTCCACCCCAGCAGTTGCCACTTCTCCCTGGAGCACCGAGGGTGCTGGTGGCAGCAGCTGGTGTTAGCATTGCTCACCGTGTTTAGTTTCTTCCTGACACAGCTTCTTAATGAAACACCTGATGAGTCAGTGTTAACTAATCTCACTTGGGTGTTTGGCTCTCATCTCCCTGAAGACCAGGGAGAAGTTCTGTCTGTGTCTTGAGGAGGCTGTAAACCAAAGATATATCATTTGCATGCAGCTATGGCTTCTTCCTTCATGTAACTTTATAATTAGGTACCTGTAGGGATAGCATGTTGGAAGTGAAACTGGCACAACCAGAAGTAAGTGTATGTGTCCCTCGCTCCCCCAGGCAGCACTTTAACATAAGAGGGACACTTTGGAGATGCATATCGAAATTGATTTCATCTTTCTGCCCCATTAAACAAGCAATTGGTTTTCAACAGTAGTTCACAGATGAATCTGAGTCAAAGCAGGCTGATTAACTGGAGGACAGCCAGCTTGGCAATTGTTTGTCATCTCCTGTTTAATACTTGCAGTGTGTAGTGATACACGCCAGAGACTTAGAACTTCTCCCCTCAAGAGGCAATACAGTAAGTTAATCTGTTGAGAAACTGCTGAGATTCCAGCTTCCCTACCAGCTTTTTCATTTAACCAAGTTAAATACTGCTACCTGGAGTTGCTCAACTCAGTGATGCACAGCCAGCGCTGGAAGATTTTATTTTTGCTTTTTTGCATTTCATATCTATAAATGGGTGGTTTGGAGTTCAGTTGGGTTGAACGCAGTGAGGTGAAACTTAATTCCTGTCAGTTAATAACGATTCCTCATTCAAACACAGAATATGCTCTGCTTTTACTCACAAAACTAGGTGATCTTTACGTGTACGTATCAGCAATGGACTTTTCCCCCAAAGTTACGATATCCTGAGGGCACCTATGCCCATCCCTGTTCTGAATATCTGAATTTGGGGTATTCTAGTGACTGACCTGACTTCTGAAAGGCGAGCGTGTTAAGGAGTGTCTCTTCAAGCTCTGACAGGTCTTATCTTTAATCTCCCAGTATTTATCATCCTGATTATTTTAAAGGAAAAATAGATGTATTTAAAAGCTCGTAATCATTGTCATGATCGCTCTTTTGGTTTGTTGGTGGGTGAAGCAAACGTGCTCTAGTCTTTTGGGGGCTGAGAGGGGAAAAGGTGGAAGGAGGGAGGAAGCTGCTACTACTGTGTACAGGGTGCCTCTTACTGTATTTTGTAATTCACTTCATTCTTACAAAGGGAATTTAATGAAAATGGTAGAGTTTAAATGGCTGTGTTGCTACCTGCGGGGAGGGGGCAATGGATCTACAAATTAAAGTACAAGGTTATTGGAGCACTTATCTGCCTATAATATAGGTATATGTTTCTGAACTACTCTATATTTTTATTGCTTCTACTTTAATAATTAATCTACCCTTTGGAAGCTGCAGGCTTTTTGTCTAGGATTAATGTACTCTTAACATCCTCCTGTCTACCACCTCGACCTAAAAGCGAGGTGGTAGCACAAGAATCTGCTACAGGGGGCTTGTCCCATCTTTGACTGCGTGTTCATATATCTTCATAGAAAGCTTTTTTAATTCCTCTCTGCTGCCAGGTTCAGATATAAAATCTCCAGGTCTGTTCTGCAGATCTCTTCCACGTTAGCTAGGAGGGCTGGTCCATTAACAACTAGCAATAATAAATGGCAGCTTTCTCTGAACTAGGCTGTAACAGAAGGCACATGCATGGCTGAAAGGGCTGTTGCATGCCTGTATCTGGCTAGGAGTGGGGAAATGCTCTCCCTTAAAACACAGATCTTGCTGCCTAGAGGACGAGCTCTTTCCCCCATTTGAAAGGCTGAGTCAGGCCCTGTTCAGGGCCTTCCCATACTTTCTTGAGAGAGACTTCACGTGGTGAGGTGTTATTCGGATCTGTCAGCAGGCACTGCAGGTTGTTGGTGCATGTGTGTTTTGTGTTTTTTCCTGTTCTGTCTTGGTGTAGAAAGGTGAAGAATCAGCACGTAATGTCTGCCACAGTGAAAGTGGTGTGAAGCGGGATGCTTGGCTGCTCCCATTTGTTTCCCAAGATCCCATTAGGTTTCCTGGCGTTGTTTCTGAAATGAGGAGCTCTTGCTTTTTTCAGTTGGGAGAATCAATATTATGTGCCGTGCTTTGCCCTGTTCACCATTCTGCTTTCCATTAAATACACTGATGCCCGCCATAGATCACATGTTGTACAATCTGGCCCCAAGGTGCGGTTGTTGAAGAAGAATCTCCACCCATACGTTGCACATCATGCTGGGCAAGATGGGGTGAGGTCAAACATCTTTTATGCTTTAAGGCACATTTGGTTGGTGGATTTCTGATCCCCGTGTTGAAGGGGAAAAGGGAAGTGAGACTGGGAGGTTGGCTAACAGAAGTGTGGAGGGTGGCAGAGGCAACACGCTCGTCTCTCAAGGTAGCTTTTGTGCTTACAAGAAGGAAGTGTCTTGCTGGAGGCAATTACTTTGGGGCAGCCAATTAACGCAAGGCCTCCTAACTATGGATGGAGGGATACCCCTAGGACAGACTTTATGCAAGGGTGGAAGAAGCAGAAGGAATGAAAATAGGAGCTGGTGAAGCTGCATCTGTACATTGGGGAGAGGGAAGGACAAGGAAACTTAGGGTTGAAAGGAGTAGTAACAGGATTCTGACTCTAACTTTTTTCAGAAACCCAAGTGGAAAGAGAGAGACAAAAAAAAGATTTCTACCAAGATTTGTTTCCCACTAGTACTTGAGTGACTTAGTGGCCAATATAAGCCCTTTGAATTGATCCCCTCCCTGCTGTGTTTGTATTTAATTTTTTCATATATGCAGAGTTTAAATTCTGAGGGTGTCTTCAGTGCCGCCAATGACATCTAAATAGAGTCTTCCTTGGTGGGTGGTGGTTTTTTTTCTGTTTGTAGCAGCCCATGCAGTTAAGTCCACATGATGTTTGCCTTCATGGCTGAAACCATGTTTTAACTCAGGTTTCCAGAGGCAAAAGGTAATATTTTTCTGCCTCATTGAACTGGTTTTGATTCAATTGGGGCATTCTTCAGAGTCTCCAAACAAGGTTGTACAGGTTGTCTAGAAGTGATAGAACAGCTCGGTTGTATGGTTCCTGACCAGCTTTGCTGGTGGGAGGGTGTTTCTTTCTGAATCAGCAAAGAAAATTGATTAAAACCAGAACTGTGCTCCTTTGTTCCCTGTGGTGCTGTTGATAACTGCACATGTGATGAGTACTGGCTAGAATTGATGGCTAGTAGAAAAAAAACAGTATTATTTTTCAATTTGGTGCTTTTTTTTTGTCATTTCTGTCAGTTTTCAACAAAACACCCACCAATAAGGCAAGGATGCCCCATCAGAACAAAGTACACCATTCCCATGGCGATCATAGAAATACAAGACTCTTCATTTTATTTTAACTGTGTTTGAACACATAAATTTCGAGGATTGCTGAGGTATACAATTTAGCTTGGACCACTGCTATAGCAGTGGCGCTT
The DNA here is from genome assembly GCF_013368605.1 of Nyctibius grandis. Classification (NCBI taxonomy): domain Eukaryota; kingdom Metazoa; phylum Chordata; class Aves; order Nyctibiiformes; family Nyctibiidae; genus Nyctibius; species Nyctibius grandis. The sequence goes on from NC_090660.1 coordinate 15,968,194, forward strand.
CAAGCCACCAGAAATACTGCTTTTTTTATTGTAAAGCCTTAGGGATTTTACTTTAGAAACAAAATAATTACTAATTTTATTCTCTAAAATTTAGCTTCCCATAAGGGATAGTTGTATAAAATCAAACCGAAACTCAAGTAGCTCACAGTTTAGTTGTGTTGGGGGTGTGGAAACCTGAGTTGAATGGTGCAGACTCAAGTACTCTTCCTTCCAGGAGCTGTAGAGGATGACTTAGTGCCAGGATTAGACATAGTTTCTCTTAGGGAGCCAGTTCTGTATACAGGCGTCTACCATGACAGGTTTGTTTTGAGACACACATGGTTTTCCCTTGTACTGCCTTGGCTGTAGACTGTCCGCGTTGTAGGGCTAATAAGCTACCTCTCTTGCTTCCCTTCACATTAGAAAGGGTCAGTTTATCTCTTCTCCCTGGCTACTCCACATGCATCACCCAACTGACTATTGTCTGTAATTACTATTTGAGCTGTTCTCTGCTTACAGCTATTTATTTGTCTTGGAAACTGGCCAGTGTTTTCCATGGGATTATTTCTCTTTGTTAAAGTTGTTACAGGCATGATAGTTTAGGCAAAGCAATGCAGCTGTTGGTTTTGGGACACCGAAGGATAATTCAAGACTCAGAAACCTTGGTTTACAGCCCAGAAGCGTGCACTGCTCAATGTATGGGAAGCAGTAAGTGCTGTCTCTTGCTTATATGCACTTAACGTTTTCCCTTCCTTGAAAATGTGAGGATTTTTGCTTGTGGAGGTCAGCACTGTATTGTGATAACGGAGCATGCTCTAGGAGACGATCTTACTGCTTTTTGGTTAACTGCCAGCAGAGTAGAGCAAGTTTTTGCCAGGTGGAATGGCAAAACTGGCATAGGAGGAGCACCCTCAGCAGTCTGGAAATGGCAAACTTATGGCCATGGAACAACATTCTTTCAGTACAGCATGGGCAGATCTAATTAAGTGGGTCTCAGTGGACAGTGTTTGTTTCTCAGCTCACTACAGTGGCTGCTTCAATTATCTTTCTCACTTGTGTTAAAACTGTCCTAGAGTGCCATGGGTGCAGGTGGCAAACTTTGTTTCTCCTGAGGTAACGGGTTTGCTTTTTTGAGGCCAAAGGAGGCCAGGAAGCCAAGTTAATTTAGTGTCAGTTTCATCTATGAGGTTTCTGGTGCTTTTTTTCCATAGCGAAAGCTGGCAGAGTACAGAAAGGAGTCTTGGTGACCCCATAATTGAATAAAACGAGACTGCTAATTATGTTTAGGAGGGTTGCTTAGACTGTCATAAATATTTCTGCTCACATTTAAGCCCACGGACTTTCTTTTTTAAGAAGAGAAGAATTCAGGGTGGATGTCGCTGCAGACTATGGACTTTACTCCCTGCTTCTGCTTCTACAACTTCTGTGTGGTTTGGTAAATTACTGCCTTGACAATCGATGGTTCTGGGCAAACAGAGGGTTATAATTGCATTATCCGACAAATGAGACTTGAAGGGTTCACATGATCTTTGCTTCCCTTGCCCTCTGGACAGGGGCGGGAAGGGACGCTGCCCTTTAGGTGGTGCCTGCCTGTTCCCTGTCCCCGGAGGAGCCGGGGGCTCCACGGGAGGAGCACCTCAGAGCAGGTGGGACCCCAGAGGCTCCCCTTGCTCTGTTCCAGCTCTTCAGCTCTCCTGTTTAGAAACACAGATGAGGTGAGGAACATGGTGTGCATTGTGGGTGCCTGCGTATTTTACTCTAAGCAAGCTGAGGGGAGGAAGAGGCAGCTGGATCCAGGTTTCCTGTTGCTGTCCCTCTTCTGGCTCCATTTCTCTGCTTTCCTACCCCCTCATGCCTCTCCTTAGCTTCCTGGCAGCCATATCCCATGGCATACCCTTTTCACCCCCTTTCAGGCCATGCAGTAGCACAAGAGAGCCTTTGTTGTAGCTGGAGTTCTGTATCTGTATGCTGTGAAAGGCATTATGGCAGCTGCCTGTATTTGAGACTGCACTTGGGGATGCTTCAGACAGGATCTGTGTGGCCAGCACCCTCTGAGCTGAGCAGCAGAGCTGTGGGGAGGCTTTGGGGATACAGGAGGGATGCTGTGGTGTGAACTGCGTGGAAACACGCTGGTGATTACTGCTGTGGAAGTGTTTCTGCAGAGCAACTGCTGTGTGTTCATGTAGCATTGAAGCAAGTCTTAGGACATCTGTGAAAGGGAAGAAACTTTTTCAATGTCAGGCCAGTGGTACAGAGGCCAGAGAGAGCAGCACTGGTGGCTGCATCGTCCACTTGGAGAAGGAATACCTCTTCTTGGGGGACTTCTTAGCTCCACCTGCAAGGTGCTTTCTTTCACTGTACAGCTCCTGGTCCACGCTGTGCCCTGCAGCCAGCCCATGTCTGTATTACTATGGCCCAGCACTTCATTACGCCAAAAGTCATTGAGCAGAGCTTTCCCGGGGAGGCCACGGGCACTACAAGAAGCCCTGTTTTGAGTCAGCATGTTGATGCTACGCTGCAAGTGCGTCTTGTTCAAAGGCTGTACTAATTATAAATTGGTCTTGGGAGATGAGGATAAAAATATCTTTAGTCAGCTTGTGTCTGTAAACAACCTGTGATGCTATTTGGAAGCGTGGAACAGTTTTCATGTTGCAGGGAATGCGCATGTGGTGTGTGAAGGACTTCAGCAGTCTTGGTGCAGAGCTTCCTCGTGGTCAGGCTGATGAATAAAGCAGAGAAGGAATTTTTTTTACTACTGGGGATGGCAAAGTGGATATTCATGAGAATCTCCTCCATGCAGTTCTGGGAGAAATCAGAGTTTCCCTCAGTATTTGGAGAGGAAGGGTGTTTATTATACCAAGTGTATGCCACAGTAGTGTTGTCTTTTTTAAATGAGAAAACACCCTTGAAGCACCTTCTCTGTCCTGGCTGTATCAATTTGGGTGGAATATCTCCTGTGCATTGCAGGACAGGATTTGCTTCTGTGTGTGCCAGAAATCGGCTGGTTCACTGCTAAATCGAATGACAGCATGTACTGTCATCAGCAAGGTAACATGCCTTGCTGGGACAGGGTGCCAGAGGGAAAAGGAAGAGCCAGGTGCCAGTGACAGACGTGCAGGGAGCACCCATAAGTGGATCCAGCAGAAACGATGCTGGGTAAGGTGCCAGGAAGGCAGCCGTCCCCACGACAGGACCTGTCTGCACAGCTGGAAGCTGCTGCAACGCGGTGGCAAGAGGAAATCAACAGCAAGGCCCTGCAGCCTCTTTCGGCTGGTGGCTTTGGCAGCTTATGCCACTGCAGGGCCGATCCCAGCAGATCTGCCACTCTGCTCCCAGCAGAGCTTAGCCTCTTGTGAACCTCCCCAGCCTTCCCGCGTGTGCCTTATGCAAACCTTCTGATGCGTGCAGGATGTTCGGGAAGCTGAATAACGCAAGTGTGCTTTTCAGTGATGCAAAAGCACTTTGCCTTTCCCTTGTTCTTCAGCTCGACCGTGACTTAAACCAATGTGGTACAATGTGTCTTTGCCTTTTCCTTTGGGTAATGCATCTTGCTGTGGGTCATGGGATGACCTGTGTTCTGAACTGTACTTTTTATGAAACGGGCAAAATATGAGGAGAGGAGGGAGGAGCTGTCAACAGCTCTGCTTAAGTGCCTTCCAGTTCAATACTTTGGGACCACTTCAGCGGTCTTGAGGAGAAAAACCCCTGAAGTATGCAAAAGGGTTTATCATCTGAACTAAATTATTCATTGAAATATTAAAGGAAGAGTATGCAAAGACGTAAACCGAGCACACCCCACTGCGGGCTGTAATGAGCTAAAATGCAGGGAAGGTCATGGGGAAAGACCAGAGAGTCTCAATTAGCTCAGTGCTGTTGGCTGCCTGAGCGAGTGTCAACACCTTCTGCACAAGGACGATGCTGGGCTTTCGTCACGTTTGTACTCATTTTTCAGCAGCTTAAATAAAACAGGATTTGGTCTGTATTAGCAATAGATAACAGCAGTGCCAGTTAATAGAGTGCTGTAAATCTGGTGAATAAGTAAGGGCAATTGGAACCTCTTTGCTCCTGTCATCTTGTAACTCCCCTGGGTTTTCTCATTTGTTTTTCTCCTCGCTGTTTGTCCTGTAAATGCTTATCGCTAGCTTTATGGCGATGTCAGCCTCCTCTGTGTCCCCTTCTTGCATAAGCTCTGTTTTCAGCTGTTGAGTGCATGTACGCTTGAATCTCTCTCCATCAGCATTTTAAAAATTGATGGCTTCCTCCTTTTCTTTTAACCGTCTCAGGTTTAACAGTCTATTTTCTAACTGTTTTAAAAGAGGTGGGAGTCTTGCTTCTCTTGCTAGAGCATGATCCCTTGCATACACCCTCTCTGCATTTCGGAGCAAAGGTGAATGATATGTTGAGAGCTTTATAACGGGTGAGTGATGAAGAGGTTTCTTTCCTCTGTCTTTTGGTTGGTCTTAATGCTGTTGTGGAAAGTCTGGGTTGGAGAACCGGGTCTTGCAAGGTTTTTTTAATGCTGTTAAGTCTGTTTTCTCTGTTTGTCACTAGTAGTACTTCAGGCAATGTCTTTATCTTCATGAACTTGAAGGTCTTGCCTTAACCTTGATGACAAGCTCAGGTGTTACAGCAGTGTGATTTAACTCTGAAGAGTGCTAGAGCTTGAATAGAAGTCTGTCTGCATTCAGGATAGTAGCTAATATGCTTGAAGTTGATCAGCTCGTAGGAGGACTTTAGAATTTCTTGGAATGAAGATGCTTTTCTGTGCCTCTCCCCCCACCCTTTCTCTCTCCCTCATATATTAATTAATAATAATCACTGTGTGGGTGGGGATTTGTAGAGCCAGAAATGAAATGAACTAGGAATGACCCAGGAAACTTCTGCCATTCTGCATGTATATATAGCTCTTAGGCAGCCACAACAAAGAAGATACTGCTAATTATTTTCCAGATAACTTTGACAGAGGCATGAATAGCAAAATGTATGTGAATATTTTTGGAAGATCATATGAGCAAAACCTCTAAATTTAGAAGTTGCTTGATCTATTTTTGAATAATGTTTAAGAAGTCTTTAACAGCAACTTTAAAAAAAAAAGAGAGAGAACTTTTCATTGATGGATCAAAATAAATTTAAGTCTTAAATGAAAACCTGAAAAATTTGGACAGGCATTTTTGTTAGATATACTCAGGAAGGTTGGGGGAAGTGCTAGAGAAGTCTCTTCCTGAGAAGTTGTTCTGTGTGCTCTTGGTGCTGATATCTCATATGGTGCAGAGCTCGTCTGAAGCAATAACAGGAAAAGAAAGCTATACAGAAAGCTGCAAAATGTGTTGATTCAGGGACAAAGGCTTTGATAAGGGTTGAAAGGCTTCAAGCCGAAGTAGAAAGGCTTAGGAGCATTCGGGAGGCTGAAATGGAGATAGACTGGTGGAGCCAGGCTCTGCCCTCCCTGCAACAAAAATGGGAGCACCTGCCGGAGAGCTCCCAGGATCGAGGGACCCCTGTACTCTGCCCCTCTCAGGTGGAAAACAATAACTTAGAGGAGAGGAGTGAGTAGAGGCAAGTCTATGGCCGTGGCAAAAGGCGAGTGCCCTCCTTGCCTACTTTGCCTCCACAGGTGCCTCTGAGCAATAGATATGAAGCCCTAGTGGAATACAGCCGGTCCAATGGGGATGTGGTGGAGAGGCAACCTATATCAGAGGTCCCACCGCAGTCAGAAAAACCTGACAGGCGTATAGCTACCTCCTCCACAAGGAAGAAGAGAAGAGTTTTAGTGGTTGGAGACTCCTTCCTAAAGGGAACTGAGGGCCCAATATGCAGAGCTGACCCCCATCACAGGGAGGTCTGCAGTCTGCCTGGAGCCGGAATCAGGGATATCACCAGGCAACTCCCCAACCTGGTGAAGGCCACAGACTACTACCCCCTGCTGATCTTCCAGACAGGTGGGGAAGAAGCTGCATCCCGTAGTCTGAGGGGGCTGAAGAAAGACTACAAGGCCCTAGGACGGTTGGTGAAAGAGTCTGGGGCACAAGTTGTTTTCTCCTCCCTCCTTCCATTTTCAGGTGATGACGTGGGATGGAATAGTAGGATTCTCTCTATAAATGCCTGGCTACAAGACTGGTGCTACAGGCAGGGCTTTGGGTTCTTTGATAATGGCTGGTTTTATAAGACACCAGGCGTGACAGTGATACATGGGAAAGGTTTATGTCGTAGGGGCAAAAAGGTTCTGGGACAGGAATTAGCAGGGCTCATTCGGAGAGCTTTAAACTAGATTCGAAGGGGGATGGGGTAGTAGCTGGGCTTGCACCACTGGGGCAACGCTCTAGTGTTGAGGTAGACCAGGAGGCCTCCCATCCCCCTGGGGTGAAATCGGTGTGCTCAGCTCGCTCCCTGAAATGCCTGTACACCAATGCACGCAGCATGGGGAATAAACAGGAGGAGTTAGAAATCCGTGTTCGGTCGGGGGGCTATGATTTAGTGGCAATCACAGAGACTTGGTGGGACGCCTTGCATGACTGGAATGTGGTCGTGGACGGCTGTGTCCTGTTCAGGAAAGACAGGCCACTAAGGAGAGGTGGTGGAGTTGCTCTTTATGTGAGTGAGCAGCTGGAATGTATTGAGTTCTGTCCAGGGGTGGATCAGGAGCGAGTTGAGAGTTTGTGGGTGCGAATTAAGGGGCAGGCTGGCAGGGGTGATACTGTTGTGGGTGTCTATTACAGGCCACCGGATCAGGATGAGGAGGGTGATGAGGCCTTCTACAGGCAGCTGAGAGCAGTCTCGCAATTACAGGGCCTGGTTGTCATGGGGGATTTCAACTACCCTGATATTTGCTGGGAGGCCTACTCAGCCAGCCATCCTCAGTCCAGGAGGTTCCTCCAGTGCATTGATGATAACTTTCTGATGCAAATGGTGGATGAGCCAACTAGGAGAGGAGCGCTGCTGGTTCTTATCCTTACTAACAAGGAGGGTCTGGTTGAAGCGGTGAAGGTTGAGGGCAGCCTTGGTTGTAGTGACCATGAGATGGTAGAGTTCAGGATCTCATGTGGCAGGAACAGAATAGCTAGCAGAATCACAACCCTGGACTTCAGGAGGGCCAACTTTGGCCTTTTCAAGCAATTGCTAGGGGAAATCCCATGGGACAGGGTGCTACAAGGTAAGGGGGCCCAAGATAGTTGGTTAGCATTCAAGGACTGCTTCTTCCGAGCTCAAGATCAGAGCATCCCAGCAGGTAGGAAGTCAAGGAAGGGTACCAGGAGACCTGCATGGTTAAACAGGGAACTGCTGGGCAAACTCAAGTGGAAGAAGAGGGTGTATAGATCATGGAAGGAGGGGCTGGCCACTTGGGAGGAATAAAGTCTGTTGTCAGAGGATGTAGGGAGGCAACTAGGAAAGCTAAGGCCTCCTTGGAATTAAACCTTGCAAGAGAGGTCAAGGACAACAGAAAGGGCTTCTTCAAATACATTGCAGGTAAAGCCAACACTAGAGGCAATGTAGGCCCACTGATGAATGAGGTGGGGGTCCTGGAGACAGAGGATAAAAAGAAGGCGGAGTTACTGAATGCCTTCTTTGCCTCTGTCTATACTGTTGGAGGCTGTCCTGAGGAGCCCCGGACCCCTGAGGCCCCAGAAGAAGTCAGGATAGAGGAGGAATCTGTCTTGGTTGATGAGGGCTGGGTCAGGGACCAATTAAGCAACCTGGACATCCATAAATCCATGGGCCCTGATGGGATGCACCCGCGGGTGCTGAGGGAGCTGGCGGAAGTCATTGCTAGGCCACTCTCCATCATCTTTGCTAAGTCGTGGGCAACGGGAGAGGTGCCTGAGGACTGGAGGAAAGCGAATGTCACTCCAGTCTTCAAAAAGGGCAGGAAGGAGGACCCGGGTAACTATAGACCGGTCAGCATCACCTCCATCCCCGGAAAGGTGATGGAGCAACTTGTCCTTGGTGCTGTCTCTAGGCACATCAAGGATAGGGGGATCATTAGGGGCACTCAGCATGGCTTCACCAAGGGGAAGTCATGCTTAACCAACTTGATAGCCTTTTATGAGGACGTAACCCGGTGGATAGATGATGGTAAAGCTGTGGATGTGGTCTATCTCGATTTCAGTAAAGCGTTTGACACGGTCTCCCACAGCATCCTCACAGCTAAACTGAGGAAGTGTGGTCTGGATGATCGGGTAGTGAGGTGGATTGTGAACTGGCTGAAGGAAAGAAGCCAGAGAGTGGTGGTCAATGGGACAGAGTCCAGTTGGAGGCCTGTGTCTAGCGGAGTCCCTCAAGGGTCGGTACTGGGACCAGTTCTATTCAATATATTCATTAATGACTTGGATGAGGGAATAGAGTGCACTGTCAGCAAGTTCGCTGGTGACACAAAACTGGGAGGAGTGGCTGACACAACGGAAGGCTGCGCAGCCATTCAGAGGGACCTGGACAGGCTGGAGAGTTGGGCGGGGAGAAATTTAATGCAATATAACAAGGGCAAGTGTCGAGTCCTGCATCTGGGCAAGAACAACCCCATGTACCAGTACAAGTTGGGGGCAGACCTGTTGGAGAGCAGCAGAGGGGGAAGGGACCTGGGGGTCCTAGTGGACAGCAGGATGACCATGAGCCAGCAGTGTGCCCTTGTGGCCAAGAAGGCCAATGGCATCCTGGGGTGTATTAGAAGGGGTATGGTTAGCAGGTCAAGAGAGGTTCTCCTCCCCCTCTACTCTGCCCTGGTGAGGCCGCATCTGGAATATTGTGTCCAGTTCTGGGCCCCTCAGTTCAAGAAGGACAGGGAACTGCTAGAGAGAGTCCAGCGCAGAGCCACGAAGATGATTAAGGGAGTGGAACATCTCCCTTATGAGGAGAGGCTGAGGGAGCTGGGTCTCTTTAGCTTGGAGAAGAGGAGACTGAGGGGTGACCTCATTAATGTTTATAAATATGTAAAGGGCAAGTGTCATGAGGATGGAGCCAGGCTCTTCTCAGTGACATCCCTTGACAGGACAAGGGGCAATGGGTGCAAGCTGGAACACAGGAGGTTCCACATAAATATGAGGAAAAACTTCTTTACGGTGAGGGTGACCGAACACTGGAACAGGCTGCCCAGAGAGGTTGTGGAGTCTCCTTCTCTGGAGACATTCAAAACCCGCCTGGACGCGTTCCTGTGTGATATGATCTAGGCAATCCTGCAGGATGATCTTTCGAGGTCCCTTCCAATCCCTAACATTCTGTGATTCTGTGATAAGGAATTTTTATTTGGAACATTCAGGTTGTGATAGTATTTTCGGTTCCTTCATTTTTGATGAATTCATTTATATTCAGTTGTGCTTCTTGGCAGTATTGTCGTTTCAACGCTACAAGAGAGTCTGATTCTCAACCCAAGAAATACCAGGGGACGAGGGAGAACAGGGGCATGTAGATAGGTATGCAAATAAAACGTGAATGGCTTTCTGCAAAGAGGAAGACTATCATGAAGGGTCTACACTGGAAGCCACAGGTCTTTCTCATTATTATAGCCTGGGAGACATTGCAGAGACCTCACATGAAATTGGAAAAGTAAGCACCAGTTTCTTTCCCCAAAATGATTAGGGGTGGAGTTGTCTCTACCTCCTAAAAATCTAGTCCGATGTGCCTGACTCTGTAAAGAACTAAATAGTTATCATTGTCAACTCCTGTTGTTGCAGCTCTGGAATGCTTTGGTTTTGGTTGGATGACCTTCTGTTTGTGTCGTTAAGGCATCTTACTGGTCCCTCTGCATTTTCAAATAGTCTTGTGTCCAGGGACAATGCTGTAGTTGGTCAATCTAGCCTGGTCCATTGCTTTTAGTCTTCCAAATTGTAGGAGCCTATGTTTAGTTCTCTTCACCATCTGCTGAGTTCAGGCACTTCCTTGTCTGATGTATTTTAGGCTTCTTGCTCTTAGTTAGTGTTCCAGCTAATTTGGCAAGGCTCTGGTTTTATGTCACTTTTAGCTCTGCACAGGGGTCCATTACTGTTCATGTGGCCCAAAGGAACAGATGAAAGAGCAGTGTCTGAATCCTCAGCACTAGTACTGCACCCAGCAGGGCCAGAGCCCTCTGTGCATGTAGGGCTGGGGCACAGTGATTCTGAAGAGGTGGGCTCTCTGGAAGGATCGAAATCGTTTATGTCCTCTTGTTGTAAGAGGGCGATGTTCTTGACTGCAGCATCATTCAGATTCTTCAAAGGTGAGAATCAGTAGGGTGTTGACCAAACTGTCGTAGTTTTGCTTAATTTTTTACCTACTTTTTGAGGTTGTTCCACTCCCCTTTCATTAAAACTGGGAAGGGCTTCTGAGGGACGAGTGTGTCATCTCAAACATATGAAGCCTTTCCTTAAACTATGTTCTGTTCTTATGGACTGCAATTCGGAAAATAAAGCTTTTTTTCTTCCCCCCCCGCCCCTTCCCTCAGCCCAAGGTGTAGCCCAAGTTGATGCTGGCAGGTTGACTGTGGGAACAATTAAGCGTTTCTATTCTTGGCATTTTAAAATTTGCAGTGTTATTGTGCTCCAGTTCACATGCTGGCCTGTGAGCCGTGTCTAAACCGATACAGATAATGAACTCCCGTGCTCCCGGCAGCTTGTGCGCTCTTTGGCAAGTGTGCGAGCCATCTGAAGTAACTGGATTCAAATTGGCAGGTTGCTTCATATAGAGCTGAGGTGCACAAAAGCTGCAGTTGCATCATGCTCAGGGTGACATTTCCTGCCTGCTGGAGGTTTTTTATGTATGGGGAGAACAAGCAGCTCTGGATCATGACTAAGAGGCGTCAGCAAACTGTGATCCTCATGTCTATTCACTTGCAAATGAGAGGGGGAAAAACCCTTTAAAAATAATAATTAAAAAAAAAAACACTAAAAAAAATCCCACCAAAACCCTCCCAAACAAACCACTGCATGTGGGTTTGCTATGAGTTTGTGGGGTTTTTGCTTGTAGCTGGGATGTATTTGTCTCTGTTTGTGGCCATATAGTTGGCATTGTGAAAAACTAGCATCTTGCATATTGAGTTACATGAGCTGCTTTATCCTGAGCCTCTTTAACTTAATTTCCCATGCCTCTCTTATTAGTAATCATCATGTACCTGTGAGCATAGGGGTGACATGCTGTAATATGTGAAGTAAAAGCAACTGCAATGAAATCAGATGATTGACAGTGGGGAGGAGTGCAGGGAAGACAGCTGGCTTGGCTGCCAAGTTGACAGAGCATGTTAGCTCACTGGGTTTTCTTTTTTCTTCCGTTTTACTTGTTTTTAATTTTGGTCCCCTGTTTGGGCTCTGTCTCCAACTGAAGTGTTCATTATTTATGTAAGGCAGCACTCATTTCTTCAAGGTAGATGCTTATAGCCACTTGTACAAATAGAAGGACTGACAAAATCGATGCAGAAGTACAAGTTTTGGACTGGATTTGCCACGTGCCATATGTTCTCCATACTCTTCTGGGCATCATCGCACAGAACTGTTGTTGCAAAGAGCAGTGCTCCTTCAGGGTCTTACTTTAAGCTTCTACTCAGGTGCTGAAATGAAATTCAGTTTGCTGCTTTATCTGTACCACTAAGCGTTTGGAAAGAATGGGGAGAATATTTTGATTAGCTTTCATTTTGCTCTGTGCCAGACTGAACTGGTCATCTGTGACAGTATTGAATGAACCCTGCAGATGTGGAGGGAAAAAAATTCTTCCTAGTGTTGTATTTGCAGCGCTAAGAGTGTTGAGCAAATATGCTTGCAGGGATTCAGCAGGGTTTATAAGTAGTAAGTATAAAGTTTTTTTTTCCAGGCACTAAGTACCACATAATTGAAACTTTGTTAAATTGTTGAATCAATTTATATATCCTTCTCAAAAGCAGGGGTCAAGCTTTCTTGGCACAGGCAAACATTTAACACTTCTTTTTATTTAATCCAAACAATCTTTCCTGCTGGCAGCCAAATTGCCCATGTCATTTCATGCTCTGTGCTGCCAACACATTCTCCCTTCTCCGTAGTACTTGTTATATCGTACATACTAACTGCAGATTTTTTCTGGAATATCAAACCAGCTTGATCTGAAGGAAAAATAATTTTCTTTTTGAGTTATTGCAGCTTTCTTTACTTTTCCTATATTAACTGATTCTATACTCCTAAGACCAAATCTGACACTAGAAAACAACTAACTACCTTGGGAATGTGAGGGAAGAGTGAAGAGCAATTTATGGTAATTGTTAGGATTGGGTGGACACCAGAGGAGAAGGTCCACCCTTGCTGCACCAAGGCTAAATTATTCATATTTTTAATGGGTTGGTAGCTAATTTTGGGAGCACAGATCTACACTGAACTTTTTGGATGTGTTCTTTCAGGCAAGTTTTGTGGCTTACTCAAATCAGTGACAGAATAAATTTAGTGTTAATCAGAACCAAGCCATTTTAAACATGTGGGCAGGTTTCCTTGGTGTGCCAAGGCGGCCAGAGCACTTGGTCTTGAAGGTGTGACAGCTCCCACAAGAGCAAAGAGTGTTTCCTTTAGGAGTATCCTTTCTCTGGCTTTGTAGTTTAAAAGCAGCTCCGTAGATTGTCTCCTGCAGATGCATCAGGTAGAGACTTGTCTTGTGGAGAAAATATCCCAAATTAAGTCTTGCTGTGTGCAAGCACAGGCTTGCACAGGTTCTAGCACAGGCTACAGTCAGAAACAGCACTCTGAATTTCCCAGCTTTGCCTTAAATTTTCTGTGTCTCCAGGCCAAGATGCTTGTCATTTCATGTAACTGATTTTTTTAAGCTTGTTTTCCTAAGAAAATCAACTAATGTAGCTCGTTCAGTCACTGTGTATCCTCCTCCTTGCCTCAGTGCTTTCTCCCTTTCCCTTTGTCCCATGACTTTTGAACCTGTTGACCAGTTTCAGTCACACAAAAGCAAGCCAAAATCCTCAAGGTGCTCCTCAAGGTGGAGGAAGGACCTGGCATGGTTCAGACTTCATTAGTGGCTCTGCTTATGGGCAGCTTGTTCGCTCTGGCAGGAGCCATCCAGAGAGAAGAGTAGGACTTGAGGACCAGCACAGTTGAGATGGAGAAGAGGCCTGCCTTCCTCAAACTCCTGACTTGCAGTGGAAGCTGAGCTTATGGACAAGGCGATGGGGAGTGTCCCAAGTACCACTTGCACCATGGTGAATCGTGGATCCCTTCTGGGGATTTGCTTCGGCCTCCTTTGTTTGCAAGGCTTTCCGACACCAACACACCACTAACTTGTCAAGCAGTTCCTCATCGTTACCTCAGCCTTCTCTCTAAAGCCAGTTCTTACCAGGCTTGAAATCTGGGAAGTCAGAAGGAGGAATCAAAGAGGAGGTGCATCTGGAATCGGAGAGGTCAGCAGGCCTGCAGGGCAGGGCGTGTTGGAGCAGCTGTGTATGTTGTTTCAGAGCAGTACCATCCCAGCAGCTCCAACATGCTTGGCATTTGGCACCTTCAGAGGGTGCTCAGCTTCAGCTGAAGGGCAAGAGGGAGGGGTTTGCACAGGTTTTCAGAGTAGCTAGCAAAATAGGTGAAAGCTCATATAGCATTTAAGCTTTGCTAGGCATTGCCAAGTTTCCACATGTTTATAACACTGAGTGCTCCTGTAAACAAGATCTCGGCCCACACCCTCCTTCTGTGTAAGTGGCCATGGAGGTTTCACTTAAAACCCTGTACATGCCTGTGTGCAGCCATGGTAATGACTGAGCTAATGACTCTGCAAACTAAACTCTAACTTTCAAGCCTCATTGTATGGCCGACAGGGCTAGGAAATGCTTGCGTGTCTCAAAGCTTCCTGGAGAAACTGTTGTGACGTGAAATATTTCCCGCTGCTGAAGCGGGGGAGTCCACTAAAGGCAAATGAATAAAAGGAGAAGTAGCGCAGCCTGGAGATGAAAGGAAGTGGACTCTCCTTTTAGGTTAAATAAGTACGTGTGAAGCTGTGAGGCTGGTGGGTTTTTTTCCAACTTGGTTCACAGAAGGCTTTACTGAAACCCGTTCTGGACAGGGCTTGGGGTGCTGGGCTCATTTGAGGTCTGATGGAGGTTTGGTCACTGATGCAGGTGGAAGTAACCCACTGGCCAAAGGGTGGTTAGTGCCTGTTGATAAAATACATCCTAGCATGGTAGCAGAGTTCAGCCAGGGGTGGCATGGCAGTCATAGGGAGGCATCTCCATCCTCTGAGCAAAGGCCATTGCCTTTCGGGAGCCTGTGTTGTTTCCAAGCCTGTCTCTCAGTGGGCTCTTTCCTGAGGGAAATGAGAGTGTGCTGTGAGTTATGTACTTTGTATTTCATACGTAATTCTTCTCAAACATAGGAGAGCCCTCTGTTTCCTGTTCTTGAAAAGAAGAGATGAAATGGAGAAGGTGGTATGGTCCCATCACATCTTGGAGCCCAGTGCCATCTTTGGGCCCCCTTTAGATATACTGTGCTGGTGCCAGAGAAACGTCAAGCTGATGCCCTTATCTATACAGTGTTTCTGAGGTACCACACCAGCACATGGTACCATGGGCTTTATGCCTACACAATACCATTGGCTTCTCCTCTACCACTTACAACATGCTTAAAGCCTCTCTTCATTAGGCTGCTTTGGGAGCCGTAGGTGTTGACCTGTGCAAAAGCAAGGCTGCAGCTTTTTTTTTTTGCCTTGCTGCTAAGGGACTGAGGGTGATCTTGAAGAAAAGTCAAAATACTTGTTTGGTAAAGCAGTTTGAGATTGCTGTTGGTAGAGCAGTGTCTGGAGTGGAGACTGCTGCTTCTCACACAGGTGCTTCTGTAAGCCAAAAGTGTCTGCATTTTGTAGACAAAGTCTTTGTAGTGTCTTGAAACTGATGTGTAATATATCATAGAATATCAGGTTGAAAGGGACCTCAAGGATCATCTGGTCCAACCTTTCTTGGCAAAAGCACAGTCTAGACAAGATGGCCCAGCACCCTGCCCAGCTGAATCTTTAAAGTGTCCAATGTTGGGGAATCTACCACTTCCCTGAGGAGACTATTCCAATGACTGATGGTTCTCATTGTGAAAAATTGTCCTTTTGTGTCCAGGAGTAACTTGTACCCATTACCCCTCATTTTTTCAATGTGACTCCTTGTAGAAAGGGAGTCTCCATCTTTGTAGCCACCCTTTAAATACTGGAAAATGATGATAAGGTCTCCCCAAGCTTTCTTTTCTCAATGCTGAACAAACCCAGTTCTCTCAGCCTTTACTCATATGCCAGGCTTTCCAGTCCTTTTGGTTATCTTTGTGGCTCTTCTCTGGACCCTCTCCAGCCTGTCCACATCTTTTTTGCACAGCAAGGACACAGTATTCCAGGTGTGGCCTGACAAGCACTGAGCAGAGTGGGATAATAACTTCTTTATCTCTGTTGGTGATGCCCTTGTTGATACAACCCAGCATCCTATTGGCTTTCTTTGCTGCTGCAACAGCACACTCTTCACTCATATTGAGCTTGTTGTCTGCCAGGACCCCCAGGTCCCTTTCTACAGAGCTGTTCCCCAGCTGGGTAGATCCCAGCCTGTGCAGCACTCCTGGGTTATGTTTTCCCAGGTGCAAGACCTTACTCTTGTCCTTGTTGAACTTTGTAAGGTTCCTGTTAGCCCTCTCTTCCAGCTTATCCAGGTCTTCCTGCAGGGTGACTCTCCCTTCCGAAGTGTCTACTTCCCCACTCAGTTTGGTATCATAAGCAAACTTCATCAGGGTACACTTGATCCCATCATCCAGATCACTTATGAAGGTATTAAACAGCATTGGGCCCAAAATTGATCCCTGGAGGACCCCACTTGTGACAGGTTGCCAGTTGGAAAATTAGCTGCTTACCACCACCCTCTGGGTGCGACCTGTCAGCCAGTTCCCCACCCACCACACAGACACTTGTTTAGACCATAAACCCTCATTTTCTCTAGGAGGCTGTGGGAAACTGTATCGAAAGCCTTGTAGAAATCCGGGTAGACAATGTCCGTCGCTTGCCTCACACCAACCACGCAGGTTACTTTGTCACAGAAGACGATCAGTTTTGTCCAGCATGATTTGGCTTTGGTGAATCTGTTCTGGCTTTTCCCAATCACATGCTTCATGTGACTTGTGATAGCCCCCAGGAGGATTCGTCCCATAACTTCCTCAGGTACTGAAGTAAAACTGGTGGGCCTATAATATCCTGGATCCTCCTTTAAGCCCTTCTTGTAGATGGGGGTGACATCTTAGCCTTCTTCCAGTCTTCTGGGAATTCCCCCGATCTCCATGACTTCTCAAAGATTATGGCGAGCAGCCTCACAATGACATCAGCCAGCTCTCTTAACACCCTCGGATGGATAACGTCAGGGCCCATCAATTTGTAGGGGTCAAGCTCCTGTAATAGTTCACATACCAATTCTTCCTTCACTGATGGCGGATCTGTGTTTGCATCGACCTGGATTTTTGTTCCCGAGGCCTGGGGCCCAATGGTGCTGGTAAAGACAGAGGTGAAGAAAGTGTTAAGAACCTCTCCCTTTTCAGTGTTGCTGGTGACTAATTCACCTCTCCTGTTTAACAGTGGCACAGTATTTTCCTTCTGTTTCTGCTTGTTGTTTACGTAGCTGAAGAACCCTTTCTTGTAGTTTTTGACATCTCTGGCCAATTTCAATTCGAGCTGAGCTTTTGCTTTTCTAACTGCATCTCTGCACGCCCTGGCAATGCCCTTGTAGTTCTCAATGGGTATTTGGCAACTTTTCCATCTCTGGTACACTCCCCTTTTGGTTTTGAGCAGGCTGAGAAGCTCACAGTTAAGCCAAGGAGGTCTCTTGCTCCTCCTACTTCCCTTCCCTCTAAAGGGGATGAGCTGTTTTTGCGCTTCTAGGAGAGCGTTCTTGAAAAACTCCCAGTGTTTGCTAGCTCCTTTATCTTCCATGGAAGCTTCCCACAGAATCCTTCCCAGCTGAGCCCTGAGCGAACTGAAGTTTGCTTTTCTAAAATCTATATGTGTGTTTGTAATAGATGGTACTGAGGAGGACACACTTCCAGCTGTCTGAGGGATAAGGAGAGGCAGGCAGAGAGGAGGGATGGGGAGACAGAGTAAAACATCTTCCATGCAGTCACTAACAGGGAACACTTGATCACAGAAAGAAACTTCTGTGTGAGGACTAGGATTTCTTGAACTCATTTCAGTTCTCTGAAGTTGTCTGGAACAGAAACAATCGGAAAAGAGTGATGGAATTCATGTGTGCACAAAGACATTATGTTGGATTGTACTGGAGGAGTCCAGACTCGTGACCCCCAGGGAAGTTTGGGCTATTGCTTTTCTGGTTTGTTGATTCAGACCAAGATGTATTTGCAATTAGAGGAAGAGTTTTTAGTTAGCTGTAATGCACAGACTAGCAGAACAAGGAAATCCTTGCACCTTCCATTGCTGCTGTTAAGGTTTCTGATTACTTTACTGGGATCTCTCTCTTTCTGGAAACTGGATAGTTTGTAGAAATCTCTGAATTTCAGATTTTTACTGATGTTCGTTTGGCTCATTCATTTGTCTGAAACTGTCACTTGTCAGAAGGTCAAAATCAAACCCACTTGAATGCAAACATACTGATTCCCTTTTATTTGTTCTTTGGAATAGACTGGAAAGAGGCTGTTTGTGAGGATATGCAATTTCTTGCTTATCTTTGGACTTCCCCTTAAACATGAGGATGAGAAGAATGTGTTGTGATCATCAAACTGAGCTGAATTTATGAGCCTGGCAATAAGACTCTGTTGGAAAATGGAATGAATCTGCTTAGGGGTATATTTAAAGAGAGGAACTGTAGTGAACCCACACGAAGTGAATTTAAATACACTTGTCTAATATCCCTGACAAAAATATCATTTGCTCTGTAAGTGTATTTTACCTGTTGGCTTGGTTTTATATGGTTTTAGTTGTCTGCTGTCAATTTTTGCTTCTGAGAGGTAAGAGCATTTTCCTTTTTTTTTTTTTTTTCTTTAATCCAGGTTAAGAGCTTCATACGGAGTTGTTTCTGAACATTGTCAGTCTTACATCTCCAAACATTAAATGTCAAAGCAGTAAAATAAACAGCCTCCCCACTCCCCCCAAATTAATTGAGGAAGAGCTTTTCTAGTGTTAGAAAACTTGGGAGGTTGTAGCAGTGGTCTGGCCTCCTCCTGCTACCTCATAGCCACACAGCTCTTTGTCTCAACAAAAGTGACATCAGCAAAATACGGTTACAATGTGCCAGAATATTAAGGTTGTGGTTTTATAATTCAGTAAATCTGGATTTAAGAGAGCTTTTGTGGAATCAGAGGCACTCTGCAACCATGTGGGTTGACAAGTTTATTCAGTACAGTTTCACTCTGACAATTCTCCTTTGCACGCACAAGAACATATGAAAGCTATTTTTTGGTGTGGGTTTTTTTTCCCCACCACCACCTCTCAGCAGACCTTAATCAACTCTTGTCTGTCTGCAGCTGTAACTGTGCAGGTCAGGTATTGCTGTCCTGCCTTGGACAGTATTGTCCAGGTCCTGTCCAGCATTGGACTTGGCTGGCTACTGTAAGAGAACTGTGATTGTTTCTGCACACCTGACTGCGTTGTTGATGCATTTTATTTTTAACTTAGCACCAGACTAAGGCTTTACTTGCCGAATGGAACAAGGTCTAAAGCCTCTCTTGGTGTTTTTTAACTTGGCTGGTGACAACCATCAACATCTTTAAGCCAGAAAACCTTCCTGTCTGTGTAATGGAAGTACGGGCAAAGCAGTTTTAAAATGTAAAAGCCTTGAACATCTTGTCTGCCAGCTAGAAGGACAAGAAGTAGTTGGTGGGAAAGGGAGGAACTGAAAGAGGCAGGGTGCTTCACATAATACACAGAATTGCAGTGGGTCTGCTAGTTGGTGCATGAGGTCGTTCCTGCTGCTGACCTTGAATTCCAATTTTGGATCACATCTTAAAGCAGACAAGATACTTGGTATGGAGAACAACAAAGATTTGGCTATAGTTTTTATATTCTTGCCTTCAGACAGCAAGGCTGAAACCCTACCTTAAAGTCAGATCTTAATTATTTAAGATGCTTTTCAAAAGTAAGTAGGTGTTCACTGGCTGGTAGTAATTAAAATGTGTTGACATGTAATTAAGTATAGTTTTCACATTCATTTGGCACTATTCCTGGAGAACTGGGTGGGTGCATGCTGTATGTGTACACATACTCACTGAGGCAGTTGTAGGGCTCAGCGTACACTTGCTCAGATCCCAATGGTTGTTTTTTCCTTGTGGTTTGTGCCAAGCTGCACTTGGATGGAAAAGGGAATTAAAAAGCGCCAACATTGTTTAAAGACTAATTATTAGTGAAATAAAAGCTTGTTGAAATGCTCTTCTGTTTGAGCAAAATAGAAGTTTACCAAAATATGGTTTTGTTCTTTAAAGCTACCCAATGTCATCAAACAAAGGAAGCATTGTGGCTTTTTGTTTCTGGTCACCACGTCCTTCAAGATTTTAGATATTATCGTAGATAACATAGTGGATATCGGAGGGAAGAGAAGAATAAGCTTTCCACATCCTGCAACTTCCCCACTCCCACAGCTTGCTTTCAGTGGCAAGTTCAAAGCCCATAGTAATATGTTAATTTAAGCAAACTTAAATTTACAAACTATTTTTTGCCCATTTGGGGAAAAGTGTAGTTGTCAAAAGCTGAGTTAGACCTGCTGCAGACTCTTGTTTCAGACCATTGGTCAATGGTTTCTGCAAGCTCAGTGTCTGACTATCTTTAAAGCTTTCAGAAGCAAATCATTGTTTGCTTGAGCACTGTTTTGAATTAATTTAGTTTTAAATTTTTTTAATTAATTTAATTTACGGTAAACGTACTGTGATTTCAAATGTAAAATTAAAAAGATTTGATTAAGACATTCGAAAAGATCTGATTAATTCCAGCTGTAGAAGTGCAGAAAAGTGCAATTTGGATTTGAAGGGTTCCCCCTCAATCCCTAAACCACCACCCACACCAGCAGCTCTTGCTTTTGCTGTTAACCTTTTCTTAAAATAAAAATCAGGTAACTGTCATACCTGAGCTATCCCCAGGTGAAAAGCAACACACCTGAATAGGTTTTCGAGAAAGGAAGACTAGTCCTACATATTGCAGTGCAGTGTTAGAGATAACAACTAAGTAGCAGGGGTATGTCTGAAAATAAGACGAGGTTTTCTTGGGCTATCTGGTATCTCTGCAATGCACTTAACCTGTCAGCAGGTTAAAACTGAAGCCTTTTAGAAACTGCTGGTTGTGTAAGAAGGACCATCTCTCACCCCCTCCAGGGAATGCCTGGGTCATTCCAGGCCAGGGTGGCGGTAAGCAACAACAAAAACGTCTTTTAATGCATTTGACTTTCTAAATTTATCTTTGTTCCCTGTCTGACTCCTGTGGTGTGCGGTACTTCTTGCATCAGGGAAGACTGTGTATTTGAGTGGTGTTTGCAGGGAGACTGGCACAAGTTCTCTATCAGGAGTTTGGGAATGAGAAAGGTCAGCGTATATCTGTGTGGGTGGGTGTGTGCCCAGTGGGAGAAGGAGAAACAGTGGTTTGAGAAGAAAAGATAAGGAATTTATTTCCTTTTTTATGAGTTGAATTTCTCTGGGGAAAAAACCTAAGTCGACTTAATTTTAAGTGTTATTCCCATTTCTACAATTGTTCCTTGATTTTTAAAATATTTTTTTATTTCATTTTTTTGGTGATGTCTGAATGAAATAGCAAAGTCAAACGTCACCATAGCACCATCAGCTTACATAAGTGCACTTCAAGATTTCAGCAGGCTTTAGCCATCATTTAAAAGCATCTCTATCATGGGAGCATAGGTCTACCTTGCAGGTGCAGTGGGGACCCAAGTGTTCTCAGGTGCTGGAAACAACTTAGCCATAGCTATAAAAATGGCACAAAGGATGGTAGGTAAGTCTGTGTGGAGCTCTGCTCCATTTAAATGGAACAGAAGCCGGAAATGTCTTGGGTGGATGGGATTTGGCCGTGGGAAGGGGCTGGGTGCCAGGCTGCTTAGGATGCAGCTCCTTTGGAAGGGAAGACTGTGGTTTCTGCATGAGGATGCTTCCCTTTGCTCACTCCGTGTCTCTGCTCGGTGCAGAGACCTGGCACGCTGCCTGGTTCTGGAAATAAGCAGGACTGCACCAATGAAATAGGCAAATTGTGTATTTTGGGTAGTGTATCTGAGGGTGCCCCTTAGGAAGAGAAATGTCTTAATTCCTTTATAGCACCACTTGTATTCCTTGATTTCCCATGCAGAAGACATCCTTCATCTGGTTCCCAAGGAAGAAATTATTCTTCTCCAAACTCTCACTTCTTTAGTCACTTGCCTGTGTATGCTTATGAGACATAAGAGAAGATCTTACTCTTTGAAAGAGTTATCCCAATGCAAAGGAGACTCTGGCCTCTCTCAAAGAGGCCTCTGATGGTGGCCACTGAAGCATTTCAAGTGCATGCAATGCAAGGCTAGATTTGGGAGAACACAGCACCTAATAGCTAACACGGAAGAAAACGGGAAGAGGGAAGGAGGACAGGTCAGGCTACTCATTTTGGGGGATTATTTATTAAGACTCAGATCTATGCCTTTGGCTTAGGAGCAGATTTGGCCCACAGTACTAAGTGTGTAACACCACAGATTGGTATGTGTGTGTTTGTTTTCTAATATAAGATACGGAAATTTGCTTTGTTACCAGCATTGTGAATGTACTAAGAAATTATTTCTCTATTGCCTCTCCTTGTTTCATTCCAAAGACATTAAGCCCCTTAGTGTATGTTTGCTCCAACACAGGCATACACATTTGGAGCTCATACAGTACTTTGCAGCGAGCTGCTTCTGGGGAATGTGCTGCAGTCACAGAGAACTTAATTTTTTAGCCACCGCTTTGCTTATTCTAATCCTATATAAAGTGCATTAGGTCTTGGGCTTTGGGTCTTTACGTGCTTCAGTGTATGCCTTATTATAGGGATCAATTTTAATTCAAGCAATAATATGTGTGGAAAATACTGGTACTGTAATATTAAGACTCTCTCATAATCTTTTATTAAGTGCTTCATCTAAAAATCTCCTCTAACACTTGCAGACGTCATTAGTTATCTTAAAGCATTATCAAAACCAGACCTACCTGTCCCATCTCATCTACATTTGCCCACGTACTTGGAAATTCAGTGCTGTGGTTGCTCACCTGCCAAGGAGTGTGTGAGGATCATTTGGTATTTCATGGACAGGAGTGTCTCCCCTGCCATGCCAGTGGTGCTCTGGTAACAAATATCGTTCCCCAGGGCTGTATGGCCAACCAACACCAAATCCCCAGTTCCTTCGTGGTGGAGAATATGCCAATCAGGACTCAGACACATGCTGTATGTTACAGCAAGTTCGGTGCTTTGAATCTTTCTGGCATAATTTGACAGCTTGCTGTTGGAACTGGCAGTGATATGTGGTGTGGCAGGTTTAGCCCTGATCTCTGGCATTAGTTTTGCACTTTTTAATTAGAGAAGGTGCCTCTGATTGCCACCATCATCTTCCCATCCCTGCTCTCCCTGTTTCACCTCCTGCTCCCACTCCCACTGCATGCTCTGTTCCCCGCATAACCTCTGTCGCCTGCTCAGTGTTGAAGCAGCCCCAAGACCTGGGAAGGGATGAGGGCCCTAAGTGGGCTGGCATTGGTGCAAATACCCTAGAAACCGCTGCGCTAGAGAGATGCTGTTCATTGCACCATGGGTGTGCAAGGCTTCTTCCAAGCGACCCATGATCAGATCCAGTGTGCACAAAGTGCTCTCAAACATGTGTGCTTGCTGGAAGGACCACAGCCCTCTTGCTGGAGACTGCCAGCTTCTGCGCTTACTTTTCATTGCGTAAAGCATGCAGTAGTTTTGTGTGTGTTTTTATTAGGGGGAAAAAAAAAGCAACCAGCCAAACAAAAAACCCTCTTTAATGCCAAAATAATTTTCTGTTCTGCCTGCAAAAAAAAAAATTGGATGAGGGGAAGAGGTCACTTAAGTGAAAGAAATGTACTCCACTTTCCAGAAAAGGGGATCAAATACTGTCCCAGCAGCGAATAGCACTGGTGAGTGCAAGGTGTTAGTCACGCCCCAGAGAATTTTGCAGTTAGCTGTTTTCAGCCGTGGTTTTAATCAATATGCTATTTTAGTTCTGTCAAATTCAGAATGAAGTAATGTCTCAAATATTCCGTGTTGCTATCAACTTCTAACCATCCAAACTTTGGAAAATGGTTCAGCTGTTGGGGGGCACAACTTGTCAATCTTCCAGAGACTGGGTATTTTTAATTAACTTGTTTTTTAAAGAGGGACTGCAATGGATGTCAGCTGTGTTGTGATACTTACTGGGTACTGAAGCCTGTGTAGTTTCCCCTTCTTCTGAAGCATTGTAAATCATTTCCAAAATCCATGGGCCAGTTGCAGTTGCTCTGCTTGAGACAGAAAAGTCAGGAGATGAAGATGAAGTACTCTTCCCCCCAGCCCACCACGTTTCTGGCAAGACATGAAGGAGAAACCCAGATCACTTCGTGGTGAAGGAGTATTACAAGCCACATTCCTACCTAGGTAAATTCCCCATCTCATTTCAGATCAAGGATTTTTTTTTTTTATTTTATTTGCTGCTTTCTTGAGCTGGAGTAAAGCATTGCTGTGGATTTTTACAAAGCTGCTCTACCCTGTCCCAGGAGCTGACAGCCCCTAAGCAAATGGGAAGTGACTGCTGCGTATTTTGAGAGACAGCACCTGTGTTAGGATCCTTTGGTGATACAAGCTAGGTAGTGTAAATATGGATAAATATTAACTGCCTGTGCTGCAGCACACAGTCACTTAGTGGTTTATGTGTGAAACCATGGAAGGAAGAGGCTGCAAGAGAGAGACCTTCTACTGTTTGGTGTGAAATACCTGTTGGTGCGAGGTGTAATCAAGAGAAACACATTCTTACGGTGGTTGGTTATACGTTATACTCTTGTTTTAATTAAGCCTTCTCTGTTGCACATGGCAATGCTTGCAGTGGTACAAATGTCTATTTCGCTCCTTTAATGTTCAGCGTGTTTTGTTGAAGCGGAAATCGTGTGGTCAGTCACTAAATGGAAGCATAAATGAAGCGTTGGATTCAGGATAACCTGTTTCACAGACTGCAGGAGGGGGTTCAGTGTAAGGCTCGCTTTCTGCTGGAAATATGTTCGTTAGCTGAAAATATTGATTTGCGGATGCTGTGATCATATAGCTCTTTCAATATCAAAAATAATGTCCAAAGTGACTCTTCTGAAGCTTGTTCTGATGTTGGCCAGTTAAGTGTCCCATTACCTACTGTTCTGTTTCTGTCACAAAGAAATATTAAATTCAGATGTCTTTATAATGACAATTTCCTATTCTTTCCTGAAATAAATTGTGCCTTCTATGAATGTTTCTAGGAGGTTAATGAATAATTGACTACTGAGAAAAAGGGAAGATCTTTTTAATAGGCAATTGAATCTGGTGTGATGTATGAAAATCAGTAGTTAGGCCTAGAGCTTTAAATGTGATATAAATAGCTTGGTGTAGATATACAATATTTAGACATTAAGATGTTCTTATTAGCATCAATTCCAAGCATTGTTGTTTATTTTACATGCGTCTCCAAAGAACTTTAATTCAGTTTCCCAAACAATGAAGCTTAGAGTTCATGTATTTAGGACCTGTTCTTGAATGCAGGGACCCCTGTTACATTATTTGTGTTTAGGTGAGGAAGAGGATACCAAAAAGCAGGTGCGTTTTTCTTCTTTTTTTTTCCTCCTTAACATTTTTTTCCTTTTTGTTATGATTGTGCAGGCATATTTGGTCAAATTGAAAAATCAGCTTTGAATCTTTGTATCTTCTAGGACAGAAGAGTGTGCAATGATTGTTAAAATGGAAAATATTTTACAGCTGTTGCTTTTATAGTTGGTTTTATTTGTTAGCTACTGATGAGCCAGTAATAAATCAGTGCAAGCCTTGCACACCTACGCTTTTCCTTCTTTGCACAGAACTTGGATATTTTTTGCTCCCTGCTCTCCTCTGTGTGGTGAACTGCCTGCATGGGGTTTTTTCCTGTTTTGAAGAAGGATTTGGAAATGAAGTTGCTACCACATTTCAGATCTTTATCTTCTTCGCTGTTTGCAGATGATTCTTCGCCAGTCAGCCGGGTCAATATTAAAACCAAATTGTGCTGCCTAAAACCCAGAGACTCCATCTATATCAGTTTTTCCAATTTCTCATATCTGGAGTTCAGAAATTGGGTATAAATTGAGTTCCCTGAAAGGGAGGAAGGCCATGAGTTACAAGGCTTAGCAATCTCCTCGCCAGCCTGCTAGTGAACCGTGCTGCCTACCTGGGGCTGAGCAAGGCAAGGGCTGATGGTTTGCCTTGTTCCATTTCTGTGCTACCTGCGTTTGTCTTGTCCTTTTAGGACTTGCATATCACTGTCTGTCAGTCATAAGTGAATATATTAGTATCGGTAGGCTTGTACCTGGGTGTTTGTTTGATTTGATTTGATTTCATTTTATTTTATTTCCCTGCCTCACACCTCCCCCCCCCAAAAAAAAATCATAATTTTCTTTTGCTTTGATTTTTGTTTATGTGATTATGCAGAAACATTGCAGATGATACCAGCTCAGTGATGAAGATGGCAGCCTGGCAGTAACCAGCTCAGCAATTCTCAGACTTTTAAATCCTTCAGCCTTTGCTGTATCCATTAGTTCCCATTTCAAAGGTGGCTTCCCTCTTAAATTAGTTTATTTTAATCAGATGCATGTGAGTGCATGGCTGTGTTGTGGATGTGTTATTTATAGACCTACAGTGTCAGATGCAAAGTGATGTGAGCAACAGCCGCTGGCCAGGTTAAAAGAAAAACTGCCTCAAGGTGAAGGTTATACCTATGGTTTAACTCCATGTAGGCAAAGGTGCAGGTGTGTGTTGTTTGGATTTTGGGGTGAGGGAAACCTGTTACTGGTAGTGAAACTGTTGCAGGGTGTATATCTGTTGGAGTACCATTTATCCTCAGGCGCTGAATGGTGGAAAATACAACTAGGGGGGCTGGGGCAGCGGGGTGAGTTTTAGCATATGACTGAGCACATCGTGGTGCACTGGGGACTTCTGTCTCTTGCTGGAGAGTGAAACAGCGAGCAGAAGCTAGCTTGCTGCTTTGCAATTTTTTTCGTCGTGAAAAGGTCATTTTCTATTTCACCACCAGTGCACTTGTGCTGTGCAGTGGAGGCAGGAGGGAGAGCAGGCAGAATAACAGGACCCTTCACTCTTCTCTGAGGCTTGGTGGTATTTGTACTCTCCCATACCACTGTGCTGCGACTCTGTGCACAGTTGGGCGATTGCTGCGTGGCTTGAGCTGCTCCCGCAGCTGCGATTTCCAGGGAGAGAGCCATGAGCTGGACTGCTGGGGCTGCGCACGCTCCAGGCTCGGCAGGCCCTGACCTTCAGCATCGGTGGTGGACCCTGCAGGACACGGTGGCTGGGTGGTGGGAGCAACCCTGCGAGAGCCGCACCAAGGCAGGTGCCGAGCAGAACAAGTACCACGGTGATGCAGCCGTCCCTGCTCACCGCAGGAAAAGCTCCCTGCCTCTCAGAGCTGTTTCCAGGGACCTGCAAACAGACCTTCAACCACTGCAAGGGAAAACCACTTTTCTTCAGTTGTTCCCTCATATTTCTAATTTAGCTGAATGTATAGTCTAGAAGGAGATCTGTTTCCTAAGATTATTTATGCAAATAACAGCAAAAAAAAAAAAAAATCTGTTGCTGATAGCAGGGCACTTAACATCAGCTCAAATTGAGCCAGAAGAAATTTCAAGACAAGAGAAGCCTGTAGTGCTCGTTCTTCACTCACAGATATTACCTATATACGCTGATTGATGGGCATCTTTTTTTGAGTTAAAATGAGGACTACAGAGTCCCACGTTTCTTTCACAGGCAAATTCTGACCTATTCAGGCATGTCTGTGAACAGGCACAGGTATCACAAGCAAAACAAAAACTCATAACGACAAATAAAAGAGAAAAATAACGCTGTGAGGTTTTTACGTGCTAAAAAAATTAATGGTGTGCTACGCTGGTACATGGACACAGAGAGGAGCAGTGGTGATGGTGACTTTGTGTGTGACAGAGGAACACAGCACACGCTAGTCTGTGGCCCTGGCTCACCCTGGATGGAGTTTTTCCCTCTGAAATGGTGATTGTAGGGGCTGGGGGTTTTTTGGTGTTCAGAGTTATTGCACCATCATAGGACAGCGCAGCACCGAGTAACTCTTTGCAGGCATGTTCCCTCTGAGGCTCTGGCAGGCTGGGCAGTGAGCAGCAGATGTCTGGCACCTCACTCACCGGTGAGGGGGTCAGGGTCTTGGGTCACCCAGCATTTGTGAACACCCGCAGTTTCCTCACCTTTGGGTGAGAGCTGGAAAGGAAGCTGGTTTATTTAGAAAAGGGGTTTTTTTTGTTTACTTGTCTATTCTTACTCTTGGTAGAAATGGCATTCCTCCTTCCATGTGACACATCTGGCTAAATTACAAACGTGAGGAAGTGGCTGAAGAAATGGCTTAACTGAATTGGTATCTATCAGGTGATTTTGTAGAATTTCCATCTTTTATATAGGAAGATCTGTTAAAACAAGCAGAGGCAATAATAGAAGCTCCTGTTCTTAGGAACCTGAGCATGAACTTGCCCTGGAGCGAGGCTGGTGTCCTGCGGTGGGGCGGGCAGTGCGGCAGGAGGGCACTTCCCACCGCAAGCCGCTTTCTCACCCATGGGGAGCGTGTCCGCCCATCACTCGGGAGCCACCCGCAGCAGCCCCAGCGCCTGGTGGCTCCAGCCTGAATCCGGAGTTTTCCAGGATTTCCATCTCTACCCCTTTTTTTAGATGAGAAAACAGTGATTAAACGGTCTGTGTCTGGAAGTGTCGTGCAAATGGGCAGGGATCTGTAGGGAGACTTGCTCACTGTCTGGTTCCTGACAGCCCTGTGCAGGGGCTCTCTCCGGGCGTCCAGCTGCTCCCAGGTGGGGAGCGTGGGCAGAGCTCAGCAGAGCATGGTCACCCCCGGGGCAGGATCTCCAGGTGGGACCTACGGGCATCATTTCTTTTGCTCAAATCTGCGATTCTCAAATCTCATCATTCGGAAGTTCCTCCAGTCCCTCAGTCAAACCTGAAGCAGACAAAGATCTTTTTGTGACTACACTTTGAATGATGAAAACTAAAAACAAAAATAATTAAGCTGTTTTTCTTACTCTAGTTCCGAAATGGCATAATATACCTATTCCTCTTAGATACACGATGGAAGCTTTTTGGTTTGTAACTTACAATTTATTTTACTTTATTTTTTAGGACCTGTAGTTCTGAACAGTTTTGCTCTTTATTTATTTTTGTCACTCTCTCATGTTACTCTTCCTCATTTACTTATTTATTTTTGCCCTCAGAATTCCAGATGCATCCCAATTATATAGTCCTCTGAGCTTTATCCTTCATTGAGCAAACATCAGAGTTCAGTATAATAAATATGACTGTTCTTTGGCAGCACTCTCTGCATGTCTTTCATAGCTGAAGGGTTTACAGCAATTTCAAATGACTTTAATATTTTTTTTCTTCAAATTTTGATTAGAAACATCACTCAGCAAGACAGAGGAGCAGTTTGTGTTTTCTCTGCTTCTGTAAACATACATAAATGTAAGTGAATATTAATTTTATTTTTTCAAATTATGTCTCCACTTTTTTTTCAGTGAGAACAGATCTTACAGATTTAGTTATGCTTAGTTCCCATGTAAACCACTCCAGTCCCTAAGACGTTTCTGTGATGCTCATGCCAGACGGGACATGTACCTGCAGTGCACTCAGGTTTTCTGCTTGCCAGCAGGTACAGGAGCCTGCCCTGAGGAGGTGCTGGTGTCTGAGCCCTACATGGGGGTGCTGAGGCCCCTTATCAGACTGGGCATGGCAGGATCAGCCACAGAGCCTTTTTTTGTCTCGTCACCCAACATTTTTCTCATGGATGAAATCGTTGTCTAGTTTACCTACATTCCTTTACGTGGTTGAATACGGTTATGAAGCAAATCGATGTTTGAGCTGAAAACTGAGTTCAGCTCTTGTACCTTTCCAGTTCAGCCCTTTCTTTCTTATCTCCTTATTGGCTCTGCAAGAAGACCCAGAGGAAAATTTGGAAACCATAACGAAATTATTTCTGTTGTGTTGAGTAACTGAGTGATTTGTTCACAGCTCAGTGTGGTAAGGAAATCTGATATGATGAGCTGGGGACAATCGGTCTATAGTTTGGCGTGTCTTGCCCCACCCATCTCCTTTCTGCCATGCTTTGTCCCTCTCCCACCCCCTACACATATCTCTGTTGCTACAAAAGGGAGGTAAATATGGGAGATTTTTCTGACATACCTGAAGCTGTTCCCTGAGCAGGGAAAATCTAACACCACATGCCTTGCTCCTCTGACAGGAAGCAGCACAAAAAAGTCATGTTGTCATTTATGTACAATTTAAGTATTGCTGCACAGACAAAAATATGATTGTTTTAATGGAGAAACTGCTTGCTGTGTGCATTTGTCTTCAAAGTAAGTAGTAGAACTTACTGGAGAGACAACCTCCCAAAAACCCTCTGACCTTAAGAGTACAGCTTGGCTGTATCTAGGCAAGGTGAGGTCTACACCAGGCTCTGCCGGCAGGTCTCCTAGGCAGTATTGCCTCTACCCACAGGTCTTGTCTTTGACTTTGCACTGTCACAGATACAGTGAAGCACCACTGAATAGGAACTGCCATTTGAAATGTAGAGAATCACACAGAAAAATACTTAGGAATTGGTAAGAAAAGGTTAACAGTTATTCATCTCCCAGGGGCATGTATATATCTTCACAGTTTTAGCTGTAGTTGTGATGTGTGCAAAGTTTACTAATGTAATCGGAACAAGTGAAATCCCTTCTATGAACTGCAGCTGGATTCTTTCCAAGAAGCTCGGTTTCCTTTTAATGTTGTGTTATTAATTAGCTCAGCAATTCGTTCTCATTTTATTTAGAACAAATGAGCAAGTGTTGCCATCTTAGAACTCTTCTGTAAGTGGCAGGAGTTTCCTTAGAAGAAGTCTTTCACTGGAGAAAAGCAAGTGTCCTCCGCGGGAGGATGGCTTCTGCTTGGGGAGATCAGTGTATTCCCAGCATACTTGCCAGCCTCCGCAAAAGGAGGATATTAAGAAATGTGAGCTTTTTTCTTTTTCAAAGTTATTGCAAAGAAATAGGAGGTTTTCCGCCCATTCGGCAGAAATATTTAGCTCTTACCACAGTTTTATCAGGATGTGTTGGCATTTTAGCCTTGTAAAGCTACATATTCTTCTTGGCTGTGAGATACTCATGAACAAACTCACCCGTTTTTCAGGGATGATCCTGGGAAAACTTTGAATCCCAGTGGATGTTTTTGGGTGGTCTGGTTTCATATTACATGGACATCCTTAGCACAGCAATTTACATGGAAATACAAGATGCTGGAGGCATTATAATGCCAGTTGCCCTTTTATTGTTCTTCACCCTCAAGTCAGGTTTTACCAATTCAAGGAATTCTGGTACTTCAGGGGAAAAACTTTTCACAGATGGTATTTTTAAAGATAGCAAGGAAGCATTTTTAAGGAATATTTAAGCTTTAGCAATTATGAGATCATTTTAATTATGTATGTGACAGCAGCACATGAGGGACATTCCACTGCACTCACCTCTGTGTGTGCAACTACAGGTGCTGCCCTCCTGAGTTAACCTTGGCTTGAAATAGAGATGTGCTTGAAGAGGGCTAGAAAGGGAATGCCCTTTCCCCAACAAGTTTTCTGCACTCCCATTGAACTCACTGAATTATGTTGTTTGCTGCAGAGCTGCCTGCAAACCAGCCACGAGCAGAGCCCACCATACAGAGCACTCCTTGTGCACAGAGTGGTGGAAGGTGTCCTATACAGCATATAGTTCACATATTTAATATAAATAATAAAAGCTTGTAATTAGAAACTTAAGACTTCATTTCGAATTCTAACTCTAACAGCTTCAGGAAGCAGGTTTTTTCGCAAGGTTGGATGTCGTATATTTTTCACTTTAATTGGCCGAAAGGAAATCTTCACTGGACTTTCCTTTTTCCCCTTGAATATACTTTTTTTCCTCCCTTATGGGAATGTTACTTGGAGAATAAAAGCTGGTTGGGAAATGGAAGAGGAAAAACTATACCTGTACTTGTTCTAACTGTGCATTGGCTGCTTTTGTATCAAAAGGAGTTTTCTCACCATGTATATGCTACCACAGCCTCATTTTTCTTTTTGTATTGTCATTGGTTTAAAATTGGAGGAGACTCTACCAGGGGCCGTCCTGCTTGTGCGATTCTGGTGCAATGGTTGTGTGCACTGTTCAGCGCGGTCCTTGCTCGTCGCGTGGGTGTTCCCATTCTGTCTGCCTGCCTGCCTTTGCCATCCCCAGACCTGTGTCAGGTTTGATGCTGAGTCCTGGAGACAGCGGACTATTAATGCAAAAGTCACCACATTAGTTTGAGCAGCACTTCTTTCTCCAGGGAAAGCACCCAAAATATAACGGTTTATTGGCTCTGAATCTCCCAAGCTCCGCTTTCAGTGTTCATGAAACATCTATGCAGAGTGCCTGGCATAAATCTTTAAAAACAAGGATGCCCCAGGGACCAGATGTGTGACAGCCTTTCACAAGGATGCTTGCTAATTGCTTTTGATTAAATCACCTGCGTATCTGCCAGCCCTCGGTGCATGTATTCAGCCAGCACCGTGGTCTCCCCAATGCTGGTGGTGCCACATGAGCAGTTCAGGTCCTCTGAAATGGCACGGGGTTCTTTGGGACGCCACCCAAATATTTCCACTGATTGCTTTTGACATCAGAGGGGGTTCAGGGAAGCAAAAGGGACTAGGGGCTTTTGCCTTTACAATTATATATACATACATATATATATATATATACACGCACATGCATACATATATGTGTGTGTTTATACATATATGTGTGTATTGGTTTAGAATTGTATTTATGAGAGTTTAATAACCAGCTACACAAATGTTTGCTTAGACTCTGTGTATGTAAGCATTTGGAGGGCTTGTGTTAAGTTTACATAAACTAAAGGAGCAAGGTGCTTTCCTGGGGTTGTACCTCTGGTTCAGACAACCCATCGTCCTTCAGTCCAAGGGAGAGCACGCAGGGCAGGTGGTGCTTTATTAAGACCTAGGGAGCACCAAATCCAATTCTTGTCCCTCTGTGCAAAGGTTTCCTCTGTGCTTGTCTTTCCTGCTTGGTAAGGTAGGCTGTGAACAGCTCGAGGCTCCTGTGTCAAGTTCTTGTTAGCAATATGCAGTTCTGCTGGGAATATGCTCAGATTCAGGGCTCAGTCTCTTCGCTCATCCAACAGCAAGACAGTAATGGTGAAAAGCTCTCGTTTGCAGGAACATCTCGTGTGGCATCAGTGCTTGGGGAGAGAGGGGCTCCCCCTCACTGCCCTGCTGCCTCAGCGAGCTGGGAAACATTTAATAAACCTGAAACAAGATGTTAGGCTGTTACTTCTTTGTTCTCGCCTTTTTGAGGACCATCATCCGTCTGGAGGTTGCAAATTAAGATTTAGAAATAGCTGCTGTTGGAATATTATTTGTCACTTGGTTAATTAAGAGGCTGCCATGCAGATTTGCAGCTATTGAATTTATTCTCTGTTCTTATTTTAAGTGGCTACAATATTGTTAAAAATTTGATAACAAATACAGATGCAGAACCTTTTCATCTGAAGCATCAAAGAAAATGAGCTCCTCTGATACCTCTCACACCGCTTTTTGTTTCAGCTGCTCTCATTCATTCCTGTCAAAAAGATGGCAGTTGTGATTTAGATCCTGCCAAGAGAAAAGGGGCCAGCTGTTGTGAACAGCAGAGGTGTTCGATTTGCAAAATATTCCTGTGATCGGCTGTGCATTTCCTTTAGAGCAAGCCACCTTTGTGGAACAAGGAAGGATCTGATGCATTTCTATGCAAATAGAATACCCTATCAATAGTTTTTTGCAAAAATAAACAAATATCGGTAGAGTTTGGAGGGTCTGTTAATGGGGCGGTAGGAAGTTACAGACTGGAGGTGTAAAATAATTTTTTTATAGATAGCAGTTAACATATATGAGGACATATGTCATGGCAAAGCTTTTTAAACCCTTTTTAATTGTATTTAGACTATCTTTATTCTGGAATTCATGTGTTCTGTATCTACTAGTTTCTTATGCTCTTTGTCACTGCTGTTTAGGTTTCCAGGGGCATCCTCCTAGTTTTGTTTCATAATGC
This sequence comes from Nyctibius grandis, assembly GCF_013368605.1. Taxonomy (NCBI): domain Eukaryota; kingdom Metazoa; phylum Chordata; class Aves; order Nyctibiiformes; family Nyctibiidae; genus Nyctibius; species Nyctibius grandis. The sequence goes on from NC_090660.1 coordinate 16,001,424, forward strand.
TGTTATTCACATACAGGAACTGTCATCAAAAATCAGCGTTGGTTGGGAGCTGCTGCATGGCAGCAGCAGAGATGCTGCTGCTTTCCTCTGGAACTAGGATAGATGGCAACTGCAGTACCACAAATGTGATTTAACATTTCTTTGTTTTTATTACTTCGTGACTGGCAGGCAGCATGGTGTGTGTTAAAGGTTTCTTAAGCAGTCAGCCGTCTGTTTTGTAAGATGTTGTTTGTCTTGTGCAATGTAAAACGCAGCAAATACAGATACTATGGGATGAGCAGAGGAACAACGCGTGCTCCCTTCTCTGCCGCTGATGCTCCTTGGGAGCCAGCTTGGATCCAGAGCATGATTGCAGGCATCACTGCGTCCCACGCAGCCGTCGGGCAGCCTCTGCTCAGGGTCTCCTGTGCCTGGAGGAGCCAAGCTCGCCTTGCCCTGCCCAGCTCCCTGCTGCGAGCAAGCCTGGCCCCAGGAAGGGGCTCTGCTGCATGTGCATCGTGCCCAGGCGGTCCCCAGCTCCTGCAACTGCATCAAACCTGAGCTGGCTCCGTGTCTGTCATCCAAACCCCTCCACCTGTGGGTAGCTACAGGCTGATTGCAGCCAGGAGGAGAAATATCCTGACATAGCTGAGCAATACCAGGCCTGAAATTGGGTTGGCGTGTTACTCGTCTGTGCCTTACAGGAGAGAGTCGGGCGTGTGGAAAGTAAAGAGAGGCCAGGTTGCTCCTTGTGTTTTGGTTGGATTTTGGATGAGAGGTGTAGCTGTGTTGACTTTTTTCATTCTATGCTTCTCTGTGCATGTGGTAGTGTTCACAGCAGCAGAGGCTCAGTAGTATTTTGCCTAGCATCAGTTTTAGCACCATCCTGGTGCTTGTACACAAAAGGAATGTCTGATCTAGTTTTGGTAAGAAAGATGTCTATTCTGATTAGATATCTATCTGTCCGATAGCTCCATCCAGTAGATATGGGATGTCTATCCTGGTCAGAAATGAAGAGTAGCACTGCACATCTGGTGAGGTGTCACGCTGGCTGCCTGCCCTGGAGCCAGCCTGACGGCTCCGTCAGCTCGGGTTATGTCAGTGCACGGACGACTGATTTGACACACATTAAAAGTGTTAATTAGATTTAAATGGTGGGCTAGCGTGTGTTTAAAAGAACTCCTCGCCAAACCTATGATGTGTAGAAAAGTACCTTTGAAGGAGCACCTATGTCACTTCATGGATGTTTTTTATAGTAACTTTTGACCTGCTGTGCTGTTGGGGGAAAATAATCCCATATTTCTTACTCGACCATTGGAGGTTCAGTCTATTACTGCTCTCTTTGCTTGGCAGTGGATTGGATTTCTCCAGAGAGGAAATTAGATTTTTCCTTTCCTTCCACTCTGTCTCCGTCCTGCGTTTACATCAGTCGGCGGTTGTCTCTGCACTGCGGTGCACAAGATGACCTTTCCTTCCACCTGCTGCTTCATTTGCTGTTCTCTAATAAACTGTATTTACACGTGGTGCTTCCTCCCTTAGTTCTGGTGACAGCAAAGATGATCAAGAAAAAGTGCTCCATGTCTACACTTAGCCAGGAGTGAGTGCAAGCTTAACCTGGGCCGTTTCAGCCAGCAGTAATTGGGATGTGAAGTGTACGTAGCCCGTGGGTAGGGCTTGCAGTTTTTGGAAGTTTGTGTCTAGAAACCACCTGGAAGTTTAGGTATATAAGCAGATATGCTGGATTTTATTTATTTACTTCTCCCTCTAGCAGCCAGCTGCAAACTTAAAGGCTTGTCTGGGAGTTATTAATAGTTTTTGCTGCAATTTTATCTGGCAGGCTAGCCACAAGCAAGCTTGGGGGCTGTGTTATTCTAGGAATATCCAGCGAGATGATCTGTTTACAGCAGAGGGCAAATCCCATGGAGAGTGTTGGAGGAAGAAGAGGTCCCTGAGGTTTGAGAGAGCTTGGTGGGAATTAGGAAATACGGCAGCAGCGGGGATGGGGTCGCCTCCCAGCAGTCTTCAAGATCATCATGATGGGTGTGCCAGAGCTCATTGTGCCAAAAGGGTCAGCTCGGGGAGCACGGCAGTGGTGGGACATGCTGGAAGTGCTGAACAGCTTGGAAAACTAAGTGCTCTAAGATGTTTTTTTTCTTTCTTTTTGTGCTCTGTTGAAAAGCAGAGTCCAAATGCAAAATCCTATCTTAGGGCCACAGCCTGCGCTCTTCTCTTGACTGAGCTGAGCAGCTGCTGGGGCTGAGAGACGAACCCAGCCCTGGTGCTTTAGGGTGCTACCACCACTGGGAATTTGTGGTGTCTCACATTTTACACCTAAAACTGTGTTGCCTGAGCTTTCTTCTGCTTAACTTGTAGTATGGGTCTTGTTCATCTGAGTCTGATTGTTTTCCTCCCTCTTGGGATAAGGGAACATCTTGAGGAGTCCTTAGAGGGAGGGAATTAAGAGTGCTGGGTGTATAGTAATATGGGGGAAACTGTCAAAAATTGTGTGGTGTTTTTTTTTAATATAATGTGAAACTCTGAATATGAGTCTAGAATCAGACTGTCTCCTTGGGGTTTTTTTTCAGCAGGAATGCTGTTGCCCAGACTTCAGGTACTTTGTCCTGGCCATTTTCTCCAAGGGATACTCCTATATAATTACAGTCTTGGTGTCTCATAGACTGAAACTGAGTGGGGAGAGAAAACTGCAAAGGCACAAAAAGCAGTTAGCCCGTGGTTTCTAATGTAGCTAGTGCTTGGGCTGCGGTGCAAGAATTGCTTTGTGTTTTGGGACTGGAGATGGGTGAATGAATACTAAAGAGTTGTTCAAGCAGTGTCATTTAACCTCTTTTTCCTCATGATATATTATTTGCAAATGACCTACAACTTTTTTTTTCTTTAAATAGAAGTATTTGCTGTTCATCCTTGTGCAAATATCCTATGAGAATAAATGTCAGCCTTTGAAGACAAACGAGAGGGTTTCTGAAATCTGAAACAGGTTATTAGTTACCAGTGCACAGGTGTAAGACCAAGCGAGAAAGGATGGGATGTGACCCTCAGTCCCTTCATGGCAATGACAGCTCACCCGGTGGGGTTTGGAGAAGGTGGGCTACGCAGGGTTTGGGCCATGCTCTGTGGCAATGTGAGCTGATGTTAACCTGGTGTTAATGTAGTCTTATCCCGTCACCGGTCTGTGTGTCCATCTCCTTCAGATGGATTGCTGCTTCCACAGCTGCAGGCAGAGAGTCTGGTGGGAGAGAGGAACCAGCTGGAAAGGGGAGAGGGACAGCATTGCAGATGTCAGGCTGCTGCATACTGGGATAATTTTAATTCAGTTTCCCATTTTCTTTTCAGAAGTGGTTGCTTGAAAAATTTTCATTAAGAAAATCAGTGCAGGGGTTTGTCCATCCCAGTGCCAGGGAGAGGAGAAGCTGTTAGCCAAGGCAGCTTGCCCTTTCCGGTCTAAAATTGGTGTGCTCCTTGTCACCAGTGCCAGTTGCATTTGCTGTGGGTAACCTACTGTCTGACTTGCAGTTTTATCATGCCCTTCTCTGCTGATGCTCCAGGGTGGTGGTGACCTTCTGCACGAGGGACCAGTTCTGCACACGATGGGGCTGAGCCCCCGTGGCATTGCAGAGGCTCTTCGTTAGCTCCCGCTTCACCCACATCCTGATGAGTCTGAGTGCTCGCAGTCATACAGCTGGCAGGGTCAAGCCATGAGGCCTCCTGGCCCATCCGTGTGTCCGGTGCAGCTTGTGTGGTACACTGGTGGCAAGAGTGCCCTGGTCCCACTTGGAGCGGGTGCTCCAACTCCCCTCACCATCCCATCTGAGCTGTCAGCGGTGTTGGAATCTTCCTAAATTTTGCCAGCCATGCCAAGATACATGATGGAGCACTGTCCTTTTCCATAAATCTGAGCCTTTTTGGTCAGCTGTCAGGGGAAAATTGGTTTTTGGTGTGGAACGATCTAGAGCTCTGTCATCTTTGCAAGCTATTTCTAGGTTTCCGAAAGCCATAAAAAAGTAAAACCTTTCAGGACTAATGGCTCTCTGCAGACACTCCAAAGATGTGTGTGGATCTGAGATGTGCCATAACTCATCCACCTGTGGCCTGACTCCAGAAATGTCTTCCTTTCTGCTCCCTTCCCTGGGTTCTTCCAGGCACCCCTGTTTCCAGATGAGGTGACATGAGGCTTGCAGAAGGGCCTCTCAGTGTTTCATGGGCTCTGTGGATGGGTATGCTTTTGCCTGTGAAGGCTTCTTCAGGTTTTTACTTCTTTCTGACTACAGTCCCAAAGGACTGCCCCTAGGGGGAACACGGGGGGGAGTGAGGGAGAGAAAATGAATCCTGTTTAAAGAGAAGTAATTTCAATATATCAAAACCTGCTCAGGAGATCTTGCCCAGTCAGACTCTCGTGGCATGCTGTGGGCTGGCTCCTATGAAATAACAATGAACTGAATATTTTCAGTTGTTTCTTCTTTTGCTCTGTCAAGAAATTTTACTCTAACCTTGCTGCTGTTGTCACATAGCATGCGATCTGGATCAAATGAGGATTTGCATGTGACAATGTTGCCTTCAGCCCGTAGTTTTCCTGGTTCTAAAAACTACTTATTGTGCTTTTTAGGCATGTTTGGAAACTGCTGCAGGTTTGAAACCTCTGTTGGACTCTGTATTCACCTAAGGTGCAAGAGCGTACCCTGACAACCTGCTTGTTAAAGCTAGATGGTCAGAAAGTCAGACCAAGCTCAAAGCCCTGTTGGTCCATCAGCATCTGATGCAGCTTTTTTAGAATCATAGAATCATTTTGGTTGGAAAAGACCTTTAAGATCATCAAGTCCAACCGTTTTCATGCCAGTGTCCTCAGTGAAACTTGAATCCTCTGAAACCCGGAGGGAGCATGCCAGCAAGGGAACCCAGCCCAGGCCAACCCCAAGACTGCCTCCAGAGGAAAGTATGGGGAGTGTCAGGGGACAGAGCCCTCCTCAGCGGGGGCTTTTCCCTCAGCACGGATCTAGAAAGTTTAACTAACACATCCTAAGGGTGCATGTGGCTCTTAGGGGTCAAGAAGGGGCATTGCTGCAATGCTGGAGGGTAAGCAAAAAGGCCAATGTGTGAAGTAGTGGGGAAGCTACTCTGAGTGCTCTGAAGTCCATCCTCTTAGTAGGCCAAAAAATGTTGGTTTGAAAGTCCTTTTCTTAAGCTTGGCTGTTGTCACTAGGAACTGCCAATAGAGCTGCTGTCGTTGTTATTCCCTTGGTTAATATTTGAAAAGATTTCCCATGGGATTTCTAAATAACTCCGTGAGAGACCTTACAGAAGGACAAAGTGATTTTATTTTTTGCCCCGAAGTCTCTTAAGTAGGCAGATTTTGCACAACCACACTCATTCTCTCACGGATTTCATCCATGCGTGCTCTCACACCCGTGCATTCCCAAGTACCAAGGGTGAGTGTCCACATGGTCTGGCCAGGGTCACTTGTGTGACACGGAGGATAAGAGGCAGTGGCTGCTGCATCGTCATCACATCCCTGAGGTTGTTCTTGGCAGGATACAACAAACCAGTTTGGGGTTGCTTTTTGTACTCTGTAGGAGTTGATGATGTTTACAATTTTTTGCTTCATTGTTTTTTCTCATCACTCATAATTCTTGGGCAAACTTAATGAATTTCAGTTCTCTTCCTCCCCCTGCCCCAGTCTTGATATTTTATGACTCCAATCCTGTTCTTCGTTTTCTTGATGCCTTATCTGTAGGTCAGATTTTTCCTCCTGCTTTTGTTACTTGAATGAAATCATGGGTAGGGTGTGATTGGCACAATGGGCATGTACTATTCCTTTAACCCATGCTCTGCCTGTCCTTCTGGTGCCTGCTCGCTTGCTCTCACATACGCATATTCTCATAAACACACACAGACGCTTTTACTCTGCCTTTGTTCGTCACCAGTTTTAATACTTCTGGTACAAATCACTGCATGCAGACTCACAGAGTAACGTATCTGGCCCCAATGCTGTTCCTTCTGTGCCAGAACTTGCCTCTGTGCATCCTGCACGTTAGCGGTGGGATTACTTTGACTGCATCAAGCAGCCCCCAAAAATGCTTGAATCTCTTGTAAGGGGCATAGTTCATGCCGGCTCTCCCTGTGGCAGATTTGCAGGCTGTGAGGCTGCTGAACATTGATTTGGTCATTTCTGTAGAGGAAGGACGTACAGGATAGGGTCTGAAAGGAGGATTTCTACACCTTGTTTCTGTATTTCCCAGCCAGAGACATGTGTCATGCAATGAGCCTCATATGTTCAGCGTCTTGTGTCTGTGATGCCTACGGGGACCAGCTCTGTACCACGCGTGTGGTGAGGCGATTACCTTCAGGCTGGGTCACACTGACAGCGTCTGGAGTGGTTCTGCCACGGGGGGTTGGCTGGGTCCCACTTCTGCGCTTGTGATGGCCTCTGTTACTGGGTGTCTGTTGACGGTGAGAAAGTCTGTCCCACGTGTCCTGGGCACGTCTGATTTCACTGCCCAAGTACCGCAGGACTGCTTTGCATACAGGTTTCAGCTTGCCCATAGGATCGCTTGCCTGGGACTTATGGAAATCAGGCATCTGAGTTAGGTAATCCTGCTCCGGCAGGGGGATTGGACTAGATGATCTTTCAAGGTCCCTTCCAATCCCCTAACATTCTGTGAGTTGGATCTACTGCTCTGACCATGCTGCCCAGACTAGAAATGTTGGGCAAGGAAGCAAAATCCTTTCCATGCCTGTCTCCTTGCCCACACAAAATTTTCCAAGTAGAGCAGACAGATGTATCTGGACTTTTTTGGTGCTGACGGTAATTTCCATGATTTGTGTATATGACAAGAGTTTACTTGACTCTCCATGCTCCACAAAGTAGTTGAGGTGGAAACCTTTTCACTGAGTAGGGAAGCTGGACCTTTCTTACTGGATTTGCCATGGGTGCATAAAGCTGATCTCTGTCTTGTAGTGATTTTATCTGAGTCGGTAACTTATCACATGAACTGAGTGGAAATTGGTGCAGCCGCAGAGGCCTCGTGCCTGAGTGCATCACGGCACCGGTGTAAGCATCAGCAGGGTGCCTTGCCTGGTGCTGGGGCAGAGGTGCTGTGGTGGGTGGCTTTGCTGGCAGAGGTGGGAGAAGGTTGACTGATAGATGCTTGCTAAAAACTGCAGTGCTGAATCTTTTATCGTATAAAATTGATGCCAGGGATGTTGGAAAGTCAGTAGGCTGTCCTAATTTGTAGAACATTTCAACAGAGATGTGATATTTCATATACACGGAGCGCCTGCTGATGTCACTTGAAAGTCATGCTCACCCAGCTACAGCAGGGATAATTTTTTTTTGTCTTCCCTGGCTTGTTTAGAGGAAAGGGCAAAAATCAGTTGTACGCTTGTGATAATCCAGAGAAGAAAATAGTTGCTAAACAGTCTCTGAATTTATTTCCTTTCTATGCAATGAATAACTGCTGCATATGGAGTTAGGTACTATGCAACAGTGACTTAAAATATAATTTTATTATTTGGACACCTCTTTCTGACTTGATATAAAAGTTGTTCTCTTGGTTAATTCTTTTTTTCTCCGATACTAACCTAAGCAATGCAATTGAAATGCCAAAGCCTTACCTATCTAATGCAGACTTCACGTTTCTATAGCAACAAAACTCATCCTTGTACTTAATGAAGGAATATTGGAGTGTGAGTAACTGTGACTTTAAGGTTTAGAAAAACAAACTGAACCGCTTTATATTTAAAGATTAGAGAAATAAAAAGGAAATGACCTCTTTGCATAGAATAAAAAAAATCACCTAGGTTTGGGATACTTCATTAGTAAGAATGAAACCATATTAATGTCATAAGGAGCTCTGTGATTTAATCTTGTTTTCCTAATTAAAATGTAAAAGCCTTTTGTAGCAAGTGAGAGTCTTTTTTTTCCCCCTTTCTTTTCCAAAGCTGCTGTGTTTGTGGTTAAGCTAATGAAAATTTGGGCTGCCTCGCAAGAGAAACATTTTCCTTCTGTATTGGCAAAAAGCCATCAATAGTTTTTGTCACTGGCTGAAAAGGGGGGAAAAAACCAGCATATGGGGTTTAATCCTAGATGTAATCTACAAGCTAGTTCCTGGTCGGCTAGTTTAAACCTGTGTTAGTGATGAATGCTGAGCAAGCTACAGATGAGAGAGTGAATGAAGGAGCAGCTGTCATCTCTTCCTATTGTCTTATAGCTTTTCAATTACAATTTTACCAACCGTTAAATTCTAATTTAAAACAACCATAGGAAACATCCCAAGGAAAAATAACAACGCTGAGAGCAACATATCACGGATGTTTATGAAGCTGTGTTTCTGTATCAGCATGCTGTTAAGTACTACACAGCATTTGTGGCAGGTTTATTGTGCTTAATTATTAATCTGTAGAAGTGAATGTAGGCAAATGGGAAATAAGAAATAGAAGCTTCTATTGCAATCTTACTGGCAAAAAAAATTGTTTGAATATATTTCGACAAGGCAGTCCAATTTTTTCTGCTATGTCTTCTGTGATTTTTTTTTTTTTAGTTGTTTTTTTTCCTAAAGCTGTGATTCTGATAAATTCATCCTCATTTCTGAGGACTAAATAAGAGGTAGCCGGGGTTTAAGGAAGTTTTTATCTATGGAACACACTTGTCACAAGGCAGCTGAGACAACCAATGATACCAGTGATGACAGTAAATTGCCCCACAGCAAAAGGAAGGATGGGAGACATGATAAGACAGATGGAAAGCTGGCTCGTTTGAAAGTTGGTCAAGATGAGCTAATGTGAAAACAAAAAGCAAACCCAGAAACAACCCAGTCAGCAAAATCCAGCTTGAAAGTGGCTGAGTCGCAGCATATTAAACTGTGGGCAGGTGGCATCCCGTGTGAGCTAAGAGCCTGTATCCTGCTGAGAGCTGTGCTCTTCTGCCTCCCAGCAAACTGATGGAAAAAGCATTCAGCGTCTCGGAGAAGTGTGAAAAGGCTTGACCCAAAATCTTTGGATTGTGTTTTACCCTACATACCCTTAAAAAAACCCAAATATCTTACAATTTGGTAAAACACTCCTCTAGGCAGAGACTGAAGGAAAGCTGACAATGAGGATACAGCAGGTCTGCAGGAGATGCAATAGGTATATGGAAGTTGCGATGTTTGCTCCACAGCCAGGTGTTAATGGGCTTCCCTCTAGCTGCTAGGGTATTCAAAGCCTCAATACAGGAGGAAACAAGATTTATGTGACTGTGCATAACTTTGGCCAAGGGTCTTGAAGGACATTAACTCCCTGAAAGTTTCATAAAAAGATTCTCTGTGGGTGCCTTTGCTGGTGGGGTCTAATGTGTTCATGTGTGCTTTGTGTTTCAGGGATAGAGCTCTGTCCTCCTGGGCACCGGTTCATGATCACCATGGTGGCTAGCTTCATCGAAATGGCAGGGCAGTTCCTCATGCCAGGGCTGGCTGCTCTCTGTAGGGACTGGCAGGTCCTCCAGGCAGTCATCATCTGTCCCTTCCTGCTGATGCTGCTTTACTGGGTGTAAGTATTTCTTCTTCCTGTCAGGTCAAAGACAACATGAGCTCCTAATGTTGGATTTGGGAAGTTCTTCACTATCAGGAAGTGTGTGTGCTTCACAGTATATATGAGTCTTTCCCTTTGTTCTTCCATTCACCTTTTGTAAAGATTTGACTTTGAAATAAGAAGTAATAACTTCATAATTTGCTGTAGCACACGCATAGGTTACATGCTGTGACATGGTGGGAACTCAGGAGATGGTCCTCTTTCGCTGAGCAGCAAGTTGAACTTTGCTATTATTCTGTCTATCGCTTCCCCTTTAAAGACAAAAACAATTCTTGAGAGGGTGCATCTTAGCCTAGCTGTTGACAGACTGTGGCTGCGCAGCTAAATTTTCCCTTAAAACGTGCGTTGTGGTTCTGGGCTGTCACTGTTGGTTTCTTCAGCCTGGGTTAGCCAAGCTAGGTTAAAAATAACGTGTCAGCTCTTCAACGAGCGCTCTTGGATATCTTGTGTGCATGAGGTAGCCAGCCCTGAACTAGACTGCCTGCGTGGTTTTGCCCGAATTAGTGCACGCTGTGCCAAAGCCTGGGTGGCCAGTCTGTGCCGGGCAGTGGCTCGAGATCGTTTCCACAAGGAATCCCTGCCTCCCGAGTGCTCCCATTCCTCTCTGTCCACTGTGCCGGCGGCACTGCGGCCTTGGTATGGCTACCTGAGAGAAGCAGGCTGGCTCTCACCTTGGGGATGGTCCATCCCCACCAGGACTTTATAAACCTCCAAAAAAATATTTCTTTGTTGTTCTGTCTTAATAGAGACACGCAGTGGCGGCATAACACAACAGAGGCTTATGAGAGCAGTGTTGTACAAAACCATAACAGTAAGAACATGCTAGATCATTCATTTTAAAGATAACGCTAACAAGGCTAAAATATTTAATTGCTGTACTCTGAGAAAAGTGAGGAAAAAAGGCCATGGCACTGTGCAGGACCAAGTTATTTAGGTACCACGGGGGGCCAAGCTGCTAGTTGTAAAGCCTGACAAGTTGCAACATGTAAATCTTGTTATAGAATGTAAGAATTTTTAACAGTTACATATTTTTCTATTAATGCATGAAGGCCTTACAGATTTCTCCTGCGTTCATGATGGTAACCCTCAGCGGGGATTTCTTCACTTGTCCCCAAGGTAGACATGCCACAGCTTGGGCTGAGGCCAAAACACGGCACAACAGGAAAAGTTACAAGTCCTTTACAAGATAATGGTTTCCCGCCCCCCCCCCGCTCTTTTTTCCAACATGCAACATCTAGATAGTCTCATCTTGTTGGTGTTAATCTTGATGATGAATAAGCTAGAGTGTTCTTGTTAATGTACAATACTGTTCTTCCAAACCTGCCATATGTTATACACATATAAACATGTGCAGGTCTACTCCAAAACCTCCTACTGGGATGCCCACCAGCTGGAAAGCATTGTATCCACTACTGGATAGAACCCAGTGTCAAACATAATGTTTACAGCTATTTGTGTCCACAAGGACAATACGATAGTATGAAGATGCCTGATGAACGCAATAGTCGACATGGTCAGCAGTAACCCCTCAGCAGTCTTCTGGAGGTTAGCACATTTTCCAGGTGGCTGAGTCAGGGTCTCGTACATTCCTGTTGAGATGTCATCCCTGGGTGACATTGAAAGCAATAGGAAATGCTAACATTTATTTCCTAATCTCCAAGGGCTTTGTGGCTTTTTGGCTGGACAAGACAGGCAGACCACACAAATAGATCCCCCTTATATGAAGTGTGATATGACAGCTTAACAAATAGTGGTAAGAGCCAAAGTAACGGGATTTACGTTGCCCGGGGTTTTTGCATTTCCAGAAATGGACTCTGGTTAGGATGCCTGTTTACTTATACTGTCAGTACAGTATGGACTTTTCTCTTAGGCTTTTCTCTTCCATCTGTTGCATATTTTCTGGAAAGTGCTACCATTTTACTACCTCTTTCCTTTCCTCCCCTCTTCCCCTGGCATTGTGTTGGGAAACAGAGCGTGGACCCTCGGCATACATTACAGATGAGGGAAGAAAACTAACTGGTTTGTAATAAAAGAACTGGAAAACTGCACTGCTTGTTAATTCCCCATCGTGTACCCAAAGCAGTGAGTTCAATAACAGATGCTGCAATACCCCCTGCACTGCTTCTTCCTTCCTCCTTGCTCTCTTTACTTCCATCTCCTGCTGTGAGAGAGCTGTTTGCTCCTCCGTGCTGGGGCTTAGCCCTCTCCCACCTATGGATTTGCTCTGCTCCCGGCCACATGCACATGGCAAGCTGTACTGTCCCCAGGAGGTGGGTGGCTGAGCGGAGCGGGAAGATGGGCATGGATGGGGGGAAAAGGGAAAGCAGCAGATTTGTCTAGGAGGGATGGGCTGGTGGGCTGGGACACCTGCAAATCAAGCAGGTGCCTTTGCTGAGCTCTCAGGACATTCTGGAAGGGCAGAGAGGCACTCACGTAAGCCGGACGTGAGCACAGGGGTTGGTGAGAAGCGTATAAAAATAAGTTCAGAGAAGTTAGGCTCCTTTCAAAGTGTGTGTGTGAGTGTGTGTGTATGTCTTAGAGTCATAAGGGAGGGGGAGCTCCAGTTATCCAGAAGCATTATTTCCTCTCCCTTGGACGCAGGAAGCTCCTGATAGGGCCATGCCATGAAGGTCAGCAAAGGTATCAATAATCTGAATTAAACTCCTGCTTCACTCTAACCAAAACTGAAGAACTGGGAAGGGGTGGCCAGTTTTTTTCTAGTGCTGTTAGACAGAATTTACCCTCACCAAGGCACAAAGTTGTAATAACTGGGCTTGTTGCCCTGGGACAGACCCCTGATTGACACACTACACCATTTCCATGGGCATGGGTTTGCTCTGCATGTGGACAGGATTGTGGTTCTCCTTCTAAGTACACATGGTACCTGCCTAGTCTTTTTCTGTCTATCAAGGATTCTTCTCCACTCTTAGGATTTCTCAGGCTTAGGATTTTTTTTCCCAGTGTCCCTGGGAAAAGGACAGCAGCAGCTGTGTAACAGGAGATCAATGTTTACCCTTACCCACCCCCTGTTCTTTTCTTTGACTGCAAAAGGCTGGTCCTTTCCTCACTGATGGAGGAGGTAGAAGACTATCAACCAGGTGTCCGCAGTCAGCTCAGCCTGGTGATCTGGGAGACTGCCCACCCTGGGCAGAAAGTTGTCTCAGCTTCATTCAATTAGTATTTAATGCCAGGTGGTGAAGCACGAGGTTGTGACCAAATTTCTGTGCAGAAGTCCACAGGGGCCGGGAGGTTGGTGCTTTTTTTTTTGGCTTTTGAATTTGTGACGGTGCTTGGTTTGGCAACAGAAGGTGCAACAATAGATGTGCACAAATGACCCTCGGCAGCAGGGTCCATGCTCCACAGGTGAGCTTGGGCGTCTGCACAGAGATGGGGTGGCCAGTGCATCCCCTTGCTGTGCCTGATAACCTGGGCTCGGAGCAGCCCAGGAGTTTTTAAAAGATCCTTAAATGAACCTTCCACTGCTCACACTGAGTAATGGAGCAGCTGAAAGTTGTGAGGCTGCAGCACTTCCAGTTTGAGAAACCTGTAGGAGCTGGAAGGCAGAGACAGCATTTCTCCCCACAATGCCTGTCCCCACAGATCTCTTCCTTCCCTGGGAGTGGGTGCTCCCCATAGGGCTTGTTTTTTGGGACCTGTAAGTGGACTGTTCAAAAACTGCAGCTTTTAGGCTAGTGGCTGAGGCTGTCCCCTCTTGGGAGCCAAGCATGGGGAGATTTTGCATTCAGAGAATTCTTAATTTTTCATAACATGCATTTGCAGTACAGGACTTCCTGCAGGAGGATATGCCAAAGCATCCATGTGGCACCAGTGGTAGTAAATAAGCTGTCAAGCTGAATAGCTGTCATCATGGCTGTTATGTATTTTTATTGCCTGATATCATTTGGATTGCAGTCTGCCTGACTTCTTTCCTTTTTTCTTCTTAAAAAAACAAACAAACAAACAAACCAAAACAAAAAACAGCCTTTCTCTACCTAGGATGGAGGTTTTGCTAAGCTCCAAATTGCATCAGCCTTAAAAGACAGTACCATAACGATGCAATTGCCTGGTCCACTGCTTAGAAGTAAAAGAACTGAGGGAGCATCTACAGCAAAGATCAGTGCTTTGTGAAAGAAATTTGAGGTTTATTATGTATTTGAAGTTAAAAATAATTGTTAAATCTGTTCTTAGAAAGATCTTTTGGAAGATTAGTGAAAATGGGGCCTAAATAAGAAAGAAAAATATGTTTGTAGTCAGGTCTGAAAGTTTTCATATCTATGGAATATGGGGTTTGGTTTTTTGTTGGGTTTAAGATCTACATATTTCTTCTCGTTTTCTGTGAAAACAAACTTATCTGAAAAAAAAGGAAGACTGATCAGTTAAGCTAATGACTCAGGTGAATATCAGCACTTTAAGGAAACAGACAGATGGAAAATATTTTTTTTTTATTTTGTAACTGTGTGTATGTATATGTTTTTATGGTGACTCAGCTAACATAATATTGTCTTTACTAGAGGAAATGTTTAGAGCAACAGCTGAATATTGTCAGGAGCATACACAATACTGACCTGTATAAAAAAAAAGACTTAAAGTGTGCATATGTGGGAGAGATTTTTGACATGTTTAAGGATTATAATGGCACAGATTTTTTTAATTTTAAAAAGGAATTCTTCTCTTTCCTCTCTCCATCTTTACAAGAGAATCCAAATCACTTCTGTCAGCTATTTTCCTCCTTTGGTCTGAATTACCATGTGTTAAATGCACAGCTCATTCATGCCCTGCTTGGCAGCAAGTGCCTATTGCAGACAGCGCTTCCTCCTTCTCCCAGTTCTTTCAAAATTGTGTTAACAGACAGAACATCTCTAATATGTTATAAAATTCTATTATGTCCTATTTCTAGATTATAGGATAGTTTGTGTATCATTTGTGGATCAGTGTAAATGCCATTAATTTGCGCATTCTGAATCTTTTTTTCCCTCTTATTTGTTTCATAAGTGATTATTCTGCTTTTTGTAAATAATTACGTAGCCCACAAACAGTTAAATGAGCAGCTAAACACTATCAGTTCTTCCTCTGACAGAAACTTGGAAGCGACACTAACCTGTTTTCCATCTTTAAAGTATTTTCCCAGAGTCCCTTCGGTGGCTGATGGCTACACAACAGTTCGAGGCATCCAAGGAACTGATCCTTCAGTTCACGCACAAGAACAAGATGAACACGGAAAGCGACATCAAAGGAGTGGTGCCCGGTGAGTAGGACAGACACAACCACAAATCCCTCCGCTCTTCTCTAAAGGCTGCATGTGGCATTGCTGTCCAGAGTTAAATGATCTATTTACTGCCTGTAAAATCATCCTGTTCATTCATTCATTCATTTGGTTTGCTTTCCTTGAAAAAAACATTCTGAACTCCAGCACTCTGTTTAAAATTACTCGGCCTGTTGAACAGTCCTAGTAATTATAGTCTCATCTTGCAGTGCCATATGTCTTTAGAGACATCTCTTGAAGAATTTTGCCATGGCTACAGAGTGCACCTTCAGCCTTGTGTGCCTCTGTAAACTGTTTTAAGGAAGCTGCTCGCTGGGATCCTGCCCATCACGCAACACTTCTCTTGTTGGTTTAGAGAAGCGGCAGCACTCGAACCCCAAATTCTAAAGCGCCAGCTCTGTGGCAGACCTAAATGACATTACAGTTTCTCTCTAAAGCCTTGCTCCAAGAGCTGTTTTGCTTTCCTGCATCATCTGAGCAATGCTGATCTGGGGATGGAGGGGGCCTGCAAGCAGCAGCGGAAGGGTGCAGTTTTTGGTTGAGAGTCTAACTTATCCTTTCCTTGGTTTACTGATGCTTTTAGAAAGAGTTGACTCTTCTTGTCACTGACATTGTCACTGAAATAGCCATGCTCCTGTCTCGCAGGGTGCTTTGCAGAAGAGACTCTGTGTGTGGCTCTAATTACAATAAAGGCGAAGAGTTTCTGGATCTTCGTCTCACTGGTGCACCTGTCAGATTTGGTTCAGGCTCCCCTCTTCCCTCTCACAGGCCTGACGGTGCCCATAAACACCCATTTTGCACTGTCACTTGCAATCTGTATCAGCCTACCCACTAGTCAGAAAACAGTGGAAATGTTTCTTTTTTTCCCACTTTTTCAAACCCACCTATACTGACCCCAGGGGCTGCAGGGAGACATCACCCAGTAGTTCTGCCCACAGGTAGGGGTGATGCTTCGCGCGCTTGGTCGATACTCCTGCTGAAGGTCTTTGGGGTAACTGTAGCTTCAGTCAGTGCTAAAGGCATCGGTGAGCACTGGAACAGGCTTCATCCAGAGTAGAAAAATGCCACCGTTAACATCAGCACCTAACAAATCATAGAAGCATAGGATGGTTTGGGTCGGAGTGACCTTAAAGATCATCTAGTTCCAACCCCACTGCCATGGGCAGGGACACCTTTCCACTAGACCAGGTTGTTCAAAGCCCCATCCAGCCTGGCCTTGAACACTGCCAGGGAGGGGACATCCACAGCTTCCCTGGGCAACCTGTTCCAGTGTCTCACCACCCTCACAGTATAGAATTTCTTCCTAATACCTAATCTAAATCTCCCCTCTTTCAGTTTAAAACTGTTACCCCTCGTCCTATCACTACTTGCCCTTGTAAAAAGTCCCTCTCCAGCTTTCCTGTAGGCCCCCCTCAGGTACTGGAAGGCTGCTATAAGGTCTCCCCAGAACCTACTCTTCTCCAGTGAAGCAGTCTTCATCAGTGAGGAGTGAAAAAGTCCAGTTTGGGTCTGTGGTATTCATACCCAGGTCACTGCCATGGTTTCTGGTGCACTTGGCAGACTGGTGTTAATTAGCTTGTTTGCACATGAATTGTGTGTCTGGGGTTACAGTTCCTGGATCTGCATTGCACACAACATGGCTTTGCAATGTAAATGCCATTTTTCTGGTAAAGTTCTGAAAAGCTGGGGGGTATGTGAGCAGCCATTAACCTGGTGATCTCCATCCCTCCCACCTCCTTTTTGCAGATCTTCCCCAGAATAAATGATGGATCTTGTAAAAAACTTTGAGGCAATGAAATGTCTCACTGCTGGACTTGGAGTTTCCCAACCAACTCTAAATTTGACTTTTCTCAGCTAGTCAGCTTCTTGAATTTGCAGATGAAATAAAATGTATGTTAGGGGAAAGAAAAAAATAAATTACCTGAGTTTCCTTTAAGGAAAATTATAAAGATGCAACTGTGTGCTAGAGGGATTTATTTAAGCCATGTATAATGACATTGTCCATGGAGGAATGCTAAGTATCAAAATGGCTTTATGACTATTATTCGTAACTGATTACTTTTTCCAGCAGTTTCACGGTAGGCATACATTCCTGTTCAAGGAGGGACTCCTTTTCATGTGGAAAACAGAGCGTTATTACACATCTTGATGCTATGGATACTCTGCCTGCAAATACATGTAGATACAGCAGTTGTCAGTACGTTACCCTTTGCAAACTTTAAGTGATACGCAACATGGTCATTTCTGCCTCCTTGCTGATGCTGGATTTGTTGGGGTTTTTAATTTTTCCTTCCCTCGCTTTTTCTCTTTAAACTCTCTCTGCAGCCCCACACTTTAAGGCTTTTCTGACCCAGCTCTGGTTGGATGCTGCATTTCTGTAGGGAGAGTAAGAGAGGAGCAGTATCAAAAGGATGAAATGAGCTTAACTAAACATTTTGGAAGGAACTTCTCTCTCATTCTGGGTGCATGGCAGTGTTGACGGCCTGAGTGAGGACAGGAGAAAAGTAGAAATCCCAAATGAAGAATGTGATCAAACTGCAGGCCATGTGTCTCCCAGGGGGTTCGTAAGCAGACGAAAGTATTTCTCTGCTTTTGTGCGTTATAATCACATAATTGTAGTTGCTGTAGCAGGGAATGGGTAAAAAGCTGGTACTTGTCTGGGAGAAAGGATGCCATTGAGCCTGATGCAGATATCCCCTGTTTCCCCTTGACTCCATTGTTGAGCTTTCCTGTCTATGTGGAGGGGTTTTTGTTTGTGATTTGTTTTATTCTTTGTTTTCCATCTGAAAGGGCTGGAAACTGTTTTGCTCTAGTTAGGGGCCATTGTGTTGCTGTCTATTATTCCTCACTGCATTGTCCCAACAGCCTCCTGCGACTGAATTACTCCCAATACAGTTAAATGATAAACCGCTCACCTGCAGTCCCTTCCAGCTGGAAACCTCACTGTAATTTTACTCATACATACCAGTCAAATTAGTGTATCCTATATAACAGATCATTACAGAAGTTGCAGTAGTTTCATACGTACTCATTTTGGCAGCTGATACGAGTTCCATAATAAAAAGAAGTAGCGTTCAAGTGGGTGAAGTATTTCTGGGATGGAAGAAAATGTAATTTTGAATTGCTGTCCAAGCAATGAACAGGCTTATTTTCTCTTCTGGAGAATCACACTGTTCCCATTGCCAGCTGAAAGCTTCTACTGGTCCATCTGGCTACGCTGCCCATAGTGGAAAGTGCCGCTAACCTTCTGTAAGGCCGGTTTGCTCCATGGGGTCATGGCGACTTACCTGTTGGGTGGGAAAAAAAAGAAGCAAAATATATCTGCTGTTTTTGAATCAATCCATAGGGTGAGAGCAGTTTGACAGTGCTCTTCTGGGAGATGTCTCTAAAGAGATCAACTAAATATCTGGACAATGGCAGTTGAAAGGTTTGGCAGCTGTGATAACAACCCCGTCTAGAGAAAATCAGTATGGGCAGTGCTCAGCCAGCAAGATAGTATGGGAATGCACTTGCATGGTAAACAAATTAAAGTGAGGCAAGAGACGTTGATAGGAGTCCAGAGTGTTGTAAATTAACATTGCCCTTATCTTCTCAGTAACCTGCCCCAGGGGTGTAACATAGAGTCTGTTGTTGGTTGCAAAACCAAAGGAGAGCTGTCCCCTTGACAGCTTTAAGTGGCCTTATTTTTGAGTGACTGGTACCTTGTGATTTTTGGCAGGAATAATTAGCCCTCATAAAAGATTTTTTGGGTTTATATGGTCATATTTTCTTCTCTGATGCTTAAGAGATCTAGGTGTGCTTAGACCTGGTTAAATAATCCCTAATGTTTTGAGCCTCAAAATTTCACCAGTTGGCTCAACACTTTGCCCACTTTTAGAAACAAAAGTTTAAGTTAATTTTTGCACCAAGGGAATTATTTTTATCCAACTGCATATTGAAATGTCATTTGTAAAACAGGCTTGGTGAGTACTGTTGACAAATATGTGAAACCATTATCCAAAAAAGTCAGCTTCAATCATGAGCAAGTGAAATATTTTTATATTAATTCAGTACATGTTTTTCACTACTGGTGTCTCCAGAAACTTCCCCATCTCTTCCCTCTTCCCCTGTGGAACACAAAACAAACTTACATTTCAGTGCAGCTGCAGGACAGTCGTTTTGACCTGCGTGAAATAAATGCTAAGGAAACATGGAGATCTGTTTAAAGAACAGGAGAAAAGATGTTTAGGGGAATTTGAAATCCCAAAGTGCCAACTGTCCTTACACCTTTTAAAGGTGAGTTGTTTAGATGGCTTTCATGATTTTGGTAGGATGCATGGTTTTTCTTCATGTGGGGTGAAGGGTCTGCGCGTTGGCTGGAACAGATCGACTGCTGCAAGCTGATCTCTGCACCAGCACCTAGACCTGCCGGTGTCTTTGGGAGCGCTGGGAAATGCACCACTTGAGAAGCTGGATCAGAGTTAACTGAGTGTCAGACTTGATGCTTCCATGGAAACGCACCTTTGTGCTGTTCTCCTCTTCCCCTGTGGTAGGAGACATTTCAGATGTTCCGTAACAAAAATAACTGCTTGACCAGGCTGAATAACAAACTCCCCTTTTTGCTCATCTCTAGATGAAAATTGAAGTGCTCCTGTGGGCAGACAGGTTATAGCGGTTCCTTTCTAAGCTCAGAGAAATAATATTGATGTAATTACAAAAGTGGCCAGCAAAGATCAAGCATCCAAACAGATGCAAAGACTTCAGCATGCAGGACACATTGTGGAGGGGAAGAAGGGGTACAGTGGTGACAAGTACTGTGTGTGTGCATATGGTGTGGATTGCAGCTAGGAAAGCTGTGGTTTTCAGGGGCTTTCCTTTTAATGAAAAACAAATTATCATTAACCTTTCTTGCTCCTGAGCAGCATGCTGCCATGGCTTTTCTCTTATACATAAGCTAGTTTCCTGGTTTGTTTTGCTATATTTTTTTCCGAAGCCTGAGGCTTGGATCTCTGTACTTGCGTGCTTTTATTTTCATTGGGTAAATAGCAGAGAGAAGGGTGAAAAAGCCTTATGTCTGAAAGTCAGTCTCGTTCCCTAATAGAAGAGGTTAGCTCTCCCTATAAAGCTTTACTCATATCCTTAGACAATCACACCTACAACTACGCCACTGTTTTATAGCTTGTGGTAGATGAAGAGCCAGGTGTATTAGCTAGAGAAAGCAAGTTCCCTGGCCCCATAATGTAGGTAACTGGTAACTGCATGTGACGCTACTATGTACAAACCTGCCAGATGTGTTCCTTTACTAGATCCTATTTTTTGATTGTTTAAGGTTGCCAAACTTAAATATCCCATGCAAGTCCCAGGGGGCAGTCAGGTAAATGTGAGGAATTTAGTTAAAACAGTGCAAGGTGCTATTTGAAGGCAGCCTTTAAGTCTTACAAAGGGCTGTGTGTCAGCCACAGAGATTTCCATCTCACACAAAACCAGCCAGTGATTTCTGTTGCCCTCTTGTATGGTAAATCAGCTTTCAGGAGGGGCTGAGTTTCTCCTCGTGGTCCCCTGTTGTCCAGGAGCAGGA
Organism: Nyctibius grandis; assembly: GCF_013368605.1. Lineage (NCBI taxonomy): Eukaryota > Metazoa > Chordata > Aves > Nyctibiiformes > Nyctibiidae > Nyctibius > Nyctibius grandis. Next base: position 16,021,802 of record NC_090660.1, read on the forward strand.
ACTGATGGAGTTTGTGCAACTTTTTCAGGACATGCAGTACATGATAAATAGCAAGTGTAAGTCCTCTTCTGATGGCTAGGTCTACAGGAATGGGAGAGGAGAGCCCATGCGTGCCCTGACTGTATCCCTGGTGAGGGTGGTAGTGACCTCTGACAAGCAGCAGGGTTTGGAGGGGACAGGGGGAAAAGGGAGCGCTCTACTGGGGACCTGACTTTTGATGCCGCTGGGAAAAGCCAAATATGCTAGAAAAAATTTTAAAAAAAAGAAAAAGGAAGGATGGGGGGTGTTAGCCTCTATTTAAGCTTGAATGACTCTTTCTCACCAGTTGAGTCCTCTACAGACTCTCACTGGCCACACTGCAGCCTGTCACAGCTGCTTTGTGCCCGGCTGGCACATTGGTTCTTTGTCCGCAGTGCTACCTTTCCCCCCGGAGGAGCTGGCTTTATGAGGCAGGAACCAGATGCAAAGGGCTGGCAGCAAGCCCTGGTGCTGCCAGCGCTCCCCCAGCCCATGTGCACTGAGAGGGGAGAGGATGGGTGAGTCTGGATGTGGATGTGAGGGGTAGGAAAGGAGACCTCAGGAACCAGGTGGAGGTGGAGATCAGTAAGAGACCAGTGGACAGAGAAGAGAGGAAACAAGAGAGTGAAGAGAGTTGTGGGAGCAAAGAATAAGGACAGTTGGAGGGGGCTTAGAGGGACAAAGACAGCAAGGGACTGAGGGGAATTAACAGCTGTAGAGGAAGAGCAGAGCTAGAGCATGGAGACCAAAGGGGCTGTGCGATCATTTGCTTCCCCCTCCCTCCAGAACAAGCTGTCGAGCCCAAGGATTCAGTCTCAGCACTCTTCTTGTGTGAAATCCACTCCTAAAACGTGTGCTTCACTCTCCATACTGCCTAACTCACCTGCTCTGCGTGCTGAGGTTTCCTCCGTAGCTCCAGCAGTAGATAGCAGCAATGCACATGTAGGTATCTGAAACCTCCTGATGGTCCAGGTACGGCTCCACACAATGACATTTGAGGTGTTCTTTGTGTTGGTTTTTTTTTTGGTTGTTTTTTTTTTTTTTTAAAATGTTGTAACATTAGAGGAATGTAAACATTGACAAGTCATGCTCTGGGAAATGCAAGAAGTCAGGTTGCCTGGGCAACCCTTGCTTGGCCTCCTGGCATGAAGGCATGATGATACAGCCTTTAATAACATGATTACGACCTATTTTTTCCACAGGGCATAGGATGGACGAATCAGTGCATAGGATGGACGATGCTGTGGGAATGAAGCTGTTGTCTGTTCCTCATTTGTTGCAGAATTTGGAAGGTGTGTAGTGAATGAGGCAGAGGGTTGCAGAAGGAAAGAGGACAGTCTTGGGGAAATGAAGCTGAATGACTCCTGAAGAGCTGTACTCATTCCCCGTGTCTGCAGGGATATTCTTGTACGATGATGGAAATTTCCGTGGAATCAAGTTCTTTCACTGCTGTCAATAATCACAGTTTCTTCAGTGTCTGTCTCTAGCATGTAATTCTGGGGCTTGATTTGCAGAAAGCTGTGAGCATTTATATCGGCACCTACAAGGGGTGTTGCTGTGTGATTTTACTCATTCTGGACACAATTCCTCTCTTATCTCCCTGCCTGCAAAATAGAAATAGTCTTTGTCCTTACTCTTACAAGAAGGTGGTGGACATGATTCCATTGGTATTTATGAAGTGCATGAATATTCTGACATCACTGTAGCAATGCCTCTGAGGAAACCTATGATTTTGTACTCACTGGGAGGTTTGGATAATAAGGCTGAGGAGCACATGTTGAATGGGAAAGGTGGAGACATCATTAATGGCTGCCCATTTGCTGACTGCACTGAGCATTCTGGGGGAAAAACTACTGTGTGATCATCTAATTAAGTGCTGTATCATAATGTATATGAGCAATTGAAGACTGCAATGGCAACCTTATGTCTGGCTTTTCCTATCTTTTTTTTTAATGTAATTAGAAATACAGGATTGAACCAAATTATTGCAATCAGTCCTTTGATATTATAGTCATCGAGTTACACAGTTGCTCTCATGAAATGAGCTTCTTTTTAAATGCTGTTGGTATTTATGTCCTGTGCTTTTGTTGGAAGGCCATTCCAGACTCCAAGTTGCTTTTGTACTGGGGTACATTTTAGCATTCAATTCAAATACACTATAGCTGTCCAGGTTCTTTGTCTTTTTTCCCTTCCCATTTGCTCCTGTCTGTGACTATCTTTCTCTTAAATCTCTTTTTCTCTTTTCCCATGCTATGTGAGCAGACAGCAGCCCCATTCCTTTGCTGAGCTGAAGTTCTCCTCTATCTCCTCTCCTTTTATAAATAGGCTTGCCAAAGCTTTAGTTTCTCAAATATTGATGACCAGAATTGTAAAAGAGCACCCGTATTTTGTTGTTTGAATTGCAAATACCTCATGGACACAATAAACTGGTGCCTTATAGTCACTTGTGTTCAAGTAGTATATAACCAAGTCCACCACAGTGTTTGCTAAAAGCTTATCTTCCAGAAGAAGCATTTCCCATTAGTCCCTGAGTATCTTTCCTTGTATTTTGAATTTTATTTGCTTTTGCCACACAGGGTCTCAAGCTCACCCAGTTCTCTGCAATGTCCCATTTCTGTGCTGTACTGCTGGCAGTGCCTCACTTTGTCACCAGCAGACTTCATTGGCACATTCCTAAAGTTTGTGCCAAGCTCCCTAGTGAGGTTATTAAACAAGATTTCTTTATTGTTTTTTTGAGAATGAGACGAGTCACCCTGCTACTAACCTCCTGCCATCCACTTTTCCATTTTTTCATTCCTTATTGCTGTCTGCCCACCAGTTGTCTACTTACCTACCTCATAATTTCTGTATGTGACTTGATGATAGCCTTCAATATTCCTTTATTATTAGGCTTTTCAAAAATGCAATGTATCAGGCTGCTAGTCCTCCATGATATAAATAAATAACTAAGCACAAAGGTAGTTCATGGAGACAGAAATCCTGGAAGGTATAAAATAACCCTGTGTACCAGTAACTCAGCATGGCTGAGAGTAGGTTGCTTCAGCTCTGCATGTCGGACTGATTTACCTCCTGCTGCAGAGCTGTCGTGCTCTGGGGATTGATTGAGTCTCTGTGCTGGGCTTCCATAGATCCTTTCATGTTCAAAGAGTTACTGGCAGTATCGTTTAGCAGCCAAAAAAATCCAGCAGAAGTCCATCACCACAGCACACTTGTCATTTTGGACATCCTTTTTCATAGGCTTGATTTGAGCTTTGTCTATTTTGTCTTTGCCAAGTGATGCAGAGATGGGTGGCTTTCTTTGAAGGCTTTAGAGATACTTTCTGATTTTGAAAGCTGTGCTCCTGAAACTCAGAGGATCCCACGAGAATTCAGCAGCATTGGGAGCTGGAAGCTGTTAGGGTTCCCCTCCCCGTGAGACTTTTAAAGTCTCCCAATGAATAGTTTTAATTTCCACTGCGATATAAAGAGTTAGCTTGGTGACAGTTTTCCTACCAAGTCCCTGAATAGGAAGCCTAGAGTATGTGTGGGCTCCGGAGTATGGGAAAACTCGTAATGGGCCTCTGAGTAAATGGATAAAAATAGTTTTTATTTTCCACATTCGCCCTTCTGGTAAATCAGCCAGAACTGAAATGTTTAATGCAAATCTCTTCTGAACTGGTGACTTCAGTGCAAAATCAAAGAATAGGTTGGGGGTAGGGGGAGTTTTCCTGGTGTTATTCCAGTAACTGAGAGTGCAATAGTTTGCTTCAATGAGGTTTTAATAGGCATTGGGTTGACTTCTCTTTTAAGTTCTTAACGTTGACTTATGAAGTCCAGACAGCCTAAGAGCTGCCGCTCTCCTGATGCCCATCAGTCAGAGCAGGTCCTTTCGTGCAAAGAGGCCACCTCTAAAAAGAGCAGGCCACTTAAATATGAGCCAGTTCTTTAAGTGATGACTTTTTTGCAAGTCAAATAGCTTATTTGTTGCTATCTGAATGATATTTTAATTATCGTAAATTATAGATATTGGAGTGACAGGGTTTTTTTGGAGAACATCTGACTGGTATATATAGAAATAAAGGATGGAGAAAGTCATCAGAAAGATAGAGGTGGTGGAGACTTGGGGAGAGTCATTCATCTGAAGCAGGTGACTTAGATTTGGAGTTTTAACGCACTGTAGAGGAATGGAGGAGTAAATAGCTGGTAGACCCAGAAGCCTTTCAGTAAAAAGTTAGGTGCTGTTTGCATTCTTTGGTGTAAGGTTTGAGGCCAGTTTCTTTTTTTTTTCTTTTTTTCTTTATTTTTTTTTGTTTATTTTTTTTTCCTTTTTTTTTTTTCTTTAATCCTTGTAATGCAGCTACATCTGGTATCTCTGGAGGTGTTTGTCACTTCTCATAACCCACGGGCTATTGAGGGTAGAACACCAGTTCAGTGAAAAACACTAAGGAGAATTAGTTCAGAAGGACTAATTTATAAGAAAGGTTAAAAAGGGGCTTAAGTGCACATGAGAAGGATGCATGACAATAAATAAAGAACGTATGGATTGTAGCAACCTGTAATGTATAAGCAGGATTGAAGGGCAAAATAAAGTTTGGCTCCAAAGAGAAGTGTAACCAAGTTAAGTGTTGCTTCTCTTAATTTTATTAAGTTGTGGCTCAATAAAGCACATATTGACAATAAAATCTACTTTCTCTTCCCAAAGAAAAAAGTAAACATTACTTTAAGAAACAACAAAAAAAAAGACAAATTAAGAAAATCCGAAGAATATGGCATCAGGGACTGTCTTCTGCTGACAGAGGAGGAGATCTTTTACAGGCCAGATCTGGTCATTCTTGGACAGTTTGAGAGTGAACTCTTAAGTCCACATGAAATCTGTGCAATGTGTGTTGTTGGGTTTTTCATTGTTGCCCTTCAGCTGAAATAGTGAAGTCATCCACAGCTTTTCAAAACCTTGTGCTGCTTCTAGTGCTTGCTTTGACTTCTTTGCTGTAGAAGGTTTGGCTTGGGCTCAGTTACAGGCTTTATAACTATGTTTTATCTAACTGCTTCAGTTGTTCTGAATTATTTTATTCCCACTTACTCCTTTCCGCAGTCTTGGTACAAAATTCATTTTGACCTTGCTCTTTGAGATTAGGTACCATCTTTTTTTATTGCGTATTTTTTTAGTATAGCCCTGATCCATTGCTGAGCCTGCTGAGTGCTCCTGTAGTACAAACATTGATTTGACCAATTTCCTCTTTTGCTCCACCTCTGTTTTTATGCTTTTGTGAGCTTCATGCTGCATAGATTCTGGGGAGAAATGGATATTATTAGGTAGTAAGGAAAGCAGTAAGGCAATATTCTGCTTAAGTACAATCGTTAATGTAAAACACCCTTTGCTGCTTTTCTCAGAAGCGTTCCCTGTAGTTATTCTAGATAGAAGACCAGGAGTGACCTGTGAGCAGTGAATAGCTCAACTATTTGCATATAAATAGTGTTTCTTTGATTTATTATTTTTATGGTACAATTTTCAAATAACAGCAGACAAACTTGCCTTGTTTTGTTTGTAAATTTGGGTGATTTATCTCTTTTTTTCCCCTGCGGCTTTCTTTTATTTTTCCCTGTCTTGCATCTCTTAACGAGATTGCTATTCAGTGGAGTAAGGCAGAGGTCAGGGCAGGCCACTGCGGATGACTGAGGACACCCTGGTTAATTGCGTATGCACGAAGGGAATGCATGCACGGTTCAGAACACGACCACACTGCTGCCTTTAAACACTTCTAGAAAGTCTAGAAACAGTAATACAAGTCTTTGCCCTAAAAAACGGTCCTAGTCTGTAGCATTGGAGAGCATCATTTTTGTGATGCTTCTCTATAGCTGCAGCTTCTTCTGTTTTTACCAGACTTTATGCCCTTGTTAGCTGTCTCACTGATCCGGTAGCTTGGGAACAGTGGTTTTGTTGGCATGCTTAGGTAGGTGTTCCAGCTCTACCCTAATGATATTTGGGAAGTAAGCAGTGCCCTTCATTTTTGTCCCGTGCCAACAAGAATATCAGGTGCAATATTTGCGAGGCTTATGCGTTACTATAGCGTTGCGAAGAAAGGTTGGCTTGCAGCTGCCCAGCACTTTAAGGATGTGGTGAGGCTTTAGTTCTGAAACGCAAAGACATCACAGCTAATGATGCCCAAGCATTTTTCTTTAAGGAAATGTCTTCTGTTTAGGACGTCCATCAGAACAATTTTAAATACTTGAAAGGGGGCAGGGGAGAGGATGAGCTGACATAGTGTCCTAGCCACCTCTTTCTGAAACCTGGATTTGAACAAACCTCAAAAGATTCCCACGAAAAATGAGTTTGAGCTCCAGTCCTTTCCATTGCTTTTAAGGTGTGCATTGCAGAACGGCAGCAGGTCTTGTAACCGCACAAGTACAGTCCTGCCTCTGGGAGGTTTAAAAATTAACAGAATGCTAAAGTTCTTCAGGAAATTTTATATCATTCTTGCTGGGATTGAGCTCTGTACTGCCCCCATTTTACATACACATTTCAAACTGGGAGAAGGATTGGAGTGTGAAGGAGTTCTTGGGCAGTTCTTCAGCCCCAAGAAGGTTAAGGGGAGCCTGGAAGAAAAGGGGGAACCTGAGGTGGACTTTAGGCAGGTTGTTCAGCCTTTTTATAGCTCCTGTTAGTGTAATCAATAGTGTCCTGCTCTCCAGAACATCCCTCAGAATATCTGTAGTTCAGAAGTGAAGCTTCTCCTTCTTGTTCTTCCTAGTGAAAGAATAATTTTGGTTTGGTTTGTTTCAGAGCTGGAAAAGGAGATCACCAGGAGACCGAAGAAAGTCTGCATTGTTAAAGTGGTGGGAACAAGGAACCTGTGGAAAAACATCGTAGTATTGTGTGTGAACTCGTAAGTCAGATCTCTTTCTGTTTGAATAGTTGTGTGGTTGGTGAACTGGAAGCAGTAATGGGAAATGATGGGGGAGCTCCTCTGTTTCCTAGTGTGGGACCCTTCACTAGTGTCTCTGATAACTGATCCTGGAAAAACACCAGCTGTTGCAGGGAATTATTTTTTTATGGCAAACGTGGAGGAACTCATTGGCTGTTTCAGGGAGCAGAACCACGTGCCTTCTCAGGTGTCGTGCTGCAACTGCATTGCTATCACCAGTGGTCTCGCATGGCCATATCCTGGTACATGCTCATGCATGCCGACATTTGCTGCTGGCATCCTGGGTGGGATTTTTGAAATCACTAATGCCACAGGAGCGCAAGTTCAAGTTGCTTACATACGATATAGCTGTGTTGCAGAGGAAGATGTTGCTTGCCAGTACACACAAGCCTGCTACCCTGTATAACAGCTGTCCTTGATAGGTCTTCCAAAGTGCTTCAGCTCTCCCAAATCATGTGTGGGGCACACAGGGAGAATGTGCTGTCTCGCACAGAGCAATGTGATGCCTGCGTCCTAAGGTTTCGGCTTGGACATGCTGACATGGGCAAAACCAAGCATCTGCCTGAGGGTTTTACAGGTTACAGGCTCTGAGACCTTCTGTCCAAAATTGAGCACCTTCTAAAGAGGAAATAGATGGGCTGGAAATTTAGCCTCTAACCAAACCCAACTTCTGAGAGGGAGTCAAGAGTAGATTTTCTATTTTTTCAATCTTATAAAATGCCCATTTTAATTCCTTTTGTGATTTTTTTTTTTTTTTCCAAATGGGAGGTGAGGAGAAGACTGGAAATCCCCCATCCTCAGCTGTGTTTAAAAGTACATACCTCTCTTGTGGCTTTTTCTTCGTCACTTCAGGGCCCTACTCTGCAGCCTTCACTGCTGTTGACAGGCACATGGATCAGTCATAACCCAGAGAGGACAGCCCCTGTGCTGGGCAGACAGTCACCCAGGAGCACACGGACTTCAGGGGTCTGTCTCCAGCATTATCGGTTGCAGAACCAACTCCGGTTGTATGGTTTTGTCTCTCTCTCCCACCTACCAGCGGGTGACTCCCTCTGCTCCGAAACAACATTTTCCTCTTAAGCTGAGCTGGTAGATTTAATAGCCAGTGTTAACTGTATTTGTGAAGAACCTTTGTGTGGGGAATTCTCCCCTTCTCCCTCCCCCTTTTTAATTACGCACATTTGGGAATTCCCTAAACAAGAACTAGGCAGCCCAAATAGTAACTTCTGGCAATTGCGCACAGAGGCTGTTTGCCATCCAAGTAGAGCGTGAAGCAGATGTGCGTTTGAGGAAATAGCTTTCATGTTTGTTTTTAGGGGGTGGAAAAAAAATATTTAATTTTAGTTCTGTTATTCCTGTTAGATGGGGCTGTGGTAAATTTTCAGAGTGTGGAAGACGGAGAAGGAACCTTCTACAGGCAATTATGAGACAGCAAGGGGAGATAAATGTATTTAGTTTTAAAAGCAACTGTTCTGAGCTGTTCAGCAAGTTAAGATAATACAGTGATTTCTGGGGAAGCTGGCTGGAAAGCAAAGTGCAAATGATACATCAATTTAGTTTATAGGTCATGGCCTAAATAATAACTTCAGCAAGTGTGTTTGCATGCACAGAAGAGAGAGATAGAAGGTACACACTGTTTAACTCTGCCCTCTTACTAAATATTGTTTTGCTGATTAATATTTCACTTATGGGAGGAGTCGGTTATACTCTAGATATCCAAAGCAGATGACATTCTTGTATAACAGCAAGTACTTGTGCTAGATTTCTACTGGGGGGAAGGCGTTTGATACTGGGGCTGTAGTTTTGGACTATAGCATTGATTCACAAGATTGCAAGAGAAGTCTCCCAGGCCCTGGGCTGTCATGCACTCAGCAATTGCATATTCCCCCAACAGTTTCTATACTTATGTTAATATCCAGTTTACACTGACAGAGCTTCAAATTCCTGACGTTCAGGAGGATAGAGGTGTATGAGTATAATCACAGAATCACAGAATGTTAGGGATTGGAAGGGACCTCGAAAGATCATCTAGTCCAATCCCCCTGCCGGAGCAGGATTGCCTAGATCATATCACACAGGAACGTGTCCAGGCAGGTTTTGAATGTCTCCAGAGAAAGAGACTCCACAACCTCTCTGGGCAGCCTGTTCCAGTGTTCGGTTACCCTCGCTGTAAAGAAGTTTTTCCTCATATTTATGTGGAACCTCCTATGTTCCAGCTTGCACCCGTTGCCCTTGTCCTGTCAATGGATGTCACTGAGAAGAGCCTGACTCCATCCTCATGACACTTGCCCTTTACATATTTATAAACATTAATGAGGTCACCCCTCAGTCTCTTCTTCTCCAAGCTAAAGAGACCCAGCTCCCTCAGCCTCTCCTCATAAGGGAGATGTTCCACTCCCTTAATCATCTTTGTAATGTAACTGCCATTCATTTTTTGGAGACCTGGAGCTGCAGCTTAATTGGAGGCACAATTAATTTGTGACATAAGGTTTGTCTGATCTAAATGCCAGGGGCAGGAGGCCCTTCCCGGCAGGGGTATCTGTGCTGTGATGGGGGCAGTTGGGAACATTGACCTCCTGTAGCAGCTCTGCTGCAGTTTTGCACCACGTTGGGGGCTGATGTTGGGGCTTCTCATCTGACTTCTGTACCTCCAGCCCCCTGCTCTCCCTTCCTTTTTATTCATTTCTTTTATTTTCATTTTTTTTTTGAGGAGAGGTAGGGGAAGACAGGAGAAAGAGGAGTGAAATGGAGTGGCAAGATGTTAATCACTGGCATCACGAAGAAGTTTTTAAAAGAAGAGGAGATGTATTGCTATGGAGGGTGGTGTAAATGGGTAGATTCAAGTAGGGCTTATTGTTTGATAATTGTAATAATCATTGCAGTGCAATGTGTGACTTCAAATACTCATTTCTAAGAGGTTTTCAGTTGTAACAGGCTAACTTGAGAAGTGAGATGCAATCTTTAGTACAACCAAATGCCAAGGGCGGGTGGGTCTTCCTGGAAGACACATCTGTATTGCACGGTGTTTTGCTGTCCAAGCGCTCCATCGCAGCAGCGCTGGCTCTGCGGCCATCAGCAGATGCACTGGGAACAGAGAGATGTCCTTCTTGAGACAGAGGAGTTCTGAAATACATTGGAAAAAACAGTCATGCAGTAGGAGTCCTAATAAAGTTTCTTGTACCCTAATCTTGAGCAACAAATGATGCCCGTAGATTGCAAATATCTGGTTGAATAGAGTTTTTTCTTTGGTTTCTTTTAATCATTGCTTATTTTTACAGTAGCACCTGGAAGTCTGAGTTGAGTCTTTTTGACCAGGTATTCCTACAGCAGAATAAATTGTTCCTGCATTAACGTATTCCTACATTGAATTACATTGCAGTGTGTGGCTGCCTTCTCAGCAATGATCTCCCCTTACCCTCTCCTGTTTCCCCTAGGCTGACTGGTTACGGCATACACCACTGTTTTGCGAAAAGCATGATGGGGCACGAAGCGAAGATGGCGATTACCCACAACTTCTATGCGGACTACTACACCATGGCTGGGATTGCGCTGGCATCCTGCCTGGCCATGTGCCCGGTGGTCGGGTTTCTGGGGAGGAGAGGAGGACTCCTGCTTTTCATGATCCTTACTGCTCTGGCATCGCTTCTGCAGCTGGGCCTTCTCAACTGTAAGTTGGAGACAAGAGCTTTTCAGGACCACACAAGTTTGACATGCAAATAAGGGACCAGGAACTATTAGCATTTCCTTTGCCTTTCTCAGATTTGACGTGCCGTACACCTGCTTAGTTTAAGAAGCTGAATTCATTTGAAGGATTCCCCAAACATTTGTTGTCTTAGGTTCATTAGCAAAAGGATGTGTTCTGGATGAGTCCCTGTGGTGAAGCTCGTTGAGCACTGGGGCTGCTTCTAGGGCTGTCACTTAAAAACAAACAAAACCAAAAAACACTTTTAATTTTATTTCAGTGAAATACCCTCTGGGGAAAGAGCTGTGTTGGGAAGGGAAAACTTTCCCACTTGAGTCTGCATCTTGAATAGCCTCTAAACAAGGAGAAGTTAAAGGAATAGGTGTATGTCCTCTGCCTTCTCCGAGCATCTTGCTACATGTGAGTAATACACAGGTAGCATGGAAATATGCAGCTGAGAGACCCTACTGTGTATGTATAGTCCATGTGAATGTATACACATGATTTCGTGAGGTGACACAGCTTTTCAAATAGGTTGTTTTTGCCAAAAGCAAGAGTGTAACCGCTCCTCCTTTGCAGGTGGTGACCTTTCTCTGGCCCTTTTGAGCTGCTTCAGCTATTAAAACTGCTACAGAAATATTCCCTTTCCTTCTTTTATTTTATTTTCTTGTCTTAATTTTCTGTTGATGGACAAAGTTGAATGTGATGGATCAGAGAGGTGTTGAAACAGAGGGAAGATGGGATGTGCTTTACCACTCTCAGTGTTGCCAATCATTAGACCCCTGTCCCATGAAACATCACCCCAAGGAAAGGGGAAGAGGGTTGAGACATGCCTTGGACAAACGGGCCATGAGACAAACACCAGAACACTGTTTGTTGCTGGTTTTCATTTCTAAGTTTAGAAATAATTAAGGGCTTTAATGAGAAAGAGTTTTTTGCATTGAGGATGGAAAGATTTCACATTCCCGCATGCTGAAGACAGCCCTGAGCCAGCAAGAGTTGTCCATATTTACAGATCGTGTTTCCCAAAAGCGTTTACTAAGTTAACCTTTAGTGAGCATGCTATTTGTGGGAGTGTAGGAGGGAAACAGGGAACCTCTTTCATGACATGGAGGAAACTCCAAAATCGTGTGTGTTTGCTCCCAGCTTGGCACAGAAGTTTACATTCTCTTTGAGCACACGTTTACCATGTCCAGCCCTCCCAGCTGAGAGTGAGAGAAGCCCCATGGCCCCATCTCATCCCCAGCCCGTAGACAGAAGTGAGCATTCACATGCAGATGCACGTTCTGTGTGTGCAGTCTCCCAGAACTCCACGTTCTCGTGGTGGTGTCCATCAGAGTCTCTCTACACTAGGTTTGTCTAATTTTTTTTTAAGGACATTAGATGTTTGTTGAGGCTGTTGAGGTAATAAACATGCAATTGCTTAGTGGAAAGAAAATATGCCAGAACCATGAAAGTCTGCTCCAGAGCCATGAAAATCTGGTTGCAGTTTTTCAATGACAAAAAAGGGGTGAGGGAGGTGGGGAGGAACACCCTGTAGGAATCACAATCTTTTCCATAATGGATTTAGGTGGTTTTGTGAGTGAAGTTGCTAAAACTAAGAGCAGCCCTGGGCTCTAGGTGCTTGCTGCTGTGTTGGCACCTAGACTTCTCAATGCTGTGTGCCTGTCAGCCTTCCCCGCTCTGCTCTCACCCCTTTCTTTGTGGGAAGAGGAGGGAAAGGCAGCCTTGAACTTTGGAGCAGCTTGTCTTCCCCCACTCTAGACCCATAACCCCCTTCTTCTTCAGAAGAGCTAGACAGTGTTTGGAGAGAAGCAGTGACCCTGCTGATTATGAAATCTGTTACAGCCTCTTGCATGTCTTAGCTTACCATAATTTGGGTGTAATTAGCAAATGAAACCAGAATTTGAGAAGGAGGGTGAGAGAGGGATATGGATATCCTCCATCAGCAGCAAGCCCACAGCAGACTTTGAGGCTCACCGTGTCCAGCCCTTCCTCTGGACCCCAGGCCATCACCTGAGATGTCGTGGGAGCCTGATGGGAGATAACCAGTGGAGCTGTGCCCAGCTCATGACGCTGCCCTTCCCCTTGCTGCCCAGTACTGCCATGCACTCCTTTGCGGTTAGGACACATGGCAGCTGGTGGCTAGCGTGATACGTGGGCCACCAGCTCAGGGTTTTGGCAAGGAAGAGGTCTCCCACCAGTGTTCTCTAACTAAAGCTCCGTTGGCCATTCCCTCAGGGCTGCAACAGGAGGGCAGTTTCTCTTCTCCCCCTTCGTTAACAACAGAAGCCTTTGTGTTAATCCCTGTGGTAATTCTGGGGCTCTTAAAAATGGTTTACCACTGCGTTTGTTATCACTGTCTCATTAGCATGCTCTCCTCCAGCTGAAAGGGGCCTGGAAATGGCATGTCCTGTATGGTCGCTGTGAGAAGATGTGCCAGTTATGGCATAGGAAAGGAGAAGTGTATGGTGGGCTGAGGGGTGTATGTGGGATTTACCTTTGGTTTGTTTTTTTTGTTTGGGTGGGTTTTTTTTATAAATTGCATATGTAACAAAATTATGTTCTTGTTTTCTCTCCTTTTCTCTCCTATTTTTATGTAACTTCTGTGGTGTTGGATCCAGTGATTGGAAAATACAGTCAACTTCCAGACTCAGGTATGGTTTACAGATGGGTCTGCATCACAGCAGAAGTGCTGCCTGGGGAGCGGGTGGATACGAAAGGCCGGGGCCAAAGCACCCAGAGCAGAGCTGCTGCTGCAGAGGGGTGCAGGGGGAAAGCCCACTTCTACGCAGTGCCTTGGGACCTTGCTTGTAGGCAGGCCTGTTCATTTATATGCAGGCTCTCAGTGTAGCATCCCCTCCGCATAGTCTGGCTTACCTCTGCATGTCAAGAGAGGGTGCAGAGGTCCCCTAAGGTTTATTTTTAGATATAGGGCAATGCTTTCTCAGAAAGTCTCCTTCTCAGAAGCAACATTCCCAGTTCGGTCTTTTCCAGAAAGATCTGAGATGCCACAGTCCCTTCTGATAAGGGGGACTTAGACACCTTAGAAAATACTTCCCCAGACACCTTATCCCAGCCTGAAGGTCTGCAATAGCAATGCAGTGGCAGGCTGCAGGAGAACAAAACCTGCCCTTCTGTATTTGATTTAACGGACCTGTCCTTGCCTGGCTTTTCCCAGGTCTGTTCTGCTGAGCAGTCGTGACTCCCTGCAGGGTCAGTGCTGCAGCCTCACCCAGTATACGAAAGGTGCCTGGAGACCCAGAGACCCTTAGTTTGCAAAGTGCCATGCTCATGTCCCTGTCTGCCAGCAGTATTTGCCCTGTCCCACAGACGTGGGGTCCATTGCAGAAAGGGCTTAGCCCTGAGCGGGCTGTAGCACGTTTCGGAAGTCGTAACTTAAGAACTCATGAATACCTTTTGTTCTCCTGAGAGCTGATATATTCAATAAGAACAAAAGCAGGTGTTACTTTTCATTGGATCCAGCCCAGAGAGTGCACCTGCTTGGGACTGCACGCTTACGGGCGGCCCTTTCTTGGGGCAGATCTTGGGACTTGGCTGGAGGAAGGTGGGGGGTGTTGGCTGCAGAGCTCCAGTCCTTTCCCAGCACTCCCGTCAGGCACGATGTGTTCCCCTCGTATGGCGCAATAGTCTCTGCGAACAACGTGGCCTCCTCACTGGCCAGGACAGACCATGTGGGCTTGTACAACCCTGGATCAGACATCCAGCCCCTGCCTGCAAAAGGTGGTGAGCAGGGATCAAGCGAGGGATATATCGTCATTGTGGCCAGGAGACGGTTTCCTTTAGCTTTGTTTAGATTTACTGGGGTTTCTCCCTGTGCTTGATAGACGCTGTTCGCTCTCATCAACTTTGCTGCCATCCAGCCATGAAATGATTGAGCAAACAGCCTTGCCGGACACGGTAACAGGGGAGTGCTTCACCGTCCTTGGCATTGGCTTTTCTCGCACAGAGTTGTCAGGCAAAGGCTGTCAAGCTGGGTGTTATGACAGAGTTTGCAGACTGGTCACGTGCAGGGCCTTAGCATGGAGATGGGAGCACTTTTATTCTTTCACCTCTTGTCCTGCAAGCCTCTCCAGTGCCTAAGCCACCAAGCAGGTGTTTGGCAACTTGATGAACGCTGCCTGGCTCTGCTTGTCTGTCAAACGTGGGAGGGAAGTGGCTGGTGCCTAAAAGACTGCCCAAAGATGTGTTTTTTCTTGTGTTTTACCTTTTTGTGGTGGCTGGGCATAAATAATTCAGAGATCGCTGCCATTTTTGGCATGACATTATGTTTTTTTTCACGTATGTTTGTGTCTCGAGTGCTTAGGGAATGGATTTTATAAATACCAGGTTTAAGTTAGTGTTACAAAAATGACTCAAATTCTCGTCTAGGGAGAATGAGTAACATAAACCTGTTTTCTTCCTTGGAAGTTTGGCCTCATTCTCACTTTTTATGAACACACTTGTCTTGGCAGGTATGAGTGACAGTGTCAAAGACAAATTCTCTACTGCTTTTTCCATCGTGGGTATGTTTTCTTCGCATGCCGTTGGAAGCCTCAGCGTGTTCTTCTGTGCTGAAATCACACCGACAGTAATCAGGTGAGACACTGGAGCCCCCCTCTTCAAGGGATGGGGGCAAAATTATCCTCATTTAGTTGATAACTGGCTGTGTAACTTAACACATTGTATGGGAGGGGAAATCCCCCCTAATCAGAGACCTTGAAGCAATTTTTGGCCCACTCTTTAATTTAATGTCGCTGCAGTCAGTCTGCTTGAGTAAATGACTGTCTTGTAGACAGAGAGGCTTTGTTTCCGATGGCTCCACCTTGTGTCCCATCGTGGTGATTATCAGCAGGCCAGACATCATAGGAATTGCGTGTTTGCAGTGCAGTACGGTTTTAACTACTTAGCTGAACCAGATCATGCGGTTGAACCGTGTTATTGCTTCGCTTACTCTGCTGGATTTGTACGACCAGTGGCCATGTGAGTCTACAGCTTGATATTAAAAGAGAAATTCCAGGAGCATGCAGAGGAGGTCATAGGTGCAAGCAATCCCTGCCTCTGTAGGGCAGGTTAATCGGGGCAGCTATAGGGGTGCTCTGGTGGCAAGGAGGCGTTGCAACATGCGGTGTGAAATGCTTTTGGTGCATATAGGTGCTCTTCAGAGTCTGCAGTCCTGCCTCTCCCAACAGCAGCACCAGTGTGAGTGGTCTGCCTTTATTGCAGATAAAGTCACCTTTCTCTTTGCACACAGATCTCTTAGCAGAGGCTCAATTTTTTTCTAAAGAGGAGCGCTTTCATCCTGGGCAATAGTAGAAATCAGGCAGATGATCTTTGCTGGAGAGCTTCCCATAAAATATCTTTGTACAGTCAGGTTTTTGTACCGGTTTATGTATTCACTGTTATCTTTCACAGCACAAAGGCTGTGCTTGTGTGTTCTGCATTATGCTTTCAGCAGTGCCACAGCGATTCAGGAGTCCACCCTGACTCCATTCAATTTCCCAGGAATGTAGGTCAGATGGGTGGGAGGGAGAAAGAGAGGGGAGAGGGAATAGGATACTCTTTTTTTCTTTTTTTTTCTTTTCTTTCTTTCTTTATATGCCTTTTCAATAACTTTGCAAAAGTATTATTGCAAAGCTGTCAGCTGAGTAGCCAGAGTCTCCTTGATCCATGCCCTTTTCTTCCAAGCTATCTGACTTTGTGAATGTGTTTTACAGATAACGTTATTTCCACAGGGAAAGGCAGTGTGAGTGGTGAGGAGATTCTACAGCAGCCCAAAACACTAACAGCTATTTACTTATGTGTGCGTCAGTCAGTTTGGTGGTTTTACGCCTCTTTCATTTTCTCCTTGTCTCTGTTTGAAAGACACGTAGATAAGGGATTGGCCACGTCAACCGGAAGAGAATCTGCCAAGTAGGGTCAGGTACGCGGTGTGAACTTAGCAAGTTTTTTCCTTAAATCACTTACGTTGCTACAGGGAGGGGGACAAAATCTTGTCTGGGAGATGAACTTCTGCTTCCTCTGACGCTGCTGGGTGACACCAGGCAGGTGACAATAGGTAGATAGGCCTGAGGGTCCCCGTTCATTAATAGGGATGATGACACTCTGCAGCGCTGTGCAGTCCTACCACCGTAAAGCTCTTTATAAGATCTGCTCAGGGCTGTAATTAGAAGGCGGCGCTCACAATGGTGCATAAACATCTCTCAAGCACAGTGTAGTTAAGCTGCCTTGTGTCTTGCTTTTCGGTGGGATCTGGCTGCTCCCTCATAACCTGTTTGCTAAAATACTGCCTCGGATGTCCTTTAGTGTTTCAGATCATCTTAATATGCTTTAGGTTGAATCTCGAGGAACCTTAGGGAAAAGAGAGGCAGAGAGAGCACTGGGGCTGTCTCTGGGGTTTCCCTGATCAAATCCTTTACCTGTAATCCCCCATCCCTGAGGGGGGAAAGCAGCACTGCCATTATCAGGGTATCAGTGACGTGATGGCCAACCTGTAGCACCCATCTGGCTTTACTGCTGCAGTGCTGAGATGAATGGTTACAGCAGTGTAGGAGGAAAATAGCCATCTTCATCACCAAGAGGTGCTACCAGCTCCAGAGACATAAAGGTTCCACGCTGTCATGCAGCACAGAGGGGTCCTTCGTACCCTTGCACTGCAGCCTGGTCTCCTGGTGCCAGGTAGGAGGGCTTCACCAGGAGCTCCCATTCCTTGTACCAAGGGTTTCAGTGCAGAGCTCCATCCAAACACTGAATTTAAGCACTGAGAGGCACCGATAGTCCATCTCTAATAATCTTGATGGGAACACCACTGCAGGTTGCACAGCTACTAAATAGGAACAGGCTGAGGAAACTGCAGTGTGTCCTCTCCCTGTCCTCTGCATGCTTGGTTGCTAACAAGTGGAAAAGTGATCTGGGTTTCTCTCTCTCTGTCCTGCTTTTGCCCTCACCCAGCCAAAGAAATGAAGAGCGGGCAGTGATGGCCAAATTAGGAGCTTTACCCATCGCTAGCAGTCTCAAGCCAAATTTCCAGTAGGTTACAGTACAGTTTACTGGGACCTGAACCAGACCTGGCTTTTCAAAGGTGGTGCCTTGCCCCATGAGGCCAAGGGTGTCCTGGTGTGTTACTGAAGCTCTGGCCCGGAACTCAGCACACAACAGGGTCGCTTACGTACAGGAAGGTCAGGGAGAAACCATGGAGGTTTTCAGGGACTGACTTCAAGAAGTGGCTGAGCTGACTGGACAAAGCCCTAAAAAACCTGATCTGAATTCAGTGTTGGCCCCACTTTGTGCAAGATGCTGGAGTGGGTGCTCTCCCAGTCTCCTCCAACCTGAGTAGCTCTCTGGCTCTTCTGTACTCTGAGCCATGCCGCGTATCAACCCATTTGCTCAAGACAGACAAATGGCCACTGGCAGACAGGATTAACCTTTCTTTGTTCTCCTGAGCAGCGCTGAGAAGGGCATGACCCCCTTCTTAGGTTTAGCCCAGTTCGAGCAAAGAATATCAGCAAGGAGGTTTTGCTGTTCTCTGAAAAAACACTGCAGTAGCAAGCAAGAAAATTCTCCCCTGTGATCAGGGAGGCCCTTTCTGAGGACAAAATTTTGGACCAAGATTCCTTTGCGACTTGCCCGCATCAGGACTATAAGCCTCATGCTTACGGTCCTGATGCTGCCTCACTGCTGCTGGGCGAGCAGGGGCTGCGGAAGCAGCTCTGATCACGCGTGGGGCCGTACTGCTGGAAACCCCCCAGCAGCAGCCACTGCCAGGCGGAGGTGCAAGGGAAGAAGCTGGGGTTTGCCGTCGGTGCCAGCAGCCCTTGCACTCCCTCCCTCGGCTCTGATCTGCACCTCAGAGCGTGTTTGATGCCAGTCCCCTGCCATGGGAAAGCCTGTACTGAAGAGAAGCGGTGTCCCGAAACGCCCTGGACATCTTTGATTTCCACATGCTGCCCCACAGTGCCTGCAAAAATGAATTATGAGGGTGCTGCCTCTCTTGCCCTGTACCCATTTTCCTGATGTGCACGTGAACAGCAAAAAATTACTGACAGTATTTTCAGTTTGCCTTTTTTTTTCCCCATTTTCATATTTGCAGTATAGTCAAACATTAAAATCTTCTAGGATGTGTACCAAAATGTATTTTCAAGCCTTCTTCTGACAGGTTATGATGGCGCTGGAGAAAGTAACGCCTGCTTTAATTACTGACATCATATGGGAAAAACTTTTTTTTCCCCTCCAAATCTGAAGCTGCTTGACCCGTAATGACAGAGCCGTCTTTGTTGTTGCCTTTTCCTGTTTCCTTCCAGCTTGCTTGATGTCCTTCTACTGCGGCTTTTAAAACTCACCTCAGGTCCTTCTCGGTGGGTGAGATACAATTTAGCCGTGGCGACCACTGATGTAAATGAGGCGGGCTTTTGTTGCTCCGGGGCCAACTTGGAGAGCGATTTGCCATGCGTTCGGGGCTGGTTGTGTCCGTTACTCATGTGAGTGTATTAATGAAGTTGCAGGGAGGCCAGTCGCACAATGGCCGCATTCAGCTGAGTTTCTAAATTGCCATCGGAAAGCTGGCAAGTTTTTAATAAGGGCTTTTGCAGTACTGGGGGAAATCACTGTGGTCTGTGAAAGATGCTCTGCTGAGCTGGAGCATTAGGGGCTACACACATGAATTTTTGATCCAGTCAGTGTCCCGAGAGCGTTTTTTTGAAACCTGTGCTTGCTGCACTTTAGCTGTCAAGTGAGCAGCAGTGGATTTGGGAAAGAGTTGGGTGAAGATTAGCTTTAACATGGTAGTTGGCTGAGTGAATTTGGCATTTGTAGGTTTATAGTGCTGTGATTTCTAGTATGTTCAATAGTCAAGGAAACTTTTTTCCCCAAGTAGTTGATGTAAAGCAGTTCCTTTGCCTTTTGCAGTTGTTTTCTGTAAGGTCCGGTTATTATTAATAATGACATCTCTGCTTTTGGGCCAAGAACTGGAGCACCTGAGCCCGTCTGATCACCAGAGGGTTTGGGAATAGATGGTATCTCCCAGAGGAGCCCCAGGAGGCGTGCTGCCAGGGTGTGCTCGGTGGGGGAACGGGGAGCAGGGTGCCAGTGATCAAGCTCATGGGGAGACCTCCCTCTGCAGGCAGCAGGGTCTTTGGAAAATCAAGGACAAGCTGCCGCTCTCGGAGTTGTTGCTAAAATGAGTCACTTGAGGGTGACGCTCTGCTGGCCGGAGACCTCGGCCGTGCCGTGGCAGGAGGAGGGAATGGTCTGCCCCAGAGAAACGCCTGGGGTGCCGCTTCCGTGCGGGGTCACCCAGCGGGGACAGGCCCCGGGAGCCCCAGATGTGCCTCAAAACAAGGTGGGTGTGCGCTCGTGGACGGAGGTGTGCCCGGCACGCCTGCGCCGGGACCTGGAGAGACAGTCATGAGCAAGACGAGGAATTGCAAGAGAGGTTGCTTGCATAGAACCCTGAATTTGGCTTGCACAAGCCACTTCCATGCTTGTGACTGGAGGGACATGAGGTTATTTTCACACTTTTTTTTTTTTAAGCTTTAATGTGTTTTCACTATTTTTTTTTGTCTTCATGCATGTATGATCTCAATATACAAGCACATTGCATTTAATAAATAAGGATTTGTGCCATAAGGAATATTTTATAAAGTTACCTATTCACAATTTAAGCATTTCACCAATGTTAACCTTTTCGTAACCCCTTTCTGTGATACAAGAATACACAAGAAGAGCAAGAGAGAGTGGAGTGAGGGACCTACCTCAACTTGTACAGTGGGTTAAGAGGAGGTCTCAGAAATTAATCCCAAACTCTTGTTCTCTTATTCTGACCATTAGATATTTTATCTTTTTTTTTTCTGAAAATGATGCATTTTATTACAATGTCAGTGTGTTGAAAGGTTCCAGCCACAACACTTTTATGGAGATAATATTTCAGCACTCAGTGTTTGCTATATGCCTGTAAAGTCTAATCTCCTGCCCCCACTGCTGATTGATGCCGGATACTTTAGAGGCAGTCAAAATTGACTTCTGCACCTATTGCTCCTTGGTATGTCTTGGGTAAGCTGGAGCAGGCTCACATGCTAAGCAAAATCTGGTTTTCCTGTGGGGAATATGGGAATACTTGGACGTGGGAGTACTTTAGAGGACTGTCTACATACTCACATGATAGTGCTTCTCTTCTCCTTACGTGGGGGCAGGTATATGGGCGTGAAAAGATACTTAAGTGAGTATAGTTATTTCTCCACACAGAGGCAAATAGTAATGATCTACAACAGCAAAGCAACTCCCTAGCAGGGTAGTTGTACACTATGAAAGCCGTGAGCAAACCAGGTTTGCCTTAGGGATTTCGGATGCCCAGGTGCATGCCAGACAGGGGGGTAGTCTGGGGGACCCGTCAGGGCTGTGGGCTCCCCACCCCAGTACCGACGGGGCTGTGCTGGCAGGAGCGGGCTGTGGGGCCGGGCTCTCACCTCTGCTGTGTTTGCAGGGGAGGTGGGCTGGGGCTGGTCCTGGCCAGCGCGGGCTTTGGCCGCCTGACCGCCCCCATCATGGAGCTCCACAACCAGAAAGGCTACTTCCTCCACCACGTCATCTTCGCCTGCTGTACGCTCATCTGCATCATCTGCATCCTGCTGCTGCCGGAGAGCAAGAACCAGAACCTGCCCGAGAACATCCCCGATGGGGAACATTACACCCGGCAGCCCCTCCTGCCGCACAAGAAGGGGGAGCAGCCCCTGCTCCTGACAAACTCTGAACTCAAGGATTACTCCGGCCTCCACGACTCGGCAGCTGTGAGCGACGGGATCTCAGAGAACACCACTGCCAACGGGATGAAGTCGATGTAACCGGGTGGATTTTTCTTTTCCCTTCTTTTTTTTTTTGGTTGAGGTTTTTTTTTTCCTTCTCTTTCTTTTGTATTTTATTTGATGCTGTTGTGCAGGAGGAGCAACACTTGGGGCAAAGGTGTTTTGCACAGATTTTACAAACCAGTGATGGAGCAGACACAGACTTGGGGGAATTCAACTCTGCTGCTAAAGCAACTTTTGGCATCTTCAACTGTTGTGCAGATTGCTCTTGAAAAAGTTATGGGGGAAAAGACTCACCTGAGAAAAGACCTGACTGGAGGTAGCTCTTCAGAACTCTTTTTTTCCTGCCATTAAATATGTATATTTATTTTGATTTATTCTCAAGAAGCACTTTATTTCCTTTTCCTTTCATAGATCACAAAAATGAAGCCATCTTATTATAAGAGGTGCAGCCATTCCAAGAAAGAAACCATGGGGGGGTGGGGTGTTTTCTGTTTTGTTTTTGTGTTTAAAGGAAAGAGGGATCCACTGCAAAGTTGAATTGACTGAAATTTAGACTTGTGCAACATTCTGCCTGTCTAGAAAGTCCAAGCACCCAGGTTGCCTGCTGTGTTTGTATACACCAAAAAAAAAAAGAAGAAAAAAAAAAGCAAAACCTGTTGTGACTCTGACTGCATTTTAGGCAGCTTATGTTTGTTTTTATAGCCCACATGCACTTAAAAGTTACTTTCTAAATTACTACTTTTTTTTTTCACCAAATGCAGTGAAGAAAATCCTCCCCAAACAAGCTGATTTTTCAATGAGAATCAGCCTTCTGCATTTTAAGAGTCCATTAATCTATTTTAGAAGGTTCCCGCTGGTCTTTAATAGTAATGTAGATGATGTGAATGATTTGACCAATGATGCAAAAAATAGTTTTGCCGAGAGGCCCAGAATCTCTGATTGACTGCTCCAGAAGAGCATAGACCAGAAGGGACAAAAAGTGAGGAGCATGGGCTACGATCTGTACTTTTATTCCAAAAGGCAGCGCAGCTGGGATACCCGCTCCTGGGAAATGAGTGTCCTGGCATTGCCTTACCTGTTTTTAGAACCAGGGCTTTTGTTTTCAATTTAAGTGGACAAAATGCTTAAGTGACTATTGGAGAGAAATGAATTGATAGCCTGTGAATAATGACTTTACGGTCTGCTGTTGGCTGTCTTGGGGCTTTTAGACATGTTTTCTGGTTTTGACCCAAGAATATACAGAGAACTCACCCAGATTTCCCCCCTTCCCCAAATGCTCTTGTAGGATTTTCATTCGGGGGGGGAAAAAAAAGTTTACTTAAATTGGATCAGTCCTACTCTAGGCTAAGCAAAGAGAACATCCAGTTTGACTCCTACTGTGCAGATGGCACTTTGATAGTGGCCACTTGACTTCTCTCCTCCAGCCCCAAAAAATGGTTTCCTTTGGCCATCAGCTTTTGGTTCTCACTGTGTGAATATCGTGAGGATCTAGTTCAATGCAAGGACTTGGTAAACAAGCAGCTTTCTTGCATTGTAGTTAAGCTCCCTGCTCTCCCTCCCTCTTCTCCTTTTTCACTCAGGCCATCCATTTGTGATTGCTCGGTAGTGCAGACGTTCAAACAAACAGAGCAGCAGGATGTCGGTGTTGTATTGAGTGTCCATATGATTGCCACTTTGTTTGATGTACATCTTGCGTTTGTACACATGGAAAGCGCTCATTTGCACTTTCCCCCTCTGCCTTCCCTCCCCCTTCCTCCTTTGCTGTATATATTGTCGATTAACTACTGTACCTAACAATTTCCATCCTCCATTAGGCTGCCGATGTCCTCTTACAGGCCCCAGTAAATCGGAGATATGTGCTCCCCGGCAGGAGATGCAGTAAGCAGCGCAGCCTCAGACGCTGACGAGCGCGAGGGGACAGGTAGACCTGCAGAAGCGACAGAGATTGTTGTGTTCAGAGTAACAATGTTGTCCTAAAGCTGCTAATTTTTGTACAGAGGATGTGGACATTCGGGTTCTTCTTGAGCCTGGTAAGAGACACTGGACCAGTTGATGGTAGTTTTGCCCAAAGTTACACTACTGGTGTTTTTTCACCTTTGCTAGACTTGCTGTGACAGCGAGAGCCCGATCTTCCTTACGCTCAAGTTTTATCGTCGAGCTTGAGCGCGGCTGCTTCTCTTTTTGTTCTGTGCTGAGACTTCTGCAGTCTGTGTTCACCTAAGGAAAAAACCCAGGCCTTCCCCTTCATGCAGTATTGACGTGCTAAATTTGTGCAATAACTTTTGCCTTCGATACGAGATTCTTCTTGCAAGCCACACACATTCAGGGTGGGGAAAAAAAAAGTGGGTTCACAACAAAAAAAAATTGAAGAAGCAAATCAAGTCTTAATGGGAAAGGGCCTGAAAGCAGAGGAGCAGGGGCGAGCGGGGAGCAGCGCCCTGCCATCCATTGTGCCGTGGAGCCAGCGGCTCCTTCGTTCGTGGTCTCTGTGCATGTGTGCCCAAGCTACGGTACGGCTCTTGTAGACCATCTTGTAGGCCTGTCAAACCGGCTGCTTCTAGCACTGCCAGCGGCGCTGGTGTGCTCACCACTGCTGTCCACAGCGCTTTATTGTTTCCTATTCTGGTGGTTGCTCTCTGATGACAGATGGGCCCAGGGAAGAACGGTTGTTTAAACATATCAACATTTATATAATAAACAAACTAGGTGACAGGAACATGCAGCAATTTTTTTTAATTCTTATAAAATTGACTTGATTTCCTGCTTTTTGTGGACCCTTTTTGCCTGAAACCTGGCAGTCGGTACTGGTCTTCTGCAAGGTGGGGAGCCCCAACATCTCAGGTTGGTCTGGACCTCTGCCTCTGTCGCGACAATAAAACACAAACTAATTTCCTACCTTGGCAACTCCAGTTTTGCTCCTTTTCCTGAAAAGATGAACACTGCTGTGATTATTATTTTTTTCCACACACGCTCACAGAGTTGCAAAGCTTTTGCTAAGCATATCTATCTGGGGTGGAGGAGTCGGGTACCAGATGATGGAGCAGGGCAGGAACAGAAGGCGGAGATGCTTACTGTCCTCTGCCCAGTCCCGTGGCAGGACAGGGCTCTCGGTCTGCTGTACCATCGGCTCCTCGGCCGCGTCCCCTCTGCAGCCATCATCAGGAAAGGCTTTTCTCAGGCGGCCCTTAGTGGCCACCACAGCAGGGGAAGCAGTCAAAGCTGTCCTGTCCATTTTGGCCTTTTTCTGTGAACCTTTGGTAACCTCTAAGCCCATCAGTGGATTTTTCTTTGAGTTTACCATTTAAGGGCTTTCTTCCATCTTTCTAAGTTTAAACAAAAATGTGAAAGTGACATTATGCTTGATCTTGGGGGTTTTTTTCCCCTTTTAAGGCTTCGGTACTGATTTTGTTGCCAGACACACTGCAAACAGGTAGTGACAGTCACCTGTTTGCAAGTGTTTTGTGGCAGCTCAGAAAGGAGTCTGAGATTTACTTTTCAGTTTCGTTAACTGGGCTTTTTTTTTCCTAATGGAAGTATTTTAACTGTTGCTACATCCTGGAGCCAAACACTAAAGGTCACCAAATTGGAAGCAGAAGTGCCATTAACTGAACTCTGTGAATGTCAAGTCAAGTTGCGCCTGTAGCTGGCACATAAGACAACACTATTAAGTGGGGGGATGATCTCCTCGGCTGTAACTTTTTTTTTTTAAAGAAAAATAAAATTGCAAACCTCATTTTAAATGTATTGTGTAAAATGTTTCGGGAAAGGAGTATGGTGTGTTATGTCTAGTGGGTGAGACCTCCCTCCCCATTTCAGTTTCTGATGAAGTTTTAAAGAATCGTGTTACTGTACGTTTTGATCATGAGTAGTCTGGTGGTGCTTCCTCATAGCACAAGCTTAAATCAAGTACTGAAAACAGTCTTACAAGCTAAATGTCTGCATGATGTTACATCTGTTGTACCTACCGAAAAGGACTTTGTATGTAAATGTACAGAATAAAATGACGTTGTCCCATCAGTTTGCACTCCTTGGTCTGGCTCCCTCGCAGTGACTTCTGAAACAACCCGGCAGCAGCTAATGTGACACCTCAGCAAACAGCCCTACCCTCCTCCACAAACAGAATGAGACAATTTTAAATCAGACTAATTAAATCAGCACATTGATTTGCAACTCATTACCTTTTACATTCAGTCACAGAAGAACAGTTGACTCAGTTTCCTGGGTGGTGTAAATTAAAAAGAAAATACCCTCCAACAGTTGCTTTTTGCTATTCTGAATTGCGGCCAAGGACCAGCAGCTGTTCCCACCAGGTAAGGAAGGGCCCTCTGTGCCCACATCAAACCTGCAACGTCGAAGCCACTGGGTGTTCAAACCGCTTTGGACAAGAGACTCATCTCAGGGGTTATGCCTTCTCCATCAGCAACCTCTCGGTTACAGTTTTTAATTGCTGATTGTGCCGCCACAGCAAGGTAAGTTCATCAGTTTTCGGTAGGTTGTTAGGACAGTTGTCTAGCAGCAGCACGAGTATTTTTTTTAGTCTGTATCAGAAGCTTATGGCTGAGTAAGGGTTCAACTTGCAATGCAAAAGAAATAACCTGGAGTTGCTCATCAGATTGCTATGCTCGGTGTTCCTCCGAATGGCTGTGAATAATAGGTGGTGGGCTGTAGCACAGCACGCATCGACAGCTGCAAACCATCACCGCACCGTTGGCTCTGTGGTTGCTTTGGGTTTTTTTGTATAGTTAACTTCTAGCTGCCCTTCTTGCTGAACAAAATAGCCCTTGGATCTGCCTCTGAAAGGATATCCATCCTACATAAAAGCAAGTCCAGAGATGTAGTAGCAGGATGCTTTGCAGTGGTGATGGTGGTAGTAGTGACTGCTCTGATTTTTCTAATGAGTATGCTCAATTTACACACATGATGCTCTTCTAGCAGCCTGACAGATTTAGCTATTGCTCCAAAATTCAAGCTGTGCTTTTTCCTTCTACATAGCCCTCAGGGAGGTACCGAAAACTCTTTGTGAAACCCTTCTAGTGTTCTCGTTGACCAAGAGATGGAAGCAAATCCAGGGTTTAGCACTAGTACTACAACCAACGGCAGCTAAGAAGATGCAGCAAGGTAACTCATTTTATGTTACAGTTTCTCAATCCTAAAAACATGGTTTGGATTTTTTTTATTTTTTTATTTGAACACTAAAAGCTGCAATACTATGTTCAATACTACTACATTGTAGATTAATTGTACAGGTAGAATTTGGAACTGATTTCCCAGCAGATCCCCATACTGCATGCAGGCCAGACACTGCACGCGCTTTTACGATGACGTTCTCACATTGCCACGTATTTCTGCTCTACTCACCTATCCTCTACTTAACAGGGTAGCAAATTTGGAAAAAAAAAGTATCCAGGCCCAACTGTATTTAGGTCCAGCTATATTTAATAACAACTGTAAATTCAATCAAAACAATACAAAACAAATATACTAACTTAATGTCAGTGCGAAAATTGCAATCAGTTTTTCTAAAACAAAAACTTCAGGTTATTTTACAATGATGCCAAGTCAGAACTTCTCTGGAAAAGCCATCATTTCTTCTTTGATCCTGTTTTCTATGAGTAAGGTGAAATTGCTGTCTGTGTTTTGAAGATTGTAGCTGACAAATACCTGTTTTTTGGTCTTGCTGGCTAGAACACAAAACAGAGTATTCAGCTGTAGTTTGCTCTTATATAAAAGTGATGATGGTATTCAAGCAAGCCTTTTAAAAAGCCATATCATGCAGATTTTTAATACAACATTCTCTGCTCCTGCCAGGCTGGACCCAGTTACAAAGGAATCACAGAAGTACCTGAGCGTTGGCACGTTGGGCAAAAACTATGCACGTCATTGAAATGGGCAATATAAGCCTGGTGACTATCAACAAGTTTTTGGGCTGATGCAAACAGCCATTAGTCACTGGAAAGCCCCACAGTGCTTCTAGTGGATTTTGGATGTTTCTTAAATATAGTACAGTTTAAGTGAAATCATAGACTGGACCCTTTACACTGAAACCTAGTGTATGAGTTGGTAAGTCTATGCTGTGAAAAACACTTACAGAGGGAAAGAACACAAGAATGATTAGACCCCAATTAACAAAGTTCTGTTTTATTATGAACCCCTAAAAAGACCCCCAAAAGTGTGCACCACTCTTGACTAAGCCTGCTGTCAATAATTTTTGTTTCCTTTAACCTTTATTTGTACTGTGTCCCTGAATACTCCAGGAGGCTGAAGAGCCTAGGCTGAACATGATGAAGCCAAGCCCAAGTTCCAGGCTACTGTAATGGCAAATACATAGAGAGAGGTGCTATAAAATTAAGAGCTGCCTTCCATGATAGAGCTGATTAACAATGACCAAAAAAAAAAACCCCAAAACCCACTATGTCCACTGGGGCAGGAGGACTTAATTAGAGTAGAACAGATAACACCAAGAAGTGTTTTGTAAATAAAATGGAATCCTACTTAGATTTTTACCATAGTAATATAGTAAATTCATAACCCTCTTTATACACCGCTAAAGCAGCGTGAAGAATGTAAACACCATAGAAGAAAAATAGACACTAAATTTAAATTGAGTTGTGGAAAAGAGAAGATAAGAAATGGTATTTGGGTCACAAGATATTCCTGGCAGGGAATAAGCTGGGAGCTGACAATCCCAGGGAGAAATCAGATTGTTCTGCTGAATATTCAAAAATATCATCTAAATTTTAAAAATTGAAAATAAATACATCAGAACTCCTAATATCTCAATCCTTTTTAAAGGGGAAAATTTAACTACAGGAAACCTATATATGAATACAAAATGTACTTAAACAGCACTTTTGAGGCATTTTCATTATGCAAATCAATTTATTAACATTTTCTATTCTAACAGGTTACCAGCTTCCTGGCTTAGCAAGTAGAGCTGCTTCTGAAATGCAAGGACTCATTCGCCTTTTAAGACTTGACACTACAAAATGCTGATATAATGCACCACGTTGCTTGGCACCAGATTTTGTGGTATAAAGCATCACATTTTGTAAGCACTAGTGCTTCACCATCATGCCCTAAATGAATGGAATGCTAATTCTGAACTAATTAATACCATTATCCTACCTAATGAAGCTACATCGTACACCACAGTGTCAAAATTCAACTTCTTAATTACGTTTGCATAAGACCCGACGGAGTCTCTGGGATGCAGCTCCGGTTCCCGGGAATACGGTGAATCCCTCAGGGCTGCCTGCGCAGGGGAACTCTGCTCCCAGCGCCGTGCCCAGCTCTAAGGGGCAGCGAGACCTTTTCTGTCCCCGCTTCCCTGCGGATTCAACTGGACACATGAGCTCTAGCGGGAAGGACAGAAGAGGGAAGGTCTTATGCCTCCATGGAAGACCATTTGCAACTTTAGACTGAAGCAGAAAACCACAAAAGACAGGGCTTACCTAAAAACCCTTCAGCGGGGCTGCCTCCCACACAGCCTGGCTGCTAAACCCTGCTGCACTGGCCCCCTGAAGTGGAGGAAAAGCTTCCCTGGCAGCCCTTCGTCCAGGACGTGCTGAGTGCCAAGAGGCACTACAGCAGCATAGACCCGCTCCTACGATCCCATGGATAGGGCCAAGGCCCAAATCTTAGCTTGAAGAGGAGCTTAGTGGGAGCAGAAGAAAGGACAGAACAGGTGTTAGGCCTAAGTTTGTAGACCATTTGTGCTGGAAAAGTGGAGAGAGGAGGGAAAACTCTGCCCAGCTGGGAAAGACTCAAAGAAGAGGTTGAGCAATCTTCACTGAGAGTCTACCAGTCCCTACAGAGGGAAGATGAAGACATGGCGTTATTCAGCAGTCACTGCGCCCGAAAGTGCTGTGGTTTCAGGATACGCAGGTAAGGCAGGCACTAATGGATGAGACTTTCTCATGAATTGGACTCCACTAACCTAAAGGAAACAATCTTTTAGGATTTGGGTTTCTTGACTAGTGAGACACATCTCATGCTTGAGCAATCAGGCAGGGTGGTGGGAAGCACTCCCTTCACCTGATACCAACAGGTATAGAGAGAAATAGCTAAAAAGGAATAGGAATGTGGCAAATGTGTCTTTAGCAATGGACAAGGAAAAAAAAAAAAAAAAACACCCTTAAATAAGGAAGAAGTTAGAGCCAGTACACCAAATACAGCTGTCTGGCTAGGATCCCTACCAGGCTATAACGAAAACAACAGGAGAATGTGTACACAGATGCCTGGGAGTGCTGAAACTCCAGCTCCAGGGCAGGGAAACTGACATTGCAGGAACAAAAGGCAGGTGATGGAATGCACCTGGGAAGTAGAAGAAATAAAAATACTTATGTTCAAATGGCATTGTATGCTACTTAAGTTAGTGCCTGCGAAGACCAAAATGGAAACAGCATGGAAAAAATGGTGACAGCATGGTGGGGGGTATGGGGGCAAGAGACCACCCCATGGCAGGATGGTTAAAAAGGCTGCCTTGGAAGTACAGCTACAAGCCAGGCTTGGCTGTGTATAGCATCTCTGTTATTACAGAATTTGTGGGAGTAACAAGGATTTAATTTCCCAGAGGAAAACTAAACACCAATAACAGCAAAGCTTGGTGTTTGTTTCTAGTCAAGGCAGAACACAGATTTCCTTACCGAGCACTTTGTGAAACAAAGAAGACACAGAGATGCTTAGTGATGATCTTGCAGATCCACTGGCTTCAGGAAAATAAACAATTTTGGGCTAAGTGACCATGAGCTGACTTAAATTGCTGGATTGACAAAAGCAAGCCTAACTACTAAAGTGTAGGATTTTAGAAAGAAGATTTATTCCTGTTCTCAAAAGTCAGTTATGATCAGGTGAAGAGAAAGCACATAATTATGCAAAGCCAAAGTGTATTATTGACTTTCTCCTTCTAACCAAAGGTGAAGAAGGTCTACAGGCCTTCCTCAATACAGTATACCTTAAGCAGGATAGCACGACTAAGAATAGTATCTATAAAGAATTATAAAAGGGACTGACTAGCAAGAAAATCTGCAACCCAGAGGTTAGATGGCACAGATACAGAGGAACATCGACCAAAAGCCTAGCTGGGCTGCAGCTGGCATGGAAAACTTAAGATGAAATAATGAAAGACACACGAACAAAAAGAAAATAGGAAGGTGTATTATGCTATGAGGATAAAGAGTAACTGATATCCCAGTACCAAGCAACACTATCAGTTCCCAGTAACAAAGTATGTGAAATGAGCAATACAAATGAGAAAAGGACCTTAAAAAAAAAAAAAAGGCAGCAAAACTTCGACCACTTAATGGGAGAAAAATCAGGTGACTCAGCCAACTTATGTCCTAGAATGCTGAAAGTACTAATGTAAGAAACGGCAAGTTCTTACCAACTCTAGCTATGAAATCTGTAATAAATCCTTAAGAGTGAAGACAGCGCATGTGCTTAAAAAAAAAAAAAAGGCAGGAGAGGGTGGGAATCACCAAGACAATTTAGAGCTGTTAGCTGGACTCCAACACCACACAGAAGCTTAGAGGAAGATGCAAAAGAAATGAGTAATGACGAGAACAAATGGAAAGTGGAATAAACTGTTACACTTTATCTAAAGTAAACCCTCCATGACTACATTTTTACTAACTGACTTCTTAAGGATAATGCACTAATTATTCATAAAGAAATCATGTTATACAGTACCCTGTAGAATTATTACTTAAAGTGGAAATGATTGAACCCAGTATGTAGAGACAGAGCTGCCACCACGGGAGACTACAACAGTGGTTATTAGAAGATAAATTAGCAGGATGGAGAAAGGACGCTAGCATTGTTTTTCAAAGATCAGTCTTGTGAGCAATCCTTTTTTTTTTGTATGCATTAGTGGCCATGGAGAAGAAGTAGGTGTAGATTCGTGAAACACCCTGACAATACAAACTCAGGACATGTTGCCCATAACAAAGATCAGCACACAGATAATTAAGAAGAATTATGTGGCCTTTCCAACGGGAACAATAGAAGTAAGATGAGATTGAGCAGCACAGCATCTTGCATTTAAAACCCAGTAACAAGTACCTCAGCAGTTGGTACCAGCTGGACCTGCATCAGTTTCTGGTAAGTGATGATGAGTAACCAGCATCATGCAGGTGTCAGATGCAAGGGTGCTAGGATGGATCAGGCCAAGTATTTTTTGAGAGATACTGGAGTTTGAAAGTTAGCATTCAGATTCAGAAATCTCGTTATGTCAGCATTGCACTGCATAGCAGGACACTCTTACACGTGCTGAAAATGGAGACATCCCGAGAGGTGCCTGTTACGAGCTGCAGGGACAGTCAGATCAAACGCTGGCATCTCTGAGATGATCCAGGACTTTCCAGGCCAGAACTTCTCAGCATTTGGGGGCTAAAACGTGCAAGATGTGATAAGGGTTGACTTCATCTTCAGGCAAAACCCACGTGCCTGGCATGACGGCCATCCCACCCCACAGCACAGAAGCATTACAGCTTTATAAAGAGGAGGTCACTGGAAATCCCGCCTGCTCGGCACAAGCGTGTGCTTCTTCACACTCAAAGCCAGGGTCAGGATAGTAAACAATATCGTTTTGATGATGCTCAACGTGCCTTGAGGCAGAGACCCCCCTAGCTGAGGTTAGGCAGGCTTGTACACAGCTAAAAAATGTGATTCGTAATGGAGACTGCCGTGAACCAGCACGGCCAGGAGGGTCTGCCCAGCATCGAGGGCACCGGCTGCTGCTCGGCCGGGGCAGCGAGCACCGCATCCCTCTGCGCCCACGCACACCGGGGCTGGTGCCTCCACGGCCATCAGGAACGGCTCTGCCCGGGCCCGACCCGCGTGTTTTCACCGCCCCCGCGGAAGGCAGCCCCCCAGCCCGGCTCCTCCCACCCCGCGCCGTCGGCAGCGTCCGTCCGCCGCGCCCGCACCTACCCAAGCGCTGGGCCAGGCAGGCGGAGGCGGTGTCGGAGGGATCCCCCAGGAGCGAGGCGGCCACCGGGATGGTGTCCTGCAAGCGGAGCACAAGGCAGGGCTTAGTCCCCGGCAGCGCGGAGCGGGAGACCCGGCGCGGGGGGGTTGCGGGCGGGCAGGCGGCTGGCGGGGCCCCGCAACCCCCCCGCCCCGGGTCTCCCGCCGGCCCGGGAGAGGCGACGGGGACACTCACCCGGGGGCTGCACATGGCGACAGCCAGGCTGGCGAGGGCGGGTGCGGCCCCCACCCAGAGGAAGAGCGAGTCCCGCAGCCGCATGGCGTGGAAGTGCACCCGCTGCTCGCCCAGCCGCCCGCTGAAGTCGTGCAGGGCGATGCCGCCACCCGCCGCCGCTCCCCCGCCGCACGCCGCCTCCATCCTCGCTTCTCCCGGCGCGGCCAGGCCTCAGCAAGCAAGGCCCGAGCGGGCGGCCCGCCCCGCTGCCCGGGGAGGCGGCGCTCCGCCGCGCCCGCCCCGCCACAGACGCTGCCGGCGGTGCCGCCCCCCCCCCGCCCCGGGCACCGGCCCTGTGCAGCCGCCCGCCCCGGAACGTGGCCCTCCGGGTGTACACGCACAGCCCGCCGCGGTGAATGCGCGCACACACGCGGACGGGTGCGCACACCCGCCCCTCGCCGGTGCACACCCGCAACCCCGGTGCACACCTCTTCCGTGCACAGACCCCACCAGCACGCACACGCACCCCGCCGTCCGTGCACAGCCCCCCCCGCCCCGTGTGCGCACCCCCTCCGTGTCCCCCCACCCCCCGAAGTGCACACTCCCCTCGCTCGGTGCACACCCCCTCCGTACACAGGCACACACACCCCCCGGTCGGTGCGATCTCCCTCCCTGCGCGGCTTCCCCGGG
Organism: Nyctibius grandis; assembly: GCF_013368605.1. Lineage (NCBI taxonomy): Eukaryota > Metazoa > Chordata > Aves > Nyctibiiformes > Nyctibiidae > Nyctibius > Nyctibius grandis. The sequence continues at coordinate 16,055,033 of NC_090660.1, forward strand.
GCTCACAACACTCCCCCCCGCCCCTGCGTACCCCCGCTACGCCCTCCGCAGGGCGCCGGGGCCGCGGGATTAAAGCGGAGGCAGCCGCAGGGACGGAGAAACCCCGCTAGATGGCACGGCCGGTAAACCGGGGTTCAGGTGGCTCCGGTGAGTGAACCGGGAGGAGCCCCGGGGTTTGAGACTCGGGGGAAGGGGCTGGAGTGATGCCGTGCAGCCTCGGAACGCCCCGGGGAAAGGGAGGAGGAGGGTCACGGTGACCTGGGCTTCATTCCGCTCTGGAGGTGTTCAGGGTGACGGGAGATCTACAAAGCAAGTGAGTCGGGTCTGCTGAGCTCCGGAGAACATGGGATGGTGAATTAAAGGCCCTACTTCGGGTACGGATTTTGAGCCAACCACATTCTCACCAGAGCACAGCTGAGCTGGTCGTTACTGGAAAGGATTTTCCTCAGCTGTGCTGTCTGTTGCTAGTGAGAATATGGGCAGCACACTGACGGCCGTGAGCCATTTGCTATTGGAAATGTGTGGTTTTGAACCACGGGCACAGTGTCATCTCTGCCTAAACAACAAGCAAGTTAATAAAACAGATTCGTTTTTTTTAGTTAGCGTTTCCTCTGCCTCCAATTTTGTATGTATTTCTAGAAATCAAAATTCACATTTCCAAATTCTAAAACTTCATTTTCACATTGAAGAAACAGGGATAAAAAAGGACCTGGTCATCACTTTCCTAAGTCACTCCGGTTCTTCTGGCACCTGCCAAAAGACAAACTCCTAACCCTGATAATTTCTGCCCGTGCTGCCACATCGATGCTGAGCCCCAGGAGGCAGCTAAGCCCAGCTCAGCTGCCATACCCCGACATCCCACAGCACAGGATCAGCTTGGGGAGAGGAGGGGTTGCAGGCCACCTCCTCTGCCCTACATCTGTCGCTGCTCGCACAAACCATTATGGGATGTATGATGGCAGAGTCCGGCTATGCCTCGCTGCTGAAGCGGCAGCAGGCTGGTGCTGGTCCCCAGCTCTCCCTCACGACCCTGCTCCACAGCCTGTCCCAACTCTTTGCCTCCACGTGGTTTGGCCTCCTGCAAGGGGAGTATGTGCAGGGGCTGGGGCTTGAAAATCAGCCTCTGCCTGTCCCAGCAGCCTGTTGCAAACTGACAGCCTGTGGGAGATCAGGCAAGCAAATAGGTGACAAAAGCCACCCTGGAAGGGGGTGAGCGCTGGCTGCGTGCACCAAACACTTCCCTCTGTGTCACGGTCCTCTCTGCTTGTTGTGGCTGCAGGTTCGCTCTGTGCTGAGGGAGGGAGGGGTAAGGCCACCAACTAAAATAGCAAAAACTATCACAGGCTGGGAGCATTGTAGGAATAAAAATCCAGGCACCGGATAAAATATCTGCTGGGAGCCACGCAGGTGTCGTGGTGGTGAGATTCCTGTGATTAGACACCTGCAGGTGATGGAGGAGATTTGCCCCAGGCTCGCTTGATCAGGGGAGAGAAGCAGGTGATTTTAGGGCACAGTTCAGCTGAGCTGCTTTAGATCTCTCTTTTGAGTGAAGCGCATCCCCTCCTGACCGGTTTCTGTAGACTCCAAGGGAGGTTAGGGTGAAAGGTAAGATGTGCACAACTTTGCAGACAGATTTATTCAGGTAGGCAAATTCTTCTTTAAGTGTTTAGAGCCAGTTTCTCTTCTACACCGGGATAGAGTTGGCTTCTGCAGTGGAGTCCTAGTGGAGGATCTGCTCTAACAAAGTTCCAGCCCAGGATGTCTCTTCCCACCAAACAGAAGCTTGGGTCTCCTTGCATGCTAGACCTGTGTTTAAATGTTCTGCTGGATTGAAGTAAGAGTATTCTGTTTTATTCTCTGGTCTCTCCACCTCAATTACAAGTTTCTTGTATTGCTTCCAAGGCTGTCTACAGGTTTGCCCCTCCCTGGAGGGGAACTGCTCCTATTTCATCATGCTCTGATCTGTTCCTCTTCTCATCAGGAGTCTTCTCTGAAGTGTTTGTAGCTTTTCTTGGGATCCTTAAGCCCTGCAGCCCTCTGAAGGTAAGCTACAGGAGTCTTTCGCACATAAGCAGTTCTATGTATTTAATGCTTTTCTGTGAAATGTAGCTACCATCTGTAGATCATGCTAAATCTTTATTTAAGCTCAGAAGAGGAAAAGCATTCATCTAGCAAGTACAATGCTGAGTAAGCATTTTTATTTGCAGTGCAGGTGTGATGAGTGAGTGGAGCTGTGCAGAACCAGATCATCAAGTGTGAAATGAATTTCCCAATAACAGTGCTGCAAGGCCATCAGAGCCCCTGCAAAATGAGAGGGGAAAGTGCTCCAGCAGCATATGGAACCTCTTGTATTTCCTTTAACGCACTAGTCTCTTTTTCTGTGGCCGTGCAAGTAGTGCCCATTAGTCTGCCTTATTTGTCAGCTATGAGGCTAGAATGAGCCTCAGCTGCAGTGAGACACTGGATAGCAAACTAATGGTAAAGCAAAAATACTGTAGCAAAAGCACTGTGTGTGTATATGCATGTGTGTATATATATTGCTGCTCAGGTGAGATCTAAGCCCCCCAAGGAGATGCAGTTTAAATGTATGTACTTCTATGCTCCTTGTTCTTCTCCAAAAGTTAGGTTGCCCACGAGAGTTACTAGATCCCAAACCCTGATTTTTACCACCCATCCTCTCCACTCCAGTACAGTTTTAAGACAGGAGTAAATCTTCTTCCTGGTAACTGAGGAGTTAAGAGATGTACAGCACATAGTTATGAACTGAGATGTCACCGGGAGAAGCAAATGTTTTCTGATTCCAAAATGCACTCTGTGCTTTTGCTCCTGCATGAATAAAGTGTGAATTTGACATGTGAGAAAGCAGCTGACCATTAGCGTGTGTCAGTGAACCCCCTGTTGATGCCTCAGCACATGCCAGTTTTCTTGATTTGTTGTCTATTTGCAGAGGAGTAAATGACCTTGTGTTGAGGCTTGGAGACTCGTCATATGTAGACTTCCCTCAGTGGCACTGGTGGCTGAGGGCTCCTTTTCTGTACCTGTGCCATTGAGGCACCCAAAGAATTGAAAAAATTCTTCATTTTTTTGTCATCACTGAATTGTTTTTCTCAGCTGGATCAGTCCTCTGATCTAGCTTGCTGTGCCACCACTCAAGTACTTTTGCTGGTATCATGGAGGGCAGCATCAGGCAAGCGTGGGCAAGCAAGAAAGGGAGAAGTGTCTCTGCTTATGCTGTACAGTCACCGTGTCTGGGATGTTGCAGCCATCTAAACCAATTTTAGGTGAGGCTGCCCTAGTCCTGCTTTTTAGTGCTCATCTGATACAATGATGGGTCAGTTTGGGGAACCAAACTGGTCAAAAACCATTCCTGGGATCCTGGGATGGGATGTTTTTTTAGCTGTGATAGGAAGCTGCTCCTGAAACATGTAACCATGGCCACAGTGCCTTCTTAACCTGAGGGCTCAAAACACTTTGTTAAGTGTTGATCAGCCTGACCTATGGTCCCAGAAAAGAGACAGGAAGAGAATACAGGCTGGAATTTTTGAAAGAGTTGCAGAAAATGGGGAATCAAACTGGTGAACTTGTATGAAAATCACAGTTTAAGAGATCTGCAAGGGGACTGCACCACATTCATGCTATGAATCTCATGATCCAAAACAATATCAAGGCCAGCCCCCCTTCTCCCCACAAAAAAAAAAGCCTGTGAAAAAGCACCCGTAAGCAAACACAAAATGTAAGTATACAAGCAATTACACATCTGCAATAGCTGCTGTGATGGTGTTAGCAGAACTGCTATACCAGCTCCTCAGTACATCTGTTGGTACCTAGGCTGGCATCACTCCGAGGAAATCCAGCTCCTGATTTCCAAAAGACTTAAGGTACCAGCTTTTCCCTCGAGGAAAACCCTCTTCTTTTCTATGGGGTTTGTAACCTTGGCTGTTGGGATTTCCCTGCCTGGGTGGGATGAGGCCTGGGACGCACGTGACATGGTGATTCTCTGATGGGCAGCTTGTTGTGATCCACTGTGCAGCATGTTGGACTAGAAATGGGGGCTGTGAGGTTTTGCGCCCAACTGGCACAATGACCTTGTGCAAATCCCTTCTATTCTGCTTTATTTCACTCCCCTGTGGACTGGAACAGTACAATAACTCTTGCCTGTCTCCCTCCAGCTGTACGAAAGTCTCTGTAACACACCCAGCTTGTAAGGACCTTTGTGAGCCCAGACTAAATTTCTGCCCTTATCGAATGAGATATTTTCCTTTTATTGTTATATGAGTCATTGGAGGAATTTGTCTTAGAGCTGTCGGAGCATTTGAGACATGTGGGTTCGTAGCTGCTGGACGGGAGGCACTGACACGGAGTGACTCATCGCTACCCTGAGGGACAAGAAGAGGTTTACGCAGTCGACTGGAAATCATATTTTATATGCAGACAGACTGCTTCATGGTGGAGAACCCCAAAGCAGCTTACAAACACCGACTCCAGTGCATAAAAGCCAGCAGCTGTAGTGAGATCTGCAGGTGCAATGGGCTACTACATACCTGTGACCTGACAGGGAAGGGAACAGGCGTGAATGCCTAATGGAACTGAGCTTTTGAAAGGCTGAGAAGGGAAGAAAAAAAATTATATAGTATTGAAAAATATTTTCCCTTATATTGCTCAATTCAGTGCCGAGATCCCACATGACATACAACACACCTGATGGATCCTGCTGTTTTTCTGTCCTTGGGTCACCAAGCAGGACGCAAGGCTGGGGTACATAACACACGCAGGCCATGTTGTGTGCTTGAAGCAGAGGGGATACCAGTCTGCTACTGACTCGAGGGCTGATTCGTCTGCTCAGGTTGCAAAGAGTTATGTTCTTAGCTGTGGAAATCACTGATTCAACATGCAGTGCTGGCAGCCACAGAAGCAAAGATTTGACCGAGACTCGGGTTGCTTTGGGAGGGGAATGAAATTCCCTTTTTTGAAAGATAGTTTGCTATTGTCATGGATATGGGACTTGCTGCACTTCTGGTCTCTTCCCCATCTCTCTGGGTACTTTCCCTTTGTTGATGTCAGAATTTCCATGAATCTTCTTTTTCTCCTTAGACCAGGCCTTGGCCTTAACAGTTTCTGTCACAGAGTTGCTTAGCCTGCAGGTCTGACTGGACATGCCTGCACACAGCTTCTCCCTTTCTCAAGCACACCAGCAAGTGTCTGCCTCTCTGTCTGGTTCTCTGAACAGCCACTCTCTTTCATTACTTTTTAAAGTAATGCCATGGCCTTTTAATTTTTCCATTTGCAAGCAAAACTAGCTGGACAAAATCAGCTTTGATTATTTTGCTTCCTCCTCCCTGGACAAGGAGTGAAGCTAACAGGCATGGCATTGTCCCTTAGCAGCCCTCGAGTGTTCGCTCAGAGGTGGCTTAGCTAAAGCCAGCCTTCTCTTGGCTTTTCTTTCCTGCTCTGTTGAAGACAGTGGTTTAGCAGAAAGAGTAAATATCCTGAACAGTAGCTGAGTACTTGTACATTCCTAGAGAGCAGCCCAATGTTGTGTGATCCACTGGGGCATGGTTGTTTGGGTCAGGTTCTCCAAGTTCATAGTGTAGTTCTTGAACAGCATGATCTAGATCAGGGATGTATTTGATTTCCTAGCAGAATTATATCAAACAGCTACTGCTTCCACCTAATCAGTGTATCTGATACTATTGTTGATGTACTGTACTGATGTAATACTGTAAATGAGAATAAATCCAAAGATGGGTGTGTTGCCTATCTGCATGACAAAGGAACAGACAGAACAGTCACGCTGTCAGAACATACTACCCTAGGAAAATGTTATCAGAGTTCCTGTACTGTATTTTCAAAGTCAAGCAGGATCCCAACAGGCTGAAGATGCGTCTTCAAAAAGTCTGTGTTCCGCCCTTGAACAGCAACTGAAAAATGTCCTTCTCTGCTGCCCCTCAGAAAGCGTGAGAAATCATCTCCCTTTTCTGCTTGGTGTTTGAAAAAGCTGGTGCTAGCTGCTGTTGCTACAGAGACCTGAGATGGGTGGTGGCCTTCCCCAGGACTGAAAGGCTTGTGTATGCGTGAAGTCCCATAAAGGGACATTTGTTATGTATTTCTCATGAGGCAAACACAAATCAGGTGAAAATTATCCCCAAATCCTGTAGAGAACGGTAAATGGGAAAAGAGGAGGAGAGAGAAGGACAAAGGAATTCATGGCATTTGGGAGTGATACCTTTCTCTAACAGATTCAGGATCTGAGCCAGCCTCTGGAGAAATCAATTGAAAAAACACCTGCTAGCTCCTGTGAGCTGAAGATAAAGCTTTTAATGATGAACTTTGCTTAGCAGTTGCCCAAAATGCTGCAGTTTGGGCTTCTGAGTTCTTGCTGGATGGCTTGCTCATGGGCCTGCATCCCCACCCTTGCAAAGGGCAGACTTCAGCCTGTAAAAACCATGTAGCTCCCGGGGCACAGATTAACTTGCTCCCCTACAAGCGCCTGCCACCCACCTACCCTGCTCACGCCGGGTGACAATGTCAGTGCCGGCACAGCGGCCCTGTGTCACCACACCCCAGCTTTGCCACTTTTTCCCCATTGCCGCAACCCCAGTGGCAGGGATTCCTTTAAAGTACCGGGGAAGGAAGGGCCGGAAGCAGTGTTTTCATCCCTGCTGCCAGTCCTAGCCTGGCAAGGATGCTTCCAGCTGTAATAAACCAGATGATCAAAGCCTTTGTGTAAATCCTGCCGTCAGGAGAGATGTCGTGCTGCTGTACTGACGGCACATCAGAGCCCTGTGCGCTCCCCCAAATCCTGCTTTTCTCAGCTGCAAGCTCTGGGCACCCAGATCATCTCCCTCCAGCCCAACACGGGAGGGCAACTGGTGCCGGGAGAGGGGAATCTTTGGAACAGTCATTTTCTTTGCCAGTAAACCAGAGATTTACTATACCTATGAATGATCTGAGACCATAGGTTTTTTTTCAGCCTTCGAAATTATACTTATTTTCTTTCCAGTCTTCTGAAAGATGTGTCTCAGAGGCACCTGAGAGCAGCCAAAGCAGCCGCCTGATAAGAGCTTTACAATTCATTTGCACAACCATGCCTTTTGCAAAGGAAAAAAAAAAAAGAAAGTGTTAACGAGTTGACAAGCACAGTCTTCCTTGCAGCGAGCAGCACTGTCAGCCGCAATATTACTGCAGGGAGGAGAGAGCAGGGTGGTGGCAGAAGACCTTGGAAAAAAATGCTTTGTTCAGTCGGGTTACAAAGACTCCTGATTCCTTAAGGTACCAAATCCCAGCTGGCCGAGGAAGACAATGGCTTCAGTAGGAGCTCGACCTGGTTACGATGCAGGGCAGAGTGTTGCTGTCGGGGTTTCAAGGATGATTCCTTGGGGTGGAAAGAAATAATGTTTAACCAAGAAGGCTCCAAGCAAAAAAGGAGTGTTTGCTAGGCACGTGGCTTCTGTATCACTGCGGTTCCAGATTCTGACCTGACGACCGCAAACAAGGGTCTGAGGGTGGTTTTACCCTCTGACACGGCCACTTGCAAACAGATCCTCAAACGATGCAAATTTGCTCGATCTCATTTCAACTCGAACACACACAAAAAAATCCTGCTTAGGAAAGAAAGGACGAAGACCAGATTTCAAGAATAACTCAGACGAGCAAGTGAATATTTCCTTTCATGCCTTGCTCTTTTGCATTTACTGAATTTGTTCCACATGAATGTAGAAACAGCTGCATCAGCACCAGCGCTGAGGCTGGAACCTTATTAATATTTATGCCTGGAAAGCAGAGCACACAGGAATCAAAATGCTTTCCCATCATTGGTTCGGAGACCCCAGCATCCATGCAGCAGTTTGCCATGTTTGGTGGCCAGGCAAGCATATTTATTAGAGAGCGGATCAATTTCTCATCAGCGCTCTCATCTGATCACAGGAATACTGCCCTTCGCTTCCTACCTGCTCTTTACTTCTCATCATTCAATAATTTCTTAATTAAGGAAACCATTTTTCATCTCTCTTGCACTGCTGTGGTTTCTATTCTCATCTATTAAATACGGTTGGAGATATTAATAGGTGCTTGAATTATTATTATTTGCTCATGTAAGGGCATACCCGTAAGCCTCAGTATGAATGAGATGAAACAAGAAATAATGCTGTGACGGGTCCAGCATGTGCTCGGGGGCGACCGAGTTCCCAACGCACGGTGCTATGCCCATGAAAGGTGTTGCGTGGTGCCAGTGTGACCCTCAGAGCCTCCTTAGGGACTTCTTACTGCTGTAATTTTTGCTGACAAGGTGCCACAGTGAGACTCCTTAATCTGAGGCTGGGGGTTTTCCTTTCCAAGGGTGGTGAGCAGTGTTCTGGCTGACAGCCTTGCTCTGGCTTTTGTTTCACTAGAGCAAATCCTCACCTTGTCTAATAATGAGTAACTGGTGAGCAGGTAGGTGCAGTCAGTGCTCTCAGCAGAACTGAAACATTCACATCTTTTTAACTAATTGGTAGAAACCGTGGCTTGTAGCAGCAGTAAAAGATTAAAAAAAAAAAAATCCTGTGGTCTGGTTGAAGCTGCATGCAGGGAGGATGCATAGCAGCCCCAGATGGCTGCACCACAGCCCCTGGCTTCACCCCTGTCAAGGCCAGGGACATCCTAGGATGGGCCACACCACTGGGGGCTGTGGGGCAGCAGCCCCAGTGCCCGCTGGCAAGCGCGGCAGCACCAGAGGGATGTCCCTGCTGCCCTGGGGAACGGCCTGGGGGCTGCAGCTACGGCATGGCCATGGACCGGGCTTCACCCACTGGGGCTTGTGGGGTGACCAGAGCCCACCCAGCAGCTGGGCTGGTGTGGGACCGCTGCCGATGGTGTGGCCACCCCTCGCTGCCTGCGCATCCTGTTGGGCACTTGGGCGCGCACCGCCATTGATGATGGGTATCGCAGCCTGAAGTCGTCTTGGCTTTGACGAGCTCTGGGGTTTAGGCATTTCACCCACGGGCAGACACAGCCGTGGGTGTGCTGGCCGGGCCGGTGCGGGCAGGGGGAGGCGGGCTGGCCTTTGCTGCTCCCACAAACATGTCCTCAGAGTTGATGCACTGCAGTTTTCTGCCACCTCCCTGTTTTCTTCCTTTAGGATCTCAGAGCTTTCTGTGCCGGTGTCGATCCTCCCCTGTCCTTGACTTACTGATAATCATGTTCCTACAGTCCTCTCTCTGCCTGCAGTGGTACCTTTTCTTACCGGCTGTGGTGCTGTGCTGCTGACTTTCCCATAGCTTAGCAATTTTCTCTCAGAGCCTGGGCAGAGACTGTGCAGCTGGGCCATGTGACAGCCAGGATGTTTGTTGGGGGCAAGGCTACCGAGGGTCACAGCACACAGTCATGGCTGCTACCAGCCTTGTCTTCTTCTTGTCCTTTCCCACCAGCTGGCACAGGTTGGTCCAGCCACTGGTGTAGCCTTCAAGCAACCCATATGCAAAAACCAAGAAGGCATGCAGAAATGGAGACTCCCAACAAAAATTTTCTTTGCATAGATACAAAATATTCCCTCTGTGTTGGCACCACTCTGAATTCCTCTCAAATGTACCCAGCCTGTCCCTCCCTGGTCCTCCTCTGAGTTACAATGATGCACACTGAGGAGCGAGATGGTGGTTTGCCCTAAGTGACCTAATGAGCCTCCTTAGACGCAGGTCGTCTACTGTGTAGCCTGATCTGTGGTGTAGGACCTCAACTTGCGAAAGTCCAGACTTCTTTCCTATTTTTATATACAACAGCATCCTGCCCCTCAAGATGCGGAAAGCTTAGGTGCCACTCTTGGGGGTGTGGATGTAACTTCAAGATCTTTAAGACATTCACGTCCTTCTGAGAGGAGACACAGACAAGGACATGACCCATGAAACGGGATGCTGAGCCACGGGATGGGTGCATGTTTTCTGAACGGAAGAACAAGTTTCTCTTTAGGAAAAACCTAATGACCCACAAGCTGTGCTGCAGTACATCACACAAAAGCATATATTTCCTATTATAAAGTAAAATGACTGAGTCCTTCCCTTAAGGCTTTTGTTAGCTGGATGTTGCAACCTTATGCATCCTACAAGGGAGTCAAGACTTTCATCAGTGAACACTTCAGTAGCTTATGGCAGCGGCTCTGACAGCAATCACACCCAGCCGTGTAGCTGGGAGGACAGGAACCATGAAAGCGAGGCAGGGAGAGGATACATTAGATATAACAGGGTTGATCCTCTGAGCTTCATTAAACAAACTCTTGACTGAGGTCATATTATTCCTCCTCTCGTATGTCCGGTGAGGATGGCTGCAGAATAAACCCATGAGCCGGCATTTCACCCGCCCTGGTGCCATTTCTGCCCTCCCAGAGCCGTGCTGCTTTTACACCCTGGGAAATCAGCCTGGCGAGAGAAAACGTTGCAGGGTGGTTTTTGTTCCTTTCTTTTTTGTGCAGCTCCTTTCTGCCGGGGGCGGGGGGGCGGTGGAGCTGTTGCCGAGGAGACCCTGGGCATGGAGGAATCCAGCCAGGGCCGGCAGGGCTGGGGCAGGGGCTGCGCTCACAAACACATCGATGTGAGGCAAATACAGATTGGGGAGAGAGAGGCAGCGGCAGCTACCAGATGAATATTTCCCAGCACGTAATTTGCAATTTCAGCTACACTGAATCTTTGGGAAACCCTCCGTTTCAAATGCTTACCTTCGAATTAAGCTGGACCTTGTCTGAAGTGTCCTAAGGTGATCTGAATGGCTGCTGGTCACCTCTAAAGGGTCTTGTCCCTTTAGCTAGACCTAGATTTCTTCCCTCATCCCCTAGTAATGCAGCTGTTTATATTAGAAATCAACATTTCACATGTTTTTTTTTTTCTGCCAGTCTCAACAAGTTCTATACAGAATATATACTTGAACCTCCACTCCCCCTTCAAAACGGTGAATTTATTTTAAGATAAAGCAGTTGGGGTGGGTGTCTTTCCTCCGGTGTTAATAATCTGTTTTCCTTGAATTGGATTTTAAAATGGCTTCCTTTGAAGCTTCAAGCTGTTAGGAATGAGCTTAACGTAGGTATGGAGGATGTGTAGAATCAGCTACTCCTTTCATGCTGAAATGTCAATAATTCTTCTAGTAAGTAACTAATATGCACTGTATGATATGCAGAATACTTGGAAATCACAGTAGCGAGCACCCACAGTACCTGTATTCTGCACCAGTTCTGCTGTCACCGAGTTTTGCTGTGACAGTGTTTTCAGGAGCACACCCACCGCAGCCATGGGAAAGGCTGGCATTACTTTGAATCACCACCTGAAAGCGATCAGGGGTCCACTGGAGTTGCTAATCTGCAAGTTATTTTTAAACAAGTGATTATAGACGTGGATGTTGATTATACAGTTAACACGCCACAAAAAAATGTTCGCTTGGAATTAAAGCTACACATTGTTTGTGAAGCATAGTCAACCAAATAATTAAATCGCTTCTGGCTTAAATCAGTAAAACCAGATCTTACAGGGAGTGCAAGTGACCAGATTTATTTTTCTCAAAATCACTACAGAAGAGACAAACCTGAGAGTGTGTGTTCCAGCATCCCCTTTTGGAGCTGGGATTACTTCTCCGCGTAAGGCGAACAAAAGGGAAGTGTGGATGCTTTGGCATATCAATCAGACGAGAGCGGGTTGTTCCGCAGATTGCCTTGGAAGAACGTAAAATCAGATCTCGAGTGACCCACGGGCAAGGTGATCGATCTGCATAAACGAGGTTAGAAAGATTAGGGGGATCGGCACATGGGTAGAACAAAGGAAGGAGTGTATGGAAGAAATATGTGCTGGAAATGGTGATGATTTTTTACCTATTTATTTAGAATAGCTGCAGCCTGGAAATAGCGGGTCACTAAACCCCGGTTTAGGGGGGTACCGCCCGGCGCTGGTCGCGGGGAGCCCGCCGGCCCTTGCCGGGGCTCTGGGCAGCTTCTCGGGGGAGCCGCACCCTCCCACCGCCGCACACGCTCACACAAACCGCGGTGTGAAGCCGGCGGTACCGGCGAGGAGGCGATCCGCCGCGCTGACCGCACCGACGGGCCCCGGACGCTCGGACCGTGCCGCCCTTCCGTGCTCTTCCTCCCCTCGACCTCCTCCTGCTCCCCCGGCGGCGTGGGCATGTGCCCTGCCCGCTGGCTCTGCGGTCCTTGTAATGACGGCGGTGCCCTACCGGGATGCTCGAAAATAAACCGGGGAAAGCACCTCTGGGGCGCACATGTCCAACCCCCCCTTACCCCCCCCGCCCTTTTCAGCTCCTCGCCTTTCTTCATCCCTCACCGCGTGTAAATCCGCAACGAAGCGGATTGCAAAGTGCTGCGAGTTTGCAAGACCCGATTGCTGGAGAGCTCAGGGCAAAATACCCCCCAAAGCCCCCGCGCCCTGTGCGGCAGCACCCGCGTGTCTGTTGTCTGGCTGAGGGTGGCCGGTGGCCACAGCCAGACGGGGGACAGCGCGGAGCCGGTCTCTTGGCTAGAGCGCGGGTCCTGGCAGAGCTGCGGGAACTAAATCCGACCTTCTTAGGCGGAGAAAGAAAAGCTGAGCTCGGCACCGGGGCAGCGGCAGGCAGGGACCGCCCGGGGGGCGGCTGGGTGTAGGGCAGGGTGGGCGGACGAGAGGTTACACGGCGCAGCCCGTGCCGGAGGGAACCCGCCCGCGTCCTGCCGGGGGTAGGTGAACCGGGTCCTGACCGGCGGCGCGGGCATGTGCAGGCAGAGGGGCGGCAATCACCGGCGCTTGGTGATGCCGGGGGGTGCGCGGTGCCCCCGCGGGGAGGGGACTCTCCCGCCGGCGCCGTGTGAACGGAGGCACCGGCGGGGGGGCGGGGGCGGTGGCAGCCGCCGGACTCTCCCCCCCCCGCCCCCGCCGCGGCAACGCCCGCTGCTGCGGCAGCGAAAGCTGCTCGTCTCGGGGAACAAAAGGCTGCGGCGGCCGCGGGAGGGCGGAGGGACGGCGGCCGCCAGTAGCGCGGTGGCGGGGCCGGTTCACACACGGACGGCAAACAAAGCCCTGGGGCGGGCGGGGCCCTGGCCGGGGAAAGGGGTCCCCGAGCTGATACCCCGGCCCGGGGCGGTCGCCTCACCGCCGCGCCCCGCGCCTTTGTCCCCGCTGTCAGCGGCGAACCGGGGCGGCGGCACCCGCGCGTGGCGGCCACTCCCAGGGAGCCCCGCCCCCGGGCCCGCCCCCAGTGCCACGCCACGCCCCCGCTGCGGGAGACAATGCCGCAGCTCCGCCCCGCCCCCGCGCGCCCATTGGCTCCGCGCCGGTCCAGCATGACGTCGCCGGCGGGGCGGGGCACGGCGCCCCATTTAAGAGGCGATGTGGGGTGCGGCTGCTGCAGCGGCGAGTGCGGGAGGCGAAGGCAGGAGCGGGGCAGCGTCGGATACCGGCACCATGCGTGAGATCGTGCACATCCAGGCCGGGCAGTGTGGCAACCAGATCGGTGCCAAGGTACGGGCCGGCGCCCTGGCTGTCTGCCCGCGGCTCCGGGTCGGGGTCCGGGTCGGGGTCCGGGTCTGGGTCCGGGATGGTGCCGGGCGCGGGGCGGTGCCCGCTCAGCCGGGCTCCGCACGTCCCGGGGAGAGCGGTGCCGGGAGGGCCCGCCTTCTCGCTGGGGAGCACTGTCGGGCTCACCCCGCCGCGGGAGGGTCCGTGAGGGGCGGCTCCAGGCTGTCGCCCCACGGGGGAACGCGGGGGGTTTCCGTGGCGTGGGCGCGGTGCGGCGGGGGTCAGCCATGTCGTCCGTCCGCTCCCCGCGGGCTGCGGGGGGTCCCGGGCGGCTAGAGGGAAGGGGCGCCGAGCCGGTGCCACACCCCTCACTGCGATGGGGGGTGAGGGGCGCGGAGGGGCCGCGTCTGGCGGGGGCCGCCCCCACGCGTGGCGAATCCTTGCGCGCCACGTCGCGGGGCTTTGGCCGGGGGTGCGGGGGGGCGTGGCGGCGCTGACACCCCCCATGTATTCCCCCCACCCCCCCGGTCCTTGCAGTTCTGGGAGGTCATCAGCGATGAGCACGGCATCGACCCCACGGGCAGCTACCACGGGGACAGCGACCTGCAGCTGGAGAGGATCAACGTCTACTACAATGAAGCCACCGGTAACGCCCCTCTGTAACAAGCTCCCCGTCTCAGTGCTGCTGGGGGGGCAGGCAGGGTGTCCTGAGTGCATCCTGCTGTGGGGGCTGTGCCCCAGCCCTACCTACAGCAGGGAACATCCTGGCACAGCTTTAACAGCTGCTTAGTGTTCCCATCCCCAACTACCTCCCTCCAAATTACCTCACCCCCCACATCCTGGGCAGCAAAATCCTGGGAGGCGGATGGGAGCACAGCAGGGCTCCTGTGATGCTGGCTGCAGGGCTGTAATGCTGGTGCTGGTTCTTCCCACAGGGAACAAGTATGTCCCTCGTGCCATCCTGGTAGACCTGGAGCCTGGCACGATGGACTCTGTGCGCTCTGGACCCTTTGGACAGATCTTCCGGCCCGACAACTTTGTCTTTGGTGAGTGTGGAATGGAGGTGTCCTAAAGCAGGAGCTGTGTGCACAGGAAAGGCTCAGTGCGAGCATGCGAGTGACCTGGGGGGACCGAATCCCAACAGCACAGTGGGGATGGAAGTGAGGGATGAACCCCACAGGGCAAGAGAAGCGGCATCACCTCTGTTCCTCCCCGGGGCACTAACGTGGCACCTTGCTTCTGGTCTGCCTTCTAGGTCAGAGTGGGGCTGGCAACAACTGGGCCAAGGGGCACTACACCGAAGGTGCTGAGCTGGTGGACTCTGTCCTGGATGTGGTGAGGAAGGAGTCGGAGAGCTGTGACTGCCTCCAGGGCTTCCAGTTGACCCACTCGTTGGGTGGTGGCACAGGCTCTGGGATGGGCACCCTCCTCATCAGCAAGATCCGGGAGGAGTACCCCGACCGCATCATGAACACCTTCAGCGTCATGCCGTCCCCCAAGGTGTCGGACACGGTGGTGGAGCCCTACAATGCCACCCTCTCTGTGCACCAGCTGGTGGAGAACACGGACGAGACCTACTGCATTGACAACGAGGCCCTGTATGACATTTGCTTCCGCACCCTGAAGCTGACCACTCCCACGTACGGGGACCTCAACCACCTGGTGTCGGCCACCATGAGCGGCGTGACCACCTGCCTTCGCTTCCCCGGCCAGCTGAACGCTGACCTGCGCAAGCTGGCGGTCAACATGGTGCCTTTCCCCCGGCTGCACTTCTTCATGCCGGGCTTCGCCCCTCTCACCAGCCGCGGCAGCCAGCAGTACCGAGCCCTGACGGTGCCCGAGCTGACGCAGCAGATGTTCGACTCCAAGAACATGATGGCTGCCTGCGACCCCCGCCACGGTCGCTACCTGACGGTGGCCGCCATCTTCCGGGGCCGCATGTCCATGAAGGAGGTGGACGAGCAGATGCTGAACGTGCAGAATAAGAACAGCAGCTACTTTGTGGAGTGGATCCCCAACAACGTGAAGACGGCCGTCTGCGACATCCCCCCGCGTGGCCTCAAGATGTCTGCTACCTTCATTGGCAACAGCACGGCTATTCAGGAGCTGTTCAAGAGGATCTCGGAGCAGTTCACGGCCATGTTCCGGCGCAAGGCTTTCTTGCACTGGTACACCGGCGAGGGCATGGATGAAATGGAGTTCACGGAGGCCGAGAGCAACATGAACGACCTGGTCTCTGAATACCAGCAATACCAGGATGCCACTGCTGATGAGCAGGGGGAATTTGAAGAGGAAGGAGAGGAGGATGAGGCGTAAAGTCGAAATGGGTAGGAGTTAAGTATAGTCTGAGCAGGCAGGTGTTCACTGAGAGGAGGAATCTGTGCAGTTGTGCTGAAGCATGCATTTTTTTAATTTGGTGCTCTCCACTGTTGCTTCTGTCAGCAGTTTTGTATCCTTGACTGTCCAATGTAACAGTAGTTGCAAAAATCCTTCAGAGTCTTCTGTTGAAATGGTTAACTTCTCAAACATAAAGGCTTTTTGTGTCCTAAACTGTCTCCTCTGCCTTATTTCTCTCTAGATTAAGCAAATAACTCTTGTGTAGTTTTCTGTAGCTTCACTTCTCTGTTTAATCCTCAACCTCAGTGAAAGGTTAAACAAAATAAAACAAGATTTCTCAGGCCATGTATCTGGCAGCATGAGCAAACTGCAGTTGCACAGCTTAAAATGGTAGCTAATTTATGGAAATTGGGGGTTCACTGTTAGACACTCCTATGTCTAACAGCTAATCTATTGTTGAGGAGAAAGCTGCCTTAACTAATAGAAACAAGACACTGCACTTGAGAATCCTGCAACTCCTATTTATGGACATACATGGTAGTGAGGTCAGCGAGAAAGTATTGAATTCCACATTACAAGCTGTCAAAACTGATTTGACAGGATAGCTGCAGCCTTCCTCACTGCCATTCAGCAGCTCTTATTTAACTTGTTCCAGGGCCTATAGTATGTGCGTATGGGTGGCTGCCTGTGATCTGACTTGGTTCTGAGCTGTCCTGTTTACCTCAACCCTCCTCTCTAAATATGAAAAGTCCATGCAGAGAAACATGGGTCTGTACTAGCAAACAACTTGAACTTGATTAAGAACCTGAACTTCTGAACTTTCTCTTCAGGCATAAAATTCTTGAGTGTTTCCCCAAAACAGCCACTAAGCTGCCCTTAACTGTAAAGGGATTGACTTTTCAGGGCAATCAATTACCTATAGGAGATAAGAGGTGATGGGCAGATTTCTAGATAACATGGCTCAAAAGGCTGCCCAGAGCATACATACAGTCTTGGAGTAGTCAGGTAGATACCCTGACAATAGCTGTCTCCCATATCCAAGTTATGCGTTTACAGGGTTGCTGTTGTTTGATGCTCTTGGTTCCTGCAGCAGGAAATGGACCTCTACCCAGGCAGGCAGGAGTGGTGCAGCAGCACCCTGTTGTGCATCTTTGCCAAGGTAAGTGTGGCTTCCTTACGGTGAGGGAGGGGGGATTTATGTTGCCGTGTGCTTAAAGGATAAGGCCTATGAGATTTTTCTTACTCCTACAAAACAAGTAAAATCCTCCACAGAGTATAGCAGCGACCAAAGCTTAGTCCTTAGTTCACCCAAACACTGCTTAGGGGGGTGCTCCTGTACTAAAAAAAGTATTGCTTTGAGAACCGCTACCAATGCTACAATTACTGTGGTCCTTACTACTCTGAAAGAGCTGATATCCATGTGTGTGCAACATCTTCTGTGATCCTTTAATGAAATGCTTGCAAGGCATTACTGGAATAAAGACTTAAAAGGGAGCTACTGTGCATGACTAATATCTTGCCCATTTTGCCTCAGTTAATTGACCACTGCCTGCAGACGCTGCTCTGAGCGTACCCTGTTCCTTTGCTGATGGGCTTATTATCCTACAGTGAGATCTACAATGGTGTGCAAGACAACAGGCACTTGCTAAATCTTTTCTCTATATGCTTCATTTTTTGTGTATACCCTGTGAAGAGGGGTGAGAAGCACTTAAACTGCCTGAAATGTCAGTAAATGAATACAACTGTATATACCCACAATAATAGTGCTTGTATTTCTTAGCACTTGAGCAGTTCTAGGATTAAGCATTAAACAAATCAAGGTTGTTTTAGTAACTGAGTTACTACATGCTGCCCCAGGCTCTTTGGGGAAATAACAGCTTATCTGGTTGTCAAAGTAACCTTCCCTTGAAATTACCTAGCTGGGTTGCACTTGAGACTGTTTATGATATAGCTTTGTAAAGCTGAGAAGAAAATGAATTCAAACAAAGTTTGACTAAACGATGAGAGCCCAGTCTTTGATAGTAAAGATCTTCCTTTCTGCTGTGGGACTGTAGCAGGTTTCACTGGTGTTCAGCATGTCTAGCTTCTAATTCTTAGTGTAATTACACTGTGTCTCTAGCTAACCCTTAAATATAGCTACCCAAGTGACACATTTCAGTACAGCTCCTGTACTAGAAAGTAGGACACTATCCTACACTGCTTGCTGTTGTTTGTATTCTGGTGTTTTTTCTAGAGGAAGAGAAACCATAAATAGAGATACTCTAGACAGAAACATGTCCTTTCATAAATCCTACACGGCTTGCTTGCCAGTCATAATCATTAAAAAAATAAAAATCAAACCATAATTTCAGTAGGAGTTGAGGGAAATACAGGAAAAGGGGACACCGGAAGATTTAGAGGGGAGGTTCAAAACTCCTTGGTAGGAACAGTAAGTCAACTATAAGGGAGGATGAGTCTAATACTGGGCCTGGAGGCTGCAGTACCATTTTTCTCTGTTGGATCTTTGAGCTTTAGCTGTATCTATCACCCAGGAGACCGTTCACTATAAAAGCTGGAGACTGACTGCTGTAGGCCGAACAACAAACAGATGTCTTTGAAGCTGCTCATGGTTGCACTTTTTCTGATTCACAGAGGAAGGAGAACCACTGAAAGGATTTCAGATTAGGTAATCTGACTGCCTTAACCTCTAGTGTGTGTTGATTTGTATTTGTCCATGTGATGAACACCACCTCTAAGGCTAAAGGTCTTGCATGAGGCATCCTGTCTGGAAGAAATGAGGATAGGTAGTACAGGCTTAGTGGTGTGCGGCTTAAACCACTTGCAATGACTCATTTGTGTTGAGATAGAAGCTAATAATATCAAGCAATGAATTTTTGTTTGAATATATCAATGGTGCCTTGCACAGCAGCATTCTCCTCTGTTGACAGTTAGAGCTGATAGTGTTGGGGAAGGGAGACACCTTTCTTTTTATTCCCTTTGTCTGATGTGTGGCATTTTTAAGCACATTAGCAGAATGTCTTGACCAAGGCAAACAACTCAATGTTTGTCCACTGGTAGACGCAAGGTGGTAAAGATAAGGATGTGAAAGCAGATAGGTACTATGTGGGTTTAATTTAAATAGAAATGGAATGAGGTGTGGTAGCACTGAGATGCCACCTCTCCTAATTTCCCTTCCCTGTTTAGTTCAAGAACCTCAGTCCGTAGTACCCAGACCATAGTACCAACAGTGTCATGGAAGGGCAGTCCAATATGTGGCCTGGTTCTTCAAAACACTATCTGTTGAGAACATAGGCCTACATCTGTTTCACGACAGATGTTTTCCAGTCTGTCAAGTGGGAGCAATAACTATTCTTCTCTTCCTAACATATATGAGGTGCCCATATACATCAGAAATGGGGTTGCATTAAACATACAATGGTCCCAGTGATTTGATAATCTAAGAGTCAAACCCAAGGCCCACGCTGTTGACAGGTGTGTGTATCTATCTTTCCAGAAAGTATGCGGTGAAGAACACAGAAACCAAAGTAGCAATAGGATTTATAACGTGAAGAAAGAAAGGAATCCACATCTTTGGTCTCTTCTCCAGCCAATTCTCTGCAAAAATGGGGCAACCCCCTTATATGTGCAGGGAAATCTGCTCATGGATGGTATCACATGCTGCATACTTCAAAAGAGTATAGCGCTAGTAGGTCCTTCTAGGTATCTGTGCAAATACTATGCACTTAAAGAAACTCTGATGGACTGACACAGTCCTTATGGGACAGTGCTGCAATGCACTACTGCAAAACACTCCTGGTGCTTGGAGTGACTGTGACGGAGTGGTGCAAGAGGGACAAGTTTTCTTACCTCACCAGAAAGAGTTGGGGCATCTAGCAATGTTCTCTGCACCAGAAAGAGTTCTCCCCTCGCTTCCTTCATCTCTTGCAC
This sequence comes from Nyctibius grandis, assembly GCF_013368605.1. Classification (NCBI taxonomy): domain Eukaryota; kingdom Metazoa; phylum Chordata; class Aves; order Nyctibiiformes; family Nyctibiidae; genus Nyctibius; species Nyctibius grandis. Next base: position 16,074,751 of record NC_090660.1, read on the forward strand.
TTCCCTGTAAGCCCCATGACAAAGTTATGTGTAAGATCAAGATGAACCCTGGTACTGGCTTTGAGTAGGGCAAGTTTCATGGTGGTTTCATTGAAATCACTTTCCAAAAAAAAAAACCCCACAGCCAACAAACCACACATCGTTGTCTTACTATATCTTTTTAAGAAGTACTGTTAAATTATACTAAATTCTGCTTCACAGTGGGACGTGCCTCAATTATTGCTTTCTATTTAATGAGGCCTAATATTTTTGTTTGCTAAAGCTATGAGGAGATAAAATCCTCTGGAGAAGTCATGTGACTACCCCCTACATTTTGTACATGCTCTTTCTCCCAAGGGATGTTATTCTACTTTTCCGTTCCACATTAAAGTGTAATGAACATACACTTTTAGGGACTGTTCAGATGTGGTAGCCTGCCTAGGAGCTATGGTAATGCTGTTCCCCTGAACCTGCTCATTGTAGGGGAGGCACTGCTTTCTCATTTACAATTAATCCCTTTCTCAGTCTTCCTGTGCGTTTTTCAGCTGCTTCTATGTTTCCACAGAACAAAGCTCGTGACTCTTTTGATATGCTATGTGTGCCTGAGGTAATCTAAGGAAGGTTGTTTTTTCCCCCCATTTCTTCAACTTTATAAATAAGTATTAGGACCTAATCTTGTATGTGACAAAAAAAAAAAATAAATTTTTGAGAATTTTCCCCTGTCCAATCTAAAATTCATTCATGCTAAGCACTTGCCTTTTGATACTGCAGCAATCACCTGTCCTGGTGATACTTCCATTTTAGATAGTTGTTATCTTTAGCTTGCCTACAGAAAAATTCAAAATGGAAGCATTTGGTCACAGGAAAATGCCTGAGGCTGTGGTGCATTTTGGAAAAGACACTTCTTGGCCCTGACTCTACTGGACACTTGTCCAGCTGGAGCCCTCTGAGCATTTGAATCCGAGGCGCAGGGAGGGTGTCGGGGGGAGCTGTGAAAGCCTTGCCCACCCCCCCCCACCCCCCCCCAGCCATTCTGCAGGCAAAGGACACAGTGCAGGTGACAACACTCTCCTCTCCCTGAGCAGTTTAACAAGAAGCGAACTGTTTCCCTGGTCCTAGCTTCCATCCTATTTCAAGTCTTTTATTTGTGAATCTGCCAGAAAGAAAAATTGTGGCTCTTTGAAGTATGTGTATAAGAAGCTATCTATTTACAGTATCTAAGGAAAAAAGAAAAAGAAATAATTTAAGAGTAGGTCATTCTCTCCTCCCCACTCAAAGTCATTTTTCCCTTACGGGCAGAATTCCACTCATAAGGGAGGAAATTAAGTTAGCTTTGTTCAATTTGTGTTTATTAACCTTTGCTTCTTGTATGGTAGAGATTTTCTAACTGGTCTCAATTTATCCATATGTCATCTTTTATAATCAGATTATTTTTCTCACTTGGCTTCCCTGGTAATTTTAAGGCAGATTTTCTTTTCTTTTTGGCAAGAATGCCTCTATCATTGCAAACAGAAATGTTAATAGTAATCCAACTTAAGCAGAATGTGAAAACACTTGCTCCAGAGGATGAAATGGCTACCCTGGCAGAGGTTGTGTAGCTTGTTCAGTAAAGAGTTCTCTGTTGTTTTGCACTGAAAAATGTTTCCACATTTTCCATGAATGTCATAGAAAGATACTGCCTGCCTTCATAGTGAATAATTAAACAGGGTTTTCAAGCGGAATTCAAAAGGTCTCACAACAAGCTTTACAAACATTAAATGAAATTCAAGCATTGGTTTCTTACAGTCTGCTTCTCTGCATCCAGCATAATGCTGGCCTTATAATTAATAAATTAATTGTATGGCTGTTTTTTGGAAATCCCAGCTATGACTCCAGCTCCACCTTAGCAGGCAGGGAGAAAGAGCAAGCTCGGATTAGAGGTTTCCAGGGCATTGAGAAAACTGCCACTCGCAGAAGTGGGTAGCTCCAGGGGCTGGGCTGATTCAATATCCTCCAGCTGCTAAAAAGGATGGTCCTATTGCCCTTGTCCTGCTTCAGGTGTTGTGTTATTTCCTTTAGGCAGCCCCAGGGCATGTCTGATCCCTCTACCAGTCAGTTCAGCTCCCTAAACTCCACAGTTAGGGACAGTAAAGTGGAAGTGTGGAAGAAGCTTTTCCTTGGAGTAAGGAGTGTGGCAGGGGGAGAACTGGTGCAAAGGAGGAGGAAAAGGCAGGCAGCTGGAAGCAGGAGAGAGCAGATCAAGATGTTCGGTCGATTCAGCCACCTAGTGCAACGGCACCCTGAACTCCCCCATGGAGAACCTGGGCGATTTTAAACAATGTACATTCAATCCCACCACAAATTATTGCATCTCTTAGCAGACATCACAAGACGAAGTTTAGAGTTTGCTTGGTGTCAGTTTGAGCTGCAAGTGGCTATCGGATTGCAAGATAAAGCAAGGAGGCTGAGGAACAAAAGAAATGGTGACTAGCAGATCAAAGTCACTCTCTGTGCCTTGTTCTCAATGACGTGCAGGAAATAAGCTACCCTGGAAAACATGACATCAGCATTTCATTTATATTGGTGCTGGAATCTTGGTCATCTCTTGACTGGAGGACCCAGTTTGTAGAGACAGCAGACGTATTTCATCTGCTGAGAGATCTTAAAAGGTAGATGCAGCCTGGGTGGGGGCAGGAGCCATCTGGCTGCTACCCACCATGTCTGGTGTGCCAAGCAGAAATAATGAGAGGCTCATTGTTTTGCCTGTCTTCTGAGCAAATCGCTGCCTGATGATGATCAACCTATTTTTTCCTTTCTGGAGTCATTTTCTGACACGTGATCATGTTTGTTATGGTAGCTTTGGAAGGCAGACGAGTGGGGTTCTGTTTGCTGTGTCGTGTACAACCACATTCAAAGAAATTCCTGACTCTTGGAGGTTATGATCTAAGTTCACAAGAGAAACCAGGTACAATAAACACAAGTACAGAGGACTCTACAGTGAGACTGCTTTTGCTCATTCATAAAAGCATGCTCAGTGTTGTAGTATTTAATTGCTTCTAGTGCCTGCAGTGGGTTGTAGTTTTGAAATAAAAATAGATTTTCCTTTTTGGTATTTTATTACTAGAATTAAAATTACCTTCATGATTATTCCACCCTCTTGCTGGCAGAAATATTCTTCTATCTTAACGCACATTGCAAGCGATTAAGCATCAGGTTCCAAACGTGAACTCAGACAGTCCTCATCAGGTGGGAGTATCATAGTTACCAGGTAGAAGGCAAACAATAAGCTAATGAAGAGAGCCTGCTCTTTCGAGTACCAACAGAAAGACTCAAAAAGTCATGTAGCCTCTGATATACATGCCTGAGCAATACATGACGTCACCCATCACAAGGGAGAATAAAGCCATAGGCAGACATTTTGTGTGCTTGAGTAGCTTTCACATTTGTACATTTGTGATTCTTTTTTGAACAATGGGAAATTATGGACAGACATGAACATGTTGTGGGATCCCTGTTGCCCCCCTCGTGCATCCATCGCCTGGGCTCCGCTGTTGCCTTGGAAACAGGGAAGGCAGGGTCTGATGCAGGCAGGGAGCAGGCAGCAGTTTCAGCTGCCGAGGGGCTCCTGGGTGTTCCTGGGCACAGGCACTGCCTTTGTATGAATGGGAGAGTTTTGACTTTCATTTGTGATTCTGAACACTTAGGATTTATGGAGCTGTATTAAAAAACACAATAGGAAATTCCCGTATCTATTTAAATAGCATTGATGGCTAAGATCTGTTAAAGTGTTTGCCAAAATGGAGGGTTCTGAATTGACATTCAAGTAATAGACACTTAATTTGCTCCACTCTGTGTTCATGGATGTTCAGCATTGCTGTAGACGAGGGAACTTACAGGCATAAACATGTACCTCCCTTTAGGTGCTCAGTTTTAAAACCTGGAGCTACATCCCCAAAAAATCTGTGGGGTTTTATAATTAAAAGAGACCAGTGCTATAGCATCTAAGGATTAGTTTCCTAATAAAAGCTCAAAACCCTTAGTGGAATAACTATAAGGCCCTAGGAGGCCACTGTGTGCATGTGGGAAGATGACATCTCAAGGAGTGCCCAGGTGCTTTCAGGAGGGGAATCAGAATGCTTCAAGCTGGTCCTTTGTAGATTGCCTGGCATACTTTGGCACCCAAAAAGCTCTTCAGTGCCTGTGTGGATCCCACAGAGATGCAGTTGTGTTGCAGTTCCACCAGCAGCGAGAAGATGTAACTGCCTAGTGCTGCCCAAAGGGTGGGTTATGCCTATAGCAAGTTGAAATGTATACGCATGAGTTGCGTGAGCAGTAACAAAGACTGCCTGTGATTAAGCATTGCAGAAATGTGTCAAAGGAAAATACTGACAACAGCCAGGATCTAAAGAACACAAAATTCAAGAGAAGTTGGTGAAAAGATCTCAGTGCCAGCACAATTCTGGATATTTTGTGATGGCAAAAGCCACGTGTAATAACACCACGTGTAATTCCACGTGTTGCAAAGCTTGAGCTGGTCTATGCTCATGACATTTCCCAGCAGCTGAGGCTTCTGCGCTAGGGGAGAAAAAGAGCCACAGTTCATAAGCAAGTCAATTCACTGGAGCAACTGAGAGCCACTTTTGCAAATATGGCCAAAGTATTTTTCCAAGGTCGCAGCAGCCAAATGCCGGGCAGAGATATGGTACTGCTTTCGCCACTAGTAGTTCCTGCTGTGGATGAAAAAGTTGAGAGAAACTGGTGACATTATGCATCGATTTATATTGTGTTAAGCACCACTAACCTGAGAAACATGTAAACAACCTTGTTCATTCTGTCTGCAATTATCTTTCTTCTTGATAGTGGTAATAATTTATTCCATTAATTATTACCGCACCTTTGCAAAACTCTGCTGGTTTTGTAGCTGTTATAACTACAATTGAATGTTATAGTGTACTGTGGCACTGGGATCAATAAACTGTCGGTCTGGTGTTCCTGGACGCACAGCCTTCTGCTGCTTTCTCTCCTTTTCACAGAATCACAGAATTGTTGAGGTTGGGTGGGTCCTCTGGAGATCATCTAGTCCAGTCCTTTACTCAGCCTGGGAGGATCAGCTAGAGCAGGTTGATCCGGGTTGTGTCCACTCAGGTTTTGAATATCTTCAAGAATGAAGACACCACAACCTCTCTGGGCAACCTGTGCAAGAGCAAAGAAGTTTTTTTTCTTATGTTTAAATGGAATTTCTTGTATTTTGGTTTGTGCCTATTGCCTCTTCTCCTGTCACTAAGCACCACTGAGAAGAGCCTGGCTCCATCTTCTTTACTCCTTCCCATCAAGTATTTATACACACTGATAAGATTCCCCTGAGCCTTCTCCAGGACAATCAGTCCTAGCTCTCAGCCTCTCCTCATAAGACAGATGCTCTAGTTCCCTAAATACCTTTGTGGCCCTTCATTGGACTCTGCCCATGTCTTTGAATGTCACTGGATGGACATTGTCCATATCTCTCTTGTACTGGAGAGCCCAGAATAGGGTGCAAAACTCTAGATGTGTCTCATCATAACCGACCCCCTTCCTTAACCTGTTGGTAACACTCTTCCTAATGCAGCCCAGGATGCTGTTGGACACCCTTGCTGCAAGGGCACATTGCTGACTCATGTTCAACTTTGTGTCCACCAGGACCCCCAGGTCCTTTTCTGCCAAGCTGCTTTCCATCTGTGTGGCCCTCAGCCTGTACTGGTGCCTGGAGTTGCTCCTCACCAGGCACAGGACTTTGCACTTCCCCTTGTTGAACTGTATGAGGTTCCTGTCAGCCAATTTCTGAAGCCTGTCAAGGTCGCTCTGAAGGGCAGCACGACCCTCTGGCCTATCAGCCACTCCTCACAGTTTTGTATCATTGCCAAACTTGCTGAGGGTGCACCCTCTTACTATATAAGTCATTAATGAAGACGTTAAACAGTGCTGGCCCCAGGATCAATCACTGGGGTATTCCACTAGTGGCTGGCTTCTGAACTTTGTGTTACTGATCTCAAATCCTTCAGCCTGGCAGTTCAGCCAGTTTTCACTCCATCTCACTGTCCATTTATCTAGGCCATACCTCATCAGTTTCCCTATGGGGATGTTATAGGAGACAGTTCAAAAGCCTCCACAAAATAAACAATGTTAACTGCTCTTCCCTCATCTACCAAGCCAGTCACTTTGTTGGAGGCTAAGTTGGTCAGGCATGATTGCCGCTTCGTAAATCCATGGTGGCCGCTCTCAGCCACCTTCTTGACATTAATATGTTCGGAAATGGTTTTCAGAAGAATTCATTCCATCATCTTTCTAGGAATCAAGGTGAAGCTTGCTGGCCTGTAGTTCCTTGGATCCCCCTTCTTGTCCTTCTTGAAGTTAGCAGTGAAACCCTTCTTTTTTTTTTTTTTTCCCAGTCCTCGAGAAGCTCACAGATTGGCTTGACCTTTCAAAGATTATCAATTGTCCTCGCAATGATGTTTGCCAGCTTCCTCAGCACTCAGGGGTGCATCTCATCAAGACCTATGGACTTTTGTATGTTCAGTTTATTTAAATATTCCCCAAACTTGTCTTCCTCTACCAAGAGTAAGTCTTCGTTGCTCCAGACTTCCCAAAAGGTCTCAAAAGCTTGTGACTCCTAAGGGCAAATCTTAATAGTGAAAAACAAGGTGAAGAGGACACTGAGTACCTCAGCTTTTTCCATGTCCTTTTGTCACTGAATATGTCCCCTGCCATATTCAGTAGTGGGTCTGTATTTTTTCCTAGACTTTGTTTTGCTGCAGATGGACCTGTAAAAGTCCTTCTCACTGTCCTTCACATCCTTTGCTTTGACTTTCCTAACCCTTTCCTAACACCTGCACAATAGGACAGTGACTCTATGTTGCTCCTGGATCACCTGACTCTACTTCCACCTCCTGAATGCTTCCTTTTTACATTTGTGTTTACTCAGGAGCTCCTTGTTCATCCATACAGGCCTCCTGCCACCTTTGCTTGGTCTCCTGCTTGTTGGCATGGACCATTCTTGAGGCTGGAAGAGGTGATTCCTAGAAGTCAACCAGCTCTCCTGGACTCTTCTCTCCAGGATCATCTCCCATAGGATTCTTCCAGACAGATACCTGGAGAGGCTACAGTCTGCTCTCCTGAAGACCAGGGAACTGTGATCCTGCAATTTGCCTTGTTCTCTTCTATCAGGATCTTGAACTGCACTGTCTCACACTCACTGCAGACAGGGCTGCCCTGAGCCTTCACAACTCTGACCACTTCTTCCTTGCTTGTCCAGCAGGTCCAGCAGAGTGTCTCCCTTTAGGACTCCTTGATCATCTATGTCAGGAAGTTATCACCAATGGACTCCACAAAACTCCTGGATTGCTTGTACCCTGCTGTGTTGTTCCTACAGCAGATATTGGGGAGGCTGAAGTCCCCCTTGAGGACTAGGGCCTGTGAACATGAGACTTCTTCCAGTTGTCTGAAAGTCTTATCTACTTCTCTTCCTGATCAGGAGGTGTTTAGCAGACACCCACCACAACATAGTGCACATTGGTTGCCCACTAATCCTGACCCTTTAGATCTCTTTTGGCTCACCATCCACCCCCAGGCAGTGCTCTGTGTGTTTCTGCTGCTCCCTCACACGAAGGGCAACTCCCTTTCCCCATCTTCCCAGCCTGTCCTTCCTAAAGAGGCTTGCATCCCTCCATCGCAGCGCTCCAGTTGTGTGACCTATCCCACCGTGTCTCTGTGATCCCAGTGAGACCATAGCCCTGCAACTGCATGCAGATCTCTAACTCATCACGTTTATTGCCCATGCTGCATGCATTAGCGTAGAGGCACCCAAGCCTGCTAATTCCCGGGAGAAGTGCAAGAACTTGCCCTGCCATGCTCTCCCCTCAGCACTTCCATATTGTGCTTGTGGTGGACCCCCTCCAACTCCGTTGTGCTGAATACGAGGCATATTGTTTGGCATCCTCTTTGCCAACCCGCTCCACCACTTCCTCATTTTGTTGCGAGTTGTCATCTCCCTTCCCTGGTCCTAGTGTAAAGCTGTCCTCGCTGGGTTTGCCAGCTGTGTGGCAAAGATACTTTCACTACTTAAAAATTTACAGCTGTGAATTGATTAAGATTTTATAGCCAAGTTAAATAGTTTCTGCACAATCCATTCTAGACCCTGCTGAAATTTATTTTGGATATTCTCCTCGGCAGCAGTGCAGATACAGGTGTGTATCTCAGTTGGTTCAAATATATTGTTCTTACTTGTTCTTGAACTGTTCCTCCTCCCCCAGCCATCTGCCGTGTGATTAGCTCAGGTTATTTCTATGAGGGAACAAGCAGAGATGCTAGGAGGAAGATCCAATATCTTCCAAAATGAGGTGCATGGCAGGTGTCTGGTAAGGTAGAACATAACTTCAGTTATAGAAAAAAAGATATCCCATTCCTGTGGGTGTTCAAACTGCTATCACTGCTGGACCACTCCCAGAAAATGTCATTCTTTAGTACCAGCGTAAAGTTTCATGTCAGCCCTCTGTGTTTCTGAAATCAGAGGCCCATGTATACAGGTTTGGCAGCACTATCTGAAGGAGGGTTGCGCTGCTTGAAAGTGGCTGTGGGCTCTATCATCGCCACCCAAGCCCCGCTTGTTTCAGGTGCCTGAGCTATGGAAAGATGATTCTTGTGCTTAAAACATATCGAAACACAATTAAGCAAACCTGAGCTAGAAATACAGGCTTGAGGGTGCTATTAAAGCATAGCAGTGCCTGCTTTGCTGCTGCAGCACAGCAGAGGCGAAGAAAGCTGCCATCCAAAGGGATCTTGACAGGCTTGAGAAGTGGGCCCGTGCGAACAGCATGAAGTTCAACAAGGCCAAGTGCAAGGTCCTGCACGTGGGTCGGGGCAATCCCAAGCACAAATACAGGCTGGGCAGATAATGGATTGAGAGCAGCTCTGAGGAGAAGGACTTGGGGGTGATGGTTGACGAGAAGCTCAACGTGAGCCAGCAATGTGCGCTTGCAGCCCAGAAGGCCAGTCATATCCTGGGCTGCATCAAAAGCAGCGTGGCCAGCAGGTCGAGGGAGGTGATTCTGCCCCTCTACTCTGATTTCGTGAGACCCCACCTGGAGTACTGCATCCAGCTCTGGGGCCCCCAACATAAGACATGGACCTATTGGAGCAAGTCCAGAGGAGGGCCATGAAGACGATCAGAGGGCTGGAGCACTTCTCCTATGAAGACAGGCTGAGAGAGTTGGGGCTGTTCAGCCTGGAGAAGAGAAGGCTCCAGGGAGACCTTCTAGCAGCCTTCCAGTATCTGAAGGGGGCCTACAGGAAAGCTGGAGCGGGACTTTTTACAAGGGCATGTAGTGACAGGACAAGGGGGAACAGTTTCAAACTGCAAGAGGGTAGATTTAGATTAGATATTAGGAAGAAATTCTTTACTGTGAGGGTGGTGAGACACTGGCACAGGTTGCCCAGAGAGGTTGTGGCTGCCCCCTCCCTGGCAGTGTTCAAGGCCAGGTTGGATGGGGCCTTGAGCAACCTGGTCTAGTGGAAGGTGTCCCTGCCTGTGGCAGAGGGGTTGGAAGTAGGTGATCTTTAAGGTCCCTTCCGACCGAAACCATTCTGCGATTCTGTGACGGAAGCAAGGGGAGCAGCTCCAGCAGGTGTGCACACAGGAGCGGGGTTTTTGTTTGGGGTTTTTTTCACTTTTTCAGCCCAAGGCGCGCCACGCCCTGTCCGATTCCGGCCTTTCTCCCGCCGGCTGAAGGCGAGCTTCTTCCAGCGCCTCAAGCCAGCCGCGCTCTGACCGCGGAGCGGCCGGGGTCGGGGTCGGGGTCGGGGTCGGACCCGGACCGGGGCGCGGGCCCCGCCCCCGCTGCGGGAGACAATGCCGCAGCTCCGCCCCGCCCCCGCGCGTCCATTAGCCCCGCGCCGGTCCCTCATGACGTCACCGGCGGGGCGGGGCGCGGCGCCCCATTTAAGGGGCGGTGTGGGGTGCGGCTGCTGCAGCGGCGAGTGCGGGAGCGGGGCAGCGTCGGACACCGGCACCATGCGTGAGATCGTGCACATCCAGGCCGGGCAGTGCGGCAACCAGATCGGTGCCAAGGTACGGGCCGGCGCGGGGAGGGGCGGAGCTTCCCGGTGCGGGGCCCCCGGGTCGCACCCCGCGGGCAGCACGCAGCCCCGTCCCCAAATGCGAAGCGGCCCGGGGCTCGCTAAGGCATCGCGGGTCCTGCTCCCGTGCCCCCTGTCTCCGGCGGTCTGAGCTGCCGCGGGGCTGGGCGGCGGCTGGGGCGTGCCCGGGCTCCGGTCTGTCGCTGCCCTGCCTTCCTGCAGGCAACACCGGCGACCCCCTCCCCTCGCTGCCTCGCCCCTCTGCAGCCACGGCGCCGGCCCCTGAGGGAGGGGGCGGGAGGTGTTTCAGTGCCGCGGATAATCCCCGGGGGGTGTTGGAGGTGCTGCCATCTTCTTGTAGAGGCTTAGAGGGTGCTAGACAATGGGAGACCACCAGACTGAGATACCCGGGGACTGTCATCCTTAGGATACCAGCTATAAAATAATAAACTTGCCTTTTGGTGCTCCAGCTGCCTGTCTGCCCTCTGCTATTGTGCTGGGCAGCCCGGCACTGACTCACCTTCCTGCCGGGCAGCTGCTCTGCCATGCGAGGGAGTGGTCAGGGCCAGGCATGCACAGACTGCGCTGGTGTGTGTGATTGGCACTGACCAGCTGTGGTTAATAATTGCCCGTTTCCAAAAATTTCTTCTAGTTCTGGGAGGTCATCAGTGATGAGCATGGCATTGATCCCACTGGCAGCTACCATGGTGACAGTGACCTGCAGCTGGAGAGGATCAACGTCTACTACAATGAAGCTGCTGGTAAGTGTGTCAGCTTCCTCAGATGCCCTTAAATGGGGCAGACGTGCCAGTTCATTGAGGCTGGAAAAATCCCTGAACAGGAGCTGTCATCTGCCAGTGATGCCTCTAAGAGAGCTTTGTTCTCAGAATGGCTCTGATAACACAGTAGTCTTGATCGAGACAGCATGTCTCTCCAGTGAAATGCAGGGAGGTGGATGGGAGCACAGCAGGGCTCCTGTGATGCTGGCTGCAGGGCTGTAATGCTGGTGTTTGTTTCCTCCCCCAGGGAACAAGTATGTCCCTCGTGCCATCCTGGTGGACCTGGAGCCTGGCACGATGGACTCTGTGCGCTCTGGACCCTTTGGACAGATCTTCCGTCCTGACAACTTTGTCTTTGGTGAGTGAGTGTGGGAAGGAGGTGTCCCAAAGCGTGAGCTGTGTGCACAGGAAAGGCTCAGTGCGAGCATGCGAGTGACCTGGGGGGACCGAATCCCAACAGCACAGTGGGGATGGAAGTGAGGGATGAACCCCACAGGGCAGGAGAAGCGGCATCACCTCTGTTCCTCCCCGGGGCACTAACGTGGCACCTTGCTTCTGGTCTGCCTTCTAGGTCAGAGTGGGGCTGGCAACAACTGGGCCAAGGGGCACTACACCGAAGGTGCTGAGCTGGTGGACTCTGTCCTGGATGTGGTGAGGAAGGAGTCGGAGAGCTGTGACTGCCTCCAGGGCTTCCAGTTGACCCACTCGTTGGGTGGTGGCACAGGCTCTGGGATGGGCACCCTCCTCATCAGCAAGATCCGGGAGGAGTACCCCGACCGCATCATGAACACCTTCAGCGTCATGCCGTCCCCCAAGGTGTCGGACACGGTGGTGGAGCCCTACAATGCCACCCTCTCTGTGCACCAGCTGGTGGAGAACACGGACGAGACCTACTGCATTGACAACGAGGCCCTGTATGACATTTGCTTCCGCACCCTGAAGCTGACCACTCCCACGTACGGGGACCTCAACCACCTGGTGTCGGCCACCATGAGCGGCGTGACCACCTGCCTTCGCTTCCCCGGCCAGCTGAACGCTGACCTGCGCAAGCTGGCGGTCAACATGGTGCCTTTCCCCCGGCTGCACTTCTTCATGCCGGGCTTCGCCCCTCTCACCAGCCGCGGCAGCCAGCAGTACCGAGCCCTGACGGTGCCCGAGCTGACGCAGCAGATGTTCGACTCCAAGAACATGATGGCTGCCTGCGACCCCCGCCACGGTCGCTACCTGACGGTGGCCGCCATCTTCCGGGGCCGCATGTCCATGAAGGAGGTGGACGAGCAGATGCTGAACGTGCAGAATAAGAACAGCAGCTACTTTGTGGAGTGGATCCCCAACAACGTGAAGACGGCCGTCTGCGACATCCCCCCGCGTGGCCTCAAGATGTCTGCTACCTTCATTGGCAACAGCACGGCTATTCAGGAGCTGTTCAAGAGGATCTCGGAGCAGTTCACGGCCATGTTCCGGCGCAAGGCTTTCTTGCACTGGTACACCGGCGAGGGCATGGATGAAATGGAGTTCACGGAGGCCGAGAGCAACATGAACGACCTGGTCTCTGAATACCAGCAATACCAGGATGCCACTGCTGATGAGCAGGGGGAATTTGAAGAGGAAGGAGAGGAGGATGAGGCTTAAGTCCCCTGGTATTAAAGGAACTTCTGTAAAGCAGGCATGTGTACTGAGTGACTTCTGCTAGTGGTGGTAAAGCATGTTCTCTAGAAACTGTGTACCCAATTATCCTCTCAGCACTTGTAACTTCGACAGGTTTCTCAGTGTAACAGTTCTGAATTGCATTTATTACAATGTTTTTGTCCTTTAATGTTAAGAGCACATAAAGGCATGTATTCTAGATCATGTGTTCTGTCTTTCTTAACACCTCTATAGGACACAGAACAGCTATTTAGCCTGGGTGGCAAGGAGTAAGTTTAAAGACATGCCAGAAATCCTGCAGCACACTGGTGTGCTCTGATCCACTGAGGCTTACATATTCTCAAAATGTATGCTTCTCATGCAAATATCTTTCATGTTTTTTCTTACAGGACTCAAACCTACCTGCAACTTGAATGAAAACGGAAAGCCAACTAAAATTCTTAAGCCAGGCAAGGACAAACACCTCTGACTTGTTTTACAGTTTAAGTTAGCGTAGGAAATCTTCTGCTTGTCTGTTGAAGTCCTCTGCAAAACGCAGGTGTAGGTTATGCTTTCCTTCTGGCATCAGAAGCAACCTTAAAAGAGAAGAAAATCAAACACTGAATAGACATTACATTCTGTGAGTATAGGTAATTAAAATATTTGTTGCCTTTTCCTTGCTCTTGGTTATCTAAGTACAAAACTGAAGTAACTCCTGTTTTAAGTACTATCCCTACGTACATTGTTCAGAATGTGAACCACGGCAACAGTTGAAGCACCAAGCATACTACCTGCCCTACTTTGGGGAGGACAAACTAAGCTTAAAACAAATTTTTGTGTCCTAGACTCAGTTTCTAGGAACCTTTCTGGTGGCCTGCAAAGAAGATAACATTCCAAAACTTACGTGCGCAGGATGCATCTTTGAAAGGTATGTGAAGTACCTGAGCTCTTTTCCCTCTTTCAGAGAACAGTGGTTGTGCTGGGCAGTGAACATATTGAAGAGATCACTACAGAAATGTAGATTTCTTGTCCAATCTTTCTACAAAAAGCCAATCCAAAACTAACACCATTCATTCATCTGTTAAAGTAAAAAGGGAATTCAGGACTTCTTCAGCTATAACAAAAGCTTAGAAGTAGTATCTGTGAAGAAAGCTAAATCTTTGTAATACTGATATGAGTGTGATAAGCCTAAAATGCTACTTGCCATTGCTTTCTCTCTGGGAAAAACTTTATACATCAGGTATATACTTCTAACACTTCTTTTCTTTATATGGGGGTGGGAAATTCTTTAAATTATTTTATTCTACCACATAGTAAGCAGTTTCAACAGAGCTAAAGCTATCTTGACTAATACTTTGCTATGTGGCCTTCATGTCATCTAAGCCCTACTACAGCAAGGGCAACCTTTCTTTTGGTGGTCACAAGTACAGTTTTGTTGGGGGGGGGGGGGGGGGGGGGGGGGGTGGGGTGGGAAGAGCAACAGCATGTGAACATACCCAGCTCTTCTACCACTTCTGCCTGAATTTCATTAACTCTATTTCTTCAAAGACCAAGCAGCACACAGATGCACAAATCTATAGCACTGTGTATACTATAACCTACTGCTGTTAAGGCACTGTAATGCTACCCAACTCTAGCCATACCATGCAAATACAGAATGATGGCACACTTTTTACCATGAGAGAAACAAGCCATGTCTCTGCACTACAACCAGCAAGTTTTTTCTACTTTACTACTAGATAAAAATCAAGGCAAGAAAAGCTGATGGTAGAAGCACGTGTTACTGAAAATATGCTAAATTTAAGGTTTTTCTGCAGCTTCACAATGGTACATGTTATCTCCAGTGCAACAAGGGAAGAAGGGGACCATGTACCTAAGTAGTAATTTCTGAGAACACTTAGTCTGATTTGTTTTCTGATAAATACACATATGGGGGAACACTTCAGCACGAACACATGCAAAGAACCACTTCACATTTTGTTGGATAGCAACTCCTAACATCTAACACTGTTTCCTCCTTGGCTTGTCTTCCAATGAAAAGCTATCAGATCCCTGTCTAGTCTTTGTGATGACTTGCCTTAGTCAGCATCTGGAGCATTACAGAGCTCAGTGAAACCTAACAGAATGATAGGTGTTCTGAGCAGGGCATGTGGGAGTAACTAGTTAGCAGACATGGAATAAAACACCTGCATGTGATTGTTAGGAAGGTCTCTTGTTCCCATCTTTCCTCCAGCATAATGCATTTCTATGAACAGGGGGGCTGACTTTGAGATAAATACATCACTCAATTTTTCACAGACATAGAACCATAGAATCATTTTGGTTGGAAAGGACCTTTAAGATCATCAAGTCCAACATGACAACAATGAAACAGTTCCCTACACTTTGCGTTCATAAAAATGGGTTTTGTTATCCTAATTCTTTTTTCCAGTGTTAATCATCACAGTCGGTTATTATGTAGTAATAGAACTCTCTAATTTGTGTGCAAATCTATCAAGAAAATTCAGCTGGTGTAATCCTACCTTTTTATTGGAAGCATTTCTGGAGTTTTCAAACAAAGCAAAGGGTGCCCTGAGATTTTTATTGTTTGTAAAGTAATATCTCTGAGTGTAGTTGAACAGGTTTTTTTCTCATTCTGCATTTCTTAAAAACACTGAAAATTCATGGGACAGTTGGAAAAACAAAATCTTTGAGAAGGTTGTCCACATCAACAAGGCAGAGCACACATTGGTCTCCTGTGCCTCTCTCTAAGAACTGGGAATCTCTCCATTCATAGCATATAAATTCACTACTGAATGGGGCAGAAATGAGGTCTCTCACAGCAAAGGGAGTGCAATGGCCATAACAGAGAAGAAATTTGCTTGTTTCTATAAATGTTAGGGAGTGATTCTGCGTGTGAAGTAGAAAGAGGAAAAGGATGTTACTTGGTTTCTCTTGGAGGACTTTAGGAAGGAGCTTATGAAAATATTATACTACTTATATTGCAAGAAAGGTCCATCTACGCTGTTTGTGTTGTAACTGGCTAGGGAAGCTTAGAATAGCTCTGTCTGTGACAAAGACAACTCATCCAAATACTTTTTTTTTTTTTTACACTGTGGGTTTGAACTGCTGCATTTCTTCAACAATGGTTTATAAATACTCCATTATATAACTTACCGAGAGCCTTTGATGTGCTTATGAATGTATTCTGCATGAGCTTGTGGAACCAAAGGGTCTTTCTCACCATGAATTATAAGTGTGGGGCATTTAATATCTGGCAGCAACTGTTGGCAGATACTACCTGGGGAGAAAATAAATGAAGGTCACACTTCATTTTAAAATAGCATGAAAGCCTGAAACTGCTTCTGTAAAGGACTGCGTACTCCACTGGGTTCTAGCTATTGCCTCTCCTTGTGGATAGCTTGCAACTAACCCACAGAACTATGTAATCAGGACTTTAATTAACATTTCTTTCTCCAAGATGTTCCTTCACTGAAATTTGCTTCATTAACGGATACTAGCACAAATGGATAGAGCAAGTGACGTACTTTTGTCCCACATCTCACCCCAGGCTCTCTTTTGACTGTTCAAAGCAAACACATGCGACTCTTTCCTGGCTTTGCTCTGTTCAGCCTTAGAGTCTTATGTCCTTCATGTTTATGCTACATTTCATTATATCTGTTGTCAGGTTACAAGATTTGCTACTTTTATCAACAAATTAACTTAGGTTGTACTCACACCTGCTCCCCCTTCCCGGCCCTTTGCTGTCTGCAGTGAATAACCTTTTAATACAAATTGTACTCGAACTCTTCAAAGGTTATTCTCCTTGCCCATTCATCTTACAGAACCTCAAGAATAATTCTATGCTTACTAGTCTTTAATCTCACTAGAAGTAATTTTAATGCTTTTTCTTAAAGACTCTTCTATTCCTCCCCCCTTCTTTTTTCCTCATCCCTTAGTAACCCAGTTTCCAAACTGTTTGCCTAACTTCCCATGCTCTCCCAAGAGATTCTGTGGGCAAAACACACTTGATGAGTTTTATGTTCCATTTATCTTTGAGTTAGCTTTGTCCTATTTGTAGTTGCCTCCTGGCAGCTACCAACAGCTGTACAGTTAATGCTCATACCTTAGCTCTACAGTCATACACTGTTTCACAGAGTTTTTCCAATTGTTTGGTTATTTAGTCTTAGTTTGCTGTTCTACCAGTTAAATATTTTCATTTAGAACATTTCAGCCATGGTCCTCAAACACCTGCACAAATGTTGACCGTTTTTCAGAACAAGTAACAAGTAAATTTAAGTTATTTACCTAAGGACATAGTTGGCACTCCAACTATTATCTCCTAGTTTCCAGGTCCTAAAACTGTTTTGTACCATAACCACTAGATTATATTTACTCCATTTACACAGAACAGCAAGAAGAATCTTGAATTTTGCAGCTTTATGCAGCTTATTCAGTTTCACTGAGTGTTAGCACCTTCTAAAAATTCATTTCTTACAGTTTTCACACTAAAAGCTGTCCCATTTAAGGCAAATAATCTTATTTCTTAAAAAGAGCTTGAGTTGTTTTTCATCAACAGAGGTTTTGCTGTCCTCCCTTTATCTCTGATGGGCTTTACTAACCCCTTTTCTTGTATTTGCCATTAAGAGCACATTTTGTTACAGTGTGTTTAATTCAAAGGAGGCCTGCTTGTATGCGAAGTTGTCCTCCCTGAGCTACTCCTGGAAGAAAATTGCACCCTGAGGTTTGCTCATCTCTTTTAGCAAATGTTAGGCTTCTCCCAGTATCTGACCCAGTTACAGCATCTAGGTAATTCAGGTTCTTGTTACATGTCTCCAGGTGCTTCTTTTTCACAGTCATTCCATCTCATAGTGTTTGAGGCGTGTGCATGCAGTAGAAGGATGTCACAGCCAGAGTTTCACCAGCTTGGGATTTGGACTTAAGAATAAATTACTTTTATGGAGATGCATTCTAGAAAGGGTAAAATACAATCAGATCATAATTTGTTATATCTTTCCACTGGGGGAAATTCTAGTACCATGTTGCTGATCCTCTGCAAAACTTTATGGAAAAAATACAAAATAAAGGAGTATTTTCCTTGTAGTACCTACTGCCTGTTAATGTATGTCACCTCCTGTCTTTCATTACGAGAGCTACAGGAAAATATATATAAGAGAATTACAGATTCCTTGTTTTATGTACTATGTATTTCTGGTTTAGGCAAATTAAAAGCATTTTTCGTCTGAATTAAAACAAGTGCAGGTTATTAGTCATTGTATCCTTGATTGTAGAAGTCTATGTAAAGTAATTGCAGAAATCTTTAGAGATAAACATTTAATAATTACTACATTGTCTAGTTCAACTGTTATTTTTGGATTTTAAATACCTAAGCCGGGTCAATAGTGTTTTTTAAACGTGTTTTGTTAATTCTGAGTTCCCAAAATCTGAACTTCCTTCTTTTTTAACTCATTATATGCTACTAGTTTTGAAATAGTGCTTCAGCTTGTGTTTGCAGAAACTAGAATGAACACACCTCAATTTTGGGATATCTTAACAATGTCACCAAGAGGTAATCCTTTGACACTGAGAGAGGAGAAAAAAGCTTGAGCAGAATCCCTCCTATTCAGTCTGCACAAAAGCAGTGATTTAATAATGCAGTTTTGTGGTGGAACAAGAAGAGGGACTCATCACCTAATGCTGCCCATAAATGTGTTTTCCTCCTGTACCTTGCTGGTTCTGTGAACCATCTACAAAATAACTGCTTTATTCATGAGTGTGAGTCAGACCCAGCTTTTAATGCTGTATGCAGAGTCCTTCCTTTACTGGCTGCTAGGAGTACTGTTAGATTTTTTTTAATCCAGAACTCTCTGCTACTATAATTGCTTCAGTCTAACATTGTAAAAGCCTTACCATCTGATTTTTCAGCAAAGCGAGATATTCCATCTACCCAAGCCTCACAGGTTTTTGCAAAGTACTCATGTCCATACATCTCTTCCAGTGGTTTCTTGACCTTTTCACTCCATTTTGAAACATCTCGGATGCCTAGATAAAACAACATTGAAATATGATGTCCTTTCCAGCAACAAGATATAACCCAGTACTGTTAACACCTAATATGACTAAGTTTTCAAACCAGACTGCAGATATGTATTTCAAACTTGAAACTGCACTGAATGGTTTTAAATAATTCACAGCATGGAAAGGATATAAAAAAGGCAGTTTTATGATCTCTGCTGGGGTCTTTCTGAGTTGCAGAAGACCATTTTGTTATTATGGTCACGGGGAACAACAGAAATAAAAAAATAACCAAAGGACCCAGTCCTAAAACTTCTGATGTTTCTTTTTGGAGGGTTTACAGAAGAGGAGCTCAGGGAGGTACTTTGTGTATAAAAAGGGGACTGTTTTATAACAGTGTGCCAGAGCTGGCAATTCATTTTTATATCCTTCAGCTTTTTGCTTTGGCTCATGGATGGAAGATCTTCCATGGCTCCTACCAGTATTCAAAGGAAGGAAGCTCTTACTAAGGCATTCCAGCAGGCTGACATCATGGTACATTTGCCATAGTCTTACAGAAAAACAAGCATCTCTACTTAGTAGAGCCCTGTGACTCATGGTAGGCTGGCTAAAGCTGTACAAATAATCTGACATTCTAGTTATTTATTTATCAGATTTACCTATTTTTTCTCCTAAAATTTTCAGTATCACTCACAAACCAGATATCCACAAGGGTGACCTTCACTAAACTGTATTTCAGTTGTACAGCTTTGTATGAACAAAGCCCAAAACAATGTTGGTATAGCAGCGAACCTGAAAGAGACCTGAAAAGTACTGAATCATCAAACAGCAATATATGCCACTAGAAAAGCTTTTAATTGGTTTCAAATGGGAATTAAGGCAAGAAAGGAGTGAGGTGTTAATTAACAGACAGAACCTGTTGTCCTGGTTTCATCTGGGATAGAGTTAATTTTCTTCCTAGTAGCTGGTATAATACTGTGTTTTGGATTTAGGACGAGAATAATGTTGATATCACGGTGATATTTTAGTGTTGCTGAGCAGTGCTTACACTAAGTTAAGGACTTTTCAGTTTCTCATACTGCCCTGCCAGCAAGGAGGTGCACAAGAAGCTGGAAGGGGACACAGCCAAGACAGCTGACCCAAACTGGCCAAAGGGATATTCCATACTATGTGACATCATGCTGAACTATAAAACTGGTGGGAGTTGGCCAGGGGGGCTGTGGTGGCTGCTTGGGAACTGGCTGGGCATCGGTCAGCAATCGGTGATGAGCAATTGCATTGTGCATCACTTGTTTTGTATATTCTTTTGTCTTTATTATTATTTTCCCTTCCTTTTCTGTCCTATTAAACTGTCTTTATCTCAATCCGTGAGCTTTACCTTTTTTCCAATTCTCTCCCCCATCCCACTGGGGGTGAGTGAGCAAAGGGCTGTGTGGTGCTTAGCTGCCTGCCAGGTTAACCCACAATACCTGTCCAGCCCAATGAGCAAGGCAGTAGTGGCTGAAAGTGCTTTATAACAACATCTGATTGGAAATGAGTTTGCTTACCCCAGGCTGTTACTGAACAGCTTTTTCCCTTATGGAATCTACTGTTTCATCCTTGCAGCTGGCATTTATTTAAGAAGAAAGTGGGGAAAAAAGCCAATGTTAAAAGGACACAGGTACCAAATAAACACCTTTCTCTCCTACCAAACCCTCCATTGCAGCTGAGATGCACTGATGGGCCAGTTGTAGGCTTGCACTGCTGCTCTCTGAGCTCTAGCACCCAGAGATGTTCAAAGCACCAGTCCATAAAGAGGCTAAAAGTCACTGCTGTGTGCACTCCCTGTAAAATAAGACTTTTTTTTAATTTTTATTTTCTTTTTTACATTTTAGCCTGTTGGCTGATACTAACTGATGTGCATTTCATAGTCATATAAGAAAAATTTCATAAATATAAAAGCATGTAAAGAAATAAAGCAGCACTTTTACAGGGCTAAAAAGCATTTTGCTTACTGAACTAAAAAATACACTACTGTTACCAATTAAAGTGCATTAATACAGGTGAGGTAAGAACAGGTGCACTACATTACATACACTTGTCATTTAGCTGAAGCCAGACAGTCAGATTTCACAACTGTTATAAATCAAACTCCAGTCACCTAGATGAAGTTATACTGGGTTACATTTGTTGAGGGCCTGTATGGTTGACTCTTTTAATTCCTAATTTCAAAAGGAAATACAGTCCCTTTCTGAGTTCATTTGCAGTTTTTGCTATTTTCCTTTAGAGTGACAAATTATCAGATTCTGTTTCGTAAGAGTGGAATACAGATCAGAAATCCCATGTTTCTTTACTTTGCAAAGGTTTTGTAACCACAATAATTAACTTCAATGGAATGCAAATTAGAAAGGCATCCTGGGACACTTACTTGAATGATTAATTTGCTTCCTGAAATCAAAAGGTAAGTTATGAGCTTGTTTTCTTACTGTCTATGTATTATATAGGCCCTAGAGGCAAAAGCTCCTATGTGCTAGCTCAGTCATTTTCTGTGGACCTTGTTTAAAGATTGTGCAAGATGTGAGAAAAGCAATCAAGCCTGGGGTCAATAGTATTATTTGGAATTTATTTTTAGGAATTTGTTACAGCAACAAAAATTTGACTTTCTGAAAACTGCTGATAGGCTATTATAACTTATGCTTTTCAGCAGAGTAAACTGGTAAGGACTTGTTAAAAATTCTTTTATATTTCCCCAAGAGTAATTGTTAGAGAGTTTCTCCCTATGACTTTAATCTATCCCTATACTTAGCAACTTGGTGAATTTTGCGTCCTGTTCCTTTAGGTTTGTTGTGCTCTCAACTCTGTCTTCACTTACCTGTTACATGACTAAGATTCTTAGGTCAAAAGAAATGAAAATAATTCTTTTAGGATACGATATTCAGCTTGTACATACCATTATAAATTCTCACATCCTCTTGAGTAACGCTGGCATTTGCTCCCCAGACAACCAACTTGTGGATAAGAGTTGGATGCTTTGCAGCTGCAATGAGTGCTGTAATTCCACCATCACTCCACCCCAGCAAAGAGAACTTCTTAAATTTCAGTGCCTTGATTTGTACAAGAAAGTTATATGCAAATCATCAGCTGGTTTTACAAACAAATACCAAATATTTCTTGAAAACTAACTGTACAGATGTAGACACAACACTACATAGTTAAAGTACAATTAGTTTTCATAAATAGAAAATATAATTTTCCTGCTATGCATAAAAATACTTAAGAAATGGTCAAATATTGAGAAAACAAGGAATTATACCTGCCTTTCCAATTTTCTACAACTATTTAATGAAACTGGCAGTAGCCATATTAGATTCTTGCTGTGTTTGAAAAAGCCCTCTTGAAATTTCAAGAAATATTTATTTACAATGGAGGCTAAAGATCAAGAATCTCTGGATTCTCTTGGTATAAAGTTCACAAAGACTATCACAGTGTGGGATGGTCAGTAATCCAAGACCAAGACGAGCTTAAGACAAAGAAAAGTTTAAGACTTGAAAAATGGAACCCAGTGATCTAATTTACTGATGCTAGCTGATCTAAAAAAAAAAAATCTGCTCTGTAACAACCAAAAAATGCTTAAACTATTTGCTACAGGATTGTATCAAATTTTAGTGCCTAATTCACATTTTCTGAAGCTTTTAAGTGTACGTTTTAAATGTTACTTCATGGTGAACTGCAATTCAAAACATTAATAATGAAATTTCTCCTTCTTGAAAAGGAAGGCTCAGGGCAAAAAATATGACAACCAAGACCTTAATTCATTCTGACCTGTACAATGCTTTCCACTAGAATTTGAAACTCTTCGTTTCCTCATATACCACAATCTGTGGGAATGGGTACTGGCAGAGACAGGAGAGAGGATTTTGTGTGTGTGATGTTCAGTGGGCAGAGAGGGAAAGGTAAAGGCACTCAGGAGCAAATGCATCTGAAGGTTGTACAGGAGTGATATTCGATGGTTAAGCAGCGTTTGCAGTTTTGCATATAGAAGCCTCAGTTTGTGAACTTTTTACAAACAAACATAAAGGTTTCAAAGGGGGTTTTTTTTGGTCTGTTTTCTTGCAGAAATTACAGCCTTTTAGATGCGATTAAGGAAGATATTGTACTTTTGGAGGAAAAAAAGCTAGTTAGTTGAATGAGTTGTTTTGGTGCTTAGTGTTTTGTTGTTGGAAGTCCAGGCCTGTTTTCTTTGGACAGAAGAAATCAACAATGCAGACAATGAGAGAAACAACTACAGAGAGAGAAAAAGCAGTTTCTAGTCTGCTCCTAAACTCAGTGCTCAAGGGAGGCATAACTTTATCAGTCAACTCAACACCTAGCAAACTTCTATCACTATCAGGCTTTTCTGGTTTTGGCTTCTTCCTTTAGTGTTACTCAATATTAGATTTCACTCTGCTAAGCTATAATTACTAAACAGAAAACAAATAAAGTAGGGGAAAGAAAAGGACATGGAAAGTAAGCTGATAGCAAGAAAAGAGAACTTTAAATTGTAGCAGCTGATCACAAGCTGGCCCTGGCCTGCTGAAAAAGCAGTTATCTGTGACCAACTTTCAGTATCTTGCTGCTGAAGAATTACTGGGGTCTTCGCAAGTTTCAGGAGCTGGCAGCAGTAATTATAAAGCTTAAGTGTTTGCTGTTGCTGCTGCTGTTCTCCTACTGCCACTAGCAAACTATGGATCTCAAAGTTGGCTGATGGGTGGAATAGCTGATTAAAATTTTTATTCTTTGTGCCAGGTTATTTGCCAGTGATTCAGCTGAGATCTGTTTGCCTCCTGTGTTTCTCTTGTTTACTAGCCGTTATCTTGATGCATTCTTTGGGTTGTCTCAGGATGCCTTTCCAGCAGGAGGAATTTAATTTATCCTTTGCAGCCTTCCAAAAAACGATGTGATGTAACAGATGTGTTGGATATGGTATGCATGTGTGCTTGCTTTAATCTTGAACTATTTACAGTACAGGCCTCTACTTAACACTGGCAGTAATCTGAGAGCTTGTTGCACAGCTCAGTTCTGTGGGTGGTTTTGTGCTGGCTTTACCCTGTAAGTGAACAAACTCTCTTTGGAAATTACCTCCTCCTTCCAGGCCTAAGTGAAATGCAATCAAATGATCACGTATGGTGTAACAGAAGTAACTTACAACAGTGAGTTGCAATACAATGGTACTGTGTATGGTATGCTTTCATTGGATCACAGGAAGGACACCGTAAGGGTTGCAGTTGATTTACAAAAACTTGGAGAAGATCAAGCCTGTCCTTTCACTGGGACAGGAACTGTGAAGAGTAAGGGCCTCTTAAACGTCAATGCTAATTATTTCCATAATGACTGTTTTGATGCTGTCGGCCTTTGCTATTGTTAGATATTGGGATGGGGTGCAGCAGAGTGGACTTACTTGTTTTGTACTTTTATTTCAAGAAAACTTTTTCACAGAACACATACAGAGCAGTGTCATCTGCATCAAGGTGCTAAATACTCTGCAGAATTTCAGCTTTTGTTATTTCACAGAAACCTTGCAGCACTCACAGCTCCAGCAGAGACACCAGAATCTGAAGGAGACTAGAATAAATGTTCTGAAGGCTCACCTGTATGGGTGGATTTTCTGACTGAGGGTAGGCCAGATGATGTGTGTAGACTATATGTCAGGCCTCTGCAGGAGTTACGACTTTGTTTTGCTCTGGAAATCCTAGTTGGGATGATTCCTTGAGACTTGCACTACCCTTTATATGTTATGCTAAAATAGATGCAAGTTACCCAAGCTTGGGAAGATTTTAATAATTTGTTATTACATGCTTATATCAACAAACATCTTCAAAAAACCAGGATGCTATGTCTCATTTGTTTTTGCAGCTTTAGAGATTGGTAGGTTGCTGTCCTGTTTGACTGGATGCTACATGGTTACTTTCTCTTTGGGGACAGCTCTGTTTTCTATTTTGCAGTTATTAGTATTTGGACAGAGGCAGGAAAGAGGGTTACAACCACTGAGACTGAAAGGTTGTCACCTATCCATGGCAGCAGCTTTATTTTCTTTGTTAGCGTAGCAGAAGAAATTGGTGATTTACAGTGCAGAGAGATTGCTTTTATGGTTAGAGGGCAAAACCGTGTCTTAATCCTGATTCT
This sequence comes from Nyctibius grandis, assembly GCF_013368605.1. Lineage (NCBI taxonomy): Eukaryota > Metazoa > Chordata > Aves > Nyctibiiformes > Nyctibiidae > Nyctibius > Nyctibius grandis. The sequence continues at coordinate 16,099,356 of NC_090660.1, forward strand.
GCTGTCAGACTTCTTTTGTTTTGCTATGCAGAATGTTCCAGGAAGGCTGTATCTCCAGTTTCAGATGGGTTTCTGCAAGGTTACTGCTTATTACAGAAATACAGTTGGATTGACTGTCTGAATCCTGTCTCATATTTTTGGAATTTTAATGCTCTGCCAACTTTCTTAACATGGCCAAAGAGACTGTATAGCTTGACTTAACAAAGCCAAAATATTAGTTAATACTAAATCAGAAAATAGCATTGGCACTTATAGGACAGAATAAAAGAGGAATACAGAAACATAGATTTGAAATAAAAAATTTTGCAAGATGGAGAAGTAATAACAGCTTTAGGTCATACTCTTTATAATCACAATAGCTGTATTAGTTATTAAGATCTGGTGTGATCACAAGAACCCTTCAATTTCCTACACAAATTATTTCAGCAATATGCTGTAAAATGCAAAGTGTCAAGTTAATTTTTAGAATTAAATATTTCTTGAAATGGGCTACTCAGGGCAAAATGCCAAGGTTCTATTAGCTAGAAAATTTTCTAAGAACCTTTCACTACTGTAATCCCTTCAGTTAAACCACTTAGCATAGATTTTGTTTTTTATATATATTTTACCTAAACATACATGGTTCTTGGCTGCAAACCTCTTAGGGTGGGGTCTTGGAATAAAAACATATTGCTTTATAATTAATTCCCACTGTTGAACCTCTATGTACATTGCAGAAGGGATGGAAGAAGAAATGTACATTGCAGAAGATTTTCCAGAATAGTGTGCATCTGCCCAGTTTTAAGCTCTCGTTTGTATGCTCTTTTGCATAACTTGCTGTCTGCTTGAAACAACCTGCTTAACAGCACTCTTCTTCCTTCTCAAAATTTAAGGAAAACAGCATTTAAATATATATATAAAATAGCAAAATCTCAGAATAGATTTACCTGCATAAGATCCACAGCATCTTCGGCATCCCTCTCAAAGAAATCTGGAGGAAAGTCTCGAGATGGAGGAATGGACTGTCCATATCCCCGAGGATCCCAAGCAACAATTGTGAAAAGATCCTTATTCATAGACTTAAGCTGTGGTCCAAAATCGGTTTGACCACTCCCTGAAACATCATCATTTTTCAATTAAAGTAACCACCGTATCACACACACATAGTGTACATATTCTAAACGGAGGCTGGGGAAACTTGTCTGTTAATTATAAAAAGGAGGTTATCCATCAGCTGAAGTACACTTTATCTCTGATTGTAACTAACCATTGCAACTCTTAGACAGGAAATACCACAATAAAAATCTTTAGAACTATCTGCAATATGCTCAGAGCAAACATAGATAGAACACTCCGTTGAGAATATCAGTGCTCAAAGCTGAGTTTTAAATACTTCGTTGCCTGAGGAGACAGTGGTGACACAAAGGCACAAAACTGTAACACTTCATTTTTCTAATATGTATGTTACCAAAATAAGTCACATACAGCAAGTTTTCTGATGCCGAACAGTTTCTTTTATTGATGGCTCAGACCTTTAAAGGATTAAAAAATTAATTACTCCAGTCTATTGTACTAAGCTCTCCATGAACACTTGCATGAAGGTAAGACTCCAATTTACTTCTTATTTGTGTTACGGTCATGTGCTAATACTATCACACGCTACTTGATTAAAATCTATTCAGATCTAATATATTATAGTCAAATTATGTAAATCAAATATAAAATTGACTATTAATCATTACATTAAAAAGGCTGTTTAAGGGCATTTAAGATTTTGTTTTGTTTACTTGGAGAAATACATCCTCATACCTCCTCCTATACCATCAACTGGTCTAAATGATAAAAGAGGCTGTACATAGCATGCTATGATGAGCTGACTATAGCCTGGCATGATCTCTTGCAACATCAATTAATAGCTAGTGTCAGAAGCAAAATATCAGGTTGATTGAAAAATACCAACGCAACCTGATTAATATTAATCACGTAGCCTTACATAGGCTTTGTATGAACCTCTGCACTATCATGCACACGCTTCTTACACTATATTTTCTGTAACTTAAAAAATACACAAGGCTGAGAGCGTATCTGAATGCTGTGTTTTCTTGGTTTTCTTAGTATTTTTCCAGTGAGAAAGAGAAACGTCATTTTTGTTTTAATGTAGTTTCCAAGTAGTCTAGAGACTAATTCTACTGACCTAAAAGCACTTATCTTGTTGCCACTACACACTTACTAGTGTGTTAGTACTGTAAGTAGTGTACAACGATATTGACAACTTAGCATCAGTACAAAGGGAAGAAGTGACAGTCGGAATGTAAAGCCCACCCTCACAAGTTGCCCCCAAATATTAAACCATTAACTTAATAATGGTAAAGATAGTAACCCCATTACTGTTTGTAATAATGCTAGCTGAACAATAGCAATGTACATGTAATAATAATAACATTACAACTGAAGAAATTATTATTTATATTTAAAGAGTTAGCATAGGCAACAGGATTACTAATTTAAAAAGCTGTTTAGAATGAATAGGTTAAAACAGATGACTACTAAAGCACCCCTAGCATTAACTTTTTTCCACCCTCCTGTTGAGAATTCTTTGAAAGAAAGAACCACTTCATGAAGACGTGAAAATGTTGCTGCCAAGAACAAATGTTTCCTGCTCTTCAGTTCTTGACATGCTATCATCTTGATCCAGCAATTCAGTTAAGCATAAGCCCAACTCTGAGCACAGTAATGGTCCTACTGACAGCCTGCCATGAACTGCTAGTAAGTCGGATTGGTTCTTTAGAACTGCAAGAACCCAGGAAAAAAAGCCTGTGTTAATTGTAAAAGGTTGTTATCAAAAGCAGTGGTCTTGATGGACAGATACCGCTTAGCTAGCAGAACCTGTTGTCCACCTCAAAAAGCCATTGAGAATCTCAACGATGTTGCCCTGAATAACCAAAACATGAAAATATATTTTAAGCAAAAAGAAGGTCTCAAACATGCCTTTTTCACTATGATGATAAACTGCAAGTGTTGCATTATGTCTATTAATTCAATCGGAATGCACCTAGTTTCTAAAAAGGAACACATAATGCAGTCTGTGTAATAAATATAGCTGACCTGATTTTTTCCCCCTCCCCTGTTATTTTGCACCTTGTGTAGCTATTTGCCACGTGTGCTGGACATTCCCGTTGCACAGTTAAATCCAAAAGTGCGAGTGACTATTACACAAGCCAAGACATTGTATAAAAGGCGCCTGGTGAGATAATTGAAATCTTTAAAAACTGTTAGCTGATTGCAATAACTCTGTCTTTTCCTATCTGTTGTGCGTGTAGCAATTTTTTAAATGACAATGCTCCATAACCAGGTGTTCAACACATTACAAAATAGTTTGTACATTGTAGTTTGAGACCAGATTGTGAAAGAAGTGGTTGGTCTACAAAGATAAGACAAAAATCTCCAGACCTAGCATTCCGGGAAGCAGAAGAACTGCATGGCTTCCTCCTCCTGTCTGCTGATAATGCAGGTGGACTCCATTCACTTGGATTTTGGCAGATGTTATTGAAGTACTAGGGATGGGGAAGGAGAGAGAAAAAGGGAAACATTCAGACATTTAATTCTCACTACTACATGGTCATCCAAGGAATATAATTAATTTTTCTAGATATTAACGACAACACAGTGAGATATAAATGGGTCACTTGCCTTTTATGGGTGCACAGAAGACTAAATAAAAAACTTGTCAGGAGCAGAGAAGTATTCAGTTGTGATCACTATGTAACATTTGTACTTAGGTTTTACAAATGTAGTTAAATGACTTAAGTTAAAGGGGAGAAAAAAATATGTCTGGACTGTGCAACAAGGGGAATACAAAAGCAGCTTTACATGGCTACAGAAACGTGTTGAGAGAAATATATTAGAGAGGAGATGTTATTGCTATATATATATGCTGTGTTATTCTGCCACAGCATAACATTTGAAACAGCTGATATTCACCTTGTTATTACTAAACTGAGCCTCTCCATCTGCCAAAGAAACCACAATCTATTGTTACAGTTCCTCATGAACCAGAGGGTCTACAATGAAAACCACCTTGCACTGAGATGAGAGTGGAGAAGAAGAATGTGGTAATAATACATCTGTCAGTGTAATCTCAGCAGGAGATAATGCTTAACTGGAAAACACCACATGACCAAAAAAACCCACCCATAAAAGAAGTACCACAGAAACCAACCGCACAGGCCACCTCTCAAGCCCAACCCTTAAACCCCTACATTAATCTTCAGTACAAAGCAAGATATATGTGTAAATGCAAACAGATAACCTGAGATACTGTGTCTAGATACAAACACCTAGCAAGAAAGCAGAAGTAGCATAGATTTAAGGTATCTTCTTAACAGTATAAACCATTGGATCTGTTTTCCCAAGCAAACTTGTGCCCTGATGGTTGCAAGACAGCTTTCTGCCAACCTAACTAATTTTATTTAAAGGTAGTAATATGATAAAAATTTTGCCATTTGGTTGCCTAATCGTTAACCCTCGTTCCCTGCACTTCTCAGTCTACCTAAATTAAATATTCTTGCTCTACGAATTCAATCAATGTGAATTTCACATGCATACAGAAATGTTGTTTTCCAGTTTTACATTTAACAATAATCTCTATTCCATGATATGTACCATGCAACTTATTAAAAATTATTTTTTAACATATAAATTCTGAACTAATTACAGCACAAAAGCATAGTCCCACCACTACAGAGTTTAAAATGGTGGAGTAAAGGTAAAAAATCTCATAAACTTAAACCTTATCATAAGGAAAATTAAAATGAACAATAGCTTGTGAGCTCAGGTTCCTGGTATACAAGTGGCAGCTATACCACAGAACCTGTTCAACACAAAACCATTTGGATTTCACACAAAATCTTGGTTGACGTAACATGACCATTTGTGCCACTTGCCTAAATACAAGCTGTTACTGTGCAGAATAGGATCAGCTCTTTCTACCTGTGCAGATGCAATTTGAGAAGTGGAGTGTAAACGCACCATGGCAAGAATACAGCTCAAAGAAACTCATTGTGTTATTATAACTTCAGTGAGTTTTGGTGAATCATTACGCAAATGTGATTCAAGTGATTAGTTTGACTGCAATGTTAAACCTCCTTTAAGTCCATGTATCACACTTCATGTGGCTATATACTTCACAGCTTGAATTCTGAATGTAGCATTCAGATGGCCACCTTATCCCCTTTTTGAATATCTGATTTTTGCTTTTCTCTATTTATAAAAGAAAATGTTTTATTAGTTTTTTCCTGATATACCATCTTTTGGTTTGTTACTCATTTCAACAGGTTATTTCATCATAGTTCTCACCACAGCAAATAAGCACCTTGCTTTTACTAGCTTTTACAGAAATACGTGACTTTTTTTTTTTTTTGCTTCTGATTAGTAATTGCCAAAAACATTTCCACTTCTGAACAAAACTGAAATAATCATCACTCTGTTACCTTTTTTTAAAAAAGGTTACCAATACGTAGCAGACAAGAATCTGCTTTCCTGATTCAGATGCTAGATTTTTTTTTACACAGTTCTACATTTTTTAGGATTAATTATTAACATCAGGGGCTGGAGAATTTTGCTGAGTTTGTGATACTTTTCTTGGATTGTGCCCCATTGTAAAGTCCAATGAAATCCAGGAGTTTCACGAAGAGAGTATTTTCTATACATTCTAGACTAAGAACAAATTAGTTGTTTTTTTTTTTATATGCTGAGAAAATGTACTGGAACTGGCTACACCTAAGACAGATGTGGTCTTTCTCACACCAAGCTTCTGTGAGACTGAAATCACTTCAGTATGCTTGTCAGCATGACGACTTCACTTCTATCAAGTTTTCATAAAGACTGCATTTTCCATTGGTTGGCATTGTCAGAAACGATGTCAAAACAAAAAAAAAATCCACTATCTTGTAACTGAATTAGTAATGTTAAGGTTTATAGCTCTTTGAGAAGCATTGGATACCTATTGCCTATGTTTACCAAGACAGTACAGATGCAGAGTAGGCAGGTCTTGTACTGTGCCATGTTGGAGGCCACACTTCACCTCATGCTCGGTAGGAGTGAGCTTAATCTGGGAACTACCTTTCTGGTCCAGCTGTGCTACAATACAACCTAGTCTTTATCTGTGTGTGGGGAAAAAAGAATTATGGTATTATGTCTGTTTTCCTTAATAGGGTTTGCAGAATAAGTAGTATTATATATATTACATATAAGTATTCTCTTTGCAACATCGGCGACCTCCAGCAAACACCTTATCAGCATGTGGCAGAGAAGCAGGGCAGTCAGCAGCACGGGCTGCCCCGCAGGGGAAAACGGACTCGCAGAGGGGAGGACGACAGACACCGACGACAAGAGGCTGTGGAGCCTTGCTCGCACAGCTCCTTGCAAGACAGGGAAAGCAACCTTCCCTGGCTGGTTGGCTCTTCCCTCCCCGGCGAGACGAACCTCCCCGCCTAACCTCAGAAGCAAGCACCTCAGGGTACTACCAGAGTCCCCACCTTGTCATCGCCCCCCCAAATCTAGCGTACACCCACCCACCCAGGCCCGTCAAATGCCACCTTCCGCAAGCCCCAGGCGGAGGGAGGGACAAGGGAGCAGGGGAGGGGGAGGAGGAAGCAGCTGCGGTTTTTACCCGTAAGAGGCGGCCGGTCCCCGGGACGTGAGCGGTGCGGCCCGGGCAGGCGGCTGCAGCAGCAGCAGCGCCCGGAGGGCCCAGCCTGCGCTCCGCCGAGCCATTGTGCCCGCCGGGACGCGGAGGAGAGAGAGGAGGTGAGGCGGTACGGCCCCGCCTTCTCTCCTCCCCTCTCCGGCAGCGCACGCTGCTGCCCTGCATTATCAGCTCGGGGCCGCGGCGGTGCGCGGGGCCGCGGCCTCGGCGGGCCCGGAGGTGTCCGTCAGCGGGCTGCGCTGGGCACTAGGGTCACCCTGGTGAGGAACTGAGGGCAGCCAGCGGGCCACTGGGCGCTCTGGCCACCCTCCGGGCGCTGGAGCCTGTTCCCCGGGGAGCAGGAGGGACCCCGGGGACCTCCGCGCTAGGAGGCCCCCGCACCACCGCCGAGGCGTGAGCGGGACGCGACAGGCGGTACCGCCCGTCTGCTGCCCGCGCTCTGGTTGGCGGACGCCGGTGTCACTCAGGGCAGGGCGGCGTGCCGGTGGCCGTTGGTGCGGGGAGGGTTTGGCGCCCCGCCCCCCGGCGGGGGTTAACGGTTACCCGCCGCGCGGGACGGCGGGCGGGTGCTGCTCGGTGTGAGGGAGCCGTGGGGCGGGGAGCGGGTGTCGTCGGTCTCTCCTCCCAAGTCATTTTCCCCACACGCAGAGTGGTCCCTCATCCCACCTGCGACCCCCAGAAGGGGAAGTGCTGCCCGGGTTGAGGGCTGGAGGCGGGCGCTCAGGGCCCCCCCCCTTTCCTGCCGCCTCAGGAGAGGAGAGCAGAGCCCAGCCCTGCGGCAGGCGGCCAAGCTGCCCCCGGGAGTGGGCACTGTGAGCACCTCCATCCTCTGCCTGAGGGGCCTGCAGGGAGTGAAGATCCCTGCCCTGGGAAATGCAAGGGACCAGGGCGTGAGCTGCACCTCCAGCTCTGCCCATGACGCGAGAAGCTCCATGGGCTGTGAGACACGGTGGTCATCTGTGACTCCAGATCTGCCTGGAGAAAAGGTCCCTGCGCAGCTGGGCCAGTTGGGGCAGTGAGGGAAGCTCTGGGGACTGCAGCTCCCCTAAGGCGATGTCTTCAGCATGCTGACCCCAGGCCCTCGGAAGGAATCATTAACTCTGCCTCATCAACGTTACTCGGAGTGACTGCTTGTGGGGAAAGCACACAGCCCCTGGCCAAGGGCTTTGGCCTGGCAAGTGCTCATACTGCTTGAGGCCAGCCACCTCTGGAGCAGCCTGACTGCCTTTGTTTACCACAGCACTTGGTTGCACTTTCCTCTGGACCTCCTCACAGGTTGCTCATAAAGCATCAAGGAGACCGACTGCTTTCCCCAGTGTCTGCTTTCCAAGTGTGGAGGAGAATGACCAGCCTGTGTCACAGCCGGCCAGCGCATTGGTGGAGAGGGCTGTGAAGGTAGTGAGGAAAATAGTGGGAAGTTGTAGAGCTGGTACCAGGCTTGAAACAGTGTTAGGAAACAAGGTCTCCTGCTTTTTACCTGGATGAGAGGGATTTCCTCAAGATAGGTCAGTGTTACATGTTCACTCCAGCCCAGCGGGAGCTCAGTGACTGCCCCAAGAGTGAACAGTTGTCAGCCTTCCCACTCCATTGTTTTGCATGGGACTAACAAGTCTTACAGGTGAATGACAGTCATAACAAATCCCAGTGCATAAAGAGATTAACTCAACTGTGTGAGCATACTGGTTCAGTTTATCCCCTGAGCAGATCAAACCATTTAATCTTAAGGTCTTTAGTATGGCTGATTACAAGCAATCCATCATCAAGACAAGCTGCCTTCACTCTTGCCCAGTGGCATCTACAAGCCCCTACAGTTTCCTTGGCTCTTAGGACACTTCCAAAGGCTCATCTTTGTTGTGAATGTCACCGTCTACATTTTTTTTCTGGTGGAAAATGACTGGAGGTGACAGCTGACTACTCCATGCTTAAGAAGAGGTAGCTTGGTCTTCTGCTACACAAACTGATTTTTTTCTGAATTCTGCAATTCCCACAAATCAAAAGGGGCGCCTATCTCATGTTTCACTATGAGCTTCAGAGGGAAAGGTCTCAAACTTGTACCCAATTTCACTCCTGTTAAAATGCCTTTCAATCTAATCTTCCTACATGTGCTCTGCCTACTGTGGCTGAAGGAGATGTAACAACTTCTCAGAACACGTGTTGAAGAACTTAGGGATAAGGTAGAAAGGGTTCATCATACAATGTAGGGGGAGAGAAGAGGTAGAAAGGTAAAACCTCTCATCTCACAAGATGAGAGAAAAGGGAGATGAGAAGGTGTATGTACCACTTGAAAAAAGGATGGGGTAGTTCCGGATGGGTTAACCTCACTGTCAGTGTGACAAAAGCCGAATGGACCCTTTGCAGAAAAGGCTGTCTCAGTCAGGGTGCTGCACCATGTGCCATCTCCAGGCCTTTAGTCACAGCTCTGCCGCATATGAGGTCTGTAAAGCGGCCATTCCTCTCCCAAGTGCCTGGACCATGCAACCCCTCTCGCAGGCAGTGTCCTGCCTTCTTTGGTCTGGGGAGAGAAAACTAATATGGCAGTTGGGACAGAAATGGCACTGGCAAAAGACCCTTTTCTATATGTGTGGGGAAAACTACTGACGTCATGAGGGGTGACAGGAGGGAGACGCTCTCGAGGAGAGAGCTGCTGTCTGGGCCCACAGGGCAATGGCCCCAGATGCAGCTGTGGAAGCGGGACTCTGCCAAGGCTGGATGCAGGTGGCGGATGATCTGGAGACAAAAAAAGTGTAAATTCACAGGTTCAAACTGTGTTCACCCTACTCAGTACACCAGAACATCCAGTATTGTTAGTAAAGCAGATTTGGATATAATGATGGGCAGCTGGGAGAATTAAGTATTTCAGCTCAACTGTTTCCTCAAAAAAATTCTCCTCAAAAATTAATGGCTGAAAGGAGAGACAATGCTTTGAGCAAGCCAGACACAGGCTTATTCTTACATAGCCTGTGGAAAGAGTTGAGAACAACTGGGGCACTAGTTCTGTCCACTCCCATAAAATGTTTTTATTTATCTGGTTACTGCTGATGGTTCAGGTTCTGGGAACTAACTGTTTCTGGCCATTGCATGGAAAAGAAAAGAAAAAGAAAATAAAAATAAATGTTTAAAAGATGTAGCACTGCTCTGCTGATGATGTGTCCCCGAACACAGATTTCCCTTTCCCTCTTAACTGCCCTGTCATTTTTTTGGCCCCCTTGGTGTTGCCCCACATCTCCAGTATGGTTATCTTTACAGAATTGCATTTAATGGCAGCTTCTGGCTGCTGCTGCTGGCAGGATTTCTCTCTGATATCCACCCAAGGCTCTAGAGGGCATCACTGCTTTGCAGTGGGACTTTGTCACCTGTGATGAACCCTCACAGCGCCTGCAGCCAACCTGCACTGTCAGTACTGCATGGATTTGTTCCTTATGGAACTGAACAGCACTGAAAAGGGTGATTCAAATGCCCTTTCCCAGCCCACAAGTATTTTCCCAAACTTGTTGTGAGGGACAGAACTGCAGACCAGTGAGATCCTTCATTATGCCTATTAAATTGCAAAGACAGGGTATTCTTCTGATCCCTGGTTGGATAGAAAATACATATCTACAATTTTTGTACTTCCTCAGGTTGCAGAAAATCTAGAAAAGACCTAGTCAGTTATTGATGTAGTGGGTCCCTTGAGACATGCTGGAATATCAGGCAGAAAGACTAATTCCAGGTCTACGGAGGCTTTAATTTCACTCACACATGGGATTCTCCTATCAGGAGCAGTAATCCCATACAAGACACCAGAATCATTATGTTAGTGGGGCTTTAACTCTGGAGCTTTCAAAGAGGAACTCGTTTGTCAGGGCCATCAGGGCACTAATAGGCTTTAATGGCCATGATCAGCCTCAGCTGGGGTCTCCTCCCACACCCTTTGCTCACGGGCCCAGGAGACTCAGCACAGGGCTCTTCATCCCTGCCCCAGCTCCTGCTGCGTTACAGCCAGATCTGTATCTGGTTGGGGTCCCTACTGATCCAGGTACTGTTGTAGATGTTGCTTCTTGCTGCAGACTTGCTTTCCGAGGCTGTGTACACATTGACCGATCATTTTTGCCTCTTTTATTTTAGCTACTCAAAGTGAAATATCTGGCTATTTTCATGCCTATTTTGATACTTGGGCTCCCGTGCCTCTTTGATGTTGACCGTTAGAGCAGACAACGTTTTCACCTTAGGACAAAACCTCGTTGCTCCAGCTCCACAAAGAGGTAAGATTTGGGTAGTGGTGAATTGCAAATTAAGAACAAAGATGTGAAAATGCTGATGTTTCTATGACTTGGTATTGGCCTTCCAAACAAGACAGACTGAGTGGACATGGAATGACTTTTGAAGCTGTGAAGTGTGGGGAGTAGCAGCATGTGTTTTTGTAGCAGGAGGCCTATTTAGCTAGAATATTAGCCGAGTTGAGAACAACTGGACTTACATTGCAAAGAAAAGGATGCTTTGTCATAAGCAGAGCACCTAGTAGAAAAAGATTCCAGATACCTTGGCTCAAAGAACATTTCAGACTGATGAATAAACTAAGACTCAGACATGCATTTAAGAATTGTTTTCTTTATGTTCGCCTGTATTGTTCGTATGCTAGCAAAGGATAGTTGACTGTCAGCTTAAGTAGTGTCTGCATAGCTTTCATGTGTTCATGAATAACTGCATTATAAATTCAAAGTGCCCAAGTGCAGACGTGTCAATGTGAGGCGGTCTCATAATTTCAAAATTGAATATGACCTGCATCCCATAAATCTAAGTAGAGTCTTGATAGAATTTTTGTTCAAATTCAGGGCATTTTAGATTCAGAGACCTGAAATGGCTCCAAATACTCTAGTATAAAAGCAGAAACAGTTTCTGCCTCGGAGAGGGCAAGAGTAACATTCAGAAGATGGTTCTTGATATGTTTATGGAAGGAGTTGTATGAAGCTATTTTAGTGAAGCTGGTGACCCAGACGTCCATTCCAGTGCTGCGTTTAGTTCTGTCGACTTGAGATGTGTGTGGGGTGCACAGGAATTGCAACTGATTGTTCAAAATCCAAGCAGTATTACTGGTTTGTTAAGGTGATTAGCATGGATTTTGGTCTCAAACAGCTCTCATCAAGTGTTTCTCTGAGCTCTATAAGCTTTAATGCTTATTATCTGATCACATCTTAGCTCTGGCAGAAGTTACTGTCTGTACCAAAGAGATGAGGAAACTGTGCTAAAGAGAAAGGAAATGACTGACCTAATTAGAGTCTTAGAGGAGGAGCGGGAGAGGCTAGTGAAACCCAGCATAAGTCAGGAGTCTGGTTTCCTGTGTTTCACTCATAGGCAATACTTCCTCCAGCACAAAGATAGCTTCTAGACTCTGCACCCTAAACCCTGTTCTGATCGTAAGTTCCCCCTTCCCTTCTTCCCGGGGGCTGTATTAAGGATAGAGTGTGGGAGCTGCGCTTTCCCTAGCTCCTGTTTTATAGTGAGGAACAAAGGAGTATCAGTTGGCTGACTCCTGATGCTCAGTGGTGTGCTAGGAAGGAAACCTGACATGCTGCAAGGAGCACTTTCTGTAGTCTATAGAGACTGGGATGAGGAAGAGGTGGAAAAAATGCCTAGAGGCCATGAGGATCCAGGGAAGAAAGCCCTCCTGAGTGCTAGTTAGCTCTGATGTGGCCCTGCTTGTACAGGATGATCCTTCCTGCTTTGTTTCCCTGTACCTCCTTCTCACCATGTACAAGGCTGGGCATGTTTCAGAGACTCGGAGATTCTTACTCTATTTTCCATGTGCCTCCAAGGCTGAAAGCACATTTTCATTTGTTGTAGTATAATAATGAAAAATCTATCAGAGAAAAGTGATGTGGTTTATTTAAAGCTACTTGATCAGTGAGAGGCCAAGGAGTATTGCCTCTCCTTGGAAACTGGCTTCTGAGGAAGAGGAGCTCTTTGAAATTTACATATCAAATACTTGCAACAGTGTCCTCTCTGAGTTTTTCATTCAGTATTATTAATTGGTATTATTTAGCAACTATTTTGGAAGCAGTAAAAATTGCCCAAAATTCTTAGCTGCTTGTACATTGTTAGTGGGGACACAGTAACAAAATTAACTAAATAAATTGCTGTGAATTACATAGACTCTGATCCTCTCTGCATTTAAGAATTTCAGCACAGATTGACTGCTGTGTAACGGTGACTGTAGCTACAGGGTGGAGGCTGTGCTTGAACGATATTTGATCATTTGCTGTTAAGTAGTGTTCTAGCTTTGCCTCTGTAGAAGAAGCTCCTAGACTTGTTGCCTAGAGTAAAAGAGAAAGCAAAAGCAAGTGATTCCAAGGAATGCAAGAATTCTAGGTAGGGAACTCTTTACTGTCTTAAACTAGTGCTTTCTGTGAGCAGACCTCAACTAGCAATAAACCCATGATCTAAAGTCTCAAAGCTCTAACTCTCTTAAAATGGGAAAACATAATGTCCTTGTGTGTAAGTGGATGAGTTCACCTGCTGTATAAGCTCATCAAGGAGAGACCATGAGAAGGAGGTCTGCTGCTGCAGCCCACAGCCTTTTTATCCTTGGCTTGCACCTCACCCACCTTATGAAAAATCACTGTAAGGCTGCTGCATTGCTGCCACCTCTGCCCTTGAGGCTGACAGCTTGCCAGTTTGATGTGAAATTACTGTTCTGTCCTTTCTCTCCTTTTTTTTTTGCCATGAAGGGTATCTGATTTGCGCCATAATAGATCTCTTTCCCTTGCCCCCATTATTTTCCTGCATTTTTGATCTGTCATGATAGGTTGCTTTTAAAAAATCAATTCCATCCTTGTTTTTAATTTTTTTTGGGGGGGAGGGGATGGGGTGGGGGTGGTAGATGAAATGAGCAACTCAGTAAGTTAATGTTAGCTGATCTCTCTCTGCCATACTTAACATTTCTGTAAATTTTTAGGCTGGGGAGAGCACTAGCTCTTTTCTTGTATACCGTTATATTTTACATTTAACCTAGTTAACCTTGTACTGAGACCTATAGCTTTGGTTTTGACTATATCCATCTTAAGAAACAAGACCAGTTTTAATTAAAAGATACCAAGAGGATCCACAGACTCCCTAGGCAGTTTATTCCAGTAGTTAATTATTCTTATTATTAAATATGTATTCTAATTTTGGCGTGCCTGGCTGCAGCTTCCAGGCATTAGGTTCTATTACGTGGTTTTCCACAATATGCTAAGGAGCTTCCAGTACCTTAAATTTTCTGCCCAGGGAACTGAATCTTCCTCTCTGTGAATTGAGTTCTGTAAGCTTTGTTCTGAAAGAGATTGTCTCTAGCTTTCAGTTTTGTGGTTGTTTTCTGTACCATCTACAATGTCACCTGAAGTACAAGCACTAGTCTAGAATTGGACTTGACAGCATCAAAGCTATAATGACCTTCATCTCCCGCATCCCACTTCAAAGATCTAGGACTGCCCTGTGCCTAAGTCTTGTTCTGAGATGCTTCATATTTGTGCTCTACATCTTTGTTGTTGTTGTTTCAGAACATAAGATCCAGGCTTGCTTTCTTTAATAAAGAGAAAATGAAGCATTTAGTGTATGCCCATTAAATGATCACAGTTCATTCTGTGCACCAAGTAAGACAAGGATCTTATGAGGGGAAAAATAGCATGTTGTGTAAAGACTATAGGTGTGTGAGACTTAAAAGCAAATGACGGGTAGGGAATTGATGTAGCAATACAGTGAAACCAACCTTACAGGAATGTAAATGGACTTTGCAGATCTTTTTGGGAATCTGTTTCATGAAGTGACATAGTAGCTGGTGGTTGTAACTCTCCATGGACTGATCCAGAGCAGAAGACTCCCCCGCGCCCCATGTATTTCTCCATCTGCTTCAAGAAGAGTAAATTATTATTTCTGGAAAGTATATGCTCATTATACTAGAGAATGATGTCTTTTATCTGTCTATTATACTCAAGAGTTTATAGAAAATTCAGTATGTTGCTAAGTCAAAACAGTAAGGCAATGCAAGAAATACTGAGGAATTAATAATATAAATATTACTGTGGTATATACTGATACACCCCAAGCTAGCCTCAATGGAAAGGAAAGTATGGGTTTTGGCATACATTGACAATAAATGCTCCAGTATCTGCGTAGAAGGCACACTCTTTGTACTGATTTCTGCTAAACTCTCCATTTTGGGGGCCATTTCCACTACTGCCCTATGCGAAGTAGGTTTAAAGATGACAAATATGTTGGTGCTTGCTATGATTCCAGTTTCATTTTGCTTCTACTAAAATGGTGGTTGCTGTATCAAAGAACAGAAATCCATTCTGACTACACTTTTATTGTTAGCTCTTTTGACAGTAACCAGAAGCTAATGAACACTTATTGCTTTTTCTGCAGCATAAAGAATGACCTGGTCCAAAATATCTGCTGGAAATATTTGTAGGTTTGATGGAAGTAGTAGGAGGTGTTGTCCTTCATAGGAAGAGTTTGGCGTAATTGTTTGTAGGGCATGAAAATTTACAGCTCAGTAGTTCTTCTTTCATAGATCTTGCACACTGAGATTATGTCAATGCTTGTAAATTAGAGTGGCAATGAACATTCCCAAGCACTGGGATACCGTGACCTATGCTACAGAGCAGTTCCAGTGTTTCCTGACACAACTTCAGTGCCGTGAAATAGCCCCTGCACAATATTTTGGAGGTTTAAAGAATTTGCTATCCTGGCAGCAGTCTGTGGCATGCCAGTTAAGCTCAGCACCCAGGAACATTCGCAGGCACATTTAATTTACTAGTATAAATGCAGCCTAAGAGATTCAGAAACTGGTAACGCTCTGAGCCCCCAGAGTGAGTAGGAGAATGGGTCTTCTGTCACGTGGTAATAAGGCACTTTCCCCTTCCCAAAGCTCTCATGTTCCCAAGTTTTTATTTTGGATTGTGTAATGATTGAATTTCTTTTTTCACTATTTCATAAAGCAGATGAGAAGCTTATAATGTAAAATCTTTTCTACCAAGCAATGTAAAAATGTAATGCAATATTAACCTGTGAAAGAAGAGTATTTTATCAATTGTATACTTTTTAAAGCCAAAAATCATTTTTGCTTTTATTCACACTGCTCTTCTGCATAATTCAAGACATCTGTATTTAATAAACATTATAAAAAGATTTCTAAAATAATATCATATTGACTTAGAGCAATATCTGGGATAGTGCCCTTGTAAGTATTGGCACTTCCGGCAAATTTTAAGAGTTGTTTTCTGTCCAAGTTTTTCAAGGAGCAAGTCAGTCTTTCACATATTGTTACTGATGTATTAGCTTTGCTGAAATGACATGCTTTTGTTCAGAATTGAAACGTGTTGGTACCGTTGTTCAGGATAGAATCCAGAAATTTTGTATAACACGTTCTCCTTGAATCAATATTACTCTTGCATTTGGTTGTTATTATCCTCAGACAAACATTTTATTCAGAAGGAAGATGTTTATTTTCTTTTATCCTCTGGAAGACATCTTGACAAACTTTTTGATTTACTAGAGGTATTCACTGAAAACTGCTCGGCAGAAAAAATGTGTTCCAAAAAGTCTGTGCAAAAAGGAGAGCTCCAGAAAGTCTGTTCAGAATTATTACTTGTTGTTGGAAGGTCTTTGGGGAAAAAATACCCTCATTTTCCCCCAGTTCTCAGTCAACTTATTCCTCATTGATTTGCATCAAACTAGTAAGGAGATCCAGTCTTTGGCAGCCAAAGAGGGCTTTGGCAAGCTTTCCCACTGTAGCACCTTTGGAGCCTTCCCTCATTCCCCACTTAAGCAGCATTTGGTAAACTTTTTCTTTTAGTCCATCTCGTTCATAGTCGTGATCAATTTCATCAATCTCGGGATCACAGAAGCCCAGTTTACGAGCACAGTGCTTCCACTGTTTAGCCAACTTTTCTCTCACTAGATTCAGATGTTTCTCAGTCAGGACAGTAGTATTGTCTGCAAAAAGAAAGAGAGTATAAGAAACTGGCATTGTTTAACATTTCTTCTGCTCCTTTTGCTATCTCACCTGTCCTCCCCTGACTATTTATTGGTAATATCTGGAGACACAATTTTAGTGATGCAATCAGAAGTGGGTTTCATGGAGCCAGTATTACCCAATGATGCCAGAAAAGAAACTCCCAGTTAGAACACGTGTATTCACAGGTCAGTTGCTGGACTTGCTTTTTGGTCTGAGGCTATCATAGTTTGTCACTTAAACCTGCAAAATTGAAAAGCTCCTTCCAAGAGTTCTTATACAGCTGATTGATGTCTGTATGATATGTTTTATATTCTGGGACACTATTGATTTGTTTACTTAGGAATACACAGGGATAGTTTAATTCAGTATTGCCCAATGAAAAAAAATTTAATTTCAAAATCTTCTGATTTCTACCCACGTGAAGTGGTCATGGCCTGAAGCCTATCAGTGTTCAAGAAGCATTTGGACAATGCTCTTAAGATATATAGTTTAGCTTTAAGGTTTCCCTGTGTGGTGTCAGGCACTGGACTCGATAATCTTCATGGGTCCCTTCCAATGCAGGATATTCTACAATTTAAACTACGAGTCAGGTGAGGACCGCCAATCCTAACCTTGCTTCTACCAATCTGAGTGTTGTTATTCCTCTTGTTCTTGATGCATATACATCTATACTTGCATCGGGTGTCTCAAAGAGGTCACGAAACTACAAATGAGGTACATGGTATTAAAGAAGAGTATTAGCACAAACCCTTACTTGTTTTATACACTTTTAAGTATGTAGTAGAAAAGGACCCAGACAGTTATTTCTCAAGTATTGGAGGGAGAAAGCTGTACCAGATAAATATATGGGGAGAATACATCAGAACTAGGGAGATATTTCTCTCACCAAATATACCCATTGCTTCATAATGCATATAAGTTGCTTCTGTAGCAACAGGATAGGTGCTGATGTGTTGATTGTGATCTTCAATCTTCATGTGATTGTAGGATCCAATTTGAATTCCAGAACTGTTACTTATGTTGTACTTGATTGAATCTTCTGTATAAAGGAATTTAAAGAATTTTATAAACAACTGCATACGGTTAAAAATATCAAGAAGTAACATAAGGAGGAAGAAGGTTCTGCTAATCGGGGAAGTTATTAAATGGTTTTATTGCATTTAATGAATGGCCATTTACTGGCAACTGAGAATATTTTCGTTATGCAGTATGACATAAATGTACTTTAGCAAAAGCCCGTCCTATTCTATTCTACCACAAAGTGCCATAACCAAGCCTAGCATGCTGGTAGTTACTAGACTGTAAATAATGTTCCCCGTGCTTTAGAAATGTGTAGTAGCAGCCTCACTTTTTGCTGGCTAACAGCTTCAGGAGATCTGTACTTGAAAGTGCTTTTCGTTTAAACCTTAAAGCCTTACCTCTGCCTCTCAGCTTTACTTTTCATAGATGTAAGTTCAGGTTTACAGCTATGACTTCAAAGCTCTGTGAGAATACAGAGAATAATTTCTAGTTGCTCATAATGTTTCTGTACTCCATGTTATATGATGCTGTCTTGATGGCATCTCTCTGTTTCACAGTGTATTTCATCCCAGCTATCTAGGAGTATATTCTTTAGTTGTATCTATTTTCACAGTGAATCACAGTGCACTACTTGCCCAGTGTTTGTTTCAACATAATTTCTCTCTTTTTTTTTTTTTAAATTTTCATTTTTTTCTCTTGTTCTGTACTTTTGGTTCTAAGGCAAGACTAGAATGTTTTCTGAGATACCTTTCCAAAAAACCCTGCTCCTTTGAGGCCTGAATTCTCAGCAATAGAGGTCAACACGTATATGCACCGACTGCGCAGCTAAATTGTGTGCACCTCTGGGAGCTTGCATTTGTGGTTTACTGTATGTGATTACCTAAATACCTAATCTGGTATCTTCTGCTTACAGTTATCTGGTTTCCACACATAACGTGAAACTAAGTGACTCTTCTAGTCCTGTTAGGTGATATCAGTTTTCCGTTCTCTTTACAATGTTTTCTGAACTCTGTTTGGATAATAATCCGTTAAACGTTCTAACTCTAGTTTAAATGGTGAATATTGCAACCTGGGTCTGAAATTGAAGTACAGATACTTAAAATGATAGACCAAGCTTTCTATTTAATAACCCAAAATGATGGTTAGGTGCACAAACATCTTTGTTACACACTCAATTGCAATGTGAAGTGTGGAAAACGATGAGTGCATATGAAAATCTGACTAAATGCATTTAATATTTGTTAACCTGAAACTGCCAGTCAGAAATACTTATACGTATGCATGATTAGTTTCTAGAAGCTGCACAAAAGGAATGCATTTTATCATGTCTCAAAATATTAAGATTCCTGCATCCTTCCCTTTTTTTTTTTTTTTGAGGTGAAAGACCCAGGAAATATGTTTATATTTTTAACTAAAAAATGAAGAAATCTCATATGTTTGCTATTTTCTTATCTGGTAACAAAATGAATCTAGCACAAGATATGAAAACATGTACAAATGCTTTGTCAATATTAACAGTGAAAGTTACTGTGCTTATAAATGTCCTTTCCCAAACCTCTACACTTTGCTTGCTTGTCATGTTTGGGTCATCATCTAAAGGCTCTAAGGGACATATAGTCAAGAAGACGGAAACCTGCTGTTTCAAGTTTTCTTTGTAAGTGTAAACCACTTACAAACTGGACAAGCCTTGAAAGGGTTAATTAAAGAGTTCAGGGTGCCCCAAGCAACACAACTTGAAAGGAGCTTATATTAACAACTCCTGAAGGACAGGACAGAGTTTCAGGGGTTTAAGACAGTTGAACTTTAGAGACCTGTGCCCCAAGGAATGCTGATCAGCACGAAGCCTGCAGCCAGAGATTTCTATTAAAAATCCAGAGCAAGAAAGAACAGGTGTCCCAAATGCATGTGTGGTTCATGAGCTGGGTAGAGTCACAGCAACTTGACGTTTAATCTATGAAAGTGACTGTTTTAGGTGTAGAGGAGATCTTGCAATGCCTTCATGTTTTTAAAAGCTCTTTTATGTAAAAGAAGATGTTGTCCTTGATCCATCAAATACCCATTTAACAGCGTGTACAGATCCTGCTAGAGACAGGAATTAGTTTTACTTAATGGTACTGATAACTTCAGCTATGGTTAGAGGTATTAAGAAATAACAAATTATTTCAAGATCCTGAAGTTTTTTGCTTTACTGATCAGGATGCAATGCATAGCCTGTTGGCTACCAGGAGACATAAAGGCTACAGCACTTACCTGTGCTTATTCTGGGTGCAGTAGGATAATATGTAAAAGTTCCCCTAGTGAAAGGAATGGAATCCTTGTTACCTAAACAAAGAGGGAAAACAAAAAAAAATGCCAAAAGCATCATGTTAATAAAAAAGCAAATGTACTTAAAAATTACTGCCATATTTGTAACAGTATGACTATCTAGTTTGTGCTCTTAAATACAAAGAGATGAGAAGCTTCCTAACTAACAGGATTGTATCTCCTTGAATAACTCTAGTTAAAGCAATGACCTTATCGTGGTTTTGCTCAGTGACTAATAGCCTTAACCATCCTTGGATCCCAGTGAGGGCAATGGGTTTCCACATGGGTGTATGAATACCTGGCTAGCAGATGGCAGTCTGGGATCACAGCACACCACAGTTATGGACTGAACTGCCTCGTATCAGGTATTCAACTTGGAAAATTCCAAACTCTCAAGTGTGCTCTTACTGCTGAGACTGATTGCGGTTTGTATTAGCAGGTTGCTTGTGACCAGCTCTAGCAAAGGCATGGGACACCACTGCATTTTCTGTCAGTGGCAGTAATGTCTGACAGAGATGTAACTTCCTGCCCAGGGCAGTAATCTATTTGGATGCCCACAGATGAACTCTGCAACTCATGATGGGGCAGTAAGAGTGACTGGGTTATGGACACCTGACAAGTCAATGGAAGAGCTGCAATGCAGCTCTTCTGCATCTCAGTCTGATATCTGCCACACTATTGCACGCAGCCTCTCTATAATAACTGTTTTCGTTTTTTCTTTCAAACAGAAGATTTTACTTTATTAGTGATGTTGACAGTTCTAATCCCTGCCTTCTGACATGACAGCTCTCAGGTTCACTTCAGTAAATAAACTCACTTAAACAACTAATCACAGCCTCTGCATAAATAATTTAACAGAATAACACCTTTGTGGCATTCTGCCTGTAAGCAGCTAGGCATTGTTGATTTTCTTGTGAGATGATCTGGAAAAGAATGCCACACTAAAAATATCCAATATTTAGTAGGATCAGGCTAACGTATCTCTTGCTACCTCTAGTTCCTAGAAGTTATATCTTATAAGCCTCTAATTACCATTTATTTATACTTTTCGCCAATGCTCAGTGTTCTCTTCCTTCTTTGTCTCCATGCATTTCTATTCCACAGCTCACTAGCAAATACCGACAGAAGCTCTCCATCAGCATCGGGCAGAACTCTCTGGAGAAACCAATTATGAGCCTTAGCTCCTTCTTGGTTCCCTGAACCCGGGAGTCTCTTACCTTGTTGCAAATCAAGCTAAAAATACCCATCTATTTTCTGAAATGCTACAAATGTTGTTTCTGCACAAGCAGAACCTATGGTATGAATGCTACATTTTTGAGAGTCAGAAGTTTTCCTTTGCTTTCCTAGAATGATTGGTAGCAGCTCTTAGTTTTGGTAGCTGCTGTAGCAGTATCTACTGTCTGCTATTACTTGGCTGATAGCTGAAGAGTTAGGCATTAGGTCTGATGCTCCTCTAGTACACTGCTGCTCTAGAAATGTTCACCTGAAGTTAACAGCCTGAAATCAATGAAAGCAGCATAATGAAGTCAAAGCTAGAGCGTTTTAGTGACCTGAATTAACTTCAAGTAAAGAGAACTTCATGAAATTCACCTTTGCCATGTCATAGATCAACTGTTCGCAATAAGCAGGTTGTTGTTACATAAACTACAAAACACTCTTGGCCACTTTGTTTTTAGAGAACAAGTGTATCTTCAGAAACATAGGTGTTGGAGGAGGAGGAATCTCACCTGTATCTGTGTCTGCATTCTTTGAATACCAGTTTACGTTGGTCTGTGACTGCAGGTTTGGGTCGGATTCAGGCACAGGAGGTTTACTTAAGCTAAAGGTACTGGCTGAACACAATCCATAGAGACCCTCTGTGTTTCCTGTTAGAGGACTGATAGGGTTTGGCCCATAAAAAATATCTACATTTCCCCGATTTGGTGTTGTTGCAGCTGTCTGTGGCCAAAAATACGGATTAGTGTTTGATCCTGTTTTTTCAGCTCTAGGATACAGTTCACTCCGTTGAGGAGTAGGAGATGACTTTGCAAACGGATCATAGGAAACTCTTCGCCTCCTTTCTTCCTCTCTCATTTCAGGGGTGTATACTACAGGTGGAACTGCTTTATCCATCCGGCTCCCAAATACATGGTAGTTGTATTCACACTGAAGTTTTCTTTCTAGATTATCAGCGGGTGCAAATGAGGTCTCACAGCTCTCAACAGGCTGGTTCTCAAAGGAGGCAGCAAAGAGGGCGTCATTAACCTGGCTGGTCATGGGACCTTGAGAGCTGTGTAGAGAACTAGGCTGATCTGAAAGGGAGGAAAATTAAATATTTGAAATACATGCCAATGTAAGTATATAACTTGTTTCGATGACACTAGAAATCTATTTCTCTACCTTTAATATTACAGTAATATATAAAAGGTGAAAATACAACATTACTTCCAGCATAAGCTGTGTTTTATTTTATAGAATGCCTTTACTGAGAAGTAATACAGGTTTTTATCTGTGAAGTACAGGCTTGTTTAAGGTGTTGGTGTCAAAATGTCACTTAGTCAAGTGGTGTCAGAATTTACTGCATACTCTGCTTATATTGACATCAAGTTCTCAACCACTGAAACAAACAGTTCCTGCAGGCATTTGTAGGGTCTGATTTAACAGTGTATCTCCACTGGCATTAACTGAAGTTAATCAGTGCAAAATTGGAGTGTAACAGGATGGAAAAGAACACCACTGTAATAGGTGTTACTTCATACAGCACAACTAATTTGTCATTAAAGTCATGTTTGCAAATGATTACGTAAAATATTCCATCTGGGTATTTCATGATGAATCCCTTTTGTCTAGTTTATTCTTCATAGTCCCAAAGAATACATTTTTACAAATAACACCTACCAGATAAAATAGTCTGTCATCTACATCTTTCAAACTAATTCTCACTGTCAAAGAAAGCTCTACTTCAGTCTTTCTTGAACTAGATTGAGTTATGATCTGGATCATGCCGCAGCATTCCACGACTAAACAAGAATATAAAAATCTGCTTGTTACTACTTGCTCTTGTGTTTTTAAGGGTAGGACTACAGATGCTTTCTTAAAAAGTTCTGAAAGCTTCACAGTTGTCAAGAAAACCTTGTATGTTGTCTAAAGCAAGGAACTCCTACAAACTACTGTAAAACTGGAATAAAGTGTATGTATGTACTTCTCTTTAACTCAGATGCTGCCAGTGAACTGTTTGGTTTTTTCCTTCTTTTTTTCCAAATTACATGAATTCAGTCCGTATTAGGCAGGACCAAAACTAGTTCCTTTTGATGGCTGTATACTAGTACACCTTCCGGCTGACTCGCTCTGCTGCTTTTGTTACAGCTGCTAGAGGGGGAGTGGGAGAAAATCATACAGAAATAACCTCATCAAAAGTGACAGCTATTAGCAATTCAGTATTAGCATAAACTATATGGCATCCATTCTCCAGGGCAAGCTTGAGATGTATGAACAGATCCTGTGGGATATCTTTCACTACCACTGTCTGAGTAATGGCCATTGACTGCAGAAAAAAACCTGACTTTGACTGACAGGCTGTTAAGATAGTATCTTTCTGCAGTGTAGATTCACAATAAAGCCTTTCATATTTAAAACACAAGAGCATCTGTAATCTGCTGCAGTCATATGTCAGCTAGGGAAATGTAATTATACTCATTATAAAAATATGGCAGTGGGGCTGCCCTACCAAGTCCATCAGTTTTACTGAAGACAGTTATGGCAAACCTAGCTTTGGGGAAGATTTATTAGTTGCATGTTACAGTTTAACATTATTCATTTAATAATGTCTTTCAAATGAAGTGAGCAAACTTAGCAGGATTTTATTTCTACTGAATTTGATATTGTTGCCTGTAAATCAGTGTTGCAAATATGATCCTATATCCTTTGCCATTAAGAAACTTTGGTAAAAGAATTCCAGACACACTAATACAAAACTGTAAGTATATCATCACATATTAGTGAGACAGCTCTATAAAACCATGAAACATGCAACTCATCTAAGATTTGATAGGAAATACAAGAGGAAAGGAAAGAAAACTCATTTATTAGTGTTCCTCAGATAGATTCCATAGAGAGCAAGATCATAAACAAAGGAATATCACAGAATTGCAGAATGTTAGGGATTGGAAGGGACTTCGAAAGATCATCTAGTCCAATCCCCCTGCCGGAGCAGGATGTGTCCTGGTCATATTCAGAGCATTCATAAGAAAGGCTGGAGTGGGAAAAAATAAAGTCTTCATGAAATTAAAGCCTACAGACCAAGCAGTTGGCATGACTAAAAGGATGGGAAGAAAGATCAAATATGAAAAGTAATTATCAAAGTGACCATTGAAGTCTAATGTTAAACAAAATTTTTGGCATGGGAGAGGAAAGCAGAAGAGTGTAAAATGAAAACGGTTCAAACTGTAGGTTGTGGGAAATTTGAAACAGTAAGTATGACTTTTGGTAGCCTAAGAGCAAATTTTCAGTGATTACAATTCTCTCTGAAGCACTGAATAATTGAGTCTCTTCAAAAGCCCTTAATGGCAAGATTGATTACTTGTAATGTATGCAACTTTATCTTTGGCAGAATACACAGAATAATGATGTGCTAGTAAGTGACTTACCTACTTGACCATTACTGGTTTCTTCTGCTACAGCATCTATTTGAAGGGATTGCATCCTATTCAGCAGTTCATTTGACTCGGGCCACATTTTCTACGTGTAAGAAAGAACAAATGATGAAGTTATAGGCAAAAGCTTAACAAAAGGGAGTGCTTGTAGAATAGGAAACAGCACAGCTTCACAGTGAAGTGACCTGGATGAACAGATTCCGTGAATCTGTGGGAAGAGATCCCGTAGTCTTACAGAGAGCACAGCCTGACAGAAAATACCCATTGCTTTGCTACAGATGTGCAAAACCTTTTCTTCAATGAAGGGAAGAAGGACTGCAATGCAACTGCAGTATATAATACTCTGACTTGGCCAAACAATACCTGTGCCTACATGAGTGTGAGCTTAATCCAGACAGAGTGGTTTTAGGTTGCCTGTCTTGTACTTAATAGCTAGACTTTCTGCCACCAATCTCGGTGAGAGGATGCTGCTGAGGTAAAGGTAGCAAACGTTCACTCTGTTTTGTGGATCTATATTTAGTAAGTACATTCATCAACAGGGAAGAGGTGAGGAAGAAGATTTACATTCAGATATGGCCACAATGACTTTTATGAAGAGTATTAGGATCAAGGAGTTCAGAGCAAATCTTCAGGAAGATACAGTACAACTTCCTTTCTGTAAACCCTCGTCCTCACTTCACCGAGTGAAGGCAAAATCCATTCCTGTTCTGTTCTTTTGATGTTCCCATTATTCAGACTTCACTGGAAGTAAAAAAGTTTTTTACCTGGAAAAATTATTTCCCAGTTTCCTCCTGTGCTTCTTACTCATAAAATAATTTCTAAAAGTAGGGTGGGTTGTTTGTTTGTTTGTTTTTAATTAAACCCAGTAAGTATTTTCACAGATTAAAAATAAACAATTACTGTCTTTTCCCAAAAAAAGCTGCTTCCTTCTGAAAGCAAAAGATGACATTCTAAAGTGCATTACAACCTTAGGTCCTTAGATTTTACTTGAGTAACTGAACTGTTTGAGCAGGGGGGTTGGACCAGATGACCTCCAGAGGTCCCTTCCAACCTCAACCACCCTGTGATTCTGTGGTCCTTTTAGTTAGGAGGCTGTGGACTCCGCTTCCACGATTGCTAGTGGAGGGGGGGAGGGAAGAAGTTATGCCCAAACCCTCTAACTCATGTTGCTACTGAAGTTGTACTAGTAGTTCCCACATTGACTTGCCTTGGATGCTGTATTCACATTCTGTGCACTGGTCAGAATGGATGTTTTCCTTCCTGAGAAAGTAATCATAGAATGGTTTCGGTTGGAAGGGACCTTAAAGATCACCTAGTTCCAACCCCCTGCCATGGGCAGGGACACCTTTCCACTAGACCAGGTTGCTCAAAGCCCCATCCAACCTGGCCTTGAACACTGCCAGGGAGGGGGCGTCCACAGCTTCTCTGGGCAACCTGTTACAGTGTCTCACCACCCTCACAGTAAAGAATTTCTTCCTAATATCTCATCTAAATCTCCCCTCTTTCAGTTTGAAACCATTCCCCCTTGACCTATCACTACATGCCCTTGTAAAAAGTCCCTCTCCAGCTTTCCTGTAGACCCCCTTCAGGTACTGGAAGGCTGCTAGAAGGTCTCCCCAGAGCCTTCTCTTCTCCAGGCTGAACCCCAACTCTCTCAGCCTATCTTCATAGGAGAGGTGCTCCAGCCCTCTGATCATCTTTGTGGCCCTCCTCTGGACTCAAGGCTCATTTCCTAACTAAACAGTCCTTTAGTCCCTATGATTTGAGAGGTATATTTGCAGAGAGCTAATGCAGCTAGTATAATTGGCCATGATCCTGATTTGGGGCCACTATCATAAATTTGATGTATATACTTCGCGTAGTGAGTTAGTTTGGTCAAATCAGTCCAGGAAATTGGTTTCATCAGTTTCATTTTGCAAAACTCTATTGCTTTTTTGAACAGTCACTGGTGCTTCATAAACATCATATGTTCCCTAAACCAGAAACTTTCATTTCCACAATTGTAGACTTGGTGACAGAAAGAAGCACTTTGTGAAACCATTCCTTTACAGTTTTCTTTAAAGGAAGTTGTTTTTCTTTTCTGAGTTAAAGTAACAGGGTATGTAGTCTTCTGAGCCTCACTTCACTGCAAAGATTAAACCTCTAATGCCAGGAGCTCTCACCGATAGCTGTCAGTACTACTGAAGTCAGTAAATTGATAATCTGTGATAAAGATTCCATAATCAGCCCAATTGTTCAATAAGTTCTCATTCTCTTCAGTCATGAAATCATTCTTTTTATCATATTTTTCTGGCCGTAGGCTTATAAATTAAGAGAAACCAACTTGGACACTCAGGAAAAGCATCTGATTTCAAATTTTCCCTGTTGTAATTACTGCAGCATAGCTTCCTGGTCTCAAGCAGGCTGGGACTCATTAGACACAGCCTGAACACAGGACAAAAATTACCAAGAATTTATGGAGTTTTTTTACACTTAATCTAAATCAGATTCTGCCACTTTTGAATCTCTAGGAATAACATTTTATTTCATGAGTGAGACTTATTGGCTATATGAGGAGCTCTTGCAAAGTATTATCACAGAATCACAGTGTCACTCAGGTGGGAATAGTCCTTGGGGGCCCTCAGTCCCACCTCCTGCTCAAAACAGGGTCACCTATGGAATCAGAGTTGGGTAGCTCAGAGCTTTGTGCAGTTGGGTGTTGAAAACCTCCAACGATGGTGACTGGACAACTTCCTTAGGTAACTTGCTCTGCTTCTTGGCTGTCCTCATGGGGAAAAGTTTCTCTCTTACATCCAGTTTGAATCTATTGCTTCAGTTTGTCTGCTGTCTCTTGTCCTTCTACTATGCACTGCTGTGAAGAGCTTGGCTCTATCTTCTTAATAAATTCCTCATAGGTAGGGGCAGGCTACTATTTATGTACCCACAAAGCCATCACATGTCTGGGCTGAAACAGCCCCGGTCCCTCAGCCCCATCTCATATGGTAGGACTAACAAAGGCTGAGCAGATCTGCTGCTTGTGACACTGTTGGTACAGCTTGGGATGCTGCTGGCCTTCCTGGCTGCCAGGCAGGCTGTGGCTGGTGCCCAGGTCACTGCTCAACGCCACCCTGAGGTCTTTCTCAGCAGTGCTGCTCCCCATCCAGGCAGCCCCCAGTTAGCACTGGTGCAGCACATTGCATTTGTCCTTTCTGGATTTCACAAGGTTTCTGTCGCCCCATTCCTCCAGCCTGCAGCTGGCAGACTTGTCCTTATGACTGCATTGACTGGTCCTCCTAGTTTAGTGTCACCTGCACACCTTATGAGAGTATGCTTCATCACTTCCCCGAGGTCACTGATAAAGGAGTAAACGAGGGAAGGTCCCAGTATAGTAGACCCCTGCACTACTGCAGTTGTTACTGGCCTCCAGGTGAAGTAGGAGGCCATTAACCACTACCCTCTGAGACTCACCACCCAACTCGTTTTTGTCTGCCCCTCCAGACAGTAACATCCAAACTTGGAACAAGAATACTTTGGGAGACAGTGTTGAAAATCTTCCTAAAGTTCAGGTAGATGACATGCACTGCTCTCCCCTCATTCACAAATCCAGCCATTTATCACAGAAGGAAATCAGGTCGGTCAAGCAGGATCAGTCTCAAAGCAGCAGAATCTGGCCATAACTGGGGTTGGGGAGAGGGGATGTGGGGAACTGACACTTTAAAATGCTTAGAAGGTTACTCACTTTTAACTTCTTCAGATCATCTTCAATATTTTTTCCTAGATTTTGATAGTAAAATGGCTGGTATCTTTGACTAATTTCTGCAACAATAAAAGAACTAAGTGAAAGTGATTTTCAATGGAAAATAAGTGATTTATACTGTTGACAGTTTTGATGGATAAGGATTGAATAAAGTCTTGTATGAAGTCAGAAACAGGAAAATTATACATACATTTGAAATCTATTCACATGGCTCATTTAGCCTTAATATAGTAACAAGAACAGGATGATTTCTAGGGATTTTTTTTTTGTTGTCGTCATTGTATTGCTTTTTAGGGTGAAAGCTCTCTGTCTACAATTCGTGGCTGACAGCACCTTGACTTGACTGGCCACAAGACTGGTTGCCACATTTTAAGAAATAAGATACATTCAATTGCATTCAGCTGTTTGATAAACAACTAGCCTGTCTCTGCTAAAGATGGAATTTCTGAAATAATCTACTAACATGGCAAATATCAGTATTTTGCATATGGGAAAATTAGAAGCTAAGACCCAGTGCAAGCATAAACTCAATCCATTAGTAGTAGATTATGCAGGTTAAATATGGAAATAGTAGATGGGTTCCTCTTGGTTTACAAATTTCGTCTGAGTATTTAAGCACATGCCTGTTGTATATGAAGCTCTCGGTGCCCCTCTCTAAATCCGAACCTCCAGTTCCTGTTATGTGTAGGAGTTTTGTTGTAGTTTGGTGTGGTGGATTTTTTTGCTTGTTGATATTTTGGAGGGGGTTTGAGTTGGTGGTTTTGTTTTGGGTTTTTTTTACTATGTATTGAGGCAAAAAGAAGAGACAGGAGGAGATAAAGAATTTTAACTTATTTGCTGAATCGCTTTTAGTCTCCTTCCCAGACCACTCAGTCAAGACTTCTACTGACTGCAAGTGTCTGACCATACAAAAGGATGATTAGCTAGTCAAAGGCTGTTGCATTGCTCATGGAAGCAATGGGAAAACTGGGTAAGCTTTTGAACCTAGTTTCAATAGGGTATTTTCTCACTCACACCCAAGATATACTATGTCCCCTGATGTTAGCTTTTCTGTAAATTTCAGCAGGAAGATTATACTATGCTGGAGACATATTATCAGCAGGTATAAAGTGTCTTAGCTCCATCCAGTCACTAGTATTTCTCAAATCTGAAAATGTTGGACCACATCCCATTTTTAGTCAGGGTACAGGGAGCAGGCTTTACTGGGTATGTGAATTGATATTTCTATTTTCAAAGCAAAAATTTATATCTGAAGAGGAAAACACTCAAGTTTGTTTTGCTGCATTACAAGCTATTGATGGACACGTACCAAAAAGAATCCCAAAGCAATGCCTTACCCGCAAAGGTTGGCCGTTTCTCTGACTCTTGCTCCCAGCATTGTTTCATTAAGTCAGTAATTTCCACTGGACACTTATCAGTGATCTCCTTTATGTCTGGTCTGTTTCCATTCATGATGCCAAAGCAAATCTGGGCTTCATTTATACCATCTGAAAAATAAAATTTCGTATCAGATCCTGATCTGATAGGTTTTTCTACCTTTCTGTAGGTAAAAGAAATAGTGAAGCAGCTCCCTGTGTGTTTGTGGATATGTAAAAGAAGATTTCAAAGAAAGACATCTGGTTTACAGCTACAAATCTCTCACATTAGTGAATTTGAATCCACTGCCCTAACTTCCATGGATTAGAGTTTTATTTTCAGATTAATGGATTTACTTTTATATGTAAGACATGTCCAGTGTGAGTAAGGGTGACAGATCTAGCTCTCTAGAACCTGAATCTCAGTTATGCTCTCCACTGGGTACAAACACAAAGATGGCCACACAGGCAACGTTTAGCCGCTTAGTTAGCAAAAAATCCATTCAAAATGATAAACACGTTACTCTGGAATTCCACAGACTGCTCCTATTGCTTTACATGAGCACATTAGTGCCTGTTGAGAAATTAGCAGCACACAGCTCAGAAGTGCTAACTGGCTGTGTGACCATTCCTGTTAAAAGAAAAAACACATGTAACTAGTCCACCTTAGGAAACAGCGTACATCAAAGTTCCCACCCTGGCCTGCCTAAGGTTTATCTAACTTCTGCCACTGACTGCAAGCTTATGCCCACACCACGTGGATGTGAATAGATTTGGCTCGTGCCTGCATTTCAATTCAGATGTTCTCGTCTACACTTAGAAGTCAAGAATGATGCAACTAATGCTTCTTACTGACCATGAGGTGCCAAACAGGTGCTATTCTTGGGTACAGGCGACTTAATATACCAATCTCAATTTTCTGACTTTAGATGCTTAATATTTGTAACTTAATTTTGTGATAACGTCCTTTTGGAAGTAACTTACGTTCATATGGCTCTTTGTTAGCAAAAATTGCCCAGATCACTATGCCGAAGCTGTAAACATCTGATTTCTCCACAGGTTTTACGTTAACACAGCGTAAATGCTCTGGGGCCATATAGAAAAGAGTCCCAGCATTGTTCTGGCAAGTGCTCTTGATTTGCTTCTGTCGGACAGTCTCTTCTTGGGTCAGCCGACTCCAGTTCTTAAAGGAGGCAACACCGAGATCTGCAATCTGAAAAATGAGACATGTCAGAGCTAGTGCTGTGATGAAGAGGACATAAACAAGTATTTCATGCAGTGCTCAATTTTACAATGAACACCTGGAATTTAGAATTTATCTAAAAATGAAACACTGCAAAAAATGCAATTACAAGAAAGGAAAAAAACCTATTTGCTGTTTTATGGTTTGTTTGGTTTTTTTTTTTCCTAAATAAAGTATCACTGCCAACTGGGAACCATTAGGCTGAACCTTCATTATTAACTTAACCCCTTGGAACAATTGCATAACGTAAGGAAAAAATAAGTTTGTTTTTGCTCATATTGACAATAACATTCAAGATCTGCTTGCAGTGCTTGTGTCAGAACAGAAGACCCATATGAGAAGAAGCTAAGATTCAAATCCAGAAGTAATCTATGAGAGGGGCAGATATCCTTCCTCCCTCACTGCCATTTAACTCAACTTCCTTAGATCTTCCTACAGAAAGGGAGAAGAAGAGGATCTAAAATGATGTGATGTGTATGGCAAAGAGACACGGAAAAGTATAGCATGGAATAAGTTAAAGCAGCGATACTTGGGTACTGTGCGCTTGACAAGGTGACATTACTGAAACCTTAGGGTGCAGTTTTACAACTAGACTAATGGCTGATGGTGAAGAATCTAATCCTTCCCTCCTTTCCCCACAGCCTCCTGTTATGTGCTCCCTCTGCTCCTCCTGTTCTAGCACTGACACTCATCTGACACTGGGAAGACCTAGTGCAAGACACTCAAATGGCTTGCTCAATCAAGAAGGGTAGTACTGCCAACAAAACAAATTGTAATCTGCTTGTTTGGCTTCCTAAATCAGGGCAGGGTGGTCAGATTAGTGTCAGTGCTAACACAAGGGAATAGGAGGTCAACAGGAAAGGGAAAATGGAAGAAAATGGGGCTGCCTGTCTTGGCCACAGCCAGCTGTCAAACTGAGTTGTGTAACCCAATCACTTCAGATAAAACTGAGGTGACACCTTGCCTCACTTTTGACTTGCTTTTCTTTTCTCTCTTGTGGCCTCCAACTAGCTTATTGTTCCACTTGAGTTTCTGAAGGTTTAGGCTAAATTTTGAGGTGATGTATTCAGAGGAAGAGGAAAATGTAAGTGGCGTCCTGATGAGGAAGTAGGAGTCCAAGTTCATGTCTACAAGTGAGAGGAGGTCTAATGTGATAGACGAAGATATGACATAATCTTCCTACATTTGCAGTTTCCTAGAACTACTACCCTTTATAAATATTGGCCATATTAGACACATTCAAGCAGATGAATCATACTGCTGCCTTAAATGATACTTTTCATCACGCTGCTTAAGGAAGTCTGATCTGATTCTGAATTCGATCCTGGGTTCCAGTTCAGTTTGTTATGCAGTGTGATGATAGCCTAGTTTAGTCCTGTCCATATAAGCAAGCTGAAACCCAAAGAACCATCAGATTTACATTTAAAGCAGATCACAATGTTGCTTTTTATTTTTGGCAAAAAAAATATAGTTTAATTATCTTATCTGCAAGCAGCTCATGCTGCACTAGGGCTTGCTACTATATTAACCTTGTCAAAACACTTCTCACTAATACATGTGTAAGAAATCTCAAATGACAGAGCTCTCTTCACAGGAATTTATTCTGTAGTTTCATACTGTAATGGGGTGATCATTTCAGCAACTCACCTTGACTAGGGACAGGACATTTGGTGAGGACTGCTGCAAATTCTACTCAGGTTTATTCAGCAGTAGGGTCTGTATCTATGTGTCTCGATCCAAAACCCCACTAAAGTTAATAGAAGGGCTTTGGAACAGGCTTATAAACCCTTCTTTGAAGTAGTTTTCTGCCGCTCTCTTTGTAGCTGCTGGCTGTCATTTTAAAATGATGACTAAGAGAAAAAAGAGGGAGACAAAAGAGGAAAAGATAATAGGCAAAAGGAGGAAAGGAATAAAAAGGAGGAGGTAAAGGCAGGAGGAGAAATTACATCAATAAAGGGCAAAAGACATGATCCATAAGACATTTTGTTTCAATGTCTGTGTGTTAAGGTTTGTTTTTTCTTTCTAGCTCTTTTGTTATTTGTAGTTCATTCATTCTCAACAATATTATTCTTTTTAAAATACCCTTAGTGATTTTTTTTTTTCACAGGTGGGGGGAAGATTATACAAATCTCAGGCTCAGAGGTTTTATAGGCCACCATTTTTCAGTGATCCACTACTAACACTCTCAGCAATAGCTCACTAGACTACAAAGGAGTTCATCTACCAATCGGGAATACTAACCAATGCAGCTGAACTGGGTTCTTCAACCCAAATCATCAGCTCTCTCCATTTACATTCTAAGGAGTACCTTAATGTGGAAATCGGTGTCCACAAGGATATTTTCTGGTTTTAGGTCTTTGTGTACGAAGCCTTGCTCATGCAGATAAAGCATTCCTTCTGTGATCTCCAGCACAAAACGCCCTTTCACTGACAAAGGTAGTGAGAGCTAAAATAAAGAACAGAAGTACCATCTATGAAAAAATGCTACTACAATCATTGAATTAAAAAACAGTCTTTAAAAAGGTTTCTTTCTCAGTCCCAAGAGTACCTCTGCTCAAGTCAGGGTAAAAAAGAACCAAGGCCCTTCTTGGACCTGAATTTTCACATCAAAGTAGTTCTATAGTCACTCCATATTTACAAAAGCATTCTTCTTCAGCAAATTCTCCACGTGTCTCTACAACCACTCTTATAACTCCGAACCTATAGCTGTGGTCTGCTCCTCTGTGGTATGCAGGAAAGCCATAGCTGTCCTCTGCTGTGTCTAGAGAAGGCAGGACTGCCACTGGCTCTTTAATACAGAAAGGAGAATGAGAAACTAAAGACTCCATTCTTTGGAGGTAGCAGTAACATCCTGTCCCTTTCAAGCATCTTATCAATGCTAAGGAGCAGCAAGGGATGAAGCAATTCACTGCTCACTTTCTGTAGCACTTTCATCATGTTCCCCCGGTCCACGTACTCCATCACAAGCGAGTAGTTTCCATCTTCCAAAATTATACCTAGTAGTTTTACCACACGGTCATGCTGCAGTCTGCGCATAATCCTGCCTTCTTCAAGGAGAGAATCATTATATCTGTAAAACAGAAATTACATTGAACTTAGGTGCCAGGCTAGAAAGAACACAGGGATGAAAACGCTGTTGATTCATAATGAAAATGATGGCCAAAAATGTCAACATCCCTAAGGCCACTGTAAGATGAACTGTAACTTCATTTGGTTTTGAATTGATACAGCTTTGTTCATGCCAGGTTATATTCTTTAAGTCTCAAATGCCTTGCATCGAGACTGCTCAGCCTGATTTTAAGGCCTGCTTTTCAGAGAGTGCATAAGTATTCATTTCGTAGGTGCACTGCTGGTTGTGTACATCCAAATCCCTGAACTGGGGTGGGATCAGGGCAGGGTTGAAAGACCCTTTGGACAAGGAGGATCAAGACACACTCCACTACCTCTTGTACAGGAAACTATACAGGTAGGTCTCCCAAAGGGCTGGTATTCATGTTCATGTTCAAAATGGATTTATTACAGGGGATCTACCCACATACTGGATGGTGATAACATTTACTAATGATTACTGGTTTAGGATGAATTCAAAGCCTAACTCTTTACCTGGGCCTCAGTACAACCCATCAATAGCCACAGGTATGCAGCTGGGAGCTCATTAAGGATGTTAAAGAAGGATGGTACCCATTATATTAAATAGTCTTTTTACTATTGCTCCTGTTCTAGTCATTGGGCAAAAGGACGTAAGAAAATCTTGAGACTATGCTGCTTGCTAATGCTTTCCTACCCTGTGACTTAAAAGGAAACTGCTTTCTCCCTCTGTGTTCCTCTAGTACTAGAGCAGAAAGTGGTTGTTCTGTTTGCATTAGGCTCAGTTGTAAATTTGCTTAAGACTTTTGGTTCAAGACTTTAAGGAATAACAAACTTATGAGCCCTTGTAGTGAGAAAGTAAAAACATAAACCCATAAATAAACCATGCAGGCTTGTCCGTTTTAACTGTGTTCATCCCAAACTGTCAGTGCAGTTTGCAAACTACTAGAATCTCTTAATTGCTTTCCCCTGGCAAAATAAAAACTCAGTTAATGTATTTATTATAACGCAAACTAGAAGAACATGGGGTTTTGTCTCTCTCTAGTGGATGACTCGTGGGAGAGTTTTAGTATTGTTATGGCTCTGAGGTAGTAGAGCTGCAGTGTGACCTGAATTCACTGAAATCATCAGCTAATTTAATCCTTGAATTAAATCAGTGGGCATGGCTCACTCTGCTTTTTCTCAAGGCAGAGAGGGTTACATTCTTGTATACATGTGGGGTTGGAGTCCAGCTGATAGCTTATGTGTGTTTAGTTCCTAGTGGACATCTACAGTTGGACAATTGTATTGAAAATGGATCTGCAAGCTTGAAAATATCATGTGCCCACTGAGCTTCTGCATTTCCTTAAGTGTGCAAGAGTCCCCTCGATTCTTAACTATTCACAGTAGTGCTGACCTTGCAACAGAAAACAGGAACTTCACTGGAACAATGACTTAAAACTAAAAAACTTGGCTTGTGAGGCAAAAAAGGAAAATTTGCAGGATAGCTGCTAGTATTGTCTTATTTTCCCTACATACAGTATCTCCAGGACCCAAAGATCTGAAATTATTACTCTTTATTTAGATTTATCTCCATTGACTTTAGAGGCTTCCTTAGACTAACCGAAAGATAAAAATCAGAACTAAGATCTGTAACTTACTCAGTGCGCTGGGGTCCTGTATACACTTTTTTTAATACTACATATCCATGTTTCTTGTGAAAGCATAAAGAAATTGTTCCAAATCCTCCAGCATCCAATGGTGTTTTTTCAAGCAAATCCTGGGTGTTCATGTGGATGTCTTCCAGAGACATGTTTGCAGCCTTTGTGGTTTAGCAATTAAAACAAAATCAAGTACCCTAGTGCTTCTGGACCTGTAGTATAAAGGAGGAAAAAGAAGTGTCATTATCAAGCATTTAGCTGTTCCATTAAGTAAGCATCTATGTAAGGAGTGGGACACAAGTGTCTACTCTCGTGACCCTTATGAAGAAAGGACGTCAATTTGAAACCAAAGGTGCTGTGGTTCTCACAGGATCAGACCTAAAGATCACAATGATTTTATCCTGTCAACCCATTACAGTCACGTTGAATCAATGCAAAACCATTTCTTTACCTGAGGATCTCAAAGTGCTGTTAATAAATAGTTTTTATCCATATAATACGCAGTAGATCGGTACTGTCCCTGCACTTCACACGTGCAAAAACTGAAACCCAGAAAAATCAAGGGCCATGGTCCTAAAGGCAGGTAGTGCCTAATGATTCTGATTGTTATCTTGTTTTCTAAATTGCCTGAACATGGGCCTGTCAGGTGCCCAGATACTTATATAACTACCTTTTAGGCATCTTTGCAAATCCAGCTCTAAAGGGTTTGCTTGAAGCTTAAAACAAACAAAAGGTTTCTCTGGAGGGTGAAACAAAGAACCCAGCTTCTGTGGGAAGTTTATTTCTGCAGCTGTCTGAATTTAAGGAGACAAGTGCTAGAAAGGACTGTAGTGGACATATAAGGCAACTTCTCCCCCACTCCTCAAAAAGAAGAGGAACAAAGAAACTGTGAAGGCTTGCAGCAACTCTTAAGTACACCATGAGAAAAAGAGAGCTTGGGGGAGCCTGTGAAATGGGTAGATAAGTAAACCCCAGTGGATGCCAGAATAATTTAAAGCCTTTGATAAAGCTGTGGTGCTCTCTGGCCTAACATGTCTCTCAGGAGGTAAAACCTTAAAAGAAGGCTTAGACAGCCGGTACCTTTGGCACATGCCAACAAGCTGCATTGCTAGCACAGGTGCCAGCCACAAGCTGGTTTTTTTCCTCAAGGAACTTTTACCTTAAGCACCTTACATCAGGTAAAGAAGGAGTTTGCTGAGAAAAGACAAAGTCCAAAAGACTAGCAGGGCCATTCTGTTTCCATTCCTCTTGGATGACTAGGACACAGATATACAGAGCTGGGAGAATGGCACCATTTCAAAGTGCCACTGTCAGCAACAGTAGATTGGCTCATTTGGGTAACTAAGAGCTCTAAATAGTATAGCAAAGGGATTCCCAAATTTTTCAGACCAACAAGTGACTGTTAATTCCTGTAAACTACTGTGCACCTGTATCATCAAATCTCTAATTGAAAAGATTGCTTAATGTTGTTATGAACATCAGCTGCAGCCTAATTACCCCAGCCTCTTTCTGGAGCCTGGGAACTAAGGAGGTAGTGAAAGTGTCTGTAGAAAGTAGGTGTCTGAGGGAAGAGAGATGTTTATGTGCAGATTTGGAAGTTGTCTGGTCAGTTCAATACTGACAAGCCAAAATAGGGAAGAGTAAACTTAATTAAAAAAATAAGGTTGTGCCTGAAGAAGAGAGAAAGCAAAAGCTTCCTCTTCCAGGTGTGTATGTACTCTATGGACTGTTTTGGTACAGACAGGGAACATCCTTTCTACACCTGGAGCAGCGTGCTCTCTTTGGAGTTTTCTTCTTTGGCTTTCACGGCTTTGAAAGGATGCAGATTTTGTTCTGCTGGAGTGCTAGCCTGTGTTATGAGCACAGAACTGAGGATATAGATGCCTTCGTTTAGTAAGAAGGTAAGCTCTGCTATGCCTAATAATTGTTAGGGGAGAGGAGATTGTTGTTGTTTTGTTGGGGTTTTTATCCAAATTCCTTTACAGTTAATCATATAGCTGAGTAACAAATGACTCATAGCAGTGCCAAGAATACCCACTGCTTCTCTCATAGGTGAGCTTTTGTCTCCCTGGAAGTTTCTGATGATGGTTCTCTGGCTTTCTTGGGGTGATGCTACTGACTGTTGTGCAGATGGGGTGGGTGTCACAGGTACAAAGGCCTGAATTCAGTCGTGAGACTTTAACGTGGCATGAACTAACATCTTGCTTCTTTATCTGGGGTCTCCCTTTCAAGAACTGGTTAAAAGTCACATATCTATGGTAACTTTTCCATGCTAACAGTAATTATGCATTATTCTTGTAAGAATTGCATGTGCTCTTCTTGTGAATACAAAATAGATGTGTATTTTTGAATGCTCAATCTCTAAAGTTGCATTAATACCATTGGTAGCTTGGGGCTGCTATTCTATACCACATAACTTGACAAAACCCAGCCTTGCCTCAAACTGCAACGATATAGGACCTTGTGCCTATTTACATTGCTAATACCTCTTCCTACCAAGCAGTATGTAATCACCGTAACCAGAAGGCTTGGAAATTCAGAAGTAATAACTTCTGAAATTATGAGATGGCTGCTGAAATGAGCTGGATAACATTCAACAGAGGGAATTTTCTCATAAGATGGGAGAGAACCCTCCTCCTTGGGCATGCTCTACTATTAGGATGCTACTACTTTTTGTTGTTATTAAGTAGTGAGGTACTCCGAGAAAAAGCTCTTTGATCTTATTTCAAATTCAAAGTTTTTTTGTGGGAAGGAAGGCAATCTCTAGCCAGGTTTTTAAGGAAAGACTACATATTTCAATATACTGTTTAACATGAGGTATTGGCTGATGTTACCTGGAAATGTCAGATGATACAGAAATGAAGGAGGGTAGCTCAAAGGCTCAAGTTCATGCCAAGCTTACTGCTTTTTATTGAGCTACATAGTGATTCAAATGTACACCAGTGGAGACATTATGTATCTGTGGTTAAGAGAACAGAAATTTTGTAGTTGGTTTAGCCTAACCTTACAGAAGCTATGCATACTTCTAGGGGTTAATTTGTGTTCTATGAGGTAGCCCTCATCTGTATTCTTGGTTGATTATAAAGCAATCATTTTCTAATACACTATTCTGAATATCTGTGTTAGGGTGGGTTCATATTTAACACGTGCCAACATGTATTATGAAATTTTTGAACACAGGTTGCTAAAAGAGAGGGATTTTTGCCCACCAACATGTTTGGGTTTTCTTTAGAGAGCGATAAAAGTGTAATAAGTGAGTTTGTGGCATTTTTCTTTTTAACACCATGGTTATGTTTTCCCCTGTGACCCCCAAAGGGCACATAAACTCCCAAGAATCATGACCTGGTCATTAGCTCATATCGGGCCTGTTCATCCTTCAAAAGCGGTTTGCTCCATTCTAATGACTTGTTACTGATCTGAAGTAGATGTTGCGTAGCCTGCACGGTTAAGGAGGATAGCTGAGCCCGTCAGCGTGGTAACATGAAAAACAGCATGCGGTAATTGCCGCCCTTTTGGTCTAATGATACTCACAGCGCACCAGTTCTTCAGAGGTGTTACAAGGAGAAAGTGAACAAGTTTGCAAGCACCGAAACTCATGGCCACTTAGTTACCAGTCAGGAACTGAGGGGAATAACAAACAGGAACCAAAGCTGGTATCACCGATACAGGTAACAGGAGATAAATGGAAGGGTCTCTGCAGCTGAAGGCACTGCATGTGTGGAAGACGTTTCAAACGTTGTCAGTGCATCTCAAGTCTATTGTTTGAACTCTCATAACCCACTCTGTCTAAACCTTTCCCTTCTGCTAAGGTTTTTTCAACTGCTGCATTTTTTAACTGAGGAATGATTTATGTTTTTTTTTTCTTTTGGAAATAGTAAAGAAAATACCTGTGTCAGATCAGCAGCAGGTTACAGAGGGGATCCCGTGGGAACGCGAGGAGGAGCGGAAAAAAGGGAAGCAAAGGTGTTTCATGGGACCCGAGCAGAGGGAGGGGGGAAAGGAGGGGGGTGTGTGTGCAGAGCCTTGCACCAGTACAACTGTGACACAGTCGGTTCTGTTTTAGGCCAGAAGCGGTCACAAAAACGCGTATTTTTGTACAGTAACTAGAGCAGCGGCCGCGGCCCCTCGCACTGCCGTGCCGGTCAGAGGAAGGCGCCAGCCGGTGCCGTACCCCCGGCTCGGGCCGAGCTCGGCCCCTGCAGCCCCGCTGGCAGCCGCGGCGCCCGGGGCGGGCAGCGAGAAATGCAGCCGCTCGCCGTGGCCTCGGCAGGAGGCGCGGGGCCGGGAAGCCCTAACGCGGGTTTCTCTGGCCTAGTTCCTCGTTTGGCCGACCTGACATGTCGTCCTCCTCCTCCCGGCGGCTTCCTGGCGCCCGGGCCGCCTCTCCTCGCACGCACCGCTCCCCCGCCGTGCAGCTTCCCGTCGCGGCGCCCTGGGGGTTCCCCCGCGGCCGGGCGACCCTTCCCAGCGCGGCCACCGGCAGGCTAGGGGGGAGGCGGCGGGATGCGCCGCAACCCCGCCGAGCCACCTCTCCCCGGGACCCGTCATCCCGCCGGCCCGGCCCCGGCAGCCCCCCGGGACCGGCACCCGGACCCTGCAGCAGCGGCGCCTTCGCAACACGGGGGCGGCGCGGGGCTGTTTCGGCGGGGCAGCCCGGGTCCCGCTCCCACCACACCCCCCTCCCGGTCCGCGGTGCCTTACCGCGGCTGCGGGCAGCTCTCCTCCGTCCTGCCGCCTCCCTCGGGAGGGCCCTCGCCGGTCCCGCGGCGGCAGAAGGTCCTGCCCGGCCCGGCCCAGCCCAACCCGCCGCCGCGCCTGCTCGGAAGCGGAGGAGGCGCCGCGGAGCCGCTGCCGCTCCCGGGGCTGCGAGCGGCTCGGTGCGTGCGACACAAGGCGCGCCCTCCACCGGGAAGCGGGCTGCGAGCCGAGCCGGGCGGGCGGCCGTGCCCAGCGCCTCCCCGCGCCGCTGCCCCCCGCCGCCAGCTGCGGAGCCGCCGCGCCTGCAGGGAGGCAGCTCCGGTGCCCACCCGCCTGTACGAGCGTGGTGCCGGCTACGGGGGGTGCAAACCCGGCCGCGTTACCGAGACCGACAGCAGTCGGGAGTTCGGTGCGCGGTAGAAATGCATTTCTTTGTTGTGGTTTTGGTGCCGAAGAGGCAGCTTTTCGTTCAGGAAGGGTGGAGGCAGGAGCTTCTGTTTGTCAACAGAGTAACTGCAACAGATGCCAGTCCTGGGGACAGCTGCAGAAACACGTAACCTAAAAGGACCCCCATAAACCGTCTAGTCCATCCTCTTGCAGAGGTCAGGTGTGTCCAGGGCATCTCTGACAGATTTTATGTGTTGTCTTAACAGCAAAGAAGAATCCATAACTAACATGTTCTATTATTTTTATTAGGAAAACTGTTCTAATATAGAAATAATGACTAATACAGCTTCTTTACATAAGACTGATCCCTTCACCTCTCCTCCTGTGAAATGATGGCAATGATGAGTGTCTGCCCTCTTTGCCATGACCTTTCCTATTCTGGGGAACTGTTGGGTTCCCCACGGTGCTTTGCAGATGCTGTGGAGTTTGTGCCTCAGTACTACCAGCCACTACCAGACCAGCAGCAGCAGATCCATGTGGGAGGGCAACAGCAGCCCACAACTTGTCTTTAAGGGAGAGAGCCTTTTTAAAGCTGGAGGGCAAGCCTGAGAGTGATGAGAGAACTAAAGTGGTCCAGGAGCCTGGTCCTGTTTCCTGGTGGAAACTGAGGCCTCAAATTGTCATAGATCTGGAAGAAGTACAGTGGCCACTGAGGGTTTGATTTAATTCTGTGCTAGGCCCCATGGTGGATTTCATGGATGGGGTTCCTCAGCTGTGGAGGACTTCTGAGGCTATGTTTGTACCTGTCCTATTCCTGCCACATACAAAGAAAACATTAGCAAACAAAAGAACCCCATCAGTGTTATGAGGCTTTTGAGATTTATGTGGGTGCACTGGTGTGTAACGCTGGCCTGTTCTGGGCCTCTGGCTCTCTCCAAGTACTTGTCCTTTATTTCTCCCTGTGATGGTCAGCAACATATCATCTGAATTCCTAAACCACCCTTATCTGCCCTTTTAGGGGAAGACACAGGCTGATCTGTGCCTTCTGCTGGCCAGCAGGTTCATCTGCGAGGGGCAGGTGGCTCCAACCTTCCAGCTTTCTGAAAAGTGTCTCTTTGGAAAGACTGTGGGCGGCTGCAGTTATGGAGAGGTAGAACAGCCTGGTGATCACTTTCAAGCTGAAGTTTTCTCTCTGAGTCTCAGGACAGTTTTCTGTGCCTTGTTGGACAAGCTGAACAAACGGCTTCTTTCCAGGAACTCTTCAAAAAACACTGAGTGCAATTGTTTCCACTCTAAAAAAAAAAATGTTGGCAATGGAACTGGCGTGTGCCCAGCTCATCCCTGTTTTCCACTGTTTCTG
Source organism: Nyctibius grandis (assembly GCF_013368605.1). NCBI lineage: Eukaryota > Metazoa > Chordata > Aves > Nyctibiiformes > Nyctibiidae > Nyctibius > Nyctibius grandis. The sequence continues at coordinate 16,141,475 of NC_090660.1, forward strand.
GATCAGCTGGTACTGAGCCAGAACAGGAGTTTAATGCTCTGACAGCTCCAGGTGCAAGGGCTGGTCACACCTACTGTAATGAGGACACTCAGGACAGCTATGCTGAATTGCCAAACTAAGCTCATCGTAGTTTGCATACAGACATTTCATGTCCATCCACATTGTGAGGTGTTGTAAGGAAGGTGTAACTAAACCTGCAGTCCAGAGAATCTGGGATGTTTGTCAACTAAATAAAGCAAAAGCAAATCCAGACTTGGTATCTGGTGGGCCAATCATGTCGTTTTGGTCTTCTGCTGCCATCCCAAACATTACAGAAATCTTTTGATAACATTTTACTTCTGAGGTTTTTTGTTTTGGTTTGTTTTTTCTGCTTTTGAGCTTCGCATTGCGTATGCGGGTGAAGATGTGGGCTGAAAGCAGGAAGTAAGATGGCTAAATTTATAAGAATTGCATGGTTAAAAAGGTTTCAGTCTCATTCAGTGGTGATTTGCCAACAAGCGCTAGTCAAAAAAAGACAGAAATTAGAACTTATTTATGGTGCTTAGAAGTCAGTGTTGTTAGTTGTGACAGTCCTTCTTGAAATGAATAGGGAAAATAAATTGATAAAAAATGCAATCTGAATTTATGGAGAAATCTCTTAATTCTGATTGAGAAGAAAGGAAGGTTATCCTGAACTGGACAATAAGCCAGTACAGTTCTAATGCTTTTCACAATAATGCATTTAGGTGAGCAGAAGTTTTCAATTTTAGTATTAAAGAAAATAAGCCCATTAGTTCTCATTTTACTTTAACTGAAACTTTCACTAATGTCCACCAAACTTTCACTCACTTTGTACTAAAATTCTCAGCCATCTTATTAAAACTGACAGAAAAAAATGTAAATAGAATTCTAAATGCATTTTTTTTTTTTAACATGTAGCTGTTCTTATTGTCAGGAGGATGACAATTGCTGTATGTGAAATTTGCAGGTTTCATTTGCAGCACTGGAAAAATTGCAGGGGCTGATAAATAAAAAGTGTTAAAACTCCACAGTGCTAGACCAGGCTACCTCGAATGGTTACCAGTCTCATTAATCCTAAGAATTAAATCAAATTGCAATAAGCTTGTGCCGTAACAGGAAAGTGACTTCGCACAGGGGTATTTTCCTGGTATTAACTTTGAAGGCTGTATTATAGTCAGCTTTGCCTATAGAGGTTTAAATTTTTCTGCTCCTTCCTTTCTACCTGCAATTAGCTGCCAAGTATCTCTTTAGAGGTTTTTCCCTCTCCATGTCTCGTGTGAACTGTGAGCTCTGTAGGGACCTGCATTGTGGTGGGACCTGAGCATAACGGTGCTGTGGCTGTCCCCAGCTAAAGGCTCTGCTGGGACCAGCAGGTATGAGTGTTTCCTCACCCAGGAGGTTCCCAGCTCTGGTGATCAGTCAATGCTGAAATGTTAATTCTAGGCTCAGCACCCTGCCCAGAACTCTAGGGAGGGGCATCATCGGTGGGCAAAACCCTGAGGAGGTATTTGTCTGTAATCTTTCTGTAATCTACCTTTTAATCTAAAGCTAAAGCGTTATCTGGTCCGATTGATCCCACTGCTGTCCAACACCTGTCAAGGTATTACGTTGTACATCTGATTTTTCAGAAAGAAGCCATGATTTTAGCTAGCTTGGGCTCATCAATGCAACAAAACTTTTATATTTCTCTGAGCCCCCAGAGGGCTGAGGTGGGAGAAACTGCAGCATTGTGCAACCAACAGTGTTGACGCATGGGGAGAAGGGCCATATCTCCCTGGGGGATCCAAACGCAGAACAGGATGCCTCAAGAGACTTGGGAACCATCGTTGTTTGTGACTGACCACAGCCATGATTCTTCATTGCAGTTAAGTTCGGAAGATGACCACCTGAGGTCTCCCCTAGATGCTGAGGTGTGGTCTAGCAACAGCCAACAGAAATATAAGGGTGTACATGTAGAGGATTTTGTTTCCTCTTGGCTTCATGTTAAGTTCCAGTAAAGACACCACCTTTGCTCTGCACATCTGACTGGAGTACCTAGCATTTGCAGGTGTGGCAGTTCTCTGTGACAATCTGTTGCTTGGACAAGCTGGTTAGGTCTTGTTTTATTCTCTCTGTCGGATGTTAACAAAATGTTTTGTCGTTTCATCAGGGGCAATTGGTAATTCAGAAACAGCTATGGGGTATTTTGGCTGCACAATCCTAGGGAAGAAACTGGTCTTTTGTCTCCTTACTGAGTTTTCCAAAGAGATCAGAATTCCTGTGCATTCAAACTGCATTAAACCAATACTGCTGAATCTGGAGGAGTTTAAAAATGCCTTAGGATGGTTGGAAATAACTGGTCATGAAATGTTATTTCACTAAATCTTACTATTCAAAAAATAAGAACTTCACCAGTATTTAGAATTTTTTTTTTTTTTTTACATCGGTCTGCACCAAGCACTGTGACACAAATTCTTCAATAGGTGTTTCCTTGGTATTTTGTTCTGTGGAGAATATTCCCATAAATATACGAACACTAGCAGAGTAAGATGGAAGAAACAACAGTATTGCAGGAATAGACATTTCCCTGACTCGTTTGTGAAATGATTAACTACTGCCACTATGTTAAAGGACCTAAAATGAGGCTGCTGAAATGCGAGGCTCCTGCTCTGGACTAAGCCCTCTGCTACCCCAAACATTTGTTAGTTAAAGATCCTTTTATACTTTAACTCGAGTTTTGGAACTAAGGTTGGAATAATTCTCTTGGCTACTCTTTGTAGTGACTCGCCTGATTTAAAAGGAAACATCATGAATCTAGGAGCTTCATTTTTGTATAGATACAGTAAGTATTTTAATACCCTTAGAATGACAAGACAATTATCCAGTACTAAAACTTGAGAGTACCCTAAGCTTAAATTTTTTGCATCTCTTTCGTGGAGCGTAGGCCCTTCAGGCTTTAGGATATCTACTAACATAGTAGGATTTTTCTTTGAAAAAAAAAGTTGTACATGAATTATGGATGATATTTATTATTGGCTGTTCCTCTCTTCAGCACAGCCTTTTGGTAACTTGCCTATTGCAAAGTATATTCCTCTGCAAGCAGGCAGCTAACCTCAGTGACATTGTTCCAGGAATTAAATATTAAACCAAAGAAAGAACTATCTACACCTGCCTTTAAATGTTAATTTTTTGAAACCTGGATTAAAAGCACCTTACTGCAAGAAATCAGTCTTGGTTTCTTTAGGCTATGAGGCTTCTTGATAACATAGATCAGATGGGGATCTATTTGTTTCCCTGTGTTTTTTCTGAAGTTGCAAGTATGTTACACTTGCTATTTCAGAACATCAAATAAAAGAAATTCAGTTATGATTTTTGGAACACATTCAGAGAAAAAGACCAGAGCGTTGCCTGAAAATGTGTGGGAGAGGACCACCAGCAACAAAAAAAAATCCCCAGACTAAATAGAAGAGGAAAGCATGTTGCCCTTATACCCTCTCCCCAGCCTGAAACGCAGCTACAAGTTACCTAATTCTAGCTTTATTCTGATGAAATCAATGCTGTTTTTACAGGACTACATTTGACTTTTAGCATAATGTGATTTAACAGGGCAATAATTCTTTAGATCCAAATGGCTGTAACATTTCCAGTACTACTAAGAAACTAATACTGCCACTTCCTTTCTCTCTCCTTATTAACCACAGACCACTCTCTATTGGTTCTCTATGTGGTAAAGTTCTCCCCTGAGTTTTTGAAAGGCATGTGCCAGAACACGCATACGCCCCTGCACAGTGTGCTGTACAGCAGGCACTGAAAGCGTGTCAGGACAAGGACATGAACTCTTGGCTCAGCACCCACTGTCACTGCACAGTTGAAGCACTGCAAGAGCAGCACCTTCCAGCAAATGTGGTTTAATCTGTTATGTGTCCACAGCCAAGAGAAAGTGCAGAGCTCTGATTACCTCTTCTCTGAACAGATATAGCAGAGCTAGACATGAAATAAAGGAAAGGGACAAGAATTATGAGGCACATGGTACAATTTCTGTATGAGAATGGACTACACAGACGAGGACTGAGATTGACTGCGGAAAGTTACAGTTGAATAGTGTTTCTCAGATCCTCCCCCCCATCATATACCCCCTTGTACAGTGGTTTCAAATTAGAATGATATTCCTGAAGAATTTACTTTAGGAGGAGTTAAAGCATGTGGAGAATGGTGATCTGGCTGATAGAGTCTACTTGCATTTCCAAGAGGCTTTTGACAAAGTTTTGTATCATTTTTTTTAAAGAAAACTAAAGAAGTAGGGATAAGAAAGAAGGTCATGGCATGGAGACGTGTTTAAAGATAGGACAAGGAGAGCAACAGTAAATGATCAGCTCTCAGAACAGAGGGAGGTTACAAGTGCAGGGATCTGAGCTGTTGAAAATGATCTGGAAAAGGATATAAGCAATGAGGTTGAGAAAGTTTGCTGATGATACAGATTACTCAGAGGAAGGGGGACAAGGAAAACAAAAGAATTCTTCACAAAAGATTGTGAAGAATTCTGGAAAAATGGTTGATTGACTGGGCAATAAGATGGGAAGTGAAATTCAAGCTATATAAAGGGGTGCACATGAAGAAAAAAAATTACCCTAAATTGATGTATAAAATAATGGCCCCTGAGCTGACCATTACCACTGACAGACAAGGGTTACAACAGATGAAAACATCAGCTAAAGCAAATCATATGTCAGAGAATATTAGGAAAGGAGCAGAGAAAGTCATATGAATCATGGAGTTGATTCTGTGTGTGCTTCTGGTCCCCTCTTCTCAGTACTGGGATAGTGAGACTGGAGGAGTTCAGAGAAGAGCAACAAGGGTGACCAAAGGCCAATGCCTTCTCTTGAAAGAACAGCTGAGCAGGACAGGACTCCATGGCCTGGGAAGGAGATTAGGAGGGGAGGCGATGCACATCTACAAAACTCTAAGCGCCATGTAAGAGAATGGATGGGACTGGTAATTTACTGTTGACTGGGGGGAATCAAATGAAGTTACTGGAACCAGATGCTTCACCCTCCCCAGGATCCCTCCGCACTCCAATGCTTCATGCAAGGAAAAAGCTGACCTGCTGAACTTTGCCAAAAAATATTGGCTGCGTCAAGTTGGCATGAATTCAAGACAAGACTGAACAAAATTTAGAGCAGAGATCTATTTGGTTTGGGAAATAGAGAGAAAACACATACACTCAGGAAATCCCCCTAACTAAGTATAGTTGGAGCCCAGGACAGTATTCAGGGGAAGTGCTTGCTCTTCCTGGCCTATAACCACTGTGGAGAAAAAACCTCAGGGTTGGAGGATCCTTGTTCTGACCTAGCACGGCCACTCTCGTACTTACATTACAAATATCCAGTCTAATACAGGCACCTAATGCTACCATGTGTGTGGGAGCTGGCACGTGTCTGCCAAATAGTGTCGAGAAGTATATCTTCATCATATAGGTCAGTCTGAGATTCTTCATCCAACAGTTAAACCCACTAAGCTCTGCGATTGATCCAGTACAGTAATATTTGGTTTGACAGTTGCAACTTCTGCTTTCACATCCATTTCCTTATTTCTTGAATAGTCTGGTAACTGAACACAATGAACATAAGGATGATTCCTCTCCTATACAGTTTTAATATTTGCATTTGTCCTTCAATCTCTCTTCAGGTAACTTAAAGTTGTTTTCCTTAAGTCTTTTAGGCAAGAATCTGCTTTCCCCAAAACTTATGTGTATAACATTTTACATTTTATTCCCTTCCACTTTCTTTTTCATATACAGGAGTTATTGAGCCAAAGCAAATTTCTTGCTTGTGTAACCTAAAGACTTTGACCCATATGCACCGAAGCAGACATCTTCAACAACTTAGGGCAGAACTGCTTCCAGGGGTCTGTTTCTTCTAGAGGTGGCCCTTCACTTCATACGGTGACAAACAGGAACATGTGAGTGTTTCCCTGCGGTAGCAATTCCCAGTCTGGTGTAACAGCTTACGCTGCCACTCCAGAATCTGGGCTCAGCATGTTTATTATCCAAATAGCCCTTAAAGAAACACAAAGGTGGGGCATGACAAGGCTGCTATAAAGAACGTATGGCAGATGCACGCTCTGTATGCAGAGACCTAAGTGTCATTTGACAGTGACTCAGAAGACCATTTTTTATTCAGACCACATTCTTTTCATATCAAAATGCAAAGCCAGCTCTTAGGTAAGCTGATCAAAGCAAGAAACCCACCCTTTGCCATATGCACAAAAAGGGTTAACAGCTCTCAAGCACCAAAATAATCCCGCTAAAGTTCAAGGTAAAAATGATGGATGCTAAGAGCCAGACAGTTATTTTGGCCCACTAGATCCTGGCTCATAGACAGACAGTGCTCCTGCAGGTTTTTGGGTAGGCATTCTGCCTCGCTGACTGCCAGTGCTGGAGACCTCCAAGGAAGCCCATCTACACTGATGCTGAAGAGGATGCACCCAGCCCTCCAGACCCGAACTGCAATACTGACTGGTGTGAATGGGCAGGGAACAGATAGGATTCCTTTTTGTCTCTACTTAGGGTAACAAAAATGGAGAACTCTCTTTGATTTTAGGAAACTAGGTACTTTACAAATGGGAGCTACATTCTACAAAGAAAGGCAATACATGAACATACTGCTATACAGTATTTGTACTTGGTTTTTTCCTTTTCTGGTAACTGTCATAGCTTTAATATTGCTTTGTAAATATGAGGAAAAGCCTAAGGCTGTCCACAAGGCTTTCCAGCTGTCTAAGTCACTGTGCAACTGTACATCCTTTTGCATTATTAATGATCTGGCTTCATAGCTCAAAGGCACAAGTGTAAAGCTCTCATTTAAAAGAACAGGATTGGCCCACGATAAGGTTGAGTATTGTCAGCATATTCCCTGGCAAATAAAAAAAAGTGGCAGCTGGCACAAAAAGTGTTAAAATAAACTTGGCAATGTACTTTACTGTTTCATAAGCAGCAATGGTATTATCTGCAATTAAATACCACTTGTGTTATCAACCACTTGTAGGCAGGATGTCACTGTTTATATGAGCAGGATAATTCTTCACAAAGAGTTTTGCACCCATCATTGAAGAGCATCCCTCAGGAACTGATAAAGATAAATGCTATACTGTCAGTTAAGATGATAGCTGTAGTACTCAAGATACTTATAATACATTCAAATTAGGAGATTCGCATTCAGATATTGAGATAAAGCACCAAAAAGAATGGAGGGAAAAAAATGTTCTCTCTGTAGTCTGGTACCTGAACATTACTTGAAATACCACTCAGGAGAGCAGTTTATGGGTTCTTCCTTCCAAAGAGTCTTCAGACGCTGGGCCCAGGCAATCAGCATCTCCTTCCTCTTCTCCTCAGAGACATACTCCGGAGAGAAGCAGATGTGAGGTGCAAGGACTTTGACACCGCAGAAGTGCATGATTCCATGCTGGACTCAAAGCAAAGAAAGAAATACCTCAGGAAATAGTTACTCTTTCACTTTCAGTTCAAGAATGTGGGAGATTCAAATCTGAAACTGTTTCTCTGACCAGTTTTTCTGGTTTTCTAAACCTGTGCATTTATCAGGAGAAGGGAAATTGCGAAAGTTCATTACCTATCCTGGCAGTCACTATTGAAGGCTAGCCATTAAGCAGAATGACATAGAATACACAGAAAAATAAGGTCAACTTCATTTATTCTGCTCTGTGGAATTTATTTTTAAGTGCTATTAAACCCACAGAACTGTCCTCTTTGGCTGCTGTAGGCTATTAAATTTGCAAAGATCAGAGACAGCCTAAAGTTCATTGCGCTGTTTGAATCTCCACAGATTGTTCCTGAACTGCAGTGTGTTTCTCATCTACTTCTAAGTATTTTTTTTTAACCTTTTGCCTCTGGTTTTGCCAAATGATCCTGAATGAAGGCTAGTGCCTTTCAAATCAGCTCAACTTGCCATTTTCCCTCTGCGTATTTCTGAATTCACAGTTGCGTTTCATTTTGTCATGTTAACTTGCAAGCTCTGCAGCTAGATAGCCTCAAAGGGGCAGACAGCTAGTAATCACAATGGGTAGGAAACCAAAGAATTTAAGCACATCTGTCGTATTATATCAAGAAGTACCTGGCACAATTTGCCTTACCACCTAAATTTCTCAAAGCAGGCTTGCTACTTCTGATAAAAGGGTAGGAATAAGAAAAGGCATGCTGACTTTCGTATGCTGATCATTACTGCCAGGATAATGTGTGACTCCCCTGCTGCCCCCCATCCTACGTGAATGAAGTAGCTATGGGGAAAAGAAATCCTGCATGCTAGAGCTAAAGGAAATCCTGTAACACTAGAGATACTTAAAAGGCTGACAGTATAAGCCTTCTCCAGATTGCAATCTGGAGGAAGGGGCACAAAACTTTAAAACTCTGTGGACTTGTAAAGTAGTCTCAGGATTTTAGGGTCCAATTTATAACCTGCACGTGCTTGGAACTGACAATTATTTCTTATTGTATTATATTTCATATAAAATAAACAACAACAACTGTTAGAAATAATTGGAGCAATAAAAATTAAGGCAAACAACAACAAAACATCATGTATTATACCTGCATGGGCCACAGGAGATAGCGAATATCACCACTGATACCTCCTTTTGCATACATCTCTCTGCTTCCTCCAGTGGTGAAAGAAAACAGGGCTAATTTGTTCTAGAATTAAGAAAGCAGTGCTTGAGTTAGGCATGTTTAAAGAAGAGTGGCTGAATTCAGGGGAACCTGGGCAGCATAAATTTCTAGAGGAGGTGGTGTCCTCTTCTTTCCCAGACCTTATGTGTAGTGGCAGCTCTGAGGCAGAGATAGATGACATACAACTAGACAGTGGACTGTGTGTCAGGGCTTGGGGCAGAGACAGGTTAAAACCAAAAGGAATTACATGTCTGACACCCTTGTATGAAGCAGGGCTGACCCTTGTTCCCCTCTATGCAATGTTTGGAAAACTGTGGCTGTAAAGCACCCTATTACTGAGAGTATCTTTATTCCTGTCTTTCCTGAATGCAGAAATTGAACGCTACAGTCCCCCTTCAAACTTGGGCTTGCTTGTCACTTGCTGAGTTGTATAATTTGTTCTCAAATTATTCCTCAGGTGTTCTAAACCCCTGTGTTTCTTCTGCTTCTGTGACTATGGTATTACCTATGGGCTTGTGCTCAGCATCTATCATCTCAGTTTTAGCTTCCGTAATTGAAATGACATTTTTCCAGTGCAGTATCCGAACTGCCTTGAGCCTGCACTCAGCATGCAGCTATGATCATTGGGGATTACTCCTATTCATCACAGTGAGGCAGACATTTCTGAAATTTAAACAAATGGAAATGTTTGGAATTATTAAGAAGATCAGAAATTACATAGATTAATATGCAGCGAACATAAAGGTGAAACTAATATTGATTGTTTCTGGATGCTGCAGTTGTTACCAAATAAGATCCATCAGACAGTGGGGCAAAATTTTCCAGGGATATTCCCAGTGCTGTGGAGAATTAAAAATGTATGAATCGTCATCTAGAGATACTGATCTTGCCTAATTTATATGCCACAGAGAAGAAAAGGTTGAAAGGAGATAGCTGGGACAGAGGCTCATGCACTGGGTATTTCAGGTTTCTGATTAAGTTTTATAGTTTAATTCCAACCTTTAACATCTAATCCCAGAACAGGATCTTTTCACCTATTCTAGTATGTCATTCATTACAGATTACACTCATGCAGTCCTACAGTGGTGGGAAGAATGACAGACTATAGTTTTAGGAAATGGATCGATTTAAACTGTTTGCAAGCTGTATGCCATCCCAGTGCACTCTGATACACCTACCAAATTATAAAGCCCATTTTGTAGCTCAACTAAAAATCTCTAGGAGATTGCTTAAATCTTTAGGAACCACTGAATTCTCTTTATTGTACTACCTTTCTGATGGTTTTAACAAGCCAGAAAGTTACTCAACATGTTACTAAAGCATTATTTCAGGAGAGCATAAAGTGAGAACTTTAAATAAATATAATGGAAAAGAAAAACCCTCAAGAGCATTGTGCAAATCTTCATCTTAATAAAACAATCTCAAAAACATACCTTGAGCAAACCAGAATCATAACAGTTTGGAAATTCATGAGCAAATCCTTGGACCAAGACTCTGTCCATCCAGCCCTTCATGATTGCTGGCATGCTGAACCAATACAAGGGAAACTAGGCAAAAAATAAATGACTTAGTTAGAACAGAGAGTCCGGTCCATCCTTAGGCCTGGTCTACAGGCCAAATTGTGTTCTCTTCATCTGTTCAGATCTTGTACTGGAAGAGCTGGAGGAGCCTTCTTCCAGCTCTCTGTCAGGAGAGGCAGTAACTGTGCTTGGCAAAAATAACTGAAGTGCTTTCTGTTTGTAGTAGTCTCACGTACATACCTGAGCATCTATAGCACACTAACACCATGGTGAATGTGAGGGCTTCCACACAAATTAAAGTTGGAATATGATGAAGCAGGAAGGTGCCATTTAATTTAAACTTAAGACTGTACAGAATTGCATCTTCTATTGCTGAAATGCAAAAGGAACATATGATCTAATGGAGAACGTGGCCAAAACGCACACAGAGAGCCTTATTACCAGGACTGACATCTGTTGATCAGTTCTGATCTGAGAGTCTGCTGACAAATGCCATGGGATCTTAAGACAGACTTATTTTCACACCCTGCTGACACGATGACCCTGAATCACTTTGTTGAGAAAAAAACTTCTTCACTAACAGTAGGAATCCCCTGTTTCTAGATCCTCCAGTTAGCCCATGGGACTACAGCCTCAACCTATGATGTCTTATTTGCACTACCTTGAATGCTTTATGGACTGTTATTCTAGCATGCGTCGTTATCCCTACACCTTTGTACCCATGCAGTACAGAAGAAGAAATTCTGTAAAAGCTTCTCAACATGTGGCTTAATTCAAGATGGAAACAATGTGGAAACTGGACAATCACCACTATCTCTAGAAGTGGTGAGTTTAGTCTGTAGTAAATTTTAAATTACTTTATGGTGTCTTTCAGAGGCTTTTCTTCTTTCTTTTTTTTTCCTGCACCAGAACATACTCAACTCTTCATAGCATTCTACAGACAGAAAGTAGAAAGCAACCGCTTCCTTTGGGGGGCGTTTCACTATACTTATCTCAGAAGCAGTAGTGTAAAAATGATGAAGGCTTACAGTGAAATGCTTGAGATATGGTCACATCCTAAATTTCATCTAGAATTGGACAGTGGAATATATATAGGCTAAAGAAATGTAAGGCTAGTATTGCTTTATACAGTACTTCTGGGACTTGTAGACACCGAGGACAGAGCCGGCACAGCAGGGAACAGAGATGGGGTGTAATGATCCATTAGCGACTCCAGGTAGTGCTTCTGCAACTCAGCAATAAATGATGACAGTCTGGTAGGGAAAGTTCAAATTCCCTGAGCCCACTGGCTGCTCCCAGCTGCTCGCCCAGAAAATAAGCCTTGCCCTGCTTTTTTGCCAGCCTGCTTGACATCTGTGGTCACGTATGTCTTTGTGCATCCAGATATTGAGTTTCACCCAGTGTTGATGAATTACTGGATTTGCTGTCGTTTCAGCCTGGATAATTGTGCTACTGAATTACTGGATTTGGTGTTGTAATGACCCAGATAATTGTACTACTGGTCTGTATTTGTTACTGTACCAGTACTTAGAGATAAAAGTGTTTATTCCCAAAGCTGTTGGTCTGGTGTCTGTTACCGTATCCCAAACCTATAGCTCGTCAGGGCTGCCTTAAGCCCTTACACACATTTCTGTGTATAGATCTGCGTTTGCTTTGCATGAGCTCCAAGACAAAGGGATTGTATCAGGCTGCCTGATAATATGGCACAGTTCTCATCTTGAGAATTATAGTATTATTTTGCACTCAATACTTTCTGATCTGAGTTGGTCAATGAAATCTATTTGGAGCGCAGGTAGTGTAAGAACCAGTTTTCACAAAACGTATGCAATCAGACTACATTTGAACATAAGTTTTTCAGTGAAGCACTGCTGTGAATTTTACTCAGGTATTTTAAAGTTCTAATTTCAGATGCTTTCCTACTCTCCAAAAATGCCAGTGTGGAGCCATTATTTGTGTGAAAAACTCATACTGTGTTAGCACGAATAATGCTCACACGTGACCTGGTATTTTTGATATTTTCTAAAATCCACAACATATCAGAAAAACGTAACACCTTGAAATTGCTACACTGGATACAGACTGGTTTATGTTGATGGCAGAGCTACTACCTCTATTTATTCTGGCTAGATTCAGTGTTCCTAATGAAATCTATGATCTTCTCACATTGCTTTTCTTTTGTTCAACCCCATGTATTACAACTGAAGTCTTTTTTTAATACAATTTAAAATAATGACCTGAAAAATCAGTAAGTCTGCTTCCTGCACCTTCTTTTGCTCTTCAATCACATCATTGGACAAACTTCCTCTCTTGTAAGCTTCCCATGTCTCCACGCCATAATTGAACTCTTCTGAGTTGTGCAAGGAACCTGTGGGTAGAAGAGAACAGTCATTCCTCGCCCTGTTTCTAGCATCGTAGCCAAATAAGAATTAAATACATGTAGCAATCTACGGTTCTAAATTGAGTTACTGCTTTCCATTTTTCTTCTCTTCCTTTTTTTAATTTTTGTGATTTTAAACTGGAGAGGAATGTACTGTCTCAGAGTACTAAAACTTTTGCCTTTCTGTAGCAACATATGAAGTGCAATAAAAGGACCTATGCTTGGCTGTAGACTCTGGTGATGCAGGTGGACGATTTTAAGAGGATTTAAGACAACTTAGCTAATTGCACTGCCTCTGCATCAGGGATTACTGACACCACCACACAGTCACAAACACTATGTAGCTGCTTTTCAGCCTCTGTAACTGGGAAACTCAGCAGGGGCTGGGGAACCAGTATTGGCTGGCTCTGCTGACTCCACTACAGCTGGCTGAGCTGATTCAAGTATGTCTGAATCAGACATATACATTCATTCTGCTGATTCTAGCAGAAGAGAGAGGCGGTAGGCTCATGAACTAACTCTAGCAAGTTACAGAATGGTATCTGAAGGCATTTCTCACTCACAAGAAGTGGATCTCAGAGACTGATTGTGGACACACGATAATGCATTTTTCCCTCTCAGTAATGTCACTATGAGCCAAGGTTCATATTCAGGAGTGGACTTTTAGAAATGCTTATGTCTGGTCATTAATATGTTTCTTCTGTTGCACTGGACCTGTGCTATTTCTTTTTGATTCTTGTTTTAAAGAAAGAGTTTCAGCTGTCACAGATTATGTTATGGCTTTGTGTTTCCTAACCTGGAAAAATACTGGGCCTAAATGCTAGTAAGAGCACAATGAAAATATCACATATGCCTAACAAGAGCATCACTGTTTTTCTCAAGCCTTAACTGCATCATCTAGTCATTTTTAGTAATCATATACTACCAAGGTAGTCAGGAGGTACCAAGACAACTTAAAAGCCCAAGCACTTAAGTGCCTGGAGCTAACTTGCAGAAAGCATGTATAATGTTGTTTGTTAAGAGATGGTAGTTCTTCGAATGTCTCTGCAGTTGATTGGAAATACTGTATAAATAATATTTTCCCTCATTCACTTTAGTCTAAAGGCAAAACACTGTTTTACAAATCTGTACTATACAGATATTTCATTTTTCTGATTGAGGGACTATTTCTAGTCATCAGATTTATTTAAATAAAGATGATACTTGTTGCGTTTCTACACTGACATTTCTTAGTCAATGCTAATAGAAAATGAAAAGCTGGGTCTTGTTACTTGAGAGATATTTGTACAAATATCAGAGTGCACCTAACAGCGTGGTTCTGGATTGATGCAGGACAGACAAGGTGAAAGTTAGTTTCATCGTTAATGTTGGAAAAAGTGTATTTTGGCTAGTCTCACCAACAATGTCATTTCTTGTTGCTCTTGGCTCAAACTGCATTGCATATAAATCAGACACCGTGACACTGCAGCCCTGCTTGCTCAATTCTTCCACGGCAATCCTCTTCAAAGATCCGTTCAAGGACTTGGGCTCTTGATGTGCATAGACTATCAGGACTTTTCTCCCTGAAGGCAGAAAGAAAACCAGAAGATACCTTTGAGTATAGGAGGCAGAAACGGAACAGTTTGTGAGGCCGGGGCCTAATCCTTCGTTTTTCTGTAGTGTGTTTTCCAAGCGGCACAAAACTAGTGAAAACAGAATGACAGTGGCAGCATTTGACTCCTGCTTGGCAGTAATGAGTGACTCATGAGGAACTAATCAGTAAATGCCCCCCCCCCCAGCAATTTTGTGCTACGCTGGGCTTTCCTAGGTGGAACTCAGTGGACAGTGGGTGTGTTTCCATAGCAGGTCACACCACCCTACATCAGCACAACCCAGTCTCTCGAGTCAGCATTTGTGTTCATCTGATTCCACTACCCCCCAAAAAAACTCACCCAACAACACAAAAAAAAAAAAAAAAAAAAAGCTGTCTGCTGGTTCAGCTTCCTGGGCTGGGTCAGACAAGCTACAGTGCAAGTGTGAGGGGCGGGCTGGGATCAAAGCAGTGCCAGCTTACATTCCCTCAAACTGTTGCAGAAACAACTTCTGAGAGCTCAGAGCATCTTCCTGCTGCAACCTCATCTTCCAGTTCAGTGCTGCGCAAGTGACAGACATCGGGGTAGATGTTTAAGATGCCACTATCTCACTTCAGCATCATCACAGTGACTTCGATAGAAAGCAACACGATTTTTTCTTAGATGTGAGAGTGACCTGTATAGTGTATCTCAAACTGCTGACAAACTGGATTTAAGGTAAGCTGAGTGGCCAGACGGATATGTTGGGATGGAGTTTCTTAAACTGATGTAACGAGGTGTATCAGATCTTACTTGTTCAAAACTTTATTGTACATAGGCCATTAAATTTTAATAATTCTCTAAAAAAATAATTTATCACTGAACACAAGGGAAAGGTGAAATACTTTTATGGAGTAGTAGTTGTTTATACATAAACACTGAAGAGAGGGAAATTTCCAAGGACTATTGAAAATGACTGGATCTGCAAAACATGCAGCTCTTGGTTCCTAACTGCCAACAGAAAAACTCGGGCATCTCTTGAGTTCAGTTTCTCCGGGGGACACAGAAGCTGTATGGCCCAGAGCACTCCTGGGGTGACAAGTGAGTTTAAGGTGTCAGAGAAAATTAATAGAACTCGAGCTGAATGCGTGAAGAAACAATACCTCATTTTACCTAAATTATAAGGGGTGATTATTTCTCCAGTGTGCATAGTGTCCATGAAACAATAGCTTTGCCACAAGACTCTTACAATTTGTGTAGTAGTCAGATGCTATCATAAATTTAACAGGTGTAAAATTTAAACCCCTGCTCCATAACTTATTCTGGAATATCAAGAGCTTTGCTGTTCCTGCTAACTCTCAGCAAACAGGTAGTTCAGTGGCTGGTGGTGACACAAGCTCACAGACATGATATGATTAATTCTGCAAGCTGCTGGTTTGTTTCCCTTTCAGCGGAGCGGAGGGCACTCAGACACAGTCCTTGGAGACAGTGGCGTTTTCAAAGGCATCGTTTACTGAAGTTATTTCAGTCGTTTGAAAAAGGTAATGCCTTCATATCCCAACTAAACGTTACAGATAATGCCACGTACCAGTGTGCCCAGGCCCGAAGTGAACAGCATTTTTATGAGCATTTGTTCTTACCTGCCATTCTCTAGAGCAGCTTCTCTCTTGACAATCCGATACGGCCTGTGAACCCAAACGACAAATTTGCTTATGTGAGAAACATCAGGAAAAGGCACAAGGGAAACCACCGCTGCCCTACCCCTGCTCTGGAAACGTGCCCTGCTGCGGGGGAGTGAATGGGCTGTGAAGGGAGGGCACTGTGTGAGCGCCTATACGTGCACGCCTGAGTATGTATATATACATACTGCGTATATACACACATATAGACACGCTACAGGGGCGCGGGCCGTGAGCGTTGCCGTGCGGTGCCCGGCGGCGGCTGACGGCCTGGCCCGCCGGCGGTGGGGGGGAGGCCAGCCCGCACCGCCCGCCGCCTCCCGCCCGGCTCCCCCAGCCCTCGGCCGGCAGCGCCGAGCGTCGGCTCGCCCCCGCGCCGCCCCGCCTCCCCGCAGCGAGCTGGGCACTGCTCCCGTTTTCCCTGCCGCCCTCCCAAATCCGACTCATCCCGGCCCAGCGCCAGCCGTGGCGCTACCGGCGCCGCCCGCAGCTCAGCGCCGGCCGTGCCGCTCGCCGCGGCCCGGAGTGTTTCTACCTGCTGCCCGCGGCCCGGCGTAGCCCTGCGGCGGGGCTCCGAGCGGCCCTCCCGGCGGCCCCGCTGCCCGCCCGGCCCGGCCCCGGGGGCTGCCCCGGCGGGGGTGGGGATGGGGGTGGGGGCGGGCTCGGCGCCGCCCGCTGCTGCGGCTCCGTTATGGACATCGCAGCCGTCAGGTGCGCGTCACCCGCGGCTGTCGCTCCCCGTGATGACTGTCATTAATACAGACGGTGTACCCCGCACTGGCGTTTCGTTATAACGGGTGCTGCTCCTCTCCGAGTGCCGCCGGAGGGGAACCGCGGCGGCTGGCTGTCGACGGGTACCCCTCCATCTCCTCGAAGCGTTCCGTGAGTCCTCACCCATCTACCAGGGACCGAGCACCATCAGTCGTGGTTTTTGTATGGAGAATCTGAGGTGGAAATCAAGTAACTGGGCGCAGAGCCCAGGGCGATAAACGGCTGAGCTGTGTCCTTTTGCAGTGGGCTGAGCAGACAACCTCAGTGCAAACCTTGCACCGGCCGCGTTTTTCACCCGCTGCCCTCTGTGCTGTCAGGATCAAGGGAGGCGCGCACCCCTCGGCTATCTTCCCCGGTTTCCCAGGGAGAAGGTGACATACACGGTGCTGCAGGCGCTGGGGACAGCCCTGTGTGGAAACGGGCAGCGACAGTGCCAGAAGGCAAGGCTACGGCTGTCACTCACCAGCACATGATGAGCATAAAACATGAGCCCAAATGCTGTGTGGTTGCACTCTCCTGGTTATCCAGGAAGGAGCACGGTAAAGAACTGGGCACAGACTCCAGAAACCCAGATTTGAGTTAAAGCTTACTTCCCCTCAGGTAGGATGTCTTATTTTTGTCTTTTCATCCATTCTGGTAACAGAAATAATGAAGCCTTCTGGCAAAACACTCGGTGTTTAAATGGCTAAGGGCTGTCAGTATGCAGCTAGCAAGTAGAATTCACTTTTGTGAAGACTAGGCAAAAGCTAGGAAAGAAGCTGAAATGGAGGTAGCCCAAAGACTTTGAGTTTTGTTGTTCTATTAGAGTTGTTTTTTATAGTTCATACAAATGACCAAACCAAAAGTATGTGTTTTCCTTCATTTTTTTCCTCATACATAAGGTCTATTTATGGTAAGACATGGGAAACTAAAGGAAAAATGTTAGTAGTTTATATACTGTACCTACGTAATATTATCTGACAGACTATCTAATAAGATACCTCACAGAAACAGTAAAGAAAAAAAATAGCAGTTTGTTTTTATTAGCAGTTCCTGCTAATTTTTCTCCATTCAAAACTCTCTGAATATTAAGAGTATTTCCAAGGGGTCTTTTATTTTTTTAATTTTCCCTGTTCCTGCTTTCCTTCTCAGTGTTCACTCTGCATTGGAAATTGTTTCTGCCTGGGCATTGTCCGGGTGTCTGCCAGCCTGCAGCCTCCTCTGGGCTCCTGTTTCCCTTCCTATCGTTATTTCCTGCTATCAGAGCGAACAATGGCTGTCGCCCAGTCCACGGGTTCAAAGCTTTCTCTGGGCTGGGTGGGAGCCAGCACATCCTCAGTCTTATCCTCACATGGAGTATCAGAAACACTCCTGGATTCTCACTCAGGTTTTGACATTGCTCCTGGACTCAATTATCTTGGTCTCTCTTGGAGGTTTAATGTAAAGAGTGAGCATAGCATATAAACTAAATAGGCGATTTTCTCTTGGAGCACAAAATATTTTTGTCCTCCCTAATATATATTGTTATCATATGTATTATTAAAGTTAACAACATTTGAAAAGGTCTACCTGAATATAAAAACAGCATTAAAAAGTGAGTATATTTTGTGGAGGAAGGACTCAGGGAACACATTAACGATGCATCAGATGGATGGACACCTATGTTAAAATACTTCACAGGTGTATAAGAGGAAAGATAGTTTATTTTACTATTGGTAAATAATAGGCTTTTAAAACCGGAGAATACTGCAACACTGTAGATGTGCACTGCGATTTTAGACAAATGAAAGCTGTAGTCTCAGCCTTGAAGAGTTTATGAATTTGAAGACCATAAAATCATTAAATATTTCTTCACATAGGATTGACAGCAGCGATGTCACTGTAGAGGTGACACTTCCCCCACTTCTGAATAAGGTTGTAAAAGTTTACAGGATTAGTTCCTATGTTAATTCCTAATACACTCTAAAGTACCTTTCTCTCAAATGTTGTCGGAATGATCTCTAATAATTTTACAAAATTAAAAAAAATCCTTTCATGTTTGTCTTTGGCCAAGGCCCCTTATAAGGATTTCAGCAGCCACATTCAGCGATTTCTTAGCAATCTTGTGAGCACCCGTTAGTTTTTCAGAGCTCTTCAGAGAGTTCTTTATGAAACTCAAATTTCATAGTTTTAGGAAATCATTTATTTTTGCTGTTTGGGCAACTGTGTGGGATAGAGTGAATTTTCTTGTAGCCTCCTTTTCCCTCTCCTGCTCCCCCCACCTCTTTTAAAGTTAATTAGCACTCAGGAAGGTGTTGCAGTAGCTCAAACACTCTCTGAGATTTTCACTTCGCAGGTTGGGAATGTTTCTGATTATCTGTCTTGGTTCCCCCCCCTCCCCATTGCATTTGATGATATCCCTTTCTTTAGTCCTCCTCTGCAATGAGAAAAGTTTTTTTTACCCCATTAATATTTTTTTCTGTCTAAGGACTTAATTGCTAATTAGCAATGAAAACAAGTAGCTGTGGCTAAACTGGGAGAAAATTCTCCTGTTGCTGTTAGCCATTCATGAGCATTGACTGAGTGGGCCATATTTCATAGGAAGTTTGGATACTTACAGTTTCTATTGCTTTCGATTGACGTGAACTGTTTATCTCTCTAACGCAAGACAGAGAACATAAGAAAACAAAAATTATGGTAGTGATTCAGACCAGAGGTATGTTCAACCCAGCACCCTGTCTCCAACCCTGCTCAGAAGTAGATAGATGCCTGGGGGAGAGTACTGATACTGACCCCACTGCTCTCAGCCTGCAGCTGTCTTCAACTCAGGCCTGGGCATGCTGTAGCTTGTTTATATAGTAACTTCCAGTTTACCTCTCTGTCAAACGCTTTTCCCGGTCTCCCTGTGAATCCATGCCAATCCCTTAAATGTGCACTGTCCTTGGCAAGGACTTCCACAGACTCAATTCCTGCTGTGTGAGGAACAACTCCTCCTTTTTTTTTTTTCTTTATTTTTGTTCCTGTCAGCTCCATTTGATGCCCCTTAGTTCTTGTACTGGGAGCAACAGTGAAAAATCAGTCCCTGCTCATTCCCTCTGTCCATTGGTGATTTTGTGGACCTGCATTGTGTGCCTTCTGAATCACCTCTTTTCTGGACTGAAGAGTGGTCTTCAAGGGGGTCTTTGTTCAGAAACTGCTCTGTACTTTCAGTCCTTCCTAGTGGTCTTCTCTGCCCTTTTCCAGTTCTGCTGTATCATTTCTTCAAGTGAGGGAACCAGATCTACATATAGTATTCACAGTATTGATGCGCCTTGGATTTACCCAGTGGTATAATGATTTTCTGTTCTGTGGTCCTAATAATTCCTACTGTAAAATTTGCTTTTTTGAGTGCTACCAAGTGTTGAGCTGATGCCTGTGTGGAATTATCTGTCACAATTAGAAGATTTTACTCCTGTGTGGTGGTAGTCTGCTCAGAGCCCTTTATTTTAAATGTGAGGCCGGGTTGAATTTTTGTCTCCCATAAGCATCTCTTAAGATTCAAAGAGACTAAAAATAACTTTTAATTGCCTGGCCTTCCGAGTGGCATCCAGAACACTGTGCTAGTCCTAATTCCCATATAGGTTAGAAAGAACCCTCATGCTCTGTAAACTACTCACCTATAGGAGGAATTTGGCACAAGTTGGTAGCTTAAATACTGTTCTTCAGTTATATTCCAGATACACTTCTCTACTGTTATCTAAAATACTTTTAGCCCCAAATCCTCTAGTGAAGATAAATAGCTATTTTTTTTTCTCTGAAAAGCTAATCAAGGATCATGCTTTTCTGTTGATTTTATTAGGGTAGGGGGTTGGACACACAGCTGAGGAGGGCAGAGATACTTCTTTTTTTTATACAGCTGCAATATTTGCTTATTGGACCACTTATTTAGGAAGTCCGAGAGCTGGGTTTAATTCTATCTTCAGCTTGAGGGCAATCAAACACCCATTCTTAAAGAGTGACTCCCACACCAAACTGTGGGCTATTCTGGAGTGGGTATATCATCAGTTTCTGTTGATGGTGTTTCACTGCAGAAAAATATCTTGTGTTCCGGTGAAGGAAAAGAGAGAATGCAGGCATGATTTTGTCACTTAGGCACTGGGATGACTTGAAACATGAAGGCTTCAGTCCTTGTGTCAAGCATTGCTGAAACTTTTAACATGCAACAGCAGTTGGGTGCATACACATCTCCTACTATGCTGTAAAAGAAAAGCACATGCTCTCTTTACCTACAGTTAGGCATCATCTGGGTGGAAGTTTTGAAGGCAGTAGGAGCTCATTTTTGCCTGTCATTTATGTGATTTTAAGTCTTTCTATTTTTTTTTTTTTTATTATTAAATATCTGGCCTAGAAAGAGAATTAGTTGTTTTGTCACAGTTCCCTCTGAGGACTCATTCGTTCCTCCTACAAGGAAGCACAGCCAGCGTTAACTGAAGGAAAAGAGAAAGTCCTCATAAGTAGGAAACTGGGGTTCATGTCAAGGTAAACATTTAAACTGAAACCTAAGAGGCTGCACCTGGAAATCTCAAGCAAGTGGCCTTAATTTGGATTGGAACTAGATGATCTTTGAGGTCCCTTCCAACCCAAACCATTCTATGATTCTGTGATTCTAATTTAGGAATTTTCATTGGATATTAACCTTGCCTTTTTCCCCTTCCTTCTGAGGTATATTTTAGTTCCCGGGTCAGATAATTCTGTTGCAACAGTGGTGGTGTATTGGATGTCTTCCATAGGCTTGGAGTTTATGAATATGATGAATAATCCTTGCATGACAAAGCAAGGCTGAGATATGAAAAATACGGGAAAACAAAGCACTCAAGAAAACAGGAAGTATGAGGAAGGCAGCAAAGTAGCCCTAGCAGGATGATGATCAATTATAGAAAGATTTATAGCAAAATAGGAGTCAAGAGCTTGATGTGGGCCTAGGTGGTTTTCCAAGGCAAAATCTTGCAAGTACTGGTCAAGAAAATCTCTTGGCTAGTAATGAGGCATATTTGACAGCTTGCTTCTATCGCCTAGTGAAATGAAGTATCTTGAAAAATTGGAAAGGGCATGTAATTAAAAAGGGCAAGAATCATTCATATAAACCTTTTCATCAAAAGTTGGTTCCTGATTCTCTTCCCCAGTATGAAGACAAATTTCACTGACTTCCTTTCCTTTCCTTTCCTTTCCTTTCCTTTCCTTTCCTTTCCTTTCCTTTCCTTTCCTTTCCTTTCCTTTCCTTTCCTTTCCTTTCCTTTCCTTTCCTTTCCTTTCCTTTCCTTTCCTTTCCTTTCCTTTCCTTCCCTTCCCTTCCCTTCCCTTCCCTTCCCTTCCCTTCCCCTTCCCCTTCCCCTTCCCCTTCCCCTTCCCCTTCCCTTTCCCTTTCCCTTTCCCTTTCCCTTTCCTTTCCTTTCCTTTCCTTTCCTTTCCTATACGGAGATGTAGGGTCGTGCTGTCTGCAAGCTCTTCCCCTCCTCTTCCTTCACTAGTTGACAGGTAGGATGTCAGTTTGAATAGCCTTGGGCCGCCAAATGGTGTTCTGGAAGACAGACGCATTTCCATCTGCAGTTTGTTTTGTATCTAAGTATTTTCTACGTCTTTGAAACCAGTTGTTATCCTTAATGAGCCCATTAATATGTTCTTGAACTGTTATTTGTTGAGTCCCATGAGCAAACACTGATTTTAAGCCACTCATTCATATTTTGGGCTTTTGCACACAAACAAAGCTCCATTTTGTTCAAAGTACTTTTAAAATCCTCTCTGTTTTGCCAAGAAGCTTTTGTATTGTCTTTTGAGTAATAAATATCTACTCTTAATATTGCTCTGAAGTTACTGAGTTTAGTAATAGAAAATGTCCGTGATCATAAGGTGTGTATAACTCAGCTAGGAAGTGGAGAGAACCAGCTCAGTGACCTGAAATACTTGTCCAGTGACTATGCTTTCAGGTAACAAAACTTCCTGAACCCATAACGGTCCCTTTGAACAGTGACAGGACATCAAAGTATTATCATTGCTTTAGGAAGCCCACTTCAAAGATACTGTAGTGGTGCAAACGTAGTGACGTAAGGACTTACAGTCAACCTCTCTCTTCTCACTCTACCCCAAACCCACGTAACTGCTCTCCACTTAGGTAGACATGCAAGTGGGATTCTTCTCTCCTAATTTTAGCCATGTAAAAGTTAGGGCATCGAGTCTAAACTCTCTCTAGAGCTGAAAGTGTTAGTCACTCTCAGATGCAATTCCTTTCACTTGTCTTCGATGCTAGCGGAAGGAGACCCAGCACTTGGCTTACAGCAGACATCTGGCAGCACCTAGGTGGCTATGGGGAGATGAATGCTGTACTCCTGTCTCAGAATACTTGGAGTCCTACAGCCTTTTGAGCCATAGCTATTGTCAGGGGTATGTCAAAGACCCAAGTTCTTCAAGTGCATAAAACACAGCTATATCACATCGAAGGGTAAGGAAATAAGGCATCTTTTCATATTTTACTATCGCGCTGAGGCCAATTACTGTCTGGCACTGAGTGCTGTTAAGAACAGCATTATAAAATACCTGAGGTAGAGTAGTTTAGGATGAGTCAGAAGCTATAAACCAGAAAGCCTGCTGCTGGGAAGTATTTAGAGTGAGCCTAATGCTTATTGCTGTGACGGTGCCAGGAAAATTTCTACAGGAAAGTGCACTAGAAGCAGGAGGAAGACTCAAAAACTGCAGATAACAAAGTGGCTGAAGGGAGAAGGAACTAGGTAGAGCCACGAGCAGGTGTGGCACCAAAAGATTAAACTTTGGAATGAAATGAGTTTTCCAGGTCAAAACTGTGATATACTGGCATGGTGATACAGGGACATCTGCAGCGCTACTTCATGCGTCATTCTGCTTTGTGAACGGAGGGAGACCTTCGTTCCCCAGACATGTCTGCATATACTTCCTATTCACGCATCCCGTAAGAAAAAAAATTGGGTCAAAACAAGAGTATCCAAATACCTAAAACCAATTAAGTGCTTTTATTTACATTCTATTCCAATATCTTGCAAGCAGTGAAACAAAAATTTTGAGTTGATTACAGGAGAAAAATAAGAAAATCTTGCATTTCAAATGCATCTAAGAGAGAGAAAATAGCTAACACATTTTATTGCCCCCAAGCAATGGAGGCAATATGTCCGTTTATGGCCTAATCTTAAAATCTGCATGCTAAGAATATGTTATTGGATAATATAATAAGACTTTCTCAAGTTCAAGAACTACTCTGAAATAATCAGGTTTGTTGCTTCAAGCCAACAAAGAACTGAGTCATCAACACAATAAAAACCATTATAGATGCCAGCGTAAAGTACAAACACAAACAGCACTTAGGTTGATTGATTCCTTCAGCAACTGAACTAGATTAGCATTTTGTTTTCTTTTTTCCCCCACTTTATCAGATGGTACAGCACACAGTTTTGTGATCCTCAATATCTGTTGTATAAATTCATGCAGAAATGCTAGTACCATATTTATGTGTGTGCATTTTTTATATACAGATTACAGAATGTGGGTTAAGACATAAGGTATGGTTGTCTATCTTAGAAAATAAAGGCATTAGAGTATAACTGTGCAGGAACTATTTTAGCTTTCCTTATGCCTTTTCCTAGGATTAATACAAAGTTTATTGTACGCATTGCTCTGTCTCTGGAGTAGTATATTAAGGTTTTAAAATATCACGTACCCAAAGGATATCTGTTGTGCCCTCTAGCGCCCAGTGCAAGGGTTTGTCCTTATAGCAGAAGTGAAGCCTTCAAAAAGGATGAGTTTTTGATATTTAATGCAAGTTCTGTCCTAGAGGCAATGTTTTAAGAATTTTTGTCACCAGTGATAATAAGGAGTAAGGAAAAATGATACTAACAAATCGTTAGTATAAGAGAAATCACATTTGTCATCAGTTTTCTGTGTATATTGCAGAGAACGTGGCCACTAGGAGAGCAGTTCCAACCAGTGAGTACTGCGGTTCTGCACTGAAAAAGGAAGAAAAAAAGAGAAATTATCTTTGCATCAGTCTGTACACCGATATGTGTCCCAATAACACTGTAGTTATTCCTAGGCATCTTTTGTCAGGTAATAAAGATAACAGTCGCCCTGATATGGACCTCTCTCCTTAGAGCAGAAGAGTTGACAGGCTTGTGCAACAGGAAGGAAGGAAGCAGGAGGACTGCATGACTAACAGCCTCTCACTGTGACCTGTTTTTCTTCTCAGTCTCTCTATCTGGTAGTGACTAACAGAAATTGAAAATGATAACCTCTGGGGTTAACAAGTCTGTAGTATCTCTAAATGAAAAGCAGACCATCAATAGGAATAGTGTCTTGGGAAATAATGCTTATCAGTTGTTTAGCTTGTTTTTAAACCTTATGATGTTAAATATTTAGTACTACTAAAATAATAAATTATATATGTATTTAAGGCTTTTATCTATTAGAAACTTAATCGCAGTTTCTGCTAGCAGATTTTTGCCAGGAAGTAAGGGGACTAGTTCATTCAAGTACAAATTCTAGGATACGTGAATTTGTTATTTGTAGTAATCTCCTCTGCACTTTTTGATTGAGAAGTCTGGCCTGAGATACTCCTTTGAGCACAGGTTGGAATTTCAAATCTGACTGCAGGCTCAGTCTTCATGTGTAAAGCACAGCAGATCTAGGATTTGCCTTCACACCTGAATAAAGAGGATTTTTGCCAAGTGTGACTGTTGTTCTTCGCCCCATTTGTGACAGCAAAAGGCAATAGGGGGTGTCTGCACTCTCCCTCAACTTCTTGTGGAATTGTTCATGTAAATACAGTGTGGAATGAATATTACCTGGTATCCAAAGAGGTAACAAATAGGCAGTTTGATTTGCTGGGGAAGGCACTATATGGAGTATTTGAACTAAGAGCAGCAATGCGTTAGCTGTGATATAAAAAATATGAGAACATTTGAGCATAGTTTTCTGAGAAGGTTCTTTAAAATCTGCTGATATTCTGTGGGTCTGCCCGTTTGATTTTGAACACCAGCTTCAAGCAGACTTTTAAAGGTATGGTTTTTTTCAGGGGAGAGGTGGAGGAGGGAGAAAGTAAATTTTCTACGCCAATAATTCTTTCCTTAGATGAAAGAAAAACTTGGGAGACTGAATGCCTTCTTTGCCTCTGTCTATACTGCTGGAGGCTGTCCTGAGGAGCCCCAGACCCCTGAGGCACCAGAGAAAGTCAGGATAGAGGAGGAGTCTGTCTTGGTTGATGAGGGCTGGGTCAGGGACCAATTAAGCAATCTGGACATCCATAAATCCATGGTCCCTGATGGGATGCACCCGCGGGTGCTGAGGGAGCTGGCGGAAGTCATTGCTAGGCCACTCTCCATCATCTTTGCTAAGTCGTGGGCAACGGGAGAGGTGCCTGAGGACTGGAGGAAAGCAAATGTCACTCCAGTCTTCAAAAAGGGCAAGAAGGAGGACCCGGGTAACTATAGACTGATCAGCCTCACCTCCATCCCTGGAAAGGTAATGGAACAACTTGTCCTTGGTGCTGTCTCTAGGCACATCAAGGATAGGGGGATCATTAGGGGCAGTCAACATGGCTTCACAAAGGGGAAGTCACGCTTAACCAACTTGATAGCCTTTTATGAGGATGTTACCCGGTGGATAGATGATGGTAAAGCTGTGGATGTGGTCTATCTTGATTTCAGTAAAGCGTTTGACACGGTCTCCCACAGCATCCTCGCAGCTAAACAGAGGAAGTGTGGTCTGGATGATCGGGTAGTGAGGTGGATTGTGAACTGGCTGAAGGGAAGAAGCCAGAGAGTGGTGGTCAATGGGACAGAGTCCAGTTGGAGGCCTGTATCTAGTGGAGTCCCTCAAGGGTCGGTACTGGGACCAGTTCTATTCAATATATTCATTAATGACTTGGATGAGGGAATAGAGTGCACTGTCAGCAAGTTCGCTGATGACACCAAACTGGGAGGAGTGGCTGACACACCGGAAGGCTGTGCAGCCATTCAGAGAGACCTGGACAGGCTGGAGAGTTGGGCGGGGAGAAATTTAATGAAACATAACAAGGGCAAGTGTCGAGTCCTGCATCTGGGCAAGAACAACCCCATGTACCAGTACAAGTTGGGGGCAGACCTGTTGGAGAGCAGCGTAGGGGAAAGGGACCTGGGGGTCCTAGTGGACAACAGGATGACCATGAGCCAGCAGTGTGCCCTTGTGGCCAAGAAGGCCAATGGCATCCTGGGGTGTATTAGAAGGGGTGTGGTTAGCAGGTCAAGAGAGGTTCTCCTCCCCCTCTACTCTGCCCTGGTGAGGCCGCATCTGGAGTATTGTGTCCAGTTCTGGGCCCCTCAGTTCAAGAAGGACAGGGAACTGCTAGAGAGAGTCCAGCGCAGAGCCACGAAGATGATTAAGGGAGTGGAACATCTCCCTTATGAGGAGAGGCTGAGGGAGCTGGGTCTCTTTAGCTTGGAGGAGAGGAGACTGAGGGGTGACCTCATTAATGTTTATAAATATGTAAAGGGCAAGTGTCAAGAGGATGGAGCCAGGCTCTTCTCAGTGACATCCCTTGACAGGACAAGGGGCAATGGGTGCAAGCTGGAGCACAGGAGATTCCACTTAAATTTGAGGAAAAACTTCTTTACGGTGAGGGTGACTGAACACTGGAACAGGCTGCCCAGAGAGGTTGTGGAGTCTCCTTCTCTGGAGACATTCAAAACCCGCCTGGACGCGTTCCTGTGTGATATGGTCTAGGCAATCCTGCCCCGGCAGGGGGATTGGACTAGATGATCTTTCGAGGTCCCTTCCAATCCCTAACATTCTGTGATTCTGTGATTCTGTGTCTATAGTCATTGCACTTGAAAGTTACGTTTTATCCCAGATGCAAGATTTATATTCGTCCACTATGGAGAAAAGGTCATACATCAAGTTGATGCTCTGTTTTCATATTCAAGTTGATGCTTCTTTAGATTTGAAAAGTGAGGCTGGTAAGGAGCCCAACTGCTGGCTGAAGTCTCTTGTGGTGGGGGATTAACACAATCCCATAAAGTTGATAAACTCTAGTCAGGCATCAGCAGGTACAAAAGGTGCTGCTTCTCGTGAGTCCAGTGATGTGTCACATAATGTATTTCAGAAGCAATTAATTTTAGATATTCTTTCCAAAGAGATTTTTGCAGGTTCCTTTTACATACCAGAGTATTTGTCTGAAACATCTGCTGACAAGCCCCTCCATGCAGCTGTAATCCACCTGGGGAGAAAACCAGCAAAATGAGAGGGAGGACCCACTTGCCCAGTGTGCCATGAGCTTGCCCTAGCAAGGGTTACAGGACATACCCATAACAGTAACTTGGTTGTTGCTTCCCTATTACTGTAGAGTCCTCCATTGACTTGGGATCAAGCTATAATATGGGATCAAGTGCTGTACATGAACACATCATCCCATGATCTGAATGCTAACCATCAAGGTAAAAAAGCCATCAAAGTAAAAAAGTTGTAACACACAGTCTCCTACCCAGGCTCAAGATGAACAACTTGACGTTGGAAATAATGAGCAAGTGAGTGATGATTAGCTTCAAAACAAATCCAGCTACTTAGCCAGTGTTCAAAGGGAAAATTATGCAGAGGACATAATTCTGGGGGGAGGCTTCTCTGAATTTCTGCCACACGAAGACTCTCTAAGGTTTCAAGAGGAGCAAAGAAACGTTGCATCGTCTTTAGCGTCCTGACACTGAAGAACTCGGTGGTGAGCAACAGAAAAGGGAGGACGGTGCTTGCCTGGCCGAAGCCCAGAGGAGGGTGCTGGAGAGCCGAGAACGGCACTGTTAAACGCGTTAAGCTCCTTGACACGCGCCGAGCAGTAGATCCACCCTCATACCAGTGTGCTTTCTCCTGTCTCGCTGATGCTGCAAAACAAATAGGGAATTAGTCAAAGTCTTTCTTGTGTTTGCCAGATACTTTATGTAGGTGGATGCTCATCCTACACATGTCGTCTTTCAAATTTATTTCATGACTCCTTTTCATTGCTTCATTTCTGTGTAATTCTGCTAAGCAGCTATTTTGTCACTTCCACCATCCTTTCTTGAGCTATTTTATATGTCAGGCAAAGAATCTAGATCTCTTGAGTTTCACCTGTACATTTAACAGTTTACTCATAGAACAGACATTGTTGCCGTAGTATTTGATACAAACGAAGAATAATAATTTATATTTGACGATAGTCAAACTGATGCTTAGAGACTAAGGGAGACTCAGTAAAAGGTATAGGCACCTCCAATCTACCTATGTATGTGCAAAACTTCAGCCCTTTAAACTGTTCTGCTGGCTAATCTGTTCTGCTTAAAATCCACCTGGAGCAAACTTTCTGACTTACGATTTGCCCAGGAATATTTTATGTAATGACTGCGTAGTGTGAAACGCAGGGATGGTCCCTGGAGCCAGAGCTGGGACCCAAACTTCTCCTCTCTGCACTAACAGGGGCAGCCACCAGGCTACAGCCTTGCTGTGTGAGAGCTGCTGGCTCCTCAGCTCTGCTCTGCAGGTTGAAGTCTCTTCAGCGTGGAGGTGCCCTGCCTTCCCCCTCCCTGTCCTCACCTCCTGCTCTTCTGCAGTATCATGGGGCTTGATGGCTGAGGTGCACTGAAGTGTGAAACTTGTGATAAAATCCTCTCTGGGGAGGCACGGTTTGAATTCCAGTCTTAATTATTGGGCTATAGCATAGAAGGGGGAAAATTTAAAAATTGGCACGTGCACACTCAGGAAAAGATATATGCCGACTTCTGAGTATGGGAATGGGGGGCTGTGGGTAGCTGTTCACTCAGGATGTGCCAGATGGTTGGGGAAGCAGATGATTCAAGATATATTCCTGATATTACTTGCTCTTGTGTTACTGTTGCCTAGCTGCATGTAATCTGCCTTTCTGTGGCCCTGTGACTTGCAAGCCCGACACCTCTTCACCTGGGTGTCCATGTTGGCTCTTCTCTGTTAACTGCCCCGACGCAGGCTGCAGCCAGCAAAGGGCTATATTATATATCAGACATATGTCAGACATGTCCTGGGGAGCAGCTGGGGTTTGGTTAGTGACCCTCTGGAAAATGGCTGCTTGTATCCCAACCTCTCAGCCCCTGCCAGGTCAGGGTTCAAGTGCTGCCGTGGACTGCTCACACCTGAAGCAGGTCTGGGCTGTGATGCTCACTGTTTTGATGCGCTTGGGTAAATACAAGCTTTTATAATGCTAAATATATAATCTAAACCTTTGCAGGACTGGAGCATTACCATATCTGATAGCTACTCCACCCCCCTCAGGTTTGCAGTCCTCAGAGGTGTGAAAGGGTAGTCTTAACAGAAATATAACCACTGCCCGTATATGCCTCCTCGCCATGCACAGAAAGGAGAAAGACATTCCCCCAGAAGGAGATGTTACTGCAGTACACGTGCAGAACCTGGCTTGGTCAGCTGCCCTGCAAGCTGGAATGTTAGTCTTACAGACCAAGCAATACGATTTTTTGGCAAACGGCAGAGTGGAGGTACCTTAGGCTAATGTAAAATTACATATTCATGCAAGTTGTTGTTAATTCAATGATTTGCATCTGCTTAGTGTTTACTCTTTGAATGTTCTGTTTTGAGAAATATTGATTATATTTATTGCTATAATGTGAACTAAAATCACCTCAGTGTGCCCCATTACTTCAGATTGCATCTATGCTTGATCTGCATGACGTAGTTGGCAAAGACTTAGTGTATGGTTCAGAGAGATCTGTCCCATGCACCAAGTGGCATTAATCATACAGCTATATGCATACTTTTATCTTTTTTTTACATTGTTGTGGGGTATCCCCATTTGCGCCTGGACCTCCTACACAAAAGGCACAAGCACAAGCTTACTTCCCTGCAGTACTGTAACCAGTCGTGCAGATCCACCACCGCTGCAACAGCACCGTCACATTTTAAAATTACTTCCTTATCGTACATCTGCGCCGCCGGCCCCTTCCCCTCCCCCCTTTTTTCTTTGCTACCTGCAGTACTGCAAACCCCAAGAGCAATAAGCAGAGCTGAGAAATCCCCCAAACTCAGTCATCCGTGCAGCTACTCAGCATAGCTCTCACAGCACACAACGTGTGCATTGCTTCCCCCCCTTGGGTTTTTTGACCTTTTCTATGGCCTACCGTCACTTAGCATCCTGCGTCACACCACCTCACAAACCCAACTAATTTATTCTGGGATTAATTGCTGTGGTTCAGGGGCTCAACCTGAAGAGCAATGTAGCAGCTGCTATACAACAGTCAAAGCTGACAACAAAACATCAAGTAGAAAATTGAGAGATGGGCTCCTCTCCCTCTCCCTCCCCCTCTCCCTCTCCTCTCCCTTTCCACTTTCCTTCTCTCCCTACAAACTCAAACACTCCAACTCAGTACATTTTTGGATAAAGAGACATTATGGTCTTTTTTTTTTTCCTTGTAATTACTCTGTCCCATAACAGAATCCCTCACTACTGCAGTTTTACCTTGTGGGAAGATAGCATAGCAAGATATGTTTCTTTTTTTTTTTTTCCATTTCTAAGGGAGCAGAATTTTACCCAGAAAATTGTGCGTTAATGTTTGTGGTAGTTAATACAATAACAGAAAGTTATTTTGGTTTAGAGGCAGAACAGTCAGGGAAATACATGCAGGACTGGGAAGCAGGAACACTTAATCTCTGCCACTGACAGTCTTTTTGGGGAAAGTTGCATAGACTCTTGTTTTGAGTGTTCATTCATTTAATATGGGTTAATTTACCTCGAATTTGGATGCCTATCTTGAAAAAGACGGGGGGTGCCAAGGGGCCACGCACCCCTGTTCCAGTGGATTTATTAGAAACCCATTGGCAGTAGGCAGTGTTGAGAGCAAGCTCAGGTTGGGCACCCAGAAATGAAAAGCTACGTTTGAAAAAAGGGCTTTAAAGCATTAGTGTTATGAAAATGCTGACTATCATGAATGCTTACTTAAAAAGGTAGGCTGGTGCCCAAGGTGAGTTGTTTAGGAAAGTGAGGGAAAGAAAGGCAGCCAAACATCCATGGCTGTTTCCCAGTCTCCTTTCACTCCTGCTTTCCCTCTGCCCCAGCTGGTTGCAGGAGAGACACCACCTCTGTTGTGCTCCCCTGCTGCTGCTGGGGAATCACAGTCCACATGTGGTACAAAAGCTGACAGCATCATGCCCTGCTGCGTGAGAAGGGCCCAAGGGTGACGAAGCTTGGACGCTCCCTGCTCAAGGATAACTTCGCTGTGACAGAGCAATTTTGTGTTGCTTCACAGGAGAGCTGTAAATTATGATGGTGGTTTTGAGTTGATCTTAGGAGGTCTTATTGCCATACAATATGGTGATCTCTTGACCCAAGTTATTTTTTTAACTCTAAGAAAGGATTTAAAAAAGTAAACATCAATGGAAAGATGAGAGAAATGGGAACAGGAACACGTACTACATGTTCCTAGTCTGTGTAAATGTGTCATAGAATTGAGCTTAAAAAAATAATAAGGTAACAGAAACCTCTGCAGACAACTAGCCATCTGTTTTATTAGTGATATGACAGGAGTTGAGCAGGAACATTTAGCCTGGGACTAACAGAAACCATTTTTTTTTGGTTTTTGTTCGTTTACCAAAACCTTTGACCAAGATGCGTCTATACTGCTCTTCTGCAAACACCTACATTTCATGGAAGGATTTCTTACTTTATCTGTAACAGTACAGGCAGTATTGAGTACCTAATATGATGGGGTACAGATCACATTTGGTTTCCTCTGGATGTTCCCGGACTGCTTGCGTAACCTCCTAGGTGTCAGTTGTTACGCTGCACAGAGATTCAGTCAAACCGTTCTCCCTGGCAATACGTTCTGAAGCACAGCATTGTTTTCAGGCCTGCTGGAAACATGCCAGGTTTTTGCTGAGCCTTACGTGTGCTGGGGCGTGACTTGGGGTAAGGCTGTGTGAATATATTGCCTGCAGTGTTCACTAATTCTAATGGTTTCATCCCTTGTGATGTAGTGACTCATTTCTTTGTGTGCATGCACATGGCAGGTAATGCTCCTAAAGCTCTTCTTATGGTTTCTGATGTGGGTTGATACTTGACTTGCTAATGCCAGTGTCCTCTCTTCATGACATTGCTTTTGGAAAGTATTTTTCTTTAAGACAAATTTCGATTTCGTTTTGGTTACCATATCCAAACTCTTTGCTTGACTTGCCACTCTGGAGCAGTATAAAACCTAAAATCATTCTTTCACTATGTTGAAAGGTCTCTGGAGAAGAACTACGTCTTAATAGTTCTTTGTATGTCCCATAGCATTGATTATTTCCTTTCCCACTTCCATAATACAATTGTATTTTGGAAAACTGCCCGCTTACAATTACATGCTAACATTCATATAAACGATATAAAAATACGATTTGTATTGTTTGAAACAGATCTGGGAATGCATGGTTGTCTGTGTCTCCAAGATCTGTCTATGCAAGTGCCTTGCTGACAATTTTTTTGTGTCCATATCATCATCATCACTCAGTGTCACCTACTGTTCGGCCTCCCCTAAAGCCCGGCTGAGAGCTCTTCTTGAGGTGGGCTATCTGTGCAATGAGAAGGAAATGGCAGTGGTCTAGTCAGATGTCAAACGCACACAGCAGAACTTGCAGGCGATGGCTGCATAGAGGAATAGTTTAGCTTGAAAGTGTATTACACAATATACATAACCCCTCTGCACTCGGGGACAGACAGGCGTGTTACGTAAAGGGGAAGATGGCTCAGAGCCAGCAGCATCTAGCAGAAATCATGACAGTTGTAGTGGTGCTGCCACGTGTGAGAGACGCTACTGGAGAAGGTTTCCTCTGGCTTCCCCTAGGGTTAAAGACATGCAGAGCCAAGGGTTGAGCCACAGCATGTGTGAGTTTGGGCTTTAAAGACTAACTCGTTTGTCCCCAGATCCCAAGATCATACAATATCATGTGCCAAATCTTATTAATAATTTTGGTTCTTAAACTGTGGGTGGGTGCAGAGAAATAATTGTATGTAAGCAATTTCATGCAACCATGAAAGAAGAAGGAAAGTGAGCCTTTATTTCTCTGTGTATACGATATTCCAAACAGAGCGACCTTCTCTGCCTTCAGAGACAGCACAGGACTAACAGGAAAACAGCTGTAGGCATGAAAACCAACAAAGAGTCTTCAGTAAGACCCAGAATCAAAACCAAATAACTTGAATGAAACTAAGACTGTGAGTCTTAGATGTAAATCTTCACTATTGATAATAAATGAAATCATTGTTTTGTCAACAGAAGGGCTCACCCTGACTTGGGCATGAATCTTTACTTACCCTTAACATCAGCAGGGTACAAGGTTTAAGCACTTGTCAGCTTTTACTATTTAGTAGCCTGTGTTTATTAAGCCAGTGTACAGAGTTCAGATACTGTTTCCATCACAGGTACAAAAATCTTCAATTTTACCAGCAGTTTATTAAATATCAGAAGTCATCATAGAGCATTAATTAAAATAGCTATGCAACAGTGTACATAATTACTGCAGACAGTCTAAGCACAGCTGCAATCATAGACACTTCCTCTATAAAAGAGAAGCCAAAAGATTTTTTTCCCAGTTTTTAATGAAGTTATATTTTGGTGTCTGTATTCCAAAACTCTCCCTTGGAAATGAAGCCATATTCAGAAAAAGCCTCACATCTGTATCTCATCTTTCTAGCTTGAAAGTTGGAGGGATGAGCTTATCTTGTTGGGATTTGAACCTCCATTGTCAGTAAATCTAACATGAACCTAGTGACAGAACTTCATCTGATGTACCTCGCCAATATCTGATGCGGTAGGATTTGATCCTTGGGACGTGCTAGTTTAACATTCCTCATAAATAATATTAAGACTCCTGGTGTAGTAGTCTGCATTACAAAACAAACAAACCCGAGGCATTTTGCAACCTCCATCAGTCATTGCTTTTATGGAGGAATTGTTGCAGAGGATTTGAGCTCAGCTGTGTTGTATAGTGTCTCTTCCACATAAATACTAGGAAAAAAATGCCTACTGCAACAAGCTTTTCAAAGTACCCAACTTAATACAGAACACCATGAGCTTGAAAATGCTATGTAGTGAATTGGTTGCATCGGACTGCAGCCTGATACTGTAGCTATTCACTTTACAATGCTGGCCTGCAAAAGCCCTCATGGGAAGACCTTGTGAAAAAGGAGAAGTTGTTTAAAAGTCCTGTGCTTCCTTCCTTCCTCTGTTGGGCTGCTGTAGTAGTATCTAAGTCCTGCTGCATGCTTTGGGGTTTGTTTGACTTTGTATTTGCCTTGCTGAGGGTTGTGCTGAAGGACTCGGAAGAAAAGAGACTTTGAGCTCGCTTGGAAAGTGCAACAAAAATAGTGGAGACTGCATGATCCTGAGGAGCCTGGCAGCTATGTGGAGGCTGCTCCCGATACAATAGTAGCCTGGTATCTTAGAATGTGTATTGCACAGGCTTTTGAAAAGGGAAGTTGTGAGAGAAAGCACAGGAACCACATACATAATGAAAGTACATTATGAGTAATGAAAGTACCACCTAGCATGTGGGCCTCCCTTTCTCCAGGAGCTGTTTGAGCCTTCATTTCCTTGTATCTGTATTCTGCAACTGGATGTTGTTTCATTTCCACGCCTGTTCAGAAAACTCTTCCCTTGTTGATGGCTCAGAATGTCTCACATGTGGGTAGTGTCAGCACGTTCACTGTGGTGACTTACTGAGGCAGCATGTTAGTCAGGACCAGTGCAGTGCCAGTACTTGCCCAGAGATGTCAAGGCTGGGTAGAGGTAGATAAAGATGGAAAAATTGGGAGATGAGATATGGTGGAGCTTAGGAGATACTTCAGGTGCTCTTGGGGCAACAGAAGAATGGTGGGAGCAACTGCTACTGTGGCCCCGATGATTGCTGCCTCTCTGAGTACACCCATCCCTTCATCAATAGCCAGCCTTGCTTTCCAGGGCTTTGACAAAGACAAAATTCGCCCATTTGGATATCCTTCCTGTGTCTTCTGGACTTATGCATGCCGTCTTTTCCTTTAATTCTTCAGAAACTGAGTGAAGCTGTACAGTTCTCCTTTTACTCCTCTCATATTCCCTATGGGTGCTCACTGGGGCCATCACGGTCCCAGCAACGGGATTCTGTGTCAGTCCTTCTAGCAGGCAGCCAATTGACCAGACTGGTATTGTGATTTTAAGGTTGATTTCTACGAAAACACTGAGAGCCATAATTTTACCTCAGAAATGTGAATTGCTACATCATGCTGTCTGCACCAAATTTACCACCTTCTCGTTGTCCTATTGCTTTAGAAGAGCTTTGCATGAAGACGAAGGTATTTCCTGGTAAAGGACCGTGTCTCAAGTTTACTGATGAGTGTAAGGTCTGGCTGCCTTGAAACGTGAGCGCCTCTGGGTTAGAATGGCTGAGTTCTGAGAAGAGAGGGGAAAAGCTAAAAAGCTCCTCTGTTAAGAAATTAATTTGTGGTTTGGAGGAATTCTAGAAGTGTGTGGGGTGATAAAGCATGGGATGAAGCCTAAAATAAAATCCCAGTAATTTATTTTGAAACAAAATTTTTTAAAAATGGTACTAAAAAGCTACCATGTCCATTTATTAAGGACCAGCCCTATCTTCTAGTGAATTTGCCAATTGTCCTTTTAAAAAAATAAACCAGTATGATTGCCTCTTTTCTCGATCTTTCTTCAGTTCAACTTGTGACTGTTACTAGGACAAAGTCTGCTAAGGATGTTTTGCATGAAGTTATAACATATCACTGATACTTTACAATTTAGACAAATTGGACTTCTGCCAATCACTTCTGTGCTCAGCACAAGAAATTGAGTCCTGACGTCAAAGATGTATCAGCAATTGAATAGCAGTGAACTGATGGGCTGCCATTTGTGTTTTTTTTTTTACGTAGATGCAGTGTGCTAAGAAATCTTTTAATTGAACTTTATGTAATTCATTCAACGTAATGTCAAAGGTTTGATTCATAGGGGCTACCCTAGTCTCTTTCAGACCCAGCTGGAAAGTCGCTATGACAGAGAAGCTAGGAATTTCCCCATCAAGGGAAGTCCTCACTTGATGTTGATGCAAATCTAGACCCTCGAAGACACCTTTTGTTTAGAGGCGTGTGAAAAAATTTCCCCTCTGGCATACCAGCTCCAGGAAAATCATATGTTGTCATTATCCCTCCCATTCCCCCCGTGTAATTAGGGGACCGGGTATGTTACAGATGTTATAGAAGGCGCCTTTACTTGCCTTGTTGCTTCAGTGGTGTGCCAGGCATAGCTTGTTCAGATCCGAGTCTCCAATGAGCTAGTACGTAAGAGTAAAACCAGTACATCTCCAGTCACATAAGTTTGCCTTCATTTTCTGTGATCATCTTTTTCTTTTAGTCACTACATATATCTACATATGCATATACTTATATGAAAAGCATGTATTCACACAAAGGACAGAATATAAGGCCTGCACTAAAGCACAGAATCCTCATTTTTTTTCCAGAGTAGAATTTGTTGCTAAATATTTACACATAACTAACTCAATGAAGATGAGGCAGCCATTTTCCCCTTGATTTATATAATACATCTTTCCTTTGTGAGAGGTCCAAAAACTTGATACATTGACTGGATATATGTGCTGGTTTTGGCTGGGACAGGATTAATTTTCTTCATAGTAGCTAGTATGGTGCTCTCTTTTGGATTTGTGCTGAAAACAGTGTTGGTAACACAGGGATGTTTTCATTATTGCTGAGCAGTGCTTACACAGGGCCAAGGCCCTTTCTGCTCCTCACACTGCTCCACCAGCGAGTAGGTTCGGGGTGCCCAAGAAGCTGGGAGGGGACACGGCTGGGACAGCTGACCCCAACTGACCAAAGGGATGTTCCATACCATATGATGTCATGCTCAGCATATAAAGCTGGGGAAAGAAAAAGGAAAGGCGGACGTTCAGAGTGATGGTGTTTGTCTTCCCAAAAAACCATTACGGGTGATGGAGCCCTGCTGTCCTGGAGATGGAGGAACACCTGCCTGCTGATGGGAAGTAGTGAATGTATTCCTTGTTTTGCTTTGCTTGTGCACGTGGCTTTTTCTTTAACTATTAAACTGTCTTTATCTCAAGCCACGAGTTTTCTCATTTTTAGCCTTCCAATTCTGTCCCCTATCCCGCTGCAGGGGAGTGAGCAAACGGCTGTGTGGGGCTTAGCTGCCGGCTGGGGTTAAACCATGACAATATAAAACACAAAAATCCTCGAACTGAAATCAGTGCACCTCTACTGGTTCTGCGTCCTTGGATCTTCCCTGGCTGCTTAGTGGAATCCCACATGCTTTTTACAGAGAGGGTTTTTCCTCCATCTAGAACTGAAGCATTTCAGTTTCTACTTGTAGGGCCTAGACAGTTCCCTTTCTAAACAATTCCTTTTCTTCTCTCCCATTATTAGAAAAGTTAATTTAATGGAAACCACTTGAGACACTCAATAACCCAGTTTCCACCGCTTTTCCCAATATTGCAAATATGCAGGAAGGTCAATTAGTTGTGTAAATTTAGGAGTGGCCTGGCAAATTAGAAAGTAATCATCTCACATTTATGTAGTTCCATTCAGTATGAGGGTTCTAAAGGTTTGGCAAATATACAGGAGGATGACAAATTATATTTACTGTGCTCAACAATGGTATCCAGCCAGCTAGAGAAGAAAGTTATGAATGAAATTGAAATGCAATTTCAGTTTTATTTCAAGTTGATTTCAATTGGCATTTGATCCAGTTAGAATCTGTACTACTGGGAATGCATAACTGATGGTGTGAATTTGACCACTGCACTGACCTTTACAGCCTACATTTACCAAAACTGACAGAAGATCCCTGATGTGTTTCCTCTCATTCACAGGACAGTAGCACAGTGTTTTCAGCTCATTGTCTCTGAGGGAAGGTTCACTTGGAGACAAGAGTGCTCCTGTGCAGGTCCCAACATTGAGCTTGCATTTTGGCTTGCTTGGTATCTCCCATCCAGATATGAACAAGGTCCAAGGCTGTGGTATGGAATTATTCATGAACGGTTAGTTTCACTGTGAAATGTGCTCTCAAGCAAGAGGAACATATTCTACCAACATTTTCTGGTAGCCCACAGCACCCACATCCTCTGCAAGTGAGATGGTGTAGGTAACAAGGATGCTAAAGGTACCGCATGCGTTCTCTGAAACTCACAGGTCAAGATGAGGTTAGT
Source organism: Nyctibius grandis (assembly GCF_013368605.1). Classification (NCBI taxonomy): domain Eukaryota; kingdom Metazoa; phylum Chordata; class Aves; order Nyctibiiformes; family Nyctibiidae; genus Nyctibius; species Nyctibius grandis. The sequence continues at coordinate 16,180,219 of NC_090660.1, forward strand.
AATTATAGAAACCTCCTAAATGTTACCGCTCGGTCTCCAACCCAGGAGAATCCCTCTGCCCCAAACCCAGCTCCTCTTCTTAAAGAGCGTGTAAAAGGTTGTGAACAAAATTTTGCATTTGTTTTACGGTATCTGAATGACTCCACTAGCATAGTGTTTGATATAATTACCTTACTATAAGCTTGTGAAAAAGAAATTGTTCTTGCATTAGACTGAGCACAGAGATGATTCAAGTTGCCCAGCACTGTTTAGAGGGAGTCTGTGGCAAAAGAGACACTGAATAGCTTCAGGTATCTTGCAAGTGCCACAAATTTGGGATCATCTTTATACCATTCTGTGCTTTCCTCCAGGTTTTGAGTGGGAGGTAACGGTAAAATAGCAAAATGCAGTGTTACAAAGAGAAGTTTCTCAGGGATCAGTCAAAAGGCAAGTATGATACTGACTTGGCAGCAAAGAAAATAGAAGCAGCCCTGCTATGGAAGGTTTTCTTTTGCCTGTGTGCGCTATGAGGAATCTGCTTGTGCTGGTTAGTGTGTAGAAATTGTGTGGTGTTCCTTTGAATAGCTGTCATTGTCTGGAGCGTTTCCCTGTCTGGAACAATTTGAAAATCACTGCAGCCCTGCTACAACATGTAGATAGACGGATGTTTTATATCAATAGCAAATGGTTTGTGTGCACCCTAGAGTGCTAATAGAATTCTTTTAGATGTTTGGCATGAACATGAAGGTAAGGCATATCATGCAGATATCGCACAGGTTTTGGAAAATGATAAGCTGCTTGGTTACCTTCATCTGTGTGTGGTATTTGGTCATTCCCTTCAATATTTCAGGGGAACAAGAAAATGAATGTTCAGTGATACCTGAAGTAAGGCCAATTTTGTTTGGAAAAGACTGTGACTCGTTTTTCCCACAGGCTTTTTTCCTGCTGGTAGTTTCTGGGACTTTCCCTTTCTGGAAAGTTGTTCTCTGTGGCTTGCAGCTTATGGCAAGTTTTCTCTCCAGTGCCCATCTGGCACTTTCAGGAGCTAAGCCAGCTTTCTGCTTCGTCTCGCCACTCCCACTCAGAAGAGTTTTCAGAGCAGAGAATAGTTGCAGATATAATTGCAAGGGGATCCCTTTTCTTAACCGAGCACAGCACTGTAGAGATTTTCCATGCTTTGGGAATGGGTACAAACTCTTTGCACAGTCCAGTTGACAGGTCCAGTGTGGCCACTCAGGGAAGCGGAGAAAGTGGTTGTTTCTTCTGTTGGCTCCGTTTGCAAGGCGTCAACCTTCCACATGGAGGTGCTTGTGTCCATTTTTGCACTTTTGTTCAAGTGGCAAAAACACTGTCTGACTCTTTTCAATTGCTACACAGCTACTTGTTTCCCAGAGTAAGCAACACATTGTGGCTGGTGAAAGAAAGGTTCACCTGTCTGAAGTCTGAAAATAAATCCTTGTTTGTTGCTAACAACTGGCAGATGCCTTCTGGAGAAAATCATGAACAGGGGAACAGAGGCCTCTGGCAATTTGCCCTCAGAACAGGGTGAGTTGTAATGGGGGAAGCAGAACTGGGGATGGTGGACAGGAAGAGTCAAATACATCAAGGATGTAGCTGCATTAGACTAGAATTAGCTGCTGGTTTCAGCCATACCTGTGCTACACTGGGCAGGAGTTATTTGAAGCATATTTGATTAAAATCATGCAGCATTTACTCTTGCTATGGCCTTTAGTACCCAGACTTGCTGCCTAGCAGTTTAAAATAAGTTATGTACGAAAGCTCAGTGTGGTGACAATAGCCTCAGGCTGTGTGTCAGGCTAACCAAAAGGTGCATTCTGATGGCTGACTCTCATGAAGAGCTTGACTTGGGTCATGCACTGAGGTAAAACAAAGTATGGCCATTTGGCAGAATTTCAACCTGGACCTGGGGTACTTTTCTCTGAGACTTTGGCTGCATTCAAATCCACAATGGAGCAAGACTCTAGGACAGGCACTACAAACAGATTAGAGTTGAAAAGGCTTGGCATGAATACCTGTGCATTGATCTTGATGCACTACCTAGTACAAATAAGAGTAATGTTCCTTTGCCATGGACCTAAATATTTCATTATATTTTTTGTTTGCTGCTTATTTCATCAAACTGAAGAGAAGGAGAGCATAATATTCTGTGAAAGATTAAATTTGGACTCAAGTTTCTCCAGGCAGCACTGGTGTGAGTAAAGTCATGTCCAGTCTCTAACTGAAATTCATTTTACTGCTTTATTGTCTTTTTTAAAAAAATGTTTCTTAGTGCAAAATAGCAAAATAACTATTTTTCTCTGAAAAACATTTTTTCATTCTAGGATTTTTGGCTACATGATTGATTAAAGTTTGTTTTTTCTTTGGTAATGAAGCAACTATTAAACTATCTGTGCTTGCAAAAAAAGAGAATATTAGAGTTGAGATTCACAGTCTTCTTCATATTTAATTTCTTCCATTTTCATATTCTTCACATAAAAGTCACTCCCTGATTTAGATTATGACAAGATACATTGACAGACACCCACAGGAAACTATTAATACATTTTTTTCCCCCTATGGCTCTTTCTCAGTCATGCCTTCTTAAGAAAGGGAGAGAAAGTAATAACTTAGCATGAATTAACATCCGTGGCGTGAGGGTCTAGTAGAAGATTTTTATTTCAAGATGCAGTGTAGAGACAAGGAAGGAAGTGGGATGTCAAGGGAGAAACTCCAGGATCTGATTCAGTTACAAGTCCAGATATGAATTACAGTATTTTTCTGAATCTTCATTTCATCACTAACACAAGAGAAAAGGCAGAACTGGAATTGTGGGTGAAAGAATTCATGCTATGTATCTGAATTGCAGCTACAAAATTTACCCTTCAAATCAATGATCCAAAGGAAAGAATATTGGTTGCACTACTTCAGTGTAAACAAAAGATGTCACTATCAGACGCAAAAAGCATTGAGCTAATTAAAGATTGTTCTGAAACTATTCAGATCATACCATTATGATACAATAATGATTATTTTTAGTTTCTTTCTTTCTACAAAGGGAAACCACTGAAGACATTCTCTGAAACTACTCTATCTGAAAAAAAACCCCAAATTCTGATTTACAAAGCTCCTTTCTTGATAGGAATGTTTATAGAAATGCTTCCAAGTTCCTGTAAATGCCCCCACGTTTCACACGTTGTATCATGTGAAGCTGTTCTTGACCCTAAAGAAGTTGCGGGTGAATCATTAAACCAAAATGAAAGAAGAAGACTATGGAGAATAGAAAGTTTGTGAATTGTGAGGACAGAACATAGTATAGAGTAGAAAAAAAGGGGAAGTTTCGAAGCAGTAGATATTAGAGGAAAAATAACACCAAAGGAAGATATTATCTCCTGCCCTCATTCATGTTTCGGTGGGGTTAAACTAAATGCAGTAGAACAATGTCTGGTACAGTATGGTTCTCAATTTTCATGATCCCATTGAGGTCAAACTCCTATTGCTTCTTCTGGAAGTAGGACTGGATTCATGTGTTGTAATCAGGCTATGCAGTAGGGCAGCATTTTCACAAAAGGACCATCATTAACAACAAAGCTGTATCTGCAGACACAGCCAGACTCCTTCCAAGGTCAGTTGGATTGGCCTATCCTGCCCTCTTGTTCTGAGTTACCTCCTCCAGAGGCATCCTGGGCTGGATCTGAAAATTGTTACCTGGGCCAACTTTCTTTCTTCCACCTTTTCTGAGAGTTTCAGCTCTTCTCTCTGAGTCTCAAGTGTATTAGAGCAAAACATGGTCCTCAGGATTTCCTCAGTCTTTATTGAGGTCAAGCTCCCAGAGGCCCAGGCTATTTTCTCAAAACCAGTATTTCAAAGAAATGTCCTATCTGCATGCATGATACTCCCTGCTTCCACTTCTGTCTAGGCATCCTCTGCTAGACCACCATGATTCTTGTACGTATTTTTCAATGTTTGCTTTTTGAGTTTTTTTTCTGAAGTGTGAGCACAAGATTCAGAGAGGACGTAGTTCAAGAGAAGAAATTCATTGTCCCTCCATCAGTCCCTTGGGGAATCTTTTCAATGCTCAGTGCAAGTGGAGACTCGTATTCATTTCTCTGAGTCCTGTCTGCTCTGGGGAACTTCCCCATTTAGGGGGAAACCCACATTCAGCCAGAGCTGGGGGAGTCCCAGGCAGCTGGACAAGAGGAGAGAGGGGTGTAAAGGACTTAGAAATTACTTCAGAGAAGCAAAGGCATGTGTGTAGGCAATCTTCAGTGCACACAAGTAGATGTAACTGGACTTGGAAGACCTGGCAGACTTGAGAGCTAAGCCTACTAGTTGTTCCATGATGAAACAAGCTGGCCATGTTGGTCCCACTCCCTGGAAATAGTAAGTTTGGAAAGCTGGTGAAAGCAAGTTGTGGAAAGTGATGGGAATTTTTGCCTGGTAAAGCACTGGGGAAAAGCTGAGTAAACATGTCAGGATTTCACCAGATGAAAGGAGAACAGAGGAGTCCTCTGATGTTTGCAGAATTAAAAGATAAAGCTTAAGTTCACTAGTTGGGATGTAGAAATTTTATCTACCACGTTGGGTCACAAGCTGGTAAGACATTGTGCAGGGAAGATACCTATCTGTGTGTGAATACATGGGCAGGTACAGTACAACAGGAAGCAGGCTGTGTAGCTCAGCTGCTTGTGAATATATCTAGAAGTTGAACCCATTCTTTCAGTATTTATTTTCAGGTCCAATTTTGGTGACTGGCATTATGCCATTGATCTAACATATTACTAGGTCAAGTTAACTGTGGACGTCATCCTACACTGTGTTTAGGATGAGAATTTATATATGCATTTGCCTCCATTTAAGTAGTTGTTTGTTCTGTGAGAATAACTCAGAAAAAGAAGTCCTTTTGAACCTCTGTTTTGAACCTATCCAAACCAATGGAATTTCTTCTATTTCTTTCACAGGATCTTTAGACCAGAATATAATTTTCTAGCTGAATGGTAATAGAAGTGTTAGTGGTTTGGTCTCACTGTAGATGAAGGACTAGAAAGAGTACAGTACTGTTTTTTCTCCATCTTATGGAAACTATGAGATAGGTGACAGCAGAAGATGTATTAAGAAATATTCAAACGTTGATAAAAATGTCGATCATTTTTCAATCCCATAAGAACTTCCCTGAAAGGTGAAAAGCACAGGTTTCTTTTATTTTCCATACCTTGGCATCTCCTTAAACAAATCAGGTATGTCACTCAGCAGAGTATAGTGTTACATTAATTATAGCATGCCACACAGCATTTAATGAGAGCAAACTCATTCATTTAAATTCAGAAAAAAATCTAAAACTCAAATTACTTCTGCTTCTTAAGAAGTTTGTATAATATGTAGGACTTCTATTTCTTAAGCTCTTTCTATCATTGCCACCTTTTCCTAAAATTTTTACATGTGTCTCTGTATAGTAAGTGGTGACATGATGTATTTATAGATGTTCTTTGGTTGCCAATTCACATTTTTATTTTCTAGCAATTTTAGGATGTTCCTCTGTAGCTGTTCTTTCCAGTTACACTGTTGTAAAATCTTATATATAGATCAAGAATCTGCACTGGTTAAATAAATCTCTATATGTAGAAAGCCTTTTTTGGTCATGCAACAGCATAATCACCTCACCTGGCACTCATATCATGTTCCAGTAGTGGCACATGTAGACAATACCTCTGCAATGCACTGGATGCTGATTTATAAAAAAACATTTTTAAGAAATCTGCTCAGATATAAGTGTTAGGGAGCTCAGCAGAGCTCTTAATTTGTACTGTATTTATTTATTGCTTATTGATTTCCTGGGGTGTACAAACTGAAAATATATTTTGTATGGTGTTGTGCCTGGAAATTAGAGTAAAACTCATTTGCAGGAGGCTTTGTGCAACACTTTGCCATTGTAGTAGATTCTTTACAGTATACTTATTTTACTTCACTGTGGTGGAATAAGGGAGCTACTGATGCATCTACTCTAGTAAATAAGTATGATTAAACTGTATAATTTGGTACACAATCATTTGAATTATGCAAGCATTTACAAATCTCAGCCAGGATACTTCAGAAGCAAATTTTATTTGCAAAATGTGTAGTTTACAGAAGTGTTACAGTGTTTAGCAATACTGTAGAGTACCATAGCGTTAATACAAGGACAACATATTATTTATTCATTTGTTTACTAATTTGCATATATTTCTATTAAAATTAGCATTTTTACTCAGGTACCGCAAAACCCATTGCTGTCAAGGTGGTTCTCTTCTGTTAGAGCTTATAACCTAAGAATAACCCAAAAAGATAACAGAGGAACAGAGTCTGGTAAGGAAGAGGGAACTTGAATTGATCTCACTATAGCATAAAATTTTAGGACTCACAACAAAGGAGCGCTTTAAAGGGAAACCTGAAGGCGCACATCAGTAGGATAGAAGAAAATACAAAGGTGTAGATCTCAAAATTTGACAGGTGGCTGTATCACAAGTTATTTGGAAGGACCCACTCATACTCGGCATTTCAATAGCAAATGACGCAGTAAGTAGATTAGGGCTAGACTGTGACAGGTCCTACAAACAAAAGACTGGTAGGGTTATACTTAAGATGATAAAAAAGCAAGAATAAGAGATGTCTCAAGAAAGGAGATTAAATCAAAATATCAAGGTAGAAAGTTTGTCTTTGCTGAAACATTTGCATGGTGCAAGACTGTGTTTCCAAAGCTAGGAAAAGAAATTACTGGGGGAGAATGATTAACCATATTAAGCTTACACTGATGATTACACATCCACAGTGAGTTGTCAGAAAGACAGGCCGAGTTGTCAGCTTGGCTAAAATGATTCATGCCTAGAGTGGAAATGTGGATTTGTAAGCAGTGAGCATGGAGTTGTTAAGCTCACCGGGGGAGTGATTATTCAGAGATAAGGGGCAGAAGAAGAGAAGGAAACCAAACCCAGGGTTTGACAGAACACCCCGTCCCCCTTGGAGTGCTGGAGTGGAATGAAGATGCCTGCAAACAGCTTTGTGAGCTACTACTATACAGAGCAGAGGAGAATCAGGAGAGAATGGAAACCCTGAAGCCAGTGAGTGTCAAATTTTCAGCAATGACATTGTAGTTGTGTCAAGAATAACCGGCAGACCAAGAACGGGAAGCCTGCAGTGCTAGAATGGTATGCTTCGGTTAAGAAGTCACTAGAGACTATGGTGAAAATAGTTTAGTTGAATTCAGTTGCCAGGACCTGAACTGGAGGAGGCCTGAGATGTGATTAAAAAAAACCCTCTAGACAGTGTGCTTATAGGTGCCACGTTCAGCATACCTGGAGTTTCTGAAATCATTAGTTAGGTTTACTTGCTAAGTGAGATCACATTGCTAAATAATTCTAAAAGAAAGAGCTCTTCCATGTTCCAAGTATAATGCCTGCAGGAAACAGCTGTAGCTAGTTAAGGGAGAAGACAGGTAGTACAGGATGAATTAGTCAAAAGAAATGAAAATGCATGTAAAGAGTAAAAACTGAGTAGCTGGTTTGGTAAAAAAAATCCAATCCAATCCAAAAACCTCACAAATGCAATGCAAACTAGTCAAAACAAACCCAAACTAATAAAGGTACATGGTGAAAAGGAAGAAAAATAACACAGATATTGGAAATTAACAACTAGAAATAATTGATAGAGTTCAGAAAAATTATTTTAAAAACAACAGGAAGAACTATGTTAACATTGCACTGATTTTGAAGGGAGAAATTTACTGCTCATATTTGTATCAATTTCTTGTATGTGAATATTGGACATAATTTTAGGCATTTTGCCTTATTAATAAAAATTATATTTATCTGCTCCCTAATGAATCTTATTCCAACAGAGATGAGAGAGAAAAAGCTGTGGAAGTAGCAGACTTAAGGATAGAATATAATCAAGGTTATTTGTGTTGGGAGGAGAAACAGACAGACAGGAAAAAAGGTTAAGAGAGAGGGAGTGATGCAAGGAGGTGCAAAATAGACCATGAGCTGGAATAGGGAAGGATCGTGATGGCAAGAGAAGATGTTAAATGATGAGAGCAGATAAAAACTTCTACTTGTGAGGTGAGAAGGAGAAAGCTAAAGAAAAGGCATGAGCAACTGAAAGCAAGCTAAAGTGAGGAGGAAAATCACAGCATATTTAATCAGTTATCACTTGAAAGAAATTGGTGGCTTCTGGTACGATTTAGCACATATTCTGTAACATCCGTAAAGTTCTCAACCAGAAAGGAGACCCATTCTGTTAGACATTAGATAGCTGTAAGGACTCATCTTAACACTTTTGCCCCGCTGGGCTTTTTTGAGTAAAATTAACCTCTTTCCACAAGCAGCATCTTTCTGATCATAAATTCTAGCTCTAAGTTTACATTTTCCTTTTCCTTTTATGAAGATTAGATTTTTCATCTGCGAAAGATGGTTAAAAGAGTTTACTTTGTTCTCGATTATTTGTTCACTCTCCAACTCTTGCTTTATGAACCCACCCTCTTATATTAGGAAGTTCTTCTGCTGATGATTACTGGAATGAGTGATCTTTCTACACAGAAACATAGTGAAGCTATCTTTCATGTTTTCTTTGTCAAATGGTATCAAGAAGCTGCTGTCAGTATGGGTTCAATCTGCTTCAGTCCTGTAAATTTCGTCTCCATTGCCTGTGGTAGAAGATAATTTTTTTTCTCCCTTATTCAGACTAAAAGTCTTTTGGAAATCACCAGAAGATTTGTTTGAATGTGGTCTGTATCTCAGATACAGAAGTAACATTTTAGAGCTAACTTCAGGATGGAAGACTAAAGGGATAGATCTGAATGATGAAACAGAACTTGGACATACTTGGAACAGTGCAAGACAATAAACCAAAACCAAATATTTTAAGTTCTAATTGGAATGTACCCAAAACTAGCAAAATATTTCAGTCAGGAGCAAAGGGTGAGAAAGGCTTTGGGAAGTTCCAGCAAAAGCTGAGATTTGATTAAGGCTAATCTTGAAGTTCCCCCACCCACATATGTCACCTGATATTCAAAAATATGCACAGAAAACAGAAACTGTATGGAAGATTTTAGTTTCAGCTGCATTTCCTAGCCTTACTTACAGGACCAAGATGAAATGAGAAAAGTTAATCTCATTGGTTCTCTTAGAAAGTAGGAATCTCTTCTGAAAGGCTGCAGCATAAGGAAAGATGTGTTTCTTAAAAGGCTGCCCTTTTAAAGATAAAGCAGTAAAACCTGTTGGTAATTTTCTTAATTTCTGCTTAGATCCCTATGTTCATTCAAAAGAGTGGATGTCCAGTTAGGCTTTGGAAATATATAATAAAATATATTCCTGGCTGCAAAGATTTTAAGATCAGCATAAACAGATGAAGAAGGGTAAGAGGAAGGAAACAGTGTTATCCCCATTTTACTGAGGTGCAGTTTTTAGCATAGCCTTTGGATATGTTTGCCCTTTAGACTTCAATAGGTAAAAACACACCAAAGGTAGCTTTAAATAAAGAATTCTGCTTTCACAATGTAAATCAGATGTTTCATATATTCCAGCTGAACTGCTGTTGTCTCTGAACTAATTCATATGAAGCTCTGCACTGTAGACCTACTGAAATGCAGGAAATAACCCCGAGTTTTATGAATCTCAAATCCAGCATCTTTGCTACCACCCTTCCTGTCATCCAATAATAAAGATGGGCCACGAGAACTGGAAGGAGAGTTAAGATCATGGAATCAATCTTCATTTTTAGCTTACAGAAATTATCTTTTTTGATTAACTGAGGAGATGAACTCCTTTAACAAAAGAATAAATAATGGAAAGCAAAAAAATCTGTGATACTGTAGAATAGAATATCTTAAGTGAGTCATCAAAGACTGCAGAAAAAAACCCACAAAATGATACACAGAAGTAGATATAATACCAGTATAAAACTCAGATCTCTGGATCCCTATCTTAGATCCCTGATGACTGAAAGGAAGGGATAAGTGTAAGAGATCTGATGTACAAAGAAACAGCAGTGTTTAGATACAGCTTGAATATGCAGGTTTACAGACCTGGATAAGTAAAAGATGGCACGTAACAGTGAGACTGAGCTGAAAATGTTTGTGTTGTCTTGATGACTGAGATTGTGGAGGTTTTTGGGAGAAAGGCTTAAAGTTCTGTCTGTGTCGTCTTTGAAGCTGATGGCTAGACACCACGAGAAGATACTGAAACAGGGTTTCATTAGGATGGCAAAGGAAAGTTTCAGTGAAAAAAAATTGTGAAAGGCTAAGGACAGCAGGGGAGAGCTACAATAGCTGCATTTTTATGTGAGATCCCTTAGCAGTAAATGATATAAAGAAAAAAGAAGCAGAATCATTGAGTCCAAGACTAATTGTGGTTGGAAGGCATCTCTGGAGGTCACTTGGTCCAAGCTTCTGCTCAAAACAGGGAGCATATCACAGTCAGATCAGGTTGCTAAGGCCGTGCCCAGTTGGGTTTTGGTTACACACAGTCTCTCTGGGCACCTGTTCGAGTGCTTAACCACCCTCCCTGTGACCAGGCATGAAACTCTAGAGGACCGTGTTGGGTGTTGGAGAATGGTACAATCATTTAATTTTAAAAGGATGATTTCAGCGTTAGGATAAAGTGGCAGAAGTTGTCAGTGAATGAGGTTTCAGAACTGGCAGGTCAAAAGCAATTTTGTATAAGCCCTTCGAGCATGGCACAGAAAGAGTCGAGACTTTTCTAAAAAACTCCCGTGAGCTCTAGGGATAAGAGAACTTAAGTTTTATTTACATTGGTAGATAGACAGTTAATTCTTATGGATTTTGCAGATGTTATCACTTTCAATGGCTAACCTGCCCATATTTCTAACCCAGGTTTATGTCCCCATCTGTCTGAAATGTTCATGGTCAGATACCTTTCCTAATGTTTAAAATATTCTGGGGAATGAGAGCCAGAGTTAGAAAGGATTTCATTTAGCCAGAATGCCTTCAACAGCAGGTCTTCTGTTTGGAGGTTCTTTTTGGCTTTCAAAATACAAGATGATAGTGCGCAACCATCACCCAAAAGCGGTCAATAAAAAAGATTTTGGTGGAAGCAGAGTTAGGCTGACACTTTGCGGTTTTGAAAATTCTACCCATAGATGACAATTGAAACTACTCAGAATATTAACTGTAATGGAAAAAAATGCATAAGTAATAATATTTGAGACTGGGAGTTACATCTCACAATCTAGTAATGCCGTGTACTTGTGTAGGTGCCGGACCAACTCAGTTTTCTCACCTCTATGCCACACACACAGAATGACACCCTGCCCAAGGCAAGGCAGAACTACTTTATTACGTCTCAGGGGGCCACAAATAATGAAACAATAGCTTGAATGTCACAAGTACACAACAAGCACGCAAAGCATGTAGGAGACTTCCAGCTAAACAGCAACCTGGACGTTTATTCAGCTGGTAAGTAAAATTTATAGTAGAAGTAGTACATTTCAGGTCCTAGGGACAGACTTGCTCCTTGTGTAAGTTCTAGATTACCTGCTGGAGTGCACCATAGTCCCTCACAAGTTTGTGCATCTAGGCTTCACTGCCAAGGTGTCAGTGAAATAGGAGTAGTTGTATTTTGAGGTCAAACTCCAGTCAAGCCGATGTTAGGATGCAGCTAAGGCGGGTACCTGGTCCCAGGAGCTGGATAGTTTTCTTCTGTTCCTTAATCTAGAAGAAACTTCAAGGCCTGTCTTTCATTTCCCAGAAGTGTAGTGCTTCTGACTTTGCTGCTGCCGACATAACTGTCACCATTTCTCCTGCATTTTTGCTGAAATAGCAACCTTCTGTCTGGTCAGCCACCAAACTAACATCGCGATAGGGTCACTGAAGGTTCATTAAAGAGAGTTATGTGTCTAAAGCCAAGAAAAGCCAAGGGCCAGTTTAAATGCGACTCTGTTCTGAAGTCACCATGGAAGAATTCCACCTTCTGTAGGAACAGCTGACATCATCACTTGCATTGGTGACCAGAGAAGGGGTTTTCCCCTGATTTTATTTCTGCCCAGCTTGTAGACGTGATCAACTAAAGAAGGCGATATTTGATTCAGTTCAGTGAAAAAGTTCAGTCTTTTGCAGCAAAGACTTCCACAGCTTGACTCAATGTATACAGGAGCACTTCCTTTGCTTCATGTTATATTCCAGTCACTCTGAAAACAGTGAGTTTGCATAGAAAATATTAATGCATAATAATATGATCTTCTGGAGAAAAATTTCAAGAGAGAAAGAAGCCATCATGAGCTCTAGAGATCAGGCTGGATTAATGCTATCATGCTATACATGAAAATAAGCACATTTATGATGGGAAATACTGAAGATGACAGACGTGAAACCCCATTACTGGAAGCACTTTACAGAGTAGAACTGCCCTGGAGATATTAAGTCTGGCTAAATTCATAAAGCTGAACAATACCTTTGGTGAGCTCAATGAGCAGTAAATACTGCTGCATAAAAAAGATCCTTATTTTGAGTCAATGTTGAAGAGCAAAGGAACAGTTGTGCCTGGTCAGACTGGTCAGATGGAATGTCCTTTTAGCCCTTTTCCAGTGGTGGCTGAGAGCAGATGCCTCAGGGGGAATTAAAAGGTAAGGTAAGGATATAGTGAGACTTTTCCAGAATCATCTTCTGGCCTTCAGTCATGTGTAGCTAATGGACTTCCATTGCCAAAGGCTTTCATATTCAGTGATCCTTTATGGATTTTTCCAGTTGCTTATTGACCTCATACAGTACCTTTGTACACACACTCTTTTGCAGCAAGGATTTCCACAGTTTAACTCAATGTATAAAGGACCACTTCCTTCATTCCAGCCTTCTCTGTGCAAGTTTTATCTGATGCCCCTTAGCTCTTGTATTGGAGTTGAGACTAGGGACAGCCATTAGTCCATATCTTACACAGAAGCATGTTCCACAGTTGTGTAGGTAATATATGTACCTGTGAATTATTCTCAAGCTCCAAAGCTTCCAGATGAACAGGTAGTTTGGAAGGAAGGCTTACTGACTTGAGATGTGTTTTCCCCATAGAAATTTTTTTATTAATTTTAAATAATATACTATTTTAATGGAAAATTATTAATTTGGTGGTAAAAGCATTAAAGTATTAACAACACTCATTCTCATCTCTCTTCATCCCATTTCTTCCCATAAGCTGGTTTGGAAAGTAGATATTTTCGTTTACTTAAAAGCCCAACTTTACTTTTATACCGGAAACCAGTTTAGCCAGAAATATTCAGCCACTCCTCTGGAAAAAAGGTCCAAAATCAAACACCTCAGCATGGTTGCTTTCCTTCTCAGTGGCTGAAGCCCAGATTCTTGGAGGGCAAAAATGAAGATAAAAGGCAGACTTTCATAAAAAGGGAAGCAAGCAGTCAGTTGTAACTAGTGTTTGACCCATCTACCCTTCATGTTTTATTCTTCTGTACTTTGGTCTCTGAAGAATGAAAGATAGTAAGGCTTGGAACTGTGATTTGGGAGCAAGAAGGGTACTGGGAGGAGTAGTGAGATGAGTGAGGGACAAAGATTAAAGGGAAGGATCAAAGGGGAGTTGGATAAATATGTACTGCAGAAACAGGGTAATCTTGCTTCCACATACACAGAAAACCTGTGCCTTGGCTGTTCGATTGAGTAATGATTCATCACTGCAACAGAATAAAGAAAACAAATTTATATTTTCTTCCTCATTCTGGCTTTGCCACATGGGCAGAGGAAACCAGCTTCTTTATTTTAAGTTTTAGCATCAAAGTTTTCAGTAGAGAATCAAGTATGTGTTGAAGGTGGCAGACTAACAGCACAGAGACCGAAATCCTCTGTGTAACCACAGAAAGGCTCACAGAGGCAGCAACAGTGTAGACTTCCCAAACATTGACATACAGCAATCTTATTCTGAGGGAATCCATCCATCCCTCCTTCCTTCCTTCCTTCCTTCCACCCTTCCACCCTTCCACCCTTCCTTCCTTCCTTACGCCCTTCCACTCTTCCTTCCTTCCTTCCACCTTTCCTTCCTTTCTTCCTTACGCCCTCCTTCCCTCCCTCCCTTCTAGAAATGGTTGAGCAACCTCTTCTGTGTCAGCAACTTGTCAGAAAACTTTCTGACTTAGGGGCAAGGGATACAGCTCTATTGATTTCAGTCAATGTTGCACTTCATGGACCAGATCTGGCTGACTGTCACCTTTTGGTTTCCAATAGAACATAACTACATTGGGAGTTTTTGAAGACAGAGACATACAGTAGTTTGATTTGACTTAGCAAAATCAGCCCCTTTTACGAAAGGTCTATTTCAAATTTCTTTCAGGGGCAGAGAGGCACTGAATGTGCAGCATGGACAGGATGTCATAGCTCCTGTTCCTCGAGAGTCGATGCTTTGCCTTGTTCTGTTTCCTGACGAACTGCAGAAAAACATTTATTTCCTGTCACGTGTTCTAAAATAATCCCCACTGTCAGAGTGAATAAACCAAAAGAGGTCTGTGTGTTTCAAAGAGCATCCTGCTGCTACATAGACTGTCCACCAAAACGTCAAATGAAAATACTTTTCTTTTGTATGATCACTCCTGTGGGTGTCAGTTATGTTTAAGTGGAGGAGGCTTCAGCAAGGAGAGGGCAAAAGAGCCAGTGGAACAGCTGCTATCTCTTTGTTTGCTGTGTGAACTTTTTTCCCTTGAGCTTCATGGGATTGGTATTTCAACTAGCATAAGCTATTGCCACCTGGACTACCACCAGCTCTGCTGCTCAGCTGTGTGTCATAGCAACACACACAGCAGAAATAAATCCTGGGAAAGTCACACCAGCAACTACCTACCCCAGGGGACATGTATCCCAATACCTACAACTTCTGCTAACCCTCCTCCTTCCTACAGCCTTTCTACTGAAGACTCTTCTTTCAGAAAAGACAAGACACAAAGTGACGTGAAGAAATGTTACTTTGCTCATCTCTTTACGTTGCTTCTCTGTTTCCTGTATTGAAGAGGCCAACATATTTGATTAATATGGATGGCAGCATTTTGCAAATATACCTGTCATAATCCTGCTGACCCCAAGGTGTGGAATGAAGGTGAATCTGGTGAAGGTGTTAAGATACATGCACTGGGTTCATGGAGTTCTTCAGGTCTAGCAAATCTGCAGTTGTTTTTTAGCTCTGGCTTTTCAGGCACGTTTTCTGGGCACTGAATCTCTGGAACCACTTCCAGAAAAAGGGATCTTGTGGTCCAGCTGCCCCAGCTCATTTTTGAAAGCAGTTTTGTTCTAGTAGCTTTTGTCTTTGCTGTTTCTTTCCTACCGTGATATTTTATGTTCAGCCCTGCAAACAACCTGGTGCCATTATGCCACAGCCATCCTATTGTTCTGTGGTGCTTCTAATTTGCATGGAAAATTATTCATGTTAATAACTCTCCATTGTTCATGTCTTATCTTCCTAAGTCATGTCAGAGAGCTACACAATACAAGCCCTGCTGTCAAAAGGCTTCTGTACACTTTAAGGCATGAAGGGATTTGCCTTCATTGAATTCAAATGAATTCAAGGCTTTTAGTGACTGATGTAAAATCAGCCAGAATTCTTAAGATCTTCTTAATTTCTCCTCACATCATGTTGTCCACCTTTGCCTCTGATAGCAGTCTTTGACCCAAATACTTCTGCCTGTGCTACTGCTGAGCCTTGTGTTTCAGAGGGAGACCGCTTGTCGTTCTGCAGGGTGATGGAAGGCGTTCAACTCGCAGTGCAAGGGAAGGGTACTTTCTCAGCTGAGGTCAAGTTAAGATATTGATTACAGATATCACTTCAATTCAGCAAACAATATTTGGCCTACCCTTGCATTTGCTGCACAGGGGTTCGCCTGTTCCTACAAACTGACAGGATAACTGCTGGTCATGTGAAGATACTGAGGCTTTTAGGTTCATTGCCATTTTTCCCCATCTGTATACTTAAGATAATGCTCTGGAAAAAAAATTAATGGTTTTTAGCAGTTAGGTTCATGAACATGTTTTCCTAATCTTCAAAAACTGCTGACATGCTCATATTACAAGAAAAAAGTTAATGTTTGATGGTCATTATCCAAACTAGAGAAGTAACACTAATATAAGATGCAATGTCTTGTACATAACTGCAGAAAACTGTAACATGTTTTTAGAGTGTAAGGGAGTGATTTAAAAAACATCAAAGCATCTTTTCAGTTGCTGTTTAAAACCACTCTTGTTTCTCAGTTTTTAAGCACTATCACTCAGCACTGGTTTTGCTTCCTAATGTTGATTTGCTTTCAGCTGAGCTTTTGTTTCACAAACTTTGTGAAACACACCTGCTTAAACAATTTGGCAATATGGAGCAAATCTGAAAATGGCTCAGTATCTATTATTTCATAACTTGAAACCCAGTCAGGTTTCTTTTGTATTTTAGTACGATATTGTAAGCCACACAGGAAACCTACCTTCATTTCTATAGTGACTTATTCTAGAATATTTGGTCAGATATTATCAACTATATCATATATTAAAATTACTCACTGTTGGCACCACTCCTAAGTACAATCCTGTCTACATGTATTATAGCTCTATTCGGATATTAAAAGAGTATAAAATGAGTTTCATTTTCTGCCAGACGACAAATAAAGTAACCATCAAAGCAGGTGAAATAAGAATGAAAAAAGACACTGTGAAATTTCCTGAAATGTCTTATTTCTTTATTTACAAAAAAATTAGGTCAAGTGAATCTTTTCTGACAAATGGTGTTCCTGTTCCTACTGAAATCAATGACAAAGCTTTACTGACTTCACTGGCAGCGTAAGCTGTTCCTGTTAGGCAGTAAAAATACAAAACCTGACTGTGCCTTCATGGACTTAAGTGTGAATTTGCATTAACCCTACCCAAGTCTAACTAGAGTTTGACTATTGCATTCCCTCCAGGTGAGTTTGACTCTTTCTGAACAAAGTAGAATTGTTCACAGTGAAGAGAGAAAAGTATTTTTGCTTACAGAACCAGGTTCCAAGACATGAGTTAATGAAACAAAACTTAGTAAGTCTACTGATAAGCAGAACATTCAGCCTGTGTCATCAGCATTGCTAAATGTATTTCGGTGGAAATATACTGCCTTTTCACAAGTAGTGCTCTGGCAGACTACACAATTTTCTCAGGTTAAGCGGAAGCTTAGACATAAGGAAGACTAAAAACTTTCTGGTCTCAGAGACAAATACGTCTGCTTGCTCCCCACTGCTCTCCCCATTCCAATTTCCCCCATTATTTGTACAATGGTATTTTTCAGAAATCTTTTCACGGCATTCCCCAAACCCCAAAAGTCTCATTAAAAAGCCTTAGTTTGAAGGCAGGTCCTTTTGTGGATTAGTAACTGGTCAGAGGATGAAAAGCAAAGGTGGGAGCTTCTGATCATTTTGCACAATTAAAGGAAGTTGCAAGAGGAAGGCAGGGGAAGGAGACCGTGCCAGGTCCTGCATTGTCCAACTCATTCACAAATGGGCTGGAAGAGATGGTGGATAGCCAAGGTGGCTGATGATACAAAGTTGTTTCCAATAGTCAAAAACAAAAGCTGCCTGAGAAAGTAGCACAGGGGTCTCACATTGACTGACTGGGTAGTAAAATGGCAGAGAAAATACAATGCTGATAAATACAAAACAGTGCGTATGGGAAAAATACAGCCCCGATAAATGCAAACAGTTCTGAATGAGCAGTTGTCACTCAAGAAAGATCTTGGAGTCACTGTAAATGTTAACTTAAAAACACCAGCTTAACATTCAGACCAGGGACTGGGTGTGCCCTTGGCTCACAAACCTGACCTGCTGGTTGCCAGAAACTGGAAGATATAAAAGGGGAAGGAAACCTCGGTACTCACCTTGTTTCTCATAAGTGTCCACTACTTGCCACTGTTGAGAGAGGATGTGGAGCTATATGGATCTTTGCTGTGACCTAGAACAGCTGCTCTTACATCCTTATGTAAAATGAACTGTTCGAGAGAGTAGGTCTAACCTGGAGTCACAAAGGAAAGTGAAACTATAGAGAAGTATACAACCTGAGAACCAATGTCTCAGGTCCTGCATGTAATCAAGTCCCAGACAAAGGATCAGAACAAACAAAAGAGCCTCAGAAGAGACCATAAGGGGACCCTGAATTAACCCTTGACAGGTTAGAAGCTTGCTGGGTGTTGCTGGTGCTTTAGCACAGGGGATGACTGAGACTCCAAACACCACAATAAAACATCACCGAAACACTTGAAGAGCTCAGAGATAGATGTGAGCAATACGTCCTCCAACTGCAAGGTGTCCAGTAGGTGCAGAATGAGACAGACATCAGCTTAGTGAACAGAGTGTATACAAGGAAGACAGTATCAGCAGTTCCAGTAGTTCTTCCCTTGGAAAAAGACACTGGTTGAAAACAAGATCAATGAGCTGACAACCTGAAAGCAAATGGGACCCATCCCAGACTAGTAATTCTTATCTTCTGTGCCATAACTTTACTGATGACTGTGCCTGTTGTGCTGGACAAGGCATATGGGATATTATAATGTCTGAAAATGTCTTTAGATTAATGACCCTGAATTTACACCATGTTCAGTGGAGTACAGGTTTACATATCAACATGAGATGTTAATCTGTACTTAACTGGGCCACAACAATGGAATAGTTTGTCAGCAGGAGGTGACGTTAGAAGAACAGGGGTTTGCAGAAGTATGGGGAGACAGGTAATAGAGGCAAACAGTAGAATCTGAAGTCCTGGCATTGTTACTGATTCCTGAGCTTGAAATGATTCACATCCCCAAAGGTACTAAACAGTTGCTGAGAGTAGTTGCAATCATACTGATCCAGGGTGTCTCAGGTGGCCATATACTTAGAGAGAAAACACATTTTTTATTATAACTTGCAGAAGGCAGGCAAGCAAGGGGCACTGAGTCTGCTGCTTAACCTAAGAACATGTAAGTGGTTTACACCTATACACCCAAGGAGGCATGTTTCTTGGCTGTAAGCATGCTCTGTGCTCTGCTTCCCACTCATCTCCTGTTCTCTGCTGCCCCACAGACCACTCACAGACAGTCCACTGAAGTGTCCTGGACATGCAGAACCCCAGATGCACTGGAGACATACTGCCAGACTTTCTAGGTAACCAGGTAGCTTGGAGGCAACTTTGGAGGGACTCTGTTGCCACAGTCAGATAACTGCAACAGGCCAAAACAACCAAACCAAGTGAAAACTCTGCAAGGAAGATCAAATAACTAACTCTGGGTGATAATATTGTTGTATCAAGAGCGAGCTACCAGTACAAGCAACAGTGCAAGGGCCTCAAGAGTAACTGAATGTTCTTGGAGAATGCAGTGAATATATTGGAAATGTAAGTCTTTGGATTGTGTTTTTCATAAGCAGTATTTAAGGGCTACTGTCTTAGATTTTGGCTGAGAAAACAAAATATGGAGTAGAGAACTGTAGCTTTAACTGTTTTCAATTTTCCAAACACAGGAGATCTTAAGACATATCCCATTAAGCAGAAGCTATTGGGAAAATGTCATCAACATAAAGATCTCTGCGCAGTGTTTTGGCTGGAGGCAGGCTGTGGTTACTGAATACCACACTCCACACTGAGTATCATGGGATGGTGGAGGGATGGGGAACTACCTCCTGGCACTGAGCACAGCTGCTTCTGTGGCTGATTCAAAGATTCCTGCTGACTTTGTCCGGTCACAGCCTAATGGCTCTCAACTGGTGGCTGAACATCTCAATGATGTTCACCAAGTTTCAACGGGAACTTTAAAACCGGCCTCTTTTTACTCTGAAGAGTTTTCATGGACGGTATAAGAGAAGTTCAATGGATATTATGGTCTATTGGCTTCCTGCAGAGCGGTGTTGTGAAGGCTGTGTTCCCCTAAGATTACATGTATATGAACTGGAAGCAGAGGTTAGGTTATTATAACATTATTTTTCCATTTGAGGACACTTTGACGTGCGAGAAATGAATACATAGTTAGCTTATCAAGGGAATGCATTTGGATGTTTTCGCTCACACTCAGCAATGGACTATTCTTAGTAACTAATAATATACATGTGCCCTGCAGCACGCTTTTTGATAGCCTTGTTTCTCTTCTTTAGGGATCTAATATTTTAGCATATTTACGAAGAATCCTAAATTAAATGTTTTACTCTTTTTATAACATGGCAGTTTCTCACAGTGAAAAATAAGTAGAGATGCTGCTAGAATCAATTTCTTCTTATGTATGCATTTCAGGTGAAAGTGTCAGGCTGACCTGGTAAATATGTGCAGGTCAAAGCAGTATAAATTAAGGGTTAGAACTGACTGCTATAAACATTAAAGAAATTATGTATTTTTTAACCACTTAGTGAAATCAGAATTTTCAAGGCCTATTATTTTTTCTGTCTCTGTTTTCTAAATTTTTAAATGAAGGACCTCACAGCAATCCCAGTATCTGCCCTTCATTTGCAATCCATCACAAGTTTTAAGGTGGATTCTTTTTTTTTTTAATAGCCTGAAGTACATACAAACAAAAGTAGCTGCTGGCAGGTTTAGAGACAGAGAAGTGCAGTAATTTGGTACACGGTTGCCATGGCAGCTAACCTACATCTAAATTATCCTATACGCTTTTCTCAGCCATTCTCTAGCACTGTTCCTCCTGTCTGAATGGTCAGTTTCTTCTTTTTGAAACCCGCGTTCCGCAAAGCCCTCCTTTGTGCCACTTTGGGCTCATCTGCTGGCTCAGCCCTTTCATCCTGGCGTACTCCATATTCTGTTGATATTACCCATTAATGGAAGGGGAAGCGAGAAGAGTACGAGGCAGAAGGAGATTACGGTCTTCCAGCTACTCTGCCTGTTTAGAGCAGCTTCTTGAAAGCTGATTTTTGCTGAAGTAAACCACAGTGGTAACTCCCTTCAGTTTCAGGACTTAAAGCTCGCTGCAACATCACTGATTTTGATGAAATTACTGCAGATTCACAATGACATAATAAAAGCTAAATTTGGCCTTAAGACAGTGAATTTATCAAATGATGAATAATTCTGGTCTGTGGATATATGGCAGTAAATCAGGGTTCTATCTCTTCTGTCCAGAAAACAGGCTTTGAAATGCTTTAGCAATGTTTATTACCAAGTAGAAATATTAAAAGAAAGGGCAATGAGTCCTCCAAGCTCTTTC
The DNA here is from genome assembly GCF_013368605.1 of Nyctibius grandis. Taxonomy (NCBI): domain Eukaryota; kingdom Metazoa; phylum Chordata; class Aves; order Nyctibiiformes; family Nyctibiidae; genus Nyctibius; species Nyctibius grandis. Next base: position 16,201,344 of record NC_090660.1, read on the forward strand.
CCTTCCATTGACCTCCTTCTCAGCACAGTTAGAAAACCAGCCCAGTGCTATTTATGGATTTTAAGCTTTCGTTATTTATTTCTGGTGAAACAGTTGCTTTCTGTCAAATCACTCTGTTTCAGCGGAAAACCATTCCACTGGCTATTTCTGACCAATCATCCTTTTTATCTCCCTTCTTGCCACCTCTGAGAACTAAGTTGTGACGCCGCTTCAGGAGAACCCAGCCCAGGTCTTATCAGTTCCTGACAGATCATGGATAGCCGACGTGCCTTCTGCCTGTGGCTGAATGTGAGCTCAGAGTTTACAGAAAGTGAGATCAGAAGACAAGAAGTAGAGAGTATTTACTTACTTATTTTTAACGTAGTAAGCTCAACATACTGTCAAAGCAGAAGTTTTGTCGAATTTTTTTAAGAAGGTTCAGTTTCAGTATCGGTTTGGTTGCTTGTTAGTTTTCAGGCAATTGCCTAGAAGACGATCACTGCTGCTGTGAAGACTTGGCACTGCCAGATACATTTGTGTGCAAAGTGAAGAAGTGGGGATTACTCAATTTATCATCCTCATATCACAAAGAAGTAGAAAAATCCCCAGATCTGTAGGGTTACAGGCCATGCTAAAGTGATCTCTCTTTTCAGGGATACTGAAAGCTATGAGATTCAGCAAGAGTTTTTTGCTCTTGTTTTCTGAGTTCATTTATTCAGTCCAGTCACCTCAGGATATCTTGCTTTTTAAAATGGACTTTCAAAATATTAAAAACAGTGCAAATACTAAGCCCAAGGAATAAGATCTTGGGAAGTGACAATGAATAAACACTTTATGATGATTTAGGCTTGCTGAAGACCTGCCCCCATAAATGCATCATGTGGTAGTTTATTAAAAAACAGCTGAAGAACTAAAACAGTCAGGTTTTGGAATAACTGGCAAGAGAGGCAGGTCTGGCAACAGTATCAGGATTCCCTCTCTAGACTTGTGGAGAGGAAAAGGAGATACTATACATCATGGTAAATGTTTAAGAGAGAAGTGGATTTCCTCCCACTGCTTTTTAATCTCGGTATGTTACACTCTCCCACTCTAATTTTGCTCTTTCACTGTAAAAGTCTGCATGCATGCAATAAAATTCTAATAAGGGAAAGCACTGCAGGCTGAAGAAGGCATCCTGAAGGGAGACACAAAACTTGAAAATAAAACAGAGAATCACACTTCCCGTTCAGGAGAATGGGAACGCGTGACACTTCCCATTCAAAAAAATGTCAGATGACTAAGTTATACACATGCTTGTATTCCATCTGTATTGTCTGATATAACAATTTCATGTGAGTTGCCCATGCACAGTACTTTTCAGGGCTCTTCGCGAAGATCAGAAATATTGTTGTTTGCATTTTACAGATGGAGAAAATGATTTATGGGGAACTGAACTGACGAGCCCAGACTTCCAGCATATTGACTGCAAAGCCTTCCAGTTACCATGGACCTCTTAGCACAACACAGATGCCTGCAGTTATCAGAGATATTATTTATTGTTTATCCTTTTGTTTCACAAAAATAAACTACTTGCTGGAGTTGCTGGCAAGGAATTCTTTCATTTTGGGGGCAGAATGTGTTTAGTAGTTATTATGGCAAGCTGTGATTCATACCTTTTGGACCTTAGTCATATTTTGCATGGCATGAGAATAAGATATATTGCATTCTGTAGAGCTTTGCCAATGAAATATGAAAGCCAATATCTGTGATAAAGCTCACTGCTCTGCTTTTCAGCAGTATTGAGGGGAAAAGGAGGGGAGAAGTGCAGTACATTGAGTCAGGTGGCTATCCTTCCTGGCCTTACAGAGAGACCACTCTGATGTTTTTGTGGCCGCTGATGACATAACACACACCCGAAACTCTGTGGAGCCTCAGGGAGGAGAAGGTTCAGGAATGGTTCAGGAGCAAAAGCAGTGTCTCCCTGGTGTTCCCCTGTTCCACTGTGAGCTGAGGCAGGGCCAGGCGTACTGCTAAGTCCAAGAGGCTGGTGGGGGTGTCATGTGGTGATCCCAAATGATCCAAGTTGAAGCATGTGTTGGCTTCCTATTGCCCTGCTGGCACGGTTCCGTGGGGGAGACCTGGGTATGCAGAATGCAGCGGGGGCTGGCTCACACTGGTTCACTTAACATGTAGCTCAGCAGTGCTCCCAGGGCCACCCAATTCAGAGCAGAAGTGGCCTAGCCTCAGCAGTCCACGCTGCTTGCTTTCCTCTTACAATCCCAGGATAAGATTATTCAGCAAACCTCTTGCTAGCACCCTGCCTCCTCGCTGGTCACTCGACACACCACTGTCACGGAAGCTGGTGCTAAAGTGCCTGCCAGCTGCAGACTGCTCGAGAGCCTGTCCTGCCTCAGCTGCCCTGGGTTGTGCTCCTCCAGCAGCACTGCTCTTGGGCATGTTCTCTTCCCCTGGAATTCAAGCCTCTGTGGTAATGACAGGGGTGTTTCAAGGCAAGAGTTATCCAGATTCTCAGGCAGTTAAAATGATGCCTTACCTCTTGTCTTTCAAGCGTGTCATTGGCTTTTGTGGGAACATTACGGGTTTTTGAAGACATGGCAATCCAATGACAAGCAGGTGGTCCTGCTCCCTGTCTCCATGTGCGCTGGTCTGACCCCATGGGGAGCGGGCTGTCACCCTCCAGCTTTCTATGGGGTTAGTTCTCTGAATGAGTTCAGTGTTGGGTCAGACAAGTATTGGGGTTGCTTAAGGAAAGGGTTACAGCTGTACCATTGAGGGTAGCATGGAGCATGTGCAACCACGTCTTTGGCAACAGCCGGCATTTGATTGCAGCTGGAGGTTGTGAAATCGTCCCCTTACAGTGTGCTTGTACTGCCTCTATGTAACAGTCCCCTATCACTCATCTATCCATCATTTCAGAGTTCATCCATCAGTTATTTGATACCTGGCTTTGATGCCTGTCGGCTTTACCCTGTTCTCCGTCTTTCACCCTTCCACTGCCTACCTTGGGCTGTAGATGCCCCTGACCTGCCCAGTCCTACCGAAGTGTGTCCAACAAATGACGTCTTGACATGACAGAGCTTTGAGTCACAGGTGACACACGAATACCCGTGTAGTTATGTTTTGTTGATTTTTGTGGGTTTTTTTTTCAGTGTAGTGTTTGTTTATGTAATGACAGTAGGATATTTTAAGTATTTCTATAAAATATTACAAAGTTGCACACTGATGCATGTATAAATGCGTAGGGAACCTGTCGGTGGCTACAGAGCAGCATCCCTCTTGTCTTTGTTTTGCATTTGAGCCACTAAGGATTTCACTTTTTTGGGGGGTGTTATTGGGCTGGTTAATGGGAGAGATCTTATGTAGTAGTGTCCTGTCCCCGTGTATTTAAACTCTGTGTATCCCTTAAGTCCTTGCCTGCACTCCCTATTATATTAACTCTTTGGAGTAAATTTCCTTCACTAACGACCACATCCCCAATCACCACACTTCCCAAAACACGTCCCTGTGGCTAGCGGCATATGACTGTATCATGCCATGTTTAACTGTGCGTCAGGGAGCAAAAGCATGGGTTTGGAAGGACTGTGCGTGGCTTTGAAGCCACACCTGGCAAGGGTCTGCAATGAGCATCTTTCTGTACCTGCGGAGGGGGTTAGCCCTGATGGCCTCCACAGGTCCCTTCCCTCCTCAGCCAGTCTGCGATGTTTCCTTCAAACTATTGGCTTTCTCCTCTCTGTTTGTCTCAGTTAAGGACACGAACATCCTTCACGTACTTGCCAGCCTGCCATGCCAGCAGCGCGGCTGGGATCAGAGAGCAGCAGACCAAGGCGGCATGCTGTGACAGGACACAGGTCGCCTCGCGAGGCCCCGCTCTCCGGGCAGCCCGGGCCTCACGCCTGCGGCCAAGCGCCTCGCCTTGGCCTGACGCCTGGGCACCCGCACGCCGGAGAGACACCGGCTGGCAAGCGGGAGGCTGCAGCGCAGCCCCGGTGCCCGAAGCCTGGTGACCCCGCCAGGCAGGCCACCGCGCCCGCCACGGCCCGTTGGAGGTCGAAACGAAACCGGTTTCGGTACCGCAGAGGCAGGCAGGCAGCACCTGCCCGCTCCGGCACCGCGTGCCGCAGCCCTGCCCTCCCCGGGCGCACCGGCAACGGGCGGTTCCTGCCGGGGAGCCGCAGCGCGGCTCTGCGGGGCGGCACCCCCAGGAGACGATCCCGACCTCGACCCTGACCCCGCCGCCGGCGCTTACTCATCCCCTCAGGAATGGGGCGAGGCCGCGCCGCGCCGGGCGCCCGCTGGGTGCCGCCGGCCGCTGCAGGTGGGGCAGGTCTGCGGCGCGGGGGTTGCCGGGAGGTGTAGTTCCGGCGGGCGCGCGGCGGCCGGGCGGCGCGGCGGGGCGGACTACAAGCCCCAGGGCGGCCCGCGGCCGACGCGCCCGGGCTTTAACCGCACGTGGGGCAGCGGGAGGCAGTTCCTGGGGCCGCGGCCCTGCGGCTCGCAGCTCCCCAGGGCGGCCGAGCGGAAACCCGCCTCCAGCCGCCCGGCAGCCAGGAGAAAGCCCCGGCCAGGGCGGGGGGAGATGCGCCTCACCCTTCCCAACAACGGCAAGCCGCGGCCATCCTTAACTAGCAATTAGCTCGTCCCCAGTCACCCCCGGCAAGCACTGTCCCATGCACGCTGACCCGCCGCCGGCAGCGCGCTAGCCGGCAGCCGACGGCTCCTCCCGCCGTGCTGGCGTGCGGGTCGCTTAAGCCATGGGGAATGGGATGAACAAGGTAACGCCGCTCGTCGTTGTTCCTGTGCGTGAGTGCATGTGCGCGGGCGAGCCGCAGCGGTGGCCGGGGGTGGCGGTCCCTGCCCGCGGGCTGTCGCGGCGCCCCCTCCTTTGTCTCGGCCCTGGGCGGCGGGTACCGCCGGGGCAGTGTGCGGACGCCCGCTGAAAAAGCAAAGGCCAGGGGAGGAGAGGCTTTTCCCTTCAACTTTGGGGGGTCCCCCGCCCCGGGGCGAGGCGGGAGTGAAGGAGACCGTGGCTGCGCCGCTCCCTCGGGGCGCGCCTCCTGCCCAGCCGCAGCGCGGGCAGGGAGGAGGCGGGCGGGCAGGAGGGGGGCCCTGGTTTCGGTGATGCTCGCCCGGGCTTCCCCTCCCCGGGCGAAGCGGGGCTGGGGGCGGCCCCGCGCCCCCAACGGTCGCTAACGGCCACCGTGCCCCCCGGCGCTGTGCTTCGGTCAGCCGCAGCGCCGGGCCCTTCCCCGCCGCGGGCCGGGGCCGGCACCGTCCTCGCCCGTGTGCCCCGCTGGGGTGCCCTGGGGGCGGCTTGGGGCAGAGCCAGCACCGCCCTGACTTGCGGCAGGACCCGGAGCGTTGCGCTGTCAGCCCGGCGCAGCCAGCGAGTGCGGGATCAAACCATTTAACTTCTCCATCGCTTGCACCCCTCGTCCCTCAGACAGGACGGCGGGCGCTGGCCCGCGCCCCCTCTGCGAGCTCCGAGGGCGCAGAGCAGCCGGCGGGTACGGGCTGTCGCTGGAGGGTTGGCCCCGGTGCTGGTGGGACAGGAAAGCGCTTGGCCCCAGTGGAGATAGCAGCAAGGAAGGAAGATGGATCTGTTTTGCAAAGGGTGTTGGCTTTTTGGCAGTGGGGGCTCATTGTAAGCGCCGATTCCCCTGGCATGTGGTGGTGGTTATCTAGGGACAAGTGTGATTTTTCTCGGTATCTCCACCTCTGTTTTAAACCCAGGTTTGAAAGTGTGGTGGTAACTAGCCTTTTATATATAGCTTACTATGAGGAACAGAAGTTGAGTCATCTCTTCTGTCTAACATCCTGCTTAGAGTACTTTGGGAGTAGCTTTGCTGTGAGTGTGGCCTCCAGCAAAGTGGAGGAGAAGAGGCAGAAATAGCTGCTCACAAGTTGTCCAAGTCTGACATCCTTGCCCCTGTCAGTCAGATTGGTGAATGTCCAGAGTGCTTAGCGTGCCACCTGGGAGGTGAAGCCTTTTTATCTTATGGATAGAGACATTGAAATAGAAACTTTAGGCAGGGGAAAGATCGGGCTGCTTAGTCCAACCAAGTTAGCAGGTAGGAGGTAGAACCTGTCTTGGTCCTTCTCTCCATCTTTGATTTCAAAGTCTGGGGATAATGTTGTGATATGTAGCCACTCCTTAGAGGTACCTTCTAGGAGTGGCCAGTTAGGAAGAAACACAGCTGGAGAGACTTCTTTTAGACTTCTGGTATGTTTGTAGTATTTTCCTGTGAGTGTTTGAAATTATCAAAACATTTAGAGGCATGGAATCTGGGATGCTTAGGTTGCGATCTGGGGGGAAAAAAAAAAAAAAAAACACAACAAAAGGGACAATTCTCAACCCTTTGAAGCTTAGCACTCTGCATTACATCTTGATATGGTACCATGTGGGCAGCAATTGGCAATCTGTGACTCTGGGCAATTTGATCATTTTAATTCTGTTAAGTGTTACCCTGACACATACCAACCAGAGCTTTTGGGACAAGCATAGCACTATGATTTTTCTCCTCCCTTTTTAAGGCTATATCCAAGAGGATGAAATGCTCAGCAGTTCAGGAGGAGCTGGCTCCTTTAAGGAGGCTACAACCACGTTGGGTACTGGCCATCAGGGTTTATTTTTGTAGGGGTCCCGCGTGTAGGTCTGGTACTTGCCACCTTCAGAATGTGCCCCTGGATCATCTGCTCCTTTTGATCTTGTGAGTCAGTGAACGCTGGAGGGGCAGGGGGAGGCGTGGAGTCATCAGTGCCGATGTTTCAGGGGTATTTGCTTGACTCAGTGTAGTCGATCAATACAAATTGCCTTAGTTTCCAACTGAAGTGTGTTTTTTTGTGGTAGAGCTACATGCAGACGGTAGGAGAAAATAAACAGCTTATCCAACGGTGGATTACTTCATTTAGGGAATCTCTTTGTACTGGTGCCAGGGGAAGAGGATTAGTGGTGACCTGTAATGGGTATGGTAAGGAAAAGCTCCAGAGATTGCTACAGCTGCTGTGGCTGCTCTTGGATGCTGAGCCTTTCTCAGTGGCATGGTCCCCTCCTAGTTTTCTGTCACATGATATTGATGTATTTCGTAGCAAATAGAAATTGCGCCTAACTTAATGTGGCCATTAGTGCTGATCAAGGGCTGGAGGCCTGGCATTCTTTTTAGGTGGGGTTTGTCTTTTGTTGCTAGTTTTCTCTGTAAAATTAGCTGTGCTTAGTTTTTTTCCTTAAGCCCACCCAAGCCTCCTGACTTTTCCCAAATTAAACTGAAAGCATTGGTTCATAAATACCCTTCTTATTTTGCTCAGAGAAGGAGAATTGGCTAGTGAGTGTGCATTGACTTAGCTACTATTAATTTTCAGTGCTTTACTGTGTGTTTTTTTTTTTTTACATCTTTTAAGTACAGGATGAGTAATGGGATTAAAAATTGTCTGTGTGGCCTGACTTGTCTTCACGCTTAATGTATAACTTTGACTTGTATTCAAAGTTCAAGTTGAAGTCTGTGGTTGAAAACTATAAAGATATTTTCCAGGAGCTGAAGTCTGGCAGCTGAGATGGTGACAAGAGATTGTAGTACTTAGATTTGTTTATCTGTGAACAGGATATGCTTAGTGAGGAGTTTCTCCTGGGTTCTAGTTCTTGTTCATCCTCTTACAGATAACTGCCCATTATTCATGCAGACTCTTCTAAAGGGGCAAGTTGAGTGTTATCTCTACAGAAAGGGCAGATAAGCCATGTTTGTTGTAGGAGTTGATTCATGAGGAACGAAAATCACTGTGGATAGTTACAGCTGATGCAACCAGTTCTATGGAAGCCAGCGAAGCTGCACCAGTTCACGTCAGCGGTGAATCCTTCTCCCTGACCCGTGCCACTCTCCCATACTGCTGGACAAGGTGAGCTCATCTGCTCCTACAGCGCCTGGCCATCTCCACAGAAAGCCTGATGAACTACTTTGGAGCACCCATCAGTACTAGCGCATCTAGAAGCAATGTTGGGCAAGGAGTTAGACACTGTATTATAAACGTGTGTCTATATAGGAGACAGCAGCAAAGTAGCCCTTTACGCCATTTTCCAGTGAGGTGTATTTTCAGAGAGGACTGATGAGAAGCATTAGCAACGGCAGCAACTATCGTCCATTGCAGGGCTCTGCCTTTGTGCAAGGTGGAGAACGTGAGCTGTTCTTGTGCGAGGTACGAACAAAGACAGGCGTTGGTGTCCTTGTCGCTTGGTTGCGCGTTGTTCTGCATCTGTTATTTAGTCCGTGGTCATTCTCTCAATGTTTCAGATGGTATAAAGAGGCTTCTGTTTTTATTCATAAAGCGGTAGTTGAAAAGTTCACAAAAACAACCACCTTATTTTTCTTCTCTTCTGACTCCCACCCCTTCTCTCTCACACGCCCCTAGCAGCCATCAGCCTTCATTTTGCACGGGCTGGAGTTGCAGTTACTGAAGGCAGTGTGAGATGATACAGCTGAAAGTTCCCAGCCGTAGTCTAGTGCCGAAGTATTAGTCAGCACGGCATGAAGATTCACTTCTTTCCAGGTAGCTTTCACCCATAGTAATGTTTCTTGCTTCTAGAATGACTAGGACAACAGGGGTAACATCTGTCCTTCGTTGCACAGTGTCCTAATTTCCTATCTAGCATACAATGTTACTTCATGATGCACAAATGCAAACTTCTGGATTTTTCTTCCTTTGCCAACAACAATCTAAACAGCCTCATTTTTGCAACCTACCAGTGTTTGTTGGTATCTTTAATTTATAATGTCTAATCTTAATGACTGTGACTGGAATTTAAGCTTTTATCCTCTCTTGAGAGCATGTATTTGATGCAGAAATAATGTCCTGGAGTCTAAAATGCTGTAGTCTGCAGTAGTGGTGGTGTGATTTGAGATTTGTGCTGCAGATAGGTAATAGTAGACAGCTATTTAAAAATATCAGAAAGGCTTTTTCCATTCTTTCATTTTTTTAAGCTTGAGGGAGCTGTCTGGGGTGATCTGGTTGGGGAAATTAGTTCATAACTTGACTCTCTTTTGCTTTAGAGCATGTTTTTTGCTTGTAGAATTTGGCCCTTAGCAATGGCCCCTGGGTACTCTGCTCTCTGGAGCACCTGCCGGCTTCTGATTCCTAGCCTGGGATGGTGGCCTTTGAGCTGCACGTCTAGCAGAGTCATTGAGTGTGCTTAAAATAATGAATCAGTCCATGAAACCGTGAGTCTTGTGCATGCGGAAAGGGACAGCAGAACGTTGTAAGGGTTCTTTTCCCGACTCGATACCCTGGCATTGGAAACTGCCCTGCTGATTTTTGCTGTTGTCGTAGGAAGGTTGAATTTCTACAAATGAAGAGGGAAGGAAAGGGGAGAAAGCTGTCTGAGCTTATCTGTGCAAAACTTACAGGCGCCTGTTTGTACAAGACTAAAGACCAGTTTTCTTGTCTAGCTGGTGCTGTCAAGCAGCCCTTAATTTGTAAGCAGTTCAGGGTACAGCAAGGGTCCCAGAGAAGTGGTCTTTCAGTATCGGTGGCAGAATTGAGCCCCGTGGTTCGAGCTGGTGTGACATGGCAGGGAGAGAGAGATCACCCAGAAAAGCGGAGAGGGAGGAATGTTTGCACAAACCAAAGCTGCAGGGAGTGTGAGAAGTGCTGCAGCCTTTCCGTTTTCTGCAAGGCTGGATAAATAACAGTGAACACGACGTTTTTATCGGATAAAAGCCCTGGAGTTAAGGCAGATCAGAAGCTATTTTGCAGGCCCTTCTGCCAGCCTGCTAACCTTTGCTTGGTAAGCTGGGTCACCTTTCAGCAGGAAGGCTGCAGTGAAGCGGAGGCTGGGGTGATAATCCTCGATGAAAAGTCCTTCGTGACTTTCGGAACTTTGCGGCTGCTGGACTGAGCGCAGTGGGTGGAGTTTTCCCTTTAAATAGCTGCGCCCAAGAGACTGTTGCTGCTGTTGTGGTGACACTTGGGTGTTGCTAAGGCTTTAGGAAGTCAGCGCTGACATATCTGTATTGGTGGTATGCTCTGCATGCACTGAAGAAAAATGGATCCTGCAGTTTCACCACCACAGTTGTGGTCTCTTCAAAGGATGTGGGCATGGGTCAGAGACTTCAGGTGGCAGAAAACAAAATTCTTAGCCAGAAAATGCGTTCGGTGTGCCTGGGGGTTTTTCATGTCCTTACTGCTGTTCCCAAATTGGGAGGGTTATGAGAGGGTGGGAGGGGTAGCACTGTAGTGTCAACTGCCTCTGTGTGTGTGTGCGCATGTGTCCTGAGACTGCACAGGCTGGTTCTCAGGCTGACCTTGAAACTCCCCAGTTAAAGTAAGTCCTGTAACTGAGACCTGTGCAGGCTTCTGGGAGTGTTGGGGTGAGTGGGTAGATCTGGGAGAGAAACAGGCAACCTGAGGACTTTCATTAATTCTCTTTCTATGTGAATACACAACTCGTAGTTTGCAGTGATTTCCTCTACGGAAGAGCCCCACAGTGCTGCACCCCTGACTTGCGCGTCTGTGTACTTCAAAAGACGTGAAGAATGCCGTTTTGCAGTGCTTTGTCCAGCTTGCTTTGCAACTTTAGGCAAATCACCTTTTCTGTATGAAGTTTCATCATTAGTTAAATGAGGGTAACTCTTATCCTGCTGCAGGGGGGCAGGGGGAGGGGCGCGTTGCGAGGCCCACCTTGTATTTGTAAACCACTTTTGCTATCCTTGGAGAGCCTCCATTACATGAGAGTCTGTGTGATTAACAACCCCCAGCTGTCAACGAAGGCTCTCAGAGCGTGGCGTACCTAGAGCGGTGTAGTTTGAGAAGGTTGCAAAGAGGCACAAAATGCTGTCAGCGCTTTTTAGATTGCATTTGACAATAGTCTGCTAAAGTAGTATGTTCCATCCTGTATGCAAATTGAACTTTGTCAAATTGTCTTACCACAAGATATCTATATTTGATACTATATTTCTTTCTCACAGATTCTGCCTGGCTTGTTCATTGGCAACTTTAAAGGTAAGATTAGTTTTATCGTTATCTCTAGGATTACTTAGCAGGGGTCTTAAGGTGTTGTTTCGCAGGCCTACGGAATTCTCTGACATCTCTGCAGCTTCTTTAACCCCATCTTGCTTCACTTCTGGATTCACCTGGTAGCACTTAAAGAAGAACTTGTTTGCTCTCTCATCCGTGTGCTGTGCTGCAAGTACTTTAAGAAAAGAAAAATGAACGCCGTCTCCTCGGAGCATGCTTCAGCTGGAATTCCTAAACATTGGCCTGCCTTAAACGATTCCCTGTGCTTGGCAGGCAAGCCTCTGAGCCAGGCAGATTCTTTGTAAGGCGTATTTCAAGACCTCCTTATAAGTAAAGGCTTAGTATGCCTCCTGCTCATTGCTTTCATTATTTTGGTTATTTATAACAACTGCTAAAGAGTTCTGTTATCACTGCTTGCGAGACTGATAGGTCTGCAGATTGCTGTCTGACCTGCGATACTTGCGCTGTCCGTGTCACGGATGTAAGATTCTATGGATTTTTTTTTTCCTTTTTGCATGAGGTTTATTTTTTGTGTACAGAAAGGCAGAACCATATTTAGAAAACACAGGAAACTTTTATGTAGACATCCAAAAAAGTGACCTGTTCTCAAAGCACTCTGTTAGCAGCAGTTCCAGCTGACTGTCCCTACCTCAGATGTAAACCAGTTGTGCCTTACAGTCGTTTTGATATGTGTGGACCCTGTATTTGCTATGCTTGGGTACAACAGCAAAGCAGGACTCATAGGGGCTACTGCGATATTCTGTCCTTCCTGGTCTGACGGATATCACAGCTGATCTGTTGAGATTGGACAACGTCTGCATTGGATTTAGATGGTGCTGCACCTCCTCTCTGCTTCAAGCCCACCATTCCTTCCCCCCCCCTCCTGAAACCTGTGAGTTAGTGGTTTTTGCCTGATTTACCTGCCTCTCGACCTGCTGACCCATGTTGCTGGTCCAGTGCTTGCTGCCCATTGGGAGGTGAAGCCGATCACCTTGTGAGACAGCCCAGAGGTACATGTGAAGTTAAAAGCTGCCTTTTGCCACACTGGGATGCAAACATAAGTACAATGGCTAGTGGGTGAGAGGAAGTTAATCGTGCCATGGTAAGGAAAATGAGAGGATGGAGGTGAGTTTATACTGATGGAATTGGGTAATGATAGGAGAAAAAAGAAAGAAAGCAGGAAAAAAGGAAAATAAGGGGAAGAGGATAGTTTTGAAAACACTTTGGACGCACCACTGCATGGGCCAGTGACTAACTAACTTGGCCACAGCCATGTTGCTTCCTCTTTTTTCTTTCTTTTTTTTTTTTTTTATTTCCTGTCAAGTAATTTAGGAGAGGGGTGGGATGGCAGGTTGTTTCATAGCGGAGTCATTTTCAAGCTGTCTGGCAGGATGGGCCTGGGGAATGTGGCTCTCAATCTGTCCCTCTCGCTGTGGCCATCCTGCTGGTAAGCCCTTGACAGTGCCCCCAGGGGAGCAAAACTCAGCCAGAACATCTGCTTCTTGGTGCAGTTCTGTTTTCAGCTGATGAACAGTTTGACCAGCCGAGGGGAGTTGACCAAGGTTGCGGAGTGAGTCAGCATCTCTGCCGATGCACCCTCTTACTTGTGCTGCTCTGGCCACTCAGCCGTGTGCCTTGCAAATGGTCCTTAAATAGTGTGTCTGGTCACTTCTACGCAGAGAGTAGGGGCGGGCACATGAAGGTGGTGTGAGTGGGCAGTGTTTCTGGGAGTCTAGCTGAAAAAAAGCAGAGGCTGAAATGCTTCAGCTACCTCCATAAAAGAGAGTAAGGATGGGTTGGCTTTAATCTCAGTGTTTGTGTTATGGAGTCTGTTTTTTAAATTGTTTAAAAGCACAAACAAATATTCGTTTATGTATTGCTATGACCTTTGCTTACATTACGTTTAATCATTATGCTCTACCATCATGAGTATCTGGTGTTATAATCTCCAATTAGCTACCATACCTGGAGAGGAAGAGAGAAGATTGATGTTAGAGTACTTCGCTAATACGAAAGCAAGCTTTTGTAATTCTGTCTTTTTTTGCATCCCTGCCCCTCAACACCACCCCTGCTTTGCCGCTTAAGAGTGACTGCAATGAGCTTCCTGTGCAGTGAAGTCATCCCATTTAGGAACAGGCTGTTGGTTAATCACCAGTGTATATTTCTGGAGGCATTTGATTACTATGTTCTGATTTGTGGCACTTTTTCAAAAAGTGACTAACGAATTTTGAAACTGCCATAAAGGGGATCGCTGACTGAGAAATACTCAGCAGCATGTACAGTTGGGATTGGTTAGAGTAGCCTGATTTGGGCAGCTGAAATGGCTACATACTTTTAAAGACATGGGTTTACAAAATTATTTCCTGTAATGCACTTTTGAGCAGTCTCCTGTTTCTTCGCCTTGAGACTGATAGCTTGAATTGAATAAAGTTGCATCTGGACAGTAAGAGGAGTAACACTGAATCCCTAGCATTGTGCGTCTCACCTGGACACAGGGTTTAGGCATCGTGGCACCCTCCGGGTCTCTGCAGAGAGGAGGGAACTTCTCCAGAAGGTGAGTCGGGGGAGTCCCTCTGCATTGCTCTGATCTGCCCTCTGGAGGAGAGCCTCCTTCCTTCCTCCAGGGACTTTTCAGGGAGCCCGGGCAGGCAGGGTTTCCATAGCTAGGTCAATATACTGTTCTACGCACACTCCTGTCTCCCTGCTGCACGGGAGACCTCTGGGGACGCTGACAGACCAGGAAGAGGCACAGTTGTTCCAGATGGTACCTTCCTGCTGAGTGAAAGCAGGATGTTAAAGATACTACACACTGTAATCCTGGAGGGCTGTTGTCTGGAGAAGGCATTCAGCAATTGTTCTGATTGGGGAATTATTATCCATTATTCAGCAATATTGCTGCTTTATATATAGGGTTTCTTACTGTCTTTTACGCCTTATCAACTTAAAACCAGTCCATGACAGAGGAAGTGCAAACTCCTCCACATTTGACTGGGAGATGAACTGAGGCCCAAGTGAAATAAATCTGTGGCAGAAATGGGAGTTGAGCTTGCTCCTTCTGGTTTGTCTGCTGCTGCTGCGCAAACCTTAAGGTGCATGGAATGAGAGGGGCTTTTGTAACCAGCTTAGGGTCTTTAGGGTAGAAAGTTATGTGTAGTCCTGATGATGGAAAGCACTGAAGGTACATACTGAAATTCCCGCAAGTCCACAGGACTTGAGTATGTCTCTGGAAAACTTTCCTGAAAAAGCACAGATCTCAGCATGTGCTTGTTATCTTGCAAGAGCTATAAGCTTGATCCTGCTCATCAACAGCACATGAAAATTGTGGTATGTTCCTGAGAGAGTGTATTTGAGATTGCACAGCTAGAGGGCAGAAAAATTCAAGAAGAACCACAGATGTCCATACAAAGTACCAAGACTCAGTTTGGTCTGAAAGCCCAGAAGGAAACAGAGCTCTTTGGCTTCTTCAGTGAAAGTTAATGAGGAGTTATTGCTTTGCAAATGGGAGGGCAGGGGGCTAAGAGAGAAAAATGAGGGAAGAGAAAGAGGAAGTTAACTCTGCCCAGAGAAGCCCCCTCCCTGGCAGTGTTCAAGGCCAGGTTGGATGGGGCTTTGAGCAACCTGGTCTAGTGGAAGGTGTCCCTGCCCATGGCAGGGGGGTTGGAACTAGACGATCTTTAAGGTCCCTTCCAACCCGTACCATTCTGTGACATGATTCCCACCTCTGGTTTGGGGGAAATTTTGGGTTGTTCCAGTTGTACCTTACAGATGAAATTCAATCCTCTCAAAAGACAAAGAGTTTATTGTGGGATTGCATGCCCATGTGTCTTCTGCACTGGAAATTTGATGTCCCTTGAAAGGCACCTGTGCTCACAATGAAAATAGGTGCTTTGTTCCTTAAGAGACTGATACGACAGGGCTTTTTAGCCTGTTTTGCTGCACAAATAGAAAAAATACCATTTCTTCTGAGAGAAGATTCTAAATGGGTGCTTGTTTGGTTCCAAACTGAAAGGTGTAGCAGTAGCAAGCACCAGAGACTCAAGAGTGTTTCTACCTAGAATATTAAAGACTTTGTGTCCTTCCCTGCTTGTAATCATATTGGGAAGATTCAGGTTTTTCCAATGGAATATTTGGGGGCTTTTTGATTTGAAGGGGAAAGCCACAATATGCGGTTTAATTTCCCCCCCAAAGAGTTCAGTGTTACTGTGGATGAGCTGGAGAGTCTTGGGAAAGTTTCTCTGCCCTTCCCGTTACTAAGTGTGTAAAAAAGGCAGTGCCCACCAAGTGGTTCTGCTGTGTTTCTAGATCCAATTAATTCCTGTTATCAGCTGCTTATTTTTTGGGGGGGAAAAGTTCCCTTTTCTAAGGCATTATTTCAGGTACTGAAAACAGGAGAGGGTGAAGATACCATTGCGCTTTTCAGGTTCATCTTTTGAAGGAAGACATTTTATAGGTACTCTCATTAAAGAGTACTGGACCCTTTTCCCCACTTTTCTCACTTTCCAAAAAGGTCCTTCTGAGAGGCTGGGACAAAATATGTATTAGAGCATCGTCTGAAGTGGGGACAGGAGATGTGGAGTTTTTGTTCATGTGCTTAGTTTCTGTGTGTGTGTGTGTCTCTTGGAACAAAGCTCTCCTGATGGGAAGCCATTCTCAGTAATAGCTCTTAGTGCTCTGAACCACTGGAGAGGAGGTTCTCCTTCAGGTGTCTATCTCTAGTTCTCTCCAAAGCAGAAAATAAAGTGTAGACAAAAAGTTGCTTTATTTAAAAAAAAAAAAAGTCTGATGATGATGAAACCGTAGGCTCTATACATCTGCAGATTGAGACTGAATACTGTTGTATGTACAGGGCTGACTTGCCTTCTCTAGGCACTTACCTTGTTTTTGTATACATAACCTAAAATTTTATACTGAAAACTTAATACTTACTAGTTTACTGTGTTACAGGAGCATGTCTGTCTTTTCAGACTAACAACAGTCAGAAATGTGGGCTTTGGAGGAGGAAGAAGGGAGGATGTCTATAATTTGGGATAGCTGGCTAATGGGAGGAAAGGTGACAAAATTAAAATAAACTTAAACTAATCTCACTTATTTTGTGGAGACATTTAATCTTCTAAATTCACAAGTGAGTTGCAGTTAAATGTTGCAGATCAGGCCCATATCACTGTAACGCCTTTTTTCCCTCGTTCCTGGCAGTATGCTGTTGTATTTTGTTGTTAGCGATAGAGGTGGAAAAGATTCTACAGCTGTTTCTTCCCGTCTAGCTCTACAAAGGGAGAAATCTTTATTCCTCACCTTGCATCTCTATGGAGATACTAAAATATTAAAGTAAGAGAGAATGGTTATATATACGTTTGAGACTTCATCACCCCAGTACTGGAGTTCTTCAGTCATTGATGTGTCTTAATTGGAGTGGTTGGAGCTGTATTGTCTCCCTTTTGCACATGGGGGATGGAAGCACAATGTGCTAGGTGAGCTGCTCCCCAGCCACACAGTAAGGCTTCCCAGAGCTGCAGGGAAACAAATTCTGACCCCCCCACCCCACAGCCTGGTCCCATTTTGATGACTTTGCCATTGCTTTCGCAATTAAGTGTTTGCAGCTCTCTGCCATATGAGTAGAGGCTAAACTAGGAGTCATAGAATGAAATTGAAGAAGCTAAATATAGGCATGGGAGGGAGAGAGGAAGACTTTCCCAGTGTGAATTGTGTCCTTTTGTGTGAGGAGAGAGTTTCCTGAAGGCTTTACTCAAAAATCCACATGAGAAGCGTTTCACTGTGTGAAACAGAATATTAGGTAACCTACTATGAAGAAGAATACCATATCTGAGGGACCCTTTAGGGATGCACAAGATGGACTCTGATAGGTTTCTTTCATCTTTAAATTTGGAAATAGGGTGTTTCATGCTGTGATATCAAAATGTGAGCCTGTATGTGATTGTACAGCACTGTACAACTACTTTACTGTAAAGAAGTTAGAATTGCTGTGGTAATGGTAATTCTTCTGGCTTTTAGCGGTCCTTTACATAACCCCTTAATTTTTTTTTTTGTAATTTATGGTATGAGACCATGAGTGACAGGATATCTCATCTGTACTGATGTTTAAATAGCTTTGTCTGTAGTATCTGTAGAGACTTATGGCAGGTGCCAGGGGAACCAGGGGAATTTCCCCTTTGTAAACTGTTTAAAGTTTAGATACAGATAATACAGTCGTTGGCTGGGAAGCTTTTTCTTCTCTGCTTTTGTGATTTGAATGCTTGTTTCCTAAATATATGGAGGACCTGCTGGTTACCCTGGGATGTAGGTCTAGGATAGCCATTTCCAGCTTGTTTCTAGGAATATCTGAAATCTCACTGTCTTACTGTATAGTTTTGATTTGTTGAAATTTTTTTAGCCTAAGTCCTTGGTTAACTGAAGAACTAAAATCTTTCAGTCCTTTTGAGTTGTACTGTGTCCATTAGGCCTTTCAGAATGATTCAAAGCAGTCAACATTTAACTTGGATCATGCCTCCATTTAAAGCTGTTTGCCTTGTGTGGCAACGCATTTCTTACCACGTGGGTCATACTGATAATTAGAGATTGGGGTCTTGTTTTGCTAGGTATGCATTAGCACCATGAGTTCCAGCCAGCAGCCTCTGAAATCTGCCCTTAGCCTTCGGAGAACAGAAAACAGTGAGTTTTAGGGACACTTAGGCTGGCTTCTGGGCTTCCAAACCCTTGCCTGCTTAGGTGTTCTCTGAGGAATCAAGACTGTCCTATAAACTGTTAAAAAATCTGAAGGTCAAGTGGATTAGAAGACCTCTTCTGGCAAACGTTAGTTTCTTTGAAATGCTCGCTCTGAGATTTTTAGGAAATTTTAATTGTGCTGTGAAGCTAGACCTTAGTTCTGTTTTGGATGGAATTTGTGTTAATTCTCTCCTGAAGGATTAGGCATCTGTGTTGATTGTGCAGGCTTGACCAGTAGCAAGTGAAATCAATGCAGTTTTGACTCTTCTCTCCATTTTATTAGCCTTAGAGAAGCTTTCATAATTAGAGTAGGTTTAAATTTTGTTGCCTGTTACTATGCTCACGTGGATCTTGTCTATGGGGCAGTATAATTAAATGTTCAATTCCTCTTTTTCATGTAGAAAAGGCATTGAAACTTTATAGTAGAGTGGAATAAGATGAAGCAAGAGATGCTAATTGAACTATTGCACGTACATAAAGAATGTACAGGTGATGCTATTGTTATTTTTGTACCTAGAGAGAGCCAGTTTGAAACCTTTGTGGTCAGTGCTCTTTTTTTTTGTGTGCAGCCAGGCTAATGTGAACAGATTGTACGGGCAGATTTGGAAGGCAGGTGTTCACATCACAAAACCACTGCTGTAATTGCCATGGTGTGCTGTGCCATTCTCAAATGAAAAGGTCAGAAGTAAATGGACACAAAACTAACTTTTACCTGTATTAGTGGTTCTTTGAGGTAATTTTCTGGCATGCTAATCATTTAGTATGAGGAAAGTTGCTCAATGATGGCAGATAATCTATTTTACGTTCTTTCTCATAGAAACAAACATATGCTTTTGCAATATCTAGCATCAAATTTTCAGTCGCCCCAGTTTGCTTTCCAGTTTTGAATGTTTGAAACCCCTTGGTTACAGGTCTAGGAACCACCTTTTCATAACTGCACTTCCTTGCTGTAGCGTTTTGCTTTTTCTTATGTTCGATATCTTTATCATCTCATTCTCTCTTCAGACTTAACATTATGGTATGTGTTGCCTAAATGCACATTTTTCCCTACTAGTCCACAGGAAGTAAGAATCTGTTTATCATTTTGGCTTACCCGTTAATACCTCAATTCAAGTGATACGGTTGGCTTCACTTCTCAGACCTGGATATCACAAGGTCTATCTCCCAAGTGAAAATACATCTCCTGAAGGGGGATTTGTGGGTAGAGAGGAGGTAAGCTATTTCTTGTACAGCTCTGACTGCTTGTTCAGATGGCCATCACCTGCACACATGCATACACAGACTTATATTTCAGATGCAAAATACATGAAACTTCTGACTGAAGAACACATTCCTGAGTCACTTAAGCTTGTTCTTTATATAGTATATAATTTGTTTTGGAGTTATAAGTGTGTGTTCCCGTTACCCACTCTGATGATGGTGTTCTAGAACAGCTGCATTTGGGGTTTTGCTTTACTTTATGAAGCTTCAAAAAGAAATGTACCAATGATAAGTGATTTTCAACATGCACAATGGAAAGGGGAGTGGGCTATTTCAAGAGATTAAAGAAATTATCTTCCTTTTTTCCTTTTATTGCAGATGCCCGAGATGTAGAGCAGTTGAGTAAGAATAACATTACGCACATTCTTTCAATCCATGACAGTGCCCGTCCTATGCTCGAGGTAAGAGGTGTGGGGGACTCCATGGTAAATCCTTACTTTGCAGTTGACTGTTATAGTCATCTTGGGGTTAATGTCTTGTTCTGTACAATTGGCATTTTGAGACCGATTTTCTTGTAGAAAAGTTTGACAGCTGTAGTTTTGGGATCCAGTCACAGATTTTTGTTGTTGCTGCAGTTATAACAACAAGCAATCTAACTGTCAGAGGAAGAGAATTACAGTGTCAATCAATATAGCACAATAATGGGATTTAATTTAATAATTAAATTATTAATTATAAAAATTATTAATTTCATTTATAATTTAATTTAATAGTAATTTAATTATTAATTATATAGTAAAGGTAAGTTTCCTTCTGTGTGGAGTTCAAGCATCACATAAACAACAACATTCCTTCTCCCCCTTCCCCACTACCAGCCATCCTTTGTACTTGGGCCCCTTCTTGAATCTTTATAGCAGATGATTGTGTAAGAGGTTTGCAGTCCTTTTCCAGGTAAAATAGCCTTATTTAGGCTTGGGGTGTGGGAGGAACCACTGCTCCCTCATATAATACATCTAGTATAGCAGAGCATCTGTAGGTCTCCAACACTTTAACATGAAGTAGTATTCCCCATTTTCCTGAAAGGAAGCTGATCTGAAGAGCTGAAATGACTTGACTTGCTGTGTCATCTTGAGTAGTGAAAGAGCTGGGACTAGGCTGCAGGTCTCCTGTGTTGGACTGTTGTGCTTTTTTCTTTACACCAGCATACCTTGGCAGGAGGGGAGTTTGGCTGGGCTTTGCTACACCTTAAAATCCTGCTCTTTGATTTATGTTTGGAACTGTTGTCCCCTTAAATTTGTTTGTTCCTTCCCTGCATTCCACTTTTCATGAAATATGGCAAAATAATAGGTAAGGCAGTTGCTGCTGTTACCCCTCAGATGCTGCTGGAAATTTCTGCTTTTCATTCTCTTAATGTAAAACATCTCTAGTGCATTCAGTCCTTAAAGTACAGAATTCTCACCTCTCCCAGGCAAGTCAATAGGTAAGCTGAACAAAAGGTATCCGTAGTATGTCACGATTCAAACTAAAATCACGTTAATGGTGAATTCAGGGCTGACTTTGAACTTAGAAGTGTGCTGAAGCAGAGCTTTAGCTGTTGACTTTGCTTATTAAGTCTGAAACATACTGAATGTCAAGAGTGCTCTTAGTTGAAGAGATAAACAGTTGTACTGAGTAAGGGAGATTTAATGCTTCCTCTAGGGTGCTGTTCTCTAAAATGAATAGAAGCTTGCTTTGTTTTATTATCATGATTAGAAAAGTAGGAAGACTAATTATGGCACAGATCAGCTGCAGCTTCAGGCCAGTGTTTCTTGTGGTGGTGGTAGTTTTGGCAGCCCACATGCCACCTCCTCACTTGTGGTGCATCTGTTTGTGAGGCTGCATGGTAAATAGATCTGTGAGGTTTTGTGGGTTAAATATACCCAAGTCACCATTTCTTCCTCTAGCTACCCCACAAAAGACACATTTACCCAGATCTGTTCCCAATCTGGTTCACAATAGTGTCTCAAAAGTTACAGTGGCATGGGAACAAGTAGTGGTTGGTTGAGAATGGACTTGCTTCATTCACCCCTGCTTCTAAAAGAAGTCTTTCTCCAACTGTGCCTTCTATTTTCTCAGCATGCAATATACTCCTTTATGTGCTGGTGGCCTGGAAAACAACTGTTAAAACTTCTCCCCAGTTCTTAAAGTAATGTAAGGATTGGAAGTTTGGGAGCTGAGCTGATTCTTAATTACTTTATCATTCATGGTCTTACTGTGGTGCTTGTGTGCAACTAAATGCTTGTTTAGGAACAAGGGCCTAGAAAACGTCTCTTAGGTTGTGTTACTTCCTTTGTTATTTACATCTTTACCAGGTTGTAGGTAGATTTGTTTACAGCTTGTGTATCCACATTGTGCTTGGGGCTTGTTCTCAAGTCCAGTGAATTTGAATGGGAACGCTTTCCCTATGCGTCTCCCGCTTCTCCCTCAGATTTCACTCGTGGAAAGTGAGGGCTTACATTTGTGTCCAGAAATTCATTTGATGTTATTCAGACCTTTAAACATGGAATTGCAGTGATATGAGAATCTTTTTTCCTGAGATTCCCTGTTTGTGTGTGTATTTATGTGAACACTGATCATCTGTAAAAAGCTGCCTTTTCTTGAACTGCAGTAGTTGCATTTGTCTTTTGCTAACAATATTTTATCTCAAGTATTTCCTAGTCAACCTATAGGAAATGCTACAAATAATTAAACTAAACTTTCTGTGCAAGCTGTGAAAGGTAAGTGCTTTTAGACATCGAAAACTCTAGTAGTGTTGTAGTAACATGTTATCAAAGAGAATTTGGCCTTTTTTGGCTGTCTGTGGAACAAACGAATATGGATGCATACCTTAGCTCTCTAAGAGGTCACAGATTACCCACATCTTGCTTGTCAGATTTTGAAGTTTCAATAGTGACTGTTTTGATGCAATAATACTTCTGATACAGCACTTAAAGCTGATGTTGGTGGGTAGAGAATGAAAATGACCAAATCTGGCTTTGGTCAAGAATGCAATACTCAAGAAATAAAAGCAAACATGAGTGTATGTGGTGAAAACCAACTTGCTACAGATTGTAAAATTATTTTCCACTGTAGTAACTTATGGCATTGCCCCCTCTCTGTGATGTTACAGAGCATTTTTACTTGATTGTTTAAAATACTCACAGTACCTTTTAAAAAGTGTGCTTTCCTCTGTGCTTTATATACTGCAGTATTTGGATACATGTTACTTTAGTTCTGTGTAAGTTGGTAAGCTATTAGAAAATGGTTGAAGAGTTTCACGAGAAAGTATTATATTGGTTTAGGTCTTATAGTGTATGCCTGTTGAGAAATAAATTTAAAAAACCTCAGTGTTTTTGTACTGAAATTTGGTTTCAGACATTATCCCAACGATCATTTACAAACCCTCATGGATGTCTGATTTATGGGTGTCTCGTAATCAAAGTTTGGCTTTAGGAAGTTATTGCATACTTTCAAGCTGGAATAAGGGGAAGAGTAGGTTTAAAAATCAATTGGATTCTAAAACTTTTTATATCTTTAGACATTGGCAGTGTGCATTAAGTACAAGACACAGAATTGTTTTGTAAGGCTTCGAGTGATTCAGACTGGAACGAATTTGCCAAAATCTGGCCTGAACTATCTTGCAGTATTGCCCATTAGTTCTTTTTGTATGAACTGTTTCAAGGAAATTTGTCCTCTAATAAAACCAAGCCTGAAATTAATTTATATTTAGAGAGCATCCTAAGCTATTGTTCCAATGAAGCACACCATTGTTATATAGGATTTTAACCACTTAGGTAAGCATCTCGTAGTTTAAAAATGCAGGTTTATAACTCTGTCACAAAAAACTATAGGTAACTGGTGGCATGTCCGAGAGAAAGGACTGCATGCTGTATGGAACAAGGTTTGTTGTTTCAGGTGTACGGAAGTCACCCCCTAAGAGTGGTGTCCAACATCATCATGTGTGTGCCCGTAGAGACGCAGAGGCAATAGCCTTGGTGAATCAAGTTGGCTCCTCCAGAGCACTTTGGACGGCTGCCCATGGAACACTCACAGATGTTTTATAAATCCACACAAAAGCCATATACAGAGGAGAATAATTAGGTTTCTTGCCACCTGCTTTCTAATCTATTTCTCAGCTAGTTCAGGTTTTAAAATCTCTGTTCAGAATGTGAGAGATACTGAAAGGCTAATGGGGAAACATATCTCAGAGTGTGCTTTAAATAATAGTGTATCTGTTGGATCTATCCAACAGGTTGTCATCTGTCTGTGCTTCTGCAAGGCCTTTGACACAGTCCCCCACAACATCCTTTTCTCTAAATTGAAGAGATACTGATTTGATGGATGGACTGTTTGGTGGATGAGGAATTGGTTGGATGGTTGCATCCAGAGGGTAGTGGTCAAGGGCTCAATGTCTAGATGGAGATCAGTGATGAGTGGTGTCCCTCAAGGATCCATATTGGGACCAGTACTGTTTAATATCTTCATCAGATGACATAGACAGTGGGATCGAGTGAACCCCCAGCAAGTTTACAGATGACACCAAGCTGAATGGTGTGGTTAATGTGCCTGAGGGAGAGGATGCCATTCAGAAGGACCTGGACAAGCTTGAGAAGCGAGTGCCTGTGAACCTCGTGAGGTTCAACAAGGCCAAGTGCAAGGTCCTGGACCTGGGTCGGGGCAACCCTCAGTATCAATACAGCCTGGGGGGATGAAGGGATTGAGAGCAGCCCTGCGGAAGAGGACTTGGGGGTACTGGTGGATGAAAAGCTGTACATGAGCCAGCACTGTGCGCTTGCAGCCCAGAAAGCCAACCATATCCCGTGCTACATCAACAGAAGCGTGGCCAGCAGGTCGAGGGAGGTGATTCGGCCCCTCTGCTCTGTGCTGGTGAGACCCCACCTGGAGTACCGTGTCCAGCTCTGGGGTCCTCAGCACAGGAGAGACATGGACCTGTTGGAGCAGGTCCAGAGGAGGGCCACAAAAATCATCAGAGGGATGGAGCACCTCTCCTGTGAGGAAAGGCTGAGAGAGTTGAGCTTGTTCAGCCTGGAGAAGAGAAGGCTCTGGGTAGACCTTATTGCGGCCTTTCCATACTTAAAGGGGGCTTATAATAAAAATGGGGTCAGACTTTTTAGTAGGGCCTGTTGTGACAGGACAAGGGGTAATGGTTTTAAACTAAAAGAGGGTAGACTTAGACTAGATATAAGGAAGAAATTCTTTACAATGAGGGTGGTGAAACACTGGAACAGGTTGCTCAGAGAGGTGGTAGATGCCCCATCCCTGGAAACATTCAAGGTCAGGTTGGATGGGGCTCTCAGCAACATGATCTGGTTGAAGATGTCCCTGCTTACTCCAGGGGGGTTGGACTAGATGACCTTTAAAGGTCCCTTCCAACCCAAACTATTCAATGATTCTAGGATCTCTTGGTAGAAGTCTCATTTTAAAGCTAGGACAAATAGCTGTGGGGTTGGAGACCAAAAGGCCCGAGGTCTGACTGTTGTGATATCCATATATTCTAACCAAGCTGGTGTGGTCAGTCAGAACCCACAGAGAATGTGGAAGCACTCTTAATGAATCCTGAGCACTTCTTCCCCCTGTTGCTTTAAAGGGCACCAGCTGAGTGTTACTCTACTGCATTAGATCTGGAGTCTAATAATTAATTTTGTGCCAGTTGATCTAAGTGAAGTAAG
The DNA here is from genome assembly GCF_013368605.1 of Nyctibius grandis. Taxonomy (NCBI): domain Eukaryota; kingdom Metazoa; phylum Chordata; class Aves; order Nyctibiiformes; family Nyctibiidae; genus Nyctibius; species Nyctibius grandis. Next base: position 16,225,949 of record NC_090660.1, read on the forward strand.
TAAAGGCAAATCTTGGTAATCTTGCCAGGAGAATCTGGTTGCAGGTCCATTGAAGCTAATAGTGTTTCTCTGTGGATTTTCCAGGTGTTTGACTCTGTTCTGGGGGATGTTACATGGAGATGAATGTGGGTCCAAACCAAACAGGGTGTTGATGTGGACTGTGCAGCTGCTTGAAAACAGCTGCATCTCATTCTGGAAAGCGTGTGATGTGGTGAATAGTCACGTCCAAGCAGCTGAACTTGCAGCATCCTTAATCCTCTCTTACCATTTCTCCTGCTGTCCCCCCAACCACATACACTTAAATACTGGCAAAAGCAAGAATGCTTCCTCTCCTGCATTGGGCAGGGATGGCTGTGTGTAATGCAGGAAGGAGTACAGCGTGAGTCCTGGGGGAGGAAGGAGTGCTAGAAGTTCTTTTGGTCAGACAGTCACTCAAGCCATGTCCCAGAGAGGTGTTATCTGCAAAGAGGCAGGGATGGATAGACATTCCATGGGTCCTCATGTGGAGAACCCACCTCAGAGAACAGCATGGTATGTGTGGCTGGCAAATGACATCACGCAGGTTCAGACTGGAAGTAAGCAAGGCTTTAGTCGTGAGGGTGAGTAATTGCTGAAATACATTGCCAGAGGCAACAGTAGGTTTCCTCGCGTGCTCTGTTTCTGTGTGGAAGTTTATTCAGGTAAGGCTGGCTTACAGAGGTCTTTGAGCTTTACACTTTACAGCCAGAGCATTTCACAGTCCTTGGTCCATCTGAGACGCTTTGAGGTGCCAGTTGTGGTGACTGTTGTGTGCATTGTAGACACCTGTCCATCAATCAGGAAATGGACTGAAACTCCCAGCTTCTTTCACACGGTCCACCGCACATTTCTCAGTTACTAGTAATTTTGCTGTTGCTCTTGACCTGCACCAGAGGTTTGATCTAGTAAATGTATGAATCCTGTTACCAGTTGCCTGTGGTTGTGGACTCCTTTGGCATTATTTATAGCATTATCATGGTCAGACTGACCACTGCTGCATTGCAGGAAGCTCTGTATGCTGCACTTGTCTTGGAGACATTGTAACGATCACAGTAATGTAGACCTTAAATCAACAAGAGTTTACCTGGGTAGTCCTGTACTGTCCTCTGCCACAAAAGCTTTCTGTTGTTCACTCTGTTTATGACAAATTGCATCAAGAGCAGGCTTTTGCATGTGTACTGCTTCTATGTGCATGTCAGTTTTCTTTCTGTTTTCTGTTGCTGCAGAATTTGTTTTGTTTTTATTTTTAGTGTGTTGTTTTTGCAGATGAGGAAAGAGTGTATCAGTATATGTGATAGTTTCAATTAAAGTAATTCGGATGAAGGATAAGTGAATGAAATCCCAACAAAACCTGCACAATTTTTTGGATTGAGACATATTATCATCTCTGCTCAGTACCAAAGCTGTTGTAAGTTTTAAACATCTCCATTTCATGTGAATAGCTGATCAGTGTCCCTGTGGTACTCATGTACCAGATGGTTCTGTTTCAGGTCTTACCACATGTGGGATTTCTTCCCGAAACAAAAAGAGTGATCTTCAAGCACGTATGGAATTTTTTGAATATTGCAATAATGTCTTCTGGTTGCTGAAAAAATATCTGTGATGCCTATGAAACATTTGATCTACTTTTTCCTCTAACTTTCTTAAAATATTAGCTTTATAGATTGTGGTTTTCCCCCCTCATTCTGCATAGTTAACCAGAGGACCCGCAGAGGACATTTATTTATTTTTTCTTTGTATTCTGATGCCATTAACAATATCATCTTAATCTGGTACATGCTATCTCCAGAGCAGTGGTTTTCCTCCCCATTTTCCTGAATTGTTGACTAAATAAGTGTTGATAGGGTAGGTGGGTGGAGGGGTGGGGAAGGCGGAGAAGAGCAAATTGCTGAATGAGCTAAGCATCTTTCTTGTCCAGTCTAGTAGCTTGTGCAGCCAGCACAACTTAAACGAACTGTATCTTTGAAAGTGAAAAACTTCACAGGCCAGGTCATTTTATAAAGAATTTCAGGTTTGGTTTTTTTTTCCTTGCAAATTTTAAGATTTTAATCGGAGTAGAAATAGGGTTTCAAATACTCAGTATCAAAGAACTGAGTATTTGAACTGAAAGGGAAGGGCACACCTAAAAAAATCTGTGCTGATCTTTTAGAACAATCTTTCATACTCCCTGACTAAACAGTGAAATGTATTAATAGAGTACAGGCAACAAAAAGATGCTGTAACTGGAACAGAACCAGTAAGTGTGAGGAATAGAAGTTGTAGAAAAATAAGGATGGTACTGAGAAGCTGTATAACTTCTCTGCACCAGTTTTATTTATGCTGAATACTGTGATATACCTGTTTTATAAAGTGTTAAGTATGAGAAAGTTGCAGCTGGGGAAATAGCAAGAGGAAGTGCTGGATCAAGTTTATGAATGAAAAAAAAGTGTATGGCTGGCTGGTAAATCCAGACCTTTGGAGGAAAGTGAAGAGCTGAATGACTGCACACCTATCAAAAACTGAGAAATGTCTCTGAGATAAATGGTCATAGCCTGCAGACCTAGTGTAGATAATGCATTCGTATCAGCTTGCATTGAGATCTGGAGTCTCGTTCCATATTTTTTAAGCCTGACTGGATGTTGTGAATCTTAATGCAGTTTTAGCTGGGCATGATAGTCTTGCATGTTTACAGATGATCTTTAGACTACACATGTGCAGTTTTTTAGAAAAGGAAAGCAAACTAAGCTGTAAAGGAACTGAACTGGCATCTCTGGCACAATGCAAGTAACCTGCTTAGCATAGTTTGTGGATAGTATTTTTGCAGCTATTCTGGTTTCTGCTATAGAAACCTATCCTATCTGCTCTTAGCACTTAATGTGATGAGGTTTACTATGGGGGAGCTTTTACTGAAGCTTTGAAGGGGAATAGCCTCATCTCCTTTTAGTTTTCTAATTCTTTCTTTCCATCACCAGTTTGTGGAAACTTCTTTCTCTAATGGTTGCACATTCTGGACTGACTTCATTTTTTGTGTGTGTGTGTGTATAACAGGGATTACCCTGTGCTAAAACAAAAGAAAAAAATCCTGTGTCATGCCCCAAGCTCCCCCACTGATAACTCTGGAAGTGCTGAAAGCTGCCTTAATGCTTTCTTCTTTGGTTCTGTAATCCAAAGGAATATCCTCACACAGACAACAGTCCAGAAAGCATTTGTTTGGACTCAAAAGCCTGTCACTGCTCAACACAAAATAACTAAATAGGGAAGTATTGGGAAACCAATCAGCCCTACTTTATTAAAAAAAAAAAGCATATGCTAATTCTGGACAGATGCTGCTCAGCAAGTGAGAACCGCCAGTCTATTAAAACTGCGTTACGATACTGGATAGCATACAGAAGTCTTGAGCTGTAGGAGGCCATTCGTATATGAAAATTGTGTCTTGATGACATGATGAGAGAAGTCCCTGCTGGGCATTGCTGGGCAACATGTTCTCTGCACAGGCTCTGCTGTCTTTGGTATCCAGCCCAAAGACTTATGGGAACTATTAAAGGGGAAGATGACAAGACAGCCTTCAAAATCAGAGTTGCTAATATCATATTGCAAGGTCATTGTTGTTGTATAAAGATCAGCTCTGCAAATTAATAATTTAGTCAAGTCAAACTGTTGCATTTCCATCTATAGCACTCAGCTGTTATATCACCAGTGTTGGAAGCTGTCAATTTTCAGCCTTTGTGTTACTATCAAGAGGAAGTATACAAGCACTTCTTCTAATAAAAAAACTTAACTTTCTTCTATGATGTTTCAATGCCTTTTCATGGTAAGGGTTTCCCCTTATGAGATGTTTCAGAAGACCGTGCTGAGCAAAATAGCTACCATTTTTCTTTCGGGTGTAGTTGCACCAGAAGATTCTCTCTAGTTTGAAGTAATGCCCTCTAGTTTGAAGTAATGCCCTGTCTGGCATTTGCTCTGCTTGTGAAGTTGGGAGCTCTGACTAATTTTTCAAAAATTCCATTGGTAGCCCACTAAGAAGCCTCCAAGAGACTTCCACAAAGAGGCTTTTAAAGTGCGTCAGGCCATACCTTCTTCATGAGGTACCCTTGGCAGAAGCTGCTGTGGTGATGCGCTAAATTAGTTCCCTGTTTGAATTGCTCAGCACGCACTAGCTGTGTCAGGGGAAGCACGTTCCTGTAGTGGCAGATGGCAGGGAGGAGAAGATGAGGACCATCTGAAGCTTTCAATGGAGAGCTGTTTGCAGGAGAGATGTTTAGACCAGTAAACGCCTGGTGTTTCTCATTGCTTGGATACAGTGTTGACCAGGACAGAGCAAATGCTCTGACTCGCTCTGTGCAGAGGAGATGATGTGGAGGAGTGTGTTAATCCATGCTTGTAATGTGAGCATGTTCCAGAGGTGTAGTGATCATGTTCCATCATTCCCTGAAAGAAAGAGGCGGGTGGGATGTATTGTTTTATTTATGAGACGCTGAGATCCCCTTAGGGGTTCAGGGACCAAGTGTGATAGGTAGTGCTCAGATGTTAGATATGCCCTGACATGCCTGGGGGCTTGAATACATCATCTAGTCAAGGCCAACTAACAGGGTCCTTCCTCTCAGCTGAAGTATGTAGTCCTGTAAATATTCTTGGTGTGTCCTAAAGGAGATAAGCCACAATTCAGTATAAACTCATTAGTGTTTTCTCCCACCTTGCATTCCTCCAGGTGAGCCAGGTTAGAATTGGAATTCAGGGTTAGAATTAGAAATAATATGTGCAGCTCTTTGTGCAAGTAAAGTAAAATCCTTAGCTCTTCAACACTTCCCTCTTAAAATTTTAGAAAGGGTGATAGAGAGAAAAGATGGGGAAGGAGGGCTTTAACAGGGCACTTTATATTTGTGATTGGCACATTCCAGCCTTAATGATATGGACTTTTCAAAAGTGTCACTGAGACTACTTCCTAAGAAAACCGTGAACAAATATTGCAAAAAACCCCATGACTTGTAAAAACTACTGTATTATTCAATATAACACAAACCAAATGTATAAATTCTATTGCAGGAGCATTCCACTTTCTGTTGTTCATATTCTTCATGTAATTTCAATTTCATTTATAATATTTTTCAAAACCAAACCCGAGTGTGTTGTTCACTAAAGTCAATTAGTGGTTGTTTTTTGCTGAAACACAAATGTATTTTCTGAGTCATTAATAAAATCAGCACCAATGGTGATTGCTACAGAAAGTAACTGAAAGGACAAACAAACGGTTGAACGGTTTTCAGTTTAGCAGGTTCAGTTTGGTGCATTACTGGACAAAACCCTTGATAAACTCTTGTAGGTTTGGCTTGAGGAAGCTTTGTGCTGGCTGTTTCCCAGTTTAGCTTTTTTGCTGAAATGCACCTAAACAAAAATAAGTCCTCCTGCCCTCATCTGTTGATGTGACGACTCAAATTAACACATGGTTTTTGACTAACCTGAAAGAACTTGCCAGGTGCTGGAGGTTTTCTATTTGCATCTGGGTTCACAAATTTAAGTTTAGGGGTTTAGGTTTAAAAAAAATTTCTTGGAAGTCGTTTATGGTACCTTTACATAAATTTAAATAGAGAGGTTTAATGCTAAAAATACAACCCTGCTCTTTTTGAACTTTTTTGTTTTTACAACCCCTTCCCCCCACCCCCTGCCCTTCGAGACAAAAATCTTGTAATTTGAGGTTCTTTCCCCCTCTCCTTGCCTTTTAACATCAGAAGTTCTAGATTTAGGTTTCCAGTGCTAACTAGAACCTCAGAAATGTATATACAGCAGTGGCGGGGACAATGTTCTGAAGAACATCTGTAAAAAACATTACTTGGAAAACCCACTAAATGTGAAATAATGAGTAGCATTTTTAGTCCTTCCTCTTATTCTCATGCATATTGTTTTGCTAGAGTACTTTTAGATAAAAATCACTGGACAGTTTTCTTTCATGGATAAACTGTATATTAGTATGATTTAGGGTGTAAACAAATTGAGCATCATTCTTAATGACTTCAGAACATCATTGATCATTACAAAGGAGCAAACATCCATATAGGTGCTGCATTTGTCTCACAGTACTTTTTGCACCTTACCCTGTTTGGAGTCAAAATTATTCTTGGTATCGTGCAATTAAATTTGTGCGTGCTCTTTAGAGATCCTATTCTCAATCACTGACCCGTTATCTGACATGTAGCACTTGTAGATGTGTCATTTTGCTACTGCAAAATTCTACATGTTCTACTAAAAAAACCCAAATGCCAGTTTTTACAAGTTTAGTTAAAATGAAACTGGAGTTTTTTAAAGAGATTATAGGTAAGTAGAATAGAAACAGAGTGTTCCTTAAACTGGACTGTCACATTTCCTGTGCACTTCATGAAATCCTGGATTTAATAACAAAGATTTAATTATCTTTTTTAAAAGCTAATGATATTAGGAAAGTGTGGTTCTATAGCCTTACTGGCTTTTCCAAATGTGAGATAACTGTTCAGTTTCCAGTCTAGTAGACTGACCTCTAAAATAGTTAGAAATTTGAAAATGACTGCAATTCCGTGAGCACCTTATTAACTGTGGTGTAAAACCTCTGCATATATATGTGTGCTCCTAAACCTTTTTGGTTTTAATACGTAGATATTAACTGCAGCAGGACTGACTTAGTTCTAGAATCTGTGATGAAATTGTGCAAGTGTTGTCGTTGTTTCTCAAATAACAGTGAATTTTAGAAATTTTACTTAACTCTCTCTTGTTTCAACTTTGACAATCTTGAAATCAGAATACTTGCTCTAGTTTTGTTAGCTCTCACTGTATCGGTTTAACTGTAGCATTTAGTTTCAGGGCCTAAGAGAGACAGAAATCTAGTTTTGGTGGTTACTCTGCCTGCTGAAACAGAAAACAGAAAAGTAAATTATATTTTATTTTACTGATTTTTTTGGGGGTAATCTTAACAGATTAAATACACCGAAAGAAATGGGAGTGCTGCTTTTATTTGATGAGGGCATCAGTTAGGATCATCATGTGAATAATAAGGAAAAAGTTCAGAGAAGTGTGTGTGTTGGAGGGTAGGGGTGTTTGGTGGTAAAGGCGATTGATGGAGAAAGGAAAGTGAGCAATGATTTCAAAGTAACAACTGGAAAGTAGTAATGAACCGAGATGAGCAGAAGAAAGCTGTATTCAGCATCTCATTGACCTAGGAGCTTGGATGTGAACACATTCCATATGTGTGGAATGTTTTATTACCTGAGAACATGCATAACTTCTGTTTAATTAAAAAGGTTGGATTGATTTCTTTTTTTTTTTTTTTAAATGGGTGGTCTGGGAAAAAGCTTGTTTGGAACCATAAGACACGACTGACAGCTGTCAGCTGAAGAAATGTTTGAATAACAATATATTAGCAGCAGTCTTCAATAAATAAAGTGGATGTATTACTTCATGTAGGATTTAATATTTCTCTTTTCATCAGTTTTTATAACTGCAAGCTTTTCTCTTTGCTTTGAACAAACATCATGTTTTGGGATGAGTAGCTATTCTGTGACACCTGATTTAGTGTGTGTAGGTGAAGTGTTAAAGTACCTGTTTTGAGTTGTTCTCTCCTTCCTTCACTGAATAATTTTTAGAGAATTGTCATTCCTAGGGAACAAAACTAGTTAATTTAGAAGTAAATTAATAAATAAAATAGAGTTCCATGTGATTGACGTCAAATTTGTATTTGTCTTGCCATCTTTATTAATGTGCAACTTTGGTTCAACTTTGGGTATTGCATCTGCAACCAGATTCAAGTTTATTTAATGAAACAGTGGACTAGGTACTGATATGGAGCTTGTTGAAATTTTCACGAGGAGCTGGTCTGTTTGACTCTTTAACAATCTTTTGATTTAGCTTACTCTGGTTTAGTCACCGTTTCAATGATTGTTGCCTTCTTAACATCTTATGCTTTGCAGTTTCAGAATGGCGAACAAACTGCTAGGTGATAAAACAGTGATGTCTCTCTCTTTCTTGCATGCTAGTACCCCATCTAAAACGTTGTAGGTACTTGTTCGGTTGGCATAAACTGTTCTGCTTTGAAAGGTCCCTTTGGGACAGTTCTTAGATGTTATCTGCAGGGTATGTGCACAGGAAGGACAGCAGTGTCTTGGGGCACAAATATACAAATAATACTATGATCCTGGGTAGTTATATTTAAAAAACAGTCACAGACAGCAGGGTTCAGTAATTTAAGTATCTTCCTGTTGCCATTATGTTTAAAAAAGAATGTCTGTCCAGCATATGTGAGGAAAAGCTGATTCCAGCAATCAACGTACAAATATCTACACAGAAAATGCTCTGAGTCTCATTTATGAATACCTGCCCCATACAATCTTGTGTCGTTGTATTTCAGGTATCCAATTATGATGGATGATATTTGATCGTATTATTATCATTATTATTTCAACCAAGAGAAGCAAAACTTGATGGCAGGGTGGGATCCTCAGGAGTTACCAACTCTGGCCAAATTGTGTTTGTGTTGAAGTCACTGAGAGTTTCACTGTTGATTTTTGTGGGAGTCAGGTTAGGTCACTGCACAATACTTTTGAAATCCCACCTCTAACTATTTCCGAGTTGAGTGGGTGATTATTTCCTCACAGGGAGGAGTCCATCACCACAGCCTTCCAAAAACACTGTACAAGTGACATGCATCAGTCAAAATACCAAATTCCAGTAACTGTAACCATCTCCTGTCTGAGAAGCTACATTAATCAGGCTAATAGGCTGGTGCTGAGCATGTGTGAGCACAGTAGTGAAAAGTATGCTGTTGGCTTTGCTGGAAGTTGTGAGTGGTGAAGACCTCCAGGATCAGGCTCTGGAGGAGCCGTTCAGTACCACGTGTAGTCTCTCATAGGCTAGTTGCATGCTTGCTTGCGGTAGTGGGAACTAGCCAGCCATGACAAAAAAAGAACATTGTGGGTCTTAAACTTGTGCTGGTGCTACTTCTGCTTTTAAAGTGAACACGATCTGAAAGCCCCTCAGCACTCAGCCCATGAAAAGCACTCGGCATGTGCCGTAGCTTCTGAAATCTGTGGAGCAACTTGCGTCACTGCATGCTGGAGGAGTGAACCTTCTCGCATTCAGTGTGCTCTGGAGTTAACCCATCTCCTACCTTCAGTTTTCTTCCTGATTTTTCCCTTGGTGGTGCAGAGTTCGTGACATGGAGTTGTCTAGAGGTGTAGGGGAAAGAATAGCATGTAAATTTACTTTCAAGTCACAGGCCCTCCTTCTACTGGAGTGACTCACTTGAAGTGACACTAGTGTCCGAGATAAACCTCTCTGATGCATCATACAAGATGCTTATTATCATAGTTAATCTGTCACAATATAATTATCATCCTTGGCTCAGCAGCCTATCAATGTATGTATTACTGCTACATCATCTTTCTAAGTGAACGTATCTGTGCAAGCTGTTGTGGATCAGCTTATGGCTGTGGAGCCATCCCGGTTTCCCACAGCAGGCATCCCTTCTGATACACGTCAGGAGGGACCGTTACTTGTTGAGGCAGCAAGCGGCTTTGGTTTGCAAACTGACTTCATTCTTATTCTCTCCCCTCAGCTGCATTTTGCCTTGCAGCTCTCACGCAAAATGCCACGTGCCGTCACTGTCTTGGTGTTGCCCTCATGGTGCCTTCTCCCTCGTCAGGCACTGCCATGTCTCCATCTCCACGCTTAGCACTGTCTACAGAGCCTTCCCCACTCCGACTCTGCCTTCCCCAAATCAGAAAGCCATAGACAGAAGTACCTCTCCACCAGTTGTGGCATGCTGGGGATGGCCTGTCAGAGCGAGGAAGTCTGGTAAAGCATGGTGGGGACAGGGCAGGCTCTCAAAGCTGTGTGGCTGTGAAGACAACACTGACTGTAGGCGTTCTGCTGGGTTGAGAAAATGGCTGGTGCCATGTGTAAGTGGTGGTGAAGAGATGGGGGTGAGGTATCGCTGCATCCGTTCTGACATAGTGACGAAGTTCATGCATCTTGCAGAGGATTAGCATGATGGTGTGTCAGGGGTCAGGACCCCTTATAAAAGGTATTGCTCTTTGGTGTGAGATGGCAAGTGAAGTAACAAGTGTGTGTAGGGGGAATAAAGAGGGGTTTCTAAGCCAGCAAAGCAAAGGTGGTGGTGGAGAAGATGCTGCCTCAGGTAGCCAACACAGCTGAGCAATGAAAATTCTCCCCCCCTCCCCACCCCAGCTGGCAGATGAAATACCTGGTAGATGCATGTTGTGTTCCACCTTGTTCGCAAAGGATCTCTTCTAGATAAATGTGCGACTTTCCATGTGTGTTGTTGAACATGGAGGATTATTAAAGGGGTTTGCATTGTTACAGAAAGATAAACTAAGGTGCGTTTTATGGTGGACCTTTTGCTGTGAATCCTTATCTTTACAAGTACATCTGAAAAATTCATAACTCTGCATCTGAGATAAGTCGAAAGGCTTCCAGTAAATGATTTAGTTTTTGTGTCTGAGCTGCAACCTATATTCTTGGAAGTCCTATTTGAGAATTTAGCTAAATATGCTTTCAGAAGTGTTCTTTTCTTAACAGTCATAGGAGCAAAACAAGCTTTGAAAATAAAATGACAGTTAAAATGAGCATTGACAATGCAAAGCAGTAGTGTATGATTATACTGTTGTTTTAAATATACCCAGTAACATTTTTAATACATCAGAAATGGTTATCTAACTTCCCTAATTCATCTTGTAACTTATTATGATAGCTGACTAAGAAAGTGAGGCTAACTATGTGGAAGAAAAGTATGAGTTTTATGGTTGTCCTTGAATTTTCCCAAAAATAAAAAACAAAAGCCATGACACAAACACATTTCTTCTCTGAAATGCATTTTGTTTGGTTTATCAACTAGGTAAAGAAAAATGATCGTGTGGGATCAAAAGAAATTGCTTATCACAATTTTAGGTTGTAGCATCTGTTCAGAGAAAGGGAAGGGCAGGAGAAGATGCAACTTAGTTTTACTAGAAATGTAAGAAGAATGAGGTTTTGAAAAAGAGGTTTACACCTTTTTAGTAAAGATGCTTCTGTTTTAAAAAGGGATAAGCTCATGCTACCGGGCTTTGGGATAAGCATGACTAAGCTATGTGCTGGTGTCTTAGCAACAAAGCAGATGTGAAAACAGTGTTTTAAAATCTGACTGCATAGAGATGATCTCTGCTTGTCTGAATAATGTCATGCCTTCCTTAAAGTCAATAAAACTGCACCAGTCTAGAGCAGGACTAGCGCGGTGGTAAATGTATTTAACTTGAATATTTTCTTCTCATTCCTTTTTGCTTCTTTACACAGGGAGTGAAGTATCTGTGTATTCCTGCTGCTGACTCACCCTCGCAGAACTTGTAAGTTTTCTTTAAAAAATAGATCACAAAACCCCAGAAATCCCTCAGTACCGTGGTGCCTGTTTTACAATGAGCTGAAAGATCTGATTCTCATCTCTCACAAGTATTACACAAATATGGTTTTTAATCCGTTAAGAAAACAAAGTAACACTATCCCAGCCACTTTGGTTCAGACCCTGCTTTTGTGTGTAAGGGTTTGTGGGAGGGTCAGTGTGTAAACACTCTTCATTTGTGGCCTTAAACTTCAGGAATTCCTTAGTGAGTCTGCTCTTAATTTAGTTGCAGTTTATTCTAGCCGCTGTTTTTGTAAATCTTTTTGCTTGGCTGTTCTTTTTTTGTTAGCTTTATCTCCGGCCATTAACAAAAAGAAAACACTTGAAAGAGGTATGAAGCCTGGTGCTTCAAGGGTTGAAATAAATTCCTCACAGTGGGCCTTCAAGGTAAAGTCCCAGTGTGCAAACTACCCCTGCAACTGTCTGCTCTGGACTTCTTGAACCTGCCTCAGAAGGCCCTGCTGTTCTTAGTAGTAAGCTGGCATGGCGGGGAGTTTCTGCCCTGCAGTGAGTCTTCGCTTGAGGGTATATGTACTGAAACTGGGGTGTCCCAGCCTCGCTCTTTCTCTTCTCTGCTAACGTTCATGAAAAGCTAATTGACTTGCCCTTGGTTTTAATGTTTTGAACCATTAAGCATAGCAAGTCTTGATTCCAAAGAGAAATCAAAACAGGTTTTGTAAGAGAACTTGGATGGTGACCAACTCTTTCTTCTAGAGCTCACTGTTTATGTTGGGGAAAGGTGAGGGGGGTTTCAGCCACATCCTGCTACTAAGTTTTGTAGAGAAGCAAGTAGCTGAAAGAGGCCTGGTAGGCACGGAAGGAAATGCAGCAGTGCTTTTCTCTCACATCACAGCAATATTCCGGCTCATGCTTTCGGGGGATATTTTTAGAGTACGTGTTTCTCGTACCCTAGAAAGATTCCAGCGTGGCATTTGATGTGTGGTGATTTGCTTTTTCGTTCTGCATTTCTGTTGTGATTTTAGGAGAAGGGGGAAAAAACCCACCACACACACACAATGCCCCTCCTTCCCAACCCACAACAAAAAATACCTCAAACCCCTAAATTTCAAGGCAGGTCTGTAATGAAAAGGCAGACAGCTAACTGCCTTTGTCATGGACAACTTTTGTGGCCTTAATACTTAAAATAAATAAAAATAAATCAATGTAAAAAAAGTCGTTTAGGAAGGGAAAAAAAATGAGACTAGAGGGAAACATTCACATGTTGTCATATTAATTTTTTGTTGGTATTCTGAGATCTGTAGCATCTCTGAAAACGTTTGGCAGATCTGCTTCCTTTGTTAATAGAGTTCTGTATCAATTGGGAATGGAAATAGAAAGGATGTCATTTGTGATGAACATTAATCAATGCACAATTTGGCCCCTCTCTCACTGTTAAATAGCAAGGAGTTATATTGAAAAACCACCTCCGGTGCTTGAACTGTCTGGCGCAGTACCAAAACTCTTAAAGCTTCAGTAAGAAGATACAATATTTGCATGAGTATTGTTTCTGTTATGCTGCAGGCATCTAAAATACTTGCTTTGGTATCAGGTGGTTGCAAGCCAACGTCATTACTTCTAATACTGATACATTTTATCACTTAAAATAAAACTTGATGAGTAACCGATTTTTCTTTTTTGCTTTATACAGTCCAGATCTTCAAGTAAAATCAAATCATGATGCTCACAAGTAGCGATGTTGCTTCCTTTGCACATACAATCTTCTGAAAGCAAGAGGAAGCTGCCTTTGTTCAGTCTGTGAGGTCTTAATTCACTTCAGCTCAGTTTTTGTGAGGGGAAACTTATGGTTTCTTATGTGTGTAATGCATGTTTACTCCTAGTAAGCTTGTTTAGTGGAGCTCCATTTCTCAGATGAATGAATTGCCAGGGAAATACAGCAGGGATTCCCCTGTTAACATGTGGGTGTTCACTAAAGCGTCTCAAAACCTTGCTTCTACTCCCATGTTCTGCCCCTACCAAGCACAGGAATCACGCAGTTGCTTTTGAGACTCGAGGTGCTTCCTAGATCTTTGTTGCATTTACGTTGCCAAAGGAAAGAAACATCAAGATGCTTCTTCGTATCTGATTTGGATGCTTTCTTTTTAAACTTTATAATATTCATAGAAGTCTGACTATCAGCGAATGAATATGTAGATCTGTTATTATAAATCTGCCCTCAGCCTAGTTTTGGATTATCCAGCTTGCTAATGTGTAAGTTTAGATAACTTTTACAACATGCTGGTAGAGGCACTCTACTGGTTCTTCTTCCTGTGGTCTTCTCCCACTGTGAAGACGATGCAGTTCAGGACCCAGCTTTAAGCTGGGAGATGTAAAAGCCAGATATCATGTAATAAATTGTCTTGAAGTAACTGTTCAGTCCAGCAAATAGGCTGCAAATCAACACATTTGTCAAGTGCTTTCCTGTTACACATGATAATCAACTGTTTTGTGGTTAATGTAAGACTTGCCATTCTTTGTGTCTGGCACTTGCCACACAGCTAACTGGTCCTCAGTCTTAGTTTTCACGTAAATATGGTTTGTACCATAATTTTGAAAATGAGCTTAGGCAACTGTGTCTGCTGGAGCCAGCAGAAACCCCGATACCATAGGATTGTGGAGGAGTACATGTCTCTTTTCTCTGACTCAAGGTGAGGAGGGGCCATGGTTCTACAGAGCAGCACTAATTCTAAGCTTGGCTATTTCTCTTCTTGTTTTCATGAATGCCTGTAAAGACTTACACTTCACGGTGTTTCAGCAGACTGAGTGTCAGCAATAAGGAAGGGTGAATAAAACTGAGTGAATGGAGTTCACTGCTAGCTGTATTTAGTACCTTGCAAAGGTGTTATGCTCATTCACAGATATTTTTCTTAACCAAAACTTGTGCTAGACCATTGAAGTGAATTCATTGGTGCTTGAAGCTATGCTGTTGGCCAAATTTTCTAGAGAGAAAGAGAAAAGATGGGTGTATGAGAAGACTGGGATGTTGTCAGTCCAGCCCTAGCTGTGTTTCATCTGACTGAATTTGTTCAATCTCAGATAAGTGCTCCTTCATTGAGCAATAGCAATGCCTCTTGCACACACAGCCCAACATCTCATTTGTCCTCAGAGTTCATTTATGTGAAGCTGCTCGTGCCCCCCAGGCAGACCTGAGCACCATGATTTGTTAGAACTCAGCCAGTGAAAGTGTTCTGGAGTGGCAGTCTGAGTAGAAATGCATTTGTAGGGCTTTGTTGCTCTTCTTCACTTATCCCACATACTTGATTGGTTGGTTTCTTGAGAAACAAAATCCTGAGTTGACATGCTGTCCTAAAGCTGGGGATTGCATCATGCCTTAAGATTTTCCAAATAAGTCACTCAAATCTTCTCCAGCTGTGTTCTCCATGTTGTATCCAGTGATGCAAGAACTGCTTTGGAGAATGAGTCCTGGGCTTTGGGATCCCTCTTTTTGGATATTTCAGCTTAGACATCATTGCCTATGCAAGTTCCACAGACACTGTCACTCTATTGCATCATTCTTGTCCTCCTCCAGGTCTTGAATGTTTATAGTATCAGCAGCTGCACTGTTGGGCAGGAAGGGAAGCTTCCTTTTATGTGGGTATTCCTGATTTTTGTGTGGCCGCTGGTGCTGGGCTGAGGTTTCTTTTTCTTTTACCCTTGTGGTATAATATTCACCCTGAGAGGGGAAACATCTTGAATACAGGACGTTATGTTTCATGGGTGTTGAGCGCAGTGTGCTTTCAGGTTCATCTTTGCCAATAAGCCTGGTACTGACTGCCCCTGAAGAAGCTCTTTCCTCTGTCTATGCGTTGCACACATTGTTACTGCTTGTGAGCTTAAATTGCAAGAGCACTCAAAGGCCACAGTGAAATCCAGCTCTATTGAGCTAAGAGGTGCTGCTTGCATCTGCGATAGATTGCAGGCAGCCCCAAAGGCTTTGCAGTCCAAAAGGCAGAGGCAGGGTGAGCAGCTTGGGACTGGGACGCAAAGAGGCGATGCTGCAGGTTTACTGAGATGATGACAGCTGCCCAGTTCCTTTCCTTCAGACTTTCCCCACTTAAAATGAAGAGGCATGTGTAAAGGACAATGAGAGTACAAACCTTAGGGTTTGTAAACTGAGTATCTTCTCCACATTTTCTCTTCCACTGCTTTAAAAAAGGTAAGCTGTAGGCAGGGGTTGACTGCCGTCCTGGATAAGAGCACGCGGAAGGGGTACTGCAGTCTGAAGGGAGGAGACTGGAAGGAGCTGAAGCAGCCAGGGCTTGAATTGAGAATTTTTTCATAGCAGGGACAAAAGGGAGAGATTTTATGTTGCAAAGAAGAAAGTCATAACGTTTAGATGTCTCCTAGTACATGGTTTGAAGGAGGAAGTGAAGTCAAAGTTAAGTGTAAGTTTGGGTAGCAGGTAGCGGATGCTTCTTTGTGAGAGACAATATACCCTGGGAACTGTTCATGTAGTCATGCTGAGTTTCATCTGACATCTAAGCATATGCAAGGACATGTGAGGTCAAGTTACTAATTTAAAGAGGAATAAAACACAAACTGAAGTACAGACTTGACAGTCATCAGAATAAAGTATTTGTTAATGTTTATCACATCGTAGTGCCCAAGATACCAGTTTCTTCTTCAGGTAGAGTGGAGAATAACTATGCCAGTGAGTTCTGCATTTCATTGGCAGACACTAACTTTTACTTTGTAAGACCTATATTCAGTTCTAAATTCTAGAAACAGCATTAAGTGAGCTTTCGGATAAATTTTTCTCTTTCTAAGTAGTGATTTTACTAAATAGACCACTTTCTTTATTCCCCTTCTACTTCTGTTTTCAGGGCAAGGCATTTCAGAGAGAGCATCAAATTTATCCATGAGTGCCGTCTTACAGGTGAAGGCTGCCTAGTTCATTGGTATGTATACCACTTGCTAAAAAAACTTCTTAAGGGTTTCTCTACCTTGATTTCAATGTTCATCATTTTAATAATAAGTTAACGTTCATCTCCATTGTATAGCAAAATCCTCTTGGACTGAAATGCCCCATTTATTTGAAGAGGCCCAGAAGATTTGCAAATGCTATTAAAGCCTCATGCTAGGACTTTTGAGTCACAGGGGTGGGCAGCTGCCTGGAGATAAAAGGAGCCCAAGAAATTCTTCTTGACCTTCTCTTCTTATCACACCTTTTTGTAGGATTGATTTGACTAGAGATGCACTGACTAGAGTCATATTATTTATTTCCCATTATTTTAATCACTGTATTTCTAAATATGATTTCCAGAATCCTAATAATTTGATTAGTTTCTGTAGCACCTATTTTGGTGACTTCAGAGTTGTTAAAAAAAATTCCTCTCAACAGAAATTGATTTTTTTTTTTTCCCTTTTTTTTTTTCTTTAAACTGCTGAAGCATTCAAATGTTACATTTGTTAATAGCAAGTCTCTGATTGGAGAGATGCTCCTGGGACTGTAGACAATAGAAAAGGAGATCCCACCCTGGGTTTTTTCTTGCTCTCTGCTATTGGTTGTAGTCTTTGTGCTGTATGTCCAAGTGACATATCTGAGTATATCTGGAATCAGAGTCATCTCATGATTTGAACACTGGACTTGTACACAGGCCCTGAGCATAAATCCTCGGTTTGCTACTGACTCATGATAGGGCTGTGCACGAGTCATTTGGTCAGTCTCCATGTATGTAAAACAGGGATAATTAGTCTGAATTCTGATAGAGCTTTAAAAAAAACATATATTTAAATTTATGAAGCATTTCAAAAATGTAAAATGTTCTCAAAATGCCAAGTGAAAGAGTCTGGTACAAATATAACTCAAACACATTCTTTATACTCACAATAGTAATAGTTGGGAGTTTTTTGTCCAGTGCTGTCAAACCAGTAATAGCAAATGATTCTTAGTTTATCCCAGCATTTCATGTGGGGAAACGAGTCCTGAGAGTTGAAGTCGCACAGTGCATGGATAGCAGAAAGAGGAAAAGAACTCAAGCAACCAAACATATGTACTTTAACAGTTCAGTTAAAGTTCATTTTGATCCCATGAATTTGAAGCCTTTATTTGTGGTGGAGAGGGAACAGTCTTATTTCTCTGCTCAGATCTATATAAGCAGAAGAAAGAAGGTGACTTATTTCTAGCTTATTAAAAACCAAATCTCACTTAGAATGTGTGCACTGTCCCCTGCTTTTGTGAAGACTTTATAATTATTTCTTGCTTTCCAGTCTCATATGAATTACCACTCAGAACCCACTTTCTCAATATTGTCACAGATTTGTTCTGATACATTTGAAAAAGCAGCACCAAAACCCTTTAACTCAAATATTGTAATATTTCTTCCTCATGGCAAGCAACACAGCAGTCTGCTGTGATGTTGGGAAGCGATGCCTTTAACTGTGATAGATGAAGTACAGCACTACTTCAGTTTATTGCACCTCCTTTTCCATGCAGCCTTGCAGGTGTCTCCAGGAGTGTAACATTGGTGGTTGCCTACATCATGACCATCACAGACTTTGGTTGGGAAGATGCACTGTCTGTTGTCCGTGCAGCGAGATCCTGTGCCAATCCTAACATGGGCTTCCAGAGGCAGCTACAGGACTTTGAAAAACATGATGTTGATCAGGTAAATGAGCTACAAACAACTGAGCTGTGAAACACAACTCTAAGTCACATCATGGGCTGCTTCTCATTATTTTGGGCCCTGGGTGGTTTATCTGACTCCCTGTTTTTGCTTTGAGGGAGTGGCTTCTTGGCCAAGCCTGGTCCGCTGGGGAGGTGCGGATAGAGATGAAGGTATCAGAGAATGCTAGATGGGAGAAGAGGTGAAGCACACATCTAAACACCTCCTGCCCAGCTGTGCTCTCAATCCAGTGATTGCTTTGTGTGTGCTAAGACACAATACAAGACTGATAGCTTTAGAGGGGTAAAAACTAAAGTGAGTTGCTCAGAACACAGCAGAAAGACCAACGTATAAGTACCAGTTGCATAAAAATAGTGGGTTTCTCCCCAACACGTTCATTTGGAATAGTAAGCAGGAAAGAAATCATAATCAAAAATCTTTGCTATCCAGGAGTTAAACTAGGTTCTCATTATGACTTACGTATCGTGTTCCCCAGCCTTCTGTGGCTGAGACTTAATAAATTTTCTGATGTGTAGAACAGTCTCAAATCTGACCCTTTTTTCTTAGCCTTTGAAGGCTTTGTAGGACTAGGAGAACTGAGGGAACAGTAAGACTGCAAAGTGGTTTTCATAAAACAAAAATTAGTTCCTTACCCCTAAAAAGAACCATCCCACGCAAAAGACCTGCTCCCTGTGGGTGATTGGTGACTTCCACTTATGTTAACAACCTACTCTGGCGGTCCCCACCATTTTCCATTGCTCAGCATATTGCTGTTCTCTGGGGTTTTGTGCCTATTGTGCTTATTAAAAATCAACAACAGAGGCAAACCAAAATCGGAAAGCAAAATACACGAGGCAAAGGACGTTGTGTTTTTTTTATTCCATCCCTGTCGTTCTGCTGCAGAAAGCTCTGAGTTTAGAAATTACCATTTGTTTTGCATGATGCAGTTTGCAACTGTAAATATTTGCGTTTTTTTAATATTTAACTGAATGTTTCCTGGATCGTTTGGAACTGGTGTAAATGGTAGAGTAACTGATTTTTAAGAGACAAAAGTCAGAGGGGGACTTTCCAGACTTGTCTCCTTCCTCCCTTACAGTCATTTCTACTCTAATTGGTCTGGGCTAACAGCAATGACAATTAAGGCTATATGCAAATAGCCCGATAAAGACAGTAACGTCTCTCTTTTTTTCATCCACCATGGACGGCACATTGTGCCTTTTTTTCACTGAGGGGGAGGCAGTAGGTTGCAAAAAGAAATATCCACCTGTAGTCACTGGCTGGGCTGTAGTTTCCTACTGCCTCTTAACAGCAACCACATCCTTAGCAGGTGTCTGTTTACACACCTGATTTCAGTGGAATAATGCCATCTGCCAAGGGCGTGAACTTTTTTCTGATTTCAGCAGCATGGGTGTTTTGCTGTGCCTCTATAGGGTGGTGTCCTGGGGGGGTTTCTGGAATGGGGTCCTTTAGATCTTGGTCTTACAGGAAGGGGTTTAGTCACTAAGGTCACAACACGGTTTGCGCCAATTCCAGACTTCC
The DNA here is from genome assembly GCF_013368605.1 of Nyctibius grandis. Taxonomy (NCBI): domain Eukaryota; kingdom Metazoa; phylum Chordata; class Aves; order Nyctibiiformes; family Nyctibiidae; genus Nyctibius; species Nyctibius grandis. Next base: position 16,245,497 of record NC_090660.1, read on the forward strand.
ACATGGTGGCCTGAGGCTTCAGCTTTGACTCAGGACCTTACAATCTTTTAGGAATGGGTGGGAGTAACTATGTTGAGGTCTTGTCTCCCAGTGTCCTAGTAAATGACCTTTATGGATAAAGCTGTCCAGGAGCCCCAAACAGAACAAAGCTATGAAAGTTAAGGCTTGAAGGATGAATGTTATCCCCACTGGGACAGCACAGTTGGGGTCTGTGTCTATTTGCTGCTTCTGCAGGGAGGAGCAGCAAGATTGTCAGGAATGACTAAGTGGAGTCAAATTCTCAGCTGGCAAAGAAATGACAGAGAAGGATGTGATAAAGGTCTGTAAAGTTGAGTGGAATAGAGAAAGTGAACAGGTGTGATTTATACTCTTCCCTGTAATGTGAGATGGAGCTATCACTTGGCAGGTCCCAAGCAAGGAAAAGGAGGGGGTTTTATACAATATGTACTTATGGAGCTTGTTGGCATCCAGATATCTTGTGGTAAAAATCTGTGGATTCAAAAAGTGATCTCGTGGCAGAAAAATTCATTTGTTGGTATCAAACACAAAGATACTGCCTCAGCCTCCCAAAGTACCTGAGCTGAAAATTGCTGGAAGCTGAGGAAATGACCAGGGAAAAGGTCCCAGCATTATTGCCCTGCCATTGCCTGATTCTTTCCTCGGCGTTTACATCTGGCTGCTCTCATACCAGGATACAGAGCTGAACTCTGACCTTCAGCTGGACCAGATACATCTGTTACCATGTACCGTATTCTGTCATTCATGTCAGTAACATATATGGGGTTGTATTCTGTAGCTTTTAAAGCTCCTGGACTTTTTCTTCCTAGAAGATAACTTTCCTGATACCTACACTACATTTTTTAACTACTGGTGTTTGTGGGCTTAGGATAAAAAAGCCCACGAGAGTGGTTCGCTTTTTGATCTTCAGCCTTCTTGCAGCCTGTTGTGACTTGGGCAAGTTGGCTGATCGTATTAGCTTCCACTCTAATTCATCTTATTGTTTGTATATGCAACAGGAGGAGGGTGCTTTTAAGTCCAGGATGTCCTTGCCCAGTAGGTGTTCCTTACTCTGTATTACTCCAGTCAGCCAAACTGTTATGCAAGTGTGTCGTTTTAGGGGATGTAAGGGGTCTCACTGATGTCACATGTGTGTTCCTGTGCCTATGTATTCTGTGCTGCTATCGAAGGACATACAATATTTGGAATGCTTTTCTTTAAACTGTTTGTGTTCTTAAAGGCTTTTGAAATTCTGTAGGGCAGGAAGGAGTGTTACTTCTGCATTAGTGTCATGTTATTGTTTCATCATGTTGTATCTGTATGTTCAATTTCTACAGTTCAGGCAGTGGCTGAAAGAAGAATATGGGGAAAACTCTTCTCAGGATCTGCAAGAAGCCAAAAATCTTCTGAGCAAATATAAAGAGCAGGCAGAATTGCAGCAGAATACTGGGGGAAGACAGTGGAATAACAATTTCTCATCTGTGTCATCTCTCTCATATAGCAACTACACAACAGAGACCTAATCGTAGGAGGCTGATTTTTTTTTTTCTTTCTACCTTTGAAAAACATCTTGCCATAATTTCTATCCCATCTTCAAGACTCTCAGCAGTAATCACACAAACAGTTCATTTGTAGAAAGCTTCTTGATGAAAATACTACATTATGTGTGTGTGTATGAGTGTGTTTGACACAGTTTTATAATTTGGGCAGGATCAAGCTCTCTGTATGCCCAGAGACATGATCCAGTTACTGTGGCTGAGCCAGTTTTGTCAGCCAGCCACAGCTATTATCCCCTTATGCCCACATTGCCTGGCATTTGCTGTGAGGTTAGTTCAACTCCTTTTGTTGTAGGCTAGCAAAGGGCTCTGAGAGATGAAGTCTGGTGATTCAAGCCGTGGCAGTTTGACATCTCTGCACTATTAATGTGGCAAAGATGTTAGTGCATCTGAAGATGGGAACTCAAGTCTGTGTCTCTGCTGCTCCCTTCTGCAGTCCATTGGCAAGTAATACTGTGGAGGTGGGCTTGAACTTGAATGCTAGGCTGCAAACTGGAGCAGGTGAGATATGGGTACATGCACCTTTCTACCAACAGTAGCATCTAGGAGAGAAGTGGGACAGACAGCTCTGAGTAATAACATCTTCAACTGTCACAGTTGTACTTGCTTCAGTGCACGTGAGACAGAGTTGTCGGTAGAACTGCCGCAGACCAAGAGCACTGAGACTTACCACAGCTCAGCTGATGTGCAGTGATTGAAGCCGTGGTCCCTTGATTGTGCATCTTGTCTCTCAACATAAGCTTCTCTGGAGAGTAGTTTATCAGGCCTCCAGTGCCGCTGAACTTCATTCCCCATGGAACACGTGCCTCTTCAACACATGCCCCTGCGCACATGATAACGTGTCTCCAAAGAGTAGGCTCGGTGTGAGTGCGAGCACCTGTTTCTTTGCTTGTGCTGTGGTTTGCTCTTTGACTTCAGCTACCTCAAAAATGCTGTTCTTGTCATTGCGGTTGTAAATGCAACCTTGAAAATTGCCTTGTGTAATCTTAATCTGACACTGAGTGAAGTAAGTGGGTGCGTGTGTGCGTGAGAGTGTGTGTGTGTGTGTATGTGTATTTCACAAATGTCTGTATTTGAGAAGTTTAGTGTTTTCTTTTAAAATTGCCCATATTTCTCACTGGTTTAAAAATTGAGTTGTTTGAATTCAACTTTCTGCCATTTTAAAAGCACTATATATTTTGCTGTGATCAGATTTGTAGGAATGCGTTTGTAAAACATTTTAAAGTAGGTTAAAACTAGGGGCCAGACTTTTGCTCTTGGTAACATTGTGTGTTTCTGGAATGGAGCCGTTGCCTGACTCAAGTGTATTCTAAGAGTGTAACTTCAAATATGTCACCAGGGATGCTGGGTTGTGTATTGATTTCTGATGGTGTCATGGGGGGGTGGCACTGATGCCAAGATCATGATTTCTTGTCTTTGACTCAGAGGATGGAAGGCCTATTTTTCTTGAAGATTCCAGAAAATAAAAAATACCTCGCAAACAGCCAGGGCAGAAAAACAAAAACAAACCCCTCATTTGTTTAAATGTGATGTATATCATGCTAAAAGCTGAGCACTGAGCGAGAAGCAGTCAGCATACTAAATAGACTGCTGTCTCTCTCAATATCTTCTGCTATCTCTCTCAATATCTTCAGTAACTCTGACCTCCCATCCCTTCCTAAAATTCTTCTTCATGTGATTTTGTGCTTGCTTTGGGTAGCAGTGAATTCTGTGGATGGGAGCAAGGCTTTTGGCGTTAAGTCAGCTCTAGCTGTTAAATATCTGTTGTTAAGTATCTTCAAAACATATATGTGATGGCTTGTGAAATATGGATCTTGCATATCAAGAATTGTCAAAAAGGAAAAAAGGGAATGGGGTGGAACTGGCCTGACCGTTTCATCTGAGTCCAAGCCTGCATCAGGGTTCTCATTGCACTAAGTGCTTTAAGTGTACTGAACACAGCGAGAGCAGGGTAATCATGTCTGTTGCAGTAGGGGATGCTGTTGGATTTGGGAAGGTGCTGGAATTGACTTTGTTTTCAAGCTTGTAGCTAAATGAACCACTATCTATTTGGTATATCGAGCAACTGCTCTGTGTTTGCCTGGTAAGAGAAGTATTTAGCTCTTCTTGAAGATGTTGATCTGTAAATAATTGCCTGTTTAGGAATTCCAGCACAGCAGTGCCCACATCGGCAGTCCCCTCTATGCCCTGAGGGTGGACATGGTAATTGGAAAACGCTTTCCTCGGTAACAGGGTCTGACACGCTTTCAGGATGCTGGTCCATTTGTTCAACCCTCTACTCATAATAGGGTATGTAGTGCAACTTCAGCCTGTCCCCAAAGGGCAGCTTTGTCAGAAGCATTCTGCCCGTGCTCTTGCAGGTATCCAGTCAGTCTGTCCTGTAGCTGACTGCCAACACTATGTATCCCATAACACTTCTGGCACTCTCGTCCTTGTGGTAGTAACCTTGCAAGTGCTGGTAAGTTGGCAATTCTTTTTCTGTTCTGACAAATACAAGGCACAATGGAAGAAGTGTTAATGTTTGTGCGTCCAAGATTATTCTGTACTGGATTTTTTTAATAGTTTGGTTATCCCCAAAGAGTCAGTCCCACAAATAGGATTGTTTTAGAACTGAATTTGGCTTTAGAGCCATATAGCCACATCAGTGTGCATTATGCTGCAGCTTGAAAGCAGATACAGGGTAAAGCAGGAAGATGGAAGGAGTGCCATATTGTCAGCAAGGGGAAGTGTTAATCTCTTTTTAAAAGACAGAAGAGGTGCTTTGTGTAGTCTCCTGCTTGTACATCTCGTTTAGTGGTCTGTATGTACTACATACTGCATTTAAGAGTGGTAAAAGAGCAACAGCAGTCTAAGAAAACTTGAATCTGGTTCGTCCATGTAGAGAGTAGAATGATAGTTTCCTCCTTTGTTACCACAAGGTGCAGAAGAGAGAGTGGCTACAGTTCCCATCTTTGGCCTTTTAGAAAGGGAGAAGAGCTAACACAGACTGAGAATGTGACATGATTCGTCTTCCAACCAGCCTTTCAGTGGCAGTTTGTAGGACTTTCCAGCTATCTGGAACATGACTAGATAACATGACTAGTCCACCTCTTAGTAGTTGGCCTTCATAGTATAGACGTCGCATTCACTTATTTTGTTTCTGTACTTTGAAACACTGTCCTCATTTTCATGTTCACTGGAAAATGTATAAAGTTTCTAATACCTTATTGAATATCCAGATTTGAAATGTATAATCGATTTTTTTGGGGCTAAACTTGATATCCATGTGTGATTATAAGCAAGTGTTTAGTGTTATACAATGTAGGTAACGGGTAAATGCGTTAGTATTTATTACCCTGATTTTTAACCTGGAAAGAGTTGCTTCCATATGTTTTGTGGTTAAGTGGGAAGATATGGCAAATCATATCTCTGTTTTTTAAAAAGGACAGTAATAACGTTGGTTGCTATAATGGCCACTGCCTATGAAGAAGTCAGTGAAAAGTTATAGTAATTACTTCAGCTAGTTTAAAAATTCTAAACCTGGTAAGCTGCTTGATTCTGTGTCTTCCTCTTCCTGGGCATCTTAGCGAAGCCTTGATTGCTTTTTCCAAATGTTTGTATTTAATACGTTCTACGGTTTTTTTATAAATAAAAGTAAATGTTAACACCTGATCTGCTTGTGTATTTCTTGAAATAAATAATGGTCTATGGAAGGTTTCTACTCACTGTTTGTATCCCTGCAGGCACAGTAAGAGTACAAGACAAACTCATTTTGATATTTCATTTTTCTCCTGCGCACAGACTTTTTGAGACTTCCCCTGTCTTCTCCAAGTTCTTCCAGGTGAGTTCAAGACTCTGCAGCACAAGCATCTCTTGATAGTCCCACAAGAGGATGTTGCATGTTGCTCTCTTACTTATTGTTGCTGGCCCATCATTGCAACAGGGTATGTGGTGAATCCAAATAATTTATTCTTTTGAAATACCTTCTTTTCCATAGGACACTAGTTTAGGGCTTAATTAGCTGTAAAACTTAGCTGGTTTACAGACTGCCAAGACTCAAGGCTGTCAGTAGTGGTTTGTCAGAGGAAGCTGATGTAAGTGGCAGATGATAATTCTCCGGGGGGAAAAAAAATTAAAAATTTGCAGTATAAGGGGGGGGAAAAAAAGCCCCATTTAATTTCCCACAGATAACACACCGAATTTCTAGTTTAACACTACCTCTACTAAGAGGGTAATTCTGGCATTCGAACAATCAGGAAAAAAAAAGCCCCAAAACAAAAAAACCCACCAACCTGAAAGTATAATCAGTCATGCCTAAGTAGCCAGATCTGGCCACTTTAGTCGTTGCTGAAGGCTGAACTATGTTCTTGTAGTGGGACTCTTTCATCATGAAGGCAAAGTTACATGCTCAGGCACACTGGATTTTGGGTCTTTTCTTTTTGCCCTCTCCTCCCTCTGCCAGCATTTGTTAAGTTTATAGACTGCTGTGAATGTGTGGATGTTTCCTTAGGGATCTCAGGGATTCAACTAATAATATCCTCCACTAGAATAAAGTTAATGTGTCTGTAGGTAGCTTTGGATGTGCTAGATGCACCTTGTTGATAATATATTTCAGTTCATCTTCAGTGTAAGTGCGATGGCTGTGATTTTATTAATGTGTGTTTCAGTCCTCTTCCTATCTTTCTATGAAAAGTCTTTAAATTCAATGCAGCCTGCTATGTGATGCTTGAATTAGTAGCTTAATTACCTCCTTTCTCCTATCTGTTATCCATAGCAATGTCTTAGATATATGTGCTATAGCATTGATGGGACAGAAAACATGCTCAAAATGCAATCCCTTGTGAATTAGGAAAATCTCTTAAGTTTTAGAGGAGGCTTTCCCCTACCTCCAAAGGAAAACAGCAGTTTCCAAATGAGAAATGTGCTGCTGCTTTGTCTTCCTTTTGACCACTTGGCACCTCTCAAGGGCAATTTTTATCCAAATCACATGTAAAATTTGTGCTGCAATCATGGTGCCCTGCTACTGTTCCCAACTTTATATCTTGTTTCATTCAATGTTATATGTAACTGTCTTCTAGAACTGTGAGTTCTAGAAAATGGCAGTTCTGATTTGATTCATGCAGTCGTGTCCCACCATGCAGTAAACTGAGGGACCTAGAGGGCAAACCCGCATGTCCTTAGGTGTGCTCATAACCTGATAGGGAGTCTGGGCTTTGCCAGCAAATTATGGGAATACTTCCTCCTCCTCAAGAAGATTGTACTGGTGGAGGGAAAATGGTGATGGTCTCTAGAAAATATTAGACCGCATGAGGAAGATGATCTCGCACTGTACAGTGTTTCTGTAGAAAACCCTGGAGACACAAAGCATGGGACAGAAACAGCTATTTTCACACTTTGTTCTCAGCAGAGCTTTAAATGTGGCTCTAGTTTTCCATGTGCCCCAGCTCCTGTGTGTTTAACTATTTCGTTGCTACATTTAGCTCTTGTCCAGTATTATTCTCCTGCCCTCACCCAGGGAACAAATTCTTCTTCATACATGTTTGAATGTGTGCTTTGCTCTAGTGATTTACACAAGCTGCAGTTTACCAGAAGTGAGTAGCTTGTGAGTAGCAAGATGACTTACTGTAGTTTCCATGTAGTTTCTAGTGTAATGATTAGGAGTAGGCACCTAATGAAGTGTGTGAGCAGGAGGTGCCTTTTTGCTATTGAACTACTGCATAGCTCAGTCCTTGCAAGAGGCTCGATTTGGCTCATGTGAGCCAAACACATCTGCAGTAAACTGGGAGTATTTGCAAGCAGGCTCAAAAAACAGGATTTTCAGCCAGACCTGCACTCAGTTTCCATTTTAGTTGAGGCAATTATGAATGTGCAGGTTTGTACCCGTCATTATTCATTGAACTACGAATAGAGAGATCAGAACCAAGACATCCAAGCTACTTCAAGTGCAAAGTGTTTTTAAGTTTGCTCACTTGGTCATCTATTCACACAGGCATTAGCAAAGCACAGTTTTAGATCTGAGCAGAAGCATTTACGAACGGACCCTTTGAAAGTCTGTTCTGATTCTCCTTCTTCCCTTCTTTCTCTGAAAGCAAGTGAGTTTTTATTTAATTTGTCAGATACAGGGGATGAGATTTTTGTTACAATTTCTTAAATCTCTTCCCTTCCTCCCCTCCCTTTCCCTTTTTTTGTATGTGATGATTTTTTTTTTTAATAACTGGTATTTATCCCAGAGTTCTTGAGTCAGGATAAGTGAGTACTTGCAAACAATTTATTTCCTGTAAATGTGTATTAATAAAAAAAGCTTATGTCATAAGGTTGCTGATTTAATTGATTGTGTTAACAAATACAATTCTGCTGTTTGCGCATCTGTCCTGTTGTGGTGGTGGTGGTTTGCCAAGCCTGCCATGACTTCTGTGGATGTTGTCATCTTCTGTGGCAGTCTGGCTCCTGTACAGCACTGGATGTTTTGGAAAAGTAACACTGATCCATGACAGTGTTGAACTTGACATTTGAAAAATTAAAAAGGGATATTTAACTTTTATTCATATGCCAAAAAGCAATGTTCATTGGTGGACCAGAATCCTATGCAGGTTACTGATTGCAAGCAGTGTTTTGCTTTATTTTCTCGATTCCTTGCTTTTTAAGGCAAGGTGGTACTTTGTTGAAAGCTTGTAAGTAGGGGAAAACTCTGCCCTGTGTTTAGAGAAGGTATGTGTTGAAGATGTCAGAATTATGGCTTGTTTATGCATGCTCACTGCATATTTTCCCAAGGATTGCATTTTGGAAGACTTTGCAAGTAAGTCTGCAGCATGTAACTTTCCCAGCAAGACCACTTATGTAGTCCCTGAATGTCTCAAAAGAAGAAAAGAAAAAAAAACTAACCCAAAAAACCCCACCTGAGTGCTATGCAAGCTTTGGTCAAATCCTCAGATTTCAGACAGGACAGTCTTCTGTTCTTATGTAGCTTATTTACTTGATAATGTCTCATTTGCAGTGAGGTTCTTACCAGACTTGATAAAGATCTCCATTCCTCTTGAAGGTAGGGTATGTCATGCAACAGCTTGTGTCCTCTGAGTAAAACCTCATTTTTACAGAAGTGTGCAACCTGGGCCCGTTTGCAAGATGTGGAAGGTGCCTCTGTTGCACACAAGTGAACTGGTTGGGCTTTCACTGGCTAGTGCTACCATTTACCCCAGAAAAAAATTACCCTTCTGTTTGAGAATACTGAAAACCACTTGCATTTCTGCAGATCTTGGAGGCTGTGCAAGTATACCTCTATTGTTTCTCAACTGGTTAAGGCTATATGACTCTGAAGTTAACCATCAGTAACAAGTTTGGAGAAGGAACAGGAAAAAGTTTGTCACAATACAAAACCCACCAGGATATATTACAGTAATGTACTAATTCACTGCAAGTGCATGCTGGACTTTGCTGTCACTGGAAGGATCTTAAATACTCCTTCTCTTCCTTAACCATATTTCAGGGACTGAGGTGGGGCTTCTGACATGTTTCGAGTTGACCTTCATTTCCCTGGGGTGGTCACCTTACATCAGATTGACTGGACTGGAGGAAATGTTTGTCTTGTGAGATCTCACGTATTTCTAGAGGGGCTTTTCTCGCTTAGAATTGTACATCCCTGATATGCACATAAATTTCCAAAATGGCATAGAAAGGGTTACAAGAGGACCTGTGATGCAGTAAGACAGGCTAGGAAGTTCAATAGTCCTTCTAGATGAAAAAGTCTTGTGGTTTTGGCTTATCAAGTCAGCCATCTTTGTCCAGTCCATAAAATGCTGAACTGAGAAGCATTTGGGATCCTGTTCCTAAATCTCCTATAACTTGCTGTGTGACTAGGTAAGTTGCTTCAGTTTTAGTTTGCTTCATTTTCCCAATGAAATGGGGAAAAAGTGTTACGACTTTCCCTGGTACAGTTCTGCGAAGCCCCAGATGAAAAGCACTGCATCAGTGTTGGTTGTGTATCGTTAAGTGAGGCATCTGCTGTCCATCTGAGGGGTGTTAAAATACCTTTGTAACAGGGAGATTCTGAAGCAGGGCAAGGAGCTGTGATGGCTTCTTGCTTATTCTCAACACCTCAATCCCACCTGCGTAGGAAGTGCTGTGCTGCACAGGATGGTGGTTGGGTGTTGATGGGAATAGGGAAAAATCAAGGTCAGATTCGCCAGGTACCAGTTGCTATATTTCAACATGAATTACATAAAATGCAGATGTCATCGTTTCTGTACAGAAGAAGATGGAGTGAAGCGGAAGAGGTCCAGAGCAATTCTACTTGTGACTGCCCTAGACAAAATTAATCCCACAGGCGCATCTGTTGAACGTGAAATCTCAGGTAAAAATTAAATGGTGGGGATATGTAATGTGCCTGTGATGTCAAGAATGATGGGCGGGTGGGAAGTGGAGAAGGAATAGCATATGGAAAAAATTAAAGCATTGGAATACCTAAAGGTAACGCGGTAAGGGCTGGTGATACATGTGCTGAGATACGTTCCATGCACTCCAGGAAACAGTCTGCAGGAAAAAAAAAAAAGGAATCTCTGCTGCTTCTGATACTTTGGGTATATGGTTACAATGATAGAAAAAAGTGATGTCCTGATTTTCCCTTAGACTTGTTCTGGAAAGAAAGTGCATATGGCGAATACATCTAATAAAAGCTGTTCTGGCAGATGAGAACTCAAGGAGGAACAAAATTAGTGCCTCCTTGGCCAAGCTGCTGCTGCTACTTTTGGACTGTTTCATGGAAGACATGAATTTGATTCATTTCCAAAGACGGCTTGGAAACTCCAGGCAGCAGAGGAAGGGACTCCCCCTTGACTTAGCTGTTTTTCTCTGAATGCATTGCACTTGTGTGAAATGCAGTCAGCGCTGCTTCTCAGGTCATTTCTGGGGGAAGGTCAGTGCATGAGGACTGACCCTTCGTTCCTCAGTTTGAGTGACTTGGGAGCCTCGGTGCCTTAGAACACACTGGACTTCAAGCAGGGTTGGGGAACTTGCAGCCCCTGCTGTGGGCACCTCAGTTAAGAAAGGAAAACTCCCTTTAACTTCGAACAAGAGTAGATCCAAACTGCATATTGGAGAAGCCTCTGTCTTTCTACTGATGGCCAAGGACTCCTGGATCCCCCTCTGGTTGCCTCCAGGACTAAGCTGGGTGATTGGGACTGGTTTAGTCCCTCCAGGCCTCCCTCCCTCCCTCCCTTCAAGGCTGAATGAAGATGGTTGCTGAATTCCATGTTGTTCATTCATTCAACAAAGTCAAACAGTTTTATCCACTTTTAATTTGAAGCATGTATATTAGGGTGGTTAGAAACTAATAGTTGATTTACCTAGCTGAAAATAATTCATGTGAGGGCCAGGCTGCCTAAATAGCAGAGCTAAGAGTAGGGAGAGCATGGTTTGGTGAGTGCTCTGAGAGTAAATTGCCAGCTCTGATGGGAAACAATAATAGGGAGTAAGAGGCAGTAATCAGTGAATCAATACGTATGGTTTGTTTAAAAATACCTCCTTTTTTGTGGCTTTGGTTACAAGAATGCTTTGTGGGCAGCAGAAGAAAGGCATTAATAGTTGTTTCAAACAAGCCATATTCTAATTTCATGTTTCATGAAGTCCCGTGAACCTCTGAGCAAGAGAATTTCCACCCATGTGCGTGTCGGAGGGAGAGGGGAGAGCAAATGGGCAGTGGATGTTTTAAGCAAGCAGTTGCAATTAGAGTAAGCAAGAGCTTCTGTAAGTAGTGCTAGATTGCGGTCAAGGAGTACATTTTTTTGAGAACGGACAGGATGAGACACTAGAAATCCCATTTCAATAGAAGCTCCCAAGATGGTGCCTGAAGGAAATATTTGACAATGAAGTTGCATGTAATGGCCATCTTCTCCCGGGAAATGGTAATAAATAGGGTCGTGTCTCCATCATGTAAAGTAAAACCTGCACAGCGATGAGGATTGCCTGCATGTGCATCCCAGCTGGCTCTGTGCCTTGACACACGACATGCCCTACCTTCCCAGAGGGCTCGTGAGCTTGGGTGCAGCCGGGTCCAAATGCACAGAGCCAGGCCAGGGCTAAGCTGAGCTGAGCACAGACGCACAGCGTGGTTTACTGGCAAACTTTATAAGCTGTGCCCCAGGCAACTGGGAGCTGATTGTGCATGGGTAATATTGAACATGTTCTGTTTGGGAGAGGATTAGCCTGAAGACCTGGAGGGGAAGCTTTAAACATCGAGCGCAATCCTAAGATAAACCTTTAATGCACATTTTCAGACATCAATGACACTTTGGGCGGTTTTGCTTTTTAGCCACCCTTCAAAGGGAGGGTGATCAATATTCTTGGTGTGTCACATGCGTTGCAGCTTTAGGAAACAGGAGCTTTGTATTTCAGGGATGATTTCTATTAGGCCGTGAAGATGCAAAGTCATTCCTGGAGGGAAGTCGTAGCAGTCAGAAAAAGGAAGACCTCTATTATGATACACCTTTCCTTCCACCTGTCGATAATACTTAGGTGTGGGAAGATTTTATGAAGATTACATTCTAGAGAGGAGTAATTTATTTATTTAAACAAGACTACTGATGGTGTATAGCCTAATCTTAAGGTTTCAAAAGAACTTCCAGCAAGGTGGTGTGTTTAAAACCCTCCTGGTATCTGACGGCTTGAACAATAAACATGACAGTTGTTTGACTTATGCAGATGTCCGCTGTGACCGTCTTTGAAAGCAACACATAAAATGTAATGGAAAAGAAAAGCTCGTAGTCATTGCTTGACTTTGGGTTGTCATCAAATTTCTCTTTTTCCTACAGTCTTCTAGAGCTTTGCAGCAATGATTCTCAGTTTCTGTCACTGTTGGTGTGTTGGACAGTTGTGGTGCATGCTTGTTAAGACCCTGAAGGTGAACAGTCATAACAGATAACCTGATCTTAATGGGGTTTGTAATGGCCTGGCTCAGTGAAGGTAAGAGAAAAGCACAATGATGTTTTTAGAAGAAAGCCAAGCAAGGCTTTGATTTTGGTCTGTTGGTTTCCTGCTGCTTAATCACAAGGGGAAAGCTCTACAAGCAAATAGCGGCACCTGTGGGAGCTGGAAGGAAAATTTGGAGGGACTTTCAGGAGCTGCATTAAGTTTCCTGAGAAAGATACAGTGAGGTAGAGTGAAGTTTTTGTTTTGGATTTTCTGAGAGGGCAGAAAAGATGGCTAATATTGTGTGTAAACAGAAAAATGAAAGGAAAAGGACTCTTCTTCAAGAATTATGTTGACTATTGTATCTCAATGCACCAAAAAAAAACCAGTAATGAAAACATGATGACTAGCTGAAGTGATGTTTTAGTCCAGAGTGTATACACAAACTGGCTGCTAGTGAACTGTACTTGGCAGTGCAATGGTTGCAGCACTGTTGTAGTGAGGAGTGGGAATATGAGGAGAGAGCATGAATGCTCTGGTAGAGAAGATTTAGGACTTGCAGACTGAGACTACGTAAGCCCATGCTGACATCTGATGTTCTCCTGAGCAGTGGGAAGCTAGCCCCAGCTTTCCACTCTTTGTACTGGTATTTTGTACTTTAAAGTTCTGCCTATGTGGAGGGGTGAAAGGAAGCCAAAAGTGCAGCTGGAAGATGATGTTGCAGGTGGACAGCCTCTGCTCCCTTAAGCTCTGAGGAGCTTGATTAAAGTGTGCACTAAGTTGAATATATTTTCTGAGTTCTGCAGGTATAACATGGGGGGTTTTTTTGTGCTGTTTAGTGGCACCAACAGTTATCCTCATCCCGAGGCACTGGAGACACCTACACTTGTCAACCTTGTGCGCCATAGCTGCTTCGTGCATTCATAGACTGAAGACAGAGGTGATTCTCTGCTGCTTCTGTATCACTCTGTATCACTTCTCCATGCTGGAACAACCCTGTTCTGCCTTATGGACCTTCCTTGAATGGTCTCTGTGCTCTGGAAATGTGAGTTAATATTTTAAAGTGTAAATTTATAGATTGGAAGTTCCCAAAAGGATCCTTTCAACTTCTGGCAAGTGTCAAAATTATGGGAACTTGGTTCAAGGAGGCCTTTGAGGGAAGAGGAAAGAATTGGTCCCAAGCAGAGCTGGAGCAGCCCTTTTAACACGGGTTCCCAAATGAGCCTCAGGCAGCAATAATGATGTTCTTGAGTTCCCTGCCCCTGTCAGACATTTCTTTTCTTTCCTAATGAGGACAACTTGTACTGCTGCTTCTCCAACAATACGGTATGATCCTCATTTGCCTTACGAAAATTAAGCACCCTCCTTGGAGCTCTCCCAGTCCTTTGTAGAGAGGACGCCTATCCCAGACACAGGATTACTGGAGCATCCAGACACTGTGCTGTCTAACATATTGAGATACATTACACATTAAATAGATACTGGTCTAACTTTCAGGCTGGAATTTAGGCAGATAGGGAAAAACATCACTGAGACCGTGTCCTGGGACTGCTGTTAGTAATATGGTGCTGCCAGTGCTGTGGAGGCTTGGAAGCAACTGTGCCAGTAAAGTCCTCACCCGAGAGATGCCTCAGAAGCCCCGATACCCATGCGTGTGCTGTTTTATGCGGAGCATTTACCATTACTCAAGAAGCACTGTGCCAGCAGGGAATTTTGTCCACATCCCTTTAAATGCTGCTGACTGTCCTTTTCAAAAAATCTTTTAAAAAGTCATTGCCTTGCAGCTGGGGAGGGAAACCTCATAATTCACAGCTGCTTGGGTAGTATAGCAGCAGGCAGCCCATTGCATTGGCAGGACCAGGACCGTCTGTCTCTCTGCAACAGGCAGCTCCTGGCCTGGACACTTTGTCCCCAGCGAAGCCAGTGGGGAAACTCCTGAGCTCAGTGACAGCAGGATCTGGCTTTCGGTGCTTTGAGTAGCAGTTTGTTAAGGCCAACAAGTGGCCATTTCTTTGTTCTTTTTTTTTTTATTATTTTTTTTTTATTTTTTTTTCCCCCTTCTCAAAGCAGCCAGCTGCAGCACCCGCTTGGTGGAAAGGCTAACACAGTAACCAAGAGCTGTAACAGGATTTTGCCTTACATAAGATGAAATCACGTCACTTCTCTACTTCTCATACCATTGCACTATCACAAATAGATCCACCCATCTGCAAGGACAAAAAGTCTGTAAAAGAAAAGGGTTAGAGAAGCTTTAAATCACCAGGCAGGTTTGATAACACACTCTTCACAGCAAGTATTGGCAGCGATTTGTACGCTTCTCAAGAAATAAGAGCTGGGGAGCAGTGCAAGGAGATTTTGGAGGGCTTTGTAAGTCTGGTAGGTCTGAATACGCAGAGGTGTGATAATAAGGAGGGAAGAACTGTCCCATGATGGACCTGAGGTGCTGCAGGAAAACCAGGGGCAAGTTACCCACGCCAGCCTCTTGCTCTGACCAGTAGCCCATGGTACCTTCTTGCTCAGTCACAGCCAGAACTGCATTTGCTGTAAACAAGCACAACAGACAGGTTTTTTAACAGGCACTGTATTTGTTGACCCAATCCACAGCAAAAAGAAACAAAAAAAAAAAGAATTATATAACAAAATGAGTAATGCTAAGTGGGTGAGGGAATTTCTTGGTGTTTGCTGGCACGAAGTGCCTTCAGTAGAAGTGTGCGTGGCTAAGCTTGCATCACTGACAATGAGAAAAACTTTATTTTGCTTCAAAAGGGAAGCATTCGCCCATGCTAGTAAGTCACCTTTCAGAGTATCCTTCCTGTTCATGCTAACCAGGGGTAGCCATGCATGCAGCGATCTCTTTTTTTTTTTTTTCATCATTAGAGAAGAGCAACCTCATACAAAAGTTAATGCAATAGGCCATCCAGGCTGCATCGGCTGTCAACAGTTGCTAGAGCTCTTAACTCCTCAGAAGGTAGCATGGGCCAGCATCAACTGTCAGGCGAAATCCAGAGAATATTCAGGATTTTCCTGAGATAAAGTGAAACAAAGCGAGGTGGACAATGCATTTTAAAAGGGGAGTTTTTCCCATGTCACTAAAAGGAAAGCAGCATCCCCCTGTCACTGAAAATTTCCCTCCCCACCTTTGCAAATCTCCCCTTGGCGGTCAGTGCTTTGCTTCAGCTGCTGTGAAGCAAGCGAGTACAAAACCAACCCCTGCCCATAGGAAACGCTCTGGATGTGTGCACATGCTCTCGCTCGTGCAGGGCATTCCCCGTTCTCCCTGCCAGCACTGGCTACCAAACGCTGTTCTCCTGACAAGACTGGCGCGAATTGCAGTGCTACACTTGCTACGGCCCCCCCTCGCACGGTGATACCGAAAGCTGCTGTGATCTGGAGTGGAGAAAGGTGGGAGGAGATGTGATCACGTATTGTTAGTATAATTTCACATCTTTACTGTTCAGCGAGACATTTCCAAAAGCAGCCAATTCTCTTTTTCCAAGGTGGCTACAACGCTGTGAAGTTTCCTCCTGCCTTCTGACAACATTTCAGCTCTTGTGTATTTTCTCTCACATATAGTAGTTTTGCTCTCCATCACCCAGGTGTTTGCTTGCTCTTTGCAGATTATGGTATGCTCTCTGCATCTTTGCAAATAAGGCTTTATGAGCACTGTGCCACTGAGCTCTCCAACGAAGGAGAAGCATCCCTGAGCCTCCCTCCATCAGGCTTTACTGGCCGGGGGGAGAGAAGTGTGCCTCACATCCAGCTGAGGAGTGATGCAGCCATCACTCTCCTCCCAGCTCTTGGCAGTAGCCTGCTCTTTGGAGAGCACCTGCACCTCCAGCTTTCAGGTCTTCCTGGCAGGTTTACATGTGGCTGGTACCTGTGCAGGGCACAATGCAAGGCAAGCCCTGGGGAGGCCCGCTCCAACCTCCTTGTTCCACCTGGCCCCATGCCCAGGGGATCAAGCATCAGTAAGGAGAAGCCTGGTTACACTGCACCTTCCAACCTGCGCCACAGTATGGAAAACACACACCAAAGCTCCTCTAGGCAGAAAGATGCTGATGTCCTAGAAGGGGTAGATTACTTAGAGCAATTTATTAAAGTTTTGTAGTGTCAGACACTCTCCATTCTCCCATTCTCTCTCATTTATAAAGGCACCTGGCAAGGAGGACTGTAACACAAATGTCCCAATTGTCACAGGATTGCAGAAGGACAATTTCCCCCCTGCAAGGGCTTGTACTGAAGCCCCTGCCTAGGGCAGCTGGCCTGTTGAGCGGTTTGTGCTGCCCTGTGATCTGAGCACTGGAGCTGGAAACGCTGAGGATCCAGTGGTTCATCTGGCGCCCTGCTGTAAAGCGACATTTGATTGCATTTGGTGTTGCAGTTAATGAAGGTGTTTCATGTTTTTGAAAACTTCCAGAAAGCATTCACTCATTTATGTACGTGCTAGACTGATAATTGATAGCAGGAGAAATTCTGACTGGACGTACTTGCTATCCCCCATTCTCGCCCTCCACCGAAATCCTTGTTTACAAAGACTTGTTTCTTTTTAAATCATTCTTCTGCACATCTAATAGGGCTGACCCGCTTCTTTTCAAAGTGAAATACCACTGTACATTCATTTAGGGCTCGCATGCACTCCCTCTAGATTACAGCCAAACTTGCATTGTGCTACTGTGAATGACGAGTCAGGTCTCTCCTCAACAGAAAACACAGGCAGGTTATCTGTGTTGCTACCTAAGGAAGAGCAATTAATAAGTGGATTTTTTTTCTTTAAATAATTCATATTATAGCCCCCCTTGCTTTTTCCTTTGGGGCTGTAAGTTCCTCTTTTGTCAATCAAAAAGAAGGTGGTAACATAAACTGCTAGACCATCGCCACCACCTTTCTCACGACCACCTGCATCTCATCACCATCTGCTCAGTAAATCCAGGCTGAGGATTTACCCCTCACTAATCAAGACAGGATGAAACCAAATCATGTTTGAAATTGTACAGGGTATGCTATACCTATGGTCTCTAAAACATCTCCCTCCAAAAGGATGTATGGGCCACCAGTGATTTCCACCCTACAATGGCCACAGACAAGAGGAGACCTTCCCAGTTTCTTTAAAGGAGAAAAAATCTCAGTGGCAGCCACATCTACAGTTTTCGTGAAACTTCCCAAAGCTCCATCCCTTCTGAGTCCTCTTTGCTATCATTTAAATTCCTGCGTTGCACTGCTTTTGACAGAGGTGATCCAATTCAAAAGGACAGAAAACCCAGACAGTTTTATATTTAACAGAGGATTGTAGTAGGTAGTGGGAGCGGAATGGGCAATACATACATGGCAATACAGATCTCGTGGATTTTTTTAATATTCACTGTTTAGTTTTCAGTGATTTTTCTTCTTGTATCACCCTAATCTCTTCCCTCTCCAAGTCATTTTCTGATTTAACTGGGCTCCTTGCATCTCAGTTTCTTTGAAGTGGAACCTCAACCCCAAAATATACAAAACCAAGTTGATCTTTTGAACCCAGGAAGTGATGTGGGTTTGAACTTAGATACAAATGAGCCCGAGCACAATACTTACATTATGCTGGTCTGAAAGCAGACAAAAAATGGTTAAAGCAAAAATACTTAAAGTGGTCACATTGGCAGCCTCCCTTCCCGCCGAGCACAGGGCTCTTGCAATGTCCCAGGTTGTCCAACAGTTGAGGTGTCATCCAGCCATAGACCCTTGACAAGCTCAAAATGTGCCAGGAATCAACCATCACACCAGCCAGTGCTCAGTGCTCCCCAAATCCCTGGAAATTTGCTTCTTCCTTGCTGGAGGAAAGGACTCGAGGGTGATGCTGGGCAGCCCCACCCCAGTCCATGCACCCAGCTGGCAGCCCCCCCATCACCGGCTGCATCCTTGTCCCACTCCCACAACAGCCATCCTGGTCCTCTTCCTATGTGTCCCACAGTCTGGAAATGCACTCGAAAAGTGAGTTTTTCTGAGGGCATGAATTCAGCCTTTACCTTGTTCTTCACTGTAATAAATCATGTTTAGATCGGGTTCCGCCTCTGGAGCAGTCCCACCGCTCCACTCTGGTGAGATACGATCCCCAGCCTGGTTTAACTTCTTCTGTGATCAAGATGCAATAAAGGGTTTTCTCAGCATTAGTCACATTTGGGATGTTTTCAGCTGAGTGCAGCTTGTAAACTACATTTATGGGCAATGCGCTGAGGACACAACATAGCTGAAGAAATTTGGCCAGGTGGGTTGATGGCCTGAAATCTAGCTGCCTGTCCACCCCGCCTTTTTACTCCAAACAAAGCAGGTTGGATGTGGAAAAAAAAGATGGTAATCCTGCACTTTGGATTTAGAAGGCTCCCAGCTTCGCTGGCAAAGGACCAGTTTCCTTGGCTCACGACCGGCAGTCCCGGGCAGTCCTTGACAGCTGCCCAGCAGAGATGCGAGTCTGAAATTACTTGAGTTAATGGAGAGGTGTTTCTCAGCACCTCCTGGCCAGCCCCGGAACATGAGGCAGAGCTGGCCAGTTTGTTTACTGGAGGTCATTAGAAGACAAATATTTTTGCACTTAAAAACAAGAAAACCAGAAAACACCAAAATAGAAGTTGATAAAATATTCTGTCTGTGGTAAGCAAATAAAAACATGCACATTTTGAAAGCCTTGAAAAGAGAATTCTAACAGGTTTTTCATTTTTTTCTGTTTTGTCAAACATCAAGCACATTAGGTTTTGAGTTTTCACATGAAAACTGAACAAATTTTAAAAAGTGTTTTTCTAAACAAAGTTCTCTATTCTTTTTAAAAAGTGGTCAGGAAAAAGATTTGGCTTTTTTCTCAATCTGCTCTCCATGGTTGAGATTTTTTTCTTTGTTGTAAATTTTAAATTCTTGCAGCAATATGTCATATTCAACTATATGTTTTTATTTTAAGGGTCCCTCCCCTGACTTACTCAGGACAGGTTATCTCTCCAAAGCTTTTGTGTTGGGAGTGATCCTCTAAAAAAAAAACAGGGACCGATACAGGTACTTACTATTATTTAATACAACACATTTTGAAGAATGGAAATGGTCGCACCAGGTGAGTGACCACGTTCACCGGACGGACAGTCAGCGTGATGCTCATCTCCCCAAGGAGAAGGCTCCCTCCCTCGCCTGAACTCATCAGGGAGAGCTGGAAGAGAGGTGAAGGTCATCAACACGTCAGCTGCTCAGACGGTGACAGTAAATAACGATCATGCAATGACTGCTTGTGAATTAAAGGCATTATTTCAAGGCATTAAATGCATTATTGCAAGACAAAGTGAACATTTTATTTGCAAATACATTCATATATCTGCTCAGAATTTTTCAGAAATTCACTTTTTTAAGTGACAGCAACCATGCTTTCCTTATTTTTTTGTTTGAAAACTACTTACAGTTTTTTCTTTTTTTTTTTCCCCAATTTTTCAGTTTTTTTTAAATGATTAACTGCTGCTTGCTGATGAAAGCGGCTGGACTAGCATAGGTTGAACTGCTTTGGGGAGATGGGGATGGGGAGGGAGGATGACTGTATTTGGAAATAAATACAGCTAGCGCAGAAAAAGAGAATGGGAAAAGGATGCTGCTCTGGTGTAAGCCGCTGCACTTCAAATCCAGCCTTGGCACAAAAGAAGTCCAATTTCTTGCTCGTTCAGCAACAAACTCTCAATATTGTTTTTATTCATAACGTTGATGATTTGCAACACTACTCACTCACATGTTTTCATTTCCTCAGCTTGGTGGAATCATCAGATTTGTGTGTCCAGCGTAAACATGACTGCAGAGTTTTTCCAAAGTTTCAGGAAGCTTCACCTCATCTTGTTTGACGACGATCCAGAGCTGCCCTACAGCTTTCAAGGAGTGAAGAGTGAGCTTTAAAAATATTTTTTCTGGAAAATTGGAATTGTTACCAGCATCCTGTAAAACAGGCACACGGGTGTATGTGCAGACACGCAAAACCCCAGGTTTTTCTCCCTCACAAAATTAATAAAACCTAGAGCACCTCAAGAGTAAAGCCCGCTCCTCCCAATAGTTTTAGACTGGAAATGTTCATCCTTTGTGGTTCCAGATGGCTACAACAGGCAGTTTGAACACTGGAGCGGTACCTAAATCCTATCCTTCACACTCCTTTTTACTCCTCTGTCTTCCCAAGGAAAATCCCATCTTTACCATTCGGTTTCCCTGCACTTTCTCAGGGCACTTGGCATTTTCCTTAGACAGCAGTGGTATTTATTAATTACCTCCTGTACCTGCTATAGAAACAAATATATGTTAGATAATAACCTTTAGCAGCTTTTGCCCCCAAGGTTACGCAATCTTACAATGGTTATTTCCAAGTCGTATGGCTTTTCACACATATTCTGCATATTGAAGAAAATAGTCCATAAATCTGAACATGAGTTATTCCTTATTTCATAAATCTGCTCGTAAGACACGCTCTGTTTGTATCTCCTTTCCCAGCTAAGGTGTGAGGTGTCAGAAAGCACCAGAAGCAGGTCATGAAAGGGCTGTTCAGATGTACCCCTCTGGATCCCAGCTCAGCAATTCAGCGGGGCATTTGGGAAAACAGAAAAGTTATTGGGGTACTGATGGGAAGGGGGTTAATAATGATCCGAGAATAACCAGAGATCCCTGAAAACATATGGAAAGGTAAATTAAAGGGGGGGGGGCAGGGAAGAGAGCATGGAAACACCTCTGATTTCCTGAAAAAGTAAATTAATGCTTAGAAGTGCCATTAGATGCGAATAGATTGATTACATTATCATCAAAACAGTCTCCAGCATCCAGCGAATGGCGTTGCTCTCAGTGGAGCTCTTGCTTCTGGCAGTAGACATCGATGGCATGATCTCTCCCTTCAGGTGCCTGATGGTGGGACCCGAGCCCTGGGGGCACGGCTGGCAGGCGCAGACGGGGCGGCAAGGCTTAAGCTGCTGAATCCTGTCATCCCCCAGTTCCAGCAACAGAGCCTCCCCCGAGCCTGTTTTAACCAAGAAAACACCATCAGCCCAACACTAGCTGCCCAAGCAGCCTGCTGCCCAAACAGGAGGCCCAGAGGAGCGGGAAGTCCGTAAAAATTTTGCTGTTGGTTTGCAGGGCTGAAGGCATCAGCCCAGGGTTTCTAAGCTCCTGGCCTGATGGCCCAGCACTGGGGAAGAGCTCCTTGCTGCTCGTGTGCTGTGTTGTTCGGATGTGCATGCCAACCTTTTCTCTTCAAAGGAAAGCCGCAGGATGACTCAGGTCACGCGGTGAAAGGCTATTTTTCATCCCAGGCACAGGCTGATGTACAGAGGCATGAAGGCAGCCTTATGAAAGGCGGTTTGAAATATTCTTGGCTACAAAGCAGAGGGGAAGTACGTGAAAAGAAAACAAAATGTACACCAAATTCACCCAAAATTGTCGCAACTGGACCGTGAGACTTTTCTTCTGAAAAGACATGGCCACGCTCGTCGGTTTGTTTTATTTCTAACAGTTTAAAATGACTGTGTAATTAGTAATATGGAAGATATATGATAGACTAATGCTGTTTCAGAAGTCACTATTTTAAATGGAGGAACTGCAAATACCCTCCCAAAATGAGAAGGGAGGGCTTAGGACATCTGAAGTTACCATGACAGAGGATGCTTAAAATCACTTGTTGTGACTCAGGTTAGACTGCTTGTAGAGCAGGTGGAATAAAAGACAGTAATTGGGAATCTGCCACAAATTTCCACGTGTCTTTGAATTCCACTGATGCCATTCACAGAGCTCTTTCTGCAGTGTGACTTGTGAACTCAGCCCCATGCCTCAGAGCTGTTGACTGAACCGTGGGGTTGTGAGGCTTTAATAGTGCTGCTTCTTGGGGTCTGAGTTGTGCTGCTGCTTCGGGGAGCGGAGGGCTTCATCTCACAGGCATTTGCAACCAGGGATTTGAGAGGGCTTCTGAGGGAAGGTGGCACCCAGTAGAAACTGGTGCCAACAACAAGGTGTTGGGCGCTTCAAAAACCTCCATCTCAGGAAAGGGGTTTTGAGGCAGCTAAAGATGTAGACAAGCAGCTGTGGGCTTTTCAAAACCACTTTTAGGGGCTTAATCCACTTCTGAAAATGCATTTGCCGATGTCATTTTTCAAGAGCTTCAGCACAAACTTTGCTGCGTTCCTGAATACCCTGGTCAGGGTCTGCAGCCATGACTAGAGCTGGACAGCAGGGGAAGGAGCTTGCTTGCTGCCTTGCTCCTTCTCACCGGTGGGTCTGCTCTGAGCTGCAGCGAGTGCACGGGGCTGGGGCGGGGGGTAGACCTTTACTGCCCACTGGGACCTGCCATCAGAAGCACATTCCCACCAGAGCCGCGGGCGGGTGTACAGCCAGTGTGTCCAGGGTAGCCCTTCCACCCCAGGTGGGAGCAGCGCCAGGGAGTGGGCACCCCTCGCTCCCCCTCGGCAGGTTCCTCTTCTGCACCGAGGAACTCCCCCTGTGCCGGTGCCTGAGGGGATTTCTCAGTCTCTGGTGCGGGGACAGCCCCGGAACGAGCGAGTGGCAATCCTCAAAGGGCCTCTGCTGCCAGACATGTTGTCTCCGGGATGTTTCTGACAGGTCCCTCTGGCTTAGAGACTGGGTTCACCAGGTGATTTTTTAAGCAGGCAGGAGAGCCTTTGCCCCCAGGAGACCAAGGGCAACCATCCTGGAGGAAAGGAGGAATAAACTCCTGAGTGCAAGAGCGTTTAATACGTCTGCCCTTTGGCTCAGCACCACAGCTTTCCGTAGGGACCCATTTCCAAGAGCCCCCAGCAGCTGGTCTGAGCTGGCATCTTTCTTTGCTTTTCTGCCTTGGGTGCAATTCCCGGGTGAGTCAGCTGGGACTTCAGAGGGGTTTGGTGAAAGCAGAAGCCAGCTTTCTATGCGCAGAGGGCTTGCGAGCAACTGTTGAGAAGAAACAGTCACTTTTCCTGGCATGCCTTTAGTCAGTGTGACCTTAAGAGTGTGAAAACCAGGGGGCCCGGCGGTGGCTGCTGTGGTTAAACAGCAGCAAGAGCATTTTCACAAGAGGGCTTCAATTCGGTCACCGACACACAAAACTTCCATGAAGGCAGTGGGGCTTTTGGGTAAGGTTTGAAGGATCAGGCACTCGCAATGGTGTGGAAATCACTAGAAAAAGATGAACAGGCTGGAGGTGCTGTAAGTGTTCAGATCACCAGCAAGGCCGGTTAGGGAGGAATCGCCTCTTCACATATGCAAAAAGCACCCAACGAAAGTTTGCCGGCGCACTGCTGCAGCATTTAATGCAGACACCACAGCTGTGTTATTGATCAGAGTTTTCTACTTTACAGACCGAAATGGTGGTCCTAAATTTTTTTTGCCTTCTTAAATGGAAATGGCTGACATCCAGAAACCCCGAGTAATGAAGTCAGCAAAGCTAATGAGATTAGCGTGCCTTACTCATGAGCAGAATTATTTGCAAAGGCCAAGTATGTATGTAGGGGTCTGGCTTTAAGCACCCCCTCTAAAATTTAGGCAACTGGAGATAGTTTTCTAATGGAGCTCTTGCTTGCACAAAGTCAGTAACCAACCACCCAGCCATGTAATTTCCCACATATGTATTGTCTGGATTTTTTATGATTGACGTTGTCTTCTCTTAAAGATTTCTGAATGCGTAACCTGTCTACCTCTCTCTGTATACCTGGATTTCTTTGGACAAGAACAACTATTTTTGTGAAAATATTCTCCAGCATTTGAGAAGGATGGTTTTTTTTTCCCCCTGAAGGGTTTGACCTAATGCAGATCAAATCTGCATGTTTCACACTGGCCCAGGATTTGCCGTCTTAAAAGATGCAAAAGAGAGAAGGCATTAGAAGTGTTCGTTTTATAGTGATAAATTTCAAGATGGTTTTATACTTAATGAAATTACAGTTGGCGCCCTGAGTACCACACCGTCTTGCCCCTAGGAATCAAAATTGGATTTTTAGAAAGCTTTTCAGATGGCTTTTGGTAAAGCTGTGGTTGCTCATCTTGATTTATAGTGGCAGTCACCTCCAATTTCAAAGATGTATTTTAATGTTTTGAAGGTGCCTTAACTTATGACTGAAAAGATTTTGGATGGGCACTGCCAATTCATTTTTTAGAGGATGATGGTGTGTTATAAACCCCTATCTAAAAATGTCCGCACTTCTCACTTCTCCCTCAAAACGTGGTGATAATTACATTTAAATTTCAGAAGATGGCGTTGAAGATTTGCAATTAATATCCTAAACTCTGCGTGTACCCTCCACACCGGCGGCCTGCCAGCACAGCGCGCGCAATGACTGGTTTTTTGATCTGATACGTTACAGCAGAAAGGATGTGGATGTGTGTTGGAGACGTTAAAACAGAACAACAACAAGAAAGTGTCGTGGCATGAAACACGTCTTTGAAACTCGAAAGGCAGTAAGAAAAGACTTTCATGCAAGCCCGCACCTCGCTCCTTCATCCCTCCTCGGCTCCCACAACGTTAGGGCAGGGGACTTTGCAGGCAGGCAAGCGGGTGGGTTCCCCCCCACGCAGCCCCGGCTCTAGCGCCGGTACTTAAGCCGGGCTTTCCTGGGGCAGCATCCCCGGAGCAGAGCGGGGCGGGAGCCGCTCCCGGCCGGGGCTGGCGGCTGCCCCCGGGCTCCGGCTGCTGCCGTCCCGTCGGGGCTCGCTGCCTGCGGGGCCCGGCGCCGCTGCTGCCCCCTACTTTGTCCCCATTTCACACCTTACGGGCTGCGAAGCACGGGGCGGGCTCGCCGGGGGATAGCCTGAGCCCCAAGCCCGCCGGCTCGCCCTCGCCTCGGAGTGGGGGTTCTCATCCCCCTCCGCGCTCCCGGCTCGGTGGCCTGGGCAAAGCCGGGTTGGGTGGCAGGGGGTGCGGGCAGGGGGTACCGGCCCCCGGCGCGGCGTGGGTGGGTGGGTGGGCGGGCGGATGTCCCCGCCGTCTCTCTGCGGCGCCCGGGGGCCCGGCCGGCGCCGTCTAGCACGTTTCTGGTGGGTGTAGCTAGCTGGGTCTTTTACAGTAAAAGCCGCCTGGCTATCATAGGTAGGAGTTTCCCCATGCTATTTATGTGTATGTGTCTGTCTGTATAGATTAAAAAAAAAAACAACGCGGACGGAGGGAGGGCGCCGGGCTTCGCTCCCCCGCGCCCCGCCACCCGTGTTTACCAGCAATGGGCTTGTGTCACTGCCTCAGATGTTTTCCAGCTCGCAAAGTCCCCGCTCCCCTCCGCCGGCTCCACCTCCGGGCCGGGGCCCGCCTCCCCCCACCCCCCGCCCGGCACGACGCCCTCCATCATATAAAGAAACTTCCCGGTGCCACCGGCCCAGTCGCCGTGCGCCCCGTCTCAGCAGCCGTCCCGGCAGCCGGCGGCCCCAGCCCTCTCCCAGCACCGCGACAGAGGTAAGCGGCGGCGGCGGAGCTTCCCCCGGACCCCCCCTGCCCCGCCGGGCCGCCGCAGCGCTCCGCCCGCCCCCCGCGTAGAGCGGCCCCGCCGCGGGACCCGACGGGTCGGGGAGGGAGACCGCGGTGGGCGGTGCGGCACCTCGGCTTTCCCTCGCCTGGACTTCTCCCGGTGCTGTCAGCACCTGAGCGAGCCGGTTGGCCTTTTTTTTTTTTTAAATTTTATTTTATTTTATTTTATTTTATTTAATTTTATTTTATTTTATCTTATTTTTTCCCTAATTTAAAGCAAAAAAATAATACCCACCCCGTGATCTGCTCCCGAGGTGAAGGTGCGCACCGGCCCCTGGCGCTGCCGGTTCCCCCTGCCCTGGGGAGGGTCGCGGGAACAGGTTGGGGGGATCCGCTTCGTGCCCTGTCTAATGGGAGGAAAAGACTTTTGTGGGGTCTTTGCACGCGCTCCAGTGGGCCACGCGCGGGAGAGCAGCGGCCCCGACCGCCCCTCAGGCACATCGTGCCCGGGGGAGAAGCTGGGGGTCAGGGTTTGGTGTTCAGGGGGATGCTGCCAGCTGAGGAGGGGTGTAAGGGGTGCGGAGCTGCCCTTCTGCCCGCCGTAGTGTGCACCTGTCTGACAAGGGTCTCAGAAGGTCTCCCTGTGTCTAGACGCAAAGACTCTGGGCGAGGAATGACTTTTTTTATTAGATGTAATGGGGGGAAAAAACCCACCAAAATAAGCTTTTGGGCATTCAAGCACTTTTTCAGCTCAGGGTGACAAACCTGACGCCAGGTGCCCATCACTGGTGTCGGTGTCCTCACGTTAGGACTTTTGCAGCGGGTGCCCATCACTCTGGAACCACACCGCTCCCAGTGCACGTGTGCACCTCTGCCTGTAGCTAGGGCTCTGTGTGGCTGGCTGCAAGCTCCTGCATCTCTGGGGACAGTGCCCTTGTGCCAGGCTCCGTTGGTTGGTGTCTTTCCACTTTTAGGTATTTGCAATGTATAGATATGGATGTTACTATACATGCGTGTTGGGAGCAGCTGGAGGGGTAGGTGTGTGTAGGACATCATGTGTTCAAATGTGTCTTGCTTAAGTGAGCTTGTGAAAACTACTTTGATGGTATAGTGAGGTGCCGTATAAATCGTCAGTGCATGAGAAGCCCTCCAAATTGTGTGCTGGTGTCTAACGTTACATATGTGCACTGTCATATGCAAATACATCTTTATGCATTTTTTTTTTTTCTTTTTTGGTTAAAAAGTACAACCCCAGTTGAACTCTGAGCAGGACAGGGGGGCTGCGCCTTAAGTCACTTGCAGTGAAAATTTCAACAACCCGTGTATGTTCATGCAAAACAGTGTCGGGACAGGGGGGAAGTCTGTCAAAAAGTCAGCAGCACGAGTGGTGCCTGGGGAGGGCTGTGGGGGGCTGTGCCCGGTTTCCTGAGGCTCTGTACCGTGTTTCCCGAGCTCCCCGGGGCCCCCCTGCACACCATAGTTGCCATTTGGCATGATACGTGTGGCACCGGGGACTGGGGACCGCTGGTGGGGCTCTAAACGGGGACTTCAGCCAGCACCTGACCTATGGGTTTTGCTCTCCCCAAATCCTGCCCCTCTACCCCTCCTCCACAGCCCCCCAGAGAGCTGGTGCTTGTGTGTGTGCAGAGAGGTGGGCTCGGTGAGGCACCACAAAAGCCCCCGGCCCGACCCCTGACACGAGTGGCATGAACTTGGAGCCAGGCGAGTGCGGGATGAACTCGGTGAGCTGCGGCAATGGGAAACTCCGCCAGTGGCTGATCGACCAGATAGACAGCGGCAAGTACCCAGGGCTGGTGTGGGAGAACGACGAGAAGAGCATCTTCCGCATCCCCTGGAAGCATGCCGGCAAGCAGGACTACAACCGCGAGGAGGATGCTGCCCTCTTCAAGGTAGGGCTCAGCCCAGGGTTGGGGCTGTGGGATACAGTCGGGATGCCTGGAGGCTCTGGGGTGACCCCTCGCCATCCCGTCCTCACCACCCGCCTCTGCAGGCTGGCTCTGCTGGGTGCCAGCTGCCACCAGCTGTCTGCCTGGTGGCCCTGGCTGTGCCCAGGTGTCCCCTGTCTTGGTGGGATGAGACCGCCCGCCCTTTCCCACTTCTCTGTGTGGAGCTAAATGCTTGTGGGACCGCAGCACATCTATTTCCATATTCGCCTTGGATCATTTTCTTGCTTCCCTTGTGCCAGCTAAACTGTTTTTCCCACCTTACTGTGCTGCTTTTTTCTTAGCCTAAATCCGTAGGCAGTAAATTCATGCACATATAAGTGCACGCATATATGCTGTTTCAAGCATTGTGGACTTGCACCTTGTAGTTGATTCTTTTTCTTTTTTTTCTTTCCTTTTTTTTTCCCCCTTGTTCTTTTGATTATCTGAAATGTTTCTAGGCCTGGGCTCTTTTTAAAGGAAAGTTCAGAGAGGGCATTGATAAACCAGATCCCCCTACCTGGAAGACAAGATTAAGGTGTGCTTTGAACAAGAGCAATGACTTTGAAGAACTGGTGGAGAGAAGCCAGCTGGACATCTCAGATCCCTATAAAGTGTACAGAATAGTGCCAGAAGGAGCTAAAAAAGGTAAAGCATCTCACATTCCCCATGTAACAGAGTGTGAATATGGCTCATTGTAAGCGTACGAGGACTGAAGCGTGCTTTCCTGGAATGGCCATGCAGTCTTTTACAGTCCTTTAAGGAGCCAAAATGCAGGGCTTGAGTGCAGCTTGTTCTGATGACTTAAGAGGCTGCGTCTGCGGGAGGGCTGCTGGCATTTGAGTTGGAGCGTTGAAAGGGAGCCCTCGCAGAAGATGCAGACAGGCGCCCTGCACATCGCTGGAGGAATTGCTCTTTTAGCTGGAGCCTCTCTGCCAGTTCTGTGTAGTGAGAGCCAAGCCAGTGGCTCAAGGGACAGGCAAAAAAAAAAAAAAATGCTTGCCGGATCTAAGTTTTGAATACAGGGAAGAGCAGAAGTATTTTGAGCCAGACAGTAGGTAACTGCTGTGGGGGGAAGAGCTGGGAGCGAGGGATGCCCAGCCTGCAGCCTCCTGGGCAGAGGCCGGTGGCAGTGCCTGCTCTCCAGGAAGCCCCTGGTGTCAGGCAGGGCTTGCGGGAGGCACAGGCTTGGCAGGGCCCGGGGAGGGCATTGTGGCCCACTGGGTATGGCTGGGCGGCGCTTTTCTGTGGGGCACCAGGGAGCCCAGTGGGACAGACTGCCTCCAGGAGCTGCCTGCAAGGGAGAGCTGGGAATCCTGTCCCAAACGGGCACTGGAGGGCACTTTAATCCTCTGCTTGTTCAAAGGCAGGTTGTATGGATTTGTCTTCAATGTGCCAATTTCAGATTTCCTTAAGATGTGGTTGACACCATTTATTTTCATCCCTCTGGTGAACACAGGTGCAAAACAGAGCATGGAGGAGCAACCGTTAATGATGAACCATCCCTTTCCAATAACATCTCCTTATACTTCACTACCATCTCAGGTATGACATTAGTTACCCTTTTTGCTTGGTGCTTGTACGTTGGGCAGCATCATTTCTGTGCTGTGCGCTATGTCTGTCTTTGTTGGTGTGGCTGTCTAGTTCTCTCTGGGAAGAAACTTTATTATGAAAACTGAGCAACAGAGAAGCAACTTTTCTAATGTCGTATGAGGCCACAGGGTAGTTGATTTCCCTTGGTGTTGTTTATCCCTGAGTAACAGCTCTTCTCTGTTGGGTGATAGATATTAGTGCGCTGCCATTCTGTTGATGCCAGAATGTAAGCACTCAACGAAGCCTTGCTCTTCCAAGCCGACATTTACCAGCAATGCTTTGACTGCCTTTTGTTATTCCACCCTGCTTATTATTTACACTAGTGGTGAGAAGTTC
The DNA here is from genome assembly GCF_013368605.1 of Nyctibius grandis. Lineage (NCBI taxonomy): Eukaryota > Metazoa > Chordata > Aves > Nyctibiiformes > Nyctibiidae > Nyctibius > Nyctibius grandis. The sequence continues at coordinate 16,275,202 of NC_090660.1, forward strand.
ATTTGAAAGCCTCATTGGTGGTGGTGGCGAAGTGCCATTCGTGTAGCCCGGGCAATGCTTAGACCTCCGTGGGCTTTGGCAGAGAAAATCAAGGAGCTGAAATGTGAAAGCTGATGCAACGCTTAGAATTAATTTTGACAGCTGCTGAGTAAAAGAATATCTCGTTAAATCAAATAGGTACCGAACTACATGGTGCCCCACGAACGGAACTGGAGGGAGTTTGCCCCAGAGCAGCCGCATCCCGACATCCCCTACCAGTGCACCGGCGTCCCCTTCGCAGCTCGCGGTCATCACTGGCAGGGGCCTGGCTGTGAAAATGGTAAGATGCTCCCGTTTAGGGTTGCTCGCTGAGGTTGGTCACCTAGAAGGACCACAGGTTTCTGGTTTTTTATTCGTGGCTTTCATTGGAATTAACAGAACTGGCCGGAGATGAGTGCTGGGCTCCCTTCAAAGAGAGCCACGGGGCCTGTGGCCAGAGCCTTTGTCCTGGCTTGTGCTCTCGCTGCCACCATACATGTGGTGTGTGGGCTACACAATCCTCCAAGTTGATACAAATCAGCCCCCAAAAGTCCTCAGCTGTCTCAAAAGCCCTGAGCAATAAAAAGGCAACCAATCCCCCCCCCCCCCCAAAAAAAAAAACCAAAGGGGAATATGTTCTTTAGCTTTGCTTTCTGATTTTGGACCTTTTGAGACACACATCAGTGAGGTTTGCCCTCCAGCCCTGTGGATTAGAATGGCATTATTCTCCCGAGAGCAAAGCTGAAATTATTACTTGATTTTAGTGCTGTGGCAGTGGGACAACTTGTCATGCATTGAGTCTCTCTTGGGGCTGGTACAGCAGAAACAGAATAAAGGGACATTCCCTTCCCCGAAGATCTCACAGTACGAGAGTCTTAACATAACCATGGCTCTCCAAGCTCTGCGTCCTTAGGAAAAAGCCTAAATTGTGAAAACTGGCAACGCTGAAGCCTGCAGGGTATAAAACCTAAGAGAAAGGGAACTGTGTGCCATAGACCCTTGCAGGATAACTCACCTGAGGGCACAGGCTTTTGCTTCGTGAGGAGGAGCAGCTGGTTCAGAAGGGCGGGAAAGGCTGGGAAGCGAGGGAGGACTTCTCAGAGCAGATGCTACATTTTCAGAGGACAGTTCTCTAGAGGTTTTGGTGCAGAGAAAGAAACTTCTGTTTCTTTGGGTCTGCTAAAAAGTAAATGCTCAGTGCACTGCAGCTTTTGCTGGCAGTGTATTGGAACTATTAGGCAGAATCCTTTGCTTTTAATTGAGCTGTTCGCTAATAAAAAAATTGAGGTAGCAAGCTGAATGAACTGTGTCCTGAAGTACATCCTCTGCAGCAGTCAAACACGTTCGGACACTTTGCTGAATTTGGAGGCAGTTGTTAGTGGCTGGTATTGGGTTTCTCATTGGGCTCTAAGACTTCTCCAAGAGATGCGGGTGTGTTGTATCCGCATCGCTCCAGCTCCTGATGGTGGTGGGTTCTGCCATTGGGAAAGGTAGCGTGCGCTTGTCTGCAAGTCACCCGCATCATCCTCCAGAGACTGTTCATTGATATTAAGAAACAGAGGAAAACACCAATTGGCTGCGTCATAATCCACTTAACTGATAGGCACCTCTTGGAGCAGTCTAATAGTACTCCTGGTAATAAAGCCCTAGTAATCTCCTGCTGCACAATGTTCTTTACCTGCTTTTTAAACAGTGCTAATTCCAGCTTTATTGTTACACCTGTCTTCAGTAAAATTCCTTATACTGAATGGATTATTTTATGCAGGCAACTTTTAAGAGCACTGTAATCTAGTGAAAAATGTAAATTATTTCTGTGATAGAATAACACGTTAGGTAAGGAAAAGTACTAGGGGGAATACTGAAATGCCAAGGGAGTATTTCATGCAGACCCAAATAAAAATACAGTCCAAATAGCATCTAGAGAGACTGGGAGTGTTGGCATACCTGGAAGAATTGGGAAATAAGACCTTTTTAAGTAGAAAGAGGGAAGAGAGGGAGTTCCTGGTAGAGCCCAGAAAAACTTGCTTTTGCATTGCTGTGATCTCTGCCTGAGCTTTTCTTTTAGGATTTAGGCAGCCATCACTGACTTTTGTTTGTGAAAACAGGTTGTCAGGTGACAGGAACCTTTTATGCTTGTGCCCCTCCTGAGTCCCAGACTCCTGGCATCCCGATTGAGCCAAGCATAAGGTCTGGTGAAGCCCTCGCCCTGTCAGGTAAGGTTGGTAACCCCCCGGGCTTTCTGGGGAGCTTGACAAGAGACTCCCACTTCTGACTTGCCCTGGCACTGTCTCTACTTGCTGATGGAAAGAAAAAAGAAGAAAAAAAAAAGAAACCTCTTTAATGAATGAATTCAGTGTACAGGCTTAAGCCTCTTCTTGCTAGGATAGCTAAGCACTTGTAGCCCCAGCTCCAAGGGATCGAGGGACTGTGGTTAAAGTTAATGGAAGTGCTTCGCTGGCTCATGGGGTTAGTCCTGGGTTGCTCTGGTGAACCACCGAATCAGGCCCTACCAGGGGAGTCTGGAAATTTTGGGGTTGTCAGTGACTTTTAGCTCAGTTTTTCACTGAGGAGGAGCCCTCACAAAAGCTGGTGTTACCTGGGTGCCTTGCTGTGCTCCTGCTGGTGCCGTCTGGCTTTGCTCTGCTTCATTATTCCTGGTGAAAAAAAAGGCATTTGGGAAAGAAAAGGAAAGTTATTTCAGCCAGGTTTGCAGATGTCCGGGTGCTGGGGGACTTTCTGAATAACTGGGAAAAGGTGTGGGCATGTGCTTTTCTCAGAAATAATGGATAAACCTGTAATGTGATGCTCGGCAGGTTTCTTGGGCGGGCGTGTTCTCCAGAATCAGGGTCTGTGTGTATATATGTTTGTGTGTTTGTGTATATGCGTGTATATATATAAACATGTTATGTACACATATATATATTTTGTGTGCTTATATATATATATATTTTCAGTGCTGTGTGAGTTCTTAGGGGTCAGCCAAGTTGATCGAGTGGCCATTTGAAAGTAAGGCTGGGGATTTCAGGTGCAGCCCAGTTGGAGCTGGAGCCAGCAGTTGCTTCTCTTCAGGCAGCTGAGTGCGAGTTTGCAGGTCCCCTCTGCAGAAGCCTCTATTATATGCAGAATCTGGGGAGAAACACATCTACTTCCTGATTAAATCTGAGGAAGTGTACTGAGCCGATGGGTTTAATTGTGACGTGAACTTGGAAAATGTGACAAACAACCATTTCTTTGTGTGCAGACTTTTCCTTTTAAACAGAAATCTGAAGTTTGCAGGATGTTAGTTCCTACCAAATTCCCACATCAGTAGCCCTTATAATAAAATGAGAGAGCATTACTGCTACCGTGCCCCAAAAGTTTTAGTATTTATATTCTTTAGATGATTTTTTCTAATGCGAGTCTGTCTTCTTGGTGGTGGTGACCACCAGGCTCAGAAATCTCAAGCAAACTTGTCTGTTGGCATTAGTACAGATCTGAAACATAAAACATTTGTACTAGTGTATCACAGTGATTCTTTTTTTCTCCTTGTAGACTGTCGGCTTCACATCTGCTTATATTACCGTGAAATACTGGTAAAGGAGGTGACAACTTCTAGTCCTGAAGGTTGTAGGATATCCCATGGCCAAAGTTACGAAGTCAGCAGCCTGGAGCAAGTTATCTTCCCTTATCCAGAGGATAATGGCCAGAGGAAGAACATAGAAAAACTACTGAACCACCTGGAACGAGGAGTGATACTGTGGATGGCACCTGATGGCCTCTATGCTAAGAGACTTTGCCAAAGCAGGATCTACTGGGACGGGCCTCTGGCACTCTGCAGTGACCGACCCAACAAGCTGGAGCGGGACCATACATGCAAGCTGTTTGATACTCAGCAATTTTTAGCAGGTAATTCCCACTATGGCTTTGATATCATTTCCGGAGATGTCACCCGGTCACTCTCCACATCAGCTTTGGGGGAGTGCTCTTTTCTTGTTACCTTACAAGTCACAGTAAGAATTACCCCTCACTTCTTCTTCTGGGCAAGCACAGTCAAGAGGTAGTTGACTCCTGAATAATCCTGTCAAATTCTGCTCTCTGTGCACATTCAATGCCCCTGCACAAACCGGCAGCAGTGAACTGATGCTCAGCTGGTGACACCCCAAACTTCACATCTCTGTAAGAAGTGTAAGGAGGAACCTAACAAAATAGTCTTTCCACATATTGGGTGACAGAGGAAAGTGAATCCTGATCTTGGATCTGCTAGTGTAAGTCCTGGGTAGGTCTGTGGTCTGCACTCGTACTGCTCTCAACTTGACCCAGAGCGAGCCTGAGATCTTGCTCAGAGTATACAAATATCAGCGTGAATTTCAGTAGAAAGCCTTCTTTTCAATCTGTGCCAGTGTTTAAAAGATATTTGGAGGGTGAAAAGGATTTCACAAGCTCTGGAGTTTCCAGATTGCTCTAACCAGGGAGGTGCATTACCTTCAGGATGGTGCCTTCTCTTTCCAGCCCGTGGAGGCAGAGCCTCAACCCCACTTCCCAGCACTTCTGAGCAGTTAGAGGGAGGAAAGCTGTCCACCCAGAGAAACTGGTGGAAGCTGGTCATTGTCCCAGAGGACAACTTGGGCAGCAGGAATACGTTGTCCCTTTTTTGAGATGTGTGGCATTGCTACAGGTGAACTGAGTGCCTATGGTTTGGCGTGTCTTCCCATTAGAACAGAGCATCAGCACTGGCATGAGTCTCTTAGGAGAATAATGCCTTGCAAAATTAAAAAAAAAAACAAACCCAAACCCACAGCTTTAGCCTACTTTATATTCCAAGGTTGACGCACCATCCTAGCAAAATGGTCAAGCAAAAAATGCGTTTAAAGAGAGAAATCTTGTATGGATGTGAAAATTGACAGTTAGAAAGGGGAATTTGAGGTCAGGGTATTGGCTTGGGCTTCAATCACATGCTAATTTAGAGACGTATAATTCTGCCTCTGATGATGGTTTTGGAAATCCCTTTCCCTTTTCTCAGGTGGTTTTTTAGATGTACTTTGGGTTCTTCCAAACGGTTGACAGGACATCTCTTTTTAGACGCCTAACCCCAAAGATAAGGTCAAGCAATAGTTATTTTTCCCCTCTCCTAAATTACTTATGCATCAGTGCCTGTGCAAACCCAAGCACGTGGTTGAAGTCATAGTCTGCAGTGTGTGCAAAGTGAGTTTTTGCATGTGTTGGTGCTCAGCTAGGTTTGTAAGTGACTTGTCATGGGTGTATCACATTTGCATGTTAATTGACTGTGCTGAGGTCCTGGACGGCAGGCAAGCTTGGGGATTCCCCCTTAGGAAACCAGAGCTTCCTTGGGAGGAGACGCAGGAAACCTCTGCCAGGAGAGGAAATATTGAACAGCAGAGAAAGGGCCAGAAGCAGCACTGCTGTGGACCACAGCTATTAGGACTCTGTTGAGGAGCTGGACCCTGCAATGCAAACTGCGCTGGAGCGTGGAGGCCCGTGCTGAGCAGCCTGTAATATTGAGAAGGCTAAAATGGCAATAAATCTGAAAACAAGTGAAGGGTCTCTGGGGAGTGCTGCATAATCAATGCAGTAACTTGGGCTGGGTAGAGAGTAGGAGGAGAGACAAAGAGAATTTGGGAGCTTGAGGGCGGCAACCAGAGGAGGGTCAGCTTGGCAGAAGTAAGGGCGGCTGGAGCCGGAGTAGCAGGAGATGGGGAAGGTCTGGGGAGGCACGTGGGGAGCCCTGCAGTGCAGGAGGAGGCGCCTGGTCCTGGAAGGGGAGATGGAGCGAGTGGAGGGTTTTGGAGAAGTGCAAGGCTGACCTCAAGCCCCAGTTATCCTGCTGGTGGGAAAGAAAGGGCTTCCTTCTCCAGGTCCATGCCACGGGCTGCTGCGTGGCTCTCCCACAGATATTCAGGATTTGGAGAACTGCTGAGGCCGAGTAAAACTGGGGGAAAGGAAGGTGGCAGAAGTTCCCCATTAGCAGCATGGCTTTGGACTGGCCTTGGGTGGATCATCCTTCCCTGTCCTGTGGCAGCACAGAGGCACGGTCCTATGGAAAATCTCCTCTCTCCTGGCATGCCTTCAAAAAGTTCACGGTACTTTTAGGGGTTTTTGGGGAGACTCTGGGGAGAATTACACTTTACTCTGTTTTTTAAGTGAGCTGCCTGTTGTTTTACTCTTGTAATTGGCCCTCCCAGTAAGAGCAGTAGTCCCAAGCCAGGGTTGGGACACTATTGTGGTAGCCGCTGAATTCACACCTTGGTCTGAAAAGCTTGCAGTTAGAGTAGAAATGTCAGGGCTGTATCTTTGGAAAAGGTGCATTTGTCATGCCAAGTTTGAAGATTCTCCTTTCCCTGTATAGCAGAGGGTGCTTCAGTGTAAGACATCGGTTTTAATATTAATTTCAACTTTTTCCAGAAAGCACAAACAGGGTTATAAATTAAAATGAAACCTTCACCAATCAACTATGTAGCAATACTGCACATAATGCAGACTTTAACGAGGATGTTGTGTTAGATGGACTTTTCTCTTTTCTGGAAGGAAATGCAGTGTCTAAAACACAACATAGTGGTTTTGGTCTGAGGGGAAGTCTCTCATAAAGGCCTCCCCCACTGTCTTTCGTAGGACACTTTGACTATTCGAATAATTATATAATTTGACCTTTTCCCTTTGTGAAAGGGTGTGGGTTAGTGAAGAGAGTGCAGGAGCGCAGAAGACACAGGCTCTTTTGCTGGCTTGGTGCATGGCGTGAATAAGGTCCTTCACCTTCCCACGCCTCCCTGTCCCCCACTAGGCACAGTGATGACAGTGGCTCTGTGACTGTGTCTGGCTGAGGCTGAATTTCGTGCCTGGCAGTACTTTGAGACTCTGGCTCTGCTAAGCCATTGGTTTCAGTGCTGCTGTTGGGTGTCCGCTTGAGTGGGTCCTGGCTACGGCTGGCATCTGCTCCAGGAGGTTGTGCTGTCGAGGCCCAATAGAAATACTGACTGGAAGACATCCCTGTTGGTGTGTTTGAAATGACTTGTGAGGCAAGGCAAATAGAAAAATTGCAGTGTTATAACTAGCTCCCCCTGATCTGTGGGAAAGTCTCCAAACTCGGTGTCTTCTCCTTACCTCTTGTCTTTTTCCTGACCTCTCTCATCCTCCCCTGGAGTGACTTCATCTTCTCCGACTGTGCTCCAGGGTCCTCCATTTGGATCTCAGCCATCCACAAAGTCTTTCTTACTGGCCTGTACTGGTTTTGGCTGGGATAGAGTTAATTTTCTTCATAGCAGCCCATGCGGTGCTATGGTTGGGATTTGTGATCAAAAAACAGTGCTGATAACACAGGGATGTTTTAGCTAATGCCGAACAGTGTTGCACAGTGTCAAGGCTTTCTCCATATCTCACTCTGCCCCCACAGCAAGTAGGCTGGTGTGGACAAGAGGTTGGGAGGGGACACAGACGGGACAGCTGACCCAAGCTGACCAAAGGGATATTCCCTACCGTGTGACCTCGTGGTCAGTGGTAAAACTGGGGGGGAGGCAGTTTGCCAGAGGTTGCTGTTGTTTGGGGACTGGCTGAGCATCAGTCAGCTGGTGGTGAGCGATTGCTTTTTGCATCTCTTGTTTTTCTTCATTTTGTTTTGTCTTTTGTTTTTTTCTTTTTACCTATTAAACTGTCTTTATCGCAACCCACAAGTTTTCTCACTTTTGCCCTTCTGATTTTGTCCTCCATCCCGGCGGCGGGAGTGAGCGAACGGCTGCGTGGTGCCTATCTGCCTGCCGGGGTTAACCCAGCCCTTTCTCTCTTCCCAGAGCTGCAAGCCTTTGCTCACCATGGACGCCCGCTGCCGAGATACCAGGTGGCTCTGTGCTTTGGGGAGGAATTTCCAGATCCACAGAGGCAGAGGAAACTAATTACAGCCCATGTAAGTAGGACTTCTGCCTTACCTAAAAGAAACATATTCCTTGGAGGATATGAATCTGCCACTCAGGCTTTTCTACCTTGTGTGGATTGTGAGGGAGGTAATAAATTCTTGAAAATGCAGCACTGTCCAGACTGGGGTTGAATCCCCAGATCTACCAAGGCCTGACTGGTAGCTGTCAGTAGGGCAGAGCACCTGATTTCCCTTTCCGTAGAGCATCAGTGATCTCTTCTGCGAATCCCTTCAAAACCTAAAGCTGAAAGACACCCTGGAAGAGCTGGTCTGTGTTGTTATTGGCAGCCCGGTTGTGCAGATCCTTGGGCTGACAGGCCAGTGCAGGATGTGGTGCTTTCACAACCTCTGCACCTGAAGGTGCTCCAGAATCCCAGCCTGCATCTTAGGGACCTCAGCTCTTAATGGGATGCAGAGGCTGCCTGTGCAGCTTTGAGGTTAAGGTAGCTGGCAAGCTTATGGGCTGACTGACCACAGTTCACACACACTCAAAGCTAGTGTTTCGGGATGCTGTCTGAGGGAGGGTGATGACGGAGACTGAGACCAGGTACTTTCTAAATTGGCTGTATTGGCCTGTGAAACCACAAGAGAGGTGATAATGCACACATTAGCGGCAGGGCTTAGCTTATTGCATCCTTTGGAAGAAAACTGGTGCCTCTTTTAAATTTGTTGAAAGCTCCTTTGGTAGTAGCACGGGTCCCAAGTCAGACTTTTGTCATAAGCCGTGGCCTCCCCTTAGCTGCGTAACTTTCGTACTGCCACACTGCTGCTTAGTGCGTCTCTGGGGTGGAAGGTGGGAAGCTCACAAATCCATCCCAAGCTATCCACCTCTCTTTCCTCCTATCCCATCTCCAGCCCCTTTCTCCATCTCCTGTTCTGACAGCTTCTCTGTGAAGCTGTACCTCCTGCTTTTTCCAGAGCTTTGCTTCCCCCTTACCAGTTGCTGCTCAACTTCTCAAGCTGTGCCGGCTTGTGGGCTGGTAGGGCTCCAGCATCCCACCAAACAGCTATGCCTAGGAGCTGTCTGGCTCACCTGCCCTGCTGCCTTCCCATCTCCCGCATGGTGGGAGAGGAGGTGCTCAGCTGCTTCCAAATGCCAATGAGAGAAGGGGAGGGGGATCAATGGGTCTGCTCCAAGGCAACAATCCCTTCTGGCTGTCTTCCTCCCCAGAGGTGGGACCCACAGACAGTGTATTTTCCTTCCAAAATGGTGCCCTTGTGTTAACGCTGGGGCTGGCTGACCAGCAGGAGAGGGTTGTGGAGAAGAGTTGTCCGACCTGTCCGTCCCCTGAGAGTAAGGAGAGCTTCAGGTGTTTGTTCTCAGTGTGCACCTTAAATATTTGCAGTCAGAGCCCAAAGCCCTGAGGGGGAACGGTGGTTTCTGAAGAGACAGAAGTGAAGGCAGTGTTAAATCCTACAAAACCTTCTTGGTGATTGAACAGATTCCTCATCAGAACTTGAATGAACAGAAACAAGAGTAACCTTGGTGTTAATTGAAGTCTAATTTCAAACACAGTCATTTGGCGATGTATTTCAGTCTATCTGAGGGCTCCAGCATTTCAAGTTAAGTCCTCAAAGTACTTTACAACGCTGATGAGACTTCCAGCACTTTGTGTATGTATTTGAACACGTCAAGTGGCCACGGACATGTCTGGCCATGTAGGATCGCTCACACCCAGGGGCTGGCTAAGGGGCTGCAATTGCTAATACATAATTTGTGTCACTGGTACGTGCCCTTCTAAACGAAGGCCGTGGAGTTAAGGAGTGTGCGCGGTTAGCAAAGCACTTGGCAGCAGAACAGGCAAGCCCTAGCTTAAAACAGAGATTAGTGAGACCACTGAAACCATTTTCCCATTCTGGTAAGCAGAACTGTTTTGTCCTGCCTTTTTTCTGACTTAAAACCACCGTAAATAACTTAAGATGAGGAGCATGAATTTTTGTCGCATGTCTGATTAACATTTTGTCTGTTCTTAAGGTTGAACCAATGTTTGCCAGGCAGCTGTATTACTTTGCTCAACAAAACAGTGGACATCTTCTGAGAGGCTATGATTTACCAGAACTTGTGACTAGTCCAGAGGATTATCACAGATCTATTCGCCATTCCTCTATTCAAGAATAAGATCCTCAGAAAGAGTGTTTTTAAAGGCACTGTAAAGATTATGCAGAGTGGAGGAGCAGATCTGGGTCGCAATTTGGAGATCCACATCACAGCTGAATGTGTTCAGGGGTTCAATGATAGGAAATTGAACTAGGACAACCATATTGTATGATTCAAATGACGGGTCTTCAATGTTTGGATGCTACATCTCACATAGGTTCCACTGTCACTGAGAATAACTCAAAACTGACGAAACGATTGCTATGTTTACGTTTGCTTAATGTTCTCCCTGGGTTTTGAGGACTGATTCTTACCGAAGACTTAAATCCAGAGTTTACACTGTTACATTTGCAGGGCTATTTATTTTGGATTACTGATCTCAGGGAAGGTACATAAATTTGTGGTGTTCCCAGTTTGAAACTGTAGCTACTATAGGTGGGTAACAAACGTAGATGGTTTATTGAGAATAGCTGATACATGTAACTGGTTATAAATTTAGATTCCTAAGTGTGATGCCTATATTCTTGTATAGAATATTTCAGTGTATTTTTTAAAAACAATGCAATTCTTCAGAGACATATTTTTTTAATGCCTGACTGACATTTCGTCCTGACAATGAATTTTATTGCTGCCACTGTTGTTACTGGATTAGCCCCCCTAATGGCAGTTTCTAAGTGGTACTGTGTTAAGAAAAGTGACCGTTCAGCTCATATTACCTGTGGATTTAGTGGATTAACCACTAAAATTCCAAAGTCCCAAAGAGCAGATTTAAAAATAAATCACATTTTTCTCATAATTGAAAGCTACTGTGCATTTTATATATATATATGTATGTATGCATTGGAATTAAGTTGGCAGACCTTGAAAATAGCACAGGAATGGTCCTGCTAGCCCCTTTTTGATGATACATGCATGAGCCAGGTTAAAATAACTACCATCTCTGGCTTGTACAGAGCCAGCCCTGCTCTTCGTGTGCCCTCGCAGCTTCCTTCCAGTAGTACTGGAATGAATGTGAAGGGAGAGTTCAAGGAGAGCAGCATTTGGCCTCCCATTTTAAGGCAGTCAAGGAAATACTTGTTTTAACATTTGTTTTCAAAAATTTTACAAAAGTATAATTTGATGCGATTTGCAGCTTTTAGTGGTAGGGTGCCGTTAAAGATGAAGAGGTCTGTTGGATATGCGTGTCAGTGAAATTTCCTTGCTGGCGGGCAGACCATGTGATCTGACTAGCTTTAACTCCAGAACACGGGTCTCCCTGTGCTTAACAGACATACTTCGCTTGAATTTCTAAATGAGGAAGAAAAACCGGTACTTGGTCTGGCAGCAGACTTGTGTTCTAGGGACTTTGGATTTATACATCTTAAAGATGCATACTCTTTTGGGATATATTATCCCACTCCTTCTCCACAGTGCCAAGTGGAATTAACAGATCATTTTTACTTTTGTTCTTTGTTACTTGAACTGTTTTTCCTGGCTTAAAGATTTTCATATGGAAGACTTCCCTCTTAGTCATTAAAAGCACTGCTCTAGGTGACTTTCGGAGCTTCTGCATATGTTTTTGGCCTGTGCATGCATTTTACCAAAAGGGATTTTTGTCTTCAAACTGAACTGGTACAATACAAATATTTGACGCGTTTTTCACTTTTTCCGAGTGATCGTTGCTTCGTATTCTCATTGCTTAAGCTCACATCTTAGAATAAAGTCCTTATTCTGTACCAACTCGATTCATATGTGTTGTTTTCAGTAGCGGGGCAAATCTAACGGGCTCGGTTCTGCACTGCAAACTTGGGCAGCACTGCTGGCTAAGTCTATGGGGAAATGTGTTTGAAGCCAAAAGTGCAGGGAAAGGTCAAAAGGTAAGGACTGCTCCTTACAAAAATGTCTGCAGTACTAGCTACCATTAGTAGAAAAAGGGAAAACAGGGAGGTTGCCCTTTGGCTGTTGGTTTCCCAGACCCTGGATGATGCAGCAGAGCCCTGCAGCTGGGGATCTGGCACTGCCACATGCCTGAGGGCTCTGCCCCATCCGTCCGTGGCTTCCAGGGCTGGGGACCGGGGTGGTGCCCCCCCTGCCCAGCCCAGCGCTCAGGGACCCTCTGATATGCAGCTTGCCGGGCTGGCAGCTGGAGCTGGCAGTGGTGGTTGCTGGTCACTCTAGTTTCCAGAGTGCTTCCAAGTGAGAAAAGTTGGGAAAGGGTGTAATGGAGGATGACAAGTGAACTGAAATAGTGAAGTTAAGAATCTGAGTGAATTTCATCGGGCAGACCCTGTTTACTGGAAGTCAGGGTCCCGAGAAGGGTTCTTGGGTGCAGTAGCTCACAGACAGACTAAGGTGTGAAAAGTAGTTACGAGATCTGTGAAGTGTCTGAAGATGGGGGCGGGCATTTTCTCTTTATGTGGAGGCTCCTGTTGACTATTGAGATGCATTATCGGTTTTGGCTTTGGAATGAGCTTTTCATTATTTTCCTTGAAGAACCATGATTTAAAATCAGCAGCTGTGAAGAGGGAGGAAGAAGAGCACCATCTACGTTCTGGCCAAACACAACTTGCTTAGTTTGAATGCAGAGAGATGCAGGTGAAAGACTTACTTTAACCAAGCAAAGAGGATGAGATATTTCTCTTGGAGGGATGGGGCAGGGGCAAGAGTGGAAGGAAAATCAAGCTGTTGATTTGTACCGTAAATTGTTTTGCACGTGAGGACTTTAAAGCTGTGTTTGACTTTTGTGACCATCTCTTACTGTTCAAAATAACTAATGGATACGTAAAGTGGAAAAAAAAAGCAAACAAGAAAAAAACCCTGAAAACATTTTCTCCTCTTAGTATCTTTTTTACAGTCACTACGTGAAAGCATTTGAAGTACTTCCTACTTCTGTTAACTTCTGTTTATAGTTTCTGAGGTCTACTTCCTTCCTGTTATGATTTCGGTGGCGTTATAAATGACATGTTTTACTCCCATCAACGCCGAAGGCATAGCTGGTGTTTTTTCAAACGATTTCAGCGTGCGATGTGTGTCAGTATTGGTTTCTCTGATTTTAATACGGCCACACTTACAATAGCTTCTTGAAAGGATTTCATGCCAGAGCTCTGCAGCTGAAGTACCTATATTCAAAATTTGGTTCTGCTAAGTGGTTTTGCCTACTGCTATAAATTCTATGACCCTTAAAGGGATTGTAGGTTAACCAGAAATGGGGAGATGATGATAGATATTTTAAGCTGAAATACAACGTAACAGGGTTTGTGGAAAAAACACAGGATTCACGTGAAAACCCCCGTGGCCTTTTAGATGGGCATATGCATGCTGTTTACATCAGCGTTTGTCAGCAGCGTGGAGGTGGGGAAACACCACCTTCAGCAGAGAGCTTTCAGGAAAAAGTAAAGCATTTTCTCTTGCACGCTCTCAGATCATTGTCTGTGAATACTTGTAGAGAGGCAGAGGAGGGGGGAAGAGAGAAACAGTACTTACCAAAAAAAAAAAGTTGTTTGAAAAAAAATCATAATATTTACTTTCCCAGGCAGAACTATGTGTCAAGTTTAGCTGAACTCGGACAGCAAGATTTTAGAGATTGCCAGGGTGTTTTTTATCTGAACTCTGATCTGGCTAGTAAGAGGCTAAGAGTTATTTATTTGTGATCAAGTGCTTGCGAGTTTGGTTGGCTCTGATGAGAAGTCGACAGGTCCCTGTGACTCGGAGCAGTCGGGAGGTAGCTGGTGTGCAGCTCAATCAAGCATTGAGCTTTCAAGCGTGCAGCCAGGTAACCCATCCTCTTTGCATCCCAGCAGGGTGGTTACATCCACTGCGCCCCACAGCCAGCTCCACTGCTGGGCTACGGGTCCCAACTGCCTGAATGCCTGCAAAATGCTTAGTGCCTTGAACGTGCTGAAATGACAGTCAAGGAGGAGCCAACTTAGGTATCTCAGAGTAACACACCTTGAACTGTAGACATCGAATAACTGATGAACATGCTGGGGTAGGATAGGATGGGTTGCCATTGCCCTTTTGGCCACTGGCAAGAGGGTAGGGCAATCACCTGTGCTCAAGTGGGAACTGAAAAACAGGCCAGATGCCTTGGTTCTGGGCTTGGATTTGTTTTTCCACTTCGCACTGGCAGAGTCTGACCTGAAAGCTGATGTCTGGGTGGCTCTGCACAGGGTGATGTTTCGCAAAAAAAAAACAATTGTCACGAAAGGGTAGAGCCCAGTCTGTATTTTCAGCTCTTGAGCAGGAGTAGCTTTATGCCCTGGGAAACAATGGAGATCAAACACAGGACTTCATTTTGCAAAGGCGTTTTTACTGTTTCCGCAGCCTTGGTGCAGCACGGCTGCCTCGCACGTCTCTGTGGGCCAGCTGGCAGACTCCTGCCACTCCAGTTATGGTGCTGCTGACTGAGGCCAGGCATGGGACTGTGCGCTGGGTGCTTTTCTGAAATCAGTCTCCCAGGCTTTGGCTATCATTTCCTGCTCCCTTCAAAAGACAGGTCATGAATTTTGCACAAATTCTCTTTCTCAAGCCAAGAGAACAGACAGATTTAAGTGACTTCTTTTGCACAAACCACAGGTAATATGTGTCCTCTGTATTCCTGGGAAGTGGTTTCATCTTTGACCCTTGGGCTTGCTCTGTTTTGGTTTCAGGACAAGCTTCTGCATTATTGCTTTAGAAATGTCTGAAATCCAAAAACGTGTGGATTCTGGTTGGCCTGGCTTCTCACCCCAGCTTTTAATCCCTTTCCTGGCCAGGCAGAAATGATGTCCATGTAGTATCAATGAAACCACCTACCAGATGACGTTCTGTGAATGTCCACGTGAACCTGGTGAGGTTAGAGCAGATATTTGCACCTTAGCAGCTGAAATATGCTTGCCAAGCTTTCTCAGCTATATCAGTACTAGTGCAATGTGTGCATCACCATGTGCATGAAACACATTTCATTGCATCCTCACCATGTTGTCCATCTTGCTCCTTCTTACTTCCTTCGGGAAGAACAGATGTTTAAATCTGGATCAGGCAGCTAGAGGAATGCCCTGATTTCTTCAGGTCTGCAAAATGCAGAATTTCTCTCTGAGCTAGGGATGGCCAGCACAGCACAGGCAGAGGTCAAGATGCTTTCAGGTTCAAGCACTTCTGCTGTTTGTCTCCAAAATGCGTTAGCCTGTCTCTGTCCATGGATAAGTCCTACTCATATATCAGGGGACTGTTTATCTCATGTAGTCTTATGCCTTCTTCTCCTGGTCTAATGTAGGTACCAGCCTTGGCACATGCACATGAAGAAATTTTCTTCTTTACTGGAGGTTGCAGCCATCTAGTAATGTGCGTTGCTAAATACCTTGTTGTGGGTCTAGCTAACACTTCTGGCTCTCTCTTGGGTCCTCTCTCAATCTTCCTCTACATTGATAGCAAAATCTAAAGGCAGGCAGATTTTCTTACTCTTTGGTCAGTGTCAAACATGACGGGGGCACCACCTTTGACGGTGAGCCTCTAGAAAACACCACAGTTCCTATAATCGTGAGTAGGATGTTTTTGGGTCTTGCCAGTTGTGATTCTCACCCTAGAAACCATAAAATGCTCAGTAGAATATAATCGTGGCAATCATTTCTGCTAGGCTTTCCCGTAGGAAGCTGATGTGCAGCTTTTTTCAGTCCAAGCCACCACATTCAAATTACTTTCTCTCAAGGAGGTGATTGAATCAGTTGTTTCTCACGTTCCTGTTACAGCCATTCATTATTCTCTCATAAAAGTGAAGGCTGAGCATTTCCACTTTCTAGCACAGAACATCTAGCTTCAGATAAAATCGCTTTTAGAGCTAGATGCCCTACCTTTTTCCTTTCAAATTTCTCCTGGGTTTCATGATTTTTATATCCTCAGAAACCAAAGTTATGGGTCAGGTCTAGTTACAACTCCAATAACTCATTTTCATTTCCTTTTTTCACACATGATCAAGAGGTTTAGCCCTCTTCATGACTGTCCCCTCCCACAGAAAAAACCCATGCAAGGAGTAGCGAGAGAGAAAGACTGCAAAAACAGGGTGAGTGACCTCATCATGTATTTACTGTAGAGACGTCAGTCTCCAAGAAATAGGAAAGGTCAGAGCTGTTTAGAGCAAGGGGTTTTTCACAGCACAGCTGAAAAACCCAGACTGGGTCTGAAGAATTCATCCTATCCTTATCCCTTAACTCATCTTTTCCCCAAATATTTGGAGGCTTTCCATCCAGAGGAGTTGCTGCTGTGTGATTTTTAACAGAGGTTACCATCCTGAAGCACCAGTCACAGTATCTTTTGCCAGGCTTGGACTTTCCAAAAGAAAAGGTGAAACAAATGCCAGACATTTGCATGGGAATAGTGCAAAAGCTCTTCTTCCTTTTAAATGAAACACATTTTTTTTTCTTCCAGAGCTCCTCCCACCCCCAATATAACCAAATCCTGGAAGTTTTCTTTGCACCACCTTAACAATTTTATTATTTGGACTAATTAGCCTGGATTGTTGCTGGGCTTTGCAGAGCAGATAGGAGGGAGACGGACAAGCCTTCTCCGTGGTGGGGTGGCAGGAAGGTGGAGGAGCCCAGAGCTGCGTCCCAGGCACTGTGGGCTGGGGTCATTCCTACCCGCGCATGAGATGGCACTGACCTGAAGGGTGACTCTGAAGTCTCACTTTCCTTTAAAACCATCACTCTACAAATAAAATGGCTTACCTACAATCCCCACACAGATACAGGCACCGTTTAAATATAGCAAGCATTGATGTCTATCTGTAAATTACAAGGAAATGAATAAATCGAGGCGACATAAACCGCAAAAAGGAAGTTTGAAATCAGCCTGGAGCTGTGATAGGTCAGGTCCTGCCGAGGGACCCTGCCAAACCTTCACCATCCACTACGGCAGTGACACAGCCACCGAACCCGTCTCCCCGCCGGCTCCCTGGCACGCATACCCACGTGCCACCACTCGCCAGGGATCTGGCCCATGTCTAGTGGTCTAGACCTGTGCCATGGGAGCACTTGTGCCCACGGAAAAGCTGGACGCCCCCTGCACCCGGGATCCCTGCTGCAGGGAGGGGATGTGCGGTGTTTTCTGGAAACTAATGAGCTCATTTCTGGGACGCGGTGGTGGGGGGTGCTTCAGCGCGCGAGGGGGTGCAAAGAGGATTAATGCAGGAAGTTGGGGGGAAAGGTTTTCTTTCTTTTTTCTTTTTTTTTTTTTTTTGAAACTGAAGCATAGTTTCTACGCTGCTTACCATCCCGCAGCCTGCTAGGTGCAGATATTTGGCAAGGGTATTTGGCTCGGCTTCATTTTTATTATGAAGGCTGATTTTTTTTTTTCTTTGCAAAGTTTATATTAAAGACAGAATCATTAAGTAAAGCACGAAGGTTTTGCTTACATCACGTGTATGTGTGCAGCTAGCAAGCCACCTTCACCCCTCTAAAATGTCATCTTACACAGTTGGCCAGGTTCATTCCCATGTGAGTGACGGAAAGGGTGCTAATGAGGTCCTAGAAGTTTTATGAAAATATTGGGTTAGGGTGAGGAGAGAAAGAAAGTTCAAGAAGGCACATGCAAATGGATGTCTGCTGCAGGCTCTCGACATGTATTAGGCACTTAATTTTTAAGACTCCATGTGGGGAGGGGTGTGCATTGATGCCTCGTACCTTATTACACCATGGAGGCCACACTATAGGACATGGACAGGCAGGCCTTGCTAACTGTGCTGCTCCTAAACTCCCATCTTTCCTGCAAGATCTTATCAAAAACAAACCACACACTCCAAGGGCCCTGATAAACCCATTTCTCCTCATTCCCCATGCTTGGTGCTCCCAGGATGAAGGCAGTAACTCTGGTACTGCCAACTCCTTCCCCTGGCCACCAGCTCAGGGAGGTGGGCTCGACTTCTGGCGGGGAAGGCAAGTGATCATGTGCAGCCTCTCCTTCCAGCCTCTCCTTCCATCCTCTCCGGCACACCCCTGCAGAGGGGCTGGTACTGAAATTAGTCTGGCGGATGCAAGGATTATCAGCATTGCTGTTTACCATGCAGGCCAAACCACGTCTTCCCCAGGAAAAACTCTCCATCTTCGGATGGATGAGGCAGAGCAGGACCCAGTGGTTGCAACGAGCAAGCGTGGAGGAGGACAGCTGGCTGAGGACAGTTCTCTTGCCAGGTTTAGCGGGGGATCACTTAGGGCCATTTAGTATGAGCTGCTAAGGTGAATTAGCCTTGCCTTTCACAAGGGAAGGGGTGAGCAGGTCTGGAGTGGAGAAGTGGGTTTTGGCCAGAAGGAGAAGTCAGCTATTTCTCAGAAATAAGGCAGCACGTGCAGACGTGAGGAGCAGGAAAGACACACAAAAAAAATAATCAATGCATAAAGACAGGCCCCCCCCTCCCAACCTTCCCCCCCACCAAAAAAAAAGGAAGAGAGAAGCTAAAACCGGCTGGAAAAAAAGAGGAGGGCAGGTATGAGCTGCTGCTTGTGGCTGCACAGGGAGTCGGTTATGGGGGGTGGAGGAAATCGGAACCGTGATGGGGCCAGGAAGAGGTCCGCGAGGGGTGAGGGAGGGACACCATAAGGGAGCAGGCCAGCAGTAAGTCTGGAGGCCACCCCAGGGGAGAATGGAGGAGGGGAGAGGGTGCAAAAGTGATCCCCAAGGGGCAGCAGTGGCCGTGGCCTTGGCCATGGGGGAAGGCAGCAGTGGGGCTGCTAAGTGGAGGTGTAAGCGGAGGGCAAGGGAGAGTTTGGGGAACACAGTGCAGCAGGTTGTGCTTGGAGTAGAGGAGAGAGCTTGAGGAAGAGGCTGGAGGGATGGAAGGGGCAGAAGAAGGCACAGCAAGAGGGGTGTTGCAGCCACTGGTGCTCTGGAAAACAGGAGGAAGGGAGGCCAGGGAAGAGGATGAAGGTTGGTGATGGTCAGAAATAAGGAGCTGATTGTGTTTAGAGGAGTCAGTGCTCTGTGGCTAGGTCTAGAGTTGCTGAAGGAGAGGGTTATTGGAGGGCCTTGCCAGGAGGCTGTCAGCCACACTGGGAGAATGGGAAAAAGCAGATCTTGAACTGGGATAGAGCTTACCAGAATGGACTTGGTGCTAGAGGGAGAGGAAAGCGGGAGACTCAAAGCTGTTGGAGACTTCCTGAATGAACTTATCTGTGCAGAGGGGCAAGGGGAGGCTGAAAACAGCAGCAGAGCCACAGCCAGTGATACAGCCGAGGTCATGGCAAGGCCAGGCAGAGAGACGAGAAGATGATGCTGAGGGAGAAGAGAAGGTGGCCATAGAGAAGGAACTGAGAGCCCAGAGATCAGATAAGGAGCAGTGTGTAGACTGAAGAACATTTTTAAGAGGAGTGAAAGTTAACAAGTGGTCCTGATGTGGTGAAGCCTTAGTGAAAGTGGGATGTTGAATAATTCCTTGGTTCCTCAACAAAGTCAAGCAAAGCTTCCTTGGCTCCAGGTAAGCATCTCCCCACAGCCACCCACATGCTCCTGCTCCTGCCCAGCTCTCTCTAGCTCCATGTTCAGAAAGAGAAGGCAAAGGCAATTCTTCTTGGAACAAAGACAGCAATTCCTGCTCAGTCCACCAGGGAATCTCATCAAGACTGCAAAAGATTTAATGGGCCAGGAAGGCTGATTTTAAGTAGTGAATAGTTGAGTTAGTCATTAATTTTATCGCCAATGACACAAAGGTATGAACTGCCATTGCTAGTCAACACTTCTTTTCTGGGCAGTGCCAGTCCCTTGGACTGGCAATGCCATGACCATGCTCCCAGCAGAAGGCATCACTGTGAGCTGCACGGGTGCAAGGAAACGCGTGTGCCCAGCATGCACGGAGCTGCTTTGAAGCAACTGGTCCAGCAGGGATGGTCCTTCCTCTTCCACAAGTAGGCAGCTAACCCTGCACATCGAGTGTCTCCATCTCCCCCCGAGCCCCTCACAGACACTCTGCGGGCTGGCTGGGGGAACCACCGCTCCTCTACTCTGTCCCATGGGCAGAGAGAAGAGACCAAATGCACCAGGCAAGGGGCATCTACACTGTGCTTAAGAAGGATTCACACTGGCAGGAGTGCCTGTAAAACCTCTCCAAGCTCACAGCCCCTCTATTTTGGGTCTTGTACAAGCACGAGGCAAGGTCCTCTACCTGGCAAGAGGGAAGGTTATCCTGCTGTCAGTATGTGCAGGGAAACGCTTGGTGAAGTTTGCCAAGGGGCAGATAAAAGTCTGCGATAGGTCTAGAGTAAACCCATGATTAAAGGCTATTCAAAGCCATCCTTCCACTGCTGAAATAGTCCTGTGTCTATTTGTGAGAACTTATTTAGATCTGCTTTTAAACACGTTAGAAGCAGGTGAGTTTTAAGATAGATACACAAAGCAAACGTGCCATTTATCACTTCTTATGCTGATGATTAAGCAAAGGTTTTCTTTTCTCTCTAAGGAATATTGTGAGCTGTGTTCAATCATGTTAATGATGGTAGTAACAACAACAGCAGTAAGTATTATTTTAGTGGAAACTGAGGTGTTTGTGAAATGTTTATAGTCTGAGAAGCTGGAGTGGGGCAGGGCTGGGGGGGAGGTTCAAAATCCTGATTCCACTGACTTGGTGGGCTGAGATTTCACCCCAGATAGTGAAGTCTGAGGTTTTAAAAAACAAAGATGACTTCAATTATTTGGGAGAAGGTCTGTGATGTTACTTAACTGCCGAGGACATCCCATGAACCTCACAGCCGCCTGTGTTTTGATGGCCAATTTGGAACCGAAGCGAGTGATGCGGTGGAAATAATTATCTCACCGTCTCATTTAGTCACTCCGCCAAGGTGTTCGCAGAACGTAGCTGCCTTGTATAGGATAACAAAAAAGCAATGGGCTGGCTAATTCAATTAAAAGCAAATAGCTACAGTCTAGGCACTGACAGCATGTGGGAGGAAGTGGTGTTGTTTCCACTGTGACTGGCAGTGAGCGACTCGCGAAAACAAGGTGGTTTGAGGAACGCTTGCGTGTTAATGGCATTTCCCTGTTCTGTTTGTCAAGCAAAGGTGGGAATATAGAGTCAGAATTTACTTGAATCGGTTCTTTTACAAGAAAAGATGGGGGGCTGCCATGGGAACGACAGGCGGGGCTACTACGATGTACAGACAGCGCCCCGAGCTCGCCTGCAAAGCGCGCGCCTGTGCGGCAGGTACTCAGACAAAGTCTCTGTGGGTGAAACAGAAAAAAAATATCGCTGTGCACAGGATCGTCTGGAGATGGCCGTTTGTCTGCCGGGAGTGCTGAGTTGCTCTCGCTCTCTTTCTCTGTGAGGCAGCAGGGCTCCTACCGCCTGCTGCCAGCTGGCACCTTGCACCCAGAGAAAGGCTGCCCGTGGCAGAGCTGATTCACTTCAGGCTCGCAGCAGTTGTAGGCCCATGTTGCAGCCATGGGCTCAGCAGTCTGGCTGTGGTGTTGGGCTGGAGTGTTTCCAGAAGTGAATCAGACTCTCAGCCTGGTGGCCGTATCGGACGTGATAACCCAACAGCGTTTAACAGCATCTTCTTCCGTCTCTGCCTCTGTGTGTGTTCATCTTTCCCTCGCTATTAAGCTAAAAATGCCACTTGTGATGGCATTGGGCGCTCTGCTGGGCAGCCTATAGGATGTTAATTCCCTTCTGACCACCTCAGATGACTTTGCATAAACAGAAAATATTTCTTTATCAAAACTCACTTTAAAAGAAAATTGCCCGTAAATAATTAATTCCAGCCTTTCAGTGGCTTAACCTTTCAGCCAGCATCTCGAGAGAAAGACAAAACTGAGGCGCGGCCTGGAGAGGGGCAGTTCCCGGGCTCACGTGAGGCTGGCAGTGAGCGCGGCTGGCAGCCCCTGCCTGTCACAGGGGTGTTTCGTGTTCCCAGCATGCCCCCCACGCTGAGGGGCTGGCTCCTTCCTTCATGAGCCAGGAAGGAGCCCGGCGGGTACCTTTGTTTTGGCAGGAGCCTGGTTCAATGATGCATGGGGATGTGCAACAGCGTACAGCGATGGAGGGGAGCGTGGTGTGCGTGGGAGGGGGCCCTAGGCAGCGGTCTGAAGGCTGAGCCTTCCTCACTGCTTACCTGCAGCAGTGAGGGGTACTGCAAATGGCGGGGAGCAAACCCCCCATCCCTTGGGCCCCCGTGGAAGCAGCACACAGGGGAGTCGGGGCTGTAGCTGCCTCCACTACACGTCTGCAGAGAACTGAGTATGTGTGTGTAGAGGAGGGGGCAGGAGCTTCTTGGCGCAGAAATTTGGCCTGTAGCTGGTGAGGCACCAGCTGAGAAGTACGTGATGCTTCTTGTACTGGAGCGGGGATTCCTCTGCAGCTCTGCGGTCCTGCTTACAGCTCTTACCCTAGTTCAAAAACTGCCACCCCTGACTGGTACCAAACTCCTCGCTGTAAGTCAGGCTCAGACTTCTCATAGGTCTCATTTCTCCTCAAATGTATAACAGCAAAACCAAAAGAAATATGAGGATTCCTTCCCTCAATTGGCAATTTAAACAGAGGGGAGATGCTCCAGACTTACCTCTGTCATTTCAAAGATGAATACATGAATACTTACATGGCATAAGTGTGGAAAAGCTCAGGCTTGAACTGTCATTACCCATCCTGATCTTTCCATGTTGGTTTAGGTGATTTTTTGTCTGCATCTTGGTTCAAATTAGACTGCAAACTCCTTGGCACAGTGCATGTGCATTTCTCTATTGCTAAGCACCAGGAACTGACAGGCCCAGCTGGGAGCTCTGTATGGTGCCATGCTACAAGGACTCGCCATGCTAGGAGAAAGCAGCAGGGTGTATATAACAAATGCAGTCAAGAACGAGCATTGCTATAGCATGATCTGCTGGAAATTACCAGTCACACACTTGCTGGCATACCATAGAGCACAGACCTCCCAGGCTTGCTGGGTGTCTTGGATGGCAGAGCCTGCAAGTATGTCCTGCAGCACCCCTGCCACCAGCTGCAGGGGCATTCCCAGGAAAATGGTGAGAGGAGAGGCAGAGGGTCTCCTGTGCAATCAGAATTGCCTTAATACCACTGAAATGAGTGTCCAAAGCCCTTGAGGTGGTTTCATATTAAAAAAAAAATCATAACCCAAGGATGTGCCCAAAGCAAAGTTAGTAAGAGCATGGCCATGCAATGTACGTGGCCATACTGCACTGCTCCAGGGCTTTCCAGTCCTGTGCTCTCAAACCATGTCCACAGCTCATGGTATCAGACATTTTGGTT
Organism: Nyctibius grandis; assembly: GCF_013368605.1. Taxonomy (NCBI): domain Eukaryota; kingdom Metazoa; phylum Chordata; class Aves; order Nyctibiiformes; family Nyctibiidae; genus Nyctibius; species Nyctibius grandis. The sequence continues at coordinate 16,298,416 of NC_090660.1, forward strand.
GTCTGAAACGGTTTTCATTCCCACCCCTGGGAAGGGCAGCTCCTGGTGCTCAGTAATGGGGCTTGCATGAGCTGGGGACTGCTGGGGAGGGAGTAGGGTGCTTCACCTCCAGGTAAAACCCTTGTAGCCCTGGTGAACCAGCCGTACAGAGACAGCAGCTACTTGACCACATTTAGTTATGTAAAAAAAAAAGCAGTTCTTTTTGTTCTGTGGTTGGCATCGGGAACTTCACACCAGTGAATTTTTTTTAAAAAGTTGTTGTTTTCTTTTATGCAGTTTGAATGGGGCTACCTCCTGCTCTCCCCTCACTCCACCCGCACCGTTTTGTTATTCTCACTTACTGCTTCTGCCTCCTTGTAATTCAGCACTGCTGGCTGAGGAGGGATGGGTTTCAGGCAGGGAGGCAGGCAAGGTGGCTTGCTGGCGTTCGTTTTTTTGCAGCAGTTGCATTGTCACTGCCTGCGCTGGTTTGGCTTCGGGTCACGTCTCACACAGATGGGAAAACAAACTCCCTGGCATTTGTGTGGCTCTATGCCATGTTAAACTCCTCTCTAGCCCAACTGGATGTGGAAAGTCCTTGTCCTGGGTGATGGGAACATCCCCAGCCCCACACTCCCCAGTACCTCATGGCTCCATGGCCCAAGCTGTGCTCGTAGCAGCAGCATCGTTCTTGGGAATTGAGCTGCATCCCGTGTGGGAGAGGGTTTGTGATTTTTCTTTCTTGTTTTGTTTTGGTTTGTTTTTTTTCCACTGCCGTCACAGGTCTGTCTGCTTTGCCTCTGCCTGTCAATAAGTCGGGGCTGCTGGACAATAAGAATTCTGTTTTGCAGAAGAAGCAGTGAGGTTTGTGACATTTGGGGTTTGGGCTTTTGTTTTTGTTTGTTTGTTTGTTTGTTTGTTTTTATTTCAGTGAGGGGTGGGGAAAAGCAAAATTTCAGTACGATTTTTCCTGGGGGAAAAAAACCTCCAAGAAACAAGGAAAAATATAAGAAATAAATAAAATGAAATCAAAAAGCAGCCACTCAAAAGCTTTGATAGTACTCCACACCAGTAGGGAAGCTGGAAATCAGGAGGCGGGTGCTGGCCGAGCCCAGTCTCCCCAGTCACCTGCCTGCTCTGCTGTGGACACCCATGCCATGCATGGGTGCAGGTGGCTCAGCAGCAGCACTGGGATGCCCAGACACCTCCATCCCTGGAGGAAGGCTGCCCATAGCCAAGGTTGAACAAGGGAAGCTTGAACTCGATGGAGGAGAGGCTCGGTGGTGGGGAGGACACCCCTTCACAGTCTTCAAGAGCAGCAATTTCGAGGCTCAGCCCTGCTGCCAGCATCCCTGCTGCCTGGCTTTCTGGGGCTGTGCCCCGCGGGTGCTGGAGGGAAGCCCAGACAGGGGGATGCAGGTTGGGCCTGCGTGACTCAGCTGGAGCGTGGTTTCGGGTGCTCGGGCGACAAGGTGGGGGCTGCAGGGAAAACTTTTCCTTGGGGCTCCTCACAGCCCTGCAGCAGGCATGCGTGGCAGCGCAGCGGGGCTGAGCCCGCTCAGGGCTCGTCTGCATCACCCGGCTTTTTCTAAAAACAGAAGACTTACTCAGAAGCAGACTCGAGGTGCCACTTGCCTTTACTCCAGCTCTTTTATATATAGTCCCCATTTCTCCTGATTTTACTTCAGCAGTTACTGTATGAATTGTCACTCAGAAGTGGTGGGGAGGGGGAGGGGAGCGGGGATAACTGGGCGCTGCTGGCCAAGCTGGAGCTGCTGGTTTGCTGCTGGATGTGGGGAGTTCCCTCTGCAGGGGCTGGGTCTGAGAGCAGCCTTCATCCACCAGTTGCTGGGGTATGTGAGTGGGATGCTAATGTTACCTTACATGAAATCTGTGTCTCTTCTTTTTCCTGAGGGACAGATCATTAGTATTTTCTTTAGTGTTTTCCTTCCATTTTTTGTGTTGTTTTTCTTTGTTGTTTTTTCTTCTTTTTTTTTTTTTAAAAAAAATTTTTTTTAAGCAGCATAGCCAAGCTGCAAAACTAAAAGCTTTGCTTCCCTGCAATGTAGGATGATGCAGAGCTTTTGCGATACGCACTTGGATTAGCCTCCAGCCTTTTCAAGGGAGGTGCCCGATGCCACCTCCAAGAAGCACGTTAGCTCAAAACTTACACTCAAAGGGAAGGAAGGAGAGCAATGGTGGTTTGACCTTACCCTTAGGCACCTTGATGTTGGAGGCGGCAATAGGCTGCTTTCAGTTTGTCTGCAACTCAGAAGATCCCCAGACCCATCAACCAAATGTCTCGAGGAACCGCAGCGTTCCTGTTACCCTTTCCCCAGCACGCCTCATGGTGATGTATGTTGAAGCTGCATTTACTTCATGGGTTCCCAAACGGATGAATCAACGCCTCTGCTCATGACAGCAATTCAAAACACACATAAATAGGAGGCCAGTTTCTTTCTCTCTTGGCATTTTTACAAAGCTATGCCAACACAAACAGAGATTCATAGCAGCCAGAAGAGAGATCACTGGAGCAATCTGAAGTATTTTCCTAGAAAAGATTCATATAGACGTGAGTCTTTGGTCCATGTTGTTATAAGCAGAGATAAACAGAAACGTCTCTTTTTAAACACTGAGGCTGTTCTACTCAGAGTTAGGGAATTTAAAAGTGAGGGACATCTTTCCATGTTGGTCACTTTAGAGAATCAACCTGATTTTTCTTTTTACTTGTGGTACAGTGTAACTTCTGAAAAAGCAGCATGTCTCTGTCTGATGTTTCCGACTTTGATTAATAAAAGCAGTGCATGATCAGTGCACAGAAAATACACACACACACACACACAAATCAGGTCATCTTCATGTTGGAGTCAAAATCAAAACAGACCCAAAAAAACCCAAACCCAACACAAATCATGGAAAAATTCAGAGGTTTGACTTCACCTTCAGTGAAGGCGAGCTTGAGACCGTCAAACAAGAACTTTCACGCATTTGGGTGCTCAGTTTTTATTAATGCTCTCCTCTGTTTTACTGTCTAGACACCAAACCAAAATGAGGTTACACGGCGCAGTAGCATCTAATAAGAGACATTTCTTGTCCTCAGAAGCTTCCTGTCTAAATCAATGGGGCAAGTGGCAGGAGAACAGTAGCATCACTAACTAGATTCCTCCTCTACCGCCACCTTTGAAAAAATGATGCAAAGAGAGGGTTGAAAACAAAAAGATCAAGGTTTTGATAATTAAAAATAAAAGAAAATAGGAAAAAATTACTCAAGACGTGGACAGCATTTTTTGAATGGAGTCATATGCCTAGAATTGCTGGAAATCGCACCAGGGACCCCTTTGCAGTCTTAGGCACTGGACTTGCATCTTCCCTGGGTACTCAGGGCTGCTGTAACCAGCCCCCCCAGGTGCCCAGACCCAGGCAGCCCTGGCAGGAAGGCCCCATAACTCCCCCTCCTGAGCTGACAGCCTCAGACATCTCCCTTGCCTGAGAAGTGCTGTCCTAACTGGCAGGGAAGGGAGCATTTCCAGGAGCTGATCCTGCTGCTGCTCCCTGCTTGTCCGTGCTCACAGGCAGCCGAGAAAGGAAGGATCAGGCACACATGTAGCTGCAGACAGGGCTGGTAGGATGCTTTTCCGGCCCTATGCTGATAGTCAAGGTCTCAACACAGTGTACAGAGATGTGGGGTTGGTGGGGAGCTTGTGGGGCCACTTTACAACCTGGGACTTTCACATGGGCTCTGAGGTGCTGGCCGGACTGATGGTGGGATGGTGCCTCGCACTTGTGTGGTGGCAGCGAGAGGTAGATGTAGGCTCAGGGTTACCTTAGAGGTTGCTTTTGAATGGACCGAGCAACTTGCTAATGATCACAGGGGAAAACCTGGTAAGCTGGTAGCTAAACTGGGAATTAAAGCAAGCTCCCTTACATCCTTTCAGCTCTGTAAGAGGAAGGTTTCTGAACCACACTTTGGAGAGATGGCGCCACAGGGAAGGACCAAGATGGCAGCAGTGATGAAAACAGACCTGTCTAAAGTAAAACCAACCAACACAAACCCCCAACAACCCATTTTTATAAGCAATTTCAGCCATTATCCTAAATAAGAAGAAAATCTCAGAATTCTGGACAAGGGTTGGGGGTGACTGGAGGAATTACTCACCATCTCCTCCTGGTGGCAGGTACTTCAATGGGTGCAAAAGGAGGCAAAACCAGCTGAAGAATGCAAATGCAGCACATGAAACTTCTCTCTGCCAAGCTAGGAAAGAAGAGCAGAGATAAGGAGTAGTTTTGGCACAGGTCTCAGTATAGAAAGGCCTCGTGGCCCGTGATTCAGAGGTGCTGGTCACCACTGTGGCTCTGTCTGAACTGGTGGGTGTTCAGCTTGTCAGAAAGTCAATCCTTTATTTACAAACCCACTCATCATTTACAAGCCCACTTATTTACAAAGCCTGTTGATGAAAGTGCCTTGCCTTGAGCTCTCATAGGAAGTATCTTTAATCACAGAAGTTTCAGATCGCTTATTTGGTTATCAGGTTGTTTTTTTCTTTTTTTTTTTAATTTCGCATTTCACATACAATATTATGCAGAGAGAGGAGAAAATTATGAAGGCTACATAAGCAAAAGTTAAGAAATATCAGCACTGGACTTGTTTGTGTGGTGTTTGCATGCCTGGGTATGTGGTTCCCTTAGCCTAAGGAGACAGAAAGGAAAGGGAGAGCAAACTCAAGCAACAAAATGTGATTACATTATATTGGACCCTTTGGCTGTAGTCTGCTGCTTCAGCTCATACTCAAAATTGCCGTCCTCATCCAGTATGTCCCCCACATGCTCCCTCCAGACACTTGCTCCTCTGCTGCTCTTTGTCTCCTCCTGGACCTCGTTCCCCCTACTTTATCTCCTGCCCTTGTTTCTCTCTGCTGTTGGTCCCAAGCTCCTTCGAACCCAATTTCATACTCCCCACCCCCAGTCCCAGCAAGCTGGTGAGAGGATGGGGAGCCATTTCCTTCACCGATTTCTACTTTTGCTTCCCTGTCCCATCACCACTACCTCTAAGGCACAATTTCTCCCTCTGTCTTTCATCCCTAGTCACACCCCAAGCCACGTCTGCCTTCCCCTCCACCTCCAGCTCTTTCTGCTTTGCCATGGACAGTGCCAGGACTCAGGCTGCTGCTGCCTAGCACCATCACGGCTCATGGTGGTGGGACCTTCCTCTGGGTGAGACCCAACCAGCCCCAGCCCCTGGGCTGCAACACTAAATTTCATGCAGTGGGGCTCAGGTACAGACCTCGGGGGGTTCACAGGGAGCCGTGAGACTGTAATAAAGCTAGGGAGGACTTTTTTTAGCTGTCCAGATTTAGCAAGTGTTTGTGAGTGAGATGATTTATCTCTTCGGAGGCTTGTAACTTGGCAAAATTTGGATGGAGGTTTTTCACAGGCAAGCAGCACATTCCTGACACACAAGCCAAAATCCTGCCACATTTCAAGTCCTTTTTCCAAAGCCTGGGGACATGAAGAAAAGGTCACCAAATTTCTTGAAGCATGGGGGGGAAAAAAAGAGCATATTTTCTTCCAGCTAAATGATCAGCAACCACTTAAAATTTCCAGGCAGAGAAAATATACTGGGGCAGACTCCAACCTGGGATATTTTAGCCCAAACAGCTGTCATTTGACAAAATTACAAGCGATCATAATTATGAAGCAACAGGTAACTGCTGGATTTGCTGGTGCCCCATTAAATCACTCTTTGTATGTTTTTCAAAGAATGAAAGCTGCTGTGCAGGTGTATTTGCTATGGTTGGGAAGAAGTAGCACTCCACTTTTCTTCTCCGCCCGCCTCCTTTTTTCTGAATGAAAGTGTTTTACAAATGAAAAATGAGGTTTCCTGAAATGAAGGGCTGCCTCTTCTTTTGAGCTGGCTTCCATGAAATGTATTTGAGAGCCTCCCGTCCTTAACTCTGAACTTGCTGCGGGGTGACAAGCGACTGTCCTGTCTGGGTTGGCTTGGCCAAGCAAGTGGCTGGGCTGGGCAGAGTCCTGTGGACCTGGTGGGGCATCTGAGGAGGTTCTGGGCAGCCCCAGGAAAAGGCTTGCCATGCTTTTTGTTGCCTGCCCCCACATTCGGAGTTCAACCCCATGGCTCTCTGCTTCTCGTCCTCAGGGCTCGCGGGGTGTCCTGGGAGGCACAGGCTGCAGGAGGGCTGCCTCCCCGTCACACCCCAGGGCTGCAACCCCGGCCAGCGCACCCTCCTGCTGACGTCCCGAGGAAAGGCTTGGCTGCCTAGGCAGCATCACCCGCCTCGCTTGGGCACCGAAGGGTTTGGTTTCCCCAAGCCAGAGTGCGGAAGGTGTCCCTGGACTGCTCACCAGGAATGACCTGCACTTGCCCTGGGGGCTACTGGTTGACTTGCTCTCCCTCACACTTCCTGACTCATCTCCACTTTCCTCCAGGTCTTTTCTCTCTCTCTCTTCAAAAACCTCCCTTTGTGCCCTAGTCCCTCTTTTCCCTTTCATTGCTATTGCCTGGGCACCACTGGGAAGGGTGGGAAGCAGTAAGGATATGCAACAAGTCCTGTCCCCATGGAATGAGAAAGCACAAGTGCCTCCAGAAGTGCAGCCTGACCTGCACAGCGCCCATGGGCAAGTGACACAGAGAGGAAGCATCGGGCACGTGTTGGAGACTTGCGGGCCGAGGCTGCTGCGAGTTTATCTAGGAACAGCCGGTACACATGAGGGGAGACTCCTGCATGGGAATGGCAGCACCCCAGTACGCTTAGCGGTACTCGGTCGTACAGTGAGCACCAAAACTCTCCCCCACAAGGAAAAAGCGGTGCGACTGTGTATGATAAACTGTTACGTGCAGTTCTTTTTGCTTAGGTTAGAATAGCCTGAATGGCACGTGAGCACAGGAGGAAAAACTTGTAGCTGTTCACTCTCTAACGTTAACCTGTGGACACACTGCCTCTTTCCCTTTGTCCATAGTGCTGATGGGAAAAGCACAGCAGTGCAGCAGAGGAAAAGCCATCTTGATGCAATCCTGTGCAGACATTAAGAACTGCAGGGATGCTGTAGTGAGATCTTCCACCAGGTAGGCTGGAAGGACAGGCTATGGCCCATAAAGCTGGGGCACTTACTCCTCCTCACACTCAGGAAGGCATCGTGCTTTTTAGAGCAGTCCTGCCCTGAGTTTTCATCCTGTGGGGCAAACATAAAAGCAGAAGAGTGTGTTTGTGTCTGTGAGCAGGGGTAGATCTACCAGGGGACAGGTCTGAGGAGACTGAGCCTTTGTTCACTCCTAACTATCTCCTGCCAGTGTTGCTGCCACTGCACATCCTCTTCTTTCCCAGGATTAAAATGGCACAGTTTCTTATGTCACGTAACAGATCTTATAAAACAGATTCCCTTTCGCCAGAGAGAAAATCTTTGTTATGCTGAAGTTAAGACTGAAATAATATATTGGTGAGAAGTGCAAATTTCAAAAAAAAAGACTTTGCCACTGCAAAATCCCCCTCAAGTAACACCTCCCTCCAATAAATAAAATACATAAATAAACCCTTCCCAATAAAAGTCCAAGCAAACCAAACTGAAAACAAAAGAAACACAAAACCCAAACGGACCGACGAGCCCCAAAACTCAGACAAAAGGACAGCAATTTGGTTTCAGTGGAACATGGTGAACTGAGTAGATGAAAACCCAAACAAAATGCAGATACGAGAAGTGGGAAAAAAACCCCACCAAGATGAAGAATAGAAGGAAATAAATGCCTGGGGCATCATTCCCAAAAGCCTAATATTTTGTGGTGTGAAAAGTCACTTCGGATGATGCTCCACCAGCTCCGTGTGGCTTTGTTCCCCTCCCCACTCTGTGCAGCATGATAAAAGCACAGGAAGGATGTTCGATGGCAGATTGGCCATCAGCCACTTTCAAAGGGGAGTCATTTAGTGAGATTCACTCATACTTGTATAAGCTGTAACAAAAAAAAATGAACAACATTGGTAAAGCAACCAGACTGATCTTGCAAATACACTTCATCTTGGACCTGGCTGATGGGAAAAACACTCTGTTATAGAGAATGTAACATTATGAATACCGATAACACCTCCCAGGAAGCCTCAAACACCTATTTCCAGATGAGTGTTTACCACCACGTGGTCAGTCGGGGCTGACCATATTGTGTACAAGTCTGATTATCACAGCCCTAGTGTTGTATTGGTTTTGCTTTTCTCTAAATATAGGTGCGTATGGAGGGGGAGGGGGGCTTTTGACTCATCCTTCATTTCTGTAGCACACTGGAGCTGTCATGCTTAGACCAGAATCTGTGAGCTGTTCAACCCAAAGTGGTCAACCTGATAAAAAAAAGGCTCCCCAGAAAGGCTGAACCATTTTTAAGAGTAAACGTTTATCACTTGCTATCCTTGGTAAAAGCTAGCTAGTCAGACTTAAGGTCATAAGAGATAGAGATAACCCACAGTATTTCTTCAGTTATTTGAGTGATATGCTCCTCCCAGAAAAGCTGAGAAAGCTTTTGAAGCCTGGATAGTTTTTCATTCATGAGAACTGTGGGTTTTTTTGTTGTTTGGTTGGTTTTGGGGCTTTTTTTTTTCTTTATTTTTTTCCTTTTAAACCCCTCTTGCAGATAAAACTTGACACCATTCACCGCTGGCAGGAAACCTTGGAGGGTGCGGTCTGCTGGGTAGAGCAGAGGCCCCGGGCTTTGCATGTCTCACTTCCATCCCTGCTGGTGGCACTGACTCACCAGCTGGCTGGGCATGAGACACCTCCCTGCTCCGTACCTCCTGGGGAGACACCATGGCATACCTGGTGGGACAACTCTGCTATTTAAGTTAGTTAGCACCAGGCATATGATTTTTGGGACTACTGAAGCCAATGAGCAGTGTCCGTTGGCTTTCACAGGTTCTGGTGTTTGTCCCTGCAAAACACATCAGGATTCAGAGATCAAAGGCCCAGGGTGCTACTAGAACTATGCTGGATTTGTAAATTGAGTTTTCAGTATGCTCACGGATTGCACATGAGGATATTGGTTGAGTTAGAGCAATGCTGCCTTCACTGAAGCGTTAAAGGCTTGCCATGTGTTAGCCAACCAGAATTACCATGACTTTCCTCAAGAAGGACTTCCAGGTTCATGTCTCTGCTCTGGCATCAATGCACGTGATCACAGGGGAGGCACCAAGGCTGATCTCATGCCAGGAGGGGAGCCTTGGGCACTTTGTCCCACCTCAAGCAGGGCTGCTCTCAGCCCATCCAGCCCTGGACCATATGTTCCTCGTCCCTGGTTCCTACCTTCTTCCTTGCACCAGCCCTTGTGTTTTGGCAACCATCTGCTCAACAATCTGATGCAATTGATGATGAATTTGAGGAAAAGGTGGAGGGCCAGGCCAGGCTGGCAATGCAGCAGTCTCACACTCCTCAGAGCTATGTGTTAAAATGTTGTGTCCAACTTTGCAATGCCTCAGTCCCACAGCAGAATCCATTCCTAACACATTAAGGAAAGCACCTTAACAAGGTGTTTCAAAAGCACATAAGCTGAATGAGAGGCACCTACATGAGTTGTTAGGAAAAGTCAGAAGCTAATCTTTAAACATTCCTTAGCCACAACATTTCAGCAGTCTTCAAAACTGAAACGTAGGTCTTTCCTTGTCCTTAGTTCTCACTTTAGGCAATCAAACACCACTTTGCTCCTTCTTTCTGACCAAAGAAACCTTGAATTCTTTCCTGCACAGCTTAAACCATGGTGATGGGGACTCCCTACCCCAGCACAACCCACAGCAGAGGAGCTATGACATGGCTGCCAAAGGCAAGGGAGGACACAAAAGCAGAGGCCCTCTTCCTGAGAGTGTACTCTACCCAGGGTCTTGTCTTGAAGACCCAGGCTGAAGCATCTATGTGGAGCTCCTGGCTGTAGGAGGGCACAGGAGGAGTTCAGCTCTAGGACCGCAGTTATGTTTCAGGTATGAGGAGGATGCCTGTAGCTAATCAGCAGTACTCAGCTGCAAGCAGCTACACACACACCCCCTGCAAACATGACGGAAACCATGCGCTTGCCTATCATGTTTAGGAATTGCAGGCACAGGCAAGGAGATGCTGTGTGGCACTCCCACTCTTCAGCTGCTGTTTTTTGCCTCCATCCCATCTTAGGTGCCAAAATCTGCTTGTGAAGATGAGCATATAAAATTATGGGACCGGTGCTGGGAAAGTAAGTACACTAGTTCTGATGTGCTATAAAAGGGTCCCCAAGGGCATTCAGGAGGCTGGACTGAAGTATGATAGGATTAACACAGTTCAGATGGGTCTGTGTAGCGAGTGCTCTCAGGAGAAAAATACATACATACAGCACATATTGTACTGGCACACAGCGTCCTGAGGGAGTGGAGTTTGTTAAGGTTCAAAAAGAGATTCAACATTGTCACCATCCCTGGAGGTACTTAAAAGACCTGTAGATGGGGTGCTTAGGGACATGGTTTAGTGGTGGACTTGGCAGTGCTAGGTTAATGGTTGGACTTGATCTTAAAGGTCCTTTCCAACCAAAATGATTCTATGATTCTATGACGCACATATGCGCGACCCTCAGAAAAATTGTGTATTTTGCTCATGAACTAATCCATGAACAACCTGGGTTTGTAAACCAGTTGCTGATTAAGTGAGCTAGAAATCAGCTTTCCTGTTTGACACAACACTTAAATGATTTCCCAAAAAAGTATAACCTAGGCAGTGCTGCTGCACAAGGGTAAGACATGCTTGTGAGAGAGACCTTCCTCAGAGACTGTACCACGATGAGGCCAGTTGTGTTGCTGACTTTGGAAGTTTCAAAACAGAGAATAGACTTGATCCTTGTGAGACAGAACATTTTGCTGGGGTTTGTTTTATTCAGTTGGGTAGCATTTTAATTATTCCAGAGAAACATCTCGCCTTCTGCACCGAGGTATCACCTTCTCTTGGTCTCCAGCATCAGTGGGCGGAGATGGCTGAAGAGCTGTGGATTCCCTTCCCTGCGCAAGCTGTACCAAAAAGGGTTACAACAGGTGTCTACCAACATTTTTAACCCCAATGGTTCAGAGCTCTCTGGTCTCCATTTATTTTCAAATCTATGTCTGCTCATATTTATGTCAGGTTCTAAAAATAACTAGCACCGTTAACATTTTGAATTTTAATTATCTACTGAATATCTAAAAAGATAAGCTAGAAGGGGAAGCCCCTCTGCGAGCAGAAGTACAATCTAGTTAAATGAGTGAAATTTATCAGAAAAAATGAGTAATGAGCAGTGAGGAAGACTGTCTCATTTTGCTAATTTTACTTTATAAATTATCTGATTTGACATTCTCTGCTAAAAATCTGCCTATGAACGAAGAAAAGCGAGGGACCTACTCCACTTCGCTGAAGCAGACTCTGTGGCCACAAAAATTTTGCTGCATTAGTACTGCAGCATGAAACCCCCTACCACCAAAATGAAGACTCTCGTGGTTGTTTCTAGATCACCATGTCTCTAGAAATAGCTAGGTACACTGGTCTTCGGGCTTGAGTCTACACAGAGCCTCCTGGTTATCTGCAGTCACATCACAACTGCATTAATTTCACTGCACAGGTGTCATCAACGCACAGAAGTGCTAAGCAAAGTCGTCCTTCTCCCTACCTGCACCCCTAAACCCATTGCAGGAATGAAGGAAAAGATAATCCTTAATCCTTATCTTGTATTTAATGCATTTTTAATGAGCTATATTGAGACTATCCGCCCATTTTATTTAGGTGCTTTTGCCTGGGACTGGCAATGAACTTCTAATACTAAAGTTATTTCAGAAGAAAGAGGCGAACGGGTGCCAAAATAGGCTATAAAACCAAGCATGTGTTAATAGCATCTGTTACAAATAAGGCTGGATTCCACTTTCCATTGTCTTACTCCTTTTTCCTCAAGTTGTTTAAATTTTCCAATTCAGAAGGAATTTGGCTGAAGATTTCCCTTACTTGGTCCTGACCTCAAGGAGGGCTGCTTGCAGAAGAGTTGTACAAAATCTATTACAAGCCTTTAAATAGCGAGAGCATGAGAAAAAAGGAACACAGATGTCTTCTTGGATGTTCAGACTAGAAAAAATCAGGCGCAGTAAAGGAGCTCCTCTAGCCCCCCACTGATCCCAAAATTAAACTGCAGCAGATCTGTTAGTGCTGCTACTCCAAAAGCAGCAAGTTCCCCTCCCTGTTCCGTGCAATGATAAATGTCGCAAACTGTGTCATTTCAGTTACTCACCGACACACATTATTTTAAAAAACTTCAAGGGTGCATTGATGACTCTCCAAATGAAAGCCCCCTTGGGTTGTGAAGTAATACTGAAAGAAGTATATAATTTACATGATAAACACCTTGTTCTGAAATAAATATACCATTGTGGACATGTTTTCTTAATATCTTCATTAAAGACAAGCTTTTAGAGCTCTGAAGCTCAAACAGCACAAAGAGAAAGGGAATTAAATTACACAAATCTCCTCTTTAACCTATGGTAGCACTATATAGAAACAGAACTTTGAAAAAGTGAAGACAGAAATGGCTATCATGTTGCCTAATGAAACTGGGTTCCCAGTTTTCCCTTTTATTTCATGCCAAAAAAACTCTCAACGTGTAATACAGGTTGTACAAAATTATTTTTGCCTATAAGTAACCATCTAGCTTTTTTTGATGGCTTCCTTTAACAATATTAAAAGAAACAACGTCATGTGTTAACACGGCAGAAGCAGTCTTAACTCCACAAACATCCTGATGTGTGCACACTTAATACTAAGATCTAATACAGAAGAATAGGAAAAGTGCTAATGAGGACATAGCAGGTAAACTGAACCATCTCTTCATCAGTATACGGAGAGGCTGGGATGTAACGAGGGATAAATGTTCGAGCAGGACTTTTTGTTATTTTTTTCCCTTGAATTGTAAACCCACTGGATTCTCTCCTAAAAACCTTTTACACAAGTTTACAAGTTACAATGATTTTTCTTTTCTTTTTTTTTGGATAAGGGTTGTCACCCAGAACTCCTCCAGGTACACAGTTGGGCCAGAAATGCCAAAAGACTGAAGGACCCAAGTCCTCTTTGAAGTCTATCATCATGTTTAACAAATCCCCAAATATTTCAACCTCCCTGGAAGCCTGACTAATTCAAAACATACTGGTGTCTTACTATTTAAATAATGCATGTGCTGTTGCCTGTTTTGACAGTAGTCAGAGCCTATTACTAACTCCTGGTGGATGCTAAAATTTTAAGTGCCATGCAGGAACTACAATTCCTAAGTCAGGAAGAGATTGAAGATGATGTAACCTCAGGGGTCCCTCTTTCTGTCCCAGGATAAGGTGCACCTGATCAATCAGATCCAGAGAGCCAAAGCTTTACAATGTTAAAGATCCAGATCTGAATTTTGAATCTCAGGCTTCGGCAGGAGCACTGCATTCATTTTTCAGTTTCGATGTATTATGACAAGGTTAAAGATCTTTTCCTTCTAATTTTTAGAGATATTATAGACTGAAAAGAGCAAAATAGCAGTACATTTATAGTGTGTAAACATGTAAACCCCCTCACTGCTCATGAGTCCAGACACATATTCGGACACAAAGATCAGTATTTTCATCCATTGATACCATCAATATTGTATCAATTAATATTCTCAGGAAAATCACAGCGCTTCAAGAGTATTTTAGCAGGACAGGTCCAATGAAGTTGGCTGGAGTTGACTTAAATATGGTCTGGCAGCAAGTATAAATTCCCTGTATAGTATTCTCTCTGATAATTGTGTGTAACCATGGCAAAAGATTCTTGTCTTGATGTTTCCTTCTTCACGAGGCCAAAATTGTATCTAGGAAATTGCAATCTTCTACCTGCTCTTGGATTAGAAGCAGAAAATGCCTGTTACTACATTCAAAGTTAAGAAGGAGTTAAATTTGTGAATATTTTTAATTACATATTTCCTAGGGCTTTGCCTAGCTAAACATTAGATGTTCACAGGCGAGGGACTTTCTGTATGTCATTTAGTAGGCTCAGCAAAGAGCTCCATGAAATTCTTCTATCACAATAATTTTTTTAGAATATTGATCACCATTACACCTTTGTTTATATAAACAATCAATTCTTGTTCTTGTTTCTTCTGAATATACGCAAGAGTATTTTTAACTAAAGCAGAATCAGAATAAGCAATAACCAAGTTTATCTATCTTTCAGCTCCATACTCAGTACAGTATTACACTAGTTTTTGCAGCTCTATTCTATCTGCATCTCTCTACTTACCAATACAGCCACAGAAACGTGCTATTACTTCAGAAATGTTTCCTTTGCTCTGGATGGCAAAAGGCTGTCTGGGTAGAAAACAAAAAAAATCTCACCTTCAACATAAAGTACCCTCTCTTCAGGGAGATGCAATGGCTTTGGCAAAGGTTGGGAGACTGGACCTACTTCTACAAGCCAACAGCCACACGTTATTGCTGCAGCCAAAAGTGCCCCTACGAAGCATAACTCTGCAGCACTCACAGCACAGACTTCTCATTTCCTTCTCTGTTGCCATACAGTGAAATTAAACTGGTTGGAGTCCTGGGTCTTTTTATGCAATAGAGGAAGATGCAAGGGGTTTAGCCCATGGAATAAACTGAAAGAGGGTAGATTACATTAGATATTAGGAAGAAATTCTTTCCTGTGAGGGTGGTGAGACACTGGAACAGGTTGCCCAGAGAAGTTGTGGATGCCCCCTCCCTGGCAGCGTTCAAGGCCTGGTTGGATGGGGCTTTGAGCAACTTGGTCTAGTGGAAAGGTGTCCCTGCCTGTGGCACAGGGTTGGAACTAGATGATTTTCAAAGGTTGCTTCCAACCCAAACCATTCTATGATTCTATGATTACAACTTCCCTGATACTCAAAAGGCAGCCACGTGTGCGCAACATTTGAAGGCGATTTCCTAAGCAAGTTGTCTCATGTCTATTCATATGATTGAAATTCATCACATGCAGGAAACTTAGCAGGACTGTGGTTCTTTTTATATTTTTTAAACTCTCTAAGTGGCTTTTTAAAGCTATAGGAAGGTGTTTAACTTCGACAATGATTCACTATGAGCACATTTCATAAACATATTTTCTAAAGAATATGAATGTAAAACAAACATTTTGTGGGTGAGAAGGGGCAGGACTTCTTAATTGCTTCATGCTACTTATTTGATCTATTTCATTAAGTTAACACCCAGGCATGTAATGAATTTTTCCCTATTTTTTCCCCATTATTTTACTGGGGGATTTAAATATTTTTTCCGTATGTGTCCCCCCTCCCATTACATTGATACAGCATTTACTTTTTATGACTTCTTTGCCTACCTCCTGAACTACTCATGACTATTCAAAATAAATGTTCAAAATACAGTAACAGGAGAATACCTCAACATCTCCAGAGGCTGAATATCTCAACACAGCATATTACGGTTGAATTTTCCTCTCTTTACCTACTTTTAGCAAGATATATTTTACAGCCTTATTAGTTCCTAAATTTTTCTCTTAAATGAGAAATAAAGCTCTCCAGGTTTTTATTTCAGTGTCAATTTTTTCCAGTCTGGATTGATTTTAGATTTTTCTAGAGGTTCAAAGTTCATGTAATAATTCACTTTATGTTCTCTTGTACTGTTTTCAGCACTTACCTTTGCTTTAAATGTCAGAGCCTTTCACTTCTGTTACTTTGATTTCCTTGCTGCCTCTCTTTTCTCTGCAAGCCCCGATTGTGTATTTTGGTGTGGTCTCCCCCTGTTTTTCCACTTCCAATAATATTTTTTAAACATCATTGTATCTTTGGACAGGTTTTTTTTTTTTTTTTTGCAAAAACCACACTGACCACTTCTTGCTTTTTGTAATCTTCTTTTCAGGGGAACTGCAGCCTGCTGTACATTGGCTATGAAGTCCCAGCAGTCCCAACTCTCCTTCCATGCAAAGGGAGTCCAATATATACTGTTGCGGCATGACGCTCACTGAATTCCTTAATTCCACCAAGTGCATTTATTGAAATCCAGTGCTCCGACTTGACTGTGAGCATTTACTTCATATCAGGTTGAATTCAAGTAATATTTTGATCCCTTACATATTCTTCTCTTGTTTGCTCAATGACACATTTTGAAGTGTTACTTCAGAAAGGCAACTAAACACAAACACCTGACTTCGGTTTTACAGACAAGCAACAAGCCATTGTAACAGAAGATGAGTAAGAGAATGATATTACAATGAAGAGATGCCTGAATATATATTAATTCAGTACAGATGATAAAATAGGTTTTCAATACTTCAGAACATGTCTGATACAAATGTAGAAAATGTGGACTGGCAAAATTCATGAAGAAATCACATTTCTTGGAAAGTGAGGAATTCAAGAAGAGCTTATAACCATACTTCTTAATATTTTATTATTCTGAAGTGAAATCCTTCACAGATTGAGCTAAATGGATGACTATTTCAGTTAATACCAGCAGCTGAGACTATGACCAGCTTAGAATGGACAACATTTAACAAAAACATTGCTCCAGGTGTTTAACAATTCTCCCTGAAAGCCGATCATGACATAGATTTGAAGTTTCAAACTTCCATTCAACATGCTATTACTACTTACACACAATTTTTTTATGAGTAAATACATGTGCATCAAACTGTTTCTTCAGTATTTCATATTACAGGAACACTACGCTGTATTTTTAAAGCACATAACTGAACTGGCAAAAGAAAATAGTTGACATTAAAAAATTGTTTGAAAACTCAGTGCACTGTTTCTGAAAAGTCCCACTCAAAATGACTGTAAGTACAGAAAGAATACATTATTACTGCATGATTTACTTGCGAGTCATGATTTCAATTATAAAATTAAACCCACCCCTCACCCCTCAAAACAAGACCCCTTTCTGTTAGTTGCTCTCTGTTACAGCTTCCTGCATATCAAGTCCCAAAGTGAAAGTCAGTGTCACATCCTCCCTGCTGGGAAGATGGTTGTTGACCTTTGTGTAACTACATCTTATTGGCAGGAAATTTGTTCTTTCCTTCTTCATCTCTATTCCCCTGCACACAGATTCAATAACTGGTGGTGAAAAGAGGACTGACTAACAAGAGGGATGGGGAAGACAGTGGTGGTAAGCTTGTAAGAACAAGAAAAGACAAGAGGAGTAAGAAGGAAGGAGCAAAACCAATGACATATTGCACTCCTCCTTACTTCTGACTATGCGAGAGGAGATTAACTATTGTACTCCTTAACACCAAAGAATATTTTACTTGAACTTTTTTTTAAAAAAACTTCTACTACTCTTATAAACTTGGAGTGCTTTTCTGTTAATTGCCAATGAAAGGAGAGCTTATTTCAAATGTGAAGGTTATCAATATTCCAATAGAAGGTAGAAACAAAAGAGGCAGGAACACCTTTAATTAAAAAAGAAGCAAGAAAGTAAAAGCCTCCCAAGAAATCAGACTTACAACCACTGAAACTGTAGATGATAACACCAAAAAAGTGATAGTTTTTAAATGCAAAAGCAGCAGTGTCCTTCTCCATATTGTATCTGAACACTTACTAGTCAGCTGTATGTAGTAATGTTTATTACATACTTCTCAATAGTTTACAGAAGTTGAATCTTCCAGTCACATCAGTATCACTCTACATCTAGAAAGCAACAGATTGATACATTGAACAACATGAGTAATACTCGCATTTAAGGTGACATTTGCTAAAAATACATTTCAGTGTATTTTTAACAAATGAATCTGGGATTGCAGCACACCAATGAATATTTCTTCACGAACATATTGCCAAGAAGCACGTATGTAAAAAAACCCTGGCTTAATCCCCTCCACAGAATGAAATACAGTAGACAGAAAGCCATTTTATAAAGGTATTTACGACCCGAAGTCTCACTCAGCAGGATACCCCATACCATTACTCAGAGTTGTATCTCAATTTCTTTTTCAGTGAAATTCCTTTTGTTTTCTTCAGTCTTCAAAGGAACTGAAGTACAGAAAAAACTGGTGATGTTTAAGCACATAGTCTTTTGAGTTGCCTGCATTGTGTCGTTGTCTATGTTTTCATCATTGCTGATGAGGAAGCTTGAAAACAGGTCAGCTGCAAGTGCATGCTGCTTTTAAATTTGTTTAGCAACTCTTCTAGTAACCTGTAAAAGGAAAATAGTTACAACTTTGGCAGATTCTGAGAAGTGAACAACTACCAAAGGTTTTGCGTATTCTGTCTGTGACTTCAAGTACATTGTCTGCTTAAATAAAGGCCCTAAAATTAGATCTATTCAAATATTATAGATATTTAGAAGTATACCAATGTGTCAGGATCATCTGCGGCCAGAGAAGGACTTAGCCACAGAGATTTTATCAAGGTGATAAAATAGCCCTTTATAGAGCTTTCCTTCCAGATAAAGATCATCTTCGTGAGAGAAACATACTTGCAAAACACAATGGCAAAAGGACTTGCAGAGAGCATCGTAAGATACTTTTGTAAGGAAAATCCAGAAACTGCCAGACTATGTACCATAAAACCAGTATCCCTTATCAAGGCTATGGCTTTTCGTGTGCAGCTGAATTGCGAATTTCAGTTCTCAAACTTGTCTTTGGAAGGTATTTTGTTGATTTCTCTTTAAGTATCACGGCTGAAAGATCAGAGATGGTATGACTGTTCTAGGAGAAACCTTAATTCACTGGCAACCATGTGTTTTTATCCTTCGTAGATAAAAAACCATGTATGAGTTCATTTTGGAGTACAACAATGGTCTGTTTACATCTACATAGCTGCCAAGAAGGTACTTGATGCAGTGGATAATATTTATTATAATTCACAAACTACAGGTGTAGGACCAAGGGTGTTGATGGCTCTGTTGTAGAAGATATTTATTGTAACAGTGGAGATGTATTATGAAGTTTTACAGTCTTGCCTGTGTGTTTTATTTTCCCCTTATTCTAAGGAAGAATGGGTTCTCCAAATTTTTTGCTCTATTTCAAAAACAAGATAGATAGGTGTCCTGGTTTGGCCTAAACCAGGCCAATTTTCCTTTCAGTGATTTTTACTTTCAGCTAAGTCTCCTCTAAGTAACTGCACTTTCTGAAACTAACTGCATGTTTTGCAGACAGTGTCTGCTTCCAGGACTGATAACGCTCGAAGTTTGTAGTTATCACTGAGGCACCGGTAGGGATGTTGTGCAGAAAGGCTCTTGCTGTACTTGTTCTTAGAGAAACCAAGGTCACTGCTAAATTCCTCACTGCTTACGAGTGAAGAATCGAAGGGGGGGTCGCAGCTGCAGGGGGGAGCGGACAGGACAGGTGACCCAAAATTGACCAACGAAGGTATTCCATCCCATACACGTCATTCTCAGTATAAAGAGGGGGGATCACGAGGGTCTCACTCTCTTTCTGCTATGGCCGGTGTCCAAAGAGGACTCCGTCTGTTTTCCTGCTGCCCCCGATCCCGATCCGTGCATTCCTGAATCCAGCTCTCGACCGTCGCTAGGCCCAGCCTGGGCCTTCCCGGAGCCTGCCCTGCAGTGCCGGTGGTGACGTAGCTGACTTCAGGGGAGCTCAATCTTGGTTTTGTATATATATTTGTATATATTTGATTATTTCTATTATTGTTATTACACTCTTTTTCATTATTATAGTTTATTAAAACTGTTTTAACTTTCCAACCCGGAAGTCTCTCTCCCTTTTCCCTTTCCCTTTCCCTTTGCGGGGAGGTGGGGGATAAGAGAGAGCATCTGCCACAGGTTTAATAGCCGGCCCAGCTTTAAACCGTGACAATAGGGTAGACACATATCACTTCAACTTTTTTGGCAAGCTGTAATTATTGATTGGCTAGTAACAAGAAATTATACTGTAAGTTACAAAAAAACCAAACAAACCCAAGAAAAACAACTTGAGCACAAAATCAGTATCTGCTTCCTCAGCAGGTCCTCTGGAAGATGACTATGGCCACATTCATCATTTAGTATCATAGTAATGACTGTGAATGAACAGAAATGAACAGCTCTAAATCACTGCACAAATGTGTGTTATTTTACACAAATGCATGTAGATTACAATGAGCTGCCTGGCACAATGACAATTATGGTGTAACGACCTGGGAAAGATAAGTTTTGCACTGTCTAGGGCTCAGAACTCTGAGGCAGATGTAAAAATGATGCAGTTCTTGATTCTCATCTGTTGCATGAAGCTCAAATGCTTGTGACTAAATGAAAAAAAAATTTTCTACAGGTGTTTCGGAAAGTCAGAGTTGAAAGAACTCTCCTTACTCAAAACTGATTCCTATCTTTAATAAAGCATAAGAGCTAAGTAAGGCAAGGAGGTATCTTGAGACTTGTTGTGGCTAGTGAGGAGTAGGCTTGAATAAATAGACAGAGGACATCTGGAAGAAGGCACAGTCAGCGGACCACAGGCTGCACAAACAGTCTCTTCATGCGTCTACAAAATATTCTAAATTCTGGCTGTTAAGTGCAAACTGATTTGTCTCAGTTCAGTTCCTGAAAGTACCATAATACCAATCTCAAGTTCAAAACATCTATACTTGTACTAATATACTCATCACAAATCCATCCTAGTTTTACCATACTACTCTTTATTAAGCTACGCTTGTAAAACAGACTATCGAATACTAGGTTGGATGCAGCAAAGCAGCTTGGTAGTTGCTATGGTGTGGAAGGAGGAACCCAAAACTCCTCCTGATGTTAAGAAAGAACCACAGACCCTTCTTATTTGTTTTTAAAATGAACCAGGCCCGTTTTGAGAGTTCCCCATATATCAACTGGCAAAAGCTTGGACTTTGTTCCTCGGCCCTTTTTTTAATTGCTGCTAAATACAGTAAGACAAGACAATGGACCTCACAGAAACTTTACGATTGACAAGGAAGGCTAAAATAGACTGAAATTATGAAATAAATACAAAGCTACATTGAACTGACAAGACTAGGATAGGCAAGAGGGATATGCCACAAAGCTGTCGACTCTATGTAATTTAATAGGCCATGATGAACAAGGACTTAGTTTATTCTTAACTCTGTCCAAAGAGACTTCTGCTCTGTAATTCAGAAGGGTCAAATACAGTGAACGTTAAGCCTCTTATAACAAAGTTCTGATACAAGAGTAAAAAGCAATGGCTCCAGAGACCAGGAAGGAGACAAGAAGGTGCATTATACTCACTTTTTGTCAGTTCCACTTGAAAGCTGAGGCAAGGCTTCCAAAGCTTGCTTAAAGCTCGAGCTGCAAGGAAAACAAAAATACCCATATTCCACTGGTACAAGTCTCAGCATTCACAGTTTCTCTCTGTCAATTCCATGGAGATATGCTATATTTCATCCATTCTTATTTCAATAAATTACGAAAATATTAACTTGACACCTGACACTCATGTGCAAATTGAACATAAAGTGGTCATGGGTTCCAGGAGGTCTCTTGACACTCCTAGGGTGATGTATACCATACAACAACAGGAAATGTTAAATCAGCAGCCGATTTAAGACTGTGCTTGATATCCTGGACTCTTCAAGAATTACAGATAGTTGCCAGTCTGCCTTCTGCCTCAAACTAAGTGACCACCAGAGTATGAAGCACAGATAAAACATTGGTTTTGGCTTTCTGTGCTCAGTAGACAGGTCACTGCATTCTCCCCTATAGAAGGGGGCCTACACAGAGAATTACACTAGGTTTGTATTGAGGTAATGTAGATTTATAGAATAATTTAGGTTTGAAGGGACTTCTGGAGGTCTTTGGGTCTAGTCCCCTTCTCAAAGTAGGGCCAACTTTGAGGTTAGCGGAGGTTTCTTGGGGCATTATCCAGTTGAGTTTTGAGTAAGTCCAAAGACTGTGTTTTCCCCATCTGTTTTCTCTCTGGGCAACAGATGTGAAACAGAAGTGCAGAGAATGATTCAGGACCTGCACAGATAGGTACAATCTTGTCAGCAAAAGATGAATATGGTGACTTGTGGCAACTATTACTAGTGATAAGTTCAGGAATAAAAAGGCATCAATGAAGCTCCAGCTTCCCGGGTTCACTGTGTTTTGCCCCGATGCTGATGGGAGACAATACCACTTCCATTTTATCCAATTTGAGCCAGTGCCGAGTAGTTTTCATTTAGAGCTCTTCATCACAATCAGACACTCAGGGAGTCTTTTGAAACAGAATACGGAATGCAGTGACACCATAGGACACTATCTCTGAGACTACGAAGACGCATTAGGCCCTCAAGCCCTGCAATGTCTCCTACAAAATGTTGATTAGGTAAGATGACCAAATTCCCATCTGCAGGAACATGTAATGCAAATCCTTACAGAAGTGTAGGTAATTAAAATAATGAATGAACCTGCCCATATCCAATCCCCAACATAATCACCTAGAAATTTCAATCAATCAGCTTTACTCAAAACTGCTGACAGCTATCACAGTTTGTTTTTACATGCCTTGACTGCATCAAGCACTGATGCTGCTAATGCTTTTCTTTCTCCTTTGATATTTATGTGTGAGTGTGTCCCACATTATTTATCTTTGGTCTTGCACCTCACTGAGAAATGATAAATTGATGAAAGCCTTTGGGAAGCTTTCACTCTAAGAGACAGTGTGAAGCTGAACTCACTTTCCCTGATTTGGTGTGTGGAAAAGGCATAGGGTATTGTACAAGCTTGTGAAGAGCCCTAATTGTCCATATCCCTATAAGGGGATCCTGCCAGTGTCCGGTTCTGTAGCCTCTCTAATGTGTCTGGCAGGTTCTTTGCAGTGCGCTTTATGGGATTGCTGTGAAAAATGGCATAAAACTCAGTGACATCTACTTTTGCCTTGTTTTAGCATCGTTTCCCTAAGCAGCTGTACTGCTGTTAAGAAGTGTTACTTTTTTTTTTTTTTTGAGTGGCAAATACTAGTTTGTGTCTAAAATTCAAATAAAACCAAAAAAAGTAATTATTTTCTTTCAACTGATAAAATCTTGCTTGTAATCTGTTTTTCATATATTTAGCTAGTATATCACATATTCTACTTGAAACAAAATTTCTTAATCCTTAAGTTACATTACGCAATTTTGCATGTTTAGCAAGGATTTCATTACATCGAAAAAACAGACATTGCAGCACATCTTACTTGCTTTCAGGTGTTAGGTATATGGCCACGGTATCTCTCAAGGCACAAATTTCAAGTCTTGCCTAAAGACAGAAATACAAATATTGAAACAATGGCACAATGTCTTTTCATCAAGTGAATACCAGTATCCCAAAGCTTCATCTTTTTTACAGGCAAATATTATTGCACGCTGCAGCTGTAAGCAGCCTGGCTTTTAACAGTTTTGTTTCCTGTATTTCTGGTTGCCAAGCTGCTATGTCGGGAGACTGCTAAAAGGAACAATTTCATACTTTTGATTCAAGTCAAACTGTTTGTACGGTCACTATGTAGCAGTCTAAAAACATCGGTTTGTCTCTCAGTACCAGTAATTAATCTTCAGTTCTGTTCCAACTGTTCTGTACTGTGATAGAAAGATAGAAGGACGCTACTACCTTAATTTGTCTTTTTTTTTTTTTTTTTTTTTTAAATTAAATACAGTGAGCTTAACTTCTCACAGCATGGCTTGGCCAGGGAGGAAGGAAACAAAAGAGTACAAAAATCTGTCAATATACATTTTATTCTTGGTTTTCCTGTTGAATTTATTTTTTTCCATCAGATAAGGAAGTAGAATGGTTGTGCTCTGCTTCTTGTCTGTCACCTGGTGGGCACACAAGCTTCGGGATTTTACTCCTGCACTGTACTGTGTGTCTAGGTATTGATTTTCACCTAGGCAAACTACGGTGAATAATGAACTCAAAGATTAAACAAATTTCATAATTGTCTTTTAGTCTCTGAAAAGCAATCATTATCATCACAGGTTTTATATGAAATTGAAATATTCTGCATGTGATCAATAATTTAAGTAATTTCATTTCAAAATATAAAGTGAACTTCATCCAAATTCATATTCCATTCTTGTTCATCATAAAGATTAAATTTAATCTAGTTACCCATTACAGAAACTGATCTACATTTAGACCCAACTAATATGACATTAATCTTCCAAAACAACACTTTTTATAATGCAACATAGACATCTAACACCAGTTCTAATAAAAGGCTTTGGCTTTCAGGTCTTCCCCTCACCTCTCCCCCAGGTAGGAAGCCAGCTGAGATTTATGCTTTTTTAGTGCCAGAACGTTCTGGCACAAAATACAACATAGCTACCCATCAATTTTATACTCACAAGAAATGCTTTTCTCACTATGGAATGTTTCACCTCTTTTTGTATGGTGCTCCAAGGTGAACAGCCATGGACTGTTTCAAGTCCTACATGTAAGATTCTGGAGTCTTTCCTACATTTTAGGAGGTAGCAGTATCATGGGAAAGTGTCACATTCTCAAGTACCACAGCCTAAATAAACATGGTGGAAGGGCAAACCCTACAAAACTGTGGGTCATGGGATGTGGGAATACAGCTTCAGGCTTCTGTTCGGGAATGGGTATTTTTTGATCAGTCTGACCAGGCTCAGTTCACTCTCACACTGCTGCTGTCTGCCAAACAGGATTTTCTATGTTCAGAGGAACAGAAAATGACCATGAGTGACAAATTTACAGAAGAGAGAGAAAATCCTTTCAATTAATGGTTTAAGCAGCAAGTTCATACAGTGGGTTGTCTAGCCAAGCAAAAATGATATATGGGTAACTTTGTTGCTGTTCATTGATTTGGTTTTAAATAGGCAGTCAATCTTATTTGGCAGCAATCTTTCTACATGAATTCTCTGTCCGATGCAATTACTACCGGAAATTGGAAAATAAGGCTTGCAATTGGATAATTATTTTCCCATCATAATGCAAGAATGCTGTCATGTACAACGAAAACTGGGAGTTAGCTCTTCTTGCCTGTTACAGTCATAGCAGTCGTTGACTCAAAGGATTTTTTTTTTTTTTCAAGATTCTTCCTTAGAGTCCTTTAAAACCTATCCAATAGTAAGTACAACTACCAATCGAGCCGTAAATGAAGGCGGCAGTGTAAGAGTATCTGTTCTACCTATGCTGCAAAGTGCTAATGTAGAAATAGCATAACAGACAAGTGACTAGTTTTGCAAAGACTTGCAAGAGCCTACTGCATCATATTTTCAAGATTTTTAAATCTCAAAATATCACAAAATTGTTTGTTTAAAATATTTTTTGATGACAGGCTAAAGACAGTATTTAATGACAATTCAAACAAGTACCATTATGATGCTTTTTCTCTCATAGGATATAGGTAACCTTTTATGCACTCAGACACAAAGATAACACTAAAATATAATCAAACCCAAGAACCAGTATCCCATAAGCCTGGAATAGGTTGTATACTAATCCTTTTTATCTCTGTGCTTTCACTGCTACAATAAATCCAACAAATACACAGATTATACCTCTCTCTGTTATTCTCAGTTTTCTAGATTCAGATGTTTGACAGTACAAGCATGCAGGTACCTGTAAAGCTCCATTTTTGCTGAAGGATGAAACACACTGCATCAGTCGACTGAGTTCTTCAGAGACTGCTTCCACAACCCTTGACATCACCCGAGGAACTAAGTCTTTGGAAATGGTAAACACCTGATTTTTATGAAAGAAGAATCATGAGCACAATTAACAGAAATATTTTCTACAGTAACATTTCAGTAAAAAGCATTAAACACTTCGATTGAAAGGACCACTTTGTTTTTATCAATGGATAAAAAAAAATTTCAAAGCAACTGTAATATGAAGTATTTCTTTTGCTGCTTGCCCTGTGCTTTGACCAATCACCTCTGTTAACAGCAAGGTTAGCTATACAATATGCGATAATGACAACTTTCTTGCAATGCCTAAAAGCAGCTGGACTTCAAAATATGTGCTCTCGGCTGATGGATGCAGGCAGTCAGGTGGTTGTACAGAGACTGCTCTTTTGTAGATTGCACCTTTAATTCAGGGTTGTGTGACTGACTGACTGTATTACACATTCAACCACTTTTTACCCACGTATGTTGCTATTTCTTCTAGAATCCTTTATATTTGACCACTGTCAAATGGTCAGTGTCTTTATGCTCTGTGGCAGAGATAAGCCTTTGAAAGGGTTTGAGAGTACAGCGGTGTAATGGATTTTCATTTAGATTCTTCTACCACTGCCATTTATTAGTTTCCTCGCAAAAACATTACACCTTGCTGGTTTTTCCATGCATCAAGACCATCTTTTTAACTGCTTATTTGTACAACTTTTTAAACTGGTACTTGGATCCTCCATTTGAGGTTCAGAATAGCAACTGCAAAACAACAGCAACATAAAATTAAACATTAGATCTACCCCTGAAGGAAAGCATGAAGAAACCAATCTTCCTTAAAGGGAGCTTTAAGGAAGCGAGAAATTGTTGGTGAATTAAAAAAAAAAAAAAAGTACGATTTTTCTACACAGAATTGGGGAATATGCAGGCCAAGAGGTTGGAATATAGAAGGAAGTGAGATTATAGGTTAGACAGACCAAACGTGTCAAGGCTTAAACATGATGATAAAGCTGCACTAAAGCTGCACAGGGCTGGGGAAGAAGATGACACAAGGAACTGAAGATGATGTGACTAGAGTGGTGCAAGAAGGAAAATGAACTGCACAGTTTTTGACCACTTGCCCCCATCCTGATTTCTGCTTTAAAATGATCTAAAAAATTAAGTAGTTGAATGATTTTTTTGCTAGAATACCTTTGCTTTATATGAAGTTTAGATCTCATGTCTGATAAGGAAATGTAGTAATTGACAGAAGATATTCATACACATGTGTAAAAGTAAATTAAGGGGAAAAAAAAGAATGCAAGATTCCTACACAGTTTTCAGTGACTTAAGTCATGAATTATGTATCAGAGAACCCATAAAGCTGACAGCTCCAAAAGGCAGGTCTGCATCACTGACCACATATATGTCAGCCATCAGTTGTTATCATTGCTAATTCAAACATGCAGCCTGTTTTAACTGTTTTGACCCACAAAAGCTAAGTGACATACTTAGCTGTACAGTAAGAAAAAAAAACAGTAACGATTTGGGAAGGGGTCATCTTATTCAGCAGTTAATATTGCTGAGCAATTCAACACAAACATACCAGGAACACGCCCAAAAATCTTCTACTGAGAAGAGAATATTTGTGCCCACAACGAGCACTCTTGAAGTTACTATACAGAATCCAGGAAAAAAAATTCTCAGCAATGGTGAATCATCACAAATTTGCAATAAGAAGCCCTTATTTTGATTTCAGTTAAATTTGAATTCAAAGGTAGAGAAACAATTTTCTTTCCACTTAGGTCCATGCTCGCTGTTCAGCTGATGGTTGTTTTGCTGTTTCAAACTACAGAAACTTGCAGCCTTGCTAACTAAACTTAAATCTGACCCAGCTTACAGAATTTCACCAGAAAACAGTGGAAATGGGAGTTTCATCTTGACACACGTTTTTGTATTTCTGTAATATTTCACATGTAGAAATTTATGAGGCAACACTATTTGGGCCAAAATCAGTATCGGTCTCAATGAAGTCAGCAAGGCAGTGCACCTTTCTGCTGCAGCATTTTAATGAGTATGCATGTTCACAGGAGTAGCTCAATAAGTCACAATTGCCTTTGAATTTTTTAAAGCAAAAACTCTCATTTTCATTTTTATGAATTTCCACTACACTGAAAAACAACATTAAAAATGAATGTCGTGTTGGCATATATTTTTGGTGTTGCTTATTCCCTCGTTCAGAAGGATTTGGTAAAATCAGCAATGCTTCTGTGAAACCTGCTATAAGTAAATACTGAAATTCAATCAAAAATATTGCAAGTGATATTTAAAGTTTTTGAAAATATTTTAATTTATATGAATCTTTGTAATCTAAGGAGGAATAAAATAAACAAAAACCTCAAGTGAATCTCATCAGATTTTAAGTAATGGAAAAGACAGAGCAGCTATACTTGTGGTATTTTGAAAGGTAAGAGTGATATTACTACCAATGCTTGTACCAGGAGCAATAGTTATCTGGTAACACCCTTGATGATTAGAAGGAAGGAGTATGTAGAACAGAGACTGTAATTTAAAGGACTATAGAAAATTCCTGCATGTGATCACAAAAGGCCAATTAACTGCAGCTCTGCAAGCATATTATTTTAATAATAAAATTTTAATATGCACTCATTATAAGCCATTACCTACCTAAGTATTTCAAACACAATTTGTGCTGTACAGAGACTATAAAACCTTCTGGTTTTAGGTTTCCACTTCTTATCCTGTGTACAAGGATGACATATATTGCCTTTTCACTCCAAGTGGCATATGTTGAACATTTTTCCAAAGTGAAGTACAAGCTCATTTTCATATGTTGTGGAAAATAAAGTTAATCAGAGAAAGTGAGCATCATATCTATCTATATATCTCTCTATACATATATGTAATCTGCATGAAAAGGGAAGAATTGAGCTTTAGACTTTGTCTTTCCTCTTCATCAGACAAGACAGCGGAAACAAAAAGGTGTAATGGAGTGTTACTGAGGATAAACAGGAACTGTTCATCTCCTGCCCTTAAAAAAGTTAGCAGTTGAATACTTGGTTGGCTAAACCTAACCCAAAGCACTTACATCTATAATAAAGACACTTCAACAGAGGTAAATTTTCAGGGGTGATGAAAACCAGGATTTACCACGCAAAGTACACTGAAATGATTCATGTAAATGTAACCATGAAACAATCTGAAGTTTTTCTCACCTCTGCATGTACAGCAATGATATTCACTAACGCTTCTTTCAAATAGTTTCTGACACCTGCAAAACAAACAGGATAATTACTTTCATTCTGTTGTTTCAAAGCAGCCATAATATTCCACTGTTCAATACCATACTTTTTCTTTTCATTCTTTCACTAGCACTTTTGCAATCAGAGGCAGAAAGAGAAAGTTCCATAGCCACACCACCAGTGTATTTCCTTTTTCAAATCAAATGGAGAAAGGCACATTTCCTTACAGCGAAAGGTTAAAAAAGCCAGCAGGTTCCTGTTTCAGTATTCTTCTTTCCTGCAACCCAATTTCACCAATTTGGCAATTTAATAAAAACCTAGCCTTATTAAAAAATAAATTCTCAATGTCTTGCTAGAATACACGTACCATGGCACAGAACATGCACTACAGCTCAATAAGTCTTAAAGAAACAGAGAAGACAAGGGTTTTAGTTTGTACAACAGTCTTCAAGAAGATCTTACTACTTTATCAGCTTCTCTGACTAAATTATTATTATAGATAGAAATAGCAAGGACTCTTGTTTCTCTGAAAGCAGTTCAGGAGACATTACTTATGGCAGTTTATAGGAGATATCATGCCTTAGTAGAAATTTCCTCTTGGGAAGGGTGGAGAAGTCAAATAAGCGTTTTATTTACCAAGCATATGAAATGTTTGTCAATTTATACTACAAAGGAAATTCTAAACAAAAGGACATCCAGCAGGGTATGCTTTAGTTAGGACAGACTCTTAGTCCCCTATGCTGCTGTAACTCTGGAGTAATTTCCCAGACCTGGACTCTACTTGAGTAAGATCTAAAATAGGCAAAAATCTAAAATTGCCCCATTTGCTTTTCTGGGCACTTCGCTTTGTAGGCAAAGGCAAATTAGAAAGCATTTAACTCATTAAAGTATGCATAGATGTTGGAAGTGCAACACAAAGTAATGAGAAAGGGTTACCTATCCACATGGCCTCAACTTCTGATTTCAATTGTTCTAACACAAATCAGAGAAAGTACAATGACCTCATCACTCCCTTCGGTATATTCAATCGACAGCAAAAGACCAGACTCATGGACAAAGACTTGTAAGACCACACAGCTCAGAGATCACAATGTGATTAATGCTGCTGTTATAAAAATTACAAAGTGAACCTTTAATCAGTTCATCTTACTTGCTCCACCTTTCCTCAGATAACACCAGTGCAGCAACTTAATCCTGCTACAACAAATAGCTTTAAAGGAGTTACCCGAGATCAACAAAATGAGATTCTATGGGAGAACAGTGTCTCACAACTACCATCTGGTTGTGCTCCCTTTATATGGTGGTCCCACAACTCGCCTCAAGATCTAAAAAGAAGACACTCGTTCTTTCTTACTTAGACTACTCTGGACAAACATTTTGTAAGAGTAGTACTAAAGGACGAGAGGACCTCCTTGCATGAGGTACGAACACCTTCATCGCCTGTGCCTATACCGTGCGATGCGATGCAGCCTGGAGTTTAGATTGGAGTGTGCTTCCTGGAGGACTTCTCCTGTTGGAAGTGAGGGTGCTTGGTGGAAAGCGGAGGGAGAGATGTTGAACAATGACTCTTGTTCCAACGTGCAGTCAGGACATGGCTGAGCTCTGCACCCAGGCTTGTGCATCAAGACAGTCTCTGTTTCAAAAGTTTGTAGGGAACAGGAAAGTGTCAAAGAAGATTTTACTGCTCTCACTAAAACCATTTTGGTTTCTCAACATACAAAAGAATTAAGACCTTTTTAGAAGGAATGTTCCATTTTCACTGTGGAAGAGATGCAAATAACTGAAAAAGGTAAAGAAAAATACAAGCCTTTCCCCACCCATTCCAAAACATCTCTAAAGCCTTTTCTTGCTATCTTTATTCTTTTCCTTGAAAAATCTCAGTCACTCTTGCCATTTAAACTAAACCAACAAGTCAAACAGCATAGTACACTAGGTTGCAAGCTTATAATTTATCTTAGTGATTTTTTGCAACAAGGAAGGAAAGGAGGGAGGAATACAATAATATCAGAAATTTTATGAAACTAACTTTTTTTTCTCCTCCCCTGTGACCTGCAAAACAAAGTAAGAATGCTACACACCAGTACTTGAACCACACCAAAAGATCACAGGTATATGTGGAAATGCAACACCCCCTTCCTTTTTCCTCTTCTGCTGTTTTCCTTCTGCTACTTCACTCTGCCCCAGTTTAAATCCTCTGCAGGCTTCACATCACTGAGGACAAAATTTGTATCACGTTCCACAAGCAAATACAACCTGACCAGGCACTAAATGGTGGTATGCAAATCACATCAAGAGGTACAGGGTGAATTTGGGAGCTGGTTTGCAGGTAACCTCAGGATGCAAAGTGTTGATTTTGGTCTGCAAACCTATGCGGTATTCAGCTTTTGGCTGCCTACCGGCCTCATCTTGTGACAGTAGGATCTTTCATGTGGGAACTGTGTGTTTTTACTTTTGCACAAATGCCGTGCAACATTAAGACTTCGATGGACTCCCTTCTCTATGGACACCTGAGCACTGCCAGAGCACATTCATTTAGTCAATCAAAATTTCACTCTTGAACTAAAGCTTCATTTCTTTGCCCCAACTGACTGGTCTCTAATGAAGCATCTCACTCAAACCCCAGTGCAGCTGGGGAGTCATAATGAAAGTACAGAGAGGGGGCTGCTATGTCAAATGGAGAGGGCAGGTGTGTGTCCTACAGAGAGGAGGCCAGCTGGCTGAGCTGGGAAGAAGTGTTACCAAGCAGGCAAGTGAAAAGCTGGAATGTACGGAGACCAAAGTGGGTGGGTTGTGTAAGAGGGTGATGTTCTAAGGAAGAATCCTCATTTCCCACCCATCCCACCTAAGCTCCTGAGGTAGCATGCCTCTTCTCATGCTTTCATGCAACTTGGCTCAGGATAGGAGCTGCTAATTCTGTCTGTTGCTGCTGAGAGCACCCAAATTAAACAATGTTTGACTCTGCTACTAAAAGTTGCCTATCAACTATGTCTGGGGAGACCTTCCACAATGTAATTCTTAAAGAGTCAGTCACTGTGACACTGTAACCAGGTACCGCTAATTTCTACAAGCATGAAATACTAATGTCAGCAACATTAGCACCAGGTGTTAGATACCATTGTCTGGTGGTGCACAACTAAGATTGATACATAAATGATGATTTTATAACTGAAGACTTCAGAATGAATTAACTAAATGGAATTGAGATGGAACCCATAGTAAAAATGAACCGACAGTAGCTTCGTATTGTACACTGCTAGCCCATCCCAGCTGTAAGATAAAATTGTTAACTTAAACCTCAGTGAAAGGGCATAAGCAGACATTTTACCTTGCATCCCTGTACCACGTACAAGGACAAATGATTGAACTGAGAGCTGAAAGGAGATTATTTCTTGCAATCCCAGTAGCACTAATTAGATGTTCCTGACCTTTTATAGCAGGTCCAGTCCTGCTATGACTGCAGGATAGGGGGGCTCAGCACAAGATCAGGTATTTCCTTGGTTTCTTAGACAGGTTTTGCAATGTAAGAGCAGATAATTCAGCACAAACTGTGCAAAGCTGTGCAGTTTAGAGACAGTCTGTGTGTATGAAACCGTAGTTGCCTTAATTGTGGCATCTAATAAAGGTCTAAAAGACCTTGTCTTGGTAAACTAAACAAACCGAAGATGGAAAGAAGATGCAATTGCACTCCAAAAACACCAGTAAGTGGAAGCAGACAGGCAGAGAAGGGAGAACTAGCTAAGCTGAAGAACAATACTGGCACAAG
Source organism: Nyctibius grandis (assembly GCF_013368605.1). Classification (NCBI taxonomy): domain Eukaryota; kingdom Metazoa; phylum Chordata; class Aves; order Nyctibiiformes; family Nyctibiidae; genus Nyctibius; species Nyctibius grandis. Next base: position 16,330,922 of record NC_090660.1, read on the forward strand.
AAAGGTATAAATGAATTGATCACCGTCTGTAAACTTAAGATGGAAATTAAAAGTAACTGTGTAACAGATTTGCTCTAGCTATTCTATTAAACATGGGGTGTTGTGACAACCACTGCTGCCAGGGAGCCAGTTTCCTATCGTGAATAGAACATAAGTAAAAAGGGTATCTCCCCCCAGCCCTTCTTTTTTTCTTATTTGTGAAGGATTTTCATTTTTGCATGTGGAGACAAAGTCAAACATATCTGAATGTCAGGACCTGCAGGCATAGTTAATAACTATACTATATTTTGAAAAATTACAATTAAAAAATATCCAATTTCTGATTTATATCCCTGCACTGTTTGTGGTAGGCTTTGTTGAAGCAAAGTATTACTTTTCTGGAGTATGACTCACTGGAAATACAAGCAGTGGCATCCAACTGTGAATTTGTTGTGAAATTCATTTCAAAATGAAAAAATTCTGTCTAGAATAGAATTTTTGTGCAGCTTTCTCTACGACTGTTCAGCAGCCCACGCAATTACAGTTTTTGGGACACCCTGCTGCCAGTCCTATTATACAGCACTGAAAGCTAATGCACCATATAACTGTAGGTTGCAACTATTAGGCTAATCAAGTGAAACATAACATTCTTAAGTCTAAACCACCTCTTACTTAGCATATTGAAGCACAAATACAATGCCTTTCCATAGCTTCTGACAGAAATGTGTTAAAGAAAGTCTCAACAAGCCCTTGAAATTTCTCTCAGGAAAACGTTATTATTCTGTTACAGCATAAATGCATTTCACTCCCACTCTATTCTTAACACAGAGGACTCTGACTTGCTGGAATTCTATCTGCCACTAACAAAGCCCCAGTACTGCTCTGAAGAAAAATGGATGGGAAGACTTAATACATACAAATGAAGGACAGTTTCAGCCATCAACTATCACAATGGCTGACAGAATCTTTAAAACAGCATTTTCCAATTTGGGGCCCTCCACTGTACTTTTTACTGGTGAAACATCTATCAAAATGGCTCGATGTCCAAATGGACACCAGTGACGAGTGGCATTCCTCAGGGGTTGGTATTGGGACCGGTCCTGTTTAACATCTTTGTCGGTGACGTGGACAGTGGGATTGAGTGCGCCCTCAGCAAGTTTGCCGACGACACCAAGCTGTGTGGTGTGGTCAACACGCTGGAGGGAAGGGATGCCATCCAGAGGGACCTTGACAGGCTTGAGAGCTGGGCCTGTGCGAACCGCATGAAGTTCAACAAGGCCAAGTGCAAGGTCCTGCACGTGGGTCGGGGCAATCCCAAGCACAAATACAGGCTGGGCAGAGAATGGATTGAGAGCAGCTCTGAGGAGAAGGACTTGGGGGTGATGGTTGACGAAAAGCTCAACATGAGCCAGCAATGTGCGCTTGCAGCCCAGAAGGCCAACTGTATCCTGGGCTGCATCAAAAGAAGTGTGGCCAGCAGGTTGAGGAAGGTGATTCTGCCCCTCTGCACCGCTTTTGTGAGACCCCACCTGGAGTACTGCGTTCAGCTCTGGGGCCCCCAACATAAGAAGGACATGGACCTGTTGGAACGAGTCCAAAGGAGGGCCATGAAGATGAGGGCTGGAGCACCTCTCCTATGAAGAGAGGCTGAGAGAGTTGGGGCTCTTCAGCCTGGAGAAGAGAAGGCTCTGGGGAGACCTTATAGTGACCCTCCAGTATCTGAAGGGGGCCTACAGGAAAGCTGGAGAGGGGCTTTTTACAAGGGCAAGTAGTGACAGGATGAGGGGGAACAGTTTTAAACTGCAAGAGGGTAGATTTAGATTAGATATTAGGAAGAAATTCTTTACTGTGAGGGTAGTGAGACAGTGGAACAGGTTGCCCAGAGAAGCTGTGGATGCCCCCTCCCTGGCAGTGTTCAAGGCCAGGTCGGATGAGGCTTTGAGCAACCTGGTCTAGTGGAAAGGTGTCCCTGCCTGTGGCAGGGGGGTTGGAACTAGGTGATCTTTAAGGTCTCTTCCAACTGAAACCATTCTATGATTCTATGAAAATTATCCATTAAATTTAATCTCCGGTTTACATCACCTATTTTTTTTTTTTTTTTTTTTTTACAAATTAAATCTTTCAGAAAGTCTACATTTACAACCAATTTTAACAATACCATAAAGCTGTAGCAGGGATGACTGTGTGAACTATGGGAAAAGCAGAAGGGAAAAAGATTTGTGGTTCTGAGGAGTAACAGAAACTAAACTTCTAGCTTGCCAATGCAGGAGTCATTCAGGAGATCTTCAGATGGCATAGTGCTAACAGTTGTCCCACATGTAGTTCTCAGAGCTATGTTTCCCCCAAGTACTTAGATGACAGCGCTCTACTACGAAACCTCCAAAGTGACTGAACAAGTATGCAAGAGCTGGAACTGCCATACCATATGCGTAATTTTAAGACACAAAAAAGCTACAAAAAACTTGCATGTACAAATAGAGCAGAAGTTGCACACACTGTAAACCTGAACTCATCAGGATGCTTTTTCTGTGCCAGAAGCCAACACAGGTCTTCAAATGTTCCCAGTCCTTCTAGAGTTACTTGATAGAGTAAATAGGAGTGTCAAACATTTTTATGTCTTCTGCAGACTCAAGAGTTCAAAGAATGAACTGAAGTTCAGCTAGGACAACCGAAACACATAGTAAATTTTAACCCAGGCAGCTTGAGTTCCACATACTTTTAACTTTTGTGAGATTGGAACCTCATTTGAGATGGACAACTGGGAAGCTAACCTTGCCGCTGCCTGTCACGGAACAAGCCCTTCAGTTTGCCTGTTGTGCAAAGAGGGGAGGATAAAAGCACAAAACTGTTTAGAAAAAGTAGGTGGTGTCAGCAGGTACCTCTGCTCATTGGCAGTAAAACACAACAGACATGGGGATGAGAGGCTATGAAGGGTCAAAAGAAAAAAAGTTCTGAGGCAAATTTACAGTCAAATAAAAGCCAGGTAGGAATATTAAAAGCTGCTGCTCTTCTGTGGAGGAGTTAGAAAAGCCATCCACAGGAAGTTCTACAGTTTGACAGCTGTCACTCAATTCTGACTGTTTCTTTTTTTGAAAAGCAAAGGAGAAAGATTCACCAAGGAGGAATGAATGGTTCCTTATACATTGACCAAGCTACCAGTCCTGTTTCAAGACTCAGTTGACTGGCTTATTAGAAATCTAAGCTCTGAGGGACTGAAACAGAAATGAGTCTTGGGTAGGCACAGAGCCACCAATTTAGGAAACAACAGAGAGCATTCTGGCCTCTGTAGGAGGTCAGTACTTGCATGGGCAAGCAACTGCTGCTGGTGGTAGCAATGTTTCTTAGTGCCTCTGAAAAGAGAGAACTAAATTTGTTGGCCTTGAGGCTTGAACATGACTTGGTAGAGCTTGGAAAACTGATGCCTGGGAGTCTGAAATTTCAAATTTTAAACCCACCCAATTGTATGCAATATTTTTACAATTTATTGTTCTGTTCAGCGAGTTATGCCAGTAACAGTCAATCAGTCTAAAAACTTTTTTTTGTCTGATTACTTTTTAATAAAAACTTTCCTCAAAAATAATAACAAACAGAATTTGGTGATCCAAAGAGATTAATACTTTTCATACCTAGCTGCACAGCAATGATACTTGACTGTTCCTGGACATTTCATTTGCTATACTGAGAGTAAATTTAGAGGACGACAAATGGAAAAAAAAATATGATTTCATCTGCTCTGTTCTAAGGAAGGCACTTGCTTTTTAAATTATTTGATATATATTCTTTTCAGTTACATTACACTCTATTGCCAGATTTAACTGAATCGATATTGGAAATGTTAATCTCCAAGCTTCAGGTATGTAGTAACAAACTTTACAGCAAGACACACACAAAGTGTTTTGAATTGTATGTCAGTTAAGCTCTTGCAGCTCTTCTCTAAGTTTTTAATCTGCTATATGAAACTGCTGGGAAAAAAACTGCACACATCTACTGCAAGTCGTTAATCAGGGCTGTGTAGTGCACATTAAAATAGAAACTAATGAATGGTATCCACAAAGCCATGTAACTTCTTTAAAGCAGTCTGATTTTAACTGTTAAATTTCCTCTAGGTTCTGGCTGCATCACAGCTGAAGCAATAGCAGTATTTAACAACTGCTTTAACTACACTTATTCTAGCATGATTTCCAGTGTGGTCAGGACACTTTTTCCTCTATGAAATTCATGTTACAAAAGCCATACTATGAGCTAGAAGGATACTCTGTGGGATGGCAGCCTATTATTTGTATTTCTACAGCTCTTGTAAAGGCAGACTGTGCTATGCAGCACACCAAGTGAGCACTGTCCTGCCCCGTGAAGCCTACTCACGGATTTCAAGGTTAGATGGATGCCTCCTGAGAAGCCAAGGTGCCTGACTGCCCAACACATACCACAGAATTTCACTTTTCAATCTAACCAAACCCATAACTTCCGACTAAAATCAAGTAATCTCTTTTTGAAAACTAAAAATACAAACAGGTAAGACAGAATGGGTGGGAGGGGGAAGAGGCACTAAAAAGTGAAACATTGTCTGAACTCGCAGCAGGTCAGCAGAGTAGTCAGTGCTGTCTGCATGCAGAAGTTGCTAGAAGAAATAATAAAAAAAAAAGCTGTGCAGACATATCTGGGTGCACAAATTTTCATTTAAGAGATCTACAGAATAGCTCTAGGCTTCCCATACTTACAGATGACTGTCTGACACCTCCCAGAGCATGACAAAGCTCTGTCAACTACCTTATCCCAAGAAATGAACAAGAGGCAGCACAGACTGAAAATGGAAATTAAAATGAACACCGAAACATTTTTATTTTTAGTATTCAGCATTACAAATAAACATGACTTATATCTTACATGTAAAATATTTCAGAGCCTCAGGTTACAGAACTATGAAGTATGTATAGCAAAAAAAGTTTTACATTATGTTGGTATTGTGAGGCTATTTGGAATAAATTTATTTATTGACTCTTTCAGAGCATTTAACTTGTATTTGAAAAAAAAACCCACAAGCAATTTGGATTTAGAATTAAGCTCCCAGGATGACATGAAAGAAGGTGGCATCTGCTACCCATGAGGACCAAGAGCATGCCTGAGGCTACATGAAATGCATTTACATCAAGGTGTTGTCCCCGAAAACTATTGAGAAATCTAACATTTATAATCAGGGAAAAATTAATGTGACAGAGTCTGTTTAATCCAAATGTAGGAATTAACTGAAATAATTAAAATGCCATTATGAAAAAAACTTTGCATGTTCGTAGAACAACAAACTGTATTTCCCTCATTAGAAAATTCCCTAAATTATTTAATGTTTCTGGAAAATACTTTTAAAAGCCAGCAACCATTTGCAATTACTATAGTGAATGCAATACCTCATTTAGAAAAGTAGTGTTTTAATTTCCAAGAAGCCTATAACTTTCACAACAGTCATCTAACTGTGGAATAGACAGAAACCTAACTTGTTTGCAGACATGAGCCTTTCATGAACTACAGCACTTGCACATGAGTATGTCGTGCTATTTTACTGAAGTGCCCCCACCCACACAGTGATACCATCTAACCTGACACCTCGCTGATGTCTTAAAAAAAAAAAAAAAAAAGAAAAAAAAATCGTTTTGATTCACAATTTTTAAGTTGGTTTTAAAAAGCTAGTAATTAGTAGCTGTCAAAAAAACCAAATAACAAGCAGTGCAAAGAATGGCTTTCACTTCGTTATTGCTTCTGCTTTGCCCGAAGAAATTCCTTGCTTCACTGTAAGATTTATACAGTCTGATTAATAACACTATTTTTACTACCTTTTAAAAAATATGTGCATAGTATGTTAACGAATATATACAGCCCCATGTAAAACAAAGGGTAAAGCTGGAGGAAAGTAATTATTTAAAACCAGTCTAGAACCAAAGATACAATTAGAGTGGTCACAGACTTTTATGGATTCATATGATACACCTGAACCAACTGAAATATCATACAACTGCTCCAACATTACTAAAGCAGAAAAAAAACCACTTACAGACAGTGACTCCAGAACCTCATTTGAATTTAACCAAGAATGTAAAATTTTTCACTAGGCCACTTCCTGCTATTGCTGGAAACATTCCCTCCTTTAAACGGAGATGGATTTCAAGGTACTGTACTGAAGTGTTGTTTTGAGAGTACATTCAGAAGAAAATGTGAACGTGTAGGCAAACTGGAAACTCTCTGGAGAGATTACCCACTTATTTAACCACATTTCCTGTTTTTTAACCCGTTTGTCCTAAGTCAGTCCTTAGACTACTGACAAAAATAGACAGAAGTGTGCTATAAATAGCTCATTAGCAGGTCTTTCTTGGTAAAACTGAAAATGTTTTGATAAATCTATTGTTCTTACTAGCTCCATACTAATTAAACTGTGAATCAGATTAATGTTTCCTTGAAATTTTCTCTGCATAGCTCATGGTAATCATAAATATACAGCACCTTAGGAATCAGAGAAAAAGTCATAAGAACTAATAGTGACCTAAAAAATAGCTATTGACAATTGAAATTTAATGAAGAAATTACTGGTAATTTATGTGGGAAGGTGCTTTTACAAAGCACAGTTCTGAAGCAAGGGAGAAGAGTCTGATCACAGAGAGTCAGAACCTAGCCAAGTATTTTGAGATCTGAAGGCCAGAGTGCTACATCTTTGAATTAGTCACCTTGCTCTTATTTTCAGCCATGACACTACGTTGATGTAACACAGTGAATGTCACTTGAAGGACTTGACACAAATAGCCACAAAACTACTTTCCAAAAACACTAAACATCAAGGCTTTCAAGACTTAACGTTACTTGTAGTTTTTGAACTATTTTAATTCAAGCAATAGAAATTGTCATGATGTTCAAAGAACCTGAAAGTTTCTGTGTTTTCAGCTGGCTTGGAGTAGCAAGAGCTCTAAAGACTGCCAATACTGTGATTAATACCTTTGTCTATGCATGAACTTCAGTCTACAAGAGCAGAACACCAAGAGTTCTGTGCCCTTGTGGGAAGATCAAACTAAGATGTCTTTAAAAAAGTAACTGCTGAGGCTGCTCTGAACTTTCTGCTACTCCATCCAAAGCGCCAGAGGGATTTGAGGGACAGCTGAAGAAGTCTGCAATCCAAATACTTGCTGCTTTCTGAGACTTATCACACACATTAAAATCAACTGCTTCTTGGGACAGAATATAATCTGCTTTATCATTAAGAAGATAAGGATCAAAACTTGTAAAAGCCAAAGACTACAACAGGAAATGCAAAGCCCAATAGCACTTCACTTGGGAAGAAGAGATGTTTGCTAGCAGCTAATACTTAAGAGATGTGCAGGTAGCTGAAAGCCAATTTAATATGTATGCATTTTCTCAGGAGAGTTTTGTTAAGAGGATTTACTTTCATTTCTTCCACAGTAACAAAGTGTAAAGGGCCTTTTACCAACCCAGACCTGAAGGTCATGAGCAAAGGATGCTGCATACCATACTGAGAACTGAACCATAAAGACACTCAAATTACTCTAATTATTCCAGAATAAGCCAAATTTCAACCCGTTAATCTGGTAACGAGAAATGTAAATAGCAAAAGAAAAAAAAATCTAAACCCTCTAAACCAAACGAAAAGCCTATGCACTAATGTAAAAAAAAAATACCTTCTTTGGAGCTTATAGCCATCCATACCTCTTCATCTAAGCATACACAGGTATCAGCTCACCCAAATCACCACTTGTAAACAAACGCATCAATGACCCTTAGCTGAGCCCAGAACTTGAGATGTATGACCTGTAGAAACTTGTCTTTTTGTTGTTGTCATTTAAGTATTAACAACATTGTCTGGCACAGTTACAGGCACTAAACGGTGCTCTACATGCACAGTTGCCACATCAACATGTGGCTGTAACCCATAAACGCAACGTTGAGACAGAATAAGAATACAAACACTTCACAGCCAACAGTGTGCTGCCCCACAGATTCAGCAGCGCTTAAAAAAGTATCTTACCATTTCTACTTTAGCATTAACAGTGTTGGGGCAGTTAAGTCTTTTTTTTTGTTGAATTTAAGGGGCTATATATGTTTGACTTAAGTGGAAACTCAATAATATCAAATAATCACAACTATCAGATATTTAAAGTAGCTGGTTTGAGGTAGATGAAAAAAAATTGCACTATGAGAAAAGACATTTCACACCCAACTACAACATAATATATACTATCCAAAACAAAACCATTGTTCTTCCTGAGTGGGAAATATAGGTTCTGAAGAATGAAATTTATGTGTGAGATTCTTAGCTAGAACAAACTCTCCTTCTTGACAGGAAAATGAATACATCTAAGGATGCCTCAGTATTACCTGAACTTTTTCTACCAGCAATCCATTAGCTGTAGGATGGCTTCCTGAGCAAATACTGCTTCATTCTACCCAAGGAAAACATTCAACAAATTCCCTCCCTCTGCTTCCCATAATTTTCAGCATATGATAGTCACAGCATTATGCATGTAAGTTCTATTATCACTAGATTTCCACTATAAGAACAATTTTAATGCTGAAGGACTTTCTTTTGATAAAGCAGAGAGTGTTAGTAACCAACATGTAAGCTGCTGAAAAATCAACATGGCATATGTCCCTGGCATGACAATGCTCCCACCGATTTTAGCAGTTTGTAACGCAGGATTGAGACCCTTCTGCGTATATCCAGGAAATCTGGCAGAGTGGGAACTTAATGGCTGTTTTCTGGCCGCAGAACATTCTTAAGTTTCCAGTGTCTATGAGCAAGAGAAACACTGAGGCAAGACACAATATTGCACGTAAGAGGGGACAGACTACTTAGTGTATATACATTTGATATATATTGGACATGCTTTCAAAAAAGCCATCTGCATCAACAGTTTTCTCATGAAATAAAGTCAGAGTATGCTGACCAAGAAACTGCTCTGCTGCTTAAACGCTCTGGGTTTTTTTCAGATTTAAGAAAAATAGAGAAACTGTGGAACAGAGCAGCTGGTGGGTGGTGGACATACTGAGTATCATCATCTTGTAAAACCAGTACCTACGTCCTTCTGTAGCCTGGTACTCATATCATTTCCAGTACTGTACCCTGTTTGTCATTTACCTAAAGCATTTTCTAAATTCTTCACAAGTGAGCCACTTAGGAAAAAAAGAAACCAGTTGTACCTCTTCACAATTTTGACACAGGCTTCGAAAAGCCAATAGTGTGATAACTCATCATACTTGGTGGTCCTTGCCAGTCCCAGACACATCTCTCACTTTACAGATGTGCAGGTTAATGCCGAGCCACACGTTCAGTGGTGTCAGAGGGGGACAAAGTCAGCAACACAGACTAACTCCTTCACACTGCCCCCAGATATCCCGCTACAGGAGGATTTATATAATGGCAAGAAGTGTCAATTTAAAAAGATGTGTTTCACAGATGAAAGAGGGTAGCTATATGCACCATAAAGATACAGAATGACCAATTCAATGGGAAAAGCAAGTCACTTCTTGAATTGTAAGGTATGCTAAAAATCAGCATCTCTATCAAAACTGAGAACAGTTGAATCTAAAAATCCCAAGCAATATTTCCTTTCATTAACACAAACCAAGCATAGTCTGCAAGAATATTCATTTATTTCTTTCAAACACATAATTTTTAAGGCACCCTGAAGGTGTCCTTTCATGATTTTATAAAACCTAAAATTATTAAAACCTTTCAAAACACAGGCTCACTCAGGAAACTGTGTGTTCTTCTCATAATTCCTGAAGTCACTGGTACTGTAATAATAGCCTGTCATACGCAAAATGACAGCAATTTCATAAATGAAGAATGGGCTTAGAGATATACTATGTTTATGAATTTACTTTGGTTGTCACTCAAAAATTATTATCATAAGAAATAAGAAAACTGAAGCCAACTGATCCAAAAGAGACCAATTTCACAAAGAAAGTATTTGGAACAATACAGACACTAATATTTTTAATGTCCAGTTATGTTCTGCACCTGTCTAACCTTCAAGCTACAGGAAAAAAAAAACTTAGTCACCAGTGAAACATGTCCTGTGTTTATTACAGTGACTTAAGACAGATATACTTTGTTAAGTAAAAGGAAAGACAAACATGGCAAAAGGAAGTAGAGTATGGACTTTTTAAAAGAGGGGTTTTTTTTAAGTAAGAAACTTTAAAAGTGGTGCTTTGAGCAAAAAGATTACTAGCAGCACTAAGATACACAATTTTCCTGTCTTTTATGGTGTAGTTTTGTTAGTACAATTAATGATTTTTTTTAAAGTTGCTATTTCTATTGAACTATATCAGAAGTACAATGGTAACAAGCAAGTGGCACAGACATAAAAAATCCAATACTTTTGGAACCTGATTCTGCAAAGGTCTGTGAATGTTCCTAACTCAAAAAATGCAAGCAGTCAGTCACCACACTGAAAGAAACCACAGGACTGGCTGTTAATATTTTCACATACTTTCTTCCAAATTGCTTTGTGTACCATTTGTGGATACACAGACTTTTTATTTGTCCTTAGTAACTAAACTCAGCAAACTGGCAACCAAATCAAAGCCAGGGTATTAGCTTACGAGCAAACAGTAATAGGTAGCAGTATTTTATAGGCAAGTTGGAAGTATCGAGTCATGGGAAAGATCTGATCAAAGAAAGGGACCTTGGTTGCAGACGTGGTGGATTCTTTGGAAGATGCAGTAGGAGGTCATGCTCTGCTTCATTTCACCAAATTCTCAAATTTGAGTTCTATGGTAAAAACTAGTGGTTTTTTCCACAGACTTGGTAACTTGCAATGAAGAGGTAGTCATAATTTTGACTTTCAGCTAGTCCTTACTTCTACCAATGTATGTATTTAAAACTGCACCATGTACTGCATGTAGATCAGCAAATCAGTAATAATTACTCACAAGAGTATACCTTATATTTATGGCAAAAAAATTGCCATAAACTGAATTTCATGTAGAATTTTATTTATCTATCTGTTTGAGTAAGCAGTGAGTTGGAACCAGACCACAGCAGCTTTTAGAGATGTTACTGCAATAAAAAACAACAACAAAACAGCTGAACCAAAACAAAAAAACACCTTACTGCCCTCTACTCTGCTAGGAAAAAGAAAAAAAGAGATAAAAATTGTTGCGAGGCACATACAGTATTCAGTGAGATTGCACATTTATTCTATTTATTAGAATGAAGGTGAGAACTTGCGCTGGCTTCCAGCATTACCATTCCACAGTTTTTCACTTCCAAGTTTCACTGAATCCCTACAGCATTTCAAAAAGGGGATGGATTTGAAATGAAGAATGTCTTTGCATGACCTGAACAATAGATCCTTAAAAATTGTTCAAGTCCAAAATTAACATTTGGAAGCTATCTGAACCCAGGAGTGACCCACAATAACTGGAAAGCTTAAGATTTTTCACAGTTCAAAGCAAATGCTTTTAATAATTTTGAATTACTTCAACCACTGAACAAGTCCAGCACTATAATTTCATCCACACATCAATAAAGTTTAAGTGTTTCATTAAATTTAAATTGCTCTTCATCGTGTAAAGAAATTTTAAGCTAATGAAATGCTTTTTATTACAATGGATCTGCTGTACTGTTAGAAATCTATCATATTTTCCCACTTTAAAAGTAAGAGTTCAACGGCTTGATAACTTGGCTACAGAGAGAATATGCTCCAGGGTGAATTTTGTATAGAAATTTTGTACAGAAAGCTGAGACTTTTTGTTACACTAAAATTTTCAGTTTAAAAACACGCACACACCTCTGGGCAGAAAGTGTTACTGAAGCACTGAGCAGACAGCTATTTCCCTACTCTGCTAAGTTTAGCTGTCTGGTGCCAAGGTACATCTTGGAGATTGTATTTTCATCAGTGTTTTTAAAAACGTTAATAACTACAGCATCCTTAACTACTGCACACATTCAGGGATTAGAAAATACTCGTTTTTATCACTCCTATTTCATCTTGAATTCAGTGTTGTTTTATGCTTGACCATAAACCCCTTATGCAACATTTCAAACCATAACCAAGAATGTTACCAGAATAACCAGAATCTACTCTGCTCTCGTGAGACCGTACCTGGAGTACTGTGTTCAGCTCTGGGGCCCCCAACATAAGAAGGACATGGACCTGTTGGAACTAGTCCAGAGGAGGGCCATGAAGATGATCAGAGGGCTGGAGCACCTCTCCTATGAAGAGAGGCTGAGAGAGTTGGGGCTCTTCAGCCTGGAGAAGAGAAGGCTCCAGGGAGACCTTATAGCAGCCTTCCAGTACCTGAAAGGGGCCTACAGGAAAGCTGGAGAGGGACTTTTTACAAGGGCATGGAGTGATAGGATGAGGGGTAATGGTTTTAATCTGAAAGAGGGTAGATTTAGATATTAGGAAGAAATTCTTTCCTGTGAGGGTGGTGAGACACTGGAACAGGTTGCCCAGAGAAGTTGTGGATGCCCCCTCCCTGGAAGTGTTCAAGGCCAGGTTGGACGGGGCTTTGAGCAACCTGGTCTAGTGGAAGGTGTCCCTGCCCATGGCAGGGGGGTTGGAACTAGGTGGTCTTTAAGGTCCCTTCTGACCCAAACCATTCTGTGATTCTATGAATGTGAACTGACCAGTAGGTTTACTAAGTGTATCAAGGCTTTTGGACCTCCCCTGCTGAGTTGTCTGGGGCAAATCCCAGGTATTTTAAGATGATTCTCTGCATCTGCACAGGTGGTACTGTAATGCTATATTTTGTACGGCCCTTGAAGAATCCCCACACAAGACACTAAGCACCTTTATCAGGGGAGAACACACACTGTTATGGATTATTTCTAACTAGTACCTACATTATTTCTAACTAGTACCTACAGGTTAACAAGACAAAACCATTCTCTAAGCACAACAGTATGAATTATAGGAACCATATAGGCACCTCCCTGCACAGACAAGTCTGGCAATTTTGATACAGCTGAGTTTACTCAGACCAATAGCAAAGTTTTAACTTGGGACTCCCCATTTAAATATCACACACAAACCTCTGATCCTTTATAATTTGAGCTAGAGGACTATGACTTAACTACAAACAGCAGCAGACAAACCTCTACTACAGATCAACCATGAGCCTTAAATGAGAGCCACAGTCACCTATGAGCAGGTAACAACAACACTAAAGTTTCCCAAATATTATTAAATATCTGTAAATGCTTCTTGACCTCACAGTGCTCCCATGCACACTCTGTCTTCTGAAACTGTGTCTATGACCTCAGTATGACCTAATAAACTCTTCCTCGGTTTAAAGTTCCTCAGTTTCTACAGCATATCGGTTTGCCTTGAACCCAACTTTTAAAATGGATGCCTTGATTTCCATGGGATCTTGTCCACAGCACTAACAACCTCAAAATAGGAAATGTAATTGTATGCATTAGCCAATACAGTATGAAAAATGCAACCGTTCCAAGCGAGCAAAAACATTTAAATATAAAATAAAGAGATGACCCTGAGAATACATTTAATCTCTCAGTAAATAAATGCTGTATAGTAAAAAATGAATTCTGTCAATATAGAAGGCCAAGACCCATACATTAATTGACAGTCACGTAACAGCAGTGAAAGCAGGAATGCCTTGGGAATCTGGCTAGAGACTGCCAAAGCGACTTTAAAACAGTTCCAGGTACAAGAAGAGAGCAGTCCCAAGGTCTTTTAGCAGCAAACACTACCCAACTGGATATTACGCGAGAAATAGCAAAGCATCTACAGTGAGCACACCTGTGGAAATAAATCTTTGTCTGAAGAGAATGAGCCCAAGCTAAAAAGTCTAACTAAGGAGGAGTCTAGGACAGGCCTGATACCACACTTCGGGATTACAGGTAATTTTACTTTTCATGTGACTTTCTTTCCCCACTCTGCTTGTTTCATTACACCTCAGATTGTTAAAGATGGCCACAGAAACTGCCTTGAGCATTACCAAGATAATAAAAATCTAGTTTCTAAAGGTAAGGAGCAGTCTAACACTGAGCCCCCTCAAACACTTCATTCAAAACCAAGGTTTTAAATTTTTTTTTGGCTTATAATCAAACTAGTAATCAAATAAAACCAAATAATAGTAATAGTGACTATTGACTTAAAACTCCAAGTTTTTGGTTTTTTTATACTATGACCTTATCGTACCTCCCCCACCTCCCTCATCTTCAGTTCTGGCTCCCAAACCCATCTGAAGCATCACTGAGTTCTTCTTCTCCCATCCTTCCATCCAGCCATTCCTACGCACTTACTCAACCTGCAAACCCAACCTTCCAGTGCTCCAAAACGGTTTTCTGCCTCATCCCAGTAACACTGGAGTACCCAAAGTATTCAGTAAACCAATGGTAAACATTAAGATGGCATTTGTGCCTATCAAATGCAAAGTAAACATGAAAGCATTCACCATGCCAACAAGTTAGACCACTGAGTATTGTTCTGCTGATGACTTATTTATTACCACTTATGTTTTATTGAAGGGGTTGGGGAAGTACAAAATTTGTGTGGATATCCCCTCCTCATTCACACATGTAATATGGGGTGCTCAAAGAGGAAAAAATGATGCTTGCCCTTTATCCTCTATGCATTATCATTGATTCCAAACCCCGATTAATTTTCTGGTTTGAGCAATGCAGAGATCAGATGCTATTACCAAAGACAGTCAGAAAAATACTAAATAATATTCTAATAGCTTAAGTGTTTCTCAAAGACTGTGCTTGAGGGTCTAAAAAACCATTTAGGTTTCCTTGTAACAAAAAAGAGATCGCTGACATTAACACATGTCCACCCAGACATGGACTGCGAACTAACGCTGCATGAACAAGAAAACGCTGAACTGATGACAAGTTTCCCAGGTCAAGATCAAACTGGGCTTTGAAATGCCAAACTGGAGAAAAGTATGGTACAACTTCCTACAACTGGCTAGACAAAAGAGACTTCTGAGTTGTCAGACACTGCTGTTAAGTAAATCCTCTGGAGCTGTGATAACTATAATCTCATTCAGGTATTAGAGTGACTTCTAATACCATCGGTTAGAAAGGGTACATGAACAGACACAATTCTCAAGCTACAGCAAGACTAGGATACAGTATGACCAAGGAGTCACAGCAAGACTTCTTTTTAGAGATACAAGGCTTTTGCGCTCATGCTCCTCCCATCCCTCAAGCAATATAAATGAAGCCTGTCTTAGGTCTTCAAAACTTTCAGATGAGAAAGATTTTTTTTCCCCTATTATATTTATTTCCCTTCTTAAAATACTGCTTTAAATATTTATTTTTATTTACAAATTCGCTGACCACTTAAGTTTGCACTTTGTAAAGAATGCAGGTTTTCCAACTTTTAATGAAAAATACTGAAGATACAATGTTTTTGGAGCTTAATTCATGGAGCTTAATAGCCTTTAGCAAAGCACAGGCAGAAATGCCACAAGGTATTATAGATGGTCTAGACGTAGGGATTGAGTGCACCCTCAGCAAATTTGCAGATGACACCAAGCTGGGTGGGAGTGTCGATCTGTTGGAGGGTAGGAAGGCCCTACAGAGGGATCTGGACAGGTTAGATAGATGGGCCGAGACCAATGGCATGAGGTTCAACAAGAACAAGTGCCAGGTCTTACACTTCGGCCACAACAACCCCATGCAGCGCTGCAGGCTGGGGGAAGAGTGGTTAGAGAGCGGCCTGGCAGAAAGAGACCTGTGGGTGCTGATTGACAGCCAACTAAACATGAGCCAGCAGTGTGCCCAGGTGGCCAAGAAGGCCAATGGCATCCTGGCCTCTATTAGGAATAGTGTAGCCAGCCAGTCTAGGGAAGTGATCGTCCCTCTCTACTCGGCACTGGTGAGGCCGCACCTTGAATCCTGTGTCCAGTTCTGGGCCCCGCACTTCAAGAAAGATGTTGAGGTGTTGGAGCGAGTCCAGAGGAGGGCGACCAAGCTGGTGAAGGGTCTGGAGGGTCTGACCTACAAGGAACAGCTGATGGAGCTGGGGTTGTTTAGCCTGGAGAAGAGGAGGCTCAGAGGTGACCTTATTGCTGTCTACAACTACCTGAAGGGAGGTTGTAGTGAAGTGGGAGTTGGCCTCTTCTCCCGGGCAACTAGCGATAGGACAAGAGGACATAGCCTCAAGCTTCATCAGGGGAGGTTCAGGTTGGACATAAGGAAGAATTTCTTCTCAGAAAGGGTCATTAGACATTGGAAGGGGCTGCCCAGGGAGGTGGTAGAGTCACCATCTCTGGATGTGTTTAAGAAAAGACTGGACATTGCACTGTCCTGGTTTGGCCCAAACCAGGCCAATTAGTCTTAGAGAAACCAAGGTCACTGCTAAATTCCTCACTGCTTATGAGTGAAGAGCCAAAGGGGGCTCGCACCTGCAGGGAGGAGCAGACAGGGCAGGTGACCCAAGATTGACCAACGAGGTATTCCATCCCATACATGTCATTCTCACTTTCCTATTTATCACTAACCCACTGCCTCCTGGAGGTGGGGCCCAGGAGGGAGGGGCCCTCCTGTCTCCCACTGATTGGTACCAGCTTTGCCAGTTTCCAGTTAAAAGCCTGCAGGTGTGATGGCAGGGAGCTACTGCATTTTCCCCTCTGCCCATGCTGGGTGGAGCTACTGCATTTTCCCCTCTGCCCATGCTGGGGGAGCAACTCTGCCCAAGGAGGATTTCCAAGCTCTCAGTCTTGGTTTTGTATATATTTGATTATTTCTATTATTGTTATTATATTCTTTTTCATTACTATAGTTTATTAAAACTGTTTTAACTTTCCAACCCATAAGTCTCTCTCCCTTTTCCTTTTCCCTTTCCCTTTCCCTTAGCGGGGGGAGAGGGTTAACAGAGAGCATCTGGTTAATAGCCAGCCCAGCTTTAAACCGTGACAGCACTTAGTGCCATGGTCTAGTTGACAGGGTGGTGTCAGGGCAACGGTTGGACTTGATGATCCCAGAGCTCTCTTCCAATTGATTGATTCTGTGATTCTGTATTGCAGGAAGGGGCTTGACATGTAAAGCCAAAGAGAAGCTGAGAGAGATAATGGATGACAGTCTAGTAGACAACTACTGGTAGGCTTAACAGCAGAAAACACTATAAAGCAGAACTGTAAGTGAAGGCAGACCTGTGCAAAGCAAGAGGAAGCATAAGAAATAAAATAGTTAAGTTGCAGATGAACTTCTACTGGATGCTTGCACATGTGAAGTCTACAGTCTGCTGAGACCAGCCAACAAGAAACTCGATTCAAAATTAGCAGCAGAAAATCTTGCATGCAAGAAGTGTGCAGAAGCACAAGAAGGTATCTAATAAAGTCTACATGCATGTGGCAGGTAGGGACTGGAAAATGCAATGTCTCTCCATGACAGTCTCTACTGGGATTTCTGTAATAATCAGAAATCAAAGATAACTTGTTGGCAGAAACTACAGGAAGCTGGAGAAACAGCTCGTTCTCCTGTTCTCATCTTTTGCAACTGTTTCCAAGGACAGAGAGGGTACAATGTCCATTCCATTTCACCAGCTAGAATGATCCTTAATATTTATAATTCAGACACCAATGTAATATGTTAAAGAAATCTCACTGCTGTCAGAAGTGAGAAATGTAATGAAACCTGAATGTCTGAAAGTGAAATTGAAGAAAAAACTGAGGTTAAAATGAAGTTACACAAATGAAGGTATTTTGAAACATGCAGTGAAATCTGTGCTTACGTTTACAGCAGAAAATTAATTTTTTTTTACAAAATTAATTGAAAGGCTACAATATGATAACCCTTGACTTTAAAATTTTAGTACATTATTCTACCCTGCGAAGAATTGTGTGTAGTAAACGAAATGCAAGAACTGCAGTCATACAACACATAGATTGTTACACTTGCTGGTTCAACAGGTCGTTTAAGGATGCTGACTTCAATTCATCCTAATAAAGATTTAACTGTTGATACAGACCATAGTTATTATTTCCCAGAGAAGTTGTGGATGCCCCCTCCCTGGAAGTGTTCAAGGCCAGGCTGGATGAGGCTTTGAGCAACCTGGTCTAGTGGAAAGGTGTCCCCTGTGGCATAGGGGTTGGAACTAGATGATCTTTAAGGTCCTTTCCAACCCAAACCATTCTATGATACTAATGTATGTTGTAAATGCAGTTAGTTTGAATGAAAAATAGCATATTTTAACTGGAGTACTTAAAGAGTATTGGGTATAAGAACACTCTGGTCTTGCAAAAAGTTTATCCACAAAGGAGCAACACACCAGCACAGACACACAGCTGTTTCTTCAAGTGCTGATTCCCTTTTGTGCAACCTGTGTTTATGCAGTCTCTGTTTTTGAGTTTGTTCTTTTGGTTTTTTTTGCCTTCATACATCCCAAATGAGCTTGCTGCAGCTCAGTTCTTCCAGGATGTAGAAAGAGACCCAGCTATACTTTAAGCTTACCTGCTGGAAAGAAAAAAAAAAAAAACCCAAAGAAAAAAAACCCAAAAACTTTGCTGATGCAATTGCTATCAGTTAAAGACAAGTTCCCTTTTCAGTAGCTAATGTTGGCACTCTCACCAATGCTGAACCCCCTGTGCACTCTAAATTGTGACCTGAGAAACACTGCAAGAAAATGAAATACAATGGCATACAATCCAAGAATGCACACACAGGCTGTAAGACACGTAAGACTTCAGCCTGTACCCTCTACTTCTACTCTAGTAGCTGGATGAAAATAACTAGCTAATGGAATATATCTGTGACTGTGTCATGAACAGTTGAACAACTGGCATTTTGTAACAAAAAAAAGCACAATTGACAAGTCCTTTAGCAACTTTATTTGCCAATGCAGAAATATGGCATTTATTTCTTATATGCAATAGAAATGAAAATGCGTCACTGTTTTCTTCCTGTTCACATACAAAGACTAACTGCCACATTATATCCCTGCATCAAAATAGCAGAATTTGGCCTTACTAAAGCATAAAAGGACAGATAATTCCTAAACACAGGACATCAATAGTTTGAGATTTGTTGGAGTTCAAAATCATCTACATCTAGTAAGAGAATTCTGAAGCCATCCATTTGAAGTGTTAGAAGAAATGTAAAGGGTTACAGAGATTTCAAACCAAAGTATTTTGCACATTTCAGTCAAAAATTAATTGCCTATTTCCCAAAAAAAAAGATTTCTACTATAACCAAATGTTTTTAAATGCACTTGTCATCTTTCACGTAAGCAGGGTGCTGGTGCCCCAAATGACAAGTATGTCTGTGCGTAACCACAAATTAAATATGCCTTTTGGTATTTCGTTTTTAACTGTTGAGTACCTTTCCATCAGGCTATTGCTATTAGAAGTTTTTTTATTAGATTTTTAAATTAGACAAATAAAAGACTAAGAGATGTGACAACTATATAAAATCTGATTTAGCAGATCTGACACACTTAATCTTTTACTGTAAGAGTGGCATTTGATATATTTGAAATGTTTCAAACAATGCTCCCTTAAAATGCCAAAGAAGAAATTCAGATTTAAGTCTATATTCAATTTATGCCAAGTACAGAATGAATATCTAAAAAACACAACCAACTTTCAACTGAAAGTGCGAGATCACCTGAAATTTTCAATGCAAAAAAAAAATTTTCAATACTAACAAAAACCCCCCACCCAATATCTGACACCACCAGTGTAACACAGAAAATACATATTTTAAGAAGATTGTTAGACTAGCCTCTGCAACTCTGTATGCTGTGAACTTTGAGTGAATATTGGCTAGACTGCACAGCAGCCAGCATTTCAAAAATAATTTATGAAGAGATTGCTATATCTGAATTCCTCAGGAAAATAATGAACACCCACTTTGTGTGGTACACTTCCTACAGTCTCAAATTTACGTAGTTGTTGTATATGTGAACAAATAAAATATAATGAAACTTACCACATTAAAAATAATTTGACATTTGCATGCAAAAGCTCACACTAATAATCTAAAAGATTGAATGCCCACATACTACAATTACTTTTGCTTGTACTGCACAAACTTCAATACACAGAAGTCTTTTCTATCCAAATTCAGAGTAATACAACCACCTCGTTCACCCTCCAAAAGACTATAGGCTTGGAATCCAGAAGAGATCACAGAGCCTAATTTTGTCAGATGAATAAGACAAAATATATGCATTTAAAATAGAATTTTAAAAAGTCAACAAAACACAACCTACTACTGAAAGAGAGAAGAATGAGCACAAATGAAAAAACCTTGTATGCTGAACTAGCAGATTGACCAGTATACACACAAAAAAATCTAAAAACATACTTGGCAACTGATTAGCATTATGTTTCCCATTATTCCTTTCATCTCTTTTAATTCTGTTAATACTGTAGATTAAATTAGAACAATGTTTCAAACGAAAAAAGAATCAAAATAGATTTCATTGTTGCTGCATGTTAAAACTGAAGTCTTTGTTGTAAAGACTCAGAAGTCGACATTGAAATTAAAATGAAAATTTAAATAAAAGCTATTTATTAACAATAAATCTAATTAAGTTAATAATACTGCCTTCTAACACCAGCAGTCACACCTTAGATCAAAATAAAGGGGCAAATGTATAATTACATTGTGCACAAGTTCTTTCTGTCATTTAGAACTTTCATATTGAAAAGAGCATGTATGCTGAAAAACTAAACAATAAAAGTTTTAGCACGTAGGCTAAATTAAAATTTGCCCCATGCAAACAATTTGCCCTTCCTTATACTTAAAACCATAACAAAAAACATATGCATAAGTAAATACCTGATAATTACAGGACAATTGCTTAAGTGAGCAAGGCATATGCTTTTTGCACACTGACAGAAACATGGTACAAAACTAATATTACGTATTTTTCAAAGCTTGCTCAAAAGGCAGGGTTCTTAATTTCATTCTATTTTCTTCAGAACTGTTCATTTATTACAGTTTTTCTTATTCTTCTATTTTCCCTCTATTTCCCCATGAATTATATGACGCAAGGAAGTATTGTCCTGATTACTTACAGACAGATAACTGCAAAGTTGCCAATGATAAATAGATTGTCAAGGTTTTTGAATAAGGTTTTTCTGAATATTCTACATATTACAAGACTTTAGGTAGTCAAATTAAACATGAATGTTCAAATTGACAGGAGTCAAAGAAGGCATTTTTGAAAATAAATACAAAAATGCTTAAGTGACATGACATAGAAAACCTTGCGGAGGCAGGGACAGAATCCTGCCTCCACTTTTTTTTCCCCCCCTCTCAGATTATGCTTCACTCACTTCTCAAAATCTGTACCAGCTAAGGACAGATTTTTGCCTGTAACAGCT
This sequence comes from Nyctibius grandis, assembly GCF_013368605.1. Classification (NCBI taxonomy): domain Eukaryota; kingdom Metazoa; phylum Chordata; class Aves; order Nyctibiiformes; family Nyctibiidae; genus Nyctibius; species Nyctibius grandis. Next base: position 16,352,210 of record NC_090660.1, read on the forward strand.
CCACTTAATACAAAACCCTGTTTTATTTCCAAAACAGCCTCCATTTCATGAAGCGAGTCAAGTGTACCCACGTGGGAAAAAATGTTATTATTTAAGGACTGGATTATATTTGATTGTCGTTGTGTATTTTTTTCTATACATAATTTTTACTGACATTGAAAAGAAAGCAAACAAAAAAAAAACAGAATGGAAACTAGAAAATTCTCCTACTGCATTGGTCTATATGGCTCAACAACAGAACTGGCAATACATACATGTAACTTCTGTACAATAGATTTATATGGCTTTGAGTCATTTGGCTGATGTTGTAGACCTTGACTTTTGTAGCCTTGATTCTAAAAGAGAAACAAGGTTGATGGCATTGGCAAGGTAAAACATTTAGGCCATTGTTGTGTTTCTCAGTGGTACTGCCTATATATAGGCACATAGCATTGCCTGTAGTGTTACTATAAGTATATAGTAATATATACATAACTTCTGCCAGCTGTTCAAAGAAAGTGATCAGTAACATTAAGAGGCTGTCATCCCTAAAGGACAAAAGTGCAAGATTGAGGGGATTTCTTCAATTACACTGCAGCTTCTGGTAAGCTCACTGATCCAGCGAGTATCAGACCTCTTTGCCCTTTTATTTGCACTTCAAGTCTGTCTCCTGTTTGTATAATCCCCTTCAATCCATTTCTGTGTTAACTCTATTTCTAAATCCTACCCTCATTTACATTTCTACCTTGCTCATTCAGTCCTGGTTTCCCCCTTGCTCCACCTTTGTTCCTTGCTTGATACCAGCCTTCACCACAAGCTTTTTGCTTCAGTCTGCTCCCTCCCTTGGCAGTTACCTTATTTTCTACCAGCATTGGTATCCTCCCATGAACAATTCCATCTACCCAAAAGCATTATCTTCCCAATAGTCCAGATCAGGTGTTCTCTACATTTCACTCAGGCTTCCAGCTTCTTCATACTACTCGGTAACAGCAGGGGGAGCATCAAGAAAGGAACATTTGCTAGTGCTTGACAGGTACAATTGCTCAAAAACAGCTGCAGTCTTGAAGCTCTGGGCTGGACTAGCAACACGGGAAGTTCATAACCAGAAAATTCTTAATATTATTCCTAACCTATTCTGGAGCATTTTCATACTCTCATTTTTCCAAGATGTCCTTTGCAAAAGATGTATCTGCGGCATCAACATGCCCCCACTCTGGTCAAATTTTCAATCGCCAGATGGAATGCTTGAAAGTTTCAGACAGCATCAGGGAAATTATTTGCCTTTTACCTTATCTTTTAAAACACGGGCAAATTGATGCCTTTTCCCTCTCCTTTCCTTTCAAAAAAAGAACTGTTCTTGTCAAAATTTGCCTTTAGTACTATTTAGTACTCACTAGTACTATTTGAAAGCTAATGCAGAAACACCATATAAAAATGACTGCAGCCCAAACTATTATGGTCTTGGTGATCAGGCATAGTTGTATCCACTATGGAACATCAAGTAACTTTAATTATGCAACACTACACATCACTGATAGTACCACTCAAGAACACAACTGAGGCCTAAATGTTTTGCCTTGCCAATGCCATCAACTTTTTTTCTTTTTTAAAATTAAGGCTACAAAAGCCAAGATCTAAACCAGCCAAATGACTCAAATAAAATCTTTAAATTTTGCAGTCATAAAGATTACAGAAGAACAGATAATAATTTCTACTATAGAAATAATTTTTTTTCCTCAACAAATCAATGTGTCGATGTGTCGATCTTTAACAAATCCTTGAGTGAAATGTGTGTTTTACACAGTATGACCCACTCCCAGTCATCTGTATGCTATTTTAGTTTAAAAAAGTAGATATTTTTCATGCTGTACTTGGAGATGAACTGTAAAGTAGAGCTTTGTTTGTTTGTTTTGGGTTTTTCTAAGAGGAAAATGAAAAGACAGTATATCTACCACAGTACTAACTGCATCTTTTAGATTACATAATGGTATATTTTCTCAGCTTTAATCTTGGTGTACAATTTAATTTTGTTTGTGAATACTAGTTTATAGGAAAAAAATCAATTATATGCTTGCTGGCTGGGTTTTTTTTTCATTGAATAATGGAAAAAGTCAGATTCTCATATGCCCCATGAAGACACGGGTGGTTGTTTTTTTTTTCCAGTCCTTTTCAATAATGAAGTTCATCTACCTCCTCTGAGAAGGAGGCTTTCCCAGTCACTTACTAATTTTATCTTGAGAGCCCCAAATATTTTCAGGGTCAACTAACCATTGCTATAAGGAGACAAACTGGAGGTACTCAAAGTTACACTTTTATACCAAGAGTCAACAGGGTACATTTGACAGAATTTATCCATCAGAAGAATAGATCATCAAGGTGGGGAAGCATGGAAGAAGTGACTATGTGCTCCTTCTTAACATGTCTAGCTTGAGGAGTAAAAAAACCAAACAAACCCCAAACAACTTTTTTACTACTTCAAATTGGTACCTCTTGGTCAACACTATGATATGTAACCCTGAAGAGGAGTCTCTAATAATCACCATTTTCACTTTGATTTTTACCAAAAAGTTGCAGAGAAAGTTGCAGAGAAAGTACTTAAAACCAACAACACAGACTAAGGCACACCTCTAATAGAAATTCAGTATTCCCTTTAAATGAAAAAATACTACAGCATAATCCTAAAGGCAACTTGAGTCTAGTAAGTAGATCCCAATGCCCTAGATCAAGAAATGAGCATATAAAATCTGACACAACAACTTCTTTCTCTTTGCCTTTGTTAGCTGGTGGGAATGCAAACATGCCAAGCAAAATCATGCTTTAAACATGATGAGAAGTTACGTATTATTCAGATACAATTTTGAATGTGCAAGATTAAAATCTAAGTTATTTCCGCTATAAACTGTATTAGAGAATATATTCTGAGTACAAAAGTACTAATGAAAGATAAAAGAGACACTTTTCTTTAAAGTAATAAACCCCAAGGTCTTTGTGTTTTTAAGGCCCAGCAAGCAAGCACTGCAGCTCTTGATTCACAGATTACATGCGTGCTTCTTGTAACTACCTCCCTATCAAATTTTAAAGTACCACAAAATTTCTGCTAAGCTTGCCATATACAACTCTACGAAACAAACAAAACAAGAAAGTACAAATTGTCACGTCAATCATGGATTTACTGAAAATTAATACAAGATCACCTTCAAAATGCCAGGTACTATGCTATTGCAACTATTTTCTACTTGGTATTAACCAGGCATTCATGTGATAATTGATTTAAATGTATTAATTTTAGATATGACAAATTAGGTGTTCAAAGGACCTAAATGTTAAGATGTGCACAGTATTCACTACTAAAAAAAAAAAACCAAAACCAACTCATTTATATTATGCTTCCTTAAAATGGAGGCTCTTAAAGCACTTAATTAATGACTAACATCTCAGTCATTCTAAATACCTTATACCTGCCCTTCTTCGATGGTTTAACATTCTTTGCTAAAGTACTGTTATAGTATGCATTTTCTCATAATTTTACCTTTTCAGAACTGTAATTACATCTATTACAAAAGTGGCCAGATTCTTTGGAAAAAATCCCAAACAACCTCAGTGAATTTCGTAAGAAAATAGCAAAGACGTCTTTTATAATTCTTTCTATTATATATAAGCAATGAAGCAAAATAATCACAAAAAACAAGTATTAAAGAGATTATCAATGATAAAAGCTCCTTTAATCATTTGGGGTATTTGAAAAATTATTTAGGAATCAAGTCTGTGAGAAAGAACTTACAAGAACTTGTCAAAAGTTAAAAACAGACTAGAAAAAAGTTTTTAATTGTACATTATATTTTAGCTCCTATCAATCACTGTTAAAATAATTTAAGAGTTTAATAAGCAGATATTTACCTGCTGGAACAAGACAATCTTTCCAATCAAAATATCCTGCATAAATGCCAGGTTCTAATGACCCAACTATTGGATCTGCCTTGAATTCAATGTACATTTCAAACAGTCTTTGATCCAGCTCTTTCAAGGATTCCATACTAACCTAAAAAAAACAAAACAAAAGAGAGAAAGAACATAATAAATAGTCATGAATTACAAGAATTAAATCACATACCCAAAAAACTTACATCATGTCTTCTTTAATTTTCATTAAAGAGTAGCAATTACACATTTCAGTTCATAATTACACATATAAAGAACTAGGAACTTCCATATTATCTGTCCATCATACCCAGTATAATTTTTTTTTTTCTGATTGTGCTCAGTAGCAGACATTTTTGGGAAAGGTCCAAGAAATGCCAAAGCAGACAGATCACTCCATAATTGTCTAATGGCATGATTTTTTTTCTGCATGTCAGGAGGTCTTGATCTTGCACCAAGTAAACAACTGAATTTTGCCAGTGCTTTAAAATGTGCCCATAATAATTTCCATCCTGAAACATGAAGACTTTCATATAAAACTTAAAATCTACCAATTGTAATATTACAATTTCTCACTATCTACCCTATACCTGAAAAATACAGAGATTTATTTAGGAGTCTCTGCTTCTGAAACCGTACATGTGAACTTCTTCCCTCTACTTCAAAGCACTGCTGTACAACAGATGTATGAGCTACAGCTCACAAACATCTGCAGAATTTTTAACAGCTCTCTGAATGGCTAAAAATCGCATCAACAACTTACCCACACTGAAAGCTAAAGGAATATGCCCAGTTTTCTCATTGTATCCGAACAACTTTAAATTTGATACAAGACTTTTTTATTAAACATAGGTACCCCTTGTAATTGTAGTTTCTAAAACAATTCTGAAACACAATGCGTATCAAAATGTTAAAGTAGAAAGTCAGTATTTTAGCATGATAATGGATGCTAAATGTAAATAAACTGTGCTGAAAATATCACGTGACTTCTACTTAAATGTATTTATAAGTAAGAGCTCAAGAGATAGCAAAGTAAAGCTTTTAAACTATTACTCATTTTCCCCAACCATTAGGGGAAAAAGCATATATATATATTTTATTTTTTTTTTAAGTATATATATATAAAAAGGGGTTTAAAAGAGAGGAAGAAGTCAAGGCTCTAGACCAAACTGGGAATTCAGAAGAAAGAAAGTAAAGAAGAATACTGACTCCTTATCATTCCTTTCTCTGTGAAAGACAAAAGATTTAATGCTACAAGCTGCAGAATAAAGGATGAAGCTTATTCACTGCAGGGATGTCTCTAAACTGGGTTCTCCTCTGGCATGCTTATATTGTTAAGTGAAAAGGGAACTGAAATATTTGAGTCAGGAATAGATAGAGAGATAAACCTTCAGGAATGAGATCATAAGTGCAAGGGAAAACAGAGGTATTATTGAGGTCAAAGTTGCTGTCAGGTTCAGGAAAGTTGGGATGGTGAAGCTGATGCTCAGAAACAGGAGACACTAGCACTTCCTGCTTTTTTATGTGATGAACATCCTTTAATTTGTCCCAAGAGGATCTATATCCCAAAGACAGGATTTTCATGAGGCACTGAGAATTTGGTCCCAGGAGAAGATCAAGGCTATTTTCTTCTTTCCCTTCTACCCGACAGCCTGTTGACACTCAAGACTTGAAATAGACCACACTAAAAAATGCACAAAAATCTCACTAAACCCTCTTTTTTCCCTTACACAGGATCACAGAAATGTAAACCCAGAATGGGTTTCAAGACGTTTTTCATTTCAACTTCTTATGATTAGGGAGAATAACTATCCTTAAACCACTCCTATTCAGGTTTGAGTTAGTGGGAAAAAAAAAGCACAAGTTCCAGTGGGAAGTCCCTGCCAACATGCACCCATTCAAAGAATCTATGAAACAACTGCTTCAGTGGTCCTTAAAGTGTTTTAGAATTAAGTAGTTCCACCTTCCACTTCCGCAGTCATTCAATACAAAAGATCATCTGCACATTCAGTACAGGTTTTTTGTTTCATGCAAGTCCTCTTCAAGCTGTTTCAAGTTCAATGCACAATTAAGATAGTGGTGGGTAACCTTCAACTGGTGGAAAGATTAAAAGAATGAACAATTCATCTGAATGTTATTTTGAGCTCAGGATGGGGGAGTGAAGCAGAGTAGAAGTCCTCAACAACGTCCGTTGTGTATACCCATGTTCCTGACTCTCAAGTGGGGTAAATGCTCATAAAAATACACAATTCTTTCATTGTTATCTTTCTGCTGTGAACTTCCCTGTAACTAGAGTTTTCAATTTTTGTATTAAAGCCATTTTGAGCCTCTATCCTAGTAAACCCTCTGCCTTGTCTAAGTATCAGAACTATGGAAACAATTCTATTCACAAACTTAAATCAATAAGCTAGGATAAATGTTACGGAATACATAATTTTTTCTCCCCACTTGGTAATTTACTAAACTGATCATAAAAAGTTGAATTAAATATTCTCCACAGACAAGCACTTAAGAGTTACATAGAAATTAAACATAATTACTGGTAAGAGAGTACCATAAGCATGCGCCAAGATGGCACGTGCTAAAGCAGGGTGTAAAATTTGGCCATTTTATGTAACTTTGTATTTGCATATTAAGAAAAAAATGGAAATAACCACCATGTAGAATGTGAGGAAATTTTCTTGGTTACCATTTTATGATTTCTGTACTGTCCGAATATTGATTTCCATTCTAACAAAGGCAACTTTAAAAAACCCCCAAACAAAAAAAAGATAGTTTTTAACAATATACACTACAAAACTAACTTTAAAAATCAATTTATAAAGCTAACAGAATGTAAAAGTATAGCTTTGTTTCAGTCTTCATGGATAAAAACAAATTCTGTTTTTCAAAAGTTTTGTCAATTCTTTATTGAAAGTTTTTTATCTAATAAATAGTTAAATAAATTAAGAAACTTACAGAAATTTAAGTGAGAGAACAAAAAACTGAAATAATCAACCAACCCCCCATAACCTCTGTGGGCTTCTAACCTCTCTTAAAATTAATGAAGGGTTCAAAAAATTGCCATCTTAAGATGATTAACTATCCACATCCTCACAGCTAGCATTACTGACTGATGTGTCCCATATACGCAGTACTGCACCAGTCAGTGCTTTCAAAGGGTTAACACAGATTTGAAATTAATCTGCAACTTCAACATTCAAATTTTGTCATTTATAAACCTACCAGACTTTTAATGGCAATACTTCGACATGGCTGTACAAGACAAAGTGTTGAATACGTAACAAATGTCTTATTTGCTTACACAGACAACGCTGTGTACCTAGCTCAACTCTCAGTTGTCTCAGCAGCAAAGAATGGCAATATCCAGAGTAATTTTGTATACTGTACTAACCATACAAATCATATCAACCTCATTTAAATGCTATTCGAAATGACTTCAGCCACAGAAATTCAAACAACATTCAGGCAGAACAGGGCTAAGGATGTACTATATAGTAGAAAAATCAGTTCAAGTGAAATATTGTACTCCGTACCGGAAAAGATAACGTTTTACTTCCAACCAACAAATGTTTCTGGAAATAAACTAGCTTTATGGTCCTAAGGATTAAGTCACAGCATTTCTCATAAAAAATGATTAATCTTTACAAAAAGGCAGGAAAATGAGACAGCTACCGCCGCCCACTTTGACATTTTCGTTCTTTGAAAAAAAAAAAAAAAACACACCAAAAAAACCCAACAAAAAACCTGATCTAGTTTATGAACAACAGCTATCAGTAACAGAGATTGCCAGATGAAATAATTTATCAAGTATATTTCTGAGATAACAATCTTTCATCCTCTGCATTAAGAAAACATAGTGACATTAAACAGCTTTTCTAAGAAATCTGATAAGCTTTGCCATTGACATGAGTCCTGAATAAGAGTTCGCATTTTCTACACCAGCTATTTAAGCCTTATAGGAACACATACAACCATATCGTTGTTGTTGTGTCCAACTGATGCTTGGAGTCCCACTCATTTGTAGAAGGCTCACCCAAGAGTCCTTATGGCCATACGAACCCATGCACTTAATTTCCACAGAAAGTAAAACAAATAAAAACTGTTTCCTTCAAGCAATGATACTTCATTCCAGTGCTCTCACTTACTTGAGTTATTTTCTCAACACCTTGAAAGCCATGTTTCTCAAAATGTTCAGCTATATTTAGGAAAGTATGACGTTCCAGATAACGACAGTTGCTGAGTGCAATTAAAAGCCTCTGTTCCTAAAAGTTTATTTTAAGAGAAGGAGTATAATGGTTAGAAAAAAGAAATATCAGCATGACCAATACTGTAAATGTATAGTATTTTATTGATGCTCTGTGTGATAAACGTGCTGATAAATAGAGTGGTGTTTACAAATATTTTTGTCAATAAAACACAAAGAACTGAGTGAATATCAGGTATGATGACTGAACACGTATGCTTTTTCTTATGGGATCTGGAGCATTCACTGGAATAGCTGTGACTAATACAGAACCGTGGTTAAGACTTCTTTACAAAAATTAGGTTTGGACAGCTTTCCAGGAAGCTGTTTCTGGCTTTTACTTTGTTTCAAGAAATATGCTAAGAATTATGACCATCATAAAAATGTAACTGAAGATCATCTTCGCTTTCACATGAAGCTGGCCAAAACAAAGGAAGCAAAACAAGTACTGAACAAATGCACTCACCCATTCTAAAATATTAGAAGGTTCAGAAGTACATAATACAATTTCAGCAGTTAATTTGAAAAAAATTCTAGGTGGTTGTAACTCATCTCAGTCCTTCATGATTTTTTTTTTTTTTAAGTACAAGAAGGTCAAGTACATTCTGGAGTTGAGATGTCAGGAATGCCTTTCCCTGATCTTGGTGCAACAAGGTGAAGTTTCCAAAGAGACAAAGAACCAGACAAGACAGAACTTCTATTTAAACAGATTTGGACTTCCCTCTTCCCCTCTTCCTTTCCCCAATGGGAAAACATTTTTCTACCTCAGATGGAAGTTCAAAATCAACAGCAGCAAATATTTTGAAAACAAAATTATTTGGCAATGGAATTATCATAATACTGCAGATCTGATTAAAAATGGTGTTGGTTTTCAGACCCAGAACAACTCCGGACAGTTTTGTATTCCAGTAATATGATGCCTAATGTTGAGATGTGCAGTTGTCTACTACTTCACATTATAATCAGTTGATACACAGACTGCTCAAAAAATGAGCATTTTAAAAATACAGTGACAAATCTTACTTTAGTCATTCACTTTCTCTGTTCTCATTACTCAATTAGTAAAGAGAAGATGAAGCATTCTGTGGTTTATAGAAAAAAAATAATAAGACAATGTTTGGTTTCCATAGTATCAAAAATTGTTGATGTCTTCTTTTTTATTTAAACATTTATACCTATGGCATATGGGAGGAAGTCTGGAACAGCTACAAAAAGTTACTTTGTCAACAACTAATATAAAAAACTGCATGTTGCAAGAATAAAATTATATAAAGAACTAATTATTATAGTCTGCAATTCAGAAACTTGGTCTGTTTTGGCAATCTGTGATTCTTTATTGTAGTGGGAATGCTTATTGCTCTTGTAAATGAGGCAAAGCTGGGCTTCTGACAACATTTAAAACCTATACTAAGGAACATGAACCTCAGAAGAGGTTCTCACTAGGTTTCTTACAGGGAACAACTACATTTTTTCCATCAGCCATGGGACTAGAAGAAAATACACTAACCAAAGTCAAAGTGTCAAGAATATTAAAAACAGAATCACAGAATCAATCAGGTTGGAAGAGAGCTCTGGGATCATAGAGTCCAACCATTGCCCTGATACCACCATGTCAACTAGACCATGGCACTAAGTGCCATGTCCAGTCTTTTCTTAACACATCCAGAGATGGTGACTCCACCACCTCCCTGGGCAGCCCCTTCCAATGGCTAATGACCCTTTCTGAGAAGAAATTCTTCCTAATGTCCAACCTGAACCTCCCCTGGCAAAGCTTGAGGCTATGTTCTCTTGTCCTATTGCTAGTTGCCTGGGAGAGCAGGGCAACTCCCACTTCACTACAACCTCCCTTCAGGTAGTTGTAGACTGCAATAAGGTCACCTCTGAGCCTCCTCTTCTCCAGGCTAAACAACCCCAGCTCCCTCAGCTGTTCACAGAATCACAGAATCATAGAATGTTAGGGATTGGAAGGGACCTCGAAAGATCATCTAGTCCAATCCCCCTGCCGGAGCAGGATTGCCTAGACCATATCACACAGGAACACGTCCAGGCGGGTTTTGAATGTCTCCAGAGAAGGAGACTCCACAACCTCTCTGGGCAGCCTCTTCCAGTGTTCGGTCACCCTCACCGTAAAGAAGTTTTTCCTCATATTTACGCGGAACCTCCTGTGTTCCAGCTTGCACCCATTGCCTCATAGGTCATACCCTCCAGACCCTTCACCAGCTTGGTCGCCCTCCTCTGGACTCGCTCCAACACCTCAACATCTTTCTTGAAGTGTGGGGCCCAGAACTGGACGCAGCATTTAAGGTGTGGCCTCACCAGTGCCGAGTACAGAGGGACGATCACTTCCTTAGACCAGCTGGCTACACTATTCTTAGAGGCCAGGATGCCATTGGAAACCTTTTTTCCAGTTTCCTAAAAACTAAAATCAAACCCAAACAAGCCACACAAATAATCAATATTTACTCTCAGTAAAGTAATTTTTCAGGGAAAAACTACATTACTGAATATCTGTATCTTCATGGGTTTTAAAAAGTAACTAATAATCAGACCAGTTCTTGTCATTTAAAACAAGGTGATAAATCAAAAGTCAAATCCTCAGCTGTTTTAACATCACTGCTATTTTCACTGATTTCGATGATGCCATTTTAGTTTCTGAGGAGAACCTAATTTCAAAAAATGTCTTCATTAGTTACTTTAAGATAGTATACTAAGATATCATAAATTAATATTAAATTTCACATCAGCTTTCAAAAACAGAAGTCAAACTTACTGAAGAAAGACTTGAGTCTTCATGAATGCTTCCAAACAAATCTGGAGACGAAACATCAACTGAAAGACTAGGAATATTGTTTAAAAAGTCAGTAGTATAGCGATTTTGATTATCTGATACATGGTGGATTCAAATGAACAGTTGGAACAGAATAATGGAATCTTGTTTCAAGCCCCATCACACCAGATAATGAAGCAGACCACATTGCTCAGTTTTTCTAAGGTGTCCACCAAATCTGCAGAAGCTTTGTGGACAGACAGTACTATTCTAGCTACAGACCTTTCCTTCTTAAAGCATTTCCATTTTCTATAATTTCTCTGGTTTTCCGCAGATTCTGATTTGTTTTTACACCTATCCAGCCAATGGAGTTATCCAATAGCCAAAAAGAAAGTGGCATTAGGAACACAGTTAATTTGCCTTTTTCTAATGCACATATTGCAGGTCGCAATATTTGCCAACTCTCTGGCTTTTCACAAAGAAATGATTGGTACTCTTGGAAACTCAGGCTATTCTGACTTGTTTTGGTCTCTAAACTAAGTGGCTCAATGAGCAATTATGGAACAAACAAACTTTCAAGAATTCAGCAGAAATACCAGTAGAACCAGTCAAAATAAGAGGGAAGAAAAGAAAGACATGGGCTGCTTCTCCATGAACAGACATTACTTAGTTACAAGGGCAACTCTTTCCATGTAAGGTCATGACAAAAACAACATACCTGCTTCTACACCACACTACAACTCCTGTCATTGAATAAAATGGTATAACTAATACTATAATCACTATATTGTACAATATTTATTACATGATGTCACTCAACTGTTTGGCATAAAAAGTATCTACTCTTGTTTCAAAGCATCACTAACCAGAGGCAAAATTATTCACAAGAAATATGAAATACCAGAGAGGATAAAACCACACCACCACTGAAATTTGAGACTTGCACCCACCATTTCAGAATACTACACCTAGGTCCTATTTATTTTACTTACTGTGCTGTATCTATGTCACCATCAGGTTTGGTGCTCAGTTGTTCCAAACAGTCTATAAAGACCTAGGGAACAAAAAAGCAAGATCTACATTTTCTGTCAGAACTAAAAAAAATAAAAAAATAAAAAAAATAAAAATTAAATTAACTTTTACTACAGTCAATACAAGCAGAACAATCATTATCACCTTTCTTTGTCTTAAACCTTACATACAGTAACATTTTAGTTACATCTTTTGAATGCATATTTTTAATTTATATGTATCACTGTTTACTTGTAGCAAAACACAGGAGTTTTAATCCTGCTAAGTGATTCTCATCATGCATGGCTAAAATTATGCAGTGATAATCTACTGATTTGCAAAGAAGGCATTGTTAATAGTTTTCAATTGTTCAATCTGAACAGTTGGTCCCAAGTAAACATCACTAAAATCCATTTTTTGCTTTGGCTCATGATTTCTTATTTGAGAAGACTATAAAAATGCTTCAAAAGCCTAAAGCATGCGATGACCTAATTTCAAGTACATCAAAAAAACCAGATTTTGTTACAAAAAATATTGGTTTCTGATACAAAAATTAAAAGCTAGATCTTCAGCTGATGAAAATCAGCATTGCTCCTTCTACTGTAGATGTTAGACGACATCAGCTCAGTGTCTCTCAATCATCAGTAAAAGCTTGAACAGTCACTATCAGTAAAATACTTGAATATGTCACTTACCCTCTGAGGATTTGATATCATTAGATTCAGCTAGTAATCTCTACATAGTTTTAAAGTCAAACGTTTCTCAGTATTCCAGAGTGTATCAGAGGAGTAACAACACAGTCATCAACTTAAGCTACCTTTTGGAAGGTGGGGAGGGTACAAAGCATACTTTTTTGTTGCTCACTTGTGTTCAAAATTTCATACTTCAAAGTGCTTGAGTTACCTGCATGATCCCAATGCTTAGCTGGCACACATCCTCCTGTGTTTTCTGCTGCTGGAAAACCTGAAGAAGCAAGCATATTATTTTCAGCAAAAAAGCTTCACGTGGCCTTATTCTCAAGGAAGGCCTGAGTAACCTATTCCTAAAGAGATGACACAATTATAGGAATGGCTGCTGGGACACAGTGTTTTCTCATGGATCAGTTTCAATTCTTCCCCACCCTAAAAATGGGGAGAGAGAATACAAGTCCCAAGAAACAGTTTGACAAGCATGAGGAGATAATACACTAAAAGGAAAGAAGTTCAAGTACCTACTACATGTGATATGTACCATTGTTGGCTAATGGAATTGCAGCAAAAGCTCCCAGGATATTCAAAGATCTTTGCACCCTAACAAGAAGGATTCACCATGCACTGCAGATTCTCTTGAATAATGTTAAGAAACTAGACAAGCTAGCCATAAAAATTAAAATAAGGGAGGAGAGAGAAACAATGCCCATACAGAGGGGCCCAAGGGACTTTGGAAAAGTGTTCAACTTCCTTAGATCACTGAAACCTGAAAGAAAACATCAGTACCACAAACAATCAGGGCCTCAAGGTACTAAGTGGATGCAGACAATCAGGACTCCTGATTTAGAATAAAGTTTACAGAAGTAAAAAGCTGACTTGAAGTTCTGCAAGTAGTTTGGATGCAACACTGAGTGAAGAGTAACTGGTAGGAATGGCCCCCCTCCCTTTTTTTTTTTCATGTAAATAAAGTCACATCTACTGCTATGTGAAAATTACATTAGTAGCATTTTTTCAAAAGAACAGCTTTAAAGATTTAAATATAGGAATAATCTGCCCCATACATACAGAATTACTCCTAACAAAGGAAACACAAACAGAATTCTAAAAGCTAGCAGCAATGAAAAGGGTGTACATGGAAAAATAAAGAGGAAAGTTAAACCCCTGTATCATTCTCAAAGTTCTTGTTCTGGAACACACCAGTAATTTACATAAAAAGAACGAAAATAAAAGCAGAAATCAAGACTTACGCTGGTCTCTCCAGGTTTGCAGTCCAGCGCAGTTTTAAGAGATTGCAATGAATGGATAATGCACTGTTCAAACTGGGATGGCTGAAAGGCAAATGACTTGCTAGCTTTAGATAAGCACGTCAAATGTATACTATAAATACATTAAAACTTCCATGCCATATGGTAAGGTCTTTATTTCTATATTATCCCAAATAAGGGAAAAAAAGAAAAAAAAAACCAATCATGATTCATATATTACCAGAGGACCCTTTTGTAGTGATATACTTTTGTACTTCTCTACAGAATTATTACCATATATCAATGTCCATTTCTCTTTATCTGAATGAGAGACTTCTACACCAATCAGCCTCCTCTAAAAGGGTCATGGAAGACTTTTATAACTTGTTTGTGATAGCATATATTGACAATTACATTATAGATGCCTGTGACACCCTCCCTCCTCCCCACCTTGATCTAAGTTGGAATAGAATTTCACCTGGAATATCCGATATTACCGCATTTTATTTCAGCAAAGCGTTTGTAAGAAAAACAGACTGAAATTGCTTTCACATGGAGGAAAACGACCCACTGGTTTGGGAGGCTTCTTTTACCTTCAGGTTTCCAAACCTGAAGTATGTGTGTCTTGATGCATGTATTAATTTCACTCTGAAAGTGCAAACGAGTTCACAGCATCAGAGTCATTAGTCAGTTTTTCCTTGTATTTCTCTCTTCCCTGTTAAGTCACACCTTTTTTTTTTTTTTTTTTTTTTTGAGGCTGCTTGCTGGTATTAAGCAGGAAGCTGTTGTACAGTGCAATGTGAAGCAGAGAGCTGTCGCTGTCTAGCAAAGAGGACATCATCCTATTGGATTTGGATCAGTGAGGTGGGGAAAAAAAAAAGCTTCTAAGCCATGTAAACCTGCTTTTCATACAGTAAATAGTTTATGGCACGTCACCAACTTTAGGCTTAGGAGTAACTTTTATTTCTGTAAATCCTGGAATGGAGGTGGATCACAAAAGTGATGCCTGCATGGCAACCTGAAAATCATGAAAAAAGCCACTAAGACAATCTGTATTTATTATTTTTGGATCAGCTTAAAAGAAAAAATAGCAGTAAAGTGCTGCTTTTGCTTTTTTGTTTCCACATAATAAAACATCACACCTCCAGAGAAGAAAGCTATTCTTTGGATTATTCTTTGGATATTATGAATCTGGGGAAAGTTGGTTCTGTGTCTTACTGTATCTTTTACTTGGAATATAAATGCTAAAGGGGTTATCAACCAGTATTTCCTACAAACTTAAAATACAGTTTCTATTTCAAGCCTAAAATGTCCCCAAAGAGAGTGTCTGGCCCTTGTTTATACTCATTAATTTTTGCTGTAATATTACCACAAGGAATTCTACTTTAGTAGATAAATAACCTTGCTATGACAAAACATAGACAACTGCCACCATTAAAATTCAGCATGTCTCCACCATGGCCTCACAAGGTATCCAGGGAAGTGCTGTACGCAAGGAATTCATGGGTGATTTCTAAATACAAAAAAAGACTCAAGCATTTTTAAACAAAGATGGGTTAGGATACAGCAAAAGCATAAAGGAACAGAAGCTTTTGTGGAACGTCCTTCCTCCTCCCTTCGTTTTACAGATGAATAGAGTGAAAAACAGAAAAAGTTAAGGGACTTGCCCAAGTCAGCGGCAACTGAAACCAAGACCAGAAGCTGTAAATCTGATTATAATACTACAATTGCCCAACAACACTCCTTCCTACAATGCGTATATTGTGATTGCTTAATGCCCTCCTACTCAACTTCAAACATATATTTATAGAAGCAAATAAGAAAAACTAAAATGTCTGTGGAGCATTCTCATCAATAATACACACACACAAAGCAACTCTCCCTCCCACAGGCCCTTTCTGCTTTCGCAGATTGTTTTTAAGTCACACCTACAACGTGCTTGCTGTGTTTTAGGCATTACTCATTACTGTTTATTTCCAGAAAGCATCTCACTAATTTATCTGAATTTGGTTTCAAGTCATTTGTTGTTTGTGTGTAGGCAATCTCCTAAATTAGTTGTTTTTCAGTTCAATTTCTCATTATAACATATGTGTGACCTATTTATTTAGCTACAGACCAATTCCATGGTAGTGTGCCTACTAAGTTATGAAGCATTTTGATGTGAACTGAACTTGTTGTGACCTCAAAAATAATTTTTTACTTCAGTAAACCATCTCTAAAATAAGATGCTTAACAATGAAAGTTATTATTGTTTATCTCAGCAAAACCATACTAGAGGTCAGCAATAATTATACTGATACATGTAAATGACCCTACTTATGGTAGAAAGTCATGCTACATACCTTGATGCCCAATTCTTATTTATTTTTGTCTGTCAATACACGGCACAAATCTGCAAAGCTTTTATTTATGCTTTTTTTAAAAATGAGTACTATCTTCTATAAAATATCAAAATAACTTTCTCTGTGATTATCCTAGCACATTTAACAAGTTACTTTGTTGTATCACTAACTTTACATTCTCTTTTGCAACTTAAAAATATTGCTGTCTAGTAGTACCCTTATCACCTGAAGTTACTTCAGACATAATAGTTTAAGAAGTACAAATAAACATTTTGGAAAAAAAAAGAAAAAAACCCCTTTGTGTTTGGTGATGGGATCTGTTAGGAGTACTGCAAATAAGTAACCATCCGAACAAATAAATTTGGTTTTTTTTATCTTCCTATATTTTCATATTTTAATAAAACTATAGATAACTATATGTATGCACACATATAGGCAAAGTTGAAAATAATTCAGTTTTTGGAGAATATAGGAACCAGTTCCACTACACTTGCAAAAAAAAAAATCCAGCAAAGAAACTGCCTACAAGACACACAAGTATACCCACCAACGATGTCAAACCTTCATTGTCAACAACCCAGTCTTCCTTTTCAGCTAACCTCTTTATATCTGTAAGATAGGGCGGGGGGGAAGGGGAGAAAGGAGGTATTCATTTTCATTATTAAAAACTCCTTGAACTTGAAAAGATAAACCACAGACATCGGGACTGCAATGACTAGGCATACAAGCAAATAGCACTAAAAGCTTCAAAGCTTTCAGCATTCTCAAATGACTAAGAAGGTAACTCGTACATGGTATGCTGGTGACACCACATAGAGAAGCGTATCTATGATACATGGCAAGAGTTGCATGAAGCGCATCTTTTACTGGAAAGCTTAAAATTAAAGGAATATTGTGAAGGCTTTGTTTGTTTTGTGGTTTTTTTTTTTTTTTTTTTTATATTTTGTAAATTTTTAATCCCAACATACAATACCGCATGTAAGAACCCAAGTCTCTAGTCTATTATATTCCAGCTCTTAATTAAAAAGGAAAGAACAATTGCCTAGCATTTTAGCAAAGACAGAAAGGACTGCATATAATTCATAATTAATAACTATAAAAGAGACCTGGAGTCCCCACTCAGGGTCAAAGATCTATGGTGCTAGACTTTCTTCAAAAATACATGAAGGCATATGCAAAAAGCACTCTTCGGCTACCCACGAGGTGCCAACTTCCACAGGCTTACTGAAGCTAACAGGAGCTAAGTTAGGATGTGAATCCAAAGCTCATGCACCCTAAACAAAATTCCTCTATGGAAGCATGCATTCTGCATCATCACCTTTTTTGGGCTTAATCGACCTATAAACAGAACAAAGATTAACTGTGCGCAGTTTGTGGGGGCTTTGACAACAGTTTTTCACACACAAATTGTGCATCAGAACTGTCTGTACATCATGAAACTCCCTTTTAAATGAGCAAAAATTTCGGTGAATTACCATCTCTCCCCAAAATCCAAAAAAGGCCATAACTAATCCATGCTGAAAGGTAGCTTTGCTATCTTGGTGCTTTAATTAGCTAAATTAAGAAGCTTGGTTATGTTGTCGTACCCTGCAATTCTACATCTCATGGAAGTATAGGCTTAGTGTGGATAAAAAGTATCAAGGAATTACGCAGAATAATTACTCTGTTCACTTCCCTGTTTAGTAAACCTCTTAATTCAACTGATATTCTTTAGACTGCACTGGTCAGCCTTTACCTGGTTTTGCGGCTGTTCACTTTTATGTTGTGTTCTGAGCCAATACAAATACAAAAGAAATAAATTTGTTTCTCATATTTCACTGCTCACCAAATTCCAGTCAAATACATTCATGTAAACCCCCTGTCTAGTCTGGCATTCACATAATTTGGCTTTCATGACCTTTATGACCAGTGATCACATACGAGAGGGAAAGAACACAGATTGCTTCTCATGGCCAACATGAGTATACAGTGTTTATCATAAGATAACAAGAAAACCCTGTGTCTGGGCAGATTTGTCCTATTTAAACAGCTAACAGTAGAGTGCTCTATTAAAATTAAGAATTTTAACTGATCCGAATGCCTTTACCAACTTACAACACGCAGCAAGAGATGAGACTGAACTTTATATCAGCAGTCTATGCAGCTCATATTTCAGAGAGATTATAGAAGTGAGATTCAAGTCCTGGAGGAGCCTTTTGGACTTATATGTTACAGATATAAGTACATCTGAGATCCATTTACACAGCTCCATGAGAATATCCATTAACTGTTCTTTCACTGGTTCCCTGAAAATAACAGTTTCTCCAAGGGCCCAATTAACTCAGTCCTGTCCAGAAAAACTATCTAAACACATTCAACACATGGAATTTTGCTTTAGTTGGTAAAGAACAAAAAAAAGGGTCCCATAGATAAGGCACGCAGTGCAACTACATGGAATGAGAGTCATCATACAGGCAGGCATCTTTTCTCTTCTCTTCATTGATGCTATGGCCAGTACATAGAACTAATTTACTGCTAGGGGATGGAAGAAGCAGTCAAGGAAGGCTGCTGTTATTGACTAGATGAAAGAGATATTATCCAGCCAATGTAACATACCAGCATCTTAAGGGATCTGATCTCTTGATTCAAGAAAGAAAAGTATGAATAAAGATGTTCAGACCAAATGAAGGATCATTTACACATACACTGGTAAATCTGCTTTAATTAAAAACAAAATCTAAGGTACAGACGACCACAAGAGTTTTTCTGCCACAGAATGCATGCGGCTAGCAATCAGGATGTAAGAAGCAGAAACTCTTGATCTGAACAAAGAACTGGGCTATTGTTACAATGCAACAAGTAGGCAAAACTAGTAAGACAGCACACTTGTTGGCTGACAGCTTCATCATTAATCACGTATCAGAGCTCTCTGGACTGCACTGGAAAAGCTAGGTGGATAGCTCACAGAGATTTGATAAGCTACGGATTGTCAGCAAAACAGTTTGGAGCTAGATACTTCCTTTTAAACAGTCAGGAAATCTGAGGAATCACTGAATTCCTAGACAGAGGGCAGTCAGGCCAACAGGACATCCTCATGTCACAATTTAAAAAAATAAAATAAAAAAGTATTTTTCACCTACCACTAAAAAAAATTAATCGATCTCAACTGTGTTAAGTGAAGAAAAGCAAAGAGACTTTCTCATACTACAAGTGAAAACTGAAATAGTGGCAAAACTTTCCCTATAGAGTTTTAAAGACAACCTATGTACTTGTATGGTCAACTAGCTTGATATTAATGCAGAAAAATAATGCTAATGCTGAAATGGGATTCAAGAAAAGAATTAAGAGCCAAGAATAAAATTCATATCTACATTGTATCACATAAACTATAGAGGCCTTATGATTTGTTGTCACCAAAAGTTAAAAAATTTGCTTAATATAGTCACCTGCACTTAGCACACTTAAGGCTTGAGTAAAACAGCTTCATGTCAGCCTACAAAATAATGATGAACCATATGTTAAAGATTAAAATCTGATTAAATTGTAAGATTAAAAAGCTCTAATTTTTTTTTTACATTGAGGGTAATCAGTCTTTTTTAAAAAAAACCCTGCTAAGTGAACCAGTAGATCAATCTGCCCTGATGTTAAGAGAGACATTTATTTCTGGAAGATTTACTTCATTCAAGTTTCAGAGTTGAATACAAGATGGTAAGATGAATGGCCTCTGATGCACATAGAGTCACACTAGATTTAGAGAATGTGTTACTGGCCTTGACAATCCAGACATTTATGGCAAAAGCTATGTACGCAGTAGGAAGCCTGGGGATTACAATGTTAGTAACAGGCCTTGGAAAACACACAACTAAAATATTTCAAAAAGGACTGTGGATTTTTTTTTTTTATTGGGGGTGGGGCATTGCCTATTTAATTCTTCACTTTATAGAAGGACGTGAAAAAGAAAATGAACGATATTTCCAGTACAGAAGAGCTGCATCATGAGATAAATCACTTGCATTGTAAAACTGTCTCAACTCAAAGGAAACAGATCTAAACTACTGTATTCATTAGACTAAGGAAAGAAAAGATTCATGACACACATTTCTGTCAGAAAAGTGAAATACTTGAGTAACTCTTGTGAGATATCACAGAATTCAGAGGAGTCCACTGCTGTTACAATATTTGTAACAAACATGATTATCTTCCAGAACGTGGTTTGGCTTAATTAGAGGCAAAAAAATATGACAGTAAACAAAGAGACCTGCAGCCTTTTATTACCTTCAGCTGTGTGTTGTAAGGTCACTATAATGCAACGTACACGAAGGTCCAAAATAAGATCCTGGATGATCTGAAGCATATCATTGGGTATCTCGAGTGCAGTAAGAGACTCAGAACTAAGCCTGGAAAGCAAATAAAATTATAGTGAAGTGTAAATCTGCAGGGTTTTTTAAGCTGATATAACTTCACTGAATTTTTTTAGATGTTTTCTCTGTATGTGAATACAGTAGCTCCATCCACGGTGAGTCTTTGAAAACTGATTATCCCATTTAGAGAAGATTAATTATTTGCTTAATTCAGAACCTTGCAAATACAGATTTATTTTTCTGTAACATTACAATAACGTCACCACAGCAACATGCCAACTTTTCCCACTGTCCTCTTGCACTTCCCTGCCTACCTTTCTGCATCCATCTCTTGTCTTATGATCCAAGAATAATCCTTCTGGGGCAGAAGTAGCTTTTTTGCTGTTTTTATGTCAATGCCTAGATCAAATCTTAGATCCACAACATGGTTTCTGATATATCATTTACCTGCATTACAACAGTAACAGCCATCAAGCTGCCATAAATGGTGATATGGCTCTGCATCAGATTGCCAAGAGTACACACATTTAAGGAGCCAAAATATAGCTATTGCATCACCTGCAGAGTGAAGAGTGAATTCATTCACTGTTTTGCTCACAGCTCTGGGCACAAATCATCAGCTACTATAGCTGAGGATGGAAACATTCACTTCCATTTTTTCCTTTAGAAACAGTAACATGGCAGCTGCTTACAAGGAACAGCATTTCAGCTTTTAAGTAAAAGGCTGCAGTTGTGCTCAGACTTTAGTTAAGGGCACACAGTGAGGTTCACTGTTTTTATCCAACTCTTGGATATTTAAGCAAGGGCAATTCAAATGGCAGTCATTGCCATTTGCCCTGCTGCTAATACTGAGCAAAGCACAGGTATTAGAAAATGTCAAAGAACAGTACGAAGGCACAAGCAAACAAGTTGGAGTAATAAGTGGAACATTTCCAATCATCCACCTGTAGGTTCCCATTCCTTACCCCTTGTGTGGGGCACAAACCACCAAAACCCCAACATTAACCAGACTGCTATCTGCTCAGCACAACTACTGAATTAGTAGGTTACATAAATCTGCACTATCTCAGCCATCCAGGAAACACAGGATGTAAATACCTATCTCTGAGAAGTTTAAGGGACTTTAGACTGCACGTAAGTCCTGTACTTAAAGAGTTGATTCCATTTCTAAGGGAGCACGCAGCTGTCACATCCCTAAGACCATGTTTTCCTCATATAACTCACCCTAACAAATACACACCTTTCTATCCTTACAATAAGGCAAAAGTCTTGCTAATAACAGCTTCACTTTATCGCATAGCTCTAATTTATCCTCTGGAACCTATTCATACTGTGCAACGACAATGACGTACAAGAGAAAGACCGTGCAACCACCCCACTTTAAGCTGTGTGATACATATAAACAAGCAGAAAAATTAAGATCACACAGATGTAACGCTATCTCCTTGTTATCTAATTTTGTAAGGCTTAGCATTCTTACATACAAGCAGAAAACAGTAAATCATTTGTGAGACGACTGAAAAGAGTAAAATCATATCACGTGCTTCACGATGACTTTGTTAGGAACTATAAAAATAATACTTTAGCTATTACATAACTTGGCAACAAGTAAGGTTTTTATGCGACGTGTAGACTCTTCATGAGAAAAGTCCACCTTAATCATTGGTGTGAGTCACAGGAATTTATTAGATTGTCAAAGTGTGGGGGCTCGAAAAGTATTTGCAGCACTTGCAAAAACTTCTGACCGGGTCATCACTGGTCAGTACCCCATCATGGTATGTTCAGTTCCTCTTGTCCAGACTGCTCCTTTTCTTCTCTACTTCGGACTGCTTTGCATTAAAAGTCTAGTTTGCTTTAGTAAAGTGCCACCACAGGCATCAGTAAGAACATGAGGTGGGGAAAAGAGTGGGAAGGAGAGAGAATTTCCCCAGCTCTCAGTTCAGTTGTTCATTACCAGGGCAGTGGCCAGAAAGCAAGAGGAAATTCTCTGAAAAAGAGCCTTCACACATTCTATAACCTCAGCCTGCATCACCCCTCAGAGGGCAGGACTCTAAAGCACAACCAACCTTTAGAGAACCTGTTGGTTAGACTTCCAAGCCAATATTACAGATGTGCAAGTGTTAAATTCTAGAATTTTATAATTTGAGTGAAATTAGATTGCTTCTCATAGAAGGGCAACACTGATGCCAAAGCCTGTTCCCTCGCCCCTTTACATCTTTTTATCAAATGCCAAGTCAGTTCCTTCTTAAATTGGAAGCTTTCTGTAAAATTCAGCCAGACTAAGAAACTTCACATGGATTTTTTTTTTTCTGAATGGTTGAAGTACAAATAATGTAACTGACAACAGGCTTCGGGAAAGTGTTGAACTTGACAACAGTTATGTATCATTGGTAGCTTCATCCACAACAAGAATATCTGTATGTGATTATACCCCTTTTCTTCCTCTGTGCTTTGCCTGTTACCTACTTTGAAAACGTCAGATAAAAAGTACAGTATCATATCCAGGTATTACTCAAGTTTCCAAAAGACAATGACAATTCTATATCCTCCATAGACAAATGGAAGCGAATTCTCTATATTAATAAGACATTTTGTAATTAATGATGTGCACATTATTAAATTTACAAACATAATTACAAGCAGAATGACATTATAAGCAGGAGTATCACCTTCCATAAAACAACTGTAAAAGTAAATTATGATTTAAGAACAGTATTATAGTGAGAAGCATGCTATTTTCACCCATTTTGGCAGATGGGAAGATGTGTAGCAAATGAAGCAGATAATTGCTTTCTACCCTAAAGAATCAAATCCTGTTTCATTTATGGAGTGTCTTTGCTGTGCCAGGCAAATATTTTATCCAAACTTTTCCTAAGATGCTATAGAAAAGAATAAATATATCATTATGTAATAAGGCTCTATCATGAGACATTATTAATTACACTTGCACATAGAATCCTAAATCTGCCATAAGTAATTTTTTTGTAATCCTACTTTTGAAAACGTTAACATTCTCACTACTCAAGAGTATTGAATGCAATAAATAAAACAATCTGTCTTAACACATATTCCAGGAACAGCATCATTTTGTAGATCTACAGTTCCATTTACCTTACAGTCTGGATAACATGTGTTAGCCACTGGCCTGAAAGTTCAGATTTCATCTCCCAGCCACCGTACTGTCTTGATTCTCCTTCTCTGAGGCTGAATGGAAGCAAAGCTCCACGGATAAGTTTTACTAGAGAGTGCATCACCTCCTGAATCATTTTCTGCATCAGAAGAAGGGAAAGAAAAAAAATCAAGCAAAAAGCTCTATCAGTGTGCTTAAGCAGCCACGTACTTGCTATATACAACAGCTTGGAATGTATTATTTACAGGTGGCTTCACGTGGTAGAGAACAGAAGAGAAAGAGGTATAAGGGCACACAGATGATTTAAGAAATCTGATTTTCAAGGTGGTGACACTAAAGTATCTTGCAATGAAGGAAAACTGAAAGAAAGCAAGGTTTTCCCTCCATAACTTACCTTGAAATCATTTTGTCTTTGCCTAGCGTTTTTCTTTGATCTTTCCATTTGGCCAGATTTTTCAGCAGTCTTGTGAAAATGAGAAAATTGAAAAGCATGAGTATCTCATAACCACTGTTAAAATAATTCTGAAAAAGGGGGTTTCAAAGTGAAGAAGTGAAAACCAATAAGTTTATGATGCAATTATAGAAGCTAACTCATATATATATAGTCTGCTTATTAAGATGCCATATCAATAAACTCTACTTACTGTAGATCAGTGTGCTAATGTTTAATTCTGAGAAACAGTGTGTATTTAAGACACAAGCATAAAAGAGTAGCTCTAGCAATACGAACTTCATGAAGTCCAAGTACTCTCACTGCAATGTTACTGAGAGCCAAAACATAATGTAGTCCAACTGTGCATCAAGTTTATATCAATAAACTCTTATTTTCTCAGCATAGAAGCTGCCCAGAGGAGGACATCGATGTGAAGTGGGAGACACTTCTTGGAATGAGGGCAATTCGGAACTGTAACATGTGAGGGGGAGGGTTGAGGGAGTTTTGTTTGTTTTTAGGAACATCATTTTGTTGACAATGCTCTTTAAATAATTCAACTAACTCTAAAAGAGACTCTGCAAAATAATCAGCATCTTCATGGACAGTTCACTTCTTTGAAAACCGAGGAACATGTGTACACGTTGCATGAGACAGTTACAGTTGAAGAAAAATATGGTTTGACTAATAGTCTTCCTGTTTGTAATTCTAGCCTTCTGTGGAGTCTACTGAGAACACAGTAAATTAACCCAGTATTTGGAATAACTTTTTCGGTGTAAGTGCAGATACAGAATTTTATAGTTAGAAAATCTCCTATTTTATGTATTTACAGCAACATCTACTGGACAAGAAGTGCAACAACATGACAAGAGTGTTATAGAGAATCCGTTTACTTTCAAGTAACTAATTTGAAATGCTGTATTTTTAAAATCCCCTCTTTAGCCAAAGCATTTCAGATTTTGAAGGTAAAATAAATAATCTGAAGTGAACAAAAATTAGAGAAAAATAAAACTGTTTAACACTTTTGGAAAATACATAGCTATACGAAACTCTTGTACTTTAAAGCTCTGAATTATAGAGTTTCAGACAAGGAGTTATTGCTGCACATAATACTCATTTCTCTCTTCTAATGCCTTAAAAAGAAAATAAACTTTATTCCTTTAAACCTCAGGTGTCAACTTAAAATTCACACTGTTTTACAGCTGGTTTAAAGAACAGCAAAAAAAATTCACAGATCTTTGATACTTTTTTTTTTCTTAGTGGTTTTGCTGAAGACCAATCTTAAACCTTTCCTGCACAGACAGACCAAAACTATCTTGTGGTAAGACCAACGGTTACTACTCACATATGCTACTTCACCTAGAGTGATTCAAAGAACTCAACTTTTTAAACTGTTGAAAATACCACATAAATCTTTAACTGACAATATTTTAAGGCACATAGCTAACCTTTCAGAACTAAAAAGAACACCCCCTCAAAAACCTACAAACCCAACCAGAGAAAATAAATATAGCTTGTTATTCATTTGTGGGGATTTTCTTTCCACATTTTTAGAGTGTCTTAAAGACTTGAAATAAGCCAACTGAAATGACCCTCTATATCATTTTCACAGGATTTTTCTTAAAAAAAACCAAACCAAAACAAAACGTAGCAATCACCTTGATTCCTGAATGACAATAAATAGCAAGCAACATGATAAAAAAAATTCTTCATGGACAACTAAAATCTGTATGGTTTCTGATAGAAAAACATATAAACCTTGAATCTTGAATGTGATGTGGTGGCAGATTCTTAGGTGCTCTAGAAGTCTTCTAGCTTATGTCACCCCCTCCTCCTCAGATGACTGTGGCATGCAGAACACAGAAGGAAACTGAGGGCACCATCCCTTCCCTATCCCCAAGAACTTGGGGGGTTTCCATAAGGACCAAAGGAGCAGAAGAAATCAAACATATGTGGATTTATTTCTTACAAGCTCAGAATCTGGCCCAACAGAAAAAGAATAGATGTACCTTAGAGACTAATAGGAAAACTTCCCCCCTTTTTTTTTTTAACATACATGGAAACAATGTTTTGTTCAGACATGACATAAGTTCTCTGCATTTTCCACTTGCAGTCATTTTCATGAGCAGAATTTCTCAGCCTTGTTTACAGTTCAAGTATCTGTTTCTCTAGAAATTGCTTTCTTTTTCAGTGTACTCAGAAAAAAAAAAAAAATCACAATAACAGGTGAATTTGTAAAGTCTTATTTCCAATGGTACTGTTGTCAAATATAAAGGTTGTCAATTCCCTTATGAAATTAATTATTTTTGTGAAAGTCAACAGTACTAAGGTTTATCCTTGATTCTACTTCCTTCACTGAACATTATGAGTAAAAATCATATTTTTCTTTTGATTTTACCATGTAAAATGAGGATCACTAATAGAATCTACTTCACTGGGGCTATAATGCTCTGTATATTGTGTTCAACGTATAAAGGGCTATAGCACCTATTAGTATCATCATATGAAAACGTTATATTAATTATACAGACAGTGGCAATAAATAGAATGACCACTTGAGAAATTAATTCTTCAGTTAGTCAGAGAAAAGGAAAATGACAAAATAAACTTCCAAATTTCCTTTTCCCAAAGTTAATTTGTTTTGTTTTCTACTAAAGCTGTAAAGAATAGTAGATGGTTATAGCTGTAGTTCTGCTTTAGGGATAATTTTGTAGTGGAATAGTGTAGCTGTGATGACTTAAGGATTTAAGCACAGCAGGACACTGTAAGCATGGCAGGATAAAAACAGTCTCAATAAATGAAATTATACAGCAACAGTTAAACAGGGAAGTTTTAGATGCACAAACTTTCAGGTTCAATATAGAAGCTGATCTGAATAATATGCATGTCCAAAAGCTTGCTTATTTTTCACCTGCTCTGTAGTATCCTAACTATCTCTACATCTCTTTACAGACCTTGTCTTCAGAGTTTTTTAGGACCTGGAATGAATAAGCCCAAGCTGCAGTAAGCAGGACTTCCCAGTGATAGCTATACAGATGAGGTGTGAACTAGTGCCTTATCATCTGTTGATGGAACAGAGAGCTGCCTTTCACTTCACTTCAATCATGTGTTTGTCTTTGTCAGACTTGCTCCTTGGGAATATGCCATCACTACAGTTCTTCTTCTGGAGAAGAAACAGCATGGCTCGAGGATCAGAAGTGAACTCTCTGTAAAACATAATGTAATTATGTTTCTATGACAAAGTGACCTGCTTAGTAGATGAGGGCAGGGCTGTGGATGTATTCTGTCTAGACTTCAGTAAGGCATTCGACACTGTCTCCCACAGCATCCTCCTAGACAAACTGGCTGCCCGGGGCTTGGATGGGTGGACTCTTCAATGGGTTAAAAAGTGGCTGGATGGCTGAGCCCAGAGAGTGGTGGTGAATGGGGCAAAGTCCAACTGGTGGCCGGTCACTAGCGGTGTTCCCCAGGGCTCAGTTCTGGGGCCGGTGCTGTTCAATATCTTTATAGATGATCTAGACGTAGGGATTGAGTGCACCCTCAGCAAATTTGCAGATGACACCAAGCTGGGTGGGAGTGTCGATCTGCTGGAGGGTAGGAAGGCCCTACAGAGGGATCTGGACAGGTTAGATAGATGGGCCGAGACCAACGGCATGAGGTTCAACAAGAACAAGTGCCGGGTTTTACACTTCAGCCACAACAACCCCACGCAGCGCTACAGGCTGGGGGAAGAGTGGTTAGAGAGCGGCCCGGCAGAAAGAGACCTGTGGGTGCTGATTGACAGCCAACTAAACATGAGCCAGCAGTGTGCCCAGGTGGCCAAGAAGGCCAATGGCATCCTGGCCTCTATTAGGAATAGTGTAGCCAGCCGGTCTAGGGAAGTGATCGTCCCTCTCTACTCGGCACTGGTGAGGCCGCATCTTGAGTACTGTGTTCAGTTCTGGGCCCCGCACTTCAAGAAAGATGTTGAGGTGTTGGAGCGAGTCCAGAGGAGGGCGACCAAGCTGGTGAAGGGTCTGGAGGGTCTGACCTACGAGGAACAGCTGATGGAGCTGGGGTTTTTTAGCCTGGAGAAGAGGAGGCTCAGAGGTGACCTTATTGCAGTCTACAACTACCTGAAGGGAGGTTGTAGTGAAGTGGGAGTCGGCCTCTTCTCCCGGGCAACTAGCGATAGGACAAGAGAACACAGCCTCAAGCTTCGCCAGGGGAGGTTCAGGTTGGACATTAGGAAGAATTTCTTTACAGAAAGGGTTATTAGACATTAGAATGGGCTGCCCAGGGAGGTGGTGAAGTCACCATCTCTGGATGTGTTTAAGAAAAGACTGGACATGGCACTTAGTGCCATGGTCTAGTTGACAGGGTGGTGTCAGGGCAACGGTTGGACTCTATGATCCCAGAGGTCTCTTCCAACCTGGTTGATTCTGTGATTCTGTGTAATTCTGTGACCAAATTTTAGCAATAACACAAACCTAAAAGTGATTGTATTTATCTGACAACTATTATGATGGTAAGCTGTATACGACCCATATCAAATTAATTATGAAATGTATCCTTTCAAAATCTGTTAATAGTGTGCACATAAAAACAGCACATCATGAATCATTACTTTTTTTTTTCCTGCTTCTCAGATTATCAACAATATGTTTTATTTACATAATTTGCAAAAAACAGATATCTGAGCAAGAAGGACTAGAAGCAAGCACAGGTGATTGAAGCTGACTGCACTTAAAGACTAGACTCCCTATAGTATGTCTGTATACACCACTCTGGGCCTTCATCATTTTGCAACTCTGGTGTTGAACCTATCCTCACTTCCAAATACTTAAAGCTCAAGAAATGAGTCCTCTGGTTCTAAAGAAAGGAAATATTTTTTTTTCTGTATGACTTCGTCTTTTACACATTTCTATCCTTCGTGCAACTTGCTATTTCTTCAGACCACCAATGAAGGGCAGCTGGCCAGCTATGAGTAAGAGGTGAAACTACACAGATATTGACTCCAGCATCTGGAACACACACAGACACATCACTGGCAGAATTCTAAGTAATTCCATTGTATGCTTTTATTCTTTCAAAATAAAATGGGGAGTCTCACTTCTGTAGGTTAGAATTGCAAGACAGGTTACTAGTCAAGGTAGTGCCTCTCAAATATGTAAGAGTCTACATATTGTTTTATAAACCTCCCTGATTAAAATAAGCCCAGTCACTTTTTTCCAGTGAAATATAACACTTCAAACATAATTATTAATGAGCTTTGTTACTTAAAAAGTAATTTATATATAAGAATCCATACCTCACTGAATAAACTTCCATTCACATAAGAAATCCAGAGCTTCCAGAAGTTGGGCAGCTGACTTACAACAAGTTTTGTCAACTTTTCAACAAACACAACTTGCTGAGGAGCTTTGTATTGCCAAGCTAAAAGGGGGAGAGGGGATGGAAAAAGCAAAATTAAAAAACTTTGAAGAAAAAAATGTACTACTAGCTTGCTACTGCTTCGTATTACACATGAGTATATAGTGTATATATAAAACCTCTCAGGTAGGAGTGGAAAAATTTACAGCTCAGTCCGTATATGTGTACACAATTGGTACACATGCAAGCTCTTTCTTCTTTTCTTATATGCTTACAAGGTGCCAGCACTATGACAGTATATAAAGAATAGGCCCCTTTGTAGGGGTATCCAATGCAATCCACCTAACAATACATTCAGCCAGTCTTCGGTCTTCAAACCACTCTAAAAGGTAAGGTAACGTGAAAGCAATCAAGACATTAGGAGTTTCAAATGATGAGGTGCTGATGCTGAAGAAATAGGGCTGCTAGGATATGCTAGTGATTAAGGCAAACAATGGGAACTAGAAGATCTGCTTTATTTAAAGCTCAAAAAAATTTCCATTGTGGTCTGTGGCAAGTTGCCAACCTCTCATCTTCATTTCCACTTGTTTGGTAAAATCTTCTATCTGAAAAACAGGGGAGATTCCAACATTTTTGTTAAAACTCAATAAACCTATCACTAAGTATATATTGAGATTCTTGAATGAAGGACACAAGCATGACATATAATACTGCGGCACCTCTCACTTCACAAACTTTACCGGCACTCCTGGTACACTGGCTATTAAAACACATCAGGAAAACAGCTTACGTTTTGGCAACAGATAACTTTTCTCAGTTTCTTATCAAATGGGGCACAGGGAGGTTGTGGGGAGGAAAGTAAAGAGAAAGCTGAAAGGGGGCAGAAGAAAGGTGCCTATTAATACCGAAAACAAAGGAAACTGTGAAATACTTTTCCATAACCATCTGCCTTCTCCATTGAAACTGTCTTGATCATGATGTTTTTAACAAAACAGGGTACACAGACAATATAACAGTGATAAGATACTTCTATTTCAACTCAAGAACCAGAGTCCACTTTAGAATGTTGGGAAAAAGAAGTCACAGATTTTTGAGGAAAACCACCAACCAAAAGAAAACAAACCAAACAACAACATTTAAATAGGTCCATGTTTGTGGGATTTTTTTTGGTATAAACTCTGGTCTTTTGTAAATTATAAAATTAGAAACATGATATTATCCAACATAACTCTGTGGAAATGCAGAAAAATATTGGGTGAAATTGCACTTTTTGTCTTTAATCTGTTAGGAAATATTGCCTACACAGAACAGGAATTCACCAGTTAGGCAAAAATAGCTGCCTAATAGCATATTAGGTAACTAGTACGCTTCACCAGAGCCTCAGCATTTTATTGTGTTGGTAGCCAGTCTTGAATCTCCTTGAAGCACAGCACGCTTTCAGCAGCATCCACTTGAGATGCAGGTCAATTATGGGTCCATTTCTTTAGTGGACAAACAAACATCTACACTACCCAAAATGTTCTTTTTCCTCATGACCAGAAAGTTTAGGGATACTGGATCAGTATTTGAAAATCCAAAAAATCACAATGGAATCCCAGAGTTTGGAAAGAGACGGACATAACTGAAGTGTAACTCTGCTGATAGTAATGCATGTTCAGAAGGCATGAAAACTTCATGAAAGTTCAACCAGCAAAGCTCATAGTGTGGACACATATAGGATGTCAGAGCACTACTTTTGCCAGCTTGGTTTATGACTGTCAGAGAACTGGTCTAGACCCAGTAGCAGAGAAACTCCTCTTACTAACATAGGCTGTGACTATGCCAGGAAGCTGTGCCAACACCGCTAAAGCAACAGAGGCTCCGTAACACCAACAAACCCCAAGATCTAACCAAAAGATTTCAGCTCCTTTGAGAAACCATCTCATCTTTGCCAAAAGCTCCAGCACCAAACTCAAGGTTATAACCAGGGATGTCTGTTCCTAACTGTAAACACACAGCCAAGATTTACTTCACAAAATTATTTTCCCCTCCAGGAAGCATACTTCAGGCCTATTTCAGAGATTGCCTTAGTCCAGGGTCTCCAGACAGCAGATATTTATTAGAAGAAGCTACTGCACATCATGTCAAAAGGACATTCTGGCCACAAATTCAGGATATTTTGACTTTTTTTTTTACTAGAGAAAGCTCCAATCTATATTAAAGTGGAAATTTTCTTTTATTCTATTTATTCTACTATAATCTGTGCTGTAACATCCTAAAGATAAAACTAGAGCTATTGTTTACATATCCTCGTGAACACGTCTCAAGCAAGAGCTGAATGTTATTTGAATGCTGCAGTTTCAAATTCAAAGTAATTTGTTCAATATCATGGACAATCATTGTCAATCACATCGGGAAAAAAAAACACACCAAAAAAACCCAGAGATGCTATTATTTAAATTTGCTAAAAAACAAAAGGATGCATAAGCAACCTGAAAACAGAGCACATCATGGCATATTTGGAATGGCAGCTCCTGCACAGGTATCGTAAGCGGTTGGTTTGCTTTGACTCTCCACTCAGAGAAGAGCAAGGATGGAGCTTTCAGCTTGTTCCCAAGCATGCGGTGGGCACATGCACCTAAGTACCAATGAACTCAACCCACAGGCAACTCATTCTAACTCTAGGGTCTTCGCGGTAGATTGGGCTCCTGAGGCATTAGGATGCTCTGATCCTCCAGTTTTCCTTTGAATCTTGTTTTAAACTGCTAGCTAGAGAATCTGCAAAGCTTGCTGAAGACTTATCTTTTCCAGTTTGTAAAAGGTTATGGATCCATATCTAAGACTCTAAAAGCAAAGATAACCTACTGAATTGAAATTGCCTTCCGTAGATGCAACTATTTAAGCAGAGACACATGCAAAAGAATTCAAACAAGAAAAAAATAAATTGGATTTTGGATGTTGCTTGCTACATTAAATGTGGCATGCGTATTAGTAGATGGTATCAAACAACAACCAGCTCAGTAACACTTGTTAACTTCATGCAAGCCTTTGGGCTCAGAAAGGACAAGGGTAACAGTAATACAGTAATGTAATTACTTGGTATACTGTATGTATATTTTGAGGAGTCTGTGTAATTTATATTTTGAAATACAAACATTCAACCTCAAGCTGTGACACAATTTAATTGTCTTGCATGTGAAGATACACTGTGGCAGCACAAGAACGTACAATTCTCATTATTCTTCATTCTATGTTTTGAAGGATTCCCTTCATTCCTCTTCTTGCTCAAAAAATCAGATATTTATAGATGGTTTTTCAAGGAAGTCCACCGAACTGGGAAAAGAGCAACATCAAAGCAGATGAAAGCCAGAAAGTTCTTCATAAAAACCCTCTTTCTGCAAAAAAGTACTTTGGTAAGAAATGACCTATCCTGTGAAAAACATGTTTTCTGTGATTTCACCATTGGAAGACTCCTAGGATGAAGTCGTTTGGACAAGGGTCCAAGGTTGAAGACACTTATGACACACAAGGGCTCAGCTGGTTGTGGACACGCTGCTTGAGCTTAGTCACACAGTTTTGTTTCCCTTTCTGGGTTTACAGAATTAGAGAACAAGGATGTGAAGCCACAGAAAAAGCAAGTGCAAGGAGAGTCTTAGCAAACACACACAAAAAGCATGACAACAGCAAAAGGTGGTAGGCAGTAGGTGGTTATGTATACAAAAAAAATAATTCTGGTTTTGTAGAAAAAAAAGACTCATTACCTCGACTACATTTTAAGAAGCAGATTTGAGCTATGAACTGCTCTTTGCTTGCAAAAAATATAGAGGACCCCTTTAGTAAGCAATGGTAACGCATGGGAAGAAAGAATTTTATTTGGTAACAAACGAAAACAAACACACAGAACAGGGGTTTCTGTTTGGGTTATTTTGACTACACCACACACTGGACATAGGGAACTGCAGCTTTTTTTTTTTTTTTTTTTCCAAAAAAACC
This sequence comes from Nyctibius grandis, assembly GCF_013368605.1. NCBI lineage: Eukaryota > Metazoa > Chordata > Aves > Nyctibiiformes > Nyctibiidae > Nyctibius > Nyctibius grandis. Next base: position 16,385,630 of record NC_090660.1, read on the forward strand.
CAGATGCCTACCATCATCGCGGCCAGACTGGAAGCTGCTGCCCCTTTTCAATGAAGCAGTTTGACTGAGATGGCCAATTGGTGATGGACGCACATCACTGTCCAGGTCTAACATGGGACTGTGGAGCAATGAGTTGCCTATGGAGAGGGGAAAAAAGTCATAATGATTTTGCACATCATTTGACAGGAAACTGCATGCTGCATGTGGAATTCTAATTTAATTCAGAAGTAATACAAGACAAAAGTTTTCTAGCAAAAACATCCTTAATCTTGCTTATTTAGACTGTTTGTTCATCTACATCAACACTATTCAATAACACCACTACTGACTCCTGTAGCAAAGCCATAACCATAAGTACCATGTCGGAAATATCTTTCTTTGGTCTGTGTGTTTCTCTGTTTTTACTTTAATTAATGCCCTACAATTACTTGCTTGAAAGCCATGGATAAATATGTATTTATGCCATCAATGACATGGCACACACTTTTTTTCTGGTGGATGTCTAAATATACTTTTCAACAGCAAAAGTTTCCTGTGCCTCCAGCTGAAGCAGTTAGGGGCAAAGTGTTCAGCTGCTTCTTAGCTGTTTGACCACTATAGAGCTCAGGTAGAAAGAATTCATCAATCATGAAGCAGAGGAACTAATGGCACTGTATGCTTGTGCATGTCTGTAAAACACCCTGTACTTGCACTATCTACAAACACACAAAATATTTCCCAGTGTATCAAATAATTATTTTTTCATTTGGGTGCCTCTCCATATGTAGGTCACTATTAGCAAGTCCTAAGCAATAATCTAATCTGATGGAGGCAGATACTTGGAGTCCAATGTATGTTTTGGAAAACAACCATACAATAATGAGCAGACCATGATGATTTTTTTTTTTATGTACTGTAACACTGCCAATATTTCTTTTAAAGTCTAAATTGCTGCTTTACGCATTTCACCTTACAGATACATTTCTGAAAGTAACCATCAAAAATTATTTCAGCATTGGTCAACTGAGCTGTAACAGCTAAACTTAAATTAATCACAATTCACAGAACTATAAAACAGCACAGGTTGGAAGGGACCCTGAAAGATCACCTGGTCCAACTTTCTGAGGGAAAAGGAGCCTAGATGAGATTATATAGTACCCTGTCCAGTTTCATCTTGAAAATCTCCAGCAATGGGACTCTACCACACCCCTGGGGAGGTTACTTCAGGGATTGGTTGTTCTCACAGTACAAAATGTCTTTCTTATATTGAGATGAAACCTCTCCTGGTAATCCATGCTGAATTTTGTAGTGAGAATCTTTGAGTGATCTTTTCCATCAATACCTACACTTAAAGTAACAGGAAGGCCACACAGTAAGAGCACCAGCTGTTACACTGCAATTCTGATTCAAGAGTAAAACAAAGTAAAAAGGATTTGAGGAGTATTTATTCTGAATTTATGCTGCTCTCAGACTAGTATGGCAGTAAAGATACACCTAGTCACTTTATTTCAACAGCTGGAGCTTAAAGAGCAATATTAAGTATTGTGAAACTTATCGCAAACTTCCAGTAGGTGACAGTATTGGGTTTTAGGTCCTTTCAAAGGAAGTTCTTCTTCCCATAATTCTTTAATAGCTTTTAAAGAGATTTCCTGTGGCCTTTCACCGTGGCATTGTCATTACTGAGCTAAATGTTGGTTCCTCCATTCATCTTGTTACTGTTCATACTATAAGACACCCAAGTAAATAGATCCAATTTGCTACATCGTTCACAATCATGATGGACACACTACATTAACTGAGTTGGTGAACGCATCCGTGCTATCTTTAGCCTGTATTACGATTCTGTTCACTATTCAATGCCTATGCAAGTTATTAAAAACACCTCATCTTTATAACACCTTTAAAACCGAGGAGTTTTCAGCAATATAGAATTCACTGAAGTGATTTAAGTGTATTGTCCACCATCACCACAGACAAGACCTACAAATTAGTTCAAACATAACTTTGGGGAAAGAGTTTTCCTTCTGAACAAATACAAAATAATGAGAAAGTACAAAACTAAAGCTTTCAGAAGTTTTTTAAGTAGGTATGTATGCTGCAAGTGCAAACAGTTAATTACGGACATGTACTATGCAACTACCCGTATAGCAGAGATCTGTGTAAGGTCACACACCATCGGCATTTATGATTTAAACACCTATGACTTCGAAAACATATCTTAAATGTTGTAAATTTGCAGTAATTAACTTCTGTGAAAACATTCCAGCAACCTTACAGAATGAAGTAAAACCAAAACAAATTGATTCCTCTCCAGATTAAAAAAAAGTATGCATTTGACATCTCACAGAGATTCTACCCAGAATAAAAAGAAAACTGTATAGAAGACCCTGAGAAATTTTAAGTGCCTCACGTAGTTCTTGGGCTTCCACAAGAATTTGACTCAGATTCAATATATCTGTGTTTTATTTGGACAAAAAAAATGTATGCCAAGAGGGACAAATCAGAGTTGTCACAGGCATTGCTAGTTGAAACATATACTAAAAAAAACCCCAAGAGTGCAGCAATGCTATTTTCACAAAAACTACAATTAGAAAAAGACATGATGCACCAAAATTTCCCTCTTTGATGTCTTTGCATAGAATTTAGGTTCTCGCCTTTCAAACACCTTGTTAATATGAGGAATTTCTTGTAAACAGATTGTGTCTAAAAATGACAGTGCCAATTAAACCTCAGAATTAAGAAAAACAGACACACCAAAACATCTTAATGTGAATTAGTTCAATTAAAACCATTTGCTTGAGGTAGCTGAAAACCTGAAAATTCTGTATTGCTGCTGATACACTAACCCCATGCCACCCGAATGGTTTATATATTCACCAGCAACAGAAAACATGTAAAGAATACTCTCTTGTTCCAGCAGAAAAACCACATCATCAGTCTGCAGCCGTACCAGGAAAAGAAAGTTTAACATGAACTAATTTCTTAATTGGTTGTCTAGCATTACAAGCAAGTATAACACAGCAGCAGGGAACTACAACAGCACATATACCCTCAGGACTAATAAACATCTGGACTACATTAGCAAAGCTGATCTTGCTTTCACCCTACCAGAAGATAGCGCTTGAAGACTGCACACGAACGCATAAATCTTGTAAAAAAGTGAGCGTTAACTTACAAACAATTTTTCTCCCAGCCCAACTCATTCCCTCTCTGGAGCCAGCAGCTTAAATTTAGCAGCATAATGTAATAATACAATGAATTAACAGTAGTATGGACTGTAGACAATAATATTTATAAGCCTAAATAAACTACCCAAATAATAATTTACTGCCTGTTCATTATTTGATTTGTGTACTATTTCTACATTCCTAGATCCTGAATATAGGACAGCAGCAATCTAAAGTTTCAAGAAATTAACTTTTTACTGTGCTAACAGGTTTTAAGATGTTGCATAAACAGCATGAACAATACTTTCCTGGCAGATCTTCATTTTTTAAAAATATACCGCATCTTTGAAGTTACAGAAGTATTTTTTTCCAAAATACAGCATCTACATGGAGCATATCTGTCAGTGACTCCAGTGCCAAATGTATATTTAACCAAGGAAACACAGGAAAAATAAATATGCTACATTCTCTTCTTCTACCAAAGTCACGACAAACCAGAAGTATAATTAAAGCCTTATTACATTTACAACTGTAAAATCATGAGAAGAACAAATAAGAAGTTTTAAGGATCTTATCATTGCTTTAGATTTTTTTTAAAGGAATTTTACTAGGTTTCAACATTTTGTGCACAGATATTTTATAGGTATGTAGAATGAAATAAAAACATTCAGATACTCTCTGAAATATAAATAGTTCATGGGTTTTGTTCAGACCTCTTCTGTTCTAGAGCAGTAAGATCTCACCAAAATAAGCATTTAAAAAAAGCACAATGCTTTCTGAGGTCATTTATTTAATTTGTGCTTTCACTTTCTATAAATCAAAAGTCACCTGTGCTGACCCCTAATTGCAGGTTTACTCTAACTTTTATCAGTACTGGAGTTGTTACAGGGTACTGAGCTACCTACAGTACCCATGGCTCACGTACATACCTTGACCACATTTTTTGAGACGTTACCTGCACGCAGCATGTTGCGGCCTCAGTGAAAAAGACAACTAACATGAAGTTTCCCTAAAACAGATTTTTCCATGGTCTGCAAACCAGTCAATGATTTAAATCTTTAAAATCTAAAAATCTTCTTATTCCAAAACTATTACCAAACTGAGTGTAAAAATTGTCCTGCAATATCCATCGCTCCACAACTCTCCTTGTTTTTTTTCCCCCCCTCGCAGTCTGACAGGAGGAGGTTTCTCGTGGGAGTCAAGCATCTCTCGCCTCCCTTGCGTAACTCAGCGTCAACCACTCTGCAATTCTGCCAGCCCAGTGCATCACTTACATGACATTCAGCTAAAGCTTTTTACAAAAGCTACTGGTTGATCAGGGGATAATATAGCACCAGTACTTTTTGCAGTCATAAAGAAAATTGTTAACAAAGTGACCAACCTCAGGCTGAGTAGTTTTTCAGTGTAATTTTCCATGGTAAGTCAAACATCAGTCATCACACAGACTTGCTCATATGCATGCTGTAAATGAGCAAGGTTAAATTAAAAAAAAAAAAAAAGACAATCCTACAGATGTGAATTCACCTACCAGGTGAATACAGTTACTGTATTCTTTTATCCATTATGTATCTTACAGTGAATTTTCTCACAGGCTACAATAGTGAGGGAAGGCTGATCTATAGCCTCCAGACTCTCTGAAGGGCGGCAGACTTCCTTACCACCCTTAAACACCTTTGAACATTTTTTCCTGTGCACAGCGGGCCCCTGTCCTGTGCTACAGCCTGACCACCCACTGTTGCTTGTTGACCAAACACACAGTGCCTGGAGCCTGCACCGACACAACCAGGATAAGATTCCTTTCAAGGACGCCGCATTGAGAATTTCAATTTGTCTAGTTAAGAAATTACGCAAGCAGGAAAAATTACCAAAAAATTAAACCTGTTCAACAGATGAATGACTGCATTTTATTCTTTTTCTTGAGTACTTCTTTTTTTCCCTAGCCTTCCATTTATTAGGAATCTGACACTTTTAAATGATCAAGAAGCAAATGAGTTGCATTTCTAGCAGAGATGAGTGCAGAAGATTGAAACTGCTGCACTTGATGGAAAAAATGTTTTTGGAATACATTTAAAAATTAATGCTTTTTTAAATCTTAAAGCTAGTCTCCATTATACTAAATACATTTATAATGAAACTATTTTTCAGTTTACCACAAAAAGGGTAATTGGGCCTATTATTTCTAGCGGCGTTCTAAGTATTTCACAGCCTGAGGGTAAGCCTTACTGTCAGTCCTGCCGGCCAAAAATTACTGAAGCAAGAGCCAAACGCTTCAAGTTCAGCCCATAAACAAAAATGACGTAATTTTACTAGCACTAGCTCCAGTGGACAGTATGATCATCAGCAACTTTGAAAACAGCCTGCTTTTACTTAATTGCCCGAATAAGGACTGAAAAGACTAGAGCAGATACCAAGGTAAAATTCTGGCCGGAGAAAAGTTTCACTTTATCTTCACTAGTACTAATATTTTCAATTTTTATTTTAAACTACCCATGCTGCTTTTTAATCACAATATTTACTGCCTGATTTTTAATAACAATATTTACTGTCTTTATAATACATTAAATATTATTTAAAGTATTATATAAAATAAGAAGGCCCCCTGCACTTCTGAACATGTCAGATTCTACTAAAAATTCTAAATAACAGCAAAGTTACAGATACAGGTGGTAAAAGAGGAAAACAAATCTAGTGTCAGATTTTGTACTGATTAATTTTTTTTTTTTTAATTAATAACCCATTAAGGGTTTGCTTGACATCTGCTGTCAAAAGGATATTTCTGCTATGGACAGGGGATGTGGTTTAGACATGAAATGGCTCCCAGCTGCAAGAAGTCTTCTTCCAGATGTACAGTAAGCAAAGGCAATGGAAGAGAACCAGCTGCTAGGATAACAAATTGAAAAGGCCCTTTTGACACAAGCCTTGTCGGCCTGTCTGATCTAACAAAGATGGATCATTCATTGCGAGGTGAATAGAATCTCAGTGTGGCACAGAAGAAAGAGCAACGTGGTCTAAGCATCCATCTTTCCCCTTCACACTATGCACAGCTGCTCTTACTCTGGCACAGAAAAACCCTGCATAGCTTTTTACAATATCTGGAGAGCTGTGCATCATACTCTGAGTGCTGTAAAAACGGTATTTTTTTTTTTCCAGCAACAAGAACTACAGCAAAAATCACAGTGACCAAAGTAGTACACTCCGGTTTTGAGAACTGTCTCCATGTTGGGAACTTTAATAGGTTGTATATTATACATTTTGTAACCCAAAGGGCAGCAGAAAGATTGCACCACAACTGTATTAGTGTTTCTATTTACAGTTTTAGTTTCTAAAGGGTATTAACAGACAGCTTATTTGCAATAATGTTACTTATCATCTCAGAAAGACCTGTTAAGAAATGAAGACTTTTTCAGTCAGTTTGATGATAACTGGATTAGAGTCCCTATCCATTTTAGCTCAAAGGATCATGAAACCTACTAAGCCACTATTAAAGTCGAAGCAAATAACCACTGGCCACACAGAAAACAGTCTTAACATCCATAGCTTCTTTCCCTGATACTCATGTTAAAAATCCCACTGCTTAACTCATTTTGGCTATCTGCCCAGGTCCCCAGGCAAATTTTAAACTAAACCTCATTTATTTACATTTATTTTCGTGTCATTTTACGTCATTATATCCCCCATGCTTCCTGTACTCCAACAAGTCTGGGAAGCATAAACCATAGTGAAAAACTACAATTACGCCCTAATAGGGGAATTGCCAAGTAAAGTTAAAAATTACAAATATGTAAAATCTTAATTGAAGGAAACCATATACTGTCCAGGTACCAGGTGTGAAAGTCCCCAGACTTCTACAAATCACAAATTCAAAGTTCAGAAGAAGTAAGTCACACTTTAGCCAATACAAGGCATAAAATACCAGCACAATTCAGTTTATCATTCAACTCTCTCTTGCTAAAGATTTAAGAAATACTGTTTTGAGTGAGCATGGTGCTTTTCCATGTTAAGGTTTATATTCATAGCCTTCAAAGATGCTCTTTTTCTTGTCTATTCAGTCTCATGCATCTCCCTCTCTAACACATTTACATACTAAGTAAGAGCAGCAAACTATTTTTGCCTACTTCAGGTCCTTCCAGTGGGCAGCTACAGTGAGATGCGATCAGATTTATAAATGGAATTCATCAATGCTTCAGGAAATAACTTCATAACCATAAAAAAATAGGTTTCAAAAAAACAATAAAAGAGCATAACTACCTATTCCATTACTAAGGCAGACAAACACTACATACAAAACATAAAAAGTTAACAAATCCATATAATTAGAAGCACTACTACATCAGCAGAGCTAAAGCTCCTGCCAGTTGCACGTGGGTCCTGTACCTACAGCTGCACCTTTAATGGAAGAATCTGACCATCAGAGAAGGGCTTAATGTAAGGACACGAGCATGGGAGCTTTATGATTTGGGCATCCCCTGTACTGCCTCATGCTTCCACTATGACATGGGCTATGCTGTTTGGTCTCTTTACCCTGGCTGCTCATACTTCAGAGCAGGAGAAATTTTGATCTGCTGTTGTATATGCCTATTCACTCACCCTTTAAAACACATGGGCTTGGATTCCAACAGTTTCTCATAATATGAACATCATCTGCCTGCATTTTTTTTACTTCACAAATGAGGAAGGTCTGCTATGGCTATACAGAGCAAGAGAGATAGGCTTAAGGCAATGATGGGTGAGTAACAACAGCCATATCTGAGCATGTAATTACCAAACATTAATCTACATAATTCATGACTAATCAGCAAACCAAAAGGGTTGTTTAAGGCTGAGGGGAAACAGTACGTTAATACACACACAGAAATATTCCTCAAGGGAAATACACTTCAAAATGCTGCTATAAAGTACTTCATACACAAGAATTGAGAAAATTCCCCATCCCACTTGTACCTGTTGAAATAAATGCAACCAATTAGCTCATGATCAGATTACTCCATCTTTTACAATTAATAATTGTCTACTAAGCTCAAAGGAAACATCCAATTGAATAACTTGCTGTTGGTAGCTGTCAGCCTTTAAGCCACACTGCCAAATTATCTGACAAAGCTTAGCACAGCTTGATATACCTTTCAGTTTTTGGAAATAACATTAACACAAGTTGGATTAACTGAAAACAGACGGTATTTGAAACACATAGGACTTCTGCTAACCCGTGAAACAAATTCCAGGAGAGAACTCAAAGACCATTACAGCCCCGTAGACTTGCCACAGTTTCTTTGTTCAGGCTGCATCAGAGATTGTACTATGCTATGATACTTTACAGTTTTAAGACATGTTTACAACTGCAGAGTAGTTCTACAAAATGCAGTTAATCTCTAGTAATATCCAAGCACACAGGCGCTTTTTTTTTTATTAAATTTTCATGTGATACTACTACTGAGAGTGAATTATCTCACTCGACTCTTCAGCTGTGCATAGGAGAGCCTTGAAAGTACAGTTATTAACAAGAGAGCAATCATCAGACAAAGATAAGGAACCTATAGAGGATGGAAAAAAGTAGATTTACTTCTTCTCAATATTGGGCATTTGTCCTAACTGCCATTACTAGTGGCCTGGATGAGATGATACGTCGCTAAATCTTTTAAAAAGATAGGAGAAGATGCTATTTCGATACAAGAAAATGAAATTATTTCAGTTGTGATGTCTAAAGGGTCAACCTCCTAGTAGCATGGAGACAACTGAAATTTTGTCCCACTGAGAGTACACTATTGGCTTGTCGTATCACTGACTGAATTTGGAGTAAGATCTCCTTAGATTTCACTTAGGTTTGGGTTCTAGCTTGTTTAGCAAATAATTGCAACATTAACCTTCCATTCCTGAATACATCATGTCCAGCAAATAAATTCTTTGGTAATATTTACTGTTTGACAATCAGCTACAAAACTCCTGTCCAGAATGTCTAATAGAGTTTTCAACAAAGACTTTGCAAGGTAAGAAAAGCAGGCTTTCACCTAATTCCACATCCATTTCGGGTAGTAAAATTCATCTGTAATGACTCAGGACACAGCTCTGCATTGAAAACTAATAAAATAGCAGCAAAATGCCTTGCCACAAACTCAGTTGAAACTTGAAAAACTGTGCACAAATGCAAAAATAGATACAATCTGCTACTGAGGTTTAAGTTTACTATGCTGAAAAGTTTTGACTCAGTCAGTTTGAACCCACAGATTCACAGTCAGCAGAAGAACTAAGCTAAGAAAGCCAGAAATTGTTGGTATGTTCAAGGTGTAATTGCTGTCTGCTTATTCCAGCATCCGCAATATGAAGACTACCGTCTGCTAGAAACAATATCTATTATCCCTGTTGAAAAGGGAAACCTAGAAAAATACTTAATGCCATTTTCATTAGAGTATCACACTTATGACCCACCTCTTTCTCCAAATTCTTGAAACACAATCTTTTTTGGAAGCATGTTTTAAGTGGAGGACTTTCAATGTTTGAAAATTTATTACTATTTTCTCCTAAAAACAGCCTGTGAATTTATGAACATATAAACCACATTTCTGACTTATTTAAGTTGATTAGATTCCTTTAAGTCTTGCATAACCAATTTGATATCAGTAAAAGCCCACACTTTTGCTGTTTGAAAAGCATACATCTATTAAAGTAGATTAAAATAATACATTCCATGTCTCTGATCACAATCAGCATTGTTCTACTTGGCAGTTAATACCAATTCTTCTAAGTTTTCTTTTTTCCTTCTCCTGTCTGGTGTATGCCAAAACTAAAGATCTATGGAAAGGAAAAGCCATGTTTAGCAACCTCCCTTTGTCCTACTAGATACTAAATGAGAAATTTCATCAATTAGGATCAATGGTTAAGTATTTTATAATCTGTACAAAAACTACATTTGTAAGGACCACATAAAAGGCTGGAAAAACACTATTGAAACTTGATGACCTCTCTAATAAAAGTGATAACATATTGACATTTGTTTCATATATGCACTAAGTATTAACTATTCATACATACATTTACTGGGCATTCAAGTTATTTAAATTCCCTCTTCTGTGAGCCAAACAAAGCTGCTAACATAATAGCCCCTTTGATATTAAGGCTGAGGTAAGAAGATTTGTTGCAAGAAAAACACCAAACAGGTTGAGAGTTTTCAAGACAAGCCTAAGAACTCAGACACATTTTCCATTCATTTACTGGAGCATGCATATCAAAATCATATAGACTACTACAACAAAAAACTCCCGAGCACTTAGTATCTTCATGCCCCTATTTTTCTTGCTAAGAAGCTAAGAAATGGCTACATAACATTTTGCAAGTGAGTGGAGAAAAAGAAAGCTTAGAATTGCTAACCGGGGCTGATTTTACAAGTGAGTTTTGCTCCTGATAGCTCTATGTTGAGGGGGGAGGTGGTGGTGGTGTCTCAGGATTTTGACAAGGAAGGAAGATGGGTAGGTTTTGGAAATGTTCTGAATTTTGACCAAAAGGCCAAAAAACCATCCTGGTGTTCCAGCTGGTCCCACAGCACTCCACACCGTGTTGTGGAACAAAGATGGTCTGTGCATGCTTTAAGCTAAAACTTACTGACATCATTGTCATATGCGATGCACCCTGTGAACTCTATACCTGATGTCATAACCTCTGCTAAAGGGAGTTCAAGCCTCCTGCAGCAATTTTACAGCACATTTCTGCAGCAGTTCCAACTCAGTAAAATTATTGCGGTTTCTCAGAAGAGAACACATTATTTGGTTTGGGATACACATGCACTAACACTAAACATGGAAGTTGCCTATAAGCCAACAGAGGCCAGATTCCAATATGCCTACTCATTTCAGAAATAGCAGGAAACACAGTAAGACTTCTCGAGAAACAAGGCACTACTTGTCATTTTCTAATTTAAAAATCCAGTTTTCAGATTTTACTACTAGAAATGCCAGGCCAATAGCCTCCCACCTATACCCTTCTGGAAAATACTCTAATAGGATAAATCATGTTAGCTGGCAGCTAAGTTGCTGCCACATCTGAAAGCAATACCTATGAGCATACATTTCTTTGAGGAGCAACACTGGCAAAGACAAAGACAGAATACAACTAAGTATTCATATTGTTCTTAATATAACATTGGTTAAATATCTTATTTGTCCAACTCATAGGTCTGTGCCCAAACAGTGTAATCTGAATTTTGAAACTGCACATGAACAAAGAACAAGAGAACACCGTATTATCATTCACTGTGTATCAAGAAATTACACATTATTCCACTATGCCCCAACACCCTGCATATCCATATACTAACGGCATTATCTTGTGACAAAGAAATCTAACTGGCAGATTCAGACAACAATCCAAACTTCATGTGACCTCAAAGAAGTATTTTGAGAGGACAGCAAACTTCAGATAAATGATTGAAATTTAATGCTTTTCCCATGTAAAGAGCTTAAAAGTTACAAGTTAAACAAAAAGAAAACTCCAACTGCTGTTTTGTTTTTATAATAGAATAAAAAAAAAATGCAAGTCAGTATTCAACTTTGTAAAAAGCTATCAAAATTGATGGGGAAAAAACCTCAAATATCATTTGTACGCTAAAACTTGTCAAATAAAAGGCAATGCCAAATTCCTAAGTGTCAGATACATATATATAAAACAAAAATATATCCTTGCCTTTTTGTTCTTTAACATAGCTCTCCTTACAGTTGTGCATGAGCTGCAGAATCCACTGATGCTGAGCACCAATGCATTGCCAAGCAGGGTCCCCAGGCGCATGAAGATCAGAAAGGTATCTGTAAAACACAGTCCAAAAATCACAGCTCTGACTTGACATACTAAAGGCCTCATTAAAACAGACCAAAGATGTACTAAGAAATACTTTCTTTTTTAAAAATTTTTTTACATAATTCTAAAATTTCAAGAATAGCTGTTGATACACTCATATCCAATGCAAACACAAGCTTTGCATTCTCCCTTTCTCATTCAGTGAAGCAAAATTCCATCAAAACAACCTGCAGAAATAAACAAAAACATACGTATTTAATATCACATTAATATGTATTTTCAGTTGCGCCTCTAATAAAGTACTTGTGAAATCAAGCTCTTTATCTGCCAAGGCTGCAGTTCAGTACTTCACATTTCACTTGGAATCCGTGATGACATCTCAAGCACATAAAATATGGTATTTTTCTTCCCACTTTACATGTCCTGATTGTATCACCACGTAACCTCAACAAGTAAGTACAGAAGGAATTCATTTTTGGCAGCTCATTAATTTTAGCACACGCATGCACAAACAAACATAAACCAAGCTCCTGCTTGTTTTGGTTTTGTTTGGGGTTTTTTTTTGCTTTGTTTTTTGTTTTGTTTTGTTTTTTTGCATTAGGATGTGCACACACAGTCTGAAAAAAAAAAAAGTGGGGGAGAGATAATGAAAAGGATTGGGACCTCTAATATGCGGAAGCAAAAAACCCTCTGTCTTTGGGAAGAAAGGAGTATAAGAAGCCTGTGTTGTGATTTCAAAGAGAACACAGAAGTAATATAGTTTAATGTACGGCATTCAAGACTATCTGACAACAGTACTTTCAAAAGAGTATTTTCAAAAAGCAGTAGCTGCTCTACTATTTAATGCGCTCCATTACGTTCTGCATTACCGAGACTCAGGACAGATTCAACAATTCAAGATGCTCAAGGTGAAGTACGCTGATTTATTACCTTAATCAGTGCAGGGAATGTTTAACTCCTTCACAAAAGCTGTATTACTACAATACCACAATACCTAAAGTTAACTAGGACTGTGTTGTAAAATTCTGTCTTCTTTGAGACCTGTCTGCAGTACTTGACCAAAAAAATAAACTATCAAAGTAGGACTGGTTGGATGGATGAGAACATTACACAACCAACCATTTTGACAGAGTGACATTTATAAATTATGAGCTTAAGTCTTTCCTCAGTGTTAAGGGGGACTTCAGTCTTTGCTTAGACACAAAATAAAAAAAAATTACCACTGGTCTTGGAAAAAATATATCTGCTTGGCTGTTAAGTGATACGGTAAACTGTTTCTGAACAGTATAAAATAATTAGTGTAAATACCATAATAAAATGAGAGGAAAATATGAACTGAAGCCTAATTATAAAGGTAAACATTGAATATCTGAGGGGGAAAACCACAGTAATTCAGGTCTTGCTCAGCCTTAGACATTGGAGACATACAAAACAAACATATCAAGGAAGAAAAAACCTCATAAAAATAGCAGGGTTTATGCAAATAATTTTACAATTAGGATTTTGTTAATTTCCTCTTAGCTGCAGTGCTCTGAAGAAAACTTTCTTCACAGCATGCCTCCAGAAAATTTACACTAGTATAACCACACTAGCATATCTAGAGTAGTGAAACTTAATTTAATCGCTTTGAACGCTAGGATTCTGTTAATTCATTAGAACTAAGTTATTTCACATTTTTCCACTCCCTGCTCTCCTTCATCATACTGTTCTACATGTGGAATACATTTGGTAGTTACATTAACACAGTCTGCTTTAACATAGGCTGGGATATTTTTAAAGATTCAATACTTCAAGGTAAGCGGCTAGAGAAAAGCTAAAAAAAAAAAAAAAATACAAAACCACCCAAAAAAACACACACCAGAATCAAACACATAATACAACTCTGATTCTTCCAAAGAATCCTTAGAAGAGGTCATAAGATTTGGCTTAGATAAAGAAGGTGCTCTTTAAGGGTTTTGAGACTGACACAGAAAGGAAACAGTAGTGCCTTCTTCAGAGACACAAAATGCTTAACTACTTACCTTAAAACGCAAATCCAATAAATCAGCAGTATCTATACAGCACCCAGACGAACGAGAAGCACTCTATATAAACGTACACTGGTCACTGTCCTCAAACTAAGACAGTGTAAAGGGACCTAAGATACTAATACCGCACTTTGTCCTTTGCGACTGTACCTGGTGAGCATACAAAACATTGAAGACCTCATGCAGGTGTCAGAATTTTAAGAATGCTTCTCACACAATGCATTTGGTCTACATCTTTTAAGATAACTGAGAAAAGCACTGAGAATGTCAAGCCACACTAAGAGCCCTAGTAATGTCCAACACTCAAAAGCTTTCTAAGTAAAGCCATCAGATGTTCCAGAGCACTCTAAAGTTTGGCTCCAAGGACTGTAAAGCAGGTTAAGGTCTACCAGTAGAAGAAGGTTCAACCAACTCATGTCAATATGTCTATAGCAGACTTTGACATCAGCTTTGTGAATGACAGAAAATTTAGGAATTTCAACAAAAACTGGGGAACTGGTTCATGTTCATGAAATATAAAGGAACTACATTAGTTAGACTGAGTAATAAAAGAGCCAAAGCCAAATTTAAACAACAGTCTGGATCAAAACCTTCCTATTAGCTGACTCAGGATGATTCCATTTCAACACCAAGTCAAGCTGAAGTGTAAGACAAGTTAATAAGGCATCTATTTTGAGATCTGCAACCTATAAGTGCTCACTTCAGACGTTGCTTGCAATATGATGGTTTAGAGGAAGCAATAGAATCCAAACACGCCTTAAAACATTTTATAAAATTAAATTCAATCTCAATTATCCTTCATTAAATTGTTCTCATTCAAGAACTGCTTTTTCAATAAACAATCAAGAACCAATCCATTGCCATTATTTACATAATCATAAAATCTCAAAATAATCTACTTAGACCTTTAGAATTAGTATTTAAACCATAGTAAAAATAGTCACTACCCTAATTAGGAAACAGATTTAAATACACGTCTAACACTGTATGCCTGATGAAGATACTAGTCAAATGATTACCTTATATAACGTTTCTGATCATGCAATGTTGACGGAGTTTCAAGCAGCTTATCCAACAAAAGTTCTCTTAAAGCTTCAATTCTGGTTTCAACTTCAGCATAATCTAGTCGTAGGGAGAGGAAATAAATCCAATGTGTGCCTTCAGCAGTGGTATGAACTTAAATTTCTGTTATTTTTCTAGGACATCAGACACTTCTGGAGTTAATGTGGAAATCAATATAACTCATTTTATAACAAGCCACATCTGAAAATTTTGTATACGACAGTTCTACAAAAACAGAAAATTGGACTTTGAAGTCTTTCCAACAACATGCCAGTGACAGATACCCAAAGTCACATTTTAATTACTGTAACCTTTTATGTCCACTAATACCAAGCCTTAATAAAAAAAATAAAAATGGCTGTGATTTCACGTTTTATAGTATACAAGTCACTCAGACAACTTGCTAGAAGTACTGCTTAGAGTAATTGGTTCCTATAAATCCATAATTTTTATGGATTAAAATCCATATAAAACCCACATAAACCTCTTTAGACTACTATGTGCTTTTTAGCCTTTAAGTTAAAAAAAAAAAAAGGCAGCAAATAACAGAACCCATCTTACATTTTTTGAATACTTGAACCTCTGTCTTCCCAAAGAGTGACTTGGCTTTTTCGTAGTCATTAATAACCACATCATAATCGCCCTTAAATAAAAAAGCAAACAACAAACATTTATATTTGTCAAGAAAAAGGTAACAGACTATTTCAGCAAATAGAAAAGTACTTCTAAAGGATTATACCTTCTGGATATTTCTTTCAATATTCAAGGGAAGGTTGAAAAGAAATTTAAAACGCTGAAGAACATTAAGTGCGTTTCTGGTTGAATCAGCTTTGTCCTTGCGACCCAGCACTTCTTGGAATAAGGTATCTGCTGTGTTACTGGCTCCTATTTTAAAAAGGATGAAAATAAGAAAAAGTAGAGTAAGTAATCAGTTCAAATGGCATACAGATTTTCCTCATTTTAATGAGTCCTTCAAGTTTTTTTAGAGCAAATGAGTATTGCTCGTTTTTTATACTTTTTTGTTCAACTGTGTTTACATTTTACAACTGATGAAATACTATTTCAAAGTGAACCACTTAGCATTTTAATGTGGTAAGAACCCTGTGCAATTAAAAACAATCACTCTTTCCTATTTCAAATGCTTAACTTTGCTGTAGATATTTTATAGTTTGCTTTGGCTGCAGATCTACATTTTACAACTAAATTATGCATCTCAGGATATGGAAAAGTCACAGAAAGTTTTCTTTTTAGAAAAGTGTCATTTCATTATGTTAATTAAAGTCATAGCTTTAAGAGGTATCACTGGGTTTTGCAAACAATTTTTTTGTGTTTTAAGTCTTCTAAATTATTAACAATATTTGATATTTAAGTGAGTCATTTAAAAGTACCAACGATTTAAGTCAAAGACAATGGCATGACTGAAAAAAGTCTAACTAGCCAGTCACTGTAACAGAATGAATACAAATTGTCTTCACACTGCATTAAAAGTTTTACTCGCTTCACTGCATACAGGATCAAGCCTTGGTCAACAATTTCATGCAATTAAGTTTCTATACTATCTGTGAATAGTCTTCAATAAATACATTAAATATAGCCTTAAAATATTTTTTTATCCAGACTAAAAAGCATTCTACTTTTTAATAAGGATAATTTCCTAACAAAGAATAATAGAGTTTAATTTATAGTAGGGAAGATTTACATCGCATGCGAATATTTGCATTTTTCAACTCATGACTTATTTTTAATTAACCAAAGAAAAAAAATGTGAAACTGTTCTAGCCTTTTTGATCGTTGCGTGTAGAAGTTTCTACATTATCTGGTCTAGTGACTATACTTTAAGCAAAGATGAAAAAAAATTACATCAGTCTCGCTGGGTGGCTTGCATGCCATTTTCTCTAGTCAACACTGTGGGTGGCCTGCTCATGTTAAAAGTAGTCTTTGTAAAATAATTGTTATATCTAAATAATGTTTAAAGTTTGTTGAAATTTTGAAGCCTTGATGCAAAAAAAGTCTTGTCAGGATAGCTATTTCTACTGCATACTATTTAGCATAGAACACTTTAATCCATTAAGGAGAAATACACAACGAAAACAGCTAGCTGGACATTTAAATACAGACCACTGATAAAGTATGATTTTTCTCTTGAGGTTATAATAAATTCTTGTTTTGTAAATCCTTCTAGTAAGTAACATTTGTTTTGTTTGAATTCATATGTTTCTCGTCCATTCTTTTAACAGCCAAGAAGCAGTGTACTGTATCTGGGAATTAAAGCTATATTCATAAAGCATTTTTTCAAATCAGTACAAATGTTTTTAAAAGGTAATTGACAACTGCAGGAATAGCACAGTGATTTCCATCTTTAGTTTAAAACTGCATGCCTTCATCTCTTTATGAATTAATCTCCTGTAGGCATCTTCAAGTAAATGATTTTACTTTTTTTCCTATGGGCACCTGTTCTATTTTACATAGAAATAGAAATATATCAAATTATTTATTAGTGTCTTAATGAAATTCAATGCTTAATGCAAAACAGGTCTGTCTTTTTAGACTTAAAAAAATATTGTAAGATTTCCTCCCTCCTCACCCCTCCAAATCCTTTCTACATTAACAATCTTTATCTCTTGATTACTGATTAATAGTCTAAACCTAAATAATAAAGTCCGTGGATAAAGATTCAGGTCCTATATTGACTATGTTTTCAAAATAGACGATTCATCTACTGTATGCAATTTTTTTTACTTTGAAATAAAGCTCTCGTTATCCAACAGTTGTCTTTCACAGAGACTGACAAAACCACCACATAATGGAATTTGATTGACCGCCATTAAGATAGAATTCTTTGTGAAATTCATTCTAGCACATCATATATTTTTATAAATATACATTTAATAGCTTGGTTAGGAATCAAATTTAGCAATTTAGCAAAAAATCCGTACATTTACAATTCCACCTATAACACGAGATTGTGCTTCCACTATCCCATACCATTTCAATCCAATAATTTGGCACACTCTTAACATACATTCGAGTGCTGTGGAAAACATCCTTATTCTTAGGAGCTTGTAATCAAGCTCACAACACCAATTGTCTCCCAAAACTATGCACCTACAGTTCATAAAATGTAAAATTCAACTAAGGATTTGAAGTCTTTTTTGAAAGCAGGCCCTGTTACTCATGGATTATGGAAGCTTTTCAATGGCCAGACAAGAAACAAAGCTTTGATCCTAAACTACTTTGCATAATATTATTTACTCTTTTTAAATCCTTGTATTCCTACTTCCCTGCCTCCCACCCGTCATGACTTGCAAAGTATCGGGAGGAAAACCAGCCAGTGCTTTTCACAGCAGAGCCAAACTTAATACCACTCTGAAGTGTCTGGCACAAGTTCCTCTACAGATCCAGCTTGAAAAAGACAGTCTGCATTATCTGCATACGATTTCAGCCACCATTTATCAAATGAAACAGCGATTATATATTATAGGTAAATTTGCCTCATATTAGTGTGTGTAGCAAAATGTCATGGACCTAAATTTCTGCTGTTTTATTTAAAATCTGTCACAATTTTGTCAAAGGGAAAGCGCTCACCAAGGAATCTGTACGTGGTACATTTATGACATGACATAAACACAGAGCACAGAGCATTGAGGACTGCACTGGCAAATTTCAGCAAATGCTTTTTTCTCCTACCCTATATGTATCAAATATTCTGCACACTTAGACACACACTATGTATATAGTGTGAGGTTTTTTGTGGGGTTTTTTTGGTTAGTTTTTTTTGGTGATTTTTGCTTTTTGGGTTTGTTTTTTTTTTCACTCCAGGCAACAAGATGGTGGAATAACAATGTTCAAACTACACCTTTATCGTGAGCATTAATGAATCTCTACTGAAAAGAGCTAGAGCTGTTCACAAAACCCCCTGCTTTCTTTGTGCTCCCCACACAAACACACATACAGTCACTGCTTTCTTCATACAAGAGAAGAAAACCAGTGAACTTCCATGTCACTTTCTTGATTTCATAAAATACACTCAGACTTTCCAACACTGAGTCAGCTATCTGCATGTCATTCCTGCTTATTGATACAGCACTAAGGGAAACATCCCTTCCTCTGTGAAAAAAATCACAATGAAACAAAGTAAAATTATCTTGGCAGAAGTCCCAGAATTAAAAAAAGTAACTTTTTTGATCTGATGAAACACATACCGAATTGCAGTAAATTCAAGCCATCTCTCAATGCAATCCTACAGCTAACACAGTGAAACAGAAAAGTAGACAGCATTTCAAAGTTTCTAAAAAGAATTCTAATTCCAAGTAGTCTAAATGGCAGCATATTAAGTGAAAAAGATTCTTTTCATAAACTTTGTTATTACAGTTTGTATCTTTTTTTCCTCTTTTGCTCAAAATTCTTATAATCCTGGTATTTAGCTTTGTTCATCCTTCTGCTGTTCTGTCTATCCATATAGCTCCTGCTTTCTTTGTACACTTAAAATTGAGATGACACCAGAATTCATTTAAAGTGCTTTAGAACTCCTTTATTTTGACATTTATTCCCTTTTCTACCATGAACGCCACTGAAAGCCATGGCAAAAGCTGCCACTTATTTCAAAAGGCGTACCAACACACCCTAAAATCACTACCATCAAACAGGAAAAGACAAGAGACTGTACTGTTTTCTACTTTCTACCATATTCCTAGGCATATATTAAAGTTTGTTAGAAAGTTCAAAGTCCATAAATAGTTGCTGCTGGAAGGACAAAACTTACTGTTCAGTACATTCTCCAGTTTTTGCGTCATGGATCCTTCTACTTTTTCCGTTCCATCCGCTTCCAGTTTTTGATGGATTGCTGGAATAAAGTGTCTAGTTAAAATGCAGAACATTTTAATAGGTGGGAATACATTACATGAAAGTGACACTTTTAAACATTTTTAAAATTAAAAATAAAGTGTTATTTTTCTTGTTAGACATAAAAAAATACAAACACGTTTCATGGCAGCAGAGTCTAGTGGAGGACAGGGCTTAGAGCCAGACATTGCAGAATTTTAACCATTACTTTGACACAGACTTCCTGTATCTTCTTGAACAAGACACTAATGCTCAAGGAAAAAAAAATGGGGAGAGAATAATCCCAACTGGCTATCTTGTAGTACAATTCAATTTAATATTTTGAAAAGTAAGCATCATTTAGGCACAAAATACTTTTGCTTTGTAAGGCAAAGTTTTCACGCTGATCTCACCAAAAAGGAATTACCAATAATTAAAGGGTAGAAAGAGAGTCATGGGTAATTTGGATGACCCCAAAATCAAGTGCTAGAACATTCCCCCACCAGTTGTTTTCATCTATAAAAACGCACTCTCAAAACACACAATTTAAGAGTAGCTTGTAGCAACACATTGCATTAACCATTACACAGAAGCATTGCAATGCTTTTGCTCAAAATAACATGAAAACGGAGGGAAGTTTGCCTTTTTTTTTTTTTTTGAAGATACTATTTTTTTCCTGCTCTAAAATGCAAAAACCCCAATTCTTGTTTCCATGTGGTATTACTAATGGATGTGGAAATGCATAGTATCAGCATTAATTTGCTGTTTTATTATAATTTCTTTTTTCAGGAAGGGAGAGATCTACCAGCATAGCCTTACTACACTATACCATTCTGGAAATATGAACAGTGAATGGAGTGCAGATATCCTTTCTTCTATTTCCCCTCTCTCTTACACAGCCCTCCTTCCCTCTTCTCTGTTTAGTACAACCGGCACAGATCAATGTTACTTTTTTCTTTTCTTTTTTCTGTTAAGGTAGTATTCCTGTATATATGCATACAGCATATAGAAAACAATTACTTTAAAATATGATTTTCCTTTCAAATTTTTAAGTAAAATCCACTCTATGAAATAGCCATTAGTTCCTGTTGCTTTAGATAAAATCAAGGCTTCTAAAAACCCTCCTCCTGCTTCCTGCTGATTCTCAGTAGAACGAAGTGAAGCTACGCTACCCTTGAAAACAGTGATGCTCAGTGCTTTGAAGAAAGCCAGTAACAATATATTTTAGTCCAAAACACAAATACAGTTTTGAAAACAGTCCTCCAATTGTTCCAGCTTATCTTGCTTTGGTTTGCATGGCAGAGCAACCCGAGTCCCTCAACTGGATTCTTTTAAGATGAAACAAAACTAAAAGATGCACTCCACGAGTATACCTAATGTGCTCCAGGAGATACCTGGAATTCAATCCACTGGGTGATACTCAAGCTAGTCTAAAGTATCACCCCAAACTGCATATAATGTGCACATAGAGATGTCACTGCCAGTTTCCTCTACAATGGCACCCCTCCTTGCCCATGCTAGTAGATACAAATTAAGAACACACACAGACAGAAACTACCTTTAGTAAGGCAGCCCTGCAGCTTCAGTTCTACTGTAAGCAGTGAGACAGAGTGGCTATTCTGAAACAGGATGGCCCTTGATAGTCTCCAGCCTCCTTCAAAGGAGGAATTTTCAGTCAGGTGGCGGGGAAGAGGGCGAGAAAGGGGGGTGTGTGATTAAAAAGGAAAAAAAGAGAGAAAAAATTCCATTATCCTCAGACATCTAAATCTGACCCTTCAATCCCTTGATCCTACACAAAGAATTTCAGGAAGCCTTGCTTTCCTGAAAATGCAAGAGCACCTCTTTATTTTTGTATTAAAGTCATCAGAGGGGGGAAAAAAAAGAAATCTAATTTAGGACACCATATTTCTTAAGACAATCAACACTTAAGTGAACTAAAACTAACAGATTCATACATATTTTATGGAACAGAGGTCTATATTAAAAGATGGTGTATTGTTAACTGTAGGACCTATTTTATGTATGACTTGGACACCACTTACCTACAAGGATACCTCTACAATTTTATGACAAAAACATTAAAGCTTCTAATGATATTATTCCATTTACATACATCAGCTCCAGTCATGGGCAGCCAATTTCTGTACTGCAATTAATGTTACATACTGAAAGCCAAGTTCAGCAGAACAGCAATCACAACATGAGCAGATACTTTAAAACCAAATGTTGCAAGTACTATTGGAACCGCATCAAAGTGTAATGATTTCAATTTAAATATTTTGAAATCATTCTGTGACACATATTTTTGAAAGATACTTTCTAAATGGATGTGGATTTAAAAAACTAAGTTATATATTGCCTCAAAGATTTTAAATATATAGTATTTTGGACATAATTACATAGCATTAATTGCTGACCAATTAACTATAATGTTACTTCTGAAGGGGGTACACCTAAGAATTTCCAAACTGAACTGTAACATCTAAACCTCTATCAAAGCACCTTTTGTTGCCAATATATGTAAAACATGATGACAACTTCCTTTAGCGTACAGAACAAAAGTTTTGAAAGAGCATGATTTACCATGTTAGCACTTTCAAAAATGTCAAGTCATGAACTGTAGTTTTTTATTCTGAAGGCAGCTTATTTAGAAATTGAATCATGATCATTAACGCATTCCTGAAAGTTTTAACATCTTCTCGGAAGCAGTTCTCTTTCTCATCTCCTTTAGATAAGAATATACAATAGCAATACTATTCCCTCCTCTTCCTTTTAGAAGATGGAAGATAACATTTTTCACACTGGTAGCATTTAAAGTTAGCATCTTAGCATAAAATATGAGATTCCTAGTTTGAAAATAGTAGTGATGTAAACCCAGGAAGAATGATACCATTAAGCCAATTCATAGGCATGTTCAGAAAGAGAAAAAGATGCCAATAGGGAAAAAATAAAAATAAAACAATGTATTAAGTTCCAGAAAGGTGGAAAGGACTGTGGAGTACAGATAAAGGCATATTAAACACATGTAACAGGTAGCGTGAAACAGGAGGGATTTTTGGACCACTGTCTGAAATAAGGTATTTTAGGACATACTAAAAAGTATAGACCTACCTAAGTTACTCTGTATACACACAAGAGGATTTGCTGTATTACCTTCTACATGTCTAACATGCTACTTTGTTTGTGTACTGAAGCTATTTCATATATGTGTACATATATATGTGTACTGAAGTCACTCTGGACTTAACCGATACAAACTATACAAGTTGGAACAGCAGTGGGATGCCTAGGAGGGCCTGTTTAGCATTATTGAGGAGCTTTACTGTAAGAAGCATAGAATAAATGAAGATTAAGAGAAGCTAGGTCTAGATCCTTCAACTAAGGCCAGAAAATTAACTGTATTTTGTATCAACGTTGCCAATAAGCGTTTAAGCTTCCCAACTAAGTCAGAATATTTAAACACTTGCAAACTTCAGAGTTGTAGTGAGATACTAACTAATAATAGTGAAGAGATTAAGTTTAGAGCTCACAATCTCTAAACGGTGACTAAATACTTCAGAAGTGGTTATTTTTGGTCAAATCACAGGCAAAAAGTTAATCTGGCAAATAAGCCATAGTACAGGCCTTGTAGTAAAATAAACTGCAATTAATTCATTGCTGCTTGTGTCGAAAACAATTTTGTTTAATCTAAGGAAAGATATGGTTTTCTACTTGGCAACCGTAAATCTAACAAATTAAACCACACTTGCCAGTATCATGCAGTTTTTGAGACTTGCAAATACCATTCTTGATTTACTTATTAGACATTTTTAAAACATATTTTGAGATAGGCACCAAGAGTGGTATTCTCAATATTTCCTCAGCGTAACTCAGCTCAAAACAAAATAGATGCAAGTTTTCTACCATTTTCTGATTTAAAGATGGCTAGAAATGCATTTGGTATATCTGAAAATCTTACCCATTTCCACAGAAATGTGGTTAAAGAAAAAAAAAAAGAGGTACCTGAAATGAATCAAACCCTTTTAGTCAGATGTAGAAAATAAGAGGGGGAAGAAATACAAAAAAGGAAAGACTGACTCAAAGTATTTCTGAAGATCTGATGTGGTAACTATAAAGAACTTGGCACCAAAGCACAGTAACAGAGGGATGAAGAACACATGTTAACATGCTGCCAGGATTCACGCCAATGCATGAATAAAAATGCCTTTTGTTCCCTTTATCAAGAGAATAGCGATTTTCTGTAGTTTGAACAAAACTCAAGAAGGCTATTGATGAGGACAGCACTCCTATGTAGAGTAAAAACTCTTCCAAATGGATTCAACAGGAGTGCATAGTTGTATATAATGAGCAACGTGATACATAAAGACAGCATGTCATGAACAGACCTGGTAATATATTACACTATGAAAACCTAAAAAACCCTAAAGCTTGTGACTATGGCCAACAGTCAATAGTGCTAAGTTTTTTCTGGTTTGGTTTAGGTTTCTTCCCCCCCGAGATTTCTAGATATTTTTGCAAATTGCATGGTAAAATTGGCTTTATTTTGGTAAACATTTCTAATCCAAGCAAAAATTACAAAATATTGAACTAAATGTAATATTGTCTTTAATTGCCTTTTTGTGTTTTGTTTCTCTAGCATTTACTTTTTCAAGCTTGCTTACCCACAGTGGCAAAAATCAAAGAAAATGGACAGACTTAAAATGATACAAAAAAAAATTAAAGCACAGTGCTAGGAGGGAAAGTTTTAAGGAAATAAGAGACCAAAAACTGTAGTCTAACAACATTGTGAGGCCTGATAACTTTGTTCTCACACGGGTTTACATTTAAGCAAGCGTGACATTTCTAGACAAATATCTCAGAAACAGATAGGAAAACAGAGTTTATTATTCTGCTTATGGATGCACTAAAAATTCCGGGACTGGACCCTGGCCTTTGCCAGGGTACTTGAGAATTTTAGAGTATGGGAAATGCTATTCTCTTTTTACAAACATAGTGCTAACCTTCTGGATCTATGAAAGCTAACGGTAGAAATAAAAGCAGCTTTTAAATGTTGCATGCATTTTAAAAGTGGTATGGAAATCAAAATGGAATGACATAACATGCAATTAAGCTGGTTTTATGGCTTGTAGGACAAGTCTGCCTCAAATTTAATCGTAGGTAATTTTTTGTAGACTTGTAATCAAGTATTTGCTATTTGAAAACTGCAATTGCAAAATTAATCTTCTTTCTTTTTCATGCTTTACTATTTTTCAAATGCAAATAAAAAAGAATAACTTACCTAAAACTAGAAATTCATAAAACCTGACAGCCACAGAGTAGCTAAAAGCTGCCATGACTGCATACATTTGGAGAAATTCTGCTAGCAATTAGCTTACATCTCTAAAACAATTACTGATTTAAAAGAAGCTATATGAGCAGTCAGCATAAAATCAGGTACAGTCCTGGGCACAAAAATTTCACTATGGACTGAGACAACTCCTGCTTTTTCACACTTTTTCAAATCAGACTCTCTCTCTTGCTTGAGACACTGAAAAAAAAGACATCCCCTAAACAATGCTATACTAGAACCTGCATTAAAAGAAAATTTGAGCCTTTTATCAATCATGATGACATAACTTCTGCTTTTTTAGAGTTGCATTAAGATAATAATTGGTCTGCTATAGAAATTGATCATAGACATCGCATGAAGAGAAAGCATTCACCTGAGTCTAAACTACCTACCACCACTTCCAACCCTATCCATTCTGTCATTCTGTCACTTACATACTTTACTGGCACTCCTCTGTCAGGTCATCTCTCTCAGCATACATTGCTCATTGCAACGTTCCCCTTGTTACCTAGCATTGCAAGATCAGAACACAAGTTTTCAACAATCGAACTTAAATCAGCACACCTATTTTTCTGTTGTGCCTACATGAGAAGGCCCGTAAATGTAAGGAGAAAATATGTACCAATGACAATGCTATTGCTTCTTATTCAGCTTTGGTGAACAAGTGTAGCACAAGGATACTTCAAGCCTTCAGACATGAGCATCCACTTGGAAAGCTAAGACAGGGAGCTTAGAGCACATGAGCTATTGCTTCATGACTACTTGGAGGCATGATCTTAATTCTTAAGCTTAAATAATATAACTTGCCTCTACTGTGGGGCACATACATGCATGTAAACTGTTACTCTGAAGTGACCGATATGCTGTTAGACACATGCCCGATACATGCAGCATCTTAGTTTATCCTCGCCAGCTTGTTTCCATCACCCTGCTCTTTCTTAACATCCATGAATTGCCATATCAAAAATTACAAGCTGTAATAGCAGGCTGTTCTTACCCTGCAAAGCCTATACTTTACCACTTGAAGTGGGATGAGGAAGATAACATTAACAGACACACACCACACAGAACACTCAACACAGAGCTATTTTAGCCATTTCAAGTCAGCTGCATAACATTTAAGTAGTAATCATGTTTGAATTTGATTTACTCAAATCCTTATGTTTAAAAAGAATTTATACTATTTGGGAAAACGTATATGAGACTGACGTAAAGCAAAACTGTGCATTACATGTGTTACAAAACAGGAATGTGACAACAGCAACACCTGGTATAATAGCCTGATGCCGTACTACCTAGCAAAAAAAGTCACGGACTAGCATTCATTGGACAAATAGACAAAGACAAAAGAGAGTGAACTGTGATAAGAGCTAGCAATGTAAAACCACTTCAAAGTTAGTCAGTCATCAGTCTAGTTTGCAAACAATCACTAATGAAAAATTGGCTCTATGTAGTCTCTTTAAATTCAAACATGACATAACTGCTCAAAAGCCAGCAGCAAAGGGACACTTACATGATAGACAAGCATCAGCTTTTAGTTTCTCAAATTCCCTGTCTGCCTCAGAGTTGAATATAGATCCAGTGGTTTCTTTTGTTTAAGTTTCAGAGAAAATTAATTTAACAGACATAATGGCAACAGAATATGCTTATTCACACTGAATCAGATCCTGGATCACTTGACATGCTCATCCTAGAATGGGTCTTAGGAGATGAAGTGTAAAAACATTCTATAGGAAGTAAAAAAAAAAAAAACAAAACAAAACCAACACACACAAAACCCAACCAAACATAAAAAAAACCCAAACAAAACAAAACAAAAAACGTACAGGCACTGACCAGATATAGGATCATTTCAGCCAGGTAAACATTATCGTAGCATATGTATTAAGTAAGGTATTAGACAAAAGGCCAACTACAGTTAAGTTCCCCATCATACTGGCATTCCTATAGGCCACATACCTAACAGGAGTGGAAAGGGAAAAAAGGTATAGTGATGACATAGCCAGCAGCACTTCCTTTGCATAGATTTTTTTTTTCTGAAAATCATGTAAAATGTGTTTGTATTTGCAACTGCACAAGAAGAACTGTTGCCATAACAAACGAGTCAAATCTAAATCTCAAATTTGTTCAACACACATCTGCATTTCAAAGACAACACAGCATCTTCTTTACTTGCCAATACAGATGTCGTACTTGCACGGTTTTGCATAATCGAGCAACTGAAGTGGTCATTTCCCCATTTTTTTCCCTTTCATTTAAATAAAAAGAAACTCTGCAGCCTAAGGCGCTTTGTAAAGAGCACTTCTAAAAAAGTATATTCAAAGTAAATTAATTTTCTAATTTCCAAAGACTTCTGTGCAGGACATGACTTGCTCATGAGACTAAAACAAGACTTGTCTACAAGCATATAAACAGCAGCCCTTTTAGGAATGCTACTTTCTAGGTTGCAATTAGAATTATGGGAAATAAATCAGCTGAACTCCCTGATGTTGACAAGTGGGTCAAGTTGAGGTAAGCCCAGTTCCCCTCAACTCAGTTTACAGCTCCCTTCAGCTGACGAAACAAACTTCCTGTCGAACATCTCTGCAGCAAAGTCACTATCAAACTGTCAGCCAAGCTAACGGGCAGAGAGACATGAAGATCTGATAAGGCAATTCTATTTTCCAAGAAATTAAACCAAACAAGCAAGGGTTCTGGCCTATTTGACCTCTTATTTTCTTAGTAAACAGTTTCTAAATCACAAAATACAATAAACATCTTGGGATAGCTTTTTATGGTTTTCGTTGCTTACTTGTGAAAATATCAACGCTCATTTAAAAGTGCAATACAGTCTGATAGCACACTTCAGATCAGACTGATCTTACTGATCCCAGCTAACAAAAACGCTGCACCATACTCAGTAATTCAGGGTTTCCCAGACCAAGTCCATGTATTTGAAACAAACATTGTTAAAAGTATATGAGTTTAAAAAAGCAGGTATAAACAGGTGTGCAAATAGATGAATATGAAGTACCTGGTAAAGCAGGTGTTATACCTCTTAAAGTGAGCCTCCAACAAAAGGTAACATCCCGTACCAATTTAGGGAGACCTAGGAGAAATAACTGTACACAGATAGCTCTGCTCTACAAAAACAACAATGGAACAGACCCACAGTTTATAAAGCGCTGGGTTTGGAAGTTGTATTCTAGGATACCCGGAGGGGAAAATTGAGAGCCTAAATTTTTGCCCATCAACAAAAACAGAATCACAGAATCAACCAGGTTGGAAGAGACCTCTGGGATCATAGAGTCCAGCCATTGCCCTGACACCACCATGGCAACTAGACCATGGCACTAAGTGCCATGTCCAGTCTTTTCTTAAACACATCCAGAGATGGTGACTCCACCACCTCCCTGGGCAGCCCCTTCCAATGTCTAATGACCCTTTCTGAGAAGAAATGCTTCCTTATGTCCAACCTGAACCTCCCCTGGCGAAGCTTGAGGCTATGTCCTCTTGTCCTATCGCTAGTTGCCTGGGAGAAGAGGCCGACTCCCACTGCACTACAACCTCCCTTCAGGTAGTTGTAGACTGCAATAAGGTCACCTCGGAGCCTCCTCTTCTCCAGGCTAAAAAACCCCAGCTCCCTCAGCTGTTCCTCTTAGGTTATACCCTCCAGAACCTTCACCAGCTTGGTCACTCTCCTCTGGACTCGCTCCAACACCTCAACATCTTTCTTGAAGTGCGGGGCCCAGAACTGGACACAGTGTTCAAGGTGCAGCCTCACCAGTGCCAAGTACAGAGGGACGATCACTTCCCTAGACTGGCTGGCTACAGTAGTCCTAATAGAGGCCAGGATGGCATTGGCCTTCTTGGCCACCTGGGCACACTGCTGGCTCATGTTTAGCCAGCTGTCGATCAGCACCCACAGGTCTCTTTCTGCCGGGCCGCTTTCTAACCACTCTTCCCCCAGCCTGTAGCACTGCATGGGGTTGTTGTGGCCGAAGTGTAAGACCCGGCACTTGTTCTTGTTGAACCTCATGCCGTTGGTCTCGGCCCATCTATCTAACCTGTCCAGATCCCTCTGTAGGGCCTTCCTACCCTCTAGCAGATTGACACTACCACCCAGCTTGGTGTCATCTGCAGATTTACTGAGGGTGCACTCAATCCCTACGTCTAGATCATCTATAAAGATATTGAATAGCACCGGCCCCAGAACTGAGCCCTGGGGAACACCGCTAGTGACCGGCCGCCAGTTGGACTTTGCCCCATTCACCACCACTCTCTGGGCTCAGCCATCCAGCCAGTTTTTAACCCATTGAAGAGTCCACCCATCCAAGCCCCGGGCAGCCAGTTTGTCTAGCAGGATGCTGTGGGAGACAGTGTCAGAAAATGCATTGGATTTTAGAAATCTCCCCAGAAGAGAATTAATAAAACAAAAAAAAAACCCAAAAAAACCCAACAAACCTCAAACCAAAACAAAGCAGCTCGGGAAATTTAAATCCATTGGAAGACAGTATTCAGTAACAATTTTCCCCTGAGTCACACTTTTAATCTGTGACTGTTGCATGCTCAGCATCAAATAAAAGTTCACAGAACCAAGACTATGTCCCTAAGAGTTTGTGCTGACACAGTCTTTCAGCTTTCAAATATAAGCTATTCTTCACGTAGCTTTGTTTAAATGCATAGAAATTCTAGTTGCACCATTTTAAAGGAGAAAATAAGACACACAAATTCACCCTTCCATCTGTAAGGACAGAAAAGTACCATTATATCACCTTGCACAAACACTGTATAGCCAGAGTATTATGGGATTTTTAATTTCATGTTTTTCTGTTAAAAAGCTTGAAATTCATAATTCCATGCCTAAGAATTAATGGGGTTTTTTGTTTGGTTGGTGTGTTTTTTTTGGTTTTTTGTTTTTGTTTGTTTTTTTTTTTTTAATTTTGCATCTGAGCTGTTTCTCCAGGACAATGCTAATAATGCTAATAATGCTTACATTTAATTCTCGTCTTTTTCCTTTGAGAAAACTGTAGTTATCAAATGTTCTGGAGAAAAGCTTTGACAGGAGGGCTGGATGATAGTGTCAAAGATATCCTTTTTTTCCTGCTGCTACTGGAAGCCTCTCCACATCAACTTAGCTGCTGATTGTACCTATCACAGGTTCAAGTCTTCCAAAAGTTATGCAATTTTTCCAGCTACGCTCCCTCAAAAATATTCCGCATAAGGGGGAAGAAAGGGCAAATAAGCAGTTCTGCATTACAAAGCTGAAATTCATGTGCAATAAAGGGTTTTTTTTTGACTGAAAAGAATCAAAACCCTTCTGCACATGCATTTAACAGGAAATTTCAACAGAGAAATGCATATTAATTGCTATAGAAGGCAGCTGTGATCTGCACTGTACCCTCATTGAGAATTTAGTTTCAGAATTTAAAAACTAAATATTTTATTGATAAGTCCCTTGAACTCCAGTATTACAGCTTTGAGTTTATGAGAGATTAAGACTTCAAGTCTCTAATTTTCTTCTACAACAGCATCAAGGCCATTCTTTCTTAGTACTATTTTAATTCACTGTTTATAACAACACAAGCCACAAGTCTGCTTTCTTTTCAGCACTTGAGTAGGATCACTGGAAGGAAGACAAAAACAAGTCATTTTGGTTACAGACAAAAAGTGGCACCAAGAACCACACGAGTCATCTCAAGTTTGGAGTTCATAATTTATCCAAAGGACTGTCACCGATAAACTCTAATTTTACTTAAAAATAACACTCTGATACAGATAAGAGATGCAAAACAATATTATAGCTACTATAATTTTTTTAAATTAAGAACATAGTATTTAGTGAAATAAATTAGTTTGCTTTCCCTATTATTATTTTATTAATATTTTTTACATTCCTACTAGCTCTCTGACCTCTTCATTTATCAGGAAATCAGTCTCCAAAGGCAAGAAGCCTATACTGCAATAGATGCGACAAGAGAAAAATCACCCAGTTGTGTTCAATCTTTCTAAAACCCCACAGCATTTATGGGTTGCATTAGCTTTCTGTAAATCCTACTAAGTCTTTGCTGGTCCAAAAAATAATCTTGCAAGTTAACACATATGTCCGCCGGCACTACTTTTTATCCATAGCAGTAACAGTTTGGAAACAGAACTCCAAATCTTTTAGTGTGTTTGATACTCTAGATGCAAAGCAGATTTGGTTGTGAAAAACAAGTCACATTTAAATATTTGTTCAGGATTATTTAGGATTTTGAACTATTTAAGACAAATTAGGATTTCAACATTTTCAAGATACAAAACTTATAAAGAAATAGCCTATTATCATTTTTCCTAGGATTTAATAAAAACTCAGCTTAAAAAAAAAAGTTAAAGAATGCCAAATACCAATTATTCTTAGTGTGTTTTCCTATGACTACCACCACATTCCTTAGTATTTCCACTAAATCCTTTAATACTTGTATTTTGTTATTGAACTTATCTAAACTTAGGCCAAGGTTTTCCAAAACTGATCAGTAATAGGTCAGTTCTGTGTGGGGTAATAAAGATGTTAAGATTCTTCACAGGAAGAATCTTCAGATGTCTCAAGAAGAGGTTTTCCCTACCAAAGCTTCTATGTTCACACTTGTGGGAAAAAGTTCTCCTCTTAAAAATTTCCAAATTAGGCAGGTAGCCAAAAGCTATCAACCACTTTTGAAAATGTTGTCATCTGAAGGGCAGGTCACAGGTTAATCTGCATGGGGCAGGAATACAGGTGGACCACCAGGTGAGATAGCACTACCTTCCCTTTTCCCTGACCCATGGAAGTGGATATCAGACAGTTAGTGAGTGGCTTGCAAGTGGGTCAAGAGAAAATTGGTACTTCTCCAAAGCAGCGTTCCTAAAGCCAACAGAAGTGCTAGTTTGGCTGAGGCTATGAGTAGATACAAGTTTTCTTACTCCATGGTACCCATAACACAGGATCCATGATCAGGAGTGATAATCCTGCAGTATACAGTAGCTATGGAGGACAGTATAGTGGTAAATGTCAAACATATTGGGGATGGCCCAGCACTGTCACTTTATCCAGCACAGTCCCTAACTAGACAGGACTATGGTAGCCCACAATAGCTTTTACCTGAGAGACATTTTATGCTTTAAGAATGTGTACATATATATATATATATGTAAAATAAATATAAAGATATGCATAAAAATGGCACAGACAACTAAGCTAATCTCACTAGTGTGTTGCATTTTCCCTATGGCAAGCAGAATATAAAGGCCGTCTGATTTCCCAAGTTAGAGTGTACTGAATATTCATATAAATATTACAGTCTGACTATGGGATAAGGCATCATAAAACCAAGTTTTGAGGTTGCTACAGTTTGTAAGTCATCTTAACATTATTCTCCAGTTTAACATTTCCTCTCTTTTCTGGATTTGTGATCTAAAGTAGTTTCATCAAATGCCTCAATTCCTGTAAGGTACATTCGGTGCCATCTTTTGCAAATATACCACAACAATCAGCTAGCCAGTGATCCATACAATACAGATTTTATACCCTTCATTATACACTTTTAGAAGGAAGTGCAGAGAAAACCAGTATTTTTTAATATTAAATTCAATCATACATGCAGATATTATCTTTTCTTTTATACTGTATTTAGTAAGTGCAAAGCATCTTTACCTGACAGAGCATCTTGTGCTTCAAAAAATGTGCTGAGACCTCCTTTCACATAAGCTAGACTCCCCTCATTTTTCTTATTGGCTTGTTTCTTCAAATTCACAACAGCCATTTTGAGCTGATCAAAACTGAAAACAAACAAGAAAACACCCATGACATTCAAACAACAAGTAAGGTCAGCTAATGAATAAACAGAACAAACTACTTGGAAAATAAAGCCAGCTACTTTTGCAATAACTATTAAGAACTGACTAATTGCTAATGAGTGTGCTTCTCGATAACGACAATTTACTCTTAGTCCAAAGAGTCTGTCTTTTTCAGTTTTAATCCTAAATGGAGGGCTCCTATCACTTGTGATGGAATGGACTTCTTTATAAGACAAATTAGTCAAGAAATTTCTTCTAAACGTGCAACACTGCTCTTAGTTAACTGTCTGCACTACATTAAATAGGTGACAGTACAATTCACTACACTTAGTACACTAGATTAACTAGTGGGATGTTAGAAGCCTCTAATAATGACATTTGTTCAACTCTGCAGCTTAGTTCACAACCCTCTTTCAGTTTCTGAATTCCTTCAATATTTTTACATTGCTTTGGACATACAGTTTAGAATTGAACACAACATTAGTGCAAAAATAAAGAAAAGCTGAAGAGATGCCTGCTTTACATAAGTATGTTTCTTATATATAGTCTACTGAACTGTTTTTGAAAGAGACTTCATAGGGGAATATTAATCACCAACTTGTTTGTATGGCAGGTTTCTTTTTATCTTAGTTTCCTAATATTTCTAGATTATTACCAGTTTACATTTGATTTCACATTTTTATTTTTTGCAAGCAGCTGCAATTATTTTAGAAGCCTTATGTCATGACTAATTCCTCATTACTTGAATATCATTTTTTTGTTGATGATGATGAATATGATCTCAGTAGTTATGCTACTGGATTCACTATAAAAGCACTGTCACGATCAAGCTCAGAAATACAAATATGACATGTGATTTTTCATCCTTCAAGTCTTTTCTCCCACCTGCAGGCCAAACCCACCTCCCTAATACAAACGAATCAAACAAAAAACTGCACTATAGCTCAGTGAGGAGAGGGAAACAATGAAGTAACGAAATTAAGACACAAAACAATTCCACCAATACGCTTTGCCCATTTTAAACAGTGGTAGACAGAGACATATGAAGAGAACAAACCAAACTTCAGCCCAGGCAGAGAGGCTGCTATCACCACCTGCTGGGAGACAAACCACACTGGTGCACTTACAGGCACTTTCCTTTTTGATGATGATGATCTCACAACATTTTGCTTTATTTCCTGTTTCCATCTGCTGGACAGAAATCACATTACTCAATAGCCAGACTGGTCTACTTGGGCATACAAGAAGTACTTACCAGCAGCATTTCCAAACTAACAAAAAACTGTACAGTTCTCTTTTTAAGCACTGTTTCATGTTATCTGATCATCTAATAGGATGTCTAAATAGTTTATTTATATTTGTCAGGATATTGCCAGGGGTAAAAAAAAAAATTAAAAAAGATGTTATTTTGATTGCTTAAAAAGAATTTCCTTCAAGGAAAAAAAACAGACATAAGCTAACCAAAACATCAGCGCACCACACATTTAGCACTCCCAATACCTGAGGTTATGTAGAGGACAAGAACTAAACCATTGCTGTGTGTTTCCGGAAAAACAGCACAAATTATATAGGGCAGATAATTCTACAATTCCAGTATATTTCTAAGACTACACATTTTGAAGTAGGAAGGAGAAAAAAAAAAAAAATCAGTTTTGCTTCTTTATATAAAAAGCTATTTATAATTAGATTCAAAACATGATTGGATTCACCCTACCCTTTGAGTCATTCTTTCTACTGAGTTTTATGCAGCTTTTGCACCTTCAATGCTAAGATTTAGATATTATAAACCAGTATAAACTGAATTAATATGCAAAAAAACAGCTTTAATTTAAAAACAAAAATTAATACTTTTATTCCACTAGACTGAGGGGACCATGACTTCAAACTGTTGACATGCAAAAATCACAAATCAACGAAAGCTTTTTTTTTTCCAGGAAAGATGAAGAACTTAAGCTGATACTAGACAAAGTGTTAAAAAAGTTTTTTCTTAATAGGAAGCTTCAAATTTACATGAGAATGGCACTGATCCATTAGCATAGTACAAGTTAAAGAGGGGCCATGCAAGCTAATATATTATTTAAGTTATCAATTCATAGTACTGATAACCACAAAAATCAATGTTTTTACTGACACCTTGTTAAATTAGAGATATAACCATTACATTATGCTGTTGTTCATATTCAGTGGTAATTCTGATAAAAAGAGTAATTTAATCAATTCTAAGAAGTCATTTAATTCATTTTCTGGATTCACAACATCCTTAAATATACCTAAGCCATTTTCCTGGTTTGGCCTAACCCAGGCCAATTTTCCTTTCAGTGATTTTTACTTTCAACTAAGTCTCTTCTAAGTAACTGCACTTTCTGAAACTAACTGCATGTTTTGCAGACAGTGTCTGCTTCCAGGACTGATAACGCTCAAAGTTTGTAGTTATCACTGAGGCACTGGTAGGGATGTTATGCAGAAAGGCTCTTGCTGTACTTATTCTTAGAGAAACCAAGGTCACTGCTAAATTCCTCACTGCTTACAAGTGAAGAGCCGAAGGGGGGTCGCACCTGCAGGGAGGACCGGACAGGGCAGGTGACCCAAAAATTGACCAACGAAGGTATTCCATCCCATACACGTCATTCTCTGTACAAAGCGGGGGGATCACAAGGGTCTCGGCCCTTCCCCCTGCCCCTTCTTCTGCTGTGTTTGGGTGTTTCTGCTGCTTCGGGCTGCTTCTGCGGTGTGAGCCTTTGGACAGTGTCCAAGGAGGACTCTGTCCGCTTTCCTGCTGCCCCCGATCCCGATCCGTGCATCCCTGAATCCAGCTCTCAACCGTCGCTGGGCCCAGCCTGGGCCTTCCCGGAGCCTGCCCTGCAGTGCCGGTGGTGACGTGGCCGACATTGGGGGAGCTCAATCTTGGTTTTGTACATATTTGTATATATTTGATTATTCCAATATTATTGTTATACTCTTTTTCATTATTATAGTTTATTAAAACTGTTTTAACTTTCCAATCCGTAAGTCTCTCTCCCTTTTCCCTTTCCCTTCGGGTGGGGCGAAGGGTTAACAGAGAGCATCTGCCACAGGTTTAACAGCCGGCCCAACTTTAAACCGTAACAGCCATCTGTGACAGACAGTCGTCAAATCAAATCTCAGCACTCTCCAGTGATGGTGATTCTGCAGCTTCCCAAGTTACATTGTCCCAGGGCTTAAGCAATCTAACACTGTTTTTATTCTGCATCTAGCCTAAATCCCCCTTGTTACAAGCTGAGACAGCTCTATTCTTCGTAAACCAAGAACAACTGATGGCTATCCTTGAACTGACCACTACGTATTTCAGAACATGCATTCTGTATTAATTTTGTTTCTTTACTAAAAGCACCTAATTCATTCAAGCTGTATATCCACAGATATTTATATACTTCTATTCTTGTCTCATATCTTTCTTAAAGCAGTGGCCAAAACTGGGCAGAGCACTTCAACCACAGCTTTAATAACACTGTGCAGAATAATTGTCCCCATATCTTACGCTACACAGCCTTGCTGATACACCCAGATGATTTGTACTAGACAGCCAACTGCTATTTATGGCATGTTACAAACACCAGATTGTCTTCTGTACTACTGTTGCCCAGCCCCAGGTATGTACTCTGCTACTTGCCTTCCCCACACCCCTTAGAGCTTTGCACTCAACGATTTCACAATTGCTACAGTCAAGGTTGCCACCAGTTATCCTGTTCCCTGCCTTGCCTGCAAGAATCAGATTTAGGAAAGTAGCACCCCTGATTGCCCACCTAGCAGCTACGTTACAAGTCATTCCCAGAACTATCCTTAAGCCTCCTGGATTGCTGCCTTTCCTGCAAATATCAAGGAGGTTAAAGACTTGTACAGGAACCAGGGTCTGCTCTCTGGACACTTCTTCAAGTTGCTTAAGGAAGCTTTTGTTCACTTCCTCATCCCACTGCGATGTCACCCTTTCCAGCCTCTTCAGTAAGCTCTCAACCACCCTGCTACCTGCTCCATAAGAGCGACCATATATTTATTCAAGCTTTTCCTTCACACAAAGGTCAAGCCCCTCTCTTCTTTCCTGGGTATCTTCCTCAGAAGGCCTCTTCCCATCCATCACAGAACACCAGGCGCATGAGCTACCCTGCTTTATTCCAGTGATAGGCTTGTCTAATTCCACATGCGGAGCTCTGGCTCCTCTTACTTGTTTCCCAGGCTGCATGTGAGTGTGTAAAGGCACTTGAGGTTAGACCCTTCCAACTGGTTTTGCAATTCCCAACAGCACTCTCAATGCCATCACTGAACCACACATGTAGCACTTTGTCCCTTCATTTAACTGCAAGGTGTTATCACATCCCGATATTCCTAATTTGAAGTCCTTGTCACCAAAGTGCAAACCTGCTGGTAAAGATGCTCCGGCCTCACTTTTTCAAATGAATCCCATTTCTCACTAGCAGTCCTTGTTCTTTAGTAATGGATCCATGGCTACAGAAGTAAAAAATGCTGCCTTTGAAACCAGTGGTACAACCATCTATGAACCTACAGGATGCATCCACTACTACCTGAAGTTTTCCCCTTTCCATTTGATTTCCATCTGTAAATCAAAGAGAATATGTGAGCTCCCATGTTCTTCACTTTTGTCCCCAGGGCTTTGCAATCATTCTCAATGCTGTTCTACATCTGTCTTGGCAGTGTCACTGGTGGCCATATGAATAAGCAACAAAATGGTAACAGTCAAGGGTCAAACGTAAAGCAAATTTCTTAAAGACAGATACATCAAAAGTTGTTTGTTCTTTCTCACTTTATTATACCCTTGGCATTTTTAAAAACTTGATGATCCCAAAAGTTATCAGACTGTAATAGATAGAATTAATTTTGAACCACTCTTCTTTTAGTTAGTTGATTTCAAAAGATACTATCATTATGTGTGTATTAGGCAGTAAATTCCTCTTGGTATTTTGGCTCTTCAATCTACCATCACTTTGAAAGGAAATTGAAGTAGATTAATGGTTATCTCTGGAGCTCCTAAAACCAAATACTCCCCCCCCCCTCAAAAAAAACCAACCAACCCAACCTGTTTCTACCATTAGGTAACAAAAAAAAAAATTGCAAAGTAGTATTTCCCTTCAAAATGCCAATCAGAATACCAAGCCGAAAACAACAACCAAAAAAAAAAGGCTCATCCTCTCTACTAAAATTAGCTTTCAACATTATCTGAACACCAGCAGGTAAGTTTCAGAACCGTCATACATGCAAAAATATATTTACGTAATGCATTCATGTAAGTACATATTATGAACTAGATTTAAAAATGAAGACATTAGTGGCCAAGATTTTAATATGTTTACCTCAAAGATTTTACTTGTCCAGCTTTGTTTACTATAGCATTTTCCACAAGAGTTAACTAAACGCTAACTGATACTACTAACAGTTTTACTCTTAGTCAGTTCAGTGCCCTTATCCTGAGCCTCTAGCCATGACTTCAGTTAATATCTGGAATTTCCACTCAAGGCCATGCTGCCTAACTTCTTGATTCATAAAGGGCTTTAGCCTGAAGCAAGACAACTTCCATATGACACTGGGGACGGGGTGGGTAAAGAAAAAAAAAAAAAAAGAGGCTGTAAATTAGTCTGGTTAAAAATTAAGTTTTCCTCATAACCACACTGAGCAAACTGGTTGCTTCAAGTTTCCAGCCAAGCAGAAACACCACAGGCAGTAGAGACTACACATCTATTACCGTAAATGTCAACCACCAATGACACCTCTTTTGTATAATGAAATAACATCAAAAGACTTGCATTTAAAACAATTATTTATATGATAGCAAACCTTGTTGTTGAATGATTCTCAATCAGGTACCAGGCAGCAGAAAAGTTTTCACTAGTGAAATCAGCACTCATCCCAGGAAACAGTGCCTCCAAATCTTTTTGAGGAAATCTGCCTCTGAAAAATGAATATTTGTTTCTTCAGTGAGACATATTCTGGTGAACAGCTTACAACTAAAAGTGTCACATAAAAAAACCCACACAAAAGAACAAAAACCAAATCATGTTCCAACAAGATGTAAATATAAACTTGTATCTCACCATGAAATTAAATCTATTACAGACATATGTAGCATGACTAGGAAAGAAAAGATTGAAATCTAGTCTAAGTAAAACTAATTTTACCCTTTTGATTTCACCATCACACATATGACAGAAATGTTGCCTGTACAAAATGCTTCTAGAGAAAGAGAACTGCTGCCTTCAGAAAATGGGACTAGACAGACTCACCGTGATACTAAGAGCATTCAAATGCAGGACCACTAATGCTGAATGTACTCAAAGTCAACTCTACCTTTTAAACAGGAAAATCAGTACACCAAGCCAAGTAAATAAGAGAGAATATTCTCTACAAGCCATGAACCAGTATCTATCCAACTTTAAAACAACAGGACATCACCAGGTTGACAGCTTATAAGCGATCTTGCACCATCATTGTCTATTGGTCCATGTGCAGCAGAAGTCCCATGAAAACATGAAGGAAGATACACAGAGTATACTTCCATTATATACAAACACTGTAAGAAATCTCAAGTTAAAATCATCCTCTCGCAAAACAGAATACACTGATCTGTCTGTTCATAGTATACAAAACATAAAAGTGTGCATGTCTCAAGTGAGAAACAGCATGCTTGCTTTGTT
Source organism: Nyctibius grandis (assembly GCF_013368605.1). NCBI lineage: Eukaryota > Metazoa > Chordata > Aves > Nyctibiiformes > Nyctibiidae > Nyctibius > Nyctibius grandis. Next base: position 16,425,264 of record NC_090660.1, read on the forward strand.
TTTATTGTCTTATAAAGCATAAAGATAGCATGCAAGCCAATTCCTTGTGAAAGCAGTTTCTCTACAACAGTATTTTTGAAACTACAAGTAGCTTCTAAGATACTCATACAGAAAATGTATTCCATTTATTTTAAGTCAGCGTAATAAAAATATTTAAAGCAGTTTTTGATGAACACATGACAATCTTCACTCCTCAGTCCAGACACACACTTAACACTTGGCCATATTCATTCCACCACGCACTCTCAGTACATCACCAGGTGCACTCACCACTCTACCACCAGCTGCATCTCATCTTCAGAAACTAACCACGGCAAACAAGTCTACTTTTGGTCAGCCCTGAATTGGTCAGGCAGACAGACTGGATGATCATTGTAGGTCCCTTCCAACTGAAATATTCCATTCTAAAAATTTATTATGTCATTTTCGGATCACAACATCAAACTCAAAAGTCAATAAAATCCCTCTCTGATGCTCACAAGCTAGGTGAGCTCTGCTATACAAAGTACACTGTACACAAATACAAACCTGTCATACTTTGCATTTGAGATCAAACTTGGGTGGGGGTAGCAACCCAGAGTCAGCTATTGGAATTACACTGAATACGTATGAAAAGCCATTTGAATGGACACGAAAGCAATGATTTGTTAGTTTTGGTTTTTCTGTAATCTAAACATATTTCAAGATAGCTAAAGCTGTTTTTATTACAAAAAGTAAACAGCAAATTAAGTGAAGCAAATCTAAAGGCAGGCACATTAAAAAGTACAATTATATAGAAACAAGAGTTGTTTTCTGTAAAGTTCTATTCATACCCAAATGGACGTTAGCACAAGCAGGTACAAAGGATCTACATACATAATGACATGATACAGAAGTCTTTCATCAGTAGCACCTGATTACAGCAGGGGCATGAAACAATACTTTAAAACAAGCAAAAAAATCAAATGAGATGCAAGGAAAAGTGATGACAGATGTGAAAAGCACGAGAGACAGAGAAAATAGTGTGAGCAACAAATGTAGCAAGTGAAAATGAAGGTCCCAGCATTTCTCTGTGTTCAATAAAAAAGTGATAATGTTAATATAAAGACTTATAAACATAAGTAGTGAGATTCAGGATTACCAATGACCTTGAATTTCACGAATGCCAGTTAGCTAGCAGAAAATGCTGATGGATGCAGGAAGGAGAAGAAAGTTTCAATTTACCTTTCCTTCAAAGATATTTTAAGATACCCTATTTTTCATCTGAATTAGTTAGAAGTGCCCAGAATGCACATGAATTTGCAGGACAGTACTTCACATGTGATACATGGCATGGCTATCCAAAAAAGCTTTTATATTAAATCCACACATGGTGACATCTTTGTGGTCAACTACATTTTTTAATGCTAAAAAAAAAAAAACCAAAACAAAAGAAAAACAAACCAAAAAAACAATGAAAAACTATCAGTTACCTCAAAAGAGACTTAGACTTTCAGACTCAGACTATGTAAGTGCATGCACACAACACAGAAGCAGAATTTTGTTCATATTTTTCAGAACTTCAGTGTATTTTCTCAGAAGCCAAAAGAAACAGATGTAACACAAAAAGCACACAGACTTAAGAAATATACCACTACCAAACGCTACTTATTATTGCAAGATTGTAAGACATATGCATGACAGTTTAAGCTTATGCATGAGCTATACAATTCCTAGGGAAAAAAAAACCCTATTTTTCATATATATTGAGATAAAGACCAACAATTTAGCTAGGGGTGTAATAAATTCCTGGAAATGAGTTTTGCCCACAGACAGTGCAACAGAAATGAAGAGGTTTTTTCAGTTTGATGTTTGACTGCACTGAAAAGTTATTAGGAGCTTTTTTCCAGCAGATGTATTTGTGCAGAACCATAAATTAGCAATGCATTTATGGGTGCTTTTATCTGTGCAGACATATTACAGACATAGTCACAACAGAGTAGAAACATGAATGTGAATGTGTGCGGTATGTTAACAATATGTTATACTCTGTGGTGTAGTATCCTTATTTTTATAATAAATTTTACCAGTAGTTTTTCCACTAACAATGACTTGCTGCAGCTGTCTTCACAACAAGCTGCTCACTAAAAAGTTCAAACTGAAAGCAACTGTATTTCTAAAATGTCTGGCTAGATGCATCTAAAAAGAGACTGACTCCACATACACACAAGTTTGTTTCATTAACTTCCATTAGTAAATTAAATAAATAAGTCTTTGGAAGTTGTTCTCATGAAAACTTGCTTACCATTTACTTATAAACAAGCACATATGTGACTTGAGAAACTATTTCTGTTTTATTCATTTCAACTTTATGGGGTAAGTATGAACTAGTAGCAAAAGTTGAGACCATGCTGATATGCAATAAAGTTGTTGATCATTTTTCTGTCGATTTGCTTGTTATACAAGAATCACTTTAGGAAGCAATTCTGAATACTTAATCATTGATTAAAAAGCAATCACTGTAAACACTGGGAACCACAAATTGAACCCAGAAAACCTCAGATAAAGAAGAGAGAAGTTTGCCATCCTTGACAACTATGCATTTTGCTACTTTTACAATTTCAGCAAAAGTACACATTGGATTTATATAGCAGTACTTTCTGCTAGGCAGACCATCTTAATTAAAACAGAACCAGATCTGGTACTAGACCTCTAGTTAACATTTTAAAGTAGTCTTATTCATCCATCAGCAAGAGTTTTAAATATAGAAGTAACTAAGATTTCACATACTATTTATTTTCATGAGAATTATAATAAAAATAAATTTGTTTTCAAGCCACTATACATTTTTCACTTCCCTCAAATATATTTTGAGTATATTTCATACAGCCATGCAGCATTAGATGTAGTGGTCCTCACTCCCACGTAAAGGGCATACATATCTACTTCGGATTCAAAGCACATAGGGTACAATCAATTCACTAGTGCTGCACGCGCCCATCAATACAAGTCCCTCCCTCCACTACCGCAAACTTTAGGTTCTGTATAGCCTGATACCTAATAAATCTAATTTAACATCATAGCATATATCGGCTCTTACAAATTCTATTAGAGAACTTGTGCATATACAGAGCATTTATATTCTCCGGAGTTTTAAGATTAGCTGTAATCTCCATGGGCAAAACACAGCCCCGAAGCAGTCACAATTGAGTAATAGCAACAGAATGCAATGGATACAAACGAGCAGAGCTTGACTGTGAACGCAGCTTAGCAAACTGTAATTTTTCTGTACAGATTATTTTGCTCCCAAAGTTTCAGAATGTCATAGTATGCTTTTCAGCACATATGACAATATTTGCTGATTAAAGGAAGGTCCCAAAATAGGACATAGCCACCAAAAGGTAACTTGAACCTCAATGCCACAGGAGTTTATAAGTCAAAAGGAGCAACTTTAAATAAACACAGATTCTAAATAGCAACCAGCATAAACAAGCTCCAGCTAGAGCTGCTGTACACTCCCTCCTCTGTCTGGTACCAGTCAGACTCTTAGAAGCAGGCTTTGTACCAGCTGTACTGTGTTAATCATGCGTGCAAGACGACCAGCGTAAGGGACACTGAAGTAGACTAAACATGACAAATCAGAAGGTGTTAACAAAGGTCTCTCCAACAACCAAAAGACAAGGATGCACTGTGGCAATTACTCCCTAGTAGCTTTGGGTTTATCAGAAATATGACAGCAAAATGAGAACCATATTTGAAAAATGGCAGAATGTGGTAAGAGACATCTATTAAGAGATTATAGTCGGGTAGCTGCAACTGATGTATCAGCCTTGCAAGCAGTAAGTATTACTGTATTTTCTACGGTCATTAAACTAGGACTATATACTACTATTACTGCATCCCTCCCCTCCAGGTTTTACAATTTTTCCACATGTATCTCTCTGATAAAAGTTTCCACAGTCCATCACATTCAAGGATGACATTGACTGCATTTCCATACAAGCCACTTAAATATCAAAGCCTCCTGAAAGTCTTTTCCTATCTCATGGTAGCAAGCTGACGTTTACCATTAGGTGGCAGCGTAAGATCATATGTTCCCTCCTCCCAGATGAACTGTTTTGGAAACTGGCGTGGGAAGAGGGAAGCATCTGTATTGAGTGGGTGGATACAGAAGTATGTGGAATGTACTTAGCATGTCAGCATTTGCTTTCCTATACGAGATGGATCCACCATAATGACCTCTGCTACATGCAAAACAACAAACACTAATCAAAAAAATTTCTAACCACCACTAGGTCTGATTGCTGTTACTGCTTTGCAAAGAATGTATTTTCTTGGTCTGACAGAGTAGGTAGAGGAGGCAAGGAACCTTTGATTAACAAGTACTTGTCGTGCAGGAGGGGAAAAGTATGTGGTACATCTGAACACGCAATGAATTCACAAATCTTATGGAGATCTAATTTTTCCACCAACAGATTTCAACCAGTGCCTTTATGAGACAGGCATCACATATTCTCTCCCAGAGCTGTTCAAAATCCTGAACAGTCCCTATGTTGGTAGGACGTAACCTACCAAACTGCTCTTCTAAAAGCTCTAAACTGTGAAAACCCACCGAAGTACTGCAACATCGCTGTTAATGTTAGCATTTTCATACCAGCTTTCTACATTTCTCAGACTGAGGTGACTACTCCGTATACTCTTTTTCTTCCTGCAAGCTATTTAAGCCTTCTGTAAGGGTTTCTGGCTACATCTGCATAACACCACAGCCAGAAATATTCCTTGAGGAGGAAGGTGGCACAGATCTACTTTGTACTTAAAGCCAGCATAAAGATGGGACAGAAAACTAAAGCTTTTTATCAGTCTTTACTCCATTCTAAAAACTAAAAAACTGGAATTCAAAGGTTAAATATTTTAAATACCTATTTTCTGGTGAGAATGAAATACTTCATAGCATACACACAACATGCACTAAGTGATAGCAACGTAAAAAAACCTCATCTAATTGGATCCATTCTGTGCTTCGAGAAATTAAAAAACCACTGTTAGCAGGGCAGCAGAACAAATGTGTGCAAACACTCTTCTATGAATACATTTGTGACTTTAAAGACCACCACTGAAACGCAATAACCAGCAAGTTCAAGTTTCATTACAATATAAATTATTTTATTATTTAGTAACTAAGATTCTTAGTTGGCTGTATGGCACAGGAACAGCAATTAATTCTTGGAAAATACTAAGAATTTATCAGTCAGAAACTATGTATACTTACTACTTGTTAAACTTGCAGGCTGAAAGATGATGGCTTGAACACAGTGCACATATATATATAACACTTAAAATATCTTGACTACGTAAAAAACAACCAGGAGGATGAGTGTGTGTGTCCAAAGTTCTTACTTTGCATCCTTGCAACACTTGAATATGAAAAGAGAATTCCAGTGCATATTTTGAGCATATATATTACTCCTACAACATATCTACAGGCAGTATTCTAATTATTAATAGAACATGTTAGACCCACTATTATCTATTTCCCTTAATTCACAGTTCAAACCTTTTGTTCACTTAAATCCCAGTCACTCCCAATTAAATACCAATCTTAAATCTACTGAATAAATATTTTTTTGTCCCTGTCCTTGCCTAATAGTTTAATGAAATGCTGTACTAAAGCACTTCTCTTCATTACTTATGGGATCTTTTTTTCTAGTATTTCCATGTCCCATCTGCAACACCTTGAAAGTACCCACCTGAATGAATCAAAAGCTATGATTAATTTTTAAAGACATTTTAATTGGACAAAGCACCATAAACTATGTTTAAAAAACTCACAAAAGGGAAATTTTAGAACTAAGTATAACCCATATAAAAAAAAAAAAAAAAAGAAAAGAAAAATCACAACAGATAGGTGATCTAACTCTTTCCCATGCTGCAGATTGTCTTTTATGTATCATTTGCTGATGACTGACAAACACTTTCTAGAGGGAGGATTTTTCTCTCTTTCAGTCTGTAGTCTACCCAATTCCTGCCTTCTCTTCAGTGTGCTCCCATCTAGCTTATTCCTATCCTATTTTCTCACATCTATTTTTCACTGCTTTTCTCCCTGGTCCTCTCTTTAAATGTTTGTTTTGTTTGCCACTATTTACATAACCAATACAAGGCTCTCCTTTCCCTTCCTTATCAGCCATCAGGCTGCAAGGGTTGTATATCCCACCAAGACATACCAATGCCCAACGCTTCAGCTTCAAAATTAAAATACATGTCAATTTGCACCCATTTAAAAACAGTTTCAAGAAGCCAAAGGTATTAATAAAGGAGAGACCCATTATGCTGCAGAATCCCATCTCCTTGTATACACAACTGCTCTTCTTCATATTTGGCTTTCTTTTATTTTAAAGTATCCCAAAATTCTAACAATTTTTATCACTTTTAGTGACAAATTATTCCCATGCCTATTAACAGTTAATGCTAATATCTTGCTTATCCACTCCCTTTCTTAATTTATAATTGCTTTTTTTCACTACTTTGTACAATTTCTCATTACTTACCCATCCCATACGTCAAGTATTTGCAAACGTGAGTTCAGTTAAACTATATGGTATTAGAGATTATTTTATAAAAGTAAACATCACATTGCTCCAATTTTTCAAGCAAATTACGACAGCTTGTCCATTGGGGAGGCACTTTTTAAACACAGAACGCTCCATCTATAATCACAACTATTAACACTGTGCCGTCACCCATAGCATGAGGGCAGACCAGGCTTTTCCTCTCTTTCCCTATCTCTCCCCTCTCCACAACTTACACCCCTCAATCCCTCTACACAATTACTTGTTGTATTGACTAGTGTTCCTTCTCTCAAACTGGTCACTTTCAATACCAGTGCTTGCCATAAGCGTCACGCTTCACCTCCAATGAACTTGGAGGTGAACTTGGAGATCAATGAACAATGAACTAGCCTTGATATTATGCTTTCCCAAATATTTTCTTATTTCCCGCCCTCACAAAAACCCTATCTGTATTTACATATTTCTGACATTTGTTTTTCACACAAAATCTGAGGTTTCATTAATATATTTTCTAATGATTTCAGATGAAACTTTTATAATATAATATCATTGGTTTCCTATTTAACAAACATCCAAACAGATGACTAAATTAAACCAATCCTAAACTAATGCTGTTAGGGTTTCTGGAAGATAATTCTTACTCTATCACATTGACACTGTCTTAACTGTAAGAACTATCAATTTTGGTTATGAAGTCAAACACTACATTAAAAGTTTTGTTAAAATAAGAACAAATCAAAAGTAACTGCATCATAACCATTGTATTTACAGAAAGAAGTATTGTGAGATACATATGGATAGAGGACCATGCAATAGAACTAGTTATCTTGACTTAAATCCCAGATAAAATAATGGAAAAGCTGTTGCAGCGTTCAACATACACAGAATTAAAGCAGAAAAAATTAAGTTTTAGTGTCAGCCAGTCACAACTGTTTCATACGATGCTTGAGAACATATTATATGGGCTTTGAGATTAAGTGCTTCATTGAAAAAAGTAACCAGACAAAATTAATATATTGTCATTTTAAAGGAGACTTGCTACCATCACATTGATTAAAAAGTTGTATGCAATGCCAATAGAATACATCACATGGATTAAAGAACTAACTACAAAAAAACCCCACCACAATCTGTGGAGAAACAAACCTGAGAACATCTGCAAGTGAAGCTTTACTAATGCTCACATTACTCTTTCATCAGTATTTGCATCATCACCGATAATAGCTTTATCACCAATGATTTTTTAGAAATAGTTGGTAAAAATATTAAGAAGTAAGACTGTCATCTGGACTGAGAAGACAGACTTGTCAAGGAAGCAACAAATAGAGAAATATGGTCAAATGCAAAAGGATATAGCTAGGATAAAGGAATCCAGGCCATCCCTACAGAATAATGAGTGACCATGCCAGCAGCAAAAATAGCAACTGAAGAGAATCAGCTAACAAGCTACTTATTGCTAGTTGCCAGTGCAGCACTGTGGTAAAAAGGATTATTATGGTTTTTCAATTCACGAACAGGGAGGGATAGTATAGGAGAGACAGGAGGTCTTCTGGTAATGATACTGCAATACTGTCCACAGTCCTAAAGTCCACTTTTTAACAGGGCTGGAAAACTGGAGAAGATGAAAGAAGTATCTATCAGAAGTTAGGTCTGAGGCTGGAGAAAAATACTTCAAGAGGCAAGATCTTCAGCTTATTTCAAAAAAAATTGGGTCACCACTTTGAAAAGAAAGAAAAATACATATTCAAACTAGGAAAGAAATGCACAGTCAGAGGCTGGGAACCTGATAATGGATCCACTAGAAATCCCATACAGGTTTTAGGAAAGTGCAGTTTCCCCATCAGAACAGGGTAACAATGGATGCTGCAGATTTTCTCCAGTGCACTCCTCCTCACAAAGTGTTCAGCAGATGAGACCCACAGTAATAGTTTAATTTTATATAGCCTTTGTTTTTGGTAGAGCCGGTATCTTGATCAAGAGAAATATTATTCCTGATGCTATTTCTAGGAGTTGGTCAGGTTTGGAGCCCTAAGAGTGCCGCATTTAAAGCCCTCTAATTCCATTTATCACTCACTATAAAGTTTCTATTTCAGAAAAAAATGTCATAAATTCCACCATACTTATGAACGAAAGTAAAGAAGTCTGTGGGTTGGAAAACAGTATTAATATTTCAATAAAATAAACTAGTTGATGTGGTATAATAAATTACATTTTACAGTGCAATTTTAGCAACAGATAGCAATCTAAACATCCTTAAAAGCCCCATGAAACTCGAATGCAACAGTAAGTATTCCATAACTACAATGTATAAATCCAAAGCCTTAGGTTATTTACCAGTCCTCAAAATCTAAACATCACTGTGGTTCAATATATCAGGCTTTTAGATTATCTACAGTTCTAATCGATGATCCAAAAATGAGGATTATGAAGCAGGAGAGAATGTGGACCAACAACTCTTTTTGAGTACTAACAGCCAATATATGTATGTATTTTTAAATCTTTCCCTGCCCTGTAAACTGTTAAACTTTTCTGGAATTCACAAAAGCACATATAGAGAAAACCACTAAAGAAGGGGATTGAAGGCATTTGCTACTCACTTGTCTATCTCAATACCAAGCGGATTAGCTGGACGTAGGGACAAGGGGGGAATCCCTTTGTTCCTATCAGTGCGCATGTCATAATAGTTCATTTCATCCACCCAGACAGCAGACTGATCCAAGATACCTAGAGAAAACAAAGCACAGATCCTTAAAACAACAAGGGCAGTCCAGCACCACCAACTTCTAACATACTGAATTAATTTGAAAAATCCTGATAAATATAAAATGCATACCTAGGCAATATATTGGAAGATACATGGCAAAACAACCTGGATGCAATTATGCTGAATTATTTTATTATAGCTGCTGAAAAGGTATTCATGGCTGGGCATCAAACATTACCTCTTACAGAGTGCACAGTTTCATGTACATCAAGAGCATTCTCCTGATCACAAACCATTAGTATTTTTCATTCCTCCAAGTATTTTGGTATCCATCCAAACCTTGCCATCCATTACTTTTAAAATGAGCAATTACCTGGAGGTCGTCTTATTTGCATATTTTAGGGAAGATCCCTTTTCTGTGCCACTCACTAACCAAAAAGTAAGTGAACTTTGCCCACATGCCAAGATGGATAACTCAATGGACACAGGACTGACTTTGTTTCCAAAGCCTTACCACAGACAATGTGTAAAGGTCAGGCACAACAGGTCTTGGCCCTCATGCAAAACTGTAGCCAGCCAAATTTTTGGCCATGCCCTTCTTTAACATACCCATCAGATACTCAACACTAGAAATTACCCCATCCCCACACTTACCCATTTTTTAAAATATCAGTTCTCCTCTCCCATCACCAAAAGCTTCACTGTGTAACATTTTCACCTGATTCACCTTTCTATTATTAAGAACTTTGTACAGCTTGGGAGAAATTATGCATTATTTAACTGTCACTGAACCACAGAGAACAAAAGCCTAAAACAGTTCTTGTGGGAACCACTATGTTAGAAAAGGTAACTATCCAACTTCATCAATGGAGGTGTTCTGAAAGAAACATTTTCAATCCAGAGGGTATTTAGACTGGATTCTAGATTAAGCAGAGGTCCTAGACTGCTTGGCAACGTCATTTTAATGGTTAAGTATCTCATAAGATATACTTAAGACTTTACATCTTGCAGGATGGTTTGAATTACAAATAAGAAACAACACTGAGGACTCAACTTTCTTTAAGGGATTAACTGTCAGCTCAGGATTTAGGTGTAAAGCTCATGAGCAGGTTTATATTTTGCATCTATCTAGTACACTTAAGAGTAATTACTGGATCTGTTATGAACTCTTTAAAAATTTTAGAAGTTTAGTGTTCCTCCTTACAGAAAAATAAATGGCTACCTTTCATTAGTCATTGAGGGTTTTATCAGGATATTGAGATAGGAGGACTAATTTCAGATATACCGTGAGTTTATCTGTGTTTATATTTGCACATTTTATTAATATACTCTGCTTTTTCTAGACAACTGAAGATTGTCCTGAGATGGTAAAACATTTTATTTAAAGAGGCAGTCAGTCATATATTTGTTTAGCAAAGAAAACAGATGTGAATTTGAACAAGAAAAATACCTATTTTTTCAGGCTTAAGCAGTTTGAAGGAAACAGTTGAAGTTCCTTTGCCACCAGACTTTGTAGTAACAATAATGTCTCCCTTGTCATTTTTAGCCTGTCCAACTCGACACACAATTTTACTGGCAGACATCCATTCAGCAGTTAGCAGACAGTTGTGCCCACAGATTGTTAAACCTGGGAAAAAAGAAAAAAAGAAATACCCTACTGTGAGTAGAAGTATCTTTTGAAATTCTGTAATGTAAATACATTTACGATGCTTCATATATTTTACATAAATATATGACCCTTCTCTAGTCCCTTACAGCCAACTACAGTGAAAGAGTCATGACTATGTTTTTCAGATATTCCCTAAGTGACTTCAGGTCTTTTGTCCTAGTGCCACTTCATGAGACACACGCAGTGCTGCTTGAAGCTTATTTTAATCTCTTCCAACAGTTACGGGTTACTGCAACTTGTACTTCACATCGTACAATAGATCTTCTGTCTGCAAGACACTAGAGAACTGCTCTTCAGTATTGTACTTACATGAAACTTCAATCAAAACTGCATGCAAGAAATCTTTGATAGGTTCACTCTGTATGACTTTGCACAGGAAAAAATAAAGAAACTCCGCAAAATATTCACAATGAAATGTTTCTTCAGCCTTTGTTGTTTAGCAGTACTTTTGCGGACACAGAACGTTTTTTTGGTCGTAGAAGCATTAATTGACAAATAATCTGTCCCAATCTCTTCTGTACAAAATCCATGATGCAAGACTGATTCTGCCGAACAAGCTGCCCTTGTCACTAAAGAATAGTCATGTAATGTTCATCTATTCCCTTTTCTGAACTTTCTCATAACAGAAGTACAAAAGACAAACTATGAAATAAAAAGACAACATATATTTTAGCCGTGAAGATCCTTCATAGGAAAAGACTTGGCATATTAAAATATGTCAAGCTTTAGTGCTTAAGAACAGTTCTTAACACTTGAGTAGAGGTACACCTTAATGAAAGCTCCGAGGCTTCCTCAGACTTCACATCAGGTCAGTCTGGCCAACTGATCAATCTGTCTGATTAATCTGATCGATCCTGGTCAGATCAAGACTCCAGACGCTGGAATAGATGGGATTGTTTTCTCAGATCTAGAACAACAGTCCCCACATTCCTAATCAGAGTTTTGTTTTCCTGAAGAGTTGTCAAGATCCTAATTTCTATAGTATCAATTTGGAGAACAACTTCATTAGGTTCTTCTCAAATAACACCCTTACCTAGAAATACTCCCAAAAGGGCAAGGCCATAATAGTGTGTTGGCTGTACTGGGAGTATAAATTAGTCAGGCATAGCAGTTCCTCCCCTTTTGGCTTAACTTTTTCTTTTAATTTCTAGAAAGCTCTGACCAATTGAAAAAATACTTACAGACAGAAAAGGGTCAGCATATGTGGCTCAGTACCAAAGCTTCACACTCACTTTTTTCTCACAATTTAAATCTCTAACATTATACAGCAGACAAATTTGGCAGTCTTCATGGCTGTCAGATGTAAAAATACTTTACTCCTTGCCAAAAACTATTTTGAAAATGAAAACCAAAAAATAAAAAAAAAGGCACTGAATCTTATTACAACTGAAGGCAATTTTACTTGAGCAAGGATAGTACATTTTTTTTCTTAGAAGATGCCTGAATAAAAGGCAGGGGGTGGGGGGACACAAAATAGGATACACACACAAGAAAAAAAAGCCTTACAATAAAAAATACTTAACAATGCATGGGTTTTAACCTTAGGTTATACTATTACATCTCTTTTGGTTTTATGCTGACAACTTCTCTGAAGGAAAAAAGATTGCAGTAGGAACTAAGGGTAACTGAAAGAATTTGTCTGAACCATTCATACAGAGGATTTCATGCTAGAATTTCAAAGATCTGACTTCATGCTTAAATTAAGAAATATGTTAAAATCAATATCTAAGCTATAGCAATTTAGTAGGGCAAACATTTTTGAACTGTTTTAAAGATCCTTGTACTGATTAGTTTTTACTCATAGGGTGTTCCTAAAGCTCTCGAGAGAACAAGATCACAAGATCCGACACTTCTGAAATGGAGGGAAACAGTCTTTGTATCTTAAAAATGCAAAAGAAACTAAGTCTCTATACCACACTCAATACAGTAATGGCACAAGACAATTTCTAAAACAAATAAAGGCATGTTGGGGGAGACCTTTTGATAGTACAGATATAACTTTTTTTTCTCCAAAAAGAGAAAACTTTGCTTTAAATAAAACTTCATTGTAACCTGTTGCATGGTACAAATATCTTTGAGAACATCATAGTAATTCTCTTACTGAGATTTCCCAATTTTGGTTAAGCTTATTTATTGACAATTTTACAACGCCTATAAAATACAGCTGCAAATGTCTTAAAAGACAAACTAAACCTTGAGAGCATAAATGTTGCAGGTATCTCCTGGATTTGACTTTTTGTACCCTGAGCTATAGAGTTACAAATAAAAAGTTTATTTGGTTTCAAAGATACAAACAGATTACAAGAAGGCTCTCCTAAACAAAAAGTATATTCTTCTATTCTGTGATATTCTGTTTATATATAAAAAAAGTTTCTTCCTTTTCATTTTACTCTAATATATCCCAAATAGCATATTATAAATTTTACAAAACCCTCACTCAAACTTGCTTAAATCTCAAGCCTACAAAGGCTCACTTCTGGAAGTATTTCCATTCAAGTCACAGGGAATATTTACATGCCTAATTTAACCATGAAAAGAAATCTTTAAATGTCTGGGGCCTTAGTCACTGGAGAAAGCTCAGTATTGAGCTAAGGAAAAAAAAAAGTCAATCCATTATTTTTTTTTATTTTTACCTCAAACATGAGATTATTAGCAGCTATGTGTTCCAAGAGTTACTCTAGAAAAATATGAGGAAAAAATTTTAGCAGTTAATCAGCTGTAATACTGAGGCACAGTTCAGAAGATGTCTTCCTTCCAAGAACCTAGCACTGATCACTTCTAATAGGATCACACCAATGGACTAATGAGGTTATTGAAGTACATCAACCACACAAATATACAGAAATATACTCACCTATAACATCATCAGTTATCTGATTATTTCTCAGTAAAGATTCATTAGTGTACCACAACCACGTCTAGCAGCTCAGGAAAATACTACTTCCCCTTTTGAGAGACAGCAAACTGAAGTGAAGGGGAAAACTGTAGTAGCTTATGCTTGGCGACAAAGTTCATTGTGGTAGCCAAGAATGGAATTCGGGAATCTTGGTTTACAGCCATGAAGTGAAATATTGTTTCTAGCAAAGCCAAACAAAATTCCAATGGACTTCAGAGGAGTCACGATTCCACAACAAATTAGATAAATTGTCTCTAACATGAACACTGAAGTACACATATGCTTAACTTACAAAAGAAATAAAGGGAAATTCCAGTAGTTACAGTTAATTTGGATTTCCAGATGATTTTACAAACTCCTTCTTGAAAGGCTTAAGAAAATTAAGCAGCTATAGGATATGATCCTCAAGTGGATAAATAGCTTGTTTAAAGATAGAAATAGGGTTACAGTAAATTGTGTGTTTTCACTGAGGGAAGTTTCCACAGGGTACGTGCTAGATTCGCTTATGTTCAATATATTAATAAATGACAAGATAAAGAGGTTACAAAGTTTTGTTGATTACATGAATTTATTCAGAATGTAAAGACTAAGACCTAGAAAAAATGTGAAACAGACCTTATGAGACCGCGTGGATGCACTATAATGCAGATGCTATAAAACAGCAGCTGAAATTCAATGAACAAGGATATGATGCACACAGGCAAAACCTTAAATTCACAGATGACAGGCTCAAACTGACTACTAACCCTCAAGTATTAAATCATGGGACTAGAATAGGCAGAACAACAAAAAACATTAGTTTTATGTTTAGTAGGAGTTTAATGGAAAACAGAATCCTACGGAAGTAATACAAAACAAAAGTGAGAGTACAGTATTATGTCACAGTGCATTCACATCCTGAACTCTGCATGTAACCAAGATGTTGTTCACCCATCATAGGCAGTGAAACCAAAGAAGATTCACTGAAGAGCAACAAGAAGGGTCAAAGATATATGCAGAAAACTTAAATACACTAGGACTTTTCAGCCTGGAAAAGAGGCAACAGAGCAGTGATGATCAAGATCTGTATGGTCAGGAGAATCAGAGAAAACTGCGTGTTTCCTCTTTCAATGCAAGAGCTATGATGATTCAAATTAAGTTATGTTAAAATCTCAACAGCGAAGGAAAAGGTTCTTCACATAATGTGTAGCTAAATCACTGAACCCACTTTGTCATAACTGTTGCAGATACACAAATTGACTTTTACACTAATCCAAGGAATAGCAATGCTCAGTGACTTTCTCAATACATTGAAAACACTTTTGATATGGAAGTCTCCACGCTGAAATTCTCAGTGCCTGGGAAAGTAACAAAGCAGCATCTCGGTACATCTACCCTCTTCTAGTACATTCCCATAGGCATTCATTCCTAGCTAGTGTTCAGCACAGGATGTTGAGTCAGGCGAACGGTCCACCTAGCAAAGTACGGTCATTCTGATTAGTTACACACCAGGCAGCATCACTGAATTTATGGATTCAAGCATGTATTTGTGAAAAGGGCATTCCTCATACCATGCAACATAGATTTTACCATGCAAAAAAAAAAAATTACCTTTAATTATATCCTAAATGTGACCTTCTATGGTTCTTACAAGAAGTTTTTTTTTCAACTTACCTATGAGGTCTGTAGGCCCAGTCCCCAGATTTTCTCCTCTAATTGTCACTTTTGTCCATGAGATGCCTTCATTGGGAGAGATGCCAGTTACAAGCGGGGGCTGCCGTGCTCGAGACATGATGTCTATTCAGTTACTGAAAACTGAGTTGATTTTATCTGTTCAGCAAGAAACAGTAATTTAAAAACAATAATTATACTATGTAAACATTAAAAACCTTTTAAGCTGTTCTTCTAAAATGATAGAGAAAAACATGAATGTAAACACGGAACACTGAAAGTCTTTTTTGCCACAGAGTCATAAAACAATAAAGAATACCTACACCTTCTTTGCATTTCCATTTTTTTTAAGTATAGCTCTAGTTCTGAACTATAAAGTATATTCAGAAAAATATTAGACCTTCAAAATGCTTAATGAAACTATATACACACACAGTCCAAATCACTTATGTCAGAATTCAAATGAGCCTGTTCAATCCTCTATCAGAAAATTATTATTGTATTCCTTAGAAAGTTCAGAATTGCTAAACTAAGTAATAGGCTGTGATTCCATATTCGGATTACTTCCCCATCAAAAGTAAATGTACTGGCACAGAGAGTCCCATAGGGAGAAGCCCACAGCACTTATTTGTATAAAGCATCAACATTTACATAAACTGAGAAAATTAAAACATTACTTACAGGCACTACACTAGCAGAGAACATCAACAAAACAAATAACATCCCAACAGATCAACAAAAACATCCATAAAATTATCGAAGCAGCATTTCCAGAAGAGTATTGCTTTGCACCTGAAGTTGAGAGTCAACTCAAACTAGTTTAATTAGCTCTGTAATAGAAACAACAATATGGCGTGCATCTTACGCAGCCTACATTTAGTTTACTACGCAACTGATCACAAATTCTTACGGCTTATTAGCAGTTTCCTTTGCGCAGCTCTGCAGCTCTAAGAAGCAGATGAATATACCCTGAAGCACATTAGCTCCCACCAACTTCTCCGCATTTACAACACTTACTAAACACAGAGCCTGCCCATAGGTACACAGGTCCTACAGCAGTCATAAGACATGCAAAAGAAGTTTCTTTTAATGACTTCCACGGTAATTTTGCGTCACCTATTCCATTTCATGACTCCTGAATTCTTCTACTAAGACACAACAACTTCCTTAAAATTCCTAGTAAAAGAATTTCACTTAGTATTCATAAAGTTATCCACGATTGGTTTCTAATAGGAATTTGTCTGCATTGGAAAGGTAAGAACCAAAAATAACCTACACAAAGAATGTTTTTAATTCTAAGAAAATGCAGGAATGGTGAAACAGGTCAGTATTCAAAAACCTTATGGACACACATAGAACACTTTAGTGCACACAATTTTAAAAGTTCAGGTTGGTAAAAAATATGTGGAATATAAACCAAGCTTCATAAGGCTTCTCTTACCCATTTTTATTTTGGATCAAGGTATATTTTCTATTTTCTCTTGCAAATAGTCAAGTCCATGAAACCCAAAACCTCTGTAAATCATCCCTAACAATAAACTGCAGTAAAGTTGCAATTTCCAAGCACCTGCAGTTAGGAAAGGCAAGAATTAAGTAAGCTATCTTTGTTTCAGCTGCTTCTGCATGTACAAAAGATATTCATTGTACCATCACACCCCATGCTTCTACACAACCTCCCCAAATTTTTAAGTGTTATTAGATAGATCTGCCATTAGGATCAAAGAAGCTGCCACTGACCAGTTTACTTCTTCATGTTCCAAAGTTGGAATGCACACTGAAAATTAAGACGGAAATTGGAAAGGCAGGGAATGCTGCACAATGCTCCAAAATATTCAGGTCCTAAACCACCTCAAACCTATAAAGACATTTGATCTTAAATGTCTGTTTCTCAGTTTCACATATTTAAAATCGGAATACTATCACACACCTCAAAAGTTATTTTGAAGAAAAATTCATTGATATGGAAGAAACATTTGGATACTCTGAACACCACAGGACTATTAATATCTTCAGAGATATAGTCTCTTCTGAGACTACCTTTGACGAGTGTGCAATAAGAGATGCAGTTTCCTGTTGAAGAAGCAAGAATACAATAAGTTGCACTACGTCAGCTATGTCCAGTACATGAAGGAAGTCTGGTAAGAGCCCATGACACACATAACATGTCTGGAACTAAGGTGGTTTGTTTTGGTGTTGTATTTTTAACTGACAAACCTCATAATATTTCTTGACTGGATGACATCGCAACATTAAAAATTACATGACGTTTTTAATAGAACATTAATTTTTCATGTTTTTGCAAGCAATAAACTGATGAAGAAGGAATTAAATTAGCTAGTATCATATGGATGCTCTTCTAAGTCTGTATGTAAGATACTGGAACCTTTTACGTGAACCCAACACGAGGCTAGAGAAGTGAGTAGTCAACAGATGCAGTCTATAACCTGGGGGGTAGAACAGCACTGAAGGAGAGGAGGACTGTATCAGCAGATTACAAAGAAATCAGCTGAGAGTCATCTCCAGCTACGAAGAGGAGGTTGTGCTCTGGCAGGCAGAGTGCCCTCCCTCCTGTTCAACTCCTCTATTTCTTTCCCAGCACTGTTCTTCCCCTCACATAGGGACCGACGGTCTCCGCCTCACTCCAAATCTGAAGCCGGGTCCTAATCTTGCAGCTGAACTATTTCCTGCCCTTATCCTGCTGATCTGCCCTCTGACTTCTTATCCGTAAGTTCAAAGAGGGAGGAAGACAGGTGTTAATATCCCACTTGTCCTTTCAAATCCTGACAGCTTGGTAATTCCTCTTCCTTACCCTGAGTCGTCCTGTCCAGACAGCCCACCTGCCCTACTACTGATCCACTTCTTTGCCACAGGCGAAAAAGATAGACCCAGTCTTCTGTCAAGATCCCTAGTCCCAGAGTCACAAGGCTTGCCCAGCTCTCCTCTCATCTGCGCTCCATTCAAAGCTACATTACGACAGCATCGCCTGACAAAACAGCAGGCAGCACAGTAGAAATAAGCTTCCCAGTTCCCACTGTTAAACCTGGTACTACCTGGAGCAATCAGAATCCAAAATTTCAGGAAAAGTCTTGTTTTTTCCTACACAATTACAAGATGCACACGCACAGAAATTCAGACCTTTCAGAATGTGACGTTTCCTCTGGAGTCCTGTGCAAAGAGGATGTCAGAGAAGAATCCCGTGCCTAAGTTTACCTAGAGCGAGGAGGACAAACTGCATCTATTCCTCATGATCTTATCTTTGTAGCCTTTGCAGCTTTTCTCACAGATCCTCACATCAGAGCTTGAAGATATACAACAGCCGTAAAGAAACAGCGAGGTTACGTCCCCACATACCCACCCAGTCACCTTCTGCAGGAAGCAGCATGTGTCTAGATACCAGCAAGCCAACATAAAGCACCTCTTTTACTTTTGAGCAATTTTTTGTCAAGATTTATATAGAATGTTAATCAGTTACACAGATGTAAAAAAGCCATCTTCAGGAACCCAGTGGTAATACGGAAAGGAAGAAATCTTGAGGACAACAAATAAAACAGAAGCTATTTTGGTATTACTTGGTTGATTTCCCCCCTCCCCAGTGTTACGGTTCCCTTGCATTGCAGCCATTGTTTCTTTCAACATACTTAGGCACACAGGTAATTGGTTTGAATCAATACCAAAACTCAAAAGTAATATTACAACATATTTTTCTGGATTTCAGAAATTGGCACTAGATCTCCTTTCATGATGACCTGAATAAATGTAATAAAAATGCTGAGCCTCCTGAGGTCTAACATTTCTTCTAAAGTATTTCCATACTTACTGCAGAATTGCGTTAAAATACCTCACTGGAATGAGAAGACCACAGTAAATCTCAACACATTACAAAAGCACTACAGCACTGAGACACTCTATTATTATTTTTAAACATCAATTGGTTTCATTTATTTCAAAGAGTGAAGTGAAGGAGCTCCATGGAATCTGTCCTTACTACAATTATCAAACAAATGCTTGGGAACCTTCAATTCATTTATAATATTTCCTTTCCCCCTTCTCGTGAAAAACATGTCAATAGCTAAAATAACTGAATTGGGAAGCCTAGCCAGTACACTACTGTGGCACAAAAGCAAGTTTCCAATTTTTTTAAAAAATCCTTAAGGCAAAGCTGAAAAAATAATTACTTTTTTTCATTTCATGAAAAGGTACAATAATATAATTAAGAGCTTTTTGTTGTAATTCTATACATTGCCCTAAAGATAAGTTCTATTCTTTAAAAATATGTATTATGTATAAAATAATAATATAAAAAAAAAAAGCAGCCTTCTTACCAAAAGACTGGTTCTTGTACAGACTAGAGGAGATTGCATAAAGAGTTTTCTACAGAAGACATCTCCTCTGAGGAAGCAGGCTCAATGAAGAAGTGTTAACAAGACTATTTTTTTTTTTGCAATGGACAATCTTCTACACTAACAGAGGTCTCTTTCCCTCTTTACTTGCCCCCCCACCCTTTTTTTAAACTTCATTTCCTCACAATATCTCCCCCAACAGTTTAACATGGATGACATCTGTTTGACTGCTCTCATGATCTTGCCCATATTATTCTCTCTATTATTCTGTCATCATTCTTGTTATGAAAGTGCAAGGAGTTAGAAAGCCTTTGCAAAGACCACCTACTACAAAGCCATCTTGAAAAATGCCTTTCATAAACATCATCTTTGTCCATACATGAGCTTCTCAAATAAACTGTCCTCTCATGAAGGTTTGGTCCAAAAAAAAAAAAAAAAATCCAGACAATTCTGAGCATTACAAGCTTGCTAAAGAGGGACATCTTCACTCTTTACCCTAAGAAAAGCCACTGTAAAAACAAATAACGAAGAAATGAAATATGGCCCAACACAAAGGAAAACAGAAGTCTAGTTGCTTTTTTGGCTTTTGTAAACCTTCCGTAGGTTTAAACAAGAATTCTTAAATAGGTTTCCCCGTCCAACTTTCAATGGCGAGCAGAGAAGAAACACAAAGTAAACCACCAATAGCTACCGTTATCTGTTCTCTGAAGCAGAGTCCTGCTTACCAGTCTGGAAGAAGTACCAGAATATGAAATAAGCGAACAACAGAAGCTCAGGATTTAAGGATGTTAAATTGACTGGTAAATTCAAATCCCAAAGGAAAACTACAAACATTTTGAAGGCATGGAATTTCAGAAGACGAATAACAATCAGGTGCCACCTTACAAATTTCACCAGTGGAAAAATTAGCAGTTGAAATATTTTAAAAATGAGTTTCTGACTTCTAAAAGAAGGTAGCAAGTTGGCTCCAGTAACTTAAAACTCGGGTAAGTTTCAGTGGTACTTTGTCACAGACACTGAACTTAAAAGACTCTTGGAGGAAGATAGGCTCAAGGTCAATGCAAGTGCCATGGTCATCTAGCAAAGGGAATCTAAGCTGTCAAGAAGGGAGGAAAGAAAAAGCCTATTTGTCATCACTGAGAAAGTCTAAGCTACAAGCAAACACGACTGTCTTCAGGTATCATATATTTATTTGTTCTCACTCATATATACGTGACAGAATACAATTTTTAAAAATCTGAGGCAGAAACGACCAAAGCATCACCCATGTTCAAATCACAGTATGCCTCAGATGTTGTTGTTTACTTTTTAAAAAACAAACCAACCTCAAGCCAGTAGGTGAGATACTCTTATCACACTAACATCACAGCATTAAATGCTTTCCAAATGAACAGATTTATGAAACGCCCTTTTTTAAACAAGCAATAAATACTCAGATTCCAGAACCTAGGTGATGGCCTTTTCACCTTAAACTATGCAAACTTGGCTTCTACTAAATAAATCTAATAATTTGTTTTCACTAGAAAACCCAAAGAGTCCCCTGAGTACAACACACTATGACAGAGTCAGTGAAGAGACACAGCAAATGACCCCAAGGAGGACAACAAAGCAAAAAGCTTCCTACTCAAAACCATTACAAAATGATGAAAAACACTATCGCAACCTTTTCTGTGCTTTATCTTCCCAACAATATAAATTCAGACAGACAACCTACATAAACCAAGATTTAAAAGCATCCAAAAAGCAGCACTGTGAAAATAACTGACATTTATTAACCCCTCTGGAGATCTTCAGCGCCCTAGAATTTCCACAGCCTTCAACACTGCATTAATAATACAAAGTCCATTCCTGCAAGCCTGCCAGAAAAGACTGGGAAGTGAATAAGCTAAACAATGCTGAAATTCCAAGTGATATTAAGAATCTATGCATGTTTATTTAAATAATAAAAGAAGACTTGTCAATTTAAACAAGAAGTGCTCACGAATCTTACGTTTAGGGGGAGGAAAAACCTCTTCAAAACACCACTAAGCTACTTATAATGAAAAGATGAACAAACACAAAAAAGGGGGTAATTTCACCGTCACACAGGAAAAACAAAGCCTCATTTGTCTTGCCCTGTCATATCCGGCATGTTGATTGAAGCCAACATTAACACTGACAAACATGTTAACCTACAGGACAATGCTACGTGCCAAAATCGGTTTCAATTTGGGAAGATGTGCAGGTTTTGCAATGGAGAAAGCAAATGACAAAATAAAAAATTTGGGGTATTAAATGACATAACAGGATACACTTCTTTTTTTAAAAGGCCTCCTGAATATTCCAGTCGGTCAGGAAGGGTGGGCTAGAGATTTTAGTTTTAGGGTAGCCAAGGAATAAGCGCAGCAGTTTTGCTTTCGCAACAGCCATACTCGCATATTTCCTCAGCATCTCAGAGGTCCCGCTTTCCTTAACCCAGCAAGGTACATCTTCACGGCTATGTATCTTGACAGAGCGAAAGCAAAATAATCACAGCACTCAGCGATGCCGTTAACATTTCTGAGCCACAAGGGATTAAAAGGCTGGACCCGAGGCAGATGCTGCGAGAGCCCTCGGCGGAGGAGCCCAGCGCCCGTCGCGGCCTGGGCTGCAGCTGCGAGGGATTGACACCGCTGACTGTGGAACCCAGCTCGGGAGAAACTCCGGGCACAGTTCCGGCATCCGAAATAAATTAAACTAAACAGCGTTGCTCTCTCTCTCTCTCTCTCTCATCCACCCTGTTAGCAGCCTCTCGGTTGAGCTGGAGGACCACACACCCAGACCACACAGCACCAGCTGAACTCACTCGCACGCAACATCTAGAAGCTGTCACTCCGTGGAGGTATGAGGAGGAGAGCGGGGGGCAGGAGCGCGAGTGTGTCTGTGTGGGAGTGTGTGTGTTTAGAAAAGCTGCTTGCTCTCTCCTCCTATCGTTACAGCTGGTTATGTTTTGTGCGGTTGGGAAGGAGGGATAAAAAAAGACCTATAAACCTCACTAAGAAAACATACTGGTCTTGGCCTTTTGTAGTAATGATTTGCACTCCTCGGGTACTAGTTTAGTAGCTGATGAAGGGCTAACAAAGCATCCATTTAACATCAATTAACCTTCTATCTATCACACGTCAAAAAAAAAATCTAGACTAGTATAAATCCATTTCCTTGTATATATTAAATGACAGCATCTTATCAGGTATGACACACAGCATACCTGTGTATTGATGTATTTTTACATCAGGAATTTTTAAATGTTATTTATCTGGGGAGGAGAGATTCCCCACAAAGGACAATTAACTGCACAAATGCTGTTATGACATCAAAATGCTGAACTTTCCCACAAACATTGTTGTAAAATGAAGTTTTGTTCATTAGTATCTTACACCATAAACAACTTGAAGGAAATTAACGCGCCTACATATAATACCGGGTTTGTGACCCATCAGCAAGAATTAAAAACAGCAAACCTCTGAAAATAGATTAAAAAGAACATTAATCTGTAGTATAGATGAACAGAGACTTTTAAAATGGGAAGCTGGGGCAGGGGGGAATTCTTTGTTCCTTTTAGTTCAGAAAATAATTTCATCTGCCTATTATATCACCTGTTCAAACAGAAAAAGCTGAATGAAACATCTGAAGAATTTTGAAATCTATTTTAGTCAGTCTACTTTGAAAAAAAAAGTTTCCCTTCCCTCCACTTTTGCTACCACAAACACATATCTCCTCCATCAAACTCACCAGTACACAAATTTAACTCAATCCACATACACAGTCTAAACAGCCCAGAACCACAGTCACATTTTCACCTCATCTCAAAATCTATTTACCTAAGTGACAACGACAACCTCCAAGTGCCACTATTAACCAAAACCATGGATACTACATTAATCCAAATGTCAATATTAGTCCTATAAACTTGGATTAGGACATTTTTGTTGGGGAAAACCTTAAGAAAAAATTCCTACAAATATTTCACCTTATAATTTTCAAAAAAGTTAGCTTTAAAGTTCCATAACTTCACACTGAAAAGAAATTATTCCCCCAATTTATTAATTAGGTCTACATACAGGTTTATACCAGTTCTTGAATGAACACTTTTGCTAGTATATTCAATGCTACAGCACCTATTCATCACCAAGACTCAAGTCAAACCAATTTAAGTTTTCTGAATGTCTATTCTGGTCATACTGAATTGGCTAGAAAAGGGTGATAGTGTAGAAGAAAATGTAGTTCAAGGAAGTCTGAACACAGATGTTTGTCCCCAAAATTTCCGCTATTTTCATTATAAATTGCATTGCAACTCTCCCCAGAAATTAAGTCATCCACTTGGTTAAAAGCTTCTGTATTTATTACGTGACACGTCACTATAATCTAGCTATGTTGTGAAGAAGAACCTTAAACATCTATATATAAACACATATATAGAAGAAAAGTCAACTCAGCTTTACACAAAACCGTACCACAGATGGCCATAAATCTCCCATTAATTTCTAAATTCTCACAAAGCACATGCTTTCCCACATCTGCTTCTACCTCCAACATCCCACAAATTTCGCTTCATCTAGAAGCCATTCTCCTCACTGTTCTCCAGTTAAACCATTCATCCCTCTTTTGTTCTAAAGTTATTCATAATTTTCTGTGCATTATTTTAGTTATTAAGAAAATGGTAAAGAATCTTAATATCCTCATCATCTCTCTATCTTATACTATTCACAGGCAGAAATTCAAAAACAATACTTTAAGCATCAAAACCTTTCAAATATGTTTATGCAAATGCATTCAGAAAGATCCAGAAGTTCAGAAAAATAAACTAAATAAATCCCAATGGGATGGGATTTATTTTTTTTCTAGAGAAAAGAAACAAGACACCACAGATTTTTTCTAAGCCCTGTAACTATACACAATATTCTTTATAAAAACACTATATAACCACTGTAATTACACATGGTTAAAGTTTTAACTTGGGTGCTTGTGGGCAGGACTGCAACACTAAATTTAACATTTGCCGTGTGACTTTTTTGGCAGTTCCTTTTGTTTCAAAAATATTTAAAAGATGAGACATGCATTTGTGTTACTGAGATTCCTGTATTTTTCATGTTCTCTCCCAAACACCTCTTTCTGGCCTCTGCTCAGTGAAGTACTCAATCCATACGCTATAGCATCTTTCTCTATTCACATGGTCAAACAAGCGCTCAAGTATTTCACTGAGAGCCTGTGTGCACAGGTATTTTTCTGACATATCTCAGCCTGCCTCTGCCTTACATGCTCTCAATCTTCATTTCCACTCAGCCGCCTAAAATCCCATCTCCTGTAGGGAACTATCATGCTTTCAGAGTAGTGAAGTTGTCTTGTGAGAAACAGAAGCTCCCCTGCCTTCTATGCTGAAGGAAACATGAGAAAAAAAAAAAAAACCATCAACTATATACACAGCTCCTTAACTTTTTGCCAAAAAATCTAATGTTCAGTTTCCAGCAAGAAGCAAGGTACACGTTAAAACCACAGTGAGGTTCAAAGTGTCACAAGACTCACAGAATTGTTAAATAGAAAATTGAGAGTCATTGCTTTTTTTAATCGAGACATTTTAGGATTACCTCAAAAAATCAGTTTAGTTTGTCCTCAGTACAAAAGTGGGCATTTAAAAAGGAACTTTTGCTCAGCATAGCCCTAAATCTTTAACCACTACAAGCTTTTTTATGAACTTCCAATTACAGGGTACATTGCTTTCGGGTTATCCACGAAGTGAAAGAAAAAATACAAGTCTAAATATACCTAAAAATCACTGATTTATATTGTAATCTGATCCACAGACACTTTTACACTGCCAGAGTCCCCACTGGCTTCTGCACAATATAGGCTAAGGTCTGCCTTTGAGAATTAAGCTGAAAATCTGGGAATATGTAGTTCCCTTAAGGTCAAAAGAAAACCAGACCCATTAAGGGCTTGGTGTCTCAGAAATTTTGTTTTCCTTAAAACCAAAACAAACAAAATTAGAAAGGAAACACAGGCTTTCACACCCATCACTGAGTGCAATCGCAGTATTTTCTACTGAAAATGCTGAACATACCGTCTGTACTGATTAAGTAACAACTTCTGTTGTCAAAAAAAGGCTACACAGACCAACTTCCTTTTGAAGAAAAAGCACTAAATACTTCCAAAATAATATAAAAAGTACAAAGAAATTTGTACTGAGGGAGGAGAAGTGTTTGACTTATTCTTGTCTAAAACATTAAATACTTAGCTTACCTTTCCCTACGCAAAGCGTGTAACATAGCAATCAGACAATTAATCCTTATTTTCAGGCATTTCCCTCATTGCTCAGTTTCTAGGAAAACTGCTTCAGGTTCTGTATTTTTTTTTCCCAGGAGATCACAAAAATGAATTCTCCCTCCTGCCCTTCCCTCCTCCTCCAACTTTTGACATTGCGAGAACAATCCAGCTGCTTTTGAACTGAAACACCGACAGGAATTCTAGAAAATAATTTTCAAGTTAAGGTACAAAAATTTTAATCAGCTTTATTTTTAAATTGATACTTTCCAAGCTGTAAACACAGACCTTTGCTTTCGTGTTCAGTGCAAAAGATGAAACATCAATCTGACGTTACTGCACTGTGCACGTGCTGTCTAATCATCCCTCATCCTACAAGCACCTTTACAAACAAGATTTCCCCCATTACCAAGTGCCGTATTTCTCCACTGGGAAAAGTAATTTGAAAGACAATGTTGCACAGCACAGATTTACAGAATGTAGGTGGTCTAAGACAGGAGGTCAAAGTTAAGCTCACGAGCTAACGTCTGACTTCTCCTAGAAGATATTAATTTAGCCATTTTCGGATTTTGAACCTTCAGTGTGCAGCAGATTCCACTCTTGCTGAAAAGCTCACATAGAAAATAAATTCCCTGTAATACGTAGTCTTTTGCATATTATTTTCCAGTCCTTCATTGTAAAATCTAGTGCTACTGATTTCTCCTGTGGAAAAACTTTCTGTGCCTGTTTGCATAACTAAGCAGTGATGTACAGCCATTCAAAACACATACAGGTAGCTTCACAGGCTGTTTTGTCCTGGAGTACAAAACTAACTCTAGACTATTTCATGGATATTTTCAACAGCTGTCAGAGTCCACGTTTTTAAGAACACCTTTTATATTCAGCCTTCTGTCATAATCAAATCGAGATATTACGTTTTTCTTTTCTTTTTTTTTTTTTTTTTAAGTGAAGTAGGAAAGCAGAAAAACACAGAATAAACAGAATTAAAATAACTCAAAACTGATGTCTAGTTTCAAGTACAGTGCTTAAGACTTACTGGATTTACAGCTAAATATATCAGTACATTGAAAGAAATTGATTAAGTATGGTTTAACATAACATATCTAAAAGTTTTCATCGCTAAAAGAGGTCAGTGGCCTCTGCCTTTCTAGTCAACCCACTTAGTCTGCTTCAGTCCATCTTCACTGTGAGGAGTAGCATAATAAAGAATGGACTGTATCAGTGGATAGTTTCTTTTTAATAGGACCTCAGGAAAATAATTGGTGGATTATTTATTTTAACATCTTTTTTGGCCATTTTTGCCTCAAATACTATCAACAGCTAGCAAAATAACTCTGCTCACATTCACAGGAAATCCTACAACGCAAAAAAATAAGATCTGAATACAACAGGTTCAAAAAGACTTAGTGAACAGTACCTTTTGTACTGAAGAGGAAGGAGTTTCTCCATACAATATCCACTGCTCAAAGGGCAAGGTGTTAAATATTTTAAAGGCTTTTTTTTAAGTTCATGACTTGGAACTTTAACGGGTTTTCAAATGGATTTTAATAATGTCCATTATCTTAGACTGCTATTCAGCACTAATATCTGACAAAGCAATCACAGCATTAAAAAAAAAACCCTATCAAGTCTGTAAAAATAATGTAATTTATTGAATGAAGGCCATGAAAACACAAGACAACTTTACATTGTTTAAAAAAAAAAAACAGCACAAGTTTGATTGGTAACATGCTTTTAATTAAATAGTTTCACCTCTGACACATACTAAAAAGTTACATTTTCCATATAGTAAAACCCCTTACAATGTAAGTTAATGGTATTTTCACTGAGAGAAGTCACACCAGTATATGAAAAGCATTGCATCCTGTTTTAAATGATGTTTAAGACAACAGAAATCCCATTTAAGTAAAAACATTGTTATCCAAGGGTGGGCATAAATCACAAAAACTGTAAACTAAGCTATCCATGGGAAAGAAAGCAGCAGGACATGCCTTTTGCTGCTGCTTGCTGGGTCAGTGCAAGCTGTGATAGATAGTACAGATAGAGGGAACGAAGCATTATAGAGCTTTTCTTCTTCAGGTGAGCAAAAGGTAAAGCAAGAAAACAGACCTGTTTTCCTAAGCCACAAGTTTGTTTACTTGCAGTTTACATTAAAAAACCCAAACAAACAGAAGTCCTTTAACTGCTCTGACAACTTTATCAAAAGCAAAACCAAACCAAAGCTTACAGTAATGAAACGCACACAAATCACTAAAGGAGAAAAGAGAGTGTGTACTTAATCTTAAGAATTATCAGAAAGCCTAGAAAGCTGAAGTGAGATTATGATTTTAAACTAAACTTTAAAGAATTAATATTTGTAGTTTATATTTAATCTGATGCTCTGTCAGAGCGACGATGGCTTATTACTTCACTGGCTTTCAATTCAACGCTTTCGAGTGCATGGCTAGAAGCTGTTAATCCACCACGAGCAAGCCAACTGCAGGAAATAGAAAAGGGGAGGGGAGGGGGAAGAGAAGGAAAAGCTGACAGTGTAGAAGGAATGCTATCTTGAAAACCAGCAAAACTGGACAGAATGTGAAACTCCCTTTTGGAAATAGGATCATCCTCATTTTCAGACATCTACTCCTCTTGATATGCGATCTTTTTCAGGTTGCTAATTAAGATATAGAAGAGGCAAGGAGGAAAGACGTGTGGTCACCCAGCTCATGGACCCTTCTGGACTGCAATGCAGTCCAAGTGAGGGAGAAACGTAGAACTGAGTGGAAAGTAAAAAAAAATTAAGTGATAGAGGAAATGTAACACTTCCAGCTAGATATCAATGAAAACAATCGTGTCTCAAGCAATATATGTTATTTTGATTTGTTCCACACTCCTTACTACAGTACTTTCTTATTGTACTTGCCTAAGCACACACTCATTTCGGGGAGTTACTTCTGAAGCTTCACAGTACCACTGAACCTCAGCCCGACAAGTAACCAGCTCTTCAGAGGTTAGACCTCGCCTCTCCCCTCCTTATTTCCTCTACTCCCCACCCCGCACACACACACATAAACACTGCATTGACCCGAACGACAGTTCTAGACCACCCTCGTTTCACCGCACAATAAAGCGGGCCCAGGAGCTCTCGACAGAGCGGTGTCAGCAATGAGAAACAAAGGCAAAAGCCCCCGAACCGCTGCCCTGCCCGCTGGCTTGCGGGGCCGGCCCCACCGGCGCCCAGAAGGGCTCCCTCCCAAGCGCACCCGCGGCCAGAACACGGCGCTCCCCGCCCCGAGCGCAACCTCTCGCAGCCACCGTCACCCAGCAGACGCCCACCCGCCCGCAGGACACCGTGTGTACCCCCCGGGGGGGTCCACAGGTGACGGGGAATCCCCCTGCCCCGCCGGCGCTGCCCCGTCACGGGGCTGGGGGAGGAGGAAAAGGGAGCTGCCGCAGCCGGGAAGTCACCGCCTCGGCAGGGCCCGGCGCCCGGCCGCCGTTCTCCCCCAGCCCCTGGCCTCGGGGAGACGAGCGGGGGCCCGTCCCGGCGCTGCCAGGCCGGTACCGGCGCAGCCCCGCGGCGGGGCGGGGCCCGCAGGTGCCTACAGGGAGGCTCAGGAGGGGCCGCGAAGTGCGAGACAGCGGGAGACCAGCGACGCCCCCCCCCACCTCCGCTCCCGGGGCAGGGGCGGGGTCTGGGACGCGACACTCGACCCCGCCCGGCGGGCGAGAGACTCGAGCCCCCCCCCGCGGGGGAGGAAGAAGTGGGGAGGCCGAAGGGAGGGGGACGGCCTCCGCCCCAGGGAGCAGGAGGGAAGGAGCCGGAGCTGCCCCGCTGAGAGCCGGCTCTGCAGAGCCCGGCGGAGGAAGAGCGGGGCGGGAGGCCAGAGACTGTCACTCACCGGCCGCCGCCGCCGAGTTCGTATCCGGCACCTGCAGCAGCTCCGCTCCCAGCAGCGCCTCCGCGTCCGGCGGGCATAGCCACCTCCAGCCGCTGCCCGAGACAATCGATGGAGCACGGAGCGATCGAGGGCAGGGGCGGGGGGAACTGCTCCCGGCCGCCACCGTGCCCCCGAGCCCCGCCTCCCTTAAAGGCGCCGCCCTGCACGCGCGCTCGCTCTCTCTCCGCCGTTTTCCCCTTGGGCGGGCGGTGGTCGAGGTATCGAGGGCGGCGGGAGCTGGTCCCCTCGTGGAAGAGGAGCAAGGGAAAAATAAAATAATAACAACAATGGTGACAACAACAGGGATAAGGACAACAGTAATAAATGATGATAAAAACATCCCCGAGTGCTGTATCAAGGTCCCTGCGGCCAGAAACTCCTCCAGCGGCAGTGTGGGGACCCCAGTGCTGTGGTGTGAGGGGAGGGCCTGGGGGTACCTGCCGCGGTGGGTGCGAGAAGGAAGGGTGATGGGGAAGGGCCCAGGTGTGAGCGGGCGGGCAGCACTATCAGTGATGAGTAATGTGCATCACGCCTCCTTTTCCGATGAAAAAAGTAAAAATGTTTTTTACCCAAGTTGCTGGCCATGCGGGGGGCCTCTGAACACAGGCTCTTCTTCCTTTTGGAAAGGGTCAGGAGGTCTCCTTTTTCCCTTTTCGGTGGGGTGTTTCGAAATTCAGTTGTGAAAGCCAAGTTCAGACAAAATCTTAATGGGAAGGAGAGGAAAAAGCAATGAGAAAAAAACACAGAAGGAACTGGTTTGGCTCAGTTTTGCCAAACCAGACCTAAAACAGGACATAAGTGGGAAAACAAATTACCTTTCGTAAAACCTCAGAGAACTTAAGGACTGTAGAAAGCATTATGGCCAAGAAACATAATTTTCCTCACTTTTTTTCCAAAGTTTAAAGCCACCCAAGTTAAATTAGTAGGCTGTAATATCTCGTCACATGAACAAACAGCACTTTTCTGACTCTTTTCTCTAGGCTCTGTAAAACGTTACACGGCATCTCTCCGGGGAAAAATGAGAGCGTCCAGTACCCCAGTACCTATCTTTTCTCTAATTACCTCCAAAGTTGTTACTAGTGACTCTGCAGGTTTCTGCTAATAGCCAATGCAGAAAGAGCACTCTTCAGTCCTCCAAGAAAAGGAAAGTTGGCATTGTATTAAAAAAAAAGTGTTATTTGCCACCCGTTTCAAAATTATGTTTATCCTCCATGACAGCTTGTTTGCATTTTCTCATTAAAAGCCTGTCATCAGATGTGCCAAATAAAACCACAACTTTGAAAGGTTTGGTTGATACAGAATGTCCCACCCAGCACTCTACACACCTGGGTCCCAGCCCTGCCCGGTGCCTGTGAGTGGATACCTGTGCCCAAAAAGCCCATTGACTTTAGTGGGGTTCTGTAGAGGGAGATATCTACCCGGAAGATTTTGCGATAAACAACCATGAGTTTAGATTTAGTTCAAGTGACAAACTTCAGTGCCAGACCGAAGTTCTGTTGCAGAGTTGGCTGCATCTTTGCCTCTGTTGTAAATGCAAATAACCTAAATAGATGAATCGTTAAGAGGAGGGAGCCTGAACTTGAGAAGAGACAGCCACCCACGTTAGCTGAAGTGAGAAAAACCTGCGAGGCCTTTGTGCTTCCGAAAATGTCATCCAGCCTCCCCATTTAGAGGTTTAAACCAGCTGTTTCTGAACAGCTGCTCAGCAGTGGTTTTATCCAGATCTTGGTCCTAGGCAACCTGTCAGAACAGCACAACCAGGCTGAACTCTGCAACTACAGAAGCCCTATAAGTGATGTATGTGGGTTCATCACAGGCATCCACATAGGCAAATTCTCCTATCGCTGAGAGCAGCATCCAGGACTTTTATGATCTGCAGGGGCTCTGGCTAATATTGTCGATGAAGAACGCCCTGTGTGCTGCATTTCGTTGAATCTACTGTGGTGGGTGGTTTTCCCAGCTGGTGTGTGGTGACTGTGTGGTAACCATCACCTGTCCCTTCAGTGACTCTAGAACAAAGCGGACGGTGACTGAATGTAGATTTGACCCACTGGAGGGAAGAAACACTGCCCCACACATCTCTTTAGAATAAAAGGAGGAAAATTAGTGCTGTTATTATATATATCTCTCATATATATAGCTTATAATGTGTATACCATAATGTATAGTATATACTTGCTGTCATATATAATGCTGCTAGTATAAATATATTACTCCATGGAACTCCAGATGCTGTTAAAGAGATTAATCTATGCTGTTAAAACTGAGGAAAAAAATGACAAGTTGTAATATAATGACCTGGTAAATACTAAGTATTATACCTCATAGAGGTCACAAGAGTAATTGCTCATTCATGCCTTTTCCTAATCCATTTATGCAGATTTGACAGTGATCTGTAAACATTACATGTCTCTACAAAGTTGGGTAAACAGATTTGAAAGCCAAGAGAGATTATTATGATCATCTTGTCTAACCTGAATATTGAAAGCTGTAGAATTTCCTCCGGCCATTCCCGCACCAAGATGTTTCTGTAGTTGTTTCTTAGAAAGACATCTTCATTTTATTTTAAAGAGTTCGAGAAATGGCGAATCCATCACTGCACTTTTGAAGATTTCTCAGTGATTACCCTAACATGTACCATGCTACCCTAACATCTAAAAAATAACTGATAGAAATAGAAATGTTGTTTATATTAACATTAACATATATTAAAAGGTAAATTCATCTGGCTGCAGCATCTGTCCATTGCAAGCATGCTTCTTGTTAGCAGAAATATCTTCCTTTTGAAGATGTTTATAAAATACAGCAGATTTACTCCTTCACCTTCTCTTGCTAAACTGTATGGATTAACTTTGATTCTGCACTGTATAACTGCCTTTCCAGAGCTGTTCTCTTTTCTGAACGCCTTCAGGCTTACAGCTATCACCTTACTTTTTTGACATGTGGGCGTCCAAACTAGACCTCTCCCTACTTCTGTTTGAATTTGTGAGGTGAGTATTATAACCGGGGAAATCTAAGGAACAGAAAAAAAACTAAGAAGCATAAGGTTGAAAATGACCTTAAGAAATCACCCTTTCTAGTCCTTTCCCTTGCCCCAAGACAGGATCAACTACTCCTTTGTTATAACTGTTTTTTCAATCTTTTTCTTAAAGACTTCCCAGTATGGTGCTTTTGCCATCTCCTCAGGCAATCTTTCCCAGTGTTTCCCTGCCCTTATCACTAAAGGTCTTTTTTCTAATGTGCACTCTGAACATATCCCCTACTGCAATTTGAGTCCGTTAGTGAAAGTTCTTTCTTTGCTGGGCCCAGAGAACAGACTGTTTGCTTCCTCCCTGTAGCAGTCTTTTACATATTTAAAGGCTCTGTCCCCTGTATGTTCTTTTCTTCATTAATCCAAACAGTCCCATTAGTATCCTGATATTTAATATTTTCTGGACTGGTAATCAAGCTTGATCGCTGCTGCACTATTCTCCAGTCACTCAATGTCGTTCTGGAAGTGCAGTGCCCCGAGCCAAGCATGCTCCAGGTGAGAAACATTTTAAAAAGAGGAAAAACTAAAATGGAAGTTGTACCATGGGTTAGCAGAGCAAAATAATTGCTTTGCCTATTTTGCAGGCTGTCTTCCTGTTCTTACATCTACCCCCTTCTTATGGCGTTTGCGTTTTTACAACAGCATAACAGTGGTGACTCGTGATTAGCCTGTGATTCACTCTACATTTTTTCTATGCAACTGTAATCCGGCTTACTTTTCCCCTTCCTGTATCTGGGGAACTGATCATGCTATGTCTAATAGACTACACTTGCACCTATTGAATACTATCTATCTTCTGAGTTTTTCTTAAAAAAAAAAATCTCCAGTTTGACAAAATCCCTCTGAATTCTAATTCTGTTCTCTAACACACTTTCAGCTGTTCTCTTCATGTCCTCTCCAAATGTAACAAGCTTAGTCTCTATTCTGTTCTTCAGATGTTTTGTATGTAGTATCAGATACAGGATAGACCCTTGAGGAACCTCTTTCACTACATCTCCCCATTTTGATAGTGGCCCCAATTTGCTAACTCCTCCTCAGCCCTGCTTTTTCTGACCCCATGGGATTTTCAATCTGGACCATATTGTCTTTTCTTATCCTTGAGAAACGTTGCCAAAAGCTTCACTAAAATGAAGATACATGACTTTTTAATACTTCTTTCCTTTGTATAACACCTATTATCTTATTGTAAAAGGAAATCAGATCAGTTTAACAGGATTTGTTCTTGACAAATCTGTGTTCGTTGTTACTTGTCTGTCTTCTAATGCTCACAGATGGTTTGCTTGATAATTTCCAGAAACTGAAGCTACCTGATCTATAACTTACCAGCTCCTCCTTTTTTATATGTGTACTTAACTGTAAGCCTGATTAAAATTAAGAGGGCTGCTTCCATGACTACGAGAGGTGTCTTCTGAACCGGAGATCAGTAACCTGCCAAAGCCGTGGCAGCAGAACCAGGAGCAGAGCCAAGAAGCCCAGCCCGTCCTTGCCTGCTCTAACAAATCTATAATCCCTGCACAACCTTTCTTCACCTCATTGGTTCCACTTCCCTTTACTTTCTTGATCCATTGATGGAACATTCCTGCAGATATCGGCTTCTAGCAGCTGCCATAGATTTTATGAAAAATTCATACAGATATTTCAACTTCCAAGCAGATTTCCTGTGTTGTATTATGCTGCCAAGACCAGCTGCTTTCTGCTTCCTTCTAAATTGAAAATCACCTGGATCTGTGTTGTCAAACCAACATCCAGGAAGTGATCTACTTAAATCTTATGCTTCTATTTCTTTTTTAAATAAATAGGTACAGAAATAAGTTCTTTGACCTTGGCAGCATTTTGATCATTATCCGTGAGTTTAAGGCAGAAATCTTCATTCTGAAGTGAAACATATTTATCTTAGCTGGAAGGCGAGAGAGAAAGAAACAACTTACTGACCAGTGTTTTCCCCCAGATGATTTCTGGTATGCTTCTAGAGAAACAACATATAAATTAATGCACACAATATTTTGAGTTTTCTTCCAGAACATGTACAGTCACTCTTTCCACATCAAACAAAAAATATAGTCTTTTGCACTTTAAACCATTTCCAACAGTACACAAAATTCTCTCACTTTTCTACTTTCTTGGCTAACACCACCCTAATTCTTCCCTTTCAAGGCCTATCCAAGGAATCTGTGCACTACTGACCCAGAGGCATTGTTTCTCTAAACAGCACCAACGAAACAAATTATTAAATTACTTTCTTCAGCTAAAAATACTGCATGCTGAATACCACAGCTCTGTCAAGGGTGTCACTACTAAGTTGCATAAGTTTAAATACTTCTTGGAACCAACCTTCATCTATTGCATGCATTTTAAAACAATAGATGGGGGAGGGTGGGGAAGTTGAAACCTAAACCAACTTAAAATTTTGCCACATTCCATTCTCAAAGAAAAAAAAAACAACAAAAAACAAAGACCATTTGACAGTTTTTGTACCTCAAATTCCAGGTGAAATTTCATCCCTCTTTTCCACAAGACCAAACTGTGGCACAACTGCTTTCATTTCCATGCTTTTAGGAATAAGCAGAGAAAAGCTGTTTGTTAGGTTTTTTTTTTCACAGACTTCTGAAATCGTGTTGAGTGAGGGCGGAGATCAGATCTCCTGTTCTGAATTCAGCTGTACCCGTGGGATAGTTCATCGCTGCCTGCACACCCCGGCTCCTCTCCACTGGAAGCGAGCATACCTCTGCTCCGGTAGCAGCCAGCACTTCCCAATACATCCTAGTGAAAATCAGCTGGAGTAACAAAGAACTATTATTTAATTATCAGTCAGGCTCATGTTGATGGAACCAAGTTGTTTCCCTTGCTTACCCCATTCAGTGTCTCTGCTGACACGTGTCTGTAGAGAGAAGACGTGACAAGCAGCCCAAGGTCGGCTGGGTTTTGCCACTAACAGTGTTTGCTTGCCTGAGTGCCTGTCAGCTTCTAATTTCATGTGTATGTGCAATTTCTTGCAGGAGCATGGCTTTATTTTACATGCATTTCGGGGGCAGATCCATTTTGCCATTACAACTGTTCAATATTATTACAAAGGGGACTGTTTTTTGCCAAGTGATATGTAACAATAAATAATCAGGTATGATAACACAGTAAGTGTATCACATACACACATACTTGCAAAACCACATTTATTTTAAAGGAAATTATGCAGGGAATTTTGTCTTTAATGTTACAAATAAAGATTCCATCTATTTCTAAACCCTTTCTTGACTGTATTTTTTTCCTTCCTAAGTTTCCCTGTCTGCCTCTCTCTTCGTCTTTCCTCACTTCTTGCTTCCATCCTCCTGATCTCTAATTCTCCTATGGTGAAAAAGGAAGGGAAAATTACAAAATAGGGCTGGGGAAAAGGGAAGAAGAATGGCAAAAAGTGGTTAATTAAACTATGCAATCTGGGCCAAGTATAATTGTTCTTTCAAAAATTTACTTTTTAGTTAATTTATGTTCAAATTAGTATCACAACTGTATGCTATTAGCAAGAGATTGCATCTTACATCAATTAGATATAATTTAGAAGTTCCTTTTAGAGACAAAAATTATTTTAATATATCAGACAAGCAATTAACATTAAAATGTGGATTTTGATCTATGCCCTAAATGTATGATCAAAGGTACCAGATCAGACAGCTTAATCTGAAACCCATTAAATACATGACAATATTTGATTTTAAAGAACTACAGTTCTAGTCTTTAATGTTTCTTATTGACATTTATTCTTAGACACAGAAGTACATTTACATGAGAGAGGTGTTTGGCCTTGACTTCAGATCTACAGCAATTTCCACAGAAATTTCTGAGAAGAATGTTGGTCAGTGTTTTAAAACATAGGGACCTAAATTTAGATCATGAAATCTGTATTTAGCCCTGCAATGTGCTGAGCACTCTGGCTGTGATCCAAGAAAGCACTTATGCATTCCCATCAACTTTAAAACACATTCAGGTCTATTATTCACTTTAGCAAAAGAACTGAACTAAAATACTTAAAATTAAACATGCACATTAAGTGGCCTGTTGGACTCAGCCTTATACAGCCCCCAGTCCTGTTCTGCCCATAGCTAAGACCCTGACTCACTTTATTTGTGTGACTTGCCCTATTGCAGTAGTGGGACTGGTTATAGCCACAGAATTACTCAAGCCCATTACAGATTTCAGGGCTGTTTTTTCAAAAGGGCCAAGTGCCCACCAGGCACACTTTCAGAACCTACTTTGAGACACACATTTTAAAATATACACTATGGTCAGTATCTGAATACACTTATGAGAATATTCTGTCCTGTTTCTACTTGTTGTTTATTATTATTTATTGTGTCTTGCACATCCAAATCCAACTTGTGGGCAATATTCGCCCACTTCTGAAGGACTGATAAGAGTCACACGGCAGTGGTTAGGAGTCCGTTTTCCATATCTGGGAGGGACAGGACAATAAATAAGAGACACAGTAACAAAGGGCATTCAGGTGAGGTATTAGGAAGAACTGTAACACTAGGGACAATGAAACACTGGTGTAGGCTGTTTAGGAAATGGGCTGAACCTCCTTCACTGGAAGCCTTTAAGAACTGGCTAGATGAAGCACCTACAGGAACGATGCTATTCCTGGTGCAGTGGTCAGTCCTTTAAGAGGCAGGATGTACTAGGCAAGTTCATAAGGTGCCTTATAGTCCTGTGCAGCTATTAGTATCAGTACCAGGCTTCTATTTGGCTCTTGCTGTGTACTGGCTAGCCTTCTATGCAGATACCCTTGCATTTGCCCACTTAGGAACTGTGTTGTGATTCAGTTATGAGCAAGCACAGGATTAGACAATTTTTTGTCTTATGCAAGTATTTCTAGCAACAGAAAAAAGATGGCATGCGAAACTGGCTAGAAAATTTCCATTTCCCTTTTCCATTTCCCAAAGCGATCAGCTGCAGTTAAAGACAACATCAGTCATGATCTAACAGAATTCCTGGTGTTCTCTTTAAAGGAGTATTTGCAGAAAAAAAAAGCAAAATCAAAATTAGAGGAGGTAGTACATTGATGGTCATTTGTGAATATGATAGTCGCTAGTTATTGTGCAGGACTGTAAGAGAGCCAACCTGCAGCTAAGGTATCTGCTCTCTCCTCCAGAGCGTAACCACCAAAACCCAACACCCCTTGGTGCTGTCTTCACCAGCGATAAAGGAAAAAGCCTGGAGGAAGGATCTTCTAAAGCAGATTATGCTCTGACGATTATACAACGAGGATTTCCTCTATGGGCAGCAAACCCACTTTTAAAAGTGCCCCTTGTGCCCGCCACACATTCCCTCTCATCCCGTGCCGTGCCTCAGTTGTGCCAAATGCCGAGCTGGCAGCGTGGCTGCGTCCTCGACAAGGGGCAGAAACCCTCGGTGGGGAGAGACAGGGCCGGGGGAGCACCATCTTCTTTCATTTTAATCCATTTTTTCTAATTGATTACTGCTCACATTTACAAAGCAAAATTAACCAGCCATAAATATAAAGGGAAGTGTTCACTTAATCACTGGTGTTACACTTCAGGGAATTTGTAACATCCAGCTGAACTAGAATTCACTGTTAATTGTAACGAGGCACAATATGTACAGGCGAGATACACTTTGATCGATAGCTACACTACCCTTAGCTTGGGGCACTTTTTAACTGCCAAAATCAACCTTCTCTCTGGGAAATGTATGGTGAGAGAGTTTGGAAATAGGATTTGGAACAAGCTGGAGAGGTCCACTCCAAATCTGAACTTCCCCAGTGGGGAGATCTAGACTTTTCAAAGAAGTAAATGTCTCCATTCTGAAACACCTATAAATTCAAATAGTTGGGTAATCCTTAAGGTGGGTGCCCGTAGGTAAAAACAGACTCCATCTTCAGTTCACTCTTCCTCCAAATAATTTCTGAGATACAAATCAGCATCTTAATGGCATATTTATTGTTAAACATTTCCTTATGCTTGCATTCTGGGGAACAAAACATTATCCCCAAAAGACTTCAACAGTTGCACTTAGTGTATTAGGAAAAAAACAAACAGGATACTATTTGTTGATGTTGACTTGGTTGCACCAACCTTTAATTTTTGCACGCTCAAAAAAATGGCAATAAAACAAAATAATTAGGCAAGAAGA
This sequence comes from Nyctibius grandis, assembly GCF_013368605.1. Taxonomy (NCBI): domain Eukaryota; kingdom Metazoa; phylum Chordata; class Aves; order Nyctibiiformes; family Nyctibiidae; genus Nyctibius; species Nyctibius grandis. Next base: position 16,464,415 of record NC_090660.1, read on the forward strand.
GAAAAAAAAATTATGGAGGTTTAAAATTTTGAGTAGGGATTGGGGAAAATATTTGATCAAAACTTGAAATCTAACGCAGACACTCATACCCAAGCATGGGCACCTCCAAGCACAGAGGTACCAGTGACACACTAACCCTGGCTGCAGTGGGATTACACTCCTGCAGAAATCCGGGGAGGCAAAGTACAACGCTAGTGCCAATGGCACATCCAGACATAGCTGGAATTTTCCTAAAGAGTACAGGAGGCCTGCTTCTCTCTACCCTCCATGCACATTATGTAGCTTGAACTACGCAAGACTTGCAAAGAATACACGTTATATTATCTTTTCATTTCCACGGTATCTGTACATTTAAAGTTTCATGCCTCATTGTGCCTGCATGTGATCATCTTGTACATGTATTTAAATTGCTGCTCTTGCCTCTGATCTTGAGAGACAAAAGCAACACGGAATTCTTTTTCCATTATATATTTTTACAAAAGAACTACTGTAAAAATTAATCAAAGGTATGCTGGTTTTTATTGTTATTTTTTTAATTTTGGGGGGTACTTTTGCTCATATTGCAGCGGTTTTGAAATTGAAACGTTGCACTGCTGAGAAAGTGCCATGAAAATATAACCCGCTACATTCCAGGAAAATAAATAAGCAAGGCCACCCAAATTTTCAATTAGTGCTAGTGCAGTCTGCAGGAAATGGCTGGAGAACCGTCAAAGTCAGCCTTAGGCTGGGTCGTGGACACGGAACAGTGACAGGAAGGTTTGAAGCAGGAATACAGGCTCAGTGTGAAGATGGCTCCTCTCCAAGGAAAACTGCATGCTAATAGGTTAATACTGATTTCCTGAAACATACAGCCTGGGTATTACATGCTGGAATTTACATTCTGACAAAGGCAATTGCTGAGCCTCCAGACTTTGCTTTTTCGGTGATGAAATAACACTAGAAAGTTCAAGCTGCATTATATATTTCATGTTTTAAGCTTATTAAACATTCAAAGTACAAACCGTGCACATATTTTTAAGCCACCTGAAATAGCAACAGCCTCTCTAGTTTGGGAAACTAGTATGAGAAACATGACATTTCAACAGGTCAGGCTTGTCTGGAGTAATACTGTCAACAGATACTGACCAAGATGGAGTGATGCCACTTTCAGGGTAAATCTGCCCAGAATCCAGAAATATTGTCCCATCAAGCAGGCAAGCACAGCATCAGGAATGAAACACGCTCCTTTTAGCACAGCCTTTACAGACAAAGCGGCATTTGGAATATATCTGAGGACTGAGTTGGACAAATCTGAGGACTGAGTTGGACAAAGCACTTCAGAAAATGAAAAAACTAAAAAGCACAAAAGAGGACACTACATCTCTTTCTACAAGTCAGAGGAAGGGCTCCCGTTGATGACAGAAGGAGCTGTGCCAGACCTTCATCCTGAACAAAATGAAAAAGGAAAGAAACTTAAAGACCAATCCAGCTAAAGAATCCAGCCAACCTTTCTCTACAAGCTTCCTCCTATTTTACTCTATCCAACTGATTTTGCAACTGTCAGCTGAGGGTGGCACTGCAGCATCACAGGAGACCCTCATCCCACCAGCCAGACCCATGTACTACCTCGGCTGTCTTTACAGAGGCTGGCTAGCAGAGGAGCACGCAAAACAAATGCAGCCATGAGTGGAAGTGAGGAAGAGATGGTGGGTCTTCCGTCAGCCTCTGTGGGGCCAAGATCTCTGTGTGTATCCATCTTAATATCAGCAGGCAGTGTTAATAATGTTTTTACCCCACTAGTAGAGTGGGCATGATCCCATGTCACAGCAAGCAGCCAGTGGTGCCTAGCTATGCTGTCCTGACCCCCAGGCACCCATTTAAATCACATCTGTGCATGTACCTGATTGATCGTATTCATTTAGGAGGTACACATCGTTGTCTTTCACCATTCAGAGAACTGGAAGCCATCCTGCGAGTCTTTTTAACAGTCCCAATTGCACTAAAGTCACTGGGAATTCTGCCCAGATAGAGCCTGGAAAAACTGGGCCACAAAAAGAGACCCTAATTATTTGCATTAGGAGGGAGAAACAATCTCCTTGCAGTTCCAGCCCCTCCCTAGGAAAAGTTCTGTGGGATTGAATGTGCTGAAAACGACTTGGGATCGTTGAGTGATGCACTTTCCACCTCTTCTCAGGGAAGCTGTTTTAAATAAGCTGTGTAAAAATTTTAATCAGCACAGACTATTTTAAGTTCCAAGTACTGTACCTACCCTGGAACCTTTTTAGTTTAAAGTCAATAATTGTGTCACTTGCCTATGAAAGAGCAATTAACAGAGCAAGGAAGGAAGTGGAGGGAATTTGGGGAGTTTTAATTTGTTTTCACACATAATGGTACATTTTTTGGTCATATGTGATAATTATTTAATCAAATGGAATTTGCGCGGTGGTATTTCACATGACACCCTTGCCAATCACCACAAAGCAAACAAATCCTTCGGGTGAAGGGAGAGTTTACTCATCTGTCTTCTGGAGAGCTGCGTGCTGTGAATGGCAAATGGCACATCTAATATTGCTAAAGTGATCCGTGGGCCGCTAAGTGGAATAGGCACCAATTCAAGGCAGCATTTTTGTGTTTTGGGGAGTCTGGACAACTTCCACAGAACTTGGACACGCGTGTAAGGCTGGGTATACGATCAATCATTGTCCTGAATCAAGGTGCTCTGCTGAATTGAGGCCACAGCTTTTATGAAAAGGTACTTCTTCCCTATAGAAAAAGAGCGCCTCGTTTCCTTTCCACATGAACACTTGATCCATGATAAATGTTTATAAAGTTTTCCTTCACCAAGTTTCTTAACTGCTGAAGAATAAATATTTAAAGAATCACAAATACTGTAATCAAAACCATGTAAGATGCTACAAGAGTGTTCCCTATTGTATGAAAAAACAAGGGAGCTGAAGCTTGCAGAAAACTTAATTTTCCCGGTTTGAAAACTGATCTACTGTACAATATAGCATGTATTATCTTTGTGCAGTATTTTTAAAACAATACCTTAAATGCCATTGGCTTAATTCTTACCATATTACTATAACAAAACTATGGAAGCTCTGCAAAGACCAATGGAGAGGAGGTTTGGGGGTCGCATCTGCAGGGTACTGAGCTCTTTAGCTTTGATTTGGTGAAGTCCTGGGGATTAGACCCGTGTTTAAGATTAAGGACATGCCTAAGTGCCTTGCTGGATGGGAGTCAGAGTGTTCAGTCTTTTGCAGGACTGAGCCCTTTGCTGGCACTCAAGACAGAGACTTTGAATATTGAACAAATTCCTTAGGTGGGGTAAAATTATTAAAAGAAAAAAAAAAAAGGCACATGTTTCCTCATTGTAGTATGCAACTAACACCTGTAATACTTACTCTCAGGAGCAGTGGGCCACCTGATGGGAACTACCTACAGATTTCAGAAATATATTTATAGGTGTAGAGTTGAATGATGAGACTTTTAGTTAAGTCATTAGTGTAAAAATCCTGGTTACATGGAACAAAATTGGAGCAGTGCCATTTTTGTCACAGGGCCAGGATTTTGCTCATCCTTTTTACATGACATAGGCTGATTTGGAGACGGCTTCTAACTCCCAGTTTGAATCTAATATTAAGTTAAATGGCAATTTCCTATGGTCAATGACCAAATTATCCAATGATATCGCCTTAATACAATCAAAATGAAAAAGGTGGAAGTCATGTTATTTTAAAGCAACTGATTTGTTTCCTGAATTTTAATCAAATGGGACAGAAGGATCAAATTAGTTAGATAAAAAATTACAGTAATTCAAAGGTATTTTGAACACAACCACACACCTTTGAACAGGTAAAACTCTTTCTCAGTTCTAAGTCTTCTTCCCTTCTTTCATTCCTGACAACTATTGTTTATGTCATGTCAAACACAATGGAAAAAAGCTTTTCTACTTTGTAAGGCAGGAAAGTCTATAGGAAGTTTAACCACGGTGCCTCTGGACTCGTGCAGATCAAAGGTAGTTCCCTGTTTTCCTCTCCAGACGACCATGCAATTGCTCTGGGAAAAAAACGTGGGGAGTGATCATAGCAAAGGGTGAGGGGACTGTCCCAGAGACATTCCTGGGCTCAGATCATCATCACCTGGTTGCCCAGACGCTACCGAAGCAGTCACACAGCAGATGCGCAACCGGTGTCCGAGCATCCTGGTTGCAAAGTTTGGGCTTCGGCCCCCACGCACAGGCCTGCACTGAAATTCTAGCCCGCTGCTAGACCACCTGCAAGCCAGCGCCGACTTCCACAGAAGTAGAACATGATTAGAAGCAATTTTCACCTTGCATGTCCTGTATGTTTGTGTAGCTGTGAATTAATACGGAACATTCCTATACAAGTTCTCTTTTCGCCAGCAAAAGGCATATCCATGTATTTGAGCCTGGGGAGAAAGAGAAACTTGTTGATGTCAATGTTTTCTTTCTTTCCTTCCCCTTCACCCTCCAGATATAAATGCTACATTGAGAAAAATCACAGAAATGGCTGTTTAAGAGCAGGGTCTGACTCTATATTATTAAGTTTCACAGTAGCTACCAAGAAAAAAAATTTAACAATATTTTTTAACAGTAAATAGCTATGGAGTCATTTCAAATCCAATGCCGGAGATGAAGGACTAGTAGAAGGAGGTGAAGAGCTAGGAGACACATGCGGGTTTTGCTGGTGAAACCATTTTCTGCACTGGTGAAACCGTTTCTGTCACTGGTGAAACCGCACCTCGAATACTGTGTTCAGTTTTGGGCCACTTGCTACAAGAAAGACATCGAGGTGCTGGAGAGAGTCCAAAGAAGGGCAAAGAAGCTGGTGAAGGGTCTGGAGAACAAGTCTTATGAGGAGCAGCTGAGGGAACTGGGGGTTGCTTAGCCTGGAGAAAAGGAGGCTCAGGGGAGACCTTATTGCTGTATACAAGTACCTGAAAGGAGGTTGTAGTGAGGTGGGTGTCGGTCTCTTCTCCCAGGTAACAACCGATAGGATGAGAGGAAAAGGCCTCAAGTTGAGCCAGGGGAGGTTTAGATTGGATATCAGGAAAAAGTTCTTCACAGAAAAGGTTATCAAGTAGTGGAACAAGCTGCCCAGTGAAGAGGTGGAGTCACCATCCCTGGAGGTACTTAAAAGATGAGTAGCTGTGGTGCTTAGGGACATGGTTTAGTGGTGGAGTTGGCAGTGTTAGATTAATGGTTGGACTCGATGATCTTAAAGGTCCTTTCCAACCAAAACGATTCTGTGATTCTGTTAATGAAAGCACAGCCCCTTAGCAGAATTATCTGCCTCATTGCTCTCTAATACATCAATATGCATTTCTCCTCTCTCAAGATACATCACCACAGTAAAATGCCTCGATAAAAAAACTAGATCAACTTAAAAACAAGTGTGGTGACAGACAGAGGAGCAACTAGGCGTGCAGCCTTCTGCAAACAATCAACAACTTATGCACAACACTACTGTTTTTTTGATTTATGTGCTCTACTAGTTTTCTGGTTTTCAAAAACCACCAGAGGGAGCCCATAACCTCTCATAAATATAAGTAAAGGCATGTTGGGGCTGGTGATGAAAAAATGGAGTAAGAATTAAGCTGTCTTTGGTTTCAAAGAAATACACTAATTGCTGATTCACCAAGATCCACATAGATGCAAAAGTTCTGGACAGTGACACTTGATACACATAAAACTATATTAGAAGACCCTTTTAAATTTGGTCCTGGCAATCATTAATACAACTCATAATACTTCTAGTATGCCAAAAGATACACATTATAGGTGAGGATGAAATGATGTAGGCAGCCAAATGCATACAACTTATGATTGTTTAGGAACATGCTTTTGAGCTCTGCTGCTGGATCTGTGTAACACCATCGGGTGCATGAAAATACGAGTGATGTTATTTACAAGCTGACCTCAGGGGCTGCTTCACATGATTGCCAGGGTCTACTCCCTTGTAAGTGCTCATGGCTAAGGTAATAAGTGGGGAAAAGCTGATTCTTTGGATGAGAGAGTGAGGAGGATGGTGTCATGAAGCACTGAGGTGATCCTAGAAGCGTCTACACCTTAAATGTTAGTGATTGCAGTGACTATCATGGAGAAGTACTTCAAAATCTGGACAGACATACTGTATGACTTGCTACCAATTTGGCTATCAATCAGCTGATCATTGATTGATCTGACTAAGCGTTACCTTGACTGGAATACAAAATAAGTAAGAAACTGTGCAAATGGTCCAAACAGACTTACCAAAACCAATGATTAGGCACTTTTACCAGAGAAGGCTAAAAATATCAAGTATAAGTCATGAGTCCTCACTGTAATTACCTGATATGAAGGTTATTCCAGAAGTTCAATAGGCTCTGATTAAAACAAAAGTAGATCCTAGAAAAAGCCCAAGAAATTTGGCATGATGATACAGCACATTGCATATAATTTGTTTGCCCTTGCCAGGTCAGTACATTCAGGATGCATGTCCTAGCGTCTTAGTTTAGCCCGCACCCGGGGCTAAACAATAACAGTTTTCCTCTCACCCAGTGTCCCTTCCCCAACCAAGGAAGGAAATTGGGAAAAAGAGGGAGATTCGTGGGTTAAAATTAAATAGATTTAATAAAATAAAGAAACCAATATACAGGATAACACAAAAGTATACTTTGCTGCAGTGTTGCAGCAGGTTGTCCATGAATACCAATCATCAGCAATGAGGAAAAAGGGAGGCCAGAAGAGAGGAGAACAAAACCAAACCAAACCAAACCAAAAAACCCCCACAAAAAAAATAAAACCCCCACAAAAAAAATAAAACCCCAAACAAACAAAACCCAAAAACCACAGCCCCACCTCTCCCCAGCAAGCCCTCCCTTGTATAGTGAACTTGATGTCAATGATATAGAATACACCTGTGGGTCAGCTGCCCCAGATTTAACTGCGGAGGACCTCGATCACCATGGCTGGCCACAAACTGAAACAAAATCCCAGTGAAACCAGGACACCTAGTTTTAAAGATATGGAAAAAAATTAAAAGCTTGAAGCACAGAAAACCTAAGAAGAAGATGAACAAAAGGTAAGATCCAATAGCAGGACCTGACACATGAAAACAATTTCTTTAAACAACCAAGTAAAATTAATGAAGATTAGATGAGCTCCATTTGCTGTAGCCAAGAACTGAATCTTAACCTTTATTAACTCTCAGGAAAGGCTCTACAACACACTACTTTTTTTTTCTGGGCGTATAAGAGAAGACATCTTGCATACATCTTTCCCTTGAGGAATAGTCACAGGTTTTAATTGAAACATTTTTCAAACCAAGCTTCAACTAATAACTGGCTAAAGCTGTCTGCAAGAAGTTGTGTGTCTTTGTGACATTTTGGTTCTGGAGATGCGCACAGAACGTAATTACCCACAGCTTTTGCAGATGTAATTGTAGAGCATTTTTTTCAGCTTTTACAGCAAACTCTTACCATTTGTTTTAATTCCACTCCTGTGACCTCAGTGATGGAGGAAATAGTTCTTTCCCAGTTCTAGCGCTGTAGTCCTCTGGGGAAGAAGATGCTTTAAGCAATGCCTGAAGTGCTTAACTAATATGCAGTTCTGTTTACACACACATTACAAATATACTAGTCAATGCCACAAAGCAAAAGCCAGTAAAATTCGAATTGGTAATATTCCTGCCGTGCACATCTTGACTACAGTGGTGAGTTAGTCCCGTAACACTACTGATCTCAACAAAAAAGGGTCTAATTCAACATTCAAAATGAGCACTCTCATCTGATCTACCTTACTTGGTCCATAGGACAAGTCATTAAAGAGAAATAAATAATAAATAAATAAAAGGAACAAAGGTAACATCATGTTATCTCTGGCCTCACTTCCTTTCTAGAAGAGGCAGCATAGAATTGCAGCCGGTTTATTATTTGAGTATTCTGCGCATGAGGGATCAAGTAGAGATCAGTTAATTAAAAAAAAATTTATATTATTAGAACGTCATAATTAAGGGGGGAAATTGTTTGAAAGCCAGGAAATTCCTCCTTTAGTTTTCACAAAGTCCTGACTGTTAGAGCTTCCTCATTAGGAGAGAAAACTTGTTCTACCAGTGGCTACACAGATTACAAGGTGCAGAAGAGGGTGCAGGAGAAGAGCTCATGCCTCAGTCAGGCAAAAAAGGGCATCCCATCGGTGGAGAAGAGTCCACCCTGACAAAGAAGCTCTGCAACGGGCCAGTGCGAAAGTCCCAAACATGACTCTCATGTCACATCTCTTATGAAACCCCACAAAACCCAACCCACGTCTGCTCTTACTGCTTTAAAGTGACAAAAGACGGCTATTTGCAAAATGTAAAATGAGGGCAAAAATCTCTTGTTCTTCACCCAAGTCGCAGCCACTCTTCCTCCCCCTCGGACCATCCCGGGAAGGGCTGCAGCCATGGCTGGAGCGTGGCGGCGGGTGATGGTGTGCCCGTACAGCTGGGGAGGGCAGGGCTGCCGTGTCGGGGTGCTGCGCTCTCTGCACAGTGGCCGGCACCCCACGGGGCCTGCCGAGGCTCTGCTGGCTGGGAGGGCAGCTGGGGTCACCTCCAAACCACACGCGTAGCACAGCCAGGCATGCCAGTAAGCCTGGGAGCTGGCTATGGGGGGTTGCATTAAAAATCCTACGCCCAGGAGGCAAGCGTAGGACTGTAGCTGTTCCTGAAGCTCGGCTTCCCCAGCCTTAGGCTCCTTCCTCACCCCCATTCCCACGACTCGGCACAGTTGGGGATCGCTTCTGCTGCCTCGGCCGACTGTTGCTCCCTGCCCATCTCTCTTTGAGCCCGTGAGTCACTTCCTCTCCTCAGATCCCACCTTTCAAAACTTCCTTTTTCCTTTTCAGGGGTACATCTGAAAGCCTTTTCTGAAAGCGGGCGTTGGGCTTACTTATCCATGGACAAAAGCGCCTCTGGGAAGCAGCACGTTCTCATGTCTGGAGACGTCCAGCCAAGAGCAAACAGCCACATTTGTGCGGTCCCCATCGCACCAGTGCACACAGCTCCACACTAACCTTCTCCCGTCCTCTGCTTTGACATGCTGCGGCTGTGGGATGGTGCCAGAGGGCTTCTCACCCTGTCCCCTGTCCGCAGCTGTGGGGCAGACAGAGGAGAGGAAGGAGAAGCCCAGCTTGCCCCAGCTCTGCTCGCCAGTAGCTGCCTCTTGTTGAGAGAGCAGCAGCCCTGGGGTTCAGCCACAGCTGGAGGGAAAGCAAGAAAGTAAAACCAAAGCAGCTTTGACTTTGAAAATGGGGTTCCTTTCATTTATGCTCTGTTTTTTGAGCTGTTGGGAGTTCAGGTTTTAAGGTTTTTCTCTGCAGCCACAAGGGTTAGAAATGTGTTTCTTGGAGAGCAGCAGTGGACCCTCCTGAAATCAGTGACAGGAGCTGTTCTGGCAAGCCACCAGTGCCATCCCCTGGGAAGCTGCTGGCTCTTCGCGACACTCCCTCACGTGAGACGGAGAGTTCACGTGTTCCTGCCCCTCACAGGCAACTAGCACCAGGAAAGACAGAGGGCGAGGAGAGTGTGGATGTGAGGGGAGAGGTGTGGGGGTGAACCTGTCAGGGTTTGAGTGGTGGTTCAGGCACAACTTGTTCCCTGGGAGATTTCTGTGTTATCAGCAAGATAATCACATTGGCTAACAACCTATTCTGCAGGTACGGAGGCCAAATCTGCCTGTGCTCAGCAATTCAGAATGAAGCTATGAGTTAACTCTCCTATTTGTCACTGTATTTTCGAGATTATGCTGTTGGATCAGCGTGCTTTGACTTCTCCAGCCTTCAAACTGCTTGGAAGGCTATGTTTTCTGCTCCGGGACATCTGAGACCTTGTGGCCTGATGTTTTGCCTATGTGTAAGGCTGTTGTCGCATCTTTACCACACGGCATTATTAGGGCAGGAAGCATAAAGCTATTGGGGTCAGATTCTCAGCTGGTGTAAAACCACATCTGGAACGGGGGGTTATGCACGTTCGTGCTGGCCGAGAATTTAGCCTGTCAAAGTTATAACAAGAATTTTCTTGTGGAAGAGATCATTTGTTTGATTGTTCTACAGCAGGGGCATGCAGTTTTTCATGCTAATTTCATGCCACGCTAATTAAGCCACCGGGCAGACAACTGCAGTATTTAAATTAAGCGTGCAAATTGATGTGGTGTTGAAAGATACTGTTTCATTAGTATCTTCCATTCTCAAACATTACGATGCTTTTCATGGCCAAATACACCCACACAACTGAGGGGGAACACAGAGGAAATAAACTGTGTGCGTAGATTCCCATATGTCGCCATCCTTCAGTTACAGAGCTGCATCCTTTCTGGTCACTGGGTTTTGGTCCTGGCCAGTCTGCCATGTCTTTGGGTGCACTGACCTGATACTGTGACATGAGCCCTACTGACACTGTGCTCACTTTCTTAGTGATCTAGCAATACAGATCAAAAATCATTGGTTAAAGAACATCATCTATATCCTCTCCAAAGCATGCTAGCTGCTAACAGTATGGAGGCAATGCAAATCTATTTTAAAATTTTTTTTATTCCCTCTCCACAGCAGGTAGGAGAAGCAGGCTGTGCCCCACAGTTCCACGTTTCTTAAAGCCCACCCAAACTGGCAAGGTGCTTAGGCACCATGGCTTATTTTCTGTTACAGCTTATTTTCTGACAGTGTAAATGTAGATAACAGTTCTCAAATGTACGACACTGAGTAGTAACTGAGAGTATGTGCTCCTCCACCACTGCTAAAGGGAACATCTTGTCAACCAGCTGTGGTCCCTGCTCCAAATTATCCCCAGAGAAAAAGAGCCCAGCAGCCAAACTAGATGGAGGGAATGAATTAGTGACACAATATTCCCACCAAAGCCTTGTACGCCATATCACCTAAAATCTGGTTTTGCTACAACACGGAGCCTTTCTGCTCACAGACCACATTTCCCTGGACCCTGATGTAGGACAAGCTGGTCATTTTTTTCCCCATCTGAGAATAAGAGAATATCCCCAAACTGATGAATTTCAGGAGATTACCAGATGGTAATATTACATTCTTGCCTTGCTGAAAACTTAGCACTGTGCGTTTGGGTCACTACGTAGTTTTCTAAGGCAGCAAATTAATCAATCAGGCATTACAGGACTGTATGGGCTTTCCTAGGTAGGAATAAAAAAGTAGCAATAACCAGTGCTTGCTACTAACATTGAGTGGGCAACATTAATATAGATAGGAGCAAAATTTTCCAGGCGAAGAAGTGCCGATTTTACATAGAAAGATAAATAAGTGACCATGAAGTCAAAATAGGAACACCCCCTGAGACTTTTAAAGTTGTTTTATGGTCACAAGGTTTTTATACAGAAACCAAAAAACGCAAACCACATCTTACTGCTAAATCGAAAGTAGTGTTTATTTTTCAGGGGGATTTTTTTCCAATACTGTGTCACTGTAAATTCCGTATCAAGAAGTAACAAAGAAAGGGATTTCTCTTTTCAGATCAAGAGAGCAGCTTTGGTAATGCCTATATTCATTCAGCTTTTCATTCCAAACATCATCCATCATGCCATACATCCCTTGCACCAGACTTCAGAAGACATACCACAAATTCTACCTGGAACAGCAATGCATCTTGAACAAAGCTGACTAAACTCAAAATTAAGTTTTCAACAACTGCATGTTAAAAAGAAAATCAATGAAAGAAAAACAGCAAGCTCCACTGAACAAACATCCTGCAGTTAAAAAAAATATATTTTGATTGATGAAGGAAAAAGCCATGACATTTTAGGTGGCCTAAAAGAAATTTCAAGGATCATATTAAAAAGAAAGCTGGCATTGTATTAAAATATAGTTATCCCAAGGGATAACTGGAATATACTGGGAAACCAGGACATAAACTGCCTTTACTCTTTTCTCAGAGCAGTTCCTTAAATCTTGCTTTCTTCATCTCGTGTCCGCAAGTGGGGGAGTTTACCTTCAGGATCATCAAGTTTCTTCGTTGTGAAGCAGCTCTAATCTACTACCTTGATCCTCCTGCAATTGATTAATGCCATGCTAATCCTGTCCTGGCCAGGCACAATGTGGAAAACTAAATGTATTACATTATCTACAAGAAAAGTATTCAGGAATCTAGATCTGAATCCAAGGCACTTTTACCTCTACAGAAAGATCAGGATGAAACACTCGATAAGATTTACTGAGCTGCGATATCTACAAAAACAACAAGGTAAGCTCTGAGGAGAAGCAGTATCTTTCATCAGATCAACTGATACAGCTGGAAAAAGCAGACAACCTTTCAGGCACAGAGAGTCAGGACAGCTATGGGCAACATCTGAAGTTTAGTTTAGATTAGCCCTGCAGTGAAAACAAGTCTTTTGGCATTGGACATTTACATAATTAACCCTTTCTAAGGGAAATTTTTTTATACTCTTTATGGAAAACATTTTTGTTGTGTAATTAGAAATAAATTCCCGGCTTTTATTTTTATGACAGCAAAACCCCAGATACTTCCATAGGATCTTGTATGCTAGAATCATAGAAGCAAACAGGTTGGAAGAGACCTCTGGGATCATCAAGTCCAACCATTGCCCTGACACCACCCTGTCAACTAGACCATGGCACTAAGTGCCATGTCCAGTCTTTTCTTAAACACATCCAGAGATGGTGACTCCACCACCTCCCTGGGCAGCCCATTCCAATGTCTTATGACCCTTTCTGAGAAGAAATGCTTCCTAATGTCCAACCTGAACCTCCCCTGGCGAAGCTTGAGGCTATGTCCTCTTGTCCTATCGCTAGTTGCCTGGGAGAAGAGGCCAACTCCCACTCTGCTACAACCTCCCTTCAGGTAGTTGTAGACTGCAATAAGGTCACCTCTGAGCCTCCTCTTCTCCAGGCTAGACAACCCCAGCTCCATCAGCCGTTCCTTGTAGGTCATACCCTCCAGACCCTTCACCAGCTTGGTCGCCCTCCTCTGGACTCACTCCAACACCTCAACATCTTTCTTGAAGTGCGGGGCCCAGAACTGAACACAGTATTCAAGGTGTGGCCTCACCAGTGCCAAGTACAGAGGGACGATCAGTTCCCTAGGCTGGTTGGCTATACTATTCCTAATAGAGGCCAGGATGCCATTGGCCTTCTTGGTCACCTGGGCACACTGCTGGCTCATGTTTAGTTGGCTGTCAATCATCACCCCCAAGTGTCTTTCCACCGGGCCACTTTCTAACCACTCTTCCCCCAGCCTGTAGTGCTGCATGGGGTTGTTGTGGCCGAAGTGTAAGACCCGGCACTTGTTCTTGTTGAACCTCATGCCGTTGGTCTCGGCCCATCTATCTAACCTGTCCAAATCCCTCTGTAGGGCCTTCCTACCCTCCAGCAGATTGACACTCCCACCCAGCTTGGTGTCATCTGCAAATTTGCTGAGGATGCACTCAATCCCTACGTCTAGACCATCTATAAAGATATTGAACAGCACCGGCCCCAGAACTGAGCCCTGGGGAACACCGCTAGTGACCGGCCGCCAGTTGGACTTTGCCCCATTCACCACCACTCTCTGGGCTCAGCCATCCAGCCAGTTTTTAACCCATTGAAGAGTCCACCCATCCAAGCCCCGGGCAGCTAGTTTGTCTATGAGGATGCTGTGGGAGACAGTGTCGAATGCCTTACTGAAGTCTAGACAGACTACATCCACAGCCCTGCCCTCATCTACTAAGTGGGTCACTTTGTCATAGAAGGAGACCAGGTTGGTCAAGCAGGACCTGCTTTTTGTGAATCCATGTTGGCTGGCCCCGATGCCCCGATTGTCCTGCATGTGCCATGTAATGGCACTCAGGATGATCTGTTCCATCACCTTGCCTGGCACCAAGGTCAGGCTGACAGGCTTATAGTTCCCTGGATCATCCTTCCAGCCCTTCTTGTAGATGGGCGTTACATTTGCTAATTTCCAGTCAGCTGGAACTTCTCCAGTTAACCAGGACTGCCGGTAGATAATAGAGAGTGGTTTGGCAAGTTCATTTGCCAGTTCCTTCATTACTCTGGGGTGAATCCCATCCGGGCCCATAGCCTTGTGTGTGTCCAACTGGCACAGCAGGTCACTAACCAACTCCTCCTGGATTACGGGAGGTTCACACAGCGCCCCGCCCCTAACTTCAGGCTCTGGGGGCTGAGTCTCCTGAGGACAACCAGTCTTGACATTAAATACCGAGGCAAAGAAGGCATTGAGCACCTCTGCCTTTTCCTCATCCCCTGACACTACACTACCCTCCTCATTCAGCAAGTGGTGGAGGCTCTCCTTGACCCTCCGTTTGCTGTTAATGCAAACAGCAAATTTAGAGCTAATTAGAGCTAATAATGCAAGTGCATTTGCCAAAGTTAGCTATATTTTTAGTATTGGAAACCTCTGTCCAGTCTTACAAATTCTTAAACTGAGTACTTCGATTCCAGAGAATTGCTGGTTCTTTTCCAACAGCTTAATTTCTATTCTTACAGACAATATGAATCTTACACTTCCATGAGAAAGTATAGGTCAATGAAATTACTATGCAAAATGCAACTTCTTGTTGAGTGAACTTGCCAAGTGAGTGTCTTCACTTATAATACTTTGGATGCTACTCTGAATGGTATCCTTGCAAAGCAATACTGCTTTGGTAGAAGCAACCAGTTGCTTTTCTTCCTTGTACGTGCCTAGGCTTATTTATCTACTTCCAGTCAGTTACACAGGCAACAAGATGGCAGAGGTGTCCACACAGGCATATCACTTTTATGTATGCCATCTTTGTGGAGCTAAAACTTCTCTGAGAACAAAATTCACGGAATTTTGTCCTGAATTCCCATTCCTCCTGTGCATTATCCGTGGGATTCATGAGTGTTTACTCAATCCCAGTTGGCTACAGCTGTGCAAACCCATGGCAAGTTCCTACTCTGTGTATAGCAGCTGCCATTGCAGTACTATGTCCTATTTTATTTCTCTTTCAGATATATAAACAGCAGAACAATGTAAAATCATGGTAACAAAATCTCCCAACAAAAGAAAAAGCCACCATTAAAAAAAAAAAAAAAACAACGAGCAGCTCACTGCATTCGTATTTTTTTGTTCACAGACTGCCTTGCCAGCACAAAGGAAATGAGGTGTACTCACTGAAAAGAAACAGGCCCCTTCTGCAAGGCCAGGGCCCCTGGGCTTCTGCCGGTGAGGCTGGTGGTACTCATGGCTTGGGTTCTGGAGGAAAACCCTTGGGACCTTCTTGACTTACCTCCCTCCTGGGCAAGTGCAGCTTCCTTCTCGCTGGGTGGTCTTTCCAGTGATGGAGGTCTTGTCCTTCCGCTCCTGGTGTGACCCAGGAGTGAACTGAGCTCATTAAATGTACTTGCTTTTCCTTTGAAAAAAAGAAAAAGGGTGGAAATCGGTAGATTCAGGTTACGATACTACATTTCTATTTTTAAAAGCCCAGATGTTGTACTTGTTTGTAGAAATCAACAGCATTTCACCCATGTGATGCATTTTTCTTGAGAAACCAGAGCAATTGTCAGATCAAGCATTTCAAGACACGTCATTTCCAGAAGAGAGGAGTTAGGCACACTCTTGATCGTGTGCTTCTGTTTATTCTGTGTAAGGGATCTAGGACACCTGTGTTAGTTTTAAAGCTACTACATGTACAGCACTTGACTGCTATATTTTGGCAAGTCCCAGCTGTTATTTCACATGTGTGAACTAAGAAAATACCCAAGGTAAACACAGACTTAGAAGAAGTACCAAAAACATTTACAATAAAGTGCAAGTATGGCCCAGTATGTTAACCTGCTAATATATACAGTGTGCTGGCCCTGATCTATTTTCCTTTAGAAGCAAAGGAAAAGAGGTGTAACAAAGCCTGTACGAAATACCACAACCGGTTACCAGTCCTTTCCTCTGGAGGAGCAGCACCAATATGAATCTCTCTTCTAGTATTTTTCTTTACTTACAGTTGTTACCAGCAAAGCTTACCCAAATGCGGGCAATGCAGAACAGAAACATTTTTTTTCTTCTCATTTTGTGCATCTGACAGCATTTAACCTAAAATCAGTTTAAATCCAGATTACTTACATGTGTGCACATACAACTCCCTCTCTACACACACAATGTTAAAAGGACATTACTGATGATCATTTATTTTTCTCTGCTCTTACTGCATGTCATAATATCCTTTCTCTCTTGAAATGCTGCCAGACAAGATTGTCTTTAATACATTTCAGTGGTGTCAAAAGAACCTCAGGAAATGAGGACGGGGGTGAACCTAAGGTCCACTCTATGCCACCAATACTCTGATTATACATACTGCTTTGTACAGAAGGTAAAGATCTGTACTCCCGATGTCCTGCCTTCAAAAACCAATATTCTGTCCTCTTTCCGTCTCCTCTAATTAAAGCAAATTACTTTGACCTGCTTGGTTTCTCCTCCAGAGGCGATGTTCTATTATTACCTACCCTTGCCCACAACTGGGTTTGAGTTATGCCTCAGAAACTCTTAGATTTCACCAGAAATGAGTTTTACTGGAAAAACAGGGTTTCTTTATCTCCATGATTTCCTGTATATGGGTCACATCCTTTTAAATATGATTATCAGCTCTTTAAATACTACCCTTAGAGGTAAGCTTTAGAGCTGCTGCCTGACATATCCTGACGTAACCACGTGTAATCTGTGAGCCATAGCTTCTACTGGGCAAATAAATACAAAAAATGAGCTACTGATTCAAATTCAAGGGGCCAAATAAGTTATTTCCAGGCGGCAGCCTGAGCACAGAACAATGTTTCCTGAGGTATTTCAGAGAGTATGAGAAGCTGTAGGAGAAAAAGTTCACTTCTTGATTAGCAACAAGATCAAAACATTGTAATGGGACGGCGGGACTTTGGGTTACCAGGGTCAGCTCAAGCTCCAAAGGAACAGTTCCCAATGTCTTAGTTCTCACTTGCCAAATTCAGCCCTGATGTGAATGAGAAATGTTCTGCTGAAGTGATGCAATGGATGAGTTAGCTTGCTGTGTTAAGAACCACACGCCATTTTGTGATTAACTAATTTCTTGCTCAAAAGCGTTCAGTACTTACAGACGAATATCGTATTTGTCCCATGTTTGACATGGCAATGTTCGGTTGAAATATCATGTCCCGCTAATTATAGGCGCTTCAAACTCAATAATGTTTTGCTTACATCAGTCACTGATCATTCACTACTTCCATTCATCATAATCCTGGATTGCTCTAGTTCACTCAGCAGTAATTCTAGCTGGCTTTCATCATTCCCATGGAAAACAAATACCAACAATTACATCTCTCAGCAGAAGGAATCAACCTCATTTGAAGGTTTATAAAAGGACTGAGGGGAAAAACCCATGTATATATTTATGTGAGCAATAGCAATGAATAAGTATGTAAATCTGATAACAATACAGCTCATTTTGTCAATAGTGAAATGTTAATTTGATGGATTCAGGCATTTTATCTTTCTGATGCCAGACAATGCAATGCATTTTAGAGTGATAGGTGTAAAGATTCTTGAGAGCTTCCTGGGTAACCTGAAAAGAAGA
Source organism: Nyctibius grandis (assembly GCF_013368605.1). Classification (NCBI taxonomy): domain Eukaryota; kingdom Metazoa; phylum Chordata; class Aves; order Nyctibiiformes; family Nyctibiidae; genus Nyctibius; species Nyctibius grandis. The sequence goes on from NC_090660.1 coordinate 16,481,965, forward strand.
AGGAGGGGAAAAAAAGACGAGGAAAAGGCATATGCAGTTATCTATAGAAGTTCATAGAAAGCTACCAATACAGTGCAATCTAGAAAACATTCCTTTACTATAATGATAGAACTATGAGATAGTTAAATATAATAATTAGAAACAGTAAAGTACATCCCATAGGCAAGGAAAGTAGATGTCCAAGGCAGGGAAAATTTCGCCTCTCTCATTTCTTACCCTCGCAGACTTTGTGCATACTGAACTCTGGCCAACACTCTCCGCTGTCCATCCAGTTCCACCACCTCTGATGACTTGTTTGAAGTCCTGCAGAGAATCCATGTGAGGGCTGGGAATTAAGCAAGCTATTCTGTCTTCTTGTCCCATGCTGTAAGCATGAGACCACCCTCCTACATAAAAGCCTGAAGATACCACAATATCAGGTGAAAGGCACTTCTGTAGCTTTCCGTATATTTTAGCCAAAACAGCTTTGCAGTACTAGAGGATAAGCAGTGAGCATAACGGTTTGAGGGCTGATGGCTGTCAAAGAAATATTTACATCAGATTGATACTGGCTTAATATGGTCTTTACTAGCTCCTATTGTGATGATTTATAAGTCCTTCCAAGTCTTGAAAGAAAGAAATGAGGCTTAGCATTAGCTTTCTAAAGACTACAGTTGTGTATCTATAGAGAAAGCATAACTGGCGGGTAGCTGTCTGTGTGTAGATAATGTTAGTAGTGAAGAAGTGCAAGTGGTGCTCATTTTGTGTTTATATATACAAGATGTAGTAAAACGAACAAGATGAGAAGCTGCAGAAACAAGTTGTTTTGGTTGCAAGAGTTAAAAAAAAACACGCTGCAATAGGAAGCATGCTCAATAAAATAGCAAAATAGGATTTGATGAAGCTAGTGCCCAGGCCACCATCCTATAGGCTGCTGAACAAAAACAATCCCTCGTGAAGTAGAATGTATGTAACTTGGAAGTTTTTATAACTCACCAGTATTGCAAAAGACACTACAGTGTAAGAAGATCATACTTAGAGTCACAGAATGATTTAGTTGGGAAGGGACCTTTAGAGGCAGGGCTAATGTTAGGTCAGATTTCGTGCTCATGACTGAAGTTCCTAAACCAAGACAGACAGATTTTTTTTTTAATTCTACCCGTAGGTTATCTGTCAGTACTTCAGCTACAGCATAAGCCTAGCCTGACCCAGAGACGTCTCATTTATTCTTGTAGGCTTGGTTTAAACCTGTGGCATCCAAACCAGAGATGGTTTCAGAGATCAGTTTCTCTACTGACCTGATTTCAGTGTCTTCAAAAAAATCTCTTTTCTTCCAGCTCTCATGGAGACCTGTTCCTCAAAGAAACATCCTAAACCTCCACCAACTTCTTATTACTTCCATCATGGACCAAAAGCACTGAATTGCTTTTGCCTTCCAAACGAATGCTATGGTGCTGGAGAGAGCAAACCCTATTCTAAAGATCTTACATGTGGACTTTTAGCAGGACGTTCTCCCAGAACTAGCTTTAGTAGCAGGAAGAGTTGTTTCCGTCCACATTTTCTGATGGCATGTCTGGTTTGTATTTATTCTGTGTACTGCATTTCATTTCAGATACAAATCTCCCTCTGTCCCAGTGCCTACAAAACAACTGAAAATGGATAAACAGCTTGGCCTTCTTCGGACTTCCAGTGGTCCTTCCGTTGAGTTCAAGAATTGTGTATCATTTTGTCCTTCTAACACTACAATGTTAATGCAGTTAATAATATATTCATGCAGGCCTTGGTCCTCCTAGCTCGCAGGTGTAATGGCTGAAAGTGCTAAGAAGAGGAATTGAGTTTAATTTTTCACTTTGCATCACATGGAAAAAAGATTCTTCCAAGGACAAGTAGGTACTAAGAGAAAGCTGTTTTGGAGCTACAAAGCCTTATAAGGTCCTTTTCAAGGAGTCAGACCCATGCAGAACTATCAGTGCTATGAGAGATTAGTACTATGAGTTAGGAAAAGAAAGTGACTGCAGCATCTTAAAAGAAACACTCTGTATTTATTGCCTTTTAAACCAATTAGGGATCAGACCACCAGCATTCCTACATCCTGCTTTTGCTCATGGTACTCATGGATTATAAAAATGTTGACGTTTCTCTTCAACTTTATAAGAAATTGTCACGGTTTAAAGCTGGGCCAGCTATTAACCCGGTGGCAGACGCTCTCTGTTAACCCTCTCCCCCCCCACCCTAAGGGAAAGGGAAAAGGGAGAGAGACTTATGGGTTGGGAAGTTAAAACAGTTTTAATAAACTATAGTAATGAAAAAGAGTATAATAAGAATAATAGAAATAATCAAATATATACAAATATATACAAAACCAAGATTGAGAGCTTGGAAATCCTCCTCAGGCAAAGTTGCTCCCCCAGCATGGGCAGAGAGGAAAATGCAGTAGCTCCCCCTGCCATCACACCTGCAGGCTTTTAACTGGAGAATTGGCAAAGCTGGTACCAATCAGTGGGAGACAGGAGGGCCCCTCCCTCCTGGGCCCCACCTCCAGGAGGCAGTGGGTTAGTGATAAATAGGAAAGTGAGAATGACGTGTATGGGATGGAATACCTTGTTGGTCAATTCTGGGCCACCTGCCCCATCTGCTCCTCACTTGTAAGCAGTGAGGAATTTACCAAGTGACCTTGGTTCCTCTAAGACTAATTGACCTGGTTTGGGCCAAACCAGGACAGAAATGTTTCATAAGTAGTGTTGTAGCTATGATGGTCTAAGGGTATAACCAAGGCCAGGTGTGTAGAGAGAGACTACCTATTTTAGACTACCTAAAATAGTTGAAAACATAGACAAGATTTAGAGCATACAATCACTCCTCAGGTAAAAAAGAATAGAGTGCCCTTAATTGCATCAAGTTAAACTGTGGAAAGAGCTGAACTACAAGGTTACAATCTCTGCCCCCATTGTACAGGCTTACTGGGAGGAAGAGGCACGAAACATATCTGTCATCTGCACTGTTCAAGAGGAGTCCCCATTTACAGTTCCTGATTCAGAAGAAGTTTGGGGATTGCTGTCCCCAGAGACTGAAGGAGACAGGATTTTTTTTCTCTTTTCTCAGTGTCATGTGTGACAGGTTGCTTTGGTAGGATTTTTTTGCTCTAGCAGTGGGAAGTTAGGAGGCAGACACACATCTTGTTGGTCAATACACATTTGTATGGCACATTTTATCTTTCTAATGCATCTGTTGGCAAAGGATGGCAAACGGGGACTTTTCACTGCAACCCCACTGCTTACCTCTTTGGCTGGTAGATAGTCCAGTTCAAGTCAATGGGACCAAACTCAAAGTGTGACATTTAGGATGGATTTAAGTCTTTGAAGAATTGGGACCTGAAAGAAAAAAATTACTGCCTTTAGAAAGCCTGCAGATGGCATTGCTCAAGCAAGCATATTTGAATTCTTCATTAAAAGAAAAACATATCTGAATAAACACTATCCAAACAAAAAAAAGCTCGTAACAGTTGGTGCCTTCTACTTTCTAGTATATTTTTCCTTGGATTCAGCTGCATTTAGGAACTGTATATAAAACAAAGCTTTGGGTCCTGAAGCCTACCTTTGTATCCTTGCTCTGTAAAAGTAAATAAATGAATAAGAACACTAATGAAATGTTGTTAGAATTTAAATGAAGGGGCAGAGATTTAGTAAATGTTACTAAGCTACAGTCTTTTAAAAATAAATGTACCCCATTTGGAGACTATTCTGTTTCCATTCTAATGTAATTAATAGAGATGTGTTCACAAGTATTTCACAAGGAATTCTTGTGCATGAATCCAGACAGGCAACAGAAACAGTGCTCTCAATTGGCCAGCAACTGTGAGTGAAAAAGAAGGTAATAGCAAATGCTGTGCATTGGAAATAAATGCACAAATGTGAAGTTCTGCAAAAAGACGTTCTAACAGTGACCACCCTTGAAATATGGGGCCAAAAAGGGGCTAGAACTACAGATAAATTAATTATTTCAAATTTTTCTCATGGATTAATATAGTGCTAATTTGCTGGAATGCCTAATTTCACAAAAGATAGCATCTTACAGATGATGAAAATATTATGTTATGGCAATAACTTTTAACATTTTTTTATCATTTGTCCCCTGTTAGACTGTTGCAGAATACTCAGCTTCAGGGTGGGAGATGAGAATAGACAATTTCCTCTAGTTCTGGGGCCCGTCCCATGAAGAGTAAACATCGACATTGATACAGCAATATGTGCTTGTGCTTATCCATACGATAGATGAGAAAGGCTAAACAGCCCTTGGGAAAGGTTCCTTTGGGAATTCTGGCAGGATACTTGTCAGATTTGTTTCACGTACTGGCAAATGTCTTAATTCTCCTTTGGCTCGTTGGATAGCTAGCTGTTCAGCAATGATTCATCTGGTTAAAAAGTTCTTGAGAACTTTTTATGTACCGTATCATCTCCACAAAGAAATGGACATCTACATTTGCTCCAGATGGTGAAGAAGGCTCAGAAACAACAAACAATGAATTTTCTCAAGGATTACACTTAGGGAATTAAGTTCTTTTTTCCTTTTTTTAAAACATTTTAGGTAGACAATATTAGCAAGATTTTAATGTTTATGTTTCTAATGTACACACACATATCTATAGAATGCATGTATGTGTGTATCCATATGTATACAAATATAATTATATAAATACAATTATAATACAATAATTATGTTTAATAATTTGATAATACTTATATGATTATTATAATACAATTTATATGAAGATAATTTACATGGGATCTTTTCCTATACATGTAAAAATCCACCAAGAAATTATGGAATTGTATGTTATATCTACGTACAAGTTTATTGTATGTCATTGAAATTAAAGCAGTATTTTTAGTGAGGCATCCTAAAGAAATGAATCTTCTGGGATGAGATATCTGTCTGGTCACACCTCCTTCTTCCTTCTATCCCAATAAATCTCAGGCCTGTTTCAGTCCAGTTCAATATTCCACAGACAATGGTGTTCCTGTTAGTTTTATGAAATGCAGAGGATAGAAACCTAGGACAGCAATGTGAATTGGTCTGCTTCATAGCTTATGAGTTGGCAGCCAGGCAGCATGGTTGTACTTCAGATCTGCCACTTCACACCTCTCTCTTGTTCTGCTAGAGGCATCAGTCTCTAGGAACCTGGTAGTTCAATTCCCTGCTGAATAATCCATGAAGATTTGCAGTATCTCAGAAGTGACATTATCATTAAGACCATTCAGTCCTAGGTGCCTGTCAAAACCTCTCTCGTAAGCCCTTGGCATGACAAATTTCAGTTTACAAACCACATTTGAAATTCCACTATTAACCCAGGAAAAACGTTGTGCAATATCAGCACTGATGGACATCTACCTGCAGAGAAAGGGATGGCATTTTTCCAAGCCACTTATGTTCCCATATCCTGTTTAGAGCCACAGAATCACCGTGTACAGTGTTAGATTATATCCAGCATTTAATTTTCCTCTAAGAGATAAAACAATGGACAAACAGCCAACATGCCAGACCTATTGCTATTGATGGTACCTTGAGACCAATTTTTTTATTCCTGTAGCTGACACCCTTTCCAGAAACCAGCAGAAGACTCACACTGAGCCTCTGGTACCCACTGCGAAAGCATGTCTTCTGCCGCCCTCACTTCTCTGCAGCAGGGCCCCGCGGCCTTCAATGAAACGTATAACCCTGAAAGGGGATGTGGAACAACACAGTGTGTTACAGAGACAAGGTCTGGTCCTCACTGACTGCTATCTTTTCTATGGCACCCTTTTCCCTGGCTCATTTATGTTAACTATGTCAGGTACTGTAATGCCAGTGTGTATAAATCACTATGGGATAAACTGCAACTCTTCAGCAATGTGAATGTAAGGACCAGATTTAATCTCCATCCATCCACATGCCTGAAATTAATATGGGCCTTTGCATTGCCTGCAATGTAAGTTTTATCTCCTCTTTGAGTTGCAAGAAATCTTTGCAGTGAAAATACAACTGCAAGCTAGGTCATGGTGTTGTTCTGCGGGAAAAGGAGAATCTGAAAATACAAATACCTTTTGCAGACTAAGAATGATTCCACTGATCTATAAAATTATCTTAGTATTAGTGCTGGTTTCTCTTACTGTGAGCTGCTTGTGTGTATATGGACCTTGGCAGAATATTTACCGAGTCCAGGCACATTTTTATCATACGCTTAAGTGCTGAAGCAGTATATCAGCTAAAGGCCATGGAGCCATTGACAGGTTAGTGCAGGTGGTGGCCAAAGAAGGGCTCACGATGAGCTCTTCTACTTGCCTTCTTCCCAAAAACCTTCTCAAGTGTGGAGAAGTCACAGGACCACAAGGAGTAAGGTAAGTTTATGTCCAGTGAGGCAAGGGATGTAAGTCCAGCCCCAGGGCAAAAGTGTGCACATTAATCCTATATCACGTGAGGCTGGGAGGGAATGGTGCCAGACCCTGGAGTCATTCTGCACTACAACAGGCAGATTACTTTAATACAAAAAAATGTAAACCATGATAAATTGGAGCAGATTTTAGCTATGATAGTCCATGTAGCTTTCAATGCATGAATTAATTCTTTGATGGAAGTCTGAGCTATTGTCATTGTTGACAGATACATTTCTGTCCATATGGATGGTTTTATAAAAATTGATCATATAAATAAAAAAGTATAACTTAACTAGATTGTCTTTATTCTCCAATTCAAGTTCCTTTAAATGAAACATTTCATTTTTACAGGTCAAAATATTGCATTCTGATTAAAAAACACTGCAATGTTGAGTTCTAGCTGAAAAAAGTAGCTCAGGTCCAAGATGTTTAAAATATCTGAGCTTTATTCTGCTTACTTATTCCTTAAAGAGACAAAAAACAAAAGAAAACTCAAATGCCCTAAGTCAGAAAATCCCCAAAACCTAGCCAAAAGAAATGTATCTGTCCACTTTTTAGTGAATTAATGCATTGTCCAAAGATCATGTGCTTTGTACATATAAAATTCTTTCTTGTGGTGGTTCCAGCTGTGCAGCACAGGACCACCTGGAATAACAATGGAGCCACTAGAATTACTTTTTATGCATATGCATCAGTCAGGATTGGGACCTATCTACACACAAGGAAACTTTTGCTTTTGAAGATGTTCCCAGACAGCAACAACTTTATGAACAGCACAAGTTGCAATTTAAATACTTGAGTTGTGTCTCATGTCTGTTCAGCACAAGCATACTGTAATTGACTGGTTCTCTTGATTAAATCTACTGCCTGACAAGGAAACCCTATAAAACAAAGTCTGTCTTTAACATTCCAGCTAGATGGTAGAATTTTATACGTACTCCTTACTCTAGCCTCCAGTAGAAATCACATTCTTTGAGTTATGGATAGGTCTCAAGGCAAAAGGGAGCCAAATTTCTGTCTTCCATTACCCAATGGGAAATGGGAAAAAATAAATGTATGCTGAGTGGTGCCATTAGCCAACATCACATCTGAACCCTTCCCAATAACATAACAGAAAGATTTAGGGGAGGGAATGGATACGGAAAACACCAGGATACATTTTGCAAGTGTTTTACAAGAGTATCATCCACTAAATGAAGAAAAGAAACTTGATTGGTAGCTGGCAGCAATGTTAAGTGCATCTATTTAAATACCTATATACTTCTAAAAGATTCCCAACCCCTCTCCCCCCCTTTTTTTTCTTACACTCCTTATAGTGACAAAGCCACCTTTTTATAAGAAAAGCCCTTAAAATGTCTGTTTCATGCCTTCCACAGTCAGGAGGTTTTTTTTTCTACTTTTTAATATGATTAATAACTCTAACAGGTATTCTCCAAGCCAAACAGCTGGGTTATTGCTCAAGAAACAGCTGTTTCATTGCTAAATATATCCTTATTTCACCAGCCATCAGCTTGCTGAAGCTTTGCTGGTTACTTGCCTTTAAACATTTGCTGATAGCGAGAAAGTCCTGGTACTTAATCATAGCTGGTGCTACAAAAGCCGGACCTACTTTGAAAAAATAATACACAAAGAAAAACACTGGCAGAAGGCTTTTTTCTTTTAGGGTGGGGAGATTTTTTTTTTTGTTTCAATGCCACACATTAGGTTGCAACCAGATGTTCACATTATAGATCCTGCCTGGATTAAAAAAAAACAACAAAAACCCCCTTTTTATTCAAAAATGTCAATATCATTTAACAGCAAATGTAATATAATTACAGCATTCAATAAACATTTAACAAGACACAGACATTTTCTGCGGGAAAATATTACCAGAGTGAGCCTTTTAGCAGTTTAGCAGTTAAATTAGTAATTTCTTTTATACCATCTGGTGAGCAGTCTCTAATTTCTGCAGTTTTGGAACAAAAAGAAATCGGGCAGATTTTGAGTTATGAATAATTTGCCAGTTGTTTACCTTTATGCCAATCTAATTCTCCCCTGCATAGATGCAATTGAATACATTACAAATGTGTTTTCCATAAAAATCCCTAAAATATGGGAGGGGGAATGTAGAGAATGAGTTCAAGCAACTCTGGCCCTTCACAGCCATTGCCATGCCTGTCACCGTTCCCGCCACCTCTCTTGACACCTGATGGAGGCTCAGGACCCCACTCTGAACTCCTGAAATTTAAGAGCGCCTCTGTGCAGTTCCTCAAACCAACACAGCTGACCTTAGCAGGAATCTTTCCATAAACTGTGTGGACTTGGGATCAAGTCCAACGAGAAGCCCTCATATCAAGAGGAGTCTCTCTGGAAGTGGGAGTGCAGCAAGGGACCATCTGGGTGGAGAAGGACAGCCCCAGCCACCTGCTAACATGCTTCTGTCCAGCCCAGGGACACAACCGTTGGGGTGGGGAGGGTCCTTCCACAAGGAGAGGTTGCCAAGACACTAACCCTGTTCCTGTGCTGAGAGCTTTCCCTGGGTATGGTTCCTCCCTAATATCCCAATTCTTCTTGCTCTGTGTTTTTCCTAACTTGGCTGAAGATCTCAGATCTGTTTGTAGCAACTACCCTCCCCTTCACAGTTCAACCGCTTGCCTGCACTGCAGGCAGGGCTGCAGTGGTTGTAGTGATGGCCTCCACTGCAGGAGTTAGGTCAGTCCACCACATCCACTATGTCCACTCCTGTCTACTGTAGGAGTTAGATCCATCCTGCGTTACAGCCACTGCAATCCAGTGTGTAGGGTGAAGACAGACAGCAAGTAATTGATGTACAACCAGTGGTCCGTAAACCAGATGTTGGAAACAGTGTGATAAATCTTTCTATAACTTGTTGATTTCCAGAACATAGTTAATTTATTGCCCTTTGTCTTGAATGGGTGATAATATTAAAGTTTATAAAATTTACTGTTCGTCATCATGACATCCATCAGTACACAAAAGATACAACATTTTTGTATCTTTTAGATGAAAGGTTTGATTGTTAGCCTGTTTCTAAATGCCATAATATTTATTCTTTAATCCCCAAAATTAAACCTGCAAGATTTTTTGACATATTCCTAACCATATATGTTCCATACTTGCTCATAAAACTGTAAAAATTTTCTGAACTCTCAAAAAAAATGGGCTTTCGAAGTATCCCTCCTGGTTTTTAAAGTATCAGTGTTGAAAGCCCTTTTTAATATCCAGTAAAGAGTACTTGTTTAAAAATCATCATGGGCTCAATGCACAGAAGGAGATCTCTTCTTGCAGATGCTTTTGTTTTACGCTATGGCAAAGCATGGCCGGATCTTATCTGCCATGTGTTCTCCATTCATTGAAATTATCTGAGAGTCCTGCAAGTACAGGCCAGAATGTCACCTGGTGTAAAGCACAGGAGTGAATTTTTAATGCATCAGATCCTTCCCTTTCTCTGACTGCTTTTTTCCTTTCCCCTAAAGTTCAGAGGAGACACCAGTAAAGCACACAGGTATTTGTGAGGGGTTTGTGCCTTGCTAGATGAGCTAGTGTTCCAGCCCCCCTGCAGCTCATGCAAACATAAACAGTCCAAAAAGAGGAAAAAGAGATAAAAGAAGAAACAGAAGCTTAAGCTAAGCTTTGTTTTGCTCTCAATACCTCACTTCCACATGTTGGAAGTGAGTAAGCTGGATAATTTCATATATAGCCTGCAACTCCAGTACCATTTATATAGCAGAATGAAACAACATATTAGCGAACGCCAAACAGCATCAGAAATTAGAGGCAGCACGAACCATTTTCTTTTCAGAGAACTCAAGCAAGCTGGATCAGTACGGAAGGGCACTCAGAATCCAAAACCTGCCAAGGCAGAGTGGGACTGAAGGGCTTTTCATGCCTTGTGACAGTAAAGGATCAGTTGTTTGCCAATGATAAAAGTGCAATGTCTGTCCAAATTCTGTGCTGCCTTCACTGCAGGTGTCTGTTGCTCTCATGACTGTGAAGATCCCTTCTGCACAGTGCAGCTAGTAGCACTGCAGCTAGTGCAGCCTTCTCTTACCTATAGGATTGCACCTCATTGCTATATGCTAGACCAAGAAAAAGGAATGTAAATGGAAGGAGACAGAGTTTAGGATAAGTAATTCAGTAAGACTGGAGACATTTTAATGGAGAAGGTGGGGTTTTGTATGGTTTTGGGGGGCTTTTGTGGTTTGTTGTTTTTTTTTTTTTTTGGCATTTCTCTGCTGCTGCTTTAAGCAGAGCATATCTGGGATGTGACGCTCTGTGGTAAGTGCTCCATCCAGCTGCAATATAAACAGAGCTTTTCGCTACACATTCTAAAGCTGTAACATTAAGGAGAATAATGGACGATGCCTTTTGATATCTTTGTGTAAACGAAGAATTTTATTACAGTGAATTACCATGTTAATTTATGAAAAGTAAACAAAACCAAGTGCAAAACTGATTCAATGTATAACCTAACTTTTCTGGTGCCTAATGAGGTGACAATGATGGAATCAAAACAAATATCTTTATGTTTCATAAATGTAGGGAAAAATACTTCTGTGTTTAATCACTGCCTGAGTCACCGACAATGCTGCACACTGACACCACAGGTTTTTAAGTAAATAGAAGTCACTTTGTCTAGTGGCTGAGGATACAGGCAAACTCACTGTGGACCACCATGGATTGTAGGATAACAAGGATGCAGGGAAACAGCAGATAAGGCTCAGAAGTAAGTACTTGCACCAGTCTACACTTAGGTAATATACCTTCCCCTGTTATTATCCCCCCATTCATCTATAAACTATTGCAGAAATGAAACTGTGCAAAACACTTCAAACTGAGTGCCTCCCGTGGGCCAAAAATTGCCTTTGGCTTCCAACAGGGTTTTTTTTCTGGAAGAAGACATCGAAACCTGGGCCCATGGATGACAAAGTGCTATCACTGCCCATAACACGTTATCCCTCTCACATTGGCAAATTTCTTCCTGTGATGGCATGAACTAGGTGCAGGTCCTCTAATATGTAGGTCCTCCAGAAAACTATATGACCACAGGAAAACTTCTTACCCAGGGTGAATCTTTAATAAGAACGTTTTCCAGACCTCTCTGGGACAATTTGGATGGATCTGTTGCTCTTTACATCTATTCTCTCAGATGCTCAAGAGGTGTATGTGTATTGCTGTTAACACAGAGTTGGGATTTGAGTGTCTGCAATAGTGTAATCAACAGGTTATCATGTGCTGGTGTATACCCTCCTAAGAGGGCCAGAGGAGGAGACGCCACCACAGCTGCATGCTGGAGAGTGGTTCTGCACAGGGGTAGGAGCTGGTAAACTCGGTTCTCCAAAACCAGCTCCAGTTCAAGTCACACTGACGAACAGTCATGTAATGCGATAGAAAAAGCAGTATCATACCAACTGGTAAACTAAAGTTGGTTAAATTTATTGTGGGTCTGAGAGACATAACGAGAAACTGGTTTAGTTTTTGCATCTCTGGATTGGACTTCTATGTTCTTAAAAGCTGTCTAGAGAGCAGCCATTTTTGTCCTCTACCTCTTATGAGCAAAAGGACAGAGAAAAAGGACAGAAGGCACAGCCTCCCTTAGGAACTCTTTTCTTCTCTTATTTAACGATAGAAACATTTTCAGTGAAAGTAACTTTTTTTTATATGGAAACATAACAGAGAAACTGGGGGATCCCTGGCAGAGTTGGGTGTGGCAATTCCAATAGCCCCCTACACAGCCAAAGGTAAATAACGTACTAAAACCTGCCATTTGACAGCTGTCAGCAGTGACAAAAATAAAGCTGGTAAAGAGTCTACTTGTCACTGTCTACATTTCTTAAGCTGATTAGGAATCCGGGGTGTTGGCTGGATGCTAACAAACAGTCAGGCCCTTGGACTCAGCCTCTTCTGGTTCTGCCAAGACATAATCACTCTAACATCCTGGACAGCCTAACCCTGCCTCCTTTTTAATAAGCTCTCATTTAGGAAAACATTTATAGATAAAATAAGGGAAAATTATTGAGCTTACTTTATATTCCTGAAGAAGGAAAATGCAAAGTAAATTAAGTCAAATTTGCATGGACTTTTGAACACGCACAGATTTGGATATAAACTATGGAGCAGACAGAATGTTGTAGCCTTTATAGTCAATATTTTATTAAATTTTTCCTTGTAAATTTTGCTGTCTTTATTGCATTCATTCAATAATAGGAGAGCTTTCCTGTAGCTAATTCTATGCCTTGAAATTTCCCTTCTTGTTAACTTGTGACTGCAGTCTAATGGATAGAGTGTCTGCCATACAATAAAATAAGGGTAGATTCGGGTACCAAGGTGACTGTATTTTTTATTAAAATACCTTTTTATATGCTCAGTTTCAAACTGATGACTGCATTTGCAACACCTAATTGCCACCAGTATCCACAAATACTTTGCGTTTAATGAAAATATCAAACCAAGTCCCTTATTTCAGTTGAAGCAGCAGGTTGTATTACGCAGTGTAAAATCCCATTTTATGAAATTTCATAGAAATACAGATCTAAGTTTGCACTTTTCATTCTTGTTTGAACTTTACAGTCTTTATATTGCAGGGCTTTATTAATTTTTTTCATTGTAAGTCTCAAAATATTTCTGTTGCATCAGGGAACTAAATTAGCCACAATGGGGCTGCCTAACACCTGTAAATTGCCATGGCTACCAACCAAACACTGTCTAGCTTCATAAGGTAAGTATCTATTTCATGTTTTAAAATAGTGGTGGATTCAGTTCCAGTGGTTGTATCTTTTATTAAAAATTCTATTAACTTTATTCATCAACAGCATCGGGGATCACTAGGAGCACACAACTTCTCACACTTTTTTAAGGCCAGGAGGGAATCACCTCAGTCAGCCAAGGCTGACCTTCTTCATACCGTGCCTCATAGATCCTCACCTAATAACATCTGAAATGGATTTTTTTTAAAGATCAAAAAAACCTTTTCTGCTTACAAGAGTGAACAAGAAAAAACAGTTGTGCTATTTGAAGACTTGGTTAAAACGAGGAGCAGAAAGAACTGTGTCACCTTTTGTTCTGTCCTTCACTCCACTTTCCTCAGAGTACAGCTTCATCAGACCTGATTTTTGATAAAGCCTAACCAGGACGTGAAGGTCATCTTACTTATGTGCAGCCACATCCTCTGCTACTCAACCGTACTGCTAATGCAGCTTTAGACTTGCTTAAGGTAACGAGTCCCGTCTGCATCAGGTGTGAAATGGCATGGTACTTACAGCCTAATGAAAGGCATGACTCATGGATTTTAGCTTACCTTATAAAGGAAAACCAAATCATAGCAGTACAAATCAAATATTATAATTCTTCAAACTCAAAGGACAGGCAGATGCCATAAAAACAGAATTTTTAATGCCCAAAGATATCCATTATATCTGTGCAATGTGAGCATGATGTCCCGTAAGTGATGTCTGAGATCAGAGACTGCCCACTTTACAGAGACCGAGCTGGATCCCACCAGCTGGGAGACCTGACAGAGGTGAACCCAAAGGGTCTCAGTTTCATCCTTATTCTGTACAAATTATACCACGAGAAGACAATGAAGCTCCATAACTTACAAGAACAGAAACTCTGCCTCCATCCCTTAAACAATAAAGAAAAAAAGATAAAGTACAGTTACCAATAAACAAACTTTTCTAATTTAGCTATTTAAATATTTTTGGGTCAAATTCTGGATTACATCTAGATTACATCTAGATAACACTACTGATAAAGTTCATTACTGCAGAGACACTTGGTGTTGAGAGAACTGGTGAGAAGGTATGAAGAATGATTGAAAGGGCAGAAGAACTGCATCAAAAAAACCCCTAACCTCTGCTTGGTGTTTTGGTTTATTTTCTTGGATAGTTTTACCTCCCTGGGGGTACATGTACACAGTCCTGCTTCTCCCCCTCCCAAAGGTTGGTAGCCTCACTCTTGGAGACAACTACACCTCTGTAACTGGCAGTGGTATTTGCAGGGTGTATACAAAGCATCCCAGAGCACCTTGGCCAGGGAACAGGAGAGCACACAAGAAGTGGGTAGCACTCCGTATAGGAACATGTGCCAAGCACTTTAAGCTTTCCACTGGCATTGGCAAGGGGATGGAAACGTGACTTGGGCTTACACAGACTGAGAAAGTGTGGTTCTGGATCGGAGTCTGCAGCTTGACCCATTGCTGCTTTGCTATAATCTCTTCTCTGTCAGACAGGCAACTGGGGCAGCACGAAAACAGCGCAGAAATCAGGTAACTTTGGTGCTGCAGTTCTAACACAATTAGAAGTTTAAAATGAAAAATGCAGAGATTTGCAAATGGTCCACTAGAAGGAGATTGTAACAGAGCCAGATATGTTCACTTCACCCTCCTGATTTAGTGGGAATTGGTCAGAAAGGTCTCATGAAAAATATACAACACTTTCAAACTGAAAAAAAATAAAAGAGCTTGGAATACATTGAAAGGAGAAATGAGAATGTGGGAATACAACTGCACTGACCTCTTTGATCATGAACCCAGTAGGAATGTTCCTTATCTTTATATTTGCGACAAGATTGTGGGATTTCCTTTTCAGCAAGTCCCTTCAAAAGTAGAGGGAGACTGTGACATAACAAATTGTCACGGCTAATTCAGATGAGGAAGGCTTCCTTACACGTACTGTATGTATCTTAGCAATCCTGAATGCAAATGAAAAAAAAAGAACGGGGAGATGCTTTTCACAGGACACGTAACACGCTGCTGTTGTGCTCACCAGTTATTCCACTGACTTCAGTTTAGTTCTACAGATTTTCTGTGTTAAAAACAAAACTAAGCAAAAGACCTAATTCTCCTTTCATTTATACACACATCATGTTATATGGCCAATCCACTGAAACTAGTAGTCTATGCGAGACTAAAACCAAGCGTTACAAATGATGAGTTCAGGTCCTGGGTACCAAAGCAGGACTGAATCTGCAAGCACTTATATAATATCGGCACTATATAACACCCAAGGTAATTCTGTTCATTCCTGACTTACTCGGGGGGGGGAAAAAAAAAAAAAAAAGACAGAATCAGATCCTTTCTTTAGGATTGCTCGGAATACATCTATAGAACAAACCTTAGCATCAAGATGTATTCATCATCTCACTTCTTTCTACGTTTCCTCTCTTCTTTTTTATTTCTTCTTCCTTGCTTTAACTGTTGCTCTGCCTCCTCCTTTTCTAGGCACCAAGTGTCTCTCTAACTCAAGGAACTTGCAGTGATTTGGATTTCTCAAAAATCAGTTTCTTTCTTTTGAAAAATTTCCACTGACAGACTTTCCTTTGTGTTCTTATAAAAACCAAAACCAATACCTGTCAAAAAAACCCGAAAAGCTTTTGTTTCCGAGAGTCAAAAAGGTTAGGTGCGCTAAAAAGCAACGAATATTCCCTTTTGCTGTGTTTTCAAAGAAAACCTGAAAGAAGGCGATGACAGAGTTTATGTAAGAGGAATTCTTAAGAGCAGACATGTATTACATTGCTACCTTCTCTGAGACACAGTTTATAGAGACACTAAGTTCTTTCAAAATGCAAATATTTTTCTTTGCACATAATTTTAAAATATAAAACGTTTTCAAACCCTTTTTAAAAAAAATAACTCATTAAAAAAAAAATTCTTCCGTCAGGACAACAAAACGCTGCGCAAGGATCCAAAGCCGTCCTTCGTGAAGCGACGACCTGAGCTCCAGCGTCGCTTTGAGCGATGCAGAAAGTGGAAGGCGACGGACCGAGGGCAAGCGAGGGCCGGGGAGGGGGGGACGGACGGACGGACGCGGCCCGGGAGCCGCCAGGGGGCGGGCGAGACCTCCCCAGCACGCGGCCCTCTTCAGCCTCCCATGGAAGATGCATTTATAGAGTCGTTTTGGGTGGAAAGGACCTTTAAGATCATCGAGTCCAACCGTCAACCTAACCCTACCAAGTCCACCACTAAACCATGTCCCTAAGCACTACATCTACTCGTCTTTTAAAAACTTCCAGGGGTGGTGACTCCACCACCTCCCTGGGCAGCCTGTTCCACTGCTTGATAACCCTTTCAGTGAAGAAATTTTTCCTGATATCCAATGTAAACCTCCCCTGGCACAACCTGAGGCTGCTTCCTCTTGTCCTAATTTCAGGCTTTTTCTTCGGGCTGAGTGGGGGAACTAAAGCAACCTCACCAGCCAGCAAGTTTATTATGTGGGGAATGTGTTTTTATGTCCAAAAATTTATGCAGAAATGATGGATATAGGGGGTCCAAAAATTTATCCAGAAATTATGGCTATACTGGTACCAGGCAACAAATTTGAGCTTCTTTTAATTCAGTTCACATACAGCTCGCTTTGTTTCAGATTAAATTCTTCACGGAACTAAAACTAAAAAAGAAACACAGCTAGCCAAACAGCCCGAGATCACAACCCTACAATAACAACCCAGGACACACACACAATAGAAAAGAAAAGCTTCTGCGGCAGCAAGGAAACAGACTTCAGCTCCAAGCTTCCAGGGGGGTTAAAACAACACTGAGTTAAACGTGCAACTTTGCATAATATGAAAATATCTTGGTCTTATATTCCCTCAGTGAGGAGCTGCAGAATCCAACTAGAGAAATTGTGTAGTGTAACTGAACCTGCGTTACAAACCCTGGGTTTGTTTGCATGTGGAGACAAGATTTTTCCAACGCTAAGTCAAGGAGAGGATCTGAAATTGGGGAGAATGCTTATGCACGCACACTACAACCCAGGAAAGTCCCTGAGACTGAAAAAAGTAAACCTGCATGTATTTAAACACTTTCCTGAACCAGGGCCAGTGTTTGTGGTAATAATTAGAGCATTTTAATAATCAGGATATTTTAATTAATATTCAGCTGGTTTTCTTTTTCATGTAAAGAAAACACACACTTATAAACATACCCCCACATATATTTTTATGTCTTACATAAATAATTTTTTAAAGGAGGGATTTCTTTCCTAACAATTTTTTATCAGATGAACAAACACAATAATACAGCTAATACTTACGATAGTCTAGCAAATTGTAAAAATAAATCAAATGCAACGAAAAAAAAAGATTTTTCTAATTTTCTGACCAGCTCTGGAATTGCTTGTGCTTGGAAAAAACAATTTACTTACACGTTTTACCATAATTTAGAACATTTATATACGCCCTCCTGCTGTGATGCAAACTGTTCTTATTATTAAATACAACAGCACTGTAAATATAAGAAGGCATTTCCCATATTTTCCGTATTCAATCGTTTTTCCTGCTCTCAGTAACTACTTACACTGAATACAACATTGTTCGCTATACAGCTTGTTTATAGAGGATGAGGCAATATCATATCTCTCTAAAACACAGTTACAGCTTTATTCTGGCTCAACTAGAAAACCAGTCATATATTTGTTGTAGAATTATTTACTTCAATGTTGGAGATAATCTTGAGGTCATCTTCTGTTATGAAGTTCTGTCTTTCTTTGTGAGTGCTCATAAAATCGCTGTAATTCAGAAACATTTCTGCCTCTTCCCCAGGAGTGATGGTTATGATCTAAGCTTGAGTCAGCCCATGCTATATCTGGAATTTCTCAACATCCAGAAGATTGGAGAAAATTCAGAGTCATAATTCTACCAATATAGCAATTGTCAGTGTAAAGACAGGATTAATTGGATCAGGCACTGACCTGCTGAAGGTGGGCACACATTCAAAGCTAAGGACACTAAGTAGATTAAAGAGTGGGATGTCATCACTTATAAAATTTACATCTAGCTCACTGTAATATTTGCAAATTCCAACTTCCTCAACAGCCACTCCCCATTTGACATGTCTATATATGTACATGTGTGGACATTTATGTACTACACAGCTACAGACTTGAAGGCAGTGAATAACTTCTTCCAGATTTCCAGAAGAACATCATGACCTTTAGGTTTCTTGACCCCTGCAGAAAACTTGAGCATCTCATGCTCTAGTAGGCCAAACTTTGAAACATTGCTCCATTTCTCTAATATTGTTGGAGCACTGCTATAAATCTTTGATTGCTAGGAGCAATGGTGAGGAACCAAGTTCTAGGTTATATTTTCCTAGAAGAGGCTAAGCCAGTTCAGTGGAGTTGTGCCGATTAACACTAGCGTGTGGGTTGGCTCAAATATGTTCCCAATCAGACTGGTATTTTTTTTATACAGCCGTAGCCTTTTTCCATCAAAGGCAAGGGACATGACCAGAATACTTTTAAAAGGATGTGTTTCATGGGAAGTTTCAAAACTTTATTGGGAATCATTGTTTGCATAAGAAATTGCTCAAAATTGAGGGACTTTTCAAATAAAATTAAGCAGGCTTTGTATTTTGGAGGACTGGAGCCAGACTAGAAACTTGTGTTAGAGCAAGATTTCAACAAAGCTGCTGTGCACAGGGTTTGTAACAGCATTCAGAGGTGGCTGAACGGTTGAAGAAGAAAGTTTATTTTTCTTATTTTAACTGCTTGGTCACAGCAGTGCTGTGAGGGTAGAGCACGCCCTACCTACTGCCTGCCATGTGCCTCTATTTCCAAACACGGTACAAGACACGTCAGTCGTTACTGGCAAAAATTATGAGATTTTTCTTCTACTGGAGAACTTGGTTGGCTCTTCTCCACACTGCTCTGCTTCCAACTCCCTTGCACCTTCCCTCTCAGACCTCAGCTCCCTTAACCCTTTCTTCCACATCCAGCACTGCTCCCGTTCCTTGTAGTATTCCCCTCCGGTTTCAGCTCATTGCAAACAGGAGGTGGTGACAAAGGAGAAGCTGCAAACGCACCTCTGAAGCTTTCAAAGAGAAAAATCCAGTCAATGTCTGAAGTGGAAAATTTCAGCCCATTCTACTCTCTTTTTTTGCTCACGGCAACAGCACAGGTGACCCAAAGCCTTCAGGAGGCCAGAGAAGTGCACAGTTAGCTGATAGCAATACATGCACACACAAATATAAGTAGATGTACATATGTGTGTGTGTATTTAAAAAAAAAGCTGCTGGCTTACTTCCCTCTCTTCCTTTGCTGCTGTCAGTGCTCCTAGCTGCATTGCTCAGACAAGCTCCCTTTCAGGATGACCTCTGCTTCCCAGCATCCAAATGAAGAGACCCTCCCTCTGTGGCTGCCCAGGGCTGGGGCAAGGAGTTGTGCCTTTATCCAGGCACAGCTGGACTTTAGGAAGGGAAGGTGACACTAGAGTTTGAAGAGCCCATCGGTAGGGCTGAGGCATGAGCCCACACTAAAGAGGACACTACCGCATGTACAAGGTGACTGCTGGCATGTTTTTTGCATTACGACTGCTGCCCAAGAATCCCAAAGAGAAATCTGTACTTCTACAAAGAACTAGAAAATGACCAAGAGCTAAGCTACAAGGATCAAAGGCAAACAGCATCCATGTGAGCGTGGTTGCTCAGACAGACCAAGAATAGCAAAGCTGTGCTGCTACTGGAGCATGAAGCAACTCCAAGGGACTTAACAGCTGTCAGTGCAACAGGCTGGAAGGTTCTGCCAGGCAGCCAGATGTTGTTGTTGGGGAAACATATCCAGTACAGCTCGGCATCTGGGACCCATGATTACCACTGAAATGGAGGAAAGCACTAGGATATGGTGGACAAAAGGCTTACAGGGCTGTACCCCACCCTTCTTTCAACTAATTGAGAAACATTCTTGGAAAGCTGGGGTGCTAGAAAGGGCAAGTCTTAAAACACAACTGAAGAATAACTTAAGCTTGTTATTCATATATTTACAAAACCATGTGTCTCTTATTAAGGCTTTTTATTCTTATTTCTTATGAGACCATTGTTTGAGAGCTGGGAAATATATACTGAAATTAAACCACTCACTAATATTTATATTTTATTTATAGTATGATGTATATGTGTGTGCGTAGGAGTTTTCCTATAGGTGATAAGTCTGTGTCTGAACCTACTCCCAGTTAAATCCAGGCAAAACTTCCATTAACATTAATAGGAGGAGAACCTGACCTGGTGAGGGTCAGTGAGACTTCCCCTGAGCTCAGCAGGCCCTGAGTCAAGTCCAAATGATGACTGGATTCATGGAAGCTCATTCAAATCCACTTTGCCTGAAGATGGTGATAAATCACTTGCTATCCTAAGTCAGCTTCAGGGAAACTTGTATCCTCTCATGCTTATTTGTGCCTGGCAGAAAGCAGAGATACTGTGTTGGTACATTAGGAGTGGCGTTTGCTAGATTTCTGTTTTCCAGTTTCCGTTTTACACATGAAACACAAAAGCTTTCAGAAATGCTAGCTGTTTTTTGCTGTTTTCTGGGAAACATCTGATTTTTGAAAGCACTCTTCATTTACTGTTCCTATTGAATCTTCCTGCAACGAGGAGTGCTCATCAGCTCTAAAAGGCTCTCAGGCTCAAACTGAACAGACAAAGTAGGAGTCACCCACATGCTTCTCTTATAAAAAAAAAACCAAAAAAAGTACATAGAAAACAACAACCTGAATCAACAAAGTTCATAACAACACCTAAAATCTTAATAATCCTTCCCTGTTCACCCAAGTGCTTCAGCACATGCTGAAGTGCTTTGCTGGGAATTGGATGTGTCTAATGCTAAGTATGTCCCACAGTGCTTTGGTGGTGGATGCTCAAGCTGAGCTCCCAGAAGATGGAGCCCATCTGTCCAAGGTGGGCACAGTACCACACCTAGATTCCCAGCCTCAGTCCCTGAATGATGTTGCAAAGACTGAACTAGCAAAAGGACGTACTGTTTTTTCACCCTAAATATATAAGCAACCATATGAACCCAGACAAACTTAAACCATATCAAAATGCCCTCCTCTGATTTGCACTTTGAATAGCTGTGACAGTGCTAAATAGATGAAAAGCATTATTAACAGCAACAGGAGTGAATTCTGCTGTGCTGGCATGTCCAGTGCTCTCATACAGGTGGGACATTATGAGACAGTGTGCAACAGTTTGTACCAACAGCAACAAGCACAGATTTGCTGGGGAGAAGGGAAGAGGCAGGAGGAAGAGTAGCCTCTGCCCTGATCAGATGGAGCCAGACAGAGCAAAGTTCACACCGTATGATGCAGTTGCCTGCCCAGCCCCTGTTCCCCTGTTACAATGGTAAACCAGAGCCACTGTAGGGAGTTCTGCAGCACAAGAATAGGGCAGCAAGTTTTCTGCCCCGCAACAGTTTAATTTTGTCTTAACTTCAACAAAATAGGGTTATATGTAACAAAACAAAACAAAAGACTATGTGAGGGTAGGGAAAAAAAGACAGATTTTTATTTTAATTTCACCCAAGACAGTTTGTATTAATTCAAACAGCCTCGGTCTTTATTATTTGATAGCTGAAATGAAACTGGACATAACCCCTGAGCATCATTTCAGAGAGTTACTATGTCAAACAGGGAAATAGTACTAAAGTATTGACTAAGATATTTGCTATGAATATCTAGACAGTCAGCAGCTCACAGCTCATGGAACAGCTAGAAATTCTTACTGGTATAAACAAAGAAAACTTAGACCTGCCATCCTTGAAATTTTGTGTCACCGCCCCTGAACTGCTACTTTTTTATGAAGCACTGTGGGTTCTAAGCGGTATTTTAGGATAAAACATTGGTGTTTAATGAAGAGATGTCTTTAATGCTAAGGTTAGACTAGAGACTACCACATAGAATGCATATTTCATCTGTACAGCCCTGGACATGGTGGAGATCTTGAATGTATCCTCCTTTGTAACTGCACTAGAGAGGCATACACTCTAATCATTATTATAAATAATAATAATTTAAAAAAACCAAGAATAGGTTCCATTCATTATTTCAACATTTTTCTCAAACTGGCACATTGAAAATTCTCTGTCTCATATCTTACTTAAGCTAACAGAATGCTTTCTGTGTCCATTCTATCAGATCTATGATTACATTTCCAGACTCTCAAAAATTACTCTTCTGACTCATATGAGTTACAAGGAAAACTTGAGTGGCAAGAAGAAGGAATTTTAAAAAGTGCCCTTCAGAGACACTCAAATATTTCAGAATTAAAAAAAAAAAAAAAAAAAAAGGCAGTGAGTTTTTCCAAGTTGTGCCTCTAGACCTTGATACATTTTGGCCCCTCCGATGGTTTCCACACAATGTTTTAACAAGGTTTCAAATTATTAGAATGTGAATTGAGAGCAACTTTAAAAATATGGTGTGCAAGAAGCTCTATGAAGTACGTTAGACTTCTTTCTTTTAACCCAAAACCTGTTTTGGCCTCCATAGTCTGTGCTTGGAAAAGATTTTGGGCAAGATGCAGTTGGCTCACTTCATAGCCACGTATTGTACAAGCAGACATCACACTTACAGGCCAGCCCTGTATAACCAGAACTCATAATAGCCTTCAGCTTTCAAAACACTAACCTTGACCCAGGGAGGTAAAGGAGCCACTCTGTTTGTGCAGTCAAGGGGAGGGAACCTAACATAAACACTGAGGAATAGCTTTGATACTTTCCAGTTTATGGACACTGACAGCACAGATGAAAAAATGCATTTGACCTTTATTCATGAAGGACCCTTGATTTTGGGATCCTTATTGATGAGGATGGAAGGTAGTATGTGCACTTTTGCTTTGCTTTTTGGGAAAGGAGAATCAATATGTAAGTCTGATTCTGTTAAATGGGGGAATAGCACTCCTGCTATTCAGGAGTGACGCTCACAGTATAATCTTGTGGTATTGGAATTCCAACACAGGCTTATTTTTCTGCCCACACTTTTTCAGAGGAAACTGAGCATACATATTATCAGTTGAGCAGCTGGCCTTGGTGCCTATGCCCTCCATTGACTGGGGATATGTTTGAGGACAACCCAAAGAAATATTGCATTTGTTCCTATTTTCAAACACTTGCAAGGTGTCCAAATACACAACAGGGCCATACAGGAACCAGGATGAATGCATGAGGGGATGGACTATAACAAACCTTAACATTGGGCAATGCTTTCAGGAAAAGCTTTGTCCGCATGGGCAGCGGTCATTGTTCCAGAGGTTCTTTTAAAAAACAACAGAAGCAAAGCAAGGGAGTTGATATAGCATTTGAAGTATAGCATTTGATATAGCATTTCCATTTTGAAGTATCACACACCATGCTGCAAAATAAGCAGCCCTTAGACTACTGACAGGCAACTCAAAAGAGTATGACAGCCAGTTCTGACTGAAAGCAGAAAGGTTAGACCTGTTACTGAAAAAAGCTACTGCTTTAAGATCAGTCCATCAGAAACCCTCTCTGTTGACATAATTCTGCTTCCACTGAAGCTGGTGGGAGTCTTTGGAGGACTTCAGAGTCACCAGAATAAAGCTAAACATAATTTTACCCTCTGAAAATCCCATTCGTTGTGACCACATTTCACAAAAAGGATTTTGCTCTTTATGCAGAGGCACCTGCACAGAGCTTAGGGAATCCAATACTGGACGAGTTGAAACACATTTATTTATGTTACATCTACTACATTACATCTGAGCTTAGTGTAAAAGTACATCACAGCAGACGACAACACTGCAATCACAAAATGGCACCTAATCTAATCTAGCACCTTCCCTACACATAAATAAATTTGCCATTTACGAACGGGCCAGGTTAGAGAAATGAGTGCACATGTCCTATGCTGCGTTTGTCAAGTTGAAACTTTTCAAGGCTTTGAACATTTGTGACCAGAAGGCAACATGATGATCAGCCACAGTGCCTTCCTGCAAAACACCAATCCTAGGATTTCGCTCTACAATTTTTGTAGAAAATGTACTAACTTGTGGTAAAAGTAGAGAGTTTAAGACATTACAGTGAGTAATTACACTGTTAAAAAAATCATTTACATTTGCCTTGAAATGAAGCTACAAAACAAAGAACCTTTTGCAGTACTGATTGCAAAGAGCCGTAATGCTCTCTTTTCTCTTCTTTTTTCAACATATCACCTTTATGACATTTAGCATGGACCAAATCAAAAAGCAAATCAACAAAGAACACACCTATTGTGCCAGACACCGTGGTAAGATCTTTCTGAAACATGTACAAACTGTTTCTATCTGCTCTTCTTTAATGTTCATATTTGAAAGGAAAAAACAAAATGAGAAATAGTTTGCCATTTTACTTCTAATTTAAAAATTGCTCTATCTCCAACATATTTTGGAGAGAAATTAATTTTCCTGCACATTTTGTCTGACAGAAGAATAAAATCTTTGATTTGTATATTCCACAGATGTTAAACTGTGATTGCTAATGTTGTTCATCGTAAAATTACAGACTGCTTTTAATCCCTAATGCGATTTAGCAATCTTGACCTAAGCATGTCCCTTATGTGAAAGACATTAGCATTGAACCGATTTACAGTAAAAAAAAACAAAACCCAAAAAACTTCTGTTGTGCTTTTTTGAACTGATGTGTCTGGTTTTTTGAAACAATAGTGAATCAAATTAAGAAATAAATCTAAATAAACAAATAGAAGTAATAAAAATATAACTGAAATTTGCACACTGATTCAGGCAGGTTTGTCTCAGAGGTAGCTGGATTGCCATGATTTCAAGTGGATTTCAAGACTGAATTCTGTGGAACTGGAATCTTTGGTGATAAGACTAGACTTTCACTTACTTTTATTCCCTTATAAATTGCTACAGTTGATTAAAGTATATTTCAGCCTTCCCAAATATTTCCATTAAAGGTTCTTTGTTTTCATTAAAAGTTCTTTATGGGAATGCCAAACCTCAAACCATACCCCGAATCAGCTGGATCAGGCAGCTTTTCAACATTTCTTTGAGCCCAGGTCTATGAAGTCCTCAGCATTTATCTATATGCAACTCGCTCTGAGGCTTCATTAACCATATGTTGGGGGCACCAAAAACTTGAACAGTCAAACCTATATTTCTAGAACAGCAGTGGAGCGGAAGGCAAGGTTTAAACCCCAAATGGTGAAAACATGTTTCAGGAAGCTACAGGGCTATTTTGGGCAAAAGGACGAGGCAAATTCTATAACACCAGCCTATTTTACAAAATCCCATTAGGTCATGCAACCTTTTTGGCTTCTAATAACAAACCCGCAGAAAAGAATCTCAGTTACCTTCAGATGCACATGAGTAACTCATTGGTTCCAATAAGTACCAAGGCTGTGCACATGCTTTTGAGGGCAGTATTTATGAATATACTACCAGACTAAGATGCTGGCAAATTTACGTGCTGGATGCAATTCTACCTTTCAGTAGAAGATGAAGGCGAGCATCCCCTACCTTGGAAACAGCACCTATTCTGTAAGCACAGGAACAGCTTTTCTCAAGATGCGTTCTGGATAATAAGAGGAAACCTCAGATCTGCAACACCCCTGGTTTTCTGTTATGAGACATACATTCATTGCAACCTGTAAATCAATGGCATGACAGCTATGCTTTGCCTGAATAATGAAAGAAGATTGATATTTCTAAATTACATATTAATAGAGTGAAATTGCTATAGGCTTTCATGAGGTTTTAATATATTTCTGAACTGAGAACTTAAAGACACTCTGGCAATGCCAGGAGAAAAAAAGTGATAGAGAAACTTAAAAATACGTCGAATATTTTATCATTTCAGCTCAGGAGACATTAAATTTGACTCTTTGTTATTACTTAAATATTTGCAAAATATTAAAATATTTAATATTTAATAAAATATTGCAAGAACTTAATAATGAAACTCTGACACAAATTACACTGCATGGTTGGAAAGAAAGGGAGGTTAATTGTTGTTTTACATTAACTCTGGGTCATTTTCCCCCAGATTTCTCCAAAGGTCTGCTGGCATGATCCACAGGAATTTTAAAAGTCTAAAGAAATCAGATAAAAAAAGAGTAGCAATTACTACAGTAAAACTTTGAAGTGGGAAGAGCATATTTGTGCTAGATTCTAAGGCTATGTCAAGACTGCTAAATAAAAGAGGTTCAGGGAGTATTCCTGGCCTGGAGACCAAGTGGCCCTATCTGGCTACATCCACAGTACTTGGCCTTGATCCTTCCCACCAGCCCACCTTTATCTTTTACATTGTGCAATGGTGGCCCTAAGGCATAGTTAAAATTTTTGTGCGTTTTTTTCAGTTCAGTGTGCCTGAAATAATACACAGGTCCACCAGAATGGCATTTTCATCACAGGAGTCTGATGCATGTGTTGCATGAGGACACAGAGATGTTGGGAGGTGCAAATCCTACTGGACCTTGGAGATCTGCCCTGGCAAGAGGGATCTAAACTTAGTTCAGTCTTATCTATATTCCCTATCAGAAATGGTTTCTGCTCTATGCTTCCCCTGCATCAGGCCTAGGCATTACCTTAGATATCACCACTTGGCAAAAGCCAAAATGACCAGGGAATGTACTCAAAATTAAGTGGCACAGATGCTCGGCAGTCATTACTCGAATGCACTCCCTGCCCAATTCTATTTAGCAACAGAGACGCACCCCAAATGATTAAAGGAGCTTTACCACACCCACAAGAACTGCAGGTTGTGATAAAGGTCAAAATGCCATTTATAGTACGCAAGCTTGTCTTTCTCTGTAATTTTGTTACTATTACGGTGCCCACTTCCAAGGAAGACCCAAACAGTTGTGTGTGAAGGAGGCCACATGCTCTGGGACGAGGGGAAGGAAAGGAGCCACCCAACCAGGACACATTCCTGTCCTTGCCCCTGCTTTGCTCTGTGACTACCTGACACAGCTCCTGCCACAATTTCTCCACCTGCAAATGCAGGTGATGATCCTTTCTAAAGAGATCGGAAAAGGGGTTGGGACTGTTTCATGATGTAAAGAATAACATGATAAAAAAGGAAGCTCTAGCGGTTTTAACATTAATATGGTATTTGTTATCAGGCATAGCATTAAAACAGATAGTAATTTGCTTTCCACAAGCACTGTAATTAGGAGTCTTTTGGCTTTTTCATTCATGTATGGAGCAGTCTTTCATTTCTTGAGGAAGGGAAAAAGAAGATGCACTTTCCATTGATCCTATTTTTTATATGCATATATCTATATTGTAACATTCAAACCTTATTCCTTTATTTGAACACTTGGTGAGCCAGTATTGCCTCACATAAAAAGCCATTCTTTGCTTTCTGTTATATCTCTTTAGTGTGAAAATGACTGCTTAGTCACCAATTAGTGTTTAAACATTAAGAGGAAAGTTTGAGAGCTCAGGTGGGAAGAGAGACCAATAGAAGAAAATGACCCAGGGCTAACCTCAGCATTGATTCTGACTGCAACTTAAAGCATGTCACATTGGTTAACAGTTTTGAAAGGTGTTTAAACTCATAGCTCAAATCAATCAAAAGCAGTAGCTTCAAAATAAATTTTTTCAAAAATTAGGACTTTCACCCAACTAAACTTAGATCCCAAATCCAGTACGAGTTCTAAAATAAGTCTTGATTTTTTTTTTTCACATTAACTGAGGTTAATACAAGTTATGCCACTGTAAACAAAGGAAGAATTTCACATAAAATTTCTGTATGTTGTGGTTAAATCCACAGCTATTCCCTAAAATTAAGGGTAATTCCTCACAATGAATAACACCTATAAGGAAACAGAAAGGCAGAAGCTTCTTAAAAGAAGTCAGAGGTGAATTATACTTAGTGCTGCCAAAGTATAATATTAGGAGTCCTTTATTCCATTAATAATTTTTTCATTATTTATTTTTAGGTTAAAAAGCTAAGAGAACAACTACTATATTGAAAAAAATATATCCTCTAAACCAGATGTGATGGTATTATGGTCAGAAAACAGTCTGCAAATAAAGCGGTTAAAAGTACATCTTTGGCTACTATTATTTCTTTTATTTCAATTAGAAATATCTTTTACTCCAGTTGCTTATAAAAGTTTGGCCTGTTTTTTTCAAGGAGCATTGGAGAAGATGGAGGTATGGTTCAGTGATTTTATCACCCCTAAACCAAAGGGAGCCAAAAAGAGCTACAACATCCTTCCCTCCTGAATGTGGGCTGGGTAGCACCTCCTCCCTACCTTTTTCCTGTCTGTCTGGAGGGCTTTGAGCTTCAAATTTTCTGGGACTCCAAATGCTGGTCTTCCTGAGCTTCTCCCATGGAAGAAGTAAGGTCCATGGAGGCACCATAAACATTGCAAACCACACCTTCTGGGAACTGTCACCACAAGACAGCCCATTAGAGGCATACAGGCACACCTCTCCACTTCTGAACGCCAAGTGGGCAGAAAGAGGACCTGAAGACTTGTGGAGTCAGAACAAGCTGCTGCAGGCAGAGCTGTTCCCTCTTTCTGCCTCAATGATCTGTAGTTTCTGGGAGAAAATTTCTGACCACCCCATGAGCTGGAGCATGAGCCAGACTGGCTTCTTCGGGCAGTCGCAGCTATGTGTTTGGTGAGGGTTTCTGGGACCATGAACCTACCTGCCCTTGGGTTGCCCCTTGATGAAGTTTGGGCATATGCTGTCAAGTTACGGGCTGGCGGGGCATACATACACATGGCAACTGATGAGGTATACCATGCTTTAGCCTGTTTCCTGTCCCGGGCTGCCCCAGCTGATGAGGGGCTGTTGAGGTGAGCCTCACATGTTGCCTTCTTCCCTGCTACCTAGTGGTGGAACAGGCCCTCCCTCCAGCAGGTTTATCCATAGTGATCAGGGGCTTTCTTCAAAGAAATTGTTGCCGAAGCCCTTTTCCACCATCCAAGCAGCTCAACAGATAATGTCTGACTCATAACTTACCCAGCCCATTTATTTCACTTTTAAGTGGTGTGACCAGCTCTAAGAGTATTATAACTGATCTGTCACAGAGTTTAATGGTAAGACAATTTATTAGGGCTGTATTTTCAAAATATAACTTTTGTATTTTATTTAAAATAACAACAGAAAGTCTTCTATCAGTTCAAACTTTATGCCTTTCAAGCCTGTGAACTGTCCTCTAATCCTTCTGTTATGAGTGACTAAACAGGAGCACTAGATTTAATTTCTTTCTGCCTCCTGCTATTTTATACACCTTTAACTGCTCCCTTTTTCAACTTGAAAGATAATCTTTTCACTATCCCTTCTCATGTGGAAGATAAGCCAGGTCTCAGAATATTTTGTCAGGATCGGGGGTTGCCCACGTACAGCAGTCCTGCAGCAGAGATGGGGCAGAACACTTTCTGACAATAACGATGGGAAATTTTTGAAACTCTGTTGAGCTAAACCAGAAAAACCCCAATCTCATTTCATAACTGTGTGTCACAGGACAGCTGTTCCAAAGTCTGTTGCTCTTTAGCATCCTATTTTATTCTGGAATAACATCCATATTTGATTAACTCCTATTTCTCATTTGCGTCTTCATCGTCTCAAGGTGCACAGTATGTCACAAAATATTCCCTTGTTGACAGGCTGCTTACTTATGGCATTATGATACTGACAGTGAGGCTTCTGTGGCACGTTTTTTAATCCTTAGGCAAAAGGTAATATTTAAAAAGTATATTGTGCTGTTATTAAATCTTCCCACTCTTGTAGCTGAATAGACCTTTTAAAAGGAACAGAGAATTCATGTCTATGAGTTTGACTTTCTATAACCACATTTAAAACAACAATGTTGGTTCCAGTAATTTCTGTATAAATTTCTGCTTGTTTCTCTGTGTAGCTAAAATTCTCATCAAAAGAACCAAACCTTTAATATGTGCACTCACTAACATTCATTAGTAGCCAAGGCTGTTATTTTAAGCACTTTTAAAAATTATATATTTCAGGGAATGTTGAAGAATTACATGCAGAAGAACATGCTGCTTTTCATGTTTATTTAATTTCGAGTTTTACTGGGGTTCCTGGCTCTGCATGTTACTAAATTTACAATAGTGATAATAATAATAAAATCTTTTAAAACTCCCTAGATAAATCTCACTCAGAGGAAACTTTTTTTTAAACTGGTAAACATCTGAATGTAAGCTGTTTTTTTAAGAGAGCACTTCAAAAGAAAAAAAACATATGTTGTGGCTGGCCTTTGTTATCCAGTTAATGAAGAAACTAATTCATTGTTTGGACAGGCCATTGAGTAAAAAGTAGCTGAATTTTCTGGGGGGAGTTCAAGTGCTTAATACAACACATGATTTGTATCAGCTTTGATTTGTAGGAAACATATAGTGAATTCAAAATAATTTCAAAGTAAATATATTAGAAAGCTTATGGAGATTGTCAAAAGAGATTTTTTTTTAAAAAAGACCACATAGCTACTGTTGCTCCCAAACATCACATGAAATATTTTGCTACTTCAAGCACACAAAATGTTGAAAGTAAAAATGTTCTTTATGGAAGAAAGCATAATAAATTCTGTAAAGACCTAGAGACTGTGCCACTTGGGGAGAAATTGAGTACAGAGGTTGCAGTTTTATTGTTAGCTTGCACAGAACTGTATTTCACTTGAGACAAAGTTCAACTGTGTAGTCAGGCAGAAATAAACAAAAGCAAGCCATTTAATATGTACACTAACAGCTTTCATACAAGAGAAAAGACAGAGGGCTACCTTCAGCAAAGAGCACTGGTGCTGGGCAGCCAGATGGGCAGCACCTGGGGAGACATCCACATGGTCACTGTACCATACCTGGGGAAGGGCTGTGCCCCTCTGCCAGGTTTTGCTTCAAAGAGCTGGCTAGGGCTGGCCTCTGCTAACAGCCAGTGTGACCCTCAAATGCCCCCTCAGAAACCTCCCCTCGCCCTGCCGGGGGACACGTGCCTCCCATGCTCTTTGGGTTTGCCTTCCCTGCCTGGGGAAGAAGCGGACATGGTGGTGCCTACATTTCTCAGCCCAGGCTTAGGCAGACGTCCCAGCCACGTCCCTGGGCTGAAATTGGCATTTTTGCCTCCTCTTGGGCCTCAAGCTGTCCTTGGCAGAGGCTCAGCACCCTCACACAGTCCTCAGCACCCCCACCCTTGGCAAGCACCACCAGGACTCTTACGGACAGAGAGACATAAATATTAACCTGTCTTCGTAGGCTAGTGACCAAGGTAGGAGCAGTGAGGGCAGAGAGGAAACCCTGAGGTCCTTTCTAAATGACAGAGGAGCAATGGTGAAGTATTATTTTTTTAAAAAAAATCAATCCAAATCTAAAAACCCTACAGAAATAAAATCAGGTAGCCATTCTGAGGAACAGATTTTGTTCCAGCACATTTAACGAGTCTCAGCAAAAAAATGTGCAGAAAGCAATGATCAGTAAGTTCTTTACCAGCAGTGTAACAAACTATGAAAATGTATTTTTGGAACATAAGAAGCATTGCTAAGTTATAAAAGCAGCATAAGCAATAACAGGAAATTAATGAACACTCACAATCTTCAGTTTTGGATAGCTAGGTATTGGGAGCCAGAGATGACAGCAAATAATTTAAACTCTAAAATAATAATTTCTTTTTGGAAGTAATATCTTTTGGGGGCCATAATTGGTTATCCTCCAAACCAACAGTGTTTCTTATAATTTCCAAAGCAAAGAAACTGCTTGCAGATCAACAGCAAATCAGTAGTCAATTGCACCAAGATAGGTATCACACCCAGTTTCCAAAAATGACATTTGTACTGTGAAACCAACAAATTGGTGAGTTCAAAAATACATTTGGTATCCACCTACATGAAGTCACTGAGAAAGTCAAAGATGTGCACAACCTTTATTCCCCCCATCAGAATTTGGGAAGGCTAGTGGAACCAGGGCTGGTGCCCTGCTTCATAATTGGAAGACCAATGTTCCCAAAAGACAGTATGCACCAGAGAGCATGGAATTCCCTGGAGAGTCGCTACCAACCAAATTAGCCAATCTGTGCTGTAGAGGGAAATTTGAATCAGCTTTCCAGGATATCTAAGTTTATAGAGGAACTGGGAAATTACTCTAATTGACATGTGGCAAAATTGAAGCTCAAACTTAAAAAAAAAAAAAAACCAACCGTCCCAAGAAGCGCCGAAGAAACTAACAGCAAAAAGCTAGTGCACAAAGTGTAAAAGCAGTAATTTCAAAGAAAGAAGACTAACAAATCAGAGTTACTACAGTTAGATTCACCACCAGTAGTCAATATTGATATGTCACTGCTCTTTCCACATGACAGCATTGTGTATTTGGCTAAAACTGTAATTGTTCTCAGATGAGGAAACCTAAAAGTGAGGATAAATGAGACTATGAAATCCGCAGAACGCTTTCAAGAGATGCCAAACAGATCAATGTCATAAAAAGGGATTGATTTAGACAACAAGATTAACACCCAGAATTATGAAGCACTATATCTCATATCCAAATAAAGAAATGGAAGACTTAGTAAAACAAATAACTGGAGAAATCGGCACTTACTGACCAAGTTAATGTATACAAGAGAAGATAATTGATATGAGAAAAGTTTTATATCAAGACTCAATTTACCAATTAAAGAAATGCAGCACAGACCCCCACTGTCAAACTAGAACGCCTTCCCTCATTGCTCTTGTTTGTCTTTGCCATCAATGTCACTATAAAGACAAAGTGTAGATGAACGCAACACAAGTATTGCATGATTTGATGATATTACACCAGGAGACACACAGAAATAGTGTAATAATCTGTAGCTCCCATGCTTGACAACTTGGTGTACATGCAAGTACAGACAAAGATTTTGTCCAGGGTTGCAAAAAAGAACCAAATATATTTTTGGAAAAGAAATGATCTGCTATAATCTTCACACACCACATCCCAAGAGAAGAATCTAACAAGAACCTTGGCAGATCCCAACTCCAGCCTATGTAAGAAGTCTGAGTGGGTGAATCTTGAAATATGGAAGGTATCTCGAAACATGGAAGGAATTTTAATGTCACAAAAGGTAACAACTGCATTTACCGCAGTAAACTAGATTTGTTCATCAAATGTCTGTATCTTAAGCACTAACTACAGATTTTCAACTTGATTATTATTTCCGTGTTGGTATATGGATGTGAAAGCTGGAAATGCATCAGAGATAAAAACAGGTGCCTGTATGCTTCTGAAAGCAAATAGTTAGGCATTTAATGGAACAAACCTCTGGCAAGTGTCAGGATGAATCTGGTTGATAGCTTCACAACCAAAATTTATCCAGGAAAGTAGGAGGAAATTTCTAGGATACATGTTAAGAATGAAGATAGAGCATCTGCTGGGAGAGGGATATATAGGGGAGCAGGGCCAAAAAACACTACTCAGCACAAGAAAAATGCATGAACTTCATAACACAGAGGACAAGCAGAGCACAGCCAGAAACAGATGGGTATGGCATCTCACTCATGCCTGTAGCACATCTAATAGGAATGGTTCACCTGTGATGCAGGCTGAGCTAAACTCTAACTGGACTGAACTCTAGTAATTCACAATTCCTCTGCTGGCACATTTGCTCCTAAATTGAAGGAGAGAATAAAAGGGAGGTGATGGAGCTGTGGCTGTAATTGTGGCCCTTATGACTATACTGACCAGTGTTGCTAATTCCTTCCTCTATCTTAACTCATAACTTCATATGTTAGCTCTGGGTACCAACATCTCCTTTCACCAAGAACTGCAGCCCTACCCTTTGTCCAGCCCTTCACCTGCAGGTCTTGCCCTTGCTGTTTTCCCCTGGGCCACGCATACTCAAACCCAGGAGCGGGCAGTGGGAAAGCTCATCTTCACCCCCTTCCTCGGAGGGAATGGGAAGGCGTGTGGATGAGTAATAAGTCAAACCACCATATCACTCATTAATCATACTGTTCCTTAGCAATACCCCTCCCACTGCACCAGCTTCCTTGCATGCAAATCATCACCGGTTAAGGAGAAGACATTTCCAAGAAAAAATGATTAATGCAGTCTGCCCATCCTTGACAGCTATTGTTGCAGGACTTTTATTATGAAGCAGGAAGGAAGAGTGTGTTAGTTTGCAATCCCCTTTGGAAAAGCAGCTCCAGCTCTACTTCCTCATAGTGTAATGGAAGGAGCAAACTCTCACTGCCTCAATGAAAACGTTCCCAGGCCATGATTCTTCGCACACTGACCACTGCTGCCCAGAAGTGTCCTACGTTTGTAACTCTTGACCTCAGCTTCATTCTAACCCTCTATCATAATACAGTGGTGTGGTTACATAGAACATATCCTGGAGTTCCCCAAGGCAACACAAATGACAAACTGCTCTATTTTACCCATTTGGAAGAGTGTGATTGCATCAGATGAAGCAATTAGATATTCTAGCTAATCTCTAAAATTATGCCTAGAGATTGGATTTTTGTTTGAGTGACTACTCCCCCATTTACATGAAAATTCAGGACAACTAAAAGTAAATGAGATTGTAAAACGTACTAACAGTTTAGCTCATCACTATGAGAGAAACTTGCCAATATGATTGCAAAAGAATAACCTGCTGTAATTTCACAGAATCACAGAATGTTAGGGATTGGAAGGGACCTCAAAAGATCATCTAGTCCAATCCCCCTGCCGGAGCAGGATTGCCTAGACCATATCACACAGGAACGCGTCCAGACGGGTTTTGAATGTCTCCAGAGAAGGAGACTCCACAACCTCTCTGGGCAACCTGTTCCAGTGTTCGGTCACCCTCACTGTAAAGAAGTTTTTCCTCATATTTATGTGGAACCTCCTGTGTTCCAACTTGCACCCATTGCCCCTTGTCCTGTCAAGGGATGTCACTGAGAAGAGCCTGGCTCCATCCTAATGACACTTGCCCTTTACATATTTATAAACATTAATGAGGTCACCCCTCAGTCTCCTCTTCTCTAAGCTAAAGAGACCCAGCTCCCTCAGCCTCTCCTCATAAGGGAGATGTTCCACTCCCTTAATCATCTTCGTGGCTCTGCGCTGGACTCTCTCTAGCAGTTCCCTGTCCTTCTTGAACTGAGGGGCCCAGAACTGGACACAATACTCCAGATGCGGCCTCACCAGGGCAGAGTAGAGGGGGAGGAGAACCTCTCTCGACCTGCTAACCACACCCCTTCTAATACACCCCAGGATGCCATTGGCCTTCTTGGCCACAAGGGCACACTGCTGGCTTATGGTCATCCTGTTGTCCACTAGGACCCCCAGGTCCCTTTCCCCTACGCTGCTCTCCAACAGGTCTGCCCCCAACTTGTACTGGTACATGGGGTTGTTCTTGCCCAGATGCAGGACTCTACACTTGCCCTTGTTATATTTCATTAAATTTCTCCCGCCCAACTCTTCAGCCTGTCTAGGTCTCTCTGGAGGCTGCGCAGCCTTCCGGTGTGTCAGCCACTCCTCCCAGTTTTGTGTCATCAGCGAACTTGCTGACAGTGCACTCTATTCCCTCATCCAAGTCATTAATGAATATATTGAATAGAACTGGTCCCAGTACCGACCCTTGAGGGACTCCGCTAGACACAGGCCTCCAACTGGACTCTGTCCCATTGACCACTACTCTCTGGCTTCTTTCCTTCAGCCAGTTCACAATCCACCTCACTACCCGATCATCCAGACCACACTTCCTCAGTTTAGCTGCGAGGATGCTGTGGGAGACCGTGTCAAACGCCTTACTGAAATCAAGATAGACCACATCCACAGCTTTACCATCATCTATCCACCGGGTTACGTCCTCATAAAAGGCTATCAAGTTGGTTAAGCATGACTTTCCCTTGGTGAAGCCATGCTGAGTGCCCCTAATGATCCCCCTGTCCTTGATGTGCCTAGAGACAGCACCAAGGACAAGTTGTTCCATCACCTTTCCGGGGATGGAGGTGAGGCTGACCGGTCTATAGTTACCCGGGTCCTCCTTCTTGCCCTTTTTGAAGACTGGAGTGACATTCGCTTTCCTCCAGTCCTCAGGCACCTCTCCCGTTGCCCACGACTTAGCAAAGATGATGGAGAGTGGCCTAGCAATGACTTCCGCCAGCTCCCTCAGCACCCGCGGGTGCATCCCATCAGAGCCCATGGATTTATGGACGTCCAGATTGCTTAATTGGTCCCTGACCCAGCCCTCATCTACCAAGACAGATTCCTCCTCTATCCTGACTTCTTCTGGGGCCTCAGGGGTCCGGGGCTCCTCAGGACAGCCTCCAGCAGTATAGACAGAGGCAAAGAAGGCATTCAGTAACTCCGCCTTCTTTTTATCCTCTGTCTCCAGGGCCCCCACCTCATTCATCAGTGGGCCTACATTGCCTCTAGTGTTGGCTTTACCTGCAATGTATTTGAAGAAGCCCTTTCTGTTGTTCTTGACCTCTCTTGCAAGGTTTAATTCCAAGGAGGCCTTAGCTTTCCTAGTTGCCTCCCTACATCCTCTGACAACAGACTTATATTCCTCCCAAGTGGCCAGCCCCTCCTTCCACGATCTGTACACCCTCTTCTTCCACTTGAGTTTGCCCAGCAGTTCCCTGTTTAACCATGCAGGTCTCCTGGTACCCTTTCTTGACTTCCTACCTGCTGGGATGCTCTGATCTTGAGCTCGGAAGAAGCAGTCCTTGAATGCTAACCAACTATCTTGGGCCCCCTTACCTTCTAGTACCCTGTCCCATGGGATTTCCCCTAGCAATTGCTTGAAAAGGCCAAAGTTGGCCCTCCTGAAGTTCAGGGTTGTGATTCTGCTAGCTATTCTGTTCCTGCCACATAAGATCCTGAACTCTACCATCTCATGGTCACTACAACCAAGGCTGCCCTCAACCTTCACCTCTTCAACCAGACCCTCCTTGTTAGTGAGGATAAGATCCAGCAGCGCTCCTCTCCTAGTTGGCTCATCCACCATTTGCATCAGAAAGTTATCATCAATGCACTGGAGGAACCTCCTGGACTGAGGATGGCTGGCTGAGTAGGCCTCCCAGCAAATATCAGGGTAGTTGAAATCCCCCATGACAACCAGGCCCTGTAATTGCGAGACTGCTCTCAGCTGCCTGTAGAAGGCCTCATCACCCTCCTCATCCTGATCCGGTGGCCTGTAATAGACACCCACAACAGTGTCACCCCTGCCAGCCTGCCCCTTAATTCACACCCACAAACTCTCAACTCGCTCCTGATCCGCCCCTGGACAGAACTCAATACATTCTAGCTGCTCACTCACATAAAGAGCAACTCCACCACCTCTCCTTAGCGGCCTGTCTTTCCTGAACAAGACATAGCCATCCATGACCACACTCCAGTCATGCAAGGTGTCCCACCAAGTCTCTGTAATTGCCACTAAATCATAGCCCCCTGACCGAACACGGATTTCTAACTCCTCCTGTTTATTCCCCATGCTGCGTGCATTGGTGTACAGACATTTCAGGGAGCGAGCTGAGCACACCGATTTCACCCCAGGGGGATGGGAGGCCTCCTGGTCTGCCTCAACACTAGAGCGTTGCCCCAGTGGTGCAAGCCCAGCTACTACCCCATCCCCCTTCGAATCTAGTTTAAAGCTCTCCGAATGAGCCCTGCTAATTCCTGTCCCAGAACCTTTTTGCCCCTACGACATAAACCTTTCCCATGTATTCCCGTCACGCCTGGTGTCTTATAAAACCAGCCATTATCAAAGAACCCAAAGCCCTGCCTGTAGCACCAGTCTCGTAGCCAGGCATTAATAGAGAGAATCCTACTATTCCATTCCACGTCATCACCTGAAAATGGAAGGAGGGAGGAGAAAACAACTTATGCCCCAGACTCTTTCACCGACCGTCCTAGGGCCTTGTAGTCTTTCTTCATCCCCCTCAGACTATGGGATGCAGCTTCTTCCCCACCTGTCTGGAAGATCAGCAGGGGGTAGTAGTCTGTGGCCTTCACCAGGTTGGGGAGTTTCCTGGTGATATCCCTGATTCGGGCTCCAGGCAGACTGCAGACCTCCCTGTGATGGGGGTCAGCTCTGCATACTGGGCCCTCAGATCCCTTTAGGAAGGAGTCTCCAACCACTAAAACTCTTCTCTTCTTCCTTGTGGAGGAGGTAGCTATACGCCTGTCAGGTTTTTCTGACTGTGGTGGGACCTCTGATATAGGTTGCCTCTCCACCACATCCCCACTGGACCGGCTGTATTCCACTAGGGCTTCATATCTATTGCTCAGAGGCACCTGTGGAGGCGAGGTAGGCAAGGAGGGCACTTGCCTTTTGCCACGGCCATAGACTTGCCTCCACTCACTACTCTCCTCTAGGTTATTGTTCTCCTCTAGGGTATTGTTTTCCACCTGAGAGGGGCAGAGTACAGGGGTCCCTCGATCCTGGGAGCTCTCCGGCAGGTGCTCCCATTTTTGTTGCAGGGAAGGCAGAGCCTGGCTCCACCAGTCTATCTCCATTTCAGCCTCCCGAATGCTCCTAAGCCTTTCTGCTTCGGCTTGAAGCCTTTCAACCTGGCTTTGCAGCTGTGCCGCTCGGCTGAGCAGATCATCTACTTGTTCACAGTGCACACAGCCCCCTGTCACCACAGAGACGCTGAAGCATTCTCTGCAGCCTGCGACCTGCACCATCGCCTCCTTCCGTGGGAGCTCTGTCTGGGTTCCCACATCCATTTTGGTCTTCTTCCACCGGGTAGATACCATTGTTCTTTCACTGAGCTGGGAAATACCTGCTGGTGACACCCCTGGTTCACAGCTCCTTGGCACCTTCCTCGCTTTGTGCTCTGGGAGGGAGTCAGCGCCCTCCCGCAACGAGCTGCAAACAGCTGTGGCCTCCCCTGCCCTGGGACACACCCAGTCACTGCTGAGTCTCTCCCCTCTGGGCAGGGACTAGTCCCTGTCCTCCAGGAGGCTCTTTATCACCCAATCAATTTTTGTCTTTTTTTTTAATTTGTCTTTCAAGGACCTACACCCTTGTTATGGTCTGAAAACTAAGACAACCAAGACATAACTAAGGCACAGATTGTCTGTCAGTTTGAAAGAACACCTCCCCTCAATGTAACAGAGCAAAAGTCTCTCTCCGTGGGCACTTCGTAGATTCCTGCCCATGTTCTTCACATGCTAAACTGGGATTATCGCATCCACACTTATATGTTGAGGGACCAAGTAAATCCCTCCACTATCTTATTTTTACTGGGACTGACCCCCAAACAGAACAGGAAATCTCCTTGTAAGCAAATTCCCATAACCAGTCCCCTTGCTGTTTAGTCTGCATTGGATTAAGCAGGGACTTGCTTGCTTCTTTGATTGGCAACTATAGTGCTATAAAAACAAATGTACAGAGCAAGTCTCACCAGAAAAGCCTCCCAATCTGCAGACCCTTTCAGCTTTATTTGGACTGAAACTTGATGATAGCTCCACTAGACAGGAAACACTCACCCCTCCTTTCTAATATGGCACTACCAGGAGGACACATTTTCTCACAGAGTAACTGAGTGGGGGAGAGAGCAGGAACACCAGAGACCTTCTATAATACGTGTCTCAGATTCAAACTGTTGTAAGAGGCAGAAGCTGACAATCCTATTTATTTATCCTAAAGTTAATTCTTCGATTGATAAAAAATATGGTTTATACCGTGCTTGAAACTGGGTGAGATATGGAAAAAGCAAAGCATCCCAGAATTTTAAGCCCACCATACTGTAGAAGCTGGAAGGAGTAGACAGCTGAGCAGTGAAGCATTTTGCTTGTTTTCTCACTGCATGTAACATGCTGCGTGTTAAGAACCCTTTGCAATGCAGTAGCACCACGAAGCCCCCCTAGGGGGTTAGGGCTCTGCCTTTGCAGGTACTGGAGGAATTCACAGACATGCAGAAGGGGCAGTCCAGCATCCATCACTGACAGAAAATATTAAGGTAAGTGTACATGAGACAGAAAAGGAGTTAGGCGCATTATCCTGCTATTCAGTAGCCCATCTATTAAGACATGTGATATTTATGTGAGGGAACCACAGACTGAAAAGTCATAAGAATGAAATATTTCTTTTTGAGGCCAAATCAGAGATGTCACATAGGTGAGCTGGCATTAAACAAAGGAGCCACCAGCAGGTGAGAGGTGCAAGCCCTGCCTTCCTTACGCTTGCATCCTGTGCATTTGGCACTGCTGTCTAACTTAAACCTCATCAGCCATGCCAGCCGATTGCCCCAGTTGCTTGCCTGAACATCGCCTCTGCTACATATTTGATACTGGGCTATCTGTTGGAAAGATGTGGGTTCACCTCCTACTGCTACCACTGCAACCACGGTGAAGGAATACATCCAAGAACTGGAAACTACACAGGCAGGCACAATTCATCCAAGTCTAGATGGCCGCAGACAATATTTCTCCTGCTGTTTTATCACTGAGATAAAAGATTTGGTAACAGATTTGAAATCATGCAGCCACCTACCTGTGCGTGACAACGTGCCTCCGAAGAGTCCTGGCACTTTGACAAAAGTGGATCTCAGCTCCATGTCTGAGTCAGCAAGGCATTTGAACTCAGTCTGGCCATGCTAAATGCTGGTGCCTAGCTATGCCTAACTAGGCTAGACAAGGTCCAGACTGAGGTCTCCTACCTAAGAGGAGGACACAAATAAAACTTCTGTGAGATTCTCTGGCTTTTTTAACTAGAGAAGGTGGAGGTGGCCCCTTACTACAAAGCAGCAGGGTATTAAATCCAGAAAGCACCTGGAGGGCCATGGGCTCTTCTTTTTCCCTCCCAGTCCTAGTGTGCTCTGACTCTTTGTCTCACTTTCCTTCTGCTAGGTCTCTTACCTGCTCTATTTAGCATTCACTGTCCTGTTGATCTCCAAGATTTCATTTGACAGAGTGAAAAGCAAGAAGGGGGAAATGCCTCCATCACATTCACATGATTCATATTACTCTGAAGCACAGCTTGCATACAAGTCAGCTGAAGGCTGTTAAAAAGATACTAGAAAAAGTAATGTGTGTGTCTGAAAGAAACCACCGTCCCTCTTTCCTTTGCTGGCGACAAAAGTAGCTGTCTCACATTGGCCTGCACCCTCCTTTGATGTAGGGTACCTAAGTTAGCCCCTTCTCACGAACATCAGTTTCTGTATGAGATGGCCACAGGCTGATTTTTGCAGATCAGCCACTGAGCTGCTTCTGTGAAAAAGAAAGAAAAAACAGTTAGATTTCTTAGTTTTCTCTGATGTCTAAAGAAAGTCTTTGCTGGGGCTGGCAACAGCTGATCACCGTCAGCATGGCTGCTCGCGACGCTTTCTCCCAGACAGCTCTGGGGATGGCTGGATCCCTTCACAGGATGACACAGCTCACTAAACCTGTGGAAAGCTATACCTGCCAAGAGGAGGAAAAAAAAAAAGTCTTTCTGGCATTTTAAGAAGTTGAATTGCCTCAGCAGAGGCCAGCGATGCCAGAACTGCCACAAGAGTGGGCAGGGGTCGTGACCGAGGGGTGTGGGACAAGGAACAGGGCTTCCCCTTTTTGGCAGCTGTTTCAGCTGCCCCTGGAAGTGCAGCCTGAGCCTCCTGCCACCAGGGTGTTCCCCGGGGCAGGCAAACGGCACAGCTGGCTCGGCAGCAGGGCACGGGGATACTCGCCAGCTGGGGCAGAGCTCCAGGGACATCCCCCACCCAGCTAAGAGAGGCAGGTCTACACCCTGCAAGACAGCATCAGCTTTGGCTGGAGAGCCCTCATGATGCCCTAGGCTAGATAACGAACCATGCCTTCTGCCTGGAGCACAAGGCAGAGGGAGGACCTGAAGTCAGGTGTCCTGCCACCATGGAGGGGTTAGACTGAGATGAAACCACTATTTCCACCAGCTGTGCAACTTTTTTTTTGTGGTCAGTGGACAGTTGGGGCTTCTCAAAGGACGTCTGTCAGAGCTCTCATTCATGGATGCCATCAAGAGTTAAACAGGAGCTGGGCGGGGAGAAATTTAATGAAATATAACAAGGGCAAGTGTAGAGTCCTGCATCTGGGCAAGAACAACCCCATGTACCAGTACAAGTTGGGGGCAGACCTGTTGGAGAGCAGCGTAGGGGAAAGGGACCTGGGGGTCCTAGTGGACAACAGGATGACCATGAGCCAGCAGTGTGCCCTTGTGGCCAAGAAGGCCAATGGCATCCTGGGGTGTATTAGAAGGGGTGTGGTTAGCAGGTCGAGAGAGGTTCTCCTCCCCCTCTACTCTGCCCTGGTGAGGCCGCATCTGGAATATTATGTCCAGTTCTGGGCCCCTCAGTTCAAGAAGGACAGGGAACTGCTAGAGAGAGTCCAGCGCAGAGCCACGAAGATGATTAAGGGAGTGGAACATCTCCCTTATGAGGAGAGGCTGAGGGAGCTGGGTCTCTTTAGCTTAGAGAAGAGGAGACTGAGGGGTGACCTCATTAATGTTTATAAATATGTAAAGGGCAAGTGTCATTAGGATGGAGCCAGGCTCTTCTCAGTGACATCCCTTGACAGGACAAGGGGCAATGGGTGCAAGTTGGAACACAGGAGGTTCCACATAAATATGAGGAAAAACTTCTTTATGGTGAGGGTGACCAAACACTGGAACAGGCTGCCCAGAGAGGTTGTGGAGTCTCCTTCTCTGGAGACATTCAAAACTCGTCTGGACGCGTTCCTGTGTGATATGATCTAGGCAATCCTGCTCCGGCAGGGGGATTGGACTAGATGATCTTTCGAGGTCCCTTCCAATCCCTAACATTCTGTGATTCTGTGATTCTGTGTCTATTTACTGAGCTCAGGAAGGGAAGGGGGGGAAAAAAAGAAGAAAGAAAAACCAGAGGCAGTCCCAGGCATGCCCAGGAGCAGACCTTTGGGCACCTCAGGAATTTTAGTGGCAGGAACATAGGCACTTGCAGACTTCAGACGTCTCCAGGGTTAGGCAGTAGCTGAACAGGGGTTTTGAGGATCTAAATATTGTCCGCAAAAGCCTACAGAGGCAGTTAGGCAGAGCTTACATGACTAAACCTTTTTTGTGGCTCTAGCCCTAAACTAATATTATGGAAAAATACCAGCGATTATTAGGGACTTCTTATCAGATTGGATACATATTGCCTTTGCATAACTTTACCATGGCCTCATTCATGCGGTGCTTAGAGAGGATGAATACCTGTCCTGCGTGAGTAATTATGCCAAAGGCTTATGTGAGGGAGGTAGTTTATGACCGCTGAATAAGGCCAGCTATGTTTACCTGTACAGCTTCATCACTTAAACTGAAAATTGGTCTTACCGCCAAATCTCCCTTGCCGCTTCGTTTGTCTGATTGCAAACAGATCCCATAATATGCAGTTGCACTAAGATGATTGATGTCAAGATGCAGCACTGAAAAGGAAATATTCTTTTAAGTGTTATCACGTCCATGAGCATAAG
This sequence comes from Nyctibius grandis, assembly GCF_013368605.1. NCBI lineage: Eukaryota > Metazoa > Chordata > Aves > Nyctibiiformes > Nyctibiidae > Nyctibius > Nyctibius grandis. Next base: position 16,525,452 of record NC_090660.1, read on the forward strand.
TAAAGCATGTCACGTGACAAAATGTAAATAGAGCATTTCTTAGAAAAACCATTTATTTGCCTCCATGATTTATTATTCAGTGACATGTAGGCTATTTTTTCTTTGTTACTGGCACTCATGTTCATAATAACAAGGTACTTGACTTGAAGGTATTTGGCCAACCTTTCCAAAGTGCTATGTAAGCAGTAATCAGAGAGAGCTAGGTTCGTGAGTCAACAAATTGCTCTCCCATGCTGATCAAACAGTCTTGGCATCTCTATAAAAAAAATACAAAACCAGATTTTGGACTAGCCTACCTAGTTCTCTCTCTAAAATTATTTATTGTATTTGCATTTGGCAGAGTCCAGGCTTAAAATAACCAAAGGTGCCAGTTGTTTTATTAATAATATTTTCCATGTGATTTTCATTTATATTTAGAAGGATAAATGAGATTGCCAGTTAGCCTCCACAGGTTTTGTTGCCATAAATTGGGTTTCATTTACTCAACCTAGGGACAGATACTTCTCTCATTTTACACCATACCTCTATAGCCTGCAGTAGAAAGCAGTCTCCTATTTGGGTCAAAGCTAGTCAGGTCAGTAGAGCTGAGGCTTATTGTGGAAAGCTTTCATTCCAACCCGCAAAGGGTTGTTACTGTTAAAGCAAGTAACAATCAGATACGCTGCACAAGCTGCAGGAAGGAATTCAAATCTAAGTGGGATTTGTTCTCAGTTTCTATCATCTATGTCCATCATATGTGCTCATAAATCCAGGCCCTGAATTTGAAACATGTATTCCCACATTTAGTCTTGCTACTTCACTGTGTAAATGAATGCCTTAAAATGAAATATATGTATTTGTGTATGATCTCACTGCTACTGTGTGCAAAGTGAGTAGGGCTGCATGAATAATTGCATTTATTTTCAGTGTGACTGCTGAATTGGAAATATTTTGGAAGCTTGGAGTAAAGTGATGCAACTCCCCCCCCCCCGCCCCCGCCGCCTTTATTTACTTGAAATGAAAAAAAGAGAAAACGTCATTTTGCTTTGAAAAGCTCCTTCTGACCCCAAAAATGAAACACTTCGTTTTTGGACACATGTAGTAAAAGCAAAGGAAACGAAAAGGCTAGATTTCACAAAGCAAGAGGTACTGTTCTCCCCCTTTTCATTCAGTAGCCTGGGTACAAAAGAGAAATCCCTTGGCTTCCTGAGGTGTTTGAAGCCGCTGTCGCTCCTGCCTGGGGATGCCACTCACCATCCCTTAGGTCAAGAGGGACAAGCAGACTGTGTCTCTCCACGCAGCCCTCCAGCTGGGCAGCTTTCCTCCATGTTGCCTGTTTTGTGCTGTCCCAAATGTGGAAGCAACACACAGGGAAATGAGGTGAGGTGCCAGAACTTGAACAAGCTGCCTCCAAAGGAGCAGTTTACCCTGCCACAGGTGAGATGGTCCCTTGAGGTACAGCACTGGGAGTGAAAGTACTTCCAAGCACCCTCCTTTTGGTTGTATTTCAGTGTGTCTGTGTAATTAGTTGTTCCCTGAACCCAGAGGTTGCTTATTCTCAGGGAGGGAGTCCTTCCCAGCAGGCTACACAGTTATGCTGCTTTTTAACCAAAGAGTTGCTTCAGCATTTGGTTTCTACCAAAGTGCTGTTAAAATAGTTTCAGTTATTGCAAGACCACAAACATCTGTTAATTATGGGTTTGGGGTTTATTTATTTATTTATTTTAATAGCTAGGTCTTATTGACCTTCACTTAAGCACTTTTGAACATTTTACCCCATATAAAGACTGCTGTGTTGAAGAGTGATAACAATTGCCATCATGAGAGTCTTGGATTCAAAGACAGTTTGCAGACCTCATTAAGCCAATGAGCTTGCCAAATCCACTCTTTTCCGTTCAGTGGAAGCAATGCTTAAGTCCCTTCATATAGCAAACCAGCTGCTAGCAATGGAGGCTGCCTCACATGGACAGAGAGAACTAAGCTCACCCAGGGAGACTTGTCTGTTTTGGTACCAGAAGATAGTGGCTCACGCTGGAAACAAAGGGAGCTCTGAGAAGAACCCTAAAAAGCAGCAGGATGACAGGGCTTTTCTGACATAGGGCTGATCAGTGAAGCAGAGTCAAGATCTCTGAGCTAGAAAAAAGTCTCCTGGTTGTCTTGTGTCCCAGGAAACATGACTTCTGTATAGTCTCTGTCAGGAAGCAGTTACAGTGATGAATCTATACCAATGCAAAGCAAGATTGTCAAGGTCTTCCAAGTCCAGCTAGTGATGGGCTAGCATGCTAGAAGGTCTGCATTATGCCATTGAGTAAGTCTTGTCGCGTGTGCAGGAGAAAAGCAGATTTTTGAGAAGTTTCAAGAAAGTAAGATAAGCAGAACCAACTCTTCAGAGAGTGGTAAGATGCTCTAGGCATTCAGCAGATCCAAAAGCCAGACTACGTATTTGTGTACTAAATATGGAAGTAGGAAAATGGCTCGGGTTAGACAACAGTGTTTCTATGCATGTAACGCTTTTCAGCTGTTTGCATAAAGGATACACTAGTGTACAGGCACCCAGCTAGATCAGTTCGAGTGGAGGAGATCAATCACAGTATCACAGTAATATGCACAGGACAGGAGTAGTTTAGAAGGTTTCAGTCTAAAGAAGTGAGACACATAGATCATAATAGTGGCATTGGTGTTTTATCAGGTAACTCAAAAATAAGAAGGCAACGCACAGATTCACAAAAGAGTTGAGGCTAGTGAATTCAGCACTATTTAGGCACTTTTTATCTGTGACAGAAAGGAAAAGCTGTGAAAATTCATGACATGTATCCTGATTCCCAGGCCAGTGCTGTCCACAAAGTCCATCCTTCCCCTCAGTTGTATTATCCTCAGCACAGGATATTTTCAAAGGGCAAGTCCCCTTTCTACTCGCAGTGAAGTTATGAAGATGACCCTCATGTTAACTCAGCACAGTTCCTCAGGATTTGTTTGGTCAAAAGCACTCTATTAGATTTAGGATTCTCCCTACATTTTTATTCAACCATACAACCTTGCAAGCACTAATCCAGTATGAAAACCAGAAGCTGCCCAATCACAATTCCCAAGAAGTGTGATATAAGTGAATACTTCACTATGGCATGGCCATTAACAAGTGTTATAGAAAAAAGATAATAAAACAAGATTTGCTCTGGAACACAAATACATGATAAAATCCCTTAGTGAACATTTTTGAGACATTGTTTTTACATTTAATTTACAGTTTCCAAGTGTTTATCTCTTCAGGTGGGATTTTACATATTGATCATGGGTAGAACACACCCCATTTTCTAATTCCCTTATCTTACTTAAATAGGAGACAGATAGTGACTTCTATACATGTTCACACCTTGCTAACAGAAAACAGTGATGTATTGAAAATTTCCTTATCGCCTTCAGTTCCCACACAGGTGTTCTTGGTGATAAACTACTGAATGACATAAACAGTGATTTCAGGTAAAAAGTAACAATTGGTTAACAGGAAAGGAATAAAACCCACAAATTAAACCACATTTCCTGAGTAGGATTTGGAACTAAAAATACTCAAATACGGGAGCATATGTGTGAATTTTGTCACTGTGCCTGTGAAACACAGAAACTCTAGGACTTCTCTTTAGTAATGTTTTCTCTCTCCTCTCACAACCTGCAGGCATCTTCTCTTGCATTTTGAGATCTTGATCTTGATGGGCAACTCACAGATATGATAAGGAACTGTAAGATATTCCCTCTGGTTTTATCCAATGATATGAAAATTGAAAAAATATTCATCTGTTCACCGGCAGGTCTGTCTCCAAGGGGTGTTATCACAGAACAGCTGTTCTGCAGCTATTCCTGAACAGTGTCAGGAGGGTAATTCTGGAAGAAGAAACCTTTGTTCTGAGTTAGCTCTATCCATTTCCAGCCAAACTGTTAGTTTTCCTGTGATTGTTCTTTAAGATGTAATAGAGAGCATCTAAATGTATTTTAACCAGTTTACCTGTTTTGCTGCCATTGTGCAATGAATATATCAGATACGCAGAAAATTGTAAGAATTTATTTTCTACATTGCCTTTGAGTATTTTCATTTTTTTATTCCGAGGAAAACTTGTATTCTCTAACCACTCTTAATTTGTTCCAAATGAACCACTAGAGGTCTAAAAAAAAAGCAAATGCATACCTGCTGTTGTAAAAGTGCATGGCCAAGTTTTTGCTCCTGTGAAGGCCACAGATTTCTGGCCAGTATCATTAGGGACAAAACTAGAAACTTCAGCATGTGATGATGTTTTTGAAAATCCAGCCTCTGGCAATTTTCCACCATCTGCATTTATTATCTACTAATGGGATCAGCTGAGATTAGTAATACATAAAAACTTTCATGAAATGTAGGGGAATTGAGTATCAGTTTAACAGAATCAGGAATTCAAACATACATTTAATTTCACAAGAGACATTCCAAGACTGTCTCTAGGACTTTCTCTGGAGCAACACAGCCTCATGCTCCCTGTCAGGACCGGGCTCTGGCTCTACATTTATTCATGTGGCACTAGCAGGCTTCAGTGGCTGCACTCAACCAGGCAGGCATCACCATCACTGGACAAGAGTACCAGACTCCTTAGTCTAAAGGACAGCACTGCCATTCTCTTATCAATTCCCTGTAAAGTTTCTGCCAACTTACCAGCAGTAAAAGGTACTTCCAAAAAGTGGTCATTTTGCTGCGGGAAAAAGGGATTTTTTTTTTTTCTCAGTGGCTTATAGATTATTTCTCTAGTACTAGCTGGTAATTGAGTCTTACTGCGTAGGGAAATCCATCTTTCTTAGATTTTTGAGGTATCTTTTTGTATTTAAAAACATTAACGATATAAGATCTATCAATTTTTTTCTTTCTTATTTCTGCCTCACATGCTTTCTGTAATGATTTTATGCCCCAATCTGCCTCCATGTGGAGAATGTCTTGCCAAGCCTTTCCATAATCAACATCTTCCACATCTAGGTGTCTACCCAGCTTCTGGAACTTGGAGTTAGACACCTTGTTAATAAGTTGATTTTACTTTTGAGAGGATAGCTAAAGGAAGAGATTCTTTGCCTTCCTTTTGTCAAAGCCTACCTAACAGTTTAAAAAAGTAATCTTGGATATTTTCCATAAGGTCAAGTGTTGTCTGAATAGGTTTCTTTTGGCATCTACAAGAGTAACCAAGTTAAAGGCAGAGGTTTCCAAGCCCAGAGTGCGTGATTTACTAATGGCAGGATTCAGTGGACCTCAGGTTCCTAATGCTTCCAGTTTCTCTATGAGATGCACAGAATACCAGCACATAGGCGCAGCATGCCACTATACAGCTGAACAGTACCATCCTTACAATATCTACGTAGCAAATATTGCTTTCTCAAACCCTCTCATAGAGGATTCTTCACTCAAGATGGATGAGAGTAGGAGCTTAGGCCAACAGCACTGCTGGCAGAATAATTGTTCCAAGGGCAACTGTACAGAGTACCAAATATCTCTTGATTATTCCTGAGCAATCTTGATAAGCATCAGATATGCTTAACACTTCTCAAGAAATCTTTTCACAGGATCAGGACCCCACAGGCATAATTTAATATGCATTGACCAAAATGGAATAAAGCTCTTGAAGTGTCTTTGCATTCTTGAGACTTGTTGCATTATTTTTATCTGGAGTAGCCACAAGCAATCGCATAAGTATTCTTTATTCTTGCTGCAGTTCTTGTAACGTGAGTGTTGGCTGTGGATTATGCCTCACACTCCAGCACCACCAGTACTGTCTCATGTCATTGACTCTTCCTTACTTTGCTCAGTCAGGGTCCAGTTGGATGCCACCATCTGTCAGAGTCCAAAAGGAGGCACGGGGTCTGAGAGTGGATTCTCATGAGAAAGACAGCAATGTGAACAGGAAATGTCCCACCAGGAATCCTTTCTTGGGACAGGCTCCTGTGGAAAAGAACAAACCCTTATTGTCACTATTGCAGTTTTAACTTTATATTCTTGTGCTCATCCTTTGATTCATTCTCTCTCCCCCCACTCTATTCCCATCTGACGGGTGGGAAACAGGATATTTTGTGAAATTCTTTCCTTCCTGTGTGGGTCTACATGACATCTTTAATTAGCAACTCTCTGCAATGGAAGTGAAGAAATAAAAAGCACAACTGTCCTGCTGAGAAGATCATAATAAAGTTGCTTTTTGAACAGGTATTTAAGGCATCGCTTTCTGTCATTTACAAAGATCAGTGATGTTAATATTTAAAAATATCACACGCACACACAAAACTTAAAACACACTTCCCTGCAGAATGAGTGGTAGGGAAGAGCTTTACAAACATTGTCCCTCTTTGTGTCCCACTGGAGAAGCTGGGCTGCAAAGGAGTGATGGGAGGGAGACCTCTGCCTCCTTCCCTGGGCAGTGCTCCAGCCAGCTGGCACCTGCCATTTCTCCTGGAATGGGTAGGAACACTTGTTTCATTAACAACTTTACCTCAGGAGCTGATCAGAGCGGGGTGGTGTGGCCTTCTACAGACAACCACTGTGGCTGCAAGGACTTTTCTGAGGGTGGGATTTGACACTATGGAGGCACAGAGAGCAGTGCTGCCTTGGAAGGAGATCAAAGTAGAGACGAGCCTGGCAAGCTCAGAGGACCTGGACCTGATCCTTCCCTGCCTTGCTCTGTAGAATGGTAGGTGTAAAATGCTATTAAGTCTCATATGGCAAGACTGTCCTTAAACACCAGCAGTCCAAATGATAGCCCTCAACTTCTGGATGTCCTACAGGTTTGGCCTACTCCTCTCTCCTAGATCCACTGAGCTGAAATTTCCTTTTCTTGCTGGTACGGCTGTACAGCCCCAGGGGACATTAAGATGATCCTGCTTTCTGATTTTCTTTCTGATTTTCTTTCTGATTTTCTGTCTTTTTTTTTTCCTTTTCTTTTCTTTTTTCCTTTTCTTTTTCTTTTTAGTTTGATTCTCTTATGTTTTACCTGGCACCTGGGAAAACTCATTTACACCACTACAGAGCAGCATGCGCTCATTTCATGAAAACAAACAGTAACCACACAAGAAGCTAGGTCGGTGAAAAACCTGGCTCCCTGTGCCAGTATGGCATTCCTTCAGCGCTGAAAATGCAGGGCTATGAACCGAGAAAACTGCAGAACGAAGTACAGAGTTGTGCTATTGACAAAATATCTATCATATCCCAAAGGTGTCCTAAGGCTGGTGTGCAAAACTGCGTAGGATCTTACTAGGTTGTATGTCACATCTGGGAAGAGTCTCACAGAAAGAAATAAGAGGACATTTCATGCTGAGCTTATGCACCAAATCTCTCAACTTCTATCTCGCATTGTCACAGCAACAGGTTTGTCCACAGCTACCTTGTAGTATAAAGTGACTGGAGGCACTGCCTCCTGATTTTCATACAGATCTAATCATGAAACAAGAATGTGCTTGGTCATATTCATACTGGGACTGCATGTCCAAAGTGAAGTTTGCACACCCCGATAAATTGGTTTGCAGCAGAAAATAGAAACTGCTGCTGGTAATGACCTAACCTATAACTGTGAGCAAAGATTACTAGTGTGTGAATATTGCTAATGGCATTAAGTGTCTTTATCACATCTTGTAAAGTGTTATCAATCAAACTACAGGTGTTAAGCAGGTAAAAGCTGTAGCTTGAGGCAATAGATAAGAACTTTTCCCTTGGATCTTAAGCACTGTTCCCTACTAGAGCTTTCCTTAGAGAAAGTGTCAGGATATCAAAGGGAAAAAGAAAGGGATTTTTTAGGCCTTGGGGCAGAAGAGGGAGGGGAGTTTGTAGACAGTTTTAGGAGAAGCATTATAAACCTCTCAGAATGACTTCCAATACCAATCTCCTCCCCAATCACAACCAGATGTTGCTTATATTTATGAAAGAATCTGTCTTTTTTTTTAAACAAGAATTTCCTGATATTATTAACAGCTATGAGTTGTGAACTTGTGAAATATATGTGGAAAGAGGGGCAAGCATATTTGAGTCATGGGAGCTTATTATATACCATAGGCAGCCAAAATAAAGGGGTGGCAACATTACACTGAGACTTGTTTGCTGTACTGGGATCAAACGCACATCACTTGGCTTGCTCCAGCCCTGTACCGCAGCAAGTGTTACGCATATTGAATACACAGAAGGTAAAGAAATCAATTTCAAGGCTATAATTGAAAGCCATTATAAAATTCCACTATTACTGCTATGCTGTAAATTACGTATGTTATTGATTCCTCCAGCCTCTTTTACAAGTGAGGTGACTTGGTGGGTTGGGGCCTCAGCCTTTTATTTGCAGTCAGACCCCGCCTGAGGTTGGGAGTGAAAATGAATCTGGTGGCCTTACTCTAAGCCTCCATTTGGGTACGGTATAAACCCACCAGCATGGTCAGGGCTCCTGCAAAAGCAGGCTTTGCAGAAAGGGCTGAGGTACCTCCACAGAACCACACAAAGACACTCTCAGAATCGGGCCCACATTCTCTTTTAAAATGCATAGTCCACTCTGCAAGGACAGAAACAGCTGCATGCATAGAAGGAAAAAGCAGATACCTATGCCTGGCTCTAGTTTGAACCATGAGTTTGTATTTTTGAGAGCTGAAAATCTGTAATTCAGAACAACCAAATTTTTTTTCTGAAACAAACAATTTTTTTTCTTAAACAGCTTACTTTATACTTTCTTCTTATTCCAAGAAAGAGAGGGAATTACCAAAAGGAAAGATTGGCATAATAGGTACAGGTCCTAAACAGCTTAAAAACAGGGAGATAAGTAAAATATCTTTCACTTCTGTACTCAGTCAAAGGTTTCAACTCGTTTTTAAGACAAACACTTTGACAGCTGTTTTAGAGTCTGGGAAGAGAGGCAGGGATGTACCCAGGGACCTTACTTGAGGCAGGCACTGGAAAGCAGAGACCAGAAACTTGGCCTCAGATTTCCAGTCCTGAGTTTCAGATACCCGACCTGAACTCTAAACCATGGGAACTGCAAGCCGAAACCAATCACGAAAAGGGTAAAAATTCAAAAAAGCTCAGCTAAGAAAAAGCTCTGCAAAATTCTGTACATATAAACCGGTATCAGAACTATCTACCTCCTAACACCAACCACTGCAGATGAAAAAAGCCAACTTCCTCATACACGGGTGCATTTTTAAATGAGCTGATTTTGTCAGGATTATCAGCCAGCAGCTGAGCGTACTGCAGGTTCAGTTAAACATTTTTAGTAACAATCTCATATCGCAATGAACATCTCCCATGGCCTCTCAGCTATCCCAAAGAGTGTTACAGTATTTTTTTATCTAATGGTATAACTCTATTCGCAAAGGCAATGCCCCTGGAAAGGCGAGAATTTTTCTGCACCCAAACCGGCAGTGGGTCACAACTCAAACCCTGACTCTGAGCCCTTTGGATGCTGGAGACAATAGCCCTGGACTTGTGAGCCCGGGTTATAGCTGTGTCATCGTGTGGTCCAGATAAGGAAGAGCTAGCTTTCCCGATGCCTAGCCACATCATTAAGAAATACGTGCCAGTTAATTTACCCCATTTACTGCCCTAATCTAATAGTAGCAGATCAGCCCCTGATCTGAATAGCCCAACCTCAGTTACCAAGGTTGACTGATTGGAGTAATTGAAGCGATGTTACTTAATGTTTGCCTAAATGATCTGGCAGTCTGATTCAGATAAGATTTCAAACAGTCTCTGTGCTTTTGATCTCAAATTAGCTTCAGGATTAACTCAAGCTTGGTTCAGACACAGTAAAAAAATCCCTCAAGTATATCCTGCACCGTAACCATGCTCAAGCCCTCTTCCTGATTCCACTAGCTTAATTAAATCTCATCTCAACCTGGTAGATCTGTATTGAAAAGTTGTGCTAGGAATGGTCTGAACTGTAGGACAGTGCTGGGAAGCTGAGGGGAGCAGCAAGACAGCACTTTCAGAAACTCCTGTGGCTGAGAAGTAGAAGCAGGAAGGAGAGAGACCCATCTGCCTCTTTCTTTTAAATGCTGTGATTTGCTGGATGCTTTCTTGTCTCTCTGGTATACAAAGAAAAGTGCCTGTGAGCAATAAGATCAAGAGCCAACATGCCCTTTCAGCACAAGTGACACTAAATTAATTTATACAAGACACCAGTCAAAAACCATTTCTACCAGTGAAAGCCCAAAGCAAGCCTGAGCCTTTAAGGAGCTTTCCTTCTGCCTTCTGTTCGCTTCACAGGACTGCTTCAGACAGAAAAGCTTCTAACATTTTGAAGGCACGCTACACAAGACATACCATTTCTTTTAACATAAAAAGCCCTGTTTTGTTATAAGTATTTGCTTTTAACAGCTCTGTTCCTTTGCGCATTCCTTTCCCAGGTACAGTACAGGTGCTTCCGGGCAACCCTAAAGACAGTTTTCAACAGTGACTCAGGAGCCTAACTACCAAGCGTGGAGTGCTTAGCACACTGGTTTTCTAAACAATGTGCTAGCTAAGCAGACAGACACATGCCTGTGAAGATATTTCAAGTTACTTCTGTAACTAACCTCATACAATAAACTCGCCCAGGCAGCTTATTTACAACCTGAGGTAACAACATACCTTTGAAAATACTTTTCTAAAGGTATTCTGGCTCACATTGCTCTTCATGCTTAGGCTTTGTGGTGTTAATTCCCGTTTTTAAAAGTGAGGGAGGTATCTAAGCTCAGGTTTTTAAAAGTACATAGGTGCGAATAGATGCAGATGTGCTCCTGGGTACCTCAGGCTTACTGAAATCCGTACCTATAATTTGCATCTCTCTTTTTATCATTTACCCTTTGCTACTGTTGAAAGAAGCAACACATAAACACTCTGAAAAAGCTGGTCCTAAGTCACAATATTACTTTAGAAGGTGAGTTTGAGGTTCTTAATTCCCTTAGAAATGCTCCACTTTTTCTACCTCAGGTCTACAGAAGTGGTTGTTATATCACCTAAAACCACAAAGCCTGATTTTGATTAGGCTGTGGGTACCACTGCTACGTTATTATTCTAAGATAGCATCATGGAAAAACTTCAGTTATAACTTAATTAATTTAAACACTATCATTACTTTTGAATGGAAGGATTTTATCCAAGCAAAGGATCACCCATGAATGACTATATTTGTACTGTGGAATAACTACGGCTCTAGGGTTCAGCTAAGGTCTTCAGTCAAAGTTATTGTATTAACACTTATGTTATACTGCTGCCTACAGGTCCATATTTAAAATTAGGGTGTTATGCTAACTTATGTTTAAACAAGGCTCCTGTCCCAAAGCTTAGAAAACAAGTAAGATAAGAAAGGTATGGGAGAAGCTGAACCCATTTTATCTTTTCATGGTTATGTTTGTATATGTAATTGAATGCATTTCTTCCACTGCCCTGAAGCCAGTACAGAGGGGCTGGTTTCGCAGCAGAGCTGCATATGGGAAAGCAATCTAAAAGGAAGAAAGGGATGATGTTGGTGCCTGTATTAGGGGTGCTGGGGAGGAAAGCACAGCAATACCTCGAATGGCAGCCCTCCACACAACAGGCAGGTAGGTATCTGTTCATCTTTGCTATGGTGTTTGTCACAAACTGTGATTTCCACTTGTAGACAACTGCAAATTTTCTAAAGCAAATGAAGACGTATTTTGAAATTCCCACATGTGTAGGTTGTGCACAGAATATATGGACTGTCTTTTCCTAATTTGTAGTTATACAGGTGCCTTACAAGTAGCCTATGAATCTCAAGGGCTTCTCATGTTGCATCTCGCTATTATGTTGAAAAAAATAGTGGCACATGCCACATTTTTCATCAAAACAGAAACATCATTCTTGCAGAGGCTAGAGTGGAGAGAGGTAGTTTTCCTCTTCAGTTCATGTATGTAGTTTTTATTTGGGTAACTAATTGCTACGAACATATTTTGGATTTTAAAATATTTTCTGAATACAAGTAGAAGAGATTTCAACTTAGTGCCTGTAAAGGAGCCAGGCGCTTCTGCAGGCACTTCCTCTCCTCCTTACAGAACTGATTGATTTTGGCAATCCAGGATGCTGCTGATTTTGGCTAAAGCTAACAGCAGCTGAAACGGTGTTCCTCCATGCGTCACAAATTAATCTTTTTTTGCAAAAGGAGATTCCTTTATTTGAACAATTAGCAAAACGCCATCCTCTAAGATCATGTATAGTAATAGAAATGTTAGCAATTAGCACTCAACATCCTCTGCACCCTAGAGGCTGGATAAGGTATTAGTCATCTCTAATTAAAGTTATCTGATGCCAGGCAGTCCCCAGTGACTGCCACAGTACAGTTTCCTATGTAATCATTGGTCAATTTGTTGCAATATATCATCAGGATTACTGAATTATTAGTTATAATTACAACTGCAGGGTCAATAGTAGTGTCACAGCAAGGGTAAGTAAACACTACAAAATTCCAAGGGATAGGAATACTTTCCTAACAGCTACACCATACTAGTAATACAGAGACCACCCACCGGAACAGCTAGGCACAATGATAAATTCCTACTTTGAGAAGGTGGAGTTGGATATTTTCCCCTTAATAGACCGCAGTCATCTTGGTGACATCCCCTATAAGCTCTTCTCTGGTTTCTGCCCAACAGCTGCAGAGCATGCGTGTTAGGTGGTTTAAACTAGGTAAAAACCATGCAACTTGCCCGGCTCAATTTTACAGCCACCACCGTCAAACTATTCGCACAGAACATCCCCAAGGATACACCTTCCAAAGGTCTAAAAAAGGAACCTCCCAAAGGTCTGCACCCCATTTTCCTATGGCGCTTCAGTCACCCCAAGTCTCATTTTCAGAAATGGTCTGAGGGATCAGGAGCCCACCTCCCACAGCCTGTCAGGCAGACACCAATGCTTCATTCTCCAAGAGCCACTTCCTCAAGCAGTATTTAGACATTTGATTCCTGATATGGTTGGCAGGTTATGAACTCTTGGAGAATTCAGCCCTTATGTATTTCTGAGAATGGCAATACAAGGTCCTCTACAGAAGAAAAGTTTGATAGAAGTGCCTACTGCTTTTCATTGTACTTTTCAAGGAACAACATAGTATTTGCTGTTAGTATTTTGACTAACAGGAGAGCCACTTTTCAAAAAAATTCACAATTTCAAAGAATGCTTTGAGTTTGAAAAAAAAAATTAAAAAGTATTTTTCTCCAGATCAAGTCTAGGACTTACAGGGAATCCAAAGAAAAAACATTCCTGATAAGATATTTCAGGTTTTACTCTAAGTTCAAGGTGTGTTGGGAAATGGCCTGAGAGTTCAGTGACTGGAAACATGACTAATAAAGTTCAGCATATACTGCAAGAACCAAAGTCTAATTAGTGGAGTTGGTCAAGCTTTTAGCTTATCTACTTAATCTCCAGCCATGGCCTCAAAGGTTGAAAATGTTACTCCATCTCTCTAAACCAAGAAACAGGTCATTAAAATTCAGGCTGTACAACTAACATTGCACTCATTTAACAAAATAAGAGTTTGAAACAAAAAAAGTTTAACTCCACATCAGAGACATTTCTAGAAACCGCAGACTTAACGACCTATCTTCCCTCCATAGGTTTCAAATGAAACAGGCACAGAGGCTTCTTTTTGGCACAGCCTAACCCTGTTCAACTGGGTATGGGTTTCAATTAAGCCACCCTTGTGCAGGAATTTGAAGTCAAACATTTATAAACTTTTTTAATTGTTTTGTTGTTGTTGTTGTTGTTTGGTTTGTTGTTGTTTTTTTTAAAAAACATGGCCACAACAGTCACACTGCCGAAAACAGCAAGGTTGGCTGCAACAGCAACCCAGAGCCAACGAGCCGAGTCACAGCTCCAGCTGCGCGCGTGCTTGTGGTCTGCTCTGACAGCTCGTAGCCTGCCTCATTGGAAAAGAAAAAGTGTGTTGAAGCTCAAGCTACAGGGAAAGTGACAGGTGGCTTGTGAGGGAAAGAAACTACGGCTGTAGCCTTACACCCTTTTCTGGAAATCTGGCACAGTCATTTGTGGGAGAGAAGGTCTCGATCAGAGCTGGCTGGGTGACAGTGGAATAAGTCCATTCCATAACTGAGCAGGTTTTCCAATTTTGTCATATGGTCTTGAAATGAAAACAAAACCTTTTCAAATGGAAGGGTGTGGGATTGTGTTGAAACGTCTATTTCTGAGTTAGAGAGATCAAGTTTTCAATCAGGCTTTCAGATCAGACAGAACCAAAGACCTCATCCCGGGATACAGAAAACTCCGCATTCATCAACACCAGCACCTCTGCAAAAATGTCTTGGCATGCAAGAAGCAGCATATTTTAGTTAAAATATATTTCATCAAACATGTTCTGACCAATTCCAGTCTTGAGATGACATTGTGTTGCCAGTTTGTGGAAAGATCAGTATTTAAAAAAAAAACAACCCTCATAAAAATAGAGGACTGGAAAAGAAGCTGAGGAGCAGCCAGTCACTCAGAATACATTTGTCAGCAAAATTAAATATAAGTTCAGGCATATTCTGTTTCATCACATACTGTTCCTTTTAGGGGTGAGGCACTTACAGTCATTTCTCTATTTTGGAATGAGACTGCAAGACAAACAGTTTATCTTCAGCTTGGCAAAAGCAAGTTACATTAATGTCCGTCAAGATGAAGGTGGCGAGAAATGGAATATTTTACCATTTAAATGGTGACTCTGTTCTTCAGCTGTGTGTAAACTGTTCTTCTCACAGGACGCAATCAAATGTCGCTGTCTTGATACCTGAGTTCCCAGTAATCTGGAAAACACAAACCCATGTACTTCATATATAGACACATACATACACACACACAAACATATATTTAGTATATAGTACCCCTATATATATATGTTTGTGGATACACACACACACATACACAGACACAAACCACATCTGCAGTTCCATTAAAATATTTCTCCTGACTCCTCAATAACCACAGTTACAGCAATCAGTTTCCCTAGAAGGAAGAGAGCGGGGCTAAGGTCAGCAGTCTCTGATCGCCAGTGTTTGTACAAAGTGATTTTATGTTTCATTTGCACTAGAGATGAATATCAAGTTAGAATTTTTCCTCATAAGAATTTTTACAGAAGCAAAAATGTTTGAAAGGTTGAAAGATTTTCCCAAAGGAAGGTTCAGGGAATAAGTGGGAGCTTATTTATATTTTTCAAGATTTTTGCAAGATGGAAAATAGGGAGAAAATTATTAACCTCGCTCCTCACACCATTGTACGTAAAAGAGTCTGTATTATATTTTTTCTGCTGAAGTTAAAATAGTTAAAAAAAAAATCAGAGAAAGCATAGTGTGTAAAAGTCAATCCCTTTTTCAGTGAAAACATTATCATTTTTCATTGTAAGAGTTTTACTGTCTTTTCATCAGGAAGACAAATTGAAACGTGATGTACATTTTCCATCAACTTTGAAACAATATTTTAAAAACACCTTCCTTTCCATGAGAGTTCATTGTTTGTTGGTTTTTTTTTTCACAAAACGTTTTTATTGAAACAAATTTCAGCCTATTCTAGTTTGCATTTTGGATTCTCTCAAAATTCACATTCAAAACTTCAAAGCAAGCCATCTCCACAACCATTACTTTTGTAGGATTTTGATCAAAGCCATGGAAATTCCTGGTTCCACCCTGGAATAATGAACCAGTCCAGGTTTCATTTGAAATCCGTCTCTGACGAGCTGACTTACCTATCTCGTTTGCAAGAATCCCGCTGTCTTCACCTGACCTGAGAGCATCTCTCATAGCAAAGCTCTCCTCCAACTGGAACACGTCCATGCAACACAGTCCCCATCCCCTCTATGTGGGGGGGCACCAATGTTTCACTATCAACCTCCAGTTTACCAACCTTCTCCAAGTTCAGAAAGTTCCTTCTTTCTGTGTCTTGAAGATCAAGGTTTTTTAGCAATTCACTAGCTAGCTGTGTTTGCCTAAAGAGACCCTCCCACTGCTCTTTTATCCTCTGAAGGCAGGCCAATTTTCAGCTACAGCCCGATGGTTACCTGGGTTAACCTCTGCCTTGTTTCATGAGGCTTAGAAACCCCAATACACCTTTCAAAAGCGTGTCTGATCACACTCTTCTGGCAGATAAGCAGAAAATTAGAATGAGCTTCTCCAGGTAAGTGCCAGCATGAAGCTACTGTCATCTTCTAGGGGGGAATGCCCCGCAGGCAGGCAGGCAGGCAGGTTAGGAGATCAGTTGCAATGGGGACACAGGAAAGGCAGCTCTGTAATAGCACAGTAACAACACTGTTTCAGTGCATTTGCAAATGCAATATGTGGCACTGCATAAACACAGCATTTCCTTCTACACGGACTTCGAGGCAAACATCTTGACAGCAATTTTCAGCCTTTAAATATTTTATGTGAGACATTTAGGTGGCTGTTCAAAATGAAGACACCCCTACCTTGTTCTATATAGCTTATATTCACGTATTCTAGATTTGAATCTTCATGTTTCAATTCAAGGCCTTTTGTCCTGTAGGTTGTCCTATTATTTGTGGGATCTTTTTCCATCATGCTGGTAGCCTCTTCCTTCTCTCTCACCAACAGCAACCACACACTGAAGCCCTGTGTAATAACACACACAACAAAACATGATTTACTTCAACTTGTTTTTTAGTTTCCATCCTTCGTGTTTGTCCAGGTCCAAATGCAAACTTCATTGTACAGGAAAATTCAGGTCTCGCAGTTGGTCCAGACTGCAGTCAACAGCTAAATTGTCCTTGGAGTGAGGGGTGGTAATTCAGAGCAGCCCTCTGGGCTCCTCTAACTGACTCTGGGGAGCTAATCAGTCCTCTGGACACCCAGCATTCCTGGGTTATCCTTCCTAAAGCTGGATGTGTCCAAAATGAGTGGAATTAAAAAAAAAAAAAAAAAAAAAGCCCAGAACTTTTACCTTTATGTTTTAAGTGATTTCTTTTTTTTTTTTTAAAAATTAAAAAACCACAGAAGTTCAGAATTCACCACCAAATCCTCCCTCCTTAGGACTCCACTCTCTCCTGTGCCTTTTAGTGCTTTCCTCCAAATCCTAAATATACATTTAACCATCTCCTGCTGAGGCCCATGGGTTTAGGCAGATTCACACCCTTGCAGCAGGCAGAAACCCAGCTCCTCCGCGCTGACAGCACCTCAGCTGCTCAGATTCGTTCCACAGTGCGGCCTGCGAAATAAATTGTTTCAATTGTGCAAACCATTTGCTGCCCGCTGCTGTCGGCAGAGTAAAACCACCAAGGAGCTGTTGCCAGGGAAAGGAAAAATAAAATCCCCTCTGGGGAAAAAGGAACACACAGGAAGAGAAGGGGGAGCAGGGCAGGAGGTGCAGGGTCCCGTCTCTGACCCAGCCCTCATTTCAAAATAGGCTGAGCTTGCAGCGGGCACAGGGCTTGGCCGAGCCTGCCGATCCTCCTGCGTGCGCCTGTGCGTCCCTGTATGTGGATGGCTTTCACGCGCTGAGGGTTGCTCCTTGGCGTTTTGAGCCTTTAGTGTGAGACCCCGTGAAGGCCTTTTAAAAGCAGCGACTCTTGTTCTACTTCCCAGCAACCAGATGCCCGATGGTGTCCCAAGTGAGGGCACCCAAAGCCCCTCACCGTTCAGAGTACGCGGGTGCCTGCGCAGAAGCACAGCCCTCCCGCAGGCACCTGCGCAGCGGGGGGAGAGGCGGAGGTGTGCCCCTCGTTCCCACCCTGGAACGCACTCAAGTGCTTTCTCACCCACATTGATTTGTTGATATCCATTTATGGTGCAAGAAATTGGACCACAGAGCTTGAGGCAACAACGTTAAAATCTATAAACCCCCCCATGCAGCCAAACCTGCCTGGAGTGTTCTGCAACAGTTTTGAAAGGGAGGGAAGCCAGGCAGGGGCAGCGAGTCGTGAGATGGAAAGCGAGAGCCATGGGAAAGGCCTGGAGCCTCATAGTCCTTCCCTCCATCCCGAGTCTTAAATTTTCTGTTGTACATACCGCTTCCCCAGAACAGTTTTCTCTGGTTAATGCAGCAGCTATACCTGTGCTCTCACATAGTAACAGGAATCAAATCAGAACTCAAATTTAAGAGCTTTAAAAGCTAAAGCAATAAAATGGCTAAATAAACAATCCTATTTTAATTCATTCATTTTGGAGTCATGCATATATGGAACTTCATCTTCTTTCACAGTCTCCAACAGAGCCCTCCTCCAGACAAGCTCAGCAGTAACAAAGCAGTGTTGTCCTTGCTGAATGACAGCACCAATTTCTGTCACTCCTTGGAGCTGATGCCTAAAATAGGCACTTTGTATCTCAATTCACCTTTTTTCCATCATTCTCTGAAAACATATTGCACCTTCCAAAGAATGGAGTATCAAAAAAGGAATATTGCATAACAGAAGATTTTACAATTCACTTCAGCATACCATGGATAAAAAAAATACAGGTTTTTTTTTTCTTAACCATCTTATTGCACATACTTTTTTCAAATTATTTCAATAGAAGCTTTGCCCCAGAACAAGTTAGAGCCAAACCTCAGTTTTAAGCAATGAAGCTCACTAGAAGACAGAAAAAATGACATTAAGGTTACAGCTGGTTTACACACTAGGCATATTTTCCAACTAAGTTCTCTTTCATCCAAGAATGCAATGCTTTGTTTCGAAGCAAGTTCTACTACTACTGCTACTCAAAAAATGTTCCCCAGTGTCACAGAGAGAGTACATTTTTCAAATATTAATTCACAGCATTTATTTTAAGGACATGTTTTAGAGGTTGAAAGGAAGTTCAGATAAAAGTTACTGCATTGTGGCAATATATGAAATGAATTGTTTTAATAGGGAAGAAGTTTGAGATAATCTCTCAGCCCTGTTTCCTTTACTGGTTAAACCCCTTTGGTCACGTCTGTGAGAGCAATGCTGGCCACTTTTGTTTATTTTTCTTTAATTGAAAATTTTTAACCCTGAAAGTAAAGTCGAAAATGAAGAAGCTAGTCCAAGGGGCATCATGCTATGCCACTGTGTGTCTTTTCCAATTGCAGATGCCTCACTAAGCAAGCAAAGTGATGATTTTTCCCTTTCTCCCTGAATTTCTGTGTTCCATTTGTTGTAGCCACCATCTGCAAAGACCAGCTTGGCATTGCCATGTGCCAACTCCAGATATGCTAGGGAGCTGCATAAAAAGAGGATCTAACTGTAGCTAACCAGACAAACGGTAAAGCTGGTGGAAACAGGATAGGCTCTGACAAGCAGAGAGGAACTCCTCAGAGGTGTCTTTTTGTCAGGCAGAAAACTAGATGTGAAGAAATTATACAGCACAAGTACAATACTACCTTCTTAAACCATAACATAAAGCTTAGGATTTTGGTGGTGAAGAGATATGAAATCCAGAGGCTGCTCTCAACCAACATTTCTGTGGTCCTATGATCTTATGCAGATAAGATGAGATTTCCCATTCGTGGCTGACTGCCAAAGTTGTCCTTCTCCTCTGGTTTCTTTTTTTCCAGCAGAGAGGGCTAGACAATTAGATACATAGTTACTTATGAATTTTTTCAAATACTTGAAGTTGAAAATACAAGGGAGACTAGCCAGACAAAACCAAGTCTTTACTGCTCGCTTATTTAACAGATCAGAAACCAGGGACTTTGTCCAGCAATGCTGGGTATATTTGTCTAGATCTTACCTCTCTCAGATCCAGGACAGAGGTCTGGATCCAAGGTCCCTGTGTCCCACACAAGTGCTCTACAAAGCAGGGCTGATGAGTCTGAGAGCAAGGCTTGCTAATGCAGCTGCACTGCATCTGGGGTCTGAGGTAGCTGGATCAGCAGGCTTGGAGCTCACCCAGGTGCCTCTAGGTCAACGCTTGGTGCAGACATGTCACCAATATGCCCTACATCCACCTCTACAGAAAGGGTCTGGCAACATGTGCACATCTGTCCCACTGCTCAGCAGGTACAATGGGTCACCCTCCAATTCATGAGAGATCCCTGACTAGCCTAAGGAATTCCATGAGGCACTTAGACCATGTACAGGCCAAAACGTTTCTTCAGAGACTGTTTCTTGTCTCAGACATAGCAAACATTATTAGCTCAGCTGCAGGTAGACAAACCTGACTGGAAGGCTTTCTGCCAGTTTGCCTGTACCTGGCAACCTCTGCCAGACCACTCACAATGACACCCATCAACCACAAAGTATACTAGTCATGACGCACTTGAGAATAAAACCACAGATTTAGTTATGTCCATCACACTCTCAAAGAACTCTGGCAGACTTCAATGGTCTCTAAAAGATTTACAGTAATACTAAGCAACAAACAAAAAAAACATGGCTCCATTTCCTGATATCGGAGGAAGAACTTGCCAAGAGCACAGGAGCAAGCCACGCTGACTGTGAGGTAACAAGCTCATTTCTGCATTGCCTGTAACTTGGGTGACTTTTGCTGAAGGACCTAACTTTAATCATTGCTAAATGAAAATGTTGGCTGGTAGATTCTTTTCATGCTGCTTCTAGAAATCCTGCACATTTGAAAATTTGGTGAGCTGACCTGACCAATACATTTAAGAATGTTGACATTTAGTTCACAGTTACTGCTGAGATATAACACAAGTTATTATTCTCAAAACCACAGTCATGTCCAGTTCTGCAACTGAATCTATTTTAATGTAAGTCAGAGATATTTTGGTGTTAGGACAGAGAATTAGATGTACTCCTTTGCCAAACAAAATGACAGTTTATGTCTCCAAACCTGAGAGTGACTGTTCTGTGGTGCCTGTCCTCAGAGTACCTAGGTGGGAAAGCAGACACCTCATTTGTGCTAGCCTGGACAAAAAGGCATCTGCCAGGGACATACAATATCTGTGCTGCATTAGTTCATTCATTAGCACCTTTCAGGTTCATTTCCGAAAGCACTATAGAAACAAAGCGAGGCAGACAGACTTTCCATGCCAGTGGACGCTTTGCAAAGGTACAATTTCTACAACTTCCTTGTTTAAATTATCTGAGCTGTAGGCGGGTGGAGCACCTTAATAATTTGCTTTTCTCTTTTATTACTGAAATAAAATTTCTAAAATATCTGAAGGTGTTAGAAGAGAGGTTGCTCTTATTGCATTCCTTTACAGGCAGTGTTGCTTTTGTAGGGACACCTGTCTGCATGAAACTCTGTAAACGCTTTTTAACAGGTCCCCAGGTAGCAGAAAGAACACAGCTGCTAAAGAGTGTTAATGGCAGGACAGCTGCTTGGCTGACAGAATTGGAACCAGCACGGTGCATGTGCTGGGACCGTAAACAGGAATGAATTTTCCTAAAAGCATTAGAAGTTAAAATGTTTATTTTTGGAATATTAGCAAAATAAAAGGAGTTACAATGTTCCTTTAATTTTAAGTCAAAACATAACGACATGCAGCTTTTAAGAAGGTTTATTTCAAAATCTCAAATTGAAACAAGGTGGCTTAGGACCAGGGATTTCTTCTAGATGTATATATAAAACACACTTGGGCATTTTTTTTGCCCTTAATGTGTAGTAAAATTGGTCATGAAATCCTTCTTTCCATAAACCACACATCAGGTATTGGGGAACACTTTTCTGGCTGCCAAGCCTGCTATTGATGGCAAGTGCTTGGTGTGTGGTGCATGAAGGTATTACAAGGCACATGGAACAGGTTATTCACATACTAAAAAGATCAAAAAGGGATGTTATGTTTCAAGGACAGGCACTGAAATGAAGACGCCTGATTCCTAGCCCCCACTCAACCAGAGCCTTCCTCTCTGAGTCAGAGCGAGTCATTCAGTGCCAAGAAAGTGCTCTCTTTTGGGGGATGCAACCCCTGCACAGACTCAGAATGGGAATTTTGAACCCAGCTGACCACTCAGCATCAGACTGGGTGCAAACAACTGGAATCCTTTTGGGACTGCATGGACCTTTTGCTTGAATCAGTGTCGAGTCCTGTGCTTTAGCTTTCTCACCTGTGAAATGGACATAGCACTGTTTACAAAGTTCACATCACCTGCTGATGCAGTGATTCAGTCAGGAGTGTTTAGAATGTCTTTAAGGTCCTTTGAAAGAAGCCAGAGCATAATTTGCGTTGGTAAAGAACCATATTCCCTTTGGAAAGTTTACCTCAGGATAGCAGAACTCAAACCCCTTGCTACTCCCCTTGCAGCACTTGCAGCGCTCCAGCCCGGATGATGTGAGCGGTGCTTGACTTGTCCTCTTGAAATGCCATCGCTACCATTTTAGGATCGACAGAGACCTTTTAAAATCTATCTAGACTTCATCATGTTTCTTAAAGTCTCTCAAAGGCATTTTCTGCCACCCCTACTACACCACCACGAAACAACCAGTGTGCCGCATCAAGGGATGAAAGCAGCAAGCCTATTTACCTGTACATAGCTCTTCACATCTTCTCATCCTGAGCCTGAAGCTGGGCTTGGTTTAAAGTTATTAACTGCCTTTTTCACAGCTGGCACCAGCAGCCTTGCATGTTGACTGAAAGTGCAATGTGATAATTAGGCAGGGTGAGGAATCTTTGTCAAGTTTTGTTCTTTGGCAATATTTTGCCTTTGATCTTTTCCGCTTTCCTTTCCAGGAGAGTTACAGCGTTCCAGCGGGAGCCGAGGGTGGGCCTTTCATCAACCTGGGGGGAAAGCTTTGTCCTGTGCCCCATGGCACACCACTCTCAGTCTTAAACTTCCTATTCAGATGACTGCTATGCGCTAGCTGGAGCGCCTGTGTGGTGCCTATAGATAGAAAAGCACGTACAGTGCATCTTCCACCAAAACACAGATCAAATCAGCACATTAAAAGAGAAGCAGGAACAAAGTTGAGTAACAAAATAAACAAATAAACAGGCTTTTAATAATGTATTTTCTACATTAACTTGATCAAAACCTTGTACTTTGCTCTGCAGGTTAGGAAGGGTGGTAGCACAATAAACGTAACATCCTACAGACACCTACGGCCATTTCTCACTTGGGCCCCAAACCTGCCCATATTCCAGAGTCATACGGGCAGTTAACTTACTCATTCTGCTGATTTTTATTGGCAAATTACAAACCACTTAACAGATGGTGTAGAAATAGTTGTGTAAACTAAGGAATAAGTCCTAGAGCATTTATATTTTTATGAATGAATTGTTTTCCCAAAATGTCCATTCTTGGGCTTTTGTCACTTATCACTTCTTCCAGATCTGGCCTTTCTATTTGTCACGCCCTATCGCTCTCTGGACCTGGGCTGGGATGAAAAGCAGAGACAGCTGGGAGGTCTGAATGTCATCACTTGTGTCCCTGCCATATTGCTCACTACAATGAGCTTTTAGCAACACAGCAATGCAAGCTGAAGAAAAGCATCTGCCCCAGGAGGCCTAATTGGTGGGAGTTTTGCAATATGAGTGAATGACTGAGAAAAGACTTTATGTAGCAATTAGCTTTTTCCACCCCATGAGGGAAACAGAGCTTTATGTTGATCAGGAATATAATGATTGCCTATTACACTGGGATGTGCGTTGAACTAAGTCCCAGACCTGTTTTGGTACTAGAAATCAGGCATGGATTACATGCCTGCAAGACAGGTATGTAACTATGCACATGATAATGAAGTTAATGTCCAAGTGTACGTAAGTGAAGAAAGGAACAACTGTATGATGTGTCATACATAAAGAGTTACTTGTTAAAGCTGCTTTCCCCAAGACATTATCCTCACAATCTCTTGTCCTTCCAAACTGGGGAGACTGAGTATGACAGCCTGTTAGCAGGTTTTGCTTGCTGCCGTGGCTGTTTTAATTGCAGTAAGCAACGAGAGCTCATGCACATCTTCAGTTTCTTCTGGGCAAATGTGCAAAAACTCCAGCAGGAGATTTCACGTGACTGCTCGGAGGCTGACTCTGGTACAGGAACAGATATCTGGCTGCTCCATCTCTTATCTGATGGCTAGCATGTTGCTGCTCTTACCCCAGAGGTAGTTCAAAAGAGTAATACCCTTTAGGGGTATTAGAGCTCCCTTTCACACACAGCGGGCTGAGCTGTGGCACTTTTTGCCCTCTCATACTGGTCTGCCTTCCCCTACTTCCCATTTCCATGCTGCGCTCTTGCCTGCAGCCGGCCAAGGCTGAAATTCAAGAGCAGGGACACAAAGCAGCAGCTCACAGATTGTTGTTAAACAGCCACAGCAACAGAAGTACACAGGTGGGAAAGGGGCAAAGAAAATTCCTTTCTTCTCCTCAGTGCCTAAGGATTATGCAGCATACACAATTTACAGGGTGGGTTTTATGTGGATTGGATCAAAGAGGTAGCCCAGTCCCAAGAGGCAAAGAAGGCAACACAGTGCTGTGTCACATAAATACTGGACTGTCCACGGTCTGTAACAAGCCAATCCTTCCTCTGCTTTCATGGGTTAAGCTTCTGCAGGAATTTTTAAAATTGACATACACCCCTAAGGATGCTTCTTACAGAGTGTCCCCCACATAGGCAGGAAGCAGTCATGGGAGTGAGACAGGCAATAAACTGGGTTAGGTAAGACCCACCTCCACTCTATGATGACCACATATCTAGTTTCCCAATAAAGTTAAATACACTATCCTACAGTATGCCTCGGTTGTAACTGAAATACCATACATCCTAGCTAACTGCACAGCTTCCTGGCTCACCACTGTGGGCTTTTTTAACGACATCTCTGAATTACTTCCTCACAGCTACCATTAACAGCTGGACTGATTCGCATGCCTTCAGCGAGCAGTGCTTAAATCGCTCTTCTTGCTTTTGGGGTTCTTGTCTTCATGCTTTGAGTTTTCCAGGAGGGTCTGTTTAGGCTTCTGTCAAACTCCTGTTACAGGCAGCCAGATGGAACCAGACACAGAATAAAGGGCTCATCTCTTCCATGTCCTAATTTAAGCACCTAATGTTCACTGGACTTTGAGTGCTATACATACGAAAGAGATAAGACAATATACTGGTGGGGGAATGGCACACCCAGAAGATCCACTGGAGCTGAAAGTCTCTGAGATTATGCTGAACTGGAAAAGGTATAAAAACTCTGAGAGCCCAGGCACCAGGAAAAAAATGTAACCAGAATATCTCTTGTTTCTGACAACAGTGTGTTCTGAAGCAGTTGGTAGATTTTTACAGTCTTTAATTAATCCAGACAGAAAGAAAAAAAAGTGAAATCACATTACAAAAATGTGAAGCGTGCTATACTCCATGGGAAAAATTAAATGTGAGAGATGGCAGTTCTTGAACAGAGAATACAAATAGAAGGAAAAAGAAATGCATGTCTGCAACTGAAGCCAGGCTGTAGAGCCCTGCAGTCTTTGTGAAGGGAAAAACCGAATGCTGTGTGAGAGACTCATTCATGCCTACGGCAAAGAGCTCCAAGGCAGAACACTGGAGGACACACAAACAGACCTTGACAATGTACTCAGATTTACCCAACTCAGAGAACCCAGTGGACCTATCCAAGAAAATCAATAGATGGGGTGAAAGACTGGGTGTAGAAGGCAGTAAGGCAGTTTAAGCTGGAACCCAGCAAGAGGTGACCCCTGTAACTCATGACATTGTGCCAGCTAACGTTTACCTTGATCACGCCCAACAAGTCTGGGCAGATGCAGCATTTCACATGACAGTATTTCCTCAAACTGCATATGGGTTAATTTCAGGACACAAGAGTTACATCAGAACATGCAAGGGTTTAGGTTGCCTAGATCTGCAACAGGCATTAAATTCAACAGGGGCGGCATTTTCTAACTATGGGAAAACCAGTGGAAGAACATGATTAGAGCCTCGGGGAAACTTTGGAAAAAACAACAGAGGTGCTGTGCTACAGCTAGATTGACAATAACAAGAAAAAGTCTGTGTAAGGGGGGAAAAGCATCTATGGGAAAAAAAGGCAACACAGCAAGGGATGCTTCAGTTGAGTTCTGCCCCTGACAGACAAAGGAGACATACAAATATTGCTCAGAATAACAAAATACATATCAGTAATTCTGTGGCTCCTTGGTCTAATGGAGCAGGGACAGTGTAAAAAGTTGTAGTAGTGGAGGAATTAAAGATGTCCCAGAACTCCTCATATATCAGAAAGCATAACATTTAAATCATCCAAGGAAGTTATTAGTTCAGGTTCCAACAGCAAAATACAGTCACAACTGACAACTGATAGCTTGAGACATCAGGAGCTCCAGCAGTGAAAGAGGACAGCTGTAATTTTAAGCCATGGATTGAAAAGGTTTGATATCTTTACTGATAGGAGTGTGTATTAACTTCAAATTGAGTGTAAACTCTTTACTGTCTTTGCCAGAAGGGGCGTGGCAAACATTTTGAAAAAAGTACAATTGTATTTATTTTTTTCCAGCTACCCAATATATGATCTGCAAGGCAAATTTAAGTGAGGCTGGTGGTGCAGGCGTATGCACTTCAGCCTTCAAGGGAAGTCTAGTATAACAAACTAAATTTGGTAGGAGCCAATCTAATTTTAAAAGCCTTGTCTAGATGAAATACAGACCATGAAATATGTTCTTGCTGGAACAACTGCTCAGGATGTGACCCCACAGAGAGAGAGTGTAACAGTCTGTAGTTTGTGTTACAGCTATTGGGTTGCTGGGTTTTTAAGTGCTATTTCTCTATTGAAAAGAAATTATGGTACTGAGAACTGCGCCTTAAAGGCTTAAGCTACTCAGACAGAGGCTCTAGAGCGGGTTTGAGACTCTGAAGCTGTTGTCAGCATTAGGCACAGCCAGTTGGAAATGCACACAGGGAAAAGTATTTCTTTTATAAATGCCTTCAGAGCACTGGGTGATCTCTAAGGCTGCCTCTCCCTCTGAAACTGTGCTTTATTTTCCAACGTGTCACCACTAACTGTAGCAGTAGTAAGCATTGCACAGGACTCTATTAATAAGCTTGTGCATCCACTTGGACTTAATGTGTTCTAAACTCATACTCACCATTGGAATCACAAATGAATGAAAACCTTGAACATTAAGGTTATTACTACTGTCCTGGTCTATATTTTCTGTCCTGTGCTCTGAAGGCCAAAGGCTAGTGATAAGATGCTGCTGCTGTTCAAGATCTCACTACTGACACACAGCATGTCCTTGAGCAAGTCCCTTCACTTTTGGTATGCTTCAGGTTCAACATCTGGAAAACTGAAAAAATTCACTGATCTCCAGAAAGATGCCATGTGAAGCTACTAGTATTTGTCAGTCACTTTGATTTTTCCAGGTGTAAAGTCCATTAAATGCAAAGAATGGCTGACAACACCAAGTTTTGGATCAGGCTTTAGAAAAAAAAACTGTATTACTACTGACCGAGTAGTAGAATTAAAGTTTTTAAAGCAGCTCTCTAGTGTGTTACTATTCTAAATTGGTAAGCCTATAGAGGAGCCACTTGGGAATTTCTTGATACAACCTTCCCATGCAGAAAACATCCATTTGTCAAAAGAAATACTTTTTTTCCTTTTGCAGGAAACAATCACTTTAGATAAATCTCACAATTTGAAAAATATTAATGAAAAAGTTTCCAGAGCAACAAAACATTTTGGTTTGTATCTTAAAAAAGTTCACACAGGTGCCAATTTCAGTCCAAAATTACTTTCATTTGAAACAACTTCCTAGCTATTTGGTAGTTATAGTGAAAAAGTAAGTCCACAGGCCAAGCGAAAAATTTCCAACTGATTGCTGTTGGCTTGAAAACCACGATTTCAAAACCAAACTGTGGGGGAGGAAAGGTGTTTCTTGTCCAGTTCTAGCCATGGTAATACCAAGCACCCTTCTGCACAAGCTCAGAAGCACCACTTCTGACTCTTAACCTATAGTGGCCTGAAATGGCAGGAGTATTCATGCTGGGAAACTGAAGATGTGTGTTGAGCACCTCTGGCATGGCACAGATAAGCCAGGGTAAGCGTTTATTCTCATAAAGTTAAAGAATCTGCTTGTGAGTTAAGGAAAAAGAAGGAAAACGGAAAATTAAGAAATCGTGAACCCATAACTAACTGTTTTCTGAATTGATTCCTTTTTAAGAGCTTGAATGGGACAAAGGAAGGAAAGTTACATACTGCTGTGGGTAACAAAGCCAGCAGGAAATATGGCTTAGCAGTTGAAAGAACACACACGATAACGCTTACTCAAGTTCACACACAAGAACAATATTTATCTCCTCTTCCCAACACTATGAGAAAAATATAGGGTCCAATAAAGAGTGTCTACATGACCAAAGTGCTCAGATAGGAAGTGATTAGAAAAAGTAAGGCAGGAAATAAAAATCCGAAGGAGCAGAGGCAGAGTGTGGTACTGTGATTCAAGAAGAGAACAAAGCGAACTTGACATGAAAAAGAAAGGGAGATCTACCTTGTGACAGTCAAATAGAGGGGGATACAAGCCTCAACACCAAAATCCATGTTTCAGACACCTACACTGAACGACCAGCTCCGCTCAGCAGTTGTAAAGGCAGAGGTTAGGCTATATGCTTTGTGTTTGAGGGCAGCAGCTCTGAGCCCTGGTTTCACCAAGAAGACGCTCTCGTGTCACTCTTCTAAGATACTTCTGTGCTTCCAAATTCTGGTGTACTCTTAAATTTAACTTTAGATGAGCCATCTACTCTCATTATATGGAAAATATAATGCAGATGGAGATTTCAAACAGCCTTAAAGTTTAAAAATATTTAGGGCCCATGATCTGTTTTGGACCCATGTATATTAAATAAAGACGAGCCATGGGTTGCAGTGGAGGAGTGGCCTACTTGATTCTTCATATCATAGATTGTATGAAATCCCCATTGCTCTTTTGCAAATAAAAAATCTGCTTATCATATTTCTATTGTATTAGTTACTGTAGCTTTGCAACTAGGTTTCAGTCTCTTTTCAAAAATTATTATCCCTGCACTTCCTGGCTTTGACTGGGTGAAGAAATGCTGAAATTGCGTGAAAAAGTACTTCTCTTAAAAAGTCTCTAACCCAGCCAAAAGCTGTCTGTATGAGAAATCTTGCAAGAAAATCTGTTCTCATCCTATTTCCAGCTGGGTTACATCCAGTTCCAAAAGTACTTGCTGATGGTGTGAGAAGAGTGTCTGGATATGGACATTTATGTGATTTGAGCCTCTGAATTTTGGATTGTGAATATAGCCAACACTAGAAACACCAGAGAGATGTGTTAAGAAGCCACACTGAGGACAATAACAGAAAGGAGAGGTGAATTGAGATAGGTTCCTCTCCTGAGGAAAGGCTATCCAGTCTCACCAGTCCTACTGTTACTGCCATTCACAGACCGTTCCCTGCGCTTCCCAGCCTTCCTCTTCCCTCACCTCCATTCTTCTCTTGGCTATCAAAGGCAACAGCTGATAACCCCAGCCTGCCTTACCAGCTTTCTAGGTGTTTCACACACCTTTCTCTTTTCATCCTGTTTTGAAAGAACTATTTGCCAGCACAGATCTCCCCAATATTCCTCAAAATGCCTCCTAAAGCTGTCCTATGCCATCACACCTAGAAAAGCCTGAGAAGAGGCTCCCAGGGTGCTGCTGCGCAGCCTAATGTACTGACCAGTGTAGTCGTAGCATTTTCGCATGTTCCCTCATCTCTTGGTGAGCACTTATCTGGCAAGCCTGAAGGAGGCTGTGTTTTCATTCTCTGTTTATACAACACTGAAGTTCTTATCTGTGGCTAGGACTCATTGATCCTATCATCACACAAATAACAACAGGTAATGATTTAAAAGAAACGCCAAGAAAAACATAAGGCTCAGTTGTTGGAATTGCTTTCACGCAGTCTTGAGAAAGTCATTATTTCATAGTAGCAGAAGTGACTGAATCATGGGTTTAGAAAAAAAATGCTGTGTTGTTTCAGGGTTTTTGTCAACAATCATTGTCAGTTCTAATTCTCCAAACAGGCAAAAACCTGGGTGAAAATCCTGGCTCCACTGAAGCCAAGTGCCAGATTTCTATTGGCCTCAATGGGCCTGGAATTCACCCGGTCACAACCTAGAGGAAGAATATTTGTAGTAGCAAGCCAAATAAATATATCCGTGTTTTTCTACGAAAAATCAATTTGAGACCCTTTTTTCCTGGCAAGAGTTACACACAGCGATATAATATGAGATACGGCTGTGCTTGGAACAGGAAATGACTGTGGACACATTGTCAGGGCAGTGCTGTCCTATGCCAATGGCTGAAGCAGAAAAAACTCCTAAGAACTTGCTGAAATGCTCCAGGAAATAAAATAAAACAAAATAAAAAACAAACCCAGAAATAAAATATAGTGCACAATGAAAATACCACAGTTGAAATTGCTGTGAGGTTGAGAGGAAACAAAGAGATGGCAAACTGTATTGAAAGAAATAGTATTGCATGTGCGTTGCCAATAAGGTGCCAGATGTTGCCCTCTGCAAGAGGAGAAAGCATCTTGACAGAGATTTTCAAGAACTAGAGTAGCAACACAGCACAGTACCTTAGGGAACAACAACGCTCCAAAATATCTTGATATGGAAATTGGGTGTGGGGTGGAACAGCTTTGTTAGACATCCAAAGAGTGATTTTCCTAGTCTATGGAATTAATATTAGCTGAAGCATGTGCATGTGTACTCAGCAGATTACATGAAACAGAAAAGGACTCTTTCATGGATTACTAGTTACGCACGTGCTATCTAAACAGGGGCAACCAATCCTTAAAGGCTAGGATGCCTATGCCAGAAATATTAGAAGCAGAACATCACTGTGAATCAAAGGACATAAAAGATGTTCTCTACATCAGATATCAATGATACTTTAAGATATTTAATAATTTTGCTTACAGGAACAATTACACTTTACATTAAGTCAGAGCATTCTACAGCAGTAGGTGCAGTTAATCAGAGAAGTGAAAAATAGCCCAGAAATGTGAAAAGTCTGTGTGCAAAACCAGTGACTTGGTGGCTGAGTGTAACTAGAGGCGCACGCTGCTTGGATACATCTGCAACAGACACACTAGTTCAGTATTTCTGGGGAGGCCACCTATCACTTTCTTTCCTGCTAACTGATCATTTCATCAAAACATTTCTCTCACTCTTTTTTCTTTTAATTAGAAAATTAATATATTTTTCCCACTGAAAATGCAAACTTTTTTCGGCAGTTCTGGCATCATACAGACAAAAATTTTGCAGGTGAATAGTTTTATAATTACCTGTGAGAGAATTACCCCTGGAACACCAATGTCCAAAGGAACTGGTGAATTCCCATGATAATTTAAAGTTGTTATTGGAACATGAGACTCATTTTCGGAACATGAGCCACGGCAATGCATAGTTTATATCGTATAATAGGGGATACTTTTATACAGCAAAAGAACACCATCAGAATCAAGTTTTTTCATCAAAAGTGTAACTAGCAAAGCTCCAAATTGCATCAAAACTGATGATCATTTGTGTCATCAGTCACATTCTGCTTATAACATGCTTCTTCACTGCAGTGCATATTGCATTACTCAAAATGTTCCTCATTCCAACATACTGTAAAATGAATTTTCATTTTTTAATACTTCTTTACTTCTTCTGGATGAGATACTGCTAAAGAGTTTCTACATATATGCTTCTAACTTCTAAGATAATTTTTTGTGCATTTGATGTGTATTTGACATGAACACTCTCGCAGAGGGGTTTTGCTGGCAGAAACTGGATCTCTGGGCATGGAGTCAATGGACAGAGGTATGTTGTAAGTGCACACAGACCGGACCCGTGAGGGAAGCAAGCAGTAACCAAGTGCACTCCACTCACTCACAACAGTCCACAACATCAACCCAAAATGGACTTGAAGGGCAAATGGACATGCCACACATACAGATCAGCAGAATATCTTCTTTAGCCCAACTACAATCTTTTCACTGAAGTTTTGCTCCATTTCTTAAGCTGTGGCTCATACACTTAGGTCTTCACAGCTGTTTGAACTCCAGAAGATGCAAGTTGTCTTGTTATCCAAACAGTGACTTTTATTTTCTTTAGCTTTTGAATTACATTTTGATATAAGAATATTTTTTCTTCAAAATATTTCATAATAATACAAAAGAGTTTGTGAAAGTGGGTCACTTCTGACTCACAGATCCTGAACAATAGCTGCAATGCACTAGTGTGGTATGAGACCTTGTATTTGTCTCCTTTCTTATTCATGTGAACTCTCCCCTGCAGCTCCCCCTCATAGTCCCTGGCTTTCCAAATTGTATAAGAAGATGTCTAGACCTTACAACAGTGTACATACATAATTTCTACACTCTAGATGGATGTGCATTGCCCATTTTATCCCTGTTCTTTATACTTTAAATATTATTTCTAATTTTATTTTCCAGCTATTCTCTTTTTTCTTCTCTCCATAACCAGACCAAAGGAAAAAAAAAAACACACAATGTTGACATTTTTTGGTTTAATATTAGGAAAAATAATTTTAAAATTAAATAGAAGAATTGAATAAGAGCTGGTGGAAACCATTTCCCTTTCTTCTGTCCTTGCTGTCCTTTTTATCTTCACACCACAGTTTTTCTTGATTCAGACCAGCGTTATATGACAAGCTTAGCTGATATCCTGGTAGCAACAAGGGTTGTGAAGAGGTACAACCAATGACAAAGAAAACTGTGCTGTCGCCTTTGTGATACAGAGGCAGCTTTATTTGCAAATTGGGGGGTTTGCCTTCTTTTAATTTATGAAAGGAAACAGGAGCAAGAGTAAATGATACAAATAAAAATGCCACTTTGCTACTATGTACCGTAGTCATATCAGACGGAAAAGCTCCTCTGGCAATGAACTTTCTAGGGTTACTTCACACCAGTCAAGGCAGGAAGATGACCTTAGACAGCAAATGTAATTTCTTTTTATTAAACGTACCCGTTGCTCATTTCCTACGTAAAAATTTAATGCTATACATTAGCTATAGTGCTTGCAGTAGGAGGAGGGCTGTAAGCAAGAATTAGTACCACATCCAGAAATCTTAAGCACGTTCTCCCATCTTCTAGATTACTATTCTGCAACGCATGGAATGGGCAGTTACTTTATCATATAAAGCAATAAAACTGAACAGAGCTCTCACAGCAATGATCTGCTTTATATTCATTGAGCATGCATCACCAGCAGAGCTCTTATTAAAATGAAGACAGAGAGAAGAATACATTTGAGCTGCAAGACCAAACCAACAGAGGCAGAAGTGAGCTAATTCCACAACAGTAAACCTCATGATATTGATATACTTTAGCACTTTCTGCATTCGGTGTAAAACCGGCAGAGAGCACAGGGAAGTTATCTGAGGAATCATGCCAGATACATGGTAGAAACAGGACATAAGTCAAAATAGCTTTGTTAGAGCAAACAATGCACATTGTGCAAGTGTGTAAAGGCAGATGTGACTGTGCAGGTCTATAAAACACAACAAAGTAGCCCACAACAGCACGTACAGTGATTAGAAACCAGATGTCTTAGAGACAAGAGCCTTTGTTTTGGTTGAAGGAAAGAGAAGTATGAAAGTATTTTCAATTTGAAGGGCCTGAGTACACAACATCATGGACACTCAGCTACAGAAATAAACTATTTCAGTGAGCAGAATACAGGGGGAAAACATAAATGAAATGTCAGTTAACAGGGAATAGCTGAATTCAAAAAACCCACAGTCTAAAAAAACCATAATAGTCTAACATAGGAAGAGACATTATGTTCGAAGCTGTTTCTGTTCCTTTCTCCTTCACTATTTGCTGAGATATTTTACCCTCAGTTTACATGTTTTCTTTTCCTCTATTATTCCTTAGGGAGCAATGAAAACATATCCCTGGCAATTGAGTTTTTTGCAGGATAAATAGATGAGTAAAGCTGTTCCCTTAGGGAATCCTAACCACCCTTTGTATGGGCTTTCTCAGATAGTGTGCATAAGAAATCGTATTTACAACAGAGGCAAGTTCCCAACTGACAAGAAAATAAAGACCCTCATGTGTTATCGGTCTTTATGCTGAAGTCCCCCAGCCCTATATACACCATCAACACTTCTATAATCATTATGCTAACTATTTTAATTTACATACTGGCTATTTAAGCTTACATATCAGTGAAAGAGAAGCAAATTGTAAAACACAGCAAATCAGAACCCCTTCCACACGACAAGAGCAGCATCAAAGTAGGTCTAGCAAAGTCCGACCATGCATGAAGTCTGTGTTACAAAGTGTGAAAGAAATTTCTTAAACTAACATGCCATTCTTGAACTGAGCTCAAGAAATGTGTTAAAAATATATGCAGCAGTTTTCTCATAGGGCCTCTGTAAATTCAAAAACAGTGAGTCATTTTCAACAGTCATCATGCTCTGATTGCGTGCAAAGAATACACCACCACAGTACATGAATCTGTAATGTACAAGATGATGAAGAAAACAGAGGACTGCTGACCAAACAGCGTTTTGAGAACATTTTTTGATATCAGATACAACAATGATAGGCAAGTTAACAATATGTGAAGAGAAGATAGCTAATGTCTTAGAAGCATCAATATTTTATTAAGCTATAGATTAGATAACAGCTTGTTCTCAACTGGTTTGTTAGCAAAACATAGTTTGCCCCAGCAACACCACTGGCAAGCCATGGCAGAGGGAGCATGAAGATCTTGTAAAGAACTTGGTTACACATATATTCTATTGCTCCACTCCAAGCAATACTTGCCCTGGCCTTTTATTTTTTTTTTTTTAGGTTGATAAAAATGCCACACAGCAACATGGCTATGAGAGTGCATTTAAAGGAGATGGAAGTCCTTTGCGCAGCCTTATTTTGTGGAATACCTTTGAATTTAGGATTACCTGGCAACACATTCCAATTTCTAATCAGATTCAAGGTCATTTCTTACCTGTAGAATGCTGAGAAGATAAAAGAGAGTAAAAGCGGAAGTAAAAATACAGAGAAGACCTCTTATTGAATATGCTGAATAGGAATCCTCTAGCTAGCACAAATCAATGCCTAAATCCCAACTACAACTGCTATTATTTTTCATAGGCATAATAGAAATTCACCTCATCCACAGACATGAAGAGAGGGAGAAGAGATGCTCATTTTCCAAATAAGAGGGGGAAAGTAGACCAAACCCCCCACTTTTCCCCTCATTCTACAGGCTACAGAGCTACAATGTCCCTCTGTCATCCTGTCAATAGTGCTGTTTATGTGTACACAAACACATCTGTCTTCTTTATTTATTCAGTCATCAAAATTCCAAGTCTGCAAGCTAGTCATAATTACACCTTCCAAAGAGGCAGGCACCTGCCATTTACTCTACCTTTTTCAATTACATCTAATTGAAGACTTGAGTTCAAATAGAGGAAGGGAGACAAGAGTTCTTCAAACTGTCTAAACACTTTCTGTTGAATAGAAAAAGAGGGGTTTCCTATCACAGCTCAAAATAAGCCCTCCAACATGACTGGCATAATAAAGAACTGGAATATGAGATGCATTTCTTTTCTCTACACACTCTACACCATGAGGATGCTTTTTACACAGATGATGGTTCACAGCCAGAGAAAAGCCCCCTCACCCTTATCCCCCGCCCCATCGCTGCTTAAGCTAAGCTATGAGTGCATTTCTTGAGTATGAGAACTTGTCCTGGGTGCTCCAGTAACTTCCTCCTTTCAAGAGCACCCAGATGATGGAGGGCAGCATGTCAGAAGTGGCAAAAAAATCAGTCTTCAGGAAACCAAGTTTATGTGTGATCATACAGATGAGATGGCTGATAGTAGATTATCCTCTCTGAGTACATCTGTATACACCTTGGCAAGAGTAACCTGATAGGCACTGAGCTAGAGTAACCTTCTAGGAATTGAAGAAGCTGGAAAAAAACCCAGCTGGCTCCACTTATGTAAGGGATGTAATTAGGCCTAAAAGAGAGGCTGATGTTAGCCTGTGTGATCTGCATTAAGAATGAGTCCCTGAGAGCATGTTTGAGAAGGTACTTCTGGTACTTGTGTGTGTGTGCACATGTGTGTTGGGATTTACCTTTTCCTCAGACAGCCTTGCAGAAGTTTCCATCAAGAGACAGTAGGAGGATATAATTTGGAGAGAAGATGGGAAGAGTCAAAGAAAGGAATCCTTGTATCAAGTGATGCAATGGGAGAAGTTGACCACATTGGTTTGTCCCTGAAATTTATGGGTAAAAACAGCAGTTAACATATTTTTAGCAAATTAGGCTTATGCTAAAACCAAAATGTCCAAATGGAAAACATCTCACATCTGTTAAGGGGGGAACGAGTGGTAAATCGTGCAATGTACGCATAGGAAAAGTAGAGTAGCTAAAAATATAACAAACCATCATCACATTGGTGATACATCCACAAAGATGCACCAGTATAATCCTTTAGTTCCTTTATAATCAAAGCTAAAATGATATTTGTAATCTGAACAGAGGATATGACTAGATCAGGACTTCCTAGCCCCATTAACTAGCTTCCTAAGTGCAGAGGGAACCTGTGGTGATTATAGGTCTACTTTTAAGATAATGGATGATGAGTACTATTTAACCACTGAGAACTTTGTACATAAAAATCTAAGCTAGAGGAATGAAATGCAAATGCTATAATGGAGTTGTCCTCACTGTTTGAAAGCCTAAAGGATTTGATGCTTTTGAGTGAAAGCAAGGAAGAACTCAGCTATTTTTCATGATTTGTATTGTCAGCTGGAAAATGCAAACAACTGTACCAAAAGCAGAAGAATGTGAGATCCCCTTTCACTGCCTTTCCACTCATTTTTTGCTTTATATAGAGAAATGTAGGCTCACCATCAAACACTTTAGCAAAGCCAAAGTGATTCTTCCAGGTTTCCCTGGACACTCCTCAATACCATTAATCAACAGTGGAGAATGCAATGGCATGGGTGGGAAGCTCGCTGGGGAGCACGCTGTACTACCAATGCCAGCAGCTAGCTAAGCTTTGTGCATCTGCTCCTTTTGTATTCTGTTTTGAGGGGCAATAAACTAGAGAAAAGAACAGTTCATTTTATTTCCTAGCAGATGCTATAATTGAAGAGATATCTGCCAGGCCACAAAAGCATAGTAAGAAAACAAGATATATTCTGTGGGTTGTAATAAATGTATACTTTTTATGCTAATATGTATCTTTTTTTGTAATATATATAAAAAGAGAATGAGAAGAACTTGATTTGTCAGTCTGTATCATTTGAAGAGCTCTCCATATGCTCATCTCTAAATTTTTTTGTACCACTGCATGTTTCTGATTCTTGTTTATTTTTCCTATTCTCTCCATTTTTCAATAGTATTTCCAATCAGTTCCTGAGTAGACAACACTGCCTTTCAGACAAGAGGGCTGATATTCAACTCCTTTTTTTCATACATGGAAACATGTTGGCAGTAATGGAGGGTGCCAGATCTGATGATATAAAACATGTAGAACTTTAAGTATGCAAAGAATCACTCTGAATTCCTTAGGATTATTTACATGCTTAACCAGAAGCAGGTGCAAGACCTGGTTTTGGTTTTTATACATGAAATAGAAGGACAAATTAATTTAAGACACCAGTCCACTGGCTAAAAAAAGCAAAACTGGTCACCTTAATGGAGTGACTTGAAAGATTAATTTGGCTTACTGGCTTCCCTGTATTCATTCATTCAGCAATGCACCTGGGAAACTGCAGTGTGATTTCACTAAATGTGTGTCACTGTTTGTGTGCAGGTGTAAGGGGATATATACACACAACACACATGCACATTATTCTTTCCTTTACCTTGGTAGCATCATCCTCCCTTTCTGTTGCAGTTTATAAGCCCGACATTAACAATAAAGGCACTTACTTCCTTTCTCTTTCACCGACATGAGCAAAAAGCCTTGTCGTTTGACAGCACAGATTAACCATGTTCACAATGACCTCTGAGTTCAGAGAAAGACTGGGAAAATATACTCAAGTCTCTCTTTCTCCATTAAAGGTATGAGCACTAATCCAGTTTAAGATTGGGAGGGGAAAAAAGGCAAAACCAAAACAAGCCCAAGTGTGCCTAGGTAAATAAGAAGCGATCCAGGTGAGGAAACCAACACAAAGTGGCACATCGCTAGTGCACTGGCTGAGAAATACCAGATTACTGTAGTAGGTTCAAGGCTCTGTAGGTGTGTTCCTCTCACAACACTGAAAACAGATTTGAGAACTGTATGCACAAATGCCCAGATAATACACAAAGTGCATTCTTCCATTTGCAATGAGAAACACTGGGGGTAAATTACCTATTATGGTCATGTCCTTTACTAGACCCTGTTTCATCCACACACAGTAAATGTAGTGCCCAACACCACACACTGAGCAGTAATGAAAGCCAGAACTCTCTTTATACCTTTTGTATTAATATATTGAACATGCTGCTATGTAGTGCATCTCACCCTAAACTGGCATTCACTGCTTCACTACTCCTTTTATTTCCTAGTCACTGTTATTTCAATGTCCATGTACTTTCTTGTTCATGTGCTTCAAATAATTAGGACATTGAACAACATTTGTGGTTTGCCTTCTGTACTGCTTGGCTTTTTCATTGCTTATTCCCAAGAGGGCTACCTTGTTCATTCTTTTTGTACATATATGATGGATAGCTCCAATTATCTTATTCAACATAACACAATTAACAGAGCTTTTTTAAAAGGCCCAACAGCCTTGCAGACTTTCTAAATGGAGAGGCTGTGGGTAAGACTACATTTACTACGGTGCAAGCAGAATAAATAAAAGGTAGGCAGGGTAAATTGAACTTTAGCCTTCAAAGCATGTTTTTACTCCCAGAACTGAACTATTTTACTCCCAAACTAAAAGGAAAGTGGAGTATGTACCTCAGTGCAACTTGAGGCTGCCCCAGAGCTCAGTGGGGACTCCTGCCAAGGGCGCCCTCAGAGACAGCTGGGAGCCAGGGGCAGCTGCTTCTCCCAGACACGAGAGCCTGGTTTCACAGGCAGCCTGAACATGTCCCTTCCCATCAAACATAACCATGAGCTATTGAAACGCCTAAAAGAAAGACGTGGCAGGGTAGCCTCAGTGCAAGCACAGAATCACAGAATTGACTAGGTTGCACCATGCAAGACAGACAGAACTGCTCTGATGATGCCGAGCTGCATTCCCACCAAGCTCTAACAAACAAGCACTGGTGGCATGGAGGTAGTTTAAGAAGTTACCTAATGTATCTATGTCCAACAGTGCTGCTTAGGAATACCGATGTGCTGGTTCTGTGCAGCATTGTACTATGTTGACATAACCTTAGTTTTCCCTTGCTAGATGGATTCTCCCTTCCCTCTCATCACCCTCTTAGCCTGCCCTCAAATTGCTTCAGATTTAATTTGCTTCCTGAGCATTTGTTTTAAGAGTTGCATGAAATGGGGCGGCATAAATTTTCCCAAGCTCCAAGTGTGGCGAAATGGTGCGATACGCAAGAGAAAGGACTACAGATATTCACTACAGCAAAAGGCAGGTTTGTTTTTTCTAGAAATGTTTCATTTGTTCTAGCAGGTGTGTCTGATACCTTTTGCATAATGATAAGCCCACACACATTCTTCAGGCAAATAGTGACCCAACAGTTGCTCTTAGTTGCTTCAAGTAGTAAGTGCATGTAACAACCTGCACTTACATATACACATACGTTTACAGAGCATTCATACAACACAAGGTAAACAGAGCCCATTGTGCCAAGGGAGGGACACACAGTGCTGCTGGAACAGAGGTGCCGTACCATGGCCAACTCAGTCAGAATCAGCTGAAATTGTCAGAAAAGCTCTTCAGAGATACTGGGAGACTCTGATAAATCTTATCTTTCTTGTCCTGTCTGCAACTGGACAATATTTTTCTCATGTGTGTTATTTGAAATGCCTCACCTATCTCAACTATTCCTCTTCCACAAATTGTTCAGGAGCAGTATGCGGGAGCTACTTTAAGTGTAAAACATGAACAGCTCTGAGTGGGGTATGTCACCAACCTTTCACTGAAGGAACATACCTCGTAGTCTCTGGCGTGACTGCTGAGGCTCACCTATTTGGACCTACCTTCCGATGGGCTGTGACCAATGCTCACTTGGGTACCTACACGTGCTCCATTTACCTGCTTTGGAAACTCAGGCTTGGCCAGCAGAGAGCTTCTCTTGTCCTATATCACATCTTCTGCTAGCTTTCTCTTTCCTTAAATCTTCCAAGTGCTGTGCCTCCAAGGTCAACAGAGCATTTCTTATACCAGTCCTTGCTATTAATGAGGTCAGATTACTGCTAAGATCTTCTTTTTTCTTATTAGTGATTTCACTTTACAACTGAACCCAATCTTGATAGATTGCTGAAAAGTTTCTTACTAGGAAAAATAAATAATATTTGTCAAAATGGTTGTTCTGGCAAACATATCTGTGAGATAGCTTGTTGATGATTCTTCAAGCCACTGTACTTAAAAAGAAAAACAAAAAAAAGCATTTGTGTGTGTGGTAATGTCCATACATACATAAATCTGTTTTATTAACACAGAATACTCTAGGGTGTAACTCTGATACACTAATGTGTTAATCTATCTGAACTTTCTAGTGGGTCAAATCAGCACCCATGTTTGATGTAGGACATTCACAACACTGCAGCACTTGTCTCTGAGCTTAGAGGTTGTGAATTACAACAGATGAGAGGCAGACATTTGCTTGCATCTCTGTTGTACCTGCTGGTGTGGGCACTCTCAGGCGTCTACAAACTGTGTTTAGCAGTAAATAGTTCACCTTCACCCATTTGATCTTGCACTGAAATGGACTAAAGTGCTGACACCACCCACCATTGAGCATTTACTGGAGCTGTAACCATCTGAGGACCAAGCTACTGATGTCCTTTTCAGACCTCATGGCCCATCTGAGTGTTTTTAATGCTTCAGGACAGGCAAACACATAGCTTTAAGCCATGTAAGCCACCTACAGTAGCAGTTTAAGTTTCCAGGTTTGACTTTGCACAGGAACATACTGGGAGTGCCCAGTCAGCAGAAAGGTGTTTGCAGAGGCACAGAGACACGGTGCCTCTGTGAACACCCGGCCTAGCAGCAACAGCCCTGGTCCTCCTGGCGTATGCTATGCTCTGCCTGTGCTCTGCTCCTGTGCTGCCAGGAGCCAGCGAGAATATGGGAAACAGGCTGTAACTGCAGTATTTCAGGAGGCTGTAAATGGAAGGTATGTATGTTCCTCATCAGGACCAGGATATTCTCCCTTGGGAGTTTTACTTTTATTTCAATGGGGTCATGATTTCATCTCATAATATATTTACCACTCTAAAACCTGCAAAGCTGCACTGACATCGACAAACAGGTGACTAATTGTGGTTCATGCAGAGAGTTCCTGTGAAACATTTGACTCCCACTACAAGACAGTAAATATTTTATGCCCACTTGGATATAAATACAACATGCGATAGTAAGCAGGCAGAATAAAAGAAGAAAAATCAGCCAGGTTTCTGATGCTGCCTGGGACAGATTCTGACCTCCACATCTTCCAATCTCTCGAATGTACAATAAGTTTTGTCTTTCCCTGTGAGTAGTTTCATTCATTTCATAGTATTCAGTTTTAGAAAGAGCACTAGAATCTGTCTCAATGTGACTAAGAAAATAGCTAATAATTGTCATCATGCTTATCTGATTGGCATTTTAGCTTGAGTTCCTACTAATAAAGAACTATTTGAGATTTTAACAGAAATGTAAATGTTGAAGTTTCACAGGTCATTGAGTTTTATAATATTGAGTCATTGGGCTATTATACATTGATCGAGCAAATAGCAAATGGTGTGACTTGCCAAAGATCATTATTCAAATATTGACTAGGAATTGATGACAGTCGGCTACTCTCCAAGGACGGCAAAAGTTAAGAGGAAATTTTTACCCAGGGCAACTGCAAGCTTCTGCCTTAAGACAGACTGTTTTGGTTCCTTTTTATTACCATCTTTTCTAGTCTCCTCTGTTAAATCCAAGCAATCTTATCATAAACAGATATGTACTTGGAATAAATGCTTCCATTTATGTCAATTTGCTAGCTTATCTCTCAGTCTTCTCTTAATTCCAACAATCTGTATTGCTCTCTTTAATTAATCATATATATTAAACAAGTAGGAATGCAAATATATGCAGCATACTACTCCATTTTAAAATGTGATTCGTGTACAGTGCAATGCATTTTATCTTGAGCAAAGAATGTTAAATTATAAGCTTCTAGCATGGCCCTTCTTGATTTTCCTTCTCCACTGAAGTCACAAGTTTGACCCCAGTGTGCATTTGCTCAGAAAGGAGAAAAATGCCCTCCCCTCACACAGCCGTCTCAGAGCACCTCCTAGAGCAAAGGCCTTTTCTGGTTTGAGATTGCCCAAACATACTCTTATCACAGACTAGGGTTTCTACAGAACAGAAAATGCTGCTGAGAATACCCTGTCTTAAATCCTACCTTTTCCTAGGACACAGAACACCCTGCAGGGGTTTCAAAACCCCTGTTCTACAGTCAGACTCTGTTACAGTCAGAGGTAGGAGCCTGTTACAGTCAGAGGTAGGAGCACACTCTATTTTTCTCAATGCACAGCTGGAGGAGGTTACCCCTGGTTTGTCCACCTGGCTCAGAACCAGAGACCTCACCCACATCCACAGGGGAATCGGCTTCATTTCTCTCCTCACCACAAAAGAATTTGAATTGATTCTCCCAAAGAGCCTGTAAGGCAGTTTGGGATCAATGTCCTCCTTTCCTGTGGAAGCTATTCCACACTACTTGGAATAACCAGATATTTTCTTGGCCAGAGAGACTGTTTGACTTTCAGCTGGATGGAGGAAACCAGAGTGTTGGTCCCTGTTCTACTGCCTATTTCACACTTTCGTGCTGTACGTTTAATAAAACACGAACTGACATCAAAGTGTCTTCTCTCCCGTGAGATCACAGAATCACGCTCTATCTTCTTCTTCCTTTTAACCTCCTTCTTCCTTTTTAATCTAGTGGATGTTGAACTAGTTGCTGAAAATCAGCCCAATTTCATCAGGAGAACAGCAAATCAAGTCATACCACTGCCAACAGAATGAGATACAACTTCAATGTCCTCTGTGGCAAAGGAGGAACCTGAGCCCAAGCATCCACCTTTGTACCATGGGTTCCTACACTAAACACATGCATGTAAGGCTAAATGACAAAGCTGTGTGCAGACCATGGCCCATTAGGCATTTTGATAGCAAGCCACTGGTTCAGGTCCTGCTGACAGTGAGATGAAGAAAACACCTTATTCATGAACCCACAGGCAGCTTAAGCACAAGGTAAGTACCAAGCTGCCTGCTACTCTGACTATGCTGGAGGCCCTCAGTCAAAGCCAACCCAATGTGCAGCTGCATAGCTCCATTTTCATGTCCACACTACAACTGGAGGTACTAGGGCAGCACAACACGTCTATCCAGACAGCTTTCAGCAAGCTCGCATAGGAACCCACAGCAGGCATGATGGGATAGAGTGAGCTTCAGCACAGGCTAGTAACTGAGCTACGTCTCTGGACTTCTCATGAGACTAAAAGAGGGCTGTCCAGCCATGCTGGGGTCCAGCCAGCCAGCCACCGTTACACCATCAGGTAAACAAAAGGAGCCAGCTATGCTGACATACCTTGGGAAGCTTTCAGTCACCACCTAGCACACAGAGTCACAGAACAACTGCAAACAGATACCTGTCAGCACCAGAGCCGTGACTATTGCACTGCTGTCCTTTGTGTAAAGTGTAAAAAGCTTTTCTTTGGATTTCTAGAGGTTTGCACTCACATCATTATTTTCCAGCCTGCCTTCCAGTTCTAAGCCACCAGCTAGCATGAGGATTATATTCCACTTCTGGTTTAGGAGCAGAAGTGTCTCAGGAACAGCTTTTGCAGTTTTCTGCCAGCAGAGGATACCCAGGACCAAACCTTCCCATGGCCTTGAACGCAGATTCTGCTTTGAGGCTACAGGCACTCACTTCCACTGTCTGTGTACTAGAGGCAGACAAGATCTGACACCTCACTTTAGTCATCTCTATAATTTGGGGAAATACATAAAGCTATTTTTGAAACTCTACCATTTTCATTCAGGCTTGCAGTCTTTTCCAGCAGCAGGAAATTCTGCACTGCCAGTCTTTGAGCAGCAGTGGTTTTAAGAACTACTGCACCTCGCCAAGAACATTTCTCATGAGACAGGCTCATGATGGATAGATCAATAGCTTCTTGAATCCTCATATCCTTTTCAAATTACTACCCCAGATATATACCTGAGTAGGCCATCTTATCTGATAACTTAAACAAGCAACCTGTCTACACTTTAATTGTTATTGAGGATTAATGTTGTTTATAAAATGAAATCAATACAATCTCTATTGCTTATTAACTGAAACATTCTAGGCTCTGCTCTGTTTGCTTTGCTTTTCAATTAGTTTCTATTATTTTCCCTATTAGCTTTTAACAAATAGATGTAGAAATAAACTTAATGGTTGTGAAACTGTTATCAGAGTCAACAAAGCCCCTTAATGGAAAGTCTTGTATATTTAAATGTAAAAAAGAATCCACTGTTTAATCATTTGACATTACGAGATAAGTTTATTACTATACATCTGTTCTGTGCTGGGCCTCGATTTTTTTTTTTTAAGCTGAACAGTTAAGAGTTCTTAAGGGTTCTTTAAAGTTCAGTTGTCAGAACTGTTAAGTTGTTCACTACATTTAAGATGAATAAATTCCACGGTCTAACAGTCTTTGTTAAAAAAACAGCAAAACTGAAAATGGGCAGAAAACAATGGAATTGCTAGGAACCTAATAAATATAGTCCAGTTACACTGTAAAAGTATTCTCGACACTATGCAGCAGTTAAGTATCTGAAACATCTTATAGACACTGTCCATGCTTTCTCTGTGACTCCGATACACATCGGTCAAGTGG
Organism: Nyctibius grandis; assembly: GCF_013368605.1. NCBI lineage: Eukaryota > Metazoa > Chordata > Aves > Nyctibiiformes > Nyctibiidae > Nyctibius > Nyctibius grandis. The sequence goes on from NC_090660.1 coordinate 16,570,220, forward strand.
ATAGCTGCAGTTGCGAGGGTTTGTTCCTCCCTGGCAGAATGGAAAAAGAGCAAGAAGGGTTAAAGGATGGTTTCTCAACTCCAGCTGCACTCTCTACTCTGAAGTAAGATCCAGGAGGCAAGCAGGTGATTGTGAAGGAGGATGGCCAGGCGGCAGGGAGGAACAGTTTTGAGGGTGCTGAGAGGCAACAATCTAGGCAACAAGTCTCAACATATAGTGCGATAGTAGCGCATCCCACTCCAGCCAGCATCAAAATGGTACAAGTCTGTTTTCTCAGTCATTATTTTTTGCTCTTTGAATGAAGAAAACTTTACTTCCACATTATTCACTGAAAGAAGCATGTGTGCTGTCTGGCCTTTCAGCAGAAACTCTTTGTCTATGGGAATAGAATTTTACCATCCTTGCTGAAAGCTGTACCTTTATGCATCTTTCCTGCCCTGCATCTTTACACGTCACTACTCAAAGCCAGAGACGTTTGCAACCCCAACTTTCTTGGCATGCCACTTCTGCGCTCAGTAGTTTAGCTGGACTCTCAGTCATGAAGCAAGCAAATTTACCATAGACAGTTATATAATGAAGAGACTAGTTCACACAGGCAAACAAACAGCTTTGCCTGCTGCCGCTCAAACCACAGGCACCAAAAACAAGTGGCGCAATTCCTGCACTTCTGTGCAAAATGATTCTGATTTGGCAGCGTTGCCTCCGCTCTGTGTTCACTGACATCAGCAGAAAGCTGGTAAAAATGCAAGACACGGTTGTCCCATCAGACCCGGGAAACAGAGAAACTTTTGGATGCGAGCATACATAATCTCTGTACAGACTACCATTTTGCTCCTGCTAGTGTATTCAGAGCCACAAATAAGTAAATAGTTTGAAAAGCCATTACAAACAGCATGCAAGCTACGTAGTGCAGCCTGTCTCGGGAAACCTCTGCGCTCTCCTGGGTTCAAATAATTCTGTTTGCAATCGCCAGAACCGTTCCTAGCCATCATGCAGTGCAGATGCATTCCAGGGTAGGGCGAGGCAAAAGGCTATGAAACTTACCCAGGTGTCATTTATTTCATGAAAGTTTGCTGGTTATTATAATCAAATGTCAATTGTCTGTAATTGCGGCATGCAATGGAAAATCCCTACTTAGGACATGTTCTGCCACTTGCTGGTAAAGTACACTAACCCTCAACAATGAAGCAATACTGTAAAAATAGTTTTGACATGTAAGCAGGTCCAGGAGTATAATTAACACATGTATTTTTATTTTTTTTCTTATGGCTTTTCTGTAAGGAAACCATCCTATATTTTAACAGAAAGGTTCAATGTGGAATTAAAGAGTTCTTCCTACTCAGTTCATTTAGTAATCTAATTACTAATTAATAACACTTTCTGCTTTGATGGCCTCTGTCTTGACTTAGCTTCACAAACATAGATGAATCTTGCAGTAATCTTGCAATACATGGATGTATTGGTGGCTTGCAGAGTAAGGATCAGATCATAGGGTACCGTTTGATCTCACCTCAGATGCTGTTATAAGACAATATTCTCTGACAGGCAGCTAGCATTCAGAACTTCAAAATTAAGTAATAACTGCTTTAATCCAGAAAGGGTTATTGTTCTACTTGAGAAAAGAGGAATAAAATTTGGTGTAAGAACACTAACTGACCGCATATTGGGCTGGGTGAGGCAGGGAAGATCACTCAGTATTTTAATCTTTTTCTTTTAAATGAAGCAAATTAATGGATTAGATATACGTGTAATAACCAGATTATTCTGGGGGGTTACAGAAGTGTGGAAATAGGTTGGCAATGCTAAAACTGATGAAGTGAGTTCTCAAAGAAAACTTGGAAAAAATTCCAGTAGCAGACATCTTTTTAGCCTAGCAGGCTGTGGAAAATAAAAGCATAATGACAGTTTACATTTTGAAGCTAAGGATAAAAAAATTCAGATCAGAATCTAACCTCTGGATCAGTTTATATATGGACGCAGCAGACTTGCCATCACTTGCAGCTTAAAGTTGGGGCTGGCTTTCTTTCTGAAAGGATGCTACAGTTCAGATAGTCACTCTGGCCTTGATGCAGAAATCACACTGTGCGGTTCTATGGCTTGTTTTATGCAAATGGAAAATTATGATCCATATCTAGCCTTAAAATGTTGGAATCTCGTGGGAAGAAAATAAATCAATAGTATCTCAGTAGTCAAGCAATCAGGGTAGCTTATGAGAAGATGTACTTGAAAAATTAAGAGGGGAGAGGAAAGGAAGGAATTTCAGCAAGGATTTCATTAGCATGCCAAGTTGGTCTGATATTCCCCATTAGCATTTGTACTCTCTTTGCCTTTTTTTTTATATCTGGCCTACTAGATATATGCAAAGAAAACGTGCAAATCTTCCTTGAACCCATGCCTGAAGAATCTTACAGCTGAAATTACCTGTACTGATTTTAACTGCCATGCATATGATAAATACCCAGATTTTATGCAGGTTTTTAGAAAAGCTGAATTAGGCAGATCTGTAATAGTCACTCAGTGATCATATCAGCATTTTTAAACACATACACTGTCACTTTCCACAATGATATGTCACATGAATATGAGACCTAGTAGGACTTCTGATTTTTTTCCAAGCACTGACTGCATGTTTTCACATGTATATACAGTGAAGAATGGAAATTATCAAACAAACCTCAGTAAAGGCACTATTAAAGAAAATGTATATGAGTATGCACCTATATGAAAATATAATTATACATGCTGATCATTTTGAGAAACCACTTATTTAGCAAAGTGACTTAATTCTGGGTATTCAGGTTATTAGCAAAAAAGTACTTAATATTGTGTTTATTGGTATAATAATACACTTATTTATATTTGCTTCTAGAACTGTACAACAATAACATAAACACTATTCCCGGAGTTAACGTTTTCACAGTTTGAACTATTGTGATTTTAGCTGTTATATCACAGCTCTCCTCTTTACCATCTGCATCTATTCATTTCTTTGGACTCCTGTGACTTCATTTTAAACAACCCTGACCTTCATTAAGTTACTTGGTTAAGGCTGATTTAGGGGCACAACTTTATTCTCATTAACATGCACGCCTGTAGGAAAATTGGAGAAATGGTCTGCAAAAACAGCACTCAATTTAGTAGAGAGAAGAACAAAGTATTATGGTTTTGGCACAGATATATAACTCTACAGTCATAGGATGGAGAATAATTGGTTAGCAGCTCTTAAAAAAAGGATCGCAGAGTTATAATAAACTGCAAGCTGAACTTAAAATAACAGTGTTGGAGCTCTGAGCAAGATTAAACACAGGCTGAAATTTTCAGAGAAGACATTTCAAGCAAGCGTCTTGTAATGATATATTTCACACACAGAACACAAAAGTGGTTGAAGTTCAGGACCCAACTGGCAAACTGCAAATTATTTTCTGAGGATATTAATGGCTACAGTTAACAGTTACTGCAAATATATAGGAATAACATGAGAACTCAAGAGAGTATACCCCAAAGTAAAGAGAGAAAGACACTAAGTGACCATAGATGTTTGGTATGCTACCAAATTTACAGGCAAAATATATTTTGCTACAAAATGCTCCAGGTTATTGAGATAGGAATGCATGTATTGGCTTGCATAGAACTATAAGAATCCAGTCCCTGTTGGTGTCCTTGCAGGGCATACACCTAACTCTTTAGTCAGGTTGCTCGGTCCTTGCAAACACCAAGAGCTCACTACAGTCACATAACCTGGGGAGGAGAGGCGCAGAGCACAGCAACCTCAGGGAATATAAAGAGCAGAAAGTATCATTCAGATGTCTGGAGAAGATACAGAGAGGAGCAAATATGAGCTTTATGGGCTTTTCCTCTTGAATGGTATGTGTCTCTATGCTTAAAACAGGTTATTTTTTTCAAATATTTTTTATATTATGTGAATAGTTGTATATGATATAAATTTTTATGTAAAAAGAAGACAACAAAGTTTAGAAAAAAATCAGCTGGCCCATGTTTAGACTGATAACCCAAATTTCACATGCTCCCTCTGCATCCAAGTTTGCTCAAACAACTTCCTCAGTATTGTTTTATTTGGGTTTAATTTCTGTCCCAGTCTCCTAAAGAACAACAAGTAAAATGGGATGTCACAACACACACTCATGGACACCAAGATTAGTTGCATTAAGTCAGCATCCATCCCTTTGAAATATCAGAAATGCCTGCTAATAGTTAACCAAAAAAGTTGCATGAAATGACAGTATGCATAATTAAAAGCTCTACTGAATGCTTGGCAAAACACTGGCCATTTCTCACAAAAAGCTATAAATAGAAGGAATATTGGAAAAAACCTACCCAGAGGGTCTTTTTAAATGCCTAATTCTTATATGAAACTTTATTTATTTATTTGAAAAAGTAGGACACAAAGCTGATTAAACTTCACCATGGGTCACATACTCAGCTGAAGGGTTTTTTTTGCCTCCCAGATCAGTTCATGCAACTATATTGCTTTGTAATAACAACTCTGGAAATGATCTAGCAATACCTGGGAGCCAAAGAGCCCTGCAGCAAGAATGGAAACAGTCATATCCTCTCCAAGCAGACCCGAGTATTGTGTGGTGAGATGCCAATTTTCTGGTGGAAAGTACCCACATTTTTCTGGATCAGCCTGCGTCTCCAGCCCCTTCTCCCTTTCTACCCTCTGGCTCAGCAACCCACCTTCTCCCTGGCTCTCCCTACACAATACTGCCTGTGTCAACACAACTTCGGAGCCTCCCAGAGGAGTGTTTTGGCTGCACTCTCAGAGAATCAATGCTGAGCCATGGAGAAAGAAGCCCAGGACGGAGTCTGTGGGGAGTGACTATGCCATGCTCAGCACTATTGGGGCACCTCGAGGTCCAGCTTGAAGGAGAAAACTTTCTTCTGTGCAAGAACAATCCAGAGTCGGTGGCCTTCTCTCAACGCTCAAGCTCCACGATGGCTGATGCTTTGAGGCGAATCCTGCTGGACCAGACAGTGAGGGACCCACGCAGGTGCTTTCTTTCACCATGCGACGAGCCCCATAGAAACCAACGCAACTTCTTCCTACAGCATACTCTCATGTGCCCTCCTGAATACTGTTGAGGACACTACAGGACTGTGTCCTGAAAGACGGAGGTTGCAATTCATGACATACTAGAGGAAACAATCTATATATTATATGCATTGTCGGCACTAGCCTGGAAGGAACATTGAAAGAGGGAGGACTTGCCAAACAAAACAATGAGAGCACTGGGAAGCTACAAAAGGCTTAAAGGAAAATGACAAGCACCAAAGGTAAATGAGAACTTGAAGTGAGAAAGGACAACAAACTATGAGTGCATTTGTGATGAGGTGTGCCTCAGAGGAAAAAAAAAAAATCCAAACATAGCCCAGTATAATTTTGTAGTGTGCATACTGAAACGTTATTTCACAGAAAAGACAACAAACAGTCTGGGCATGAGACAATATCACTCGAGTACTGCATTTATGTGGGAATTGCTTCCTTGAAAAAAAAGCGTGGACAAACAGGGAGAAGTTAAAAGGAGCCAACCTGTTATGGGTTTGCCTGACACACAATTTAAAAAACTGGATCCAAAGTCTAATACTGGGACCTGCCTAGCTCCAAACCCAGACAAAGTATGATGTATGCTTGCTTTTAAGTGCATCTCTGACCTCACTAGGACTTATATCATTGAGGTCAAATATGTGTTGCTGTGCTGTGCTAGGACAGGGCCTGAAACACCAAGAAAAAAAGGAAGTTTTCTGAAGAATACATATGAAACCATTACTGTGACTGAAGAAATTCTTTCCACCCCCTGAATTTCTTTTCCAATGCCTCCAGCTAAATTAAAAGCAGAAAGCAGACAAATTTTCATCAACTCTTTCAGCACATTACAATTAGAGCCCATTTCGTCATGTTAAACATCCTTTAGTCAAATAAATGTTGATTTGATATGCAGCATCAACAACAGCAATGAACTGAAGTTATATAGCAATCCTCACACATTTTGCTTCTGGTTAATATTGTGTATATTTCCATGGCCAGGGGCAAGGCTGTGACTGAGGGGTTCAGACTGCCACCCCAGCACCTACAGTGCCTGCTGGCTGGGTCACCTGCTGCCCGCAGGTTTTACTTATTAACATTCTCACACTTCCATACCATGTAAGTCCCACATAAGTCTGAGTGCTGAAAATGAGTTATGATAACTCCTCCTTAACAATTTTTTTAACTTCTATTTGATACTCTCTAATAATGTTTGCTTAGTCAGCTATTAAAAGTACATTATTTCCAATTTGCTGACATAGTATGCAACCTACAGATATTGAGATCAGAGCTAATAACATTCCCCAACTTTTAAGTCCCTCCATATTGTATGCTTTTAAAATAAACTTGGATAGACAAACCCTTGCTGCCTTTGTGTAGGGAATTATTATTGCACTGAGCAACACACTGGTGCAATTGCTAGCTTGATAGACTATTTACGTCAAACCTGATCCTGTAAAGGGTTTGTACAACAAACTCCTTCTGATTACTTTGAAAGTTCACAGAGAGAACTCCTGCAGGATCTGAGCTGTCCTAGATTTTCCCTCTTTTAAATACCTCTACCATACTGTGACTCTATGATGGGAACAAAACAAGACCATATGAGTGGAGAAGAGCAAACATTTCTATAGCTAAGAAAAGTGAAAGGAAGAATTTGATGGCCATTACAGACCTGTAAACCTGACTGCTGTGGTATGCAACCACATGGAAGTAGATAGAAAATAGCATAAAATGCAGCTTGAGTTGATTGAAATGGGGTCACAACAGACTGACAGCTAATCTTCTTCTGAGAGCTGATTTTCTTGACTTCAGAAATGTGGCAGATTTGTCAAGTCCTCTAAGGTGTCTGATGCAATAGCATGTAGGAGCTTACTGGTTTGAACTAGAGAAGATAGGGATTAGCAGAATTATAAGGCAGGTAAGCAGCTGGCAAAAGGGGAAGTAGCAGTAAGCGATGCTGAAAGAGAAAATTGAGTGGGCTCACCAACCTAAAGGAAATTTGAGAGGTTATATAGAGCCTTGAGAACTGGAATCAAAGTAGTAAGAGTAATATTTAGTTGTCCAAAGCAGAAGAATCCCCACTTGGCAGGTGACCTCAAAGATTTCTGCCGTAAAAGCAGCCAGTTGGAAGGAAAAAAAAAAAAAAAGCAGATTTATTTGAGTCTGCACCTACACTGTGAGCCAGGAGATTTGCTTGGAGCATCCCACAGCTATAGGTCCCCATCATCTGCTGCTCCCTTCTGGCCTATGCACCTAGATTTCCACCCCAAAGAAACAAGTAGAGGGCACTGTAGGTGTGAAAGGATGCGCGTTTGGGTGTCTCTGGACATAAAAATGGAATGTGTGTTTGGATAAAACAGCCAAGAAGCACTTCTGCCTCCCTTTATGTAGACGTATGCAGAATGGCAGTGAGCTGCCAGCATGAATGGCCACGTGTACCATTGCTGGAATATGAATATGACTTTCTGGTCAATCTGCTTCAAAACTTATTATTGTCTTCACAGTAATTTGCATTTTTAATTCCAACTAGAAAATACATATGTGAAAGCCTGTTGTTCCAGATATCAAAATTAACTGGAAACACCCCAGATTTTCAACTGTACATTGTAAGGAATGTTCTCAGCACCATTTCCAAAGAGCTGCTCCAGCAGCTCCCCCTGCTCCGGCGACACTGTAGGGCTTCAGTCTGACTCCTTGCAAACTGCTTACTGGGGCTCACGTGTGCATTTCAATGGACTTTTTTTGACCAGCTGTAACACTGAACTTCAATATTCAGGATTCTCTACGTAAGTGGTTGTTGCACAAACAAATAGAGATTACTGGAATGTTCACTGCCACACAGGTTACCTGCGCATGCAGCAGGTTACCTGCGCATGCAGCTGTGGGGTGTTGTGCAAGTAGTACTGGCATGTGCCTTTGGCTGTGCAAATGTAGACATTTTATGGGGTTCATCTAAACATAGACAGCTCTAACTGTTTGCCAAGTCCTAGAAAAGCTGTACAGGTTAGTACAGTGCAACCCTTGATGGGAACAGGGCTATTCCTTTCCAACCACAGATTGAACAACTACACCTCCAGTTAATACAGGAATAACTGCATGTAACATGAAAAAAAATACATAACTAAGAAAATGTGAGACTGCATAAAATTTCCTCATCTATTTCTTCCCAGGCTCATCTCTGATGGATATCTACACATTGGCCATGTGCCAGAATGGGTCACATTGTGGAAGGTGTGCATATTTTACGTACATTGCATTGCTACATGTGGAAAACAATTTTCCTGCCCTGACTAATAGAGTCCAGGAAAACCATTTTCTTTTTCCTAAAAATTAATGAAAGTTAAGAAAAGTTATCCTGTTTCATAGTGAGGGGAAAAAAACCTTCAACAATTTTCTGAATTGGTAAGCCAAAGAAAAAAAGAAAAAAAAAAAGCAAAATTTACCACCACCCTTAGTTCAAGTCAATCAAAATATTTGTATTTCCTCATTTCAGTTTTGAATTTTTTGTTTTGTTGTTGAATTTGATAGGAGGGAAAATCAATTTCAATAAACAATGAAATGATTTCCTGAAAATATTCTAACTGGTCATTTCGACAACTTCAGAACTTTTCCAAAACATTCTTTGAATAAAAAATAAATCAAATTTGAAGATTTCACAAAAGTTATTCTGTTTTTGACAAACCAGAGCTTGTCCGTCCCCTCTTACCCCAATGAAGAGACAGTTTGTTGAAGAAATTCCAGCCCACATTATCAATTATGCAAGTCCTGTGCTTTTGCAATACCCATCTCTCTAGCCCGCATCTAGGTGAAGAATAACTAGTGACATGCAATCTTGACCTAAAGAGCTTGTCTGCATAGGAAACTATACATCCAAGTACACATTTAAACATCACTTCAGTCTATTAATATAATGTGAAACATTTCATTGGATAAATTGAATAAATTGCTGTCATTATCTTTTTGCCTGAAACCTTCTTCTAAAAACAAAATGAAATTACTGAATAAAACACATCCAATTACATTTTTTTTTCTCTCCTAATCTGTCTCTCTGTGATTGAGCTAATGCTTGCCCACAAAGGTTAGCCTTGGGCTCTGTTGTACAGTCACCTCTTCTGTGTTTCAACATGTTGAGGGTTTTTTTTTAAGCTGGAAAAAAACCCAAAATATTGAGATAGATGAAGTTACTAGGGTTACTGTTTCTTGGCTACTGTTGATATGAAAAAAAGACATAGCATAACTTGTTAGGGTAAAACTATTCAGAGAAACAGAGGGAAGAAGCTGTAGATGAGCCTATCTAATCCTTCCTCTGTATGAGAGTGTATTAGACTTTATTACCAGTCTTCTGTGCTGGGCTTACCCTGAGTGGTGTAAGGGTAACTAATGGTTCCAACCAAGATCCAAAGGAAAGGTAAGTCAAGCATGCCAGAACCAACTACTACTACAACTGCATATACAATAAAACACTTTTCTCAGAAAATTAATGTGTCATAAAATCTAGCTGATGGTCGGCACCAGAAAGGCTTTTTCGAAAATCAAAACTAGAAAAGAACTTTTGGGTGTCTTTAGTCTTTTCATTATTTTTCCATTTTGTCTTTTTCTTTCTCCAGTGCTTTCTCTTTTCTATCCTTTAATTCCTCTTCAATCTCTTTCTCCTTCCTAGTCTTCTATCTAATATGTGTCGTTCTCTCACCTGAATTCCTAGATAAACTCTTTCTTTTTGATCATTCCTTCCTTTTCATGCCCTCTACAGTCAAAGTTTGTTTCCTGTAAAAAGTCAATAATTCTGGTTATTTATGAATCCTGGAGTTTCAAAATTTCTTGAAATAGTGGCTGGGCAGTATCTGAAGCAATATTCATTAGCAGGATATTGTTCTGAAGACTGAGAACTAGACATCCTTCTAGTACTTTTTTTTTGTGGATATTCAGTTTCATTTTTGAGAAAAGGTAGAAGGGGTTAGAGGGCATGGTCAGAGCAGTTAAATTACATTAATTGGATGCCCCACCTCACCACAGCTAACTGTAAAGTGCTGTCAACAAAAAACTCCAGGTCAGGAATTCACTAAAACTAGCCACTGACATTTTGGTTTTGAATGTTTTCCAGTTATCTGTGAGAGTCTTGGACCACCTCTCTTAATAAATTCAGTGGCCTGATGGACTGAAGCTTGCTATGCAAAAGCTTTCCTGGGCAGAAATCAAGTCAGTCTTCAGCATCATTCAGTACAATGAAATAGCATTTCTTAAAAGTGTATTCATTTCTGTTTTTTAGGTTACACTTTGGTGGGGGGAGGGGGTTGATCATGTTAATGAACACATAGGAGAAGAAGCCCAAGGCCAGCCTGGATTGGGCATATTTTACCTTTTATTAGAATCAGGTGATGGAATTATAATCCTCTTCAGCGAGAGCCAAAAATACAGCTCTGAGCTACTTCTGCAGAAACTTGAAAATTATGGGTGCCTGAAAGTCCTTAAATAAATGGTGACCCCTTAGAGGTGCAAGACTAATGTACTTGATTACATCAGGAATGGTGATATTAATCTGCAGTTCTTGGATTTTTATTTCTTTCCACTAACTACTTACAGCCTGTTCTGAACACTGTGTTGGGTATTTTTTCCTGCATTTGAAAAAGCTCCTTTAGCACTGTTACAGCAAGCTTCAGCCACTGTCCACATCCCTTAAGATTTTTAGTGAACCCTGTGCTGGCTGCTACTTCTTGTGCAGTTTTACTAAAAACAAAGATTAGGAGTTTTGTGCACCTCTGTGATTATGATGCCGTTCATTAGCACAGAACAGAGACTCTCACAGAACTGGAAATCAAACACAGACCCTCCCTTTTTCATTTTGCTTCATGCTGACTCTTCTATATATGCTGATATCCATAACTTCTTACCCCTTTAATAGCAGGAGTAGGAAACCATTCTCTATCTGTATTCGATACAAACTATTGCAAAGATCACATAGTAGAAGACATTATATATAGTCCAGGTCAATGCTGGGTTTTTATTCACTTTGTGTAAGCAATTTTCACCATGGATGTAATGTGTACTTGTTTGACTCCACTGTGCCTTGCAAAAGCTGTGAGTTTAGAAACGCTACCTTTTAGATCGTGTGCTGAAGGTCCTACAGATTTGAGAAGATGCTTTAAGCTAAAAGTACAAAATAAATGTGCAAGCTGGGCAGATTTGTTCCAAAGCAAAAATAACTACGGCTGTCATTTTAGCAACCTGGTATAACACAAATGTTCCCAATGATATGACACAGTACTAGCTAGCAGCTGTCCATCCCTTCCCTCTACAGCATAGATGCTTATTGGTGTAGACAAGAGAGGAGGCCTTTGCTACCCATATTTGTCGGCCACTTGCACAGACTCAAGACCACTCCACAGAGGCAAGCATGTCTTCAGCTTTTACCACAGGCTTCAGTGGAAACTTATCCAATTTTGTCAATCACCTCTCCCTCCTCAATGTACGAGGGGGAGGATGAATGTGTCAAATATTCTGGCCACATTCATACTGATCTTGCTAGCTGCTGGTGAATACATAACGATATTAAGAAGTCCTATATTTACGTGCATGTGCATTGAGCAAACATGCACTGTGGTGATAGCAAGTGCTGCCAAAACATCCTTCTTACTCCAGTCCAATCCATCAGACTTCCCTCTGTATTTGTGTGGCTACTTTTTACTAAAAGCTCTCTGGGGAGCATGAACTTTCTTTACTTTTGGCAAATAATTTTATAATAATATTTCAGTAATTAAGTACAGAATTCAGTTAATAGCTGTAGCAGGCATTTTAATTTATTCAATCTGCTTTTAAATGTCAGCAGTGACTGCACATTTGAAGTTCTGTTGGGCAACTGATTCCATAACCCCCAGCCATAATTAACCTGCAATCAGGATAAGACAAGTCAAGTAACCTACCAAGGTGTATCTTAATATACGATTAGAAACATAAAGCAAAAAAACGCTGGATAGCAATGGCCACTCAAGACCTCAACATTGAAAAAAAACCCCTTCAAAACTAATAGGAACCAACTAGTTCCACTATGGCTTTGTTCTTTGATATTTAACTTTTAGTAAGCAAAATATATTGGAACGGAGGGACACTTGGGCTCACCATGAGCTTAGCAGCAGGAGCCAGACCTCAGAATTTTGCTAGCGGGATGTTGAAACCAAAAGCAGCAACAGGCAAAAACCAAGAATTTCAGCAACTTTGCCCTCAATGGGCAAAAATGTTCCTTCCTTGTTTACTTTTTCCATACAGAAAAAAAAATCCCAAACAAACAAAAAAAATGGATTCAAAAACCAGACACAATTCTCTACAGCTGATCTTCAGTTGCTATTTGCAATGTAGGAGGAGGCTGGACGGATGTAGAAGAGAAGCAGTTACTTTCATGTGCCTTTTTATGGGTAATCATCTATGTTACCCCTGCTGTTAGTGCAATAATGCGTATTTCATCTTCAGGCCATGCAAGATGTCTGGAGTCCTTTGAAACTGCGGGATAAGTGAGTCTTGCCTGAAAGGCACTCCACTGTTGTATCCAGCCAGATTTAAACATTGGAACTTCTTTTTCTCCAAGGGGAGAATCATAAAATGACTTGTTGAATCCTGACTCAAAGGGAAGAGCCACTTTCTGAATCAGTGCTACCACCTTTTGGCAATACCTGCCTCTTCCTGGTAAGTCTTGCATCTCTATAACCATTTGAGTGTCCCAACGTAGAGTCACCCATCAAATATTTCTGAGCAGGGAGGAACAGATTGCCAAAGAACAATGAAACCAAAAAGGCAAAAAGCAGCAAAAAAACCCATCACAGTTTATAATAAACACACGTTAAAATAAAATGTTTCTGTGCACTTGGGAATAGTGTATCTGAACAATTTCAAATTCAGAAAGCAGAGAATGGGAACAAGAAATTTTCCAAGATGACTTAAGAATCTGGCAAGTTTACCTGCGCTCTGTTCCCTCTAGAGATTAACATGTGGAATTTTCCATCTAAAGGGGGGAAAAAAAATCTCCTTTATTTTGCCTCTTTTGGTTTTCGCCCTTATATCCTGCTGTTGTAAGGAAATGTCACCTTTTCAAGCTCTACAAAATACCTGATATTGTTCTTCCCGTTAGAAATGGATGGCATTTTCATAGAATTTCAGCTGTCACAATACTTGATTACTACAACACATAACTGTTGAAGGGAGCCAGCTGGAAAGTGTAGAAGTTTCCAGCTGAAATATTGAACAAAAACCTCACCAAAACTGGCTTATATTGGTGTCCTTTTTATTATAACAACCTATGTATGTTCCACTTTATGTATCCAATTTCAACTTTTCAACTGGAAAACTTCAAAAGAAAAAATATTTTTGTGGAAATTTTTATTCATCTGTAATGCCCAATTTCACTGATTTAAAAAAAGGGATAAAATTTTAGCAAGTGAGTACAACATTAATTGTCACAAAGTGCCAAACCCTGTGATAAAGGTACATGGGATCCTAAATTCTGGTTAGGCACCTCACTATCAATTAAATCTACAGGTATGAAGCCCTTCTTGGGGTTTGTTGCTCATGCCCTTCAGGAGAGCTAAGTGGAACAGGTTAGATGCCATGATGTTCCTGTGACTGCAATACAACCATGCCAGTGCACAAATGCCAAGATGTTTTTTACCTTTTTAAAGATTAGGGACTTGTGATTCCTGTGGCTTGGTGAGTCAGAGACTAGAATGGAAGATCAAATTCAAATTTTACACCTAGAGGTTTAGCTAAACAGTAGCTTAGATTAAAAGGCTCTTATACAACCACAAACTAGTGAAACGCCTGCAGGAAATCCTCAGGTGACATTTTATTTTATGCTGGAGTTCAGACTAGAAAGTCACAAAGTTCCCTTCTGGCCTCCCTGTATATAGTAATCTGTGAATCCAAGGCTAGCCCTATTCAGTAAGCTTTGCTCATTATTTCCTGTTGAATCAGGTTTCCAAATTTGGCTTGCAAACCACTCCTGCTAAATCTTCTCCCTACACCTGCAGCAGAGAGCCCAGATGTAGAAATTAATGTTTTCACTTAGGCAGGTTTCTTTCAAGGAGGATTAATTTACAAGAACTGACTATGAAAAAGACAGTTGCTGATCTAGCTTATCATAACAGTGTGTCACAAGTCTGTATACTCTTGGGGCAGGGATTACCAATTTCAGATGGGATTTTTTTTTGAGCTTGGCCCTGGAATGATTACCTGCCTTGCAAGGTTCTAGTTTTGGTATTTGGCTTGTAATCATCACTGGCACAAGTTTCTCAGGGGATTGAAATTTCAGCAATACTGCATGGGGAACTCATAGAAACATTTGATAGGCTAGAGAGTCATGTGGTAAGAAGAAGTCAAAGGATGCAAGACAATCTAGAAATGCAACATGATTTGGAAATGGAGGAGCAGCAAGAAAAAGAATGAAAAAGTTCATTTATCTAATCATGATATGCACCATCACACCAGCTGGTTTTCTCGCTACTTTCTTCCAGCCTTTCACTCTCTTCTTATAAACAAGAAAACACCACCACTATGATCTTCTCTAAGGCACTTCATCATAGTCCTAATTATTTTAATATACACATAAATGCAGAGGGAAGCTTTGTTGTTTCCATTTTGTAGGTAGAATCTATGTGCTGTTTCCATATCTGCTACTTTGAAACTTTTTCTGCATGATCTGCTTCTCTCCGATATAGACGTTACTTGCACAACCATGTCTTCCTTTACAAATATACCCCTCTTTGTAGGCATTCTTTCTCATCCTTTTTCTGCAATTATCTCTCTCGTAGTCAAGCTCTGCAAGATGTTTCTTACCTCTGGGCTTGGTATTTGTCTGTCCCTTATCAGAGGTAAAAATTATTTCATCATCCCTGAATGCAGGACACTAGGCACATGTAGACGTGAGAGCTGTGCTGTTTCTTATGGGAAAGTATTCCCAGATTGCTGACTGAGTCCTATGGTCCTCTCTAGCAGAGATTAACGCAGCCAATATGCTAAAATCATAGTGTTTTTTCAATAGTTCTCATCTAATTTGAATTCTCCTGAAAGACACACTCCTAACCTAAAGTAACAAAAGACAGTCCCAAAGATGGGAGACAGGAGAATTTCCCTCAACCCCAGGCTCCATCCCATCATTCAGAAGGAGCTTTCGTGCTGCTGCAGATGTTTTGTGCTTTAACACTTTTTTTAATAAAGAACCTTGTCCTCATGCCTTCGCTTCCATGAACCTTGAACAAGATGCTTTCTATAAGAATCAGCCAAGCTTTGCAAGACACACTGTCAGGAGAGTAATGCAAGATCGTGGGAAGATGGACTCAGATTTGCAGGAACAGTTCATGTCACTCAAGCAAGTCCAGTAGGGATCAGCCTTTGCCTTTCCCTCTCTGCTGTCCATGAATTTCCCAAGCCCAGTCATTTTCTTAAGAATACAAAGCTCTTACAGCATCCAAAAAGCTCTTTCTCCATTGATCTGCCTATATGTCTTTTCCTCTGTTTTAATAACAAGCCAAGAAGGGAAGGGAACTGAGAAAATGAGAATTCCTTTATGTGAAGACACCTGAATCTGAAGCCAAAAAATCTATAGAAACCAACAACCTCTATTTTAAGGTGAGAAAATACTCAGGACTGTAGATCACATGCTTCTCACTTCTCTGTGCCTGCTCTTAAACTCTAGAATATCAATAAGATTAGATAAAACTGATTAAAAGCAAACAAACAAAAAACCCCACCACTTAGTATTCACAGTTTAACCACAAGTCAACCTCAAAACACTTCTGTTTTCTAGCCTGTACCAATCACATAGGAGAATAACTAATCTCCAGAGGATTGGAACAATGGCTCCTTTTATATTTGGTACCACTTTCGTCTGAGGTGGAACTGCTGAGGAATTAATTTTTCAGAGGCTCATCCATAGCAGGGTTGGAGGGGGCAGGGAGTGCAGTTGAAGAAGAGTCTCTTCCTCTTGACTGTGTAGTTTATGGCTTCCATACACTGCTGGAGGACTATGCAGCTCTGGAGGATAAACAACACTCTCCTAGAGTTCAGTTCACTGCTGGACATCTCAGCCATGAACACTACATAAAAAGCAACGTTAAACGCAACCAAGCTGCAATATGCCCATCTACTCAGTTACAGCAAAAGCCAGAGGACACTCCACCCACATGCTGCCAGAGATATTAACCAGACGTAACATGCTGAACTGCAAGTTTAAATCAGGATATCTGGGGAGAAGTCTGGACAGCTCTTCCATGTTGGCTCAACAGTACATTTCAAGAGCAGAGAGTTAGGCTGTTTTTCCCCTGGGAAATTATGCTTTGTGATACCCTCCTACACAGAAGCTATACGGTAGCCTAACCCAATGCTAGTTACAGAAAGCCAGACCTATAGAGCAGAATTTCAGAAGATCTCATCAAATGCTTCTAGCAACTACTTGCCAACTATGTTGCACATGGACAATCTCATTCAATTCAGTCAAGCAGCCTTGCAGGCGCAACCAGTGCAGAGACCTCTTCTATTGAATTTGCACTATTGGGATTTGTACTGCATCTGCCCCCAGTCAAGCCCAGGATTTGGATTCAACATCTTTCATAAGCAGCATATGCACACACCACAAGGTGCAAGAGACCAAGTCATGAGTTGTATTACTTTATTTTTTAAGAAAGTTCACCTGATGGGCACTACTTTTCCCAGTGAAATTACTCCTTGCAGGTGTGCTGACTTTGGTATGCCTAGAAAAGCAGAATTGGATGGAAACCCAAACTGAGCAGCAGACCATGGAACCGTTATTCACCGTCTGATAGCAATGAATAGGCATAGCTGCCTCTGAAAGTGCTCACCTAGCCACATAAGCATTCTACAATTCCTTCTTAATGTAAAGCATAAAGCCTTTTACCTCCTTTTAGCCTTTTCCCATGACCAACATTACTGTTCTGTAATAACTCATCTCTGAGTAAGAAAGTAAACAACATTACAAAATAATTTCTGAAGCCAAATATCTGATAAAGGTGATTAATGCCTCATGAAATACCCAAGTCATATTTGCAATAATTGCAATATTTGAGATGGATAAGAGGTAGAATTATAGGATTTGCTGTAAGCCTGAATTATCTACAGGAAGTTCATGTGAATGTCATGTTACCATCTAACTCGCTGGTACCTGCCAGGCATACTCCTTAACAGCTGGTTTATTTGTTTTCTGGATTTTAGAAATAGAACATTTAGAGTTTTGAGACAGATTTTGTAAAGCTACCTTCAAAAATACCCTCATTCTTGGGAGAAACTATACCATTCTAGAAACTACTGCACAAATATAGGAGTCTCCCCCTTATGAACAGAGTTTTGGGGTATTCTTGAATCATTGCCCAAAACAAAATTTCACAATGTTTGTTCAAGACAAAGTTTGCCAGCAAGTTGTCATGGTTTAACCCCAGCCAGCAACTGAGCACCACCCAGCTGCTTGCTCACTGTCCCCCAGTGAGGAGGGGGAAAGAATCGGAAGAGTAAAAGTGAGAAAACTCATGGGTTGAGATAAAAACAGTTTAATAGGTAAAGCAAAAGCCACTCACGCAAGCAAAGCAAAACAAGAAACTCATTCACCACTTCCCATCAGCAGGCAGGTGTTCAGCCATCCCCAGGACAGCAGGGCTCCATCACACGCAATGGCTACTTGGGAAGACAAACACCATCACTCCGAACGTCCCCCCTTCCTTCTTCTTCCCTCAGCTTTATATGCTGAACATGACATCATATGGTATGGAACATCCCTTTGGTCAGTTGGGGTCAGCTGTCCTGGCTGTGTTCCCCACCATCCCAGCAGCTTCTTGTGCACCCCCAGCCTCCTCGCTGGAGGAGTGGTGTGAGAAGCAGAAAAGGCCTCGGCTCTGTGTAAGCACTGCTCAGCAATAACAAAAACATCCCTGTATTATCAACACTGTTTTCAGCACAAATGCAAAACAGAGCCCCATACTAGCTACTATGAAGAAAACTAACTCTATCCCAGACAAAACCAGTACACAAGTACAGCTTTCTTCCAAAGAAAAATGACACATTTCTTATTCTGAATAAATTATGTGGGTATATTCTGTAGTTTCCCAACACAATAAAACCCTAAATGCTTGGCACATACTTTGGGAGAAAGAAGACTGAAAGGTACCATCTTAGAGGGCTTCAACCATTTTCCATTATATAGTCCACAGACTACAAAGAGAATTATGGATAACTTCCTTTTTTCCTATGATTGTATAAAGAAGGTCTCCTTCCGTTTATAATCATTGACTGTCTCAGTAGCCAGCTAATGCACAATACGATAACATTTGATGAAAGGAGAATAGGAAAGAAAAGTTATTATTGTTGGCAGCCACCTACTTCAGAGTTCTCATATTTATTAATGTAAAATTATCTATTACATCATTTTGTTAATAATGACTGAACGCTTTGTAAGGATTGTTACAAGCTAAATTCACAACTGGAGTTGTTCTGACTGGACACAACTTAACTGTTTTGTTTTGCTTTCACAGTGCCTTAAGGTTCTCTCTTATAATCAGTCACTTCTCTGGTGCTAATGAAAAGCCTTGCCACAAATACTCCAACTTAATTATTATTCTATGACCACTCCTATACCCCCCAGCCCCAAATTGCACCAACACGAACACTGGTGGCAAACAAGCACAAACAGGGCATTAAAAAGGTAAAGAATATTTGTTTTCAACTTTAAATGAGTATCCCTTTAAAACTCTTTCCAGCACCTGCTGAGTCCTTATAGCCCCTAGAATTTTTTGTACTCCTGCAACTTGCTAGTTTCACATGGAGAGGCAAGGAAGAAATATCTGCAAGAGGAAAGCTGGCAATAAGGAAGATCCTTCTCCAGCCGTTCGCACCCATCATGCGTAACTCCAGGCTCTCTTGAATAGTCACAGGCTAATGGGGGAGGAATGTGGGCAGACTTTTCCCTTCGTTTCTAGTGCAAACAAGCAGAAACAGGGAAATGCCTTGCAAGTCTGCCCAAGTGCAGATGGGTGGGTAGGGGATATGGCTCAGCCACCACACATTATTTTGCAGAAGTTAGTCCTTTATAGCAGGCTGCACAGTCACCTTTTCTTAAGATGTGCTGCAATATCCAGAGCTGCTTGCAGCTATCACCAAAGAGCCTGGCTTTTTAGCACATTCAGACCTCTATATGCAGACTTTTTTTACCCACCAGAAGACTCAGTAATTAACGGAGACACCCCCGCTTGAGTCCTTTCTGGGTGATTATGAAATCCTGGAGCAGGTGATGGAGCACGCCTTGCTCCAAAGGCTAAACACCAAGGGCAAAGAACAGTTGTCAGCATTTCTCTCCCCAGCCACCACAATCCACAAGCGCTGTGGCAGGAGACACTGACAGAAGAGGCATGGCCTCCACCTGCTCCTCTGATGTTCCTCTCACTGATTCTCCAGAATGCCCTTGAATAAATTCCCCTTCCTCCCTTGTTAGCAAAGAGGGAAGCTGGTCTGAAATCAGCTTAGTCATGATCACCAGTGCAATTACACAGTGCTTGTCGAACTGAAGGGAACCCTTTGTTACCCACACCCAATCTAATATTATATTACCCTGCTCTATAAATACATACATTTTTGGAAGTACTTGTCAAGAGTGACAATTTTGCTAACAAACGCTAGGACAAAGGAACATTAGAAAACAAGCAAGCACAAAAACCTCCAGTAAATGAAAGACTTTGGAAACGATCATCTTTCTTTTATTTACAAGGAACAAATAACCTCATGTGTGTCAGGAATAAATGGAAATCAGCCTCCAGCCTTCACAAAGGAACAATCATGTGTAGAAAACACAGTGTTTTTGTTAAAAATAAAGATGTAATTTGCAATTAACTAAGGAACAAGAACTATTTCTTCCAGAGCCAATCCAATGAGGTTTTAAAAACTGGCATATTCTGATCTCATCTGTTTCCCTATGGGCAGAGAAGTCAATCCTGAGCTTTCCTGTTGCAGATCAAAGTGATAGCTACAAATGTTAGTAAAACAAAGTCTCTCGTAGTGTCAGGCAAAACAGGATAAAAGACAAACAAGCAAGAAATTCAGCAGAAGGATATAGGACAAAATGAGAGAGTACTTCTGCCATCCCAAGAAAGCTGAACATCTACTAAATCTTGGATTTCAATAAATACAGCATTATTATGATGGGAGACTCGTTACCATATATGTGTCACCTCTTTGGGGAATCCAATTTTTATTTTCTTTCCTGTTCAAGAACAGTTGTTCATATATTTATTTGCATTAGCATAACGCAGAGATGCAGGCTGTGATCAGAGGTCCATTGTGTAAGGTGCTGTACACATAGTTTATCAAAACAGCCTCCGCTTCAGAGAGCCTCCAGTCTAAACAGGGAAATTCTAGAAGTCCCAAGGGGAAACAAATGCTTGTAAGGCTTCCAAGAGAGAACTAGCAAGTCTTTGGAAAAGCATCTTTGGGTGGCATTTCAGACTAAACGAATATCTTGGTATTCTCATTTCAGTGATATATTTCCTTAGGTTTGTGTCATTAGGAGTCTTCCCTGGATTTTCTCAGCAATTACATCAAAACAGTTTCAGATAATAAAATTTAACTGCGGCTCAAAGTTGTGTCCGTAGCAAAACTTAACCAGAGTCCCTTTCTATCAGAGAATTTGTTCTTTAATTACTCCTTACAATTCCTCCTCAAACATCAGGTGCCAGAAATACATTGGTTGCATCTCATCTGCAAACATTACAAACTCTAACTCCCACCACTACTTGTTCAGTCTTTCTTGAAGACTAAGGGAACTTGGAAAAACAGAGGAACCTTGTCCACATGAATGACTGTCACATGGGGGAGAGAGCAATAAAACATCTGAAGGCAAGTCCACCAGAGTATTTTCAAAATTAAGGCCTAAAACATCTTGAGAAGGACACCTTGAATAGCCTTTTCAAAGAAAATTATGCCCAGCTGTGTTTATGTAATAAAAATGAGCAAAATAACAAAACCAGGTGTGTTCTTATGCACATTATATTGCATCCATTCGGAGTAAAAATGACTACATATAAGACACAAAGAAATGTCACCCTCTAAACATACATATGCAATGGAGAGAGGAGTGTGGGTATTTTAAGTAGAAAATAAATAAATGGTGGACAGGACAAGGATTACAAAGAGATCTGGATTACTGGGAGTGCCAGTACTTGGGGACATATTCCTCCTTCTCTCATCTAGAAAACACAAGGACCAAGAAGGGAACACAAAAACTCAAGGGTAATATCAAGATGATGCTTACCTTCATGTTCATAAAGAATCAACAGCATCTTGAAGCCCCTTGTCTTTGAACCTCTTCTCTCTTCACTCAGCAGAGGCATGATCCCTTTGGTCTCTACATGGACTTCAGAACTCTCCAGGAGTCTGTAAAAAAAAAAGAGAGGTTGACAGACTGAAAATATGCTTACTCTTGGGCTGTGTGGTTGGTGGAGTTTCATCACTTAAACATGATTTCTGCTAAAGATACTGTAGATTTGCATTACATTTTTGCCCTGCATGTTGGCAAGAAGTGGAGATCTTATAAGGAGTCTTACTTTTGCTGGATGTGCTGGAGGACAAGGTGGGAAAGAGGAGAGAGTGAAAGAGAAGCACATTTGTCACTGGTTATTCAGACCAAGCAGCACCCTCTTAGCCTTCCACTGTGAACATAAGTAATACACATTTATATTTCTATAGAAGTACTGCTGCTAGATCAGTGGACAAAACTCAGACACAGAAATTTGTTGAATTGTTGGAATTTAAGGGAGAACAAATTGTTAAAGAATTCACAGGCACTACTTAACGGACAGAAGATATAAAGTAAATGCTAGCCACTTTACGAGTTACATAGTTGTTAGGTTCTGATCTTATATTTTAACAGTTGAACATAGTAAAATTACTTCACTGAAGTCAGATTGCAAGTGTAAGTGTTGTTTTTAAATGAAAAATGGAATAATCTACTTCTGCACTGGTAGCTGTTAATAACACCACAAAGAATTTATTTTTTCGTACACCATCTTCTGAGTTGCAAAAAATGTTAATCCCTGCTAGAGCTGGACAAGCTAATTTTGTAAAAAGCAGAACGTGTCTGATTTAGTAAAGGGATTTCTGTTCTGAAGCTTTCAAATCTCCTGCTCACCTTCCTGTCAATCACTGAGGTGAATCAACCTTTTAGTGGAAGCAACTTCACCTAATCTTGGTAGAGAAAAACCCGATATAAGAAAAGCTAGTTCAGCAGTATGGCAGCCTGACGTGCTGTGTTGCAGACAGGAGATCCTGTCTTTACTTAACAAATGACCCTAAAAAATACATATAGGTGAAGAGCAAGGGGAGAAGACAGCCCAAAGGTATTTGAAGGCAACTACAATCAAGGACTGAATGGTAGAGAGGCTGAGAATGCAACCTGGCCAACTTCATCACTGTCAGCTTCTGGTAGCCTTCCATTTCCAAGAAACGAGGAGACTGCAGAGTTATCGAACAAAATCTGCCAAAGCATCTTCATGTGGGTGTTTTTATAAATTTTGCCAACAACAAATTCCTAGACTGCAAGAGTTTTACCTAACATGGATGCAATATTCCTTCAAACCAGTTGCTGAGCCCTTGCATGATTGCAGTTATTCTTAAACTAGAGGTTTGTTGAGGTTTTTTCGGTTTTGTATTTTGTTGGGTTTTTTTCAACTTGAACTCTAAATAGCAAATTGAGTCTAAAATATCATGCTGAGTGCATAAGCCGTTTCCATTCAAGTGGGGCTAGATGTTTGTCTACAGTTTTGATCTGGAGCAACAAATTACTGAATTTTTAAAAATCACTGGAAAAACAACTGACATTTTAACAAAGCAATGAAGAGATGAAAACCTGGAATTTCCTAGCTGCAGTCTTCATTATTTCACCACTCTTGATCTGACCATGTTATTTCTCCTTGTAGCATTAACTGGTTCTACTGTAAAATCTATACAGTAGACAAAGAGGTTCCTATGCTTTGGATGAAGTATTTTAATCTAAGATATTTTTTCTCTCTAGTGAAGTTTTAAGGCTTTGAGGAACATGCAGCCTTTGTTATGACTCGCACAGGAATAAACTTCAACTCTAAATTCCCTAAATTAAACCTGTTATTGCCAAGGACCACAATGAAGAGAGGTATTTATTCAATATGCTTTCCATTAGGGCCAAGACTAAGGTCATGGTTTATGGTTGTTTCTTATGTAATGAACATTAAATGAAAGATGCAAAAGGATTCCATTTTAGGACAGAGTTTAAATGAGCTATATACTAAGTGAGCTATATACTAAAAGCTAGCATGTACTGTATTGTAAGTTGACAACTGACAATGTTCCACAATGTCAATTGCTGCCTCTGCCATTAAAGAAATTAAACGGATTGAGTTTCAAAAATAACCTGCAAGCTATTGAGAAATTATTTCTGCAGCCCCTCAAGATGAACTTCCTATTACAGCTGCATGGCAGATAAGGTTAGCGTGAAACTCTCCCTTAGCTGCATGCTGGATGGGAGCATGCACCTCGAGTCTTCCAGCCGAAGTATGAGGTTCTCATGAGCTTGAGCCACCAAGTGAAGCTCTGCACTTCCTCCAGCTTCACACGAAGACTACGTAATATCACAATTTTACACGCTCTGAATACCCACAAATCAGGTTGGCTGCAAAACTGGCTTAAGTTTATGCAAAAGATGCATGAATATTGCAGACAAGTTAAGACTGCTCACAGCTTTTAGTCTGCATGGAAATAAACTATTATCTGTCCAGCTACAGATGATGGCAAAAATTTCCCACCTGCATATTTCCTGCATGTTTTCTTCCTGTTCTGATATTTCTTAGCCTATTATGTGGTAATCAATTACCACCACCAGGGAGATAAAACAGCTTAGACAGCTCTTTCCTGACAAGTAAGGGAGAATTGCAGCGATAATTAATTAATGTTATAATATGCAAATAAAAGATATTACTTTACAGCTGGAATATTTCATAGCATTGTATAACTATACAAAGACTTCATCTCTGGTTCAGGAAGTCTCACAACCACTAATTACAGGAGGCTGGAAGAGCACCACTGCTTCCTTGCCCTATCCGTACACTCTTTCCTTAGGCATCCACAGTGAATCCCTCTGGAGACAGGATTCAAGGCTAGAAGAACCCTTAGTCTGGCTTAGTAGAGCCATTCTTTTGTGTAAGCAAGCACAACTTCAGAAGGACATTTTTACACTATTTACTTTCTTTAATCCAATTGTAAGTCCTGTTAGATTGCTCTTCCATTAGGTATATAATGTGAAAGTGGAATCAGGGCTAGAGGAAAAGTATCTGAACAGTGAGCTTAATCCCACCAGATCATACACAGCCAAGATATTGATTCTAGTAACTGCTAAACTCAGATCCAGGAAAAATGGCAGCAAGGGTATATTAAGAAATATTAGATGTTTAGCTTAAATCAATAAGTTTTAAATAGAGTGAATTGCTCAGAGTTGATCATTTGGCATTAGGACACAGGGGTTACAGCAGAATGTTGTGCGATTTGGTATACTGTTTATTTAGCATTACTTGCACAAGTAGCTAGGTTTGCTGAAGCCTTAGGCCACAAGCTGTGAACTTTCACCTAGATATGCTTTCGGCTGGGATAGAGTTAATTTTCTTCCTAGTAGCTGGTACAGTGCTGTGTTTTGGATTTAGGATGAGAACAATGTTGATAACACACTGATGTTTTAGTTGTTGCTAAGTAGTGTTTATCCCAAATCTAGGACTTTTCAGCTTCCCGTGCTCTGCCAGCGAGCAGGTGCACAAGAAGCACAAACCAGAAGATAAGGAGACCACAGCCATCAGCAGAAGCTGCAACTTGACAAGACAAGAACAGTTAACAGCCTGCCTGGAGACAGAGAAAGAATTCAATAAGGTGTTAGAAGACCCCAGACCAGAAATCACCATTGGACCAAAAAGGCGCATGACAAGCGCATGAGGGACGTGTGCCCAGATTGTGAGGGTGTAATTGTCCAGGGGTTCCTTTGTCTGGGGTCCCTCTCCGGAGGCAGAGCTGTTTTTTCCAGATGTACTATCTGAATAAATTATTTTTTATATATATAAGATTTGATGCCTGAAACTCCGCTCCAGGAAACCTAGGGTTGAACCTGAGGGAAGAGGAAGGGCCCAAGAGTGAGTGTGTGAGTGAGTGAGGAGTCGAAAGGGGAACCTGTCAGCTCACTGGAGTCACCTGCTGTGAAGGGGCTCCGGTCCCAGCAGTTAAAGTCTTGGGTGGTTTGTGTGTGACTCCTGGAATGGTGTGTGAATGCTTGGGCAGTGGCTTCTTTGTTAACAGATATTGTGACAAAAAACAGCCCTAAGATCCCACTATGAGGTCAAAAATGAAGGAAGCCGAAATAACATAGATGGGAAGGAAAACTGAGCACTGTCCTAGTCTTGAGGTTTTTTTTTAATATTTAATTGCCTCCTCCACTTAAAACTTTCAGGCATTTTAGAATAACAACCCACCAAGAAACAAAAGTGCTTGCTATTCAATGTTTTCAGCTTCTGGGCAAACTGGTGTCTGACAGGAGTCAGGTCTTTAAAGAAATACCCAGTTCCTCCAGTGGGTCACCTTTTCTCCTCCATCAGCTGCCACCACTGTCACTCCACCTATTGGCTTGGAGTCTGTATTTTTCTGTAGGTACCAGTTCCTCCCACCTCTACCATTTCACATCAGCAAGTCTTTGCCTAACATGTAGTTTAACAAAAAAAAAAAAAAAGAAAAAAAAAGAGCTGGAGAACTGGGATAATATTCCTCCAATTTTAAGAGAAATGGGTTTTTTTCCTAACTTTGTTGCTTTGATAAAAATTTTTGATCACCTCTCTATTAAAAAAAATGGCTAAATAAAGAACAGAAGCCTGGAAAACAAGACTACAGACTTGTGTCTCACAGCCAGTTACCACTGGTGTTTATCATGACATAGGCTTTGAAGGATGGTTTTTGTCATGGTCCTGTCTCCCTTAAAATCTCTCTTCCATGTTGATTACAGGTGCCTAACAAAAGAACAGTTTGTGATGGTACCTTTCCCTGCGACCAACTTCTTTTCTCCTCTGCCCATTTATTTAAGAAAAGTTGTAGGAACTGATTATCTTTGAAAATTCTATTCCTCCACCAAATTTACCTAAAACAAAACAATGAGTTCAAAAGTTCCCAGGAGGGTTGTTCAGATGGACAGGCACACACACACAAGCAGCATCTTTGGCTTATGGAAACTCATGCTCAAAGATAGGCTGAGAGTCCTCTGCTAAATTGAGCTGAGAGCATTAAATGGTCAGGCCATTAGAGAAGAGGTGGCACAAGGGTTACGTAACCCAGCTGTGTAATGGCATTTGACCTACTGCTTAGCTGAGCACCAACTCTACTGTGAGCAGGAGCAACAACCAGGAAACAAGCGGGTGGGAGGAGACAGGGAACAAAAGGAAAGAAAAGGGAAAAAAAAAAAAGGCTTTGCTAGCTCATCTGGTTGATTGATGCGATTAACTGCCACCCACACAGGTAGGTGTTGCTACTGTTTATTTAGCACTCTGCCAGAAACAAATGGTTGGGATTCCTTCTGGTTGCTCCATAGGCTTTGTCTACCTGGAAGTCAAAACCAGTTGTATCTTATGCATCACCACTGACTCAACAAAACGTCAAGAGTGTAAGATAAACAATCCTAAACAGTCGCATGGCAGGGACACTGCATGCTCTCCCCACCCGCCAGGAAGCCATGGGCGGTAGGATCCAGCCATCTCTCCTTACAAAGCTCCTTGTCTTCTACTATACCTCCTTCCTCAGAAAGATGCTAGTGTAGCACGAAGAGACTCATAGTTATGTACACTCTTGGAAGCTTGTGGGCTTGAAGATTTAAAAGCTTCTCCTTCGTGTGCTGCTATGGTTAGCAAAGGCAAAGCGAGGGGGAAGGGCAAAGGGGAAAAAAAAATAACACATCAGGATTGTTCGACTGGGGAAGGAAACAAATTCAAGAATGTAAAGATCATGCAAAAGTTGCTTGGAGCAGGAACTGCTTTGATTTGGGGTTTTGGTTCTGTACTTACACATCCTGCCTGGACTGAGTTTAATAGGAACTGCTGCATTTACAAAGAATAGTTGAAAAGGAAGGCTATAAAATACTCTAACTTAGAATAAACATATGCATTTTCGTCCCACAAATAGAGATTTTGAAAAATCTGTTCCAACTTTAGTCATGTGTGAGAAGTATGTTTTGAATACATCTGTGCATGTGTGCAAAGGTTGAATGACTTCTCTTTTACCCACTGGTATATGTAAAGATACGTTACTGCTCCTCTGTCAATTAGGGCAGTTAACATTTCAAGTATGGGTATTCTTTCCAGTGATCTGATTTATTCTCACCAGTTTCCACACATTAAACATAGCAACAGTATGCACCAAGGAAACAAAAATAGCTAGAGAAATGTCAAACATTTTTCTAAGGTTTCATTTTCAGTCTAGCCAGCAACATTTTTTCATCATGTCAGTAATTCCCAACTTCTCACCAAGTTTGTGAACACATATCACCTTTAGTAACATGCACAGCTTCATGTCTGTTCTCAAGAACCAACATGCACATAGATACTCAGCTAGTGTAAAAGAAAGATCTAGACTATAGGAAAACATACTTTCAGTCAATAGTCAGTGCCTTAGAAGAGAGAATTCATGGGAGAAAAAGAGGTAATTTGATCAGCAGATCTGTTAAAAAAGAAAAGCCACGTACAGAGCTTGGAGCACTTTGTGTCATGCTGCTTCAGTGCTTTATCTTGGCCAGGGAACATACTGAGTGTGGCTTTCCCAGCTGAAAATAGGTGTCTATTGTTTTCACTTTTGGTAAGAAGCCAATTAGTTGTCAAACAGGGTCATCACAAAATTGCTAGTGTGCATGGCAAAGCAAAAAATGCTTTACCTACATGTTCACTTTGTCAAAAACAAATTATAATGAAAGAATTTCCAGCTAGGATGGGGCAAGGGGTATTTCCTTGTTCAGAGGGCAATCAAGATGCAAACCTTCCTGTTAAGCTAGGCTTGAGCTGATGAGGAAAATGGATGAGGATTTGTAGAAGACTGGTCTGTAACACCCAAAATAGGTGTTACACAGCATGTTTTAAATACTACAGGACAGCTCCTCTTACCTAATTACATCACCCCTTGATCCAATGGGTGGCACCTGGGATCCAATACATACAGTCACATGCTGAGATTTTTCTTTTTCTCAGTGATATTTGCAGAGGACATGAAGAAAACTGCATTGTCACAGGTGCATGAAGCCGAAGATGCACAATACCAGAAAGAATAAATCTGCACTAGCACTGACCAGCCACAACAGATTTGAGATGTATCACATGCCTGTTTCCACCTATTAGCATTGCAGCATTCTTTCAGTATGTAATTAGCACTGCTTACCTGTCTTAGCCAATATCTCTCTGCCTAATACGTGACATTGAAACTAATCATCCAGGCATCGCAAATGCTGCATTTCCAGTTATGGGATACACAATGCCCAACCACCACATCCTTTAATGTTCCATAAGGGAGTGGAACATCTCCCTTATGAGGAGAGGCTGAGGGAGCTGGGTCTCTTTAGCTTGGAGAAGAGGAGACTGAGGGGTGACCTCATCAATGTTTATAAATATGTAAAGGGCAAGTGTCAAGAGGATGGAGCCAGGCTCTTCTCAGTGACATCCCTTGACAGGACAAGGGGCAATGGGTGCAAGCTGGAACACAGGAGGTTCCACTTAAATTTGAGGAAAAAGTTCTTTACGGTGAGGGTGACTGAACACTGGAACAGGCTGCCCAGAGAGGTTGTGGAGTCTCCTTCTCTGGAGACATTCAAAACCCGCCTGGACGCGTTCCTGTGTGATATGGTCTAGGCAATCCTGCCCCGGCAGGGGGATTGGACTAGATGATCTTTCGAGGTCCCTTCCAATCCCTAACATTCTGTGATTCTGTGATTCTGTGATTTAGACTGTCTCCAGACCTTGCTTCATACCAGCCAAAACGACCATCCTCATAACAGTTTTCAGTAAGAACACTCACAGCACCTTCAAGCATAATGAGCAGCTATTTGGGCCAAGGTTTCCAAGCTGCCCTTGGAGTCCAGCTGAGCAAGCTCAGGTGTGGCCATGTCCAGGCTGCCAAGACCTATCATGCCTGGGGCCTCCAAGACTGGTCATTGCATGTGTGCAGTATGGTGAAGGATAATGAACAGCTGACGCATGGCTGACCTTTCTTAATATTGCTTAAATTCTTAATCACTTGCTTTGCCTAGCCACAGCAAAGCTAACCATTAGCCCCATAAACAATGGCTACTGAAGGTACAGGAGCTCTGGGCTACCCATGTAAATAGATCTCCAAAAGGTTAGCAAAGGCCAGTGAACATTGTGGTCTACCAGCATGTCGTGGTTTAACCCCAGTAGACAGCTCAACTCCACACACCTCCTTGCTCACTGCCCCCATAGCAGTATGGAAGAGAGAATCGGAAGGCTAAAAGGGCAAAAACTTGTGGGTTGAGATAAAGACAGTTTGATCAGTAAAGCAAAAGCTGTATGTGCAAGCAAAGTAAAATAAGTAATTCATTCACTACTTCCTATTAGACATCTCCAGAAAAGCAGGGCTCCATCACGCATAACAGTTACATAGGAAGACAAATGCCATAACTCTCAATGTCTTCCGCCCCCCTTCCTCCCTCTTCCCTGCAGCTTTTATTGCTGGCCATGGCATCACATGGTGTAGAATATTCCTTTAGTCAGTTGGGGTCAACTGTCCCATCTGTGTCCCCTCCCAACTTCTTGTGCACCCTCAGCCTCCTCGCTGGTGGGGTGGTGTGAGAAGCAGAAAAGGCCTTGACTCTGTATAAGCACTGCTCAGCAGTAACAAAAATATCCCTGTGTTGTCAACACTGTTTTCATCACAAATCCAAAACAGAGCACCATACCAGCTACTATGAAGACAATTAACTCTATGCCAGCCAAAATCAGTACATAGCTGAAGAACAGAGTTCAGGAAGACCATATAATTTACCCATGATTAATAGATAAATCCATGGCTACATCTAACCTAGATCTGATTCTTCCACTCCAGTGTCCTATATATCACACCATGGATAAACACCTCTTACATCTATAGCATCAGCTTTTGTTCCTAGCCAGAATTTCATTTCTTAAGGCCACTATGTCTGTACAAGGCTACACCTGCCCTATAAAACCTTTGGTAGGCCCAAACTCTTTGCTTGTTCACTGAGCTGTTGTGCCTGCTGATCAGACAACATGCCCTGGGTGAGACAAACCTGCTTTAGATTTTGTATTCAGCCACATGCCCTTCCACCAAAGCAACAAAAAATCCCTGTGAATGCTGATGGAAGGAAGAGCAAGCACAGTAAGGGCTTGTTCTTACTACAGATACTGTACCTGAAATTAGGATGAGGGATAATCCACCTCTTGGCCAGACTTGGCCAGAGATACTCAAACTGAATGATCTTTTCCTCGTATACATCTCTTTTATGTTTACCACAAGCATATGTGATACATAGGTTTACATTCTCTTTACAGCGGTAGGTCCCATGTCTAATGCTCCATTCCCACCATGTGCACAGCTGAACATGTATAATACACAAGGCATGCCATCCAAGTTTATTTTCAATTACTTAAGAGAATGTTTCTCCCTGAGGCACAGTTTCTGCTTACTTGTTTAGATGCCACAAATCCAAACCCTTGGAAAGAAAAAAAAAAAGAAAAAAAGAAAAAAGGTATAGTTGAAGAGCATAAACAAAGCGCTGTGAAAGACTGCCCCTGGGAGGGAGCAGATGCATTGCAATTTTAAAAATTAAAACTCCTGCAACCAGTTTGCCAGTTCCTTTGATGATGAAAGCAAATTTCATTAAAGCGACAGCAGTCGTTTTCCTGCAACTGCACCAATGTCTTCCTGCAAAGCAAGGCCAATAAATATGTATATATTTAAAGGCAAATGGAATTGACATGCCAGTCCAGCATTAAGAAAGCCATCAGGAGCCTCCTCCTCCCTTTCCACAAACATTCTTGTGTCAAGGCTTCCTTCCTGCAGCAGGCTCACCTTCACTAATATCCTCCTGCCTTTGCTTTTCTCCCAACAACAGGTCAGAGGAAGGGACAGTCTCCTCTAGTGCGGTGGGTTACTTGCTCTCATGTACCAAAATAGTAACTTGTTCAACTGACACAAAAGAAAGAAAACATCCTTGCATCCTGTCTTGCTGCCAGCTTTCAAAAGGTAATTAAACATCCCCCTTTTTCAAAGAGCAGGGTTCTCCAGGATCATGGTGTTTGAGCTCTGATGTTGTCAAACAACAGGGGGTTGGCTAAGCTTTGACTGACCTTTCCAAAGACCTACAAGCAATTTAATGGGAGCCCTCCTTAGTGGTGACAGCAATGTCCCATTATCTGCTTCCTATTGTCTAGATTGCTCGGGGTAATGGGAAATTTTGATTCTCGTGGTCACAAGGGCAAAACCAAACCAATTCAGGCAGATTAAGATTCATCCATATTTCCAGTGCAAAGAAACATTTTTCTATGCAAAACTTCGTGTTATATTGATCACACAAATTTTATTTCCCCTTGTTCTGTTCTCTTTGCCTGCTGTTTCTTTCTCATGCCCAACAAATTGTAATAACTAAGTGCTATAAAGATCCAATCCCACTTCCAAAATAGGAAGTTATGTTCTCTGTGTGTCCCAAGATGATCCGTCCATCTCAGAGCTGTTGATGGGCGGGAATAGCTCTGAAACACCTGCCTGGCAGCCAAGCTCTGCTAGTGCCCAGCACATCATGTTCCAGTTGCACCTACTCCTTCCCTATTCTCTACATGAGATGCTGCAGAGATGGAGGTAGAATGGGAGCCGGGTAGGATGACGCGATGCTGGGTAAGAACTCCTTACACCAGTAAAATCTCCTTGTTCCTTTGCAATCCACTGGAAACATTAAAAAAGCACTAGAGAACAGAATTCAGCTCAAAATTCACTCTACAATTTGTGTTTGTTTTCTTTTTCTTTCAATTTTTCCTGCAAACTCAAACAGAGAATATAGGAGTCTGAAAACAAATGCTGGGTCAAAGTCTGTGGGCTGCAAAACAGTAAACAACCCACTCATTCCAGGGGAGATCTGCTCAATTAAGAACCATTAAGTCTAGCTCTGTTTCATGATTTTATTGTTTGCTGAAAAGTCCCTGGAAGGCAGCCTCCTAGAGAATCAAACCTCTGCAGCCAACACGAGATGAAGTAGTTATACTTTTGCTGTTCCTGGACTCACTCAGGCAGGACCCTTTAATCTGCAAAGTGGAAACAAGGCCCTTGCCATGCCATCCAACGTTCAGCCACTTGCTTTGTCTCCAATAAAAGGGGCTGATTTTCAGCTGGAGAGAGCCATATAGCAGGCTGGCTAAGGGGTCAGCTCGTTCCAAGCACAGCTCTGGTGTCTGCATTTTGTCTTTGCCTCAGTAAGCTCATTCTCTGCACTGCCTTCTCCTCTCTCAAGTTTTCCTCTGCTTAGCCTATATAAAATAATTACTGGCAAGAAACCTGTGTTTCAGTTTTATTCCCCTCTCCCCCAGATATCTGAGGGGCAATGATGTTCTGGGGCAATCGAGGAGCTGGAAAAAAGAATAAAAATCCCTGTGTTTTATCTCCTTCCGCAGCACGGTCATTACACAAGCCTCCTCTTCGCTCCCCCTGCAATGTGAGAGAAGACATGGCGATACCAAAGCTTCTAGGGCAGGATACAGTCATACTAAGCAGCACAACTTGTCCAAGCCTTTTCAAGACATCTGTGGTGTGGTGAGATTAGTGAACGTTTTGACTCAGCCCAGGTAATAAAGGGAGATGCTCAAGGCAGCAGACTCTCTGCTGCTGCCTATGCCAGAGCCAGGGAAAGCCAAGCTCGTTGCTGTGGGCAGGGAGAGGGCGTGCAGGGGGCTACGGACTACCATCACTCAGGGGTGATGGGGGGAAAGAGCAGCCTTCTCAAAACAGCTGTTACTTTCCCCAGATTTCTCATCACACCAAAGAAGGAGCAGCATCCAGCCTAGGTTTTCTTCAGGGCACTTCCCCAGCTTGGTGGCAGGAGCAGACAGGCATTAGCTCTTTTACCTTGGGCCAGCAAATTTAATTCTGCCAGCCCTACCAAAAAGACACCTCAACTGGCCATGCTCAAACACAGGTCAGGGTCATCCCTTGGGAGCTTCAAGAATATCATAGCAACCATAATGGCCACAACAAATTAAAGAAATGCGTCAAGCAGTTGCTGGCATTTCTGGAAAGTACCTTTGGATTATGCTTCTAGCAAAACATATCCTCACCGAAAACACCTAAGTTCTGCAGTCATACAGGGGGAAGGGGCATTGGGTCTGGTTTTTCGTTCAGCTTTTTTGACACCAGTTGCTGTAAATTTGGAAATGAAA
This sequence comes from Nyctibius grandis, assembly GCF_013368605.1. Taxonomy (NCBI): domain Eukaryota; kingdom Metazoa; phylum Chordata; class Aves; order Nyctibiiformes; family Nyctibiidae; genus Nyctibius; species Nyctibius grandis. The sequence goes on from NC_090660.1 coordinate 16,603,727, forward strand.
ATAGTGAAATAATCTGAAAATTACTAAAGTAAATACATATGTTTGATTATTAGTTCAAATCACACAGTCCAGTAGAGGGGTGCTTCATAAATTACCTGAGTGCATCCAAATGTGACACCAACTCTGAAAGTGATTCATGAACACATCAGTGATTTACTGATGTGGCCCCAAACTGGGCTGTCATTACTACTCACAACACTCTGAGGTAACCCCACTAAGCACAACAGAGCAGCTTCATATCAGCCCTGGGATAAACAAAGAGCACTGGGCTAATCCCATTCTCTGGAAACCCTTATTGACTTTTTATCACAGCTCCAGGGGATACATTTGTTTTCTACTTCTCTGGGAGAAGAGAGGGCTACCTGGCTTTTCGTTATGCCTCATGGACTCTTCCTTTTTGCCCGTGACTGTGTGTGGTGCTACCCTAGTTGCCACTGAGCCCCAAAATAACACAGCTAAAGACATCCCAAGTTACATGACCTCCTCTTGACCAAAGTATGAACCTCTGCAGCATGCACTCATTTGCCTGGCTTTCTTCTTCCCTCTGTGCCTGCGTCCTAGATCCCATCAGAGGAAAAGCATGCAGAAGGCCACAAGGGAGAGTTTTTGAGTCCAGTTAAGACAAAAAAAAATCCTGGTGTGTTTTTTTTTCCTCTAATTAGCATAGTGGAACAAGAAGACACCACAAATCTCTTCCACTCCCTAAAGCATCTTCCTCTGAAATGAGAAAAAAACTTGAATAAAGTTTTCAGAAGCCTCATAATGAAAGTATCTAGATCCCACTAATGGATTTCAAGTCTCTCATGTTTTCTTAGATGCTTCTGAAAAATTTGGCTTGTGCTTCCTTGGAGATAGAAGCAGGGTAAAACATACAGAAACTGTGAGATAAAACTTCCATGAATACAAATGAAATCAACTGAGCTGAGCTAATTTATGTAACATAGATTTGACACAGGGCAAAAGTACAACCAAACATAAAGAACTAACTACTTCCTTCTTGTGTGCAAGTCTCATAGAAGTTATCCATACATCATTTTGATTAATCAATATCCTTAATGTCATTCAGACAGTAGCTCCAAACAGTTGATTTCTCTGCATCCAGTATTCATCATTTTCATGCATTGACTTAGCTTATAATAATCCTCCTTTATATCTCTGAAATCTCTGCTTACCTGCTCATCTTGATTTGTTATTGTGGGGTTTCTTTTCTAATTTACCATTGTGCAAAGTAATCCATTAAAGCCAGAAACTGGTAGCCAGTTCATTTTTGTTGTTGTTGTTGTTTTGTTTCTCTTTTTTTTTTTTTTTTGTGGGGTATGGAGTAGGGAGAGGAAAAAAGGAATTAGCTATGTAAAGAATTAGCTATGGAAAATGTCACCCTTCTCACCTGCTGTCTGAAACTGTATTTTGTGTATCCATCTGGCTTCAACCAAGAAAATCTGTTAATGTTCATGAGACAGGCTCTATCACTATTGTCTTGATCATGTATCAGTCTACAATACAAAATGGATTAGCTTAATATACTCTTGAAAACTAGACCTACTTTTCTCTACCTTGACCTATTTTTAATAGTTGTAGCAGGAGGAGTTCAAAGAAAAGTTGCTCTGCCTGGAGCTGCACCTTCCCAACATGATTGCATCACCAACAGCCACAAGAACTCAACAGTCAAAGCAGCGGACTCTCATACGAGCTGTGAAATATATTCTCACACTTAAATTCATAAGCAACAATGTTAGCAGGCCAGACTCTGTAGATGGAGTGAAGCGATAAACAACCTCCTCCTTTCCCTGTTGAGAACAAGAGAGTCAGATTCTCCACCACAACTACTGAAAGCAAAAAGCCCTCGCTTACAGGTGTGCAAGTGGTAGGACAAGGGGAAAAAAGAATGCCTCCACTTAAATGAACCCGAACACTAAGCTGACTTGCTCACTCAAACGCATCTCAGCTTTACAGCCAAAATCTCCCTCTCATCTTTCATTTGCCATTGTGGATGCCCTCCTGTTGGGCATCCAAAATCTGGAGCTGGTAAGGTACATGAACATGGCATTGTCCTACACTGAGAGTACTCTCTCTTGTTCAGGTGGGAAAGGAGAGATTGTGGCAAGCACATGAGAGGAAAAGGCAAGTATAATCAGCACACCTGAGCAAAGGTATAACTGAGGCTTCAAAGGAGAAGCCACAGGAGATGCCACAGACCAGCTCTTCAGTCCATGAAAGTCAGCCAAGTTCCAGCAAGATCAGTTGAGTGTCTGCATCAGATCACACCTTATGAAGAACAGATGCACAACCTGACACTCACACTGCCACCCAGACTTGCCTCTGAAATAACTAGCTAATATTATTATTAAAATTAATTACTTCTGAGTTGTTACATCTTGTGTATTTTAATTTAAGCAGGTGGAAGATGTCTTCACTTTTAAGACATTGAGTTCTCCCCCCTACAGTAAATCCACTCAAAGCACAGCAATTAAAACCCCAAGTTCCAGAAAGACAGATTCAAAGTAACTTTCAAGTGTCTTGAGTAAAACCCACAGGCAAAATTCTCTACAGGGACAAACAGGTGAGATCCCATTAAAGTCCACACCACAAGTCAATTCAAGCAGAAGCATGGTGATGAGCATTCAGGCAGTGACTGGGACACTTCTAAATGTAAAGTATGCTGCATGTATCGTTGGTTATGAAAAGCACGCTGCTATAACAAGATTCCAGATAGTGATATCCTGTTTGGGTCAAGCAGGAGAGTCAATTTTGTCTTGTCAAGTGAGCTCCATTTGTAAAATTTCTCCTGAGGTGCTTGCTTCCAAAGGCTCAGCAATTTTTAATATATTCTCTTCCTCGAAGATGTATTTTTGTGAAAGTGATGAGAGTGTACAGCACCACTCCCACCTTTTCCAAGATTGCTTTTGGTGTTATTTTGATGCCTCAGGAGTCTCATTTCAGCCTTATAATAACCCACTTACATATGAACAACTCGTAGTTGTCACTGAGTGATGTTTCATATCTCCGGGCTTCCCATACCAAAAAAGCTTGAGGCTTATTCTCTGTTTATGTTTCTCTGATGTGGGGCAGTGGTGCTTTCCTGTACACTGCTTAAAACTTTCCTTCCTAATAAATTGGATTTGGCAGGTCCTTGCAGTTGTCTACACGTTGTATCATGGTGAAGGTAAAGGCTTATAGGTGAGTGACTCAGTGATTTGAGAGAAGTGCTGGCTGGATCAAAGCCTACTGTATATACAAGTCCTGTCACTCCACGAGCCCCCTCATGCAACAGATACTACAGTGATGCTGCAATATCCAGAGGCACAACTTGCAAGCAGAAGCATACCTGCAGCTCTCCTCAACACAAGGGGAGGAAAGGAGCTCTCAGCAGCAATGGAGAGTCTCCAGGGCCTCTCATGTGGTTCCCATCCATGCTCTGGGGGAAGGAGGTCATCGTCTGGATAACCAGAATGAGCTTAAGATCCCTGGTGGAGCTCTGTTACCAGCCCTGGTTTTTGTAAGGGGCTGGGAGAGTTGATCTTGTCACTAACCATTATTTGGACTGATACTAAACTAGAATATGTCTGTCACTGCAAAGAATTCACCCTGTTGTTCGACAGACGTTATTTACCTAATGCTACACCTCTGGTTTCAAATTGCCTGAATAATAACTGGGAATTTACTGGATGGTATAAGACACTGCAAGGAGAGATTTTTACTCATATAGCCTTGGATCCAGCCAAGCAACAAAGAAAATTCAGAGATTTCAAGCCGGAATCTGGATAATATGATTTAATTCTTTATTTCTCAACCTGGATTTGATTTTCCTCTTATTTTGTTTAGCTTTGGTCTGCCCAAGACCTAAGAGATTTCATTCACAGATGCACAGCCCTTATGTCTAAAAAACCTTCCAGATTACTACTTTTGACTTCCAGTATCTCATAAATCATTATATTTCATACTCTTATTAAATCAAAAGTTCACATTTAACTAACTCATGTTTTCTAGAAGGGCTTCTGATCTAGATTCAAAGCAATCAAGAATTGACCAGCGTACCTCCAGTTTGTTCCAGGGTTCAGTCCATCACTTCAAACTGAAATGTTCTCTCCTTTGTATCTTAAAAGTACCTGGATACAACTTTGAGACACTGACAGCTGCTAGGCTATTGATTCTTCCAGACACAACGAACCTGATAAACAATTTCTTGTTCTTTTGAAGGCATTCATCCACTGTGTTTTATTACCTCCTACTCACTTAGTAAGATGTTACTAGAAGTTCTTCGGATTCTTCTCTCATTTACACAGAAAATGAGGAGTACCTTGAAATCAGTAACATTAAATTTGGCATGAAAACACTGATAACTGAGTTGCAGAGTTTTTGACTGTTCAAAGTTTAGAAAGGATGCTGCATGCTACTCAGACTGACTTATTCAGGTTATGCTTTCTCTTCACCACCACAGATGTTCTGTCAACACAAAAACTTTCGAGTTTTGAAGTAAACTGCTGTGGAGAAGTCTCATATACCAGCTGTTGCTTAACAAGCACCAGCCTTGCCAACACTCACAAATAATCTGAAAAATTAGAGAGGTTTTGGCATATTCTTGCACAACTCGTGTGAAAGAGATGCTCTCCTGCCTTCTCACCAGAGGGAGGACATGGTTCTCAGGGGACCCATTCTGCAGTGAAAGTGGGCAGGGGGAAGGTGTCTATTCTGGCTGTCAGCAGCACCCTCTGCAAGAAGGATTTCAGATCAAACTGGGGGAGTGAGAAACACTGACTACAAGGTTCTAGCAGAACAAGAGTTGATGGGACATTTTTCCCTCATCTCCTCGAGGCCTCAGGAGACCACACAGGGCCAGAATGCAGAGAAGTGCTTGTGTACATGGGTGTGCTGGGTGCAGAGCATGCTGGCCTTTGGAGGGGCAGAAAGAAGTTTCCCAGCTTCCCCCAATAACAAATGAAGTTTCAGAGAAGATGGGGGAGAAAAACCATCTTTGCAGTTTTTATTTTCTTTTGGATTTTCATTTCCTACTTCTCTGTTGGCCCCTGGCTTATAAGAAACAGGGGTTAAATTGCCAAGACAATCTCCTACCTCCAGCAGTTTCAAATCCTTCTGGCAATAGGGAAAACAAGGACTACCTCCTTACCCCTTCCTAAGAGGAAAGGGGACACACGCACAAGCACAGGAATGAAAACCTCTTGGCTTTTTATCCTGAGCTGTTGAATTGGAAAACATAATTACTACAACTCCCTGGACACAGCACAGCTTCTAGCACCACTTCTCTGCTCCCCTCCTCATTCCCATCTCCTGAGTTCTTGTTTTTGACTTGCAGCAATCAAATAAAACACATTTGCAAGCGATCCCTGTGCTGATGGGAAGGGGTACACGTAGCTGCTCACCTGAGCATACCCGTCTGATAACTCCTGATATATCTCAGTAACAGCAAGCGAGCTAAACCATGCTCTCAGACAGAGCAGTCCAGCTTTAACAGGTTTGATAAGATTGTTCAGGTATAACTGCTCATTGCAGCCCTTCATATTAAGAAAAACACTTAGACAGATGTTTACAAGCTCATTTCTCGTTCCTCTTAGAATAGCAAAGAGTTCAGTGATTTACCACTCCTGCTTTCTTATCTTTCTATCTGGCCCCACTGTCCAAGTAACATCATATAAACTACAGATGTTATACAAACTTCAGCAATCCACCCTCCACTCCCCTCAAGATTTCTAAACAACCCCCTGATGCACTGAGTGGAGTGCACATACCACAGTGGGGTTTGTTCACATGCCCATTTCCTCGGCAAGATGCTTTGTCTCTCTCAAGCGACTAGTATGGTAATAAATACTCCCTTATGTTTGCCATGGCACTCACAGATGAATGCCTGGGTCTCTCTTCTCGGACAGAAACAAATGCAGCAGCTCTTGCTGGTGTAATCATGACAGCTTGATGCGCTCGTGCTCCATGTGCCAACATGCTCTTGCTGGCATGTGCTGCCAGTGACACTGGGAAACAAAATGTTTTGGAGTGGCCCAATATACACAGATGTGAGCTCCTGAACAGGTATGAAGAGCAGCATATTCCAGAAGCTGACACTTCTTTGCTAAAAAAAAACAATGCCCCTGCTCACAGGCAGATCCCAAGGCACTCATCCCTAATCCCTGTGCTTGCAGGGACCTTTTCTACCAGTTACTTCACCTTCCAAATCTGCCGCTCTCCACCCTGGCAAAACTGAGCAAGCAACCCAAGAGCAAACAATAAATTGTGACCTCTTTTCCTCCATCCTCTTAACACTTAACAGACTTTGCATTCTTTTAAGGCTGTCTGGGGAATTATTGGGTTTGGATTGCATCTACCAGGGGTTGCCTTAGCTCAAAAAGCCATATATATGCGCAAACATATATATGCACATACAAACATATATGTGTATAGATTGTTAGCTAAAAGTTATAGACAGATTATATATATATATTATATAAAGATAGGCTGTGTATACATACATGTATGTGTAGGCAAATCTCACACAGGAAATTTCCAGCTGCAGGTGAAAAAAAAAAAATGTAACAAAGATCTGACCCTTTTGACCCCTGGCATACCTGCCTTTTGTAGGAGGGGGCTGTTTATTTAAGGAGACGTTTTGTAGATGATTGTACCTTTGAGAGACACAACTACGCACACGCACGCACAAACTGCTGGCTTTGAGCAGGCTAAACAGCAAAAGTGAAGAAGGGAATTTTGGAGGGGAAAAAAAAAAGGAAAAAACTTGTTCTGACAGAAAGCCAGTGCTCTCTTACGTTTTACCAGCTTTACAGGTATATTTTCAAAGGACAGCTTTTCAAAGGAGATAGTGGAGGGAAAGAAAGAAAAAAAAAAATCTGTGTATGCAACTTTTGTGTAAACTTCCTTTAAGAGCCCTGGAGTTTACAGATGTTGGAGGACACAGGAAAGCACCTGTCCACTGGCACTCTCTCACCTGATTAGAGGCTTTGTTACCCCTTGGTCACCACAGAGCAGATGTTTTTTCACTGCCAGAGATCAGATACACCCATTTGACCCAACCTGATGAGCTACCCAACCATCCAAATATTAACAAAAGGAGACTTCATCACTCCAAGGAAAAGCTGCCATGTGACTTCAGATTCCTATCTGATTTGTCCCTTCGTATATCATCTATCACCTTTCAAAGAACTATTTGTAAAAGAAAGATCACCGTCCTCCCTACCTGCCCGAGTTAGACAAACATATTGGCAGTCTTTTCATCCAAGAGCAGCAATTAAGGAGAAGATTTCCCAGGCAGTCCCTCAGAAAAATAGAAACAAGCCATTTTCTGGAGTCTTTTGATTTCACCAAGTCTTTATATACAGTCTTAAATATCTCACTGCAGAGAGTTTAGGTTTGGATTTGTAACTTTATTAACATCAGTGCTTTGGTGTGTGTGGTGTGCTCTCAGCAATCTCAAATCACTTTGTAGAAGCTAGCAAATAACATTATCCCCTTCAGCAGACAAGAAGACTGAGGTGCACAGAACCTACAGGTGCACTGGGGATGCAAGATGGTTCAACACCCTGTAGTGTGAATGTTCAATATGTTAAATAAATCTTATAGTATTCCAACTTTTTGGAATGATAAACATCATGAAGAGCCTTTGCATGAAAATCTGCAAGGCCACTGCTACACTTTTGAAGAGATGTCCTTTGACTGATGCTTCTTTTCTCAGAAGTTTCATTCAGAGATCGGACATTTATTCATAATGAGAACATTCAACACGCTAAGAAGTGCTGTAACAGTTTATGGAAAACATAAAAAAGAAAAAGGAAGAAAAGAACATAAGTTCTCTTGTCTTGCCTTAGGGCTCATTGTTTATCCAACCTGAATTTAACCATCCCATGTAACGATCAGCCCAGCCCAGCCCATCTCTCTAAAGACAACAGTCTTCGGCATTAATGCCAGCCAACCTGATTGCAATCACTAACCTGGATGTAGACCCAGTTTATGGAAATGGCAAATTGAATTTTACCAGAAGCAGAATGAGCTAACACAAACACTATCATGAAGCCCTGCCCTTTGTCAACACTTCACTCCTCTCTCCAGTCCTGTGTAATGGATTTGTTATACGTGTTCCCACATAACTTCTAACTGTGCTAAAGAAATTATCACTTCATTGCAACATACCAGCACTAAAATACCAGAAAAAAGAACTGCAACTTGACTGTTGGAATGGAAAAGGGAGAATTTATACTCCAGGTATCATACAGGATTTGTACAGAAACCAAGACTGGAAGATTTTGGACAGGGGTCAAAGTTAGAGACAATTGTGGCCAATTAACAGAAGGGGTTCAAATGAAAACAGTCAGGCAGCCTTGAAGGTAGTGGTTGCAGTAAATAATTAAGGATGCACTCTGTGTGCAATTAATATTGTAGCTTTTAAAACTGATGGAGTTGTTCATCTGAAGCACTTGTTAAATCTTATTTCCTTTATATATTTGTACTAGCTCATTGTCTCACAAAAAATCAGATTAAAAGAGCAGTTCTGCCATGAATGCAAGAAAGCTGGCTACCTCTATTAATTCAAAGCTGCTGAAAGAATAAGCTGACTCACAGATAGAATTGCAATGAATAAAGAAAAAGGAAACATTGATTACATGATGGTATTTATCACTCCAGCCAAAGATTGTTGAAGGTTTTCTGTCAAACCTTAACAAAAAAAAGTGAGTTTTATTCCCATTAAAAACTTTTCCTTATTTATAAAGCTAAAGTAACTATAGTTAAAAGAGAGGACTTGAGAAAATGGAATTATCACAGAAAAAAACTCCTCTCTTTTTTTCTCTGTTGCTGGAAAATGGTTTTGGAAAAATATAAGTAGTGTGGAAAATCATCTTTCTCTCCCCTCAAATCCTTTTGCCATATTTAAATAAATAAAAACTCAAAAAAACCCAGAAGATATCTTTTTTAAACATGTCTCAGAAAGGAGGAAAGAAAAAGTATTAAATTCCCAAATCCTTCCTTCAATTGAAAAAGAAGCCTTTTTTTATATTGAATTTTTCCCATCAGAAATAAAATTTGACACTGTCACTTGGAGTTATATTTTTTCATCCTTTTTAAAAAGTGTTCCCTCATGCCTAACCATGCTTCTAACAATTTGCTTTGGTGGCCTTAGTTTGCACACGCTAATTCCCTCGTCCTCACCCCTATGAGAGCAGAGCGATCATTACATCCTCTACACCTTGTGGTGCTGTACATGAGGAGGAGGAGAGAAGACAGGGCCATTCACAGTAGCAGCTTGGAAATGCTGCTTAGAACTCTCTTCCCATCAACTTTTGCTTGTTGAGCTCCTGTCTGCACAGCTAATGTCCCTGCTTCTCAGATGGAGCGAACACCAGTCTGATTCTGCAACTGGATCTCCATCAGACTGCAAGCTCACCTGCACAGATGATATGTCTTGCATGATTTAGGGCCACTGGTGATGCTCTTCTTGGCTTCTGTTAGGCTACGTGTTGGTACTACCTTTCTTTCAAAGCAGTAGCATTCACTGAGGAGTGTATCGGTACACACCGGGAGGAAGAGACCTGGAAACCAGACTGGAGTTAATGGCAATTGGCGCATCCAAGGAAGAGCAGAGCTCCTGGTTTATGCACAGAGCACTGCTACGTACTTCCCCCTTTCTTTTCTTTTCCCTAATTTGACTAGGGTCTTGGTTCAAAGGCATTAGAAATCTGATCTAATCCTGCCCACATCAACCTAAATTCATGGTAACACCTGTTTGCCATATTTACTAAGCCTGAAGTGACCAACTAAGAACTGCAGAAAGAAGTGGATCTGCAACAGCTAGGAATGGCACTTCACAAACTGGGAAAGTCAAAAAGACTTCACAAAGTGGGAAAAAATTTGACCTGTATCCTGCTGGAGAACTGGAAGGAAATAAGATGGCGGCTTTTAAACTGGCATGCCTCCAAAGGGCAATAACTGAGCTTTCCTCTTTCAGTTATTCCCATTAAAAAAATAAAATTATCAGAAATGTTTATTCAACAGTGAATAAAATGCTCAAATCAGATAGGCTTTATCTGATAGTAAGGTAATGACTGACTACCAAATCACATGGCAGCAAAACATTTTTCATAGATGTGGTAATGTGCCCTCACCTGAAAACCTCTGATTAAACAACAGAGGGGTGGGGGGGACCACAGATAAGAACAGAGAAGTCACGTAACACAGCAATAATGGCAACATAGAGCAACTCTCTCAGGGGGGAAATAAACCTTTGGGCATCCACCTACAAACAGAGTTCTGCCTCTGCTCTGCCCTGTGGTCCTATTGCCTTTCAATTAATTGCCCCCTGACTCAGTTCACCTGGACAGCTGAGTACAATCAGGCATTCCTCCTTTTTATTTCTGTGTCTCCTATTGCAAGGAATGACAGCTTCCACCAGACTTCTACTATTTACATAAAATTCATAAACAACAAATCTATATGTTGCCTTATATAACTAGTATTGTGTAATTTATTTAGAAGTTTCAGTTTAGCTCACAGAAAAAAGAAAAAAAAATCCAAACCCTCTGTGTTCTCAGGGGACATTCTTAAAAAATGGTTAGACAATTACACAGCAGTAAAGTTTACAAGAAGCCATTTACTTTCTCTAAATTCAATATACACTAAGTTGCTGGCAATTTTCAATCCTATTGTATTGCAGCTGCTTTAATGCTCTGTGGAAGCAGCAATTTCATTGCTAACCATTAATCTTCAAACATTTTTAGAAGCTCATAAGAGTAAGCCTGGAAAGCCACAGTATCACATAGCACAGGGATGAAACAGACCCCAAAAGGTCACCTAATCAGGATCAGCAATGCCTAAACCACTCCTGGCAGATGTTTATCTAACTTGTTTTTTAGAAGCTGTGGTGATGAAGGGACAAACACACATCAAATTACTAACAGAGACCAAAGTCTTCAAGCTGAGAAACATTCCGAAATATACTTTCCTCACATGGATAAATTTCCCCGTTAACCTCAGTATAAATATGTTTACGGAGTGGAAGATATTTGAGATATTAGCCACCAAACACTATGAATCCCATGAGATAAGTAAATTATATCTTATTTTGGACGATGCATAGCTCATTCCAATTCAGCTGCTTCTTTCCTAGATACTGCCAATTGCAGCAATTTAATCAGACATTACACAAGTGCCAGAGGAAAGCCTGACAGCCTGAGGTGCCAGCTGTTGGCAGATGAGGGCACTTTCAAAAGCTGAAGATGTTTCCAGAAGAGATTAATTCTTGTTAAGAGCCCCAGACCCTGGAGACCCTCTTGGCGCTTTCTATGGCAAAAATTTCACCACGTGCTGTTCAGATGTTGGTGCTTTTTAAAATGCTTCCCTTTGCTCTCAACCAATGTCCCACACAGTCTACAGACAGGAGAAGGATCAGTCACGGGAGAGAAGACGACAATTCAATAATCCAAGAGTGAATTTAGGGAACTCAAAAAGGTACTGCTCCCACAAGTCTGCAGCGTTTTCTTCACTGTGACCAGCTTCCTCTCATCTTAAAGTGCTAACATGTCCCACACAGGTTACTTTGCCCTCACACACCTGCATTAGATAAATCCCTAATAATCCTTTTGAAGATCACCCAAACGAATCTGGAGACATCACTCGCTTAAAGGCGATAGCTATATCAAGAGAAAGCATTTTTATTCAACACCACACGTTGGTGACATCTGGAGCATCTTTGTCACACATCACTCCTCATAATGCTCGGTCATATGATACCCACACGGAGGATGATGCTCTTTAACAGTGTTTACAGGTGAGATGCACTACTACTCGATGAAGAAAACCACCTCAACAGCCAACTAAAAGTTGCCTTGTCCAGTGCACCTACACCCTTGCTTTAGCCTCACCATACCTGTGTTTCCACATCCACGGGAGTTGTTGAGGGGCTCTTCAGGAAGCCCACTCTGCCCTAACTGCTTAGGCCTTTGCACGCTAGCTGAGACCATGTCCCTGAAAAACGGCAGGGAAGGGCTGGGTGCATATCACCCACTGTGTCAGGGAATGGAGCCAACGACAGCCCTACAGCCCACAAGCCCAGCATGTCCCCAAAATGGGGCTCCAGCCTATGCAGCTGCAGAGGCTGATGCAGCTTCCCTGAGACCTTTGCTTCAGGGCATCTCCTGAGAAGAAAATCATAATGACCCAGAGTCCTGTCTCACAGTGACACATTTGGGCCCAATTTTCCAATTGTCAGATTATTTCCACCCAATTAATAATAAACCTGAATGTTGTTGCCATCATCTTCACCATCAGTCTCATAATCCACCTCAGGTTCACCAAGGTGAAGCCATGAAGAGGGATTCTATTTTAATGTTCAAAGAACCAATCTGAAGAGAAGCTGGATATTGTTACAGTTACACATTGCACAAATATCTGTTCCACTGCAAAATGCAATTCATGTTACATAAATGCATTAGCAGTATTGCAGTTATATAATAAACAGCGAAGAAAATGAAGAATGACTGTAGCAAGGAAAATATGAATCAGCGTGCCCTATCAAGCAAGTAACTTTAAAACAAATTATAGCAGCCTACAGATTCCTTTTAGTCAGCCAAGAATTGCTCATCAAAACACAAATAACTGACATTTGAGTCAGAAATTTCAGTGAGATGAACATTTTAATATTGAGATTTAAAGAGGCTGAAGACATTTCTGTAATTTTAATAAGAAAAAAAGAACACTTGGGATTTGAGAAAGAAATTCCCAGCAATTAACTTATCCTCCGCTTAACAGAAAGATTTCTTTTTTGGAAGTACATTGTGTTCTCATCCCCAACTGGTTCCACGCACTGCTCCAAATGCTAAATATCTATAGAACAGCTCCAGCTTTGAACTATGCTAATGACCAGACTTCAAGCAATTTCCTCTGGGTAGGAAAACAATTTCACTCTTGGACCAAGTTATCTAAAGGAGACATTTTGTATGCAAGAAAAAGAGACTGCTGTATTTGCTATCTGGAACAGTTCAATGCAGAACTAGAAGACACTGATAAAAATGATTTTGGCAAAACCTATGTAGCTTATGGAACACTTTGCTTTCTCTTCTAGCTGGCCCTAAATCCCCAACATTTGCAGTAGACTGAAGTATGCTTGTTCTTTGATGCAGTGAGGATTAACATCCTACTTCGTACACTCACCTTGACAAAGTACACAATAAAAAGAAAACACTCTTACAAGTGACCCAGAAAAATCTGAGTACAATTTGGATAAGTCAAGGATTACTCCTTGGGTGACCTGGGTCAGGGCAACCCCCAATATCAATACAGGCTGGGGGACGAAGGGATTGGGAGCAGCCCTGTGGAGAAGGACTTGGGGGTACTGGTAGAAGAAAAGCTGGACATGAGCCAGCACTGTGCACTTGTAGCCCAGAAGGCCAACCATATCCTGGGCTACATCAAAATAAATGTGACCAGCAGGTCGCGGGAGGTGATTCTGCCCCTCTACTCTGGTCTGGTGAGACCCCACCTGGAGTACTGCATCCAGCTCTTGAGTCCTCAGCACAGGGAAGACATGGACCTGTTGGAGTGGGTCCAGAGAAGGGCCACAAAAAATGATCAGAGGGATGGAACAGCTCTCCAATGAGGAAAGGCTGAGAGAGTTGGGGTTGTTCAGCCTGGAGAAGAGAAGGCTCCATGGAGACCTTATTGCGGCATTTCAGTACTTAAAGGGAGTCTACAAGAAAGATGGGGACAAATTTTTTAGCAGGGCCTGTTGCCACAGGACAAGGGGTAATGGTTTTAAACTAAAAGAGGGTAGATTTAGACTAGATATAAGGAAGAAATTTTTTATGCTGAGGATGGTGAAACACGGGAACATGTTACCCAGAGAGGTGGTAGATGCCCCATCCTGGAAACATTCAAGGTCAGGTTGGATGGGGCTCAGAGCAGGGGGGGTGGACTAGATGACCTTTAAATGTCCCTTCCAACCCAAACTATTCTATGATTACAGCACACAAGGCTCACTTGCCTGTTACGCTTAGTAACGCTAACACACACAGCATGATGTCTGTTAAAGATATTCTAAACATATTCTCACAAGCACAGAAGAAAATGCAATGCCCTCAATGGCTAAAATTATTATTAGCTTGTAGTGGACACCCAATGCTTAAGGAAAAGAAGTCCAGCGAAACTTTCTGGATTCTCCATGCTAACAACATCAGTTTCAATACCACAAAGACTCTGTTTCATGGGTAGTTTCTCAGGCAATAGTGTTTCCTTATTGCATGTGGATTATTGTAACACTTCTAGCATAAACTCAGAAGGGGGAAAAATGCTTTCCACAAGGCTTGGTTCTATTCCAAAGTAGAGAGAAAGAAAAACACCCACTGGTCTACTTGAGTATTGAAATAGGCCCTTAGCAACTGGAGCCAATGTGACCTGGAGTTTGTCAATGCTGAATACAAGCATGCAAGTTTCAGTGGGCTTACACGCTTACTGTTCCTCTTGCACCTATGACTAGTTTTTGGCCTGCTCACTTAAACCCTTGCCACATAGCTTGGCAATGGATTCCAGGTACCGAAACTTCAATGGCATTTTAGAAACAGAGGCTTAATTTGGTTTGGCTTGGCCTGAATTTTAGATGTTTGCCTGCCACGTGGTTTGACAACAAATCTCTGTTCAGCACTCAGCCATACCTTCTAGCCCCTAACGCTCCTGGTGCTGAGAATACAGCTGAGCATCAAGACCAATGATTATTGCCTCTGAGAAAATTTTTTAATACAGCAGATAAGCAGACTGTTCAGATGGCTGATCTTCAAGGAAATGAAATGCCATTTCTCCAAATCAAATATTAGCGCAAACTGCTTACCCACAAAGTTAAACATGCTGACAAGGTATGGGCTGAAGTTAGCACCATTTATTTACTTTTTGCACAGCTAGAATATAGGAGTGATGTGCCAAACCAGAGGATGGAATTAGCAATTACAGTGTCACTTGGCTTCACTGTTCAATACCCATGCATGAAGAGGCACGACAACAGATCCAGACGGATAACATCAGGAAACAGTCGGTACATGGTGGGATCAGTTATGTTTTGCAATTTAAACAAACACAGTGTCTAATATCAAGCAGGATGAGTCACAAGCATGCATACGATCTACAAGGTTTTTCAGCGAGCAAATGCAGATCCTCGTGCTTCTCTCACAAGCATGCAAATATTATGTTTAAATGCAAAACTCCTCCGTTTTTTGTGTCATGTTGAAAACATCAAATAGTATTATAGCCCTTCATAGGCTTGGTATCAGGCACTCTATGATGACATTTGACTTTCTGCAGTGTTGTCAGAAACAGCAGAACTTGCATTGTGCCAGAAAGTATAACCGCTCAGTATTGCAGGGCAGCAGTATTTCCACTGCTAGCCTGATGTGTGAAATTACTGGGTAAGCAGAAACACGAGGTAGAGTGGAAATTAACTCAAATGACAGCTAATAACTGCTCCTTCTTATCGATTTAATCCCTACAAATTACACTTTTATGGATGATGATATGCAATTCTCATTAACTCAAACCAGAGGGAAGACTGTTAACACTTACAGTAAGGCAGAACGAGAGTCTGAATTCCCAGAAGATTTCAAACCCTTGAATAAACAGTTCAAACTCAATTGCTCAGTTCTGAAAGGAGAGCAGCAATGCCTCCAATTTCACCGTTTGATTAGAGAGTATCTGACTTCGCTAATGTATCCAATACTTATTTCAAGGTACACTTTATGGAGGTTTCCAGGGAAGCTGGCCCATCATTAGTTGAATAAATTTCTTGTGTTGTAGTTTGGCATTCCACAAAAGACAAAAGGTAATACATACATGTATGTGAATGGACACATGAATTTACTCCTCAATGAGTGGGGCAAAGTCCAACTGGCGGCTGGTAACTAGCGGTGTTCCCCAGGGCTCAGTTCTGGGGCCGGTGCTGTTCGATATCTTTATAGATGATCTAGACGTAGGGATTGAGTGCATCCTCAGCAAATTTGCAGATAACATCAAGCTGGGTGGGAGTGTTGATCTGCTGGAGGGTAGGAAGGCCCTACAGAGAGGGATCTAGACAGGTTAGATAGATGGGCCGAGACCAACGGCATGAGGTTCAACAAGAACAAGTGCCAGGTCTTACACTTCGGCCACAACAACCCCATGCAGCACTACAGGCTGGGGAAAGAGTGGTTAGAAAACGGCCCGGTGGAAAGAGACTTGGGGGTGCTGATCAACAGCTGGCTAAACATGAGCCAGCAGTGTGCCCAGGTGGCCAAGAAGGCCAATGGCATCCTGGCCTCTATTAGGAATAGTGTAGCCAGCCGGTCTAGGGAAGTGATCGTCCCTCTGTACTTGGCACTGGTGAGGCCGCACCTTGAATACTGTGTCCAGTTCTGGGCCCCGCACTTCAAGAAAGATGTTGAGGTGTTGGAGCGAGTCCAGAGGAGGGTGACCAAGCTGGTGAAGGATCTGGAGGGTATGACCTATTAGGAATGGCTGAGGCAGCTGGAGTTGTTTAGCCTGGAGAAGAAGAGGCTCAGAGGTAACCTTTGAGGAAAAACTTCTTTACGGTGAGGGTGACTGAACACTGGAACAGGCTGCCCAGAGAGGTTGTGGAGTCTCCTTCTCTGGAGACATTCAAAACCCGCCTGGACGCGTTCCTGTGTGATATGATCTAGGGAATCCTGCTCCGGCAGGGGGATTGGACTAGATGATCTTTCGAGGTCCCTTCCAATCCCTAACATTCTGTGATTCTGTGATTATTGCAGTCTACAACTACCTGAAGGGAGGTTGTAGTGAAGTGGGAGTCAGCCCATTCTCCCAGGCAACTAGCGATAGGATAAGAGGACATAGCCTCAAGCTTCACCAGGGGAGGTTCAGGTTGGACATCAGGAAGAATTTCTTAGAAAGGGTCATAAGACATTGGAACGGGCTGCCCAGGGAGGTGGTGGAGTCACCATCTCTGGATGTGTTTAAGAAAAGACTGGACATGGCACTTAGCGCCATGATCTAGTTGACATGGTGGTGTCAGGGCAATGGTTGGACTCGATGATCCCAGAGGTCTCTTTCAACCTGATTGATTCTGTGTGATTCTGTGTGTACAAAGATCCTGTGTTTGCACCTGAGTATCATGCAAGAGATTAAGAAGTGAAAAATCACATAATTGACAATGAGGGATAGACATCTAAATCCCCAAATTCACTGCCTGAAATGTCCTTGCTTAACTATCTATCATGTGCTCCAGAGGCATGTTGCATCAGTGTTTGAAAATACACATCACAAGGCTGTCTGGAGGAACTACTTCTCTTCAGTCTAACATGAACTGTTTCTGTGCATAATATTTCACCATTCACAGAAAGACAAATATTATCATTGGCTGCCCTAGTAGGAAAGCCATCTTCTGATTTTTTGGCAGCAGAGATTTTAAGGGCATTGTAAAAACTTAAAATCTTTATGCAAACTGATAGATTATTTCTATATTCATCTAGGAGAGAAGTGTTTGTAACCTGCCTGAAAAAGCTGAAGAAATACAACGTGTTTCTCTATGGCATGAATTCTTCTATGCGATTCATAGCTTTCCATGCTCTACTACACAAGCTCGTGAGTTCGCACAGTCTGACACTATTTTATTTGGTCAGCTAGGATATACACAAAAGAATTAACTTCAGTCTGTGGTACATAGATACCCAGTCATCCGTGGGCTACTTCAGAGATGCACTCCACCAAATACAGCTCATACAAGTGGCTGTTCTAGCTATGGTACAACACAACTCTTTCAGAAAACAAAAAGACTGCTGGAAAACTGGGGTAACGGCATTAGGCATGTCAGGCTAGGAGTCCAAAACTATAAATTCTGATCAAGACTCAGTCCAATGACTGGATCTGCATTCTAGACACCATAGAGAAGGTATAGTACGATTGAGAGGGAGAGAGAAAATAAACAAACAAGCATACATGCATAAATTATAGATATAAATGCATTTAATCAATAACTACTTAAAAGACCATGCTCTCCTAGAAGCTACCTATGACACTGCACTTCTTTCTAAGAGCATGAATTCCCAAGTAAGTGGATGGAAGCTTGGGGACTGGGCTCTGCAGAGCAATATCTATCTCTGCTACCGATAGGAATCCCACTCTCCCAGACAGCCCATCAAACACAGTGTGTTCTGCAACCCTGACACTTCACTGTGACCTTTTAGATGATTAAGGGGGTGGAACATCTCCCTTATGAGGAGAGGCTGAGGGAGCTGGTCTCTTTAGCTTAGAGAAGAGGAGACTGAGGGGTGACCTCATTAATGTTTATAAATATGTAAAGGGCAAGTGTCATGAGGATGGAGCCAGGCTCTTCTCAGTGACATCCCTTGACAGGACAAGGGGCAATGGGTGCAAGCTGGAACACAGGAGGTTCCACATAAATATGAGGAAAAACTTCTTTACGGTGAGGGTGACCGAACACTGGAACAGGCTGCCCAGAGAGGTTGTGGAATCTCCTTCTCTGGAGACATTCAAAACCCGCCTGGATGCGTTCCTGTGTGATATGGTCTAGGTAATCCTGCCCCGGCAGGGGGATTGGACTAGATGATCTTTCGAGGTCCCTTCCAATCCCTGACATTCTGTGATTCTGTGATTTCCTTCCTAACTCTGGACTTCAGGAAACACAAACCCTTCCTCAAGGGTTGCTTTGCTACAGTTACCAGAATCCTTGAGTTAAGTTCTGTCCAATGCCCCAGAAAATCCCACTCTCTTCCCCACAAAGGGAAAGGGCAGGCAAGTTATGGTCTTGAAGGCTTTTAGCAATTATTGCCCGGTTTCTTTTTCTCTTTTAATACTACAAAGCTAATAACATGTGCCCGTGGGCATCTGAAGCCTGGCCATTCTTTCTTTTTGATCTGTGATGAATGCATAATCATGCGATAAAAGAGAGAGAAATTTAGATTAGGTTTTACCTCTTACACTGATCTGCCCACAAGCAGGCTGTGGCTTACTCATGGATATTCCCTGCCCTGTTAAGAGAGAGCATGTGAACAATTTGCTGTGACTAGCTGGTATTTGTAATTCAAGCTACATATATGGGTCACCTGGAATATTATGCTTCTCTTCCCTGATGAATTAACTCCTAGAACTTGGCTTCTGGTGGGAATACTCATGGTTCTGCATTCGTCATCTGCACTAAACACTCACAGCTTGCTTAAACATTCCTGCCAGTAAACACTCACTGGAGAGCTGGAACACAAAGAAAGAATTTGTTGAAAATTTCTAATGAGTCTTTGAAACAGGGAAAGTAATTTACTTTATGTTTATGATTAGCACACTGAGTTCCTGACCTGGTCAGACCTTAAGGTGGTACCACAGAGTAGATGTTAATTTGCAACAATACATAAGAAAACTGGTCTAGTTTGACTCACACAAACACCACAAGAAAGGGCTGGTACTGGGGCAGTTCCCCAGGACACCAAGCCAAGAAACCCAATGTTGTGTCACTTTTATCCATGTTTCCCTCTGTATCTTCAGTCCAGCTACAATCTAAGTGAAGGTCCTTCCTTGTAAATTTGAATGAAATCTTAGTACAAAAACATTTGCTGATCAGAAGATCCCCATACCTCAAGCCACATCATTCCCCACTCTCTAGCTGTCTGCTTTTCAGCTAAATGGATTCCCCACAGAAATACAGGGAGAGACCCAGATGAGGTTAAAAGTGGGACCCCTCTCACCTAACTTCAACTGTTTAAAAGAAGTCTGGTTTAAACCAGCTGCCCAGGCTCCCTCTCCAGTCAGTGCAAAGAGCTATCTTCAGGAGCAGATTCAATCCTTGTATTCTAGAAAGCCAGAAGACTGCTCCCATCTCTTTTCTGTTGCTCTGATCAAGCTTCCCGATCAGACTAGGTCTTGGATGTGGAGGTAGCACTCACTCTACATAATGACAAAAGAAGCCGTAAAAGGTGCCTGATCCATCCAAGAGAACAAGAATATGAAATCTCCTGAGCTACAAATGCCCAAAGGGCAACTATCTTCTCAACAAGTACACAGTTCTAAAAAAATTCCATGAAATATAGAACATCTTTCATGGAGAAAAAACCTCAAAAAGTACATTTAGTGAGAAGGAAAAAAAAAAAGCAACAATTTTCTATAAAACAAGACTTTCAACAGAAAATCAGTCATCATACAATTGCAAGTGTAAGTGTGCCTTTTATCCAGCATTGCTATAGAGTGATAGCACTTTCAGCCTGCTTCTCCTTAGAGTCCCAGGAGGAAAATAGGTATTTTTGCCAAGACTCTTGTTACTATATTTTATCCTGAGTGTTGGCTTTCATCATTACAGAATGGGAATTCTGCCACTGATTTCAAAGACTTCGTGATCGTAATTGTAACTTTAACTTTATATTAATGTACATGTGTTTAATTTAATTGCTTTATTTAAAGATAAAAGGAAAAATAGATTTCAAATCTCTCAACTGATTTCACTGCACATGTTCATAGTTCTGTAGTTAAAAATCTTATGCAGCTTTTTCCTCCCCCCACGGGGAAACAGCACTATAAGAACCACACCTATCTGTGTAATGAAAGTAGCTATTAAATATTTACATTTTCTCTATTGTAATGGAAATTTCACACTGTTCTAGTGTAAAACTGATTTCTCAAGTCCTTATAATGTAACATTTTAAGGGTAATTTTATGCAAATCTGTCTGGAGAGTAGGCTAGAAGCCTAACCACCTAAAAAAAAAAAAGAATGCTTTAAGGCCATAGCAGTGCAGGCATAAATCAGTGCAGTTCCATTAATGCAGTTGCATTAATTTACGCTTTCATAATTTGTTTCAGAGACTTAGTCATTCTGAGGCAATGTGTGATAATCTGTAGTCTATTTTCTAGAAGAAAGTAATATATGTTCATCTTCACATTTACATAGATTGAAAGTAGGTGACCAGATCGCACTCGTGTGCAAAGGAACATTCACTTCTGAACTCAGTTCATGTAGGGAAGATTTCTCTCAACAGTTGTCCTCTTCAGATTGGGAGAGGTTACACAGAAACATTTACTATAACTTCTTAATGCAGCTGTAAGCTTGGGGTGCTGTGCAGCAGTAAGCGTGCTCCCTACCTTGGCTGGTGGCCAGGAGAGCAAGGATCAATCTGGAAAAATCCACACCCATCTTCCCCTACAAGAAAAAAGGGCGATCTTATTTCCTGTAGTTAGTCAACATTTGCAGTGGGGGCAGAGGAAAGGATAGATTTTCTGTTTTGTTTTTTTTTTTTTTTAATCCTAATTCAGTGCTAAGGATTTGAGAACTTTGACTAAAAAGCTGTGATCTCCATGAGTTTACACAGTCTAATGCCTTGTGTCTAAACCCCAAGGCTAAGACCTAAGGGATGTTTAATAAATGTTCTTCTTTTAATCACAACAACATATCTATGGGGTTTTTTTTGTTGGGGTTTGAGGGGTGGGGTGGGGTGAGTGTTTGTTTTTAATGTGAATGTCTAGCTTTTGCTTTACTTTGTTTTTAAACCAGGCCTTCATTTCTGTATTCAACTGAAGTCAAAGATAAATTCACAGTGGTTCCATTACTTTTACCTTGAAGCATTCTCTTTAACTCATATTTAATGGATTGATCTACTGGAAAGATATGTATGTGAGAAGAACTGCTTTGTACTTTAATGGGAGTAGCGGTGAATGCTAACCTGAACCCAGGCAGAACATGTGAGGAAGTTATTCAAAGTTCACAACATCTGTCTAACTGTAAAAGTGCTTCTGCAGACGTGCTCCTGCATATAAAAAAACGCAGACAGATGGCATGAGTTTCTTGCTTCCTTCCACTCATATAGGGTATTACACAGAGAAAGCATTATTTGGTATATGCTAAAATACACTGCTAATGGAACAAATGGAGCCAAAAGATCGGGAGAATCTAATGATTCTAGTCACATCATTAACTGTGTATTAAAATAATTGTTGGTGTTTAATTTATTATATATTTATTATTTTTAAAA
Source organism: Nyctibius grandis (assembly GCF_013368605.1). Lineage (NCBI taxonomy): Eukaryota > Metazoa > Chordata > Aves > Nyctibiiformes > Nyctibiidae > Nyctibius > Nyctibius grandis. Next base: position 16,625,696 of record NC_090660.1, read on the forward strand.
GGTTTCTTATTGCCAGAGTGAGTCAGAATACAAACAGGCTGCAAACAGGACCTAATACAGTTACACCAGAAAAACATTAAGCAGTTCAAAACCAAAACTGCCTGTTTTGTACGTACTCTGTTCTCAACAGTTATGGGGTTATTGCAAACCATGATAATGACCATCAAACCTGCTTTTTCACATTGCTTTAAGCAAGTATCAAGGTTGAGCAGGTTTAAGCAACTGGAAGTCAAATGGCATGTTACAAGCTCGCATCAAAACTACCTTAAATCCATGCTCCTGTAAATGGTTACCTGGATGCTCAAGAATCAAAGATAGCCTGAGCTGATACTGGCCACATCACTTCCTTTGGCTGCTTTGTCTACTGAAAAACATACACTTTATCTAGATGTGGACTGGTTAGACTCAGGTGAACCTGTGATTCTTTTCTCTCACCCTCTGGTGATCTTCTAAGAAAATTTTGCCATCTACAAGTAATGGAAATAAGATTCCAGTGTCTGAACCAGCAATTATTCAAAAAACGTTTTAAAAGCTAAAAGTTCCAAATATTTCCGATAACAACTGTCTTTGTGCTAGCACACAGATGGCCAACATGACATTACCTGGTGCAACACAAGACGTTACTTGTATGGATGTGAAGTGTTTCAGAGTGACAGAAATGTTCCCGCTGGCACTCACCTGGCTGTAATGACCACCAACTGGCAAGTGAAACTGCCTTTGAAATACGTTATCTTTTGCCTCCTCTCTGACCTAAGTCATATTTAATCATCTGTTCTTTGGCATTTAAAAGAAGATCTATAGGAAAAAAATCCTCCTTTCTCTCTTTTTAATTCAGAGGAAATCTTGGAGCAAATCACCATTCTGTTGGACAGGCACCTTCTTTGAAAAGGGGGGAGATTACCACAATTTCCTGACCACTCTGCCTCCCCACATACACCCTGCACTTAAAAGTCACAAAGCCAAAAGTGACGCTAGTTGCATCCAAGTTTCCACAGCTAACTTTACCCAGACCTCTCACCCTTTCTGGACTCCAATATGAGTCTGGGTCAATTGAGGGGAATCCCGTGCCGACAGTTTTACGCAGGACTCCCTCCTGGACCAGCGTGTCCTATGCAGGAGGAAAGCGTTCGGTGCTATGCTGCTGCCCAGAGGACCCTTCTCCAAGAGTCATCCCTCCTGTTTTCTGACTTCACACCTGACACAACCTAAAGGTAAAGAAAATGCAGGGCATTGGGCTGTTAATACATGCTCTGGGGGTGCTATGGAGGGGCTGCAGGAGGTGGGGACAAACCAGCTGCATCTTGTGATTAAAGCTAAGGTTTGTCAGCTCTGTTTACAGGGAAAATGGTGGAAGAAAGTTATTAATACAATATAGCCTGAAGCCATTATAACTTTCTGCACTGCAGAATCCTTTTCCTGTAAAACAAGGAATGATTTTGGGGCTTCTGTAATCAGAAGCAACAAGGACAGAAACCACTGGGAGGCTATTCTCACTTCATAGAAGATAAAAGAGTACTTTCATATTGTGATGATTGTAAATTACATCTACTGTACTGATCACAGACCTCCACTCATTACTAAGTCATAGCACCCTCCCCTAAACTTGCTTGGACTCAAAGCAAAAAGGGAGTTATAACACAGTGTGACTGACAAACAGAGAAATCAGAAGACATTAGTCGTGGTTGTGCTTTATCACCTTCGTTTATATATCCTCTTCCTGGTTTTTCAGCACAAGAGTTTTGTTGGGAGAGATAGTTTCTGTATCCAAATTCATACCATCTGCTTACACATAAAGAGATCTTACTGCACTTACAGAGCCTGACTCACCCACCTCTTAAAAATATGCTCATAATTTTTCTTAATGTTTATTTCTTGAGGGCCATAAACCACATTGCATGAGTAGTCATCATCATTTAGCTAAGAAAATTACTACAAGAGTTAAAATTGTCAGTGTGAGGAAGAGTCTAAAAATGATGGACCCTGATAGGATTATTCCTTGACCCAGCCCTGTTATCAGAAATTTAATTTAATGGTGATCCCTTTCAATGCAGTCATACAACAGGCAACACCTACAGATGCAAGGTCATACACTACTCACTGTTCCAATTCTTTTTGCTCATCAGGCCATGGATAAGATTTAAGCTCACTGATGCAGTTCACTTTTCAGTACTTCTCCTCAGGTAGTTGGGCATGCTATAGCACAACCCCCTTTCTGCTAAACACCAGCACATTCTTAGACAACTCGTCATCCTGAAAAGCAGCTGAAACAAATAAACAGTCTGACTGAGCAGCAGAAAATAGTAAACTGACTACAGGTCAAATAGCAATAGATGTTTCCGGCTCCCTGCATACTGGAAGTTGTGGAGCTTTTTGCTTACTTGGGTTTTGCCAACTGCTCTAGAGGAGCAAATGAGCTCTGTCCTTCATAGGTTTTGTGCTCTCATGTTAGCCATTTCAGTTCAGTTCCATGTGCCTATGCTTCCACACCTGTAAGATCTGGTGGAATATCCTTATCATTTTTCCTTATGGATTGTTAATGCATGTAACTGTGACCTATTACCAGTAACTAATCAGCCTCCAGTTCTCTGTCCCAGGGAGAGCTTTAGCCCAAACAGATTTCTCCGTGATAAACCTGAAAGAGGATCTAAGACTCCTTCAAGGACTTCTCTAAGTGATGCAGCAAGAACCCTTCATAATGTGGAACTGGAGCAGGCACTGCACTGTACCTTCACAGTCACTCAATTCCTTGTGGATTGCAAAGGGGAAAGTCAAAGGCTTCCCCAGTCTATCCATGTCATGCCTTCACATGCTGACAGCCCACATGGAAAGGGTAACCCCATCTTCATGCTGACAGCCCACAGGGAAAGGGTAACCCCACCTTCATGCTGACAGCCCACAGGGAAAGGGTAGCACCACCTTCAGTGGTATTCAACTCAGGGCATGGGCAATGGAATAGTACACCTTCCTTCTGAATAATCTTTCCATATTTGTCTTAAGTTGGTAGAATACGTGCCTACACAACTCTTAGGGGTCTGGTAGCTGTTTCGTATACATGCACCAAGGCCAAAGCTTCTTGTTCAGCCTGAGTATATCAATGGTTTGTTAGCACCTATGAATTGCAGGCCAGGTTTTGAACAGAATATTTGGAGGGCTGCACCAACTCATTGTGTTTGTCTCATAGCACCTCATATTAAGTCTTATTTAACTCTTTCAGTTAGTGCCCATGTCCTGCAATGATTATTGCTTCTGCTTTCAGTTTTCCAAAAGTTCTGCCTCTTCTATAAGGGCTCATCACATGGTGGTGCTTCCAGGCTGCAGGACCAGCCTGTTACATTAGGTTCATGCTTTCTCACATGGTTCATCCCTCCAGGGAACACTGTTGTCTTTCCCTCATCTGCTTGGGCAGCTACACGGCACCTGTAAGCCTTGCTGAATCAGCTTGCCTTAGAGAGAATCACTTTTATTACACAGACTATATATTTGGGAGGAGAAGAGGGCTAACTGCTCAAAGACTGAAATTACCTGTATCTGCTACTATTCCTTTAATTTTTTTCTCCATAATACTTAGGGAAGAATTTGGGGAAGAATTTTATTATTTCCTCAGTGCACTGACAGACAGCTCTGCAAAAACATGTAATGTTACTTAATGTGCTTCCTTGGTCAAATGTGTTTGGATTAGTAGTATACAAATGGAAGAAAAGCTGTATGACATTCAGCTGCTATCTCCTATTTGATAGCACAGGATATCAGAGCGTTGCATCTCATAGCCAGTGGCAGTTATTTGTGAAAGAATGTAAGAACAAGGCAAACATACAGCAACACATACCCTAGCTGTTATCCTTCCGGATTTTGGAAATCTGCAGTTTAGAGACTTTGCAAACCCAGGGGCTGCATGTAGTCTTTTGGGTTCAGTAGACTGACTTCTTCCTCGTGATCAAAGATATCCCAATTCTTTTTAAATTGAATGACAGAAATACATAAGCACTAAAATGCTGCTAAAACAAATATACCCTCTTCACACTAGCATGGCTTTGGTATAATGGTTGTTTGCTGTGGAAGATAGTGTGAAATAATGACTATCTGCTCTGTGTCTTAATTAAGATGAAAGCAGGGGGGTGTGAAGAAGAGCAAGTGATAAGTGATGTCTCTGTTTGCAGATGAGTTAATCTAAGACAAGCCAAGTATCTTCAGACTTCCGTGGTTAAGAAATAGAAAACAGGTTAACAAAGTAAAATCTTTCCAAATTACATTGAAGTTCATAAGTGAAACTAAACATCAGACTTAAGTCAGCAGTTCAGAAAAGTGGTACTTTGTACACTGCTTCTGGTTTTAGTTTTCTAAGGTTAAATCCTCATTTCTGAGCTCTTGCAAAAAGCAAACCAGTGCCAGCGCTGCTCCACGTATCCAGTTTAACTATCTGATAGCCTTATTCCTTTTATTCAGATTCCCATGCTGAAACTTTTGTGCTTCACAGTCTGATCATGGCCACTGCACACCTCATTTTGTTTTGTCTATGCCTCTACAGCCTCCCAAGCCAAACTTTCATCACCTGATGTTTTGGTTAGTACTGCATCTTTTGTGTGACCTAGCCTACCTTTGCTCCTATCTCAGTCTGTGCTCCACATAGGTCAAAACAGTTGCCTAGGTCCAGCTCTGCCTATGCCATTCCTCTGCTCACCTAGCTCTCTCCATCTGCCATGCACAACCTTCTTGCCTTGACCCCTAACTTGAGAAGTCCCTGGCAAATGTACTTTATGTTATGAAAAGGGAAACCTTTTCATATGCTTCTAATCAGGATTATTTTCCTGCCACCCCTTTGTCACTTTCTTCCAAGTACCGATATGCACGATGGCTCTATGCAACTCATTCTAGAAAATCCCTAAATCTACTGTTTCCTCTTCCTTCAGAGATTACTCCATGACAAATGGGTAAGACAGATGGTAAGCTAGGGTCTCAGCTAATAATTTGCTGTCATTTTTGTAGGTGTCTGCATATACATGACGTTCACATCACTAGCTCAAGAGAATATATTCTCATGTCACCATTGATGGATTAATTCCAAAGACATCAAAGACCTTCTGTATCAGAACAACAACTGAGCTGCTCTGGGACACCAGGAACAAAAAGCCAAGCATAAACTATGCAAGAGCTGTATAAAAAATCTCTTGAGAGGAACATGAGCAACAGGGACAGTCTTCTAGAGATGATTAGACAGTTCTTGAGCCTGATAATTTTTAGAGATCCCCATAAAGCCACTGTTTTGCGAGACCCAGTTCATCTGGCACAGTTCCCTTTTTGGTCAGAATGGCTTAGGGCTAACAGGAATATTTAAACTATTTCAAACAGAGCTTAGTGTAGACTACAACACTGATACCAGTTTTACATAGGACATGCTGACATACAGTCTCCATGATCAGCAGAAGAAAAAAATAACTATCAGTAGCACCCTACCCTCTTTTGCACCCCAATTATTCTTGCTTCTTCATGTCAACCACTTATTACCTCCTGTGACATGCCACAGTCGAGATTTCACAAAGAGAGGGCATGAATTTAACTTTACAAAGTTTTAGGTTTACTGTCTTCCCCAGAATGGCTCAACAAGCGGAACTTTCACACACTCCTGTAGGATCAGAGCAGAAGGTCACAAGTAATACAGAAACCGTCTTCGAGTTTTGTCCTGTAGAGTTTTTGGGCTAAGGTTGTTTGGCTGCTATAAAGGCTCCTATAAGTAAATAAATAGCAAGGACAAGGATTTTCACAACAAAAAAACAAAACACTGTCTGTAATTTGCAGGTTAACCCATGCAAAGTTCCCCTAAATTCTGTGTAATGAGTAATTCCTAATAAGTACTTTTCAAGAAAGACACCATTTTAGAGAATCTCAGATCTAAACATCCCCCAGGCTTCGAAGGAAATCCAAATATGTACGATCCAGAAATGAATGAGATCACTGGAAACCATCACTGTTCTACCTTTAAATTGGCTTGAAAAGAACAAATATTATGTGATAGATAAATGTGATAATAGGTTAGCAAAGGAGAAGAAATGTGAGGCTGCCCTGGAAGAGGGGACAAAGTTTGCATTGCCATTACCTTCCAGTCATACTTCTTGGTCTGCGTACAATAAAACTGATGCCGGGAGGAAGAAATATCAGAATAGGAGCTAGGCACAGAGATGTAAGAGCAGCTGAAGGTGGAAATAAGTCTTGGTGCAGAGCTTGGTATTTCTAATTTTGTCAACAAAAATCCTGCCTCAGGAATCAGGCAAGTTTGATCTTGCTGGGTGTATGGGCAACATCTTTGTGCCTGTAAAAAAGGTCACTCACGTACAGTTCAGATGGACTTGCTTGGCAAAAACAAAAACTGTCCACATCTTCACATGTAATTTCACCAGAATTACTTCAGCAGCAAAGGAGCAGACTTACATTACTGTAAATGCCTGCCTCCTACTTTTGGACAGGATGAAATGCAAAGGTGCTAAAAATAAATAAATAACTAAATAAAGCTGTCCCCATCTTCCACCACCCACCCATTCCTAAGGTATGACTGGCTGTTTCATAATCAAGAAATGTGTGAACACTTAGGGGGGAACAAACAAGATCTCATGAGATTGCAAGACTTTTCCAAAGGCTTAAATACACTTCAGATAAGAATCTAAAGAGACATGAGAACTCCAGACATCTTGAGCTTTACCCTTCACTAATTTCTGACTCAACTGGTTTAGGTGCTTTCTTCAAAAGAGGAAGAGAATGCACCCATGTGGACAACCCAATTCCATTACGTGCCATGTTTCAGCTTGAAAATGATTTTTTTTTCTTGCTGCAGAACATCTCAGTTGGCATTTCCCTGCTTCATGACTCTAATTATAACAACCCTATAGCAAACTACATCCAAGCCAACTCAACTACATGGGTTTAGGGGGTTTTTTTAGTATTATTATTTTTCCTCTGAACTGACATTTACTTCTTTCATTGCTCCATAGTCACAAAATCTTCTGTCTCATTTTAATAAGTTAGACTCTCTGCCCTTACCCTGGCAAAACGTTCCTTCGTTCCACAGAGCCCTGGGAGAACATTGCTAAAACTTTTTCAGAGCCCACTCATTTATATCTCTATTCAAACCAGCTTGAGCTACACTTTTTTGCTCACAGCCCTTGACTGCTTGTGTGCCGGAGAGTTATTGGCACAATCCCCACACTGAAGGTACTAACATGTGTGAATGCTCAATTCTCTCATTTGCCTCCCACCTTGCGATCCAAGTAACTCAATAATTAGCATTCTGCTTGCAACATCAGGGAGCAGAAATACTTACGGGCTACAGCAGCTAAGCAAAACAGAGCAGATGCAAAGACACAGAGCAAGAGAGATTTTCCACAAGAGAACTTGCCCGGTAACAAGTCAGCTTGAAAAGGAGCGAACCATTTGGAGGCCACGTGAGATGCATTATCCACCCCTTCTGCCTCACATTTCATGCTTGTACCGCCTGAGTAAGATGCTCATTAATCCCGGGATCCCGAGTTTGGCAATTTTAGCTGATGGGTGAATTGTCATAAAGTCTCCTGTCAGCTGCTATTTGTAGTGATTGCGCTATGAGCTTGACATGCATTGCATTGTTCAGGCTGGTTTTGTTCTTTTATTTTGCTTGAGCTGGCTGCCTCCTGGAACCTCTACTCTGCCTGCTTCCTGAGGATTAAAGCATGTCTTCTGGGCAAGGAGATGCAGGGACCACCTGCAGATTCTGTTTATACATCCAGCCTTGTAACCTGATTGATCTCACAATAGGACTGCATAAAGTAAACACTTCATTATTCCACTAAAGGATATGGGCTGTACCACCTAAGGTCCCCCCAACCAAGAGTCAGTTTTAGATGGTTAAAATCTGCTAAGCCACACCAAAAGAATCTAAACAAAGGAAAATCCATTCTAGCGACATTTTAAAGTCTCTAAGTTAAACTAATTAAATGCTATTAAGTTGGAAAATTTACCCTACCCCTTTATTCCAGGATTTTGCCATCAAGCCTCAGCAGTGCTCAGGCCTGTTGCTTCTGATGCACCGTTTCAGTATGCCTAATAAAAACCAAACCCCAGATTATCAACAGGATTTATTCCCGCTCTGGGACTAAGACACCACAAATTCAGCCTTGGGAACTTCTTTTTCGACATGAGGGACCAGTGGGAGATGAAGGCCCAGTTTTAGCTCTGCCCAGGATCCACCCAGAGAGAAATGGGAGCCGGAGGAGACATGTCTCCTTGGCTGTTTTCAACATGGCACCTATTAACTGTGCTGCCTCCCAACCTCACATGGCAGAGGGGCAAGGGGAGAAGATCAAGTGGACCTTTCTGTTTATCTCAAACCATAGAAGAGCATCAATGCTTCTAAGTATTTCCTACAGGAATTTTGTATTGGTATTTCCTTTTGCCAGACGCGAAACTGAGGAAAAGAGGTCAATGCCCACCCCCAGATTTGGGCAGGGCAGTCGCAGTCTGTACCTGAACCAGCACCAAACAGCTCTCACTGCTTCCCGCACTGAGCCTTGTATCACCTTTCCCTCTCCGCTCGGGAATAAATGCCTCCTCTTAGAGCAAAAGGACAAGTCAAGGGCAGAGTCATGGCCATAACATTGCATATCCTGGGACTCGGTGTTCAGCTCTTATGAGTATTTCAACATCATTCTTGTGGTTTATTTCCCTTAGGGATTTGTTTGTTAGTTGTTTTGTTTATTTAACAATGTTAATTAAAAACTAAAGGCACACCCAGCTAAAGCAAGGAGCGGTAATCTGAGGAACTGCCCAGGTTCCTCAAGAGGGAGGAGAAGTTTGCCCTGAATTTATCTAGGTCTATAAATAATAAAATAACAGGAAAACATGGAGTACGTCAATGTCTGTAACACACTCTGCACACATCTCAGCCTGCTTCTGAAAGCATAAACCAAAATGATAGAATTTAATTTGGCTTTAAACAAAACAGACCATTTTGATTAGTAAACAAGGCATGAATATGCACAGATTATCATTGTATTTGTCGAATTGGGCATTCACGGCTTCAGTACAAAAAGCAACCATAAGGTCTTGATTGAATAAAAGACATAAGCAAGGCATGTAAGCACTTACTAAGGTCAATGACACTTAAAACACATATGTACTTACATGCTTTACAGAATCAGAGCTTAATTGTTCAGCAAATTGCAATAGTTTGGTGTTTACACAGAGAAGATTATCAACAGAAATACATTAAAAAAAAAAAACAAACCACCACTTTTCTGCTTTGGATCACAGTGTAGGCCTTCAACATGATAATCTGTGAAACTTTAGAGTGCTTGAACCTGTCTGAAAAATGGATGTCATTACCCCACTGGATACTGCTAGCCCTCATTTTTTTGATAGGCACCTAAATTTAATTCCCTAAATTCACATATAGATTAGTAAATAGGAATAGTTTGAACTCTGAGAACTCTCTGAATCTCTGAAAAAATACCAAGATCATTCCAGTCCTAAAAGTAGGTTCCAGTCCTTCCAATCTAGACTCCCAAGAAGAAAAATAAAAAGACACTTCAGAATTGGAGGGAAAAAAAATACAAGCTCAGAATCTATATAAAAGAACCTATATATTAGAAGAAAAAAAATATTTGCTTTTGATAGAGGACAGATACAGCCAAGACTTTGAACATGGCACCAGCATTGGTGCAGGAAGGATTTCTGCTTGCAAGTTTTGATAGATAAAGCAGCTTTAGAAAATGCTCTGGGCTAGAATTATCTTTGAATTTCTTTTAGTAAACTTCGTCCTTGGCGGTTTCTTTTTATATATGAAACTATACAGTTTATCCTGTCTTTACCAGCAATTTATCGGAGGAAGAGCTTCTTACTGTGTGAATTGTTCCACAACTTTATTTGAAAGAGAGTCCTTATTGTAAGAAAGGAAATAGAAGCTGACTCTAAATTCCTATATGCATTGTGCTGCCTCTCCCTCCTTTAAATCAATGGAAGTTAAAAACTGTCTAAACTAAGAGCAGGGTCAATCCCTTATTTTTAACAAAACTCACCAATGTGAAATCCCAACTTTTTCACAGCTGAATTCCTCACTAGGTCAGGCCTGCTCCTGTCATTTCATGGAACTACTAATAAACCCAGTTGTTACTTACCTCTGTTGCTGCAGGAGCAAGGTGTTTTCTCCTGAACACTCCCGGCACTGTTCAAACACAGAGCCAAAACAGTATCTCTCCTTGAAAACTTTGCTAGCACCATCCTTACACACCAGACGCACTTTACATTTTAAAATGCACATTTGTTGCCTGTAAAGAAGAGCACTGCTGTGCAGGGACATAAGAATGGTGTACAGAAGTAGGTTTTTCCTCCTGCACCTGCCCCAACAGATGAACCTCGTCAAGTCATTTGAGCTCTCTGGGCCTTGGCTTCTTTCTCTGAGAGCTGATGGGTAAATACCCGAGCACCATAGAGGAGACTGACAAGGCTAGGCTTTACAGTATTCCTAACACAACCCAAAATCTCCTGCACGATAGAAATTCCTCTTAGGAAATAGGTCTGTAGAGCTTAATAGAGATTTATTTATTTTTAAGAGTTGTATGGCTATAATTCAATTCATTCTGATTAATGTGTCCAGAATTGTTCTTCATGGTCTTTTCTTATGCCCAATAGTTTTTCTTTCAACCTGCTTTCCTTTCAAAAACTTTCCCACCATTTTAGGGCCTGTCTTGCAATCCCAAAGCAGATACATTTTGATTTGTGCTCTCTCCTAAGTTTGCAGCAGCAGAGAGGAAAAAAGATATTTTCTCTATCGGGCAAAGAAGTGCTCGTTTATTGCTTTCCCCTCTTTCCCCCAGCATGCAGTGGTGGTGGAGCCGGTCAGCAGAGCTGCTGTTCTCAGTCCCCATGTGACATGGCAGAAGGAGCAGCGCTGCCAGGTTGGCCATCCCCGCTGGAACAGCATCCCTTCTACAACACGCATCTGGAGGAATGGCTGGAAATCCAAATCTGGTGGAACATCAGCTTTATTAGAGATGAGGCTAAGCTACACGTTTGGAATCCAAATCTGAATTTATTTCCAAATTGAAGAACCAGGGACTTGTTTTAACACTTTATATAAACAAAGAGCCATGAGGTTTTGATCTGAATCAGAAAACTGAGGCATGTTCAGAGCCTGGCTTTTGGTTTGGGCCCTGTGCCTAATTACAGCTGGTTATAAAGTGATTACTCAGCACTGCTTGTCCAGTTCATTCATCTTGCAGCCTCTGTACTACTTCTGTACTGTTATGTATACTTGGCATCCTTTGCCTGTTTATGTCCATGATCAGGTAAATCTACATGTATTTTTGCTTTCACACAAAGGAGCTAAAATGTTGGATGGAGGGTTGGAGGCATCACCTCAAATATTTCAGTTTCTCATTTCTGACATCCACAGAGAGCCACAAAATGTAGGTGCTTCGTGCAAAAGCAGAGTTCCTAAGTTACTTGAAGTGAGCTGCTACTGGTGTGTACCATGCAGAGTTTTTCTTTGTTGGTGCTACCACTTTACAGTGTTCAAAAATAACCCAAACACGTTAGGTAGTAACCGAGATATTATCTGAGTAAATTTTACCTCAGGGGATTCCTTCAGAGTCAAAAATGTTTTAGTCTGTCTGCACGAATGTGGCCCCAAGGAAGATTATACAAGCAAACAAGTTGAACAGCACAAGAAAGCAGGCAAACGTACAAAGGGGGGAAAAAGGAACGGAAAAAATTGTGACACATTTTAGTATCTATATTTTTTAATACCTTAGTACTGATATTTGTCTGTCTTTGCAAAAAATGAAAATACATCTGGGCTTTTGTAAAAATGACGGCTTACTTGTTTTGGTTTTGTAAGAGGCACAAGCAGGTCCAAACAAAAATCCCAGAACCAAACACCATTTGTGGTAGGAAGAATCAAACTCCCAGAATACAAGCACTCCTTTAATTTGAGTACTTTACAATCCAAATCCTCTTGTGTCTCTGGATTACACTGCTGGGCATTGTCTGACCATAAAGCCAATTTAATTTTCCAGGGAAGGGATGTTCTTTCAGTGCTTTTGAGATGATCTGGAGAATTTTACACCGCTTACTTCTTCCATTGCCAGTTTAATAAGGAAAATAACTTAAGCCAGAGGTGTCTATGTAACCTTGATCTGCATATATAGCCTCTTGTGTTCACAGCAGCCTGGTTGAAGTTAGGAGACAGCCAGCTCACTGTCTTCCGACTCACACCCGTTTCATATCTGCTGATCCCACCTTCTTCCCCTAAAATATGCAAGACCAAAACTTTAGGACACTCATACACACACAAGCTATATAAGCACTCATATACTTTGGTATTTGAAATCCAGATAGGAATTATGCTGAATTACCCAGACATGTCTCTTTATAGCAGTAGAATTGAGCAAGAAACCTAGCTATGAACCCAGATCCAATATTACACTGGCAGATCTGGATCATATTATATACAGCGTATCTAGTATGTGCATTGTAGCTACTATTTTCCCACCAGCGCAAAATAAAAATGAACAAATATGGAACACATTTTGGCATGACTCCCTTCATATCTTCTCTTCACATGCATGCTGACATTAATAAGTACGTTTTTCTTCACCTGTATATTTGCTCAGATGCTCATATACAGGCAGGTAGGCAAATAAGTAAGCACGTGTGTCTCTCTGTTTATATATAATTTATAATTACCATGTTATATTGCATATGTATTTTAAATACCTTCAATACATACTACATGTATGTAATATATTTTTATAAATTTGTTCACAAAATAATATATGTTGTACTATGTTTAAATATGTCTAATGTGTCATGCTAAAAATATTTTGCCTACTGTCCTACTGTGTCTTGTAGGTTTCAGAATGTAACAAATCCAAGGGGGAAACAAGAGAAAAAAAGTGGTTTAGCATAAATCCTCCAACATTTTACTAGCCAACCAGAGCAGATGAACAAAGCCATGGGATTTAGATGACGAGCTATATAGCTCTGGTTGCCCTAATTTCACTGCAAGCTGATGTCAGGCACAGTTTTGTAGCCAACTCATTTCCACTCTCCCCATTTAGTTTAGTATTGTGCATAGGGTACAGCAGCTCTTGCAAGGAACTTCCGGACTAAATAGGCCACTGACATGAGGCAGGCACCAAGAGAAATTCTTCATGTAGTACTATCAGAATTACTTGTGGCTAGCCATTCACAGATGAAAAATGCTGAAAAATATTTGTTCCTGATAAGCATTGACCTACATGATAAGCAAATGCATTAAAAATCCTGTTCTTCACTGCATTTCTCCAAATCCCTGACTTCAGCAGGGTTGCACCAAAGCTGAACTGTACCAACACACTTGTGAATCAAGTCCAAGATGAGTTCAGAGAGAAAGAGATAAGCAGAGGCAATTAAGTTAGGACTCTAGCCAGAGACTTGGCCCAGAGGGTCCTAGCTGGCTGGTGTGAGCCCAAACGAAGCCCAGGAGGAGGTGAAGAGGGGAGCAGCATGGGTGATCAGCAGCCCAGAGCTCCCTCCCTGACCCTGTTTTTGTTAGCAGCAGGCACAGCCTGTGGGCAGGACTGTAACCCCCATGCAACTGGGATATTGACACTATTCTAGGACATTAGTCCAAGCTGTTTGGGGAAGTGCTGTAAATAACTCCATTGTATAGATGAGGAAATTAAGTATGTAAGGACAAAATGCTCTACCATGAGCCCAGGAGATGTAAAGATTAAAACAAAAAGGGTCACGTCACTACCTGAGGTTGGGATTTTTCTGGTACAGAAAAGATCAGTGGACTACTGTGCCATTAGTTAGAGAGGAACAGACCTTCAGGGGACCCCCAGAAATCATATGGGCCATTTTGGTACCCCAAGGTGGAGTCATTTCCTGGATGTATTTTTCTACTTCTATGCCTAAAGGCCTCCAAGTATCCCTCATAGCCAAACCTGTTCCAGTGCATCAGTACAGTTTATTCTTTAGGTACATTTGCAAATTTTGCATTCGCTGCAATTTCTAGCTTTCTGTCGAAAGATACATCTCCTCCCAGGGGCTGGTTTTGTATCGCTTCAGAATGCAACAAATAATAAACTGGTGAGCAGAAACAAAAAGAGGAAAACAACTCACCTCTCTGTGAACTACACAAATTAATTTCTTCACTGTCTAAAAATGTTCTTGCCCTTTTACTCTTAAACTTCACCAACTTCTTGTCCCTGAGGAATCATTAGTCTGAGAATTCCTGTATATCAAGGACAGCATGCTTTTGTTACTTTTAATTTTTCATGGTACCTAAAGAGATGGTGAATTCTTGGTTGTTTATCTGGGTTTCATAATAGTAAGATCAGAGCAATGGGTATGGGCTACTGTCTATGTATTCATTATCCTGTCCTTTTAGTACAAGCATATTTTTCAGAGGAAAGCATTCTGAGACAAATCTGTTACCTCAATACGAGATGTAGGCTGATTCCCCAGCAGCATTGAAGCTACTTCAGGTTTTCAACCAGGGAAACAACAGAAACTGGGCTCTAATTTCAAGCTGGCATCTACCCCCATCTGTGATGCTAACTGCAAGAGAAACAGTGCTAAAAATACATTGATACTTCCCAGTGTGTAGGGAGATCCTTGGTGGGAATTAGAGCTACACACTCACCAGAGAAGCAGCCTTGCTTGAAGATTAGAGCAATGCACTGAATACTGCTGCAAAACAAAATAGAGTTGCTCCTTCAGAGTGGAAAACTATGATAGCAGCTCCATCCTGTTAAGAGAGAAAACCTACAGATAATGGCACCATGACAGGACTTCTTCTTAGAGCTGAAGGGCCTGGAAAGGACATCTTCCTCCCTACTTTGTTCCTCTGTACTTCTGTAACAATGAAGCAATACTTGAAAGTGATACCAAACCTGGAAAGGCTTTGGGTCCCCCAAGCAGCCCTTGGAAGACGGTCAGAATTACAATGGTGTTGGCTCCTTTCTTCTAACATAGACTATCTACCTGGCAAAAACTCTCACTTCTGCCTGTCGATCCAATGACAGCTTTCAGGGACACCGATGAGAGTGAGTCCAGCAGCAGAAGTGCCTCCGGCCCATAATCTGTACTGTCTCCAGACAGTAGGGTGTGGAGGCAGTGATGCTCTGAAAGCCCCACAACTGAGGCTCAATTACCACCTCCATGGAGGCAAAGCTTCCTGAACCAATTCGAAATAGCATAGGGTTGTTGTCAAGGACAGCTGTCAGGCAGCAGAGTCTGCCAGCAAATAAGACCTTTTGTATTTGCAAAGCCTCATGTGTGAACAGTTTCATTCACCTGGGATAAAGTTAAATAGGTGCTGGCTTATGTTTGAAATATGTCCAAGGTGGTTTACCTGAATGGTATTCATGTCAACAGAGTTTTATCACCTTTAAATTGTTTTTGTTTTATTTGCCTACTCATAAGCCATTCCAGGGAGTGTTTATGGTTTATTTAAAGCCTGATGGTATTAGGACAACTTGTATAGCATTGCTATTTTTTGCATTTCCTTGATCGGCTTCACCTACTGCACAGAAGCAGGAAGGTCTGCCTAGCTTTGACTATGGTAACAAAAAAACCTTTTCTCCAGTGTCTGACTGGGACAGCTACAAGGCCAGTAAATGCCTTATACAGCTATGTGAAAGTACTTCCAGGCTCCTTTTGCAAAAGACACAGCCTGAAACAGTTAACAAATAATTTTACGAGCTCCACCTATAGATCTGATACATTTCTGAGCAAAAAATATTTATTGCAAATGGCATTAGGCAGAAAAGATTGAGAAATTTTGCTCTGTTGCCACTGAGCTACGCTTAAATGCTATGTTCAACTACAGCACATCTCTGGAAAGATGGCTGGTCTCATGGTCTTGATTTGGCCTCTGGAGACAGAGTCCAGCACTGGCCTGAAAAGTTTTTGTCATCAGATGACCTCAACCACAGAGGAATATAAAAAATCTTTTCCAGGTATTTCCCACTTCCGCATTCCAACAGGTCTTTTCTTGGTCTTCTCTGCTCCCATCCTGTTTTTCAACTTTCATTTGGATTGTGAGTTGCAGGAAAAGACATCACATTCCCTGTGGTCTTCACCAGTAAAATGCTCTTCAGGCAGGTAAAAATAAGCCTTAGGCTCCTGTTTACTGCTCCTGCCTGTTTTTGACATTCAAAGGCTGCCTTAATCATTTTGGCCATGATACCAGCCTGGGAAGGCCTGTGAAGCTACTTGCCCCCTGATCTGAAATCCTCTGCAGAATCACTGTCCTCCAGGATACATGTCACCCCTTCTCATGCCACCAGACCCCTTTTGTAGGCATGGCCTAAGCGCTTTTTGTTCCCAGGTGCACCCATTTGCATTCGCTTGCATTCAAGTGCAAGGCTGTTTCCCCAAGGGATCTTGATTATTCTACGCACCTTGTCCTCCTTAAAACAAAGCCACAACTTCCTGTGTTACACTACACACTCACAGACTGCACAACGGCTGTCTCATCTTTTTGGAAATGATTGGTTTATTTCACATTTAGACTACATATCTAAGCCAGCATAGCCTTCATTACACTGGAGCAACAGCTTTGATGTCCCTACAAAGTCAAGCTATAGTCTACTATTGTTCTGATTCAGTGAGCAGTAAACATCAGAGCTAACGCTTGTGTGCAGGGAAACATGTTTGCTAGAAACGGAGCCTCTTGCACACGTCATGCATATTTTACTAACACATCACCGTGGAACATAATAGTCTCACATGATCATTCCCAACAAACATCACTCTTCTCTCACTGGCCTATTTGCATGGGCATCTTCTTGGTTTCAAAGTCTCATTGCAAAGACAGAAGGAAGTTTTGAAACACTTCATATGACTGTGAATGTCTGTGCTGAGTAGCAGCTACTCTTAATGACTGCAAAACAGAAAAGCTGCCAGCTGCTGACCACTGGACTGCCCCTGCCAGGAGCAGCGCGGCCGGCTCGGGTGCGACGGTGAGGCTGCGGCTGCCATCTCACCTGCTGTTCCTCTGCTCTGCTGCCAGGCCCTGGTACATCTCAGGTGGACACGTTTATGGAAACATGATCTCAAAGAGAATTTGAAATGAAATTACCCAATCCTGAATCAAAATTCTGAAATTTTCCAGAATAGTTTAAATAAAGCACCGTTTCATTTTGATTAATTATTTTTCTTCTCTTGCATAATTCCTTGAAAGTTATCCCATTTTGCTGGTTACCAGAAGGAATCAATTTCAGTGAGTTTTCTAATATCCTTGCAGTGAAGTAGAGGCCAGGCACACTCCAATTACAGTTACTGTGTCTCTGTGCCAATTGCTGCACACAACAGGTCTCAGATAATCCCTTCTATCCTTGTGGATCATCTATTCACATCCTTGAACACAAAAAACAAGTTAAAACGGATTAGAAAATGGTTATATGAAGACAATTTTTAAGGATCTCACAAGATTTATTTGAATAATAATCTAACTCCATGAAGAAAAAAAAATCCAACTGTAAGTGGTTTTGTCAATGATTGGAGTTAGCAAGGAAGGCAAGGAGCTCAGCTTTAGCCAGGTTAAACAATAACTTGCTACTATTTGTGGCTGGCTCCCAGAGGGCCAAAGAAATTAACTCGTGGTTAGTTAAATAATAGTTTTATTAAAACAATGATCAGATCAAATAACTGGCATGTATTTGCAGGAAGTCTTTCAAAATACTCAGGTCCTGCAAAAAAGTTAGATCAAGAAAATGTCGTTTAAATGCCTGATCCTTGAAGTAACTGAACCCCATAGAAACTGGATGCCTTAAAAAGATTTTTTTAAACCTTAATCCCAACATTTTCTCCTAAGAATAACACAGTTCTCTACTTTCAGTGTTTTCTCTTCATGCAGATGTTTTCATTCCCTTGTTACAGTAGAGAAATTATTTTTTTTCTGTGACCACAGCTGTCTTTTAACCTTTTATTTTATTTTTAAAAAGAGAAATAATTGAAAGAGATCTAAAGCTGTATGGTTTCACATCCCCCAGTAGAGCTGTCCAGTGAAAGGAGCAAGTAACTAGAGAAGAGGAACACTGACTGAAGTACGAGCTTCCAGATACCCCACAATTGCAGAAGTGCAGCTCTGAGAGCCACCACAGGTACGGCTCCTGAGGGTACCTAGTCCCTTTTTTGTGCCACCATGGGTTCATGAGCCACCTTTGTGCATTCACATATTTGCAGGGGAGAAGAACAAATTCAGTCCCAGGTTATTTTGCTGTATCTGGATGATGAGACTGGATGGAGAACACCACAGCTCCCTGGGTCCCCTGCCTGTTGCAAGGAGCACTGCCGTGGGCTTGGTAACTGCAGAGTCAGGTCTATGGTGAAATTGCTCTGAGCAAAATTACTAGCTTCGGTATGAGAGGATCGTGGCGTATGGAGCAGACCACACCTGAAAAGGGCCAAATTACCTCACAGGGTTCAATGAGAGTGCACAAAGGCAGGGCGCCTGCAGGCAGTCTTTGGCCCTCATTCTCTGTGCTTCTGATCCATGAGACTAATTGCCTGGTGGATGCTTTGTGACTTTTGGCGTTTGGGAAGGCGGCTCAAGGTACTGAGAGTTGTTTATACAATCCACAGCGCAAATGGATGCTGTCAGCAAAACAACACGTGTTCAATGAGAGCAGCAACATAAAGAGTGCCTGATTTCTTCAAAACTGAGAATGAGTTTTCTTAAGCGTAAACACACGCACACACTTGTGGCAGATATCCATCTAAAGGTGGATTGCTGCCCCTAACCTGTGCTTACGTCTATCAGTTTGCATTATATTCAGGTAGCGGTGAACACTGCCTTTTGGGTGGGTGTAGAGTACTTGATGAGCTTTTTGGATGAAGGACAGGTAAAAACTTGTTTCGTCTTGTATCCAAGATTCGAGTATTTACCTGTTAGAGCCCTGCATATTAAGGCCTACGCATTTACCCTGCAACATGGAATTTTAACGAATTCACAGACTCTGAAGGCCCCCACCCACCTCTTCTCAAACAACTGAAATCCTTTGCATTCCTCTCGACTATGCCTACTCTGCGTGCAATGGCAGTAGATCAGACTGGGTACAAACAGGCCTGCTACTAAACATAGAGAAAGTGACAGACATTTCCAGGTGCCATCTCAGCCAAAGCAGAAAATATCCCTCCTCTCTCAAAGCACAAGAGGATCAAAAAATAACTCTCAGTTCTCCCCTCCTATGACAAGCCTATATGGCATTAATGTATACAGCATCATAAGCCAGGCTTGATCACTTTAATCTTTCTGTTGAAGAAACCACTCTTGCTCAAACACAGAATGTTTGTGGTGGACATAATCAACTGCTTATCTAAAGGAAAAATCAAAACCAGCAGTGAGGTAGCCCTTTGCAGAGCCTTGAACAGATTTACCGTGCTGCACATTACCCCCATCCAAGGTGAAAAGGGGTGCAAATGGAAGCTAACTCCCATTACCTAGCAGAATCCATTTTTACAACTAATGTTGTAAACCTCCAGGTATAAAGCATTGTCTTAGCCGAAGGGGTGGGACTATGCTGACCACCAGAGACGGAGATAGAGGCAGAGACAGTTTATATTCCAGTATCTCAAAATGTCATGAAACACTGAAAATATAAACTCTAGATATCAATCTCACATATTATCTTCACAGCTACTGCTGGAAAGGAAAACAAAACATGTCCTCTGAAGAAGAGAGCACAGCAGAGAAGAGGAATGGGTAGCTAGGATGGAGACAAAAGATAGAGGATCCAACGTTAAAGCTGGTCAATCCTTATCGCCTCTAGCTGGAGCCCAAGGGACTCCTCTCCATAGGCAACAGTGGTACACCTTCTCATGCCAAGACATCTTGAGTGAATTGGCTAGACAAATCCTGTAGCAGGTAAGAGGATTTCAATTAGGATGAGATTTGACATTTCAAAGCAGGCTTCTTAAAAATACAACCTGTCAATGACTGTCAAAACTAAATTTTGGATTAAGAAACATTGGACAGCTCTGTGCTCTTCCAAATCCCAGGCTCAGCATCAAAGGAGAAGAACCAGGGTGATTAATGCATGTAAATGGCTGTATTTATATTTGAACACAAATCAGAAATGCCTGTCAAAGAAATCCCTTAGTTTGTATCCCACCCTAGGAGTCAGACTGTATAACTGAGCACAACAGCATTTATGCATGTGGATACTGAAAATAGCTTGCTTGCTACACTCCAGGACCTGAATGGCTGTTTCACTGACATACACACAGTGCTGGTGACATTCAGTTACTGCGTATCTTATCACGTCAGTGTTTTCCTCCCTTTCACCTACTCCTGACTAGTGAACCCCTCACTTACAACGGAAATTCTTTCAGCAAGAGCCTCGCATTTCCTTTTACTACAACTGATCTCACATCTATTTCTCTTCATGTCTCTCATTTTATGCCTTGATCTGGTATTCCAGGATCTCCAGGTATTCAGTCTGACGTTACCTCCCAACTCTGTTGCAGATGGTTTCACTAGCACACTTCCACTTTCTGGGCAATAGTCTCTAGTAAAATTAGCACAGAAGAGTGATCCCAAGATCAATCCTTGAGAGCTTTCAATAATAACTTCTCTCCAGTCTGAGAGGTCTCTTTTCACTTAAATCTGCCCTTTAGCTTATCCATTAGTCACAATTTTTCTGCCATTACTCAGCTTCTCTCGCAGTTTTACATGCTACATCATACCGGAAGCTAAGCAAGAAGGACTGTGTTTCTGTGACTAGAAATATCAGTGTTTTTATCAGAGGTAGTGATTAGGTTTACCTAGATCATACTAGATCTACCCTCTTGCATATTATTTCCTTTTTCTGTTACCATATGCCCCATTCTTTCTTTTAGAATAGTTGCTACCAATAGCATGCACTCCAACAGGGCTGTCCTTGCCCCTTCTTCAAAGACAGACCTACATTCTCCAGCTGAATCGTGTCTTTCCTTCCTTTGTTAAGTCCGACCAAAATCATTGTTCTTGAGCTTGCAATTACGTGTATTGGTTCTTTCCAGATACCAAGATGATAACGATCCAGCCTTCCTGTTCTTTTTTTCTACTCCATATTCATTCATATCTGATAACTTTTCTTCCATGTTTTTCACTTTGCAAGATATGCCCCTTCCAGACATTTTTTGCACCTTTGACTCAAAGAAGGGCCAGCCTTGCTTTACAATCCAGTCATCTTGAGCCCTTCAGGCTTTAGCTAGCTCCCTAAATGTATCAAATGCCATCCACCTGGAACTGAGAAGCTTAGCTATAGATCTACACTTGATTATCCTTCATTTTAATTGAAACTGAAATCACTCAAACCAAGGTTATTTCCTACTTTATTCTACAATGTAACAGTGTTAGATCTAAAACAGTATTGCTTGTTGCTGTTTCAGTGATTGGCGAGGAACTCTGTTGGTTATTGCATTCAGAAATGTCTGAATTTAGCTATTTGTTCCCCTGTATAATCTGGGAAGTCAAAGCCTCCCATAATGGCAGACCTCTAACAAGAAAGATCGGTATCTACCAAATCCAGTTCTCAAGGTCATTGGCAGATATACAGAATCACAGAATCAACCAGGTTGGAAGAGACCTCAGGGATCATCGAGTCCAACCGTTGCCCTGACACCACCATGTCAACTAGACCATGGCACTAAGTGCCATGTCCAGTCTTTTCTTAAACACATCCAGAGATGGTGACTCCACCACCTCCCTGGGCAGCCCATTTCAATGTCTAATAACCCTTTCTGTAAAGAAATTCTTCCTAATGTCCAACCTGAACCTCCCCTGGCGAAGCTTGAGGCTGTGTCCTCTTGTCCTATCGCTAGTTGCCTGGGAGAAGAGGCCAACTCCCACTTCACTACAACCTCTCTTCAAGTAGTTGTGGACTGCAATAAGGTCACCTCGGAGCCTCCTCTTCTCCATGCTAAACAACCCCCGCTCCCTCAGCCGTTCCTCGTAGGTCAGACCCTCCAGACCCTTCACCAGCTTGGTCGCCCTCCTCTGGACTCACTCCAACACCTCAACATCTTTCTTGAAGTGAGGGGCCCAGAACTGGACACAGTATTCAAGGTGCGGCCTCACCAGTGCCGAGTACAGAGGGACGATCACTTCCCTAGACCGGCTGGCTACACTGTTCCTAATAGAGGAATACCACACTGCCTCATCAATCATACTTCCCCAGAATGTTTTTGGCTCTACTAGCTTGGTTATTTTACTCATATTATCTCTCCTTATTTATCTCATTAAAGGCTTATAGTAACATCACACTGTTTACCTTTACTTCTATCTTTCACAAGTTAGTATGCTCCAGTACCTGCACTCCACTCACAAGTTTTTGCTATTGCTCTTCTTCCCACCTTCTCTTTCAGTAACTGTTTCCAGACCTACAAATACATACATAGTCCCCTGCCCCATCTCCTTTGTCATATCCTTAAATATTCACTTAAACTCCTCCCACCATTTCCAGGTGAAACTGAAGTCTTGTGATTTACTCCTCTGGGACCTCTGTTCAGTAACATGTCATAACTGAATAGTTTCTGTGAAGTACCTACTCAGGGATAATGTGCAACTAGCAACCTTCTTAGTTATTGCCACAATTGTTTTGCCATCTCTGTTGCACCTTAGTAGTCATCCTCATCTATCATTCCTTGTCAGAGTTTTAAGTTAAAAAAAAAAAAAAAAAAAAAAGAAAAAAAGGAAGCATCCTAGCATCCTTCTCTCCCTCAGGTATCCAACATTTAAATCCTTATCTGTAGGACCAGTTTCTACCCCTGGATCTTGGCTATTCAAGCTCATTTCTTGCCTAGTACAACCTTAGCCCCTCATTTAAGCATGATGTCCATAGATTGATTCTGCCACTGCAAACTGCAATTTATTTTGGCCAGATTTTATTTATATTTCATATATTTTTTTAAATATAGCTAATTAACAATTCAGCTTTTGATTTCCGCCTCATGCTTTATTCTCTTCCTTAGTATTCACAGGTATTAACATAATGAAACATAAACTGCCCAGAAAGAGGAGTCTTATGACCCAATACATACAAGTCCAGGTTGCCCGGCATATCTTCACAGAGGGATAATATTTCTCACATAATATCCTTAAGCCATAATCTTCCTTATTCCTACCTTAAATCAAACATAAAAGTGCTCGAACTCTATCAACTTTCTCCTTTTAACACAAATAAAAATAACTGTGTTTGGCAAACAGGTTGTGTGTTCTCATTCTCTCTTGCTTGTTGGAATTTCACCTTGCAGGAGCTCATGCAAACCATTTTTTATTGGCTTTGGTTAACATAAGTTCAAATAAACTCAACACTCAAAGCCAAACTTTCAAAAGGTGTCATATATTTTGCCTCCTTTGAACTCAAGGATTTTTGCAGGCTTTCCCTGTAGATCTGCCAAGGTTAGCAAAGTTCAGAGAACCTAGCCCAAATTGCAAGGCTGCAATAAAACCTGAAACGGATATTCATCTAGTTTGAACGTTTATGACAATTGCTTTACACAACTACCTGCTTGGTCCTTCTGACATCCAAAAAAATGTGACAGGAATGGATTTTCCAATATTGTCACCTGGAGAAAACTGCGTCAGGACTTTTAAAGAGCTGTATGTTACTCTACTATTATTGTTGTAGCCATCCCTTTTTCTGTTTTACAAGGAACTGGTGCTGGTTTGAAATGAGCCAAAACTCAGGTTCTGAATGCCAGCTCTTTGAATTCCCCATGTGACTCAGTTTCATATCTGCTTTAACGACATTGTTTCCAACATGAGTCCGACCTCTCCCTCTATTTCCTAAGCCATGGTAAAACACGATATCTTGCTCATGTGGCTAGGCTCATGGTATACTGACATCATTCAAGAGACCAGTCACCTCATAAAATCACACGATGATCAAATTTTTTCCCCACAACAAGTCTCAAACAATTACAATATTCCTGGACTTCCTACATATTGGAGGTCAAGAAGTGATATATATATATATATATACACATACATACATATATATATATATTTAGATATGCATATACAAAAAATGGTTCCCTCAAAGCTCTACACTGAAAAGAGGCTGAGAGCTGAAGTTCATTTATAGGTCATGTCCCACCTCTGACTCAAAAAAGAAAGATGATTACCAACCATAACCAGAAGCATTGCTAAGGATGTGTATATATTATAGGCATTTCTTCCTTGTTCTCTCCTTCCTGCATCCTATACTGGCCATCGTTACCTGCAGTGAACATACAAAACTACATAGTGACCCAGTCTATGAGTACCTCTGGACTTGTTATAGAATTCATTTCCATTAATAGTGTACTATAAGAGGTCTGACTGAAGAATAAAATTAATTTACCAGTTACTACAAAAATATTACTCCAGGAAATATGAAAATGTAAACTGCAAGAGCCATAATATGTGAGTGCCTAGATGCTTTTACAATATATGCATAGGCATTTCAGACATGCTCTGTTACTAGCATTTAGTCAGAGTATCTTTACCTGTGTCTGTTTCCACAAAGGACAAACACTACAGGTTAATTCTATCAAGTAACAGCCCAGCCCTTCAACCTGTCCATCATACCCTCAGTAAAACTGTGGCTAGAAAGCCTCAAGAATCCTCAGTGCTGCTGCTGGGATCTCTATTTCCAGGTGGCATCTCTGCCACACAGTAGGCTCCCTTTGCCCTCTGCACTGTTTAGCAAGAACAGGCAAAGCAATTTAAAGAGGACTGGAAACCACCAAGGTACTGGTTAATCAAATCTCAGGCCATTGCCACTGATACATTTGCTAATATCTTTAAAATTGAGGTGGGTGAGGAGCAAAACCAAACAAGGAATAAACTCTCCTGTTGGAACACAGCTTCAGATCATAAGCCGCTGGCTGCTGTGTGTTTATAGGAGTTGAGGTTCTTAGTTAGGTTCTTAAATACGGACATATGTGAATCAAGAAAGTATGCACAAATCCTCTGTTAAAGGAGCACTCACTCTGCCAATCCATTGACCTCCAAATCCTTTCCGTAAGACATACTTACTCTCGCTCTCTTCACAGATTAGTTCTGTCTGCTCCTGGGCGCCTACTCTCTCTTTCTCTAATGTGATTAAATAAGCTCCCTGTCTCTCCAGGCTTGTGCAACTGCCTCTCGCTTAGTCACCTAAGCGCTCTACAACACCCCAAAGGAGTGGAGTCAGCTGAAACAGGAGCGTTCCCAGCTCTGACATGTAAAGTACTTGCACTTGGTGCTAAATAAACTTGGAAAAATGTTCACAATGCAGCTGTGTGCACAAGGTGCTGCAACCTCAGGGCAAGAATAATTATACACAAACAAGATACTTAGGATTTATGTTCCCCTCAAATAAAAATGTGCGCTGCTCATGCCAATCTCAGCACTTCATGGTATGCCTGCAATCTGAGGCAGAGGAACAGATTCTCTGCTAGGGTTAACAGATTAGATACCATCACTGCTTTATTTTCCAATAAACTTTACAGGCGTTCTAAGCATTGTGGGTAGACATTGATATGCTTTTCACCATAGGAGGCTGAGGATTCATGGGAGGTCTTTTAAATGCTCTGTTGTGTTAATAGTATTTATTCGGGTAATTTTCTGTTGGCATACGTTGGGGATTCCTTTTCAGAAGTTACAAGGTTAAAGCTGAAGCCCACAGGAATGCCAGACCAAAAGAAAACTGAAAAAATTTCAGGAAACAGGAACAACTACCCCAGACCATTCCAAGCAAAGGTTTATCTAACTTGCTCCTCAAATTCTCTCATGACGGAGAACACCAGCTCCTTGTGCAAGTAGCCTGCTGCAATGCTTAAGCATCTCTCAGATGACTATTTCTCCTAACAGCCAATGTCAACTAACTTTGTTGCTAACAAAGTCAATCTCTCTTTTTCTCAGTGAACACAGCTAGAGATTGATCATTGTCCTCTTCATAATGACTTTTTAATCATGGTTGTATTTACCTTCTCTTCAGAGAAAAAGAAGTGTTTTCGAAACCTCTCAACATTCCTCTTGTGCTTTGGATCTGTAAGTGTTTGAATGTACTGCATCAATGGGCAATGCCAAAACATCAAAGAACCATGTGGAAAGAAGTCTCGATTGCAATAGGCCTGAGATTTCTCAGCAGCCGTTCTCCTGGACCAGACTCAGCAGTGAATATATGCAGTGGTACTCAATTATACTCCCATGGTCTAACTAATCTCACTCTAAAAATCAAGGGAGGCTCTCTTAAAGTTGCTTTTATACCTACTTAGCTCTGCACGGTGGAACTTGAAATGGCATGACTTACACAGTTGAAAGGAGACTTTATAAGCTTTCTTAAAGTTGCTGCAAACAAGGAAAACTCAACAAACAACTTTCAGGAGTATTTTAGTAAGCAATTGCTCGCAAGTTACACCACGTTAGACCCACTTCATATTTTGCCCCAAGGAGCCAGCAAGCTGGGTGGGAGACCAACGGGCATTCCCACCAGCCTGTCAGGCTGGACAAGCTGCAAGAACAAGCAGTCAGTCTGATATTTCTGCCTTCCCTTTCTTGACCACAACAAGAGGGAGGAAAAGGTTAATTCAGCTTTCAACCTTTATATTTAGGTCAAGTTCAGTTAAAATTGTAAGAGAAAAAGGTTCAAGAGTTCACCATTTTCTTAGTCAAATAACAATGAAAATGAAATTTGCTTTCCTCTACTTAGAGGACTTACACAGAGTGAAGAGACAGGCTATGCAAGTGATACATGAGCAGTAACTGGCTCTTCACAGGAGTCTTCTGGAACCGAAGGAGAGAGGGATAGGAAACGCCTGCCACACTACTAACTCCAGACACAAGATAGCTTTCATGATCTTTTTTTTCAATGTTCTGTCCACAGGTGACCACTATTTCCATGGTCCAGTCCTGCTCCTAGTCATACCCTTTTCTACATGAGAAAAAGAAAAATGTTAACCAGGCATGGGAAAAAGATGCTAGTCCCAAAACCCAGGGCATGGAGGAAAATGTTATTTTTCCTGCTGGCAATTTTGTTTGGGTTGGCAGAATGTGTCATTTTGACTGTGAAAAGAAGCACGTGTACTGAGCTCTGTGAGCTCATCTTGGCATCCCTGCCAGTGCCAACTAGTAGCAATTCAGAGCTCAGCTTGTTATTGAAGATGAATCCATTACAGCTGTCAGATACCTGCCAATTTAAACCTTAGTGAAAACTAGTCAGAAATTGAGTGACTTTAGAAACCAATACATTTTGGCTTGTTTCAGAGGCTGAAATGGGCACATGCGAAAGATACTGTCTTCCAGTAGCCCAATTTGCAATTGATTAGAAATTAAAACCTTTGTGCTTGAATCAGGGTGGGGAAAATATTTTGAGACTGCAGTTTGATCTAAATGTTGCTCTTATTTGTGGTTTGGCAAAAGACTCTGAAATGCTGTTAAATCAAAAAGGCAACGAAAACCTGCAATTGCCGTGTCTGCTTATAAAAAAACATTTTAAAATAACCACATGCATCATTCACTACACAGATGCCACATTCTTCCCTACCCTTATTTAATAGCTAGCTGTCAATCTATGTTGAAGAGCAGTTACCTGACATTACCATAATAATGCTTCAAAGCTTCATATTAAAGATGGGTATCTTCCTAGGCAAGCCCATAGGAAAAAAAAAGGGGAAGAAAAAAAAAAGTCTTTTCACTCTAGAGATGCAAAAATGCACTTCTCTAAGAGACGACAGAGTGTAACCAGGCAGGAATGATGACCACAGATACCCTTGACTTCTCTTTACTGTAATTAAGCAGAGAGATCAACAAATCTGGGTCTGCATAAGAAAGGTTTCTCATCTCTGTTTCTATTAGCTGTGGTAGAGAGGAACCAAAATGTGAACTGAGACCCCTGGCCATTAACATAACATAAATACTTCGGCCATCTTCCAGGATAAGCGTTACACTTCTCAGGACAGCTCACATACAACCACTTTGATGTTTGGTCATTCCCGAAATGCATTCCTTTCACATGCTCCTGCTGTGAGCAAACACTGCAATGGAAACTTGCCTGTGTCACAGGTTTGGGAGATGGTGCTATGTGTACAAGCCAATAAAGCTCACCAAAACCTTTCAAGTTGTGTTAATTTGATATTGAGTATGGGAAACTGGAGCTGACACTAAAAGCACCATTTTGCGAGCAGGATTAGAAGGAGATGGTGGGAGCCAAAGACCTGGTGAACATCTGGGGCATACAATTGCCTCTTCTGAGTGTGAGGATTGGTGAGAAATCAAAGCACAGAAATCCTGTGCAAAAAGGGAACAGGTGCTTATGTGGAAAGGAAATACAGCTGAGTGGTACTTGTCAATCTATAGCACTTTCCATTGCCTCTGCAAAGAGAGTAGAGAAGTCCAGGACCAGAGAGCAGTTAGAAAACAGAAAGCAACAGGTGCTTCACAGGACAATGTCCAATACAAAACACACAGCAAGCACCAAGAATGTCCTCTCTCCTCCTATCATATATTGTGACCCCATCAGATGAGTCCCAGAGCAGAGACTTTCCTTAGGAGCTACTATCAGAAACGCTATTGACACCAGCCTCTGTGATCTGCAAATCCCTTGTGCAACCTCCCATCAACTAAGCCTTCCACATCTCAGCTCTTCACTGACTAGAAACTAAATGTTGCAGGAATGTAGCTGTGCCAGTCTTCAGTGTTATGAGACAAGATTACACAGACCTCTGACACATGAGACTACACAAAGGGAAGCCATTAGGAAATTGGACAAAAACTCAAGCATCTATGAGAGAAAAAGGAAGGGTAAGGATAAACTTCCTTCCTGAACTCCCTCTCTCCCAAGAGAGAGTGATAAACCCCGCCACTTGCACTATTTAGCATGAGAAAAATATGTTGCTGTGAACCATCTTCCAGTAGCCCACCATGGAAGCATTTGTCACCCTGGAGAATACCCTTCAACTTTTCTTTCTCTGAATGTAGACATAATATCAATCAAGGATAGACAGGAGTGGCACCTCTCAGCACCTTTCCCCCGTATTCCACAGCTGATAAAACTACCTACATGAGAGCAATGGCACCTACTCAGTACTCCAGGACATGGCACCTGTTCAAGGCAGGGAAGCTCTTTATTCAAGCATAGAACTGTTGTGGGCAAGGCAGAGTATTTATATATTTGTATGCAATGTTGTTTGCTCTGATACAATTGGATTGCTTCATACAAGCATTTTGACTGAAACAAGATGAGATAATGGGAACCCTGACTGCTGGAAGCCAGGTCGGTTTCAGTTTGAATGTATGTATTCAAGACTTCATGAGGTTTCCCATTGACTCTGCACATAAGAGGAGCTAAGTCAACAAAGAAAGAGAGCCTCAAGAGATCAGGATGGTATTTGTGAGCTCATGCCTTGACAGGAAAAAAAGCAAACACCACAACAGATTTGGATGCCATAAGCTTCTTTCATAGCAGTTCACTTTACATTTGTGTTTCCCTCTTATTCTGCAAGAGGGTTTTTCTGATGTAGGAGAATGGGGAAGAGGAGGAAAAACAGTTTAAGAATGGAAAGAAAATATCTTTTACTTCCTCACATTGAGTTTTCTATTAGCATATAGAGAAGTTTCTACATCAGAAAAGTTAGAAAATATGAAGTATAAAGCTTTTGCTGTGAATCAATGTAAGACCAATCACACACAAGCAAGGTGTGTTCACGTGCATGCATGAACATGTACACAAATACACATACTTGTTCACATATGCACAAGCCTAGAGGCAGTGACTACCGCTCTTTCTAGTGGAGTTTTGCCTGTTCTCAAAAAGCACTTTTCAGTAAGAACCTCCACTTTTGAATCAGTTTTCAAGTACTGGATCTAAATTAATAGTGGGCTTAAGCAGCAAATATGAATTCAGGTTCAATCCTCTCTCAAGTTTGACCACAAAAGGTACTGTGTCTGGGCTTTCCATGAATCTGTCATAGATCAAAACATGGCAATATTAAGTCCTCAAACTTGTGGACCAAAACAGTACTAACACAGCTATGAAGAATTAAGTTCGTCAGTCATGAAAAAAATCAACAAAATAAGTTGGTATTCCATGTATTGCAACAGTGCTTTTCATCAAATGTTTGCACAAAGTATAGCAACCATGACAAAATAATTTGTGGTTTATGCATGTATATAGCTACATTAGACTGTACAGGCCATTTAAATAGTGCATTATGTTAGCAATCATCGTTAGTAACCCTATGTTAAGAAGTGTGGGCAGACAGTTCATTAATGCATACATATATTGCCAGGATATTGTGCTGTCTCCTTGCTGCAAAAATACAAAATACAGTAGCAAGATTGAGTGGGATGATGAAGTCATCTGGCAAATTTCCACTGGGTGATGCACCTAGGAGCAAATGACACAGCATATTCACACCACCCACTGGATACACCACTGGACTTGAATTCAGGTGCAGACAGATATTTCAGTGATCTCCATTGCCTAAGCACTGACAAGCCACAAATCAAACCTAACGTGCTGTATCTTTAGAGGAGGGAACACTATTGCTATCTTTCTTAAATTTAAATTCTAGCAGAGAAAAAGTACTGGTAGAGCTACCAAAAGATAGAATGGGAAATGTTGGGCAACCCTAAGTACTTCATTTTTGGTTGACTATAAATTGGCTAAACTTTAGCTATCGGGGTGAAGTTTCCATGGCAGGATCTGCTTCCAACTATTATTTTTTTCTTTGTGAAATTAGGATGGTATAAACAAATCAGCTCCTAATCTTGGGAAATGGAGATTCCCAGTTTATGAAAAAGTCCTGCATAAGCTAGTGAAACACAGGCTGCTTTGGTTCTTAGCTCCCAGTCTACAGAGATGAAAATTATAAATTCACTAATAAGTGAAGCACTCACACTGTACCAGGAAAATATGCAGGCAGATACAAGAACTCTTACTTTTAGGGTCATGTAATCTAAACATTGTTGAACAGCTATTACTGGTAAAGGCTAACAACAAAACACAAATGTTACAGAAACAATCCTAAAAATCATTTCAGGACACAGAGCTGGGGACTCAAGCTTCAACAAAAAGAATCAGCTGCAAGTAGGAAGAAACAAAAGGTTAATAAGACTGTAACCTGCAATGCCTACTCAAAAAGTTCTTTTGTTAAGAAGCAAGTATCAATAAAGTAAGCAGGAATTTCTCAGAGGTGTTTTCTGGCCCTTTTCTAGCTCATCAGATTGTGGACGACATCACAAAACTCCACATCTCTTTAGCAGTAAAGTTAATTTAAATAGCTATATTTTATGGGCAAAATAAAGTGTTATGATGATTTGAGGACAAAAGAAGATATTCACTAACAAGCCAGAATAGAAAAGGAACAAAAAAGTGATGTATTTATTTTACCAGCTATCTTTTTTTCCCACTACAGTTTTTCTTTTCTAAGAGAATGCTGGTTTTATGCCTTTTCTGTGATTACTTTTCAGATCAATTCTTTCCTGGCTATTCTCCCTCTCTCTCCTGCCCCACATCTATCCCCCCGCCCCGCCATGAGGAGAGGCCAAGCCCTGCCATGTTTGAGTGGAATGTTGACGCCCATGTGGGTGGGTGCAGAATTAGCCAAAACAAGTCCCTGCATTCCTTAGGATGCCAACCCCCTTCTGCTGGCTCTTTCCTAATATCTTATTAGTAGGTAAAATCTCTTTCCCAAATCAGCCTTCCCCATTCTTTCACAGTGGAAAAAAATAGAAACAAAAAAACTTCCTTAAACAGGTGTCCAGGCATATTTATAGCAAAGTATTATGTTAGTTAGACAATTACAGTTTTTCAGTTGCCCAATTTAAATTCCTATAGGTACCTAATAAACCATCAAATGAAGAAGAATTACCAGTAAATAGCAACTACCTTGAAAGAACACTACTTTAAATATTAAAGTGACACTTCATTAGTTATGCTGGCAAACAGGTCAGTTTGAATCAAATGGCTATATTAAATTAGTGGTCCTATTGCAGACATGGGGTGTAATTTTTATTACCAAATACCCAGCCAAGCTAGTGACCTTAAAAACATTACTCAATAAATGGTTGAGAGTTAATTAGAACACTGTGCCAGGGGGAAAAAAAAAAAAAGAATAGTCTTGAACATCTCTGAATTCTTTCCAGGAAGATGTTTTTAATAATGACAGTAGTTTACTCCATTTAAAGGTCCATATCCTCAAGTCAAAATGTAGGCTTTTATGAAACCAGCAAAATACAAGACTAAAAAAATATTTCCATCCTTTTTCTCCAACTGCAGTGAACTATTTTCTTAAGAAACAAAATTAAGAGCCTCCAAAACATCTATGACTTCAGAACTGCATCTCTACTACAGAACATCGACTAGAAACTGACTCCCAATAGAAGCTTATACTGATATTTCCTTTTGCTGTGCAAGCTGAAATGAAGGCAGGAGGGAAACCTACAGAGAAATGTAATTTGACATTTATCACTTTTCAGTTTTAACAATCTATGGTATTAGAACTCATCGCAAAAATCAGTTGGCTAATGTACATTTTCTTAATTGCAATCTCTCTTTTCTATAACATACACTAAAGCAAAGAGTTTTCAGACCGATAATTCAAGCAACCGCTACCTGTAATGCCACTCCAAGACTCCCATTACACAGAGAAGTTCCT
Source organism: Nyctibius grandis (assembly GCF_013368605.1). Taxonomy (NCBI): domain Eukaryota; kingdom Metazoa; phylum Chordata; class Aves; order Nyctibiiformes; family Nyctibiidae; genus Nyctibius; species Nyctibius grandis. Next base: position 16,658,318 of record NC_090660.1, read on the forward strand.
GTATTTTCATTGCTCCTGAAAATTGTGTCTCTAACCTTCCTCAGTAGAAATAAAAAATAAGCTGGCACAATGCAAAAGGAATAGGACTCCCAGCATGGATTGTTTCTTTTAGGCTCCTGTATAGATATGTTCACTCCACATTCTCCTTTTCATCCCTTCTATTCCTCTACTTTCATCCTAATTTCTATCCAACATTTTCATCAGGTATTCCTCTTTACATGGTCCCATCCCGTGTATTCTGTGATGGCAGTAACCTCAGTCACAAGCAGCTGTGATTCTTAAATTCTGCCCAGCTTAAGTATAGCATTTTTTTTTTTATGCCATAGCTGGGGAGAATTTGCCAACTACTTACTAGACACAAAAGAAAGAACACGATACTATGAGTCATAACAGAGGACCCATGAGAACTTCCATAACTACACTAAAGTTCAACATAACAGTTAATTCCCTCTGAGGTAGAATGACTTCGCAGAGAACTCAAAGGAAGATTCAAAATGAAGGTTGAATTTGGGTAGAAAAATTTAGGTAATCTTTCTCTCCAAAGACAGAATCCATTAATTTCCAGGAGGTACATGTGGTAGAGGTACGAGGAAGATCCACTGCCTTGTGAAAAATCTTTGAATTCCAAAACTGTTAGAGATCTGACAAAGGATTTGGGTATCAAAGGTGGGACTTGGAAGGAATTTACTTACCTGAGAAGGGGGAGCCCTGAGATCTGGCCCTTAGTCTCCTGAGCTTTACATCAAAGCAATAAAACACATGAACAGTCCTAGAAACAGGGATCAAAATCCTGGATTCCTCCTACTTGGCAGAGTTCACTAACCACGAGGCTACAAAAACAAACTTCACTACGTGCCGTCTATGACTCCCTTGAATTATTGCCTGACTAGTGGAATAGCTTTTGCAGGAGCAGTGGAGAAGTTTCCCACACTTCCCTTGGAGATGGGAGACAACAGTAAGAACATTTCAAGTAAAGTGGTGAACTGGACTTGGATCTGCCAGATCTTGGATGAGCTCCAGCCATTAAGGTGTTGTATAAAATGTGAGAATACAGCTCTTTCAGTCCAATTTTAAGAGGGGAGTGACTCTTCATCACTTTGGGACCAAAGCTCTGGAAACCTATCAACAGGAGAGAGTTCAGTTCTCTGGACCTACCTCTTCAAGATACCAGGTGGGTTCACAGAGTCATGGTTGATTGTAGTATTGTGTCTGGTGCCCTAGTCCAACAGAGTGGTAAGATGTCAGACATACTCTTCTTTTCAGTATTTCTTTTAGCTGGTACCTGGCACTTCTTGAGTCTGCTGGCTGTATTGGATCTCATTCTGAAGTGTCTAACTGTCCTTAATTACTATACAGGGCTCTAAAGCACCAGACACCAAAGGTCTGGATTGCACTCGAGGTGGTTCAAGGCACTACAGAGATCAACACAACGAACAAGTGAGGACCTATGATTGACTGTGGATGATCACTTTTCCTTATATTCACGTCCACTGAAAGCTGTCCAGTAGCATTTGAGATTGGTGAAGACAGATACTGTAACCAAAGCAGCAAACCCTGGAATGTTTCTGAGCACCCAGGTCTCAGCCACAGCCTTGTCCTGGCCCCATCCAGGAATGATATCTACCACCCAACACCATCTTGGTTGCTTCAAAGGAAAAGAAATTTGGTTCACATGCTGGACAGTCAGAAGAACAAGTTACCAGAGCATGTCATTCTGTGCACCCATCCCTCGACTTCATCTTATCCAGAACGGGTAATAGTATGAAGCCAAACAACGCCCCATTCCAAAGGGCTGTTGCCACACTCTGCATGGACCCAGTGACTTAGATCCATGAGCACGGCCCTCACGAAAACCAGACTGCAGAGTCAACAAGCAGTATTGCTCAGTTGTCCTGCTACCCAGATCGTTTGGGGAAAAAAAGAAAAGCCAATTATTTCAGATTAACTGTACACTTAGAAGTCTAATTTAAGTGTTCACACTGGAAAACAAACTGCAAAGTACAGCTGTAGGAAACAAGGCCCTTATAATCGAAGAAGTTAATTTGTTCATTTCAGCTGAGTAGTCATTGAAATGCTTATCTTGTACAAATATTTGTCTGATATATTGACATACAAATATAATTTCGGTATATTAGCTGAAGCACTAATTAGATTAATAGCTATATTTGCTTTGAAAAGGTCTCTCTTGCTGAAATCAATTAAAAGTGCATGACAAAATTTCATTAAGCTTTACAATATGTTTTTCCACCGAGTGCAAAGTTATATCGTCCAGCTATCTTGCTATAAAAGTGCACGATAGGACTCCCAAATAGATTCAGAAATCATTGTGCCAACACTGTTTTGTACTTCTTTATCAGTAAGCATGGATTTTTTTTTTCTCCACCTCCTAAGGGAACATATTTGGCTCGCATGCACTGAACTCGTAAATGCAGGATTAAATTTACTGAGAGATATACCTGTGCTAATCTCAACCTCATGCTGCCCAGAAGGGTTTCTCGTACAAAGCAGCACATGTTTTGTTCTGTGTGACCTGGGTCACAGGCCCTCCCTCCAGCAACCCACACCATGATGGGTGATAACCACCATCCCCTTTGCATCTGGCAAAGAGTACGCTATAAGCTGTGAAACAGAGAAATAGGACCTTTACAAATGTATAGGTATTTACATGTTGTTCAAGAAGTGCTACCACAGGGCAAAGGAGCACCAGAAGCAAAGGACAGAGGTCTGAGCTAATCGGAGGGGCTCAGAAGCCAAAGAACATATGTATCTCCTTCCCCAGAACAATCATTAAATTTAGTGCTGGGCAGAAGAGGGTTGTGAAAGAAGGCAAACGGATGCACAAAGAGAGAAGAGATGGAAATACCGTTCCTAGAGCCAAGGATGGTGCCAACAATTGCACCCAGAAAGACAATGATCTGTAGTTATTCCTCTTCCCAGCATCCTTTCCGTTCTCGCTTCCTCGAGCCTCAGTCCAAACAACACAGCTGCTTTGTCATAACCACATGAGTTGGGAAACTACGTCAATTCTTTGCTCCTGAGCTTCCTCCGTGTCTTGTCTCTGTTTCTTCAGATTGCCAACACACAGATATTGCAGTGGTAAGCACAAAAGAAAACCTTTCATAAACTAGACCAGCCCTGCCAAACAGCAACATATTTTACCCTAGGCTTATACTCCTGAGGCAGTAAGGTCCCAATCCCAGGTATTCTGCAATTCCTTAATAATTTTCCTGCCATTACTCTGTCTGTCTCCAATGCCTGAGACACAGAAGGAAAAAAATAGGGTAGGAAAAGAAAGACAAAAGGAATGTCAGCAGAGATGTTGCCCAGAGATACTGAAAGAAGGTAGATCTATGTGCTATGGATTTGTGCTCTTTCTGAGAAGAGGGAATTAGAAAGCACCTGGTAAAAGTAGGATCCTTACAAACATAAAGGGGCCAAAATGGGGTAAGACAGCTGAATATTTCTGGAGTCAAGAGTCTGGTCTCACACCACCAAGATCTGAGGAGCTGCTCTACATTGCAAAAATTAAGCAAGTGCCTAAGTACCTCTTCTGAGGAGCTGACTCATGCTGTAATTTTACAGTTCTTAGCTTGTAAGCGGAACAGAACCACTTTCTTCACTAAGATCCCCTAAAAAGAAGAATTATGTATTCTACTAAGGGCACAAAAATGTATTTAACATTTTCTAATATAAACAAGAACTGGCACTTTTATAAAGCCAGCCAAATATAAGTTCGGTTTTTCAGATATTATATTCAGGATCCAGTGAGAAATATGTCGCCACTTGTGAAGAGTTTTATTCCATCAACGGCATTACCACCCACCTAAGTCTGTCCATGTGTTGGTGCGGAAGAGTGCCATATCTTCCTGCAACACTCATGTCAGGATTAAAATACCTTGCATTGTAGACACATAAGGAGTGCTTTATCATGCTCAGCTGATGTACATAGTAGCTCATTATGATTGGGTAACCTGGCCATTAAGCTCTACAATAAGCCCACGCTGAATCCTAAAAAGGGAGCCATATATAGGCTACGGAGGTGTTGAGTAAGAGAAGGTTTACTGTGCTCTACATAAATAATTTTGCCTTCAATCTTTACAGCATTTTTAGCAAAGCTGCTAGCTGAACACACTGAATAATTATATTCCTGGTGTAATTTCCTTGAGCATCTTCCAACTCAATAGAGCCATATTGTGTTCAGACTGTTCATGCTCCTTCCCCAAAGAACAACTGAAAATCCTTCAGCCTAGGTACAGAGGAAAAATACAGACTTTTTTTTTCTCCCACAACTGAGGCTCCTGGTTAGTCTTGACCAGGGTTAGGCATTGCAACAGACTCAGCACCCTCCATCACCTATGTTAGCAGTTGCCCACTTTCTCACTCCCAGGCAGTGTGGAAGAAGCAGCTTTTCGACAAGAACACAGAAGGGAGGAAAAAAAAAAACCAACAACAACAAGGAGCCCAAAAAAAAAACCAAACTAAAGGGGAGGGAGGGAAATAGCAAATGAGTGAAAGAAAGGGAGACTGGGACCATTTGGGCAAAGAGACTGGAGATGGAAGCCAGTAAAGAAAAAGGCCTGACCAGAATCAGGTTAGCTGATAGAAGGAATATGCTACACCAAATGTAAGAGAAGAGGAGAGCTCACAGCCAGCTGGTCAGAGGCCAGAATGAGGAGCCAATCAGCGGTGGAGAAAGGCAGGAGATGTGGGACACCAGTCTAGCACTACTGGGAAACAAGAATCAATGCGGGCCCAGAGACAAAGGCCAGGATATGGGGTTACCTGGGTTAGCTGCATGAGGGTATCATTCCAATGTCGCATTATAGCATTTTTGTTTCTCTATTCTGCCTCAAAATACAAACCAAGGTTTTGCTGTAATTCTTTATGTTAAAAAAAAAAATTATTTTCAGCTGGTAAAGTCAAGGTTTAAGACCTTAAAAAATAGCAGTGCAATGTTAATGTGTCCCTCTTGTACACTAGGCATCCTAACACAGCCTGTGTTAAGATGACTACTTGTTATTCTTTTCCCCTATCTATTCTTGCGTGTCTGTTTTCTTTCATGGCTGTGGTATGAATCTTTCCAGCATGTGTCTTTAATTCATAAATATTAGGTAGGGCTGTTTCTTCCCCTACTGATTATGAGTACTATTAAATGTATTTTTTCAATTTAAGTTCTTAATATTCATTACCAATGTCATTCAGAGCTACAGATTGCCACTCAGACATATATGTACACCTGCTACATCAGAGAAGTTTTCTAATGGGATCCCCACTCTGTTAAAAGATTGGCCAAATATCATTATGAGCATATCCATTTAAATCCCATCATATGTATGATATATTAAATGACTCACCTAGTAACCTTGGAACACTTCAAAGAAGTAGAAGAATGAAGAGCAGATGCTCATCTCAGGATAGCAGGGCTATTTTATGCTTTTGGAGTTTGCAATGGGTACTTACAGCTGTGATTTTTCCTGAAACTGAAAGCAAAAACAAAGATAGGCCTGTATAAACAGAGAATCTTATGAGTTTCATAGTTTTAAGCCTAACTAACCAAAAAGCAAACAAACTCATAGCCTCACTTGGGAAGAAAAGAGATGAAAACACTAGGAAGTGAAGCATGAAGCCCAGTATAAATTGTGTGACTGCATGCATTAGGTAAGCAAAAATGATACTCTACTAGAGAGAAGGCATAGTTTATATATGGGATAGGAGTTCTCTATGACAGAACCAGCTACACACATTAGCAAGAGGGCTATTCAGACAGATAGAACCATGAACCTGATCAACTGAAAACACTGAAATATAGTAACCTATACTAATTTTCATTATCTGCGACCTAGGAGGGAGGAAAAAAAAAAAAAAAAAAAAAAAAAAGCAAAAAAAACCCACAAAAACAAACCACAACCCCTTGGGGACTGTGACATTCCACTGCATGGTTGAACAGGGAACTGCTGGGCAAACTCAAGTGGAAGAAGAGGGTGTACAGATCGTGGAAGGAGGGGCTGGCCACTTGGGAGGAATATAAGTCTGTTGTCAGAGGATGTAGGGAGGCAACTAGGAAAGCTAAGGCCTCCTTGGAATTAAACCTTGCAAGGGAGGTCAAGGACAACAGAAAGGGCTTCTTCAAATACATTGCAGGTAAAGCCAACACTAGAGGCAATGTAGGCCCACTGATGAATGAGGTGGGGGTCCTGGAGACAGAGGATAAAAAGAAGGCGGAGTTACTGAATGCCTTCTTTGCCTCTGTCTATACTGTTGGAGGCTGTCCTGAGGAGCCCCGGACCCCTGAGGCCCCAGAAGAAGTCAGGATAGAGGAGGAATCTGTCTTGGTTGATGAGGGCTGGGTCAGGGACCAATTAAGCAACCTGGATGTCCATAAATCCATGGGCCCTGATGGGATGCACCCGCAGGTGCTGAGGGAGCTGGCGGAAGTCATTGCTAGGCCACTCTCCATCATCTTTGCTAAGTCGTGGGCAACGGGAGAGGTGCCTGAGGACTGGAGGAAAGCGAATGTCACTCCAGTCTTCAAAAAGGGCAAGAAGGAGGACCCGGGTAACTATAGACCGGTCAGCCTCACCTCCATCCCCGGAAAGGTGATGGAGCAACTTGTTCTTGGTGCTGTCTCTAGGCACATCAAGGATAGGGGGATCATTAGGGGCACTCAGCATGGCTTCACCAACGGGAAGTCATGCTCAACCAACCTGATAGCCTTTTATGAGGACATAACCCGGGGGATAGATGATGGTAAAGCTGTGGATGTGGTCTATCTCGATTTCAGTAAAGCGTTTGACACGGTCTCCCACAGCATCCTCGCAGCTAAACTGGGGAAGTGTGGTCTGGATGATCGGGTAGTGAGGTGGATTGTGAACTGGCTGAAGGAAAGAAGCCAGAGAGTAGTGGTCAGTGGGACAGAGTCCAGTTGGAGGCCTGTGTCTAGCGGAGTCCCTCAAGGGTCGGTTCTGGGACCAGTTCTATTCAATATATTCATTAATGACTTGGATGAGGGATTAGAGTGCACTGTCAGCAAGTTCGCTGATGACACCAAACTGGGAGGAGTGGCTGACACACCGGAAGGCTGCGCAGCCATTCAGAGAGATCTGGACAGGCTGGAGAGTTGGGCGGGGAGAAATTTAATGAAATATAACAAGGGCAAGTGTAGAGTCCTGCATCTGGGCAAGAACAACCCCATGTACCAGTACAAGTTGGGGGCAGAGCTGTTGGAGAGCAGCGTAGGGGAAAGGGACCTGGGGGTCCTAGTGGACAACAGGATGACCATGAGCCAGCAATGTGCCCTTGTGGCCAAGAAGGCCAATGGCATCCTGGGGTGTATTAGAAGGGGTGTGGTTAGTAGGTCGAGAGAGGTTCTCCTCCCCCTCTACTCTGCCCTGGTGAGGCCGCAGCTGGAGTATTATGTCCAGTTCTGGGCCCCTCAGTTCAAGAAGGACAGGGAACTGCTAGAGAGAGTCCAGCGCAGAGCCACGAAGATGATTAAGGGAGCGGAACATCTCCCTTATGAGGAGAGGCTGAGGGAGCTGGGTCTCTTTAGCTTGGAGAAGAGGAGACTGAGGGGTGACCTCATTAATGTTTATAAATATGTAAAGGGCAAGTGTCAAGAGGATGGAGCCAGGCTCTTCTCAGTGACATCCCTTGACAGGACAAGGGGCAATGGGTGCAAGCTGGAACACAGGAGGTTCCACTTAAATTTGAGGAAAAACTTCTTTACGGTGAGGGTGACTGAACACTGGAACAGGCTGCCCAGAGAGGTTGTGGAGTCTCCTTCTCTGGAGACATTCAAAACCCGCCTGGACGCGTTCCTGTGTGATATGGTCTAGGCAATCCTGCCCCGGCAGGGGGATTGGACTAGATGATCTTTCGAGGTCCCTTCCAATCCCTAACATTCTGTGATTCTGTGTGATTCTGTGATTCTGTGACTTTATCCACCACTGAGGAGAAATTTTGGTCACTACCAGCAATCCTCTGGATGCTGACCAGGGAGACAGCTGGGGAAGTTTTGGCTGAATTTATCACCAAAATATATCTTCTACAGGGATTAAGCAAGTAAATAGATAAATCAGGTCTTGGATAAATAAACACCTCATCAATTGTCATCTCCATTTGTCAGCAGTTTGCACTGTGTTTCTCTCACATACTTTTACATAACTCAGATAACTGAAGCATATTAAGAGGGTTGTATCTGTTCCAGACTCATGACCCATTTATTTCTTTTCTGGGCACTAATTTCGCCCAACCGTGCCTCAAACTGAACAGCTCCCCAGCAGCCTCTGTATAGATTTTGTTTCAGAATCTGATTACAAAAGGACAAAGGCGGAATTTGACTTGAGGAGGAACCAGGAAGAAGAAATTCCCTTTACAAGATTATTTGGAGTGAATATATATCTTTAAAATACTCAGGGAGAGAACAGAGTGGAAAAGAAAGTCCCCAGGGCATGATCCAGGGCATGATTGCCTAGAGCTTGGGATAGGTGCAATGAAAATAAGTTATAAATCAGTGACAGCTTTCAAACTATGGATGAACAGTCTATTAAAAAATAGTAGTCCTCCACTTCTTGGGAGGTTGAAGAGCCTTTGTCCTTGTTTATGTTGGGGACCAGCCCTGATTTCAGCAACCGATAACCAGCAATTTGTTTGCTCCCATGTGACCTCAACAGCAAACAGGCAAAAGCCCTGGGAGCTTTCAAACTAAGTTTCTCTGATTATACCCCAAGGAGGAAAGGGGATGAGTCCCTCCACTTCTGTGGAAACAGCTCTAGCATCCCACACAGTCAGGACAAAAGCAGGGGACATGGCAGTGATTCAGCAATTCGGTCCAACCCAGGGATAGTAATGGGCAGTAGAAGAACCCGTGGGTGACATAGGGGAGAAACTGGCTAGATCCATCCAACCTAACGGACCGCATAGAAGCTGACCACAGTGACATTTCTCAAACTGTGCTAATTGTCATCACAAATTATTGGCAGTAGCTGCACTTCAGGAATTTTCTCCACAATCATTTTCAAACACCTCCAAATCAATTTTCCTGGCACAACCCCAAATGTTCTTTTTGAAAGTACACCAGGTGCTCAAAAAATATAAAAGTAGCTCATCTGGGCCAAGCAAACGTCCATCCAGACCAGTACCTTGTCTTGGACTATGGTCAACAGGTACAAGATGAGGACAAACTCACAGTGATGATACAGTTGTCACTGCTTATCTAATCCAGCTAATGTGATCGAGCAAGCAGGGCTCTGTCTCATCGGGTGAAATGCCTGAAGCACAACAGGCAAGATGTGTTTCACCCTCATATTCCAGGAAAGCATTGTGCAAATACTCTGCGTGGGAAGGCTGTCTTTACCTGGCCCATGTGACTGAGTACAGTAAAAATGTCCCAAGTCTCTCCCTGGTATAACTGCATTGCATCCAGTGGGGTTACACCAGAAACAAACCAGCTTACAAACTTAATGATCTTTCATGAAGGAATGGTCAATGGAGCAGCAGCAAGAAAGAGATGGGGAGAGAAAGGTCATTCCTGAAACTGAAGTGATGCTTTTTGTTACCAGATCTGTGCTCTGGACACCTGAGGCCTGAATCAGCTCTTTTACCCATTCACCTCGCGTCACTGTAACCCCATTGACACAAGTAAATTAATCCTGAGGAAAGTAAGTGTAAGACCTGTGACAGATGTGACTGACCACCCAAGGCTGGCAATATCTGAGCCTTTTATTTATTTCACATAAAGCAACATGAAGGAGCTGGTCAAAAGCGCAAATAACCCATAGAGCACAGCTGCCACTGACTTGGAAAATGTTATTTCAAAGCAGCAGAGAGGTTTTACACCCTCAAACTTTTCATTAATCTGATGGATTATCTACCTCTAGATGATGTCATTCCAAAATACTGCTTCAATACCTATGAGTAACTGTGCCACGGATGAATAAACACATTTTTTTTGGGGGGGGATTCATATAATATCTCTAAATTTCATATAACACCCTCCTGGGCAAATATTCACAGATGAGCAGTTAGGTCAGGTGGTCTATGTCTTTTCCCCTTGAACAAAAATCAATATATCCAGTTGCAAACTATCAACATTTCTCACAAACTGCCATATAAATCTTCTCAGTTTACTTTCTCATCTGAAAACAGTGTTGAAAGCACTGTTAAACACTACTAATAGTTCCAAGACTTCCTTGGCTTTCACCCATCTTGGAGCTCTTGCCATAGGACAGTCAGGATTCGTTTACTAGCCTCTTGTTGGATCTGGATGAGATGCTGGCACTAGACAAACAGGGGAAAAACAAAAACAATGAAACAAAATAAAAGTATCTCTTCCAAAAAGTCTTTCAAACACAATCCAGTGAAAATGAGCTGAGTTGAAAGTCAACAATGTAATTCATACACACACTCCCCCAAAGACAAACATGGAGTTTGGTTTGGTTTTTGTGCTTTTTTAAAACTGCGTAGTGTAACACACACACTCTAACAGGAATTGCTTTGTCTGATTTGGCACTTGACTGTGTATTCCTGCTCTGTGGATTGCATAAGGGAATAAAAATTACAAATGAAGAACACAAGCAGTCCTCCGACTTCTGCAACTCTTGCTGTAGAAAGAGACAAAAATGATACTCCAGTGAACCACAGGCTTTAAGGCTCTTATGGCTGCTATTTAAACCAAAAGTAAAGACAGGAATGCCAGCTTACCCAGTTCTTCAACTAGGAGAGCTGTCTGGCATCGCTGTATCACCCGACACAGGATTTTGTCCCAAATACATCAATGAGAGATGAAGCTTCCTGGTACTCGAGAGAACAGTTGTACCTAAAGGGCACCTTAAAGCTACAAGTCTACAAGTAAACTGAAGCACAAATTGTGCTCCTCTCTCTTTGGTATGTTACCCCAACCACATTCAGTAAACAAATACCAGCACAAATTGAAATCTCTAACCCTATGCCAAATGTAGTCCCAAAGGCCTGTAAGACATGGGTTAATGAACTGGCCAAGTGCAAGATGATGCCTATAATTTCACATCAGGCTAACATCTGCACATCTACTGGGCATGTTGATGGTAAACACAAACTTCTTAGCAGAGATACTGATGATTAATTTTTTATTCCAACTAAATTAACAAAGATCCCTGATGCAGTTGAATAGTACACTCATTAGACAAGTATAATAGATATGCTGCAGGGGTAAGATGAAGCACTCTAATTAACCTAATTTGGTCAAGATTGTTTGAATATCTTGCCTCCAGAGAGTAATCCCACATCTAATTTTTTTAAACTTATTTAAAAATCTAGTTCATGAACCTTGAAGTAAGTCTCCTAAATGTCTTTTGAGACACCTGTCTGAATGTCTGAAGGCTTAGTACCTAGCCACTTTGTGGATGTTCAGCATACCTGAGCAAAAATGGCTGCCCAAATAAGGAAAATGTGGAGGACACAGTCAACAGTGATTCACTAGGTTGACATTCTCCCTATTGTTCTTCGAGTCCTTACAGAATGGGGTGGAGAATTAGGGAACTAATAGGCATAAGGTCAATGAGCAGTTCTATGAGCAACACAACTGATGAAGCTGAGTTTCCTGCAGATGTATGCTCTACATCCCCCAATTACAGCCACTTTCCTTTGTAATCACAGAACCCCTCATCTCTCTTCCATGTGCTCACCTGTTAGCCCGCACAAGCAATAGTGCCTGCTGCATCTCATTTGGAGCTACAAGTGCTGACTGGTCAGCAGGCTGTGGTCTTGGGCTAGGTAAGGGATTGATCATTAATGCTAGTTCTTCATTTTAATAGGAGGGAATAGGGCATCCTAATAGGAATAAGTGACATTCAGAAAAGCCCATTTTCCTGTTCTTAAAGCTAATTTGATTAGTTGCCCTAGAGGTAGGGTTAGTTACTTACCATCAATAAAAATTATCATAAATACTTTTCATTTTTAAGTCTCCAAGTTAATTCAGTGCCATCTGAGCCACCCCCACAGAGAACATGGATTCTGGCAACAAAGGTTTCTTGTTGCCAGCTCCCTGCTAAGTGTTACAGAAAAAATGCATTTTTTTCTGATGGAGCATCATGCACAGCACATTCCAGATGGCAAGGGAAGAAATGGAGAAGGCCTAGTCAGCAAGGATTTAACTGGGGAAGGTGCTTTGCACCCACAAATTTGACAGGATCCAACAGGAGCTGCACCGCCCATCAGAAACTCCACAGATCAAGTTTTTTTAAAAGAAACCTGTGAATATCTTGCTAGAATGTCTCCTGTGGAAAGTATAAAAATGGAAGGTGACAAACCAGAATTCTAGCAATCTATCAATCAGCAGCAGAGAGATAAGGTTTTCATTTATTACCTTCTGGGGTTTTTTTGTCTATACAGTATCCAGCACAATGCGATCCAGAACACTATTCATTGTTTCTAGGTACTACTGTATTACATACAGCATGTTCATCATCAGAGAAGGGCACAGAATGGCTACACACTAAGACCATTAAAGCATACAGCCCTCTCTATCAGAATAAGTGGTTCTCCTTCTGTTTGTCAGATTAAGGGCATTTGCGTTACACTCATGAGCCTTCATGGCAATAAATATTTCCTACGCCTGGCAATGTTGTTAGAATGGCATATCTTGACTTAATCCTGTCCCTGGTGCCCTCAACCTCAGGTGGAAGCTCTGAAGGCTGAAATAAACCTAGTATGTTTCCAAGCATCTAGTCCACTACACTTTGGATGCTTTATCTATCCGTGTTACCTGTTGGTTGTCCTAATAAGCAGTAATGCAGTGTTGGCTAGATTATTTCCACAAACCCAAAAGGATTTCATTAAATGCCAGCAATGAAATGCAGAGACAACTTTAAGAAAAGTCAACACAAGAATTTTGATTCTTAGCTGCAGAATATGAGCAAGAGGAGAGAAAGGCCTTTATATTTTCATTACAGCTATCTAATTTTGTGGCTTGACTCCCAACACAGGATTAAGTCACTTGAACAGCTGGTAAAGTTACTGCTACTCCAGCATCTGAGCACCATTGGAGCATAAAGGCTGTAACTATCTTCGCTGTATCTCCTGAGATGCTCCACACAAATGGAATATATATCTACATCCATCTATGCAGGAATATTTTTCACTAGCCAACTTTACAATGTCTTTCACAGTGCCACGAGGTGACAAAACTGGAAGAACAAACAGTGCCTAACGCTGTTAATCCTTAGTAAAAGCACCAAGAAGCAAAATCTGATCAGCCTGTTATATTAAACAACTAAAGGATAAGATTAATCCAGTGACATGGCTAGGAAACACAAGACAGTAAAATGCAATAGATAATTTACCCCAGAGTCTGTCAGGGTACTCACTACAATCAGGGATGTGAAGATATATGCTATTGATGGATTTAAGAAAGGGAGGAATCATTCTATGGATGGGACCTGCAGGGAGACTTTAAGCTTCTTATCCAAGGGTGTAATGCAATCCCAAAAAAAAACCCTTGGGAAGGGCTGTTCCTCATGTCCACGGCCATGAACAATTACATTGCATATTCTTCCCCTTATACCCAGCAACATTTGAAGCATTCCCTGCACATTCAGTGACCAGGGAGGAGGGGAGAGCACAGGACAGAGCACTGGCAAAGTTAACTACAGCAGAGGTAGAAGTGTGGAAGATTGAACCAGTGGGACTTCAGCTGTCTGTGAACCACAGAGCCTTAAATTTAGCTACAGGCAGGATACTAGGCTTGAAGTCTTAATGATCTGCATTGACGTGGCAGATCTCACGTTGCTAGAGAAAACAAAGAGCAGGGCAGAGCCCCTTGAGGCATAATGGGAATTCTCAATAACAGCAAATCCACTCTCATCCAAAGGAAAGTTTCCGTGTTATATGGAGCTCTCACCTTCCCCAGCAGTAGCTGGCCATTCAGCTGGGGATCTTAGAAGACAAGAACATTGCACATTGTGTAACTGTTGAAATTTCATTATACCATTAGAGCTGATGACAGAATTCGCAATTTATTATAGGGCTAGGAAACCAATACAAGCTTTCTATTATGAGCAAAGCTAAAATCAGACTGGAACTTTTCCCGGAGTATGGGATGAACAAGAGGAGCCTGAAGCTGAGTTGTCACCACCTTCAAATACAGATGACTTAATTAAAAAAAAAAAAAGAACGTATCTGATTTGACTGTTTTCCCCCCCTTACCCAAAAGTCAGCACATTGGAAAGTGAACACAATTTATCTCACTGAAGAAGCACATGTCCAGGTGAATCCAAGGGAGGGGCCGGAGAGATTTGGTAATGAGCCGGAGAGGCTTGGTAGTGAACCCTTCTTTGCACAAGTTGGGAGCCTAGTTCCTCCCTACACTCTAATCCTAATGCAGTAGAGAGCAGTCAAACAGAAGCCTTCAGTTGGGTGTAAATACCATTTATTCCCTCACTGAACTTCCTCTGCACTGCCATAGCAACGCAAGTTGCTTCACCATTGGTCCGTACCAGTAAAATGGCAGCAATAGAAGTATGCCAGCCAGGGATGAGGATCAGTCCTAGCAAGGATACAGTTATACTAGTATCAGGGCATCTCACACCAGCAGAACTTATTCCACTCCCTCAAATAGAACAAGATATCCCTGGAGAAGCACTTTCATCTCTGGACAGATCTGTCCACCCTGTGTATATTATGCACCCCACAGAGGGCAACCTCAAAGCCCTCTTCAAAACCAGCTTCATGACCATACAAGCAGCAAACCAGTACACAGAGGTGCTGACACAGCTGAAACACATAGACCTGAGCATGCCTGGACACATAAAGGAGGTTAGCAGACTGTCAAACATGTCTGACAGGCTAGCCACAAACCAGTCCTGTGGACACAAGATGAACAGGAGATATGTGCTGCTACAGTCAAGGTGGCGTACAAGCAAACGGAGGCAAAACTGTAAAAATCAATTAGGATTAGGCAATACATACATCATGGATAAGCCCTATAAATTTTATTGCAACTGATTCTGCAAACAACCTTGAATGACACCTTCTTATGGGAAATACAATTACCCAATGCAGAAAACCTGTTTCTTTAGGGTCCTGAAATCACCAAAGTCCCTCTTTGAGCCCTCAGAGTCATGCCTAAGAGACTCACACTGGCCCTATGCAGGGCAAAAGAGACACACTCTATTACAAAAGATCCTTTTCATTTTCTCCTCAACATCCTACGCTTGGATCTAGCACAAGCCAGTTTTGTAATAGACAAGCTAATGGGGCTGTGCGAAGTGCACTGACTCTTCATGTTTCAAAAAAAAAAAAAACAAAAACAAACACACTTTTATTTATACAGTATAGAGTTGCCATACAAACTGGCACTTAAGACAAAAACACTCAGCAAGCTAATGATTTTTTTTTCCTTTCTGTGAAGCATCTGCAAGATGAAATCCCATCTGAATCTCAGTTTCACAGCCTTGCCTTATTTAAACAATTCAGCTCCTTTTGTCTCTCATTTGTACTGCACTTTGTGCGTCATCCTGGGTTGTTTCACTGCATATTGCGCAATTACAAGTGTTCAAACATATAGAAGGCAAGAATAGCTTAGCTTGTTTCGGTTGCCTTACAATCAATACCTCTGCCTGCGGCACCGAAGAATGTATGAGAAAATGAGTTTTCTGTTTTTATAAACTTTGTCTATCTTCAAGCTCACTTTGATCCATTCTTCTACACAAATGAATAGGGTGGGGCCATTACAGAACAAGTAGAGACAACAACAACGTTCTGTTAGACTGAATCTCAACAGAGGTGACCACACCAAAGGCCACCTTCTTAATGATCGTGCTTTTATTCTCCAGTTCATTTGGAATCTTTATTCTCCCTTCCTGCACTGAACAAATGCAAGCTTTGTGATATCTGTTCCTTTTAATTTTGTGGCAGCAATGGTTTTTTTTTTGCTTTGATCTGATCCAGTATGTAATGTTGTGAAGGTACTGTCTGCTAAAATAGGAAAAACTATGCAGTTTATGATTGCTGGAAGTGAAAGCTATTTGTGGGGGTGTTTTTTGATAACATGGTAATTCAGACCGTATCCTTACCCAAAACAACTGGAAGAGAAACAGCGTATTACAATGCTGAAAAACTATTAGAGCAGTTTTGCCACAAAAGACTGTGGTTTATATAAATGAGGATTTACAAGTCTAAGGAAGAATTGCAGACATTTTAAGAGTAGCACAACATTTTTTGAGCAGTTTAGCTCCCTTTCAATCCAATCAAAAAAGTAGTTACATCTCCAGCGTGCCAACCCTTTTGGAAACCCACGATTTTTATCAGCTCTGGAGTTTTGAAAAAATCTCCCTGAAAAAAAATCAAAGCTTATTTTCATCACCTTTTAGCTGAGATAACAAGAGTTTGCCAGAATATGTACAAAGAGCAAAACATCAAGGAAAACCATAAAGAGGTAGTAGAGAATTCCTTTACACCACGAGATATTTCAAATACAGATCTCAGTCTTCAGGTTAGGTCTAAACCTCAACACAGAGGGCCCCCATCTCATCATCAACCTCTAGCAAAAGGAAGTTTAAATTCTAAAAGGCAGGAATACCATTAATCCAGTTACATCTGTCCCTGAGAAATACATGTTTCAGTTCAATCTACGCAAGCACAGCTGGGCGCACTGCTGTACGTATTCCCCTCACTGAAACTTCTCCTACAGTTCACTTTGAGCTTGATCCCATTGATGTCATGAAAAACCTCCCTCTGATGTCAGTATGGCCAGGAGGGGTTGGCATGTGTAGAAATCTAATCAATTGTGGGTGGTTGCTCTATCTTTTGTGCTTTGTTAGGTGTTTAGTAGGTATTTTTTACTCTCTTGCCAGTTTCCAATTTCACTGGGGTATGTTGCAGTTTTTAATGGAAAATAACTGTTGGTTTTGGCTGTATTTTGTGAAGTGCCCAAAGGCTTTCACCTACGAGCATCCTATAAAAATGCATTTGTATGCTATTGTTATTAAAATAATGCCACTGGATCAGAACAGTCTGGACTCTACATATGGCACTGGCTAACTTGAGCCACCCAGGTTGGATGATTTTGTTTGTCTCCAATGCCAGGAGGTGGTAGTCTCTCCATCGTTAAATTTGAGCTTTGTAGCTGAATATTCCTGACGATGCAGACTGGACAGGAAGGATCACTGTAATTGCCTATATATTATCAGAGTGCAGGTCATTTAAAGACTTATTTCTAATCCAAAGTCTTAATTGAAGTGAATGGAAAGCTACCATTGCAAGGATGTAAGGCATAATCATAAGCTTGTTACTGCCCTGCATGCATTCACATCTAACTACGTATAAGCTCACACACAATATCATTATATTAAAGAAGATTCAACTTTCGAAAGCAACTCTTGGGTTAAAAGGAGCTAACAGAACTAGCAGGCTATTTGTTGATGAAGTTATGCTATATTTCAAATACACTTGTTGATTATAGTTATCAAAGACTTATGCAAACACACACATGTGCTACTGGCAGCTGTTCACTAATTTGGAAATGTAAGAACCACTACGAAGAAGGAAGTTTGAGCCTTTACCACAAGCAGATGCAAGGTAGTGTGGGTCAAATAGTTTAGGGGAAAAAAAAATTCAAATTAAGTCCAGAATGCTGACTTCAGCTCATCAATGATCTGTGAGATCACATTACTCTTCTCTTTTTTTCCTTCCTAAGAGTATTTGGACATCTGCCAAGTATTTGTAAAAAGGTTTCCTGAACTTTAGCATAAATGACAGTTTCTCAGAAAATTTCTGCCAGAACTGTCTCATTTGTTATTCATTATTATCGTGTTTAAAAAAAAAAAAAAAAAAAAAAAAAAAAAGAAGTTCAGACATCAAGACTTCAAGACTGCAGGAAAAATGGTGTGACCCAGCAGGTAATGCAAAGAGCAATAGTTTGAACAAGATCTTCATTAATGGCCTGCTACAGTCTGACAACTAGTATGGTGAGTTGATGTGGGGGTTGGGCAGGAACAGGGTGGATTTAGGAGTGTTTTGCTAAGATGACCTGATACTTATCTCATCTGTAATTGCAGCTGATCAGGAATTTTGGTCAGATAACACTTCCAACAGGGAACCATAGTCCCTCCCTCTGACTGAGATATTGGAGCCCTAATGGCACCTACACTACAGGAGAGGTACTTCTCCCTGGCCATGGAACATGAGTGAATATATAAGAGGTAGGATTCATCTCAACTTTGGACAACTACACTTCTAGAGTGTGATTCAACTGACCTATTTAAAAGTTTGCTTTAGCATGAAATGAATGTCATTCTAAAAATGCCTCTTTCTGTACAGTGACTAAAATGAAGCCCAGAGTGACATACTCAGGTAGGGATGTTTACATCACAAGATCTGACATTTGGTCGGTTGGATCCCAGACAGATGAATGTGCTACAACTTCCTTGTGCCATTTCAGAACCTGGGGGAAAAAAAGTCATTTTATACCAACAACATAAATTTTTCACCTGTCATTTCCTGGATCTTTTTGTTCGTGAAGAACTTCTAAACATTAGTTATTTTGCCCCAGCTCAGACTAAATGTAAATTTTCATAAGGAGAAAAATATTCTTGTTTTTGCTCAGCCTTACTTGTAAAGGATTGTTCAGCCAGCTGTGCTTTAAAGGCCCTTTAAGGGCTTCACTTTATAAAATCAGTACAAAGCTCTAGTTGCTGCAAATGAAGAAATATTTCTCCCTGATAGCACTGATATTTGGAACGTGATCTGTCTCTCTGCTTCCCAAGATCCCACTGTACTAGGAAATATACAGGAAATGCCTGATGATGCTTTATCATATAATGACATATGGACCGTGCCAAAGGTGTGGACTTCGCTGTTTGGTTCTGCTTATAACATACTTCAATATTATGTACAGTGGCTATCCAATTCTCTTTTAAGACGTCATTGCCTTCACTTTGGCTGCTTTCAGATACTGGTTTGAAAGAAGTGGTAATGTGTGAACATTACCATGTGACTAGAACAGAAAGCTAAATTCATAGCACCAGCACAGTACAATTGTCAGTGGACTCTGACCTGAAAGTTACTGAACCAAATGAATTGGTAACTGTTACAGACAAACATAATCATCCTGCTAAAACTGTCCAAAGACACATCCATCTAGTAACTCATGATGTGTTCACATTTACTTCTGTCAACACTTCCTGCTGTGAGGACTCCAGAGTGTGTGCAGAAATGTGCCATGAGCAAATGTTAGCTTACACAGCTTTATGTGGCCCAAATCATATGGTACAAATTCACTCATGGCATAAACATTTTGTTTACACAGTCCTAGAGGTAACTATAATGATCAGATACACCACAGGAATACAGATCCAAAAAGGACCAAAATACTCAATTCCACGAAAATCCAGGACTGTGGATCCATAACCCCTGATTCAGCTGCTACTTAATGCCTGAATTCTACAGGTGCCTCCATAGATGAACTTCAGGTTGTCAGGACACCTAAAGCTCTGTTTCTTCATGTGCCAGGAAGCACCCCAGCCTCAATAGTGCTGAGTATCTCCTACCTAAACCAAGCAAAATCCAAAAGTTGGTCATTCTTCTGCTCCTCTCTCCCCATTGCCTTGATCCATCGAGAGTCTACAGAGCACCCCTACACACCAGGTACCACAAAACATGCAGTAACAGCTACTGTTTTCTTTCTAGATACAGCCGCCATATAATTCTTAGTTCAGTTGCCAGACTACTCTGCTAGTGTGGAAGAAACTTGGGATCGTGCCTGCCACCACCATAACACAGTCAGCCCCAAAGAGTTCAAAAGAACATTATTCTTCTGCCATGCAAAGCCCTCAGCCTCTGAACTCTACACTGTTCTCCTCTTCTCTCACTGGATTTGTTTCACTGGCCAGAAGTTAAAGCCCTCACTTTCCTCTCACATGGAGAAGGAAGTCTTAAAGATGGGTTCCTACTCCATGCATGGCAAAGGTGTTTCGAATTAAATGGCCCTTGGAGAAAGAAGTCACTGTGCTCCTTGGAAACACTGCCTTATTCTTGGTTTCTAGCCTAATTCACCTTCAGTTCTCTTTAATTCCACAGCAGGGTCAGTATCATCTGCAGTGCAGAGAGCAGATAGACACATTATTTAGGAAACTCTCTGGGAGGTGAGTTTGAGTTCCCTCAAGCAAAAGCAATAACTGAGTGAGATTTCCCACAACCTGAGGGAGTGCTTTAATCACTAGGCTCCTGTTCAAAAGGCCACCCCCACCTACTCTTCTGCCATGTTTTAGAAGAAGAGAGAGGGAAGCTCTGTTTTTGGAATAAAGCGTGTAACAGGTGGCTACGTGCTGGTAAAGATCCCACAGTATCCTCAGCATTTCCTAATAGAAAGCTGACTACCTGATCCTGATGTACCTCACTCTTCCCACATACCTGTATGGGGCCAAGGCACTTGACAGAAGTGTCTGCTTACCTTGGGCCAGCCACATAAAAGCTCGGCAATATAATACTCAGTGTTGCAGCATCAAAGTCCCACTTTGGATTAAGCCTGAGGGTGCTACCAGAGGGAATTTACAATGTCAGGACTTAAAACTGTACGCGATGCTCATTACTGTAACAACTGACTCTAGTCTAACAAAAGCAGCAATGCCACAATAGTTATTGTTAAGCAATTTAATTGATCCAGACATTTATGTAGAGCCATTTACCTGTTGGCGCTCTAGGCAGAGGCTAAGCTACCCTTCTTTTCATTCCCACATTAGATGACTTATAATTTCTTAACTCAGCCTGACGGGATGTCCCCAGGCTTTGGGGCCTTCAACAGCTATTCTGGTTGCTCATCTCCAAAACTGACTCTGCACGTATATTGGTATATTGTGCTAGTCACCACAGATGACACCCTTTATTTTTGGATACAAACACTTTACCTTAATTGTGTATTCAAGTCGTTGGTCTCTGAGGTTCACCTTACTTTACCTCCAAAGATTTAGTGAGGTAGCATGGTTTAGAGAACTCCAAAGATTTTTGCAAGTTACGTTGAAATAGTACGGTCTTCTGCCTTTCCCCACCTCCACAGATCTATAAACAAATCCAGTGAATTCACAAGTCTAATATGGATCACTATCAGTAACTCCAGTTGAAATTGTTTAACTTACATTTTTATCAGAGGAAACAGAAGACAAATAGTAGGCTGGTCTATGGGCCAGGTGGGAAAACTTGTTGACTCTCTCGAATAAACCCAAATAAAATTTAATTTTTACACATCACTCCAAACTACTAAACTTATTTCCTAATACTAGTCCCCCAGACTACCTACTTGTAACCTACATTAGAGTCAATGGGAAGAGAGGGCATGCAGCACCAAGAAGGGTTGCTGCATTTTCAGGTAGAAGTCTGACTGAGCTAGAGGTCTTACTCTATTTAACACTGATTTTGCAAACAGTCAGTCACCACTGCTGTGCATAGAAGAGAACAGCAAATCAACGCATTATTCCAATGAACTAACTAGATGGATGAATGGACTTTCAAGAGTTAGGGACAAATTAGAAGCTAGTGACTTCAGGTGAGAGTCAAGGGGTGAGACAGAAGTCTTGATTTTGCAGAGCTATGCACTGACCAAGTACCAGGAGAGCTTACAGCCAAAAGCAGCAAAAGGCACTGCTGCACATGCTGACTATTCACAGAACTCACGCACCCATTTGATTCCACTTATTTTCCCCTTCTGGGCAACATGAGATTCTACATATGTACTTTACATGTACATGGAAATAATAAAGTGCAGAATATACGTTGTGGTAATAATAATCAAATAACCTCTTAGACTAGGTAGCCTGTATGAAATATTCTAACACCAGTTGAAGTTTCTGTTGTATGAGTTCCTAGCACCTTAGTGGGTAGAAATTAACATCTTCAGACCCATTCTTCAGATATAGGATATTAATATCTCATACAGTCAAACATGAGCAACTTATAATTATTTTCTTTCCCTCTAAAACAAAAAAAGGCTTCTATGTAGTTTGAGGAAACTCATCTCTTTTCATAGAATCATAGAATAGAATCATAGAATGGTTTTGGTTGGAAGGGACCTTAAAGATTATC
Source organism: Nyctibius grandis (assembly GCF_013368605.1). Lineage (NCBI taxonomy): Eukaryota > Metazoa > Chordata > Aves > Nyctibiiformes > Nyctibiidae > Nyctibius > Nyctibius grandis. The sequence continues at coordinate 16,680,368 of NC_090660.1, forward strand.
TAGTTCCAACCCCCCTGCCACAGGCAGGGACACCTTTCCTCTAGACCAGGTTGCTCAAAGCGTCATCCAACCTGGCCTTAAACACTGCCAGGGAGGGGGCATCTACAACTTCTCTGGTTTTGCTGATCTAGTTAAACTGGGTAAGGATCTTTCTACATTTATACATTCTTTCTTGCTTTTAATAACTGCTTGCACAAACCTGCTAATCAAAAAATACACATAGCTGAAAATCTTACGTCACTCTTCCCCCTTGTCTGTTGTAGTGGCAGAAGAGCAGATGGTTGAAAATAAAGAACTGCTTGGAGATGTAGCAGAGCACGTTAGAGAAGGAAAGCAGACAGCATTTCTTTTTGAATAAAACCTTTCCTCTGAGCAAACCAATGAACAAACCTAGGTTACTGAGGAATTTCTTCCTCTAAGAAATTAAATCCGAGCTAGTACCCACTAAAACCAAACCAGGCATTCAACATATGTGGGTAGAGAATCGTGCTTTCCCTCCCACCACCAGGATCAGGTTGTTGCATTTCTGTAGCACTTAAAAAATAACAGTTTAAAATAAACAAATAATTTCCTTCCGGTAGCTATACTGAATCAAGTACACCCATGCTGTAAATCACTTAATGTCAACACGATTTATAGTTGGGGTGAATTAGATCCAGAATGTTTTATTCCCCATATTCCTACCAAACAAGCCATACGCAAAGATGTGTTGGCGCAAAGTATGGTGAGCGAAAAAGCTCTTCCAACTCTGCTGACTGATACCACATTCATCCTATAGTCAGCGATGACATATCTGAGGAGAAAAACAAAGACACAATACATGTATTATTAGAGAAAGTGTGAGATCATCACTGTGGATGGACAAATTCATAATTCCCCTGCCTCTTCTCTCTTGCATCTTCACATGAGGTGCCTCCTTCCATCTTTCTATTTAGCTGTGCTCCCAGTTCTTGAACTTTCTTCTTACCTGTGAATACTCTAGTGAATACTTATTCAGTATAATATCCTGGTTACACCTGTCATGAAAATATGACATATTTATCTGGTTTGATAATTTTTTTTAAATCATCCTAAAGATTGTATATATAGAATTCCCTGCACCAACTTAAAAGCACAAGAAGTTAAATAAAGAAACCATGCTTTCCCACTTCCCATTCTCTCACATTACACTTAATTAAATTGCATTTAAAATTTTAATAAAAATCAGGCCTAATTTTAATTAAACCTCCCTCCCTCCTTCACCCTCTTCTATTTCAGACTCAAATGGGAGCACAAACCCTATTTGCTTCAGCTCTCCTCCTACAGCCACTTTAACAGGTAATTTTTGCAGTGCTCCAGAAGTCAGAGTGTATGTCAAATTGATGAAACAATGTGCTAAAGGGACAAATGAATGCTTGCACAACTGAATACAGGTCAGTGATAGCCAGCACCAAGAAAGGAGGAAGGGAAGTCTGGCCATCTTTTATGAGAAATTTTTGAGACAACTTGTGAAACAATTCATACATGTCCTCAGTTTCATCCTTTGAATCCCTAAGCCCATACACACTGGATTGAAACTCAAGAGTTTTGGCACCTCTGGTAATTCTGACAAGTAACTCCATAAGCAGAGGGGTGGTGAGAGAAGTCACTTTCAGCAGCTCTCATGCTTTCTTTGCTCTAGACTATATGGGACACAAAAGTAAATCAAACACAAATTTTGCATGTGAGCATCTGAGTACATGAATGTCCACTGGAGACTGAACACTGATTTCTGTAAGAACAGGAGCAGGGACAACTCAATTTAATATATTTACAAGTCATGAGCTACCTGTCCATCCTTCTGGGTGCAGAAAAAGCTGCTGACCTCAGAAGTATATGGGAAATTAAATCACCGTGATATCGATGAGTACTGGGTGCCTAACAACAAATGACATTGGCCTGATTCACTCAGGCCACCCAAAACAGAGGTACAGTAAAGGAATAGTTAGGGCTACTGAAAAAGGTAATCCATTGCAGCTCAGGACTGACTGCTGAAACTAATGCTCATTGAAACTATTTATACTACTTGCAACAGTTTCAGAGCAGACAGTGCAGGCGATTGCTCAAAAAAATAAGTTTGCCATCACTTAAGACAGTGACCAAAGAGACGTTTCTGTCTCCAGGATAATCACAGTAAAACTGTGAAGAGGAGTTGAAGCTGTATTCAGAAGGCAAAAGTGATAATGTAAAAGTATTGACTTAGAACATATGAATCTTTCACAGTTCCAGGTTTTGCAAGCTTCTGAGTAATGTTTGTGTCTGCAAAACTTGTTTGACTACAATAGACCTTATTTCTGCAACTTAATCCTGTGTTTTTTTCAGAAGTAGTTCAATTAAAAGGGGAAGAGAAAAAAACAACGTTTTTCTACACGAATGAAAGACATCAAAGTAAATAAAATGAGATTATCTACCTCTGTTACCTCCAGAAGCTAATCTTCCACAATGCATGGTAGTCTTTGAAGATCTGTCTGGCACTCTCCTTTTTCTCATTCTGCTTTTCCCCTTATCTTTCTATGTTTATTCCTCCCTGTGACTAACAGCTGTTCCATTTTTCACATATTTTCTCTTTTTTTTTTCCTGCTTGCCACCTTTTTGCAAGCAGTTTCCCATTTCTCTTGGAACACAATTCAGTGGCAAACTGCCTCAAAACCAACAGTGTTCAAGGTCTGTCGTATCATTGCTCCTGAAAAGCAGTGCCATTATTACCTGTTTCATACCAGCAGAAGGATTGAGCCCGCTGCAATCAAGCTCAGCTAACTCCAAAAGGAAATAGAGAAGAATCTGTTTCTCCCAGAGACTTTCTTTTTCATGGAGCGAACTACTAGCAGGCTGTGAAGGCTTCACCATGGATTTCTCATCACCCTTATGCAGAGGGACTTTGCCTGCCATTAGCCCAGGAGACCAGACTCCATCATTGTACTTGGTAAATTTTCAAACCAGTAATTTTGGGCTTTCTCACATTGCTGCACTTGTCTAGGAGGATCTCTAATGTTTGCAATGGCTACTTCATTATCTTTCTCCATAGCTGTCCTCTGCACTTCACTTGCTTGCAAAAGCTATCGAAACATTGACAACAGTGATGCTACCAAACTGCCTTCACACTACCTGCCATTTAGCCAATATTGCCTTACTTTCTGCTTATACTTCTCCTTTTTCATCACACCTGTCTCCACCTGTTGTTGCTTGTCTTTTGCTTCTATTGTAAAATCTTTGAGAGAAGGACTGCCTTTTACTGTGTTTTTCTAGAGTGCATAGCACAAGCCATCAGAGCAAACTGCAGTAATAAAAGCAACAAGTAAAAAGACAGGCTTTTGAATAGCTTTCATAAGCCTTCTGCTAGGCTTTATTCTGATCTCGCTTACACTGATGGGAATCCATCAGTGGGTGCATTATAACTAAATATACATCTAATACATTGCATAACGTAGCACAAAGCCATTGTACGAAATATCTGGAATCAGCAGAGACACTCCAAAAGTCCGTCACCCGCCCTCCTGTCAAGTGCAATTGGAACTGGAGTTTAGCCATAGCTGGATCGCTTGCAGGCTGAAAAGCCACATTTGAGGCTATATTAATAATATTCTACTAATTCTATACTTGAAGAGGACTTTTTAGGTTTTTATTTTCAGTTGTACAGCTTTATATTGAAAAATGCACATAACTCCCCTACCATGAATGATAAAATGCATTAAAGAAAAGTTGAGGGTGCAAAAATGAATAGGATTGAGAGCATCAGGGTTGTGCAAATTCATGTAAGCCTTCCTTGCATATATGCATTCTGCAATGACACGATGAGAAGTGACTTTCCTCAGGACCTCTACCTCATTCAGCACCCAGGATTGCCAGCACGACCTCTTAAAACAATACTAAAACCAGCATTCATGAATGGATTCGTAGGTTTCTGGCATGTTTGCCATTAGAGCATCTAAGTGCTTTCAGGGGGTGGGGGGGGGAACCAACCAAATGCTGATGAATTTATAATCACAAAACATCTTTCCTTTAAGAAAGGAAGAGCTGTTCTATCCTCATCATACAGACCAGAGCTAAGACACTGGTGTATCTCAAAATTACCCCCTAATTTTGCATTCCCTGCTCATAACCTATTTTTAATTTTTTTTTTTTCCAGATTTTTGCAAGGTTTTCTATGTTTAAAGCTTAGCTTCTACTGACATACGGACTACTCCAGGACAGCATTCAGTTGAATGGATCTCTACACATCTTGTTTCATGGTATACCTCTGTTCTTAATGTGATGGACACCCACTAGAAGAGAACAACATGCAATCATGTGATTAGACATGACTTCTGAATGCGCATACATCATGGTGCTGCTGTAGCATTGCAGTGATAGCCCTTACTCAAACATGCCCTAACTTCTCAACACTTAATTTTGCAACTCTCCATCCTTTTAATGCAGCTTTTTTTTTGTACATTCTTCTATGCATACAGGCTGTGCCTCTGTGTACATAAATATGAATTCATAAATTTGTACCACACAGACCTGTCCTGTTTCTACAGTCTGCAGCACAAACTTCTATATCTTTAACAGAAAATTATGGATGAGTGCTAGCTGGTTGCTGTCCTCAGTATGGGCTGGTCAAGGCATCATTCTGCAGACACATTATACATCTACTGAAGGATAACAGAGGACTATGCCAAGTTTGGAAGCTCTGGAGGCTAGTTTTAAAGAACTTTTCTTTCCATTTCTTTCTCTTCAGCCTCTCTAACCTTAGTGACCAACTGCAGGTTATCTTTGCCCCTATTCTTTTACCAGGTCTTCTTACAAGATCCGTAAAAGGCATACATCTCAGATCAGGCCAGCTTCCCAAGTTAAGATTCAAGACTTTGCTCAAAAGCACAAGACTCAGTGAAAAAGTAGTATATTTTCCTCCTTACTTCATTCTCAGAAATAGTTGAACCATTTTTGACTAAATATTCCTCAAAAATGACAACAACAGTCTACCTTAGCCATATAGCTGGCATGGAGCATCTGAGTCCAAGTGGTTTTAACTTTGGCAATGTTATCAGCAATTGCAACAAAAATCATATAATGAAAAAAGTTAGTCAGTCTTAATTGTCTGTGTCATTACCAGGTCTGCCTGTAATAACATGGTAGCTCAGTCTCCCGGCCTCTTCTAGATGACACTTGACTTACAACTCTGTGGGAATTTTTAATGTGTTACTATATGTTTATGTATATCTGTCATCGTTTCATTATGAGATTAAAATTATATTCCCATTTATACTCTCATAAGAAATAATGGCCTGAGAATACCCGTTGTTATTGTTGCAAATTGTAAAACATGCAATGAAAAGAAGGCCAATTATCAAACTGAAATTGCTTTAAAGGAAGGATCCCATTTTGTCACACAGGTGAGCACGGTCTCCAAATCTTTCCACTGTTTAGATACCTATGTGCAATTTGGCAGTTTCAGGGAGACAAGGGGGATTTCCTAGTCAGTACCCCATAAACATTCAGGTAATGATGATTGTGAGGCAAGGAAAAGCTGTTATCCCATCTACAGATGAAGCACTGAGGCACAGGAAAATTAAATTCCCATACAAAGCTCACAGGTGAAGTCTGTGGCAGAGCAGAGAACCAGACCTGAGACTCTGAAGTCCCACCCTGGCTCCTTAAGCATCAAACAACCTTTTTTTCCCCGTCTACATGTAGGTCTCAGATTTTACTGAAAGATGTCCTGTTTTGTATTTGATTTTCAAAAACTCTAGAAAAAAGCTAAAATATATCCTGTACCTTCACAGAAAAGTTAGGAGAAGAATTGAAATAAAATAGCATTTGAAATGCTCTGATGTTTTACCTAAACATGCCTCTTGGGAAAAAGATGGCTGTTTCTCCTGATTTTTGGCACAATATGATAAATTGGTCAATCTCAGCCCAGTAGTCAGGTTGGTTCAGAGGCCAAAACAGTAACAAAACAGTAAATCCTTACATCTAGCACCATAATTACTTAATCATAGAGGGTAACGTTCTGACATTGCTGGTGTTTAAGGCTGAGTGCACCTCCGTTCTGCCATAGGAGTGGAACCATATCCACATTACCTTTCCTGGAATGCTTTTGCTTCCTTTCGGATAACTGTCTTTCCTCATGTTCAGACTTCAAGCAATTTGAAAAGCCAGCAGTGTTGCTAGAGAAACTGAGGCTAAAACTGAGCTCCTTTCTCCTTTCACATGATTGGAAGAACAAGATGAACTGTTTCGTTGATTATTTTTTTTCAACTATATCAAATCAACTTTTTAAAAAAACTATGATAAACTCCAAAGAAAATAAGAGTGTTTCAATATCTGGCATTTCCCAGTTGTTTATTTAAAGGGCAAGTCCTGCAGGAGTTTTTTTTTGTCATTTCATCACATTTACAGCTTCCTGCATTTGCCTTTTGTACACACAACTCTCAGTTCAGATTTTTAGCACACATTCAAGGCCTCTCCACCCACATCTCCAAAAAATGAGATAAAACTAAAAGGTAAAAGAATGATACTAAGCAACTGAAACACAGATGCAAACACTACAAGCAGCTATGTAGCCACACGACCAGTATTCTTCTTGGGATCTGTACTGGGCCTGGCTAGGATGGAGTTAACTTCCTTCGCAGCAGCCCGCGTGGTGCTGTGCTTTTGCATCTGTGGCTAAAACAGTGTTGATAACACAACAATGTTTTGGCTGTCCCTGAACAGTGATTGCACAGCATCAAGGCTTTCTCTCTTCCTCACGAAGCCAGTAGGCTGGGGGTGGGCAAGAGGTTGTGAGAGGACACAGCCAAGACAGCTGACCCCAACTGACCAAAAGGATATCCCATACCGTACAACCTCATGCTCAGTAATAAAAGCTCAGGAAAAAGGAGGAGGGAGGGGAGGACGTTCGTGGTTACGGCATTTATCTTCTCAAGCCACTGCTATTCATGCTGAGGCCCTGCTTCGCAGGAAGAGGCTGGACATCTGCCTGCCAATGGGAAGGAGTGAATGAATTCCTCTTTGTGCTTTGCTTGCATGCTCAGCTTTTGCTTTCCTTATTAAGCTGTCATTATCTCGATGCACAAGTCTTTTCAGCTTCCTTCTTTTTTCTCCCCATTGCACAGGAAGGAGTGAGCAAAAGGGAGTGTGAGTGTTTGGCTGCTGGCCAGGGTCAACCCACCACAAGAACCCATGTAATAGGTGTGACCCACCTGACATTTTCTGGTAGGCTACACATCTCTTCAGCACAGCAAAGCAGAGATCTAAAGAAGTTATCCAGTCATTTCCCAATGTACATGGTACAGAACAATTTAAAAACTTCAAAAAATCAGACAGCTCACTCATCTCTGTATACTTTTCAAGATAAACAAAACAGTTGACAAGTGTTGTGCAGTATTGTGTACATTTTACTGTCTCCCAAAGAAAACTAGAGTTGGTCAGAGATGCAGGAGCAGCCTTTTGCCCTAAAAACCAGCCATGCCATCTGCACTTCTCAAGCCGGACTATCCAGAGAATTGTTTTCCTTACAGGAAATAACATCTTTCAAAAACCTTCCAACTTGTGTCTGAATACTGAAGATTTTGATGTATCACTGTAGAGTTTCATGGTTATACTTCCCGGTACTTGTATGCATTTTCCTTTATCAAACAGACTGGCTGGCCAGCCTCCCTCTCTTGCAACACCTGATGGTCTCACTACCTGCTGAGATATGGTAGTTCACCATAGGAGAGAAACATCTGGCCAGAAGCCTCGACTCCTACGTATAATAGGGCCTATGGGGTACCTGCCCTCACATTCCCCAAGGACTCACACTACAGTCCTGAAATAACACTTTCAGTGTTCAACCAACTTGCTGTTGTTATCTGGAAACCAAAACCCTCAGATTTCTTGTATTTTATTTTTTGTGAAACATGAAAATTTCCAGAGAAAGCCAACTCTCCATCTATTGTAATCAAAACCTAACTTTTATCACATTCTTCCTCCTCTTCTTGCCATTCCTCTTGGGGGAAAAAAAAAAAGTGAAAGTAAGTTTCCATAGAGCAGTCTTAGCTAAATGCCAACTGCCAAGAAGGTTGCTTAGCTTCAGGTTCTGCTTTTCCCTTACTTGCTGACACTAAACATTAAATTGATAGCTTCTATGCACTTAACACAAGTTCCTAGTTACATTTGCAAGTAGCATCTTATGCACAACATATAGCTAATACTCAGTCAATCTCTTCTCTATCAGTTTCAGTTAAATTCTTATCTATTTTCTTACAAGGAAAAAGAAAATCCCATGAGTTATACCACATGGAGATGCTCTAGACAAAACATTTCAAGATCGACCCACACCACAACTCCTGTGCTGTGCAGGTACCACCCTGTGACACTCATCTTTTACCAGCCCATACAGACAGTTGAATATACCAGTGAGATAGGTCTATGTGGATTGCCATCAAGTTACACGATGATGAAGCTAACTATATACATGGCACTGTGTTAGAATTGCACCTTAAAACTTGCACAAATTATCATAAGCCTTTGGCAGTCTTGTTAACTTCTCTGTTGTTTCCCCTTCCCCATGAAAAAATAGAAAAATAACACTAAAAAAGGATCTAATAATCTTATTCATTTTGGCACCCCAAGACAAAATCATTTGCTCTTACATCATTCTTCAAAGATATTTACCCAACTTTTCTGAAAGATTTCCTCTCACACAAACTCTGCTACTTCTCCAGATAATCACTATCCTTATTGCTACAAATTATTCCTGAATATCCACCCTATTGTCTAACATACTGCAATTAGAGCCACTTAGCCTGATATGGAAGAATAACAGCATAGGATTATACTATATACAATTATCTTCTGATTAGTCCCCTCTTTGCCAGAACTTTTTATATATTTGAGGACCCTTATTAAACTCTCTCTCCCTTTGAAATCCTTCATTCTCTGGGCCAAAAAAACCCAACTCATTCAATCTTTCCTTACTATTAGGTTTTCCAGACTTTTGATCATTCCCTTATTCACTTTGGATTCTCTCCAATGAGCTCACATCCTATTAGGAAGACACAGCCCAAAATCAGATCCAGTGCTCCAGCTGATGCCTTATCAGCATTGAGTGAAGCAGGATTACTTCATGTGTCTTGTCAGCTATACTCCTGTTTGTATGTCCCAGGTTGGCAATTTTTTAAATTTTTTTTAAACGACATTCCCAACTCATGTTCACACTTGTGATCCACTAGAACCTTCAAGGCTCTTTTCTGAAGAAGCATTTCCCAGCTACTTACTCACTGATGACTCGGTGACGTTCTTCACTAACAGACACTGCTAAAGTAACACAACTAAAGGGCATACTATTCCTGGTCAAAGCCTTGATGCAGAGGTATTGGAGAGATTCAACGTGTTACTTCTGTGTGCCCTGGGAGGGGTTTTTGCCTGGTTTTGTTTGGTTTGTTATTGTGCTTTGTTTTAGGTGTTTTGTTGGTGGTGGTTGGTTGGCTGTTTTAAACAAAGCTGGTAGACAGGGAGAGGATATATACAGAAGACAGATCATCCCATTCAGTAAGTGTTCTTGCTGGCTACAACATACTTGCATAGCTGCTCTGTGGTCAGTCACTAACACTTCCATGAGACCATGGGGACTGTGTCTCTCAGCTCATCTTTGCTGACTATGTTCCCTGTGCTCTGACAGAGCTATTTTTTGCTGACCGTCTGTATACAAATTGCACCTCCTTTGTACAATCCACTTACTTGCATTATATGTAAATGTATGACCCAACAGAATTATCATACACGGTTTTAAAGTGATAGTCCAGTGGTGCCAAGCTTCCTAGATCTGAAGGGATAGTCCTTTTTATTTAGACTGACCAACATGATCTGAAGTGATAGTCCTCTTCATTTATACTGACCAACATAGCTACTGTGCATTTGTACCACCACTAATGGACTCTTATTGTTTAAAAACCCCATGAGTTGATGACCTGGAGATCTAAGATAAAATTTGGTTTTCATGGCCATTGTTGAATTTCAACACACAGGGCCAGTACACAGGAGAGACAGAAGCCTAGGAAGGCTGTTTGCAAACAGAAAGTCAGAACTGCTTTACAGACCCAATTGTCGCTCATGACCAAAGCTGCTGGACTGATTGAAGTTAACACAAGGTCATTCCACTCAACTCTGTGGGTTTTAGGCTGAGCCTATGCTTACTAATGCACCTCCAGGGCTCCAGTTCTGCCTGTGGCTTTGATTCCTCTATAAGCTTTGCACCTCTGTTACTGGACACTTGAAACACCTGAGTCTTAGGTGGAGCCTTTGCAGCATTTTTTCAGTTACAGGAGAAGTTTAAGGTCTCTAGGAATTATCAGGCTGGTCTTTGTAAGGTGGATGCCTTTGGACATCAAAGAGGTTCCAGAAGCAGCAAATGCATTCAAGAGATTTTCAGAATGGCTCTGCTCCATAGATTTGAGTTGCAGAAGACTACAGCATAGTTTACAAGTATGAAGATATGGGAAAAAAGAACCTTCTTCATAATAGGAAAAACAGATCTTAGGTGGCCTTCCTGTGTCAGAATAGATACCAAAAAGTTTTCTCTTCAAGAGAACTGCCATGAAACCAAAAGAATCCTCCCTGTTTATCAAGCACCAAAAAACAACCAATGACTTCAAATACTTCTTTAATCTCTACCATACCTACAGAAGGCTTTTCTTTTTACATATTTCAGCTGGTTTATTGCATAAATATTATGTTAGCAGTCATTCTTCAGTGTGTAGGTGGGATCGCCAGTAGGCAGACAGTGATAAATGAGTCTCCAGGTGTTGCTGCTCTTTTTAGAAAATCCTTTAACAAGCAGTTATGAAGATTGAGGTCATTTTACAAACTTACAAGAGTTACAGTAAGTTGCTTCACAGACACTTTTTTAAAGGCATGCTGTCAAAGTTGGTGATACCGAAGTGGGTTGTATCTTTCTACTTAGCTATGTTTACAAAACCTAGATAATTACTTATATGCATTTAGTTTTGAGGATGCATTGAAGAGGTCAGGGCTGGGGATTATTGGAGCAATGTTTTCCTTAATTTCTTTTCTGGCTGCAGGAGAGCAAATCTTGCAGACTTGAACTCTCCAACAACCATGTGCACACTTGATGACAGCAAGCAGATGATGAACTGCTTCGTTAAGGTAATTATTGTAAACACCAAGAAGCCAGGAGAGAGGCTGCACAGCTCAAGAGATAAGAGTCTAAAGCCTTTCACCTTCAGACTGTAGATCCTACCAACAACCAGGCTGAACAGGTTCATTCAAGTGTCCAACCTACACGAAAGAATCCTCACCACCGTCAGCATTCATCAAACCTGGTAGTAACTGGCTCGCTGATTGACAAGGCTCCACAGGGGAGGGGAGGACTAAGCCCAGTCGCCATGCAAGGAGGAGCAGTGGGCTCTGTCAGTCACAATACAGGCACTGCTGCTGAACTGAAGCTCTCCTCGCTGCGGCGGTTCTGCAGACAGAACATTGCTGGCAGCTTTCCTGCGCATCAAATGGATGCAAACTATTCTGTGAAGCACACCAATGGAAAGGAGGAAAAACAATATTTCAAAGCTTGTTCATAGCACCATGCCACTGTCCTTATCAACACCATCCTTTGGCACGAGGAAAGGCACAGAGAGCGGGTAATTCCAGGAAAACACCACACAAAATACCGTTCCGAATTCTGAATGTTCCCATGCCAGCTCTTGGAACCGGGTAACAAAGAAGAGGTGTTTCACAGTCAGGACCAGCACTGAAGGCCTCTGCTCTCAGGATGGAATAAACACCATATTGAGAGAGCGGAGCTGTGGAAAACCATTTGGCGTTTCATAACCAAGTCCCCCACCTTCACACTTAAGTAATATTTTATCGTCTAGCATCACGTCTTGGCACAGAATTCCATAGGCTGAGACTCTTTTGTAATTCTTGTGCTCTACAATGTTTTTTTCCCCCCCAAAGACACCTCTGTCCAAAGGTGGAACACAAACAAGCTCCATTCTGAGTCATAAAAACATAACATATGCGTAAGTGCATGCAATAATCTTGGTATAATTTGCCCCTTAGTCATTGTCTGGTCCTATTATGTAAATCTGAAACATGCATTTTTGAAAATAAAAGGCTTCAGTAAAATAATTACTGTTGTAATCCTGGAACCACACCCAATAAACAGTTTAGCAATCAACTGGCTCCATATATTTGAAAGCTATAAACAGATTAGTACAAAATTAAAGCAGTAAGGGCCAAAATCTCAGCTGCTGGTGTAAATTAGTACAGTTTGACTAAATCAAATTAGCAGTTTGATTGACTTCAATTAAGCTACACTAATTTACAGTAGGCTGTCATCTTTTCTTTCTCTATGTGTATGCATCTCAGAGTATGTGTATGCATATATGATTTTTTTCTGTATTCTAGGGAGATGGTGATCTTTAGCACAATAATCTCATTTCTCTCTCTGCATATGTAGATTCTTGAAACCTAAATATGGCTTCAGGCACTGTGGGGAGAGGAATTGAAGGACTACCAGAAACGAAAGAACCGATGACTCCAATCCAATAATTTCAATAAAATCCGATTCATTTTCTTAATAAGAAATTTGCTTGACTAAGAAGACAGCCTGAGACTGCCCTTAGCAAGCTTCATTTCAAGCAAACCTAGAAATTATTACCCATTTACAGTTTTTGCACAATTTGGAGTAATAGCTAATTTTTTTAAAACCAATTTTGCTAACTTCACAGTTTTGCAGGACAGAAGCTCCACCTGACTTTTTATGCATGTCCCTACAATTCATGACATGACTTTGGTCTAATAATAGAAATAAACCTTATTTCAACAAGTTTTAATGCCATAAAATGGGCCATTAGAAAGATCAGGTGATTGGGACCTCCTTTTCATTTGGAAAAGAAGCCGTCTACTGCACTTTCATTCTAAGCCTTATGTAACATGTGAATCCTTACCATTACCCTCAGGTTGCAGGTTGGACAACTGGGGCACAGAGTTAGATGATATGCTTAGGCCAAGGAGCAGGAGAACTAAGAAGTCAGATTAAGAAACAAAATCTTGTGCCCTAGCCAGGTACCAAAGCCATGCTTTTCCCTTAGATCATCCAGAGTCCATCACATTGCCAAATTAAAAATATTGTCTCCACTACAATTGCTTTCTGGTGCTCTGTCTGGACTAATCTTTTATCACAGGGGCAGGAACACAAGGAGGGAAGGGGAACTGTGGAAAGAAGGTTGTGGACTGAAACATACGTTGTATCTGGGTGACAGGAGGGAGAGTCTGCTTCTAAATGCCCTTTAAGCAAAAAGCAACAATATTGCTGATGGAGAAAACACATAAGGAGGAAAAACAAATCCCACAGTGGCTAAAAAAGGCAAGAATGAAAGAGTGAGGAAATGAAATTTTGATCTAATTTATTCCCAAGTCATTCAGAAAAATTACTTACATGGAGAGAATGTAAAGGTATCTGGAGGAATTTTTGACTGGACTTAAAAGGATGAAGGCAGACCTCCCCTCCAGGGCTTAGGACAAGGAGAACAGGGATGGAAGCGGCAGAGCAGCCAATAAAACTGCCAGCATGGCCAGACCATAGCTGCTGCTCTTCTACCAGACACAAAGAACAACACCTACCATCCTGGATTTCCACTGCACAATCCCCAACCAAGCAGCAGGAACATCGTAGCCAGAAATAAAGAGAGACAGGGAGAGCAGCTGCTCTGGAGAGCGAGCAGCCATCCTGGTGAGAAGATCCAGGCCTCCCTCTGCTCCCATGCTGGAGGCTGGTGCAGCGGCCATACAGACCCTGGATCCAATTCAGATTTCATTTTTTGGAAGGTGTAGCTCACCAGAGCTATAGTTCTTAATAACATTCACAAGATCAGAAAGAAACAACCCCTCATCTGCTCAAGGGTAGCTGAAAAGAGAGACTGAGTGCAACAGCTGCCATTTGTTATTGCATTAGTATCTATCTGTTATACTATCTATCATTTCTGAGTCTAAAGCCTGACAACACCAGCCGCTAACAGGCCAGCAGATAGATAGAGTTTGGTTCGGCAGCCTTCATCTCCCTGGCTCATTTCACTTCTTTGCAGTAAACACACTGGTTTGACTGCAATGCCCCAACAACATCTGACATCTTGAAGCATGTGGAGGAACACGTCTCTCTTTTTCTCATCATTTTTTTTTCCTTTACAGACATAAGCCTAAGGAGGGGTCTGCCTTACAATGTCTGTCATTTCATGACTGCTGTTGAGTAACAAACATGAAAAACTTTATTTGTGAGCATAGCACAGGGCTTTGACCCAAAGAGATTGTTCTGTATGTTCTTGTTACTGTGATATTTCCCAAACACCATGATATTCCTGGCTGGGAAGGCAGGCAAAAGCAGCATGTATTTAGCAGCATGTGGCAGGACAGTGAGCAAAATGCTGTCTGTGCTGCTTTCCCACATGTAAATTCATTCTTCGAATCCTGGGGAATGCTGCACTATTGACTAGCAGGGTCAAGCAAACATTTTAATATTAAAAGAAAAAAAGAAATTAAACCCTGATTATTCATTGACATATTTTGATAAAAGCCTGTTTTCCATACACTCTTTCACTTGTTTTATGCTATCTGTCACAAATCCCAACAAGTTTAAGGGCAGGACATTTGTAGAAACAGACAGTTCTTAGGCAAAGCATAGTAAATGCTCAGGGAATGAAAACTCTGAATTAATGTACATGACAACACAGTCTTAAATCTGTGAAGGGTTATTTCCATCTTTCAAGGAACACAGCTGAACCATAAGGCTGCATGTAACTGGTCAAACTGAGTAGGTATGTCACATTAAGTTGACACTACAAAGCTGCCTGCCAGTCCACAGAGAAAGGATTTCTAGGATGCTTCAGCATTACACACAAGGCTAAGATTTCTTTTCTTTCTTTTCCTTTTTTGTCTTCTCCACAGAACTTCAGGTTTTAAAAAGCAACATAAAGAACGTGTTGCTGAGTCTTGGAGTTTTCAGACAAGTCTCTGTTGATCTTTTCCTATCCGAGTTTTAACTCCCACATACCACCGAAGTGTAGGGCTAGGTTTTAAGTCATGTGGATGCTTAAACAGACTGAGAAATATATATTGGGACTGTCAAGATACCTGGGTAGTCCTTTCAAAATCAACAGGTGATGCTTACCTAGGAACTTCTGAAAATCTCATCATCAGATTATCAATATTTTCAAGCTCTTAAGTAACTTTTCTTGAGAACTGAGCACTCAGCCTCAAGAATCCCAGAGTCTCACCTCTGGGACTCACTCATTGGGTGAGCAAACCTCATCATTTCAGAGTGCCTCTGTTTGTCTCCTACAGCAATGCTAAGGGTGCGGACTGCCAGGGCAGATGTGCTTTTCATCAACTGATCTTAAAGTGCACTATACTAGCTAGGTAATATTAGGAAGCTGGCCTTTGCAGAGTAATCCAATTAGGCAGCAAGAGGACACTTTGAAGTTGCTAGAATGATTTCCACTGGCTTCAGAGGATGCTGAATCAGGTCTAACAAGTTGATAGACTTGAAACGATAGGTGCCTTGGAAATACCTACATACAAAGATACACAGAGATGTAACTTGCCCATCTGTGTCTCAATTTCCTCATCTCTGAAATATGGATAACAACAGATATTTACCCATCTCTATAGAAGGCCTGATAATATTTAAAGCAATTGGTGTGATGACTAATTAGCTAATATTTAAACAGGGATTTGAAAATTTAAAGCACTACATAACTGCTAAGTACCATTACTAAATTAAGCCAGCTGTCACTAATGGCAGACAGTCTGATCTTCACTGCTTGTTGACCACAAGACCAATTAAAATAATGAGTTCCATAAAGTCTAGAACATGTCGTACATGGAGAACTTAATGAAAATTAAGAGGAATAAAATGGTATATCATCATCACTCAATATTAAATTTATTTATTGGATTTCAGAGTTTTAATCAGCAATACCTACAATTTCCCTTTCTATATACACCGAATAGCTAAATAAACCACACACTCCTCTCTCATTGGAAATAAGGTCTGAGTTAGCCTTGTGTCATTAGACTATCCCCTGATACTGTTAGCTTCTGCATCAGGAGCCCTGTTCATTGGTTCCTGAAGCTCCAGTTATGTTTGCTGTTCTTCCTGCTCTGGCTGGGAGGTTATTACAGAATCTCATTTTTAGTATTCTCCTAAGTACAAACCTCATCCATTAATGACCAGTCTGTTTCAATTTGGCTTTTCCCAGATTGTGCCAGAAGCTCACAGTTATTCTGTAGCCAATTAGCATATCCATATCTTTCTCCGCCAAGTTCTTTCCCACCTCATGCTATATTGCCTTGTAGGGACCAACAAGTTCCAGTAAAGACAGAAGCCCTCAGCTATTAAACTTTTAGTCCATTTCCATCATTCCTGCCCTCACACTCCCTGTATAGGAAAAACTGGACATTATCTTTACATTGGCAATGCCTCCTCATCTTATATCAGCAGAGAATTTCATCAGGCAGTTCCAACATTCTACACCCAAGGCTTTAATGAAAACGTTAAGTAAGATCAGTCCCAGGCTGGAGGAGGCTTTCCACTAACAACCTTCCACTAAACTGGCAGAACCTGTGCCATCTTCCTGGTCCCTGCCCACCTTCCTACCAGCTTCCTCAGTTTGAGAAGGTGCAGTCTATGTTTGCTATCCCAGTGTTTCACTCCTGCCAAAGCAGTTTAGCAGCTGAAATCTGAACATTTAAAGTTAGCCTACTTTACACAGACATTCTTTGGCACATTCAGGGAAAAATTCTAGTTTTTCAGATTCCAGACTCATACAAAACAAGTACAGTAGTCTACGCTCAGCTTCAGAAATGCAGAGGTAAGTATAGGTCTCCATACACATTCAGCCAAATCACTACCTACAATGTTTTCAAAAATTGTAGGGAATTATTTCTTTTCAACTGTCTAAACAATTACTGGTATTTATTAGCTCTATTTTGACAGAACTGGTTTAGCACATTCTTAAAAAAATATACAACTTATTCTTTTTGATCATCACAAGAGTGTCATCAGCCTACCACAAATATTGTAATAAATAACTCTGCACCACAAAGAAACATGATCCTCTAAACGTTGAATCAACGTATTTGCTAAGAAGGTATGTATCAAGTCAAGTCATCTCAACATATAGCTGATCCCCCAGTGTGAAATGAACAAACAAACAAGAAAATAGAATATCTTACCTTTGAAATGACAGCTAATACAGCTTCATAGGCCCAGTTTTTCTCTAGCGTATAACCCCTGTGAGGGAGCTGATGGAGTCAGAGAGCTGCTCAAGCGAATGGCCTGGTCTACACCTCTCAGCAAGGGTGTTCGCTGGTCACACAGTGATCAGGGACCCTGCAACTGTTCCTGCCAAGCCAGGAACAACCAGGCACTTCCTCCAGTTCTTTTCCTTCTTGTTTGCAAGACCACACGTAACCCTTTTCTCTCCCTCTGGGAAGCTGGATTGTTTTATGATGGTAACTGGTCATTCAGCCCCAGATCCTCCATAACATTGACAGCACACAGGCTCCTGACTCCTGGATCTCAGGGGAACGCAGGTAAAACTGTTCTGTTAGGGGAAATTCCCTCCCTGGTAATAAAATTATCTCCTCCCTCAAGAAAAAGAATGTCCCCCCTACACATTTTGCCTGGAGGCAAAAATCAGCATCCTATTTTTCTAAGTCTTATCCTTTCCTTCCCAGAAAAACATTAAATCAGCCAAATGTCTTTTGCTGCCCCTCCTCTGGAAAGAGGAAAGTAACAACTAGAGGAGAAAATATAGAAAGAAAAGCATGACTGGCGAAAAAGAAGTGGTAGCTTTGACCTCCTGGCTCGAGGGCAATGTGGAAAGGAAGGCAGCTCAGAGTGGGAGGGAAGCGGCAGAGGAAAAATAGTATGCATATGTGCAGACACACATGCAGATACAGATTTACCAAGGACTAGTGAGGCGGCGTCAGCCTCCCTATCAGCACCAGTTTGCGTAGCATACCTTGCTGCATTTTGTGGTACAGCCACAGCAGCGTGGCGCACCTGTTCCCCAACTTACTCAGGAAAGGGCATCGCCTGTCCTGAATAAATGCATCGGCATCTACATGCTCATATGTGAAGGGGCCAGTATTATAGGAGAACATTATATTACATGTGCTATTTTCAGTTAACATGGAACACTATTTATAAGCTTACATAAGGAACATGATCTGATCTTGCATTTGTTCCACATCTGTGGTTCCTAGAGACCTGTGCATGCAGAAAGACTCTAAAGATGTAAGCCTGATTTCTCTGCAAAAGAGAAAAGTAATTAGAAAAACTTTGTATTCTTTGCACTTACAAGGGCAGATCCCCTTACACCAGATACTGCTCTTTCAGCAGATCTTTGTGGGTGGAGATTTCGTATCAGCATGTCTGCCAATTCCTGACAGTTTCATCCGAGCCACAACATACAGAGTCAACATCAATTAGCATTAATTATTATTTATAAGAAGCAATATTATCTGCATTGCTATCATTCACACTTATTTTTATGTCTTACAGAGGGCTCATGTGCATGCTACCTCACTGCCCAAACAGACAGAACAAGGTCCCATGGAATCTGCAGACTAATGCACAACATTGTCATCCTTAAATCATTTTGAACAGATCCTTGCAAATGTTAGGAGATCCCCTTTTCTGTGCTCCCATGAACTTGCCTTCTACTTTCTGTTTATAGTCAGGTCAAGATTTCTCTTTTTTTTTCCCCCACAGCCAGGAAGGAATAAAAAAATCTTGCCTATAGATCATCAAGTTGTTTTCTTTCTAACTGGAAAAAACAGAAAAGAACCAACACAAGAACAGTGTGCCCCCAAACCATTTGGAACCATCAAAATACAGCATTTCCAGTACAAAACTCTGAAGTGAGCCTTTTGCACTTTACCGGAATGTATTGGTTTCATGTGAACAGAGAAAACACACTGAATGCGCTTATATTGACTTTACTCCTCCATCAATTTGTTGGCACAAGCAGCACCTCTCTCAGCCACCTCTTTATTCCGGTTCAAATCTTGTCTCCAAATCCAGAATCGTATTGTATGAAACAGAGTTTTGTGTTAGCCAATGGGGCTGATTTTGTTTAGTTCCCATAAAACCAAGAAAACTTGCAAATATTGCAAAATTCAATTCAAAACAGTTAATTAGTCCAGATCGCTATTATTACTAGTATTGAAGTTGTTAGCATTGTTGATAATAACTGCTTGTAAATAATCATTTGCATACATTAAATTTAGCTGGAAGAACTTGTGAGCATTAGCAAATCCTATAATGAGCATGGTGCGTATTCTCTTTTTAATGAATTCTGCCTCACTTCCAGTTTAAATAATATTTTTTACCACTTTGTTTCTTGCTTATTTTGTTGCCTGATGCAATACACAATAGCACAGGCACCAAGATTAGTGCAGTGAATCCAATTTAGAAAGCCACTTTTGCACAGACCAAGGTTAATGAAACCACTTGAGTATGTTAAAGTGAATTCACTTAGTCAGTCCAGGCTTGTTGGAGAAACTAATCAGCTGGAACTGCTGAGTCAAAATTATGAATGAGATGGAAACACTAAGCACATTTTATGTGCTCCCTTTGCTTGTATCCTATTTGGGACTGTTGCAATCACAAATTATGCATAGCTCTGAAATACTACATACTTTGACCAATACGCATTGCAACATTTTGCTGGGGAGTCACAACATATTGTGTCATACTGCATACACCTTTCAGTGAGAAGTATGAACTGAATAAAGTAGGAAAACATTGGGTTACCATTGTTAAAACCAGCTTCCATCTGAACACATTTGCGAACAGTTTGATTTCTATTGATGTGTACATTTTATTTGCTTTGCTAAGAGATCAGACTAGACTTACTTCAATTGTCAGATACGTAAGAAAACATTAAAACTAGATATTGTTGGCATATTTATCATTTTCCTATTATTCACATAAGCATTAGATTAATTTATTCCATGAATTATCAGCAAAGAGAAACCATACCATTTTTCTTATACAACTAGCGAGCATGAGCATTAAGGGCATTATAAAGGGGTGGTTGTTGTTGTTGTTTTTTAGCCAAAATAAGTCATGATTAGTTTGTATAATAGGACACCTGAGAACACTGTTCACAGCTCATGGGCAACCAAAGGATACAAATTATTTACAGAAATAAAGCATTATGATTTTTTCACTCAGGTTTCCAAGTCTGAAATATCATATTCTTGGCTAGCAGTCTTCACTTGAAAAGACAAGAGATATGCTTCCAGGATAATAAAAGCATTCTGTATGGAAAAAAGTTTGATCTTTATTGCATCTATAACCAGTAATTACCATGCCATTATATTTATACCAACAGTCAAGCACTTCACTGGGATAAACAGACACAACTCTTTTGGCAATAGAGTTGAAACCACATATGATGGCAGTTATCTTCATCCTAAATGCACAGACAGAGTTAAATATGAAGAATGTATAAATTTTTGTCCAGATCTTTAGCTAGTTCATCACACAACACTTCACTGAAGTTAATAATGCCATACTATCTGATAACATGTCCTACTATTCACAACCTAATTAAATTGTACATGGAAAGTTAACAGAAAGAGGTAGCCAACCAATGCAATGCAAACAACGCAAAACTCAGTGTGACAAGCTTAAGCTAGCTCTATTAAGCAACATATCACTAACGGTGGAAAGAACACTTTTGAAAAGCTCTCAGTGTCAATAAAGACATCCTTTTTACTATTGATTAAGCAAGGCAACCATCAGGGCACATAAAAACACATATTAACTCACATTTTCCTGGAGCAAGCACTGATGTTCTAGCATTTCGTGGAAAGGTATTACAAAACAGTCTAATGTGAAATGTCCTTCTGCATGAGTCATATCAGGAAAAATGATAAACGAGTGGTAGCCAGGCAAAGGAAGAGAATAACTACAATGCTCAAGGTGGAACTCAGTGTGCAGCTTTTAAGCAGCAAATCAATTTTGAGGGGCAATCCCTCCCACCTTACCCAACATTTTGGTCTGGCCCACTACATTAAATCATATCTTAACTTGAGGACGAAGTTTGATTAATGACACAAGGAGCTTTTCTTTTCACAATCAATTATCTTATATAAATAATCTCCATTAAACAGGGTATCTTGAACATCAAAAACTGTGGCACATCTATTTTAGGTGCTTCCTAAAAGAATATAGGCAGGCTGGAATTCACCTTAAATACTTTTAGAGCTCTGTAATACATCCCAGTTGATCACCTGGGAAGCCTTATGCTTCCTTTCAGCTAACAGAAATGGGCACTTCAAGGTGCAAATCACTTTATGTACTACAGGCACCTCCTTTGGGATGAGATGATGATAATTCCCTGGTGTGACAACGTGTGCAGGCATTTACAATCTCAGGCAGCAGCTCTGAGAACTCACTATCTGCAAAGCAGAATCTACTTATTTTGAAATTGTTAAAGGTACAAATTTTCAGTTCAAACTCACTATTATGTCTTCAGTTCCAAGGTTTTATTTTCTTCTTCCCTATGAATTTCTCTACCTTCTCTTCTATTCAAAATAAAGCCACTGTCAGTGCTGTAACTTTCCAACCCTTTAATACTCTAGCCAATAGTTTTCTTATGACAGACTGAAATGGTGTTTATCAAAAAACATTACTTACGCTGTCATCAGATCATACCTCTGAAAGGGAAGACTCACAACACACTGAGAAAGCAGTTTCCCTGCAATGTTATTGGGCAAAACTCTGCAGCACCACTGGAACGGGAACCCAGCCAACACATCCCCAAAAGTACGCTGCTGAAGATAACAACAGTGCTGCTGTTTCCTGTAAAGAACAGATAAGAGCAATAACACCTTATCAAAGCTTCAAGATGTGAAATGAACACAAATATTCATTTAAGTTACATCTTGCACTTGCAAACTAAAAGGAGCCAGGACACGGACTCAAGAGCTGGCATGTGATTATCCACACTGTTTAACTAGTAACAAGCTTCCCGACATGGGCTTTCCCGTGTAACCTAGTACTTTCTCACACAACACATAGGCATGGTTCAGGAGATAACATGGACAAAGGACAGTTTGATGTCAGTAGAGATGAGGCCACTTCTTTGGAAGGAACAGAATTTAGCCATGTGGATGCAAGCCCTCAGGGGCAAAGACTGGGTGCTGGCGTGTTTTATTTACTAGTGCTGAGGTAACCATAAAGACCGGATGGGACATTGTGGGCATCTTTAAGTATAAGATCAAGATTGTATCTGCAAGACTACCATACTAAGACCATGATGTTTCAAACACCAATGAAAACATTCATGCACAAGAGTAATTTTCTCAAATTAATTAGGATTACTCCTATGTATAAAAGTATGCCAGCGTAGGTGTTTGCAGAAGAGGTTTTGGAATGTCAGTCATCATATACCCATCAGTTAAAGTACACTCATAAATGCTTTCGCTTGGAAGATTGTATTAACCTTAATATAAAATACATGTTTTCTGGGTCTGATGACTCAGAAAGAACTTGCAAGTCTATACCTCAACCCATTAATCTTATATAAATAAACTTTCCCCTTGTGAAAGGGAGTCCCATAGCATTAATAAACAGGGATCTTTCTCAACCATAATCAGATTCTGTAAGATACATTTAGAAACATTTAGATTAATTATTTGTTGTGAATTATTCACTTAGCTCTGTCTCTTCAATCAAGCAGCACAGCTCTATTTCTTTCGGCAACATGAGCTAGTATAATAGAATACAGAGTTTCCACATTTAACTCTCATATCCAACACCATTTAATTAAAGTCTCAGCTGTGAATAGTCATGATTCTGGCCAAAGTTTTGAAGGTTTGAATTCAGGCCCACTGAAGTGAAAGCCCCACCTACTCAGGTTTCCTCTGCACTTGACTCCATCTAACTTCATCAAGGGGCCAACCTTTAATGATGGTGCATTTAAAGGCCAAAGAGGGGGTACTACTTCACATCCTGCCTTCAAAATAAACCCTGTCCAAGTCACCAAGATTTACTAATAGAGAGTTGACACGTGTTTAAAGTAGCATGGGGGGAGGGCATTTTTCCCACAACACACTGATAACTCTTAAAAGTTTTCATATATTGGGCTTTGCTAAGTTTCTTGGCATTGACTCCATCTCAGTTGGAGAAAGTAAAAATGGACTGTCTTCCAAACCCTTATGGTATAAATAAATCAAGTTATGAATAAGGACTCTCGTAAGCAATGAGTAAATATCTCCATTGTCTGATCTATCAATGTCAAGTGCTGGAGCTTACACTTCCCTGATATGAATACTGAAGTCTGCAAACTTTTGAAATATTATTCCACCCTCTTGAAAATCCCTCTGTGCATCAGTCATGCTCTGCTTCTGTTTCAGAATCGCCTGTTCTTCACAGTTGCTGAAGATCTTCATTAGGTTAAAAAAAAGGAAAGATTTTGTACAGAAATTGCAATTAGAAAGATATATCAAACTGATGCATAGCAGCCCTTTTCAGGAATTACACACTGATATTCAGCCTTCACTTTTGCATTATTTTATATCTTTTATTCAACAAAAAGAAGAAACTTCTTACCCACCCCTAGCCATGAAAGACAGGAAAAGTATACTCCAAGAGAGAATATGCAGATGAAAGGCGATCGCTTCCAAACGCACCATGGGAAATGGAAACCCAGAGAACTCCCTAGCCTGAGGAAAGCTGTAGAGGTGAGCAGTCCAAAAAATTCCAGCAGCAGCAGCAGCCAAATCAGAGCTCTTTGGGCATCCTGGAAATTTTCTACAATCTGAGTGGAACTGCTCTGCAGTGTGCTCTCTGTTGGAGCTATCTACTCCAACTTTCTCCACATCTCCATCTCTTCATTTCAGCTTTGCTCCAGTCCCCTTTTCCTTTTCCTCTGCTACTTTTACCCTGCTTGCTCTCCTTCCCCATAGGCATCCCTTTCATTTTTTTTACCATAAAAATAAAAAGGTTCTGGAATGTCATTTCCGTAATGAAAAAATGTCAAAACCCCCCAATGTTTTTAAAAGGGAAAATGATCCATGCAAAAAGAAACCCAAACAAGCAGCAGTGTGTCACAGAAGCAATTGCAAGCACCAGAGAAGTCAAGATACTGTTTGCGCTAGACTCCCTATGTGCATGCATACGCACTCACTCCTCATGGTCCTGACTGACTTAAAGGTAAGTAGCCATTGCATTAAAGCAGACTCGGAGATGTTTATTAAGACCTGGTCTTAACCAAACAAATAAGGACTACTGACAGATTTACAGGGGAGAAGGTACTGGGTGTGACACACCAGAAAATCACTAACAGACATTAAACTGGCTCAAGTCTGTGGACTGTTTTACTTACCAGTCTTGGGCTGACACCCAGGACTTTTCTTTCCTTGCAAAGGTATGATGTCAGGCACATGGCAGTTCTTGAGATTCTGTATAAGCCAGCATTGCCAGAGGCTCTGTGCAGGTGTGGTTAACAGTTATTTAATGATTCTTCACAATTGCATGTATCTGTCTGAACATAAATACAGTGTGATCATAATCTTTCTTTTCACACCATGAATTTGCCCTAGTGTTTCCACACTTGCAGGTTCTTAAATGCCCGATCATAGTTATTACAGACCTGAGATTCACTGGCTCATTTTAAACCATTCGCGAGCACTTTGCCGTCCTGTTGGCTTGGTAAGGTGAAGACACTGAAGGCAGTATATTTAATAAAAATGCTGCAGCTCTTTACTCAAATTCTGCAAGTTTGGCTCCCTGATGACTCACAGGAGTCTCCTCCCTTCCCCATGTTTACACACCGATGACAAGTACTGTTACATTTCTAAAAGCAAAATTATAAAAAAACACAGAACACAGGCAATACCTGGGAAAAGCTCTGAGTCTTTCTCCTTTCCCCAGCAGTTACATGAGCCTTTATTCAGCATAAATACTAGTACTGTTCAATTAGTTAAAATAATTTTGAGTGATAGTTCAACTGTTTCTCTTCCAAAAGGTAATAGTTTTCCTAATTAGTCACTTGCTTTGATAAGGCACTGACTTTTACTCTAATCTAAATTAACAAGACTTTATCTACCTGCATCGTTTAAACACACCCTACTTGCAAATCTAGTATGACTAAAAACCAAGACAAGTGTTTGGTTTCATTTTACATTTGCTTCAAAGTGCCCCACTTGGAGGTTAATTATTAATCTACTCAAGTATATGTAAAGGTTCAGGAAAACAATGGGGTTAGTAGGTAGAGCAGTAGTTGAGGAATTAGGAAACCCATGTCCTATTTCCATCTTAGATCGTGTAAGTTTGGCTAAGACATTTAAAACTTGTGAACCTTTACTTGCAGAACAGAAATAGCAACACCTTCTGCACAAAGCACTTTTACATCTTTAGAGAAGAAACTTCACGTGTGTGAGGCAACAGTATGTTTGTTCGCACCTTCAAGAGACTGAAACTCAGCTAATCCCTTAAGAACTCGCCTAGGAACTGGAGATCAGATACTCAACCCATGCAACTCAACAAAACTAATGATTTTGTCAGATCTGCAGCACCCGAAGAACCAGCTCCTCAAGCTTTTACTGCTTTTCTCCACCATCCAAAAAGTGGTGAAAACACACCTGGTTTCTCGGTCACTGTTTGGAGGTTATAAACCCCTGTTCCCCACTACCCTAGGGTACTGTAATAGATGTACCCTCAGTGTAACTATGTTACCTGTCCCAGGAGTAGGCAAGCAGCAGCACGGACCAGATTTTCAAAGATACCAATGCTGTTCTGGAGCTGTCCTGGGGGGTTGGAGAATTAGATCAAAATGACTTGACAGATGACAATTCAGATCTTGAAGCAGGGAAGGAAAAGGGAAAACAGCAAACTGAGGACAGAACATGCACAAGAGAAACATAATTTAGGGGCATTACTATCAAATCCTGCCTACCACAGGAAGGCCTGGCCGTCAGCAGCCTGCTCCTGAATAGCTCCATTATAATGCAGTTGACTTGGTCTTGGAAAAAAAAAAATCAAATTTTTTACACCACTATTTATTTACAGATTTGGCTAATGCTTATATAAATCTTGGGATTCCACCCAGAAATAGCTTTTCTAAAACAAAGAAACAAAACCACCAAAACAAAACAAAAAACCCAACCCAGAAGTAAGAATGTTGAATACTTATTGCTGTTCAACTGGAATATTATTGGCAAGGTGATTCATTTGTTAATCTGCAGTGCTATAAATAGAACTTTACCTTAGTTGAATGGAAACATATCGTTCATATCTCTAGTCACTTGTTTACCCGTGTAAAATATATGTGTTTTTGAGTTGGCTTAGGTGTATTCCAGGAAGGGCTAGCAAAGTTCAATGACTCTCCATCACACATTCAAAGCCCTTCAGCTCTCGGTTAATTTTGCTATACTTCTCTTGCGAAGTTGTTCACTCTGCTCCATCCATGCATGGACTTGAAGGCAATAAGAGGCTATTGTAACAGCTCAGCTGGAGTTTCCTCATATCATGGGCCAGTGATAGCAAGCCTCTGGCATCAATACCAAGTTTGGCGCCAACAGATATTTGGTCTGGCACCAGCAATAACAAGCTATGATGGTTTCTTTTTAAGTTTGTTTGGCACCAGTAGCAAGAAACATTCACTATTCCTGGCAAAGCGCCACAGAATTTCACCAAATGGCTTCTGCATCATAACTTCATAACAAACATAACACAACATAACTTCTAATTGCGGTGCAGCCTGTCTCTTAGCAAGCAATTCTGACCTGACAATTACATCCAGACTTATCAATACCTGTGCTGCCTTCCAATACCAGTTTCTTTCTTACTGTAAGAATAATCTTGAAGAGATCCACAAACCCATAAGTCCATCACCATTTGGATTTTCTCTCTATTGGTGCAGTTATATGAAACCAGGTAATCAGCTATGAGAAAAACCTATGGGGACAGTTACTAAATTAAGTCATCACAAATTATGTTGTAAATTAAATTATCACAAAATATGTTGTAAATACTGTGTTGACTTAACTTCACTCCTCACCCTGCACTCTTTTATGTCATGTGCTTTCTCAGACTGCAGACCTACAATATATTCCAGAGAGGTTCATCTTATGCCAGTGTGGAGCTCCATTCAAGCCCCTGAGGCTTAACATAGCACTAGTAAAAAGAGAAAAATAGCTATAAATTATCTGAGTCTCAGGACAGAGTAATCTCCATTTTGACAGCTCCTTGCTAAATGGTACAACGCTTCTGATGAGGCCTCATGGTGGATACCTCAGTGGGCGCAGTGCAGGACAAGGACTCCGAAGAGCTCAGTTCTACAGACAGGGTTGCAATCAACTTGCCAAATGATTTTCAGCACGACTCCCCTTCACAGAATCACAGAATCAACCAGGTTGGAAGAGACCTCAGGGATCATCGAGTCCAACCGCTGCCCCTACACCACCCTGTCAACTAGACCATGGCACTAAGTGCCATGTCCAGTCTTTTCTTAAACACATCCAGAGATGGTGACTCCACCACCTCCCTGGGCAGCCCATTCCAATGTCTAATAACCCTTTCTGTAAAGAAATTCTTCCTGATGTCCAACCTGAACCTCCCCTGGCGAAGCTTGAGGCTGTGCCCTCTTGTCCTATCGCTAGTTGCCTGGGAGAAGAGGCCAACTCCCACTTCACTACAACCTCCCTTCAAGTAGTTGTAGACGGCAATAAAGTCACCTCTGAGCCTCCTCTTCTCCAGGCTAAACAACCCCAGCTCCCTCAGCTGTTCCTCGTAGGTCAGACCCTCCAGACCCTTCACCAGCTTGGTCGCCCTCCTCTGGACTCGCTCCAACACCTCAACATCTTTCTTGAAGTGCGGGGCCCAGAACTGAACACAGTACTCAAGGTGCGGCCTCACCAGTGCCGAGTAGAGAGGGACGATCACTTCCCTAGACCGGCTGGCTACACTATTCCTAATAGAGGCCAGGATGCCATTGGCCTTCTTGGCCACCTGGGCACACTGCTGGCTCATGCTTAGCCGGCTGTCGATCAGCACCCCCAGGTCTCTTTCCGCCGGGCCGCTTTCTAACCACTCTTCCCCCAGCCTGTAGAGCTGCTTGGGGTTGTTGTCACCCCTCTTTGCCTGTAAAATGGGAGAGCTCTGAGATTTCTGGGTGGAAAGGATGGTGTAGGAACCAGGAATTACTTCTCCAGTACTAAGCAATAATAACAACTGCAATTATGTCATCCTCTTCCCAGGGGAAAATCTGTCCCTGCCCATTCTGCCACAATCCAGTATGCTGGAGAAAAGAAATTTGCTTAGATGTAGACTTTTTTTTATGGGACAAGAAGTGGGCACAGGGAGGAAGTGATACTAAGCTCTCGGCATGGGAAAATTTCATTCGGAGCAACAGCCCCCAAGAAAATAAAGACTCTGCGAAACAAAGTTGAAATGGAAGTCCCCATTGTGAAATCAGCTCTTAGTACCTGCCAAAGACATGGGAAAATCTCTGCCCTCAGGGAATGGCTGTCCTTGTGAAAAAGTGCAAATCTGTAGAGTTCCCAGTGTGGGAATTCATGCCGACATGCATTTTGCTTCAGTGGTCAAACTCTTCCTCTGAAAGGTCTAAATGAATTTCCATTTACCTTTCTTACAGCTCAGTCTCTAGCTGGATTTTCTTCAGCTATAAAAATATACATATTGCAATTAGCCAACCTTCACAGACTCTGTAGTTCATTTATGCATGCTATGCACGTCTCCTGCTGCTAGCAGCCCATCCAAAGAGAACTCTTTGAACCGGTCTATTGTTGCTCACATAGTGTATTGCATTGTCCAGTTTCATCATTCCTGGCAAGGCAGCGCACTGCTGCAGGAGAAGGAGAAGAGATGATGAAGCACTTTGTCCAGCTGATGTGCCAGACAGATGTACAAATAAGCTTGCCTACCACTAACTATAGGACTTTCCCAGTCACCACAGAGACACCTTTATCGACCAGTTGTGCTTACATGTTCTTATCTGGAAGCCCTCTATAATCTAGTTAGCAGTCTGGAGGGATAGAAGGCAGAAAAGATGGTAAGAAAGGATTGGGTGAGAAAAAAAAAATTAAAAAAAAAATTTAAAGCAAGACTACAGCATGACACACCTTTGCACAATGTTTGCTGAAGTGTAAAACCAAACCATGGTTTAAAATACCACAGAGACAACACAACTGGATCAACCAAAAATATACCCACAACCACTAGACAGTGTAGCATTCTGCTACACTTAGTAAGGAGTATTTTTAGAACTCATAGCTTGTGCAAACTGCAAAGGACTACACTGCCCTACCTCCAAATACGCATTGGCACACTCTTACTATTTCTGAATTAAATGAGTCAAATACTACAGAAACTGGGAAGCAAAGTTGAGCATGTGATTTTTCAAGCAACCATTCACATTACCCCACTTTGTCTTTGTCTAGGTCCTGGTTTGGGTAGGAAAAGAGGGGGTCATACATCAAAAAAAGTCCTGCTCTGCTGCACTAAAGAGGAAGAGACATTTCATTTTAGAACAAAGAATTAAGATTTTTTTACATTGCTTCACTAGAGGTTTCTGGAGGTTTTTCTTGGGGTGATGGGGGTGGAGTGTTTGGCTTTGCTATAATACAGCACATCAAAGCGCTTTTGATGTGAAGTTTACTTAACAGAATCAGTTTTTCCGATGATTGTGTTAATCTTTATAAACCTGAAGGCAATACTGTGCCTTTTAAAAAACTATAGCAGGAAAAGACGTGAGGTTACATACACTCTCAGTGGTGAGAGGCAGGAGTAGTTGAACTATTTCACCACTTCTTACAACTTCACACGTTGTTTCATGGGCAGCAATAGCAATGGGCTTGACTTCGCGCTCACTTGGGCCAGGAAGGCTCTATTTAAACCGCACACAGTCCTTCACATATGCACGTTCATATGTTTTCTCCGGTTAGAGCCACCACAGATTTCAAGGGCCACTTTACAACAGGCACTCGCTCAGCAGCAGTGGAGGGGCCTTGAGCCGCAACAACAATCAGCGCTGATCTTAGGAAGGCTCCCAGCCGTTAATAGCTATCTTTGTAATTGTATTATTTTGAGTGCAAGCTTCTGTCCCCTCTTAAATCTTGCAAAACCAGCTTTGCCGTCCACTCCTAGTCTTGAAGTATGCCTGTGAAAAAGCTTCTGTTATGTCTGACGTGTTTACCTACAGCATTTGAATGACTTTTTAAGTTCTTTGAATAAAGATAAGAGACAATGTGTACATTTTCCACACAAATAGTGGAACGGTAATAAAATAAACATCAAAGGTAAGCTAGCAAATCATCGCTACTTCACTGCTATTTACAACAAAAGCAGGAAGAGGAAAAAACCTACCTTCACCATCTTAGAAAATACAACTTTTGGAAGGAATGATAGCTTTTTCCCATACCCTTAAACACAAACATTGGCACCTACAGCTAATGCAACACTTTACTGAAAGATCTCGGTTTACGTTACATGGAGACAACAACAACAAGGAACCAAGAGAGGTCTCCCTCCTCTTATTTTTGTCTTTCTGAACTGCCAGCTTTTCTGAACTCGTACAGCTTTAGTGAGAACAGGAAGACATCAAACCTGTTATTATTAAAGTTAGCAAGAGCACAACCAGAAGGACAGAAGAACTTCTCATTGTTCGGTATTTACTGTTTAAGACTTACGCAGACTGAAGAAATGGCAAAGTTTTGAAACAAAATGCAGGTGTGTGTGGGAATGTATATTCTATTCAAGAGAGATTGAGACAGAAAGTAGTGCTGTTTGTTTCTTCTGTTAGTCTTTTAAACCTGCCTTTTTTCATGTTCCTCTCCAACACTCCTCAAGAGCCAGGCCACAACAGCATAGTCCTAACCAGAGTGGCTCTGCATTAAGCATTTATTCTAAAATAAGGTCCGATTTAGAAAGAGTGCTTTTGGAAAATATGGAGCAATCCAACTGTTACTCCAGGACACAAAATTCAAAGTGTACGTATGAGAAATAAAATATAAGCACCACACTAGATTTCTGCTGATGTTTTTGTTTTGTTACTGTTTTGCAGACGCTAGCGCTACTGCTGCAGGAAGTCAAATGGCGTTTTGCAATTGACTTTGAACAGCGAGCAGGATAGGACTGAACAGGGATTTTTCAGAGAAGCTACTGCCGTAGAGCTCTGTTCATTAAGGTGTTCTGTCTAGCACACCGTTGAAGGAGGCAGAACCTCTGAAGGAGGGCAAAACCCTGACAACTTAAACCCCAAAAATCACAAATAATTTTTCTAGAAAGAAAAGTGCCTAGGTAAAATTACAGAGTTCTTTTTGTCCCTGGTTCTACAGAAAATTTATAGATCGACAATGTACAAAAAACGTTAAAGCAAAGTCACTATTAAAAAAACAGCACAACAAAATATTTTATTGGAGAACTACAGTTGTAACAGAGAGGTTACAAATG
The DNA here is from genome assembly GCF_013368605.1 of Nyctibius grandis. Lineage (NCBI taxonomy): Eukaryota > Metazoa > Chordata > Aves > Nyctibiiformes > Nyctibiidae > Nyctibius > Nyctibius grandis. Next base: position 16,711,857 of record NC_090660.1, read on the forward strand.
CACCATCCAGAAGAGATCAAGCAACGCTACTATATGCACATTAACACACTTAAAACTAAAGTTAAGGGTTTGACTAATTCTCTTGTAGCAAGCCCACAGCATTGCCTACCTGTTCCCATTTTACCCCTGCACCGGGTGCGGTTACGACAGAAGGAAAGAGGGGCCAGGACTGAAACGACTGTGTCAGGCTACATAAATCATTAGGAATTCACAACTGCGAAGCCATGTATTAGTTTCCAACAGGTTGTTGAGCTGTCACATTACAACTTGTTGCTATATACGGCGCTACTAAAGTAAATCACTGCACGTAACAGGTTCTGCTCTGCCACCTATACGTCACCCTGCACTTTACACCTGGGAGGCGGGCCCGGCTCGGCCAAGTCGCGCCGAACTGCGGCTTCATTCGAAATACCCGGGAAGGGGAGGGACCTGGCAGGAGAAAATACAAACAAGTTTCGTAAAATAACTTTCCAACGAGACCTCGCTGTCATCTCAGCTAATTACGGCTCTGATACGGCTTATTAGCGCATACCCACCTTTGCTACCTTGCTTCTCCACCCACCACCCTTTCAGATCTTTGTGCTGGCTCCGCCTCTCGCCGGCGTTATAATGGGCTGGTCTGAAAGTGGTGGAGAGACACAGAACCACAGGGGAAGAGAGAGATAATGACAATAACACTAATAACCCTAATAACCCGGCTGCTGCCCGCGCCGCAGCGAGGAGCCAGCCCGGCATCCCGGCACTGACGGGGGCCGAAGCCGGAGAGAGAGGAGTAACCCCGACGCCCCTCGAGAGCTTCTCCCCGCGCCCGGGGAGCGCCGGACGGTAACATCGGCAGCACCCCCGAGGGAGAAGGACCGGGCTCGGGGGGACGCGGAGAGGAGCCGGCTCCGACAGCCGCCCGCCCACTAACACCGGCTCCGCGGGGGCCTCCTCGCCCCGCTCCTCCGACCCCATGGAGCAGCGAGAGTAAAGAGCGAGGACAAAAAGAGGGGCGGAAAGAGAGCAAGCGCCCCGGTGGGGGAGAAGGAGGTGGAAGCCGGAGGAAGCGCCCCGTTTCCCGTCTCGTCCTCAGTATCCACCGGCGGGGAAGGCACCAGCCCCCTGTCAGCGACCCCTGGGGCGGCCAGGTGAGGAGGGCGCGAAGCCTCGCTACCCAGCTCTGCCTGCACTGCCTGCCCTGCCTGCCGCCGCGGAGCTGTCCAAGCCGGCGCGGGGGCAGAAACCCCCCGGGTCTCCTCGCCGCACCCCGCCGCCCTTGAGGCCGCGCCGAGGGGCGGGGGTCGCGCCCGCCCAGCGGAGCCGCGGGGTGCGGGGGGGGGGCGCCGGCGCCGCCGCCGCCGCCATGAAGCTGGAGGTGTTCTCGCAGCACTACGAGGACAAGCTGAGCGCCGGCAGCGACCAGGAAGGCAGCGGCTCCCTCTCACCGGCGCCGGCTGACAGCGAGCTGGGCTCGGACGGCGACTGCGCCGCCAACAGCCCGGGCGGCGGGGCCGTGCGGCCGGGGCACCCCCCGCCGCCGCCCCCCGCCCCCCAGCCGCCGCCGCCAGCCGAGAGCGCCAAGGGGAAGCCTTACACACGGCGGCCGAAGCCGCCCTACTCCTACATCGCGCTGATCGCCATGGCCATCCGCGACTCGGCCGGCGGCCGCCTGACCCTGGCCGAGATCAACGACTACCTGATGAGCCGCTTCCCCTTTTTCCGCGGCGCCTACACCGGCTGGCGCAACTCGGTGCGCCACAACCTCTCCCTCAACGACTGCTTCGTCAAGGTGCTGCGCGACCCGGCGCGGCCCTGGGGCAAGGACAACTACTGGATGCTCAACCCCAGCAGCGAGTACACCTTCGCCGACGGCGTCTTCCGCCGCCGCCGCAAGCGCCTCAGCCGCGCCGCCCCGCCGCCGCAGCCCGCCCGCCCCGCCGCCGCCCCACCGCCGCCGCCGCAGGAGGCGGCCGGAGCGGGCGCGTCGTCCCCCGGCGGTTCCCCGCGGTGCTGCTGCGCCTCCTCGCCCTGCAACTGCGCGCCGGGCGCCGCCGCCAAAGACGCAGCGGCGGGGGGCAGCGGGGCGGCGGCGGCGGGCAGCGGCGGCGCCAAGTTCTCCAGCTCCTTCGCCATCGAGAGCCTCCTCCGGCGGCCGGCGGGGCCCCGCACCGCCCCGCAGCCGCCGCCGCACGCCCGCCTCCTCTGGCCGGCGCCGCCCGCGCCCCCACACCTGCTGCCCGGCCCCTACCCGCTGCTCCCATACCCACCTGCCGCGCAGCCCCCGCCCGCCGCCGCCCTCTACGGCGGCGGCCTCCTGCAGCTCTGCGGCTACGGGCTGGGCGAGCCGCCGCCGCTGCTGCTGGGGGGCGGGCGGCAGGCGCTGGCCCAGGGCGAGCCGCCGCCGGCGGAGCGGCCGCGGGCACCGCTCTTCTCCGCTGCCTTCCCGAAGGGCGGGCGGGGGCCGCCGCCCGGCTCCCCGCTCTACGGGCCCCTACGGCTGGCCGGGCCGCTGCAGCCGGCGGCGGGGGCCTCGGCCTCGTTCCAACCGTACGCCGTGGAGACCTCTCTGGCTTAATGGAGCCCCCCTCCTCCCCTGCGAGGGGCCTGCCCGGGTAGGGGGAAAGGAGGCGGCTCTGGATCCCGCACTTTAACGCCAGAGGCGACCAAAGCCTCCAAGCAAAAGCCTCGGTGACTGTGCCTTAGTGAGATGACAGTGGGTTTAACTTAAACGAAAAAAAAAATCAAAAAAACAACTGTTGTTTTGGACATAGCCATGAGCCTCAAGTGCTTCTTACTGTTCGTTGAGACTACTTGACTTCAGCCATTCCCTCGCTGCCTCCTTTCTATCCCCCTTCTTGTCCCCGCATCTCCTGCCACCAAAGCCTTGGGCAGCGGAACAGGGGGTGCCCCGTGGAGGCGGGCGGTGGCGGCGGCCGGGGGATGCGCTGTGCACTCGGGAGGGCGGGGAGGAGGGGGGGGAAGCAGGGAGGGAGGCCGGGGGTGGCTGCCGGGAGGAGCAGGGAGAGAGAAAGGGAGGGGGCCGGGGGCTGCTGTGGAGCCGTAGGTCTGTACTGCAAAGCAATGCATCACTGTGCCAAAAGAAACCTTTTCTCCTGCCCGGCAAATAGCATTTCGTGGGAAGGGAGTACATTAAATTATTTATAAAAGTAGTGTTTTTAACACAAAGAGAGTGCAGGTTTTTTAAATAATTATTGTTCGGGGCAGGGGGACGGGAGAGGGGAAAGGGCTCAAGGAAATGTCAGGCGTTGTCTCCTGTACGGGTTGACGTTGTACAATTAAGACCAAGACCACTGCTACTGGAAAGGGAAGAGTAATTTTTTTCGTATTTTATTTTTGTGTTTGTATATAATATATGTGCGTGTGCATTTTATTGACGCTCGGCCACCATATTTTTCCCCCCCTTTTTTTTTTCTTTCTCCTCTCCCCCGAATAAAAGCTGCCCCCTAAATAAAGACGGTCATAAAGGGAAGAGCGTGATGTCTGTGCTGGGGTGGAGGGAGGGGAGCCTGCCGTGGGGTAGCCTTGGCCGAGGTGCACTCGGGCTGCGGGGCAGCCGGGGCTGCCCGTCTGTTCCTCCCCAACCCTTCCAGCGCGTAGAGGTGCCACGTACGGACCCGCCTTATTTTGACCACGGAAGGTGAGAGAGGTTCTCCTCTTGAGCTGCCGCCAGGTTTGGAAGTCCTCGAGCCAAACCAGGTTTCCCCGCCGATGCTCAGCCCTGCAGAAAGTCTGACGGTTTGCAGGCAGGCTGGCTGCCCCATTTGGGGGCAGCCTGGGCAAGTCCTAAGCATCTGCCCACCTTTTTTTTTTTTTTTTTTCTTCCTTTTCTTTTTTTTCCCCCGAAGGACAGCAGACGAAATGTAATCCTGTTGTCATCTCTCGGTCCGAAGAAAACTCGTTTCAGGAAAGTGGTTGGCACGGCCAGGCTCCGACTGCTTCTGGTGGAGGCAGCCCCGCCGGCTTCTGCAGCGGGCGAAACCTCGGCAGGGTGAACGCTACTGAATATTTGCTGGTAATAAAATGTTTACACACGTTGCCTTCTCCCGACGCGTGTTGTGTCAAGGCTGTTTTCGTATTGTCAGAAGCGATCAGGAAAAGCCTCAGAAAGACTGAGTCGAAAAAGGGAAAGGTTGGGGTTTTAACTGCCCGTGGTACTGAATTACAGTTCAGTAGCGTTCCTAACCTCGAAGAGCTTTAAACGAATGCCGAAATGATAATTTGGGGCTTGTTTGTTCGTTTGGTTTAATTTAAAAAAGGATGAAAACAGGCGGCCTTTTCCCCTCTCCAAGTCTTTTGTAAGCACAGATCACCTAAACAAATGACGACAAGCAGAATTTTGGGCGTTGGTTGTTCTTTTTTCCTAGTTACTCTTATTTCGGACCCTGGACTTTCTCCTCCACCCTCAGCGTCGGGGTTCAGCCACTGAATAGCTTCTATCCTCCTCGCAAAAATTTTGCCGAATAGCGAAGGTGTGTTGGGAAAGGAAAGCTTCAAACAGAACAATCTGCGGGCAAAAACACCGACTTGTTTCAATAAAGCTCAAGCAGATTTCATGGTGTGTTTAGCTCAGACCGTAACATTCATCAGAGCATTGCGAGAGATTAGTGACTAATGTATGAAGTAATCCAACCCTTGAAGGAATTGGTTTTTATGTACATACACGCATGCACACATACACACACGCACTATTTCGACATCATTCTGCCTTCAAGGCTCTGTGCAAATATTAATCTGCCCTTCTATAATCTACCCTTTCCTCTGGCTTGTATTTTAACATCTCTTTCTTTATAGGAGTCCACATGAGCCGTCGGTATGCAACGCTAATATCTTTTGGTTTTGTCGATCTGTAATGGTCATATTACAGGGTATGTTAAAAGCACCTTGACAGAACACGGAATTTGTTATTACAGCCACAAGCGTGTGTTTAATCGGATGTACGTAACTGCGAGTACGGAATGTGTGTGTAAACGTATGCTTAATAGGATGGCATTCGGCTTTTTGCTTTTAGAAAAGTCTGGTTTTATTAAAAATACCTTAGCATTAAAAAAGAAAAGAAGCCCACAGAGTTCGAGACGTGCCTTGTTAATAAGTATTTATCTTTGAATCTCGATTTTTGGATGAGTCGGGAAACGTACGTCAACAGTATAAGGGGTATCTGTGTCCTACAGTACAGTATAAGGGGTATTTGTGTCCTCGCGGTCCTTTCCCAATGCTTGCTCGTATTTCCCCAGCGGGTCAGGATGAGGATTTGAGGGGACCCCGTGGCTATCGGGCTGTCGGGCGAGGCGCTGGGAAGGCGGGCAGGGCCCGCCCGCTGTCCGGCAGGGCTGGGGGGCTGTCGCTTGATGAAGGGTCGGGTCTTCTCCGCCTCCTCCCGTTCCAGCATCGGTTCCTCTTCGCATTCCGGTCCGGCGCACACGGCAGAGGTAGTCGCACGCCAGCTCCACGGAGCGGGCGGAGAGGCGGGAGGGCCTCTCCGGCACCCCCCTCCCGCAGCCCCCACCCCGGGGCGCCCGGGTGGCAGGGACCCCGAGCCGGACGAGGGAGGGGAGGCCGGCCCTGGTGTACAGCCATAAATCCGGGCTGTCAGCTGTGACAGACGGCTGGTGAAACACAGCACCTGTCCAAACACTTTCCAGCAGCAGGTAATCAGAGAACCGACACTTTACATTTTTGTGTGGAACAAGCGCATTAACCATTTCACAGACCTTCTCAAAACAGCGATGTTTGTGTGGCTGGGTACTTTGTCTTTCTTAACGCCCAATAAATCAGGATGACGGAAGAGTGACAAAGCCTTTCTCCTTTTGATATTTGACACAGCAGCAGTAAGCTGATACTTTTGTACCCTGTTCTTTCAGCACTACGAGGGTCTACATCACCCAGAGTATCTGAGTGCTTGTTGGATGGGCGCAGTTTGGGACACTTGACGGCTTTTTACATGCTGTACAGGTAAAACTGATGTCAGTGGCACAGAAATCCTGGCTGGAACAGGGAGTGTAACAGGCTGTTCTTCAGCATGTGAGAGGATCTGCAAACATCCCACGCTGGCTGCTCCATGCTCTCCAGACTTTCTTTGTGCATCACTTGGTGAAAATCCCAGCCTCAGCAGAACCACACATGAATTCTGATCTGACTGGGCTCTCGTTTTAACTGCATTTTTGAAAAGATATTTGGCTTTCCAAATAAATATATTTTGTTTTGAAGATGTTTTGTTCCATAATTGTTATCTCTTGCAGGTTCTGAATGTCTTCGTGTGCTTTAAAGAGAAAAAAAAAATCATACCTGACAATCAAAATATTTTCATCAAATGTTTTTGCAGGGCTTCATTTTCTTGCCCTGCCCTCTACTAGATAGTGATAAAACCAGTTACTTGAATAAAGTTAGTCCTAACCACCTTCCTAAATCTCTTAAAATTTTAACCTACTGTTAAGAAATACTAGGCGTTTCGCTTAAATAAGTTTTAAATAGAATGAATTGCTCAGAGCTGATCATTTGGCATTAGGACACAGGGGTTACAGCAGAATGTTGTGCGATTTGGTATACTGTTTATTTAGCATTACTTGCACAAGTAGCTAGGTTTGCTGAAGCCTTAGGCCACAAGCTGTGAACTTTCACCTAGATATGCTTTCGGCTGGGATAGAGTTAGTTTTCTTCCTAGTAGCTGGTACAGTGCTGTGTTTTGGATTTAGGATGAGAACAATGTTGATAACACACTGATGTTTTAGTTGTTGCTAAGTAGTGTTTATCCCAAATCTAGGACTTTTCAGCTTCCCGTGCTCTGCCAGCGAGCAGGTGCACAAGAAGCACAAACCAGAAGATAAGGAGACTACAGCCATCAGCAGAAGCTGCAACTCGACAAGACAAGAACAGTTAACAGCCTGCCTGGAGACAGAGAAGGAATTCAACAAGGTGTTAGAAAGACCAGAAATCACCATTGGACCAAAAGGCGCATGAAGAGCACGTGAGGGATGTGTGCCCAGATTGTGAGGGTGTAATTGTCCAGGGGTTCCTTTGTCTGAGGTCACTCTCCAGAGGCACCCAGCTCAAGCTGTTTTTTCCAGCTGTACCATCTGAATAAATTATTTTTTTATATATAAGATTCAATGCCTGAAACTCTGCTCTGGGAAACCTAGGGTTGAACCTGAGGGAAGAGGAAGGGCCCAAGAATGAGTGTGTGTGTGTGAGCAAGGAGTCAAAAGGGGCACCCATCAGCTCACTGGAGTCACCCGCTGTGAAGGGGCTCCAGTCCTAGCAGTTAAAGTTTTGGGTGGTGTGTGTGCAGCTCCTTGAATGGTGTGTGAATGCTCAGGCAGCGGCTTCTCCCCTAAGACTACTGTGCAGCAGAACTGCATAAACTCCTCCTTTACGGATTAAGATCAAATTCACACAAAGGAGAAGTTTAAGCACTTCAGGAATTAATAGATACCAAACATGAGCTCACAGAAGAAACAAGCTTGCGAAAGTGGTGTGTGGATAACAGCTTTTATATAATACATAGATCCCATGCAGCAGGATAATACAGTGATACTGTGCCTATTCCCCTTTATAGTGAAGGCAAAGAGTTTTACTCCTTTAAGTTAGAGGAGAGGTGTCAGTAGGGCAGCATTTTGATTGTGTTATCTTCCTACCAGAATAATTAACTCAATTTTTCACCAGCCAGATCCGATGAACCCTGAAACTTGCTTTCAGCTCTTACCCATATGATGGTATAAATAGCCTTTCAGTGTCCCTAACCCTTAATCAGGAAAAAGTCCACTGAAATCGATCGCTTTCTTCAAGAGCCATCTCAGCATAGCAGTGCTAGCTACAAGACTCAATTCATTGACACAGATCTCTAGTGAAAGCTCCTAAGCAAAAGTGCAGCCCTTGGTATCAGCTTAATTTCACACTACATGCTGAGAGGATTGAAAGAGGAGGGATGTAATTCTATCTTGGGACCTTGTCCATTTTTTCTGCCCCACACCCTTTTTCAAAAGGGTGATTCTTAGGTACCTTGGAGGATGTATCAGACACAGAAGACCCTTAACAAAAAGAAATTTCACCTCAGAAAAAGGCACATACACAGGACTTGGATTCACAGGCCCTTCATCTTTTGCACCACACCTTAAGGAGCCCAAGGTGAAAATTCCTACACAAGAGCAAGGAGAACAACTGCAGCCCCACATGGAAGGGTAAAGCTTCTGAACCAAAGTCCAGATTTTGCACAATTCTTCATTGAGCTGGGGAGGTGTTTCATTAATAACAGACAGGGGAGTGCCTTTGTTGTGCCAGGCTTTTTGCCTTTTAAGTCTGAAGTAGACATAAAAACAAAGTTGAAATCCTCCTCCAGCCAAATTCAGGGCACTAAAGCTGTGATTTTGGCAAGGGTGGTTGTGTCCTGTTGCAACTTTTCCTAGCTCTTTAATAATGGGGTGAATATGGTTCCATTTTTCATTCATGCTCTGGAGAGGAAACATTTTCCTCTTGCATAAACTCTCCTGTCTTCATTGACACTCTCAGAAGTCTTGAAACCAGCTTCAGAAAAGCCATCTATGAAACTCAAGTACCTCATCATAAAATCAGACAGATGGCTAGAGAGAGCCTGGCCCTCTCTAGACATTCAAGCCTATGTTAACCTGTCATTATTTAGGTTATATAGATTGCCAGCTTCAGAAAAGCTAGTAATTTACGTAGTCTCCAGCCCTGCATAGGAACTAAACATTGTTATTGTCTTCAGGAAGTTTTACCTCCATACATGTGGATGGACTAGGCGTTTGTCCTCTTTTCCAGAGCCAGAGGGTGTGTATGAGGAAGGACTGAGAGAACACACTGTCATAATATTTGAGCTCTTGCACCATGGCATTGTTTTCTTTGGTATGACATGTTTCAAAATTTCAGAGCTCTTTCAAGCAGGATGACATACTAATAGCCTCCTTTGCTATGGGGAAAAGCAATACTTCTGTGGGTTCTTTCCTCTCCTCAATAGTAAAGCAGAGAATATTCAAGATGGAGCAATACAACTCTACTATTTAGTACAATGTCTTCAGCAGAGTATGTAGGAAGTAGGACCAAGGACCAACAGATATAAAAGCATGAGAGAAAAAAAAAATGAAACGTAGATTGACACCTAATTTTCCAAATTCCACTGTAGGTGCTTCCTGATCATAGCTATTAATTGAGTACATGTTTATAAGCAGTACATAAGTGTTCATAAATGTTCTAGTAAGTATAATTTAGCTGGTTTAAGGTCCAATGGGTTTATTTTAGCTGTGTTTGTGCTGTTATTTTAAGTAATAATTTGGTACTGGAGTAATATTCCAATAACATCTGACAGTCAACTAGTAACCCTTCACATAAATAGTGTATTTCATGTTATCCTTACTATTACTAAAGTATTTTTAGGCTGCTGTAGAGATGCAGTGTTAATGATTAACATGCCAGAACCAAACTGGGCTTAACTACTGATATTCTGTGGCTCCAGGGTATATCCCAGGCTACTTCACTGGACAGAAGAGTCTTAAGCAAGGCTGCTTCTGTGAAATTCATTTTACTGTGGCAGAACTTTTAGTTACCTGACTTAGTGATCTTAAAGTTTTAGTATAAACCTGAGAGTCTGATTTCCTAAACTTGTATTTTTAGCAGTAGCTGTTACAAATGGCCCAATAAACTTCAACATTCCAAGTAGAAGTTGTCAATCTTACTTCAAGGTTCTGAAAAGATAATTTTCTGTAAGACCTCAGAGGTTACCTACGGCCTTTCAAAACAGACACATTACACCAAACTCTTAATTTCAATTCCTTCCATAACATCTGCTGTTGAAAATTGTGGCATCTCAATATAGAAAGTTTTCCCTAGATTTCTACTAAGAGTCTATGAAAATGCAGACATGGAAAGCTTCTAGAATTGCCCAATTCATTTTCCTTTCAGTGCAGTTACTTCCAGTTTATTTTTAATAACTTATGAAGCAAGGCAGTGTCTAGTAGCCTTGTTTAAAACATCCCAGGCTATGAAGAAGAAACCCCACAGAAAATATGGTTTTCTTTGTGAGAAAAGCTAAGTTGCATCAGCAGGTAATAATAGATATTTAGTATTTGATATTCCTAAATCAAGTGTCTAACGCAATTCTCTTTCACCATCAAGCAACTGCTGTTGCTCTGGGTACTTCATCTAGCCATCTTCAATACAGCGGTATATGCTCATTGCTCATCCTCATCATACAACACTGAAGTAATTCCCCTCTCTTTGTCATATACAAGCCTCAATTAGTTGTATGTTATCATCACATTCCCCATTAATCACTTAGCAGTACTCTACAGAAGCACAGCACAGCAACAACTTTCTCATTTTTTCCTCATAAGTCAGTCCAGGAACCCCCCTAGTCATTTCTGTTTTTCTCTGAACTTCTCTGGAGTATCTCTTTCTGACTAATCATAAGACATGGTGAAGGCATAGTTTTCTGTGTCACAATACCTGTAGTCATGTCAGGTTCTTCCCACGCCCCCAAGCTCCAGAAGGAACAGGTTAAAGAAGGACAAAAGTTATGTTATCTTCCAAGAGCCAGGCTAACACATGACAGCAGAGTACACGGACCACAGTTACCCAACCTTCTAGCAATAACCACCAAAAAAAACCCCTTCAGTGTAGCATTTCAACAAAGTCTTGTTGAAGCAGAGGAACAACCTTCCCCTTTCACCTCCCTCTGCTCCTTTATCTTACTTGCCCTTATCCAAGGCTATCCTTGAGGAAGCAGAAGCAATTTCTCCCTTGAGTCTAGTCTACAAAACATTGAGCACAGAAAGACAGAACCTGCCACAGACTCTTTTGATGCCAGCATCCTTTGCTAAGATGACTTTGCCCCAAGTCTCTTGCAGACACCACCTCTTGTTCCAGACCCTGAGTTGGGAAGATAAGAAAGGCGCATAAACTGAATTCTTCCTGGTCAGAGCCCCTAGCTCAGCTCAACACACCCATGCTGTCACAAAGTCACTGCTGAGATTTCAGCCAAAGTAAAATAAACTTACACCACCAATAGCACCAGTTCCCTAGGAAGCCAGTTCTGGGTCTTCTACAGCTAGCAAAATGAAATGTTTGCCAGAGCTCTACAGGAACATTCAGGTTTAAATTGTCCTGTTCCCCGGGGACTAGGCACTGCTCCCCATTTTTTTTTACTCTATATAAAGGAGATTGGTTTTATCCTTTGCTGGGAGTAAGTTCCCCCTACCCCATAATGTTCCCAGTGACTGCAAGGGAGAATTTCCTCTGTGCATTATCGTTTCTGTCACCACATACGACAGGTTCAAATCTGACCAGTTGACTCAACAAGCTCAGCACATGCTATCATCTTGTTGTTATAATTTCTTCCTCTCCAGCACAAACAACCAGAGCAAGGATTGTAAGGCTACACAAATTACCTCTAATTAATGTTTGCATCAGTAAAATTGGAATTAGACACTTTTTTGTTCCTTGTACAGCTGAAATCTCGAGACCAAAGGATCCTGTAACTAGCTTAAAAAGAAGTGAAAGGCATACATTTTCATAGTTTGATTTAAATGTTGGGGAATTATGCTGGGTTTTCCTACAGGGTGGAGATTACTCCTCAAACTAGGAAACAATGTTCACACGCAGATTTGTGGACACTGGAATGGTGCCAAGAGCCTGTCTGTTGGACAAGTAAGTTGGTCTGGCAGAGAAGAGCATGGGGTAAGCAGTTCTAGAGCTGGTGGTTGCGCTAATTTTCAGAAGTAGCAGTTCACTGTCTTACTCTGAGGTACCATATAGGCTTTTTTATTTTCAGGTTATGGGGTGGTATACACAATTAGTAACTATTTTAGTTTTGTATATATTAGTATTACATAAAATCCAAACCTTACAATAAAACATCTTAAAGCTAATAATTCAAAAACTGGGACCATTGTGCTCATATACCGTTATTTTAGCCCCTTTTAATTCAGTTCATATACCATTGCAGGGCACTGTTTAAATTACAGGATCACACTCTCTTTTTTCCTATAGGATTCCTGCATCATCCAATAACTAGTTGTTGTGGGAAGGAAACAGTCTTGTGCAATTAAAAGGAATATTGTTCTCAGGGCCCTGACTCAATGGAAGTCAGAAGGTTTATTCCAAGTGAGACAAAGGATCTCTGGAAAAGAATGGATGTTTTAAATATTTAAGTCCTAGGACTCTGGATGTGCATGTACATAGAAGTCAATCTTTTCAGCCAGCTTGATATCAATATATATATAAATGAGCCAAAGGGGTATTCCATACCATTTGATGTCATGCCAGCATATAAACTGGGAGAAGCTGGCCTGGGGACACCACGGCGCAGGGGCTGCCTGGGCATTGGTCAGTGGGTGGTGAGCAACTGTATTGTGTATCACATGTTTTTTTTTATTCTTATTTTCCCTTCCTTTTCTGTCCTATGAAACTGCCTTTATCTCAACCCACAAGATTTACTTTTTTTTTTTTCCCCCCAATTCTCTCCCCCATCCCACTGGGAGCAGGGGAGTGAGCAAGAAGCTGTGTGATGCTTAATTGCCAGCTGAGGTTAAACCCTGACAGTTGCTTTCGTAAGCACCATCCATCTCCTCTGATGCAAGGCCAGCAAGCAGCATCCTACAACCAGAGATTGTGCCTATAGCCCGGATCTATCAGCCATCACTATACCAAGTGCAGCACAGGAGTGTCACAGGGATTTATGACGCCAGAAGGAGGACTTGATATCTATAAACTCATTACTACAGTCCATTCCTCAAAATGGCATATACTGCCCTCAGACTATGCCCGCTGTATGCAGTTTCCAGTTACATCCAAGCCCATACACATAAGCTATAAAAGCTAGCAAGTTGTCAAGAACAACAGAAACCAATTGTTTTATTTCACTGTATCATGACAGCCATAAGACACTTGAATTGTATGGATAATATACACTCCCCCAAAAGGACTGTTAGGAATGAATGCACGTATTATGAGCTCCCTTCTATTTATTAGATAAACTTCCCATTCAATGGCAAGAACAGACTGAGAAATACTGACAATATATTTCTATATATTTACTGGTAAGTATGTTCTCTGTTTAGCTTCAGCCTCGCAATTTCATTTCACAACCGAAAAAAAGTTATTGATACCAAAACAATAAGACCCATTTGTTTTCAAGGTATACACATCTACATGACAGATAGATCTAGATGATTTCAGCAGTTCTCATGGACACTAAATAACTCCGTCATTCAGCTCTTGCTGGGAGTGGCTCAAAATCCAGCAGAGCCATGAACTAAATGGGAGCAGTTATACATTAATCTTAATTGCTATTCTATAAATAGTCTGGGAAAGAAGGCAATGGGAAACCCCAGCCAAATTGAGCAACAAGAGTCATGAAGGGGTATTTTTGTGCCCCCTGCATTATTAAAAGACCAAATAAGTGTTCAAATTAGAAGGCACAAACACTAGCATGAAACTTTGTTTTGAGCAAGAGGCTCATTTTGGCCTAAAGCCAAAAAAATCATAAAGCTCATTTTCATCTGATAGTTTGCTATATGTTCTCATCTTTCTCCACCCTATTTCTTTAAACTCTCCTATAGAAGAGCCAAATTTGAAATCTTCAGATGCTGAACATGCTAATTACTTACACAGCAACTGATCTTAAACTTATTATGAAGAGCCTTAAGGCCACAACTGCAACAAGCTGTGAGGGACCCGTAGGATTTCAGGGTGCTCAGCTTATCACAGGCCAGGCTGCATTCAGTTTTTCTGAGGTTTTCAGCATGCAGCAAAGAGTAGGTTAAACAACCAAGCATGCCTGCTTTTGTGCGTTAACAGCCCATCCCACAGACTCCGCAAGGTTCTGCTCCAGACAGGCAGGAAAAGTCTGTCTCATGCAATACCACCCAGAAGTCCATGAAATGCCATCCTTACTGCAAACAGAAGGAGCCCTTTGACTCCAGTGTGAGGCGAAATCAATGAGCAACATCTGGAAGATCTGCCAGACTAGGTCTCCCAACAGTATATCCCCTTGATAGGCATAACACACAAAAACCCTCAGAGATAGTCACAATAGGCAGGAGTTAGTCAGGTGCCTGTGGACAGTGAGTGACTCATCATTCTCTAACAAAGTAGAGGAAAGTCACTCCTTCATATATGAGGACCAGGACTTTGGAGACAATCCCGAGGTCCAGAGTGATAGATTAATGTTCCTCTAACCAAAGCTGCTCCACAGGCTGTCTGCAGGGATACCAGCTTCACCCAAGCCACTGCTGCCTCTCAAGATAAGTTACCATCCACAGTAGCAACTGGAAAGAGCTTGAGAAAGGAGGAGGGAACAAGTTATAGAGTCTCCCAAAGGCCTTGCTGCAGCTCTGTCTGACAGCACATCAGTCACAAGTCAAGAGGCTTATAAGTTTCCAACTTAAACACTCTTATCACTGTGTGCAGCTCTTAACGCACCTCCCTGAGGGTTCCCTTCTGCCCATCAATGCACAGATACCTTATCATCATTTTCTATCATGTAAACTCAACTACTGTTCAAGTTACACAGATATGTGATGACTATATAGTGTTGATCATCCATATCAGGTTGAAAACACACCTCAGCTCTGAGATGTTTACATGTACAGACTAGTAGAGAAGTTTGACTGGTAGCCCTGTTTCCATAAGTCTCGCTTTCTCTCCTTATTCTATTAGTTCTACAGATTAAGCACACAGAAAAACTTGATAATATTTAAATAGAACTTGCATATTTTCATTAAAATAGAATTATAGTGTGGACAAAGCCAAAAGCTGGTTTTCTATTAAGAGGAAAAAAATCCTATTTGAAATTATTCATGTCTCAATCAACTTTCATTCAGTTTGTTTTTCAGATTTGATCAACACTGACAAACATACCGCTGCTTTTCATTTGCTTTGTTTCCTCCACTACCTGCTTTATGTAGTACCTTCCCACAAAATAAAGAGAAAATCACAAAAACTTTATTTTTAGAAATATAATCTCATAAAAGTAATATCAACAGAGGGGCTCATTCATTTTATCAGTACACACGATCTGAAAAATACAGCAATATTTTATCTACAAATAAAAGTCTCAGTTATTTGACATCTCACCATTTACACTTACATGACAAAAAAGCATGAATAGCATATTTTCCTGGGTCCACAAATAAATACATATTTGTATTCACTGAAATAACAAGTTTGTCTTGGTTAAAAGCTGTACAATATGACAGAGAAGAAATGTAGGTTAAATTTGGTCACATTTTGAACTATGAACATAGGGCTCAGCTACAGAAAAATAAAATCTTAAACCTGCAAGTGCTGTTTCACTGATGTAAATGGGACCATGTAGAATAATGGTTTTGTATGAAAAAGGATTTGCAGAGCCAGTTTCTCACTCTGCAATCAGAGAAAGGCCCACACACTGCAAAGAGGATGGAATCCAGCCTTTTGCTGTGGGAAAGCAAGGGGATGAGTCTCCTTTCTGGACAGTAGCGTGCACCTGCACTGAGTGGAACGTGTGACTACGCCATTCATCACCCATGGGGCCCATATGTTTCACTTGAACTTGGGAGCTCTGGCAACATCATAGGATCGTCTCTCAGCCTGTACCTGTACAGGATGCTGAAAGACCCAAGCAGGGCAGACAGATTTGCCAGACTACCACCAGCCTGCCCTGCCAAAAGGATTACCTCTTCCCTAGCTGCTCTGTCCAAGAGAACTCCAGCACACACCATGCAGCTCAAATACATCTTACTTAAACCCCAAGTTTACATCCGACCCATACAGATTTTTCCAATGGACCCATAAATTTTGGAAAACTTCACAAGAAACACCAAGGTAGATTGTAAGAGTTGTTATGCATCTTTTCATAGGAAGCCATGTGATTCCCAAATTTCCTCAGATATGTCCAATTTAAAAATCTGCCTGTCCTATATTAAAGCAGGGGTCTGGTTAGCCCCAGGTCCTGCCTCTGGCACACCTATTCTCCATAGCTTAAGGAACATACAACAGCAGGTAAATATATTCCCAAAGTATTTCCTAACCCTGCATGAAGCTTAGGATATTCCTGAGTCAAAACAGGACCCTTGTGCTTACTAGCCCTGAAGAACTTTTCCTTCACAAATTTGCCCTGTCACTTTTTGAGCCCATGCCAACTTTTTCAGTTCAATTTCACAGTCAGATTTGCATCGTGTAAAGAAGCATCTCTTGCTATTTTGCTCTGAATGTGCCACCCGATAACAGACCACAAGATCAAAGATGATCAGAGGGCTGAAGCCAGGCTTCAGCCTGGCTGAGAGAGTTGGGGTTGTTCAGCCTGGAGAAGAGAAGGCTCCGGGAAGACCTTATTGCGGCCTTTCAGTACCTAAAGGGGGCCTACAGGAAAGCTGGAGAGGGACTTTTTACGAGGGCATGTAGTGATAGGATGAAGGGGAATGGTTTTAAACTGAAAGAAGGTAGATTTATATTAGATATCAGGAAGAAATTCTTTACTGTGAGACCCTGGAACAGGTTGCCCAGAGAAGTTGTGGCTGCCCCCTCCCTGGCAGTGTTCAAAGCCAGGTTGAATGGGGCTTTGAGCAACCTGGTCTAGTGGAAGGTGTCCCTGTCCATGGCAGGGGATTGGAACTAGATGATCTTTAAGGTCCCTTCCAGCCCAAACCATTGTATGATTCTATGATTGACAGATGTCATCTGGGAGAGATTTGCAATCATACCCCTAAGCACTTTTCTCTCACAACTTGAGACTTCTGTCATATCCCCTTCTGAGTCATCTCTTGAAGAGTTATAGTAAATTCGTTCCTCATCTTGATCATACTTGTGAACTACTTCTACCTTTACTGTACCTTGTTTTGAAAGGTGGCAGCGAATGCACAGGGGTGGGAGACCTGCAACCACATACAGAATTTGATAGCTGAGATACCATGGGTCTATATTATACAAATACAAATGAATTGATAGACACAAACAAATTATCCTTATTTAATGCTATTTTTTTTTCCAACTGCAACTACCTATAGACCTTTGATTTTCATTAGGGAAATCAAAGCCTCACTCATGTGTGGTAAGTGTTGTATCAGAGCCTACCTGCAGCTATTTTTTTTTTTTAACCATTTGAGTTGCTATATATCAAAAAGAGAAACATAGCCCAGCTTTGGTAGGTCAGCTTGGACCTATGTATGTCATCAGTATTAGGTGCGTAGCTCAGTCCCTTTGTGTTTAAGCAAGCAGCATGGAATTTTGTAGATCATGCAACACACTCTGACCTCAGGTCCCCCTGAAGACCATGAAAGATAGTGGAAGGTGAGGTTAACACTGAGTCATGCTTGAAACCCAGGTGATCCCCCACCCCACCATCCATTCCGGGATCATTTGTAGTTCCACATACCATTCCTGAAGCCTTGTCTACCACCTGTGGTAGCAGAAGCACCAGCCCAGCTCAAGACTAACTCCAATTTCACACAAAAATTTTTCTGGTTTGGGTCTGTTCTTCTGATCCTGAAGAGAGACCACAGATGTCTTGAATAAGTAACTAGAAAATATTTTTTAATTGGAGCAGGCAGATAAAGATTTCATGGTTTAGCAGGATGGGACAAAAGCAGCAGGAACAAGAACTATCTTGTCCACCTTGTTTATAGCAAAGAGTGACTGAATTCTTTGGGCCCTTTCTAGAGGCCTGGATACTTTCTGTAGTCAGAAGACCTCCTATGTTTTAATAGGTTTTGGCTAGAGCTTTAGTCTTAGTAGGCAAAAATACCATCTTTAAGAGTAATCTACATTTTATACAAGAGTATTCTTATGGCAAACTTCCATGCCCACCACTGCCCAATCTGCTGAGAAGAGTGATGCTGTGTGTTCCTGATTAGCCAGACAAGCACACAAGGGAGGGTTTGGAAGAGCTTTCTAGTTCATATTTGTATTTGCAAACTAGCCAAAAGCTATTAAAGCAAGCAAAAGCACTTTCAGAAGAACAAAACATCCATCACACCTTTTCTCCTTTCCCTCAACAACTTCTTTTGTTTAATATTAGCTTCAGTAACAAAAAAGTCATTACAACTTACCCAAGCTACAAGATAGCTTAAATATTAACAAGCATGTAAAGCCACTGGGGGTAAGAGCCTGGAGCTGTATAATAATAAAGCAAGACTCAGCGAGATTCCATAATTATTTGTTACACAACCCAAGAAACTAGCTAGAGCATTTCTGAGATTATACACCTCTTGTATATGATGTCTAACCATGCCAGAAATTACATAAGGCTGTTTATAACATAATCATTAGTCATTAAAAAGGCAGAACAAAGGGCCATTATGACCAGAAGTGACAATCCAAGAATTAGTTTATTTAGGACCTGATCCAAAGCCCATCGTAGTGATTTTCACACATTTCAACGTGCTTTGGACCAGACATTCAGTATTTTCCATGTTGTAGAATTTCCTTTTGGATTTTTGTGGAACTAGAGAACTGGAGCTGTGGACGAAATAAAAGCAGGCATCTGCTCCTGTCAGAGCTGAGAACTCAAAGCTGGCACCGATTTTGGTGGCAGTAGCATCTGCTTTGCATCCTCTCAAAAAAAAAAGGTGGCCACCAATCCAGATTCCCAAATATGGGTTCAAATGCTTTCTAGATATTTCAGTTCTGGAAATGTTGACCTATGCAGCCAGCCCTACCAGGAGTTGCAGGCAGTATCTCAAGCAGTTCAGGTTCGGTTGGATATATCTAACCCTATGCATTTTTATGTCAAGAAAAATGCAAAACATATGACTAGCTGTATTGTTATAAGAGGAAAATGATATCTACAACAATGAAATAGAGTTGTCAGCTGTAGCCCTATCCATCCAGAAGCCCCTTTGGATAGTAGCGGACACCCTAGTGAGACAGTTTATCTGTAAGCTTGCAGGTGAGGACCACTTTTTTTCCTTCCTTCAGTCATGTTAAGGGCTGTGGAGAAGACACAGCTCAGTGGGGAAATACTATGGCCAGAAAGAAAAAAGCATTAGCCTACATATAGTCACGCACATTGACCTGGAAAACGCAAGACTCCCGCAAGAGAAACAAACCAAAGACTTCAAATTGACTTGGCAGGGAGAAATCTGCAGGATCTGGTTCAAAAAAAAATTTCACAGTGGAAGCACTGCTCTGTAGCAGTTAACGACAATACATCCAGAGTCAACACACTTCATGGGCAGAGGAAAAAAAATTACCTCAGAATACAGTAGAAATCTACAGAATCTCGAATGTTGTGGTGAAGGTGCACAGGGTCCAGCTGTTAATTGTCTTTTCCTAATAACCTAAGGGGCATTAGATGAAGCTGGTAGGATCCAGGCGCTTTGTTTTGTCCCAGAAAAAAAAGTTTTATAGCTCCCATCAGTGAGATCTCCTTGCAACCGAGCAGGGCAGCCCACTGGGCAAATGCCCATGGGATTTTGCTTGGTTTCTTGACCTTTGACTTTGTTACAACATCCACATCTCCACTCCCATTTCTGACAGTCACACCACTCAGGACTGATAGAGCACTATTGATCTCTCTAGATTCATAATTTCTCCTTTCACCCACAATCTACTCAAGGTGCTTTGTAAGCCCTAAGACTGGCCTCATCCAAAGGCTGCACAGTGGCCAGCACAGTGCTTCTCCAACATACACTCTGTCTTTCCAGACACAGAAACACTATCTGGCAAATTCATCAGGTCAGCAGTAACAGGGGATACTTTTCAGTAAAGCATCATCTCTTCTTGTTTAACTGCTTTCTATATAGGATTCATAATAGCGAGGAATAGCCCATGGTCCTGCCAAAGTACCCAAAATCCTTTTGTAACTCGTTTTGGTTCCCACTGTCAGGGAGCAGCAGAGCAGAGACCAGTGGCATAGCAAGGTGCTGGTCTGCATGCTTAGATTTGTCCCTGCACCAGATCTGGGGACTGGATCTACCAAGGACCTGTCCAGGACCTCACCTCCATAGGGACGCTGGAGGTACCCCATCTTCAGATTCTGTGACTTCCAAATCTGACCCAGCAAGTGTGATACCCTTGCCCTGAGCCTAAGCCACACTGCCATCAAGGATCAGGAGGAGAACAAAAAACCCCATGCCCACCCACACACCAATTAAGATGGTATTGTTCTCTTCCCCCTAACCCAAATGACTAGTGTGGCAGTTTGCTTTTCCTTGGATACTCAGTCTTCTGTGTTCTTCAGCAACAGTTTCTGGACATGTTAACCTTTTTCTACACAGACTGGGAAGCCCAGACTCAACTGTCTCTCTCTTTTCCATTATCCACCCTTACAAAAGGAGGAGCTATTCCTATGGAAGACATCTGGCCCTCATTCTATTCTTCAGACACTACATGTATGCTTTCAAATGAAAGGATAAGAAAGTATTTTATATTACTACTTCAGCCTTCTTGGACACAAAGCTAAACACCTTTTGGATCAGAGGGAATTTTTAGATACTTGTAGGAAAGGGCAATTTCTAAGCCAAGATGGGTTTACAATCCAACAGGAACAGCCCTTACACACCTTGTGTCTCTTAGATCTACATGGTAGGAACGAACACACTACTATTACAATTGACAAAACACCAACACTATTCTTGCATCCCATTAGCTTGAACACTGGTCAAAATGTCTGACTAGTCTCTTCTCGGTCTGAAGAATTTGCATAACTGCTGGCTTTCCTTTGACTCCAGTTTCTACAGCTGGTGGTTGGCACACCCATTAAGAACAAAAACTAAGCAGAGTGTTTGTAGAGGTGTGCAGATAATCAAGGCAACACTGCAGCCTGCAGGTGCTTTTAAGATAACACCAGGACACACCTGGGTACTCCTCTGTCCTCCACTCAGAGAGCACAGCACACTGGCAGTGACAGACTGAAGGATCTTTTGAAGTCCCTTTAGGAGACTAACACTGTGAAGTAGACCAGAAATAAATTATTCAGGCTGGATTTGGTAGTAGAAGGAAATGGTGACTTACCCCCGCTTCTCAATAAGTGAATACCTTTATGAAGGCTATTTGTAAAAGTCTTTCTTTAACCTTGGATGTTTGTGTGTTTTATTTGTATGGGAAATGCTAAGGAAACTCAAGACAGCAAACAATAAATGCAGTTGTACACAGAACTGGGAGCGTAAGAGGAAAATAGAGAAAGACTTAGAATTGAAAATGAGCACGGAAGTGGGGACCAAATCAGATAACACTTTCATTACCTTCTTTGATTTAGATGCCAGATATCTTCTCAAAACAGTCCTGTGAACTGGTCTGTTGAGGACTACTTCAAGTCTATTGTCCCCTTCCATTGTTTTAACATATTCCTCTCCTTGGAGGTCAGGTGTTTTACCACCACCATTTTCAAGCTACTTCAAGTGGCTTTTCTTCACTTAAATTACCTGAGAACTTCAGATCCCTTGTCAGTTCCTCTAAACAGTAAGAGCCAGAAATATAACAACATCTTCTTTTACTGCTTTCTCCACATTCCTACACAGTTAAATATTCTCAGCACACTCCAAGAATGTGACTAGTTTTGTCCTCTTATATTTTTAATAGAAGTCCTCCATGGCCTGCCTTTTAAATCCTTCTAGTAGTTACTCAAAACTAGATTCTGCTCTACCTCCTCCACTCAGTTTTGTGACCTCCAAGAGACTTCTGGATCTTTACTTGTATTACCCAGAAGCATTCAATAAACTTGGTGCTCATCCCTTCTTCTCTGGAGAAAGTATATATATATTCTTGTCATGTAGTGCAATCCTTCCCTTCTGTTTCCCCATCTCCCTTCCAAGGCAAGCTATTCTGATATAGCAGTCATACAATCCATCTGCCACATCTCTGTGATGCCTCTTATATCATAGCTTTAGCTGTGGTCTAAGGCTTTGAATTATCCTTGTTTATTGCTATACCCTTGACATTAGCGTAGAGCAATCCCAAGTGCTCAGCTCACTGCCCTATCATTCTCAGTCCTGTTTCTCTGATGGCTTCCATATAACTCCCCATTCTCCCCTCCACAGGTGCCCAGATACTCATCTACCTGTGGGCTCATCACTTGTCCCTTCAAGCCTAGTTCAGTCTTCAGTCTAGAAATGCTTTTCCCCTGCTTAGCTAATTGAATAACATCTTTTATTTCTTATTTCTCAAAGCGCTAGTTCATGACCAACAAACACAGAGCAACTCTATGAGGCCCCTTTGCTCAGCTACATATTCCCCTCTGGCACCTACCCATCCCTGCCTGGCTCTCCACTTAGGGCAATGGTGGGAGCTGTGACTTCCTCAAGCCCCAAACTTATTTCCAGTCTGGAGAGGGTCACACCTGGCTGTGGTACATCTGAACTGACATAAGAAAAAGCAGTCAGAGAAATGCCATCACAGCTCATCTTCCCATGATATCTCTAGTTGTGGCTTAAGCATCTGTCCTACTACCCAGAACAACAGGGGAAGCAGTCTGAGGGCTATTTCTGCACCCTTCAGAAGGCAGCCACTGATCACCAACAACCTTTCTGTCTACTAACAACCCCTCTTCTCTCAGCATTTTAGACAGTGCACTCAAGGCTCCTCCTCCTCCTTTTCTTCTGGGAGAAGTCCTTCACAGGCGCACATACAAAATCACAACTTGCCTTACCCACACCCTCTGCCTCAACTACTTTTAATTAACAGCATATTGATAAAGAATCACTCAACTTTACCTTCAAATGTACCAAGAACTAACCCCCACACTATAAAAGCCAAACACCAGCAAGGTTCAGACATCCATCAGACCACTTTCTGCTGGAGATGACTACTGTTTTTCTTTTGTCTCTCCCAGATTATCCAGAGGGGATAGACACAGCTCACTGCATCTACTCATCAACCATTTAGTTGCTCTAAAAACCACACAAAAGTGCTACAGCAACTTCTCTGTTGTAAACCACAGGGAGCCCTCAAACATAGTAACAGCCCCAGCCTGTTGGCCATCCTCATTTTTATGGTTGCCTTAATCAGCAGTACATTGAAAAGAGCTGTGCTGCTCAGGCTCAGAGCATTCGCATCCACCCCTCTTGGCCTTATATTCCCTCAGACTAGTCTCTTCAGCACAGTAAGCAGGTGGTGGTCCTTCAGGTGGTCTCTCATGTTTATACAAGTGTATGTTTGGAATGGGTGCTAGATCCTCTGTCCCTAGTGTAGTTCATAATGTCATAACATCTCTCCTGCACTCTTCTGGCACAGGCACAATTTAAATGGAATGTGATGGGCATTAGCTATAGGAACAGCTTCTACTTTGCCATATCATCTACTTCTTCTGCATGTAGATGGATTCCTTACACTACTCAGTGCTCACCACTGTGACCCTGGGTGGTTCCCAGCTGGGTGCCAGGCATGCACGGAAGGAGGGAAAGCGTATGAAGCCATGACAAAAAGACAGAATGGCGTGAACCTCATAAGTTAAATTTATTATACATTTTTCAATATTCCAGTAAGGGTTCCTTAACTTTCTGTACCCTTGAGGCAGACATAGAAGTTTTGAAAATTCCTATGATTTTTCAGCTTCTCCAAAACTAAATCCTGACTTTTCTGCCCCCCAATTTCCCCATGCACCTACAATCTTTCTTACATATAATGTTTGAGTCACAATCTGTAAGTGAACTTGTAATGCGTGATTTCTAATGTTATCCTTATGGCACAAATGGGCAACAAAACATACTAGGAGTATTATGTGTTTGTGCTATGCTGTATTTTCGAGATGGAACAAGAGCCACAGTTAAGATTGAGTTTGAATATTGAGTTTAAGAAGAGCACAAAGCCATAGGAATGCCACTCCCTGTAACTAGGGCTTTTTTATGATTATTACTGCTTTAGAAGTTAAAAAATATTCTTGGAGTAGGTTCTTTCTTGTTTCTAGTACTGAGTCCAAAGCCGTTGACATTAGTGGAAAGTTTCCAGTTTAGAATATGAATTGGGCCAATCTTTCGTGGGTATATTTTTATTGAGAAAACACAGAAGGAAAAAAACCCGTGAAAACAGTGACATTACTGCAGTGGAAGTACACTGGAGTAAATAGGAGTAAAGGGGTTCTTAATCGAGCCCTGAAAGTGCCCGCAGTGACTCAAGTGAGCTCTTGCAAAGGGGCTCTGTTGCAGGTCCAGGAGGAAGAGCACAATGTAACACCAACTGCTGCACTTGATAGTAAAACCCTCTTGAACCCAGGAGTAGCAGGAGGAGGACAGAGATATTGCCTGGCTTCTGACAGTATAACCGTGATGCCCTAAACAGCCATCCAAATGGACAGTGTCAGCTAGTTAGAGACAGGCTCTCTGCAGAAGGACTCACAGTCCAAATAGGTAAGATGCAAGACAATAAAAGAAAAGCAATCTTCTTATCCCCATTTTATGGATAGGAAATGGAGCTCTGCAGAAATTAAGTGCCTTGCTCAAAGCCATACAGGAAATCAGTGTCAGAGGAAACAAATGCAAACCTGAGTGTCACAGTAGTTCCTTCCTCTCGATACCATTTTGACCATCAGGGCTGCTTTCAATTAAGTATTTTATTGAGGACATCTCTTTCTAGCTAGGCTTTTTTTTTTTATTGCGTATCCCACATGGTGGACCTGTAGAATTACGAGTGTCTCCAGCCAGCTTCTTTACTGTGTTTTATGAACCTTAATGAGCCCCCACAGAAAGCTGAAATACCTACATCAAGGGGGAAGGGAGCAGGGAAGCAGAAATAGCAGTATTGTGTGCAGATTTTAGTGTGCGGTCCAGGTTCATGGAGCGGTGTGTAAACAATCCGATTTGCCACATTTAAGGACAGGCACAATTTTAGGAAATCCAAACACCCTGTTAGCCTACTGACCTCTAGATAACCTACTTCAACAACAATGAAGCTTACAGTATGCTGGGGAGGTGAAGGGGCAATGCTGGGAAGATGCTTTGCTGCCATAGGAAATGGGCCAAGCAAAACTCATCATTTTTGATGTTCGCTTGATGAGTTTGTAAAAGGAGAAGAGTATCAGCTTGCTAGAAAAATGGTTTCCTGACAGAGATTTGCAGTGAATCTTACTTCTCCACAGGACCCCAGGCACTAGCGCTGAGACATGGTGCTGCCTGCATTGCCTTAATCCTCTCACCCGAGAACTCTGCTTTTCCGCAGACCCAAGTGAAATGGAATCTGAAGAGAAAGTGGCTCTGCATTGTCCACGGTTTGTCATCCCAAAGATACAAAGGGAGTGTGCAAACCAAGACCTTTGGCGTTATATACGTACTCTCAGTGTGGAATATGGTAATTCAGACAAGGGGAGACCCAGAAACATAGAAGAACATACAGAACTGAAAATGAAGTGGAAATTAGTGATAGAAACACGAATGGGGGCTGTGTGTATGGCTGCTTGACAGCATCATACATTTAGTAAGCAGCTGTCTGCGTAAATACCTTCAAAGGCAAACAGCAGTAACAAACCCATTCACCTTGCCTAGGTTTCTTATTCCAGTGCACAGTGAGGTGCTGTCACAAAATCCTTTCTGTACAGGAAGAGCTGTGAGGAGAGGTTACACAATGAGGATGTGCTACCATTTGCATTTTTCACTTAGACATGCAGACTGCTTCAGAAAATGCTTAAAGCCTGTGATTAGAAACTAGTGTATATTGAAGTGCTTTCTTTGTTAATTCGAACGTCCTCATCACCTTAGCTAGTCTACTGTCCAGAAATCTATATGAAGTGACTTGCCCAGTGGCAATGCAGAGGACAGAGTGCGTGTCTCTTCATTTTCTCTAATCGGCATCACTTCTAGTTGCCAGGAATAGCACTAGAGATCAAAGGGAAATCACGTGTAAAATAGTATTTTATCTAGCTCAATATGTTTGTGTTCTCAAAGCCTGGGCTTGCTGTGCACCACATTGTGGGAATGCAGAGGAGAAAGACCATTACAGCTGCATCAGCTTTGTGTCATTGTATGTAAGAACCTACAACCACTCTGTTCAGTAGGCTAGCCACAACAGACACTGAAAAGAAGCTCAGATAGGCAACAAGGAATAGTTTAATGCAAGCCTATCTCTGCCTGTATCTCTTCAATGTTTTGAAAAATTACTTGACTCTCTCTTCTCCCAGTCCTTGGTTGTAACATACTGGAGCTTCATTATACCCAGCATTGGATATACCCAACATACATGCACCATGTAGGAATAGCAACAGCCATAAGTACAGTATTGCAAGAGCAAGAAATCTTGTTCTTTGTCACCTTGTTACGTTGGTCCTGCAAGCCTAGCCATAAAAAACGCCTTCTAACAATACCTAATATCCACTATGTCTGCAGCAAAACACATTTTCCGTGTAATCTGACTTTATCAAATCCGTATACGCTGCAGAAAGAATGACTTGGAACGGGAAGAAAGAAGGAACATTGAGCTCTAGGAAAACTCAAAGGAACATTTTATTGTAACATTTATAATAGAAAGTTGGGGGGTTTAGTTTCGCCTCAAGGTGTAACTTGCTAATAAAAGTTCTGGAAAACCTGCTGTGTATAAGAACCTTGGCCTATGATGTCAGAATTCATTATGCACACAGGGGCTATTTACAGCCTTGTAAAGTTGTAGACAAGGAAATTGTTGCTGAAATATAGTTTCAAAAGTTTAAAGGTAATAATTCTACTGATGTATACACCTCAGCTATTGAACAGATCTTTTAAATGATTCTGTGTAAACCGAAAAAATCATATGGCTCGAGTTGTAAACATCCACCTGTGTTTCTTCATACGTGTTGGGCATAGAATCATATGTATGTACAGGGGTAACTGTGGGGGTCTCTTTTTTTATTGAAGAATTGTCTGGGTAAACCTACAAATTAAGCATATGCATAAGGTGTTCAGAAGTAAAGACAAAGTAGAAATTATCTTCACTGCCCTCTTTTCATTCCACATTTATCAACTTGAAAAAAAAAAAAAGATGAAAATCAAGAAAACAGAGGGAGGGCGAAGAACTAAAAATAGGAACAAACAAATGTATTTTCAGCTTTCTAAATCTAAAGATGTTTGATCAAAACTACTGGAACATTAATTGAAATGTGTGTTTTTCATCGGAACAAGAGCTGTGGACACATGAATCTTCATCTAGGTTCAACCAAAATTTGAAGCAAAAGTGCTGCTGAGTTTGATGGGTCAGGAGAGTCTGCAGGAACCCCTTGAGAAAGCAGGTACTCCGGTTCATACAACTGAAACTGGCACTGCTGTATTTAAAATTGGGGGGAAAAAACCTGTTGACTGTAGAGTATGCTCTGTTTCACTCGATTGCTGCATGCTGATTTATTCTTCAGCTCTAAGCATTTTAACTGCTGTTATAGTGATTTTTCCATCACTCTGAAAAGGCTTTGTGGCCAGATGTTGTTTGTCATTTGTCCCACAGTAGCTGGCACTAATATAATTACAGAAATATAGAAAAATGTGCTCAGCCCTGGGGATTACTAGCCAATCCAAGCATTTTCCTACTGAATCACTTTTTCAAATATTCCTTCTCACAGCAGTCCAAATGATTTTCTAGCTCTGGCTGAGCTAACTTCCCAAGCATTCCAGTTATATTTATTTTTTCTAATGCACTTGTCAGCTACTTCAAACTCCACCCCAACTCCTGACAGCAAGGCCAATCGAACACCCTCTCATTGTGGTTTCATGGGGAACCAGCTCACGGCCACAGAAATGGACTGCACCCAATGGCACGAGCCCAAAAATAACTGCACCACTTCCACTTTTTTCAGTGTGTCTGCATTGTTCCAATAGCACTGAGATATTACTACTGATTAATGCTGCTGTATAAATAACATGCAAAATGGGGGAAAGCTTTAAGGTTTTTTTCCCTGCTTTTACTCATGTTCACAGTAAAAATTCCATTGGCTTCAATAAGCTCTGTATATCAGACTAGCGCTAACACAATTTCATTAACTTAGCTGAATTACTCCTTGTTTATAGCAGCGGAAGTGAGTGGAAAATTGAGGCCAACAGGATAAGAAATAATCCTATTATCCTGCTCAGTAAGACTGCTCTGGGTTTAGAGCTGAGGTTTAGTTTTAGCGTTGGCTTCTTTGGTCACGTAAGCTTTTACATCTTTCCTTACTCTGAACAGCCATTTTGATGAGTTCACTCTTCTCTCTGTCTTTCATCTTTCCTCCTTTCTTCTGCTGCTGGGCTTGCTTCCTCACCAGATCTAGTCAGGAGCAGCAGACAACTTGTCAGCAATTCAGAGCGCTTAGCGATCCACTCAGATGGCAACTGATAACAAATTTCAAGATCACAAAAGTCCTTCAAATCCGAGAATTTCTCTGTGCCATCATGACGTGTTAGAAGTCCCAAAAGGCAGCAGTATGTGTGGGGAAGGTGAGCAATGGCACAAATCAGGCAAGTTTCTCTCATATTCCTTCAACCTTGTAAACCAAAGGCATCACCCTTTCACCTGTATGGAAAATTCTTACCCTGCCACATCCTTTTCACCTGTGGCAGAGATCACCAATGCATCCAGTCTGCCAATACAAATGAAGTTATATCAGACCTGCCTCATGCGTAACTACCATTTTCAAAATGGGTTGTCTGAGATTTCACCTCTATGTTGGTCACCCTGAGATCACTCTGTGGCCCACAGGATGCTGCAAATGCTACTAGACTGCCACTGAAGGAAAGAACACTTTTATGGACTCTGCTGGAATTGGAGCAAGCTTCAGGTGAGGAAAACACCAGGGCAAGAAAAGTAATTGTACATGGCACTAGTTCCTTTAACACACAGCTAGCCAGTCTGGACTGTGCTTATTGGTGAGCTTATACAAATGTTTTATGTATATGCTGTATGTACGAATGTATAAAGATACATAGGTAAAGCTTGTATGTGTGTGTAAACATATATAACTATACCTATATATATAAAATATTTTATGGTTTTCCATTTAGGATCTAAGTAATTGACAACAAGCCTGTTGTTCCCAACTTTCAGCTGCGAATGTGCCTCTTTGCAGGGCAAACTCCAGTCTCTGAGAAGAAATAACTTTAGAATAAAATTAGAGACAGGTTGAAAAGAAAAACAAGCAATCATTGAGACGTAACCCGGATGTACACAAGTATCAGCACTGGTTATTTTTACACCCAGATGTCCCAGTGAGATGAATGGGCCAGAGCACTACAAGGGCTCAAACTTTTAAAGGCAGTGACATGTCTCCACCACCAGCACTAGATTCCTATTTCTGTGTGAAGCTCAGAGACTGAACGTGCTACTTCCTCTGAGCCAAATTTCCCCTTGGATCCACACTGCAGATTTCGGGAACTGGAATAAGTTATCCTTTGGAGAATAAATTAGTTACTGGCAGGACAACTTTGGCAGCAGCTTAGTCTTCCAATCAGTTACTCCACTAGCATTCTTCTCTCCTGGAGAAAAGGGTACGTCCTCTTGGGTCCCGCATTTCTCAGAGTGAGTTTGTAATAAGACTCAGTTTGGAGGGGAAAAGATGTGATGTTTTCTGTTAAACAGATACTCTCCTTCTCCATTAAAGGCCCATAGGCTTTTTTTCTTCTTTTTTTTTTTTGTAGGAACAGGAGGAGTATGAGAGGAAAAAGCCTAATTCAAATAACAACAGGATTTTAATAACTGCACACGGAACATTGTATCTTCTGTACCATGTGGAGCAGCAGAGCTGCACTGCCTTCCCCATGGCTGTGAGTGACTTCCTCACTCACTCCATGGCTGTTGTTTCATTTCTTTTTCTGCTTTCTCTCAGATGTCTTCAGAGCCTCCAAGCCAACGTGTCTGATCTGTTGAGGTAATCAGATGCATGGTTAGCCATAAGAGCTGTAGGCTAGCCGTTAGGTGGGACACTGACACATTAGCTAATGCCTTACCCGAATGCAGGTAATGAAGCCTTCACCCCCTGAAGGTGCACACTATGGTTCCAGTGCAGAGCCTCTGGTAAAGGGGAGACAGTACAGAGGTGTGTTTTCACGTGCAGACTGGATCAGAGGCTCCATGCAATGTCCCCCACCGAGTATTATTTGTTGTACTGCAAGAGCATCTGTAGATTCCTGCTGCACACCCTAGCCTCATTGCCCAGTGGCTGGATGTACACCTAGGAGATGAATCCTTCTATGCAGTGATTCTAGAGTGTATGTCCTTAGACACTGCTTGGGAAGTGCTGGGATAAGATCCAGAGAGCTGTAAGCTCCCAGAGCATTAGTTTGCCATCTCAGCATCTTTCATGCCTGGTACTGGATTTCAGAGACAGGTCTGGGGTGACAGCTGGAGGTGGAGCCAGGTTCTGGCCACAAGAGCAATCCCCCCACCCTGAGGTCTACTGGCCAGAACCTCCGGCCTGCACCTCTGGCCACCTCCCCGTGTCACTCAGCCTGACATGTTCCCTCAGCCAGCATGCCTAAGGGTGTCCACCTTGCTGCCCTTGTCTGACTCTACAGCAGCTCCCTTCCAGTGCAGACCCTGCTTTGCTTCTGGGAGAGTCTGTCTTCATCTGCTACAGTCTCTATCAGCAACCCTCAACCAGTAATAGAGGCAGACACCTGCAGAGAGGAGCCCACATCTAGCCCAGCTCCACACACTGGGAACTCACTGTTGCACCCACACAGCATTGCTCCCCATCCCAGGAACTGTGCCCTGCATGTGCAGGGCTCCATTCCTCCTTCATGGACCCTTTTCTTGCCTAGCAGCCTAAAAACCCAGCCCACAAGCAGTGCTGCCACAGTGCCCACTTACCCAGCCCACTCCCCCTTAAACCAGCTTTGCTGCAAGTGGTGGGCAGGAACAGGTTTCAGCAAGAGTGTTCAAGGCAGCCCACCTGCTAAGAAAGAGCTATTGTAGTGGTTAAGTACATTGCTGTTGCATGTAGAGGCTCAAGGGTCTTCTAATGCAATAGTGAAGAAAGAACAGTGTTCTCTGAGTGGAAAGAAAATGGAAATCATTTTTTCATGGAGAAGAACAAGGGTGAGGGAGAAGAAAAATGAAAGGGAAAGGAAAAATTCTCCCTCAAATTCATTTTCTTCTGTTTTATTTTTATTTGCATTTTTGTTTTCTGGAGACTGAAAAACAAGGAAGCAAAGGGGATTTAACGATATGTAGCACTCAAAGAGGTCCGTTGCTTTGCATGTAACATCCAGCTTTCCAGGCGGTTTGGATTTGCAGAAGAGGAGGAGAAAAACGCCTTCGTGACTCCCTCGATTTGAACGTTTCTCTGCCTCCTCCCTGGTGCCGTTCAAACTGCTTTTCGCACCCAAGCAGCCACAAGCGTTTTCCCCTTCGATGCCAGGCTGCACCGGGGAGGCCTCGGGCGTCCCCTCGGGGGCGAAGCAACATGCACCCAGGCGCACGCACCGCCCCGGGGGTACGAGACCCGCCGCCCCGGGGGGCTGGCACCCAGGTGCCCCCTGTGGCGGTGGCAGAAGGATCCTGGCTCACAGAGACCCTCTTCACCGCCCAGTCCCAGAGCAAGGGGCTTATTGAGGGCTGTGTGACAAATATCAGCCTTCCTCTCCCCTCGGTCCTAGCAATAAAACCTCTCCTCGAAGTCTTAATAAAGACGAACACATCACGTAAGTGTGATGTCAGCCTCCTGTTTAAAAGGCACCGCAGGTCTTTATAAGCAGAGGATATCACTCTGCCCTGGGACAAATCCGAGGCGAGAGTTTTCGCTTCTGGAGCGATGGGGGATGTTTAAACCCAGGCTGGCCGGCGCGGAGGGCCGGGACCGGGGCGGGGGCCCGGGCCGGGCTCTCCCAGGGCCCCCACGCCGCAGCGCGCTGCCCCTCTCCGCCTGTCAGCCTGGGAATTTCCTTTCGTGGCACGAAGCAGGCACGGCTGGCGCTACCGGCAGGGATGACACGGGAGCCAAACAAGGGGGCCTTTGAAATCGTCGGGCTTGAGGGGGGTCCCCCCTCTTCCTCTCCATGCAGTGGCATAATTCACCTGAGTAGGGGGAGAAAAAAACCCGATATAGATGTATTTTTAAAATTGACCGGCTCAGAAACTATTGGAGAAAGGTGTGCACTGAGGACGAAGGTGGGGGCAGTGGGCTGGGGGGCGGCGGGGGTCCCCGGGCCGCCGTGCCCCGGCAGGTGGGACGGGGCCGGAGCCCCCATTTCAAGGGGCCCAGCGCCACCCAGCGGAAAGGCCGGGCCGGCGCCGCGGGGGCCGGGGGTCTCCCTCGGGGCGGATCGGGGACCCCGACGGCCCCCGGTCCCCCCCCCCCTCGGCCCGGACACACTACGGCTCCGAGAGCCACCCCCGTGCCCGGGCGGGGAGCAGCCTGCAAGGGACATCGCTTTGAAACCTCACCTTTTTTTTTCTTTTTCTGCTGTCCCCTGCTCTGTGCGGTGGGCGCGATGGCGCTGCCATCCTACAAAGCCCTAATGAATTTGGGAAAGCAAGCAATAATGGCGTATACACTGTGGCAGTGAAAGTTTTTTTAAAAAAAAAAAGAAAAGTAAATCATGTGGAGGGTTTTTTGGCTCGGACTTCATGTTTCCGAAAGGTCAGTGGTATGATTTTGACGTTGATTATGTAGCTGTTCTGGTCTCAAGTATGCTCCCCTCCCCTCCTAAGCGTGGTGTGCGAGGATTGTATTTGAAAGGGAGGAAGCAGATACCGAAAGTGATGGCTGATGAATTGTCTAAACCCTTCAGGGACATTTCGTGCGGGGGTTCGGAGGCAGCTCATCAATAAAAGCCTCCCGGATGGAGGAGGGAAAGAGAGAAAGGGTAATGGGAGTAGGGGGGATGGACCCCGGAGGCACCATCGCCCCCCCGCCTCCCCCGCCCCTTCGCCTTTGATCCGGTGGGGGATCGTAGCAGTCCCACGGCTTTGGAGGTACCGGTATAAAAAGGTGTGTATGGAGGGGGGGAGACGGGGAGATACAGCCCGTAAAAGCACACACACACAAAAAGGTGTAAAATCGGCTTTACGGTGTCCTGCCCCCGCCACCTCGGACCGGCCCTAACGAGCGTCGCCGAGGCGGGAGGTGGCGGGGCCGTGGCCGCAGCCGCCGCTCCCAGCCTTGGCAGGCTCGCTCCTGAGGTGCGAGCTTGGATTATTACTTTTTTCCAAACTATGTTCGTAAATCATGTAATAATCCGGCACTCAGTAACTCGGCCCTACCTTTGAGTGGGTCGTTATGTTTTATGGGCTTTACTTAAAAATTAATGAAAACCTCTCACGAAAGAGAAGGGGGTGCTGGGGTGGGGGGTGGTGAGGCGGGAGGAGGAAACGAAGGAGCGAGGAAACCTGCTCCTGATTAGTGCCTTCCCCGGCAGCGGGGCCGGGGCTGCGGGCGAGCCCCCCTCCACGGCCCGCGGGCACCGCCGCGATGAGGGTGAGGGGCGCGCAGGGCCGCCGGCGAGGCCGGGGTGGTGGCTGTGCGCACCGCCTCGGGCCCTTCTTCCTCCGAAATTAAAACAAACCCACACACTCTCCGATATGCCTACGAACCCAGTCAGCCCCCCGCGATGGCTCCCCCCTCGCTGCCCACCCGACGAGACCCGCTGTCTGGCGCCGGGGGCGTCCCGCGGAGCTTTTCACGCGGGTTTCTGCGAGAAGGGGATGCCACCCCGCCGGGGGCGTTTGGGGCCGGGGGCGTTTGGGGCCAGGGGCGTTTGGGGCCGGGGGCCCTGGGGGGTGGGGGGTCCCCGATGGCGGCGGGGAGCAGGGAGAAAAGCACAGCCCTCCGCCAAAGCCGGGGGCACCGCTGGCTCCCTCGCCCCACCGAAACTATTTGCTGAAAATGGTATGGAAAGTAATTAAGGTTGGAGCATGTATGAAAATTATTGACAATGTGTAAAGTCAGAAATCTCATTTGATCGGAATGTAAACTCGGGCGGGGGAGAAGCCAGTCAAAAAGGTACCGTGTGTTCAGATCTCGGGCCAAACCGTGTTTGCCCTTCTCCGCGGCTGTCAATGGGGTATGCGGAGCAGGATTAGGGGGTGCCTTTTCCTACAGACACGGTGAATCCCACGACAAGGGCTGCCGCTAATATTTTTCGCACTGTGCCTGCTGGCTCTTGTGTGACCTTTACCACTGAGACCCGAGCGGGATGTGCGGAGCGGGGCGGCGGGGGTCGGATCCGGCACCCATCTCTATCGCAGCGTCCTCTCGGAGGTCTTGCCCGAGGCAGCAGCCTGCCTCCTCACCGGGAGCGCGGCGGGCCCCGCCACCTGCCCGGAGCTGCCTGCTCCGCCGCCCGGCTGCCCGCACTGCGCGGGGACCTCGCCTCTGCTCTGATCTCGGAACATCCCGCTTCTTATTTTACCCCGCGCCTGTCACGTTTTATTTACACCGACAGAGGATGCTCGGAGACAAAGGAGGTGGTGGGTTTTTTTTGTTGTTTTTTTTTACGTCAAAGATGTTTTATATTTTTGGAAGGGTTGTGTTTCCTTTTAGAGAGGTGACCTATACCCTGACCGCTGTAGGGGGTTTATTTTGATGCTCCGGGAAGTTCAGTTGGAGATGTGCAGAGCTGGGAGGGGATAAAATCTTTAACATTGTCAGCTGGCATAGGAAAAGCAAAGTCTACCCACACAAACACTTAAGGAAGTATTTGGGGGGGATGCCACTTACAAACCCGACACTATTATTATACGCGGAACGTGTCTTTGTGCAGGTTTAATCGCCGCGATATTCGCGCAGTTCCGACGGGCTGTTGCAACACCCGCAGTATCTGCAGGGTGGCCAGGTGTCCTCCATCGGTCGGAGCCCCTGCGTCACCCTACACCTGGGGACCCCCCCCTCCCCCTCCTCCTGTGCCCCACCAGCCCGGGACCGCGGCGAAAGCAACGGGACGCGCAGCCCGCTGGGTCCCGGCAGGCCACCCTCGGCAACCCCAGCAGAGCC
The DNA here is from genome assembly GCF_013368605.1 of Nyctibius grandis. Classification (NCBI taxonomy): domain Eukaryota; kingdom Metazoa; phylum Chordata; class Aves; order Nyctibiiformes; family Nyctibiidae; genus Nyctibius; species Nyctibius grandis. The sequence goes on from NC_090660.1 coordinate 16,746,631, forward strand.
CCGCGGCTGAGTGGAAGTCGGCTTTGCAAAACCCTGGGCTTAGCGAGCTCGGAGAGTGGGCACCTCAGGCTCGCGGGGTGTCTTTCTGCCACGGTCCCGTGGAGTGATGAGGACGGGATGGGATGCAGGGGGTGGAGGCAGTCTTGGGAGGGCTGGGAGGGCTGGGGGGATCAACACGGCAACAAAATCCTCGGCTGTAGGTGCCCTCCCGGAAAGTCTAAAAGCTGAGAAACTCTTTTCAGCTCGTTGAAGAGACCTTTCTGGGAAAGCAGAACCTGTCCAGAGGAGGGGGAATGTCTTCGCGCCCCCGTGCTCGCACTTTGCCCTCCGCGGGGTCCTCCGGTCCTTGGGACCCGCGGAGTCCCGGCTCCCTGCGGGACGCTGCCGGGAGCCAGGGTCCTGCCTGTCCAGTGTGGGAGGGTTGGGTGGCGCCTCTTCTCCCACCTGCTGAGGCCGATTTCCCCCTGGAAAATACTTTCCTAAAGACAAATAGATTGTGCTCCTCGGCTGGCTTCTCGCCCGAACTTTATTTCTTGCCTGGTCTTTCTCTCCGTCCTCGGGCGCTGAACAAAACTGCCCCAGACGGGACAGTTGTGTAGCAAGGAGGACAGGGAAAGGTGCGGCCCTACTAATTCACAATCACTACCTTCATGGCGGTGTCCTGACCCAGGCTTAGCTCCCTCCACATCTAGGCACTGCTGAAAAATTTCCCAAGGTATCTTCACGGAGCCAGCCAAACCCAGGTGGCGACACCCCAGGTAACCCCCTGCAAAATGCTACGAGAGAGGTGCCCGTTCTGTGCAGGGAGCGTGTCTGGTGATGCTTTTGGGGTCGGGCTGGGTTTTTTTCCCGCATGGAGAGGTAGGCCCCTGCGTTTGCGCTGAATGTCCTTGTCTGCCCTTGAGATGAGAGGTGTCTCAACCACTCGGATCATCTCCCCTTTTCCTCTGCCTCGGAAAGGGAGAGACAGACCGACTCTTCAACAGGAGCTGGGAAGAAGGGTGCTGATGGCAGCCTTCAGGGAGACGTCTATAAAAAGAGTCACTCCTACCGCCCATTGCGTACGCAAATAAAAAAGAAAAGGGAAGGGGGTGAAAAAAAAAAAGCGGAAAAACCTCTCCAAACAAACATCGGGATCGCACGGCTACTGCCAGAGGTCCCGAGAAGTCAAGAGGTCCCGGGAGCAGCACAAAGGACCGGGCAGGACGGCTGCGAGTCCCTTCCCATCCCGGCCTTTCTGCTCCCTCCGGCGCAGCGGGGCTGCTCCCCCGCCCTCCCCGGGCCGCCGGGGCCGCAGGGGCTGGGTGCCGGGCGCTCTGCTGCGGCTGCTGGGCTCCTCCAGCTCGTTAAAATGCCCGCATGCCCCTCATGCGGAAAGGGATCCCTGTCAGCCGCTGAAGATCGAGATCTAAATCCAGGCACCCCTGAAACTGACAGTTGGAGGAAAATCCTTCGGGGCTTAAGGAAACGCACTTTTACAATACTGGAGGGATTTGTTTAAGTTTCAGTCTCGGGTTTAATTGAAAAAACGCTTCTCATCTGCAGGACCTCATAGGAGAGGAAAGAGCCTGGAGCACGCAGTTAAAAAAAAGGGAGGAAAAGAACAGAAAAAGAACAAAAAGCCGTGAGGGGGGAGGACTCCAAGATAACAGTAAACGTTTATCTTTCATATTTGCCTCCCATTTTCTTAACCGGTTTAGTCTAAGTTATTTCATTTAGCACACGAAGCAGAGGGGACTATGTTACGTACGTGAAACTGAAACCACAATAATGAAGAGATTTCCTAGAATAAAAACGATGATTGTAGAACATCTGAGTTACCAAATCTGCCAAAAAGTTTAATTTCCGTATACTCTGGTAAAACAAACCGGTTGTGCTCCAAAGCTGGGATCAGCTCAGAAATGGATGCATCAACGAAAATAAACATCTCCACCAAACAGCAAATGCACTTATGTTTAATCATAGGCACTTCAAATCATCTTTTAAAGTCTCAGGACCATGTCTTGGAGACTTCTTAATGCTACGTTACAGACAAGCGTCTGCTGCGGAGAAGAGGACATTGCTAACAGGTAGAAGGCGGCTGACAATGTGGTACAGGCGATTCTCCTATCAGGGCTGTGTCAAGTCGCGATTGAAGCAGAGTGCGGCTCTCTGCCACAGGGCTGCCCTGCCAGGCTTTTTCTTTCGTTGTCTGTGCTGTCTCGCACCGCGGGGAAAGCAACGACACCTTCGTATATCGTGACATCTGTGTTGGGAGTCAACGCATCTTCCCTCTCGACTAATATTAATGATCAAAACGAGTTGTCTGAAACGGGGGCAGGCTAGAGTGATTTTCAGGCAACGACTCTCCCCGCCTTGACTTTAATGCGTTTAGCCTCCCGAAGATCGCAGAAATTACTTGGGCATGTCATCCAAAGGTGACATTTAGACAGACGTCCCGCAGCGGAAGGCGAAAAAGGACTCTCGCTCGCCGATCTAGAGCAGAGAAGGATGTTTATATATAAAAACATGGATATTTTTAAAAATATATTCCGAATAGGTCGTTACAGCGAGATCAGGAATCGCACGTCGGCCTCCCTGCCCCTCCGGGTTGGGGGGGGAAAGAAAGAAGATAGAGATATAGGGGGTTTTTTGTTTGTTTTGGGGGGGGTTGTGTGTTTTTTTTTTTACTATGGGAACAATTTAAATACGATTTAAATCCGTATTTAAAGGTAAATACGGTCTATCGACCGGGCGATTATTTTTTCTATTAAAAATGTGTAGTAAACATTGCCGGGCTTGGTAGTGTTTTTCTTAGCTGATCCTCAGATACAATCAAGCCATTTTCGGACACATTCCCATGTATGTAGCAGTGGTGATCTGGAGGAAGCTGTCGACGCCTGTTCAGTTAATTTAGGTTTTCTTTGTCTAATTACTGTGGAGCTTAGGGAAAAGGAGCCGGGCTCAGGGCAGTAAACTGACACTTGGGCTCTGTGTGTGGTATCCAGGCAGAGTTTGATGGAAAAAGCCTGCTTCCACTCAACTACAGGTCACTGTCTGGGACCAGCCCCACCCCCTCCCTGCCCGTACCCACCAGCGAGCTCTCAGCACGGAGCTGCGCTGGAGGCAGACGGACACACAGACACGCAGGCAGGCGCACACACACAGCGCTGCAGGCACGCTGACACGGCGTCCCGCTCTGCCCGCGTCCTTCCCACCCCCGTGCCTTTGGTCCAGCATCCCTGTCTGCTCTGCCTCTCGTCCTGCCGCCGTCCTCCTTCCATCTCCAGTTTGGTGCTGGAGCCTCCTCCATCACCTGGGAGCAGGCCTGAGCCTCCGCCAGCCCCTCTCCTCCCTGCCCCCTCCGGCGCCCCGTTTCCTCCGGCAAACGGCGTTTGCCAGCACGCGTGACCCACCCGCTGCAGCGGGGGGACGCCCCGGGGGCGGAGGGAGTGCGCAACCCTGGTCCTCGGACTCGACCCCTGTTGCCCTGTAAAATGAATTGCATTTAATAGAGGGGTGAGGGGTGGCAAGGGGTAGCGAGTAGTCTTAAAAACCGGAGGTCTAGCAGGCTTGAGGAGCAGCAGACAGTGCTGCTTGGGGCTCCGCAGGGTGGGCGATCCGCTCCCGCGCACCCACGCCCGCACCCGGAGGCATCAGTGCCCGTGTGCCCGAGGGCGCACCGGCGGGGCTTCGGGCTGGCAGCCGCTCCCCTCGCCCCGGGGCCGTGCTGGGGAGTAGCGGGCAGACCAGTGCCTGCGGGGCCGGGGGAGCCCCGGGGAGACGGTAAACGGTGCCGCTGCGTGCTGCGGAGCCGGCAGCGGCAGCGGCAGCGAGCCGGGGACCGTGCCGCAGCAGCAGCAGCAGCGGCAGCGGCAGCGCCTCCTGCCCAGATGACGGGTGGACAGAGGCCAGCTGGAAAGGGGGTGGTCTCTCTCTTCCCCCCCTCTCGCTCCCCCTCTCCTTCTCTCTATCTCTGCTGATTTCTCGGCCGGATTCAGGGGGGTCTGCGGGGAAAGAGAAAAAAAAAAAAGAGCAAGATTGAAGGAACTGATAGGCGGTCGCGCTGTGCCTTTTACGCAAGAAAAAAAAAATATATATGAAAAAATAACAGTGCGGAAGAGATTGGAGGGGGGGGCTCTTGCGCTTCCTCCCCTTGCCGGATTAGGCAGCGGGATGGTCCCCAGGTGGGGGGCAGAGGAGGAAGCGGAGCGGCGCTGAGCGGAGCCTCCGCGGGCGGCGCGGCGCGGGGAGGGCGGGGGCCGGGCCGGGGCCGGGCCGGTCCATCCCGCCAGTGCCTGGCTCCGGCAGAAAGCAGAGGAGCCATTGCGCAAGGAACCGCGGGGAGGGATGCGCAGGGCTCTGCCGGGGCCCCGCCGCCGCCCGCCGCTCTGAGGAGGTGCCCGGAGGACAGCAGCTCCCACTGCCCCCCCCCGCTCTCCCCCTGCGGGGCACCCCCCGCCCCGGTACCCACCCCGCCCGGCTCCCCCCCTTCCCTCACAGCCTCACCCCACCCTGCCCCATTCCCCTCCCTCCGCCAGATGACCACTGAGAGCGGCCAGCAGCGGCTGGAGCCCCCCGTCCCTCTCCGCTCCTCCAGCCCGGCTCCCGGAGCTCTCCAGATGAGCCGGCCGCCATCCTCCGCCCTGGAGACCTCCACCTCCTCTTCCTCTACCTCCACCTCCTCCTCCTCCTCGGCGGCGGCGGCGTCCTCCAAGAGCAAGAAGGCCAGCTCGGGGCTGCGGCGGCCTGAGAAGCCCCCCTATTCCTACATCGCCCTCATCGTCATGGCCATCCAGAGCTCGCCCTCCAAGCGCCTGACCCTCAGCGAGATCTACCAGTTCCTGCAGGCCCGCTTCCCCTTCTTCCGCGGCTCCTACCAGGGCTGGAAGAACTCCGTGCGCCACAACCTCTCCCTCAACGAGTGCTTCATCAAGCTGCCCAAGGGCCTGGGCCGCCCGGGCAAGGGCCACTACTGGACCATCGACCCGGCCAGCGAGTTCATGTTCGAGGAGGGCTCCTTCCGACGGCGGCCCCGCGGCTTCAGGAGGAAATGCCAGGCGCTGAAGCCCATGTACCGCATGATGAACGGGCTGGGCTTCAGCGCCTCCATCCTCCCGCAGGGCTTCGACTTCCAGGCGCCCCCCGCCTCCCTCGCCTGCCACTCCAACGGCTACAACCTCGACATGATGCCCAACGCCATGGCCAGCGGCTACGAAGGACTCAGCGGCGGCCACCACGTCCCGCACATGTCGCCCAACCCCGGCTCGACCTACATGGCCAGCTGCCCGGTGACTGCCAACGGGGACTACGGCCCCGACAGCAGCAGCAGCCCCGTGCCCTCCTCGCCCGCCATGGCAAGCGCCATCGAGTGCCACTCGCCTTACACGAGCCCTTCGGCTCACTGGACAGCCTCGGGGGCCTCACCCTACATAAAGCAGCAGGGCCTCCCCGCCGCCAACGCCGCCTCCTCCGGCATCCACTCCAGCGTGCCCTCCTACTCCCTGGAACAGGGCTACCTGCACCAGAGCCCCCGCGACGACCTCTCAGGTAGGGACCCGGGGGGCGGCGGGGGTGGCGGGGAGCGCGGCGCCGGCGGGGCTTTCTCCGGGGATGAGGGTTTCGCACGGGGAAACCCCGACCTCCACGGCGTAGGAAAAAGAGGGGCATTGTCTGCGAGAGGGAGGGAAATACGCGTGGGTTGGAGCTGCTCTGTTTCAAGACAGTGTGGCTGCCTGGGGGGGCTGTGGGTACGTCTGCGAGCATCCCACCTTCTTGCCCAGCGCCAAGAAGGAGCGCTCCCAGGAAAGCCCGGCTTCGTCCTGGCTCACACGTCCCTCCCGGTGCCGGCGACATGTGGGCGGCGGCGGGAGCGGGGCGAGCCCCGCCGGCCCGGGCTGCGGCTTCACTTGGCGGGGAGCGCCGCCGGGCATCGCCGACGCCTCGGTAAACCGCGGTCCGCGGAGACGCATCGAGGGAGTAATCAAAAAAAGGCGTTAAATATTATCGCTTAAGCACTGCGGGGAAAATAAATACCCACCCGCTTATCTTGAAAAATGCGAGAGAGATTAAAGCGGATCCAGTGTATTTCTGCAACCGGAGGGAAAGAGTTTTCTGGTCTCTGTCTCCCACCCCCCCACCCCCCCGGCCGGTGATTACAGACAATGTCTGCTCAGAAAAATCCGAGCACAAAAATGGGTAAAAGATGTTGGGCTCTTACGGGGAAATTTTCCAAATAGCCCTTTTAAACGTGGGTCCCGGAGGTTAAGCAAACAAAGACAGTCTGGGCTGGACCACACCGAAGAGGATTTTAGCCTGACTTAACCCCTATGAGAGCGGGGTCTTGTTCAATTTTATGGGAATTTCAACAAGTAACAAATACAGGCGACCCTCAGCTCTGGGTCCCCTCCCGCCCCCTCCTTGGGCGCCTGTCAATCACTCTTCTGTCCTTCTGAGAGCCCCGCAGCCTGCCCCGGCCTCCCCACAGCCTGCTGCCGCCGCGGGGAGGGCGAGCTGGAGCCCCGCCACCGGGGAAGCCGCTGTGCCATCACCGCAGAAGGGACGTGGGGTGTCAGGGGAGAACAAGCGGTTGCAAACTTTCCTCCCTTAAAAAAAAAAAAAAAGAAACCAAACCCTAAATAGCCCTGATGTGGCTCCTGGGGGGAGGCGGCTGCCGAGCGGGTCGCCGTTTTACCGGCGTTTTGGTGCAGAGGGGTGCGGGGGCGCGGTGCTCCTCCGTGTCCACGGGGATCTGCTGCTGGGGTTTAGACCCACTTTACGGAGATTCAGGTCGTCCTTCCACGTGGTTTTGAGGGCCGGGGCGAGAGGCCGGGGGGTTCACAAGGGCATCCCCCGCCGAAATGCGTAGCTTTACCGTTAGGAATTTCTGCTTTGCTTCGTTGTTGTTGTTATTTGGATTTTTAAAATTTGATTTCTTTTTCTTTCTTTTGGATTTTTTTTTTCCTCTGTTTATTTTACTCCCTGTGGCTTCGCGGGCCGCCGCGCAGGGCCCACGGGGCCACGCGTGGGGCGGGAGTGGGACTGGCCCGGGGAGCCGGGCTGGGAGGCAGCTGCCCCCTCCTCCTGCCAGACACCCGAGGTGGGAAAGGCGATTCCTGGGAGAGAAATTTTTGTTTCAAAGCAGCCCAAGAGCAGCTCTTCAAAACAAAAAGCAGAGGGAGAGAGAGCAAAGGTTCTGGTCCCCCTGAAGCCTGCACTACAGTTTCCGAGGCTGGGGCCGTTTAAATCCAAATTGTTTCTGTTCAAGGACGGATATGCACGCAGACGGACCGATGAACGCTTTCTTAATGCCGAGGACGAGCGTCCGTTTCCAGCAGCTCAGATTTAATGCCACCACTTGGCAAAGCAGCCTTTCTCCGCTTATTTTCTACACCTTCAGGATCTGGGCCCAGGACTTTAGTGGAAGCCATCCCCATTCCTGGAATAACTGAAAAAAAAACCAACCCAACTCTTTGGTTTTTTGCGTGGATCCAGTCCTCTTTCGTGTGTGCTACGTAAGATCTCTGGGGTGCGAACGTTTTAGTAGAGTGAAAGGAGATGGGGAAAAAAGATCCGAGCTCCTTCATCCGTAATTATTACCAGCAATAATCTTTCTGCTCCTCTCCCCACAAAAGCAGCAGCAAGTGAATTTTGCCTTTTCCTTTATCTTAATTAAACGCAAAGCAAAATCGGTGGCAACCGCTGTTGATGGGTCAATAATCCTCTACTCATACAGCGACAGGGTGGACTTAAAACCTTGAATTTGCATCAGACACAAGAATAAGAGAGGAAAAAATTGGAAACAGGAGGCTCGGTTCTGCTAAAAGGGTTTTGAAGCTGGGGGACGGGGCGCAGCCGGATTTTTTTTGCACACTATTAAATCCTGCTAAATGATTGAATCGGGATTGTAATAAAGTGCCCCGGTTTATGGTGAGCATACCAGCAGGGTTATTAGAAAGCCGAGGAAATCCAGCGAAATAATCACTTTTATAAAGCGAGCTCCGCGGGGTGAAGGAGGGGACAGTGCCGGCGGAGACGGGCCGGGCGCGCCGCCTGCCCAGCGCCGCGGGCCGCGGCAGGAGCGGTCGGCTCCGCCACCCTGGGGAAAACCGGGGAACTCCCCCTCTTTTTTATTTCCCCCCCCGTCTCGCATTCTTCTTCTTTTGTGGCTTTTTTTTTTTGTTTTTGCTTTTTTTCTTGTTTTCCTTTTTTTCTTTTTTTTTTTTTTCCTTGACCTTCGGTCAGATTTGACAGGATCCCGCTAGCCGCGGTTGACATCCGCACGCCAAATCAAATCTCTCTCTGGCTCTACCCTGCAGGCCTTGCTCAGGCGATGCTCCCCTCCCCGCCGAATCCAGTAGGAACCCTGCCAGATTAAAGATCCCAGCACGGCCCTACGGCGCGGGCTGAGGGGGTGTGTGTGTGTGTGTGTGTGTATCTCCCACGCGGCCCTTGGACTTTGTCCCCGGAAAGGCCGCCTTAGGCTGTGGGAAATTAAAATGGGAATTTGCAAGGTCATTTACATGTCGGTGCCTCGGATGTACTTCGTTTGTTGTTCTGGATAAACCGTAGGGTGTCTTCAGTCTGTATGTTACGTTTATGAAAGCACACACGCGTATAGGCATGCACGCTCCCATACACACACACACACACACATGAATAAATACACAGCAACACACAAACGGATCGTGGTTGGAATTCAACCTGCAGCCATTCAAGCCAAACGCAAAAACCTCCCAGGGACGGGATGGGGAGGGGGAAGAGGGAGCAAAGGTGGGAATCAGGTTCAGATCTCTGCAGCGCATCCAGAAAAACACGCAAGTCTCATCCTCTCCTCGCACACACGCACTCCCTCATCCGCCCCGCACGCAGGGACTGAGCTAGTCCCACACGCTGACAAACACGCAGGCAGAAGGACAGCCAGCAGTGCGTGTGTGCCCACACGGGAATGGTGCCCCGAGATAGGCGTGCGCCCGGGATGCGGCCATGCATGTGTTCGTGGGCATCCACCTCCGCCCACTTTCCTCTCCTCAGCATGTGTCACACGGTTGTGTAGTTTATAACCTCCCCGCAGAGCGGGTACAGGGGCTCGTACGAGCACGGGCGCAGCCCCGAGCCCACCTGGGGGCGGTGGGGGACTCCGGGGGAGCCATGTCCCCTCCTCGCTCGGGGCAATAGGACCCTCCGCTCTTTCTGCCCTGCAAGCGTGACAGGCTTTGCCCCGAGGGAGCGCCCAGTCCGCTGTCAGGAAAGCCAGAGAGGAGCTCCCAAACCTTTGCACGGGGGAGCCGAGACCGGGGGAAAGGAAGCAGTGTGTCAGCCCCGCTGTAGGCAGCCTCTCCTGCCTGCGGGCGAGGGAGGAAGGGCTGCTCTGCCCGAGCAAAGCTACCCGACTTCTGAGCAGCTCTTGTTATTTCCTTCTCTTGCAGTGGGATTGCCTCGCTACCAGCATCACCCCTCCCCGGTGTGTGACAGGAAAGATTTTGTCCTCAATTTTAATGGCATTTCTTCGTTTCACCCTTCCGCTAGTGGATCTTACTACCACCATCATCACCATCAAAGCGTCTGTCAAGACATCAAGCCCTGCGTGATGTGAAGGCAGCGCCCCAACAGAGACAATCAGGTGACACTGAATAGAGCCGAGGTATAGACGGACCCACGCAGATTAAATATAATGTGCACTCTGATAGCATTGATAGTACACGAGTCACTTAGCAAAATTACCTAAGGAGGCAGTGTTTTTGGTCCCCCTCCATCCCTTGAAGGACACGTACAGCCGATATAACGCTACAAAGCTCTTCCTAAAAGAAAAATGCCTTGTGTGATGTGTTGGGTTAGGTGGGACTTCAGTGTCCTTATGCCAAGTCTGATCACCTTAATCATAAACCGCCTTTCTGTGATCTCCTAAAAAAACGATCTTTGGGAAAGGGAAGAATTCAATATATTTTTATACGAGAATGTGTCTTTGAATAGGAAAAATAAATCTCCCCGCTTAGCACCTGCGAGGACTCCCCCTTCCATCGCTGCGCTAGCGGGAAATTTACTTCTTTCTTTTTCTCTCCCTGAGCCCTACCAAGGACACCTTGTATGGACTGCAGCACCGACCAATCGATATTATTAAAACAGTGTTGTTTAGCCCTTTCGTGTATAGACTTTAAGAAAAGTTCATTTTTTTTTCCAGTATTGAAGCAATACAACGTTTTGGGTTTTATTTTTACAAAAGTTGTTTTCTACCACAATATTTTTTAAAAAAATATTTTAAATAAATCTCGTGTATACTCACACACTATTGCTTTAAATGAAGAATATATTTGCACTTATGTATACTTTTTACAGTTTGCCAAAATATTTTGATGTACAAATTTTTTTTCCAATAAAATGTATATAAACGACTATGCACTGGACAGGCACTTATTTTCCCTCAGCTTCTTCTGAGAAAACTCTTCCACCCCAGCATCCGAGATCGTTAAATCTGCAACCCCCAGCCGCTGGAGGAGGAGGAGGGGAGTGAGCAGTTGACCCGAGGGGGCCAGTGACATGGCCTCTGGGCTGCACCTCCCGCCCTCGCCCACTTCCCACCCTGCTTTCCCCCACCGCTGGATAGACTTTGAAATAACCAGGGAAGTGGACACAAAAGCAACAGGGTCCAGACTGCCGCCTTCCCTCATCGAGGGCTCCCCCGGCCCCGAAACGCCCTCCCCACTGTTTAGGGCTGTGTCCAGGTGTCCCCGTCTCGCCTGCCCACGCAGCCTCGTGGGAGTCCCTCTGTGCCTCCATGGGGCTTCGCCGGCTGCCGGGGCAGGAGCCCCTGTACGACGCCGGGTTGCGCCCGGGAGGGCATGTTACGGTGAGGCCGACGAGAAGGATCCTCGATAAAACTGTGGCTTGATCAGTGTTTGGGTGGAAGAACCGCGTACGGCGTCGCCAGTGAAAGGGGCGGAAGGGAAGAAAAAAGAAAAGAAAAAAAAAACCGAAACAAAATAAAAAACGGACTCCCAAAGTACCCCAAGCAAAACAAACCCCGTCCCCAAGATGCCACCGTGCCCTGCGGATGGTGAGCGGCCGAGGTCCGGAGCTGCTCCCCCGCGCATCCCACAGACGCCCCCGGGCGCCCCGACCCCACGGCCCCCGCGGCCGCCCCGGCCGTGGGATGCCCGCCGATCGCACCCGGCACGGCACGGTCCGCCCCGCATCGGCCCGGGGTATGACCACGGCCACGACCACGGCCCGGGGGCAGCCCTGAGCGGCCCCGCCGGCGGGTGCAGCCCGTCCCGTCCCACGGAGGGGACAGAGGGGTCCCCGTACCCCAATGCGCCCCGCAAACCGGGGCAGCCCCGCCGCACCGCCCCGACTCTCCCCGGCCCCGCGCCCAGACGCTGAAAAGCGCGAGAGTTCCAGCAAAACGGTGTATGTGTATGTGTACATATATATAAATGCATACATACACATATACACGTAAAAGTATATCTCTGTAATTATACACAGAGATAAGACTCTCCATCTTTTTCAATATATGTCTATGCTCAAACATGCCCTTTTCTTCCCCGAGCTTCTCAGGGCCTGTGATAAATTATAAAGTCAGTTTCAGAGTTTGCTCCGACCACAGTGCTGTGTTTACATTCTTTCCGAGGCAAGCCTGCACGGTCGTAATTTATATCCTAAACACTTGAACGTAACTTGTTTATACAGGAATGACAGGACCTCAAAGAGAAAAAAACTGCCCGGGGCCGACCCGGCGGGGGGGCGCGGGCCGCCAGTGCCCTCCAGCGGCACCGCGCCGGCAGCCGTCCGCCAGCCAGCCCCGCTCCGCTCCCCGCAGCCTCCCGGCTTCACTGCATTGTGGTGTTACGGTTTTCCCCCCCCCACACACCTTCTGAATGCCATTATATCCCAGAGAGCGTGCGTAATGCTTGCCCTGGCTGTTCTCCTAAGAAAGGGGAAGGATTTGCTAGGGTATCCCTCGGTTTTGGGCTTCTGTGTTCTCCGTGATGATTTAAGACTATTCTCGTTTAACAGACTAAGGTTCCCTTTTGCCTGTCAAAGCTTCCCAAACCAAGGACATTTCAGAAGCGGTACTCTTTAGACATCGGTATGTTTCTGGGTGCCATCAGTAAAACGAACGCAGCCTTTTCCTTCTCAATTTAAGGGTGACCAGCAAATGACAGGGAGGAAAAAAGTGGCCAGATTTTTAAGTTAATTTGATCTGATTTTGTTTTGATATTTGATTTTATTACAGTACCTTCTACCCTAGGAATTCAGCTCTTGTTTAGTCTAAAGAGCTTCAGTGGCCGCAGAGCCAGTGAGAGTCAAGACCAAGAGCTATGCCACTGAGAGGACAAGGTATTTATGTTTTAGCCATACAGTTAAAAATTCTTTGCATCTTTTTACATTTGTTAGCAGTTATTGAGCATGCCTGAATACTTCATATTTTGGAAAAAGAAATTCTTTCTTAGAGATTCAGGACTTTGAGCCTTCTAATTGTAGCAGTAGTGATGCAGTATTCACCTCTGAGATTCCTGGAGGCTTTCAGCATCAGAGAAAGCTGAAATCTCTAGTGTTAAAACCAGAAATCTACATACGTGTATTTAGTCTGAGCATTGTGAAAGAGCCTGAGAGGGCATACGTGAATTTGAGTGTGTATTTGCTAGTCACCCTGTAGGGAAACCTGTAGTTGTTACACTAAAATGAGGATCAGTTGGTATAAGACACAGGAAGGTCTGTGTCTCTGCAGCTTTTCTAGTTAGTGCTCTTTTCTATGACAGAAGTCTATTCTCTTTATCATTTATGTTTTTGTTCCTTGCCTGCTGAAATGTCACTGACTGCTTTGTCCTATATGTATAGATTGCAAGATGCCTAAGCAATACCTCTTTTTTCTTTAACAGTGCTTTAGTTCAAGTAGCACCCAACAACAATCACCCACCTCCACTGAGCCTGAAAATATGGTCATTGCTGACTCTCAGCCTAGGGCTTCAGCCCGTACAACCACCCTGTCCTTACAGGTGAGCACAAAGGAGGATAAGAGCAGATAGCTTCTACGGACACTTCTGGTCTATCCCAGTGAAGAGCTTGCATATCCAAAAAGCTGCATTAGTTTTTTCCAATCAGATCAGTTGGTCTAATGCATTAGTAATGCGTCTCCCACAAACCTCACCTCGCTAACGACCTCAGACCGCCACAGCTACAAGAAAGCTACAACTAAATTACAAATAGTTAGTCATCGAGACTGATGGCGTAGCTCACATTTGGTGAGGCGCTGAGGCAAATGGATTGAACGTAGACTAATCCAAACATTTCCATTATTAGAGCACACTCGGCAGAGTTTCCGCAGGATGGGAAGAAATCACGCTGGAGCGCCTCAAATAGTTTGCATGTGATCCACTATAATCTGATATATATATTTTCTCCATTCTCTGGTTTCATCACAGTCTTACTGCCTCAGTGGAGGGATTTTGCTTGTGAGGGTGTTTATGCTATACAGAAAAAATCCACTTGACCACTCCAAAGCTGGGATCATTCGAACCATCAATTTAACATTGGCAAAATTAGGCAAATGCAGAGATACATGGGATGTTGAATTTCTAGCTGGTGGTTGACCAAAGCGTTCTTTAAAACAGTCAGTTTATTAATCCCATTAAATCTCCTTGCCCATTATTCTATTAAGACCAGCATCAGATTAATATCTTACTGTGTTTTGGCTCAGCTGGCAAAGTATTTTTAACCAACATGATATTTTCAGTTTAGTGTGAGAGTTTTAGCTTGCTTTGGAGGCAAAGAAAAGTAAAGATTTTTTTTTACTCAATAACAATAAGCTTGATTTTATTGAACTAGAAAGATTTGCTCATAACATATGCATGAGGTAATATTTAAACAAGCCTGTTCAATAAAATGCTAAGTATGTCACTTATGTCCCGAGAAAGCAAGGTGCTGCTTTCAATAATAATTTTAATATACCTGAGCATGTGAGTACTCCCATTAAAGTCAATGGGATTATGCAGACGCTTAGGGTTAAAAGTGCTTTGCTGAAGAAGGATGATGGAACTAGAAATAAACACTACAGATTCCTCCTATATGCTGCAGCTGAGCCCTGCTATAAGAACTGGAGTAGAATATACCTGATTCATATACAGGATGAAAATTAATTCAAAACATACTCCAGCTTTGAATAGAGATGTATTTTACAAAACCTGCTGGCATTAATCTGCATGAAATACTGCCTTAGCTAATAAGAACACCCGGGCTTTATTTATATATTGAGCCATTTGATAGATACAAATGAAGAAAGAGGTAAATAGAAGCCAACATATTTTTGAATAAAAGCCCAGAGGTTCTCTCAGAGTTCAATGATCTTTGTGTCTAGATTATAAAGTATTCGGAGCAGCTTCATGTGACTTGCCAACTACTGAATAGAGCTCCAAAACATCTGTAATATTAAACAACTTCAAGCCTCCTTTTTATGCTTGTTTTCATCCAGCAGTGATTTATAGAAATCTATTGGCTTCTCCATTGGTCATTTCTAAAAAGAAATATGACAGGAGGAGGAGGAGGTTTTTAAATTTGTTGGGACACCACTACCAAACTGTAGCTGGAATTAGAGGTATTTTAACAGCACATTTAGATTTATTTAGGAGATTATGGAGAAATGTTAACTGCATTACATCAGTTATTTTAACCATTGCAAAATGAATTTGTGGCATTTTGCAAAGAACCATTGGGCTCACAGGTGATTTGATGTTTTCAGGGTAATTCAAAGAGACTGAGCTGCTTTTGAAGAACTGATAAAGGACAGATTTCTTGGACTAGATCCCCACTGGTAACATTTTCCTTGCAGTAGAGCTGCAGCCCATTAATTCTCACTGTCCAAATATAGGTAGCTTAAATTAGAAGTTTTATAACTGATTTAGCTGAGCTACTGAAATCCCTTCTGTACACAATCTTATCTCATTTTCAGAGATCCTCTTTGTATTGCTTTATACCTGTCCTGATTAACATATACCAAACACATTTTACTTGATGAAAAATCTCTCAATTTTATTTTTGTATCAGCTCAAACTAGTTTAAAATTACTCTCTGAGACTGGGTCTCATGCACAGCAGTTTTCTGATATGATGAAAGGTGTGATTTAGTTCAAACTGCATAACTGGTGTTTATGGACACTCCATCACTGTAACCCCTCATTTATACACGTACAGCTGCAAGCTACGCCAATACGACCAACTTTAAAGTGGTATCAACTCCCCAGAGCTGATTGAAACTAAACAGGGCAGCGTCTGTGACTAGGCAGTCCTTATGTTAAAGGGCTGCAGCTTTTCCCTGTGAGATAGCCAAATGTTAGAAACTGGATCTAAAGCATGATCATACTGGAAGCTCCTGGACAATTTTACTTGTGGAATCAAGGCTTTAAAATCAGTCCTTGGGCCTTCTTGCATTTGTGGTTTTTTTTCACCTGGAGATTTCTTGACCACTGATGGCTTGCAGAGCATTTGCTGGTGGCTTAGAGGCAGCTATTTGGTTACAGGACAGTCCCTCTCATCCTTTGTGGTAGAGAGAATATGAACAAATGGGAGGGGGAAGATGCAGTGAAGATTAGAGTCAGCAGCATGATTCACTCTTTTAAAAAAGGAATAAAACCCTTCCAACATTAAAACTGCCGAAACACGGAAAAGTTTCCAGCCTCTGCCACGTCTCCTTTGGCACGTGGTCTCTTGGTGCTGGTAAGGCTAGATGGTCGGTTGGCCATTAATGGAGAGCAGAGTTGTTCACTAGAGAGGACAAGGAGCATCACAAAAGCACTGGAGGAAGTGTGCTTTGATCCCAGGTGACTTAACAGGCAGAGCCATAATGGAGAGGGTGCAGATACTGCAGAGTGATGTGATTGTTATCAAGTCAGGGCAATCGATTAAATAAGTGTGAGAACAGGGGTAACTTCTGCAGCCATCATGGCAAGCTCCACTATGTAACTATGAAAGGCAGAATTAAGTCCCTTAAAAACAGACATCAAGTTCCGCTCCTCATATCATGCACTAAATCCTGCTTTCGCACATGAGAAGTTCCCCTTCCTGCAGTACACTCCTTTCTCCCTTCTGAGGCAGAAACAGAGCTGCGCTGCAGTGATTCACAAATCCTCCCATGCTGATCTGGGAACTCGGACACTTGAATACGTTAATATATTGGTTTTGCTTTGTGTGAGGCAGCGAGGAGAAGCGAACAGGAAAAAAGCAATAGCTCAAGATAAGTGACCTCCAGTAAACAAACAGAGGCTTGTCCCAGGACAGCAGAGGAGCAGAGAGCAGGAGGAATCTGGCTTGACTCCCTGATGAAAGTGTCCAACCTAGTCTGAACAAGCAGAACCGGGGCCCAGGACTCAGCCAAGTTACTCAGCAGGCTCAGAGGCTCTGTCAAGAAAGCAGTAGGAGCTGTTTAGGGAAACCTATCTGAGACACGGGCATGTGTGAAGCATCCCAGCCTTGCTCAAGCTCCCAGCAGTATGCAGTATGGAGAGATGTGCAGAGCTGGTAGTTTTTTGAAGACCTTTTCTTTCTAAAAGCATTATTTCTTCTATGAAAATCAGCCAACAGCCTGGATTTCAGAGGACTACTTTATCACTGGATACTCGTAATTGCAGGCTCCCCAAAAGGTGGTCTGCCCAGCCCCGCAGACACCCTGGGAAGTGCAGCTGGCACACTGCATGTTGCTGCCACCTCCAGCCAGCAAAGCCTGATTTTCCACCCAAGAGAGGAAAGGACCACAGTTCTGTGCTTGCCCTCAGCAAGAGCACAAAGTGGGCAAAGGTGAGGCTCAGCTGGAGCAGTGATGCCTGATGCCAGCATGTTTGTGATAGTGACAGTGGTGAACATCCAGGAAGGTGATGACAGCAGCAAGAGCCTAATCTGGCCAACAGAGTGCAGACTGGTATTCCCCCAGCATGCTTTAACCTTAGACCTCTGGTATTTTCAACCTTCTTTTGCTGTCCCCTCTCACCTTTCCATGTCTGTTGATTACCCCAGAAGATTTGTGCCTCTGCCAAGTGAGTTTTCTTTCAATCCCGGGACACAAGCCTTGCTCCCATACTACTTCACACAATGGCCTTTGTTACCAAAACCATGAGGGCAAGGAATGGCTGTGAATGATTCATACATCGCTGTTTCTGTTCTAATATTACAGCATCAGATATGCAGATCTCTGCAAACCCTTGACATTTCCTCTATGTTTTCCCACTGATTTCCTCCTTATTGTTACAGATGAATTGCTCGCCCTGCAGCCCTACTACAGGACCAGGGTTTAAAGACACCCCTCAGTAAAAGAAAAGACATCCACACATGCTCCTTTCCCAAATCTAACGAGAAGAACTAGGATTCCTGAAACTTTTTCTTTTACTGTAGCCTGCTGATTCTCTCCTCCTAAGTTCCCACTCCCTAAAGGAAATACCAGAACTCTCCAACTCAGTTTCTGAAGGAAGAGGTCAAAAGAGAAGAAGGCCAGAATAGATGAAGGCAGACTCATAGTAACGCAGCAGATCAGGCCCACAGGAGGCATAGGGAAGAGCAAAAGAAGGACAAACCTGGTATTTAGCCCAGCCAAGAGGGGCAAGTTCTTGTACCAGCCAGTACTGCATTTGATTAGCTCCTTCTTGGCCCCATCCTTCAGCCTCAGAAGGAAACGTGATCAAAAGTCCATGCTCTCACTGAGTAGAAAAGCATCTGCAGTAAGCAGCTGACATTTGTCCATCCCAGAAGCGCCCTGTCTTCCTTTTCAGCCACCACTGCCCGTCACCCAGGGGCTAGTTGGCTCCCCAGGAATGGCTCTAGGAGTAGTACAGAAGGACATAAGACATCTGAGCAGTTTCCACCTGCCCAGGGTTGGTTCTGGATCTAAGTACCACCAGGGTCCCCAGGCAGGAACCACACTCCAAGGGTGAAAACAGAAAACAGATGCTCGTATGAAACAGACCATCCCATCCAGGGGCATCTCAGGACATACTTATTAGTCAGGAGCATGCATCACAGCAAATCATGGCTCTCCTTCTGCATAGAAAACCTTTGATGGTTGGCTACTAATGGCTAAAAATGAGGCAAATCCATAGTCCAGACAGGCTGTAGATATGCCAAAAAGATCTGTGTGCTGGCAAACACACTATTCAGCTTGTTCATTTCCTGTAGGCAGTTTGAAACAGCCAGAGCCCTTTCTTACTATTTAGTCCTTTGAATGCGGAGTGAAATAAAAACAGAAGAGAAACACGCAGCTAACAAAAATCCCAAGCTCAGCACTTCAGGAGGGACTTGAGCACAGGGAGAGCAGACAGAGGACCCCACAGAGCTGGGAAAGCCCCCACTTACAGCATATGTTCTGCATAGCCTGATCTGTGGAGATGATAATAAATTCCTCTCTTGCCTGCACTGCTGTCATTCACAAGGTTCCTTCCACCAGAAAGAGGATATGACACAGCTCTTTCACACCCTTACAGACACAGGCAGTAGGTAGAAGCCTAGAAAAAACTCGTCTGCCCCATAAAGTGCACATGCTTTCCTGTTCTTTCAGGTGGACTCATGTCATTAAGGAAGTGTAGCAAGCTCCTCGTCAGTCCAGACTCAAAGCCCATGTGGTCCAGGATCCTGTGTTTGTAAAGGGGACAGAAAACTGGTGGACTTAAAAAAAAGCAGTAAGGGGTCTTGCATCCCCTGCTTGCTCATGAGGAAGTGTCTCTGGAGGGTGTGATCTACATCCTGAATGTCATTCATTGTTTTAGAAAGATAGGTTATTGCGCCTAATTTTGCCAGGGTGTCTGTTTCCCAAGATCCCCACTTGGCAGTCTAAGAACTGCATACCAAATTCAGTATGAATTTCTTTTCCAAGCCCATAGGTGAATGCTGCACCCATTTAAGACATCCTTTCAACCTGTTCAGCCCATTTCACCAGCACCAGATGCTTCAGAAGATGCAAGAAATTTTGCAACAGTCAAGTATGAGATAACTTGCATCCTCACCAACTACTCTGAGGGTGAAGACGGCACTCAGCCTTGAGCTTAACTCTTGTCCTCTGTGGCATCCTGTGCTGGGGGGTACCAAATGCTGTTTAGGTAGTATTTAATAGATTGGTTTCTTTCTGTCCATTTTGTCTGTGTTTCTTTTAACTTTAATGCCAAGACAGAAGCTCCTGATTCATCTTAACTAGGTTTTTGTTAATTTTTAAGTGCTTTTACCACACCTGCTTTTGTCTCCTTCCTGCGGCAGCTAACCAGCGTCTTCAGACATTCTGGCCCCTATCGTCTTATTGAGTTTCTTCTAATCCCCCACTTCACAAGAAGTAAAACCTACTTAAGCAGTAGGCTGCAGTTTTCTGTAGCATAGACATCAAAGCTAGTTGTCAAAACTCCTTCTACAGAGAAAGTAGTCAAAATAGGCACCAGAGGAAGAGTGATCTGACCTCTCGGAGATCTCTGCTTTAGGAAAATGTGAATCTTAACCTCAGCATGCACATTTCTCTCCATTGGCTGTAAAAGAGTTCAGGTGATGGCCTCAGGTGAAGATGACTGCTCTGCAGCTAGATGAGATGAATCGTGGCCAAGATGCCAAGTTCTGAGCAACAAGTAATAGACAAGACTGCACCACTGGCTTCTAGCGTGACATTGTAGAGTCCCCATTGCTCTCCATGTGCAGCACAGGGAGAAGAAGTTTCTATTAAGGTGCCTTCAATGTGCCTCAATTCTTTTTCCAGAGCTAATTTCAAATGCTCCCAGTCACAAGAATATTTTGCCTTCCCCTCCAGTACGTCCTATTTTGCATGTGCCACCAATTCAGCTCTATCTGCCGTTGTATTGGTCCTTCGTCTGCTTTGGCTAAGTCCCACTGACATGCCTCCCCGACTGAAGTACCAGGCTTTGACTAACATAAATAACTTCACTGGTATTTAGACATTTCATTTCCTTACTCCCATTCCCCTTCCCAGGCAGCCAATATCTATGATAAACAATACCAGACCTTAGCATTTCTCTGCCAACCTTTTTTCAGGGATAAAAAATAGCCATTTATTCTTGTAGCCAGTTTTTGGTCCATAGATTTGCATCATGTGACAGTCATTTTCTTTAGTGAACACTTAATCAAGACTTTTTCAAAGGCCTTTAATAGAAGGATGGTGGATGCTGGAGTTCAGATAATTCCTTTTTTACAGAAATCAGGTTGGAAATATTCAGATGCAATTGGAAAACTAGTGCCCAGAGTGTACGCAATGCATTTCAAGCCCATGAATGCACTGTTCATCTTAGTTACACTGGTGCAAACATGAAAAAGCTTTATTAGTTTTCTCTGATTACTTGGGGAGAGTTAGCAAAACTGAAAGGAAAACCTACTACAAAAGTTTTGAGAAGTTTACAGTCTGATCAGACACTGTATTGTAAATATACTAAGCTGTTGCTATCAATAACAATTTTATTTATAAAATCACTTTGTCCAATTCACTGGGAAGACTATATACTTACAAATATCAGTATCTTGTTATTAAATGCACCTGCTAATAATAAGAGCTAACAATGACCTGGAGAACCCAGAAAGAAGAGATGAGAATGAGAAACAAGACTAGCAAATACGAAGACCCCAAGAAAATACAAAAAATATTTGGTATGAGATCTGTCACTGCGCCTTTCCTTGCTGTTATTCTCTGTACAGAGCAAAACAAAGGAGGCGGGTAGGAGGAAGCATGCAGGAAATGAAATAAGGGTGATTGTAAGATGCCTCCAGACACAATGAGCAATGCCCAGGGGACTGGGAAGCAACTGGTCCTCCTGGCGCTGGCCTGTTTGGTGAACAAGTTGGTGTGTCACCAGCCCTATCTGGACCCGGAGCTGACAGACACTCCCATCTAACACCATTTCTGACAGAAGGACAGAAAGCAGTGTCCTGCCTCTCCCAGCCCGAGCACCGAGATGCCAAGACTGTGTGGAACTTGCCCAAAATTTGTGAGGGAAAAGTGAAGCTCAAGTCATATTCACGTGTGCGGGTCTTCTTTAGTTATTTTAAGCCAGTTATAGGAGCAATGTGTTCCTGTTGATTTTTAAACCCTATTTTGTTTTGAAAAGGCCGAACTGCATCGCTGGACACATTGTTTGGTTACAGATCTCCCAAGAAGGAGGACTGCCAGATGAGATCCAAGTCAAAGTAGCCTGGCAAAATGAGTTATGTGGAGACACGGGGGTTTGAAGCCAAGGATTCAGTCAGAAAGGGATGGTTCTAGTCTGAAAGGATGGAGAGCACAGGGCAAGGGTACCCATGGAGTGGTACGCAGAGGGCAGCAGGCACATTGGCCATGGAGGGGTCATGCTGACACAGGCAGATGGATACAAGCTTTTCTCATAGCTCGGTGCCGTGGCATGCCAATGCAACCAAGCCCATCACAGCTGACAGGGCTCTTCCCTTGTTCGCTTGTGGTTCTACGCCCTGAAGACCCAAAATTGCCTGGGGACCTGGAAAGCATGACATCCACTTTCTCCTGTGAGGTGAAACCTAGGGGATGTGTCACCAATAATGTGTCTGGAAAGCAGGAAAGCCCAGAGAGATGACCAGAGGAGGAGGGTGGCTTTACAAAAAGTGAGCCTACAAAGAAGGGCTTTTGACCTATAGGATGGGGAAAACACATGCGGGGTCATGGCTGGGAAACAAGTACGAATTCAGCTGCATAAGAAGCAGATAAAAAAGGACAAAAGGGAAGTGGCTGGGGTCACTCTTATGAGGAAAGAGAGCTGGAAATATAAAGAAATGAAAGCGTTAGGCAAAGGGCAGGCTAGGACAGAGGGAAGTCAAGGAGGCTGAAAGGGGTGAATAAAAGGATGATGCTGGGAAGGCCTTTCTGAATGAAAGAGGGAAGCTAAGATGGCTGATTTGTAGGATGAGGAGTCGTTCCCGTTTGGTGCGCTACAGGAGGGGAGCCACCATCAATCCCTGGAAGCTCAATCCAGAAAAGGAAATGCAGAAATGCATGAAATGGAAAGGTAGTAGGGGATGGGGAAAAAGAGAAATCTACCTGGGGAGAAAAATGATCCTTCATTTATCCTGGACAGGTGATTTTGCTGTTTATCCCTTTGAGCCTTTTATTTTCCTCTCCCTAAAATATTTCTAGGTAGCTAAAATGGTTGCTACAAGCATATCACATCCTTACCGAAGTTCACATGGTTTCTCTGCACAGAGGGGACATGGGGATCTCAATATATGATATGTCCTATCAAAAGCATTTTTAGCTATCAGATGAAAATGCATTTAGCTCACACATGGGTAACATTTGCAGATTCCTTCAAAGATGAGCTTTAGCTGTCCTAGCTACCTCAGTATTCCTGTTTCCCTTGTACCTGTAGTCTGTCTGCAGAGATAAAGTCACTGGGAAAGAATATAGATTTGCTCCTTCAGAAAAGCCTTGTTTTTGTCTTATCAGTGAAATAAGTACATCCTGTGCACAGAGACTTAAAAAAAATTAAAAAAATCAAAGTTCCCTGGGACCTCACCATTGGAGTAGACTGCCAGAGTATTATAAAATGGCTTAAGTAAATAAATAACATTGCATTGTCCAAAAACTCCTTTCTTGGAAAGTTTTGTATCCAAGCTCTTTATGCAGTGAAGGTAACATTAACATCTTCCTGGTCCCTTAAAATGTAGTCTATTACATTGCCATAAAAAATGTGGGGAAAATATACTCCAAAATTTTTCCAAATAAGGAAAATATGAAGCATAATTTATTACAGCCATAAATTGTCATGTAAATGTCAGCAGCCAGTAGATCCTGGACTTCAAGGATGGCAACTCTCCGAGTAGCAAAGACGCAGTTTGGGATTGTAAAAATGCTCATCCGTAGCCTTTGGACAGCCAGTACCCAGAAACTGCCTCGCTGCCATAGAAAGAGACTCAGATGTGAAAGATCCCCATTAGGATTTAGTGCCACAGCAACAACCATCAACAGCACAAGCAGCGGCACAGCAGGGCGGTCGGAGTGGGACACTGCGTGTCGTCTCTCAAGGTGAACCTCAGCTTTCATCTGGGAAACCCAAAACACCTTTGCTATGGGAATCGCGTGCCACTTCAGCAAGATAAGCCGTCTCTTGGGTCAGAAACCTGTTGCATAAAATTGAAGGTTGTTTGTCACACAACGCTCCCAGGGCCTTTGGGATCCAGAACACCTCGAGGCACCTTGTTTGGAGAAGAGGGCTAGTTTGAACTCAACTTGGCTGCTTGGTGCGGATGCACAGGAGGAGCAGCAGGGCAAAGGCAAGCAGGATTTTGAAGCGAGGAGCCAGTTTCTGCCCTTGGACTGTCTCCTTGTGAGTTTTTCATTTGGTCAGGCCAACATTTTCCACCCATGTTCCCTCCAGCCCAGGGGAGCAGAGTCCTTGTGCCCACGGCCACTTGCATGCCTTTCTCCTTAGCTCTGCTCTGCCCTTACCTCAGCCTGTTCCCTGGAGTGCCTGAAGTAGCCTTTACCTCTGCAGCACGGTAATTCACATGCAAGGCAGGAGGTGATTTATGACATAAAGCAACACCAAAGCTGGTCCTCAGAGCTTGTATTGTGTTTAGTTGTAATACAAACTGCCTAAAATCCTACCTTGGCTGACCCATACACACACGTCTATCAAGGAAGGCCGTGATATTATAGCATTAAGAGCTACTCCAGGTTTTGCTAAGGCAAATACCTACAGACATGTCACAGGTAGAGATGCTGTTTATGTTTAAAAAAAAAATAGTTAATTTACAGGATGACCACATTCTCAAGGTGAAAAAACAGAGCACGTATCCGGTGGGAAGAGAGCTGCTGAATGTGGCTGGAACAAGGAACAAGGATGCCGTTCTTGTCCTCCTTTTCTCATTTCTCATCTCCTTTGCTTCAGACTTCTTCTCTTTCTCTCTCTACCACACTCTCAGCTAAATGTGAATCCCTTCCCTTGTGCCTGCCCCCTGTTCCCTCTCTCAGCAAGCCCCTTACCTGGTCCTAACATTACAGCTTCCCAGCAGTGGTGGGAAAGGGTAAGGAGTGGGGCTGGCCCACATGTGCAGCCCACAGCCCTTTCCCAGGGGTGACACTGGTGGTGGCTCTGCCACCCTAGCTGATCTAGCTTCCAGGTTCTGGCTAACCTGTTTTATAGGTTTGGTAGGTGAGACGGCACCTTCAGAGTAATTGTCCTGGAGATGCTTTGTAGACACTTTGCATCAGCAAGGCATAACCTCTCTGGGGCTACTCAGCCGGCATTGGAGAATGCAGCCTGACCACACAACATCGTGCCATTGACTTTGAAGCCAAATTCCTTGCTGATTACTCTTTTTTTCCCTGAAGCTGAATGTTTACAGGCAGTAAGTCTGCAATGCTCAGTCACTGTTGCAGTTCCTTCCCCACACACAGAAACTGTTTGAGAATTTTTCAGTGGGTACCCTTTCATGTTAGTAGGTGGACAAGACCATCAGGGAGAACAGGGCAGGCTGTATTTTTATTTGGTGTAAAGATGACCAAAAATAAAGCAAAGATCCAGGGAGGATTAGGGACAAGAGTGAAGACACTGTGGAGGTAGGTGATGTAGGGAACACCCTTTGGAAGGTTCTCCTCAGGCTTGGATGGGGCTCAGATGACGTTTGGCACTCACTGAAACAGGTCTTGTCTGAATCAGCCTATTACTTATGTCAACAGCACACCATGTTAGGCTGAGGCCCTGCTGGGCCTCCAGGGTCACAGAGGCAGAAGAGTTGTGCCCCAGATCTTCCTGTTGGAAACCAAATGAAAAGGTGCAGCTTTAGGGAAGAATTGGTCCCTAAATGCTAGAGGAATGATCAGGTATTAACAAATAGGTCTTGCCACTCTTTGCAGGCTCAGCCTTCCTATACATTTAAAAGCTATACACTTAGACATGATACCTTACAAAAGAAAGATGCTTTAACGATTATTCTAATTTCAAACCATCACGTTTTAAGGCCAGTCTCCTCAGAAAGTGAGGGCAGCCTACTTAAGGTATTAAACTTTTTCTCCTTTCTTCTCCACTTCCCCTTTCTGCTCCTGTCCAGGGTGACTCTGACTGCTTCAGCCTTTCTTTTGATTTTTAAAAACACAGATGTAAGCAGATAATGAGGCCACAGGAGGAGAATCCTTCAGGATGTCTTGTTTGGTTTGGAAATATTTAAATGTCTGCTGCATTTCCTTTGAGCACAAGGCAGGAGGCTGCAAAAGGGCACTGCTCCTTCTGCTACCCACAGTACAGAGTGCTAGGGGTGGGAGAGTGTGCGTGCATGCAAGCATATGTGTGCATGTGTGCATGGGATGGTTTCTAATCTTTTCAGCATGGTTCGTTTTCCTGGGATAATGTGAAACATTTCTCTAGGTCACATTTCCCTTGAGGAAAAGATTTTAACTCTAGTAATTCAGGTGAAGCTTGTTCTTTCTAAATAGCCTGCCAGTTTCACATGATTGCAGAAAATTCATAACTTTCAAAATAATGATGTTTTG
Organism: Nyctibius grandis; assembly: GCF_013368605.1. Taxonomy (NCBI): domain Eukaryota; kingdom Metazoa; phylum Chordata; class Aves; order Nyctibiiformes; family Nyctibiidae; genus Nyctibius; species Nyctibius grandis. Next base: position 16,772,068 of record NC_090660.1, read on the forward strand.
AAGAGTGATTTTTTTGTGGTTTAAATAGGTTTAAATGTTAGTGGCCATTATGGATGATGGTTGGTTGTTTTAGATTAAGGGATCATAATCAATATGAAAATTTTATTGTTGTGTTATATATAAAGCAGTGAATGGCTGTTGGGTGAATTACATGATGAATCTGAGGATCGGAGTCAAACAGCTTTACTTCAAGGATGGTACAAAGCAGTTGCCCAAGAGACCCTAACACAAAAAGAGAAACCTTCCTCATTTCGCTCCATGAAGTTAAAATTGCATGTTGCAGGCTGCTCTCGACTTTCCACTGGCAAACACCTCGTGGCCCGGCTACCATGGATGGGGCCTGGGAGGAGGTGGAGCATAGCTCTGATTAAAAGGCAAGGATCAGAGAAGGACACTTCATGTCAGGCAAATGTGCACAGAAGAACAATGGCTTATACCACACATGAATAAATACTACCTGGGGGCTTTTCATAAGATAAGAAAAGCCAGTCACATACTAGCTATGCTTTTCCTGGTTTAATCTAAAGATAGCTGACGCCTACAGAGAATATTAAAATTAAAGATCTGCATACACATATATTCAAAGGAAGTGACAGTATTCATGCTAGAAAGAGCTGTGCCATTGGAAAACATGAAAGTTCACTTGTTGGCTTCACTAATCACATTTGGACCTTACTGTTCAAATTTAGAGTATACCTATCAATACAAAGAGTGACAGATAAAATTTGCAGTAAATAAATAAGAGGAAATCACAGTCTGATCCAAGAAATCTAATGTACATGAAAATACCCTAACCACGACAAGTGATTGTGAAATTTTGAAGTGATTTGTTTGGATTTTCAGAAACAAGATTGTTTCAAAGAAGCATAAATTTGACAAATACTATTGCACACTGGCATTTCTCCCCATACACTATCCTAACATGTGCATTTAAGTCTCATCTCAACTATGATTTTTTCACGTGTGCTTGAAAATAAAGGTCTTTTATTGCCTATACCTTTGTATGTCATTTAAATCATTGCATACTGACATATCAATGGGTTTTTGTACCCGTCGTAGAAAATTCTCAGCTTCTTTTTTTAGCTCACATAACAAGCTTTTCAAAACAAACTAGTGGAAGGATGAAAACCTTTCAAATGTTTTAATTTAATTTCTAAGGAGACAATAAATGTGAGGAAATGTTTTTAACGTAACTTATTGTATTAGTGGAGACTGTAGTGTAAAGAGCATTTTTTTCTATTTCAGTTCATTGTACCAACAGTTGAGTGATGCAACTACCCTGCCTTTAAAAATAGTAGTACTAATAAAGTTTAAAGCAGGATACCATGAAATGCACTCTACAACCACAAATGCATACCAGAGTATTGTTTCTAGTAAATATGTGTCCTGGGCTTGTCTTGCGGACAAGTCAGAGAGTGGGATAAATCAATCTACTATGGATGGACATTAGATGTGAGCACAGTGAACACACATACACATGCAAGCATACACACACACACTCTCTCACACACACACACATATAAAAGTAAATATTTATTAAGTGGATGTCTCAGTGTCAGTCCTGCTCTGTATGTAGACATGATCCAAGTCTAGAAGCCACAGCTCAAAACAAAACAACCTGTGAATACTTGACCTGGAAACAGTGAGAAATTCTTCTGCAATTCACTGATATTCTAACATTTAACCCTTACCAGTTCCACTCCTGGCTTCTGGGTGAATGTCTGAGACAGAGCTTGAGTGGCAGAAAGTGAGATATGATACAATCATGTATCTCCAATATATTAACTACCTTAGAGCAGGACCAGATAAAGTAGGATGTGTTCTGAACAAGTGGAGAAACAACTCACACAGCACATGCTGCTCCCAGAAGGGAAAAAAGGAAAAAAACCTTTGAAATGAGAAAGATTCTTACATTCAAATTACTCCTTTCCAAGTCTGTAATTTCTCAGCTAGGTCAAAACAGAAAATGAGTGATTACTGTTACAACTGGCATACACTCTGCACTTTGGCTGCATGTAAGATACACAACATTTTCCAGAGAATTGTGTTGGATAATTTGTCTTGTGTATTTTAAGCCTTTTTCACATGTCCTGAAAGACATAAGCAATAAAATACCTGAAGGAGTGCAGTGGCTGAAGAGAAGAGGCTGCGTGGGCCCAGTGTCAGGACACCCGGGTGCTTTTCCTGGCTGTGCTGCCCATCTATCATACGACTACAGATGGGTTGCTTACACCAATACTCCCCAACTTGGCTGCCTAAAGTTCAAAATCTCTTTGGCAACAGTAATTCACAATGTCAATAGTACCGTTTATCTTCACACAGAAAAAAAAAGTAACTGCAGCTAGACACCTAAGTCCAGATTGACAGGCAGAAATAAGCACTGTGATTTGCAGAACTAAGCTCCCACATGGTCAGTGTACTTGTTTGCATATTTGTGCTGCCTAACTTGAATGGTTTTAGAGGGTCGATGTAAGGAGAGAGGGTCCTCAAAGGAGTTTCACAGCAGGAACTACACTCAGGTTCTCGGAGGACCCCATATTGTCAGTGCCCCAGGCGTCCAGGCTGGTCATCTGCTGTAGGGGTTCTCACTCCTCCTTGCCCAGGCTACTTCCTTTGGAAAACAGATCATGAGAAGGAAGTATTGAGGATTAAGGGGAGCTCTCACCTTGTGTTGAATCTGAGTGATCAAGTACACATACAGGAAACTGAATGGCACTATTGAGTTCTCCAGAGCAGACACAAACTTGGCTTCTCCAAGGGGGATCCAGTCTCTCTCCATTGCCTCCATACACAGGCTAGGGACACTGGGGTTCCGTCTTCGGCACCTACCCAACCTGGGCAATGCAAATACTTGTTGTCTCCATGTACCTTACTTACATTCTAAAGGGCACACCAAATAGACCAATATTTTCCTTACCCCAAAGTACATGGTATTTCTACAAATTTCTTTGAACTGCATTCCCCCTGACTTCTTCTGTTATATCAAAAAAACACAAAATTATTTTTGATAACTCCTAATTTAATTTGTGTGATTACACTTATAGAAGCAACTATGTAAAAGCATTACACTATTTAGCCTTCTTATAAGAGCATTTTCACGTACTTGCTAAACTTCAAACATATGCTCTGGTCTTATTAAGTTCAACATCCTTCCACTCTCTCATAAATCAATTACTTTTCTCAAGAGAATTTGTCTTTAAATTCAGGGTCACAGGTATTTAGTTCCTCTGCTCAAAGTTAGTTACAGCTATTAACACAGAGGAGGGAAGAAAATTTTAATTCTGCTTTGTGAAACAGAATTGCTAAAGTGTGGTTCTAGCCAGAAGAATGAATGTAAAAGTAAATTTCTGTGTTTCAATGTCATGGTCCTCCCCATGAAGTCTGATCCACTTACCAGTAAACTTCTTTTTACCTATTGGTAATATGGCAAATTCAGATCAGTGCTGAAAATCAGAGTTTCCCTCTTCAGGGAGTCATGAATCTTTAAGGTCAGAAAGGACCTCCTGACACAGGTGGTCAAGGGGCCAATGAAAGGAGATGCCCTGTTGGACCTGTTACTTGCAAACAAGAAAGAATGGGTCATGAAAGAGAAAGTTGGGGGCATCTTTGGCTGCAGTGACCATGAGATGATGGAGTTCAGGACCCTGAAAGAAGGGAACAAGGCAAAAAAACAGCATCACAACCTTGGACTTCAGGGCAGCAAGCTTTGGAGTGTTCAGGGATCTGTTTGGAAGAAGCCCACAGGAGGCAGTCCTGGAGAGATGAGGAGTCCAGAAGAGCTGTTTGATTTTCAGGGATCATCTCCCCCAAACTCAAGAATGGTCCATCCCAACAAGTCAGGAATCAAGCAGGAGGTCTGCATGGATGAACAAGGAGTTCCTGACTAAACACAAACATAAAAAGTAAGTGTAAAAGAGGTGGATGAGGGGGCAGGTAACCCAAGAAGAACACAGAGGCAGGGTTCTAGTGTGCAGGGGTGGGCTTAGGAGAGCCAAAGCCCATCTGGAGTTGAATCTGGTGAGGGACATGAAGGGCAACAGCAAGGGCTTCCACAAGTATATGAGCAGCAAAAGAAAGACTAGGGAAAATGTGGGCCCGCTGCTGAACATGCCAGGTGACCTGGTGACAAAACACATGGAAAAGGCCAAAGCACTGAGTGCCTTCTTTGCCTCAGCCTTTACCAGTATGACTGATCTTCAGCAATCTCAGGTCCCCAAGACTGATGGGAAAGTCTGGAGTAAGGAAAACTTACCCTCAGTGGAGGAGGATCCAGTTAGGCAACATTTAAGCAAATTGGATCCACACAAGTCCATGGATCCTGATGGGGTGCACCCATGAGTGCTGAGCAATCTGGCAGATATCATTGTGAGGCCACTCTTGATAATCTTTGAAAGGTCATGGCAATGGGGGAAGTTCCTCAGGACTGGCAAAAAAATGAGCTTCAAGAGGGGCAATAAGGATGATTTGGGGAACTACTGGCTAGTCAGCCTCACTTCGATCCCTGGGAATATGATGAAGCAAACTATCCTGGAAATAATTTCCAACCACATTAAAGACAAGAAAGTGATTGAGAGTATTCAGGGTGGATCTATGAAGGGGAAATCACGCCTGACTGACCTGATGGCCTTCTACAACAAAGTGACTAGCTGGATGGATGAGGGGAGAACAGTGGATTTTGTTTATCTTGACTTTAGCAAGGCTTTTGGCACTGTCTACTATAACATCCTCATTGACAAACTGATGAAGTATGGGCTAGATAAGTGGACAGGGAGATGTAGTGAAAACTTGCTGAACTGCCAGGCTCAAAGGGTTGTAATCAGCAGCACAAAGTCCATCTGGAGTCCACTGACTAGTTGTGTGCCCCAGGGGTAAATACTGGGTCCAACACTGTTGAACAACTTCATTAATAACCTTGACGATGGGAGACAGAGTGCACCCTCAGCAAGCCTGCAGATATTATAAAGCTGGGAGTGCTAGCCGGTACACCAGGTGGGTGTGGTGCCATGCAGAGGGACCTCGACAGGCTGGATAAATGGGCCATCAGGACCCTCATGAAGTTCAATAAAGGGAAGTGCAAAGTCCTGCACGTGGAGCGGAATAACCCCGTGCACCAGTACAGGCTGGAGGCCGACCAGCTGGAAATCAGCTTTGCAGAAAAGGATCTAGGGGGGCCTGGTGGACCCCCAGTTGTCCATGACCCAGCAACGAACCCATGTGGCAAAGAAGGTTAACAGCGCCCTGGGTTGCACTAGGAAGCGCATTACCGGCAGGTCAAGGGATATGATCCTTCCCCTCTGTTCATCACTGGTGAGACACATGAGGAGTGCTGGGTCCAGATATGGGTTCCCCAGTACCAGAGACTCATGGACATACTGGAACAGGTTCATCAGGGGATCACAAAGATGGTGAAGGGACTGGAGCATCTCTCACATGAGGAGAAGCTGTGAGAGCTGGGACTGTACATCCTAGAGCAAAGAAGGCTCAGGGGAATCTCATCAATCTATATAAATAACTGAAGGAAGGGAGTAAGGAAGATGGAGCCAGACCCTTCTCAGTGATGCCCAGTGACAGGACAAGAGGAAATGGACACAAACACAGGAAATTCCCTTTAACCATAAGAAAAAAGAAATTACTATGAGGGTGGTCAGACACTGGCACAGGATGCCCAGAGAGGTAGGTAGTGGAGTCTCCATCCTCAGAGATACTCAACACCCAACAGGATGCAGCCCTGAGAAATTTGCTGTAGTCGACCCTGCTTTGAACACAGAGCTGCCTTCCAGCTTCAGCTGTTCTGTGATCCTGTGATCCCTGGGATCATTTTGTCCAATCTTTTGCAGGCCACAGAATTTAATTCACATCTTCCTCATACACAAAAGTCAGAAATGCTAACTGAACAAAGCATCACTTCTAGACAGGTACCTGGACTGGGGTGAAAGATTTCAACAGATGGTAAATCCACTGCAGCTTTGATAAAATTATCTATCTCTCCAGTAATTACCTTTCCTATTAAGAAACCACCCTTCCCCTTATCTAATTATCATCTTCCACCATTAATAATTAACAACTAATAATTGAAAATTTCCATGAACCTAATTAAGCCCTCATTTCTGCTTATGCAAAAATACTGCATTCACTGAGTTCAGACCAAGTACAGTTGACTTAAACTTTCCAGACACTTTTGAGGGGGACACATGACCAAGAATTGGGGCTGGCTTGCTCTTTCAGCCTGGGGCAAGTTAAGAAGGGGACAACAGACTGCCAGACATGAAAACCTACAGAGAGAAGTGTATCAGCTGAGTAAGAAGGTACTATTTTTAAGATGCTTTTCAAAGTAAAACTATCCTCTCACGCATAAAGTGACTACTCAAAGGTTGGCAAAGGTTGCCTGTTTGAGATGCACCCCAAGGGTGGCTGGCTGAAACCCTTCCCTCCCAGTTTCCCCTGCAAACCCTTCCTCCCTCTCCTTTAATGCCACTGAAAATTTCCTCCACTCAGTTACTGCAGATCTGGAGCCTCTTGCAGAGGGTGAAATGCCAGCTAGACCCCATGCTCTGATGATGTAATTAAAGATTGGAAAATAACTGTATAGATTGTGTAATCCACAAACCATTTTACCTGCCTTGAGAGCTATGTGTAGTTTCCCACTCATCAGAAAGGAGGGTACCTCTGCTATTTGGAATGTATGATATTTTGACATATTTTTGTGACAGAAAGGCACACCCTAATCCACTGTTAAAATTATGACAATAGCAGCTCACATTTTCACTTTTAATAGTGTACTTTAAAACCAAGACTTCATATTTCTACCACTCTGCCATCCTGGTTTAGCTGGTCTCTAATCCTTACCACAATACTAATTTTAGCTAATCATCGTCATAATTTTTCTTTATATAAGCCCACACTAACCAAGCAGTGAGGGAATGAAGTACGTAATTTCTTTTGTAGCCCAATATCTCCATCTTATGGTCATAGCATGTATAAGTGCTAAGCCTTTCAGTATTCATTTTACCATGACTTTTAATGGAGACATCCGTGTGGCAGGTAAAACACAGCTTAGTATTTTATCTGGAACAGGTGGGATGTTTTTTCCGAAACTTTTAGGATTTTGAACAGGATGCTACTGCTGAATATTTTTCTGAGGGAAAGGATTAGTGTAAATTACTGGTGACTGATACAATCCCAGCCTATGCTCTTCAACATCAATGCTGCACCTCATAAGAAGACAGAAGCTGTACAGCCAATACCTATCTATCTACATGCCAGCAAACCACAGATTTTCACCACTGTGCGCTTTTTTTTCCCCACAGAATCGCCAAGGGAAAATTAAGTCATGCAATATTAACAGTATATTTTCATTAATGCTTGGAATCAAGGTCACAGGGGACCAGGCAAAGTCAGAAACAGATACGTTGCTACACTCTGTATAGTGAATAGTCTGTATGCTTTACAGTTGTCCCAGATTGGCTGCTTATGATGTGCACAGCCTAGAAAGACCCAACTAAGCAGACAACAGCAGAGACCTGGAGGCAACAAGGCTGGCAGGAAACAGCTGCTGGTAGAGAGACATGATAGACAACAGAACTGATTGCTCTCTCAGAAATGAGCTCCAGATGGTGATATGGCATGCTGTGGTTCACTGAAAGCAACTTTGTTTGTATGGGGTTAGAATACCAACTCCTGCCTCCACTGAAAAAAGGGGTATGAATATGGTGAGGCCTCAAGATCAGATGGGAGTAATGAAATCAGACTAGCGTACTAGCCAGACTGTGTCCTGGGAGATATGCACTACACATCAAGCATACCTCTATTAATGATGTAATTGATAGCACACCTCTTCTGTCACACAATATCCCTGTTCTGGCACTGAATGGCAGCACCATTTGATTTCCTGCAGAGGAGAAAAAAAACCTCAGTGATAATGAGTCTAGCTAGCCTCAAAACATCAACCGTTTTATTTACCCATCTACGCCAGTCTTGGCACAGAGCAGGTCAGAGAACGTGCAAGTAAATTATTCTTTCAGGAATGTCAAAGAAAACCAATTCCTGCCTCAAAGGTTTCCTCTAATCAGAGAACCAGGAAAGCAGCAAACTCTCCCTTGCTTACATTGTCCACTTTGGGCTGCTGCCTCTTCACATAATTCTGAACAGCAAAACCTGCTCACCACACAGCATCTCTTCCCAAGACCAAACATTTCCTCACATACTAGAGAAATTAACACAAAATTCTATATTTTTCAATACTACCTGGCAAAATCTGCAACAACAGCACATTTTGGTGTGGGAAAAATAATAACTTTGACAGATGTGGGGTTTTTTGCATTTTTTTGTGATTTTTTTGTCAGCCTTAATGCAGCCTAATAATAATGGCAAATAAACAGTAGCCCATCCAGCCTGTCTACCCACTGTATCTTTTCTGTCTGGTCAAGTGAGAGTCTGTCACTGAGTATATTGCCAGTACTGCTTCTAATTATTTAGAACAGATGTGATGGTCCCATAATACTCAGCTGTTGTGTTTTGAAAGAAGGTCTTCTAAAGTTTTTCCAAGGTGCTCTGGTTAAGTTTAATCCAAGCACCGTTGCAAAAGGAACACGGATGTAAATTGCATCATAAGGAAGCATACAGATTCCTGCTCTCATACAGTGACTGTATGGGCTGAGGAACAGGAAAGGCTCTGTAAGTGGAATGTAAGACATGTGCTTGTTTATTTAAAATAGTACCTGCCTACTGAAAGTCTCCACAATATGAGTCACATCATTGACTTGAAATCTACCCAATCCCATGTAAGTAGGAGAGAATCCAGAGTGATCAGGTCCCACGATGCATACCATGGACTGAGGGACCACAGCCAAAAGTGGCATATACCTGTTATCAGCAATGCAGTCTTTCCTCTAAAATGAGACCTTGCTACCTGGGCTACATAAACGGAGTGATGGCAACGTGAAGGAATAGGACGCCATTACTTCATGCTTTGTTTTGTCCTGTACTTTTCAAGTAAAATTAAATCCCAGCAGTCTTTATTTAGTTCAATATTTACCAAAATGACTGCTTTGAACTTGTCAGCTAGAGCAAACTCATGGCAGGTGCCAGAATTTGCTGTTTTCCCAGTTCTCTGCACAGCAGCTTGCATTCCCACTGCTCTGAATGCCAGTGCAGGACCAAGCAGCCAGGGCAGCATGGCAGCCCAATGGGACCTTCTCACTTGAGTCACTCTTCATCACATACCTGTAGCTGACAAATAATTTAAATACCTAGTGAATTATTTCTGGTCATAGGACCTAGGGTGGTTCATACTGTGTCTAAAATGGCACTGGGCAACAGTCAGGAGCAGAGCTGAACCATTGCAAGACTCCTTAAATGAAAACAAAACAAGAGAGCCAACATCAAGTGGAATAGAAATAAAGAAAAGTGGATCTAAAAAAAATATGAGAGGCGTGACAGAATGACAGTTGCCATTACTGGTGTTCCTCAATTGTAACACTGCTAAGTCATAACATGGTGCTAGGTTCCAAAATCAGCTCACCTCCTTGCATAATCCACACGTGCACCACAATCACAAAATAAATCATAGCTGTTGAACCTACACAATTAAGCAAAATGCTTCTGCTTATTTTCCAGTACATCAGTTACTGAAAGTAGGCAGTAGCCTTTTACCACTGGGAGGAAAGCTGAAGCATTAACTCTCTTTTGCCAAGGTACGTGCTTGGAACCAAGACAGCAACCACCTCTCATTGATTGTATCAGTAAAAACAGGTAGCTGCACTTGCTAATAGATGGTGATGATCATCATCCCTTTCCCAAATTAAATCTGATTTTCTTAATTCACTATCCAGAAGTCTCATCTGGATCCCATAATACACAGTCCTGCATTCTCCCTACGAGGTCAGGAAAGATTTTGCAGAGTTTGTAAACGGTGGATAATATAGGCATACTGCACTGCAAGACAAAGCTCAAGAGAGTGAGTTTTAGGCTTGCAGCAGGATAATGCCTGCATTTAATCACTACACGTTTTCTTCTGAGCCCAGGAAAGTTGTTCATAGAGTTTCTAGTCTGAATTGAAGGGCTCTTACTTAAAGGCCTCTTCCAGTTTCTCGTGGTTCTTTATTATTGGTCTTCCTATAGCATCCCCACAAAAAGTGCTAGCTTCACAATGTACAGGGAGTTAAGAATGCTGCTTCCCAGGAGCAGTGGACTATAAAATATTACTGTGGAGATAACAGAACTGTGGAACTGCTGTATCTACTAGTACTTGAAGTGTCATCGTTAAGTCCTTTCCCAGCTCATCAACAGATAAAGTTGCAGCCTGTGAGTCTTTAACACACTTTGCATCTGTGAGTCTTTAATACACTTTGCATATCTGTTCACACTGCCAGAACAATACTGTCATGGCAGACATATCCTCCACAGTAAAAATGGGTGTGTAATCAACTATTTATCCATAAGATATTCCAGTGAAGTTATCTCAGGAACCAAAAAAAAAGAAATATTTTCATACAGAATAAACATCCCTGCACCTGCTCCGGCATCGATGGCCACAGGATTCTGACAGATGCTGCTTTGCTCAGAAGAGTCAAAATGTGTTTGAGTGCTGCTTGTGATTCCAAAGACTTTTAACCTCACATAACTTTGAACTTCCTGGGCATTTCACTGGTGATACTGAACTCTGTCTTGCAATGCTAAAAAAAAGTAAATAAATAATATAGAAAAGATCAATTTTAAAGTAGGTGTGTAACAAGATTCTGAACACTCACAAGCTCTTGCTATTATAGAGAAGATACAACTTCTGTTATACGGAATAAACAAGAGACCTAGGGAAAGTGCAGTAGAACTGTTGAGACAGCTTTCTTTGAAGAGGTCTTACAGACCCAGTAGAACATGTTCATGGAATGAAATTAAAACTGCTCCTTCAGTTCACAGTACATTTTAGAGAACACTGTATGTGCATCATGCTTAAAGAAAAGTGAAGGATGCAAAACACAAGTAAATCTAAGAAGTGTGCCCCTGTTCAAGGAGCAAACACGATCACACCTGTGAATGCGAGAAGTCATTGCTTTAACAACTGCTGAAGCAGCATTTACATAAAAGCCTTTCCCCAGGGAAAAGCAACATCACTTCTTCAAATACATTGCAGCTAAAACCCACACTAGAGGCAATGTAGGCCCACTGATGAATGAGGTGGGGGCCCTGGAGACAGAGGATAAAAAGAAGGCGGAGTTAATGAACGCCTTCTTTGCCTCTGTCTATACTGCTGGAGGCTGTCCTGAGGAGCCCCGGACCCCTGAGGCCCCAGAAGAAGTCAGGATAGAGGAGGAATCTGTCTTGGTAGATGAGGGCTGGGTCAGGGACCAATTAAGCAATCTGGACGTCCATAAATCCATGGGCCCTGATGGGATGCACCCGCGGGTGCTGAGGGAGCTGGCGGAAGTCATTGCTAGGCCACTCTCCATCATCTTTGCAAAGTCGTGGGCAACGGGAGAGGTGCCTGAGGACTGGAGGAAAGCGAATGTCACTCCAGTCTTCAAAAAGGGCAAGAAGGAGGACCCGGGTAACTATAGAGCGGTCAGCCTCACCTCCATCCCCGGAAAGCTGATGGAACAACTTGTCCTTGGTGCTGTCTCTAGGCACATCAAGGATAGGGGGATCATTAGGGGCACTCAACATGGCTTCGCCAAGGGGAAGTCATGCTTAACCAACTTGATAGCCTTTTATGAGGACGTAACCCGGTGGATAGATGATGGTAAAGCTGTGGATGTGGTCTATCTTGATTTCAGTAAAGCGTTTGACACTGTGTCCCACAGCATCCTCGCAGCTAAACTGAGGAAGTGTGGTCTGGATGATCGGGTAGTGAGGTGGATTGTGAACTGGCTGAAGGAAAGAAGCCAGAGAGTGGTGGTCAATGGGACAGAGTCCAGTTGGAGGCCTGTGTCTAGAGGAGTCCCTCAAGGGTCGGCACTGGGACCAGTTCTATTCAATATATTCATTAATGACTTGGATGAGGGAATAGAGTGCACTGTCAGCAAGTTCGCTGATGACACCAAACTGGGAGGAGTGGCTGATGCGCCGGAAGGCTGCGCAGCCATTCAGAGAGACCTAGACGGGCTGGAGAGTTGGGCGGGGAGAAATTTAATGAAATATAACAAGGGCAAGTGTAGAGTCCTGCATCTGGGCAAGAACAACCCCCATGTATGAGTACAAGTTGGGGACAGACCTGTTGGAGAGCAGTGTAGGGGAAAGGGACCTGGGGGTCCTAGTGGACAACAGGATGACCATGAGCCAGCAGTGTGCCCTTGTGGCCAAGAAGGCCAATGGCATCCTGGGCTGTATTAGAAGGGGTGTGGTTAGTAGGTCGAGAGAGGTTCTCCTCCCCCCTCTACTCTGCCCTGGTGAGGCCGCATCTGGAATATTATGTCCAGTTCTGGGCCCCTCGGTTCAAGAAGGACAGGGAACTGCTAGAGAGAGTCCAGCGCAGAGCCACGAAGATGATTAAGGGAGTGGAACATCTCCCTTATGAGGAGAGGCTGAGGGAGCTGCGTCTCTTTAGCTTAGAGAAGAGGAGACTGAGGGGTGACCTCATTAATGTTTATAAATATGTAAAGGGTAAGTGTCATGAGGATGGAGCCAGGCTCTTCTCAGTGACATCCCTTGACAGGACAAGGGGCAACGGGTGCAAGCTGGAACACAGGAGGTTCCACATAAATATGAGGAAAAACTTCTTTACGGTGAGGGTGACCGAACACTGGAACAGGCTGCCCAGATAGGTTGTGGAGTCTCCTTCTCTGGAGACATTCAAAACCTGCCTGGACGCGTTCGTGTGTGATATGGTCTAGGTAATCCTGCTCCGGCAGGGGGATTGGACTAGATGATCTTTCGAGGTCCCTTCCAATCCCTAATGTTCTGTGATTCTGTGATTCTGTGATCACCAGGTAATTCTGAAGGGCAGGGGCCATGGCCACATGCTGGATTACCAGGGGTACGCAGTTCAGTGTTCACAGGTTTCTCAGCACCCCCTTTTACAATGATGATGGTCAAGGGGGACTTGCCTTCCAAAGGGAGGTTTTGCAGAGCGCTGATATGTAACTGGGCCTGAATCTGCTCGGCTTTCCACATGACAATTGCTTCTGAAGTCTCAGCGTTGAACTAGTCCCAGGGCAGAGGGCACCCACTGGTCGCTCCAAGCACTGTCAAGGCCAGCCTTCCAGCAGCACAACTGGGCTGTCCCTGCAGTCTCAGCTCTTACACAAGCCACAGGGCACTGGGTCAAGCAAGGAGCTGCCTTTCTGAAGGGGCCTCAGGAGCAGCAGGAAGAAGACACTGAAAAACTAGGATCCATAATTCCTTGTCTTGCCTTTGCCCGCAGCAGGGAAATGGGCCGCTGAGCCCTGTCACTTGTGTAAATCCCCTTGTGTCCCCTTGGCTGACTCAGCTAGCGGTGAGCTGTTGGCAAGGCACAGGCTCTTCTTTTTGCTCCCACTGTCTCCATCCCCATGTTCACTTTCCCAAGGGTGACTGACTCAAAGGCTGGAGAGTGGGCAAAAAGGCACAGTGCTTGACATTGGGAGACTTATAGCAAGCAAGCAGTAAAGAAACACAAATAGCTCAGGATGTATATAAAGGATTTTTCAGGAATTTCGTTAAACGTAGATTTTGAGGTTCTTTAATGGGACCTAAGGCACCTGGCATTCCATTTCCACACACCCCGTGTGTGTTTGCATTAAGCATTAATCATGAACCTCGAATATTTAGGCACAAAGAATTCATGTGTTTTCTGACACACATGTTGATGTTGGATTTATAGTTAAGATATTCTAAAGATTAAGTGCTCCCCTTAGTGTCAGCAATTTAGAAGGCACATAGCTATTTCCTCTCATCTAAATATGTGATGATGTAACAGCCAAAATAAATACCCCCAGACACAGTCAGGTTGAAGAGCAATAAGACACAGCTCTAATATAAGTAAAATACTGCTTGTAAGGGTTTGGCTGGATTAGAGAGAAGAAAAAAATGTAAGAGTGGATCCAATATACACTCGTAATCCATTGCATAGGAAAAGGGGTAATTGCAATCTAATTTGAGGAATTTTGTAATTCAAATTAGAATTATTAAATACAAGCAACATAATTACACTCATAAAAATAGTTATTCAAAAAAGCATTATTATTACTGAGTTATTAGAGCTAATCATATTCAGAAAGCACTGAAACTTTGCCTGCTGCCCTTAGAAACACAGTACTGAGCAAAAATGAAAAGTCATTCCTTGGCCCAAAGACCCACTCCCCAGCTTGGACCATCTGAGGTTTCCTCCACATGAGGGAAATGCCTGATTGGCGCAAGGCCTCTGTGGTAGGAAGAATTCACATCCTTTAAAATTTTCTGCCATGGAGTGCAATTGGCATGTCTGGAAGAGAAGTAGGAAAGACAGGAAGAGATTATGGCATCCGGGGTGACGGCCTGTGTGGTGCAAAACCTCAGTGACCCAGCTGCAGCCACTCTTCCCCATGCAAGCCCAGGAAATTAGGGAAGTGCAGAAGCCATCAAGCAATTTTTCCTCCCTTGCTTCTCAATGTCTTAAGGGCTGTCTATGACACAGGTGAAAATCAGCACTACAGAGCTTGGTATTGCAGCAAAAGGGGTAACGGTGACTATACCAAGTGTGAAAGAAATGGGTGTACTGGTTTTGTACTGGCTTCACGCCATCAAATAAGGTAGAATTGCTCCTCACCAGCTCCAAAGAGCAACTTTCAAATGGTTGCATTTTATAGAATAGGTGGGCTTTCAAGAAGTGATTTGGAGAAGGAAATGGAGGGCACTGACACACATTAATCAGAAGGCAGCACGGAAAGGGGCCCTGAGGCAGGAGTGGGGAAAGCGGACAAAAGGAACAGTCACGGCAGATCACCAAGGGCAGGAAAGAACGCAGCAGAAATAAAAGCACTATTTTAGGTAAGGTATGAAATGCGAAGGGCTTAAGAAGTTCAAACACCTCTGGAGGGAAAAGAAGAGATGAAGAGAGCGCAGAGATGCGGAGCCAAGGAGGCAGGGAATGAATGGTACGAGGTGGTGAGCTTGCCGGAGGGATTTGGAATAGACCGAGGGACTGGGAGCAAAATGGGCTGAGCCCGGAGACTGGGATGTGATAACTGGAGCAAGAAATGACCAGAAAAAGGCTTCAAGTGTTGGCAGAGGGGACAGTAGGAGACTATTCTTGTTGGAGCACTATGGAGGGAAAGCAAACACAATTTAGAGCAGTCTAGGAGGAAGTGGAAAGAGAAAGCTCCCACTGCATAATGTCACTTAGCCATTTAGAAACGTTCCTACTCCCTTAAAGGGAAGGAGAAATAAGGAAGCAGGAATGTCAGGATAAGAAGAGAGACAAGGAAATCATTCAAAACTAGCAGAGCTCAAATCAAGTTGTTCTGATTTTGGTTGGGATAGAGTTAATTGTCTTCATAGTAGCTGGTGTGGTGCTCTCTTTGGGATTTGTACTGAAAACAGTGCTGATAACACAGGGTTGTTTTCATTATTGCTGAGCAGTGCTTACACAGAGTCAAGGCCCTTTCTGCGTTTTGCACCACCCCACCAGTGAGTAGGCTGGGGGTGCACAAGAAGCTGGGAGGGCACACAGCTGGGACAGCTGACGCCAACTGACCAAAAGGATGTTCCACTCCATGTGGTGTCATGCTCAGCGTATAAAGCTGGGGGAAAAAGAAGGAAGGGGGGACGTGCAGAGTGATGGCGTTTGTCTTCCCAAGTAACCATTGCGCGTGATGGAGCCCTGCTGTCCTGGAGATGGCTGAACACCTGCCTGCTGCTGGGAAGTGGCAAATGAATTCCTTGTTTTGCTTTGCTTGTGTGTGTGGCTTTTGCTTTACCTATTAAACTGTCTTTATCTCAACCTACAAGTTTTACTTTTTTTTTCCAGATTCTCTTCCCCATCCCACCACAGGGGGGAAGAGTGAATGAGTGGCTGTGTGGTGCTCAGCTGCCGGCTGGGTTTAAACCACAACACAAGTGCAGAATGGGGCTAAGGGAAGAAAAGATACACATAGACGTGAAAAAAGACTTAGAGAAGAGTAAGACCTTTTGAATGCAGGAATACTGTTACTGAAGAAGTCTTATGGGACATGTAATATTCTTGCCTCCTCTCTGCCACTAGATGCAGCCCATGCTCTTAGCTGCATGGGCATAGGGTGGTTGAATGGTTGCACACACACATGCATCCGCTTCCTACTCCTCTTTCTGTATGTGGTGGCTGCACCCAGCTCCATTCAGGAGCTGAGATGTGGCAGAGGCTGTGTCCCCTAAATGCTCACCAAGGTTATCCAAGCATGCTGCTAATCACTGGGGAAAAAAAAAAAAACAAACGACAAAAACAGCAAACCAAAATGGATTCCAACACAGCCACTCAGATGTCTGGAAACTCTAGGCCAGGTCCTCAGCTCATACAAGCTGGCGTAGCTCCATAGACATTGTCAGAGATGCTTTGGCTTACAGCAGTGCTGAGGAGCTGTCCTTGTGTTCTTATCATTCGCAGGAAAGAGTGTGTGTATTTCTTTTCTGCGAGCAGACTCTGAGTGCAGACCCTCACTGAGAAGCACACCGAGCACTGTATTAGCAAAAGAAACCTCCCACCAGCAATTCAATAATATAAAATCCCATCTATTTTCTTTTTAAGTCTTTAAAATAACTACTGGATGCAAGACTTTACATTTTCCCTCCCAGCCCGGGATGAGGTCTTAACAGTCACAGTGCTTCGTTTTTCATTTTCTGTTTTCTGATTTCAAGCACACATTTTTAGAAGTAACCTTTTTGGCATTCTCCTACAGTCAGGTTTAATGGCCTGTTTATGTTTTCATTTAAAATCCTTCTCTATCATAAATGAGCAAGACAAATAGCTCTGTTGTACAATGGCTTTCATTTTATAGTGGTTGTGTGTCACTTTATATCAGTGGAAATGCAGATGTGCTCTTTCTTCAGGAGTTTGAAACTAAATAGCTGATGCACATCTGTTTAAATCTAATTTGAACATATAGGTTCCAAACAGAAAGGAAAATGGAAAAAAAGAAACAATTTTTTGGTGTTTTTTAAAGCAAGTAGAATAGCATAATTATCTTCTATTTCTTATTCCTTTATGTAACTATTAAATCCCCCAGACTTTCATGAAAGTCTTTCCTAAATAAGTTACTTTCATTCTAGTATTTCAGTTTCTTTTATCTTTCTCTCTATGGTTCCTTAGAGCTCTGTAACACCACATATTCTCCCAGTCTGTATTACATTAATCCCCCTGTTAAATGAACACCTGTAAAATGTAATTCTCACCCCCCCCAAAAAAAAATTTTGAATTTTAAAAGTCAAAATGGAGCCTGGTAAACAGCAAAGCTCATTTTCCAAATTGGTGACTTAGAAGCATCTCAATAACATCACAGTATGTTCCTGCAGCCCCAGCTGTGACTGGGAGCTCCACTGAGTTTGGGAGCAATGGGAAGGCAAGATGCCCTCTCAAGCCCTTGCAAAAGCCACCTACGTGACCAGAAGCAGCACAGCTGTGGATGCAGCTCCAGGGAGTCCCAGGAAAGTGGGAGGAAGAGGTGCATAGGTGAAGCCTGAACTCCCGTCCCTCACCAAGACTGCTGAGCAAAGACCAGGCACACAGCACGGTATTTTCTTCCTCTGGAGCAGCAGTGAATCAAAAGCCTAGCTGCTATGCCCACAGAAGATGTTTCCCCTTGCTCCTTCTCCCTCGATAAGTCAGGATAAATGAGCAACCTGAAACATGATTAGGAACACTAATCAGCAACCAAAAATATCCCTTGGTTCAGTAGTTGACTTAGAAGCTGAAGCAACCCCAGGCTTTTTCTAGCATGGCACCTTCCAACTGAGTTTTGGAGGCACTGGTTTTCCCAGATTGAAGCTGTTCAGCTTTGTGTGAATAAGAACAACCAAGTCTCAGACAGCCTAAATATCCTCCTAAAGAAATGAACACCCTACAGGGACAGGCTGAACAAAGCTTTCATGACCCCTTTCTAACAAAACCAGCCTCTGACTAAGTCTTTGGCAGGAGAGGAAGAAAGGAGGGATCTTTCTGAGACATGCTCAGTGGGAGGCCTGCAGTGAGGGAACATCAGAAGGACCCACCAGATGGACACTTGGACTACATCTAAAGCTTTCTCACATTTCTTTTCCTTCCTCCCCACCCTCCTTCCCCACCCCCCCGCACTCCGTTTACCTTTTCCCTACTCATCTACAAAGTGCCTGTTCAAAGTGCGGGGGGAAGTGATGGATGCCCACACGTGCACGCTGGAGCACAGCGGCTGACTCTCTGCACGTGCCGGCTGTTGCAGGAAAGGTCCTTTGAACAAGTGGCCTGGCTGCAAGGCACGCTGGTGGGTGCTGCACGCAGCGGGGAAGTCTTTCTCCTCCAGCCCAGGTCCACGCTGTCTGGTTAGGGCAGCGCTTTGGACCAGGCTCATCTGAGTCCCCTACAGCCAATCCTCCTCCAAAACCTCTTCAGGCACAACCTGAGTGGAATGGGACCTTGCATGAATGTGCTCCTACCAACAGGCAAGACATCACACGGGCAGGACACGGAGCGTGCTGCTCATACAGACCTCCTGCCGCCCTTTTGATGCAGTGAAGGTGTTGGAGGGGAGGGAGAAAGGAGGAGTGGAAGAAAGGCTCTGTACTGATAGCAGGGGGAATTTGAGCTGATTTAATGACAAAAATTATTCCTGGCTCTTAAATTGCTATGGTTTCCTCTTTGATTGAATGCTGGTATTCCTTTAAGCTTTCAAAGGAACAAATATAGTTACAATATGCATTTGATAGTGAGTCTTTCTAGTTCTTTTCCATGTAATTTACCTCATTAATCTTTATTCTCTCTTAAATCAAATAATTATTTGACTTTTCCTCATGTTGAGGGAATTAGTTTGCTAACAGGCCAAAAAGCATCAGTTCACCATTTTGAGCATATCTATTTTCTTCAAGTTCTTGGCAAGAAAAAACTCATGCTTTAAAAGACAGCAAAGTGTCCTGTCTTGTCTTGTTATTCCACTGGGAACAAATTATTCTTTTATGTATGCTTTGATGTTGAAATAAAAGGGTTTTTAAATACTATTTCACTGTACTAGTTATGAAAAATGCTGTCATTTCCTTGTTATTTGTCTTATTGGAAGTAAGTCAGCAACAAAAGTACAAATATCGTATACACACAAACTTCCTAAATACCCCTTTTATCCACAGTGCTCCATTTTATTGAAGGGCTCCAAAACTATTGTCTGTGAATGAAACTCCATCGTTATTGTCTACAAGTTGTTATTCTCACTCCAATTCTGAGTACAAATATACACATTAACTTGCTCACTATGCAATAAATCACATCCTCACTCAGGCATGGATTTAACAGGAGAGGCTGAATGTGGTGTGGAGCACAGGTTTCCAGTCATGTGTTGCACAAGTGGCTGTTCAAGGCTTCTGTATTTGGCCTTGCCAACACTAATAGTCTTAGATAGCACCTTGATTCAGAGATACTAATGTCCTGTTTGTGACTCCAGTGGCAGTTATGCAGCAGAGGTCAGTGCATACACGTGTGAACATTTACAAGTTTTGCATTAAATCCCACTTGGATGAAACCTGCACACAGCATAAATTCAGCCCACCGTGTATGTCTTGAGTCACGAACGCAGTTCATGCCAAGAAAACTGCAGGCTATTAAAAACACCTTTTATGCAAAATTCAAAACACCAAGTCTTATGATTCGCTTGCACTCATATAACTGCATTGACTTCAACAAAGCTTCTCCTCACTTAGTCCAGCAGAAGCAAGAGAAGGATCAGGCCTTTGCTTTTAATCTTCATTACAGAGTTGTACAGAGATGTGTTCAGACCTGACTTTAAAAAAATCCAACGTAACAGAAAGCATGTTGTTCAATTAACTCTATGACACCATTCCCAGAACATGTTAGCACTTCCACGGCCCAACGTCAGCATGCCTCCCCACTGAGCCGTAAAGTACATGACATTATATGAAGAAAGGCGATCAGACTGCTAATTCTTAAAAAGACCTTAATGAAAGGCAACAAAAATTCAGTGTCAGGAAGAATAATAGGTACCAAAGGAAGAGGAAGATACGCCTTTTATTAATTTCTGCTCACAACCACAAAGAGCTTCTCTGCTATAGTCTGCTGCTATTCATAGCAAATGGGTTAACTCCTCAGATATTCATGGTACACCACAATACATTTGTACTGTTGACAGTACAAGTCAGTAAATGTTGGACAAGATGCATGGTGAAATCTCTTATAAATTATGGTTAAGTATGTATATTGATCATGGGCATAAAACTGTCATTGAAAAACAATGACTACCTTAAAACATGGAAACAGGCATTCACATGCTGCTGCAAGATCAAACTGTGAGAAATTAAAATAATTCTTTTGCTTTGCTTTATGGTTAAGCTTGTTTCAGAATCATCTTGGAATTAACTGAAACAATTGATTAAGATTATCTCATATTCAGCTCCGCAGAAGGGTCAGAAAGGTATGGCTGTAAAAATCCATAGGGGAGCAGTAGAGGAGGCAGAGTGACAGATTAGAAATATTTCTGAATCCTTTGCTTTGTTTTACTCTTGGAAATCACAGCCTGAAAAGAAAACCTATAGGCAATTATGTAGTACAGGCTATAGGGGACTGTCAAGAAACACACACCCTCAGCTAGGGTGGAGAGTTTTACTCTAATCTTCATTTGTGATCAGTAGACACAAGATCAGTGTATCAAGGAGGAAAGACATTTTATTCTTGGCTTTTCAAATACTTCTGGATGAAAGACCAAATAATAAAACCTTAGCTATATAACAAGTAACTCTGTATTTTACAGGTCTTTAAAAAACACTTCATAATGTTTAACTAGTAACATAAGCCCAGTTTGGGTATTTTGAGTACAAGGCAGAAAACCTTTCCACAGCCAATTTTAAACACAAGAACCTGAAATACAAAAGAACTCCAACAAATTTCAAATTGAGAACAATGTTGCATTGTCGGGGACTAGATTTAATAGGTGTCTTTGGTATCCAGTATCCCAATATCTACATGTCTCTTGGCTTCCTGAGAGGTTGGGCTGCATCTGAGGCACGTAAAGACTTCCAAGTTTGTGGTAGAGCAGAAAAATTCTAGATTTCCAAGTGCTTTAGCTCACTGAACAATACTGCCTCTTCTAGCTCATGCAGTTCTTCTCTCCTCTGGGAGGGATCTTCAAATCTGAGAGCAGAAGCAATTTGCCTGGTCTCCAGACTTCGGATTGACTTTGCCTCAGCCTTGTCCTCTGTTTTCTTTATTTCCCACCTACAAAGGAAAGCACCGTACTCTTACAGGCAACTACCATCATACCACTCAAAAGATACAAATTTGTACTTGGTAACATGTAGTGTCTGCTAAGTTGCACTATGGGATGGAGCTTCTCTTTAGTACGGTCCTTCCTCTTTTGCTGATTTCTCTCTCAGTTGACTGACTATTTTATATATCATAAATGCCTTAGACCTATCTTATACATAGCATTAATATGGAAATAAATGTTCCCTTGGAGTGCTTGAGGTATCTTGTGATACCTCTGCAGGCACTGTTAACTTCTTCCAAAACTTCTACAGGCTTCCAGGTTGGAAAAGCAGGACAGGTTCTGCAGGCAGCATGAACTGGTGTAGCTTCCAGTAAAATGAGCATCAGGCCCAGGAAAGCAGCGCATTTCCTCTGGAAAGGAAAGCCCCCTACCTCTTTTGCTATAAATAAACCAGACTGTGTGCTTTGTTTTGAGCCCAGTTTCCTAAGGAAACAAGGTCTATGCAGTCACGCTGTGTCTGTCTGTCTGTTTCTGTTCCCCACTCCTAACTCTCAGTAGTTGTCTCGACCAGATTTGATAGTGGGGGGTCGCGGTCTCCAGTACATCAAGCTTTTTCTTGCACCTCGGTGACCAAAAGGAGAAAAGCTTTTGTTGTTCTTTATGTCTCCCCTAAGAGAAAGGCTTTATCATATGCTGTTTCTGTCTGAGATAGAGAATCCAGAGAGGAAGAGACCTTGTGAGACAGGTTAGCAGGAAGCCAGGTTGTGTTAGTTCCTCTGCTGCAGGAACTACTTGTTTAGTTTAATCTCTGCAGGAAGTATCCAGCATGACAGACACCATGCAGGCAGTGCCCCATAATACCTTTTTGAAGCTGGACATTTCAGTTTTCAGAAGTTACAGATCTTTTTAGAGATCTGAGAGGGTACTGTGTTAGTCTTCGAAGGCTGAAGAAATTATGATGCTTCTCTGTCACCCATCTCCTTGTCTTCGTGATGTCTTTATCTTCTTGGGGCAAGAAGACATCAGGGTGCACTGGTGGAGCTCCCTTTCCCAGGTCCCCACCTGCCAGCACAAACCAGGCTCAATTCCTGGAGCCTCACAGATCATGCAGTCATTTGTACTTCTGCAGCTTCAGTGGACGGCAGGGGTCCAGTCACGGTAGTGATTTGTATTCACCTGCTCAAGTGCATTCAGCATAAATTAGAGGAAAATCAAACCTTAAGGATCCAATAAGAGAGCATTTTATAGCCGCTCTGCATAGCAGTGAAAAATGCACATAGCATGAGGCAGAAAGTCTAGTCTCCAGAGTCTTATTTGTGTTACAACCCTCTATTAATCATAGCAATAGTATTCTCTTGTGATGTATATGCATAAAATCATCACTTTATTGTTTTTGGAATAATGATGCTGCTTTATCTACTGCCTCTGCAGCTACATATAACAAGCACAAAATCTGTGCTTAAAGAATGAAACATATATTAACAAGTAAAAGAAAACAACGTAATTCAGAATTGCATTACAGGTTCCATACAGGAACTAATTTCCTCTTCTTTATTTAACAAACATATCATGTAGACATATCTATCTTAAGGCAGACATGATTATTCATTGCAAAAATGACAGCTATTTTTATGTAAAGCAGAAACTAATGAAGTAAGAAAATGTATTGAGAGATTTTTGGCTACACATTTTTGGATTCTGAGCATGGTGCTCATGTGGCAGCTGCTTTG
Organism: Nyctibius grandis; assembly: GCF_013368605.1. Classification (NCBI taxonomy): domain Eukaryota; kingdom Metazoa; phylum Chordata; class Aves; order Nyctibiiformes; family Nyctibiidae; genus Nyctibius; species Nyctibius grandis. The sequence goes on from NC_090660.1 coordinate 16,795,118, forward strand.
CTGGATACTGCCTCGCTGATGGCTTGTGGCATTGATTTATTGACATGCCTGAACTAGAAATTAAGTCAGCCTCAGGGGAGGATATCAACTGACCTGTAAATTGGAACATGTGTTTTGGGTATTTTTGTTGTGCTTTTTTTTTTTTCAACAAGACTTCTGCCACTGACTTCAACATTTTCCATTTAACACAAAAAAATTCTTCCACATCTCAGATGTATTCAGACCATAACAATAAATTAGGACAATGGACTCATGCTGACTTCTGCCAGTGGAAGATCTAGCTCCTGTGGTTAAATTATTTTTTCCTATACAGCATTAGAAAGAAGAGCTACCTTTTTTTTTCACCAACTTTTTCCAAAGTCAAGATTAATCTTAAGTAACAAACTATGAGGTCAGTGAATATTGAATTCTAGCCAGGGTATTAGCAAGTTGGTGAAAGAGCATTCTCATGAAGCTGTCTGCCACATCTGCTGATGTTCAACAACAAAACAGACTCCTCAAAGTCCCTGTCTTGAATTACCCCTACATCTACCAGTCAGTCAAATTTTATCTAAGTCATTTACACGCCCACTCCGACAGGAGCGTGGGAGCAGTGAACAAAGGGCAGGCATCCACTGGGAGCCCGGCCAGAGTGAAGACTGACAGGTCATGTTGGGCCCAGATGACTAGATACTACATTTTCGTAACCAAATTGTGAGTCAAGGATGCCGCCTGTCTCTATGCTGGCAGAGTTCCTCCAATGACGGAGCCTGATACAGCAGAGAAAGAAAATGATGATGACAATTCTGTCATCCGGGCCACTTATGAAGCATCTGCTAGGCATTTTTGAGGCAGAAATGGTATTTCTGGAGCAGCAGAAACCCTAAGCCAGGAGAAAGTTCAGGGGAAAGGTTCACATTTAGGAGCACAGTTTCCAGCAGATGTCAGCGCCTGGCCGCCAAAATCCAGCCAACCTCAGCCAGGGCCCACGGGAGGTAGCATGAGCGTCTCACCGTGTGACCATCCCCAGCACTGGCTGGCAGGCCCTCTCTGGCTCCCTCCCACAGCTGATGAGGTGCCCTTGCACCAGGAACCATCGCACCCGTGCCTGCACCATGGCTTTTGGCTTGCGCGGGCTGCTGGCAGCTGATCAGCAACATGGTGACTGGCACAAGGTGCCTGGGGTTTAGCTGAGGAGGACGCATATTCAGTGCCAAAACACAGTGTTGTGGCAGCCATCATCCCAGGGAAGTGCTTCGCAGTATCTGCACACTGGTTTTCATCCTTGCTGTCTGGCCTTATCAGCTGGGTCATTTCCTGTACGCTCATACCCACAGGAGAACACAGGAGAAAACCACCTTCTACTTTCATTTTTCCTTTCCAATGGGAAAGCAAGCCAAATCCTAACAACCATATTTTCCTTACATTTTTTTTACTAAATCATTTGCACACACTGCTATGCTGCCTGACTACTCTCAATTACCTTAATCTGATTTTCAATCTCTGTAACACATGACTGTATTAGCAAGTGTTATCTTACAGAAAGGCCAAGTTCTAGTGTCAGTTTACCATTGCGGTGCTGGCAGACGTGCTACTTGTTCCTCATTCCTCCCCAGTCCTTCAAGATCTGAAGGAAAGCACTCTCCCTTTGGAGATCCATCACCTTTGCACCAGTTGCAGTGCAGCACTGGAGGAACATGAATTGCTCCAAGCAACTGCTTTGACATGTTGTGCAGTCTAGCTTCATGGTAAATACCTCACTGCCCTTGAGTTTCTCTTCCCACTGTAGATTTACTGTGTATATGTAACAAGGAAATTGCAATAGCTTTCAGACAATGTGCAAAACCACATTCTGTGAATTAAACAGTTTCTTCTTTTTCCTTTGGTTTTTCTGATATCCACAACTGCACCCATACCAGGTATTTTTCGCTTGCACTGGTGTGTATTGTTCCAAAAAGCAACCATTTGAACAAGCACTGGAAACGAAAGCTTTTTGTTTACTCAGTAAACTCTGGATGCGTTTGCACTGAAACTAGAGTGAAATGAAAATAACAGCCTTGATCTCTCCCTCAACCACCAAGACCAGAAGGCAGAGGAAACCTATGACCTGTCCCTAGATCTCCACCTCCAACATCAGACAGATGAAAGCAATTGCCTTCCTTGGAGACCTCGCAAAGAATAAAGCTGTAACTAAATAAAAGTCTCATGCCAGCAACTTTGGGAATCACTCTGTTGTTATTGTTACAGCAAAATCTCCATTGACTCTGAAGGACTTTCGTGTGAACGGAAAAGGGTCTGGAAAAGAAGCTGAGATGACAGCAGGACACAATTCCTATCCTGCTTCTGCTGCCGCAGATCCAGGGCCTGGTGATTCAACCAATGCTTTCTCCAGCCTGATGGCACTAGGCTTTCCTCGCTGTTTGCTCTTGATTTTCACAAGCGACTACAGCTCAGAGCATACAAGGATGGGCATGGGACAAATGTTGGTAACATGGTAGCCATGACTGCAGGGATGCAGGACGTCAGGGTCTGAGGAAAAGCTCGTGATGACCATCATATGTCAGCAGTTATTCGGTCATTATACATCACTAAAAGGAAAAAAAAGTCAATTTCAGAACTATTCAGACCTTTTTATTTTAATAGCAGCAGCATTTTTACTCAAATAATGGTTGTGCTCAGACAAAAGCCACAGCTCTAAATTCGGCCTCCAAAGGCAGGGTTTCTAAACAGCCAGATGAAGTCTGAATGCCTACGCTTTTCCGTTCACAAAACCAGTCATCAGGGCCTCTTACAAAGACCTGTACCCTCTCCAGCTCTGCTTCAAGCCAACCAGGTTTTTCCAGCTCCAACCCAAGCTGCTCTGAGCTTGCAGGGATACTGCCTGCCTGTCCTAAATGGCGTGTGGATGGATCCAGACTGATTCATGGGGAGAGCACAAGGGAAGCTACTGTAACTTCATCCTTGTAGAAAAGAGGCTGCAGAGATTTATTATAAACTGATGTAAGAGAGAGTACTGGCATCAGTGATGGCCACACTGATGAGGTGAAAGGCAAAAGGTGCTGAAGGGAAGTGAGGGGGAATGTTCTAATTAAAATACTTACAATTTGTAGGTCATCAATAAAGGAGTTTTATTAGTTTAGAGTGTCAGTAGGAGTCAAGAGACTGAAGCTCTACCCATGATTTGCTATGTAACCTAGAAACGTTTAACTTCCCCAACACTCAGCTTGCATCCTTGAAAAGAAAAAAGAAAGAATTAAGAGCAGTAGGAGAAACAATGCACTAATGCTTGTAAAGTTCCTTCAGATATTGGCTCTATAGTAAATTAAAATATAAATTTTAATGATCTCTTACTTATCGTGAGTGAGATAGATGGAAGCAAAGCCTCTGGGTAACCTTAAGGTATTGCTTTCATTGCATACTGACAATTTATTAAAGTTCTTTCATTTTCATTTCCCAAATCCATTGTAATTAATTCTTAAACTTTTCTGAGAATATGCAGTCATTTATTCAAAGAAAGGTGCCCTCTCCCCAGCAGGCCCAGAAACACTGGCCCGTAATTAGAGAGGTAGGGTTTTAACAATTTATAAAACATTTTTCTACAGTTTTAAAGAGATTTCTCAGTCACCTCTACTTAGAAATTTCTCCCCACTTCAGCAGCGGAAGGTCCCTGGCCGTACCTCCCAGCACAAGCCTGGCAGGCGTGCATTTATGTGCTCAGCCTCCTCCACTGAGCAGAGGCTGCCAATTGTACTGCACTGTACTTCATTAAGTAGTAGTTTTACGAGGTGGACTGCAGCACACAAGGGACAGGCACGAGACCATCAGATTTATGGCATTTCGGTGTCAAGCTGACAGCGCAGCAGTATTCACACAACAAAAAACATATTACAAGAATGTTAACGTTGCGAGACAGCCCCACAAAAAAAAAAAAACCAACAAGGTAGGAAATTCAGAGGTAGGCATTAAAACTCCAGTACCCAGCGTGGCAACATTAAGATGGTGTGTCCCGCTCTGCCTGGCTGCTGGGGTCTTTAAGTCTCAGCTGTGGGTTAAAAAGCCTGGCTTTTAGGGCGGTGGAGGTGTCGGGCTCCACCACCCACGTGCGGGAGGCAGGTACCCATCCTGCTGGCACCCGCTCCTCGCCCTCACCTCCAGGCCAGCCAGACTGACTTTCTGGAGCAACAGCCCAGAGAGGCTGTGGTGCATTTGGTAGCCAGATGGACATCTGACAAATGGGAATGTCTTAAACCAATTTGTAAAAAATGCTTGTCTCTCTTGCTTGTGTCTCCTGCCAATGAATGGGCTCTTTTTTTGTCTCAATGGGAACTACCATTCCAGAGGTATTTTCCAGAAAAATCCCAGAATGATTAAGAAAAGTAGGAATGAAATGGCTACAGTAGAAGTGAACAGATAACTGAGTTTTTGTGTAGAGTCAAACTCCTGGCAATTACAGGCTAGTGGTGTCAGCTCCACGTACCCGTAATTGATTCTCAGTCCCATAGAGGATAGGAGAGCAGGAACTGATATCTCAAGGGCATTTCTCCACAGGGTTTTGTTCAGGAGGAATTGTTCAGGAATCCCCTTTGAGAGTGGATTACGTCAACCAGAACAAGGAACCTTCTCCCAAAACTAAAGTGCCCACATGTACAGTTAATAGACGTTGCACTTTAGCCTGACATCTTTACATTAATCTGTAATGTAGATGAACTCAAAATCCTGATGGACATCAATGGCTGGGTTCCTCAGTCCAGCCTCTGTGCATCCTCACAAGCCAGAGGTACGCACATATAATTTTATCCTGGCTGCCAGGGCAGTCTTCTGACATAAAACAGAGCTGTCTATTGCTCAGAGCACACTAACAGGGAGGGTTTCCTGGGGCCAAGGGGCACCTGGCCCCTGGCTTCCTGGGGCACCCTTCACTGTAAGCCCTTTCCCACAGCAAGGTCCTGTGCAACATGGCAGAAAGGGGCAGTGAGAAACCGCCAAAGCAGGCACCTTTACAGGGCAGAGTCTTTTGGCTTCTTTGACATGGACTAAAGTTGCTTTATGCTACCAAAGGGGCCTGAGCCACCAAAAGGAACCTTAGCTCCAGTTCCAAATGGCAACAATGCTGTTGTTTGGCAGCAAGCAGCTTTGCTTCAGCAGCCCAAGTTTGATTATGTCACCCAAAAACTGCATAAGATTATTGTAATTTGACAAGGAAACACTTTGCACTGATACTGTGACTTGATCTTGTTTGCTATAATCAGGCTTAATGCTGTCCCAGGGCAATCTGGAAAAACTCAGATTTATGCACCAGCACTTGCTTTCAGCAAACCAAATCCAGGACTCTGGCTATAAGTGTTTCCATTCTAGCACCTCCTGCTAGACAAAATTATTCCCACTGTCAGTCACTTTATACCTGTTTCTTGGCTTGGTTACCTCTCCTGACCTAGGATCTCTACAAGGCATGGCGAGGAGCTCATGCTTGTCACAGATGTCTACAGTATGCCTGGCTCCCTCACTAGACATGCACTCACAGCCATACCCGACCTTTCATCCCTGTGAGATACCACACAAAGAGCTCACCCAGAGCACCTCAGAAGGCCGATAAGCGCCAGCAAAACATGGTGCTAATGGGACTCGCCCTCTTAATTCTGGCTCTTGAATCTCCATTCACTCAACTGTCTAAATCTACTCAAAGCCAACTCAGGTACCTCCAAGAAGTCTCTCCATCCAGGTGCAGCTCCAGGGCTCATCCGAACAGGCAGCTGTTTCACGCTGAGACCATCAGGCTGCTGTCAATGCCAGAACAGCCCCATGGCAAGGAGCAATTATAGTACTGCTGCCCACCATGCCTGTGTTGAAATGCAGCACCTCTGGCAGCAGGAAGAAGGCCAGGGTGGTGCCAGAAAGTACTGTGAAGGATCAAGGGCTGCTGGTGTAAGTTGGAGTCACTGTGAATGATATATACAACCATACAAGCCCCGCTGCTCCCACCATTCACTCAAAGTAGAGCTTGAAGCTATGCTCCAGCTCACAAAAAGGCTTACACAACAAGGACCGTCCAGTGAAAACTCACTTACAATAATTGGAATAGAGATGGGTGTTACAAATAAACAGTTGATTGGCAGAATCTGGCCAAAGCACAATCCGGGCAACTTGTCTTCTGTGAGAAAAACTGACAGAAGAGGACTTCAGTGAGCTTTACAGATTAAATCCACCATTTGACCATTCAAAATATTTTTGCCCAAATACCAAAAGTGACTTTGACCAAAAAGTTTGCTTTCTGGAAAAACAGCTCAGGAGCTGTGGTTTCCTCCTTAAAAAAACGGAGGATAAAAACTGCTTGAAAGAATCGGAGGGCCAATGTCCTGCCCTTAGTGTGATATTTTGGCATACATTTTGGAGCTGACTCTCAGGGCAGATCTTGAACCTCTCAGCATTTGGGCTTTTTATATTTGGGGTGTGAGTCAGTCCCATCCAGTGAAATGAAGTCCACCTACGAAGTCTGCATGCAAATCCAGAGTCATGGATGGATTAGGTCAATCCTGCAGTATGAAGAGCTTTTAGAGTTAGATTTTTTGCGGGGGCCTTTTTTTCACATCACAGGACTGAGAATTTGCAGATCAAGCCCGTACGAAGTGTTTTAGGCTCCTAACTTCTATCAGTGACTCTTTCCATACTTTTCTTTCATGAAAAAAATGTGGTTTAATTATGTTCAGCCTGGAGAAGAGGAGGTTTGGGTGGATCTCATCAATGTGTATAAATACCTGAAAGGAGGGTACAAAGAGGGCAGAGCCAGGATCTGTTCAGTGGTGCCCAGTGACAGGACCAGGGGCAATGGGCACAAAGAGAAGCCCAGGAGGTTCTCTCTGAACATTAAGAAACACTTTCTTACTGCAAGGGTGACTGAGCACTGGAACAGCAAGGCTGTGGACTCTCCATCCTTGGAGATACTAAAAAATCATCTGGACATAGCCCTGGGCAAGTGGCTCTACATGGCCCTGCTTGAGCAGGAGGGCTGGACTAGATGACATCCAGAGGTCCCTTCCAACCTCAACCACTCTGATTCTATGAAGAGTTATAGCCTGGAAAATAAAACTCACCTGAGGCATGGAGTAGAGCAGGATCAGCTAGTCACACAGTGCAAGTGCGCAAAACAAAACCAGTCCTTCCCCAAAACAGCTGAATCCCTGCACGAACAAAGACATGGGCAAAGCACACCTCTGCACACCTCAGGCTGCAAAACAGCAGAGAGAAAAAAGAGCAGCTCCACGAATACAGGTGAAAAACTGAGCATTATTGGTATTCGGGGATTCCTGCCCCCACCCTCTGCTGCCCCAAAGCATGCCGATACAGCTCAAAAATAATTTTCTCCCTTACGGGCAGCCTTTGGGCCAAGCCCCACAGTGCTGAGCAGGGCGGCTGCAGGCAGGGAGCAAAGCACTAGAGGGCACCAGCGGGATAGGGCCGGGCCTGCTGCCGGAGCTAACGTGCCGATCCAGCGATTAAACACTTCTCTCTTCTTTATTTCTTTTTTTTTTTTTTTCCTTTAAAAAGGAGATCTAACTCACTCCCGGAAACCAACACATACCTCTGTCCTGCACAGTCACGAGGGTCCTTCTCTTAAAGAGTCAAGTTGGGTGCTAAGGCCATAACAGAGATTTTTGCAGCTCCTCCCCGCTCTGCAGAGCAGCACAAGATACCCGAGGCACCGAGCGTGAGGGGGACTTCAGGCACTCTGGGCACCACAGCTTCCCTCCAAAGTAGGAAAAATGCTTATTTAGCAGAATTTGAATCTCATAATGTTCCAAACTTGGTGTCAGGAAAGGCAACCAAGGAAACAAAAGAAGATACAAGATGGAGCCCTGCTAGTCGGTCTCCCTGTTTCCCCCCTCTGCTCCTGCAGGACGTCTCAGCATCCGCAGCAGGTGCTGCCCTGACACCCTCGGGACCCAGGGCTGCCCCTCTGCTTCGGGGCAGCAGTGGCACTGGCCCTCCCACCAGACCAGCCGGACTGACCACCCCTGAAAGTTCCTTGCGGGCACCCCTTGGCTCTCCGCAGGGACCTCCTGAGCTGCTGTCGCCTGTGCAAGGCTGCTGCTCCCCACTCAGGCTTTGCCCCAGCAGGTCCCTCCAGCCCACAGGCAGCCAGCACTAAGCAACCCCTCTTTGTCATTGCTGGCCAGCATATATCCCCAGCCAAGCCACCTTTGTCAGGCTGCTACCATTCCTCTGCAGGCACCACCTGCGCTGACAAGTCTCATCTTTTCTTTTTCTTTAAATGCCAATCTCCCCCATCCTCACAGGAAGGCAAGAGGGCTGCACTGGCAACCAGAGCCGTCCCCCACCTTCCCGTCACCTCCATCCTCCACCTTTAGGGACCATGAGTGGGTTTATATGCTCGCTGCTAGGCCTGGGCTGAGCAGAGACTGCCAATTGTACTGCACTGTACTTAATTATGTAGTAGTTTTATGAGGTGGACTGCAGCACACCGGGGACCAACGTGAGACCACCAGATTTATTGCACTTTAACTTTGAGCTGACAGTATAACAGGCTCTAAGAGGTAAGTACTCAGTGCTTTATTCACTGATCTTTTGCCCTCTCCCTACATTTTCATACAAGGCTTTGGAGCCTGTCTGGGATGATGGGAAGAATGGGGAACAGTGAAGAAGGGCATAAAAAGGAGAGAAAGGCAGGCAAACAGACAGACAAAGACACCCAAAGAGCAGTAGAGGGATGGGGAGAAAGGAGGAAGAGAGGTAGATTCTTGGTACAAACTCACAACCAGGTGCTCCATATCCCATGGCCCTGGGTTTTTATACTACTTTATTTGTCGTGAAATCACAGCCTGGAGCCTTGTGAGCAGGAGAAATTCCACTGGAGATGCCAATGGCTGCATCCCTGCGGGATCCCTAGCTCAGCAACCATTTCATAACAGCTGCAATGCTCAGATCTTAACAAAATAACAAGAGTAACAGCTTGGGGGTTTTCACTTGGGAACAACTGGCCATTGTCCCCATCCCACTGAAAGGTGACCAAAGGAGTTACTTCAACAGGAGGTCTTCACCTACATCCTTTGGCGACATGGACTGGGCTTAGCCATATGTGCTCAGGGTTTGAGGGAAAGAAATACTGCCTGGTTTGGGAACATGGTTGGCTATATGCACCAGGAGGATGGAAAAACCATCACACGCTTTTTTTTTTTTTTATCTGCACTTGTGCAGTATTTAAAATCTTGCTTTGAATCTATGCAGATTTTCAGTTATTGGACCACTTGGATTTTTAAACCTCACTGACTCCTAGCCAGACTGCCTCCGTCTGCATTGAAAGGAGCCATTCTTCTTCTTCTTCTTCTTTTTTTTTTTCTTTTTCCTTTAGTGAAACTGGAGCCTTTCCCTTCCCATAACTTTCAGCTGGCTGAGCCATTCCTAGATTTCTGCATTTTTCACTTTGCAGCCTGACCTCCAGGACTTTGGGAGACTTGTAAGAGAAGTTATGTGACACATTGGCTACACTGAAAAGCTGTGTAGATGAAGAGGAAATGTTACAGATGTCAAAATATAAAATAAAATAAAATAAAATAAAATGAAATAAAATAAAATAAAATAAAATAAAATTACATTTTACATCCACAAGGAAAAAGTAGGGTGCAAATGTTCAGTGAGGAATAGTATTAGCTACAAACTAGTGGAAAAGCACCAAAAATATAGCAAGGTTGTACAGTGTAAGACAATAAAGTACCATTTTTCACTATCCTTACTTTTTCCAGGAGATCACTAGGAACAGTGTTTTAACTGTTTCAGATCTTCTTTCAAATACAATTATCAAGAAATAATCACATTATTAGAAAATCATCTAATCGGGGTAAAACTGTAACTTTAAACTAGTTCGAATTAACAGAAGTAAACTGTTACAGACACTTTACAGGGAACAGCACATTTCGCTTGGAAAAGTAAATATATAACGTTATTGAAATGGGATTAAAATTATTAGACTGCTGTAGAGGGCTTAAAAAAAAATCCCAGGGCATGCTATCAAATACAAGATCACACAGTCCATTACATTTTTCATGAGACTTAATGCTTGAGAAATTTTAGTAAAATCCCCAGGATGTCCTATGATTTTTAGTACTGATTCATTGCAAAAATACTGTCAAAAAAAAGGAGCTCTTAGTTCATGTTACCATGTGTAAAAGATTCACAAAATTAATTTCTCAGCCCAACACAGTGAATAGCCTTGAACCTTGTAGAGCCCAAATGTGGAAACTCACATTTTCTCTATATTTTCAAAGAGCAAAGGCTCTTATATGCTATTCCATCTAGAAAACAGACAAATCTCTCCATTGTACCGACATAGTAAAAGATAGAAATACTACTGGGATGCTCTTTAACTTACAGTTTAACTTTAACTTCTCTAGTAAACCACCAGTACACCAATACTGTAATTTTACTTCTGGAATTTTCTGGGGAAGGATCATCACTGAACCCACCACAGGAGAAAAAGATGAGGTGCTCTAAGGTTGGGCATTAGAAAAACTGATTAACTGGGCATCAGAGAACTGATGTCCAATTATTGCTAGGATATTTACATTGTAATGTGTTTGGGCTTGGAGCTGCCTCTCACTATGTGTTTGTATTGTTTGTAGCACAAAAGAACCCTGATTTGTGTGGGACACCTGGCTGCTAGAGGAATATGAATGATAAATTGTAAAAATAAACAAAATGCCTTGACAGGTGATTCTATTTCACCACAAAGATTTATGGCAAAGGTGCGTATTTGATAGTCTGCTGTCCTATGTGAAAGCATGTTATTCCTTTTTTCCCCCCACAGATCTGCTAATAACGAAATGAAAAATAAAAAGAAAAAAAAAAGAAAAAAAAGAAAGCAAAATTATTTACATTAGGTTTATAAGAAGCTGGCAAACAAGATAACCTTCAGTCTTCACAGGATTCTTATTTTATACAAGCTTGCACAGACCACATTCACACACACAACTTTAAAGGTAAAAAATGATAACAAAGAGAAGACAAGGAAGACTATAACAATTAAGCAGAAAAAAGGGTTTTAACAAAAGATCATTAATGAGATCTTATTTAACTATCAGTATGCAACAGCTGAGAAGGAAAATCATCTCAATGGCAGCGAAAAATCTCAAAACTTCCATTCAGCACCTTCACATGTGAAAAAGGTTGCGCTGCACCTTGCTGTTAGACCCTTCTATCATTAACGCGCATTAACATTGCCCAAGCACACAGAGCTCGTGTTGTATCAGCTCTGCATACCAACCCACCTACGTAGGACTTCGTACCATCACGACTGGAAGATTTTACCTATCCATCAATGGCTAGGAAATGTAAGATAAGCGGACAAAGGAAAACGCCAAAGTGCGATGAGGTAATCTCTTTCCTTTCCAAAATGGTTTCTCGTGCTGGGAAGATGAATGGGACTCCAAAAAGCACGCGCCCTCTCCTGTCGGTAGCAAAATATTTTTTTTACAAAAGAGTCCCAGAGGTCTCAAATTCCTGGACGCAGAGGAGACACTTCCTGTTGAGAGAATCACGTTGATGGCCATCGCCATCATCATCCCACTGCTGCTTCGTGCCCCTCCTACACCTGTCTGCTACAGCGACGTGTTGTTTCTCATCTTCCACTTGTCCTGTTGCACTCACCAGGGTATTTGTGAACTATTTGGATCTGCACCTCAGTGAGGTCTTTCAGCACCACCTATAAAAATTAATTGGATGAATCATGCACACAGGTTATATGCTTAAGTCATGAGCGCCTGTGTCTCCCTAGTAATTTTTCAACCTGTTTTCCAATTTCAACCAAGTTTGACAGAAGGGCAAACGCCTCTTGAGACACAAAGTTCCCACAAGCTCCATGAAAAGAGAGATCCAAATAGAGGGAATTGGCAAAGCAACTGTAGGAAAGGCAGCAGGATCGACTCCGCTCTCATGAGACCGGAGTACACCCTACAGACATAAATCTGTAGGAAACCAGGTTTCACTGGGTCTGCAGCTCATGAAGATACTTGGTTCAATGATAAAACGTGTCCGTGCATGAGTGGTGGGGGATCTGCACCACGCTTTCCCTCCTACGGGTGCATGAACAGCAAGGTCAGGTTCACACTTTCCATTCTCAGAGGTACTCTACACCGTTCAGCACTGGAAAACATGAAAACATCTATTTCTGCAAAAGGGGAGTCAACATATGCCTGTTGGTGTGTTTTGGAGGAGCCCCAATGTGAAACTAAGACATGCACCCCTTCCTCCTCCCACCCGCATATGGCCTGACTTGCATTGCTCCCCAATTTAGCCCAGCAGGACTCTAAGTTGAGGTTGCTCCCCCCCAAATCCTGCTCTATCTGCATCATGACCAGGACCTAAAGCTTTATCCTAACACAAAGGAAACTGTCTTAAATGGGCTTAGAAATGCAAAATGTTCCTGAGAATATCTATTAAATCTGGATCTGTCCCCAGGAATTCAGGAGATATCTCCAATAGGAAGAAAATGGAGCAACCAACCAACAGACAAAGTTCTCCGGAAGGAGGATAGACAGCAAGTGTCACATGGGCCAAGGCATCAATGTACAAGTCTCTCGGTGACATCCTGAAATTCTGCATGCACACCGATACGCCCAAGCATCTCCCACACTGGAAATTAAACACAAGTATGCAGATCATCACTTACAAATTCAGGCCTGTTTCAGGTCAGACCTTTGCTCAGAGGCTCTTCCTCCCCGCTTTTCTCGGGACTATTTTAAACACTCATCATTTTCTAGGGCCTTGTTTCTTCTGTCCGTGCTCCTGAGGAGCTCTCTCCCGTTTCTCTGCCAGAGAAATGCAAATCTCTGCAAACCATTCAGTAGCAAAACTCCTCTGCACATTGAAGCCAGCTCAGCCCTTTATTTTGGACAATGCCTGTTTTGGGCAAGGGGATGGCTATTATTTCAGCCAGCTCATTTTTTAATGGAGTCTAACTCTTCTGGGTTTTCACTTTTTTAAATAGCTGTGGAGAAGTGATCAAGCCTGAGCCACAAGACCACACTGTGTGTTCACTCTGTACATACCCCCAGCTTCACAGCTGTCTAGCTAATTGTATATGCAGACCAAGACATTTTTGTACACAGCCACAGTGAGAAAGAGCTAATCAGCTACACAATTATATACGTGTTTGTCTTCTACAAAACTGCCCAGACAGAGTTTTTCCACCTCTGTGTCAGCAATTCTGTGACTGCACAGAAAGACAGAACAAAATTCATGTGCTGCACATATCCCTGTGACTATAAGAATCACCTCTACCATGCACCTATGCCATAGGAAGAAACGATCTCTGGCTATTCACCTGTAAATCCACACATTTGCCATCCCTTACCCAAAGGGGAATCTCTGCTAACGGTCCTGGTTGCATGGGTAAGCCAGGGACCAGAGAGAGACGCAGACGGGAGCAGGTCTGACATTCCACCGAGCAGGAGGCAGCAGTGACCTATATACCCTTGTCAATACATTTCACAAGAAACTGCAAGTTGCTTCAGCAAAATATGACTCCTTTGATACCTTCCTGTTTAATTTAATGCAGGCTTTTAGTATCCAAAGAACCCCACTGCTTTGAAATGAGGAAACTCGGTCAAAGACTTAGGCAGTCAGCCCACAGCTGGCAAGCATAGTTCAGGGGCCTAAAATACAACTGCTCACTGGGCTTGCACTGAGAGACAATGGAGCTTTTAAAATTAAGGCTTGTATACACAGGCAAATTTATCAGCCTAATTATACTGGCATAATTAGGCCGATAAATTTCCCTGTGTAGACAAGTCCTGAGACTCTCAAACTCATAACTAGGCAGGTCTTTCAGAGAGAGAGAGAGACCAAAAAAAAGGGGGGGGGAAACAACTCCTAGAATATCCAAGCAATAATTTTTCTCCCCCTCTCTCTTTTTTCTCTTACTCTTTTACTTTTCTAAAGATTTTTTTCCTCCAAGTGAAAGGTGCATTTCATTTCCAAATTGCGATCTGGATGAGCTGTTGATACACATGTTTTTAGACAAATTAGAAACAACAATGACCAACAATCCCTCAATAGAGAGAGGTCTGTCTCCAAGGTCAGACAAACCCCTGGGCATCGAGAGAGCCCCACTAGGCAAGCCATTCTCAAGATTACAGTTTAGAGTATACACCGAAGTGAGTTGTTCCGTTTTTAGGACTGTGTGTCTGACATGAGACTCTCAGACACCCCTGTCCCCCTCCACAAGCATTGCAAAGCCTGCGCTGTTGAGAACAGTGGTCCAGACATGCCGGCAGCAGCTCTATTGTTAACTCTTTTCCTTTCCATCCCTCCCTCGCCAATCTTTCCACACAAGAGTATCACGTAACTCCCCTTCAAAACTGCCAACTCCACAGCGACATAGATCAAGCCTAATCTGGAAACAGCACGAGATGCCTGACCAGGACAAGTCCTCTCTGGTCGGTGTATGGATAGGAAGAGTCTCTCATCCCAGGCACCTTCTGCACTTCATTCCGCCTCACTGTCCTGGTGCCCTGAAGCACTACGTCTGTGACAATAAGGGTCACATCAGGGGGAAGGGTCATGGCAGGACAGCGATGCTGAACCTAGTCCCAAACCCCTTCCTAATGGAGAGCACTGCCTGCACTCTCCTTGCTTCCCATAGCATGTGATCCCACCCCTGTTATTGCTAATACTAAGTAAGTGAGTGACCCAGGCTGCATGAGAATTGTGCCAGCACAGCTATTGCCGAGGTTTATCTGCAAGTGCTGACTTCAGATTCTCATAATCTCCCTCAAAAACTGCCCCCAATGAGCTTGGAAGATCCAGCCTCTAACTTCAGCCACTTCCCCATCCCATCCTTTCATTTTCTCCTTGTCTTCAACTTCTGTTTTCTTCCACTCTTCTCTGCCTTGTCGGTGGCAAAGACTCTCTTGATAACTTAGCCTCCTTCCCAGTCTCTTCCACCCCTTTTTCACATTGGTATCAGCATAGCACCTAGCAGCTCGAAGGAGAGTTGGGGCCTCCGTATGCCAGGCGCTGCACATGCATGCAGTGGAAGAGAGACCTGTCTTCTTGATCTTACAACCTAAACAAATAAGGCCGAAAGAAACGTTATTCCCATTTTACAGATGGGAAACCAGGACCAAAGATATTAAATATCTAGCCCTAGGAAGTCTGCAGCCAAGGCAGGAACTGACCCCCTGTTTCCTGAGAGCCAGCGTTCGGTGTCTAATCGCACATGATCAGTCTTTCCTCTCTACCTCCCTGTAGGCACGAGGAATTTGTGCTCTACATCTCCACATGTTTCTCTTGCGCTGTACTGTGTGCAGCCATACACACCTAGATGGGGCTCCTTAATAAATAATCATACGTGGATTCCTGCACTTCTCTTCTACTTGTCAACCCATGCCTCCCTTACAGCACAGGAATTAGGCTTTCCTTCCTGTATTCCCAGTGTAATTATCAAACAAACTTTCCTTCTGGTGTAGTCTTCCCACACCATGGACACTTTAAATCTCACACATAAATCTCTCTCATTTCAGCAGGTCTCTCTCCTGAAGAATGACATTTAGTGGTGATCTTTTTTTAATCAGGTCTGGTCCCCTGTTTCCCACCCCCATCTGGTGGAAGCGACTTTCCACTTAGAGAGGAAGTCAGTCTTTGATTTCAGAAATGATTATAAGAAGATTTAACATCCTCAGGAGCACAACTATTTTGATTAGCGTATTTTTGCTCCAATTCCTTTTCCAGCTGTCCCACTTCTTGATACAAACCCCAAGATAGAGAAATCCTTCAGAATTCACCCGCAGACACTCCAGTGCAGAGACAAGCCTCTTGCCCTCTCATAATTTGGACTCTGGCTCCGTGTAACACAGTGTAATAAAGCAGGGAATCATCAGCACGCCAACCATCTGATGGTCTCTACCTCAAGCCCTGGCAGGCGGTTTGCTGAGTACGGACCTGTGTGGGCTTGTTTGCTTTAGTTCACTGACCTCCATTTTGTTACTGCAGCCCTACAGCACACCGAGACTGTCACCAAGAAGAGCAACGTGTCTTAAAAGGCAGGGGA
Organism: Nyctibius grandis; assembly: GCF_013368605.1. Lineage (NCBI taxonomy): Eukaryota > Metazoa > Chordata > Aves > Nyctibiiformes > Nyctibiidae > Nyctibius > Nyctibius grandis. Next base: position 16,811,154 of record NC_090660.1, read on the forward strand.
GCCAGACAGCTGAAGAATTCAAAGGAGCATGCATCCACTGCCACTGTTGCAGGCAGGCTGGCATGAGTATAATTTTACAGGCAATGCCATTTGGGCACAACCTCTCCCTCTTCATGCTGTGGCCCACAGAAGGAAAACATCAGGCACTGTTTGCACAGTGCCATAGCGGACTGGAATTTTCTGGCTCCAAAGGCAGATTTGAGCTGTAAGATATAATTTTTCTACAGCTTTGCTTTCAAAGACTTTGTACCATTTTTCCTTTCAAATATTACCCCTCTGAGGATATGTGTGTATGTAAAAAAAAGACGGTAACATGAGGGCCGCAATCCAAGTCACCCTCTGGTGTTCTCAAAGGCTGTCAGAAGCTCAAAGGGTTCTCCTCAGAAAACAGTAAAAGAGATTCTGTCTCAGAAAGACAAGCTATGCAGAAATTTGCTGCCTGGGTCTCTTCAGGAGTGTTTCTGACTCTGCTACCAAGTCCAAAGGGGTGGGACGCAAATGTGAAATTGTTTTCTGACCAAAGTCTTCAGTGTTCCATCCTGCCTGGCAGCAGCCAAGTAGCTTCATTTCAGCAGCACTAGCTGTGTGAAACAGAGCACAGTGTGAAGCTGACTTCACTCCTGACGACTTCACTCTTTTTTTTAACTATCTTCCAGACTAAACCTGTTCTCCAAGGAGCAAAGAGTCTCTTTTGAGATCTGGGTTACCCAGCTCCCGTTTGCAGGTAGCACACCCATCCAGGAACACATTGATTAAATGCAGCCTGTCTATGTTTCAACACCACAATCAGTACAGTCCCTCTCAGACCTGGTTAGCCTGTTTGGATTTGAGCTGGCGTGCCTGGAGACTCAAACTCTTACAAGTCTTCCCTTTCCATAGTATCATCAGCAGCCACATCAGTGCCTGTGGCTGTTGTGCTAGGATGCAGAAATAAACTTCCCCATCCTACACAAATGTTTGGATGTTAAGGCCAGAGGGACTTACTGAGATCATTTTGCCTGACATCTAAAACAACGTGGACTATAAGATTATGCTAAGTAATTCATACTTGAAGTTCAATAGCTGTGGTTGAACAACAACCACAATAAACATGCAATCATGGAAAATCTACCACAATCCTTAGTAAGTTGTTCCAATGGTTAATTACCTTCTCTGTTAAAAATGTGCACCTGGTTTTCCGCCTGAAGCTGCTTAGCTTCAACTCCTGGCCAGCACATATTGTTGTTACACTTATGTCTACTGAACTGCAGAACCCCTCTTATTGCATTGCTGATCTTACTGAGATATCTTTAGCCTGTGACAAGTGACTTGTTTGAAAGCTAAAGGTGTAGAATACCCCTCACATCTTTTGGTGTGAAGAGGGGTTTTTTGGTTTCTTTTCACTCTTTCAGTTGCATTTGTAACTTTCCTCTGAACCTTCTCAAATTTTTTAACATCTCCCTTGAAACCAGCTGTGGAGCTTGCTGAACTGTAAGTGATTCTCTCAACATTCACAGAGCTAAACTACCTCCTTAGGTTTTGTTTCAAAAATTTCCAAACGCATTCATGAGATCCTTCCAGACTTCCCTGCATTTTGACCAATCCTAAAAGTTACAACAGCATTTCCAAATGTTTAAGACCAAAGTCATGTTAAGTGACATTAAGATGAAGCAACAAGCCCTTGAATCCCCACATAAAAATTTGGAAAGAAGCAGTCTCACAGCAGGATCAGTGAGTGAGCAGAATGATCTGTCAGCTGCTCCCGTTGTTTCTTTATGTGGGCAAGTGCCTTCACAGTAACTGTCTGCTCATTCAAGCTGATAGCTGCCAGCTCACTGAAGCTTTGCTGTTGTTTCAGAGATTTAGCCCATTTCTTTCTATCTGCCACTCAAAGGGCCTGAGGAGATAAAACATATTCTAGAACAGCTTTCCTTTTTAATCAAAAAGCAAACAAGTCTGCATATACATAGATTGTTCATGCCCAAAACACTGGCCCAGCCAAGCAGAGTCAGCAGAACTGTCAGGTCCTAGAAATAGCAGCTCAATTTGCAGCTGCAATAGCCTTGTAACAGCACATTACAGAAGGGCCAGCACCTTTTTAAAAGCATGCATGTCAAACCTGTGTTTTCCAGTGGAAGTAAACAATCCTGTCTCAACTTAATTCTGTGGTGGAGCATCATCGACTTACAACTAGCAATATAACCCATCCTTTTGCTTTGAATGTCATGACTGTGGTCCAGAGCTTAAGAGTTTTTCTCTCTTTCCCCCTGTTAAATCCTCTTGTGTTATAGCAGCACTCTCACCTAACTCAGTCAATCTTTGCAAGCAACTTTATAGCCTACTGATAGTGCAACTAAAACCCCTGCCTGTGGTTGCCTCTTAATCAGAAGAGCTGTCCTGGTCTTTGCTTAAGGAAGAGGAGAAGAGCAGCACCACCACACCCCACACCCAGCCTTTCTCCATACACAGCGCCACTGCTGTCAGAGTATTAATAAAGCGGGTGTTGAAAGAGAGGTTCAGCCTGAGGCACGCTCAGTAGTACACTTGTCGCTTGACCCACCTCCTCATCCCAGAGATGATTAGGCCTAGCCTCTCCCTGTTAAATTGCCTCTCAGGCACATTGCTCAGCCTTCCCCCTCCTACCTCTGGCAGATTCATTCATTATCTTTTTATTTCGATATTCATGTTTTCCAGTTTGTAAGGCCCTCCGCTGATTTTCACTAGGCTGCCCCAAGGACTCTGCTCCAGTAACAGGAGGTGGGCGAGGAAGGATGACTGGAGTGAGGAAGGATGAGCGCAGCTGGCTTGGGATGGGGAGCTGGAGCTTCCAGTCTCCTCTCTGTTCACTCTCCAAGTCTTTCCCATGACGCAGTCCTGGATGAAATACACTAGCGGGGCTGAGAGACAACGTCACCTCTTCTCATCCCCTGAAGAAGCACTCTTACCGCCGGCTGCTTGTTTGAGAGATGCAAGTTCAGAGGTCCTCAAGCGGCAGCAGGACATGCACCCAGCTGTCCCCTAGCCTCTTCTGGGGCTGACATCTAGGGACATGGCTGTGGTATTTGGCTCCAGAAAAGGCCTCTAGGCTCTGAATCCTGCCTGGGGAAAGGGGAGAGGAATAAACCTTCCCCACTTTTTACCAGCTAGCTGGTGCAGTGCTTAGTTTGTTAGCTGCTGCCATTCCTTGTCTTTAGTGACTTGTTCTTTCTGTGCATCACCTGTGGAGCTCAGCTACCTCACTCAGAGCTGAGGATCCCACTTCCAGCTCAGCAAATCCTTCGCTAAGTCTTAACTTTTGCTCCTGTCTCCATCCTCCCTGGTTCCTTTATGCCATCTGGATAGACTGGAAGATCTTTGGGGCAATGCCTGCCTTTTGCTATATGTGTACAGAAATAAGCTCAGTGGAGCCTTAACTAAGATCTCTAGATGCTGTTGTAATACAAAAAATAAATACTAATTAGTAGGATCAGCAGATTCACACACCAGACATATTGCAAGACACGCCCCCGCCATTTTTATACATGCTGATATGTGAATGTGCCTGCAATGGTTAATACCACTGTATATTTGTCTTATCTTCACACTGTATGTTTTTCACATAATATCCCTTCCTTTCATAATTGCATGTCACTTAATATCCTGACTAAGAACATTCTGTAACATGGTAGCACATGTTTGGACAGAGGAGTGAAATTATCTTTGAAATGTAGCACAGATGGAAAGATCAGATGACAAGTCTCTTTTCCATTTCTCTTAAATTTCTACTGTGGCTACCTGTGTTTTAAAATTCTAAACCGTCAACGGGTTCATTCTTCATGCTTGTGATGAACTAAGTCATACTCACAGCTATCTGATTTTTGCATGCGGATTGCGCATTCCAAAGAAAATCCATAATGGAAAACATAATTGCAGTAACAAGAACCCTCCAGGGATGCAAAATTCCTCCAGAGGATCTTCGGGAGTTAATAGGGCTCTTCTTTGCACAGTTCCGCAAAGCCATTCCTATTCATATCAACTGAGCATTAGAGGGAAAGCAATAAAATTACCAGCAACAGCCCAGGTTCCTGCCTATTCAGTATACTATGCTAACTTCTAAAGACAGAGCTCTGATTGTATGGCTGAGCCAAACAGGACGGCTGTTTTTAACACTGTTCTAACTTATGGTAACCATTAACTACAACCGACTTCCCATTACAACATACCACTGTGAACACCTATTAGCAGCTAATTGAATCATCTAAAAATGGTCATAATTCAAACCTATGTTTGTATTTTTGTAATGTTTCTTACAGCTTTTGCTGTAGTACAGGAGAATATGCAAATCCAGGCTCTCTTTAAGAGCTCATGGTAGGATGGAAGTTTAAATGGAAATCTAATGGAGTGACAAAGAGGAATAAAGCCATATTGTATTTTTGATATTACCCATGAGACATGAGAGGAGAAACTAATAACAGGCTAACAAGGCTCCCTATCTCTAAACGTTTTCCAGCTGTGAGCCACTGAAGAGCCAAAAGACCTCTCTGAGTCAACACCAACAAATGCATATACTCACATTGTAATTTTCTGCAATTTCTATTCATAATTTCAAGTCTGTATGGCATTTTTCATTCTCTTTTTTATTTAAAGAAACAAAAGTATTTCCTCTCAGAGGCATCATGGGTTGTTTTTCAACCCACTATATCCTGAAGCCTTCAATTTTGTTGTAGTTCTTTAAACACAAGTATGTTTTTATTACATTATGAAAGGCAACAAAGTGCTGTTTGTACCGCAGTACTGTCAGGTTCGTGCATATTCGCTGCCAGGCCTTTTTAATTTAACTTACAGCCTGATTTTGTAAAGAGTTTTCATTAAAGGTATGGAAAAGTTGTTAGGTGCTATTTTGGGTAGAAATAGGGTTACTTCAGATTAGCATAAATTAGCTTAAACAAGCAAATCAGTTTAAACCATCTACTCAAACTGAAAGAATAATATATTTCACCTGTTGTAAGAGAACTGTCAAGAGCAGATAAAACAGATACTGCACCTTCGGTGGAGGTTACTGCCTCTCCACGGAAAAGGTCCACTCGCTTCTGCTGAGTCACAGCAAAGTGGTGCTTCTAGGCCATTGCAATGCAAAGTAAGGCACAATCGCTTAAAGCTCACTCAAGGTGTCATTGAGGTTTGCATCAGTTAAATAAATCCACACTGGAGGGGTAAAAAATGTTCAGGAAAAACTTTTGCAGCTCCCTTCTACAGTCAAGGACCCAGGCACCATCAAGCCTGTCTAATGCAGGCATCTATTTGCACAAGGAGGTGTGAATTTCCTCAATATATATGCAAAGCACTAAACTGGTCCCACTGCACCCCTTTTCCACATTATCCACTGGTCAGCCCAGAAAAGGGCTCTTCAGATCTTCAGGCTTTGCTTCATCATGGTACCCAAGCCTGTCTGCCCAGGCTGGTGTGAGGTGTGACCCACAAGCTGCAGTCCACCTGCTGGCTTGCACATCGTGTCTGTCATACTGCCTGGCCCTTTCATATTTATTAGAGGGGTCAGAGGCTTATGTCCTGCATCAGCATCTAATGTAGACTGCTGCCTGGTTGGAATAGACATCAGTTTTCAACTGGTACCAAAGAAGTTTTGAATCACCTGCCATTCATCAGACCATTTCTTACTGGCTTAGCACAAAACATTTTGATGGATAGGGAATGGTGGATTGTCTCTCCAGCGAATGTATAATAACAAGGATGTGTTTTACAGGGGAGATGTGAATTCTTCCCCATCGATACACACTTGCAGCTCTGCTAGCTTTCTTGGAAGCCACATACATACTTCCGAACAAACAACCAACCACCATTTCACTTCTCCCAATCTCAGAGATTGTGCTAGCTTTCTCCAGCAAGCTTCACAGTTTGCTAGAAATAAGCAACAGAACCCTTATTTAGGCAACCCAAACAACAATATTTTTAATGTCCAGCCCCCAGATCTTTGATTCCATCCTCACTTCAAACGTTATGAAATCTGTCTTTGTTAAAACCACCAGAATTTTCTGGAGCAAGTAGCATAAGGAAGGCAATGGCTGGGGCATGTATGACAATTGCCTTCTGACTGCCAGACAGGCTCACACATGTGTGTGTCCCTCCCTGGTTTTGGGAAGCCCCTACTGCCCTTGTTACCACCAGAGCTCTAACAGGTTCTTCCTCCACTCAAGCTGTGGGGACCTTATCTGGTTTTAAAGCAGAAGCCCTTGTGAGGTTGTCCTTCCCGTGACAGCACAGCGCAGTTAGTAACCAAGATATCTGTGCTGCACAGCAAAGACATGATAAAGTTGCCAGCACTGAGCTACCAAGGGGCACGGCAGCAGCCTAGAAGCATGTGTCAAAGAGCAACTGGTTTGCCCTATAAAGACTCTTGGCATTGAGAAAAATATCATCATCTCATTACTTGAACTGTAATGAGCTACCAGCATTTGCATTTTTCATGCTAGCATGGATGGTAAAAAAAAGCAGCTCTTGAAGACAGGAAAATTGAGGGCAGCCAGCAGACTGTGTGCCTGTCGCACTTTCATTCAGTCCCCATCCCATGGAAGAAAGGAAATTAAAACTGTATTTTTTTTTAAAATCCTCAACTCTGACCTACTAAGTTTGCGGGTCATGACCCCCATTTGGGAAAAGCTGCACTTTCTTGTCTTCCTTCTCCGTGGCTCACACACACACATATACATGCCATGAAAACATTACCTTAATGACCACTGACAAAGCAATGCCTGAAGGAATGTGTCAAATATAAGCATCCAAATAACAGAGCCAACAAAATATATCAGTCTCTTCATTTCAATTTCAAACATAGTCTAATATTAAACAGGACAGCAGGATGACCATGAGCCAGCAATGTGCCCTTGTGGCCAAGAAGGCCAATGGCATCCTGGGGTGTATTAGAAGGGGTGTGGTTAGTAGGTCGAGAGAGGTTCTCCTCCCCCTCTACTCTGCCCTGGTGAGGCCGCAGCTGGAATATTGTGTCCAGTTCTGGGCCCCGCAGTTCAAGAAGGACAGGGAACTGCTAGAGAGAGTCCAGCGCAGAGCCACGAAGATGATTAAGGGAGTGGAACATCTCCGTTATGAGGAGAGGCTGAGGGAGCTGGGTCTCTTTAGCTTGGAGAAGAGGAGACTGAGGGGTGACCTCATTAATGTTTATAAATATGTAAAGGGCAAGTGTCAAGAGGATGGAGCCAGGCTCTTCTCAGTGACATCCCTTGACAGGACAAGGGGCAATGGGTGCAAGCTGGAACACAGGAGATTCCACTTAAATTTGAGGAAAAACTTCTTTACGGTGAGGGTGACTGAACACTGGAACAGGCTGCCCAGAGAGGTTGTGGAGTCTCCTTCTCTGGAGACATTCAAAACCCGCCTGGACGCGTTCCTGTGTGATATGGTCTAGGCAATCCTGCCCCGGCAGGGGGATTGGACTAGATGATCTTTCGAGGTCCCTTCCAATCCCTAACATTCTGTGATTCTGTGATTAAAAAATAGTCCCCAAAAGATATACCTTTTCACTAGACAGCCAGTTCACCATTAAGTAAATTGACTGGAAATGAATGAAAATGAAATAAAATGAGAGCACCAGAGAATAACCATTAATTCTGGTTTCTTTCCTTTCCAGGTCTTCATTCATTTTTCTTCCCCTTGACTTAATACTTACATTTTTTCCTCCCTCTTTTAAATACCGTCTTTGGTTATTTCTTTACCTCTCCTTTTCCATATTTGCTTGACTTTCCTCTCATTTTCTGTGGAGCCTAACTCTGAGTTCCCCACGGAGCTCATTCACAGTCAAATGTTTCTTAATCAGGGAAACCTTCCACATCATCACGTTTTGCAGTATGGTTCCTATGGCTTTCATTATACCCTTGGGCTAAGGACCATGTGAGCCCTGGGTCTGGGGAAAGGAAGTTTGCTCTTCCTGCCATCCATGACAGCTGCCTTCAAGGATCCCAGCTGGGATCCTTGAAAGGGAAAACTCCAGTTTACGTTCAGTCCATGAGCACAATGCTTTCACCCCTCAAACGTGCCATGCTCTTAAAAATTTCTGTCACTTGCTCCTGGGTCCATCACTGAGGCTCTGGTTAATATTTTCAGAGAGGTGCTTTTTACTGGAAGGCAGCAATAAACACAGATGTACCCCGTTCTCAGCCCTGGCACCCTCAGATACACCATAAATCTGATGTAGGGATCTTACTTGCCAGTGTGTTTCACCCTTCTTTTTCTGCATCTGTATGCAGCTGCCCCTCCTACTTTGAAAAGAAGCAAAATGTTAGATAGCATCCCTGAAAAGCAATTCAAATTCCTGAACTGCACTTGAGGAAAAATGTTCCTGCTTGTCATGTTACTGTTGGCTCCAAACAAGTTGTCAGTTCATTAATACTGATTCCATGATAGTTACTGTCCTGTCACATTCAGCTCTTGCTTCTTTCCATCATTGCTGATAGTACAGCAGAAGTATTTTTCTAGCATTTTACTAGACTCTAGCTTAGCCTGTTCGCTCTTTATCTCCTTTTGGGATGTCTTTTTCATTTAATGCAATTTGAGTTATCACCTTCACCACTCAAGAAATACTGAGGTTGCTAGCCTAGAAAATATCCACTGGCCCGGGAAAAGCCATGGCCATGCAGCATCACACATGCTAAGAATGTCTTCATGCCAGTCCCAGCAGGGGCTCATGTGCAGGTGCAAGTTAAATGCTTGTTTTGGTCCTTTTCACCATAAAGCATTAAATCTCAGAATCTCTTAATACTCCCACCCAGCCTCACAGCAGGCATGTCTGAAGAGACACGAGTTTCAGCATCTTGTAGTGCTGGTGAGGTACTCAGCTAAGCGTTCCCCTTTTGGGCCTCACTTTTGCTACTATGCACAGTAACGCTCAAGGCTATGCAGCTGCACTCCAGTTCATGCAGGATCAGATTCCCCTGCCCTCTTTCCCCTGGCTTAGCACTTTTTTTTTTTTCCTTTTTCACCCTATGCTCATACATGAACACTTCAGAGCGGCAGAGCACCGTTAAGCTCAAGGAGAACATACATGAGCACTTCATAGCTCTCCGTACGGCCCTTTTCCAGCCTTTCCCTTCAAAGAGGCTGCTCCAAAAGCTGACTGGAGTCAGTGCAAGTCTCTCTGTTGGCCTTGGGTGAGGCCCAAAGCGAGGGACACAATTAGACAGGAATGGAGGCACTAACGAAAAGCAGCTTGACTGAAAGCAGGCAAAACACAGGGAGACCTACAAGGAGAAAGCAGTGTTTAAGGGCCAAACTCGCAGTCCTTTGAGATACAAGCCTCTGTGCAGTAGATGCCCTGCCAAGCAATCTGTGCTTTTCGTGACTTCCACTCGAGCAGCGTACTGAGGCACTCAGCAGTGGCTTTGAACTGCGAGGTGAAGACAGTGTGTGGGCACTGCCTCACTTTTTTTCATCCATCAGATTTATTTGTTCAATATATTTTTGTTGTCTTGTGTATTCTTTTTATGAATCTTATTATTACAAAGCAGTATTTTTAAATGGCAGTGGAAAATATGCCAGCTGAAGATGTTTGGGAAAGTCAAAAAGAAACCCAAATAAAAGCCTGTATCCAAATTTCGTGAGGGGGCAAATGGGTATTGTTCTTCTCATTCCCCTTTTTCTTCTGTGTGTACCAGTCAGCCCAGGAAGAGATGTCTCGGAGCAATTCTCTCCAGCCCTCTACCAATAAATAGGGCAATACAAGAGTCTTCACAGTCCAACAGTTCCTACCGCCTGTTACTCAATAACTTGCAAGCACACACTGTGTTAGCATCACCTAGCACAAAATGAAGTCCACACTCAGTGCAAGTTGTCCATGGCTCTCCATTTTTCATACTGCTCTTTCTTGAAAATAGCCTAATTGTAATGACTTATCTACCTAATTTAGATCTCTGTGCTTTCTACTCACATTAACATTGGTTGCAATGAATACAAATGTACTATCTATCTCATCCGAAAGAAAATCCAACAGATCCTTTTATCACAGTTGTAAGATGATATGTTTGCATGAAGCATCTAGTGGGGTCCTACCAGAGCTCTGGTTTGTTTAACATTTTCAGCAGTTATCTGGAAGCAGAAGTAGAAAAAAACATTAATTATGTTAACAGTTGACACCAAGACTGGGGGAGAAGAGGGAAAACAAGAAGTTTATAGGGAAAATGGAAATCAATTTACAAGGTTTTGAGAATTAGACAAGCATTATCCAAATGATGCAAATTTATAATTACAATATGTCAGCAAGCAGACTGGTTTCTTATTACGTCTGGATAACCTAATGCTACCTTGCAAGATACTTCGCACAGAAGGACAATGGTAATATCTTGCACCCAGAAGATGGATTGTCCATTCTTTATACAGTATTTTAAATGCTGTAGAAATTCATAGAGATGTGGAGATCACAGCAGCAGAAAAGTACCTACAACTGAACAGGAAAGCAACACAGATGATGGAAAGATTGAAATCACTATTGCATGTGCAGTTTGCCCCTTTAGCCTAATGAGAAGAATTAAGTTCAACTACTTAATGACCACAAATAACCTTCAATGCTCTGTGCTGCTTTATTGTGTACGTAAATTACAGTTTACTGCACTGTACGTAAAGTATGGTCTAATATAACCCAGATTTATTTACATGAGCAAAAGAAGAAGAGAGACTTAGACAAAGGTATCTGTCACGCACGACAAGATACCTCAGGAGCATCAGTTTATGGCAGAGTCCGTGGCATTACAGACTGAGCTGTGTAGGTGTTGGATGAAGAATTAAGTCTCCCTGCTGGAAAAGCTTTCCTCAGCACCGTGTGACCTTGCACTATGAGCTATTGCAAAGTCCCAGAGACCTGCAGGTGTTGGGTGAGAGGCAGCGAGCATTGTGAGCCACTGCCTAGCTGGGGAGAACCCAGCACATCATGCCTGGTGTGCACAGGAAATGGACCCTGTCCCATACCCAGCTTGAAGGCCACCAGACAGTCATCAAGTGAACGTCTGAGCCATAAAATGCCTATAAAACTGCCTCACTGGCTGCAGCCTATTATTTGTCTCTGGCTCCCCATCACCAGCTCATAGCGCCTTTCTCATATTGAGCCTGGCTTCCAGTGTCCAGTGTCAATACTGCAGGGGCTCCTGTCCCACGCTCTCTCCCTTTGCCTCTTCTTCCGGCCTCACACAGGCTCCCTGCCTCTAGCACAATCCCTGAGCACATCCTGGTCTTTCCCCTTCTGCTCTCTGTGTCTGCAGGACAAAAGTAATGATGGTGTGTCCTTTCCTTCGAAACATAGTCAGATCCTTGTCCCAGACATTCATTTCACTCTCAACCAAGTACTACCTGGAAACCAGCACACCTCCGAATACTACAGTCTTTTTAATCTTCCAGCCCCAAAGATACTCTGTGCAGTAAATATAGCAATACAACTCCGAAGACGTTAAGATGATGAAAGTACAAAAACCACATCAAAACTTAGGAATGCAGCCATGAGGGTCAAGGCATGAGACAAGGGCCTCAGCACTTTTTGGGCAGAAGTCTTGAGCTTAGCCTCATTAGGTGGATATTCTCAACAATGTGTCCCGATGTGCTTAAGCAGGCATGGCACAGTCAAGCCTTCAACTTGGTGTCATGGGCTGCTCTGCCCTTGCCTATAGGAAAACCTCTAGGAACGAGATAGCACCACAGAAAACTCACTCTCTGAATTTTTTGCCTCTCATCATTCTGTGAGTCAGCCAGGATTTGTGCTCATTTTCAAGGATCCTACGTTGCTAAGGGCCAACTGATCCTAAGTGGCTAAGGGCCACACTGGGGCTTTGGGCACCTCTACCCTCCCCCGTTAGTGTGTTCCCAAGACCCACCATGGCAGAATTTGCCCCTTTTGTCCCACATCTCTCTCCTTCAATGTAACATAGCATGAAAGTCCAGGAGTTTTACCGCCATATCTGCACAGGCCATGGAATAGGTAACATGCTCCATGCTGAATTCCAGTAGGGCCCATGCATGTCCCATGCTGGGTTATAGTCAGGCTATATCCATACCAATAAACTAGATCATTATTGCATTAGGACCAAATATCCAGGCCAGCTGGCAGAGAACAGTGTGCTAGCGAACAAGTCTCATACATGAGGTGGCAGCAAGCAAACTGCCTACTGGGTATGGTCCCTGGCACAATCCAGTTGCCACACTGGGCCCAAACATTGTTCAGAGAGAGTGTCAGTTGCAATGGGCCATGTTTGTGCCAGAGAATGTGCCAGCAGTTTACTAACATAGACAATCATCATCCAGGGCCAAGGAAGGCTGCCACACATGCTTGGATTTGCTTGCATAGACTCAGTCTCAGCATCTGTCTTTTCCCCATGTCACTAATGATACAACAGCATCCCAGAATGTGGCAACCATGAAGCTAAAAAAGGTTCAGATTGCATCCTCTATGTGGGAAGATGGAAAGGTACATAGTGAGTATTTCCTTCCCGCTTGATCTCTGCAAGGCGAGCTAAGACCGATCAGCACATTTGCCTTTATCCAGTCTGCTTGGGATAGGTAGGAAAATATACTTGATTGATTACTTTCTTCAGTGGAATTTCTTTGGTCTTAAGGTTATTTCTGAAGTTTGCTCAGATTCTTCAAGACTGCTTCACTCACGGATCATTCTCAGTGTAAACATATTGTTTTTACTAACATGCTTTGGCACATGACATTCAGAATTTGCTTCCCAATCCACAGTGAAGTGGATTAGAAGCAGCCAAATGCAGCTTTGGATATATATTTTAAGGACAAAAATCTTCCCTCTCAGGTTTGCAGAGTTACACATGGAACAAAATATATGGCAGATAGGAATGACTGCCCTCATCCTCCTCACTTTGTAATTCAGGAGTGATTCTCTCAACATCAGAGTTGTCTACCAGCATAAGACTAGTAACACAAGAGAAGTACTAGGCCCATAACTGAGTATGACTTCACAGCCATTCTGGCCAAATATCCTCTTCCAGCCCTAGCTGTGCCACCCACAAAAGGTGGAATCTCCAGTCCCCTTACCTACATGTCACTGTCAGCAGTTACTGACCTTTCAGATCAAAGGAGTCCTCAGCCATCCTTAGCACATCACACCTGAGTAGCTCAAATGATTTAAACTGCAGGGCTTGGCTAAACCAATCCTTTTTGACTGAAATGGTTCAGGGAGCTTTTACTTAAGCAAATCTTCCAGGAGATTGAGAGGAACCTTCAGAAGGTAGATTGCAATCTACAGTTGAGAATGGTAACATCTCATAGATGTAGATCTTTGTAGAGCATCCTAGTTATAAACACAGAGCAACGGCTTTGGAACAGATGCTAAGCAAGGAATAAAACACATGCGCCTTGTGTCAAATGCAGACATTAAAAGACAAAACTGTCTGAATTAGGTGCATTCCTTCCAGCTGTAGCTTCAGGACAAAAAAAAAAAGTGTACTGTTACTTTCCAGCTCCAAATACAGACTCTGATTTAACCTCAGCACTTGATTTTCACAGTCAAAGATTAAATGGAAAAGAAGACAAGTCACAGAACAACTTCAGCTGGAAGGGACCTATAGAGATCTGTAGTCCAAGTCCACGCTCAAGGCAGAGGTGACTTCAAAATCACTTGTCCAGTTCTGAATATCTCCAGGCAAAAGTTCTTCTCTTACTAAGTCCTTCTCAGCCCAGCCTTGAAGATCTGCCCTCTCCAGCTGGAGCACAGCTTGCCTGGAGCACCACCTCCTGCACCTTCCCACTACCTGTAGGTGGAGGCTTTGAGGAGAGGAGGTGCAGGGCAGTCAGGCATGCCTGAACCCTGTTGCTCTTCCACATCCCCTTTGCCACTCTTCAGAGCCTCCTCTGGATTTTTAGAGATGCTGCTTCCTTAGGCCACTGCAGCAGCTCCCAAAGGGAGCTGAGGCTGCAGGGGATGTGGGAAGGATGAGAGCAGATCCCAGATAAGCAGGGCTCAGCCTTCCCCTTCCTCCCTGCTCCTGCCCCAGGACTGATAACAAATAATGCGGACATGACCTGCTCATTCCCCCAGTTGAAGTAGTGGCTCAGGCGGTGGCAACGGCTGAAGAAAAGGATTTAAGGCAAGTGGGGGAGAAGGGGAATGCACCCAGGGACTGAGTTTCTACCCACCAACTCAGACTTTCCTCAGGTTGCTCACAGCAGCCCTGGCATCTGCTCAGCCTTGCAGGGAAAGCAAGGGACCCAGAGGCAGTGGCAATGGGGGCAAGGGATGTAACCTCTTTTAAGAGACACAATGAAAGAGGAAAGGGGAAGATGAGCAAGCCTGAGACCTCAAAGCAACACCTTGCAGATCTGTTTTCTCTCCTCCCATATTTATTTCCAAACATTCTCCTTGAGCTGAGCTCACCTGTCAGAGAGGGAAGTGGCTGACATAAAAGTGTGAACGAAAGTGCCCATGCTACAAGTGGGGCTCTGCCACTTCTCTCCCACTGCAATATATCTACCCACTGCAATATATATCTATGCCATTTATCGCTATCACACTGTTTACTGTTCAGGATATCTCCATCACTTACCTAGCTTATAAACTCAGGGAAGCAGTAACTGTGGTGCCAGGACCCTATTTGCTTGCCTTTATCCACCACTGTTGCCCATATAACCAGCATAAATGGATAAAGGGAAATCCCACAGTACTCCTAGACACTGAAATCCTCCACTCCTGCTGAAGATGAATGTACATCTTCAGGTGCTGGAAGACAACTTGGTATCTGAAAGAGAGTCATATTCATCTGTATTTCAGACTAACATGACATCAGTGAAATCACAGCCCAGACTGAAAGGTTTGGGTTTGTCTGCTTGCTTCTGGCAAAAGGATCAGTGAGTAGGTACCTCGCTACGGGCCAAACACTGCATTGCTGACTCAGGCATAGAATGGGATTTTCAAAGTGCTTAAGGAACTCACATTCCAGATGAAAATAGCACTTGTACCCAAAGCCTTGCTCAGAGTTTTCTTTGGCTTCAATAACAGATAGGGACAGAAGGTCTGAGTTCTCAGACTCACATGTTTGTCTCCTGTCCCATAGACACTTAACTGAAGGAAACATTTACCCAGAGCCTTAAGACACAACCAAAAGTAGTCAATGCTTTATAACCACAGACTAGTCAACCTGACTTCTGAGCAGTTCACAAATGTGACTATATTTTGTCCTCACATCGGTCTCAAGAGATAGGGAGGTATTATCAAAAGGTGGGTCACTGGAGCACAAACACCTAATCTAAACTGAAGTCACAGCTCTCTCTGGTGAGCTGGATGTTCTTAAACCTTTGGCGTTGGTCTCCTGGCTCCAGCCTTTCCTGGACTCTTTTTCAATCTTAGACATAGGGGAAGGCAGGTGTGCAGGTGAAAACCAGAGTACTGCAACTTTGTACGTTGAGCGCTATCAGCAACAAAACTGCCTTGACACGTCAAGTGTGCTCTCTCAGGCTGTCAGATCCCGGCCCACTTAGGGTTTTATGGGTAAAAAACAGGAGAAAAAAATGGGAAGCCACTGGGTCAGAAGGTACAAGTGAGCATAGCTCCATTAATTTTTCACTAGGTACATTATCTGTAGACCTGGTCCAGCTGAAGGATGACTTACAACTGCCTACAAAGTTAAAATCTTATACCATTGGTTTTAAGGAATGAAGCTGAAAATACTTTCCTCCTTTCCCTTAACTTGTGTCATTTTTTTACCTCAAATTTGATGTATACTTTGAACTATCAGTTGAACAGTGAATTCAAAGAGAGATAGCAAAGGCAAAGAGGTTCAGCCATGAAATCAAGTCCCATGGGATTACTGAAAAGAACAGGACTGGAGAACTGGCTGGTGCAAAGTGCCTTCAATCCTTTGAAGCCATCGACTTCCACCTTCTGAGGCATTTCTTGTTCAAGACTCTCAAGTTTGGGACCTACTGCCAGGAACACAAAAAGTCCCTGGGCTTAACTGGAGCTCAAACGTAGCACTGAGGGAAAAAAAAAACAAAAAAAGCTAAAGGAAACCTTCCCTGTCCTGCGAAATGCGGAGAGGCCAGAGAAAGAGGGAATAAGAAACAGCCTCTTTTTTCACCACCAACAAGGAAGGCTGAGAAGAGTCCACGGCTCCTGTGACAGCTGGACTCTCTTAAGAGATGCAAAATAGCTTGTGCCAACAGCCTGAAATTGTCTTGCAATATCAGTGTCCTCATATTGCCTGGACGGATGATGAAACCGCATTGCGTTGGCTCCGTGGCTCACTGCGGGCATTGTGCTACAGCTCCACAGGCTGTCATTACACGGGGCGCTGCCTCCTGCCCGTGCTGCCGACATCTTCAGGGCAGAGTATCGGGGACAGGCGAGGGCAAACTTTCAGCCAGCGCAAATTGGCGAAGCCCTGCTAGCTTCCCTGGGACTGCATTGATTTACAGCAGCTGAAACCCTGGCCCCTGCTATGCTTAAAATCTGAGACAGGCTTTCATTGGACACAAAACAATACTCTTTGGGACACTTTGAAACCTGTGCTGTGTGCGAGCAATGAGCTAAACGATTCCCAAGATTTTCTGTGAGACATGCACAAGCACACATTGTGCACCAAGTGTGAGCAGGCTCCACCAGACACACAGACATAGAATACGCTCCCTGGGATGTGCCAGGGTGAAGAAGAGTTTTCTAAGTCACTTCATTTTTACTGGAAACTCTGCGCCAGTCCTCCCACATATAACGCACTGTGCACTCCTCGTAACCAGCATTGTCTGAACTTGTGGTATTTTAATAAACGTTCCTGCCAAGCCAAAGACGCTCTAAGACACAGCACCTTTGTCCAGAGGAGGATCCCAGCTGAAACGAAGTCCAAAGAGTGTGACCTCTGCTACAAACCAACACATAGGTATGTTAAATGAGTTCCTATTAAAAATAACTGCTCTCCATACTGCCTGGAGTAGAAAGGGGCACAGGCTGTAGAGAGTGCACGAGGGTGACAGATTGCAACAAAAAATCCTTTCACTGTATGAAGAGGAAAATGAGGAGGTACAAATGAATGCCTCTTTTTTATTTCATAGGGACAGGTTGGCAAAAGCAGATTATTGGGTTTGGGCTGCACGGAAGAGAAGATTTTTCTTTTTTTTCTGGAATCCTGATTCATCTTCATTATTCAGTCACTCAAGCTTCCTTGGAAACAGAGTGCCACTGAGTTATTATGGCGGTCATAGATGAATTCAGCAGAAAAATATACGTATAGTAACGAAAGAAAGTAAAACTGCTCTCCTTGTGCAGCCCTACAGAGAGACAGCCAGACAAAAGCATGAAAAAATTGACTGTCTGGCCAAGAATGAAATTGCTGGCAAGTCTGGTTTCAACCCTGCTATTAGCTTTCTTGCAGCTGCTTCAACTACCCAAGCAGTATTGAGATAAGTGCATTCTCTGAAGTCCTTTTTTTCTAATTGGGGGTAATATATTTATTTGCATATTAGCCTACTTCTGATAATTACCTCATCTGAAAGAACTTAGGAGCCACCTTAAACAAAAAAAAACAAACAAACAAACAAAACAAACCCAAAACCCAAGGGAAAAAGCACTCAGAAATGTTCCTGCATTTAGGGATGAATGCCGTGCTTCCTCTGTGGGCAGAGCCCTCTCCAGCTGCATTGCACATGGGGCAATTCTGCTGTGCCAAAGGGGCAGGATGCAGGCAGTTGCACAAGGGGGGAGGCTGGGGGAGGCAACATGCTCCTGCAAACTCCCTGCTTGGTGCTGCTCACTCGTGCGACGGGTGGATGGGCAGAAAAAAGCAGCAGGGGTGGATCTGAAGCTACGCGGACCCTGACAGCACAGCCACCTCAATGGCATAAGGGGCTGTGAGTGCAAACGATATGTATTTCAGGGAGGAAAGGGGGTGCCCAAGGTAAAGGCTCACATCTTGCTCCTGTCCCAGGAATATCGCTACTGAGTGCTGAAGGATCGGGTCAAGGGAGGTCACGCTCAGGGTCCAGACCTCAGGAACGCGTTTAGGACCTGATCTAATGATAAGGCGTGACATTATGCTAGCCTTCAGACTTGTGTGTCTCACAGGCATGTCGTTAAGGTTTCCTCTCTTCAGAGGTGTAAAGCACTTCTGTTGCAAGCCCAGTAAAAGAAGGTACTGTCTAAGGGTGGAACAGAAAAGGTTATGGAAGATTTGCCAAGAAAGTGCCTGTGCTCTTCTCGTTCCAAAACACGGCAGGCTTAAAAAAAATTGAAAAGTTTCAAAAGGCACCTAGCCATTGTTTTTTAGGAAACAAAAGAAGTACTTACAGGTTAGCTTTTCCAAGTTGCTGCATTAGTAGATACACTAAACAGAGAGCTTGATCCAGATGAGTCACACGGCAGAAGAGGAACAATGACCTGTGTGTTCCTCCAGTACAAATTATTCATTTTTCTCTGTCAATAAAGACCTTTTTTAAATATAATTGCATTTGGGCAGCCAATCAGGAGGGTGTGACTATCAGAAGAATCACCCCCTCCCCCAGGGAGTCAAATCTATTTGGCAGGGTGTCAGAATTTCAGGATACCCTAAGGCAGGCCACAGCATCTTAAAATAACTTAAACACACCTCGTATCATGCCTGCATGTTGAATCAGCCCAGAGATGTCAATCACATACTGCCATTCACGGCACAATCACCTCAGTTGCTCTGATCCTCACTTTTGAACTTACAACTTCCCTTCACAGGAATCAGAGCGGGGTGTGGGTATGTGTGTGTGTGTGTGTGTGTGTGTTTGCGTGTGTGCCTGTGTGTGTGTGTGTGTGTGTGTAATTCCCCAGTCTCCACAATAACAATTCCACCCTTTGAGCCTCCTTGTTGGGAAACAGCCCTTGCAGAACAGCAAGTTCCTCTTTCACAACATCTAGTTGCTGAAAGAAGGCAGCGCAGCTTGGCAATGGCAGTACAAGACAGCAAACCTGTGCCTTCTCCTTAGAAGTTTACAGGACTTTTGCTACCGACAGGCACGCTGATGTGATTTAACCCCACTGAGTTATTCTCAGCTTGGCCCCTCTAACTTGCTCAGAAGTATCTGAGCATCTCAAAGGTGACAGCTGTCTGAGAGCTTGGCATGAGACACTAGGTCTGGTTTTCAGAGGGTCTAAGTTTCCTCCGGTATTACATTATACTGTACTGTTGCTGTTGCTGTGGTGGTTATTTATCTCCACTGGAACAGTATCCCGCAGTCCAGGATTCTGCCGTGCTGGGTCCTTACATGCTCTAAATCCTTACCAACTTCAGTTACCTGCTCAGCTTCTCTGAAGAACAGTATCCTCACACAGCACCCAAAAATCAGGGTTCAAAACAGACACTATTTGTTGAAGTGTCTGCCATACTCACTCATGCCTTGTTTTGTCCATCTGTAATCTAAGGGTGAAAATACAGATCTGTGTAAAATACTTTGGGATGCATATACAGGGCCAGAGCACTTTGTAAGCATAGCACAGTACTGCGTTGCACTGCTTTTCAATTCAGGAAGGCACAATCTCCTCCACTTCACCTTGCTGTCATGGGATCCCTGAACTTGTGGTCTAGCAAATTGCATCTATGCCCACTGAACTAAGTCCAAGAATTTATTTGAAAATAGAAAAAAATCCGGATTACTGTGTTATTATTTCTGCGATATGAATAATCTTGCCCTATATATTAGGGCAAGATACACAGTTTTGGAAATTGGCTTCATGCTTTTGTTGGGTGACTTGGAAGTCCCCAGGTTGAAGCACTTGCCTTATTTTTTGCAGACCACTAGATGGAAGTGCTGCTCCACCTCGGCCTTGCCATCCCCAAGCCCTCTGGAAGCGGCAGCCAGGGCTGGAGCAACCCTTGACAAACGTTTTTCATGGGGAGACGAAAGATGAGGAACCAGAAGCCTCAGTCCCCTTTTTTTCCAAAGTAGAGATTCGGTTCCAGTGCACACAGTATCGCAGGAAACATATATCAAAATCAATATATAATGAAATCATAACAACAGGGCTTGTGACAGCAAGGCATAAAACGTGGAATGTGCCTTCAGAAGGAGAGACAGATGAATTTGTCAAGCGTGCCATAACACAAGGCTTTTATGAATTATTAGTAATTTATGATGCACTTTTAGAGGAGTGGGGAGAACCTAGGGAAATGAATGGGCTTTCTTGGCTTTTCTCTAAAATGACAAATGTCTTTTTATTCCATTTGCTCTCTCCCAATTCCCAGCTTCCAGCCTCTGCCTGTAAGCCCACTTAGCACAAGGTAACTCTATACCTCTTTCTTCTGCTCCTCCTGAAATGAATTATCTCCTATAGCATCTTTCCAGGGCAGTGCCTGCCAGAAGGCAAGCTCGGAGGGTAAAGTCCTTTCCTAAGTTGTCTGTCCAAAGCCATTTGCCCTGCAGCCTCACTCAGAGCTGACCTAGTAAAACCAGACAAACGACTCACAACCACCTCCCTCCTCCCTGCCTTCTTCTCCCCCTCCCCTATTTCTGCCCTCTGTGCTCTCAGTCTCTCCCCTCAGCAATTTAAGTTTCCTCACTCTTAAGTCCTGGGACCACCAAGCACTTCATATGTCCTGCGCAGTCCAAATGCAGAGCAGGGTAATCCCAAAGCGAGAGACAAGAAAAATGGCAACACAGGAGGTTAAAGGCAGGCTGAGCCTGGCAAGCATCGTCTAGACTTTCGGTCTCATGATTCAGTGTGTCTGATGTAAAACTATTTAAATAAGAGTTATGTAAATAACGTCGCAGACAGATAGATCATTTAATATAATCAAAGTGAGATAAGGCCCGGGCCCCAATCCTTCCCTGAACTAAGGCTGCTTTGTGCCATCCTCACAATGCAAATAGCCCTGAGGCCAGAAGACCCAGCCAAGGGAGGATCACCCCAGTGCAAGGAGATAGCTTCCTGGCTTCCAACCAGCACAGCAGCTCCTACACAGCTCCTCCATCGCTAAAGCCAAGCAAAGGGGCATTCATGAGAAATCTCAGTATCCAACTGGTCTCTGCTGCCATAATAGCACCTTGGAGATACTGTCATTTGGGATCATTTGGAGCAGCCTTCCTCTGAGCTGTGCTGGAGGATTTGCCTTCAGCTGAGCCAGCTGGAGATTGTGACCAGGGGCAGAAGCGGCTGGATAATAAAATGAACAAACTTTTTCCTCACCTCTTCACCTTCCAGCAGGGTTAGCCTCAAAAATAGAGTTGAAAATGGCCCATCAGGTAGGGTAGCACTTCCCTCTCATTATCTTATTACCACCTTTAGCATATTCGTCTGGGTTTTACCCACTTTTAAACTTCCCAGGGCATGTCTGCACCACAGCAATCGCACGCAGGATAGGCCCAGCTGAGCTAGCTTCAAATCACCTTACTTGGGGACTGATAGCAATGTAAACACAGGAGCACAGGTCTTGCTGCGGGCTGCAAAACCTGCTGGAAAAGCCAGCCCTGTGCACAAGTAGTCAGTGCCCGCAAGACTGCGGGCAAGCGTGAGGCTGGCTTGAGTTTGTTGACAGGAGCAGGAGCTGTTGCAGTGCAAATGTGCCCTTGTGAAACGTGATTACCACCAGCTCCCCTAGGACACCAGGCTTCCCGCTAACTCGGTTTGTTTTTATTTCACAGTGAGGTAATGCCACTTTCTTGACATTCCCTCTCTCTTTTCCTTTAAACATGTAGGCTTGACTTGACTGTCCCTACGCTAAAATCAACAAGTGGGCAAGTTTAAGTAAAGTTTAAGTGAGGACTGTGCTGCTGGCACTTTCTGAAGTACCGCACCCTCTTGCCTCTTCTTCCCATTCAGGTCACTCAAAACTTTCCTGACTACACCGCTTTTTTTTTTTTCTCCTTTTACTTAAGGTACTTGGTATCTGTTCAATCTAATCTTCTCATCCACTTTGAATGGGACCAACCAGTTCTGCTTCCAGACGTGGCCTGACCCATGGATAATCTTCGCAGCTGTGTGACCATATCAATTAAGGACAGTTTGTTTGTTTTCTTAAGCCAGGAGAGTTAAACCTACCAGGGACAGGTTTATTCGGGTATAAATATGCTTTCTATGGGTACAACATAGTTTCCCTCCCACATGGCAATGCAGGGGAGTTAAAGTGATACAACTGAAGCCAGTGCTGGCCTTTTTTACATATGCACATCAAGTACGCGTGGCTTTTGCACCCACACAAAACCAAGGCAAGCACACGTGGGGCTTCTCCCTCTCTGTCACAGTCACTCAACGGTGGGCAACAATTTAATGCATCTTCTTTCAGCTTGCAGACGACAGTAACCGTCTAAAGGCAACTCAAACGAGGAAGAGATTTACTCAGACTTCCTCCACTCCTACCTTCTACCCAAATTAATGTTGGAGTAGATAAGGCTGGAGAGCGTTTCCCTTTTTTAAACCTTTCCTTAGTTTTTAAATGGTCTGACTCATCAGCAGCACAAAGATGACAAAATGTCTATTCTTCCCCCCCCCCAAATATTTTGGCATGACTTTGCTATCAAATTAGGGTACTCAATCCATGCCAGTTGAAAAAAAAATGGGCTCCTAACACACTCATTGTATATGATTACGATTTGGGGAGGGTGCAGAGCATAACATCATTATAGGCAGAAAGTGAAAACAGCCAAAGGAAACGCCTACACTCTTCCTTTACAAAAGCTGCTTGTTGTGTCTGTCTGAACAATTGTTAAAAAACCTGGAGGGGAATTAGAAGGAAAAAGATAACTGACTTTATTAAGAGCAAAAGATTGATTGAGCAATTGATTGCTCGCACTTAATTGGAACTGTGAGAGCAAGGGAGAGGATTTCAGGATTTTTGTTCCTAGTCTCGCAGACAATCCTTCCGCAGAACCATACAGGCAGGAGACTGAGTTACCGAGCTCAGGTTTGTTCCTTCTCCTAGGGCATTGCTTGCCTGGAAGCAGCTGGCTTTGAGAGCTGACCCCTTCCACAGCACTGCCAATCACAATATTTGAGGCCTCAAAAAGGAGGAGTCACAAGGTTAAACTTCAGAGGTTAGTTTGTGCATGTGTTTCTTTCCAGAGCTTTTTTCCTTCTCTTCTGAGGTACACTCACATTCATGGGATGCTTTCCTCTGTAATGACAAAAAGTCTAGAAACTTTTTAGGTTTTTTTAAGAGAATGGTAAGATTCTCATCTCATCAATTCATTTAAGGAGTGGAGTCCTTAAAAGAAAAATGTTATCCAATTCATAATAAAGAAATCTGGAAGAATTATATGACTAAACCTCACTAACCAAAGGGACAGTGACAACACTGTTATGGCGCGTATTTTCATGAAGTAGAGACTTCATTTTCTGGAGTTATGCACATAATAATGAAGCTGCAGCACAAGAGAGAACTAGCTCAGAGTTTCACAATCTTTCTCCCCAAAACAATCCTCAAGGGGAAAATTATAATGTGCATGAACAGTTAAAATAAAAG
This sequence comes from Nyctibius grandis, assembly GCF_013368605.1. Classification (NCBI taxonomy): domain Eukaryota; kingdom Metazoa; phylum Chordata; class Aves; order Nyctibiiformes; family Nyctibiidae; genus Nyctibius; species Nyctibius grandis. Next base: position 16,834,541 of record NC_090660.1, read on the forward strand.
CAAAACCCGAGCTAACCCCTCTGAATGAACCAATTCCTGTTAACGTATTGTTATGACCTTACAGTATATATTAGCTTAATTTTCCTCTTAAGGAGCAGGAAGGACAGACGTTCATACTGCACAGATAAGAGCGTGATTTCCAGTTAAAACAAAGGTTCCAGCAGTTAGGTTTGTATTTTCTTTGTTTAAAATCAAATTGCAAAGTATGTAGGCCTCAAACTTATCTAAACAGTACAGTCAGTACACAGACTTACAGAGTCATTGAGGTTGGAAGGGACCAGACCAACATAGCCTTTGTTTGCCTGTGTGATCACTTTACGTAAGTAGGTAAAAAGACTTTTTGCCTGTGAAGGCGAGGAGTTGAATGGGATGGTCAGGATGCCCTGTGTATGGCTATGCTCTAACTTCCCAGGTGCGGGCAGCTGGTACCCTGTAGAGCCGCACACTCTGATTACGCATTTCACATCCACTAGTCTCATTTGCCTACTCTAAACAAGAACAGAGGCTTTACCTGAGTATTTTCAGATGGGCAAACTTGGTAAGAAAACAAAACAAGAGAGAATGCAGGAGCGATGTTGCAAGAGCAAACAGCCAGTTTTGCAGATTGAGGCAATAACGGATGGCCATAAAAATGGTAGGACTGAACAGCTGTCCTATGTCCTTCCTCCTCACAAAAAGACTGAAGAGCTGTCTTTTGTCCTTCTTCCTCACAAAAAACATCTGAAAGCAAAAACATTAAAAGCAGCACCAATTTCTCCGTTACCCTTTCTAGTTTTCCAGTGTGAGCCAAGAGCCACGTGGATACAACAAGAAGGGTAAGGAAACAAATAATGCGTTTTACAGTGAGGCTTTCTATACCAAGTGTCTTCGGACTGAGAGACAAACCAAAGGAGGAGGAACCAGCATGGGCTCGTCTCTGTCAGACACACACCTCCTGTGCCAGCTGCCACAGCTGCCACAGCTACCAGCCTCCTACAAGCCTCTCCACAGTCACCTTCCTTTCTGCCCATCTGCCAGCAGTTACCACTTTCCCAGGTCTGCCAGCTGAGCTGCTCATCCGAGCACTCCCTCATCCATTCCAGTCAAAACAAGCCAGGTCAGCTAACGCAGTTTGCCATATAGGTCTTTCCTAACCCAGTCCACTGGAACCGAGATGGGTTGGGAAACCATAAGGTGACCAATTCCACCAACAGACCCAAGAAGTCAGTAACTTCTGGCAGGAGGGCAGCAACAAGTTAAAGGAAAAATCAACGCTGGCAGCCAAAATGTCACTGAGTATTTACAAAATGTCACTCAGTCCATGTCACTGAGCCTTTACAGTCCTATTTGCACTGTGCCCACCCTGCGCAGGACCACTGGAGCAGTCATGCACAGGATTCTCCTCTTTTTGCAAACGGCCACATGACTCTGCAGCTACAATTACCTGTAGCGAGTGCTCGTTAAGTGCTTTGAAGATTAAAAGCACAGATACAAGTGTTAAATAATGTAATTATTCTTACTACATAACATTGCTGCACTGAAAGTAGGGAGGGGTTGTTTTTCCATGTTTGTATGTGGGAATACCATGACAGCTGCTCTTTTCTGTAAGTGAATTGCTGCCAAGGACCTTGATAAGGGGTTGTGCTTGAAGGAAAAGGACCAAGTCTGGGAGTTTTCTTGGAGTGCTGCATACCACAGTGAAATTAAACTGTGCTCTTCCACTGTCAGAGCTTATTCCTATACCTGCTGATTACCCTGAGCTGCCTCTGGCTCCAGGAGGAGCAGCAGTGACTCTCAGCAGCTTACCAGGGCTTGATCCTACAAGTAGCATGCAGAAGGAAACACACTCACCTGAGAACTCAGCTCAAACAATTTACCAGCAGTCCCACAAGCATCAAATCCCAAAGTCCATGCTTCTGTTTTATTCAGCTCACACGTGAGGCTTTAGGAGAGAGCTCTTCTTGAATAAGGCCAGGGCAGCCAGGGGTTTGGGCTCTTCTTTCTATTAAGGACACCTTCTGACTTTCCAGCACTGCAAAAAGGGGTGAGACTGAATGCGGTTTCCCTGCACGATTCCTCTGCAGTGTCTGTCTGGCACTGCCATCACTAAGCCCACATGGCCAGGAGGAGTAACTGGGGTAAAAGCTTCTCGGTTTAGTCCATTCTTCTTTATTCTCAGAAACAGGTGGGAGAAGGAGGTTGTGAGGGCAGCATATAGTTCATTACTGCCATGCGACTGCCCCAAATTACGCCAGGAGCTGGGCTGGCACCTAGATGGCTTTCTGTAGCCAAGCACAAACAAGGCTGTGCTGAATTTGGGTCATGTCTGAGGACAAAGCCATGAGTGACCACTTCATTTTGTGGCATGAAGCATATTTCTGTGCACCTCTGGGCTTTGTGACACAGCACGTACAGCCAAGGGCTGCAGCATTTAATCAGGCAGTGCTTCTCTATGTGCATTGGGAGCTTGCCTGAGCTAAGGCTGAAAAGAAACCATATGACCTGCTGTTTCCATGCCTCATCCCTCCCTCCGTTGCCCCACAACAGTCCTGACCAGCTTTGAACCTCTCTTCATGAGAGGCAAGTAGACCCCACACTCCAAGAAGAAATGATGCGATGACCCATTTCCTTCATGCTGTCAGGCAGCTTTTGGGAATAGATGGGAACTAAGAAAGCCTGGGGAATACAACTCCTGCAAAACCAGGTGACTGTCACTTAGAAGGACCCACCTTGCCTCCCCTTTCTGCACTCTGTCTCACACACACAGGCAGTCCTGAAGAGGTGAAGCCACAAAAAGGGCAGGCTGTTCCCACCTGAACAGAAAATATTGAAGTGAAGCAAGCACCTGAAGACCTCTCAAAGAGGATAAGCATAAGCACAGACAACAGCTGCAGCTGATAGCATATGGAGGAGGCATAGGCAGGCATCAGGATGACAGGACCCAGTTCAAAAGGTGTTCAAGTACCTACGGCTTCCCCTGAATCCTATGGGGCTTGCAGGTGCCTGACACTTCTCTGGGAACCCGTGGTACATGTCCACAGTCATGTTCCAGCCCCACAGAAGTCCTTGTCTTATTTGAAACCTACCGACAGCAGCAGCACTGAATTTGGGATCAGGGAGATCATTTGTGGAAAGAGGCATGCTCTTGTACCTTCAGTGTTCTGTGCAGAAAGATTTGTCTGTAGTCTTTCTGAAGGGCTGAGGAGGACAGAAAAGCATTAAAAACATATATTAATCTTAGAACATTTTTAAGCTCTTTTGGTGGCATGGGAGAAGGTAGCAGAGGATGAAGGACTAGCAAAAAAGAAGCCTGGGTGTGTCACAGGGGAAGGGAGAGGTTGTAGGAGGAAGCGTAGGAGCTGATGCAGACAAGCTCACTAAATTGCAAGGCAAAACGTGGATTTTGTCCCCAAGCAAAACGCCTCTGTACTGCTGTCAGGTCAAGCTAATAAAGACAGCTCTTTAGAGACTCTGCCGTCTGTATTTCCTCTCTCACCAAGAGGAAAATAATTAATAAGCAGCTTCTGTCTGGCAATCAGCAACTATTTGCATCATCATATATGGAGATGGCAGCCTTCCTGGTCATGAAACACACCTTCTCTTTAGCAGTGGAGCTTCTGCTCATTCAGCCCGGTATGTAGCTGCCATCCACAACACTACACACAACTTTACTCAGAAGGGGCTGAAGGTGGGCAGCACCCACTGTACGGGCTATGAAGTGAAACTCACTGAGGTTTCTAAAGTCTTGGGAGGTTGGCCACGTGCATGAAAGCCAAGCTCCAGTATTTGCAGAGTCTTTACAACACAGGATTTGCAACAGAATATAAGTGTTGCTGGTGAGATGCAAATTCGCAGTAAATTCAGTAACTAATAGAACAGCTTCCTTTGTTTACTACACAGAGGATACAGGAAAATTAAGCTAATCTGGTGCTAGTCCAACTTGCTGCTAAAAACACTTTTGACAAAGACTGACCTCTTTGCTTCTGAATAAATATTAGCAATTTGTTTGCGCATTGTTCAGCCAGTTTTGTAGACAGGCAAAGAAAAACGAGCAAAGAACTTACTCGGTCATTTTTTTTTCCCACCAATTGTCAAATAAATTATTCACAAATACAAGCTTCCATCATTCATCTAGCACTAGACTAAACACTTTCTACTAAAGTTAGTTTTCAGCATCATGTTTCAGTTTATAGTTACATTTTTCCCTGGGCAAAGCAAGCCAGTCATTAGACAGCTCTCATAAGTTTCTACTAAACGTGCTTGATTAAGTCTTTTAAGAAGGAGGAGGTGGAGGAAATTGTGCTTTAAAGTCAATGGGAACATTTCCATTCACTTCAATGGGAAATGCACTGGAAGAGATAACATTATTTTGTAAGAGTTAACAAACGTACTTAACCCTGAAAAAAAAAACTTATGCCATATTGCAAACTGCACTTTGTGATGGACAGTTTTCAAACTGAACAGAGTAAGAAACCAATCTTAATGCTGGAGCTGCCCAAAGCAGCGGTTTTCCCTACCATGGTGCTACCTGGCACATAATACACATACATGAAATGTAGCAGCATTGTCCAAGCTCTAGTCTTGCTCACTCTCTAGTGACTTAACTTCTGTGAGTTCATTCACCATGGTGGTGCTGAGCTGGCACAGGTGCTCGCCTTTCATTTCTCCAAGCCAGAGCCACAGCTGATGCAATTCAGCTTAATGGCTTGAGGAACTGGCCTCATTTGAAAGGGAAAGCGGAATATGAAAAGAAAAATTAAAAAAAAAAAAAAAAAAAGAAGAAGAAGAAATTCAAACGTTAATTTCAAACATTAATACAAACATGAATTTCTGGACTGATTTATTGCATGCCACACAGCCATGCAAGGTCAGGATGACACACGTGCAAGAGACCTCTGAGATGAAATAACTGCATGAAACTACTACATTTGGAATTTCTATGGGTAGGCAAATTGAAAAACAGGCGCACCTCAAGAGCACACCTTTGCTGCAGGTCAGCAAGAAAACTCCGTGTCATCTTTTTCTTCAAAGAGGTTTAGACATCTGCTGCCTTTCCCCTAAATTTAGAAGAAAGAGGGACATGAGGTACTAGTCAGTCTATGCAAATCTGTGATGAACACCACTGAATGCAACACCTGTGTTCATCTCTGCAGAGAGCGATCATTTTAATCCAGTGGTTACCATAAGCCCTTCTCTTGCAAAGGAAAGGGTCTATTTTATTCCCTGTCCAATCGGTTCCAGATGAATTCTTGAAGAGTATCCACCAAGATAATTATGATTATTCATTATTAGCACATCAGCTCGAGATCCCAGGCACAGTCAGGAGCTAGACAGCGTACAAATGTAGAACAGGAGGCAGTCCCTACCCTGCTGAGATTACAATCTCAAAAGTCATCGGGGAAAAAATAAAGCAACAAAACAGACAAACAGGCTCAGCAAATGTTCAAAGCTAGAGGTGTGGTGGAGGGCTTGCCTTCCTTCCCTTATCCGGTGTGTACATGCAAGACAAGTCCAGCCTCTGGAGGGAAATAGATGCACAGAGATGTACGAAGCTCTTCCTGTGGTCCAGGGAGGCCATCCCTGTCCACTGCAACCTCCTTTCACAGAGCTCTCTCCTAACCAGAAGAGTTGTTCCAGTTGTAGCTGTGCCCATGGTGAATATTAAGGACAGCACAGCTAGATGTAAGCCTAATACCTTTCTCTCCTTCTTCACTCAGTACACTTGGCAGGTTCAGCTCAGGTCTTTCAAAAGGACCAGCGTTTGGAAGTCTTGATGTCTGCATTTTTTTCCTCCAGAACTTGTGCTTTAGACCTTCAAGCTCAAGGCCTGAGTAACAAGGAGAGAGGCTACGGCATAAAAAGCTGTGTGACTACTGCCAAAACGTGTCACCCTGAGTCACTCCATTCAAAAACTACGAGGCTCTGGCCAGAGTTGAGACCCGTAAAATGCAGACATATGCAGTGCAGAGCTGATAAGGACCTTCCTTTCAAATTTATCCCAGAGCCCAAGACATTATCTATTGGATCACCCCTGCGGGTACTTAGACGCCACTCTGCCTACTTTTGGATCCCATTGGGATTTAGGCTGAAAACAGGTGCCAAGATGCTCTGACTCAGGCGGTTGCAGGCATGCCCAGAAGCAGAGCTACCGGTGCCCAAGGAACACGCAGGTAAAAGACAGGGGCACCGACCAAGGCTGGATGCCTTCAAGGTTAGATGGATGCTGAGTGTGGAGCAAAGGGGCACTGCTGTGATTTTGGGCTACGCGGTCTGAACTCTGCTCACGTGCTGTTGCAAGTGACAAAGTCCCCCTCTGAAGCCGGCCCTTATAAAAGCCATCCACGTTTCCTCCATACTGTTCTCTCCACTTAATTTAACTGCACCTAATCCGGAAATCTACCTAATTGGAATATCTCTGTTAAAAATCAGGGGTGCTTACTAACAATGACTGCATCTTGATCGGGATGGTAATATCACTTAATTGGGATGCCTTCAGGTATCTTAGTGGTTTGGGTTTTTTATGTCTCAAGCTCAAGCTAGTCTTGTCTGTCTGCTCCTCATAAAACAGCTTTCAGTTCCTCTTTAGTAATGATACAGGCAAACGATGATGTAAGTTACTTGAACATTTTTTGCTTCTGGCTGTTAGTTGGTGTGGGAGGGGCAAATTACCTGTTTCTGTGGGTGTTCTTGCCACAGGGACGGTTACAGTAGCTTCAGTCTCCATCCCATGCAAACCCTCCTTCTGCCTCTGTGGGCCTCCCCGTGACGCTGGGAGCGCGCTGCAGCTCTCCAGCCGGCTTCAACAACTAGGGAAATGCTGTTTCCTGCTATGTGGCCAGTCTGTTTAAATTGGGGGGGAACCTACCAACCAAAATGTCCTACCACAAGTGTTCTGTTTGTAACCTACTATTTCAATGTTTGCAGATTCCACAACTCTGCGAGCAAAATTGTGTATTAAAAGAAAGCTATATATCTGCCTATCTACCCAATCAACCACACTTATACCCCACAGTTATACACGTGCAATTATTTTTAAATGTAAGCCTCAGCTAAGAATCTCTAGTTCTACTTAGGGGCTATCAAGTTAAACAGAAAACTTAATTTTTAAAAATAATCCCTCAAGTGTCTTTTCTTTCATACTACGCCACCTTAGAAGACCTGTATTTGCATTTATCAAGTGAAGCACCTCTAAATTGATCGTCTAGCACTGGGTATAGGCTTGCAATCTCTTCTGCTTTGCAAAATAGAGGAATTGACCTTGTTTGGCTTGGCTGGTGCCATCCTCCCACACAAACTTTAGCCATGTTGCCATCACAGTTGGCCAGCCGGTCTCACTGGGTCATGAATCGGGGCATGAGCTGTGCAGAGGCGCAGGCGGTGTACCAGAGGCACACACATCCAACACACAATGGTCAAGTGAAGGGGGCTAGTGCCCCCTGAATAAGAAGGAATGACCGAAAGCTTTGCTTTTATTTGGTTTCGAGATCAAAGCACTCTGTTTGAAGGGACACGGAAATACATACTGCCAGAGCTCTTTTCTGTTTCAAATCATGCCTACCAGCCCGTTTATAGATTTGCAGGAATGGCACTGCACGTGGCCCTTGGAGGCAGGAGAGGGAGGGGAAGAACTGGAAACCGCAGAGATATCACACTCAGGAACTGCATGATGACATCTTTTACCTTTAAACGGTACACTGCTTGGTTTTGGGGACAGAGCCCTACTCAAAAGAGGGGCTTGACTGAGGTCACAGCCTGTGGGACTCCTGCAGCTGCAAGTTCCATGTGCTTGTTGAACAGGGAGCATTTAAAAACTCCATCTCTTATGTGCATTCCCTGGGTTTTATGGAGAACAACAGATACATTCTGGGAGCTCTACTTTTTAAACTATTTTTTCACCTCTTTTTATTATACTTTACTTTTTCCGGAGTGAGATATTGTTTTCTGTATATAAACAACTATAATGGGTTACTTCCAGCAGTGCGCAAATAACTGTGCAAAGAGAGCATTTGTGGCTTCATAAAAGTGCATATGCAGATATCTAAGTTTTATTACTTCTATTACCACAGCTCCTAGGAGCCTTAAAGGAGACTAGTTCTCTGGTGCGATTGTACTTAATACCCATAAATGCCTTGTAAAACTCTGAAAACCATGCGCGTGCATCTAGCTATGCGTAGGTATTAGCATCTGTGTGTGTATATTTACACATCTCTGTAACAGTCCAACTGTGTGAAAGCATCTGCCTCTGGATTTACCAGGCAGTTTTACGAAGCTGTTCTTCAGAGGTTGAACACATCAGTAATTAGACAGCAAGGGGGAGGTTAAAAGAACAGAAGTACTTTTCCTGGAAACCAACACTTTTTCATTCGCAAGTTTTATTGGCAAACCTGGCAACCAGTAAAGACATTCCTTGGCAGAGGGAAGGAAATAATGGCCTGCGTAGAGCTGGCGTTGCTCTAGCGCTCACCCCCCGCAACAAGCTGCGCCTCGCGAAACCGGCACCGCGTGGCCGCGCTTCCCGCAGCTCCACTGCGGCAAAAAGGCGGCAGGAAGGGTTCGGGTGGGGTTGGGTTTTGTTAAATCGCTCTTCCCCCGCGGCGTGGGCAAGGGGAGAGCGCGGCCGCCCCAAGGGGAGCCGCCGTGTGCGGGCAGGGCGCCGGCAGGTGCCCGGCCAGGGGAGGCTGCGGGAGGCGGGACCCGCGGAGCGGCGCGGAGAGGAGCGGGAGGCAGTAGCATGGATGGCCCGGAAGGGGGCGCCCGTGTCCCGCGCAGCGCCCGGCTGCCGCGCAGGTGGCCGCCGGCCGCGGGTGCGGTGCGGACCGGCGCCGTGCTGTGCGGTGCGGTGCGGTGCGCTATCGTCGCCCCTTCCCGGGGAGGGGAAGCGGCTTTGCGGCTTCCCTTGCTTGTGCGCTGTCCCGGTCAGGCGTCGGCGGCTGGAGGGCCGGGAGGGGCGGCCTCCCCCCGCGCAGCTCTCCGCGGAGGGCGGCGGGGCTTTCGACTTCCCCCCGCCAAGGGCCGCCCGCAGCGGAGCAGCGCCCGGTCGCGGCTCTCTCAGCAGGGCTGCGCGCCCTCACCGAACCCCCTTCCCCCTCCGCACCCCCACCTCTGCCGCGCACCCTCCCGAAAAACCTCTCGGCCCTCAAAAAGGAATACGCAAAAGGCAGGGAACAATGTATCCAGGGGCTGATCTCTATCTGCTACCTAATGACTTGCCGAGTACTTATCACTTCCCAGACTAGGAACTGTCGCTTCATTCTAATGTAAATAAACCCTTTATACCAATCAGTCTCTCTCTCTCCCCTCCCGTCTGCTAAGGCAATAGGTGGAGATGGAGCAGGACGAGGCTGCAAAGGTTCACGCTCCCATTGCGTTGCTCCGTGTGTGTTTTCATTTACATGATTCCAGAGAATCCAATGGATTCAGCCCCCCTCCGCCCTCGCTGCCCCTCCCAGAGAAAGGAAGGAAATAAGGGAGGAAAAGGAACACAAAAGGGACAAGGGACCTTGGAAAGTAAAAGAAAATGAAAAAAAAAAAAGATAATTCATGTCTGGCTATCTTCTTGTCGTTTTAGGAGAGAGTTTTTAACACCCCCAGTCCCCCAGATGTTAGTATTTTACTGTGAGATGCCAAAGCTAGAGAACCTACTAAATTAAAGGTTTGTTACGCTCTTGCGGGTTTTTTTCCTTGTGTGTGTGCATGTGATAGTACTCTACCTGAATAGCAGAAACAACACAAGTAGTTTCCCACAGCCTGATTTTTGTTTTGATTCCCAGTGCCGCGACATCTCTGGGACGCAACCTGTGTCACAGAGACGAATTATATGGGTGACCGCGATAATTATCGTGGGAAGATGAAACGCGCGAGCTCCGACCTCTTTAAGGTCTCGCTTCTCCCTTGTAAATTAAATGCAAAAACCGCTTTTAGATACCGAACGTGAAATTAAGGTATTTCTCTTGTGAATTACACGAAGCCGATGACTGCTGCTGCATTTACTGCAAAGGATAATTTATTTCTCATTCAAGAACGAGAGCCTAAAAGATGCCAGAGGGAATGGAGCGCTTATTTTCGTATTAAGTTGTGTTATTTACGTCTTAAGATAAAAGGCGCCCTGGATTGGAAAACTACCTTGGCTTATTTATGGAATTGTTAACCCACGTTAATAACATAACAATCACGCCTGTTTGCTTAACTGAGTGCCACGCAAACAGACCTCGCATTTAGAGCTCGGCTTAATTGCACAGGCTAAGACGGCAGAGGTGCTGGCTGCAAGGACGGGAGGGAGGGATGGCTGTCACCTATGTCCAGCGGCTATTAAACAGAGAGGGGACTTTCGGCACAATAGATTTTTCTACTGGTGAAGCACAGATTTGACACGATCACTTCCCTCCCTGCCCCCCGAAAGGATGTCAGCGGTTTTCTCCTGCCGTGTCGCCCGCTGTTTAAGGAACATTGAAAGCTGCATCCTGAGATGCAAAGAGCCGGGTTGGGTGGCTGGTTTCGGAGTTACAGGGATACTGCTGTGATGTTGGAGCCAAAAGAAAGAGAGCGAAGCGAAGCTCTGACTCCGTCTAAACATAAACAGCCCGGGGCTGGAAAGCAGTTCACCTCCAGGTCTTTGAGAGGAGAGGACAACCCACAGCGAATTGTTTGGGTCCACCTGGGCTTTGCCCAGGTCAAATGGTAGCCCCTCCGCCTGCCGCTCCGATGTCATCTTTCTTTCTGACAGCTCCGTAAATAAGGTTGCAAATGACCACACACGCGAAGCCTCGGAGGGTTTGAAGAGCAGCACGGTTCCCCTGGCCCGGGGCTGCCCGTCGGGGCTCCCGTCCCGCCGCCGGCGACCCTCACCCGCCTTCGGCATTTGAGAGCCGCCTCAAATGAGACTCTCCCGTCCGGAGGCCGGGCTGGATAACACGGCAAAGGCAGGGGCTGGGGAAAGGCAGCTCTGGAGTGCGGCCGGGTGGGTGAAACCCAAGCGCCGAGGACTCCTCCTGGGTGGTATCCAAACACACCGGGGAGAAAACGGATCTTTCTGCCTCCCTAAAACCGTTGTGTTTGCCCCCCAACACGCACACACACAAACCCCAAATCACTCTATGAACCTTCACAATGGTGACTTTTGTGCCTCGACTAGAGAAACCAGAGTCCTGCTGGTTTGAGGTATGTAACTTAACACGCGTCGGTAATTGCGTCAGTTCGCAATTAGAGCATCAGAGTGGCTATTGCGAAATATATTAGATGCAAAATACAGTGGATTAATGGCCCCCCTTCCCTGTGCTGCAACTTCTCGGTGTTACTCCAGCCTCTGCCCGAGAAACAGCTTCGCTACCGTAAACATTGCCCAGATAAAATGAAAAATTCAGTGAAGGTTCCTGCTCCCGGAGCGGCACGTTACGGCCGTTCATGGGAGCGAGTGGGAAGCCCATGGAAATTGTTTTTAGCGGCAGGTAATACCGTGGGAAAACCGGATGACCTGGGCTGCATGGAAACGTGCTAAAATGCCCTTTTTCTTTTTTTTCCCTTTTTTTTTCTTTTTTTTTTAAAAAAAAAACCAAAGCAAGAGAGAGGTTGTGAAAATACAAAGTGTTGGAATTGACATCTAGTCCAGTGCTTGCACATTTATTAATTCTGCCGTGGTGGGAGAAAAGGGAAAAACGTGCAATTAGGCAGGAGCAGGTGAAAGATTCCAGACGATGAAATACAACAGGCTAAACGGGATAATGTATTCACCACTAAAGGACTGACATTTATTACCAAAAAGAGACCCGTTATGTTTGAATATGAAAAGGAGCAGATACTAGGCTATATAAATTACCTCCTTCACATGACTTGCATTTCATTTAAAATACATATTTTTATTTTCTTTTAATTAACCAACGGATTGGTGTTTCAGAGGAAAAGCCATACCTGCTAAAATACCCTCAAGCAAATGATGCGCCTTTAACACGCTCCAAAGGCACGATCCCCAAAGCAATCGATCACAGTAAAAAGTGTGGAAAGGGAGTCTGAAATCAGTGAAGCCAAAAGGGTCTTTTGACGTATTTGTAGTGTCACAAGATCAGGGTGCTTCATTCATCTCACAAACATACACACTTCTTTCCCGTACAAATTCCACCCCTTAAAATAGATTTCAGCTTGTTCCTTCCAATGATCTATTATTAACGCTAATGAAGTTTCAGAGCTATAGGCTACGAAGTGAATGAAGAGCACTGGGTTGTATTTCGAATAGCTGAAGTACTGGTGAGATATACCACTGTGCAAATACGTATACGAATCTCCCCGTGTTTAAAGTACGAAAATAAAATCTTCTTTCTTAAAATGTAACAGCAAATTAAAAGGAAAACTTAAAAGAGAAATAATCAAGCCCCCACGCTCTTCTCCCTTTGAGCTCCCGTTAAAGTGTTATTCTGATTAGAGCCCAAATATTCTTTCAGATATTTAGACAAAGGTAGCGGCAACGCAAATCAGATCTTCATAGTAGAACTGGCCAAACAGTTTAAGGAATATTCATTTTATTATTTTTTTTTTTTTGACACACCTGACATACCACGGAGTCCACTCTGAAGCAGATTAGGAACAAAAGTATGCCCTCTCCGTCTCAAATAAATAAATAATTAAATAAAGCAAGGACCCGCTTTCCGTATCACATCCCATAAGGTCTGTAAGGATTACCTGAAGGAGCGAGCTAAAGACCCCGCACAAAGAAATGCGCCCCTGTTTGTAAACAGCAGAGGCAGCGGGCGCTTGCTTTGCAGACGGAGAGAGGAAAGCCCTTTGGTGACTGACTAAATAAAAAGGAGCTTTGAAGGGCTCGTCAAAAGCTTGTCAACCGGAGGAATGCAATCTCTTCAGAAGCTTTTGGGCAGGCAGGCGGGCAGCTGGCTGCAGGCAGGGTGGTGGTGCTGGGGCAGGGGCATTCCCCCCCCCCCCCTCCATCCATCCGCCCCCTCTCCGCTCGCCCTTCTGGAAGGTAGCCGGGGTGAAGCAGAGCCTTCTGGCCGGGGAGGGCAGGGAGCGAGCTGGCACACCGGCGTGGAGCCTGCCCGCCGACACGGGCGGCAGCCCGGGTGGAAAGGGAGAAGAGACCCCGACGGGAGCGCGCGGGGAAAACAGACAAAAAAAAAAAAAAAATAAAAAGATAAAAAAAAAAAAGAATAAAAAAGTAAAAATGGGGAGAGAAACACGCGTGGCGGAGCGCGGGGTGCGCGCGTGGGTGGATAGAGCTCCGTAGGAGCACAGACATAATACATATATACATACATATATATATACACACACACATTGGTGTAGGCACGCATGTAGTTCGTGTGCCCGGGGAGCGTGTGCGAGGGTGACCGGGCGCGTAAGGACGCGGGTGGGTGTGCGGGCGGGCGGACACTGGGCTAGACGGCTGGTGCGGGTTTGCGCGCAAAATCCGCGGGTGCGGGAGGGTCCCCGCGGATGCGCAGTTGCCCGCGCGAACCCAAGGCTCCGCGGCGCTCAAGGCGTCCGCGTGTGCCGGCGAGCGTGTGTGGCCGGTCCCCGAGAGCTGCAACTCCCAGGGCTGATGCGGGGATTTCCCCCCCCCCCTTTTTTTTTTTACTCCTTTTTTTTTTTTGCTCGCTCGCTCCTTTTTTTTTTTCCCTCCTCATTCAGAGCCCCGGGTGTCTCCCGGCCCTCATTGGCCGTCCCGGCTCAGCGGGGCGGAGCTGGGCAGCCTGCAAAAGGAGGAAAAGAAAAAAAAAAACGAGAGGAAAAAAAAAAAAAGGAGACCAAGAGAGGAGAGGGAGGAAAAAAAAAAGGAGAAAACTGTAAGTGCGTAAAGAAGTTCTCGCCGTGGTGACGGATGCTCAAAAGTTCAGGAGTCTTTCCGATGCTTCCCAAAGCAGCCTGCGACTGAAAAAGAGACTGAAAAAAAGCGAGAGGGAGAGAGAGAGGGAGACTTTGCACTGGGAGATCGGAAAGGAGGATTTTTTTCTTCTGCTGCTCGCTTAAAAAAAGCCAACAAAACACATCCCTCTACTTTTGTCCCTCCTTTGCAGACAACTTGTTGCAGATCCCCGTGGAACAAGGAACTGGGAGCGTGGGAGCCTCTTTGCAAAGGTTTTATTTTCTTAATACTCTTTCTGCGTTTGGAAGTTGCTTTCTCCGCTGCGATTATTTTTTCCCCCTCCCCCGTTTTCTTTTAAAAACATTTTTTCCCTTTTTCACCCTCCTCCTTTTTTTTCCCTTTTTTTTTTTATTTTTTTTTTTTTTCCCCTCCGTGTGGAGTGCGGGAGCTTGCCGGTGGGCTTTCCTGGGCGAAGAAGAGGAGACTTTCGGCGCTGCCGTCGTTATTCTTCCTCCTTTTTTCCGCGCTCCGCCGGGGGGGTGGGGGGGTGGGGGTTGCCCGGCCGCCCGGTCCAGCTCGGTCCGCGGAGCGGCGGAGGGGTGGAGGGGGAAGGGACGCGCTGTTTGGTCCGGCGGGGAGGGTGGGGGAAAGCTGACGGGAGGACATGCAGGCTCGCTACTCCGTGTCCAGTCCCAACTCCCTGGGAGTGGTGCCGTACCTCGGCGGAGAGCAGAGCTACTACCGCGCCGCTGCGGCGGCGGCCGGCGGGGGTTACACGGCCATGCCGGCCCCGATGAGCATGTACTCCCACCCGGCCCACGAGCAGTACCCGGCCGGCATGGCCCGCGCCTACGGGCCCTACACGCCGCCGCCGCAGCCCAAGGATATGGTGAAGCCGCCCTACAGCTACATCGCGCTCATCACCATGGCCATCCAGAACGCGCCCGATAAGAAGATCACCTTGAACGGGATCTACCAGTTCATCATGGAGCGGTTCCCTTTCTACCGGGACAACAAGCAGGGCTGGCAGAACAGCATCCGCCACAACCTCTCCCTCAACGAGTGCTTCGTCAAGGTGCCCCGCGACGACAAGAAGCCCGGCAAGGGCAGCTACTGGACCCTCGACCCCGACTCCTACAACATGTTCGAGAACGGCAGCTTCCTCCGCCGCCGCCGCCGCTTCAAGAAGAAGGACGCCGTCAAGGACAAGGAGGAGAAGGACCGCCTGCACCTCAAGGACCATGCCCCGCCGCGCCCGCCGCCGCCCGCCGCCGCCACCGCCGAGCCCGAGGGCGGCCCCGCCGGGGGCAGCGCCGCGCCGCCACCCGTCCGTATCCAGGACATCAAGACGGAGAACGGCACGGCCTCGCCGCCGCAGGCCGTGTCCCCCCCCGGCGCCGCGCCGCCGCTCGGCGCCGTGCCCAAGATCGAGAGCCCCGACAGCAGCAGCAGCCTCTCCAGCGGCGGCAGCCCTCGCAGCACCCTCCCCTCCAGCCGCTCCCTCAGCCTGGAGGCCCCCGAGCCGCCGCCGCCGCCCCCGCCGCCGCCCCCGCCGCCGCCCCACCACCACGGCCCGGGCTTCAGCGTGGACAACATCATGACCTCGCTGCGGGGCTCGCCGCAGGCCGCCGCCGAGCTGGGCGCCGGCCTCCTGGCACCCGCCGCCGCCGCCCCGCGCACCGGCATCCCGCCCGCCCTCTCCCTCGGCGGCTACTCGCCGGGTCACAGCTCCGTCTACGGCTCGCCCTGCGGCCAGGCGGCCGCCGGCACCGCCGCCGGCACCTACCACTGCAACATGCAGGCCATGAGCCTCTACGCAGCGGCGGGCGGCGCCGACCGACCCGGCCACCTGCCCGCCGCAGCCGCCAGCCCCACCGAGGACCCGCTGCCCGACTACGCCATGCCCACGGGCGGCGGCGGCGGCGGCGGGGCGGGGGGCGGCGGCGGGGCGCTGGGGCACGGCGGGCTGGGCGGCGCGGCGGGCGGCCACCAGGAGGGGCACCACCCGCACCCGCACCAGGGCCGCCTGGCCTCCTGGTACCTCAACCAGGCGGCAGCGGCGGCGGCGGCAGCGGCGGCGGCGGCGGGGGAGCTGGGCCCGCTGGCGGGCGCGGCGGGCTACGCGGGGCCGCAGCAGGGCTTCGCCGCCGCCCCGCGGGAGGTCTTCGAGGCGCCGCGGCTGGGCCTCAGCGCCTCGCCGGGCGGTGGTGGCGGCGGCGGCGGCGGCGGGGCGGGGGGCGGCGGCGGCGGCGGTGGCGGAGCGGGGGGCGGCGGCAGCTGTCAGATGGCCTTCCCCGGCAGCCAGCCGCTCTACCGCACCTCTGGGGCCTTCGTCTACGACTGCGGCAAGTTCTGAGCGCGCCCCGCCGCGGGGAGACCGCGGGGAAACCGCGCAGCACCGCGCAACACCGCGCCGCCGGGCCCCGCCGCGCCCGCGGAGGGAAGCGAGCGCACGCGAAAAGCTTTTGTACAGAGACAGCCCCAAAGCATGTCTTGGTTTGTTAAAGGACAGTGTTACTCCAATAACACGTAAGTTTTTTTTTTTTTAATTGCTTTGAGAAATACTTTTTTCCCGTCCCCCCTCCCTCTCTCTTCCCCATCCCTTAAGGTATTGTCATGCCCCGTGTTTAAAAGGGGGCGAAAAGTCCAGCGTAGAGTACCAGCTTCTTTCCCTTCCCCCTTCCTCTTTTACAAGGACTTGTTTTAAAATGTAAATTGCGACATAGTAATTTATTTTTAATTTGTAGTTGGATGTTGCGGACCAAACGCCAGAAAGTGTTTCCCCCTACCCTGAAAAGTGACGTTAAAATTGACTGAAACGCTGATTTTTTTCACTATATATAAAAAGGGAAACTGTATTAATCTTATTCTATCAATATTTTTCTTTTTTTTTGTTGAAAATATTCTGAAGGTATTGCATTGTTTGTTTATTAATAAATTACCATTCAGTTGGAATGATCCTTTACCCGTCTGTATATTTTAATACTTCCATTTAGAGAGGGCGAGAGGAAGAGAGGGAAAAGGGATTTCATAACTAACTTTGTCGCTGGAAGAGCTCGTTCCCCTCCGCACAAATTCCAAAGACCATTTAGGAACTGCCAGGTCGAAAAATCCCTTTTCAGTCTCTTCTGCAATATGTTCCACTTAGTCAGCTCGCCTTATCCGCTAGGAAAAAAAAAATACTTTCCCATGGCAGCTCTGAGTTGGCAAATAAACAAACACGTTTTCTTAGCAATTAATGGGCAAGACCTGGAAACATTTGACCATACACAGTAGTATGACAACATTACAGCTTTTAAAAATACTATGCCTATGTAAGGATGTATTAAGCGATAACTCCGAGATAGAAGTACATGCACTAGGTTCCTGCCCTTGTGTAACTGTGTGTATATATCGAGCTATCGATCTCTCTGTGTCTTTCAAATGTATATATATAGGATTTACATATGTATCGATATTTAAAGGATTACGTATTTATTTATAGCTTCGTATACGCATTGCATATGTTTCTAAATTCCAGTGTATAAGAGATGCCAGATATTCTGTAGTACGTATACTCTTAAATATAATGTAAGCATATAAACCACTGCTTTGTAGAATTGATAGCAATGCGCGCAATCACATCTGTGAAGCCGCTTCCGTAATATATATTTTTAAAGTACTATTTTACTTAAAAAAAAAAAAAAAAAAAGAACTAGTTGGATTAAAGGGTGCTTGTACAGTCTAGTCTTACACCTTCATAGCTCTGCTTTACTCCTGTCCTTTAGGGACATTACTGGTCTGTTGGAAGTGCCCTAATTTCTCGGACTGAAATTACTTTAGAAAGCGTTTGTGTGGGAGAATTTTTCTTATATAGTTGTTTGGGTTTGGTGTGTTTTTTTTTTTTTTTTTGTCTTCTTCCTTCCCTCCTTTTTCCTTAAATCGGAAAAAAAAAAATATTACCGGGATAGTAGATGAGCGCTGCACAAACTGACATCTTGTCAGATCAAGAACCTCACCTTCTGGACAATTTGCAATTAAGAACCTACGGGCAATGGGGATCACCTTCCCCCTTTGTAAATAACCACAAAAATGCTATAAATTCATTAACTTGAAAGAATCCTCCTTGTCAGTCAGACTTGGGAAGAAGATTATTTGATTACAGATATTTAAGGCCTAAAGTTTGCTTTCAAGATAACACAGTTTCCTATCAGTATCTCTTATCTAAAGGCAACACTTAGCAGTAATTGCTGTTGCATTGTTAAGGGTTACACTGTAAATAAATACGAAGGTATTTACAGTTAAACCTGATTACCTCGCTTTTGAGCTGCGCTTCCCCTCTAAAGCAATAATCTAATATTCAGAAAACACCTTCAGAAGATCGAATGAACCGGGGGAGGTGGGGTCATTTTAGAACGTTGGCTTAAAATGTTTAAGTATCGCATAGTCTTAGCTTTTTCGTGCTAGTACCTCTACAGGGATTACCGGCCTTATTTATATTTATTTGTTTGCTAAATTGAGTGAGAGAAACTCTAATGCTCCGTCGTCCGGTTACGGAAAAACTGAAGCGAAGGACCAGCAAAGCTGAACGCTTTCGCTCCGGGGGGCTCGTTTTAATCCCGGCTCCCCGTTTTTCACCAGTAAAGGGAAATAAAATGTTACTTATTCCCGGTCGGGCTCACCTTCTGCTCCCCACCGTCACTCTTGCCGGGCCAGGGGCATGGCGGGGCTTTCGCCGCCTCCCTCCTTCGCTCCCCCTCCTCGGAAAGGGGAGCCCCGGCGGCGGCAGCCGCCTCTGCCCCCGGCAGCTGGGTTTGCCAGCGAGGTGGCTGCATGCTAACGCCATTGCCGCCTGCCCCTCCCGCCCGGTATTTAATATAAAACTAAAAATTAAAGCAAAGAGAGGATAGAGAGGCGATTGCATGTGCTATTTGCCTGTTATTTTTGTTGCGATGAGGCGCCGGCTTTCCTGTCTTTTGGGTTTTCTCAGCGGCCTCCAGCGGTACGGTGTTTGTGGCGAAAATAAATCGGACGGAAAGCAGTTGTTAGCTCGGCTTGTTTAATCTCCCGTTGCACTGTCAGTGGTGGTGCTCGATTAGGGGAGCTGGGGGGGGGCTGTGCGGAGCTTGAACAAGTGCCGTCTACAATTACTGCTAATGCCCCGGCCGCCCCGGGGCGGCCCGCTGCCCTCCGCGGCCCCAGCACCGCGGGGCGGCCGCGCAATTTGCGCTGCCCGCGGCCCTGCCTGCAAAAGGGGCGGGTGGAGGGGGCTCGCCTGGCCGGGGGGCGGCTAACAGTCAGGGAGGGGGTAAAGGGAAACATTCCTTTCGGCTGCCGGGTAGGTCGTGCCGGGATCCTCTGCCCCTGGAGGGGATCCCTTTCCTGAAGTGACGTGCGTGGTCGCGGCGGAGGTCACCTCCCGGTTCTCAGTGCGACGGGCTGGCTCACCGCACACGCGTGCTTGGGCTGGGGCTTTTAAACAGTTACCATTTTATTGTTATTATTAGTATCGGTTTTTCTCCCCCTCCTCACGAATATTGTTCCCGATTGCGGTGCTGAGGGTCCTCCCCGGTAGGCAGCAAATCGTGCGGGCCTGGCAGCGGGGGGTGGCCCACTCGGCGCGCAGGCCGGTGCCGCGGGGTCCCTGCGCGGGGCTGCACGGTGGTGGGCCGGCCGCGCTGCGCCGCTCCGCGCTCTGCCGGGCCCGGGCCTCCGGCGTGAGACGTTGCTGCTGCTGTTGATGGGAATGGGGAAAGGCCCGGCGGGCTTGCTAGAAACCTCCCCGGGCTGGGGCAGAGCAGCGCGGCGGGCGCGGTGCAGGGGTCTGTCTGCGAGCATCGCTCCTGCCTGTAAGGCACTAACTGTGGGCAGCGGGGCCCAGCGTGGGGCACGGACCCTTGTTCCTCTTCTGGTTCCCTGCCCTTGAGAGCAGAAGGCAAACCCGAGTGTCCCTTCTGACCTGTGATTGTCTCCCAGCAGAACTGGGCCTGCCCCGAACGCCAAAACAGACATGGTCCGACCTTGCGCGGAGGTGGGCACGGGACGTGCGCCCAGGCAGCAGCTGGAAGGTGCCTCCGTAAGGCCTCTGCATCTTTGGTGGCAGCCTGTGCAGCGAGCGGGAACGCTCGGCCCCAGCCTTGCCTGCGGAGCGGTCCATTAAGTGCCAGGTTAGCACGGCGCTTTGTGTTCTATTTTAAGCTCAAGCTGAATTTTTTCAAAACTATAGCTTTGCTTTTCATCTAGGTTTTGTTTTTTGGTTTTGTGTCTTTTTCATTTTAGTCATTTGAGGGACCATCCCGCTCAGCTGGTTCTGGTGGTTTCTTACTTGTGTTTGCTCATCTGTCACTTAAACTGAGGAAAATGTGGAGAAGAGGAATATACTCCTAAGTTTCCTCCTCAGTATTTCTTCTTAAAGCAATTACAGTTCATATCATGTTCTGCAAAGGTCATAACCAAAAATAGCAGAGAAGTGCATGTAAATAGTTGAGAGGACGTGGATTAAAAACCCTTCCCTACCTCCACAGGCCAGGTCAGATGGAGAACGTGGTAACACTGTGTTGTGGATGGAGACGTTAAGGAAATGTTTCCAAACCGGCTTTTTACAATCTCTGGCGCCCTTTCTGATAGCCACGAAGTTCGGGAAGGGCGCTTCGAAGTTAGCACGGGAATATTTTCATAATTGGGCTTAATTTCGTAACGCTATCGGTAACCCTTAGGGTTGCAGCGTATTGACCAGCCGGCTGTACTCCAGTGGCACGCTGTCCTCTGCCCTCGTCTCCAAAAAAATAGGCTGCTGGAGCGGAGAGAGCTTAAAGCTCCGCTCTGGGCTCTGGAGGCTTTGCCTGAAGTCGCAAGCGGTGCACGCAAAGGCTGGTGCGGGTTTTGCGGGAGGTGACGTGGTGATACCGCGCAGAAAGGAGCGGTCATGCACGGTCCGGGGCTGAGCATGTCTCAGCGCCCACGTGAAGATGAGCGTGAGATGACGATGTGCAGCCTTTATTACGTCGTCTTGATTGCGTAGGCAAAAGCGTGCAGCGCCGAGGCACGCACATGGCTGTGCTGCGCGCAGGCAGGTACTGGAGCGCTGCGGCTCAGCTCCCAGAAACGCTCCCCCATCCTCTGCCCGAAATAGCCCATTTCAACGGTAACCTCTAACTGAACATTAGCTTTCAATTAATTTCGCTTGTAAGTTAAGCCCCTCGGCGTGGTCAGTCCATTTTTCCCCGGTTCCCTGTGTTGGGGCCGGGCATGTTGGCTAAATGGTTTCGGCATTGTAAGATGCGCGGGTGGTTTTTTTTGGGAGGGGGATGAGGAGAGCGGCGGTAGGCACCGTCGGGGTGCCCGACGACGAGCTGTCGCTGCGCGGGGGCGCAGGTGGCCCGCCCGGGTTCGCAGCCGGGGTAGCGCGGAGGCCGAGCACAGGCTTGCACGGCAAACTGCGCAAGAGGCGCTCCGCATCGACCTAGCGGGCCTGAAGTGTGGCGTAAGGGAGCTGCTTGGGACGTGCATGGGTTTCGATCCGCCAGCCTCTGGGATCACGAAAGCTCACGGGCTGGGAGGATCCCACTTACCCTTCCCGTGTGTTTTTTTTCACCCCTTTTTTTTCTTTTCCCTTCTGCCTCGCCTCCCCGGCGGCTTGTCCGTGTTGTGAATCCGCCCCAAAGGTGGTGTCGGTGCCGCGGTGAACGTAGCCCTTCTGGTTTAATTACACTAGGGCTCATAAAGCCATTCGCTTCTTTCCCAAGTAATAAACAAACGTCGCGTTAGGTCAAGATTGATGGTGTTCATGCAATAAAAACGGGCCAGGTCAGGAAGGAATAAAATTCAATCAGAGCTCGCGGAATCATTTTTCAGGGGACAGAAAGACAGAAAAGGAGACGGGGGTCAAGGGAGACGATGTCGCCATTCACAACAAACCAGCCGGGAGGGAGGAGGGCGAGGGTTAACGAGCGATTGTTTTTTATCAAGCGGAGCCTAATTGAACGAAACAATAGCCGCATCGGCGGGGGAGGCCCGGCTCCTTGCGCGGGGGAGTCTCCGCGGGGCCGGGCTGAGGCCCCGCACCCCGGCGCTGCGGAGCGCGGCGGGCACCTAGGACCCCTCGCCGCAATGCTGCGGCCCGCCCCCCAAAACTTCACACAGCACCTCGGGCAACGGGCAAGTCTTCTTGCCCTAAGCACAAGGGCTGGCGGCGCAGAAAGCTGCGTGCCTAGGGGAGGAGGGCAGACCCCCCCTCGTTTCGCAAGAAGGAGTCCTAATACGGCTGCTTGGAGGGCCGGAGAAGCCAGCCCCAGCTCTCCCGAGGGTCACTCCGGCTGGTCCAGCAAGAGCAGGGGGCCCTCGGTGTCACTTGCACAACTAACCCTTCTCCCTTTGGGTTTAGTTTGGTGAGAACGCTGCTCGTGTCCAGAGATTTGGGAAGCGGCTGCAGGGGTGGTATTTGCGGGACACCGACGAGCGGTGGGTGCCGGGGGGTGGCCGGGCGCAGCGGAGCAGGGCCGGCGGGGGGCTGCGGTGTGCGGGGAGGAGGCGGCGGCACAACCCCGCAGGGAAGTCCCTGCGGTCCGAGGGGCTCCTTTGCGTCCTGACCCGGCCTCGCCTTCCTCGCCAGACTGCCGCGTTTTGCGCGGTGCGGCCCGGGGAGCCAGCCGGCAAACGCTCCCTCCCTCCGCTGAGCCGGCAGGGTGTTTGTGGGAGAGTGGGGGTGTTTCTCCCTCTCCCCCCGAGCAAATACGGCTGTTGCACGCACATCCGTGACCTTCTAGGCCTATACCATAACTTGTGCCTTGCTTGGTATGCGTGTGCTGCAAAATAATAGCTATTAAAAAGTGCTGGGAGGGGGAGGAGAAAGCGGCCCGGGCTACCGGTGAGAGCTCAGAAGTTCTCCGGCTGAATGGGAATTGGGTGGTCGGCAATTTCTTTGCCCCCTAAATAAACACAGCCTGAAACGACTTGGGTGGGCAGAAGGGAACAATTTGTGAGCCAGAGAGCAAGTGAACTGGGCAGGCAGCCGGCCCACAACTTACCTGCTGGAGACTTTCACCTGACCTTTAGGTGTCAGGGGGCTTGGTCGCGCAGTGTATTACCCCTACATTCCAGTCAGCTGCTTTAGGCTGCGTTCAGCAGAATTAAAACAACAACAATGAAACCCCCAAACTGGGATCCTCCCTCCTTTCCAGCCTCTGGGGAGAACGCAGGAAAACCAACACATTTAGAACCATTAACTCTTAAAATAGCTGAATTTGCTCCAGTAGAAAAAACGCAAATTATTACACTCATGAGTTCAGGATATTTATATATTATATGAATCGATGAATAAACAGGTCATATCGCTACAGCCGTCGTCCCTCGGAAGGCAAGCGCCCGGTTTAAAAGAAACGCCGTAGCCGTCTCCCCCCCACCGTTCCTGGAATTTATTTACTTGCCAGGACATTTAAGAGGCCGAGTTTAATTTTTTTTTTAAATAAATATTTGAAATACGGAAAAAGAAGAATGTTTTCCATTGAACGATAATGTAAAAGTACTGATAATATCGTCCAAAGCAGAAGAGAATTGTTTAAACAATGTCGGTGCTTGCAAGATTGCCCAGTATAAATACATTCGCACTGCCTTTTTGATGCGAGTTTCTACTGGCACACTTTTTTTGGCATATATGTGTGTGTGTGTGTGTATATATATATATATTTTTTCCCGCTCCGATTGTGTGAAACAAGTCTGCAGCTGCAAGCTAGCGGAGGGGCACGTCGCCCTCGGAGGGGGTCCGCGGCTGCCCGCGGGGCACAGGCTGCGGGGCGGAGGGCAGGAGCCGGGCGCTCCCACACCTCGCTTCTGCCAGCGAGAAGCTGCTCGCCGCTTTCCCTTAGCGAGGATTTATGAAAGTGCTCGCGGCCAGCGCTTCTAACCTCGCCTCTCAAGGATGGGATGGATTTAAAAGCGAATAACAAATTGCAGAAAAATTACGGCTTTCTCCCGACGCCATTCCCCGCCCCCCAAACGCTCCGCCGGGGGGGACGGACGGAGCGGGGAGGGGGGGACGGAGCGCGGAATGAACCGGTGCGAGCTCATTAGCAAAGCAAAGGTTGCAATTAGCGTCTGCTGCTGCGAACCGACCTCTTCCCCGCCCGCCTCCCCTAGCCCCCATCACCAAATAATTGCAAAGTATCTGTTGATGTTTTTCTTCCACCCGTCAAAACGTTGGAGCTCTGCCTGCTCCAGCACTCCTTTCTGGTTTTGTTGTGTCTGGAGACAATGCTCCGCCAGAGAAGTATCAGAGGTGAAGGGGGGTCAGAAGGCGAGGCAGGGAGCGTGGCCCTGCGAGCCGGCTGGGGGCCTCCCCTCGCCTCCCATCCCTGCAAACCTGCCGCCCAGAGGCGAGGGGCGGGGAGGGCCCGGAGCCGGGACCGCCGGCCGGCGAGGCAGGTCCCCCCTCTCCCCGTGCTGCCCCGGGGCAGCCCGATGCCTGCCTTCCCGGCCGGGCGAGGAAAGGAAGAGGATGTGACCCCCATGTCCGCGCGGGGGGACGCGGCTGCTTTATGTGTAAGGGGCCGGGGGGGGAGGCGGGGAACTCCTCCATTCCCCCCAGTTACGCTTAAATTTTATTTTTCTAAATACACGTCCAGCAATCGATCCCTCTCCGTGCGCGACCAGGGCTGGCCGCGGAGCCATTTCCCACCACCGACCTACCCCGGCGTGTGCATGCCCGAGTAGGGGTCTGTCCTCCCTCAGCCCCCCTTCGCTTTTACCCTTCAGGCTGACGCTGCGAGCAGGAGGTGTATTTTTAGATGGCGCTGGAGGTTTTGCTTCGCGACCCCGAGGAAACCCCCGCCGCTTTGTCTCGCCGGCCTTCCGCGCCGAGGCCGGGCAGGAGGGCGGCGGGCGGGCCGGCTGTGCCGCCGGCGGACCCTGGGGCAGGGCCGACCCCCGCCCCGGCCCTCCTACAGAGGTGGCAGGGGCTTGTGCTCCTGCGGGGGGACCACACCCGCAGGCCTCCGCACTACTGCTTGGGCCCCGCGGGGATTTTGCAGCCCGCGAGTGGCCGGTGGTCCCGAGCGCTCCTGAAAGGCCTCAGAAAAGGGGAAAAATAATTTTTTAAAAAAAAGGCTTTTTTGGTAGTTTTACCTTTGGCAAGACAGGCTTTGGGGGCTGGGTAGCGGACCGCACGGCGGAGGCGAGGGGCTGAGTTACGGCTGCGAAACGGGCGGTGGCGGCGCTGACAGGCGGCGGGCGCAGGGGCGGGAGCCCGGCCTTCGCTGATCGCAGCTCCGGCGCTGCGGAGCAGGGAGCCGCAGGCAGGGCCAGGCCGGCTCTCCCGAGCGGGCCGCAGCCCTCCGCAACCCGCTGGGCAGGAGCTGGGCCCGCTCTCCTCTCCCTGCCGGCCTGAAAACCCCTCCTCCCGACGGGGCGCACGCCTGAGCAGCCCCCACCACCCAGCGCTGCCACTACTATCCCGCTTCTCCCCGTAGGAGAGGCGCAGGGTATCCATCCCTCTCCCCTTCCCACGACGCGGTGGGACAGGCTGCCCGAGCGGGGGACGGCCCAGAGCAGGCGACGGGGTTCCCCCCGGCAGGCTCCCAGGTCCGCGCTCCTCTCCCCGGCCCCTGGCATGCAGGGCGGCCACACGCTTGCCCCGGCGAGCAACCGGCCTGCCCCGGCCAGCGCTGTCGGTCCGCAGCCGGCAGAACCGGGCTGAGCGTTTCTTGGGTGTACCGGGGAGCAAACCCAAAACCCACCTTGTCGTTTGCTTTGTTCGCTGCAGCCAGTGGGACGCCTGTGAAAGGGACAGGAGACTGGGGGCATGTTCGGTTATTTACTGCTGGGGCTGCCCTTTTAAATTGACGAAGCTGTAATGACCCCAGATGAGACAGGAGACGGGCAGAGGGAGGGATGTATCTTACCGTACCTGCACGCACGAAACGCTTGACATACACATGAAACCGATGTAACTGGTGTATTAGCTACATATATAGACGTCATCTCCCTCCATCGCCGCGTGGTTATTTATTTATTTATTTATTTATTTATTTATTTCGTTTTCAAGACGTGATTCCATGGTCATTGTAAAGAGCAGGACTTTAGGAGGAATTCAAAATCGGGTAGGAAGGTGGTGGTGGGGAAACCGAAAAGCAGTTCGGACCTTTGCCAAATTGTAAAAAGCAGCGGGGCAGTGCTGGGACAACATTTTGTCCTGTCACGACCAGTAGCAGTTGTTTTTTTTTTACAAAAGCAGCGAAAATAAATCCAGCACCAGGTCTCCGCGGAGGCACTGCTTGGTCCAGAACCAATTTTTGCCTTCCCATCCCCTTCCCCGCTCGCCCCCCAATATAGAGACTGAAAATGGAGAACAAAAAAGCTTCTCTTGAATGTGCCACAGTTAGAGATGCCAAAGAAAAAAAAACTCCTGAGGTCGAAGGAAAACTGGCAGCTTATGTAAAGGCTCCCAGCCCTCTGCAGAGATGTGTGAACTAATACTCAGACGTACCAGCAAGCCTCTCAGTGAATCACTGTAAGCAAAAAATAGTTCCCAGCAATACAGAAATACCTTGTCATAAAAGCTCTTTAATATTTTTTTTCTTTCCTCTTTTTAGTACGTGCCCCACCAAAGATCCGCCACCCGCAGCCTGTGACCGCTTCTCCGAGGCTCTGCAAAGGCGGCAGCCCTCGGTGCGGCTGGGCAGGCGGAGCTCGCCCCCTCCCCTCCGCGGCCCCGCGGCTGGGGGGGGGCCCGGTGGGCACGGGAGGAGCCCCTCGGCCGCGGGGGTGTGCGGTGGCGGTCCGCAGAGCACAGCCGCAGCCCTCTGGGCACCCACAGCACCCAGGTGCGGGTGGGTGCCCACGGCACGGGGGCGCGAGCGCATAGTGCCAGGGCTGTGCCGCGGACGCACGCGGTGTGAACCCTGCGGGGGGAGGACAGCTACTGCAAAGGACACGCACCCACGGGGAGGGGGTTTATTGTTATTTTACTGAAAAAAAAAAAGGCGCAGCCGCGGAGTCGCGCCCGTACTCCTGCGGAGAAGCACCCCAGGAGGCTTTGAAAAATATAACCACGCGTGGAGGTGCACGCGCGGGGGTGGGGGGTGAGTGGCAATGTGTGCGTGACGCCGCGCTCCTCCAGGCCACCCCACGGACGGGGCGTCTGCGCCCCGCTCGGCGTTGGTTTGTGCCGGGGGAGCCCCGACGCGCCGCGGAGACTGTGCGTGGGGGCTGGAGAGGCTCACACGCGTGGGGCGCTGCTTGGAGCGAGTGCGACGGGGACATCCCTCCCGCACCCGACAGGTCCCGCTGCTCCCCCTCCTCTCCAGCCTGCGAGGGCGCGTACTCCCTGCACCTGTGGGAAGGGACCCCAAGCAGCGGCCGGGCTCCCGCGTGTCTCTTTCCCCGTGTGCCGGCGCGGCCGCGCTCCTCCTCGCTCCCGCGGGGACAGCCCCGAAGGAAGCGGCTGCTCCGGCTGCCGGGGCGCGCACCGCTCCGCGCCCCTCCGCGCCAGCCGCCAGCTCGCACATTTTCCACTGCACCTCTGGCGAATGCCCGCCTTTCACAGCAGGCGCACAAAGAGCCCTCTCTCTCTCGCTCTCCCCAGCAGCCCGGCTTCTCGCAGGCTGCTCCCGAGCCCCGTCTCGTCCCCTCCCGCACCACTTCCATCACGAAACCGCTCCCGAGCGCAGCCGGAGCCGCTGCCCACAGCTCCGCGCTCAGACCCCCATCCCATCGCTCCCCTTTTAACGGGGGTGTCCCCTCCCAATACAAAATAAAAAAGCAAGAGATGCACTCGGAGAGGTGTATCTCCCTGTGTATCTCCTCCCTATGTATCTCGCCCTTTGCTCATTTCGAGGCGTAAAGCTAAAATGATGGGAGTAATTGGTGGGTGGAAGATCCTAAACCGACGGGAAATGTATGGGCTCAACGACCTCTGGATAACCCGGGTACCTTGGCATGAAAAGTGCAAAAATATTTACTCACCTTGAAGTTTCTATATTTTTAAGCTTTTTAAAAATTTATTTTGTTTTTATTTCTTAAGTCATCTTTTGAGATGGTTCAAGATCCCATCCGAGGTCTAATTATAGTAAGGAAGAAGAGGATGGAAGGGGAATGGGTTGATTCTGGGGGGAGGGCAAAAACCAAAACACCCTAAACCCCTGGATCGAGAAGGTGCTGGACAAAAAGGCTTTCTGTGACTCATGCACACTCTGAAAGGAAGATCTGAAGAACGTTTGCAAGCCTCCTCTGACTGGTTTGAAAGTGATTCCAGCAATTAGGAATTAATTTGGCATGGTCAAAAGGCGATTTCACTGCAAGTTATATCAAGTTATCCAAACTTTTACACAGTTCAAGTGGTGGAAATGGGCCGCTGGGGTGGAGGTAAGGCTGCAGAAAAGGAAAGGAGTGTTCAGGAAAGGCAGAAGAGAGAGAATGGGAGAAAGTACTAAAAATGCGCTGGAGGTCCTAAGTAATAGAAAGATTAGTTTTAATTAAAAAAAAAGGAAATCAGTGGGCTTGCTGGCCGATCAGTACTTCAGGTACAGTATTGGAGGAGGAGGGGTGTGACCCCTCCCCAGTTAATGGCAGGAGCCAGAGTTAGCCTGGGCAGGGCTGCCCCTGGGATGATGTGTGGGGCAAGAGGCACTGGGAGGTGTGGAGGGGAGGATAAACCTGGGCTTTTGAGCACAGGCAGGCCTGCAGTAAAACCATCACGGGGAGGGGCGGCCACCCACCCTGGCCCCAGTGGCTCATGGTGGTGCTGGCCATGGGGTGCACCCCCAGCACGGGTCCTGCGACACCCGCCGGGCCCAGCTGGGGCTCAGGCGTTGGGGTTGTTCCTCATGAGCTCCACGTCGGCGTCCACCATCTCCCTCACCAGCTCCTGTGAAGAGGGAGAGAGGCAGATGAGGAGCACCCCAGAGCATGATGAACACCCCCAGTCCCCCGCAGCAGGACAAGGAGGGGACGAGGCTTTGCTGGGCTCTTCCCACAGCGGTCCTGGCCCTGGCTCTGTCACAGGAGTGGCGGGACGCTCTCCAAACTGGCTTGTTCAAGTCACAGCCTGTATCTCCCTGCTGACACCTCCGCACAAGCGCCCAGCCTTTTCTGAAATGTTGATACCTGCAGGGCCCTTTCCAGGGCGGGTTGGCAGAGCCATCAGGGATGCCCTGTGTTGCCATGGTGGCTGCTGTCACTGGGGGAGTGTCACTGAAAATGGGATTTCTTGGTGTGCCCGAGTCACCCCACGCAAGGCTCTCCCCCTCCCTTCCCCTCCCTGTGAATTGCTTTTAGAGGACACAAACCCAGCAGGTACAAAGCACGCCAGAAAGGCCACTCACATCAAACGTGACTCTCGGCTTCCAGTTCAGCTTTTGTCTGGCTTTGGTAGAGTCCCCTTGCAGAAAATCCTGCGGAAAAGAAGAGAGAGAGACGCTGTGAGAAGCATCCACCTTCCCCACCTCGATGGCCACCCCATTGCTTGCGCTTCCCCATAAGCCGAGCACAGCCAGAGCCACCGTCGGATTCTTCTAAGGACAAAATATTTCTCTTTAAGATATAATTTCAGTGGAAGTTCATATGCCTATAAATCACCAGGAGGCAGCATCCTTTCAGCAGGCTATTTCAGACCGAGAAAGTTATTCTTTGTTTTCATGTGCATGCGGGGTTTGAACTCCAGACTTACAGCCATATAACGGTGAACATTTTATAACAAGTTGTCATATGTCTTATTCATGCTGTTGAATGAGCTGTTTCAAATTCTTTTTTCCCCCATTTGTTTAAATAATGTAAATCACAGAGAAAACATGACAACTATTCTCTTTCAAATAAAAATGTGATCACAGGCAGATGATGCTGAAAGACTGTTACGAATATGGGTAACCACATGCAACAGTAGTTAACATCTAGCTTTTGAACACCTACATATTTTTTTCTAGAGTATTTTGAGCATCCACATGGAAAGAAAAGTCTAAATCTCTCATAAATGAAAATAAATTATCTTTAAACCATTACAGAAACCAAGACTTTGGTCATATTTGCCTTATTGTTCAAGTACTCTTAAAAGTTCTACCACACCAAAACAATCCCACAAACGGTCATCAAAAATAACATAACAAAGTTAAACAAAGAAAAAAGCTCCTTTGACTGTATTTCTAATTGCATGAAAAAACTGACTGAATCTTTGTTTAAAATTCAAATACTGTGTTTAAATAGTTAGCTTCTTCCAACTGTATGTGTTGCTTTAATAAAATATATAATCTTTCCTCACAAGCTTTGTTTCTCTCTATATAAAATTATATCTGTCCAGGTTTAAAACAAAAATCAAACCAAACCAGCTTTATTACAGAACAAGAACGCTGAGGCTGAATTCTACTCTTGCAGTTCGACTTTATGGTGGTAACACAGCAGGGTTTCCAGAAAAATGCCTGGACTTCCTTTCTTCTCCCTCTTCCACCCTCTGGCCAGCGGTGGAGCTAACGAGCATGTTCTGGCTGTAGTTTTTTCGACTGTACTGCCTGCACACTACATTTTTCAGATGCTATCTTTTGTGCATGTGTGGTTCAGGTCATGTTAACTTCCAAAATCACCTCATCCTGTGTGCAGTAAAAATGTAGGAAATTCTTCTTCATAATTGTGCTCCAGAAAGCTCGACAGCTCGCTTCCAGGAGCAGAGGAAATCCACCAAAGGAAATATTGCACTGAAGAAGGGGATGTGGAACAAACACGTCTGCCGAGACTATTCCAGGCAGTGTTTTTACTAGTTCAGTCTTTAGGCTAAAAGCATTTCAGCCTGTCTTCAGAAAAGAGTAAACAGATGGATCAGAACAAAATGATATGAAAATAAGAAATACTGTGATTTCTTTAAATTAGACTAAATGATTTCCTACTGCAGCCCTATAATGGGTTTTTAGAAACTGCAGCAGACATTTGAGGCCAAGTCATGCAAAACCGCATCAGCTCGAGGGGTCCCCTGGAGGGTCGTGTGAATATGGATTGCAAAATCTGGTTTGAAATGGGAAAGACTCCCACTAGCTTTGATAAAATTTGGATCAGATCCTAATGTGCTCATGGAGGTATGCCTTTTATCTGGAGTTTGGTTTAATTTACATTATATATGTGTGTATATATGTGCCTGGAAACCAGGAAATCCTTCTTAAAATAATAATTTCAGTATAAAAACAGTTGCCTTTTATTCAGTTCTAATTCAAGCCATTAGCTAGAAGTGTTTTAATACCACCTAGGTTTATGTCATAAAAGCCATATCATAAAACATGGAGTTTCATTTTTATAAATGCTGTGTAAGTAATAATTTTATATCCACAATCCTTATGTTGAAAACATCCTTTGAAACCAAGCCTATCCAGGATACTGTCTTCCCATTTAAAAAAAAAAAAAAAAGGACCAGGGAGAACAGAATGAATTGCCATCACCTGCTGTATGTAGCTGCATTCTGCTTTTGAACAGCTTGGGAGCAGTCTTTTAACTTTCTTGGACAAATGCTTTTTGTTAAAACAGTTTATCTAAAAAAATACTTTACCTAATTCCAGCCCTTCATTCAAAAACATAAACACACAGCTGCTGAATAGGCCAAAATAAGGTGGGGGGGAGGTTGCAAATCGGTAAAACTGAAGTTATTTGCAATGCTGGATTATACACAGAGAGAACACAAACAACTAGTGTATTAAATCCGTTTAAGTATATAAAAAAGAATTTTTCCTTTAAAAGTTCACATGCTTTAACAATGATGCAGTAAAGGTATTATGGCATAATCTGTGAGGAAAAAAAAAGGAGAGAAAAAAGAAGATTTAATATATATGATAATACAAATTCCCCAGCTGACTTAGGTTAAAAGATTCTAAATGTCTCTCCTGAAGAAGTTTGAGAAACACTACTTTGTAGTTAGATTTACTTGAAAATAGCATTACGGACAAAATGTCTCCTAGGCAGTTTTTAAAAGGTTCTCTAACAGAAGTTACTAGGTACAGAGATCAAATGAAACCATAATATTAACAGCATATTATATCTAAATTCAAGGTTTGACTGTATTCTTCATAGTCAAAGTTTCAACACTGAATGGAAATGATGGCTGGAACAAAGCTATTCCCGATTAAAGGATTGTATTGCAGTCGTGTTTCCTGTATTTTTCTACAAGTAGCTCATAATATGAAAACAATAAGGTAATTACAATAAAATAAGAATATTAAAAAAAGCTCCTCATGGAACAGAATGACTGCTTGTTTATATTATTCGAGTCTTTCACTGAAAACAGATGCATCTGTCAGGCTTCCAAAAGGAAAAAAAAACCCACAAGAAACCACAACCAAAAATCATCTGGCATGCCAATCATTACAGTGTATTGATTTTTCAGTGTCAGGGCTTCACTTCCTGAAGGTACAACCAGATCAGAAAGCAAAGAAAGACAAGGTGAGGTTCCACGGGAGAAAACCTGGATTTTTTGGGGGGGAGGATGGGGTGGGATGGGAGAGTGCTCTCAAAAAACAGCTGCTGCTGCTGAATGTAAACTGCCCAGTATCTCTGTTCCTGATGGAAAGGCACCTGATGAAATGACACCAGTTCATGTTTTGTATTCCTGCAGGATAACTTTTTCGGTGGCGTTGTGCTTTACATACTGACAGGAAAACAAAGCCCTTTGACTCCGTGAAAACCCTGAGGATTTAGATACTGAGCTGAGAGCTGGCAAACCCGAAAACACTGATTAAGGCTTTCTGTTGTTTTTAGAGTACTCAGATCATGAACGTAAAATTAAGTCTTTGCTTTTACTTATCCATTTTGGAAGGAACAAGCCCTTATTCACCATGCAAATACAGTTAACATAAGTGAGTAGTAATGATAAGTTTTACCTGCAAGCTAAGAGTTGGAAACAACACCCATGTAAATATTTAAAGAGTAGGAAGATGGAAAATACAACAGTCAAATTCTCTGTTGTTACTTAATACAAGAGTAAACTCTCCTATGGCTTTATATGCACCTCACTGTCATAAGACTGTCTCTCAGAGAAAAGAATAGGTTTATCCAATGTGAGTTTTTCTGGTTTACTTTTTCTGTAAATGAGGCTGTGTAACTGTGTAGAAAATATCCCATTATTATTAAATCTGATTTTATGATGATTTGGTTTTATTGTCCAAATGCACACATCCAAATACATACAGATAAACAGGGAGAAATTTGTTACGCAATGTGGTAAGGCATTTTTAAATTTAAATTTAAAACCATGAGACAAAAATGTGAAATATTTTAATGTAACTATCACATTTCCCAAGCTCTTGTTCTGAGTGTCATCATGACTCCTATTTTGACTCACGCAGTGATTGATCTGGTTTCACTGTGCAATGTATCACTGTCTCATTCAATTAACTTTAACTGAAAATTTAAAGCCTTGAGACAATGTGAGAAAAAGGAGATAGCATGGCCTGAAAGAAGGCCAAGGCTTCCTTTGTTATTACAGCTCAGCTGATTCCCTTTAAAATGTGCCTTTGCTGAAGCCAGCGTCGAGCGCCAGCTTTTGCTCTCTCTTACTCCAGAGGAAAACTGAGATCAAGTCCTCAGTAAAACACCTGCAATGGAATTGTGCCCAGCTCCGCTCGCTGCAGCAGAGACAAGGCTTTACCTCTAAAAATAAACAGACTTGATCTAAGCACACAACAGTTTTACTGCATCTGAAAAGCGGCCAGGGTTACGTTCACAATCAGCACGACCACTTAGAAGATGATTTGTTACATCAGAGCTCCCGTAAGTAAAGAGCACAGACCCAGCTCGGTGGAGGCTCTGGCTTGCGAGTTTAGTCTTGCACTCTTTTGCTCAAGAAGTTTTGTCAGGAAGGATTGCAAGAGTCTAGGGGCCAAAGTTTCCTGCAAACCCTGCTTGTGTTTTATTTTCCTTATTTCCTTCTTAAAACTGTTGCCTTTCAGCTTTAACTTGTCCTGTTAAAAGAAAAACTAATAAACATAGCTACTTAATTAGACAAATCTAGCTTATAGTTTTGCGTTTTCACCATGATTCTCAGAAATATATATATCAAAATTTATCTTATGAAATAGCCTCCCCTTTTGTGCACTTTTGGGGGGCATTTTTCACAACAATTTTTAATGAGAGTTCACGTAGCACATCTCGGTAGTAATATCAGCCACACAGTGTACATGGGTATCTGCTGCAGCTCATTGCTCAGAGAATAGCCTTGTTAAAGCCTTTGCTGCAAACAGGCAGGAGACTGCATGCGTTGTTCGCTAGGCAGTTCTTCTACCATCACCCTTATCCTCCATTCCCTAGAGTCCTCCTGCACTTGCCACCAGGCCCTGGGATGTCGTGTCTTAACCCAGATGCAACATTGGAGAGCAGTTTCCGTGACTTCAGCCGAGCTATTCCCAGTGCACTTCGTCAAGAAAGGTAGTAAGACCTCACTAGATCAGAGCTGTCAAGCTCGTAAACGTGCACCTTGTTGGTGCAAAATTCAACGCACGGTTCAGCTAAGCTCGGATCAAACCCCAGGAGGCACAGTAATAAGCACTGTGTCTGCTGTACGCTGCTCTGTAAGTGCTTCTGGAGATCCACAAGGCAGAGAGCACTGGCTCGATTTCTTTGCAAAGGGTAGTGTTTGTTATAATATCTATAGTAACAAGGAAAAAAACAGTATAATTATAAAGCAAGAGACTCCTATCTCCACAGTAAATACGAGGAGACTGAAGATAAAACATGTCAATGAGCAAAGCCCAAGCCTAACAAGGAACACAGTAAACATCTTCAGGACTTTTAGAAGAGCCATAATGTGTCGCTCAGTTTTCATTTTTTCTTTCCACTGTTCTTAGAAAAGCAAAGTTGTGGAGCAGTAAAGGTACCAAGGGAATAGAAGAATGCCAGTGAATTTGGTTCCTGATCTAAATTTGTTTTAATGCAGCATGAACAGACTGCTTTCCACTCTTGGGTCAGCAGTCTTTTGCAGAAAGGCAGTATTGTTTGCAAAGAACCACAGGAAAAGGCAAAAGGCAAAAGCAACCAATAGGCTAAAACTCACGTATAACAAAATGCCATTTAAAATACGAGGCATAATGTTTTTTTTCCCCTAGCATGTTTTCCTATGCAAATCCCCTCCCTTTTCAGCAAGCTCCATTTGTACTAAAACCATGCTGAGGGGAAAGGGGAGGGGGAAGAAAGACTTGAGGAAAGGGCTGATTCTGCACAGTCCTGAGCCCCTGCACGTCTGATGGACCTTGCAGGCTGTGAGTGCCGGGCATCTTTAGGATAAGGTCTTATCTCAGGACTCCACTGTACTCCAGCAGTAAGGTGTCAACACAAGCTGCACGGTCAACAAAACCTGAGCGCGGCCTCCGCTTTTCCACCAGGAACCAGGGGCGTTAGAACAGCGGCTTTATCTTATCTGTTTGATAATCTTTAATTTGACCAGCTTCCAAAGAGTTAAGGCAAATGAACTCAGAGCAGCAATAAACATTAGGGCGATAATAACACTAATGGAGCTCCTCTCCCTCCTCCTCCTCTTCCCCTCCCTCCCCTGTGCCTTTTCCACTTCGCTGCTATCAGCCCAAACCGATGCTGAAGCCAGACCTCTCTTTCAGTGACAGGGGGTGATAAGAGACGCGAAGAAAACAGCAAGCTGTCTGGTCTGCTCAGGAAGTCGGGGCCGGGTGGTATTGTCCATCGGCGGGGCCACGCGGCGGCCGGAGGCTAGGAACAATGCTCCGCTCCGGGGAAATGGGCTCACTCAGTGCCGGCTCTGGCAGCCCCACCGACACCGCAGATAAAATGGCGAAGCAGGGGGAGCCGGCCCCGGGTGCCTCGGGAGCCTCGTCGCCGGCCCTAATCGCTTTGATGGAGGCAGTGCCCCGGTTCATCGACGCGAGGCTGCAGGCCGCACGTCCCTGGGAGGAGAGCACGTGCAGACCTTGTGCTGTGGTGCAAGCGCCAGCGAAGCTGCGGGCACGAGAGCCCCTCGCAGGGCTGAGTGTTACTCAGATAGGTCCATTTGCCAAGCGAAGCCTGAGAAAACGTCTTGGCCAGTGCCGTCCCTTGAGACAGATAAAATTCCTCCTGAATTACAGCTTGATATCCCTGAAGCCAGTGCTGAATTTCACTCACTTTGGATCTGGAGCCGAGCCCACTCATCAGGAGCCGTCCTGCACGAGGATCGGCATAGCTCCGCGCCAGGGCATCCTGCTGCAAGTGGGGCCAGGGGTGCTTTTCAGGATCCCACGTGTGAGGCAGGCTGAAGGGTGTTCCCCTCGCAGCAGGGAAAGCCCCGCTGGCTGGCTGCGGTGAGGCAGGTGCTTCCCTCCCTCTCAGTTTGCCCCGAGGCCCAGTTCTGCGCTCTTGGGAAGACCTAGGAGGTGTTCTCTGGCTTGGATGCACGTGTAGCTGCAACCTCAGCTCACAGCTCTGCGAAAGCCAAAGAGGCTTCTGAATGGCAGGTTGTTTCTAGTTTACAGGAATGCCTCTGCTGAAAAAGCAGGGGACTTCTCGGGGAAGAGGAGGAAGATCAAGCCCACTCCATTTGCCATGTTCGGACCATAATCATGATAGTTCAGCTATTAGCGCTGGACACATAAACACTTTCTTTCTGATATGGCATACCCACTCATCCAAATGCACACATCACAGCTTTAGCATGTTTGCTAAATTGCAGACTAATACTTAAATGCTATATGTTATTAGGAACCAAACTAAGCTTTTCCAACTCTTCTAACAAAATAGAATCGCTCTTTGTAAATGCTGGTTAAAGGAGGTACCACTCCCATTGGCCGTCACCGCCCTGTAGCCTGGCTGCTGATAGGAAATGATGTGTGAGCCACCCCTCACGTGCTTCAGGCTGACCTGTGCACAAAGAGATGTCTGAACAATATGGATTTTGCATGACATTTGTGCATTTTCCTCCTCCTAGCAGAGGTTTCGGGGAGGTTATATGTGAGCATGTTTCTTCAGACTCCCTGGCCAGATAGTAGAGAGAATGCATGTGTCACCTTCACATCACTAAAAAACCAAGGCCCTGTGTGGGATGATCCTCTTCCACATGGAGTGGAGATCAGCTGCAGTATAGGAAAAGAACAGCATCCTTCACTTTTCACTGGTACCTTCAAGTCCTGCTTTTGTTCACTATTAAATATGTTTGCCTCTTGCTTCGCCACAGCCTGTTCTCTACTCTGACAACACTTTGGGGGGGAGAGTAAGATAATCGTCTTCATCATCATACATGGTTTTATTGCCACACACAGTATGTATTATTTAGGCAAGGGTATGGTACCTTTTAAAACTATAAAAAAATTGTAAGAATTGCATTTAAATCAACTCTGATTATTTTTCTCATCACTCCCTTCTCTTCACATTTTTTGCAAACACCAGGAAAACGCTCTGTGAAGCTGATTTCAGCAGAGTTTATTGCGTAGTAATGGCTGCATTACTTACTGGAAATGGAATACGGCCCCTAGGGTTAGCTGTCTTCACTGACTGACATGTTAAGATGAATAGGAAAACACATAACCCCTGAAATCCATGCTGCAAGGCTACTTAGCTTCTTCTCTTCTTCCACAAAAAAATACTTCATTTATAACAACTTATATTGCAAGTGTTAATAGGTTCAGTTAACATTGCTAGTCAAATATTGAATGATAACCAACAAAACAATAAACATTAGGACACTGAACTTGTATTCTACCTATAGATATTTATCTATCCACCTTCAGAGCATTAAGCAGCATTTTAATGAATGCAGGTCTGTGATTAGCAGGATATTACTACTCCATAGGATGAATTCTTCATCTCATACAGGATGATTGTCTTTGGTGATTTTACTACCCCTATGGATACTCACATCTCTGAAAAAAACAAGGCATTTGTTATGTTAACATCAAAATGATAATATTTAAAAAAATCTGGAAGGATGTGCTGTTAGTTTTGCCCTAATAAAAATCTTAATTTACTCAAAACATAATTTTTCACCCAAAAAGCATGTCACTGGAAACTTCTAACCCATTTGTAATCAGCAATTGCTGTCTTTGCCCTGTGTTCGGTGCTCACCTCACTACTCTGAACGCTTGGCTGTGACTCAGCTTGGGCAGGAGAGATGGCACTCCCTTCCTTGCCTGTTATACTGATATATGAACCTCTGTCCCCCTGAAGCTTGTAGTAAGACTGGGGTGGGGTGGAAAGGACAGTGAGGGGATGGTTATTTCTCGCTTCCTGTCTTCCTCCCCACTATGGATTAACTAGTACCAAAGAGTCAGCATGGAGGATGGTTAGTCATTTCTCATTGTTTGAAAAACAGTTGCAAAATACTCCCTCTTTGCAGTACGGGGGATGAAGAGGGGAGCTGCCACTTCTCTGGACAAAGCAGCTACGTACTGCCTTTTACTGCTAGCTAGTTTTTTAGAAGCAGCCCCCCCCTCTACACAGTCGTAAACCTGACCTAATTTATGGGACACATCACCTTCCCCGCAACCCCTCACTGCAGCATTCCAATTTCTCACTAAAACCCCCACCTGATTTGAAAACTCTTTTCAAGGCACAATATACAGACAGAGTTTAAGCTGTGAAAGGCTTAAAGGGAGCTTGTGAGCTGAGGCTTTGCTGCCCAAGGGGAAAAAATCCATTTCAAACACAGTATATGGAGGGGCCTCAGGATGGGATACCATGGGGCTCCTGTCCGCAAAAATGAAGCTATGCTTGCCCAGACAGCTCTAGTTACAAAGCAAGCAATGGTCCACAAAAGGGTTAAAATAAAACAAGGTAGGATAATTTCTGATTCTGAGTATGTCCCAAAGGTATTCTCCAGCGTGCTTGATAGAGAAGGAAGTCCAAGCAGTGGCCTTTCACATGACATCATAAAAGCCTAATTTATCACCAGCCACCAAACATCTAGAAAATCATAACATCCTTTCAGGAAAACCATGTGCAAAATAATCAGATTTACTTTGATGAAAGCTTTAGTGCTTCAGTCCAAGTAGGACACTACAAAGAATAACCCTTTGCAGGTACTACCATACAACAAAGCAGGTCACATTTAATGTTTCAAACTCATGCTTTATCCATTAAAAGGCTTATGCATTTCCTGCCCATAAACAAACGTATTTCTATTCTGCATGTGTGTTCAACCAAGACTGCTAAGATAAAATACTGGTCACTGGTAAGTCCAGGCAAGGTAGCCAGCTGAATATTTCCTTTACAGATGAAAAGAATGCTATTGCTGCAAAAGCAGGCACTGTGCTCCCCACTCCCTTGCTTCATAGTGCTTTGTGAGTGTGTTAGGGATATGGTCTGAGTATTGCCACAGCATCTCACAGCTTTTGAAAGGATGCTCTGCAAGTCACAGCAGCCTCTGGCAGCCTGAGGTTCAGGAGCATATATCTGACATAAAGGCAGATTTGCTTCCCTTCTTCCTGCCTTTTAAGTTCATTTTACGAAACCCCAAGTAATGTCCCTAAGAATGAACTATTAAGCATAACCACTTCATTTTCACTGCAGAATGTCTGAAGCTTTTGACTATCTGTACTAGATGTGCGTACTGCCATTTCCAGTCAGGACAAAAGATAGTTGGGGTGGGAATGTTTATCATTAAGGCTAGCGGAGGGCTGCTGTTATGTTGGTATGTTAACAGACAATGAGGAAAAATTGAACTCCATAAAATTTACTTGGAACTCTAAACGCGAACACAATGAAGCCCTCCCAGCACACTCAGCATCCCGGCTACGCTGAACCGAGGGGTGCTTTCCACCTGACAACCTCCAAAACACGTTGCAAAAGACACTCCTGTCTGTCTATTCAAGGCTCTCACTGTTCTGGCATTTCTGCATCGTTGTTCTTTGGCGGCCAGTCTAACCTGACTGTGTTGATGGAAAAATACTGCGCAGCAAGTGATATATCTCCATAAAATCAATTGGTTTCACGTTTGCAAAAGAAATCAAATGAGTCCACTTTTTGTGTTGATTTGATAGACAAAACAGACCATAAAGCAATTAGTGAATGGCTACAATTATCAGCTACATGTCGTTCAAGATTTTTTTTGTCTGTAATGTAAGTTGGTTGGTGTATATTTAGAGATGCGCAGATTCCATTAGACATCCAGTTCACTGGTCCTGCTGCTTAATAATCTGACCCTTAGGCTCCTGCTGGTCAATGGCCACAGGTTCTTCTGGTCTGACTGGAAAAATAACCGGATTTTCCACACCATTCTTGGTAGTTTGTTGTTGCGTGTTCTCTGATCTTGGTTAATAAAAATAACTTCCTATTACATTTCCTGCACAGGAAAGCCCGGAAAAAAAAATCATAGTTTTTCCTATTCTATCTTTCACTTTCTTTCAGAGCAGACATCCAACCCACCACAAAATCTTCCAAGAAATCAGTAAGAGTAATAAACCTATTTTATTTTCTTTTAAAAAAATCAGTATTTTGTTCTCTTTCATCCTTCCCTTTCCTTGGCTATTTAATTTCTCTCACTTTACTTGTTGTTTAAATCTTTCACATTTTTTGGCTGATTTATTTTCCTGTAAAATCCCATTTCTCTCTTTTTATTGTAAGGCATTTTTCTTTCCTAATTTGATGTCTCTCCCAATTTCTCTCTTTCACTCAAGGGCTGCCCATTTCTCTTTCGAACATCATTCTCCTGTTCCTCACAAACATCCTCTTAAACCTGGCCTTACTTCCCCATCTCTCCTTCACCCTTAAAATACATCACCTCACTGAGATTTTGTTCTCTTCTCATTTCTGCTATAGTGATCTTCTCACTTGAATGTTTTTCCATTTTTTCCCAGGTGTTCTCTATGCATCCTCATAAACTTGTTCCTTTTTCTTGTCCAGTGGTTCTCCATCACATACCAGTGCCAGCTTTCTCTTCACTCAGGTTATGAATTTTGTGTAGAATATTGCAGGATTTGGGAGACAATTTGTATTACCACCAACACAGCAGAGGTTTGCTGTGTTAGGTTTTAAAAAATAGTTTTTAAAAAAGCAAAAAAAATCTCCTAAAGCTTACAGTGTGAGTTTCAGTAGGGGTAAAAAGCATTTACTGTTATTACTGTTCACAGTAGTTGCCTATAAAATTCCACAGATTTGGCAGTGCATTCACCATATATACTTTAAAAGCATGCATAATATGCTCTGTTTCTTTCCAAAGCATCACCAAATGCAAATACCACTTCTTGAAATCTGTCCTCTCAATGACCTTCTTTGCTTAAACACTTTCAATTAAATAAAGGAATTTTTGACCTGTTACCAAAAAATTCTTCATTATTTCACCCTGCAGCAGACAAATATGAAAAAGCATTACAGAAGGAAAGCAGTTAGCATTTTCTAATGGTTCTGCCCTACTTACCAAACCTCCCTTAGTTCCACAGTTAAAAAGCAAGCAAACTACTCAGACAACACAGGAGTAGGCACGGGCTCAGAATACTCCAATGCTTTCACCTGTAAAACGTTTAAAATGTGAGATGCCTCATCCATCACTTGATTCCTTTACATGGAAAGTGTCTCTTGAGACCATTCACACAGGAATCATCTATTGCCAAGTTTCAATATGAAAGACAGAGCTGTTCTTCAGACAAGCAATCCTATTTTTCATTCACGTTTTGGCAGGGCAGAGATGCCAGGTAAGGGTCCCATCATACATGGCACAAACACAGAAATGGCAGCCCTTTCTCTGAAAATCTATCAAAGTCAAATATCAGCTCCTGGAATATTCTGTTAGAATTCATCTACAGCTCACATATCTTTTCCAGTGCAGGTCACCAATAAACTTTATGGCTTCGTTTACTTTGCTTGATGTATTCCAATGTAACAGGAAATACATATGAACACATAAAGCCATGAATGACAGAATTGTCATGTATCTACTGAGAATCTAAAAAGCAGATGAAAAAAAGCTAGATAAACTTCTTGGCGGCTTCATTCCACTTGTAACTGGAGCAAGACTTCAACTAGACATAATACCATTTAGACAAAATAGAACTACTTGACAGCAGCATTACAATGACTATGAAGGACCACCAGAGAAGAAAGATACAGATTTTATATAATTAAGCAATAGTAATGACATTACAATGGCAAGAAAGCACTGTCATCCCTGTTTTACAAAGCTAGGAGGTAGGGTGATTTAGGGACTTGACCAGCACCTTGGAATGAGAGGGAGGAGCAAAAAGAAAACCCAGCCTGTATCCCACCACTTCCCTCTGATATACAGCTTACTACAGATAAAACAGCCAAAGCATTCACATCGTAGTGCATCTGGCATAATTTGCCCTGAATAAGTCCTTGCCATTGATTTGGAGTGAGCAGCCCCCCAGCAGCAAACTGCTCCAAGGATGAGTGGACATACAGCATCTTGATGCAGCAGGTGACTTATTTAACCACATATTTCTTGTTTGTCTAAAGTCTCACTTTTATTTCTGCCCCTGGATTTTCTTTTATAGCTTCTTTCACATAAAAATCAAATACTCATCCTAGTAATATTGAAGAATTATCATCGCTTCCTCAACTTTTCCCCTCCAGGCCCCTATTATTCACTTGGGAGTAACAGAACTCATGAGTTTATTGGTTTGTCTTCTGTGGTCTAAAGACAATTTTCATCTTCTCAAAGATTTTCTCTACATGTAAAAGGTCAGAGCAAAAACTTAACATGTCAAAAACTTGAGATTTGTATAATCACAGGATCCCAGAACTTTCTACTTTATGAAAACAAACAAACAAACAAAAGGATAATACGGTATTAATTACAGGACTGCAAAAGTTGGCAACACAGAACAAATGGAAATTTATTTCACTTCACTGTCATTCAGGCAGGGATTCACTCTGCCATTTGCAAGGAAGGACCCTGCAGTGCGCTGATGCTGAAGCCTACAGCAGCATGCTTTCCTTTTCCCCTGATTTCATTTTCACTCCAAAAGATAACAGACTTCATCAAAACTTTTTAGAAGTGGATTATCCCATGCATTTTTGTTTTTAAATATAAAAGCATTCAAACTTATCATAAAAGCTGCTTAACACTTTATAAACTTTTGCCAAGGTATCCACAAATTAATAATTAAATCTCCACTTACTATTAGAAAAGTATCACAAAAGACTTCATGTTCTGAAGTCTACTACTGATGACTACTACCTGTTCAACAGTGCTACCCACAACATCTCACTGCAGTAGCACACAACTGAAGCATGAAAAAAACAAAAGCTTTAGTAACCAGAAAAACCCAAATCAAAATGATACTACAGCTTCTAAATGAGCTTCACAATACACTAGAACATGGTATATGGCAAAACTGCTAATTTCTGTGGTCTTGAGGTTTGATTTGAAAACATAAAGACTGAAATTGTTCACTGCTATTAAAAAAAAAATATTAACCTAGATGGACTGTCTGGCAGTTTACACTAAAAAGACCCAAATAAACCAATTGTATCTTTTAAAACTAAAACAGTGTATATTTTAACAGCATATCCCGCCGTAAAGTCCCATGAACTTGCTATTCCACACAGGCAGTGAACTGAGAGCGCTCTGACTTTTCATAGCATCTTTTGGCATCGTTTATATTTAAATAATAACAGACAGGATCATTTTCATCAACATGAAAAAGAAGTTCAGATCTAATCAAGAGACAGCACTGTCTCCTGACACTGCCTGCTCTATGCTTGCTTGAGCACGTAGGCAGCAGCTGGCAGTTCCACGGCTTGATCATTACTATTGCTCTTCAAATTATGCCTGTCACACAGGTTAGGAAAACATGAGTAATTAAACATAAACAGCATCATAAAATAATAGTAAGAAAAAAATTAATAATCATCCAAAAGAGTGTTTGGGGCACCTCCCTAAACCACCTTGGATTTCTGCCCCTTCTGCTCAGTTTTCCTCTGTGTACTTTTTAATTATTTCCTTCATGAGTCCTTTAAGGCAAAGAAGTTTGTAGAGGCAGGAAAAAAACACGTATTAGAACTGATGAGAAGAGTGATATGCAAAAAAGAGAAATGCCAATTAAGTATTCCCTGAACTACTGCAGCCTGATTTTGAACCGCTTGTGGCAAAGACTTACGCCTCACTATGACACTCCTAGTTCAAGATGTGTGTATTTTAAATGCAAAATTTCAGAAGTTGCTTGTTCCTTACCTGAACCATGCACTACAGCTGGCCACCGGATGTAGAATCTCTCTTCTGGCCCATTAGCTCATTATACCAAGTTCAGTATTTAAACCATATGCAGGTCAATGCAGAAATTCTGCAGTCCTGCAGCCCCAGTAGTACATGTAGATGTGTGCCTCCTTTTGCTCAAATAGTCAACAACCAAACTCATTCCTAGCTCAGTTCTCTTACAAAAACAGCATAAAACAACACAGCAATAAAGACTGAGACTTTGGACCATGTTATTAACAATCCTAAGCAGGTTGTTGCAGCCTATTTTTGTGCTCATGGTTACTGGAACTGAGCATGCAGTTCTGGTAATTGCATACAAAAATGACCAGCTACATGAGTAACGGGGCATTTGCCATCTGCAATTATTATTGTGTAGGAACTGTGTAAAATGTGCGATCCTTCATGTTAGCAGACATGCAAATACTAGGTAAAAAGGTTTTCAGCTGCTTTTCACCCAGAATAGTTATTCATGTATCTAACCAAAAGGTGCAACCAACTCGATTTACTCCTACTTGGGCCGTGTTTCGCATGAATTAGACAAAGTACAATGTAGGGAAGACTCGTGCCTGTCTGTGCCTGTCTACATAAGAAGAAAAATAAGCGCAGCAACATACATAATGTTTAACACATTCATATCCACGTTAAAAGCACATTTAGAGATAGTTCTTGTTCTCATTTGGTAATTTTTGCTCAGGTGTGTGCCTTAAGTTATGTATTTTCATACAAACTTCAGCACCTCTCTGAAACAAAGCTGCTCT
Organism: Nyctibius grandis; assembly: GCF_013368605.1. Taxonomy (NCBI): domain Eukaryota; kingdom Metazoa; phylum Chordata; class Aves; order Nyctibiiformes; family Nyctibiidae; genus Nyctibius; species Nyctibius grandis. Next base: position 16,879,167 of record NC_090660.1, read on the forward strand.
TCCCACAAATCTAAGTACTTCACTTCTATGTTCAAGATCAAAATTGTTTCGCTTACCGCGTCAGAGGTGCTAACTAGTGTACTAAAAATACGCCAGCAATTCAATACACCTGGTCAAGCTATCTAACTTAACACTTTGGTAGGGAATTCCCATTTCTGGGGAGGAGGGACTTGCACGTTCTCATGCAAACTCCCACCGAAATCAACAGGAGCCTGGCCAAGCAGTGTCTGAGTGGGCTAAATACAGCCAAGCTTTGTAATGTTCATCATCATTGCTGGCAGCATCTCTCCAGGCTACACTCACAAATTTGACAGTAGGAAGAAATGAACTGTCTGCATCTGCCATTAGTCCTGTTCTTTATATATCTCCTTGATTTACTCCTCTTTCCACTAGCTTGACGTAAAGACCACTAAACTCAACAGTAGAGTCTCTCCTTGACTTCAGGGTTCAGTTTAAGCTTTTTTCTCAGCATCAACAGATAACATAGGATGCGTACCCAGCTTGGTACCAAGTATCTTCAGACATTCTAAGTAACTCCAATTCATGATTCTTTTTATCTTCTCTTTAATGTTTTTCTACTACACTTTTTTCCTTTCTCACCATTACCTTCCTTCCCTATCTCCTTAAAGCCTCTACCCTTCATCTTCCTATTTCCCAGCTCAGTGCAATCCCCGTCTTCTGCTTTCCTAAGGCTTTTCCACCTTTCACATGTATGAATATATATACTTCAATCTTCAGTCACATCTCTGGAGAGGGTGTTCAGTTAATTTGGCTCCCCCCACTAATCAACTTTCCAACAGAGTTTGCTTGCCAGGACTGGGGTAAATTATACTCAGATTGATTAATTAAGATATAATAAACTCCATTTACTATTTACCAATGTGCCATATGTGGCAAAAAATAAAAAAGTATATGAAACCAGGAGACCCTCTGGCTGGTTTATGGACCCAAAGTCTTTCTGGGAAGGTCACAAATCTCCAAGATATCTCCGCACATTAAGTTTTGCACTTGGATTTCTAATTTAGCTGAAAGATGTGTAAAAACACATGCAGTCAGACAGCTCCTTGGCTATACATCTAAGGAAGCTCAAAGCATAAGTTATTACTTCCAAAGTCAATTGTAACTTATGCTCACTAAATTGGCTCCAGATCCATCCTTTTCAGACAGTAGTATAGGAATAATTTATTCTTTTGGTGAAAAGCACCCATTTTAGCTAAACCACACCCCCAGCTGGGAGTCTTACCAGCAGAAGTGCCAAAGGCAGAGGGATTCAGAGGCACACAGCGCTATTGGAGGCCAGCGGAACAGGGGTGAATAAAGCACAGTATGTAATACTGTATGTATGTCTGTCAGCACACTGAAACATATAACCTCTCCCTAACATAGGGGGTCCGCAACACAAATCCGAGAGGAAAATTTGTTCCTGTGGTTCAATCATCATGTTAGACGAAGAGGTTTCCTCGCTTTTAACATCCATGCAATTTATGCCAGGAGTCTTACGGATAGTGGTGAAACCACTGCAGCTTTCTGAGGACCTAATGTTTTGATCTATGCCCTCCATGTGTACCTTGTTTTCTCCCATCAAGAAAATGCTGTACATAAATATGGCACGAGGGGTTTGAAAGCTGTAATTTTAGACATCTAACCCAGATGCCAAGTTAAGAGCCTAACCAACGGACAGATAAAAATTCTACATAAACCAGGAGCTTTTCTCTCCCTAATTACCCTGGAAACCCGAGTTAAATGATTTACGTGAATTTAGCCCTTTCCAATGGCAGCAGTGGCTTGAAGTGATTTGCTCCACCAGAGAGTTAACTTCCCCATGAGAGGCTGCTTCACTAGCCATCTACAGAAACACTGACCTACATACCTTGCAAAGGCTTTTCTTCCCCCAGGTGAACTCCTGCATCACCAGCTATCCAACAGGAACCTCCTCATATGAGATCTTTAATAGCAGCAGCTGCTGAAGGAAAGGGAACTGCAGAAACACACTTATTGCCAAACTGTGCATTTAAATGGAAGGAGGAGAAACAGATGGAGAAATCACTCTCCAGACAGTGTTTACTAGCACAATCAGCACCTGAGGCAGCACTTATTCAGGTGCTGAAATTACAGAGCTAAGTTTTATGATGAGAAATCTGTTCCTCATATGACAGCTATATTTCTCATCATGGATCATAAAAAGCAGATGATCCATCAGATAACTGCTTGATTGTAACGTGCATCACAATAAAACCATCAACTTTCTGTTTTGTTTTACGACCCTGCTTACATCTGGAATGCTTTCAAGAAAGATGCTGATGTTCTCTTTGGGTACAAACTGACTCAGGGCGCTTCTGGATTGCTACTTATGAGGTAGCAGATAATAAGAATAATGAGAAATGATAGCAGAATTACCTCAAATTTTGCTACCAGGAAGATCACTATATTACCACTAATATAATTTTATTAAATATTTTTCTTGGACTGGACCATAAAGAGGATTCTTAATTCTCTGACACCTTTCTCTTCCTTTTCAGTCAAACAAACTATTCCTTTCAGTCCTCTATTTCCTTTTACATTACAAATCTTTTCCACAACTACTAATTCAATAATAATAATGACAGTGATAAAACAAGTATTTGTAGTAACTCACATAGTTCCATATTTCTATAATAATAACAGTAATTTCTTATCTTTACATAGTATTCGTTGTCAGATCATTTCTAATTCTTTTCCTCTTAGAGGTAGACAAAAAGGTGAAACTACTTTTCCAAGGCTGCAGAGCAAGCCTCAAGTAAAATTCCTGACTTAGATAAGAGTATTCAGTGAAAATACGAGCTTTGCTGTAATTCAACACCCCAAAGAGACGTTATCAAAAGCAATTTTTAAAAAGACTTAAAGATCTGTTCTTGAAGATTGTTGTGATCTCAGCAGAGCACTAAAATTGGAAAAAAGTTGTCTGTACTGATGTGCAGTCTGCCTCTTTGCTTGGCAAGGTTACAACCCCATTAAACAAAACAAAACAAACTAACCCTCTGGTCTTGCACAGCTCTACCAGGAGGGCTTGCAAGTTCTCTGGACAATTGAGGTTGCTCTTAAATTGTGGTGTTGATCCATCACATGTTGAAATCAACAACACTGAACCACAGCTCAATATTCAAATCAGTTCTGCGTGGAGGAACAGCATTTCTGCCACCAGCCAGAACATTGAGTCACTTCATTCTTGACCTTAACCAAATGGGTTGAAGCAATATGTACTTCATATTCGCCTGCAAAAGCTCAGCTGTGCTTAGTATTAGCGAAGACTTTCATTCATTCCAAGTACCAGACTTCAGCCATTTTTTTTCTGACTGCATGATAAAGTTCAGATGTTTTAAAAAGACCCTTCTTCCCTACATGTGTCCACCCAAGCAGCAGCAGCAGGGTTTCTGCTAAAACCTGACAATGAAATTTGCCTTTGGAGAAAGACCAAACATAGAAAACTTCAGTGTAAACAACAATTGTTTCAGAAAATTATGAGTGCACCAGCCGAGGGCAAGGGAGTTGTAAAGGAACATATTTTGCCAGCTCAAATTCAGCAGACCTTATCAAGCTCCCACCTTCTTAATACACCATGAGTACAGACCCTTAAAGCTTCTTATTGTACAGTCCAGGCCTCCTCCACTGCACTTATGGTGGTCTGACCAGCCCTTCACCCCAAATCTCACCCTTCCTCCAAGCGGCAGCAAAGAACTGTTTAACCTGCATCTATAATCTTATTTCTACCCCAGCTGATGGGGAATCCAGGCTGTCCCTCCATGAGGCTAGTGAACTCGTACACCCTGGACTGATCACCAAACTCCCACTGTGTTTTGCTAAGTTACACAAATGCATTTTTCTTTTGCAATAGTTCCAGTAGAGATACAGCCAGCTCCTAAGGGAACTCTAAGTGGCAGATATCTGTTCCCAAAGCCAACTGTGCCTATGTCTCTGTAAATCACTGAGCTACTTGTGCTGAGTAGCTAGAAACAGAAATGAAGGGACTGAGCCCATCTTTTTCCTTGGTATCTTCCAGATACCCCACAGATATTGGGAAACAGCATGGAGGAAGAGAAGCAAAGATTAAATGATGGAGAAGAGTGCTGTGCTCTGGATCCATAAGGACAAAATGGGCAGGAATAGGGACTGCACTTAAAAAACAAATGGGATGTCTCTGTTGCAAGGCAGGTGTTCTCATTGAAGGCCTAGAGATGCTTATGTGTCATTAAGATGATGAAAAGAGCTTTAACACCTGCCTGGTTGTGTGCAAACAATGCCCCATCAAGACCTAGATCATGGTACATGTAATAATGTACTTATCAGATAGAAACAAATGCACTGGGTGGATGAAGTAGGGCCTGAATTGCAGAATGGAAAAGCAACAGCAAGCAATACATCTTCCTTCCCCCTTTTTTGATTAAAATGACTGTATTTAAACTAAGGGGTGTAACTAGAAACTGGGAGTTTTAGAAAAGCAAGGAATGTCTTACCTGCATCCACAGAAGGTAAGCAAGATGCATGCAAGTGTTGCTACTGCTCTTCTACAATCTTCAGGTTATCTAATAGGACTGTTATTTCATCCTGCAGATGAAGCATTGCTATTTCGAGTTAAGAAATACTTCTATTTAAAAATTCACATTTCATTGTAAAGTTAACCTCTGAAAAACAGGCCTATACTTACAAAATCAAGAAATACATTGGAAGCACTTGTTTTAGATGCTTCTGTTACTGCAAGCACCAGCTACAGAAAAAGAAAAAAAATAGCCACCTTTCTTTTTCTTCAATACGGTTATTAATTTTTGTATTCCAGTAGTTCTCTACAGTATGTAAGCAGTGTCCTCACATGTAGGAGGACAGAAGCTCCTGCGTTTTATAAGCAGAAATTCCTTTTGCCAGAGAATCAAACTGGGATTTGATGGTTGTTCTACAATGCTTCTAAGGAGCTAGCCTCCATTTATCTGCTTATGTCTTTAACGGTTGATACGATAAAAGTTTGGATACTCTCTGATGAACCCCAAGCAAATGGAAAGAAATTTGTGTCTTTTTTTAATCAGGATATTACCTGATACTGCTTGCAGCTGGAGAGGGTCCTGCACCTTTTTATTAGTACAACATTCAAAATCTCTTCTATGATACTTAATTTCTATAACAAGACATACATTTTAGTATCGTGAGATTCTGCATTAGGGTTTACTACTACACTTTCTCCTTGAAGGCCTTCTTTCCCACCCCTGCAGCAATATCTCTCTGCCAAACCAGCCCAATCTTCTCCTCTCATTTTAATTGAGGCTAACTGGATCCATCTGCTGCATGACTCAGGGGTTACTCTGAACCTCAGAGAAAAGTCCATTCCTATGCCAGATCTCAGAGATTTCAGCCCTGCTTTTAGAGAATGCAGTTTTCTGTTAAAATTTTATGTAATGGAAGGTTAAATTTTAGCACAGATGTTTGCACAGCAGTGAAGAGCTGAATGAGCCACTTGACACACCTCTGCCAAGCAGCCTGAAGTCAAAGGTAATGAACATATGGCTGCTACTCTCTGCCTCATAGCTTGCTTGCTCTTAAGGTCAGTCCACATTTTTATAACTTACTACACTTTTGTTAAGGCCTGAACCTGAAAGCATGCTTTGGCTATCACAGATATTGTTGCTGTCCTTGTGCATTATGATGGGTAGCATTTACAAGTGCCTGCAAACAGAGATGGGAAGTACTTACGCCAAGTAAGTGTTTAAAATGGGCACTAATGTGAGGAGGCATTTCTAATTTTCATTGCTGGCAGCCAAAAATAAAGCAGCATTTAGTAAGTAGGACCAGTGTGTGGGGGGAACAATGCTTAAACAAATTGGAGCATATCATTACTTTTTCATTGGCAACTTAAGAATCACAGTATCATTTTGACATAGCTGGGCCACGGACATATTTTTAACAAAGGGATATACACATAATATAATATTACTTCAACTGCTATTATAACATTGCATGCAAGTAACTCCTGCTGATTTAATAGTGCTTGGAAAAAATAATATAGCATTTGTCTCCACGGAATAAAATTCTTCAAGATCCTGGCAATTAGTTGAATGAAGCAACAGAAGCAACAAAAATACTAAAAGTGCTAAACAACTAATGGGAACCAAACTCGACCAGCTTCCCTATGCCAGGAACCATAGAGACCTGATCTTGATTTTTGGCAGTTCTGCCTTTAACAGAGCTCCTAGTGGTTTATATTGGTCTAAAAATTAGGATCTATTTCCATGAGTTCAGTCTTGTCATTCTTCCTAAAACACAGTTTGAAGCAGCAATGAATCCAAATAAATCATACATTATGGGGGGTACCACTGAATAATTTACTAAAAGTGTGAGAGGCATTTGGTACATGCTGCCAACTGCCCGAGTCTGGACAAATAACAAGTGAAGAATTTTCAAGTCACTGTCAAGTGCTGAACTATTCCACTCAGCACTAGAGATGTATCTTCCATTCTCTCCAAAAGGCAGAAGTACAGTGAAAAAGCATGACGGACCTCTCCAAATATGCAAGCAACAGAGAAAAGGGTATGAGACAATACTGCAAGATAGTGTTGCATGCAGGGAGTGTTGCTGGCCTTGAAGTCACCTCTCAAAGTGTGGTAACACCCTAGGGTGTCTCCTGCCATTGCATCATTCAAATATGAACCGGGAAAAAAGAAACCCCAGACCTTTAAAGAAACCTGTTTTCAGTGAGGAATTATTAGTAGATGGAAGCTGGTGGAGAAAGGACTTTGATTTCTGCAGCTTTAATTCCCACTTGAGTTCCATGTATGTTCAAAAAGGTGGCATCTCCTGAAGGAGAGGCAATATGTTAGGTCATTGGTCACCTTCCAGTCACTTCATCTTCCCAGTGAGCATGTCCCACTTTGGGGGTCATCTGCAGACAACTCCCTGAAGCAAAGTGGACTTTGGTCACTTTTCCCCTGCATTATTTGCATGGTCCTGTGGGTATCTGTGGCTCTGATCCACCATGAAGTTTACACTAGAACTAGTATAAACCCTAAGGTGAATCTAGCCAAGTATTTCAAATGTCTTAATTCCACTGAGCAAATATTTTCAGATATCATCCTAACTGAAAAGTTTTCCATGTTTGATTCCAAATGAATCTTTTCTATAACAGTGTTTATATTTGGCTACCTGCTGAATCAAACCAACGGGTTTCTATGGAGCTATGCTGGGAAGGAATTTGGCCTATTCTCTTTAAAATATATTGTGCTTGAAAAGATGTGACACATGACGTCAACTGGCTGTATTTTATCTTGAGTTGTTTCAGATAAACAAGGCCTGTTTTCTAGTAGGCTGAAGTACCTCCACAGGACCACTGCTTCACAGGAAGCGGAAAAGAAAGACTTCCCTTTCAACTGCAGCCATCTGACCGTGCTGAAACCCAAACACTCTGAATGGCACTGTAATCAGAAGCAGCAGGCACAGAAGCTTAAATTATATGTCAGATTTGAAATAGATGTGCAGTGGATCACTTTGATTAAGAGCGCCATATTTCACCTGCTAGCAACTGAGGATTGCATTCCTCATTCTTCTGCAAAGACAACACTGACCACGCCTTGTGTTTGCCGAAATCATTACTGAGAACGCCTACTCTGTTAGTGGAATAGTGCACACGAAGTAGGAAGTAAACTGCAGCTTCATCGTGGGTGTCCACTGCTAAACACTTGGAAAGGCACACAGCATGAAGTCCCCATCACTGTGAATAGCATTGTTATCTGATACAGCAAGACCTGACACAACCAGTCATGGACAGGGAATAAATGTTTCATCAAACACCATAAGTACACCTAATAAAAGCAAATGCTGGGATGTCTGTTTAAGTGTGATTTTTAAATTAGGCTTTTCAGAATGTGATGAGCTAGCTTTGCTTTGCTGACATGACTTGCTTCCAAGAGATGCAGGTTGACATTTTTGTCCAAAGTCAAACGCCTATGGTGGATTTTGCTTTGTCACCTTCGCGCAACCAGGCATGTCTGACATTGTGCGCTACAGAACCAGAGCTGAACACCATGACTGTAACAGGTCAGGATGCTGGCTTGATTTCAAATACAAAGCTTCTCGCGCTTTCAGGTATTTCAGATATATTGTTGACTGACCTTACATGATATGCAATTTCATGAGCTCTAGCAGTTAATTGGTGCACCAACTTCCTTCTGTAAAACTTATTCAAAATTGTATATAAAGATACTTCATGGTACAGATTGGCTTTTTGAAGTCCTTAAAGTGGTTTAAGTTGATATAATTTCTTGTTAGATTTAAAAAAAACAAACAACCCACGAACCAATAGGTCTTCCATTTAGCAGACTGCACGTGCATCAACATGAGTGAAAGAAGAAATACACCTTGTATCAGAGTCATATGATGATACAGTCATGCACAGAGATATAATCAAAATAGTAAAATGATACAAGCATGTTTTAGTATATTTCTGTTTCACTTTTCAGGTTCATTGAACACCAGCTGCATATATTATGAAAATAAATTGCCTGGCTTCAGTCTTCATTAGTTAATGAAATATGCTATAGTGACACAAAGCTGTTGGAGTGTGTGAAATACATATACTTTGTAGAGTATCAACAAGCCAAAAAGCCACAGCATCATGACAGAAAAAGATAACTCGGCAGTATTTACACACTAAGTGGTACCAGGAAAAGATAGGTTATTGACCTGAAGTTGCAATAGTTCAATACTCTTCTTCACAAGAGCCCCTAGGCAGAGTTGAAATGTTACTTATTTGCAAATGTATGTAGAGTTGATAGAAAATAATTTTCCATAATAATTATTTTTGTGATTCTTCAATTGTAATTTGTAAATAAATAATAAATAAAAGCTTGCAACATACAGTTGTCTGTGGACTCTTGTCTATTAGCAATTAACAGATATAGACAGAGGCATTTCTATTAACAGAGAAAGTGCTTGAAGAAAATGGACCTGAATTATTTAATCATCTTTGGCATGAGAAGAAAAGATCGGCATGAATTCTAACATTTATTTGCAAACATGCAGGCAGTCCTATATGACTATTATATGTATGATGTCAGTATGCTTTTAAATTGTAAAAGATATGAATGATTTAGCATATAAAATAAACCCAAGATGTCATTAGGAAGCTATGACAGTCATTCCCCCTTTAATTTTCCACATAAAACACCAACAACCAAAATGGTTCTGGAGCAGACGGCTATGAAAACAGAGTGGCAGTGGGAAAGCCCTCCTTTTGAACTCATGTGAGATAAAAGATAGTTATACTGGCTGCACTGTTGGGTTTTTTTAACTGCTTGCTTAGCATACAAATAGTGCAGCTGGAATGAGGCTTGCTGTCACCCTGGTAGGCAGACAGGTACATCGACTGCACAAAATACACAGTTCCTGGCCTGTCTGCTTGGATTAAGATGGCTCATTGCGTGCTGGGACCTGCACGGTCTTTGGGACACGCCTTTGAGTTAATGCCAAGGGTGGCAATATGCTCCATTTCATGTAAATACGATGCAGCCCTTGGGCTTCTGGCAAGCTGCCAGAGCAGCCCACAGCTCTCTTATGAAGATAATACTACTGTGATATTCTACAGAACTCAATCAAAATGCTGCAGCCACTTTAGTGTCATCTGCAGCACGTGGGATCCCCTAACCTAGAATTCTTAAGTATGATTAAGATTTATATATTTATTGTAGCCACACGCACATATGCACAAAAGAGCTGAAGTGGTGTCAATAACTTCTCCTAACTGAAAGCTGAAAAAATGAAAAGATGAATGCAAAGACTTGGAATTGTATTTTAAAAATATTGTGCAACAGGTTAGTGGGACCACTTCCACCGCTGGCAGAGTCCAGTCCTGCAAACCTGACTTGCTCACTACAGTTTTCTGGTAGTCCCTGTGTGATATTGGCAGGTTAATAATTTCTTTTTGTTTTTTCTCCAGGCAAAGCTGTAAGTTTCTCTAATATCACAGTGGGTTGTCATGGAAATTAGCATACTACAAAATGAGGATGGCAAATAACTCCATTTCCACATGCTATGTTCAGCAGCCAGATGTATTAGCGGATTTGGCAGCATTTGCCAACTCCTTTGCACATGAATAACTCTACTCACATGGTTTAAACAAATGAAACTAGGATAAATGAGATTAATTTGCCACTAGCAAATTACATTCTATTTAAAAATATGAATAAGCCTGTACCAAATCCACATGCTTTTGTACATTTCCCATATAATTTTCATGCATGGAAACATTACAGCAGACTATCCAAGAGTACACTCAAGTAGCTGAAAACAAGAGGAGCGTCCTAGAGCAGGGGTACCTTTCCAGGAGCCTGGAGACCACAGACGGGCATGTCACAGGGGCCTGGCCCAAGAAGAAAAAGCAACCATGAACGTCTCACACAGCTCATGCCACTTTGGAGAGGAAAGAATTGTGTGTTAGAGCAGCCTTAGTCAAAGTGCCCAGCTCAGACTGAGTGGAACATAAAGCTGGATTAACCTACCCTTGTAGATTTTGTTACCTATCTAGCCATAGCTGGAGATACTGGTTACTCTATCCAGTGGAAGGCAGAGTCTGCTGTAAGCACAGCGTGAAATCTAAACAGGTTATTTCTCTTATTGTCTCCTTTGTCCATCACATATTCAAACTGGTCCTTCAAACTCCATTTTGTCCTCAATTATTGCATTCCTCAATTTCCTATGTAAAGTTAGTGTAAATATGGCACTTCAGCTCTCACTGATAGACAGTGAAAATTTTTTATTTAATGTAACTTTTTACTTCAGTGCCACAAATACTCTGTTAAAAATGTTCCTATTCCACTTCCTAAGATCTTCGTATATCTTCCCCTTTAAGAAAACATGATCTCTCCTCATCTTCCCTTGGCTGTTTTTGTTTCCTTCGTTGCACAACTCTTTTCCACTTGCCATATTCCCATCTAAATCATCTCCATCTATCTACCCCTCTCACTCATATGCCTTTCTTTTACTATCTATTCCATTCATCCTACTGAGACTTTCAGACTTTTGCCATTTCTTCCCTTCCCCATTTCTCCGAAGGGTTTTTTCACTCCCCCTTGTCCATTGGGACTTCTTCTCCCACCCTGTTTTTTGTCCCATCACCCTTATATAGCAAGACCATGTGCTAGCTACTCCCTCTCCCAAGTGCAAAGCCTTCAAGATGGGGCCTAATGCCAGTAGAGACAGAGGGAGCACAAAGGCTGCCTTCTCTCCTTGGTCCTTCACCTGGGAAGAGACACTTGGAGCACAAAACAAGAAAAGAGTCAGCAGTGTCTCCTTTCTTGGAGCTGACAGCATGGGTTAGACCATCCTTCCTGCAGACAGCTGCATGGGACTGTTCACCATGGCACCAGGACCAGTTGCAAGACCATCCATCACAAGCTCTGACTACAGAGAAGGGTAACTGAGAACACGATGACTCCCTCTAGTGATGAATCCTTCCACACCTTTCAGGACTGGCAAGACTTGGGGACGGATGGCAGCTTCCCTTGATGATGTCAACTAACTTGGAGGAGGGATGGAAGTATCCTTCTCTTAAAAGAAAAATAGGCCTGTTTTAAAGGTTATCACTTATCACCAGGAAAATTACATGCTGGCTATTTAAAGATTTCTTCTTGAAAAGCAATAAAAAACAAATCGCAGAAAAGTGTCGTCATTTCTGACATTGTTTGTGTGGAAGCCCCCAATAGGAAGTATTGTAAACCATTTCCCAATCTGCTTTTATACAGGCCTAGGAATTAAAAATAAAACTTTAGTGTTTAATGCTTAAACCAAATGTTTAATTTTGAACATCCCCATAGAGTCACACTGCAGTGTGGAGGTTGCAGTTAAAAGCGAAGATTCCTTCATCTTCCTGACATTGAATCTACAGTATAACAAAAACATTTTGAAACTAATGTAGAAATAGTTCTAACTGGAGCTTTAACATAATTTACTTCAGTCATGTTCATCAGGATCATTTATATCTTACACATGTGATGTGTAAATATTCTCCCTCCCTATACATATACAGTTGGATTTTATATATTATATATAAAAACACTCCCTTACAAAGTATGATTCATTGGTTTAACAGTTGGTATTTTAGCTTTTCCAGTATGTTCAAAAGCAGTTTACACAGTTAGAAGTATGATGTATATAATCATTACTGCTTTAAGTAGGGTGTCATCCCATCTGTATGAGAAGACACATTACACGTGCTGAGCTAAGCACTGAAAACTACTGAGACAATTCAAAGCTGTGGAAGAACTGTGAGCCAAGCTTTGGCTATTTTCTGTGCCATTAGAAGGTGGTTTACTACCTGATTCATAATTATGCACAGTAAAATATATGTATCGAGACAAAGAGTATAAAACGCTACCCGTTATGTACAAGAGCTGATCTTAGAACGGGGTGTGCCTTGGCCTAGGAGCAGGACTACGCTACCTCATGATTAGAGAGCAGGGCTGGAAGTCAGATCCCATGGTCTGTCCGGCCATTGATCTGTGGACAAGTTTCCTGGTCTCCCTGGGTTTTGGTTCCTCAAAAGGAGTGGCAAACCTTATCAACCTAACCTGTATGTTGAAGTTTCTTACTTAATGGATGTCTGAAAAATGCAGAGATCTGCTGATTGCCAAGGATTATCCTATTTTCATTTGACATGAATGAAAGGCATCCCTCTGTAAATACATCATAAAGAACATCCTTACACAAATGTGGAAACAGTTCACACGCATGTGCAGAGAAAATGGAAAAAATGCATGGCCCTGCCCAGAGTAAAGCTTGTGCCATATGTGATTACAAGGACTTGTAGGCTGAAATGAGGCTGGGTATATTCAACATTTGGGTACCACTTTGGCTGTTACAGATCTTCTCAATGTTGTTACTCACAGACAGCCCACTCACACATGCTCTTTGAGACAAAGGAGAGTATACTCCTTTTTTGGGTGACATGCAGCTGAGAACCTGCTTCCCTGTTTTGTGTGCAACCAAAGAAAATTTCATGGGACCTTTGCTGAAAACAGTTAGGTCAGATAATCACCAACCTGCTAGGCTTTGAGGTCTGTGCTGCCTCAATGTAAGCAATATACTTGGGAATAGAGACAATGTTGATCTGTACCAAGCGGTTCCTCTAACCACAGAGAATGCCATGTGTTGGCTCAGATTTATTCAATTCAACTTGACGGTATTGGCAGGGTGGAGGGAGCATGCTTGATGATCCCCAGAGATAACACATCTCATTCAGCACCATCAGAAGCCTGAATATGTTGAATACAAATTAAATATTCTGACATTTTAACTGGAAAAATTAAAGACTTTTTGCTAAGTATATGTAAACTGTGATTTCTTTCTAAATATCATATCATGCAGTGAAAAAAAAATGTATGTCAATGATATACAAGCCACAGCATTGCCACATTTCAAGCCTCCACCTCAAAGTAGGGTGTTACAGATGTCCATTGACAGCAACCCATTTCGTTTTGTTTCTGTAATGATTATTGGAAATTATTTTGGCTGAAATTTCCCAAATTCTTCAGTCTGTGGTAGACATTTAACACAGAAAATTTCAGCCAGTGTGGATCTAGACACTTGCTCAGAAAAGAATTAAAAATGGTATCATAGGAAATTTCACATACTACAAATAAGGCAAAACCTTTTTGTTGACAACCTTATTTGGCTGGCAAAACCAGACATATTCTGTATGCAAAAGCCCTTTTTTGGGTCTGAATTAAGATCAGCAGACCAGACTTGCCTATGATTAAAATCCCTCAGGATGTCTTGGGTATCTACCTTTTCCTAACAAGTGTATATTTTGGGGCCTGCCTGGCAGTAATCTTGAATATTTAGGTTGCCACACACCAACTTGGATAGTACAAGACAGGAAATACATAATTGAACATTATGCTTTCTCACGTCAGAAGAGCAGCCCAATTCATTATTCTGTCTAGCACATTTCCTCAGCGTTGTCCTGGGTCACTCGGCACTCGCTGAAAGCAATGCCTGACCAGCAATCAGCCGCACATGTATGCACTAGGAAACCATGAAACTTTGTCCTGGACCTGGCATCCCACCACAATCCCTTGCAATGGACTGCCCTCCTTCCTTTGAGGAAGACATCTCTGTCTAGGTTATGCTGGAGAAAGGCTCTTCATCAAGTGAATTGATAACAGGGGTGATCAAAGTCTGGCAGTTGTACCTTATCTACCGGGGATCATAATTCAGGACTGAAGTTGCCCTTCAGTTTGCTCCTCCCCACCATTAAATTACATTCAATCACTGCAAGGAGAATGCAGCCCATGCGCTCACAGCCAGATGTTATCATTACAGGCCTTTTCTTATAAACTGATGCTGAAACCTGAGTGGTTGATGAGACTAGCTAAGCAGTTGTACCTTTGACCTGATTGCATTAAACTTGCCCTATCAATTTAAGCTTAGTATAAACACCATTTCCCAGAGTCCCTCATGACTTCAGTAGTGAGAAGAAGCTGACTAAGCCTAAACATTTTTTAACAGCAATCTTGTCTTACAACACCAAGGGGATTTGCCATGTATCTGGGGCTTTATAAAACCATATGAACATGCTGAAAGAATTAAAGTCCTTTAAAAAAGCAAAATTGATGGTGACAGTCCTTTTAGAAAACCAGTTTGTAGAATGTCAGCACAAGAGGAGTTGGAAACAAGACTGAAATAGTTTTAAAAAAACTACAACAGATTTGTGTTTGTTTCACACAGTTGCTCCCGAATACTAAGATTTAGAGATAAAAGACGAAACAAAGGAAAAAAATCTCCCAAACTGAATTCACACTTAAAAAGATCTCCCCCCCAGCACTCCACAACTCAAAGCCCTTTCAGACATATCACTCATCTGAGATCTCCCATAAAACATAGAGCATCTTTATCCTGCCGTTTCAGATTTATTTTTAATAAAGGTTGGTCTATTTCACATTGAGGATAATTCAGCTAATCCTATCAAAAGTTTCTATGTAGCAGCACATGAGCTATAGCATATGGTATACCATATGGCCAACAAAGCTTGGCTAGGCTGAATAAAGGGGGACGTGCTTATAACTGTAAGGGTAAGAATAGAAGTAACATCATGCTTAAGTCAGCTGTATTACCTCCTATGGGATGATAAAGCAGTGGTTTGGTACCGCAAATGTTGGCAAAACAACAGGAGATAAACCAGCAAAATACGGATCTTCATCTGGCCAGGTTGCAAGTGCTCTGGCCGTGATGCAGGAAAACACACTTGAAGTTGAGCAGATGAGTATTCCTGCTAATTTTAGCAGAAGTGCCAAAGTAGTCAATGCTCTGCAAGACTGAATCTCCTACCCAGAATTAGAAAACAATTAAAAAATTAAAGAAATATCCAAGACTGTTACTTATTTTAATAACAGAAGCTTTGTGCCGTCTGTTGGTTATATGAACGCAACAAACCAGTCAGTGGAATTGCTGCTAGAAGTGCAAAGAAGCAGCGCATTAAGCAAAATGTAATGTTTTCATGCTTATGGATATTCATGCAGAACATGACTCAGAGCACTGAAACATAAGCACGTAAAAAGCCAACAAAAAATTACTAACTTGTTCTAGTGTTCTGAAATCTAACAAAGAAAGAATATGCATGTAAAAAACAAAAAAAAACCCAAACAAACATAAAACCCCAGTCCAACCAACAACTACTGCTGCTTACATAATTATGGAGAAGTTTTTTCAATAACTAATTTACCTGAGTTTCTACCTCTGTTAATCTTAGCAGCAGCATCCAACTTTTGTTACATTTAATAAATGGCAATATTCCACTGCAGGAAGAAAATGCAGATAAGGTGGAAAAAAATCTAGTGCATTTTTTTACGTAATACAGAGAAAGAAAGTAATCTAGAACTTGATGCAGAGTTCTTTTGTGATTCAAATTAAAGCAGGGTCCTTTTATGCAAATAAGTAAAGTACACATTTAATGAAAAAAACTAAAACCAACATTAGAAGAAGACTTGTACAAATTGCTTGCCTTGCAGAAAGCATCTCTGTTTCTCTCCTTTTGGGACCAGATGAGACAGAACAAACCCAGTGACCTTGACTCAATCCAGAGAGGAGAAAAAATAGAAAAAAGTATCAACTCTTTCCTGCAAACTTCCTAAAGTAACGTTGGTTTACCTAGCCGTGCCCTGTCACTACAAAAGATACTTCTGTCTCACAGCTTACAGCAGTGTGGAAGCATCGGACTAGCTTTCACCCTACACTTGCTATTGTGAGTGATCTAGCTGTGACATGATAGAGCACAACATAGGCTAATCTATCCTTCCAGTAACTGGAGTAACAGCTAAGCTGGAGAAGATGAGGTACAGCAGAGCAATAATAAAATGTATAAAGTAGGACGACAGGTCACAAAAGGGGAAGTCTTAGGCTGGCATGAAGTTACTGGTGGGGTTTGTCATTATTAGTCTTAAGAATCATTACAGGCACTTTCTATAATGTCAAAAATATTACAAACAAGCTGAAGAAAGTTGGTGATGGCTTAAATTTGAGACATCAGTACAGAGGAGGCTCAGGTTAGAAAGAAACAGCTGGCTCAGCATGAAGACTGCCATCACGGAAAGGAGTTGAGAGTCAAGAAGAAAAAGCTTGAGATAATTCACTTAAAGATTACAAACAAAAGGCTCATTGTATTTTGAAATAATTGGTGTAAAGAAGAACCTGGAGGTACCAGTTCATCACAGGTGACTGTGAATCAGAAGTGTGATGCAACCATGAAGAGAAACAGTCTTAGTGTGCACAGTAGGAGGTGTGCACACTCCCCGCAAAGTAGGGCAGTATTACTGCTAGTGTATGAGACACTGATTGATGTGTCTTATTTCAAATACTGTGTAGTGTTTAAATACTACTCTTGGTAGTGTTGTTAAAAGAAAACAAACTGGAATTGGAGCAGATATTGGGAAAACTTATAAGGATGGTCAAGGGGTGTAGCAACGCCTTATAAGAGCACAAGGACGAATTTTTTTTGTTTAGTCAACCATACTAAAACTTGGGAGCTGATATAACTGTGTATCATACAGTCACCTGGGAGAAGATGTTATAGCATCACCAAAGGAAGTAACTATTTAAGTGAAGGCCAGTGGTATAAGAGCAGAGGGATATAAGCTTGCTAAAAATGCCAATAAAGTCGTAGGTTAGAAGAAAACTCTTAACTACAAGATCAGGCAGGTTCTGGACTGCTGTACAGTGGGATTAGCTGGGGCTAAACATCCTTGTGACTTTTAATGTGCAATTAATGAAAATGGTTTCGCGATGTGGTACCTGCACTGGAGATGAAGTGTAGGTATCTTCCAATTTGCTGTTAACAGCATGGCTATAACATAAGCATCAGCATCTGGTAATGCTCTTATTCTCTTAACGATTTAATATCTTAATTTTATGTCATACTTTTCAACCCAAAGGATCCCAAAGCACTTAAAAAATTACAATTGATGTGCAGTCTGTGAAGACAGGGCTTCATTCACTGCAGAAATAGAGCTGCAGCACAGGTGAGAGGCAGCAGCTGTTTAAAGTGTGGTTATACTCAAACTATAAAGAAGTGCTTACATTTTATAATAGGGAAGACCAAAGTGGTCTTTTGGGGGAGAAAGTATTTTCACTGGAAAAATGTTAAGTACTCCGTATTTCCTATTTTCTTCTCCAGGCAGGAGTTCTGCTGTTGATGTCATGGAGGGACCAAGGTGCAGCAATCCTAGTGGAATGAAGGCAAAAATATTTCCCTTATTCATGCTTCTACTACCCATGAAAATAGTTTTGCTATGTATAATGTGGAAAACCCATCACTACTCTCTTATTTTAGGGACTTTCCTGCCTTCTTCAGGGGATATTATCTCAGGAGATTCATTAGGACTTGATCAAATTAATCCCTTTAAATCCAAGAGGATACTGAAGTGTGTTTGTGCAGGATCCACCAATGGGTGGGATAACTGCAGGCTACCTTCCCTGCAATGCATGAAAATCCCCCAAAATCAGCATGAACCTTTGCAGGCCACATACAAAGGCTTGGCCAGCTGTCAAACCCAAACCGTCAAAAATCATGAGACTGGCTTATGAGTAGAATGATGTTATGCTCCCTCCACCTTGACTTTGGGATTGTTTTGGTTTGTCTGTGTTAATAAAAAATGAGAAACCTTTTTTTTTTTCAATGAAGGTATGACATATAATTACAGTGGGTAAAATACAGACATGACTCTTAAGGACTGTCACGTGGTTATCTTTCACCAAAAGTGACTCCAAAGAAATGTGTGAGCTTATAAGAGCAGTAGTTTAAGAGTTAAAACTTAGCATCATCAGATTCTGTTTGGCTTTGGAAAACAGGACAGCACATTCGTCATCCCATTATCAGACATAAGTGAAAAAAGATATAGTAAAATGAGTTCTCCGTAAAAAGAAATCCCAGTGCAATTGTGACTCTTTACAGCTATAAAACAGAAGAAACATAGAAACTGAAGAGAAAGGACTATTGTTACTGGTAACACCTGAAACAACAGGCAAATTACTAGCTATCATAAGCTCAAGGTCTATTGTTCTGGAAGCTGCAAAATGAGCAGCAAAAACAAAAAAAAAAGAAAAACTCTTCTTGAAGAGTTTACAGTAAAAGCTCAGCATACTTGAATGTCCAGAACAATCTGAAATCCAGATGAGGATAAATCAATGCCATGTCATACTTGGAAATAACTTTCTAAAAAGAAGCCAAATAAGGAAATTTCCCTTTTAATTGTAAGGAATGAGAGATTCTCTACAGAACAGCTGAAGTAGTCATAGATGTGTCTCTTCCACAGCTTTTTTTTCCCCCCTCTTTATTCTGCATTCCATAGTTCCAAATAGAGAAGTCATCCACAGGTCACACCACTGCCTCTGGTGCTACTTAAAGAATTTTAAAAAATGTATCTTCACACTGGCGACACACACAACCCGTGTAGGTGGATTTCCACGAGCAGTTGTTATCTCAGCCCCCCGCTGCCGCCTCAACCCCCCATCCACTTCCTCCTCCTGGCTCCCGCGTTCCCAAGGCTGGCTCAGCTCAGCTGCCTGGCTGTCACAGCACCGCCGCAGGGCTCGGGGAAGTTTTAGACAGGCTCACTCATTTCCAGGAGGCTCTCCTCCCAATGAACGCATACCCCTGAGATGACTCCAGGGCATCAGCTCACCTGAAGTGTCTGACACAGGCTTCCTTTTAAGCAGCAGTAGTTGATAGGAGGCCCACAAGGACCGTACTAACCACCGTGTCACTCAGCAGATTATCAAGAAAACGTCTTACAGGAAAAGTGCTTGCTTGATTTGGGCTGCTGGTGGGCTGAGCTTTCACCCATCACAGAGCTGCCGGGGCCTTATCCAGCCTTTAACGAAGGCTGCCCAGTGGTGTCCCAGCAGCCCTGGAGCACGCGTGCCCCCCTGCGCCTCCTTTTTCTCTCTTTCTCTCAGGACACTGGGTGAAAAGCTGCGTCCCGTGACCTCATGCGTTGGAAAGGTCCTTCTTGCCCCCTGACCCCTTTTTATACCAGCCTGGGTGGAACACAGGGAGAATGGGACCTGGCGGCTCTGTCCCCAGCTCCTGGGTCCCTCCCCTGGGGCGTTATTTCTCTGTAATGCCTCAGCTGCTGCCAGATGAAAACTGTGGACTGTTTAGAAAGCTCTAGCCCTCCTGTATTTTACAGCCGGGACTCAAAAAAAACAGGATTTTGGCAGCTTTGCCAGGTATACGTGTTCTGCCATCCTGGTGAAAGTTCATCCCAGCCTGGTCAACTCATGTGCCTTTGAAAAAACAGAAATGTGACAGTTTGCACATGCCCAGCAGAGACCTGATAGGGATGGATAGCTTAAATTTCCGGACAGTCTAACCTCTCTGAAACATCTCACATGCTCTGGGTATTGGCTAGACAAAGCAAGCAGGTAACCCCTCTCTCAGCATATGAAGAAGAGGGCCAAACTACGATCCTGCAATGCTTGCATTACCTAGCTTCAAGATATTTGACTTTGTACCTTAATAAAGTTCCTTTAACTCATGTGTAGTTTCTATTTTTTTATTTCTGTTTTTCTAGTGTATAATACTCTGTATACGCAGACAGATAGGCAGCTTCTGTTTCGTAAAGCAGGAGATTCCTGCATGCTGTACGTGCATTAAAAAGAATCCATATTCAAGAATAAACTGGCAGACAATTCAGTTTGTCGGTTCATAATATAACTGGACTGCAAGGGAAAGATCGGAAATCAGTGATTTTGCCTAAGGGAGCAATCTTAAGTATAAAAAGGAGAGAGGGAAATACAGACTAAAAACCTTTAAAAACCGTCATTTTTGAACTAGAAAAAGAAAAGTAATCCCAATCCATCAATTACTGAAGCATGCGAATACTATTTAAAACACATTTTAAAACTGAAAAAATTAAATACCTTGTATCTAATTTTAAACAGGTTTTGCATGGTGTAACACCATTGATGTCAGCAGAATAATTTCCAAGTTATAAATTTGTTAACATAAGGTTATTGCCAGGTTGCAGTACAGTGGATGAGAATTGCTTTGAAAGTACAGTACGAGATGGAAGACTGTATGCTAATGTTGAATAATCTGCTAGGAGATTATTTGCTTTCTGCCTACGCAGCCAAACTACATATTAATTAATGCTACCGCAGACACTGTCATCTCCTAAGGCATAAAGCAAAACAGTAATATTCTAACATTAATAATAATTAATATTCTCTCTTATGAATATTATTCAAATAAAAGTATGTTGTATTTTAATACGTGTTTACCAAAACTGTGTAAAATACAAAGCTCCTATTTTACTTGTTGTTCTTCTGCCAAACATGGACAATGATTAGTAAATACCTTTGAGCTGATGAACAAAGATAGGGGGTTACATCTTTAGAAAGCAATAGCAACCTCCTCAGAAATTTAATTTGACTGTAGTTCAGAAGCCAATGATGTGAACAGCCTGGACACCCATCTTAAACGAGGCTTATTCACACTTTCAGCCAACAAGAGTTGATAAAACAGTCTTTAATAGTCTGGTTTTGCCTTCTCAGATAGACACACACACACACACTGTGCAAATTGTTGAATGTACAGCAACGGCCTTGGATGAGGCAGGGTCAGGAAGCACTTCTACACCATAAGCATCAGCTGGGCAGGTGTTTTATGGGCAGCTGGCCTGGCTGCCTAACTCCTTCATGGCTTTGGGTAGCGGCACGGACACTTCCAGCTCTTGCAAGCTCCTACGTTGAACCAACGAAACACCCCAAATAAAATCTCGGCAGCAATACTGAACACTGGGAAAACTCTTAAGAGTCGAGCTGGACCATGACTCAGCTCCAGAGCCGTGAGGTGATGGCTGAGCATGGGACAAATACTAGGTCACAGAAACCAAATTAAGAATGGAAAGTGGAACAGAGGCTCAAAGCTCAGTTGTTTCCTACATAAACTAGGGCTGCATTTATTACTTAGGAATGAGGAAGAAGGTGGAAGGACTATGTCTCCTTCAGTACAATAACAAGCAGAACTAGGAACAGCATATTGACCTTGCAGGGTAAAACATGTGCAGGAGCATGGAGCAGAGGGCATTCTAGTAGGCTGGGGTGCTCACAGAAATAATTCAAGAATTAAAAATATATAGCAAAGAAATCACTAGCTTATGCAAAGTGAGAGGGTAAAGCAAAAGAATAAATACCTGACATTGATACCATGTGAATAAACAGTAAACCCTGGAAGAGTTGCATGGCAAGATACACTGAAGAACTGCCAGGCTCCTATGACATTTTATATAATAATTTTTGCATGGTGACAATGACATTTTAAATAAAATACAGTTGTAGTCACACCAGTATCTGTAAACATTGCACTTCGAGAAAATCAGAGGACTTCTAAATGAAGGACATGTTGACAACAACTGAAACTGGCAGATCTGACATGCCAATAATGTTATAGAGGTCAGGATGATGGAATATGATGAAAATGAAAAGACATTGCCCACAAAAAATCATTCAGGGGAATATAAAGAACTCACAAATATAGAAAAACGAATTAACTAATAAAGGAAAGACTAGGAAAATAAATACTGATCTCGCAGAAGATTTGAAAAAGCTGATAGTGTTCTTGCATCGAGTACTACAATGCCCAGTGTGATACACTAGATCCTCAGGAATGAAAAATAAAGGGAGATTCAAGAAGTAGTGGATAAATATGATGAAAAATCTCAAGCAATACAAAGGAGGAGAGGAACAAAGCTCCAAATCTGACAGACGGCAGAAAGCAGCAGCAAGATTTCATTTCCACCCACTGCTACCACAAACAGTAATTGAAATAAATAAACAAACAAACCTCTGTTCAATTATTCAGACCAGTTAATTTAGAGTTGTTTGTTTGTGGCAGAAGAGGGAGATCTTTTGTTGATATAACTGAAATCATGCCAGTTAAAGGTTAAATCCTGCCTGCTAGACATAACTTGGGGTATGAAGAATCATGTTACATGTCTCAGAGAAAACTGAGGCCTCCAAACAGCCCTCAGTGATCCCGCGGCTGGTAAGGGCAACCCATACTCTCTGCTGCACTCTCCTCCTGAATTCATGCTGCAGCCCCTGCTTCAAGAACACCGTGATCCCAGATCTTTCTCAAGCCTCAAGATCTCATGTCCCTTGCAGTACAGGGACTGTAGTTTCTCCTAGCACTTTGATGGTTAAAATACATTTATTTTTGCATTTCCTCCATTGTATTTTATTGTGGCCCTAAGTTACCATCCTGACTTATTTTCTCTCTTCCTCATCTCTTTTATAGGTAACCGTACACTGCATATGCTGCACGCTGGCCAAAAAGAACTATAATGTCAGAATTATATTCAGTACTGTCTTTGATTGAAGCACCATGCCCTGCCTTATCAACAACATCAAGTTCCTACTTTGTAATTTCCTATTTCTAGGTACAGACTTTTCTGATGCATATCTGCTTTTTGCACTGAGGTATGATTTCACTGAGGTGAACACACCTCAGTTTTCTTGCAAGTTGCTAAAAATAGCAAAGAATATATGACTCTGTCTAGCAGAGTCACCCCATTCTGGTGAGTAGTCCATCTGAGAAACCTCCTTGAAGACAAAAGGACAACTCCCATATTTTCACGATGGACTTGTTAGTGGGCGTGATTCACCATTTCCTCATTCCATCTTTACGCCAGTGTAATTAAGTCAATAGGGGTTACATAAAGATAAAACTGAAGAACTTAATGCAAAGGTGAGTCAGATCCCACATGTTACAAAATGTAAAAGGACCACTTCATAGCAGGATGATGAGAATTTGGAACTTGCTTATCAGAAAACACGTGCTTCAAAGTGATTCCTGATCATTTTGGAATTGCCGTTACAAAATCAGCATAGGTTGGTTCTATTGTTAGTCAGGTCACAGCTGGGCACGAAACATGCCAATGCAGACCTCCTGAAAGATACTTCATATTTACTCTTGAACAATGAATTGGTCTTCCAGAGGGAAAAAAAATACAAGTTTGACAATGGACTACATTGTTCCTTGATGTTGCAGCATGGACAGATCACAGGTGTATTACGTAAATACCTGTCAAACTGACAATTAATATCAATTAGGCTTTAATCTGACATATTACATTGGGTGCAGCGAATACAAAATCTGTTCAAAGTAGATCATAGATATGTACCCTTCAATTAGACATGAGGGAGGAGGAAATTCTACTCTCTGGGAAAGCACAGCATTTAACTCCTAAACTGCTAGAGATCTCTATGGATGAAATTCATCCTTGTGAAGGTGGCCAGCCCAAAACTTTTTTGAGTCCTAGCAATTTCAAAAGTGTAAGTGGCATTTAAGTAGTCAGAAGGAGCTGTTCCTCCTCTCTCTACACACACACATGCTCAAGTGCACAGTGTTTATCAGCTTCTTTCTTTGACACATAAGAAGGCCAGAGTAGAGGATATAAGAGAGAGATATCTCTGAATCAGACCTCCTGAAACAATCACTTTGGAGTCAGAAAGTAAGAGAGTACTCACAGAGCTACACAGGAGATGAAAACAGGCACTTTCATGGTGTGTCTCAGAGCTGGAAACAGGAGTAGAAGAACATACATCTCTTCATTTTACATAGAGAAGACCTATAGACAGAACTTGCCCAGACTAGGTATGTATGTGATTTTTTTTCAGGCTTTACAACATTGAACAGATCCTTAAAAACACTACAATCAAAATGTCAATACAGTAATCTCTCCTCAAAGTGAGAAACTGCAAATACATCACCAAAATTGACCCAAAAGATTATGCTACAATGGATTGTCCTGGGGTTAATCAGACACAGAATTAAAACACACAGCAGACAGATTGTCAGTAAGATTCTCAAGCAAGCCACAATTGCTGCCATGACTTAATATCTCAAAACCTCAAAAGAAATCAGACATGACTACAATATTTTGTGGCATGTGAAGAATACATAAATGAAGCAAAAAGCACATTACTTGTCCTCCTTCTGGAGAAAGCATCTAACCTGTGCAATACTATTTCTACTGTTTCACAGCTGTCCTTCACATACGCTGCACTGCTTCCCCATTTTGAATTAACCTTTTCATTTTATTTATTATCTCATATATTGCCTCCAAAATAGGATGCCAACTCAATTTTTACACAGCACTATTTTTTTTTTATGCTGTGTAACACTTTTCTTGTTCATGGACTTTTCAGGGAGCTGGCTGAAAGAAAATGCTCACATAACTTCTCATTAGTCCTGAGAAGGACAGGCAGATAGAATTCTGTCTCTTGCCATCTACCAACATAAGCTAAAAATTTCATTGATCTGACATCCCACTATCCATGCCTCAAATTCATATGAGGTTCACAAATGCAAACATTTATGAGGATGCTTTTAAATCAGCAGATATGCTCTGTAACAGAGATTTGCAAAAGAATTACACTTTTAAATAACTCTACTCTCATTTAATAAACATTAAACATAAACTTAATAATTTTAATGAAGGCTGAACTAAGAAATATTATTGAAAAATCTCCCCTTTTATTTGAGAACATAAAGACCTACTCTTCCATCCAGTGATTTCATACTCTGAGATAATGCTATACATTGCTTTCTGAACCCAAAGATGGGAATGACTTTGTACATCTCAGCTCAGAAGGAGCAAAAGGGGAAATATCAGGGAAGCGCAGAAGAGCTTCATTTTCAATTTAAAAGAAAAAGGAAAAAAGGAATGTGACTCCTGCAATTAACTGATAGTATTTATTAGATAAAAACTAGATTTAAAAAAGGAGTAAAATAAGAGTTTCACACCTGAACAAGAAAGCCACCGCTATTAAAGAATATGGGACTCATATTTTCAGTTTTCTGTTTCCACAACAGAGGCCAAATTCTGCTCTCTTTCCTTGTGCAATGAAGTACTGTTGACTTTGGCAATCTCCTTATGTGAAGAAAGTAAAGGAGAATTCAACAATTCCTATGGTTGTTTCTGAAGAGGTTCAACTCATGCCATAGGTAACTCAGACAATCATTGTTCTGATAGAGATTATGTTAACAATATTGCCTCATGAATTCTTGTTCCATTGCTTTAGCTACATACAGGCTTTCATTCACCTTTACAAAAAGCCTTCTACTGCTTCCATACAGCATAGTATCTTTCATAAAACACTCAGGACCAAGAAAATCCTTCTCCCTTCTTCTACTTGGCATTCGTAACTTCATTGTTGACTTTCAGTAAGGTAGAATACCTACAGAGATGTTAATTTTTCTGCCTTTTAGGATGTGAAGCTCTGGGATAGCCACACAGCTCCCAAGGGAGCGTGCCTGTGCCCCTTGCACTTTTGAACATGAACAGCGTTGGAGTAGTTATTGGTACCACCTTTTGGAGACGTGTCTACTGCAGCGTTTGAAAAGCAGCGGGAGAAGCTTTGCATTTCACTTTGTATGTTCACAAAGCATTTCAAGCTGCTGTCCTGACATGTCTGAGTGAAGCAGGAGGAGGCCTCCTGCCAGAGAGCTACCCCGCGGTATGCAGCCGCCTGCCGCTCCCTGCTCTGGGGCTGCTTTTACATAGTCAGGTGGCTGTCTGCTGCCAATGGGCTACACGCCTCCCAGAGCGTAGAGATCAATGTGAGGACAAGGAAGGAGAAACAGGCCATCACTTAGTTCTGTCATAAATTCATATGTATAGGAAAAAGGACTTTAATAGGAACAGACATGCCTTAGAGTCCCTTTTAAATAAAAATCCCATTCAAATAAACAGTCAGCCACCTAACAGACATTTGCATAAATAAGAACTTTTCTAGTTAATCTCAGGGTCCCAGTTCTGGTCACACTGAAACTAATGACCATATTTTCAGTAAGAGTAGTAGCAACTGTGTCTGTAGTATTCCTGAAATCCTTACTTTCCCAAAGCCATCATTATTTCTCTTTCTGTCATCTGTCTCTTGGTATTATTTTCCAATATGAGTATGCTGTTACTGATCAAAGTTACAGATACTGCACTATGAAAGCAGTCTGATGGAAACAAAACTCAAAGTTTCACTACATTTGTTAGAGTGATGTACACCATCATATATATTATTACTGTGTAGTTCTATGGCCAAAAAGTAACCTGAGGAGGATTCATACCACATACTTCACGTGAACTATGAGCACAAGTCTAGGTCACATCCACAATTCCACTCCATGAAGAATAGAAATTCACGGGTTTGGAAAGGCTCTAGTGAGCTGAGAGTCCAAAGTAAATGGCATTCCCAGGAAACACCCACAACACAGGACAGGCAGTCTGGCCTGATACCTTTCCCTCCCAGTTATAGGTATATCACAGAATCACAGAATCACAGAATGTTAGGGATTGGAAGGGACCTCGAAAGATCATCTAGTCCAATCCCCCTGCCGGAGCAGGATTGCCTAGACCATATCACACACGAACGCGTCCAGGCAGGTTTTGAATGTCTCCAGAGAAGGAGACTCCACAACCTCTCTGGGCAGCCTGTTCCAGTGTTCGGTCACCCTCACCGTAAAGAAGTTTTTCCTCATATTTATGTGGAACCTCCTGTGTTCCAGCTTGCACCCATTGCCCCTTGTCCTGTCAAGGGATGTCACTGAGAAGAGCCTGGCTCCATCCTCATGACACTTGCCCTTTACATATTTATAAACATTAATGAGGTCACCCCTCAGTCTCCTCTTCTCCAAGCTAAAGAGACCCAGCTCCCTCAGCCTCTCCTCATAACGGAGATGTTCCACTCCCTTAATCATCTTCGTGGCTCTGCACTGGACTCTCTCTAGCAGTTCCCTGTCCTTCTTGAACCGAGGGGCCCAGAACTGGACACAATATTCCAGATGCGGCCTCACCAGGGCAGAGTAGAGGGGGGAGGAGAACCTCTCTCGACCTGCTAACCACACCCCTTCTAATACAGCCCAGGATGCCATTGGCCTTCTTGGCCACAAGGGCACACTGCTGGCTCATGGTCATCCTGTTGTCCACTAGGACCCCCAGGTCCCTTTCCCCTATGCTGGTCTCCAACAGGTCTGCCCCCAACTTGTGTCATGACTGTAGCTGAGGTATGCCATACACTAGCCATTGACGGTAACACAGAGAGCAAGCAGCGGGCAAGGCCTGTCACAAGAAGGAAAGAGGGGATTTGATAAGTTTGGGGAGGAGAGGAAAGAAATTCTTCTGGACAAAACAGCTCAGGATCCACTTATGAATCCACCAAAAATACAGACAGATCTTTGGATCAGCACCGTGATACTGCATGGCCATTGTCCGTTGTTACAGCATTATTAGTACGTGACAACACAACAGAGTGCAACTCACTGGAGTCACCTTAGTGTGAATTATTGCCTTTATGTTACATTTTTTTGGCTGTAGTGCTCATACTCTGAGTCCATCGGCTGATGTGTGTGTCAAACGTGAACTACATTTTAAAACAGTTCATCAAAAACATCAACAGTCCAACACGGATGTTCTTTTATGTACCTTTCCACAAACTATGACATATATGTCAACTGGGTTATTTTACAGACCTCTGTTATTTGGCTTATTTTAATCCTTGCTCCACAAACTACTCATAACTTCATCATTGACTTTCCCAGCTTAATGAGGAAAA
This sequence comes from Nyctibius grandis, assembly GCF_013368605.1. Taxonomy (NCBI): domain Eukaryota; kingdom Metazoa; phylum Chordata; class Aves; order Nyctibiiformes; family Nyctibiidae; genus Nyctibius; species Nyctibius grandis. The sequence continues at coordinate 16,907,280 of NC_090660.1, forward strand.
ACTGCAAGAACTGTCCTTCAATGTTTTGAACAAGAAATGCTCCTGTTTAACTCAGGATTCCCCAATAGCAGCCAGCACTGCTTCTGCAGAGACTTGTTGCACCTAAAGGCAAGGTGGCCATCTTGTTGGAAACAAAACTGCATTTTCCTTTGAGGTGCCTTTTCCTTCATAGAACTTCATCAGAGGATGAATTGGAACATTCTTAGCACCCAATGCCAAGACTATTGATTTTCTTTTAGCTGACATAAACTAATAAAGTTATTATATAATTTTTGACTGTGCAGATCTAAGAACATGATCCAAAATGATGGATTTAAAGTAGTACATGGATTGCCATCCACTAAGATGAGCAGTGGTTCTCAATAGTGGATCCTAGCCCACATCAATAGCTAACTGAAATACATTCACCTAAACCACTTTCACATTCTAAAAAGTAATTTGAAAGGAAACATGGTTAAAACTGTTAATAATTAAGTTCCCTTTTAACATATTTAAAATATACTAGTAGATAATCTTGAGCTACTTAACTGGTACCACCAGTTCAAGCTATCACCTATTCTGTGGTTTTGCATGCATATCCCACATCCCTCCAAAGCTTTTAACCTTTTACTAGTTATTATTTTAGAGGAATGTGATACATAAATTTAAACATGTCAGACACAGTGTTCAACACTTCTAATGATCTATTACCCTCATATTATTGAAGTCCCTGAGGAAGTTTGGCAGACGTCATTCAATCATCAAGCTATCATTACTACATTTTAGCTTTAATGTAAAGTGCCTAAGAGCTTTGTGCTTCTTAATTCATATTCTATCACTCTTAGGGGGAAAAAAAAGGGCGGGGGGAATGGGTGGAAATAGTTCACCTTAACTGGCCTCCAGTTTGTCATATTTGGGGAACAGATTTTGGTTTTCCAAACTAGATTACTTGTTCTTGTTTTAGCTATAAATGTATTTTCCCTAAAGTTCTAGTGATATCTTGGTAATTTACTTAATATACATCTGGATTATGTTATGAGAAAAATAACATACTATCATAACACAAAGGACTTCAAAAAACAAGAGCTGTTGATCCAAATCTTCCCAATATATGAAAAGAAGTGCGAAGTTAATAGTTTGTGCACAAGTACATTACTACTTATGACTCTGTCTTGCAGTACCGCTGCATTTTTAGTATCTCAGTTTCTGATTACCTCTCCCAGGACAATTCAGAAGCATAACGTTATTAGGTAACAGTATGGCTTTATGATTGCCTCACTCTTTGGGTACTTTGCTGCCTCTGTTAAAGATAAGATTCAGACTGTTTGTTGTAGGCGATAATGAAGCCTCAAGCAGTCATTCAGGATGTCTATTTTCCAGTGTCCTAAATTCAACTAGGCCAGCGTGGGTATGTATGAGCCCAGTTGCACTTCCGTGGGCTGGAACATGTCCAATTTGCAGTGAAACTCCATCTTAAGATAGGTAAGTGCCTAAATACAAGGGCCCTCATGCCCTATGGCTTATATGCACTGTGGGCATGTGCTGACCAACTTGAAACCAGCACGTAGCAGTTGCTGTGGCCAAAAGAGATGATATTCAGATTTTGTGCAACAGTTGAGCAGTTACAACATATATCAAAAGACATGGGAGATCTGGGTTCAGTTCCCTTAACTTCCCAGGCAACCTTGCAGTTGGAAACATTTGTTTCATATCTAACAAACCATTTTTTCTGCAATTTAGGCTGTTATTTTTTGTCTCGTTCAGTCAGTCCAGAGAATAGCCTATTCCCTTCACCTTTATAGCATCCATCTACCTACTGAAACACTTATCATGCCTCTTCTCTGTACTAATCAGTAACCCCACATTTCTTTAAAACTCATGTTTTCTAAACTTTCAATCGTTTTTGTTGCTTTTCCCTGAGTCAATCAATCTACGTCCTGCAATGTGGTGTGCAAAACCAGATATCATCCTGTTGTTAAAAATCAGACACCATCCTGTGCCTTGCCAGCACTGAGTAGAAGGATCGCTTCACATTTTAGACACAGTGTTCCTGTTCATCAGTTCCAGCAGGATATCTGCTTTTCCACAATACTGTGACAACACTGACAAGTTTTAAATGGCAATCTCTTACGATCTACCTAAACTCTTTTCTGGAAAATGGCTTTTTAGCTCTTGTTTTTCATCCTATACTGGGAGATTCGCTATCTCCTCCTTAAGTACAGTACTCTGCACGTATTCTTGTTGATTCGTACCCTATTCATGTCAGACCATTTCTCCAATAGTCAAGATCACTTTGAACTCTGAGCCTTTCCTCCCAAGTTGGTACCAGGTGGCTTTCTGGCCTTGAATGTTAAGTTAATCCCATCTAACGCTCTTCAGATTCAACAAATATGCTGCCTATCCCATCACTCTGAAAACACTGAGGAGACTCTTGTACAACCCCATTTGAAACCTGTTTGTAGGTTGAAACTCTATACAAAGGTAGAGTATTGCTTAAATATTTCTTTGTATAGATCTACTTTAAGATAATACAACTTCTTCAGTAAATCCTCTTCCAACCTACACCCTCCCCTAATCACAAATGAGTCAGGATGTCACTTAGTCAACCAAAAAACAGATCCTGGCAAAAAGAGACAGGATTTATTTTTTCTGGATGGAGAACATTCCTATGCAGGGTAGAAAGCTAAGTCAACAAAATAGTACAAAAGCCCAGCTCTTGCCCACAACTATCCTTTATATGCAGACAATTGACACCAGGGTGTGATTCTCTGGAACAGCCCACTAGATTTGGCTCCCAGCCGAGCCCAAGGAGATACAAACACTGTTCATGCACCCCATCTTCCAGAGCAGCGTACAAACAGATCCTCTCTTGCCACCATCACTTCCTTTCAAACAACTGTCTCACTTTGCTCTCATAACAGATATACCATGCAGACTTGAGACGCATGCACTTCTAAGCCAAAAAAAAGTAATGTGTTGAGCGTTGAAGATCTCTTCCCATGCTCATTGCAGATAATGACAGGGTTCCCATTCACCTGACAGAGAAGTTCACAGGGCCCTCTAAAGCTAGTTTTCATTTTTAAATTGCATTCCAAATGGAGAGAACAAGGTTGGTTGCGTGTTAAAGACCAGCTCGAACTCCACCTGCAGCAATTAGAAAGGCTACGTTGCAAGGGAAAGAGAGCAAAATCCAAGCACAACCTGCTTTCTAGCAGCAAACTGTATAAGTCTTGAGGAACCTTGGGGTCTTATGGTTTTCAGTACTTTTAATAATGATTTAATTATTTGGAAATGAAAGATAATGGAGACTTATTATTTGAATTGCTGAAAATCACAGAAAAGAAATTAAAAGACTGGATGGCTGATTTTTTTTTCTTTAGGTTGATCAGTCTGAGGCAGAGTCTTTTAAGGTTGCTTTCAACATCCAGCCTCTTTCAAGTCTTTTTTTTTGGGGGGAGGCATTAAAATACTGCATTTGTATTTTCAAGCCAATTAGAATGTATTATAGGATTAGATTATCGGGAGCTGAGGCCTATTTGGGGCCATAGAGAATTTATTCACACAGAGTGTCATTTTACCATAAAGGAAAATAATTTATATTTGACTACATTACTTCCTGTATGTCCTTTCATACGTGATGTTACCTTTGACTGCTTTCATATCACAAGTTCTTTAGGATGAAGACATTCTTTACTTTTGCCTTGTGTGGTGCCAAATACATTGCCGGTACTTAAAATAAATAGCAGTAATACAGGCTCATTATCACGCAATTTAAGCCCTGGCAATCTACGCTTGATCCAGGAAAGCCAGTTTTTTTCTGACACTATCTGTGCTATCTGGGGAGGGACTGTGCTAATACCTTCCATGTGTGTTAAAGCAGCCCTTGCTAAGAAGGTTTTCATGCTGGCTCTGAATTTGATTTCACATACTCTGTTTCACACTGATGTAACTGTTTTCTTCAGTACAGATGCACTTCATATAGGGCCTTCTCCCAGTGACCCTCCATGAGCCAGAGGGAAAATGTGAACCATTGTTTTTTGGGCCAATGTGAACAAACCTTATATGACTTTATTTTTTAATAATAGATGCTACAGTTTTGTGATTACTTTCCAAACACTGGCTTCATATTTCCCCTGGGGCCTGAAGAAATTTGCCATTTTTCTATTATTCCACTTCCCACCCAACGCATTGGAAATTTAGGCAAATTTTGCCTTTGCGGTATTTAATTTAAACAACTGGAAAATGGTCTGTGCTGCGTGGATTGTGCTGGAGCACAAACATGTTTGCAAGAAAACAGGCTTTACCATGCTTTGGGTGCCCCGCAGCCACAGACTCCTGAGACAGGAAATCACAGCATTAACCTGATGATCAAGCTACAGACAGCAGCATCTATGTGCCACAAGACTCCCGGAATTCTAAGTGAAAGGCAAAGGCAATGAAAACAGATTCAAATACAAAAATCCTGCAAGCCAGAAGAAATTTGGCTCATGTCTCTCTGTCTGTATGCACACATACAGCTGTATACAGACAAACATATCCTCTTCTATATGTAAACCAATAGGGATGGTATAAATACAAATGGGTACCCAACTTCTCACAGAAAAAATCTGCATTCTGAAATGATTCATATTACCTTGTGGCATGACAACATATTATTTAATAGTGGTATAAAGTGATACATGCTCTGAAGGGGCTATGCTCACAAGAAAAGCTGCTTTTGGAGTCAGTTGCATGCATTACATCACTCGTGGCCACATGTGAATATTATTTGTGTATGTACTCTGAAACAAAATAAGGGGAGGTAGACAAAGAGATATTCCTCCCACACCCTGCATGCCAGAATCTCGTTTCCTATCCTCAGCTGGTGCTCAAGAGTCTGACTCCAGCAATAACAGTCTCCCGCTGAGATTAAAGCACTGGCAAACACAGCTTATCTTGGTTAATGTATACTTAAGTTTTGTGTGTATTATACATACATATATTTACATATATAGGCGCAGACACACATATGTATATATTTATATCTCTCTCTCCCTCTACTGATACACATATTGTGTTTATACACATATATAAATATGATATGTAAGAAGTCTTTTGCAGAGAGGAAATAGTCCCCGGGTGGGAGAACACTAGTAAATTTGAGCCCAAGTAGATATGAAATTTGACTTCAGCAGCTGCCCCCTGCTCCCCTGCAACTCGATGGACACAACTGCTCTCAGAGATCTCTGGCTCCCTCCTGCAAGGAACTATGGGCTCTGCTCCTGCTGCAGAGCTGTGGCTCCCACCTGGCTGGTCCCGGCTGCTCTTGCCAGTAATGTTCGTTCCTCCACCTCATACGAACTGTGCCGAGACTGTCATAAAGCCCGAAAGGCTCAGAGACCTATGGCAACCAAATCAACAGACCACTTTCTTGTGGGATCGTTGAACAAATGTGCCTGAAGTACGCAGGACAGACCCTGAAGATGTTGCTTGGTGACTAGTTGGTTCAGTGTTTCCTGAGGCATTGCAACATTTACCAAATTTCCCCATGGGAGCAATCATATTGGTAAATGTGGTTCACTTGATGATCCTCTTTAAGTTTAAATTAATCTGGGCAGACCTATTTGGCAAGGGAAAAGACAAGAGAAAGTGATCCAAATTTTGTGGATCATAAACAAACACTTTCGTGGACTGTGACCAGTAGAAGATTTAGTGGGACACAATCAGCTCTTACTCCAGAGTAAAGAGATAATAATGCTTCTGAAAAAAAGAATAATACACCTCTGCTAGCAAATGATAACTCGTTAGTAGTACAAAAATATAGGCACATATGCCTGTGCACATACAGTTGCCAGCAGTGAAGGTTTTTTACTTCAGATTTATATGACATCTGTTGATTACCAGAGCAAATGAATTTCCCCTGAAAACTAAATGGGTCTGTACAATGCATGTACACTGGTGCTTAGAAGGTACAAACGGACCAGGAACCTTCATACAAGGGAAATGCTAAAACTGCCAATTCTTAGTATTGCATCATTTTGGCACAGAAAAAGGGAAGGACGGGATGTCCGTAAATAAAAGCTGTTATTTTAAATCTACCAAAAACCTCAGGTACAAATATATACCAGTGAGTCAGAAAAGTGAGATGTAAGTAGGTGGAGTTTGATCATGCCCTATTTTAGGTGGATACAAATGAGATGGAAGCAGGGAATTTAAAGCTTTTAAGTGCCTCAAATTCCAAGACCAAGACATGTAAGGAAGTAAGCCAAAGAACCTGCTAGCAGACCTGTTGGAAAGAGAGACAGCATATAGCAAGAGTACTGCTATGCTAGGATCAGCAAAGATAGAAAAGTTGTGAAGGAGACAAAAAAAGTAAATACTGAGGAAAGGTACAGATGTAAGAATGAAGAGATTATGGCGAACAATTGTTCTTTAACACCAACAAATGCAATCCAAGTTTGAAAAACAGCTGAGGTTCCTCTGACTTTACAATATGCAATGCAACTAGAATTCTGTGGGGGTGAATAACTGCACATGCAGCACTTCTATGAAAAAAAATGAGCAAAATTTTTTTGGTAGGTCAAATACCTACATATGCATAATGTATTTCAGTAGGAGTCAGACACATAGTCTGAGAACATTTAAAATGAACAGCATCAAATGCACTGGTATAAAAAAGAAAAGCAAAGGAGAAGGGAGCCCAAGCCCAAGCCTATCAGTCTCTTGAAACAGTTTCTTTTCAGCAACTGGTCACTGTGCTCCCAGTTTCTTTAGATGTTTCCCTGAGCTCAGCCACTAAGTGAAGCACCTTTCTACTCAAACACCCATTTAATCCTGGCAACAGTATGTTCGCTTCAATGGATATGTGTTGTCTTAAGCACAGACCAAAGCCTGCTGCTGGGAGTGCATCTAGGAATGAAACCTGTGTTTTCACAGTGATCCTCACCACTCATGAAAATCCCTGATTCCAAAAACTCCTGCCCATCTGTATTTTCAACAGAATGTCTATGTCTATGAGCTTGTTTTCTTTGGGGCTCTGAAACCTAAACTTGGCCTAATGCAGATTACTTCCTCAGGACATTTGGGGACAGACTTTCTGAGGGTGTAATCTGAGCAGCTCCTTGACTAATATAGCTTTCTGTGATGAGCACCAGAGACACCTTCCCTCCATCCTCTGGCTGTACCTGTTCTCTTCCACCTTGCTGTACAACAGATTTTCTCCATTAGTCTGCAAAGGTGAACAACTAGGACAAAACTTTGCTGCTCATAATTTTTCAGTTTGTTCATGTTACCACCTCAAGCCAGCCGTGGTGCCGGGAAAAGGGACCCGTTAGCTGTAAGTCTGAGTTCTAATCAACCTTGCCCCGTTCAAGCCCTACAGCTCTTCCATCCTTTGAGATGCCCACAACCTACTTTGAGCTCAGCTCTCATGTAGAGAAGTACTGCCAGGTTAGTCTATGAAGTCATCTCTTTACATAGCTTTTCACAGGGTTTCTTTAATGTTCTGATTCTTCAAGTCATAAAGTGAAGCTGCCAAGGAGAAAGGCCACATTGTTTTGAAAATCCCATCAAATATATGGGAAAGATGAATGGCTTACATACATGGAAGCTGAATGGCAAGCATGGCACTCAGAAGCAGGCAGATTCAGTTGCACCTTCTGAAGGCTGGAGGTATAGTAAACACAGCCAGCCCTCACAGTCTGCCTCAGGCAGATCTGAATTTATCAGCACACCGCAATTCAAGTAAAGGACAGCCTTAGCTTCCATTCTTGAGATTCGTGTTGCCCCTTGAACAGCACTTCACTCCAGGCTGAAAATGCAGATGGATACCCCTCACACACCATCATTTTATGCTGATGACTTGGATTAACCATATTTATTTAATTATGAAAACTGGAAATCTGAGACTATTAGCACATTTAAGGAAATAATTGGATAAAAGCAGCAGGGGCCAGCAGGGATGGAAATTGTCTATCCTTTAAATAAATCTTAGTGTCAAAAGCAGAATGTGTGAAAGGCATTTAATGCTGCTCCTTCAGTGCAGCCTAGCCATATGAAAGGCAACTTTCAATTTTACACTGGGCTTTGCGCCACCAGAGATATAAAGGAAGGGAGTGGGAGTGAGAAATGCAGTTTAGCTAACTAATGAGTTGGGGCTATCCGCTGTTTTTGGCTGAAGAGCTGTTGCTTAGTTAAATATAGCAGTTATTCTCCTGGCAGTGCAGAGATGAACACCTCATGAAATGAATTAGTGACATTCCTATGGTTTGATTTCTCATGATCTGTAAAATTTTAAAACTGATCCTAATTCCCAGATCTTAGCTTTTGTGCCAGATTCACCAGACAGGAAAATATTAATCTGCTGGGATTTTTCAAGGAATTTTCTACATCTAGGGATGCTGAGAATATGTTCCTCCAAAATCAAATAATTGTTATACTGCTCTTTTCCTTGCCCTCAAAACCACTTTTAACCTCTGCAGGTCTACAGTGCCTGTACTACTCACTCTCCAATGGCTTTTGAAGGACAGGAGTGGAGGTAAAGCTATTCCAGCTCTTTTCTTTAGCCCACCCATGCACAAATCCTATTTCTGTTCTTCTTTCCTCTCTTGAGACCAGCAACAACCTTTCCTTTTTGCTAGTTGTTCTTGATGCTCAATCCAGCACTGGAAAAACACTGTCTCCACAGAATAGGAGCACTGCAACTTCATTGAGACTCCATGTGAGTCCTGCTTGGGATTTTGTGTCACTGCTTTGACTGCCACTTCCTTGGGCTTGCCTTGCCCCAGGGAAAAATCAGAACATGCAGCGGGGGTGTGCAGCTCAGCATGCATCTCTGCAGGCCAGGACTTCAAGACAAGTACTCGCAGGCCATGAAAGACAAGGTGGATGCGATACAACATACTGAATAACTGAGGGATAGACTGAGCTCCCATTTGTGTGCTCAGAACTCACTTCAGAAAGTGTGAAAAGCAAATGGCTAAGCCTCTGTAGCTGTGGCAATCTCTATCATCCCATGGCTACTTTGTCCCAAATACACTAGTCTGATTCCCCTGCATCATACAAAAAGGGGGAGAAAAATTGTAATAAGTGTGGAAGAAATTGACGTCTAAACTCTTGCAAAGAGAGAACATCCAATACAACCAGGTGACACTCTAACATTTGTGCGACTGGGAGGAGACATAAAGTGTTTAATGACAAGGTTCACGAAGCTTGCTCAGCTTGTGGATATTTTCCAGGAAGAGAAGCTCTGAATGGTCCGTGTCAACAAAAATATCCCAATTCCTTATGCCTGACTTTAAAACTGCACTGAAAAACAAGTCAAAGAAGGTACAGCAATTAATACCATCTAAAAATCCTCAGATCTGTTCAAAACTTGATTGTACCTTGCTTATTTATACATAAGGTGATACTTAAATGCTGCTGTCCACATAATATTGAGAATTGATACAGAGTTGTAGTCAGGCTGACTTTTGAGTAAAATATGCCCATCTGAAAATAATATAAAAAAACTATCTAAAGGTTAATCCTGATAGCAACATTTTGCCTCCTCAAGGCAGACATGATGTTATAAATGTAAAATTTCCAAGTTTTGTGGGGCGTGGGGGATTCCTTAAAACTGACGCATCCCTTCCCTAGGGCATTTTCAAATCTCATACTGAACTGGGAAGCCAACACTACTCTTCCTACACTAGACAGACTCAAAAGAGAGAAGGTTCTGCTGGAAACATCTATGTTAAGCTCTGCCAAGAAAGTGTGTTTTCTCAACAAGAAATGACACTCTCTATTTGCTTTGTCCCAGACAAGTAAACAAATTGTTAACTCGATTATTTCACATTTTGGACATGGCACCAGTCACAGCTTTGATAATGAAACTCCTTCGCGCTTTGGAGCTTTCAGCTTGAGAAGCCCCACAAAACGCATAATAAAATACTTGGGAGCCCACAGAGGGAATTCAGTACAACAAATACCTGGAGCAAAGATCATAATCTACTTCCCCTCCACAGAGTCAACAAGACTAAAGACTGCCCACTTGATTTTGTTCCTTTCCTCAGAGTGAGTCAGAGATGCAAGTCAAAGTTACTTGCTTGACAGAAAACACCGGAAGAGAGAAAAAAAAAAGCCTGAATTTGCAGACTGGATGGGTCACGCCTGGTGGCAGATGTGGTGGGCTGGTGGTATATGGCATTTCTTACTGTCTGACTTTGCCTGTGTTGAGGCGAAGAGCCCAGAGTCTGGGCCTCTTTCTGAGCAAGTCAAATTATGCTTAACCACATAGCCACACTGCCCCATCTGTGACCCCTTCTCCTAGATCTGGAAGGACCCACCCTCTCAGTGAAAGACAGTTAATTGCATCTCCATGATAATTTAGCCCGAAGACTGCTAGTAAGTGGAGGCTATCAATTGTGTTGAAGTATGACTGCTGCTTTTTGTGTTCCAGATTACTATCCACCAAGGATTTCCTAATGCTGTTGGACTCTAGCCCATATACGCAAAGACAATCTGAAGTGTTAAATAAGATGCTTGAATTGAATTGTAGCTCTTGCTATGGCCAATGCAGATTATTTCCACTGAGGAAACCACCTCCTTTCTTAATTGCAGGGAGGTGTTTTACTTGCTCATTTTACAGCCAATATTTGCATCGCACATGGAGATAGCTGTGAACTCACAAATGTAAAGTAAGAATTAAAAAGTTTCCAAGGTTGCAAAGAGCACAGTAACTTAATAAAAACTTGTTTAAGAAGCCAAGCATAATGTATGTTACACCAATCCTAGATCAAGAGTTTAGGACTGAATACACAGAGAATTCTAAAGTCACAAAATCTTCTTAAGTTGAAAATCTTGCTGAAGCAATAATTATTGCTTTGCTTTCCCAAAGAAGATTTTTATTTTGGAGAAATATCATCCCTTTCACTTCAAAAATGCAAGTAACTTGGACACTGAAAAACTTCAATTTAACTCAGAAAGTGTATACTGAGTCTCCTGTTTGTCTGCACAGACGTCACATTTCTCCAGACCAATGTCAGAATTGTTACTGAATACATGCATGATTTTGTACTTGTACTATCCTGTGTTGCCTAAGTAGAATTTGTTATTCTCGTCTCACAGCTCCCCCAAATAAAACACCAGCATTTTATCTGAAGGAAACTGAATAAGGCAATCGACAGAAAACACCACTTAATTGCAACCTCTGTCATTACTGAAGACAGCCATGCCTGGGCAAGGTTACTTGCAGTAAATATACTGCTTTCCTTTATCATGTCAACAATGCCCGTCAGTCAGTATTAGATGATTTGGAAAATCAAGGTCACATCTGACACACTGATATTATGAACCTTTAAATAAGGTAAGACTGGTGAAATAAAATACTTGTTTTCCAGAGGATGAAAATTTACAGCTAAAGTAAGCCTTCCCTCAATGTCTCTGTCTTTCCACTGATCCTGGCTGTAGGGGAGTATTTATACCACAAAAAGCAGAGAGACAGAGTGTGGGGGGGTGGTGTGGGGGGGTGTGTGTGTGGGGGGGGTGTGTGTGGTGTGTGGGGGGTGGGGTATGTGGGGGTGGGTGGGTGGGTGTGGTGTGTGTGTGTGTAACTGCAATTCCCTTTCTTACCCTGCCCAGACGTGGGGTGGGGTTCCCATGCCCTCCCCTTGCGGTCACCCTGCTGAAAACCCTCACTGAGTAGCATAAAGCATTATGTTGAGAGCTACCTCCTCCACAAGGAAGAAGAGAAGAGTTTTAGTGGTTGGAGACTCCTTCGTAAAGGGATCTGAGGGCCCAATATGCAGAGCTGACCCCCATCACAGGGAGGTCTGCAGCCTGCCTGGAGCCCGAATCAGGGATATCACCAGGCAACTCCCCAACCTGGTGAAGGCCACAGACTACTACCCCCTGCTGATCTTCCAGACAGGTGGGGAAGAAGCTGCATCCCGTAGTCTGAGGGGGATGAAGAAAGACTACAAGGCCCTAGGACGGTTGGTGAAAGAGTCTGGAGCACAAGTTGTTTTCTCCTCTCTCCTTCCATTTTCAGGTGATGACGTGGGATGGAACAGTAGGATTCTCTCTATTAACGCCTGGCTACGAGACTGGTGCTACAGGCAGGGCTTTGGGTTCTTTGATAATGGCTGGTTTTATAAGACAACAGGCGTGACAGTGATACATGGGAAAGGTTTATGTCGTAGGGGCAAAAGGGTTCTGGGACAGGAATTAGCAGGGCTCATTCGGAGAGCTTTAAACTAGATTCGAAGGGGGATGGGGTAGTAGCTGGGCTTGCACCACTGGGGCAACGTTCTAGTGTTGAGGTAGACCAGGAGGCCTCCCATCCCCCTGGGGTGAAATCGGTGTGCTCAGCTCGCTCCCTGAAATGCCTGTACACCAATGCACGCAGCATGGGGAATAAGCAGGAGGAGTTAGAAATCCGTGTTCGGTCGGGGGGCTATGATCTAGTGGCAATTACAGAGACTTGGTGGGACGCCTCGCATGACTGGAATGTGGTCATGGATGGCTATGTCCTGTTCAGGAAAGACAGGCCGCTAAGGAGAGGTGGTGGAGTTGCTCTTTATGTGAGTGAGCAGCTAGAATGTATTGAGTTCTGTCCAGAGGCAGATCAGGAGCGAGTTGAGAGTTTGTGGGTGCGAATTAAGGGGCGGGCTGGCAGGGGTGATACTGTTGTGGGTGTCTATTACAGGCCACCGGATCAGGATGAGGAGGGTGATGAGGCCTTCTACAGGCAGCTGAGAGCAGTCTCGCAATTACAGGGCCTGGTTGTCATGGGGGATTTCAACTACCCTGATATTTGCTGGGAGGCCTACTCAGCCAGCCATCCCCAGTCCAGGAGGTTCCTCCAGTGCGTTGATGATAACTTTCTGATGCAAATGGTGGATGAGCCAACTAGGAGAGGAGCGCTGCTGGATCTTATCCTCACTAACAAGGAGGGTCTGGTTGAAGAGGTGAAGGTTGAGGGCAGCCTTGGTTGTAGTGACCATGAGATGGTAGAGTTCAGGATCTCATGTGGCAGGAACAGAATAGCTAGCAGAATCACAACCCTGAACTTCAGGAGGGCCAACTTTGGCCTTTTCAAGCAATTGCTAGGGGAAATCCCATGGGACAGGGTACTAGAAGGTAAGGGGGCCCAAGATAGTTGGTTAGCATTCAAGGACTGCTTCTTCCGAGCTCAAAATCAGAGCATCCCAACAGGTAGGAAGTCAAGGAAGGGTACCAGGAGACCTGCATGGTTGAACAGGGAACTGCTGGGCAAACTCAAGTGGAAGAAGAGGGTGTACAGATCATGGAAGGAGGGGCTGGCCACTTGGGAGGAATATAAGTCTGCTGTCAGAGGATGTAGGGAGGCAACTAGGAAAGCTAAGGCCTCCTTGGAATTAAACCTTGCAAGAGAGGTCAAGGACAACAGAAAGGGCTTCTTCAAACACATTGCAGGTAAAGCCAACACTAGAGGCAATGTAGGCCCACTGATGAATGAGGTGGGGGTCCTGGAGACAGAGGATAAAAAGAAGGCGGAGTTACTGAATGCCTTCTTTGCCTCTGTCTATACTGTTGGAGGCTGTCCTGAGGAGCCCCGGACCCCTGAGGCCTCAGAAGAAGTCAGGATAGAGGAGGAATCTGTCTTGGTTGATGAGGGCTGGGTCAGGGACCAATTAAGCAACCTGGACGTCCATAAATCCATGGGCCCTGATGGGATGCACCCGCGGGTGCTGAGGGAGCTGGCGGAAGTCATTGCTAGGCCACTCTCCATCATCTTTGCTAAGTTGTGGGCAACGGGAGAGGTGCTTGAGGACTGGAGGAAAGCGAATGTCACTCCAGTCTTCAAAAAGGGCAAGAAGGAGGACCCGGGTAACTATAGACCGGTCAGCCTCACCTCCATCCCCGGAAAGGTGATGGAGCAACTTGTTCTTGGTGCTGTCTCTAGGCACATCAAGGATAGGGGGATCATTAGGGGCACTCAGCATGGCTTCACCAAGGGGAAGTCTTGCTCAACCAACTTGATAGCCTTTTATGAGGATGTTACCCGGTGGATAGATGATGGTAAAGCTGTGGATGTGGTCTATCTCGATTTCAGTAAAGCGTTTGACACGGTCTCCCACAGCATCCTTGCAGCTAAACTGGGGAAGTGTGGTCTGGATGATCGGGTAGTGAGGTGGATTGTGAACTGGCTGAAGGAAAGAAGCCAGAGAGTAGTGGTCAGTGGGACAGAGTCCAGTTGGAGGTCTGTGTCTAGCGGAGTCCCGCAAGGGTCGGTACTGGGACCAGTTCTATTCAATATATTCATTAATGACTTGGATGAGGGATTAGAGTGCGCTGTCAGCAAGTTCGCTGATGACACAAAACTGGGAGGAGTGGCTGACACAACGGAAGGCTGCGCAGCCATTCAGAGAGACCTGGACAGGCTGGAGAGTTGGGCGGGGAGAAATTTAATGAAATATAACAAGGGCAAGTGTAGAGTCCTGCATCTGGGCAAGAACAACCCCATGTACCAGTACAAGTTGGGGGCAGAGCTGTTGGAGACCAGCGTAGGGGAAAGGGACCTGGGGGTCCTAGTGGACAGCAGGATGACCATGAGCCAGCAGTGTGCCCTTGTGGCCAAGAAGGCCAATGGCATCCTGGGCTGTATTAGAAGGGGTGTGGTCAGCAGGTCGAGAGAGGTTCTCCTCCCCCTCTACTCTGCCCTGGTGAGGCCGCATCTGGAGTATTGTGTCCAGTTCTGGGCCCCTCGGTTCAAGAAGGACAGGGAACTGCTAGAGAGAGTCCAGCGCAGAGCCACGAAGATGATTAAGGGAGTGGAACATCTCCCTTATGAGGAGAGGCTGAGGGAGCTGTGTCTCTTTAGCTTGGAGAAGAGGAGACTGAGGGGTGACCTCATTAATGTTTATAAATATGTAAAGGGCAAGTGTCATGAGGATGGAGCCAGGCTCTTCTCAGTGACATCCCTTGACAGGACAAGGGGCAACGGGTGCAAGCTGGAACACAGGAGGTTCCACTTAAATATGAGGAGAAACTTCTTTACGGTGAGGGTGACCGAACACTGGAACAGGCTGCCCAGAGAGGTTGTGGAGTCTCCTTCTCTGGAGACATTCAAAACCCACCTGGACGCGTTCCTGTGTGATATGGTCTAGGCAATCCTGCTCCGGCAGGGGGATTGGACTAGATGATCTTTCAAGGTCCCTTCCAATCCCTAACATTCTGTGATTCTGTGATTCTGTGATTCTGTGATTCTCTCTCCAGGAAGCAGAATCCCTTTTGTGAAAATACACCATGCAAATGAAACCTGGGCTCCACTGAAGGCTGTGGCCAATTTCGGCCTCCACCTGACTGTTATCATTTCCATACTTTACCTCTTTGGCCTCTGTATGCTGCAAGGTGGTCTACAACAGGCACCAGCACCATAGTACATTAAAATCAATTTCACCTCAAGAACCAATGGCTTCATTTGTAGTGTATGTCAAACGTTAAGAGATTTGTTTCACAGCCCACAACTTACAACCATGCCAATTCAACGTATTTTCCTAAGAAGACGTACACCATTTGTAAGGCTACCTTCTCGTTCTCTGCTTACAATAGTTCCCAAGGTTCTCGTTTCACTAATCTTTTAGCACGCTGCCTTGGCAAAAGATTACAAGCAGGAAGGGTAAATAATGGGATGTACTTAATTCAAAGATGCCAAAGTCCAAATATCCTTGTAGCCAGGTTATAACTCATAGCATCATCAAACATTCCCTAGATCTGCTCCACTATAACACAGATACCAATTTGTTATATTTGAGCATAAAACCAAGGAAACCAGGCAGGAAAAATCAGTAATAACAACTATGATGTATTCACCACTCAAAATTATCTGTTGTCATTTATCTTTTCTATTGCTGAAGCTGTCGCTGCTTAGCATCTTTTTTTAGCGTTCCACTCGTTAGCCAATACCCATAAACAGAGGTATTTATTTTTAATAGTGCTCCCTATTAAAATTCCCTTATAAAATTCTACAGTTTTCTACACTAACGGTCCCTAGTGCTTTGTTTTACAGAAGTGTTAGGACAGTGCTCTGGGCAATTACTCAATAGTATTGGAGTACAGGAGTTGTTAACCTATGGCTCTGAATCAGCAAAGCTATAAATATATCCTAACATGCTATTTAATTAAAAGAATGGTAAACTTCCAAACATCTGTGCTTCTTCAGATAACATTCTGCAAATACACCCAGACAGGGACTTGAGACATGGGTAACAGAAACATGTATCAGAAGTAGAGAATCAAGTAGAAATATTCACATTGTTGGTGATTCTGGCAGGGGGAAAAGTTTCCTTCAACAAAAAGCAAAAGATTTTGTTTTTCTTTCTGTGTAGATTTTTATAGGTGCTTTCAGTCTACTCTGAAGCTGTGTGAAATACTTTGTCAAACAAATCTGAGAAAGTACCAATCTGGCTGTGAAGTTCTGTTGTTTTCTGTTTTGTAATCTTGTCCCTGGCTAAGCATAAGGAACTGTACAAGATACAGACTTTGTAGCTCTTAAGAGAGTGTAAGAAACACTTTCCAAAAAGCACTGGCTGAGTTCTCGTGAACCCCCTTTTCCCTTTTTTATGACTTCTCAGCAACTCAACTGGTTGCAGACTGCTCTGTAGAGCCGTTCCTCCAGCTGGTGTTTGCCTCGTGACAGAGTTGCACATGGATTACAACTCCCAGCAGTCATCGAGCACTGTTTAAATGGGATTTAAACAGAGAAGAAAGAGAGAGAAAGCACATGTATGTGCACGGCACATGCATCTCATCAAGAATGAACACCAAATCAAGTTCTGTTTCACTTACTTACCAATATCTGGGAAGAAAAAGATCAAAAAGTTGGACTCTGCTTTTTTTGCCTGTAGAGTACTTCCAGGTATGTGCTTTTTTGCTTTTGTTCTGGGTAAGCACAACTTGGAATTCTTGGGGACCTTTTTGAAAGGCATCTCCTAGAATAAAACCTAAAGTTCTGTTTCTGCAGAAAGCTTGAGAAGACACTTGCGTGTTCAGCTAGCTGGGCAGCAAAACCAGAGAGCAGCTGTAGGTGCTGGGGAGTAACAGGAGTGGGGAATTTGTTCCGGGGCAAGAGTCTCGTATTTATTTTGGGAAAAAAAAGCATTAAGTAAAACAGAAGTATTTTAGCTCTGAAGAGATGTAACTGAGTAAAAATGCAATGTCTAAATACGTTTGAAAAGGCAGAACTGAATGATAACAGACAATTGTGGTGAACGAGGAAGGAAAATACTGGAATGACTAATGATGATATAGGAAGATGGGTGATTAGATGATCACAGTACAGAGAGTTAAGTGGAAGGCTAGGGAGAATAATAAAGTATGAAGACAATGTATCTCAATAGAGAGGTATAGTTACCCTGTGCACAAGCACATGGTGAGAAGAAACAGGACAGGATACAAGCCTCCGCCCTGCAAAAATACTGTACACTCTCCACATGACATGTGCCAGTAGCAGAATTAAGCTGATACTTGAGCTTTCACTCAAGTAGTTTAATAATAATAAATTTTGCCTGTAAAGCCCATTTTAACATAGAAGTATAAGGTCACAGTGTAAGTGAAAATGAGTTCCCAAACTCTCTACACAAAACTTTTTGAGTCTTTAGCATCAGAAAGTGCATATAACTCACTCAAGGGGACACAGCACATCAGTGACATCAAACCATCTAATCTGATCCCTAATGACGAGTTTTCTATTTTCAGTAGAAAAATTACAGGATAGGTCTATTTGGATCTATTGGATACTAACTGCATCTTTTTGAAAGAAGAAAAAGGTGCCATACAATCCATATAAGGGCTAGATGAAACCATATTTACCTCTTGTTTTACTTGCTTTGAATATAAAATATGCCTTTTTAAAGTATGCCACCAGGAATGTTTGTGAAGATACCCTGCAACTGCTGAAAATGTGCACTGAAGTTTATAGTAACACAGAAACCAGTATAACACTTGATATAGCCAAGAAGTCACTCCATCATAACATTTTTTCCACATGAAGATTAAATTTGTAAAATTGGCTAATGAGCCGATAGAGGAGACCACAGCTATATGCCAGATATTCTCTTTTTTTTTTTTGATCTTTCTTTAACCGCAGGCATGGTTTTATTTAAATATTTAAAAAATGTGTCAGTACAAATATGTGACTTTACAGTTGCAGACCATTAACTTGAAACTCTAACACAAAGAAAGAAGGGCCTAAAATTTTGGAACAGGCTTCCATTGATCCACAAAGAGTGGAAAGTACTAATAAAAATACTGTAAAGCATTTAAAGACGGTATCCAAGGAGTTTCCAGTAAGAGGATGAGCTCCTTGGGTCTCAGGGCACTGAAAAGCTGTCTTGTTACCCAGCCAGTGAACTAGGTTTGATATGCTTGCTTCAGCTATTGCATGCAGGTGGAAGTCTGCATTTATGGGTCAGAATCTTAACAGATGTAGTAAACAGGTTCCCACATAGGGAATAGGTTCTCTAAAATCTTAGCAAAGATACAATGGTGACTATTAGTTTGTGACTAAAAACCTCTGCCATCATCAAGGATCTTCCTGCTCTAGATGTGTTGCAAACCAGGACCAAAAGACATTTTTCTGCACAAAATGTTCATAATCCGAGGCCATGCTGCACACCGCCGAACTAGCTAACAACATGAAGCCATACTGCTACTGTGACAAACACAGGGTTTTATATGAGCTAATTTACCCTGCTTCTGCTGCACTGAAGCATTTCACACTTTTGTGACTAGATTGTTTCCTTTACTCAACCTAACTCATCAGGTCAAGTTGCATGCACATGCCCTCAATACATGAAACAGAGCACAAATAAATAGAGATACAGGGCAGTGCGTGGAGACAACAACAAACAACAACACTGGTCATCAGGATGCACAAGAAGTCATAGCACATCACTAGTATAGTGATTTTTCAGGGCAACAAAAGAGTTTTCAGGAGGGATGTGAGGGTACAAAAAGAGGAATCTGTTTACTTTCTTTGCAGCAGCAATCGATGGGATGCTTTCTAGAGGGGGCAAAAAAGAAGCAACAAAACAGAACACTTGTAAGCTCCCCCTCCCCAAATCATCACCTTATTAGGCAAAATAAAAATGAATTTGGGGGATGAGAACAAACCAAAGCAAAACAATATCTGGGACATGAGCAAATGATTTTGTCAGCATGCCTGGAACTTAGTTTTGGAGGGAGGCAACTCTATATTTATGCCTAAGGCCATGTGAATATCCAAGGCCACTTACCAACATGATATTCAATGTGATCATTTTAGTTCAGGTCCACATGAGGTCTATCAGGCCCAAGGCCCTATGTATTCTTTTTTTTTTTGGAGAAGCCTAAACTTGTAGCTGAAACATACTCGATTTGACACAAAAGCAACACAGGAAGAGTCTATCAAGAAAAGGATATTAGTCCTTTTCACAGTGCTTGGCTTAACTGTACAAGTGTTTCTGGAAATGTTTAATAGGACAAAAGTATGTGAAAAAAGAAAAAAGAAAACTGCAGGCACAGCTCATGTAATTTTTTTTTTAATAATCATTTTTATATTGCCTAAATCCCTAAAGTCAGTGTCTGGACTCTGTCTGGAGGCTTCCCAAAAATCACTGCTTGTCAACACCCTTTCCACAGAAATGAGTCTGTTTACCTCCACCAGTGCACTGTCAAGTCGTCTCTTCCCATTCGCATTACAGTTTAAATCGGTATCATTACAGAAAAGTCTAACCCTCCCTTTCCTTATCCAGGAATCTCTGCAATATCTGTAATCTTTAAAATACCCATTCAAAAATAATTTCTACCAACAGAACGCCTTTCTTCAAAGTGCATCTCTACAGAGATCACTGTAAATGTTTAGATGGTACTTATTACGAGAAGGTCAAAATTTTGCCAGTTGATAGCAATGAATGAAAGGGAAACAAAAAATTCTAACTGGATATTCATTCACTTTGAATCTTGATCCAAAATTATCATTTTCCTGTAGAGGAACTTGATAAAAAGTTCCATCCTGTGCCTCAACCATCTACTCACGGCTTTTGGAAGAGAGACACAGGTGTGATACATCTGCTGGAGCATGCCCATCTCCTGAACTGTCTTTGACAGGTTACACAGGATCCCTGAGAAAGCCTTCACATCTCCCAGTGTTTGAGTGCATTCTTGATATACTATGCCTCCTGAAGTTTTGCTCATTGGCAACTGCAGTGTCAAGCTGAGTTCTCGGCAGTTAAAAAAGACACTGGAAGACCTGAGGGACAATCCAGCTTCTTCAGGCTTTACCAAAAAAAAGTGGTCGGTAACAAGGGGAAAGTTGATACATAAACCAAGGATGCATTCACATCTAATGCATTTAGCTCTTTCTGACTCTAGCAGTCACTGGCATTCATTGGTGTGTGGAAAATGAGTTGTTGATTACATTCCTCTGACCACTGCGCATATTCCTTCAGCAGACCCTTTCCTCTTACCACCATAAATGGGACAATCCTTGGCAGTCCCAGCCAAAAGCAACAGTGACTCCAGTTGCTTTGTCACATTTCTAAATGGTCCTTCCCAGCTCAAAGTCCTCGTAAGTCACACCCAGATAGGTGAACAGCAGCTGTCTCTGTTGTCCCAGTGCTGTAGCTAAACATTCCAGCCAGTTGTCTGTATGTCAATGTACAAAACGCCCATTTGATGAACTCTGGCATATAATGCTGATCCTCACAAAAACCACAGCAAGTACATCAACTGCCACATACCTGTACACGTGGATGGTTTCTCCCAGAAGTTTCCCCCCAGCAATCATGGCCCTGACACCTGCTTCCTGTGAAAGCAAATCACTAGCCGAAATAGCTGCTGGATGCAGATGTTTGCATCTGGGGTGTTCTCAGTCATAGCAAGCTATGCTATCAAGGGTATCAAAGAAAATTGTTCCAGGCATTAGTCTGGAGTAGGAAATCCTTCACAAAGCCATATTTAAGAACTTAATTAAGTCAATCATGTCTTTTTTTTTAACTCCATCCAGCAGTTAAGCCAAAGTAGAACTAACGGTTGTCCCTAACACTAGAAGGCAAAAATAAGAATACTTCTTGTGAGCTTTCCAGAACACAAACTGCCTGTCATCCATCACCAGCTCCCTTTGGCTGTTCTTCAAGTGCACAGAAGTCTTCACTGTTGTGAATCTCCACTGTTGTGAATAATGTACCTTCCTGTGTTTCTGTTTTTACTTCCGTGTCCACCTTCCCCTCGCGTTCACTATGTTACACAGGTATTGAATTATTATAGAGGTGAGCGGCTTACCTTTAGGGCTAGTCAGATTCTAATCATGCCAACTTTTTATTTACAGTGCCCGAGCTGTCTGACTCTTGGAATTCACTTCATCAGTCAAGATTCATTTTGGTCTTTATTTTAAGCCTAGAAATCGTCCAGAAGGCATCTAACAAATATGTGAAATACAGAGATAATACCAATAAGCACCTTGGGGAGGAGACAGAGAGAGAAAAGTCGGCAAAAACACCTAAATACTACCTTGGATACTCATCTAAAGCCCTTTCAGCCAACTATGTGCAGGATAAAAGACTGTGGTAACCTTATAGGATTAGCACTGCAGAAGAATTGTTTAGAGTGAGGAGCAAATGCCACAACACGGGATCAGTGGTGACACTGCAGTATAAGAAGAGGCCCCAGTAGGCTTTGTTTCATAGCTATGAAAACAGTGCACAGAGCAAACTTGGCCCTATCACTCACCTGAGCTCTTCCTAAAACCTCACATTCCCTCTGTTTCCAATTTCACCTTCATAACCCACTTTTCAATCTCCCCCAACACATGGAAACAGAAACTAGGATCAAGAGGGAAGCACTGCCAAAGATTAGAGGTTTGGAAATTTACAATTGTTATCTAAGGGAAAACTACAGTGGGAGCCAATTGCTTTAGTCAGAAGTCTTTGTTATTGTAAAGAAGCTTTACTATGTGTTTTTGCTTTCTAAATCAGAAGGTGGAAGTGTAGTATTTTATGGGTCAAACATAAGAAAAAATAAGAACAAAAGCAATTCAACTCCTGGTCACCCAATCTGGAAATTTGTAAAACTAAGGTCTGCAGATCACTAACTTGGTAACAGATGTAGTGAATTATAAACATGAACTTGTCACAGATTACTGTAAAAAAACAGGCAGGCGTCCTATTTTAAAACACATTTTTCTGTTTTCATTATTGTTAATCCGCCTTTCCCCTTACAGCTATTCAATACAAAGCATGACTGCAAAGCAGTACCAGTTCAGCAATCTGGAGGAAGGAAAAAAAAAAAAGTGTTTTCAAAAACCACAGAACAGTCTTCCAAAATTAAAATCTGATTTAAAAACTCATTTCTGTTCAGCAGTCAAGTAGTCTGTTTTGAATTTCAATGACTATCTATAGCACTGAGGTTTCTGTGTCACTGCATACAGAAAAAGCTGACGAGGAATGGTTCTGTCTTACTCCATTCCTAACCACAACCCGGTAGATAAAGTCTGAAGTCACAAGTCAGCTGAGAGCTCTACCAAGACTATTAAAATGTATTGGCAAAGCTGGAAGGAAGAAATTTAAATGAGGCCAGGTTAGATGTTTCAAAGGGATGAGTGACTGATCCTGTTTTATGTTATGCCAGACAGTGCTAATAGTTTAAACACTAGCTCTGTCAAGTGAGAAATAGATGTACTATTGTCTGTGAATTATTAAAATTGACTTCACCTACTCACCTTTAGACTTTTCTGGATGAAAGCAAAAAAAAAATCAAGAAAAAAAAGTCTTGCAAGGGAGGCATGCACTCTTAATCTATTACTAATGTCGTCTTGAATCCTGTTAATATTTTTCATATTGCCTGCTTTGGTGAGCTCAGACACTATATGTGAGGAATGAGCAAAAATTCCAGCTGATCCTAGGCATAAAGCTCTTTAATGTTTAAGTCTCCTCTGCCCTGAAGATAATTACTGTCTCCTCTTTCACCCATCCAGCTGGGACATCAGACAATTTGGGGAGCATCCAAGATGGGCATGAAGATCCATTTCCTGGTTCATGACAAGTACTGTAGATGTTTACACCACAGAGACAATTTTCTAGGGTTTTATGCAGCAACAACAAAAAAAAACAACTTTTAAAAGTTGTTTAGATCTACAAGGCTCTATTTCCCCTGCAACTCAACCATATAAACTCTCCTTGAACACTAGGGAAGTATTAAGGATATTAAAAAATAATTAACAATGTAAAATATTTTTAAGTTCTGATAAAGTCAGAATCATTGCTATGGGTTTTTTTTTTAATGGAATACAAAGACGAGACATGAAGATATGGAAGGTGGTTAAGCACTCATCATTATCATCACAGGGTAGCAACAATAACAAAGGTCCCACTTCTTCATGCCTCCATCATGAATTTGTTAATTTACAAATGATGACTCTAAAGGTGATAAAGGGGAAAGGTGAAGGTTTATTTATTTTTTAAACAACCACTTCCAAACCTCCACTTCCTTTCAACCATTTGCCCCTTTGAGAGAAATTGTAAATGGTGAAGGACAGAGATACGAGTCTGAACAAAAACTTCTTGTGGATTTTTTGGGACAGACAGAAGACCTCTAGGATCAATCTAAAAGAAAGCCTGACTACCCCAGAAAAATACCCTTCTGCCCCCCAAATTAGGCTTTCCTTCGAAAAACTGAAAAGACAATTTTGTTCTCTTTTTTTTTTTGAGCAGAATACTTTTTGACTTTTTTTTCCACAGGTAAAGTTAAAACATGCCACATTTTCTGTGGGAATAAACTTCAAAAAACTAAAGAAATAAAAGAAGAAAGTGAAAGAAACCTACTGTCATTTTAGAACTGTGAAACACTTGAAAAACATGAAATGAAAGCTTTTGGAGACAAACCCTCAAACCCTCCTGCTTCCTCAGAACTGGCTACCTCTTTATGCATTTCTCCTAACCTGGTCCATATGGCCCTTTCACACTGGGGTGCCCCTCAGAGGGACAACTGCACTCACTCTGATAACAGCTTCAGCAGCACCAAAGTAACACCGATACATATTTTGTAGGAGGTGGCATAGGATTTTGAGAATCAGTGGCTTGAAGTACCATTTTTCAGGCAGGAAAAATATTAGGTGCCATGGCATACCCAGGCTTAAGACAGCTATGCCCCCAGCAAACCACTGACTGGAAAACATCATGCTGTAAACACTGATGTCAAGGCATCTGCTGACCCAAACTCAGCAGAAGCCAGTTTTAACAACACTAACACCATCTCATGGCTTCTCAGATGAAACACATGAACACTGTGTGGCTGTCATCTTCCTTTGTGCACCCACTCACCCATAAAATAAAATACAAACAGCTGAAGGCAGCCAGCTCTTGCGAAGGCTGGAGAAATTAGACAGAAGTCTAGCCCTTAATTCCAGATTTGCTGAAGGAAACCTCACCTCTGTCTCATATCCTCTGTATTCAAAAGTCATTTTTATTTTCATATAAATCTTGTCATTCACAGTTCTGTGCTGCCATTCTAAAACTATTGCAAGAGTTGACTTGGCACAGCACACTTAAAAGAAAAGGTTACAATGTGGTGGGAAACAGTCAAAACGTGAACAGCATTGTTAACATACTGCTCGACTTTTAAAATCCCATTGTAAAATAAAATAAACAGCTTCTGGAAGGGAGACAGACCTTCAGACATGCTCCCACTTTTGAATGCGAAGCAGCAATCAGGTCCGTAAGTGACCTCAACCACCTCTGACACTGAGGTCTTTAGAAAGCCCTGGTGGGAACAGTTTTGTGCTGAGCCACTCTGCCAGTACTCCAGTCTCGCTGGGCACTCCAAAATGTGGTCTGAACTACAGTTCAGCTCTTTTGAATGTCTGTTCTCACATAGGAAATGGGGAATAGGCTGTAGGTGGTGGAGACCATTGGCAGGAAGGAATACTTGGAAGTTGTGACAAATATGTCTTTGGTGCTGCCTGAGCCTGGACTTCTGTCATGGCTTTTGCCTGCTCCAGGCTTTCTCCCACCCCCGTGACTTCCCTTCAGAGGCTTTGCATTTCCCACCACATCTGCTGGAGCACAGGGAGTGTTTGTATGGGACAGGCACAGGACAGGCAGTGATAAGAAAACAAGAGATGGTCCAAATGAGGGTGAGACAACAGAGATAACAAGGGGGAGGAGGAGGACAAATGGCAGGCCAAGAGAAGCAGGAGGCAAGAGGATAAGAGGTGAGATAAAGAGAGACTTTCTGTGCATGAATAAACATGAATAGGTGAAGAGGTGGTGGTAAGACCCCCCACTGCCAGGAAGGCAGAGAAGAATTAGGGGCAGGAAACGTCACTGCAGGAGCAGTTGATTAAAACTACAAACTGCATGAACTTGGTGAAATCCCTTCTTGCCTGCAAAGCCACCCTAAGAGAACCTGGCTAAAGAAACTGTCTTGAGCTATTTTAGCATCTCTGCTCATGAGTACTGTGCTCACTCACAATGGAGCAGGCAAACAAGAATAATCAGCTGGCACCTCCAGAGTTCCCACAAACGTTTGGGCTGGCCATCTCAGTTCCCATCACAGATGAATTGCTTTGCTTCATATTAAGATGCAGCAATGCACGTAAGCACACTCTTAGCTCCGAGTAGGGAAACTGTCCCTATTAACTATTCATGCCCTTGAAGTGAAGCACTTGCTTGGGTGCTTGGCTGAATCAGGGCCTAATTAGAGAGGTAAACAGCCTTCTATCCTCATTCACCTCTCCCCCAGCCTTAATCCTCCAGTCACCAAAGTTTAATTTAAAAATCTGTTTTCAGGAGTTGAGCCTGGATCTCTCACATGCAAGATTGTCACTAATTGCTATGTGTCAACAGCATTTAGAAAAAATGAGTAATGAATTAAAACCACCAACCCTTCTGCCTGGATGACAGCTTTATCTTCACACACTAGCTTTTCAATGGGGTTGCAATCTGTTTACCCACCCAGAGTGGAAAATTGCATTGCTCAAAGTCAGTCAGACATTTCTTCAGCTAGTCTGAACATTTCTGAAGAAAAACTACTGATCTTGTAAATTAACATATGGTGCAACACCCAGGGAGCAAAAGCACTCCAACTTAGACCCCAGGAAGTAAGGACATCCTCTTCCTCTGGCTAGTGTTGTCAGATAGTTGTGGTATTAGGGGATCAGAAAGCAGACTCAGAGAGACAGGCTGATGTTCTCGGGAAGATCAATGAAGATGTGAAGGTCACAGATGACACATGGCTGGTTTCAAAACCTCAGGAATGACAGCAGGGAAAGAGGTGGTGAAGGAGGAAGAGAAACAGAGCCAGCTGTAGAAGTTGCCAGAGAAATATTTTGTTGGAGGCACAGCAGAGGAGGAGCAGGATGACGCAAAGAGAAGCAACTGAGTAAAGCACAGCATATGAGGACTGCAAACAGTGGTGCCCAGAGGGATTCCTTTACTGGATGCGCCTGTCTAATACTGATGTAATGAGCTAGTAATGAAGCAAAAAGTCAGAAATGTGTGTGGGAGTGTTGGAGGGGCACATATTGGGTATCTGCTCCCACAAGAAAGGAGGTAAGCTAGGGCTTCTGCTAAGAGTCTGTTAAGAGGATTAAACAAGACAGTGAGCAAGACGACACGAGCCTACTGAAGCTTCTCAGGTTTGATGACATATGGAGAGGAAAACCTGATAGCAAAAATGAACTTCCTATCTTCTAAGGAACAACTAAGATGAACAAAATCAGGGTGAAGCAAAAAAGTAGAAAGCTACCTGTGGAGGGACAGTTGTGTCCACTAGGAATGGTAGCAGAGCACACCACCATTAGGCTCTCCTCCTAACTTTGCTGCCACCTTATGATCTCACTCAAGTAGCGTAGTCTGGCTGCTCTGCCATACATGTGTTTCAGAAGCAGAAATGCAGTGATACTATTTTTTTAAACCTTTTTCACATGCTTGTTGAGAAACTTTTAAAGTATGTTAAGTGCTCAGTGCCTTGTAGATGCTATACAGAGACAAGTTACTACTAATCATTATTTTACCTGGCTGAATTTGACATGTGTGTTTGCAGAGATACCTCTGAAATACCTGATACGTAAGGCCTTAACTAGAACAAACAAACAAACAAAAAATCTGCTGCAGGTTTTATTAGCAGGAGGGACGAATAGAAAGAAGAGGGTGGCAAAGCAATGCAGAGATAATGTTGAGTTTGAAGTAAGGAAAGATATAAACATTTTGTCTGACACAGCAGCAAAGTCAGATTGGAGGAGAATTAAGGACAACAGAGGTAATCATTTACCAAGGCAGTAATTTTCAGATGTTGCCATACATTTTCAGAACAAGGAAGAAAAAAAAAACCAGATAAGAGAGGAATGTCAGAATTATGACAACTTGCAACTTCTTTACCTGGCTGCTAGTGAGGAAAATAGACAGGAAAATCATCTGAAGATTATTCTTCCTTGAATGCTCCCATTTAATTTTTGTGAGTATTAATACAGGCCACATATTGACATTGATGAGCAAAAAGATCCTTGAGGAAGGGAAGCACGTGTTTCCTTGTGCAGACATCTGAACAGTTTACAGTCACAGGCAGCTCTGAACTTAACAGTAGGAAATGAAGCTTGTATGAAAACTAAAGTAGAAGTGCGGGGCATTTAGGGTTTTGTGATCATGGTTTCATTAGACTTTAAATGTTCTTTAGGGCAGGAACACTTAGAGGAGTTCAGAAATGTTTTTGACTTTAAGAAAGCTGACTTTGGGAGAATGTGATATGCCCCAAGGAATTTTTACTGGAACCCTATGAAACATGGGAAACATAGAGCTGAATTTTTAAAAAACATCTGAAGAGACTGAAATTTAAAGCCATCCTGCTTAATTCCAAGGAGGAAAAAGGGCAACTGAGGCCAAACACAGTTAAGTAAAGATGTAAAGTTTAGCGTAAGCAACACATAGAAGACTTGGGAAATTTCTTTTATATATATATACACGCACACATATATATATATCTGTAGAAATTTAGATACAACAAACAATCCTTCAAAAAGTAAACAACCTGGTAAGGAGGGATGCAGAACTTCTTAGGAGTTAGAAAGAGCAGTTTTAAAGAAACAATTCTAGGAGGACAAAGTATCTTTGGACACTGCCATGAATTTTTTTCTCCTAACCATTACATGGAGTTTCATTTATATCAGTGCTAGAAAGGATTGGGAGAAAAGTGCTTAATTGCTTAAGGCACATAACAAAAGGAAGAAGTTAGCAAGCTAGCATGCCCTTTTTTCTTTGAAGAAGAATAATAACAGGCCAGGTGACTGCTTAAATATTAGCATCACATTGTGCAGAGTTTCCAGAGCTTGCTTAAAGGAAGGAAATTTGCATTGATGTATATACATCCTCAAGAGTTACAGTCATGCCAGCCCATAACAAATGTGATGTACAAACACAACCTGCAGTTCCTATCCTAGGCAATCTGTAGGACAACTGCAGAAACAGGTGGGAGGGAAAGGGAAGAATTCCCTGTAAGACATGCAGAGCATTAGATTCTGAGAAAAAAACAACATTTACATAGGGTTGAAAGGTTTCTTTTTTTCCCCTTTTAAAAAGTAACATAAACTCCTAATAGAGAGATATACATCTTAAGTTCTGCAATGACAGGACAGACCAGTAAGACCTGGAGTTAATCTTCATTGTTGCAGGAAAGGGCAATGAAATGAAGCAAGCTCCTATAGAACTGTTAGCTTAATATCTGCCATGCAAAAATAATAGAGGCAATTTTACTCAAACACCTTAATGGGCATAATTTGATTAGAAGCAATTGTGCAATTCTTGGAGGGAAATTTCTGCATACAAATTAATAGTAATTATCTTGCTGAAAGATAAGAAAATTAAGACAGGCCCTAATTCTCTAAAAATTATCCAACTTCAGGGGTTGAGAGACCTGAGGCTTCCGACATCCTGTGCTGCAGGGCTGCTTATTTCCAACTGACTGAAGTGGTTCATTGAATTTCAGTTTTAACTTTTAAAAGAAATTTAAAATTAATTTCAATACTATTTTTGTAAATACCAAATAGATTATTTAAATCCAAGTGTAGACTAAGTTGCCTACCTACAATATGAACATTCTCATTGTAAGAAAAGTAGAAAAGACTAGTGAGATCATTTCTGAGGTATCTACATTTTACAGGAGAGTAAACTGTAGTGGAAACTTATCTTTATGTGCCTAGGGCAGCAAATGAGTGTAAAGTAAACCTTACTAGCCATGTGCTAAAAAAGCCTGCAAAATGCATGAAAGCATCTTTCATAATGTATCCAGTTTGGTATAGAAAGCAAATTTGTCATGAAGCTCCTGTGAAAACTGCTCATTTTAAGAAAGGCAGAAATAATAATTTTTCCACAATCCTTGCAGCAGGTTAGAGTCCCCAAATACAACTAAAAAGGGGTCAGAAAATATACTGATAGGAATTCAATACAAGCTGAAAGAAATTATACCGATAGATTTGTAGTTGGCAAGATGCAAGGAGGGAAGGAGAGAGACAGGCATTAGAAGCATTAGCAGGAACAATTCTCAAGGCCAATAAATATCAGGGGGCCCCAAAGCAGTCAAAAGCAGAATGAAGAGATTTAGAGTCAAGGCATTCAAAGGGTCTACTTAGTTTGATCAGAAGACAGTCTCACATTTCAAGGTTTCTTCTTCAGTACAGCTAAGCTTTTCAATGGGAGGCCTTGACCCCAGGGATCACTAACCGAAGAAAACAAATGTGTTTTCAAATGAATATATTGGCACTGTCAGAACTGACTGTACAGAAGATTAAATGATATTTATTTTCACTTTCCAGAATACCATGTTAAATTTTAGACAGAGAGACAGACAGAAATGTTTCCAAATAAGACATGAGAATCTGAGCATCAGATTTTCTGTGTCAGCTGGGATTCAACAGCAGAATTCGTGTTAACTGATCTGGCTAAGCCTCCTTCCAAAATGTCAGCCTGAGGCTTCCTTGCCTTCAGCAGTCTTGGTGAGGGTGGTGGTAGGGGACGTGTGCCGTCAGTCCATTTCAGTTCTCTCGCTGCTTTCCTCACTTTCTCGTGATAGACTGGATTTTGGTCTGGTGTTTTGGAACTGCACAGATGTGATTCCGTGACTGAAACAGGCTGAAGTTTGCCTGCCTTTGATAACGAACCAAAATAAATTCAGAATTTTAAAAATGAAGGTTAATTCTGGGTACTCATCCTGAGATGCTCTAAAAAGGAAACTTTGATTGCAGGAAGTGGATGCCAAGCTGATTGCTGAGAACCATGGCACCCAAAATAACAGCTGAAAGTCCTGGAACACCCCTGCCCTGCTTCTCCATGCAGATGAAACAGATCAAAAGTTATTCAGTTTTGCATCTTACCAGCTTTGAGAAGCATTGCATACTTGAGGATTTAGGTTGGATTGTCTTCTTTGCATCAGGTAAAGAACATTAAAGTTACAATCCGAGTGTCTTTGCTGCTTCCCATGGAAAAACCATCCTCCCAAAAAAATCCCCATTCAGAAGTTATGTGCTTGACATCACTATACAAGAAATGTGGTCAGCATAAAAATATATAAAGAATCATTTAAAAAACTGTTTGTTGTTGTCAGTCAAGAGAAACCCAGAAGACATGATGAGTATTTCAGTTGGTCTCCCTTGTCTTTCATGCCATACATAAGTAGTCTTGCCTAAGCTACATGGACATACATCTAACTGTTCCTTAATATGTGGGTATGACAGAGTGTGTACAGTCCACTTACTTAAAAAGTTAAATAAAACACTGTAAATCAGGGCAGGTTAAACTGGCTTGGAAATAAACCAGTCAAAGATACACCAACCTTTGCCCTTTCATAGTCTGAAAAAAATACCACCACTTCTGTATCCTTCATCAACTCATGAAGACATGCAATAGGTTCTGCCACATCTCTTCACGGAGGAGTTTGCTCACAGTTCATCTGCATAGTCCTTAAGACAAAGGTACTTCAAAACCCATTTTGTGCTTCTACCCTGATGGTGCCAAAGCAGATTCACAGCCTTCTTGGGTTCCATGGGAACCACGTAGGGTTGTGTTAAACGCAAGGCAAGATGGGGGCAGCGGAAGAGAGAGACAGAGCCCAAGTCAAGGTGGCCTATGTCAGATCAGATAATTTCAGATAAACATCAGACCTCTCCTGAGTTTATACGTGGTGCTACTTCAATGGCACATTCCACTCCATATTTGGATATACCCCTATACTCATGTATGGACCCAGTAGCCATTGCATGAGCATTCCCGAGGGACCTGTGCTTATGCACTGTCCCAAAATGGGGAAGAGTATAGTGAGCTGAATTTAAAATCCAGAAACTGTGTTCCCAAAAGGAGACCAATAAGGACAGAAAGGAGACCATGTGCACCACTATTTCAGCAGAAAATGTCTGAGCACACAAATAAGGTGGAACTACAGCAAGGGCTTCAGAATAGCTGTGTACTACCTGCGAATTTTGAGGAATGAATATGTACTTGTTAGTAAGAGGTATGACAAAGCAGGGAAGTGGGTCTCACAAAGCGCAGACTTGTTGGGTCAAGTGTCCTTTTCCTGTTTGGCAAGTCCTTTTGTCTCAGTGTCCTCCTTATCATCCTGACACCTTACCAGAGCACAGAATGATGGACAGCTCTTAATGACTTCCTAGCGTTTGATTCTGATACATGGGCCCAGCCCTTTTTTGCATAACATGAAAGTCTCTGTTCCCCTCTGAATTTCCACTTTAGAACCCATGTCCACTTCCACACATGCAGCTCCCCACTCCCACCCTCCAATCCGTGTCGAGACAAACTTGCTCTCCTCACATCTTACTTGAATCAGGCAGCTGAAGCCAGCACTTCTGAATGGACAGACTGACAGACGATGCTGCGTCAGCAGCAGCCGGCAGGGCTGGTATCACCCTCCCCAGGGGACAAGAACATCCTCTCCTGGGCACACCCACTCCCACAGCACACACGGGGCTATTGTTCCCAGTGTCCAGAAACCAGGCTCTGTCCTGTACCACCTCTGTGCTGTGCCACCATCCTGCCTGACTTGGAAATACTGTTTTTTTCCCCTCTCCTAACACGCTCATTAGGCAATTTGAGCACAGGGTTTAGTGGCTTGGTCCTGCTGGCAGCGTGTTCTGGTTGAGCACCCACGGCAGACTTCACTGAGGCATTCCTCGGAGTAAAACCATGTTTTGCAAATGAGCATTTACTGAGTGGGACCCTGCAAGGCATCAGAGGAAACAAAGCACACATGCACTTTTAAAATGGGTGTTTTGTGGTACCCACAGTTGCAAAGATCTAAGCTGAACAGGGGATATTCACTGGATGGAGTTGAAACACTGTCATGAAGACACAGAAGGAGGTACTTTAAAAATCAAGTCTATTAGTGCCCACTTTCCTCGGCTTTCCCTTCTTGCAGCTGGAGAAGAGAAGACCACATACCCATTTGAGACCAGAAGGAACAACAAGTTGTTTTGCACTTTGTTTTGTTCCCCATAAGGTGATGTTCCACCTCCCTGCGCATCCCCTCTCCCATTCAGAATGGGTGACCGAAGCAGAGCAGCGTCTCTGTGCAAGGACAAACCCACTTCCCCGGGACAGTGCTGCCTGCTTGCTTGCTTGCTTGCTTGCTTCCTTGCTTGTTCCCAGGTAGCTGGCTGTGAGGTGGCCAACAAGCAGGCTAATTTAGAGCTCTAAAAGCTGGCAGCAGGAGTGCAATTAAGCCTTTTTCACAGACTGCTGGCCAAATGCAGCAATTTATTGGCTCAGTGATTGGATTATTCATTTGCAAAGCTAAGAGAGGGCATTTTCTTACCACTTCGGTTGGCCTGTAGTACTTGTGATTGACTGTCACATGAATCTTGCCAGTCTCTTTGCATCGTCCTACTTCATTTTCATTCTTCCCTTCCCACCTGTAAAGAAGATAAACATTTAATCAACCCATAATTACTTTAGTGCTCTGATCTTACCAACATTTGGCCTCCTTTCATTTACTGGAGGCTGGTGTCAATTCTCCCTGCAGGACAGTATAAACTCATTAGCAATAGGAACAAAGGCAGAGTTTAGACTTGAATGGAGCAACAATGGCTTTTGAAGTCTCTTTGTTTTGGTTTTTGATTCAGTGGAAGGTCTAAAATACAGGACTTCCAAATTAAACACATAATGCTAAGGGAAAATAAAATGTCCTGATTTCAGAATGTCTCATGTATCTGCAAATAAATATGACAGTGAGGTTTTTCATTTGTGGATTGGTTCAAAGTTGTTTCCTTAAAATATTTTTAATTCTTGTGTTTTGGCCAATACTTTCAGGAACTCTTTAATCTGTTAATTTTATGGATGTGACGGTCTGTTTGAATAGCATTAAGCTGCATAATTTAATTTGTGCTTAACAAGGAAAAACAAAAAAAAAGTTCTTGATTTTTCAGTCCTAGCTCGACATGGCACTTCACGTACATGTACTGTAAATAGTATTTACTACTTGTGAGCTGAAATCCAGCTACTTTGTCCAAATTAGTTTTGTTTGTGTTGAAAAACCCTCCAATTTGCTGTAATTATGTGATTTGGTTGCACCATGAACTATTTGTTAAAATTTGGGAGCAGCAGAAGAGGAACATTTGGTGGGTGACTAGCTCTGCCTTGGAGAGGGCAGCCTGCAGCCTGGAAGCCTGAGGACAATGCTCCCTCTCAAAACAAATGCTTCAGATGACACATGCAGAAACATACATTGGTGCATCAAACCTAATCCACTGAACGAACAAAATCCAGAGTTATGATCAAAACTCTATCCTCTCCTTGCTTTTTGCCTTTAAGTGTACATCACGGGGCTCTGAACCAGCTTGGCACAAAAGCATAGTGATGAAATCTTTTATTTTTTTTGTATTTAAGTAAAATCTATAAAATTTTAATCAGCACTGTGATTTAGACCATTTAGCCTCAGTCACCAGCAATGAAAGAAAAGTACCCTTTGCCTCCCACTTACTAATTGTACTGCCAGTTCTTGGGATTTTGTCACAGATTTGATTTCTTGTTGCTCCCATGCTCCCCCTTGAAGCTCCTAGAAGAATTTAATTCTTTGACAATCTCAGCCTTCATTTTTGAGTTTCTAGCCCCGAGGGCTAAGGAGGAAAGTCTGAAAATGTGACCTCTGTGTACCCATGAAGGTTAAAACACCGAAAGGCAGAAGGAAATACCAAATATGTATTATTACTAGTTATTAAATCCCATGATTTTTTAAGCACAACTCATGACTAGCAAAGCCTGTAGGATGCTCGATAGTGGGAGCACTTCATGTTGAAATAATTTCCAAGAGATAATAGCCGCAGTGAAGTCAGCTGTTAATTGTCATGCCATGATGCTAAAGATGAATTATAATTTAAATTTTCTTTCTTTCTTTTTCACAGTTGCTCTGTTTGAAGCCTGAACTGCAAAGTTTTCATTCAGAAGCCAAAACTAACATTAGTCCCTCCCTTTAAAGGGCAGAGGGTAAAAATGTGCAGGACTCAAATGAGCTTAATAGAAAACTAACCATCACCAGTAAAACAACAGGAAGCGCTTAGATCAGGAGACGTCAGTTGTTGGAGGTCACTGAGCAGAGAACCCCGTTTAACACCCAACAGGCTCCAGAAGGCTCGGCCGAGCCAGTAAAGACTCACTTAATGTCGCTATCAAAGTTATATAACAATAGAAATAGCTTAAGAAGAAATCTCCACCCGTTTTTGTTCAGCCTGGTAACGTGAAAAGTTCACAAGGAAAAAAAAGTACTTGTCATTGTGAACAAAGTAGTATTTGATAGCCACACTTCTAATTACTCCTGGCACCTCGGCACTCACAGCTGGGGACACCATACTGCTGATAAAAGGGATTGCGCAGGGGCCAACCTGACACCAGGAGCAAGACATCCATTTTGCTAACCAACTCCCCCTCCTTTCCTCCTCCTAACTACAAGGAAAGGACCCCCCCCTCCCCCAAATTTATAGTCAAATTGTAGCCAGAAACTGTTAACTGGAAAACGTAATGCCAGACTATCCTGAAGCATGAGCGTGGTGGAAGAGGCACGGGGAATCCTCACATTGCTGTGGTTTTAGAGAGCTCCAGCCACAAGGACTATCCAGCTTTCTGCTCCTTAGGGTGGATGCCCAAGTAGGCAAGAAAACAGACTCGTGTAACTTGGGGGAAATGCAAAGGATCCCTGGCTAAAGAGAATTTGGCTCATCAGGGCTGGGCTAACCCTTTATAGGGATGAGGAACAGTTCCCCCTGACCCCTGGCTGGTGTCAAAGCCCAGGGCTTCCGGGCAGGTGCCTGCTGGTCTGGCGCAGGCTTTTCACAAAACGCTGGTCCTGGAGCCCTCAGGCAACAAGCCTGTATAGCAAGACCATTGCCTGCCCCACACTGGGGAGCTTCACCCTCTCACCGAAGCGAAGGATGGGTTTGCTCTCACAGCTGATGGCATCAGCCATATGCCAGAATGCTCTGCACCTGGAGAAGGATGCATGAGACCATACATCTGCTACTGCCAAAGTGGGTTTGATGCCCTCTGCAGCCACGACAAGTGCCTCACTATTGGAGATGGGTGCTTTGGGATTGCTTAGGATGATAATCATTGTGAACTCTGGTGGATGCCACTATTATCACTGACCTCAGAAGTTTGCACAAAGCTAAGTTCATCACGTTTCAAATGCATGTGCAAGTTTACTTGTTTAAAAGGTTCTTCACCTCAAGACTTTTTATACTCTGGATTTTCACAGGAATGGACTGTGTTTAATTTAAGGCAAATTCCATATCTGCTGATCACTACTGTTATAATACTTATTATCAGCAGTGATGAATGCTCCTTTTCCTCTTTAACTCTGGAGATTCCAATTATTTTTCATTTCCTATAACCACTAAGTAAGACAGCAAGCTTCAAGCTATAAAAACATCCACAGGTACAGAGGATTTTCTGAGGACAAAGAGCTGGGGTACGCACCCTGTGGGTTGTGAGGTG
Organism: Nyctibius grandis; assembly: GCF_013368605.1. Taxonomy (NCBI): domain Eukaryota; kingdom Metazoa; phylum Chordata; class Aves; order Nyctibiiformes; family Nyctibiidae; genus Nyctibius; species Nyctibius grandis. Next base: position 16,943,213 of record NC_090660.1, read on the forward strand.
GGCAGGGAAGGACACAGGGGAGCCAGGGTAGTCGCGGGGGGTGGGAATAGCACTGCAATGGACCAAATGGTCCAAATGGCTGTAACTGAGAAGCAAATAAGGCAAAGTACATGTATTTTTGAGGTGATGAAGAAATTAGCTAAAAATGAAACCTTTCACAAAAGCACAGATAAACTGAACAAGCATATGCATTTCATCTCCTTGCTTGATCTTTACATAAAAACAGAACTGATCACATTTTAAAAAATATTCAAAACCACTAGTAGCTACAGCGGCTCGGCCTCTTTATGGAAAATAAAACTATCACATACACCTTTTAAATCAAATATATGCCAATAGAAAATATTTTCACATTTGTAAATGAACAATAAACTAATTAAAAATAGAATTTTATGAAAATTTTGCTTTTCCTCCACAGCTAATACAAGATACCATTTATGTAAACTTCTCGGATTTGTCGCCTGATTGCTGCTACACACTCAATTAAGCCAAAGCACTACTTTCTGTCCTGGCACTTTATAAACAGCAAAACTGACACCATATGACAGACCATAAACGTCTTTTGCAAGTAATCTTTTGTAGGGAAACTTTAAATATGACTCTTTATATGTTCCTTTGCCACCAACTCAACCACCAAGCTTGTCAGCAGCTCTGATGCATCAAAGCAATCAAGGATATATGGATTGCTTATCCACGATCTTGTGTTTAAATCTAAAAAACAAGTATGCTACCACAGAGGGATGTACTTAAAATGTTTTTCCAATGCTCTGGTCAATCAGGGCTTCAGTGTTTGTTCACTAAAGGAACACAGTTAAAAAATGCTAATGTTGTTATTACATTCCCAGTATTTTCAAGCTCAAGTTTCAAAAATTGACATTGTTGCTCCCCACATTACAAGACTTAAAAAAGAATACATGCTAGGCTCCCTATTTTTTGGTTTCTTTTTTTTTCAGTTCATTGGGATCTTTTGAAGCTCTTATGCCTTTACTCCAAATAGTGAAAGTGGGTGTTGAGAAGAATTTTCTCAAAGAATATTAATGCTTCTGTGAAAATCAAAACATTCTGGAATTAAAAGTTTTAGTTTCAAGTAAATTCCATTACTGTCAACCTGAAACAAACTTAGAGTAATAATATCTAAAAAAAATGCTTTGATATTTTCAGAATGGAAAAAATTTAGGTGTTTTTTTTCTTTCAGAATGGCTTTAAAAATTCTTTTTAAGTTATTTCTTTAGAAGGAGTTTAGAAGAGAAACAAAGCAGTCCAGCTGATTTGAAATAAGATTTTTTTCCAAATTGCATTTATGAGAATTATTTTCATTTCATTTGCGGGGAAAAAAATGTGGAATTTCCCATGAAACACCACATTTAATTCTCACCCAGTCTTCCTATAGGAGAAACTGTCATAGCTCTTATGATGTATGAAATCAGATAATTAAATTGTTACAGTCTTCAAACCTTAATTTGAGTTCTGAAACAGTTATTAGGTCTGCCTACAGATAAAACCTTGTATCAATAAGGAAGTGATAGATGCCTGCTCAGCTAGAAGAGTTAATTCTCCAGCTAAGGTGAGTTGAATGCCCCGCTAAAATATATACTCTACAGTGAGAATGCTAATAAAAGTGGTGCAGTCCTAAGCGAGGACTCTGGCTCATGTGGGTTCACCCAGGCCATCATTCTTCACCAACCTGGCTGGGTTCCTTTCAACTATTGCTCTTCAAAATGCCTTCATTTCTGTATGAGATTCTGCTCCCCTCCTCCTTATGTGAAAGCTTTTGATTTTCCTGAGCTGTTAAATACAACACATAGCACTGGCCAGCCAGCAATTTTTGGTGGGCAAAAGCCAGACTTGGAAACAGCAGCTGTTTTGATGATGACTTTTGATGGCTCCTTTTCCACATCCCCACAGCACCATTGCTAACTTATTGTTGGCTTTCCATTCTCACAGCAATCCTTCAAATCTCATGTGTTTCTGTAACTCAACTTTCCATGTTAATGTAAAAAGAAAACAAATAAACCAGAAAAACCTTCCTCCCTCAGTTCAATCTCAGTTCAACCTTCACTGTCACTGAAGAGGCCACTGCTCCACTTCTGCTAGTAGTTCACCTCATTAGACCTTATAGCTTATCTGCAAACTTCCCTTTTTTTAGAGTGATCTTTTATAAGACCAACTGGTATGTTAGTTAAGATAAAATTTGTATGTAGAGCCAAATGACTAGAGTAAAATATTCATTTCTACTGAATTAATTTTGATCCTGGAAGCAATGAATATTTCTGTAACAAATGTGCATGTATTTTTATATTAATAAAAACCACAATAAATCTTTCCACTGCCTGAACAGTTTTTTCTTTTTTTTTTTTTCTTTTTTCTTTCCACATTTGCAGACAGCAGTCTTTGTAGCACTCTGCAAAGAACACTGAGTGCTGTAGTGGTTTCAGGCTATCTTTGCAATCCTGTTCTAATTTAATAAGATTAATGACAGAAAATTAGTCAAGACAAGCATTTGCCTGTTTCACTTACCCTGCTGTAGTTCAAATTATAGGCGGGAAGTGTTTCCCCCAAGTACTACTTAATTAGTAATAAGTAGAAGGGAAAGTAAAAGAAGAAAAAGTGTAATCCTTACAGGGGAAAAATATTTGTAGCTCTGAGGCTTTCCTGTTAGTACAAAGGACTGAATGTGAATGATTCAGAGGACTATATAAATATAATTTGAAATTTCTCCCTTGAAAAAGAAATGTTAGAAGAAAAAAACACACAAGGTAGATAAACCTCTGTGTGTACAGTTTACAGTCAATTTCAGAGAGAGAATTAGTCTTATTGCAGCTGTATATTTAATCAGTTACAAAAATGTAGTAAAGTTTCTCTCTTATTTTGGCTAGAAGACATAGTCCTGACATGTGCTAATGACTGGCTATGACAGAGTATTATGTTATCTTTTTGGAAAGACTTTTTAGGCTATATAAGTTAATGTGAATTGTTAGGAAGACAAAAAACCTAAAAAAAAAAATAAATATTTTTAGTTGGTTGATGGGGCAGCCAGGATTGCTTTTCTTCCTGTTTTCTACTGCAATATCAAGACCTGACAGCTAAGACTTTGTTACAGTTGCAACTTTCCCTGCCGAAGTGCAAAGTGGGGATGGTTAAGAGCCCCTGCACGTGTCCTGTGTTCTCAGATGCACTATGAGCTCTGCCAACTGTTGCTTGCCACGACGTTCCTCCTGGCCATTTACTCCATCATTCCATCAATTTTGAAAGGTGCATTGTACAGCAATACTGGGAAGCTGTGCCATCACTTACAGCAGTGGAAAGAGCTGCTGGAAATTTCCCAGATAAGTTGAGATTGCAAAACTTCATAATACCTGCAATCCTGGAAAAAAAAAACAACCAACCCCAAACAACTCAACCAAACTCTGAGGAAGGGAGATAGGAAGAAAGCAGCCATCCTCGCAGGAATTCATTTAGCGATTGCACTCTGGTGCGCGGGTTCTTAGGTGCCTCATAAATTGTAAAGAAACAGATCAATGGAACTTACCAGTGGGGCCTCACAATGCTGGAAGGGAGGATAAATAAAGACATTAAGCTAGGTACTGACCTGTACATTTCAGTTTCTAATTTTAGGTAATCAAATTTTTTTTAAAAAATTTTTTCACCAAACATTCATTCTTGCTTTTGCAAACAACACTGGACAGGGACAAAATAGTTCTCAATATCACAAGAGTTCTCACTTACACAGAGCAACTGAACCCACAGCATATTCATATCAATGCTTACTAGGAAGAATTAGCTTATAAACACAGGAAGCAAAAGTATAGAAAAAGGAGAAAAAATAAGAAAGACAAAGCAACTTCTAGAGCTCCTACTACCTCCCCTTTACCCTGTCAAACTTCACTGATGTTAAGGCATATGGGAGAATGTGCAATCATACAGGGACATCTCACTATCAAGAGATGCTAAAAAAATGGAGAGGAACTTATTCACAAAACTGAGCTTTTGGGCTAAAAATTCTATTTATACAGTCTCTCTCTCCCTCATCAGAATTTTTTCTGGAAGTTGATGCCAAAAATTGAAACCAGACTAAAAACTCATTGAGGAGAAAATGTTATTACCTCCCCAGCCACCCACTGGCTGTTCAAATAATATTGTATATATCTGTGCACTTCTACATATTTATTGAATTTGTCAAGTTTTTGTTCCCAAGTAAAACTTATTGGCCCTGTCAAAAGTTCACCAGCTGCACAAGTGACTTTGATGGCCTGAGGAACAGCCCTGGCGCTAGCGTCATGGAAGAGCCTGTGGCTTTCCTCTCCCTTTTCCAGCTGAGATCGGTATGTTGACGCATGGGGCCCAGAGAAGATACAGAAGGAGGGAAACTGAAAAAATAATAAACAATAAAAATATAAATTACAGAAAGCCCTCACCAAGCCATCCTGGTTTTATTATATGGCCTTGAGAAGGAATTTTGTATTTTCAATCAAACTATGTGGAACATGCATTGTAAACATTCTGCACCCACTGCTCAACATTTTTATGTCTTAGTAGGAGAAGAGCTCATAGGAACGTAGAGTGAGTTGCTATAGAAACCTTGTCGTGTGGCTGATGGGCTGTCACGTGGAAAGAGCAGGGTCAGCAGGTGTCACCTCTTGAGATCACAGAGGATGGGAACAGGACTGTGGAGATCTGGGGGCACAAAATAGAGAATCGGGCAGAAAAACCCCCTTTGCACCAGGGTGATGGACAGCACCCTGGTACTAACATCTTTGGAGGGGCATCTGTCCCCCAAGGTGGGGAGTGAACAGGAGAACAGAGAATGAAGACTTAGAATAAAAAAATAAGATGTACTTGTCTACATTTTTTTTCTTATGATCTAGAGGGTAACACTGGACATATCTGCTGTGGCAGTCATTCATGCCCGGAAGGTCTCACATGTTACAAAATTAGAAAGTGAGGAGAAAAAAAGAACGTAGAGAAACAATACTCTGTAACATAGCAAATGAACAGGCTAGAAATGTTCAACCCATGGCTGCTATCTTTTGTTCACACTTACACAATTGTTTTCCCAATGTGCTTAAATGACTTCTCCACAAATTCACGGACACTATGGACCTCCCCAGTGGCTATGACAAAGTCCTCGGGCTCATCCGTTTGCAACATCAGCCACATGGCCTGCGGAAAGACAAACAAAGTCAGATTCAGTGCACATGTAAGTAGCCTCTTTGGTACATGGTATTATATTACTGCATTTTTGATTTGGAAATAACTACACATATACACACACCCTCCAAGCTCGGGAAATTAGCACTTTCCTAACATGGTGGCTATTAACCAGTTCAGTGCAACTCTGAAAAGAGTTCAATTATATCTTATTATAGAAAACAGTGTTGTATTTGGTTTTCAATTTGTTTCACAGCAGGGGTTTCTGCAGGAGAGACTTTACTTTTGAACACTAAGACTTGGTTTGGTGCTCAAGAGCATGGATTCACTTGTTTAAAGCACTGCATGAATTGACATAGATATGGGGAAAAGAACAAAATTTTGTGATATTTCAGTCCAGAGTGCTGTTGTCTGTCTATTATAGAAAGGTGTCAAACACATTGAATCATGAAAATATGGGTCCTTTTGGTTCTTTCTTCTGTCATGTTTGCTTTGGCTAAGTTGAGGTTTTAATGAAGAGTAAGTAATTAAAAAGGGAACTGAGAATAGTCAATGGCATATTTGACCAAATTAATCTCTTTTTCCTGCTGAATGTGTGCTGAATGTTACACATTAAAGCACCGTAGCAGAAACATTTTCTTTTGACACATGAACACAAAAAACACTGGTAGAAAAGTGAGACAACCATTAACATCTCTTTCAGAGAACTGTTTGCACAGCGGCAAAAATTACAATAGGTTTTGAAGCAAAACTTCATGGGTTTGTCAACATATTTGCATTTCAGGGGAGCAGGTTTACTTCCCACAGCAATGTCTTTCACAGAGTGCCCTCCCACAAACAAGTAATGATGGATGAGTACCATCTCAGAGGGCTGGCCAGCTAAGTCAGCACGAAAGCAGGAAAGCAGATGGAAAAACAGGCATGCAAAGACACGTGTGACTTGTCTGAGGTACCATGGCAGGTACATTTCAGTTTTCTGATGTATAAACCACTGCTCTAGTGACTGGACTATTTGACTGCCTAGGAGCTGTAGGCCGACAGAATAATTATTACTTTAGAACAATCAAAATGATGTAAACACTTCATTTCCTTTGGAGAGGAAAAGGGAATAACTGTATGGCATGATCCTCATTTAATAAATAACCAGAAAAGGAAAACAAAATAATTCAACTTTCTCTCCATATGGTAAAAGGACTGTCATCTTCTCACAGTGTAATTCACAACACTATTTGCATTGACCTCTTCACATCAGCTTTAAAGAAAACAACTTTAGTAGGTCCCTTGACGGTAGTGGATACTCTGCAAATCAGATTAATAAAAGCTTTGGGACAGCTCAGTTTCTCTTGGTAAATACCACCTGAAATATTCAATTTTTCCCCCTTATTCTTAATAAATCAGTGTCCAGCATAGCAAGGCAATACATTCCACTTAAATCGTTCTATTTGCAAGTCATTTTTCTTTCCAGTTATTATTTTATGCATCTTCCAAAGTTTTGACAAGATGTTATTAACATGTTCCTTTTGAACCTTTTTGCTTCTTGAACGTGCGTGGAAGGCTGAGTTTTGGGCAACTGCTGTGTAAGTCCTTGACATTAATTGTGCTTTAGGGATATGACCTGCTGGGCAGGACAATGGCAGCAACTTTATTTTTCCTTTCCAGGGTTGAACATCCTAGCCAATGACGCAGAAATACCCGACTGGCTGATGAAACTCCTCTTGTGAGGAGATGTCTTAACTCGTATCTCTCATATGAGCTTTCTTGGAACATTGGTGTTTCCCTGCTGATTTGAGAGGTCACTGTAAATCACTAACTCCTGTTTCTTCATAGCTGGACAAGCTTGCAAGATTCACAGTAGTAGCAGCTTCACAGAAAGGTAAAAGGAACATCTAAAATAAGTAATTGGTAGTTCTAGTTCTCCTAGCCTAGTCCCTGATTTCACAGACCTTCAGCTTTCATTAAGCAGCCCAGCTGAAAACAAGCTTCCTCATATGAGAACGCACTATTTGAGTGAATAAGGATTTCCAGGATTAGTCAGTCAGAGTCAGAATTTATAGAAATTCTCCTCCTGACTTTAGTGGATGTTTGCTGTATGTAATGAATTCAAGGTCTCACCTTTCTTTGTTTCAAAGGTACACAGCACTGTAGCGTCAGTTATGTTTGACAGAGATGTAACAACCAAACCTCATTTATTGTTAAAAATCACCCCCCACCCCCAAATGCCACGCAGGTTGACCAAATATGCAATATTAGCACAAGGACTTGCAATTTACTATGCACTTTTGTAAAATAGTATGAATATGTCTAAGTAGAAGCAGGATCAGACTTACGATAATTTTTTGCTATCCCTCCACTTTTAAACACCTCAGTATTGTGATTCATTGGACACAATTATAATGCGGGTGCTTATGTTGAGACATTCAACAATCCAGTGAGTATTTAAGATATTTACACATAATTTTGTGTATTAATGTAAAATACTGCCGGAAGTTTCTCTTTACTCTGAAACATGCACTACATTGAAGGAGAAGCTATGGAATACTAACAAAAAACCCACATTCGACAGTTGGTCCCACCAACTTTTATGCATTTGGATGTATCAACTCTTGTCTACCATTTCAAAGAACAAGCAATCACTGTCTTAGAAATACAACTTAAACTGCAGTCAGTTTCTACAGGATCAACTTAGCAACTATCAAACAATGCAGACAGAGTTGCTAAAGGCAATTTTTGCCTCAACTCTTACCAGGAAAGAATGTTTAGATTAATGATTACTTGAGAATCTATCACTGCTGGTTCTTTTATTTTTTCTGGCATTCACAATTGTTGGCACTTACAATAACCTCAATCAAATCAGGTATGAAAAAAATGAACATGCTAAAAATTAGAAACAAAGTAAGCGATAGTTCTGTTTTGCTTTGAGGAAGGCGACCAAACATTGTTGCTTTGAATGGGTCTGCATGAACACTCCGTAAAAAAATGCAAAGGCAAGCCAGAAGACAGAAAAACCTTTGAACAAGCTCTGCACTCAAATCTTTATTTCCACAGGTACAGTCCATGACAACTAATGAGAAATCTGTGTACAAGCAGAAGCTGTATGCTTTCCCTACAGCAAGTGCCAGGAATGTGCTTCCCCCCACATCAGACTAATAAAGGCCCTTGACCTATCAATTTCTAGGCATTTCCTTTAAGAGTTCATATTGTACCAGACTCCGGGCTGAGAATGAGAGGAAAGGGGGAGATACAGCTCCAGGTTTATTTGTCATTACTGAATGGCTTACTGGTTTTAACAGAGGGGAAAAGCTTTGTTTAAATTTCCACTGAAAGTAATTAATGGTTATTGACTGGCAAATGAAGAACAGGTGACACTCAGAATTAGAAGATAAATGATCTCATGTTCTAGCGTGATAATGGGTTAGTAATTGCTACAAAGCCTCAGCCTAGTGCCTCCCATCATAATGCTAGATCATGTCCAGAACACAAAGGCCTCTGTGTGAGAGGTATTCAGCTGCTCACCTCCCGATACAGCTGCAGAGTGATTTGCTCCATTTATTCTCTGATGGACTGCACAACTGAGGCAAAAGTTCACCCATTCTCACCTTCCTGTTCACATGCTGAACCACACGACCCATGACATGGCTGAACTGGGATAAAAACATTGCCCAGCTTTGGTTCTTGGCTATCTTTTAACCATCGCAAGGTCAGATATTTTAGGAATTTTTCTGGTGCAGGAATGGAGAATTGTGGATTTCCCTGTATTTCTTTGTAAAGACTTTTCTGGATGGGCTAACAGCAAGTAAAGAAATTACTTGTGTTCATTTCTGCCACCCTCTCCCTAATTTTTTGCTCAATCCAGTCAATAAAATGCAGGCAAATGTTGAAAAGGAGGAGAAAACGACTATGGAAACAATTCAGGTTACGGCTCTCTTAAAATAAGACTGTTCCTTTAACGCCAAATGTAACAAAACATATTTTTCATATATGAACTCTTTTTGGCTCTGGTCTAGTGACTCACAAAGTCTAAAGGCAATACTATGTCATTTACATTTAAAGACAGAAACCTAACCAGAGAGAGATACATAGCAAGTCTAGCAAGCGGACACACTTTTATGATTATGTGGGCTGGGATATCTGTTCGGCATGCCTGAACCACAGCCTCTGCCAAAATCTTTCCTCTTTCATCTTTCCCCTTTTCCCTTTTCTGTATATAAACCCCTGGCAGTAGTAAGCATCATTTTCAAGCAACATATCCAAAACATGAACCAGTCTTCTCCCTGCCCAAATTTCTTTGCTTACATTGTGTTTGCACCTGGGCTACTGAAGGGGAAAACCCAAGCTGGACTAACACAATCCCCCTATACATACATTCTATGCATGCCACTGTCATTATGGTTGTGATGTGTCTGCTTGTCTTGAGCATCTGGAGTATGTTGTAGATGTGTTTCACCATTAACTTCCAGTCCAGCATCCCAGTGAGAAAACATTTATTAACTGGGCTGTCATCCACGGGTAACAAAGACTCTGTAGTTGAGGTTATGTTTAACTCCATATATATGATGCTTTTCTTTCACTGTCTGCTCTAGCACTGTATATTGTTGAAATGGGCTCATAATCAGGTATCTGCCTATTTAAGAGAAAAAAGAAATACAAATCCATCTTCCTGAGGCTTTAAAGTACAACCAATAATTTCTGTTCTAGAAATAAAAGATGCTTTTTCAAGCGAATGAGTAAAGCCTTTTTTGTATGTCTCATCCCATGCAAGACCCAAACCAGATATGACTGAACAGACACACAATGTGATAAATGGAAAATGTTCCTGTTGGTACTAATTACAATTGCCCTACACTGCTACACAGTATTTTTTTCCAAGCCCTATACTGTCAAAAAAGTCTTTTGTACATATTTCTAGGTATTATGCAGAGAACTTGACTTCTTTGTATTTGCCACACATGCACCAAAAAAAAAAAATCAACCCAAATCAGCAATGTTTACTTTAGGAGATGGAACAGACAGTCGTAGCCTGATGCAGGGTGCATTTTCTGTGCGTTTCAGAGACAAAGCAGCAGAGACTGGTGAATGTCTAGCTCTACTTACTTATCACTTGCAGAGGGCATGGGTTACCTCAAGGCTGTCGACAATTAGAGAGCAAATTCTGACTAAGTCAGAAAACATTACCACCCAGAGAGACCCAAGAGTACATTATCACCATTTATAGAAATTCTAACTTTACAGTATTCCATACTCTATTGTCTAGAAGTGGGCAGAAGAATTCAGTGTGTTGGACATGGTACTCTCTAGTGATCCCAAACCTTGCTATCCTGCTGGGGTCACCACTGAGAAGGAGAATTGAGCATTTTGGGCCAAAGCATGATGAGCCTTTACAGGGATGTGGCAGCAAAGGAGAACCTTCTCCCCATATGGCGAGCACAAAGGCCTGGCATGACTGCTGCTCCTGCATACATCATGAGAGACTGTTCCCTTTGTGCCACAAAAGACAGGGCTATTGTATCACCTCCCTCTCTGCATTGTCCCAACTCAATTGCACTGTCATGGAAAGAAGCTGCTCAGCATCTTCTGCGCTGCACGACGTGGGGAGATGTCATGCCTACGCACTTCCTGCCTGCCTGGATGTGAAGCAGTTCCAGATGCCATCACCCGGCTCCTCCTGACACAACCCAGCTGACTGGCTGTGGTTTCTCAAGCTGCTAGAGAAATGACCACAATTGATGATTGTGCCTTAGAAAAGTGAGACTGGGGACATGGACTCAGAGCTCTGAACCCAAACTGATTTCCAGTGTATCTATTTATTTACTTTTGGAGGGGCAGGGAAGGAAGAAGAGGTGCTACGCTGGCTGAGTCACCCACATCTGATTGACTTCTGCGACTGTTAAAAGCGTAGGTGTGTATTGGGTGTACCCAGTAGGTAGGCATGAGAGTGTGTTACATAAGGAGATTATATAAAGAGACAGCAATACATACATATAATGCACAACAGAGGGGAAAAAGATCTCCTTACACATGTTCTGCAGACCATAGGGGCATAGCACGCATGCCTGAAAAACACTAACGAAGCTCAAGAGCAGCAAAAAAGTCTTGTGATCAGAGTAAAGCATAAGATACCTCTGCCTGAAAGCCAACACAATAGCACTGGGCATGATCCCATGCTCCCTGCCACAATGGGAGTTCAGTCTAAGTAATGCCTATTGCTGCAGTACTTGTTTCCGACGATGTTATAAGACAAGGCGAGCACGGCAGGGAGACTCTTGCCAAAGAAAACCACAGGGATGTGCTGCCAGGCACGCTGATACTCCCGAGGAGCCAGTGACAGCAGGAATATGGGAGTATGCATAATCAATGCACTCCTATGCTTTTTTTTTCCCTGAAATACAACCCTTCTTGCTCAGTTACTTAAAAAGTAAGGCTGCACATCCAATAAGCAACAACCTTACTACGCTGTTGCAGTTTGTATTTAAAAGGCAAACTCAAGTTCATGGCTGAGGTCCTTGTCTATCATTGCAATAAGAGTGGCACTTTTCATAAGCTCAACCCTCTCTCAAAACCTACAGCAAGAGAGGTACCACCCAAGAAGTGCAGGACACATGCCTCTTCCTTTCCCCTGAAGAGTCATCATCCTGTTTTCTCAGATCACCAAAAATCACAGTGTTGGTGTAAGATCTGTTGCACAAGGAACCTCCATTCATGGAAAAACCCTTCTGAACACCATTTAAGTATCTATCAGATCTCATCAGTTCAAATACACTTTGATATGCTTCTTCCTTAACAGCGTAATGCTGAACATAAGGACTCCAATGTCTGTCTACAAGGCTTTTCCTTTAGCATTGTCCATTCTACTCAAGCAGGGGAGACATTGAGTACTCATGACATGGCAGCTGCTTCCATTCAGAAGAGTGACGTTTGCAAACCATAGACAGTCACATAACTGACAGAAAAGGTATAAAATGAAAACCGGTTCGAGATGAAAACATTTTCCTCTGAGAGGAAAAAAACGTGATTAATTAAAAACAATGGAAAATTTACCTTAAGAATCCCAAGAAAGTAAATGAACAACAAAAATCACTTTTACTGATTTACATATTAGAAGTTTCCTAGGGTATAGTTACAGAGATAATATGTCACGACGCATTTATAAACTTTCTCATAGATTTTCAAAGTTACAGTTGATAAATTGCCACAGAAGAATTTTGAAGCATGCTTGCTGATTTAGTTAAATCCTATGGTTTGACTCTAGATGTGAACTTGTTCAGAGCTGAATTGTATTCAAAACCATGATTTTTTTCTTTCAAGTTAAAAGAGAATAGTTGATATATTTAAAGATAACAATCCAACAATTATAAAGTTACTAAGATAATAAAATACCTGGTAATCTTTGTGGAGCATCTTGAATGAAAACAGTATCAATGTCTTCTGAAACAAAAGCCCTCACATCTGTAGGAAATACTAGAAAATACTGGCTAACTTTTCTCTTGTAAGCAGATAGGCCAATTGTTTTACAGATCTCAGGGAGGACTTGTGAAACTTTAGTAGGCAGTTTTATTAATAAAAACCACAAGAATTATAATCCAGATAAACCTTAAAGGTCAACCTTCCCTGTTAAGCAACACGATGTTTCTCACATGCACCTCAGCTGAACACAAAGTTCTCATTGTGTTATCAAAAACTAGATTACTGCTTCTTTTTTTTTTTCTTTCTTGTGTCACTGAGTGTCAAAATATTATTATTTCAATACATGGAAGTATTTGTATACAGTTTTATAACTGATCTTTAGTTGCTAGCTGGAGGCAAAAAAGAAACAGTAAAGCTGCTTGTTGGGAAACCTCACCAACAATGAAAATTAATATAGTCCTTTCTTCCTGCCAAAAAATTTGAACAGATTTTTAGGTCCACAATGGTTTGTTTATTCTTCAAATGGTTAAATTGGAAGTGACATGTGTGACACAAAGTAATTTAAATGAAAAGATACAGAAAGGATGCATATATGCTCTGTTTGTTTCGTTTTAATTTTGGAGGATATTGTCACAATTGCTGACAAAGAGGTGCCTTAAATTCTGTTTAAGAAAAAAGGGAAAGAAATTCAAAGCTAAACAGAAAAAAATGAGAAAAATTTGAATTACAGAAAGTACGTGTGAGTTTTAATCCCTCAGATTTGTATTACCTAGACAAGACTATAGAACAAATACATGTTTCCCAGGCTCCACCTAGCAGACAACTCTGAAAGATATTTGACCCACTTCCCCCTCCCTTTCTTTTCCCTTCCAGAATTAATTTTCCCTTCTATTTTTATATGAATGAAAGACAAAATACCTCTTCAGAAAGAAGCAGACTCCCATTTGACAGGATTACTCACTGCTAAAGTAAAGGGTTGTACCCAGGTTGTGGTGAGGGCAGAGAAGTCTTAGGGACCCATGCCAGTAAGGACTGGTTGAGGCCACGATCTAACCACAGGAAAACAGACTAGGTTTTCAAGCCAAGTACCGGCATGTTTACTGGAGCAAAATGATCAGCCCCAAAATAATGATCACAATGTAGATATTGATCACAAAATGTTTACAGTGCAACATTTGGCTATAAAAAGATCCTGATTCATGCTTCTGACACCTGTTTGCCTCCCATTTCTTTCCTGGGTTGCTCAGACACTTACAGCTAAGCGCAAGCTGACGTGCTCCTTTGATGGAGGTCAGAGGAGCAGCATGATGTATGGATCAAAGTACTACCGATCTCCACACAATCAAAAATGCTGTTATCTATACTGTGGATTCAGGCAATTACTTTCTCTCTCCAGACCTTCCTTTCCTCCTATTTGTGAACATTGCCTCTTCAGTTTGCTAGCTTCTCCACTCAAGGTTTGTAGGTCTGCAGGGATCTGCCCAGTGCCTATCCAGAAAAGGGCCCTGACTCAGGTTAAACCATTAGTTGTAGGGTAAAAAAGTGCTAAGAGCAGCAGAGAACTGCCAGAGCACAGGCAGATAGGCTCAGAGATAATAAGTCAGTACTTCATAATGTTTATACATGTTTGAGGGTATAATTGGGAAGGAAGAAGAGCAAGCCTTTAAGATAGTGAAAGTAACAAAGCAAGAGCACTGAGATAAAATTTATGAACAGTGTGGATTCATTTTTTAAAGAAATACAGGGAGATAGAGTTAATAATATAAATTTCACCTGAATTCTATTTTATAATTTACATTCCCCCCCAAATTTCCAGAATTCTGGCTTCATGCTTTTGAACACTAAAGTATTTTCTCCTCAGACTGCTACCAGTTTCCAAATGATGTGATGCTCCTGAATAATAATCTGAAACTATTGACATGAAATATTAATTTACTCACAGAACCACTCATCCTGAGGAAAACATTTACTATTCATTGAGTTCTTATAAAATTAGAGTTATCCTTGTCTGAATATAATGTGTAAATAAAGAGCATGCTACCTTTAACACACCACTGAAACTTCACCTTCTGATTTTATTCCAGTTTTCAGTCCACTGGTGTGGGAAGTAAAAAAGATTTTCACCATTAAGTCATTGTTACTTATGAGGCAGCAGTAGAAACGCACACCAACCACTGTTTTACTGACTATAAAAAGCAAGAAGTCACCTGAAAAAGTATCAAGCTTCTAAAGTAATCTCATTCCTGGTTCTGTGGAATTTTTCTTCTCTTTTACCAGAACATTTCAGGTAACAACATTTTGGAATTTGATGCTAAAATTCTCTCGGTTGAGTACAGACGGAGACAAGAGCACAACCTTGATGCCTCGGGGATACGGTAATGCAACACAGAGGGATTTCTTTTTTATTTTTACCTCATGTCACAAGTTCAATTTTAGGCCAACAGTACCCAAAACCACCACCATGTGATATAGCAGCTTATGCAAAGAGTCTGGCGGTTTTAACCCAAGCCCTAAGACAGAGGAATGCATCTCACAGACTTGCTTCCACAGCATTAGCGTTACTGTTGCTCTGACCAAGTTCCCCCGTGCTCAGTGTTGAATAACAGCTCTCAAATTGGGGCATGAGAATTTCAGCTAGGAAAAGGCAATGGTAAAACTACCCCAGAAACCAAAGGACATATTTTAGAAGTCTGGCTATGCAGCGCAGATGTGAAAAGGCAACAGGAAGATTTCTTTTGAGCATGCTCAAAAATACATTTGGAAGGCACTTCACATTGACCTTCCCTTGGCTTGTTCTGGTCATTCCAATTCCACCATCATTAGTAATTACTACTTCTGCAACGGCGGTTAGTCGCACCGAATCCTAAGTCAGGGAAAGGGAAGGGTCTGCATTAAAACCATAGAAATGGCTGTTCTCCGTGGGCTAGTGTCAAAAAGGAACAGAAAATTAGAAAATTTTATTCAGTTTGTTCCCAGCAATAAATACAGTTCTGGCATCCTGGATAAATCCTTCACATAACAGCATGTGTTCTTTTATGCACCCTGGGAGCGATTCTATTTAAAGCCATGGAATTGTGGGTGTGAGACTGTAAGCACATCCACTTACCCAAAACAAAATTAAAACCTGTCTTATATTAGAGTCAGGAGAGCTGTTACGAAAAATGCAAACCATATGAAATTTTAAGTATACTTATGTTTTTTATCTGTCTCTGTGTAGCATATACAATTGACTTTCACTGCCTGAGATGAAGTGCTGACAAGTGTTTTACCGTATTATTACAGAATACCCCAGTAGCATTATCACACTTCAACTTTTGCTTGTAATAAATCTCTGCTACATGCATGTCAGAAGTCATTGCTCATATCACATCCAGACAAAGTAAGGGCCCTCCCTCCCCAGTGGACACGAATGAGACTCTACACACACTAGGTATTCTGCCATTAAGGCTGGAATAACCCCTGCAGGCCAAGCACTGGGAACAACATTCCCCCAAGTATTACTTGGCAAGGGCCAAAGGTCTGTTCTCAGGCAAATAATAGTGGCACAGGCATGAGTCATTGTAGAACTCAATGGATTTATCACCACAATGACATTATCATCCCTTATATACTGCTTTCCTTATGCAAGTCTCTTTTAATTATTTTATTTTTTTTTCTTCTCAGAGATTTAGAACTCAACTGCTGACACATATTTCACATGAACACAATTTTCTGCTCTGTCTATTTCTTTTAATAGTTATACCATAAACCATATTTTAATTGCATGGGTCCAGCTTTAGGTCTGGCCTGTTTATTGGTTACAGTGTGGTCAAAGCAAATGACGAGCAGACACCATCTCCAGTGTCCCAATCTGAGCAGTGACAATGACTCTCTTTGTGGCCTTGACTAAAGTATTTAACCTTACCTCCTAAATTTTGCTGTCTGTGAAGCTGGAGTGATAACATTTATGCAACTAGAGTGCTGTAAGAAAGTTAAGGGTAGCACAGACATTTCACGAAGAAGTGTCTTATTTGCTATAGAATTAGATGCCTTTGTCTGCACTTCTATAGTGAAAAAAGTTATTTTTCCCTCTAAAAGGTGGGAATCCAAACATTCTTCCTTAATACTGACTAGCTCTGGACTAATTAAAAAATGAATTAAAGGAGCAAGGAAACACAAAGATCAGAGTGCATGGAAATGATTGTTAGATTACACATTCCAAAACTCAATGAAATAGACATTTCTTGAGATACTGCACATTCCCATTGTGATGCAAGAGATAAGTGAGGTAACTACTCAGGCGATCAAGATACTAATAAGCAAGCTACAGTGGTTTCTTGGTGTCTTTTTGTCTCTTGCCTAACCTTCAGCAAATTTATTTTTTTCCCCTTTTGCACAATAATTGAGGAAAACCTGGAAATAAACTCTTTGAATCTTTTCCCAAAGAAATGATCTTCATCCTGCAAACAGTGCCCGATTCTGACTTCACACGAGATTAATTTCATGAATTTCTACAGCCTGACTGCCAACATAAAAGAAAGGAAAGTGGGGCCTGTAGTGCATGTTAGTGTAAGTAGCTCTCTAACGCTGCAGTATTTTCTGCATCAGACCCAAGAGGTGGTTGTAAACCCAGGTATGAAAGAAACTGTTGCATCAAATGGTACATCAATAACTAAACTTATTATTAAAACATCCTCACTTAGTATTCTTCCCTTTTCCAGCACAAAGAAAAAGACCAAAGCATGAAACCATGTGGGAAGGAAAGGGAATAAAACCACCTAGCTGCACATCCCAGAGAAATATCTAAAGCCTGAGACCACTGCAGTCAGACCTCCCTCAAATCCTGCTCTCTCTAGCTGCCACCTCTCCTCAGTCCCTGTGCTGACCCCCTGAATCAAGCCAGATGGGACTGGAGGAGACATGTCAAGGAAGTGCTGAAAAGGTGACTTGGGTCTCCGGCAGCTAGTCTGGAGCTTGTTTCTATGCAAAATCTCTGGGGGCTGCTGCTTTGCAATTTCTCAGGAATGTTTAATTCTCCTCATCCCTTTGCTGAGTCTCTCTGGAGAGGTCATGGAGGCCTGTGACATCCCTGGAGGGCACTGCCTAACTAAATTAGCATGAGATAACTTTGGACTCTCTTCCAAACAAGAAAATACAAGGGAGAGAATTTCATTAAAAGCAGAAGACTAGGTGATCCAAGTTAATCCCAGCCCAGAGCTGCTGCAGAAATGTTCTCTGTTTATATTTTGATTTTACTCTCTGTTACAGAGTTCACTGACTATAATGGAAGCTGTGTTAAGTGCACAACTTGACCTCAGTTGACCAAATCTTAGTTTCATAATAAAGACAAAAAGTGGGTTTGGCGGTTCTAAAAGGTTTGATTAGTCGCTGCTTTGCTTGTTTGTGTGTGACTACGTAGGGCGCTGAGTAAATGGTAAAAGATAAACACTGATGTACTTCACTCTTTATATGAGCTTTTTAATCAGGAAACATGAACTCTTTAATATGCAGCAGTGTTATAATTCATACTTATACGTGTGTAGGCTTAACATTCGTTAGCAAAGCAAATACGACCAAGTCCCAGACTTGCAATTTTTTTTTTTTTTTTTAAGACTTGTGTACACAAAGTTTTGTTTAGGTTCCCTCAGTGGATGAAGGAAAAAAAAAATCTACCTCAGGAGATGAAAAGAAAAAGACAGCTTAGAGAGAGGGAACGCCGGCATCTGCACACACTTGTGCAATAGCGTGTTTCCCATTCAACTTAAGGTCAGGGTAAGATACAAAGGTAGCTCAACACACCCAGCAATATCCCACCTCATCTTCCAGCAGTGAGGGAATCATAGTAAACACCACACCAAATACCTCCAAAACAAGGATTTGGATTCTTTGTATACAAACAGGATGGAGAGCGAATTAGAAATTTTTCACTCAGGCTGAGGTTATAATAGCTAACTTCAGGGAAACAGAAGCCGAAACAAAAATGCACCAAAAGAACCTCATTGCCTGAGCTTGATCTATAGAAACTGGGTTGGTGAGACCCGGGAATTCACACTTCAAAGTATTATTAAATATATTGGTAGTAATAAACTGAGACCACCCAACTTAGTGCAATATGAATGAAAACCATATTATTCATACAAACCTGAGATTAGAAAGTGAAATCTTACTTTATTAAATGCTGTTTATAAGCCAGTCCTGCGTAACAGCATGTTTTGGATATTTTGGGACAAATACTCCTCCTTCTGAGAAGACAAGAAGAAAAGGAAAATGCACAAAAGTTCATGCAGTTCATGTTAAGGACAACCCAATGTTCTCTCCCGCTTCAGGAAGGAAATATTAGCATGGCCTCTTAGCTGCACTCTGAGGGCAATGATCTGCTGGGAAACATGACTTTAAGTCAGATCTTGGGGCACCAACAGGCTAAACTAGGCTTCTTACTCCCATCTAATTGCCTTTTTTTCACAGGAGGACTGCTACTTTGCCATGGGTGCCACTGAGTTTGTATATGCACAGCTAAAAATCAAAGCAAATTTTCCCGCTGAGCTTTTCCAGAATTGTCTGTTTAGTAGGTGCTTTTTCTAGTCTTCCTCAGAAAGACAAAGAGATACACCAGAGTAGAAAGTTATTCCAGCATGGGAGAGAGACTGGAGAAAATGCATGAAAATCAACTCTTCTTTCCACAGTGAATACTCCTTCCCCCTCACTAAAGCTTGTTTCCTCACCAAAATCATACCCTGAAATCAGGCATGTGGGCCCAAATCCTGCCCCCCTGAAGTCAGTCAACTTTTTGCTATAGACTTCTGTGAGGATGGAATTTCATTCCCAGTGTAGAAGCCTGTCACGGCCAAAGGCGAAAAAAAAGGGTGTTTTCTACACAGGCTCTGCTTTTCTACTTTTGTGCCCCTTGGGAAACTGCTGCAATTAGATCCCTATTATTATATACTGGAGGGGCACATTTGGCACTGCATGTGAGTTTATGTGCTTTAAAAAGTTTATGTACTTAAAAAAACAGAGGAAAAATTTAAATATAAGTTACTTACTTTCAAACACTAGACTTTATATATAAACAGTTTAGAGCTGCTATAGTCTGGTAAGTGAATAATTAGCAAAAAAAATGCACATGAAATATATGATAAGCTGGCAGAGAAAGACTGCTAAATAAGATTCTTTCTCCTTTTTAATGCCAAAACAAGAGATAACAATTCATATTAACGTCCAAAATATAATCAAACTAACTCCAAATATTTGAATGAGAACCACAAGGAAGGAGACCTAAATTTATAGCTATAGGCTTTTGTCTCTATTGTAGGGCTTCCTGGAAAGGTGCAAATAGGAAAATTAATCCAAACAAACTAAAGGTGTGATCTCAACAAATCTACTTATAACTGCATTAAAGGCATCTTTTGTCAGAATGATAGTCCTCCCTTTTATCCACCTAAATTCAGGACACTTCAGTCCTGAACACAAGCCCACACTGGGGTTTAATGCAACTGCACTGATCTACTTTACAGTTTCATCCAGGCTGATTTTCCTGGACCAGACACATCATTGTACTGCACTGTGAGGAATATCGTGCATGGTGAGTGATAGACTCTTGGAGCTCTTACTATAAACACTGAATTTTCTTGCATTTATTTTGATCTAAATACAGCTCAGCCTGTGTTCTGCTTCCTTAAAAACCTACTTTCTCCTCCACGAGTTTTAACTGGATACATTAGTCTGCATTGCCCTAAATTATCAGCAATGGTATTTCGAAGTATTTACAAAATAATTTGTTTTGTCTCCTGAGAAAGCAGCAAGTAAATGGTGAAGAAAATCCTTGCATTTTCAAATACAGCATGCACAGAAGGACAAGCATGCACACTGTGTATTCAGCCTCATATACCACATGCATATCCTGATACGTCAATTAGCCTGTAATACACTTTCAGATATCTCTGGGCAAAGGTACCACAGAAACCTAAATCATTTTCATCATATCCAAGCCTTACCAGAACAGACCTAGATAGTGAGGAAAGATTTTGTCTTTATGGGGCAGGGCAAGAAAGGAAGATGCCCTTTTTTCCAGCTCCCTCAGCAACTCAATGCCTGGAGGAGCAACAGGAAAGAAACCATGGTGACCTCTCTGAACTTATGGAAGCAGCTGCCAGCTCAGCAGGAGGAGCATTGCTGATGGACTGTAGTACCTACCGCTGGAAGAAGCCTTTAAGCCAGTTCTCTCTTTCTTTTTTAACATCCTCTGCCCCTAAATTATACAAATGGAAGAGCAAGAAGGGACTTTCAGAAACCTCAGGAGTCAGCTTGTTATTAGACTGTATAAAGAAGTTGCCATATTAAAGTTTCCGGTTATTCATACAAAATCAAAACAATGCAATTGCTGTATTGAGCAAGCAAGGCATAACTTTGTTTAAGATACGATTTATGTACTATTTCAACCTTCTCAAACACTTTGTCTTTTGGCATATTAATGTTCTTGCTCTCTGAATTTAAACTTCTAAAAAAATTAAACTTGTCAGGTGTGAAATAAACCTATGTCTCATATGTAGAGAAAAATATCACAAAAAAGGAAATTGCTGACTTTTCTAATTCTAGTTTTAAAGGTACCTTTGAAAGTCTTCTAGCCAGTTATCACAATGGAGTTCAGCAACAACTTGTTTCCTCTACCTTTGAGTAAACGAAATTATTAAAAGAATAGGAAGCAAAATAAGCAGAGATGGTGAGAGGAATTTTTATTTTTTAAGATTAGAAGTGTGAGAATGTCAGGGAAAACAGAACACAGCTGACATCCTGATCCTGAATACTTTAATACACACCTTTAACCTTGGGCATCAAAGAGGTCTTATGCACATATACATAGGGGGAAATACATACATGTTCTCATTGTACCAACACCACACAGAGATGCCACATGGCACTGAACCATGACAGCTGATCCGTTAAGGTTTCTTTTTGTTTCCCCTGTTGTGAAGCCAATGTAAATGTATCATCTTAAGTCTCTGTTAGAGAGCTTTAAGTGAAAGCACTGGTACTTGTGATAGGCTAAGAGCACACAGTGAATCTGCTATCCTGGCTCAGCTACACAAGGCAACGCACTAAGCCACAATAACTTGTACATGTAACTCACCCCTAACTGCCTGTTGTTCTTCTGTTTGGTTTGTGTTCCCCCCCTTTCCCGCCCCATGTTTGTTTGGGTGTGGGTTTTTTGTTTTGTTTTGTTTTGTTTTTATCAGCCCAAAATCTAGGAGAGTCAATCACGGGCCCTGGTTTTGCAAATACTTCAAAACACAGGGTGTACACCAAATGGGGCTCTGGCCAGAAGCTTCATCAAACTCAGACCTTTAAAGAAGTAGTTTAGGCTCTGCAGTTAAAGAGTTGATATAGGGCTGAAAGCAAAAAGCAGAAGAAGAGGGAGGGGGAGGAGAGAAGAAGAACATTTTCTGGCATCTGACCCAGGTTTAAAACTGTGTTTCATTTTCTTAAACAAAACCAAAACACTCCTCCAACTTTGGGAAATCCCTAGAAAAAACAACAGAAAACATTGTTTCAGAAGGCAATTATGGTCACTAAAATGACACATCATTTATGAATGGAAGCACTTAGAAGAGAGTAAACTAATTCTTAAGGACAATAGCAAACATGCACTGGACCTAAATTTGCTGTTTCCTTGGCACTGTTACATTGGCAATGCAATTACTCAAGATTTGCACTACTGTAACCTAAAGCAGAGCCAAGCCCATTATTGCCATCAGTGACAAAGAAATACTTATATCCTAACTATGCAAAAGTCATAATAAAAACCACAGAATGAATGATTTAATCAGTAAACAAAAACATAGACTGATCAGAAAATTCCTAATGGTAGGAGGGGTAGTAGTAACAATAATAATAATGATAATGATCTGGCTGTACATTACAGGCATACATTATTCAGCTTCAAAAGGATGCTTCTAGCAGTTGTATAAGTCAATAATTTTATAGTTATCCTGTTAAATGATATCTACAGAAGCATAGAGCTCAACCACTGAAGATGTGGATGAAAAACTCCTGTTGTTAACAAGTAAATTTTCAAAAGCTAATGTGTCCAGTTTAACAGCATCCCAATAGTACTGATATGGAAATCAAAATAGTAGCCACTAAAAATCAACCAGTTCACAAGTTACACTTAAGACTGTATGTTATAATGAAAAACCCATTCTTAGTATCTGATAAAAGTAACGTGTTTGTTTACCATCAAGGTCAGATTTAAGGCTTTCCATGCTGTCACTTTCAAACACTCCAGTTTTGAAAGCAAGAGGATAAACACTTCAAACTGCATCCCCCCCGCCAGACACCTCTACTGTACAGTCAACCAAGTTCACAATAGAAGACTGTTCCTTTCCTCTTACATATTTAGTGTAAAACAGACACATCTCACTTGATTTTTAGTCTTGCTTACTGGTGAAACAAGGCTGATGCACTTTGCATGCACATGGTTTCACGTACAATAACTCCTGTTTTCCTACTGGCTTATTGCAATCAAAATTTAGCAAAAGCACAGCAGCATCAAAAATATTAAATGACTGCAGGTCTTGCTGAAATAGGAGTTGTAAGGGGAGAGATACCCTGTCGGATCACTGAGGGAAAGGCCAAGCCTGAATGTAGCTCCTACTAGGTACCAGGGAATGCACAGAGGTAGGAGCTATTACAAAGGCTCAGAATGCAGAGGAAACTTCAAGCAGAGGTTGCAGCTAATTAGATACTAGAGACCCAACCATGTGTTATAAAACAAATGACTTGCTTACAGAACTACATATTCAAAAAACGAAGTTCAGACTTGCCAGCTCTGGAGAAAGATTTACTGTTCAGGAACAGAGTCTTTGTTTTTTTTTGTTTCATTTTAAGTGCTGTTGGCTTGCATAACAACTAACGCAATAATTACAAATGGACAGGCTGAGGTTTGCTCAACACACCTGAGCAGCAGTATAAAATTTTGTGTCAGTTTCCCCACCAGCTGCTCCTATCCTACCAAGGCAAGCGCATGGGATGCTGGCAGGGAAACACTTTGCCCCTTCAATTCAGCTGGATACTGCAGCACCAGTGTCCCAAAGAGCAGATTAACCTGGTAGAGGCTGAGGGCCTGAGGGCAGACCACGGCTGGTCTGAAGGCCACAACAATAGCAAACTGCTTCCTGACAGGCACAAGGGTTAAACCAGGAAACATTCTGCTGTCTTATCGTTGCAGCGCATGTCCAGGTTTGCTGACAGCATATGCTTGCTTGCCCCTAATTCCAGGCAGGACCATGCATCGATGGTGTAGCCCAAAACATGACAACAGGTAGGCACTGAGTTCTCTGTTTTTCTAAGTGGATTGACATATAGAAGTTAGTTTGATCAAGAAGACAAGAAAATGTAAACAACAAAATGTAGCCAGTTCAAATTGGTTTTCATTTCCTAGCACTCTCCGATGAAATTGGTTTAGAGAAACTACTTCCCTTGTACCCCTCATCTCAGTCCAGATCTACAGAAAGCTCTCAGTGACAACAGTCCTACAGGTTGTACCCATGGCTCTGACTGGCAGCTTGGCTGGACAACAGGAGCCTATAACATCCTTCAACCATGAGGGAAGAATAAATATTTGCCAAAGTCCCAAATAAGCTGTCATCAAGGCACTTGTCTCAGATCAGCCCTGATCTCACCAGCAGCTATTGCTGCTCAACTGGAACACGAGTTCTTTGTACATATGCCAAGACATTTCATCTCTTAATTGAAGAAAAACATCCATATATGTGGGTCTCTAAAGGAAGCCATTCTTTCCTTGTGCAATCCCAACATACTCCTTTCTAAACACATCTTCAGTCATGACTCAGACTCGGGAATACCACTGAGGAAGAAGAAGGATGCACTGCAGCAAAAACACTTGCTAATCCAACCAGATTACTGTGAGTAATTGGGCAGATGGTTAGAGACAGAGAAACATCGGAGAGTATATCCTGTCTTTGGGGTAACAGAAACCTGGCAGATCTTTTATTTTATATCACATTGTGGTATCTACCACAACCCCTTTGAAAATTTTTACAATTAGATACTGTATAATATTTTATATAATTTTATATAATATCAACAATGTGAACAGAAAGTATTTATAGCTGTTTGGAACAGTAAGCTATATTAGTCCTATGAAAAGCATTAAGTCATCATCTTTCTATAATCATTCCATAAGTAGGATTGTAAGTAGTTTTCTTCAGTTGTTGTCTGTGTGTGTTCAGTTTGCAGCTCCATGCCATTAGAAGCATACAGATGTTCTTGCCTCTTGGTAAATACTGTGTAAATTTGTTCCTATGATTACAGCACTTGCTAAAATGAGCATAGTAATTAGGAGGCAATCCTTACTTTATGAATTTTCCACAGTAGGTTTGATGCTCCTAGATAAATCTCCAGTTCATCAAAATAGCCATGCATGTGCTTAATTTTAAACATACTCTTACTCCACCACAATTAAGCAAAAGACTTAAGTATATGCTTGTTACTTGAAGGGGTTTAAATCTGTTAACTTTAATTAGATTTATGTCCAGACTAAAGTTCTTCCCGGAACTGAGGACTGTGAAGTACAGTGCTTTGAAAGTGGAAGTACTGAATGAAAACTAAGAGAGGCTATTCTGATTATCATTTTAATATGAAATAATACTTTATATTTTTACATGCTCCATATGCATTAGCTATTTAAGACCTACATCATCATCCATAAAGAAGATAGTAAATGCTTTTACTTTATATTATCCGACTCCATTGTAAAAAATCTCACACTTACATCAAGCCTCATAAATAGCAATTCAAACTACAGAAAGCAAACTCTTTTCCTTGTGAATTAGTCCTAGGAGAAGAGACAGAAAAGCTGTTATAGAGAAAATAATCATATGCTTCTTACGCAATTACTTGTGGCATTTCAGGACAATGTCTTTATGGACACATGCATATATTTTAAATGGTTTGGTGGTAACTTCTCTAACTACATACTTTATTAAGTCTTGTTAACAATTTTCTTTCAAAAATACCTTCTAAATAATGATCAGTGAAGCAACCTCCACAAGAGAACCAGATACTAATCATAATTTGAAATCAGGCAGACAGGAAATTGCCACACCCTACATTAGTGAATGCATCCAGGTCCCATGGTAGTCTTCATAGTAAGTTTAGATTGTCTATGGGAAATGAAATCATGTGCCAAAGGCCAAGTAAACCCAAAATTAAAATTCACAGTAATGTCTCCCAGTTGCATTCATAATCCTGCTTATTACTTCTTACATCATTATAAAGTGTTCTGCAGAATAAAACAACCCACTGCTGTGCTATGTGTACTGCTGATACGCTATAGGCTGTCCAAGTTCTGCTCCAAAAGCCAAGTATCACCCACTCAGTTTTAAAAATTGTGCTCGGGGTCATCATTCATGCCTATGTGGTGGTAAAACTCTGGGATACTGTGTGCCTTTGAATTATCTGCTGCTAATTCCCAGGCTTGTTTTATCACAAGCCCTCTAATTCACTTTTAGATATTATATTCTATATGAAGATGACAGCAACTACAATCTACATGCTATTATGGAAATAAAGAGCGGCTCTTCAATTCCCTGAAAGTTATTACTGCAATTACTTGTGGCGTTTCTGGACAGTGTCTTCGTGGACACATGCATATATTTGAAATGGTTTGGTGCTAACTTTTCTTTTACGTGGATTTGCAATACCTACCCTCTCTCCAAAGTTCATATTCAGTGGTCTCAATTCCCTTCACTGTTATTTGCAAGAACGGGAACTAGAAATGTTGATGACTTGGTGAAATCACTCACTCAAGAAATTAAACCAAACAATAAAACTAAGTAGCCTAAATATTGTTTAGCAGAAACGTGGCACCTGCAATCCATTACTGAAAGAAGAACTCAGTACCATAAAATATAGTGATCAAATTTTCAGATAGTGCAAAAGATGTTAGTGGAGAATGAAAACAGAGTAAGTTTATTTTCTTCTGGTTTCTAACTTCATTTAGATTTTGTAGTTGGCAGCATGTCAGGACCAACAGGCTTCTGGCAGGAGATCATTATTTTAAAACATTAACTCCCATGTTAATGTTTGATTTTGCTAATGTTTAAATTGGGACAGGAGAATGGAGAGGAAAAAGGATCACACACAATGCTTTTTCCCCAGTAAAAGTAGCCAGAGGTGGGTTACAGAAAAAAAACAACAACAAAACCACCACCCAAAGCTGATTTCTTCCTTCCTTTGTAAGAGACATTGCCTGCTTCAAATTTATTGCTGATATTACACTCAACCCCACTTTTAAAACACACTTAAAACATACCTACTCAAGCTAACATAATGTAACAGACATAATACAATTCACGCAGGTAACTGCTAAATCCAAGGTGCAGGAAAGACAGGAAAATACAAAGGAAGAGTTCAGTGATAACAGAAGCAATTCACTTGGCATAGCAGCCTTTGCCAGATTTCTGCTGTCTCACTATTTGAGTGAGGACTCCTGCAGAGGGTCAGCCTGGAAGCTGTGTGTCATCAGAGATGCAATTTTCTGGAAGAGACCTAAATCTCAACCCCTGACTATGGGAAGTCATTAGAGATCTCACCACACTTTTCATGAAAAAAGAGGTATCAGCTCCTGGTCAATTAGTACCTGCGTTAAATAATTGGCAAGCTGGCATGGGGAGTGTGGGAGTGCAAAGACAGAGATGAATCACAAATAAAGGCAGATCATACAAACAGAAATTATTGCTCCTTGGGTTACCCTCAAACTTAGCTCTGTAAAATAGCTGATGCTCTCACAGAAGTTCACTAATGCACTCTTCAAAATAAGATACTAAATTTTTAAAGAACCTCTACTGATTTTTAGTGACAACAAGGCACCAAGGAACTCCAAAGTATCTGAGCTGACTCTGAGTTGGATACCTCAGGCATCAGAGTACACAGCGTCCACTGTGTGTAGTTCCCTACTGTGTCATATACTCCTGCGGCCACACTTATCCCCATCCTCCTCACAGTTCTGACCATATTGCATATATTTCACTCTCTTATTGATAGCCTTGTGTAATACTACTGTGATGCCTTAAAATTCAGCTCACACTTCATCTAGTTTCCACATTTTTTCGTAACAGGAAATGTGTTTCATACATATCTTTAATTACATGTATCAACGTAAAACACTAAGCTGTTGCAATAGCAAAGCCTGAGTATCAAAACTTTTTAAAAAATTCAGGGTGGTTTTGTAGAAGAAAGGATTTCATGCCATGACTTTCCAGTGACACTCTATGAGATCTTCAAGAAGACCATGTCTCCAAAACTGACATCCAGCTACCAGCAATCATGAACTTTTGTTCTCTGCAAGGAGAACTTTGATCAGAATTTCACACTTCTATTTACATAACAAGGCACCATGCAGAGAGACACTAAATTTAGATACAAATGAGACTTCATCCAGGTTTCAGAAGGCTGATGTTGCTGAAGCACCCTTACGGGCAATCTAACCTACAAAAGACTACAAAATAGCAAATTAAGCAACTACTTCTGAGATGACATGGGTTGTTCCCATCAGTTTAGTCAACATGATGCAAAACACAAAAAACTTATGTTAAACAGAGAGGAAGAAGAGTAAATATTATAAATTTTTTTCTTAGCATAAGTAACAATGCAGATTTTCATTCCAGTTGTGCACTTGCAAAATGAGGTGACTGATTGTTCATTGTACAAACCAGTGGGAAATTACAAAAATAAAATGAAAAAAGTAGAGATCAGATAAATACAGAATACTGTAATTTTCGAGGACTTTAATTGTCAGAGGTATAACATTAACAAGCTGTTTCTACTGTAAAATAATTGGTTTGCATAAATGCATTTTGTTAACTAGTCAGTAGCTCAATTATTACTTTGTTGTCTTGGGTCTAAATAATGGAAGTAGAAGTGTAACTTAAAACAAGAAATATCTGTCAAGCAGGAAAGCTCAAGATACCTTTTAATAACATACCAGAGAGCTGCTTTACTGTGCTGTTGCTTCTTTTGAACTCCTAGATAATATCAGCTGAGGAACATTATACTGTTCTATGTACATTTCCCTCATCACCATAGTATCTGAAAAGCTTCCAGAAGCTCATTAAGCAACATGACTAACCTCCCTCATTTGTGGTTTCTCCATTCTCTCTCTCATCCTCTCCCCAAGGGAAAAGCTCTGCATGTGTGTATGAGTGCAGTGTTTTGGTTTATTGTGTTTGTTGTTTTTTTTTTTTTTAATTTTAAATTTTATTATGTGCATGCTAAGCTGCATTTATAACAAAGAGATACATGGATTTATCTCACTTCTGGCTTTGTTACTTGCGTGTTACTGAGCGTAACCTGCATTCCTTGCTCTACCTCTTTGTTTCAGTACACGCTACCCTGCTACTCTTCCATATGCCTAAAGCACACCCAGCAAGTTGATGCAAAGCACAGAAAAGATCAACTAAGTCAGAGTAAGAGAGTGGAAGGGTGGAAGAAAGTTCTCATAAATTATGCAGGCCATGACTTCATGGCTGCTGAAAGGTCTTGCATTTTGTAAGATGAATGACTACAAAACTCATTTTCTGTGCTATTAAAGTGGACAGTGAGCATATGAGAGTCCCCAATAAGGGTGTCTATGGAGCTGCAAAATTTGTCTACTGTGCATGAGGTGCATATATAGGTTTTTTTGTTGCCATTACACAACTGTGTGAATGGAGACGGCTTTTCACATATAAAATGCAGACATGAAAAACTTCAAAAAACTAAGCCTGCCTCTTTCCCTCCATTATGCTAGCATATGCGGAGCATAACCTCACTAGCTCAGCATATCCCTGTGCAAGAAGAGACTACATCTTGGTAGCATATGTGCCTTTTTTTTTTTTTTTTAAAGTTCAGACTAAAAGACATTATGATAGATACAGTATTTAAGTTAGATACAGCCTGCCATAAGTATTGTGGAAAGCTATTTCAATTTTTATGCGTTCACCAATTTGGTATCAAAACACGGGATGGTCTCAGTTCCCCTAGTCAACGTTTCTGGTATCATCACTTCTCTCAATTCAAGTTCACAAGCTGTAATAAGCAATATAAAAATGCCCTTTATTTCTGCAATGCTTTTGCCCAGTACCTCTTGAAATGGCTCAAGAAAAAACAATAATTGTTATTATTTTATTGATGGGAAAGTGAGAGGAAGAAAAATGAGAGGACTCATTCAAAGTCAGTCAACAGATCAGGGCTAAGGCCAGAGTGAAATTTCAGGGCTTGTACACCCCAATACACCAGTCTGTTCCCAAAGCAACATAGTCACACAAAAGTCTGTACTAACCCTACAGAATCTGCTTTACAATGAAAGGAAAAATTACAGTAATGTTTGCTG
This sequence comes from Nyctibius grandis, assembly GCF_013368605.1. NCBI lineage: Eukaryota > Metazoa > Chordata > Aves > Nyctibiiformes > Nyctibiidae > Nyctibius > Nyctibius grandis. Next base: position 16,973,127 of record NC_090660.1, read on the forward strand.
GTGTATATACAAAATTAGCTTAATTTCTTCTTTTTTTTTTTTTCTAAAGACAAACTTCTGTGCAAGTTATGGCGATCTAGTCCAGTATTATCTGTTATTTGATTTCTGTCATTCAGAATAGTTGCAGGTGAGTTGAGACCCTATCGTCTCAGATATAAGACGACAGCTAATAAATGACTGAATCTTTAATCGTGTGTTGAGGACCCTTCTGGAAGACTTTACTACCACAACACTTAAAAACCAGGAAAGCCAGAGTAAAGGTTAATATGCTTTAATACGAAAAAGAGTGGAACAAGGCTAAGCATTCTTGCTGACGAGTGCGAACCTTACATCCTCCGAGACTCTAAACAAAGTCTTCAGGCTTTGCCTGCTGCCTTCAGACAGCAACGCGTCCAGAAACGACACACAGCGCTGGGCGTCAGCTGTCATTGCAAGGGTCTCGCTGAACATTAAAATGCTCCCTGCATCAAGCAAATGTAATTTCTGGCATAAAACCAGCCACTCAAGAGCCAGCTCAATTCCCCTTCAACTTACCACTGCCAGTGAGAACAGATGGGGAGGAAAAGTAGGGGCCCATTTTTTTCCTCTCATCATGGCTTTCTTGCTTGGGACTCAGCAAACTGCAATATTGATATCAACAAGTGCCACAATAAACTCAAGCTTGCTCTTCCCCAAAAGCCAGTAACATCATTCTGCTGTTGCCTGCTTCAGAAGGACATGCAGAAACAACATATTTCTAGACAAGTTTCTTAATTACTTAGGGATTTTTGGCTAAGCCTTCTGATAATTTGGCTTGCTTTTCACCTTGAAACAGTTTTGCCTCTGAGATACTCTCCTGGTCATAATTTGTTTTGACAAGGCTTTTTTTTTAAGCAAGTTTTCTTGGCCAAAATCTTTTTTTTTTTTTTTTAATGATTTTAAGCTGCTTCCAATTACCTGAGAACCTACGCATGGGTAAAATTTAATACAGTTGCTTCTCAGGACAAATAAGGAGTTTGATATGCAGCAGATATGATGCAGATTTCCACAGTTGTCTTGGGTCCTGAGAAATCTTTTCTATTTTTCTTTTTTTTTTTTAAAAAAAAAAACCCAATAGAGTCATCATTATTTTTTCCCACAATACTTACAACGTCTCAGCCACTTACATCTTCTTTTGGTCTGCACACACTGTAGAGGGTAGGCCAATCCTGTCCTCTTATTCATGCATAAGACTTTTGCACCTAACGGAAAATAAAGCACTGCCTCCACCGAAGGTATCAATCAGGAAAGGATGTTACAAAGGTGACAAAGAAAGTGCAAGCACAAATGACTGAGTGGGAAATGCATGTTGCTGTAAAGCAATACAATAATAGATGCAAGAACAACTGTTTTCATAAACAAGTAGGTAGAGAAATGCCCAAAGTATCCTGACTAGTGGGGTTTTGTGTGGGGTGTTTTTTTTTTTAAAAAAAAAGAAATAGCAAGTTAAATATTGTCCAGACATTTGCTGGCTTAAGTGCCTGTACACAAAGTATTCACACTGGGACTCCACTCTCTTCTCTCAATAACATTATTTCAAATATTGAGTCGTGCTGCCACAGGGAAAATATGAACATTTCAACAAAGAAAAATAAATTGCATTTGTGTTCTCACTTCAACTCCCAGTTTCTGGCTGGAGTGGTGCCAGGCCAGTGTTTCAAGGTGCTGACTATCTCCTTCTAGCAAAACAGAACAGATGGGAGAGGGAACTAGGCTGGGACTCAGCAGCTAGATGAAAACACTTTTAAGTCCCATATCAGAGCAAGGTTCTTTTCTCCCCTTACCCTCTCCACTTAGAATACCTTGCATTTCAGAATACGTACATCTAAACACTGCAGCTCAGAAGGAACCATGACACATTTGGTTCATGCACTGCACCATGTGCTGCTGCAGTTTGGACACAGCTGGGAAAAACAAGGTTCGCTTCCTCCTTTGCCACCTGCAACCTCAGGAAAATCCCTCCACTGCTCTCAGTTTACCTTCAATACAACAGGAATAATCCCCTCTTCCTGGGATACAGTTGTATACCAAAGGCTTTGTGATGGCCTGACACTAATACTTCAAGGCCAGGTAGATGAGGTGGGCTCTACAATTTCTGCCTGTGTGCGTGCACTTCATGTCAGTGGACCCTGCCACTCTGACAGCTTTTACAAGATGGGCACAACAAGAACATTCGCAAAAATAACCCTAGTGTGTATCCATGCACTATCCAGAAGCTAGTTAAATAAAACATGGCATTTGGTGGCTGTGAGCAGTGGAGGGAGGGAGGGCGTGAAACATGAACCTCATTGGAATTGGGGAGCTGGGGTGAGGAGGGTTACAATTCATATTTGCAGAACACTTTTTGAATACCAAAAGCTTTCCTCTTTATAAAACAAAACTTCGTTCACTTCAGTTCACTCACCATGAATAATGAACTGGGGAATTAAAAGCTTTAAACCTGTTAAAGAAGTAATATTAACTTAGGTATAAATACAGCTGAAATAATCCAGACAGTTTTATGACCTTACACCTTCAAATGAAGGTGAAACGCAGAATTCTTTCCCCAGGAATAGTGGTAAACACAGCTAACAGATGGAAGAGCTGAATGGAAATTTCAATAAAGTAGGCCACAAAGAAGCATTTGTAAGTGCAGGGGTGCTCACTTAAAGAAAGGGGGAAAAAAAGAAGGCTAAAAAATGGAACTTTGTTTTATTTTGATAGAGTGCCAAAACAGTACTGCATTCCTTAAAGAGCAGAATAAAGGATCGAGTTAGACTGGCCTTCTCAACACCTCAGCAAAAGCCCCCATGGGTCTCATTTTGCTAGGATGACTATTTATATGACAGGTAAGGGAATAGTTTTGTTGGATTCAGTTACACTAGGCCTCCATGACCTCTGGGTCAAAAGAGCAAATGCAAAAGTGACAATGTGGATAATTGCCTGTTTAGGATAATGGAATACTGATTGAGGGTCAATTATTATAACACCTGAAAGATAAATGAGCTGATGTGAAAGGTTCAGCAGAGATAGCAAAGAAGGAGAACTGTCTGCATGCACCATGCCATGGCTAATAATGCAAAGTACAGACTCCTGCGTTTGATAGCAGGGAAGCATATTTCCTGAGCTGAACTACTAAAGCCGAGCAGTTTGCAAGCCCTAAAATATTTTAGTTTGTAAAACATGCCATAAAATAGAAATTCAGCTCAACTGCCCAAAGCTGCAGGATTAAAGTAATATTATTTAACATGCTACCCAATTAATTTCCATTATAGCCCTTGTCTGTGCCTCATGTCCCAGACTCATTCTTTCTCCTGTCTCCTGAGTGAACTTTCTTCCATTGCTACACAAATAAAGAAAACCAGCTTTGACATTTGTGTTTCTAAATCTAAGCAAAGGGGAAACACCATTCAGGCTGCTACTGCAGAGGGGTACTGTGGTTCACAGGATTTTTAAAAAACTAAATTTTGCCCATAAAATCTTTTGAAACTTCTGTGCATGTGGCTAGCCTGGTTACCTTGCTCTGCATTGTTTTTGGGTGGTGAGATTCTTGAAATGCTCATTCCTCACCTTGGTTTTCTTCCTGATTCTTGTGCTCCACAAAAGATGCAGATCTGTCTTTCCTCCTCTACACATCATGACAGTATACAATTTGGGTTGGGAAAAGGCATTTTCAAGGGGAAAGCACAACTGACTCATCTTTAAGTTCACAGTCCAACAAGACGTCAGTCACTATTCTCTCTACTCTGATGGCACACCAACATGTGCAGTGCTTTGAGGGAGCAATATGCTTAGAAACTGTCTTCCATGGAAGTGTATTGGAGTTAGCAGATGGCTAGTGTTTGGACATCTAGAAAGCCCACCTCTGGTGTGCGAAAAGTATTTCCAGATCATTTGAAATGTCCATCTTCTTGTAGCATCAGATGAATGAGCAATAAGAAACACATCTCCATGAACAGCAGAGCTCAGATAAACTGCTCTCAACATGAATATTCATGGATCAAAAGTATGCTGCAGCAAAAAGTGTTATTTAGAAGGTACTCCACTCAAGTGAGATGAAAAGGACTCAGGGAATCTGCAATAAATTCACAACTCAATATGAGCCTCTCCCAGTGCTCATCTACTGTGGCACACGAGGACCTTGCCTGCTCTTTCTCTGCAGCCTCTGTGTGAACAGAGATCTTGGAAAGAGTGGGAATAAGGCATGTCTGGATCTCTGTGACACTGTCAACAGAATACGTTAGAACAGAACAGGCTGCCAAGGAAATGAAAATATGAAACTATACCACCTTCAAGGGTACTTGATCACTGCATGAGTACATTTCTAGGGGCTATTGCCCAGTTTGGCTGCAACAGTGTAGATCATTACTGCCCTGTGCCTCTCTGCCAGATATGACTTTTCCCTTAGTATCTACATGAATGTTAATCTCTCAAACTCGTAATCTCGTATTTTAGCACAAACCAACCTCTGTAAAAAATTCCAGCTATAATGACTCTAAATACAGTAGTAAACTCATTTCTTCCCCTTCCTCCAATTGGCATATCACACTCTTATAGTTCATTTGTACTGATCATGTAAGCTGGGAAAAGGTGAATGACCAGACCATGAGAGGAGCTTGCGGTTGGTTCTCATTTCTAATGTATTTGATGGGAACATCGCTACCTCTTCTGCAATACCATCAGCTACAGGAAGAGCAGCTTTGATGTCAACCAGGAGTTTCAAATCCACAATGAAACTCCCTTATCTGCAAGGTAAAGGATTAAAACTAATCTTAATAAGAGCCCAAGTGTCCCGCTACAAACACCCCTGGTAGGAACAACAAGGATGGAGAGTAAGTCACATGACTTCGGGTAAGAAAACAAAACAAAAAAAATCCCAGCACTGGGCCACTGATTGAACACTGTCTCACAGTGACTAATTTCTGACTAGAACCCCACTGCTTTGGTTTTCCTTTCTCTCAGACAAGATGAATCACTGCGTGCAGGCTGACAGAAGGAGAAGGCATCCTTTTCCTTTGGCTGCCAAACCCCTCATGATTTTCTTGTATGACAAAAGTCCATCCGGCAGCGATGAGAGATTGCTGAAACTCATTGAAGTCTTCAAGGCTTAAAAGATTATTGAGAACTCTTCCAGCGTGGGGATAAGTTAGCTCTTATTTCAAATATGATGTATTTTCTTTTCCACTGCATTTAGCTTCTGCAGAGAGCATACCTCTCAAATGTTCCACATTTCAGGAATGGCTCTCATTTTAGTCTCAAAGCTATTTATCTTCCCTGCAAATTTGCTGCCTCTGTGCTTTTGTTATTTAAAACTCTTCATAACAGTAAAAACAAAACAAAAGAAACCTTCTACAAGCTGAGCTTACAGAAAGAGACACACAGTTAAAGGAATAAATCCCATGATGTTTTCGGTTCTCATGCAAATGTATGTCTTCTGTCTCTGTCCCAAATTTGGGTGCTGGCACTCTGCAAGGCATACACAAAGGTTTCTAGCACAGAGATCCAGTGCAAGTTTCATGGAGACCCAGAAGTTCAAGGCAGGGCCCCCTCTTCCCTCCCACCTACATGTGAGGGACCCGTGTTGCTACTTGGGCTATCCTAACAAAACATCCCCAAGCAAAGCTTGTTCCTAAAACCAGCTGCGATGAGCCACACTGGATATTTCAAATTTGCATAAGCTATGCTAACTGTTAAACATGGGCCTGAATTCTCATAAATTACAGGAACTGATTACTATTGTAAAACAGTGCAGAGCCCTCTGGAAAGCACCACACAGTTTCATTCTATAAAAGTCCCACAGGGGATTCTTGCAGCTCTGTGCATGACTACTGCATAATATCCACCAGGTAAGATATGGAAAGTGACAGTTACAATTACATATATCTCTTGAAAGAAATGCTGCTAAATGAATCGAAAACTAGGTGAGAAGGCAACTGATTCATTAGCACACCTCCAAAAATTGCAAACCAAAGTTTCTTGCAACAGTGAGACAAATACCTTAGCCCCAAAAGAGACCAGCAGTGGTTTTTCAAAGGATAAGAGAGTTGGCAGTGCTCTGATTTGGTGCAGCTCCCTTTAAAATAGCCATCCTACCTCCCAGCCTGTTCTAACAAGGCCACCGTCCTGGAGAAGCAGGATGTGCAGGAGGCTTGTAAAACCATAGACTTGGCTGGTTCTCTCAGGGACAAATGTAACACCTGGTTCCACTCTTTACTTTTTGGGAATGTTAGATTCTGCCTCCTTACACCTTACTCACTATTTGTGTAACTTAAGAGGGATGCCCCTTATGCTGAGGGAATCTGTAGTGGGGATCTGAGGCCATGAGAGCTGCCTTTGAGTGTTGGCATTTTGGCTCGTGTTGATTCCTGGCTCTACAGTTCCTCTGCATGGTACAGATGCTGCAAAGGAGCCACTGGCTAATGTCTGCCTGCTTGCACAGCACAAGCCTCAACAATCTGAGGAAGCGCTGACCTATGGGCTCCTTGCTTCTTCTCAGCAGATAGCCACAAGATCTCCACAGGAGGAAACCTCCTGAAGTCCAAATGACTAAAACTTTTATAATTCTATCAGAAAAAAACTGAAGGTGTCTTTAAAGAGATTCAATAGAGATTGTGTGGAAAAAAGCCCTGCAGAGTAAGGGAAGAAAGTGTGGCATGACAGTGAACTAGAAATGTAGTGTATGGATGTGTAAGGAAGCAAATGAACGCCTGAGTGTTTTAAATGGAGAAAAATACTGGCCATTTAATTAAGAATGAAAGAGGAACATGATCTGTTGTATACAAAATCCAGCTCAAATGAGTAACTTTGGAAGAGGTTATAGCAAACACATCTGCAGTAACAACCAATATAACCAAGGCAGACCAAGTGCTGAAAAGCCAGCAGGAAGAAAGAGGAGACTTTCTGCATAACAGAAATAAATTCCTAATGTTATCCAATGTTCAACTAACTTGCATAGCTTGAAAGAGGGGAATAAATCAAAGTCAAACAGATCTTTATCAGCAAAGAAGTTGATAAGTCTACTCTGTAAACTGGCAAAGTTCTGAAGATCATTCATGAGGACTTAACTCACTAGACATCAACTTAAAACAGCCTCATATTTGAGCGTTTGCTGAGTATAATGCAAAGGACAATTGCTTAGTGTAGTTTTGGAGAAGACTTTGCAGAACAATGGAAAGGTAAAATGGGCTTCTTCCTTAGGTAGCAGGCTGGGAAAATTCCTTCCCAATAATTATTTGAGTGCTGTTTGGCTTCATTGTAATACTAATTGTCATGGTGTCAGAGGCTTGTTTTTTCTTTTTTTGTTGTTGTTTTTTTGTTTTGGGATTTTTTTAAATATTTTTTTAATTGCGTCTTCTCATTTACATTTCAGTAAAGGCAAACATCCTGGGATGTTGAAACTGAGGTGTTGAAAAAGACATTACAGTAATTTAGATGGTAAGTACCTGAACTCAAAAGTAAATTTACTGTAAGGAACCTAGAACAATGTGCTAAGAGCTGATCAGATGTATGTACAAGAAAATGAGAAATCACTTTTGAAAAATATGTTTTCCTGTAGCTTTTGTCATTGATGTTTTTTCTCCTGGAAAGAATAATTTTGCAAGCAGCGGTGATGTTACTGAAGACATAACTGAAGCTTCACAGTCTATGTGATTAAAAGCAAACTTAAAAGCAAATTCTTAAACAAAAACCATGCTGTATTTATTAAAAATTAAAAAGGACTGAAGTCAAAGCAGTGTTCAGATTGTTTTTAGACAGGCTGTCAATACTCTGCGCTTTTCCCCTTTTTCTTTGTGAACAGTTCATATGCTGTTGTTATGCTAAACTACTAACATAACCATGATACAATGACAGAGAAAAGATGCACGCCTGACTCAAATGATTCTTAAAGACACCCTCACACCCCTTACGTGAAACCAAAAAGTCAACTGCAGGCTGCAGTCAACCGTGAGAATTCTCAGTCAACACCACCATAAACAGCACACGCACCCTGACAGCTCTCTGAGGCTTCATCGTATGAAAACCAGATATATGAATAAAAAGAGACATTCAGAACAGCATCCCAATTTAGCTTCAGCACTGCAGCTTAATATTTGGCATCACTGCTGCCCCAGGCTTGTGTGACACAATAGGTTTCCCTTCTCATTCTGATCCTTAAAACCATACACCCCACACCCACATACCTCGCCAGCTTCTTCCCAGCCTGCATCCGGTGACCCTTGCGTGAATGAGGCACCCAGAAGCCAGGATGGACAAGCACGACTGAGAAAGGAGTGTTTCCCTTGCCAAGGTTTGGAGAAGTCAGGACAATAAACTTGAATGTGACATGCTGCAGAGGGGAACACCTGCAGCCAAGTTTTCTGTTAGGTTATTTTTGTGGCATCTTATGGGTTTGGGGGCTACGGTGACTGGGAGAGGAAGAAGGAAGGAGCGTGAAACATCACATTTCAGAGGAAGAACTAGAATTAACATCAATAGCTAAACTCTCTGATTAAAGGGAGGCTTGCAAGGAGAAACATTAATTAGTAGGTTAAGAGAGCACTCAAGACTTTCAAGTTTTTAATATACAGATTACAATGAAGTCATCTTTCCTGCTGTTCTCCATGAGATTAATATTCACAGAGCTTAAAAAAAAATGGTGACCTACTCCTGCTTGGATATGCCACGCAAATGCTGAGAACATGTAGGACGGGAAAAAATTGATTAGCAATGAAGGAGACAGTGACAGCAACAGAAAAATCTTCTGAAGCATAGGCTTAAGTTTTCACTGAGAAAAGCTTAGGTCTGTTTTCTTCTTTCTTTTTCAAAACAGTATCTTTAAATGGTTTCTGAAATAAATAGGAGATTGTAACATATGAGATTTGGATAGTACGTGGTCTCTATTGAAAAATCTGAAACAGAGAGTGTCACGGTTTAAAGCTGGGCTGGCTATTAAACCTGCGGCAGATGCCCTCTGTTATCCCCCCCCCTCCCCCCAGAGGGAAAGGGAAAAGGGAGAGAGACTTCTGGGTTGGAAAATTAAAACAGTTTTAATAAACTATAATAATGAAAAAAAAGTATAATAACAATAATAGAAATAATCAAATATATACAAATATATATACAAAACCAAGATTGAGCTCCCCTGAAGTCAGCCATGTCACCACCGGCACTGCAGGGCAGGCTCCAGGAAGGCCCAGCCTGGGCCTAGCGATGGTGGAGAGCTGGATTCAGGAATGCACGGATCGGGATCGGGGGCAGCAGGAAAACAGACGGAGTCCTCCCTGGACACCGGCCATAGCAGAAAGAGAGCGAGACCCTCGTGATCCCCCCGCTTTATACCGAGAATGACGTGTATGGGATGGAATACCCTCGTTGGTCAATTTTGGGTCACCTGCCCTGTCCGCTCCCCCCTGCAGCTGCGACCCCCCTTCGGCTCTTCACTCGTAAGCAATGAGGAATTCAGCAGTGACCTTGGTTTCTCTCAAGAACAAGTACAGCAAGAGCCTTTCTGCACAACATCCCTACCGGTGCCTCAGTGATAACTACAAACTTCGAGCGTTATCAGTCCTGGAAGCAGACACTGTCTGCAAAAACATGCAGTTAGTTCCAGAAAGTGCAGTTACTTAGAGGAGACTTAGCTGAAAGCAAAAATCACCGAAAGGAAAATCGGCCTGGTTTAGGCCAAACCAGGACAGAGAGGAAACTTGAAAAGGCAAGGCATGGGTTCCCCAGCCATGTCACGTACCATTTCAGTGACCCAGGCATGCCGAGGGGGAGCAACGTAGGCAGCAACGTATTAACTTATACTTCACATGGATTTTAAACTGCCATACCAGAAAATGGATGTTCCGTTTTCCTCTAAGGGGAAAAACATTTATTTTAACAATAGTAATTTACTTCAACAGGTCTGTATCAATCTCTTTCCTTATTTACAGAGAAATAAACCGCTTGCTGTTTAGATAACATTCTCTTCAGGGCAGGCATAGCTTATCGGAGCTGCCTGCTGCGAGCTGAGTCCGGGTTGCAAACAATACGCTTTTACCAACTTTACTGCCTTGAAATCTGACAACATAAAGTAAAGCACAAATTGCTTTCTGAGCCTTTCTTCATCTTTCCTCAGCACAGCTGGGAAAGACTTGGCCCATTTATACTAAGAGTGAGAGAGAATGAGAGTGAGAGTATGAGAGTGTCAACTGGCTCCTCCAGGGAAAATCCTGGCCATGGGCTGGGCATCCTGTCTAGGAATTTAACCAGCCTTTTACTGTGGTGTGACATACCCTTCCGATGAATTTTTAATCCATTCACTCAATAGCACGCACAGAGATAAAACCAGCAGAAGCTGGGAGCAACAAATTAGTATTTTGTGCCACTCTGCTCTTTCACTGCTTTCCATTCACTCACCTGTAACTTATCCTTGACCACAGACTTAACCCTATCACTGGGAGTAAGTTCAATGCATGCTTAAGGCAGGCGAAACAGCTTTTCTCAGTCGTTCTGTATTTGTATGCACATAAAAAAATGCCAATGTGGTCACTCACCTGCCTTAAAGGAGCTGCCCTTCCTGCCTGCCTATGTCTGGCAGGAATGGCAGGCAGCAGCAGGCTGTCCTGCCACCAGTGCCTCCGTCTGCCATGAGTGACTGTAAACACGTCACGGACAAACTCCGTGCAAGCAAATGACTATGTGGACTGTCTGATGTGCCTGTCTTTCTTTCATACCACGATCCAAGCCATGTTGGCAGCTTTAATTATCATTTTCCCTTCCAGCTGGCCTACATACACTCAGGTTTGAGGCATCTTTCTGGAGCAATCTCCAGGTTTTGATAAGCTCACTTCTCTCCATGGCTCCACCTCTGAAAGGTGTCTCAGAAAAAAAACCCCTGAGTTGAAATTCTGTCAGGGCTATGAAAGAGGGGTTGGCCAGGTGTCTGGTTCCACTGGCATTAAACCAAAGACACATCATCTTTTCTGTCAGAGAAGTCCAGCTCTAAAGGCCCTGGAGGTCCTGCAGCAAGAGGCACTGCTTCAGGGCAAGGTGCAGTGAGCGAGGACAGCCACTCTGTAGAGTTCTCCTCACTGCTTTGACAAACAGTCCAGTCTTTGCACCTCCTGTATGAGACTCATAAACTCTATAAAATACCAAAACTACCATTACCAGGGGATACATCAATAATCCAGGGATTTCTCTGTTGGCTGTGTAGTGGCTTGGTGCACTGTGACCCACCACCTTCAAAATTATAATCCCTTCACTGAATGAGACACAATTAAAAATAATATAATATTTCAAAGGACTAAGTGCTCCCATATGGGGATCAGTTCTTTGAGTGTTGTAATTTGCCAACTATAAATACACTGGAATTGTTTTAATGAAATATCCTGTGCTATTATGTAAGTACAGTATTGTTTCCATTCACACTTCTGTTCTACACAACTATTCCAGATGTTCTACCCACCATCTCCAGACATCCTTTAGGCAGAAAAATGTATACACACACGCATACATGTTTAAATATGTATGTGTATAAACAAATATATATGTGCATAAAAATGAACTTAATAAAATAAAACGTAACTTTAAATGTTTTTTACATTTAATAAAGTTTCTCTGGGCATGTCTTAATCTTTTTTTAACGAACCTGCAATCATATAACTCAAACCCTTAAATTATCATGATCCTAAGTTGTAATAAAAACAAGAACAAAAGTTTACTAAAAGGTCAAAAACTGTCAAGTACAAGCAAGAGAAAACACAGAAATGCAGAAGCAGAGAGGTCAAGTGCTTCTGAAAAAATTCAGGTACTGTACCTTCAGGTATATTGCAGCAGTAGGTGACTGGTTACTGCTGTTTTATTTAATAAGACTTCACATAAATTCCAGCTGCTAACCATGTGATAAGTCCATCTCAGAACAGAAGGGCTTCTATTCTCCTGCCATGCTACAATCTTGACTTCCACCCACCTCGCTGGGAGTTACAACTGTACTGAGGGCTGAATAGATCCCATGGACCGTTTTTCTGTGTTCACATTTGATTATAAAGCGTGAGGCTGTCTGAATGAACAATCTTCAGATTTAAGGAAAAAACCACCTCATCTTATGTAACCCTATATGTGGCATGGTAATTAGCCTGGGGCCTGACTGCCCAGCAATTTTCTCAGTGCTTTAAAGCAGTGATGGAACTTTTTTAAAACAAGAAGGAGGAAAAAAACCAACAACGACAAAATGCACACAGGAAGAAGAAGGATGAGATTAAAAGATTAGCATTGCTGACTTTTTCTCCTCTTGCTCCTTCCCTCATTCTTTTTTCCCTGTATCCCAGTTATTCTGCTTTTTATTACATAACTCTTGCACTTGTATTAAGGGTCCAATCCTTTGCAAAATGCTGAGGGCCCTAAATGTTCATATTTTTCAGCAATTTTATGCAGGGAAAATACTTTTTTTTTCTGGGCAGTCTGTGCAGCTGTTCCATAACTCCTACTGCAGCCTCATGTGGTGGTAGGTTCTGCCATACAAACGAGTAATTCCCCATACGAGGAGGAGGAAGAGCTGGGACTGGAAGATCCACATGGCAAATTGCTGCCCAGCCCTGGCACTATCTGACTGATAGGTACATCAATTGAACAGGAATGGGGGAAAATAAACAATGCAGATGCTGGCTGATTAGCAAAAAATGGCTACATTTTTCCCCTAAAAAAAAAAAAGGAACTTTTGTTGTCTCTTCAGCAGGCTGTTTCCTCTCTTCCACATGTAGTTTCTGTACTCTTGGATAGTTGGACATAAAATATTTACAGATAGGGAAATAAGGAGATACTTTCTGCCTGGTTTATAATGGAGGTTTTTGAAAGTAAAGGTAATAACATAATTTTGGTGATTCTTTCCCCATAAAAATCTTATTGAAAAAAATGAAAATCCTGATGATGAGAAAACTATTCTATAAAATAATTAGTTGCGAAAAAAACATTTTTGAAAGGGAATATTCACTATTAGTGAATGCGTATTTCAGAACAAAATAAAGATATAAAATAAATACGTTTCATTTTTTCTTAACAATTATACAGACAGCGCTGTATATTAAAGAGGTATGTAGTGGTTTTTCACTTTTAACATAACTCTGCAATGTTCTTCTTAAAGGAAAACTTAATTATTTCTCATACAGTCTATAAGCCTTTCTCTGGAGACCTACATGAAGTATCCGTAACACAAGCTGAAACTACATTTAATAACATCCACCGTGCCAAATTCACTCTTTAAAAAGCAAAAGCTTTGAAATCATTACAGCACAAGCGTTTAAAAAAATATGCATACAAATGACAGGCTTTTTAAAACGTTGGACATTGCATATGTAACTTGTCAAGAAAGAGTGTGACAGCCTGAGAGGGTGGTGAGGACACCCCTGACCAGCGACCATACGGTCACAAAGAAATCCAGACCTGGAGACTCATCTGGACCCAGCTAGATGAAGCGCACCAAACATGCAGGCATGAACTAAACTGGCAAAAACACTAGTCCCCAGCTATTTGTAGGAAAAAAAAATTTCAGGTGCTGTTCCAAATTTGTATTTCTCTGCTGCAAGCTGACTTAAGCTATAGCTGCAGCCCTTTTGCCTGTGGAGTTAGCACCCAGGCAGCCCAGCTTTGACTCAGGTGCAGCCTCAACTCATTGCTCTCAGCATCTCCAAGCATGAGCATGGACATTTTTGACAGGCACGATGCTCTTTTTGCATTTTTTCCAGGGTCTGCACAGTGAGCAACTGCAGACTGTGCAGTGGCCTGGTGCGGAGACATGCAGGGAAGGGGTGGGAAAACTGAAGGAGGCTTGCTGAAAGGGTGACCACAGTAGCTTGGGATGATTATACAAATGGCTCTGCATCTTTTGATGTTTCCTCGTTTCTAATAATAAGATGGTCATCTGCACGTTTTGCTTTCTGAGAAATGCTGCTTCATTTCTCTCCCATAAAAAATGGCCTGTTTCCTCTCAGCGAACAAATTAGAGGAAGAGACCTACAATAATTTACAGTATATTAGACAGTTATTACTGTGCAATGATATAAAATGCTGATTATAGTAAGTGAGAACTTTGGTAAAATTCATATACTGGAAACGGAAAAGTAAATTCAGGTTTGGTACCATGTGTCTGAAGTCAAATCATATGGGGCAATATAAATTCCAAATCCCAGTCACCTTACTCATTCATGTAGTTTCATCATGATTATTCAAGCACTGACAGTATGTTCATGACATAATAAATAAAGAAGATGAGAAATTACAAGGCTGACTTGTGTGAATACGACAGGCACCATTTGGCCTGCCGTGCCAATGCATCATAGCGAGAGTGCGGGTCTTGCTATTGCAACCCTTGCACATACTGAGCATTTCTTAGTACAGCTTAGAACAGGAAAATGAGAAGAGATAACTTGTTAGTTCCTGCTTACCACCCAAAACATGAGAGGCAGAGCTCTGTTAAATGGGACCTATTTCACAGAGCTGATAAAATTCAAGAGTTCAACAGTGTCACAGCCTGGCATCCACATTAAACCTTATTTTTTATTAGCTAATGCGTGTGTTACGTTTTAATGGATGTTAATGTAAATAGATGTGCTTATTAGGACTCACAATAGCTTAATAAAGCATTTTTATTGTCATCATTTACTGCCACATTCTTTTCGCACTTAGAGTGGTGTAAGTCCAAAATAGCCCCCTAGAAGTCATGGTTTTACCTAGGTGTAAATCTGTGGTTACTTTAGATGTTTATCGGCCTGAAAGGAGGCTCTGGCTCACAGAATCTAAATATCACTTTGATTTAAGCACTGCTGAGTTTAAGCAGACTGTAACCAGATCCTGAAGAATCACTCTAGCTTGGGAAGAGAGGAGTAATAATTTTAAGTAGGGGAGAACTCAATTCCTTTATATAGCTTTTTTAAAAAAATATTTTAAAATCACAGAATCAACTAGGTTGGAAGAGACCTCTGGGATCATCGAGTCCAACCTTTGACCTAACACCACTGTGTCAACTAGACCACAGCACTAAGTGCCACATCTAGTCTTTTCTTAAACACCTCCAGGGATGGTGACTCCACCACCTCCCTGGGTAGCCCATTCCAATGCCTAATAAACCCTTTTGCGAAGAAATTTTTCCTAATGTCTAACCTGAACCTCCCCTGGTGCAGCTTGAGGCTATGCCCTCTAGTCCTGTTGCTTGTTGCCTGGGAGAAGAGGCCAACCTCCACCTCACTACAACCTCCTTTCAGGTAGTTGTAGAGAGCGATAAGGTCTCCCCTCAGCCTCCTTTTCTCCAGGCTAAACAACCCCAGCTCCCCCAACCGCTCCTCATAGGACATACCCTCCAGGCCCTTCACCAGCTTTGTTGCCCTCCTCT
This sequence comes from Nyctibius grandis, assembly GCF_013368605.1. NCBI lineage: Eukaryota > Metazoa > Chordata > Aves > Nyctibiiformes > Nyctibiidae > Nyctibius > Nyctibius grandis. The sequence goes on from NC_090660.1 coordinate 16,988,473, forward strand.
GGACTCGCTCCAGAACCTCAACGTCTTTCTTGAAGTGAGGGGCCCAGAACTGGACACAGTACTAGAGGTGCGGCCTCACCAGCACTGAGCAGAGGGGGACAATCACTTCCCTCGTCCTGCTGGCCACACTGTTCCTGATACACACCAGGATGCTGTTGGCCTTCTTGGCCGCCTGGGCACACTGCTGGCTCATGTTCAGCCGGCTGTCCACCAATACAAAATACCTCCAGGTCCTTTTCCACCGGGCTGCTTTCCAACCACTCCTCCTCCAGCCTGTAGTGCTGCATGGGGTTGTTATGGCCAACGTGTAGGACCCAGCACTTGGCCTTGTTGAACTTCATACCATTGGTCTCAGCCCATCTATCTAACCTGTCCAGATTCCTCTGCAGAGCAAATAAAATGTTTTGCTTTCCCTATGAAGTAGCTATGAAAGAAAATTAACTTTCAGAAGGTTATCAAACCATTCAGTGTCAGCTTGCAGCTCCTCAGCGCCTTTTACTTACTTTACCCTTGAGAAAGCACAGTCTGCCACAGTCCCTTTTCTCCTCCTTGTTTTTCAGATTGACTATTAATGTCATTAATAGTCTGACACATTGAAACACTGAGAATTTTAATCCCAGGAAGAGTTTGTACACAAGAATACATAATGAAGGATGTGGGGACCACACAAAGTACTGCTGAAACTCAACTGCTCCTTAAATGAGCACAGCCAGGTTTAAGAGGGCAAAGTGATGTCAGAGAGCACATTATGGCCAGAAGAGAGAAATAAGGGGACTTCTCAGAGGCATGGGGAAGACCAGCAAGAAGAACACAAAGCATGGGATATCATACACATCTACAGTTGCAGAAACAAAACTGGCCTGACATTTTACGAAAGGTCATCAGATTGTGAGCATTCAAAAAAATGCTATTTACACATCACGGAACAAAAAAAAAGGGCAACTCTAGGAACACCATTCCCCTGAGTGAGGGTTCGTGTGCTGATCAAGAAGAACTCAGTATCAGAAGATCAGGTGCTATGGAAGATGCCACCTAACTGAAAGCACGACTCAACTACCATGGTACACTCTTCTTGAAGGACACAACCGACCACAGCTGAGCACGAGAGACCTGAGAGGAGATAAGCTCAGGTTGGCAAAGTCCTTAACAGTATATAGGGAGACAGAAGGTGGAACAAATTACCCCAGTGCAAATGAGGGCATGGCTCCAAGGCACGCCAGTGGTACCCTGGCAACAACACACACATGTAAAACTGCACAGAAAACGCTACATTGCATTTATGACAGCAAAAAAACCCTACACGGAGGCATTTACCACAGAGCAGCTGAAATGCTGTGCGTATCTTCTGGTAATGCATTATATATCCGAGACTGGTGTTTTCCCCAAACAGTTTTTCCTTGTGTCAGCAAGCTCAGACAAGAGAACATGCTTTCGCTTTAACCAGTCAGAGGTGCTTCTTGCCTTTTTTTCCACCCAAGCTCGCTCGACTTAATAGTTCTCCCTTACAAGACTTCATCATGACTCAGAATTTATGAGGGAAGTTTTCTAAGGTAAAAGGGCAAGCAGGTGCCTGGTTTCCACTGACTACCAGCACCTTGCTCCTACATGTGCTGTTAAACATCTCCCCAAACTGGCTCCGTAAGTACCTGTGAAAAGGAGTCTGAAGAACAGGCAATCCAGCTGGCACCTACTGCAGCCAATATGCCCACAGAGACGTGAGAAACTTGCAGAGAACTCCCAAATATCCTCTGGATTTCAGCTTCATTACAAATACGAATTTCAGGCCAAGTTTGCCAAAAGGTTCGCAAAGATCTGTGTATCTTTCTGCAGACCTAGCCCAAATTATGACTTCAGGTAAAAGCCATGAGAAAAACTCATGGTTGTTTTTTCTTCCTGAAGCCAGGCAACGGTTGGCAGTCAGGCACAAACCCACAAGTCAAACACAAAATGCGAGACAGGAACAGTAAATGAAGGAATATTTCCTATCAACCTCTGCAGGCCAGAGCTGCATATTGTTACATGCCTAGGAACACCAATTTGGAAGGCAGGGATAGTAATGAAATACAAAAGAAAGACAGGAAGCTGGGGTGAGAATCTCTTGATGTGCTAATTAATTCTTGATTCATTCTTCCGCTGTAGGCGTATAAGAAACTATTAGGGAATTGCACAAATGTCTGTGCAAGCTGCGGGCCCAAATTCTGGGGCAGAAACCTTTTACACTGACTATGGCAGAATTAAATTATTTAAAGTGATGTAAACCTGTGAAGCGCAAACATGCCTCACCCTTGACAGAAAGAACCTGCTGACTTTTGACTATTTTTTAAAGTTCAGAATCCTGAATATAATGTAATGTGAAACAATGGGGAAAAAGCATGCTCTTAAAAACATCCTCAGTTTACTGGGCTCAGATTAATCTTTTAAGGAAGCTAATACTGAAATCAGACTGAACCTAACTTTCTTTTTCAGCTTTTTTCAAAGGTAATGCAGGAATATTGGACAAATGGAGAATGTAGCAAATCCTCAAACACTTTGAGTTCAGCAGCTTGGGGAGCCATACCCAGACCCTTTCCTTCTTGGTGGACTGGGGCTGCACATCTCATCAAAGTACTCAGGTTGATCACAAGGTCTTATCATCCTGTTGCAGGCAGTTGTCTGTCAACAACGCAGAAGGTGACACCTCTCATCTGTCAGTAGGTGATGAGTCTGAGGATTTCTCTGAATGAATGATCTCCAGTCCTAAATGGAACCAGCCACCAAGTGCTGCTTTGAACAGGCTGTTTTGCTTGCATCCCCCACGCCGCCCCACCAGCTCCTTGCCCCTGGAATGCCGCAGCATCCCGATTTGGAAGCAGCTCTGAATTCAAGTCTTAGACCTACTATTGACAGCATGACTTAGAGACTGACCTAGCCTCAATGTACGTTGCATCTACACATGCAAATAGTCTCTTTGGCATAATACCTAAATACCACTATCCCACAACACAATTAACAAATCCAAGGTGAAAAATTTTGTATTGATTCCCCACTCTCACACCTACGCAGCTACTGAAGGTCTACCTCTTCAAGGAAATATTCTGTGCTTAAAACCTGTGCTGCCTCAGAGGCACATTTCACTTCCTCAAAGACCTAGCAAAAAGCCAGCTTAGTTACACCCACACAAAGCTACAATCACTCCCTAAGTCTTTGGGAAACCTGGCTTTGGCTTGGTTTTGTACTGAAGTTCTTGAGAAGGCTGCCATTAGAACAAAGCATCCACTTTTCAGAGACCCAAGCTGGGATCTGAAGAAACAACTCTATTTTACTATTCTGCGCCCAGGCAGAGCCCTGAATATAACCACTATGTTTCACAGTACATAAGCACAGCTCTCACTCCACAGCACCATTTTGCTCACAACATCAAGAGAAAATGCGTAATTTTTTTCACAGATTTTGCAATAATAAATTTCCCAGAAGCATACTTTACAGTAGCAATACATCTTTTCTGCAAAGAGTCAGTTGTGAGCTGAATCACTGGAAATGTTTTCCAAAATGCCTACTTTAAAAATACTTCCACTGGATGACTACTGTTCAAACAAAGTAAATAAAGATTATAAAAGGCATCTCCATAACATGAGGTATCCTTTAACACAGTCACATTTTTTTAAGCCAAATTTTAGGGATGCTTCCTGAGATTAATTTCAACAGCAAAAGCAGGTGGTGTGATGTCCTTCATTTTTAAGATAAAAAGATGGATGGCCAGATAGGGAGCCATGTAACACAGAAGTCTCTTGCATTATATAATTCTATAAGCATGCATGTATACTGAATGACCTCTAGGTAAAATTAAGTTGCAGGGGGAAAAAAAAAATGTCTTTTTCACCTCCCATCTGTCTCAAATAGGAAAAAAACCCCAACCAACCCACCAACCCCACAGCCAAAAAACCCCTAAAACCACCGAAGCCAACACTCCCCAAAACCCTGCAAGCCATGGATATTACCAAGAACCTACTTTCCAATATACATTTTGTCCCCCTGGTTCAGCAGTAAGAATTCAACCAAACATTCTGGTTTTCTCTCATCTCTGGGCAACTTTCCAGAACTTCTAAGCTCAACAGGCAACCTTTAGTCCTACCTAGGTTGCATTCCTTTTTGCTACTTGCTTGTTTCCTCACTGTTGACATTTGCATAAACTACAAAAGCAATTGCAGCGGGAGATTCCTTCACAAAAATGGTGCTGCAGTGCTGCCTTTAAAAACATTGAAAAACTGACCAAGAAACTAAGAATGACAATACTCTAGGAATCCAGAAGACAGATACAGCAATTTGCACACTGTGTATAGATAAACCTGTGTTTAACCAGCTGATTGTTCATTTAAAATAATTTCCTCTAGTCAAACAGTTCCAACGCCTCATCACCTGACCAGATGGAAGGATGCAAAACATCATTCTGCCACGCTTTACCTTCTTGTCATCTGATTCTTCTGGGATCTAATTAGCCCTTTTGTGGACATAAAAAGGGTAGCATGCACATAAGTTGACAAAAGACAGAAAGAAGGAATGATCTTATTTTTAAAAGAGGGAACAACCTACATAGCTGAAATGAAGATAATATGTAAAATCAATTATTTACTTTCGAATACTTCTTAAATCTCGGACAGAACCAAAATTTGCACAGAAACATAACACAGCTAAGGAATTTACTTCATCTCATGATTCATCTAGTTCTTCCTCTTCTCCTCCTCCACCTTTCTTATGAGGTTTCCATGTGCCTGTTTCACTTTTAAAACTCCTGTTGTTCCAATAAATATATTTTTGCTTATAGACCACATACCTAAAATCTGTTTTTCTCACGGCATGAAAAAAACACCAACAGAAAAAAATACATTTCTCTATATCCATTTGCTTATAAAATACTTCTTAATCTTTGCAATGGTTCTCTTCTAATCCAAAACCCTTGAGGCATTTTAGAAGGTAAATGAATGATCAGAGGCATTCCTGCTGTAATTTATACACTTTGTAAACCCTAATTGTTCTGAGTCAAAGATTTCATTTTTCCTAAATTGCCAGGTTTGGTAGGCTTCAAGGTGCACAGCAAGATGTATCTGATTGGTCAGGCTTTAATAGATTCTGGCCCACCTCGGTGTGTGTTTTGCTTCATATTTTAAAATACAGAGATTACAGTTGTTGGAAAAAAAAGCCCAACAACCTTTTGGATTACTACCTGAAAAATGTTTTTCATCAAATTCAAAATTACATTTTGATTAAAAAAAAAATCTTGACCAGCTCTAATGGTAAGTCATTTCCTCAGGTCTTTTTAGATGCTTCTAAAACTTGATATATCTTATAGCAAAGATGAAAGAATATAAATATTAGCTCCAGTAATTTGCTATTAAATTGTAAAAACAAACCAACCCAACTGCATACATAAAATATGTGTCACAGATTCACTGACTGCATGATGGTTTAGCTTAATATGGGGGTTTCAGTGGCACTAGCTTGGAATGACCCATAAGAGCTCATGGATAGCTACTTATGAATAATATGGCCATTTTAAACTTTGAGCTAATAAAAATCTTCATACTTTGTCATCATGTACTAAACATATTCACACAAAAATGACTAAGGAGAAAACTCTGCAGGTGCGATAAAACCATGCAAGTCAGGTGGTGGCTGTACAGCAAGAAGGAACTAGTTTGAACAGAAGAAATGTACATATAATTTATGTATGCAAACATATACTATGTATAGAGAGGTGTAATAGACACATCTCAAACTAATAAGCAGGAAATGCATACAATTTAAGTTTTTGCTCTGGGTATAATATACTTTTCTTTTTAACTACTGGGCAGCTGAAATCTTGTTTCCTCAGCCCAACGTAATTTCACGCTTAATTTAAAGAAAGAGAATACCCAAGGACTGTCTGAAAGGAGAGAAAACATGTATGGTATAACATGAGTACAGGGACCTGCTACTCTTGTTTGGCAAGCAGAGAGGTCTGCGTAGTTTCTACCCTTCAGTGCATCAGAGTAAATTCCAGCAAAAACACATGTTAAGGGAGGGGAGAAGGGAGGGCTGGGTGTTCAGCTGAATGAACTTACTGTTACCTTTTTTTTTTTCCTAACATAAGTCTTCTTTTTCCTGATACTGTCTGAATTTGAAACATCTAATTTAATTCATTGAAGGGCCCCGTCTTCCTTTTATTTCCTGTCTGTACTGGAGCAGTCGCCTGTTTCAATTATGACTTTCTCCAGCTCCTACATTTTTCGTGCTCCAGCTGGCTCAAGTGCACTTCCTTGGAAGGTAAAATGCACTAACTGTGCTGATCGGAGACTGATAGCTGGAAAGCCACAATACTTAATAGCTGAGCTGATAAGAGGAGGGGTTAACAAAAAAAAAAAAACCCCTAACAAAAAAACCCCAACCACCCCAACACAATTTTGAGCCTAAACAAAAGGATATTATATAGCTCCAAGTTCAGTTAAGGCCCCATTTAAAATATATAGACACAGAACTGCAGACTGCTTACATAAATTCATACTTTTATGGTAAATTTCATCCACTTCTATGCATGTGTGTTAAATGCTTCTTTCCTGCTTTTCAGTCAGTTAGTGCTGACTGGGGACTAACTTGGTGCAATTATTTCAAAGAACAGGATTGTGGGATTGATATGGCACTACTGCAAAACAGCTAAAAATAAGATTGTTTTGTAGTCAAGATGGGAAAAAAAAAAGTCTCTGGGCTGTAAACACCAGTGAATGTATTTTTTTCTGCTTTATGAAAACCACAAATCTTTTTTTTCCCCTTTCCTTCTTACTCACAGTGCCGTTTAATTACAGTTTAATCTCTTTCAGTAAGCACCCCTTGAGACCTTATTGTGCAAGTACTGTATTATCAAGGCTACAGCTACAATTTACTGCAGTAGGTGGGGGCTCCCTTTAGAAAGGCCAGAAGGTACCAAAGAAGTCAAAAGAAAAAAAAAGCAAAGAAAAGAATAAAGAAAAAAGTAGTTCAGTTACTTTATTACTAACTAACAGTGCAAAGCTTTACTGGACCCTAGAGGTACTAGTTCAATAATTAGAGAAACACTGCAAAGGCAATGGCCAACACTCCACCTCTCTAACGTTCTTGCGTCAATAAATCTGAATGAAAACTTGAAGTTAACAAACTTGTTCAGTTGCTGCCACAGCTTAGATACATGAGGGTAGGAGGGGCAAGGGAAGAAGTTAACGAAGAAGAAAAGCAGGTTGTTAGGTGTGAAACGCAAAGCATAGATATTTTGTTTTATAGGGTATTATTGAAAATAAGCAGGAACTACTTATTTAAAAAAAATCTACATACATTTGTGAGCTTTTTTTTTTTTCAAATAAATTTGAAAGTATTTCCCTGAGATATGAGAACGACTTTGGGTGTAGAAAACCAAACTTAATTCAAGCTAGAAATGTGGAAGACATTGTAACAGCTAGTTTCTCCTGCTGTTTACACTGGTACAAGCACTGTGAAACAAATGCAACTGAGAAGAGAACTGGTCCAGTATGAAATTACTCATGCTATTGAGGAGAGCATAGCTACTTGATCTTTCAGGTAGGGTTTAACTGTATGTTTGCATAGGCAATCAAATTATATCCCAGGCACACAGCATATAAACATAGTGTAGTGAAATCCAAGTGATGCATTACTAATATCCAGGAATGATATTTTTCCGATTTTTTTTTTGTTAAAAAGCCCAACTCCACTGTCCCCCATTTGCTCTCTCACAACTGTTTACTGCACATGGCAGGAACTTGTTGCCAAGCACACAGATACGATATGGTATGTAGACAGTGACCTAAAGGGAATATTTATTTCTGTGCAGCATAGTAGGTTATGGTTACAGCCATCAAGCTGTTTCAGTCACTGATTTATTCACCCAGAAGGATAGATACAATATTTTTCTAAATCTGTTTCCTATTAAGTTTTCCTCCCCCCTGCCATGGCCACCCCCCTTCAAGATTCCTAAAATGGATGAAGCCTCTTCTTTTCTCAACCACAAACCAAGGTATACAGTATATAAAAAGTCCCTTATCCTTGACACGATGACCAAGGAACAGGATATCCTGGTTAATACTAATGCGGGAAGAAGGCTTGCTCATTCTCACAGACTTTTCAACCCACTGGTGCCTTCTGAACCAGCCTAAGGCACGCTTTCCTTTTCTTCTTCAAGGGCGAGGAAGGGGGATGGGGGGAAGAGGCAGAGGTTATTTTAAAAGCTAAATCTGCCACGGGACAAGGCAGCATGGCTCTGCAGACATGTGCTCCGTAACAGGCGACGCCACGTTGGGCGGCAGTAAGGAGACACGTTGCGAGCACTGCGTGTTTCCAAAGAGCCGTGCTCCCTGAGCCCACACCGCTTCTGGGCAGAACCACGTTTTGAAGCAAATATTACTAAAAGTAATAACGGCAGCCATGACAACAGAAAATATTCCAAAATTCAGTTGCAGAATGAGGAGAAGCTCCCAAACAACCTGCAATTGCAGGTGTCACAAAACCCCCACAAAACCAACTCAGAAATAGTGCTATTTCTCACACACAGAACTGGCCATTCAAGAATGGAAAAAGCAATCTATGCAAAAAAAAGTCAGTAGTATGCACCAGTGCAAACTATCCATTTTATAACATACAAACACATACCTCACTGTTTCGATATCCGCTATCTTGTAGTCTCCTGACTTCCATTAAATTACCGTCGATTAAGATGGATGTTGAGGAGATAAGTTTTTTAATAACTGCTTTTATTTCCCACAGCAAATGTTTATGCAAGTAGTGTAACACCTTGTTCTTTTAATTCGTTTTAAGAAATTATGCAAATAGCAAGATCTAATCAAATGACAAACATGTTAACCACATGAATAACTGAGCAGCCTTTCGTCTTACTCCTCTTTAACACGTGTGATACAGGTGGGTCTTGGTTATGCTTGTTTTATATTGGTATAATCTCACTAATTGAAGGGGAAATAATCCTGATTTATATCCCTATGAGTCAGGAGGGCAACAAGAACCACGATCATTTAAGCATTAAAAAAAAATGAACAAACAGAAAAGCTTTTCCTGCTAGATCCAAATCATTGTCAGAGAAATAAAGCCAAACTTATTTACCTACACACACAACTACGAACTCATGCAAGGAGATTGTATTAATTCTCTACAGTGTCATAAGACTTCATTCTAGTGAGTCAAACAACTTTATTAGGAGAATATAGTCAGAGAAAGAAAGGAATTAAACCTCCACCATCAGTTCAGGAACAGCACCGAGTTCTTTCTTGCTTATTACAGGGTGATTTTGCATTAGCAATTATTTTTTTTGCCCTCAATGCTATTTTCCAAGATTATTTTTATGCTGGTGTAAGCCACTAATATTTCGGCCATTTTCTCCACTGCCTGGACTTACTAAATACCATGCCTCATAAAAGAGGGATTTAAATCTTCCCAGAGTAAATGCATTTTATTTCTTGAGCTGCCCCCTCCTTCCCCACCCAAGGTTTCTACTATAAATGGCTGGTTACAGCCCAATCAAGAGCATAAAAGCAATTGAATAAATAAAACTATGAAGTAAGTGTAAAATATTAGTGTCCAGACATGCAAGATGTATGCAGGTACTATGAAACGTCCACAGCTGTATGGGCCTGGAGCTCATGCGGTGCCACAGGTTTAACAGGACCCGCTACCAGTAAGAGTTTTATTTGTGTAATAAATTACATTCAAAAGCACAATAGTCCGGGCTCTTAGCTGTAAAATTGCCAAATATTGTCAATGACTGCTCTCTGGTTATAAATAGTAAAATAATGTACAACTCATTAGATTTTTGATTCCCTACGCAATTCTTTCTAACCATTGCTCAGAAACATAAAAAGTTACTCTACATGACATTTTATAGAGGTTATAAATTGCTATGAGGAGATGACATAGGATAAATTTGTAGGCAGGGTGAAAGGGACTCAGTCAAGCCAAATGTGTAAATTAAGAGTTCGGGCAAAGTTTAGGACTACATGAAACAATACCGAAATCATAAAGATAGACAGATAAGGATTAACTACAGCAAAAAGAGGTTTACGCTGATGGAAAAAACACTAATAGACCGCTCCACTGAAGACAGATAAGTTAAATGAGCCTGGTAGTATATAAAAAACTTAAAATCAAATCCATTTCAAGTAACTTTAACATCCAAAGTAACATTAATTAAGCACTGTACAATAGCCATCTCATTTAGATGAGCCAAAGTTGCAGGATTTTCTATTTACTTTTCAAGATGAGTTTTGGCAGATCTACAATAATTTTACTGGACCACAGGGAAGACAAATGTTTCACTGGACAATGTTCCCAGAAAATTAAACAAGTTCCTTACTTCTTTTTAAATAAAAGAACTGATTTTTTTAAAGACACTTGTAATGATGCTTTTGTATTATGCATTTACATACTTAATCAACCTATGACAAAATACTTTGAAACTGCCCAATACAGGCTTGCAGGACTCACCATAGTATTTCCTTTCAGCATTAGGAAATCAGGCAGAGAAGCTTTTCCTTCATTGCATATCTCAGTATCCTTGAGTGACACTAACGTTCAGAGGGTACTGCACAGCAATTCTTGCAATCTTGCGAGATCCTGGGTGCTATTCACAGGCTAGAATAGCCTCAGCTTCCAGGACGAAATCCTGAGCCCGTGATCGTTCTCTCATACCTTAATGGAGGTCAAAGTCAGCAGAGGCATAACCATGAGGTTCCACAGCAACAGGATTTCACCTCAACAGTTGAGGCACTCAAGTCACTTGTAGCATCAAGCTCTGAGGTTGGTGTATTTGTTTCTCACTGGATATTAAATTGACAATGAAATGCAAAGCTTCCCAGAGCAGCAACTATATTGTTTCCCATGCTTCTCACAGAGACTTTCAAAAGAGAGGTTTTGCCCACTCCATCTGTACAGTATTAAAGCCCTCTTTGCTAGGGCTGAAGTTGGCATCTCCTGTCCAAATGACTCCACATCCCCAGTGCTATGCAATAAACGTGCACCTGAATATCTTGGTATATACATTTCACTGCTGGGACAGTACCTAATAAACATCTCTTCACTAAGAAATGTGCCAATTCTTTTGGACAAAAACCATGGCAGGAAACTGGAAGATATTTTGACAGCCTCATTCACAACAAAAACCTTCATCAACTAACATCATTACACCTGTAGTGGTGTTAGAATAAAGCAAGATAAAGTTTTTAGGGAGAAGTTATAGATTTCATGAAGCCAAATGATACAATCTGGAAAAAAAAATCCTAATATTTTCACACATACAAGCCTTTTTTCAGGTCTTGATCTACTTCAGTTAGTGCAGTAAATGGTACTAGCTCCTCCTTACAAACTGTGCCTCATCTGCCAGCTTTCCAACAAATACACTTTCTCACACACTTAAGTAGAGGGAAAATGCCTCACAACACTGAACATTTCCCTCTGATGAACTAACATGGCACAAGAAAAGCGCTCCCAGTGCAATCGCAGCAGCAGGGTAGTCCAGTGGCGGAATATCAGGCTGAATGTCAGGAGACCTTGTCCTATGTGCAGCCCTGCCATGATTTGACCTTTGATACCTTTCTAACCATTCCCTCTTTCATCCTTTATCTGGCCTGTCTATAACAGATTGACAGTCCTTTGGGGCAGTCTACTCTTTTCCTACATATTTGTGTAGTGCCTAACACAAAGGAATCCCAATCTGCTTTTAGCACTGTGCAAACACACAACTAAAACCGCAGCTTCTTCCTCTGGGACCTTGCAATCTCAGGCAAGAGACAACAGAGAGATACATCAAACAGATGAAAAACACAAGTTAACTCGGAACTCCAAGTGGTCTGTCTAAAAAGCAGAAGCTGGTCTGGTTTGCTTTGCAAAATATGGCTTTTACTTAATTCTAAAGGCTCCCATTAAAACTCTTTGAATGGTCCACCAGTGGTCATTTTTCTACGCTCTTTAAGAGAAAATAAACCAACTTTACGGTAGAATAAATGGGATCTCTTCTCAGAAGACTTTCATTACTTATAAATTTGCATAGTGGAACTCCAAAACCAAAATGGGATATGGCTAGTTGTTCCATTCGAGCAATTTAGTTCCAATGTTACCTTGTAGTTTGTTGGTGGTTGTTTTCATCTGTTGTCTCTTCGATTTAATCTTCTGAGAACAGACTATCCTTCTGTGGTACATATATTGCACGTAAAGACCAGAGATCCTGGTCTGGGAGATAGGTCCCACAGTACAACCTCAACATAAAAGGGAAAAGGCAGCATTTCATAACAAGCTCAGTCAAATACCAACCACCATTCTTGTACATATATATGTGATAGGGGAACTAAATTGGCTTTGTGCCATCTGGAAGTAGACACACAAGCATTTGAATTCCCCATTAACTACAATGGTTTTCTAAAGAAGTTTGTCAGGTATCTTGGGATTTCTAAAGGAGCTCATAGGGAACGTATGATAGATTTATTCTAAGAAAAAAAAAACCTGTCCAAATATCTGGTGTGAGCTGGGACATTTCCTACACTCACACACAAGCCATGAATCTCAACTGAGTCAAGGGCAGCAGTAAGTGTATTTCAGAGGGATGAATTTTGCAATCTCCTAGTCAGCTAACATTTTTTCATGTCTGAATGAATTGGGTCCTGTCACTCTAAGACCTCAAAAAATCAGGACCTTGTAAAGCTTGCTAACTGCCATCTCTCTCATTCATGAAAAGTGTAATCTGCTGGCCCACAGTAAAGAGCTATAAATATAATTTTTACCCTGCTTCTTTTTCATATTCCTGGCTCCTGGCCACCTGGATTTGAATAAATCCATCACCGGAAGATTCCACATGTTTGCTATTTGAGCAAACATCTGTTGGTTAAGCTGCTTTTCCCTTGGGAGTATGGCCTGGCTGCTCCACCAGTCAGTTTGGTGGCTTTGTTTCCCTTGTATGCAAATGCATGTTGTTTTTATTAGCTCGTTCCTTTTCTCTCCAGCAATGGCAGAATGTACATTGCGCTCTGACGTAAGCTCAAATGCTTGGTGCCCTTTTATTACTCTGCTTAGCTCAGTCCTATTATTCTTCTGGAGGACTGCTAGCTTGCTGCTAGTCCTACTAAGGACTTCATTGATAATTATTTCTTCACCAAGTATTTTCTGAAGGAATTTTTTTTTAATGCCAGGGAATGGTCTAGACCAGAAATATGAAAATCTTTCTGTCAATACGGTCACTTTTTTTTTTTAAATTACGTGGACCTGAGTATGTACGACGCTCAGTCTACTTTCATGAACTGCTCCTAAGATCTTCTCCCCTCTTCTGCTTTTCTACCTTCTTTTTTGTTTCACTTGGGGCATTTCCACCCTATTATCTTTCTGTTCCTTCCTTTAATTTCCTCATAGCTTATCCTCTCGTTAACCACCTCCCACCATCTAAAATATTTGTTAATAAGATAAGTAAGAGCTGATTACAAAAAAATCAGCAGTTGTATAACAAATCCCAAATGAAACACTCACATATATAGATATATGTCTTTTTGAGCTACAGCTTCAGGCAGTTTGCAGACTCAGGAAGACAGTGTGGAATTGGTTATAGGCTGTGCATTCATGAGTCATATCACCAGTCTAGACACCACTGCTTTAAACTTTCCTCTGAGGATTCAGCTGTCTACGAGTGAAGTTAGTCTCTGTGCACAGGGCAATACAAGGCAGACATAACAGAGATATATGCTGGTTTTCTGGTAAAAGAGATAGAGTTCAGTGAGAAGAAAATGCTAATTTTATACATCAGACTGATTCTGTCCTCTCTTTTATTGAATAACCTATATTTACTGTCAACATGCAATTTCTTCCCCCACTAATTTTATCTTTTTCATGCGTGCTTATCCATTTGAGAAAGCTCTTTTGCAGAGGATTGTGACCAAATTTCTAAGGATGAAATACCTAGAACATTCAGTTTCAGACAAAAGATCCTCCATCTCCAATTACCCAGCATGATTTTCAGGTTTAGAGATATGCTGGAATATTTACACATTAGAACTGTTTTGGAAGTACTGAGATTGTTTTAAGTGAAGAGATTTTTCTCTTAACTGAGTGATGCTAGTTATCACAATTTCAAGGCAAAAAATTATTAGTTCTTCTCAGAGCTGCTTCTATTTTGTTTTAAAAAGCAGCCACTGTCCCCTTCTGATGACATCTGGAAGGGTGGACTCCTCACAACAGGAGTCACAGGGGACCCACGGATCAGCCTGCATGGAAGCAGTGGCAAGATAAAGGCCAGAAGTACTGAATGCAGAATTTGCCCCATCAATCAGTTTATTAAAACAAACCCTTATTTGAGCTTGAGGAGGCCAAAGAGCAGGATTTTATCTCTGCCGAAGAACTATTTTTCTGTTTGTAAATTTTTTGTAGTAGAGGAAATTCTGAAGGAAAGCAAATCAAACTCAGTTTCAGTTTTATTTTTCCTTGTACTGTCAAAACTTTAGCTTCTGGATTTCTCAGGAAAGAAAAACAAACCAGGAAAAAAATTCCACCAAATATTGACTCTGGATTCACATTTCCTCTCGGTATCAGAAGACATCTGGCAGTAGCCTGGAAAAGAGGGCTCGTGCATCTGTGTGAAGACTGAAGCAAGCACCTCCAGAGACACGTGTTTCCTGTTGAGAAGAATGCTTCCCTGCATGATTCCTCACATTCATGGCCTAATCTGCTGTTCAGCAGGGAGGGAGCTGTATCCAACTTCAGCTAATGTCTTCTTGTCAGAGTTTTCATATAAGAGGCCAACAGCTTTGGCTTTCTGGAGGCGTCCCACATTTCCTCTTCTTCATGTTAAGTTGCTTTCTGGCAAAAGGTCTTATGACAGAGCAGAAGACAGTGCGCTAACCAGACAATTAGCTGAATTCCAGAATTGAACGAGCAGGCATAAACAAAGTCAGAAGTCCTCACCACCAGCAATCCACTTTGTGAGCCGAGTTGTCCATTAAGCACTGTGGCCACCTGGGCTAAACTGCAACAAGTGCTTACTGCCAGCTGGCCTTGTCATCACTTTCCCTCTGTGGGCCACGGGCTCTGCAGCCGGAGGAACAGATAGATGATAAATTGCAAAAAGAATTAGAGGACCTGTTGTCCCAGCAATTGAATTTTTTTAAGACTGAATAAATGGACATTTTTCTCTTTGAAGGAAGCAAGGCAGCACATCTGCTTCAACCTAAGAGCAAAAATAACTGGGGAAATCTTACACCCTCACCATGCATACATGGTGTGAAGGGAAGGGTGTGAACCCATCAATCAAATGCATCTGTCTCTGCTGAGGGCAGGAAGTTCCAATGGCTGGCTCAAGGAGTCTTTTTCTGAATTTGTACTAGGTCTTACGCTATTTTAAATAAGACCACTGTGGCCGTGTGAGTTGAGCAGCTTTAAACCTGTTTGGCAACATCTTCCCCCTCCACCCATTTAGGGCCAGACCCAGCAAAGCATTTCTGCTTGCCCTTCTCTTTAAAGGTCTCATATAGGTCCTTTGAACTCAGGAGACTATTCCCATGCTTAAATGCTTTGCCGGACACCAGCTGGAACAGCACCAGCTCAGAACCAATATGATGCTCCAAGGGCTGCATGGGTGTAAGCATACCTTGCATGATGGCATTACATCAGATGGACTCCTGGTCATCCCTACCAACATGGGAAGTCATAAGATGAGCACATAATTTAAAGGGCTGCAGTTATACGTGCTTAACTGCCCACTACTCACACCTACACCTTACTCTGCTGTCAAACTGCTATTTTTTTTCCCCAGATTTCTTTCTCCAAATATGCTTTGGCAGAAAAGCTTGCAGGATGGAAAGAGACGGAGAAGCAGCGGAGCCAAACTCCTAGAATCCAAACTCCTAAAAGGTGTGTTATGGAATGAAATCCTAGCATAACAAATGAGCATGGCTGCTTTGGAGATACTTCCCACAGCTAGAAATGGAGATGTGGGAATGTCTATGCTTGTACTCAAGCTGTTTGCATGTGCATTTAGTAGAACTCTAATATTCATCACTCGGCAGAAACTGGGCTGATATTAAAGCAAATATTTCAAGAGAAGATTTATGCCCAAATCTGCTTCTACTTAAATTGTTTCTAAAATATGAGTTCATTCACCACGTGCCTAAAGCAAGGACCAAAATGAAACAGCTGGTGCATGGACCAGAGGAGAGAAGCACGTGCTTGATGAGATGTGCTGCATCAGCATTCTTTTACATATGACTCTGCACTAGTGAGAGCTCTGCCACAGACCTGACACCGGTGGTGTAAATTCAGGTTGCTTCTGCTCCTCTGATTTTATTAGAAGGCGAGACGGGAAGCTAGAGAGCATAGGAGGAAGGCAACACCATCAGCCCCTCCTGCCACTGGAGCGTAGTGGAGAATTCAGGCCAGAAAGATTCATACCCATGGCAAAATGACTGACTTGGTCATGCTTCCAGCTGAAATTGATGCAAATGATTTCATCCCCAACAAGCCTTGTTCACTCAAAATGAGCAGAAATCACCTCATAACTCCCTTGCGGTGGTGAGATTTACAAAAGAGACATAAAACATGAATATGGTGTCAGGTTCTTATTCATTTAAGCAGGACCCAGCAAATGGTCCCAGTAAGTTCATGGGGCTGCTCACAGAGCAAGGCACTCCACGGGACAAGGAACTTGTATCATTTCTTGCCTTAAATTATCTTGTACTGCTTGATTATGCAGAGCATACCTCCCGTCCCCATGCACACCACTGGTAAATCAGTGGCCGATTCATCAGATGTGCATGCCTTTCTAGTTTCTTTAATATTCTCCTTAAAACATCCACCACCAACAAAGTTTTTCCAGGTTACAAGTTAACCACCTGCTGAGTGACCAAAATGCTGGCCCAAAACTTCAAACACATTCCATTACTTTCATATGTGAGTAATTTTATGCTCAGGAATAATGTCACATGAGTCATAATATCCTTTGAATTCACTGTCTGAAGGATCAGAGCCCAGAAGTATCCTCAAGTTCAACAGTTGCCATATTTTCCTCTCAAAGAAAAAAAGAAAGAATGCGTTGTCTGTTTGCTGTTTTCATGAGGTGAGATGGCCAGAAATACTGTTTTTTTTTAATATTTGACATACAAGTCATAACTAGAGAAATTTACCTTGTACTTGGAAAATTTTCCCCTTATTTATATGCATAAAAAGTCTCCACAAAGAGCAAATTTGATTGCTTTTATTTAGCAACATAAAACTCCATTTAGTTTCACACATTAATGCAAAACCGATTTTTTCAAATAATTCAGGCAGCAATTTAACTTATAAATTATAAGTTATTTTGGCATTCTAATAGAAAAAGTTTAATACAATCATGATATAAAATATTGGAAAATCAGCACTATGTATGCTTGTAACAACCTTTATTTATTTATTTTTGATTTCCTGTAACTTATTTGACAAGCTGGAATAGATGTTACCCTATCTAAACTCACCATAGACATAGCTGATACTTCCTTCTAAAGAATTACTCTGCCAGCAGGTATCTTCTCTAAATACATAGATATTCAGTGTTATCTCCAGACCCTTACTGATACAAGTTGTACTGCAAATTTCAGAGCAGTGGTGAGAAACTGCAATTAACGGGGAAAAAAAATAATATTGTTAATGTGAGAAGACCATTCCAGCATGACAAGCCCTGGCTACAATTCAAGTAAGTCTTCAAACATGCATTTAAATACAAGTGCAGGTGGTGTTGTAAATAGGAAACGGGTAGGCTAGCCAATGAGAAACAAGTAAACTCTGCATTGCTCAAAATTAGAAGCACATAGACTCCCTTCACCTGTATTTGCCCTGATCTACACCATTGTAAACACAGAAGCTGGCTACCCGGGCCTCTAAGCCAGCCAATTCTCCATGAGTCAGATGGCCAAGTTGGCCAGCAGCCTATCATAAGAAATCTTCAAGGTTTAGTGACACAGTCACAAGGACAGTCTGTGCCATAGAAGCCACATGTTATTTGTGGTCAAAACGACTACACGGTGGCCATTCCTTGCAAGAGTTACTCTGCTCCTGGCACAATTATGCTGTTACCCAGAACAAAGATATGACTTATAAGCTCATTAGACACACATTTTTTAATATCTCCTTGACAAGCAGTAATGACAATGTTAATAGTTGTAATTATCTTAGTTACAGGTTCCAAAGCAGTCTCTAAATCAATCATCCACAATACACCTCACTGCTTAGTTCAAATAGGTCTGGACTTCTTCAAATAGAAAGGGGTTAAAAAAAATATTCTTCTTTGCAATGTGTAATACCTTGAACAAAAATAGCTTTCCTTATAGATTTGTTTTCTTCTCTTTCACCACAAAATGCACAACACAACTTGACAAAAGGAAGACTCCCCTGCCTAGGATAATGACTTGTTATTCAAACCTTCTGAGACAAACTGCAAGTAGGCCTGCCAGGGATGAGAAAATAAATCACTAAGTCTAATGCCCTTGAAACAATCATTTTTCTCATTTAATTTCCAAACTTAAATTAATTAAATATTTCAAGAGATACATACTTCTAAATTCAACACAAAATAAATGCATTTGAGTAACGACCCTTGCATGCTAGCTGAAGACTCTGCAGGAGGCAACGTGCTTCAGAGCAAAGCTATGACTTACTCTGACACTGGCAATTGAAACAATATCCAAAAAACATGATAATTACAAATTAAAGTTCATTACGGACATTTTATTTGTAGTATAACTGCATAACTTCTTCTGCCCCTTTTTTGATAAAGTTCTTAGAAGTCAACATTTACCAGTAGCCCCAGCATGCACACCTAATTGGCCCTAATACTCAGCTGTGCCATCAGCTTCATGTCTGAAGGGGATGACATTACCATCCAGTGGATGCTTCCAAACTTTCACAGCAGGCCAGAGGTTTAAGTCTGGCACTGACCAATAACTAGACACTTGTACAAGACAGACACACTGGAAGTTGTTTACAGTGATGCTAACAAACTCTGGCCCAAAAATACATGAGGTTCTAGAGGAGGCACAAGCAAGGAGGTTTGTAGTCATGCTTGCGGTAAAGCTGAAAGAAAGGCAGCGTACCAAACACTTCCCGTTTATCAGGGCGTTTGTCTCCGAGGCAGAATCCACTTCATGTTAACCAATGTACTCTTAATAGGCTGAATAAAAATGTTGGTATCATGAATTTCAGATGTAAGACAACACTAACATGCCAATTCTCTGATGCAAGCCCGACTGACCTTTTAAGAAATGCTGGGAGGACAGGGGTGACTAAATGTCTATCTAACATTCTTTCCCTTAAAGCTAAAAAAAGACCTTCCAACAGAAACAAACTTCTGATCAAATTTAACAATTTGTTGCAGCCACTCTTTACCTAAGAGAGAAATGAAGACATATTTGGAAATAACATAATCTGTTTGTCTAGATATAGCATTTTAACGCTGCCAGTTCCCAAGGTTTTCCTAAATTAAATGATTGCTCTACACAGCTTCCCTGAATGCAAGATCCTCTGAAGTTTGTATATGTTTCTGGTTTTTAATCAGTGCATTGCTGGATCAATTTTATGTGTTTAATTCTGGTTACATTCAATGCTACTTTTTCTTGTCTGCTAAAGCAGACTAACCCCCAAATACAGACAAGGGCATGACTTCATAGGTGACTAGCAGGCTAAATTAACAGATGAGAGAGAGCAGCAGAACATACTCAGACCTCATAGCAGCCTTCCAGTATCTGAAGGGGGCCTACAGGAAAGCAGGAGAGGGGCTCTTTACAAGGACAAGTAGTGACAGGACGAGGGGGAATGGTTTTAAACTGAAAGAGGATAGATTTAGATTAAATATTAGGAAGAAATTCTTTACTGTGAGGGTGGTGAGACACTGGAACAGGTTGCCCAGAGAAGTTGTGGGTGCCCCCTCCCTGGCGGTGTTCAAGGCCAGGCTGGATGGGGCTTTGAGCAACCTGGTCTAGTGGAAGGTGTCCCTGCCTGTGGCAGGGGAGTTGGAACTAGATGATCTTTAAGGTTCCTTCCAACACAAACCATTCTATGATTCTATGATTCATTCTATACTATCAACTGATGATCAAATTAGTTCAAGTTGTCTTGCTTTTCTCAAAATCGAGGCTTTGAAAGGCTTAGAATTAGCCCTAATAAAACACTGCCATTAAAAAAATACCTTTAAATAAATAATAGCTATAGTACCCTAATACCCCTCTGACTACCTGCAGTCCAGGTATTGTACCCTATGCAGCCTTACTGGTTGTGAGCTGCACCGTCAATACCCAAGTCAGAGCTTTGCCAGTTGCTTCTAGCAAATATCCTATGCATAACACCTACATCCAATTTTCATTCCTTCAAAGCTATTTACAAACTGGGTCCATATTGAATGAAAAGCTAAATTTAAAATATATTATCTGTTGTTCTATTGATATTAACAAAACTTAAGGTGGAAGGCAAGAGCCTCCCTTTGTGCTCCAGAGCCCAGGCTTAATGCTCTCATGCTATATGATCCATTAACACTCATAGTAGATAATAATGACTTAAAAAAAAAATACTTCATGCATATATGCTAGCCTGCAATTGTTCTACACAAAATGCAACAGTGCCAGGAAGAAAAAGTACCTGTGATTTAAAAATTTAAATTATCTGTTTGAGGTGGGGTAGAGATTTGCACAGAGGTAGCACAAATGAAAATGCAAGACTCTGCTTCCACCTTAGCAACAAGCAAGGGAAGAAGAAACTGTTCAGATCAAACCGCACAAAAACTTTTCTTTTTCTTCCACTTTGGTCTCAGTGGATGAAGACAGCTTTTTGTGACCATCTGGAAAACTCCCTTGTTACTATTCTTTGCAGACACGTTACAAATACTTTCGATGATTGTCCTGTAGCTGCTACTGTGTCCTTGTCTCCTTCATTTATTCTTTGTCTGCATCTACTTGTGTTTTTATTCCTTGCTTGTAAACTTTCTGGAGTGTGTTTGTCCTTTTGTACTTAGTTTAACAGTGCAAATAATGGAATTCTGGTTCAGGAACAGGTTCCCGATACAACTGCAAAACAAATAATAAATTCTAGACTGACTAGAATAGTGAACTGAAGAAAGTTACTTCCATGTCCAGGATGTGGCCCATCAGGTGTAGTGCAAAACAAGACAGGATGTGTTATTTCACCATTTTTTACAGGTTATTTCTCTACCCTCTGCAAAAAATGGCTCTTAACTTAGTGTCTCAGAAACTTTAGAGATTATCCAGGTTATGCAGAAAAAATCCATATTAAATACTTTGAAAGTTAAAAATTTTGCAATGTATAGAAAAATAAAAAATCTGAATGGGAGGGGCATTTTGAAGTACAGCCTTGTTTTTCAAAAATGCATGTCCCAGGGGATCACCAATATCACCTTGTCCCTGACAGAGCCAAGCTTTACATGTAGTCAGAACGCAGTGGATCAGAGATGGTGGTGATGAGGTTGGTAACAGCCGTAGTAGTAGTGGGAACTTGATGACCAGGCTAGGAAAACGGATGGGGCAGCAGGGAGGAGAGAGGGGATATGGAGAAGATGCAGCAGGAAAAAACCTACATATTCTTGATTAAAAAAAAAAAGAGTGAAACTTTATAGACTATAAGAGACTTTGTGAGAAAGTAAAAGAGGTAATTGTTCACATTCCAAACATTTTGATATAAAAACTGCGCAACTATCACCCGTGAACAGCCCAGCTGTTAACAATTTTTTTCCTTTTTTTTTCCCTCCCAAAGATAATAATCAAACTTCATGCCAAGCAACTTTTCTCCAAGTGAATGATATTTTGAAAGGCTGGTCAAAACATAGCTGTGACATAATAAGTTTTTAAAGTGCGCAAGTGACTCTGAAAAGATCCCAGTCTGGGTTTGAAAGAAGACCCAGTTTATAACCCAATTAGGAAGAAAGCACTTTCAGGCTTTCACTGTAGTGGAATTCTCAGAGAGTCTCCCAAAAAAGCCAGTCCTGCAAGCACATCTGTTTCCAGTGCGGTGCTGGTATGCAAACTATTGTCTATTGGAAGTGTGTTGTGGTAACGTTTGCCAGGGTTAAAGACTGGGTCAATTTGATCAAGAAGCTAAAATTAGCTTCTGTGTGTTTTCCTGAAAAGAAAAAAAAAAATACTGTAAAGCTCTTTGTTTTCCTTCAAGTCTTGTTCTCAAATTTCTGTTCAGCTGTGTGAACTACCATAAAGCAGACGGTTCCAAAACCTACTTCTTCCTTACTTGTTCTTTTTAATTGATGCAACAACAGCAGCAGCCATTAGCTTCTACAGAATTGAACAGTCTGATTCCATATTTCATTCATCACAAGAGTTTAAAACTCACCAAGGCACTCAAAATCCCTACAGTAAGATGGATGCAAGGAAAAAATTTTGTCTAGTGAAACTAAATCAAGGAGAATAATTTTAGCTACTGAAAGAATTTAGAAAAATCCTTTTACATTTCTGACTGATAAAATTGTATGTTTCTGGAAATGTTTTAGTGCTTTGTCTTTTAGTCACATGCACCTTTAACTATCCATCACTTTATCTGCTGTATTACAGTCATATACACAGGGACATTTTTATGTCTATTTTCATAAGAAACAAAACAGCTAATTTATTCTTAAAGCACTTAATTAAAGGCAACTTCTTTATATGGAAATATTTACTAAATTAAATGCTGGTAACACTGTGCCTGCTTATGAAAGCTTTTAATTAAAAATATTTAAATTACTTAAAGGTGGAAAAAAATATTAAAAAAAAATCACACTAAAACCCTACCTGTCATAGATCATTGAGTTCAATCTTTACTGACCTCAGAATAGCAGGTTCAGTTTGGGAAGAGGATCCCCCTTCCCCAGAAAGTAAAGAAACACAAAGGAAAAATAATCTGCACACATTTTGCTTACACACACTCTGCAAGTGAGGTTCCTACAATGGAGGCAACTGAAATGTTCATTTTAAAGCATTATAAAGACAAAGATGCAAGAATGAGAACATACAATAGAATAAAAAGAGCCCAGGAAAAAAAAAGTCAGCAAAGGCCCTGATCCTGCAAATAATGTCATATGAATACTTTGATAACTAGGAATAATCCCAAGAACTCTAGTGGGAACTTCTTTGTATATGCAAATGTTTGTAAGTTTGGTGTACCACTGCATAGAGTATCACAGTAAAAAGTTACCATAAATACTTATTTATTGGTTGGAATGTCTGTAAATTAGGAGACAAAAGCTTGATTCTCTAGGATATGCCATCTTAAAGCAATTGCTCTTTAAACTGGCTTGAATTTTGTCAATATTGATGGCCACAAAGGCCTGGGATATCAGACTTACACCATCAGAAAAATCAAAGAGTTATTACATTGGCTCTGGGAAATAAATTATTGGAAATGTCTTTCGGTTCAGCCAACCTGTACAAAGCAGTCTGAAACCAACACTGTTTCTTTGCTGTGGATTCTCTTCTATCCACACAAATCTCCCTTCTTTTACTGAAGACTAGCTAGTCTTTTAACACTTAGAAATTGGTAGGTTCTCATAAGGCAGCATGGAATGATGTGTTTATTTCTGAATAAGCAGTGATTTTAGAATTTATTTGCTAACTTAGCACTAAAATGGCAAAATTAGAAAAATGCTAGCTTGACGTACCGTCAGTGTTCTACAGGCTACCTTGAATTTCATGAATGTTTTCTATTTAATCCGCTATAGATGCAGGACCAAACTGAAGTTAGCTGAGCAGGAGAGAGGTCTTTTTGAAGATTGTATGCTTATTAACAGTCTTTGATTGTCTTTGTTTTTGCATTAACTGCACACATTGGCCTACTTCTGCTGTTCCAAGTACAGGCTTGTTCTCACACACAATAAAAATTTCTATAAACTTTCCTATAGTCTTTCAAAATTTCTAGGATGTCTGTCTTTTAAAGAGAGAGAAAGCTTAACAGGCAAGAAGTTAACACCTGTATTTTCTGGCATTTCAAACTGTATACCCTATGTTTTTCTGATTTTTAATCTTTTACTCTATTGATATCTAAATGTAGTGTATGGATGTGATATACTATCTATGTTACATTCATCACCCTTGAAAATAGAATTTAAGATAAAAAAACAGACACATGCACACACACTGACATTTCAGATCTATTCCATCAAACTGAACTGAGAAAAGTTTACTGGTGTCAGAGATAAGGATTCTACATCTGATATTGCATTTCTGCTATTTCTCCCTCCAATTCCCAATAATAAATAATAGTTGAATTTTCTGTGCAAGTCTTTTTGTGGTGAGCATTTTATGGTGTACCTCCCTCCATTTCCTAGATATGAGCTACACTCTCTGCAGATGATCATGTAAAGTCACTATATTCCTAGTTAAATCAAAGGCCGCTCACTTAAGAGCTCAAAGCATCTGGTTCTACATGAAACGCTTTCATGCAAAGTTTTCCCATGGGCTCTCTGGGCCACAGACTGTAGCTGAGGGGAGCTTTTCCTTGGGAAACAGAAATACAGGCAGTTTTTTGCTTTCCTGGGAACGTTCACCACATCCTTGGTTTTACTGGAGATAAGCCTATGAAAGTTGAGAGAGACTGAGGAATTCTGCACTACAGTAAGTTCAACTACATACAAATGTCTATCTGGAAATATAGCAACATCTTTCAATTTCTCAATCAAGATGCATTTCAAGCAAGAGATTAACTTTATTTGTCCTTCCTCTGCTTGGGCCTGGCCCAGAAAAAAATACTGGAAAATATATTATGTGTAACATCAGTAACCTTTCAAGCAGCTTTTAGTAAAAAGGAAAAAAGAAAAAAAGAAAAAAAGTCCACCTTTATTGAGACGCAAATAGGGTATAACATTGATGCAAAACAGGAAACTAAAGACACTCTCTCTCACATTTGGGAATGAGTTTGTGTTCACGAGTGACACACATCCCATCTTCCAACATAGTCTCAGTTTACCTGTCTACCTGCAGCTGGGGTAAGGAAGTCAAGGGACTTTCCTGTTTCTTCTACCAATCTCATCACTTCAGGTCATCTCAAGACTTTCACTAGTTTCCTGCAGGGACAGAAATCACTCACTGGGAAAGGGACCAGAGACAGCTAGGGGCACCCAGAGCACTCCCCAGTTGCTTGGAGAAAGTACCACGTCTCCCAGCACAACCCAGGCTCTGCAGTTGCACAGCCAAAACAACACGGTGGGCTTCATTGGCTTAAATTCACAGAGCTGGCTATCAGGTGCTTTCTGGTTGTACACCCTGTGGTTCATTTATCTTGAGAAGTTTGCTACACCAATGAGTTTCCAAGACTAACCATGATCTATATGGAGATTTTCAGGACCAGCTTTTCTTCTAGATCCCACAAATCAGACAGTTGGAGATTCAAGGCTTAATTAGGATTTGCGACTATCATTTTTGTATCTACAGAACAGAGGAGTAAGAAGAAACCTTAAAACAAGACCAAAACCTTTGCTGCTGCTTCCAACTATGCTAGGTTGCCTCATATCTGTACATACAGACCTTGTCTAAGCTTAAGTTAGTATTTTAGGTAACAAGACATTCCCTCGTGCTTTGTCCTGCATTTCTTTATACATTTGCCTCTTTTTCAGCTACTGAGGAGTATGCAGCCATTATTTGCTTTCGATAAGATACTTTCTTACTGTACATTTCTCATTGTGTTCATTGCCCTGTTATTAAGGTAATTTGAAACAGCCACGTGCAAAGTAACAGGGGAAATCTCTCTCAGTTATATGCATCATCCTATGGGCACAATTGTGTTCGCATTATTCAAGCTATTATGTTATTACAGAAATGTTCTTGTTCAAGTGAAATTCAGTATTTTTTCTTAAAACTGGCAGATTATTAGAAGACAACATTTTAACATTTTTAAAAGGAAGGAGGAAAACAACAAGAGTTTGCTAAATTAGATTTTTTCCATTTAGCTAAAGTAAAACACAGCAGAGCACCAAAGGGAAAGCTAATGTAAACCTACTGAACAGCTTCTGTAATAGCACCATTTGATGAGTTCCTTTAGAAAAAAAAAATCTGGAAAAACATTACGTGTGCCCCTCCCCCAGAAAACACCCAAAAAACTGAAGAGGAGAGAAGTTATCATTTTCTAAGGAAGAAGAGTTAACATTTTTCTGTCTCCACAGCCACAATACAGATCACCCATTTACGCAGTAAGGTGCGAGGGCCACACAAGGAAGGAAGTCTTCAGCTACTGAAGATCATTAGCAGCAATGAGGGAGGCCGCTGTCAGTCGCTTTGGGCTAGTTTCTCTGGATACTTGTACAATGGACGGAAAATTATCGGCGCCACTGGGCCTCTGCCCAGGTCATCCTACAGCTGAACACACGAAACGTTATGCCATGAGAATGAATGCCCTGGAAGAAGCCGAGGGGTGGTTTGAGCCTCTGCGTACATTAATCACCCTGAATATGGTCTCATGCTGGGATTCACAGCCAAGGCAGCCAGCAAGGTTGACTCCTCTGAGAAGGGGAGGCGTCAGAATAATATTAAAAGCATCAAATGTCCTCCCTTTCCCTGGTATGGAAAGCTCATCTAGGAGGTGTCAGGATAAAACATGAGAGCTGCAGTTGTACTTAGAGACATGAAGGAGTGATTCACTGTTTCATGGCACAAGTGGAGGAGGAGGCTGCAATAAAAACTTTTACAAGGTGAGATCTAAACGCTGAATGCAGTGCAGGATTACAAAGCCTTTTTTGTCTTTTCTTAGTTTTTTTTTTTTTCTTCCTGAACTGAGTGTGTTATAATTAAACTGTAAATTTCTTGAAATGAAAGCACAAATGATTATGTTCCTGACACACCTGCTTTATGAAAGTTACCCACACACTCATGTGTATTTTTGGTGACGTGTGCTCTTTAAGAAGGAATCCAAAAGACTTAAACAGGAGAAGTATGCTGCAAACTGCTGCCCATGAATGGCCACATTTTAATTATTAAGGAAGATAACAAAAAAGATGAAGTGAATGTAGCAGCATCTCCTTCATGTCTCCTGGGGAAAAAAAGCCAACAACCAAACCCTTGGTAAATATACACTTCTGAGAAAAAAGAAATTATTTAGATTTTATAAATATTAAAGCATAACTGTGCTGATATATCAACTTTTTATAAATATATGTTAATTAGCATTTCTTGTCTGATTAATTTTTTGGAAGGTACTAATAATGCTAAGACCTCCAATAGCATTACTCAAAATTTAATGGGCCAAGGCAGAAATATATCTGCCTGACAAGACCTGATGAGCCAATAATAACACATTAATATTTCACATACACATTCTATTCATTCAGGAATTAAATCATTTAATGACAGCTAAAAATCAGAGGAAATCATCACAAAATGAAAAATTACACAATTAAAGCACTAAATTTTCATAGAAAAACAGGAGAACCAGAGAAGGAAAAAAGCTTTTCCTGTGACCTGAACGTGCTCACTCCTCCAGCAACAAATTCAGGATTATTTTTTATTTCTGCTGTCCAAGCAATTCCAAATTTCAAACAATTCTCTGTCTTGCCCAAATCTAATAGAAATTTAACACAAAGCCAGACCTAACTCCCTGACACCCACTTAAAAACCCAACGCTAATATGTGCTGAGATTCCACTTTGAACACTCTAGCATAAGCAGGAATGTTTTATTGATGAGAGAATACTGCTTTTAAGGCCACGTAAGACTGGCGAGAGGTATAACTGAATCATACCATTCTGTACTTCACTGAGCTGCAGAATAGCTTAGGGTGCTCTACAGTGTTTGTAACAGTTTTTTTTAAAAAAAAAAGCAAAAGCTCATATTCAGTATTTGTTGCATGCGGGCCATGTTCTCCAAGACATATACTGTATCTACTTTTGGCTTTACTGCCATGTCACTCAGATAAATAGAATATCTTCTTTTATGCGAGACACTCCTACATCTGTTTTCCCTGCTCAGATAATCTTCCAAGATCTTGGCTACAAAAATTAAGTCAATTTTTTTCAGGTAATCTCACAGAGATTTAGAAATATAATTCCACATGTAAGTGCTGAAACTAAGTCGGGCCCTGAAAAATTCACAGGCGTTGAACACCTTACTCACTGTGGAAATTGGGAAGGATCACTTATAAGCTTGCCTTGTCCCTATGCTCTTTTCCCAGGCTTTCATTATTGGCCACTGACAGTGACAGGGTGTTTAGCAAGACCAAATTCTGGTTTGAGCCAGCATGGCAGTTCCTACGAATAGTTAATACGCTGTTGAAAGTTCAGTATTTTCATACTAGTTACTCTCAAGATTTCCTTGTAATCCTCTGTGATGGCACATTTCTCTAATCCTCACTCCATCTGTAGACCAGCTGGAGTCTTAACCTGATATATCCCTGGTCTGATGTTTCTTTAGCATATATATAAACTGACTTGCAACAAAACTTTTGCTGACTATTTTAGTTCACTTCTCTCTATTTTCCCCTCTGGGTAGAAAAGCAGTGGCACTTCACATCTGTCACTCTGCTGGTCTTTGTTCAAGCAGGTTTCCAGAACTGGAAAGCCAAATGGCTTTCTTTGACTGCAGCGAGTCTTGCTCCTACTTCCCAATATAAAACAAACTGTCTCTGTCTGACTCTGCCTTTCCTTCCTGTTTCCACTCAGTGTTTTTAGTAAGAACATTCCAACCTTTTCAAGCTGTCACTTGCTGTGGTGCCAGGACATAGAAGAGATAGCGGGGCAAAGCACAGAAACTTGATTGATGAGTAAAGATGTAGGGGTCCCAGCTGAACTCCCCCAGAAAGAGAACACTGCTTTGGGTGATTTAGGACACCTGCTGTCCTGAAGTCCAAAACCTGTTCCCAGTGATTGTAAGGACCCAGACTCAGGTGACAGAGTCTTCATCCCACTTTTAAACAGGAATTAAGCACCCTGCAACAACAAAGAGGAGCAGAGAACAAGGAAAGCCTGAGATAAATATGATTTTTAATAAAATGGAGAAAATCCAAATGGAGAGATTGAAGCGGTATGGATTGCAAGATTGACATCCTGATAGAAGGGAACAAGCAATTCTAAAATTACTTAATTCTTTTAAATAGGACTAAGACAGAGACAGACTGAAACATTTTCAGACTTCAGAGTCTCTCTTTGGGTGTGATTGCTCTTTCCTTACTTTCTGGACTTTGTCCCTGAAGACCTTTACAGGCTGGAGAACTGTCCTCGAATATATGTCTGAGCTTGAAATAACAAAGAGTTTCAGAAGAGGGTCTTGGCCTCAAGAAGTTTGCAGCTGGAGTTTGGCAGCCATCAGACCATAACATATGCTACATCTGTTGAGTAAAGTTTTCAAATGAATAGATGTAAAAATGGTAGTGTGGAAAAAAAGCAAAGCTAACGCAATACTGATCATCTGGCCCCTACATGATGACAGTATTATGTATTTTAAGTTTATGAGCCATACAAATACTATTACATATTTTAAAACATGCTAACAAATAAAAGTAATTACACTATGATGGTGACAGTTTATTGTTTGCAGGTGCACAGTGCTGGAGGGTCTGGCTGTCTGGATTAACAAGTGAAAGCACTAGCAGATAGAGACAGCTGTCAGTCATCTTGCCTGAACTAGAGAATTACCCCAGAGATGATACAACAAAGATGATGCAACAACCAGAACTGAAAAGCACAGGTGTAGACTGGAGAGTAGATGCACAAGAATCCAAAGCTCTAGGAAATGTCTTTAAAAAATACAAAGCTTTTTTCGGCCATCCTCAAAAGGATTTAGCCACAGGAAATGCAACTGCTCTGCCTGGTATTGTCCGGATTCCTATGTAAGCTATCAATCATGTTACAGTCAGAAATTACTAGGCAAGTGGCATACACAGTTTGCTGTCACAGCCTAGAAAGGTGTGATTGTCCCACAACTAATAGGAGAACTTCCATAAAGTATGAAGACTAGCAGTTCTCCCTGTGAAGTCCACTCTTGCAACTATTTGTCCTGTGAGCAACAGAATTAATGATGTCTGCCTTCTCACAGATTTATATTTTTTAATGTCCTCCCCCATCTCAACTGCTCCCTCACTCCTCCAACAGTTCCTGCTCTTCTTATGTTCCCTATAGCACCTCCCCAGGCAAGAGACAGCCTTTGCTAGAGCCAGGCGAGAGCATACGTATGTGCTGTCCCACCAGGCAACTCCTGTTAAACAGAATGGATGACAGCAAAATTGTACTTACCATTCCCTCAATGGGGTGTTAATTTCAGTTCCTCTTCTTTCCCCAGCCACTGATTTTCAGACTTAAAGAAAATTAATTACCTGTGAGACTCTCATTTGAAATTGTCTAGCAGGTTCAAAAGCCCCCATGGAGGAGGAAGGCACAGAAAACCAGTGTGATTGACTAAGCCCTGTTTCCTTAGGAAACCAGCCTAAACACACATTCAAATGAGAAACACCAACTGTAGGCTTCCTCCGGTCTGGTCCCTTAATCAGCAAACATTAATACTTACCTGGAAACAGAGGAGAGTATAAAGCAGCTAATTTCCAGGGGAGGTTTTCCTCTTAAGATATCACTACTGTTCTCGGCCTCTTTGACTAACATCAGCATCCCTATGTGCTGCAAAAATGTCTCCCTTAGAGCATACTGACAATAAGTCAACACACTCTCAAAACAGCTGGAAGCTTAACTGGCAGATATAGGTGAGAAATCACTACCTTGTTCCTAATAACCTTTCTGCAATGTTAAAACTTTCCCACTTTACACCAGTATGAACCCAAGCCTTTTGAAGTTGAGAGAGGGAAGGCAAAACAAAACAGTGGCCCCAGTAGAGACGCATCCCAGAACCACCTGTTGCTCAGGGTGTCGAGAGCCTTTACCCATCTCTTAAATCCCTAGTCCACTGAAAACACACCAGGGGCTTGAAATTCAGCCCTTCAGCTCTGTCCTTTAAACATCTTAGTGGTTATTCTCAGGTTGTCCCCACGCATCTTTTTTGTTGGACTTGTGATACCTTAGCATAAATATTTTCCGATTTTTGGACCAAAGAGCATACAGCTCCATAGACCACAGACCAGAAGTTTCAGGTGGCATATGGGAGACCAGGGTCAAGTCATTGTGTGCAAAATGATTCCCAAGGAAGAGATCTGTAAATACCCGTTTTAGAATACCCAGCGATATGGTAAAAGGTACTGCTGTAATGTGAGATTGAACTTGTAAGCTCATTGGTCTAAAACTGGCAGTTCTGGTAGAGGTAATGACGACTTGAACCTGTTTTTTTGACCACCACTGAAATTGGTACGCTTCTGCAAACATTTGATTTAAACAAACAAACAGTTTTTTTCTGTGATAAAATATTTCATCAGAAAAATCCTGAACCAATCTAGTAATTGGAAATTGTAACACAAATCAATGCCTTCTCACTCTAGGGGATAAGGGTAACACTTCTCCAGCACTCCCATGCTCCTTAGGGCAGTGTCAGAGGAAGAAATCCAAGATGTAATTTGATTCCTCCAGGGCTGAGTGCTGTACTAGTAGCAGACCACTCTGCTGGCTCCAAATTTAAATTACTATTTAAATAAATTAGAGAAATTTAAAATAAATATTAGAAGTTAGAGATTAATCACATCAGTTTACCAGGTAATGAACAAGAGTGTGTGCCATTTTTGCTCTAACAGGAATGCACCCATCAGATTATTTAGTTTTAACGCACACAGAAACCAGAAACAGATTTGCCATCAAACGCCCTCTCTGAATCAACCAAAATAATGCTGCTCTTTTTCTGACATGAAGTGACAGGAGGAGGGATGATTTGACGCAGGGCCAGGGAAAGGGGAGTCATTAAAGTCCTTGTATAAACTCATGTTTTTTCACTGAACTTTGCAAATTTCATCTTTTTTCTCCCATAAATTTCTATTGACTGTACTTGTAAACCCCTCATTTCCACTGCGGCCATGCTTAAATTCAGAATGGAAGACACCTGAATTACATAAATCTCCAACACAAAGTAACATTTTCTGTGCAAAGCAAGAGCTGTCATGAAAAAGGTAATGAAGAAGAATAGCTCATACAGAGGGCTCTAATGCTATCCAGCTGCTGCTATATGGCACTCACTGATAAGACTTTGTTTTAACTTTACAATAGAGAAAGTTTGGGAAAGGTTAAAAATCAAAATACAGGAAGTAAAACTCTTTATACTTCATCTGTTACATTTCCTCTTAAGTAGCATTTATTTTCTTACATAATTCAGTTTTCCACAAAGAACATGTATGTGTACCTTTTGTTCCTTTTTAATAAAAAGAAAAGCAGCATTTTAAGTTGTACTTTTTAGATACATGTCTTTAGGCAACATTCCTATTTTTCTTGGGAGGTTTAAAGGAGAGGATTGTGGAAGAATGGAGTAACAAAAACTCCATCAGAGTTACAAAAAGCATAGCACAATTTAGAGTTATGTTTTTGGGATACTCTAATCATAGCAAACTGTGACACTGCTACCATCCTATATCTTGCATTACATTTTAAAAAGTGGCTAGTTCATTCTAAATTAAAAAATGCCAGGAATGTGCAAAATAAAGTGCTATTATCATGCTTACTACTTTTCACTGTTTATGCAACAACCACTAGGAACCTGTTGTTGAAAGAATTTTACCAATAACTGTGTTGACAATTACATTCACAAACCAATTTTTCCACAGAACTATAGAAATAAATTTTAAAAACACTTCTGAAAAATAAGCAAAGATGTTGAAAGGGGATAAGAAGGATAAACCTGGCCTTCCATTTTTTCAAATGAAATACTTTCTTTTCATGTTAAGGTGCAAATGTGGTAATATAGTGCCCCGCCACAAAAACTAGGATGACCTTGATTAGAACTGGACTAGAAACAAAAGTGAAACCGGACTAAATTATTTTGTTTCCAAGAGGGGAAAACCAACAAAAACTGTAAAAAATGCCCCTAGAGAAAATTTGCAGTGTTTTTATTTCAGTGACTATATCATGAATAGTTGGCACTTCGAAATAGGTCTAAAATTAACCATCTCTTCAAGTTGCTTACCCTGTGTTGCAGGGATAAATATATAAACGCCCCCCCACCTTTTAAATTTATTTTTTTTTTTACTTTAGAGCTCCTATAAGAGAGGCCAGAAGAGGCCGATATCTATCCTACATGTCAAACTGATGCAGACTGATAGCGATTACCACAGTAACGAGAAGCTCTGTTCTTCCCTTGAACTGCACATGCGGTATCTCATTAGAGTTAAATACATAGGCTGTGGGAGAGCAGACCCCTGAGGAACAGAGCAAACTCCACTCCAAAAAGGTTAGCATGCAAACCCCTTCACACATTGTGACCATTTACCATTAAGCCAAGCTAACCTGTTGATACTGTACTTTAAAGCATTTTTATTAACCTTGATGACAGTCAGACCTATTTCCAAATACTGTAGTCAACATCAATAATCTCTGAATCAAGAGCTACTAACATCTCCCCAGGGAGAAGTGGGAAAAACTCTGTTGTAAAGACTCTTAGTGGTAAACCTCTGCTAGCAATTATTTCAAGAGACAATGAACATTTGGCAAAAACAGCCAAGGCGGCTTTGTTGAGGCAGCTTAATGATGTAGGAGCCAAAGAGTTAAAGAGAAGCCACGAAGTTGTACAGATGGCTGAAACCTTCCTGTTGGGAGTTCCTTTCAGAAGGAGTGGGAAAGGAACAGTATTAATAGCTATTGCTGGGCTCCACTTTCCCACAGGTCTGGACAGGATCTCCACATTGGCTTTTGCCTTTCTGAAAGGAAGACCCGAAACGACTGCAGACGTTGGAAACCTCTGGGCCTCACAAGGAGGAAACAGGAGGACCTGAAAGACAAACCAAGGGCTGTGCCATGCATTATGACTGCCCACAGCTGAAAGGCAGCAGAGGAGAAAAAGGGAGGGGTGAAGGGAGGGGAAAGAGAGAGGAACAGCGAGGAAGAGAAGGCAGCAAGCAAGCAACAGCAACACTGATGGCAATGACAGGTCACTGTCACTTGAAGACTGCTCACAGAAACCCACTTGTCCCCTGAGGAACCTGGAGAAACTTTCTGTCCCA
Organism: Nyctibius grandis; assembly: GCF_013368605.1. Lineage (NCBI taxonomy): Eukaryota > Metazoa > Chordata > Aves > Nyctibiiformes > Nyctibiidae > Nyctibius > Nyctibius grandis. The sequence continues at coordinate 17,022,522 of NC_090660.1, forward strand.
GCAGGAAGCTTGCTGGTACAGGAAAGGATAAAAAAAAACCCCAAGAATCCTCAAAACAAACAAAAAGCTCCTAAACAAATAATTAGAATTGCTCAAGTTTGTTACAAATCACCTCATTTTGCACACTTCAGTCAAGGTTGTTATTCTCAAAGAGTTTTACCTCTGGGAGGCAAGAAAACACAAACTGTGTCCTCTTTATTACCATAAGTAGGAGGATTTTGCCAAAAACCGTAGAGACGTGCAAATGTACAGGGATTTACTTAAATTTATTCATGCTGACAATAAGCTGCTTTGTCTTCACTGCCGCTTACACGACTACCACTCCAGTTAACTTAGTCCAAATCAGAGCTGTTGACCTGGAATGCAGCACAAGCTGCCAGAAGGAACTGAATTATCAAAGACCAACACATCCTGCTCCATTACAACGGCAGTAAAACTTTAAGTCATTTCCCTATCTCTGCCATTGCTGGTCAACCTGAGTGTAAAGAATTATACTTTAAACATTTTGAAAAGGGCCAGGAATTTTTTCAACACTAGACATATATACCTTCAGTTAGCTTTTTATTCATGACAATTTCTCACGGTTACATAAATTTGATGTAGTTTGCATTCTTCCTCTCAAACTCAAAGATTATTAAATCCTGTTTGGCATACATGTGAAAAATTAAGCTTCTTGTACATGTGAAAAGACATTTGACTTTCCATCCAAACAGATCATCCTCTATAAGTTGAACAGGATTATAACAAAACTTCGGTAATGCAAAACACCAAATGGACTGGAATCAATGGGACAGGAGGCAGGAGCAGAGAAGTTTCTCTTTCAAGCTTCTCAAAATAATGGGCTCTTAGCTGCAGAAATTACTTGCTTTGAAGATGGGATACGAGACAGGTTTTGGAGCTACCACAGCACTTGACTAAACATTTTGAAAGTTCTTTACTCTGTGCCAGTATTAATTAATGTTCCCACTTCTGCCCACAAATCTTGAAAATGAATCTTTTCTCCAACCAAACCTTGTGCTAAGCACCTACTTAGGCAGACAAATATAAAAACTATTGAGCAGTGAGACCTGCTGAGAAGAAACTGGTGTCTAGTTAAGGTGATCATCTGAAATACAACACAGGAGACTTTGCAATTAATAAAACCTGCATCGGATGTACTGTGCAACAGTTTCCAGTATGTGAAACCACATTAATTATCAACCATGGTTTTAAGCCTATCTTGAAAATTTTGGCTAAAACGTTCCATGAGTGCAAGGTCTTAGCAGACCAAGGAGAGTTTATTCAAGAAAGGATTATCCAGTGGTAAAAATCAGCTTGGAAGCAGGGGCAGGGAAAGAAAGGAATTTGCCACAATCATTAAATGCAGACATATATATCCATATTGCTTTCAAAGTGTAAAACAACTCAGAAAAAGATATTACAAAGCCACTTTTCTATTACAACTTTAAACTTTTCTTACATTCAACTTCAGGGAAGAGTTGAGGACATTGTATCATGATTACATTCACATTTGAGATACAAGCATGAACAGCCTAAGGATGTTTATTTTAAACAGTAAAATGTCAAGTGAAGTAAAATGAAGTCACTGTAATGATTAGTGGGCTTCTTTTTCTCTTTAACACAGAAGATTTAGTTTTGCTTGGTATTATGATGTCTATGAGTAAGCAATCATTCTACCTATTACTATTATGTTAACAACTGTAAACCACCTACAATTACTAGCATGATCCCTAACCTCTGAGAGGTGGTAATCCAGTATTGGTTGTTAGCTGTCAAATTTATTTCCCTTTGGTGAAATATACCCTGGATTTAATTACCAGTCATTCTTGATACTTTATGGAGTTGAGCTCAAGTACTGTGGCTCTGACATTTAACCCATGACCCTTAAATATTTACCAGCTTTACTGGTTGTGTACAATTATCCCTTCAAGTATATCTCAGATCCATCATTCTGCCCATGACTTACTACTCCAGTCATTCTAAATCAGATACATCTTCTCCCTCCCAATGAAAGGGGAATGTTTAATTTCCACTCTAAAAAACAATTAAAAAATATACTGTTGTACTGAATTGTGCAGCGCGGTCAGCATCTGCTAACTGCACTTTTACTGTGTTAGAGGATGACTTGCATCAGAGGGACAATAAACTCAGTTGTGTGCAATGTTTATTAACAGGAGCATCAAACATGATTTCTGTTAGCGATTATGGGCTCAGTGTTCCTCTCTGGTAACAAGAGTGAAGTGCAGGGTGAAGAACAACAATTCTCTGACATGCTTAAATGATGACACCAAGCCCACACAAGCTTTTCCATGAGGTCACGTTCCCATGGGTGAGAAGATGACAGTACCAGGGAGTAGCCATACTTCAAACAACACAAATAATTTCAGAGTTAATGCTTCTCCAAGTTGCAAAACCTCCTCCAGATGCCTCTCTGTAGCAGATGAGGAAGAGGCAGCTGATGGCCCTAGAAAAGCCACCCATGCAGGGGGGAAAGGGTAACATGCACCCTCCCAGAGGTAAAGACAGCCTGCAAGGACTCCAGCTTTGGGAGCAGGGTTTGAAGCAGATACCTAGGGCCTTTCCGTGGCCACTGAAGCTTCCCACTTCTGTGCAGAGCTGGAGTGAGAATTCAGTAAAATCCTGTGCAATGGCCTGGGTACTCTGTCCTCCCAAAAGGCTTTAGAGAGTTAGTACAACATGATCTTTCCTTTAGCTGATAGGGATAGCAGGTTATTAGATAATCTAAAAAACTTCCTTCATAGAAGCAGCCAGCCTAGTTTAAGATACACAAACTTTCCTCTCTGCTGCCAGTGCTACTATAGCCCAGCCTGGGTTTAAAGAACCTGGTGAACAGCACAGGAAAATACTGCTCAGCTGTAAACAGGCATTTTTAAAGCGTAACACACGGCAGTTTACAGTGTTTCCATATGTACGTGCACACACATAGCTTTGCAAACAGGATCTCAGCCTGAAAAGATTTACAATTACCCCTGATTTTACTCAGCATGAGTTGTCACCTCAAGGGGAATGTTCACATGGCGCAGCGTTAAGCATATATGCAAGTCTTCGTAGGAGCAGAGCCACTGACACATGAGGTGATTTATAAGTAGTGTTCAGCAGACATATTAGCTTCAGAATATTCCTTTAACATGGTTAATCAGCAACCTGGCTCAGGACTGTGCAACCTAAGCCAATTGCTTTCCCTTCAAAAACCAAGCCGTTTCCACAAAACATATATCAAGAAGTTTGCAAGTTAAATATTCATTTCCATGTAGTTATCTTACTTCCAAAAGGGTTTAATTTACAGGTAATTTGCACTCTATACAATGTATTTTAAAAAAGCATGATAATCTAGATACTGCCTTTAAAATTACATATTAATGTATGCGTTACCTCTAAATCAAAAGCATTTGATATATTTTTTTCTTCTGTCATAAATAAATATATAAAGTTTGCATGTAACAGGTATATGAAATGCCTCATGGCTGTCAAACACACACACCCCGCCCCCCCACAAAGGAAGACAAAAATGATTATTCAACATCACTGGAATGTACCACAGAATTCAAACTCAGATATTCTCTGTTGAGAGTGACTATTCATTCCTCCCTTCAGCTATTTCTAAAATCCACAGTAAGGTTTAAAAAACTGTAGAACAAGATGACTCTTACTCTACTGATTTAATATTATTTCACTTTCTTAATATATAGCTTCAAGGAACTCCATTGTATTTGATATCATGTTTTTAACACACAGAACAGAAATATTAGGACTCTGCACTGATAAAATGTATGCCTTGCGTGTACCTTTTCAGAGGTATTTTAAATTATTGTTCTGGGATTTGATCCTTGAACTATCATTCAATAGTTTGGGAAGTAGGGTAGAACATACTGGTTTCATATACATAGCTAAGAAACTGCAAGTATTTATAGGATCAAGTCCTTCAGCTGAACCAGTTTTCCTGCATATGCTACCATAAGCCTTACTCTGAGAGCAAGAAGACATAGGATGAAGGCCCAGAAAAGCCCATAAAAATACCAGAAAAAATACTGTGTTTTATTTCCCAAATTCTTTCACTCATCTCAGTAGTAGTTGGGCTAACAAGATCAGCAGAAAAAAAACCCACAGCAAATAGGGCATCCTGCTAGAGTAGCGCAACATGGCTCCAGTGCTGCACTACTCTTTCTATCTACAGAGTAACTCTTCTGTAAGACAAGGTCCATTACAACTACAATTGCACTGTGCGCTTCAGAACTTCAAAAAAAATCCAGAAAACTTTGGTTGCTCTTCACACTGTTATCATTGTGCCATATGAATGACACTTTTCATGTCTCTGGGAAAATTTAAAGTCAAAATAAAAATAACGAACTTATTCCTTTTAGACTTCTCTGATTTTTACCAGAAATAGAGCCTTCTCTCTCGAAAAAACAACCCTAATTCATATGTTGTATGTCAATCCAATGCATGTTTATGAGCATAAGCTATAAAGCTTTTAAAAAAACAAAAGACAAAATGAATTTAATCCTTCATCACCAGCTTCTAAAATTATTAGTGGGCAACAATACCTATGAGATTATTACCTGTGTGGGAGGGGAGAAGAGGGAAGTAAGATCTGAAGTAAGATCCAAAGTGAATACATAACACTCTTCTATACTTAAAATGAGCCTCAAGTGTTTTGCATTTCTACAGTAAGAGAGTGTATAAATAGGTGTAATGTAAGTAATTCTCCAGGGCATGAGAGAAGTGTTTTGATGAGTTAAAATAATCAAAAAAACCCTCAAATACATATCAGTTTGTCCATAAATTCCTGTAAATAATGTTCCTAAATTCCCATATCTATAGCTGTATGTTCAAACTTCAATTATAAAAATGTAAACCATACCATGTTTTGTTGTTTACAGCTAGAAGGAATTCTTGACCAAGAAAAAGAAGCAAATATTATAGCAAGGCTTGAGTCTGGATAGTACACAGAGCAATAGCTCTGCAACCGAACAGTGTCCATGTTAATTGCAGTGATCTATTAATTAGCCTTTCTAACAACTAAATGAATTACTTCATGGTGATCAAAAGCATGAAAAAAAGCATGGGGTCTCCAACAGAGATATATTTGGAAAAGTATTTCATTCTAACATTAAGGAGATCAGCAACTGAGAGGCTCTTACTTCTTTTTACTTATCTCAAAGATGAAGCCAACTCTGAATCAATCACAGTCCTATGCAGCATCTTGAGTGACACAGGGATGCCAAGAGAAACACACAGATCTGCTCAAACTTTATTAAGAGCAAGAGCATTAAAGGCAAACCAAGATCTGCGAACCTGGTGGAAACACAAAGCTGTGTTGCAAAAACTACAGAACTGATTAACTTGGAGACAGAAGCAGCCTCTCATTCTGGCATAACAAAAACCAGTGCAGTTGGAAGCACACTTCATCCCTCCCCACCTCCAGTCTGACCTGATCTGTAAGGAAAACCACTGTCCTAGCTTTCATAGGTACACCTGAATCCCTCAGCAATTGCTTGTTTACCTTAACTAGCTCATCCAGTCCAAACAACCATCTGCTCTTCCCTGATCACCCCAATCACCTGAGCTACAAAATCAGAACAGAGGCAACTCTTATTTGTGTGTTCTTTCTCTTTTCTTCTTCTTTTAGTAGGTATATTGTAGGATGCTCAGATAATCTCTGGAACAGTCTAAACAGGAGTTAAACCAATGGCAGTTTTAAAGGTGAAAAACTTACAAGAAATGAAGCAACAGAAAAGATAACATGATGTGAGAAACCTGTCAACGTAGGTATAAGGACTCGAGAAATCACAAGCAAGGAAGTGTCCCATTTGTCTTCAACCAACCTAAACCAGTTTGTTCTCCCACAACTTTCAGTGCAACCTATGCTGCCACAGGATCCTGCAGGGAAGCACAGATACCAAAATAATTCCAGACCTGCACTGATCAGTATTGACAGGGAAATAAGGAAAAGGAGAGTGTGTCCTCAGCTGCTCCAGAGTGCAGTTTGTCTTGTGATAGTCACCACTACTGATATGGTATATTAGCCAACAAAACTGAAATGTGTGTTCTCCCTGTTTAGCCTCCAAAGTCACTTGATGTATCAAAAATACAAAAGGTCAGGGGACACCGTCTACAACAACATCTTCTAATGATTAGTTTTACAAACCTGCACTGGCATCTGGAACACCTAACCGCATTTTGGAAGAGGTTATCAGGCAGAGTACAGGTGTGGAGATCAAGGCTGCATACTAAATGCAATATATTGTAACACCATTCAGATTTTCACCACGAAGGTATTACCGCCATCTTGATGTTTCAGTCCTATTCCATTCTCCATACTGCAAATGACTCCACAGTTTTAGGTACCAGAGGGCAGTCCTACCTATTCCACACCAAAAAAATAAACCAGTCAACAAACACTCACAAGTAGAGCACTGAGAATAGTTTTTGCAATTGATGCTGCTGCTGCCACATACTGACCATTTTATAATCCATAGAAAAATCTGTTGACTCCAAGACATCATAAGGAAATACCCAAAGAATTCTTGCATCTCCCAGCATATCCTTATCTGCCAAACAGAGCAGTAATTATTTTCCGGTCTTATTGAGTTCAGTTTTCTAAATTACCATTAAAAGGCTCTGATGCCACAGAATCTGACTGCAATGACAGATTATTACAAGGTCACTAAACAGCTCGTCGTGAACTTCCTGATATTTTATAAACTAGACTGCCTTCACATACTGTGACACATGAGCGATTGCAAAACTCCTTTCAACAAAGAACTTTTCAAGGCCTTTTGTCTTTAGTACTAGAAGTGCTTGGAGGGAGACAGTGATCTCCAAAAAATATGAGGTTTAGTTTTTCACAATGAGGAAGCTGGATCTTAAAGAGCTTTTGTCCCTACTGAAAAGCCTTTGAATATGGAACTGGCTAGAATCTCCCGTAAGTGATCCCTGGATGAAGACATAACACATATCATAACGCATTTCTTCTTAACCTTTCCACCCTCTGCTCTGTGCTTGCTAAATTCTTCCAAATCAAATCAGGCAAATGACAGCAAATGCACTTTCATGCACTTTCGACTGTATCATAAATGAAGAATGTCTGTCAAAAAATCAGTAGGTATAGTGGTAAGGATATTTCAGTGTTAAAAGTTTTCTCCATTTTAAATAAAGGAGGAACCACTCTAAAGCTGGAAAAGTCCTCTCTAAGTGTCATATTGTCAGCTAGGCTGATAATGGCTCAAAATGCTATGACTCACTAAAAAGTTATGCTTTTTTTTTTTTTCCAGTACTACCCCCTCACCAAATCTGGATCATTACTGTTTTCTGTCTTCACCATAGATAATAAGATCCTGACATGGTGAAATGCCCTTTTTAAAATTCCCCTCTGTCACTATAAAAAAAACCCCAAACATTTCAAAACTATACCTATGTGTTAAGTGATACTTTCATCTTGGTCAGTTTTCAATTAATTTACAATACCGTTTTGTTTATCAGAGTGGGAGCTGATCCAAGCCCTCAGCACATCTGATGAGCCTCACAATAACCCCAAATGCACCTGTTAATTTTGCCTCTGGGTAAACAGTTGAAAACACCTCAGCTATTTCCTCAAGTTGGGTGGAAACAATGAAACATGAGATTAAAAAAAAAGGGGGGGCTAGATTAGGGAATTGGAGATGCATTAATTTAAGAAAGGAACAGGGTCAAACTAGGGGCTAGGAGGCTAATAAGCACAGAGCACACAGCAAGAAAGCTCACAGCAGGGTAAGAGTTCACTTAATTTATTCAAGCGATCTATTCCAGACGCAGTAAATGATACATTATTGGATCCAGACCTGCAACTGCTTACTAAAACCAACCTCACTTAAATGTCATTACCCTCCCCTTTAGAAATACTGCTATTACCCAAACCTGTTCACAGTGAGGGCTTTACTCAGCTGGCAATCCACTAACTTTTGTTCTTTATGATGCTCCCCCTAATTCCCCCTCTCTGCTGTGGGAATTAGGCATAACAACCACCATGCTAACCGCAGAACACCCAAGTTGATCCAACTCTATGAGATTTTTAGTACTTTATTATACCGAAAACCAATCCCATGGATAGCAGACTATAAACAACAGCAAATGCTATATCAAGCAAGCAGTAAGTGGTTAAGGACTTAGAGATTTACTAGCGGGTTTCAATCAATCAAAGTCTCCTTTGTACAAATTAGAGAAACCTGAAAAAGAAAGCAGAGAAACACTTATCATGGAAAATTTTAAAAGAACTGTCTTTTTCTTTGAACAAAAGAAATAAAGGGCAGATGGTTTTACTGTAACAGATTGGCTTTTTTCCCCTGTTGAATTATGATTAATGCATTTGTTAAGCAAGAACAAAAAGGAGCACTTTTATGATAGCAAACCTTTTCAGTAGCTGGTTGTTGAAGTCCGTAAGAATATAATCACATCCAGTGATCAGGTTATGCAAGATTTCAGAACACATTGAAACTGTACGGTGCAGACAGAAAGTGTAGGGACTGCGAGGCACACGGAAGGTATAAGCCATTGCTTAGGGGGATTTTCTTCTGCCCTTGGAAACCTGGTAAGGTTACACATTAAAGACTACTTCTAACTACCTGTCTTCTCATCCCAAAGAGACAAGAGACACTTCTGGTTGTCCAGCGAGGGGCTCTAATGAAATGAACCACAAGACCCTTCAGCTCTTCCTGTGTGCTTGGGCAGTATCTGAAGATGGATGATACTCAACAAAGAGAAGATCACAACCCACCACTGCATTACGGGGGGAAACCATGGTGCATACTGGGCTGTGCTTACAGATTACACCACAGGTCTGCCTGCGCTCGCTTCTGCATTGTATGGCTTAGATGGCACCCCTGATGAGATTTCACAGAGCGGTGAGGTCCCTCCGTTAGATGCCTGTTTTAACTCATACTTTCCACACGGCTCAGGCAATAACGTTCTTATGCCAATAGAAAAGGAAAGGTTAATCAGCCATGAAAAAGATAGCTGCTGCAAAACTTACAAAGTTCCTCCTGTCCTCCCCGGGCCAAAATTGACTTACTTAGCTTGACACCAAACACAGAACAGCTGGAATAGTGGGGAACTACTGAAGGTTTTGTTTGTTAAAAAGTTAATTGACTGAAACTCATATATTCAGCCATTTGCTTCCCATGTTTGTTAATTTCCCACACTTAATAGCTTTTGCAAGGTCCTTTACATTTCTCACTGGGAGCAACCAGTTCTTTATCTCTGGAAATTAGCACCTCTGGAAAGAAAACAATAGTAACAGGCTGCTCAACCGAAGCCTTCAGCTTAAAGTGTTTCAGCCTTTAGCTGAAAGTGTTCTGTATCTTTCCGATTCAGTGTCCATTTGCAGAACTGATTGCAAGGCTAATGACCATGTCAGCCACTATGCTACTTTATCTGTGGCAGAAGACCAAGGGCTCTTCATAACGCTTAAAAGAACATATTAAAAAAAATCTTTGGTCATTTTTCTCTGCTATAAAATGTTACAGATTACCATCAAACGCTTTTGTAAGTAGTTAACAAAAAAAGTCTGGCTCATAGTGTGAACTTTCAAGATGGTCCAGCTCCGGGTTTTAAGTTGGGAAAATCTAGAAAAGATAATTCGCAAAGCAGGATTCACATCTGTCTCTGAATGTAAAAATCAGGAACAACTAGCCCTAGGACTTTGCTTTGCACACCTCTAGGTGATAGCATTAGTAATTGGAGTGCTTGCGGCAATTTGCATTTCAAGCAGTTCTATTTAAATTGATTATATTCAAAGTATTGCCACTACAAGCCTTTAAAAGGCCTCTGCAAAAGCCACAAAACCACTCAGAACTGCAGTCTCTAGATATTTTTTGTTTGTTTGATTGTTACTTTTGATCCTTTAGCATTCAGATTTTCAGCCTTTTCTTGGAAATCTCAAGGACTGCAAAGCAAAAAAAGCTGAGATCTTGAGGTAATAATCTAGCTCCAGGAGCTGGGCTTTAAGAAAACACTAGATATTGCAAGATCCACACTAAAATCACAAGGGCTGGAAACGCTGTGTGAGGCTTTGGTTTCTCTTTACATAAAGTACTGAGGAAAAACAGCACGTAAAAAAGGTGATTAGAACCACCAGTCAGATTTATAAATGTAAGGGGGCTTAAAATACTCTAAATATATTAGATTGATAAAGAATATTTACTACATCTGATATATCTGTAACGTATTTAAAAAAAATAGAGTATCATATACATAGACCCAACTAAAGTCATTAATTAAAAATCCCTCAAGTTTGTATGACTCATGTAGGGTGAATTTTTAATTTTAAATTATTCTTCCCTTCTGATATCAGTGCCAACTCTCCCCGACCCCGTTAACACGATTAGCAGCAGACAATGCCACCACTGTTTCCAAGCAAGGGCATAGGCTAGGAACAAGTAATATAACAAAGCTGTTCGTGGCTCTACAGTTAAAGGTTATGTCAGCATTTTCATGATAGAAACCCTGTTTCAGAGGTCAGTAACTCTTCTGGAAAAGCTCACTGTGTTTAGAAACTTGGTGCAGAATGGTTCCCACCATAAGGACACGTTCTTTCAGGAAAAGTTAACTATGTGCATATATGTCTGTGTGTATACATATATATGTGCATATATATATATATAAAATGGGTAGCTACAATTAGACCTTAATTAAAGGTGCAGGATGGCTCAGCTCAAAATGGAATTCTGTTTCCCTCTCTAACATTCAGACACACAGTGTGATTTGAAAATTGTTAGGTCAGGTCCAGGACTGGGACAGCTCATCGGCAATGTGACTTTACTTGATCAAAGGTTTCCTACTATGCACCTTTGCTTTTTGCCTCCCATGATCTGGCTTTTTAAAATGCAACACTTATGGAACTTTATAAAATTTACTAACAGGGCTATGGAAATGAGCCAACACTGCATGAAACTCTTGACACTGAAATGCTGGGCTAGTATCTTTACCAGTGACCCGCAGGAGGAATCACGGAATGGTTTGGGTTGGAAGGGACCTTAAAGATCATCTAGTTCCAACCCCCTACCATGGGCAGGGACACCTTTCCACTAGACCAGGTTGCTCAAAGCCTCATCCAAGCTGGTCTTAAACACTGCCAGGGAGGGGGCGTCCACAACTTCTCTGGGCAACCTGTTCCAGTGTCTCACTACCCTCACAGGAAAGAATTTCTTCCTAATATCTAATCTAAATCAACTCTCTTTTCGTTTAGAACCATTACCCTTCGTCCTATCAGTACATGCCCTTGCAAAAAGTCCCTCTCCAGATTTCCTGTAGGCCCCCTTCAGGTACTGGAAGGCTGCTATAAGGTCTCCCAGGAGCCTTCTCTTCTCCAGGCTGAGCAAACCCAACTCTCTCAGCCTCTCTTCATAGGAGAGGTGCTCCAGCCCTCTGATCATCTTCGTGGCCCTCCTCTGGAATTGCTCCAACTGGTCCATGTCCTTCCTCATGATGGGGGTCCCAGAGCTGAACGCAGTACTCCAGGTGGGGTCTCACGAGACTGGAGTAGAGGGAGAATCATGTCCCTCAACCTGCTGGCCACACTTCTTTTCATGCAGCCCAGGATACTGTTGGCTTTCTGGGCTGCAAATGCACATTGCCGGCTCATGTTGAGCTTCTCATCAACCATCACCCCCAAGTCCTTCTCCTCAGGGCTGTTTTCAATCCATTCTCCTCTCAGCCTGTATTTGTGCTTGGGATTGCCCTGACCCACATGCAGGACCTTGCACTTGGCCTTGTTGAACTTCTTGTGGTTTGCACGGGCCCACTTCTCAAGCCTGTCAAGCTCCCTCTGGATGGCACATGGAGATGGGGTTGGCCCCTCATCAAATTCGCAGATGACACCAACCTGGGGGAAATAGTTGATAATTTTTGCCATTCAGAATGATCTCGACAGGCTGGAGGAATGGGCCAACAGGAACCTTGTAAAATTCAACAAGGTCAGATGCAAATGGGACAGATTAATCAACTGTTGAAATATAGCATGGCTAGCTAGCAGCTCTGATGAAACAGACCCCAGATCCTGGTAGCCAGTAGGCTGAACGTAAGCCAGTGCTGTGCCCTCACAGATTTGAAGACTAACAGCATCCAGGGCTATACTAAAAGTCCTATAGCCAGTAGATAAAGGAAGTGATAATTCCCCCTCACTCGGCAATTGTTCTAGTGCATCTGGAATGCTGTGTCCTGTTTTGGGTCCAACAGCACAAGAAAGATGTTGAAAAATCGGCGTGAGTCCAACAGAGTGCTGCCAAGATGGTCAGCTGGAGCTGGGAAAAATTTTTGTGATGAGGCAAGACATGCAGCAGAACAGCTTACACAAGGAGGTTTCACAATCTCTGTCCTTGGAGGTTTTCAAGACCCAACTGGACAAAGCCCTGAGCAACTGGAGCTGAAGTCAGTGTTGACCCTGCCCTAAACTGGTGGTTGGATTAAGATCTCCTGAGGTCCCGTTCAACCTGAATGATCCTCTGATTCTGCTCTGAAATACACTGGTGAGCCTGGGACTTCACCATCCTGACCCAAATAATGGACAGCCATGCCAAATCCAAGTTGGGGATCTTTGGTTCATGAACACGTCTTTCTCATTCTCCTTTTACCCTTCTCTGTAGGCTTTCCGATCATGCTCTCTAATGTGCTGCAAGGTGGTGGTTGAACTAGTGCACAAACCCTAGAGCCATCATGGCATGTTTACCCCTTTATTAATATATTCTCTTGACATGGAAATACCACACTCAGTAATGAGGAGGAAAGGTTATTCATACCTCCCAACTTCAAACACTCAGTTTCATCTCTCCAACTTTCCTCTACAGTCAAGCGGATGAATCATATCAGATATCTGATTTAGTAGTTTTAAGTCACTTTGTGGATGATGATCTCTGTCTTTCCATCAACCAGGGAGGGAAAATAGGGAGATCAACTCATGCACCTTGCCAGTTAGGCTCGGTGTTGCGAATAATGTGCAAGTCTTTATCCTCATTGTCCCACACATCAGCACTTACACAGGTAGCAGTTTCACACTCCTCCTATCTGCTCTTTCCAACTAGGGACAAATATGTGAGGGTCTTTAAGAGCCCTGCAGGCAGTGTTGACATGCAGACAGCTTCACAAGGAACCTTTGGGTTGGCATGAGGCAATGGACAATGAGGCAACAGAGCACCTGTCTGGTAGGAGTATCTGGTTTAGCACTTCTTGAGATTGAGACTAAACCCCCTGATGCAATCACAGAATTACTTATTTATATTACTGTGGCATGACCTGGCCTGGGTAGGCTGCAACCCTTGTCACAGTAGTTCACGTAGTAGTAGTACACACATGAAACAAAAGGTCTCAGAGAGATGAAACCAGTACAGAGAGTGTTTTCTTCAAGCAGCAGTGCTGGAAGATGGATGTAGGAAAACAAGCTGGACTGTCATGACAGGCAATGGTTGCAGTACGTCAGCTGTCTAACTATTGTGAAGATTCCTGCTGGCATCACGGGCTGAGATTTGAAGCACAGCAGTGATGAAATAGCTTTGAGAGTGTTTACAGCGGGCTCCTCCCAAGCTTGACCAGTAGCATGGAAGAAAGAGAGAGGTGCTTATCTGAAAATTTAAGAAGTGGGTGCTGAATGTGGGTGTTGGAAGCTGGCTGCAGGCAGAAGTTGGCCAGTCGATAGTAAAGCAGAGATGACAGATAGGGTGAATATAAGACATGAAAGACCTGTGAAGTGAAGACAAGTAACACTGGTCTGATGTGATAGAGGAAAAGGAGCCAGCAAAGACACGTGTGACATGCTGAAAGCAGCAACTGAGGGAAATGATTTTCCCAGAAACGCTCTGAGTGGATGTACACAATTTTGCACATCACATTCACCAAGCCCACAGAAAAGGATGCTGCCCCACTTAAGACATGAAATGATGACAGCCTGAATGTGCTAAGTAGATGGACAGAAATGAGCATCTCTTAAAAATACATGATGCACAGAGACTCAGCAAAATGTAGACCTAACCTGGTGCATCTCACTTTGTCCACCTCTTTGGCCAGAAAGCTTCTTATGAGCTCATTCAAAGACTGGATTTCTTTTCCCCCACTGCCATGGAGAGGATTGTAGCCTGGCCTGTCTTCTTCACTCAAACTTTCACAACATCAGTGCTTCAAAAACCCCTGTGACAGGTACAAGTAGTTAAGTATTGCAAAGGCTTGAAATTCACTTTTATTTTCTTGGCAGATTCATAGTTTCCTCCTTCATGTGTGGACACTAATTTATTATTGATAAGTTGCCAGTCCATTATGTTCACTGCCATCTGTGCTTGTGTGCACATGCATATTTTTCTTTTATCTGACCACTGAAAAGTATCATATGCATTTACTCTGTATCCACCTCGCTGTCTGTACATTAAGAACAAATTATATTAGATCTGCTGAGATACACCCATATACTGCAAATCTTAGACATATGCCAGAGGGTGCAGTTGGACAAACTGCTCTGGCTGTTGCTGATCTGAATGCTCAATGCATTCCCATTCCTTTTCTGCCTGGGTCAGAAGTTTCTCTTAGATCCACTGGTTAAATTGTTTATTTACTAAACAGGACTCTGTTGCATTTTGAGATTTCAAAAGAAAAGTAGAAAGGTGGTCCCAGTTATTCCAACAGAACTACTCACAAGAGTTAAGACCAGTATGCGTCTAAACTTCTGCACAGTTTAGGCCAAATATGTTAAGAAACAAACAAAAGCTCAGCTCGAACTGAAATTGGCCAAAAATGTCAAAAACTACAAGAAAGGGTTCTTCAGGTATGCAAACAACAAGCAGAAACAGAAGGAAAATACTCGCCCACTGTTATACAAGAGAGGTGAATTAGTCAACAACAAAACTGAAAAGGCAGAGGTTCTCAACACTTTCTTCACCTGTCTTTACCAGCACTGATGGGCCCCAGGCCTCGCGAACAAAAATCCAGGTTGATGCAAACACAGACCCACCACCAGTGAAGGAAGAATTGGTATGTGAACTATTACAGGAGCCTGACCCCTACAAATCAATGGGTCCTGACATTATCCATCTGAGGGTGTTAAGAGAGATGGCTGACATCATTGGGAGGCCGCTCTCCATAATCTTGGAATTAAAGTCGTGGAATTAAATCTTGAAATTGAAGTCACGGAGACTGAGGGAATTCCCAGAAGACTGGAAGAAGGCTAATGTCACCCCCATCTACAAGAAGGGCTTAAAGGAGGATCCAGGAAATCATAGGCCCATCAGTCTTACTTCAGTCTCTGGGAAAGATATAGGATGAAACCTCCTGGGGGCTATCACAAGTCACATGAAGCACGTGATTGGGAAAAGCCAGTACAGATTCACCAAGGGCAAAACACGCTGGACAAACCTCATCGCCTTCTGTGACAAAGTAACCTGCTCGGTTGGTGTGGGGCGAGCGGTGGACATTGTCTACCTGGATTTCTCCAAGGCTTTCAATGTGGTTTCCCACAGCCTTCTCCTAGAGAAACTGATGTATTACGGTCTAGACAAGTGGACTGTGTGGTGGGTGGGGAACTGGCTGACAGGTTGTGTTGGGGTCCATGTGAGGAAGGAACTACAGCACACCAATACGATGCTCTAATAGTCCGCTTTATTTTGGTTAACACAGCTCTTTTATAGCATACATACTTCCTTATCTCGCGGTCACGCCTTAAGCTATTGGCTGCAAGCACTGTGCACGCTCTGTCCACGCGCCTCTTCTGCTGTTCTGATTGGATACTTGCTATGAGCCTAAGCAAGCTTTATCTTCATACTTCCTTACTGACTCATGCTCTTACATAACAGTGTACTCGTATGTTCTCTCTACAATTTTCCCACGGTCCAGACCCCTACAAGGTTGCACCCAGAGGGTGGTGGTAAATAGCTCCTTTTCCAACTGGAAACCTGTCACAAGTGGGGTACCTCAGGGATCAATATTGGGTCCAACGCTGTTTAATATCTTCATAGGTGATCTGGATGATGGGATCAAGTGCACCCTGATGAAGTTTGCTGGTGACACCAAACTGAGTGGACACTTCAGAAGGGAGAGCCACTCTGCAGGAAGACCTGGGTAGGCTGGAAGAGTGGGCTAACAAGAACATTATGAAGTTCAACAAGGACAAGTGTAAGGTCTTGCACCTGGGAAAACATTACCCAGGAGTGCAGCACAGGCTGGGATCTATCCTGGTGGTCAACATGCCCAATATGAGTGAACAGCGTGCTGCTGCGGCAAAGAAAGGGTGCTGGGTTGCATCAACAATGGCATCACCAGTGGAGATAAAGAAATCATTATCCCACTCTACTCAGCGCTTGTCAGGCCACACCTGGAATACTGTGTTCAGTTCTGGTCCCCGCTATGCAAAAAAGATGTGGACAGGCTGGAGAGGGTCCAGAGAAGAGCCACAAAGATAATCAAAGGACTGGGAAGCCTGGCATATGAGGAATGGCTGAGAGAACTGGCTTTTTCAGCCTTGAGAAAGGAAGGCTTAGGGGAGACCTTATCACCATGTTCCAGTATTAAAGGGTGGCTACAAAGAAGATGAAGACTCCATTTTTATAAGGAGTCACATGGAAAAGATGAGGGATAATGGGTACAAGTTACTCCTGGGGAGGTTCTGATTGGACACAAGAGGGAAGTTTTTCACAATGAGAACAATCAGCCATTGGAATAGTCTCCCCAGGGAAGTGGTGGATTCCCCAACATTGGACACTTTTAAGATTCAGCTGGGCAGGGTGCTGGGCCATCTTGTCTAGACTGTGCTTTTGCCAGGAAAGGTTGCACCAGATGATCCTTGAGGTCCCTCCCAACCTGGTATTCTATGATTCTATGAAAATACGAGGCTTTGGCAGTGTTCACCTCAGCTACCAGAGATTAGGAAAAGAAAGACAAAAACCAAAACATAGTCAGGTTCAAATTGCTTGGGTATTCCATCTAATTAGAACAATTCAAAAATAGTTAAAATAATAAATTGTTTATACCAAATGGAATTAGATAGGTGATAATTCTTATTATACACCAGCAACTTCGCAACACCTTTTTAGATGAATCTGTCACGTTTGCAACATTACAAGAGCTTTCCCTGAAAATAAGCTATAAGTCATACAGTCTCATCCAAAACTTGATCCTACTTTAACTGAAGTCTAGGACTACAGTTGTCTTTATTTGTACAGGTTCAAGATGCTGATGTGCATATACAATATTTTTTTTCTTTTTTTACCGTGCACATGGAATAGCACATAGAATAGAATATTCTTTTTAAGCAGGCAGCTTTAGGAAATGGCATCCCAATCCTCAGCTCTGTGGTAACAGCCAGTCAAAAGCAAAGCCAAGGATTGTAACTTTGACAAATTACATACTATTCATTCAAACCAGCTCTGAACTGCAAACATAAATTACACACAATAATGTGTGTGCATATATAAACACAAACGTACATATATATATACCCCCTAAAATTCATAATTGCTATTCTGAGGCCTTTATAAGTTCCAGGGACTAGGATTTTCATGCAGCAGGTGTGGAATATCACTATTACTGGGTTTTGATAGACCAAATATGGACTTCAATCAAGTTCCAAGAGAGGGGGGCGTGGATGGGTTAACTCTGCTACTGTTGCACCACTTAAGTGCTTAGCAGTCAGAATTACATGTTAAGTCCCCATGGAAGGTGAAGCCACAGTGTCTAACAAGACACCCTCCCCTTTTGTGCTATAAAGTGGGTGAGAAGCTAAGAAAACAGGCAAGGGTCTCCCACCAAGGGAGAGGGGTGAGAAGATGCCCTGGAAGACAGCTGCAGTAGTAGCAGAAAGCCAGCCAGGGAACTTGTGAATAATTTGGGACAAACTGGCAAGGAACTTTTCAGCAGAGGGTGTTGCAGGCCCCGCGGAGTGGCGGAAACGGCTGCGGTGTGCCCCGAGCAATGCCTCCAAGTGGGTGTTCTGCTTCCTCCTGGCCCTGCACCGGTGCCTTGGGCAAAACTATTTTCATTAGGCTTTACACATGGATGTGGGTTCCACCTTCAGTGCCTGCATATGGAAGCTATGCTAATCCAGTAAAAAGAGCACAGGCTCTCCAAGAGCCACTGTGGTCTGAAGAATGGAGGCCCTCTTAGCATTGCTTAACACAAAAAGTAATGACACGGCAGGCGACCGTACGAGAGCACCAGAAGCCAGGGCTTGTAAACAGCAAGCGGTGGCTCCACAAGCCTTACAGGTTTAAATGGCCCTCACACCTATCTGCAAGTCACCCCAGTGTGATTTCACTTCCATCTAACAGAAGGGCAAAGGAAACTTATGAAGCAGGAGGGAAGAATTCATTCATAGTCCAAAAAGATTTTTTTTTAAAAATCATTTGCTCCTTACAGTGGCAAAGTAGTAGAGCATGGAAACCGAAATTGGAACAGCGATTGCACTATGGAAGGAGTACCTGCTGACAGCAAGCACCAGGACCCACCCGTATCGCATGCTTTGGCTGTTTGGTATTGATGGGGACTGTCTCAGGAGAGAAGCACTGATGGAGAAGCACCGTTCCTGTCAACAATATACGGAAGCATGCAATGTGACACAAGAGTTGGGCTGGTTCCTGCACCTCTACAATCCTGCCAATTTCTAGCAATAATTGCAGTATTTGGGGGGGTTTACATTTTCATCCAAAGCCCAATTCCAGAAGCAAGTACACAAAAATCTCAGTTTTCAAAGATAAATACATAATCTTTGAGGTTTTGTATTTGCAGAAAAATGCGTGACACTATAAACCCTAAAGACTTACAAACCATCAAGAAGTAAGAAGACCCTAAGCGATGTTATTTTTAAAATCACCTCATCTTTAAGCGAGTATAATGATTTGGATTCTGACTCATGGCTTTGAAAACTTTGGTGTTTCCAGTTGCATCTGAAAACAGAATTTTGCCTTGAAAGATAGTCCGATATACACACAGAAACATGCTTTTCTAAATGAAACCTCATTTTACATTCCTGTAATCTACTTCATCCTGTAAGGCAATGGTAGTCCTTTTCAGCACAATTTCTCATGTGCCTTTCAATATTTGTCAGTGTTTTTTTGGCTGCCAGTCTGAGACACTAATGTTTTAAAAAGAGTTTTTGCTGCTTTTGAAAATCTTTAGTCACCAGAGAGATAACACACATGTAATGGACATACTGCTAACGTCAAAGTCATATACAACTGCCATTTTATCATATACTGTTTATTTTTTAGTATCTGTGCATAACTATAAAAGAACATATTTCTAATCCAGGGCTGGGATTGCCGTCGTTACGGAGACCACGGATTTGAATATCCCTGTTGAGTACAAAATGCAAAAACAGACAAAATGCAGCTATAAAGCAATGTAAGCCCTTAAGCAATAATAAAACACAAAGAAAAGTACTTGAGACGTTACCCCTCATTTCTTGCAAAGTAAGCTCATATTTAAGTTCAGATGGACCAGGTTAACAATCACTATTTTTAATGTTAAAATGCCCTGGGGAAGTTATAAACTCACCAAATATGCTGTTAAACTTACTTTATATTGTGTGCAGCTGTATGGCTTCATACCAGTGACCAAACTTCCTAAATGGGCCAGTGAAGTAAAAGACGTTCTCCCTTCCCCCCTCACACTCTCCCCCCCTAACAATGACTTACTTGTCACAGGAATTTAATTTATTTTGGTAGTATGTCAGGCTACTATTCAGTTGTTACTTTCCTTACCTCTCTTACCCTACATTTTTGCCTCTGGTAAGATCAGGATGAAGGAACAGATAAGGTAGGAAAAGTATTAAACTTTATCCCTTTTAGCAGTCATTGCTATGAAACATAAAGGTCAGATTCCAACTAATTTTGAATTATACTATATGTACTGCTTAATATGGATTTATTTTATATTAACATTAGAAGCCTTTCTCTAGTACTATCCAGCATAATCAATTCCACTGAACTAGTTATCAACTGAACCCCACATTTTTCCTCCCCCCCCGCCCTCTATAGATCAACCCTATAAGCCTGCAACATTTATTTCTTGCAGTAAATGTATTTTCCTGCAAATGTTTCTATAGCTTGTATTGGAGGTCTTAAAGGAGGAGGTCTGGCTTGAGGATTTGGATTTTGTGAACTTAACAAGGAGGCCGTTATGAAATGGAGCTTTGGCACGCCATGGCTCATTGGCAGTGATTAATTGACCGACATAGTTTCACATGATCCATTCTGACATCTAGACACAGACCTCACCTAGGAAATTGCAAGTGGATATCAATACTGCATCACCAAACTTAGCATCACAAACTCTTTAAGGCTATTTTAGGCTTTTCTGGCAGAAACTGCTTTTCCTGAAGCCTCAGCTAGGATAAATGGCCATCAGTGAAACAATTACTTAAAAATGGATTTCAAGCTGGATAATAAATAATAAATCCATGGAGTCAGAGCAATAAGGAATAACTGTGTCAGGCTGAAATGTCTTTAAGAAAACCAGGCTTTTCAGTAAAACAGCAGACTAAATACAAATTAGCAAGATGACTGCTATCAACAGCACAGCAAAGGGAAAATGCTCTCCCCGGTATGGTTTGAAAATCTGTGTTACTTTTGGCAACTGACAAAATATAATTATTTTTGCTATTTATTTTTTTTCACAAAATTCATACAATACATTTCCAAAGCTCTCAAGACACATCTAAAGCACAAAGATAAATATAGCCAACCAGCTTCTAGCTAGGTTCAAAAGAGATGCTTTTTACATCACTGGTCGACTGCTGTACTTCAGTTAAAGCATAGAAGAAACAATTTATTTTGCTACATTAAAGTATAGCCATTTTTCATTGGAAAGAGATAGCTGTCTTATTCAAGAAGAACCCTGATTAAAACCAGATGTTTTTTTTAAAAAAAGTCAACGAGTTTAAATGTACTATTAGTGCTTTAACTTGATTGGATTAGAAGCCTGTAAAAATCTTCTTATAATATATACATATTTGTTTTAAAAGTAATTCCCTGAATTTCATGTACAAGGTCAATCAGCTGCCCTGTCCCGTTGGTGACCGTATCTGCTCCACAGCATGCTGTTGGCAGAGAAGTGAAGGAGCTGGGCAACATTAAGTCACAACACAGCATCCTGTCACTAAGTAAACAGCATTGCACGATGACATCAGAGGAAATGAAGGGATGATAAAATAAAAGAAGGCAAAAAAGTGCAACTATTCCAAGTTTGCCTATGTGAAAACAAGTGGTAGGAACAGCTACTGTAATGTTCAGTGCCTGGGGTTGAGGCAGGATCAGACTTTCTATCAAATTAGCCAAGGGGCACTAGTGCAAATGGGATACTTCTCAGATACGCATTGACTTGATTAGCAGTTTACAGGTAAATAAGGAGGGCAATGTTTGCCTTAGCATTAATAGTGAATAAACAGTTTAGCTCAGGGCTGCCAGTAATGGAAACCGCAAAGTTCGGTGTGTTGCTTCTTTACATTGTAAGTATCCTATGACAGGCTGTGTGAAATACTTAGTATTAATTTATTTATTTTTAAGCTTAGCAAATCTTACATAGCAACAAACATACCACAGACCTCAGGTATTACTGAGAATGGCTTTCAGGAATATTGATCTTCTTCCTTTGTTCTGGGTTTCAACTTGGAAACGCTGGAAACGGACTCCCTCATTCCCACTCTCACACTGTTCAGTGCTGTAGTCATACAAAAATGTATTCCTATGGTCCAGAAACCATTTTCAGCCTATAGTCTTTGTTTCATAAAAGTCTACAGGTAGAGGAAACTTATTTGCTTTAGAATACCTTTTCTTTTAAAGAGCAATATTTCATGGAAATGTATCTGTTTCAGTGAAAATATTCAGGATGGAATTTCTAGTGGGTGTGAGAAAGAGTTCAGCATCAAAATGAACACAAATCCCAAAGCTCCTCTCCCTTCCCTTAAAATGAAATTGTTGCTCTCTGACTAGCCTTTACTCTGGTGGAGTTCTAAAGGGATAATTGCACATTTGGAAAGCTAAAAACACAGAAACCAGTCCATTAAATTAAATTTAAAGGATCTCAGAAGAAAAGATATGGCTATCCCAAACTCTAGCCACCATTACCATGAACTAAAACCAAAACTCTCACACAACACACAAAAATTATGCAAAACCTCATTGCCTCAAACTAGAAACCACTAATAAAAAGATGAGAGCAGGCTCATACTCAGCCATGCCCTACCTACAACCGGACTATGTCTATCACAGAAAATCTGAATCTGCAAGCAGACATTCAGGTCAGTGGACTGGGAGCTTATGGAACCCAACTTCAGGCAGATGACAAAGCTGAGAACTCACAGTTCCCTTTAAGGAGACTATTACAGGCACTGCTTCTAACATTACAACATTACTGTGTTATACATAGATGCAAAAGTACCTATGTGATGTGTGGAGGAAGGAGATCGATCTGGAGTGTAAACAACTATGTAAGAAGGCCAAATTAACAATTAACCCAGTGTATAAAGTTTGCAAAGCCAAAAATAATTCGTTCAGTTTTATGATGCAAATTCTTTCTCAAATAAAAAAACCTTGTCTTTTATAACTGTTGGAACTTTAAAATGACTAAAAATCAAATTTGGATTAGAAGATAATGGACAAAATTTAAGCATGAAAAGCAATACTCCCTAGCCAGTGAAATCCCTGCTGAGGGCTACTGTGCAGGCAATATGAACGCGTGAGAACTCTGTAATGTGCTCAAGCAGTAGCTAATAAAAAAAGTCATTTATGAAAATTTCTGATATGTTGTAAATAGCTCTTGCATGTTGCAACTTGTTATAATTTGGGGATTTCATTGGCTATCCCCCAGCTTATTCAGGCAGAGTGTGAAAATCAGTGTGCAGGAGAAAGTTACAAGGTCCTTTAGAAAGTAATGGGCATTTTTTCCATTTTCCAATCCATAACAAGTAAATGGTCTCACTTTGTTAGCACTGAACGTAATGAGCTGTAATGAATAGCCCATGCTGCTTTTGGTTTGACTGCTGTTGCTTTCGCCTGTCTTCCTGGTGTTAGGCCACCTGTGCACGTCACTGCTAAGACAGAACGACAAAGGAAGAGCCTAGTGAGGACCGTGCAGTTCTGGTGGGAATGGGTCCCGCCATCTCCGCAATAAAAGTAACCCCCAAATCCAGCCTAAACAAGATGGACAAATGGGGATAGAGGGCAGGAATGTACCAACTAAGTCTCTAATACAAGAGGCCTGTTTTGCTGAAGATGTGTTCTCTACGCTCAGCCAGGCATGGGACAGGTCCTTTTGCCATATACTTGCAGGTGCATGAGCACAGTGAAGCACAAGGTATTTTTCCTCTGCCTACCTGTTTCTAGAGGCAGGATTTCTCTACAGAGGATAAAAACGTGGTTACATTTGAAAACATCAAACCAATTTGACCTTAGACAAGATGCAGCATAAAATTTTCCATGTACAACAGACGATTTCCAACTGATTTCACAGAATCACAGAATCACAGAATGTTAGGGATTGGAAGGGACCTCGAAAGATCATCTAGTCCAATTCCCCTGCCGGGGCAGGATTGCCTAGACCATATCACACAGGAACGCGTCCAGGCGGGTTTTGAACGTCTCCAGAGAAGGAGACTCCACAACCTCTCTGGGCAGCCTGTTCCAGTGTTCGGTCACCCTCACCGTAAAGAAGTTTTTCCTCAAATTTAAGTGGAACCTCCTGTGTTCCAGCTTGCACCCATTGCCCCTTGTCCTGTCAAGGGATGTCACTGAGAAGAGCCTGGCCCCATCCTCTTGACACTTGCCCTTTACATATTTATAAACATTAATGAGGTCACCCCTCAGTCTCCTCTTCTCTAAGCTAAAGAGACACAGCTCCCTCAGCCTCTCCTCATAACGGAGATGTTCCACTCCCTTAATCATCTTCGTGGCTCTGCGCTGGACTCTCTCTAGCAGTTCCCTGTCCTTCTTGAACTGAGGGGCCCAGAACTGGACACAATACTCCAGATGCGGCCTCACCAGGGCAGAGTAGAGGGGGAGGAGAACCTCTCTCGACCTGCTGACCACACCCCTTCTAATACACCCCAGGATGCCATTGGCCTTCTTGGCCACAAGGGCACACTGCTGGCTCATGGTCATCCTGCTGTCCACTAGGACCCCCAGGTCCCTTTCCCCTACGCTGCTCTCCAACAGCTCTGTCCCCAACTTGTACTGGTACATGGGGTTGTTCTTGCCCAGATGCAGGACTCTACACTTGCCCTTGTTATATTTCATTAAATTTCTCCCCGCCCAACTCTCCAGCCTGTCCAGGTCTCTCTGAATGGCTGCGCAGCCTTCCGGTGTGTCAGTAGGAACTGGATCAGAACTTCACAAAATAACTGACAAGGAGGAAGACAGTGATGACAAGATGAAAGAGGGGCAATCCTACAGAATACTCATTCCCTCTAATTCAAACCAGTGAAAACAGTGTTCTATCTGATGGTTGAAAGTACGTCCATTCATTAAACAAGCTCCAGCTTATACAACAGTATTGCTATGACTATAATATGTTAGAGAGACAAAAAAAGAAATTCTTAGTTTAGTGGCTCCTTCACTACATAAAATAACCACGAGCAACAAGTTATGGGAAGATTTATGTCAAACAATTTCAGTATAGACTTTAGACCTCTATAATGCTTTTTAAAGCTTAGTCCATTTTATCAGTGAAATCAGTTTGACGAACACCGAATCTAATTCATTCAGTTTGAACCTAGTTACAACAGGAATAACAACCAAAATGTCCTAGCATAATTCTTTTAAAATATTTGTACAGAAGTAGTATCATATGTGCAGTTGCATGTATTTAGGAATTATCTGTTCCAAAAACTTGATCCAAGAGCATTTTCTACAGCCAGTTAGTTATAAAATATTTTGTTTTAAAATACATACTCCGGTTTCTCCCAGGACTCAGTAAAAGTAACTTACTCTATGATTAGCAGAGCTCAATCACTACTTCTGCTTGCAAGAAGTTAATCTGTTGAGGGTTCATGTCTAATGTGAATGTTTCAAACAGAAAAGTCAAGTTGGACAGATTCTGATAGAGTGCCATTTGCCTATAGCAGAAACACAGTGGTTGTAGTAGACAATAATATTAGCTGATAGACCATTACCTACAATTTGAATGCTCCTGAGCAGGAAAGACTTTGCTGGAGAGCCTAGTGCAAAATATTTAAACCAATACCATCTACAAAAAAAGGCCTACCCTAAATTTTAAAATTCATCAAGATGATAGAGAAGATATTCAAACACAGTTCTGCAAAATAATGCAAGCATGCATGCACAATATCTAGATGGATAGCAATACAAAATACTCCTAGATGAACCAAATTATTTAAAATAAATATCTGCTCCTTGAATAAGATAAATCACAATATAGTATTAACTTGACAGTGTGAATAGTGTAAATCCAAGGAATTAATACTTCACATAGTAGAAAGAAAAATGAGGAAACTCTGATTTTAGACACTAAACTTAACAACTTCTAATTCTTATCTCTAGGTCTTGATAACCTTTGTTACCTTTACAGCTTTCAACTATGTGTACCTAGGACCTGGAAAATGAATTAGAGTTGCCCATTAGTCATTTTCTGGTCTCTGAATCTTAAATCATACTTTTGTTTATTCTAACCTTCACATGAAAACCCTCCATTAGAAATGTACAGACCAGTGTTTTACTCTTAACAGGGAAAACGAAAAAAAGTGACAGGTAAAATTAAATGTTTCAGATGTTTTCTTTGGAAAGTTACATCTCAACTATTTTGTGGGGGAGGATAAATGAGGCGAGATCATTTTAACATACTACCTCAATAATATATGCAGAGTGCCTCAGGAAATGTAAGAACTGTTGGCCCTATAAATGAAAAATTAAGAGGAAGACAACTATTTATTTCATTAGTCATCTATATTTCTACTTAGAATCATTGAATAACCTGAAGGCTCCAGCTGGCTAAAGATTCCTTGTGATCTCAGAAATCAGGAATACTTGACCCATCTTTTAAGATAACATTCACTTTATTTTTCCCTCAAGTCACAGTTGTATAAGTTTTCTGGAATTTTAGAATATGTTAATATATGTCTGAATTGCCGTTATTTTGATTTGCAAAAATGCATAGTAGCTTTATCAGCTGGAAAACTATTCCCACCCTTGTTTCCAGCATCAAGCCATTTCTACCACGTATCTCCAAGAGTAATTCAGGGAAATATCTCTCTTTTTTTCTGATTCTAATAATTGCTCGTTTCTCACTCCCATCTTTTGGTATATTTATCAGTATAAGACATAGTATCTTAAACACACGCATTCGCTGTTAAAATCTGATGGGCTCCTTTGCACTAAGAACTGTGACTGCAACCTCCAGTCACACAAACGACTACCGTGATGGGTAAACAACTTCAACATCTGTTCATGTCTTTACTTTGATGCTTTCTTTATGAAATTACTGGTCAAAATACAGTTCACCTTTTCTAAATCTCAAAGAAACAAACTGTGATAACTGGTTTTGCAATCAGGTATTTCAAATGATTATTGCAGGCTTTTTGTTTTTAAGGAGATATATTTAGGCCTGAAAACACAGGCCGAATGTTGCCATATCTCTTCCATTTTTTTGGTCACAAGAATATGCTAGTCAATAATGAAACCATCTGAATGAAGTTGTGTTTGGAGGAGTCCAACATTTTGATGAGTCTTCAAAAGGAAAAAAGACACCCTTCAGAGCTTTTAAAACAATAATAATGATTTAAAAAATCCATTTGGAATAGTCAAATCTTGTAAGAAAAATGTGCTCCACTTGAAACTCAAAAAGCAAAATTAAATCATATCAGCACATTGAGCAAGATTTGTACTTATTTGTATTTTTTAAAGGCATATTTATTCCAAATTCCTATTTGAAAATATTTTAGGAATGAGTAAGTGTTGATGATTATAACCTATATTCAGAATTTTTTTTCATAGTTATAAAAGAAATAAAGATTGATTGTAGTATACTTAGTTCTGGTGGGAATCATATAAATTTATTTTTTAACAGCAGTATTCTGCACCACAGAAAGCCTCATGAAATCACAACCACAGTCAAGAGGCACATGTGCATCCATATGAGGTGAAACTTGGTACTAGGTGCCTTGTGCGAAAAAAATTAACGTGACTTCAGAGCAAAAAAGGAAAATATATCCAATGTTGTATTACAAACAACAAACTCACTATTCTGTGGCACACTCAGAGTAAATCATACAGATTTGCAGGATCTGGCCCTGCAAATCTCCATCAGGCATTTTTGCCCACAGTCCCACTAAAGTTACAGGGCCTGTTCTTGAGCACAGAATTGAGCACTTAAACTCTTCAGTATCCTATTTTTAAAACATCTAGAACACCCCAGGTCTGAAGGTCTCTGCTTCTAAAAACTCACAGGTGTTGGCCTCAATGATCCTTATGGGTCCCTTCCAACTTGAGATATTCTACGAATCTATGATTTCAGTCTTTTTACAACACACAAGACCAGTGTAAAGAGAGAATAAAAAATCTGAAGCAACTAAATACCACTGTGCCTCACACAATCATAATCATACAAAATTTACCCAAACAAGTGAAAGTCAAGAAACAGAACAAAAAGCTGGTAATGACTTTACTATGAAAACCGGAGAAAGGCAAAACTTAGGACTTTTAGCACCACCTTTAAAATGTGAAAAAGACTTATCAGCTAGTACCCCTAAGATACCCACTAATCTAACAAATTGGAAATTTGATCTCCACCTTGGCCTCCACTCTGATGTCTGTAAAAGAGATTCCTGTCAAGAATCAGGTAGTGAATCTCCTGTTGTCTTTTCCAGCACGATGTTTTTTTACTAGACAAAGAGCACAGTGATATTCTATACACTGTAAATTCAGATGATCTTTCTTTCACTCTCCCTCCCCCTTTTTTTAAATGTGGTTGTTCATGGACAATTTCTTTGGTTAGTAACATAATTGTGATTTGAGTTTTTGGTTCCAGATGAGATTTTTTTTTTTGCTTCTATTTCAAATGTGTTTGTATTAATTGTGCATTTGTGGAGGAATGGGAAAGTTCAGTTTGAAACAATTTTTCTTTTAGAAATTTGAGATCACCTGTTACACGCTTTTTCACAGCTTTAATACTAATCAGTGGTTTTAACAAACTTTTGAGTGATTATTATCTGAATAATGCCTATGTTTGGGATTGTGTTTTTATGTTTTAAAACTAGAAGCAAATTGTGCCAGCACTTACTTGTTACTTTTATTAAAGCACAGCCCTCTTTTAACTACAGTTCTGCACAGTTCCTTACTCCCTCACTCCATATCTGTGGTTTTTTTCCACTTCATTTGTATCCTTTTTGCACCTTTTTTGTGCTTCTTTCTGCGTGCTTCTTTTTGCATTCTCTTTTATATTCACACCAGCCAGCTTTGGGAAAACTGACAGTGAAAGAAATAAAGTGTTATGAATTGTACCTAAAAACACCTGGTAAAGGTTTATTTTATGGCATCAAATAAAAATGCTGAAAAATACCTGTCAAACAATATTTTTTTTAAAACGAAAAGAACAGAAGCTTGAAATACAGCGAAGCAAAGAAAAGGTGTAAATTTACAAGAAGCTAGGCAATGGTGATAAAAAGCAATTTTGCAAAAGTTAAAAAAAAAAAGAAAAAAGATTAAATGACATTTAAAAATATCCAAGTCTTCATTTGATTATCTTTAATCTAATTATAAAAAGGAGCTGCTTAGTTCCCTGCAAAACAAGGAGACCTTAGATGGTTTAAGCAGGAAAAACAGAGGCTAGTGCAGCAAAAATAGTACTAAATTAAAGCACTTGGAGGCCAAGAGCTTTGAACCTGGGTTTAAGCAGTCATTCCAACCTTGTGAGGCAGGGGCTACAGAAGTTTGGGCTCCTGCTAACAGAGCCCTCATTGTTCCACCAGGCAGCTAGAAAAATGCTGCTTTATATCTCCTCACACCACAAGCCCAGCACACAGAGCCTAGGAGGAGAAGGAGTCCGAGGGTGTGCTATCCATTGAAAGCCATTTTTCCGTTATAAACTACCCCATGCTCCAGCTCTGGCTCGCCAACCACGCTAACGGGATGTTATGATGGTGCATAATTTATAACTGGAAATTTCTGATTTATGTGGGATTTGGGGCATTTGCGTGCCCACCTTCCCAACCTTCCCTCCTTCACTCAGCCCTGGGCACAGCAAGGTGAAACCTTTCAAACTGCAGAGCCAAGGTATTCACTGTACTAGTAGATAAACATTGCACAGTTGAAAGTTCAGTTATTCCACACCTGTTTAATATGTTTATTCAGTAATTAAAGATTAATGCCTATTCCAGACCAGATAAATATATACAGTACACACACATGCATTCTGTAAGGAACAAAGATTTTACTGTATTGGGCTACTTAAGGGTACTGAAAAGTACAATTTTAAAAAGCATAAGCCATGTCACATTTAGGCCATGCTATAAATTACATTACATACATTGGTAAAAGATGTTAACGGTGGGTCAGTCGGAAGAATTACTGAGGACAATTTAGAGACAGGTCACCATTTATTTCTATGGCTCATAATTATGGCTATTTGCAGAGATGGCTATCGTTCATTGCTATTCTGTGGCAGGCTCAATAGAAGGCATATGTGATAATGTTCGCATGATTTAGACTTGCTGAACCTGTAATAAAATGTATTAGGCTGAAGTGCTCCAAAATGTTTTATTTATATATAGGTACATATATATAGAGATAGGTAGTATGTACTTTTATATACATAGCTACACACAAAAATGTTCTTCATATGTATATGCACACAGAGAAGTTACATATATGTACACACATATACCCACAAATAAAGGAAGAACTCTTTCATAATTTTTCCATGTGCAAAAATATACACCAAATAAAAAGGCCAGATCCATTGTGATAATAAGAGGATAATATGAGACCTTAGTAGATTGTGTCATCAAAGGAGTATTTTCACAATGATTGAGACAAACTGCCTTTTCCTTAACAAATGTCCAGTTTAAAAATGTCATGTTTGACCAGGTTAATAAATAGACATAACATAATGAATCTCATTAATTTCCTTTTTTTTTTCCAAATGCATAAGGGAATGGAGGTACTCTACTCACATCCTGTTACCTTTTAAAGAAGCTCTACATGTACCTTTCATAAGGCTCTTTTGAATAAGATCTGTTTTCCTGTCTACAAACTCACTGTGCAGTGTACCATGGTGGTTGGAAGCAACATCTTTACAGCCATAAAGGGCCATGAGAATGGTTGAATCATGACTGTCTGCTGAATTCACACCAATTATGCTAATACTTCAAATAATTGAAATTATAGAAATCAAATACACTTCAATTAACTCTGCTTCTTACAAAGTTCATAGGTTTATAATCAGAAGCATCTGAATAGTAGAAGATTTTTTTTAATTGTATCATTTGGGATGTTATTGTGCTCCATTAAACCCACAAAGCTGGTAAACTAGTATGCCTGCCGTGCTGGAACTAAGCCGCTGCTAAGGAACACATCCCTGAAATATATTTTATGTGGTTTTATTGTTTGTAGATCCAAATCAGAACAGCAGCTAATGACATTCTTAAGGTTAAATCAATAGTTTCTATGCAAGGCTGAAAGAATATACTTCAGTGGATTTAATTATCAGCCTGTTTAACTCATGCTCTGCGCTGGACTCTATTTTGCATTGGTAACACTCCCAGTCTCGTTTAAGGAGGAGGATTCAGCCAGTACTGATTTTTTTGAAGCCTCTACCCACTGCATGACTTGACCTTGTTCCCATTTAGTAAGGGGAGAAAGCTCCGTACACCTGAATGGGGAGCAGGACAAGCTCTACACAGGATGAAGAGCGATCTCCAGCAAAGTGCGCTAAGTCCACTCACCAGCTAGCAGAACAGGAAAGGGTCAGGACAATTCATGTGTAGAAAAGGTCTTCCAAGTCTATTTTATAATTATTTTTGTATATATCTGTTGATGCTGAACACAGTGCAGTGCCTCTCACAGAAGCAGTACACATCTTGCTTTGTCTCATGTTTTCAGGATGGCATGTTAAACAGCTCCTCAGAGAAAGGACAGCATGTATGAGTGCACATGTTCAAAAAGAGCAAGTTTGCTAAAGCATTACTGTAAATGCCCAAACTAACTCCTTTGTGCAATGGCACAGATTTCTGACTGGTCATCCTGCCCCCTTTCTCAGAGAAAGAGAAGAACTGTTCTCAGTATTAAGACCACGCACCCCAAATTGCAGTGGCATACACTTTGTATGCATGTGAAGTAGACACACATTTGTAGTAGTGTGTGCACAGCTGAGTATAGTGGTCTTTCTCAGGGCCATAATAATAAATATAAGAATAAAAGTAATTAAATCAAAGCCACAAAATCACAAATTAAAATCCAAACAGCAGAATTACTTCATGTTCCAAATTTTGGGAATGACAAGCTTCCTTCCATCACTTCCACAATGCAGTGGGCAGAAAGGGAGGCAAACAGAAAGGAACTGCATATCACAAAAGCCCTGACCCATTCTTGGCTTTCACAATGCCCCTAGAACTGCACAGAACATCAGTAATCAGACACAAAGAAAAGGTGCTGCAGATCCAAGTCTGAAATCAAGGTTTTAGTACACAGAATCACTGTCTGGGTTAGAAGGGACCTCTTGAGGTCATCTGGTCCAGCACCTTGCTCAAAGCAAAAGAACTTCAAAGTTAACCCAACGTCTTGGTTAAAGCACACGATCTACAATAATTCAGCTATTCAAATATCATTCTGGTCAAGCAACAATGTGTACCTTTGCAGAAAACAGAACTGTAGAGGAACAGTGTACTATGCTTCCACTTTGAAACAGAATAGCAAAGACGTTTCACTTATTTTAGCAAAAATGAAACTTGTTAGCTTTGTTAGCTCTGTCTTTTATCATCTTTTTTAACTAAAGGGCAAAACTGAAGTATTATTGTTATCCCTCAATGATGTATACCGTTAGCCTGTATTACCCCTGTAACAAAAATTGTGTTTAACACAATTAATTTGCATTGAATTAGTGGGAGGATCTGTTTTTTTTTGTTGTTGTTTGTTTGGGTTTTTTTATCTGTTGTAGTAATAGGACTGTGAAAATATAACGCCTAAATAAAGAATGAGTTCTAGTGAGCTTGTCACTAGAGCACATCGTAATAGTTGGTGTGTACATTAGAGGCAGATATGAATAGGAAAAGCACGTGAAAAGGTCTCCAAAGGTCTTGAATTTTGGATACACTTAGATGCCAAATCTGAGCTTTCTTATTGAAGAGTATCTCTAATTTTAATTTGTTGGCCTCAAAGAGATTTTATTTTTAGCAGCATAATACATTAAATTAAGTATTTTGTTAAAGGCATACAGATGTAATCTACACACATATGTATTATGCAACCAGTCACTGTCGAATTTATAAGCCTTTTGTAAATGCAAAAAATTCAGTTGTAGAATATGTAGTTCAGAACCTGAACATAATATTTATTATTAAGTAATTGAATACCATAAAAATGTTTCTACTTATCAAAGTACTGAGATTTAACGATAAAGGGAACACAACAAGGCACAGCACAAAAGAACACTGAAATCAGCCCCATGCTAAATTCCCCACAAGGCACTTGGTACTGTTTTCCAGGTCAGAGAGGGCAGGAAGGGACTAACCTAGTCCTGTTAAGCTAACAAATATGACAGAAAACATTAAAGCAAATAGAGATCTCTGGACTAACAGGTATACTCCTCTTCTCCACCCTGGGCAAATGCCTCCTATCTTGCTTCATCTGCAGTGAGCTACACTGGATTAAGCAGAATCCTGAGGTTTAAACAGATAAATCACTCTTCACACAGGAGAGGTAATTTGAACAGGCATTTAATTGCTGCAGCCATCCAAACTGTAGTGAGGCAAAAGTGCAGTCTTAAGGGGGAAAAAAAACCCCAACCAAATCAAAAACTCCAAACACATGGACAAGTCAAGCCTATAGCAGCTGGGAGCTGTTTGTGACTTCTCTGTTTCACTTCTTTAGACTTTCTGGCATTTTTATTGCCAGAAATATTTATTTATCCCAGTGATAATATGTAAGCATGCAGATGTATTAAATTGAGAGGGAGGAAAAATAGGGGCCACATAGAAAGCAGCAGACTTGCAGTAACTGATAAACATCAGTCATTCGCTAATAAGCTTAAAGTTTCTAGAAGTTTAGAAATTAGCAAATAAACTGTTAAGATAATATCCTGATGGAAAGCTTAAAACGGAAGTTTAATATTTGTAAGAGCAAGCATTCAAAAATCAGCACTTTAAGCTTCCCTACCCCACCATGTTCATTCAAAAAAATGAATATACATTATGGGTATTTTCTTGCTTTTCTTCTTGTTTTTGTGCTTTCAGGTTTTGCTCTATAACCCTAAGTGCCATAATCCTCCCCTCTCTTTTTCTCTTCTAAATGGCAACTGGGATTTTCATGAAATTATTTGACTCCAGTGCTGAGGTTTCAAGGAAAACAAAAAAAGCACTTACTTTCCTAACTAATGAGAAAAATGAAAAAAGCTGGAAATGCTAGGGTTTGGTTAAAAATGGCGCTCTCATTTAGAACCAGACATTACCATAGATCTCACAAAAGTCTGTGAAAGAAGCGAGGACCAGGTTTCAGTCAAATTTACAGGATTCGGACATACTGTTTTGCAAAGGTGAACCAGCTAGAATATTCACCATGGTTATATTTGTTTACTTGCTCAGCTAATGAAATTATGGAAAATTCTTTCATAAACATAAGCAAGTTTGGAATGCCTGAAAGTGGGCTTTTTGTCAAACTAAAAAGAAGATAAAATAAAAGCAAAGCCTTAAATATACCCAGGCCACATGGGAAGAAGCTTTTATCTCACTGACTTCATGGGTCCCAGCATTTCACTCCTATATAACGAGTCCATTAACAATGAGGAGAAAGCTCTTTTCACTCTTCTCCCCAATTCAAAATCAGCAGTGCAACCTCGGTTTCTTCATTGATGGGAAGTGCCTTTTAATGAGAAGGTGTCATGTATCTTTCATGCAAACACTGTAAGGCCCAAGGTAAAAACACGAGTAAGGCAGCCACTGGAAAGTAAGTACCCATTAGTTGTCATCAGGGCTGCCTGGAGCCTTATCTCAAAATAACACTAAGCTCCCAAAGCCCTCAAAAATGAGACGAAATTCTGGGCTAGAGGAAAGGATCCCACAAAAGATTTTCAGATTAATTCTCCAAGCCATTTTGCATCAAAATAAACAAAGCACCTTTCCCAGTTTTCCATGGGAAACAGATAAAAGGTGCAGTGAAATAGCCAGCAGCTCAGTTGGCTCAGCAGCCTCCCCAGGAATGCCAAAGACAGAGGCGCAAGTCCCTGTGGAATTTGATTAAGACTAGAAGCTTGAACCTCTTTTTCTGTCATCTGCAGTGAGCATCACAAACATCAGCTCACTGATTAAGCCCGAGGCTTGTGAGCATTGGCCTCTTTTGTATATTGACAATAATTCTTATCCTTGTCAAAACTGATATGCACGATCCATCAACAGCTTTCCCTTTTGATGAAACAACACATGGGAGTAACTTCTCACCCAACCGGCCAGAAAACACCTACATGGTGGGAGATGCAAGAGGATAAAGAACTGTAGGCAAGCCCCTAGCTTGGAAGTCTTTTGCTGGTTGGCTTTGGGGAAAAGCACAACACATTTTGAAAGAGCCATGGGGACCACTGGG
Source organism: Nyctibius grandis (assembly GCF_013368605.1). NCBI lineage: Eukaryota > Metazoa > Chordata > Aves > Nyctibiiformes > Nyctibiidae > Nyctibius > Nyctibius grandis. Next base: position 17,057,282 of record NC_090660.1, read on the forward strand.
ACGTTCAGCAGAGACAGCCAAAGGGGAGTCTTCTCTCACGTGAAGCAACTACAGTGGGCTCCGCTGAATTAACACAACCAAAACCAAAGTCATTGCCAAGTTGGGAACCAGTTTAACAGCATGAGCACCTCAAAGTTCAAATAAGAGGAATGCAATAGCAAGGGTCACTGCAGGACCAGGCTTGTAAGGGACTGTTAAGGTTTATTAAACACCACTCATCACTCTTCGTTTAGCACAATTGTGGGAAAAGAAGATTTTATAGCCCAGTGATCCAGTCTACAACAGGCGTCAGATGTGCAAGACAAGTCCTGTCTCTTGGGAAGAAATCGCCCTTCAGCTGTGAGAGAAACCACATTTGCTGCTTTGGCAAAACACTGGGGACTCTCCTCCCACGTAGAAATCAGACCAGACTCCTATTTAACTGAAGATGCCAAGAACATATTAATATATATATATACATCACCATTCTTCCACATTCTTTCTAAAGGCATCTCTAACATTACATCTGCACAACCACTTACAACAGTACCATATTTGTGCTTATAAATTAAGTAGCCCAGCTCCTGACAGGCATGCATATGGAAACATGCCACCTGAAACACACAACCAGAACCAAGTCTGAGGCTCAGGAAATATATGCCCTACATATCTAGATAAGCTGTAGAGAAAGTGACCAGATTTATTAAAAAAAACCCCAAACCCATACTTCAGAAGCTAGTCATAATTTGCTGAGAGGATACTCCAGACTTCATCAGAGGTTGCAGGATATTTTCAGTAACTGAGAAACAGTTACCTGATTTTTTCTTTCACAACTATTCTTACATAAATTGAAATAAAGATATTTTACTATAAAATTGTACTCACTTTTAATTAGCTCCTCAAAAATAAAATTACAATCATGTTTTATTAAAAACCTAAAGAATAAATTAATGCAATTTTCATTATACCTCAGGAGGTGGGTTTTTTTGTTTTTTTTTTTTTTTTAACCTGCTGCCCTGTCGGGCCTTATTATTTTCACAAAGATCTGACAATCGTGGGGTCATATTTGTTAGCTGCCTGTGATAACATTCAAAAGGGGCACTATATATCACCAAAACAGCTCACAAACTGGCTAGTCACATTATTTATTATGAGCCACACATGTGACAAATTATTTAACTCAGTGACTCCTAATAAGTCAAAGAGCAAGCAATTAGCTAACGCAGTATGAGGGCTGTTTGTGGCAATTTATAGATGCTCTCAAGCTGTCACAGCACTTCAAAGTACCATTAGGGGGGGAACCTCTTAATGACTCACTTGAGATGACAAGCATTACACAGCACACATGGCAGCGATGAATTTGGCAGCCGATTCTGTTACTTGAAGCTTCCTCCCCTTCCTCCAACAGCTGTTTACGTGTTTGCAGTTTGCATTTCTTTCTTGCAAATTGCTAATCGCTGGAAATGCGGAGAGGGAGGCACTGTGTTCTTTTGCAACACAGCAAGTGCTGTTCAAGGCTGCTCTGTGGGTAAATCCTTGGGACTACAAGAAACTCAGAGCTGTATGACTGTTAACTAGGCGAGACACCGCAGATAAAGTCTGCTTGTTGCATACACAACTGCTATTTCCAGCTCACAGCTGGAATGGACTGAATCTCATGGAAGCTGGGGTCGTCTTCCAGTTAGCTGGGATTACTCTTTGTAACAATTATTCTTTATAGTAAACCAAACAAGGACATTTTCAGGACATTTGGACAAGATGACCTCCAGACCTTCCAACCTCAACCATTCTGTGAAACCAAAGATTAACACTTTGAATTCACTCAGGATGTGGGAATGATCCAAGCTTTAGAGCTCAGACCAGCTTCCAAAGCTTAGTCCCTGGCTTTCTGCAACTGGTGACTATCTTGCATTTTCTTCTTTGCATTCCATTGAAAAAGTAAGCGTATCCCTTTCTCCTGTGCCCCCTTTTGTATTTCTAGTGGCACTCAGTTAAACAACTCCCCATCTGTATCAAACCTAGGCACTTTAGTGAATTACGAACCAAAGCCAAAGCAAAGATTGCGTGGGCTAAATCTAGTCTGGGTGTTCCCATTCATATGAATGCAGTCACGGTATACGATGAGTGTAGGAATTAAAAATAATCTGGCAGCATTAAGTTAAAAACCTGGTGATGATTAGCAGATACTCTGTGTTGGAGGGTGGGGAGGTAAGGAGGGGTAAAAGAGGTAACTCAGGGAGGGGGCAATTAAATGATTACTTTGCAGAAACTCCAGGCAATAAAATAAAGGTCAAAAAGAAGACGAGAAAGATATAGCTTGAAGCCACCGTTACCCTAAAGGTTGTACCTGCAGCTATGAGAGCATGACATAGCTATGTCTGGTGAAAGACAAAAATTAATCAATGGGAATGAATGGGTGACACTGAGAAAACACAATGTGCTGCCACAATTGGACATGACTGTACTATTTCAGGAGGGGAGGAGAAGGTAAAAAAAGCAGATGTCAGACCCGCATTCAAAACCAGTCACTCCAAGCCATCCAAGCAAAGGCTCCCCCGCACTATAAGACATAGCAGGAGCAATTAAACCTCTCTCTGCCACACACATTCCTCTTTAAAATGCAACGAGTCATTGACCATGCTTTAGCATTCCTCAGCAGCCACAGCTGTATTATAGCAACTCTGTTATTCCAGATAGCTTGAGGGGAGAGTACCTGCACAGAGGAGTGTTAACCTCTGCCTTTAATTGCACAGTGACATCATCCACGAGATTTAACTTGTGCTTTTGACACAACATCAGACTTCCAATGCAAAAGCTTAATTTAGTACACCATGCAAAAGTGTTGAAGTCCTCTTCAGTATAGAAATCTAAAGTTTTTATCAGGGACAATGCAAGTTTAAAAATGTAATGAAATGTTTTGTCTATCAGAAAAGGTTTATATTTCCAAGCCTGAATTTGCATATTGAGATTTCTAACTTTTACTTCCCACATTTCAAAGCAATTATTTTAAGGTGTGGAGTTTGAATGACAGGAATACCTTTATGAATAGCTGTAGCAGAAGAATTCATTTTCCAAAAGTACTTTTTAAGTACTTCCCAGTGACTTGGGAAAGAAAAAGCAACACTTTCAAATCTTCATATAACAATATAACAACCTCTGAATAATATGGGCTTTTTTTTTTGCCAGTGTTCACTGTGGTCCTTAACTGCCTGACATTTCATCAATCTTCTGGCACCTTGTCCTTAATTTTTTTTTTCTTCTGATATCACTTCATCTTTGTCAAGGTTTGCTTTTCTTCCCATGCATTTATGCCATGCTGCTGAGCTTTTCAGAAGTTACAAAGTAGAACTATCTGAACACTGTGCCGAAGGTCATTTTACTGCATTAATGTAATAACTCATCAATCAAATTTTGGATATCCAGGCATTACTTATTCTAATGTTCTAACTTATAAAATCTGTTATACTCTGAGGGAAAAGTATTTCTAGGCAAGCCAGGTTTGGGTAGGGGGGAGGGCTTCAGCTTGCACTAGGCAGAAGAATGGCTAAGTAGAAAAGAGAAGAGGTAAGAGAGTGCTTCTTGAAGTGGTACTTTTAAAACTGATGAGTTATCAGTTCAACTGTTTGACCAAAAGCCACAAGTGGCAGAATACAGATTTCATGTGCTGCAGCACATGAACAGAGCTGTGATTTTTGTTGCCAGTCTCAGGATCGTTGGTGCTTTCTTTAGAGCTCTTCCTCCCAGAGTCATGCGATTGCTGAGGCCTCTCAGCTTTCTTTTTGAAAGAAATAAAAATAAAACAAAAAAATATTCAAGCCTCTTCAGTTCCAAGGGAAAATTTAAAAGCAAAACTTGAGTATTCCCTGAAAGCTCAGAAAACCAAAAAGGCACATAAATCAACACCTACTGTTTTTAGGTTAAATAAATCGTGAGAATTTTTTTTTTTATCTCCTCATTTTGAAGATCCACTTAACTTTGCATTTATTTATTTATTTATTTAAATACAGGGGAAGAATCCACGGTGAATGTAACAAATCGTAATATTGTGGGTAACCTCATACTCCTCACAGGTACTTTTCATCAGGATAACAATTTTCAGTGAGACTCACAAAATTTAGTCATATTTTTAAATACCTTCTCTTGAATCATCATGACTCCTTCTTTCCAACATCTGATCTCCTAGTAATCAAGGAAAACAAATAGCCTTCTTTTGCAATCCTTTTCTAATCTGTGGAGAAAAGGACTAATAGTACAATGGTGCCTATTCAGTAGCAGTCAAAATATTATTCGAACACTAAGCACTAGGGCAGAAATCCTTCGGGCTCTCCTGTTTTCTGACAAAAAGCCACAACTTTGGCAAATGTATGCAAAGTGCATTTCTGAGGTGAGCAAAACTAACCTCTGAACTTTGTTTTTGAGATGCTCATACTTTAAAAGCAGAGCATAGCAAGCATGTATAGAAATGTGAGCTGAAAACCCCAGGATTTGGGGGGAAGGGATGATATTTTACATAGATAATAACTCCATTCTTAATTTGCACTTTATATTTTGCCACTTCTGTTTTGCAGGTATGTGATTGTGTCCATGGCAATTTATTAGCAACTACAGGAGTCAGTAACCCAGGCTTATCCTCTGAACTAAGATTTAGCGCACGGATTAAAACCTGTCACAAATAAGACTGTGGCTGAAGCCTTTTAGCCAAGGTGCAGGGGGCAAGTTTTCAGTGATGATAGTCCTAGCTGTGGGATTTACAGTTGGCAACAGAAAACAATTGGAACTATACAAAACCCTGCCTTAATTTTGGTGGAGTCTTAATCTTCTGAAATGAGCTTTGGACAGGACAATATAAGGTCACATTTCCCAATTAATACATAAACAGGAACAGATTAAGGTCTTCTCCCTGTGCTTAAGGTGTCCCATCTTGACAATAGTCCTCTCAGGAGAATCACTTGCTGTAGTCTGTGAGCTATTCCTCATGGCCCAAGTGCCTACATCTTCTGCTTTCAGAGTGGAGCAAAGAATAAGATCTCCACAAATCAGACACATCTATAGACTTTCTCCATTGTATCAAAACTAGCAATCCTCATTTGAATGCAATTAAATTTTCATTACTTATATCATACTATTTCTTTTCCTCTGACCAGGACTTTTTTTTTTTTAGAGTAAATTTCTTCCTTCCCCCACTCCACTGTCTCCTTTAGCCCATTTACCCCTGAGCATGTTTTAAAAAATGGCCAGTCCTGACTGTTAACAGCATCTCAACACATCTGTATCTGTTTGTTCCTTCCCAGCTCCATTATTCTGATCAAATTGAGTCTTCATCTTTCAGTAACTCTCTGGATATTTTTCACTCCACACGTTCCTGAAGTGCAATGTCTCTATCTAATGCCTACTGATCTCCCTTCCACACTATCTTTCTTAGCCTGCCTGTCTCAAATTACCAGACTGGTATTTTCACTGGATATTTGTCATAGCAAGATGTTATGTGCATATAGAACGTGCATACCTTGAAGATCAGCATAAGGAGACACAAAAGGTACGTCAAAAGCCTTGTTAAAAGAAGCACAGTATCTGGTCAAATTCATACCACTATGACTGAACCTTGAGAACCTGAAAATCCTTAGCACTGAATGCTCTAGGTGAACCTGCTTTGGCAGGGGGTTGGGACTAGATGATCTCCAGAGGTCCCTTCCAACCCTTAACCATTCTGTGGTTCTGTGAGAAGCGATTCTCCTGCATTGCTGTGATAGAATCACAGAATCACAGAATGTTAGGGATTAGAAGGGACCTCGAAAGATCATCTAGTCCAATTCCCCTGCCGGAGCAGGATTACCTAGACCATATCACACAGGAACGCGTCCAGGCGGGTTTTGAACGTCTCCAGAGAAGGAGACTCCACAACCTCTCTGGGCAGCCTGTTCCAGTGTTCGGTCACCCTCACCGTAAAGAAGTTTTTCCTCATATTTATGTGGAACCTCCTGTGTTCCAGCTTGCACCCGTTGCCCCTTGTCCTGTCAAGGGATGTCACTGAGAAGAGCCTGGCTCCATCCTCATGACACTTGCCCTTTACATATGTATAAACATTAATGAGGTCCCCCCTCAGTCTCCTCTAAGCTAAAGAGACCCAGCTCCCTCAGCCTCTCCTCATAACGGAGATGTTCCACTCCCTTAATCATCTTCGTGGCTCTGCGCTGGACTCTCTCTAGCAGTATCCTGTCCTTCTTGAACCGAGGGGCCCAGAACTGGACACAATATTCCAGATGCGGCCTCACCAGGGCAGAGTAGAGGGGGAGGAGAACCTCTCTTGACCTGCTAACCACACCCCTTCTAATACACCCCAGGATGCCATTGGCCTTCTTGGCCACAAGGGCACACTGCTGGCTCATGGTCATCCTGCTGTCCACTAGGACCCCCAGGTCCCTTTCCCCTACGCTGCTCTCCAACAGGTCTGTCCCCAACTTGTACTCATAGACAGCAACTCAGCAAATTGAAAGGACAACATATTAGTCACTCTGCTCAACACAGATGGCATTTAAACCAAACAAGGTCTCTGGTTAGCTAGCTGGCCCACGTTTGAATGGGTCAGCTATCTTCTAGCTAGATGCATCACAGATCCATGTTCCCTTCTCTCTCCCATCAGATATGGCTGCTCTTCTACCTTCTTCCAAATATTTCAGGAGAGTCAGACACAGAAAACATTAGCTTTGCTACCTCAATGCTGTGCAGAAACTAGTCAGGCTACTAAACTACAGTAGTAATATGTAGAGTGGCTGCACAGGAGTTTATTTCCTGCCTTTACTGGCCCAGATAGGGCAGAGTCTGCACCTCATTTGTGAGAAGTCTTGCTGAACGCAGCTGTCAGTCATCAGAAGGACACCCTGTTTACAAGAAGTCATTGCTGAAACAAAATGCTGCACACAGTAATCTGGTGTTCAAATGGGTGTTGCAGACAAGCTTGCAGAGAACATTGCAAAAAGTCACTTAGGAAACTTCCACAGGTTTTGAAGCGCAGCCCAGTGCTCACCGCTTCAGCACGCAGTCAGGGTTTGGGGTATTACTGAGGTGAAGCATCCTAGCTAGAACAATGACTGTCTGAAGTCAAAACACACAGAAATCACTGACAAACTTAAAAACCTAAGAGAACCCCACATGCAAGGCTTCTGAATTGTTATTTTTTTCTTCTTCTTCAACAGCTCTGGGTAGAAGACAGACTATCTTCATAAGAAATCCTGCCAGGTCAAACTGAAATCTGAGGATTCAGATTACAGCATATGATCAAGAGCATCTGCTTTCATCTCAGGCACAGCAGGGACAAGGCAAGAGTCATCATTCAAGATCTGAAAAATGAATCAGCAGCCAGGGGGGCACAGCGAGCACTCTAGTGGAAACGGAGACAGAACAGAATCAGCAAATTTTGTTTTGCTCGTTTGCTTTCCCAATTGCTTTTTTACTAAAAGAATCTGCAGTGTTTATGTATATGTGTGTGTACACAAAATTACGCAAAGCGTATTCCAACTCGATATGTGGAAAAAAGTGTAAGATTAAAAAAGTCAAATCAGTCTCAAATTATAGTAATTGTGAAAAGCTCATGTCACAGAAAATGTAAGTCCTCAAGCACTACATGATTCTGCGCAACCTATTTATATGGAAGAAGTGCTTTACAAAAAATTACTTAGAAAAGGACTGTACGGTTTGAGAGCACACTGTGCACAGACACACCTACTCTCTCAACTACACAACTGCCAGGCTAATTTCAGAGTCATTCAATCTTCTTTCAAAGAGATTTTCATACTTCTACTTATTTTTTAAAGTAAGGAGATCCACTGATTCATAGGTGGAAAACATAAATGTAGCAAACACCCAGCCCCTTCCAAAAAATAGAAGAAAGCAATTTCAGCTACTGACCTGTACTACTTGAAAATGGAAATCTGAAAGGGATTTGCCAGAGATCATTTTGCTATATAAGACAACATCCCTTTTCTCTTTTAACATATTTAGGCTGATATTGCGTTGGCCCTTTGAAGGTTAATGGTAGACGTTTTGGTCTTATTATGAATATTAAGGTGCTCCCTGCGCAGTGATCCAGCAAATGGCTCCAACAAGGGTACCTGTTATCTCTTAGGTGATGAGAGTTATGACATTTTTGCAAGATCTTCGCAGTACCAGCAAGGACTCTGAAGCACCATTCGTGTGGGGATTCAATTCCACCTGAAACGCAGTGATAAGGAACTACATTCTCAAATCTTAAATATGGATTTACAGTTCTGCTTGTACATATAAAACCCAGTTCCTTATACTTTCTAAAGAGAGAGAGATGTTATTTATAGACAGTGGTTATTTACCTCTATCAGATCAACACTATTCAAACCTAGGCTTTCTACACTGTATTTTTTATGTATGGTAAATGTGTCAACACAGAACAGACAATTTCCCTTACAACGCCTGATCAGCATTAGCTGTATTTAAAACACACACAACTGAAAAAAACCCAACCCTCCGCAAAAGCTTGGGTTTGACTCCTTGTGCTTCAGGGCATAAATGAAACTCTAAAAGAGGGAAAGAGGAAGAAATTTCCCCCATGACGCATTTATTCCACAACTGCCCACTCCAAGTTTCTCATCCTTTCTTGGTAGGCACAGTGAGCTGGCGGCCATCAGAGACACTGGACTGAATGATGGCTGGGCTGGGCTGCTACAGCAAATCCTATATTTAAATGGACAAGAATTTGTCCCTTCAACAGTCTGGGTCAGATATGCTGTACTCAGCAACGCAAAGAAACTTTTAATTTTGGTCTATTTTTAAAGAACGTGAGCACATGCGTGCAGGTCAGAAGGATTTGTACAACAATTTACAACAGTTTGCAGAGTAGATTAACTAGATCCTTCCCTGCTGAAAGGATTATATAAAGATTAAAACATTCAAAGTAGAGAAAAGCATGTAATACATGAGGGTAATTTACGCTAAGCCCATTATTAAGGAGATGAACAAATTTAATTAAAAAAAAAAAAAAGACAAGACAAAACCTGAGTCATGAAGTAGAGATGATACCCCTTTAAATGAAGACAGCCTTCAAATAAAGCTGTGGTAGAAGTTATTTCTTCACCAAAGTGGCATTTTTGCCAACAAGACTCTTGGCAGCCTTCAAGGGTCGACACTAGCACAATTGACCAAATATGGTTGGGAATTTGAAAACATTGAAGATATTAGCATTTGTTCCTGAGTCTAACATAACACAGTCCAGTCTTGCCACCAGAGCCTATAACTATTAAGTGATAACTTAAGCACTGGAATGCAAATAATCCATTGGTTCACATTAGTGTCATTTCCATTTGTTGATGTTCCCAGTCCCTTTCAAATCCTGGCAGCACCTTACTTGACTTCTGAGGGGAACAATCTACAGGAAATGTACTAAAAAAAGTTAAATGACGAGAGCAGAAGTCAGTGGTGGTTTACTTGCAGAGAAAGGAAAAAAGACGATACATTAAACTACACTGTCCAGAGTTACTTGACCTCAAACTGATTGCTGTTAAATTGCTTGAATTGAAGTTAGTCATTTACCTACTGGCAGCTACTCAAGATTTATCTTTACAGGCTACAAGGTTTTATCATTTGTCCATAAATTCCCTGCCAAATGTTAAACTTTCAAAATACTGGTTTAACTGTGAAGTGTGGGGAAGCTTTGCTGAAGTCAATGAAAAATTAACGTAAGCACATGACAAAACATTAAATACTTAAATAATTTGGCACCTCTCCTCTGAGAAGTTAAAAGGATGCTCTGAATACTTAATGGATAAAATAGAACAGCATAATAATGTTTAAGGAACAGATCTGAAGTCATCTGACCTAGAAATGTCATAATGAGCATCTGTGTTGGAAAAACAATAAGGGTCTATAATTTATTAGAATATACTAGACAAAAATTAAATTATGGTGGAGATAAGCTTTATGCTACAGAGATAAGTGCAATTACTTCTAATTTTAAAGAGAAATAAGAAAAGTTACCCTGGGAAAAATGAAGTCCTCCCACACTTTTAACTATACCTTTATCTAGCACATATATCAGTTTAATGTGTCCACACATCCCAGCAAAGAACTGCAACTTTTAATTTAAACCTACATTCAAATAGATACAAGACACAGGAAAATAAGCAGTAAACTCCCCTCCCCTAAACAAAACCCAAAACCTGGATTTCAACAAACTCTGCAGTTGTCATGAGGGTATTTTTTATTTGGGGGAAAAGGAAAGGAAAAAAAGACAATGAAAGAATGTAAAAAATGACAGTGACCTTACAGAAAACCTGTTGTGCTTTCATAAATGCTGTATTTTTATGGAGAGTGAGCAGCTGCAGGAGCACTCCAGCACTTTCCTGGACTGGATCCTGAAGCTATGCCCCAGAGACCATCAAATTATTCCCCTAATACTCTTCGCAGCTGACTTCATTCCTTTCTTATTGAGGCCAACCAGTGATGCAGGCAAGGGTAAAATGCAAGTAAAAAGAAAGACACTGAACTCTGAAGAAATAACC